>NC_139541.1:38831524-43631524 GCF_965153285.1 Podarcis tiliguerta
CGCTGCCCGCGCGCCACCTGATCCCGATGCCTGGGACTCCTCCCCCCTACTGCACTCTGGGGGAGACGCTGGTCCTGATTTCCAGCTGCTGCTCTCTGAGTCCCCTCTGGCCCCTTCTTCCCGAGGTGTCTCCCTGGGCACACCTCTTGCCCTGACTATGGGGGCCCCTTTCTGTGAATCCTCCGAGTCACTGGAAAGACTCAGAGAACTCGGATTGCTGTCATCGCTGACATTTCCTTCGGACTCCTCCCCCTCGCTCTCCATTTCCTCCCTCTCCTGTGCCTCTGCTCCTGAACCCCTGACAATACTATTAATACTTACATCTCATACAGTTCACATCCAGATACACATTTCAATACCCATTGCTGTAATTAAATGAAAACTGAAAGATCAAGTTTGGAATTTAATCATACTGGCTGAAATGTTTTAAATAAAAATATTAACCGTGCTTCTTGTTGTTTTAATATTTTTTGATGTCCTGTTTGCTATATTTCCTAGGAACAAATCGCCAGATCCCAAAGAACAATAAGTCGGTGTCACTGTGTGTGCTTTTTTAGCATTTTTCTAGCACCAGTATAGTGAAAGGCTGCATCTCAGTGGTAGGGTGTCTCCTTTGCAAGCAGAAGGTTCGAGGTTCAATCCCTGGCATCTTCAGGTAGGGCTAGGAGAGACACCCGGTGTGATGGCCTGGGATTCCGATTCGGAGGATGAAACAGAGGAATCCCGGCCTGCACAGGAGTCCCCGCCTCCAGGGCCGGCTGAACTGGGGCCAGGCCTAGATGCTGAAGAGCCTGCACCTGTGGCAGTGCATCAGGAGCTGGCCCCAGGTGAAGCCCTTCTGGCCCCAGAGAGGCTTGACGACTCAGTGGCCACAGGTGAGCCTCCTCCAGGGCCCAGTAACCCTTCGGCCTCTCCTGATCTGCAGAGGTTTAGAGCAGAGAGGCGAAGGGAACTGGTTGCCCCCAGGAGGAGTGCTCGCCTTAAGGCCAGAGGAGGCGGGGCTCCTGGGGGCCGGGACCGCCCCTGGCCTTAGAAGAGGATAAAAGCCCAGTCAGCCCGGCCCCAGGTTGCGGGAGCAACGTCGTTGTTGGCTTCGGACCTTCCTGCGTTCTTGATCCCTGCTCGGCCTCCTGTTCCTGACTATCCGGTACTCCTGCTCCCTGCTCGGCCTCCTGTTCCCGACCATCCGGCGTTCCTGTTCCCTGCACAGCCTCCTGTTCCAGCGTTCCTGTTCACCGCCCGGCACTCTGCCTCGGACCTTGCCCCTCTTCGTGTGGACTTTGCAACCCAAGGTACCTTACCCCCGGGACCAGCACAGTTTGCTCCCGCCACCTCCCGCACTCCCCCTTCGTCGGGGTGCGTTCGGGAAGAGCCAGAGGCCATGGCTGAACAGGCGGCTGCACTGGTGGCTTTGGCCCAGGAGAACCAGGCCTTGTCTCACACCGTGCAGCAGCTCAGTGACGCGGTTGAGGCACTTCAGCAACGCTTGGAAGCCCTACCGGCTTCTGGGGCCGACGCCCCGGCTCCGGGCAAGTACCCAGTGGCTTTGCCTGAGAAATTTGATGGAGCCCCGGCCAGCTTTCCCATGTTCCTGGCCCAGGCCAAACTGTATATTCAGGGGCGAGCCCGGAACTTTCCTGACGACCGTACCAAGGTGCACTTTTTGATTAGCTTGTTAAAGGACCAGGCGGCCAAGTGGGCGTTGCCGTTACTCAGGCAAGACTCCCCCTTGCTGGCAGACTATACGGGGTTTTGCAATCGTTTGGAGGCCGCGTTCGGCAACCCCCAGAAAGAGAGTCAAGCCAACCGGGCGATTCGGCATTTGAAACAGGGCAAGTCCACGGTGGCCACATATACCACGGAGTTCCGGCTGTTGGCACAGGACTTGACCTGGAATGACTCGGCACTGCGGGACCAGTATCTCGAAGGGCTTTCGGACGAGGTACTGGACCAGTTGGCCACAATGGAACGCCCCACCACGCTGGACACTCTCATTCAACGGAGTCTACAAATAGGCGACCGGTTGGAGGATCGTCGTCAGGCCCGGGGTCGCCGACACTTCCAGTTCACGGCACCAGCTTTTTCCGGCAGCCCCACGGTCACAACTGATTTAACGGAGGAGCCTATGCAGCTCGGGGCAGTGCGGCCACGCCTTTCCCCCGCAGAGAAGGCGCGGCGTCGGGATGGAAATCTCTGTCTTTACTGTGGCGGAAGTGGACACTTCGCTCGGTCCTGCCCTGAGAAACGCCAGCCGCAGGGAAACCGCCAACCCCAGTAGCTGCTGGCCCTAGCTACCGGGGGTCCCAAACCGTACAGAATGGGCCCGCACCAATGGACTTGCAACATCTTATGGTTTCGGTACGTTTATACCCTCCAGGTGGGCCCTGGATCCTCACCCATGCTTTGGTAGATTCAGGGGCAACCCGCTCCTATATGGACGCTGCTTTTGCCGCCCATCATCAGGTGCCACTTCGGAACAAGCCAGTACCGGTCCAGGTGGAAGCGATTGACGGACGACTTCTGCGTTCAGGTGCCGTTACTCAGGAGACCCAGCCTCTGGTCCTGTGTCTCCAGCAGCACCGGGAGTTGCGAACTTTGGACATTGCCTCTATGCCCCGCTTCCCCCTGGTGCTCGGGATGGACTGGCTGGAGGCCCACAACGTTCAGATTGACTGGGTCAAACGGACCGTGCACTTCCCAGACCCATGTTCCCATGCTCAATCCGGAACGCTGGCGGCCGCGCCCTCAGAGGAGGCAGCACCCACGCTCCCAGCCGTGTACCAGGACTACCAGGACGTGTTCGAGGAACGGGGGGCAGACCAGCTGCCGCCGCATCGGCCTTTTGACTGCGGCATAGACCTCCAACCCGGAGCGCCTTTACCAGTGAGTCGCTTATATTCCCTAACAGAGCCAGAGCGCGAGGCTTTGCAGGACTTCTTGCGCAAGAACCTGGAGCGTGGGTTCATTAGGCCTTCCACCTCGCCCACCGCGGCGCCGGTGCTTTTTGTTAAGAAGAAATGTGGGGAACTCCGCCCTTGCCATGATTACCGAGCCCTGAATAAAATTACCGTCCCAGACCGGTACCCCTTGCCCCTTATCTCGGAGCTGCTGGAGCGGGTGCAAGGGGCACAGGTGTTCACCAAGCTGGACCTCCGGGGGGCCTACAACTTGATTCGGATCCGAGCCGGGGATGAGTGGAAGACAGCGTTTGGGACCCGGTACGGGCAGTTCGAATATTTGGTTATGCCTTTCGGTTTGTGCAACGCGCCTGCTGTGTTTCAACGCTACATCAACCACGTGTTTCAGGACCTGTTAGACAAGTACGTGGTGGTGTATTTGGATGACATACTGATTTACTCCCGTGACCCGGCTCGCCATGAGGGACATGTCCGGACCGTGCTGCAGCGCTTGCGTGAGCACCGTTTGTACGCAAAGCTCAGCAAGTGCGAGTTCCATCAGCGGACTGTGGACTTCCTTGGTCACCGGCTCTCTCCAGATGGGGTGCAAATGGACCCGGGGAAGGTGACAGCGGTTCAAGAATGGGCGGCACCCCGGAACCGCAAGGACCTACAGCGTTTCCTGGGGTTCGCCAATTACTACCGGACCTTCATCGCTGATTATGCTCATCGCACCACCCCGTTGACCCGGCTACTGCGCCCAAAGACGCCGTTTTCCTGGGACAAGGAGGCAGAGGAGGCGTTTCAGGGGTTGAAGGCCTGTTTCCAGAGGGCACCAATCTTACAACATCCTGACCCCTCTCGACCCTTTGTGGTGGAGACCGACGCTTCCAGTACGGCTCTCGGTGCCGTCTTGTCTCAACAGATTGGTCCTGAAGCGCCACTCTTACCCTGTGCCTTCTATTCCCGCCAGCTCCTACCAGCGGAGCGTAACTATACTGTGTGGGAGCGGGAACTACTGGCCATCAAGGTAGCCTTTGAGGTCTGGCGCCACCATCTTGAGGGGGCACGACATCCGGTGGAGGTGAGAACCGACCACCGGAACCTGGAGTACCTCCAGACCACCCGCAAGCTGAACCAAAGACAGATCCGGTGGGCGTTGTTCTTTTCCCGGTTCCAGTTCCGGATCCGCTACATCCCTAGCTCTCAGAATCAGAAGGCGGATGCCCTGTCCCGGAAACCTGACGACAACGCAGACACGGTACAGAAAGCAGAACCCACCACGATCCTACCTCCGGCTGCATTCCTGGCCACCCAGGAGGCGCAGCCACTGCAGGTTCGGGTGCGGGAACAGCAGCGGGTCGACGCTTGGGCCCAGGAACGACTCCGGGAGCTGGCTGAAGGGTCCAGCCCACAGTATCCGGGGCTGGTCCTGCATCAGGGCCTTCTGATGCACCACGGTCGTTTGTACATCCCGCCAGGGCCACTACGGCTGGAGGTTCTCCGGATGGCCCATGATGCCCCAGCAGCGGGGCACTTTGGACGGTATCGGACCACCCATCTGGTCAGTCGAGAGTTTTGGTGGCCCCGCCTGAAGGCTGACGTGGCTCGCTACGTCGCTGGTTGTGATGTCTGCCGGCGCGCCAAGGGACCTACCGGGCGACCCCCCGGCCTACTTCAGCCATTGCCAGTTCCACCGCACCCTTGGCACACGGTTTCGTTGGACTTTGTAGTGGACTTACCCTCGTCTCGTGGCTGTACCTGCCTTCTGGTTTTCTCCGACCATTTCACCAAGATGGTGCACTGCGCTCCCTGTCCATCTGTACCCACAGCCAAGGAAACTGCTCAGCTGTACCTTCAGCATGTCTTCCGCCTGCATGGCCTACCTGAGCGCGTGGTGTCCGACCGGGGCGTTCAGTTCACATCCCGGTTCTGGCAAGCACTACACCAGACCCTCGGGACGGAGGTCTGCCTCTCGTCAGCCTACCACCCACAGACCGATGGCCAGACGGAACGGGCGAACGCGGTGCTGGAGCAGTACCTCCGGTGTTACTGCAGCTACCAGCAGGATGACTGGGTCGACCACCTGGCATTGGCGGAGTTCGCCTACAATAACGCGGTGAATGCGTCCACCCAGCAGACCCCGTTCCAGGCCAGTTATGGTTATCATCCACGGCTGTTTCCAGAGGTGCTGCCGACATCCGCAGTCCCGGCGGTGACGGAGTGGCTTCAAGAGCTCCAGTCCCAGCAACAGCTTTTGGTGGAGCAACTGCACCAGGCCAAGGAAGCGTACAAGGCCCAGGCCGACCGCCACCGCCAGGTGGGGCCGGAACTTCGCGTCGGTGACCTGGTTTGGCTCTCCACTCGCCACCTCCACCCCTCTCGACCTTCGCGGAAGTTGGACGCCCGCTTCACCGGCCCGTTCCCTATCGTAGACCAAGTCTCTCCTGTGGCATTTCGTCTCCGGTTACCCGCAACCCTGAAGGTGCACCCGGTCTTCCACAGGTCCCTTTTGAGTCCGGTGGCCCCACCCGACGAGTTCCACCCGAACCGTCCCCGACCGCAGCCAGTGTTGGTTCGGGGAGAGCCTGAGTACGAGGTGGAACGCATCCTGGACTCCCGATACCGCAGGGGGAAGCTGCAGTATCTCATTGACTGGAAGGGGTACGGACCGGAGGACCGTTCCTGGGAACCAGCGGCCAACGTCCACGCACCTGCCTGCCTCCGAGAGTTCCATGCGACGTACCCCGGCAAGCCGGGTCCGGACCCTCGGTTGAGGGGGGGGCCTGGGAGGGGGGATGGTGTGATGGCCTGGGATTCCGATTCGGAGGATGAAACAGAGGAATCCCGGCCTGCACAGGAGTCCCCGCCTCCAGGGCCGGCTGAACTGGGGCCAGGCCTAGATGCTGAAGAGCCTGCACCTGTGGCAGTGCATCAGGAGCTGGCCCCAGGTGAAGCCCTTCTGGCCCCAGAGAGGCTTGACGACTCAGTGGCCACAGGTGAGCCTCCTCCAGGGCCCAGTAACCCTTCGGCCTCTCCTGATCTGCAGAGGTTTAGAGCAGAGAGGCGAAGGGAACTGGTTGCCCCCAGGAGGAGTGCTCGCCTTAAGGCCAGAGGAGGCGGGGCTCCTGGGGGCCGGGACCGCCCCTGGCCTTAGAAGAGGATAAAAGCCCAGTCAGCCCGGCCCCAGGTTGCGGGAGCAACGTCGTTGTTGGCTTCGGACCTTCCTGCGTTCTTGATCCCTGCTCGGCCTCCTGTTCCTGACTATCCGGTACTCCTGCTCCCTGCTCGGCCTCCTGTTCCCGACCATCCGGCGTTCCTGTTCCCTGCACAGCCTCCTGTTCCAGCGTTCCTGTTCACCGCCCGGCACTCTGCCTCGGACCTTGCCCCTCTTCGTGTGGACTTTGCAACCCAAGGTACCTTACCCCCGGGACCAGCACACCCTGTCTGGAACACCAGAGAGTCTTTCTATGGCCACCCACTTATTCTAATAAGCAGGGTCTGGCCAGAACGTAAGGAGTTGACTGAGCACGTGCTGCAGCTGCCTCTCTCTTGTCTCTCTTCCACATCATGTGGTCACCAAGGGAGGATGCTCTTTTGCCACTGCCTCCTAACCTGTTGCCATCTCAGTCTCCCTCAGTCTGGACTTGCCATTCACTGGTGATCTGGTGCAAGGTAGCAGGTGTGTTGCCTGACTGGAGCTGCTCCTCTCCTCCTTGCCTCCACTTAAACTCTATTTTTGTTTTTTGTTTTAAAAAGCTTTTAAAAAAATCAAAATATTACAAATAAAAAGCACCCCAAGTTTCCAGTACTTTGTCTCCCAACAGATACAATCTGGACCTCACTGCTTTAGAAAGTGGGCGTGGTGTGACAATGCTTTTTGATCTCTCCAGCCCAAGGAATAAAAATCATCAGCAGCATTTGTCTGGCCACAAAAGAGAGGTCCCAGATATTAGGTTTTTTTATGCCACACATGGGTATTTGGTTTTCTTTGCAGTGCTGCAGGCAGCATGCCTCTGAGCCCATAGATAATGCTTTTCTCAAGCTACAGCCCTAGACTACTTAATCCAGCTAAGTTGAGGCATTTAGCCACAATGGTTATGTTTCCATTCCACTGTTGGAGACTGTCCCAGTTCCTGGGAATCTCCAGTGGGGAGAGAACTGTTCCACTCAAGTCTTGCTTGCCCTTCCCATGGGCTTCTGGTTGGCCACTGTGAGAACAGGATACTCACCTAGATGTTGTCATGTTTTGGGCTACAGAGGCTCAATAGGACAGGGCTTCTGTCTATGCAGTAACTCAGGCTTGGAGATTTTCAGTACTTTCTTTTTGTAAACCACTTTGAGTGTATTTTACAATCGGCATATGAATTTTACGAAATAAAAATAAAATAACTTTTAAAGAGAGTTAAAAGTGGTGTGTCAAGGCCAGCCCTTCCCGCTGGAACAAAAACACACGTTTCTTTCCTTTCACTGTTACCTCTGCTCAAATAGGCCTTTGATACAAGATTAAAAAAACCTGTATGACCTGTTTCACAGAGGCAAAAATTGGGTGGGTGTACCCACAAGGAACCATCCTTTAATACAATTAATACTCCATTCTCTGGCTATTTTGACATGTGGATATGTAGCCTTTTATGACAACCAATGAAATGTGCCCAAACCAAACACCAGGAGTTCTGGTAGGCACAAAAGCTTCTCAATGAGTAAACAGGGTTAACTGCAATATTCAACCTGAGTTTATAAGGTGACGGGAGGGAGGCAGGCAGGCAGGAAGGAAGATGCAAGCTGGTAAAAGCTTCCTGGTCAATACAATCTTCTGCTTCTTTCCTCAGTCCCACACAGAGATGACCCACACAGAGTGAAGCAACAGCCTCAGGTGGAAGGCACAGATATGGCCCCTGAGGCATTCCCCATTTTTGGAGATCAGTGCTGTGAATGTCACACAACCTGTCATGCACCCCATAAAGTAATGGGTTCAGCCTTCACAGTGGATGATGTGTTGCTTCCACTGCTGGTCCAGTCAGCTTCTGCACTCCCACCAGCCTTCAGCAGCAGACAGTTGTTTTGGCCTATGGCCTGTTTTGACAGTTATCCTGCCTATAGGACTTCTGGTCCTAAACATCTGGAGGGCGTCAGAATGGAGCAGGCTGCTCCCCTCCAGTGACCCTTTGGTGGGCCTTATGATCTCTCAGAACCCTAATGGACCTGGGCAGCTCTACTTAGGAGGGTTTTTTTATAATGTTGGGAGGGAACCGGGCATAAAGTTGACCTAGTGATTTCCACGAGGGAACACAGTTCCTGGATCCCTGCTTCGGAAGGAGGAAGCCTCTTGAGATGCCGGCGGCACTTACTCCCGAGTAGGCAGGCGCTGGAGCTGCGCGGGAAGGCAAGTAAAGGGCAGCCTCCTTCTCAGCGAAGCCCGGGAAGGCAAAGTGGCGGAGGCGCGATTCCATCCAGCGCGCAGAGAAGAAGGAGGCTGGGAAGGAGCCGGAGTCGGTGGGAGAAGCCGGCGTCGGATCGCGCCTCCTGGCCAGGCTGCTGCCGGGCTGGACTTGCTGCAGCAGCAGTAGGGGTGGAGCGCCCCCTGCCGGGAGCCGCGCGAAGCCCGTCGCCGCAGCAGCAGCAGCGTGCAAGGCGCCGCCGCTGCCAGGCGCTGCATCCAACGCGGCGCGTCCGGCAGGGCTGGGCTCCATCAGAGCGGGAGCAGCAGCAGCAGCGAGCGGAGGCAGGAAGGCGGGCTGGGGGGCCGCCGCCGCCGCCTCTCCCAGGAGCCCGCCCGCCGCCTGCCCGGCTTGCTGGAGCCGAGAAGCCGCCCGAACTGCCAAGGCAGAGCCGCCTGCCATGTCCCGGGGAGCCCGAGCGCCGCCGCTGCCGCCGCCGCGCAAGAGAAGCCCGGAGCCGCTGGCCAGGCTTTGAGGGAGACCGGGAGCCTTAGGCGGAGAGCGAGCGGTTCCCCGCGACGCGCTCTGCTAGGCGAGCGCCCGCCGCCCTCGTGCCCAGCTGAGCCACCCTCGCGGCTCGCCCTCCTGCGAGGGGGCGGACGGCGCTCCGAGGATTCCCTGCCCGGGAGGTGGCGGAGCCCTCGGGAAGGAGAGAGAGGCGCCGAGCTGCGTTGTTGGACGGCGGCGAGCGAGAGCCGAGCGGCAGAGAGGGCATTGGGGGGGCGGGGTGTCCCTCGCCAGATGGCACACCGAAGGGGCGAGCGGAGGAGGCGGAGGCGGCTGCAGTAGCTGGAAGGCAGCTCAGGGAAGAGGAGGAGGGAAAAGGCGACGAAGCCGGCGAGGGAGCAGCGCCTGGCCACTCGCCCGCCGTCGAGGAAGGGACCCAGCTGATCCCTCGCTGCGCACTGCCCCACCTGGGACCCGCGCGGCTGGCTTCACCCCATGGCCTCGACCCAGCGCCAGGCCTGAAGGGGCAGCGAGAATGAGGCCACGTCCAACGGCAGCCAGGCTTCTGCCCGGGCAAGCGGAGGGCGGCGGCCGCAGCGACAGCAGCAGCCGGTGAGCGGAGAGCCCGGCGCCCGGCGTGGGGAGCGCCATTTACCAAAGAGCCGGAGAGTAGGCGCGCTAGCCAAGCGCCGACGCCCGCTTTCCTCCGACGCCGCTTCTGGGTCGCGAGCCACGCTTGGAGGGGCTCTGGAAAAGAGACGGACAGCTCCTCTCCCAAGGCAGGCGGGCGGAAGGGACCGCTAGGCAAGGCGCGCCGCTGGGACGTCGAGGGGCGCATCGGGCATCGCCAGGACTCGGATCGCACCTGCTCAGGGCGCCCCCTCGCCCCAGTCGATGAGCCTCTTGGGGGCCCGGGAACCCCGTTTGGATTAACTGGTTCCCCTCCCTCTCTTTTCCCCGTCTTTCTTTCTCCCCATCCCTTTTTTTGGGTTCTCCGGGAACTGTCCGACGCCTGGCCACCTTCCTCGACTTCTCCTGGGACTATTACCTCACCTCACCTCGCCACCGACCTCAGGACTGTAAGTTCCGCTCCGTTCTCTTTTACAGAGCTTACTAGCCTTCCGGCTGTAGGGATGCGATGGGAAGTGGAGGGAACAGAGCGATTTGCGGGTGGGAGGTCGGTTAAGTTGCCTGATCCGAAGAAATGTCGTCCAGAGGGGACCCCCCCCCCCCAGCACGCACTCGCGTCTTCTCTTTCTCTTGCCTTTGTTATTTTGACCTTTTGGTGAAGTTTTTGCGGTTGGAGGAGAGGGAGACGGGCATCCCTTGGCCTCTGGGTTTCCCAGCTGTGTTCCCCCCGCCTCGCACTCCCCGGGCATGCTTGTAGCGGTGGTTTGTTTGAACTGTCCCAAAAGATGAAGAGGTCCACTGCGCTCCTCCTCTGTCTGGATCTCAACCGGGCAAGAGGGGCGCAAACCAGCAAAAGACAAAAACAAAACCGGGCTGGATCCACCACCCGTTATCCTACCACTTCCAAACAAAGGCGAAGGGTGGAGCGGGGGGAGAGATATGAGAGAGAGAGAGAGAGAGAGATGTGGCCAGATGTGCGCCCCCTGAACCGCCCTGCGCTACGCTTGGGGAGGTTCGCCAAATACTCCACAACGATTTCCCCGAGGGTTGGCTATGGGGTCTCCTGAATGCACTGTGGGGAAGGGGCTGCGTGGACACGGGGCGGCAGAACAGCCTGACTGGGCTTGGGAAGCCGCGCGCGCCTGGTGCCCCCTGACCTGGTGGTGGTTCCTGTACCTTGTCTCTCGAGGTACCCCCAAAATTGCTGTTGTTGCTGCTGGGGCTGTTTTCTGAAGAAAAGACCATGTCTTACTTTTGTGGTCCTCGCTCGCTCTGCTATAGACCCGGCGGCTTCCCAAGTGACAGCCGCTTCAGCGCAGCCAAGGCGAGAGGCTGGTATGGACCCCGTCGAGGGTCCTTGGAAGCACCCGATACTTGACCGCTCTGCAACTCCGTCGCCTTGCAAGAGGAACCCCAAAGACCCCTTTCTTTCCACCCAGACGGAGAGAGGTTTAAGTGTTCCGAAGAAGGGGGTTCCGGTCCCGTTGCAGGAAGCTCCCTTCTGCCCCGTCTAAGGACACCTTTGTTTGATCCCTTGTGTTAAGTGCTCCGCAGACATCACCATCCTCTTCAATTTAGCTGGATAGTTAATTCCTTAGAGGAAATGTCCAAGCGCAGAATGTGCGTGTGTGTTTGGTGGGGGAAGGCAGATAGAGTTTCTTGGGGACATTAATTGGCATGGTTGGAAGGGTGAGTGGAAGGAGCCTGACCCAGACCTGCCTGGTGCCTCTTTCCTCTTGCACTAGTTGGATGGCATTAACTTGTGCGATTTGGCAACTCAAACCTTCTGTAGGGAAAGGAAAGCTGGAGGTGGACGAGCCAGGGGTGAGCAGCTTTGAAATTGTGGGGTGCAGTTTTCATAGAACCTCTGATGTGGTTTTTAGGGAGTCTTGCTGAGAACCATCGGGCAGAACAGCAGGAAACCCAAATGAGCCACTAATTAGCATGGGCCACCAAAGCCACTCGGACATTGTTTTGTGTGAACCCTGTGCAAGGAAGACGAACAACTCTTGCCTCACTTTTCCCACCCGCCTGGTTACAAGTTGCCTGAGGAGCTTCTTATCTAAGTTGAGTCCAGACAGTGTAATTTTTAGGAAATGTTTGTTGCATACTTCGTATAAGTATCCTGGCTGAGTAATCATCCATGCGCTAGGGTTTTGTCTTGTTTGGTTTTTTAAAAAAACACATGCACACACTGCCAGGCCTGGGAAGATATCTAACAGACCCCAATTTGCACCTGATTTGTTTCTTCCGCATTGCCAGACTTGCTCGCAGCTTCAGACCTTGAGCCCATGAACATAAATCAAAGACATGTCCCTGAGCGTATGCAGAGAGTTTGCATCCTCATAACGGGCAAGGCCTAAGTAACTCCCAGGCCCAGTGTAGGGCGCAGAACTTCCAGCCCAGAAAATGTGACTTCCAGAGAGTCTTAAAATCCCAATTCTTTCCATATTAGAAATTAGGCGCAAAGTGTGTGTGAATAGGAAGGGGGTTGTCCATGGGGCAGGACTGCAGAATGTGAACAAATGAACCTCCATGATTATGACTTGGCAGAATTAATAAATCAATGTGCTTAAGGAAGTGGGCTGGAAGGGAGTCCCTCCCTTCATTCACCACTGTCAAGCTCAATACTATTTAGAAATGAAATTTCACAACCCCATAATCCCATATGAGTGAGCTGGCTGTGATTGCTCCACTGGGAAAGGGGTTTTTCACTTTGCACATGCTCAGAGGTATTGTCTTCTTTGTTGTGGCTACCCCCATCCCTGGGCTCAGCCTTGTAACTGAAAATAAATTCTGGGACAAAGGAGTTGTGAGCCCAGCAAAACAACTTAGGTTGCAAGCTACAAATCTGGACTCTGCATCTGTGTCATGAACCACTCTAGATTAAATCCTTTGCAGTCTCGGTAAATTAGCTACACATCTGTTTGTGAGGCTGGGGTTGGTGTTTTTCTTTTGTTTTTTCCAAATCTCCAGTTCCAGATATTTTTGCCCTTCTAAAGAACAAAGGGAGTAGATTTCATCTACCACCCCACAAACCCACAAGCACTCTAAGCAAAACGCTGCCTTTCTATTCAAGGGTCGTGGAAAACCCAGGGGGACCCGCCATCTCTGGGACACTCTCCCATGCAACTCCTGTAGGAATGAACTGGAGGGATTTGGACCAGTTCCAGATGGGTAAGGAGGCAAAGCTCTCTTGCTGGGAAGTGTCAGTTATAATGAGCAGACTGCACCCTCCTAACCCTATTTGAGATATTCACAGACCTCAATCTGGAGAAGGTTAAGTCAACCATGGTGAATTTATCCCATTTATTTCAATGGGAAATGTGGGAAAAACAAACAAACAAACAACACTTATTTTTTTGAGTAGCACTACTAACTTTCCTGGGGAGCCGAGCATCACCGTGTCAGTTTTGCCAACGTGGGCTGAATCTTGGCATTCCAAATATATGATGGCTATATATTGCAAGCTGCGGTGCTCCCAGAAGAGCACTGGGAATGAGAGCTGATTACCCTCCAAGTGGGTAAAGGACATTATTCACTGTGATGCAGCTTCCATGAGAACACAGGGGCAACATGGATTGCTTTTCAATTCCTTGCTCAAAAATGGCTCATATGTTAATTAGCTGAGAAGATAGACTTTTTTTTTACTCAGCAACCACACTCTGCAAATGAGTCAAGCGGCAGCATTCTTGGCTAAGCTGGGTGGCAGCAGCTAAGACTGGGAAGAAAATGTGGGAAGCTTAAATCAAGGGCAGTCAGCATGTGGGCTGCATCAAGCTCATGAAGCCAGTTCCAGTGGCCTACCAGCCCTCTCCAAAATCAGGCACCTTTTCCTCTCACCCTTATGCCTTACTGACAAAGGTGCCTCTTCTCCCTCTGGTGCAATGGCAATGCCATTCCTAGAAGGTCTTAGCACTCAAGGAAACAGGAAGGAGAGATCCTCCCTGTTTCCTGAGCATAAAGACCTTCTAGCAATGGCAGTGTGCCAGATGGAGAAGAGGAGACTTTGGAAGGTAAGTCAAGGGCTGTGCTTTCCATTGCTGGGCTAGGTTGGGCTGGGTACAGAAATTCCTTAAATTTTACAGGTTTGGATGGAATTACTGTACAATACAAGGATTTGTTGTTTTCAGACCCTCCAAGTGTCCCTATTTTCCAGGGACATCCCTGATTTAGAGAAGCCATCACAGTTTCTGATTTGATCCCAGAATGTCCCTATTTTCATTGGAGAAATGTTGCAGAGTATGGTAGGATGTCCCTATTTTCGCTGGAGAAATGTTGGAAGATATGGAGTTATCCAACCCCCTAAGCCATCTGAAGGCAATCCTTTGTAGGGAAGTTTTCTAAATGTTTAATGTTTTATTATGTATTTATATATGTTGGAAGCTGCACAGAGTGGTTGGGGCATCCCAGTCAGATGTGTGGGGTATAAATAGTAAAATGATAATTATGGAATGGGACGTCCCTATTTTCATCAGAGAAAAGTTGGAGGGTATGTGTTTTAGGAGTATTTGGGGTGTGTGGCTTTTCTCTTCATTCCCTGGGAAAAGCCACATCAATGGTCGTTTTGTGTGCATGGAGTTACATGTGTTAAAGGATTCTGTGGTGCCTGGCAGCTGGCAAGCAGGTCAAGCATAGTTATTGAAATATACTCAGAGTCGCAAGGTGATTTCATGCTCTTTATTCAGCTCATAGTGGTAAGGAGGAATGAATGAAAGTCCCCTCAAAGTATCTGCTTTATATACATTATTTACACAATGGGCTGCACATGATTGGCTAATTCTGGAATTCTACTGTAAGCCAATCAGGTTGTGGATTCACTTATATCTGGAGCATGATTGGGTGGTTCCTGCCAACCAATCAGACTGCTGCATTGTTCTAGGACCAATCAGACTGATGCATTCTGAATCCTATTGTTCTAGGACCAATCAGACTGCTGCGATTTGGATCCTATTGTTCTAGGACCAATCAGACTGCTGCAGTTTGGATCCTATTCAACTCAGTACATAACACCCCTCCCCTCTAAGTTCCAGTCCTGCCCGGGAGGTCACATTCATAGTCCTCGAGGTACGCCGGCGGCCTACGTGTGCGTTGCGGCCTGTGGTGTTCCCTGGTCCGGGGTTCAGGTTCTGGCTCGTGTTCCAAGGATGCTGGCTGTGATGGGCCTGTTTGGTCTGGCGCAACCGGCTCGCTCAGTCGTGGTTCTGGTTCCGGTGTCCTTTCGGCCTCGCGGGTCCTCTCTGTATTTACTGATTCTGCCTCTCCTGCTGGCCCCTCCTGCTCTATGGGCCTCACTGCCGCTCTGTTCCCTTGGGACTCCTCTGACCTTTCCTCCTCCTGGTTTTCTCCCGGGAATCGTCGCCGTATCTGGTCACAGTGGCGGCGCCAGCATTGCCCCCCATCCGTTAGCACCTCGTATGACACGGGGCCAGTGACCCTGGTGACTGTGGCGGGTACCCATGCTGGGCCTGCCCCAAAATTCTTTGCGTACACTGGGTCCTGGGCCTCGAAGGTCCGGGGGTTCCTGCCTTCCCCCACCACTACCTCATCCTGAGCTCTATCGGGGTGAAGGCGGTCCAATCTGATTGCAAGGCGCCGACCCATTAGTAGTTCAGCGGGGCTCCGGCCAGTCGTTGAGCTGGGGGTGCTGTGCTGTGCTAGGAGGAATGTGGCAAGGCGGTACTCCCAATCCCCTTGCGTCATGCGGCGAAGGGTGTCCTTGGTGGTCCGCACCATGCGTTCTGCTTGGCCATTGGTGGCAGGGTGGAATGGCGCCGAACGGATGTGGCGGATGGCGTTCTGCGCTGTGAAGGTTTGGAATTCTCCTGACGTGAATGCAGTCCCGTTGTCTGAGACGAGAGTGTCAGGGAGCCCGTGAGTTGCAAACAGCCTGCGTAGTACCCGGATGGCTGCGGATGTAGAAGTGGACGGTACCAGTGCGACTTCCAGCCATTTGGTGTAGGAGTCCACCACTATGAAGAATGTTTTCCCCTGAAAGGGGCCAGCGAAGTCCACATGCAGGCGTGACCATGGTGCTCGGGCGGACTCCCAGGACTGGACTGGGGCCCTTGGGGGATCTGGGCGGGATTCTTGGCAGGCCTGGCAATGTTTGACCCAGGCCTCTATCTCTCCGTCGATCCCCGGCCACCACACATAACTCCTGGCCAGGGCCTTCATTCTTACTACCCCTGGGTGTGTCTCGTGTAGGGCTGTGAGGACCCTTTTGCGGAGGGGCTGGGGAACAACGACCCTGCTTCCCCATAACAGGCACCCCTTGTGGGCCGACAGTTCATGTTTGCGGGTTGTGTAGCCAGCGAATTCTGGCCCAGGGCTGTTGCTGGGCCATCCCCTCCACACCCAGTCCAGGACCCGGGAGATGACTCTGTCTTTCTTGGAATGGTGTGCAACTTCTTGTGCCTGAATGGGGCGGTCGGGAAGCAGCTCGAGGCTCATAACCTCTTGTGCAGGTGCTGGGTCGGGGCCTGTTTCTGGTAGTGGTAGCCTGCTGAGGGCGTCCGCATGGCCCATCGCCTTCCCAGGTCGGTGAATCAGTGCATACTGGTAGCTGGCAAGGAAAATTGACCACCTGAGGACGCGAGGAGACAGCACTTGGGGGGTCTGCTTTTCGGGGGCAAACAAGCCAAGCAACGGCTTGTGGTCAGTCACCACGGTGAAGGGCCGCCCGTACAAGAAATCATGGAATTTTTTTACTCCCTTCACGATTGCCAGCCCCTCCTTGTCTATTTGTGAGTAGTTCCGTTCGGTTGCGCTGAGTGTCTGGGAAAAGTATGCTACTGGTACCTCTCTTCCATCCGGGAGTTGGTGTCCCAGGACAGCGCCAATGCCATAGGGTGAGGCGTCGCATGCTAGCACCACCGGCAGCCTCTCGTCGAAGTGTGCCAAGACCGAGTTTGAGACAAGCAAGTCCTTGACTGCCTGGAATGCAGCCTCCTGGCGCTGGCCCCACACCCAAGGGGCTCGCTTGTCCAGAAGTCTGTGTAGGGGCTCTGCTACCGCCGCTTTGTGGGGAAGGAAGGAATGGTAAAAGTTCAATAGTCCCAAGAAGGCCTGAAGTTCAGTCTTGTTCTTGGGCGCTGGGGCATCACAAATGGCCCGTACCTTGTCCCCAGTCGGGTGGACCCCTTCTGCGTCCACCATAAATCCCAGAAAGTCCACCTGAGGCACTCCTAGTAGACATTTTTCCCGCTTCACCTTGAGACCCGCCGTCTGGAAACGGTGCAGAACGGTGCGGAGGCGGTCCTCAAACTCCTCTGGTGTGGGCCCGGCAATCAACACATCATCGAAGAAGGGGGTGACGCCAGGAATTCCTTTAAGAAGAGAGTCCATTAGGTTCTGGAATATGCCTGGTGCCACGCTGACGCCGAATTGCAGCCGCTTTACCCTGAATGCTCCTCTGTGCGTCACAATCGTCTGTGCCTCTGCTGTGGCCTCATCTACTGGTAGCTGTTGATATGCTTGGGCCAAGTCCAGCTTGCCAAAAATTTTCGACCCAGCCAGGGTGGCAAGGACATGGCTGACCACTGGCACTGGGTATGCATGGGCCGTGAGGGCCTTGTTTATGGTACATTTGTAGTCTGCGCAGATGCGGACCGAACCATTAGGCTTGACGGGTGTGACGATTGGGGTTTCCCAGGGGGCATTAGGCACCGGCTCCAGCACTCCTTGCTCCACAAGCCGATCCAATTCCTCGTCTATACGGGGTTTCAGGGCGAACGGGACCCGGCGGGCCTTGAGCCTGACTGGTCGTACTGCGGGGTCAAGCTGTAGAGCAATGGGGGGGCCCGTATACTGTCCCAATTTCCCATCAAAAACCCCCGGAAATTCCTTGCATATGGCGTCCACGTCCATTTGTAAGCTAGTGTTGTTCACCCCGGTGACGGCTAGCCCCAGTGGTCCAAACCATGCCAATCCCAGTAAGCTAATGTAGGGGCCCTTGACCACAAGCAAGTCCAGTTGCCGTGTCTGCCCTCGGTATTGCACCCTGAAGGTCCCCACCCCCATTGTGGGGACCTTACGTTTCTGGAAGTCCCGGAGGGTGAATGGGGCCGGCCTGAGTTTGGGACCCCCAGTAGGACACAGTTTCCTTAAGGTCCTTGCCGAGATTATGGATAGATTTGAACCCGTGTCAAGCTCCATGCGGCATGGGGCCCCCTCTATCTGTACTTCTACATAAATTTTCTCTACGTTGGGGTGGGGCAACTGGTATACCTGGAAGTCCGTGAGCTCCGTTGAGTTGCCTTGGTGCGTTGGGCCCCGGGACCTGGGGCTCTTGGATTGGTCATCTGATGCCTGGCGTTGGGTGGGCCGAGCCCGACACACCTGGGCGATGTGTCCTGATTTTCTGCACTGCCTGCACTCTGCGTTGCGGAAACGGCAGGTCCTCCTCTCGTGACTTTCCCCGCAGCTTGCGCAGTTCCCTCCTTCTCGTCGAGGCTGCTGTGGTATGTGGGCTGCTTGAGTGCGCTGCTGTACTCGGTGCACCTCCTCCCTGTTGGATCCTGAGTCGTCGGTGAGGTCTTCGTGGTGGACCCTCAGTTGGGACGGCTGGCTCGGCCGTGCCTCTTGCGTCGACCTCTCAGCAGCTTCCGTCGCCAGGGCCTCCTCCAGAGCGACCTGGAACGTTAGGAGCTTCTTGGCGTAGAGGCGTCGTTGCAGCTTCTCATCCTTCAGGCCACCGACGAGGCGGTCACGAAGCATGTTCTCCAGCTCTGAGAAGTTGCAGAACCGGGCGGCTTGGCGGAGAGAGGTCACAAACCCAGTTATGGTTTCCCCAGGGGCTTGCCGCTTTGCGTAGAAGGCATTTCGACGAGCCACCACTGAGGGCTGTGGCGAAAAGTGCCCCTTCAGCTGTTCCATTATTGTTTTGTATGGAACTGTAGCGACGTCTTCAGGCGCAAGGAGAGCCCGGGCGATTTCAAACGTCTCCTCTCCGCAGACGCTGAAGAATATTGCCCTCTTCTTGGCGTCTTCTTCATTGGTGACCCCTTTGGCTTCTAGGAGGAAGGTGAAACGGGAGGCGTACGCTTCCCAGTCTCCAGATGCTGGGTTGAACGGCGAGAAGCTGCTGTTGGTTGCCATTCTGAGTTCCTTGTGTCCCGGAGCTGAAGCCTGGATACACGGTGCGAGGCAGCGGTGCGGCAGATGGCGGTGCTGCGGTGCGGTGTGTGGCAGTCAGCTCAGCGGGATCCCACCTTCGTCGCCAGTGAAATATACTCAGAGTCGCAAGGTGATTTCATGCTCTTTATTCAGCTCATAGTGGTAAGGAGGAATGAATGAAAGTCCCCTCAAAGTATCTGCTTTATATACATTATTTACACAATGGGCTGCACATGATTGGCTAATTCTGGAATTCTACTGTAAGCCAATCAGGTTGTGGATTCACTTATATCTGGAGCATGATTGGGTGGTTCCTGCCAACCAATCAGACTGCTGCATTGTTCTAGGACCAATCAGACTGATGCATTCTGAATCCTATTGTTCTAGGACCAATCAGACTGCTGCGATTTGGATCCTATTGTTCTAGGACCAATCAGACTGCTGCAGTTTGGATCCTATTCAACTCAGTACATAACAGTTATGAACCGCCTAGAACTGAGATGCATGACCACAGAGTGTGCAAACAGGGGAAATCTTCACTCAAAAGTGTGTGCTGTTCTGCATGATGATGAAAATGCATCTTGAGAGACAACCTACTAGAACTCTGGGAAAGGCACATGCATTGGACTTGCTGAAGGGGGCATCCCAGGATGGCTGTGCACTGCAGCAGTGGGTAGGAACAGGTGGTGGTTGGGCTATGCCGAGGAGAGGAAATCTTTTCAGCTTGAGGGCCACATACCTTTCTTGGTAACCTTCCATGGGTCACTCGTAAGTGGTGGGAGGGGCCGGAGGTAAAGTGGGTGGAGCAATGAATGACAATGTTACCTCTGCTTGTTTCTATACTCACTCACCCCTCTGCAGGAAAGCAAGAAGCATGTTCTGTGTTCAAGGATGCATTCCAGCCAGGCAAAAACACTCAAGGAAGGTGTGAAGCAGGGTTGGGGAGGCTGTGGCCTAGAGAGAGTTCTGAGGGCAAGATGGAAAGGCAGCCACATTTGGCCCCCAAGTCTAAGGTTCTCCATTCCTGTGCTCTGCTCTCATATCCTTTCATCCCTCACCATAAAAATAAGCATCCTGTTCCCCTCTGTTGAGTGCTGGAGGATAAGCAGCAAGTGCTGTGGGCTGTGCAGAAAGGTGTCTTGTACTGGTTCATGCCAAGCAGGCCCATAACACTTTGGCTGACCCCAGTGTCATAGGCCTGCCTTTCCGTTGCAAATAGTATGTGGATGCGTACCAATTCAGAACTGGGTGAAATGGACTCTAGCCCACAAGTTTCTGCTGTGATAAATTTGTTAGCTTTGAAGCTGTTAGCCATAATCTCTGAGACACTACGCTTAACACAAAATCTTCAAAAGTCTTGTTGAGGGGATGAACTAAGCCTCAGAATTACACAGCGGTGTGTGGCGGCAATGGGAAGAACAGGAATCTATAGGTTGCAGAAAGTGCTTAACATTGCATTCCAAGGATGCACTAAAGGACCTGCATCTCTGAAACCAATCAGAACTAGGCATCTGGTCACATGGTCTGTCAGGTTCTCTCCCCCCCCCATTCATCCCTCTCCCCTACCCCATGTTTCAAAGTCCACCCAAAGGAAACAGGCCTCCATCCTCCTTCTTTCCACTTGCGATGATAAGGATTGATACTGGGTGTGGCTGTTGCAATATCAAAGCAAATACTGAACTGCTGGGGGACCTAGCGAAGATCCTGTGTTGTTGCACAGAGCCCTGCTTTCTGGGGGGTGGGGGGTGGGGGTTGAGAGTTTTCTCTTTTTTCCCAATGACATAATGGCTATTTATAACTTTTGGCTCTCTCTGGGTTGCCGCTGGGCTGGGAAATGAATGAAATGCAGCTGTTGAGGGCAGGGGCGGGCTGTCTCTGCGCACGTTTCGCAGGCTCAATTAGAGAAAGCCCCCCCCCTTCCCCGTTGTTTTGGAAGGGGTCAGAATTTCAGCTTGTTTCTTTTTCAAAAGTGTGTGCTCTGTGGGAGACCATTAACAGTGTCCCTGTTATTCTCCGAGATCCACATCAGGCTGAAGCAACAACTGCATAAACTTAACTTTGAAGAAGGACTGCGGCTCAGGAGCTAGGCATCAGCTTTGCATGCATAAGGTCCCATGGGCCAACATTTCCAGGCAGGGCTTGGAGAGACCCAGCCCTGCCTGAAACCCTAGAAGGCCCCTGTAGACAAGCCGGAGTTGGAGAGGCTGATGTTCTGATTCGGTATATTGCAGCTTCCTACGTGAGCTCCTGGGAGAGTCCTGGGCAGATGGGCCTAATTTGAATAAGGAGCCAAGATGCCCAGCTGTGTGCAGAGTTGTCTTCAGAAGTATTTAATTCATGGTCCTGGGTCATCCCAGCTTGAAGTTCTGGCTCAGCTGCCTGGATCATCTCCCTGCCAGCCCAACAGCTGGCTCTCCACAAATTCCTCCACCTGTTCATAGTGCTGTTTTCTGCCCTGGGTCTGTGGACAGAGAGTCACTTTCATCCCCTGGAAACTGACTTAACTGTAATCCTAACCTTACTTACCCATTGAATCCAGTGGGACTTTCTTCTGAGTAGACAAGGTCGGGGTTGCAGTCACAGTTTCTAAAGTGAGAGATACACTCAGGCTTAGAGCGCTTTACAAATAGCACACATTATTTCAATTTGTTTTGTCTTCTCCTGACAAGGATCTGATCACTGCCCTCGTCTTTTCCTTTCCTGTGCTGCTGCTAGTTATTGGGGAAGTTCTCGATCATATGGCAATCCATATTGCTATTGCTATTATCAAAAATGAATAAACATCTGTCCTGCACTTCAACTACACTTTTCCAAGGCTGCTTAAACAAGGTTCAGCAGCAAAATATTTTTAAAAGCAATAAAAGAACAAGATTTAACAGTGCAATTCTAGGCATGTCTAGCCAGAAGTCCTACTGAGTTCAGCAGGGTTGATTCCCTGTAAGTGGCTGTAGGAAGGCAGCTTAGAACAGCAGAAAAAAAGCAGCACAAAAAGGAACAACTTCAAAGCTCAACTTGGTTTAAAAAGCCTGGGGAAATGAAAAATGGTTTCCTTCATATTAGGAAGGTAAGATAACAGGTTCCTGGGAAAACTTCCCAGGGTGAAAGTTCCATAGATGGATTCCATCACCAAAAATGATCTTCACTTATTGCACTGCCATGTCACCTGCCTTAGCTAGCGTGCCACAATCAGAAGGGGCGGGAAGGAAGAAGATGACAAGTTTTCACTGCATGAAAATGTAGTGCCTTCAATGTCGAACAGCTCTTACTGTCAGGAAGTTCTTCCTAATGTACATTAACAGAGTTCCATAGTTCTTCCTAATGTACATTAACAGAGTTCCATAGGGCAGGTCTCTGCCTCCGGGAGTTTACAATTTCACAGTGGGTAGGATAGTAGAAGAAAGGGAACGCAGAGAAAGGAAAACAAGGGTAGGAATGGTGAAGGTGAACACCAGTAGTTACTAGCAGCAAGAACTTAGGCTTGGCTACTGTTGGGGTTTTTCGGTTGAGCAGACAATCCAGATCACTCAGATAAGTGAGCCAAGCTGCATTCTACTGGAAGAGGATAAAATGTTTGAGATCATCATTAGCCATTCTGACATGGAGATAAAGTCCCCTCTCACATACAGCAATTGGACAGACACCCTAAGCATTAAGGTACCTTAATGCAAAATAACATTTGCAATAATGGTTGCAATATTCTATGTAGCCTTCTCAACTCACTAGAAGTGTGTGTGCTTTCAAAGAGAAATTGCAAACTGAAGCTGTAACAGATACACTCTGGGCTGTAGAGAAATGTATTGTTCCATCCTGAAGATAATATTCCACAAATGCTGTAGTGAGGCAAGTGTCTAGACCTAGAGAACCTTTCCCTGACCTATAAAGCCATAGGCAGCTCAGGATTCCAATACAGTACCTTCAGGGTTGCCTCTCCCCATATGAACCAACCTAGATGCTGCATTTGTCACAGGGGCCCTTCTCTGTCCGCCTGTCTGCCCCCTTCAAGGGAAGTAGAGAGGGTGGCAACACAGAAACAGTCCTTCATTGAGGACTCCCAGTTGACAGAAGGCTTTCCCCAGGGAAACCTGCCTGACACCATAGTCCTCTTCTTTTAGACATCAGGCTAAATAATTTCTGTTTGCCCCGGCCTTTGACCAATAATATAGAAGGGGTGTGTGTGTATGTGTGTGTGTGTGTGTGTTTGGTTTGTTTTGGCGCCAGGTTGGGTAGGATTTGTCCTTTTATAAATATTCATGGATGAGTCATGTGTTTTATTTTTATTTATTGCAGGGTTTAAATGTATTTTATGCTGGAAGTCACTTTGGAACACTCCACTGTGTGGGGAAAGAGATTAATGTTTTCTGTTGCACCAGCCACTGTTTCCTTAAATACCAAGCATTTTTGTTGAGTCTTTCTGGTGTGCAAAATGCTTCCCCTTTTACATTATCTCAGTAATCTTAACAACAGTTCTGTAAGGTAGGGTGCTATTACAACCCCACCCCCCATGCAGGGCATAGGCTGAGAGTGAAAAGTGCCTTGCAAAGGTCATGACAGAGGTGAAATTCCTGGTTTTCAGCACATAGTGGAACTGCTTTCTGAGATCAAAAAGTTTCACCAGCCCTGCCCCTACTAAGGAGGTGGTACAATTGCAGAGGCATTTGCAGAGGGGAATCAGCAGGCAAAAGTTGTTGGTTTATTTACTCTCCCCTGCTCAACTACTTGTGGGTCCCCCATTCATGATCCCCAGCTGTGCTGTTAGAACAGAGGTAAGCCCAGCAGTGAGAAGGGCATTTGCAGGGATGACTCAAGGGAAGAATCAAGCACCTGTTAACAAATTCCTCCACCCCTGTGTTTGTCTCAGGTTTGCCTTCTCTCATGCAAACCCTCCATTTAGCCCATGGGAAGTAATAGCTCTGCTCTGTTCTGCACTAGTCAGGACACATCTGGAGTGCCGTATCCAGGTCATTTGAGGAAGGACTTTGACCGAGAGGAGGGTGATTAGGATGGTGAGGGCTGGATGAGCCAAGGGTGAAAAAGCTGGGGGTGGTTAGCCTGGAGAAGAGAAGCTTAAGGGGGTGGGGGAATGGGAGAGACATGAAAGCAGTCTCCAAATATCTTAAGGGCTGTCATGGAGAAGATGGAGCTGGCATGATGGAGCTGGAGCTTCAGGCAACAGATGCTGGGTGTCCGTGTGCAATGACAGGGAGGTGTTGGAAAACAAGAGCTGTGTGGGCTACTGTGTTATGGCCTTTAGTCCCTAAGGGTGCTGTCCTCTCACCAGTGCTGAAGTAAAATCTAACAACCAGTCCAGTTGGTTTCAGTGCATGAGATAAAGCACTCAGCGGTGTGGGTGTCCTGCTTTGGTGGTAGTAAGTTGTCTTGGGTCACTCTTGCATTAGGAGAAACTTCTGGAATGGTGGAACATTCTGCCTCAGGATATGGTGGGCTCTTTTTCACTGGAAGTATATAAGCGCAGCTGGGCAAGCTACCCGTCAAGGTAGTTACAGATTCTGTACTGATCCTGTACTGATTCTGACCAGATCCTGTCCAACTCCTATGATGTGGTCATAAGTGGGCCTGCTTCATTTTCAGAGCCTAGGAGATTGGAACAGGGCTTCCTTTGTGGTGGCTCCCCAGTTGAGGAATCCTCTCTGCAGAAATACCCCTAAAGAAAAGCCTTGTTGGTTCAGCCCAAAGGTTCATATAGTCCAGCATCCTGTTCTCACAGTGGCCAACCAGATGCCCCTATTGGGAACCCACCAGCAGAATCTGAGTGCAAGAGCACAACACAGCCATTGTAACTAGTAGCCCTCAGTAGCCTTATCTTCCATGAATTTGACTAATTCTCTTGTAAACCCATCCAATTAGTGGCCAATGTGGCAGCAAATGCCACAATTTAACTATGTGCTGCATGAAGAAGTCCTTTCTTTCATCTATCCCAATATTCCAACATTCAGCTTTCTATTGTTCTGAGAAGGAGAAAATGTGGTTTTTTTCCCTATGCATTTTCTCCACACTAGGCATAGTTTTATACATCCATTCAGCGCCATCTCTCTCCCCTCCCCAATGTCTCTTGGCTTTTAGGTGGCAACTGAACACAGTTTTATTTGGTGGGTTCTAGGCTGTTCTCAATGGGTTTGTTTCTATTGTGCTTTTTCAGTAGATCGTTCTCAAGTTTAGCAAGCCTCCTTGAGGATCAGTTCTGATGGAGAGGTTGGGGCACAAATGTTATAAAGGAAGGAAGGAAATGCACCTCACCTTGGCAGATGTGATTTGGGGAACCACCCCTTTGCCAGGGTCACCAGGAGCTCCTTCTCCCTCTGCCCAGGACATGGCATCTACTACTAATGTCTTGGTGCACTTCCACTGGTGGGTCAGATGCTGTGTACGCAATGCAGGAACCACAGCATCCCCTCCTCTGGAGACTTTTCAGGTGCTGCACCAGACAGTCACAGGTGAGGCGGACAGGTAGAGGGGGAGGGGAATGCTCAGCATCCAACGGATCAATCGTATCCCACCTTCAGCAGGTTGAATTTTATTTTGGGGGGGGGTCCCAATTCTACAATCCTCTAATTATGTTTTGATTTTATAGTTGTCAACTGCTCAGGAGTTATTTTGGATATGAGCAATATATAAATTAATTAATAATAATATAGGTGATTGAATAATAATAATAATAGTCGAAACAAAATAAAAAAATTCCTTCCAGTAGCACCTTAGAGATCAACTAAGTTTGTTACTGGTATGAGCTTTCATGTGCTTCTTCAGATACCATGCACACGAAAGCTCATACCAATAACAAACTTAGTTTTTTTATTTTGTTTCGACTACGGCAGACCAACACGGCTACCTACTTGTAACTAATAATAATAGTGGTAGACATTGGGGAAGAAGAGTATTAGAAGCTTTCCTAATTTGAGGAAGAGTTTATTGATGGGCTTGGAAGATAAAGAGGGGGGCAAGCAGGATGAACAGAGGCAAGGAGTTCTTCACTCTTGAGTCCCCAGACATAGTTAGACTCCAGTTCCCATCATTCCCAGCCAGCTTAGCCAATGGTCAAGGGTGATAGAAGTTGTAGTCCAACAACATCCGGGTGGGGGAAGGCAAAGTTGAAGAATCCAGCTCTAAGCCGCCCTTCCTTAGCCTGGTGGCCTCTGGCTGTTTTGAAGTACAGTTCCCATCTGCCTCAGGCAACATGGCCATGCTGGCTGGGTCTGTTGGGAGTTGTCATCCAAAATAGCCAGAGGGCACTGGCTGGGGAAGGCGGCTCTAAGCACAGGGAAGAGGCTGACAGAAAGAAGCAGGCAGGAATCACAGAGGAAGCGAGAAGCAACCAGCCTTCATTGCTTCTGCCCAGACACACCCCTAGGGATGGGGAAGAAATTCAATTTTGTTTGCATTGTAGTGAGGAACAGCCTAATTTGCACTCCTCAAATCAATAAACGAACCAAAACACAACTAAACCCCCACCCCCATATTTCTGTGATGCAGCTCTCTAGCTAAGCAGTGTGGACAAACATGCACACATTAGTGAAAATGACATACAAATGCATTTCACTAGGGGAAATGGCTTGCAAAAATTTTGCTACACTGCATGCAAAAAAAGTGAGAATTTCGTACTAAAGATGCCGATGAGTTTTCATGAGTTTTTAAAAAAAATCACAAGTTGCTGCTGAAATGTGGAGAGCTGAATTTAAGATAGGGGAAAATGAGGGAACCTAAAAGTGACAGATTCATCCATCACTACACACCGCTCTAATTTGCTTTGGTTTCTTTCTGGGGCTTAAACAGATCTATGATCCACCCCCACCTCAATTTGCCCCTGGCTCCCTTCCATATCACTGCATCTGCCTAACCAGAGCTGCCCCCACAAGTCACTGGGGCTCATCATCACCACCCTGAAATGAATCCTCGGCTCCTCTGCTAATGTGGGGAGGCCAGGTCAGAGCAAGGGGATAGAGCCTTGCACTCTGCTGCTTCATTTTGTTTTCAGATCCCCCCCCCCCCCCGCTTCCATGTTGAGGGGGAAATTGTGTCTCACTTAATTCCCAGCATATGGCTCAGGAACAGAACCTTGCCTGTGGGTAGGAGGAAGGAGTTGAGCAAGCACAGATTCCGTGGCAGCAGCTTGGGCTCTCATGACAATTGAGTGGAGGAAGAGGGTCTGCATTAGCTCTGCAGGAGAGTGCAGGCGCTGCATGCAAAAAAACTGCTCCCATATTTAGCCCGTAGTTCACAGGTCACCAATGCAGTGCCCATGGAGACAGGGGGGCCTTCCTGGGTGAGCAACCGCCAGCCTTTGTTACGAAGGTAATGTGGTGGTGGTGTCAGAGCCTCATCCTATACCCACCCGATGGTTTGAAGTCTGATGGAAGCTGGGTTAGAGCAGTGGACTAAGACCAAGGAGGCCCTGGTTCAAAGCTCAGTGCTGTGAACTTCACCGGGTAACTGTGGGACAGTCACAGCCACTCTCACCCTGCCTACCTCACAGGGTTCTTGTGAGAATAAAATGGAGCGAGTGTGAGATCCATATGTGTCACTTGGAGGGATGGTGGGGTAAATATAGATAAATCTTCAGTGTTTCCAGCAAGGGGGAGGGAAAGGTATATTGGTCCAAGTTGTGAGCTAAAAGTTCTATGGATAAACGGGGTATACAAATTTAAATAATAAATAATTTAATTAACTAATTAATAATAAAATGAGCATTTGATCATAGAATCATTGAGTTGGAAGGGACCCTGAGGATCATCTAGTCCAACCCCCTGCAATGCAGGAATACGTAGCTCTCCGTTATGGGGATCAAAGCTGCACCCTTGCCTTATAGGGAGGCATATAGAAAGCAGACATTTCACCACTGATGGATAATTTATGGGAAGCAAATAATGGCACCTGGGGCTCCTCCCAGGATGATACCCCACCCTCCCTGCACAGTGACATATTGTGTTCCAGACCTATGGCTGTTCTCCAGCTACCCCCAGCCACCAAGCCTCTTCCTCGTCTCTTCCTTTGTCTTAGTTCTAAGCACAGCTAGGGGAAGGGCACATCGGTGTTGCAGCAAATGTCTTTTCTGATCCTGCAGAGGGTAGAACCTGAACCCATGGGTTCAAACTAGAAGAACAGAGATTTAGATGAAGGCTGAGGGAATATGTGGGCCGTGAAGACATTGCTGGACTACAAATCCCATTGTCACAGACCATTAGCCATGCTGGCTGGGGCTGATGGGAGTTAGAGTCCAACAACATCTGGAAGGTCCCCGGCTCCCCTACTCCTGACTGAGACAAAGCAGTTAAGGAGAACTTTGCAACATCACAAACAGTTTGACAGTGAAGAGACTGCTTCTGAAGACGGTGGGTTTACCTTTGTTATACGTTTTTAAGCAGAAGCTGGGTGACCTACACTAACAGGGATGATGTTGTAGTGGGTCTCTTGCACCGGCAGGCCTTTGAGATCACTTCCAGGATCTATGATCTTAGGAGAAAACACTCTCAAAATGTTAGGAGAAGCAGATTAGGGAATACATAGCTTCCATTTTCAGTTCTTTTCTCTGGATCCATGAGGACTCACAGCACCTTTCTTTTTAAAAAAACAAAAGCTGGTGTTTAATTGTGAATTCCACCTGCATCTGTGTTTAGATGCACTTTCCTAAGTTTTCCATCACTTCATTTTAGGAACATAGGAAACTGCTTTGTACTGCATCCATTGAGCTAAGTATTATCCACACTGACTTGCAGTGGCTCTCCAAGTTTTAAGACCTAGTTCTCTTCTAGCCCTACCTGGAGATGTCTGGGATTGAACCTGGGACCTTCTGCATGCAAGGCAGATGCTCTACCCCTGAGCCACATCCCTGTGTCTCTCATGGAAGCAGGTGCATTGTCCCACCTCAGATCCAGCCAGCGTGTTGGGGCTTGCTCTGGTTCCCTGCAGCTGCACCCATGGGCCAGGCCAGATCGTGTTGCTCTGTTTACTCTTGGTGGTCAGGGAGGATGTTCGCGTTCCCTGAGCACAAGACAGCTGGTAAACAGTGGTGGTGTTGGCTGGGTAGCCAGCTCCTTTGTCTAGTGAGGAGATCATTAAGGGCTCAGCTTCCCACCTGTTCTGACAGGAAATGGCCCAGCTGCCTGGTCCTCCCGTTTCCTAGTAACAGTTGACAAGATGGTGGTGCAGAAGGGGCCTCTACCCAAGATACGTCTGTCAGTCCACAGTGTCACTCGCACCGTGCGCAAGAAGATGTCTCCACTAGAAATGGAGCCGTATTATTCACACAACTTGCAGCACCTCTTAGCGGGTTGAGGAGAATGTACATTTCCTCGCTACCCAGCAGACATCCAGGTGTGGCATCCAGGCAAGTAACCTTTACTTGCTAGTGGTTTACTGGAGCTTTTGGCTCTCCAGGGTGGAAAATTCATGTGGGTTAATTTGGCACTTGCTGAAGAGACTGCTGAGATGCTTTGTTTTTGAATGCTTTAAGATTGCAGTCTTTGCCAACTTGGTATGCTGTGCTAGCAAGGGCTGGTGGGAGTTGTAGTCCAAAACATCTGGAGGGCACCAGGTTGGCAAAGACTGCAATGTGCCATTTCCCTAGGGACCAATGCCAAAAGACAGTCAATGGGGAAAAGTTTAGCTTGATCCTCATAGGGCCAAATCCTGATAAAAGAGAGTTGAAAAGAAGGAAGTTTGGGTTTCATGTTCTTAACGGTTTCTTGAATTTCAGGGCATCCTAACTGCAGCTGTTCAGAGCTAACACTTGTTGTTCCCTTGCTGTTCTTTCTTGTTTTATGAATCATATTTTGTTTGCATTTTATTACAGGGAAACATGTAAGCTTTTCAGTGCCTCCAAAGTCTAGCTGCCAAATGACTTCACATTTCAAAATCTCAAACTTCACCATATTCTATTTCTTTTGCTCATGTCCCTAATGCATTTGTATCCCACCTTTTCCTCCCAAGTCACTCAAGGTGGTTTACTAGGTTCTGCCACTCCTCATTTAGTCCCCACAGCAGCTCTGTGAGGTTGGTTAGGTTGAGAGTCAGCGAGCTTCACAGCCCATGGGCAGTTTTAACCCTGGTCTCCCAATCTTGTTAGACCTGATGACAGAACTCCAACGGGGGGTTAATGCCATGCTAGTAGGGCTGAACCTGCACCTCCTGGGCGCAGCTGGTAGTGTGAGTACTTTCTGCCATTTAGTCATAATGATCTCAATAAACCTTTGGAACTAAGCTGCTCCCTTTTGGCATAGTACATAGCTGCACTATAAGACCAGATGAAGAATCCTGCCGGTCCAGGACAAAATCTAGCCCAGCATCCTGTTCTCTTAGTGGCCAACCAGATGCCCCTATCAGGCAGCCCACAAGCAGCATCTGTGGGTAACCATGCTCTCTCCCATTGTGAGCCCCAGCAACAGGCATTTGGAGCCCTCCTGCCTCCAACAGGGGAGGTGCAGCACAGCCATTGTGGCTAGCAGCCATTGATAGCCTTACCCTCCATGAACTCGTCTCACCCTCTTTTAAAGCCATCACAACCTCTTGTGGGAGTGAATTCTATAGTTTAGCTCTGCGCTGTGCTTTCTTTTGCCTGCCCTGAATCTGAAGGATCATTGGATAGGCCCGAATATTATGAGATCCACTTCATCCATGACAGTCGGCATTTTATACACCTCTATGTGGTGGCGCTGTGGGTAAAAGCCTCAGCGCCTAGGGCTTGCCGATCGAAAGGTCGGCGGTTCGAATCCCCGTGGCGGGGTGCGCTCCCGTTGTTCGGTCCCAGCGCCTGCCAACCTAGCAGTTCGAAAGCACTCCCGGGTGCAAGTAGATAAATAGGGACCGCTTACTAGCGGGAAGGTAAAGGGCGTTTCCGTGTGTGGCTCTGGCTCGCCAGAGCAGCGATGTCACGCTGGCCACGTGACCCAGAAGTGTCTCCGGACAGCGCTGGCCCCCGGCCTCTTGAGTGAGATGGGCGCACAACCCTAGAGTCTGTCAAGACTGGCCCGTACGGGCAGGGGTACCTTTACCTTTACCTTTTATGTGCCCCCATTACTCACTCCCCCACCCCAAACTTAAAAGTTTCCCCTCCCTACCCCTTTCCTCCTTGGGTTTCCATCACCACTCCTTGATTGTAATGTGTTTTATGTCTCCTGTGCACAAAAAACAGTGTGTGTGTGTGTGTGTGTGTGCGTGTTAAGCATGATTTCAAAACTGCAAACCTTCAATGATTTTTTAGATACAGCTGAAAAGCCTGAAACTGTTTGCTTGCAAAATAATTGGGGGGGGGCAAAGGGGTGTGAATAGCCTTTTGTCTCCTTCCCTGATGCTGATGCTAGGAACTGCAACAGCTTTGCTCTCTTCTCCCTCTCTCCTCCCCCCTCCCCATAACACCCTGACTCCAACTGCTCCATCTGCTTGCTTGGAATGCTTCCCACAATTGGGATGCCTGCAGAAAGAAAAGGATTAGGGGGAAATCCAGCCCCACTGAGGGATCAGCCTGAGAGGTCACTCAGAAACACCAGGCTGTGCACCGGTTAAGTTGGGCTCCGTTTAACTGGAATGTGAAATTCCCCTCCTGGCCTTCATCTCAATCTGCCTAGGTGAGATTCATACTGCTGTGTAGTTCTTTTAAAAAACACCTTCCAGTTAAGCAGCTGCATCCAGATGCCACTACTACAAGGGTGGGACCCTGTAGCCTCCCAGATGTTTCTGGACTCCAACTCCCATCATTCTTGATCATTGGCCATGCTGGCTGAGTCGGATGGGAGCTGGAGTCCAACAGCATCTGGAAGACCAGGACAAGATGTACTACAAGATGCAGGGATGATGGCTGTCAACCTAGATGGCTTTAAAAGGGGATTAGGCCAATCCCTGGAGGAAAAGGCTATCGATGGCTGCTTGTCATCCTGACTACACTTTATCTCCAGTATCAGAGGCATTGCTAAGCTAATTAACACATCCTCATTGAAGGATTCTCTCCCCCTTCAGTGGATCTGCCAAGTTTCCTTTTAAAGCAGTCAGTAAAGCATGTGACTCTTGATCTCAGGGCTGTGGGTTTGAGCCCCACATTGGGCCAAAGATCCCTGCATTGCAGAGGGTTGGCCTGGATTACCCTTGCAGTCCCTTCCAACTCTACCATTCTGTGAGTCATTGAAGGCATCACCGCATCTCCTGGCAGTGTGAATTCCATAAGCCAAAGGCGCACTATGTGAAGAAGTCCTTTTGTCTTTCCTGAATCTAATGTCCATCAGTGCCATCACACTCTACTATTACAGTGGTACCTCGAGTTAAGTACTTAATTCATTCCAGAGGTCTGTTCTTAACCTGAAACTGTTCTTAACCTGAAGCACCACTTTAGCTAATGGGGCCTCCTGCTGCCGCCGTGCCACCAGAGCACGGTTTCTGTTCTCATCCTGAAGCAAAGTTCTTAACCCGAGGTACTATTTCTGGGTTAGCGGAGTCTGTAACCTGAAGCGTATGTAACCTGAAGCGTATGTAACCCGAGGTACCACTGTACAGAGTTAGGGGGAAACCTGTCTCCACAACTGCTTCTGCCCACTTCCTGCAAAGGCAAAATATATGGGAGGAGATAAGTGAGCCTTCTTTGCTGAGTAAAGAGCTCTTACACCTTTCAGCAAAATGATCCCCTGCGCACATTCTTGTGCTTTTAGATTTTTTTTAACCCATCCAGTTCCTACAGGGTGACTTTATAAATTACAGTAAAGGACTTAAATGTAGGGCGCTTTGTTTTTTTTCTATTGAAAAACTAGCTATCCTTGCAAGGAATCCCCTAATAATCTCTTAACAGAAAAGTCTTGCCATCATTCTGGGAAAAACGGAAGGCTGGGCCGCCAAGGACACCTCCTTGATGTCTTCACTTGCTATGTGGAAGGTGCCCTTACAAGGCTATCCTTGCACACTGTAGCCAACCCATCAGAACCCTGGTTTCAATAGGTGAGCCAGGGAACAGCACACAAAACACACATGCCACTAAAAGTGAAACAAAATTGAAATGATGGCACTTGTATTGCAAACCTCCACAAATGCAATAGCAGCCTGAAGGTGCTGCCTTTAGGCCAGGCCCGTGCAACTACAATGTTTGGGGTAGATACTTTCCAGATGTTGTTGGACTACAGCTCCCATCACCCCTGATAATCGGTTGTGCTGGCTGGGGTTGACAGAAATTGGATTCCAATAACATCTGGAGGGCGCTTTGTCAGTTCCCCTGTGATGAAAAGTGGGGCGGGGGAGGGGGGAGTTGATAAAATGCCTGACCACAGAAGAGCCACAGAGATAGTGTCTGGGTAGAACGCATAGGCTATCCGGTGAACTCAGCTGTTTTGGAGATTTAAAACTGAACATCTGGATAACACCCCCGCTCTTGCGCACCGAACATGCTCATGTGCAGCTCCCGTCCATTGCGCTGTGGCTTGTGCTCAAGAAGTTCCCCTTCGGAGGGGAGAGGCTTTGGCAAATATCGCAGTGTAAGTCCCATGTAATCCAGGGAGTCAAAAGGTGATTTTAAGCCGTCTGCAGCTTGTTGGAAGCAGGCAGCTCATCCCCAAAGGCGGGTAGGGAGAGTGGTAGAGGGAAGGTGAAACATGCATATTCTGGAGATGTAGGGAGGGCACGGACATGTGGGGAAGAGGAGGAAGAATACTTGCTCGCTTATCCTGAGCTCATCTGCAGAGCCGAGTAGTGCCTTCCAATCCTTTCCTAATGGCTGCAAGCCATCACCACCTTAATCCATCATTAGCTGGGCATATTTCAGATCTGAGCCAACAGTGAATTGGTGTGCGTATGGCAGCGGCGGGTGGGGGGGGGGGAGAGACTTCTCTCGCTTGCATGCTTCCCCTTATTCCCATGCCATCCTTGCTGCTGCCTGTGTGTAATTAACAGAGTAATTAAAAACAGGATGAGTTAATTGGTATTCATTTATGTGGCAGATGTTTTTAATTGAGATACGAAACAATTTACCTGTTTATATAAACAATAGTGAACGAAGGCTTGTAAAACAGGGTGTTTTTCCTTCCACATTCAGCAGGATCTGAGCCATCTCTCCCAGCTCCTTTGCATCAGGCCTGAGGCCAAACTGATGGAGAGCACCTGGGGGTTGTGGATGGTGCCAGGGACTGAGGCTCCGTTCCAAAGATGTGTTCCTCCCCTTTCTTAATTGCATGCCAGCTACAGGGATGTTGTTACAGGGTGACAGAGCAGGGCTGGACCCTGGATCTTTTCCACTGGTCCCCAGATCAGCTGCCGCTTCCTCCCTCCCTTAAAAAAAGAGAGAGGCTGTTTTAAAAATTAGCTTTGCTTACAGGGCTGCTGGTCAGGTGTCCACATGTGCAAAAAGAGCCCAAACATTGATGCATATTTGCATTAAAAATTGCATATGCTGATCTATGTGCGTAAAGGCAGCTTTAGAAGCAATTAATAACCTTTAAACGGAAAAGCAAGGCGGTGACAGGTGAGCTGCCTGCCTGCTCAGTCAGCTGTCTAGGCGCTCATAGTTGTGGAGGCAGCTCCCTGCTCTTCCTTTTCCACGCTTCTTCAGGTTTAAACTGGACTTGAGCTGAACAGTCCTTCAGATAGAGGACTGTCTTCTGCAGAGGAGGACACACAGCCACTCTGGATGCATCATTGCATGTAATGGTCAAGGTTTGTAAAGGCAAAAGCTGGGGATAGTGACCTGAATAACAGCAAGACATGGAGGGGGGACTGGTCGAGTCTCCATTGGTTTTCAGAGGCCAGAGAAGGCAGATAGCAAGGTGTAGGCATTGGAGGCTGACAGCCCAATATTTTACATTCCTATTCAAAAATAAGCCCCAACTGAGGGGCTTCCTCCCAAGACAGGATTGCAGCTTAAGTGTCACAATACAAAGACCATAAGAAGCACCATGCCGAGGGACCATTTAGTCCAGGGGTCAGCAAAGTTTTTGTGGCTTGGGCCAGTTCATGGTCCCGCAGACACCGCAGTGGGCCAGAGTGCATATTTGGAGATGCTGGGGATTGAACCTGCATGTAAACAGGTGCTCTACCACTGATAGCTAGGCCCCACTTGTTTGCATGGAGTGTTTGACTATCCATGCCACAGAGGCCAGGAAGACCTGACATATTATCCATGAAAAAAAGGGGGGGATCTTGCCCACCCTAAATGCTTTTCTTGTTCAGAAGGTCTTCCTCCCTCCTGGTGCAGCTCTAGGGCCCATCCAGGCTGTTGCTCTGTTTTTGGATGGGATTCAGTCACATATTGGCAAATTCGGATGTCAAAATTAAAGTTGATTGGGAGCTCTTGTGCAAGTAAACCAGACTTTAGCAATAAGGAAAAGTGATGGAGGGGGTTGTACTGGAAAGTGTGGGATGGCAACTGCTTGATGCAAGGTCATATAATCTGCCTGCCGACAAATCACAGTGAATGCTTGGTAAACAGGCAGCACTGTATAATCTCCCTGCAAATTTTGTGCAAATAAATGAAGACGAATTCTCAGCTAACAGTTTGCCTTGGAGTGACCCTACTCTGAATGGAAGGTCTGAGCTTTGGTGTTTGTATGTGTGTTTGTGTGTTGTGACTTCCTAGCCATGGGCAGGTCCATGGCTTCTGTCTCTGCCGCAAAGGGGTTCAGCACACCTCAGTTTTCCCAGAGTCACGGCCCGCAGCAGATAAGAAATGTGATAGTGAAACATTTGGCTATTGCTGGAAAGAGGCCTTGGCAGCCTGCCGGCAAAGACCAGATGGCTGGAAGCCCAGCTGCGGGGAGAGCAGGCTGGTCTCAGGTGTGCTAAGTCCTCAATCGGTCCCAGGAAGACTTGGCATCACATCCTAATGAATATCGAAGAGGGGGCAAGAAGCACCGTCTTTGCTCTTTAACACTGTGATTCTCCATTTCAGCAGATACTGAATCACTCCTGTCAAGCCCTGCGCTGATACTGGGATGCTGAGCAGCTCCTAATAGCTCTGTGGGTTTTGAATTCCCAAAAGGAAGGAAGGAAGGAAGGAAGGAAGGAAGGAAGGAAGGAAGGAAGGAAGGAAGGAAGGAAAGGGTGTATATTCCTCTCCAGTCCGCAGGACAGGTTAGAAAGAGAAATTCTCTGGCACATTTTTCATGGCCTGTGCAAGAAAGAGAAGGGAAGCTTTTGCTTCTGTGCCCACTTTATGCCAGGTCCCCAGTCTCTTGTCTCTTTGTCTCTCTTTAATTCCCCACTTTTCTTCCAGCCCCTTCCTGCACCATTCATTTATAGTTCAATCCCCAGCATCTCCAGGTAGGTCTAGGAATGCCCCTGCCTAAAATCCTGGAGAGCTTCTGCCAGTCAGAGTAGAATCCATGCAGTGCTGAGCCTGATGGACCAACGGTCTCACTTGGTATAATGCAGCTTCTCGTCTACTGCATGTCCCCATTTTTCTGAATCCCCTTGCATCCATTTCCTCAAAGGACTTCCTCAAAGAGTTGCCCCACATCTCCCTGCTTTCCCTTACTGTAGTCAATTTATAGCCTGCAAGCAGCATATTCTGAACCTCCCAGTTATACGAAGCATCATTTATCTTTGATCACATCCCTCATACGCCTAGTCAGACCACTGGTCCCTCATCAATATTGCCTGCACTCACTAACAGCAGCTCTCTGGGGCCTTCAGACAGGGATTTCTCCCAGCCCTAACTGGAAATACCAGGGATTGAACCTGGAACCTTCTTCATGCAAGGCAGCTGCTCTGCCACTGAGCTATGACCCTGAAGGGAGAGCACAGACACTTCGGCTTGGCATGTAGCTTGTTATGATGCTGCAGGATGTAACCCAGAGTTTGGTCACCTCCACACCATACGCTTAAACTGCATGGCTTCCCCACAAAGAGTATCCTGGGAACCATAGTTTACCCTCACAGTCCTAGCACCCTAAACAATCTACAGTTCCCGGGGTGGGAGTCCTGGGCTTTCAATGTGTTTCTAATGCATGGTGCAGCTGTTGGAAGCTTCCACCAGCCCTGTTCTTCAGGGGCCATGGGCAGGTGGGCAGAGCTGATGTGCCCCAGCTGCCTATGGGGGGGAGTGAAAATAGAGGCGAGGTGGCCCAGAGGTGCCAAGGGCAGCAGCTGCCTAGCTTTGGAGATGCACTCCAGTCATTCCAAAGAAACGAAAGGAAAACAAGGAAGGAGACTGCGTTGTTTTCCTTAACAGGGAAAGGCTGCTGGAGGAGCCTGGCACTGGGTCCAGCTGCCCCAGCTGTGGGGGGAGGAGGGGGCTCCTGAGGAAGGTTTGGGAGACAGGCTGAGCCCCCTCCCCCCTCCCCCATCTTTTCCCACATAGAGTGGTCTGCAGTTCATCCCCAGTTTGCCGCCAGCACTGAGTGCTTGAGCTAACACGATCCAGATGGAGCAGCTCCGTCCCTGGTGAGCATATCGGGGAGTTGTTCTTGGCCCTGCTGGCACCGGCAGCTGAAGAGCAGGAATGCACAGCCTTTATTTGGAAGGAGGCAGTGGACCCAGCGCTCCCCCCCTACCCCCACATCTGGATTTCATTTGCAGAGCATGAAACGATGCTGGGATTTCAGGCCAGTGCCGGTTTAACCCTTTCCTCCTGCCTCCCTTCCTCCCCCAGGGTCAGAAGAGGGGAAAGGGGAGGAAGAAAGAGGGAAAGGACTTTTCCCCCTCCCCAAGGATGTCTTGCTCCTGGTGGCCGAGGCGTAGGGTCCAAGACAGTCTTCCCCAACTTGGAGCCCACTTGAAGTTTTGGACGAAAACGGCCAGCAGCCCCAGCCATCTGGTGGGCAGCAAGTTGGAGCAGCCTGGCGTAAGACGTCTCTCCATGCATGCATCCTGGGCATAGTTAAACTATGAGATTTGTTCCCACAAGAGGCCGGGGAGACCATCAACCTGGTTGGCTTTAGAAGAAGATTAGGCAAAGTCATGGAGGAGAAGGCTACCAATGGCTACTGGGTATGATGCTGATGTTCTATCTCCATGGATGGAGGCAGTACGCCTTTCAATACCAGTTTCTGGCAATCACAAGTGGGGAGAGTTGCTGCAGCATGCAGGTCCTGCTTGCAGGCTTCCCCTAGGCAACTGGCTGGCTACTTTGGGAAACAAGATGCTGGCTTAGATGGGTCTTTGGCCAGCAGTTAGGCTCTTCTTATATTCTGCAAAGGGTGGGGCTGGAGCACAATGCTCAGACTGCACCATGGGCGTAACCAGATTTTTTGTTAGGGGGGCAGGCTTTTGTTAGGGGTGGGGGCAGAACCTCAGCTTTTTCTGGATTGGGGGGCAGCTGCCCCCTTTGGCTATGCCCATGGGCTGCACATGGCTGCTTTAACATTAACCTGGAAAAGACTGCTACCCCAAAGTCATTGCATCGGCTTCTAGCAAGCCATTTGCAGGGATACAGTGAGACTGGGTTGATTTATGCAGGCACCTAGGCTGTGCAAATCCAGCAGAATGAGGAGGTGGAAACCTGAGATGTTAGAGTGGGCTATACGATTTCAGGGTGCTGGTGTGAGGGTGGGTATAGAGTGCTTTCCTATGAAATTATTTATTATTATTATTATTATTATTATTATTATTATTATTATTATTATATTGTGAATAATTCTCCTTTCACATTGAAAGCTAGTGCAGCAGGGAGTGCTCTGGGCTGTCACCAATGGGCTAGATCTTTATTTGCAGGGAATTTGTGTGCCTTTTGGGTTTGGGTTTTAACTACTGCTACCTGCCTTCAGCCTGAAGTTGCCTTCACCAGCTCAGGGTTCTTCCAGCTTACTCTGCTGCATGTGCTGCTCCACTACAAGGTGCAAGCTGAAATGATACAGGAGATGATTGTAATACCTGACTGGAATGTGTCCTTAATGCCTCTTGCATGGAGGATAGAGAGGGCTGTGAGCATGTATAGACACAAGCCTACTGTACAAAGGGGGAAAACTGCATGCACTGCTCAACCCACTTTTGCCTCTGGCCCCACCCACCTCTGGCATGTGGCCTCCAAATGGTTGCCTGGAAAGGAAAGTGGCCCTTTGAGCTGAAAAAGTCTACCACCTAACACTCTGACCCACAATGCTGGTCTCACAATCGCTACCTCCTGGGGTATAATAGACTGACCGGACCCCAGTCAAGGATGTAGCAGATTAGACTGTCAGATTTGGCCATGCCTTAAACACAATCTGTCCTCTATTATAACCACCGTGTGGACACCCTCTGGTATTGCTTCCAGCTGCTGGCTGGGGGCTGAAAGGAGCCCAGCTGCAATGGACGAAACCCACCCTTGACTGAAGCAAACCTTTCAATCACAGTGGAATGAATGAGGAGGGGGAAGGTGGGGTGGGGGGAGAGAGAGAGATTGGGAATTGCCCTTCTGTTCCCACTGGGAGGTGCAGGGTGAGGATGGGCGGCCCCCTCGGTCTGGAGGAGGAGAAAAATAGAAATCCTTTCATTTTTAGATCCTTGCCTTCTCTGCCTAAGCTCCGCAGCTGCTAATGGAAACCAGATGTCAGAAGGCAGACACACAGCTCTCCGCAGTTGGGACAAATTATTCGGCTCTTTTCCTCTTCCCAGCCCCACTCCCCAATTCCTTTCCCACCCCGAGTAAGAGGCAGCTCATTCCTTCAGCCTCTGAGCCATCGAGGGGAATCGTGGTGACATTTAGAACTCCCGCTTTAAACAAAGGAGAAGCGAAACTCATTCCCAACTTCTCAATATGAGAGCATTTTAGGTTTGGGGTTTTGTTTCTGCAGGCACCCCCTTTCAGTTCATGCATAGGATCTCCACTCTGCACCATTAAGTCCCCATCACGATTGCTAATCTTGCACAGACTGTGCATAAACTGCTTGGACTTGGATGGCTGAAGCCAGGGCTCCTAAGGAATCGGCCCAGTGTGCAAGCAAGCAAAAAGAAGCTCAGAAAATCATCACGGCAGGTGAGGTTCCTGAAATCGAAGGGAAATGACACAAATTCTCATTGGCGCAAACGAGGCTGGCACCTCTCCAGTACAATCCTTAACATGCTGCTTTAACACATGGCTCGTTGTTATCAGGCATGTATATATGCCACTTTGCAAGCACACACACACACACACACACACACACAGAGAGAGAGAGAGAGAGAGAAAGAGAGAGAGAGAGAGAGAGAGAGAGAGAGAGAGAGAGAGAGAGAGAGAACTCAGCACCGTGAGATTCTTAACAAGCTTCTAGCTCTCATGGGTCATGCTAGGCAAAACCTCCAAAGCTGGAGAGAAGGTGGAGGGGAGTAAGATTATCAGGGAGCAAGAGTTCAAAGCTCATTGCCCTATGCCGTCCTTTGAGGGTTGAGAGAAAGAGGTCATAGCTCAATGGAGGAACACCTATTCTTTTAACTTGAGGAATAAATAAATAAATGCTTCAAACATTGTAGGACTGATCCCTAGCACAGATTCTGGAGAGAAGCCCAGGTAAGCACAAGTTCAAAACAGAAGGTCTTTTGGTTAGAGTGGCACCATAGCTCAGGCTTCCCTTGATGGTGCAAATAGGCTGGCTTCTGGAGAGGAGCTTGACACCTATTTTGCTCTGCCCCAGGCTTTTTAGTTTGGCAGAGGTTGGCAGCTAAGCCGAGGTTGGGCTAGCAGATTCACCCCATGCATTTACAGCACATCCAGTGTGTGTTTAAAACATGCAACTTCCCCCTAAAGAATACTGGGTTCTGTAGTTTGTTAAGGGTGCTGGGACTTGTAGCTCTGTGAGGGGTGTCACCAGTATGTGGGTAATATGCAGCTCTACTTCTCCATAACATCAGGAGAGGCTGCAAGAGCTCTGGATTGGTGTCTCAGTGCCATGGTAGGCTGGATGAGGGCCAATAAACTGTGCTTGAATCCTGGGAAGATAGAAGCTTTTGGAGTGGGTGGTACCATGTCTGGGAGATAGGCAGGTTACCTGTTCTGGATGGAGTTACACTCCTTATGATGGAGCAAGTGCATAGCTTGAGGGTACTCCTGAATACATCTTTGCCACTTGAGGTCAAGGTGTCCTCTGTGGCTAGGATTTCCTTTGACTGGCTTCGTCTGGTTCACCAGCTATTGAGTTCCTGGACAGGGATAGCCTGTAGCCCATGCGTTGGTAACCTTGAGGCTGGATTACGGCAATGTGCTGTGTGTGGGGCTGCCCTTGGACCTGGTTTGGAAGCTCCAGCTCTGGTGCAGAATGTGCCGGCCAGATTCCTGGTGGGGCATCTGACTGACAACACGTGACTCTGTTGCTACAGCATCTTCACTGGCTGCCCATCTACTACCAAGCCTCTTTCAAGGTCCTTGGATTAATTTACAAAGCTCTGGACAACTTATGCCCAGGGTGCCTCAGGGAGCACCCGAGCCCTTATATCCCAGGTCGATCACTGAGATCATCTGCAGGAGCATCGCTGGCCATTTGTCAAGCAGGCGAGGCTCATGTGACAGCAACAAGAAACCGAGCCTTTAAGTGTCATTAGTTCAGTATTGTGGAATACTCTGCCAACAGAGATTCAGCAGGCACTTTCTGTTTCAATTTTTAAATGCCTGCTGAATCCTTTCCTATTCTATCAGGCTTATGCAAGCAATTAAGAATACATTTTTTCCACAATAGTTAGCTGATTTCTGATTTTAACTTTTTAGATTCTTTTATTGCGTGGTTTGATGTACAACTGTTGTAAACCACTGTGATATTTTTTTTTAAAGGAATAGCAGCATATAATTTTTAGAATAAACAAACAAACTTCAGTTCTCGGGATTCTTTGCGCAAAGCCATGGGCTTTAAATGTGCATTGGATGTGCTTTAAATGTATGGGGTAGATCTGCCTAACTTGGTGCCTTGTACTAATGTGGGATTGTAGGTAAGATCTCTCCTCCTTAACCCTGATATGTAGCCGTGGTTTGGGCTATGGTTAAGGAATGACCTTAACCACGATCCTGGGTCAGAGAACATAGCAGTCCAAACCTTGGCTGGGCTGTGGCACCTAAAACACCTAGTGAGAAGCAGCCTAGTAAAATTAAGAAATGCTTCTGCATGTTGAAAAACTGAAGGACTGGTGAACCTTTCCAGGGAGATGCTCCACAGCTGGGATGTCACAAATGAGAAGTCCTGCCTTGGATCACTGGTACCACACCTCCAAAAGCAGACAGAGGGACTTACAGGAGGACCAGTGTCACTTAGTGGTTAGAATAAAACTCAGCCATGGATCTCCCTGGGTGATGCAAGTCCCTTACTCTCTTTCTCTGCTTCAGCCTAACCTACCTCACAGGGTTGTTGTAGGGGGGTCAAACTGTGGTTGGATGAGAAGGAGAGAAGCATGTATACTGTCTGGATCTCCTTGGACAAAAGGCAAGATATAAATATAAGAAGTGTTGCAGGTTGCTACATTAATATTGTGAATCAGCCTTTCCATTGTGGTTTGCAACTGCCTGATCAGAGTCTGGGATCAGACAAAAGAATGTTAATATTCCTTAATGGTCCAGGAAGGGCAGCTTTTATCTCTATATGGAAGCTAATTGCTCAAAGTGGCTTCTTGATAGGGAAGCATCTCTGGAATGCGTGGAATGGAGAAGGAGATCAGAGCTTGAAAGGTGACCCTCCGCATCCCCAGCAGAGGAGATGAGGGTGGGAGAGGGAGGTGCCAGTGTGCCCTACTTTGCAGAGGACAGTCCTCTGTTTGAAGGGCTGCCCCCATCAAAGCGCAATAGAAAAAGAACTCTAGGAAGGGCTAGCAGCTGGGACTCTGAAGTTGCACAACAGCCCTGCATAGCAGACCAGGCAGGTGTCACACAGATCACCTGAGCCCTTACATTCCAGCCCGATCAATGAGATCATGGGTAGGCAAAGTAAGACCCGGGGACCTAAATCCGGCCCACGGACGGTCCGGGAATCTGCATGTTTTTACATTAGTAGAATGTGTCCTTTCATTTAAAATGCATCTGTGGATTATTTGTGGAGCCTGCCTGGTGTTTTTACATGAGTAGAATGTGTGCTTTTATTTAAAATGCATCTCTGGGTGATTTGTGGGTCATAGGAATTAGTTCATTTCCCCCCAAAAAAATATAGTCTGGCCCCCCGAAAGGTCTGAGGGACAATGCACCCGCCCCCCTGCTGAAAAAGTTTGCTGAACCCTGTATGAGATCATCTGGAAGAATGCTGTTAGCTGCCCCCCATATCACAGAGGCCCAACTGGCCTCAACCGGTGATTCCATGCTGTGGAGAATCGGCAGGCACCCCTGCTTTTAACTGTGAGACATCTGCTGAAGACCTTTTTATGCTAACAGGCCTGTGCAGTTGTTTACAATTTTCTTGAGTCATTTGAACGATTGTTCGACATTTAATCTCACGCAGTAGCAGCACTCTGATCTTTTGTAAGGACAGGGAAGAGAAAGTATGTCTTTACATCGGCACATAGTTCAAACTATGGAACTCGCTTCCATGGGAGGCAGCATGGGCGTAGCCAGGACTTGGGGGGGGGGGCAGGACCGATGTGATTGGTCAGTCAGTTAAGTATTTCTATTGTTTTAATTGATGCCCCCGTCACCCGCCCACTCTTGGCTACACCCATGGGAGGCAGTGACGGCCACTAACCTAGATGGGTTTTAAAACAGTATTGGACATATTCATGGAGGAGAGGGCTATCAATGGCTATTGGCCATGATGGCTGTCCTCTGCCTCCATAGTTGGAGGCAGCAATTCTTCTGAATAGTAGTTGCTGGAAACCACAGAAGGGGAGAGTGCTCTTGTGCTTGGGTCCTGCTTGCAGGTTTCCCAGAGGCATTTGTTTGGCCACTGTGAGAACAGGATGCTGGACTACATAAGCCATAGGTCTGATCCAAAGGGCTCTTCTTACGTTCTTACATAAGAGGGCAGTACATAAATACTTTTATAAAAAACATGCTGTGCTCCAGTTCAGGCCCTGACCATTAAGCCAGCCAGTCTCCGACCTTGCATCCTTTTGGATGCAGACTGCAGCATCCCATTTCCCAGCTGCATTGGCTCTTCTTGCCGTCTCCCAGATCCACTACCTCCTTGCTGTCTCTCAAGGATGACAGGACTCTGGACATGCCAGGGCTTCTGTGGGCTCCCATCTGCTGTGTGAGGCTCTCAGCTGCTGTTTGGCTCTGCGCTGTCACTCAGGACAGTATTTATAAATAAAGCAGGAAGCATGGGGGGGGGTCAGCGGCCCCGCACCATGCCAGGCTCCATTCTCAGGCATCGATAGTCGCAGGAATGCTGTCATCAGTCAGAGCGATGCACAGTATTTCACATGATGCTTCTCACCCCTCAACACTTCCAAAAACAGCACGGGATAGCAGAGAGGAGTGGAACATTTATAGGAGCAGACCAGCCTGGAAACAAACAGGATCTGGGCCCCAGAAGGACTTTGTACTCTGCCAACGTTTGGTGCTAAGGCTGAGCCCTGGAATATTTTAAATGACAGTGTTTAGCCCTGAGACATGCAAGCATGTGCAGAGCGCAGTGGCTCTCCCAAAGTTCTGGGATCAAGGTGGAAGGTTTCCCTGGCTGAAAGTCCAACGTCTTGCAAGTTGTTGCCATTAAAGGAATTTATATACCAACTTACTCTTCAGAGGGGGGAAATACCAAGGCAGTTCACACACACAAAAATAATAAGAATAAAACCAATTATCAAAAATACATTAATTAAAATACATACAAATGCAATGACGTTAAAACATCCGTATTTAAAATATAAAATAAACAAGGCTTTCAAAACAGCATAACAGTTAAAACAACAAGCAAAGCAGGAGACTCAAGCTGGGAAATTCTTATCTAACCAGGTGTGTCTTCAAGGAGCAGCAGAATGACAGTACGGATGGGACCTCCGGTATCTTAGCAGACAGGGAGAGCATTCCACATTACTCACACCACCAATGACAAAGCTTGCAGAAGGTCCCAGGTTGAATCACAGCATCTGCAGGTAGAGCCAGGGAAAACCCTTCTTTTACTTTGGACCATGGAGATGCTGCTGTCAGTAAGAGCTGAAATGACTGAGCTAGATGAGCCAATGGTCTGACTTGACATAAGAGGATTGTAGCTCAGTGGTAAAGCAGCTGCTTCACATACAGAAGATCCAGGGTTCAGTCCCTGGCATCTCCACTTGGGATGGGGTGAGAATGGACCATGATTGCAACCCTGAAGAGCCATTGATGATTGGTGTCAACAGTGCTGAACCAGGTGGATGAATGGTCTGGCTCAGTATAAGGCAGCTTCCTATGTTCCCATTAAATGAGCCCCTTTTCTTTCAGCATCACGGGGGCTGGAGTCCTACTTTAATTTTAGGGGAAAGGGTGTAGCTCAGTGGTAGAGCACATGCTTCAATCCAGGGCATCTCCAGGTAGGACAATTCTAAGCCTGGGAGAGACTCCTCTCTGAAATCCTGGCAAGCTGCTGTCAGCCAGCACAGGTAATATTGTCCTAGGTGGTCAGCTTCCTGTCTTCCTATGCAGCTTCCCGTAAGGCAGCTTCCTTTGTCCCCATTCCGCTCAGATAGACAAATAGCTTCCTGCATTTCACGCAATGAGCCTCGGCTCTAAATGGGAATGACCCTTTTGCTCTCCTCCCGGCCTCAAGCACTTTGGGTTTGTATTCAAGCAAACTTTCACAGTGAAAATTGACTTTTCCAAGTGCATTGTGGGGAGATCCAGAATGCTCCCTCTAGCTCAGGATTGCCTACACTGACTGGCAGCTGCTCTCCAGTGTTTCAGGCAGCAGACATTCCCTTTCCTACCTGGAGATGCTGGGGATTGAACTTCTGCATGCAAAGGACGCTCTGTCACTGAGCTCCAGCACTTCCCCAGATTTGAATGTCTGATGAGCCATGGTTGCCCCATCCAGGGCTGCTCATTGGACTGGCTTGCCTAAGAAATGCTGCCTGCAGAGCACATATATTCCCTATTCCCTTTGCAGAAGTCTGCATACATTGGAGAGAGAAACGGGTGCCTAAATCCCAGCCCCATGATGTTGTGCCTTGTTTTCTCTGTATGCTGGCCAAACTTTGCAGCAACCATAATATATGTCCTTTGTGTTGTCTCACAGTCCCTGCACAACATCTTTCTGCCCCCAAACCTTTCCTGTGTGAAACTAGCTATTCCTTACCTCGTGGCTTGGTTCCCTTGGGTGTGTTTCGCTCAGACATGTCTGGTGCACATTTCCACCACTGTCAGCTGCTTCTGCGAAGCAATTGCAGCCGGGGGAGACACAGCCAGCATTTTGCCTAGGGAAAAAGAATAACAACCGAAAAAGGCAGGCGGACTTTGCAAGCAGAAAGATCTGCTTTCTGTTTGACCCTAACACACATTCCAACTGTCCCTATTAACCAAAGCATACTGTTCTCAGGCTACCATGTCTATTTCAAACTTGACCCAGATCTATTTCAGTCTGTTGGTTCCCAAACTGTGGTCCGTGAAAGACATCCAGGTGATCCACAGCATGTGTGTAAAAATACAGGTAAAAAACATACAACGTCCAGCACGATGCATCACAATTGCCGCAGCAGGCAGAAAATAATGAAGAGGTCAGTCAAGACCCTCAGCAATTAAAATTGAACCTAATTGAACCCTCTGACCCACTGAAATCAATGAACCTACGTTAGTTATGCCCATTAACTTCAGTGGGTCTATGCATGGTCAGAAGGCTCCAAGGCTTCCGTGATAAAAGGAACCTATTTTGGACGTTGCTCAGAAGTGCTGTGACTTGGCATAACTCTGCAGCCTGAACTCTGTGGAATTGCAAACAGGTTCTGGGGCTGAGCCCCTGGGTTGACTTGGCTCACATTTTAAGGGAAGGTCCAAACCATAAATTTAAAACACACCTGACACACATTTAAAGTGCATGACTTCCCCCCAAGGAACCTGGGAACTGTAGTTTGTTATGGGTTTGCGGAGTTGTGGTTCTGTGAAGGTAAAATACCGTCCCCACGATTCTTTGGGAGAAGTCATGTGTTTTTAATGTTTTGATTATATTTATGCTTTTTATATGTGTTGGAAGCTGCCCAGAGTGGCTGGGCAACCCAGCCAGATGAACAGGGTATTATTATTATTATTATTATTATTATTATTATTATTATTAAAATGTCTAGTGTGGATCTGCCCTAAGCTCTGTGTCTGGTGTAACCATGGCGGGAAAAGATTAAGACAACTTTGTGGCATGTAACCTCCACCCCCCTCCCGCCGCTGCAGAGAGGACAGGCCTGCTTTGCAATGCCAGGAAAGGCTTCGGAGCCAAAGGGACTCCAAGCAAGGCTGGGGAGTCTCCTCTCCGTCTCCTTGGCCTCAGCCGGAGCTGCCTTCGGAGCTGATTTATAGCCGGCAAAGCTCGTGTTTGTTGGCCCGAACTCAGCTGCATGCTGGGAATGGCGTTGAGAAGGAAGGCGGCTCTGCTGGGGCTGAGGTGGTTCTCTCCCTGGCTCCTTTCCAGAGTTCTTTCCACAACGTGTAACTCTTTGGATGCGGGGCGGGGAGGGGGGAGAGAGCTTTCAGCAAATATGGGAAATGACCCACACTGAAGGCCCAGCATGGGGGTTTCTTGCAGATGGGGTGGCCAATGCCTGGGAAAGCTGCTTGCACCTCCTGGAATTGCGGACAGCAGCTTGGTATTTTGGGAAGGGCTTTGTGCAAGGCAAGTTATCGGTTCAGGGATATACCCAGGACCGAGTCCTCCACCCCCTCTTCCCACCCTCACAGAGTGGAGATCAGGGCAATTTATTCATCATCACTATCATTGACAAGTAAAGATGACTCTTGGCTCCTTCCGCCCTTGGCATTGCTTATTGGCAAAGGAACACAGAGCTCATCAATGAGCAGGAGGAGCGAGAGGGAGGCAATCCAAGGGTGGCTGGCAAGAGGGGCTCTTTCTAACTGGCTGGGCGAGCGGATGTGAATTTTTAAAACGGCAAGCCTTGAAGGGAGCTGTTAGTTATTTACCTGTTGCATTGATATCCCAGCGTTTTCCTCGAAGATGCTCAAGATGTCCCACATGGTTTCCCCCCTCCTCAATTCCTCCCCTTGACAATCCTGTAAGGTAGGCCAGACCAAGAGGCAGTGACTGGCCCAAGGTCACCCAGTGGGTTTCACAGCTGAGTGGGGGTTTGAACCCTGGTCTCCCCCAGGCCCTAGTCCAGCATTCTATAGTGGCTGTCAAGTTGAGATGATGATCAGTTGCTAGGGTTTCCCTATGTGTGGGAGAGAAATTTGATTCATTTTGCATTTCAAGGCGAACCTGCTTAATTTGCACTATGTGAAAAAATATGCAAACCAAAACATAGCAATCCTTCGAAAGCCACACTTTTCTAAATTTTGCAGTGCGGTTCTCTAGTTGAAGTATGGCGCACAAAAATGCATATACTCAGGTAAATACCAATGAAAATAGAAATGCATTCTTTTAGGGGAGATCACTTTGCAAAAAAGTGTATATTAGGCAAAATTGCATATGAAAACAGGTATATTAGGAGAAATTCCCATCAAGATACTAATGAATTTTCATGGCAAATTTTTTTTAATGGCAAACTACTGTGGAAATGTGGAAAACCTAGAATTTGAAAAATGGGGGGAAACGGAGATGGTCAAATTCTCCCACCCTTTAATTTCCCCCTCCCTGCCACATCATTGTGGGAGGAGAAACTGTAACAGCCATAATTATGAAATAAAAAAATAAAATTTTGTGGGTGCTTCAGAGATGGATCCCATGTTTATGTTAATCATTCATTCATTCACTCATTGATACAGTTTCTAAACCACTCTTCATCAAAGCAACCCCAGTGTGATTTGCACAACTATACAATTGAAACTTAGGTAGGTAGGTAGGTAGGTAGGTAGAAAGATAGATGATAGATAGATAGATAGATAGATAGATGATAGACAGATAGATAGATATAGATATGAATAAAATTGTTTAAACATAAAGGGGTGTAGCCAACTAAGTTTTACTCAAAGTAGACCCACTGAAATGAATAGACCACTGATAGGCCATTTCTTCAAAATGGGGTCTACTCTGCATAGGACTAATATTGCATACAACCCAATATTTTAAATTTTAAAAACCAAATGTTGCAAGATGTGGAGGTTGTGTTCAGGAACCCTGGAATTATTATGGGGTAGAACAGCTGGGGACACTGAGAGCTCAATTGCAGATTATCTACAGAATTTCCGAGGCCCCGTCCCCAGCATCTCCATGTAGGACCAGGAATACCCCAGCCTGAAACCTTAGAGAGTCTCTACCAGTCAGTGTAGGCAATACTGAGCTAGATAGACCAGTGGTCTGGGCTTGGTATAAGGCAGCTTCTGTGTTCCCAGGTTCTTAAGAGAAAGCTATACCTTGCATGGAGTCAAGCCTTCATGAATGCCCATTGAAGCCAGACTTCTCCTCCATGTGAAGGGTTTCCATGCCACCTGTATCCATAACAGAGAGCCTGCCATACGATCATGTATGATCACTTATGTTCAGTTCCAGCTTAGGTTGCCTCCTCTGCGAACCCCAGTGATATCTTCCTTTGGCTAACATCACAGCTTTATTTAGCCTGGACTGTGCACATTGTGTGTGTGTGTTCAATTAATCGTGCAACAGTTGCAGTGCATTTGGAATGCGCCACAGATTAGAGTTTTTATCAGCCGCGCAACCGTCTGCAGAGAAGCTCTGTGCTGGTCTCATGGAGGCAGTGTCACCTCGAGGAGATGCTGGCTGACCCCAAGCCAGGGCGGCGAAGGGGAGGCTTTCCTTCTTTGGTCCTCATCTGGGTCTTGGCAGGGCCCTGCCGGCGCGAGGCTCAGTGACGGAGCGCCACAGCTGCCCTCGCACTTGTGCTGAGCCATCAAACTCAACTGCATCCTCTTTACTTTAGGAGAGAGAGAAATGAACTTGGCGGCCTCCAAAGTCAGAGGCAGGTGCCTTTCCTTACGGCCCAGCAGCTGCTCTTGTGGGCTGGCTGCTCCTCTGCCATTTACCTCTCGTCTCCCAACCTACCTCTCCCTCCCATCCTGATAACACTTCCACAACTCACATTCATCACCCCACAAAAACAGGATGGCTTTTTGGAACCACTGAGCGGTTCAGAGGCTGCATGACACCGAATTGGGGCAGGGGCTACCACCAAGGGATGGCCATTGCCTTTGGGGCTTCCTTGTGTGAGCTTCTCAGGAGGAGAGGATCACCTGGTCCGCCACAGTGGGATGTAGGATGCTGGACTAGATGAGGCTTTGGTCTACTTGAGAAGGGCTCTATATATACACATCAGGTACATTGCTTTTGATGTTGCTACATGGGATCTGCAACAAAACATTGCAGTGTTCTCCTGTTCAGGGTGCCTGCCAGCAAGCCAGCCAGCTGTGCCCTCATCAGGGATACTGCATTGCACATACCCCCACCCCAGTTTGCATTTTTATTTCTCAGCTGGCGCTGGGAAATTTCCCATGGCTGCAGAGCTGTTTGTCTAGGAGCATGTTTGCTTGCTGCTCAGGGGGGAAAGTGGTCCTCAGACTGAAAATGCTTCCCCATCCCTGGTGTGGCTGAAGCGGGCATCAGTATGAATCGTGTCTTCCCCGTGTGCTTCCATTCTAAATATTCCCTTTCTTGTTTCCTGGGCAGTATCTTTGCCTCTGACTCTCCTCACCTGTACCTCCTCCCCTCCCCTCCCTCTCTCTGTTCTGCAGGTAGTACGGAAATCAAGGCAGCAACGATGCCTGACTCACCGGCCGACGTGAAGACGCAGTCCCGATCCACGCCCCCCAACATGCCACCGCCGTCACCAGCCGTCACGCAGGGAGCGACGCGACACCCCACCTTCACACCAAACCCTAGTGAGTAGTCAAGTCAACACCATGCCCAGCGATGGGCATCAAAAATGGCAAAGGAAACAGAAACGGTGGCCAGGGGGTGGAAGTGGGGAATCAAAGGTCTCTCCTGATGTGGTGTACATTATTATTATTATTATTATTATTATTATTATTATTATTATTATGTTTACACCCTGTCGTTCCTCCAAGTTGCTCAAGGTGATGTACATAGTTATCTTCCTCATTCTATCCGCACAAGAACCAGGGGGCAGCTGCCTCAGGTGAGAGAATCCAAGGGGTGTCTTGGCAGGTATGCACCATAGCTAGAGAAGCAAGGAGAAGCAGTGCCTTCCAACTTCTAGTGAGATCCCGCAAGAGCCCTGTTAGAGGCCTTCAGAGGTCTTGCACAATCGTCCTGAGACCACAGTATATAAGGCAGAGCCCTTCACTTACCAGGGTCTCCAAAGGCCTCCACGCAACATTATGGGGCTCTTGCAAGATCTTGGTGGAACCTGGAAGCAGCAGTCGCACAACTCTGCTAAGCGAGGCTTGAGCTTCCCCATCGCTGACTTATCTGCCTGCGCTCTATCCTTGTGGCCTATTTGCTTCCAGAACTGAAGCAGACTGAAAAACTTACATACGCTCCCTCCCGCACACATGCTATTTCCACTCTGCAATGACCTGTACAGCAGGAACTGTGAGCTGCGGCTGTTCATTAGCCTTTCCGAGAGGCAAAACAAAAAAACAAAAACCCGACCCAAGCAGAGGACTTTGCAGAAACGGAATCTAGCCAGACCCATTTCCCCGCTTTATCCGCAAGCTCTTCTCCTCTGGCGTGGAGGTTCCGGTTGTCATCAGGACCCGGAGCTGCTTCGGATGCCGGGGCGGGTGGGTGGGCTTGGATGCTGTCCACCTCCACCCTCGCCGCTTCTCGCCTCTTGATGCATCGCCTTTCAAGCGAATGGCAGTGCCAGATGGCACCACATTTGGAGTGCCAGGAAAGCAGCCCTCCCCCTTCCCCGTTGATGCGGATGCCAGCCGTCTCCACTCCTGCTGTTCATGAGCTATGCTGCGATTCCCAGCCAGAAGGTGCATAAGGAAGCAAAAAGGGAGAGGGCAGTTGAACTCCAAGCAGCCAGCAAAGGCAACAGCAGCACTCAGGATTATTTTCAAAAAGGACAGGGGCCAGGGGCCCAGGCCTTGCTAGAACCCAGACCTTTGAGCTCCAATGTAAGGTAATGCAGATCTCAGTGGGAGAGCATTTGCTTTGCATGTAGAAGGTCCCAGGTGCAATCCCCACTAGCATCTCCAGGTAGGACTGGGAACGAGTCCCTGCCTGACACCCTGCAGGGGCCCTCCCTGGCAGTGTAGACAATGCTGAGCTCAACATACCAATGGTCTGATTCAGTATAAGGCAGCTTTCTATGTTTCACTGTGTAGATATTCTGCAAGCAGAGCAAACTACTTTGCACATGCTCAGAGGGAAGATTGTTTCACCAGGGCCCCGGTGTTGAAACTAGATTCCAAACCCTGTTTAAACAAGGCTGCAGAGCAGTAAAGTTGAGCATTGCATGGCTTAGCTGTAGCCATGCTGAACCCCCCTATGAGATTTCCACCACTCATCAAAGGCCTGCCCTACCATTAGGCAGGGTAACTAACTCAGGCAGCAGGTGCTGGTGAGGCAGCAGTAGCAGCCTCTGAGGCCATATCCTTCTGATAAGAGGACAGAACTGTGTCACCTAACCTGCACCCAGGAATGACCCATTCTGGTTTGCCTCCTGAGCAGTGTTAGAAACCAAGATATGAAAGCTAGGAGCTAAATGGTACCTTAAACCTAGGTTATGGGCGCAACAACGGAATGACTAGGTGCGTTTTTTTATAACAAGAAAACAAAGCTGAAAATGAATGAACTGCAGCTAAAATATTATGTTCAGGGTCTAGTCTTTCCCTGCCCAACCCCCCCTAATATTCTTAAGAGGGTCTCTTCTCCAGTCTTCAGAGAGTAGCTGGAAGTGGGGAGGCAGAAAAAGCTCCTCCTTTCCTTCCACTCTGCAGTTTTAAACTGAAATCTTAGGCGCAGTACTGCGCCCAGAGCTCAGAAACTGCTCGTACTAATGAAATTCCCTGTCGCAAAATGCGCCTAGAACAATGGGAGTTTTGAACACGGCTCCTGAGGTATAAACAAGAAAGTGCCATCCACACTGCTGCCCACTATTCCCCCCCACACACACCGCTTGCTAAATCCTCCCTTGCCAGTGTCATTCAACTGCGGCTTCTTGGTTCTTGCAAGATTTTGGGGGAGTTCTGCTAGATCTTGCCAGAACCCGGAAGTCACAACCATGTCTCCTTGCTTCTCAGTTCTCCTCAGTTCTCTGGCAACAGGAGAGGTTGGGGCACCTGAAGGGGCTCACCTCTTGTGATTCCACGGCTGTCTCAGTTTGGCCCTGCTTGTACCCCAAAAGCTAGTTTGCTGCCTTTGAATTGCCAGGGCTGAAGGAGGATTCAGTAGCCAGCCCAGGCAGCCTGTTTATGTGCAGGTGTGTGTGTGTTTGCGTGTGTGAAACACCATCTTCTCCTTTGCCTCGGGCAGCAAAAATGCATTTCTCTTGCCTGAGGGTCACCCCCATTTGCAAGGCAGAGAATTGCCCCGTCCAGTTGCCGCCAGTGCCTAATACACAGTTTGCATTGGGCCGCGAAACGCTCGGAGTGCCACAAGTGCAGCCTAAGCAGCAGGAAGGGAGTCTGCGCCCCCCACTCCCTTCACAGATGGGAGCCTTTCCTCCATCCACAGATAAAAGATCCAATGGCAGATGGGCGGCTATATCCGCAGGCGAAGCACATCGATGCCGAAAGCCCTGAAATAGTTGTGACTATAATAGCCTGCTCCCCCAGATTCCTTTGCCCTTCAGCTGCAAGGAAGCCACGCAGCCCGGGTCAAAATTAACTTCTTCTTGCTCACAATCAGAAAGAGCAACACATGCCCACCCCCCTCACCTTCCACATTGGGCTGCAAAGTCTCCTCCCTTCTGAAAAGAAATGCCTTTTTTTGTATTGCACCTTGCAGGGCGGGGGGGGGGGTTAGTCTCTCTCTGTGTCCCCTGCCTCCCCGATTCCGAGTGGCAGTTCCAAGTCAGCTCCAGCCTTCTTTTTTTCCCCTTTTTTGGAGCCAGATGTTCTCTAATTAGAAATCGGATTCTGCTCGTCTGTGATCTGATGGGGTTTGCTTTTAATCGCTCTCGGTAGCAGATGCAAAGGCGCTTTTGAGCCAGTCTGCTGTGTTTTCTGAAAAGGGTCTGCTGCTGCTCTCCCTTCCCCCCCTCTCAAAAACAACAACCCTTCTTGCAATAGCTGACCCTGGGAGGACTAGCCTTTCCTCCCCCCCCCAGTCCCCGTCCCGCCACCACCCCACAGTGATGCTGTGTATGCATTTAAAGCGCTTAGAGGTTAGGGAAGAGAGAAGGATTGGAAGCTGTGACTTTTGCACTTAATTCGAGTGGATATTAGCAAACAGCTGGTGTTGTGCCCTTACTAAGAGCTCTGCTAAGATGTTCAGCCTAAACTGGGCGGCTTTAATAACCACCTAGCCTGATGGTTTGCCACCCGAGAGCTATGGCAGAGACTTGGCCCATCCAGGATCCCACAGCCAAGGAGCAAGATGCCAGGGGCGGATTTCCCAGCCAGATGGTGGCTGCTGAGAGCACACGGATGTGCAAAGGAGGACTTGGTGTCTATGAACTGCTTGGTTCCTCTCTCCCCAGATCCTTTTTATTATGGGAATCTTCCCAAGGAAAGCTAGATGCCAGAGTTATCTTTCCAGCCCTTATAAGCTCACTAAATATATTGTGTAAGCCAGGGATGGAGAAATCAGTGTACAAGGAGGCAGGTCCCTGCCCAAGGAGCATACAGTGAAGAAATTTGACACTGGTGAATTGGAAGGAAGGAGAGGCAGGGACAAAAAGGGGATCCATATATGGTTGTTTCAGTTACATAAAGGAAGGCTTGTTTACAGAGTTACCATTACACCATAGGGCATGGGAACCTCGGACCTGTTATTCCAGCTCTGATGTCAACAAGCAAGTTGCAATGGTTACTAATGATGTCCTACCTCCCCTAATGCTTGAAACTCCAGCAGGGGAGAGGGCTGTTGTGCTCAGGACCGGCTTGGAGGCTTCCCGGCAACATCTGACTAGACACAGTGAGAACAGGATGCTGGACCAGATGGGCCACTAGTGGGCCTGATCCAGCAGGCTCTTCTTATGTTCTTACATCTTGAATTGGTTCTGAACCAGACATGCTTGTCAGTTCTGTAGCCCAAGTTCCCTTAATCCATCTGACCCTTTCTGATCAAGCCAGTCCTTCTCCTTTGTTCTTATGTCATAGTGAGCCAGGCTTGTTGCATGAGGAAGCAAGGGGCGGGGAGGACACCACGCACCCTCTGTAGATTTTCTTTGCCACATTGGTGGAAATCAGAGATGCTCTACATTCCCACGCCCCTTCCTTCTCTTAATTTCTGTTGTATGTTTTTTAATCTATACAGCGTCCGCCAACCTGGTACCCTTCTGCTGTTTTAGACCACATATCCCATCAACCCCAGCTTTGCTGGCTGAGGCTGATGGGAGTTGTAGTCCCAAACAGCTAGAGCATACCAGATCAGGAAAGGCTATTCTATACTTTCCAAGTGTTTGTTAATACTGACGATCACGTCATTATCTTGTGATCAGCACCGTATGCATTTTGCATTGTTCGTTGTTATAAATCTTTTCTGGTTTTAAATTGCTTCTATTTGTTGTATTTTATCTGGCTAAATCGCTTTGAAACTCTTCTACAAAGCGACCGATACATGCACTTAATTAATAAAAAAAAACCAATACAGCTGTTGGAGAGCTGTTCACCAGGCTTCAGCACAAAGTCCATTAACCTGGAAAGTGGGTTGTTGCCAGGCAGATTTCTTATCTAGAAAACAAACAAACACATCCACATGGTTGTGCTTTCTAGAACAGGTCCCATTTCATCATGGAGCTGGCTTTATGGCATGCATAGCCATAGACCAAGGGTGGGGACCTATCTCAGTCTGAAGGACTCATTCCTTTCCTGACAACCTCAAGGGCTGTATGCCGGTGGTGGGCGGGGCCAGAGGCAAAAGTGGGTGGAGCAACAAATGCAAATATTAGCACCCTACTGTAGGCAATTTTCTACTCGTGCATCCCTATCTAACCTCCATTTGGATGAGCAAAAAGCATTATCAGAGTTCAAGGACACATTCCAACTGGAAAAAATATATTCCCAGGGTGCGAAGCAATGCCAGTGAGGTGTGTAGTCTGGGGAGTGTTCTTCAGGCCAGATACAGAGGCCTAAAGGAGATGCCACCCCCCCCCTCCACTTGCCCACAGGCACTCTAGGCACATGTGCAAATTTGGGCCCCCAGTCCTTTTGAGTATCTGGCAACAACACCCCTAATCAGCAGGCCAAAGAGCAACCATTTGTGAGTCTCCAGTGTCAGCAAGACAGTGAGTTGTCAGCCCCCAGCTCCTTCAGTTGAGATAATACCATACCATCCAACATTTCTCCAATGAAAATAGGTACATCCTAAGGGAAAGCAGGACATTCCAGGATCAAATCAGAAACCAGGACAGCTTCTGTGAATCTGGGACTGTCCCTGGAAAATAGGGAGGGTCTGTAATATGGGCAGGCAAGCCACACTAATTTGGCAATCTAGGAAGCTGGGAGTGGCTTCCTTCAATCTGCATTGCAGTTTATGAAGCTGGTTTAGCGTAAGCCTCTTGGCACAACCTTAGTCTTTGTTTGGGCATTGCATGACCAACCCATACCTTTCCAGGACACCCTCAGGCAGAAGGGACAGTATTGGTTAAGAGTTTTGCCCCTGCAACTAAACTCACACACTGGAAGGAAATCTCCCAGCCAAGATGGGTAAGCTTAAGGCCCTGCCTAGCTACTGCCCCAGCCCTGATCAGGGACTTCAGGAAGGAAGTGCCCTGCCACCTCTGGTCTCTCCTGATAGCGTATGTTTTATTTTGCTTGCAGATCGTGAAGCTGGGCCGCCGATGTTTCTGCCCCGCGGCCGTTTTCATGGTTGCTTGAAATGGTCCATGGTGTGTCTCTGTAAGTAAGATGAAACGTGCCCGTCAGCAAGAGACGCAGAAGCTGTAGCTCAGCTTTGCTTCCCCTAGAGCAGGGGCGGGGGAAACCCAAGGGCCACATTCTCTTCAGGGGAACCTCCCAGGGGCCGCATGCCTGTGGTGGACAAAAGTGGGTGGAGCAATGCATGTTGATTTGACCTTTGTACAGTAGGCAAATTTCGACACATACATGATCTGCTATCTGGGCAAGCAGGAAGCCTGTTCAAAGTTCAAGGACACATTCCAGCCCGGGGGGGGGGGGAGCTCAATAAGGGTTTGAAGCAAGACCAGAGAGGGTATGGCTAGGGAGGGTGTGGCCTAGGGGGAAAGTCCCAAGAGCCAGACACAGAGGTCTGGAGGGCCACATTTGTCCCCCAGATCCGAGGTTACTCACCTCTCCCCTAGGTAAATACAGGAGGGGAGCAAATGCACTTTTGCTGGAGTTGGTGCAGGCAGTGTTGTCTATAGGGTGCTGCCCCATAGGTTGGCAACCCCCCCCCCCCCACATTTCACTCTCAGAGGGTTCCCAGTTGGCTAGCATCACAGGAAATCTTCTTCTTCCTACCTCTTTGTAAGGTCCTTTGGGTGTATCTCATTTCACCTGCCTCAGTGTTAGGTGGTAGGCCATTTTAAATTTGCGTACATTTCGTCAGTTGGCATCTTCAAATGAGCAATGGCAAATCATTTGTAAAGAATCTTTTTAAAGACAGAGACCAAGAAAGCCGCACCTTCTGTCCTGGAGGCACCACCTCCCAATGCTTCAGGTATAGTGGGAGCATTGTGGTTGGTCAGTGAAGAAAGTGGGGAAACTTTTATCATGCTCTGAGGCACCTGCTTGTGTTATTGTTACTGCCTGCTAGAGGCCTTCAACCACAGAATGGACTAGTTAGTCCAAATCAATAAATAAAATTCAGCTCCTTTCTCTTATTCTCTATTTACTTCAGTAATATTCCACTCAGAAAGTCAGCGACCTACTTTGCTCCACATTCTTCAAGTACCTTGCCTCTGGGCCCTCTGCCCCTAATCTTTCCATCAGTCTATGATCTTTTCCCACTTCATATCCCACCCCACAAAGATGTGCCTGCCCCTAAGACCTGTGTGGAATTTTAATCCCAGTCAAAATGACAACGTACCTTTCCCTCAGGTAAATTGGACTGCAAGCATTCTGATAGCCTTGCTTCCCTGGGCCAGTCGGAATGTTTGCAAACTTTCTGTACCATCATCACACCAGCTCAGCCAACTGGTGTCAAGGGGATTAACCACTGCGTGTGCAATACAGCGGTACCTCGGGTTACAAACACCTCGGGTTACACACACTTTGGGTTACAGACTCCGCTAACCCGGAAGTAGTACCTTGGGTTAAGAACTTTACCTCAGGATGAGAACAGAAATCGTGCAGTGGCAGCAGTGGGAGGCCCCATTAGCTAAATTGGTACCTCAGGTTGAGAACGGTTTCAGGTTAAGAATGGACATCCGGAACGAATTAAGTTCATAACCAGAGATACCACTGTATATAATATGAACTAGGGATAATAGGTCTTGGTTCAAATTAACCCTTCAAAAGAACAGTGTCCAATTACAAGTTCTTCTTACGTACACAGCGTGGTGGCTGTAGCACACGGTCCATTCTGTGACTTCAATTCCAACAGTCATCAAGGTGTTCCATTTTACTTCCCATGCATACTATTACAAAATAATAGCTGTGTCTGTAGCATTGCTGGTGAGCTCTGTGAAAATAATACAGAAGGGGTGTGTGTATGTGTGTATGTGTCTCTGTGTGTAATAGAGGACTGAGGAAGGAAGGAAACTTCATTGGCCAGTTTCCCCCACTGCAGTGAGATTTATTGCATTCCCATTGGTACAGTCCTAAATTTGCATCTATGCATATAAACTTGTCCATGCAAATATATTTTGGGAGCTACACTGGAGAGCCACGATCTGAACAAAGGATACAAAAGTATTAAATGAACTTTGCATTTTTTAATTTGCATAATTTGTGAGTAAAAAAAAGTTTCATAGGAGACAAGCGCCTGAACCCTGCCTTCCTTCCCCCACCGCCTGCCAAACTTGCAAGCTGACACATATGCCTTCACTTCTGCAAAGAGGCAACAGCACACAGGCCCTCTTCGACCTCAGAGCAGATTGGGCACAGGTGCAGCCTAAGGACACCTTCCATTATTTCCCCAGTGCAATTAGGGCAGTTCGGCAGCTTGACGGCTGACATGCCCCACTTTTTCCAAATATCCTTTCCCTCTTTTAGTTGAGGAGGACCCACAAACGCAGCTCTCCTCCGAGGAGGACCCACAAACGCAGCCCCCATCCCTAAAGCGTCAGAGACATATGCAGAGTTTAACTTAGTAACACACCTGTCACTCGAATAAAAGCAGTTGTGGCCGAGCGGTTATTTTCGGCACCTCTTTAGCAAGCGGCGGTTCTCGCCCTGCCGGAGACTGAGCAGGAGCCCAGGAACACACGGCAAAAGCCCCGACGGCTGCGGCTTCCCAAGGAGGTGTCAGTGCCACAGCGGGAAAGGTTAGTGATTAGTGACGACTGAAACTAGGCAAGGCAAACTTGGCACCTTCCGAGGACTGCTCAGGATCTCTTTTTGTTCCCAAGAAGGATGCTGGGATTTGAGGCTCTTCCTCCAAGGCAGGGGACAGTGTCTGCCTGGGGCACATTGTTGCCTGCTGTTTCTCAGCCCTGACTGCAGAGAGACAGGCGTTTCTACATTTTCTGAGGGTCCTTGGGGAGGAGGGATGGCTGCTTGCAAGGGGGTGGGCAAACAAGTTAGGTTTTGACCTCTGATAAACAGGCTTTGCAGGGGAGCTCCTGTGGGGTTTTTTTAAAACCTGCAACACCTGTTTGACTTGAGAGGATCAAAAGTTGAGAGAGAGAGAGGGGGGGAGAGGGAGAGGGAGGGAAAACCACAACATCTCTTTCATACTGCTTCAAAATCTGTCATTAGTCTCTGGCCTAAGAACACGTGTAAAAGCACAGGGCTGGAAAGCAGCTTTTGCAGTCTGGGAATATGTTGCCTCTGTTCAGCGCAGTTAGATTTGTTGTTGTAGGCCGGCTTTTCAGCTCTTGTTTACTGCTTCAGTGTGGGAGGTCAGCTGGGCATGGGGGGGTAGCATCTTGTGTGGAAAGGTCTTGGAAGCAGTAGGGCTCGTCAGGAAGACAATTAGCCTTGGAATATGATTCTAGGATATTCATGGCACAATCCTATCCACACTTAGCCGGAGGGACTTGCTTCTCTGGAAAAACACTCCTTTTCTTGGAAGCACATCGTCCCAAGAATGGGACTTGCTCCCTAGTAAATGGGGTGTGTTTGCTTTTTAGAATCTTAGCATCAGGATATTACAGTTTCTGCCTTGACTCTTAGAGCACTGTTGCTTCTCTGGTGTTAGGCAGCCGGGTCCCAATCCACCAGAAAATGTCTCCTGCACAAGTCCCTGTTCACTTTAGTAACATTGCAGAGGACCAGACAGTGGTCAATAATCTGCCTTTGGGACATCTTTGTGCAGCCTGACAGTTCTGAGCAGGATTTAACCCTGTGCGTTCCCTCCAGCTGGATAAGACTGTTTCATTCCTCTTGTTCCACCCTCACTGACTAAGAGAAGCAGCTGGGGTCTTGTGGAGCTCAGAGAAACCCATTTGAGAAGAGTGTCTTTAGGGTCGCTCTCTCTTTCAGGGAGGAGGAAAAAATACTGCTTGTTTGCATCTGCAAAATGATTTAAAAGTATGCCTCTTTCAAATGACCTAGCTTTCATGCACAGAAAACTCCTTCATGTAAAACGCCAACCCCTACTCCGAACCAGCCAGGGTTAACTCCACAGATCTTATTCCTTTTTCTGGGGATGCACACCTGCCAATCTTGCTTGGTCTTTTTTTTCAACTGGTTTAGCATCTATATTTCGCCTCCACCTGAAAAGCTCATGGGGTTTGTTGGTCCTAAAAGACATAGCCTTCCCCTTGCCTGGGATCCTCCTGCAAAACCTCTCCCCAAAGGGCCATAGCCATTTTTGCAACTGTGTCCCATTGTAGATTAACATAGGGCCTCTGGGATCCACTATGATTTTCCTCCTTATCCCACAGTGCCTTACTATATGCAAGATTGCAATAGCAAACCCCCTCTTGTTACCGCTTTCTCCCTTTTTTCCTTGCAGTAATGAATGGAAGCAGCCACTCCCCGACGGCGATTAACGGTGCGCCCTCCACCCCCAATGGCTTCAGCAATGGGCCTGCGACTTCCTCCACGGCCTCGCTGTCCAACCACCAACTCCCTCCGGCCTGCGGGGCACGCCAGCTGAGCAAACTGAAGCGCTTCCTGACCACGCTGCAGCAGTTCGGCAACGACATCTCGCCGGAGATCGGGGAGCGCGTTCGTGCCCTGGTGCTGGGCCTCGTGGTAAGCTCGCGGCCTGCACGCTCTGCCCTTGGTGGCAAGATCCCTGTCTTCAGTCAGAGATCCTTTGCTGGCGGGGGGACCTGGTAGCCATTGCAGCTGGTTGAAATACATTTTGCAAAGAAGGCAGCAGTGGGTGGTGTTAAGCTGCAATGCCGTTCCTCTGCTCATTACACCTGCTACAGGTGCACTGTGGAGATTTGGGGCACCTTAAAGCAAGGCTGGGAAACATCAGGGCCAGGGGGGAAATAAGGGCCTTCAGGGGACTCTTCTCAGGCCATACCCCACAATGGTCCTGCTCTGCAGCCTGCATGGATGGGAGGGGTGTGGGATGTGGATTATCTACAAACCTCTGACTCTGACCACACAAAGGTCACATCTTTCACTCCACCTACATCTGCCTTTGGCTCCACTGGCATGTGGTCCCCGAAAGGTTGCATGTGAGGAAATACGGCCCTTGGGCTAAAATGCGTTCCCCACCGCTGCCTCAGACGCAAACACATTTATTAGAGCGTAATCTGGGGTCCCTTTCACCAGATGCATGCTAATCCCCAAGATTCTTTGTCATTTGCGCTGCAACAGATTCATACTCTGGAAGTTATGGTCATGCAACGTGGTAATAGTTTGCTTAGCTTGATATTACTTAGTGGTAATTACTTTGCTTAGCTGGACAGGGTCATGTCATCCGATACAAAAAAAATTAGGTGCCCTTGCCCCTATCAAATTGTCAGCAAGGCAAGCAAACCCTATCCACATTGTGGCAGGGGTGTTGCCAGTTTCTTAGTGGCTCTTGTGCCTTTAGCAACGCCCTGAGCTGCAAATGTAAGCCAGTGATTTGTGCTGATATCCATGCTGCGCAAAACAAGAGGGAAAGGGTGGAGTCATTTGAGGGAGAGCAGGAGACCTCTGGGTGATGTGGGGGACAGTGGAGGAGGGAAGGTCATTGGCAGAGATGTGTAAGGATGTACGAACACAGAGGGCCTAATGAGGCATGACTGAATGTGTGACTTCCAATTGCTTGTATCTCTTTCCTTAATATTCAACCAAGGGATTTTTTTTAATGGGCCCTCACCTTATAAGGAGGAGAGGAGTCCCCCCCCCTTTCCTCCCCAGCCATGATTTCTGCCCAAATCACCCCCTCAGTTCTGCAATTAGTGACAGGTAATAAGCTCCCATTGGAACCATGGGAGCTTTCCCCCCATATCACTAGTTGCAGCATGGCAGGGGCATCAGTTTTCATGAATACACAGTATAAACTCCCTATGCAATGTGGTTCTGATAAAAACCGGGGGTGGGGTGGGGGTGGGGCAGAACTTATGATTAAAGAACCCCAATATGATTGACAGCATCCGTTTAAATCACATTTAGGAGACATAGGAAGCAGCCTTTTACTGGTTTATCTAATTCAGTGTTGTCTGCACTGACTGGAAGTTGCTCTCTAGGATTTCAGATAAGAGTCTCTCCTAGCCCTACCTGGAGATGCCGGGGATTGAATTTGGAACCTTCTGCATGCAAAACAGATGTTCCACCAGAGAGCCATGGCCCCATCTCCAAAGTTAAGTTCAGCTTAACTATGGTTTAAAGGCAAGCATGCTGGTGCATGGAGAGAAAATTGCCACACTTCCATTCTACCAGGGTGCTGCGGTGGTTTAAAGTAAGGTACGAGCCAGACCAGTGAAGAGAATTTGCTGGACATGAATCCACAGTCCTCAGGATCGTTGACCCCGTGCTGTTTCTACTTTGCAGAATTCCACGCTGACCATTGAGGAATTCCACTCCAAGCTCCAGGAGGCCACAAACTTCCCTCTGCGTCCTTTCGTCATCCCATTCTTGAAGGTAGACCCTTTATAAGGCTTCTGTCTTGCACGACTTGAACTTATACCAGCTTCATAATTTGGGGGAGGTTCTTTGTTGCATAGACACCTTTTCACACAGCTGAATGCAAGTTGGATCCTAGAATGCTTGGGCCAACTTGTTCTCTCTCTCAGAGGCACCTAGACACCATTATGTCAGGTCCGGCAGGTCCTTCCCTTTGGAAGAAGTTGATGGTTTCCAGGAACCATCATCCACACATAAAGCTTGGTTGGTTCTCTACTTCCTGGACTGGTCAAGACATGTCCTGGAACACTGGAAGCTATCTGACACTGAGCCAGTTCACTGCCCCTTCTGGTTAAGTACTGTCTAGACCAGTTGCATACAAAGCAGATGTTCTACCCTTCCCTCAAACAGAATAATAAGATTCCAGTCCTCATGGTTCTCAAAGGACTGGTTAAATGGGACTAGAGGAATCTACCTTCTCCTGAGTCAGACCCTTGTTCTAGCTCAGCATTACCTAAACTGTCTGGCAGCAGCTCTCCAGGGCTTCAGGCAGGGGAAACTCCCAGCCCTACCTGAAGATGCCAGGGATTGAGACCTCCTCTCCCACTGAGCTATGACTCTTTCTGCAAGAGGGATCAGATGGGTAGGCTGTTTTCTCCTATGGAGACTGGCAGCAGCTCCTGAGGGAGGCTTACCGCAAGCTTTGGAGCTGATTAAAAATGTTCAGGATGTGTCATCTCAAAGGTAAGATCTGCTTCACTGTCTAATGTCAGGGCTGGCCGTGACAACCCCCCCCCCCCAACCCTTCATTCCTTTCCTTCTCACTCCCACCGCACTGACTTCTGCTGCATAGCAAGGTCTGCTGTTTTCAGAAAACAAATCCTCTTTGGAATAGCCAGGACAGAGAGAATACCGTATATCAAACAATTGTCTCTGAGCTTTGATCAGCGTCTTCCCATGTCTCTCTCTTGCTTAGTGCCAGGCCCATCCTGCAATCTGAGGATCTGTTGAGCCCTGGCATTTCTGTAGAAGCAAGCAAGACGGGATCTCTCTAGCAGAAGTTGCAAAGGCTGCTCTCAGCTGCCCTTGTTTATCAGAGAGGCATGAAAGACAGAAGACTTGCCTTTTGCCTCTTCCCCACCCCCCACCTTCCCACTTCTCTGGGGCTGTGATTTCCATGGCTCTAGAGAAGCCGCAAAAAAATATTTCCTGAGCAGAGAAGGTTTCCTGCTGACCCATGTAGCCCATCCAGAAATGCTGACCCAGGGTCAATCCACATGTTACGTTAAGGCTGAAAGTAGCGATGTGCAGTCTTTGCTGAACAGCACTTGGAGGGGGCTGATCAGGATCAGGACCACCGAGTGGGAAATCAAGGGAATGACATCCTTTACCTGCCTTAGGGCCCCAGTCCTCATCATCTTTTCCCTGCCTTGCCTCGCTCAAGGCTATTTAAGAAAGGAAAACAAGCACGCAATAGCTAGCTGCATGCTTGCTATAAGGTGCCATTTGGCCCTAAGCAGAAACCCAAACTCCTTCAGGTGTAGGCAAACTGGAACTTGCTAGAGTTTAGCCCTGCCTCTGAGTACGTGCAGAGTGCATTTTTCTCATCACCAATTACATACTCTTCAACCGTCCCATTTTAAGCGGAGCATCCCAGAATTACAGAAGACATCCCGACTTCTGGTTAAATCCTGGAATGTCCCATTTTTTGGTCCAACGCTTTGGCGCAAGCAGAGTGCCAGACCAAAAGAAGCTCATTTTTCACTCTCACAAAAGTCACCTGGCTCCCACGAGAGCTCTGGACCAAAAAACAAGTGTCCCGATTTTGATCCGCGGGAAGTTGGAGGATATGCAATTAACCACAGAGAGGCACTGTATGTCTAGAATGAGGATGGAATGGCTTCCAGGCAGGTTTTCGATCCCTGGGGGGAAGAAGGACACTCTGCACCTGACCTTTAGGGGGATGCCTATGCTATGTTTTTTCTACTGTTGTACACGCTCAGCAATTTATCAGCTGCACCATTCAGAGCATAGGAAGCTGGCTTAAGCCCTGTCCGGTCATTGGGCCATCTAGCTGTGTGTTGCCAAAACTGGTGGCCAGCAGCTCTTCAGGGGCAGAGAGGTCATTCCCAGGCATACTGAATCTGGAACCTTTTTGCATCCAAAGCATGGGCAATTGTCACTTGATTTGGCCCTGCATGTAATGTTTTTTGGGTGCTTTTGTTTTTTAAAAAACCAACCAATGCAAAGAGGCCTGAGACAGACTGGGACCATGGCAGCCCACCCAGCCCACACTCTAATCCATTGAAAATCCATTTCCCACCAATGGAAGCTTTCATCCACTTGCAAATAGCAAGCCATGGAGGAGAAAGAATGCAATTCTCATTGGAGCTGTGGCAAGGCCAAATATTTAAAGACTAACGTCCCAGACTAACGTCCCAATTCAGGTGGGGGGGGGGAGAAAAAGGGGGCTTGTACTGTACTGTATTTTCCAAAGCCATTCCTTGCCTCAAACGCCGTGTCTAGTTTGGCTCTAATGCTGAGCAACCCCTGGGAAAACTGGTCCGTTATCCCACCCCCACCCCATAACTACCACCACTTTGTCTCTTCCTGGCAGAGTTTTTGGGGGGCAGACCACAAGCCTGGCGCCTTTCTGCCAGCAGAGAGACAGAGAGAGGAGAGAGACTCAGTGTTTTGAATGAGAAAGGAGCCCTTTGACAGCCCTCTCCCCCATCTCTTCCCCTCCTGCTCCTCTCTCCGGCACCCACCCTGCTTCCAGCTGTTTCCACCCAGGGCTCCAGATGCTTCTCATTACCCTAACTGCAACCAGGCGGCCTCCGGCGCGCCTTTCCCAGAGATGTTATTTATTTCTTTTCATTGTTTTTCTTTCTTGAAATGTGATGGTGACTGGGGGTGGGGGGGGGATGGAGAGGGCAGGGGAGAGAGGGAAGGAGGGAAATGGAGGAAGAATGAAGAGGGGGGGTGGCGGCAGAGCGGGGGGGGGGGATGTTTGCTGCCCTGGAATCCACAGCAGTGGATTTCATCAGTCCTCGCTCTAACATGTCCAACAGATGGGGATTTGGCTGGCGATCAGCTGCCTAAATAGGAAACCAGGGTTGGCTGACGGCACAAAGCTCTGCTCTGGGCTTGCTTAATTGCTCCTGCTCCTGCGGATGCTCTTCTTGGAGGGCTGGAGCTTCGTGAGAAACTCGCTGGGTGGGGTGAGGAGTCAAAGGAGCAAAGGGGAGAAAGCTTATTTACAAACACTTTCCGTTGTGCAAAGGAGAGATGGGAATGACCTCGCAGGGCCATGGGACCCTCACTGGCTTCTCTGGAGCAGAGCCAGCACAGTCTCATTGATAGACGCTGAGGCTGCCTGGGGGGCATTGTTTTCTCAATGGAGCAATGAGAGCAGCCCCCGCTCGAGTGAACTCCGCGTTCCCCAGGCTGCAGGACCTGACACAGCTCTGCCCCTTCCTAAGCCCACTTCCAGTACGAGTCCCTTCTTTGAGGGAGGCTCAGAGGAGGACGGCAAGGGGAAAGGGTCTTTTCAGTGGTGGCTCCCTGTTTATGGGATGATCAGGAAAGGAACCAGAAATAAAACTGCCGATATCGTAACAACATTATGCAAATCTGTGGCATGACCACATTTCGAATGCTGTGTACGGTTCTGGGCCCTTCATCTAAAAAAAAAAAAAGATACTGCCACGTTGCAAAGGGTTCAGAAGAGGGGAACCCAAATGATCCAGGGGTTGGAGCTACTCTGAAGAAAGCCTTCAGATTCTGGAACGTTTAAGTTTAGAGAAAAGGCACGTAAGAAGTGACATGGTAGAGGTGATGCATGGAGAAAGTGAATAGAGAAAGTCTCTCTCGCTCTCTCTCTAGTGGACATCCAATGAAGCTGAATGTTAGAGAATTCTAGATAGGTGAAAGAAAGTATTTATTCACGCAGGGCATGGTTAAAACTGTGGAGCTTATTCCTCTGGGAGACAGTGATGACCTCCCACTTTAAAAGAGGACTGGACAAATTCATGACGGAGAAGGTGGACCGGCCCCCTGCTGAAAAAAATGCCAACCCCTGTCGTTCAGTATCCAGGCCAGGCTATAGTTGCTTATATTGAAACCACAGCCTGCTGTTCTTTTTCCTTCTTAAGGAGAGCGCTCCTCACCTTCTCCGCCTTCTGCCCTCTTTCCAGGCCAACCTGCCTTTGCTGCAGCGCGAGCTCCTCCACTGCGCCCGCATGGCCAAGCAGACGCCTGCACAATACCTGGCGCAGCACGAGCAGCTCCTCCTGGACGCCAACGCCTCCTCCCCCATCGACTCCTCAGAGCTGCTCTTGGAGGTCAACGAGGGGGGCAAAAGAAGGACACCAGACAGGTACAGGCCTCTGTGGGTAAAAAGCAAGGGGGGGATTGGACAGAGTTGGTGTGCTAGGCTGGGTGGAGGCTTGGCCCCAACAAATTCCTATTTATTGGGAACGTTTTGCAGGCTGCCTTTCGATCAAAGGATCTCCAAGGCAGCTTGGAGCAAGAAATGCAAAATGCAGGAAACCACTCTTTTGTGCCTTTGGGTCAGGCTTTGCCAATCTGGTGCCCTCCAGATTACAGCAAGGGTGGGACATCCCCCCCCCAACCCAATGGGAGTCTTGGTCCACAGCATTCTCAACTTTGACAAGGAAAGGCAGCATGCTTTTCTCCAGATATTGTGGGACTCCAACTCCCATCAGCCCCAGGCAGCTTGGTCAATGGTTGTGGATAATGGGAGTTGTAGTCCCCTAACCACATTAGCACCTAGCTAATGCCCACCTAGCAGTTCGAAAGCATGTCAGAGTGCAAGTAGAAAAATAAGTACCGCTCCGGCGGGAAGGTAAACGGCATTTCCGTGCGCTGCTCTGGTTCGCCAGAAGCGGCTTAGTCATGCTGGCCACATGACCCGGAAGCTGTACGCCAGCTCCCTCAGCCAATAAAACGAGATGAGCGCTGCAACCCCAGAGTCGGTCATGGTTGGACCTAATGGTCAGGGTCCCTTTACCTTTAACCACATTAGCACAGGGCACCAGGTTGGCTGTTCTTGCTCCAAAGGAAGGTGCTATATCCATATACCCGGATTGTGCTCCTTTCAAAAAGTGGGCCTGGCTCTTGAGGACTGACTGTTAGTTCTGTCCCTGCTGCTACTATTCTGAACTATTGGTTAAGGATGCTTGGTTCTGTAAAACCCGTTTGACGCTCCACCCTCTTTCCGGGACAGGACCAAAGACAATGGCTTGGACCGTGACCCTCTGCACCCAGAACACCTCACCAAAAGGCCATGCACGATGAGCCCCGCCCAGCGCTACAGTCCCAGCAATGGGATCAGCCACCAGCCCAATGGGCTGCCCCACCCCACGCCTCCCCCTCCCCAGCACTACCGCCTCGAGGACATGGCCATAGCACACCACTACCGGGACGCCTACCGGCACCCCGACCCTCGGGAGCTGAGGGAACGCCACCGGCAAGCTGGTAAGTGGCATGGGGGGTGCTGCCTATTTCTGTTCTGTGCCCATCCCATCCAGTTTTCACAGTAATCTGTGTATTATTATTATTATTATTATTATTATTATTATTAACGGTTCAAAAATTTTTTTTTTTACCAATATCTTTTTTATTTTTTTATTTTACCACAGAAAACGTATTTGCAAACTTATTTTAACTCACAGAATCATAGTATTGTAGAGTTGGATGGGGATCAAAGGGTCATCTAGTCCAACCCCCTGCAGTGTAGGAATCTCAATGACATTACATGACATACAAACAATGCTTAAAAACCTCCAATGAAGGAGAGTCCACTCCTTTACGAAGTAGTCCATTCCACTGCCGAACAGCTCTTACCACCAGAAAGTTGTTCCTAATGTTTAGTTGGAATCTCCTTTCTTGAAATTTGAATCCATTGGTTCAGGTTCTACCCTCCATAGGAGCAGGAAGCAAGGTTACTGCATCTTCCTTCAGACAGCCCTTCAATAGCTGCAGCCGACAAAATCCTTGCAAGAATCTTAGCAGACCATCTCCTAACAATATCTGAGGCTACCCTTCCTGAATCCCAAAATGGTTTTTGACCTTCTAGGGGACAGTGGACATGATTTTCACCTCTCGACAGCGTCAAGAAAAATGCAGAGAGCAAAACCAACCCCTGTACATGGTGTTTATTGAGCTGGCTAAGGCCTTTGTCACAGTAAATCTTAATGCCCTGTGGACTGTCCTTCTTTAAAATTGGCTGCCCAGATAAATTTGTGGACATCCTTCGGCTCCTCCATGATAATATGACAGCAACAATCGCAGATAACAATGGCTCTCAAAGTGAACCATTCACAGTGGGATCAGGTGTTAAACAGGGTTGTGTTATCGTCCTAACTCTGTTTATTATTTTCATCACCATGATCCTACACTTTGTCGAAGGGAAACTCCCCACCGGAGTAGAAATCATATATCAGACAGATGGAAAGCTCTTTAATCTGAGTAGGCTGAAAGCAAAGAGTAAGGTTACCATAACTTCTGTCATAGAGCTTCAGTATGCTGATGACAATGTAGTGTGTGCACACTCAGAGGATGACCTGCAAACCATCCTAAATATCTTCGCTGAAGCGTACGAAAAACTTGGCCTATTGCTTGACATCCAAAAAACCAAAGTGCTGCACCAACAAGCACAAAACAACCCCTCTGCAGCACCACAGATCCAACTCAATGGTGTAACGTTGGAAAGTGTCGATTGCTTCTGCTACCTGGGCAGTTATCTTTCCACAAGGGCCGACATTGATGCCGAAAACCAGCATTGAAGTGCAGAGTGTTGTTTCAGGACCAAGACTTTCACAGAGAAACCAAAATTATTGTTTACAAAGCTATTGTACTACCAGCCTTACTGTATGCTTGTGAAACATGGACCACTTATAAACACCATCTCCAACTCCTTGAAAGGTTCCATCAACGGTGTCTCCAAACAATTTTACACATCACTTGGGAAGACAGGCAAACTAATGCCAGTGTACTGGAAGAAGCAAAGATCACCAGTGTCGAAGCAATGATTCTTCAACCTGAACTTCATTGGACTGGTCATGTTGTTCGGATGCCTGATTGTCATCTTCCAAAGCAACTATTCTATTCCAAACTTAAAAATGGAAAGCGTATTGCTGGTGGTCAACAAAAGAGGTTTAAGGACTCTCTCAAGGCAAATCTTTAAAAATGTAGTATAAACACTGACAATTGGGAAACAATGGCCTGTGAGTGCTCCAAGTGGGGAACAGCCTTTACCAAACGTGTCATGGACTTTGAAGACACTTGAACTCAGGATGAAAGGGAGAAACGTGTTAAGAGGAAGGCTCGTTTGGCAAATCCTCACCATGATCAACTCCCAACCAGAAACCTATGTCCCCACTGTGGAAGAATGTGTGGATCCGGAATTGGCCTCCACAGTCACTTACGGACTCAGTGTTAAGACTATGTTCATGGAAGACAATCTTACTCAGCTATGAGTGATCGCCAAAGATGGCTATCCTATCATCTCTCAGTCTTCTTTTCTCCAAGCTAAACAGTCAACTCATTTGACTATTCCTAAGACTTTGTTTCCAAACCCTTCATCATCTTGGCCACCCTCCTCTGCACACATTCCAGTTTCTAAATATCCTTCTTAAACTGTGAGGGTCTGACCAAGACAAAACAGAGTGGTACCATTACTTCCCTTGATCTGGACACTTTACTTCTGTTGATGCAGCCTAGAATAGTGTTAGATTTTTTTGCTGCTGCATCACACTGTTGACTCATGTTAAGTTTGTGGTCTACTAAGACCCCCCCCCCCGATCCTTTTCACATGCACTGCTATCAAGCCAGGTGTCCCCCATCCTATATTTGCACATCTAACTATTCCTGCTTAAGTGTAGAACCTTACATTTGCCCCTGCTGAAATTCATTGTGTTAGTTTTGACCCAGTTCTCTATTCTGTTAAGGTCATCTTGAATCCATCTCAGTGTATGTATTCCTGAATGTACTTTACCATAAAATCCATATTACTATTTTTAAAAAAATGCATTTGGGGATGTTTTTCAGCTGAGAACTGTATAGCAACATTTGGAAGGGTGTGAAATCTGAAGGGTAATGATGTTCTGATCTGTGCATTAGTTCAGGAGGTACAAATTGGTTTGCTTAACAACTTGACCAAATGAAATTCTCCTCCATCCTTAGATGAGGCATGGGGCATCTGTCACAGAGTGTCAGCCAGAAAGAGATAGGACACAAATTTACTGTAGATGCATGTCCCTTGAAGCGATGTGGTCTTAAAGGTATGTGTCGCTATCCATTCCTAGCCAGGCTGAGCCCACAGAAGGACTTGGAGGAAGCAGGTCTAGCAAGTGGAAGGACATTAGCATGCTTTGCATTAAAAAGACCCAGGTTCAATCCTCAGCATCCCATCCCTGCCTTATGTCTTGAGCTGATAGCCAGAGTGGGCAGTTAGCTGGCATTTCTAATCCAAGTTCAAGAACCACAGAGCAGAGAATGAGGGAGCCAGAGGCCGGTCTTTCCGTACCCTCGGCCAATCACAGGATGGAGACAACCCCTTTGGGGATTAACACCCTCATGTTCCCCAATGCTTGCTCCTGAAGAAGTGGTCGAAATACCAGGTGCCAACCAGAGGACGCTGCTTTTAAGGCTCTGGATGCCTGAGAAAAAAGGAGGAGCCTAGATGGGGCACTTGGACCCAGGAGCTGCTGTGTCCCCATGGATAAGGATGGGGGGGGGGGATTTGATTCAGTTTGCATTTAAAGGCAAGTCTACCCAATCTGCACTTTCTAAAACAGAATGCAGACCAAAATGTAGCTGAATTTTGCAGTGCAGTTCTCCAGCTGAGCAACGTGTGCAAAAATGCATGTGCTGGGGTAAAGTCTGCATATAAATGCACACATTAGTGGAAATAACCTTTTCCTTTGCAAAAAAAATGTGTCTATTAGGCAAAACAGCATTCAGAAATGTATATTCTGAACTAGGATAAATTTACACAAGCGAGCTGGTAAGTTTTCATGATAACTTTTTTCTTTTTATTAATTTACAATATCAAGCACCAATAAACAAACAAAAAGAAAACACATGATAAACAAAATCAAAAGAAAAACACATCAAAAACATAGCAGGTAAAGAAAAAGAAAAAAGAGAAGACCACATTGCAAAGGAAAAGACTAAACAACACAACAATGATTGACTTCCCTTCATCTCGGTTTTGGACTATGTTACAAAATGTTTTCTTACTGCAGTTTCACTTTCTTAATCTTTTTACGTCACAGGATGATAACTTTAATATATTGCAAACTGAAGTGCAGAGAGCTGAACTTAGATCTGCGAAAGTGAGAAACAGAGAAAAACTGAATTGGCATATTGACCCATCTCTACCTGTGTGTGCCCTATATGTGCGGGTGTGTTGCGGGCGTGTCATGTGGGGCGGCCAGGCCCACCCCTCTGCAACTGCTCTCAAGGGCCTGATGCCAAAAGTTTGCGGTGCCACCCACCTTCCTGATTGGTGATATTTTCCTCTTCTCTCTTAAGCTGTGCACAGTTCCCGGCAAGAGGAAGTCATCGACCACAGGCTAACGGACAGAGAGTGGGCCGAGGAGTGGAAGCACCTCAACAATGTATGTACCAAATCCCACCGCATGGCTTGCGGTGGCTGGGATGGAATCTGGGTGTGGGGTAGAGGCTGTAGCGCAGACCTTTGTATATAAACGTATTGATTGTCAAGACCTACGCCCTTGCTTTCCGATCAAACAATCCCTAGGGAGGCTGGCAACAGATTAGGATAACACCGGGATGAAACACACCAAACAATTAACTGGACAGAAATTGGCAGCAGAGCGGCGTCACGTGATAAAGCGGCATAATTATATCCCTAGGACAGCTTGAGCAAATAGAACAGTTTTGCCTGCTGAACCCCTAGGGGAGGGAAGTGGCTGATACACAGCTGTGCTCCAGAAGGATGCTGCATTGGCACAGGGGCCACAGAGATAAAGACCCTTCCCTTGGTATTGGCTAGCATCCAGTCACTTGTACACTTTGGACTTTTTCACTGCTAATTTTTGCCAGGGTGGGAGGCAAGCAAGATGTCCCTGTGCCTTGGAGAAGATTTGCTGGCCAATTGACAAAAAGAACCCGTTAGCTTTGCTCTTCCAGGTACCATCCACCGGCTGGAAAAGCAGGTGACAGGGAAGACACACCTGCCTGCAGTGGAGGTGTGTAGTGGTTAGAGCAGCAGTTCCCAGACGTCCTCAGGCCACCATCCCCTCGGTTTCACAAACTCACCCCTGGGACCCCCAACTCCACCCTATAAAAAGCATTATTCAGAATGGCAGGATAATAACACAGTAAAATTCAAAAAAGTTACAATGAATTGCACATTTATTCAAAATCCAATTAAAACTATTCAGTTTAATTAATTCAGCAAAACTGCTGAACTTGATCCAGTGATACCAGCTTTTCAGAGTCTTAAAGTAGTTTATTTTTGTTATTTATTAATATTGTCATAATTCTTATTATGACTTTATATTGGACCGGATTGTTACTATTAATGTTTGATGTTTTATTATGTTTTTATATGTGTTGGAAGCTGCCCAATGTAGCTGGGGCAACCCAGCCAGATGGGCATGGTATAAATATATTAATAATATTTATTTATTTATTTATTTATTTATTTATTTATTTCTCACATTTTTCCCTGATGGGACTCAAGGCAGTTTGCAGATTAAAAACAAGAACCGCTAAAAACACAGGGGGGGAATCATTAAAAAACAATTAAAACTAAATGCACATATACAAACTATTAAAACCATACAGATAATTACAAAGAAAACAGCACAGCACCAGCCCTTTCATATTCACACCTCCAACACCCCCCTGCCACCTGCTTCCTTTTTAGTGCCCCCCCCCTAAGTAATCTCACCACCACTTAGGAAACCACTGGGTTAGCGTGTTGGATTAGGACCTGGGAGACCAGGGTTCAAATCTCCTCTGGGCCATGAAACTCACCGGGTGATCTTGGACTGGTCTCCATCTCTGAGCCTAACCTACCTTACTTCCCCAATGTTTTGGGCTACAACTTCCATCAGCCATGGGGCTGATGGGAGTTGTAGTCCAAAACAACTGGATTGTGCCAGGTTGCCCAACGCTGTCCAGGAGAATTCTCTTGTCACACATGCTCACACTCACACCCATGTATGTAAGCTTAGTTTCTTAAGTCCCATATTTCTGCATGTATTATACTCTTAAGTTCTGGCGGCGGATCATTTACTTTTAATAATTTCTATTCGGTGTTTTATTTCTCCGGGGGGGGGGGGCAGAACAAACACCAAAATAAGCCCTCCTACAAGCAATAAAGAAACTGTTAGCAAATGCTAAAGCAGATTAGGCAAAAGACAGTAATAGACAATAAAAATAGCACACAAATGAACAAACGGCAGCAGCCTAACATAAACTTTCGAGGAGGAAACAGCAGGAGCAACTCAACTTGGCCACATTATTTAAAATAGGATCAAAGTGATCTTTCAAAAGGAAAATGTATTTTTTTCTGGAAAAGGAGGTAGGGGAGATGGAGGTGGCTGTGACCCATATGGAAACCTATATGCAAAGCAGATGGCTTCCCTGCCAAAAAAAATTTATCCTGAGAACTATAGTTTTCATGGGTGCTAGGAACTGTAGCACTGTGGGTGAGGAAACTATGGTTCCCAGGGTTCTTTGGGTGGAGCCATGACTTTGAAAGTGGTGTGAATGTGGTCTAAATGCATGCTGTGGATGCAGTTTTAGTTCTCACCGTCCTCACAGCAACCCTGTAAAGTAGGCCACCACGGCCTGTGGGGAAATGGAGGTTGATGGTGCCTGGGCAGAGCTAGCAGGTCAGGGCTATGGAGGGTGCCCCCATCCCAGGCTACCCAAGATCTTATGTTGTGGCCTTCCACCCAGCAGCTGCTGAATTGCATCATGGACATGGTGGAGAAGACCCGCCGCTCGCTCACCGTGCTTCGCCGCTGCCAGGAAGCCGACCGTGAGGAGCTGAACCACTGGATCCGTCGCTACAGCGACGCCGAGGACATGAAGAAGGGGCCCAGCCCTGCCACGCGACCTCACAATAGCACTGCCAACACTGAGGCGTCCCCTCTAGGTACCCATGCGAGGGATAGGCTGGGCTCCTAAGCATTCGGCCTGGTTTGTTTTTTGCTGGGCGACTACACGATGTTAGCTATTGAATGAGCATTTCCCATTACAGTGGTACCTCGGGTTACAAACGCTTCAGGTTACAGACTCCGCTAACCTAGAAGTAGTACCTCAGGATAAGCACTTTACTTCAGGATGAGAACAGAAATCACACAGCGGCAGCGGGAGGCCCCATTAACTGAAGTGGTTAAGAGCAGTTTCAGGTTAAGAAAGGACCTCCGGAACAAATTAAGTTCTTAACCAGAGGTACCACTGTATTTGTTGGTAGGGAGGCTAGATGACGTGGCCTCAAAGTGAGACTCATCCCACGCTTCCCGGTTCCTTTCCCACCTGTTGCAAAAAGTCCAGTCTCTGAGGGAAGCGGGTTTGTTCTGCAGGAGCTGCAAATCAGCTTTAATTGTGCAGATTGAATATGCAGGGATGTGATTGAATCCCACCTCCAAAATAGTGACAGGCTGGAAGTGCCCCAAGTCAAGGGCTAGTGCAGCTGCCTGGCATGTAGAAGGTCCCAGGTTCAATCCTTGGCAGCCTCTCCTGGTAGGTCTGGAAGCAATTCCTGCCTGCAACCCTAAATAGCTGCTGCCAGTTGTGTCAGCAACACTGAGCTATTTGGAGCAAGGACCTGACTTGGTATAAAACAGCTTCCTATGTCCATCTCTGCCCATCTTGTCCAGTGCTGCCTGCTCAGACTGGCAGTGGCCCTCCAGGATCTCAGGTTGTTTTTTTTAAAAAAAGTCATTCACATCACTTGCTACCTGATGCCTTTAAACTGGAGGTGACATAGATTTGAACGTGGGACCTTCTGTATGCCAAACAGGTGCTCTGCCCCTGAGCTAGTTTCCTTCAGCTTCCAATCCACCTCTCCAACATCTGTCATGACTGCATCATAAACAGAGAACCTAAGGAGAAAGAGAGGATGGAGAGAAGCTTTTCTCCCTCTGTCACAGTACAGGAATCGCGGGATCACCCAATGAAAGGAACGAGGAGGTTACAGGTGGACCAAAGGAAGTACTGCTTCACAAGTAACTTGTGGAACTAACTGCCACAAGGGCCGGTGTAGGTGGCCACTGCCTTAAATGGCTTTAAAAGAGGGTTAGGCAAATTCGTGTCAATGGCTATTAGTCATGATGCCTGCATGGAATCTCCACCTTCAGAGGCAGTTTGCCTCTGGATATATTTCTTTTATTTGAGTCCATTCATCGCTACTAGATGATAGGCATTGAAAGAAATCAGGGAGGGCTGTTGCCTTCCCTCCCCACCACTGGGCTTCCTGGACATATATGGCTGGCCACTGTGGGATGTAAGAGTAGATGGGTCCTCATCTGGTCTCTTCCAGCAAGACTCCGCTAACATTCTCAGTCTTGCTTCCTTGACTAATCCCTGCCATCCCTCTTCCTCACTGCATGGCATTTTGAGCCACTGACTTTGCACAGGTGCCCCTGCCATTAAACTAGCTTCCATCCACCATTAGCTTTGGGCGCAGATAGCCCTGTACCAAACAGCTGGACGCACAGTCATAACTTAAGCATGCCCCATCCCCCTGCTAGACAGGTGTAACAGATAGACAGGGCCACCTGTCTGTCAGTCACCTGGCATTTTGCACAGTGCTGTGCTCTGAGCTTTGCAAGCCCCAATGATCAGCTGCTTCTTAGTGCTTGCAAATCACAGTGCAATAGGGCTTGGGGGGGGAATTGGCCCACTTGTGTCTTTACCTGTTCCACATATGATGCCATACATGGCATCAGGTGTTGAGAAGGTAAGTGTAGAGGCCAGAGGCTCTCCCACGACTGATCTGCTGAGGATCTTGCTACGCTTTTGTGTTTTGTTTTGCTTTTAAATCAGGTCGAATGTTTAGCATTTCTTAACAGCATTTTCTCCATCTGTCTTTCTCCCAGATGCTCACCGCGAGTTTGTATCCAGGCCCCTGTCTGGCTACATGCCGGAGGAAATCTGGAGGAAAGCTGGTGAGTTTTTTGGGAAATGAGGAAATAGTTTAAGAACAAAACTAACTCCTGCACTACATAGCTGGAGGCAGAAATCATCGAATCCATCAGTTCCTAGATCCCTACTGTGATCCTGGTCATTTCCCCTAGTATTTACACAATCTTGGAAGTTAAATGCAAAGACACATTCAGTTACAGACCCCTCAGGATGGCCAAGTGTCCTAATTTGCAGAGGACGGCCGTCTGTTTGAAGGCCTGTCCAGTCTGAGTCCCATTTAAACCTAAGGAAGAGCGGCAAGCTGCCCGCCAGCATTGGAGTTCCTGGGCTGCAGATTGAGTGTGCTGCCCCTTGCTTAGCGCCCCCTACATGACTCCCGCCTTGCCCTGTGCTCTTCCTTTCAGAAGAAGCTGTGAACGAGGTGAAGCGGCAGGCCATGTCCGAGCTCCAGAAGGCCGTGTCCGACGCGGAGAGGAAAGCCCACGAGCTGATCACGACGGAGCGAGCCAAGATGGAGCGAGCCCTGGCAGAAGCCAAGCGCCAGGCCTCCGAGGATGCGCTGACCGTCATTAACCAGCAGGAGGACTCCAGTGAGGTAGTGACACCCTCTCCCAACGTGGATATTGGCACCAGAGTAGTGGGCTGGAAACAGTGAGGACGGTCCTTTTTTCTTCCCCCCCTAACTTTCCGTTCCTTAAATGTATGACGTTGAGCTCCATCTGGACCTGAGCCAAAGCCCAGTGCGAATGCAGCCAGAGGGAGAGACTGCCCGTTCGCTCGGTGGCCCCGGTGAAGAGAGTATAGAGAGCCCCTTAGCCCCGCGCTTGTCTTTCGGTCCGCGCTGATCTGTGTGCTTTCGCCTTCTCCTGCAGAGCTGTTGGAACTGCGGGCGCAAGGCAAGCGAGACCTGCAGCGGATGCAACACGGCGCGCTACTGCGGCTCCTTCTGCCAGCACAAAGATTGGGAGAAGCATCACCACGTGTGTGGGCAGACTCTCCAAGGCCTCCCGGCCTCTGCCGGGGCAGCCTCTTCGGGGCTGGGCGTAGCGTCGGCTCAGCCAGACGTGGTGGCTGTGAGTACCTCCATCACCAGCGTAGCCGTGGCGGGAAGCCCCAGCGATTCCGGCTCGGCCGCCGCCTCGCGTTCCGGCACGCCGGCCACGCCGGCTCCTCTGGACACGGCGTCCCGCTAAGGCGGGCGGAAGGGGAAAGGGAACCGGGGAGCCGACCAACAACTGTCACTGCTGCTACCACTTCTCTCCAAATGAAAACAAAAACAAAAAAAAACTGCATTCAATGCAAACCCTCAGCTACCTGACACGTATTTGACCTCCAAAACGACCTCTATCTCTCACACGAAATCCTCACGAATCCTCAAACCTGGGCTTTAAGTGGAGTTAAGGCAAATACCAACCTTCTCCGTTCACTCGTCAGTTTTTGGTTTTTTTGCTTTTAATTCTTCTTCTTACAGATATGATTTGGGGAAATTTATTATTATGATTATTACTTCTTTTTTTTTTTGGATGAGGAATTTGTCTGCAAGCGTCGTGCATCTTGACTTGGAAGGGGCGGGCGGGAGAAGGGAACTGAAAAGGTGCTTCTGCCCCTCCTTCTGCTGGAGATGTGTTCGAGGAAATGAAGGAACTGGAAAAAAAACAAAAAAACAAAACCACCCCTTCCCTGAAAAGGAGAAGAGGGAGAAGGTGGGGAAATGGAAAAATGAGAAAAGAAAAGAGAAAGGATTTCAGTTACAAAAAGCAAGATTTTTTTTTCTTTTTTGTAAAAAAAATAAAAATAAATAAACAATAAAAAATCATCAAACTCTTTGGCTTTAAGTAAAACAGAAAAGAAAAGATAAAATCCAAAAAGAACCCAACAAAAACCAAGTGAAGGAAGCTTACCTGTAAACTACCTTGCTAGCTAGCCAAGAAGATACCAGATTCACCTCTGCTCCAAAGGAAATCCAAAAACAGAAAAAAAAAAAATCCAAACTTTTTTTCCACTGCCAAAGTTTCTTTCTTTTTCTTTTTCGGTTGGTTGGTTTCTTCTTCTTTTCCCTCTTTCTCCTCGTTTTTTGGGGGGGCTTCTTATTTATTTTTGCGGTTTTTTTGCGAACCGAGGAGTCATGCGCATCATCGCAGGTCCGGAGAGCCAACTGCGCCGTTCTGACCGACAGCACTTCCTGCTGGGTTTCATTTCAACTCCTTGCGTTCTTGGATGGGGTGGGCGGGGGGGTGGGCAGTTGGGGGTGGGAGGAGGGGGCTTTCATGCACTTGGACCTTCACCGTTCCGATGTATACCCTTTGAAGGAGGACTTAGACGTGCAACTGTGGGATCGAAAGAAATTTTCATAGAATAAAGCAAAAAAAGAAAAAAAGCAAAAAAAATTATATTAAATCCACCACTTTGTGCGTGTGCGGAGAGTGTGTGTTTGCGTGTGTGTGTGTGTGCGAGAGGCAGAAGTGACTCTTGGAAGCCCCTCCTCCCTTGGTGGATTATAAATCTGTTGCATTTTTTTTCTCTCAAAGAGCTTTTTTGTTTTTTTAAAAAAGAGTTATAAACAGCCACCTACACACCCACCACCCTGTTCCAGAGAGAGAGAGAGCACTGTTCCAGAAAAACCTGTGATTGTCTTCTGCCTGTTATTGAGCAGAAAATAACTGTACCCAGGGCTTTCCGCCTGGAGCTTCTACCCTTCCTCCACTACCTCTCTCTGCTCTCCGTAACCTCCCAAACTCCAGGCGGTCTCTTTTTGCAGTTTTGTCATCCTGACTTCTTCCAAACACCCACGAGAATCGAAGGAAGTATTTCATTTTCCCTCCTTACGTCCATGGCCTGTAGATACCCCTTGGCTTCTCGTTATGTGTGTGTGTGTGTACATGTCTCATCTTTCAAATGTCCTGTGACAAAAAACATCTTTGCCCCCCCCCCTTCTTTTCTTTTTCCCTTACCCCCTTTTTCTTGGTATGTTTTGGCTCTCCCCACCCCACCTCAGGCCTCTTTTCGTCTTCCATTCCCACTAGGTTTACAATTATTTCTGGGAGGAAACCAACAGATGCTTGTCCTTAGATATGATGGAGGAGGAGGAGGAGGAGACAATGTCGATTTGTCACATTTCATGCATCGTTGTACAAAGCGCTGAGGACGGTAGTGCAATATGGGGGGAAATGGCACGGCTGTAGGGACGGAGGGCGGGGGACCCTCACGGAGGCTGCCCAGCCATGGGCTCAGGGCAGAAACGTTGTACCTTTAATGTGAATGTATATAGTATTTGCAGAGGTCCAAAAATACTAATAATGAATAATAATAATAATAATAATAATGAGACTTTTTGCCAAATAATTTAAAAAACACACAGACAAACCACTAAAAGTATGCTAACAGTTGGGAAATAGGTTTTCAAAGAAAGACAAACTTACGTGGTCATTAGGAGGTGTAGTTTTCTGGAATTCACAGAATACTTTGTGCTTTTCTTTTTTCCAAAGGAGGGATTTTGAAATTAAGGGCCAGGTCTCGGCATATGGCAGCACTGTGGACAATTGAACAGTGGCCTAGAGAGGCTATATCAGCTACTTCCTTCTTCCTTTTTTTAGCTGCCTCACCCATATTCCCCTTGACCACTCTCTCTCCCTCTCCCTCTGGGTCCCTCCCTCCATCCCACTTTTGTATCACCTACGTCATCTTCCATCTCTTCCCCCCCCCCCCAAACCCTAGGAAAAAGGCATGCCTGGAATCAGTGGCCATTGGAGCTGGTAGGGCAGAAGACAGGAGGCCCAACTGTAGATGGCGCCAGAGCCAATGTTAGGCGGAGTCAACTCATTCTAGCTTTGTTCCCATCCTCCTTGCTTTGTTGAGCAAGGGCAGTACTGAGCCTAAGGAGGAGGAGGAGGACACTGGCAGGCAGTGCACCCAACTGGACTGGTGGTAAATAAGGCAGGCAGGTAGGTGGCAGCAGACTGAGGTTGGAGGGGCGGTGCCACCCCTGCCCCAATGGACCAGGCTCCACTACAGCTGAAATGAGAAGGGAAGATACTAAGTTCTACAAACCTCCACTCGTTCTCTCCTTTCTCAATCCCTTTCCACTTTTCTACGTAGCAGATCCATGATTTGACAATTTCAGGATTCCCTTCCTTGGTTCTAGGTCATTACAAAAAAATAGACGAGGGAGGAGGAAGGCGAGAGCTGATCATTCATGTGTCCCTGCATGTTGGAGGGATTTATTATAGCCAGTTGCTATTTGTTCAATGTTGGCTCCACGAGACAACCTTCTAAAGGCACAGCCATTCTACTGGTGGTGCTTCAGCCTCTTGAAGACAGATCTGCAAGGTGTGGCATGGTCCCAACAGGGGAGCTCTGGCTGGGGCTTCTCCTTTAAAAGCACAGAAGGCCCAGGGCAAAAGTGAGGTCCTGTTCTCATTTATGAAACCATGTAAGGCTTGCTCTAGAGTGGCCACTGGTACAGCATCCAAGATGACACAGATTTGCAAAGGGGAGAGTATATGCCAATTCACGTGTAGGTGCCAATTTTGAAGTATTTCTTAGGAGTTAAATAGAGATGCCATTCATCTCACCACAATGGCCGAAGACTGTAGGCAGGTGGCCTGGATGGCTCTCTGCTCTCCCTTCTTGGGGTTCTTTTATCTTTAAACCAAACTTGGCCCAGATAGCTTTCCAAATCAAGTCCACCATCAAACTGAGGATTATAATCTGAAGCCACAGGAAGGGAGAGGGCTCTTTTGCTTAGGTGCTGCTTGCAGGCTTTCCATTGGGGTATCTGGTTGGCCACTGTAAGAACAAGATGCTGGACTAGATGGGCCATTGGCCTGATCCAGCTGCCAGGCACTATTCTAAAAGTGAGCCACTGGGCCACCCTAGTTTTATCTTGTGCCATGGAATACAAGGGTCTCATTGCATTTCATTGCAAGGGGCAGGCAAGAGAAGAGTGCAAACTGATCTCCTTGATGAGATGATTCTCTTGTGCAACCAAATTTCTGGCCTCCTGGCCTGCATTCCAGTTTGTGGCCAACAGCTCTCTGCTGCAGTCAGTAGCCTACGGAGTCAGAAGTAGCTGCCTTGGGGTGGGGAAATGGAATGGGCAATTGTTTAATATGTGATGGAATGTTTAGTTTCTGCCACTCCATCTTCAAAGTAACTCCTGCTATCTGGAGAGCTTCTTTGCGCTCTCCAAAAACCAAGAGAGGGGAAGAAGCTTGCAGTAGATCTGCATGCTGAGGGTCCTGTCAGTATCTCCATTTACAAAGATTTTGGGTGTTGAGACAGTACTTTCCTGTGATCCTGGAGAATTGTTGCCACTCAGAACAACAGGTCTGGGGTAGATGGACTATTGCGTTTACTCCATCTCCATGCGTGCAAAACCAGTAGTACAGCATTGCTTTACCTGGTGGGCAGGAACCTCCTCCCAAAATCTCTTCTGTCCCATATGCAGCATGCTATCCAGTTCCTTCTGTCATCTGGGCTGAGCTGCCCCATTTGTGTTAGCTGCATACACCGCCTGTGACCGTAGCTGTGCCTGTAAAACTATCGCTGGAAGTGTTTTTCTGTTTTTACACCCAAAGGTCTCCTCTGCAGCTACAGTAGGCCAACATGTCATTGATCCGGTGCGTTTTGCTCAGGGTCTTGGCAGGAGAGGCTTTTATCGATGTGAGACAGCTGATGTGAGGCAGTGAAAGCAGGAAAGAATGTACAAGCTGGTTGTTGGTAGCTGTCTACTGCAAAACAGCTGGGCCTGCTACCTCTGGTGTATGAACCAGTCTGGAGCCCTTGCTTGGAAATTGTTTGTGCAGTCTTGGTATTTTAAAGTGCAACTCTATACATGTCTACCTAGAAGTAAATCCCGTTGAGTTCAAACTTACTTCCAGGTATGCATCTGTGGGATTGCTGTAAATGCAGCCAAAGGCCTCTGAATGAGAGAAAATCCAAATTCCCCTTGCAACTGCTTCTTTCCTCCCTTGCAGCCTTGTTCACAAGGCGATTTTTTTAAATTTCCCCAGCCTTCCCCAACCAGAGGGCCTCCAGTTGTTTTGGACTACAATTCCCATCAGCCCAAGTCAGCAGGCTAGTTTTGAGTGAGATAGGTATCTTCTCCAACCTGTGAGATCTTCCCCTTTGCAACTGCAGTCCTCCACTGTTGCCACAAGGCAGTGAAGCGGCAGCATGGTGGTTCATAGGGCCTTGCTTTACCTGCCTGCCTTCCTCCAGTTGGGGTTGTTTAGAAGCAGACAGACAACAAAATGGATCTGAATTTCCGCCTCTTGCTGTAAGGGTGTCCTGCTTGTTTCTCTGCACTATATGTGTATATTGTTTATTTGTTTTTCTCATGCAAAGAGGTAATATATAAATGGAGTGTTTTCAGATATGCTCACTGGCTCATCCCTTAGTTTGCCAAAACTTCATCTCATGATTACGGGGGTCACGTCCGGCGTTTCTGTCTGCGCAGGCCATTTTTCTCGTCTGCTCTGCATCTCTGGACCTCGTAATGCTACCTCTGACTGGCTGGGAAACCACAGACAGAAGAAATCCTTTAGGAATTTAACAATATACCAATGGATAAGGAATGGAATAAGCTTACATTCAAACCAAATCCTAAATGAGGGAGAGATTGCCTCCATCAGAGCCTCAAACAGTTGTCCCAAATCTGATAGCTTTAAAGTATGGTATTCCGGTGTATGCATGTTTTCCTCTCTACCCCCATCCCAATGGCTTCCAAAATGATGCCTGCCCCCCCCCCCCCCGTGTGGGCAACAAGAAACAAGCAAAAAGCAGGAGGCAGCTATAAAAGAAGGGGCAGAGGTGGGGCTTTTGATCTTCCATGATTGAAACCAATGCAAGTGTTTCTGTTGTCAAATAAGGGCTTTGTTTACATTGCTAATTGTTCAATGGGGGGGTGCTTCCTTACTTTGTTGCGGGGTGGGGGGTGGCTTGCTTTCCAAGTCATTTTTCTGTGAGATTTCCTGTTCCAAACTGCATCAGGCAAGGAGGCCTTCTACTTCGTGAATGTGTCTGCCCTTCGCATCCTGCTTGTTTTCAGATTCCACTTCCTACCTGCCAACTGCAAAAGTGGTATTCCCTCCAGAGCACAAAGCAGCTGGGCGGGTTTAATAATAGCCTCAGACAGGGAGAACTCTCCAATACTGAGAACTTCACAGCCATTTGTTCTAAGTAAAGTGGGCAGGCTGCATGATGGCACTAGCATTCCTAGAGACATATGTTGTGACAGCTTCTGTTCATGGCCTCACTTGTGTCGCCTCTGTAAAGCTGAAGGGGTGGTCCAGTTTTTGCAAAGCATGGAGCTAAGACAGTATTTCTTAAACTGTGGCACCTGCCCTGCCGGAAGGTGCAAGAGACTTGGAGAAGGTGGATATTCCAGGAGGGAAGGAGCCACTCTCCCCACCCCACTAAAACTGGGTTGTCTTGTGATCTGTCTCCTCTTCAAGTTGCTTCCAGATTTGACCTTTCTGGGGGAAATTCAGTAAGCTATAAAGTCTGCTGCCGCTGACCTGGTTTGCAATATCTCCATGACTTGTTTGCAAATTAAGTCCTCCTCTGGTAGCACCCTAAGGGGTTGTCTACACTTCCACTTGTCCTGTGCCTAGAAAACATGGCTCCAAGCGGTTTTCCCCTTGTCCCACTCCTTTCCTAGATAAAACCTGCTCTTTAGCACGAAATCAGAGTAAACATCAATCGGGGGAAAGCCCAAATTGCTGTTTGCTCCAAGTGAATGCTAAAAGAGTGGTTTTCCTCAGGGAAAAGCAGTGGGACAAGAGGAAGTGTGGATGAACCCTACGTTAGAACCTTTAGACCTTTCATAAAAAAGCTGTTTGGTGACGATGGATGGAGGCACAGCCACTTCAGGTGGTTCTGCACTCAGGTTTGGTTTTCTCCAAGCTACTCCTTTGTCAATTTGCTGATCTATAGTAACACAGTCCACTGTTGGAGGCAGAGGGCCTCTGAATGTCAGTTGCTGGAAACCACAGGTGAGGAGAGTGGAGTTGCACTCAGGTCCTGCTTGCAGATTTTCCACAGGGGCATCTGATTGGCCACTGTGAGAACAGGATGCTGGGCTAGATGAGTCACTGGCCTGATCCAGCAGCCAAGCTCTTCTGAACACTCCTTAATTCCTTTTAATCGCCCTGTCATACCCTTAACTCTGATTAGACTGAATAAGGTGCCAGGAGGTGGCAATTATTTCAAAGTCATTTAAGACAGAGCACATGGTTCTAATTATGGGTATGTGACCATGGGTCTCCCAGGTGAGAGGTGAGGAGGTTGCCAGCATCTGTCAATGGTTTTCTGACAAAGTTAGGGAGAGAAGCAAAGAGGAAGATCATTAAGACTTGGACTAACTGGTGTGATGGCTTTGTAACTTACAGGAGTGGGAAGCCAGAGCAGCCCAACCTCTGTCTTTATGAGAGCATGGCCTTGAATGTCTGTGAAGCATCCTCAAGTCCATTGGCCCAAACTTGCCCATTGGTTTAAAAAAGTGGGTGGAGGGTGACTTATTGGTGAAAAACAAGCTGAAATGGTTTCTTTCATTGAAATGTTCTCCCAGTAGTCTTTGGGTGTTCACACAAATGAAGCTAACAGTCCAATCCTATGCATGCTTTGCCCAGAAGTAAATCCAGGTAGAAAGTAGAAGAGAGACATTTTTTAACAGAAAGGAAAGTTTACAACCATGGGAAACTTCAGGTCCATCCTTAGCATCCCTTGTGAAGATGCTTTCTCTAAGAGGCCCTCCCTTTAATTTCAGTTACATTGTGGTATTCTTCCAAATTCAACCCCTTCAGCATGCTTTAAGTTGTTCCCAACCAAAGTTGGTCGAACGGCAGTGTTGACCTGCTGGATGTCTATGTCAGACATGACCTTTTGGACAGGCTGCATCCAATTCACACAACCATTTTACAGTTTGATTTTGTTAATGGCTTGAGACATGCAGAATTATACTGTGACTCACACTGTGGCTCACAGTGCCTTTCGTGACCTTTGAGAAATGGGCTGAACATGGACACAGGGAACCATTCTTTTGTCTTGCCAGTTGAAGGCACCAAAGGTCCATGGAAAAGAGGCAACTTGTCTTGAAACATGGCCAACTAATCATCCTTCTTAACTTCTTGCATTGGGGGTTGATAGTCCAATTTTCCTTTGACCAAAATGTCAGGTGTCTTTTGAGGTCACACTCTTTGGTTGGGTGCTGATTCTTATAAAATCTACTTTGGTCCCTCCCTCCCTTCCCTGATACTTCCAAAATTTTGAAGGCCTGACCACCTGGGGAACAAAAAACTATTTCTCCAGGGTCACCGACTATAATCACTTTGGATTCCTCTCAAGTCTCATTTCCTGTCCCATCCATCTGTTCCAGAACAGCAACAACCTGCTCTGTACATACAGTCCCAGGGTCATCATGAAATGAAGCACCAAATGTCTCTTGTGTGTGTGCAGGCTTCATCATCCCTAGCAACCAACATGGGGAAGGGCCATAGCTCAGTCACAGAGCACATGCTTTATATGTCAAAGATCCCGGGTTCAATCCCTAGCATCTCCAGGTCAGACAGGGAAGGACACCTGCCCGAAACCCTGGAGAGCCATTGCCAGGCACTGTGAACAATACTGAGCTAGATGGACTAGTGGTCTTTGTCTAAGGCAGCTTCCTATGTTCCTAAATCGGGTCCATTGACAAACAGTGGTGCTTCATTTGCCACTGATGACCCTCTCTACTTCTGCTTGCCAAGAGATGGTGTGATGAGATGTTCAGCACCTCCCACCGACAGCACCCGCCTCCCATGCAGTTTGCCATACGAATGCTCAGACTGCGAATTTGCCCCCTCATCTGCAGTATAAACAGGCAGGAGACAAGCAATATGCATGGTGGTATATGTGATCCCCCCCCCCCCCAAGTAATTGTATCATGCAGGTGGATATTTTGAAAAGATGAGTCCCATCCCCCCCATGTTTTAATTTGTGTGAAAATATGTGGGAACCGGAGGATGTATTCTGAGTGTGTTGAGCGAGGGTCCTTTTGGGGTCAGACTCTGAAAGGAGGACCTGAGGTCACCCACATTGCCTTGGAAACAGATGCTCTTCCCATGGTATGTTTTCAGCGCACATTAAGACATAAAGGTGTCATCATCATCATCATTATCACTGGTCCTCGGTTTCTTGGGGGAAAGCCTTTGCTCTGAGAGTTAGAAGCAAATGGGAGGAGAGGGGAAACGGAGGTACAGAGAAGCCCCGCAGAAAGATAAACGCAAGGCCAATCTAGCTTTAAAGACTTTCTGTTCAACCTCATTATTAGATGGGCAAAATTCTGAGAACTGTTCCAGCTCTAACAGTTCTATAGCCAAAAAATAATAATAATACCAGGCTCAGGAGTGGTTATGGAGGAGAACTTGGTTCAAATCCTTCTAGAATGCATACACAACCTTGGCCAGCCTTTGCTTATTTCTTTTTTAAAAAATAAATAAAGTTAAGGTGGCCTTGTTGGCTTTGAGAAAGAAATATATATATATACATATACATACACACACACACACACACACACACACACACACAGTCCATATTAGGGCAATACCTTTATTAGGCCAACCAAAATCTTGTGGATATGACCTAATCAAAGCAATTCTGGGGGAACCAAAGGACTCCTTTCCTTGATTCTTTTCGCTGGCGTATGTCCTGAGGCTGGCTCCTTTCTTGGCCAGAAGGGATGCAGCATCTGGACCAGAAGTGGCTCGTTCTTGGGCCTTCTGCTGTTCCTGGAGCGGCTCAGCCAAAAGACTAAGAAACAAAACGGACCGGTGGCATTGCATGTGAGCCCTGCAGCCGCCAGGCTGAGGAAAGCACCATTCTCAGGGTGTTTGGGAAGCGTGTGTCACATTTAGAACCGTGCAATACTTGAATCCGAGGGTGTTGTGAAGAGGAGGGAGGGGAGGACGTGGCTTTGTACAGACGGGCATGGGTGCGCGTGTGTGTGGGTGTTTGCAAAGAGGTTTTAAAGAGAGGAGAATTAATAGAAATTTAAAACAAAACAAAAATTTTAGGAAATAAAACCCTAACTCCCCACCCCAACTCCCGCCACCCCACCCCCCGATCATCTTCCCCTGGTGTTTGTGGGTTTCTGTGGCCATTCCAGAGAAATAACAATGTGATAGGAAGGTTGTTTTTCTGTTCTTGTTTCGGCATGCTGTCCCCGACTCCCTCGCTGTTTCCTGCTTTCTCTAAATGTACTGTATGTTTGACCTGTGAAAGATGTAAACATTATGATTCAGGTTACGTCTGTTCTTAACTCTGTATCCGTGTAATAAACAAAATTTAATATCACCCAACTGGGTCTGGGGGTTTTTTTGGAGGGGGGGGGGGCTTTTTCCTTCTGCCACGTTAAGTACCGTATTTTTCGCTCTGTAAGACGCACCAGACCACAAGACGCACCTAGTTTTTGGAGGAGGAAAACAAGGGGAAAAAAATTCTGAATCTCAGAAGCCAGAACAGCAAGAGGGATCGCTGCACAATGAAAGCAGCAATCCCTCTTGCTGTTCTGGCTTCTGGGATAGCTGTGCAGCCTGCATTCACTCCCTAAGACGCACACACATTTCCTCTTACTTTTTAGGAGGGAAAAATTTGTCTTATAGAGCAAAAAATACGGCAAGTGAGAGCCTGCTTAGTGTAGTAGTTAGAGGATGGAGTGACCTTTTTGGCTGCATAGGCCAGATCTTTTTTGGCAAGTTTGATGTCACAGGTGATTTGGTGCTTTGAAGTCCAGATGTTGGGACTTCAAAACACTGCACAGGAAGCAAGGCGCTGCTGGAACAAAGGGTTCCCCCCTTCATTTTAGCAGGGAGTTCAGTGCAAATCCCTTACTGATTCAGGAAAGGGTTTGCATTGATTTTTTCCGAATTGAGCAGGATTTAATTTAATTTAAACCAAACAGGATTTAACCCCCTATTTATCAGCTGAATGTATTGGCTGCCCGCACCAGTTCCCTGCAGGGAAGTGACCTGCACAGCCAATGCAGAATTCCCAAGTGATGTCAGCTGATCGACAGGTGGATGTGATCTTGGGAGGAAAGGCCATATTAGGCCAAGACTGGGTCACAAGCCAGAGTGGCCCCACCCTTAATAAAGGGTAAAAAGGTAAAGGACCCCCGGATGGTTAAGTCCAGTCCAAGGCAACTGGGGTTCAGCACTCATCTCGCTTTTCAGGCCAAGGAAGCTGACTTTTGTCCACAGCTTTCCGGGTCATGACTAAACTGCTTCTGGCGCAACATGACACTATGACAAGTGCCAGAGCACATGGAAACGCCGTTTACCTTCCCGCCACAGCAATACTTAATTATCTACTTGCACTGGTATGCTTTCGAGCTGCTAGGCCTTCTACTGTTCCCAGAGCGGCTCTGCCAAAAAATTTAAAAAAACAAAATGAACCTGAGAAATTTGGGTTCAAATCCCACTCAGCGGCATGACGCTCACTGGGTGACCTGGGGCCAATCACCTCTTTCAGCCTAACCTACCTTGCAAGGTGACGATAAAATGGGGATGGGAAGAACTGTGTTCACTGCCTATAGGTTCTTGGAGGAAAGGTGGGATAGAAATATAATCAACCAACCAACCAATAAGGAAGTAGTCAGATTTGTATAAATACAAGAACCAGAGGAACTTTGGCACTCCAGCTGGAACCCAGGCTCCAGTAACTCCAGGTTCCAGGTGCCAATGAATGTGCAAGAATTCAAAAGAGAAAATGGGGAGAAGTTGGTATTTGTTGGTATTCATCTTAATTAATCATTTACAGAGTTATTACAATGAAGTTCATTTCTGTAGCTATTGCTGCTGTTTTAGGCTTTAACAGGCCTTAACTCAAGCCTGCATGCTAATATTATTGACAGTCTTGAAACCAAAATGTAGAAAAATAATTCAAGCCTTCCTTCCATCCATTCTTTGAGAATAGCCTGTTGGCCTGCATAAAGACAAAAGGAGCCTGCTGGCACATGCCAAAGACCCATCTAAGCAAGCATCCTGTTGATACTGCCAGCAACTGGTAATCAGATGTATACTACCCCGGGCTGTGGAGGTTCCACTGAGCTATCATGGCTAATAATTGCTGATAGATCACTTTTCCTCCATGAGTTTGTACAGGGATGGGGAACCTGCTACTCTCCAGATGTTGTTCTCTGCAGCATGAACAATAATTGGAGATCCCTGAATTATTTTAAAAGGGGGGGGGGAGTTAGACTATAAACATAGAGAGCCCTGCTGGGTGAAACCTAAAGGTCTGCTTCAGTTAGTATCTCACAGCAGGCAACCTAACACCTCTAGGAAGCTCAGAAGGAGGTTACATTAGAGAAAAAGCCCTCTCCCACAGTGCTCACCAGCATCTGCTACTTAGAGATAAACTGCCACTGTACACAGAGGTTTCATATAACCATGCTAAATAGCCACTGATCGCCTTCTCCTCAAAGAGTTGGTCTAATTCCCTTTTAAAGCCATGTAAGCCAGTGGCTATTGCCACATCTCTTGGCAGAAAGAGCTCCTTGAATGAATTATGCACTGTGTGAAGAAATACTTCCATTTGCCCTGAATTTCCAGCCAAACAGTTTCGTTGAATTACCCATGAGTTCCAGGGAACTCCAAACAGGTGCTTTCCAGATGTTTGGGAGAACAACTCCCATCAGCCCCAGAACAATTTGTTGGCGTGCGTGTGTCTCAAGAAGAAATGGAGTGCACCTCTGGGGGTGAAGTCAAACCACTGCGTTAGCAGTACCAAAGTGACCTCCCTGGGGCACAAGCCTGAGCAGTGTGTATGGAGGTGCTGGGCTGCCCAGACAACAAGACTCACATCTTGGCCTCACTGATGTGGACAAAGGAAAGCAGAACAATATGTTTGGTACCAGCTTGGCTGCAGGAGCTGCCAGAAAGAGGTGTACAAGGTGCCATCTAACTGCCTTAGGGATTTCTGGATTTGTGTAGCATTTACTCCTTAGCCGTTTCTTCTCCTGATGATATCCCACAAGGCAGAAGAGGCTGAGGATCAGCGTTTCCCTTCTGCTAGATGGGAACCTTCCCAGGTTGACGAGCCCCATCTGCCCCTCATTTCCCTACCGCATGTGCAGAAACTGCCTCCTCAACCCTTGGCCCCACTATTGGTGTTGTCCCCTCAGTCTGCCATGCAGGGGAAGTCCCTAACTCACTGAGGGTGTGAGACCCACCGGCTACCCTCACCTGGTTTAGCTGGCCAGTCGAAGCCGGGGTGTGGCCACTATCACATGCTTTCAGGAGCCGCAGGTGAGAACTATGGTAAGTGCCCCAGAAAGAGCACATGTCCCCTGCCAGAGGTACTACCATTCCCCAATACCCAAAACATCCCATAACACTTTAAACACTTTAAATCAACATACACATGCAAAGCCGTGACCATTATTACTAGTAAAACCAGCTAAGTCCCATCTATAAACGAAAGGACACATCTTAACAGAGCTAGTGTGGTGTAGTGATTAAGAGCGGTAGTCTTGCAATCTGGGGAACCAGGTTCGCGTCTCCGCTCCTCCACATGCAGCTGCTGGGTGACCTTGGGCTAGTCACACTTCTGTGAAGTCTCTCAACCTCACTTACCTCACAGAGTGTTTGTTGTGGGGGAGGAAGGGAAAGGAGAATGTTAGCCGGTTTGAGACTCCTTCGGGTAGTGATAAAGCGGATTATCAAATCCAAACTCTCTTCTTAACCAGTCTTGTGCAGCAGGGAGCTCCACAGGCCTAAGATTATAACAAGCTATGTCCCATATTGACTGTGAGTCCTGGGGGGACTTGCTCCCTGCCTTGCAAGCCTTTTCCCACCTAGCCCTGGAGGGCGGAGCCCCCATTGACTCCAGCTTCAAAAGCTGCAGCTACTGAAGAGGCCAGGGACCACCTTGTCTGTTTCTAAGTGCAGACTGTTTCTTTAATAATATGCTGCATTTATTAAGTTTTATGTTGTATCTCTGTGTCCTTTTTATATAAAAACTTATCTTTATTTATTTGAAAAAACTATCAGTCAAATACACACACACTTGATATTTGGAGGTATTTATAAATAGCCTGGATCGACATTTCAAACAAATGCTTTCCCCAGAAACTCTCATGCTGGATTATCTTAGCTAATTAAAATAATGTAAACTCGTATGTCATAATTGGCAGCGTCCCATATCTTCTGCTGTAGTCCACAAAGTTTTCCCAGCTTCTTGAAAATCTAACTTGCCTTTGCCTGCCGTCTTTGAATCTGTGAAAGTGTGTCAGTTTAACCAGAGCTGCAAACACTCTCTGTTTTTGTGTTGCATTTTTGCATATTGCTTGGAGATGTTTAAATACAATTGAGAAGTGCCTTTAAACAGACCAATAAGACTGACCTTGAATTGGCTGTCAGGACTCAGGAGGTGTTTCTCTTCTCTGCTCTCATCAAGGTAGCTAGCCCCACCTCCAGGGTCTCAAACTCTGCATCTGATTGGCTGTTGATGTATCAAATGGAAGGCCAGAAGCCTTCTTCACCTGTTGCTTCTTCCAAACGGGTCTGAGCCTCTTCCTTAACGTGAGATAAAACAGAAGTGGACTTGCTTGCAAAAAAGGGTGTGAGTGAGCAGCAATGTTTGGACTTGGGGCAAGGTAATTATAAAGAGGGAGGAAGATGCTTGAGTGGGTCTGAAGCTCTGTAAGCCTCTTTCTTGGTTTCAGGATGGGTGGGGCCAGGGCCTGGTGGGTGCAAGGTCCTCCCTGCCAGCTGGGAGGAAGAACTGGAGAAAGGCGTACAGGAGGTAATAGGGGCTTCTGGTGCTTTTTGCATCCCAAAGCAGCAAACTCCATTGTGGCACCTTAAAAGCAAGCATATTTATTATGGGAAAGCAAGCATTTGTGGACATTTAAAAGGTGACTGTGAGGTGCTGCTTTCTAACCATGGCACCTGCCAAAAGATAGGAAGGCTGGTGCTCTCTGGGGTATTTGGTTCCCCCAAATTAGCTGGCTTTTTAGCTGCAAAACTCCATTTCCCTTGGATTTCTCTGCTGGAATGTTCTGCTTCCTTCCTTCCTGAACTCAAACGTCATCTTCCTCCCTGTATATATATTCCTTTTTACAAAATAGGGGTGTTTTTAAAAGATAGGTGTATCCTGCTATAATGGGGATGGGAAGCCTCGGATTTGGGGTCCAAAAAGAGTCCCCCTCTTTAGCTGCCCAAGTGAGTCTTCGGAGCTACACACCCACAACGGTCACCGACCCTGCTTTACTCCCTCTTCAAGTGTTTTTGCCGAGCGGTAATATGTCCTTGATCTCTGGTAAGGCCTCTTGCCTGCCTGGATGGAGGAGAAAGAGAAGTATGTGAGCGTGTGTAGAATCTAGCCTAGTGTACAAAGGTAAAATTTACATTTGTTGCACCGCCCACTTTTTCCCCTGCCCCCGCCCTCCACTAGCATGTGGTCCCTGGAAGGGGTTTTGACCCTCAGCCTGAAAAGGGTCCCTTAGATATATACTCTGCCCCCTCCGCCTCCCTCCCTCCCTCCCTCCCTCCCTCTGTCTCTCTCTCTCTTTCTCTCTCTCTCTCACACACACACACACTTTCACTCACCCCACACACTCCGTCCCTGAAGTTCCCCTGTGCCTCTAACCTGGTTCCTGGGAACCTGTTCTACCATTAGACAGCGTGAAGAGCTTGCCTTAAGGATCTGATTTATGTATGTCATGAAAGGGCAGCAAATTGCACGTTATTTACTTTATTATTATCATTCTGCTTCTATTGCCAGGGAAGATGGGAGTCACTTGTGAGATTTTCTGCCTCAGGCAGACTGGACTGGGGGCTGGGAGAAGAAGGATGTCGTTTATTGCTTTGCCTCAGGTCCCTTAGATATATACTCTGCCCCCTCCACCCCTCTGTGGCTCTGCTTCACATAAAGTCTGCAGTCCTATGTGCGTGTTGGAGCATAAGCCTTATTGAACTCAGTGGGGCTTAGCTATGATGAGTGAGGAATCTTAAGGTAAAGGGACCCCTGACCATTAGTTCCAGTCATGGCCAACTCTGGGGTTGCGGCGCTCATCTCGCTTTACTGGCCGAGGGAGCCAGCGTACAGCTTCCGGGTCATGTGGCCAGCATGACTAATCTGCTTCTGGCAAACCAGAGCAGCGCACAGAAACATCGTTTACCTTCCCGCCGGAGTGGTACCTATTTATCTACTTGCACTTTGACGTGCTTTCAAACTGCTAGGTGGGCAGGAGCAGGGACCGAGCAACGAGAGCTCACCCCAACCTTCTGATTGCCAACCTTCTGATCGGCAAGTCCTACGCTCTGTGGTTTAACCCACAACGCCACCCGCGTCCCTGAGGAATCTTAGGACTATGCTTTAAGTCAGGGATGGAGAACATCCATGACTCTCCAGAGGCTGCTGGATGCCAACTCCCAACTGCCTGAGCAGCCAGGGATGATGGGAGCTGTAGTCTGGCAACATCTGGAGGGCCACAGGTTTCCTCCTCCTGCTGTAAGTGTCTGTGGTTGGAAAGAATTGAATTAGCCCAGCTGCTAAGCCCGCATGCCATGGGCACAAATTTCTGTGCTTTACGTTTTTGTGTCCTGGGGCTGATGGGAGTCATAGTCCAAAACACATGAAGGAAAACAGGGGGGCAAAGTTTGGATGAGTCTGTGTAAATTCCCAGTTACTTTAGAGCTCCAGCTCACTTTTGGTGCTTCTGTTTTCCTCCCCAAGCCCCCAGTTCCCTGACGCTGATTCCTGGTGGCAGAACCCTCCGTCTCTAGCCACTGCCAATTCCCCCTGGGATGCGACTGAAATCTCAGCTTGGCAGAAGCACCTGGAAGAAGAGACCAAGCTGAGTCCTCTGAAAGGAGATAGAAAGGAGCTCCTGGAAGTGGAAGACCCTGTGAGTCTGGACTGTGGTAGCCCCATATGTTGTCGGACTCCTAAATCTTTTCCAGCCAGCATGGCCAGGGATGATGGGAGTTGTCATCCAGCAACATCTGAAAGGCACCATGTTGGCTTCTTTTGGGGCAGGAGAAACAACAACAGAAAGAGCCTCTAAGGCAGAGTTTCCCAAACTTGGGTCTGCAGCTATTTTTTGGACTATAACTCCCATCATCCCCTGCTAGCAAGACTAGCAGTCAGGGCTGATGGGAACTGTAGTCCTAAAACAACTGGAAACCCAAGTTTGGGAAATCCTGCTCTAAGGGATGACTTGAAGTCTGTGGTCCTCCAGATGCTTGGACTCCCATCACCACCACCCCCCAGTCAGCATGGCCAGTGGTCAGGGTTGATGGGAGGTGTAGTAGCAGCAACAGCTGGATGGCTACTGGTTGAGCCTGATATTCATAGGATGGCAGTAAGGTACGGTAAGATGTGCTGTGCAAAAGCAATGAGGAAATGGGATTTTCAGCTGTGCTGCCCCAGTTTTGGAATACCCTCTACTGGGAGGTTTGTCTGACACCAATTCTGCTTTAATCTAGGTCAGCACTCACCAATCATGTGCTTTCCAGATGTTTTGGACTACAACTCCCATCAGTGTTGACTGGGGTGATGGGAGTTGTAGTCCAAAGCAACTGGAGTGCACCAGGTGGGTGAAGGGTGATCTGGGATAGAGCCCTTGTTTGTCAGGCAATACATGTTTAAAGTATTGTTGATCTGGCTGCATCTTTTATATGTGCTTTTATGTATATCTTATTTGTTATTTGTTTGGAAGTCAGCCTGTGATCAATTTTGATAAATGATGGATTTATGGTTGCTAAGCTTAAATAAGTAAAAAAACCAAAATAAAATCCAAAAGGGACCAGCTTCAAGGGTGCTATCTAGCAACATGGTTTCATTGGAGCCAGAAATATATTGCTGAGAGGCTGTCTGTGCAGCTGGGTGAGCTGGTTGGGTTAACTGACTCAGGTGGCAAACAGCAAACCATCTCCACTTCTGCTGAGCCTTACAAAGTTGTGTGTGTGCATGCACATGCACACACGCACACCTATCTACTTAACCAACAGTGGAACTTCTAAGTTTGCAAAGAGCTTTGGAATTGGAGGCCTGAAGCCTGAGCTTCCCAATCAGAATGGGCAACCTGGTTTTGCACAAGAGTCTCACTCATTCCCTCCTTGAACAGAAGCTGGCTGAGGATGGGCTGATTACTCTGCTGTGCTCCTTCAACACAACCCTGTGCTCCTCTCTTATTGCCTCCTCCCCCAATCTTGCTATGTAGGAACTGGAGGCCATCAAGGCCAAGGTCCGTGAGATGGAGAAGGAGGAGGAGTGGCTGCAGGAGCTGCAGGCCGAAGCAAAGAACCTCATCATGAGATCAGAGGCAGGTATGGTTTTCGTGTGTGTTTCAAGGGTTGGCTGACAGCAGCATGCTGTTATCCCAAGCGGCTTCACTGTGTGATTCCAAAAGATATGTGTGCCCCAGAAGACCTTGTAGCATTGGACAGTGCCACCTCAAGTGCCTGCAAGTGAATGGAGAAAGGGAGTCATAACTGGGCATATTAGGTTGCAAGTCTTTGGGCAGAGCCTGGTTTGCTCCTTTGAACAGTGCCTAGATCCATTGGGAATCGCAAGTGGGAAGGGCACTGCTGGGGATGATGATAGTTGTCATCCAAAAGAAATGGAGGTTACTAGGCTGGCAAAGGCTTTTAGAAAAGAAGCTGTGTTAAGTAGAACTTCAGTAAAGATTGCATGGACAGGTATTATGAGGGCACTACGAGTCATGAAAGCCAGCTTGCTGCAGTGGCTAATAGTCTGGTGGAAAGACAGGGGAGAACTGCATTCAGATCCTCGCTCAGCCGTGAAGGCTAGCCACTACTTATGCTCAGGCAGACCTTCCTTGCAGGGTTGTCTTGAGGTTAAAATGGAGGAGGCCATTTTCCCCGCCTTTAACTCCTTTTGAAACAGGTGGGATATCAATGTATTATGTGTGTGTGTGTGTGTGGTCTTATTTCAAAGGGCTGAGAACTCAGAAGCAGGTTCTCAAAACTCAGAAACTGAGCTCCAGCTCCCATCAGCCCCATCCAGGCAGGACAGTGGTCAAGGAAGATGGGAGTTGGAGTCTAGTAACCTCTGAAGAGACACAGGTCAACCACCTCTGGCATACCACGATTCCCATGAGGTCTCCTCCTCCTCCCTTCCACAGGACTTGGTTTGCCTCGGGCAACTCAGGAAAAAATGGAAGTTGACCAGCGCTCTGTCTACGTTGGAAATGTAAGTGAGATGGGGCTTCAAGGGAGCTGGAGCAGCATTGAGTGTCTGGGCTAGAGGCCCTGCAGAACAGTCTCCCCTTGTTGCTGTGATGCCAACCAGTTGACCGCAAAACACATGGTTAGGATACGAGAACAGTCGTGATTGGCAGGCATGAGTTTCAGCACCTGTCTTCCAAAAATTAAGACACGTTAACTCCCAGCAATTAGAAGAGGGCAGGAGGAAGGGGGCTTTTAGGACCTGGTACATCCCCAGCATGTGGTTAAATAGTCCCTTGCTGCAGAGGCTTTGCTGATCTTTATAAATCACTGTGTACTCACATAAGAACACACTGAGTCAGTCCATTGCGGGCTGCTCTGTCAGGCCTTCTTGGTAGCGGTTCCCTATTTGTGGAATGCCCTCCTTGTTGAGGTGTGTTCCTCTCCCTCATTACCGACTTTCAGGAGGAAATCAAAAACATCCCTGCTGACCCAGGCATTTGATGTCTGAAAGGCAGTGTTCGCAGCCCTGAGAACTGATTTTAGAATGGTTCCCCCCTACTCCAAAATTGTTTTGTTGTTGATGTGCTTGCTGCCCTGGGCTCCTCTGGGAGAAGAGGGGCAGGATATGATTTGAATTCATCACCACCAAGCTCAATATTGTCCACTCTGGCTGGCAGCAGCTCTCCAGGGTTTCAGACAAGGGGACACCCCCAGCTCTAGCTGGAGATGCCAGAGATGGAACTAGGGACCCTCTGCCAAAAGCAGATGCTTTCCCCACTAGCCTCTGCCTCTGCCTCTTCCCTGAATCGTTGGGCAGTGGGGCAGAAGTCTGGACACGTGTGATGTGATCTTTATAGGTGGATTATGGTGGAAGCGCAGAAGAGCTGGAGTCCCATTTCAACAGCTGCGGTCAGATCAACAGAGTTACTATCCTCTGCGACAAGTTCTCCGGTCATCCTAAAGGGCAAGTGATTTGATGGTGGGGAAGGGGGGCAGTTGTGGTTTTGAAGGATGGGGTGGCTGCCTCTCTTGAGGGCCAGGTAGATGGATGGGATGGCTTCCGGGTGCCAGAGTGAATGCAGACTGGGGGGGACTGGCTCCTCCTCTTTGCTCATCTCATGGCTCACGGGAGGGCAGATGGAACAAGCCAAGATGAAGAAAGCGATCATCCTGCACATGTAGGGCTCTGGGGATCAGCCATGAGCAACATGGCTGGGTGTGGGCCTTGCCAGGTGCCCAGTGAGTCTGACCCCTGAGGCTGCCCCTCTGGATCAGACATGTTCCTCTCTGTCCCTCCACTCCTGGCAGTGCAGATTGTAAATGGCTGAGTGGCCATCATGTCTTTCTGAAGGTTTTGTATTGCTCCAGCAAGTCATTGAGATGAAGAGTGCTTCCAGAAGGCTTGTTTATCAAGCACTAAAAGCCTCATACCCAGCGTTGCATGGGAATTATAAGGAACCAAAAAATCATTGTAGTTTTGATATCAGTGGGTTAAAATCAGTGCACTTTTGAAGGGTTCAGTCCACCATCTTGATTCACAGCGGCATCCATTTGTATACAAACGGACAGAAACCTGCTCTTTGACCTCAGGAAACTATCACACAAAATTTAGTTACAGTATCTTAAGAGGTATCTAAATGCATAGATAACAAAGAGACACACAACTTTCCAAAATAGTAGATTCATCCTGATTTGTTTGCAGGGACGCACTAAGACAGGGGGGTGACCAACTCCCAGAGTTAAAAACTGACAGTGGTCTACCCCCTTTTGGGGGGTTCAGGTCAGTTGTTGAGCCTTTTTTAGGGTAGCCGAAGTTCTTGAGCTTCTTGGCGGGGGCACTCATCTACCGGTGATCTGCCATAGGCATCTGGTGATCTACCGGTAGATCTCACGATCTACCTATTGGACATGCCTGCACTAAGACAATGCTGGCTATTGAGGTAGCATTCAGCCTGATTTGTTTGTGGAGGAGGCAACATTGCAACAAAGATAGTGTTATCTAACAGTTTCCAGTGCATTTTGCCATCACTTTCCTTACCACAAAATGGCCAGTCTTTTGGGGAAGCTGGCTTGTTTTTCAGGAGCTTTGAATTCACTCTAAGTGCACAACCTGAATTGGCAGGGATGTGATTGAATCGCACCTGAAAATAGAGACAGTCTGGGGGCACATAAAGATGCAATGAGGAGGACAAATCTGCTTCCCATTGTGGCCCCAGGGGGAATACACAAGTGCATCTTTCTCCCATCAGAAGCTTGCAAATTGGCCCCAGGTGACTTTCACAGCTCCTCCTGTTGTTGCAGGTATGCCTACATTGAGTTTGCTGACAAGAGTTCTGTGAAGGCTGCTGTGGAGCTGGGCGAGAGCACCTTCAGAGGCCGTATCATCAAGGTGTGTGTCATGGGAAGAGGAGGGTGTCTGGGGATGCAAAACCCTACCTTGGGGGTGGGGGCTTGTATTTCTAAGTGGGTAGGGGGCCTGCTTTGCATCCGGAAGGTTCCAGGCCCAATCCCTGGCACCAACTCCCCATAAGCAGCTGATGGGAAAGGCCTCTCTCTCCCTGAGACCCTGGAGGGCTGCTGCCAATCAGAGTAGACAGTACTGGTCTATGGGTACCTATATACCTTTCCCTATCTGTGTCTTTCCAAATGTGGGTTTGTTGCTTTCCAAACTGGCCTTTCACTTCCATTCTATGTAACTGCAGCCCAGTGTTTCACTTCTGTGCAAAATTTCAAGGTGCCTTCCATCATGTGTTCACATCCCAGTCCAAGATGGAAAGCCAGGGATGTGGAAACTTGCACCCTCTGCAGATGTTGGGCTCGATCCTTCCATCAGGCCCAGCCAGCGTGGACAAGGCTCAGTCAGGGCTGATGGGCAGTGTAGTGAAACAACACCTGGAGCGGGGGGCAGGCTCCCCATCTCTGCTGTAAGTGATGTGAGCTAATTTTGTGGCACCATGTTGTCTTTGCTTCGCTTCAGGTGTTGCCCAAGAGGACCAACATGCCAGGCATCAGCTCCACGGACCGGGGTGGTTCCCGGGGTGCTTTCCATGGCCGGGGGGCTCTGCCTCGCCGCTCCAGTTTCTGTGGAGGGCAGCGTTTAAGGCCACGTGGAAGGGTGCACAGGTGAGTGGACAGCAGAAGAGTGCTTGCCAGTCCAACATCACAGGAAGGCTATCATTCCATCAATACAAGCATTTCTGTTTGCCAGATGGGATGCTCGTTCCTCCTCTCTTCCCACATCCCAATGCTGTCCAGAGGGTTTTCCTGAGCAGGTGTGTGTGTGTGTGTGTGTGTGTGTGTGTGTGTGTGTGTGTGGAGGAGAGTCCCATAGCACTCTCAGGACTCATTCTGCTGGTTTCTGCTAGCGCAACAACTTAGTTACATCCAGCCCTGGATGTCTGAGGCTAGGAACTGAAGGAGAACCGAGGACCTCTTCCTGCTATATACCGTCTTTCTGGGGGACGGTATAAGATGCTAGCACAATCTGCCACTAGAAGCACATTGGCTCCTGGGTGCTGCTGCTGTCAGGCTGGCTCAGCGTCACCTGTGCATCTGCGTGGCCAGCAGGGCCTGTAAGCTGCACACAGACAAGGAGTTGGACACCTTAGTGGTGCCCATGGGCAGCAGTTCTCTTTTCCATATCGGAAGGAACAGAAATGAGCAACCCGTCAGCTCGGTATCCCAGAAAGAGCAGCTGGCATGGAGTGCCCCTGGGAGCGAGTGTGTCACTTGTGGTGTTCTGGCTTGGCTTGCACTTTCAGCATCCCCAAGTTGTTTCCGGGGGGGGGGGGGTTGACACCTTTGCCCTAGATGAGCTGAAAAACAACTTTTCTGTCTTTTGCAGGATCTAAAAGCTGGTCTGAGTACAGGGATCTGTGTTTAGGGCTGTCTCTATACACCATAGGGACGCAGGTGGCGCTGTGGGTAAAACCTCAGTGCCTAGGACTTGCCGATCGTATGGTCGGTGGTTCGAATCCCCGCGGCGGGGTGAGCTCCCGTCGTTCGGTCCCAGCTCCTGCCCACCTAGCACCCCTAAGTGCAAGTAGATAAATAGGTACTGCTTTATAGCGGGAAGGTAAACGGCGTTTCTGTGTGCTGCGCTGGTGCTGGCTTGCCAGAGCGGCTTCGTCACGCTGGCCACGTGACCCGGAAGTGTCTCCGGACAGCGCTGGCCCCCAGCCTCTTAAGTGAGATGGGCGCACAACCCTAGAGTCGGACACGACTGGCCCGTACGGGCAGGGGTACCTTTACCTTTACCTATACACCATTGTCAATCCTCTCTGCTGCTGTTGAGAGTCTGGACTGACTATGATAACTAAGGGTTTATTTTAATAATTTAGATCCCGATTTTCTTTAGTAAACTGAAACCAATGTGCCTAACCATTAAAAGATCGACTACCACCGTAAGTAAAAAAAGGACTAAACGGTATGCAAAAATAGCAAAGGCAAAAGATCATTTATTTTATATTTTATTCATTGCATTTATATGGCACCTTTTCCCTCGAAGCTCAAGCTGGTGCACATGGTTTTCCAACTCCCCATTTTATCCTCACAGCAACCTGGCAGTGACTGTCCGAAAGCCACCCAGTGTGCTTCATTATTAAGATTAAGGGCTAGAAATTTGCTATGTGTGGTTGTCAGTGGTAAAACAATAGCATACTTGTACGCTGTGATCACACAGCATAGAATATACCCAGCTTTGTGCATAGCTCCAGCTGACCATGGCCCTGAATCAGTTTGACAAGGCCACTGGGAATCAATTCTATCAGTGATGGATGGCTCTTGTAGCTAATGAGCAAGTGGCTTATATGAAGGAAAGGCAGAACACCCTTAGAGGCTGAGTTGATGCATTTACTCATCTAGATTGGCTTATAGTCTCAAGAAATTCCTTTGCTTCTCCTGACCTCTTCCACTCCATTTTGTATGCATTTCTTAATTTTAGATGGTTTTTGGGGACAGCATCCTGGAGTTGGGGTGTTGGGAAAGGGAAGTTCATATAAGGGAGGCCTACAGTTCTGCAACAAAGGGTTGGGTGGATTATGGAAGAGCAAAATATATCACAGGTAAGGGTTCTGTTAAGGGCTGCATTAATTCGGGGGCAATCTATAGGGCAGAGGTGGGGAACCTCAGCCCCAGAGGCCTAATGCAGCCCTCCAAGACTCTTTATTTGGCCCTTGGGATTCTCCTCTGGCCACACCCCTCGCCTTGCTCTCCCATCTTTGAATGCTTACCTGTGACGACGCCTCTAGCTTGCAAATATGGAGACGGGATGTTTGTACAGGTAGAAACATCTGGTACTAGCATGGCTAGAATGTAGCCTACACTGGTGTTAAGGTAAGAGTCACATCCATTGCTCCACCCACTGTTAATCTGGCCCTGCCCACCCTTGTATGCGGCCCCCGGAAAGTTGCCCACGAGTGTGGCCTTCCGGCTGAAGAATGCTCCCCATACCTACTATAAGGGACTGCCGTGGGCAGGGCAACTATCCCCCTCCCCCACTTTCTCTGCACCTGCCCTCCATTGTTTCTTTCGTTGGCACCAGTATGAAATTAGGCAAAGCGCCTCTTCGATTTAAGAATTCAATATTTTATTTTATTTTATCCCTTTGAGTAAATGATGCCTAGGCCAGGGATGGGGTGGTGAAACATCTGGGCTAACTTTTGCCATGGTCAATGTGTGTGTGTTCTTCTCCAGGGGCCGTGGAAGACTTTCTCCTTGGTACATGCCTTACTAGGCAGTGGGACAAGGTGACCCAAGCCAGGACTCAACTTGGACCGGAACAGGGGAGCAAAAGCAAGTGGATCCGCCCAAAGAATATTTCTCCTTTGTTATCCTGTGAGAGTGACTTGCAAGCGTTGAACTTCTATGCCAGTCTTCCAGACAAGACACACAGGGTTATCTCCTCCTTGGGCAAGGAAAAAAGAAATGCTGGAGTGGCCCAATGGGTGCAAAAAATGACTTTCCCCCCAAATTTATATGTCATCGTTTAGAGCTTCATTTGAATTTTCTCTTGATGGGTAGAAAATTAGAACTCTGGTAGGGTCTGGAACCCCCCCCCCTTTCTCTCTGCCACCCTTTCCGTGATTCTTGGCATGCTGTATTATCCTCGCTGGATGTTCATCTGCTGATTTTCTTGGTAAGCATTTGACTCTAGGGATGGCTTCAGAAAGGGGACTAAGTAGCATCCTGGTAGGTGTTTTAAATGTACATCACCCAAACCCAAATGAGGACTTGTTTCCTTTGAAAGAGGCCAGATCCAACTCTTACATACAGAAACAAACAACTGGCATGCTAGTGATGAACAAGTCTTGCAACTAGGGCATCTATTTCCATTGCTCTTCCTCTCCCCACCCCTTCCTCACCGTTGCATCTAAAGGAGTGTCTATGCTATGAATCGTAAGCTGAGTGAATTATATCATGGTCCTTCTGCTCACCCTCTCATATGATGATCGCAAACAAATACAGTTAGATCCCAAGTCCTGTTGGAAATCATACACTCCTGTGCTTCCCAAGGTTCCTTGGCCAAAGCCATTAATTGTATATATATTTATTTTTAAAAAACTGGATTAAGTTTGCAGGGCAGGTGTGTTGTGAAGCTCTCACCAGCCTTAGGTGTCTTTGTGTAATACTTTGCACCTTTGCACCCCATTCAGCCTGGTTGTGTAGAACCACTTTCTGTTACATGGGCTTGTGATGAAGGTGTAACTCAAAATGGTGGGCCAGTTTTGTACACCTTTGCTACCTGCTTGAGCTTAAACTGATGGGTCTAATCTGAGCATTTTTAAATTCCATTCTCTTCCCAGCTTGGGAGGAGCTGTGGAGGCCAAATGAAGGAAATTGTGTCGATTTTGGTGGGCTGGGAAGAGAACCACCAAGGGGTAGTGGTGGAGGCAGCAGGGCATCTTTACTCCTGTCTGCCTTGCATGTCTTGCATTTCTTTCCTATCATATCCTCCTTTTAAAACTAATTTAAGAAAAGCTTATTTGAAGTTAGCCTATTGCCTATTTAAATGAGTTTTTTACTATTGCACTCACCTACTATTTATCTCTGTTTAGACTGTTTTCATTCCAGCCCAAAAGAATCCCAATGAAATGATAGATACTAAAAGCAGCTTTCTGCAACCCTGAAATAATAGGACTTGCCAGATCAAAACATTAATAATGATAAAAAAACTCAAACCTTGAAAGTTGTTCATATGGGCGAAACTTATCACCTTGTTTTCTGAATTGCACTGTTATCCGGAATGGACAGTCTAGCTCACATCTTAACTAAATTTATATTTCACGTTTAGTGTTTTTACAGTAGCCAGCAAATTCTAAAAGAAACATCTGTTAAATTCCATAATTCATTCTAGTAATCTTTTCCTCAAGCACTGCAATTCCAAGAAGTGTGGTACCTGGGGGTGGCTGCAGGTCACCTTTACAGGGTGAAAAACATGACCTTTTGATTTTGGCAAGTGAAAAGATGCAACTTCAAGTCCTAAAGGGATAAGAAAAACAATAAATCCCCTGGGAAGTTCTCTTGTGTAAGAGAACTGCAGAGGAGAAATGTTCCTGGGGATTGTATCCTAAAGGAGTAATAAATGGGCAGAAGTTGAAATAAGCAGAGTGAAAAGGGGTTTTTTTGTATTAAATTTGTATGTGAATAGAGATGCCATTTGTGGTAATGTTTGTAAGTTAATATTTTTTAATAAAATAAAAGATCCAACTGATTAAACTAAACCCACAACAAAAGCATTGGCTGTGGATTTCTCTCTGGGCTAATCTACCTCCTTTAAGAGGTCATGTTGCATGAACATAAAAAAACCATGAAATGCAGTTATTTCTGGACTATGCCACTTTGGACAGCAAATTGGTGACTGGGTTTTTAATATCTCTCGTGTTACCTTTTTCAGGGTTTTTTTGAAGCCCTCCATGAACACAGAAGGTCAGGGATTACTAACTTAGCTGTTTCCCTGACACGCTAACCTACTGCACTAAAGGGATTTTTAAAGGGGCATTTAAATATGCAGCTCCACCTGCAAACTGAAGTAGTACAATCCAGTAAAGGGACCTAGCAGAAGAGCAGGTATTTTGCAGGCAGAAGATCCCAGATTCAGTCTTTGTGTGACAAGCACCTGTAATCTGATGCGGACTCTGAATAGACAAAATACTGATTTTAGTTCTGATCCACTCTCATGGTTTAATCTCCCATTTTTAATGGCCCCTCTGAGCTGCCCTAGCTAGTTCTTTTGCAACAGGTTTAGAACCATTAAGGAAGTAGAACCATGCTCAAGTAAATAGGCCACTTTGGGGACACCTTGTTGGGGTTGATCTACTGCATCCAACAAGAGGCAGTGAGGACCACCAACAAGGATGATTTTAAAAGAGGATTATAGACATTCATGGATGATAAGGCTATCAATGGCTATGTTCTCCATCCATTGTCAGAGGCAGAATGCTGCAGTAGATGGGTCACTGGTCAGATACAGCAAGCTTATTCTTACGCTCTTATCCAAGTTATTTCTCTTACCTGGGAGACATCTTGCTAGCAAGAGGGGGCTTTTCAACTTTTTCATGGTATGGCTACAACTATCCCCTTCCATATACCTTGGTGAACAAGCACAGACTAACTTAGTTAATCAGTTTATTATACAATGTGGGATTTTGGAGGGAAGAATATACACAACAAACAATTCTGTACAGTGGGGCAAGTTGTCTCAGGTAAATCAGCTGGAAGAAGAGGCAGAAGCTTCAACAAACTTGCACCATCATGGACGTCACCATGTTGTCAAAGGCCCTTGGAAAAGCAGGGACATGTAGTGTTAAAAGAAGCAGAGCAAAGGTTCATCAAAGACAGACCAGCTAACTAAGATAATGGAGCAATAAAAAGGCAGCTTTTCACCTATATGGCTGCGTTTGCCAGCAGTTCATCTATCACTGTTGCCTTTAAAACAGTTTCCTCAATGTTGCAAGCAGATTTGAAAGCACAGATATCCAAGAGAGCATTTAACGAAGCAGGTTGCTTCACCTGTCTCATTCCATCCTACAGGCATACTCATATTTTCTTACATACGCGTGGAAACTCATCATCCCTGACCACTGGACATGTTGGCAAGGAATGATGGGAGTTGTAGTCCCAACAACACCTGGGGATTCAAGGTTGAGAAAGGCTGTTCTAAAAAATAGTAAACAACCAACCAGGCAAAATGCCTCAGGTGGAAGTTCCATAATTTGGGTACAATCCACAAGAAGCCCACTCTTTAGTAGCTACCTGCTGTACCTCCAGAAAGTGGGGAACACCCAGTGAGGGAGCTCCTAAGATCTTAATTGACAGGAAGGTTTATGGCATGATTCCATGATTTTGGAAGGGGAAACGAGGTGAATACTATTGCAGAGCAGATGTGGGAGAGGCTCAGGATAATATTGCTAAATGCCACTAGAATAGTTCAGCGGATTCTGGAAAGACAAAGCTTCCAACAAAGGTTAAGACCAACAAAGCTAGTTAAGTTCCAAAGAGACAGGTACTCTCACCAGCCTGCTCACCTGGATTGGATCTGGTCCCCGGGATTATAAAAGGGGTTGCACATGACATCTGTGAAGGAATTATGCAGCTTCCTGAACATCTGAAAAGGGAAGAACCACTTCAGTGACCAGAATGTAGGGACCAATTAGTCTTGAGTAAGCAGAAGGAAGTTCTACTTTGACTGGCTCCCTGCAGCTGCCCTGTACTTACACTGCGGATTTCGTTGTCCCTGAGTGCAGTGTTGGAAGAATCCACCACCATCACAAACTTCACCTTGGAATTGGTCACGTAGCCATATCTGCTTCAGCAGTCAAGGTCTATTTTTAAGAATATACAAAGCCATCTCACACTTAGTCAGGCCATTGGTCCATCATCTCTCAGTACTGTCTATACCAAGGGTGGTTAATCTGAGGCCCTCCTGAAAATCCCAGCTCACATCAGCACTGGTAAGAATAACCAGTGGTTGAGGGCTATGGGAGTTATAGTTAAGCAACATTTGCGGTGGGACGACGACAATTTAGCTACCACTGGTCTACACTGACTGGCAGCAACTTTCCAGGGTTCCAAACAAGAATCTCTCAGCCTTTTCTGGAGAGGCCAAATAAGTCTGTGCTCCATCACTGAGCCCTTAACAAATAAACACAAAACAACTGGATTATGCTAAACACTCCCTAAGCAAGGAGCAGCTTGCCCACATGTAACTGGGTTCAGACTGAATACATAGCAGCTCTCTGCACTGTCACTCATTCTGCAAGCCCAACCCACACCCTATTTTAACCAATCGACTTTAGATTTCAGTTCCAGGGGCTCCTGAGGTATCACATTCCAGATTTGTCCTTCAACTGAATGAACAAGTTGCTCAGTAGCAGCTGTTGACTGCACAGTCTTAAGGCCACAGAGCAGTTGCATGCAGCCTTAACTGCTGTGACTTCTAAACTACATAGGAAGCTGCCTATGCTGAGTCAGCCATTGGTACATCAAGCTCAGTAATGCCTGCACTGACTGGCAGCTCTCTAGTTTCCCCAGCCCTACCTGGAAATGCCAGGGATTCGACCTGGAACCTTCTACATACAAAGTTTGTGCCTTACTACTGAGCTATGACTTTTCTCTATATATCAAAGCACACAAAACTAGTTTAAAACTAAACAGCAACAGATCCAACTAAATTCCAGTGCTACAGCCCAGCTGTGATCAGAACTTTACCCTCCTTTCAGTTCACTTGGAATAATGAAGCAAGACTGCAAGAAGGGAACCTGAGAAACAATCACATAACAGCAGAGCTGGAAGGGATCTTGAATGGCCAACTCCTCATTCAACCCAAAAGGCATCTAAGATACACTTTGTAGTCTTCAGTTGGGTAGAGCAACCCCAGGTAGAGCTCTCTCTGGTCCACAAGAGCTTTTCCCATAGCAGAGATTTTCTCATCCACAACATCAAGAGATGTGTGGACTGTGTAGTGGAACTTCAGTTCATTTTCTGTTGGAATGCTCTTGATGTACAGAGGGTAGTTCTAGAATGAAAAAACAAACAAACCACCAAGTTACTGAACTATGAAGTGATCCAACTGATCTATACAGTTCTAACTCCCTCTCCCACAACAGGATTCTGAGTAGTACCTTTTCATACCAATTTTAACACAGAATCCAAATCAGACACCTATCTCAATCAAGCCAGGTGCAAGCCCCCAACAACTGGTTCACAGCTGGAAGAACTCAAATCCCCAAGCAAAGGTCACATTTTTAAGTACATGTTTATTAAAATATGTTCTGCCTTTCTTTGACTCAAGGCCGTTTACAGGCAAGACACAATAAAACAATATTCATATCTGAATTTTTATGCAACCCACATTAATATTTCCAGTTAGGGTTTCAGAAAAAGCAAGGCAAAGCAGCTTTAAACCCCCAGACTCCAACATCCCGATGGAAGGATTGTGGATATTTTCACCCCCTCCCATTGCAAGAATCTCCTGGTGTTTTCAGAAAGGAGGGAGCGGAAACTGCTCTTCACTTCTTCTGCTCCTGCCTGACTCTGTGGGGAGTCTGAGTGTTATCTATGTAGAGATTAGATGGCTGAGTGAGAACTGTAACACTCATGCAAGCCAGTAGCTCTTTAGTTTTTAGTTTGCAGTAGCTATTAGAAAATAAAGAAGAGTTATGCTTCACAGCTTTATTCCGTGTTGTTCATACTCTGCTGAGTTTGGTGCTCACAATGGACAGTTGTGGGTCCAGTGAACTTAGACCTGCTTTCCAGGAGTGGAAGGTCTCTGGAAGTGCTCTAGCTCGCCTAGCCTAGTCAGGGCAGAACCAGTCTTTGAGCCCAGTTGTCAGCATCAGCTCAAAGACGTACTGACAAGGATGTGCCCAAAAAGTTTGACAGTTTTCCACATACAGTTCATATATGAATTAGGTGCTTTGCTTCCTCCCCTGTTCCCCCTCCCTGATTATTACTTGGGAAAGGAGAAGAAAACCTGACGAAAACCAACTCCTTATCACGTTTGTCACTGCAACCCATTCACTTGTCCTTCAACCTTTCATGCACAACCTGCACCACTGCCCGGAGAGAGAGAGAGCAAATTTAACAGAGGCTGCTGCAGCCGTTGCTCCTTTCTTGCTTATTGAATGCAACCAAACGGGAAGTGACAAGAAGGGAGGAGCTGGGGGCTCCAGGGATCAGCAGTAGTCCCCGCCCCACAGTTGGGGTGTCAGCCTCAGAAGGTGCCAAAGATAGCAGCCCTGCTTTAAGAACCTAGCATAAGAGTCTGACAGGCTCAATCTGGTCCATCTAACAGTGTTTCTCAACCTTGGGTCCCCAGATGTTGTTGGAGTACAACTCCCATCATCCCTGAGCTCAGGCCTTGCTAGCTAGGGATGATGGGAGTTGTAGTTCAACATCTGGAAACCCAAGGTTGAGAAAGGCTGATTCTAGTCCAACATCCGGTTATCAAAGTGGCAAACCAGATGCCCCAATGGGAAGCCCCACAAGCAAGGCGTAATGCAAGAGCAACTCGCCCATCCTGCTGTTTCCAGCAACTGGTACTCAAAGACAACCTGCCTCTGACAGTGAAGAAAGAGCATAGCCATTAATAGCTTTCCCTGCTCCATGAATTTGTCCGACCCTTTTTCAAAGCCATCCAAGTTTGTGGCCATTACTACATCTTGTGGCAGAGAGTTCCATAGATTAATTAGCTACGTACCCTTTGCGGGGGGTAGAATAGCAGAAGAGAGGATTTACCCTCATTCCCTGGTTAACGGCTTCCCAGGAATGTCTGAAGGCAATATTGTGTTCCCCCACCCTTCCCATTCCTCTCTCCCTCCCCCACCCACCGCCCCGTCCCTCAATTGCCCCTGCCCGGTCTCCCACCTCCTTGGCGATCACAGCAATACAAGCCGCCATCTTGGGTACTGGTGGGTTCGCTTCGTCCCTCCCTCTTTCACGTAACAGCATCTTTGCCCTTACAGTATTTACATCCACGTCATCGGAGAACCAATGAGCCCAGCGGACCACGGCTCCGCCTCCGCGGCTCTGCGCACGTGACTCTCCTCAGGCACGAGTGAATGAGCCGGCCCAGACTCTTGTTCCTACATAGAGACTGCAGGCGAGGGTTGCCAGGCAGTCTCCTCCCACTTCCAGCTTTTTTTGAACAGCATATCCGCTGCCGCCATATGCGGGGCCAGGAGCAATTATTTCGCCTATATTTACAAAACTCCCATATTGTGGATGGGTTACTACATATAATTAAAACTATACCATATGCCAGAAGTGTGGCGTGGGCTCTTTCCTTCTTTCTAAAGTGCTCCCTCTTGAGTCCCGCCCATGTCTTTAACTCAGCGCGTTCAATGGAGAACCGGTAGTGACTTTCTAGTTACCCTGAGTGTTCCCACGTGCCCCTTGGGCCGTTCCCTCTTCCCCAACTTTTTTTCGGACTCGCGGTGGGCTTGGAGTGGTTGCCATGGAGACGAGACTGCTTCTGCTGCTGGGCCTGTGCGGCCTGGGCAGGGCCGCCAACACCACTCTACCACGACCCCCTAACTTGGTCTTGCTGTTGATGGACGATGTGAGCCTGGGAAGGGGAGGTGGCAAGGGAAGGAGGGATGGTTCCTGCAAGTGGGGAGGGGGCATCCTCCTCTCGTCAGGGAAAGGGGTCAGGAGGAGAAAGGGAGCCTGGGAAGGGGCCACCTCTCTGGGGAGCGCTGGGTGGGTCTGCTTCCTGGAGGATGTGGGGTGCTGAGAGTAGCATTGCTTCCATTGTGGAGCCCATTTGGTAGGTGTGAAGCATTTGAGAGGGTGTATATGTGGGGGTGTCTGTCATTTACACATACACTGGTACAGGTTTTGTGTGTGTGTACTGTATTAAACAACATGCATATATATGTGTGTGTGTAATGTATGAATTTACATTAGACAGTGTGGTGCAGTGGTTAGAGAGTCAAGACCAGGAGCGGGGAGACCAAGCTTCAAATCCCCCCTCAGCCATAAAACTTTCCGGGTGACGTTTGGCCTGTAAGCCTAAGCTACCTCTGCCTGTAAGCCTAAACTACCTCACTGCGTTGTTGTGAGGATAAAATGGGGAGATGAGGGAGAACCACTTATGCCCCCTTGAGCTCCTTGGAGGAGAGGAGGGATAGAAATCAATTAAATAAATAAGTGTGATATGTATTAGAAAATGGCTCCAGTACATTAACAGAAGCCTAGTTCTAGGATTATACCATCCATATACATGAATATACATGAATGGTAACACACATATATACAGGCACCACCACATCAATGAATGTTGGTCAAAAGACAATTCCCTGCCCCAAGGAGCTTCCATTCTGAATTTTGATAGAGAGGAAGAGTTACCATGAAGCTCTGATATCCCAGTGTCTGAAGAGCTGACCTTTGGCACTGAGGCATTCAAGGTAATATCAGTTGCTTTCAAAACACTGGTGATTTATCTTTGGGGGTCAATTTGCACATTATTACATTTTTTAAAATTATGTTTATATTTTCCTTCAAGAAGCTCAAAGTGGCATACATACTTCTCTCACTCATTTTATCTTCACAACAACTCTGTGTGAGGTACGTTAGGCTGAAAGTTACAATGAGGGCTCTTCCAGACTTCCCTTTCTGCTGCGTTTTTAGGCACGGGCCCATGCTTTAAAGCACTGTGTCTGAACACCTTTTTTTTTTTTTGTCCTGGCACTTCCTCATGAAAACACATTCTTTGCCACTGAATTGGAGCAAACGGCAATCTCTGGAAAGCCCAAATTGTCATTTGTTCAGTGTTGAAGACCAGGTTTTCCTGGGGAAGGCAAAAATAATAATACAGTAATTGGTTACTTGTTGACCTAGCTCTTCAAACCTCTTTTTGAGTTACAGTTTCTCCACCCCTTCCACAAGATGGAAGAGAGAGGAATGGTTTCTCTTTAAGGCAGTGATGGGGAACCTCCGACCCATGGGCCAAATTTGGCCTGGGAGGCTCTTTACCCTACACCATGTCCACTTGCCCCACACCTGGCATCATATGTCAATAGTCAAGACATGACTGGATTTACTGCAGAACCGATTTCTCAATGGGGAACTCCATTACATAGCTGATTCCTACAGAAAGCAACTTCAAAGGCATCAGCTATCAACTGATAGGCAGTGACTACAAGCCTGCTGATCAGTAGCACTTTAACACACCACACACATCTCTTTGCAAGCCCTTTGTGGCAACAGTTATCACCTTATGTCACTGTGACAGAATTTGTCCCATGAGGAGTTGGAGAGATGAAGACCTGGTCTGCAGCCTAGATCAGGTTCCCCAAACCTCCTTTAAGGACTGGTTTTGGGGTGTTGGAGGGGTGTCCCAAAGCATACATGTGGCACGAAATAGGCAGGAAGGCTATGAAAAATGTCCCTTTGGGTGGATGCTCATTTGATGCAAATGGCTTATCAGCTGGAGTATTGCACTTTGAAGCAGAATCCCTGCCTTGGTATGTAAGCTGGGCTGTAATTCTTTTATAAGATGACATGAGACTGTCCTGATGAAAGATAGGAGGGAAACACCATAAATGTATGAATAGGCTTCTGGGCCAGCTTGGAGTTTGCAAAGTTTTACAGAGATTGTGTTGGTGGTGGAGGAATGGTGTGTTACAAATAAGTTGTGTGAAGTACATTTCTAAATAAATGAGGTTTATTTCTAAATAATAAATTGTATGAAATACATGATGTTGGGCCCTGGGAAAAGGCCTTTTCAATGGAACCCTCTCCTTCCTGGCCTAATTTCTCAGTGGTTTTAGGTGGCTAGTTAGGACACATTTTTTTCAGGGTTTCAGCAGTGATTTTTTTGTTATGTGTTTTTAAAGGATTGGGTTTTTTAACTGCTTGTTGTAAACTGCCCTGTGGCTTATGCAAAGGACAGTATAAACCATTTAGAAATAGAGAGCTAGCAGCTGGAACCATTGTTCTTTGAGCTGGAAATTTTGCACAAGGGTGCCTATTCTGCAGCTTCTATCAAGTGTTTAGATATTCCTCTTCCTTTTGTCTCAAGTGGAGCAATCCTTTCGCTTTTCACCTTTATTGCTGGCAAGAAGTAATAAATAACTACTCGTGTGCTATTAATCTGACCGTCACCATTTTGGATTTCCTTTGCCATCAATGCACTATGTGGCCTTAGTCAAGACTAACATATGTATTAAGCTGCTGCAATCCTTATTGCGCCACTGCATTTCTTTCAGCACAGACCAATATAGTTGTCCATATGAGATTCAGTAAGCTACTCTTTCACATCTGACATGTGCGAATAAAAGACCCAAGCATTACAGAGCTGTTGTCATATAAGACTGCGCACTTTGAGCACTTGAAAAAACTATCCCTCACACAAGGGTCACAAAATTGCTTAGTCCTACTGAAGTGAGGAGGATTGTGCACAGTGGACACTGCTTGTCTCAGTAAAAGGCTTAGCAATATGAACTTGCTACAAGAGTTCAGGTCTGGGGCCTCGGTCTGTTTTTGAGCACCTCGTGATTGTGATTCATAAGCCATTTTAGGGAAATTATTCCACTGCTCTGCTGACCGTAGTGTTAGAAAAATGCTTTCTAATGTGTTTCTTGCATTTCTTTTTAGTTTCAGGCTATTACTCTTTGCACTCTGTTTTTAGCTGCTTGAAATTGTTGGTGTAATTTTTTTTCCCCTTAAAAAGGGGGCTCCTGTTGATTTGAGTATTTTCCTATGCTACAAAAAGGTTCTCATCCCCTCACCCTCCTTTCCTTATTATATTCAGTAAATATGTGTCAAGAAAAAGTTGCAGTTGAAGCAGGAATGAGTGTTTTAGCTGCAGGTGCCAGCAAGGACAAGCTAGGTATGGTGCCATTTTCCAAAAGGTTGGAAGTTCTCTTGATTTTGCCCCATCCCAGGGGGGATTCATGCAACTACCACAAAACAACTTGCTTCATCAAGCCATACATAATTTGTGTCAAGAATGAATTCACTCACATAGTTGGGGTCGTGAATTTGAAAGGAGGATTAGGGGAAAATCATGGAGAATTGGTCTAACAATGGCTATTGGTCTTTACAGTTAGAAATGGAACTTCTGTGTTCAGAAGCAGCATATTTGTGATTGCTTGTCACTGAAAGCATACAGCAGTGAATGGCTTATTTGCATCTTGCTCAACTTTTGAGCTTCTCTGGGGCATCGGACTGACCATTGATAGAGACAGAATACTGGACTCTGTGAACCTTTGATCTGCCCCAGCCTGACATTTCATACAGAAGGGTTTCTGAAAATGTGATGCAGTTCTTCCCACAGAGGTGTTGGCAGAGATGGTGTGATCTGCTTCTTGGCTTCACCCATAGTGTGTTTTGTCAGATGGATGCTGCCAGCACACCTCCTATTGTACAAAACTGGAAATGGTGAATAACCTGTTCCTTGTGTTTCTGAAGGTCACTTGACACTGTTCTCTCCCCTTCGCTGCCCTGCAATAATCCATGTTGCTTCCATGAAGCCGAAAAAGCTGCTCGCCATTAAACAGGCAGCTGAGCAGTGGAAATCATTGTGCAATATGCTTGGGTATTACAGTGGTGGATGCTACAGTAAAGTTTTTAAATAGCTGAATGATAAAAATGTACACTAGTCCTTTCAACTGATTGTTGTTTATTTGTCTTGTGTCCTGGTATGTCTTCAGATGGGCTGGGGTGACCTAGGTGTGTTTGGGCAACCTTCCAAAGAAACCCCAAATTTAGACCAGATGGCTGCAGAAGGAATGCTTTTCCCAAGCTTCTACGCTGCCAACCCTCTTTGTTCTCCATGTGAGTAAACTCCAAAGCTCTAGAGAAGCAGTGCTGTCTAGGGGGTGGAGAGTTGGGCTTGGTACAAATCGTACCTCTGTCATGAAATCACATTAGGCAAATTGCTGTCTTCAACTTCTAAAGATTAAGATTGCAAATCAAATGTGCTTTGATAAATAATAGTAGCAGTACTAGAACCTAATACTCTAGGAACACATTTTCTTAAAGAAAAATAATAGCAGAAATTGTTATGTTGGAAGACCTTCTAATACTGGTAACTGTTTCCTCGAAATGCCTCCAAGCTCTCCCCCAGCCACACGGACTGAGATTGTGGTAACTGGGTGTGATGAAATAGTAAAATTGAAGCAGGAAGGATGTTGTCTAAGAAAAGAAAGTTGCCCAACTGATATAGACAGTTACTTCTGTGTGCCCCCACCCCTTGCTTTTCTCTCCTCAGCAAGAGCAGCACTCTTAACTGGTCGTCTCCCCATCAGGAATGGCTTCTACACCACAAATGCCCATGCCAGAAATGGTATGTCCTTCTTTTCCAGCAAATGAGCCTTTACTTTTGCAAGCCAAATGTTGGGGTCTTGCTTCAAGTTCCCCCACTAAAGACACATTTATTCATTCATTCATTCATTCCTTAACAAAATGTATATATACTACTTACTGGAACAAAAGACCTCCAGGCAGTTTATAATAGGCTGCAATCCTAAGCAAATTTACTCAGAAATTAATCTTTTTTGAGATCATGGAAGTAATTGCCAGGCTTAGAATCAGGGTTGTATTGCAAACAAATAGGCCTGGTGTTGCTAGTCCAGCTAACAGGGTTTATAGGATCTTGAATGAACCTGCACATGTTATTGACTGTCATGACTGCCTCTTCTCTGCATGCAAACTGAGGAGAGAAAAAGGTTCCGCTCTTCACTTGAGGACAAACTGCAGTTTCCTGTTATAGACAAACTACAGGAACTGTGGTTCATTCTAATTAGTTAAAACAAATCAATCAATCATGGTTTAATAGTCGGCTTTGTTAACTAACCAGGGTCAGAGTAAACCATAGTTCCCTGAATTTGTACACAACAGAGAAGTGCAATTTGTTTTAAAGGGAAAGCAGAAGCATTCTCTCTTCTCCGCACGCATGCAAAGAGGGCAAGTGTGAAAGCCTGAGGCTTATGAAAGCTTGCTTGCGATCATCTTAACTATGATACAGATAATAGCCTGAAGCAGACCTAAGACTTCTTGCATAAAGAGAATGTCTCCAAATGTTCCTGCTACAGTACAAATTCTAGTGCTCAGGTTGTTAAATCTGTTTTTGCTTTTGCTGCTAAAGAAGTTGTTTTATTGGATAGGTTAATTAAAATTCAGCAAAAGGCGGGTGGAGTGAAGAGAAGAGTTGCATGTTATTATGGAAGGTTAGCAATATGTTTGAAATACACTCTTACAGAAATATGTTCTTCCTACTAAGCCAGGCAAGGGCGTCTGGAGGGCACTACCAAGCTGTCCACAATGAGTGCTTTGCTCCAGCGCTCCTGTTGGGAGGTGCCAGCTTGAGCTGATTTGCGGCCGATCTAGTTGGTGTTAGGGCTGTTTGTTCCAAAATGGCAGATGCTGTAGGAGACCATATGTTTTAGAGCATGCATTTACAGCTCCGGATTGGTGCTGCATATTGGCAAGTGTGGGTGTTCATCTCTTAGCTGACAGTGGAGGGATGCTTGTATATTGGAAGTCCATAAGAAGTATGGAAGAATGCATGCATTTAAAATTAGCTAACGGTCTGAGGCCTGATCTGCATGTCCTTTGTTTGAGGCATGAAAGGGGGCTTGTCACCTAATTCTGAGCAATCCACCATGTAGCTTGTTACTGTCTGCATTGATGACTGGTGGCTGTTCAGGTCTCCGGAAGAAGTTTACCGCAGGCCTACTTTTCCCTGTTCTCATTTTTAAAGAGCAACATCAGAGGTTGTGTCTTTAGAGCATGTGTTCTGCCACTGATGTACTGAGGCAGGGAATCCCCAGGGTCTTTAGAAAGAATTTATTTTAGTCCTCCTAACTACCAGCAATGTGGGTGGCTGACCCTCTTAGCCATTCAGCCGTGGTACCTCCCTGATATGCAGGCTGCAGTTTTTCTCATTTGGGAACAATAGAATGAACAGAAAACAGAGATATGCTTTAAAGCAGGGTGGACACCTGTGAGCTCCTAGCCTGATTTCGTTCAGATGGGGGGAAGTTGGAGAGAAAGAGGGGGGAAAGTGGGAGGGGGAGACCCAAAATGGGAGGAAGAGAGAAAAATCTGTCTGCAAGTGATCAGTTTAGACTTCTGGCAAACGTGTTCTGTCCAATGCTCTGCCAGTGTCAGTGCGACCAAGTTTATTAAGTCTGTATCCTTCAGCTCCTGTGGGGGGTTGGCCTGTTAGTTGCCCATTCTTTTAGTTCAGTGCCCAGGGTACAAATCTGAGAGCTGCTATCTAGAAAACCACAAGTGGACTCTCCTGCTCAGGTGATATGTGCACAAACAGACCACATTCACATTATCTAAAGTGCTTTGCCTCTCATTGAACACAGAAACCATTTAGGAAAGGAAGCAGCTCTCCTCCACTTGCTTGTGAGGGAGCCAGAGGGCAAATTTGCATCTCAGTGCATGGTGCAAGCAGGTTTGCCATACAGTGGTGCCTCGGGTTACATACGCTTCAGGTTACAGACTCTGCTAACCCAGAAATAGTACCTTGGGTTAAGAATTTTGCTTCAGGATGAGAACAGAAATTGTGCTCCGGTGGTGCGGCAGCAGCAGGAGGCCCCATTATCTAAAGTGGTGCTTCAGGTTAAGAACAGTTTCAGGTTAAGAACAGACCTCCGGAATGAATTAAGTACTTAACCCGAGGTACCACTGTATTGGCTTGTTCCCTGCCCCTCTGCATTCTTCGTGTTTCTAAAAACAATTGACTGGCTCTCTGCTTTAAGAAATACCTTGGGAATCAATGGAACAGAGGCATAGCTGGGGGGGGGCAGGGGGCACTGGGCACCACAGTGCGGGAGATGGCACTTACCTTGGGGCCTACAGCACGCCTGAGCCACGCGTCTCTCCTGGGAGTGACACAGTGGCGCAGGTGCTTGCAGGTTTTGCACTGCCCAAAACAGCAGTGTGGGACTTGCTTCTGTCTTTTGACTCCCCATCAGCTGCCCTACAGTGGGCAGCTTGCCCTGCCCCCATGGGCCACTCACCTTGCCCCGGGCACCTGAGTGGCTAGCTACACCACTGCAATGGAACCTGCTGTTGAGAGAATAAAGTTTTAGACATGAAACTGAATGGACACAGATAGTTACGTGAAATGTCCTCTAATATTTGGTGCAATTTGGGCCAGATATTTAGAATGAAGATGGCACATGTTTTAATCTATTTTTAGTTTATTGTTGATTTAATTTTTTGAATGTTCTAAATCATTGTTAATTATTTTTATTGCTAATCTTATTGCATTATCTTTTTTGTAAATGGCTTTGAGGTGTTTTTTTTTTTACAATCAAGTGGCGTATAAATTTTATGAAATAACTAAATAATAGATCAGTCTTCCCCAACCTGGTGCCTTACTTGCAGTTTTAGACTGCAATTCCCATCATCCTCATCTATTGGCCATGCTGGCAGAGACAGATGGAAGTTGTAGTCTACTACATCTGGAGGTTACTGTATCAGCTACACCTCACTTAAATCCTGCTAATCCCTAATCCACCTGTCTTTCTGACCTGTCTTGTCCTATCCCCCAGTCCCACTTGGCATGCTTTCCCTAATGAGGCCTCCCGCCACCGGTGCCCTTCCACCATTAGGCTTCTGTTCTTAGACCAAGGTAAAGTTCGCAAACTGTGACAACAACTTCCAGTTTTGTGGCTTTCTTAAACCGAATAGTTTGTAAACAGGGCTGTTCTTAAACCGAGGTACCACTGTACAGTTAATAAATAATGTTACCACCTGCAAACCTTCTCATTTGGCTGAAGTGTTTTTGTCTTAATGCAGCCTACACCCCTCAGGTCATAACAGGGGGCATCCCAGATTCTGAGCTCCTCCTTCCAGAATTGCTGAAGAAAACAGGCTATGTCAATAAGATCGTTGGCAAATGGTAAAGCTCCTTTTTCAATATGTCCCTTTTTTTGTATGGCTTGCTTTATATGTGAGAGAATCAGAGTTCAAATAAGTTGTTTTAGTTTGTGATTTCTGTCTTCAGAAATCTTGGCAGGGAATCGTCCCTCCACCACCTGCTGTGACTAATTTTAGAGCCAAGGACTATCGTATAATAGAGGCAACATGCTGCACTTATTTTCATAATAAATTACAAACCTGCATTGCCAGAGCATGCCATAAGCAGTCATCAAATCTTTTATCTTTGGCCCTTGCAAAATGTGTTGATCTCTGAGGTATGGCACTTTCTGCCTAAATTGTAAGCTATTCCTTTTTGATCCTGCTTGAATAGCAGAGTTATTGAGTGGCTTCAGAGATGCATTCCCTTCCCCAAGGAGAGAAGGACTGATGCTAGCACTCTTCCGAGGAGTCATAGCATAATCTAGGCGGGCAGAGGGTAAACCGGGAACTACTGAACAAATATTGACCCACAATCTGCTTGTGCTGTATCCCAGGAGCACTTTTAAAAGAGCTAAGAGTTGGATCATTGAAATTGATGACAAACCTCTGTGGTGCTGGCGCAGGTGTTAACAAAGGTAACGGCAAGGCCACTGAAAATGGTTCTTTTATATAAATCATGGTTGTTAAGAAAAGGCTCACAGCAGCTGAGGAGGAAAGTGTGATTTCTGAGCCACTTTAGAAGAAAAAAGGAGAGAGACAGAGATGACTGTTCTCTTCCTATTGCTCCCCTGACGATTGACTTCCCAGATTGGTGTATGAATTTACTGCTGATGAAGAGATCAGTGGCTCAGGCAGGGTTTTGTAACTTTTTCCTTAAGGGGATTCTTCTGTTTGAAATGTTCATGTGTTTAAGGACCATAGTTTGGTCTTACCTTCTAACCTAAAAGACACACCTCCTCCTTTCTGCTCTGTGGCCTTAGCACCTGCAGCTACACTGCCACCTCCCTGATCTATTAATGGGGCGACTCAGGATTGGGGAGTTCTTAGATCAAAGTGCATTGCAAAATTGCATGTGCAAGTCTTTGTGGCAAAGGATGCCACTGCTGGGGCTGGGCAGTGAGCCAGGAACTGGGAGCTGTGGGTTGAAGCCAGTAGTCAGGACCAAAGAGTAAGCCCAGGACTAAAGGAGAAACCGGGAGGCAGAATTGAGAAACAAGCCAGAAATCGGGACTGAAGAATGGTCAAAAGGATGCAAAATTACACTGCAGTTCAGAAAGACCTTAACTGGAACAGGCAAGCATGTTGTGGGGTTTTCTGCCCTGAAGGATTCAAAATACCAGCCTGGGCAGATAGAGTCAGTGTGTAATTTAGTGGCTCACCATATGAGGCAACCATACACAGATTCTGACTTTGAAGTGTGTTGGCCTTGGTTGCCGCTGTAACAAATTTAAAGCAAGGATAGCCAGTCCCGGCCAGCAGGGCCCAGTGGTCATAGACAATAGTAGTTGTGGTCTACCAATATCTAGAGGGCACCACATTGGATTCCCCCAATTTCAAGTAGCACATTCTGCAACAGAATTAATAGCCAAATCTTTCTGGAGATAAAGTGTGTCATGCAAAAAATGTCAGGCCAGGATAATACAGCTAATAAATGCAGCATCTACATAAGCATTTTTTTCCATTGGTTTGGGGAGCAGATTCAAGGGTTATTGTTAATAGAGAGTCCAGGGGGACCTGGGTTCAAACACCCTGCTTGGCGGTACAGTATATGTGACTCTTGGTTGGCAGCTCAACTTACGTTACACCTCACTGAAGATAAAAGGGCAGCGGGGTGACATTGTTCCTTGGAGGAAGGGCAGATTAAAAACAGGGGCAAAATAACACAGGCCAAGAAAGGATGCATATATTTCAGGGGATTTGCCAACAAGCTAGCGAACATTCACTGATGATCAAGCTGTTTGCCACTAGAAGCACCGTCCTAGGAAAGAAAGCAAATGAGCCCACACCCGTGAATTATTTATTGCTGCAAATCCAAACAGCAGACTGCCGAAGAAGAAAAATACAGCTCAGTGGGCTGCAGGCAATGGGATGCAGCTGAGTGCTAATAAATGTAAATTCATACACCTGGGGAAAGGAAATAAACAGCACAGATACAGATTGGTTCCAGGGAGTTATCTGGAAAGCAGCAAGTCTCAAACAACCTCAGAGCCATAGCAGAAAGCTAATTAAGTCTGAGCTTGCAGCATAGTTCCTCTTGTGAGGGTAGGAAGCACCGGATTGGTTAGACCTGGCGCCTGTTGTGTCAGCCTGTTTCTAGGGCTGAATGTCATTGCCAATCGGTAAAGGGGTGCAGCGCAGAAGAGGGAATGCAGTGCATTCTTCACTCTGCAGGCTGTCCTTTTGTGGTGCTTCCCCCCACAAAAAAACAGCACAATGTGGGCCATGCTGGTCAAGTAGAGGACGAGTGCCCGCCCCACCCCTACCCCACTTGTCACATGTTTGGTGCAATCTTCCATGCTTAGCCAGCTGGTCAAAACTCTGCCCCCAAAAGAATCTGAATTCTGTGACTTAATCATTTAAATAGGTCTATACTTTCCTTCAACGTGATTCCAAAAATAAACTCAACTTGTTAAAATACAGTAACTCAGAAAACAATGTGATATGACCAACCACAGTAAAACAATGAAGCATATTGCCACATACCTGGTCGTAAAAACCGGAAGATGCCTGAGTGAAAAAGCAAGTCGTTAGCAGGTGTCAAAAGCGCATCAGAGTCTGCCCCTTATTTCAGGGAGGAAATAATTCCATGAGCTCGGTTACCCAACAGAGAAGGCTTGTCACACCATGGCCCTAGACAAGATGAGGCACAACTAAGACTTCCTCATCTGAGAATCTCAGCATGGGAGATAACATACTTCAAGTGTCCAGGCCTATGTCAATAAAAACCCTTTAATATTGCTTGGTGATAAATTGGCAGCCAGTTCAATTCTTTCAACAATGGCATCCCATGGTCACAGCAGGCAGCTCTGCTCAGCAGTCTAGCTGCCAAATTCTGCAGTACCTGCAGCTTCTGAACCAGCTTTAAGGGCAGCCCCACATAGAACAGATTACAGTAACCCAGTCTTGAGGTTACCAACGTTATGGGTTGCTGTGACCAGGCTATCTTTGTCCAGGAATGGCAAGGAATGATCATTCCTTGTACACCAGCCAAAGCTGGTAAAAGGTGCTCCTAGCCACTAGTTAATTGTGCATCCTCAGGCTAAGCCTGAACTCAGACTGGATTGGATCCAGATAATCATTTTTCTCTAAGAGCACCCAAAACTGAAAAGCCAGCGCCCGCCTTAAGCTTTAATTATACAAATTAAGCATGTTGGCTTCGATTTTCTCATTTGCCATCATCATTCCTCTTTTCCTTATGGAGCAGGATAAGGAACTATGTGGGCTAGCATCAATCCTGCTCTGTCTCTGGAAATGGCACAGGGTTACATCAGTCTTTGCCAACCTGGAGCCCTTCAGATTTTCTGGACAACAGCCGCCATAAGCTGCAGCTAGCACAGCAAAGCTGGCTTGGACTAATGGTACTTGTAGCCAAGAAAATCTGAAGGGTATCAGGTGAAGGGTATATTACGTTTTTCACATATTTTTGAGCCATGGAAACTACTATTGATAAGTGTTGCGCAGGGTTCAGCAGAGGAAATGGTCTAGCAAGGGACTTTGGGAGGTTACATGTGATGGACCAGGAAGCCCCCAAAGGCAAATTATCTGAATTAGTTAGCTGTGGGCCTTTCATTGTCTTTTTCTTAACCATGGGTTATTACATTTGTCAGCTTCTTCGTTACAGTGCATTTTTTGTGCAGTGCTGATAGGGTGATTGATCTTCTCTTACGCATCCCTGACTGGTTTTTTCTTTTCTTTTTGTTAATCTTTTCTAGGCACCTTGGCCACAGACCTGAGTTCCATCCCTTGAAGCATGGATTTGATGAGTGGTTTGGATCCCCTAATTGCCATTTTGGACCTTACGATAACAAGGCAGCGCCTAACATCCCTATTTACAGGGACTGGGAAATGATTGGCAGGTAGCCGCTTTTCTGTGTCACCTGTGCCTTGTTGCCTTTTGCTTTTCTTTTGCTTTTTCTGGCTCCTTTTAAGCTCCACTACAGAAGAAGGCCTAGGGCTCCATTCTGCTGCCCTTCATTCCTTCCAGCAGAGCATAACGTGCTGGCGTTTGCCTTTCCCCCCCCCTGTAAGAGGCCAGGGGGCTCTAGGCTTCTGGATCAAGGACCTCTGCAGGGCTGCATTTTCCAGAAATTCCACCACACGTCAACACTTACTGAGACACACCAGGCACCCGAGGTGAAGTGATGGAAACACCACCTGATACGTACACAGAGCGGGCTTGCAGTACCCCCTGAGGAGCTGCCATATGCAGTGAATTATGTATGAGAACTCCATTAACAATGACAAGGTTGCAGAGTTAATCACTCGGAAGTTAGGAAACACCAGCCCCCCAACTGGCTTACTCTTCTGCTGTAGCTTTGGCTGAAATCCACCAGCCAATGTTACTCCTGAGAAAATCACTCTGAAGGCCCCTTCTAAGTTACGCTTTCCTCTACAGAAATATAGTATGTCTCCATTTAAAGGTAAGCGATATTAAGAAGTGCCTCTGGCTGCTTTCTGTGTGGCATTAAATGTGTTTTTGTCTGCGGTGCTGCCCAGTCTAGTGTGCTTATGAGTGGGTGGAAAAGGTCCTGTTTATGCATTATCTACTCTGACATTAATGCAGTTTTCCCCAGCCTTGTACCCTCTAGATACTTTGAACAACAGCTTCCACATGTTGTTGGGTTCCTAACTCCTACCACCCCTGACCATTGGCTGTGCTGGCTATGATGGAAGCTGTACTCCTATATATCTGGAGGGCCCAGTGTTGGGGAAAGCTGGATTAAACTATATAAGATAAACAGCCGAAAAAGCAATCCTCAGCGAAACAGAGCAGAGCTATTTGAGATTGTATTCATGGTTTGCGTACATGGAGTAACGTTTCCTATTACATAGTGACTCGCTGCCATCTTCCCAGGGGACTGATGGGGAGCAAAGCACTTATTCCCCCACTGCCATATCCTGTAAAACATCTGGAACATTTTTTCTGTTTTTTGTTTAAAACTTTCTAGGTATTACGAAGATGTAAAAATTGACCATAAGACGGGGGAAGCCAACCTAACTCAAATGTACTTACAGGTACTCTGTATTCTGATAAAACGTTCTTTAAAACCCACAGGCACTTTCTGCTTGCTTGCTTATACATATGTAGCATGGGTGGCCATATTTAAGGTTGATTCTCTTGTCATTTCCAGGAAGCCCTTGATTTCATTAGCACACAGCATGCCAGCCAACAGCCGTTCTTTCTGTATTGGGCAATCGATGCTACTCACGCGCCTGTGTATGCCTCCAGGGAGTTCTTGGGCACTAGCCAACGAGGACTGTAAGTTGCTTTTTGAGCTGAAGTATCATTTCCTCCTCCCTCCCTTTTTTTGGCACTAGAAGAAAAGCACTAGAAGAAAACCAAGAACAGTGGTGGTTGACAATAGAGAGCACAACTTACAAGTTTAAAAGTACATTTGTTATGAGCATTAAAGAGCAGCAGGTGCTTTGAGAGTATTTATCCTCGTTTGAAGACTCTCTTGCAATCTGAAATAAAAGTCTTGCATCCAAAGCAAATAGGGTTGACAACTATTGATTGAGATCAAAGATTCTGGTACCTGGGTACAGTCTGGAGGCAAGACCAAAGCTGATCTGAGGGCTATCTAGCCAGGGAGCCAATCATAAAAGCTGTCATATCAAAGGTGTACAGCCCAAAAAAACCTGGAGGGAAGTGTTAGACTCTCAGTTTCTGACAACTGACCCCGAAGCAAAACCAAAAATAAACGTTTAAAATGGCCACATTTTTTTTGTTTTGTTTTTTTAAACAGTAGATTGGTAACTTTGCTTTCTGAATACCGTATTTATTCAAATCTAATGCTCACCTTTTTTGGCCAAATTACATTGCGAAAATTAAGGTGCACATTAGATTCTATGGCACATTTACATTTGCCAGCAAATAGGGTTTTTTTGTTTTGTTTCAAGGTTCTGAAAATTGATGGTTCATTAGACTCGAGTAAATACGGTGTTTTTAGTGGATGGTGTCTTCCCTCCTCTCTCCAATTTTGTTTATAGAGGTTAATTTGAGCCAGGAATCACCAGGGCTTAGTCAAGGACACGTGTCCAGCATCAGAGATTAAGAAATTTGGAAGACTCCCCCCCTATCCTTTGCACTAAGATTTCCTTTGCAACTTTCAAGTACTCTGTGTGTGTGCTTGTCCACACACACGCTTCCTCTGTGGTTCCTCTTCTCCTCACCATCCATTCCAGTTTTGCTTTGAGGACATTCTGTGCTGAGTGAAGATGACCAGCTGAAATGGAGTGGGGCTTTCAAAAGGCCCCCAAATCAGAAAGAAGGGAGCCAGCTTTGTGGTGATCAGCAGCTTCCCTTGTGAGATTGGGTGGATCTTGCTGTTGGATTTTTAGCTTCTCTGGGAGCACATCTGAAAGTTCTCTTGGTGATACTGAGTGACCACTTGAATATAACTAAGAGCTGTATATAAAAACAATACCTAATAATTAATGTGTTAATTATGAACAAATAAAACTTTTAAAAACAGTTAAGAGCTTTGCTCTAACAACCAACATACCCCTCCCCAAACATAACTAAGATTTGTAAATTCCTGGTGGGTAGCCGTCTTGTTAAAGCAAAAACAAAGAGGTTTATGGTATCTTAAAATCGACCTGAATGACTCATGCATCTTGACAGCATGGACTCTGACCTATTCAAGCTTTTGCTAGAATAATAGTGCATATTACCTGGAATTCAATCCCACTTCATTCAACAGAGCTTACTACAAAGTCAGGGTGGAAAAAAATCCAATCCTGTTCACACTTACCTGAGAGTAAGCCCGCTTGAACACAGTAAGACTCACTTCTGAGTAAACATGCATGTGCTTTTACATATTTAAGGTCCCAAAAAGACTCCATATTTGAAGAACTGGAAATAAACATTTGTTGCCCAAACAAATATGCAGAATAACTCATTTCCTTTTCCAATTATTTAAGACATTTTTATACTGCCCTTCATTAAGAAACGTTCCAGGGTGGCTTACAAACAATATAATCCAATATAATGTGCTAACTTTTATACTGACTACATAAAGTCAACACATTAAAACCACTGAATACTTAATATCTACAGTACCTAAAAGAAATACTAAAAGCTTGGTATTAAGATCTTTAAGAAGAAGGGCCCCGCTGGAATAGACCAAAAGCCCATCTAGTCCAGCATCTTGTTCTCACAGTGTCCAGCCAGGTGCCCAAATGGGAATCCTGTAAGCAGGGATCTCATAAGCTGTTGTAAACAATTAGCAAATAGATGAGTAATAGCTGCCTAAAACCAATAAAGAGTGACATCTTCCTTATCAGTACCAGTATCCTTAGCCTTTAGCAGTCTGTTATAAAATTTATTTTGTAAATGAAACACTTTTTCTGAACCCTTGCTATTTTTGGAACTGGTCGATTTAAAAAGGGGAGTTGTTTTATAATGTGTTTATTATTTTGTTGTAAGCAGCTTTAAGAGCAGTGTGTTGGAAACTATTTACAGATAAATAAATATTACCGTTGCATATTACAGAATCTACAAGTCCTAAACACAAACACACACACCCACTTGACAGGCTTGTAATTTGCTCTCCCTGCCTCTCAGGTATGGTGATGCAGTGCGAGAAATTGACGACAGCATTGGGAAAATACTGAGTCGCCTTCAAAAGCTGGGCATAAGCAACAACACCTTCGTATTTTTCACATCTGACAACGGTGCTGCCCTTGTTTCCGGTCCTGATCAAGGTTGGTCTTCCTGGTACAGAGCTTGTCAAGTTAGGAATAGAGAATTTGAGACTTCCGCATTTCACCTAGTTCGTTCCTAAGATCTAAGTGGTCCATTCCTAAGATCTAACAGGTAAAATGTGGCCTGCTGACATCTGAACCAACTTATTAAGCCCCAGATCTGTAAATTCTCCTTAGCATGTCTCAATAAATGCAGAGGATCTTACAAGCATGTCTGCTGAACTCTGAAAAGCTGTTAAGATGACAATTCCCTTGCATTTACAGGTTTGCTCCATTTCACAACTTTTTGGTTTTCAGTTCCCTTGGGCACAGTCACTGTGAATTAATCACTTGCCCCCTGTAATTTGTTCACACATCCCATCCCCGCAGTCTCAGAGGCAACTCTGAGGTTGATTTCAGGAGCATACAGATCAGAAGGAATTGCCACGAGTTCTAATCCCAGTCAGGTTATTGGCTCTTTTTATGACCTCCTGCAACTCCTGGCTTTCAGCTGAGCAGCAATGGCCTCTGCTAACTGGCTGCTGATTTTGAACATTATGTCTGTTTGCAGTTGTGTTCTTTAGTATAGAGAGAAAGGAAAATTTGTCTGCTACTAATCACCTTGTTTCTCCTTTATTCAAATTACAATTAATGGTGATGCAAAGAGACTGAAGTAAACAATATATACTTTGGAAATTACTCTTGACATTGGTTAACCAACCCACTGTATGGAAACTGGGGTCTCATTCTGTCTCTTTATAGCCTTCAGCAAATCACTGTTTCTCAGCCTCCTTCCCTACTCATAAAAATGTTAATAATAATAATAACAATAATAATTAAGAGCCTAATCTTCTGGAACACTTAAGGGGATGAATGCGTTAAGGTTTGTATGGTAGTTTGTAGGCTAAAAAACCATCTTTAACTGAGACTTAAAGCTTGTTTTCTAAAAGCTACACAAATGCAATGTCAAGAAATAATCGAACATCAAGTATATGTTGTCATTATGATATTTCAGTGGTGTCACACCAGTGTCACAGCTCAGTATGCTACTGCAAATGTCCAGGATGGAAGGGTTAATATGCTATGTAGACTATGATGTTGATTGACATTGTTCAAAGGACTTGAACAAAATTTGTTGGTGGTGTCCTTGGGGAATAGGTTTGTTTTACCCTTTAGTTTTGCTTATTTCACCTTTGAGTCATACCTCTCCAGAGCTCTTTTAGAATTACTGTTTTCTCTTTCTCTAGCTGGTAGCAATGGCCCTTTCCTATGTGGCAAGCAAACTACCTTTGAAGGTGGCATGAGAGAGCCAGCAATTGCCTGGTGGCCAGGACATGTACCTGCTGGGCAGGTGAGAGTCTGCAGTTATTTAATGACTTTGTTACAGTCTGTTCTGAAGGTGTCTCTTTCTTTTTAATGAATTCTAGTGGGCTTTTAGTCAGAGAGACCTGTTCTCATCTTGCAGAAGAGCCTTCCAGGCACGGCAGTAAGATCTGGTGTTGCAGCACTATGGAGTGAGCAACTTGCTCCAACAAGGCTAAAGGTAGACGGGGGCCTTTTGAGCTCTTGCCTCCAGTCTTGCTCTCCCTTGTTGCACCCCCTTTGTGAGAACTGCAATCCTCTGGCCTGTAGATGGGCATTCTCCTGCAGTGTGTGGCCTCCTGCTTTGTGTGCTTCTTGCACCCTTTTGAATCCATGGAGGGTCGCTGCCAGGCAGTGCAGACAACACTGAGCCAGATGAACCAATGGTCTGAGTCAATATAAGGTAGTTTTGTATATTCCTAGGCAGCTAGAATAATCATCAGGGTAACTCAGTTGATCTTCCACCACCCTTATAGTTAGAATGACCTTTCTCCAATCCTGCCTAGACATTTTTAGTGGCAGTTCAGACTGTTTCAGTATGTTTTCCCCCTTGTATCTCTAGAAGGTTAGAACAAACAACTTCAGTTCTTCCTAACAGATTGTAGGAAGGCAAAGCAAAATGTTGGAACACCAATCATGATAATCTGCTGTTGGAGCAAAGTTACCTAATTTTATATTTAGCCTTCTATAAAGCAAATAACAATACATTAGTAATATTTAACATTAGTCAGGAGTTCAAAGCACTTCACATGCATTACTTCAGATGCATAATCCTTATAGTAACCCTACATAGGAAGTCTCTTTTATTATCCCCCATATTGGAGGGGTAAGGGGTGGGGAGACTGGGAGGACTAAAGCTGTACGGCAGTGGCTTACCTATGGCACTATGAACTGCCTTTGTAAAGTACAGTTGCTGGTACCCACCCAGGCCATTGCCATGAGAGCTATGCACCTAAACATCCCTAATTGTCTTCCAGATTGCTGGCTTGCTTCCATAGGGCCAACACTGTTACCTGTAACAAGTGCATGCACAATATTCAGGGCACATGTTTAAAGTGGAGTATGTGTGCTCACTCCTCCTCCCTAGCTTGACTTAGCTTTAATTTAATAGAATCCTTCTGTATCTGCACAGTGATGGGTTTATAACTGATATACTAAATTAGCAGATTTCATGTTAGGGAAGCAGCCCTCACATGTTGTCCTAAAGCATCCAAGAAGTAGGCAAAAGTGGGTTGGGATTTTTTAGGTGACTGTTGCACTGAGGGAGGTCTGTGTACTAGGATGTGGCTGTTTCTCTGCTTAAATGTGAAGTGATTCTGAGCTCTACGGTAACCAGCAGGTAGCTCTCCTCAGGGGGCAACAATGGTGTGTGCAAGAAACCATCTTGGTGCTCATTAATGATCAAACAATCAAAGCCTGCAGGAAACAGGTTTCTAAGTAAATAATGGGCGTTTTCTTTCTTTTGTGGATATCTTCATTCCAAAGAGAGAGAGAGCTATTCAGAAACTGCACTTTTATGAATCCTTTGTGCTCTTGGATGAAGAAAACTTTTAGTTTCTAATCTACATCTCCTTTCAAGGCTTTTTGATTAAATTAAGAAGAAGGCACTGTATGAATGACACATTGGCCCAGCTTGCACAAAACTCTAAACCACACACCATGGCTTAGTGGGTATGAGCAATTGTGCATGTTCCCAGAGTGAAGATCTTGGCTGCTGCATTCCTCCCTTGGTCCTGTTGCTGCTGTGCTGCCTGGGACTACATTATGGTTTAGCTTAGCTTGTCCCCCTGACAAACCACAAGTGGTAAACCAATAGCAAACATTGGCCACACCTTGTGGTTCGGAGTGAGACAAACGATGAGGTTCAGCCATAACATGCTCTTCCCTGTGATCATCATGTTTGCTTGTTTGCATTAAGTCATGGTTTGGCTCAATGTTAACATGTGCACCATGTCATTGACTGACTGGGAAGGATGCTTCCAGATATCTTAAACCCAGTGAATGAAGTGGAAAGATGATTTCAGGTTTGCAACTGTTAATGGGTATTGCACACAATAATATGTCGTCCTCTTTAAAATGTTGAACATAGCACTTTTGATCTCTTTTCAGAGGTGTTTGTGTAGGTGAACTCTTTGCAAGCAAAGGTCAGTGGTCTCTGAATGTTGCACACAACATACTTCTGATCCTCAGCCAGCAGGCCCCGTCTGAGCCCCTCTACCATCCCTTGGTGCCTCCTACCCACCATCCTATAAGGACTCTCCTGGGCAGTTGGCTTCCTTTTTGGGGATTGCACACCTTTAGAGATAAAGCCTCTGTTCCATGTGCCAGCATGAGAATGTGGTGGCAGCTCTTATTTTATAGAGAAATACAGCACAATAGATGTTAATGGCTTTTTCCTCCTTACTTTCAAGACCTCTTATGCTCTGAAGCCCCATAGTCTCCCTGCTGCAGGTGAGAAGTAAAGAGCTGCTTTTTGTTTCTACCTATCTGCTCTGGCATCATGTTCTGCTGATCTGCATGGTGCTTTTTCTGCTTTTCTAGTTCTTTCTTCATTCTTTCTCTTTTCAAGGTTTGTTGCCTGACCTCTTCTATCTGTTCCCCCTCCAAAAAAAGGATTTCAGTGGGACATACTTACACATTTTCGTTGCGTATCTGCATTGCTTAATTGACTGTTTACTTTACTGTGTTGCCTAATTGAAGCTGAAGTAGCTCACAGCCTATCTTTATAATCAATGCCAGAAATATCTCTAGGACATCCGTAGGTAACACCTCATGCATCATGAAGTGGACTGCAGCCCATGAAAGCTTAATGCCAGAAAATAATTGTTAGATGTTTCAGGTGTTACAAGACCCTTTGTTGTTTTTGCTGCAGGAGACTAAGGCAGCTACTCCTCTGGAAATCTAGGAATCAATACAAGCATGAGTGGAAGTTGTTTACGTGGCTGGAGTTTCCTCTTTTTGAAGAGAGGGCAAAAGCTCCTTCCCAGAGGAATGTATTGCAACAGAAAAAATCCTCAGTTAACCCTGTATTCCGCCATTGTTGTATTACAGAAGCTGATCTGTTTTTGTTTCTTTTGGCTGTCTTTAATTTGATACCGAGCTACCCACCTACATGGCAGTTTACAAAGAATGAGGAGAGAATAGGCACCTGTTCCTAAGGACTGTCAAGAGCCTTTGCCAACCTTGTGCCCTCCATATGATTTGGACCCTTGCCATGTTGGATGGAGCTCATGGGAGTTGTAATCCAAAATAACTGAAGGGAACCACGCTGGCAAAGGGTGACATACAGTATTGAAATTGACACAAAAACGGCAATAGAAAAAGAGGAAATGGGGCTGTGTCAAAGTCTTCATAGGAAATGCTGCATTCCAACATCATTTTAGGTACACTTAGTCCCCAGAGACCAGTGGCTTTAAATACTCCTGTCTCTGTCTTGGATTGCAGCCTTTGACATGAACTCTTTTTTGCCCAAATGAATGGTTTGTGAGCAGATATTTTTTGTTACATGACGAACTCTGATATTCACAGACAAACAAGCCTGCCTCCTCTCCAGCTGTGGAGCTTTATAAACCATTTTTAAACAACAACAACAGCAGCAGAAGCAGCGCATGTGTCTGTTAAAGATGGAGCTGTGTGTTCATTGTACCGAAGGAAGCTCAATTGATATATGCCTTTTAAATTATGTACTTTGTGATGCAGACTGCAAATCTGGATATATTTATATTTGCAGGATTTGGAATATTCTGGCAACTACTAGCACATTTAAAAACAATAGAAGAGGGGGTAAATAGCTTGGGTATGAAAAGGCATTAGCTGCCCTGCCATGTGAGAACTATCGTAATCTTGTCTCAAGATGGCATTTTTAAGCTTTCTACAGACATTCCTCATTATACTCTCAAACATGAGGGCTAGAAACTGCTTCAAATGGAAGCAGAAGTTCTCAGAAGGTCAATATGCATGTCAAAATTCTTGAGTGTGCAAACAGAGTGGACATGGGGAATGTACTAAGTATACATACATTAGTCAAACTGAAGAAAGTGTGTTAAATATAAGAATAAAGGAACATGGTACAGCAGAACTGGAATGAGAGAATAGTGGGTGATTTGGGGGGTTTTTGGGTTAGTTCTGGAGGAGAGTTTTCTGAACCAGAAGCATCCTCCTTACTAAGTTTTCATAGTGTCAGTTTTCATAGGGTTTTTTGCCCATACTGTTTTAGGTTGTGGAACATAAACAAGCACTCTTTCTGGATTTCTTGCTCTCCCCACCACCCAAAAGTCTTGGCTGAATTTTCCAGGTGGATTCATAACCAGCGAAAACAAACTTTAAACATTTTCCCATGCTGCCTCTGCCTTCTAGAAGCATCCTGCTGGCAGGAATCTGTATTCTGCTGCTCTTTGAATCCTCTGTTTGCTCTGTGCCCCCTCCTTTCCTTTCCTTTCTCTTCCCCTCCCACCACCGCCACAGCTCTCCCCCCCCCCCCCCCCGCGCGCTCCCCTCTTCCCACCTCCCCGGTTCTGCTCCCTGAAGGAGAAAAGAACATATCAACCCAAAGACAGCAGTGCAACCTTTTCTTCACTATCTCCCACAGGGCACAAATTGAAATTGAATTAGACAGGGATATCAGGTCTGCTTGCTGTGATAAATGTAAAAGGATTTTATTTAAAAACACCCTGACATTTGTTCACCCAGTTTCAAATATTTAGCTTTCCCCCTTTCCATTCCTGGCGGGGGCAACTTTATTAATTGTCGCCTTTGATTCAGAGTTAGAGCTTGAAAGCACTGATAACGCTGGCGCTGGCTATTTCTTCTCGCAATGTGGCCCAGAGCAAAAAGGATTTCATTTTCTTAAAGACATTCTGTGTATGCCGAGAGTTTATAAATATATATATATATATATATATATATATATATATAACATTTTTTATTTAAAAAAACCACAACCTCTTCTTTACTTGCGGAATACCGGCTGTTCCTTGCTGATACTGGAAATATCTGATCTTGCTCCTCTGTTTTTCATTATTTATTTTTCACTGGGCTGTTACTCTCTAGAATATCCTTCCTCCCCCCCCCCCCCATTTGTTACAGGAATTGCAAGCAAAATGAAAGCGTGCTGTCAACGCAAGAAAATACTAAATCCCCCCCAACCTTATTTCTCCTCTGAAAATACTTCAAAGTTTATATAAAAATCGTAACCTCCTCCCTGCCCCACTCCCCCCCCCCCCGGTTCTTCTCTTTAATGTGGTGCTACAGATAAAACCAAGTGGCTGTAACACTGACGTTTAATTTCTTTTAAGAAGTTTTCTCCCCCTTTACGCAGAGAGAACAGCGTGCAAGACCACGGATGTAATTGGCCATTTAAAGTGAGCTGCCTGCACTCCGGGCTCTGTTTAATAGCGAGGGGCAGGTACAAGGAAGTCGCTGGCAGCTCCCTACTGGCCAGTCTATTGATTCAGGACAGAAATCAAAGGCTCTTTGAGTTTACCCACAATGTTCTGTTAAAAAAGTGACCTTAAACCATTCACCTCTTCCCCCTGCCGCTGCCCTTCTAGCCCAAAAGCAGCTTGGAGAATTTACAGCATCATGTGGTCCACAGGAGCCCAGCTTGGAGAAATGCTGCTCCTGTTGGGCTCAGCAGCTGCTTCCAAAAGCCTTCGACCTTGATAGCTGCTCTGAAAGGGTCTTTTTAAATTTATTTTTTGAAATATATAACTGCAAACATGAACCCATAAAAACAATATGCAGGTTCCAACTACTACCATATTGTACAGAAGTATCCTTTTCTCATCGCCCTGAAAAGCCCCACCACCATACTACACTTCCATCACTTACCTGAATTATTTTAAACTTATATATCATCTCAATCATGAGAATGTGTCCAAAAATTCCAAATCGCATGCTGCTCTGAAACTGGTGAGTGTGCGACTTTACTGCTTCCGCAGCTTCCTTTAGGTATCTTAGCAAACCTCTGCTGGTAGGCCTGGCACCAGGCTTGTTTGGGTCTAAGAGTTCAAAGAACAAGTATAGAGGACAAGAGGTGGGATGATTAGACTCCCTCCCTCAAAGACGCTTGGGCCACATAGCTTGCTACTTGGTTGTTTTTTTGTTTATTATTATTATTATTATTATTATTATTATTATTATTTATTATACTGCCCTATACCCAGAAGTCTCAGGGTGCTTCACAGAATAAAATTTTAGCCGTAAAACAAACTTTTAGCTGTAAAAATGAAATAATGCTGGTACATGGCTGTAGATTAGAATACATGTACTGCATGCAGAAGGCTCTGGGTTCAATTCCTGGCATCTCCATGTAGGATGGGGAAACAGACCCATCTGAAATCCCAGAAGGCTGTTGTCAGTCACTGTTGAATCTGATAAAAGGCAGCTTCCGCTGAACCTATTTTAATAATTCCTTCCTTCAGAATCATGAGGATTCTTAGTTTCCCTCCAGGGAAGGGCCATTGCTGAATTTTAGAGCACATACTTTGCATGCAAAAAGATTCCAGGCTGCTTCCTCAATACCTCTAGGTAGAGGCTGGAAAGACCCTGTTTGAAACCCTGGTAAGCTGCTTCCAGTGTAGGTGATAACTGAGAAAAAGCTTCCCAAACACAAGCTTTTTACCCAACTGCCTGGAGTGGAATCCAGAATCGAACCCTGAACTGCATATCTTGGAAGGTGATGAGACTATTCTTAAGACCTCATCATTGGAAGCAGAAGCTCCCTCAACTCAGGGTCTGCTAGCTTTGATTGTTTTGCTTTGATTGTTTTGCAAATTCTCTTGTCTTGTCAATGACAGGTGAGTCATCAGCTGGCAAGCGTGATGGATCTCTTCACCACCAGCCTCGCATTGGCAGGACTGCAGCCTCCCAGTGACAGACAGATCGACGGAATCGACCTTTCGCCTGTCATCCTGCAAGGCAAGTTAATTGACAGGTGAGTTATGAACATCACACTCGCGGCTTTCCATCCCTTGACTCCTCCAATTACTGGTGTGGAGCAGAAAAAGTTGGATATTTTTAGAGCCTCTTATTTTTAGAATGGGTCGGGTATTTTGGCTGCTGGATTGGGTGTTTTAAAGTAATGCTATGGTACTGACTCTAGCTCCCTGGCAGAGCACATATTGCATGTAGAAAGTCCTAGGTTCAATCTTCAGCATCTCCAAGTAGGACTGAGAGAACTGCCTAAAACCCTGGAGAGCCACTGCCGGTCAGCGTGGTATACAGTACTGGGTTTGATGGACCAGTGCTCTGATTTATTTTAATTGATTAATTAATTAATTATTTTTTCTATACCGCCCTTCATCCGAAGATCACAGGGCAATTTACAGTGATTTTGACTGATATAAGGCAGCTTCACATATACACCCATAATACAATGTCGATTATATTTGTCCTCTCTAATTAGGAACAAATGTTCATATACAAGTAATAAGAAGTACTGGATAGAGAGAGTCAGTGGCAGGACATGAGGTGAAGGGCAAAAACTATACCAGATCCTTCTGCTATTTTCTAGAAATCATCCTGAAAATGTGAATTAATTCCCCACTGAATTTTCTTCATTGCTAATAGACTGCGTACTGGTCCAGTATGAACCTCCTTTAAAATAACAGCTGATCCACATTGTGTGCGCTGAAAATATCTGGGTGGGGGAATTTTCTCTTACATCTTTTGCATGCAAGCATAACACAGATAGTGTTTAAAAATCCCTTTCCTCTACATTTTTGTCACCCGCCCTAATGTAGTTTCAAGGTGGTGTAGGGCACAGGATGTCCCTCAGATGGCAGATATCAAGATAATTATTTGTCCGTTCTGTTTAAAATTCCCCTTTCTGTGACTGGTTTGCCAGTGTTCACAGCACACTTGTACAGTCTGGCTTTCCAGGGCCGTACGCTGAAGACTTTGGCTTCCTGTACCCTTGGCAGCTCCCATCGCACAGGTGCCCCCTCTTTTGGAGTATTTTAAGCCATCAGGCTCTGTGTGTGAAATTACATAGTCTGGTAGTTCAAGGATTAACAATTGCCAGCAAGATGACTTGCATAACATTTCATTCTTGCTTACGCAAACTCAGACTCTCGCCTTGATGGACGCTTTAAAAAATGCTAATTGAAAACCTTGCGGTGGAGGCTATTAGAAGGCAACCTGCTCCTGAGTGATAGCTGAGTTGCCAGCCAGGCTCCATTAAAGTGTTTGTCTCCCTTATCTGTGTGGCTGCCAAAAGCGAGGGAAGCCGCTTGTTTGGACACGTTACATTTCTCATGCGGCTGTACATCTCTCTTGTTGTCCTTCCCTCTCTCCATCAGGCCAATATTTTATTACCGTGGCAACGAGATGATGGCAATACGGGTTGGGCCTTATAAGGCCCACTACTGGACCTGGAGCAATTCCTGGGAGCAATTCAGCCAGGTAATTGAAAATCCTCCCTCCCTCCTTCCCTCCTGCATGCTTGTCTTCCTCCTCCCATGGAAATACACCCATCACTCCCAGAAGAGAAACTCAGATCATCAAAATGTCAACTTTTGCTCCATCTTCATTTTTGTTTAATGCAAGCCATGGTTTTGGGGATATGTTAAGGGGGTACAGATCAGGCTAGCCCACCTTCCACAGTGGTGCTCAGGAGGCCATCGCCTGCGCATGTGCCTGCTGCTCTTTGTGACTGTCTCTGTCTAGTCCTGGCTGCTGTCATGTTCCTTCTGGTGGAGCATATGCCTGCACAGCATCCTTCGGAAGCACAGCAGGTGGAGCTGGGCACCAGCAGCCTCTGGGAGCATCAGAGGAAAGTGCTGGGCAGCATCAAGGAGAGGTTAAAGGAAGAACCAGAGGCTTGGAGGGTGATTTGGAGAGGCTTGGTGTGCCCTGTTAAGAAACAGTATGTAAAGTGTAACTGTGTAAAATGATAATAACCATAATCTCAGAAATTGCCGCCGCCACCCTTGTCAGAACCACCAATAGCCACAGCGGCATAAATCTGCCTCACTTTGAAGGGTATAATCAGCCTGCCAGACTTTTGGCATTGCCAGTTGTCAAATGCCCCAGAGTTTAGACTTTAGTTAAGAGCGGGAGAGAATAATTTTGAGCAGAAGAAATATTGCAGGCAGCAGCTTTGCGGAGGAGTGGATCATCTTTCTACGGATGAATAAAATGTAGCTTGCTTCCAATTCTGTGCTCTGCTGCACAGAGGCAGCTGGTCAGGGTGCTGAGCTTCTTGTGCTGGCATAAGGAGACCCTCCCCTCCTGCCTCCACCGTTAGATGTTGCCAGGCTTCCCAGACCCCAGTGGATGTTTGCTACTGACACCCTTCTGATCACCAGCACATTGCCATTCAACCACTACAGAAATAAGTTCTTTTGAAACCTGCTTACGCCTTGCCCAGCACCCGATTCCAGGGGTCCTAGTATCCAACGCACCAAAAGAAGTGGGATGAGGCCAAGGACCAAGCCCTGTCTTGCTCTGATGGGCCACAAATACACACCATAAATTATAGAATGCCCTTCAAAAATGCATCAAACTCTAGGGCAATCTGATCTCTGCTGCTTCTCACGAAGTGGCTTTGTTCTCCGCTCTGTCTTTCTCTCCATTGGCTGCTCTCCTCTTTTTAGCTGCGCCTTTCCTTTCCTCCATCCTCCATCCCATCTACATTTACCAAAGCAGTGCTCAAGGCGGCTGGCAGCATTAAAACTACAATAAAAGAATCAAAAAGTAAACATGTAAATAAAATTAAATGCAAAAAACCAGAAGCAACATAATAGTTAATCAGCTTCAAATACCAAAATGAATGAAAAGCCCACCTGAACCAAATTGTTTTCACTTGCTGGAAGGGGGGGGACAAAGGAAACTACTATGAGAGAGAATGGGGGTAGCTGCAGGAAAGGTTCCCATATCCACTCTCTCATCCAGTTTCCATCTGGTCACAGCCTTCCTCCAGCTGCACTTGCCAAGCTGCTCTAGCAATGGAGATGGTGCATTGATGAAGCTTAGCATTGGTGCCAATCCTGATAGTATTTTTAATTCTTAGATTTCTGTTTCTCTCCTTCATGTCCTCTTCTTACCTAGCTTTCTTGAGAGAATAGGCCTTTTGTGATGGTGGGAGGACCGTTGCATTTGGAAGCAGGAGGGGGCAGCAACCCACTCCGCTGCCATATTTTATGCAAAGATGAGAACACGGATAAGTTTAATTGTTTTTATGCTGTGATTTAAGTATCTAGCACACAAACTGATGTTGAGAAGCATTTATTTTTGACCTGAGCCTCTTGCTACATGTCTGCCTTTCTGTGTGTGCTTAGCTGAGATAATGGGGACCAGTTACTCATTCCCAAGGTTATCCTCCTGTGAGCAGTGGCAGACGTGCAATTAAGGAATGTTTATTCCTTTCTAAGTCTTTGTTTAACTGCTAGTTGATAAAAGTCAGCAATTATACTGTACATCAGAGAGATGATTAAAAATTCATTTGCTTTCCTGCCGCTCATGTCGTCTGTGGTTGATGTGGGTAAAATTGGAGCACAGAATTAGTGGACAGAACAGCCATTAACAACGCTCAGAGAGAGAGCTGGGGTTGAAATTTGTTCAAATTCTTCTTCTCATGCTCAGACATTAATTACAACCCAAGCCAGCTTAATAATAATAATAATAATGATAATAATAATAATAATGATGATGATGATGATGTTATGCTTTCGATTTGCAGATACTTGAAATGCTCCCAAGGTGAAATTGTTGTACAATCTTTGTTTCACTGCCTTCAGATTCCGTATCAATATTGTTGATATTGAGTGTTAGGAGTTACAAAAGCTGATTTCTTTGCAAAATTGGGTGTTAAGAATTACAGATGTTGGTTTCATTGCAAAAATGTCAGTCCTAATGCATAAATTGTAAGTGACTCCGGAATTCCAGCCATGAGCTGATCCCGCATTGCATTGGATCCACTGGAGCTTGTCATGGGCAATTGTTGGGTCTCCTCAGTGACTCATAATCAGCCATTTGATTCAGATGCCTGGCTGTGCTTGGCCCAAGGGAATGCAGTATTGTCATTAGCTTCCTTAGAGCCAGAACTGCATCCCCAAAGCTTTCACTTGCAAAGCTGTGAATTCAAAGCTGTGATGACAAAAGGAGTGCACCTCTTGGGTTTGTAGTGGAGTTCAACCTATCTAAACAGGACTGCACTTGATCAGATGTATCTAAACAGTCATCACAAGCCAGTTTGTTTATTTTTAGGTCTTTTAAGGCAGAGACAGTGGCTGTCTGTTCTTGGCTCTCTTTCCTCCAGCCCGTGATGAATGAATAAGTGTCATGAAGGTTCCACATTCTGTGGTAATAGCAATGGTGGATAAAGTTCACAAGACCCAGGTCCCTTTCCATGTCTGTGAGCATTTTCCTCTACATTACAGATTCATAAGTGCTCCATTCAATACGAGCTTTCATTCTGGATGGGGATCCTGGTCCATGGTTTGCCCCTCTTTGCTCATCTTGGCTCATCAGCTACGGTGCTCCATTCTTGCAAATCATGCTGGCTACTCTTATTTGCTCTGGAGATCAAGTCTTGTTTGAATTCCTTAACTTCTGGTGTTTGCAGTTCTAAGATCCAATAACCTCAGTGTCCCAAACACAGACAACATTTGCTCCTTAAACTTTGATGGTGCTTAGTCCATCCTAGCTGGTCACCCTCACCTGCATCATCACACCAAATGGACTATATTACTGGGTATATAATAGAGGAGGGAAAAATATGACTTGTCTCTCTCACATACACTACCTAGTCTTGCCCTAGGCTGGTGTTCTCCAATTTGAGTTTTCCCCTTCCTTGTCATGATCTGTTTTCTAGCTAGAACACCTTGGCATTTTTCTCTGACTTAATTATGAATATAAATGTTATTTAGTGAGCACCTGTTTTCCTTAAAGTGCCAAAAGAAGAAATATAAACCCACTCCACAGGAAATCCGCATGACTAAAGAAAACCTGGCTGTGTCGCTTTGCAGCTGTAAGTTGTGCGGGAGGGTTGCATTAGGAATATTTACTTAGCTGCCAGCCAGAGGCTGTAAAAAAGCCGTTTGTGATTTACAAGTAGTTCTTGTCTATGTAGTTTCAAATTGTCATAACACTTGGAAACTGATGAATGGGTTTGTGCTGAGTAAAAGGAAAGTTTAGTGTAGGGAGGGAGATGCTAGTAAATAACAAAGAAATTTGTGGTATTTTTGGAGACACATTTATTTTCTGGGCCAGTACAGTAGATAACTCTTTTAAGCCTATGCAGGCAAACCAAAGAACCTTGGGCTGCACTGGCAAATCCATTTGAGATACCAGAGGAACGGCAAGCTCTTGGCAAGTGTTTGGAAGGATGAAAGGCCTGTGACTTCGCTTACCCTTTTGCTCTAGAAGTGTCAGGACCCCGCCCTTGAACGCACCTGTTCCTCTTGGAAAGAGGCTCAGCTGATTTGTTGACAGCACTTCCCCGTGACAAATATGTTTGGCCACATGGAGACATGCATCACTGTTATGCACAGACAAGCACTCTGTGCAGGAATTGGTTGAGTCTGAAGCAGACTTGCACAGATTCTGTGGGCCAGAGGGGAGGTCCTACATCCTTTAGGATGCAGCAGTATTGGGTGGAAGTCCCTACCTTCTTCTCCACCTTCTCTCTCTGTCTCATTCTCAAGAAGAGGAGGGCAGGGTCTCCACACCACCACCGCCTTGGACTATTAAAATGCTGTCTGTTACTTTGGGATCTCAAGGCTTGTTGGTTACATTTCTACCCCACATTTCCTTCAAGCAGCTCAAGGTGGTGTACTTGGCTGTCTCCCATCTTACTTTCCCAACAGCCCTGTGAGGTAGGTTAGGCTGAGAGTGAGTGACTAGTCCTTGGTCACCCAGTGAGCTTCATAGCTGAATGAGGATTAAAATCCAGATCTCCCCTGGTCCTCATCTCACATACTGGTTCTCCACTCTCATTCTTTTGCCCCTTGTGCTTTCCTCGTAGCAAGACATGAAGGCAGAAGTCTCCTCTCTGCTTGCCTTCCACAAAGCATTTTTTTCTGTCCCCGCTACAGCCCTGGTTGCAGTCCCTGAAAGAAGATGTATTTTTCATAGCCCCTGGGTGGATTGCATATTAGCCGATAGCTTCAGCTTCTTCCTGGTGCTGTCAGTTTCGTATCTTGTTAGCTTTCAATGATTTTTTTATCATAAAGGCCACTGTGTATTTTTAAAAGGTTTTGTGTCCATGTTTATACGAAGACCCCTATTGTTTTAATATAAAATGCCAAAGGGTTTTTTTCATGCTGCAATCTTCTCTGATTGCCCTTCTCATCTGACGTGAAGCAATCGATAGCACCTTTTCTGCGAGGGGGGGGAGGGTGTGTGGTGTGAAGTCAAGTAGAACCTCACAAATAATGACATTTGATTGTGGTCCTCTGAGCATGTGGGTTAGCCATCGATCGCTTCTGCTTGAGAGCCGATGGAGACTTTCTGATTTGCACCCCCCGCCCCCCGGTCCCTTCCAGACAGTTAACATGTGAAAAGCGATTTTTGTTCAGCAGGGCTGAAGCAACAGCTGCTGAGAAGAAGTCATAGTAATAGCATTTTCAAAGGAGGGGTCTAGGTGGTGATTCACTCTGCATCCTAATTCTAGAGACTTTTGCCTGGAATCCTCCGGGTCGGTGGAAATAGCCTGTCTTTCACAGGATGGCTGGAGCTTGAAGGGCCAAGAGTGTGGTTGTGCTGAGGATTCCTGGCTCAATCAGCTTCCTCATTCATAACAACTTCATTTCCTAGTACGTAGCTCTTTTCCCCGTTCCTCCTGTGCTGTGTCCATTGGAATGAGGAAGCCTCGGCAAGAGGACAGAGACGCTCCTTGTGTCAGCCAGGCGGATATCGCAGTTGCTCATCAGGCCAGAATGATCTGGGATCGTGCCCAGGTGATGGATTGCCAAAGGCCGTTTGTTAACACACGTACGCACACGTTGGTGGTTCCACTGCTTGGCTGGGAGCCAACTGGCAACCGCCTGCTGTTTTGCCTCATGTTTATATCGACTGAGCATCTGTGGCCCATTTGCTTGGGAAATTGATGCACTGGCAGGGCAGCCATAGAGCACTGTGACCAAGGTCGTCTCTCTCTCTCTCTCTCTCTCTCTCTCTCTGTGTGTGTGTGTGTGTGTGTGAGAGAGAGAGAGAGAGAGAGAGAAGAAGAAGAAGAAGAAGAAGAAGAAGAAGGGGGAGGAGGGGGAGGAGGAGGAAGGAAGAAAATTTTGGGGAAATAGGGCAGGTGGCAGAAGGGACACACATCTGATCTTCCACAAAAGCTAGGGTGGAGATGAGAGGGCAACAGAGACGACTCGGTGCTTCTTTAAATACTTAAGAGATTCAAACTGTTCTGTTGTAGACTTGGGGATGTGTGCTATGGCAAAGTCTGCGTAGAAAAATCAATAGATAATCAAAAATCAAAAATGTAGTTAGGCTTTTAACAATCTCTGGAAGGAAAAATCAGCTGTGGTTTTTTTGGCTTTACTGTAGGGAGGGAAATCAGAATGGGGACTTCTGCCCATGTTTTTGAAGGCAAGTTCCCTTTCTGGATCCCTCCCAGAAGCCACTTCAGATCCTTCTCAGAGAAGACTGGTTGGCCCAATCCTCACTGTTTCATCTGGCTTTAGTTTTCAAAACAAGATGACTTTTGTGCTTTAGTGCGTGTATACACAAGAAACTGAGTATCCTTCTTAATCTGGAGTAACATCCGCTTCCACCTTCTTCTTTTTTTACAGTGACTAAAGCAAGTTAGATTCCCCATGGCTGCCACCAATGCAGAACATGCCATGGAAAACGTGGGGAACAGCAACCCTTGGGCCACACAAGCTTCAGAAGCCACAGGGTGGCCAGAAGGGTTGGAGCAGACTGCAGAGGAAGCACGCTGGGAGAGCCCCTGCTTCCTCTGTGGTTGTTCCTTTTGATTCCTGCAATGGAGGGGGTTGGACTAGATGATCCTTGGGGTCCCTTCCAACTCTATGATTCTATGAAAAGGAAGTGGCAGCAGTCACAGGGGACACAGCTGGCACAAGAGAACTGCCTGCTGGTCCGAGCTGGGGGTCTGCCCTAATATTGGGAATGAAAGCCAAACAACAAGCTGAGTGCTGGTGCAGCAGTTGCAAACCACCATTCTGTTCCTTGGGTGGCTGCACTCACAGCTCACATCTGGAGGTAGTGGGCCTGCACGTGGTTGCGTGGAAATATATTTCAGCCCCCAATCAGCTGAGTGCGTTAATGCTAAGGCTGTCTTAACACGAGAAGCCAAGGGTGCTCTGTAAACAGAGCAGCGTGGAAGCAAATACCCAGAGAATAAATTCTTACCTCAAACGAAAACATTTGCACTAGAGGAGCGCAGTACTAATTAGCAGGCTCTTAATTAAATAGCCTTTTTGATTTGCATCCAAATTACAACTTGTATGTTACGTCTTGGCTTTGATTAGCTGTTGTCACCGTCGTCTTCTTCTTAAAATAGTATTGAAATGCTCCACTTTGCTCAAATGCAAACCCCGCTTGGTCTCGGAGGTCTCCAGCACCAGGAGGTGAAAAGGTCAATCACCTCCGTATCCATTTAAAATCCATTATGGCCTGCCTGCTGCAGCTTATCAAGCAACTCTCTCTCTCTTTATTTTTCTAGCCACTGATTCAGGAATCTATAGCTCTGTGCAGGTAAATGGGATTTCATGGGCTTCTAACCTTTCTTACTTTATTGAAAAGCAGAATATTAACTGCTCCACTGACCAGCCTGTCCATTAAAGACACACAGGATATTTTTAGAAAATTGTTTGCCAATCAAATCCCCTCCAACGTCTGTGGAGAGCCTTTCAGCTTAGTGTTCGTTCTATGTGCAAACAGTACAGCTGTGCCGCTGCCCCTCCCGTCCCCCCTTTAAATGGGTTTTGCCATGCTGGCCTCTGTATTATGTAAGTCCTTTTCACAAGGAGGGTGACTTCAAGGAACCTGGACAGGCTAGAAGCCTCATGGAAGGGGACAGAGGAAAGCCCTAGATTGACCAGATGCCAATGAGATGCTGTGACCATTGGCGACCTTATAGGAGGCATAGAATAGAGGGGTGTTCTTCAAAGGGATGCTGTCATCTTGCAGTCCCCAGCCAAGAAGACCAGGGCCTGGTCCACACGTGCAGGAGACTGAGAGCAGAGAGCGCCATATCAGGCTGTGGGTGGAAGCTCCTGTCTGCAAATGGGCAGGGTCACAGCTCAGCGGCAGAACACCTGCTCTGCATGAAGAAAGTCCTAGAAAATAAGAGAGCGTTGGGAAAAGGTTTTTGCCTCTTTTCTCTTCCTGCTGCACTAGTATTCTATTTGCTTAGTGTCTGGGGTTTATTTTGTCTTGTGTCTAGGGGAGCATTCAAAAATGCAATTCTCTGCCTGTCCTCTAAATGGGTCCAGTCCATTCTGCCATCTTGGTCCCAATTTCTCCTCTTGCTGCATGCAGACCCATTCTTGGTTTCTTGGCCTGCCAGTTGCCCACCTATGATCTTTTTTTTAGCTTTTGCCACATGGTTGGTGGAAAAGCAAGGCAGTTCCAGGGCAGCCTCTTCGTCTTTTCTCCTCCCGGCCCCAAGCTTCTCCTTCTGATTCTCCTTCCTTCCCCGGTTACCTAAAACATCAGTTTCAGGCAACTAGTGGTGGGGCGGTGTAGATGTATGGGAGGCTGTTTCTAGGTGACCATGTGTTCTCTCTTCCTGCTTCTAGGCTCTCCAGAATGAGGGGAGGTTTTGCATCTGCAGCTCCACCCCCCACCCCCCCAGGCAGAAATGTGGTCTGTTACCTATAAGAGGATAAGTAAGAACATACTTGGTGAATGGTATTCAAAGAGACACTTCTAGGGCCCATGTGTATTGAGCTGGCATCTCATTTGCTGATCTTGTGCCATATTTATTTAAAAGTATCCTACTGACCCACTGACAGCTACTTTAGTAGGAAGATGCACTCAGGCTGAAAATAGATGTTGCAGACTGGGTAGTTCAACTCAGTCAGTGTGAGAATGCTGGTAATTGGAAATGCTGCCATTGTAGTGCTGGGTTAGAGGTTGGGCAAGGTGAATGAAGCCATTCTGTGGGTGGTTTAAAACACACACACACACTAGTCCAGGGGGATTTCTAGCAGTTAACTCTTCCTCCAGAGATGTTGGGTGATGGGTGGATACTTCCTGCTGCACAGGATCATGCCCCTCTATGATAGACCACTTTGTGATTCAGACTGGTGTAAGCAGTCTACAAATGCACATTTGGACACAACAAAGATGGATTTTTCCTCCATCTTTACATGGAAGTTGCCAGCCAACCGGAACATGAGGATGCAGCTTTCTGAGCAACATCCAGGCTGCCATCAGAGCATCCAGCAGACACAACTTCATAATTAATTATGTTTTAGAAGGGTGTGGTGCAGAAAGAGCTCATTGCATCATGCTCTTGACTCCAGCAAGTGCCCTGTTAGTGATGGTGTGTGTGTTGCAAATAAACGTTTGGCTTATGGAATAGACCAGAGACATTATAGCATTAATGCAAAGAAAGGGTATGCTGTGGTTGGCAGTATGATGTGCCCTGGGTGATAGTTTGGGACAGTGCATTAGTATAGATTTTGCTCTAGAACTGTCATCAGCTGCTGGAGTGCAGCAGTTTTGACTATTTCTACCTGACCTGACTATTGTGGAATCTGGAGTGGGGCCAGCAATATGTGTTGTCTATCTTTTTATTATGATTCTGCACTTTACACTGAGAGAGTGAGGGATGGTTTCACCCTTTGCATGGTGGAGAGGTTTGCCATGTGTACACTAATTAAAGTAAGGAGATGGTGTACCTGGAAGCCATAGTGGTTGGGAAGCAGGAGCAAGCAAGCTGTCCTGGGGATAGATATTATTGAATGCCTTCAATAAGTGGGTCAAGGCACATGGTTGTGGGGAAGGCATGTCTTGAGGGTTGTGTGTCACTGACTGGGGATGGTGGTGAGCAGGTCCTTCCTAACCACACATGTGCCAGTCAGTTGAGCATGAAAAACAAATTCCATTCTGCAAGCCTCTTTGGGTCCATTTTTCTTGCGTGACATTGAACTCCTAGGAAACCAATTACTGGCCTTTTGGTCCAAAGGCTTGTGAGGCAGCAACCTTGCAAAAGGTTTGAGTCTGGTCCTTGCCTGGATGGGAGACCACCTGGGATGCCTATGTATGCTATTCTCAAGCTTTTCCAGGTAGAGGAAAGGGGTGATACCAATGTAATGACAATTAGGAAGCTTTTCCTGTGCTCAGTACAGCCTGGCAGCCAGCCTGAGAACGTGTGTGGGTGTGGAGAGGAGATTCTGGTAATGAATCAGCACTGGGGAAACATGATTTCATTGAGCCACTTTGAAATCCATTGGAATTAACATAGCAACATTTGATAACCCTATGAATCTGGGGCCCTGTATACATTTGTTTCCAGGTTTTTCTGTTAAATCACTAGGACTTGAAAGTTTCTTTCTTAATGTAAACTGATGAGAATTCTAGATCCCTGGCCACCTACAGCTCATGTGCTTTTGTTGTTGATCTTTAGTGAATGGCATTCCTCTTTCTCTTGCAGGGCATTGATTTCTGCCCTGGCCAAAATGTTTCTGGAGTAACGACCCATGACCAAGAGGAGCACTCCAAGCTTCCACTTCTGTTTCACTTGGGAAAGGACCCTGGGGAAAAGTATCCAATAAGGTAAGGCAGGCATGTGATCGGAAACACACGTGGTGTTCTTGAGGTGAACACCAGCCTCGCAAGAGAGCGAGGTAAACTGGTCAAGCACAGCATCCCTTTTAACTGGCTTGTCCTTTCTCTGTGGGAAAGAATGCAAGCTTTTGAGCATCACAGAATTGTTCAGCAGCAGCATACAAAGCCAGGCTGACCAGGGGCTGCCATACAATGAGGCAGAGGAAAGCAGGCATCCCAGGCAGCCGGTCCTGGGATGCAGGGAGCCGCAGCAAGGGGCTGGGGCTTTGTGTACCATGCACAGCCTGCTCTGTGGTAGACCATGGTGTCCCACTGCCAGTGCTGAACTAAAATTTGGCTGCCAGCCGGGTCTGCTTCTGCTGGACTTGGAAAGCGGGGGATGAGGGTGGCATCTTATCTTTTGCCTCAGGCAGCAAAATGTCTTGGGCTGGTCCTGAAGTTGACAGACAGCATCTATGCTTTTAATAACAAGGCTTCTGGGAAGCTCAGAAAGAAAGTGTGAAAGAAGCAAGTTGGATCAAAATGCATTATCCTGACAGCACTGCAGCTGTACAGCTCTCTGACAAGCAGGTAAAATGAACTAAAACCAACAGAACTGTATTTTTAATGGCTGCAGACAAAGACAGCTCTCCTGTGGGGTGAAAAGTGAGGGAGCTGTCTCAGGTGGTAGATTCTGAATTCCATTAAGTAGAAAGCGGGGGCATATCTGACCTGTGGAACAACGCCTCCCCTCCAGTTGGTTCTTCTTTGCAAGCCCCCTCAACCTTAATTAGAGCCGTGCAAGAGGTCTTGACCTCCTTCCAGCCAAGTGGCCCCAGACTTCCATGCTGCAAGCTGGTTTCAAGACCCTGAGGAGGGAGGGAGGGAATCTGCAGTTTTAGGGGATGCGGGAGGGAGGCTCTTTGCAGAGAAGGCCCCTGAAAGCAACATGCTTGGAGTTATAATGGTGCTCTGAATGCTCCCCCCACCCTCCTGCTTTCAGCCCCGAGGGTGTTTTTGATGAAGAGTATAATCACGAAGACTGTCTCCTTGGTAGCAATCATCTTAATGTCAGAGCTGGGAGCCCTCTTGGTGGCGAAGGGGAAGGGTTGTAGCTCAGCAGCAGATGATGCAGTATGCAAGCGCCAGGTCCCCAGTTCAGTCCTTGCATCTCCAGGATCAGACCATAGGTGATGGGAAAGACTCTGCCTGACACCCTGGAGAGTCACTGTCAGTCAGAGCAGATGATATGTAGACTAGGCGGAGAAATATTCTGGGCTGGGAAAAGGCAGCTTTCCATGTTCCTAAGGAACTTGGCATGTTTGTGTAGCCAGAAGCTATTCAAGATAGGTTTCACTTATCCCTAAGATTAAATCCATGCTCCATTAAAGGGGTTAAGATATCCTGCTGCCTGCCTTTTGCCCTCACCTGAGGCCACTGAAAGGCAGGGTGTGAACTGAGAGTCTGTGGCAGCTGTTTGGTAAGCATATTTCCATGCCTGCCTCCTCCCTATGAATTGGCAGGTGAGCCTGGGATTCTAGCAGCCACCAGGAGTAGCTGCAGAGAGGCACATGAGGTTGCATTGGCAATGGAGCAAAAGAGCCTTGGCGGATCAGGTTTGGCGGGTTTTCTCACGAGGATCCGGAGTGTACCATCTGCTTTCCCTGAAACAAATCCTGTTTACAAAATGGAGCGTTAAGGAGAGAGGAAACGGGCGTTGTTGGCTCCACCTTCACCAAAGTGGCTTTTACAGCAAGGTGCTCTTGGAACTGACAGGGCTGCAATTACCCATCCTTCTAAATAGAGGAGCACTTTCGCTCATTCCATTACTGTCCTGGCAGAACCACGTGACTGCGCTGCCCACTAAGTGTTCTCTGCTGGGGAGGAAAGGAAAAAGAGATGCTGGTCCTATCCCTGGAGTGAATAAGATCTTCCTACTTTTCAGCCCTAATGAATTCTTTTTGCAGTTGATTTTTGTGGCTTGAGTGTTGCTGGTTCACATTGCACTAACTGCAGGGGCAGGCAGCGTGGGAGTGAATCATGAGCTGGAGAAGTATAGCTGGCTTATAGGTTTTAATGTGCACATAATTTGCGTAAACTCTGCATATAGAGATGCTGTCATTGGGAGTGGGGGGTGAAATAATTCCATCTTTGATCTCGCTGTGGTTCTTATTGGAATCACCAATTCTGGCACAAACTCAAAATTATTCATAACCTCTTTTGACCCAACTTATTAGCCAAAAAGGCTCCCAGAGCTGTTTACAAAGATTAGTAGTAAGACAACCAATCTGAAATGCATTACTTGCAAGGAAAAACTGATGAGGAGGGAGGAAGAAAAAAGGAAGGCCAGGCACCAGTTTTTCAAGTTTCAGTACTTGTAATGACCCACTGGGAAGGAAACAGGGTAGCCTGACAATATGACTTTCTCTCGCTCACCTTGAGGGTGATTTTCTTTCTCTCCTTTCCTTCTCTCATTCTCTGAAGCGTTTTGGTTGCACTAGTCAGAAAGAATGCTGTTCCCCTTTCCCAGAGAGTTGGGTGTTGGTTGTGAGCTTCCCAGAGGGGCACTGTGAGAGCAGGGTACTGGGCCAGATGGGGCTTTGGTCTGATCCAGCAGGGCCATTCTTAAGTTCTTAACCTAAATTGGATCTGCAGATTCCTCTTGACTTAAAGGCTATAGTTATATTCAATAGGTGTGATTTAAGTGAAGAGAAACTTAACATTTCAGTAGGCAGCTATGTATTAATTTATATTGATAATCGTTTATGCAATACTATTTCTTTTTTTGTCAAGACCATGCATAGTCCACACTAGAAGCAGAAATTGTCTACCAAGCGAACCCAAATCCAAAGACAGATCATAATGTTTTGCTGCCTGAAGTGCGACCTCTGCTATGACCAATACTCTAAAATGTCTTGTTGCATCTTTTCATATACAAGTTCCTGCCTTCATCTATCCCACCACCGCCCAGTGCTGCCTAGTAGGGCTGCACTGAGCAACAACTTTGAATGCTACATTGAGCAACACCTTGAATCTTAGAGCTGAATATTTTATTTATTATTTATTACATTCAGATTCCCATCTTTCTTACAGATTGGGCAGTGAAATTATGGCCAGGCCAACTGCACGCAGTGAGCCTCAGGGCTGGCCGGAAAATAGAAATAGCATAGTGGCATCATATTATCATAACATCAGTAACATCTCAAGAAGAACTGCCTTGTAAAGAAGTTCAGTTTTTAAAGGCCTGCCTGAACACTATAGGGTCTTCGCAGGTCCTTGCACAACATGCTGCTCACCACACCACACATTGGTTTTCTGAATACATCATGCCAGTCCAACAGTCTGCATATATAAAATTATTTCTGCAATTCCCCTCCCCCTACAAAAGGAACAACCTGCCATGCTTGGTGCAGAAGCCCCATCGTACCCACTCTTTTATGTCCTGTTGGGCCCCCAGGCATGGCCCCAATGTTGTCAAGTTTATCTTACCAACCACAAGAGCTGGAAGCTTCCTTTCAAAAAGAAAAAGCTGTGGCTGTCGGTATGCTGAATTCTGCACCCAGCAGCAAATCCCAGGCGTCCCAGTCCTGCAGAGCTCCAGTTTACACAGAGCTCCAGTTTACTTTTGTGCTTTGGGCTGAGGGGTTTTCCTTTCAAAATCCAAGCTACTTGGATCCAGATTTGGGAGCTCTCTCTCTGCAGGGCATCCCCTGCCTTGTCATCTAATTGGAAAACCGCCCTTTCTGAGTTGAGCTGCATTCCATTGTTTTCATCTGCAGCCATTTCTCATCTGGCTCCCTTGCTTTCCAAACACCCGGCAAGCTATTGTCTTGATTGAATTTTATGGGGAGATTATGACACGATTATGGCGAAATGATGTTTTAATATGCAGGGCATAATAGAAAGGCGCACATTCTCTCTCTCTCTCTTTAAATAAATATAATAATAAACCAAATGAAAGTTCATTTGGGAAGCTCTCTAATGTTTATATCCTCTCATATCTCCGGTCACATTGGAAGCCTTGTGGAAAGGAGGTCTCCCCTTCTTTGTGGGTAATTAAATTATCCTCATTTGCAGAGATGTTACTAGTGTGGCGGGTGTGTATTTTTGATTTGCCTTAATTATCCCCCTTGGCAGCCTGCCTGTTGGGAGTCCCTGTATTAGTGCTTCTCAGAGGGAGAGCAAGTGTTTTCTTGCCCAGGCATAATTTCACTCAAAAGATGGGTACCAGCAAGGGCCCTGCAAGCAGAGGAACAAAAATGGGCTTGTCGGTGATTCTGGGATTCTGGGGAGAATATGGGGAGGACCTGCCTGTCTGTGGGGATGCTGTAAACCTGAGCTCACTGTATTGCACCATTGAACATAAGATGCTGGGTCAGGCCATAGGTCCCTCATAGTCCAGGATAGTTCATGCTCTCTCTCTTTGTAGTCTCAGGGTTCCAAGCTGTTCTCCCAGTGTCTAGGTCTTCCAGCACAGAGGAAGAGCAGTGTGGAAATGTGGTGTTGTTTTTCAAATGAGAGCCTGTCTTGGAATAAAATATATAATGGGGAGAAAATAGGTGAGGTGATGTCTATATTATGCCAACTTGCATTGCTATGCATCTTAAATTTTTAGGGGTGGGAAATGCTTTCTCCAGCAAAGACTCCTATGTTACCAGATCCTTCTTTGTTTTGTCTTGAGTCAGGGGGTGAGGCACACAACTCATTGCAGATGGAAAGAGCTGCACCACCTGGCTTTACAGGCATTTGGATGCAGAAAGAGAGAGAGAGAGAGAGAGAGAGAGAGAGAGAGAGAGTATGTACACAGATACTTAAACAAAGGAAGAGAGAAATACAAAAAAGCTATATATATATTTACAGCTTGGCTTCTCATCATTCAGATTCAGTAACCTCAGACAGTTCTGTGAAGCTGGAAAGGGGAGTGTAAAGGCTCAAAGATTAAGATCATCACAACCCAGGAAGGGAGGCAATATATTAACACCAGCTCCTTCCTTCCAGCCCCAAACTGAGTTTTCGCGGCAGGCCACGGCGGGGTTAACAATGGAGTGAGTTGTGTACAGATTTTGCTTGGAGTGGGAGGGCAATGAGAACAGATTGCAGAAGCACAATTACGCTAAATGAACTAAACACATGCCACACCTGTGCCTGGGACCTTGTGCCTCCAATCCATCCCTGATTGGCTCTCTGGGGACTTCCTGGAGGTAAAGTGTCAATTAGTGTAATGACCCTGGACTCTGTCCACTCTGCTCCTTCATCCTGAGCGTGGAATAATTCTGCGTACACAGGGGGAATCTCTCCGAGCAAACTCCTCACAACACCACCTGCTCACCCTGGCGCGCTCTTCCCTCTCATTCTTCCACTGCAATTCCCATCCTCCCTTTGGCAGGCTTGAAGAGACGGAATACAAATTTAGGGCGGCCCAGGGGCAAAGCAGCCTGTCAGTTTGCTTAGACAATAGGCGTTCCAAACACCTGTACAGGCATAGCACCAGCAGCAGTATGAAAATTGCTGTGGATTCTGGTCATTCATTCCCTCATGATTCTTTTTCCTCCCTTGGATAATGCAGAGGTGGGCATGACCAAGCAGCTTTTCTTTGCAGAGCAGGGGATATTGTACATCCCATATGCAATCTATATGTGCACCAGCTTGTTAACCAGTTCAAATAGCTGATGAGGATAAGTGCAGGAGAAGACAAGATCTCTACAATCTGTGCTGCTGGCTCTCTGCTTTTGTGTGGGAAGATTTCCTGTGTGCACCCCAGTGAAATAAACAGCCTCCATCACCCAGTGCTGGCTGATGCCCATGTTCCCTGATTTTATTAAACTTGACAGCAATGTCTGGTGGGCAGCTGCAAGAAGACAGACAGGTGAGGTTAGTGCACCATTGCCTTGCTTCATTGTGGCTCGTCTTGGCCTTGCATAGCACAGCACAGGAGTGAAAAATTGGGGAAGACCAAAGCAGCTGCGAGCTGTTCTCCAGGAGCCTGTAAATGTGCACAGTTCCAGGATGCCATAGTTTGGCGCATGAACCAGGCCGTTGCCTCTTTCTGTGTGTGTTAATACTAGATGATAACAATACAATACTATAGTTCTTGCTCTACTTATTTCTCCCCATTGCCAGTTTTTGGGAATGACTTGCTCTGTTCTTTCTTTGTGTGCATATAAATTTTATGTTCCCATTACTACCGGTAATTTATTGAAACGCCTTTGCATTTGTTTTCAGTGCCACAACAGTCTGTTTGATGCAACAGATCAACAGGGCTACCCCTCTTAAAAAGTGGGATAGTGGGTTCAGATCAAAGCAGACCCCTGTTTTCCAGAGACTTCAGCAACCTGTTCTCACAGTGGCTAAGCAGATTCCTACAGGAAGCCTACAGGCAGGGACCTGAGCACAACAGATGACCTTAACAGATTGGAGAACTGGGCCAAAACTAACAGAGTGAATTTCAGTAGGGACAATTGCAAGTTTCTGCACTTAGGCAAAAAGAACCAGCTCCACAAATATAAAATGGGGAACACCTGGATTGCCAATAGTACATGTGAAAAGGATCTAGAGGTCTTAGTAGATCAGAAGTTAAACATGAGCCAACAGTGTGATGTAGCAGCAAAAGAAGTGAATGCATTCTAGGCTACATCAACAGAAGTATAGTGTCCCAATCAAGAAACTGGCTAGTAGACACTGATAGCTGTTGCCTTAAAGGCTTATCTGTATCTGGTTGGCTACTGGGAAGCAAGATCCTGGGCTAGAGAGACTGCCATTGGGTCTCCTCCAGCAGTTGGTTCTTACATTCTGTGGCAGAAGAGGTCACAAATTCTCTCTTCGCTGAGATGAAGTCTGTCATTGTTCTCAAGAATGCAATTCCTCCTTGCAACCTTCCTTCCACTTTGTTCTGAGCCATGCTTAGATCCAGCTCCACCATTGGACTTAGCGTGTGTGTGTGTGTGTGTTTGTGTGTTTGTCTGGAAGGCTGCCAAGAAGATATGGTATTTATAGCACTTACTGGAAACCGTTGGCGTGTTCCTCGGTTTCGAATGTGATTGATTTTGGAGAAGGAAATGCTCTGGAGCCCCCGGGGCCAGTGGGCAGCTCGGACCAGGAGTAAAGGGGGTCCAGGGTCAGGCCTGAGTGGCATTGTTTCCATTTTATCTCCAAAAGCAATTTGCAGTTCCTAAGTGACTCTTAATATGATGGACAAAATGAGATCACTGGGTATTAATCCTCCATTTAAGAAGTACTTGAAGTAATACCACAGTGAAAGGGAACGTTAAGCCACTTAAACAAATACCTGCTGAAGTTTATAATCCTGATAAGAGTAAGGGGTGGGTTGTTGGGGTGGGGGAGAGTGGGAAGGGGCCTGGTTTCCTGCTCCTCCTTAACATTCACAAGAGAGTCAGTGAAAGCCCTCTTGTGTGAAAACAATGCAAGGTGTCCAACCTTGTCTTCGTCTTCTCCATCATCTCTCACCCATCTTTGGATATATGCCTCTTCAAGTTCTCCCATCATCTTCTGTTGCTTGCTTCTTGCATCCACATAAGCCCTGCTATTAATTTTAGATTGTCTACCCATTACATAGGTGGCGTTGCCCTTGGCCTTTTGAAATTGTAGCTTTGATTAACCTTCATCAGCCCAAATTGCCTCTTGCCACATGTCCTGCATATATCCATGTTCACAACCTTTTCCACTGCATCCGTTACTTTTAATCTTTGCAGTATCCAATTATTAGTTTTTCCAACTTTTTACGATATTTCAAACATTGCACGTTCCATGATCTTAAAGGTAAAGGTACCCCTGCCCGTATGGGCCAGTCTTGACAGACTCTAGGGTTGTGCGCCCATCTCACTCAAGAGGCCGGGGGCCAGCGCTGTCCGAAGACACTTCCGGGTCACGTGGCCAGCGTGGCATCGCTGCTCTGGCGAGCCAGAGCCGCACACGGAAACGCCGTTTACCTTCCCGCTAGTAAGCGGTCCCTATTTATCTACTTGCACCCAGGGGTGCTTTCGAACTGCTAGGTTGGCAGGCGCTGGGACCGAACAGCGGGAGCGCACCCCGCCGCGGGGATTCAAACCGCCAACCTTTCGATCGGCAAGCCCTAGGCACTGAGGCTTTAACCCACAGCGCCACCCGCGTCCCATTCCATGATCTTAGGAAGTTCTAATTCAAGTGACTTTTTGTGCAGACCAAAGTCAACCAAGGTAAAGGTCTCCAGCGTGTGTTCCCGTGTGGGGCACGCACATTGCCACATGCTCAGACTTGCTCTCTCCACCTCTCAAAGCTGCTGAAGCCACAATAAGACATCTTGCAACCCAGATCCATGCTGGATCTGGATTGGTCATAGCTATGAACATTTAAACTACATCAGCTTTAGATGGTTGCAGTGTCCAAAACAGAAATAAAGATTTGGATCACTTGGCTCTGAGTTGTTGAAGGTGTTTTCTGTGTTACTACGTAACTTCCTATTCTGAAGTTGGGAACAAAATGGGATTAAAGACCCTAACAAGTAAGTAAGTAAAATATACTCTCGTGATAATATATTCTCTTGAACATGTCAGTGCTTTGCTCACTGTGGCAGTAGGGTGGCAATGGAGGAATTCACATCTATTTAAATGGGTACCATTCTGTGAAGCATAACTTGAGTCAGTCCACTTTTGTGTTCCTATGGCATGGAGTCTATATCTATTACCTTGGGAGCAGGCAGAGGGTGAGGCGGATGCTGTGATGCTGTGTATCCATGGCATCTTGGGCCTGCTGAAGGCCAATCTTCGTATTCTATGCTATTCCTAACAGTGTTTTAAGCATCCAGGTCCAGGAACCATCTGAAGGCATGGTAGCAAGTGTGGTGGGCCCTTAGGGTTGAAGCCGAAGGACTGTTTTTTAAGCTGTCTAGGTCTGGTAATCCCTAATTCAACCATGAGCAAATGCCAGGCTTGGGAGAGCTATGTTGTTGTTTTTAAATTAAAATCCCAGGATCCACCAACCAGAACCAGGCTCAGAAAGGTAGTTCAAGGGGCAGAACCAGTTTTCTGCTGCACACCCCATTAGTCACTTGTTGGGATGATCTCTGTGTACAAGCTGTCTGTCTACCATCTGCCCACTCCTGCCCTAATGTGCGAACTCCATGCACCCACAGGCGTGCAACACGTGAAATTTTAATCTAGACTGTGCTGTACCATCTCCAGAGTGAGCAGAAGTTGTCATTGATGGCTCTCCGCATCTGCCACTCCACATATGGGTTGAGTAACTCATCACAAGCCACAGATCCGTGATAGAGCACCTGCTTTGCCTGCAGAAGTCCCTGGTAGATTTGATAGCAGGTGGTGAATAGTTGCTGCCAGTCAGAGTTGACGATGCTGGGCTGAATAGTCAAAGAAGTCTAATGTGGTATAACACAGCAATCTCCCACCCACCACACCAGGTATGCCAGCATTCCTTGTGTTTACATCTCTGTCCTGCCTGATCTCCTTCTTCTGCCTTTCCAGTTTTTCAAGTGCTGAATACCAAAGTGTTATAGAAAGAATCTCCCCCATCGTTGAGCAGCACAAGGAGACATTGCTACCTGGGCAGCCTCAGCTGAACGTCTGTGACAAGGCGGTCATGGTAAGGGATTAAAATGTAAATAAGCATAAAAGCCCTTGGTCCTTCATGTAGTCTGTGGAACTTATCTCCCCTTAGGTTGGGCAACTCAGAACATCATCTTTCCCTTTTTGCAGGAAGTGCTTCAATTCACTAGGAGTTTATGTAAAAAAAAAAGGCCATGCATTTCTGTTGTCACTATATCTTCCTTTGTGAATTCAAAGAGGCAGCAGCACTGAAAGACCAGTTCCATACATATGGAAATGAGCCTGAAAAGTCTCTGTCCATCGGCACTGAGGCATCTTTCCTCTTCTCAGCTTTTGCAGTGCCTAGTATGTGCTTAAGGACGCGGGTGGCGCTGTGGGTAAAATCTCAGCGCCTAGGGCTTGCCGATCGCATGGTCAGCGGTTCGAATCCCCGCAGTGGGGTGAGCTCCCATCTTTTGGTCCCAGCTCCTGTCCACCTAGCAGTTTGAAAGCACTCGTAAGTGCAAGTAGATAAATAGGTACCGCTTTATAGCGGGAAGGTAAACGGCGTTTCCGTGTGCTGCGCTGGTGCCGGCTCGCCAGAGCAGCTTCGTCACGCTGGCCACGTGACCCGGAAGTGTCTCCGGACAGCGCTGGCCCCCGGCCTCTTAAGTGAGATGGGCGCACAACCCTAGAGTCGGACACGACTGGCCCGTACGGGCAGGGGTACCTTTGCCTTTAGTATGTGCTTTGGATGCAGTAGGTCTTAGGTTCGACTCCTGGTATCTCCAGGTATGGCTGGGAAATATCACTTTCTGAAACTCAGGAGATCTGTTGCCAGTTAGTGTACAAGGGACCACAGCACCTTGAAAGAGGTAGAAATTTGACCCTTGCAGTCATAAAATCTAGGAGAGTCCAACTCTCTGTGAGAAACTTCAGCTTCTCTGGCAAATGAGGCGTCCATCTGTTTGCCTTGCACTGCTTCCACTGTCCTTCCCTTTACATTTTGGAAGTGATAGCCAGATTATGAAAACCCTGTTAATTGTTCTTTAAGTTGGCTGGAGCCCTCCTTCCACGAGCTGAATGCCTGCAAAAATGCCCTTTGCTGTGATTGCCAGGCCATCATTGCCACCTGGTGTTAGCAGTGCAGAATGCAAAGCCTCACTCACCAGCAGCCTCTCAAAAACTATTTCCCCCTGTAGGGCTCTCACATGAAACAAAGCAGATAAAAATAACGCAAACAGCACAGAGCGGGCAGGAATGACCTTTAATAAACTGACAGCTGGATTCTCCCATGGATGGGTGGGCTTTGCAGAGAGACGCCGAAGGAGGGAGATGGTGATGCGCTTGGCTGCCCTTTGAAGGTGATTGATGTTGGGCCAAGCGTGTGCTAGGTGCAGTACAGAATATGGATGTGAGGCAATCTCCGCCTCAGAGGCCTTGCAGCCTTTGTTGGATGAAAAGGACCAAAACGGAGGGTCATAGATTGACTAATGAGCAGCAAAGGTTCAAATGAGGGAAGGGACAAATTGGAAGAAGGTAGGGTGGCTTATGAGGGATGTGCAGCAGAGAGCATTTTATGGGGACTGAGAGTGGCTCATGCAGAAGTCTAGGCCCTCTTGACTTGTCCACACTAGCCGATGGGGAGTGAGGGCTTGATTCTGTACTGCTGGTTTTCACTTGCCTTCTCCAGAGCTGCTTTCAGCTCTGTTCCAAATAGAGTTGATTTCGTAATTTATTACCTGCCCTTCACCATAAGGTCCCAGGGCAAGTTACAGTGATCTGAAAATACAGTATTAATAACGTTTTAAAACAAATGACAGCCACAGGAATAGGGTGGGGCCCAAAATATTATTTATCTCAAGTGTCAGAGGCCAGAGTAAAGGCTAGGCATAAACATGCCTTTGAGGGATAAGAGGCTTTTCCAGCACAAGGGCGAAGATGACGGAGCCAAAGGGACCCAGAGATAAGGGTGGGAGCGAGGAAGCTCACTGGATTAAGGGCTGAGGTGAAGAACTTGAGGGGAGGCACTTTGGCACTTTCTCCCCCGGTGCCCCAGTTGTGTGACCCACTGCCATCAGGAACACCCTTGGGGGATTCTGTGCTGCTCATCCTGCATGGCATCTAAAGACAGGCTGTTTGGTGACTAAAGGCCCCCTTGAGACTTCTCAGGTGGGTGGGTTGCACTCATTGCCTGGTTGTAACCAATCGCTTCTGGGCTCTGGAAGGGATTTCTCTTTGTGGAGGGTGTCCTCTCCCTCCTTCCTGACATTGGCTGTCTTCTACAAAACTCAAGCAAGGGCAGGATAATTCCGGTGAACCACAGAGGTGTCGAGGCTGAGCTCTCCTGTTTCGGTGTCGCCATGTAAATGCCTTCTAATCCATCAGTTGGCGGGCTAATCCATCAAACTGCTCATTAAAACACAAATGTTCTTATCTGTCTCACCCTTGGCCTTCCGAGACTGCTGTCTTCTCCTGAGCGCTTTGGGTAATCTCCGCAAATATGTCTGTGCAAAATAATTATAGAGCCTTTCAAAGTCTAGGGCTGTTTCTCTCTTCCTGTCAGCAATACAAAGGTTTGCTCACTTATCACGATGCCAGAAGAGGGATTTGAGACAGCCCCAGAATAATGCAGGGATAGTGCGGGGGGGGGGGGGGGGAGCTAATACATGACCCTGTTGCGAAGAGGACAAGGCAGCCCAGTCTGTTGGAATGGGGTTTTAGCATGTGGGTCTTTGCACTAGTTTTACCATCCTGTTCACAGGGTGTAGCCATTCTGTTATTTCTAACAGAAATAAGTTGTTGTTGTTGTTGTTAATAAAGTGCCTGAGCCTGGGGTGAGGAACCTGCATCCCTCCAGACCTTGCTGGATTCCACCTCCCATCAGCCCCAACCAGGAAAGCCAGTGTTCAGGGGGGATGGGGGTTGGAAGCAGAGCATCAGAGGCTTTCAGGTTAGCTACTGAAGGTCAAAGGTATCCTAAGTAATGCACAAAGTGTTTGGTGGTTTGTTTGTTTTTTTAAAAAAACCCAACAGCCCCTGCCTTCAGGCTACCAAGGTGAGAGACACCATATGAAAATGGGGGTGGGTTGGGATATAACAGGAGAGCAAGCAAATTCAGATACTAATTTTTCCTAGTGATTTGTGGCTGACCCAGTTTCTCTTCCTGTCTTGCAACAGAATTGGGCTCCTCCAGGCTGTGAGAAGATAGGGAAGTGTTTGAAGCCTCCCAGCCCCAACCCTCAAAAATGCTTTTGGCCCCACTGAGCATCTCATGCCTGACCTGCTGGAGACAGAGCTGCTGCGGATCATTTCTTCAGAAAAGGGGCATTGTGGGAAGAAGTCCAGAGTGTTTCCCTCCTCTCTTTCTCAGGGTTACAGCAGTAAATCTATATGAATTCAGTCTCTCAGTACAGACAGGGCCAAGGTACTGTGATCTTAAGACTATTTCAGATATTAGGGCTGGAGAGCCTGCCTTAGTCCTTTGCTACACATAAGTTCCTTTGAGACTGAGCCCTCAGTTATCAGTTGTGATCATCTCTCACAGCATTCTGCTCCCCTCCCACTGCCTAGAATTGGAAGTTTGTCCTGGAGCTCAGGAACCCTTCTGGACCTGATGAGGCAGAGCATCTCTGTGCCATCTAAAAATTGTTAAGCGTCAATGCCAGTATTCAGCGGCTCCAGCAAATGTACAGTGTTGCTTAAACATGCTTGGAGCAAAGACTGCTGCTCACTGCATGCAGTGCCAGCAACATTACAGTCTATTGACTATAATGTCTCCCATACCCTCTGCAGGCCAGCTTTGGCAGGTGGGCAGGACTACCCACCTGTCAATCGCCAGGCATCATAATGGTGTCAAAGTTTAAAGGAGGTTGTTGCATCCTTCTTTGAGGATGCTATTCCAGCACTAATCAGCTCATTGGCACTGAATGATCACCATTCAGCTGATCATTAGTTACAGGAAGCCCCTTTGAAGTCTTTGCAGAGAAGACAATGCACCTAAAATTGAAGTATTTTTCCCTCTGCAAAGAAAATGGTCTCTACTCAAAGTGCTTTCTCCAGCTCTTTCAATACAAACTGCTTCATCCATCTTTCTTTCTTTCTTTCTTTCTTTCTTTCTTTCTTTCTTTCTTAGCTTTTTGGATTCAAAACAAAGGAGGAAGTGCTTTAAATCCAAGTTCCTTCCTATAGCCCCCTTGGCTGCACTAGATAACTTCCTAGTGCAGCCAATCCCAGCTGATTGTTGGGGCTTTGGCAGTGCAGGGCTCTCTTCGAGCACTAACAGTTTGCTGATCATTGGTGTTTGCACAGAGTCCTGCATTCCACTTCAAAAAGGGCTCCGCAGGTGCCCTTTTGGGCCCAGCTATTACTTTACCTGCATCTCACACCTGATGCAATATATGCTAGCAGGTGTAGGGCAGGTGAGTGTGTCTCAGCCAAAACGGTCTGGCCAGAGGCTCCCCACACCTGAGCTATATTATCAATAGTTAATGCCTCTGATAGCTAAGTGGAGCTTCTATGTTTAGAGGCAGTCTACCTCTACATGCCAGTTGCTGTGGGATGGAAGAACAACAGGGTAGTTGTCATAACGCCCAGCTTGTGGGCTTCTTGGAGGCACCTGGTCAGCCACTGCTGGAAACAGATGGCTGGCAAGGTAAACCTTTCTTCTGTTATTTTGCTATGCAAAGAAGTGTTCTCCATTGCAAACATTTCTTTTAAGACTTGGTTTCAAATGGTGCCAAAATATACATTTTCAAGAAGTGCCAAAGGTTAATATGAATAAATGTCTGCTGCTGTGATGTTGTTTTTAGTATGATTAGAAGAGTTCTGTATGTTTGTTGTTAACTTTCAAGAAATACTTCTGTCAGCTTTATAACTTTCTTATTGTGCGATTGTAAGAAATTAAGGCCAATATAATATGTGATCTACAAGTGCTGTGTCTCTCTTCCCTGAGCTCCTTGTTGAATGAGATTGTGGAAGATAATAAGATTTGAAATGCAAATCCCGGCGTGCAGTATTTTAAAATGTGAGAAGTTGGGGAAGGAAAGGAGAAGAAGTGCCTTGGGGGCCTGTCATGCTAGCATTCTGTTTGATAAGCCAAGCCTCTTGGTTTAAGCTGTGATGGATTTCTTCACATGCCTACACCAGCAAAGTCTTGCTCCACTTCACTAAGTGGATCCCAGGGGAGACATTGAAAGACTGGCCTCTGCCATGGATTCATTAAGTAGCCTTGAGTAAGTCACCTTCTCTGTCAAACTTTATGACAGTAGCCTATCTCACAGGGTTGTTGTGAAGACAGATCCAATAAAGATGGCAAAGTTGTAATAAAGATGCTATTTATAGCCTTCTCCTGTGGAAAGGAAGGTGTTGGGGTTCTCACAGAAAAGCTGAATTGGTGGTGAAATTGCAGAACAAACTCAACTGCAAAACAGTACCGCCCCCCCTACAATTCCAATCACTTCCTGTCTTTGGGGATATAGCTGTTAAAAAAGCTCTGTGTTCCAATGGAAACTTGCATGCTTGGGTCAGTGTTTGTTTCTTCTGTTGCTAAGGCCTGGCCAGCTTGGGCCAGCTGTTGGGGGAAAGGATTTTTTCTGGTGGTGGAGGAGATAATTTGTCTTTGAGAAAATCCTAGTATTAGCAGGGACAGCTGTGAAAATAGCCTACACAGTGACCTTCTGCTTCATCACCCACCCACCCCGTTCTCTGTCTTGCCCAACAAAGGCCTTTCTGGGAAATGCAAATCCTTCTGGATGGATGTGACCTTTGTATAGGCTTTCAGCTCAACTATATCCCTTTAAAGAAAAAATAAATATTCTCAGCAATGGAGACTGGAAATGGCAGTGCCCCTACAAGCACCTTGTATGGTGTTCCTTCACCCAAGATGCATTCTTTTCTGTCTTATCTAGCCTGGCAAAGAGTTCTGCGTAACTTGAAAGCTTGCAGACTGTACCATGAACGTTGGCTATTTAGCTGATCTGTGGATTCTGTTCTAATGGACCAAACCTGGCTGCCTCTTTCGTGTCGAAGAGTAAAAATGCCTTGTACAAAGCATATTAATTGAGAAGTATGTTCAGGGTTTCAGCCACATTCTTACAGGAACAGAAACTGGAAATCCAACATTGCCAAGGTGAGTTCTGGAAACTAGCCCTTCGGCTCCACCAGGGGGCTTCATGGGACATCCGGCTTTGAACACATCCACCAGGGTTAAACAATCTGCACTGCTTACCAAGCCAAGTTCAAGGTTTTGTTGTTGCCGTTTAAAGCCCTAAACTACATACTGGGACCTCTGCTAGTGGGTTGGGGCCAACAGTTTGGATCACGGCATGATCTAAAGTGGGTCACAGCAGCAGCATGGCCAACATACAGATATATGGTTAAATAAATGAGAAACATGTTCCCATATGCATGTTTGGATTAGAACTGGGTCTTTGGTTCGAAAAGGTTGAAGATATGTTGTAGCTGTTACTGCAATTTTTTTAATGCTATTTTTGTGATGTACAAATGACATGAGAAGACTTGGTCTATTTATTTGTATCACTTATAATTCCTATGTTCCTTGTTTATAAAACCTGATAAAAAGTTATTAAAAAAGCAAAAAGTACACAAAGGATGGCCACCTACAGATTGCCAAAGGACAGGAAATGCACAACACAAAATGAGGACACCTTTGCATAATACAGTGGTACCTTGGGTTACAGGCGTTTCAGGTTACAGAACTTCAGGTTACAGAATCCACTAACCCAGAAATAGTACCTCGGGTTAAGAACTTGGCTTCAGGATGAGAACAGAAATCACGCTCCGGCGGCGCAGCGGGAGGCCCCATTAGCTAAAGTGGTACCTTAGGTTAAGAACAGTTTCACGTTAAGAATGGACCTCCAGAACAAATTAAGTTCTTAACCCAAGGTATTTGCATAAACCAATTATATTTGCATATTTTAAGGGGGAAATCACAATGATTTAAATATTGGGGGGGGGGGGGAGTTGTGTGCTTGCTTGATCTGCCAATTACTGGTAGGCTGGTTTATCTTTAAACCAGACTTGGACTGGACAGCCAGTGTGGTGTAGTGGTCAGAATGCTGGACTAGGACATGGGAGACTTGGGTCTGAATCCCTACTCAGCCAGGAAGCACACTGGGTGACCTTGGGCCAGTCACTCTCAGTTTAACCTACCTCACAGGATTCTGAATTATAAAAATGGGGAAGGAGGAGAAGACGATGTATGCCACCTTGAGCTTCTTGGAGGAAAATTAAATAACACAGAAAATAAAGAGAGGAATTTCCTCTGGAAAATTGCGCACAAACCCACTCCATGTCCTCGTAGCTGCAATAACCCCATATTTTTTGACCCCAGCTCTCCTCCTCTGCGTGTGCCTTCTGTCAAGATTCTCGATTGTAAGGGAGGTGGGGCAGCGACCTGACCTTTGCAAAGTAAAGCTCGCGTTGATGACGGCTGCAAGCCAGAGAGCGGAAGCCCAGCTGATTCACCGGCTAAATATGCAATGAGAGTCCTGCCTCGCCCTTGAGCACCCGCTGGCAAAGTGGAGGAAAATAACTCCCCGTTTTCGAAACCAAAAATATTTAACGGCCTTGGTTCTGTGCACAAAGCTGGACTTTTAAGCTTATGGTAAGTAAGGAGCCACTAATTATTTGTGGTTAATATAAACCCACATAGATAGGGACCTGGAGGTTCTAACTTTCTTTGCTGACTCCTCCCCAGCCCCAACCGCGCAAGAGTGGTGGTTCCTTACAACTAGTGTCCCCCCCCCCTCCCGCCGAATGGATTCTCCCAGGAGGCCACTCTCCCACGCATGCGCGTTGCTTCGTACCGGGCAGATTGACTGCTCTAGCCATGGGCGCTGAGTTGCGGCAGCTGCGGCTGCAACAGAAGCGGCGGTTGGTTCAGGAGCGGATCCGGGAGTTCCCCGATTTTCCCACGCCGGGGGTGCTTTTCCGGTAAGCGGGACGGGTAGCGGCCACTTGGGGCTATATGTGATGCCGAGGTCTTGTTCCCCTGAGCATGTGCAGAGGGCAGTCCTTCCCCCTCCCTTGGGGAAGCGCTCCTGTTGCCAGTGAGCCACTACAAGGTCCCGGCGACTGCGGAAAGGAAAATGCACTCTGCCCATGCTCCGAAGTACACTTTTTTCCTGACCGTAAACTTCTTCCCTCTGGTTGTCGAATTCCCCTCATTTAAGAGGCTCCAGGGCTCAGATTAAGCCGGTCTCGAAGTAGGGGTGGGGGTGGTCGTCTTCTAAAAATATCCCTTTATTTATGCTTACGCCCTCCATGCGCCTGGTGCTCTCCAAAGTACCAGCAGGACAGGTCTCTGGAGGAGCTTGCAGTCCAGAAAGCATAATTTGCATGATTTGCCCCAGGACTGCAGAGATGAAAGGAGGACCATGCTGGTTTTTGCCCTCGATCAGGGGACAAAGGAGAACCAGGACCCTGTGCTTCTGCCCTCTCAGCAAGTATGGGCATCCACAGGGGTTCATGACCCGAAGCTCCCTGACTCCACAGTCAGTTTCTAGCATGCGTGGAACCTGAGATATGAGACGAAATGTGTAGCCATGATTCTTCTCATTTTTGGGCCTGTTTCCCCCTTTCAGTGTTTTACTTTGCCCCAGCGAAAAGTTCCTGCTGAGGCCCCTGCCCCCAAGAGTGCCATAGCAAGCGGAATATGCCACCTGTGGGCCAGGGGATGTGACTGAAGTGATACCTAGCTTTCAGGTGTGATTAAGCCTAGAGGAAGTGGGAGAATAAGGAAAATACACAAGAGGTTGGATACCTGTTGCTTTAACTTCATTTATAAAGCAGCTCCAATGCTGGATCCCAAATGTTTTTCTTCTGAAGGATAATTCCCACTCACAAATAATTTCTTTTGACAAGTGCTTCTTTCTCTCCATAGAGATATCACCCCCCTCGTAAAGGACCCGGTTGCCTTTGCAGCTGCAATTGACCTCCTGGAAGCTCACGTCAAGGCCTCACATCCCCAGGTTGAGTACATTGCAGGTGAGTCAGGGACCAGTTTGTCTTTAAAGCTCTGGAGGGCAGCAGGTTGGGGGAGGCTGTCCTTAAGAGAAAGTCAGTGGATCTTGAGGCCATGAATGCCCCATCTATAAACATGCTGCATCCTGACAACAAATCTTCCTCCCTTGACTCCTCTGAGTTCTCTGTGCATGCTCAGATGCACTCTTGGTCAAATGTATATGCCAAAGCTGAGCCACTGAAACCAGACAGTACTTCCTTTAAATCACAAAGAGCTTGGCATTTGCTCCACTTAAGCCTCCACTGAATGGCCTCACAAACAGCAGAAGAAGTGCTAAACCTGTGCCTGGTTTCTCCCTGGTCTGCTAACTTTCTACTTGCGGGGGATTGCACTGCATAGAGAAGCATTCTGTCATGTGAACGCGCGCTGCCCCCCCCCCTGCAGTGTGAAGACCAGAGACAGGTTTACAATCTCATCTTCCTGTCAGCAGGTAGAAGGAAGGCCTCACATACCACACTCACTGTGCCACAACGATGGGAGTACCGCTTTTAACTTTGAGGACTGAGAAAGTAAGCTGCTGCTTCTCTGCTTCTGACAGGTCTTGAATCCCGAGGATTCCTTTTTGGACCAGCTTTGGCACAGAGATTGGGAGTTGGATTTGTGCTAATACGGAAGAAGGGGAAGCTACCAGGTCCCACAGTGTCTGTTGCCTACTCTCTGGAATATGGCCAGGTATTGGTGGGGTTTTTTTTCTAGGGGGTGGAGGTGGGGATTTCAAATGCAGCTCTGGTGGAGGGGCTTCTAATGATCACCCATTTATGCTGCCTCAGCAGGAGAATGCAAAGCCATTTTTAAAAAAAGTGTATTATAATTTTTAATTTACCACATTTGTACACCAAAAAATCTTAGAGCAGCTTAGCAAAGTCAGCTCTAAGACAGTCTCTTCCCTCACGCTCACAATCTAAAAATACGTGACACATGAGGAAAAAGGAGGAGGGAAAAGCTGAAACACAAATTCTTTTTTCCCTTTATTTGCATTTTCAAAAACAGGAACAGAGCACACTTCGCCCCCCTCCGCCTGCCCCACTTACGACTTTGTGCCAAATACAGCATGTATACATATGCCATATAACTTCCCTTCCACCCTTTTCCTGGTTCCTTTGTTTTTCTACTCCATGTAATCACATCTTTTTAATCATCCAGTTTGTTATGTATTAAAAAACTATTTCAACGCTGCTGGATTTACTTGAGGCCTGCTAAGCTATGTATTTGTTTATACTGGTTCTTATCTATTCCTCCTTGTATTCCTTCTCTTCGTTTTCTCTTACCCTGTTTGTCAGACCATCCAGTCCAGCATATTCAAACATTTTACACTGCCATTCTTCCTTAGTGGGTACTATAGTTGTTCTCCACCTTTGTGCCAACAAGGTTCTAGCTGTGGCGGTGGCATATAGTAATAAACTCTTGGTTGTTTTTTTACCTCCGTTGTTACCATTCCCAAGAGGAAAATCTCAGGTGTTTTGGGGAAAGTTTTCTTTTTAATATATATATTTTAATTCTTTATATATAGTTGCCCAATATTCCTTAATTACTTTACAGGACCGCCACATGTGGAAAAAGGATCGCTCAATTTTATTACACTTCCAACATATACATTTTTCTTTTTTTAGACATTTTCGCCAACCTGGTGTGTGTTGAACACCATCTGTGGGTCATTTTCATATTTTATCGCATAGCATGCCATGAAATTCATATTCACTTTCCACAGCTTTTTGCATAATTCATAATCAATATTGTGACCCACATCTTGCCAAACACAAGTTCTTACGGTTCTTGGAAGTTACAACTGAGGCAAGTGGTGTTTCTGGCTGCCGTTTGCTTGATAAAGAGTAGCCCCACCCCTGAAGTCCTCTTTCCACCCCGATCAAATCACTTATTATCATCCATGCCACTGTTCTTCCCACAGACAGCTGACTTGCTGGCGGTTGAGTCCTCCCTGCTCCCTCACCAATGCCAGGCAGTTCTGTCCCCCACCCCCACCCCCACCCCCATCCCAGGATTCTGGCCACTACATTGCCCATTCAGCAAGCCTAAAATCCACCCTTCTTTTGCACCCCACAGGCAGAGCTCGAAGTTCAAAATGACGCAGTGAGCCCCGGTCAGAATGTGCTCTTGATCGACGACCTGGTTGCCACAGGAGGTGAGAACCGGGCAGATACTGAGGCTGTTGGGTAGAGAGGTTTGGCAGTCGGGGTCTTCTCCAGTTCTGCAGACACCCGAATGGAAGATGATGCCCCCGCTGGCTTAGCCCAAAGACAGACATGCCATGTCCCTCTTTATTCCTGCTCTCTTGCCTGCCCAGGACCTTGTGGGTTCATTGTGGGTGCTGGTCAGCACTGGGTGACATGCCAGGCTTTGCTTGCTCAAGCCATGTTTTTCCTCCTTAATCTCAAGTGTGCAACATGATAGTTCTGCACCCGAGAGTGGAACAAGTCTGCAATCTCCATGCTAGACTCGACATGTAAGCAGATCTCACAGCTAAAACATTATCCAGCCTCATTTTTCTGCCTTTTTGTTTTAGTTTCCTTCTCAAAAGGTGCCTGGCCACCACCTCTCAACTTGTGTCACATTTTTCCTGATGAGGAATTCTGGAGAACTCGGAAGCTTGCTTCCATTTTTTTACTTGGTCCTAATTACCCAATTGCAAAGACATGGTGCAATGTTGGCCCACTTGGGTTTAAAATGGGATTTAACATATTGGTGGAGCATAAGGTTGTGCCCTACCCCACACTGTTAAAAGCAGCATACTCTGAGTGCCAGTTGTTGGGAATCACAAGTTAGGGGAGAGATATTCCGATAGCTGTCTGGTTGGCCATGGAGGGAACAGGATGTGGGCTCCAGCTGTGGGTTCTTCTCATGTTACAATCGACGGTAGCTGAATAGTGCAGCTTTTCTTCTGCATGAGTTAACATCCCCGTCTCTCATCTAGGGACCATGCAAGCTGCCTGTGAGCTGATGAAGAAGCTGGGGGCTAATATCCTGGAGTGTGTGGTACTTATAGAGTTAAAGTCCCTTAAAGGGCAAGAAGCCATCAAGCCAAACTCCCTCTACTCGCTGCTGCAGTATGACTGATACCCAGGAGTGACCGCCTGCCTCAAGCCTTGTTTCAGTCGAGATGGCCTTGCTGCCTTCCTCTGCCAAACAATTCTTGGCTTTGCATTGTTGCCTGCAAGCTTTCTTTCCTTTTTTTTCTTAAAGTGACCCTTGCTCCCATCAAGTTGCCATTGTCACCCTGGACTTTGTAAGAGAAGGGCTAATTATTTAAGTGCCATGGGAGAGGCTTTTATAATTATTAAAAGCACCAAATGAAGCTCGGATTTTTCTTTAAGGCTATCTCCTTGTAGGCAGTCTTGGGGATGACTTGCTCACCAGAACCCAGGCCTAGAGGCTTCCCAGAGTCAGCCTTTTCAAAACAGAAGTCACTTACACCTTTTAGAAAGCAAGAGATTGTTATTCCTCTATGCTAATTTGGGGGGGGGGGCAGGGAGAGCCAGCCTGGTGTCCTTGAAACATTTTGGACTACAGTTCCCATCAGCCTCAGTAAGAAGACATGATAGAAGTTGTAGTCCTTGCAAAAGCTGGAATGCACCCCCAGGGCAGGGGTGCCTAGGGTTGGCATCGGTCTTGGTTGCTAAATTCCACCTAAACCATACCAGCATATTATGGCCATCCTCTTAGAACACTTTGGACGAACTGCACCCTGAGCATTTCCCCCAATAGCTATGGCTTGCGGTTCTGCACAGGTCTTTCTTTTGGCACTGGAATGGAAAAGTACTTCTGTGCTGTCCCAGATTCGAAACGGCTTGTAAAAAAAGTGTCCCTTTCACGTAATGTACAGGTGAGGAAGAGAACCAGGTAGTAAAAGCACCAGTGACTTAAAACCATCCATGTAAGAGTAGAACCATTGAAATTAATGGACATGACTTAGTGGATACAGCCCACTCTTAACCCTTTCCTTCCCCCTCCTTGACTCTCTTCAAAATAACTCTTCTGGCTAAAATCATTTATGTTATCAGCATTAAGAGACGCATACAAAATGTCTCTGCTTATGTTTACTTTAAAGTTAAAAATGTTCTCTATATATAATAAATATTATGCTCTGATCACCCTAGAACTTCTCTTATGCCAACACCTTAAAAAAACAACCCCAACTCCAAAAAGAATGAAGTTTTATTTGCATAATTAACAATAACGCCATTTTGTCTAGCTAGGTCTTCAGTTTTGCCATCAAAATACACTGTGCAGACTCACCTGCACCACTTTTCTGGTGTGGATTCTTCTGTTTGCTGTGGGTTTGGGGTCGTTTGGTTTTGTCGCATTCTGCTTTCTCTTTATTTTCATGCTGATTTCTAAAATGTTATTGCAAGGTTGCTCTAACTACTAAAAATGGCATCAAGATCATTTCAACAAAAGGCAGTAGTAGCTACTGGAGGTGCCCCAGCTGTCTCCCATCAGCCTCAGTTAGCACGGCTGGTGTTCAGGATGATAGGAGTCGATGGTCCAGCAACAGCTCGAGGCCCTCAAATTAGCCACCCCTTAAGCTTGCAAGCAGAGTCAGTTAAGGTGTTTGTGAATAGGGGTTTTATTCAGCTTCCTGTGGCCACAGAACAGATAATCCAGTGCTGCCACTGATGGTTTTGGAGTTAGTACAGAATAGCTCTCGTGCTGCTGCAAAACTCAGTGCTGCAATGCTAAGAGGCAGGTGCAGGCCAGGGACCTCAATTCAAGGGCCCCATTTAGCTCCCAAACCCATGGATTGCCTAACAGGGTGAACTATAATTAATTTAATAGGTTTAAGGCAAAAAAGTCACAACAGCAGTTTGCACAGCAGCTGTCTCAGCATCTGCTAAAGGAAAGAGCCAAAAAAATAAAGGAAGGGGAAGAGATGAAGTCACATGCAGTCACAAGGAAGTCCGTTTACTGGCAGATAGATTCCCTGGTTCCATGTGTGAGATTGTAGAGCCGCACAATGGGCTGGGCCAACCTTTCCCAACCTCAGGGTCCCAGGTGGTTGGGCTACAACTCCCATAATCCTTAACCAGCCGGGAGCTGTGGTCAGGGAAGATGGGAGCTGTAAGTCCAACATCTGGGGAAAGGTCGAGACAGGGTGCTCTTGGGCATGCAAAGTCAAGTCACAACCACACCATACATTACAAACACATGGCTTCCCCCCAAAGATCCTGGGAACTGTAGTTTACCACTCAGAGCTAGAACCCCTGCACCCTTAACAAACTACGGTTCCCAGCATTCTTTGGGGCAGTACGTTAAATGTATGGTGGACCTGTGACCTCAGGCTCAAGCGAAATTGCAGAAATCCACCACCGCTGCTCTTGGCTCAATCCCCTTTTACTGAAGCTAAGAGACAAAAATGTCAACTTAAATGGCTTGGCCAGTTAAAAATCACTCATTTTAAGCTCCTCCTGATCAATAAATAGTTATTGCTAAGTTTCATATACAAGTTATGTTTTACAACCAATTTTTTTAAAAGTACTTTTAATGTCCTCTATCTACCAAATCTTGGAGGAACTGAAACTCCCTTTGTGGAAAAGGCAGCTCCCACCCGTTCCTGCCAGATGAGGGAATGGAAATGCTAGTCATGAAAGGAGTAATGGCTTTGTGGTCCTGCAGCGTCATTCTCTATGCCTGTTCAGCAAATCTGGCAAGTGGGGAAGCGGTGCTGACAAAGAACTTTTTTAATGCACGAAGGCGAAAAGTTTGGTACTTTGTTGTGATACGCCAATCAAACTGAATTTCCTGGTTGGTATGTGCTGCCCTCTTGTGGCCTCACAGAACCATAACAGCTACACAGGCACCAGGATGGCACTTAGAAAACTAGGAGGGAAGGAAGGAAGGAGAGCTGCCATACCCTCTTAATTCTGAAAAAGCCACAATATTCACATTTTGCTCACATTCATGCAAGGAGAGAAAACGACACACACGTCTCTGGCCACTGGGGTCCTTTCCCAAGAGAGATTGGGACACAGTGATGCTGCTGAGCCTAAGTCATGATCTCCCCACATCCTGCAGCATAGATTAGAGCCTTTCCTCTTCCTTTGCCCTTGCGGCCAGTCTCTCCGTGACAACGTTGAGGTCCACACTTTTGTCCAGCTTGATGTACGTTTCTTGCCGGATGGGGAGAACGCTCACCCAGTCGGGCAGCAGCTCTGAGAGGAGACGAAGGTGCTTTTCTGTCTCTCCTGCAGGGACAGAGGAAGAGTTTCAGACAGAGCACTGTGCCAACTGATTGTTTCCTCACTTAACAGCTTTTGTTAAGTGAGAACAGAAAGCCCCTGTCTATCATAGGGATACCCACTATAATTGACTCCATGGTGGTTAAATCACCACTGAAAACATGGCAGGGAAAGGACTCTTTGCATGCAGACGGTTGCATGATTAATCCTCTTAACAACTCCTCTTAGAAAGATATGCAGCTTTTTTTGATTGGGGAACATTCCCAGGGCTCCATGTATAGTAAGACGGAAGTCACATGCTGGCAGAGGGTGGTGCCAGGGACAAAAAAGGGAAAGTTTTCTAGACTAGCGATCACCCTGCTTCAGATTGGAATACCTAGCCCAACTGGGTTTGATCGGGTTACCCTCAAGTATACAGAAGATTATTTTTTGTGTAAACACAACAGACCAATTCAGCCACTGTTGCAGTGGAAGCCAATCTTTTCCAATTGTGTGCTACACACACCTATAAGGTGTTTGTTCTTACACAGCTGGGAGGTAAACAACTTCATCCCAAGCCATGCAAGCAGCAAAGCATTGCTTTGCAAGTCAAGTATTTAAAGACCAATTAAGCTGAAACTTTGATCTCGAACTTGCCTTCCACAGGAGGCAGTGATGGCCAGCAACTGGGATGGCTTTAAAAGAGGATTAGACTAACTCATGGAGGACAAGGCTACACCCTGCCTCCAATGTTAAGAGACGTTAGGTCTCTGAATACCAGGCTGCTGGGAATCGCAGGTGGGCAGAGCACTGTTGCACTCCTGTCCAGCTTGCAGGCATCTGGTCGGCCACTGGGGGAAGAGGATGCTCGGTTAGATGGGCCACTTGCCTGACCCAGCAGGCCAGTTCCTATGCTCCTAAAATACAGCCTATTCTAGTTGTTCTGAAACTTCATAGAAAGAGGGGGACACACTTTTTAAAATGGCTGGGGGAAATAAGAAAACAAAGGCATGATGGGAACTATAGTTCTGCAACATCCAAGGGGCACAGCTTCCCCATCTCTGCCTGGAGACAACGCATCACCCCCTCCTCTCCCTCTCAAAGCTCGCCAGGCGTGCCCTCTTCCTCCCCTTACCAAACGTCATGAGGGACCGGTAGCTGGCCATCATCCGCTGGCACGCCACCTCCATGGGCAGCGCCTGCTTCTTCTCCGCCACAAAGACGTTGCGCAGGACCCGCGCCATCTCCGGCAGACGCGACAGCATGTCCAGGCGCCGCTCCTGCTGCGGGTTCCGCACCATCAGCGCCTGCAGCTTTTGAACTTCCTTGGCTCTGACCTGAGAGAGAGAAAGGGAGAGAGGTGGCACTGGATCTCAGTGTCCGGGCTGAACAATGGGGGTAGAGACGCTCCTTCAGGTATACTGGACCGAGGCCATTTAGGGCTTTAAAGGTCAGCACCAACACTTTGAATTGTGCTCGAAAACTACTACTACTTACAAAACTAAAATAAAAAAAAAGAAAAGAAAAGTAATAGTACAGTGGTACCTTGAGTTAAGTACTTAATTCGTTCTGGAGGTCCATACTTGAAACTGTTCTTCACCTGAAGCACCACTTTAGCTAACGGGGCCTCCTGCTGCTGCCGCGCCACTGGAGCACGATTTCTGTTCTTAACCTGAAGCACTATTTCTAGGTTAGCGGAGTCTGTAACCTGAAGCATATGTAACCCAAGGTACCACTGTAATAGTAATGGTAATGATGCATGAGGTGGAGCAGGTCAGTGGCCCTGCCCCATCTGCAAACCCCCTTTCTGACTCTGGATGTTGCGACCTGGAGTTCCCTACTTTACAATATGTGGGGTGCCTCAGGGTTCTGTCCTCTCCCCCATGCTTTTCAACATCTACATGCAGCCGCTGGGAGAGATCATCAGGAGGTTTGGGCTGGGTGTTCATCAGTATGCGGATGATACCCAGCTCTACCTCTCTTTTAAATCAGAACCAGTGAAGGCGGTGAAGGTCCTGTGTGAGTGTCTAGAGGCGGTTGGATGATGGATGGCGGCTAACAGATTGAGGTTGAATCCTGACAAGACAGAAGTACTGTTCTTGGGGGACAGGAGGTGGGCAGGTGTGGAGGATTCCCTGGTCCTGAATGGGGTAACTGTGCCCCTGAAGGACCAGGTGCGCAGCCTGGGAGTCATTTTGGACTCACAGCTGTCCATGGAGGCACAGGTCAAATCTGTATCCAGGGCAGCTGTTTACCAGCTCCATCTGGTACGTAGGCTGAGACCCTATCTGCCTGTGGACTGTCTCGCCAGAGTGGTGCATGCTCTGGTTATCTCCCGCTTGGACTACTGCAATGCACTCTACGTGGGGCTACCTTTGAAGGTGACTCGGAAACTACAACTAATCCAGAATGCGGCAGCTACACTGGTAACTGGGGGCGGCCGCTGAGACCATATAACACCGGTCTTGAAAGACCTACATTGGCTCCCAGTACGTTTCCGAGCACAATTCAAAGTGTTGGTGCTGACCTTTAAAGCCCTAAATGGCCTCGGCCCAGTATACCTGAAGGAGCGTCTCCACCCCCATCATTATGCCCGGACGCTGAGGTCCAGTGCCGAGGGCCTTTTGGCGGTTCCCTCATTGTCAGAAGCAAAGCTACAGGGAACCAGGCAGAGGGCCTTCTCGGTAGTGGCGCCCGCCCTGTGGAACGCCCTCCCAGCAGATGTCAAAGCGATAAACAACTACCTGACATTCAGAAGACATCTTAAGGCAGCCCTGTTCAGGGAAGTTTTTAACAAGTGATATTTTACTGTATTTTTGGTTTCTATGGAAGCTGCCCAGAGTGGCTGGGGAGGCCCAGCCAGATGGGCGGGGTATAAATAATAAATTATTATAATAATAAATTATTATACAAACTAAGAACAAAGGAGACCCACATCCCACAAGCCTGCCAGGTGAGGAGACGGCAAGGCACTCACCCTCTCCAACAAGGACTGCGACACCCCTTTCAGGCTGCTGGGGGTGCCAGGCGGAGCTGGCGGGGGTGGCTGAGGGGACTCCGGCACAGAGGGGCTGGTTTCGGCGGTCCTCAGAGCCAGATTGGCCAGCGCCTTCTCCATCTGTTGTTGGGTGTGGCAGAAAGAAAGAGAGAGCAGGTGGGTCAGCCATCAGTAGCAGTTTTTCTCACCTGGCAAGCAAAGGAGTCTTGCGTAGCTGAAAAGCAGTTGCAATGCCGTGCGTAACAGTAAACTGATAAGCTCCTGAACAATTTCTCACCCCCACCATGCACAAACAGCCCATTCAACTGAGATGCAGGTGGTTGAGGCAGCAGAGAGGACTTGTTGCTCCCTCTTTCCCAGCACAGTAATCAACAACCACATTTATCTAGCCACAGGCTTTCCCTCTCTAGTACCAAATCCCAACTTTTGGACCCGTCCCTTTTTTGGGGGGGGAGAGGAAAGAAAGCTGCTAGGGGCTGGCATTAAGGCCAAAATAAAAACAAGTCCAAAGAAAAAATTGGCCAACTTCTAACTGCAGGGAAAGAGTCAATAGTCACACAAGGAGGCAGACCCATCACAATTGTTCCCATTTCGATGGTCAAGATCCACTCATAATAAAGTCAAGGTATCAGTAAAAAATTATATAAAATATTCCTTACAAATTTTGTACACAGAAATTCAAAGTATTAGCATACAAATATGGCGCCTTCCTCAATATGAAGCATCTCCTATCCCAAGATTGTCAGGTGAGGTTGCAGTTGCGGCATCACTGGGGCATACCCAGTTGGCAGCAACCTACGACAGGGCCTCTTTGGTGGTGGCTCACCATTTGTGGAATTCCTTCCACAAGGAATTCCATCTGACGGCTGAAAGAAGCTGCTCCTGGCAACCTTGAGAGATCACTGGCTAACTGTTTGCAAGAAGGCTGTATAAAAAATTTGATGTTATTGACAGGTTTGCTGCCCTGGGGGCTCCTTTGCAAGGAAGAACAGGATATAAAATGGAAATAATAATAGCTAAGTCGAAGAGTTCCACCCACACCCAGAGGGCCTTCTCCTTTGGCCAGCTTTACCTTGGGCGTCATCAGGCTGCGAGCCTTGGCCAGCACCTCTTGAGCAGTCGTGATTTTGTCCACCAGCGGGGGCTGAGGCACCTCCGCAGGGACGATGTCGGGCACGTCATCAACATTGAACCGGGGATGCCACCTTGTCAGTTTGTCTTCCGGCACCACCATTGGAGGGTTGAGAGACGCCAAGAAAGCCTGTGGGGAGTTAGCACAGGGGAGGTGATGACTATGCCTGATATAGCACCCGGACCAGCAACTGATAAGGTATAGCAAGGTTGTCCCAAACTTGAGTCTCCAGCTGCTTTTGGGCTACAACTCCCATCAGGACTAGTGGTCAGGGATGAGGGGAACTGTAGCCCAGAAACATCTGGAGACCCAAGTTTGGTAAACCCTGATGTGAAACAACCCTCCATAGGAGGTATTTTCTCATTTACATGGCAAAGGCAGGGACGAGCAATGGTGGAGGGAGGAGACGACTGCTGGGAGGGGGAAGGGCCAGATGAAGACCTTCAGAGGTCCTAGGCACTGACAAGATGATGGTGCCCCCATATGCAATTGAAAACAGGGATGATACTAAACCGTAAAATAAAATTGTATTTTTCAAGAGCTTGCATGCTTGCAGAAATGTGTGTGCATATTATGTCTTGTGCAACCCATGACAGGATCTGCTTTCTTCACATTCTTTTGGTCTACGTTAGTAGACATTAGTTGTCGTCATCCCCAGTTTAGGTGGGGATAAGTAATAAGAAGAGAACAGGGAAATTGGGGAAGACTCTGGAGTGTAAGATGCCTGAAGGTTCCGATTCTTTGGTGCTTTTTTTTTTTGAACTGTCAAATTCTTCCCAAAGCTTCTCATGCATTGCTGGTGTATGTGCTTAGTCTGCTTATTGGGTAAATCCAGCACCTTTTTTGGGGGGGTGGGGGGGAGAAGAGACTCGCCTTGTGGTGCCCTTTTACGATGTTAACCAAGTTCCTGCCAAATATTTTCCGACGCTGCATCAGGTGTGATGCCGACAGCTTCTCTCCTGAAACAAAAAAATGAAGGGTGATGAGCCACATCTCCCTCTTGCTCCCTCTGAAACTGCTGTTCCCTTCTACCCGCCAGTTCAGGGATGGGAAACCTTTGAGTTGGGCTGGAGGCGGGCACATGCCAGTGGTGGGTGGGGCCAGAGGCAAAAGTGGGCGGAGCAACTAATGTAAAATGTGGCATAGGCTGGTGTTTACAGACTCCTCTCCCCATCCTCCTCCCAAGGCAAGCAAGAGGCGCCACTGTCAGGAACAAACAGGGTGCAGCCCAAAGAGACTCACAGGGGCCGGGAGAGCCACACCGGGTCCCCGGGACCAAGGTTGCCTTACTGTAAAGAAGTGGTCCTACAATGACACACACTGGGGTTGTTCTTTGGCAGCCCAGCACAAGCGTCTTCAAGTTTGGTCTTTGGTACATTTCAAAGGGTGTGGCAGGAAACGTACAAGGAAGTCTACCTGCCCACTTTCCTCCCGAGCTCATAGGAGCTTCTTTTGCAAATGCCGCACGGGACCCACCTGCCTCCAGCACGGGTTCGATCGTCAGCTGGTAGTCTCCTCTCTTCTGACCAGGGGTGCCAAAGGTGGGAATGTTCTTCTCCTGGCGCATGATGTACGAAGCCGGATACACAGCTTTGATCTGACCCAGGTTCCGTTCTTCAAATTGCCTGCAGAGAGGCAGGGAGAACATCAGCACCCAAGATCTTGCATGCAATCAGAAGTTTATAAACGATCAGATAAATAGAATGTAATCAATCCCTTTGAGAGTGAACATCCCATTAATATAGTGGCACCCTCAAAATGAGGACCAGGAGAGTCTTGAGGTTCTTGGGTCTGGCAGACAGATACAAGGCACGCAAAGTAGGTTTGCACCCGTGATATTGTCGTCAAGTTATTAACCACCTTCTATACAATCATCTCAAGGTGACGTAGCGTTAAAACCAGCAAGCAAACAAAAAACATTTAGAGACACAAAAAACAGCAGATAAATTTAAAACAAGATGAAAACCGTCCAAAATAGACAGTGATGGCAAATAACCATTGGTCCAGCTGGGAAAGGCTGATGGAACAAATACAGTAGTACCTCGGGTTAAGAACTTAATTCGTTCTGGAGGTCTGTTCTTAACCTGAAACTGTTCTTCACCTGAAGCAGCACTTTAGCTAATGGGACCTCCTGCTGCCGCCACGCCACTGCTGCACAATTTCTGTTCTCATCCTGAAGCAAAGTTCTTAACCCAAAGTACTATTTCTGGGTTAGCGGAGTTTGTAACCTGAAGCGTATGTAACCCAAGGTACCACTGTAACGGTAAGAGTTGGAAGAGAGCCCGAGGGTCATCTAGTCCAACCCCCTGCAATGCAGGAATCACAACTAACATGTTCTCAGAAAGTGCAGACAGAGGGCGTCTGCTGAATCTCAACAGGAATGCTACTCCACGGAACAGGGGCAGCCACACTAAAAGCCCTGCTCTAAGCTGCTATGGGACAAACCTCTGAGATTTTGGGAACTTGCCCGAGAAACTTACCCACAAACCAAGCAATCTGCTGGGTGTATAAGGGAGAAGGCAGTCTCTCTCTCCAGTAACCTGACCCTGAGCTGTACTGGCCTTGTGTATTAGTACCAACACCATGAGGACTAAAAGCTTGAAGGAAAAGTGGTCAAGAGTATCCACCTAGCCCAGCACTTTTGTCTCTCCGGCCAGAAGTCTTCAAGCAGAAGAAAGAGGTGTTCTGACTCTAGCTGTGGACGTTCCAACACCATTTATCACTGCCAAGAGCTCCCAAGACCAGTTACCCAGCTTCCATGATTTTGTCTAGTCAAGGGAATGGGAAACCTTTGCAGGGTTGGGGGGGGGGGGCACATATGGCAGTGGTAGACAAGGGTCGGGGCAAAAGTGAGCAGGGCAACAGCTGCAACTCTGAGCAGTAGGGGGCAGTCCAACCTCCTCACCAAAAGTTAGAGGCTTCTACAGCCCCTTGCATCCATTCAAGCAACCGAGCAGCATGACCACAGGTTAATTGAGGGGTAGGCAACCTAAGGCCCGTGGGCTGGATGCGGCCCAACTGCCTTCTAAATCCGGCCCAAGGATGGTCTGGGAATCAGCGTGTTTTTACATGAGTAGAACGTGTGCTTTTATTTAAAATGCATCTCTGGGTTATTTGTGGGGCATAGGAATTTGGGACAGTGGACTGGCCCATAGCTGAAAAAGGTTGCTGACCCCTGGTTTAATGGGTCCTCAAAGCACTCTGGGCACAGAGCAGGTTTGGCGAGGGTGTGCAGCATTGGAAGAGCACTGGGGGCCAACCAGAGGTGTCTGGAGCTGAGGACAACACCTGTGAGCTGAACCTCTTTGGTTCGCCACTCATTGCACGAAGTACTATTGCTTTCTGCTCAGGGAAGCCATCCATTTTATTACGTGCCAAGTAATTAACATCGGGGGGGGGAAACCACCAGCCCAGAAGGGAATTCTGGTCTACCGCTGTGTTACAAAGGCTGCTCTCATCTTCACTCTGTTATTCCCAATTGGCATCCTGGGCAGAATTATGAGCTTGCCAGGTGGAGAGATAGTCACTCTCTCTGCCTCTCCGGACTGACTGCTCACAGGCGACTGCCCCCCGCGCTCCCTGCCCACCCCCAGGAGAAAGGGTGAGCTCTCACCTGCGCATCATGTCCTGGATGCCTTGCTTGACCTTGGCAAAGGTCACCGTCTCCGAGCGGTTGAAAAGCATCCCCACGATGGTGTCCATGCTGCGGAACATCTCGGCCAACACCTTGTACTTGTAAGGCAGCGCAAGTCCCGGGGGGACGTCCTGGGCGAGGTTGTGGAAGCGCTGGAAGGCTGGAGCCTTCGCACTGGGAAGATGGGGAGAATAAAAATGATCGGGTGTTTCCGCCACACGGCAGCACGATGTCACCTTAGCTCTCACACAGGTAGTTGTCGGCGGAGGTTTTGGATGATAGTTGCAAGCATTTAAGAGCAGCAAAGCCATTTTCAGATCTGCTGTACAAGTTACTGAGGGGCACCTTTCAAGCGGATCAAAAATATTTTAAAATCAATTTATTGGCTGGGCGTTGCAATCCTAATTATTGACTGGGACATCCAAGCATCCTGCAGACTCAAATGGTAGGAGACGCCCAGCTCTGCTTAGGACTGGGCTCTTTGATGGCCTCGAACAGGTATGGCTCACTTGCCGCTGCCCAGATGTTGCTAGACTCCCACCAATCCCAGCCAGCGAGGCCAATAATCTGTAGGGGGAATGGCAGTCATATAACAATTGGGGTGGGCACAAGCTAACCACCCTAAACTCAATCAATCAATCACTCTATTATGGCCAATAACCAGAAAGGAACTTTGTACAAATATATAACATACAAAACAAAATAGAAAATGATAGCAATCAAACTATTAGTATAACTGTTATACTACAAAACACCAGACACAGAAAATAAATTTATAAATGTGCTAAAATTAATCCCTGCAGAATTTTACATGCAGCAGCACAGTATTACACACAAAGAAGATAGGTGAGTACTGATATGCTAAATGTAAAAAGGCATCAAATGCAAGCTATCACCCTGGGAATTTGCAAAAAAAATGGGTCAATGCCCTAAGACCCTTTAATCTAGAAAATCGCCATTTCCCCTCTCACCTGACACCTGATTTCATCACCAAGGCCAACCCCTCAGCAAGCTCTTCCCCTACCTGGTCTCGGCTGTTGGCTCAGGATTGCTTTTGCCCAGCTGGAGTTGAGGGAGGTTCCTCACTTTCTCCTTCTCAGCCTCTTTCCTCTTGCTGATTTTGGATTCCAGCAACCGAGCCCGTTTTAATCTGCTCTTTATGTCACCGTCAGCCTCTGAGGAGCTGGCTGGCAAAGTGACTTTCTGTGCCAGGGCACGGATCTTCGCCAGACGACCACTCAGCTCTGCCAACTTCTCCTTAGACACCATCTCCTGTTTGGAAGGAGAAAAATCTCAGCTAGGGAGATTCCTGCCTTATTCACATAGGGAAGGAAAGGGCAAAAACGCCCTCTCTCTGCCAGAGACCCTGGAGAGGGACTGCCATTCAGAGTAGACAGCAGTGGCCTGAATAGGCTAATAGTCTGAGCTGGTATAAGGGAGCTTCCTATGTTCCTTTGTACAGGCAACGCTCCCTTTTGAAATCTAAATATCCAGCAGACAATCCTTTTAAGTAATCTCTACAGTTTGGTACTTGCCAGTGGCAAGCGGCAACCAGCGGCGAGGTAAGCAACTGAATGGCCTGTGAGCATCACAGACTCCATCAGACTGTCAGCCCTCAATCACTACGGTTGCAATTCCTAAGCAAACTTAGCACAGCTCTGCAGCAGTGCTGCATCTTTCCTTAATCTCGCAGCTCTGAAGTAGTCAGTGTTAGAAACTGAGATATGAAAGCTAGGAGCTAAATAGCACCTTAAACTGAGGTTACAGGTGCTACAACAGAATGTCTAGCAACCCATTTTTAAAAACAAGAATACAAAGCTGAAAATGAATGAAGTGCAGCTAAAATATTATGTTCATTTTTCACAGGGTCTAGTCCTTTCCCCTGCCCACCCCTCTAATATTCTTAAGAGGGTCTCTTCTCCAGTCTTCAGAGAATAGCTGGAAGTGGGGAGGCAGAAAAAGCTCCTCCTTTCCTTCCACTCTGCAGCTTTAATCTGAAATCTTAGGCGCAGTACTGCGCCCAGAACTCAGGAACTGCTCGTACTAATGAAATTCCCTGTTGCAAAATGCACCTAGAACAATGGGAGTTTTGAACACAGGAGGTAGTGCTGGGTCATTAGAATCTGGAGCCACTGAACCCAGTCAATGTGTATGCTAATGACAAAGGGTGCTGTGGCAGCTCAGAGGCTATCAGGTTTACTGAGCTGTGCAAGCTTCAGGAGGCAGCAGAATGCTATGTCAGATGTTTAGAGGTGGTGGCCTATACAAGCCAAAGGCCACCCACCTTCCTCTCCAAGGCTCACCTTCTCTACCGGCACTACGCCAGGCTGCACTGTGGTCTCCAGCTGCAGATCTGGTGAAAGAGTCACATTGGCCAAATCCTTTGCCTTTTTATCCAGACTGGAGGGGCTGGGTAGCCCAAGGGCTGTGGGGGAAGCAAAGCCTGGGACCTGAAACAGAAGCACTCCAGTCAGAATTGGCAACACATCTCCCTTCAGAATACCAGTTGCTTAAGGGAGTTCAGTATGTAGCCTGGAGGCGAGAAGGCTGAGAGTTGACATGATGGCCAGCTTCAAATATCTGAAGGGCTGTCACATGCAATAAGGAGCAGGCTTGTTTTCTGCTGCTCCAGAGTGTGGGAACCAAACCAATGGATTCAAATTACAACTGAACAGAGTATTCAAAGTTTTCTAACCACATTGGGTTCTCATTGTAATATCTTACTCACTACAAACCCATATTCCCTCCTTGGTCAGTCCCCACCAATTCAAACCCTATTAATGCATGTGCTGCAAAGTCAGGGGGATTATTATTTTTTTACTCTCAATGTACAACACTTTACACATATTTTGCTCTGAGCCCCATTAACCATTTTAATGCCCATTTCAGAAGTATTCTTTTTCCCATTTTTGGGCACAGTGAATAACCAACCAACAAGGCTCTACACCACGGCAACTTAATAGCACCGCCATATTCAGGAACAGTCTACCTCAACCATCCAAGACACTGCAGACAACCAACGTGGGAATGGCATGGCAGGTCTGACCCCACAGGTGTCTTCCCTAGAAAGGTGTCTGCTGCCATGTCGCCTCAGAGCTCACACCCGGGAAGGACCAAGAAAACCCGAAGGGGCGGGCCCATTCACACAACCCCGACTTCCAGCCTTTCCCACTACACAACAAGGCTCCGGGCAACTAATCCGGATTAAAGAGGCTCGAAGTAAGAGCGCGCGGTTCTGCTTCCCCTCCTTTCGGGTCACTCACCGCCTCCCCTTTTTCCTCCGCGGGCATCACCAGCGTCTTCCGGGCGCTGCCCTTCGCACCGAGGCGACGGCGGCCTTCGGCAGAGACCGGCGTGAGCTTCGCCTCGGGCTCCGGCCTGCGCCTTTTCCTGCTGCTGCTGGGCAGCGAGGGCTGCGGGCAGCTGGAGCCGAGCGGGGTGCGAGGAGGCTCTAAGAGGCCCAGCCCCGTCTCTTCCTCCTGCTGCTGCTGCTCCTTCTTCTCGGGCCTGCCGGCCTCCGGGAGCTCGGGGGCTCCATCAGCTTGTACCTTCCGGCGCTTGGCGCTCAAGCTGCCCGCCGCGGGACCCTTCTTGTTCTGCGCGAAGAAATCGGTGACCCGGAGCTGCGCCATGGCGTCCACGTGGCCGCTTCGTCTCCCAATGGAACGTTTCGAGCGTTCCATCCGGCGGCAACAAAGTATCTGACTTTCGCGGGCTTGGCCTAAGCCCCGCCCCTTAGCTTGCTTCCTTTCCCGCGCTGGCGCGGACAAGCTCTTAAAGGCGCCGCGTAGCTTTTCCCGCCTCCATTGCTTGCAGAGACCTGTGGGGTCAGACCTGAGCCCGGCGAAGCAGAACTAGAAAGGCGGCGCTTCTTCTTTTTTTCTGTAGGAGCGGGGGAACCTGTAGTCTTCAGGGTACTGTTGAACTACAACTCACACCATCTCCGGCCATTGGCTATGTTGGCTGGGGCTGATGGGAATTGTAGTCCAAAACTCTGGCAATTAGCAGGGAGGTGGGGGAACAAGCTGCAGCCCGCCAAATGCTCTTGGACTACAACTCCCATGATCCTTCACCATTAGCCGTGCTGGCTGGGGCCCATGGGAGTTGGAGTCCGCTAAACATCACGAGAGCCGCAGATGTCCCTCAGGGAAGCTAATTTAAGTACTTCTGCATTTCTCTGTTTTTCTGCAGTGAGAGAGGAGGACTTGCTTTGAGGTTTGTTTGGGTGAGGACACGGGAGAGATCCAGGCTCGTATCCCTGTCCAGAAGTAACAACATTTCAATAAAGTAAAACCAGGTGTAAACAGAGAGTAATCATGTACTGTACACCCTTAACTGGGAGTAAGCCTCTTATTGGGGCTTACTTCTGAGTAGACCTGTCTAGAATGCTTACTCCCATTGTGTTCAATGGAACTTAACTCTCTGGTATGTCGAGGACTACCGGACGCGGGTGGCACTGTGGGTTAAACCACAGAGCCTAGGACTTGCCGATCAGAAGGTACGGGGTGAGCTCCCGTTGCTCGGTCCCTGCTCCTGCCAACCTAGCTGTTCGAAAGCATGTCAAAGTGCAAGTAGATAAATAGGTATCGCTCTGGCGGGAAGGTAAACGGCATTTCCGTGCGCTGCTCTGGTTCGCCGGAAGCGGCTCAGTCATGCTGGCCACATGACCTGGAAGCTGTACGCCAGCTCCCTCGGCCAGTAAAGCGAGATGAGCGCCGCAACCCCAGAGTTGGCCATGGCTGGACCTAATGGTCGGGGGTCCTTTTACCTTTTTTACCTATGTTGAGGACTACAACCTTAGATGGCTTCCAAAAACATAGGGAGCAGCCTTTCACAGAGTCTGACCATTGGTCCATCCAACTCACTAGTATCTACACTATACTAACCAGCAGCAGCTCGCCAGAAAACTTCAAGAGGGATCTTGTCAGGCCCACCTGGAGATGCCAGAAATTGAACTTCTGACCTTCTGCATAAAAAGCCTATGCCCTGTCACTATGCTTCAGTTCTTAGAAGGGAACTAAGACCACCTCACTGAGGAAGAGAGGCACACCAATGCCAGTTAGTCATGGTGGATCATGGGTAGATTGAACCTCCATGTTCAGAGGCAGTAATCCCATAGAGTACAGTTAATCTATTTTTTACTGCTTTGTAAGTAACATATTTGTAAGTAACTGCTTTGTAAGTAACATATGAAGGGATGTGGGTGGTGCTGTGGGTTAAACCACAGAGCCTAGGAATTGCCAATCAGAAGGTCGGCGGTTCGAATCTCTGCAACGCGGTGAGCTCCCATTGCTCGGTCCCAGCTCCTGCCAACCTAGCAGTTCGAAAGCACGTCATAGTGCAAGTAGATAAATAGGTACTGCTCTGGCGGGAAGGTAAACGGTGTTTCCGTGCGCTGCTCTGGTTTGCCAGAAGTGGCTTAGTCATTCTGGCCATATGACCTGGAAGCTGTGTACCAGCTCCCTCAGCCAATAAATTGAGATTAGCGCCACAACCCCAGAGTCGGCCACAACTGGACCTAATGGTTAGGGGTCCCTTTACCTTTTTAAGTAATGTATGGGAATGCAGTGAGAACTGCAAAGTTGGCACCTTGCCAGTGGTCAATCTGTGTCGGGTCCTTTAAGGAAGTGTGGCATAATTGTCTGGGGAAAGATCAAGGAAGCCTTCTTGCAATAATTAATCCATTGGGATTTATTTCATAGATCAATGCCTGCCCAAGCCTCGGAAGATGCTTTATTGAACGTGACTCTTGGCCAGAAGCCATGAAGTAACAATGTCCACAAAGGCAAGTTTTCCTGCTGACAGAATTTGAATTCACTCTTGTTTGCCTTTGAAAGAGAGTTGGGAGGCAGCCTTGAAACAGGGAGTGATTGAAATTATTTTCAAGGCTGCTTGAGGGACTCCTTGAAAAGAGCAACCGGGAGGAAGGCACAAGACCCATGTGATCCCATTCTAGCCATCAGAGATACACATTTGGATTACAGCTGTTCCACATCCCAACAAATGGGATCTATTCCCAGGCCACATCTGGAGCACAGCTGCTTGTGTTTTCCGAATACAGTGGTACCTCGGGTTAAGAACTTAATTCGTTCTGGAAGTCCGTTCTTAACCTGAAACTGTTCTTAACCTGAGGTACCACTTTGGCTAATGGGGTCTCCTGCTGCTGCCGGGCCGCCGGAGCACAAGTCCTTTCCCCGTCCTGAAGCAAAGTTCTTAACCCGAGGTAATATTTCTGGGTTAGCGGTCTGTAACCTAAAGCATCTGTAACCTGAAGCGTCTGTAACCCGAGGTACCACTGTATACCTTCCCTGTACAAAACACAACATCTTTCCTCATAATTGATTTGTTGTTGTTTAGTCATTTAGTCGTGTCCAACTCTTCGTGACCCCATGGACCAGAGCACGCCAGGCACTTCTGTCTTCCACTGCCTCCCGCAGTTTAGTCAAACTCATGCTGGTAGCTTCGAGAACACTATCCAACCATCTCGTCCTCTGTTGTCCCCTTCTCCTAGTGCATACCTTTTGCACCATGCTCTGTCAGTGGCCGGATCTTGGGGTCCTAGTACAAAACAAATTGCTGTGTCTCATGAGAGTCCCCTAGAGTAGTGCTGGATTTAGATTTAGAACAAATGGACAAAATATTCTAAGACTTGAAGTAAGGCAACTCCACGGGAACTCCCTTCTTAGGAGCCAAGGGAAAACTTCTTGTCTGTGTTTTATGAAATACAGGTTTTAAAAAGTGTGTTTCATTCTGCACAGGAACTCTCCTGTACCCTCAAGAAAGGAAACATAAGGCCCATTCAAGGTAAGCAGTACAATATATCAGACAGGTAATGTTTACATTGTTGCTATATAATATAGGTGGCAGCTAGCTAGGGATAGGTGGCTTGTCTTACGTGCAAACAACTCCCCTCAGTGTAAATATTTAAGTGTCTGCAGAATTGGTACTTACACAGTGAAAGGCCTTGCCTTAATATGGGCTTAGCAGCAAACTGAAGTAAGGGATGTTTTGAACCTGCATGCCATACAGGAAACAACAGAGGAATCGCAACAAAACAAGGGAAACCGAGTTGATTCAGATGAAACAATGGGAAATAAGCCATCAACAGACAGCTGAGCAATGTTTTTATTAGTCATGTTCAGGATGCAAGACCCAGTTGCTGTGCCAGGGAATCTGAGGAATGTCAAAAGCTTGTTATTTCCTGTTACAGCTGTGGCTTGCACACTGGGGGTGGGCCTATCTGGGTGGAGCAGAACAAACGGAAGGGGAACAAAAAGTGGGATCCTGAAATTGGTGGCTCCTTCTTCCTCCCTTAATCAGCAAACGCATAGAATCAGAGAATAGGAAGGTATATCAAAGGTCATCTAGCACAGCCCCCTGGATCTGCTGCTGCAACATCCTTGATAGGGGCCATCCAGCCTCTTATTAAAAGCCTTTCGTGAAATAGAGTCCACCACCCCACAAGAAGGGGTGCTCCACTAACACATGAGGTCGGTGGGCCTATTTCAGGTCAAGGGCTACATTCCTTTCTGGGCAACCTTCTGGGGGCCACCTGCCAATCATGGGCAGAGGCACAAGTGGGCGGAGCAATCGTGTGTTTTTTTTACCAAAAAGAATTATGCAGAGGTCTTGTGCAAGACATATTTCTTGTGCTAGTCTTAATCCGGCAAACATTACTCTTGCACAAGGCCACGGTTATTAGAACAACAAAAACAAATGGATATTTTCCCCACCCTCCCAACCCAAAAAAGAGAAGCTCAAGCCTCCATTTTACCCATTGTGAAACATTATAACTAATGCTGGTAACATTTGCTCTTGTGTACTTCCTGGATATTTTTTTAGTGTAGAAATACAGGAAGATTTCGCAAGCTGCCTTATACCAAGTCAGACCATAGGTCCATCTAGCTCACAATACAATACACAATACACTGACTGGCAGTGGCCCTCCAGGCAGGGGATGCTCTCAGCCCTACTTGGAGTTGCTAGGGATTGAACCTGGGACTTTTTGCTCTGCCACTGAGCTATGGCTCCCTTCCTCACATACCGTATTTTCTGTGCCCACATGGGTATAGGAATACTTGTCCAGTGGTACCTTGGTTCTCAAACGCCTTGGTACTCAACAACTTGGAACCCAAACACTGCAAAACCAGAAGTAAGTGTTCTGGTTTGCAAACTTTTTTTTGGAAGCCAAATGTGCTCCGTTTTGAGTGTTACGTTTCCGATTTGAGCACCACACTTCCGTTTTGAGTGTTTCGCTGAGGAGTGTCTGTTTTTGCTATTTATTTTGTGTTTTTGTTTTTGCGGCTTTTTTGTTTTTGTGACTGTGTGGAACCCAGTTCAGCTACTGATTAATTGTGTGACTGCAGTACATTGTTTCTTGCTTTCATTTTATGAATCAATGGTCTCGTTAGATAGTAAAATTCATGTTAAGTTGCTGTTTTAGGGGTTGTTTTTAAAAGTCTGGAATGGATTAAGCCATTTTGCATTACTTTCTATGGGAAAGCACTCCTTGGTTTTGGAATGCTTTGGTTTTGGAACGGACTTCCGTAACGGATTAGGTTTGAGAACAAAGGTACCACTGTATAGGAATACTACACGTGTATGGGAATTCTTGTGTTGCCCAGAACAGAAAAAAGGCAGGGGAGGAATGATTGTGGGCACAATTTTTAAAACCCTGTGGATACATTGCACTAAGCTCCACTCACTGATATGGATGGCAAGTGGTGGAATAGCAATGAATATCCACAACTGAGAAAATGGAAAAGTACGGAAGCTCATGTAGCCAACATACACAGAGGAGGAAGAGAGACATATCAGTGGCTTTATAGTAGCAACCTTAGGCCCAATGATAGAGGTGGAGTGGAGGAAGTGGACAGAGGAAAGTTTTTCTCCTTCTCTTGTAACATTAGAATTCATGGACATCCAATCAAGCTTGAATACTGTAGGATTCCAGACAGACAAAAGAAAATAGTTCTTCACACAGCCCATAGTTAAGCTATGAGAGATGCTCATGTACTTCTTCTTCTTTGGCGATCACTTGTAGCCGGGTCAGATTGTGTTACATAAACACGGTTTTAGCAATGAGTCCGTAGGTGACTGTGGAGGCCAATTCTGGTTCCACACGTCCTTCCACAGTGAGGACATTGGTTCCCGGGCGGGAGTTGATCACGGTGTGGATTTGCCAAGCGTGCCTTCCTCTTAGCAAGTTTCTCCCTTGCGTCCTGAGTTCGAGTGTCTTCAAAACACCTTTGGTAAAGTCTGTTCTCCAACTGGAGCGCTCGCAGGCAAGTGTTTCCCAGCTGTCAGTGTTTATACTACATTTTTTTAGATTTGCCTTGAGACAGTCTTTAAACCTCTTTTGTTGGCCACCAGCATTACACTTTCCATTTTTAAGTTCGGAATAGAGTAGTTGCTTTGGAAGACGATCATCAGGCACAACATGACCAGTCCAATGAAGTTGATGTTGAAGAATCATTGCTTCAACACTGGAGATCTTTGCTTCTTCCAGTACACTGATATTAGTTCACCTGTCTTCCCAAGTGATGTGTAAAATTTTTTGGAGACACCGTTGATGGAATCTTTCGAGGAGCTGGAGATGGCATTTATAAGTGGTCCATGTTTCACAAGCATATAGTAAGTTTGGTAGTACAATAACATTGTAAACAAGCATTTTGGTTTCCCTGCGAATGTCCCGGTCCTCAAACACTCTGCACTTCAGTCGGGAGAAAGCCGCACTCCCAGAGCTCATGTACAGGGCAGTGAAGGCTACCAACTTGGACAGCTTTCAGAGAGGATTAGACCATGGGTAGGCAGACTAAGGCCCGGAGGCTGGATCTGGCCCAATTGCCTTCTAAATCTGGCCTGCGGGTGGTCTGGGAATCAGCGTGTTTTTACATGAGTAGAATGTGCCCTTTTATTTTACATGCACCTCTGGGTGATTTGTGGGGCCTGCCTGGTGTTATTAGCTGAGTAGAATGTGTGCTTTTATTTAAAATGCATCTCTGGGTTATTTGTGGGGCATAGGAATTCGTTCATTTCCCCCCCAAAATAAAGTCTGGCCCCCCATAAGGTCTGAGGGACAGTGGACCGGCCCCCTGCTGAAAAAGTTTGCTGACCCCTGGATTAGACGAGGCAAAGGCTACCAATGGCTACTAGCCATGATGGCTATGCTCTGCCTCCACGGTCAGAGGCAACCCTGCTTCTGCGAACCAGTTGCTGGAAACCCCAGAAGAGGAGAGGGCTGTTGTGCTCAAGTCCTGCTTGCATGCTTCCCACAGGCATTGGTTGGCCACTGTGAGAACAGGACACAGGACTAGAGGAGCCGCTGTCCTGATCCACCCTGACATGGCAGGCTTCTTATTCATGAATTTGTCCAGTCTAGTCTCAGTCGAACCTCCGCATGTAGCGAGGGCTCTGCTTCCTCGGGGTGGTTCCGAAATCACACTCTCCAAGTGCCCAGAGGCGCTTTCTTCTGGCAAAATTATTGTTATTATTTTTCTGAGCGTGATGTGGCATCTGGAAACGGGCTGTCGTGGTGGTCTGTTGCTGCGACGGGGCTGAGCTGGCGCTAGATGGTGCTGCGTCCCGGAAAAAGGCCCGGACGGAACGGGACTGCAGAGCCCCACGAGCCAAGGCCAGGGGAGGCCGCGCCAAGGAGGAGAAGGAGGCGGAGGCGGAGGCTCCTTCCAGCAAAGTGCAAGTTTGACGCAAAGCAGCGCCGCCCCGGCCAGAGCCAGACACGTGCTGCGGGCCGAGGCAGGCGAGGAGCCGCCGCGGCAGGAGCAGCTGCTACCGGAGTTTGGCGCGGGCTGGAGCAGGCTGCCCTGGAACACCTTGCTCCGCCAGGGTACCCCGCGCGTACTCCGGAGTAAAGCCAGGGTAGACTCCCCACCTCTCGGCCCTCTTCCTCGGAGAGCTGCGCTGGAGATCCCCGAGGGCCGGGAGGGAGGAGACGCCGCCGCCTAGCAGAGCCCAGAGGGCGGCCCCCGAGGGAGTCAGCAAGTTTCGCCCGAGGGAGCCTCTGCGCGTTTTTGGCCGGAGCGGCCGGGAAGCGCGCCTTGCCGCTGCTTCGGCGCCTTGCGAGTGGTCCTTCCATGCCGGAGCACGGCAGGGCCCCCAGCGAGGGAGGACCCCGCTGACCGCGGGGCTGGCGCGGGGACTGACTTGGGGGCGGGGGGCTTAGAGGCTCCTCCCTTCCCCCGTCCACGCCGGAGGAACAGGCGGGCGGCGATGCTGGCGCCGGCAACGCGCGCCTTGCCTGCTGGCTGCGGAACTTGCGCCTGAGCGCGCAAAGGGCGCGCTGCTGCCCCAGTGGGCGAAGAAGATGGAGTTGCGGGTCTGCTGCGGGGTCCTCTACTGGCTGCTGTTGCCGCTCTCCCTCCTGGCGGGTAAGTAGTGGACCTGGGGTGGGAGACACACCCGCCCCCCCTCATTTCTCCAGCACTGCCTTCCTATTTCTCGCCCGCGCGTTTTCAAGGGATTCCCCCCGTTCCAGATGTTCAGAGAAGTGCTTCTTCCAGCGGCACAGCTGGGGTGGTGGAGTGTTAGGGTTACGCGCGCGGGGGGGGGGGGACCTCTCTCGCTTTCTCCTCGCTGACTCAACCTTGGGGCTCCGCGTCTCGGTCGCGGTCACCTTGCGCTTTTGCTCGCCCGCTCCCACCACGCTGCGCTTCCGCGGAAGTCGCGCCCGCTGGCTGCCTTCATTACCTTTTTTACGACTCGGGGAATTCTTGGTTGGGGGGACCTGCCCATGTCCACGAGTGGGGTCAGTGGCTGAAATGAAGAATGAATAAAGCCCCGGGTTTTGTCTACTAGACCTCAGCGTGAGCAACCTTTGAAAACCTGGTGCACAAGGCAGAGGGTTGGAGTCAATGACCTTTAGGGGACCCTCGCCATGGCGCACAGTTTTTGCATGTGGTGGATACCGGCTGGCATACGGATTCTGTTCCTTTCTCCCTGCCCTCCTTCCTGTCTGAGGATCTGAGATTCTGAATGAAAGAGGCGAGGGAGAACTTCTTGGTAGAGTTGCAAAATTCCTCGCTCATGACTGAATAGCCCATCCTCTGTGGATCTGGCTGTGAGTCACTTGGGTGGGTTGCGGAGAAGGTGGCTGCTACTGGTGAGCCTTGCGGAAGGCACTGGCGGCAGCCCCACCTTGGTTCTCGCAAGGGACAGAAGGAGCGTCTCTTTTGCTTGTTCTGCCTCCACTGTCGCAGGCAGCGAATGCTTCTGCTGGGAAGTGCTGGAAGGCAGAGTGCTGCTGAACTCCTGCCCTGCTTGCAGGCTTCCCATTGGGGCATCTGGGTAGCCACTGAGAGAACAGGGTGCTGGTCTAGAGTTTCCCTAGAAGTCTCTTCCCACCCCCACACGCTGCTCTCTGGTGCTGACAGCACGTGCATAATTTGTCCTGCCAACAAGGGTTATTTTGTACCGACAAGTATAGGCTGAGAATGCAGAGAGAGGTATAAATTGAAGGTTAGGACTGTGTTTCCTTTTTTTGCACTTCCTGCTTTTCCAGTATACCAGAGTCCCTCTTCCTTTTGGACACAAAGGAAAGTAGGAAGTTGATATCAGACCTCCTGGTGGGAATTAATATTGTGGTGCTAACAGACTCTAGGTAGCAAACACATGGATGGGAAGATCAGTGAGCATTGTGTTTTGCACATTGAGGCATGCAATCGTAACATCATGATTCAGGGTCTGAGCTGGGGGCGACTGAACAGAAAAAGTGATGGTGGATTTACGATGGATAGTGGGATAAAAACATTAACTTTGTGTGTGGCAGCTGTGTGAAGAAAGGCAAATCCTCCTTGCGGGGAATTGAGAATAAAAACTGCCAATATCATTGCACTGTTATACAGATCTACACTGTGAAAGCAGTGGGAATACTATGTTCAGTATTGGTAGCTTCAGCTTGAAAAGGGATATTGCAGAACTGGGGAAAGTTCTGCATGTTGTGGGAAAGGTGGACAGAGGAAACTCTTTTATCCCTCTCTTTTATGCAACTACAATTCCTGTAAAGCCAGAATGGAGTTACCCAGTGAAGCTGAATTCAGGGCAGACAAAAGGGAAGCACTTCACACAGTGTGCCATTAAACTGTGGAACTCACATCCACAAGATGGGGTGATGGGTCCCAATTTAGACAGCTTTAGAAAGGGTTTAGATCAACTCGTTGAGGATAAGGCTACCTATGGCTACTAGTCATGATAAATGTATATGGCTTGTATGTATCCATGTTAGTTCTACATGAGGTAGACACATTGAATGATGCATATGGCTAACTCTGGTCTATTAATTTCAATGGATCAGGGGCAGTTTGCCCCTCAGGACCAGGTGCTGGTGATCAGAGGCAGGATACGAGGGCTGTTGTGCTTGTCTCCTGAGGCTTGTGGGTTTCCTAGAGGCTTCTGGTTCTCCACTCTGGGATGCAGGGAGGCCTTTGTTCTGATCCTGCAGGGCTCGTCTGATGTTTATTTACATATGCTTATATCCCTCCCTCTCAGTGGGAGCCCAGGGCAACAAACAATGCATTCCAAGTCTCTAATAAACCCCATTAAAATTCCAATAAAACATACAGCTACATCTTCTTCACAAATGTTGTTAATACCCCCAAAGCAAACTTAAGGAAGCAGATTTCAGCACTGCCTTTCCTGGTATGGAGGGTTAGAGCAAACAAACTTCTAAGGCATGAAGTACTTTGCTATTTATTAAGGGCTGAAATAAGGGAAAGCTATTGAAATTATTTTGCTGTTGAGCCTAGCAAGAGTAAGTGAGATCTCTGTACAAGCAGAGACTTTTATTAAAATAGTCGTCGTCGTCATCATCATCATCATCATCATCCAGGAACCAACTGACTTAAGTCTCTGATGCTGACACTCCAACTTTATTTTATTTTAATAATTGTTCCTCTGTGTATTTGGCACCTACAAAAATGCCCAGGCTGGCTTCTAGGAATTTTAAGTATTTTTCCAGGCTTCCTTACAGGGCACTGTCAGGAAGGTGGGGCTCATTTTTCATCCACAAGTGCATTACCAAGGGATGACGAGGCACTGCATCAAAACTGTGGAACCTTTTAAAACTAAAGTATTAGAAACAATTATAGAGAAACTGAGAACTTCTAGGGGTCAAAGAAGTAAGCACAAATGTCATTCTGTTTGGTATTATTTTATTGTTTATAACCAATGCCCCCCCCCCCATGTAAATGGCTGTCAATAATAAAATAGGAATGTGTGCAGAGCTTCACAAACTATTTAGATGGAAATGTAGCTCATCTCCCTGGAGAATAAAGGATATCATTGTTAAATGTGTATTCTTATTTTTATAGACTTGTTACCATTTATATTAAGCCCAAAGTCTGGAACGTATTGCTGATGTCCCTGGCTCCCTTTTTGCCTTTGCTTCAATATTTCATGCCTGTTTTCTGTGGTGATTTTGCATTTTAATAAAATAGATAAAAATATTTTAAAAATTACATTAAGGTTCTGCATCACAGCCACAATAACTTGCCCAATGGATTGCCCTAATCTCACCCCTCCCTTCTAATCTTCCATTAGCTATCTACCTTCACTGGTTGATTTCCTTCTCTTTTCCCTCCCTCTGTTCTGCCCCACTCACTTGCCTAAATCTAGATTGCATGCTTAGCGGGGCAGGGTGGGGTGTGGGTGTGTGAACCCATCTTTTGTTGTGTTACACTGTAAAATGTAGTATATACCAGTAGCACTATATCAAGAATAATAATTTCACCCCATTGCAAAACAGGGGCGGGGAAGGAGAATCCTTGCAATTTAAAGCACTACTATCTGTACAAAATTGTCTGTGACTCTCCCTTGTGGAATTCCGTTTTGCCAGGCTGTTTCAAATGGAAGCTCCAATCTCGCTAGCAGCAAAACTGCAGCTGTATTGTGTGAGTAGCTGCAATTAAGTAAAATACATGGGGTGGCTTCTTAGCCATGGGCATTTGGAGAAGTAGCACCTCATGGTGTTCCATGGAGATTACTGATGATGATTATTTTCAGATGATATGTTCTGGGTTTGCCATCTTTTCTCAACACCTGTTCCTTCGGGAATAATGACTGCCTTTGTTTTTGTTTCAAAGTGCATTGAACTGAAGTAAAGAGAGGTTTCCTTTGGTGACCCCGCAGCTCCTTGTTGAAACAAGACAGTTCAGGGTTTCAAAGGCTTCCTCTTGCTCTGGATTATTCCGAATGAATAATCTGCAGCCTTGCAATGCAACCCTTGAATCTATCTCGTAGTTTTCCCAGCCGCTCCTGTTGCGTCAGCTGGCTGTCAAAAGTGTCTTCATGAAGAGACCTGGCCCTTCCCCATTTTCCTTCCCGCCCCCAGAAATGCCTGTGTTTTGAAAGTCCATGTACGGAGACAGCTGGCCAGTTTTGCACAAATATTTAATGAACAAGCAAAGCCCTGGCCATCCCCAGTCTGTTGCAAAGGTAAACTCTGGAATGGCCGTTCGTTATACACCCAGCGGCTAGGGAAAAAGAGAGGCTGGTGTTGTGAAGAGGGATGAAGGAAGGGTCTGTGTCCCTCCAGAATTGTCCTGCCAACAAAGTAGCCTTGCAGTGGATGGAGAAAATTGAGCAGCTGTTGGATGTTCTCAGCATGGATTGCTAGTGGGTTTGCTAATGTTCCCTAGGAGTACAATTCTGATTTGCTCTGGATTTTTTTGAGTAATCCATTCATTCTGGCTACAAAAAGTGTTCTTCTGCTGTGTATATTGGGAATTGGTTATGTGTGCACTCAATACAGAGGGTAGTATTTAGTGCTGGTCAGAGTAGACCCTCACCCATTGAACCTAAGGGACATGGCTGACATGCATTCACTCTGAATAAAGCTTAAAGGTAAAGGGACACCTGACCATTAGGTCCAGTCGTGACTGACTCTGGGGTTGCGGCGCTCATCTCGCTTTACTGGCCAAGGGAGCCGGTGTACAGCTTCCGGGTCATGTGGCCAGCATGACCAAGCCGCTTCTGGCAAACCAGAGCAGCACACGGAAACACCATTTACCTTCCCGCCGGAGCAGTACCTATTTATCTACCTGTACTTTGATGTGCTTTTGAACTACTAGGTTGGCAGGAGCAGGGACCGAGCAACGGGAGCTCACCCTGTCGCGGGGATTCGAACCGCCGACCTTCTGATCGGCAACTCCTAGGCTCTGTGGTTTAACCCACAGCACCACCTGTGTCCCTTGAATAAAATTTAGTTGGATGCTAATAGTAGATAGGGAGAACATAAGAAGAGCCTGCTGAATCAGGCCAATGGCTCATTGAGTCCAGCATCCTGTTCTCACAGTGGCCACCCAGATGCCTGTGGGAAACCCACGACGCAGATAGAAGAGCTCTTTCCCCTCCTGTAGTTTCCAGCAACTACTGTTCAGATGCATGACTGCCTCTGACCATGGAGGCAAAGCAGAGTGTTGGCTAGTAGCTATCCGTAGCCTTTTCCTCCATAAATTTGTCCAGTCCTCTTTTAAAGCCATCTAAGTGGGTCTCTCTCTCTCTCTCTCTCTCTCTCTCTCTCTTGTGGGAGTGAGTTCCATAGTTTAAATATCTACTACATGAAGAAGTACATTCTTTTGTTTGTCTTGAATCTTCCAACATTTATTGGATGTACATGACATCTATTGTTATGAGAGAGGGAGAAAAACTTTTCTCTATCCACTTTCCCCATGACATGCATGATTTCACAAACCTTTGCTACTATCTGAGTTTTATTATTTTTACAATGCACTTTTTTTTGGGTGCTGTAGAATCCAGCTTGGCTGCTGGCAGGTTTTGTTCATGGCTGTGTTTTGAGAAGAGGGTGCTTTGTTTGCACCCTGTTTGGGAAATGGGCATTACATGACTGCAGCCTTTACACACCCTCTAGAATGTTTTGGACTGCAATTCCCTTGAGCCCTAGCTGACATGGCCATATTATGCTGGTACATATACTGGCTGGGGCTGATGGGAGTTGTAGTCCAAATCATCTGGAAGCCACCAGGTTGGCAAAGGCCGCTGTGCTGCTTTCCCAGTTCAAAGCGAGCTAATTCTGTGTGATGAATGTGTCACTGAGCCCTTTCCTTGCTTGTGGGCAAGACTCCAGAAACCAACCGGCAGATATTCCATAAGGCCTAGGACAGAGATGGTCAGCTTTTGTAGCATCAGAGGCTGCTCTATTCACCAGATTGCGGTCGCATGCTGGGAGTGGGCAAGCTCCATAATGAAGTTTGCAAAATCTCACAGTCAGGGAGCCTGTGTGGTGAGGAATGGCACTGCATGCTAGGAGGCACATTTAAGAAACCAAATTCAAACCCATCATAACATGCTGACTCCTAAAATCTTTGTTTCTTGCAGCTGTGGGCACTAAGGGCAGATGAAACAGTTTCCTGGACCACCCCACATCTAGGATATAAAAGGGGTTAATACCCGTTTCTCTCCCCACTCCCATTCTGTCACCTTGCACTACTGGAAAACGGCAGCCTTTGAATTTCACCAAGACTAAAGCACTGCCTTGGGACCAGCAGGGATTGTGGGGGAGATACCTGATGATGGTTTAAAGAGGAGACCGGTGATCATCAGAGGTCCTGGGACAGCTAAAGCGCAAAATCACTCACCTCAGCAACTCTTTCTCAGTGATCGGTTGCATCTGATTATAATGAAGGCAGGGCGCCCCCAAGCAGCCAGACTTCCTTGCCCGCTCCCCCCAGGAAGACAGTGGGGGCTATGAGCACCTTTCTTTTTCATGCGGCAGCAAGAGAGGTGGGTGCGACTCTGCCAACTAGCCTGGCACTCTGGAGACAGAGCGGGGACGTTTACAGGCCAGCTGTTTGCATGTGCCATTTTCTGTGACCATGACAAGGAGTGGCGATGGATAAGGCACCCTGTCCTGTTTCGTTCCTGACCCCCATTGCTGCCAGCCCGCCCTCCACCTCCCATTTTCTCCGAGGCGGCTGCACAAACTGACTGAGCAGTTCTGATGCAGTTTCATTTGCGGCAACAGCAAACCGCTTCAGGGGTGGAGAGGGGAGAGATTTTGCAAGCCACAGAAGAAGCAGAGGGACTTTCTGTGTGGTTTGCGCTGCCTGACCCCAAGACTAATTCCTTTACTAGTTCCCCCTCCCCCACATTTCTTAAATAGGCAATGAGTTCTATTCCGACATGTGCACGTCTCTGTCTGTCTCTTCCTCTCTCTCTCTCTCTCTCTCTCTCTCTCTTTCTCTCTCTGTGTGTATGTCTTTCTCCCAGCGGTGACTCACAGAGCCTACAGGATGTGAGAAGTTTAATTATAACTGTGCCTGCAAACGCTGCTTAAGTTTGTCTGCTATAGGCCCTCCATTTCTGGGCACTGCTCTCAAAGAAAATGCTATCAGGAATAGGGGCTGAGCTAGTTCCAAGATCTGGGTTCAAATCCCACATACCATGTCTCCTGGGGTTTGTGTAAAAGAACGGTAGTAGAAGCGCTGCCAGTTTTTGGACTCCTGCTCAAAGGATTACCGGTAGCTCCCAATGAGGTTATAAAGAAGCACCGACATTCCTGCAGTTTTACGCTTGGGTGTTAAAAGATGCAGATGCTTATTTGTCCTGCCGTTATGTTAAGCGAGTGCTCAGCATTTTAGTCTTTGCCATCCAGATCTGCAGAGACTTGCTATTCTGTTAACACTGGTAAAGAGCAGATGGAAACAGAGAAGGGTGGAGAACCAGGAACACATCACTGGATGGTAGAGGAAGGTTCTAAATAGCCATGTTGTAGTCAGAGGCGTCCAGTTTGGGTAATATTTATGATGAAACACTTGCAGTTCTTATGAATACATATCCAAATATCCCAGAGATACCTGCTCCTTAAAACTCACAAACCAGATTTTCTACCACTGGGATGACACTTAATGGTCTAAACATTCAATTCATATCTTGCCTCTCTTATAGGAAGCTTTATCATTTTATAAGCACAACGACTCTGTGAGACAAGGTAGTCTTTTAGGCAATGTCCAGCCCAGTGTCTCTCAGTGAACTTTGTGATTGTGGGGATTTGAAACAGGGTCTCTCAGGTCATAGTCAGATACTGGAAGTACTGCACCGTGTTGGCACCTAAGAAATTTGTGGCCCACCATCCATTTTATATCTGAGAAACAAGGTTAAGGCTTAGGACTGGAGCTTAGGGGTACCAGGAGTGAGTGGGAAATACATGCCACCCTCCCTTTCTTACAGCCTTGCAAATGTCTCCAGAAGCATGTTGCAAGCTTGTTTTTAAACACACACACACACACGGTTGGGTTAGACTAGTGGTTCCCAAACTCCCTCTGCCCCTGTGGACCACTTACTGATTTTTCTGCCTCGTAGCCATTGTAATGTGCCATGCTAGAAGATGTATGATTTTTAATTATATTTTAATGCATTTCTAATTTCTTATATCCAGTTTTTTCTCCTATCACAATTAGTATTCCATAGAATACCGTATAAGGACAAGAAGAAGAAATAAAAGTACAGTTAAAAATCAATATACTCAGTGTGATGGATGTGCTGCTTCCTGTCTTCAAGCACAAATCCACAGATACCCTGAGTACTATCTGAATGAAACTCATGGACCTCTGGTGGGCCATAGGCCACAGTCGGGGAACTCCTGGGTTAGACAGTTGTGTCATACAAAAAGTGATAATAATAAAAAAGCACTTTTGTTCCAAATAACAAAGGTTTCCCAGTCTGAGGATTTCCCCTAGACAAACAAGCATTTGTCACAGGAAACCAAACATGTAGCCATTGATGAATCCAGTCATACGTTCATGAGCTGTTTTTGCAAAGGGGGGGGGCATATTTGCAGCTGAAAAATGGAATACAAATACAGTGGTACATCCGGTTGCGGACGGGATCCATTCTGGAGATGCAGTCGGATCCCAAGGTTACCGCAACCTGAGGACCACTTCTGTGCATGTGCGCACGGCGAAACCCGGTCAAATACTTCCGGGTTTGCCGCTTTCGCATCCTGAAGTTTACGTAACCAGAGGTGCTACTGTACAGTAATTTTAGAGAAAACTATAAGGAGAGGTGCTGCAGTCTGAACTGGCTTGGGCCCACTCCCACCTTCCCTAATTCTTGCCACCTCCTAACCAAGCAGCCTCACTCCCTAACCCCAGATGTTTGGAGGCTGCCTGTGATGACTCAGCAAAAAGGAGGGAGCACTCTGTGCATGCTCAAAGTGGTTGTCTTGTTACTACTTTTCCTCCAAATGGTATTCTGGGATTTAGGTCTGACAGGTCCTGGTTTGGGTTAGCCTTCTGATCCTGATCCTTTGCATTCCTAGCTATTCAGAAAAGTGTGTGTGTGCGTAAGAGAGTGGGAGAGACTTGTGTGTCTCTGTTTGCTGTAGGCCTCTCCTCCACCCTCCCTCTCACTATCTCTCTCTTGCAACACGTCTAGCCTGCTCAGCTGGTGTTCTTGGTTTCACTTTGCTGGATTCCTTTCTCCCCCCCACCCTCATTGCCCCTCCTCCTGCCACCTGATCAGCTGCTGAAGTTGTTATTTTGAAGGTCTGCAACTGAAGGTCTGTGTGTTTCCTTGAGAGGGAAGCAAACCCGTGGTTACTCGGTGCAGGTGTACTCTGCAAAAGCTCAGAGGCCCTTCATTATTACCCAACTTATCAAACAAGTTTGTTTTGTAAAAAACAATTTTAATAGTTTTCAATATTGATTTTGCAATATTGCAAATGTTTTTGGGAAATGCTCTTGTATTTTCTCTGTTGTCCCTCTTTTGGTGACCTCCAGAAGTTTTGTACTCCAGCTCCCATCAACCTCAACTAGATGGCCAGCAGTTGCGGATGATGGGCATTGAAGCCCAAAACAGGCAGAAAGCACCAGCTTGGAAAAAGCAAATGTCTACAGTATTATATTGTTCATTGTGAAAACATGCAGTTTGACAATGAAAAAAAACAGTCCTGCTGTGTTTGAATGAAAGGCCGTCTATGCTGTTTTCCTTTTTCCAATATATTTGGGGATATGCATGTGAAACATTCCATAGAAGAGTTAACGCAGCAAAGTTAAAATGTCTCTGAATATATGCAAAGTTAAGACCCATCAGCATTATAGGAGATCCTGGTTTAAAATCTGCATTGCCATCGATTCTGCTGGCGTGTTGCTATCTTCAGTTGCCCTGGATCTTATTGTCTGGGGGTCTGGGAGACACACAGCTATTTAATTAGAAAGGCAAGCTCTCTGCTCAGCTTTGAATGCTAACCAGAAAGAATATGATATCTTGGGATGTTTCTTTTTCCCATCAGATCTGGTGCAAAGAGGAGGCAGCTGAAGTGTCTCTGTGGCCCTCCCTCAGATCCTTGTAAAGGAAGCGGCCAGATTTTTCTCTCTTCTCAGCCTCACAAAAAATCAGGGGATGGGCTGCAATCTTAACCTAGTAGTGAGTCCCATTGAACTCTATGGATTGCTCCCCCAAAGTTTCCATTATTTCTCTCTTAAAGCTTGCATGAGAGACAGAAACGGGGCGTGTGTGTTTGTGTATATATGTCTGGTGACACAGTAACTTTTTCCGCATGCTCGGAGGCTGATCCCTGGGATTAAAGAGAGGTAGCATTGCTCAGTATGCGGATCAAATGCAGCGCAGGGTGAGTGGCAAAGCTAGCTGTGCACAGCAGGGGTGAGGAACCTCAGATTGGGGAGCTGAATATGACCTCCCCACCTCTCTGTCTCACCCTTGAGAGTCTCCCCAGGGGGACACACCTCTTCGCTAGTCTCCCACTTCCCTGGGCATCCTCAAGCATTTTTGCCTGACTTGAATATGTGCTTGATAGGAGGTTGGAGAGTCGTGTGTAGAAACCAGCCTTCTGCACTAAGGTGAAATGAACATCCGTTGCTCCACCCATTATTGCCACTGGCCCCACGCACCACTGGCATGTGGCATCTGGAAGGTTGCCCAGAACTGAATAGGGCCTTCTAACTGGGGAAAAAATGTCACTCCTGGTGTGCATTGTGCTCTGAGATTAAAGGATTTGCCTACCTGTTTGTTCTTTGTTTGGCCTCTGCTACTTTGTGTCCTATTTAACTTTTGTTCCGGGCTGAGGAATCTGAGTTTGTTGTGACACAGCCTGCTTATCTCCTCAGTTGCAACTCCTCCCATCCTCTTTTCATCCCAAAGGACTACAAAGGACGTAGGAGGAGGACTGCATCTAGCCCAGCATCCTGTTCTGATGGGGCAAAGCAGAGGCCCTGATAGGAAAGCTGAAAACAGGATGGCATGTGAAGTTTGTATAGTACAGTCATATCTTGGAAGTTGAACAGAATCCGTTCCGGAAGTCCGTTCGATTTCCAAAGCGTTTGGAAACCAAAGCATGGCTTCGGATTAGCTGCAGGAAGCTCCTGCAGCCAATCAGAAGCCATGGAAGCCCTGTCGGATGTTCGGCTTCCAAAAATAGTTCGCAAACCAGAACACACACTCCTGAGTTTGCGGCATTCAGGAGCCAAAATGTTGAGGTACTTAGCTGTTCGAAAACCAAGGTACAACTGTACACTAAAAACAACCTTTTTAAAGATTGGGGTGCCTTTTTCACTCACAGAAAATGTTTTATATCTGTTAATCCGGGGGTGAGGGGTCCTTCTGGAGGCCACGTGCCCTGTGATGGGTGGGGCCAGTGGCAAATGTGGGCGGAGCAACAAATGCAATCTCCCCGCCACACAGTTGGCTAGTTTCACCCGGCTCTCCAGCCTTTATCCAGGCCAGCAAGAGGCATTATCAGAGTTCAAGGACACATTCCACAAAACACACTCTAGGATGGTGCAAAGCAGGGTCAGGGAGGGGCTTTGACCCAGGGAGAGCAACGAGGGCCAGAGAGAGAGGGTCTGGAGGGCCACATTTGGCTCTCAGCCCCACAGTTCCCCACTCTTAAATTAATCTAACCAATGAATCAATTGAAGTCCTAGTTGGTGAACTGGTGGCTGCGGCTGTTTGGGGGCTTCTAATGTAGCAGCTTGGCTGTCACTTGACCATTCCATTGATTTCTTCCAGCTTTCCTGTAACAGGCCTTGATGTTTTCAGCCAGCCCTCTTCAAAGTCTGGTGGTGGCCCTCATTTCTGCTCTTGGTTGTTCTAGGGTCTCTTGTCCTCCACCCCCCCAAACCACACTCCTGAGACCATTAGTGGATGCCTGCATCTCAAAATTGGATTAATTTTCCATAAAAACAGGATGCATTGGGTGAAATGGCCCTTGTGATTATTATTTTTTTCCAGTAAGGGGAAATCTAGACACTAGTTGTTGTTGTTTACTAGAAATATCACTGACTTGGCAGGAGGATACATTTTTTTAATGCTGTTCCTCCAGGAGGCGAGAGCACTCTGTCCTTCTTTTAATTAGCACCAAATTGGTTTTTCATCTGGATAGAAAAAGCGAGTTGTAGCTGCCATATGGATTTATTGACCGAGGAGAGCAGCAGTTGCTGTAGTGGCCACTTTTGCACAACCTGGTGCCCTCTAGATTGTCTGCAACTTCCATCTAGCGAGGGGAGTTGAGGGGGGAGAAGGATATTGACAAGGTGGAATGTCTGCAGAGGTGGGTGACCACAATAATTAAAGGTCTGGAAACCAAGACTTATGAGGAATCATTGAGGGAGCTGGGTATGTTTAGCATGGAGAAGAGAAGACTGTGAGGTGATATGATAGCCGTCTTCAAATACCTGAAGGGCTGTCAAATGGAAAATGGAGCAAACTTGTATTTTTCTACTCCAGAAGGTAGAACTCAAATTAATGGATTCAAATTACTAAATAAATATTTGGAAGAACTTTCTGCTAGCAAGAGCTGTTTAACAGCGGTTCAGACTACATCAGGGAGTGGTGCACTCTCCTTTATTGGAGATTTTTAAGCAGAGGTCAGATGGCCATCTGTCAAGGATTCTTTAGCAGGGGGCTGGACTAGATGACCCTTGGGGTACTTTTCAACTCTACAGTTCTATGACTCTGTGAGAAATTTGATTTCTCACACTCTCTGAAACAATACTCAAACTGAATCACAGCTATTCTTTGAAATTCCACAGTTTCCTGAATTTTGCAATGCAGTACTCCAGCCAAGTAATGTATATGAAAATGCATATATTCAGCTAAAATGTACAAATTAATGCATATATTATAGAAAATAGCATGTGGCACATTCTTGTAGTGAAAATTGCTGTGCAAAAATGTGTATTAGGAGAAATTCACACTAAAATGCTGGTGAATTTTCATGAGAACTTAAAGATAATAATTGCAAACTGTTTTGGAGAACTAAATTTAAGACTGGACAATGAGAAACAGAGAGAACCAAAGCTGGCATATTTACCCATCCTTACTCCCATCAACAGCTGTGTTGGCTGTTGGCTATGTTGGCTGGGAGTTGTAGTCCAAAATGACCTGAAGAAGAGCAGGTTGGGAAATGCTCTTGCATTTTCTCTGCTGTTCCAGACTCAGTGGTGTCTTCTTGGCTTGGGAGGTGGAGGAGACCTGTAATTTTAACCTCCATGGCAAAGCAGATGTTGTCTTGCCCACACCCCAAATAAGCGACAGAATTTGGGAAGGGCATGTTTCTTGCAGGAATGAGAGAGATGCTAAACACTCCTCCTTTCCTTAACACTCATGTCATCAAGGTGTAAATTGCTCCCACAACACCCCAGGGATTGTTGTACTTCCTCATTTATATGTGGTCCCTTGTTGTGTATTAATTGCATAGGACACTAGGCCTTTATTAGGGGAGGACCCAGGGCTCAATAGCTAGAGCACGTAAATTTGGCTTGATACATGAAAGTGGCACCTAGTTCCAAGTCACCTGGGTGAAGTTTTACTTGTCTGTTGTGCCATAAAAACTAGGTAAAGGTTACAACTTCCTGCAAGTTTTGCAGGGATGTGATGCCCTTAGCATTCAGTTTAGATGCTTGGTATATTAATTTGTTGTAACACTCTTGTGGAGACTTACTTTTAGTAGTTCTTTATTGCTATGTTATTATATATATTGTGGTTTAAGTTTTCATAGGCTAGACCCCACTTTGTCAAATGCAGGAAGCAGGCCTTGCAGGAGGTTCTATCAGCAGTCAAATATATGCAACACATGCATATGCTCATGGGGCACGTCAGTGTGATACCAGTGGGTAAGCATGGCCACAAAGCCACAACATGCAAGGTTTTCAGTCTGTGGCATTCCTATGCAAAGCTCAAATGTGTGTAAGACAAGGACAAGGACCGTTCTGAGCAGCTGGAATTGGCAATAATAGTGCACAACTTTTGGATGATGTCCGAGCCAGTTAATGGTGGACATCTGTTTGGGCAGCTGGGAAAGGAAAGCAGCTGTTTTGTGTGAGCTGCAGCCAACTCCAACTCCAGCTCTCTCTCCTTGTGAAATACCCTTTTGCCCATTTATTGCCAATAGGTGCCCTGATTGGAGATTTTGTCTCTGGCTTGCTGCTCTGAATCTGCTGTGCCTGGTGGATGTCCTTGTCCTTATGGAAATGGTACAGTTTTGTATTTGTTCTATCTTACTATTTTCCAGCATTTTAAAAAATTGCCACAGATCATCCTTTTCTTCCCCCACCAGGATCCTGGTGGCTTTTCTAGCAGAGGAAATGCCCAGTTAAGCAAATCCTAGCTTTTATTGGCCCTTGGGTGAGATGTTGTACAGTTTTCCTCTGTAGGACACTGTTGTGTTCTGTGCTATGCTCATTACAAGAATTCTTCTTGAGTGCTCTTTATGTTCGGTCCACAATTCCTTGAAACTGTAGGGAGATTCCACCATTGCAAAGGCAGGCTCTTCCAAAAATATGCGAGATGACTGGCTTCTGTGAAACCCCAAGCAGATGAGCAGACGACTCTCCAAGCTCCAGTTTTTGTTGCCAGCTTGGTGGGATTGGCACAGAAGGTGAAAACACAGGATACCAGCTCGTGTGTGTGTGTGTGTGAATGCTTCCATCTGGGTGTGAAAAGAGACTTGCAAGTAAGTCTGCAGAATTTACTTGTACTTTAAAAAGTTATCATTGCACTTATATCCCATCTTTCCCCCCAAAGAAGCTCAAGGTGGTGTGCATGATATTTATCTTCCACATTTTATCCTCACAACAACCCTGTGAGGTAGGTTATGTTAAGAGACTGCCTAGTCCAAGGTCACCCAGGATTGTATGCAATGGTAAGCCTATTCTGAGTATCACTTAGTTGGCTATAACTCCCCATGAGCTTCATGGCTGAGTGGGGGATTTGAACCTTGGTCTCCCAGACCCTGGTCCAACACCCTGAACATTACACCACTCTGGCACTAGTGGCTTCAATGGAACATAAAAAAAACCCCTCACCCTTCTTTCAGTCCTCAAAAGCTTCACAGCATGGTTACTTGGGGATAATTCTGAGTCACCCGAGGTAACCAGGTTGAATATTTGAACCAAAAATCCAGGAAGGGAAACGGCAGCAGGGGCATCCCAAAGATGCTTCATTTTTGTGGCTTTTCATCTTTTTGAGGGTGACCTTGAAGCCCTGTCTTTGTTATGATGAATCGCCTGGAAACAAGGAGGAAGTTGGCAGCTGTCATCTAAATCTCACTCAGGCTGCTGTGAGAGTCGTGCTGAGTTTGTGCCGACAAATTAAAACCCCACACCTTTTTCTGTCGCAAGATGAGTTATGACTTTGCATGGTGACTCGTCAAGATGGCTTTCGTAAGTTTTTTCTTTGTTGCAAATCCACCCCGAGCAGGTCTGGACTCCTCTCTCTTGGATTTACTTTAGCAGGAGAAAAATGCATTATTTGTGGTAGGTTGGAGCACTTGGTAGCCAAAGGATGAGGTAGAAGGGAAAGAATGGTTGCAGTGGCTCTTTTGAGAAATCCTCCATAGGTGTGGAACAGCTTATGAGCTTCTTCTACCAACTCTCTTGAATCTACTGAGGTTGGCTCCTTCTTTTTAGACTATACATATGTCCCCCCAGCTGCTTCTATTTGCACATACAGCTGTGTGGGTTCAGTCACAGCATGCAACAATTACCCCAAAACTGGCACAGTGTTCTGTGAACTTATGTGATGGGAGATTAATTATCCCTAAGTAGCAGAAACACAGCTCTCTTTCAGCCTCTTGTTTCATCATTTTTATTCCAGATGAACTGTCTATTGAGCATTCATCCTGATTTGTTAGCAAGGAGTTTAGACAATGTTGGTTCTTTATGAGCATTCCTTCTGATTTATTCATGGGGAGGTTAGATGATGTTGCATCAAATGCAAGCATCACCGCACACTTCCCGGTGCATTTTCCCAATTGTTTTCCTTATTGCAAAAAGCTCAGTATTTTTGGAAAGAAGCAAGTTTGTTATGCAAAATCTCCCAATTAGAACTGTGCCACCTGAATTTGCTGGTCTGGGATTGTACCCCCCCCCCCCAAATAGCACTTTTAGACCTTTCCCGCTCATCCACCAGACCCAGAATATGGTAAGCCTCCATGTTGGCATCCATCTGTGACTTGGCAATCCTCTTGTAACCCAGACTGTAGCTTTTCATTTCTTTCTTTTAAAAAAAGATCCTTGTGGTGGATTCATGTCATCACTTTCCCCTCTGAATTGGGAACAGCTCAGGGGTTTGGCCTTGTTGGGCAGAAGATGTTGTGTGGTTAGGACTCCTCTGAAGCTAAGCCAGCCAAAAGCCTTGGCTGGCTCCCCCCCTCCCATTTTAAGAGGGCAGGGAGAAGCCAATGCCTGTCTCAAATATACTGAGAAGATGCTTTTGTGACCCAAGCCTGTGACATAAGAAGGCATTGGGTAGAATTAAGGTCAAGAAAAGAAAACCAGGTCAACTCCTCGAATTAAGGTCAGCTAAGAAAAAAACAGTGCAATATGATGCTTGACCTGGGTTTAGCTTTTGGGCTTCACCATCCCACCTTTGAAAAATTAGAGCAGCTTCTCTATTCAAGCAGTTATTGCTTTAACCTTCAACTGGCTTCAAATATGCCAACATTTCTTTCCAAACCTCTGCTCACAAGTACCCCCCTCCCCCAATTGTGGCTTTGTGGTTTTTTGCTTTTTTGCTTTCCTTTTCATCTCTTTCACAAAAGAGGAGTCTCTTCGTGAGATAGCACATTTGGACCTTTCTCTGTACTGTACTTTCTTCGCATGCCGACTCTCAAAACACTGCTGCCTTTGTAATGATAGCAAAAAATTTGCTCCTTTCCCCCCCTCCTCCTGTCCTTGATCTAGATCTGGTTGATATGCTGAGGTGGTGATATTAAAAACCCTATTGTCTTCACTGTGGTAGGTCATGAACTGACTTGAAGAGGATAACAGAAGTTGTGCTGCCATTCCCACCTCCACCCCCCCAACAGTTATTCTTCTTTATTTCTTGATTGCCCTCCCCATTCCCTCCTGATAAATTGGTGAGAGGTGGTGTGTAGGGTTTAAAACTGCAGCCCCCTGTGTGCTGGGCTGCTTCATTCTTCAGCCTAGGCCCGAAGCCAGAATTAGCTTTGTTCGCCAAAGCTCCCAAAATGGCTGCCTTGCTTCCTCCGTCTTGAGGCTGGGCATGCTGGGCCCTGAGCCACTGGCGCCGGAGCGCCTTCCTGTGTCACGCAAGATGGAGAGAGAGCTTCCGTTCCCCTTGTGCCAGCTGGGGCCTGGCATCTCCTGGATGATGGATGATGTTTACAAAGTGGGAGATGTTTGCAAAAGCCTTGCCCAAAGACTGGTGGTCTGGCTGTGATGACAGAATAGCAAAGAGTGGTTTACTTTTGCTGGATTCAAGGGGCATTGTTTGGCAAGCTGTTTCTTAAGGAGCTGGGGAGCAGCATTGCTCAGCGAGATGGCATAAATTCAAAGGTTGCACCGGTGTGCCTGTTTGTGTGTGTATACAGCAGTGGCATAGCGTGGGGGGTGCAGGGGGGCCGGCCGCACTGGGCGCAACATCTGGGGGTTAGGGGGCGCAAATCCACGGGTTAGGGGGCGCAAATTACTTGCCTTGCCCCGGGTGCTGACAACCCATGCTACGCCACTGGTATACAGGGCAAGTTTCACCACTTCCACCCCATAGACCTGCACTGTAGTTCCCTCTTTTGCTTTTACCCTTGTGTTTACTTGAATAAAATACACATTTAACCTAACAAATTATAACTAATTCATAAACTTGTAGTGGAAGTAAGTCTGCAGTCTTAAGCCTGCTTGCTTGAAAGTGAGTGCTGTTAAAATCAGCAGCGCTAATTTCACCAGGAAAGTAAATAGTATAAGACAGCTTCATCATCCTTCCCCCCCCCCACCACCCCAGTGCCCAGTGTTAGAAACTGGGATATGAAAACTAGGAGCTAAATGGCACCTTAAACCTAGGTTATGGGCACAACAATGGAAGGTCTAGGCACACTTTTTAATAACAAGAATGCAAAGCTGAAAATGAATGAACTGCAGTAAAATATTATGTTCATTTTTCACAGGGTCTAGTCCTTCCTCTGCCCACCGTTCTAATATTCTTAAAATGGTCTCTTCTCCAGTCTTCAGATTAGCTGGAAGTGGGGAGTCAGAAAAAGGTCCTCATTTCTGCAGTTTTAATCTGAAATCTTTGGTGCAGTACTGCGCTCACAGCTCAGAAACTGCTTGCACTAATGAAATTCCCTGCACCTAGAACAACGGGAGTTTTGAACACTGCTGGTGCCACCACGGCATAAAATAGCTGCTTAATTCACTTCCGCAAGATAGTCCTGTTTTTAAAATTAATTTGACTAAACATGGAAGGTAAATGGGAAAGAGTTCCCCAGATTTGTCACACTGGGTTGGTACTCTGGTTTTCCATTTTATCAACTAATCTCAGCTATGAGGATGGGTGGTAATTTATTTATTGTCAACAAGGCACCCCTCTTAGCCCATTGGCTAAACTTCTGTGATGTCACAGGTCATTTGCAAGGATTTAGGGCTGGTTCTGACTTGGAAGAAGGCTCAGAGGTAAGCTAGCTGAATGAAAGTTGAGTTTCCACTTCCAAGTGCTATCTTTCTTCTTCTTTGAATTTTTATTGAAGCTTTAAAATATAGTACAGTGGTACCTCGGGTTAAGTACTTAATTCGTTCCGGAGGTCCGTTCTTAACCTGAAACTGTTCTTAACCTGAAGCACCACTTTAGCTAATGGGGCCTCCTGCTGCTGCCACGCTGCCGGAGCACAATTTCTGTTCTCATCCTGAAGCAAAGTTCTTAACCCGAGGTAATATTTCTGGGTTAGTGGAGTCTGTAACCTGAAGCGTATGTAACCTGAAGCGTATGTAACCCAAGGTACCACTGTATACAGAAATAAACAGAAAGTATACAGTAAGTGCTATCTTTCCAAAGCAACTATAGACTTTTTTCATTACTAAATAACCTTGTACTGTACTTCTTCTGACGACATGCATTCGCCTTCTACCCAAAAACAAAGAGCTCCGTATTAACTCAAAAGCTTGCTAAACCAGCTTCTGTTGGCAAAGAGCACACAAGAGGGAATAGTTTGCTTATTTTGTACACAACTCTCCAGATTGCACTGTATATTTTAAGCTGTTGCGTGCTGTGAAATAATGTGACATTCTCAAATGATATACTTTCAAATTCAGTATTTTTCATGGGTGTGTGTGTGGTGGGAAATGGACAGTAGAAGTTGTCTCACATTCTTGCTGAGAATTAGTCCACCCCTGTCTGCATATTCTCCTAAATCTTATCTCCCAATCTCTGAACTATGCGGCTTTCTGAACAGTGTGGCAATAACTCCTGTGCAAGTGCCTGGAGCTACACCAGCTATCTTCCATCTGGGTGGGGAAGGTTTCAAGGTGGGTTAGCTTTAATTTGGACCCTCTGTGAGTATAGCTGTGTGTTTGCATTCATAGAAGGACCCAGCTCCCACATTCCTCCAGGTTTGACTTCTTTTGCAACACAGGGAGGTAATAAAAGGAGAGTTTGCGCTAGACCGTGCATGGAGCAAGGTTCATCAGCACTGTCACTCCAGGCAGATGGCAATCTAAACCCAAATCCTTAGTTCAACATTGCTTAATTCACATTGTCAACAGTGAGTCAGTCTTAAGAAGCCAAAAGGTGTCATTTTTTAAAAAACACCTGTGGGTTAGATATACCATTTAGCATGCCAATCTTGTGGGTACCTGCACAAAGGCAAGCTGGTTGGCACCTGATGGTCTGTTCATCTGAAACTCTTGGGCACAATTCAGATGACCCTTCAAACTATGGTTCACAAGTGCTGTGTCCATGTGTGGACATATGCAGAGGCCTTCTCTGACACCAGCAGGGCTCCAGCCCCCTCCAGTCCTCCCATCTGCTGAGAGTATAGATGGGGATGTCAGAGCTGACTTGGAAAAAAGTAGGGAGGAATTCAAGCCTAACTGCTGGGAGGCTGTATGGCTTTGTGGGGTGCCTCCCAACGTTTGTGCCCCCCAACGTTTCACTGGTTTACTGTATGTGCCCACAGGCCTCAAAAGGTTGACCACAGCAAGTTACAGATTTGTGTGGTGCCTCCTCAGAAACCCACTTCAATCCACTAAAAAGAGTCTTGTGGCAACTTGAAGACTTAACAGATTTATTGTGGCATATGCATTTATGGACTAGAGCCCATTTCAAACATTGTTGCTGATGGTGATTTGGAGAGTAAACTCTGACCATACTTTGCCTGTTTGCACATCACACCAAACTATAGTTAGGACTAAACAGGAAAGCAAGATGGAGGGGCTTGTTCTTGGTTTTCCAGCATCATGACTTGCAAGATTCTCTCAGCTGAGTCATGTTATGTATATTCATGTTTTAGGAATGCAGCATAAGCTCAAGGCTTTCGCACTTGGCATGAATAGGAGTGTCTTTGCCCTCAATTCCACCCACATCCAAGATCCAAATTAGGTCTCTGGATGTTCCTCTGAAGCTGGCATCTGCTTCTGTGGGCTGGGGAATCCCCATGAGCACAAAGGGATTTTCTGCTGGAGGGGAAGAAACCTTTACACTCCCCCTCCATGCATGCGGGGATACTGATAACTATTAGCCCCCTCCCCAGCTGATGCTGTTTGCGCTTTTAAAAACCCTGCAGATTAAATGCAAAGATGCATCATGTCTCGCTCGGCCCTCACTTTTGCACAAGGCTCTACATGGTGTAGCAGCACCAGCCTGTCAGGGTAGCCAGGGGCACTCTTCAAAGCTGACACTTGGGACAGACTCTCCACTTTATCTCTCGATGAAAGGGCCTCTAGTACTCACTGAAGTGACTGTGATGTGGTTACTGTTATGGGGAGCTGACATAATCTAGCATCAGCTGTTGTATTCTCCAGGATTCTGAAAGAATTTTGCTCCACGGACAATGCTACTCCTCTCTGCATCTGTGCCAGATTTTGTAGGGCCTGATCTCTGCATATACAGGCTGGGTTTCCAGCGTCTCCCTGACCTTGCTAAATTGTGCAATCTGGAGCGGAGCTGACTATTTTGATGCTGGTGCACGTGACAGCATGTGTGATGTACTTTTTGCACGAAGGGGATTATGAGGGTTCAGACTGTCTAGCGATAATGACAATAAAGGGATGTGGCAGACTGTGCAAGTTCTGGCTGTCGAATGTGCTCAGAGGGTTTGGGTTTTTTGCCCCTGAAGTGATAGCTGTGGCTTTGACACCATGGTGTGCAGTTTGTGTGGGTAAACTTTTGATTGCTAGGCAGTTGCCTTATATTGAGTCAGACTTCGAGTCAATAAAGTATTGTCTTCACTGACTGGCAGCTGCTCTTCTGAATTGTAGACTGGAATGAATATAAATAAACAAATTCCCAGCCCTACCTGGAGACTACAGGGATTGAACTTCTCACCTTCTGCACTCAAGGCGAATGCTTTGCCACTGATCTAGGGTGCTCCCCCCTCTCCCCACTATGCCCTTGTACAGATAGCTATGCTTAAATATTTCTGTGCCACTCCTTGCTTTGTCCTTGTGTATTTCAGTGTCAGTCTGAAGCTGTTGCAGAATGGTGACCTCTCACAGAACTCCCTAGTTTAGCTGGTTTCTCTGTGCTGCAGAACTGTACTCTGTTGACCACACAGAACTTGACCACAGAGTAACAGACTTGTTGGAGTCCCAGATGGACCAGATTATTGTGGTTTTCTGTTTAGCATTGGAAGGATGCAATATTTGAGACTGCAGGGAGATGCTGGGCTCTCCAGTGTCTGCTCCATTGCACCTTGGAATGCTGTCTGGTCTGTGAGTAGGCAGACTTCTGGCTTGCTGGGTCTGCTTTGTGTTTTACAAGAATCCCAGGATCTACCAACCAGAGCCAGGTGCAAAAGACACACTGATATAAAGAACGAGTGTCTTAGAGCATATTTTGAGCTGAGGGTTATTGTTTCTTCCCACTACTAAAACTGAACTGAGCTCATAGGCCTATCATGCTTAAGCATACTCCTGCTTATCTTCCTTCATGTTAGTAGCCTAATTTAGGTGAAAATAAGTCACTATCTTGTTGCTGCTGTTAAATGGGGGCCCAAATATTATTGCTTAACCACTACAAATTACCCAAAGGTCCACCTACTCCTGCTGAAGTACATGGAAGGAGGAGAGTGGTTTGCTATGGATGTCCTATCAGTAAGACCAGGCTGAAATCTTCAGGAAATGATGAGGAGGCATAAAAAAGTTGCCATGAGAGGCTCAATCTCTCCCGACCTCACTTCTTTTTCCAGTAATGTGCCTTGAGATGCCCAGGAATCTAACACTAAAGGTAAAGGTAAAAGGACCCCTGACCGTTAGGTCCAGTCGTGGATGACTCTGGGGTTGTGGCGCTCATCTCACTTTATTGGCCGAGGGAGCCGGCGTTTGTCCACAGACAGCTACTGGGTCATGTGGCCAGCATGACGAAGCCGCTTCTGGCGAACCAGAGCAGCGCACGGAAATGCCGTTTACCTTCCCACCAGAGGGGTAACTTATTTCTCTACTTGCACTTTGACATGCTTTCGAACTGCTAGGTTGGCGGCAGCAGGGACCGAGCAATGGGAGCTCACCTGTTGCGGGGATTCGAACCGCCAACCTTCTGATCAGCAAGCCCTAGGCTCTGTGGTTTAGACCAAAGCACCACAGTGAAGCTTTGTAAAGCTGCTTATCATTTTTGGAGATCTTGAAGGAACCAAAGTCTTGCTTCCCTTTTTTGTTGCTTCTTTCCGCTCCAAATAAGCCGCATTTTCCTGTCGAACCAGTTTCTGGTTTCCACTTCTAAATCTTCACATTTATGGCTTGGGAAGGTTATTTTTGGAATGGAGAGCATCAGATCAAAAGTGGGGTGAATACCAGATTGTCAATCCACTGGAAGGCACTCCTTTTGGTGGAGCGTTGGCAACCTGAGTTTGGCTTCTTGGCTGCTGGCTTTCATGCTCTTCAGCCAAATATGCCACAGACAAAAGATTGTGGACATGTTGCAGAGTTCCCCAAGGAACAAGGGTGTGCAGGGAGTTTAGGAGCGTGCAATGCTTGGCTGTGCTTGGCCTGGCTTTTTTCACATTAGCTGTAGTCTAGTTTTCCGTAGCACCTGCCTCAGGCTTGTTGTGTTCTTGAAGAAATAAGGCTCTTCCTGGCAGACTGAGTCTGCTACCAGTCACAACAGAGTTTCTGAGTTAGAATATAAATATGTTTGAGAGTCTGTTGTCATGTATTACAGAGTTGCAGAAATGGATTCTATGTTGAGGCTGGAACACTCATTAGTGGCCAAAAGTGGTCAACGGGTTGCTTATCAACCACTTTTGTGTGATCATATCTTGGCTGAATAAGTTGCGATATGAATGAGTCTTTTGATCACACAGCTTCTTCACTCCCCACTTCACTGAAGAAAACAAAGCAAAAAGCATTCATTTTACTATAGCTTAGCATTATGGCCATACAGTGGTACCTCAGGTTACAGATGCTTCAGGTTACAGACTCCACTAACCCAGAAATAGTACCTCGGGTTAAGAACTTTGCTTCAGGATGATATCAGAAATCATGCAGCAGCGACAGCAGGAGGCCCCATTAGCTAAAGTGGTACCTCAGGTTAAGAACGGACCTCCAGAACGAATTAAGCTCTTAACCTGAGGTACCACTGTACTGGGAATCTATGGTTAACTACTTTAGAACGAACCATGGTGTCCAATTAGTTTACTATTTTATTTATTTATTTATTTATTTTATCCTACTAGAGGTGTAAAATTTCTGGAAAATTTGAAGCCATGGGGGGGGGGGAGATTCCCCCTGCCGTGTGTGTGTGTGTGTGTGTGTTTAGCAACCTTTGCAGATTGAAAGTCACTTTGTTGCTTTAGGAACATAAAATGCATTATGTATAAATACTGGTAGGTTTGCCATAAAATTGCAGTGTTTGGTAAATTAAGAATACAGTTTAATCACACAATAATTACAAATTGAATTTTCTTTTTTAAAAAATTGGTTATTATAAATGGAGCTACAGACTGGTGAACTGTAAGAAAGAATACAAACATCTTTAAAACATATTAAATACAATTCCAGTATACATGCAGACTTTGGGCTCATCCTGCCTAGGGGGCAGGGCCCAGACTTACCCAGCCCCACTATTCAGGTAGGCAGCCGTGTTGGTCTGACGCAGTCGAAATAAATAAATAAATAAATAAATGTCCAAGAAGTGTGCGTGCACATGAAAGCTTATACCCGGAACAAACTTAGTTGGACTCTAAGGTGCTACTGGACAATTTTTTTTATTTATTTCAGCCCTACTATGTTAAATATGTATTCTGTAGTTGACCTCCTTTGTAATGTTTTATTATGAAATATTTAAGATAATATTTTAGTTTTCTGTTATGTTGCTTTGACTGTATACTCTATACAATATTTGACTTTCTTCACATGGTTTTATTCATGTTTTATTGATTTAATAAACGCTTTGAGATTTTTCTTAAAAATATAAAGCGGAATAGAAATTTTTAAAATAAAATAAAATCAATAAATCCACACATTTGTCCTGTGACTTAAAGTGATTTTAATTTGGGGTTCAATGGGTGCTTTTTTTGTCCTGCTGCTTTCCCTGGGAAAACCTGCTGTTTACTGTTGAATTAGAAAAACTTGGTTAATGTTCATTCTGCTTCAGCAGTAACCAGTGGGTTTTCCCAGGGAAAGCAGTGGGATAACCCCCACCCCTACCCCTCAGACCCACTGCTTGAAATCAAACAGAAGTTTGGATGGGCTCTTAACCTTGGTTGTTTTAAATCTATTAACCATAGCTTAACAAAACAGTGAGCTATAGTTAGCTGAAGAATTTATGACTTGTTTGCTCCTGCTGCATGTGTGGACACAAGGCTCATTTATAGGATCATCCAGACTCGCTTCTTTCCCCCCCTTTTTTTTCTAAATTGGGTGCTAGCAAAAAGAAGATGGTAGATATTGATCTCCCACCATGTTGCATGCTCTGGGGCTGTTTGTTGTTGAGTCAGATTGCATGTGTGTGAGATCCCTAGATAAAAATTTGCCTCTGAAGCATTGACTTAGTCACGTTAGTCTTTCCTTTTGGCAGCCACTCACGTTACTCTTTAAAAGACATGGGGTTGCAATATGTGCGCCTTTGCTGAATGCCCTGTATGTAGCAAACCTTAAGAAGTTCATGGTGGTTATTGTGGGTGGATGTGCATTGCTGTAATTCCCAAATTATTTATTTTTCTTATATTTATGTCTCATCATTATTCTTTTCTGGAACTCAAGGTGCCATACATGTTGCTTCCATGTGGTCACCCATCCTGGCATCGACCAGACCTGTGTGACTTCATGTCCTTTCAGCTGATACCCTGGATCACGTTCTCCCCTCTCCATGTACCTACAGGAATAGGAGAGGTGCTACAAAAGTGTACTGTAACTGGCAAAGCTATACTTTTAATATTTAGCATAGCGGGGGGCTGTATGGCTCCAGAAAAGGGAGATGCCTGCTCTTTGAGGTTCTAGATTTAGGCAAGTTTGTGCTCCTTTGCCACTGCAGTTCTTTGCATGCCTTGGGCGTCCAGATGAAAACACCTGGAGACTTTGGTTCTGGCGAGGAACTGAAATCTGAGATTTCTTTTTTTTTAAATAGAGGGTGTGAGACATTGGTTCACTTTGTGCCTGCTGCCCCTTAGCATGTGACAGTAGGAAATGATACAGCAACAAAGGCCTCCAGTTTCTGTTCTGAGGAAAGCACTTGATGGGGAGGGTGCCAGCCTGACACGGGTGTGTACTTGCTTATGGGTGTGTGTCACTACTTCTCTGGGAAAAAAGTCATTTCCTAGGCCGTGCTTGTGCAAGGATTTTCCTGCTTGCCAGTGTCATTTCCGAAAACTTTTTGTCCTTGAGATGCTCACTTGCCAGTTTGAGTTGGGCTGGTGGTTGTGCTTTTATAATACTGTAGCCCACCTTGTGCCCTTGCGGTAGGGCAGGGCTTAGTTTGAAATCAATCCAGGTTTTCACCCTAATCATTGTAAGGGCAGCAACCGTGTGTAAGTGAAACAAGGGGTGATGTTGCTGTGGGAGTTATCCAGACAGTACGGAGAAATGGCTACTAGCCACATTGGCTGAGTTCTTCCTCCACTGTTGGAGGCAGGAGGCCTCTGAATGCCAGTTGCTTGAAATCATAAGTGTCAGAGAGTGCTGTTACGCTCAGGTCTCTGGACTGCAGGAAAAAGCTTGAACCCGTGGCAAAAGCAAATCATTTTAGCTCTAATGGAGCAGATTTTGAAGGGGTTGGGGTGCGGTAAGCATGTGATGAGATTTTGGAAAGAGGAGCAGGGGAAAGGGGGAGTCCTGCTTGGCCACACACCCTCCCAGTGTGTGTGCATGCTCCATGTTTGCCCAGCATCTCTTAACGTTTGAGCTGCAGAACAGGATAGTTGTGTTTAAAAAAATATTTTAAAAAATATTAGCCTCCACTTGGGGTCTCCCTCCTTTTTTTCCACTCACGGCCAGTTGTATAAACATTCCGCCCCAGGCAAAGGCAGCCCCCGCGATGTGTGTGATTAGACAGAGTTCTTTCCATTGGAGAGGCCGTTGGCTTTTCCCTGCCGTGTATAGCTCTTGGCAAGCCGTGTGTTTGCTTTTTGCACTGGGCTTGATGGAGCCCGAGTTACGTTGCAGGACTGAGGGACTCGGATGTCAAAGGTCTCCGCTGCTCCTGCTTCTGCCAGGGGCACACAGCATAAGCCACCCCTCCGCTGGTCAGTAGCAGCACAAAGCACCCTAGAAAGTGGTTCTAGGAACATAGGAAGCTGCCTTATATGGATTCAGACCATTGGCCCACTATGTTCATTATTGCCTACACTGGCTGGCAGCAGCTCTCCTGGGTTCCAGACAGGGGTGTTTCCCCAGCCCTACTTGGAGATAAATCTGGGATCTTCTGCACTGAAATCAGTGCTCTACTGCTGAGCTGTAGCTTTTCTCTTTAAAATAAAGCAAGATTCTAGTCCTCATGATCTCAATAAAGGGCTGAATTACATAGGAGTTGTCTTGCATTCAGTCAGACCAAGGGTCCATCTTACTCAATATTGAGGCTACTCAAGTGTTTCAGGCTTTCCCTAGCCCTACCTGGAGACACCTGCATGCAAAGTACATGCTGTTCTCCTGAGTCATTGCTCTTTCCTAACCTGGTACCTTCCAAATATTTTGGACTGTGATTGCCGTCAGCCGAGCCAGCACTGCTGTGGGTGTTTTGACGCTTTTGTGTACTTGTTGCAGAGAGCCGGTCTGAGCTTTGTGGCAATTTGACAAATCCTGATGCACCCCACACATTTGGCACATGGGGACTGTGGCTACAGTGAAATGTCACGTGTAAATCTTTAGGAAACATTTGCATTAGTGAGTCTCAGTTGCTGTTGCTTGTGCACTGCCTCCCTAAGCTGTCCCCCCCCCCCAATTCTCCTGGCTTTTCAGCCCAATAACAGATGGCCTTCAGTCTCCACCTGCATAGCCTGTCGTCCCGCTTTCTTAGTCCAAGCAAGTGTTATTGCTGGCTTGTTGTGAGGTTGTCCCATGTGAAATGATGTCTTTGGGGGGCTGGAAGGGAGGTCCTTTAACTAGCTGATCTCTCCCCCCCCCCCACTCCCAGCTGCATGTGGGTTTATCCTTTTGAGCCAAGAGGTAATGAGACTCTTCTCGTGCGAAACTGACCTTTGGGAAAACAGGATTGAGTTTCTACAGAGTCGGTCTTCTCTCAAAGACCTCCTAATAATAGTGTGATTGGTGATAGAGCTGTAGACACAGCAACTGGCCAGGCCTAAGGTTGCAGGTTCAAGTGACTTTCGCGAGGTCAGATGGAGAATATTTTGGGAAGGAATTGCGAGAAAGGGATGCCCCCATTCTTACTTCTCAGCTCTGGGTCTCGTTCTCCACATCTCTTCCATATCCCCTCCAGCTGTGGCCATTGATAACTGGTAGATGGTGACTTTGTTTGACCCTGGAATGTATTTTCAGTGCCAGAACCTGCCCTTGGGGTATGTGAAGTACAGAAGAGGTTGCTTCTGAACATGTGCAAGGTATATTTCTTTCATCACTGTCCTTGCAAACATGGCACACCGCATATCCCTTTGGTGATCACCAGAATGTGGTCAATGTTTTCTGTGTAGTAGTGGGGTTCCCTTTTCTCCTTTTTGTTAATCTGTGCAGTTAAAAAGAACACTATATACGTAATATTTCTCTGGCTGCTATATGCCATGCTGGCATAGGGCTCAGGTTAGGCACTGCTGCCCTATAGAAAAAAAATGCTTGTATCTTGTGTACCGCAATATGAACAGTGCTATCATACATTTTATGGTATATAAATCTTGAAAGATGGCTTTGATTATATTGGAATTTGAAAGTATCTCGCTAATAGCCAAATAAAATCTATATTCCTCCACTAAATAGACATTGATTCAAGCATCCGCTCAGCAACTGTGTGGCTACTTTTCCTTGAATTGCATTTCTTTTTATCCAGCTTGTCTGAAGCATTTGCCCTGAGCACAAATAACGCCCCCCCCAGGTGACCCTCTTTTTCTAGGGACAGTCCCCGCTGCCTGATAAATCAGTATCTTTATTTTGTCTTCATTTCCTTGCCTTTTGTGAGTGTCTTGTTTTTTGTTTTTCTTTTTTTTAGAGTGAGTTGCTAGCATTGTCATTCATTAGGGTTACTTTCTGGAAACAATTTAAGACATTTTTGTTTTGACAAGATTTTCCAGCTAGATTGTTAAGACTTCGCCTTAGGTATTCATTTTGTGTTGTTTTTAAACCTTTACTTGATGGTTCATGTAATGTTTTAAAATTATTTTAGGCATTTTAAGGATACGCCTTGGGATATATATGTGGAAGGAAATCCACAAATAAATAAAAAATAGGATTCAATTTTCTCTCTTCTCTATGTGTGAGGGGATGGAGAAATATAGAGAAATCATAATTTAGTGTGACAAGAGCAAACTGCAAGCAGTTTTGGACTTGGACACTCCATTCTCCTCCTCTGTTGTGGCATCAAGGAGGTGTTTAGCTGGTTTACCTTTTAGTTTAGATTAACTACAACTTATTGTGTTGCCCACACCCAACTGTGGTTAATCTTAACTATAGTTTTTTTGAAGCAAGCCAACTTCGGAACATAGCTTATGATGATAGCACATTTTAAACAGAACATAGTTAATAAGATTAACCTCAGTTGAGGGTTTGTATAACATATTGAAATGGTTAATTTAAATGTAGTCCTGCAATATCTGGAGGGCAATAGGTTCCTCATCTCTGTGTCCAAACACATTCTTTGTCTGCAATGCATATGCATGAACACTAAGATTGTGCCAAAGTTCATTTTAAACTGTTGCTAACTGTTTGTGGCATAAATTTGACAGAGTCAACTCTAGTACACAAAAGCTACTGTCATAAAAATAAGGTGTTACATTAGTCTCTGTTGTTTTTGCTACAGTGAACTAATGTGGCTACCCCTCTCAACGTTAGAACAATATATCTTTTTCTAGCACATTTTCCACCTAAAGAACACCACCTTCTTGGCAGAGTAGGATGAGCTACTGCAGAATAAAATGCAGTGCAACTATACAGGCAGGTGGGAGTAATCAACTGGCCAAAATTGGAGCGGGCACAGTTAACATAAAAATACCAAGGTTTACATCCTCTCCAGGTATCCTTTTTATTGTCCATTCATGATTATGTGTGCTCATGATGGGTTCAGGCCAATTATCCACTTTGCTTCTTTCACTACTGTTTGCAAAAGTTTCGAGGCAGACACACTGCTTCATTTCCAATTGGTGCATGTCCCGTAGCTTCCCACTGAAATATTGTAACTTTTTATTCTACCAATGTTCCGGTTTAGTTATTTATTTTTGCCCCACATTTGCTGCGCCATAGTGCATGGGTGTCTCTCTAGATGACAGTAACAAGTGGCACTAGTATTACATCAGTAGCATGTTGCAGAATATATCCTAAAAAAGACATTCTGGAGGGGCCATTAGTCTAGGTCTAGGAGAAGTGTATGTGTGAGAGAGAGAGCATCTGTTTGGCAAGAGCCCCTGGACCTGTTTCAGATACTGTATAGTGCTTTATCTAGCTGTCCCCCCCCCCCCAGCACCAAAACCAAACAAAGTTAGGAGCTGTTGTATTATAATTTCTGCATTGGCCTTAGAATACCTAGTGCCAGCCAGCCAGGAGAGGAGCTGAATTTCCAAGTGGCCTCTCAAGAGGTGGAACATTTTGGCTTGTGGAGGCTCCTGTTTTGGGTGAACCTTCAGCACCACGTCCAGGCACAAGACCTTTTGTGGAAGATTTGCAGCGGGTTTGAAAGTGCTGGGGGGGGGGGGGACAGTGGGTCGCCAAAGGGGAAAGCAAAATCCTTTTTGTTTTGCTACATTGGGTGTGTCTCAAGTATGCTCCTTTCTCATGCCTCTTGTAACTTCTATTCCAAATATAGTTGAGCTATTGGCGCTGGAAAAAAGCCAGGAGAGGGGAGGGGGATCAGTGCCTTCAGCCAAACCCTCGCTGCAGGCCTTTGGCTCATATTTTGCCCCCAGATGGACAAGGTTGATCTTGTAATCTTCTTCCTCCATTTTTTCAACTAACAACAGTAAGAAACAAGCAGTATTTGCTATTATAGCACAAACCTACGCAGCCAATAGCTTTAAGGTGCTGTGTGTCCTGGCCTTTGAGGCTGGGACCTTAATTAGTAACTGCTTTGAAAATGCATACGCTGGAGAAGAAAGGGGCTTTCTTACAGTGAGCTCTTTTTTTAAAGGGTCTGTTACAGACCTGTCATTTGTAAGTCCCCACCCTAATTGACTTTACTACTGTGACATCCTGGGATATTCTCTAAATCAGTGGTTCCCAATTAGCTAATTACCGAGGACACCCTGCTTCTCAAGAGTCAAGCCACGGACCCCCTAGTTTAGAAAATTTTCTTAACCCTATGTTAGTTACCTCTGCAAAGCAATTTTTTAAAAACAAAATGTGGGGTGGCCCCTAATAAGCAAAGGATTTTAGATATAGAACTAAAAAACAGAATAGGGCTGAGTGATATCTGGTTTTCAACTCTGATATATCAGCAGCTAAACATAACAGTATTCTGATATATCACGATGTCTGGAATTGGAGATAAGGCATGGGGATGAGGGAAGGAGCAGTCACAGAGATTGGATGGGTGGGGGGGAGCAGAGGAAGTGGAGTCACCTCCATGCATGGTTTGAGTGGGAAGGCAGTTCCACCGTGCCTTGAAATGAGGGCGATCAGGTGCCCTGTTTTCCCTCAACAATGAGGCATAGGTGCCAGGTGCGGGGGTTCTGGGTGCCCCACACAATATTCCTCATGAAGTGGCTGGGCACCAGTGCTTTTTTTCTGGGGTGATACAGGGGTACGCATACCCCTAAACATGTGAATCTAAGTTTGGTCTCATTGGGGGGCAGTATTTCAATATGAGTTGGAAAATGAGAGTACCCCTTAACATTTCTTTTAATAGAAAAAAGCACTGCTGGGCGCCCACAATTTTTTGCACTGGGGCTGCACATACTGTGGAGGGTGGGGCACAGAGGGAGCCTGCTGTGTGTGGCCCTGGATGAGAAGACTGCCTTGGCAGCATCCTCAGGCAGCGCTGCCCAGCCAAGGAAAGGGGTGGCAACACTGCCACAACTCTCCTCCTTCTCTCCACCTCTGGGTCAGACCTGACCCAGGACCGGAGCTGTGGCTGGGCGCGAGGGAGCTGGTAGCTCCCACACGCAGAGCCCTGGACGAGACAGAGGTGCTGTCTCTCCTCCCCTCCACCCAGTGCAGGAGAGGGGCACCCCATGGCAACGCTGCTGCCGTAAGTCTCCGCCAGAGCAGAGCTGAAGCTGGGTATGAGGGAGCTGGCTGCTCCCTCCCGCACACAGCCCACTGCAGGGGGGGGGGCAACACTGCTGCCACCACTGCCTCTCCTCCACTCTGCCCCCAGGTCAGACCTGACCCAAGAGTGGAGCTTCCACTCACGTCAGATGCACACGATCATCGTGTGATATTGGCAGTGCCTTGAAACTGGCTGCCCTGCTCTCCCTTGTGCAAGGAGCGACATATTGCTGCATATTGCCGGGTCAAAATCGTTATCGCAGTGTGATTTCAAAACTGATTTTGGCCAATATATTGAAAAATCACACTGCTCTAAATGTCCGAACTGCTGGATGCAGAATCGGACAGCAAAAGAATGTTGCGGAATGGTGTAGCTTTGGTTTACCTAGGGGAAATCTCACAAAGGGCCAGGGTAAAAAAGATACTGCTTATTGGTATGAAGTGCGGTATATTGTTGGAATACACCCCCCTGAAGCTCAGTGGGTCTCTGTCACTATTTCTCAGCCTAACCTACCTCACTGGGGTGTTGTGAAGGTAAAACAGAGGGAAGAGAGAACCATGCATGCTTTACTGCTTTTTTGGAGAATGTGTGGGATTAAAAATGAAAATAATATTTATAATAATAAATAGGCATGCAGTGGGAACTGAGGCAAGATTTATGAGAGAGCAGGGATGCTAACGCTTGGAATGCAAGCATTTGCTACAGGAAGAAAACGAAGCACAGTCCTGGAACTGAAGCAATGCTGAACGTAATTCTGCGGTTCCTGAGTGGGTGGATTCAAACCGTCTCTCTCCCCCCCCCCAGCACTAGTGTTTGTGGTCACCCTGTGTCCAGAATGAAGTGGGCTTAGTTTGCTTGAAGGAGGTTCTGCATACCAGTGACTCTTCAGCTGACGGCCAGAGAAGTTGCTCAAATCCAGCCTCCGCTTGGGAAAAGTCTGGCTTTGCTTCATTGGCACAAGAGGGGCCATTTTTGTTCCATGAGCTCATGCATGTCCTAGACTTTGCATTTGGCAACCATCAAAAGAGTTAGTGGGCTTTGCAGCCTGGTGCACGACTTCCTTCAGACTTGTTCAGGCTTCCTTGCTGCCTCCCAGCTTGTTATTGTAGCATGTTATAATTTAGCACCCAGAGCCAAGCTGGTTTGCCTCTAAACCCCTGCTTGCAGGCTGAAATGAAGACAGCTGTAGCAGCATTGGGTGCAGTTTGGGGGAACGTTAGTGCAGGGTCGAGTTCAAGTGGAGCAGTACCTGGGATCCCAAGGCTGGTTTGCAAGGCAGGGAGTTGCCAAAAGTAGGGATGTCTGAGAATTCTGACAAAAATGGGAGCAGAAATTTGCAGTGTTTGCCTATTTGTCCCGTGTCTGATGTGGAAATCAATCCAGGAATTAGAATCAGTGTTCAGTGTTGTTGTTTTCAGTCTGCAAATGATACAGAATTATTTGTAACTGACGACATCCCCTGCCCACAATTTGCATTATGTTTCCTTTGCATTAAAATGAAAGGTGGGGAATGATGTAATTCAGAGGATTTCAACCTTTTTGAGTCCACAGCTCCCTTAACCAACTACATTCTTTCTGTGGCACCTCTGTGGGGCTCAGGAGCCCATTTATGTCACCCTTTGCTTGCAGAACTGGCAGCCTCTCACCCTTTTTCAAACACCCTCCCTTGTGGAGTGTTCCCTCAGCCTCCTCTCCTCTCCCCTCTCCTTGGGAGTCCTCTAGGCAGCTACAGCTGCTGCCCCTGGTCTCTGAGGTGCCCCCCATGCCCCAAAAGGTGCCTCCTCACACTGCCCCACAGGGGCCTGGGAAGCACCCCCTGGCCAGCCCCAGAGGCATCATTTGCCTGGGGAGCTTGTAGCCAGGGCTGCTGCAACAAACAGATGTGCAAGCCTTTGGGAGGCAGAGACACAAAAGGGCATCAGAGGAGGGAGGGAAGGAAAGAGGGACAGAGGCCAGTGTTGCCCGCGGCACCCCTGACCATCATTCAAGGCACCCCAGGGTGCCACAGCACAATGGTTGAAAACCACTGATGTAATTAATTGCATAAAATGTTACAATAGCAGTCAGTGAGGCAAATACAGTTTGGTCAGAAGCCAAACTGTAGTGGAATGAGTACAGTTCAGGATAGAAATCAGTGCCTTCTTAGGTTCATCTTCAGAAGGGAAGGCTAGAAGGATATGCTGCAGCCTCTGATCCTTTACGCGATTGGGAGTAACCCCCCTTGCTTTGGAGGGAGTGTGAGGTGCTCAAGTGGCCCACCTGAGCTGCTGAAAGAAAAGAAAGCAACTTTCCCTTCCAGATGCTGGGTTTCGGAATGATGATTTCACCCCCCTGCATAGTGCTCAGCTGCCAGGGCATGAGTCCTGCATGGCCACAAATATTCTTCTGCAGAAGTCACTGGGAAGTGGAGGGTGGGAGGTGGAGGTAGCCCAAATACCCTATGTCCAAACCCAGGTCCTCTTATCATTCAGGTGTGGGAGATTTTGGTGGGTTTGGAAGGGGGAGAATGTAAAAACCTATTAAAATTAGGTCAGAATGGAGGTGAGGGCCAATAGTTCCTTAAATTGCTTTTATTTCCCCTTGAGTAGATCTTGTAAACTTCACAATGAATAGTTAGGTGCATCCCCAAGTCCTAACCTTTCCTGCTAGGTGTGGTTATGTTTGGCATGACATAGGTGCATTTTTAAAGCTTCCGGAGGAGCAATTGCATTGAATTCATATGGTAAACACAGGAAAGGCTGTGCCCACTTCCCCTCTGTATGAGAGTGTGGGGCGTAAGGCACTTGCCTCAGTTTATGGGATGGGCTTTGGGCAGTGTAAGAGAACCCCACCTGGGGTCCTTCCTCTTCCTGCATTGCAGCTAGTGACTTTTGCTCCTTTTGCACCTGAGAAAAAATACAGTTGGTCAGTCTTGAAAACCAGGACTTGCGGCTTTGCTAAGGCATGCTGCATTTTAAAATTCAGGATATTGTATAGTGTTTTGTGAATGAAATATGCAGCAACAACAAAATGGCTCTACATCTGTAGGTGCGAACACATTTCCCAGGGAGGCTTGCAATAGTAACTTGCTTGGCTGCCTGTGGCGAGTCAAAAATTTTCCCAGCTGATCAGACAAAGAAACTTTTGAATAACAAAAGAGGGTGGTTATTTTTCTTTTATGACATCATAATGCCACAAATGTAGGCACCAGCATGCAGGCTACTAAAAATATTTGGAGACCTAATAATTTTTGTAACCATATTTGCAAGGCTGGTTACGGAAGGGATGCTTGTGGTGTCTAGTATTCTGTTGCAGGCCATGCCACCAAGTCACAGGTAAGGACAGGTGTATTCATAGCTATTAACAATGACAAGAGGGACCTGTGCGAAGTGCTCCATCTTGGTTTTCTCCCTGCAACTTCCCCCACATAGATTTCTGCATATTCAGTCCTCATTGGCCTGTTTTGGGGTGCTTTCCCTTCTTATGCTTCCCAGCCCCCATTTTTTTTGGGGGGGTAGGGTACTTTATGCAGACTTTGGGTACTTTTACCTCCCGCTTCTGCATGGCTGGTACTGTTTTGGCTGCATACAGATCAGCACTCAGAGAGTGAGTTTGCTCTCTTTATATATATGAAACAGCTAAATAGGACCTTCAGGGACAGTTTATCTTGGGGTACCAGATGCTGGAAACAGATGACCGGGGGAGGTCTGTTGTCTTCAAATGCTGCTGGGCAGAAGCATCTGGCTGGCCACTTTAGAAACAGGTGGGCCTATGTCCAGCAGCTCCAGCCGGGCTGTTTTTGAGGAGGCAGCTGCCTTGCTGGGGTTGCTCCTTACCAAGCTTCCCTGCCCTCAGTTCAGTCACCCTCCTCTGTGAAATGTCAATCGCATTTCTTTGCAAGGTTTATAAAGTGATGCCTGGTGTGTCTTAAGGAGGAGTTTTTCCTCCTGCTTCCATAATACTGGACTCCAAGGTGGGGGGGTCATTTGATGAAGCTGAATGTGGGGAGGTTCAGCACAGGCCAAAGGAAGTACTATAGGACTTCTTCACCCAGCGCAGAGTTAAACGATGGAATTTGCTCCAACAAGATGTGATCACCAACTTCCAGCTTAAAAAGGTAAAGGGACCCCTGACCATTAGGTCCAGTTGTGGCCGACTCTGGGGTTGTGGTGCTTTATTGGGGTTGTGGCGCTTTATTCTCTTGCTTTATTGGCCGAGGGAGCCGGCAGACAGCTTCTGGGTCATGTGGCCAGCATGACTAAACCGCTTCTGGCGAACCAGAGCAGTGCACAGAAACACCATTTACCTTCCCACTGGAGCGGTACCTATTTATCTACTTGCACTGCGTGCTTTTGAACTGCTAGGTTGGCAGGAGCAGGGACCGAGGAACAGGAGCTCACCCCATCGTGGGGATTGGAACCACCAACCTTCTGATCGGCAAGTCCTAGGCTCTGTGGTTTAACCCACAGCGCCACCCAAAGAAAGTACTATAGGACTTCTTCACACAGCGCAGAGTTAAACGATGGAATTTGCTCTCACAATATGTGATCACTGACTTCCAGCTTAGGTTGCTTTAACAGCGGAAGCGGGCAAATTCATGGAGGAGAAGAGAAGTCTAGCAATGGTTGCTAATAATATTAGCAAAGCAGAGCCTTCAGGATCAGATGCAGTTTACCTTTGAATACCAGTTGCTGGGGAGCAGCAACCGGAGACAGCTATTGCCTTATTGGGGGCTTCCCAAGGCTAAACTGGCTACCACCATGGGAAGTGGGATGCTGGTCTAGATGAACCCATCTTGGTCTGATTCAGTAGGTTCTTATATGTAAAAGGAAAACACGGCAGTGTAAGCTGAGCAGAGATTTAGGGCACAGGGTTACCTGTGCACATCTTAGACTGGTATCTACCACAGCTTGCCTTTGTGTCTCTCTGGGAATGTTGTCTGGTGTTTGCGGTGTTTCTGATTAGATAGCTGCCTGGGCAGATAAAATTTCCAGACACACAGGGTTGCAGCTATTTCATGGCTATCACAGGAGACTGCCCTGAGGCACTGCATCACACCCTTGCTCCAAATTCCTCCACCAAGTTCAGGGCTGGACAGATGGTTTCACTCCCAAAATTAAACTAGGTTTTTTTTGTTTTGTCTAAAAATAAACCCCAGCAAAGAGGAAAGTTGATCTTGCGATTGCAACAGAGTACTTACAGTCAGGCGATGAGCCAGTTGGACTCTGAATCCTCTGTGGCAAGAGTGCATGTAGTCTGGTCCATCAGAGAGCCTGTGGACCCGGTGCTGATATCTAAAATGTGAGGTGCTGGGACCATCAGTTCTTTCTCCCACTTACATACAGTTGCAATTACTGACTGGTGGTGGGGAAAGGAGTTTTACACATGCAATGCTTAATTTCTGCACTAGGGTTCAGCCACGGCATCTGTTTCCAATGCCAGAACCCTGGAAACACGAATCATAATTTTAAAAATAACATGGAAGCATCTCTGATTAAGTTCAGAGTGTATTCCATTTTTCACTCACTACAGAAAATCCCTACATAGTTAGGAGAGCCGCAGAGGCAGCTATGCAGCCCATCTGCACACACCACGGGCATCCTCTTCTTGAAACTGAATCAGGACAGACAAAAATAATTCTTTACACAGCACGTAGTTAAAACTATGGAATTTGTTCTCACAAGCTGTGGTGATGGCCACCAACGTAGATGGCTTTAAAAGAGGATAAGACAAATTCATGTAGGAGAAGTTGTTGTGTGAGCTCTCTCTTCCTCACACCAAATCTGGGTTCTTTGATCTGTTCAGAAAAACCAGCCATATCAGCTGCTATGAAAGCAAACAGAAACTAAAGCAACCGTTATTTATAAAGCCCCTGAAAACCACTAGAAGCTGTACAAAACATTATTATGAACTGGCCAGGTGAGAAAGAAAATAAAGTTTTATTCCTCTGCTTACCCACCGTGAGCTCTAGGGATGGAGATGGACTGAAGAGGGGAATAAAACAAGACAGGCTACATATGGCAGCCTTTGCCATTCCAGTGCTCTTCAGACAGGGGAGTCGACTTGGGCCCCAGGTTATGGGTACCCAGTGTGTGTGATGTCATGACACCACATTGCAACATGACATCATGACATCACGTGCACACCCTGGCCTCGGAACTGAAGGAAGGCCTCAGTCAGCATCTCTGAGGCCTCACAAGGCCTTGGACGTGACTTCTGGTGCTTCACGAGGCATCGGACGTTGCATTGGGGGCCATGCAGTGTGGGCGCTGAGCACCCACAACAATTTTTTTGTGGGTGCTCAGGCCCCCAGGGCTCCCTGTAGCTGGCGCCCCATCTCCGGATGTTTTACACCACAACTCCAATGAGCCCCAGCTATACATAATCTAAAGCAGGGGTCAGCAAGGTTTACCTCGCCTGGGCCGGTTCACTCCAGCAGAGATCCCTCTGTGGGCCGGATCACGTGCCCACGATTTCTGCCGTCTGCACAGATGTGATTTCCTGCGCCTGCGGAGACTTGATTTCTGGTGCCGCAGAAGCGAATCCCCACGTTGGGGACTCACCAAGCTGGTAGCTCGGTTCGGGGGCAGCTCATGGGCCAGTTAAACGGCCCCCGTGGGGTCCTTATGGCACATTAGCCTTAGGTTGCCGACCCCTGGTCTAAAACATCTGGAGGGCACTTGATTGGGTAGATTGGAATAGAGTGTTGGCTGTGGAGTTTTTAGAGGCCAGAAGTGAAAGAAGATTGAACAAATTCCTGGAGGTTAAAACTATCAGTGGCTACTAGCCATGATGGCAATGCTCTGCCTCCGTGGTAAGGTAAAGGTAAAGGGACCCCTGACCATTAAGTCCAGTCGCAGACGACTCTGGGGTTGCGACTCTCATCTCACTTTACTGGCTGAAGGAGCAGCGTTTGTCTGCAGACAGCTTCCGGGTCATGTGGCCAGCATGAAAAAGCTGCTTCTGGCGAACCAGAGCAGCGCATGGAAATGTCGTTTATCTTCCTGCCGGAGTGGTACCTATTTATCTACTTGCACTTTGATGTGCTTTAGAACTGCTAGGTTGGCAGGAGCAGGGACTGAGCAATGGGAGCTCACCCCGTCTCCGGGATTCGAAACTCCAACCTTCTGATTGGCAAGCCCTAGGCTCTGTGGTTTAGACCACAGCACCACCCATGTCCCTTGATACTCCCTGCAACAGACCTACCTCTTTTTTGCAACTCGATATACATCAGAGGCATTGTTTAAAGAACACCTCATAATAACTTCAGACAATGCAGGTATTCATACTACACTGGATTTTCTGCCCCTCCCAGCTCCAACTTGGTTCAGGATTCAGCTATCTTGTCCAGTTCTGATCTGTTTACAGCCACAATTAATTCTCTGGGTCAGACTATTGACAGCTGCTGTCACCTTTTTCATTTGCCATCAACCCAGGATTGGAAGAAAGCAAATGCAGGCTTGCCCTTTTAGATACTGGCAAAGTGTGCCGGGTCTTTAGCTGGCTTAAGGCTGAGGCTGGCTGTGTGTGCCCACTGTGGCACACTTGGGATCCTAAAGAATCAGCATAGTCAACAGGTAAATGAAGCTTATGTGGGTGAGAGGTGCAGGCAGAAGGTCAGACATGGAAATGCTTAACTGTCTGCATACGTTCATTATTGTTTCACACTCCCCCTTTCTCAATCCTTTAAATCTCATTCCTTGTACTACCGGGGAGCAGAAGTGCAGAGAATACTGTTGCAATCATGTCCTGCTTGTGGGCTTCCCAGAGGCATCTGTTTGATCATGGTGAGAAAAGGAAGCTGGACTAGATGGGCCTTTGGCCTGATCCAGCAGAACTATTCTCAAGTTCTTGCTTTTGTTCTGAGGGCTGCTGCTGTGACCTGCAAGCTATGATAATCCCAAAGTCACAAGCCATAATCCATCACTGAACAAAACACTTTCGGTTTCCTCCTTTGCTTTTTGATGATTAAATACAACAACTTACAATTGAAGGAGAGGCTGTCACATATCTAAAATGCTAAAAAGAAAGTTCAACTCCCCAGCTTCTCAAATCTGTAAGATTTCTCCAAATATTGAAACTCCGATCGATGAATTTCTTTTTCTAAAAGCTTTCACTGTTTAAAACAAAAATGAGGCAAATCTTTTGGACATGGACCGCAAATTCAGTCTTTAATGTTGTCCTCCTTGGCATTATTCCCACAGTAAGTTGACTTAAAACCTGCTTGTTGTATTTCCTCCTTTCATTTCCTCCACCAACAGCACAAATTATAATTGTTTAGCACACAGTTAAATTGCTGGAAGTTATTTTCTTTGCATTTATAAGTTTGCATATGCTTAAACTAAGATTTTGCAAACGGGCCCTTTTTTTTCTCTGGGGCTGAGAGTGAGATTAAATGGAAGGGTTGGATGTGTAGGGGTTCTTTTGTTTTTGTTTTTGCAATAAAAACTGGTTGGTTAAAAATAAATAATAAATAGCCATGTTCAAATATATAAAAGGATGTCATATAAAGGAGGGAGAAAGGTTGTTTTCTGCTGCTCCAGAGAAGCGGACACGGAGCAATGGATCCAAACTACAAGAAAGAAGATTCCACCTAAACATTAGGAAGAACTTCCTGACAGTAAGAGCTGTTCGACAGTGGAATTTGCTGCCAAGGAGTGTGGTGGAGTCTCCTTCTTTGGAGGTCTTTAAGCAGAGGCTTGACAATCATATGTCAGGAGTGGTCTGATGGTGTTTCCTGCTTGGCAGGGGGTTGGACTCGATGGCCCTTGTGGTCTCTTCCAACTCTATGATTCTATGATTCTATGAAATAAATCAGAGGCCTGTCCGAACAATAGAGTTTTCAAAAGATGTCTAAAAGAATGCAGGGATGACTCCTACCAGAACTCTACAGTCAAGGCGTTCCACAGGGCAGGAACTGCCACATTAAAGGCTCGGTTCCCATTAAAGGCTGTCCTGTCCAAACCTCAGGGACTTGGCACCACCAGAAGTTCCCCATCAGAAAACTCAGTGATGAAGATGGAGCAGAAGGAATCAAGTGGTCGTTAAGAGACTTTGGGCCCAAGTTGTTTAGAACTTTGCGAATTAACACAAGAACCTTGGGCCGATAGCAAATTGGCATCCAGCACAGTTCTCTCAGCAAAGGAATAATGTGTTGCCAGGAACCTGCTCCTGTGAGCAGCTCTGGCTGCCACGTTCTGCACTAGCTGGAGCTTCTGGGCCAGACAGAAGGGCAGGCGAGCTCCCCATCAACAGTGTGCTGGTATTTCTGGACAGAGGGAAGGTGTTTCAAAGGCAGCCCTCCTCCACCTGGTGTCCTCTAGATTTCTTGGAATACTTCCTGTATGGGGAAGTTTTTAATGTTTGACATCCTATTACGTTTTTATATTCTGGTGGAAGCTACCCAGAGCAGCTGGGGAAACCCAGCCAAATGGGCGGGGTATAAATAATAAAATACAGTCATACCTCGGGTTACAGACGCTTCAGGTTGCGCATTTTCGGTTTGCGCACCGCCCCGAACCTGGAAGTACCGGAATGGGTTACTATCAGGTTTTGGTCTCACGCATGCGCGGAAGTGCTTAATCACGCTTTGCGCATGCACAGAAGCGCTAATTGCAAGCCATGCATGCGCAGACGCAGCGCTGCAGGTTGTGAACGCTGTGGGTTGTGAATGTGCCTCCCGCACGGATCATGTTCGCAACCCGAGCGTCCACTGTAATAAAAATACTAATGCTAATTAGCTCCCATCTGCACCTCTCACGCTGGCTGGGACTGGTGGACCTTGTAACCTGAAACACCTGGGAGGCAGAGGTTGGGGGAACAGCAGTTCCGAGAGATGTTCACCTCAAACCCATCTTGCTTTGGAGCATTCACTTTTTTCTGAGACAGGGTGGGGTATGTAGGAGGGATGTCAGGTTCCTATCCCTCCCTCCCATCCTCCCTTCTTTCCTTTGCATAAACCAGGGGTCAGCAACCTTTTTCAGCCGTGGGCCCATCCACCGTCCCTCAGACCATGTGGTGGACCAGACTATATTTTCTTGGGGGGGGGGGATAGGAACGAATTCCTATGCCCCATAAATAACCCAGAGATGCATTTTAAATAAAAGGACACATTCTACTCATGTAAAAACACGCTGATTCCTGGACCGTCCACAGGCCGGGTTGAGAAGGCGATTGGGCCGCATCCGGCCCCCGGGCCTTAGGTTGCCTACCCCTAGCCTAAACAAAAAACACTCCTTTTACATTTGTGAATGGGAGGAGATCCTTATAGTGGAGTGAGGAGACAGGCAGGCAAGCAATGCAGACAGTCTTCTTGCTTTGGAGCTTAGTATGAGAGGAAATGGCAATATAGCTGTACTTCTCCACCCACCACCACCACCTTACAAATTTGTCATGTGCAGACTGAATGTTGGAATGCTGCTAATACCTGGTATGTAGATTGCGCTTGTGAATATCAGAAGCATTTTGCAAACGTTATCTGGCTGTAATCTTCAGAGCAGACCTGTTGCACACCTCAGGCCACCTGGTGGGTGAGATTCAGCCTGACTGAACGCAGCCTCAACAGCCGCTGCTCCTCGTGTGCTCTTGTCGTTGAATGGGGACTTGCAGGGCTTTGGCCCGAAAGCACTTGCTCGCCTGACGTACTAGCAACATGATGTGATGACAGTGCCACATCAAAGGAATAAGGAGCTGGCATTGCTCCAGCCATGTGGGGTCAGCTGCAGAGGACTTGTTGAAAAGCCAGAGGAGCAAAGAAGTGGTGACAGTCCCAGTCGCTTTCCATCTGCTCTTCTTTCTCACCCCGCCCCTTTCGCCTGGTCAGAATGTGCACAGGTATTTCAGGGTGCAGTGGGCGGGGGGGGGGGGGCGAGCCCAGTGGGTTGGAGCCTATTGCTTAAGTGAACAGACACACTACAATTTTGCAAAAAAATCCCCCCTTTTCTGGCTGAAACTCTGATCCCTGCGTCCAACCTCCTCCCTCTTCCTGTTCACTTTTAGCATTACAGTAGATTGATTTTTTTTTGTCCAGAAACAACACACGCTGCAGTTTACCCCCTTCTGCTTGTTGTGTTTTTCTGGTGAAAAGAGGCAGTTCTGGCAGCTGGCTGGTTGGAACAGGAAAAGGGAGACCGACCCAAAAAACCCATCTTCTTCGGTGCATTTAGAGTTGTGCAATCTTATGTTGGAGGAGCTGATGGGGAAGGTGGGGGGGGTGGAGGAAAAAGGGAGGGAGGGAGAGGGAAATCTGACATGTTCTCTTTTCAAGTGATTACAGTTTGTTTTCTTAAGTGGTTGCATTAGTGGAAATTGGGCTGAGGGGAGGGAAAGTCTGGCTCTGCAAAGCTTTAGTAAAGAACCATTGCTAGGAGCCCCTGGGGAAGAAGGGGCAGCTTTTCTTAGGTCATGTCCTTGTGTGTACCTTTTTAATTTTTAAGGGGGTGTTTGAACACCATGTGGCACCTGCTGTTCACATGCAGCGCATGCTGGTGGTCTGCTTGGCAGGAGTGGTTTGATAGCAGAGCTCAGCCCAGGGGCTTTGGCCTTTGAAAGGACAAGCAAGGGCACTGTAGTCATGTCTGTTGCTCTCCCTTTTGAGAGACATCTTACTGGAAGGCTGATTTCCTTCCCTCTCTGTTTTGAAAAGTGATCTCCTCCCCACCCTGCCACTTGCCTTTGGTTCACTTTCACCTTCATTGTGGGTTTCCAAAGCGATTTGTTCGTAGAAAGTCGAGCCGAGCCCATGAAGCAAAACAGCACAAGCTGCAAAACCTCCCTCTGCGTATGTGTGAGTACATTTTTGTTAGCCTGAGGGCTGCATACACCCTTGGCCAACCCTGCAGGGTGTGTGTGCATGCCGCATGCCAGCAGTGGATGTGGTCACCCTACACTCTTGCAGGAAGAGACGCATGAGACATGTGGCAGAAGACACACACACACACACACACCAGCTCCTCAAATCTTTATGCCCATGGACTGATTGAAAATGAAGTATGATGTTTACCCCAAAGTATTTGCATGCGGAAACAGTATTAAGATCAGGATTGCGTATAACCACCCCAATACCATCATGAGCACAAATCATTGTAAATGAGCAATAAAAAGGACCTTTGGAGGTGGTGCAAAGTTTATGGGGCAGTTAGACAAAGTTGGCTATTTACTGAGGATTCATTCTGATTTGTTTGCACGGAAGTTATATGACATCAAGCCATTGTCACCCCACACTTTTCAGGGCAATTTCCATAACATAAAAAGTCCAACTTTAATTGTGCTGCCTGAATATGCCAGTGTGTGATTGAATCTCACAGTCTGAAAGTACCCACAGACTGGGGCAACTCCTCCTGGGAGGGGATGGAAAAAACTGCTGCTCTGGATGTGTAGTCAACCAGAGCGATTTATATATAGCAAGGTTGATCCCTGCAGCTGAGCCATGTCTGGGTGGCGATGTCCCCACATCTGTTTGCTGCACCCAAAATGTGAGAAACAGGCAAAGCAGCTACCTTAAAAATGAATGCGTCTTTTCAGCAGTTCCTCATAGCTACTGTCTTCAGTGGGGTGGAACCAGAGGGGTGTGGAATTGACAGTCTGCCCAGAAGTGGGCATAGTTTGGATCTTTGCCCATTTGCCTCCCAAACTGTCCTCTGGATGCACTCTTATTTCGGCTGCCTCCTTGAACATGCCTCCTTTCTTCTCTCGCGCGCTCTCACCACCCCAATTCCTGGTTTTGTTTTGTTTTGTTTTTCAAGAAGGAAATGCATATTAACCAGTGCAGGGAACATTTCAGTCCCCATGAATGTTTTATCTCCGACTGCTATATTTAAATGAAGCAAACAAGAAAACCATAGCAGGGACAGTTGAAACCAGCAGCTCCAGAATTAGAATGCATTAAGGAGTGTGACCCCATCTGCACTGGTCATTTGAAGCAGTATCATCCCATTTTAAACAGCCATAGTTTCTCCCCCAAAGAATCCTGGGAACTGTAGTTTGTTGAGGGTGCTAAGAGTTGTCAGGAGACCCCTGTTCGCCTCACAGAGCTACATTCTCTCTTTCTGTGGTTTCCAGCAAATGGTATTCACAAGCATACTGACTCTGACTGTGGAGGTGGAACACAACCATTGGGGTTAGCTATTCATTGCCTTACACTCCCTGAATTTGTCTAATCCTCCATTAATGCCATTCCTGTTTGTGCCCTTCACTAGCTCTTGTGGAAGCAAATTCCACAGTTTAAATATGTGTTGCATGAAGAAGTACTTTCTTTTGTCTGCCCTTAATCTTCTAACAATCAGCTTCATTAGATGGCCCTGAGTTTATTTTTTTAAAAATTATTTACTAAATTTCCATCTTGCCCTTCATCTGTGGATCTCAGGACGATTCACAACATGGTTCTAGTATTATGAGAGAGGAATCAAAACCTTTCTCTCCATTTTCTCTGCACCAGGCACAATTTTATACACTTCTACCATGTCACTTCTCAGCTGCCTTTTCTCTAAACTAAAAAGCCCCAAATGCTGTAACCTTTGCTCATGGGGGAATTGTTCTACCATATCCTTTTTTGAGGCAAGGTATCGGTGGTGCTTTCTGCTTCAGGCTCCAAAATACCTTGAGTGTGCCTCAGTTGACGGAACTGGCGAGTGAGGCTGCATTTGCTGCTCCACATAGTGGAATCTCAACAAAACATCATGCCACAGTATACCATTTAGTGTCTAAAAGTGTCGTAGGCTAGAAAAAGTTGCATCACATTTCAAGAACTCTGGTTCATCCAGCGAAGCAAATTGGCCGTGGACTCAGGATAGACAAAATAAAGCTTTTATTTTTCACAAACACATAATTAGCTCAACTGCCACAGGAAGTGGTGCTGGCCACTGGCTTCAATACTTTTTAAAAGGGGGTTAGACAAATTGACGGATAGACAAATCTATCATTATATGTGCTAATCATACAGCCACAGAAACAAGAGCAGGACTGGAAGTCTGTGGCCCTTTGGGTGTTGCTGGACTACAAGACCTGCCATCTCTGGCTATTAGCCATGCTGGCTGGGGCAGATGGTAGTCAGTACCATTGGGAGGGCCATAGATTCCCTATACCTGGGCCCACTTCAGCCCTGGAGAAAGGATAGGGAATCTGGGGCCAGGGGTGGAGGAAGGGGGTGCTGTGGGGGGTGGGCCACCCCGGGTGTCATCACTGAGGGGGAAGGAACGGAGCTGTGCCACCTTCCCACCTGCCTTCCCCCCTTCCCCCTTCATTTTGAAGCTCGGGGGAGGCTTGGGAGTTGCCCCTCGCTCCCAGGCTGCTTCTTTGGGGGGGGGGAGAGCCTCCCCCAAGCTGTCAAAAGTAAGAGATGGTGCCTGATCCAGCATGACTAGCCATGTTCTTGTGTGTGGGTCTTGTTTGATCACATCTGTGTTGTTCCACTTCTCTTGGGCGATGCTGGCTAACTCCGGAGAGAGCTTTGACCCTAGATAGCTCTCGCCTCTGTGGGCTTGGCTTCTGCTCAGATTTCTTAACCATCTTTCCTTTCACTCGGAGCCATCCAGAGGGAAACATCTGTGGCCTCTCTGTTCTCTGCCAGCCCTGCTGGGTGGTTCAGCAACAGATGATCAATGTCTGACCCAGGAAAATGACAGCTTGTTTGGGCAGCTTGGCAGGATTCAGTCCTTACCCGTGAGTTTGCCTCCTGTGATCCTGTGGAGAGGGATGGAAAGACATAAAAGAAAAGAACCTGGAAAAATCCAAGCAAGCATTTGTTATGCTTTTAGGAATCTCCCTCTTGCCTTGCTATATTTCCCCCATTTGTGCCCATTGTGGCTGAAGCCCAAACAACCAGTTTATTCATCATTCATCCTGTTCTGCCTGCGTGACGTTTACGCAGTGGTTAGATGATGCCCGGTCTTTGTTGAGCATTTGTTCAGATTTGTTTATATGAAGGTTGTATATGGCAATAAGCATTCATCCTGATTTGTTTTTGGGGTGTTCCTGTTAGTCATTCCTTGACCCCACAGTTTTCAGCGCATTTTCACATCACTTCCCAAACTCCAAGAAGACCATTTTGCGGGTAGGGTGAGCTGTTTCAAGTGACTTTCTTGCACTAAAGACCTTAGGGATGTATTCATAACATGGCTAACATAAGTCCATTAATCTTGGTGGGTCTACTCTGAGTAAAATGTAGAGACAACCCTTTCATTCACTTTTAATTGTGCTGACTGCCTCCTTCTCTGCAGGCCCTTTTGGGTGTTAAAATCAGTGGAAGAAGCCTTCTTGGTTGTTCGGCCCCCCTCAGAAGTTGGGGGAGTGGGTAGCCTGGGCCACGGCAAGGGTGTTCTCTTTGGCAGCTCCTAAATTGTAGAATTTCCACCCCGCAGAGGTGTGTCTGGCACCTTCACTATACAGCTTTCCACAAATGCTGAAAACACACCTCTTTACCGTGGCCTGTGACATCTGAGATGTATATATTTTTAGGACACAGCCTCTTCCTGTGGATGTGATTCATTTTTAAAAACTGTTGTTGTTGTTATATGTATTTATACTCCACCTTTTTCCTTGAAGGCAGCTTGCAAATAAAAACAGGAACTGCTAAAAACAGAAAAATCAATCATTAAAATACAATTAGACATTGATAGGATTAAAACTCTATTGAATTTATAACCATTGTAACCCACCACGAGACCTGCTGGAGAAGGGTAGGTAATAAATATAATAATATTAATATTAACAACAACAACAAGCAGTAGCTTCCTGTATTTGCTTGTCCATCTGGTAAGCAATGTAACATGTAGCATATGTTATCCACCTGCCACAAGAGATGTGTTCAGAAGCAGCCAAACCTGTGCTAATTCTGTCTCTGTCTCTCTTTTCTCCTCTCCAGCATGCCTGTTCCGGTTCAACAGCCTCTCCCTAGTGTACCTTCTCTACCTCCTGCTTTTGCCGTGGTTCCTGGGCCCTACGGAATACACCATGAAAGGTAAGTGTTTTTCCACCTTTGGTTTTTTTTCCCCCTGTGGAAGAATGGAGGATCTTCCATTCCCAACATGGGGCTCTTCCACACACACCCCCTTTGCGTAGAAAGTACAGGTCCAATCAGTTTTCCCCTTGTCCCATGCGTTCTAAGCATGGGTCCAAACAGCTTTCCCTTTGCCCCACTGCTTTCTCTCAGAAAACCCACTCTTTAGTGCTAAATTGGAACAAACGACACTTTGAACCCTTGTCTCGCAGACCCTAGTCTGACACTCTAATCAGTACACCACCTTGGCTGGGACCAAAGCTTGTGATCTGCCACTGAGCTGTGGCCCTTCACCACATCTTGAAGCTGCAAATGCCATAAATTAATTCAACCATTTTTTAAGAAGGGCCTTCAGTCTTTGCTATTCTAGCTACTTGGAGATGCCAGGGATTGAACCTGGGTCTCTCTGCATACAGAACAGGTGCTCTGCCCTTCACCACATCTTGCAGAGGCAATTTCCTTAAATGAATTAAGCAGTTTAGCAACGAGGCGCATGGATCCGAACATGGATTTCCAAACAGCCGCACATATGACTGTGGATCCCCTGGCTTTGCATTTCCGATCTGGCTCAGCTCAGCTTGGCCTGTTCTCAGTTGGTCTCCTCACCAGATGCTGCAGCAGATAAAAGTGTAGGAGAAGCTGCTGGACAGCCTTGGGGGGGGGGGAGAGGCACAAGATTCCCCCGCCTAGCTCCAGCTTCCTGCCATCCCTCTGTTGCTTGTGACAGGACCTGGTAGGGTTAATATCCCTCGTTTCAGTATCCATCCTTCACCTCCCCTCTCCCCAAAGGGAAGGCTTTGCTTTCCTCTCCAAGAAGCCCACCCCAAGGGGCTCTGAGCTTCTGTGCTCAGCCGCTCCCCAGCCAGCCCCTGGCTGTGCGCCACAGCCATCTCCGGTCTCTGATAGGCAATCTAATAAACCCTTCCTGTTTGGAAGGATAGGGCTGTTTTGCCCTGCTCTGCCTGGTGACTGCTTTTGCTGGGAGCAGGAGCAGTCTGACCACCCAGCTGACGCATGGCAGGACACACACACTCCTTTGAACCTGGAAGGCAATCACACTCCTTATCTGAAGCAAGTGGGAGGAATTTGGGGCAAGTTCTGCCCAAATGTCAGACTGTGAACACATGTACATTTAAAGCACCCTTCCCCGAGAATCTTGGGAACTGTAGTTTGTCCAAGGCACCAGGAAATGTAGCTTTGCAAGGGGTAAACTACAGTTCTCAGGATTCTTTGGGGGGAGTCAAGTTCTTTAAATGTATGCTGTGGGCTAACCCCCCACCTCCCTGGGCCCTTCCTATTTAAAAAAAGAATAATAGTAGGCAACCGCAGAGTGAAAGCAGGGAAGAGAACAGTCACCAGCAACTTCACAAAACAAATGGAAAACTAACCGGCTTGGCACCCAGGCGGGCAAAGGCTCAGAGAGAGGTCACAGGGGCAAGATTTAACATGGCCAACACACGGGATTAGCTTGGGTGTTAATCTGGAGGTGTTTGCTCTCTGTTCATCACAGTCAACACCTAGGCCATGCTGTCATCTCGAGGTTGAAGGAGATGGCCTTGGAGTCCTCTAATGCCGCCTTGGAAGGAAAAAGATAACTGCTTATGTCTGACAATATCAATTTGTGCTTCTTGCAGACATGTGGCAGACTTGTCCCCTGGGTCTGCTTAACTGCTTTTGTTTGCTTTTATTTATTTAAAAGCATTTATAAGCTGCTTAATATTTCAAAGATACCTAGGTGTGTACAGTCTAAAAAGGAAATAATCTATCATGCAAACAGTAAAACAAGAGGTCAGCCTAAAACAGAGAAACGGCAGTATAAAAATAAATAAAAATGTATCAAAGTAAATATAACAGAAATTTAGAGGAGTAAAAGGACATAAATACAGTATCTAAAGTTTTGCATCAGGCAAAGCCTGGGCGGGGTTTGAAAAGGAAAGCCTTTTAAAGAACACTTTGGTGCCAGGGGCTCCTACATAGTCTGTGTGTGTGTGTGCACGCGCGCGCGTGGGCGCACGCATGTTGATCATAGCTGTACAAATCCTGCTGAATGCTTGAGATCTGGGAGTTTTTTCTGTTTGCACCAAGGTCCCATGTGTTACAGTAAGAGAGTCCACCCCCCCTTGGGCTCAAAAGAGCCCTCCAGATTTCTTTGGATTACAACTCCCATCAACCACAGCTAGCATTCAAATTGCCCTCAGACATCTATTTTGGCCCTTTCAGTTAGGATTAAAATGTTCTCTGCAACCAAGGAGCAGTGAAAGGAATCTACCAGTTTCATTTTGTATCCTTTTAAATTTTGCCTTCACCTCCCCTTCCTTCCTGAAATAAATTCAGCGTTACTTCTTAACATCAGCAGTACAGATTGTGCCTGGGAAGTTAACCAACTTTGTTCTCGCATAACTGGTGGGGCTATTTTACTAAGAGGTTTCTACTATCCTTGTAAATGATTTCTTTTGCTGGCTGCCTAGGAAGTGCTAAATTGTAGCATTCTGATAAAGCTGGCCTTTATAGAGGTTTGAATATCTTTGACACCCCTCCAAAAAACAGTCTCCATCCCACACCCACATACCACGTCCAACTAGATTTGCAAATAAGTTCACAAAAGTTACTAGTCCATATGACTACATTGCCTATCTGTGGTGTCTTAAGGAAAAAAGGCAACTAGGTAATTGATGTTTACAGTTCTACTCATGATACAGACAGGAGGGCAGACAGGCTTCAGTGGCTTCAGTCACAGTGCCTGGATTCAGACGTAACACGAAACCATGGCTTGAGCACTACGAGAATGGGGCCAGCCTGCTCCCCCTCCTCCTTGCATGCCCTAGACCGTTTAATATTTAACTATGGTTCTTGAAAGCAAGTAGTTTTATAAACTGAGGTTTGACGTTGGCTTGTTTCCAAGAACTGTGGTTACGTTTCACAGGCTTAGGCTTGGGATGAGACACTAAACCACAATTAATCTAAAATGGAAATGACAGCTTCCAAGCTCCTCATTGTGGCTGAGCTGGGGGTGGGCACAACCCTGGAGAGGGGAGGCTAGACTCATAACAATAAAACTATGGTGAACTTTGCCCAGTGTGTCTGCAGATATACTGAGATGCGGCAGCACATCCGGTACGGCACATCCTGGTGTCCTGTCTTTTTTTTGCCTGTTTGTGACAATTTCAGCATCAAGCCTCCTTCCAACTGCTGTTCCTTTCTGCTTTCTCCCTCTCTCTGCCACTGGTAAAGTATATTTAGGAACAAGTGGTGGTGGTGGGGTGTGTGTGAATAGCATCTTCGAGTCTCCTTCCTTTTGTGGTCTCCCCTCTCCCCAGTCCAGGCAGGTTGGTGGTTGTCTTGTCCTGCCGCTGCTCCCTGGAGTGTGAGGCCAGTGTTTAAAATTATAACCTGGTTTTTGTTCTATTCATAGCTGTTGGGCTGTGAAATGATTAACCAAGAGACCTCAAAATGAAGCTGGACTTCTGTACCTGGAAAGGGAAAGGGGCGTATGCAGGGCGGGAAAAGTTCAAGACGCTGAATATCCTGCTGTGTATATTGCAGATTTCACAAATTATGACAGGCATGGAATATAAATCAAATAAAACAACAAAGTTTGCAAACTAGGTGCACATTTTCCACACAAAAGAGAGAAAGTCGCAAAGAGAATGGGAGAAAGTTAGTTTGCCCCACTTTAATGTTTTAGGGCAGGGTACTAAGTCTAGCCAAAACAACCTCTGTGAATTTTGGGGGCACCAAGGACCCTCCTATCTTGTTACGCACACAAGAGATTCTGTGTATCTGCTGCGCTCTGCTTTGGAGTGTTGATTTCTTTGCTAGTGTCAATGTCTAAGCTTTGCTGCATCAGCCCTGCTGGTGATGAGGGTGTTCCTAGCAAATAAATTTGGTGGCAGAGAAGTTCCCCTAGCCTAGATCTTGAGTGCTGTATTTGTTTGTTGTTATGGGGCAGCCATTCTTAAGGAAATCAGCCCTGAGTGCTCACTGGAAGGACAGATCGTGAAGCTGAGACTCCAATACTTTGGCCGCCTCATGAGAAGAGAAGACTCCCTGGAAAAGACTCTGATGCTGGGAAAGATGGAGGGCACAAGGAGAAGGGGACGACAGAGGACGAGATGGTTAGACAGTGTTCTCGAAGCTACAAACATGAGTCTGACCAAACTGCGGGTGGCAGTGGAAGACAGGAGTGCCTGGCGTGCTCTGGTCCATGGGGTCACGAAGAGTCGGACATGACTGAACGACTAAACAACAACAACATGGGGCTGAAAGTACTGTACTTTGGGGGGTGGGGTGCAAAGCTGTGCTGTTGGCCAAAGAATGACACTAAACACATTACCGTCCAGAAGCACTGGGAAGAAATTCTCATCCAAGCAGGCTTAAGGTTAGCAGGGGAGATAAACTGTCTATGGCGTAGTTCTTAATCCCCAGCAATGTATGACTGGTGGGTGTGCTGGTCTCTGGACTTTATTACAGTGGTACCTCGGGTTAAGAACTTAATTCGTTCTGGAGGTCCGTTCTTAACCTGAAACTGTTCTTAACCTGAAGCACCACTTTAGCTAATGGGGCCTCCCGCTGCTGCCACGCCGCCGGAGCACGATTTCTGTTCTCATCCTGAAGCAAAGTTCTTAACCCGAAGTACTATTTCTGGGTTAGCAGAGTCTGTAACCTGAAGCATCTGTAACTTGAAGCGTCTGTAACCTGAGGTACCACTCTACTGTACTTTAAGTAATGCCTCTTGCAAGTGGTCAGAAATCTTATTCTTCATTAAGGGTTTGTGCAAATCCAGTTGATGCAATGTGATTGGATCTCCGGGGTAGCATGCATTTTGTACCAGGTGAAGGATGGACCGACGGTTTGACTCACTATAAGCCAGTGTTATACATGGAAGAATTAAAGTATGAGTTTTATAGCCTTAGAAGGAAGGGGAATACCATTAGGGCGTCAAGGCCAGTTCTCCACCAAGGGTGGAATCCTTCACACATCGGACCCTTTTCCTATTCTGCTCCCTCCTCTCCAATGGCCCTACGTTGTGCCTCTTGCCTCTCCGACATTGAACAGATCCATAACTGGAACCACCACTAATGGCTCTACCTGTTTAAATATTTCATGGGTTTCATGCCATCTGAGCCTCCCTCCCTCAAAAGAGCTAGAAAGCAAACTTACGGTAAAAAAGAAGGAAAGAAAGTGAAGATTTTTTGGAAGGGCTGCTCCCCTCCTCTCGGGCAGCTGCCAGTGGTCCCCTCTAGGGATACTCTGAATGGCTGAAGGAGAGTCTTCTCTCTCTCTTTTTTCCAGTCTGGAGAGGAAAATGTGAGCTCTCCTCTCCCCACCCCCTTGCGCCTTCCCCCGCCTCCCCGCCCCATCCCCTGCCGGCAGCGTCCTTAGATTTATGAGGCGTATGCGAGGAGCACAGGGGGCTTAGCAGCATCTGGTGGAAGATCTGACTCTGGCCATTCCTTGCAAGAGATCTCGTTGGAATTTTCCAGCTGTGGGCCGCAAGGTGAGCAGCCAGCAACCCAGAGGGGTCCTGGCCAGAACTGCAAGGAGCTGCATCCTTGTACAGCAAATGCCCTCCTCCTTCTCTTGGGACGGCCACGGTGGGGTGGACCCTGCAGGCTTAACTCCTGGCTCTGTGTAGGCCAAGTCTCCATGATTCAGGGTCCTCTAAGCCTATTACGACCCTATCCAGGGTCTCAACAAACCCTCTGCACTCCTGGGCAGTCATTGAAAACAGTAGGCAGTAGGCTTATTAAGACCCTGGAGGGCTGCCATACATGGTTGGTGGGCTGTGCTGAGCCTGGAAGGTCATGAGGTGTACAGGCCTGGCTGAGGCCAGTGGGACAGATTAAAGGAGGAGAACCTGGCCTCAGAGGAAAAACAAGAGTTTTGTGGCATCTTCAAGACAAACAGATTTATTGTGGCATAAGCTTTCATGGAGTAAAGCAGTTGTAGGATACCTTCCGCCTTCCTGATATTACTGAACTCCATCTTCCATCAGCTCCAGGCCAGGGATGATGAGAGAGTTGTGGTCCAGCTACCTCAGGAGGGCCAAATGTTTCTCAGTCTTGGAGTAGAGCCTCTCTTTTTTTTTTGACAGATGCATAGTGTTATTCTCAATGTGCAAACACATGCCCATAGAAATCTGCCTGATAATGTACACCCATTGCTTCTGAGCACTTTGAAATAGTTCTTGCTTTTCTGCTTTGCCCTGCAGGTCACACAGGGCGTCTCCTCCGAGCCCTCTTGGGAACCAGCATCCTTTTCCTCCTCGCCCATTTGGTTTTCCAGATATGCCTGTACACCATCCCCACCTTGGACCAGCTACTGGGACACAATTGTGAGTACCTTGTTCCCTCTGCTTCTCTTAGGATGTTGCCATAGAGAAAGACATAGACTGCTTCCAGCTGACCTGTTTACTGAGCATTCATCCCAGTCTGTTTGCACAAAGCTGGTGGTTAAGCTGTATGATGTTGGCTGTTTATGGAACATTCATTCTGATTTGTATGTGGGGACGTTATATGGTGTCACGCCAGGCAATTGTTATCCCACGCTTTCTAGTGCACTTTTCTTACCACAAAAGTCCTTTTTTTTTGCAGGGGGATGCGAGTCTGTTGTGCAAGCCTGAATCTACTTTAATTGCACAATGTGGATTTGCCAGTATGCAAATTGAATCCTTCCTGCAAAATAGCAGAATTCTGGAAGCAGCTTTAGAGCAGAAGCAAATGTTACAAGAGAAGTGCAGGTTTGGGAACTGTGTAATGATGCTGCTGTGGGTGGTGCATTTGCCAGGAGTGAATGAATGGGCACAAGTCACCACAGCTCTTTTTTTTTTTTTTAACCCTCTCATCCAACTGAGCTCCAAAACTGGACTGGGGGGGGGGATATTTAAGGGAGAATATGCAGGCATGCTAAGAGTTTTTAAGCATCTTTCTGGCCCCCAGACTTGGCTGTCCCTCACTTACAAGTACCTGCTGCATTCTTGTTGTGGCCAGGCATTTGCTGTGATGATATTGACTCCTGCTCTTAAAAGACATAGTAGAGCAAATTTTATGCTTTTGCACCCCAAATATACATGCATTTTGCTTTGCAGCAAATTAGAAGAACTCTGTTCCTCAGCTTTTCATTTGCACATTCTATTTGTACCTGGCGGTGCAACAATTCCCCTTCTTCTTTTTCTGCTTTCTTTGTTTGCTGTTATCTAAAACTTGTTTTGTAATTTCCCTGTGCCTGAATCTTTTCAGACATAGCGGTAATGCTGTATGCTGTTGTTTTCTTTGTTAAAATCAATACATTTGTTTTTTGGTAAAGAACTTTGTTCCCGTCACAGCCCTCCAACCTCTCAAGGAAAAATGCCACCCTGCTGCCTGGCTCCAAATGCTTTGATTGGTGGTGACACTTTGGTTTATGAAGCTATTTACAAGTGGTTGTAAAAGAGGAGACCCAGGAAGACTGGGCCTGACCCTGAGCATGGCTGGAATGCGAGGCCTGTGATCCCCTGGCCCTTCTGTTTTTCTTGACGTCTTTCTCTGCCAACTTCATGCAGAGTCTGCTGGGTTATGCGTGCCGGGCTGGGTGGATTAGGTGGGGCTGTCTGGCAAGCAGCGTGTTCTCCCTCTCTCTCTCTTTCTGCACAATGGAATCGGAGGCATCAAGGAATGTTCCCTGTATGGAAATCCAGCCTGGACAGCTTCTCCTCTCCTTCTCTGGATGGAACAACTTCGCCTGTCAGAACTTAATTTGTCACTTGTGATGCTCAGGAAATGGAACTTCTCTCCCAACAGAAAGTTTTGAAATTGATGGCCTGTTGTGGTTGGGTTGGGTTTTTTTGAGAACTCCAATTCTGAGATGAAACATGATGGCTTTTCAAGGTTGATCACAGCTGTTCATTGGTCCCAGAAACGTCTCAGTACACTCTGCTCTGCTCTCTTCGTTTCTGCTGAGATTCTTAAACAGGACAAGTTTTTTCATCTTCCCTGCCTCCTCGGCATCAGGCATATAATAATAAGTGGCTCCACACAAGCTGAGCCCATTCCCCCAGCCCCAGAATAGTGCTGCTACGTTTCTGTTCTCCTCTGCTTTTCACCTTCTCACAGCAGTTCCTTTGGAAGAGCTGCCTCCGAGCTTTCGTAACCCTGGGCTTAGTCTGCTGGCACTGACCCCTTTTTGGCGGGCTTCCCTTCTGGATTCCCCAGACCTGATAAGATGAAAAGCTTAGGTAGTTTACCCCACAAGTAGAACAGGGGACTGGGGAAAGGGTGTAGAAAGAGCCCAGGCTGTGTTTGCTGCCTTCCAGACCCTGAACTTGCATGCACCACAGGTTGCAGAGCTGAGCTTCCTTACAACCTTCACAGGTAGCTCAGTTGGTTAGAGTGCTGTGGTGATAACACCAAGGTTGCAGGTTCAGTCACCGTATGGAGCAGCTGCCTATTCCTGCATTGCAGGGGGTTGAACTAGAAGATCCTCAGGGTCCCTTCCAACTCTACAGTTTTGTGATACTGTATTTTTGGAAGGTGGACCCATTTCAATTGACGGCACTTTGCTTGTGAGCTACAGAAGCATGCTTAGCTTTGAAGTGATGTTCAAACATCTCACCCTTGAGACTTCTTTATGTTGATTCTTAAAACATTTAGCAGCAGCAGAAGAAGAAGAAATAGAATAGAAAGACAGAGAAAACAGTTTCATTTCTGAAGGAATATAATCAAGGCTCACTGGATCATGTTTGTGCAGAAAGAAATCTAGGAAAAGGGAAAACTAGATTACAAGCCACATCTCTGCATACATCTGACAAGTCACTTCTCCAAAGACCTGAAATATCCGATGATTATACCTGAGCATTTCATTACTATTATTCTTATTATTAATACCCCGTCCATCTGGCTGTGTTTCCCCAGCCACTCTGGGCGGCTTCCAACTAGCAGCCTCATATCCGGTGGTGCTTAGGGAATCTCAGAAACTGGAAAATCAGTACAGTTTCGAGATCAGTGGTGAAAAAACAGTGTAGTTTTGAAAGGCTTGGTCTGCCATCTTGGTTCAATATGGTGTCCCATTGTATGCAAACGTAGATGGAAACCTGCTTCTTGATCTCAAGAACCTTTGTGCAAATTTTAGTTATGATATTCTAATAAGTGTCCAAATGCATAGCAAGCCAACAGCTTTTCCAAAATATATAGTAGAGTCTGAGCTGCTCAGCTCATATGCAGTATATGACAACTTTGTGCAATCCATGGGTGGTGTTCCACACTAGTACTTCTCACAGCAGACCCGCAATAGATAGGATACAACCCTCTGGTCCATGGGGTCATGAAGAGTTGGACATGACTAAACGACTAAACAACAAACCACCTTTCCAAAAACAAACAAATCAGGAAATGGCTTGTTGATCTTAGTAGTCAGTAATATTCCCTTAATTTAGAAGGGGAGGTCTATGCATGCAATAATTTCACAGATCTTGATGAACAATTCATCCTGTTTATTCCTTCAGCTATGCATGCAAATGAATGCTTTAAAAACAAATCAGGCCATCAGATATATAATACCTCAGTTTTATACTTTTATTGCCTTTAAATCTCAGCCAGCAACACACTTTATATAGAGATAATTTTAAATGGAAACCTTGAAATCTGTTTTTCAAATCAAAAAACACCCTCCCACAGCTCTCCAAACCTTGTCAGGGCTAATCCCGCCCTCACCAACCTGGGGTCTTCCCTCCAGGTATTTGGGACTACAGCTCGCAACAACTCCAGCCAATTTAGAACCAGCAGATAATCTGAAAGCTGCATTCTGTGCCAGATACCAAAGGATGTGTTTCTACAGCATGCTTGCAAGAAAATGAAATGGACAGAACTTTAAAAAGACGATTGGGCGGGGGCCCACACTCTGTTTCTCCCCACTGGCATCCTTATTTATAATTTTCATCAGATTCCAATGCTTGTTATCCCGTAAAGTTGTTATGTACCGTACCAGCTAACATCCTTCGCAGATTTTCCCTCCCTTATCAGTTGTGATAATTCAAGCAGTCCTGCTGGCCTGAGAGTCGTCTTCTGAAGAATTTCTGTATTATCTTGCTTTTTTTACACAAACATGGTTTGGAGGTGGTACTCCTTGTAAGAGTGAAGCAACATCCCATGTAGCTTTCAGCCCGCTGTGAACTTCATCCACCAGAGATGATCTTTTACGTGCCAATTGCTTGTTTCTGGCATCTCAAAGGAAGTTAGGAGCTTCTGATCTTTCAGCTCATTCCAACCCCTGATTCACTTCTTGAACATGGAGACAAACCAGCAATTGATTTCAGTTCAGGAGTGGTCATCTCAGCCCGTGAAGATAGAAATAGAATCCTCAAATTATTTTAATTATTGGCTGGCACTTGCTGGCACATGGGGCTGCCCTTGAAGATGACTTGGAAACTTCAATTGGTCCAAAGCGCAGCAGACAGATTTCTGCCTGAGATTTTGTTTAGATCTCACATAGCCCCTGTTTTGAAGCATCTGTACTAGTTGACTGTTCTTTTTTGGGGACTCATTAAAGGTGCTCATTCTAGGGTTGAAATCCCTAAATGACGTAGGCCCCAAATATCTGAAACACCACCACCTTCGCTGCAGATCATCTCAGATGCTGAGATCAACGAAGGAGGCCCCTTCTTGGTAGTTTCTTCACTGTCAGCAGCTTGGGAGTGGTGGTAGCCTGGGAGAGGGTCTTCTCTGTGGCAGCCCCTACAGAGGGTTCATCTGACATCTTCATTGTACAGCTTTCGGCAGATGCTGAAGACATACCTCTTTGCCGTGGCCTTTGACGCTTGAAGTGCATATTTTTAGGACCCACCTTATTTTGGGTGGTTGTAAGTTGTTTTAAACTCTTTTTAATATCGTCCTTTAATTGTTGTAACCTGCCTTGTGACCTTTGGGTGAAGTACAGGATGATGATGATGATGATGGCAGCTAATGGACTCTATTTTCCCTCTCCTTTCAGGCAGCACATGGGAAACTCTTGCACAGCACATTGGAGTCACCAGGTAAGGGTATAGAGGAGAAAGGTGAGGGCAAATCCTTTTAGAGCTGCATCCCTTGGGCCATCCATTGCAGCATGCCCATTGGGAAGATTTGTAGGCAGAGAGACTGAGCGTGGAACTGAACTGAAACCCTGTGTTTTTCGCCAGCTGGGAAGTCATGGGCAAAAGGGCATGGAAGCTCAGTGTTCTGTTCTAGCCCAGAGGTAGCCAATGTGGCGCCCTCCATATGTTGCTGGACTGCAGCTCCCATCATGCCTCACTACCGGTCATGCTGGCTGGGGCTGGTGGGAGTTGGAGTTGCACAACGTCTGGAGGGCCACAGGTTCTCCGTCTCTGCTTTTGGGGCTTGGAAAGCAGGTGCTGCTTCCAGCTTTCGGGCAAGCCTTGTTTGCTTTTGCACCATGTATTGCTAGCCGGTGCCACAGACCAAAGCCTGGCCCAGCTGTGGCATATAACGCAGCCTCAGCGCTTTCAGGATTTACCACTCCTCTTTTAACTTCCAGGCTGGACTTGAACGATATCCCCAACTCGGTGCGCTTGGTGGCCCCCGACCTCGGGATTCTGCTGGTCTCTGCCATCTGCCTTGGTGTTTGCAGCCGCCTGGAGCCAGCGAGTCACCCATCAGAATCCTGTCCTGAACAGGTGTGTGTGTGTGTGTGTGTGTGAGAGAGAGAGAGAGAGAGAGAGAGAAAGAGAGAGAGGCTGCTAACCGTTGAGGTGCCTCATCATACCTATTGCAGCACAACACGTTGCAGTAGGGCAGACACAAATGTGGAGAGTGTCCTGTTTGTGTGTTTCCCATCAGGGCAACCTGTTGGCCACTGTGAGAACAGGATGCTGAGCTAGGTGGGTCTTTGGCCTGATCCAGCACCCAGGCTCTTCCAGGTTTTCCTTTCAGTTTTCTAAGGGTTCATCCACACTTCCGCTTGCACTGTGCATGGGTCCGAGCTGTTTTCCCCTTGCTCCACACATTCTCCACACAAGGGAGAAAACTGTTGTTTAGCCATAGATCAGAACAGATGGCAGTCCGGGAAAAACCCAAATTGCTGTTTGCTTTGATTGAGCGCTAAAGAGCAGTTTTCCCTGGGGAAGCAGTGAGACGAGAGGAAGTGTGGATAAGCCCTAAGTGTGCTTTTGCTCTTCTGTCTGCTTCTCCTTTCCCTGCTTTGGGGCAGCAGGACCACCCCAAAACATTTTGCTAACGGAGGTGAAGGACAAGATGGTGCTGCCACCCTCCGCACTGCCTGATGGGGAGGAGGACAGGCTGTGTGGCAAACACTGCCCCCCAGCGCCTTGCCTTCACTGGCTACCTCGCTCTCCCTAATGGCAGGACCGGCTCCCGGTGGGATACAGTGCTCATTTTCTTTCTGCACATTCAGTCTTGCTAGGTTTTTCTCAGAGTAGACCCAATGAATTTAATGAATCCAACCGACTTGTTCATTGCTTTCAACAAGCCCTCTGTAAGAGAAACTTAATTGAACGCCACTCTTGTGTTCCAATGATTCTGTGACTAGATAGACCTCTTGGCTCTTCCTTGTGTTCTCATTAGCATCATCCTGCTCTTGCCAGGATTCTTCATGCCTCCTCTCTCCCCCCCCCCCCCCGCCATTAGCTCCGGAGGAGTGCAGGAGGGAGAGAGAAAGACTGACTTTCCTGGCACCTCAAACTGTGACTCACCCACCTCGAGGGCAGGTTTCCCACATCTGCCCCAGTGGATGAGCGACTTTTGCCGTTCCCAAGTTGCCATAGAGACTCCCTAACAAAACACCGGGACTCAACAGAGGCCTTTCTATGCAGGGCTGCTGTGAGATCTCCGAGGATAAGATTCAGCAGTGGGGGGTGGGCAGCAAGTTGTCACCTGCCTGCTGGCACTTATTGCTCCTTGGCGCCCAGTTAGTGCAGGGCCAGGCTCAGGAGTGTCCCCATGCCCTGTCCTGGGCTGAGGCAGGCATGGCAAGGAAAGGGTGCACATGTGTGTCTTTTTGTGTCAAGATCTGATGGGCAGTAGAGCTGGAAAAGAGAAATCAGTGATGCAAAGTTTCCCCAGTGATTGTTAAGTGAAAGGCTTCTCCCCACTTTTTTTTTCTGATGGAAGGGTCTCTCCAGAAAAGGGACTCACGTCAGGAAAGTGGGGAAAAGATGGGGCTAAGCAAAGTTGGGAAAGCAATAAAATTGCAAGCACATTTGCAAAGCTAAGTAGGGTTTGGTATGGTTTCGTACTGGATGGGGGACCACATGTTAAGATGCAGGAGGTCAATGGCTCTCAGGGTCCCTTCCAACGCTACGATTCTCTGATTCTAAGAGCTCTTCGCATGAATGGGAGAGTAGAAGAATGGGTGCAAAACAGAAGTGGGGTGCCTTTTTTCAACCCTAGGGCTGCACCCCTTTATGGGCAACTTTCTGGGATCAGAGGCAAACAGTGGGTGAAGCTATGGACATAAAGGAAACCTTTGTACAGTAGGCCCTCTCTGGCTTCTGTTTGGAGAAGCAACCGTCATTATAGGAGTTCACGGACATATTCCAGCCAGGCAAAATCACTCAGTGAGGAGTGTGACCTGGGGAAAGGAGGCATGACTGGAAAGAGGCGGGGCATGGCAAGATGGCCATATGGTCCCTGGGCTTGAGTTTCTCCCACCCCTGGTGTAAAGGAAGATGAGGCAGGAAGTGGAATTGGGAGACCTGAGAAAGAGAGAACTGGAAAGGGAGGATGCCTCCACACAGCACTTTTTCATGGACTGCTCACGCTTCCAAATTTTTAATAGTATCCACATTATGTAACCCTCATCGAAATGCCATGCCATATCCCTAACCCCCATCCAGATTTTCCATTTCTGTGTTAGCTCATTTTTTTGTTATACTTACTGGGTTTTTCACAGAAATGCAAAATCCAGATTAAATAGGAAGATAATATGAGGTGGCGTTTTGATGGGGACGATGCAGTGTGGATGCTGCTCAAAGCAATCATTTGCGGGTGGCACCAAGTCCCCAGTGAGCTGCCACATGGAGGTGCCTGTAATCTCGCTTGCTGCTCTTCATCCCTCAAAATGGCAAGGGGAAATCCGACCATCCATTCCTCCTCCTTCCGTCCCCAGCATGAAGCTGACACATTGAATGCAAAGTAGGACTCCTGTGTTTAAAACATTTTAATGTATTTGTTTGTGGAAGTTTATGGACCTCTCTAGTGCAGAAGTTTTGGAGCAGTGTACAACATGTTTAAAGACACATTATATAAAAATCTTGCCCTCTCTATCTATCAAATAAAAATCAAACCTTTCCAGACCAGAAAAATTGAATATCAGGCTGCATTGCTATTCCCCAAAGGCTTGCCTTGAAATAAACTTTTGAAACATCTGTAAACTGTTGGTGCATATCACACATCTATAATGATTTCATCTTCCATTTTTATTTATTTATGGCATTTATATCCCACTTCTCCTCCAAGGAGCTGAAGGTGGTGTACATGGTTCTCTTCCTCCCCCTTTAATCCTCTCAATAACCCTGTGAGGTAGGCTAGGCTGAGAGACTGTGACTGGCCCAAGGTCACCCAGTAACTTTCACGGCTGAGCAGGGATTTGAACCCTGGTCTCCTGAGGTCCTGGTCCAACACTCTTACCACTACACCACATTGGCTCTAGTGTCGGTGCCACTAAACATTCTCTATGTAGTAACTGTCAAGCAGACCTTTGGAATAGCTGGCACCACCAGGAGGACCTCTGGAATGAGAGAGCGCCCTTAGCACCCCCAGAGCAAGGTGTTTTTTATTAAGCCAAGAAAAGCAAACAGAGTGGTGGTTTGGGAGAGGGAAAAGGGCTGGGCTATTGTTTTCAGCAAGTTCCTCTTTTTCTTGGCCAAGGAATACATGAAGGTAATTAACACACAGGAGTCTGCTCTGAGCATGTGCAGATAGCATTCCCTCCATTATCTCGCACACGCTTGGGTTTGGAGAAGGCACAGCTTTCAGCCAGTCTTGGTTTCTAACCGTTTGCACCCATCAGGAACAGTCTTGGGGTCCCAGGCTGGGCCCCTCACTGGCTTCCCCTTGCCATGGGGCTCATTGCTTCCTGGTATGGAGAGGGCATTCTCCTTCCCCCTTCCTATCGCTCCTCCTTTTCCCTCTCTGCCTCTCCCTGCTCCTAGCTTTAGCAAATGCCGAGCTAAAGCTGGAAACTCTGAGGTCAGGCTGCCTTGTGCAGGGCCCTTTCCGCTGGACTCTCCAAGGGGGAGGGGGAATGCTCTGCTTTGTACATTTTCGGCGCAATTGATCTGGGCTGGACTTGGAGCCCGTGGCCGAAGTGCGTCCAGCTACAGAGGAGGTGGGGCCAAATACCTTTTCTGTGAAAGCCACATTAGGCTGGAAAATCGCTCGGGCGTCGTCAGGAACCCAGGCTGGGCAGCCAAGAAAAACAGGCCTTTTACGGAATGCGCTTTCCAAAGCGGCTAATGAAACAAACAAGGCCAGGTGGTGGGTCAGGGGGCAGGCGGCAGGCTTGGTGGGTGGGGGAAAAGCCTGGCTCCAGCAGAGAGCTCTGGATGCTCTGCGTGTCTCTGGGGAGCTGCTTGGGCCGCCAAAGGCATCCATAGCAGGGCTGGGAGGGACGCACAAACGCCATTGCCCCGTTGTTACAAGGCTCATGAAACTGGGAGATGGGTCAGCTGCTGCTGGTCCCTGGTGGCTTTACTTGTTGGTTTACAAACAGATAGATCACACCTTTCTGTCAATGGTTCTCAAGGCAACTTGTAGCAAAAGTTTTAAAATAGCCAGTTTAAAGTAGCATAAGGATAGCCAGCTGGGGTGGGGTACACACCAAACATGCACAGCCCCAAATAACTAAGATGCAATCCTATTCATTTGTTTGTTTTTGTTTCTGGATTTATGGATCACTTCCGATGAAGCAATTTAACCATAAAAAAATCATTATGTAACAGTGATTAAGATAATTTCATATCCAAAACAATTCTATGCATAATCTGTCTGATTGACAGTGGAACGGACTCCCTTGGAAGGTGGTGGAGGCTCATTTCTTGGAAGTTTTTAAGCAGAGATTGGATGGCCACCTGTTAAGGATTCTTTAGCTGGGATTCCTGCTAGATGACCCTTAGGGTCCCTTCCAGCTCTTCAGTTGTATGATTCAATGTGGAAGGAAGGATCACTACCCAGATCCTTCTGGGTAGACCTGCACATGGTTGTGCTGCCACCCAGTTAAATTTAGCAGAGGGGATTTCTTAAGAAGCCACGCTCTGGCTGCTGATCAGAAGGCAAGGAGGGAAGCAGGCTTACCGACCACTCGAGGGAGCACCTTCCACATTCCCGCGGCCCCTCCATCCAGTCCCTGGTGGCTGCTGCGGGTGTTACCGTTATTACAGGGAGATCAAGTGTCATTTTGTCCCGAGCTTGTTCTCAGGGGAATGTAAGCGATCCCTCTAAGCAGGTTTGTTTTCCCTGGCAAGGCTGTGCTAGGCAGAGATGGGTTGGGGTATCTAATTCCCAGGCCTCAGCTATGCTTCAGTTGCCTCTACAACCATTGCTCAGTGTGGGGCTGGTCCTGTTTCCGCACTCTGCCCTTGCACCCTTCCAAGAAATTACTTTTCTGTTTTAGAGAGATCCGTGGCTCTGCATGGCGGGATACATTACTGGTGTAATATTTTGACACATAATCTCATGTACATAAACAAGCCTGTATATAAGATTGCCCTGTTAAAAGCCTGATGAGAGTCCTGCTGGATCATGCCCAACCTAGTCTGGTACCCTGCTCCCACAGTTTCTAACCAGTTGCCTTTGGGAACCCCACAATCAGCACCTGAGTGGAAGAGCACTCTCTCTCTCCCCCCACTTGTGACAGCCAGCAAGTGGCATTCTGGGACACATACCACCTCTGACAAATCATGCAGTTACATTTTATTTCAGAGGGCATTGTCTCCCCACCCCACCTCCAAAAAACCCACAAGTGTGTGCTCAGTTGATTTTGTGCCTCTGCCGTTGCATTGTGCAGTGACAAAAACTGGCCTTCTGTTGATTCTGTTGCTGAATTCTAAGCAGAGTTTTGCGTTTGTGTTCTAAATACCAAGTTATCTGCAGCTCTGGCCCTACTCCATAAAGATCAAGGGTTTAATTTCTCAGTGACTCAACGAGCTTGTCCATCAGTAATGGTTCCCACGCTGCAGCTTTCTGGGTGTGGGTGTTTGTTTCCTCTTCCGGAATTCCACTACTGTACATTTTGCTGCTACCAGTAAGCAACTTAGGGGCCTTTCCAGACTGGTAGGATTTTTTGCCGGTGCATTCTGCAGCATGTCACATGCCGGCACAATAATAATGCAGTTGTGGTGGATTTATACCAGACCATCCGCACATCATTCCACTTTATTAGTTCTGTGATGCTTCCCCCATGTCACCACATTATTGCTACGTGGAGGGACGCTCCAGAGCTATAGCATAACAAAAGCAGGACAAACAATTAACAAACCCCAGAACATCTGCAGTATGAAAAGTTATAGGATTTCAGCAGTACGTTGTGGGGTATTCCTGCCCTGAAACTGTTGAAGGTGCAGAAAAAGCATTGAAAGAAGGATTGCATATAACTGCACTGATACCCACAAATCACAATGCATGCACAATAAAACAGATGTCTGGAGAGACCCCAAGACACCCCCCCCCCAGTGCAATCTTCAGAGCAATGCAGCTCTAAAGAAACTGCTTTGGGCTCTTCTGTGTACTGCAGAGGCTTGAGGGCCACATTAACCCTTTGCCAGTCCACATACCAGCATTGGGTTTGGCCAGAAGTGAATGTGGCCACTTTCCTGTGTATACACACAGGGTGCACGCTCATGCACAGTCCCCTCCTGCTCAAGTGATCTGTGCAAATCAGTTGCTGTCCCATCCCTGCTCATCCACCTAAAGACCAGGCAGGAAGCAATTTGCCTCCCCACCTGGATACTGGGCTGGGGGGGACAGATTTACACCTCTCTCTCTCTCTCCCCAACCCCATGTCTGCTTAAAAATTACATTTTTGTTGGCACCACTGACTGGAGGAGCAGTAAGCTTTGTGTAGAGGACTGTGTCAGGCTAGTGGCTGGTGAGCCACCCTTGGTGTTGTGGCATCTGGTTTGTAATCACATTTTTCCCCCTTCAGGAAGAAGCAGCTGTGGATGGAGATGAGTCGAAGCCTCGAGGAGCAGCCCATGCACCGGCCGAGGCCTCCCCAAGGCACCAAGCGCGGCTGGCTGCCCGGCTCCGGGTAACTGCTCACTGGCTCTTGATGGCCGTTGGGAAAATCCTGGCTATTGTGCTGCTAGCGCTGGCAGGTAGGTGTCACCCACATGTAGGGATTTGGGGGGAGAGAAAATTGATCTCATTTTCTGTTTAAAAGCTAATCTGCCTGATTTGCACCTTCTGAAACAACGTACAAGCCAAAACACAGCTGTTCTTCGACATTTGCACTTCTATGAATTTTGTGGTGGAGTTCTCCAGCAAAATACAGTTGTTCTCGGATCCCCAACGCCTCCTTTTTGGAACGTTCCATTTCCCAAATGCCAAAAACCCAGAAGTAAATGCTCTGGTTTTCAAATGTTTTTCGGAAGCCGAATGTCCGACACGGCTTCTGCTTGAGTGCAGGAAGCTCCTGCAACCAATCGGAAGCCGTGCCACAGTTGTCGAACATTTTGGAAGCCAAACGGGCTTCTGGAACAGACTGCGTTCGACAACCGAGGTTTGACTGTAACGCATATGAAAAATCATTTAGGTAAAGCCTTAAAAAAGCATTCAAAGGTTCCTATATTTGGGGAAATACTAAGGGAAATAAGCTTTGCAAAAATATTAACTTGAGGCAAAATTTCATGAAGTGCATATATTAGAAGAAACTTGCACTGAAACGCTGATACGTTTTCCACAGGACTTTTTGCATTTTGCAGTCAGGAAAGACTCCAAAGGGGATTAAGAACTTTTTCCCCCCTTGCAAACTTTGTAATCCCCTCCCCCCCCCCAAAAAAGGTACATGTAGAAATGGAAGGTGACATAGGTGGAGTGTACACATGCCTCTATTTCTGTGGGAAATAGCTTTGTGCTGAGTCAGGCCCTGCTCAATACTGGAATGCAGAGCTCAGCCCCTCAGTTCCAAAGCAGTTCCTTGCAACCCGCTGTATGCCAATAATCTTTGCTGCCTCCTTGTTTGCATCCTAGGGATCACCTTGCCCTCCGCTTTCTCCAGTGTGTACTACTTGCTCTTTGTCGGCCTCTGCACCTGGTGGGCCTGCCACTTCCCCGTCAGCCGCCTGGCTTTCAACACCTTGTGTGTCATGGTGGACGTCTTTGCCGGAGGCCACCTCATCTGCCTCTATGGCTATCAGACCCCCTTCATCCAGAGCGTCCTTCCACCCACTGGCCTCTGGGCACGGTAAGTGCGCGCGATAGTTGTGAACGGCCTGGGGGAGGTGGAGAGTAGGATGCCAGGATTGTGTCAGTGATGCTCAGCTAGTAGAGCTGTGTGTGGTTTGCAGTGAATCAAGTGGTTTTGAGTCCCAATTGCCTAACATCATCAACTAAAAATCCCACCCCTCAAAAAATCAGGTTGCTGGAAGAGAACATACATGTATGATATTTGGTGTACAGTAGGCAACATGGCAAGGGGGGACATCTCAATTAAGCCGGGGGGGGGGGGGTTCCCCAATCTTGAGGCAGTGAATGGGCAGGTGGAAGAGCCTAGGAGGGTCAAGGCAGGTGCCGGATGGCTTGACTCTTCCTCTCAACTATAGCACGAAGATCTCCCATTGCTAGGCAAGTTCGGTGCAAGTTTCACTCTAGGGTGTCCATCCACTTTCACTCTCTACCTCTTCCAACCTGAGGCAGCAAGGGAGCCTCCTGGATCACCTGGGAGAATCCAGCCCATTCAGTTTTTTATCTCTCTTTCCAAACATTTTGAAAGTTGAGCAGCAGACCAAAGTGGAATTGGAGCAACCTGGAGACCTGTTTGCAGTCTCCTTTGAACCAGTTTCCCCTTCCCACACGCCATTATTGTTGATCTCAGGGGCCCATGGTGCTCTGGGATTAACCACACAGAGCCCAACAGATTGAGAAGGACTCTTAGCCACACCTATCCAACCAGAGAAAAGACTTCCTTCTCTTTGAAAGCCAGGATCAAAGCAGAGAGTTTTCACTTCGGTCACTTTGAACCTCCTGAGCCTGGGCATCTCTGTAAGATGGGCTGCAGGTGTCTGCTGCCCTTTCTATACCCCTTGCCAGGTTTCCCGTGGGAAAGTCCTTTTTGTTGGCCAGTCTGGGGCAGTTTCCCGTCTCATTCTTTGCAACCTTACCTGTGGCTTTTGTGGTGCATTGCCAGCAAACAATACATTTGAGAAAGTGAATGCTTTTGAAAACATAGCAAAGAAACATTCACTGCATACCTATTTGTTACAGCCTTATGAAGTTTCTACCTTGCAAGTCCTTTTGATCCTAGGAGAGGCATGGCTTGGAAGAAGTCATGGTTACCCAGCATGTTTTGTGGGTGGGCAGTATCTGTCACTAGTCCTGGAGCAGGGAGACAACTTAGTTTCCCACCTTGATTTTTGAGCCTTAGGGTGACCATAGCTCAGGGTCATAGCTCCTGCTTTGCATACAGCAGATCCCAGGTTCGGTCCCTGACATCTGCAGTTAAAACAGGGATGGGGCAACATTGGTGCCCCTCCCCACCCAGATCTTGTTGGACTCCAGTTCCTGCCAGCTGCAACCAGCATGGCCCATGGGAGCTGGTATCCAAAAACAGAAGGAGGACTGTAGGTTCGCCATCTCTGGGTTAAAAGCATTGAACAGGTAGCAGGTGGTAGAGACCCCTTTCTCCCTGAGAACCTGGAGTTCTGCAGCTAGCCAGAGTGGGCACTGTTGACCTGGTATGCCAGCTTCCCATGTCTCATAAGATCATAAGAAGAGTCTGCTGGATCAGGCCAATGCCCATCTAGTGCAACATCCTGATAGCACAGTGACCAGCCAGATGTGTGTGGGAAACCAGCAAGCAGAACATGAGCACAAGAGAGCACTCTCCCCTCCCCTGGCTTCCAGCAACTGGTCCCCTGATAGTTTCCATTTACTGTTTCCAAACATTTTCATGTGTCTTGTCTCCCAAATGGGGAGCCATCCCACCCCTTAAAATTAATAGTTGAGTGAGTGAGGCTTGGGATCTCCAGCATCCATGTGAGCATCAAAATACCAAAGTTTTCTCCTGCTGGCACTGCCAACTAATGATACTGCCTTCCCCCACATATGTCCGCATTGTTCTACAGAACTGGCAGCATTACAGCTTTGGACCCCTCTGACCAGTGACATCAGGCAGACACCTCCCCTGAACTCCTTCTGGAGCCTGCTAAAAGCATTTTTGTTTAGACAAGGCTATCCAGACATGCAGAATGTTGGCGTGTGTTTTAATCTGTTTTAAATCTATCCCTGTTTTTAATTGTTTCTTAATGTTCTAGTTAGTTGTTTCTATCTGCTTTTATGGTGTCATTCTTTTCGTAAACTGCTTTGAGATTTTCTTTACAATCAAGGGCTGTATGAATTTTATGAAATAAATAAAACAAAATAAACAAACAAGCGCCACCAGCTGGGACGGAATCCTCTTGTGAATTTAGCTGGGGTGATTCTGGAGCTGCTTTTGGAGTTGGTCACTAGAGGGTTTTTTTGGGGTGGGGGAGCCGGCCCAACATCTGGGTGTTGTGGAGCCTTGCCACTGCTTTCACCCTCCGTTCTCCTGTAGGTTGTTTGGCTTGAAGGCCATCGTCCTCCACGTGGGCTGTAGCAAGCCCAATGCGCTGCTCCTGAACGTCAGTCTCCCCTGGCCTGTCTACGTCAACCCGGGGATCCTCCTGCTGCTGTATTATGTCCTGGCCACCCTGGTGAAGCTCCGCAGGTCACACTTTTATACACAGGTGAGCCTTGCTGGACTGGCGTTGCTGCCTTTGACTCTGCCTGTCTGGACACTCTCCTCCCTGTTAGGGATGGGGGAGAAATTTGTTTGGCTCAGCTGCCTTGATTTTCTTGCAACAGACCCAGTGCAGAAGAAAGTAAGCTCCAGTGGCATTCTTGGGTAGCTGTTTCAATAATCACAAAAAGGGAGAAATGGAAACAGGGGCATTTGTTTATGTGCAAGACAGCACTGGTTAAGAGCTATGACCTGGATCTTTCACATTCAGATCTTCAACTTGGCCTTAACCCTCCCAGACAGCATTAAAGAAGGTGCTGTCTCTAAGCCTCAGTCCTCACCAGCTATAACATGGGGAGTCCTGCTTTGCTCAGTGGCAGAACACCTGCTTTGCATTCCGAAGATCTCCAGCACCTCCAGGAAGGGCACAGAGAGACCTCAGCCTGGAAGCACTGGAGATCTGCTGCCAGTCTGGGTAGATGATGCTGAGCTAGATTGAGTAATGGTCCAATTTGGGATAAGGCAGCTTCTTATTTTCTACGAGCCCTTTAGTCCAAATCATGAGGATTAGACTATTTTTGAAGGAAGGGGTTCAGTTCAGTGGTAGAGCTATGAAAACTCTGTAGATATCAATTATTCTGAATGTGATGGTTGTACCTGTGGAGGAAGTTTTAAGCAGGGATCTGGGTGTACTTAGCCCACTCCACGATCTGAAAATCACCCACATATCAATGAGGGGTTGGACTGGTTGGGTTTTTTGCTAGGGACTGGGGAAGCCAACCCAGGGTTGCCAGGATCATTCCTTCCTTCTACTTAAAATAGCACAGTCCCAGTGGCATTCTAATTTCCTTTATTTTGTTTTTGTAAAAACAAAAACAGAGAGAGGCCTCAAGCACAACATCCGAGTTTCTGGAGCTGGAGAACTGGTCCACAGACCAAGATGGCTTGGCAGAAGATGCTAAGGTGAGGTGGCTGGGACTGCTAAGGCTCGCTGGTGACAAAGGGAAAATGAGCCCCCAAAGGCTCAGGAGCCAGGCCTTGAGCAGATGCAGGGCTTGCTACTCCTTGGCACTGGGAAGCGGGGAAAGGAACGAGAACTGCGCCACCTCAAACTGTAGGTGTGGAATCATATATATTTTTAATGTCCTCCTACATAGAGCTTTTGGGATGCGGGTGGCGCTGTGGTCTAAACCACAGAGCCTAGGGCTTGCCAATCAGTTTGAATCCCCATGACGGGATGAGCTCCCGTTGCTCAGTCCCTGCTCCTGCCAACCTAGCAGTTCAAAAGCACATCAAAGTGCAAGTAGATAAATAGGTACCACTCCGGCGGGAAGGTAAACGGTGTTTCCGTACGCTGCTCTGGTTCACCAGAAGCGGCTTAGTCATGCTGGCCACATGACCTGGAAGCTGTCTGTGGACAAACCAATGCTTCCAAGATCTGAGCTGCTTGCTGAACTATCCAGATGTTGATGCCTGTTGAATGTCCATTTGCCTCAACAGTTTTATCCTGCTTTCCTCTACAGCCAATGCTGACTTCTGAGACAGAGGCATCTGGTGCTGATGCTGAGGATTGCACTGTGCATGTCCTTGGGGAGACTGGGCAGCCAGGTAAGGGTTGCAGCTGTGCTCTGATTTGCCAAAGAGGCTGCAGGGACTGTTCTGCATTGCTTTTTCTGAATTCAGAGCAGTTTGCAAAATTTTCTTCCTACCTTCCTTCGTATATTCCTCCCTTTTTGCCAACTTCTGCATTCTCTTAACTACACACCGTCTGCAATGGCTGCATAGCACAGGAGCAGATGGTGGAAAGGAAACATCCAGCCCATCTGTCCCTTGAAAGGCAGAACCCTCTCGCTCCAAACCCTGCCTGAGCTGATCAGCCTAGCCTATCAGCCACCCAGGTCTCTGTCAGAGGATAGTTGCAAAGCGCAAGGAGGCTTGAAGATCAAATGTCTCATTAGATTGCATTTGCATGTGAGCCAAGCCTCCTGCTAAGAAGAGATGGTAAATGATCCCTGTGATCTTTCCCCAGTAGTCAGTCAGAGGGGCTCAGAGCGATCTGGAAGCACCTGCTTGTGGTCATGTCTGTCAAGTGAAGCAGATCTGTCTGGGATGGGAAACCCATGTGGAAATTGCTCTAAACTCCATGGAGGAAGGACCATTTTACTGTGTAATGCACAGTAAAATATAGTTGCTCAGGTTCAGAATGGAAGCAGAATTCACCCACTATTTTTTTTTAATGGGAGATAAAGTTATCAGAAGCTGCTAGCTGCAATTCCCCCTCCACTGTCAAAGGCAGTAAGCCTTTGAATGCCAGTTACTGGGATTCACCAGAGTGTTGCTGCTGCACTCAGCTCCTGTTTGTGGACTTTCCTCTGGGGCATCTGGTTGGCCGTAATGAAAACAAGATACTGGACTAGCTGGGCCCAACTCCAGGCTCTTGTTCTGTTCTTAGTGGAAGTCAGTTCCAAACTGTTTGTTGAGCATTCATCAAGCAAATGTTATCCCACACTTTCCAGTGCATTTTCCCAACACTTTCCTTATCACAAAAAGTCCAGTTTTGGAGGTTGAAGTGGGTCTGTTGCACAGGACCTGCAAATCAACTCTTCACTGCATAACTTGCATTTGCTGTCATGTAACTGAATCCGACCCAAAACATTGAAACAGTCTGAAAGCACCCCCAGTCTTTGCTGGTGGTGGTGAGGGCCCTTGGCTCTACTCAACAGTTCCTGGTGTCCTGGAAGGCAATGTCTTCTCTGAGCTCATCCTGAAAACTACTTTTGGCACTGAGCGTAGGTGTGGGAGTTTGCTGCGTAGGCTGCTTACCTGGCATTAAACTGTCCTGGAATCACCTGGGACTGGGTTGGCATGAGACAGTGCTTCCTCCTGGTGGTTAGAATGCAGCACTGCAGGCACAGCACTGCTTCTCTTGCATTGGTAACCTGCCCTGATTTCTTGGGAATAAAAGTGCTCCTTGCAAGCTCATGGCCCAGGTGTGTGTAATCCCAGTCTAGCTCTGGAAAACAACACACAAGATCTGGCTCCAAAGGCTGGAGTTTTTCTGACTTGGAGGCCTGGATCCTTCCTGCCCTGATTTTCACATTGCCCCGTCCACACTGGGTTATCTACCACATAAGAACACCCTGCAGGATCAGGCCAGTGGCTGATGTCTTGAAGTGGTCCTCAAAGACCCTCAGCAATTTTCAAGTGGTCCATGGGGTGGGTAGAAAGTTTGGGAACCACTGTTGTACACCACTTGAATATTTTCTAAAATTTTAAGCGGTTTCTAAATGAATGAATGAATGAATGAACAATGCCCTCAAAATCCCTCCTTTGTAGCCACCAGGAAAAAGGAGCACCGCAAGGAGAAGCTGCTGCTGCATTCCCTGGGCCATGTCATCATGAACCAGAGTTATGTTTGTGCCCTCATTGCTATGATGGTAAGAAGCAGGGGCACCTGGGCCATGCACTGGGAGACATTGGGGTGGAGGGGTCAAAGGAGGACAGCAGCAAGATGCACGGGGGCCAGAGGGGGTTGGTGGAAAGAGGGAACAGGACTCGAGAGCTGCTCTTGACACAGCAAGCACTTAATCACAATGAACCTCCCCCCAATAGTTTTTGTTTTTTTAAAAGGATTATTCCAGCCCCACCTACTTCTTCCACTTCAGGATACATATGCTAAAATCCTGCAATATGAGATTACAAAACAGGAACTAAAAAGTCGTGCCAGAAGGAGAGTTGCGTAGCAGGCGGATGGAGTGTTTTATCGTTTGCCTTTGCATAAGTAATAATTCAGAACCGGAATTTGTCTCTGTGAATTTCTGCCTGAGGTTCCCTGCACTGCCAAGTTAATTTCTCATGTGATAGGCATTGATGATGTAAAATCCTGTGGTGGTCCTGGTTGGGTCACCCCCCCCCCCCAGCAAAATATCATTATTATTCCTACCTGTGTGGCCAAGGCACTTCTGGCATCTTTAGCTACTTTGCACAAGGTCATGCATTTATCTCTTTCCAGGCCATGCACCTGCCTTTTCCAGCTATACCAGTTTTCCAAAGCAGCAGACAATGAATTAAAGCAATAAATCTTCAGTAGTGCCATATATAACACATGGCAGAGACTCTTGCTTTCCCTTCCTTGCAGGTGTGGAGCATCACCTATCACAGCTGGCTGACGTTTGTGCTGCTGCTCTGGGCCTGCCTCATCTGGATCGTTCGGAGCAGGCACCACTTTGCCATGCTGTGCTCGCCCTTCATCCTGCTCTATGGCATCGCCCTCTGCAGCCTCCAGTATGTTTGGGGCATGGACCTAGAACCAGAGCTGCCCACCAAGGTTGGCTTTATGCCCCTGCAGCAGCTGGGGCTGGTGCGGTATGTTCACCCCTGTCTGCACCTGGGAGCCAAGGTAGGCACCATTTGTGCACCATCTCTGTCCTTTAGGTGTGTCTGTGTCTCCAGTCTTTCTCTCTCCCTCTTTTCTGCTTTCTCCCCTCTCTTTTCCCACTGTTGGGGCTCTGTTTTGCTGAAAGTGGCTTGGTGTTGTCCTGTGTTTACCTTTGTGCCACAAGATGCTGAAACAGGAGACTTTCCTCCTGTGGTCCCCAGAGGATGTGATCTTGTCCTTCCATGATGTTCTTGCACAGGAGTGGGAAGCCTGCAGTCCTCCAATTGCTCCCAAACTCCAACTCCAATCAGCCCCAGCCAACGCAGCCAGTAGGAAGGGATGATGGGAGTTGTAGTCCAGCAATTTATGGAGGGTCACGGGCTTCCGATTCCAGCACAGCCAGCTCAGGACACTGCAGTGATGCTTGCGCTTGGAATCAGCACTGATTTGTGACAAAACCTAAGTGCAGGAAAGGCCCTTATTTCCTCAGTTTGTGTTTCCCCCCTATTGACTTTCTGCACCCGTCCTGTTGTTCTGGAATAGAAACCCAACACTTTGGAGGAAGACTGTTCCCTTGCATGAGGACTCTAACCCGCTGTCTCCCCCTCTTTGCCTGCAGCTTCTTTTCACCCTGACCTTCTGGCTCCTGGTGAGGCAATTTGTGAAGGAGAAGCTGCTGAAGAAGAAGCAACGGCCTGCCCCCTTGGTGGAGGTGACAGTTTCAGACTCAGGTGAGAATGCAAGTGCCAAGACCAGCGGGTCAGTTGGCCTGTTTTTTCTTCAATTCTTCATAAACAAACTAATCCTATTCTGCTCGTGAACGGGACCCCAGTGGTCCTCCCACCCAGATTACAGACCAGATTGACACCCGTTTAGGTTCAGGACAGCCTTTGCATGAATTGTGTTTATGTTTTCTGTATCCTTCCCATGGATGGGCCTGTAAGCAGTTCACTCCAAAGCATTTGCTGTGCTCTCCTAAACCTAAGTTAAGTTTTGGCTAGACTTTGATAAAGCTTGGATGAAGAACCTTGTCTTTGGTACTACCTTCCTCCTCAGGCGTGCTATTTGTAATGTGAAAAATATGGAGACTGTTCCTGGGCATGTACAAGTTGCCTTTCCCTTGTGGCCCACCTTATAATTATGGGCCAGGATTTCCATCTCAGGAAGGAAAAAACCCTGTGGGATGGGGGTGATGCTCCACATTCTCCATTTTTGGGGAAAAGAGACTATTCCTCTCCCTTTCCTTGCCCCAAACCGCAAGGATGATGGCCCTGAATTCCAGCTCATGACACTTACTTTGTTGAACAGGGAGTGGGAGAAAAATCCAAGAGAAGCTTGTCTTCCTATCATAATGTGATCTTGAACTTTATGCAGTTTTGTGAGGGAATATCCCCATTGTTTGCCAGCACGTGAGTGAGTACCCAGATTATATTATTGCAGCCCCAGATTCTGAGCCGCCCTTTTTATTCTCTCCCCTCTCAGGGCCAGGCCACAAGCGAGATGTGCTGAAGATCCTGGGGGCACACGTGATGGCCTTTTATGCAAAGTTCTGGATCTTGGTTTGTGCCGGCATGTTCATCGTCGTCAGCTTTGCCGGACGCCTGGTTGTCTACAAGATTGTCTACATGTTCCTCTTCCTCCTCTGCCTCACCCTCTTCCAGGTTAGGCTGGTTGGCCCCCCCAGGGCCATAGCTTGAAAAAGAGCAGAGGAAGCAGCCTGATATTGAGTCAGACCATTGGTAGTCTTTCCAGGGTCCCAAGCAGGAAAAGGTTTACTTCATCAGCTTCTGTCCAATCTTTTGAAGCTGCTGGACACTGAACCTGGGAGCTTCTGCATTCTACTGTGAGCTCTATAGCTCTTCTTTTCAGGAAGAGCCTTGTTCCACTCCCCAAAGATTGTATTGTGAAACCCTAAGATTTCAAGGTGATGCTCTAGTTAAACTGCTGGAGGTCTCCTGGAACGTGTCCTCTTTTTGACTACTTAATATTCCCAAAGTTCCTTGGTCTCCCGCTGCTTACTAAGCAGTCCAAGATCTTTTTGCAGTTATCATAAAGTGCTGGCAACTGGTTGGAGTCTTTCTTGCCTCTCAGAATGATTTCTGGGGGCTTAATTTTGAGCCTGGCAATTACAGGAGAGCAGTGTGGGGGAGCTTTTGACCAGCTATCCTAATTCTCCCACTCAGCCTCCTCATTTAGCCTGCAAGGCCATTTCAGCCAAAGTGTGTCTACTTTCCCTGCACCTGATGATGTCAGGTATGGGGCAGGTAACTACACAACTGAAAATGGGTTTGATCAGTTGCAATTGGGGGAGATAATGATCTGGCCTGCTGGTCAGAACCACTTCCCCACCCCTGATGTGAGATATTTCTACTGTTACCTCAGTGCTCTTGTTTTAATTTACAAGGTCCAGGTTCCATGAGGACCACTTGATCGCTTCTATCCATGCTCAGCCACTGAGGTCTTTGAGGGAGTTATTTTTGTGGTCCCCCATGGCTCAAACGCATGGCTTGCATCCCCTAGGTGTCATGTGTTTAGTATTGTGACACTCTCTTCTAGCTGACGTCAGACAGTCCCTCACACCCCTGTTGAAATTCTGGTGATGACTAGAGTCTTCTTTTTTATTACAGCTAACTCTCTCTTAGTCTTCCTTTGTTGGGTCTCCTGTATACCACTTATAGACTACTGTGATTAAATGGTATACATATTGCTGAAATAAATATTTTCAGGGCCATACAGGCCAAGGGCTTTCAGTGCTGCTGGGGTAGCCCACAGCCCGGGTTGGCAGACAGTGTAGCTTGTTTCTGTTCCACTGTGGCACATGTGAGAGAGCTGTAGCCCTAGAGATGCTTCTGGACTCCAACTCCCATGAGCCCTAGTCAATATGGCCAGTGGTCAGGAGCGATGGGAGTTGGGGTCCAGTACCATTGGGAGGTCCACAGCTTTCTCCACCCCTGGTATGTGACAAGCGAAAGAGCATTGATCTCTTGTTGCGCCTTTCATTGGCACCCATCACTTTGCCTCCTCTGGAGAACCGGCTGGGGTGTGTGGGTGGAGTATCCTGACACAGGTGGGTCATTCTCCTCCCCTGACACCACCACCCTTTTCTCTGCAGGTGTACTACAGTCTCTGGCGGAAACTCTTGAAGGCCTTCTGGTGGCTGGTGGTGGCTTACACAATGCTGGTGCTCATTGCTGTTTACACCTTCCAGTTCGAGGACTTCCCCATGTACTGGAAGAACTTCACGGGATTAACCGATGAGCAGTAAGCTTCCCCACCCCCTTAGGACCACTGGAGGAATAGGCTCATGGGGGAAATTTGCTACTCTGGTCTCCAATAAATCGAGGTGTCTGCTAGCATATGAAAGTCAGGGGAGCCTTGCTGGGCCAGACCAAACGTTCATCTTGTCCACCATCCTGCTTCTCAGAGTTGTAGAGCGCATGCCTATGAGAAGCTTACCAGGGCATGAAGCCATTATGCTCCCCATCTACACAACCACACAATCCACACAATGATCAGGAATTATGGGAGTTGTAGTCTGACACCACTGGAAAGCTCTGTTGGATAGAGCGTGGTGCTGATAATGCCATGGTTGCAAGTTTGCTCCCCATAAGGGACAGCTGCATATTCCTGTATTGCAGGGGGTTGGACTAAATGAATCCTTGAAGTTTCTTCCAACTCTATGGCTCTATGATCATGCAGAGCATGTGGAACTCACTCCCACAGGAGGCGGTTAGGGCCACCGACTTGGATGGCTGTAAAAGAGAATTTGACAAAGCCTATCAACGGCTACTAGACAACATGGCTGTGTTCTGCTTCCGCTGTCAGAGGCATTATGCCTTTGGGGGCCAGTTGCTGGGAATTGCAGGTGGGCAGAATGCTATTGCATTGATGTCTGGTTTGCAGGCTTCCCATGGGCACCTGGCCAGCCACTGTTAAGAACAGCATGCTGGACCTAGATGGGCTATTGGCCTGATCCAGCAGGTTTGTCTTACATTCACTCTTCCTCAATCCCTTTTTCCCCAATAAAGAAAACCCAACAGGATTGCACATTTTTCTTGCAGGGAAAGTGTGTCCCTGCATTGTTGATATTTGTGTTTCCACCTTTTTGTAGGTCTCTCGCACCTCCCTTGGTCTCCCTGGCCAATGTCTCTTTATATATATATATATATATGTGCTTTCCCCTCTTCCTCTCCCCAGGTTGGGTGATCTGGGCCTGGAGCAGTTCAGCGTCTCAGAGCTCTTCTCCAGCATCTTCATCCCGGGCTTCTTCCTGCTGGCCTGCATCCTGCAGCTGCATTACTTCCACCGCCCCTTCATGCGCATCACTGACCTGGAGCACGTCATTCCGCTGCGGGTCGATGGCTCACACACATTGGGGTATGTAATGTGGTCCCTCTAACAACAGCCTGCGGTGGTTTGGAGATTGCTCCGTCCATGGACTCCTAGGCAGAAAGGAGATGGGGATCCCTGACTGATTAGAGAAGCAAGGCTATCTGGCTCTCAGCTCTCTAGCAATAGCATTAGGGCAATGAAAAAGAAAGTGTGTTGAGAAAGGGGAGCTGCTTTTTCAGTGCACAGCAAGGAAGCCAAGCAATGCAAGAAGAACATTTGTCCCTTCTTGAATTGCTAGCTCATCCCCTGCTGAAACCTCACCACCACCTCCAAAGCCAGTGAGTTGGTGAAGGGGAAGATGTACTGGCCTGGGGAAGAGGGGGTGTGGTCCCGCCACACCAAGCGAGCCACAGGGTCCCCATCCCTGCTATAGAGAAGCTTTGGCTTAAACCCCTGGCGCCCTGTCCTGCACTTGGGAAAGGTTGCCTTTCTAGCGCCAGGAATTTCCCCAGGCTAAACTGTCTGCCCTGATCCTGATCTTTTTTTGCCACTCCTCTGGATTTCAGGAATGAAGAGGCCAGTGGGAGCCGTGTCCTGCTGCAGCCTGAGGACGGTGAGGCCAAAGACCAGGAACCAGAAGCTGAAGTTGATGCTGCTTCCGAGGGTAAGCAGAAGGTCTTCTCCCCAAGTCAGCGGGCAGTGGGGAAAATTGGCCCCTGAGAAGCGCAGAGCTCTCCTGTCCAGAATTTACAATATCCAAGAGGGAAATTACAAGCAGGTTTTCTTCTTCTTTTCCTTTTCCTGTCTCTAAGGTATCTCTTTCTTTCTCTTCCTCCACCCTCTTGTCTTCCAATGCAAAGAGGGCCTATGCTCTCCCCACATCTAGGGCTCTCCTCTCTCCCCACCCAACAACCACTTTTTGCACATTACAGCCATGATGTGCCTGTGGAAGAGGAAACACAAGTACAAAAACTCATTCAGATGTGCATTTCCCTTTATGGATCACCATTTGAAATATTGGGATTTCTTTCTCCAGATCAGAATGTCCAGTTTTGTACTGGCTCACTTTCTGTCTTGTGTGGTCCCACAATGCTGGGGAGGGCAACAGTAGGCTTGAAACATACAAATCCAGCAAGGTGAAATGCTCCCAGCTGTGCCTCACTGACCCCTGCCTCCCCCCCCCCCCCGTTTCCCCTGCTGCAGAGGGTGTGCCCAGCAAATGGGGCTTGGTGCTGGAACGCCTGATGGTGCTGGGCAGGAAGTTCTCCAGCATCCTTGGCCGCATTCGAGTCTTCGTCCTGCGTCTGCTTGAGCTGCACATCCTGAAACTGGTGGCTCTCTACGTCGTCTGGGTGGCCTTGCAGGAGGTGAGGCTGCAAGGGGAGAGGAGAGATTGAGCCGGGGAGTTCTGCTGAAGGGAGGAGGCCCCCCTGGGGGAATGGAGAAGGGGACATGCCCCCTCTGACCCTCCAGACGCTCTCTGTGGCTGTTGTGAGTCTCACCTACCCCCTGCCCATCCAGGCAATGGTGACATTTTCTCTATAACATGGGACTGCAAACATACTTGTTAAAAATAAAGGCAGAACACTGAGCTGTGCATCAGATTCAGGCGTTTTGCAGGTATGACTGCCAATGGGCAAGGAGGCATAGTGTACACAGTACACAGTGTACATTTAAAGCTCTTTTCCCCCATGCCCACAGAATCCTGGGAACTGTAGTTTAAGGGTGCTGGGAATTGTAGCTCTGTGAGGGGTAAACTTCAGTTCCCAAGATTCTTTTTCTTGGGTGGGGCGGTTGTACAGTCGCACCTTGGTTTTTGAACACCTTAGTTGTCGAACAGATCGGCTCCCGAACTATCGAAACCTGGAAGTGAGTGTTCTGGTTTCTGAACTTTTTTTGGAAGCCGAACATCCAATGCGGCTTCTGCAGCTTCCAATTGGCTGCAGGAGCTTCCTGCAGCCAATCAGAAGCTGCGCTTTGGTTTCCGAACATTTTGGAAGTCGAACAGACTTCCGGAATGGATTCTTTTTAACTTCCAAGATACAACTATACTTTAAATGTCTGGTGTGTATGTAGCCATACAGCCGCTACTGCAAGTCTCCACCCTCTGCTTCTCTCCTCTCATCTAGGTGTCGGTGATGAACTTTGTGCTGATGGTGCTGTGGGCCTTTGCCATCCCCTACTGCCGTTTCAGCCACATGGCCTCGTGCCTCTCCACCATCTGGGTCTGCATTATCATTGTCTGCAAGATGCTTTATCAGCTGAAGATTGTCAACCCTGAAGATTATTCCTATAACTGCACAGAGGTATGGGAGATGGGCTCCAAAACCTGCCTCTGGGTGTGTGTTTGGGGTGGCAGCCGAAAACTGACATTCAGTCATCCTGCAAATTTCTTACTTTTGTTCTGTTCCAGACCAATGAGATTAGGGTCAGGCGTTCTCCCCCACCATCTTGGGGGCTTTTTCTTTCCTTGCAACACTAGAAGGAATATAATATCCCAATTTTGATCTCTTGTATCGTAAGGTATACTGTTGCATTACAAGGCAAATAGTGATATAATCTTTGCTTGCTCCGTAGCCTCAGCTCAACAACACCAATCTGCAGCCAGAGGAAATTGGCAACTCAACACTCTACCAGCATCCTGTCGACCCAGCGAACTGGTTTGGGATCAGAAAGGAGTATCCCAACCTGGGTTACATACAGGTGAGTGCTCAACCCATCTTATTTATTTATTACATTCCTCCAAGAAGCTCAAGGTTCTTCCCCTCCCTGTTTTATCCTTCCAATGGCCCTGGGAAGTAGATTAGGTTCAGAGAGACATGTCATCCAGTCAGCTGCATGGTGAGTGAGGATTCAAACTCTGGTCTCCCAGATCATTAGACCACACCAGCTCTCTTAATGCCTCCGACTCCTTTCGCTTCTGGCATCTGCTATGATTTGGGGAGATCTGCTATTTGGGAAGGGGAAGCTGTATCCAGAAGGAAGGTTGGCAGCCATTTTGATATAACCCAGTCATGTTTTTTGGCTTCATTGCCACAGTGGTGGATTTTCATTCATACAATAAATTTCTATACTGCCCTTCATCATAAAAAGCCCTTCAGGACATTTTACAGATATGAAATTTAGTACTTAAACCAGAGGTGGGAAACCATTTTTTCAGTTCCTTCAGTGAAAATGTGGGATGAGTCAAGGCAATGGTCAGTTGCAGTGGTGCTTTTGTTGTCTTTGTTCCTGTGGTGGCTCAGAGCCGTCATATCCACACACTACCTGGGTGATTTAATCATTTTAACTGGTCCTCAGCATATACACGCAATCATAACCCGGGAAGGTGGTATTCTGGAATCCCAGCTTAGGAAGTTTGTTATTTTGCAGCCTCGTTCTCTTTTTTCCACCTCAGTCACTAGATTCTGCTATCTCTTTTCTCTCTGTGTGTCTCTCTCTTCCTCCAGAACCATTTGCAAGTGCTGGTTCTGCTGGTCTTTGAGGCCATTGTCTACCGGTGCCAGGAATACTACCGTAAGCAACACCAGCTGGTGCCTCCTGTCACCCAGACAGTCTTTGAGGATGCAACCCGACAGAACCTGGATAAAGGCCTGCTAAACTGCATCAAATACTTTGTCAACTACTTCTACTACAAGTTTGGCCTAGAGGTGAGAGGGCAGAGGTTGTATTGACAGGTCTTGATTATCTGCATGGCTTGGAAATCAGAGTGGTGGTGCAATAATGAAAGCATCATCTGCCAGTCGGTGGAAAATCTGCTTACATATTTTATTTTATTTTATTTTATTATTTTATTTTATTTTATTTTATTTTATTTTATTTTATTTTATTTTATTTTATTTTATTTTATTTTATTTTATTTTATTTTATTTTTTTATTTTATTTATGCCAGCCTTCATCAATAGTCCAAGGAGACTTTTGCAATGTATTTAACCTAACAGTTAATTTGTTTTAGTTATTTGTTTTACTGGATTTCTCACCCATCCTTCTCCACAAGGTTCCATGGTAGGTTGAAGCCATAAAATATATAATTATATATCATCTGAACTTGGAAGGAGGTGTCACACACACACCCCAGAAACACACATTTTGGGACAAGAGCTTTATTCCAGACTCCCTGTTCCCGCATTCCTTGTCTGAGACCCCATTACCAAAGCCACTGTCTTACGAATTCCCTTCTCTCCTCTTTCCCCACCTATCCAGATCTGCTTCCTGATGACTGTGAATGTGATTGGGCAGCGCATGAACTTCATGGTGATCTTTCATGGCTGCTGGTTGGTCGTCATCCTGACGCTCCGTCGGCGACATGCCATCGCCAGGCTCTGGCCCAAGTACTGTCTCTTTCTGGCGTTCTTCCTGCTCTTCCAATACCTCCTGTGCGTTGGTATCCCTCCAGTGCTCTGTATCGGTAAGTGACAATTTTGGGCCCCTTGGAGGTCTAGAAGGATGAGCCTTCTTCCAAGAGTGGGTGGCAATCTCTCGCAGAGAAACCATTCTGCCTCTTTACCCCATTCTGCAGGTGGGGGGTTTGGGGAAGACGGAGGTGCCTATGCAGGGGCCCTTTTCTACTTGCCAGCGTTTTCACCCCCTCTTACCTCCCTTAGACTACCCCTGGAGGTGGAGCCATGCTATCCCCATCAACTCTGTTCTCATCAAGTGGATGTACTTCCCAGACTTCTACATGAAGCCCAACTCCATCAATCTCATGAGTGAGTACTGTGAAACGGCCCTTGTGCCATTTCGACCCTCCCCTGTGGCAGGCAGTGGCGGAGTGAGCCCAGCAAAGCGAGGTCTTGCGGCATTCAACACCCAGTCTTTCCTGGGGCCACTGTGGGAGTCTTTGCCCCATTACTCTGCATGGCCAATTGAATCTTGAGTCTGAGAGTGACTGGGATTCAGCACCAGGAACAGCTCCTGTAAATGAGTTGGGAAACCTGTCACTTTCTGGGTGCTGTTAGACTACAACTCCCATCATCCCAGACCATACTGGCTGGGGCTGATGGGAGCTGGAGTCCAAGGATGCCTAGCAGGCCACAGACTCCCCATCCTGGACTAGTGAGCTGCAGCATTTAGAAGGGGGGGGGGCAAGTGTTGGGTGTAGCCCCTGGGAAAGGAGGTGAGAGATTCCTGGGCCCTGTTCCATTTCCAAAAAGGCAGGTGTCTCTGCCAGTCACGCCCCTGTTGCTTAACCCTACGACCCTTCTCACTGGGTGCGTGTCCTGGATTATTATTTTTAAACCCGCCTTGCTTTTCATAGGTGACTTCCTCCTCTTACTTTGTGCCTCACGGCAATGGAAGGTCTTTGTGGACGAGCAGACCGAAGAGTGGGTGCAACTGGCTGGTGACAACAAGGAGCAGCTTGAGTCACTACAGGAGAAGCCAAACCCTGTGCCCAACTTTGTTAACTGCAGGTGAGACAGAGAGCTTGTGTGCTCCATTGGCCTCCAGCAATCAGCGCATGGTGGAGCCAAAAGGAAGCACTTCTTCACACAGGGCCTAGTTAACTTGTGGAATTCACTTCTTGGAAGAGGTCATGAGAACCACCAACTTGGATGGGTTTTGGAATAAAGAAATTCCTGGGGGATATGGTTATCACTGGCCGCTTGCCATGATGGCTACATTCTGTCTCAGTTGTTGGAAGCAGTAGGCCTCTGAATGCCAGTTTCTGGGAATTGCAGAATGGTAGAGTTGGCAGGGAGCCTGAGGTCATTTGGTCCTCTGCTTTCTTGGTCTGATCTAGCATGCCTCTTCTTAAGTACTTCCTCTCTCCCCCTCCCCTTCTCTTTCTCACCAGGTCTTACCTTGACATGCTGAAGGTGTGTGTGTTCCGCTACCTCTTTTGGTTCATGCTGGTCATCGTCTTTGTCGCAGGCGCCAACCGCATCAGCGTCTTTGGCCTGGGATACCTGATGGCCTGCTTCTACCTGCTGCTCTGTGGCACCGCCATGCTGCGCCGGCCCCTCAGAGCCCGGCTGATGCTGTGGGACTGCCTGATTCTCTACAACGTGACCGTCATTGTTGCCAAGAACATGCTTGCGGTAGGGGCAGGACACCATTGTGCTATTGGGGTGGCGTGGGGAGCAGAGTTTCTTCGGTTCTCTACCCAGCTTCTTGCCCTTCACTGTGATCCATAGAAGCAGGTTAAACTACGCATGCAGAATAGGTTTGGTTCGGGGACGTGTGTGTGCAGCTGGAGTTGCCTGACCTATCCAGATTTTCTCAGTAGAGCATCTGAATTTCAGATTGAAATGCACACAGCTCTTTCTGTGTTCCTTCATGCGAATCTTTCCTCTTAGCTCCTGTCCTGCGTCTTCGTCCAGCAAATGCAGAACAACTTCTGCTGGGTGATCCAGCTCTTCAGCCTGGCCTGCACCGTCAAGGGTTACTACGACCGTGAGTATTTGCAATGGGAGGTGGCGGCTGACGGCAAGGGTGCCTCCCACTCTCCTTTCTGGGTTTCATCACAACTTCCTCCTGTATTAGGCTGGTGGGGAGGGGGAGTACAGAACTGGAAAAGGTGGACTGAAGGAAAGTGGGCTGGAGTATTGGGAGGGCAGCTGAAAGTCTGGCATGCTAAACTTCCTGAATCCCTTATGAATTGCATCCCTTTCAGATTGATTGATTGAAACACTAGTCCCCTTGTACCTGGAGTTACTTGTGAATTTTGTGAAAAGAAAGAAAAACTGCAGTTTTGTAATCAGGGGTTAAAATCAGTGCAGTTTGGGAAGGTTCTGTTAAAAATGGCCTCCAATAGTATCCAAATCCACTTAAATTTGCAAAATTTGACCAAGATCTCTTAAGAGGTGTCCAAATTCAGAGCAAACAACTTCCCAAAATAGACAGTTAATTCATTTATTTATATACAGTGGTACCTCGGGTTAAGAACTTAATTCTGGAGGTCTGTTCTTTAACCTGAAACTGTTCTGAAACCTGAAAGTGGTAACTTTAGCTAACGGGGCCTCCTGCTGCCACTGCAGGATTTCTGTTCTCATCCTGAAGCAAAGTTCTTAACCTGAGGTAATATTTCTGGGTTAGCGGAGTCTGTAACCAGAAACCAGATGTACCACTGTACTGCCTATTGCAGTTTATCTCAAATGAACTTGCACAAGACCTATTTTCCACTCCAAAAGCTTTCCTTCCTTTTAAGTCCAATGGTCAGCTGTGGTAAGACAGGAGGGCAACTGGAAGAGAGCCCTTTTGGTTGCAGCAACCAGGATGTGAATTAGCCTCCGTTGCTCTGTGCCAAAAAAGTCCTGTGTGCTGAGCCACCCCTTCCCTCTTCTTTGCCAGCCAAGGATGTGGACAAGAACCAGGACTGTTCGCTGCCCGTGGAAGAAGCTGGCATCATCTGGGACAGCATCTGCTTCTTCTTCCTGCTCCTCCAGCGCAGGGCCTTCCTCAGCTATTATTTCCTGCATGTTGTGGCGGATCTCCAGGCCTCTGCCTTGCAAGCCTCCAGGTGGGTGTGGAAGGGCTGGGGCAAGGGGGAAGGAGGGACAGTCTTTGGAGGGTCACCGGCAAAGCTGTGGGCTTGATCTGAGAGCTGTGTCCATCCTGCTCCCCAGTGTTGCAGGGTGCCTGGGAGGAGCTAGGAACGCAAGGAGAGCCTGCTAGATCAGGCAAATGGACCAGGTGGCCCAGCATCCTGTTCTCACAATGGCCAACCAGATGCCGGTGGGGAAACCCTGGGGAAAGCACAAGAGCAGGACTCTCCCCTCCTGTGGTTTCCAGCAGCTGGTCTGCAGAAGCATTATTGCTTCTGACAGTGGAGGTAGAAAAATAGCCATTATGGCCAGTAGCCTTCTCCTCCATGAATTTGTCTTCTCCTCCTTTAAAGCCATCTAAGTTGCTGGCCAGCACTGCCTCCTGTGGAGGTGAGTTCCACAGTTTAACAATGCACTGCTTGAAGAAGAACTTTCTTTTATCCATCTTGTATCTTCCAACGTTCAGCTTCACTGGATGTCTCCGAGTTCCAGTATTATGCAAAGATTTAGGCTGGTGTTGGAAAGAAAGGGTTGTTGGTGCCAGCCGTGACCTCAAAGGGAGGGTCTCCTCCCACCATTCTCCACCGCTTTGTCTCTCCTCCACAGGGGCTGCGCTCTCTTCAAGGCCAGGATGATCAAGAGCATGAGCTTCCACCACCAGGCGGAAAAGAAGTCCTTAGTGCAGCTCAAGCGCCAGTGAGTTTTGTGGGTGGGGAAAGCGGAGAAGCGTCTTCTTGGTTCAGCAGCTTGGGGCATGCTAGTCCTCAGCAGCTTCCAGCCCAGTTCTCTGGCATCAAGGAATTTCATACAGCTGGGAGGCGTGGAACAAGAGACAAGAGTTTTACCCCCTCGCTCTGGAGCCCTGGGACCAGGGATGGTGGGAAGCCAAGGGCCTCCTCCTTTCCACCCAGCTCCCCCTCCTCTCCTGCCCCCACCCCTCCAGCAGCAAATAGGCTTTTTAGGAAGCTTCCCTTGGCACCAAAGGGAAGTTACTGCTGAGGAGGGATGGGTCTTAGATGCCTTTGCCTGAAGTACTTGGTCACCCAGTGCGAGAAACATGCTTCAGAAAGAGGACACTCTCCTGATGGAACAATTGCACCTTTTGCCTGCTTATTTCAGGCTCTCTGTTCTCTCCTCAAATTCTAAGAACCAATCCTACGCAGCAGATAGCATGGGTGCAATGCAGTCATTTCCGGGGAGCTAATGGGGACATTTTTGTTTACCAGATGCTGGGCAACTGGCTTTCCCAGAAGTTATCTGAAGGCAGAAATGGGGGGTGGGGTGCAGAAGTCCCTAGGATGGGGCTTGGTACATTGTGTAAGATGGGGTGGATCAGATCCCTGGCACAAGCAACTTGGAGATGACCAGAGATTTTGGAGAACGGACATAACAGGGCTGAGACATGGGCATCCTCCCTTGCTTTTCTGATCACATGGGACCTAGACATAGGGGGTGGGGAACCAGACAGAGGCGGCACAACGTGCCATACTTCTGAAATTGCCACATGCCTGCAGGATGGAGCGGATCCGGGCCAAGCAAGAAAAGTACCACCAGGGACAGACTGCAGCTGACTCAGAAGAGACCCTGGAGACAGAGAGCCCAGGTGCGAAGTAGATTCTGGGGCTGGGAGGGTGGGGTGGGGTGGGGGTTGGCTTTCAAAGTGCTGGAAGCCTTGCTGGAGAACTCTTCTGGTTTTGAACTCGTGACCCCCATCCCTTGTCAATTGGGGCCCTCTCTGGCCTGCACACTCATGATTAGGCACCCAGTTTGACCCTGATTTCCCTGTGACCTTCCATGACTGTGTGGACCCTTCATCTTCCTACAGACACATTGCCAACCTGTGGAATTCACTGCCACAGGACATTCCCTAATTAATGCAAATAGTATTTCATCCTCAGTCAGGTGGCCTCCACTTTTTGGAGGCAACATAATTTTCAACACCCAAATGCCGGGATTTAGGAACGGAGGCTAGATGGGGGCCTGGACTGTGTGTCTTACAGTTCTCTCAACATTGCTCCTCCAGCAAAGCGTCTTTCTCAGCCTCTAACTACAGTGTCACATTTTGACACTGAATTTTCAAAGTGTGGTATTACTTTTACTGTTCATACCCTATCATAGAATTGTCATACCCTATCATAGAAGGGACCCCAAGGGTCATCTAGTAGAACCCCCTGCAGTGCTCCCAAACAGCCCTGTGAGGTGGGCCTCTGCCATACTACACTTTGCACTGATGGGACCCCACTGAGGCTGACAGGCTTCTGCTTGCCTGCGTTCGTGAGCAGCATTAGGGGCTGCCCATCTTACTGTGGCCAAGCCTGCCTAGCCTTGTGGGTTCAGAGGAGAGCATTTCTTTGCCTTCAGAGGTCGCCAGCTGCCCTCGTCTGAGCTGGCAGCAACACGCAGGGTGGGGGTCCTTGGCCCGTCCCTCATGCTTCCTTGTGCCCTGTTCCACAGAGGCAGGGACCAAGAAGGAGGCTTCCCGCCAGAGGAAGCAGTGGTGGCGCCCCTGGCTGGATCATGCCACAGGTACTGCCCAGGCCTGGTCTGGAAGGGCTCGATGGGCATCCTAACATCACCTCATCTTGCTCTAAGGCACCTCTAACTCTGCTGGGGGGGGTCATCACTAACGCAAACCCACCCAGGTGGTTGGTTTCTAGCACTTCCATTCTGCACGCCTCTTCTCTCTCTCTCATTCCTCTGTGGGCTCCTTGTCCAGCCCCCTCTCGTGCATGTTCTGCTCCGCACTGACTTGATACCTCTCTGGGTTTCTTGGATCTTTCTCCCCCGGTTCTTTTCACTATGAAAGGGAACTGTAGCTCAGTCGTAGAGCACCTGCTTTTCATATAGAAGGTCCTGGCATCTCCAGGGAATGTCCCCTGCCTGAAACCCTGGAGAGCTGCTGCCAGTCATTGCAGACAATACTGAGCTGGGTAGACCAATGCTCTGATTCCATATAAAGCAGCTTATATCTTATGTTCCTAACCCTGCCCAAGAAACATCATAGGTGCAAGCATCCCTCTGCCAGAAGATTGTGCAAAAGAAAAAATCCCAAGATTCCTTGAACCCTTCTGAATATTGGGTTATTCTCCCCAGCTTTGTGGTTCCCAAGGTTTTTGGGTTCTCCCAGTGGTCAGGCTTTCCTTTCCAAAGTCCAGGACCAGCTAATGCTTTTATGTATTTTACTGAATTCCTGAATCACCGAATCAATTCCTAGGATGCTAGAGTGTGATGTACAATAAAAGATAAAACCACAAAATAAATCAACAAAGCGCATACAAATAGCCATAGGGAAATAGATAGATGACAGATAGATAGATAGATAGATAGATAGATAGATAGATAGATAGATGATAGATAGATAGATGATAGATAGATAGATAGATAGATGATAGATAGATGATAGATGATAGATAGATAGATAGATAGATAGATAGATAGATAGATAGATAGATGATAGCTATGAACTATAAAAACACCAGGATTACTTGCAGTTGTTGGGTATGAAAGCAACGAATTTTCCATCTGCAAAGGGCTGCTGAACTGAGGAACAGGAGCGACTGTAGCCCAGCGGCAGAGCATTTGTGCTGCATGCAAAAGGTGTTGGGTTCAAATCCCAGCATCTCAGTGTAGACAATACCGAGCTAGGTGGAGCCCATGGTCTGATTCTGTATAAAGCAGCTTCCTAAGGAAGAGGTGTCAGGACCTGCACAGTGAGAAATGGACACACCTGACAAAATCTGCTGGAAAATTCTCCTGCACAAGTCCTGCTGAAATCTGAGAGATGTGTATGCATTGTGGACAGAAAATGCACACCCCATCCTCCATTGCAGATGGCTCATAGCTTGGTAGGGAGAAAGAGCACATGTTTTGCATGGGTGGGGAAGACAATAAGAAAGGGGAAGCTGGGGAGCCGCTTCCCAGCAGTCTAGGCGATACTGAGCTCGATGGACCAGTGGTCTTCCTCAGCATAAGTCAGCTTCCTGCATTTCTTCCCAGGACATTTGGGCAGGCGTGTCACCTTATGTGCGGAGCGGTTCAGATCATGGGCAGCGTTTGCATGAACAAGTGCCAGAGAAGAGCATCACAAGCTTGTGCAGTGGCTGTTAGCAGACCATGCCATCATTTCACCACCCAAGTGCACAATGGTTCAGGATGACCTTTTCTGCTTTTTCCCTTGCTCCCTGCAACAAGGAGGACCGCGCTCAGTTGAGGGGAGCCCAGAATCGCCTGCTCTGCTTTCCAGCAAGGAAGTAGCCGCTCCCTCTAGGGTGGACAGACGCACTGTAGGGTCGAGGGGGCATTACAGTGGTAACGTCCGCATGAACCAAACAACCCAGGACTAGTAGTAGCAGCAGCAGTGTGTGCTGCCTGTGTTGTTGTCGTGTTGAAGCACCCAAATTCCTGCTCCCTCCTGGCTTGCCAGCCCGCTTCAGAATGGGAATTGCTGCCACAAGCTGGTGTCCCTCTCCTTGATTCTTCTGTGGGTATCTGCACTTTATAATTGCAGCCACCCAAGAAAATGTAGCGTGAGAGTTGTAGAGTTGTATCTTGATTTCATTGCAATGGGGGACCAGCATATAACGAAAGCGCAGAGGAGGGAGCAAGGCTTGTGTGTGTGTGTGTGTGTGTGTGTTGCATTTTGTGAACCGCCCTGAGATCTAACGATGAAGGACGGTATATAAATCTAATAATAATAATAATAATAATAATAATAATAATAATAATAATTTGTAATCCCCACCTTTTTTCAAGATGTCTTGCAAACCAAAAACTAACACAAAGGAATAAAGATACGGTCGATATGATTGCTAAAACTAGGTAGAAACCTGTATAAAGCATGAAATCCCAAAAGCTAACGGCAGAAGAAAACAGAGGTGGCTGTCTTGTGGGCCCAGGGGCCTGAGTTCCTCTCCACTGAAAAGGAATATTTCCTGGTTCTTCAAGTCCCTTCAAATAATTTCAATTGTGGCAGCAGGTATGGTATGGCACCAGAGCGGACAGAGATTTCAACTCCCTGTCTACCCCAGGAGCCTGGTGGGGTCCGCCAGTTGTCTGCTCTGCAGTCATCAGATGGATCAGTTGATGAGCAGGCAGGGGAGGATAACCTCCCTGCTCAGCTGCTCTGCACTTTGTGTCCTGTGAGTGTGGGGGTGAGCAAACCCATTTTTTTACCATACTCACCATTAGCATGCAGGTGACTGCAGCTCTTGAGCCAAGAACAGATAGCCACCTCTGGTATAAAACATGCCCTCATGAAGTAATTCAAACCCAAATTCAAAAGCCTGGGCAGATAAATAAAATGTTGTTGTTTTTTACCTGATGCCTTCAGCTCATAAGGCCATGCGGCAGGTGCATGGAGCGGGGAAGCACATTTCAGAGGCAGAGTGTTGCAATAAGGGGAAAGGCCACTCCTACTGGCCTCACTTGAAGAAAAGCCTCTGCAGATGACCTGAAAGTAGCCGACCCTTTCCAGGATCTCTTGTCCAGTGTTTGCAGCCTGATCTCTGCTTCCAGAGGATGCTCTGGCGCCCTGGTGGCATTGGGGCAGACCAGGCTTGTGTCCCTGAGCCAACCTGGTCCCTGTTCTGTTATAGGGAGGTAGTGCCTGTCCCAGCAGCAAACCAGATCATTCGCCTTTGGTGGATCCAGTGTTCAGCCCCCAGCAAAGCAGGATTGTAACCAGAGTTCCCGTTCGCCAATCCAAAGCCAGGCAGGCTCTTTGCATGCTCCCTCCTTGCCTTTTTTACTAGGGGCAATGAACCGGTTCTCCTCTCTATGTGCCCTTCTTTTATCTGTCTTTTAAATCGCACTTGGGCTCTTTTTCTGCATGCCTGTGCTCCAAAGGGAGCTCTGAGCTCCTGTCCCCCTCACTGCCATCCACTGCAGCTGGCAGGGTGGGGGGCAGACAAGGGAACTTCCTGATGGTGGGGTCTTTTCGGATTCCAGTGCTGCACTCGGGAGATTATTTCTTGTTTGAGACGGACAGCGAGGAGGATGAGGAGTCGGTCTTGGAGGATCAGAAGCCCCCGAAACAGAGCGCATTCCAGGTGAGAGATTGGGAGCAGAAGCAGTGGCGTGGCAAGGGGGGGCAAGGGGGCGGTGTGCCCCGGGTGCCATGTCTGGGGGGTGACAAGAAGGCACCCCGCGATGTGCTCGCCCCACTGCCTGGAGGCAGGCTTTCCCCACTCCCATCTTTCACGGGTCACTCCAACTGCAATTACTCCCTAATGAGCACTCTGTGCATGCCCCAAAGTACTCATGGGGAGCTACTTTCGGTTCACCCACACTTCTGTTTCTCCCGAGATACAGTGGTCCAAGAAGTTCTTATTTTGTCCCTCTGCTTTTCCTGGGAAAACCCGCCGTTTACTGCTGAATCGGGGGGGGGGGGGGGACATCCGTTGGCAGAAGTATGGATGAGCCCTTTCTTTCACATACCGCAAGCAGTGGAAATATGTTACAAGGCGAAGTGCCAGGGAACACTAAATGACTCCCAAGACATTGGGGTGGTGGTGGGGTGGGTGCCTGCCATCAACATTAACCTGGTGCGGCTTTTAGTTGCGCCTTCAGCCTCTCGGACATCTTTTGACGGAAGCTGCATTGATTTGGTTGCCTTGCATTCCAGCTCAGAGTCATGCCTTTTCTTTCTTTCTGCTTTCCCGTTTATGCATTTTGTCGCTTTGTTTGCAGCTGGCTTACCAGGCCTGGGTGACCAACACCAAGTCTGCGCTGCGTGAGCGACAGCGGCAGGAGAGGGAGCAGCGAAAGGTGGAGCAGGCAGAAGGCAGGTCTTCCTGTGCCCTCTCCCCTCTCCTTTCTGACTGGGCTGGGTGGAGGTGGCCCCTCTCAGGTTGACCCCTGCTGCCTGGCCCTCTTGGTCCACATTGGCAGGAGGCCCAGCTCTGATGAGCACTGGGGTAGCCAGACCAGGCGGGAGGGTGTGACCGTATCTGTGCCTTGCAGGTGACTTAACCAAAGGGGAATCCCAGCGAGGTGAAATGGCAGACAGGGCCAGCAGCAAAGGGGAAGAGGAAGAAGAAGAGGAGGAGGAAGAAGAAGAAGAGGAAGAAGAGGAAGAGGCTGCTCCAGGTACCTTGCTCAGTGGGACTACACTCAGGTAGGGCATCCCCTGTGTACAGGGCTGCCTTTGAGCCACATTCATCTGCAAGAACCGTAGCAGAGGATTCATTTTCCTGTTTCACAGATGCAATGGAAAACTTGGGAGGGGGGGAGCACAAGGAGTGTAGTGTAGACTGCATGACCCACGCAGTCCTGCCCTTCCAGGACTTTGCTGTCATTTCTTGTCCCTCAGCATCTGTTGCCTAATGGTGCGGCCGCTCTGGTTGCTGCTATAGCGACGAGGAATGGCATTTTAAACTCACCCTGCCTAATGGTTCTGAACCAAAATAGAGTTTTAGCCTTTGAAATTTGCACGTCTCAGAATTTTGCAGTTATCCATCCAAGCAGTGTGTACAAAAATGCTGCAGCTCTTTCCCCCTCAGTATCTGCTGCCCAATAGTAGGGCCGGCCCTGGTTGCTAGGAAGCAGTAGTTGGGTTAGGGATATTTTCCCAGAGACCAGGGTGTCGGGGAAACTGGTTACCTACTGCAGGGATCAGAGATGGCGGCCTCGATGGGCATTTGGCCTCCTTCAACCAGGCTCTCCTTTTATGCAGAGAAGAGCAACGTGGTGCAGCGGGTGCTGAACGTTCTGGGTTTCCTGTGGGTGCTGTGCCAGGCCACGGTGGATGGGCTCACCCAGTGGCTGCGGGCCTTTACCAAGGAGCACGAACAGCTGTCTGCCGTGTTGGGACTGGAGAGATTCGTCCTCACGCAACAGCTGGATCAGGTAGGCCTAGCTTGGTACAGCTGGGCTTGGGAGGGGCGTCTTTTGGAAGGAGGGAGGAAAGGGGTGAGGTATGATCCACTTGGTGATGGCATGTGAAACTTTGCAGGTGGGCGAGGTTCAGAGGAGCGTCCTGGAGAGGCTGTACAAACCAGCAGCGACAGATAATACCTCAGAAGACACCGCCTTGCCGGGTACGGCGGCAGAGTCTCCAGACAGCATGGCTTCCAGGCAGGTGCATAGGGGCAGAGGGCTGCTGGGGGGGGGAGGTCAAAGCCACATGTGGATCTGTGTGGGGCCCCTCCCTCCACCGCAAGTGGAGTTTGTGGGAGCTTAACGGCACGTAATTCAAGCAAGGGGCTGCTCCTCAACCTGCATTTGGTGCACCGGAATTGGGTGGGCTCAGCAGGGGAGAAAAGAGTGCCCCTGGACATGTGCGGGCTGCCTTCTCTCTTACCTCCAAAACCACAGCCTAAAACAGATGGGATGAAGTATATTTAGGAAGGCCCCATTCTGGAGGCGGGGGCTTGAACCTGAGTCCCCCCAAGTCTCTCTTCATTGGTCCACCTTCCACAGCATGGTGCCATCCAGCTACTTTGGACTAGAACTCCCATCGGCCTTGTTTTTGTTTCCCAAATATTAATATTACACAAGTGTTTTTACTATACTGTTTTTGACTCCTGCTAAACCCTTTCCCCACTTTTGTTTAAGTTAAGCCTGTCCAGATATGCCATTTTATTATGTATTCTATAACTAAAGAAAAGTTGCCTTTACCTGTATTTTTTCTAATGTTATTATGTTTGTTTTTAATGTCTGTTGGCGTTTTCCTAGGAAGATTTAACACAAAGTGGGGACATTTATTCGCTCTGTTTTGGAGCTGGTGCATGACTTTCTTTTTCTGCCCTCTTTCTCCCCCCCTCCCCCCACCCCCAAGCAGTGGGTGCGAAGGAGCAGAGGTGCTTAGCAATAATACCACTGGCTACGACACCCGAAGCGGCAGTGAGGAGCAGATCCCTGCCATGGGCTTCCCGGACGATGTGAGGCTCCCTCCCAGCAACTCCCAGGAGCTGCTGACTTACTCCAAGGCACGGCCGCGCACAGCCAGCGAGCTGCTGCTGAGCAGGTACTACTGGGGCCGTTCACCTATTTTGGCTCAAGGCTTTGTGGGTAAATATGCAAAGCTTTGTGGGCAGGGACGGGGCAGAGAACCATTTTCAGCCAGAAGGCTGCAGCATTTCCTCGTAGGCAGTCTTCCGCAGGGGTGGGGTCATATGCTAGTGGTGGGCGTGGCCATTGGCAAAAGTGGGTGGAGAAATGGGTGTGGCTCTTACCTCTGGGCAGCAGGGTATTTTCCAGCCTTTCTGCAGGTTTGTACAACCCCACACATCTCTCAGTCCTTCTTCCAAGCAAGCAAGAGCTGTTATCGCAATTCAAGGAAACATTCCAGCCAGTCGAAGCACTCAGAGAGTGTGTATATCTGGGCCATTGAAGAATGCAGTCTGGGGAGAGTCCTGGGGACCAGATAAAAAGGCCTGGATGGCCACATTCACACACACCCAGGCCTGTGGTTCCCCACCCCATGAGGCAGGTGCTCAGGGAGGTTGGAAGAATGAAAATTGTTTGCATGGATCACTTTCTGGAGAAAGGGCTGTAGATCATGTGTCAAGTGTCCCCGGCTTGATTCCGGACATCTCCAGGTAGGGATAGGAAAGGCCCCTATCTGAAACCCTGGGGAGCTGCTGCCTGTCAGAGTAGGCACAATAGGCTCGATTAGCCTTCCCCCATCTACTATGCTCCACCTGCTTTGGACTAGGGCTCCTATCAACCCCAATATCCTCCAGGCACAGAATGCTGGGGCTGATGGGAGTTGTCATCCAAACCATCTGGAGGGAAGCCTGGAGTGGGATGGACAAAGTGTCTGGTTGGGTATAAAGCAGCTTCTTGAGCTCCTAAACAAAAATAAAGTAAGTGTCCCACCTTTCCTCTGAGGAGCTGAAGGTAGCATGTGTGGCCCTCCTCCTTCACATCGTATCCTCACAACGACCCTGAGAGGTAGGCTAGGCTGAGAGGCCCAAGTTCACCCAGCGGGGTTCATGGCCAAGTGGGGATTTGAACCCTGGTCTCCAAGGTCCTTCTGCCAATGCTTCTTAACCTCTGCACCACACTGGGCAAATAATAAATTTGCCAGCTGATGCAAGTTTTGCCAACTAGAATACATTTTGCAGATGGGAGAATGCAGTGGGCATATATATGTATTACAATTGGGAAGATGTTTGTTTTGATAAAGGGTGGCAGAAACGGGTTACCTCCTTGGCTATGGGCAGGTGACGAGGCAGGCAGACACAACATGGGGGCTTTGCCACCCCAGCTGAGCCCTTTTGGCTCAGCCTGACTGACTCTCTCCTCCTCTCTCTCCCATTGGTGCTTTCCAGGCACGTCTCCTTCGAGGAGTTGGAGGAATCTGAGCGCTTCTACCACTCGCAGAACCGCTTTCTGCAGCTGCTGCTGGCCTGCTACCACTTTGTGGCTGGCCACTCGGACCTGCTCTGCTACTTCATCATCATCCTGAACAACATGGTGACGGCCTCTGTCATCTCGCTGGTCCTTCCCATCCTGGTCTTCCTGTGGGCTATGCTGTCCATCCCGCGGCCCAGCAAGCGCTTCTGGATGACAGCAATCGTCTACACAGAGGTGGGGCCCCCAAAATCCTTGTGACACCCCCTCCTGTCTTATAGAAGTGAGATGATGAACATGAAAACTTACCTCCTAATAATTGTCCACAAAAGGGGTGGAGAACCTTTTTCTAAAATATTTTTTTATTAATTTTCCATTTCCCCCCAATATTACATCATAACAATTAATATTTTTCACACTTTCAAAATTTCCCCATTCCTCCCCGACTTCCCTCAACCTCCTTCTCTGGTTTATTTCACAATAATATCATTTCCTGCGTATTACCTTTTTCAATCTTTTTTTTTAAAAAAAAAAAAAATTTGCTTGTAAATTATATAATTTTTGCTAATTGTAAATGATTATTCAAAACCTGTTAGTGAGTTCAGGGTGAGGAACCTTTTTCAGCCTGAGAGCCGCATTCCCTTCTGGACAACCTTCCAGGGGCCACATGCCAGAGTGGGTGGAGCCATTTTCTACACACACACACACACACACACACACACACCTCTCTGTCAGGGCAAGCGAGAGGCTGTATCAGAGTTCAAAGATGCATTCCAGCCAGGCAAAAACACTCAGGCACGGGGGTGAAGCAAGGTCTGTGAGCAGAGTAGCTTGGGAGAGGGATGCGTGGCTGGGCAGAGCCCTGAGGGTCAGATAAAAAGGCTGGGGGGGGGCACATTTGAACCTGGGGCTAGAGCAGTGTTTCCCAACCTTTGGTCTCAAGCTGTTTTCAGACTACAATTCCCATCACCCCGATTACTGGCCTTGCTAGCTAGGGATGATGGGAGTTGTAGTCCAAAAACAGCTGGAGACCCAAGACTGGGAAACACTGGGCTAGAGGCTCCCCAGCCCTGGTCTGCAATATTAGTTTCAAGTTAACAAGGGTATCTGGGCTTTTGTATACAGAAAGTAGAAGTGCTTACAAGCGAGGAACGGGCAGATTTTGGTTTGGTTCAAACCAATATCAATCAGCCTAGGAGGTTGATGTTTTTGGACCTATACTTAAAGACTGTTGACATATATATCTGTGTAGGTTTGGGTGGCTGGCGGCGTGTGACGTTGTGGTAAACATTCTTAAGCCTTGTGACTGTTCTGCTGCCATGAGGTGCCAGGAACGTCCCCCTGGCTAGCCTGGCTCTGATCCTCCCCTGCCATCTCCCCGCACAGGTGATGGTGGTGGTGAAATACCTCTTCCAGTTCGGCTTCTTCCCCTGGAATAGCTATACCACCCTGGTGCGCTACGAGAGCAAGCCCTTTTTCGCACCGCGCATCCTGGGCCTGGAGAAGACGGACAACTACATCAAGTACGACCTGATCCAGCTGATGGCTCTCTTCTTCCACCGGTCCTTGCTCCTGGTAAGAGGGATCCTGGGGCTGCTTTATTGTAATGAAACCTTGAAGCAATCTACAAAGAAATTGTTTTATTTTGTCAATGAAAGACAGTTAAAACCAGGCTTTTTAAAACATTCAACAATACAGTCATACCTAGGAAGTCGAACGCCTTGGGAGTTGAACGTTTTGGCTTCTGAACGCTTCAAACCCAGAAGTGAGTGTTCCAGTTTGCGAACGTTCTTTGGAACCTGAACGTCCACCAGGGCTTCCGCAGCTTCCAATTGAGTGCAGGAAGCTCCTGCAGCCAATTGGAAGCCACGCCTTGGTTGTCGAACGTTTTCGGAAATCGAACGGACTTCCTGAACAGATTCCATTTGACAACCAAGGTACGACTGTAATTAAATTCAACCACAGGGAGCAAAAAGATTAGAGTGTGACAGGATCCTAAATGTCTGGAAAGGCTTGCCCTAACAAAAATGCTTTAAACCAAAAAGAACACAACAACACAGCTGCCTGATATCAATAGGCAGGGAGTTCCAAAGTGTGGGTGCTGCTACACTAAAAGATTGATTTCTTCCATGTGCAGAACAAGTATTCTATAGCACTTGCAGCAGGGCCAGGTTCACAGACGGAAGAAGTCAAGGGAGCACATAAGGGATTAAGGTGGTCCCACACGTAAACTGGCCCAAACTGTTAAGCAATTTGTATACAAATAGTGCCGTATTTTTCGCTCTATAAGACACACCAGACCACAAGATGCGCCTAGCTTTTGGAGGAGGAAAGCAAGAAAAAAAATATTCTGAATCTCAGAAGCCAGAACAGCAAGAGGGATCACTGCACAGTGAAAGCAGCGATCCCTCTTGCTGTTCTGGCTTCTGGGATAGCTGTGCAGCCTGCATTTGCTCCATAAGACGCACACACATTTCCCCTTACTTTTTAGGAGGGAAAAAGTGAGTCTTATAGAGCAAAAAATACGGTAACTTCTTGACTAGAAGCGAGCCCCCTCTGCCTAACCTAGGAAAGCTGTAGGATGGACCTGGAGTAGCCTGTTGCAGAAAGTGGTACCTGGGCAGTCCCTGGTAGCTATAGCAACAGATGCAGGGAAAGCTTGTTTCTACCAGGCTTGGTATGGAGTTGAGTGCAGTGTGAGAGCTGAGTCCTGGGGTGGACAGCATAGTGCCTTCTTGAAGCTGATGGACTCCAACTCCCATCAGGCTGATAGTCAGGGGTGATGGGAGTTGTCATTGCGTGATATTAGGCAGGTGCAGTCCTTACACTGTTTGCTGCAGTAGCTAAAAACTTTTATTTTATTTTATTTTATTGTGCACAGTTATTTTTAAAACATATTGATTTCATTTATATTTTTATCATTTTATTATGTCTGCTGTTTTCTTAACATTGTTGTTAACCTTTAATGGATATTTTGTGCCATTTTAGGTAAACGGCTTAGATGAAGTGGTTTGTAAATAAAGTAAATAAAATAAATAGGCCTGCTGCATGAGGTTGGTTTCTGCTTCCCAAACCCTTTCTGAACTTACCTGCCTGCCTGTCCTCTGACAGAGCTACGGGCTGTGGGATCACGAGGAAGAAGTCCTGGCCAAACATCCTCTTGAAGCAGCAGAGCCTGTGGCTTCCACCGAGAGCAAAGAGGTGGCTGAGACTTTGGTGGAAGCTGACGTTGGGGCAGAAACCGTGGTGGATCAGGAGGCGGAGCCTGAGGTGCCCAAGGGAATCCGCTCACGGTTCCGGAAGAAAAAGGAGAAGAAGAAGAAAAGGAGCAAGGCTCTGAAAGAGCAGGGAGAGGAAGGTAGGTGGGGGGACGGCACCTATCCTTACTCCTTTAGGAATGCTTGTTCCCAGCCTCACCAGGTCTGGGGGCAACAGTGCATCAAAAATACATATCTAAACTACCTTGTCAAACATTTCAAGACCTGCTTGGAGCTCACAGATTAAAGCTGGTCAGATCAAATAAAGAAAACCCCCTGAGATTGTGTTGGGATGCAGGGAAGAAGAGGGGGTCTTGTTAGGCCATATCAGGCTGACACTGAAGCAAGGAGGTGAGGCCAGTGCTTGCTTATTTCCCTGCCCCTTCTGTTTCCAACCTCAGAGGAGCAGCAGGGGGAGGAGCAGGATCCGAAGCAAAAGGACAAGAAGTCCAGCCCAGCCAAGGAGAAGTTGAAGTCTGCTGGACTCAGAGTGAAGAGCTTCTTCGTCTCTGCGTAAGTGACAATGTGGACTTTTGGGGAGGGGGCTGGGGGCAACGGGCTTGGAGCTGGCTCTCCCCTCCAGGAGGCAGGTTGCCACACGGAGCAAATGAATGTGAAAAGCTACCAAATGCCAGGGCAGCCTCTTTCTCCATCTGACTCAGCGTTCTTCCCTCTAATTTTATAGCCACTTGGATGGGTTTAAAAGAGGATTGGCCAAAATTGATGAATAAAACTGTCAATGGCTTCTAGCCACTTGAATGTCATGCCTTGATTGTTGTTTTAACCGTTTTGCTCTTTTATTGGGCTTGTTAATTATACATTTTAATTAGGGACATTTAAATGTAGTTGTTCTACTATGCATTTTTAATTGTGGGTAATTGCATTTTTATAGATGGTTTTATTCCTGCTATTTTTCTGTTGGCTTTTATTGGTTCGTACACCGCCTTGGCGTTTCTTCTTGAAAAGCAATATATTCATAATGATGTTCTACCTCCACTGTTGGACACAGTAAGCCTCTGATTGCCAACTGCTGGGAAATCACCAGGGGGAGGGGGGAAGTGCTGTTCTTCTCAGGTCCTCCTTGAAGGTTTCTCACAAGCATCTGTGTGGCCACGGTAACAAGACGATGCTGGACCAGATGGGCAACTAGCTGTGGTGGCTATGCTCTACCTCCACTGAATAATATCAGTCTTCCTTATGGATTTCCCACTGGGGCATCTAGTTGGTGACTCTGAGAACAGGATGCTGGATTCAATGGGCCTCCTTGCGCCTAATCTAGCAGGCCTCTTCTAATGCTGGGCAATGGCTCTCCAGGTTCATTTCCGGGGTCTTTCTCATCACTTGATGCTTCCTGGGGTCCTTTTACCTGGAAGTTCCTGGGATAAAACCTGGGATCTTTTGCATGCTCCACCTGCCCTCTCCACAACCCACATGGCTATCTTATGTTGAGCAAGCCTCTTCTTCCATCTGATACCGTCTGTGCCAACTGTAGTTGTTTCTCTCCAGGGTCTTGGGCAGAAAAGGGTCTTCCCCATCACTGTTCCACAATCCTTTGCATACCGGAGATGCCAAGGGCTGAGCCTGGGAACCTTCTGCCTGCTAAGCATGTGGTTCTGCTATGGTAGGGTTGGCATATGTCCAGAATTTCCCAGACAGCGCCAGAATATTGTGGCCAGAAGTAGTGTCCCAGCGAAAATCGCTAAAAACATCCGGGGAAATCCAGATGTATGGCAACCCATGTCGGAAGCGATTTTCCTTAAAAAATAGCTCAACAACTTCAAAAAAGCTCAACAACTCTTGGGTTCAGATTTTCACTTTTTGAAATATGGCAACCCTAGCTATGGTCCAATTTGGTTTTAATAATTTAATGTGATTTTATTACTTCATATTTTCCTTGCTTCAGGGGTGTGTTTGTGTGTGTGTGAAGCAATACATAAATTCAGTAAGCCTAGCCTTACCATTCTTAGGAGCATAGGATGCTGCCTTATACTGAGTCAGGCCATTGGTCCATCAAGCTCAGTAATGTCTACACTGACTGGCAGTGGCTCTGGGTTTTCTGGAGTCTGTCCCTGTCTTGCCTGGGGAAGCCAAGGACTTGGCCTGACATTTTCTGCATGTGGAAAGCTACATCCCATCCTGATATTCATGCAGATGATTTGGTTCTGCATTAAGTGGTGGTTCTGCATTAAGTGGCAAGTGGCAAAGGCATCAGCCCTACACCTTATCCTCCCCGCCTCCCTCTCCCTCCAGAGCAGAGCGCATGTTCCAACCACTGCAGCGGTTCTTCCAGGACATTTTGCACAGCAAATACCGTGCTGCCACCGATGTCTATGCCCTCATGTTCCTTGCTGATGTGGTCGACTTCATCATCATCATCTTTGGTTTCTGGGCTTTTGGGGTAAGTGGGACCGTCACAATTATTTGTTAGCAAACTTAATTCACACAGTGCCTCCAACAGACATGGTAATTTGCAGAGTAAAATCAATGGACACGACCAGCTCAAGTCCACTCATTTCAATGGGTCTGTTCTAAGTTGGATATGACTCTGTGCTTGGGAATCCCCAAGCAAGTGTTGTCCTCCATATCCTGGGGCAGATCTGGACAACAGCCGCCCAGGCAAGAGGTATTCCCTTCCTCCTGCTAATCTGCCAAACACCTCCCAGCACAGCCTTCCCTTTCTCCCCAGAAACACTCTGCTGCGGCCGACATCACTTCCTCCCTCTCAGATGACCAGGTGCCGCAGGCCTTCCTGGTAATGCTGCTCATCCAGTTCTCCACCATGGTCATCGACCGGGCTCTCTACCTCCGCAAGAGCGTCTTGGGCAAGCTGGTCTTCCAGGTCTTCCTGGTCTTTGGCATCCACGTATGGATGTTCTTCATCTTGCCTGCAGTCACTGAGAGGTACCTGGCCTAGCTATCTGTCTGCCTGTTATCCGTTATGTATTAATAGAATGATATGCTATATATATTCACAGTACAGGCACAGCCCCAGACCTCTACCATCCTCTAAACTTGTGGGCAGAAGAAGGACCAGACCCTAGCTGCATATTGCATTTTGATATTTAAGGAAATTATTGCTGCAACGAGTCAGACAGTTCTTGCTACACAATTAGTTAATGTATGGAGGGGCAATGAGTAGTACGTACACAAAACATTAAAATTCTTCACGTTACTGGCTGTTAATCTAGAAACTGCAAAAACCTGGAAGCTGGCGGTCAACTTAACTTTTAAGCAAAGGCTCCATGGATCTATTCATATTGTGCTTGCAGAAAAATTGGCATTGAGCTGAAAAATTGGCCAGAAGAAAGGCAAAACCTTTTTTGACTTTTTTGCTACTTGGAGCCTACTCATGGAATACATTAAGGGGCATATTCAAGATCTTTGTTGTCTGCCTCCCTGAGACTGCAGAACGCTGTCTGAAGCGGCTGTTCGCCTCTGCCATTGGAACTCTTAATTTATTCTAGTTTGGATGTCCTCAAATGTTTTTCTGCTGCTTGTTCTTCCGTGGGTCGGTAAGGGGCTGGGAGGAATTTACCTGTTTCTATATCATTGATGTTTCCTTATGAGAAGCAATAAAATACATTTTAAAAAAGAAAAAGGAAGAACCAGCCCTGAAATGTGCCCCCCTTCCTTCCCCCAATTGTGATTTCCCTCCCCAGGATGTTCAACCTGAATACTGTGGCCCAGCTGTGGTACTTTGTGAAATGCATCTACTTCGCTCTGTCGGCTTACCAGATCCGCTGCGGCTACCCTACTCGCATCCTGGGGAACTTCCTCACCAAGAAGTACAACCACCTCAACCTCTTTCTCTTCCAAGGGTAAGGCCAAGTTCCCAGGGTCCTCCCAGAGTGGGGCGAGGGGAGCCTGAGTCAGGGGAAAGAGGCAAGAGAGCAAGTTCAGTATGATCAGGCTTTGTTAGGGCAGCAGAAAAGCTGCTTTTCAGGGACTAGAGATCAAGGTGCACAGGACCTGAACGCCCCTCTCTCCTCTGACAGCTTCCGCCTGGTGCCTTTCCTGGTGGAGTTGCGGGCCGTCATGGACTGGGTCTGGACGGACACCACCCTGTCTCTCTCCAACTGGATGTGTGTGGAAGACATCTATGCCAACATCTTCATCATCAAGTGCAGCCGCGAGACTGAGAAGGTGGGGCTGGAATGGTGGAGGAGGAGGAGGCGGCGAGGGTGGGTCTGACCTCTCCCACCGCTCCCCTAGAGTGTAAAAACTTGCCCCATATATACACCCTTGGCCACTTTGATTTATGGCACTGGCACTGTTACAAGTGCCACATCATATTGGTCCCACATTTGTAAGAATTTTCACACTTTGGAACGCCTTGCCTATTGACATCAGGCAGGTACTTTCACCGTACTCTTCTTGGTGCCTGCTAAAAACGTGTTTGTTTGGGCGAGTCTATCCAGACATGTAGAAGCTTCTCTGTAATCTGGCTTTAGCTTCTCACTGACCTTAATTTTGTTAATGTTTTAAATAGCTTTTAACTGTTATTTTACTGATACTTTTGTTGTTTTATTCTTTTTGTAAACTGCTTTGAGGGGTTTTCTTTTACAATAAAGAGGTCTAAAGTTTATCAAATAAATAGAAACGAGAGCAGCTGGCGGGAGGTTGAATGATGAGAAAGGAGGAACTCCGGATGAGCTTTTATTCTCCGGTTGGCCAGGATGCGGCCATCTAACCACGTGGGCCTCGTCCTTATGCTTCTCTGACCCCTCCCTACAGAAATACCCGCAGCCCAAGGGGCAGAAGAAGAAGAAGATTGTAAAGTACGGCATGGGGGGCCTCATCATCCTCTTCCTCATCTGCATCATCTGGTTCCCGCTGCTCTTCATGTCGCTCGTGCGCTCCGTGGTGGGCGTGGTCAACCACCCCATTGACGTCACCGTCACCCTCAAGCTGGGAGGCTACGAGGTAGGAAGAGGACAGCACGGGCCGGACCCACTGGGTGTCTTCATCTGTCCGGTTCAGAAGGGTGATTCTGCCTCACAGTGAATAATGCAGTAGCAGCACCTGCTGTCAGCTGGAGAAATAGCTGCACGGCCCACTTCACTGGGAGCTAGCGCTGAGCCGTTCTCTCTAAAGCACCAGTCAGAAGCCACACTGACTACCATGTGCAGGGAGGGTTTTTGTCTGCCGAGTCAAACCTGCCAAAAGAACCCGGTGGCCTTTTGGCTTACCCTGTCGGAACAGCCTTTCCCGAGCCCAGTTGACTGAGGCTGATTTGAGCTGCCATCCAAAACGTCTGGAGGGCCCTATCTCGGGAGAGGCTGCTGACGATGGCGTGGCCTGGTTCTCCTGCTTGAACGATATGGTCATTCTGGTCTGCATTCCGACAGCCCCTCCTGCTGTCCACTCCTTAGCAGACCCACCATCTGGATCGCTTAAAACTTGATACTGGTGTGGGGAGGTCCATGGTCCGTTTCTGTATGTCGTTGGTTCCAGGATTGGTTTCACGGAGGATAAAGCTATCAATGGCCTCTAGTGTCAGAAGGGAGACGGCTAATGCACTCAAGCCCTGCTTCCCATTGGGGCATCTGGCTGACATCTGTGGGGAAGAGGCTGCCGGATTAGATTGCCTGATCTGGCAGGGCTGTTTGCTTGGAGCAGCTCTGCTGGCATGAGGAGTTCTCAACCCCCTCCTCCCTCTCACCCTTTTTCTTTTGCAGCCTCTCTTCACCATGAGCGCCCAACAGCAGTCAATCCAAGAGTTCACCCCCAAGGACTATGATGCGTTAACAAACGAGTTTGTGCGGCAGCCGGTGAGTTTCCTAAGGAAACTGGGAATGGGAAGAGAGCTCCCCTCTGCATCCAGGCATGTGGCCATAGCAGTAGCAGCAGCAGGAGTCCTCCCAGTCCTCATGTTCTGTGCTGGTGCTGTGTAAGAAAAGGAGGCTTTATGGGTAAACTGGTTGTGTGTGCGTTGTGGCATACCACCCTGACTCTGGGGCTCTCTCCTGCCCCCAGGTGGCCATGCAGTTCATCACCCTTTACAGTTACGAAGATATTGTGACGGCGCGCATTGAGGGCAGTTCGGGCTCGCTGTGGAGCATCAGCCCACCCAGCCGGGAGCAGCTGTACCGAGAGCTGCATAATGGCTCCTCCGCCATCACCCTGCGCTTCACATGGAACTTCCAGCGGTATGTCACGGTGGAGATTTTAGGATTATGGTGTCTCGGTAGGGCATGCAACAAGAAACACCTTGCTGGCTCAGGCTGTAGGCTTGCACAGTACGCGTTGCTGTGAATAATACTTCGCAGTGTAATCAAGCAGCAGTAATTTCCCACTCCCCGGCCATGTTCTGCACCCTCTCCAAGTGCCTTTGACTGGCTGGAATGTGTCCTTAAGAGTCTGAGGATGCCTCTTGCTTCCTAGATGGAGAAGTGTTGGTACATAGAGAGCCCTGCTGGAATACAGCCTGTGGTACAAAGACGAGAGATACATTCATTGCTCTGCCCTCTTCTGCCTCTCGCATCCTGCCCACCACTGGCCTGTGGTCCCTGGAAGCTTGTCTGTAAAGGGCCCCTGAGCTGAAAATGGTTCTCCATCTCCTAACAGTCTTCCTAGTTAACTTTGACCAAGACACTTTAGCCTCATTTTTTTAATGGGTTATCTTCTTGGTGTGTTCTGAACACTTAATTGCACCAAAGGCTCAGCGTGGGCAAGACAAAACAGATGACAAAGGATTTGAAACATTAATACCTCTCTGTCTCTTCCTCTTTTCCTTACTCCCACCCCCAAAACCTTCAGGAACCTTAGCATAGGAGGAACAGCGGAGTACACCTCTGAGAAACACACAATGGAGCTGGGGCAACAAGACAACGTGCGGAGAGATTTGGCAAGGCTGCTGCAAGGCACCCACAACGAGTTTGTGTGAGTTTGAGGGGGTGGCACATGCCCTCCCAGCATACTCCCAAGGATTGCAAGAAAGGAGCCAATCTCTCCCCCATCTCAAAAACAAAACCCCGTGGGGGCAACCCCACACAGTGGGGATGAGAAAATGATTCGCAGTTGACCAAAGTTTCCCCAGTAGAGCCTTGGCAGGCTTAGCATAAGAGCATCAGAAGCGACTGGCTGCTGGATCAGGCCCAACGGGGGCCCATCTACTCCAGCATCTTGGTCTCACAGTGGCCAGCTTGATGCCTTTGGGAAGCCCACAAGCAGGACCTGAGTGCAGCAGAGACTCTACCCTCCCTTGGGGCTGGGATCATGCATGTGGGAGGGAGAGTGGCTCTGTGCACCCTTTAAAGGCTTCCTCTGATCCTCCTCCTTTTTTCTTCCAGTAAAGTTCCCAAACTCTTTCCTCCCTACATTCGTGCACCTAATGGCCCTGAAGCCAAACCTGTTGAGCAGATGCTGCCAGGTGAGTCTGTTTCCGTTCTGTTTCCATGTACGGGTTCAAAAGTGCCAAGTGCAAACACAGAGTAACAGTTCGTTTAGTTATCCTAGAGATGTCAACAAACACCTTATTCCAAAATTCAGCCTGCATCCTAATCCGATCCCGACAGATTGGTAACTTGGGAAATGTTCAGTTCAAACATTTCCAGAAAGCCCACACTCCTGTTTCTGATTAAGCGGGAGGGATGGGAGAACACGTATTCTTTATGAAGACCGAGTTGCTCATTCAAAGTTTCTGTCCACTGTTCCATATATATCGTGGCAGAGGATGAGGACAGCTACTGGGACGTAGAGGTGCAACTGAAACGGCAGCAGGTGGGAATTGAGAACGGCAGTGCCAACTTCCTTGAGTGGTGGGTGATTCGGCTGGCCAACTGCCAGGAACAGGACTGCAACATCCTGCCCATGGTCATTTTCAACGACAAAGTCAGCCCTCCCAGCCTCGGTTTCTTGGCAGGATATGGGTGAGTAACATCAGGAGGGGGCCATTTACATTCATGGGAGAATTGTTGCCTACATTCTAAGCTCTGGCGCTGATGCAAATCTTTGGCTCAGAGGTCATGGGCTTGGATAGCCCATACCTTAGGGCACAGGGGTGGGGAAGAAACACAGGCCCCTAATACTGTCTGGCGCCTGGGACTCTTCTGAGGCCACACACAGCCTCCTGAACCACCCCATCCTGCTTTACATCTTCCCCGAATGTTTTGTTCCCAATTGAATGCCTAGAACCCTTCTAGAGGCTCCAAGCTAAACCCTTGTCGTTTAACCAGGCCTTTGGTTAATTAACATGGCCTCCTATGGTGGTGATCATTTTTCAGTAGCATGGGTAGGATTTGTCCTGATTAGTATGTTGCTGATGAGCATTTTCTGTATTTTACGTGTCACTGCTTTACATTTTTCTAGTCTTAAATCATTTTTAAGTGCTGAATTTTATTTTCGGGGACACTTTTTATTATATAGAGTGGCTGACAAATGCTATAATAATTCTGCACCCCTTCCACCCAATGCACTAGCAAAGCAGCCATTTCTTAACTTCATTATTCTGAGCAGATGGGTATGGGTTGCTCACGATAAAACTAAAGAGGCGTAGTTTGATCTTGCATGCCTGCCTAGCAGAACCGCATGGGTGTGGCTTCCGCCGTGTGCTGGCTGCTGCTTTCTTGGATCCCTGGCTAACCCCCTTCTCCCTCCACCCAGGATCATGGGCCTCTACGTCTCCATCGTGCTGGTGATTGGCAAGTTCGTGCGGGGCTTCTTCAGTGAGATCTCTCACTCCATCATGTTTGAGGAGCTGCCCTGCGTCGACCGCATCCTTAAGCTGTGCCACGACATCTTCCTGGTCCGTGAGACGGGCGAGTTGGAGCTGGAGGAGGAGCTGTACGCCAAGCTCATCTTCCTCTACCGCTCGCCGGAGACCATGATCAAGTGGACACGCGAGAAAGAGTGAGGAGCCGCTACCACAACAGAGCCAGGCAGCCGGCAAGACACGAGAACAGGTGTTGAGAAAACACCGCCTTCTCTCTCACTCTCTCTAAGGGGCGGATGGAGAGCCTAAAGATGGACCTGGAGAGGATGCTGAGCTCCTCCTACTGCTGGACCTGGAAACTGCCTCTCTCCCCCACCTGCCTTTACTTAACCTCTGTGGGTGGGGCAGCCTCTTAACCTCTGAGCCAAACCTGCTGCCCCACTGCCTTAGGAGGAGGAGGAGGAGGGGTATACTGTCACTCTTTGCATCAGATTTCCCTTTTTGAAACGGCTGAACGGGAAGCACCTTTGCACTCTCCGAAGCCCCTTACCCTCCTGGGTTATTCACAGCAGCACAAGGGGGTGTTTTGCAAAGCAGGAAGTCTGCAACCATTTGCTGATTGACTTGCGGTGCTGTATCCTGCTGAAAAGCCCACTGTATGCACAGCAATAACCTGTTTGCATCTCCCTCTCCCCCTGCAAAACAAAAGAATCTGGGGGTACAGAGCTTCTCTCCCCCCTCCCCACTTCTTGTTCTCACATTGCCACAAACACTCCTCCCCCACAACCGAGTGCCATAGTCTAGGCATCACTACGTGCCAACCCCAGCTGCTGGAAACAAAGGGGTGGCTGGAGTCTATTGACTTTTTTTCCTAAAGGAGGTGGTTTTATTTATACAGATCTATATAATAAAACTTTAAAAATAAAAAGCTGTGATTATTAGCGATATTGGAGCATACTGAATAATGGGGACACGGGTGAACTTGGGGGTGGGGTGGGAAAGAGGTGATACACCCTCACCTTGAACAGAGCTTTTTCTTGGCTTCATCCTTACTACCCCATCTTCTGAAGGGTAGGGAGACTTACACCGCAAGTATAAAGGCACCTTTGGCCCTCCAGATATTGCTGAACTACAACTCCCAAAACTAATACAATACCTTGTTATGCAGATGCAATAATTACAACATATAAAGCGCAACAGGCATCCTGGACTTGATTCGTATGATAGGAAGTAACCATTAAAGAAATTGGTTACAAACATCACCAGCCTGTTGCACTTTATGTGTTAGAACTACAACTCCCATCATTCCCGGCCACTGGCCATGCTTGCTAGGGCTGATGGAAGGTGTAGTTCTGCAACATCTGGCAAGGCACTGATTCTCCACACTGGCAGAGTTGTGTAAGGACTCTCAGGTGCTTGGCACCAACTGAAATGATGGGAGACCTCCTTGTAGCATCACTGAGCCAGATGCTGGTGGCTTCAGAATAATTTATTTGCGTTAGAAAATTTATAAAATTCAGGAAGGAAAAAAAGGTCAAATAAGAGCCAAGAGGGGGTGCTTTCTTGCATTGGGTGTTCTACTCTGGTTCTCCAGAGCTCAGCAAACCTGTCATCAGCTCAGGGGAAGGCCCTCAGCAGCATCACTGTCCTCTTCTTCAAGCAAGAACTCCTGGATTTCTTGCTTCATTGCAGCCCTGCAGGAACAAAACACACACCAGTCTCTACACCTGAACGTTTCTGGTTCCTCAGCAACTCTCATTCAGCTGGCTGGAAGCTAGTAAAGTCACAAAGGAGACCCCTATGACAAGCTGCTGCTGTTTGGGGTGTGTGTGTGGAGATGGGACCTGAACAGGGAGAGTGGGTGGTTAAGTGAGAATCAGCACAAGAAGCATCCTCCTCGTGCCCCATGGAGACTGGTAATTCCAGCAAACCAGCGTTGCAGTTCACAACTTGGTCTGATAAAACCCTTGTCAACATTAAGTCTTATCTGGTTGTCATTTGACAGGTACTGGGGATGAGCAGAGGACTTGACCAAATATGACCATGGCTGCCAAGGCAGGATCTGAGCCTTTGACAGACCCTTGGGTCATCTCTAACCCATGGGGCTATCGTAATAGTTCCTGCCCCGTGTGCTACTGCAGGAATACATGATTTGATCTCAAATTTCTCTTCATCATACACATTTATCTAACCTACATAACCACAACCGCAACCACAAAACTCCATGATTTCCTTTTCTGTCTCAAGAGCACCTTTTGGTAAGGGGACGGGGCACAACAGTATATCCCCAGCACTAAATAAATTTGGGACCTGGTCTTGCCACCCAGAGTGATTCCATGGAGAAATGAGCCTGATTTGAGATCTCTTTGGTCTCTTTCTCATACACACACACTTCAATATGCTCTTCCCTGCCCTTCCTATAAGTGCTTCTATTCAGAGATGAACTATGTATCCCACTGCACATATCCCCTCCTCTGCAGTGTGTGTGGCTTGTACCTGCATCGCCGGCGCTCTGCCTCCAAGTGGATGTAGGCTGGGAGAGGCTCCAATGAGCTCTGCAGAGGAGGAAAGAAGTTGGGGTGAATGAACACTTCCAGAATTCAGAGCAGATGCTTCACTGTGAAGAATGCCTGAGCATCCCTTAGGCCTGGCAGAGCCCATGCCCATCCCTAGCCTGGTAAAGAAAATACAAGAGGGTAGGTGGCCTTTCCTCTTTGCCCTGAGTTTGAGTCCACATGAGGCCAAGCCTCCTCATCCAAATCAAGTGGCAGACAATGCTCTTATCTCGCTGTACTCTGCTTGGGCCCACAACACTCCTCTCTCCCCCTTCCCAAAGGCTGCAACACTCTCCCACCCATCAAACTCAACTGGGATAGCTTCATCCACTCGTCTGGAAGCAGCAGTGTGGTGACAGAGGCAGCCAACTGGCCTGTAGCCTCTGAACAGAAAGCAAATGTGACAGCCCAGAAAAATGCAGCATTAGAGTAGGAGGAATTGTGCGCTGCACACGTCTCTGCACTTACCATGTCTTTGATGGTCAGGCGGCAGCTGTAGCAGAGCAATGGGAGAAGCTGGGAAGAATCTCTACAGGGGAGAACGGAGGAGGAGGGCAGAGGATCAAGTCTGGGCAGGTGATGTCTATGATTCTAGTACAGCAGAGGTGAACTTGCTTCACACCCACCCACCCCAAGTGCTTTGGCCTGCTTGTTGAGCATGTCTTCTTGAACTTGGATAATACCTCTCACTTCCTTGAATAGAGGGGGGTGTTCGAATAATTTCACAAAGGCGACATTTACATTGGTTGCTCCGCCTGCATTTGCTTCTGGCCATTGACATGCAGCCCTCCAAAGGGTTTCCCACCCCTGGTCTAGAAGCACAAGAGACCTAAGGGGAGCCTGCAGGATCAGGCCAATGGCCCATCTAGTCCAGTGTCCTCTTCTCACCGTGGCCACCCAGATGGCTGTGGGAACCTGGCAAGCAGGATTTGAGTGCAAGAGCCCTCTCCCCTCTTGCGGTTTTCAGCAACTGCTATACAGAAGCATCTTTGACTCCTGCAGTGGAGGCAGAGCCCAGCCACTGCTGCCGGTAGTCATTCATAGCCTTTGTCCTCCAGCCCTTTTTTTAAAGCCATCCAAGTTGGGGGCAAGGAGTCCACCCCAGCCATACAAGGCTAAGTTGTATCTGTTCTGAATCCAGCATCCCTGCTTACCTTGGCGCCAGAGGGGCCCTGCAGCATCCTGTCTGATTCGAGGCCCCTCCACAGCAGCCGTTCCCAGTGGATGGTGGAAGTGGCTTCTGGCAGAGCTGCTCTGACAGAACCGTGGACTGCAAGGAGGAGCCGTCCACTGGGGAGGAAAGGGAAAGCAGAGTCAGAGGCAGCATCGCTTCTTTGGCCGGCTGAGTCGTTGTCCTCTGTGGCAGAGAGTTTCAGCTGTTGCCCCCGAGTGGCTAAGCTTTGTAAGCAAAGACAGTCTTGCTTTCATTGTACCCAGGGAGTTCAATGGGTACAACAGGCTAGAAGGATGCTGTTACAACAGCCGTGCTGGATCAGGCCAGTGGCGTATCTAGTCCAGCATCCTCTTCTTAGGGGCCAAGGGGAAGCCTGCAAGAGGGCAAGAGCCCTCTCCTCTCCTGCAGTTTCTAGCAACTGGTATTCAGAGGCATGCTGCCTCCAACAGTGGAAGAACAACACAGCCACTGTGGCTAGCAGCCATGAACAGTCTTATCCTTTCATGAATTTGTCTACAGGAAGTCATGGAAAATAAGGTTTCCTGCTGCTTTCCCCTGGCAGTTGGGAGTCCACCAATTTCCCAGGGGGCACCAGGATGGAGAGGGTTGTTCTAGACCAGCCTTTCTCAACCTTGGGGCCCCAGATGTTGTTGGATTACAACTCCCATCATCCCTAGCTTAAGGGACCAGTGGCCAGCAATGATGGGAGTTGTAGTCCAACATCTGGGGTTGAGGTTCACAAGGCCACCACATACCAGCATTGGTGTCCAAGGCGCAGAGACAGAAGAGGCACTGAGGTGTTTCTGTGGGTCCACCAGGGTCAGCCTCTCGGGAAGTCACACAAAGCTTCTCACCTGTCCTGCAGAAAGGATAGAGAGGGCATCAAGAGGAGGGCTGGGAAGACATGGCTAGCCCTTCTGCCTCCTATTATCCATCTTGCTTTTGCTTCTCAGGCCTTCTGTGCACCATCCAGCTGGTCTCACATCACATGGGGAAGTCACACAATCCACGTCTGCATGTATTCTGCAGACAGTATGTGAGAACTGGCACAGAGTTAAGCCGCCAGAAAGCAATAATGATCTCAACACACTCATTTTAAGATTAAAAAGGGTTGTATCCAGTGTTAGGCCTACTCAAGAGAAGACCCTCTGGAGTTAGTGGACTTCTTTAGGTCCAGTCATTTCAACAGGTCTACTGTAAGTAAAATTAAGTTGGATACAACCTGGAGTTTCTAGGCTTTAATGGTGGCTGAAGCAAACTTTAAATCCCTTGAGAGGAAAATGTCATGGTCTCAAGAACTCAGAAAGGGATGTGGGGATCAAGATGTGGGGCTTTGCTGTCCTGAAGAATAAGTGGACTTTTATCATTATTATCATCCACCCTTCACCTAAGATCCCAGGGCAGGTTACAACTTTAGAACACAGTATTAAAACTGCTTACAATCGCAGAAATGAGGTGGCTCCTAAAAATATACACCTCCCAGGGCAAAGATGCGCATCTCCACTATCTGCCAGAAACTGTATCGTGAAGGAAACAGACATACCTCAATGGGGAGGGAGTTCCAGAACTTAGTGGTTGCCACGGAGAATGCCCTCTCTTGGACCACCCCACCCCAAGCCTCTTAGGGCAGAGGAACTACCACAAGGGCTCCGTCTGCTAATCTTAACACCTGAGAGGGTCTGTAGGGAAGGAGGCAGTCTTTCAGGTATGTTGAGCCTGAGTAGTTTAGGGCTTTAAACACTAATGTGAGATCCCAGAATTGGACCCGGAAGCGAACTGGCAACTCCAACAGGTTTGAAAAGCACACAGACAACTTCCTAGTTTGCATGGTTTATTCAGCCTGCAGAAACTGGACACTTACTGTCGCTGATGCACACAGTCCTGCTTACAATGGGTGCAAATACTAACAGGCTGGCAGAAGGGAGATTATCAGCATGCGACCACTGGGGGTGAGGCGGTGGGGGGGGGAGTGCTGATGAATGTCCTCATAGAAGAGGGAGACATGCAGTTGCTTGCAGGAGAATGGCCCAGCCTGAAGGTTGCTTACCGGCAGACTGTGCTGGTGGTGGAGGGGAAGTCACACTGCAACCTGTAGAGGAAGCTCTCAATCAGGCGGTGAATGCTGGCTCTGTCGGGGGTCTGTGGAAGAGGAGAAGAGGGGCATCACTCTTGGGCAACAAGGAAGGTTACTTTCTCCCAGGAGGTCTGGTGGAAGGGGTGGCCCAAGGGGGTCACCCTACAGGCACCCAGAAGTAGGTCCCTCTTACTTTAGTATCCAGCGCAGGCGTGAAGACTGTGGGCACCCCAAAGAAGCAATTGTAGAAGGCAATCTCTTTGGCAGTGTATTCCCGCATGGGACGCAAGAACAGCACATCACCGTGGCGACTGTCTGAGAAGCCCTTTCAAGGAAAGGAGAAAGTGAACAGTGCAGAAAGTGCCTGATCCGTTGCCCCGTTTGTGAGATAGGATAGCTCTGGGTGGTCCAAAGCGGTGGTGTGGAAAGAACAGAATAAGGAACTTGGGAACCTGCCTTATCCTGAGTCAGACCATCAGCCTATCTGGCTCACCATAGTCTGCACTGACTTGGCAGCTGCTCTCTAGAGGTTTCAGGCAGGGGACATTCCCAGTTGTACCCGGAGATGCCGAGGGTTGAACCTGGGACCTTCTGCATGCAAAGCAGGTACTCTGACAATGAGCTACAGTTCTTCCTTTTATAGAAGCAATAAAGAAAAGCACAGTGGTGGTGCTAGTGCTGTCAACAGACTTCAGTTTGTCTTCTGATGCAATTCATTATACATGTACTTGGAAGTCAGCCCTGTCATGTTCAGTGGGGCTTACTCCCAGGTAAGCACATGCAGGAATTGAAGCTTTAGTCCCAGAACCTGGTGCTGCAACTCTTTGGGAGGTCAGGAACAACTCCCTGCTTCCCTCTCTCCAGCTCTACATACCTTCAGGGCCAGGAGTGGGGTGCAGAGTCTTGGCTTCCTGCTAGCTAACAGCTCAGATGCCTGCTGCTGAAATGGCCAGTCCCAAATGTCCTCTCTGGAGAGGGGAAGCAGGGACTGGATTCCTCAAGAGCTGTACTGCCCACTTCAGCTTGAAGCTTGCACCTCTCACCAAAGGGCAAAGAGGGTAAGAAACATGGGCCTCTGTGGCCCCAACATATAGAGGTCTGCAGCCCCTGCTCTCACCGTATCTGCAGCCAGAAAGGCCCCCCGTCCCAGGCACAGGTTGGTCAAGAGCTTGACAGCCACACGGGTACCGCTGTCCCCCATCATCACCTTGGAATATCCACTTGTCCGGGCCACATGCAGAATCAGGTGGTTCCTAAGAACATAAGGAGAGGCCCTGTTGCATCAGACCAAAGCCCATCTAGTTCTGCATCCCGTTTTCACAGTGGCCAAGAGGTAGCCCACAAGCAGGACTCTCCCCCACTGGCAATCTCCACCAAGTGGTATTCGGACGCAATGCACAGCCATTGTGGCGAGTGGCCTTAGCCTCCACTAATTGGTCTAGCCCACTTTTAGACAAACTCATGGAGGGTATAAACTCATGAAGAGGAGTGGGGAGGTGGCTGGTCCTCAAATTGCCAAGCAAAGCAGCCAACAATTGTCTCATTCAGTGGAGCTGTGAAGAGGCCATGAAAAGCAAACCCGGAAGTGGCAGCCTAGAGAGGGTGAAGCAGAATACTCTAGGTCCTGGCTCTGTAGGGCCTTGTGCTCCTGAGGTTGCTGCTCAGGATGGGTTGGCCTCTGCTCTACCTGCAGCAACCCTGCCACCCTTCTGCAACCTCAAAGGGGTGCTAGCAGCATCTATTCAGCTGCCAAGGATTCAGGAATTATTGGGACTGGCCAGGATCTAGTACTCAGTCATCCCCTCTTAAGCAGGTTAATTTAAACAGCAAGAGGGTGACAGGAATGTCTCTGAATGCAGCCTCCAAAACACCCTTGGGCTGCCCATCTTTAAGAGCAATGCATACTGGAAGCTCGTTCAGCAGCACTCTAGCCAAAGGAAAGATGATCTCTGTCACTTCCGCAAAGAAGCTCACCGGAGAGTCTGTAGGAGCTCCTCTTTTGCAGTCAGGGTTTTCACAGCCCCAAAGAGCTTGGTCAGTTCTTCAGTATGGGGCACCAGAGGAGGCCTAGTTCCTGGGACTGGCGGTTCCTCCTGCTGTGAAGATCCGTGAACGCTAAGCCTAGCCAGCTGGTCCTCCAGGGAGCTTGCTGAGTCCCCCGCTGTCTTCTCATGCTGCTGCCATCTTATGAAACCATCCACAGCTTCCTTATAGCTGCCGCCGTGGTCAGTGGCACTATGGGGAATGGAGTGCAGCACAGAGCCTGGCAGGTCAAACACCTGTGAAAGGGCAGAGCGCATGCAGTCAGCCACGGAAAACACTAGCAGGACCAGATATTTAACCATAGAAATCAGTGTTTCCCCCACACACCCCTTTGATATTTATTTGCCTTGGTTTAGTGTTGGGACTGTAAAAACAACATAGGTTCTATGATAACATTTATTTTGAGAATTCTAAGCTATGGGGAAATCTATCCTCTTCCGTTCTTCTAAAAGGTGGAGTGGGGGAACCAGACTCCTGCACAAAGATAAGATCTGCATGCGTTGCTCTGCCCGCTTTTGTCTCTTCCCCACTCATCACTGACATGTGGTCCTTAGCCTGAAAATGTCATGAAGGGGGTCTGTTCTTGCACCTTGCTTATGGGACTAGTTGGCTTCCACAGTGATAAGGCTATTTCGTTACTGACCAGCCAAACTGCATCTCTAAGGAGATTCCTAACTCCACTCAAAATACAGCAACGTACAGTGGTGCCTCGCAAGACGAAAAGAATCCGTTCCGCGAGTCTCTTCGTCTTGCGGGTTTTTCGTCTTGCGAAGCAAGCCTATTAGCGGATTAGTGCTATTAGCAGTTTAAGGGCTATTAACGGCTATTAAAGGCTTAAGGGATTAGTGGATTAGCTGCTAAAAGGCTATTAGCAGCTTAGCGCTTTAGAAAAAGGGGTTGGGGAGCAAAAAAACCCTAAAAAATCGCAAGACATTTTCATCTTGCGAAGCAAGCCCATAGAGAAATTTGTCCTGCGAAGCACCTCTGAAAACGGAAAACCCTTTCGTCTTGCGGGGCACCACTGTACTGAAATGAGAAAGCGGCAACAAGGTCAGAGATTGACACGGCACCCCAGGCCTCTCCTCATGTGCATCTTTCCTCACCTCTTCCAAGCACACCAGGTGATAAGGGAACCCTGTGGCTTGCAGGATCATCTCCACCTGGCTGCGGATCTCCTCCCGCTTGCCTGGGCTCTGTCTGCACACAGCTCCCTCTGCACAGCAAGAAAGAGGATCAGGGAGATCAGTTAAACAAGCTGAGTGGGCTTCTGGGGGGGGGACTCCCACCCTATTTTCTCCTAGCTTGGGGGAGAGTCGTGGGGGAGAGTCACCTGAACCATTTGGAGAGCCACCTCACTCAAAACCTTTACCCAAATTAATTTTGATGCCCAAAGGGTCACTCTGAGCTTGGTAACGGTCTATGGCGAAAAATAGGCTTGACAACAGAAATTGCACTCGGAATATGACAGCTGCCTTTCAGTGTGTGAATCCCTCCTGGGCGCATCTAGGGGTGGAGAACCTCGTGCCTTCCAGATGCCCTTGGACTACAACTCCCATCTGCCCCAGACAGCGGAACAAATGGTCAGGGATGTTGAGAGTTGAAGTCCAGCAGCATCTGCAGGGCCTCTACACTGACTGGCAGTGACACTCCTGAGTCTCAGAAACAGGGCCTTTCCCAGCTCTACCTAGAGATGCTGGGGACTGAATCTTTTGCGCACAAAGCAGATACTGTGCCACTAAGCCACAGTCCATCCCCTTCTAAATGGTCACACCAATCCTGCCTTCCATGAAGATGTGGCCACCTTCACAGGCCCCCTAAGAGAGTATTTGTTTGCCTCGAAGGTAAGGAAAAGGGGAAAATGAGACTTTTTAGCAGTATTGTTTTTAAACCTTGGAGAGGAGTACTAGCATTTTGATGCAAGGTTTGTTTCACCTTGAACAAACTGCCTCTGCTTAGACTCTTCAGTCTCCCGAACATAGAAGGGAATCCACCCAGCAAGCATTGCTTACCATCGACATAGATGATTCCTGGCTTGAAGCGGAGTTTCTTGGCTGCTTCCCGGCTCAAGCCCTGGAATGAGAAAGAAGATCTGGGTCAGTTTCAAGCTGTTCTTAATACTGATTTTTAGATTGCTATAACCCACCCTGCAACCTTGTGGTGAAGGGTGCATAAGAAATGATATTAATTTAAGAACCACTCTACTAAACCCCCAAATTCTCTGTCTTTACCCTGCTAGGAAGTCATGGGGAAATACCTCTTGCACTTGCCGCACCATTGAACTGGAGGCAGGGCCGCCCGAAAATGCAAGCAGAACCTACAGTAAATAAAAATAAATAAAAAGCATGCAAGGGAGTATTAGAAAACATGTCTGTCACTTCTAATTGTTAGCTCCCTCGCCCACCCACCCCAAAATAACTGGACAGGACCTTCTCTCCAGGGTAAATGCAGCGATTCTTGCCAAGCATAGCCCGGAACTTGTGAACAAAATAATCCTTGAAACAGCTCCTATGAATCAGCAACAAATGCATGTTATTAAAGCAATAAGATGCAATAGAAACGCAATTTTAGTCAAACATCTTGGCCTTATATTGTTTTAGCCACAATGCTATGCTTAGGAGCAGGAATAGAAGAAGCTGCCTTATATCATCAGACTATTTCCCATCCACCTGATAGGTTTTCCAGGGTCTCCAGTGGGGTTCCGCATCCCATCACCTGCCTCTTGACCCTCTTGTGAACTTCTGCATGCCTCTTGTGAACTTCTGCATGCACTTCTGCATGCAACACTTCTGCATGCAACACATTCTTCTGCCTCTTGTGAACTTCTGCATGCAACACATGTGTGTAAGCTATGATCCTCCCCACACTTAACTATAATTGGTTGAAACATCTGGGTTAGGGTAGTAGTGACAGACTGACAGTGAGCACGCGTGTTTAGCTCTTGAGAAAAAGCAACTCAAATTGTTTTTTAAAAGAGTTCTAATAGAGATTAAAGAGGTCTAGAAATATGCCTGAAATATGACTGAAATTCTGCTGTGTGAGTCAACACCAGAGGTTGTCACTTGTAACAAAGATCAGCCAGATCCCTCAAAAAAAGGTTTGCAGCTTTGTTGTAGACCACAGCAGCCTTTCAGAAAATGACAACCATGTCTGCTGCCAACCCGGTAAGAAGGCACAGCTGCCCGTCATACTTACTTGCAAAAGGCATCCCCAACACGGATGATCAACACCGGGGAAGCTTCTTTGCATTTCATGCATTTTGAGGGGCAGCTTAGAAGAGAGAAAAGGAAGATCAGATTCCAAAGTACAATTTGTATTGTTTGCCATTGGAATTAAAAACATTAGTGTATAACCATTATTGTTGTGTAGCATTTCTTATCGGTGTAAGCCACTGTGGGTGCTCTACAAGCAGGAGAATGGCATATGATCATATTAACCAAACAGCCTAAAAGATTAGGGCTGCAATCCTACCTCTGCTTACCTGGGAATATCACCCACTGCATTCAATAGAATTTACTTCTGAGTAGACATGGCTAAGGTTGCACTGCAACATTTTTATTATCGCAGAAGCTTTCACTGGACTACAAGCCCTTTCACTGGATGCATTAAGCGCTGCCTTAAATTGCCAGGTGTAATAACTGAGAATACAACCCTTTCACACGTCTAATGAAGCAGACCTCGGTCCACAAAGCTTCTGTTGCAAGACATTTCTTATTATTTTAAGTGCCAAAAAACACTCTACTACAGACAGTCTTTTAATGTGCGCAGATAGCACCACCACCACAACAACTGTTATGTTGATTTGCACAACGTGGATCTTTTCACATCATTTCAGCCTGCCTTCTTAACTTCTGTTGTGGCCTCTGCGGCTATTGCAAAAACAACACCTAGTGGGAAGTCGCGGCTCAGACGGGACAAGCCAGGAAGGCCTCTTCCCAACCCCACCTCCCACCCCTACCCCGTTCCTCTACACTCACTCCCTGCCCAACCCCGTTCCCCTACCTGCCACGGGGTGCCCTCTTAGGCTGCGTCTCGTTTCCGCAGCCTCCCTCCTCGGCTTCACACATCGCAGCCAGACCTCTCAGCCTCCGTCGCGCGGGGAGCCCTAAGCAGCCGCTTCCCGGCTCAGAACCCGAACAGGACTGGCCACCCGGCGCACTCTTCTGACGTCACACGCCCTGGTTTGTACCATCTGCTCTATAGATCTGTCTATACATTCACAAAGAGGAAACCTTCCGGGTGCAGTTTGGGTGTTAGGTGTTCGTACATGTTAAAAGCCAACCAAATTCCCACTGGTGGAAGGGCCGGTTCATACGGCAAGTACTCACTCAGTTGTTGTTGAAATAAAATGGGGGTGGGAAGAAAGATGTACATCGGCTAGAGCTCCTTAAAGGGGAAAATGGGATATAAAACTAATTACTTAATTAATATGTGACTTCAAAGTCAAAACTGCATGCAAATAAATAATGAAGCGAACCCGGAAGCTAGGATCCGAGTGCGAGTCTATGCACAGTCTACATTCCACACTTCCTTAAGCGCCGCGACGGCCGCGCGCCGCGTGGGTCGAGGGGCTCGCACTCTCTCTCGCGAGGAGCGCCACGAAACGGTGGTTTGCCTCTGACATCATCCGAGAGCGCAGCCCTACCACCTTGCTTCCGCTTCCGCCTCCCTGGGCCGGGGTCGCCTCCGCCTCCTCGTCCTCCATGGCTGCCGCGATGTTCCGGAGCCTGCTGGTGTCCGCGGGCGGGTCCCGCGAGGCGACTCCTTCTTCTGCCGCCGCCCCCTCGCCCGCCCCGCCGCCGCCCCACCCGCCTGAAGCCGGCGCCGCGCTGGAGGCCCAGTTCAGCTGCCCCATTTGCCTGGAGGTCTATCAGCGCCCCGTGCGCATCGCCCCCTGCAGGCACACGTGAGAGCCCAGGGGCCCTGGGGGGGGGGCACGCGCAGTCACGTCCGAGGGCGGACCGCTTGTAAACATGGTGCCCGTCTTTCAGCAAGTGCAACGGGGATTAGAGGAGGAGATGGTGGGTCTGGTGGGGGAGCATTGGAGGTGTCTGCCTGATTTGGGGGAAAGCAGGAGAAGATTTGAGGGGGCGACCGAGGGAGGAACTACAGGCGTGAGGATGCTAAGGCATAGAGCGAAGTGGGGTAAGTGGGGTCTAGGTTGGGAGAAAGTATGTTAGGGGGATGAGGAGGTGAATTTGTGGTGCAACACTGACATGGCAGTGTTGACCAAGAATGAGACCTTGGGGCTGAAGCAGATACCTTGCAATAGATGTGGACCCTGTTGTGGGGAAGGTGAATTTCATACTAGGGATAGCTAGGAAGGAGATCATAAACAAAACTGCTAGTATCATAGTGCTAATTTGTGGCTGTTCTAGAAAGCAAGGAGTGTGCACTTGTGGAGATGCTCTCTTAAAAAGAGAGTGGGGCTCCTGAATCGTTGGCTCCCATGAATACTGGGAGAACTGGACCCACACCACCCTTTTCCTACAGTATTGTTACTTGCTCTGTGTGAAAGGAAAGATAATGCTTATTACAGAAAGTTCAGTAGAGGATAACTATGGAATAGCCTTATGAACTTTCACTGAGTTGTCTATATCTGTGAGAGTGAAAGTGGGGTAATATAATCCTTTGAATAACATGAGCCTGCAGGAGTCTATTGTGAGTCCTAACTCTGCTCCTGTGAACACAGATCTCCGGGAGCTTTTTGATACTGAAGCCTTTACCAGACATTGCCATGTGCATGGCAACCTCAAACTTTGAACACCCAAACCATTGTGTAATGATATAGTTACATTGTGTAATGATACAGTGAATTTTAGCACTCCTGAAACTTGTCTGCTGAAACTGTTGGATATTTTCAGACCAGTTCTTGCAGTGATTTTTTTCAGAGTTCTAATGCTTGCAGTCTAAATCTTCTAAAAGGTTTCATAAGGAGGCAAAAACCTGCTCAGGATCACCATCTCCTGAGAAGATAGATTCTGTAGAGAAGAGAGCTGTATCTTCAGTAGTAGTAAGAAGTCAAAAAGATGCTGTGGCATTATGAAAACTAACAGATGAGGTGGCTGAGAGGCATAGCTCCATGGTGGACCATCTGCTTTCCATGCAGAAGGCCCCCAGTTCAATCCCTCAAGTTGAAAAGGATCTTGGACAGAATGTGTGGGGAAGACCTTGAAAGGCTATTGCCTGCCTTCCCCAACCTAGTGTCCTCCAGATGTTTTGGACTATGACTCCCATCAGCCCTAGCCAGCATGATGAATGGTAAGGGGAGATGAGAGTTGTAGTCCAAAACATATGGCTTGCACTAGATTGGTGAAGGCTTCTCTAGATGTTTTGGACTATGACTCCCATCGGCCCTAGCCAGCATTGTTGTATGATCCTGGGGCTGATGCAGATTGTAATCTGAACATCTGAATCAGGAGAATCCCTGCAGTCCCTGGACTGGTGCCTGGACACAGTGGTGAGATGGATGAGGAATAACTTAGACTGAATTCTGACAAGACAGAGGCATGGTTTCTGTGTCTGAGAAACCCTGGATAGGCTTGCATTTCCCCTGAAGGAGCAAGCTTGTAGTCTAGGGCATGATGCTTCTGGATCCAGCTTGTCACTGGAAGTCCAGGTAGCCTCAGTGGCTAGAAGTACCTTTTACTAGCTGTGATTAGTATGACAGCTGTACTTGCTCCTGGATGAAGAAAGCTTGGTCATGGTAGTTCATGTGTTAGTTACTTGAAGACTGGATTACTGTAATTCGCTCTGCGTGTGGCTTCCCTTGCACTTGATCTAGAAGCTGCAGTTAGTGCAGAATGATGCAGCACAATTACAATTACAGGAGTGAGATTCTATCAACCTGTTACACCTCAGCTCATTACTTCAAGGTCTTACTTATTGGCATATAAAGCCCTTAACAACTTGAGACCAGTTTACTTATGAGATCACATTTCCCATATATGCCCACTTGACTGTTTCCATCTGCAGAATTGACACTATTACAATTGCAACATAACACTCTGTTTTTAAAAGATCTATATTTTAGTGTGGCAGCAGCTACACTTTGGGAGCCCCTGCCTGTTGACATCATGCAAATGCCTTCACTGTACCCTTTTCAGCATCCAGATGTGTTTTTAGCTTATCATTTATTTTAAATAACTTTTGAATGTTTTAAATAGTTGTTTTCAACAGGTTTTTTCCTGATACTTCTACTGTTTCATTCTTTTTGTAAGCCAGTTCAAGGTCTTATTACAATCAAGCAATATATAAATCTATTAAAATTTATCTGCTAGATATTCTTCAGCTGTATCTCTCTTAGAGGATGCTGCCACTAGAAAGGCATTGTCCCCCATCACCACCAATTACACTTTGGTTGGCAGGGGACACTGATTATCTTAATAACCAGACATGCTCAAAGGAGCAGTTGGTTCTTTGTTCCCAAGTCCCAAGTTATTGAGGGTTTTATGGTTGTAAAGCCAGCATTTTTAATTGTTCTCAGAAATAGATAGGTAGCCAGTTCTGTTAACAGTCCCCAATCCTTTCCCTCCTCACTTCTAATCTTTGCTCACTAATATGGACTGGAAGCACTTCAGGTAGTGACTGTGCTGTTCCTGTATTATATAAAATCAGCTTGCCCTCCTGTGGCACAACACAAAGTTCACTTGTGGTAATAGGGTTAACCACCCTTTTCTCCTGCACTCAGTGGTGGGAAAGGCCTCTGCCTTTTCGTTTGGTATTGCCTATTGTGAAAACTTCCGGAACAGAGATGCTGATGGGTAAGTGCAGAGCCGCAGCAGAGGTTTTCCCTTTAAAAGTTAGTCAAGATAACCAAGAGGAAAGGAGTGGCTTTGAGGAAATTCACTTGGCATATGTCTAGCGGAGCAAGAGGGAGGGCAGAAGTAGAAAACTTACTTGCACTAGCTGCTAGCATAAAGCTAATGAAATTTGCTGAAAGACCAGAGCATTTGCAAGTGGGCTGGCAGGTTGTCCTTTCTGCCTCTTGGATTCCCTTGCATAGCCTCGAGCTCCCTTTTCCAGTACAGTGGTTATTTTGCAGTTTCTTCCACCAACTGTATGAGAGGTTCTGATTCTGCAGGCATAAAAGAACTTTAAAGTTGCCACGATCCCTGATCTCTGGCCTGTTTCTAAAAGCCATTCTCTGGCCTGAGGCTCTTTGAATTACTGCTCAGATTCCTATAGCCTCTTATTCCAAGTTCAGAGGCAGACATTTCCTGATGGATGCACAAGAGTGCTCTTCATGCACAAGAGTGCTCTTTGACTTCATAGCACGTAGTGCTCAATAGTTATAAAGGGCAAGAGACAATGAGCAGCTCATCAAAATTAGATGCATAAATGACTGCAATAGATTTTTGTACCTCTGAGCAAGTGGTGTGTAGCATTCCAGAGTATGTACTGGTGCTCTGTGGTATTCAGCATACACTGGAATGTTTTGCTTGTCATACAGAAAGCTTCTTGCGTGCTTTAAGACGAGGCCATCTTCTACCCTATGCCCCATAGGTGCTGTAAATAGTCTGAGAACACCCTGCTAATAATTCTGTGTGGGGGCACTTCATAATCTAGGACATACAGAAAGCTAAACTCTCATTGGCAACTTCATGTTTTCAGGAATGTTTTTATGTTTTTTGGCTGGAGAACTGTCAGCATCTTGTCCTGGGAGAGGAATCTGGCCAGCCTTTATTGTTGAATTTGCTGGTGATAAGAGTTTGTATGCCTGTACTGCTCTTAGTGCTCTCAAGGCTTGCTGAGCAAAATCAAGCCTCTGTTTCTTTTCCAGATTCTGTGGGGAATGCCTGCAGCCATGCCTCCAAGTTCCGTCTCCTCTCTGCCCACTCTGCCGCATGCCCTTTGACCCCAAAAAGGTGGAGAAGGCCTCCAGTGTAGAGAAGCAGCTCTCCTCCTTCAAGGCTCCCTGCCGGGGCTGTAGCAAAAAGGTAATTTCATGAGCCACGTGGGCAAGGGCAGATGCCAAGTTTAGAACCACAAGAAGGAACTGGCTGGTTAATTCCTCCCGCCCCCCTCCCAGGTCACTTGAAAATTGCAGAGAGTCTTTCTGCCTGTTGTAGCAATTGTAATGCACTGTGCTAGATGCTGCATGATTTTTAATAGTTTTTATTGCTTCTTTTATTATTTACATTGTATTATAGTTTGAATTCCATTGTATTCAAATTATAATATAAGAAAGAAAGCAATAAAAATACAGTTAAAAATCAACATGAAACTTTAGTAAGGACAAGTCATGGACTGGTTGAGTGAAGTTTACAAGTCTCAGTTGGAGGGCATGTGGCTTGAGGTTTGGCGGCTGGAAGAACAGTTTGAGGTTCAGTTCAAAGTTCCTTTGCAACCTTAAAGCGGCCACCTTGCCCCTTTTCAAGTAGCATAGAAGACAGTTTGAGTACAGAGTGATACAGTTTGCTTAATTAATTAGTGTGTGACAATTACCCGGAAACCAAGCTTTTATGTTAAGAGGATACAGCACATTCTTAGGAAGAAAAACAGAGTCCTTTTGTCTCCATTCCTCATTTTACAGGTGACCCTCGCAAAGATGAGATCCCATGTCACATCCTGTACTAAGGTTCAGGAGCAGATGGCCAACTGTCCAAAGTTTGTTCCTGTTGTCCCGACATCCCAACCCATTCCCAGGTATCTAATCTTCACCCGTTGGACAAGGTGCTGCATTCTGTTGGAGTGTTGGGCTGATGAGGCTTGCATGGAGAGAAAGTGGATAGATGGAGGAACCTTCTTAGACTGCCTTTCCGACCTAACCTGTGCTGACCTCTTAAAGTGCTAGACTGACATTCTTAGGGTTGTTGACCTCATTTCCTCACTCACCTCCTCTTCCTTGATATCTGCCACTTCTGGAGAAGAGAGGAGGAGAGACCTTTTGTCACTTTCTCCTGCAGATATCAAAGAGCAAGCAGGGCTCCTTTGCATCTCCAGCTTAATTAGGTGGAACTAGGAACTCTTTACCATCCAGTTTGTAATTCCTGTAAGAAACACAGCTTTCTTATTTGCGCACCTAATATCTCGGTGCGATTGCTTTGCCACTAAAAAAAATCATCAGCAAGTATACCGTATACAGCCAGCTTTTGAGCTGTGTGCTAACTCTGCAAGGTTAACCAATGGTTTTGAAGCTGTCACGAGTGAGCCATGCTGTCCGTGGGGGTTTTCTTTTGAAAGGGAGCATTGGCAAGCACCCCACAGGTGCTGTTCTCCTGGGTGACCCTTCCAAATTTCTGCTGTCTTTTCCAGCAATATCCCAAACCGGTCCACATTTGTGTGTCCCTATTGTGGAGCGCGGAACCTGGACCAGCAAGAGCTGGTGAAACACTGCATGGAAAACCACCGCAACGACCCCAACAAAGTGGTGAGTGGCCATGGATCTAAATGGAAAAGAGGCTGGGAATTGTGCCCTCCCATATACAGGTTTGGGTTTTTTGGGGGGGAGGGGGGCAGAAGCAGGATGAAAGGCCAGTGTAGTGGTTTGCCCATCCTGCCTATGGCACAACTTGAGTTACCCGCTGCTTTAGGTTGTGAACTGCAGGCTGTTAGATGCTGCTCTTCAGCTCCTCAGCTGATGTAGAGCTAGAGGGGTATAACTGTCCAGTGAACTGTGAGGTTTGTGCGCATCTGATTTGTTTCCCGGTGCGGAGTTGGTAGGTGCATGTGCATCCGCTCCCAGGCATGGAGTGCTGTGCCGGTTTCTAGCTCATTTAATCTCTATTCAGCTTCTCAAATGGACAGAGGCAGTGCGGTGATGCCTTTTCCGCAGCCAGATAAAAGAGAGGAGATAAGTGCCCTGGAGAGGGTCATGTTGAGAGTTTAGGGTAGCAGTTCTGTTTTGAGGTCCACCTTCCATCGGTCCAAAACTTAAATTTGGAGATCTGGTCAATTTGGTACCAATAGGTGTTTCCAAAGCAACCCAGGATGGGGTGCAGGAAAGAAGCTTGTTGCTGTTTTGTAGTTGATGTTGGTATTGATTATTTTAATTTTTTCATGGTGGAGAGGGCTATCAATGGCTACTGGCCTTGATGGCTATGCTCTCCCTCCATAATCAGAGGCAGCAATACTTCAGAACATCAGTTGCTGGAAACCACGGGAAGGGAAAGGGCTCTTGTGCTCATGTTTTGCTTGCCGGTTTGACACCAGCATCTGGTTGCCACTGTAACAACAGGAGGCTGGACTCGATTGACCACTAGCCCAATCTAGCAGGCCATTCTTACATTATGTACTTAATGCATTTGATTTGCGTATGCATATTCATTTGCCAGCTGCTTTTGATGTTTGGGGTTCCAGAGAAAAGCAAGGTGTAAATATTTTTAAAAGAAATAGTCTGAGCTCCTCAGGAGTCATGTATGGCAAATGCCAGCACAGAAAAGGTCATAGCTCAGTGGTAGGGCATCTGTTTTGCATGCAGAAGGTTGTTTGTTCATTCACCAGGTAGAACTAGGAATGTCCCCTGTTTGAAATCCTAAGAACTTTTGCCAGTTAGTACTACCAATGGCTTGACTTTCTAAGACAGCTTCCTAAAATTGGTAAAGGAACCCCAGGTGTGTGCTGTGGAAACTGGAGACTTTACATCAGAACTTTTGTCGCCCTCCTAAGAAAACATGGAAGCCTTTTCTGTGTGCAGTTAGGGTGTTTGCTGGATAGCAAGGCATGCATTTGTCATATTTTCTGAGCAGAAGTCTACAGGCAGTGCAGCAAGCCTTGGATAATAGCTAAAACAGGGGAAGGAAGGGGAAGGAGATGGAAATCAGGACCACCTCACTGCTACAGATGAGAGACTAGCAGCTTCCGTTGATTCCTCTCAAAGTTTTCCATCCCATCTCGTCATCAGAACAACTTGTAACTAAGAACTTGTGCCTGAGTTTGCCTATTTCCTCCTCCCTCCCAATAGGTTTTCCTTTCGTATTGTGAATTTTTCGATTCTAAGTTTGAGGGCATGGACTTCTTCTCTTTTTTTAATGACTTGTAGGCTGCTTTGGGAACATTTTTTGGTGGAAGAGTAGGACCAAAAATAATTAATTAAACACATGGAATAAATTATAGTGGTATTATTTCCCTAGGCACACATGCACTACAAATCTCATTGTTGATTTAGTGTGCTACTTTGTTGCTTTAGAATGGGCTAATCTGGTTCTTTCCTTTTTAGTTGACAGTCCGCTTCTTCTCTTCCTCCTGCCTCTCTGTGTTCCAGGTATGCCCAGTCTGTTCAGCCATGCCTTGGGGTGACCCCAGTTATAAGAGTGCCAACTTCCTACAGCATCTTCTGCACAGGCACAAGTTCTCCTATGACACATTTGTGGTGGGTACCTACTGCCAAACTTACATGGGGTGCATTAGATGGCGGTCAGGAGCCCTGGTGCTCAATATTGCTTTCTGTGGGTTGGCAATTAGGACTCCCTTGTTGCTTGCTTTGAAGGTTTGCGGTTTTTGTTGTTATTCTTTAATATGTTTTTCCTCGGGGGTCCTTTGGGCCTGGAAAGAGGGATAAAAATATAATCTTTGATGATAATCATGGACCAAACTGATATGGGGCGGGATGGGGATGCTGTTGTATCAGAAATTCCACCTTCCTCCCATTTGAGAGCTCAGGTAGGTGTTCTTTCTACTCCACTCTTATAAGGAGACTTCCCTTTTAGACAACTTGGACATAATTGTTGAGATTTTAATCTTGTCCCAAGCCTTTTATTTTATTTTTAAGTCAGTGTAGTGTTTAGATTGCCACATTGGGAAACCTGGATTCGAATCCCTGCGCATTCATGAAGCTCAGTGGGTGATCTTGGGCCAGTCTTTACCTTTCAGCCTGGCCTACCTCACAAGGTTGCTGAGAGGGTGGAAGGGAAGGGTGAGGAATCAAGGACACTGCTCTGAGCGATGTGGAGGAGGAGGAGAGAGAAAAAAGGAAGTCTTTTGGCAAAGCAATATCGGGGACGGGGCTTGGAGCAGGGAGGGAAATGCTTCCATTTGGTTCCCTGCAATGGTTCTGTCCTCATTTCCAGGACTACAGCATCGATGAAGAAGCAGCACTGCAAGCGGCGCTGGCACTCTCCCTCTCCGAGAACTGAGGGCACCTGCCATGTGGTGGATCGGGACTGTTCGGGGCTCTTGCTGACCTTTCCCCACACAGTGGGGAGGCACAACCCCTCACCCTTCCCTCGGCCTCCATCTAACAAGTAGGCAGCCCATTCCCTCGGCTCCTGTCCTGCCTTCTTCTGCCAGGTGGAACCTTCCTTCATTTTTCGGAGCTCAGAGGTGAGGGGATTCGATGTAGGCGCTTGAACAGGAAAATGCAGCGGGGGACCCCGGCCTCGCCCACTTCGAACTGTCGTTTGGGCCCACTTTGTACTTCCGGTTGGACATTCCATATGTAACTTCAGCGCAGAGGGTATATTTTATTAAGATGCTTTTACTAAGATTTTAGCACTGTCGGCCCTCATCCTGTTTGCGGTTTATATAGCAACAACGCATTTTGTGGGGAACTCTGTAGTTTAAACCTTTTTTTAAAAAAAAAGAAATATTGCCTGTGGTTTTTGTTAAGTCATTTGGATTTTTTTAATTATTATTTAAAAGAAGAAGAAGAAGCATGGGACACAGGCACTTTGTAGGACTATTTATTACGCCCTTGGGGAGCAAATTGCTTACCACTCAGCCATTGCAACAGAGGCAGCAAACGCTGGGAGTGCATGGAAATGCCAATGAAAGGCATTTCAAAAGGATCCAGAATCCCCAAGTCAGGTTAGGAAGCCATTCCTAGCCACATGCATCTTTCTCTCCCTTTCCCTTCTGCACCCCCGCCCCCCAAAAAACCCTTCCTCATTTTGTACCGGCTTTTGTGATAACTACATGCAGCCTTTCCCAGCCCGGTGTATTCCAGGTGATTTGGACCACAGTCCCCATCAGCACCAGCTGGGAGTTGTAGTCCAAAACTCCCGGGAGCCACCATGCTGCCTGAGGCTGCCATGTAGGTTATCTGGGGGATTTTTTTCTACATCTATCGGTGTGACAATACTCTTTTCACATTTTATAGAGAGAAAAACAAAACAGTTAACTGTTAATACTGCAATATCTGTGTTTGACTAGGAACAATAGTATTTTTATGGAGCATTATTTTTTAAAGTATATTTTTTAAAGAAAAAAAGAGGTATGTATCCAAGAATTTCAGGGTGGGGGTGGGGGGCGTGCCAGAACCTGGAGTGGAGAAGGGGCTTCCTTTCATTAACACTGGAGCAATCAGACTATTGTCGTCTTCTTGTTTTTCAATATTTCTCTTCTCTTCCCCCCCCACCCCCCACAAAAAAAGGAAAAAGATCTTTTGTTGAAATGACCTTTCTGGGTTTCCTTTTCTCCAAGTAACAATCCTTTCTTTTTAGAAGCTAGAGGGGGAGAGAGAAACTTGTGCGGCCATTTCAGGTTGTCATAAGCTGTTACACGCCGCAAGGTACTACAAGGTTTTATCATCCAGGTATCATGATAATGGATCAGCAGGTCCAAAGTAGACTTGAAAGAAATAAAAGCTGTGAATAAGCTACAGGATATGGTGTCTGTTTGTGTCTCTAATATGAAGAATCTGCTCAAAACGGGCACCTCGTAGCACATCCTGGGGGTGGGGTTACATGCCCTCTAGATTATTTTACAGTTGGGAAGTTTCACAGTACAATGTTTAAAATGGACAACTTCCACCGGAGTCCTGGAGAGCCCTGCCAGCTACCCTGATATGCATTTTTTTTCCCCAGGGAGCAGTTTTTCAGATGAAGAGGATTCAAAACTGAAGCCCTCCCTACAAGGGTTGCAGCCCACCTTCTGTCACCTCATTCTATATATCTGGCCTAATTTACTTCCTAGCATAGATTTTGAGGTTCGGAGGGATGGGGACATTGTGCTGTAGACAGCAGAGTCTCCACTAGGGGGAGCAGCAGCCTCAGTGCTGCGCTTCCCAGCCTGCAGATCTTCCTTGCTTGAGCTGCCTTTGGCTGAAATCAGGCATGGCTCTCTTGGAGCTTCTTCCAAATGGTTTTGGAATGCAAGCAGACTTAACCCCTGTACTGCCGCACAGATTTCTTGGCCTTTGGATAGGAAGGGGCCCATGCCCCAGGTTTGAATCTCCCCAAGTGAGTTGGCTGTTTGAGGTCGCTCTTATCCCAGGCACAGGGCTCAGCAAAGAATCTGTGGGAAAGTACAATAAGATCTGCATGAGAAAGAAGCTCCTGTGTGGGCCATACAAATTGTCCATTAGGGTATTGGGGCCCTTCCTGTTTGCCTTTTCCAACCTGGTGCCCCCCAGGTGTTTAGTACTTCAAATTCTGCCAGCACAGCCATAATATGGTGTGGCTGATGGGAGTAATCTTAAACATCTGGAAGGTGCCAGGTTGAGGAAGCCTGGCATACAGTAAGGGGAGCGGTACTCATGGGCACTCAAGGAAGCTGAAGATTCAGGGGAGGTAAAAGAAAGTACTTCACTTAGCACAAAGTGAAACTTTGGAACTCACTCCAGTAGGAAGCAGTGATGGCCAGCAACCTAGATGGCTTTAAAGGAGGATTGAACAAATTAATGGGAGGATCATGTTATCAGTGGCTACTAGCCATGATGGCTATGCTCTGCCTCCACCATTGCAGGCAGTAATGCTTCTGAATACAGTTGCTGGAAACTGCAGGAGGGGAGAGTGCTCTTGTGCTCAGGTCCTGCTTGCAGGTTTCCCAGTTCAAGAGAAGGGAGAAAGGGAGATTTTGTTGGCAGTTTAGGGAGCCAAGTATCGCTTAGCCTGGCGAGCTGTAAGTCCCACAGCAAGGCTAGCAGGTGTTGTGGATTTTCTCTGCTGCAAATGTCCCAGAGTACTGGAATGCCAAAACAGTCTGACTTCCTGAGCCTGAGCCAATTGAGATAAGCCTGGCTCAGATCAGGAGTCCTTGTTTCCCAAGCACACCACCTACTGACTCATTAACTCCTGCCAGTGGGACTAACAAGCCTGGGTTTCGTCACCACAGGCCCCTCTTCAGCCTCATGTTTTCAGTCTCTCCCCCTGGCTGCCTGACAGCTGAATCAATGCTCAGCATCTTTTATCAGGGGTGACGCAGGATGCAAGGAGCATCTTATCTCCTGCCTGGCTTCTGTCAACAGCACAGCCCCAACCTGTGGCTTCTTCAAGGGCCATAATCATCATGGCTGTCTCAACTTCAAAGGCCTTGTCTCTTTCGTCAAGTTCTTTTAATGAGGCCAGAGTGCTTAACGACTTCATTATACTTCACCCCCCTCCCCCTTTTGCACTTCCTTGCCTGCCTCTTAAATGTGCACAGAGGTCATTGAAGCAATGGAAAACTCCACTCTGTGTTGAGAAATCCTGATGGCGAAGGGGGTTGGAGGGATTCAACAAGTGAGCTGCGACAGTGAATAAGTTGATAGGATGCGCCAAGAAACCTAACACTGCCAACTTGGAACACCTGTAGAGCTGTATGGACTAATGCCAATGCTGGACAGCTGGTGCCACATAGCGACTGATGCAATTTTATGCGTACTTTAACAGTAAGACCCACTGGGGCTTCCATGTCTACAGGATTGCAACCTAAGCAACTGAGCTACAAACCAGCCATTCCTCACTTCAAATGTGGCTTCTGCCATGAATGCTTTGTAGGTAGCCTTGGCCTCCCCCATATTTTATGGCCTACCTTACAAGGGTGGAGTAAGGATTACAGCTAGGTAATGTGTGGGGAACCTTTGCCCCTCCACAGGTGGCTGAACAACTATCATCCCTAGTCATTGACCATGCTGCCTGTGCCTGACGGAAGCTGGAGAGACAAACATCTCCCACCCCTGATCTATATGAAGTCCTTTGGAAACACACTGTAATTGCTTATTTAACATTCAGCAGCCTGATGCCCTCTATTTGGTTTGGACAACAGCGCCCATTGGCTGTGCTGCTTAGGGCTGATAGAGGCTGTAGTCCAAACCAGCTGGGGGGGGGGGATTGGAAAGTTCAGTATATGCCATACCAAGGATGTGCCATTGAACTCCCAGTGTCACAGAAGCACAGAGGAGGGCCTGTATCTCATGGGAGGGAGCATCAGCTGCTTTGCATGCAGGGAGCCCCTAGTTCCATCCCCAGCATCTCCAGTAAAAAAGTCCATTGGCAATCATTGTTGTCTACACTGACTGGCACCAGAGGCTCTGCTTGGACAACTTTGCATCAAGCAAACTTCTCATTGCTTTCCCCAGTAAGTATAACACAGTCCAGCAGCACCCTGACTACTTCTGGGCAGAGTTCAGCAGAGTGAGGTAGCTACTGAGGATTGGAATAGAAGGCAAAGAAATGTCTGTATGGCTATTGTCCGTCCCTATTTCCAAAGAGCCCCTTTTCAGGTCTCCATTCCAGGATGTTTAAGAAGGGACAGTCATGCCATCGAAGAAGCGCACTGCCTCACTTTGCTATTTCCAAACAGATTAGGAACATCTACACATGCTCAAATCTTGGGCTCCAAATTCCCATGAGCTCCTGCTGCTGGCATGGCTAAAAGTCAGGGAAAATGAGTGCCACAGGTTCCTCATCTCTGAGATCAAAGGATCCACTAACAGGTGATGTGGGGATGGAAGGAGCTGCTTGAGACCCCAAGGAACCACTGGAGACTAGGCAGATGTATAAATAGGCCAGATCTTGTATAAAGCAACTTTTTTTGTTTTGTTCCTACATTAACATGGCAGCACCTCTGAGCATGTACAGAGCAGTCTCCTCATTATTGTCAACTCAGGTCAGAGAGTGTGGCCTTTGCTCCTCCCCATACGCCCTTTCTTCATCATCCCCCCTTTAGATCTGCTTCTCAGGCTTGCTGTTCGACAACCCAGGAGATGACCCTTCTGAGAACAGCTTTTCCCCATCTCTTGCGTCTGAGCCAATATTTGTTCTGAGTGACTTTGGTACAAGCAGTCATTTCCTGCTGGTCACTGGGTCTGGATGGAGGAGGGAGAATGGGGAAGGCTTTGCTGTTGGGTCAATTAAGGAGTGGTGACTGCATAAGAGAATCAACACAAGAAATGAGTCTTTGGACTCCGTAAAGGCTCACCGCTTTATGGTGGCATCATAAAGCAGGGGTGGGGGAACATCTGTGGACCTCCAGATGTTAGACAACAACTCCCATCTGCCCCAGCCAGCATGGCCAATGGTCAGGGATGGTGATGCATGGTATGGAGAAAGTGGATAGAGAAAGTTCTTCTCATGGTCTCACAACAGTAGAACTCATGGTCATTCAATGAAATTAAATGCTAGAAGATTAAAGGTAAAGGGACTCCTGACCATTAGGTCCAATCGTGACCGACTCTGGGGTTGCGGCGCTCATCTCACTTTATTGGCCGAGGGAACCGGCGTATAGCTTCCGGGTCATGTAGCCAGCATGACAAAGCCACTTCTGGTGAACCAGAGCAGCACACGGAAACACCGTTTACCTTCCCGCCAGAGCTGTGCCTATTCATCTACTTGCACTTTGACATGCTTTCGAACAGCTAGGTTGGCAGGAGCAGGGACTGAGCAACGGGAACTCACCCCGTCGCGGGGATTTGAACCGCCTACCTTCGGATCAGCAAGTCCTAGGCTCTGTGGTTTAACCCACAGCGCCACCTGCGCTAGAAGATTAGGACAGATTTAAAAAGTGCTTCTTCACACCGCACATAGTTAAACTATGGAACTCACTGCCACAGGAAGCAGTGATGGCCACCAACCTGAATGGCTTTAAAAAGAGGATTAGGCAAATTCGTGGAGTTTAAGGCTGTCAATGGCTACTAGCCAATATGACTATGCTGTGCCGCCATGGTTGGTCGGAGGCAGTAATGCTTCTGAATGCCCATCGCTGAAAACCACAGGGAGAGTGCTCTTGTGCTGGGGTCCTGCTTGAGGGTTTCCTGCAGACATCTTTGTGCTAGATGCACAAACCATTACACACACACACACACCCCAATTCAGAGAAAATGAGTTGTAGGCAATGGAAGCTGAAGGGCCAGGGTGGGGGGTGGAATGCTAGAGGCAGGAATATGGAACTGTCACATTTCCCTGCAGAGCACAAACAAACACAAGAAAAAAACCAGGCCTTTCTTAACAGTAGGCGTTGGCGATGAATCCACCGAGCAAGAAATGATTGCTTTAACACTGAAATGGGGACAGTCCTTTTCTGATAGGAGAAAGATAACCCCACTCTTGATTGAGTCTGCTCTGAACTGAATTTGCCAGCAAAAACTTTAGTCATCTCACTTTGGGCTAGACATAGATGAGACCTTTTGGCAGGTGCCTGTGAGGCAGATTCTTCTGTCTTTATACCGCCTCTTCACGGAGCAAAACTCTAGAAATGTAACAGTGTCATCAAAGTGAGAAAATGCCATGACGCCTTTAAGAACCAAATGTTCGAATGTGGCACTAGCACCTTTACAGGTCGTGTAGGCTGCACGCGTCGTCTGGCAGGAAGTGGCTAGTGGGCTTTTCTGATGTGGTCGGGGACCTGGGCAAGAAGAGGTGTCATGCTTCCTCTGCCTGCCATCGCTCCGTTGCTCTGATGTCAGAGGGGTCAGCGCAGGCAGCCTGGGGCTGGGTGCTAAAAGGAACCTAGGAGGACAATGTTAAAAGGCAGCATGTGGCCTTTGCTAAATGAAGAGGAAACTTCGCTAGAACCTGCTTAACACATTGCTAGAGTGGTATTCAAAGCTTCTTGACAGAAACTCCTGGCCGTAGGCAGATGGCACCAATTGCTCATTCCGTTTGCTATGTATGACAATCGCTGCCTTCACAGGAACAGAGGAAGCTGCCTCAGGTGAAGTCAAACCCACACTCAGTATTGCCTGCACTGGCTGGCAGCAGCTCCCCAAATTTTCAGACAGGTTGTCTTTTCCACCCTACCTGCAGATGCCAGGGCAGGCATAGGCAAACTCGCCCCTCCAGAAGTTTTGGGACTACAACTCCCGTCATCCCTAGCTAACAGGACCAGTTGTCAGGGATGGTGGGAATTGTAGTCTCAAAACATCTGGAGGGCCGAGTTTGCCTATGCCTGTGCTAGGGATTGAACCTAGGACCTTCTGCATGCAAAGCAGCTGCTCTATCACTGAGCTATGGCCCTTCCCGACATCAGACCTATGAAAAAGACTGTAAAGTCAGGCAATAGGACTGCAGAAGAACAAAGGCTTCATTTGTCAAAGGACTCTGAAGCAGGGTGTCTTCACCCTTGCTATTTCCCATCTGTTCTCAAGCATCCCTGTAGCAGGGAGTAGGCAACTGGGCAGTGCTTCAAAGAGAGACAGTGTGGTGTAGTGGTTAAGAGCGGTAGTCTTGCAATCTGGGGAACCGGGTTCGTGTCTCCGCTCCTCCACATGCAGCTGCTGGGTGACCTTGGGCCAGTCACACTTCTCTGAAGTCTCTCAGCCCCACTCACCTCACAGAGTGTTTGTTGTGAGGGAGGAAGGGAAAGGAGAATGTTAGCCGCTTTGAGACTCCTTAGGGTAGTGATAAAGTGGGATATCAAATCCAAACTCTTCTTCTTCTTCTGGGGAGGGGGTGGGAAGGCAGGTGTCTTCAATGAAACCCCCATACCCTACTTCCTGACTCCCTCCAGTTTTAGCAATATCTTACTTACTTACTTACTTATTTTGTATACCACCCTTAGTCTGAAAATCACAGGGCAGTTCACAACATAAAAATACAAAATGAGAACACAAAATACAGAATAAAACAAAAAGAAGCCAATCCAGAAGGATATCTTGGTTGATGGTATCTGAAGCCTCTAAGAGGCCAACGAGAATTAACAGGGGCACATTTCCCCTATCTCTCTCCTGACATGCGTCATCATACAGGGCAACCAAAGCAGCTTCTGTGCCAAAACCAGCCCTGAACCCCGACTGAAATGGATCTAGAAGATCATGTCACTCTGTAGCCTTTTCCAAGCAAGAGCTAAAGCAGACATCACAAAAAGGCAATGGAGACTGGCCCCCTCTGTCCCCTCCATTATCTCAGCACTGCTTCCAGAACACCTGCACCTTTTAAAAAGGTGTTTGGAGGGGCCATAGTCCAGTAGATTAGAGCATGCAGAAGGTACCAGGTTCAATCACCTGCATTCTCAGATAGGGCTGGGAAAGACTCTTCTCTGTCTCTGAGTTGGTAGAGCATGAGACTCTTAATCTCAGGGTTGTGGGTTTGAGCCCCATGTTTGGTAAAAGTTTTCTGCATTGCAGGGGGTTGGACTAGATGACCCTTGTGGTCCTTCCAGCACTACAATACTATGATTCTATGAAACCCTGGAGAGCTACTGCTGCCGGTCAGTGAACATTATATTAATTCACTTATGGAACTTGCAAACTGCCCCAGGCCGGTTCACGAAGATCATCTTAAGGCATCAATGCAACACAGTTAAACATTATGAAACCTACATCCAAAACAAACTGATCGACATTTCTTTTTAAAAATCCTCATAAAGAAGAAAGCAGAAAACAGCAGCCATTCATAACCCAAGGATCTTAAGAAGGCCAACTAAATCCCACCAAAGGCTGGGGTAAATTGTCCTGATGGTCTGACTTGATATGGGCCCATTTCCTCTGCTCCTAAAAATTAGCCACTGGCCTTTGGCATATATTTGAAACGAAAAACAAAGCTCTCTTCCCCTGCCCCAGCCTGCCTGGGTAAACCAGTAGCAGAAGGCAGTCAAGGAGGAGCAAGATCACATAATGGTCTGTTTTCTCAACTGATCCTCCAGCAAGCAAACTGCAGGAGGAGGAATTCTGAGACACAATGGCAAGGTGAGTAAGTTTATGGGGCTGAGCTCTTCCCGATAATGTTTATCTCACCCCCCATCTCACTGCCATGCTTCAAAGGGGTTTGCAAATATCCCCTAAGCCCCAGAGATCTCCCAGTGAAGCAATGGGGCAGGGGGTGGGGAGGGGAGGTGGTGACAGAGGATAAGCAGGCCCAGGGTGGAAAGAAGGCCTCCATCTGACTCGCCCAAGATTGGGTCTGCATTTTACAAGCTAAAGCCCAAGGAGGGAGGAAAGGAGAATTGATCCCCATCCCTGAAAAATTAAGAGTGTTCAGGGCTTAGCCTGAGCCAGCATGCAGCCCAAAAAAGATTATGTGTAGCCTCTGAGCATGTGCAGGGTACCATTTCTACGCACATTTCTGTCCATCCTGACAAGCAAGGGGCAGGATCCGAGTTCAAGAGCACATTCCAGCCAGGCAAAAACACTTAAGCAGGATGTGAACCTGGGCCAGTGAGGGGCATGACTTCAGAAGGCGAGATGGAAAGCTCTGTAGGGCCACATTCGCTTCCCACTGCTGCTGTAGGGAGATGGGATGTGGCTGTTTGGAGTGAATGAAGTGTGAGTGGGGCAGGGCAGGCACCTCCAAACTGCACCTGGCTCATTCCCTCTCCTCAGAAGAGATGTGCCCAGAAGGGTGAGACTCCGCTAGTCTGTTGCAGCAAAATTCAAAAGGAACATTGTGGCATTTTAAAAACACACCAGATTCATTATGGAAGAGTGGTCACTTTTGTTCGCTGCATTAATGATGTCCTCAGCTGGCAGATGTATCTACGCCTGCATAGATAGATATAAGACCAGCCTTCTAGAACCTGGTGCCCTCTACTGTTTGGAGGACAACTCTCCTCACCCCCAGCTAGCATGGCCACACCTCCAAAAGGGCCCTGGAAGTCTTTTGAGAGAGGTCTTGCTTCCTTCTTGTGCCATATGCACACTTCTTTTATCCTGCAGACACTTTTGTCAGCATTCAGATTTTCAGACTTTGCAGATTTTCGAATCCACACAAAACCTGCCCCCCTCCCCAAAATAAATCTACTTACTCAAGTGGGATAAGTGCACAGACAACGGCAGCTGCTTTGGGAAACAAAAACCCTCTTGCCTGCTTTGTGAAGGGCTGTGGTTCAATGGTTGGAGTATCTGCTTTGCTGGCAGATGGTCCCAGGTTCAATCCCCTCCCCAGAATCTCTAGGTTGGGCTAGAAAAAAAATTCCTTGCTTGACAACCTGGGAAGCCGCTGCCAGTCAGTGTAGACCAGGGATCAGCCGGCCCACCTTCCACCATCCCTCAGACCATGTGGTGGGCCGGACTATATTTTTTTTTGGGGGGGGTGAACGAATTCCTATGCCCCACAAATAACCCAGAGATGCATTTTAAATAAAAGGACACATTCTTCTCATGTAAAATCGCGCTGATTCCCGGGACCATCTGCGGACCGGATTTAGAAGGCAATTGGGCCACATCCGGTCCCTGGGCCTTAGTTTGCGTACCCCTGGTGTAGACAATACTGAGCTAGATAAGCCAATGCTCTGGTCCAGCTGCCCTATATTCTTGTGCCTCTGAATAACCATTGCTGGGGGGATTTGGAGAGGCTCTTCTTGCCCTCCTGCCCTGTTTGTGGGCTCCTGGTTGTCGGCTAGGCTTGTGAAAGCCTGGATGGGCTCTGACCCAGCAGGGCTCTACTTCAGACGTGGCAGATAAAGCCCTGCTGCTGCGCTGAGCGAGCCCTGGACTACTGCCTTGACTGCACCACACCGTGTAGGGACCAAGTGGCCGACGTGTTTTTCCTTTACGCGAGGGGTGGCGGGAGAAGCTGTCCTCGCCTAGCCGGAGTTTGGACACCTTAACCTTGGAAGCTAGCGGGAGGATTCAAGGTGATCCCCTCCTCTGCCCCGAGCGAGCCCGCCGCGGGGCTTCCCCGGCGTCGTGGTCGCGGCCGCCCCTTGGGCTTTTGCACCTGCCGCGGGGAGGGCGGCCCCGGCGGAGGCGGCCAAGGACGGCCCCTCGGCCGGCGGTTGGCTCGGCGGGAAGCCCATGCTAATGAGCCCGCGGGTTTATTGCACCTGCCCGGTCGGCTCGCTTCGCCGGGACTCTCCGCTCGCCATGCCGCGCTCCTTCTTGGTCAAGAAGCCCTCCAGCACTCGCGTCCCCAACTACGGCCAGCTGGAGACGCGCCGCCAAGGTAAGGAAGGGCGAAGTGGTTTGCGCCCAGGGCGCACGGCGCGCTTTGGAAAGCTGAGCGGCAGTGAGCGCGCTGCCCACGACGGGTCCTTCCAGCTTTCCCTTCTCGCAGCTCTCCTCGAGCGCTTTTCCTTGCCCCGACTCCCTGCCCCGGTCTATAGAGCGGGCCGTCTCCCTTCCCTCTCCACATTTTTATCTCCGACCGGTTTCCTTTTGCGCTTCAAACTCCCGAGCGGCGCGCTCTTGCGCTTGTTTACTCAGAAGGCAGCTCCGCAGGGGCTTTGTCCCAATTATGCCCGCCTAGGGTTGCGTGATGGGGATGGGTTTTTAGAGTCCCTTTTGCTGCTTGAAGTGCGCTTGGAAATAGAAAACTAATTTGCAGCACACGCCTATACGTGTCTGCTCGGAAGTAAGTTCCTTTGCGCTCAATGGCGTTGACTCTCTAGTGTGTTTCGGACTGTGGCCTTCGTTTTTACCCGGCTGCTTTTTTCTTAGCGTGCTGGGGAGGGGGCCCGCGCGCGGATTTTAAAAGGGGTTTATTTCCCCTCACCCACCCCATCTGAGTTCTCAAGTATAATAAATACATTAGGGTTTATTTTTTTAAAAAAAGTTCATCTAGAAGCGATTATTTCTGCATTCTATCTCACATTTCTATGTATGCAATTGCCGTTATTCCTTGTCGAATGCAAAATGCCCATAGGCAGCTTGGAAGAAAAATAGACAGTTTTTAAAATAAGAGGAATGAAACATCATAGGCCAAACATTAACAACCAGACCTCACTCAACAAGAAAGCCTGAATAAATGCAACATTTAGGTTCAGAAAGAGAAATCTAAACCTACGAAAGCCAACAGTGGAGAGAATATGTTAACTCCAGGACACTAAAAAGTGTTTCTGCTGTAAATACTGTTAAACTGCTAAGATTATTTTTAAAAGAAAATGGGTGGGGAGTGCCTAATATTTGCACAGCCCCAGAAATCCATAGAGTGGATGCCAGGGCAAAAGGAGGTTTCCCTCCTCGCTGCCAGACACACTTCAGTACATGCTTATACGATAATGTCTACTTGGTGAGTTTCGGAGTCATTTATCCTGTACCTTTGTCACATTGAAATAGCTTCCCTGGGTGTGTGGTGTAGTTGACTACGTGGTGCCAAAAGTTTCCACACCGTTAGTGGCACCTATTGGCAACTGAACGTTCTGTATTGCGCATAAATAAGACGCATGGAAAGGTTGGGCAACATGTCACAGCACTGGTGTGAAAAACCTGTTGTGCTGTCATAGGGTGGGGTGGGGGGGTGTTCCCAGTGTCCTCCCTGTGGTAAAGTGTGATGTGTAAAAGGTGGCCTGGAGGGTAGATTTCACTCAAACAGCAACTTTTCCAGGTTAGGTAGCCAGGGTCCCTCTACCCTTGCACTGAACCCTTTTGTACACAGATAAAGAATGCCAAGATTAGGAGGTGGCATGCAGATATTTTAAAAATGCCAAGTGTTGCCTCTTTGGGACAGGATTGTATTTGCTTTACGGTATTCATAAGGGTGAGCTCAATAATAATCTCGTGAGCATCTTGCCACTTCAACGCAAGGCTCAAATGTGGATTCCCCCACCCCCTTATACACTTCTTGGAAGCTCATTTTGCAAAATAAAACTTATTCTTAAGTTAACCACTATGGCTACATGGTTGCAACAGGCAGCATCTCTCTGAATGCATTCTGTTTTATTTGTTAAAAATAATGCTTCCAGATTACCTTAGGATCTGGTGTACTGATTCCAGTGCTTGATACATGGCGCTGTGGGCTGTTTCTGTGGTGTTTGCACCCGTATGACGCGTGTTTTACTGGAACTGTGTGTACACTGCATATGCATATTGCAGTGTTTTGAGTGCATAATGCAAAATGTTTGAGTGAGGCAGCCTTGAGGAGAGACTTCTATGCAACTGTTTATAATACTGGAAAGGAGTTTAATTAAACTATGGAACTCACTACCACAAGAGGCAGTGATGGTCAACAACCTAGACAGCTTTAAAACAGGATTAGACAAATTAATGGAGGAAGGAAAGGCTATCAATGGCTACTAGCCATGATGACTATCCTCTGCCTCCACAATTGGAAGCAGCAAAGTTTCTGAATGCCAGCTACTGGAAACCACTGGAGTGGAGGGGGCTCTTGTGCTTGGATCCAGCTGGTGGGTTTCATAGAGGCATCTGGGTGGCCACTGTGGGAGCAGGATACTGGACTAGATGGGCCATTGGCCTGATCCTGCAGGCTCTTCTTATGTTCTTACGCTTCTTAGTTAAAACCAACTGTTTTATTTACTTCTTTTTCTATATCACCCTTTAGGAACAAAAATACTGTAGATTATATTTTCTAAGAGAATCTCAATAAAACAGTCGCAAATTATTAAAAACTAGCGATCCAACAGCAACAACACAGAATGATACAACCACAAGGGCCAGGCCACAAAGTCGGATCCAACAACACAATTAGTTTCTGTAAGCCAAGATATAAAGAGGCCTGTTTGAAAAGTTCCAGGTATGGAGCCTGCCTAACATTTCATGCCTGCCTGTTTGCCAGCCTAACATCCTTCTCTGGTGGGCATCTGAACTGGGCTTCAGACACATACTTTCCAAAATATGCAGGGTAGGCATGTTGTCTGGTAGTGGTGAAGAGGCTTTTGAGGAACAATGGCTGCTTTTTATTTACTTGTTTTGTGTGTTTCCCCCAGAATCCAGTGGATTGTGCCACTCCTGGAGAGGGGCAGCATTCCCCGTCCTCAGTCAAGATGGCACGCCTTGTCCGGCAGCCCCCTATGAAGCTGGTAGCCTCTGGGACCACAGTTCTGCCATTGCCTGCCTGTCCCCACCTCTCCCACAGAGCAGTGAAGCCAAAGGGGAGCCCACATCGAGCTCCCAAGTAGGTTCTGGGAGCAGCCCTGGAGGCAGCTGGGGCTCTGCCACCCCTCTGCGTGATAACCAGAACAACCTCAATCTCCCGTTGGCATTCAGCCTGTTCCAAAGGAGGACTCCCAACCTGGGCAGCCCAGCAGAGGGAAATGGAGACAAACTGCAGGGGCCACAAGGCATAGCTGCCGACCCCCTGGAGACGTTTGAGTGTCCGGACTGCCGCAAGGCCTACAGCACCTTCTCAGGCCTGGCCCGACACAGGCAGCAGCGCTGCAAGCTGCAGGCAACCACGGCAAGGAAGTATTTCAACTGCAAGCACTGTGACAAGGAGTACGCCAGCCTGGGTGCCCTCAAGATGCACATCCGCACCCATACGCTGCCTTGTATGTGCAAGATCTGTGGTAAAGCCTTCTCCCGGCCCTGGCTGCTGCAGGGGCATATCCGGACACACACAGGTAGGGGGCGACCTTGAGGAAGGGGGCAAATGTGCATGGAAAAGAAGGGAGAGCAAAGTTTGGAGAACACTTGCATTTTGGTGTGGCTGGGGAAAACTTTTGGGCCCTCACACTCTGCTGTGATAAATGTTGCCTCTGATGTTGGTGCAAGGAGTTTCTATTTATTTCTTCTATTTGCTATTTATTATCTACCCTACCCTAGGGCAGCACGCAGATACACTATTTAAAAACAAAGCAGAAAGATTCTAAAACTGTTGAAACATTTTGAAAACAATTAAAATTAAAAACAGTTTCAGTTAAAAACATTTTCCAAAAGCAATTGCTGTTAAAGACATTATTCCATCCAACGATCACAAGGTTGCCAGGAATACTATTTTTCAGCCTGCAAATGCCTTGGTATCTTTTCAAATTCTTCCTGAAGTTGGTAATGATGGAGACAGACGTACTTTACTAGGGAGGGCATTCTACAACTGGGGAACCATCACTGAAAAGACCCTGTCATGGGTCAATGCCAACTGGGCAGCCTCACCTGCCAGTTGTAGGATCCAAGTTGGCTGGCACTGTGTATAGGCCACCCTTTCCCCCATTTTATCCTCCCAATAACCCTATATGGAAGGCCAGAGTGAGTTGGTTAGTGACCCAAGCTCACCCAATGAACTTCACTAGGTCTCCCCTGTCCTAGCCTGAGATTCTAACCATTCCACCAGCCTTCTCCTGAAATGCACTCTGCACATGTTCAGAGAGGCACTCATCTTGTTAAGTCACCTGAACCAGCGCTCAGCTCTGGATTTGTAAGGCTCACTAAGCTGGAGTGAGCCTCAACCTTAATTAAGCTCTGACTTAATTGGGATGGATAACTCGGGATGTTTTTTTATAGCATTGTCCACCTATTTTCTCAGTGTGCAAGTGGAATTTGCTATACAAAGAAACACGTACAAGAGCCTGTGCCTCACTGTTTTTAAAAATTCCTGTTAAATCGAACCTCCCCATCCAGAGGCAGTGTACCTTCCAGTTGCTGGGGGAACAAGCCACAACTGCAAGCTGTTGCTACCAGGACTTGCTTTGTCCCTCCACCACCTGGCTGGCTACTTCTGGGAACAGACTGTTAGGCTGGAGGGTCCTTTGCTCTGATCCAGCAGGGCACTTTTTATGATTCACTGGGCAGAAGTGTATAAAGGGGAAAGGTCACCCAAGAGCAGCTGAGAACTGTTATGCTGGAGGGAACCTCATTCCAATCCAGCTGAGCCCGTCAGATGTTTTCATGTAAATACTACGTCAGACTTGCATGAATAACTCCAGCGTACGGCATTGCCACTGAAGTTGTTCATGGCACAAGCTACGACTGAACAGCTGTGAGCCAGTGTGGCGTAGTGGTTAGAGTGTTGGGCTAAGACCTGGGAGACCAGGGTTCAAATCCCCACTCAGCTATGAAGCTCACTGGGTGACCTTGAGCCAATCACTGTCTCTCAGCCTAAGCTGCCTCACAGGGTGGTTCTTTTGAGGATAAAATGAGGAGGAAAAGGAGAACTATGTATGTCAACCTGAGCTCACTGGATGAAGGAAGGTGGAACATAATTGTAAAAATAAATATGTAAAGACTTTTCCTGGCCCCATGAAATTGGACCCCTGCTATTACTAGATTTCTGCTTCATTTGTTTTTTTAATCTCTGTTTTTATGTCTGAGTTTTTTGTAAGCTGTTTGGGGGTTTTTAAATAGTAAGCAGTTTAGAAATGTGTTTTCAATCAAAAATTTATAATAAAATAAAGTTTGCAGCGCAGGCATGCCCATTGTGAGAGAAAGTCACTGTGCCAAGCCCATCTTTGTTTTAGATCAGGAATGGGAGGCCCCGTGGCTTCCAGATACTGTTAGACTCCAACTCCCATCAGCCCCAGCCATCATGGCCAATGGTTGGGGATGATGGAACAGGAGAGCTGTGCAGTGGCCTGAGAAAGAACAGTTAGTGGAAGGGGATACCCTAGCTGCCATCCTTGGGACCCCTGGAAAAGTCACAAAGGCTGCTAAGCCTTGGGGCTGGATATGAGCCATGCAGCTGATTGAGTGCTGAATGAGAGGCAATCTGTGGAAGCTCTATCAAGCCCATAGATGCAAACCAAGAGTAAGAGTGAGACATGAGGGTGAGGTCAGCAGGTTCCAGGAACCCTCTTGGTTGTCCGATTTTGGAGGGGAGTGATCTGTGAGTTTGTTTGAGCCTTTGGTAAGAGCCAGGGTGGGTGGGTGGAGTCCCAGGTGAGAGCCAGGAGGCTGTGAGGTTTTCATTGAGGAGATTGTGCCAGAAGGAAAAGGGAGAGGGAGAGAGATTAGATGAGACAGATGATAGATAGATGATAGATAGATAGATAGATAGATAGATAGATAGATAGATAGATGATAGAGTTTTATTGTGTATTTTTGTAACATTTACTGCTCTAGTTTCCTGTACTAACATGGTATAAATGGTCTAAATCAGGGGTCAGCAAACTTTTTCAGCAGGGGGCTGGTCCACTGTCCCTCACACCTTGGGGGGGGGGGCTGGATTATATTTGGGGGGGGGTGAACGAATTCCTATGCCCCACAAATAACCCAGACATGCATTTTAAATAAAAGGACACATTCTACTCATGTAAAAACATGCTGATTCCTGGACTGTCCACAGGCCGGATTTAGAAGGTGATTGGGCCGGATCCGGCCCCTGGGCCTTAGTTTGCCTACCCATGGTCTAAATAAATAAAATGATGGGAGGGTCACAGGTTCTCCATCCTTGGGTACAGCCAGTATGGTGTAATGGTTAGAGCACTGGACTAGGACCTGGGAGATCAGAGTTTGAATCCCCACTCAGCCATGAAGCTGGCTGGGTCAGTTTCTTGTCTCTCACCTAAGTTACCTCATAGGACGTGAGGATAGAATGGGGAGGGGAGAACCATGTACATCACCTTGAAATCCTTGGAGGAAAAGATAGCATATAGATGTAAGAAATAAATGAATAAATGTTCAGGCCATATTCCTAGAGTAGCGCTGGGGGAGGGCTCCTTGGCCCCCTGGCACTTGTGCTATGGAGTTTTGCAGGGAACAGTCCTCTCCCAAGTGCTGTTTAGCATCTATATGAAGCTGTCACAGGTGATCATTTGGGGTTCTGGAGCCAGGTGTCACCAGTGCACTGATGGCATGCAGCACTACTTCACCATAACATTGGAATCGGGAGAGACTGTGAAAGTTCTGAATTAGTTTCTGAACGTAGTGGTGGAGCAAATGAGGGCCAATAAACTGCTTGAATCCTGGGAAGATAGGGTGGGTGGTTCCCACATTCAGGAGATAGGCAGGTTACCTGTTCTGGATGGAGTTGCACTCCTTATGATGGAGCAAGCTTGAGGGTACTCCTGGATACATCTTTATCACTTGAGGTCAAGGTGTCCTCTGTGGCTAGGAGTGCTTCATCTGGTTCACCAGCTGTTGCAGTTCCTGGACAGGGATAGCCTGCAGCCCAAGCGTTGGTAACTTTGAGGCTGGATTACTGCAATGTACTGGGGGGGGGGGACTGCCCTTCAACCTGGTTTGGAAGCTCTAGCTCTGGTGTAGAATGTGCTGGCCAGGTGGGGCATCTAGATGACAACATGCGACTCTGTTGCTACAGCATCTTCACTGGCTGTCCATCTACTACCAATCCAGGTTCAAGGTCCTACGACAGCCCTGGCATTGCCTGCTCATCCGTCTTTCTTTCTGGCCTCCCTTTCCAGGTGAAAAGCCCTACGCCTGTTCACACTGCAGCCGAGCCTTTGCCGACCGCTCCAACCTCCGCGCCCACCTGCAGACCCATTCCGACATCAAGAAATACCAATGCCACACCTGCCTGAAGACCTTCTCCCGGATGTCCCTGCTCCTGAGGCATGAGGAGACGGCCTGCTGCCCTGCTGCAACCTGAGAGCCATGCTGAGCTTGGCTGGCTACCTGGAAAACGTAACCTGAGACCACTTGTGGAGGTTAGGAGGAGAGCCCCAGATGACTGAAGATCTGTAGCAGTGGAGCCTGGAGTCGCGTCCTGCAGCAGAAGTTGGGTGTGTTTTCTTCTTCTTCTGATTCAGATTCTGCAACTGGGTGGTACCCACCACTCCAAAGAGTGTGTGGCTTTACCTCTTGGTTGCAGCAAGATCTAGGTGCATCTAAGTTTAGGAAACAGAAAGTTATATGGCCCCATTACTCTTGTGTGTTTTGAAAAAACAGCAAAGGGGCCTCCATCTTAGGCTGGCGTTAAATCCCCTGGAGTCCTTCTGCAAATGTGTCTCCTCCTCCTATTGTGCTGTCGTTTATCTATCCAAATGGTGTCATTTGCATGCTGGTGGTGCATCCCCTTAGCTGCTAGCCTGCTTGGTCACTAGGGAGTTGAGGAGGCCTCTTCATTTCTGCATTGCTCTCTGGGATGGTGTCAGGAGGAAACCCAGGACAAGAGATCCTCTGCCTGAGTCCACCTTTGGGTCTTTTGCATGAAAGGGATTTTAAGCTCCCCATTCTTGGATGACTGTTATTGGGGTGTCCTGTATTCTTCCAGCTCCCCATCGCAGTTGCTTTGCGATCATGGATGTGGGACCTTCCCGTTTCCAGAAGCTTGCCTTCTGGTCTCCCAAATTTCCAAAAGAGAGCAGGGAATGATTCCAGACTGGGCCTCCCTAGCTGCAATGGCCAAATAGTGATGGCTTCTCAAGTGCTTGTGGTGGGAGATCTGCTGCAACTCCTTCTCACCTGATCCAAGGTCTGTTTCCAGGGACATCATACCAATCAGTGTTTCCTGGGAGTATGGAGGCCTGGAGTGACCTTCAGCTGCCGCAATTTACAGCTCCTCTGCCCAGCTTTCCCTTTTAGGCTTGAGTGGGTTTCCACGAACACTGAAGTTTTTGTAAAGAATAATCCACCTGGGCTTGGCAGACCCAGTATATACTTGCTCAACACCACCCATTTAAATCTGTTCCCATGAGGAAATTTGTTGGTTGTTGTTTTCCAGGCTACTGGGTTGTATCCAGTATTGATCATACTGGGTAGACTCATTTAAATTAATGGGCATGACTATCCTGGATTTGTTACTTTCAGTGGGTCAGCTCTGAGTAAAACATGATTGGCTACACTTCATTCCTTTTATCTCTGCATACCCCATTCTCTTACTGCTTTCCCTTCAGCTTAATAACTCCTTAATGCACTTTAACCTCCTGTTTAAACTGCACAGCTGGAGGCAGTGTTGCTTCTGAATACCAGTTGGAGGAAACCACAGGACGGGAAGTGCTCACTTGAGCTCAGGTCCTGCTTCCCACAGACATCTGGTTGGCCACTGTGAGGATAGGATGCTGACCTAGATGGGCCACTGGTCTGATCCAGTGGGCTCTTCTTATGTTCTGCCTGCTGCTGAAGGGGTGATGCAACAGGAGAGACAGTAGCAAGGGTGTCCCTTTGTCCCTTGTGTTCATGCGCACATTACCAAAAGCAAGGCCTGTATCCCCTGCTCTCAAGGAGGTAGAGCAATGAATTCAGGATTAGCTTCATAGAGATTCACCTTACTTGAACCTTTGGGGTGGGGTTGTGGAGGAGGGGAGCTACAGAACAGTGACTTGGCATTGCTGAAAGTAAGAAACAAAAAAATTCTCTGCTGCTGTTTCTCTCTGTTTTGTGTACATTTTTTGCTATTCCTTTGGGTTTGGAGAGCGCCTCATGACCCCCCCCCCCCACCTCCCCAAGAAAGCCCAATAAAACTATTCCAAATGATTTCAGTGACACCATTTTTCATTGAGTGTGTCCCTTATTATTGTGCTGCTATCTGTAATCAGGAATGCTCTTCTTACACCTTCCACTATTTCACCAGTGAGAAAGGGGACATGACTTGCTACACCCCTGTTCTCATGAGACTAATAAATGCCCAAGCCTTCTATGGTTTTAGAATCCACAGTGTTGAAAGACTCAACTCTGGACCCCTCCAGACAGGTGGTGGTGTTTTTTGCAATATGTCATTGATGCACTGATCAATGGCTTATACTGGACCATTCACACATCATCCAGCTTTCCGAAGCCTTGGAGAGCAGCTGCCTGTCAGTGTAGACAATACTGACCTACTTGGGCCAGTGGTCCAAGTCTGTATAAGGCAGCTTTCTGTGTTCCCAGGCAAAGTTCATTCTTTCATGCATCCTCGGATCCGTTGCTCATGTCTTCCCAGTGGTCTGCGCCTTTCCTTTTCTATTTGAGCATCTCTTTCTCTTTCTCTCTCCCAAGAATGGGCTATTAAGAGGAAGGAGAGGCTCGCTGGAGCAATGATGTCAGCCTGGCAAAGCCACGTTAATATTTATAATTTGGGCAATGGGGACGAGGACAACATTCTCCTTCGCCGGAGTACGTAAATAGGGTGCGGAGTTGCCTAAAGGAAACTGCGTTGTAAACGGGCCCTTCTATTTTCAGCCCCCAAGTGGCTAAATACGGTCGTTCCACCTGTCCGTCCGAGGGCCAGAGCAGGAAAGAATGTTGTGGGGTCTAAAATAAGCTCAAATGTTTCCTCTCTTCTTCATGTGGCAGATGGAAAGTGCTGATAAATATAGTGCAGGGCTGCCGGGCCGGTGGGGGGTCCAGGCAGACGGCCAGCCACCAATCCGCTGAGCTGGGCCAAAGGAGGGAGCGTTGAGCTGGAATGAATGGATGAGTTTTTCCACTCGTCCCTGGCTGCGTTGAGCTGGAAAGTGTACCTGATGCTCTCGCCTGCTCTTTTGTCCACAAGCTTTTCTGACAGGGCTGGGGCCTCCTCGGGTCAAGAGGGAAACTGTTTTAGCCACCCCATAAAAACACACCGTCAAGACAAAGCAAAGAAATGGCAGCTATTTTTCTGCATTATTGCTCGTTTTACTTATATCCCACCTTTCCCTCCAAGGAGCTCACCACACGGTTCTTTTCCTCCCCTTTTCATCTTCACAACAACCCTGTGAGGGCAGGTTAGGCTGAGAGATGGAGACTGGCCCAAGGCCACACTCAGGGAGCTTCATGACTGAGTGGGAATTCAAACCCTGGTCTCTTAGGTTGTAGTCTAACACTCTAACCTTACATCACACTGTTTCTCAAAATGTTATCCTCACAGGGCCTCCTAAACGCATCTAGGTGATGAACCCATGGCACAACTGTCATAGAACCATATAGCTGGAAGGGTCATCCAGTCCAACCCCCTGCAATGCAGGAATCTCAACTAGAGCATCCATGGCAGATGGCCATCCACCCACTACTTAAAAGCTTCCAAGGAAGGAGAGGCCACCACTTCTTGTGGGTGTCTGTTCTACTGTCAAACAGCTCTTAACTGTTGGAAAGTTATTCTGCCATTTCCTTGCCATTTTGAGTGAAGTCCCAGGTGGAGACCCAGAGGTACCCCAGAACCTTGCAAAGGATGAGGATGGAGTGGAACAGCGAGAGCGATGGAAGTCACACACCAACCAGCCACATGTCCTTCCTCACTACCACTTAAGAGAATTAATTTAGGTTTGCCCAATATAAATCACTGCTGTTTTGTAGAACACTGCACTGTTCAAAATGATTTGTTGTTTATGGGATGAATTATCTGTAGTCAAGCCATTGCTATCCTGTGTGTGTGTGGAGCTTGGCATGATCTTCCATTTAAGAGGGGTGGGCCAGAAGATGGAAACCAATCTTCCCCCAATATTAAAGCGGATGATTTTGCAAATATTTCCGAGGTACTTTGCAGCAACGGTCACCCACTACAGGATTATGTGATTCCTTTCTACAATAAGACATGCAAGAACACAAGCCCATTTGGGAGACAACCTCCTCCCCAGCCTCCTTCCCACTCCTATTCCTAAATGAGTTGTGTAAAGGAACTCTGCACATGCTCATGTGAACCATTTTTTTGTGGTTTTTGTAACCACATCACTAGGGCTCCGTGAACCCTCGGTCCCCTGACATTCATTCAGGAATGACAGGATCATGGCGCGGTCGGGAGAGGTCTGGAAAGAGATGACCTTGTTTTTCAGTCTAGTTTTACAATCAGAGGGTTTTACAAGCTGCTGTCAAGTGACCTAGTGTGATCCGATGCTGGATACGAGAGAGGAGGCATTGGTTATAGGACCACGACAACCACGCCTCTCTCCCATCTCAGTTTTCTTTCTCCCACGGCAAAATGGAAAAGCAGCACTGTCCCCCTAAATACCAGCCCCTATAAATAATCCTGACTCTGGGCTGGCCAGTTCCTCTGGCACCTGCACCAAGAAGGGCAAAAATAGAGGCTGTGTTTCTATCTATACCCTGCTGGCCGGGCCTCTGCTGTCTATCTATAACCTGCTGGCAGGCCTTCATGGAACTGACCGCGGACACATCCAGAGGTCTGTGGACACTTTGGATGCTTGGCAGGTGGCAAAACAAGCCCACCAGACGGGTCCAGGGAGATCTGAGCTAGGTGGAATTGAGAGCAGATCACCGGGCCCTGAACTTTTCTGTGGAGAGATAGGTGCCAGCTCCTCTCGTGGAGAGAGCAGCATGGCCATGCTAGTACCTTGAGGTAGCCTTCGCCAACCCTGTCAGATGTTTTGAACAACAACTCCCATCAGTCTCAGCCAGCACAGATTCAGGACTGAGAAAAGGAAGTCCTCAAGAGAGCACCTTTGGAACTCTCTCATGCAGGGGCAGTGATGGCCTCCAACTTGGACAGCTTTAAAAGAGAATTGGACAGATTCACAGAGGAAGGGGCCTAGCCATCATGGCTTTCTTCTTCCTCCACAGTTGGAGGCAGCAATGCTTCTGAATACAAGATGCTGGAAACCACAGAAGGGGAGAGTGCTCTTGTGCTTGGGTCCTGCTTGGGGGTTTCCCACCAAGACATCTGGTTGGCCACTGTGAGAACAGGATGCTGGACTAGATGGGCCATTGGACTGATCCACCAGGCTCTTCTTATGTTCTAATCTTGTGGTCCAAAACATCAGGAAGGCATCAGGTTGCTGAAGGCTACCCTGAGCGGGTATGAGCAGGGCCAGCATGAGCAGGACCTTAGACCATGGTTGACCTATCCAATCTGTGATGCATCATGTGGCAGATCACCGATTCCCATCTCGCTGCCTCAAAAGTGGGTAAAGGAACTGTCTGCCAGCTTGTACCTGATTTGATTTGACTTGTATACCAGCTCCATGGAAGCTGGAGTTATGATTCACACACACATGCTCATCTCTTAGTGACAGCAATGTTGAGCAGTGACTCACATGAGGTTAGAAATAAGGTAGCACAGTTCAAACACGGCACTGGACACGATGCCCTCCATTCAGGGGCATGAGGTACATGGGGCGAGGTGAAGCCATTCGCACCAGGCATCAGATCTGTTCCCAGTCTCCACCTCTGCACTGCTGCCAGCGCCTTTGTGGCTTCCTGTGCTGCTGACCCCACGCCGTTCTCACTGCTGCGCCCACTGCACCCTGCACACTGTATCATGGTCGCATGACAGGTGCAGGGTAAGGTACAGTTGCACAGGTGGGGGGGCAGGGAGGGGCCGGAGAGGGGACCCAGATCTGCATGGGGGGGGCATAATTGAAGCACTTTATCTACAGTGGCAAAACATCTTTGACTGGCCCTGCCTCTATTCACATGTTCAAGTCGCATCTGCACCATACATTTTAAACAGGATCATATCACTTTAAAAAGTCATGGCTTCCCTAAGAATCCTGGAAACCATGTTTTTTTATGAGCACTAAGAGTCCTTAGGAGACCCCTACACAGATCTGCAGTTCTCAGAGTGGCTTAACAATCAAGCGCTCTTCTCAGGGAATGCTGGGAATTGTAGCTCTGTGAAGGCCATAGCGGCCTCCTAACAAGTCTCAAGAAACACCTTGGAAAACAAAAAGAAACAACTCCTAGCAGCACTTGAAGATAAAACACAACTACTTTATAATATATCCATGAGACATCCAGAAAGTATAAAACAATACCCTTGAATCTTCTCGCTACATGTGCCAGTCTCTCCTGCCACACCAGTGTGGCACACCACACCCTTTAAGAACCATTGGATTAGGGAAAGGAGAGGGAAAGAAAAGTGGTTCAGTAGAAGGATGCTTGGGGTAGCTGGAGCAGGGCGAGTTGGACACAGAAGGGAAACCTTCTTGCCTACTTGAGTTGCCATCCCTCAGAGTGCTCACTAGCACTGGAGAGGGAGAGATGGGGGGGGGGAGGATGGGAACTGTAGTTTGTTAAGGGTGCTTAGAGCTGTTAGGAGATCCCTAGACCCTCATGGAGCTACAATTTCCAGAGTTCCCTGTAAAGAAGGATTGACTGTTACACCACCCTGGGAATCAAAGCTCTGTGAGGAGCAAGGGTCTCCTAACAGGTGACAGCTACCAGGATTATTTGGGGGAAGCCATGACTAATGAAGTTGTATAGTTCTGCTTTAACTGCATAGTGTGGGTGTTCCTTAAGTGTAATGATTTGGAGAAGGCACTGCCATACAAAAGACCTCATGAAGTAAGAGCACCTTGTGGTGTGTGCAGCCTTTGAGCTCCCTCTAGTGTCTTTATTGGAGGATGGTGCCCAGTTGCTAGATAGTAAGCAAAACCAGGAGTAGTGGACAAGGAAATTGGCTGGTGTTGGCACCATGGGTCGTGTCTGCATTTTGTCACAAGATGGAAACTGGATTATATTTAACCATTACTGGTTAAATATATCCTGTGATATCAAATTATATAATTTATTCAAACTCCACCCCCACAAAGGAAAGAAAGCTCACTATGCAGATGAATGTGGCATGTCACAAACTCAATGTGAAACACCCCAAATCAAAAGGCTGGTGAATACCTGTGGCTCAGTGAAATAACACCTACTTTGTATGCAGAAGGTCTTGGTTTCAATCCCCAGCATCTCCAGGTAGGACTGACATTGCTGAGCTAGATGAATCAACAGTCTGTCTCACTATAAAGCAGATTTCCTGCATTCTTTCCTGTGATTAAATAAAAACAGGAGCAGTCTTGGATACTTGGACGTGCTTGCACAGTGCTAATCATAAGAATGGTTAATAAGTATATAAATTTCTTAAATAATCATGTTCCAGAAAACGTTTAAGAGCCAAGTTGAGATACAGTCCCTTATCCACCATGTAATTAAAATGCACACAGAGGCAATGGCAAAGGGGAAGTGGGGGGCCAACCATGCCATGAACAAGTAGTTTCACTCACTCCCTATGATTACTTTCCTTTGTAGCAGGAACCCCCCCCCCCAATCATTCAGTTTGTACAAACTTCACACACACTCACACTCACACACTACATACGCTACGCTTCTGTTATAAATTCATAGAAAATCAACCATACACCGGATTTGCACTGTTCCACTTTTATTTTACTCCATGAAGGAAGGACTACAAAATGGGGAAGGTTTGATACAGGCCAGCCATAATCCCTTGAACATCCCAGCACATCCACAGGAGCCCTGCCCAGTTGCTATGCTAACCTTGATGGTCCTAGACAGAAGACAATCAAGATCGCAAAAAACTTGCATATGGGAGTGGATTCAGCATGGACTGGAACAAAGGACAATGATCAGATCTTCTCTCAGGGGGCAGGAAACTGCGACTACCTTTTGTCTTCTGAAAACGACTCATGGGGAGGGGGAGAAGGGAACCAGCCAGGTGACAGGACACTCAGGTTACCACCACAACTCCTCCCTCAATCCCTCCTTTCTGTAATGTATGCATGATGTTTCTGGGGGTGGGCTTGACCTACAGGATGGGAATTTCAAAAGTTTTTATAAGGCCTTGCACACCATTTTTCTGTGTCTTTCCTCTCTCCTGCAAGTGAGGGGAGCACCCTGTTGCAACAGTTCAATAAAGGCCAAGCCTACAGGCTGCTGATTTGCTCCAATTTACTCTGGTTGGTGTCTTTACTTTTTGTCCAAGGGAGCCTTCGGAATTTCCGGTAGCACCTTGAAGAAAAAGGTATTAGAAATTAACAATCTTAAGCACACATACTTGAAAATGAGCTCCATCAAACCAGGACTTGCTTCAGAGAAAATATATTTAGGATGGGAGTGTTAATGTGAAATATATTATTTCTTTTTCATAAATTTAACATATGGGATAAAGCCACCCTCCTAAAATGCTCATTTTACCCCTTTCATCCCAGTGTTGTTGTTATTGTGGTGGTGGTAGTGCCACCAATGCATTACACACTTTGCTAGTCATAGTGACTTACCTCATCCTCACCCAGTCTGATGCCTTCCAGATGTTTACGACTAAAATTCCTAGCAGCCTCAGCCAAAATGAGGAATGTTCCCAACTTCCCATGAACTGCAAAGTTTTTCCAGGGCAACTTTCAGCTCACCCTATTAGCCCATAGAGGAAACCAAACTCCAGAGGGTGAGATTGGAGTGAAAACTTCAGATGGGATGGATAACTTTTACTCTGAGGCAAATGAACGAACAATTGCAGTCTAAATCCTGAAGTTTGTGCACTGCTATGGTCAACCCACAAGGTGTCACTGTGTACATTTTCACCGTACCGTAGCCTACTGAAGAGTTCTGGAGAACTTTAAATCGTGCACTCTTTTGTAACGCTGCCCTAACCGTGGGCAATATCATTACCGTGTTCTTTCGGAGAATATAGCTACAGTTTTCTTTACCGAAGACCCAACTTGAAAAGAGCCCCGTGTGATTCAAAAATTTGCTTCCACCACGAAAAAAATCTACTTGGTCTAAATTTAAAATATTGCTTTGCTTGCTCCCATTTTTTCTGCGGGACTATTGCAACAAGAACTCTGAAAAACCAGAAAGGACGTGGTGCACAAATGAATTATGGCTGCGCCCGTATTCCCCCAAACGGAATGGAAAGCCGGGTCTGAGCAGCCTACTATGTCCTTACAGTTATAGACTCGCACCAAAGTACTGCGCATGCACACCCAGCGCGTGCTTGCGCGGTGCAGAAAACGTCCGTACTGAAAACATTTCCCCCTTAAAAGGCGCCTCGAGGGTTCCGCCTTTCTGATCAGCATTCTGAATGAGGAGAGAGAGGAGCCCCATCTTCCGACGCTCTCTCATTGGATAAGAATTGCAACAGGAGGCGATGAGGCCGGCCCTGATTGGGCAGGCTTGCAGCAGCTGGTGCTTCCTTGGCCAATCCCAGAGAAGGCAGCTGTGCAGGGCGTGGCATTCCTTTTTCTCCTTGCAGGCACATGTGGGAGTGTTGGAGGGAGGTTTGCAATCTTGAATCTGCTTTTCTGTCGCCCGTGTGGTCAGTGCAACTGGGTAACTGGGGTAGAGAAAACAGCGCAAGCAAGCTAGGACTCGACTAAGCCGTTGGGTTGGCTCCTGGCATTTTTTTCAGGATCTGAAGTTGTGTCCCTTCTTACTTGATCCACCCTTTGCCCCTCTCTCCTCCTCCTCAACTATAGCAGCACCCGCTTCTCGTCTGTCATCACCATGGCTGAAGATAAACCCTTGTCCGTCGTGACCTGCACTGCCCCTGTTAACATCGCGGTGATAAAATATTGTGAGTACCTCCTTTCCTCTCCCCCTTTACCTCCCATTTTTCTATTGTTTTTGCTGTTGTTGTTGTTGCAAACCTTAGTGGCTGCTCCTCGGATCTCAAGACTGGCTTTCAAATTTGTGAACCAGGAGCATGGGGAGGAAGAAGAGTTAACAGGCCAGGGACGTAGAACCTGTGGCCCTCAGGATATTTGCTGGGCTCCCAACTCTCATCATCCCTTCACCATTTACCACTCTGGCTGGGGCTGTTGGCAGTTAAGAGTCCAACATCATCTGGAGGGTTCCCAAACACTGTCATAGAGGAAAGTGTATGTGTGTGTTCATTTTAAAAGCTGTAATCTTCTATATGTTTTTGCTCGAGCAAGCTCAACTGAACATGAACACAGTTAGATTTTGTTCTGAGTGCTTATAAGAAGGCACTGTATAGTGTGAGACCTACAAGAGCCCTTTTTTTGCAAAAGATCCATGTACAAGAGGATGAGGTTAAAGGGAGAAGAAAAAGAGACTCCTTCCTTTTTCTTGTGCTTTTGGTGAAGTGTGAGTTTCCCTTCTCCCTTCTTAAAATATCCCTAAAAATGCAAGAGTATCAGGAAATGGAACAACATTTGCTGCAATGAAAGTTAGCTTTTAAAGGATTGATTCTAACACTGGCCTGCAAGCGCTCCAGTTGGAGAACAGCCTTTACCAAAGTTGTCATAGGCTTTGAAGACACTCGAACTCAGGACACAAGGGAGAAACGTGCTAAGAGGAAGGCACGCTTGGCAAATCCACACCGTGATTAACTCCCTTCCTGGAACCAATGTCCCCACTGTGGAAGGATGTGTAGATCTAGAATTGGCCTCCACAGTCACTTACGGACTCATTGTTAAAACCATGTTTATGGAAGACAATCGTACTTGGCTACGAGTGATCTCCAAAGAAGAAGCAGCATCTGCACTCAAAATGTGAGGGTTTGCTGGTATTCCATCAAAAGTAATTGAGGGTTCTGCATGATGTGTCATAATTTCCATTGTACTAAAGAAACTTTAAATTAAAAGTGGATCATCAAGGAAAGAGTGAATTCTGTATGCCAAATACTGACAGTGAAGGCGTTTGGAAAAGCATCTTAGGCAGTTACTCCTGAGTTGTGAAATTCCATACCAAGGAAACAAAGATGAAGTGGATTAGAGATATAAACACATTTTTCGAATGTGAAAAGTGAATTGCATTTAGAATATTGTAAATAAAACAACTAATTTTGTAAATGCCAGTTCTAAATTTAAAAAAATGATTGGCCTTGTCCCTTAGAAGACTGGTGGGTTACTCTATGCGTACCCAAAAGAACTCAAGATTTGTTAGTTGGGAAATCTAGTTCTCTCTCCTCCTGCAGTACTATAAGTGGACAAATTAGCAAGTCGAAAGCCAGGAGGACGAGGAAGATTGCACCAGCAAATAATAGGTTTACCTTGCTGTTGTAATGTAGTTCCATCTATTGCCATGAGAAAGATCAGGTTGGACTAGTTCTGTCATCTCCCAAGGTTACTGATGCTATTGAGACACTGACCACCCAGGGAACTGGCTGTAGAGAATGGTGAAATGCTTCTGAGTTCACTCATTTTCAAACAATGTCCTCCTTTACCCAGGGGGGAAGCGTGATGAAGAGCTGATCTTGCCTATTAATTCTTCCCTCAGCGTCACCCTGCACCAAGATCAGGTTAGTACCAGATCGTCATAAATGTCCCTTTTTGTTTGCGAAACTGAGGGTTACAAGTGAGCGATTGTTAGTCACTAAACCATGATTAACCTTACTGAGGGCGATACAGTCACACAGAGAGAAATCAAACTCAATGTAGATGCTCTTTAAATAATCTGGATCTACTAGTGGTCTTGGAAGGGATGTCATGATTATGAAGCCAAACTTGCAAGTTAGGATTCTGTTTTCTTGAAAGAAGAATGGTAGCATCGGGAGGGTGGTAGAAACTAACTCTGTGATTTGGGGCAATGTTACCACCATGTAGATGCATAAACCTCTTAAGGTTTAGGAAAAACACAGGTTCCTTCCTTCCCAACAAGTGATGTTGGTAGTTCTTTCTAGCCTGGAATCTGCAGCTAAAATTTTATTTCCCTCTTAACCTGCCTAGGTATTGGGGTCATGCAGAGGTCCTTCTCCAAAGAGGTGAACCATGTGGTGGTCAGATGAGGGGATGGGGGAATTTGAGTCCAATGCCTTGTGTATGAAAACTCTCCCCAGAGGAGTCTGCCTGCCTGGTGTGTTTTTTAAAGTTATTTGATCAATGTTTTTACTGCTTTTTAAGATTGAAAATATAGGTGTTGCCCCTCATCCTGCTGGCTTTAGCATGTTGTGCCTAGCCTACTATGCTCAGTGGGGTTTACTGCTAGGTAAACATGTATGTATACTTGGGGGCAATTTCCATTGGGCAAAGTGGAACCTACTTCTGAGCAAATGGGCATAGAACTGCAAGGTAGAGGTCTGCTTAGATGGCCCCAGGTGGTTGTTCATTTATGATGGGGGTGGCTCACCTGCAGCTCTCCAGTGGCTGTTGGACTCCAGTTCCCATCAGCCCCAGCCAGCATGGCTGATGGCCAAGGGTGGTGGAAACTGGAGTCCAACAGGAGCTGGAGGGCAACAGGTTAACTGCTCATGGCTTGCGAGCTTCTAACTTGTGGTTCTGTTACAGCTGAAAACCACCACAACAGCTGCCATCAGCCGGGACTTCACTGAGGACCGCCTCTGGCTCAATGGGAAGGAGAATGATATTGGTCAGCCACGCCTCCAGTCATGCCTACGAGAGAGTGAGTAGAAGGCAGCACACAGAAGCATAGACCTCTTTTGTCAAGTCTGGATTCTTAGGGTTGTATTTAATTTTAGTCATCACCACGATAGTTTCATTGAAAGTAATAGCCATGGTTAACTTGGCTCCATTAATTGCAGTGGGTCCACTTTGAGTAATGGCTGGTTGAGTACAACCTGTATATTCCACTTGGGGAGGGGTCAACCATGGAATAATTTTTTTTACCTTGACTGTTTTCTGCTGGAAGGTTGGGAGAACTGTGCTGTTGCTCTTTCTCCTGAGGGCAGAGTAAGAAGTTGTGGGTTTAGTTTGAGGGAAGGAAGGCTTAGGCACACCTGCGTAGCAAATGCGAGGTTCAGGTCTGTTTTAATTTCTGTGATGCAGCTGCACAAACTGGCACCAGGCACAGAGCTTGAATTCATCCAAAATATCATTAAAAAGTTTTTTTCCTAAAAACCGTTGCAGCTATAAATATTATTATTCTGTCCAGTGATCCTGGGGTTGCCAAGGCATTCTTTAGCCACCAAATATGTGGGCAAACAGGGATGTTTTCAAATTGGCTCCTGAAAGTTGATAATGATGGGGACAAGCACACCTCACTAGCCTCTCTGCTGTTACCATGGTTCTGGGATCCACTGCAAACCACACACAAAAATATACAATTATTCCTGTTCAGTTTTCAACAGGGCTCATATCTGGAACACTGGTGAGGTACAGCCACAAATTACAGGAGTACAGGAAGCTGTTTTACACTGAGTCAATTCCCTCCACGCAGAAAATGAACATAGTATTATGGAGCATTTTCCCTCATGCGACTCCACCTGCTGTCCGAAGTGAGCTTCCATAAGAACACAAAAAGAGCATGGCAGAAAAAGGTTCATCTAATCCAGCGTCCTATTCTCTCTGTGTTCAACCAGATGCCCCCAGAAAGACCATAAGCAAGACAGGGTGCAACAGCACTCTCCCTGCTTGGTATTTCCACCAAGTGGCAGTTAATCCTATTATAAATAATAATACGTTATATACCTCTTAAGGCCAAACTAGGATTTTAAGTGGTTTTATGAGTAAAAAAAGCCAATCATACAAACGTTAAAATGTAAACACCCATCAATTAAATACACAGCAGATCAGTCCAATTAAAGTGTGAGCATCCATAATTAAAATATGCAATAAAACTATCTCATTAAAACAGAACAGTAACTAAAGCAAGTGACTCTGATCTAGACATCAAGGGAATGCCTGTATGAACAGGGGCATCTGCAGAAGCCAGTGGGATGCCAATGCAAATAGGGGCCTTTTGTGTGTCTGCCACATTTCCTTGACTGCGGGTATCTTCTGCCTGGCTTCCATCACCTTCTTTGCTATCCTTCATTCTCTCTCTCTCTCACTCCTCCAGTACGCCGTCTAGCGAGGAAGCGGCACAGCGGTAACGGGAACAGCGGTGACAGCAGCAGCCGCTCTGCCCTCAGCCTTGCCTACAAGGTCCACATTGCCTCAGAAAACAACTTCCCCACAGCTGCTGGGCTGGCCTCTTCTGCAGCTGGGTTTGCCTGTCTGGGTGAGTGGGGGAAACTGATGGTAGCTCCTAGAGATCTGGTCTGCTCCCTCCAGATTCTTTTGACTCTCTTGCTTCCCCTGTTCAAAACGGCATCTCTCGCTAGGAGCACGATGGGTATGTTGGCAGCCCCGCAGTTAGTGTCAGTCAGGCCTGAGAGGCCAGAGTTTAAATCCCCTTCATTCATGAAGCTCACCAGGAAACCTGGAGTCAGTCTCACTCAGCCTAACCAACCTGGCAGGGTTGTTGTGAGGAAGGGGGAAATGGGGGTGAAAACCATGTAGATTTCTGCAGGAGAGCTGGGTGAGAGCCAAGAGGCTGAGAAGAAATGGCTGGGTTGAGGGTATTATCAAGGTCTTAAGGGATAACAGGTGTCTCATGGGAGGAGCCAGTGTGGTGCAGTGGTTAGAGTGTCGGACTAGGACCTTGGGAGACCAGGGTTCAAATCCCCACTGGGCCATGACGCTCTTCCTCTCAGCCTAACCTGCCTCACAGGGTTGTTGTGAGGGTAAAATGGAGAGAGGGAGAACAGTGTATGCGTCCTTGGAGAAAAAGCTTAGATGTCATAGACATCATGACTGAGGCATTCCTTAGTAGAATCATAGAGTTGGAAGGGACCTAAGGATCATGTAGTACAACCCCCTGCAATGCAGGAATATGCAGCTGTCCCATACAGGGATCAAACCTGCAACCTTGGCATTGTCAGCACCATGCTCTAATCAACCGATTTATATCCAAGGATATAAGTGCAATAAATAAATAAACGACTCTGCTCTCCTTCCTCTCTTTTTCTCTCTGATGCTGCAGTCTACGCGTTGGCCAAGCTCTATGGTGTGGAGGGTGAGCTCTCTGAAGTGGCTCGGCAAGGCTCCGGAAGTGCCTGCCGAAGTATGTTCGGGGGCTTCGTGCAGTGGGTCATGGGGCAAAGCGCCGATGGCAAGGACAGCATCGCCCAGCAGGTGGCGCCGGAGACGCACTGGCCAGAGCTAAGGGTGTTGATCCTGGTGGTGAGTGAGGGCATTGGCAGGCGCCAGGAAAACACTGCAGGCCCTGGTTTTTCAGGTAATGAGTGGGCTGAAGGACCGTTTTGCCAGAGCCTGAATGGCTGCTGTTCTCTGTGCCCCTTCCTGGCAGGTGAGTGCCGAGAAGAAGCACGTGGCCAGCACGGCAGGCATGCAGACCAGCGTGAAGACCAGCCTCCTGCTGAAGGTAAGAGAAAGTGCTGCCTCCTGCTGGCTGCAGAAATGCACAAAGAGCCCTGCTGGATCAGGCCCACCTAGTCCAGCATCCTGTTCTCACAGTGGCCAACCTGACTCCTTTGGGGAAACACTCAATCTTGATTTGAGCACCAGAGCCCTCTCCCTTCCTGCAGTTTCCAGCAACTTTCCAGAAGCATTGCTGCCTCCAGCTGTGGAGCAGCCATGGTAAATAAACAGCTAAACAGCAAAAGCCATCTCTTCCCTCTCCTCTTCTAGCACCGTGCTGAGGCTCTGGTTCCAGAGCGCATGTCCCAAATGACCCAGCATATCCAGCAGCGGGACTTCGAGGCCTTTGGGGAGCTGACCATGAAGGACAGCAACCAGTTCCACGCGACCTGCCTGGACACTTTCCCACCCATCTTCTATCTCAATGACATCTCCAAGCAAGTGGTGGCCCTGGTGCACCGCTACAACGCCCATTGCGGCAAGACCAAGGTGCGGCCGGTGGGGAGGAAATACGCAGTGCTCACGGGAGGGAGGGCAGGGGCGCCCTAGGGCTTTGGAAAGGGATGCACCTGGGTCAAATTGACAAGGACCATCTACGTTTGGAAACATTGCAATGAGAGGATCAAAGGTCCTGCAGCTTTTCTACAGCCGCTTCCTTCTTTTAGAGCCCAACAGGCTCCTGTGAAGCGAAGGGAGAATATAGCAGACCTTGTTCTAAAAGCTTAGAGAGCAAGGTCTGCTCTGTTCTCCCTTCGCTTCACAGGACTTCCCTTAAATGATAAGCCAGTCTTTTTCTGGTTCAGGAATGCAGGAACATGCCTACCCTGCTCCTTCCCATCACACACAGAGGGATAGTTGCCTTTTAAAGTAAAACAGGTGCTTTGCTGACATCTAGGCTTGATTTACAGGTGGCTTATACATTTGACGCTGGCCCAAACGCAGTTCTCTTCATGCTGGATGACACGGTGGATGAGTTTGTGGAAGTGGTGAAGCGCAGCTTTCCTCCGGAGAATAATGGAGGCCAGTACGTGAACCCAATCACTTTGTTGCCACTTACTGTGTGACCCTTGTAATCGGAGGCAGGGGTGCCATGACGGCCAACGCCCTAACTCTGCTGTCTCCACTTCACCCCTCTGCCCAGGTTCCTGAAAGGTTTGCCCGTGGGGTCAGCAACACCCTCTGAGGAGCTGCTGTCAGCTGTGGTGAGGGATCCCACGCCAGGAGCGATCCAGTATATGCTGCTCACCAAGGTATGGCTGGATAAAGGTGGCCTCCTTTCAACACCCCAGGCACCAGGGACGTGGCCTCACTTGGCTCATAATTCAGCAACGCAAGCTGTTCCTAATCTGTCCCTGGAAGTCTTGTGTCTTTGCTACCGCTATAACTCCTGTCTCAGAGCTCCCTTTGCCCAGTGTGTAGCCACAAGTGCCATCTTTTAAAGCTGGTGCCATCTTTTAAAGGCCGGGCACCTCTCTACAAGGTTAATTTATGGGGCGGGGGAAAAAGTTCCAGAAATAATAAAGTGCTTCTGGTCTTACTGACACAGCCACCCCACTGGAAGTTTATCCTTATTTTTAACGATGTGAGTGCTGCTGTTTGCTGTGTTCTCAAACCAGAAGTCCTCCACTCCCTATTAAAAACAACTGTTTCCTTGTCATTGTTTCTCTTCCTTAAACACATGTGGACTGCAGTAGGTTGGGCTGGTAGCTACTCCCTTTTCCCCCAGGGTAGGGCAGAGAAGGAAAAGGAAGTCTTAACAAATATTGCCCAGCGGTGAATGTCTTGTTTTGGGGCAAGGTGCTTCAGGCAGGCTTGGAGGAAATGGATTTACCTGGACCCACATTCACGCTACATTTAAAGCACTATGATTCCACTTTGAACAATGTGTGGTCCTTGCCTCCTAATTTCCTTCCCCTCCTTCATCCCTTATGTTTTTGTTTTCCTTCCAGCCGGGGCCAGGACCAGCACTGGTGGAAGATGCAAGCTGTCATCTCCTGGGGGCAGACGGGTTGCCCCGAAGCAGCAGCTGAGCTGGGTCCTGTTTCTGGGGCTGCTCCACTCCCCACTCAGGGCCAAGTGACTGGGCAGGAGGACTGTGGAAACATTTGGGCAGGAAGCACTGCCTGAAGACCAGTGGCATTTGTTAGTTGGGGAATGGGAAGAGGCTGTGTCTTTATGGGAAATATGAAATTGATGAATATCTGGCGGTTATTTGCGCAGGAAGCTTTCTTGCCATTCTTTCAGCGGTGGTGGTGGTGTTGTCTATTGTATTATTTCAGGGACTCCTGCAAGCCAAAATCCTCACAGGAAGGGAGCACAAGCTTCCTCTTTTCTCCCTGCCCCACAAGCCTTTTTCTGACCTCTTGGGGCTGGAGCTTCTTCCCCTGTAGCTCAGGACTAGGCAGAAGGTAGATTGCGGTAGCTCATTGGCCCGTTTCTATTGCACTTCCTAATGCCTGTGGGCATCTGGGATTCTTGCAGAGAATGTTAGACTCTTGCAGGCCCCAGCCCCTGATCCAGCAAGACACCTGCTTTTATTAAGGGTGTGTGTACACATCACGATCAATGAACAAAGATGAGTGATGCCTTAACCGCTAAGAGTTTCTGAGGAACTGGAAATGTTAAAGCACAGCTGTGGGCTGTAGAAATTCTAGTAAACGTTAGACCTTCTTTTGCTAGTCTGTTCTATTACAGCCAGGGTTAACTTATGCCAGGGATAGCCAATGGGGTGCCAGGGGCTAGATTCTTTCCCTTGCACCCACAAAGCAAGGCCTCTAAGCCCCCATTCACTACCTGCTTGCTTATGAGTCTGTGGTGGGTGGTTACCTTTTTCTCTCTTGAAAAAAGTACATAAAACTGAAGGAGGAAGTCAGAAGACTGACAATCTCTCTCACTTCCTCTTTCAGCTCCATTGCTTTTCTAGGCTCCAATTATAATTCTACTGACTCTTAACCTGGGTCACTTGAAAAAGTAGCGTGTTCCCACAAGCACTTTTTCCCTCACAGGGCGAGGTGGGAAGTGCCTAGAGGGGATGGCCCCCACCCAAGCTGCTAAAAAAAGTGGGGGCTTGCTTTTTTAGAAAATACAATTGTGGGGAGAGGTGTTAATGGTTGCCTTGTATTCAGGTAAGCCAAAGTATATCCCCCTCAGCATCTTTTGCCTCTCTTTGTTTTCTTTCCAATCCTGTTGGCTGGTTTCATACTGCTGTCTTTTATACAAGATCCCATTTGGGTTTTCCCCACTAAGGTGCTACAGAATGTCATTTTTACTTGTGGTTTTAAAGATAAAAGAGAGTGATCTTCTGAACTGTGCACGCCATCTTTCTCTCTGACATCTTCTCTGTATGTACCAATTAGCCGTTTGTTGTCTGTTGCCATCTTCCCCAAACTATTGGCTGAGCTGCTGAACGTTCCAGCTGCGCTGAGTGAAGCTGTTGGCTATAGAATACTGGCAAACAGTGCAACTTCAGTAAGGGGAATGAAAGGTGAATTGAGCGAGGTGAAATCCATGCAAACTGGGCTCAGAAGGTCTATGCAGTCCTCGCAGGACAGTGATAGTAGGGCACAAGTTGCAGGCCCAGGGGTGGGTGGGTTGTAGGATGAGATGGTGGGGGCGGAATTGGGATTGACTGAGTTTACTTGTATGCCGCTTTCCCACAATTAGCTGCGCTCAAAGCGGCTAACAGCAAACATTACACAACAAAAGACTGAGCACTGGAAGTACAAATATGCAAAATACAGAACATGTCGGCAAATTGAAAAATAGCCAAAGATCATCAAATACAGAATAAAGACAATAGTACATAAATACAAGGCAAAACAAGAGTTAACTGACTGTAAAGTTTCTGGTGCTGGTCTTGCTGCACTCCAAGGGTGTAGCTTAAGGAGGAGACTTTCACCAGGCTAGATGACATACAGCTGGCTCCCACCTCTCTCCTCCAGAGGAGCTTGACAGCAGCAAATGGCAAATGTAGGGGAGGGCAGTGATAGCAGGTCTCTCTCCCCACCTCCTGGAAGTACCATCTGCTGGTGCAGGTCTTACAGCACTTAGGAGAGGAGTGAACGAGACAAAGAAGGAAGAAGACAAAAGGAATGGGAACCATTGCCACACATGGAGTAGGGGAGGAGAGAGGCATGTTGTATGGGAAGGAGTGAAGACGCCATGCAGACTTTTGGGCAACTGGAGAGCGTTCGGTTCTTCAAATGAATGAGCCAGGCAAATTTTGGGCTGCAGATCCCGTGCTGCCTTGCTGGATCTCTTGAACTAGTGCGGTTGCTCTACAACAACACACGTGAAGCTGGCTTTTACTGCACCCAGGCCACTGGTCCACCTAGCTCAGTCTTGTCTACACTGACTGGCAGCAGAGCTTCAGATAGCACATTCCCAACCCTACCTGGAGATGCTGCTGACTGAACCTGGGACCTCCTGCAAGCAGAGCAGATTCTCTGTCACAAAGCTGTGGCCCTTCCGCCTTCAATGTCCCACAATTAACCCTTCTATTTGGATACTGCATTTGGAGGTGAATGCTGATCTTGGTCAATCCAGTTCCTGGCAGTTGAGAGGAAGTCTCTTTTCCCCTCTGCTTACAGTTAGCAGCAGAAAGTCGTCTCCTCCCCCAAGAGCCCTTGCACAAAATTCATTTCTTGTCTGATTCCAGTTTATACCGGCCAATTTTGAAGCACAGCTTATGTTCTCTTTGCCTTATCCTACAGCTTGCGGCACTTGATTCCCTACTTCCAAGTTTTGGGGTGCATAGCTTAGCATCTCCTTTAAAGGGGTGCTGCTGTTAAGTTCTTTGTCTGTCCCAACTTCTCATTGTTTATTAAATTCATGTGTCATCTTTTCTCCCAAGGCATAAAACACTTAAAATATCTTAAGTAAATAAAACGGATCCCAATAATGTGATGGGTTTTGGATATGAAGAGGTTAATAAAAGTAGAGTATTGGAATGGTTTCAGTTCTACAGTGTTGTTCTCAACTGCATCTAACATCCTACTGCTTTTGGGGGCGGCGGCGGGGGGAATCAGTTTTAAGGGGCTGCATTCACGTGGTGCTTTTACACTATGTTGAGGAGGATTAGGGTGAGTCGTGTGAACTTTTTTGGCGCAGTCTTCCCCCGCACGCCTCTTGAGCTGAAGAATCCTGTGCAAGTCGAAAGCTGGCGCCGTTTGGTACTGGAGCGAGCAGCAGCGGCGCTTCGTGGGAATCGGGGCGGGAGGGACGGCCGAGACGCGTGTCTGGAGGGAGACACTGGCGGAGGCCGGGCTGTTGTGGGGCGTTTCTGGCTCAGCCCGCAGAGGAGGAGCAGGAAGGGACGTAGGGGAGGGGGGGGTGTCCGCCCAGCAGCCGGCTCCCTCCTTCACTTTCTCGGTGCAGCTGAGCGCGGCGCGATGGGGGGCATCGAGTGGGCCATGTGGGCGAACGAGCAGGCGCTGGCCTCCGGCCTGAGTGAGTTTTTTTTTGGGGGGTGGGGGGATCCGAGGAGGGAGGGGGGATGGACACCAGCATCTCTCCTTGCCAAGTGGAGCAAAAGGGCCCCTGAGCAAGTGCAGAGTGTCCTTGTCGCCCCAGGCAAGGAAAAGCGGGCGATGCCAGGTTAGAAACTGTTCTGAGCCCCCTTCCCGAAATCTTTCCTTCGCGAAAGAATTTGAGTCCCTCCAGCAGGTTTGTGGCCCGGGAGTCCTCTCTTCCTCCTTCAATTCCCCTCACCCCCACAGTGGTGTGGTTAAACCAGAGTAAATGAAGGAATCTGCACCTTGCCCATTGCAAGGGGCTCCATAGCCTCAGTCAATTTGCTTTGTGCCTGAGTGGGTGGAATTTAAAAAATTGGGGCGCATCTTTTAGTGGAGTAGCTTTGGGCTGGGGAAAGCAGGGGTTAAATGTGAGCGAGAGAGAGCCTGCCTGTGAGTTTGCAGAGCCAAGACTGAAATTCTCAACCCCTTAAGTTCTCCCTTCTTTTTTAAAAATAAAGAAATAAAATGTATTTGTTCCTAAACATTGAGCATTCCAATTAAACGTGCTTTTGTGAAATTCCCAGTATGTTAATGGCCAGCAATGATATGCCCTATTCCCCAGTAATCTCAAATTAGTCTTGATGGAACCAAATCTTAAACTTTGAATTTGCATAGTGACTGCAACAGTTTTTACTCATTTTTTTCAGCTCTGCCTTGCCATCGGGTTTGTGTGTGTGTTGTGACTCTCTCTCCTGGATGTATTTTCTTGCTGTGTGGGAGAGCAGGTCACCTGCCCTGTGGTGGTTATGTTAAACACATAACACCCCCCCCTTTTTTTGATGGGGGCATCCTTTTTAATTGGGCAGGAAGGAGACTTCTAGATTTTTGGAGGGGAAAGGACTTCAACCTGGCTTGGCTGTGACCATCAGAGCCAATGAGATTTTTGTGCTTTCCTTTTGAGGAAGTTCAATGGATGAAAATAAGGAAGGAAACTTGATGTTGCCATTAGCCCAGGAGTGATCTGTGCAGGCTAGGGCATTTGCAAGCACATAGCCTTCCATTTTCCTGTTACTTAAGGTGGAGTAATCAAGAGCCATATTGTGTATCCATATTCAAAATCATTAGGGCTGATTAGTTGGCCAGCATCACTCAATAGGACTTCTTGCAGTAAAGAAAGTGATGGGGAAAGTGTGTGGTAACATTTGCTTTGATGCACCAGACCTCCCCGCACACAGAATAAATGTTCATTAAATAGTCAGCAACATATAATCCTACAAACAAATCAGGTTGATTCCTCAATATATAGGTTGTTTGGAAGCAGCCTGAGACTGTATCAAAACGGACAACCCACAAAGATCCCAAATGAGGTTGTTTTTTTTTACTGGGCACATTGATTAGCATCCTGCATCTGTTTGAGACACAGGGACGCGGGTGGCGCTGTGGGTAAAAACCTCAGCTTGCCGATCGAAAGGTCGGCGGTTCGAATCCCCGCAGCGGGGTGAATCATAGAATAGAATCATAGAATCATAGAGTTGGAAGAGACCTCAAGGGCCATCGAGTCCAACCCCCTGCCAAGCAGGAAACACCATCAGAGCACTCCTGACATATGGTTGTCAAGCCTCTGCTTAAAGACCTCCAAAGAAGGAGACTCCACCACACTCCTTGGCAGCAAATTCCACTGTCGGACAGCTCTTACTGTCAGGAAGTTCTTCCTAATGTTTAGGTGGAATCTTCTTTCTTGTAGTTTGTATCCATTGCTCCGTGTCCGCTTCTCTGGAGCAGCAGAAAACAACCTTTCTCCCTCCTCTATGTGACATCCTTTTATATATTTGAACATGGCTATCATATCACCCCTTAACCTCCTCTTCTCCAGGCTAAACATGCCCAGCTCCCTTAGCCGATCCTCATAAGGCATTGTTTCCAGGCCTTTGACCATTTTGGTTGCCCTCCTCTGTACACGTTCTAGTTTGTCAGTGTCCTTCTTGAACTGTGGTGCCCAGAACTGGACACAGTACTCCAGGTGAGGTCTGACCAGAGCAGAATACAGTGGCACTATAACTTCCCTTGATCTAGATGCTATACTCCTATTGATGCAGCCCAGAATTGCATTGGCTTTTTTAGCTGCCGCGTCGCACTGTTGGCTCATGTTAAGTTTGTGGTCAACCAAGACTCCTAGATCCTTTTCACATGTACTGCTCTCAAGCCAGGTGGCACCCATCTTGTATTTGTGCCTCTCATTTTTTTTGCCCAAGTGCAATACTTTACATTTCTCCCTGTTAAAATTCATCTTGTTTGTTTTGGCCCAGTTCTCTAATCTGTCAAGGTCGTTTTGAAGTGTGATCCTGTCTTCTGGGGTGTTAGCCACCCCTCCCAGTTTGGTGTCATCTGCAAATTTGATCAGGATGCCCTTGAGTCCATCATCCAAAATCATTGCAGTAAGGTGCGCTCCCGTTGCTCAGTCCCAGCGCCTGCCAACCTAGCAGTTCGAAAGCACCCCCGGGGGCAAGTAGATAAATAGGGACCGCTTACTAGCGGGAAGGTAAATGGTGTTCCGTGTGTGGCTCTGGCTCGCCAGAGCAGCGATGTCACGCTGGCCACGTGACCCGGAAGTGTCTGCGGACAGCACTGGCCCCCAGCCTCTTGAGTGAGATGGGCGCACAACCCTAGAGTCTGTCAAGACTAGCCCGTATGGGCAGGGGTACCTTTAACTTTACCTATCTGTTTGAGACAGCCCCTATACATAAGCGAAAGGGACCCAGGCATTTGGTGGCTGAAGGATACTGTTCCTGACAACCCTGAGATCCATAAATGAAATAATATTTTTAATTGTAACTGGGGTTTAAAAAAACATTTTAACTATTTTAGAACACTTTTAAAAAATGTGTTTGCCTGGGCTCCTTCAGGAGGAAGGGGGGATATAAATTCAATACATAATAAATAATCAGAACCCAGGGGACTACAGCTGAGCATTCAACAGAAATGTGTAAATGTATCCAACTTGTTCTCATTACAGACTTAGTGAAATAATTTCATAATTTATACCTTTGATAGCACCAATTCTTTTTTTCAAATTTCCGCACCACGTTTAAAGCGTGTGGCTTCCTTCAAAGAATCCTGGAAGCTGCAAACTGTTAAGGGTGCTGGGAACTGCAGCTCTGTGAGGGAATAAACTACGTTTCCCAGGATTCTTTGGAGGAAGCAGTGTGCTTGAAATGTATGGTGTGTATGCAGCCCCAGTCTAAACATTGTACTGTTTGTTTTGCATCTGTCAATTGTTATGTACTGTACATCTTTCATACCTAAAGCATGTACTCTCAACATAATGGATAGTTTTACCTTGAGGCAATGTGAAAACTGGACGTATGTTTGTGTGCAAATACTTGCACTTCTGGCTGCAAGTGCAGTTGTTGAATTTGAGAGACATAACATCGGCACATAGCCTGTGTTTACGTGTGCCCCTCAGTCTTATTTTTATGTAAAACAAAAGCCAAGACTCAAAAAATAAAGATATCTAGTTCACAGATAAATCTTTCAATTAATCCTGGGCTATCATTTAGCCCCTAAACAGACAGCATCTTTAAAAAGAGAGAGTTTTGTGGTACCATAAAGATAAAAAGATTTCTTGCAGCACATAGACTAGCTTTGTGGGCTGTTTATTTGTATGGCATGCTACAGTAAATCGTTTTGTCTCTAATTTCCCACAAGACCCTTCCTTGTTTTCACTGCACCATTATTTGGATCTTTTGAAGCTGATATCTTAAGATGACGCGGAGCTTGGGCTTCTTTGCCAGCTCCTTTAATTCCTGCATAGTTCGGCCTTCGTGCTGTAATCACAGCAGCGCACAGAACATCCCGTTTGCTTCCACAGGCCTGCTGGTTCAAGTGTGCTCGAATGCGTCCATCTGGCGCTCTGCTTGACGCATCCCAGATGTCCGCCTGGCTCCTTTCAGACAAGGAGGGCCTGGTGGCACGGCCATGACAAGTTCTTGCTTTTTAAAACTTCAGTTGCCCTGTGAACCAAAACACAAGAGGCAGCAGAAGGGAGTTTCTGGCTGCTTTCGTGAAATGACTTTGCAGCTGGGAGCCTCGCATGCTTCCTTGACAAAATAAGAAATGCTGCCCAGGTCAGAGAAACCAGCAGCCCCAGCCTTGAGTGTCTTTGCTGCAGAAGTGGGCTTGTTGTCCGCACATACAGAGAAAGTTCCTTTAATCTGGGTTAGTGTGTTCACACAGACAGAGGAGGATATATGGCTTAGCACCTTGCAAAAACTTTTTCATGAAATCAGTGCTTGCTCCTGTTCCACACCCACCCAGAGCAGTCAGGTGGTGAGGCAATGAAAGACTGGGAGAAGGTTTCACTTCTTGGTTCTTCTTCCTTGCAAAAGATCTGATGGTGGTAAACTGGCCTTGTGGGAATTTCCCTGCAGTCAAGTGACCTAGTAGGAAGTGAGGCTCTAAAGAAAAGAGGCATATGAAGACACCTGTCTGGTAGATCAGGCCAAAGGGGACCCATCTAGTTCAGACTCCTTTTTGCACTGTGGCCAGCCAGATGCCCCAATGGAAACTGGGGGCAGACTCTGGTCTTTTACCTGCACCCTGTGCAAGACCAAAATTTGGCATGGCTCCACCCATCGCCTTCCATTCTACACATGCACTACATTACAGTGGTTCCTCGGGTTACAGACGCTTCAGGTCACAGATGCATCAGGTTAAGAACTTTGCCCCAGGATGAGAACAGAAATTGCGTGGCGACAGTGGGAGGCCCCCATTAGCTAAAGTGGTAAAGCTACCCCTGCCCGTACGGGCCAGTCTTGCCAGACTCTAGGGTTGTGCGCCCATCTCACTCAAGAGGCCGGGGGCCAGCGCTGTCCGGAGACACTTCCGGGTCACGTGGCCAGCGTGACGAAGCTGCAGCTGGCGAGCCAGAGCTGCACACGGAACGCCGTTTACCTTCCCGCTAGTAAGCGGTCCCTATTTATCTACTTGCCCCTGGGGGTGCTTTCGAACTGCTAGGTTGGCAGGCACTGGGACCGAGCAACGGGAGCGCACCCTGCCGCGGGGATTCAAACCGCCGACCTTTCGAACGGCAAGCCCTAGGCGCTGAGGCTTTTACCCACAGCATCACCTGCGTCCCTAGCTAAAGTGGTACCTCATGTTAAGAATGGACCTCCAGAACGAATTAAGTTCTTAACCCAAGGTACCACTGTATCGCTGTGACTCCCTATGGTGCCCCTTGGCTCGGCTCCCACTGCGGGGAAACCGGCTGTGCTGCCCTAAATCTGCCTCTATGGGAACTGCCCCCTCCCCACCCCCCACAAACTTGGCTTATCTAGCGCAATATTGCCTACACTGGTTGGCAGCAGTTCTCCAGGGTTTCAGGCAGGAGTCTTTCCTATCTGTGCTCAGAGATGAAGGGGGTTGAATCTGGCAGGTGCTCTGCCACTGGGTTATGGCCCTTCCCTGAGCTTATATCTGCCCCCTGCACCCCCAACCCCCACCCTAAAGATTTCTTCCACTTTTGCAAGCATTGGAGTTTCCCTGATGCCTCCTTCCCTCTTACACCAAGAGGGTGGCATTTTTGACTACGCAAGCACCAGCAGAACAAAGGGTATGATCTGATCCCAGAGGCAGTAGCATACAGGCATTGTGTGACTCTTAGCCACTGATAGCCTCCTCCTCTGCGAATTAGGTAGTCTAATCCTCCTAGAAGGACATGAGAAAAGGGTGTGTGGAGCAAGACTAAGGGAGTTCTTGTCCAGGAACACAACCAGATGACTTCCGCCACAAGGATATAAGTAGAAGAAGAAAGCACCCTGTCAGATCAGGTCACAAATGTAAATTAATACAGCCTCCTTCTTCACAAGTGGGGCGTAACATGTGGCTAAGAAGAGATGTTTCAGTTAGGTCAGACTAGAAGCCCAGCTAGGGAGAAGTCCTGAAGTCCAGCCTCTCACAGCATCCAACCAGATACATGCCTTTGGGAAGCTCACAAGCAGGGAGTAAAAGGATAAAAGCCCTCTCCTGCTTCTGCTTCCCCAGGAGCTCTTTTTGTGTGTGTGGGGGGGGGTAGCCTGCCCTTGAACCTGGAGGCTCTATTACCATGGGTTGTGGTCTGTGTTTGATAAAAGTCTCCCCTGAATTGGCCTCTCCTCTCCTATTAAAAGTCATTGAAGTGAGGGGCCATTTCCACAGCCCCTATTCCACGAATGATGCATTGGGGGGGGGGGGAGAATCCTGCCTTTTATTTGCCCTGAGTCTACTGCCAATCATTTTCACTGGGCAACTCTAAGCAAGTAATTCTTTCTTAACAAACAGCTCCCCATCCCCATTCAAAGCTGGGCAGTGTGGAGCCTGAGGGAATATTAAGAGCAAGGCTGAAATAATGTGTGAAAAGTGCTGTGAGCAATTAAAGAATGCCTTGCAGCACAAAAGATTATTGGCCTCTGTCAAAGGCCAATATGGCCCTTCCTTTATTTCTCATCCTGCCTTTTTGCCAAAGAGCATTGTGCCTATTTCTGTGCTGCTTCTGTCCTCACAACAATCCTGTGGGGAAGGCCACACTCCCTGAGCTGCGTGGCTGGGTAGGGAATGGAACCTGGGTCCCGCTGGTCCCAGTGCAACACTCTCTGACAGATGAGTGGGGAACATTCGCCAGTCCAAGGGCCGCATCTCCTTGTGGGAAACCGTCTGAGGGCCACATGCCAATGGTGGGCGGAGCCAGAGGTAAAAGTGGGCAGGGCAGCAGATGCAGATTTTAATCTGGGCACAGCAGGCTAGTTTTTACACACACTCTTACCTACCCAGCTCTCTCCATCCTGCATGTAGGCAAGTAAGAGGCATTACTAGAGATCAAGGACACATTGCAAGCCACGCAAAGCAGGACTGGGGAACAGTGTGGCCTGCGGAGAATGCTAAGGGGCAAACAGAAAGGGCTGCATAAAGCCCCTTGGCCAGAGGTTGCCCACCCTGCTCCAGCCACTGCACAGCATCACACGGACTCTCTAATTTCAAGTGGCTTTTCTGCTCTTAATGTATTTTTCTCCCGTAATAAATACATCAATAAATGTTGGACCATGAATTGTGAGCTGTGGGCTCGTTACATTTGTTTTGCTTGTTGGATTTTCTTTTCTTTTCAGTGTTGATTTGTGGTGGACTGTGCTTACCAGTAGGTAAGCTTGTCGTTTTTTTCTTTCCCCCTTTTAGTTCTAGTGACTGGTGGGATCGTGGCAGTTGCTGGACAGTTCAAAAACTGGCAGTTTGCAGCCTATTCAATGTATCCTTCCATGTGATATCTCTCTCCCTTCTTCTCCCCCCCCCCCCCCCCGGATTCTGTAGCCGCAAGATGCCTTGTGATTCTGTTGGTATCACAGAATCAAATAGGTGGGAGGCACTTCAAAATCCATCTAGTCCAACTTCCTTTTGACCAGTTTCCCCAGATGGTACAGCAGGAATAAATTGGGGGTTTTCTTAATCTGGTTGTGTGTGTATGTGTGTGCTTGCAGAAGTCTAGTGATTACAAAATTGGAATTTCTGTGACTGAACAATTTGGACACTTCCCAGCACTTAACAAGAGGTGGAAGCAAGGTTCCATTGGCCAAATGATGTCAAGGAAATAAAAAATAGTCGCTTTGCTTAATGCAGGCGTTCTGCAGAAGTATGAGGATTGCAAAATGTGGAATTTCTGTAGCTGCACCATGACAAGAGGGAAGAAGGTAGGTTCTGTTTAGTAAATGGTGTCCAGGAAGTTGCAGTTCCATAGCCAGTCACTGTGGCTGCTGGTGAAAGGGCAGAGCGGGAAGGACTGAATTGGCTTGTAGGTTGTGCAAAGGAGCAATGTGCACATGGAGTCGAATCCTGCTGCTTGTGGGTTTGAGCCTGCCAGTCTGTGAGATCAAGCTCTCCCCCAGTTCAACCAGAGACTCAACAAATGCCCTTGTGCAGTTTGGTACTTCTCAGACTTAGTTTCCCACATGTAACACAGCAGTCAGAGGGGCTTTGTTTGCAGGAGCCTTTGAAAGGGTGAAATGGAAATGACCTTATCCTCCTCCGATCTTTGGGTTATAGTGGGGGGATAAAACCGAGCAGAGAATTTGCAAAGATTTGGCCTGATGAGTTCAAACCAGTATGAAATCCAGCCTGGTCTGTTCTCTCTCCTGTCCCTGGACCATGTGTCCAGTTTTTCTGCTCTACTACTTTCCTCAAAACTTTGGTGTTTGCTTAAAGTGGTTTTACTCCACTCTTTATCTGAAAAGACTCCCAGAGCAACCTAGGTGTGATTAATAAAAAACACGACCATCCCTGCCCACAGACATGCAATTTAAAAGACATGGCACAAAGGTAAAGAGGAATGGGATGGGAAAGGAAGAGGGGGAAAGCAAATTTGACAACCAGTTCTTAAAGGCACAAGGGCCATTTTATTCCTTCATCTGATTCCTGGTGCCTTTGTGTGAGAATCTCAGTCTGATCCAGGCTATACACATACAGTGGTACCTTGGTTTACAACCATAATCAGTTCCGGAGGTCCATTTGTAAACCAAAATAGGTTGTAACCCAAGGAGCGCTTTCGCCAATGGGGCCTCCAATTTTTCAATATTTTTTTTTGGTAATCCAATTTTTGGGTAACCCCCCCCCCCCAAAAAAAATGGGTTGTGATCCAAAAAAAGGTTGCAAACTGGGACACGCACTTCCGGGTTTGACATGTTGGTAATCCAAAACGTATGTAAACCAAGACGTATGCAAACCAAGGTACCACTGTAGTCACATTTTGAAGGCCACATCCACAACATACATTTAAGGCACTATTATATCACTTTGTCAGTCATGGCTTCCCCCAAAGAATCCTGGGAACTGTAGTTTGTTAAGGGTGCTGAGAGCTGTTAGGAGATTCCGTCTTCCCCTCACAGAACTACAATTCTCAGAGTAGTTAAACAATCAATCTTCTCAGAGTACTCTGGAAATTGTAGCTCTGTGAGGGGAAGAAGGGTTCTCCTCACAACTCTCAGTACCCTTAACAAACAAACCTCCCAAGATTCTTTGGGGGTAAGCCATGGCTGCTTATGGTGGCGTAAAAGTGAGCTAAACGTGCAGGTATGACCCTAGTATTTGTCTAGCGTTTTCTATCTGCATGCTCCCCTGCAGATAACAGGTCTCGGTCTCAAGGGGCGTACAGCCTGAAATAGCTTGCAGCCGTTTCAGTTTTGGTATTTTGGGAAAATTTTTGTGTTTGCAACCACAGTGATTGCAGAAAGGGATGCAGACTTTACCTCAGCGTACAGTCTGCTTCAAACGGATCTCTCTCCATGCCTCTTCCACCCCCTCACACAGAGGAAAGATTGTGTTGAGACAAACATGTGTGCTGCATGTGTGAACTGGCTCTTTGGCTTAATATTGCTAAGATACAAACGTCCTCCAGGTCACTAGTGAGACTTTGGAAATATTTTTTGTGTTGGAAAAACACACACACAAATTGTATAACATAACATAAAACATAACATAACATAAAACATAACATATATACATTTTTTAAAACGCTTCTCTCATTTCCCGGGACAGAGCAAAGGAGGGATTTTGGGCTGTCCTGGATATCAGGGGCTACTCAGGAGAAAGCTTTCCTAGGATAATGGGGCACAAAAGAGATACCCCCTTTCCTTAACCCTTTTCCCCAAAGAGCTGCTGGAGTCTTTATATGCCTGCTGGAGTACCCGAGGGGGAAGCGGAAAAAGGGATCTACGATGGAGCGGTGGTAAGTGTCTTTTTTTAAAAATGCTTTATTTTTATTTATGATTTTCAGGTTTATACATTTCAATAATTTTACAGTCATTCTAACATTTCAGAACTTGACTTCCTTCCCCCTATTTCTGTGGCTCCTTAAATTTATTTTTAATATCTTCTGCATATCCAAATTAACTTAATTTGATCATTTTTTGATCTACTTTAAATATATACTCTTATGAAACTGCATTACAATAATCCTGCCAATGTTCTTATCTGTTTACAACTTGTAAACATTCAATAAACCATTTCCATTCTTTTATAAGTATGGTGTCTAATGCCTTTTCATTTTTGACCAAGATTGTTATTGACATTGGCTTTCAAAATAGGCATTCATTTTAGTTATGCAGCCTTGTACCTGGTGTTGCTTGGGAATTTTAAGAACCCAAAACCCCAGCACACTTTTGAAATCAATGGTTACGTTCAGCGCATTTCCGAAAGGGGCAGCCTGCCATCTTCCTTCAAAATGGCATCCAGTTGTGTTCAAAGATAGACAAAACCCTGCTCCTTGAGCTCAGGAACTCTCTGGTTAAAATCAATGTAGTTTCAAAAGGTTAGGCCTGCCTCCTTCATTCAGTATGGCTTTTGAGCAAGCTTCTGGGTATCACAGAACCCTTTGACAACTAGAATCTGTGTTTGTCATTGCACTCTCTCTTTTTACTCCCATCCCCAACAGTGGCCAGAAGTGCTTCACAACTGTCGTGAAGGCATTTGGACCCCTCACTAGGAATTACTACGTCCGGGCTTTCCTGCACATATGGTAAATAATTCATTCCACTTCTTGACTTGTCATCCTTTTCAGTATTTGGGGGGGAAATTAGACAAAACTTTCTGCTTTCTCTCTCCAGTTAACTGATGCTCACGTCTTATAGAGACGTGTGTGTTTGTGTGTGGCCCACATACATGAAACTCACATGGAAGTCTAACTGGATGTGGTCGGGGGGAGGGGCATTACAGTGGGTCCCCTTTCCTTGGTTCTGCAATGTGGTTGGGTGTTTTGTTTACTCAATTGAGTCTTAAGACGGTCATAAGATGTTGGTCGCGCCTCCTTCTTACAGTGCATTCTCCCTTTTTTAATAAAAAAAAGAGCAAGTGTCTGGGCAGAAATCCCTTAAATGTCTGGGGGTGGGTGGGGAGATTTTCACCTTTTGAAATATGGGAACCCTATTACCAGCATCCATTAGAGAATCACAAGATGGCATTAAAACATTCCACACATAAATCCAGGCATTGGGAGGAGACTGCCTAGCTGGCCTGCTGGGATTCTTGGAAGGAATGGCGCAACATAGGTGATGCTCTGCATATTTCATTGGTGGCTGGTGCCCATTGAGACTGATAGGGCAGAAGGCAGAGAGGTCAACAGTAGGTGGCTCCAGAGCCAACTAATTCTATCTTTGTCCCCATCATCCTTCTGCTGAGTTCATTGCATTATGGTTTATATGTAAATTGATTTGATAAGCTATCATAGAAGTGAGAAGTGGCTTATAGATTCTCTAAAACAAAGACAAATAAATCTCTCTCACTTATTCCTTTTGCAGCTTGGCCGTTCCAGCAGCATTTTTACTGGCCACGATCCTCGGCACAGTTTGTCTCGCCATTGCCAGCGGCATCTACTTACTGGTAAGCAGCCCCCACCACAACCCCCATTTGACTCCTGAATTAACAGCAGCAACAGTAATAATATATACAAAGATGTCAAATAGTTAAAATGATTTATATCTAATGGATCATCCAGTGTTTAGTAAACTGAATGATTGATGAGTTAAATTTAAATAAATGCGCATTTTACCACAGTGTCGCTCTAGGTGTCCTTTTAAGATAGTCAAGGAGAAAATGGAATAAATATTTGTTTTTTGTGGGGAAAATGGTCTCGGAGGATTATTAGGTCCTTGTCCTGAGAGTTTCTAGTAAAACAGAGTCGCCCCTGTTTTAAAGCTTCAGTCAGTTTGCACAAAAGGATTCTCCCCTATAATTTTGCAAAGATCCAGGGCTCAGCTGTCTGATGGTTTTAGGCTGCTGGATCTGCAAGGCAGCCTTTAGTTCCTGCAATCCTTTGCTTCAGAGCCTAGGAATGGCTAACAGCCCTCTAGCTCCCTCTGCTGGTCAGAGCTCATGCTACCTTTAAATACAAAATATGTTACTTCAAGTTGATAATTGAGCATATTCCAGTATTTCATGTGGAGCAAGAAATGACGTTGTACATCCTGGGGTTTATGATGCCTAGTGTAGTGTGGCAATTAGAGAGTTGGATGAAAGAAACCTGGCTTACCTTGGGCCAGTTACCAACTCTCAGCCTAACCTACCTCACAGGATTGTTGTGGGACTTGAATAAGGAGTAGGAGGAGAAACATGTGTGCCACTCTGAACTCCTTGGAGAAGAAGGTGGGATATAAAAGCAATAAAAATATGATGATGATGATGATGATGATATTGTATTAGTATCTCATTTTCTTATAAGTTTTTGTAGAATATGTATAATTTATGTGGTGTAAAAAGCTTGTTTAATCTTAACAGGGCATTTGCTATCGCTTATTTGAGTCTAACAAGATATTCAATTTTTAAAAGTGCTGAGGCCTCAGCTTTTTACCCCGGACTTTGGCACCTGAGAGAATGTATTTTTAGGACTCACACTCTTCTCTTCACAATGACATTTTTAAAAAAAAATAATTTTTATTCCTTTTCCAAACAATTTTATACAGTCAACACATTATTTAATACTCATTCTCAGTTTTCGACTTCCCTCAGTTTCTCTGTCAATCTTTCGTAAAATTTCTATTTGTTAACGCATTTCTAAACATAATATTGCCTTTTAGAACTCCTTTTCCTCTTACTCTCTTTTTTGCAATATTTCTTACTAACTCACAGAGTCTCTTCAAAACCAACAAGCATTGTCTGTACATCACATATGTTTTTCAGATATTCTGTAAATCTCCCCCAGTCCTTGATAAACTTTTGGTCTTTCTGATATCGAATCTTCCCAGTCAATTTATCCAATTCTGCATATTCAGTCAATTTCCTTCTCCATTCTTCCACTGTTGGAATTTCTTCCTTCTTCCATCTTTGGGCCAGAAGTATCCTTGCAGCAGTCACTGCGTATTGAAACAGTTTACAGTCTCTCTTATTAATTTTGTATTAATTTCGTTTCCTACCATTCCTAATAGGAAGGCCTCTGGTTTTTTCACAAACGTATATTTTAACAACTTTTTCAATTCATTGTATATCATTTCCCAGAAGCCTTTCACCCTTTTACACTCCCACCACATATGATAGAAAGTACCTTCTTTTTCATTACATTGTTGGAAATGACATTTATTTTTAGATTCCTGTAACCCATCCTGAGACCTTATGGTGAAGGGCAGGGAATAAATCAAATAACCATAATCAGAAATGAATAGTGAAAATGTTTTGTATCCAACTGACATTTACTCAGACCCATTGAAATAAATAGTTACATCCCTTAATTTCAATGACCCATTGAAATAAATAGTTACATCCCTTAATTTCAATGGTTGTATTCTGAGCATGACTTACATTGGATACAACTTAATAAGTCTCTCCAAGGCAGAAATGTACTCATTTTTCCTCCAGTAAAGATTCAACACATTTCCCCTCTTCCTCTCAAATCCTTATTATTTGTTTTCAAACGTGATACAAAAGTAAAAATAAAATAAACATTGAACAAAAATACAATGCAGGTCCATCGATGCATAAAGGGCATCAAGAAAAACTGAAACAACTTTTTTAAAAAATACACAGTGTCTCTGCAATGAACTCAGTGAGGCTTACATTGCCATCAGACCGACCGACTGGGGTGGGAGGGATGTGACTTGAATGGAGGCTATGGACAGAATGAGTCTTTGACAGAACAGGGATTTGCATCAGGGTTTATGGTAAATTCTGCCTTGAAGTGAAGTATCAGTTGCTGGGAATTGCTGGTGTAGAAAGTGCTTGAGGATTTCCCTGTGAGAACAGGATGCTGGACTAGATGGGCCTTTAGCCTGACCCAGCAAGGCTCTTCTTAGGTTCTTTATGTTCTTATATTGAGTCCAACCATTTATTCCTCTAGTTCAGCATCATCTACACAGATGGACAGCAGCTTTCCAGGGTTTCAGGCAGGGGACGATTACCAGCCTTACCTGGAAATGCCAGGAGCTTCTGCATGCAAGGCAGATGCTCAACCTCTGAGCTATGGCAAGGACAATATAGGGAACTTAGGAAGCTTCTTCTCCTGAGTCAGGCCATTGGTCCAACTAGCACAGTTTCAGGTGGGAGTCTCACCCAGCCCTACTTCTGTGGTAGATCATCTGCTTTACATACTGAAGTTTCCAGGTTCTATATGTGGCGCCTCCAGGGAGAATTAGGAATGTGGCCTTGCCTGAAGCCCTGAGGTGCTGTTGACAGTCAATGTGGACAATACCGAGCTAGCTCAACTAATCTCGTCTGACTTTGTGTAAGGCCTCAGACGCTCCTGTGAACCTGGGACCATGTGCATGCAGAAAATAAAGATAAAAATGGGTCTTTTCCTTGAGATACCCTTTCCTCCTCAAATCTCTCTGGGCTTTTTCCTCCAGGCTGCCATCCGTGGCGAAGAGTGGCGTCCCATCGAAGTGAGGCAACGGGAACCGCTACAAATAGGAGCCACGATTAAACACCCTCCAACCAACCCACCCCCACGGCCTCCAGCTGAGGCCCGCAGAAAGCAAGCGGGCGAGGTAGAAGCTGCAGCCCAGGATAACCCGCTGCCTGTTGTCATCGAGGCTGAATGAATGACAGGCCGGGCTGGTGCCCTCGAAGGAGCCTGAGGGGGCTTCTTTTGCTGTGCTGGAGCAGTGGGGGAGGAGTGGCCATTTTGTGGTTGATCTTCGGATATCGTCCTCCTCTTCCAGCTCTGTTGTCTGCCTCTACAGATGCTTCTCCACAAGCCAGATTCTCCTCAGTCCTGTCACTTCCCCCAGTTTGTTCCTGGCCAGGTAGCTGCCATGCTTGTTTCGCGACAGGGCCCAGCGGCGGCCATATTGTTAGTCTCCAGAATACCCATTGGAGAATTGTGAAGCTCCAGGCAGGGATGACTCCAGCCGGCATCCTGAGAGTGGCAATGGCTTTCTCTTTTCTTCATGGGGAACCTTCCGTTCTCTCTAGGATTCCCCATGTTTTTACTTTGTAATAAAAATTACCTGGTTGGTTGGTTGTCTTCTTTGTATGGTTGCGTTTCTTTGCTCTGTTTTCACTTTCTCAGGGTTTTCTACATCCGTGGTTTATATGTACATATGCATGATCTGGTTGGCTTGACTGCCATAAATTGGCAAAGCAGTCTGGCTCTCAAGCAATTGCAACTTCAGAAATTATTTGCCTCCTAAATTAGGCTGTGAGAATACCTGGTGGACAGCCACTCAGGTGTAGATTTGTACTTGTATATGCAGGTCATCTCCGGGTTAATGTGTTTGGGTTTGTTTGCTTTTTTGTGAAGTGAAGGAAGTAATTGGCTTCATGCTTTCTGAACCAGCATTTTGCGACTGGCTCCAGGTACCGCAGTGGAGGTCAGACTTCAGGCTTGAGGAAACTAATTTGTCTTTTGCTAGATCCCTGAGGTTATTTATTCATTTATTACATTTCTATGCCACCTGTTCCTCCAAGGACCTCAAGGTGGTGTACATGGTTTTCCCCTCCTCACTTTTTCTTCAGAACAACCTTGTGAGGCAGATTAGGCTGAGAGACAGTGTCACCCAATGAACTTCATGACTCAGGAGGGATTCAAACTCTGGTCTTCCAGGTCACAGTCCAACACACTTCTCATTACACCACACTGGAACCAGGTGCAAAGAGCAGAGCGTAAAATTAAAAGAACGTGGTGCTACCAAGCAGTTCCTAAACCCAGACATTTTTTTCAAATACCAGAACTGAGCTGAACTCATACACCTGCCATACAACTATCCTTTACTGGTTAACCCATGTTTTCTTCATTTCAGCAATCTGATTTAATCATCATATTCTTCTGTGTATCATATTCTTGCTATCATTTTTGAACAATTGAGTGTCAGAAATCTATCTGTTGCAAATAACCTAGGGATCTGCCCATCTCTGAGTTAGTGGACCTTGGCAGTTGTAGCAAAATGCAACTTAGCTCTCCATATGCCCAATGTTTACCTGTGCTTAATGTTGGCTACCTGTTGTAAATAACATACTCGGGAGGATAAAGCTATCAGCAGCTATGAGCCATCATGGCTACATCCTTTGTTGGAGGCAGTATGCCTCTGGGGGCTGTTTGCTGGGAATCCCAAGTGGGGAAGAATGCTGTTGCTTTAAGGTCCTGCTTGTGAGTTTCCCATTGGGGCATCTGGTTGGCCACTGTGAGAACAGGATGCTGGATTAGATGGCTTACAGACATGAATCCACCAGCTTCTTTTTAAGTCCTTATTCACACAGTGCATAGTTAAAACTTTGACATTCTCTCCCACAAGAGGTAATGGTGGCCAACCAGGCTTTAAAAGAAGATAGACAAATTCATATAGGAGGAGGTTATCAATAGCTACCTCCAGTATTGGGCAAGAGGCTGCTTAAGCCACATCCACACCATTCTTTCAAAGCATTATGATAGCACTTGAAACAGTCATGGCTTCCCCCAAATATTCCTGGGAACTGTTGCTTGTTAAGGGGGCTGAGAGCTGGTAGGAGACCTGTATTCCCCTCTCAGAGCTATAATTCCCAGAGTTCCTTGGGGCAAAGGGATTAACTACTGAAGTGTGGCTTAATTTCCCAGGGCAATTTATTTCTGGCGCCTGAAGGTGGCGCTGCAAAATCAATGTGGCTCTATAGCATGCGCCATCTCTACAATTGGAAGCAGTAATGCCTCTGAATACCAGTTTCTGAGTACTGAGTACAAGCGGAAAGAGTTCATATTCGCCAAGTGCCCCAATTTTCCAGGGACAGTTCCAGAATTACAGAAGCCATCCCAGTTTCTGATTTGATCCTGGAATGTCCCAGTTTTCCTTTTTCCTCCTCTTCACATCTTAGAGAACAATCGAAAGCATACCCTCCAAGTGTCCTGGTTTTCCAGGGACAGTCCCAGAATTACAGAAACCACCCTGGCTTCTGATTTGATCCTGAAACACCCTTTTTTCCCCAGCCAGCACCACAGCTGCCAAACCCAGAGAGGAGGATGAGCCAATGCTTGTCCCAAGCGACGATGGTGGCAGCGGCTGTGGCGGAGCATCCTGTAGCCTCTCCATGACCGCTGCTGCGGAGTTGAGGAGGGTCAGTTGGGGCGGGGAGTGAGAAATGCCCCTATTTTCATCTGAGGAATGTTGGAGGGTATGGAGAGCTCTGTCATGCTCATGTCTTGTGTGCAGGCTTCCCACAGTCATCTGGCTTGCTGTGAGAATAGGATGCTGGGTTAGGTGGACCTGTGGTCCGATCCAGCAGCCAAGCTCTTACATTCTTAGATTAGTTAAAGGGAAATTCTGTGGCAGAGCATCTTGGCTGCATCCAGATGAAAGAAAGAAAGGTCTGGAACCCTGGAGAGCGGCTGCCAGACAGTGTAGGCAACACTGAGCTAGATGGACTGAGCAAAAGGCAGCTCCCTATTTCCCCATGTACCATATTCTTCCATCTATAAGATGCCCCCATGTATAAAACGCCCCCTATTTTTGCGGCAACAGCCAATCGCCAGTCCACTTCAGCACTATCCGTGTATAAGACGCCCCCTAAATTTTGCCATTATTTTTTAGGAAACAAACCTAGTCTTATACACAGAAAAATACAGTAATAGTCCAATTGTGTGTGTATGTGTGTGTGTGTGCAGTTTACAAGTTTGTGTTTTATCTTGGTTTTTCAGTGATGTAATAAAAGTGATTAGTGCTTTGTGAGTCTGTGCCTGTGGTGGGTGTGGCCAGATGTGCGTGTGCACAGCTGCAGTCAATTCAGGCCACTTTCCCACCACTGAATTGATCAGAAGGGTTGGCACCAGTGGGAAACGCTCCTTAGCACACTTTTACTGAAGCATCTCAAAAAGGATGCATTGAAGGGCAGCAAACACTGTGGCAGCTTTTCTACAAGGAAAACTTCAGCAGATTTGTGGTTGACTGAGGTTGGGGTGGGGGGTAGAACATGAATTAAGAGGGTTATATAATTATGCATACTGTGGATAAAGTAGACAGAAGCACTTTATCCCATACTAACCCTCAAGGTCATCTCCATGATATTGATTGACAAGCAATGGTGTAGTTGTTGTTTGTGAAAATTTAGGGGGAGCACAGCTCTGGGACTTTCTTTAGAGCAGGAGTGAAGTCAATGATGTCAATTGTCTTAAGTGTCAAGGAAACTGCTCTGGCAAGTGAATGAGGTGATAAGGAGGCTTTCAAGTTTGCTTTTCTTTTTTGAAGATATAGTCTGTGGTTCCAATGAATAACTATGGGCTACATGCATTTCAGCTGCCTGAAGACCTTTTTGTTGCAGCTCAGTGTGTGTTTTGCAAATGTAGCCAGTCAGAAGCAAACATGGCTAACTTCTGTGCAGCTTAAGGTAAAGGTAAAGGGACCCCTGACCATTAGGTCCAGTCGTGACCGACTCTGGGGTTGCAGCACTCATCTCGCTTTATTGGCCGAGGGAGCCGGCGTACAGCTTCCGGGTCATGTGCCCAGCATGACTAAGCTGCGTCTGGCAAACCAGAGCAGTGCACGGAAACGCCGTTTACCTTCCCGCTGGAGTGGTACCTATTTATCTACTTGCACTTTGACGAGCTTTCGAACTGCTAGGTGGGCAAGAGCAGGGACTGAGCAACGGGAGCTCACCCCGTCACGGGGATTCGAACCGCCGACCTTCTGATCGGCAAGTCCTAGGCTCTGTGGTTTAACCCACAGCGCCACCCATGTCCCAAGTGCCACTCACATCACTCTTAGGTAATTATACACAATCATACCAATTCTGAGCAGTTGGGTCTAATGCTTTGTATGTTTACCGTGCACGCTTGTATATAATGTTTGATGAAGCTGCTTCCATTTTGGAGCTTTCCTTGTGAGTGGGGGCTGTCATGCTGAGCTAGTGTATCAAAATTCACCATTGGTGAGAGATGCAGAGCGAAAAGAGGTAAGTGATTTGCAGAAAATGATTTCACTGGATTTTCTGTCATAAGATGGGATGGTGGTCAACAGAGGAGAAGGAGGTCTTTCAATAACTATCCGCCATTACTGAGAACATAAAAGAGCTGCGTTGGATCAGCCCAAAGTCCTGTCTGGTCCAGCCTCCTGTTAACCAGCTGGCTATTGAAAGCCCACAATCTACAGCAATTGCCCCACTTGCAATTCCCAGCAACTGGTATTTAGAAGCAGTTCTGCCTCTGAGAGTGAAGGTGGAACATAGCCACCATTGATAGCCTTGTGCTCTATTTATTCACCCAATCCTTTTTTTTAAGTCATCCAAGTTGGTGGCCATCACTGCTTCCTGTGGGGGCAAATGACACAGTTTATCTATGTATTGCTTGAAGCTGACCTTTCTTTTGCCTGCCCTGAATCGTCCAACCTTCAGCTTTTGAGTGGAGCTTGCAGTTTCATAGGCAGTCTACCTTGTAGTGCCACAATCTGGTTGAGCAACAGTGGGAGAGGGATCTTGCCTTCAAGCCCTGCCTTGGGGCTGCATGAAGACTGACCACTGCCGGGTGGAGAAGGAAGGACCTTTTGTTTTATTTCTGAACTTTCCTTATGTTTCTGATTCCCTATGAAAATTGTGCTTTTCACTACAGCTTGGTTCACACATACATCCCAGTTGTATGAAGCCATTTGCTCAACATGGCTTGTGTTCTGGATTGTGTTGCTCAGGGGGCAGGGAACCTTTTTCACTCCAAGGTCCATGTTCCCTTCTGGGTGATTTTCTGGGGGTCACATGCCAATGGCAAAAGTGGGCAGGACAACACATGCCAAGCAAAGCCAGTGAGGGGTGTAGAAGAAGAGTAGAAGAGTTTGGATTTGATATCCCGCTTTATCACTACCCGAAGGAGTCTCAAAGCGGCTAACATTCTTCTTTCCCTTCCTCCCCCACAACCAACACTCTGTGAGGTGAGTAGGGCTGAGAGATTTCAGAGAAGTGTGACTAGCCCAAGGTCACCCAGCAGCTGCATGTGGAGGAGCGGAGATGCGAACCCAGTTCACCAGATTACGAGTCTACCGCTCTTAACCTCTATACCACACTGGCTCTCTGTGTTGTGACCTTCAGATCTCTCAAGAGAGACCTGCACTGTAAACAAAACAGCCAAGAGTCCCAAATGCTTTCATAGAGAAATAACATTTTATTTTAATGCAATTTATTAAACAATTTCACAGTGGAGGAAGCCTCTGCATCCCAGTCTGGGTGATGCCTCCTCCTATCAGGGGTTGTTTGTTTGTTTAGTGTCACAATAAATACATTTGCATAAATAACTTAATAATTTAGACATATAATTAGATATTTAGAGATAAAAACATATCAATTAAAAGCACCACAAGACATCAAATAAATAAGAGCACCTATCCATTAGATATTGAGACCAAAAATAAATTAATTGATTGGAACTCCCTGAAGCAATTCAATAAATAAGAGTTCCAATCCATGGCTGGAAAAGCAAAAACGAATCAAAACCACACAGTATGCATCACTTGTTGTTCCACACACCCACAGCCAGACCGTGCAATGTTGAAACCTGGTGGGGGAGGTGACATCCAGCAATTGTCAGAGAGAAAAGTCACGGGCTGCTGGCACAAGGTTAGAAATGTATAGGCAGTGCCTCCCATCATCTCTGAGAGCAGCACTTTGGGGAAGGGAGCGCAGGGGTTGCTACCCCTGGGAGAGCAATGGTGAAATTTATTGATTTTTAATATTTAAGCACACACAGGTCTTACTGGAGAAGCCAAATAACTTTGGTAGCAACAGCTAAAGCATCTCACCCTGATGATCTGTTGCGGGGTTCCTGAACTAGTAAGGAATGCAGAGCTACTGAGAGTTTCCTCCCAAGCAAACTCCTCACCTAGAACCTTCCAGCTAAGGAACGCAGCAAGGTTCCTCAAAGACTTGAGTCCTGGGCATGTCACGCAGTTGCACTAAACCAGCCACTGCCTGGTGCAGCAATGTCAAGCACCAGTTCTCTTTTTAGTATGATGCTTGGCACTCTGGAATTAGACAGCTGTAACACAGGGATGAGCTGGGTCTTCCACCTACAAGGCCCATTTCTGCCACAAGAAGACATTGCGACCATTTCTGTTATGATGTGATTGGCAGGTCAGCATGCTGCACACCAGCACCTAGCTGAAGCTGACAATTGCACCAGGCCACAGGGTTGGCTATGCTTATCAGCTGCAACAGACAGCCAAGCCACGTGATCCCTGCTGCAGTTTGGCATATTTGATCAGGCTGTTTGCTGGCACACTTTTGCCAAGATTGTCCCTGCTGTGCTGGGGGTTGGTGCTGTCCTGGAAAATGTCTCAACTAATGAAAAAAAAGACATCACAGTTGAGGATTTATCAAGGAGGACAGAAAGGCCCAGTGAAATTCTGACAGCGTGTGCAGGGTTTTTGAAGCATTTGCCTTAATCTTTGAGGTGGCTGAGGGGGAGTTTCCTTTCTTTCATTCCACAAATTACCTCAGGAATGGTCTGCACTCTGCAGCCACCCCAGCTGCCAACATGTCAGTCAAAGCTCAGGAGAAGACCTCATGAGGTCGCTCCTCCCATGGGGCTTTCTCAGATCAGAAAGTGGGCAGCTGGTGGGTGCTGAGGAGCGCTGAGGAAACGTTTTACCAGTAAGTAAGAAAGTAAATATGTAATGTCCTCAGCCACCTCAGATGGATAAGGTAAACACAAAGCCCCACGCCCAGAAAAAGTTCTAAAATGCCCTGAGAATGAAGCAGGAAAATGTAAGCTTCTTTTCAAAAGGGAAGAAAGATTTTCTAGGGAGTGGGGGACACATTTCAAGACAGCACCAGCTGGAATTTGGGCAGCAAGAGATCACAGATACGGACTCAGTAAATTCTCGGCAAAGCCTTGGAGAGCTACTAGGGAACAAAATCAATAAATAACCAGAACAAGCACTTGATAACTTCAAACATAAATAATATAAATACAAACACTAATAAATAAATAGGTTAAAAACAATCATATGGGGAGGAGCTACCTGGATCAGTCCCTTCCATCAATGCATGTTTTGCTGGTCCATTGGGGTGAATAGGGCGCTGCCTGCCTTCTTACTTGCAATCAATCAATCAGAAAGTGGCTCTGCCTGTCATTGGCTGTGGCACCACCTTCTGTTGGTTTCCCTGCCTGCTGCCTCACCAGCCTCACCAGCCACCAGCCACCAGCGCATTCTGCCTGACAGGTAGAGAGTAAGGAGGACTTCAAAAGATACTGTTGCCTTAAGCACCTCTACCAATGAGCTACAGCCTTTCCCCTTATTCTTAGGATGCAGAAGGGTAGCCAATGTTAGTTTGCTAGAGCAAAAGCAATGCAAGAGTCTTGTGGCATTAGAAGTGCACTGTGGTCCATGGAAGCTACTGCCATTTTTAAAAGAAAAATCTTTAAGGTGCCACAAGATGATTATTTTTTGCTCTTAGGACTGCAGTTTCTCCATTGCTCCCTCCTCCTGAAAAAGTGCTGACATGTCCCAAGGCTGTCATCTGATGGGTGGGACCAGGGGCTCTAGGCTATGAGGGGGAGTAGGGATAAGGGAACCTGATTAAAATCCCTTCCTGACCTCCAGGGATGACTCAGAGCTGTTGGGCAGCAATTTTGTTATCATCATTACATTGATACCCCGCCCTTCCTCCCAAAGGGGCAGGACCACAATAATCCTTAGAGTTGAAATGAACAAGTGCTTTAAAACAAACACAATGACTGGGACATGTGATGCTGCTGCATTCAGAAAAACAGATTTAGATTTGGACCATGCTGCATATGAAACTGCTCCATAGGAGCATTGGTTGCGCAGACGGTCACCCGCTCAGCTGCTGTATCGGGGGAGGACGCAGGCACAGGCCACGGGCACATCGATGTACTTCACCTCAAAGGTAAAGCCAGCGGCCTCGTCGTTGTGTTGGCACGGCTTGCGTCGCAGCACCATCATGTTCTGGAACACCGGCACAGAGTTGAGCGAGGTCACCTCTTGTCCTGTCTTGACATCAATGCATCCTTTGCAGAGACACTCTGCAATGGACAGTTTGCGCGGATAGCGGTCCTCATCTTCATCAATACTGGTTTAAAAAGAATGGTTTAAAATAATAAATTATTATTATATAATGGAGAAAGAAAAGTGAGCTAGGCGAACTCAAAACCACAACAACAGCCTTAATAGCTGTCTAACTGTCATGACTTCTATCTTCCCACCCTCAAGGAATTATGGAAATTGTAGTTTGTTGCAAATTCTCTTCCTTGCACAACAAGCCGCTTTTGCTAGGACTTCTCCTTCCCCTAAGACTTCTCCTATACCTCTGGCTCTCTTGTATGATCTTGATGCACCTTCTGTTTCAACTTTTAAACACCTGCTGAAAATATTTCTATTCTGTCAGGCTTATTCTGGCAATCAGAATATATATCTCCCTAACAGTTGGCTGATTTCTGATTTTATCATTATAACATTTCATATTTTTATTGTAAAATCTTACATATAATTGTTGTAAACTGCTCTGATTTTTTTAAAAAAAACACACAAATGGGGGTATATAAAGATCTTTATAAAATTAAAATGATAGGATGCACCTTATTAGGGGTGTTTGGGAACAGACCCTGGCAAGAGTCGAAGAGTTGCCATGTGGGCTGGAGGACTACCGTTTGGTTGTGGTGTTTAGTACACTCACATCTGTCAGTGGCAGACTTTGGGCTCTCAAATTTCAGCAGCGCCCTGTGTGACACTAAAATCTGGCACACACACACCCTGCATCTTGCACTCCTTTCTACAGCAATGTGGTGCCCAGTGCAGCCGCACTGGTCATGCTACCCTAAAACTGCCTCTGCACCTGTCCACTCGAGATGCTCACTCTTGCTTTTTATGTCTTGTGCCCTTACCGGTATGTCCATGGTGAGATGGAGCGCTCGTGGATTTCTCTGTTCAGAGTGCCCTGGACCTTCAGATCGGGGCAGGTGGTCTCGTGGTGCCTCCGCTGCCTCCGTGGACTGGCCTCTTCACCCTCCACGTAGGGCACCAGCTGAACGGGAGCTTGGCGTTCCCACCGTGTGGCCCTGCTCCGGAACAGCGTGGGCACGTACCCTTCCTGCACATCCTCTGCGGCAAAGCAGTTCTGGTGGTGTCGGTGGTGGCTACCCAGTCGCTTGGCCTCTGCCCAGGCAAGGAGAATCAGTGCAAGCAAAAGGGACCGCTGGAAGGGGAAGAAAGAGATGCATATAACTATACTAGAGGGATTGAAGATGGTGGTTGGAGAGAAAACATTGTTCATCCATGCTAGAATTAATTAGGAGACATCCTTAGTTCAACTAGTTTTGAACTTCTTTCTTACAGTACACTTAAAATAGAAGGGAGAGAGTTGTAGCTCCATGGTAGAGCATCTGCCTTGTACACAGAAAGCATCAATCCCCAGCATCCCAGGTAGGGCTGGGAGAGACTCCCTGTCTGAAGCCCTGGGGAGCTGCTGCCAGTCAGTGTAGACAATACCAAGCTAGATGAGCAAGGGTCTCACTCGGTACAAGGCTACTCCCTATATTCCTATGTCCCAGCCCAGAGAGAGAACTGAAGTTTTCAGATATTCTTCCTCTTGAGTATTTTTCTGTTTCCCCCCTTGTGTAGAATTTTTAGATTGTAAGCTAGTTGGGGCAGAGCACCATGGGCACAGGTGATGCTATATGTATGCATATGTTTAAAATCATGTCTTTAGCCAAATGTGACACTTCTTTATCTTCTTGGTGTGATGTTCTGTTGGGCCTGTGAGATACTTGCTTTCTGTGTTCAGAAAAAAATAGTAACCTAAAGCTGCAATTCTAAGCACACTTTCCTGGAGTGAGCACCTTAAGGCTTAACTTCCTCTGAGTAAACACACATAGATCATGGAACTGTAGAGCTGGAAGGGATCCCGAGGGTCATCTAGTCCAACCCCCTGCAATGCAGAAATCTCAACTAGTTCACACATGGCAGACGGCCATCCAACTTCTGCTCAAAAACTTCCAAGCAAGGAGAGCCCACCACCTCTCCTGAGAGTCTGTTTCACTGTCAAACAGCTCTTACTGTCAGAAAGTTATTCTTGATGTTGAGGTGGAATCTCCTTTCTTGTCACTTGAATCTATTTGTTTGGGTCCTAGCCTTCGGAGCAGGAGAAAGCAAGCTTGCTCCCTCCTCTGTGTGACAGCCCTTTATTTGAAGATGGCTATCTCCTCTCAGTCTCCTGTTTAGCTGGCTAAACATACCCTATTTCCTCAACCATTCCTCATAATGTTTGGTTTCTTTATCATCTTGGTCACCCTCCTGGGCACGCATTCCAGCTTGTCAATATTTTTCTTAAACTGGAAGTAGTACTCCAGGTCTGACTAAGGCAGAATAGAGCAGGACTATTATTTCCCTTGATCGGGACACTATACTTCTGTTAATGCAGCTTAGAACAGCATTAGCTCTTTTTTTTTGCTGCTGCATCACACTGTTGACTCATGTTAAACCTGTGGTCTACTAAGACCTCTAGATCCTTTTCGCATGTACAGTAGTCCAGGTGTCCCCCATTTTATATTTGTACAGCTGGTTATTCCTGTAGCATTACATTTGTCCGTACTGAATTTCATTTTGTTTGTTTTGGCCCAGTTCTCCAATCTGTTAATGTTATCTTGACTCCTGATTCTGTCTTCTGCGGTATTGGCTACCACACATAGAATTCACTGCACTTCATTTTATCATCCTACAACCCCATACACACTTCACTGGAAGTAAGTCCCACTGAACTCAGCAGGTCTTACTTCAGAATAGACATGTACAGGATTTCACCCATCAGTCTCTCCTCAAGATCTTCCACCCGTCTTTCTCTTTCTCTCCCCCCTTCCTATTTTTTCAGATGTCTCTTCCACTGTCCCACACTAAGGGATAATGAGTATGTTCTATTATAACCTTACTTATCCACATTTTTAGGTCCAAGGTTATTTACTTTGAGACCATTTACCAACACACTAGACTTTATCATATTGAAATAAGCCACAAATGAATCAGTACAGCACATGCTTAAATGTTACAGTCCTTTGATTTTAAGACAACACTTTCTTGTGAGTAAATCTCAGTTTGAACGGAACATACACATTCTATCGAGATACAGGAACATGCCGCGAGGGTGCTTAGAATCACAGCTTTAAAACAGATACCGTTCATGTATTTGATTGAATACAAAAGAATAATGTTCTTCAGATAGCAGTTTGACCGCCAGCCCTGTCCACACACAAGTCATAAAAACACTTTAGCAAATCACAACAGATAAGAAAGAAAAATAGGTCCAGACTAACGCTGAATCCAACCCATCCCATTTCCTTTCTGAAAGGCTGATTCTTCTCCCTTGCCCTCCTCCAGCAGAGTGGAACTGTAAGAGAGTCCCTGAGCATTTCCCTCGGGCACCTGGAGGTGGCAGAGGTGGCATCCTTACCATCTCGGCTGATTCGAAAGAGGCAGTGAGCAGGTGCTGATGATGCTTAAGGTGGATTGTCCACGAGCTCCTCTTTCTCTGCCTCTTGGGCTTAGCTTCCCTTGGAGGGTGATTGTCAGTTGCAAGGGACAGGTAAACTGACTCCAGCTTGACACCTGTCTCCCATTTATATGCTGGGGAACAGGGATGTTACTTACACACCTGGAAACTCCAAGGCTCTCCCTCCTCCCTTTAGGGAAATAGTTGAGTCTACTCACTTCCTCCTCCCTTACCTAGCAGGGTTTCTTTATTCTGCAATCCTCTGGCATTCGTGAAATAGTTCTGTTATACTATGATTACTTATTTAACGACAGTGGGCGGGGAGCTGAGTAGTCAGGCTAACCTAGTCTTTTTTTTCTTCTTCTAGCCCCTGCTAATGGTCTATTACTAATAATAGATTTTACTGTAAATATCTAAACAGTTGTTTGATAGGATTTGTAAGGAGGGGGGCATCCTTGGATGACGTGGGGCAGGGAAAGGGCATGTACGCAATCAATGATCTTCTGTACACAACAAACATTGTTGACTGATCTTTCTAGTCTTCATCCTTTGTAGATGGGGAAGCACGTGCTCCATTAATTGAGAAGGCATCCTGTATCAAAAATATGAAATTTGATACTCTGTTTGTTCCATTCTTTAATGAAATAGAAATGCAGGCACCCAAGTGCTACATTTTATTTTGAATTATGCAGTAGGTATAATATTCTCTCTTTGCTCGGGGGGGGGGGGCACCTCAGCGTATTTTGGGGAATGCACCAGCTGGTGGGTTCCACAGAACTCTCTGTCATATGGAACGGAAACACAGAAGATTGTACAGAGACTGAGAGCAGGAGGGGGCCATACAGATCAGTGGAGGAGAGAGGTCAGTGGAAGTTTGGCTGCTTTTTCATTCCATTCATTGAAGGGTTCTGTGAAACTCTAAAGCTGGCATACTCTGCAGCCAGCATAACTTGACCCAGTAAAGAAATATATACCTGACTGGGAGAGGGGGTGACTTTGTACACACCAGACACTTAAAGCACATCACCTCACTGCCCAAAGTATCCTGGAAGGGTGCTGGGAATTGTAGCTCTGTGAGGGGTAGATAGTTCTTCAGTTCTTTGCTTGAATCCTTCCCGGAAAATGGTGACAGCTTTGAGGCATCCTACCGTTGTGCAAATCCTATAACATCCTGTAGTGATATTGGGAAATCTTAGCAGGTTAGAACTTTGGCTCATGCAGAAGAGCATTATGGGAGAGCCAAATGCTATAGAATCCTGAGAATGTGCATCTGGTTCTTTAATTTCAGACTTTCTGTCTTTAAGAGTGTGAACTGGTCATCTCCTTTCTACAGGAAAAAGAGTTTCTAGCTGATTTGTGGTTCTTGACACCTGGCTGTCTGGGACGCAGATTCAGAGTGAGAGGGCTTTCTGGCTAATTTACAACTCAAAGAATCTGGTTTGTTCTGGGGATGCTTTAATCTTCAAGGCCTTTTGAGAAACAGGATTCAGCTGTTGAGTCTCCTAACAAGCCTGAGTTGTTGTCCCTCTATGTAACCATTTGCAAATTGCTAATTAATCTAAGGAACTGATTGGCTTTTAAGTTTTGAATCCACGTGGGTTCAAAGGGGAAAAAACCTTAGGAAACTAACTTGCAATTCACATCCCACCTGGCCTGGCACACCACCTCAGCCAAGAACTTCTTTGAAACCATTATGCTTGTGCTTCTTGTTGCGAATATAGTTAGCGCTATTAAATAATGTTTTTTATTTTCTGTTTGGAATCTGTAAGAGATGTGCCAACTTTTGTTTTGAATACCCTTTCTTTTTAATAAATTTGGAAAAAGGATTTTTTTCCTGCCTTTGTCTTTTATGCCTTTCTGCCAGGGAAGCTGAACCAGTGCCTAATCTACTTAGTCACCAACCAGAGCCTGTTGGATTTCTGTCTGTGTCATGGTAAAGTGACATAGAGTGGGGTAGTCTGGTAAAGACTGAAGAGTAACCTCCTTCCTTGGGTTACTCTTTGGGGACTGTTCTGGAAATAAGGGGGTGGTGGCAGCAAACTACTGTTTGGTTTTGTGTTTTGAAAAAAGCTTTTGCGTGCTTTTCTCTCTTCCTGCCGGATTTGGAGGACGGGTTGGAGAGGTGGAGAGCGCGTGTGAATTCTACACATCCTCTTGCTTTAACACTAATCACTGTTCTGTTAGTCACTGTTATGCTTAGTTCTTTAATATCACTGTTATGATAGTCACTGAAATATTTACCCTACTTTGTGGGCTCTTTCGGACTGGTGTTTTATTATGTGTGTATTCTGCAAAATATTCTTGACACAAACAATAATTGGTGTCCGGAGAGGCTCTAGCACAGCAAAAGTGGGACAAAAAATAAACCAGAACATTTGTGGTATTAACATTATAGGAATTCAGCAGGAAGTTATGGGACATGCACTGATTGGAAGCAAAGCAGTATATCCGACCCCAACTCCTGAAGGCAAAGACAGTATTGAAAGAGGGATTGCATATAACCACCTTGATCCCAACATGAGCACAATCATGACTGCACAATATTTATCCCTGCAGAAGGAAAGGCAACACATCACGTTTCCTTTTAAAAAAACAGGTGGAATATTCTAAGGGGGAATATAGGAGGATTGAAATAATGTCTCTGCCTTCACCATACATTTACTTCTTCTTTCATTTTTTTAAAAAAATATTTATTTATTGCCCACCTTTTTTTTTCAAAGGACCTCAAGGTGGTGTTCATAGTTTTCCTCCTCCCTTTTTATACCCACAACAACCCTGTGAGGTAGGCTAAGCTCAGAGACAGTGACTGACTGAGTAGGGATTTGAACAGTGTTAGAAACTGAGATATGAAAGCTAGCAGCTAAATGGCACCTTAAATGGCTATGGGTGCAACAATAGAATGTCTAAGCACGCTTTTTTATAACGAAAATACAAAGCTGAAAAAGAATGAACTGCATCTAAAATATTACATTCATTTTTCACAGGATCTAGTCTTTCCCCTGCCCACCCCCCTAATATTCTTAACAGGGTCTCTTCTCCAGTCTACAGATTAGCTGGAAGTGGGGAGGCTGAAAAAGGTCCTCCTTTCCTTCAACTCTGAAGTTTTAATCTGAAATCTTAGGCACAGTACTGCGCTCAGAGTTCAGAAACTGCTCGCACTAATGAAATTCCCTGTCACAAAATGTACCTAGAACAATGGGAGTTTTGAACACTGGATTTGAACCCTAGCCTCCCAAGTTCTCATCCAACACTCTTACCACTACATCACACTTGTGATAAAAATGCAATGAATAAATAAATACATTGATCACCCATGGAAAGTATTTTCTTCCACCGTCTCATAGATTTTATCCTGATGGTCAGTTCTTTATGCTTCTTTGAAACTCTGAAATGCAAATATGCAAGTGAAAAAAGTTGGACTTTCCATCTTCTGCGTGAAAAAGGTTTTTTGTTTTTTTTTGGTTACAGTTTGTATTTTTCCAACAAACCCATTTTCAGTTTCTCTATGAGTGTCTTTTTTTTTTTTCCAAAACAGGTTTGTTCATTCATTGATGTTTGATAGGTCCATATTTGCTCAGTTAGCTCATTCATTTATTCACATTTTATTCCATTGTTGGCTTGTGTTGTGGGAAAACAAACACATCCGCAAGGACACATGAAAGCCACTGCGGTGATGGGCACTGTCTTTCAGCCTAATCAATGTCGTGGGGCTGCATTGTGAGGTCAGACTTGGGAAGGCAGAACCACATCCACCATTCTGATCTCCTCAGAGGAAAGGCAGGCCATAAATGAAATAAATAAGTAAAAGAAATATAGAATGGCCAGGCTAGATTGGAGCAAAGGCCTGCCTAGTACAGGGTCCTATTCCCAATGCTGGCAAGCAGGGCAGGAAGACAACAGCCCTCCCTATTGTTTGAATTCCAGTAGCTGGCATTCAGAGGTAGACTGCTTCTGAGTGTGGATGTTCCATACCCACTGACAGACTTGTTCTCCATTTTTTTTTATCCTGGTAGAAAGTGACCGGGGTCCACTTTCCAGTAGCAGGTGAAACCTGACCCACACACAATAGCAGGTGAAACCTGACCCCTACACAATCACACACTTTAAATACACAAATAATAATACAGAAATAGAAACACATGTATTTATTTTTTAGTAATTTCACTTGAAGTTCACCTTCCTTTTCTCCAAAGGCTCCCCCCTCCCAATGGTTGTAAATATCTATTTCTTTTTGACATCCATTGTGGATTGATGTGGTGTAAAACACATTAACTCTGAAACGTTACCATATCCAATAAATAACAAGGCAGCCATGAATAAATTCAGTGTTATATAGATTGGACATGAGACGGCTAATTCCTTATTCAGAAGGGTACATTCTATCTAGCTTCATAGACATTATAAACAATAATGTTTCAACGACAATACATTGTAAGTTATCTGGCATTGTAGATTCTCTTTGCTTATGTGGCTCAATTTTACAGATGGTGAAAAACTGAGGCTTGGAGTGGGTAAGAAACTCTGCTCTAACTTTCCCTTCCCTTACTCATACTTTTTCATCTACCCCAAGATGTTCATGGAAGAAAGGTAAAGGCTCACATATCCAGTGCTTCATTCCTCACAAATACGCTTCTTTCTCTTATCTGGGATCCAAAAGCATGACCAGTCGGATCCAAATGTATGATCGTAAAAAAACTAGACAGGTTAAGAGCTAAATATTTTCCCCACCTCATCCCCGGTCTGTAAAAGCTCCTATTCTGCTTTCATTCAGTCACTTCAATGCTATTTCCCTCAAATCTGATCTTTCTATCCCAAAAGTTAGTGGTGACCAGATGGGTTTCAGAATGGGTGGAAAAGGAAAACTGAAATGATTGAAGTATTCCATTCTAAACTGAGGCAACTAGTACGTTCTCAGTTTCTCAGTGCTTATCTTGTTTATCAAGGCAGCCACTCTGCAATGTGGGCTGCCAATGTTCCAATTGTACAGATGGAAAAGACAGGGATATTGGGATTTGTTATCTGCCCTTCAGTCAAGAGTTCCAAGGTGGCAAAAAATGGTATTAAAAATTGCAGTCAACTATGGAAATGTGAGACAACATTAACCAACCAGCACCGTAAAATTGGTAACGATCACAAATAAAGCAGGAAGCAGAAACAAAAATAAAAATAAAAGTGTATGTATAGCTACAGATTTAGAAATGACGGCTATAACTTAATGGAAATGCAGAGCATCTCACTGTAAGGAGAGAAGGTTGTGACCATGAACCCATCTTCAGTATACATTTAAAGTGGCATCATGCCACTTTAAACAGGCATGGCTTTCCGCCAAAGAATCCCGTGGATTGTGGCATGTTAAGGGTGCTGAGAGTTAGAAGACCCCTCTTTCCCCTCACAGAGCTACAATTTCCACAGTGGTATAACTGTCAATCCCTCTTCCCAAGGAACTCTGGGAATTGTAGTTCTGTGAGAGGAGGGAGAAGGGCAGCCTAACAACACTCAGCACTCCTAACACACTATACTTCCCAGGATTCTTTGGTGGAAGCAAGCAATGCCTGCTTGAAGTGGCATCGTAGCAATTTAACTGTATGGCGCAGAGGCGGCCTTGGCGAGCTATGTCTGTTGCTCACTGCGGATGTGGGCAAGGCACTTAGGCGGAGTCCTTTGGCAGAGACAGTGTGGTGTAGAGGTTTGAGTACCAAACTTTGGGGAAAGTGACATCACAGGAAGCTGCCTTATATCAAGTCCGACTTTTGCTCTATACCAGTGGTTCTCAACCTGTGGGTCCCCAGATGTTGTTGGACTACAACTCCCATCACCCCTAGCTAGCAAGGCCAGAGCTCAGGGATGATGGGAGTTGTAGTCCAACAACATCTGGGGACCCACAGGTTGAGAACCGCTGCTCTACGCTTCACTGCTGTCTCCCCAGGGTTTCAGGCGGGGGCCATTTCCAGGATGCCACCTGGGATTGACCCTGGGACCTTCCTCATGCAAAACAGGCACTGAGCCACGGCCCTTCCTTCCTTCCTGCAACACACCCACCCCACTCCCTCCGCAGCCGCTTGCTTGAAGCGGCTCCCGCATTGCGGTTCGCAGGTGAGCCCGCTCGCCGGCCGTCACTCCGTTTCCTGGATCAGGTTGTCGTGTGGCGTCAGAGAAGAGCCTGCAGAGACAGGCCAGGGCGCTGCGCAAGGGGTTAATGCTGCGCTCGGGCGGTGACGAAATTAGGTGAGAGTTCAGCTGGAGCCGCAGCAGGTGGTTGAACTCTCTTGGGTCACGGGATCCTCGCAAACCGGCTGCGCAAGGCAAGGCGCACTCTCTCCGGCTGCGTCGTTCCTCGGCCTCGGTGTGTCATTCGCCTCTCCAGTGGGCGCGTCACATGCTCCCGCCGGGCCGGCTCAGGGGAAAGCCCCTCCACGTGGCCCGGCCCCGCTCCATTCCGTCGCAGTTCAGCCCCGAGTCATGAGGAAGAAGGCGGCATCCAGGGCTCGTGATTGCAAATGATGGCGCGCATCCGAGGAGATTCGGAGCCTCCCAGTTCTAAATATGCTTAACCTCGTGACCTCTTTCATGGAGGAGATACTCGCGCTCTCGGCACCCGCTCTCTTCCGTTTGCAAGATGGAGAATGACAACATAGGCCTACCTTGCAGGGCTGTTGTGAGCAAAACCATGTGTGTGAAGTGCTTGGAACGCTCTCAACTAAGAACACGGGGAGAGCCGTGCTGGGCCTGGATCAGGCCAAAGAGGGCCCAGCATCCTGTTCTGGCAGTGGCCACCCAGATGCCCCATGGGGAAGTCCACAAGCAGGACCTGAGTGCACCATCAGCTCGCCCCCATTTGTGATTCCCAGCAACAGGCGTTCCGATACATACTGCCTCCCAACAGTGGAGGTAACAAGTGAATAATAATACTGTAATAGTAGTAGTAGTAGTAAGATAAAAATACAAAATTATTATTATTATTATATCTGTGCAATCAGGAGGGTCAAAACAAACTACAACTGTGTCACTATAATTTGCTTTTAAATTCTTCTGCTCTTCTTGTTTGTTTCTATAAACTGCTCAAAGCGATAGACAATAATTTAAAAAACCCCAGTATAAAGCAAGGGCTAATAAGGAAACAGCAACTACTGTACTATCATAGAGAAAAGTACAGTGGTACCTCGGGTTACAGACGCTTCAGGTTACAGACTCCGCTAACCCAGAAATAGTACCTTGGGTTAAGAACTTTGCTTCAGGATGAGAACAGAAATCGCGCGGCAGTGGAGTGACAGCAGCAGGAGGCCCCATTAGCTAAAGTGGTGCTTCTGGTTAAGAACAGTTTCAGGTTAAGAACGGACCTCTGGAACAAATTAAGTACGTAACCCGAGGTACCACTGTCCAGTGTAATCCCATTCCTGTTTCTCAGAAGTAAGTCCTAGTCCATCCATCTCAGTGGCTGCTCCCAGACTTTGGAACTCCCTTCTTAGAGAAACAAGACTGGCTCCTTTTCCTTCCACCTGCAGGTGAAACCTGTTTTAAATTTTGCAGGGTATTGGGAACTGGCTGCTTTTAAGGAAAGGCTTTTAAGAGTGCTGTGCTGTTTTTATCTGTATTTTAATTGGTTTGTTTTTATATCCATTTAACTTTGCTATATTTTAAATCCTTTTTAAGCACCAGCTTTTATATATGTTGTTAGAGGTCTGCATTTTATTCATGTTTGCTTTAATTTTTGTGAGCCGCCTTGTGTCCTGGTTCTGGGAGAAAGGCGGGATATAAATAATAAAATAATAATAACAATTTTCTGGGTCTTCTGGGTAAGTGAGGTTAGGATTGCAGCCTTTGCCTTGGAGGGTGGGGGGAATCTTAGAGTTGGATGGAACTTCAAAGGTTACCTTGTCCAATCTCTTACCAGTGCAGGTTATCCATGACACCAACCTCCCTGTTGGGTGGTCTGCCTTAGGCTCTGCTCAACAACTTCTGAGAAAGAAGAGGGCCACCACTTTGGTGGTGAATAAGGGCGAGTTACCCAACCGTTCATAAGAACATTATTTAATAACCACTCAGGCTTCCGCTCTCTCTCTTTTGATGACTTGCAGACTATGTGAGAATAAATTAGCACCTGGTCATGTGGTTTATTCATCATTGAGAATGTTATCTTGATCACCAAGTACTAATTGCGTATTAATTAGGAAGCAGAGCCATTTGAGCAAGAGATTGGGATGGGCTTTTGTAACGTCTCTGATAGAATGTTTTGTAATGTATTTGACAGAATGTATTTGATAGAATGCTTATTTTGTTTATGTCTCTGAGGCAATCACTGGCTTGAAAATCAGCAAGTTCCACTTGGAAAAAAAACTTCACTTGCACCTTCTGGTGCCACTTCAAATGGATTCTGAAATGTTACCATTTCTGTGCTTCTGGCAATCAGTGATTCTGTTATGAAATCCCACCTGCAGTAGGTTCCATCTCTCAACATGGAATTGTGAATTCCCGTCCTCAGATTTTAGTTTGTTACTGCATGAAAAGTTTGAACAGCTATGTTCATTATTGTGCTTCATAAAATTAAAAAAAAATCGTTTTGCTTCCATAGCTTTCAACTCAGAATACATGTCAGACACAGTAGGCTTTCCTTTTCTCTGCAACCTTATATTAAAAGCATTCAGATGCTCCGTGATATCAGGAAAGGCAAATCAAAAATCCATTTGGGGTCAGAAAGTAGTACTTCTCGACCTTGTATTCTGCCCATGAGTAAGACATCAACTTCATAAAAAGACTAAAATACCACCTGAGGAATACTAAGCCACCTGACTTCTGCATGGAGCATCAGATCTCCGTATTCTGCTTTTATCTCTGAGAGAATTTTTTTTAAAACTGACAGTAATCAAGGCCATGATGCCATAAGTGATTAACGCTGGATACAACCAACATACATCATACTGGGAGAATCTTACTGCGGAAGGCTTGCTAGTGGATGATGCAGTGAAATTGCACGGGATGTGTGCCATTTAATTTCATTGTCTCTTGACTGATTCTTGCAGCTGCACCAGTTTTACTTTCCACCAAGTTTCTTGCACCATCAGTAGCAATGCCTCTCAAGTTATACCAACTGAGACAAGATTTTCTACTGATTCACACACATTCAAGAATGGATTTGCTGCAGTGCTCTCAACTCTTCTGTAATTCTGAAGTTGCAAGATATCCCGCTGCTAAAAATAATAGTTGAGCAGTGTCTATAATGTTACAGTGGTACCTCGGGTTACCTACGCTTCAGGTTACAGACTCCGTTAACAGAAATCGTGCTCCGGCGGCGTGGCGGCAGCAGGAGGCCCCATTAGCTAAAGTGGTGCTTCAGGTTAAGAACAGTTTCAGGTTAAGAACGGATCTCCGGAACGAATTAAGTACTTAACCCAAGGTACCACTGTATTGTTCTCAGCTAATGCCAAAGAAAACTATTCAAAAGTTTTTGCCTTGTCCTTGATTTAGCAATAGTTAATAGTCCATTTGTGTGCGACTTTTTTGTTTATTTTAAACAGTGCCGCCATTTGCAGACATCTTACAAAATGTTTAGCAGAGTAACAGACGCAGGGGTTCAATATAATCTTTGAATACGTAAAATATAAAAAGTGTAACTTCAGGGGCCAAGAGAATCATAGAATTAAAGAGTTGGTAGTGATACCAAGGGTCATCTACCATGGGTAGGCAAACTAAGGCCCGGGGCCCAGATCCGGCCCAATCGCCTTCTAAATCTGGCCCGCAGACGGTCTGGGAATCAGCGTGTTTTTACATTAGTAGAATGTGTCCTTTTATTTAGAATGTATCTCTGGGTTATTTGTGGGGCCTGCCTGGTGTTTTTACATGAGTAGAATGTACTCATTAAAAAAAATATTGGGGGTTTCCCTCCATGCGAGAGCAAAAAGGGGCGCATAGGCAGAGCGTGAGTGTGTTGGAAAGAGCAGCTTCCCACTTAGGAAAAGAGGATATTCCATTGCTATAAAGTTGGCTCCAGAAACATATGCAGGGTATACATATGCAACACTGCCAGCCAGCTCAGTCATGGGATGAGGAGCAAAGTGGCAGCTGGGCAGGGTGGTGGCAGGGACGGCAGGGACAGGACATGAATGGAGGAAGGTGTGGAAAGGGGAATCCCACAAGCTTCCCTGCTCCATAGTACGTTTTCCTATGTACATGGAAAATCCAGAGAAATTAATGCATTCTCCTAACCAATACTCTAAAGCCTATAGAGTTCTGAGTATTCACTGGAGCCTGGCGCATCATCAGCTAATTAATCAATCTATTTGTTAATTGCCAATAACCAGCTAGCAATCGGAGTGGTTATGAAGCATCATAAAATTTATTTGGAGCTTGCATACAATAGAAAGGAGTCAGGGATGCATGAAACACAGGCATTATACCACTTTTTTCAAAAGGGGGGTAAAGGAAAGGGTTGTAACTGGATCTTAAATAAGAGATTGCCCAACACCCTGATTCGGTGCAGTAAATTGCACAGTCTAGCAAGCTCTGAGGGCTTGCACGGAAGCATCCTTCCACCCCACCGCTGCCCCGCCTCTTGACAATTCTTATGCAAGAAAAGGCTCGCCTGGTATGTGGCTGCCTTTTGTTAGCTGGCAGAGCACGCCAACGAGTGAACAAAGGCACCTGGGGGAAAACCAAGGCCGGATAGGAGGAAAAGACAGCTCCCTGGGCCATCATCACATGCGCCGTCATGTTAACTCGTGATTTTAAAGGCCCATGGCCGGGTGGCTTAGCTAAAGCAGTTTGTACTGACTCCATATTGACTTTCTCAGAGTGCTTGGCCAGGGTCAGACCCCAAGGGAGGTCAAGGGAAGTAAGAGACTTCTGAAAAGTGCACTGAGTTTCAAAATCTCAGATAAAAGAAGTGACTTCTTCACTTCATACAGTGCATAGTTAAACTATGGAGGCAGTGGCCGGCTTGGAAGACTTTAGAAAAGCCAAATTCATGGAGGAGAAGGCTGTCAATGGTGCCTAATCCTGATGGCTATGCTCTGCCTCTGCTGTTTGTCAGAGAGAGAGGAGAGTGCTCAGGTCCCGCTTGTCATCTTCCAATAGGCCTCTGGTTGGCCACTGTGAGAACAGAATGCAGGACTAGATGGGCTGTTGACCTGATTCACTAGGGCTCTTCTTAGGGTCTGATTCTGTGTTCCACGTTGGGATGAGCCCTATAGCAGAGACTTGTTATGTTGATGAACCCTGGTTTGATTTGTAGCATCTCCACATGAGAAGCAGTGGAGCTTGGAACGAGCTTGAGAGATAGATAACAGCTTCACAGGTTCAAATAAAAGCATATTGTGTCTTAAACAGCCGTGCAAAAGGCTGATACTCAAAGGTGAGCATCTCTTCCTTGAGAAAGCTGCAGTTCTTTCATTGCCGTGCTGGCTAGGGCTGATGAGAGAAGATACAACCAGGTGTGAGGAGCCTTTGAGCCCCCAGATGTTGCTGATTGACAACTCCCCTCTTGCCTGGCCATTGGCCATACTGGCTGGGGCTGATGGGAGTTATTGTTCAGAGGCTTTTGGAGGAGAGGACCAAAGGTTCTCTAACACCTGGTGTAACCCAACGACATCTGGCTAAATGCTCTAGCTCTGCCCTGCTGGAACTACCTCAACTTAAATGTATGCACATTATTCTCCTGCATTATCCCCCACCCCGTCCTGCTCACCCACTGTCTCCCCTGTGTTGCATTTGAAATTGCAAGACCCTCAGGACAGATTCAAACCACCGACCTAGGACTTGCCGATCAGAAGGTCGGCGGTTCGAATCCCTGCGATGGGTTGAGCTCCCGTTGCTCGGTCCCTGCTCCTGCCAACCTAGCAGTTCGAAAGCACGTCAAAGTGCAAGTAGATAAATAGGTACCGTTCCAGTGGGAAGGTAAAAGGTGTTTCCGTGCGCTGCTCTGGTTCGCCAGAAGCAGCTTAGTCATGCTGGCCACATGACCTGGAAGCTGTGCACCGGCTCCCTCAGCCAATAAAGCGAGATTAGTGCCACAACCCCAGAGCCATCTGTGACTGGACCTAACGGTCAGGGGTCCCTTTACCTTTTACAGGACAGAGACCTGCATAAAGTGCTATTATGTACAAAGTGTGTGCTACTTAAGTAATAATCCAATTGCTGCGGCCGCCCGGATGTTATTAGCCCAGAGTTGGAAAGAAGATAAAAGTCCCTACCAGAGATGAATGGTAGACCAAGCTGATGGACTATGCTGAGATGTTAAAGTTGATTGGAGAACTCGGAAACCAAGAGGATAAAAACTTTATAAAAGAATGGGGAAAATTTATAAGTTACCTAGGAAACCACTGTAAGCAGAAGGAAACAAGAGCAGGATTTTGACTCACTTTTGGTATAAAAAATACTATGGACAATATGGTTTTATATACAAATTAGAGTATGTGTGAATATACAGTTGCAGATTCTTAAAATGAGACCGCATGGAGGGAATGGGGGGAAGTCTTGAGATTCGGAGAATCTCTTTATACAGGTATGTTTTTACTAATTTGTGTTTATTTGTATGTTGTATTTGTAAAACCAATAAACATGATTTATAAAATAATAATAATCCAATTGCTGTGGAGGAAAAGTGTCACTTTGATTTAGAGTTGGGGGCAGGGAAGAAGTTCCTGATTACCCCAGGACCTGTTCATCACCTGGAACCTCAGTATTAATGACTTAACACATGCAAAAGTTCTACTTCTTTTTTCAGTATGGTGAACAGGTGAAGAGGATACTGTCCTTGCGTCACCGTCGTCTGTTGGGGCTGGTGGCCTTTGTGAGTGGTACAGCAGAAGGCAGGGAACCCAAACCGCAGGTGGAGCCAATGACAGGTAAAGCCGACCAACTCTGGATTTGTGCTTCTTAAAAATAAAATTGCTGTTATATAAATTGAGGCTTGAACCGCATTCGAAATAGCAGTGCATCGTTCTGGTCACCTTGCCTCAAAAAGAATATTGTAGAGTTGGAAAAGGTTCAGGAAAGAGCAATTAAAATGATCAAGGGCGTGGAGGAAAAGTTGCAGCATTTGGGACTCTTAGTCTAGAGAAAAGGTGAATAAGAGGTGACACAAGAGAAGTGTATAAAATTATGTATGGCACAGAGAAAGTGGATGGAGAAAGGTTTTTCTCCCTCGGAATGCCAGAACTAAAAGTGAACGTTGGAAGATTCAAGACAGATAAATGAAAGTCCTCCTTCACTCCAGGTGGAGTTAAACTACGGAACTTGCTCCCACAGGAGGCAGTGATGGCCACTAACTTGGCTGCCTTTATTTTTATTTTTTTTCTATTCTCATTTAAACATTTTTTATTGAGTTTTTCACAAACAAACAACAAGAAAATAAAACAATCTTTTACAGTCAACATTTTAAGCCATCATATTTACACTGCGTGTCCTCACGCCTCGACTTACTTCCTTCCCTGCTTCGGTTTTCTTGAGATATATCCCCTCCTGTAGATTCTTATTCCCCTTGTATGCACATCACAGGAATTATGTTAACCCTGCCATAGTTTCTAGGCTTCTACAGTTTGTTCTTATATATGCCATAAATTTACCCAATTCTTCATCAAACTTTGTCCCTTTTTGGTCTCTTATTCTATATGTCATTTTAGCTAATTTTGTATTTTCAAAAAATCTAGCCTGCCATTCCATTGCCATGGGAGTCTCCTGTAGTTTTCATTTTTGAGCCACGAGTATTCTCGCTGCTGCAGTAGCATATTGAAATAATTTATGATCTTCCTTTTTTACTTCCTTCCCTATTATCCCTAATAAAAACATTTCAGGTATTTTAGGAAACGTATGGTTGGCTGCCTTTAATAGAGAAAATGACAAATTCATGTAGGGCACAGCTGTCAATGTCTGTGCATAACCCTTGATGGCTATGCTCAGCCTCCACAGTCAGAAATGCTTCTGAGTGCCAGTTGCTGGAAACTCCAGGAGCGGTCCTGCTTGAGCATGGGTAGGCAAACTAAGGCCCGGATCTGGCCCAATCGCCTTCTAAATCCGGCTCGCAGACAGTCTGGGAATCAGCGTGTTTTCACATGAGTAGAATGTGTCCTTTTATTTAAAATGCATCTCTGGGTTATTTGTGGGGCCTGCCTGGTGTTTTTACATTAGTAGAATGTGTGCTTTTATTTAAAATGCACCTCTGGGTTATTTGTGGGGCTTGCCTGGTGTTTTTACATGAGTAGAATGTGTGATTTTATTTAAAATGCATCTCTGGGTTATTTGTGGGGCCTGCCTGGTGTTTTTACAAGAGTAGAATGTTTGATTTTATTTAAAATGCACCTCTGGGTTATTTGTGGGGCATAGGAATTTGTTCATCCCCCCCCCCCCAAAATATATAGTCCTGCCCCCCACAAGGTCTGAGGGACAGTGGACCGGCCCCCTGTTGAAAAAGTTTGCTGACCCCTGTGCTTGAGGATTCCCACAGACATCAGCTTGGCCACTGCTGGACTAGATGGACTACTGGCCTGATTCAGCCATTAGCTTTTCTTGTGTCCCCTGCTGAGAGCCATAAGGGCCACAGTGAAACTAAGGATGATGAAGCGGACAGGCAGGGCGACCCCCTGGACGGGCTGTTAAGTAGGAAGACAGGCAGGTAGGGGAAGACTGAGGTTGGTGGTAGTTGCCTTAATTGACCAGCCTCTGCTAGAAGAAGAGGCTTCATTCCAGTGGCTTTATTTGTCTTTACCCCTGCATGCCCAGCTCTCCTCTTCTGTAGAGCTTCTCTCTCTCTCTCTCTCTCTCTCTCTCTCTCTCTCTCCCCCCCTCCCCTCTCCCCCCCATCTCAAACAGAAACTTAAGGAATTGCGTGATTGTTGAAGCTGATGAACTGATAAGCACCCAAGTTGAACTTCCTCTTTGGTTTCCCATAGGAAGGAGGGACTCATCCAGGGCAGGGCTATTCACTGCCAGCCCCTGAAGGTAACAGGCACCTTCAAGTGAGCTATTTCTGTTCACTGCAAGTGTCACTGGTGCAACGAGCCAATCAGGGCCCAGTAAAGGCTACACACCTCTTACATAAACAGACCCAGGGTGACACCGCCAGTTCCCTCTCCAGCACCAGGGGCACGTCTTATGTCCTGGGCTAGCTTGACACCTAAAGCCAAGGCCAGAACTCCAAAATTAAGCAAGAATGGAAAGGTCCCAGATAGCTGGCCGATACCTTTTGCCACAATATCAGTTTTTTAAATCATAGCCATCCTGTAGGCCCTGAGTATGAGGTCTATGCATGGATGTGCTTTAGTGATCAAAACAGAGTCCCAGTTGCACACCTGCACCATCAACAGGTACATAAAATGCAGAAATTCAGCGGGTGCAGATTTGCTGATCAGAGCATCTCGTCGCCATAAAGTGGGGGAAGAGAGTGCCTCTCCTCATTTAATTTCAGCTTAATAGGTATTGCTCCCAGGCAGGTACTCTCTGGGATAGTGGCAACCCTTAAGACTTTGGTGACATTAATGTTGCCCTACACAGCAAGGAGGACCACCTTATGTCCTCCAGATACTTACAGAAGAACATGAGCCTGAGTGGGTGGGTGAGTGATAAAAGTGATTGCAAGCAACTGGTATTCAGAGGCATCCTGCCCTCAGCAATGGGGATGGAAAATAGCCATTGTAGCAATTGATAGCCTTGTCCTCTGTTGCTCAGGTTTTTTTTAGCAAGTCCATAATCTTCTGCCCACTGAAAATGCAACTGTTACGTAAGTGTGGACATACATCTTGTCCACTTTTCTTTTCCTGCCAGGGCCAGCTAGATGTCTCCAATGACACAATATTCTGCCCTTACAAAGGGACATAGAAATCTGCCTTATTCCAAGTCAGACCACTGGTCCCTCTAGCTCAGTATTGTCTACACTGGCTGGCAACAGCTCTCCAGAGTTGCAGGCAAGTGGGATCCATTGGGGATTAAACCTGGGATCTTCTGGTGCAAGGCAGATGCTCTAACAATGAGCTATGCCCCTTCCCCTAAATGAATACTGTTTTGTTAAATATATATTACTTATTTCCGGCTGTTCTTGTTTTTAGTGTTTAAGTCACTTTCAGTTTAATTATTTTGAGAAACAGCAAATATCATAAGCTAATTGCTGGTGGAATTTGGTGCCATGTTGCAGAATACCAAAGCTTCCGGAAGAACACAAGGCTATTGTATATCATATCTTGGGAGAGCCGGGTCTTAGCCTTGAGTGTGGAAAGCAAGACACAGGAAGAGTGCTGACCCTACAGGTATCTCCTTATATTCCCTTGAGATATTGTGCTGTTTTAAATACGTAAGCTTTTACGATGTTGTTTTAAACAGCTTTTTATTACAAGTGTTCAGTGTAATTTGGGAAGAGTCTCTGTAAGTGGCTTGTAATAAGCATAAGAACCAAAAACTGCATAAATACAAAAAGAATTCAGTTAAACCGAATAAAAATATAAAGCACATAAACACCCACCCAAACTTCAGCACAGAAAATGGCAATTAACATCTGAGCGTTTAGCATTATTCATCAAATTACAAAGATACTTGTAGAACCAGAGGTGGATAGGTGAGGAGTGTGTTGAAAGGCTTAAGGGTACTTGAAGTGAGGTCAGCAGCTTTCTGGTCCCAAGATGTGTGGGTACTGACCTTTTCTCTTTTTTTGTGGGGCTGGGTGCGGGGGAATATCACTATTTGCGTCCCTTTGCTGCGTGACTAACATAAAATGGAGGTGTAACTGATTTCAAAGCACAGGTGATGCAATCTTGCCTGTTGGTCTGGCTTCAGGCATCAGTGACCAGTCCAGCGACTGGAAGTGTGTAAAACACACACACCCAAATTGCTGGTTTGATCAGGATAGGTTTAAAAAACTGACAAAAACCCTAAGATGACACATTTCTTTATCAGTGAAAGTTAATAGAAGGCCAGTGTGCATGTCATGCTGACACGCAGGAGCTTTATTTACGTATTTCTCTGTCCGCCCCCGTCCGCCCCCATGTCTATAGGCCTTTCTTCAATTCAAGCATCAGTTTCTGGCAAGTCAGTAAGACGTAGTCAAGGAGGGCAGATGGGAAGCAGAGCCTGGAAAGGGGTTAGATCAGTGGCCTGTGAAATGCCCTCTACAACTAACAGTGGCCTAAGGGGGAATTGGATGTTAATACTGGCTGCGCAGTCAGTAGAAGCTCATGCCCATTAAAATGGGAGGCCACAGCTCCTTGAATAATCTTGCCCATAGAACACCCTGGTTGGATCGGAGTGAGTTGCCCTTCTAGTCCAGTATCTAGCTCCCCTCAGTGAAAAGCCAGATGCCTCCAGGAAGTCTACCAGCAGAGTTGGATGGCACCAGCCTTCTGCTGATGCTCTCCAGAAACTTGCACCCAGAAGTAGCAGACTGCCTCTGAAACTGGAGGTTTTACTTAACCCCCACCTGGCCTTCGTCAAGAATGTGTCTAATCCGCCTTTAAGGCCAAGGACCATGGCTACATCCTGTGGCTGCAAATTCCATAAATTAATTCTGCATCACATGACATATATTTGCTTAATCTGAGCTTACTTCTCTCCAGTTTTATTGACAATTTTCATAAGCAGTGACGTTATGTGAACAGTGATACTAACAGGTGTTTTATTGTGTGGTGAGCACAAGTGGGCTGGAGGACGACAATGATTCCTGTTTTTAAAATGTAAGGTCTGGGACAAGTGGTTGTCAATCCCAAGCCCTCTTTCTCCTTCTTTTCTGGAGTTCACAATAAGCTTCTGTGAGTTCCTGGGGACTGGAAGAAAATTGGTGGGGATGAGGGAAGAAAATCAGGGGAAGCCAAACCATCTGAATGACCCAAAGATCCAGTTTAGTTAGATGGAAAATTATGCTAGCGTGTCTAATTTGAAAGAGACCTTTAAAGACAGGAGTGGACAACTAGATTTGACTAATGGACTGCGTCTTTTTCTCCTCCACCCCGTGAGCCAAGTTTGCAGGTGAGCTGGGCCTACCATCTGTCAGTCATCTCATGCCACAATGATTTCAGCTGGCCCACTTTCTTCTGCATGTTGTTTTGAAGCCCAATTGGGTCTTCTGAGCACCTGGCAGGGCTGTGATCAGCTCATTTGAGCACATTAAGCTGGGGTGCAATCTTCCTTGCACGGCAAAGTAGGGAAGAAGGCCACTAAAATCTCCCAGAGATTTTTCAATCCCTTTTGAACAGTACTGTATTTTATTGATAGTTTTAATATTTTAAAGTTTTACTACAAAGTGGTATATCATTTTTGCTAAATACAACCAATCAATCATGGAACACATGCAACAAAACCTGGTAGCCTGAGGAGGACTTTGGCCAGGCTTAGGTTTCAGCTAGACAGCAAGAGATGCATGTTCAGCTTTCCATCTCATGGGAGATGGTACCTTTACCCTTAGACATAGACTTTGATTTTGAGGGGGAACAAGCTCAAACCCACATGTTTTTAAATTCCCTGCAGGAATTCCCAATCCACCTTTCATAGGAAATTTAAATGACTGATGGTGGGAGTTTACCAGGCATTCTGAGACAGGACCTGAGATGGCAACAAAGCACGTCAAAGAAGAGAAGCTGTTTATCAAAATACTTTATTTTCAGCATAACCCCTCAAAAAAAGAAAAGACCCCTCTTTTTAGACACACATCCTGACGAAACCTTTGCTTTTCCATTTTTTTTTAATCAACGAAAACAATCTTTTGCTTAAAATAAAAAGACACATGGTATCTTCCGACCAGACTTCCATCAAGGATATCTATGCAACTGGTTTAGTTCTTGTGGGGGGTAAGGTGGAGAGGGGTGGGAAGAAGACAAACAAACAGAGGTGTAGTGGGTGGGTGGGGGGACATTTCCGGCAGATGACAGAGCGAGTTTTGGCTCTCTCTCCTTACACAGCATTGTAGAATTGCATTGCTGAAGACACTCAACACACAGCAGGGCTAACTAAGGAAACACAACTTGTAGCTAGCAGTGGAGGACAGAGCAGAGAAGGCATCTGGACAGGGCTGCAGTTAAGAGTCCTCTGTGCATGATGGACATGGAAAAAACATCAACGTGGCTGCCTCCGCCACGGTGCCGGCAACGCGTGGGCTGGGGAGGTAACCGGAGGGAGCCGTCTTAGACCGCCAGAAGGGGCGGGTGGGTGTTCAGCTGACAAAACTCTTCTCTTTTCAATTTATTATTTTTTTTAAAAAGGATCACAGCCAAAATAAAACTGAACTGCAAAATCCGAAGTGGCTGCTTGTATGTATGCTATTTATAAAAACACAGAGAGCAGTCTCTAATCCAGGCTGGACCAAGGCAGACTATACTTTCCCAGGGATCTTGGCTCGTTTGCGGGCAATGGCATCTTCCACAGCCTTCAACTGCTTCAGGAGCTCCTCCCGCCGTGACAATGTGCTGGACTTGCCTGATTTCGCAGCAGCAGCTGGGCCCCCGGGCTCAGCTGCTTTGCCTGGGATGCTTGTAACTTTGCTTGAACTCTTGGACTGCGGTGACAGAGGGCGCTTCCTGTGACAGAAAAAAAAGACATAATGGTAAGAAATGACCAGGAATTGTTGGCCAGAGGCTCCAGGAAGAGTATCCTCTCCAAGTCCATTAAAAAAAATAATCATTTACTCATACACATATTTTGGAGTCACTTGCTGATGCTCATTTATTTTTATATTTATATCCCACCTTTCTTTCAAGGAGCTCAAGGCATCAATACAGGGCTGTCCCCCTCCCAATTTGTTCCCGGGTCCTAGTCCAACACTCTAACCACTACACTGCTTTTCTGAACAGATACCCATCCAAAGAGTCTTACAATAGAAACCAAAAAGAAAAGAGTACAAAAATTGGGATTTCTTGATGCAGCCTATGCTAACTGCATGCAACATTTGAAACGGCAACCCAAAAGATCTGAGGGCACCAGGCTGAGGAGGGCTCCTTATACCTCAAGATGGTACGTCAGCCTAGCCTTGTATCCTCAGCTCTGACAGGCAGCAGCTCTCCATGGTCTGAAGCAGAGTTTTCCCAGGTCTGCTTCTAACTGGAGAAACCATAGATTGTAACTACATGAAAAGTGGATGCTCTATCACTGAGTTAGGGCCCTGCTCTGTCCAGAAAGGAGAGTTGGCAGCTTCTAGTGCTACACTCTCTGTGACTTCACCAGTCAGGGAGTTGCTTGCCAACCGATTTTCTCCACCAGGCAACCTCTAGCATCCAAAGTTGTAGACAGCACAGAGTTCTCAGGAAAGGAATGTTTGCAGGGGGATGCTCTAGTTAAACCAAGGGGATTTTAAAACCTTTTTTTTTTTTTGCAGCTGGAGAAAAAATGTAGACAAAAGAGCTATGGGACATTTTGCGTTTTGGAGACCAGGGATGCTGTGCTATGATCCCACCTCTAGCACAGACGATTCAGGGTTGTATCCAATGGTAGTCACACTCAGAGGGAGTCCTATTTAAATTAAATGGCATGACTAACATAGATCCATTAATTTCAGTGCTTCTACTGTGAGTAAAGCTTAGCTGGGTGTGACCCTCGAGGGCAACAGAGCCACAACATCAGCTATCAGATCCAACCTACACCTTGGCAATGCAGTGGCAACAATGCAAATAGCTAAAAAGTCTACTTGCTAAATAAGGCCTCCAATCTTACATCTCATTGTCCAGCCTGCACTGGAAACCCAGTTTTTGCAGGACGTTACTGAGTGTGGGGTGGGTGGGTGTAAGATGCAGCAGATTCATGTACAAGCTTTCTGGCATCACAGGAATCTTTGGTCAGGAAGAAAAAAAGCAACCATTTAAAGTATGCCAATCAGGTGCTCTGACTGGGCATTATTCAGGTCCTCAGATAGTCATCTCCATCCCTGTGGTAATTCCCCACTTTAATGCCCACGCAGCGGCATCCCCTGCCCTTTTAGGTGATGCCCTGTGAGGTTACACCCAAGACATTCAAGATATACCACCTGTCCCATGCCCTCTGGGGTTGCTTCAGGCCTTCAGACAGGTGATCCCCAGCCTTTATGAGTCATAGGGCAAGGGATGACCCAAATGGGCAACTGGGCTCTATCGCCTGTGACTCACAGAGGTTGGGGATCACCCGGGGGTGGCTGTTGCAGCTATCAGTTGCTGCCTGGGCATGTGAGCCCTTGCCTCCTGATGTAGTTAAAGCATGGCAGTCTTCAAAGAGACCGCAGGCAGGAAAAAACCAGGCAGGAAGCCAAAAAATGCAGCAGGCCAAGATCATGGAGCACAGAACTTACTTATCTGCCTGAGCAGCTGAGAGCTTCAGGTTAGGACCCCGCTGGCGGTCTTGTTTGGGAGAGGAGAGCCTCCCTGCAGGTTTCCTATCACGGGTACCTGAGGAAGGAAGAATACGTCAGGTAGTCTGAGTATGGTGGTTGTTTCTATATGGTGCGCCCTCCCTCAGAAATCACTGATTGAGGAATGGGGTCAGTATACTTTAATGCAGCCTTTACATAATGCAGTCAGTATATTTCAATGCAACCAGCTGCCCATGAGATGTACTGGAGTGCAAGTTACACCAGCCCCAGGCAGCACAGCTGTACAATGCTGGGGCTGAGGAGACATCAAGTCCAAAATATATGGAGGGCACCCAGTTGGGGATGGCTGTTTTAAAGGGGAGATTCAATAGCAACAGCAACATTACAATTCCCAACAATTCAAACTGCAGCTGTTATTAACGATCCCTTAAGTGTTCAAAACATTTCATGTACATTATCTTAGTAGCCCTAACAACAACCCTGTGAGGTAGGTCAGTGTTCTCATTTCTGTGCTGAAGGTGGAAAGCCGAAAGAGAGAGAGAATGAACACATGACCATCTGCCATGAGTTCACAGCAGAGGTGAGATTTGAACTGGGGACTTTCCAGCTTCCGGTTTCTTAGCAACACCAGCTTTGATTTGTACAATGCATTTTTTTCAGGTGGCAAGATCAGCATAAGGAATGTGGCTCAGTTACTGATGCTCTCAGGAAAAGTTGTTGCCTCAGCAACAGTTAAGCAACTCCAAGCCTGGCACGGCAGATTGTGCCTCTGGCTGCAGGCACAGTCCGGGCTGAGTATACCGGCAGCAGCTCTGGCATGTCGGCCTTAATGAGCTTGCAACACAGTCAGGGGAAAGCCTGGGATGCCAGCTTTTGGCTTTTATCGTGCAAGAGTCAGAGCTGATCATCTAACAAATACTTGGGTGAGGGCAGGGAGCAGCTGGGGATGTTGCAACTAAGCTGTTTTCAGCTGAGCATCACACCTGCATTTTTTTTAAAAAAAGATAAATAAACAAAAGCAGAAACTGAACCCTGAAGAAAAAAACCATGTATAAAGACAGGAATGTAGGAAGTTGCTTTATAGCAAGTCAAGATCATGGGGTCCATTTAGCTCAGGGTTGTCTACACTGACTGGCAGCAGCTCCTCAGAGTTTCAGGCAGTACCTGGAGACACCAGGGATGGAAGATAAGATCTTTTGCATGAAAAGTACATACTCCACCACTAAGCTCCTCACTTCCGCTGGCTGTAACAAATGTGGTATTGGGCAACCGCACTGCTGCCCACACATTTTCAAGTTTGCCTTTGAAGTAAAAAAGACAGGCAGCTCTCTCTTTTTGAAGTGGTTCTCAAGGATCTGACAAGTGCACCAAATCTGACAAGTGCATGCGCACACGGCAACTGTCACCGAAAAGGGCATCTGTGCAGAGTTCAAACACAGACAAGTGGCTGAACCCAGCTTGGTGACCAGACCAGAAGTAGACAGCTGAAGTATTTGCATGTGGAGAGGCCTTGCAACAGAGGTCTCCCCTCCTGGTCCCACACACTTCCTCACCTCTGTCTGGAGAAAGGGTCATCCGCTTGGCTGGAGGAGAAGCCTGCCTGTCTTTGTCAGAGGGCTCGTACCTTTTCCTGCTTCCTTTGTCAGCTGCCTGCAAAGAGAATGGAAGGGATCAGAATGAGCCAGGCTCACGCATGGGAACACACACACACACACACACACACACACACACACACACACAGAGGCTGGCCTGTCAACGAGGCACTCTCCCTGCAGCAGGACATTTGTGCTGCAAGTCTTCACCTTGCTGGCTCTAGCCAGAGGCTCTGTTGCACATTTTCCGAGGAGAAGGTCAGAGTGCGGCTGGAGGCTGGCCCAGAAAAGGTGTGTGTTGTGGCCTTGAGAGCATGCGACTGGTCAGGTGAGTGCCTGCCCCGGGCAGTTAGTCAATCAAGCAGCAGCCAGCTTCCACTTTTAACTGTCCTCTCCCCCTAGAGCAATGGCACCTCCAATCCCACCCTTAGCAGAGGTCAACCGTTCCTCTTCAAGCTGAAACCAACTGGGAGGCCAGAAACAGAAAAATCCCTGGTATTTCCATGTGCTGTTTTCCCAGCAGACTACATGCTGCGCAGTCTGTCCCCAGTGCTCTGCTTTCTTGTGTAAACCTAAAAGCTGCTTACTACTGTTCTGTCCCACTCTAGTGTGACTAACAGAGAAATGCCTCAACTATGCCCAGGGACAAAAGTGACGAGAGCTTCTGGGTGGTGTGACTGGCAGTGGCCCATGGGGGAAGGTGTCACACATGCTGTAAGCACAAGAACACCCAATGCACCTTCCAGGTGTTTCAGCAATGTACCACTGTGCTGCTGACCTTCCCATCACACATATCTGACCTGTCCTAATGATAGGCAGTTTGCTCATAACAAGTTAACCAGCAGGGCTGCATGGTGGGTGCATCTTCAGTGCTGCTTATGCAAGAGAGGCCCCTGCAGGATTGCAAGGACACAAGAGCAGCCTCTTACTGGATCAGACCAGAATGTCGTCCAACCCAGCGTTTGTGTTCCACACAACAGACAAACAGATGCCTCCAAGAAGCCTGCAAGTGTGATTTGCCTGCTGTCCCCCTTCCCCAATAAGAAGTCACTGATAAGAGCTCCCATATGACATTGAACAGTCAAATTGGATGACCAACTCCAAAGAAGTGGAAGCCTGCATTTGGTGATCTGGCTTTGGTGAACAGTTGCTATCTGGATCCCCTATACCTCAAATTTAACTGGCTGATCTTGGGTGTCCTATAATATGAGAGAGGCAGAAAAGTTCCTCTCTTCACCATTCAGAATTCAGCATTCAGCAGGCACCTTCTGCTTTATTCCTTAAGCAGCTGCTGAAATTTCTTTATGAGCTGCCAACTTATGCATGCAATTAACTAAATATCTTTCTCTAATAGTGGATCTCTTTAAATTTGTACATTTTTTATTGTCTATATGTAGCAGTATAGACATATTTTTTGCAAAGAAGTAAGTTCTGCCTGTGGTGGATCAGATCCACCTGTCCGCTTTCTGAGCCAGCCCTTTACACCTCACCCTCGAAACAGGACCCTCATTTGCTTTGAGGACGCCTTGTCGTCACACCTAAAGGCAGCTGCTGGGTGGACCCCAAGTCAGAGGAAGCCTTCTTGGGCCCCTGTGCATATTATTCAATATTATCAATGCCCCAGAGAGAAGTGGGAAGCCCCCTCCCCTCCAACTGCATGCAAGGAAGTTGAGGGATAGCTTAAAATATTTAAGGAGACCCTACGTTTCCGAGCACAATTCAAAGTGTTGGTGCTGACCTTTAAAGCCCTAAATGGCCTCGGTCCAGTATACCTGAAGGAGCGTCTCCACCCCCATCGCTCTACCCGGACACTGAGGTCCAGCACCGAGGGCCTTCTGGCGGTTCCCTCACTGCGAGAAGCCAAGTTACAGGGAACCAGGCAGAGGGCCTTCTCAGTAGTGGCACCCACCCTGTGGAACGCCCTCCCACCAGATGTCAAAGAGAACAACAACTACCAGACTTTTAGAAGACATCTGAAGGCAGCCCTGTTTAGGGGAGCTTTTAATGTTTGATGTATAACAGTATTTTAATATTCTTTTGGAAGCCGCCCAGAGTGGCTGGGGAAACCCAGCCAGATGGGCGGGGTATAAATAATAAATTATTAATTATTATTATTATTATTATTATTATTATTATTATTATTATTATTATTATTATCATCACAGTCCCCCCCCCCCCAAAAAAAACCTCACCTTGTTCAACAGTGTTAGTTTGATTTCTTTGTGGGCGCTGAAGCCAGCTGGCTGCGGCTGGGGTGGTGCGGGCTGCTGAGGTGGGGGCGGCTGCTGAGTTTTACCCCCTTGCACGGCCTTGGCTGGCTTGGGGGGCTGTGCTGGGGCTTCCCGTTTCCGTTTCTCCTCCTTGATGTTGCCGCCACCTTCTTTTTTGGGCTTTCCTGCTAGGAGCAGAACATGCTTTGGTGATCAAAGAAAGTGCTCCTCCCCTCCCCAGGTTTCTGTAAGCAAGGCCAGGGGACAGTCAACATGACAGCAACTGTGGATAATCTGTGCTGAAAACAAGCAACGTTATATAAGCTATGGAGCATTTCACAGAGGAAATTGCCTTATACAGAGTTCCACTGGTCTACCTGGTCCAGTACTGTTTAAACCACTGGTCTTCAAACTAGTTGGTAAGGGTTCCCTAGTGGGTTATGGCCTGATCCAAGGTGGGTTGCAACAGAAGCACTACCATCATGCAAATATATGGTAAAAGATTAAGGAATGGGTCCCCAAATGTGTGTTTGAGTTAAAAGTGGGTCCTGGGTCTGAAAAGGTAGAAGACTACTGGTCTAAACTGACCGGCAGTGGCTTTCCATCATGTCAGGCAGGAGGTCTCTCCCAGTTATACCTGAAGATGCTGTTGGGGATTCAACTTGGGACCTCCTGCATGCAACACAGATGTTCCACTGCTGAGCTATGACCCTTCCTCTAAAAATATAGCACACTCCTAGTCCTCATTATTCAGAATAAAGGACTGGACCAGGAGTGTGAGGGAGCAATGCAGAGTAAGAAAATGAATGGCTGCTCATTAAATCTGGCAAGAAGCAGCTGTATTTGAGAGAAAAAAACATAGCTGTGCTGAGGAAGAACCCCAGAGTAGAATTTTAATGGTGGAGATTGGACATCTTATCTGGGAATTATTTAAAGCCACAGCCTGTACACAAGTTGGTGAACAGCAGAAGGAAGGGAACAGAATGTGAAATGACCTTGTAAACACTGCAGGGAACTGAACAAAGGAAGAGAACTGAACAAAGGACGATAGCAATTAACTCTCCCAACGCACCAGATCTGAGAACACCATTTATGAAGGACTACACATGTGAAACAGGGATGCGGGTGGCGCTGTGGGTAAAACCTCAGGGCCTAGGACTTGCCGATCGCATGGTCGGCGGTTCGAATCCCCGCGGCAGGGTGCGTTCCCGTCGTTCGGTCCCAGCGCCTGCCAACCTAGCAGTTCGAAAGCACCTCCGGGTGCAAGTAGATAAACAGGGACCGCTTACCAGCAGGAAGGTAAACGGCGTTCCGTGTGCTGCACTGGCTTGCCAGATGCAGCTTGTCACGCTGGCCACGTGACCCGGAATTGTCTGCGGACAGCGCTGGCTCCCGGCCTATAGAGTCAGATGAGCGCACAACCCTAGAGTCTGGCAAGACTGGCCCGTACGGGCAGGGGTACCTTTACCTTTACCCATGTGAAACAGATTTAATATTTATGAGAATTAACAGTGGTGCAACAGGAGCGGGAAACCTGATTTTATGAAATTGTATTAAAGTAATTAGGTCTGATTTGTAACAATTTGGAAAACTAATAAAAAATATAAGAAAAAGAAGAAGGGTCTCTCCATGCCCTTCATAATGATGCCAGGGATTAAACCCAGGACCTATTGCATGTAAAGCACTGAGCTCTGCCTCTGAGCTGCAGCACTGGAAGTGAATCATAGAATCATAGAGTTGGAAGAGACCACAAGGGCCATCGAGTCCAACCCCCTGCCAAGCAGGAAACACCATCAGAGCACTCCTGACATATGGTTGTCAAGCCTCTGCTTAAAGACCTCCAAAGAAGGAGACTCCACCACACTCCTTGGCAGCAAATTCCACTGTCGAACAGCTCTAACTGTCAGGAAGTTCTTCCTAATGTTTAGGTGGAATCTTCTTTCTTGTAGTTTGGATCCACTGCTCCGTGTCCGCTTCTCTGGAGCAGCAGAAAACAACCTTTCTCCCTCCTCTATGTGACATCCTTTTATATATTTGAACATGGCTATCATATCACCCCTTAACCTCCTCTTCTCCAGGCTAAACATGCCCAGCTCCCTTAGCCGTTTCTCATAAGGCATCGTTTCCAGGCCTTTGACCATTTTGGTTGCCCTCCTCTGGACACGTTCCAGTTTGTCAGTGTCCTTCTTGAACTGTGGTGCCCAGAACTGGACACAGTACTCCAGGTGAGGTCTGACCAGAGCAGAATACAGTGGCACTATTACTTCCCTTGATCTAGATGCTATACTCCTATTGATGCAGCCCAGAATTGCATTGGCTTTTTTAGCTGCCGCGTCACACTGTTGGCTCATGTCAAGTTTGTGGTCAACCAAGACTCCTAGATCCTTTTCACATGTACTGCTCTCAAGCTAGGTGTCACCCATCTTGTATTTGTGCCTCTCATTTTTTTTTGCCCAAGTGCAATACTTTACATTTCTCCCTGTTAAAATTCATCTTGTTTGTTTTGGCTCAGTTCTCTAATCTGTCAAGGTCGTTTTGAAGTATGATCCTGTCCTCTGGGGTGTTAGCCACCCCTCCCAGTTTGGTGTCATCTGCAAATTTGATCAGGATGCCCTTGAGTCCATCATCCAAGTCGTTGATAAAGATGTTGAATAAGACCGGGCCCAAGACAGAACCCCGTGGCACCCCACTAGTCACTCTTCTCCAGGATGAAGAGGAACCATTGATGAGCACCCTTTGGGTTCGGTCAGTCAGCCAGTTACAAATCCACTGAGTGGTAGCATAGTCAAGACCGCATTTTACCAGCTTCTTTACAAGAATATCATGGGGCACCTTGTCAAATGCCTTGCTGAAATCAAGGTAGGCTACATCCACTGCGTTCCCTTCATCTACCAGGCTTGTAATTCTGTCAAAAAACGAGATCAGGTTAGTCTGACATGACTTATTTTTCAGAAATCCATGCTGACTATTGGTGATCACAGCATTCCTTTCTAGGTGCTCACAGACTGTTCGCTTAATGATCTGCTCCAGAATCTTCCCTGGTATTGATGTCAGACTGACTGGGCGGTAATTATTTGGGTCCTCTCTTTCCCCCTTTTTGAAAATAGGGACAACATTTGCCCTCCTCCAGTCTGCCGGGATTTCGCCTGTTCTCCAGGAATTCTCAAAGATGACTGCCAGTGGTTCTGAGATCACATCTGCCAGTTCTTTTAATACTCTTGGATGCAGTTCATCTGGCCCTGGAGATTTGAATACATCTAAACTAGGCAAGTATTCTTGTACTATCTCCTTAGTTATTCTGGGCTGTGTTTCCTCTGCTGAATCATTTGCTCCAAATTCTTCAGGTCGGGCATTGTTTTCTTTATCGGAGAAGACTGAGGCAAAGAAGGTATTGAGGAGTTCAGCCCTTTCTGTGTCCCCTGTTTGCATTTCACCATCTTCTCCACTGTTTCTTTGTTCTTCCTTTTGCTACGAACATACCCATAAAAGCCTTTTTTGTTGCTTTTAACCTCTCTAGCAAGCCTGAGTTCATTCTGTGCTTTAGCTTTTCTGACTTTGTGTCTACACGTGCTGGCTATTTGTTTGAATTCCTCTTTGGTGGTTTCCCCCCTTTTCCATTTTTTGTACACATCCCTTTTTAATCTTAACTCAGTTAAAAGTTCTTTAGATAGCCACCCTGGCTTCTTTAGGCACCTTCCATGTTTCCGTCTCATTGGTATTGCCTGAAGTTGTGCTTTTACTATCTCCCTCTTAACAAACTCCCAGCCATCATGAACTCCCTTTCCTTTTAGTATTACTGTCCATGGGATCTCACCCAGCACTTCCCTAAGTTTTATGAAATCGGCTTTTTTAAAGTCAAGAAATTGAGTCCTAGTATGCTTGGCTGCTCCTTTCCGCTGTATAGTAAACTTCAGAAGAGCATGATCACTCGCGCCTAATGATCCTTCCACTTCTACCCCACTAACCAGGTAATCAACATTGGTTAGGACCAGATCTAAAATGGCTGTTCCTCTTGTTGCTTCTCCCACTTTCTGGACAATGAAGTTGTCTGCAAGGCCAGTGAGGAATCTGTTTGACCTTATGCTCTTGGCTGAGTTTGACATCCAACATATATCCGGGTAATTGAAGTCCCCCATTACTACTATCTCCCTTCCTTTTGCATGCTTGGCCATCTGTTCCAGGAAGGCATCATCTATGTCCTCCGTTTGGCTTGGGGATCTATAGTAAACTCCCACAATGAGGTCACTGTTATTCTTCTCTCCCTTAATTTTGACCCAAATGCTCTCACTTTGGCTTTGAGGTTCTAAATCTTGGCTCTCTTCACAGGTATACACATCCCTGACATATAACGCCACTCCTCCTCCTTTCTTGTCTGGTCTGTTTCTCTGAAATAGATTGTATCCCTCCATTTTTACATTCCAATCGTGCGACTTATCCCACCAGGTTTCAGTGATGCCTATTATGTCATATTTAGTTTGCTGTACCAAGAGCACAAGCTCATCTTGTTTATTTCCCATGCTTTGCGCATTAGTGTACAGACATTGAAGTCCATTAATCATTCCCCCGTGTCTCTTATTTAAGGATTTTTTCCTCCCACCACTAGGTCTGCGTGCTATTTGGTCTATGACATTTGGATGATCATCTTCATCAATTGATAGACTCCTACCTTCAGGAGCACTGTCTCCCTCCCCCACATTAGTCAGTTTAAAGATGTCTTTTCTGACAAGCAGCAGCTCTTCAAGGCTTCCAGCAGAAAAGTTGGCAGGGCTCTCCTATTACCTGCCACCTGAGGTCCTTTTAAGTGGTGACTCAACCTAAACCAGCCTTCCCCAACCTGGTGCTCTCCAAATGCTTTGAACTACAACTCCCATCAGCCCCAACCACATGGAATAAAAGCCACAAGGCTCAGATTAAGACCTTTGAGATGGTTATATAGCGAAATTTATAAAATATTAAAATACATACAATCCAATCCAAAAATATGTGAATGTCCCAGAGCTCTGCCCCTTCCTACACAGAAGCAGTTCGGATACTGTTACCCATGCCTTAGTAACATCCAGGCTTGAATACAAGAGTGTGTGGCTTGCGAGATTCTCCTTGAAGACCTTTCTGAAACTTTGGTCGGCTCAAAATGTAGCAGCCACATGGGCGACATTTCTCTAGTGCATACACAAAGAAAGGTGCTGGCAGTAACCTATATGGCTGTTTATGGTTTGGGACAAAAGCTGCTCAAGGATGGCCTGCTCTAATATCAACCCACCTGCGCTTTAAATATAATTGGTGAGGCTCTTCTCTGGGCTTCCCTTGCCGGCTGATTGGCTTTCCCTGCTGTTGCCAATGAATTTGCAGTGTATTTCCACTGCTAAAAAAGGGCAGAATTTTGCCTTTAGAAACAACAGACCACATGCATGGTCTAAGCTTGCGTTACTCATGTGCCAAGATCGTGAACAGATATGATGAGCACAGCAGAAGGACCCTTCGCCAAAATAATCTGCATTCTGCATCCAGAATAAATAGTGCTAGTGAACTGTGTTCATGAAGATTTCACATGTCTTTCCGTCTGCTAGTGAAGAACATTCCAAAGCAGTCTGCAAACAAGGGCAGCAAAAACAGGGAGGTCCGGGGGGGGGGGAGGTGAGGGGAAGCGAGCAGCAGAGGGGAATGGAGACTGGCAGTGCCACAGGAGGTGCTTGAAGGAACACAGGAAAATCACATTCTGGAGGCAGAGTGGCCTACCTCTCTCCTTCTTCGGCTGCGCTGGGGTTAGGGATCTGGAGCTGGCTGAAGAAATCGGGCTGGCTAGGTCAGCGTACATGTCTTCTGAGTCAGCGCTCCGCACAGAGCTGCTACTGGAGGAGGCACTGGAAACGGACGAGACGCTACTTACACTCAGGGACCTGGGTTGGGTGTGAGGAGGGCAAAGATACAAGTTAGATCCAGAAGAACGGGTTGAAACAGCACCCCAGTGGAGAATAGTTTTGCTTATGTAATACAGCCTTGCCTGTGTGGTGTACTGGTTAGAGACCAGGGTTCAATTCCCACCACCCCAGTCATGAAGCTCACTGGGTGACCTTGGACCTGTCACTGCCTGTCAGCCATACCTACCTCACAGTCATACCCTCTTCATTTAGAGGGGGAGAAAACCATGAGCACTACCTTGAGCTTCTTGGAGAGGAAGGGGGGATGAAAATGCCAATAAATAAATAAGCTGGTGCCCTCCAGGAGTCCCAAAACATCTGGAGGGCACCAGGTCAATTTAGTACTAGGCTAAAAACTGGTTTCTGCCTGTTGTCCGTCTGGATACAAGTCGTTCCTTCCCCCCTCCACTGGCTGAATTGCTGAGATATCAAGCGGACTTTCATAATCAGTCAAGATGCTCATGAGCACTTGTCCGCAGCAAAACGGTGGCCAACTGTGCTGCTCCAGCACAGCCTTTCCTAACTTGGTGCCTTCCAGATGTCATTGGGACACCAACTCGGCTGGGAACCTTTTGTATTCATTGATGCGGAAGCTAGAATCCGATGCAGGGAGCCCCAGGAAAACATAACATTATGCAAAACAGACTGTTCATGTCATCATTGTTTTCTCCCTACCCTCACAATTTCAATTCCTTCTTGGAAATAGATTTAAGGATGTCTTCCTGCAACAGCTAAATTAATATAAGGAAAGAACTGCAAGGCACTGGATACTGTAATGAATTAAATGCGACGTCAAATCAGCTGATGACACATGCTTGTTGCTTCTTGCCACAAGGCATGGAGGTAGAAACATTTTCAGAGGGCACAGTTGGGGTTAACCACAAGGAGAAGATTGTACCTAGCATGCTCTGCTTCTGAACCATCCTGACAATTCTGGCTGGGCAAAGTCACAGGGTATGCTGCGGAGGCAGATGCTTCGACCCAGGATGGCAATTCTAAGGTCTTTATAAGAAAAGCTGATTTCTGGGCATTTCCCAGTTTTTACTCAAGTGGCCATGAAGGTTGGCAGGGTGCTTCCTTAAAACAAATCCTGCTTTAGAAGAGAGATGCCTCATTCCACAGAAGTAGCCACATGTTTTACTCTTCCAACCCAGAAACAGAAGGAAATATCTCACCTGGACTTTCTGGACCCAGACGGTGATGGAGAGATGGAAGCTGAGGAGGACCGAGAATGAGATCGAGAGAGGGATCGGGAGATGGATCTTGATCGGGAGCTGGACCCAGTATAGCTGCTGCCGCTGCCACTCATGCTGCAGCTGATGGCCCGCCTGCAACAATAAACAAGTTCAAGCTCCCTGTTACATACCAGGTGGACATCAGTGCAAGACACCTTTGCTGGTCATTCTAGGGAAACCTTGATGCTTGCCATACAGGTGCACTCAGGAATACACCCACAAACCCTTACTTAGGACGGGTGAAAACCAACAATATCAGCAGAATAAATTCTAAACAATAATGAATATTAATAATACAACCTATTAGTGGCTTGCTATGTAAGGCATCTCCAAGTGACTTATAAAATAATAGCTCGCTTCCATGTGGATGTGCTGGGCACCTAACAGCAGGAGGGAGAGGGCTAAAGTGGATTCTTGCAAGTAGGGATCGTAATGGAGTAACTCTGCTTGAAAATCCTTGCTGTGTGGGGCAGTGGAACCTATTCTATGTCAATGGGTACTGCATGTGAGCTGACTTCTGTCACTAGGGACCATCCCCATGGCATACAGGCCCAAGCCCTAACTAGGGATAGTTTGGGTGGTGGGAGAAATAATTGAGTTGGCTGAGCAATACATTACACTCTGATGTGCTTGGAATGTGTTTGGAATCAGTTGCTTGGGATTCCAAACAGGAGAGGGCTATTGCATTTATGGGACTCCCATTGGGGTATCACCAACAGGTTTTAAAAGAGGATTAGACAAAATCACGGATGATAAGGCTATCAATGGCTAATAGCTACAATGGCTGTGCCTCCACAATCAGAGGCAGCAGGCCGCTAATTACCAGTTGCGGGAAACCAGTCCTCTTGTGGGGCAAAGGGAGGCTGTGCCCTTCCTTCCTCCCCAAAGTGATCACAGGGGAGAAGAGAAGGGATTCCCCACAGATACTTCCTGGCATGGACCTATTTCTCACCTGGCTTTCAGTCACAGAACTCTAAAAACCCGTGGTCATGATTCTAATGAGGAATGCTAAGGAAGCCATGAAGGGCAGGGAAGTTTCTCTCTTCTGTCTTCCGGATGCAGCTCCCACAGCCAATGAAGTAAGCAGGGTCAAAAGAGCCCCAAGAGAACATAGGAAACAAGCGGTTTCTTTTGCCTGCATGGAATTAGATCCTTTGGGATGTGGCCCATTTATATTGTGCCAGTTTCAGAAATTCTACACATTTGAATTGCACGCTAATTTCACTTTGGAGAACCCCGCTTTGCCACAGCCAATTTCCCAAGATGCTCAGAAATCCCTTCCCTGGTAACCAGATCAATCATATGATGAAGGGAGAGGAGTTGATAATTTCTCCTGCCTGAATTGATCTGCAAAGAGAAGCAGGGCATGTGTTTGTGAAATGTGGAGTGGACACGCCCACTTATGGACACAGCTGCTCCTGGAATGTGGCCCCTGAGGATTGGTCAAGGGTGAATGTGGCCCTCTGGGCAAACGAAGTGCTAGCCACTGGTGCCTTAAGTGACATTTCAAGTAAACAGCTATGTCTTGGGAAGCCCCTAGGCATGAAGCAATGACTTGGGCCGCTGTGCCTCCCCAGGTTCCCAAGAAAGCAGCTCATGCTTCGACTTGCCTATTAGGAGATTGTTCTAGGAAGCTCCCCTGTTCCTCCTACCTCCGGGGTGGCATCCTCATTTGGCGCTCCTTCCGCCTCGCCTCTCTACTGTTTCCTGGCTTGGGTGGCTCCGGGGCAGCTGGGGCAGTTTTAGCAACTGGTGGAGGTGCTGGAGGGGCAGGTAGTTTCTTCACAGGCTTGTCACTGCAAAAGTAAAATGGGTAAGATGACAGGAGCAGGGAGACCAGCTGGAAGAGAGTGGGTGCTAGATTTTTTAAACTGGACCCAAGTCTGGCCTCAAATCTTAGCGACCATGCTAAAGCCGTCTGGCACATTCTGGGAGACAGGATGGTGAAAGAGCGTCTTGGGGTTGGACACCAGATGCCCAGGTCGAACATACAAAGCTCAGCTGTCTTTCAAAGAGACAGGCTGCTGTTCATTTAAGCCCAGTATTGCCCACTCTACTGGCAATGGCTCCCCAGAGTTGTCACAGGCCTTTCCTAGCCCTCCTCCCTCAAATTCTTCTAACTGGACATGCTGGAATTGAGCTCCCTGTAAGGCTCTGGGGAAGTTGCTCTCCCAACTCTCCTTAATTCACATGAATTGCAAAAGGAGGAATATTCTGGGAGACAAAACTTTTAATGAAACGAATATGGACAGTACAGCAACAGGGTTTTCAGAGTCATTTAGGTGACCGTGCATATATTTATTTTGCATTTCATATTGGAAGAAACTTTTGCACAGAGCTCCAAAGTGCAGCTCCTGGGACCACAGTGTTCAGTCTATTTTGGGGTCTCTGGACATTTCACCAAATCTGCCTCATGTTTTCAAGCTCATCTCCATGGCCAAATGGGGTGACTTTCTCTTCCCCAGTTCCACCCCACTGCAAATTATACTGTTAGGGGGCCCGGTGGGGGGAGGAAATCAGGCATGGACTTTTTGAGTGGAAGGACTGTGAGCTCTGTTCAGTTCTGGTATTCGAAACAAAGGGCTGGGCTTAGAACAGTTTGATTTGAAATGTAGCCCCCCCCCCCCCACTCACTAGGCTCCAGTTGTTGGATCCTGGGGTTTTAGTAAAAAAAAAAAAGTACATCCCATAAGCCTGAAGTCTGCCTACTGCCCTATGATGACTAACCCAAAGAGTGTATGTTTAAATAAACACATTTTATTGCTTTATCATTCATCCAATCAGTGAATGACAGCATATCAAGAGATAAGCTGCAGGCCTCGCAGAACCAACATTGCTACAAGTAGGTAGACATCCCTCAGAACTGTGCCATCACTTTAATTGTATGTGAAGCATGTGTCACATGTTCGTGGAAAAGGGAGATGACGTCCATTTAAAAATCAATATTTAAGTACAGACAACTGTTGTGTTTGCTTTATTTCACGCCTGGGTGCCACAATACCACAGGACCACACTTTACAAACCTGATCTGGTGGAAAGTACCTTGCTGGTCTAGTTCTAAATGTGACAAATGCAAAGTGCCCCTGCACCTTTATACTGCTATAGAACCTCAAAAGGGAATGTCCCAATGTCACTTTGCCCAGAGCGGACACAGCATCTTACCCCTTTCCAGCAGGTGCTGCAGGCTCTCCTTTAGCTTTGGGAAGAGGTTTGTGTGGAGATGGCGTTGGAGAAGGAGATGGGGAAGATGAGAAGGACCGTGACCTGAAAAATCAGACAAGAGAGAGAGAGAGAGAGAGAGAGAGAGAGAGAGAGAATGAGGGGAAAGTCTAGATACACCCTTTAAATACAGCAAAAGCCTCATTGAATTGGGGGTGCCTCTAAAAAAGGTAAAGGACCTCTGACAGTTAAGTCCATTATAAAAGTCCAGGCTAAGTTCCTTCTAAATGCAAACAATTCACTGAATATTCTTCCATTTGGTTTTTATCGTGAAACATGAGGATCAGTCTACTGTTTTTTGGGGTTTTTTTGGACTGAACCAAAATAAAACAAAGTAACAAAGTGAAGTAACAACAACTACTGAAAAGCAAAAGACCGATTTTACAGGCAGATGGATGTGCTAAGTAGGCAACGGGGCCAATTCTTCAAGCATGATGGCTTCATGGAATATTTTACAATATATGGGCACAATCAAACAACAGGTGGACAACTGGTGAGATTTGAATGGCCTGCTAACCCTGGAAGCAGCACCTGCAGGGCTCCACTCTGAATTGGCTTTTAGAGGATCTGTTGACCACAACACTGGTCCCCCACCTGCCACTGTGGGGAAAAGAGCTCTAAGCTCATGCAAGCCCTCACCTCCAATGCCACACTTCTGCTGTTATCTGTGTAAAGCAGGCTGATAAGAATCTCTGAAGAAAGTTCAAAAATGGTACCATTTTTTCTTTTACAAAACTCTACTATCCAAACTTTTTGGAAGCGTCTTTTGGATAGATGATGGCTTTCGACTTTTCAGTGCACCAAGTGCTGCCCATGCCACATTCAAGGCTGTGGAACTCCCTTTTCTTCACGGTCCAAGTAGCTCAGAAACGGTTCTGTGCCCCATCATTTTAAGCCAACAGTCACATCTCCTGGTAGAGAGGAAGCTAGAACATGGACTGGGAAAAGGAACCCTCCAAAGCAGGCAACCTCCAGAAAGTGGAGAAACAGCAGCTCCCCGACTGGTCAGGGGCTGAAGGCATCACAGAATTATTGGATAGTCATCCAGATCTCTCTCTTTCTCTCTCCCCCCCCCCTCCCACTCCTCTGCTGATCTGGAAGAGAAAATCATCTCCACGGGTCACAAGATTGCCACCATTTGTTTACACAACTTTTTCTCTTCTGATAACAGATGATCGTAAACATGTTGTACCTGGATATTTCATCACCATTTCATAACTTTTCAGTAGCAGCAGCCAACCCAAACACGTAAAGTAGTTTGGCGGGGTGCCCATCTAGGAAACTGCCTCTTTCCAGTGCATGTGACAGTGGCGACTGTGTCTATTTGAAATGCCATTGCAGGGTCACAACCATAAACACACTTACTCGTGTGTAAATTCTGCATAAGTTAGCAGGCCACACCTGTGAGTTTGTGAGCATGGAAATGGGGTCCAAATTTCAAGAAATCCCATGTCAGCCTTCTGCAACCTGGTGCCCTCCAGATACCATTAGGCTGATATGAGAAATTGTGTGAAGAGAATAGAGCGGAATACTGGTGAGCATTTTATTTGCAGGTGCAAGAATGCTCCTTGCAATAGGAAAAAATGCAATAAGCAAGCAGCAGTGGGCAAATGGGCCTGAAAAATATGGAATGCAATATTAATATGTAAAGTGCTCTCAAAGATACAATGAATTAACGACTAAGGTATGATTTATTTTGAAGAAAAAATAGCAATCTAGATGAGCATTTTAGGTATTTTAATTTTTAAAAGGAGGAGCATTAAAATAAAGGATATAAATTGTAGTAAAACTACTTCTAGGCAGCAATCATGCAGCTGTGCCTTAGTGACCAGCTAAGCTCCCTGAATTCTGAACTTAGTCCGTGTCCTGGATTCGACTTCCAGGATTTCCAGCGACACCTTAAAACTGACATCAAGTGGCTGTCCTGAGCTTTCCATAGGGTACTGCCCAGACTCACCTAAAAGAACCTGTCTTGACTCAGGGAGGCTCACTATGGGAGCCCAAGAACCTGCCAGCTAACACATTTGGAGAAACAGTACCTGGATCGACTGCCTGAGAAGGAGCTGTGTCTGGAAGAGCGACTAGAGTAGGAGCTGTATGAGGAAGATCTGGACCGTGACCGTGAAGAACCGGATCCAGAATAGGAGGAGGAGCGAGAAGATGACCTGAAAGGGAATAAAAGGTATGTGTACATATGAGGGAACAGCATTTTGGCAACTGGAACATTATTTGTATGAATTCTTATTTTCAGTTCTACTTGTTTTAAGAAGCTCCCTTATTTCAAAATCTCCCCAAGATCCTAGTAGGTTCACATGAGGTCACAAATTGTCTATGTCCTACTCTGCTGTAGCCTGCCTTTAGAGGCTACCTTTCCAGGGGCACAGGCTGTCACTCTCTGCCATTCAGTCTCAACAGGTCACAGTATTGATTTAAGCTCTCTTTCCATTGACCAACACCAGAGCAATCTGCCCTAGTGCATCCAAGAAAGGGCTGGATGCTTATTCACAACAGAATCCTCTGGCCACACAGCCTATTCTCTTTGTCTCTGGCTCACATGCTCCTCCCACCAGCAGCATTGCTCTTTCTTCTAGGACTGAGTCCTGGGAGCCATCTGGAGTGATGCTGATTATAAGAAATCCCCTTGCATCAATTGCTACCCATCTCGGGTTCACACCTTGATGAACCTGAGCCGGAGGCTGAAGAGGCAGAGGTTTTCCGGCGCCTGCGGGCACGGCTGGGTGAAGCAGACAGCCCATGCTTCTTTTTGGGGGATTTTGATCGGCGCCAAGGGTCCTTCCACTCATCTGCTCTCTTGGACTGAGAAGGGGTGGTCGTAGTTGCCTCTTTCTCCTTCTTTGGTGGCTCAGGTTGGCGGCTGGAAAATGAATAAAAAATGTAGTTAGCTGGAGAGAAGGTTCTCTCTTGGGCCATCCAATGACCTGGGTCCCCACCCCCAGTTCTTGGGATGCAGCCAAATGCTAAACATAGCTATATACAAGGGCCAAACTGCACCTATTTTATAACTAGTGCTTCTGAAAATCAAATCAGCAAATCAGCATACAAACAAAAGTCACAAAGACACTGCTAAAAACCAAAAGCAATTCATGTAACAGTAAAGACAATAAAACATAAAAGCAGCCAATATTTAAAACCCCCCACAAAAAACATCAATTCCTTAAAAGTACCATATGTTTCCATCTATAAGACGCCCCCTATTTTGGAGGATTCCGATTTAAGAAAATGGGGGGGAGATACTATCCGTGTATAAGACGAGCCCAGATTTTGAACATTATTTTAGAGTAAAAAAACATAGTCTTATACACAGAAAAGTATGGTAATTAAAATACTGAAAGCCTGTTGATATAGAAACACCCTCAATAGGCATCCTGAAAGATCTCCATTGGGAGTGGCAGTCCATAGTTTGGGTGCAATTACCAAGAAAGGCCCATCTATTGTACCTGACCAAGTGATGTCAGGTGAGTTGGAGTTTAAAGGTTGGGCAGCTTCAGATGTACAAAGGCAATCCTTAAGGTAGCCTTTAAAGCCATAAAGTCTAGAACCAGTTTAATACCAGTTCTTTAAACTGAGCCTGGAAACAAATTTACAACCAATTGTACCAATGATTAACAATGCAAGCTACCATGGATGGGTTGTACTCAGAAAGGCAGCCTACATATATATTAAAATAAATATAAATAAACAATTTTTAAAGGCAGCCCCATGTAAACAGCATTGTAATGGTTGACCCAGCAAAGTAACTAGGGTAGGGATAGCCAACGAAGAGACCACAAGGTGTTTTGGACTACAATTCCCATCAGCCTCAGTGGACATGACCAACGGTCCGAGACAGCTGGTGCCAAGAAACGCCTGGAAGGGACTGTGTTGGTTACCCCTGAACTATAGATTCAAACTAGAATCTCTCCAATTGACAATGCAGGGGTGCAACCAGTCCTTTAGCTGGAACAAAGGATACAGGGGTGTCCCAACTGCCCCGCCCTGCCCGCTCTGAACAGGCAGTCCACTTGTTGCAGAGATAGGAGATTCAGGGCAGCAGTAGTGGTGATGTAGAGTAGCTCTGTACAGGGTGGCCCAATCCACTCTCATTTCTCAGAGCTATGGCAGCAGCACTTTTCCGCCAGTGATCTACCAGCTCAGTGGTATCAGACCCAGCAGTGGCAGGCACAGGCTCTAGACATTGGGGTTGCCAAACTATGGTCCATGGCATGTCTGTGGATTCATGGGGGAAGATAGGAGATGGCACATCCATTGCATTAAATACTCATGTGGACTTAAAAGTGTGTTTTTATTGCTTCTTTTATTCATTGGATTGCAATTTATTATATGACAATTTGAATTCTATGGAATTCAAATTATAAAATAACATATAAGGGGGGGGGGCAATTAAAAAGCAACTAGCACAGAACATTACCATTGCTACAACAGGCAGAAAAATCATTAAATGGTCTGCCAAGACCCCCAGCAATTGTCAAGTGGACAGTGGAAGCAAAGGTTTTAGAATCACTGTTCTAGAATATTAAAAAGTTTCCTGCAAAGGCATTTGGAGGTGAAGATGACAACACAAAAGCACAAAATGCAGAACAAAACGTATTACACTTATCCAGGGTGCTTTTTATTACTTGAGCTTTTCAGAGGAAATCAACAGATCATATCACTTTATTGTTTACTTAATACTGCAGAACCTTTTTACTCCTTTGCTTTCAATAAGGCAACAAAAACCTCTTGCAGCTACATCACCCATATAGGACTAGATCTGAAAGAGAAAGCGTCCTCTTCAGGTGGGAAGAAAATCAGCATGATGGTATGGCTCTCAAAGATGGAGATCTGTTGGGTGGGGTGGTGGTTGTGGGAATCATTGTGGAATACGGATATAAAATTTACAGCATGCTATAGTTTAAGAGAAAATTGTATGAAAATGATATATTGATGGTATCTAACACCAAGTAAACTGGCATAAATGTATAAAACTAAATCAAATAAGTGTTGGAAATGTAAAGAGAAAGAAGATTCTTTTTATCATATGTGGTGGTCTTGTAGTAAGGTTAAGGCTTACTGGGAAATTATATACAATGTAATGAAAAGGATGTTTAAAATAATGTTTGTAAAAAGACCAGAAGCCTTTCTTCTGGGAATTATAGGGATAGAACTACCTAAATTGTATAGAAATTTATTCATGTACATGACTACAGTGGCAAGAATGTTACATGCCCAAAAATGGAAAGAAGAAGCTTTAAAATATCAAAATGAATGTAAAATCAGTGAAATGTATGTATCTGAAAAGTATAAAAAAATATTTTTTTAAAGGAAATGATTGTCACCTGGTCAGGGGATTTGGACTTTGCCTGCTGAAGATTGAGCAACCCAAGGTAAGGGCATGGGGAGAGGAGGAAGTAAGCATAAATGGCAATCAAGAGATAATGATACTAAACTCTATGAAGTTTGGTACTTCCCCACATAGCTTCTACAATTAAAGAATCCCAAGCTCAGATTTTCGGACTTTCTGCCCTAGCCAGTATCATCTTTGCAATCATGGGTGCTACACATGCTGTGTCACCTGCACGTCCAGATCCCAGGGTGCAGTTTCAAAACCGGTATCATGCAATCCCCAGATTCCAGTTACAAATATCAAGATTCCCGCCCTCACTGAAGCTAAGGAAAGCCTGAAAGCATGTGTGCGGCATCCTAGAAGGGCTTGCAAAACAGAAGGGGACAGGAATTGCAGTTGCTTAGCAGTGTTGCCAGTTGTGCTAGCAGAATGACTTGAACAAGAGAAGGTGCCAGAAACTAGTAATGGCTCTTGTGGCCAGTTGCGCAACGGACTGCAGGGGTCCCAATACTTCCTGCTGCGCAACAAGGTGCTGCTAGCGCAACTGTTGCACTGCATTTCATACGGCTCAACCTTTATTTTCATTCTTGCACTAGTGGTCAGGGAATGTTGAATCTGGACCTAATTGCTTTCTATAGAATATTGGTCGTTTTCGAGTGGCTTCCATTGATTTCTTCTTTTCTTTATCTTCCTGGCCCTAGCAACAATCTAAACAGTATCTTCCCATCTTCCTCTACCTTAGCTCTTGCTTATTGTGAGGAAACCCAGGCTTCTTTGTACTGGGCTTTCTGTGTTGTTTTTCTTGCAGGGATTCTTAGGATTCTAACAAAAGGCAAGAGGCAATGCATACCTGCCCCAGGGCCCAGTGCTTCCTAGAGCGTCACCCAGAAATGTAAAGTCTGAAATAGCTGGTGGTTCATTGCAGGAAAAAAAAACATCAGAAATACTCAGTCTGGGCACTAGTTTTTGGGGCTTGGTCTCTGCTTGCTAGGAAATTTGTTTAGCCACGCCAAGTTCCCGTTAGAAGGGAAATCACAGCATAATTCAACACACCACTTGCTGTGGAAATTTGCTGTGAACAAATCATTCTCTGCTTTGTTTAGACAGGTTGTTTCGTTTTAGGAGGAAATCAAAAAGATTAAATGTGGAACTCTGCCAGGGCATTGAATTCGAGGGGGGTAAAAAAAAAAATCCCTTGGAATGTTTAATGAAAATGATCATGCAACCTTGTTATGCAGCCTGAATTATCTTCTGCTCAGAGAAAGTTAACTTTTCCCCCTTACTTCCCCTTCTCCTATACATGACATAAGCAAACATTTTTCACTGATGATCCAATCATATCAAGCAGGAAAACTCAATGACCAATTGGCCATTAAAGAGCATCAGTGACATCATTGCAACTCTGAAAGTCCATCTACCAAGGAAGCTTTTTTTAAAAAAAACAAAACCAAAAACAAAATACATTTTTTAAAAAGAAAGGTGTCACTCTGACATCACTGTAAATTTCCCAGGATTGAAAAGAGGAAATGAAAAGGCCTGGAAGTGGTTACTCAACTGCCACCAGATACAGCAGGTTAAGCTGAACAGAAACACATGCCTATTTGAATGACAAAAATTGCACATCTACTTAGAAGGAAGTCCTACCAAGTTCAGTGACTTATTCCAAGGTATGTGCATATAGGACTGCAGCCTGAACAAGTTTCAGAAGTTTGATGCTTGTGATGATTACAAAAACACATTACTATTCCTAAAAATGTGAACAATTCACTGGACGAATCTCTCTGGCTTTCATTCAGGAACATCAGGGTCTGTCTACAGTTACATTAAAAAACCAACAACAACTGAACCCAAAGAATCCAAAAGAAATAAAGCAAAGAACCAGCTTTTAAAGGTGGTTGTGCCAAGCAGATTGCTGGCCAAGTCGGAAGCATCAACAGTATCATTGTTTCACTGACCAGCTGACAACATTTGACTGGTAAACTGAACTGGGTGCCAACCCTAACTAATTTACTCACAAGGGCAAATAATTATACTATCATTATAGCTCCAACTTAATTCTTCACATTGACTTATTGCAATATCGGAGCTGTCAATCTAAAAGGTTCCTTTTCTATTATTTCTTTCCTGCTGCTTTATGAATGGCCTTTGACATGCTCCTTGCTTTCAAAAACAGCTTGTCCACGTGCAGCATGATGGACTCCTGTCTGAAAATGGGAGTCCAAAGCAGACCCCCTGCATGGATCTTGGGATCATGGCACAAAGTGTCCCTCTTGAAACTGTAAGAGGTGGTGTAGTGGTTAAGAGCAGTGGAATCGTAATCTGGTGAACCAGGTTCGATTCCCTGCTCCTCCACATGCAGCTGCTGGGTGACCTTGGGCTAGTCACACTTCTCTGAAGTCTCTCAGCCTCACTCACCTCACAGGGTGTTTGTTGTGGGGGAGGAAGGGAAAGGAGATTGTTAGCCCCTTTGAGACTCCTTAGGGTAGTGATAAAGCAGGATATAAAATCCAAACTCTTCTTCTTGGTGGAAATCGCTGATCTAAAGCTTGGTGAAATATTGCAATGACAGGTGGTAGAGGAAGATGTGTTGCTGTATGGACCTTCTCATGAAATGAGTGGGGAAGCTCCAGCAATTAAGAGAACTCTGCATATGTGCCTGTAGCTCATGTGATAATCATGAGGATGGAAGAGACACAGGACAATGGCCCATCTAGTCCAACATTCTGTTATTATGGTGGCCAACCAGATGCCCTATTGGGAAGCCAGAAAGCAGGACCTGAGTGCAAAAGCAGTGCTCTCCCCACTTACGGTATTCCCAACCTCACAGTACCGGTACTTATGGGGAAAGAAGAAAAGGGCAAACACTAGACTCCAACTAAGTTCTACTGAAATCAAGGAACCTGTTAATCATGCCCATTTGTTTCAATGGGTCTACTCTGAGTAGATTCAACTCATAAATTTTATCCTATATACAGAGGCATCATGTAAAATCTTTAGATTAATCTCAGACTTGCTCAATGTTTGGGTGCGTCATGGCTAATACACCAAGTTGTACTTTCATCCTTTGATTTATACTGACAGCACAGCCATAATTAAAAGCTTTTAATTGAGAATGAGGTTTTCATATACATTCTATTTAGCATGATTTTTGAGTTAGATATTGTGCTGCATTTTCATCCTGCTACTTGCTCTGGGGACTAGGAAACCAACATTATTATTTTTTGGAGGGGAGGGAGAAGGAGCAGCAGTGCACACATTATGCTGCTTTATGCAAATGAGTATATTTGCATATACTTCCCAAAACCTGGATTCTTTGGGCTCAGAACCTTGAACAGCTCAAATGGGATTTCAAGCAGTTATTCAGAGTCAGCTGCAACCCTTGTGCAATATATGAAGAAAAAGACGGTTACTCACTATAGCCTCATATTTCCGGTAGGTTAGGGATATTTCTTAGCATCATTGCAAGGAAGAAAACTGGACCATCAAAGGCAGCAAATGTGACTAAGCATTTAGATTTTCTTGGACATTTTGCAACCAACTTCAAAGCTGCCACACTTGGAATGTTTCTGAAGGGAGCGTCAAGAGGCTGAGCTGGAATCCATTTGCAAATTTGACACTATCAGACTGCTGCTCAACTGGGCGTGGCTTGAACACTACAGAAAGTAATTGTCCCTTGCTGGGTGTTTATTCATCCTGCACAGATAGTTTGTCACCAGCTTGGAGTGGGCCACACCCACTGACTGGGTCTATTAGCCTTTTGATGTGGTTGTCGTTTTTCATCCATACTCTGCGAAGTTCTCTGTGTTACTACTTTGCCTGCTGGCAGAAAACATTCTCTCCACTCCTGCTTCCTCCTGCCCTTACGGCATATACATCTACCCACTCAGATGACTACATCTTGCGTCGGACAGCAAGCGCTTAAACCACAATAAACATAGTCCTCAGCACAGGGATAGGGGAACCTGCAGCCCTCCAGATGCTGTAGGATGCCAACATCCCCAGTCAGCAGGGCCTATGGTCAAGGATGAGGGAACCTGTAGTCCAACAACATCTGGAGAGCTGCAGGCTCCCCATCCCTCCTTGGGGAGACTGTTGTTTTATGGCAACAGGCTATTGTGGCTAACCCTCTGGAATACATAAGAACAGGTGGCAATTTATTGTTTGGCTCATTTGCCCCATTGCTAACCTAAAGAGTGTGTGTGTGTGTCTAAATGGGTTTCTGGTCAGTTTTGTAGAATCCTTGATTTAGTTTAGATTATCTTCAAATAAACCATCATCTGACCAGAACAGAATTCTCTTCCCTACTGGATTCAATTTGAATTGAATAGCAAATACTGGTGGGCTGTTTTGTTTTTAACTTTTTTTAGCCTGAGTCACCTTAATAAGTTGGCAGCTTTCCCATTGACTGAGTGAGAAATGTTCATTTACGCTTTTAACTCCTCCTCCTCCTCCTGCTGCTGCTCTTGCCAACTCCATTTCACGGGTTCCTATTTGGTGCTAGGGAGGAAAAGAATTCCCTCAGGGGCCAGGTTAGAATCCATTTAGATGAAATCACAGCGAGCGTGAACAATACCAAGAAGCAATACCCTTTGCATGGTGAAACAGTCACATCGCAATATAATATTTCCGGGCATCAACTTGTTCTCAAGTTCAGTTTTTGGAACCAGATACAAAAGGCAAAAGGAGCAGAAAAAGTCCTGTTTCTTATCACATTAGTATCTTACTCTTCCTCCAGGGAAAGGGGTGGGGGAAGCATTTGGCATTATATTCACAGCTATCCTAGAAGGTATGTTAGGCTCAGGTATAGTGACTTGCATAAGGCGGCAGCAGTGAGCAGCACAGGAACATAGGAAGCTGCCTTAGATACAGACCGACCCACTGACCCTTCTAGACCAGTATTGTCTACACAGACAGGGAGCCTCTTGCAGCCCTACGTGGAGATGCCAGGGACTTTCTGCATTCAAGGTAGATGCTCTACCATTGAGTTACGCCCTTCTCCAGCATGCTTGAGAGGAGTTGAAACAAGCCCCATTCCCCAGCCCAGAATGTGCAAGAGAGAAAACAGAGCAAGTAGGCCCTTTGCCAGAGGAAGAAACAAATATAAGTAATCAGTATCTATGATATCTACACTGCTAGGAGTTCTGCTATGAGTGAAAAGTGCTTTATAACAAGACAGTTGCTTCAGGCTACATTTGTTATGAGAGTTCAGATCGTACGGTCCACCTAGCTCAGATATACTGAGCTATAGCTCCTCCCAGATGGTATGTCCCTTCTTTTCCCCACGGACTGGGAGAGCCCCCTGGCGGTAGCAGGCGGGGGGCTTGAAGCAATAGCTGCACAAGTGAAAAGGCCCCCTTTTGTTGGCTGGCACCACTCAGAATGGACCACATATGACTTCCTTTATTCCAGTTATAAAAACATCAAATATATATTTAACTGGTTAAAATGCATTTTTGGAAGGCATGTATTTTTTTTAAACACCAGGCCTATGCAACCACTTTTTGTTCTGCTCTTCCGATTTTAAGACATCCCACAAGGAATGTTAGTTCAAGACAAAAATCTCTGTTATACAGAAACACTTGTTATCTGGAAGCTGCCACCAGCATGAGGCTTTTCAGACTTGGAAGCCTCACCAAAGCCACATGAGCAATTTGGACAGCGTCAGCCCAAAACTACGCAAGAGGCTGAAGTTGCCAAGAGCTGAGCTAGGATTTAATGATTAGGGAAAGCACAGGAGTCTATAAATAAACCCAATTAATGTGAAGTCACTCCCCACTGCCAAGGAAAAGGCCGACTAGTTAAACACGAAGAATTCCTAAAGGTGCTACGTATTTAGCAGACCTGCAAATTATTGCCCTTTTCAAGCTATAAATGTATATTTAGAACTCAAGAACTTCTATAATTAGAACTCAACTTCCAAGGAGAAGGAAATGTGGAAGCAAGCAATTTGCTGTTTTGACCATATCATAGTTACACAGGATGTTATATGCTGATTGAAGTGGCTAAACCAACAAAATAAATATAAATCGAATCACACTGTGTCAAGAAGAATATCATAAAAGCAGAAAAAATACATAATAAAATTCTGTTATCCATACAGCAATCTTCATCATAGGTTTGCAGACGTGACTGACGTAGTTTTGCTGACAGGGAGATAGGAAGTGTGGTGTAGCAATTAGAAGTGCTGGACTAGTAGCTGAAAGACCAGAGTTCAAATCGCCACTCACTGGGTGACCATGGGCCAGTCACTGCCTCAAAGCCTAACCTATCCCAGAGAGTTATTGTGGGGATTAAAGGAGGAGGCGGAGAACTGGGGACACCACCTTGAACTTCTGGGAGAAAAGGGGGGACATAAATGTAATAAAACAAACAGATAATAAATAAAATCCTTGCACATTGTCAATTGAGATGTTGCCACCTAAACCGCTTCCACCCAGAGTGACATGGTGGATATATCCCTCGGATACCCATAAAACTGGTCATCATTGTGCTTCAAAAAACACTCAAAACCTCTCTCCAAATTCAGCTGAGCCATAACAAGGAAACAGAATGAGATGACGTTGGCCCAATTAAGGGCAAGTGTGGAAAAGGAGCCTCCGAATGTTTCAGAGAGAAAAGAATGCATTCTTCTTGCAATAGGGAACCTGGTCTGCATTCTTTATAGCAGTGCTGGTGAGCTGGGGAAACCTGGCTTTTAGCAACCTGTGAACATTTCGGTCTTACATCACCCTTACTTCACCCTGCTTATTCATCAGCCCGGTGAGTTATATAATGAGCGTGAAGAAGAGGTTGGGACACATCATGCCAGCCTTCCCCAACCTCCGGATGTTTTGGACTACAACTCCCAGCAGCCCCAGCCAGCATGGCGGCATGCATTCTGGGGCTGATGGGCGTCGGAGAAGGCTGCATTTTGCTATCTATATTAACTAAAGACTCAAGGAAAGGCAAGCTGAAGCTGGCAGTTAGACTCAAGGCTGAGAATTCTAGGGAACAAAGGTTATACGTTGGGGGCAGGCTTTGTGACCTGGGCCCCATTCTCATGCCCAGCGTGGAAAAAACCAACAACTGTAAGTTAGGTAAATGAACTGCAGAAAGGGGGGAAAAGGGAGTAAAAAAAATACTCGCTGACTAAGTTTAAGAAATAACATCTTCAGCAGGGGTGAGAAACATGTGGATCTGCCGATGTTGTTGGATTTGACCCCCTCCCCAATCTCTGACCATCATTTGCTATGCTGAGTGGTGCTGATGGGAGTCCAATAACATCTGGAGGGTTACAAGTTCCCCAAACTGGGTCTTCAGCCAGAGGCCACTATACAAGGAGTGCCTTCTTTTGGATGAGCAGGCACTTCCCTTTGCCTTCTCTCCCATCACCCCTTATTCTGCTGAGGGCTGCATACACACCAAATGAACCCCTAACTGAACTCAGTGCCAAAAGGAACCCAAATTCTGTACACAGAATTATGCACGTTACTAACTTTGCATAATCTGGTCTATGTGGCTTGGGAAGCCCAGCCAGATGGGCGGGATATAAACAATAAATTATTATTAATAGTAGTAGTAGTAGTAGTAGTAGTAGTAGTAGTAGTTTATTGCCAAGAACTGGAGTGGAAAGAGGAAGAAGTGGGGTAGAACAGGCAAGGAGAATGAGGCTTACTGATGTGAGGTGAGAATATTCTCTGCTAGAAAATTATCCAGAGAATATTCTCCACAAACTGTAAATTCTAATGTAAGAACCAGTTTTACAACCCACATTTAAAAAATCTAGTAAATACGTCAAGCTGTGATACTGCCAGTGTAAGTAATGAATACTGATTTTTTTTTTTTTATCCAGTTACATTACTGGGCATTGTGTCATTCACCACTGGCAGTTCTGAAATGTGAGCTACAGAAAACATTTTTTTTATTTTAGTTTTAAAAATGCTATTCATTTAATTTGATGAACATTTGAATTCGTATGTATTTCAACTATATATAGTAGCCTTTTTTTCTATTTTGGTGTGACCTTATTCTTAGCAATTCTATACCCGTGGCCATACAGTGTGATTTTTTTTTTTTTTACAGAAAGTAGCTTTAAAGCTTTATACACTTAAGTACCTAGGCCCATACAATTATGTGTAACAGCATGTGAGGTGGCCTTGATTTAAACAGCTGACATTTATATATTTTTATTTAGTGTCAGTAACTGGTTTTTGCAGTGCTATTCAATGGTACAAGGTGCCATTTACCAGAGACTGACATACTGAAATATATTATCATATAATGATAATATATTTAATGTTAATGGCTTCTTTTTGGTATGTTTGCATATATATAGTTTTGTTTATCAAGCTGTGTTTGAGTCACCAAAACAGTTATTGTTAGAGCTATTAGAAGCACAATATAGCCTATTACTGAATTTACTTGTATCAAACCTTAACATGCCAATTGTATTTTTTGACTTGTCTTATAACATGTACATGTTCTAATGGAAGAATAATATATGATTTAACTACTGAGTTTCCTTATACCAAACCTTAACATGACAATTACTGTTGCCATCACCTTAGAATGGTTTAACTTTAACTATAAAACATGTTTTATTTTTTAATTTGATACTTGCAAGTGACAAGTGGGCTTGTGCTTATATATTTTCACTGTGGTTCCTTTACTAAATCAAAGAACATGAATTCACTGCATTGCCCCACTAAATAAAAGTATCTGTACAGTTTTTGGTTGCCATCTGAACAAGTTTACCCATGAATAAACATGTATATTAACTAATTATATCATTTTCAATGCATTAAAATGATATCCTTTTCAATGCATTAAAATGAATGGTCTCCTATTTTAAATGAAAACTCTCTAATATTCTCATTAATCGAGAATATTCTTGAGAATATTCTCCAAAAGATTATTCTCGAGAATTTAACATCACTAATGGGGCTAAGTGGTTATTAAGAGCTTGGAAAAAAGGACCAGTAGCCTTGGAATGGAGACATGGGAGAGCAGATAGGAGAAGCTCAGTTAGCACCAGACTACCTCTCTAGTAGTTTGAGGTGATTAACAATCAATGTATAAAAGAAACAGAAGTGCCAGTTCATGCATGGAGTCCAAGAGCAAAAAAAGAGGCTTAAACGTAGACAGTAAGAAACCAGATGCTGCTTGTGAACCCAAACCCAAAGCTACTGAGAAAGAAAGCAGAAGCCAAGACGGCTAACTGCTCACTTTAAAAATAAGAATAAATGGAGCAGGGAGTCTCTCATGAGGCTCCATTCTGACAGATTTCACATCGTAAAACACGCTGCTTACATAGATTCCAGACTTTCTACAGTGCAAAATCTTCAAATAACATGTCTGAATCTAACACACAACACTTTTTGCTTCTGTTTGATGTGAGCAAATACATTTGCCACCCAATTTCCTTAGCTCTCCCATATAAAGAGCCAACGAAACCAACATGAGAAACAGTTTCCCTCGACATGCTGTCTCATGCCGTTGTAAAACATCAGCTTCTCGGAGTTGCCAGCCAGCCAGCAGGGACTAAACCTCCTCACACCCTTCCCTGCCACATCATCAACAGCATGAAAAAAGTATAGCCTGTACCTTGGTGGCTGTGGCGATCGTGGTTTTGGCTTCTCCTTCTCCTTCTCCCGCTCTCGCTCTCGGTCCCGGTGCTGCCGGTCCTTCTCGTCTCTTTTGATGCGCTCCCTCTCTCTTTCCCATTCCTCTTTTCTTTTCTGGCGCTCCTTGTCACGCTCCCGTTCTCTCTCGCGCTCCCGTTCCCTCTGCCGCCGCTCCCGTTCACGCTCTCTCTCCCTCTCGCGTTCTCGCTCGCGCTGCCTGTTCTCCCTCTCCCTCTCTCTTTCCCTTTCCTTGTAAAATAATGGTTAGGTTGCGTTAGGAGTTTTGACCCACATGTTCATATGATTTTCCTCCAATAATCTAACATGGCATTTCATTCCCCCCACCCCCAACTAGCCACACATGCTGTGATGGAATCCTTGAGATAACCTTTTATTCCAATGGTTTCTCTCTGCAAGGAGGGCGAGTTCTTGAGTTACTTGAGCAGTGTGGTTGTATCCCTCCCAGCATGAAACCAAGAAACCACACAAGAGGCTTCCATGAGCTGGTTGCTCCACATGTCAGCAGCAAGGACTGATGATTCCAATTCTCAATACGGCCTAGGAGCCTCATACCTACGGGACCGCCTCTCCTGGCATGCCCCACGGAGGACCTTAAGGTCTGCAAATAATAACACCCTGAAGATCCCAGGCCCCAGGGAGATTAGACTGGCCTCGACCAGAGCCATGGCCTCTTTGGCCGTGGCCCCGGCCTGGTGGAATGCTCTCTCACAAGAGACCAGGGCCCTGCGGAATTTGACATCTTTCTGCAGGGCCTGCAAGACGGAGCTGTTCTGCCAGGCCCTTGGTCAGGGTTCAGTCTGATTCTTTTCTTTCTGTATAAGAACAAGCATTAAATAGGCCTCCTAGCCCGCTCACAGGTCCTGTTACTGGTGGTAACAGCTGGCCTGGAGAATATTAACCACTCTCAATTTTACCCATGGACTGCCATCTGTCCAGATTTTAATTTGCTCTGAACTAATTTTAAGATGTATTTTAATTAACTGATTGCCTGTTTTTATGTTCTTTGTATACTGTGTTAGTTTTATGATGTTAGCAGCCCTGAGCCCGGCTCTGGCTGGGGAGGATGGGGTACAAATAAAAATTTATTATTATTATTAAATGTTACTGGAACAACACGAGATGCACACACTAAAGCTGTGAACACGGCACTCAGGTAACACAGGAACTGGGTCAATGACTTGGACTAAACTGTCTGGATCAACCTACTGCAGAATAAAAGCTCGGCTCGTGAGAAGAGGATGCATTTACCTACCTTACTCAATCTGTAGTTCCGGTACGGATCTGGGTCTGTGTACTGTACTCTGAAGTTCTCATACTGCCCGCCTCGCCAGAAGCGTTCTATATCATAATCATAATAAGGATCCGCATAAGGGTCAAGCCTGCAGAGGAATCAAGAGAGGGTAAACATTCAAATGAAACAAAACTACTGTTGTTGCCAGAAAAAGAATATCCAGCCATCACTGCTTAAAAGAAAGAACTGACTCCTATGTCACATTTAGCACACAACATGTGCTATCAAACAAACAAACAAACAAACATTTTAAATTTTATTTTAAAGAGTGGTCTCTTATCACCAAACATGGCATCAACCATGTTTATATCCACCCAGTGTCTTTAAAAAACCCCCAACACAAACAGGCACAGGTGTGCATGCCTAGCATCAGAACGTAAGACAGCAGCTGGAGCTGGGCCCTCCTCAACCACGGAAAGCTCAGAAAGCTGTGAGGGCTCTGGTCAAGGGAGAAGAGGTGAAGCCTCTGCAAGTTTGGTAAATTAAGATATTGGGGCATAGAGGGGACTTCACCACAACCATGGCTGTGGTTTTACTTGACGACCTTCCTTCTGAGGATGTCATCAGAAAATGCATACCGCTGACCAGATGTCAATATGCATTTCGTTATTTAGGAATGCTGCAGTTACTATAAACTTTCATGAGACACTGCCAGCACCTGGAGGCCTCCACACCTGAATGCACCAAGTTAAGGTTTGGTCAACTGGAAGCCAAGCTTTACGCAGCAGCTGGTATTGACTGAAGAATTTCAAAGAATTGCAAGGGATCAAAATGAAAGCAACATGGGCCAGCTGTAAGCACAACAGAGATTAGGGACTGCTTACCCATAGTTAGCGTTCTCTTTGATGTCCACCTCACTGGAAGTTTTTCAAGAAACCGAGGGGAGGAGGAGAAAAAGAGGAGATTTATGAAGCTCTCAGCCATCTTCACACATCACAAGCCATTCTCAATGCATGTTAAAATTGTTTTGTAAAAAAATAACTCTTAGGGGAAGGGCAGTGATGCAAGTCTTCCAGAAAATTTTGAACTGGATTTTTTTTCGGTGCTCTAAACTGAGGTTGGATTTAGTACATTTGACCTATTTAGCAAGCAAAAACTATAGACAAAGATGCATATTTGTGTTAATTTTATGTGCTATATAAATCTCAAAGGTTCTTTTTCCACCTTTAGCCAAAAGCAAACTATCTGATTGGAGAGAGGGGATCAATAATACATATGAAAATGTGGCTTCAATGATTAAATTCAAATCTTTATTTGGAATTTCGTTGTGTTGGAATATTTGCTAATATTTTAAAACATGATGACTCACTTGCATACAGTTTCCTATTATTTTTTTCCATTTTGAGTGGGAAACTAAAGGCACTGAAAACTGTTTAGCACTGGCATCATAAAATTTATTACCAGTGGGTCTCCCAGGGAAGGTTGCAAGAATTTAAGCATCAAAATTTAAAATAGTTGAAACAGATCATAATAATGGGAATAGGGTGGACCCTGAAAACACACATCTCAGCTGTCAAAGGTCACCAGAAAGATGCTTTATCTTAAACATTCATCACATCACTCCAAAATAAAACACTTCCTAATGTAACATTTTTTTCAAATGGGGGGGGGGGAGAGGTTTTCGTATTTTTTTCTTTTTGTGTGGGTCTTCACACCTGGGGGCGGGCATCCCCTGTCAATCACTTGATAGCACAATGATGTCAGGCGAGCTGTTTTGTCTTCACTGAAAAAATGCTACTTAGTGGTGCCTGCAAATCCCCTTTGGCCCAGCCGCTTATTTTCTTGCCTCTCACCTGATGCCATATATGGGCATGGCTTGGCCAAAACAGCCTGGAAAGCCAAACGAGAAGGCCTGGTGGGCCTAATTAGACCTGTGGGTTAAAGGTTCCCCACCCCTGGGGGAGTATATTAATTAACATCCTAATTTTACCTGCCTCAAGAGCACATGAACTAACAGCAAGCACTCAGTTTGACTGGAATTATATCCATGCTGTTTTAGAAAGAGAAAACTTTCAGTCCAAAAATATAGGGTCAGAACCCTTTTCCGTAATGGAAACCTGCTTGTTTTCAGTGTTGTGGGATATTTATTAAAAACTGCGTGCAAAGAAAGGCTGAATTCTGCATCCTGAACAAAAGATGAAAAAGGTGCATCTTTGTAGAATTCATTTTACACTGAACCCCAAAGCTCCCCAACAGCCAACCTGACCCACTTGCAGCCCTGCTCAAAAAGGTTTCACAGTAACTGTTTCCAGGTTTCTTCTCACAACCATATGGACCAGAACCTTGATTTAAAATATGATGATACCAAATTTAGCACTTGTGTGTGATGCAACTGAGGAAGCAGGGAAGAGACATCTCCCTGTCTGGAGGGCATCATTCATTATGCTAGAAATTGAAGGTCTCTCTATCCACCTAGGCTCCCTTTACTCAATGCACTGCCCGTACTAAGTAGGTTAAGCTTTGTGAGCTAGTGATCCATTGGGGTGACTCATGAAGGCTGGGATCAGCTGTCATGCCAACCAGGACTGTGATCCGTACACAACAGCCCACTCACGGCTGCTGGATCGGCAGAGAAGCCTGTTTGACCTACTTTTTGCAAATGATGGGGCCCACCTTGCAACGCAATAATGTTAAAAAAAACCCTTTAAGTATTAGAAGCATGAAGCTGGGATGATACTGGGAATTGCATTGGGGCAAGAGCAGGAGGTCATGACTGCCTTAGCAACATAGCACACCAGGAAAAGGCAGACTTGTGTGACTGTTTTCTGTTGGGCTATAAACAGAAGACAACTGATGGAAAGAAATATAGCTATCACACTTCTCGTGTGCCCCTCTATATGGAGAAGAGTGTTGCACAGAGGAGAAGAGCCCCCCTTGAATACCAAGGAAGGGCTCTTGAAGCAATGAGAGCAAGTGTGTGTTGCTACTGAACAACACAACAGAGTGCTGGATAAGCCAACACTGCCCTCTGGAGGACTGCAGTCAGATCCACAGAAGCCAGCCTGCTCAAGTCCGCATTCCTGCCACAAGACAGAATTAGACAGTTGCGTCTTACGTCGAGTCCCGAACATCCCGAGTGATACGATAGTTCCAGTCCCGGAAAAATTCATTCTCTTTGTCAAACTCGCGCTCGTCCTCTCCGATGGTCACCGTGAACCGTTTCTCCTCAAAGTCGGGCTCCTGCTCCTTCCTCATTGTGGCCTTCTTTAACACCTAAGTGGACGAGAGGTAAGGAGTCGTCTGTCTAGAACAGCCTTTGCCAGCCTGGTGCCCTCCAGATGTTTTGGACTACAGTGTCTATCGGCCCCAAACTGGTTGGCCCCCAAACACCTGTCAAGCACCAGGTTGGCAAGGGCTGTCCTAGAGCAGAGGCAGCAAATCCCATTCTGTGGCTTAATGACCCACTGCAGAAGTGCTAATATCCCAACAATTTATTTCTCATCTTTTCAAATATCAACTACTACCTAGTTTTGTTTTGTTTTTTTTAAAAAAAATAGTGGATCATATTTTAAAACACATTACAATTTTGAGGTAACATTTAATTCTCTGTGTTTCTTTGTTTTTTAGAATCATAATGACAGAATCCCAGGCCACATGTTAAGGCTGAGCTAAACAAACACACTTTTTCAAAAGCTTAAGCCGTTTCCTTTTGTTTTGAAAAGTTGTCACTTTTTATTCTTTTGGAATAAAAGCAGCTGCCATCTCCCAACTGGAAATGAGCACTATTCATTTCCTAAAGAACACTGCCCTTTGCTATTTAAGGAAGCCTTCCCAACCCTGGTGCCCTTCAGATGCTTTAAGAGACTGTAAGTCCCATCAGCCCAGCCAGCACTGCATGGGAGTTGTAGTGAAAAAGATCTAGAGGGCATCAGGTCAGGAAGGCCTGGCTTACTGCAAATAGCACCTTCAGGGTCAGGGTAAAGAATATATTTTTGGAAGGAGTGCAAGACCCCGATTCAGATTGGGACAGGTTTTGTTCAAAGTAAAAGTAGCCACTGAAACAGGATTTTTAAAATGTGCTTGGTCTTTGCTTTTCTTACAGCCACTCACTGCAACAAACATCACCAAGGATGGAAATGAAGCATTTTGGATACAAACTGATATACCAAGAATGCTTGGTATCCTTCTGTTTGTTTGATGATGATGATAATGATGATGATTTTAAAAACTATCATCTTGGAATGGGGAAACCCAGCCAGATGTGTGGGGTTAAATAATAATAATAATAATAATAATAATAATAATAATAATAATTTCTTCTTCAGTGTGTTGCTAGCTGCTTTTAACAGGCTCCAGGGATTCAGATTATTATTATTATTATAATTTACTACATTTATCAGTTTACTACATTTATCAAGATGCTTCAGCAAGGTAAAATACAACAAAGAAAAGCAATTTAAAAACAGAAAATTTTAAAACCATACCATACTAAACACTAAATACTTTTACTTGAGTAAAAGACGAGCACCGTTGCAGGAGACAACTCTCATTAACTAAAGGCCTGAGTAAACAAAGAGGCTGTAGCAGTCCACTCTTACCAATTTCATTTATATGTATAAAAATAAGTCTCATCATCCTGAGTATAATAATGGAACTGGATATGGAAAACTCTTGACTCAGCCATGCGGGCTCTTGGTGGCCTATCACGTGCTGTCATGCATAAGTCACAGTGAACGTAGCTTTTGCTTTTGTGTTTTGAAGAGTAACCTGCGTGGCAATCTCAGCCTTTGCAAGAAAAACACACAGTTTTGTTGGTCAACTCAATATTTAAAGAGGGTTTCCTAGGGAACACGCCCCAAAATTTAAGAGAGAGATAAGATTGCACAGCGCATGGTCACTGAGGAAATAATTTGCTTACTATAAGATAGGGCAATATACTGTTCACTGGCGGAGCACGTGTTTTGCATGAGATGCAAACACTAAAGGGGTGAACTTTAAAGTGGTGCAATCTTCCATCACAGAATCTGTGCTGAGCCGTGTGTGTGTAGATATATCACTGCTGGATAACTTGAAGAGCAACTCAAGTCAAGAGCTGATACTCCTTAGCAAGGCAGATCAATTGCCTATCTCTAGGGCCCCAATTCCAACATAATGAGAACAAGCAAGTGAGAGCCTTGAGCTGGCCTGCTCTCTTTTCTCCTCCAGAGATGAGACACTTTAGGTCACTAGGCGTCAGAAAGGGCAGAGCAGAGTTTCCCTTTTTGTCTGAATGGGGGAAATGCCATCATCAGAAGCCTCCCGTTTCCTCCCCTTCTGCCTGAGCAGACAATCCCAAGGCTCATGTCTACTCATTCCTAATGATCCAAGTGTTGATTTGGAGGAGATTCTGAATACCTGTGAACAGCAGCCTAGTACATGCTCTTGATTCATATGAATTTTTCCTGTTTGTCCCCAGACAGCTGCTTTACCTCTTTCGCATGGCGGAGTCCCCGTTCCCAAGCACTTTCTGCTGGAGGGTCTGGAGGCGGAGGTGGCAATATTTCATCAACTACAGGGGCTCCCTTTTAAGAAAAGAGAAGAGGATGGTTCCAGAATGAGGTGACACACATTTTCATTAGGCCCTCTTTCCCTTTCTCCCGGCCCATTGCTTCTGTTCTGTTCAGGGAAGTTAAATGAATTTGCCCAAGGGCGTAAAAATATTTATTTTTAAAGAATAATAAGAAATTGGACTGTCCTATCTTAGAGAATGCTTTATCTCAAAGTCCCTGCCTTCTCCAAGGGAAAGGAGAAATCTTTAAAAGGTTTTTGTTTTAACTTTAGTCAGTATTTGAAGTATTTGGCAGTATTTGCACATGAAAATGAAACATCTTAGAAAGCTAATGACAGGAAAAATGTATGCCTTTACAAATAACCCAGGAGAGCTTCTTGCTCCAAATGTGCATGTTTACTGACTACTCATACTGGTTTGCTTTAGGATTTCAGCAAAATTAAGAGAATGTTCCTTCACATGGCAGCTGCACTCTCTCAACACAAGGAGAGTTGTGTATCTTCCATGAAATCTGGCCAGAAGGTTGTGTTCCAAGAATCTTAACATGCATAACTCTTTGCATGAAAGAGTTTTGATGAAGGAATTAGGGTTTTCAAGGGAAAAACAGGCATGATCTGGAAAAGGGGTGAAGGGGCCTTTAATGAAGCTTCTTTCTGGAAAACAATCTTAAAATGTAAGGAAGGACTGCAGCCCCCAACCTCCATGCAGAGTCTTGAGGTCTACTTATTCCAACATTCAAAATCAGATACATCAACAAGATTCGACTATAAACATAAAGCTAGCTCCCCCCCCATTGTCTGGGTTTTCAGGGATGGGGAAACTGTGGCCTTCTAGACGTTGTTGGACTCTCATCAGTCTCAGCAAGCATAGCCAGTGGGCAGGGATAGAGGGAGTTTTAGACTAATAACATCTGGAGGGCCACAGGCTAGCCAGCTCTGCTTTAGGAAATAAATCATCATGCTTAGAGATCACTTTATTTGCAACCTCTACTGTTGGAGGCAGTATGTTTCTTGAGCAGCAGTTGCCAGGTAACACACCTGAGGACTCTTACACTCAGCTTGTGAGCTTCCCATTGGGGTATCTGCTTGTCCACTGTGAAAACAGGATGTTGGACCAGCTGGGCCTCTGGCCTGATCCAGCAGTCAGGCTACTCTTATGCTCTTATGACCATGCTTATAAGCAAGTGGCTTTAAAGTTGTGGCTCAGTGGCAATGCATGTGGCATCAGAATTTGAGGTCATTACACCCTGAAACATGGTACATGCACAACTAAGTGATCTCAAATAATGGGGCTGAAAATGAGCCCTTGCCACCAGAGGCTGGTTGGTGTGGGGTTTTTGGCCAATCCAACCAGGGCTGACAGTATAGGGCTAAGTGAACCACTGCTTTTGGAACACGAGAGCTGAGATTTTCTAAAATAAGAATCCATAGGCCAAAAAAAAAGGCACTGAAGCTTGCACATGACCCAGAGGGACAGCACAGTCCCCATCTCACCCACCCACGGTTTTTGCAAGCATCAACAGACAAACACAAGAAAAGGTGTAGAACATGGAAATGCCAACTTGATACTCCTCACTTGCTCCAGTGTTTGCATATCTTCCAATGCAGTGTAGCCTGGTCAACCTCTTGGCATTTTAAATTATGTATTAAATAAGTAATGTATTAAAAAATAATGTATTAAAAAAGTAATATTACCGTACCCAAGGATTGGCTGGCATCAGAGGGTGAGGCCCAGGGCCAATGGGTGGTGCACCATTTGGAGAGAAAGGATCTGGCTTGGAGATCAAAGAGTAGTTTCCTTTGTCATTTACACCAGGATGAATGAACCGGCAGTTCATACCCCAAGTACAATGCCCTATGGGGGGAAAAGCACACAGAAGGTTTGAAATCTCCATGCACGGGAACAGTAAAAACACACACACACACACACACACAAAAGTGACTGGAACATATTTAAATCTTTGTAGAGATGTTCAAATCACTTGAAAAAGAAAAAGAAAAAAGAAGGCAGAGCATTCATCAAAGGAGAAATGCGCTGCTGATGCTTTACATTTCATTTCTTGGTTGCTGCTTCTTTATGAATTGCCCAGGTCCTAAGAGAACTTTGGTGAACAGCTTTTATGAAAACCTAGCAGAGCTCAGAGAGAGAGTTGTATCCTTGACCCAAGTGCCAAGAGAAGCTCAAGTGAAGCTTTCCATTCCCATATAAGTGTCCATCTAATCCCACCTCTGAACCTGGAAGGTGGTTAGCTTAAACAAGTTATCTCAGAATTGTTCAATCAATTAAAAACCTTCCGAGCAACTTAAAATGTGCCATTGATAAATCGCAAAGGCATTTTAATTAACTAAGCATTTTTAATGAAACAATTTTTAGCACAAAGTACTTATAAAAATTACGAATGGAAAGTACCATCTTGAAGTACCATCTTGAAAGTGTTTTGTATGCAAAATAAATGCCTCTTTTACAAGGATGCCTACCTCAACACAAGCATCTCTCTCCACCACCTAAAAACAAAGCAAGTCTGCTTCTTACTTCAGAAATACATTTATCCAGGTTCCAATTTAAATAACTAATTAATCAAGTAAAACACATAGGATTTCTTTACTTTCTATTTAAGACTGGAAATGACATGCATTTTTAATGTCCTTGTTTTTATTGTCAAACAGCGTTAAAGCCAACCAATTAAACATGTATTTTAAAAGGCCATGGGAAATCTGACTGCCACCCACTGTAGCCATGATGGTGGAACTTGAGATCCAGATATAATAAAAAATGGCTTCTGAGTCATAATTACTGAATTCAAATGCAGGATGTATTGGAATACTAAAGACCATAGATGTGGGTTCTTTCCTCGTGCTCAGCTTCTGGCTATCCCAAATATCTGAGTGGTCACTGCTACAAACATACCAAGTGGCCCTGCCAGGGTCTGATCCCAAAAGATTCCCTCTTACGAAGGCCTTTTGTGATGCTTGCTGTGACAACATTTGAGAACGTTTGATCTGATGTGACTCGATAACATACAGAAATAAACCTGGATAATGCACTATGTTCAGAAGCCACAAGTCTCGGGAGGCAGGATGGCAGAGGCAGTAAGTCCTGACAGCTGCCTCTGCAAGCTCCAGGAGAGAGGGAGCACTTGGGCATGGCTCCTACCTTTCATGAAAAACCGACAGGTGAGACGCGGCCTCACTTTCCTGTCATTTGGGTCTTTTACCTCCCCCTCTTCCAGATCGTCATCCTGAAAGACATAAAGAGACAGGTATGTAAAAGGCAGGTGCTGCTACAGCAGCAATGCTGCCAATAATAGAGTATTTGCTTTGCTACCCTTCAATCAAGTAGTTGCACATTGGGAGACAGGTGAAGCCAAACACTTTCTATCCACCTGCTCCTGAACAGGTGGACGGTGAGCCACGTTCTACCAGCCATAACAGGTCCAACTGAGTCTGTCATTCTCTTCCTCCTTTCTCTGCTATGTCTTGGCTCTTAAGAAAAGTCAAACATTTGTAAACGTTCAGCATGGCAAGGGCAGGGCTTCTCTGTGTTACAGAGTACTCTCACCTGCCTGTTATCTTCCACTATTAAACATACAGCACTATCTCTTCTTAGCTATCTATCCCTTTCCTCCAATTGCAAAACTGCCAAAATATGGCAGATTCAAGAGCTGGGCTCCAAGCAAATCTTGTAAGATTTAAAGCAAGTGTACAGACACTTTTTGATTTGCACAAGGTAACTTTGGTGAATGATAAATTAACCTGGAACAGATTTTTTTTTTTAATATCTCCCCACCTTAGCTTCCTGCCTCCCACTTGGGCACAGAACATTAAAAGTGCTTTATTTTATTTCTGGGTTTCTCCTAGTCATAGATCTGCAGAATGCCAGGTATGCAGATGAGGTTCCACCCTATTAAGTTCAAAGGCAATCTGTTTACAAGCAGCTCTTAAAGAGAGCAAATAAAACCATTTCACTGTTCATTGCCACAAAATCCAAGTCTCCCTGTTTCAGGAAGAGCAGTGCAGAATTACAATGTGGTACAGCTCTTACATAGTCATGGAAATGAAAAGCCACACCACAGCACAACATGTGGAGAGAGAAAGCTGGGTGCTCTTTATGACAGTCTTCAAAACTAATAACTCGGAAAAGTCAGACAGTAAAAGCAAGATTGCTTTTAACCAAATGAGGGGCCAGAGCTCAGCAGTACAGCATATGCATTAGATGCAGAAGGCCAGAAGCTGTGTCCCTGGTATCTTTTTTGGGGGGGTGGGGGTGGGGAAGGCAGGAGAAGTTACTTCAGTGGTGGGCTACATACTCTGCATGCAAGAGATGGCAGCTTTAATCATTGGCCATGCTGGATGAGCTTTTCTGTTTCTTATTTAATAATTTTATTCAATTTTATAAATAAATAGTAAATACAAAGTAATTCATCACTAGGGCTGGGTGATAGATATATTGATATATTGTCCAAAACTGGTTTGAAGTCCATATTGTGATATTGGTTTCATTTTCGACCTGGCAATATATCACGAATCATGGTGTATGTGTATGTGCGCACTATGCAAAAATCACAATATGGGAAAAACCGTGAAGCCAGCCAATGCTTCTTTCAATTCCTGCAGTCCCTGTTAACTCTGCCAGCTTAGCGCTTCCCTGCCTCCTGCAGCGAATCACAAGAGGAGGAATGGGCAAAAATCACGATGCAGGGAAAACTGTGAAGCCAGCCAATGCCTCTACATAGCTCCATCCTTATTTCAGACATTGTGATATATTGGTATATTGCAATGTTTAGCTGATGATATATCACAATGTTTAAAGCCAGTTATCACTCAATCCTGATGTTCACCTCTACACACCGTATTTTTTGCTCTATAAGACGCACCAGACCTAGTTTTCGGAGGACGAAAACAAGAAAAAAAATATTCTGAATCTCAGAAGCCAGAACAGCAAGAGGGATCACTGCGCAGTGAAAGCAGCAATCCCTCTTGCTGTTCTGGCTTCTGGGATAGCTGCGCAGCCTGCATTCACTCCATAAGATGCACACACATTTCTCCTTACTTTTTTAGGAGGGAAAAAGTGAGTCTTATAGAGCAAAAAATACAGTAGTTCCATCCTTATTCCACACATTGTGAAATATCGGTATATCGGGATGTTTAGCTGGTGATACATCGCAATGTTGAAAACCAGTTATCACCTAGCCCTATTCATCACACCTCGTTATCATCCTTATTACAATGCTAGCAAATATGTTATTTGACTCTGTCCCACTTTAGAATTGATGGAAAAAGAACATACCCTCCATGGCCCCACCACTCTCAATGGAAGCAGTTATACAAGCACCTACCTGTAGGTGAACTGAAATGCAGGGAACTGGTCCTGCACTACAAGCAAGTAGAGGATGTTACATAAATGCCATAAACATTCAGAGTCATCACATACCTTGCAATACATTTACCCGTATGGTTTGAGGGATGGGAAAGGCTAGTTGGCAATTTTACACAGTCACATAAAGCGAGCCAAGACAGAGGACTGTTAAGAAAGAGATCATGCATTCCAGATTCTGGCATAATGGGAAGGAGGCTGTCAATTGTGATTTTGTCATTAACATACATAAGAAAAGGGTACCAAACTGAAATGATTTTTTTTCTTTGAAATGCCACATAGGACTCTTCCTTTGAGTGTCAATTTTAACACAAAAGCTAAAAGCCACACTTTGTGCTACTAGTAATCTATTGTAACCCCTTACAGTGTTTAGCCAGTCACCATGCTGGCTGGGCTGATGGGAGTTGTTGCTTGCAACACTTGCAGGGTACCATGTTGGGGATCCTAGCCTAAAAAAATTCTCAGACAGCAGGGATGGCAAAGGGCTCTGGGCCTAAAGTCAAAATAGCTGACTTGGTATATGGTAGCTTTCCATGTTCATATGGATAGCATGAAAGAGCAGGCCTTGTATTGCATTTATCAGAGAGAACCTCAGTAGTGGATTTTAAAAAGAACCCTTCCAGGATGAGTAATGCCTCTGCTATGCTCTCTTTTAAGAGACTGACTGGCATCCATTTCCAGAAGCAGGTAGGTTTTAAGGCAATTGATAATGCAGAAATGCCAAGCTTACATGAATAGGCACAGGCTATGTGTATGCTTCAGACAGTCCGCAATCAAGTATCCTGCCACCAATAAGCAGATAGAAGGAAACTGTCAAATTATATTCACTTGAGCTGACAGGCCTCACTAGACTACCTGGAGATGCAAACCTAGGTATCCTGTTAACACATGAAGCTGCCTTATTCTGAGTTACACCACTGGTCCATCTAGCCCAGGTGGATTTACTCTGGCTAAGGGTTCTTCCCTAAGACCACAAGCAAAAGGAAGCCTTTCCTAGCCTGTCTGTCTTCTAACTGGAGATATGCAAGGGACAAACTTGACACTTCCTACATACCAAGCATGTGCTCCAACTCAAAGTGGTGGATAGTCCCTTACTATTTCCGAAAACCAGGAGGAGAATGAACTAAAGTAAAGTAAAGGGGAAACTACCCTGCTGCTACTGCAGCTCTGCATACACTGAAAATGCGGGGAAGAAACTCAACACTACATTCCCTCCCAAGATTCTGCAAAAGAAGATCGTGGGCTCAGTCTAGTTGCTTCTCCATCTCTTTGCTCCTAGGTTTTTTTTCCCCTCTGAATGAGGTAGCTTAGAAAGAATGACCTGATATGAGATTGACTGGCATCTGAAGATTCCAATGATGATAGTGCTGTGAGATGCATGTTAGGATTCCTCTAGCTGAAAATGTACCTATGAAAACATCCCACAAGAGGTCCTTTTGCATATGCAGGAGGTCTAGGAAACAGAAGTGGGAGGCGGAGTGCTGTCTAAACCCACCCTGGTTTCCAGGGACACTGGCTGGGGGCAAAACCTGAAATTCTGGGAAGGAGGTGAACTTACATCAATCTCGCCATCATCAATTTCTCCGTCTTCCTCTTTCTTCTTCTCTTTGACAGGCTCCTGCCCACCTCTTTCGTCGTCGCTCTTTGTGCCAGATTTTTTCTCATCCTCAGGTGGTTCATTTACCTTCTCTTCCTCCTCCTCTTCCTCTTCCTCTCCCCCAGCCTTGTCAGTCTCATCGTCAGCAGCAACGGTGCTTGGCTCCTCGGGAACCTCCTCATCATAGTCCAGTTCATGTTCGTCTAGTTCCCGAGTGACTGAGGAGGCTTCATCACCCAAGTCGTTTGCCTGTTCTTCCTCATCCTCCTTGACAGAGAGAGAGCCCTTAAGCTCCCTGCTTTGCTCATTATTGTCGGAGTCCTGAGACTTGGTTTCACTTAAGCAGTCCTCTTCACCTGAGTGGTTCTCTTCTTCTTCGTCCTCCTCCTCCTCCTGACTCAATATTCCGTCAGCATCTTCCTTGCCTTCTCCCAAAGTGGTGCCCTGCCCGTCCTCTCCATCCTCTTCTGAGCCGCTCTCTTTGAGGATTTCGTCATCAGACAGCAGCTGGTCCTCGTCCTCTTCCTCCTCTTTTTCGTCAGGAGAGCGGGGGTTTTGCTCAGGGCTTTTGGAAACATCCATCAGGGCCTGCTAGTCTGTAATGGAGAAAAATAAATAGCTGGATGGGATAATGTGTAAACATTCAGCCTCAAGCATTCCTACATTTCTCAGCTGTCAGATACTCCTTAAAAATGAATCCTCAGTTTACAATCCAAGCAGAGAGACTGGGCCTGCTTGCCTAACAGTACCATTTAAGACCGCAAGTGTTCAAACCAGAATTTTATCTGCTCCCAGTTACACAGAGTAGACTATATAAGACAGTAACTTGTGAACCGTAGCAGGTGTATGTGAAAGGTGAGGCCCACAGCATTTTACCAAGTACAAGCTTCTGATCCTTATGGAGGAGAATGTGTGCAGTTTGCCTGGGGTTGGGGAGGCACCTAGCACCAGGCGTTCTGCACACATAACTCTTAAAAAGGACATAGCCAGTTATTTCCCATGTCCTCTGCACAATAAATCTAACCTCTTTCCCCATACCTTACCTTTATTCTCCTCTAATTTCTTCCTCCCAGCACTACCGTATCTAAACATAGTCAGCAGAAAAAAACATGTTTTCTGAAGGCCCAAAACATGCAAGGTTAATTAATGTGAGGTCAATAGATTTGTATAACTCTTAAACTTACTCAGAATGTAGACATGTAAATTCATGACACAATGGTATGCACACAGTCCTCATTTGAATTTTTATCCCTAGGACTTAGAACAGATTACAACCCCTAGACAGTAAAAATTCTGGGACAGCAGTCTTAATCTGTTGCAGCAAAATCACAGAGGATCTTGTAGCACCTTAAAGACAGGTGGCACCTTAAAGTGGCAGAAGCCCACTTCACCAGAAACTCTTGTGGTATCAATTTGGATGCAAAATTATGACACTTGTCAGGATTGTGGGTGGTCTTAATGCCCCAAACTCTTCAAATAAACAAGAGAAGGCTGAGCAGATGAATTTTAAAGACATAAGGCAGCAGCCACAGCTACACTGAGAGGAGGACAGCCACAAACCCGTGTTGCAAAATGTAACAATCTACAAAAATGCAAATGCAACACGCTGGCTAATAACTGTTAGTGAATATATAATCGGTTATGATGTCATTCAAAATATATGAAAAAGCCACTTCAAAATGATGTATATATTATGCAACACATCTCACAAAATATATAAGTAACTACAAGTTGTTATATGCATCAGAGTCAAAGAATCAAAGAAATCAATGAATAGCGAGGAATTCCTCTCAAAGGAAGAAGTCTCACAAAAGTCTCAAAGGAAGATGTCTTTCCAAAGTTTCAAAAGGACAGTATATCCCGAATAGTTCAACTGTTTCTGAATACAGTGGTACCTTGGGGTTAAGAACTTAATTTGTTCTGAAGGTCCGTTCTTAACCTGAGGTACTACTTTTGCTAATGGGGGCCTCCCGCTGCTGCTGCGCCACCACTGCGTGATTTCTGTTCTCATCCTGAAGCAAAGTTCTTAACCTGAGGTACTATTTCTGGGTTAGCGGAGTCTGTAACCTGAAGCGTCTGTAACCTGAGGTACCACTGTAACATCTTCATCAGCTGGAAATGGAATATAAGGCACTGCAAGCAATGAATGACAACAAAACTGAGCAACCTGCACGTAAGTTACACGGTAGAACAAAATATATAAAGATGTACGTACCGAATAATTATCAATGAAATATTCATACTAGTTGGGATCATGCTGGTGGATCAGTGCTCCCTAGATAGTGTAGCTGCTGATGCTTACAACACAAATGCACAGGACATATAAAGTTGACCACTGTATAACTTACATGCCGATTGCTCAGTTTTGTTGTCATTCATTGCTTGCAAAGCCTTAAATTCCATTTCCAGCTGATGAAGACTTTATTCTGAAACAGTTGAACTATTCTGGATATCTCCTTTTGAAACTTCGGAGAGACGTCTTCCTTTGAGAGACGGCTTGGCATTCCTCGCTATTCATTGATTTGTTTGATTCTTTGTTTGACTCTGATATATATAACAACTTCTAGTTACTTGTATATTTTGTGAGATGTGTTGTATGATATATACATCATTTTGAAGTGGCTTTTTCATGTATTTTGAATGACATCATAACCGATTATATATTCACTAACAGTTTTTAGCCAGCATTTTGCGTTTGCATTGTTGTACACTGAGAGGAGGAACAGGGGTACATCTACGGTGCATATAACAAAAATCAAGAGTGGCAAGAACTGGGGGATGGATGAGTGATGGTATTCCTAGGCTTGGGATGTGGGCTGCAGGCAAGAGTGCAACATCAGGTCCTTAACAGCCTGCTGGAGTGAGAAGCATGATGCAGAACAGCAAGCAAGGAAAAGACCAAGCTGACATTTTAATGCCATGGCTTTCACTTCTACCATTATTTTTCTATTGCCAACAATTCGGCCGCAAAGGAGAATTAGCTAACCAATTAGCTAAGGGAGAGAACAATATTGAAGGCAAAACAGTGACAGTCAGGCTTCCTGCAATTGCTATTTCAACAGCACCATCCTTTTCTCTCTTTCCCTCTGAAGCTCTCATTGTATTGCTTTTCTTATCTCACCTCACAGGGTGGGAAGACATTAAAGTTCTGGGATGAGTTATCAAACAAACAGTCAGATAGCTGGAGTTAATTAGAATCCACTGCCCCTTTACATATGTGCAGAAGTAGTTAACCTGGAGGTTGTTGCCAAATTCTAGAACACCTAGTTGTTTTCTGCCCTTCTAACCCTTTCCCCTTATGCTTCCGCTGACATAATTAGTCTTACAAAAGTCAAAGGGCAAATAGGAAGGAACACCCTAAGAGTGTTTTGCAGGTCTTTATGAAAGGGGGAAAACATGTGAATGCAATAGTTTTGCCCCCTCCTCCTTACTAGGCTGTAATGGATAGAAAAATGACAACAGTGCCAACAGTCAATCAACGATGCTGGTTACTGCCAAACCTGTGTGCCATGAACAGCAGGAGCACCTAACCTTTTGTCATCCAGATGATAATAATAATAATAAATTTTATTTATACCCCGCCCTCCCCAGCCAAAGCTGGGCTCAGGGCGGCTAACAACAATAAAAACAATCCAACATTCTAAAAACTTTTCACCATAAAATCAATCAGAAACAAATTGATGGCAACCAGCAAGCAGGACCCTGTGATGTTGAACTAAAACTCCCATCAGCCATCAGCTGGATGGTTCTGATGGTAATTGGAAGTCCAAAATATCTAGAAGGCAACAGGCTAGCCATCACTGGTGAACATGGATATCCTGAGTACAAGCAAAACCACTGAGCCTTCAGGAAAGGTAGGTTGACTTTGAGCTTTCAAAGTGACTGGAAGATTTAGCTGCATGTTGGGTTGTTTATAGAGCCCTCTGCATATATTCTGCCTTAAACATAAATAGACTATGTGTAATATATATGTAATATTTAGGCTTCGTAATGACAATCACTTAAAAAATATTATGTACAACTTTGAAATAGCCCATTTTTTCTTGTGCTGAGTACATTCAAAAAGCAAATTAATTCATTTTATGGAACAGTACATTTTTAGAATTATTTTTTTTAAAATCCATTCCACACAACTGTATTAGACCCTATGTATTTTCTTTAGAGAAGTGGTAATTAATTTGCAGTCCTCTAGATGTTGTTGTATTCCTGTCAGCCCAAGCCAGCATGACGGGGTCAGAGATGATGGGAGTTACAATCCAGCAACAACTGGAGGACCAGAGATACCCAACACTTGCTTTAGAGAACAAAAACCTTCCTCCATATTGCACAGTATTCTTGTGTTTCTCCCCGCACTAGGTGTAAAGTTTCTACAGCTAGCCTTGATTTGGGCCTGTATATGTCAACCTTCTTCATATAGGCACAAAAACAAATAGCTAATATTAAAAAAGTAGACATAAGACACAAAGTGTCAAAGATAAAGTGATATTAGTACCACATAGAATGTCTGGGTAGGTAATAAACTCCTAACTTTAAAGATCTTTAACTTTAGAATGCTGTAAGAATGTAATATATGCCAGGGCACATATGTTTTAGAATGGGGGAATAAAACAGGTCTTATTTAAAAGAAAAGTAAAATTAACAGAAGGAGCCCTTAACACAGTTTGATTCACTAGACGCTAATACTTTGAGAATACCTGCACATCAAATTTTGGGACAGATTTGAATTTCCAACTGAGAGAATGTTATCAGGAAGCTTAAAGAATGCAACTAATTGACTTCTATTAAATTGTGGCTCGGGGCAATAAAGTGTAGCTTGGAAGAGCTACCCATAAGTTCGCCATTTCAAAAGCACTTAAAGGTTAGAGATCAGAAACATCTATGACCAAAAGCTTGCTGTACTGGCCATTTTCCAATTATGGTTTAAAATGGTTTAATTACTTCAGAAATTATTCCCTGCTGAAGACAGGCCCAGAAGTTTGTTTTCAATCTGAAACACCCAAACTTAAAGGTCGACATTAACAGGCTTACAGAAATTTAGAGAGTCAGAGGAAGATGAGCTGGAATAACTGATTCTAAGGCCAGCTGAAACAGCCAGCTTAAAAACCAAATAAGATTTGAGAGGATGTGACAGAGGTACTTTAGTAAGTCTGGAAGGTAATGCCTAGTTATATTTCATCAGCAAGACTAAAGGAGGCGGAGGTATTTTGCTCACTGACTGTTTAGCTCACAGAATTCCATGTGTGCAACATTGCCCAATGACTTCTCAAGTGACATAAAAGTTGTGCAGACACCAAGAATATCCCTTGCACCTGTGACAAAGCAACAGAAACACTAGAAAAATTATCACCTTCCAAACAATAGTTATGTTTTATACAGCACCCCTCTTAAATTCATGATGATAGCAGTGTTAGAAAGCTAAGCACCAAACAGTTCCTTAAACTAAGGTTACAGTCACCAAAACAGAAGGTCTAGTTGTCATTTTGGGGTAAGACAGCTCTAAAGACTGTGACATCTGGCTATTTCAGATGACAACCTTGAGCTAGGTTAAGAATTTCGAGATCTTAAAGAATAAAAGTCACTTGATCCAGGGACAGTCTCTCTCTCTCTCTCTCTCTCTCTTGCCCTATTTCTATCTCTTTCTGTTAATGGTGACATGGACCATTCATAACATAAGAATGTTCTTCACTACTGTGAGCAGGAGGGTGGTGTAAGTGAAGACAAGCTACAACAATTAACTATAACACCGTTCACCACTCCTGCTCAGGCTGCATAGAAAAAGCATTTTAGTTCCTGAAGTTCGTTCTAATTGTGCAGATAAAATATAACTGATAGAATTCTACAGAATGCGGTATTAGTGTGTGAAAACAGTCAAGAGCCAATGAATGCACCTTCAGATGGTACAGATGCAGGCACCATCCTGGTGCCCAGTCATCTTCACTTGGTCACAAGTGGCTGGTAGCCAGGTGCAAAATGGCTAATTTCAAAAACTGGATGAAAGGGAATTGCATAAGAAGCAAGAATGAACAGGGTAGCAAGCTGTGAACAGCCATGTCAGTCTGGCAGAAGATCTTGAGTTGGTATACGTATAGGGCTTCACTGATTGATTAACAGATGGACATATTTGAGCATAAAGGTAAAGGTACCCCTGCCCGTACGGGCCAGTCTTGACAGACTCTAGTGTTGTGCACCCATCTCACTCAAGAAGCCGGGGGCCAGCGCTGTCTGGAGACACTTCCGGGTCACGTGGCCAGCGTGACATCGCTGCTCTGGTGAGCCAGAGCCGCACACGGAAACGCCGTTTACCTTCCCGCTAGTAAGCGGTCCCTATTTATCTACTTGCACCCGGGAATGCTTTCGAACTGCTAGGTTGGCAGGCGCTGGGACCCAACAACGGGAGCGCACCCCGCCATGGGGATTTGAACCACCGACCTTTCGATCGGCAAGCCCTAGGCGCTGCGGCTTTTACCCACAGCGCCACCCGCGTCCCATATTTGAGCATAGGAAGACATTATTCCTCCCTCAGTCAAATGGCTCCCAATCAAGGAGAGTGTGTGTATTTGTGTCCCCCCTTGTCATGTGGCTCAGCTAACTTTAATCTGAAGTGTAATTCTGTCCCATTAAAAAGAAACCCCATACCATGTCAATTGCAGCCAATCCTTACTAACACAGGATAAAAGACAACTATTACCAAGTCTGGAGAATGGAGGACAGTGAATGAATATTTTGTGCCACAGAAGCCAAATGAAACTAAATAAATGGGTGAGCTAAAAACCAGTATTTTCAAACATATGTTATTATACTCATAACCAAAGATTTTGAAAGGTCTAACAAGAGAAATGTTTCTCTCTATTGTGAATAACATGGGATTTTACAGCGAACAAGATTTAGCCTTTGTCTCTGTGTTACCATTCCCCAAAGGAATTTTGCCTGAAGATGGTAATTTGCTTCTCTAGTTAGGTCTCAGATGAAATAGCATTTTTCTTCCATTTAATTTAATCTGTTTGTGGGAACAACATTTAGGGAAAGGAAATCTTCTTTTCACCCCAGAAAAATCTAACCATGAAGTGCTCATTTTAAAGGTTAAACATGGAATAGACGGAATGTTAAGTGATCAATGAATAAGACCCAAAAAACATTTAAAATAAGTATTTGCCGCATTCAATTATTTCCATAACAATCATCATTTTTGAAAAGAAACTGGCCTTCAGCATATTCCCAGGTGCCAGCATCAAATTCCTAGGTGCCTTGAATTTTTATCCAGTGCTGGCCAAGAATGAAGGAAATTCTGTTATATTATTGATTACATAATGAGTATTACTAAAGCTCGCTCTGAGAAAATCAATTCATGATCTGTTACTTTTACAAAGAATTCCAGAAGAACCTCCATCTAATTTAAGCATGGTGTAGTGATTAGTATCTAACTAGGGCCATGGAGATGTAGGTTTAAATCATCATTCAGCCATGAAGCTCACTGGAAGACCTTAGGCTAGCCTATCTCAGATTAATGTTATCTCAATTTAACCTACCTCACAGGGTTGTGGGGAGAATAGCACAGGGAAGGGAGAACTAGGTATACTGCCTTGAGGTTCAAAGGATAGGACGAAAGTAGAATAAAAAAATGAAAATACTTGGCCACTGTTGAGAACGTAGTTTGATCACTGTGAAGTCTACCCAATGCTACCTATCCATGGTACTGACTATGAAATGGTTTAGAGAGGAAGGGTGAGCAACATCTAGTCTCATGCCAGATGGGGCTTTGGTGATCAGGGACTGAAATAATACTGGGTTTGCAGTTCGCAGAGTATTTTGTTTGACAAATGTCACACCCACTCTATTCCTGCCCAGTTACAGGGACAAAATGCAATTGGCACTTATACATTGAAAGTAATTTGTTTAGCAAAACTAAAGCCCATGCTTTTAGTGTATTTTAGGTTGCAATCATATTCCCATTTACCTAGGAGCAAACCCTGTTGAACTCAATGGGACTTACTTTTGTACAGACCTGTAGAGGACTGTGCTGTTAGTATGATTAAAAAAAAATTATGGCTTAGACTTTCTTTCTACTGCTGCATTTGATTACATAAAATGACCATAAATAAAAATAAACTGTTTCCTGATGTTTTAAGCTTAAAACCAGCAAATAAATACTTCAAAGAACAACCAACAACAATCCACCTTTAGCAGTACTGTTCTTAACAGCCCGGTAATGAATGGGCATCTATCACAAAGTCTGTTGCTCTAGCCATAGGTGCTTGAAAACAATAAGACTTACCAGCTCCTTATACATAGATCCACATAATACAATGGGATCTTATACCACATATCTATGCAATGCCAGGAGAAAATGAAGCTAAGATGGAGAAGTGTCATTAAGAGCCTAGAAGGAGCATGCTACTTTTTGAAAACACATTTCCTCAAAATGCAGAGGGCTGATGAGTGGTTAAACATGATTTATCTTGGCTTTACTTAGCTCTCACTAATCCACAATGCTTAACAACTTGTCAGGAGATTTTTTTAAAAGATCCTCCTCCACTGGCAACCACAAGGGAGGTGATATAATGCAATGGCTCAGAAAGAGAGTAAAGTTTTGAATTTTGCCTCTGCTATGCACTTGCAAGGCGGCTGTAGGCAAGTCATTCTCTCTTAGCATCAGCCTCTTTCTTTATCGGCAGTATATTGATAATACTAATTTACCCTCTAAACTTCTTATAAGGATGACAAGATTGGTTATTTGAAGACTGAAAGCACTCTGAAAATGCTAAGTATCAACAACAAATCCTAGTTATTCTTCCCAAGGTATCAAAGAGCTCCCTATTAACAAAGCTTATCTTTGAGATATCCAGGAGCTACCAGGCCATTTAGGAATACATGCAGAGTCTTCACCAGCTAAGACGGGACTAACAAAGGTCTTGATCTTTCATCTTTCCTACACCCTATCCCTTCTTCAGCACTCGCACTTCCTTCTGCTCCCTAACACAAATCACATTTTGAGCTTTTGCATCTTAAATTAAGACCCCATTGTATTATCTTTCCTCACTTCAAGCAATCCATCAAGCCTTTCAGTATCTCCATCCATACAAAGCAACACCCAATTTCTTCATTTAATTCATGAAATAATAATAATTTTATTATTTATACCCCATCCATCTGGCTAGGTTTCCCCAGCCATTCTGAGTGGCTTACAGCTTATATATAACATAGTAAAACATCAAACATTAAAAACTTCCTGATACAGGGCTGCCTTCAGATGTCGTCTAAAAGTTATGTAGTTCTTTATCTCCTTAACATCTGAGGGGAGGGCGTTCCACAGGGAGGGCGCCACTACCATTATGCAGTCAGGGGATGTGTGTTCCCACCTACTCCCTTTACATGAGAAACCAATGATAACTTCATATACATTCATGCAAAACTTAATCAGGCATCCTTTGCATGAACCTCAAATCTTCATTTCAGTTAAACCTCCCCTTTGAATTTCTACTTGCAACTTCAGAGCACCTCTTGTCTCTGTGATGTCCACAGATAAGTTAATACCTCCGTCTCACCCTCTTTTGCCACTCTCTTTTCAGTAACTAAATCCATGTTCTTAAGCCTCCCAGCAGAATCAGTGTCAACCTACTCAGTCATTTCCCATCTGAGCTGTTGCCTGACATACCCTAACTGCAGCATTGGCCCCTGTCAAATCCATCCAGAAAAGAACCTGTAGCCAGCTAATGAGGAACCCACATTGGCACTTGTCATCACAATTTGCTTTCCATTCACTGAGGACTCAGTCTGTCCCAATACACCCTTCAAAGCAGGAGCAGCCATCAATCTTTCACTATACCCTCCTCAATTTACCACCACCACCACCACCAATCCCAGAGGCCATAACTCAGTGCATTGCATGCAGAAGTTCCAATGTATTATCTCATGTCAAGTAGAGATTTCTCTGCTTGAAACTGCCAATGACAGGAATGAGACTGGGCTTGGTGGAGCAGTCATCCAACTCAACTCTTATAGGGCAGGGATAATCAACATGGTGCCCTCCCAGATGTTGGTGAACTACAAGTCTCATTACCCTGTTATTTGGCTATGCTGCCAGCTGCTAAAAGGAAATGGAACCAAAAAATATTTGGAAGACACCACATTGGCTACCCATGTTTTACATGTTCACCATCACTCTGTGGTAGAGCACATACTGAAGCTCTCAAATTCATTTCTGGTTACAAAAGACAGCAGCTAAGTTGCACAGGTTTATCAGAAGCATCCACAGCTCAATTGCAGATCACCTACTTTGCTTGCAAAAGGTCACAGGTTAAATCCCCAGCATCTCCATCAAAAGGATCACTAGTAAGACTGCTAGGAAAGGCCTCTGTGTACCTGGGAACATGGAGAACTGTTGAGATGACAACAGCAGTGTGTCTGGGTCAATGATCCAACGCATCTTAAGGAAGCTTAACATTCACAAGGGTAGCCAACATGATGCTCTCAACTCCCATCAGGCCCAGCTAACATGATCAATGATCAGGGATAATAGGAGTGGGAGTCCAAACATCACGCGGGGGGGGGGGGGCTCTGGATGTAGCAATCCCATCTTTTACCGGCAGTACGAACCACCTCATGCAGCATGGGAGCAGCTTCAAACTTCAGAGAGATGCTTCCAGGCAGAACAGGGCTGGGCTAGGTTGCCTGATGCTCAGACCGCTTCAACTGTTAACACGGAACGTCCCTCTTACCCCTCTGCTCGAAGCCACCTTCATCCCCACAGAGCAACGCCGACCTCCCCTTTTCCCGCCTCCTTGTGGGATGCCCTGGAGGTCACCCCTTTGACACCCCGCCACCCTGAACTAGCCCTCCTGGTTATTGGGGGGAGGGAGTCATAGCCTCCTCCCCCTCCCCAATAACGTCATCCCCGTTCAGGGCTGGGGGAGAGGCCTACCACCCCGCCCTCCGAAGACCCAGAGCGCGAGCAGTGGAAGTGAGGGAGGCGCCCCCCCCCCATTCCAGGGTGCCTCAGCCCAGCTCCCTTACGACCCTCAGCCCACTTCCGGGCCTGGAAGCCGGGCCCGTCTCTCCTCACCTGACCGGACGGGAAGGGGACGAGGAGGGAGGGAAAGCGGCTCCGAGAAGCGGCAGGGCGCGAGACAGGGCCTCTACTGGCGGCGTCGGAGCAAGGCGGCCATGGCGTGACGTCATTCGAGCGCGCCGGCGGCGGCGGCGACGAGACGGCTAAAGAGAGTGTGAAGGGTTTGTGGAAGCGCATGCGCAGAGGCGCCCAGGACAGCGAGAGATTAAGAAAAAAAAAGAAAGGGGTGTGGCGGCGCATGGTTAAGCTCCAGAGAAGTAGTCGGAGGGCGGGGACCGCCCCTAAAAGGGTTAGCAGCCAATCAGGCGATCTAACCTAGAGATGGGGCGGGAGACAGAGCTTTGTTGCGCTTGCGCACTGAGTCATTTGAGCACATTCACTGTACAGAACATGTTTCATAGCCACTGTTATATAAAGCAAGAATGGTTCTGAGCACGTGCAGAGTGCCCTAGAGCGCCAGCGCTTCAACTCGTGTTTTCCCCGCCCCAGCACACCATCCCTTGTGACAGGCATCCGCCTACCTAAGAACGACACAAGGCTCAGAAATTCAAAACCTGAAGCTTCCATCCAATATTGCAGCAACTGATTTCATACGAATCTAAGCGCAGCAGATGGTTATAGTTGCTGATTCCAAACCCAACCCTTTGGCAGGCCAATGGTCGCCATCACCGCTGGCAGAAATTCAAGAGGTGAAGCTTTCTCCCAATGCTGTATGTTGAGTCTGGTGAAAGATACACCAGTTGATTTTGACAGCGCAGTTTGAGGAAGCTCTACAGAAACTAATCAACTATTTTGCTCATCAGCCTGACAAAGACCAACATCCTGTGTCTGGACGTCTCCAGCACTTCACGCCTCAGTATTGGTGACCACTTGCTTGAGGTGGTAGATTATTTTGTCTTCCTGGATTCCACCATAACCAGCAACCTCTCCATTGATGCTGAGCAAGGCAGCTACAGCAATGGCTTGCCTCTCCAAAGTGTATGGGAGAATGTGGCGCTAACGTCCAATACCAAGATGAAGGTCTACCAGGCTTGCTTGTTGAGCATGCTGCTTTATGGAAGTGAATCATGGGCAACTTACAACCGCCAGGAGCAACTCCTCAACACCTTCCACAGGCACTGCGTCAGGAAGATTTTGGCCATCACATGGCAGGACAGAGTCTCAAACAAGGATGTGCTCTCCCAAACCCACATTCCCAGCATGTTTGCACTCCTATCTGAGTGATGTCTGTGCTGACTTGGTGAGAGAAAAATGATTTTCTAGCAAAAACAGGGCAGCAGATAGGGTGTTGATCCACTCTCTGTCTGTTCCCCCACAAAATTCAAGAAATGACAAATAGAAAAGTAGAAAATATAAACAGGGAAGGAGAGAACGAACTTAGAAAACCCAGGTTCAGATCCTCACAAGCCATGAAGCTTGCTGGGTGACCTTTGGCCAGTCACTGTCTCTCAGCCTGTTGTTGTGAGGATAAAATGAGGAGAACCATGTATGTCACCTTGATCTCCTTGGATGAAAGGTGGGTTGTAAATGTAATACGTTAATAAGTAACAATAGTGATTAGATGTGGGGAACCTTTCGCGCTCAGATGTTGCTGATTTACAACTCCCATCACACCCAGCAAGCATAGCCAATGGCCAGGGATGATGGGAGTTGCAGTTCAGCAACATCTGGAGGACCAAAATGCTTCCCACAGTTGATATAGATCTATAAACAAGCAATTCTAAACTGACTCAAAACCTTAAGATGGAGATAATCAAAAGCAGGTTGGAACTAAGGAGGAAAAGTTGAAACTGAGATATGCTATTGCCAAATACAACAGAAGAGGGAGCTCACACCCAACAACGATGCACAGTTGAATACTTGCAGCCTTTTGTCTCTTAAGCAAAAGGGCAAATGTATACAAATCAGTCATCATAAATGGCCAATCATTCAAAAGCCAGCAGGGGAACATTTCCACCTCCCAGAACTTTCTGTAATGACTTTAAGGGATACTGGAACAAAGGAATTTCATAGACTGCAGCTTGAAACTGCTGGAGGTTCAGTTCACTTGTGGATTGAACCACTACCATGGATTTACCCCCTGCAATACTTGTGTTAATTGGTGTACCAATGTCAGGATGTTTGTGTTATCAAAGTTTTACTTTTTTAATAGTCACTGTTAAAAATGTTAATAAGGGGTAAATTCCTATGTGAGTGTGTGAGAGAGAGTTTTAGATGGGTTGTTGGAAACTGACTGATAAGAACAGACTAGGCTAGGGTCTCTCTCTAAGCTGTGCTGGACATATGTTTCCTCCTAAACTGTACCCCTGCCTTGCCCCTTCCTCCGCCGCTTTTTGTGGGCATATTGCACATATGTTGATTTAGTCATGGTCAGAGTCATTTAGCTAATTTCCCCAAACTGAAGTGATTGATACTGACAGTTTAGTGGAGCTAATTGCTGAGCTAATTGCTGAGCTATTCCTGACTGCAGAAACAAGTAAATCTGTATATTTTGATTGTGTGTTTAATAAGTATTATCTCTGTATTCATATTGGTAAATACTCACATGAGTAGGAAACAATATGGCAGACTATGGCAGCATAACAGGTCACTGGTGGGGGGTCTACCTTGGTGGGTCAGCCCCACAGGAGTGACACCAAAGGGGCTTTTCTTCTTTGGGTTTTTAACTTCAGGGGTCATGATGAGGGTGAGGGCACTACCCCAAGAACTTGTTTATGTTCCCCAGCCTAGACAAATGTTTATTGCTTGGTGGAAGAGTGTGGAAGGAAAGTTATTGGCCGCCATGCGGTGTGACAGCCCACAACAAGGGTGGACATAGGGCCCCTCCAGGTAAGAGCCAAGGTGTGGGTGTTTGCAACACCCCAACTGGGATCTTTAGTTGTGTGGATCCAGGTGTATTGTCTGGAGCATGGTGATATCTTCCATACTACTAGTCAATGTTTTGTGTTGTTGTTATTCTCCCATCTGTTTAGTTTACACTGTTAAATTAGGTGAGACTGCTTGTATCGTGTCATACAATTGCTTTCTATGTTTTTCCTTATGATATTCTATCCAATTGTTTCCAATATGTTTCTTGAAGTGTCATACTTCTGGTTTATTTGATAACATTGCAAGCCACTTTGGGCACAATTTTGTGGCATAGAAATAAACAGACAATGACGGTGCTTCTTACAATGTATTATCAGCTTTTTATCCTAAGGTCCTAGGGCGAGTTGCAGTCATTAAAACACAATATTAAAAAACAGTTTGGAACAATTTAAGATTACAGAAATAAGATGGGTCCTAAAAATATACATCTTGGGTGTCAAAAGAGGTGCGTCTTCAGCACTCACCCAAAGCTGTATAAAGAAAGTGCCAGACACACCTCTGTGGGGAGGGAGTTCTGCAATTTAGGAGCTGCCATAGAGAATCCCCCCTCTCAACCGCCACCTCCCGATCTTCTGAGGGAGGAGGAACTATCAAGAAGGCCCTTCTGCCAATATTGGCCCTCAAGAGGGTCTGGAAGGTTGTTGTGATCTAGTCATTCTCCCAAATCAGCTGAGACCACAAAATTATTAGGTAACATTTAATCCAGATTCTGGGATATTGAGGCCACCCCTGAATGCAGGTTTTTCCCACATGAGGGGAGCTTACTGTACATCTTGAGAGAGGCAGAATCTTCAAACTGAATGAACCCACTATAAATCAAAGGCAGCCTGCTGAGAATTACCTACAGGCCCCTCTTCCTGACTCACCAAGGAAAGCTGAAATGAGCATTTTGAATAAAGTATTATACATTAGAAGTCAAGCCCAAATGTGTCTGGGGTTGGGATGGCAGTGCCATTTCAGCGGTTTGATGAGCATGAAATGAGGTACAAGAGCAGGGAGGCGAGATTATGAATTTGTTAGTGAAATATGTAGACAAACAGAGCCAAATCCATCACTGAAGTCAATCAAGGCACTTCTTATTCTTAAAACAAACCAACCCTGAGACGAATGTTGATTTTACACCAGTTTCAGAAGACTGGATACTGCAAAGTCTTGAGTATTTCCCTGAGATTTAACAAGGTATGCTTGAACTCAATCTTATGTTGCTGAGTTTTCCCACAGACCACAACAGAAATACTTTTAACTGGTTTTAAAGTTGTATTTTTATATTACTATAACCTGCCCTTGGACCTTATGGCCGAAGGGCTTTTTGAAAAAAGCAGTCTTCCTAGTAGCAGTAATAATAGCAGTATTAATAGACTACCTGGAAATGCCAGGGGTTGAACCTGGGAGCTTCTGCATGCAAAGCAGATGCTCTGCTGTTGAGCTATGGCCCTTCTACCACAAGGGAGGACTGGTGTCTTCAAGCCCTGCTTGTGTAGCTCCTCATAGGAATCTGCGTGTTACCAGTAACTTTGCCTAATAAACCTTTGCTTCCGACAAAGGAGAGCCATCTGGAAACATTGCTGAGGCCTAAGCAAAAGCAGATTTAGCACCCCTCCTATTCCAAGCAGAGAAACTAACTGAACTGGCAGTTCTGTCTTACTTCAGCACCAGTGACAGGACAGCACCCTACATCACACCTGACATCAGGCTAGCTTAGAGGGCACAGTGGCCAGGCCACGTGACACACCCAGCTCTGTCCCCCAACACTTTGGGAAGATCTTTGCCATACATTTAAAGCACATGGCTTTAAATTCAAAGAATCCTGGGGACGATAGTTTGCTAAGGATGTAGGGAATTTTAGCTCAGTGAGGAGGAAACTACAGCTCCCAGGATTCTTTGAGGGAGGTCATGTGTTTTAAATGTGCACTGGATATGCTTAAAAATTACAGTGTGGATCCATTATTTGCTGATCCCTGTTCCCCTGTATCTGCCAGCTGAGGTAGCTGCCTCAGGGCTCCTTGAGACTTGTGGGTTTTGTGTGTGTGTGTGTGTGTGTGTGTGTGTGTGTGTGTATTCTGAAACATGCCATTGACACAATAATCATTTACTTATACAGTGGTACCTCAGGTTAAGTACTTAATTCGTTCCGGAGGTCCGTACCTAACCTGAAACTGTTCTTAACCTGAAGCACCACTTTAGCTAATGGGGCCTCCTGCTGTTGCCGCGCCGCTAGAGCCCGATTTCTGTTCTCATCCTGAAGCAAAGTTCTTAACCTGAAGCACTATTTCTGGGTTAGCGGAGTGTGTAACCTGAAGCGTATGTAACCTGAAGCGTATGTAACCTGAGGTACCACTGTACTGGACTGTCCACACATCATGTTAACTCATTATTGCCCCCTGAGGGAGCACTCATGCACTATAGGACAACAGAAGCAGGACAAAAAACAAAAACTGAAACCTTTGTGGTTTTAAAAGTGACAGTATTTCAGTGGGAAGCTATGGGACATGCACTGGTTGAAAATGAAACATGTCCACGCAAATGTGTTTTCAGCCAAAACCGTATTGGAAATAGAATGGCATCTAGCCATCCTAACACAATCAAGTCAAATAAACATGAATGCACAATAGAAAGGACCCTGCCTAGTGGTAGGACTGGTGCCCAGTGTAAAACCATACTAAGGCATCTCTGAAACCTTTGGCTGAGCAGATGAAATGGCTGTGGCTTAATGGTTTGAGGACTGGGCTGCTTGCCGGGAAAACTGCACAGAGACAGAGGTGAGGTGGGGGATGCTTGATGATGAGCGATCCACCATGGAAGCAGACAAAATCTCTTCTCCCCCTCCCCTCCACCCCCTCATAATAGGCCTGCAAGTGAGTCACCCTCACTGCCACCTCAGCTCTGCTCTGATTTTATGTTAATCCACAGAAATCTTCCCTTCCAATCTCCCAAGGCAGAATTGCCTCAGTACCTCTCAGCTCAAACTATTACCCAGAACAACAGTCGAGTCTTTCCTGCTCCTTTGGCTGCAGCAGAAATACAAAATCAACTTCTTGGTCTTGGGTCTTCTGACAGGTTGAAACCCCCTCTGCTCTGTGGGCCCTAACAACAAGGTGTGGATGAAAGCACGAGACTCCCCTTTCCCCAGCCACCACCCCATGCTGCTCTCAGAGCTAAATCTGGAAAGAATCACCAGAGCTTAAACCAGGGGTGAGCCCTCCTGATGTTGTTGGATGACAGCTGCTGCCATCTTTGGCCATTGGACATGCTGGCTGGGGCTGAGAGGAGTTGGGGTTCAAGCCTACCCCCCACCCCAACCTGTAGAAAGCAACCACTGGTTTAAAGCAGGCTTCTTATTTTCCATAGGTGGTGTTTTCCATAGCGCAGGGATTGGCAACCTCAGACCTGAGAGCCAAATATGAACCTCTGTCTTGCCCTCAGAAGTTTGCCCAGTCCACACCCTTTGTACCAGCACTGCTTGAGTGCATTTGCCTGGCTGGGATGAGTTCTTGAACTGTGAGGATGCCTCTTGCTTGCCTGGATGGAAGGTGGATAGAGAGACAGGCGTGTGTTTAGAAACCTCTGACTTTGACATGGTTGGAATGTAGCCTACTGTACAAAGGTAAGAGTCATGGCTATCATGCTGGCCACACCCACTTTTGCCTCTGGCTCCACCCATCACCAGTGACTTGTGTCTCCTAGGAGGTTCCATCCAAAGGGAACTTTGCCTTATATTCAGACTGTTGGTCCATCAAGCCCAGTAATGTCTACACTGACTGGCAGCAGCTCTCCAGGGTTTCAGGCAAGGGAAATTCCCAGACTTGCCTGAAGATGACATCAGGGACTGAACCTGGAACCTTCTGTATGCAAAAATGTGCTGCAGTCCTGAGCTTCAGCTCTTCCCCAAAGTACCAGGGACGTGCAGCATTTTTATCCCGCTGCTTTACAATATCATTTGAACCACTTAAGGTGAAAGTAAGATAGCAGGCTGTTCCCACGGTTGTTGAGCCAGGTTCATTCCCAGAAAGCAATAACTTCATTTTCTGGCTAAGGAATCCCACAATTCCTTGTTCACTTTTTGTGTACCAAAAAGTAGTGTCCAGAAATAAATATGGGGGTGTATCTTACTTGTATACTTACACTTATGCAATGTAAATATTTGTTCCTGTGGAAAATGAAATGTGGAGAGTCTATGCAGTCTCCAAATCTCCTGTTGTGTTGCCATTGAACTGTGACTGTTGAATTAATGTTCCACACTGTTTGTAAAAATGTAAGCAATTTCTCCAGAGAGAGAAATCCTGATAACACTTTACGGAGGAAAACTAAACAAGATCAGTGTATAATATGTGGAGAAATAAACAGAGAAATTTTGTCTTTCTTATACATTTGTGTGTGTGTGTGTGACAATTAAAACACACAACATCATTGACAATAACATAGATAGACCTAGTGCAAGGAGTTGTAAAGTTTGAGACATTACATTTTGGCATGTAAGTCCATTTCATTATTATTCAAATTTCAGGTTCCCAAGTGTAGTTGTCCAAAATGTTTCATGGGTTTACAGAGCTGGATTGTGAAGATTTTTTTTGACATAGACACATATTTAATACATTTATACCACACAACAGGACAACTTATGGATCTTTACTTTGTGCTTTCACTTTATCGAATAAATTTCCCATGAGGGAAATCTGCCAAACTTCTTGGCACCAAAATTCAAATAAATTAGAATGAGAAGTTTTCCAAGGTTTTGCTATTACCAATCTAGCTGTTGTTACCAAGAAAATAATAAGGCTGTTAAAAACTATATTCTGTTCTGAGTTATCAAATATTATCAATAAAGCTAATTGTGGTTTAGATTCAAGATTTTGGTTAGCAATTTTATAAATTTCATCAAAGATTTCAGTCCAAAAAATGTTACCCTTTCACTGCATTTTTTTCCAACTTACTGAGGATATTTTGAATTTATTCAGTTAAAATTATACTTCTCAGGTTTTGTCTTTCTTACTTCAGGCCTTGTATATAGCAGGGAGACATTCACCTAAATATATAGAAGAAAAACTCCTTCAGCCAATTGGACACGTGCTACTTCAGCAAACATCATGCATTTCCACCTGGTTGCTAAGCAATACTTCCATCCAGCCCCCTCTTGGCTAGTTCACAAAGAGAATTTACCCCTAAGTTGTACACAGAATGCTGTTGTACTTCCAAAAGGTGCATAGGTCATTCAATATGTGTGAGCATAACACCCTGTGTTGGTTGCTCACCTCTATCACCATCCTATACACAGGGGTTCCCCAACCTGGTTGCCCCCACCACATATCTGGACTACAATTCCCATCATCCCTGACCACTGCTCATGTTGGCAGCAGCTGCTGAGAGTTGTAGTTTGAAGCATCTGAGGGCACTGAGTTGTATGCCATAATATACCACTAGTAGACTCAATCTCTGAATGTAGATTCTTATGTAGCTAAACCAGGTGCCAAAGCATAGGAGCCAACTCCTAGGTGCCATGGGAGCTTCAGTAAATAAAATATTTGAGGGGGCCGGGCCCCCACAAATTAGATGGGCAATACCATTTGAATGGTGTGTGTGCACTGCATCATCTCATTGATTATGCAGGGCAGGGCATACCTTGGCCCCCACAATGTTTTATTCAAGTTGTCACCCCTGTGCCAGAGAGGTGTATCAGCACTCAGTAGGCTTAGGGGAACTACAGGATCTGCAGGAGTATAGGCAGGTAGGGGGGCTCTGTTCTTCTCTTTGAAACAGTTTGCTCTGGAACTCCTTGAATAACCCAGGAGCTGATAGCAAGAAGGGGAAAGAGAGTGTGTCTCTTTGTCTGTCTGTCTGTCTGTCTGTCTGTCTGTCTGTCTTTCTGTGTGCAATTGATATAATTTGCTTTCAAATATTAAGAAGGATGATTGGCAAAGACGTAAAATGACACATTTCTCACTGAATTGTATTCAGAGCCAGAGTAGCTATTTTTGCAAAGCCTAGGCAATTTGCTCAAGGTCACTGAGAGAATTTGTGGATGGACAAGGAACTGAACTCAAGCCCTTTGGCAGATGCATCCATTCTGAAATAACTGTGTAGGCCAGACCCTACAAAGAGGTCAAAACACTGAATCCCCATATTGTCCACAGAAGACATAACTGACACTCTCTCTGTGTCCTAGAGAAGGTCACATATCAGGACTCGCCAGTGGTTACAAAATTCTGCTCTCAGAGATGGTTCAAGAGCAGGTGCCACCAAGCTGATGCCCTCAGCTTGGATGACAGCTCCTGATAGCATAGTCTAAGAGAGATGGCCTTGGAGAATCTCTGCCAGTCAGAGTAAGCAATACTGGGTTAGTTTTACCACAGGTGTGACTCAGAACCAGCGTCATATGCTCGACTTGGGGATGAAGATAATTCTGTAAAGCGGAGGTGGGGAACCTCAGGTTCTGAAGCTGAATGTGGCCCTCAAGGCTTCACTATCTGGCCCTCAGGACTCTCAGCAGGCCCCTCCCCTCCCCAGGTCACGCCTCCTGTCTGGACTGGAGTGCTTTCCCACTTGGTGACAGCTGTCAAAATATCCCTCACTTGGCCAACAGAGCAAGCAATAAAAACAACTGATGAGCAGTGGCACTTTTTTTATCCGCTCTTCCTACACTCCCTGATTGTGTGTTAAACAATGCTGATTGCAATTTCTCCCAGGGAAGCAACAAAGAGAGGGTCTCTCCTTTCATACTGTAGCCCTGCCAGAGTGGAGTTACATCAGCTGACGAAGGGTCCCCCTTATATCTGCCAGCAAAAACTGCACGAGCCACACAGAAAAGGGAGGGAGAGAAAGAGAGAGGCAGGCAGATGCTGTAGAAGAGGCTGGAGATACGAAGGCACTCCGGCAAAGCAGGACGGAGAGGAGAGGAGGTGAGGGACAGGGACGCTGCATGCCTTTAACTCTCCTTCCTCTGTTGCCTCCAGTCTCGTCCAGGATCTAAGAATGATGCAAAAAAAGAAGGTAAGTTTTGCAGGAAAAGTTAGTTCCCGGTTTTGTTTTGCTGTTTTAAAAACCAAGGCAATAGGTTTTGGAAAGAGGGAGGAAAGAGGGTGATCTCCTGGATGGTTACTTGTCTGCTTTGGAGAAAGGCTTTACCAGACCATTTAAAGTATTGCCTTATACCAAGCCAGGCAACTGGTTCATCTATCTCTGCATTGTGTTCACGGACTGGTAGCAGCTTCTCGGGGTTTCAAGCAGAGAGCATTTCCCAGCCCTACCTGGAGATCGAAACTGCATGCAATGCAGGTGCTCTACTGCTGAGCTACAGCCCTTCTCCCTAAATGAGACAATCCAATAGATTTCAATGTGTAAAGGCATCCGCAGGGACAGGGTCAATTGTGGGTATATTTTGCCTATCCCAGAGAAAGAAGCAGAAAAGATCTGGGGATTCTTGAATGATATGGAGGAGGAGGAGCAGCAAACAGGTTTTAGGTGACAGGACACAGAACCAACAATCATCAGCAGCCCTTTTGCAGTAAATGTTTAGGTAAAGCTCCGTCGGCAAGGTAACCTGTCATGCTTTAGACCTTTAAGATGCCTTGGCAAACCATGGAGTTAATCTCCTATTAGAATTCTCCCCTTTGACACTTTGCCTGTGAGAGACACCTTGAATGCATCCTTCCTGCATACTTTGCAAGGGTCACATTGAATGCAACCAGATCTGTGGCACACACATTGCATTCTTACCCAGGCTTCCTGCTTAGACCCTTCCTTCCTTCCTTCCTTCCTTCCTTCCTTCCTTCCTACCTACCTTCCTTCCTTCCTTCCTTCCTCCCTTCCTTGTATTTTTTCAGGCATGTCTGAGTGGTTTATTTTTCAACCCTTGAGTGTATGTTATGTTCAACAGCAAATATTACTTAAGGAATAATGAATCTACAAAGGTCAAATCATAGCTTTCACAATAATGTTTCTTTTTGGCAATGTGCTGGCTGTGCTGACCTGTCTTGATGAGGCTGTTCCCCTCCCCCCCCCCAAAAAAAAGAGAGAGAAAGGGAACAGAGAAGAATCCATCAACAGCAGGAAGGATGCTATTTGGGCAAATTAGGCCAATATAGAGTTAATGAAACTAAATGTTTGGCATCTTTTGATCCCATTCTTGTCTCTCCACCACTTCCATGTCCATCTACCCTTCTGATGGCCACTCTGGGCTCCTTGTGGAGGAAAGGCAGGATATAAATTTAACAATAAATAAATAAATTGCTGGAAGACAAGGCAATGGTATGATTTCAGTAAGGATTCGTGTGCCTGTGTCTCCCTTTCTCGGCCATGGCGTGTTATCTCCAAAACTCACATTGTGGGCACTTGGAGAGAATAATACAGGTTGCTGTAGGAATCTGTGAAGTGGCCGGTCACCTGGGTACCAGAGGAAGGGCAAAGATGACACAAAATTAGATCAAATGGGAAAGCCCAGAGGGCCAGGGTGTGCCTGTGGGAAAGGGCTGGCATCTACTGACTTCAGCCATGTTTTGCACCCTTTACGCTCAACAGCAGCAGAAAAAGGTTTAGTTAAGATCAGGGGGAAGCAGCCGCTCTGTTCAAATCCCTCCTCAGTACACACTGAGTGTAGCATCCTTCCAGATAAGGCAGCGCATCAGGGAAGGAGAGGCAGTAAGTGGAGAGAGAGAGAGAGAGAGAGAGAGAGAGAGAGGGAGCAAAGGAATGCATCAAAATCTAATAAACCTTCTGGCGGTAAACCGACAGAAGGTTTCTAAATTGGTCAATTTCCTGGGGTTTTTTAACGGATTAATCAATTCATTATTCAATTAAATGCAAACACATCAATGCACTGCAATGTTCCAGCTCAGGAGCACCAAGCATGGACCCCCTCACCCCCGGCTCCCCTTCTCTGGTGGTGGTAGTGGGCATCTCCAGGAGGGCAATCAGTATGCACAAGCCTGTTCCTCTGCTCTGATGGCTCTTGCTAAAATCAAGCTGATTGACTAGGTCAGTCAAGAGCTGCACTGCTCACTATATGTCTGGCAATTTTTTTGGCACATTCTTGCCTCCCCAACACTTCCATGCTCACCTATGCTTCTCACGGCTCCTTTGTGTCGTGCCTGGTGGGAAGGCAAGAATAGGCATTTCGTTATAACAAGGCAAACACTGAGGTTGTTATGGGTATACTCTGGAAGTAAAAAGCTCATCTTTAGGTTTCCTTTTCATTGAAGCCGGTGGAAAAAGAAGAAGGCCCTGATAAAGTGTGAATGGCAAGGGGTCCTTTAAGAGCCCTGCCTCGCAGAGTCAGTGTTCGAGTCATGGCCACTCTGATTCAGTGGGGGACCACATTTTTACCTGAAGTTAAAGGTCTATTTATGGACTGATCAGATTTCTATCTTCTCTTTACAGGCTAGCAAACAACAAAAGAGCAAAACAATACAATTTTTTAAAGTATTAAAAGCTTTAAAAAGCAGTGACCCAGAAACTACAACTAATCCAGAATGTGGCAGCTAGACTGGTGATTGGGAGTGGCTGCCAAGACCACATAACACCGGTCTTGAAAGACCTACATTGACTCCCAGTATGTTTCCGAGCACAATTAAAAGTGTTGGTGCTGGCCTTTAAAGCCCTAAATGGCCTCGGCCTAGTATACTTGAAGGAGCGTCTCCAGCCCTATTGTTCTGCCCGGACACTGAGGTCCATCACCAAGGGGCCTTCTGGCAGTTGCCTTCTTGGTAGTGGCACTCGCCCTGTGGAACACCCTCCCATCAGATGTCAAAGAAATAAAAAAAACTACCTGACGTTTAGAAGACATCTGAAGGCAGCCCTGTTTAGGGAAGTTTTTAATGACTGATGTTTTAATGTATTTTCAATCTCTTGTTGGAAGCCACCCAGAGTGGCTGGGGAAACCAATAATAAGTAATAAATTATTACAATATTATTATTATAGTGAAGAACATCTATTTAAAAAAAAACAACAACAACAGTCACATACCACCACAGCTAATAGTTTCAAGGTTGCTTGGAATAGTATCTTTTAGCCATAAAGCCTTGGGTGAATGGGAATGTTTTGAAATTGCTCCTGAATGTTAATAAAAAGGAAGACAAACACATATCTCCAGGGAGGGCATCCCATAAACAGAGAACTGCCAACAATAAGACCCTGCCATGGGACAATGCCAACAAAGCAACAGCCAGTTAATTAGTTAACAGTGAAATCCTTTTAATGTTTACTTGGAGTTAAGCCCGGGAGAATTATTCCCTTTTTTCTGATGTTCAGGCTGCGGGTGAAATCTGGCTAAAACAGCACCAACCACACAGAATCAGCAGGCTGGAACAGGCTGGAAAGGGTGCAGAGAAGGGTGGCCAATAACCAAAGGGATGGAGCAACTCTGCAATGAGGAGAGTTTACAAAATAAATGTGGAAGAGGGGTGATGCTAGAGGTGTGAAAATTAGGCATGGCATGGCATGTTTTGTTGTGCATTTAATGTTGTATTTTTAATTACTGTGCATTTTAAGAATATTGTGTAATTAGTTTCTATATATTTTTAAAACTGCTTAGAAGCCTATTTTGGTATTAAGCGGTATATAAACATAATAATAATAATCCCAATTATTATAATACCACACCACCAATATAAAAATGAAACAACTAACATACAAGGACCATAATACCTGCTAGTAGATCCAAAATATGGAAATACAGCAGTGACAACTAGCCCCACACACCAAATATGCAAGTGTGCTTTTATTGATAGCAGCAATGCTGTCATTTCTGCTGCTCTCTCCCCAACTTAAGCTAATACCAGCAAAACTACACACTAACCACACCTGAAACTCACTGCTGTCATTATCTGCTTTCTCCCAGTGCTGAGCTGCTAAACATTTTGCTGCCACCAGAAGACAATATAATATTTTTTTAAAATCAGAGTCTGATACTCTTCCATGTACCCCAACAGAATTCTTAGGCCACATTCACACTATACATTTAAAGCCCTATGATACCATTTTAAACAGTCACTGCTTTTCCCAGAGAATCCTGGGAGCTGTACTTGCTACGGGTGCTGAGAGTTGTTTAGGAGACCCCTATTCCCCTCACAGAGCTACAGTTCAACGAGTTGCCTGTGAAGAGGGATTGAGTGTTATGCCACTCTGGGAACTGCAGCTCTGGGAGGGGAATAGGGGTCTGCTAACAGTACCCATAACAAACAAACAAACAAACTCCCAGGATTCTTTGGGTGGTGATGGGAAGCCATAATATTTAAAGTGGTAACATAGTGCGTTAAATGTATGGTGTGAATGTGGCATTATAGAATCTAATTTAATTATACCTGCGGGTGGCACTGTGGTCTAAACCACTGAGCCTCTTGGGCCTGCTGATCAGAAGGTTGGCAGTTTGAATCCCCGTGAGGGGATGAGCTCCTGTTGCTCGGTCCCAGCTCCTTTTTTAATTGTCTGATCTGTTGACTTTCAGGACTTCTCTGTCTGGCTAAAGGAAAGTGCTGATGGAATTGAATGGGAATGAGGAGACCTTCCTCTGTGAAATCTGATTCTGTGCCTCTCTTGACCCAAACCTTCTTCGCTTTCATCCCAGCCATGGAGAACAGCAGCAGCAAATTTGACAGTCCCACCAACATATCCCTGGTAGGCAGCGATAGTCCACTGGATGTTCTTGAATACAAGGTAATCTCTGTCTTCCTGGTGTTGGGCATATGCGGAGTTGGCATCATCGGCAACGTCATGGTGGTGCTGGTGGTCCTCACCACCCGTGAGATGAGGACTCCCACCAACTGCTACTTGGTTAGCCTGGCTGTGGCTGATCTGATGGTTCTGGTGGCTGCTGGCCTGCCCAACATCTCTGACAGCCTGGCAGGAACATGGATCTATGGATTTGCTGGGTGTCTTGGCATCACCTTCTTTCAGTACTTGGGCATCAATGCATCATCCTGCTCCATCACTGCCTTCACTGTGGAAAGGTAAGAAAAGATTCTTAGGAGTAGCTCCGTTCTACTAGACCAGAGGTATCCAATGTGTTGCCCTCGAGATGGTGTTGGACTCCAACTCCCACCAGCCCCAGCCAGCATGGCCAATGGCCAGGAATGATGGGAGTTGTAGTCTAGCAACATCTGGAGAACCACAAGTTCCACATCCCCAATTTAGACCTTAGAGCAGGGATATCCATCTGTTTTATTTCTATCTTAAATTTATATGCTGCTCTTTGTCAAAGGACCACAGAGTGGTTAACAACACAGAATTAAACAGTGCACCCAGATAAACCTTAAACAGCAGCAGCCTAAAAAGTAAGGGAGGAGGAAATCAGTCTAAGATGCAAAAACAATGCACAAGTACACAATCTTCTCTCTATTTAAAAGTAGCTCTTGATCCCCACCCTCAGAGAAAATGACAGCCCCTCCCAGGTATCACCTGGGAGCTTTTCTTTCTCTCCCAGTCTCTCCCCCAGGAGATCTTCATATCCCTGACCATCATTCAGGGTATTTCCATCCTCATCCTGCCACTTCATACAGATGTGGTCCTTGGCCCCCAGTGGCATCCCAGTGGCATTGGACCATCACTGGGCAGCCTGCTGCCTACTGCCTGACCAGCTTCTCTCTCCATCTTGAAACATGCCCTTTGGGTGGGTCTGATTTGCCTGTTTCTATGCAGTGGCAATTAATTAACATTACACCAAATCAGTGTTAAACAATAAGTGGCATCCCATGTAGGGCAAGTGCGTGTGGCTTAGTCAAAGCAACCTGGCAAGTTGAATGGGGAGGCCAGGTGGGCCCCTGAGGCCCATGGCTTAGAGGTTCCCCACTGCTGTTTCAGCACAGTGTTATGTCTTTACTCACATATAACTTCCTCCTTTTCATCTCTGCCAGGTACATTGCTATCTGCCACCCAATGAAAGCGCAGGCAATGTGCACAGTGTCACGGGCCAAGCGCATCATCACCTTTGTCTGGATCCTCACCTCAGTGTACTGCACCCTGTGGTTCTTCCTGGTGGACATTGCTGTCAACAAAAGCCAGCAGCTGGAGTGCGGCTACAAGGTCTCCCGCAACCTCTACCTGCCCATCTACCTCCTCGACTTCGCCCTCTTCTTTGTCACCCCTTTGCTCCTCTCCACAGTGCTCTATGGTCTCATTGGGAGGGTCCTCTTCCGCAGCCCCATCCCACACCAGCCCACTGCCTGCACCCAACGCTGGCAAGACCAGAGTTGCAAAGTAAAGATCGGCAAAGAGAGGAATGGCACAGAGGCCAGCCGGAGCAAGGCCAGTGGTTCAAGAACCAGGGTGCCCGTCTCCTCCAGGAAGCAGGTAACGCAGAGCCCTCTGGAGATTGCCAGGTGCTGCCAAGTTCAGGCCAATGGGCAGGCAGGTTCAGCCTTGGGGGGGGGGCTGGAGAAAACAGTGTCATGCTGGCAAGAGGTCTAAAAGTGCAGCAGTGAGCAGTGTATTCTATGATTGACACAATTATAGTGTGTTAGTGGTGGATTTGTTCTGGACCGTCCACACATCATTTCACTGTCTTATTTGTTCTGTGATGCTCCCCCAGTGTTATTGACCGATGGATTAAATATATTTATATCCTGCCTTTCTCCCAAGATGGGATTGAAGGCAGCTTACATTTAAAATATTGATTATAAAACAGAAAAATAAAAACAAACTAGTTAAAAACAAAAATTAAAACCCTTTTAAACTGAGGATCTTTGCATCCAGATAGGTTCATATAGGGAGATACATTACTTCATTATTGCCATCTACTGTAAAAGGGCATATTTGCATGACAGCACAACAGAAGTGGGACAAGTAAAATAAACTGGAACGTTTATAAGATAAGAAGGTAGAGGGTTTCAAAGGAAGGTTATGGGGCTTGCACAGACTGGAAACCAAGCAGTATGTCTGGCACAAAGCTTTTGCAGGTGGAAAGAGGGTTGAAAGTGGAATTGCATTTGACCACCCCAATACCATCATGAGCACAAATCATGTGCACAGTGTCACGGGCCAAGCGCATCATCATCTTTGTCTGGATCCTCACCAACCCCCCTCGCCAAGGGGGTTGGGGTTGGAGGGACCCATAGATAGCCTTGCAAGCCTAAAGTCTGCCCGACCCTGATCTTTGGTGAGGTAGGGATATAGAACTGCAGGAAGCTGTCATGCAAAATACACCCGCTGAAATCACCTTTTTAACCCATCTATTAAAGATGCGAGGGGGGGGGGGTTGTGCTGCCATCCTCCCTGATTTAGCAGCTCTAATCTGTGGATAGACCCAGCATCCAGATTACATCTTTCCACCCACTGCTGTAGCCTCCAATTGTTTCCCTGGCTTATTTTACCTCCCCTCTCAGTTCTTAATTAATACCAATGCTCCGATTAATGTTAATATTTATAAAGCTCACCTTCAGAGAAAATGTAACAAGGTGTTGTACAGCATAAAACCATGATACAAAAGTAGCAATAGTAAAAACATCAATAACTTATCAATAAAAAACAGTTGATTTAAAAAACCACACAACCCAGCACATTCCAAAACCCTGTCCGAACGATGCAGTTTTTAAAACATGTCCGAAAGAAAGCAGAATTGACTTTTGGTCAGGATTGGCTGACCAGAACTCAGGGACACAGTGGGCCACCAAACGTGTCTCATCGGAAGATTTTGGTGGCCTATATGGAGCATAAGGAATCAGGATGTGCTTCTGGGCATGTGCAGAATGCATTTGCTTCCCCGACTAACAAACAAATAAATCCCAAGCTGAGCAGGGAGGGAGGAAGGGTTTCTAAATAGTAACGTGAATTTCCAAGCAGATCCAAGTCCTTTTTAAAGAATCACTCATATGATGTGTCACCTTCCCTTTGCCAACATTTGTCTTGTTTGGCATGCCAACACGTTGGCTTTGCATGGAATTGAATTATCACCACCGCCGTCTGCCAAGCAAGGAGCCAGAAGCATTCTCAGAGCCTTCATCAACATTGCACGGTGGCGATGGCTTTGACACTGTTTTGTTTTAATTCTTTGGAAAGAGTCCTGGTACGAAAAGGGCAGGCTGAAAAGAGAATTCTAAAGTGAAGCTGCACAATAGACGGTGCCGCTCCCACCCCGCAAATCCAGGGCTGATGATGGCTTTGGGAAATGCTTCTCTTGTTCCTACCTATTCGTTGGTGGATTTGTAAAACTGCTCAACATCCAGAGAAACACCGAGAAATAAAATATACATATAAAAACTACAGATCATAAACAACGAGAATTAAAAATGACAGAAATAAAGCCAGCTAATTTGGGAAGGCTTGGGAGAAAAGCTTTTGACAAACGTTGAACATGTCATGAGGCTGGGGCTTGCTTCACTTTTGGAATGAGAGAATTCCAGAGAACTGGTGTCATGATGCTAAAAGCATGTGTTGGATTTAAAGCACTTTTATTCCACACTTCAGTTGAAAAAGACTTCCAGATACCAGTGATAGGGCATCCCCTGCCCTTAAGAGACATAAGAAGAGCACTGCTGGATTGAGCCAATGACCCATTGAGTCCAGCATCCTGTTCTCACAGTGGCCAGGTAGATAGCTGTAGAAAGCCCTCAAGAACATGAGCGCAGCAGCACTCTCCTCTCCTGTGGTTTCCAGCAACCGGCATTCAGAAGCATTACTGCCTCCAGCTAAGAAGGCAGAGCATAGCCCTAATGGCCAGCAGCCATCACTAGCCCTTTCCTCCATGAGTCTGCCCAATTCTCATTTAGAGCTGTCCAAATTGGTGGCCATCACTGTCTCCCATGGGAGCGAGTTCCATAGTTTAACTGTGCGCTGAATGAAGAAGTGCTTTCCTTTCTCTGTCCTGAATCTTCCAAAATTCAGCTTCATTGAATGGCTGTGTCTTCTAACATTTCTCTATCAACTCCCTCCATGCCACAAAAAGAAGGGTTGAGAGGGAGAGGGGGGGGGAAAGCAAAACTCTTAGCTGCAAAGCTCTTGTAATGACCAGCCGAAATGGAACATTTTGTAAAAGAGGAGCCAAAAGTTCTTAGTCTTCCAAGTGAGCGAGTGGAGAGACCTTGCAGTTCCATCTCTCCCTGTTTACACACAGGAAAGGAGTGCTCTAAGGTAGCAATGGTCGAATGGTGATGCAAGGGCTGCATTTGGACCCCAGGCACTAAGCAAATAAGAAACAGCCCTACTGACTTGGATTATTATTATTTTTTAACTGAATGCTTTGCAGCATGCTGCTTCCCACAGCAGCCAAAAGAGGCTTTCAGGATACCCTCCAGCAGAGGCACGAGAGGAAGAGCCATCTCCCTCGTTGTTGCTCCCCAGCAAATAGTATTGTGAGATAGACTGCCTCTGAAAAGAGAGGCTCCAGATTTCATAGCAAATGGCCATACAATGGATCTCTCCTTCTCTGTGAGTTTGTCCCATGCCCTTTTTATTTGCTCATATCTATTTATTAAAATTGATATACTGCTTAATTGCAAATAAATAAATCTGAAAGTGATTTACAAAAAGAATAAAACAATGAGATTATCAGTAAAAGCAACTATTTAAAACATTCAAAACTAATTAAAATCTACAATAAGCTAAAAATCAGATTTATTCATGCATTTAAATTGAGCATTTAAAATCCAGGTGCAAGAGTGAAATTAAGTGTCAAGACTATCCTGAGACCACAATACACTTTGGTTATCTTGCAGTTATGCAGCACAAGTAAATCTGTATCATGTGCAAGGGAAGCGCCACCATCTCCTTCAAACCTGAAGGACCTTCAAACCTATAGAGGCATGTTCTCAGTCTCAGTACGGCTCAGTTTCTGCACAGATATTCATCATCTGCCAAATGCAGGTTGCTCTTAGATGCCCATTAAACATACAAGGTTGCAGAAAATTTACTTTTGCTGCATAAATCTTGTCAACACGAAGAAAATGTATGCAATATAAAAATGGCCTGTCTCATTCCTACACCTGTCAGGAACAGATCCTGGCAACATGTAGAATTGGTGTAGAATTTTCTGATCTATGACATCCCAAACAGGCAAGCAAATGGAAAAAGCAACTGAAAACCTGCAACTTGTTAAAGACATCCAAGCCACCTCTCTCTTTTTTTGGCTCCTCTGCAGGTGACCAAAATGCTGGCCGTGGTGGTGGTCCTCTTTGCCCTCCTCTGGATGCCCTACCGGACTCTGGTGCTGGTGAACTCCTTCATGGAGCGCCCCTACCTGAACCGCTGGTTCATCCTCTTCTGCAGGGTCTGTGTCTACGCCAACAGCGCCATCAACCCCATCATCTACAACCTCATGTCCCAGAAGTTCCGCCTGGCCTTCAAGAAGCTCTGCAAGTGTGGGAAGGTGGAGCAGCAGCCAAGGCACAGATTCTACACAGCCTCCAGCATGAAGAAGGAACCTGACGCCCACCCGCATGGGGACATCAAGGCTAAGGGGCCACCGTCCCCAGGAGGAGGCGAAGAGGAGGACTTGCCTGCTTTGGAGCAGGTGCCTGCACCTGAGAAAGAGAAGGAGCCGTATTTCAGCGTGCTCTAAATGCCCCAGTTCCCCTTGCCTGGCTCCTTTCTCACTTCCCAGTAAAGGACTTGCTTTACTTCTCCTAGTAAACTAGATCTATAGGAAGGGAGGAAGCTGACTTAGACCAAGTCAAACCACTGGTTTATCCAGCTCAGAATTGCCGACACTGACTCAGTTTCTACCTGGAGATGCCAGGGATTGAACCTTCTGCATGCAAAGCAAGTGATCTCACTGAGCCATGACACTTCCTTTAAATATAATAAGATCTCGTGGTTCTTGTTTAAATAGGAAGAGAGGAATTTGCCTTCTACTGAGTCAATCTGTCTCAGGATTGTCTTCACTGGCTGGCAGAGGCTGCCCAGGATTTCAGACTGGCGACATTCCCAGCCCTATGGGGAGATGCTGGGGAATGGGCCTGGGATCTTCTGCATGCCAAGCAGGTGAGCTATGGTAACTGCAATATAGGAAGTTGCCTTACTGAGTCAGACCCATGGCCCATCTAGCTCAGTCCTGTCTATGCTGACTCACAGTGGCTCTTGAGGGCATGATGCAGGGGGCTCTTCCAGACCTGCCTGGAAATGCCAGAATCGAGCCTGGGACCATCTGCAGGCAAAACTGGTGCCCTGAGCAACCCCCGAGCCAAATTTCAGGAGCCCAAATCACTGTTCACCCACCATTTTGAATAGAATTGTGTTTCTGACTCTGGGAAGGAGTTTGTCAGGGCTGGAGCCCTGCTACGAGTTCTGTACTCAGGACCTAAAGGATGCTGGGCCAGAATCAGGACTGTGTACCAGCTCCACCCCAGCTCCAAGGAAACGAGAGAGAGCTGCAAGGGGACAGACCACACCAGCCAAGGAAGCCTCCTGGCAGTGAGAGGCCAGGGCAAGCCAGCTGATGCTCCTGGATAAAAAGCTGGCATCTTAAGCTTGTGCACAGGTCTGAGCTGAGTACCTAGAGACCGTACATTTCCCCTTGCTACCCAGGTATGAGAGAGCTGCAAATGGGGGAAGAAGAAGGTACAAACCCCTCCTTGAAAAGGGTCACTCCATAGTCCACTGACCATGACTTGCTTTGGCCTCTTTGATATACGGGAGAGGGGGGGGAATGATAGATAGATGATAGATAGATAGATAGATAGATAGATAGATAGATAGATAGATAGAGATAGATGATAGATATTTCTCCTTTTTATTTGCCTTGCTGCTCCAGAAGCAAGGGACAAGGTGTGCTTAACTCTCTCTGCTCCCATCTCCCTCAAACTGGTACCCTCCAAAGGTTTGGGACTCCAGTTTCCATCAGTCCCTGCCAGCATAGCCAGTGGTCAGGGATGCCAGTGATGTGTGGAGGGCATCCCAGGTTGGGAAAAGCTGCTCTCAAGGCTGCAGACAGGTTGTGCTGGAATTATCTTGCTGGTCTTACAATGGGCAGAAACACAGTTGCATCACAGGCCTGAATTGTGATTCCTACATGGCAGGGGGTTAGGTTGGATGACCCTTTGGGGTTCCTACAATTCTATAAGTGCAAAGTCACCCAGAAGGTGCTCAGTTCAACAGGGACAAGCTGTCTGAAACAGCAGCATCTAAACCTTTGCAACTCAGCCTTTGAACTGATATGTACCCTTTTCCACCCACATCTAGGAATGAGTCAAGGGTGGCCTTTAAGAAAATGTTTTCTGAGATATTTGGTGACTTGAATTGGGTAACTACTGGGCATAGCATTGCATGGCAACAGACACAGAATAAAATGTTACAAGGCTTCAGTGGTAGACTGTAGCATCCATTGGGGGCAGGACAGGTGCCCTGGTGCCATCCACATGTTGCTGGACCACAATCCCCATCAGTCTCAGCAAAAGATGATGGGAATTGTAGTCCAACATCTGGATGACCTCACATTGCCTTTTCTGGATCAGGGGGAAGGTGTACACATGATGGTGGCAAAGTAGACTCTGGAAAGTAAACGCTATTGTGCAAGTTGCCGGTGACTCATTTCTGCTCACTTTGAGCTAAGAGAGTCTGTCTACTGGTCCAGTAAATGCTTCCGCTGCGCCACCAGCAACAGCTCTCTTTGCAGAGCATTAATTAAGTCCAGTGCAGAGATTCTTGTTGCAGTACAAGCTCCAAAGTCTCAGCAGCAAAAAAAATGACGACACAGGGAAGCCTGTCTTTCCAAAGACAGGTTTATTGCAGAAAGATAACACCTCCGGAGCATTCAGACATTTTCTGCTTCACGCCCAGCACTCCCCACACACGGCAGAGAAAACAAACACTCTTTATATACTGAGCAACTTAACAACTTAACGAGCTTGACTACTTAAAGTCACATGACATTGCTAATTTGCCAGCGTCTTAGGTTTCACACCCTAACACCCCCTCTCGCTGGCAATACAAAAACAAAAAATTACTTCAGACCCATTTCTTTACAAAAGTTTTCATGCCGCTGAAACCCAAGCGGTTTTGTAAAACCATCAGCTTGATTTTCATGACTGGGACAGTAATTTAATTTAACAATTCCTGCTTTTACCGTTTGACAAACATTTTGAAAGCGGATATCCAAATGTTTTGTACGACCTTTAAACTGCCCATTTTGTGCTAACTTAAGACACGGTTGATTATCACCCCATACAGTGATTGGAGTGATGGCCTTTTCATACATCTCTTGTGCCAAGCATTTGTAAAATTCTAGATCTCTACATAACTCAGATAAGGCACAGAACTCAGCTTCTGTTGACGACAAAGCAATCAGGTTCTGTTTCTTGGATCTCCACCCAATCAGAGAGTTACCAAATTTTATTACACAGCCAGACACTGATTTTCTATCTTTTAAATTTGCCCAATCACTATCTGCCCAACAAGTAATCTGTGCTTGTCCTTCTGAAGATAATTCAAGGCAAAAATCTTTGGTGTATTGTAAATATCTTAACACTCTTTGAATTCCTTTCCATGCATTTACACTAGGTTTTGAAGCTTCTCTGCTGAGTAAGTTAACAGCATAAGCAATATCTGGTCTACTCCATTGCGAAAGATGAAGTAAGCTTCCCAGTGCTGACTGAAAGATTTCAGCACGCTTGAATTCAGCACTATCCCTGAACTCATTGTCTTTTACAAAACCCATTTCCATTGGTGTTCTAACACCTGCACACTCCATCATGCCAAACTTTTTCAACATTTGCAATATCTTGCCTTTTTGATTCAGTAGAAAACTGCCATTTTTGGTCCTATCTATCTGAACACCAAGATAGACCTTCACATCACCAAGATTCTTAACTTTGAAGTGTTTATTTAACTCTTTGGCTAGTTTTTTTACTTGTTCTTGTGTCTTTGAAGTATAAATCAGGTCATCTACATAAACAAGCAAAGATTCTTGAGCATCTCCTGAACCTCTGAAATATAAGCAATTGTCAGCCTTGCTCCTGCTAAAACCAATGCCTACCAAAACGTCATTCAAACACTCATTCCAATTATGAGCAGATTGCTTGAGTCCATAAATAGATTTATGTAGTTTCCATACCTGATTTGATTTACCAACTTTCAATCCTGGCGGTAGCTCCATATAGAGCTCTTCAGCCAAGTCTGAATGAAGATAAGCTGTAGAGACATCAAATTGATTCACTTTAAACCCTTTCTGAGCTGCAACTGCTAATAGTGCCCGTAGGGTTTCACTCCTTGAAGTGGGTGCATAGACTTCAGAATAATGTAACCCCTTTCTTTGTGTAAAACCTCGAGCTACAAGTCTTGCTTTGCACTCTGGTTTCCCCATCACTGTTGTCTTTATCCTGTACACCCACCTACAACTTACTGCCTTGGTACCTTCTGGCAGTTTGGTGATGGAAAACACACCCAGTTCTTTCATAGAATTCAACTCCTTTTGCATGGCCTCACGCCACCTACTGGCCTCCTCCTGGGGTAATTGCTCAACCTCCTCAAAACTTTCAGGTTCGCAATTTGCCAAACCAGCCCAAACACTAATAGCTTGGTACCTATCAGGAGGTTTACCTTTGTTGGCACGCTTGGAACGCCTTAACAGTTCCTGCGATGTTCCTTCAGTTTCCCCCTCTGACTCAGAATCACTAGTCGTCACCTGTTTGTCACTAGTAGTCACCTGTTTGTCACTAGTAGTTGAAGAACTTTCTGATTCTGACTTTACACGTCTCTCTTGCTGTACAGGTGAACTTTTAGAGCTAGAAGATTCTGACTTTACAGACTTGGGTGAACTAGACGATTTCTCACCCTCGTCCTCAGACTTAAATTCCTCAGCCTGTTCTGGAACTAATACCTGCCCTGGGGCCTGAGTTTCATTGTTACTGTCCACCACATCAAATAGTATGTCAGGATTTCCATGAATTTTATTCCAACCATCCTGTTCACAAAATTCCGCACTTCTGCTGATTGTGATTTTCGTTTGATTGCCTTCTACATTCACAAATCTCCAACCTTTTGTGTTTGCTTGATAACCACAGAAAAACATTTCTTTAGACCTAGGATCGCCTTTCCTACGTTGTGCCCTAGGCACCAGCACATAAGCACGACATCCAAAAACTCTTAGATGATCAATTTTTGGTTTTTTTCCAAATAGCATGAAGTAAGGAGTGTTGCCTACTGTGCTATTGTACACTCTGTTAAAAGTATAATTCGCATACAGTGCAGCCTCAGCCCAAAAACGCTGTGGAAGTCCAGAATCAAACAGCAAAGCAGCAATGGCTTCCTGTAATGTTTGAAATTTTCTTTCGGCAACTGCATTCTCCTGTGGTGAATAGGGATTGGTAAGTCTATGAACTATACCTTTCCTTTTTAACCACGTCTCCAACGTGTGGTTCACATATTCCCCACCACGATCTGATTGTATTTTACGTACCCTGGTGTCAAATTTACATTCAACTTCTTCAATCCAATCCATCAGGATGGAAGCTGCTTGTGATTTTTCTTTCAGAAAGAAAACCCAACTAGCTCTTGAAAAATCATCCACCAAAATTTGCATAAATCTCGCACCTCCAAGCGATTTGACTGGCATAGGGCCACACATGTCTGTGTGCACAAGTTCAAAGGGTTTCTTGCTTACTCTATCAGATCTAGGATAGTTACATGTCTTAACCTTAGCATGTTTACAAGCACAACAATCCAGAAAATTTGGACAGGGTTTAATGTTACACTCCTCAGCTAAATCTGGCATCTTGCTTACATACTTAAAGCATATATGAGCTAACCTTCTGTGTAGTAGATGTACACAACCTGTATGAGGAGCCTTATTTACACACTTAGCTTGCGCTTCACCTGTTGAACATCTACCTGCTGCTAACTGCTCTTCATCCAAAACAAAAAGCCCATCCTCACAGGGAATTTTAACTAGCTCCTTCCCCTGTTTTGAAATGGTGCACACATCATTTTCAAACTCAACCTTAAAACCACTTTTTACCAGGCATGACACACTCAAAAGTCCATTCTTCATTCCTGGAAGAACAAAAACAGGAAGGTTAGTTTGCAAACAGTTAACATAAATTGTGCCTTTAAGGTTCATTTCTCGTTTACTATTGTCTGCTATAGTCACGGTTTTTGCAACTGGCAATGTCTTGCAGTTCATCAAGCTGCCACTAGATGTCGCTGGAACTAAACTGTGACTTGCTCCACTGTCAATTATCCACTTCAAGGTTTGTTGGCTCCTTTTAGGACTCTGTTGTGCTGCCATTGCAGATAGTCCCTTATCAGCACCTGCTCCCCCTCTGGATCGTTGATTCTTGTAGTTCTCACGTCGTCTTCCCCTGTAGCTCCGGAAACTGGCCTTGGACTGTTGAAATTCCTGTTGCTTTTCTGGACACTTTGCTATCAAATGAAACCTGCTGCCACATCGAAAACATGACTTGCTGGCCATAGCAGACACTTGTGAGGCTTCCTTACAGCTCTGCCTGCTAGTTCCCTCACGCTGGGAATTATCTGAACATCCAACCCTTGGGGTATTTGAATTATCAATACGTTTTCGATGATGTTGATATTCTTGCTCACACAATCTACCAGTCACATAATTCATATTCAGCTGGTCCTCTGGCAAAACTTGTAAAGTTAGTACTAAGTTTTCAAACCCTGCATGCAGGCTGCTAAGCAGAGTATAAACTTTAATATTTTCAGGAAAATTCACACCTAGAGATGACAGTCGGTTGAAATACTCAGTCATCTGTGACGTGTGTTCAACCACACTATCCCCTGGCTTCAGTTTCAACTCATACAAAGCACGTATAATGTTCACCTTCTCTCCGGGCGTGGCTCTATGGTGAATTCGCCTAAGAGCTTCCCAAATTTCAAATGCAGATCTTAAATTTTCCACATGAGGTAATTGGGAATCGTCTATCGATACCATCAACATGCATCTAGCTTTAGTGTCCATTTTATCATGTTCCCTGTTCTGAGCATGTGCAGCAGCCTGTTGCTCTGCTGTGGCATCTGCTGCAACAGCCACAAACGGCTTTCGCCTCTGGACATAGTTAGCCCACACTTCTTTGGCTTCCAACCAGACTTGAGCCCTCTTAGACCACTGCACGTAATTAGCAGAGTTCAACTTTGTAAAGGGAACCTGGAAATTTTCCACTGCCATTCTTGGGGTCTGCTGCTACTCCCTCTGTGTGCCCTTGCTTCTCTTTCCCCTTGGGATTTGTTTTACTCACTTTTCAGACGCCTCCAGCCTCTCAGTTCCTTTAAGAGCTGGATTTACGACCAAGCCGGTCTTCTCTCATCCGAAAGCTGCTTTCACTTTCTCTGCACACAATACAGCTGTAGAAACGTAGAAGGATCCATAACCTAAGAGAGTCTGTCTACTGGTCCAGTAAATGCTTCCGCTGCGCCACCAGCAACAGCTCTCTTTGCAGAGCATTAATTAAGTCCAGTGCAGAGATTCTTGTTGCAGTACAAGCTCCAAAGTCTCAGCAGCAAAAAAAATGACGACACAGGGAAGCCTGTCTTTCCAAAGACAGGTTTATTGCAGAAAGATAACACCTCCGGAGCATTCAGACATTTTCTGCTTCACGCCCAGCACTCCCCACACACGGCAGAGAAAACAAACACTCTTTATATACTGAGCAACTTAACAACTTAACGAGCTTGACTACTTAAAGTCACATGACATTGCTAATTTGCCAGCGTCTTAGGTTTCACACCCTAACAGCTAGGTTCCCCTTGACACTGGAGCTGTCCAGTAGGACACAGCAAAGAAACTAGCCAGCCAAGGACAGCCAGGCTTTATAGAGCTGCCCCAGCAGCTTGTGCAAACCTAGCTGGGGCAGCAGGTGTTTTCAATGCTGCTGTCTGTCCAGGGTCCTAAGCCCTGGATTGGAAATATGACCACCCTGGGACCTGCTGGCGAAGGGAGGGTAATAAAATTAAATATACAGTGGTACCTCGGGTTAAGTACTTAATTCGTTCTGGAGGTCCATTCTTAACCTGAAACTGTTCTTAACCTGAAGCACCACTTTAGCTAATGGGGCCTCCTGCTGCCGCCGCGCCGCCGGAGCACGATTTCTGTTCTCATCCTGAAGCAAAGTTCTTAACCTGAAGCATTATATCTGGGGTTAGCGGAGTCTGTAACCTGAAGCGTATGTAAGCTGAGGTACCAATGTAATTAGAATGATGATAATGATAATGCAAACATGCCCATGCTGGAAGTAGGGTGTGTGTGATGGGACAGGGAAGAAAGCACTGGCCCCACCTTATATAAACAGTCAAACCAACAGCTAGAGGTTGAGCAGCAGCCTTGTAATTGGAAAGCTCCACAGCCCATGAAACTTTGAAGCCCTTCGTATAGCATGGGAGGAAAGCTAAACAAAATAGATAAGTATTTCAGAATTTGGAGAGAGACACCAGGCAAAGACTGTGAGTGATGTAACTCTGTACACACAGAGAGGTGGATAAGAGAGAATGGAACCACGGAGAGTATATAAGATTTAATTAAATGCGGTGGAAAAACAATTATCATTTGAAACTTGCATTTCTGGGGTTGGAACTTTGTGCAAGAATAACATCCTCACTGGGTCTCCTCTAAAGCCCAGAGGCAAACTCAGGATTCTGAAGGAACCTGTGTTGCTGCAATTTGTTGTCCACCTCTTAAAGAGAAAGTTAAACTGGCAAACAAGTTCATGGAGGAGAGGGCTATCAATGGCTGCCAGCTAAGATGCCTATGTTCTACCTCCACTGTTGGAGGCAGGATGCCTATGAATGCCAGGTGCTGGGAATCCCAGGTGGGGAGAGGGCTCTTGTGCTCAGGTCCTGCTTGCATCTGGGTGCCCACTGTCAGAACAGGATGCTGGACTAGATGGGCCATTGGCCTGATCGAGAAAGCTCATCATATGTTCTAAATGACCACCCTGTCTTGAGATCACAGTCAACAGCAAGTGGAAGGTGGGTGTTCTAGAAAAACTAGGGAACCACTGGGAACAACCTGTCCCATTGCTTAATTTCAAAAGAGTAACGCTGCAGAGTAAAAAATGAAGGAAAGCATCAAAGGATGCCAGGGAGAACAGTTTTTTTGTTTGTAGGTTTGTTAACAACTACTCTTTGTCAATGGGATTTCCCCACCTCTTTCAAAACAGAAAAGTTCACCTCTCATTGTCTGCTTTCTGCTCTTTGGTAAGGATCCCCTGCCCCCACGCAAAGAAATCCAAAGACTCTCAGAATATACTCCCAACGCTTTCTAAAATGTCAGTCCTCAGACCTACCGAATCAAAACGGCATTAAGCATGCTGGCTCCAACTCAGAAGCTACAGCTGATGAGCAATTTATTCCTCCCAGGCATAATTCAGTATGGAAGTTCAAAAGAAAAATCACTTATTTACACCTCCCTCCCACAAGACTGGAAAGAGACAGAGAGTGCTAGCTTGTGGTCTCCAGCTCAAAGTTGATTTCCATTGCCACACTCGTGCATGAGCTTTATTTGAAAATGTATAATGCTCTTTAATCTTGGTTATTGTAGGCCAAATGATTTATGCACACTAAATATGCGAAGTGAGTACTCTTTCTCTTCTCATTGCATAGATGAACATATCATCTTAGAAACGACCAGTATGATTAGCTTTCTATTGCTCCATTGGTGGGGATGTAGGGGAGGTGCACAGCTTGTTGTGTGGCAGTGGAAATCTCCCCTGGCTTTAGGAATTGGGACCAAAATTGTAGCCAAGGGCTAAACTAGTTATGATGATCTTAACTGTGATTAATTAGATGAGTGTAATGAATGCGAACATTATTTTTTTCTTGGTCATGTAAATATCAGCCACCAGGAAATCTGAACAACCCCAAGATCATGAGGAGTATTATTTTTTAAAAAATTATTTTATTATTGTGGAGGAAAAGTGGGAAATAAACGTAATAAGAAACTCCCATCATCCCCAGCTAGCATGGACAAGGGTCAGGGAAGAGGGGAGTTGTAGTCCAACAACATCTGAAAGTTATCACTACGGCTGCATTGAGGACATCCTGCTTTAGTCTATCCATTTTCAATGCCAGAGAGCTCCAGGCCTATCTTTAAGACAGGGGCCACAACAGAAAAGGTCCTGCCTTATTTACCAATGCTTATTTTGTCTTGCTTGAAAAGATTTCTACCCTGTCTTTCCACCAGTAGCTCTTCAAGGGAACTAATTTGTTTTTGTATTATTATTTATTATTATTATTTATTGAATTTATCTACCACCCAATACCCAAAAGTCTTGTAGCTTTTATCTAACAGCTATAAGATATGCACAACCGAGACTCACCTCAATATCTGATGGGAAGGCGGGGAATACATATGGAAAATCTAGTTTTCAGGGTCAGTGTTGTCTTGGGAAGAATGCCAGGGGAATCTACAACACCTGAGTGAAAATATGCAGGAGGAAGAGGAATGTGAAGTTTGCTAGAACCACCACAAGCTGATCCAGCCCCATGTCAGACTCAGCAGAGCCCCCAAAGTTCAGCAAGTTCAGAGAGTAATTGGGTGTATAATAAATTTAATAAATATGCTTACTATGACAATACACATAGGTTAGCCTGTTGGGATACTGTCCGGGAGACAGGGGCATCAGGCAGGCCCCCAGCTGGCTCCAGCCACCGGCCGGCAGCCGGGTGATCTCCAGGTCACGGAACAGCATCAATCAATCAGTGACTCGCTTGAGCCTCAGTAGCCTTCTGAAGCTACCAAGCACGCTAATTAGCAGAGTGAATAAATCTCCACAACGGAAGTGGTGTAATAATGTGTAATAATAATGTGTAAGCATTATTTACAGCATTTATTCAGCATAGTTCAGGAACAAAGGAAAAACATGTCTGCTTCCCTTTGTGTCCAGCAAAACAGCAATACAAAAGCAATATACAAACAGAAGTTCCCAGTGAGCCTGTGCTGGAAGTAAACAGGCATGTGACACAACAGTCATGCCTGTTCCTTTTAAGGTGGAACGGAACTATATCCTAACATAGCCCAGTGGTGTGGTGGAGCAGGAACAGGAACAAGGAGCACCAAGGTAACTGATGGATGTTCCTTGCTCTGGCAAGTGGATGAGGTGATAATGAGCCTTTCAAGCTTTGCTATTGTTTGTGACATGTAGAGGAAGAGGAAGAGGAAAATAATCAAGCAGAGATTGGGTACTACTTCTTCTCTTCAGTGGCGTTCTGACTTCAGCCCAGCTTAAAAGGTAACACTTCTTTGTAAGACTGTATCTTGAATTAAAAGCTAAAGGTTGCATTTCAGGTGGCTGAAGACCTTTTGCTAAAGATAAATGCATTTTACAAGCTGAAACTATACACAACCAGAAGGACCACTGAGTCCAACGGAGCTTACTCCCAGGAAACTACAGGATTGCAAGCGTGCCAGATGACGCCACTTATAATAGAAGAATGTTAGAAGATCCTGTCTGCTGCATCAGGCCAATGGTGCATCTAATTCAGCATCTCACAGCAGCCAACCAGAGGCCCCAATGGGAAGCCTGCAAGCAGGACCCGACTGCAACAGCAATTCTTCCCACTTGTGATTGCTATTCAGAGGCACATTGCTTCTGATTTTAGAGATGACATAGCCACCGTAAATATTTCATTTTGTTTCCAAGACAATATGATCCCAGGACAAGTTGCGACACAATAGAACAGTAACACAACAACACAGCAATAAAAGCAAATCAACATAACTCATAAAAGCAATTAAAAACCCAACATCATTAAGCACACCTGGGGAGCCACAACCAGAACGCATCACTTGTAGCTGCAGCAGAATTCCTAACTGTGCCCCCTGCCCAAAACACAGGCAGACTGGTGAGTTTTCATCTGGCTCTAAAATGACAAAATTTTCTGTGCTAGTCGTCCTGGGGCTTAAATGTTACTGAACTACAACTCCCATCATCCTTAGCCAGCTTAGCCAATGGTCAGGGATGATGGGAGCTGTAGTTTAACAAAATCTGGAACTCCATGGTTGAAGAACACTGCTCTGTGGGAAGGGGGCTCCACAGGTGGGGTTCCATCAGACAGGAAGTCCTATTATATGTCCATTCTTAATACTATTCTGCCAACAGAAGGTAGTTGAGCTCCAGATTGCAAACCACAGAGTGGCTGGTGTAAGGAGAAGTGTGCATTCTGGTATTTGAGTTCCAAGGGCTAGTAGCTACACATAGTTTGACCCCCTGTGAATTTGTCTAATCCCCCTTTAAAGCCATCTGGTTTGGTAGCCACCTTGACATTTTGTTGCCAAGTGCATCACATTTCTTAAAGGCCATTCTAAAAACGAAGGGTTTTTACACTGCCTTCTAGAACATCCGCACAGCTGGGCTCAAGGGAGACGGGGAGAGAAATTGGTGCTACTGCAGTAAACATTGGCAGTAGGCGAGCTCAGGCAAAGGGCACCGGGGCCTGAAGGCCAGCAAGGAACTGCTCCTTTGGCATTTCGAAAGGTGGAAGGAGTGTTTTTGAAAAAGGTTTGCCATGGTTTGAGAAAAACAGAATCCTTTGCTGAGAAAAGCTGTTCTGGAGGATTTTGCACTAAGTTACAGGCTCCGAGATGTCACCAAGCTGGGTTTCCTGTTTGTTGGGTGTTAATTAGTGGGATGAACAAATCTTCTTCTGCAATTAACCTAGAGCAGCCTTCCCTGACCTAGCACTTCCTAGATGCTTTGCCCCACAATTCCCATCTGCCACAGCCAGCAGAGCTTACAGGCAGTGGCGTAGCGTGGGGGGTGCAGGGGGGGCCGGCCGCACTGGGCGCAACATTTGGCGGGGGGCGCGCTCGCACTCGCAGCTCTCTGAGTGCTAAAATCCTTGGGTTAGGGGGCGCAAATTACTTGCCTTGCCCCGGGTGCTGACAACCCACGCTACGCCACTGCTTACAGGAGGTGTATTCCATTTCATCCAGAACACAGTTTCCCTACCAAACGAGGAAGACACCAAACTGCACTTTTGTAGCAAGATCTGCCATTGGAAGCAGGATTTTGAAAAGACAATTCCCTACCATGAACATTCAAACTCTCTGCTAAAAAAGTTAGTGGAAATGTTTCTCCTTGAAACACAGCAGCAAAGACGCGCAACTGTTTCGCAGAAGGGTTTTTAAAAACCATTCTAATTACCAGCAGCTGGGCAGGATATGTTTGTGGAAAATGTTCTAGGCTGAAAAGGTTTAAAAAATAATAACCAGAAAGTATTTACATGAAGCTAAAAACCATTTGAGACATTTCCTCATCACTTCCTCACCAACCCTTTAAATACTGTAATTTAGTGCTTCGTTTTCAGTAGGTCAAAAAGAAATGCCAGCTGGCTCGCTCCTAATGCATGCCCTGTTCTTCAGTCAGAAAGGCCGTCAGAGTGGTTTGCAGATGAACAAAAACAACACGGTCCCTTCACTGAGGCTTACAATCTGAAAAGGCATGTCATGAAAGAAAAAAGGGATGAGGAGAGGAGAGGAAAACAAGCAAAATTGGCTACCAAATTATTGATTTTACAAGGTTCTATTTCATGACCGAAAGGGACGTGGGTGGTGCTGTGGGTTAAAGCACAGAGCCTAGGACTCGCCGATCAGAAGGTCGGCGGTTTGAATCCCCGCGACGGGGTGAGCTCCCGTTGCTCGGTCCCTGCTCCTGCCAACCTAGCAGTTTGAAAGCACATCAAAGTGCAAGTAGATAAATAGGTACCGCTCTTGTGGGAAGGTAAACGGTGTTTCGATGTGCTGCTCTGGTTCTCCAGAAGCGGCTTAGTCATGCTGGCCACATGATCCGGAAGCTGTACGCCGGCTCCCTCGGCCTATAGAGCGAGATGAGCGCCGCAATCCCAGAGTCGGTCATGACTGGACCCAATGGCCGGGGGTCCCTGTACCTTTATTTCATGACCAGCTCAGATGGAAATGGGCTCTTCATAGCTGAAAAAAACAGGACTTGAGACACAGCCTGGTGTTGACCCATCTGTTCCTGGAAGTGACTGTAATGCAGCCAGAAGCTGCTGGCCTTACAGAGTGGGGCCTCAGCCTTCTGAGGTCCAGCTGGAATCTGCTGCCTTCTCATCAGTCCTGCTGTGGATTGTGACTGTATCATAAGGTAGTCAAAGATACCTTCATCATCCCATGTATTAACAGGCCAGAGAATAATATAATCAAAAGGTCTTCCACTTTGTCTGGTTCTCTACTCTGCACCCCAACGCTTAGCATAATGCTTAGGCTCGGCTTGCCTGGAACATCTAAAACTGCGCATTACTGCCCAGAGGTGCTGGCACAAAGCTGCAAATGACAAGGCTGTGTGTGCTTTTCATTTACAGCCAGAAACAGGCAAAAGAAAATGAGTTGTCATACTGTCTCACAACCCCAATTAAGCAGAGTGGCTTTTCCTGATGAAAACTGTAATTAGCAGCTGCCGACGATGGCAAGAGAGGTAAGCCCAGTTGTATTGTGGTGCATCCAGTGGAGGCAGGGACAGAGAGGGTGGGTAGTCTGCAGCAAAACAGTTTTCCGTACAGAAGGGCTGTTATGTGTTGATGAAGTGGCCCCTCATCACTCAGAGAGAACCAGCCAGCTCTGAATGTGTCCGCTCCAGGGATGGCACCCCCTCACAAACTGTAATTATTTGCTTGTCACCACCGCCTGAGCCGTGGCTCTCGTGTGAAGTTTGAGTACACTCAGATAATCATTTCCTGTGTTAGCTGCCTGCGGAAGGCAGAAAGGCAGGGGTCATCCTTGGTCAAGGATGCTCAGGAGCAGGAGGGAATGGCGGGGAGCATGACTTTGTGTGATCAGATCCTGCTTGTGGGTTTCCCACAGGCTTCTTGGTGGCCACTGTGAGAACAGGATGCTGGACTTAATGGGCCCTTGGTCTTGATCCAGCGGGCTTTCCTTATGTCCTTACATATATATTTTTTGGTGAGCTTGGGACCAGGCTGTGACTTGATGCTTGATATTTCTTGAAGCATTGCTTCCCAATGAGCTTAGCTGAGTTACACTGGAGTGACCTGCATGCATTGCGATAATATTCCAGTGGGGAGAAGTTCGTATTTTGCTGCTCTTTTCTTTCTCTTACCTGCCCTTCACTACAAGGCCCCTGGGGGTGGTATGTGGGGAGGACAAAGATGGTGTGAATCAAGTCAATTTGCATCAGAATTTGCAGATTCCTGGGAGGTCTGATCTCTATATTCCCTGCTGTGTGCACAATGCAAGTCATACAACAAACAACTTTAAGGGAGGGGCTATTGAAAAGAGAATTGCATTGAAAAGAGAATGGCCCCTTTGTTGTGTTTTTATTATTGATGCTCCATTATGTGTTCTTAATGTTGTATACCACCCTGGGATCTTTTGATAAAGGGGGGTATATAAATTGTAAAACAACAACAACAACAACAACAACAACAACAACAACAACTAATAATAATAATAATAATAATAATAATAATAATAATAACAAACAGACGCGTCCTTTGGCCTTCAGGGGTGCTATAGATTCATGTCAAACCAGCCCCTGTGTGAGCTGGACAGGTTGTTGTAACTCAGTATTGAGCGTTGCTTATTAAGACTTTTCTTATTCTGAATTCAATAACTTTGCAGAGCGACCCAGAGGGGATTTCCTCAGGGATCCTGGTGGCAGCTGTGACTGTTGCCCTCCCATCAACTGGTTCAGCTTTTATTCCTGGGAGCTTTCAAAGCTGAATCAGAGACTGGAACTGACCCAATGACAAGGGAAATGTCCCAGTCCCCAGAGCGTTCCAGTGACAGAATAAGAACCTGAACCAAGCACATCATGTCTCCTCACCTTCCGCAAAGCACATGAAACAACAAACCTGACTGAAATGCAAGAATGCACATTCACATTTGATGCCAAAGTGTTTATGGTTGCTTTCTTTCACAACAGCCCTGTGAGGCAGATCCCCTGCTGTTCCTATTCTTGAGGGAAGTGAGACTGACAACATAAGCTTACACCATGAACCCCTGGCATTGCAGAATTCCTGGCAGAAATGAAGCTCAAAGCCAAGTCTAAAGCAAAGCAAATTCTGTATTTCATCACCTTTGTTGTGTTTTCCTTCCCAGCAATCGTGTGCAGTTGATCTTGGCTGTTCCCATTTTACCAATGGGAAGGGGAGACTGATCCTGTGTGTGTGGGGGGGGGTAGTTTATAAAAGAAAACCAGCCAAACCATTTCCTTTGCTAAGGTAATGACTTTGGAGTACTGTGATTAACAAATCCAAAGAGGTTGCCACGGAAACAAATGGGTGGGTCTCCCCCCCCCCCCCCGCTGGTAGGTAGAAGAACAACAGCCAAAGTTGGATGCTGGAAGGGGAGGATAGATGTTGGAACCTGGAGAGAGAGACACACATAGACATTTGCTCTGCAGTGGACTTTGGGGCTCCCCTGGAAAACTAAAGGGGAAGCAAGATCTATTAGGGTGCTGATGCTGTGAGCCCACCATGCTGTATTGAGGTTGCATATATGTGTAAATAAAACCATCTATCCTATCCACTGCCATCTCCACTGCCTTCATTTCAAGGAAAGTGAACCTCAGGTAAACACAGGCACCCCTGGAATCTCTCACTGCTTGGAGAATGGGGTAGCAATTAAAAGGTAAAAGGTAAAGGACCCCCGGACAGTTAAGACCAGTCAAAGGTGACTATGGGGTTGCGGTGCTCATCTCGCTTTCAGGCCGAGGAAGCCGGTGCTTGTCCACAGACAGCTTTCCAGATCATGTTGCCAGCATGTCTAAACTGCTTCTGGCACACAGAGGGCCCTGGTGAGTGCCAGAGCACATGGAAATGCTATTTACCTGCTTGCACTGGTATGCTTTCGAACTGCTAGGTTTCCAGAAGCTGGGACAGAGCAATGGGAGCTCACCCTGTTGCACAAATCTGAACAGCTGATTTTCCGATCAGCAAGCCCAAGAGGCTCAGTGGTTTAGACCACAGCACTACCCACATCTCAGGTAGCACATAACAACAGAGGGTCAAGTCTAAGCCTGGACTATCAAATTATGTCTGACTTAATGTACTAAACTAACAAAATAGGCAAATGGGCTGGGTTTGGGCAATAATCACCAAATATCAGGAATATCAGGTTGTCACACACACACACAACTTCATATTAAGTTAGACTCTTCTAAGTTAAAGTCTTTACATTTCTTTGATTGCTTCTGTTATTTTACTGCTCAGTGCCTGCTATTTTACTGTATTTTAAATCAGCTTTATTATTACATTACTTTCTTCTTAAATTGCTACAAGCTGCCTTGGATTTGCAGTATATAGCAAGGTGGTGTTTAAATGCAACACGGGACGTCCATTTATTGCAAGGAAAAGATGAAATGTCTGGGAGTTTGCAAAAGGGCATTTCAGAATCAACTTCAGACTGCCTGCCTGGGAGCCGCAGACAGCGTGGGCACAGAAGGGATGGCTGGCTGGCCAGCTGAAAGACAAGAGTGAGGGGAAGTAGCAAGTGCCAGTCCCTGGACACACAGGCTGTTGATAGGCTGCGTCTCACATCCCAGGAGCTGTCCTGTCCTAGCATGGCTCAAGGCTCTTGGGAAAAGCTGGGCTGAAGCAATGGCACTGACTGGTTCACTGGCAGGGTCACATCCAGAAGAAGAACAGAGTCATAGTCCAACAGAGCAGAGTCAAGCTTCCAGACAGTGGGTGCAAAGTAGCAGAGGTGCTCAGCAATAACACCACCAGCTACTACACCCAAAGCACCAGTGAGGAACAGATCCCTGCCATAGGCTTCCTGGATGATGTGAGGCTCCTTTCCAGAAGCTCCCAAGAGCTGCTGATGTACTTCAGGGCATAGCCCCTCCCTGCCAGCCAGTGAGCTGCTGCTGGGCAGGTACTACTGGGTCATATGCTTATTTTGGCAGTGGTAAGTGATGGCTCCATGGCAGTGGTAAGTGATGCAAGACTCATCCCTCCTGCTCTGCCCATTGAGCATTCAACAAAAGAGTTGCAGTACTTCCTCGTGATTCTCCTTTTCAGTTGCACATTGGAATTTCTTCTTAAGAATGGAGTAGGGGTGTTTGCCAGTGCTGCACCCCAAACAACGCATACCTATGCTTTGCAAATTAGGTACAACTTTAAGAGAGAGAGAGAGGTTATTCTGGTTCCGAAACTCAGGATTTTAAAGATAGATAGGATATTTGGCTGGGTCTGCAAAAAGGAAATGTATGGGAAGGAAAGCATCCGTGAAGTGGGAGTGCAGCAGCTTGGATAACAGGATGCACAGAATATGAGCTACGGATGAGGAGCAGGGAGGCTTGGAGGGCACTGAAGTCACGATTTGATATTGCCAAGCTGCCTTCTTAATTAGGGTGAGAAGGGGATTAGAATTTTGCTTTCCCTAAATTCTTTTTTTCCCCCACTTCTGAGTATCAGTTTATTTTTTTGTTTTGTTTTTAACCTTAATATACATTTATACAGGCCATAATAAAAATTATGCAACAGGATTTTGTTTTTGTTTTTCAGTTATTACGCTACGGGGAGTCAAGAATAAATGCATGCAGTTACAAAGAAGAGGTAGTAGAAACACAGTATTAAAGACCTTCTATGCCAAATTCTCCCATCAATCTCCAACTCTTCACTGTCATAATAAATTCATGGACAGTCCTAAACATGTATGCTAACCATCATTAGTGAAGATCATTCTTTTCTGAGTTAGTGCTGAACCCCTCATTTTAATGCTGGAGGTGTGGGTGGTGGAATGATCTGTGCAATTGCCCTTCACATATTTATTCAGCACTCTTCTACTCTGTTTTTCTAATTGTCCAAAAAGCCACAAATGGAACAAATAAAACTTTCCAAGAAGGAGAACATTAAGGGGCAAAAGACAGGTACAGCCATCTGATCCTATATTCATATGGAAAGTACTGACATCAGACTCTCACTAGCATTGTGAAGGATGAAAGCATAGCTTAATGGAAGATCACAGGGAGCTTGCAGCACCATACCGCTTCAAAAGGCAGCTCTGTGGGTTGCTGTCCATGGTACTGAACTGCAAAGGATGGAGGCTTGAGTTTTTCCAGACCACTGTTTTAACTGCGCATTAAGTCAACATACGTCACCAGCATTATTTATTACTTGTAAAAGTCCCAACATGTGCTGTACAGAAATACAGGGCACAAACAAACTCTTTAAAAACTATGAGACAAAAGGAGAGTGGAGTTAAAGGGGGGGGGGCACTCATTGTGAGGGAATGAAAGTAGTTATATAACTTTTTTTAAAAGAGGGGGTACACATCTATGGTACCCTTTTCCTAGTTAGCACACTTAATGCAGGGAGGAAAGCACTTCTTCAAGCACTCTTAAAAAAACAGAACTAGCACACTAGCATTTAATCACTGCCTCTGTTTTTCCTGAAGGGAGATGCAAAAAAGGTCTCCTTTACCATGGCTGTTTGGCCACTTCCTTGTGGGAACTCTGAGTTTGATTCTTTATTGAATCTATAGCCCCCTGCCCTTAGCCAAAAAGGGCAGCTTGTGGAAATCAATATTAAGGCTGCCTCTGCGCTCAAGGCTTATAGTCTGAAAAAACATGACATATAAGGAAAAAGGGATTAGGAGGGAGTGGGATGAAGCAAGCTCAAATAAAAGTTGTCAAGACACAGTTCCTATAATGCAGTTAAGAGCAGAAACTCTGCACCCCTGCCAGTGGTGGTTCTGGGTGTCTTACCCTTGATACAGAGTGGTTTACCCCAACCCCACCCTGGAAGCTGTCTCTTCCCTGAGGATCCAGTAGCAGAGCAGGTGAAAGTGTCCAGACCAGCTCCTATCACAGAGCCTGAGTCTTGTGGCTGAGAGGTAGAGCATCTACTTGTATGAAGAATGTCCCAGTTTCAATCTCTGGCATCTCCAGATAGGCCATGGGGGGCGGGGTCTTGTCATCTGGTCAGCCCAGAATCTCCCTGGAGAGGTCACTTCATGCACTGTGATTCTCTAGCAGTCTGACTTCACACTCAGAGGTGCATCCACTGTCTCCTGAGACAGATGGATGCCAGCAACCTTTTCCTGTTCCATTAACTTGGAGAGGATCCTGTGTGTGTCATTGTGTCTTAGGTTTTGGGTGGCTTGCTGCTGGTAGTAAGAGATCTGCCAGCAGGGTTTAAAGGTATCCTAAGATGCAGGTGCTTCAGATGTGCACTTCTATACATGATGTGGGGATGCCACACAGAGAAAGCGAGAACAGCAGAGGCGAGAAATCTCTATGTTCGTTTGTACTTAGCTCAACAGTCTACCACATCTACCGGGAAGGAAATTTAGCATGCAATAATTTTTGTGTGCGTTGCTTCTGGGCTTGCTTGGCTGTTCTTTCTCCTAGGTATGAGAGGCAGGTCCATTTCCTGAGGGTAATATTTGGTGCAGCAAAGGAAAACAACAACAGACCATCCACCTTTAAGTCAAGAAAGGAAGAAAAATGCTGTAAATGGATCAGCTCAGCTTACAAAAGAAAATGCATTCTGCATCACGAATTGAAATGCTGTTGGGTTTGAACAGAAATAAACACACCGCACCGCTAGCTGGCTATTTCCTCTCTTCTGCCTTTTGTCCTATTATCTCCCCTCCACCCACCCAGAATCTTGGGGCCCCCTGCTAAGCTTTGCATGGAAATGGCAATGTAGCTCTGAAAGCACAAGAGTTGAAAGTGCATCTGATGGCTTCTTGCACTTTTCAACAACAGGGAAAATGCTTTTCATCACCCCGTCTCATCTTCCCCAATAGAGTTAATGTTCTGAAGAGACCTTTATTTGGACTGTGCCATGAAAAGCATTGAAAGCTTTCCTATTCTGCAGCTCTTGAGTTGTGTACCAATGCTGCTGCAGCAGTCTGTGTGTGTGTGTGTGTGTGTGTGTGTGTGTCTTCAATCTTTGAACAAGCATGTCAGTAAACAACAGGCAGCTTCCCTTTTGTTGTTCTGGTATACAGATCCTTTGTCTACATTAATTACTTAAGCACAGTTGGAAAATGGGGAGGGCAGCATGAAAAAGTCAGGATTACATTCGCCCCACCAAGAAAAGCAGGGGAAATCCGGGAAGGAAAAGTAGAGGGAACAAGGAATCTCTTACTTTATTTTTACTTCTTGTGTGAGCAGAGACTCCACCAACAGTGAACAGAAGAAATTAATTTGTCTAGACAGATCTGTGCTCTTAAGAGCATAGAACAATGCAGGACTCAGGCTTATCTGGTCAACCTGCTGTCATCCCAAAGGCAGAATTATGCACCCACCTGCCGGATCAGCTCAAGCAAACCAGACATTGCTGTGGTGCAAGCAAAGAACTGTTGAGTGGGAGAAAGAAGCTGACAGAGCAAATAGCTGCCGGTGTCTGGAGGAAGTGAATCAACAGAAAAAGACACTTTCTACAAGAAAAGTCTCTTCTGACCAGCAGCAGATTTCTAGTGTTTCAGGCAGATGTCTTCTGTGTTATTTGCTACCCAATGATCTTTTGCACCAGGGAACTGAACACAGGATCTTCTGAATGCAGAGCAGACACTCTGCCACTCAGCCAAGGTTCTTTCTCAGGAAAAAAACATTGCTCTATGCCAAGCTAGCAAAGGGCAACAGAGAGGTGGCCAAAGGGGGAAGGTCAGCTGGCAAACCTAGAGTGAAATACCTTGTTCAACCCCTTAAAAAGTCTTCAACAACTTGGTGCCCTAATGATCAGTGGGAAGATGGATAAATACTTCATAAGCAAATCAGGATGAAAACAGCAGGAATGCTCATTGCCCTACAAGTGCTCCTTTAAACAAAGCAGAAGGAATGCTCAGCGAAGAGCAGAAACAACCTAGCCTCTGCGTAAGCTTTATGCAAGCAAATCTGGATGAACGCTCAGTAGGCAAGTCACCCCATGCCAAGCTGAGCAGCAACTCACATGGTAAAGCTCTCCATGGACTAAACCTACCCATGCAGTCAAGGAAGCACTGACATGAAAGAAGTGTATAAAACTATGCATAGCCTTGAGAAACCGGAGAGAGACACAGCACATGGTTCAACTGTGGAATTTGCTCCCAGAAGGTATAATGATACCCACCAACTTAGTTAGGTTGAAAAGGGGGATAGACAAATTCATGGAGGATAAGGCTATCAAGGGCTACTAGGTGAAGGCTGTGTGTTTACCTCCACTGGTGGAAGCAGTATGCCTTGGAATACCAGTTGCTGGAAACCACAGGGATGCTGTTGCATCCAGGTCCTGCCTGTAGGCTTCCTAAAGGCATCTGATTGGGCACTGTGAGAATAGGATGCTGTACTAGATGAGCCATTGGCCTGCTCCAGCAGGGCTCTTCTTGTGTTCTTTTGTCTCTTAAGGGCAGGGGCTCTTACGTGCTTATTCCACCTGCAATCTGAAGTGGTACACTCCTGAGAACAGCTTTGACCTGTGAGCTGCTCAGACGGATCAGGGCTCTCCTTCCCAACAGAAGCTTAAGCAAGCACCTGACTGCGTTGCTTTTGGAAGGAGCAATGGCTGAATTTCAGGCCTGGGACTCTCTGAATACCCGTGCTCTGACCTAGAACATCACAGGAGGAGAATAGAGAGAGGTGCCCCTCTATCAGCAACACACAACCACACCTTGATGGAATTAATCAATGGAATTAAAAGACTACATTTCTGGATGAGGTGACGCAAAGGCAGTCTCGAACTTTGGCAACCTCTCTGTTGTTAGTGTCAGCTAATCCCAGAGAAGAAGTGGGTGATCCAGACGTCTCGTTCCCGATTGCCAGAATATGAGCCAGTCTGCCCACGGATATGTATTTGTTCTTTCCGCTGCTAAATCTGGTTGCTAAGTCCTCTGAGAACCCCTCCCGCTGTCATGAGTCACATGTGTTGAGTCGGTGCTGTTGGGTGCTTCGGAGCATCCAGACCCCGAGATGAGCTGGCAACAAAGGCTTCGCATGAGGCAGGATGCAGCCTGTGCCCATCTGGAGCCATGCTGGCAACAGGAAGCAGCATGAGTAAGCTCTTGTTAGGTGGAAGAGGAAGAGGGGCAGCAGAAATCCTGCTCTAATCAATGGCCCAGCTCATCTGTTGCAAAGCATAAGAAGCCCCTGGCTGCTGGATCAGACCAAGGGCTCATTTCTAGCCCCCTGCACAATCTTTGCAGGTGTCTTCTGCAACACATTATGGATGCAATCATAGTGCATTACTGGTGGGCTTATACTGGACCATTCGGCCATCATTCCCCTTCATTCATGGTTTGGGGGCTCCAAACATCTCTTCAGCACCCTTAACAAAGTGCAGTTCCTAGAATTCTTTGCAGGAAGCCATGACTGCTTAAAGTGGAATCATAGTACCTTAAACGGATGATGTAAATCTGGCCCTGGGCACAGTCTTTTCCATGTGGTGAGATGTTCTCAATTTCTATTTTAGCTATTATTTCTCAGTTTGCACCTATACCTATTACCGGTAAATTGTACATGCAAATTTTATTCAAATCTGCTTCCTCTCCTGTCCCCTCCTTCTGCAATATGCAAGTAGATATTTTACACATCAAATTGCCTTACAGTAAGTTGGGCCATTGGCCCCTCTAGGCCAGCATTGTCTCTTCTGATTAGCAGGGCCTCTCCAGGGTCTGGGGGCAGACAAAAGGCCCCTTTTCCCCAGCCTTGTGCTTGAGAGGTGCTAGGGATTGAACCTGGGACCTTCTGCACTCAAAGCATGTGCTCCACCACTTTGCTATGGCCTGATTCTATTCGATCTTCTTTTTAAAGGAAAACGGGGGAGAGAGATAGCAAGCCTTCAACTCCCCTCCCCTTCCCTGCTCTCCAGGTGATGGTCTAATGAGAGTAATCAATTTGGCAGGAGAGCTTTGGCTAATCTGCCCGTCTTGCTCCTGCCATCCGTGCAAAGTTGTATGGTGTGCACAGCCGAAGCAACTGGGAGCAGCAAAAAAATGGCAATGCTTCAGTGGCCTAATCAAGGCCCAAATTAGTGAGACAGCAGAGCCCTGCTGGGACAGCAGCAAGAGCAGCAGCAGCTGCTGAGCTGCAGTTCGCTTGTTGCAACAGGACTGGAATGGCAATAAAATGGCAGGGGTGGGGGAGAGAGGAGAGGGAGGGGGAAGGGTGTGGCCAGGATCAAAGCTGAGCAGAGGGGAGGAAAGCCAGCCAAGAGAGAAGTGTTCCCCCCATTTTTTTTATTGAATTTTCTTTTTTTAATGCTTTTTATTGATTTTATTGATCCTTTAGATCTATCCAATCACCGCCCGGTTTCGAATCTTCCATACCTGGGTAAGGTAATTGAGAGAGCGATTGCTGAACAGCTTGGTAGGTTTCTGGATGAAACATTGGCTCTGGATCCATTTCAGTCCAGCTTTCGCCCTGGTTATGGGACCGAGATGACTTTGGTCACCCTAACAGACGATCTCTGTAGACAGCTGGATCGAGGCGGGTTGGGACTGCTGATTCTTTTAGATTTGTCAGCAGCCTTCGATATGGTTGATCATGATCTTTTGGACCACTGCCTTGCCGACATAGCGATTCAGGGCACAGTCCGACAATGTTCTGCGCTCCTTTATCTCAAGTCTGGGACAGAGGGTGGCACTAGGGAGGGAGTTGTTGCTGTGGCAGTCCTTGGTGTGTGGAGTCCCGCAGGGCACAATCCTTTCCCTGATGCTTTTCAATATCTTTATGCTCCCCCTTGCCCAGATTGCCTGGAGTTTGGGGCTGGGTTGTCATCAATATGCTGATGACACCCAGCTTTATCTGTTGATGGACGGCCGCCCTGACTTGGCCCCGGACACACTGACCAGATGCTTGGAAGCTGTGGCTGGATGGCTGCGTGGGAGCTGGTTGAAGTTAAATCCTTCAAAGACAGAGGTCCTCTGGCTGGGTCGGGATGACATGGGGTTGGGAAGCCAACTCCCATCTCTTGCGGGGGCTCAATTAGTGCCAGCGCCTTCTGTCAGGAGTTTGGGTGTAAGCTTCGACGCCTCCCTTTCCATGGAGGTGCAGGTTGCAGCCACAGCAAAGGTGGCATTTTTCCATCTCCTCCATATAAAGCAGTTGGTCCCTTACTTTCAGCTGTGTGATTTGGAGGCAGTAATGCATCAAGTGTGGAATAAACAAAAGATTAGAGGGAAGATGTGGAAACATCTCACAAGCAAATTGGGAATGAATGCTTGTTGTATAACCTCCCCTCAAAATTAGCAGCAAAAAAAAAAAAGAAAAAAAAAAAGCTAATGCAATTCTAGGTTGCAGAAGTCTAGTGTCCCAATTCAGGGAAGTCATAGGTAAAGGTAAAGGGACCCCTGACCATTAGGTCCAGTCACGGACAACTCTGGGGTTGCAGCGCTCATCTTGCTTTACTGGCTGAGGGAGCCGGCGTACAGCTTCAGGGTCGTGTGGCCAGCATGACTAAGCCGCTTCTTGCAAACCAGAGCAGCGCACGGAAACACCATTTACCTTTCCACCGGAGTGGTACCTATTTATCTACTTGCACTTTGACGTGCTTTCAAACTGCTAGGTTGGCAGGAGCTGGGGCCGAACAATGGGAGCTCACCCCGTTGCGGGGATTCGAACCACCAACCTTCTAATTGGCAAGCCCTAGGCTCTGTGGTTTAGACCACAGTGCCACCCGCATCCCTCCTCTATTTTGCCTTGGTCAGACCACGGCTGCAGTACTGTGTCCAGTTCTGGGCATCACAATTTAAGAAGGATGTTGACAAGCTGGAACGTGTGCCTAGAAGGGCGACCAAGATGATCAAGGGTCTGGAAACCAAGCCTCACGAAGAACAGTTGAGGGAGTTGGATATTTTTAGCCTGGAGAAGAAATGACAGAGAGGTCATCTTCAAATATTGGAAGGGCTGTTACATGGAAGATGAAGCAAGCTTGCTTTCTGCTACTCCAGAGGGTAGGACCTAAACCAATGAATTCATATCCAAGAACGAATATTAGGAATGGGCTACCTCAGAAGGCGGTGGACTCTCCTTCATTGGCAGTTTTTAAGCAGAGGTTGGATGGCCATGTCATGGCTTCTTCAGCGGTGCTTGCTGCCTTGCCAGGGGTTGGACTAGATGATGCTTTGGGTACCTTCCACCTCTACAATTCTATGATTCCATTATTTTTCCACTAGGTGGCTTATGGCAGGCACCCCCAGACTTTCAGCATTTTGTAGAAGGGATTTGTGGAAGGAGAAAATTAGGTTTTCGCAATTAAAGTGGATGAAATGGCTCTGTCACCCTGGCCTAGAGCAACAAATCCACAAAAACAAACAAACAAACAACAGAACAGAATTTTTTTGTGGTTTAGAAAGTGAGGGGAAATCATTGAAGACTGTAGAATGGGCAGATGATTAATGGGCAGCTGTATCAACAGCCCACAAGCAAATCAGGAGGAATGTTCAAGAAACCGGAATCTATCTAATCTCCGCATAAGCTCTGGGCAAGCAAAGCAGGATGGATAAATAGTGAGTCCTTACTTAGAGGCAAGTCCCTCCATGGGTCTAGCTTCTTTCTCTCTGAGGTCTGGAAGCTTCCGAGGCTGGATGGGGTTATATAAATATTTCCCGGAATCTCCCATGCACAGAGAGCCTCTTCAGAGAGGCTCTCCAACGTTCTGAACAAACTCTTGTTAATTAGCCTTAATTAATCATATGAACAACAAGCCTCATTTCCAAATCAAAGCCAAGGACCATGTTAGAGCAAACGTCACTGCCAGGCATGTTTTGAACAGAGAAGAGTTTCAAAGCCTTGAACCATCGGGGTGAGTACATACCCTTGAAAGGCCAAAACGACACTATTCAAAAGGACAGGCTCAAAAGCATAAGAGGAGCTTGATCACTCCAAATGTCCATCTTCTGCTAACATTGCGGGGGAATGAAACCACAGCCTAATATAAGAGCAACATAGAGTTTCAGGATTCAGGGGTAGACTGCCCCTGAATGTGAATGTTCCATCACACTTAAAAGCCATTGATAGAACTCTCCTTCTCCGTGGATTTGTCTATTTGCCTTTTGAAGACACTGATGCCATGGGAGTGGCTGCTACCGCCCCACCGCTTGTGGCAATTTCTGTAGTCCACTTATGCACTGTGGGGAAAAGGATTTCCTTCTGTCTGTCCTAAATCTACTGCCAATCAATTTCACTGGAGAGCTAGGATTGCAAGAAAGGGAGAGGGGGAAAGCTCCACTCCACCCTGTGCATTTCATGTCTATGGTGTGTGTGGTGTGTGTGTGTGTGTGTGTGTGTGTGTGTGTGTGTGTGTGTGTTTTGAAGACATCTATAATCTGTCCTGAGGTCCTGGCTGTACTTTTCCTTTCCTAGCAAGTAAACACAGCGGACTCCATCTCATATACCTGGGATGAAGAGCAGAGAATCCAGCTCGGGTGATGCAGCTTCTGGGCAGGTGTGAGCCACAGAACTGTCCCACCGGCATCTGCAAGTGGGGCAATGTGAGAACAGGATGCTGGACAAGATGGGCCATTGGCTTGATGCAGCAAGGTTCTACTTATGTTCTTGTGAGATTGCACCAGGCACATTCACTGCTCCCAGCATCAAAATGTAACTCCCAAAGTCCACTGGAAGTTTCTGCTGCTGCCACATCAAGCCCAGGAATCAAAAGAATTTGTTGCAGCAGCTGCTGCCAAGCAAAGTTGCCTTCTTAAAGAGGGACTTGAAGGCTCATAGAAAGGCTTGGGAGAGAACCCTGCAAATTATGAAAGCTGTCTAGATTTGAGTTATACTCCCTTTATCATCTTTCTATGAGGAGGAATATTTCTATCAGCAAGATTCACCACTCATTCTGACACTTCCTCAGCAGGACGTAGCAAGAATAAAGGCAGACCAACTTTTCAAGAGAGGAGTTGTCCATATACCAGCATTTAGTTTCTGGATGGGCACCAAAATCCAACACATGCAGCCATCTGTCCAAATCTAAGGACAACTGTAGTTGTCAAAATAATGATAATAAAGGGGGATTTTGTGACCTGCAAATATGTGAGATAAAAACAGCACTTGCAACCAGGACAAGGAAAGGCAGGTCTGAAGCTCTCGCTGTAAAGCTGCCCCACTTAATCAGCATCAATTGTCCCAATTTCACTGAAGAAACTGGGACAATTGAAGTTGATTGAGTGTAGATGCTTTTGAGCTGTCCCAGCAGGTGGGATTAATTACATTTTACCTGGGTATAAAATGTCTGGGAGAGCGAGCAGATGCAGAGTGTTGCTCTGGTGATCTAATCTGGCTTCAGACTTGCCCTTCAGCAACCCAGTAGGGACAGGAAGCGAAGCATAACTTGCGGCAAGGACCATGCAGACTCTTAATTGAAATTATTAGAGTTCAAGAGAAAAACACTCAATATTTCTCTGATGAAAATAGGGACGTCCCATTCCATAATGGTAATTATACTGTTTATACCACACACATCTTACTGGGTTGCCCCAGCCACTCTGGGCAGTTTCCAGCATATATAAAAACATAATAAAACATTAAAAATACCTTCCCTGTACAGGATTGCCTTCAGACGGCTCGGGGGTTGGATAACTCCATACCCTCCAACATTTCTCCAGTGAAAATAGTGACATCCTAAGGAAAAGTGGGACATTCCGGGATCAAACCAAGATAGCTTCTGTAAATCAGGGATGTCCCTGGAAAATAGGGACACTTGGAGGGTCTGGGAGGGTGTACAGCAGGACCGATGAAGGGTGCAACCCATGGAGAATTCCAAGGGACGGGGGGGGGGAGGCCATTTGGCTCCTGGCCAGATGTTCCTCACACTTGCTGTAGCATTGCTCTATGGCCTGGGAGACCAGGGTTTAAATCCCTACTCAGCCAGGAAGTTCTCTAGGTGTCACAGGAGCCTGCCAGTCAGTCAGTAATCACACAGTTCAAAGATGGAATGAAATCTTTATCAGCAAAAACACAGACTTGGGTCTCGGCTATACAGCTGCAAATAAAATGTTTTGAATGTGTTGTAAAGTGCAATATAGAATTATGACACTAGATGGCGACTGTGAGCTATAGCAAATTCAATGCATTTTTCAAAACAATTTTCAAAAAAGCATTTTCACAGCATTTTAAACATGTGTGTAGATTCCACCTTGGTTGTGTGTCTGGCCTAATGAGCGGAGCAACTCATTTCCAGTGGTTTTCCTCCATGAAAATCAGTTGCCAGGAGTGACCGTCCCTGCCTCCTCACCAGGACTTTCCCCAAGCAATCGGGGACTACACCTGCATGCACTCTCTCCGCCACCTTTTTCATGCCTCTTCTGGTTTTGGGAGACAAGGGGGGAGGGGAGCTTGCTGCTGCAGGAGGGGAGACACTCCTATTTACCAGTCTGACTCATTCCTGCCTCTTGGCCTCCCTCCTCCCACACTCCTGCTTCAGCTTCTGCCTCTGATTCTGAACTTCTCTCTGCCACAGACTCTCCCAGCTCACTAAGCCCTGTTACCTCTTCAGCTTCTGACAACTCTTCCTCCCTGGCTTCTCCCTCTGACCACTCGTCATCATCCCTTGGCACCTTCTGCCCTTGGTGGTTCCCCAGCTGGTTCCTCCCACTCTGCATCCAACCAGCCCATGTTGGGTGTGGGTTGGGTGTGGGTCACTGGGTGTGACCTTGGACCAGTCACATTCTCTCAGCCTAACCTACCTTGCAGGAGAGTTGTGAGCATAAAATGGGAGCGGCATAACCTTGCATGCTCTTGAGCTTCCTAGAAGAGATGGGATATAAATGTTTGATGATGCAAAGGCAACCCTCTGCTATTTTCCTCCTAGCACCTGGTATTCACGCTTCCTTGAAACGTGAAGGTTTTATTTAGCTATTGCGTATGAAGAAAGCTTCCTTCTCTGGCTTGATCTTTATGACTTAGGAGCAAGTCTGAACATGGGTGAACCATCTTCAAAAAAGTATGATTATGTCTGTCGCCTGCTCTAGAGTCTTCTGGGGAAATCTAGAAGGAAGAGGTAGAAGCAGCCCAGAACAGTCTGGAAACTTCACCTGAAAAGACAGGAAGAAAGCTCAGCTGTGCAATTATTCATCATCAGAAGAGTGATGCAAGGAGGAAAATAAAAAAAGAAACAAGCAGGAATGGGGGGGGGGGGAGAGGGAGGACATCTGGCAAGGATGGGCTGAATTATTTTTGATAACAATGGCCTCCTTGGAGGCTGCACACAAAAAGCATCAGTGGGTGTTGAGGATTGGAGGCTGCACAGCAGAAAAGATACCGATAAATGGAGAGGAAAAAATTGAGATGATCATGCTGTGTGGAAGGAGGCCCTGCTGATCTGACGAGGAACAGACGCTTCTTCTGATGTGTAGGAAAGTAAGGAGAGGGTGGGCTGTACTAGAAATCAATTCTTCTGCTCCGGCCTGGAGGGGAAAACAGGAGGAAACTGAGGTTTGTTGCAGAAAGGAAGACAGGGGTGGGGGTTAGAGAGAAGTGCCTCGCTGCAGAAGAGTCACTAACGCCCTTGCAATCTTGATGCTTTGGAAAAACATTTCTGTGCACAGGGCTTGCAGTGTGTACTTATCTTCAAAATAAGCCTCTGATAAGGCTACAGGCAGAGCCTGTGACTTATCCGAAGCTGCTTCCCCTTTCCAGAAGGGATTTGAAGAACGTGGGGCTTCCAATCACAAACCCCCCTACTCTCGATGACACATATGGTTACAGCTACCAGATGACTCTTTTGTTGTTTGCAATTTCTGGTTAAATGCCTAGAATTGTCTGGTGGAAGTTTCATCCCTGGCAGTTTCATGGTGAAGAAATGGCCTCCTGGTAGCTGTGACTCTTTCTGCAATTTTAAATGAGATACCCATTAAATGAGATACCCATCAGTGCTTTGAGTAAGGGCCCTCCCCTCCTGCTGAGGAAAGTGGGCCAATGTGTGTTTTCAAAGCAGCACTTCTGCCCTTGGAACAGGGAGATTTATATATTTCAGAGTTTTTTGGCTGGAGTTCACGGAGAGGAGAAAGTAGTCTTGCTAATAGGATAATAGGGTCAATTACCCACTGAACCCACGCCAGAAGTGCCTGGCGTGCTCTGGTCCATGGGGTCACGAAGAGTCGGACACGACTGAACGACTAAACAACAACAATACCCACTGAACCCCTTTTGAGTACAGTGGTACCTCAGGTTAAGTACTTAATTCGTTCTGGAGGTCCGTTCTTAACCTGAAACTGTTCTTAACCTGAAGCACCACTTTAGCTAATGGGGCCTCCCGCTCCTGCCGCGACGCCAGAGCACGATTTCTGTTCTCATCCTGAAGCAAAGTTCTTAACCCGAAGTACTATTTCTGGGTTAGCGGAGTCTGTAACCTGAAGCATATGTAACCTGAAGCATATGTAACCCGAGGTACCACTGTATGCAGAATCAGCAGCGTTTCAGATACTGAAACTTGGTTAGACTTTACCTGTTGCAATCACACCCACATGCTTGGAGGTAAGAAAATAATAAATGTGTTTATTGTAGGAAATGCATAACTTGGATAGAAAAGTTTCTAGTTCTAGCCTAGAAAAGAACAAGGCAGCAATGCCTGCACCTTTTTTCTCACATAGGATAGTTAAAGATTGATCAATCAAACTCATCTTGAGGTCCAAGAGAGAAATGGGAGGAGGAAGTTGTAAAACAGGATGCACCCTGAGAATATCAGTCTAAACAATGCAGGGATGGGGAGTTCAGCTCAAGAGGTTAAAGATACAGTCATACCTCGGGTTACAGATGCTTCAGGTTGCACGATTTCGGGTTGCGCACCATGCCAAACCAGTACCAGAAGAGGTTACTTCCGGGTTTCAGCACTCGCACATGTGAAGCACTAAATCATGCTTTGCACGTGCACAGAAGCGCTGAATTGCGGCCCACGTGTGTGCACACGTGGCGCTGCAGGTTGCGAACACTGCGAACGTGCCTCCCGCACGGATCACTTTTGCAACCCGAGCTTCCACTGTACAGGAATAGTCTGGGAATCTGGAGGCCCTGTCTTAACCCCCACAAACCCCTCTTCTGCAAGCTCAGTTGCACCCACACTTCCAACACTTGCATGCTGCTCAGGTCACTCCTGAGCAGGGCCAGATTTAGGTTTGATGAGGCCCTAAGCTATTGAAGGGATGCGGGTGGCGCTGTGGGTAAAACCTCAGTGCCTAGGACTTGCCAATCATATGGTCGGCGGTTCGAATCCCCGCGATGGGGTGAGCTCCCGTTGTTCGGTCCCAGCTCCTCCCCACCTAGCAGTTCGAAAGCACTCTTAAGTGCAAGTAGATAAATAGGGACCGCTTTATAGCGGGAAGGTAAACGGCGTTTCAGTGTGCTGCGCTGGTGCTGGCTCACCAGCTGCAGCTTCGTCACGCTGGCCATGTGACCCGGAAGTGTCTTCGGACGGCGCTGGCTCACGGCCTCTAGAGCGAGATGAGCACGCAACCCTAGAGTCGGGCACGACTGGCCCGTACGGGCAGGGGTACCTTTACCTTTACCTTTAAGCTATTGAAGGTAACGGGGCCCTTTATATAGCAAGTGGGGCCCATTACTTACATCATAGGAGCCTACACAACACAAAACACTGTTGCTGTATGTAGGTTTTATTTTATTTGTTTTTTTATCTTGTATTTTGGAAATGTACATCCAGTTTTTTCCCTTTAAAGTTTTTGGGGGCCCCCAATAGAGTGGGGCCCTAAGCTATAGCTTGTTTAGCTTATATGTAAATCCAGCACTACTCCTGAGCATCTGATTTTTACCTCCCCTTATGCTCTAATGTATATAATGTATTATAAATAAAGCAAACTTTACAAGGACACTCTGCTGCTCATTCATCCAAATGGAAACAACCTTCCTTTGGTTACTGCCCTCTAGTTCAACGTCCTGCAATGCAGGAATCACAGCTAAAGAACTCCTGACCGATGACCATCCAACCTCTGCTTAAAAACCACGAATGAAGAAGAGTTTACCACCATTCCACTGTCAAATATCTCTTGCCACCAAAAATCCTTCCTAATGTTTAGTTGGAATCTCTTTCCTGTACTTTGAATACATTGCTTTGGGTCTTCCCCGCTGGAGCAGCAAAAAAACAAGCCTGCTCCATTTTCCATGTGACAGCCCTTCAGGGAAGATGAAAATATTGGAGAGACATTTCCCTTCTGTTAATTCTGCTATTACTACTAAGTAAGTTATCATCTGTTACTTTGGCTCTTTCTCCTTCCTCCTCCTCCTCCTCTCATCTGTGTGGTGTGTTTTTCTCTCCTGCTGGTCTGTGGCTATTTATTCCATTAACCAAAAGAGGGATTATTGCTATTTTTAACTTTTGATATTGTCTGCTTTACATTGTTAGCTGTTTTGAGCATCGCCATTGGAAGGTAGAGGAGGGGAAGTGGGATAGAACTATTAGTACTGTATAAATAAAATAAATATATTTCATGCCTTCATCATAAAAGGCAACAGGTCAACAGTCCTGTCTGAATTATTTAAGTTCATATTCATATCCTGCCTCACTAAAGAAAATAACCACTCCAGTCAGTTTACGATATCATAAAGCAAAACTAGAGAATATATAGTTCAGGGATATGCAGTAAAACAAACAGTAAAAACAGGAGTAGCAGGGGAGAGAGAAATCAAGTAGACCAACATTTACAAAAGTAGAACAACACAAGCATGTAATATGAGCCTGTTGGACCAGGCCTATCTAGCTCAGCATCCCTGTTTCCACAGCGGCCAACCAGGTGCCCACAAGCCGGGCTTGAGTGCAGCAGCACTTGCCCCACCTGCAATTCCCAACAAATGGTATCCTGAGGCATTACAGTACTGCCTCCGACAGTGGAGACAGAACACAGCTGTCATGGATAGTCTCAGCCTCCTTTAGGGCTTTAATGGAACTCACACGAATGGGTTAGTTTATTGGGTTGTCATTGGGGGTTTATTGGGTTCTTTTTGTGTTTATTTTTATTATGCATTTTGTGTTTTTATATTGTGAATTTATGTTATGACCCAGACCCTCAGCTCTGTTTTCCTTTATACTGTACTTTGCATGCTGATTGCAGCATCTGGGCTTAACGAGGCACACGACCCTCACCTGTTCCAAGCCTACTCCAGCTCAGGAGAACTCACTTCCTCCCAGAGCTAATGAGCCCCACCTGGCCAGCTAGTGAGCCTTTGTCTGCTTCAGCATCCTAGAGTTTACCTTCTGCTCCTTGCACCTCAGAGCCTGCCGTGTTTGAGGAGACAGGGGCCCCTCTGGCTCTGGTTATGGGTCTTGCCACTCTGGTTCCTGTGAACTGATGCCCATCTCCTCACCATCCTCTGTTGCCTTGTGAGTACTTTCTACACCAACCTCTCCTTCCCCATCCCCAGCTTGCCCCAGTGTGTCCCAGTCACAGTTATGCCCCTGCTGGGGTCTTCTTCCTCCTCCCCACTGTCTTGTCAGTTCATGACTGAAACAAATTCTGTTGGGAAGCTGAATAATATTTTAGAACCCTTAGCAACTGATAACTTGGATAAAGTCAACTGAATATATGGATGTGGGTGATTAATTAGCAAAAGGGTGGGAAATAGTTGCTTGTGCACCTGGCAGCATTTGCTTATATTTGTGTTGTGACTGCAGGGCAATGTCCTTTGAAATGCATATTTTGTCCGTGGGCTGTTTGCTGTGGTTATCTTTTTACTTTGGGGCTAAATGCGCCTGCAAAGGAGCAGCTTGGGCCAGAGGTGTAAGATGGCAGGCGGTGTCTGTTGCATTCCATTGGAAGTTTTCAACTTAGGTTGAATGGTCATTTGTCAGGGATTCTTTAGTTGCGGTTCTGGCATTGCAGGGGGTGGACTAGCTGGCTCTTGGGGTCCCTTCCATTTCTATAATTCATTCTGTATTTGTCATGGTCAGTGCCGTTTCTGCTCCACTCTGCTTCTGCCAAGTATTACTTCATACACCTTGCCACCTGCTTTTTAATGTTAACTTTCATAACTTTTTATGTAACTTGTGTAACAGTGGTTTTTTTTGTTTTTGTTTTTTTTAAAAAACTTCATTATGTATCATTTGTGGACTTAAAATGACAACAACAATTACAGTGGTACTTCAGGTTATATACACTTCAGGTTACATATGCTTCAGGTTACAGACTCCGCTAACCCAGAAATAGTGCTTCAGGTTAAGAACTTTGCTTCAGGATGAGAACAGAAATCGTGCTCCGGCGGCGCGGCAGCAGCGGGAGGCCCCATTAGCTAAAGTGGTGCTTCCGGTTAAGAACAGTTTCAGGTTAAGTACGGACCTCCGGAACGAATTAAGTACTTAACCCGAGGTACCACTGTAGGTGAACAAATACCAGTTATATTGGCTGATTTCTGTCCCTGACCACAGATGAACCCACGAACTGCAGCAATTTCTCCTTCCTTTTTCCATTTTTGCTGGAATTCTCTGATGCCCCTGCTTGGGAGACCCCAGCACTCCCCCGGCTTCCCCCTGCTGGCTGTGTAGTATGAAAGATGGGCAATGGAGGTGAAGCCCATAAAAGTTAAAAAAAAAAGAAAAAAGGGATAATTGTGTTTCAGTGAGATGGGGTTCCACACTGAACACCTGGCTGTGAATAGCTCTCTTGCATTCTCCTTTAGAAATGGCTGCGGAAATGGAGAGAGAAAACTGAGAGCAGAGGCCACAGGACCTCATCAGCAGTCCACAGACTGTGCCCTTGCCAACCATTAAGTGACCCCGGCAGCCTCGCTCAACATCCAGTTTGAAAGGCTCTGCACAGGGTGCTGGAGACCTTTGCTTGCCCTGAATACATAATCAATGCAATCCCTCCTGTGAAACTGGTGGAAATGAAATAACTCTTGTCAAACCTGTGGTGATGGAGCCAGAGGTGGAGAGTAGGAGGATTTTTCAAACTGACTTTGGTGTGGGATTCAGTTGCTTACAGGGACACAGCCAGCAAGGGGATGCATTAAAGCATCTACCTTTCCAGTTATTCTTTGACAAGTGTGTGTGTGCACGCACGCACGTACACACACACACACACACACACACACACACGCCCTCCTGCAAGAAGGCATCAGAATTAACGGCCACAAATCAGAATAATGCAGGAAGGGGGCATTTCAAAGCAAGCCGGCTGCAGCAGTGAAGCTCCAGCACAGCACTGGGGGCACCAGAAAGGTAATGCAGCCTAATTGAGAACAGTGAGAAAGAGGGTCTCCCCAGACTGTGGGGAAAAGGCAAAGGGGGAATGGAAAGTTTTTACATGGAGTAAAAACTTCTGGGTGCTAATTGCAACAGAAACCTTTACCCCAAGTAAGGGCAGTTTTGGAACATTGGAAGCTGTCATATATCAGGTCAGACGCTTTTGGCCATCTAGTCCAGAACTGACTTTCTTCCAGTTAGCTCTCCAGTGTCTCAGGGTTGAGAGAGAGCTTTTTCATCTGCTACCTGATCCTTTTCGGTGGTGCTTCCTCCTGCTCCTGTCCTTTGAGGAATGTGCTCCCCAAAGAGAGCATATTGTCACCTCCATTAATATGTTTGGGGTTTTTTGTGCCAGGCAAAGACACTCCTTTTCTTTCAGCCAGGTGCCTGATGGCTGACAACTCTGTTATCCTTGTGGGTCTTTTTTAAAAACAACAGCAACAGCAGCAGCAGCAACAGCAACAACAACAACAACAAACCCCACAGGTTCTAATCTGAATTTATTGACTGTTATTTCCTAACAGCTAATTTACAGCAGGGGGAGCCCTTGAGTTATCACAATCTTACAACAGACTGAGCCAGCCAGCCTCTCTGTGTGCTTTCGCTGTTTTTCTCTCAGCCAAAGGGCACTCCAGATTTTTCTGAGGGCAAGCCACAGATCTCAAAAGCTACCGTAATTCTATTATTTATTTTTGTAAAAAAAAAAAAAATCAGTCACAGAATATCCATCTCAATCTGCCCGCAGAGACCAACAAATCCAAACAGAGTGAATTATTCATCACTGAAAAACTCATCTTGTTTGGTTTCTGTTTGGACCTTGCTTTTCTGTAGGCACACCTGCATATGCAGGGAATTCGGTTTTATATGATTATGAGCTTTCCCCCCTCTAATGGAAGTTTCTAGTCTAGTCCTTTTCAGGCTGCAAATATAGGCTGAGAGATGGTGATTCAGCAGGCAGGGTATAAAGGTATTTGCAAAACTGTGTCATCTGTAACATTTATTCAGGGAGTAAAATTGTGATGCATTTGGAAGTTTGCTAGGCATGGAATAGTGGCATGTAAAGTAAAATCTCTCTCTTACACACACACACACACTACGCACATTGAGTCTGGTCCTCTCTAAAGGCGAGCAGGAGTCACAATCCCTACAGGCATAGCTGTCAACTTTTCCCTTTTCTTGCAGGGAATCCTATTCGGAATAAGGGAATTTCCCTTTAAAAAAGGGGAAAGTTGACAGCTATGCCTATAGGTCTTCTTCAGCTCTGAGTGAATATAAAGAAGAAGTAAATAAAAAAATTGTCCAGTAGCACCTTAGAGACCAACTAAGTTTGTCCTGGGTATAAGCTTTCGTGTGCATGCACACTTCTTCCGATACCTTTTCTTGCATGCACATGCAAACTTAGTTGGTCTCTAAGGTGCTATTGGACATTTTTTTAAAAAAATTAAAAATTTATTTCAACTGTACCAGACCAACACAGCTACCTACCTGAATATAGAGAAGAGGTGACAGGGCAGAAGTTTATAAAATTATACGTGGTGTGGAGAAAGTGGATAGGGAAAAGCTTCTTTTTATCCCTTTCACATCCCTTTCACTAGAACTTGGAGACATCCTATGAAGTTGGAAGATTCCGGACAGATAACAGAAAGTCCTTCTGTTTAAGCTATGGAACTCACTCCCGCAGGAGGCAGTGAAGGCCACCAATTTGTTTGGCTTTTTTAAAGACTATTTACCAAATTCGTGGAGGATGCGGCTATTGTGACTACTAGCCAGGATGTCTTCGCAATTGGAGGCAGCAATGCTTCTGAATCCCAATTGCTGGAAACTATAGGAGGGGAGGGCGCTCTTGTGCTTGAGCCCTGCTTGCTGGCATCTGGTTGGCTGCAGTGGGAACAGGATGCTGGACCAGATGGACCATTGGCCTGATCCAGCAGGGCTCCTCTTATGTTCTTATGGTGATATCACCATGCCCACGAGCCTGGAATACCCTCCACTTTTCACTATATGACTCAAAGCTTTTTTACTTTAGGTTAACCTGCCCACTGGCTCTGCACTCAGAACGAGAATAGAAAACCCCCATCTATAAGTGTGCTCTGAGCATGGCGAAGGGGACGCGCAGCTGCCCTGGGTGCTGGAGTCCCACATGGTGGTGCCCCTGTGGGCACTCTGCCCACCCCTGCCACACAAATGAGGAGAAGCTGTGGCAGCTTCCAGAGATCTTTCTGGAAGCCACCACCACCACATGACCCTGGCAAGAGAGGCTTCAGCTACGAGAGGTGGCACCTTTCCATTTTGCCTCAGGTGGCAAAACGGGATGGGTCGCACCTGGTCAGTAGAACAGGGTAGATGAAGGCTGTTACAAAGGGGCGGACTACCCATGAGGGGCGATGAAGCCATTTGCCTTAGGTGGCAGAGAATCCAACCCCGCCCCCTCCCTCCTCACAGTTGCTCTGCTTCCAGCCTTGCAGGGGCTTTACCTGCACTGCCGTAACAGTATGGTTGCCCTTATCAAGGGGCATAGTGATTCGATTTGGAGCTGCTTGGCACTGCTGCCACAATCTCTCTTTGCTGCCAGCTGCAGTGCGCTCCCTCTTTCATTCCATTGCCAGCTGCCTGTGTGCCCATTCTGAGTCACTGGGCCACCTAGTCAGCCAGCTGGAAGGGGAAAGAAAAGAAAAAACAAATGCCAGTGATAAATCACAAAGAGCACTGTGTCAAAACACTTTAGCTCTCCAGAACAGCTAATTAATATGTAATTTGCACCAATGGAGCATTTTGCAAGCAATCAAAGCAGTTACCAGAGTTACAAGTGTTTTATTTTTTAAGGGAGGGCAAAGCAGAGAGGGGGGCTGTCAAATAACCAACAAGGGCAGCCTCAGAACAACCTGGTGCCCTCCAATCATTTTGGACTACCCCCAGCATGGCTGTTATACAGAGAAGCAAAGGAAACTGAGTCAGGGCTGCCTACACCGACTGGCAGCTACGGCTCTCTCATCTCTCATTTCCAGGCCCCCTCTTCTCTATTTGATCTATGCAGAGATGTCATTGAAAGTTGTTTGGAAACTTCAGCTGGTCCAGAATGCTGCGGCCTGATTGCTTTCTGGGACTGGTTACAGGGAACATCCTAGTCCCCTGTTAACTGGCTCCTGGTCTATTTCTGGACACAATTCCAAGTGCTGGTTACGACCTATAAAGCCCTATATGGCTTGGTCCCCACTACTTGAAAGATCATGTCTCCCTATATGAAACTCGCTGGGTGGTAAAATCTTTGGGTGAGCACCTTCTCTTGGTCCCATCAACTATGGTTAGTGGTGCCATGAAAGAGAGCCTTTTTTGTGGCTGCTCCCGTCTTGTGGAATTCCCCCCCAAAAGAGGTTAGATTGGTTCCCTTGTTATTCTTCTGCTGGCAGGCTAAGGCCTTCCTCCTCTTCAGATAGGGCTTTGGAAACTAAGGTATAGACACAGTTGACCAGTGGACTGCTCTCAAGGCAATCAGTATTTTAATGCTGGTTCTAGATGTGTTTTATTGTATTTTAACTCATTTGTTTTTATTACTATGTTTTCAGTAATGTTGTTTTTAATTGTAAGCTGCACTGAATCCCAAACTGGGAGAAAGGTGGCATATAAATGTGGGATGAAAGCATCCAAAATGCTAAGGAAAGGGTTAATGCTCACAAGGGCTATAGAACTCTGTGATGTCATGTGCCCGAGGCAGTTATTTACAGTCTTAACAGTTAGAGCAGCAGGTCTGTTCTCTTTTTTTCCATTTAAAAATAGTTTATTTGCCACAGCATACATTTCAAACATTCTCATAATCCTAAAAACCATAAAATTACACATCATGTGCTCTATCTCATTAAAAGGAATGGGTTATAAGATCTTTATTTCTAATTCTTGGTGAGTCCTGACTGTATAAATTAAGCAATGCCAGTCCTGGGGACATAGGAACTATCTGCCTTGTGATCAAAGACATTTTCTATTTTTGAACACTCCCATCACATATGTCTGTATGTCCCAATAGTGGGACACCCTCTCCAACACAGAGGAGAGCTGTTGGGTTTTATATAAGCTAGACGTCTAGGTGTTAAATACCAGCCATGTGAGATTTGCAGGGCTCTTTCTCTTGTCATTGCCAAAATAGATTTATACAGGGCTTTGATCCACAGTCCATTCCATGCTTCTTCCTCAATTTCTAAATTCCAATTTGATTTCTACCATTCTCTCATATTATTCTGGGGAGGGAAATATGCCTTTATAGTTGATTTATACAGGGATTATATTAATCTTTTTGTTGCTTTTTTTATTCTACTATTATTTTTTCATATGATGTTAATTGTCCCGTGGATTCAGTTTTAATCTTCTAATTTATTAGAAATGACCTTAGTTGATTTCCTAATAGCCACAGTATTTGAGGATATCCCAATTGGGTTTGTATCTCATTAATGGTAAGCGGCCTTCTGTTTTTGTAAAAATCTTTCAGGTAGTATAATTCTTTCCACGCTTTTATGTTATAGGTTTTATATTTATTTGTAAAGATTGGGTGAAACTGTATTGCCATTAAGGGTGATGTGCCTGGGACAAAGAGCTTTGCCCGTTTGGTCCAAATTTTAAAAGTTTTCAATCTGTGTAAGGAATTTAGTTTATCTTTTAAAAGAGGTCTTACTTTTATAGGGATACCGTCTATTTCCACATTCTCCAACTTATTCCATTGGATTCCCTCATTACCAGACATTAGGTCTAGCATATTGCTCAGCTGACAGGCGTTATAATAGCTATTTAAGTTTGGAAGTCCCCATCCTTCAACAGTTGGGTGCTGATACACCAGGGATTTTTTAATGTGTGTTCTATCTGACTGAAATATTAATTTTTCTTTGCCACTTGGACATGTGGGGTGGTGGGATCCACACTGGTAGGGTTTGGAATAAAAATACAATCATATATTGGTTCTTGAACGGAATCCATTCTGGAAGTCCATTCAATTTCTGAAAACGTTTGAAAACCAAGGTGCAGCTTCCGATTGGCTGCAGGAGCCAACCAGAAGCCATGGAAGCCGCATCGGACGTTTGGGTTCCAAAGAACATTTGCAAACCGGAACACTCACTTCCAGGTTTGTGGCATTCGGGAGCCAAAACGTTTGAGTCACAAGGCGTTCGAGAACCAAGGTATGACTGTAATAACTTTGGAACAATCATCATTTTGGTTGTGGCCAGTCGGTCCATAATAGAAAATTTCATTTCCCCCCAGTGCCACATATCTGTGTTTATTGTTTTCCATACTTTGCCATAATTTGTCTGATATAACTTATTTAAATTGTGAGTAATCAGAACACCTAAGTATCCGAAACTTTTCTTAGCTATTGGGATTTAGAGAAGGTTTTTTGAAGCTGGGGGGTGGGGTTATGAAAGAACATTACATCTGATTTTTGAAAATTTACTCGTAAGTCCAGAAATATTGGAGAATTTCTCCAATTCCAGACTCAATAGTTTTCTTGGGTTGATTGGCTCTGATGTGCATAAAACAATGTCATCTGCATACAGACCCAGAATATATTCATTTCCATTGATGATTAGGCCCTTTCCTGCCAGAATTTGGTTCAGTCTAATTGCCAAGTGTTCCAAGATTATGGCAAATAATAAAGGCAACAGTGGGCATCATTGCTTTGCTATATCAATTTGACATTTTTGCGAGTCTATATTATTTACCCTAATTTTGGCAAATGTGGTGCCATAAATGTTCTCTAATAATCCAGTGGATTTTGGACCAAATCCAAACTTTATCACTTCAATTAAACACCTGGGTTCTATACATTCAAATGCTTTAAATACATGCAGTGATAGACAGGTTGATGTTGAAGTTGTCTGCTTGCTGTGGTATATTAAGTTCAGTAATTTTCTAATTGGGTCTGCAATTTTGCATCCTGGAACAAACCCTGGTTGGTCCAGGTGGATGTATTTCCCAATAAATGCTTTCGTCCTAGTAATCATTATTGTTGTAAAGATTTTATAGTCAAGATTAAGTAGAGAAATTGGGTGATAAGATTCCACCAGAGAATGATCTTTGTGTGGTTTAGGACATAGTACAATTCTCAATGATTTCCAAGTTTCTGGCAGTGAGTCGCCAGCTAGGTAGCAGATCTGTTCTGTTCTGTTGCTATCTGCCTCGGAGTTAGTCATTCCATAACATTATTTATCTTAGATAAAAATCTATGTAAGATGTATTAGTAACATAAGTAACACCTATATGCAATGTATATTTTAATCTGCAAGCGCAAGTACGCTAAGGTAAGCCCCGCCCCACATAATCGATCACATGACATGATGCACACACACCATTTGAGTGGCAGTGGCCATCAACTTTGGGGGCTCCCGGTTCCCTCAAATATTATGGGGGGCAAAGACCCCCTCAGCCTCTAGGAGATGCCTCCTATGACACTAAGTAAAAGTTATGTTATTTAAACTTTAGAGAGTGTATTGCATAGTTTTTATAGGAAGGAAAAGGGAACTAAAAGGGTCAAATGACTCATGCTGTCTTCTGCATAACTCTGTAAATGGGAACTAGAGTTTAATTCCCAACAATAAATCAATTAAATAATTATAAATAAATTCAGTGAGGCAGTGAATTTACCCTTTGCCTTAGTCCTGGTTCTGGACTTGCCAGTGGGCGGATTTAGCTCACACTGCTTTTTGTGTGGTGGGTCACCATCACTGGGGCTGGGAAGGTCATATGTGACTGACACTTTGGGTGCTTTCTGCTGGAGTTCCCCCTGAGATGTTGGCAGCTCTTTGGCCATCAAGCTACACAGGAGCCGCTTCACGAAAAGGTCAATTGCAAATCAATTACGCCTGGAATTTACAGCCTTGCAGAAAATGATGATAAATTTACCCTCCACTCCCACCCACCGCCCTTCCCTTTAAAAGGATGGCTGTCAGGTTTTGACACATCTTTAAAACTCTCATGCTTGCTTTTTTTGGCATATATTTAGGAATAGGATTTGAATAAGCATTGGTATTAAAAGCCAGACTATTTAAAGATTCCCTTGCTTTGCTGCTACTGTGGGTGAAGCATGGAGGATTTCACAGGAGGGAAGGGTTTCCGGAAGTTGGCAGAGATGGTTTTGGCAGGAAAAGGAATTACTTCTTGCATACAGCAATGCCCTGATCCAAAGGCTCTGCTTGCACCAACATGCCTGGGCAGCTTTTAGAAGCCCTTTCCTCATCCTTCTCTCACTCCAGGACAATATTCATGTCTTCCAAGTCGCCCTTAAGTTTCTTGGGACTCTTACATATCTCAGGACCACAGCTTGACATTTGATTTTTTTTTTAAGCATCAAAGTAGTCACCATGGAAAAATAGAACTTGCATTCTGCTCAATACACTCTCTCCTTTCTTCTGTTCTCTTTTTATTCACTTATCCCCATCTAAACCAGAGGGGTGTCCCACTGTCATAGATGGAAATAATGTGAGAAAAACAGATCCCGTCATGTGTTGCAATGAATCTAAGGTTTTTTATTATGGGTATGTGCTTCTGAGTTACATATATATATACAGTGATACCTCTGGTTAAGAACTTAATTCGTTCTGGAAGTCTGTCTTTAACCTAAACTGTTCTTAACCTGAGGCACCACTTTAGCTAATGGGACCTCCCGCTGCTGCCGTTGTGGCAGCACTGTTCGATTTCTGTTCTCATCCTGAAGCAAAGTTCTTAACCCAAGGTACTATTTCTGGGTTAGTGGAGTCTGTAACTTGAAGCGTCTGTAACCCAAGGTACCACTGTACATGAATCTGTGTGTGTAAAAATATTTTACATAGTGCAATTTTATTTTATTTTTAAAAGTTTTTTATTTTGAATTACATATTGGGGGCACCATCATCTTTTCAGTGATCTCTAAAGGTCTTAATCCAACCCTGCTGCCCCTTCAACCTCAGCCCACCTCCACCTGCCTGCCTTGTTACTTCAAACCAGTCCAATGGGGTGGCCCTGGCTGTCAGAATGAGTTGACTCCGCCTACCATTGGCTGTGGTTCCACCTACTGTTGGCCACTCTGCCTCCCACCCCACCAAGCCCAATGCACACCAGCAACTGGTGCTTTTAGATGTCATGTGAAGATGACTGTTTTCCTTCCAGCTTTTAGGAACATAGGAATGATAGAATCTCAGAACCATAGAGTTGGAAGGGACCCAACTCCACCCAGTCCCCCATACAATTGGAAACCATACCATATCCTGCTTAGCTTTGCAAATGTGCTAGCAGTTTTATTGCTGCACTTCTACTGAATTGGTCCATCTAACTCAGTACTGTTGACACTGACTGGCAACAGTTCTCCAAAGTTTCAGTCGAGATCTCTTGGTCGGTCTCTCCCAGATCTACCTGGAGATGCCAGGGATTGAACCTGGGACTTTCTGCATGCAAGGCAGGTGTTCTGCCACTGAAGTACATCTCCTTTTTGGAAATGGATTAACTACATGGCTGGCGATATCTATGGTCATGGCTGTGAGCTGCTGACATTTTTCATGCTTATTGGTTTTATGTAAGAAATAACATCTTCCTATATACATAAAAATGTAAGGCTGTCATCACACAGCCTCCCGTTGGGTTTGTATGGATTTGCATGGTCAGGGAGAGGAGCAGTGGAGAGGAGCAAGAAAGAAAGAAAGCGGGTTTTAAAATGTTTGCCTGAACCAACAGCCAAGGTTTGATTAAAATAGGGATGAGAAACACAGAGGAGCTGTGAGGGGATATGGGGGCCCCCCTGAAGGCATTGTGAGGGGATTTGAGGTGTTTAAGTGAAGTGTAAAAGGAGGAAATGGAGGGTTTGTCAGGGGTAGGTAGAATTTGTGATCAATGAGAGTAGCGGCAGCAGCCCCTATGAGAGTAATGATGATGATGAATGGCTCTTATTTAAAAAGCAAACCCCTTCCTCTCTCGTGTTAACTTTGGAGTGCAAGTTCCTTCAGGCAGGGATCTGTTTTCATAGTCTTTATAAAGTGCCACATCCATAGATGACACACAGCAGGAAGTGGAAGAAGGGGAGGTGGTGCCTAAAGGTGGGAGCCGGATCTGGAAAGGTTGGGAACAGCGTCTGGCTGCAACGAAGGAAGAGGGTGGTTTTCACCCACTCCTCTACTGACCTTTGAATCTTAAATATGAGGGCGCAGCAGACGTGGCTTTGTGACAATGCCGAGCTGGAGTTCCCCCTGAGTTTCATCCAGACCTTATCTAGAGTTTTATCCAGCTGGTGCCAGTCTGCTGCCTTCCAGATATTTTGAACCACATCTCTGAGCAGCCCCAGCCAACAGGCTGGTTTTGGGCACTTCCAGATGTTTGCTGTTTTGGGGTAGGATTCCATCACATGCAGGTAGTGTAGTTAGTTGGGAGGTCTTGTGAAACAAGCTTGCTTCCCCAAAGGACTGGACTTTATGTAATAAGGGAAGTAACAGAAATGTCCTGAAAAGTGTGGATAATGCTTGCTTTGCTGCAACATCATCTAAACTCCCCACAAACAAATCAGGAAGAATGCTCAATAAACAGGACACCTGGAAGAGATCTTGGTCTCAGACCTAGTTTCCAGTGCCAGAGGCCTTGGGGCATAAATCCTTCAGGCAGAGATGCCGGCACCCAGCCCTGTTTGGAAATTATGCATTCCAATTTTGAAAGCCTTATCCCAAACCCTATAAATAAGGGTGCTCACTGGGAGAGAAATGCATTCTGCACAAGCGCAGGAGCAGTATGTCCTTTTCTAACTCCACATATTCCAGGGGTTGACCCATGGCACTAAAACATAGGTTCATGGGCTGAATTCTTGCTCATTTCAAGCTGTATGTGGCTGTTGCTCATTGTGGACAATAATGAGATAGATGGACCAATCATATGATGTAGTATAAAACTTCCCAAGATTCTTCCTGTTTTTCATAGCTCAGCTGTAGAGCATTTGCTTTGCATGCAGAAGGAACCATGTCCAGTTCCCAGCATCTTCAGGTAGGGCAGGGAATGCTCCCTGCCTGAAACCCTGGAGAGCAACTGCAAGTCAGTGCAGACAACACTGAGCTAGATGGGCCAATGGTCTGACCTGGTATAAGGCAGCTTCCTACCTTCCTAACATACTACGGATTATTAAAGGCCCTATGAGTCCCTGCAGTGGCATTACTCTGGTGTCAGTGATGCAAATATGAAATGCAGGTAGGGAAACAACTTGTTGTGGCTACTAGCAGTGTTTTAGCGACACCCTGTGGCCAGAATCATTGCGGAAAATGCTGTTTAACAGGCAAACTTGCTCTATTGCTTGTCTTTGTTCACATTGAACAGAAGGCAGCCGGTTAATTAAAACTGAATGTGAGGATATATCCAGGGTGGATATATTGCCTACACCCAGCAACAGAAGTGTTTCCACTTGTTGGCCACATAGCCTCACACTGCTCCGCCGCCTTTTTAAGTACTCTACTCCTTTCAAGCTACTCACCCTGAGCAAGGAAAGAACTGTACTCTCCAGCAAAGCACCACAACAGTGGTTGCCATAACATCTTAGGAAGCACCATCAGGCAGGGGCAATAGGGCCCATGCATTGTATTTTTCAAACCAGACAGGTGGAGCAGTAAGGCACCAGAAGTCCTCTGGCCATACCATCTGTCCCAGTGTCCCAAGGCCCTATTAAACCAGAATTGTATTGCACTGCAGACTGGGGCTGATCCTGCCCCATACCTTGGAATGATGCTTCCAGAAGCTGCTAACTCTGTGGGACTTCCTTTGTGCTCAGTGGTCCAGAAACTGTGTTTTGTGCAGAATGCTGTTGTGGCAGGATTGCTGACAGGAACAAGACCCTGCCAGCAAATGACACCCCCCTGTTCAAAGATCTGCACTGGCTACCAATTTGTTGTCATGCCAAATTCAATGTGTTGCTCTTTGTAAAGCTACCAACAGCTTGTGACCAGTTTACCTGAAGGACTGTCTAAAACCAGGCACAGGGAACCTTTTGCTCTCCCAATGTTGCTTAAGTACAACTCCCATCAGCCGCATAATGAATGATTGACATGGGTGATGGGAGTTGAAGTTCAGCAACTTCTGGAAGGTCCTTGAAGGCTTCGATCTGCCAAGGTGGCACTCCTACAGTCATCACAAAATGTTTGCTCTGCACTCGTGAGAACTCAAGTCTTTGAGTGTGGTGGCATCAATGCTCTGCCGACTGGCTTTAGGAAGGCCCCTGCATTGTTGTTTTTGATGCCTACTCAAACCTTTTTTGCTTAGGCCAGACATGTAATTTTATTAGGTATGTTTTAAAAATCTGTTGATTTTATCTATATATAATGATTAAGCAATACTTAACTCTGTTAAAATTAATAAAACTTTTACAAGGGTTTGCAGATTTGGGGAATTGCCAGAATCTGAGACTGTGTTGAGTCTCCTCCTCTTCTACAGGCACACAAGCTTCTTGGCTTGCCTGAGGCTTGTGTCCTTTGGCTAGCCAATCTTTGTGCAAAGCCCATAAACAGGCCACATACAAATAGCAGCTATGACAGCAGCAGGAAGGTTAGAGAGGCTAGGGGCAGATATAGAAGCATGGGGGGGTTGAACCTGTGGCCCTCCACATGTTGTTGAATTGCAATTCCCATACCCTTGGGCTGTTGGACATGATGCCTGAAGCTGATGGGGAGTTGGAGTTCAACATCTGCAGGTTAGACACCTCCACTCTAGGGTGTCCTGGGGAGAGGCCCAATGGGGCGCCACCTGCCTTTTCCATAATGTGTGGATCAGAAGGCTGGGGGAATATTCAGAAGCAGCGGCATGGGACTGTGCCATAGAGAAACATCTTTCATTGTTATACAAAAGAAATGGGGACATGGGGTGTGGACATCAAGGCCAGAAGAAAGGCTTTGTTGTTACTGAATTAATTCTTACAGATTTCATATTGTGTTGACATGAAGGTCGCTTTGTTGACTTATTTTATAATTTGAGATTTGCTATATTTATTACGCTGAGTTTTTGTACCAATCGAGCTGGTTTCTGGGCTTCCCTTAGGAAGGAAAAATGGAGTTTAAGCAATAAATGGAAGCAAATGAAACATCACAATTGCCAAAGATGGCTCTGTGATCATTCCCCACCCCCCACCCTGACTATCTGATTCCATTCATCAGAAGCCAGGACTTCAAATCCTCTGGCGAAAGGGCCTCTAGCTTTTCACATGTATCTAGGCGCATCCACACCAATGGAAGCCGGAGGCACAGATTTAGTAGACATTTATTTATGTACACACTTATACACACGGTTCCCAAGCGGAGAGGCCTTGCCTTCCCTCTTCAGTGCTCTCTTGTTTGCAATTCAGTTCCAGTCCACATTGATTCTACATAAACCCACCGGACGACAATTTGGGAAGGGAAAGGGAGAAATGCACACTCAGAGGCGGGGGAACCCTCCCTCCTACACCCCATTGCCTCTGCAGAAAGGGACCACCAGACAATGTGAGGGAGCTCCTTTGCTTTGCTTTAAGAGGATGGACACCCACCCATCTGGTGCAAGCTACTTGGCTGAGGAATGCCTAGGGATCCAACACCTGGAGCCTTCAGGCCACTATCCTAAGATGTCAATGGGCAAAAGGAGTGGGAAAGAGTTCTGGGGCAAGTGTGGATGGACCATAAGGTGCTTTTTGCCTGGTCAGTGCACTGTAGCCCAGCCCCATTCTTTGCACAGTGCCCACTGAAGTAGAAATAAACCCAGTTGTGTTATTTGGGCCTGGGGCCCTTCTAGTTGGCAGAGCTGTGCCTCACTCTTGATTGACTGCTCTAGAAGCTGCTCCCAAGGTCGCCTGTATGTCATTCCACCCTTGTTAGGCACTTGGAGGCTCAGAACCTGCAGGCACCTGAGCTCCCGCACCACTAGGAGAAAGGCATTGGGGAAATAGAAAGCAGAGATAGGAAGCAACTTGGGCCTCCAGAGGGGTTGGCTGAGTTGGAATGCACTAGAAAAGCAGAGAGGCTCCCATTCAGAAGCTGGCAACCTGGCCCTTTGCCCCAAGATTTTACCTGTGCAGCTGCTGCCCATTCTGAAATGCCACCACTGTTATTGTTTTCAGGTCAATTCATTCTAGACAATCAGGGCTGGAGAAGAGGCGGAGCAGTGCATCTCCCCCACAAACTGGCCTCAAACTCCCCCAGATGTAAAAAGGAGGGGTGGGGTGGGGTAGAGTGATCCCTGATCTCTTATTAGCACTGGGATTGAGAGGAAGGGTTTACACCGAGCCTGTGAGTTGGGGCACCCACTTTGTAAGGAAGACATCCCCATGGCTTCCTCCGAGCCCCTGCGTGCAACTTGGCTGCCCCCCTCTCCAGGGCTCTCCAGGGCTCCACTGGCGCCTTAAGGAAGAACCTGCCCCCTTTCCACAGCCCTAGTGCAAAAACAACCCTTCCCCAGGTCCCCAGGTCCAGGGGGCATGGCACGCTCTCGACGGCAGGAGAGTCCATCACGATGGCTGCTCCCAAGCCCTACGTCCCTGCCCCCCCCATAGCCATGAGTGGCCAGAGGCTGTGATTCCGGGATGCCAAATAACACCCAGGCCTGGACAAGGCTTTACTTGACGTGCTCAGCAGCGTGTGAGGAGCAGTAGTACTTCTTGTGGGCAATGAAGGTCGACAGGCTGCTGAACTTGATGTTGCAGAGGCGGCAGTACCTGTGGTTGCCGTTGGCCACAGGGGTGGGGGGCCCTTTGCCCAGTGGGGTCTGCATGCTTTTGTCCGTGTACCCGGGAGGGGCGTTGGGTGTTGCCTCAGGCAAGGGGGAGATGGGCAAGGGGGCAGGAGGGGAGAGGGGGAGAAGGGGCTGTGGGGAGACAGTAGGGCGCGGGCTCCCGTTGGAGACAGAAGGAGTGGGAGGCTCCTTGCCGTTGAAGCTGTCCTTGCGCAGTCTGGGGAGGGGCTGTGGTGGGGAGGCAGTGGGCAGTGGCGGGAGCAGGCTGCCCTCCGCCAGCGTCCGGGTGGCCTCTATCAACGTGGCGCCAGCCACCGTTTTGGCAACAAATAGGCCGTGGGCATTGCGGAAGTGCTCCACCAAGTCTCCCTTAATGGCTCCGTTGAGCGGGCAGTAGGGGCACACCACCAGGGGCACCTTGGCGCCTGGGAGGTGCAGGGCTTTGGCATCCAGGTAGCGCTGCGGAAGCGAGTCCAGGCCAGGGAAGGCAGCCGGGGGTGCTGCAGGGCTCACAGAAGGAACCCCCTTCTCTACTTTGACTAATGGCGCTTCAGGTTCCTCGCTCAGCCCTTCGGGGCTGCCCCGAGGTTTCGGCACAGCTGGGACGGCCCCTTTGATCTTCTGCAGCTGCTCGAGTGTGCTGGGCTGCAAGGGTGTGGCCGGGCAGTAGTACTTCTTGTGAGCCAGGTAGCTGTCCAGGCTGTGGAAGCTGATGCGGCAGGCCGTGCACTCGTGGTAGTCGGCCAGCGGCAGGAGGGAGGCCGGCAGCACTTCCGCACCGCTGTGAAGGCGGGGCTTCTTGCTCAGGTCAATGGGGCCGTCCGTGTCGGGACTCGAGCTAGGAGAGGGGGCAGCCTTGACCACGGGAATGAGAGCTGGGACCACGGGGGGCACCTCGGGATGGGGGGCATCCGGGGCACCGCTGAGCTGGTTGGCGGCATTGTGGATTTCGTACAGCTTGCGTCGCTTGCGTGTACGGATCGGCTGGGGGAGGAAGGGCACCTTGCCCGCAGCGCCAGCCCGACGCAGCGGCGGGTCGTGGCGGGAGGCACAGTAGTAGCGCTTGTGCACCATGTACGTCTCATGGCGGCTGAAGCGGATGTTGCAGGCTTCGCAAACAGTCCGGCTGGGGTCATCGTCTGGCTCCTCCATGGAGCTGCCCCCAGGGCTCCGGCTGTCCTCACTGATGCGCCCCGTCCCATCGGCCTCAGGGGAAGGGCTGGTTTTAGCCCCACCCTCCTCCACCTTGATCTCTTGCTTGACCTCTGGGACACTGGGTGGGCTGGCGCCTGCAACAGCTTCCCCCTCATGTGTGGCCTTGCTGTCTCCCGGCAGTGGGGGCGAGATGAGGACTCCAGGTGTGGGAGGGCCTTTGGGGGGCACTGAAGGAGCCGCCTTCAGCTTGCGAGGGCCGGGGGGGCTCTCCTCTGCCAAGCGGCGGCTGGAGCAGTACAGCCGCTTGTGGACGTAGTAGTTGTTGATGTTGTTGAAGGTGATCTCGCACTCAAAGCAGGTGGCGCCCTTGGGCACTGGGGTGCCTGGGAAGAGGACAGGGGGCACCACGGTGTGACCTTGCTTCAGGCGGCTGTGCACCAGCTCCGACATCTTGGCCAGGATCTCTGAAGCTTGGGGCACCACCGTGGCCTCGTGGCCAAACATGTACTGGGGGAGAAATATTGTGCCACCAGGTGTGCTTGACCCGGGCTCGCTGGGCACTGGGCTGGACCCGGGCGTGGGGCTGGTGATTTCAGACTTCACCTTTACTGAATGCAGGCTATGTGGAGAGGATGCGCGAGAAGAGGCGTCTGGCTCCAGCTCAGGACCAGCGGTTGCCCCTGTCTGGGAGGTCCCCTTGAGGGCTTCCCCCTCGTCTTCAGGCTCCTCCTTGATCTGCACTATTGTCACCCCATCCCCTAGTGTGGAGGAGAAACCTTCTTGGGGTGGGGAGCCATTTGCCGCTTCCTCCGTAGGGGGCGCCATCACCCCCTGTGTCGCCAGTTTGGCAGGGGTGTCCAGCTGGCCCTGGGCAGCTTTGGGCTCCAGGCCTGGCATTACAGCTGCAGCGGTGCTGTGCAGGACCACGTGCTGTTGGAGGCTGGGCAAGCAGTCAGCCACATAGCCACAGAAGCTGCACTTGAAGGTGGAGGCTGGGCCCGGCATGTTCAGACCTGTAGGGAGAAGGGAGAGGTGCTTAGGTAGTGGCTCGGCCATATCCTCACAGCCCTGAGGTGGCTGGCTGTAGCATTGTCAATGAATCTTGTAATTTTTGGCTCAGAGATCTACAGATTCTGGCTGCTTGTAAAGCTTGCCTGGGAAGCAAAATGGAAATTATTCCGCCCAGATTCTTCTCGGGCTCAGATTAAAATCCTATCTAGAAAAGAACAAGTCCCGCTCCACTCCAATTCCTCCCCAACACTGGCCACATACCTTCTTCCTTAATGCTTGGCCAGTAGTGGAACGGAAGGGATTTTGGGAAATGTACTTTTCCCAACACTACTGGCCAATGGCACTAGGAAAACTACTTTGCCCAGTGCTCCAAGCTCCTAGGTAGCCAAAGAGTGGGGGCAGCAGGGAGGGAGATTTCCTCCCTTCCACTGCTCCTCTGGACCAGGCAGCAAGTCATGTAGACAGGCAGGTGAATGAGAAGATTCAGACCCTGTTGCAGTCCCAAAATGAGGTCTGAATTAGCTTGGAATCGAACTCAGAATGAACTGAGGACGTTTCCAAGTCACAGAGGAAAGCAATTCTGCTTTCTGAGCCTGACAAGGGGCGTTCGTCTCATCATTAGTTCCCCAAGCATGCTTCTTCCACAAATGCTTGGCTGTATATGTGACACCCACAGATACCGTATTTTTCGCTCTATTGGACGCACCGGACCATAGGACGCACCGGACCATAGGAGGGGGAGAACAGGGGAAAAATATTTTTTCCTTGTTCTCCCCCTGTAAAACAAGGTGCGTTCAAGGTGCATTCACCCGAGCGTGTGGAGCTGGCGGTGGGGGGAAGCGCTGCTTCCCCCCACCCCCAGCCTCAAAGATCCCTGAAGCCTTTGGAGCGCAGCGCCCTGCTGCCCTGCAGAGGCTTTGCGCGCAGCCGTCCCCAAGCCAGAACAGCGAGACTGAGCCCTCCATCTCGCTGTTCTGGCTTGGGAACAGCCTCGCTAGCCTCTGCAGGAGAGCGGGGTGAACGCACCCCGCTGTCCTGGAGAGGCTTTGTGCGCAGCCGTCCCCAAGCTAGAACAGCGAGACGGAGCCCTCCGCAGCGCTCCGTCTCCCTGTTCTGCCTTTCGGCTTAGCGGCGCAGCCTGCATTCGCTCTATAGGACGCACACACATTTCCCCTTAATTTTTGGAGGGGAAAAAGTACGTCCTATAGAGCGAAAAATACGGTAAGCACCTCTGTGGACACAACCCCCAAACTGACTCAAATCTCTGCAAGTTCCTGTCTTCTTAAAACAATTTATGGCAGGCCGTCCCCTTAATAATATTATTAAATAAAGTAAAAATTAATGGTAATAAATTTCATACAACTAAGTCCTACTCAGAGTAGACTACTGAAATAAATAATTATATATTAATTAAAACAATAATTATTAATATGATGGTAAGAACCGCAACATAAAAATTCTATCCCGCTTCCGCTGTAAGAAGCTCAAGGTGGTGTGCATAACTCTTTCTCATTTTATCCTCACAACCACCCTGTGAGGCTGGCCTAGCTGGGATTAAAACCTGATCTCTTCCTGATCCTAGTTCTAGACCCAAACCACACCATGCCACGTGCCTGACTTACCTGGAGCCAGGGGCTTGGTGGCCGGGGCAGCAATGGTGGTGCTTTGGGCGTAGACCTCCCCCTTGGAACCTGGCTGGCAGATCATATGATTTGTGACCAGGTGACTGTAGAGGATGTCCCTGGTGGTGGAGATGAATCCGCAGCTGTGGCAGACACCTGTAGAAACAAGGGAGAGCATTAAGAAATCAAGATGCATGAAGCTGCTTTCAGGCTGAGACCGCCTACCAGCCCACCTAAATCCAGTGCCACCCACTCTGACTGGCAGCAGCTGTCCCAGGTCTCATAGAAGGGTCCTTTCTGAGCCCTGATACTCAACTGCTTCCCTAATGGAAGATGCTTGGGATGAACCCAGGGACCTTCTGAATGCAGAGCTGGTGCTATACCACTGAACCATGGCCTAATATTTTGTTGGGCTTTGAGTGTGAAGTGGGTGAGCAAGAGCTCCACACATTAGCAAGGGTGCGAGGTCAGCTTATGGTGGGAAGCACTGTTGACTGCAAAGAGGAGGACCTCCAGACAGCTTTGCTACGCTACATGCAGAACAAGGCCACCTTAGCCCATCTAGTCTAGCATCTTGTTCTCACAGTGGCCATTCAGATGCCTCTTCTGGGAGGCTCAGAAGCAAAACCCAGAGTGCAACAGCAACTCTTTCCACTTGCGATTCCCAGCTGCTGGTGCTCAGAGTCACTGGGTGGTTTCCAGCTATGTCTTACTCAAAACAGACCCATGTAAATGAATGACTAAGCTAGGTCCATTAGTTCTAATACATCTCCTCTGAGTAAAACTGAGCTGAATACCACCCATACTGTCTCTGATCCTCAAGGTGGTATAATGCCATCATGAGTTGCCACTGGATTGTTGCACGGGCAGGAGGACCAGCACTTTTGGGTCTATTTATTTCATTTATATCCCACCTTTTCCTCCAAGGAGCTCAAGATGGCTTCCTGTTTGTGGAATGCTCTCCCCAGGGAGGCTCACCCTGACACCTTCAATACTTATCTTTAGGCACCAGGCAAAAACATTCCTCTTGTCCCAGGCCTTTGGCTAATTAAACAATTCATGGCCTTTTCAACTGTGGTTGGATCCAGGGGTATTGTTTTTGTTATGCATTTTTGTGTTTCTATATTGTAAACCGCCCTGTGATCCTTGGATGAAGGGCGGTATAAAAATTTAATAAAGAAACAAAAATCCCAATACATGGTTCTCCCCCTCTCCTCACTCAGCTCCTGCAACAATCCTGTGAGGTAGGTTAGGCTGAGAGGCAGACTTTGGTCCAGGGTCAGCCAGTGAACTTCATGTCTATGTGAACCCCAGCCTCCCAGGTTCTAGGTCCAACACACTATAACCACTACACCACACTGGCTAACATAGGATAAGCTACTCTGGGATGGGGACTATCTCACTTTTTTGTTTGAACCACTTTTAAAAAGCCTGTCCCCATTGAAACCAAACAGTGCTCTAGCTAAACAGTACTGCCAGTGGTCTACCTCTACGGAACACTGCTTGTGAGCTGGATCTCTCACTCCAATATTGATTGGGGATTACCGTTCAGTGTGTCTGTGTGGACCTTCAGGTGACGCTCACAGTTGGCTTTTGTGGTGAAGGCAGAGTGGCAGATAAGGCACACAAATGGCCTCTCTCCTGAAAGAGAAGCCAGAAGGAGACAACAGCATGAGAAAGGTGACCACAAGACTTGTTCCATCACCCAAACAGCAGGGAAGGGCCCAGAGCATTCCAGTGCCCCTTTATGTTGGAGAAACTGGACATGGAGGAAGGAGTTACTTTTTTCAGATGAACAAATAGCCTCATGTATGGGATAAGCCAACAGCCAAACCAGCTGCTATGTCAACAGCCCAGTGCTGTCTATATAAGTGATTAAGGTGTGTCAGCTCATCAGTCAGTGAGTGGGACTTGTGCTGTATGTCTTGAGAAGTGAGTCAGAGCCTGTTATGCTTCAAATGGCTGGAGCTACAGAAATACTTCTTACTTGTATGTATGTATCTGTACCTGTACCTGTATCTGCATCTGCAAAGACTACAAACTATATGCACATATCAACATCTGAAGCCTTATCTTCTGCTGCAGTAAAAAATTGGGACCTTAAGCTGCCTCTGTGTGGTGACTGGAACTGGGGGTAACTTCTGCTACAACTTCACCTAAGATTCCCAACACTTTAGTAGACTATTCCCAGAGAAACATATCAGGATCTTCTGCAACGTTTCTGGAATGCAGCTGAAAAGCACCCCCTGCCAAAATGCTTTGCCAACCCAGATCCCCACAGCATCTTGAGGGCAGGAGGTTAGCTACCTTTGCTCAAAACCTTGCTGTGTCTTTTGCATGCCTGCACTCTGTCTCCATCTCTCTCACACATACACCCCCCACCTTCTGAAATGCTGCCCTTCTCCTGCAATCCAATTAGTTCAGTCTTCTTTAACACCTCCTCCTCATTCCTCCAACAAGCCCAAAGCGACCAACCTCCCCCATCCCAGAAGGACAGAGGCAGCACCCTCGTACCACTGTGGCTCCGCATGTGTATCTCCAAGGAACTGGCGCTGGGGCAGCTCTTCTTGCACTGGGGGAAAGGGCAGATGCGCTCATTCGGATAGGCCTCCTTGGGCTTTTCATCCACCGTGGGAGACGTGGCGTTCTGGCGGCTGGCACAATAGTACATCAGATGGGCCTGCAAGTTCCTCTCGCTCCGGTACCAAATTCCGCAGTCCTTGCAGGGAAAGACGTCCTCTGGACAGAAGGGAGAAAGTCGGGGAGAGGGAGGGAGAAAATAAAATAAAGGAAGCACCAGCTATATCCATCTGGATTCCTCAACTCCAGCATCAAATGAAGGGGAGTCCACCACCTCCCAACGTGACAGTCTCTCCTGCTATTGAACAGACTGTAGCCTCCAGAAATTCCTTCTAATAAGGACACCAGAAGAGACCTATGGGATCAGGCCAGTAGCCAATCAAGTCCAGCATCCTGTCCCCACAATGTCCAAAGCCAAAAAGGATGCAGGGCAAAGCATTGCATCTGCGCATTGAGCAGTTTGCACTACTGTGCAAGTGCAAAGTGTGATTTAGCGCTGCTGCGCATGTGGCAAATCCAGATGTAACCTGTTCCGGTACTTCTGGGTTTGTTGCGGATGTTCGCCGGAATGGACGCTGGATGAGGCGGACGTTCGCGGAAGTATTACTGTACAAGACTTGGGCTATGTACACACTGTTGGCTTAAAGTGAGTGCATTTATTGTGCTAGGGTGACAAAGCACTTTCATCCTCTTTAACTGAGCAAACCTCAATGTCCGTTTTGCCCTTCCACACAATAATGACCACCTTGAGGTGCCCTAAATTTGGGATCCAGGGGGCATAAGAAGCATGGACCATACCCTGGGTACTTACTGTTCACAACCGCTGTGGCCAAGATGGCTGCCATGCCCGCTTGCTGTGGCAGAAGCTGGATTTCAGGGGCCAGTGCCGCTGGGTAAGAAGGCCCCTCAGGCTCAGTCTTCACGGTGTGGTTGGGAATCCCCATTGGCTCAGCCATGACAAACGCGCTCAGTGCGTCTCCTTCTGAGATGGCTTTGGTGGTTTTGCACCAGATAGAATCATCTGCAGATATGGCAATGGGTGGGGAGAAAGACCATTAAATTAGATTAGCCACTTCTCAGTAAGAATGGTCACATTGGTCACATTTGGGTTTCTTTCAGTTTCTCATTTCCCATGTATTCAGTTCAGGTCTCTACACTTATCATCAACATTTTAGAGCTAATTTCTCTTAATATACACATTATCGCAAAGTAGTTTCCACTGATATAATGCATATTTGCATGCTGTTTCTTTGCACCATCCCTGTACCACTTAATATATAAAAATATCTCCATGCGGTGTACAGAAAACTAAAGCAGCAACAGGAAAGACAACTTAAATAACCCCTGACCGTTAGGTCCAGTCGCAGACGACTCTGGGGTTGTGCACTGCTCTATAGGCTGAGGGAGCCGGCGTTTGTCCGCAGACAGCTTCCGGGTCATGTGGCCAGCATGACAAAAATGTTACACTAATACAAACAGCTAATAAAGATAGACCAACATAAATCGTGTCTCTGTCTGACACACCCTCGCCATCGCCTCGCTCTTACCCCCAGGACTCCAAACATCCACTCTGACTCTCACTCAGGGCCCAAACAATCTCACAAATCACCCACATAATTTGACAAAGAGGAGGGTTCTTCCTGGAAACTGCTGGCATCATCCTAGCCTCTCACTCTAGGCTTGCTTTCATGAGCAGGCACCAAAATGGGTGGAGCTTCCTCAGAGGTCTGTCCTGTTCAGCAGTTAATCAGCTCCACTGCACCCACCCACTTCCAGGGAGCAGAAAGTTGGGTGAGTTTCCTGGGAGGGGGTCCCAAGGATGGAAAAAGGACAGCCCTCCACTTGTGGAACTCTCTCTCCCTACTTTTCTACTTCCAACTTCTTAGTTTCCCATAATATGTGCATTTGACTCTAATGTATGCATTTGCTGGAGAACTGCAATGCAGAATTCGGAGAAGTGTGAATTTTGAAGGGTTTGCTGAGTTTTGGTTCACGTATTGTTTCAGAAAGTGTGAATTTGGTAGGTTGGCTTTTAAATGTGAACTGAATCAAATTTCTCCTTCATGCCCACTTCTGAATAACCCCCTGAGAAGTATAAGACAATTGGTTTGGGGGGACATTTTCCACCCTGAGCTAAATTCCAGTGTAAAATGTCCCAAAAGAAAGCCATTAGGTAGGCAGTTAAGGCTCTTTGCTTAGCTTAGATATTGTTTGGAAAATGCCATGGGATATGTTAACACTGGCCAGGATGAAAAGGCAGCCGAGTGACAGTAAGAAACAGATTCCTTCTTTTATTTTGTTTGTCCCAGGATCTTTTTTTGGTTTTCAGGGAAAAAAACCTGTTTGGGTACTTAACACTGCATCATGGCTATTGGTACACATAGATCGGAGTACCAGAGAAATAAATTCTCAATTAAAACCTGAAAGTGAGAAAAACTGAGGTTCAAATCCACACACAGTTCATTAAGTGGCCTTTTGCAAATCACTATCTCAGCCTAATGTACCTTGCAGGGTTAGGCTGCAGCTAAACCGTTACTCTGAGTCCCCTCGGAGGCAAAAGGATAGGATGTAAGTGGGACCAAATAAACTGAATAAATAAGAATAATGTTGTAGCAGCTGATGCATGCAATACACAAAACCACCCAGAGGTGGCAGCATCAGCCCATGGCTTGTCAAAAGCTAGCATTAACCATTTCCTTCTCCCTCCCAGTTTGCCACTCTGCTGCCCATAGCTATGCCGTCTCAATCTTTTTTTCCTTTTTCTTTTTACTCTCAGCCACCTGAAGGTCCTTTGCCTATTATCCTGGGCCTCCCCTATGGCTGGAACCCCCTCCCTAAATGTGTCCACAGTACCACATCTGCCTGCCTTCATGTCTTTCTCTTGAAATCTGTCTCCAAACCCATTTTTTCCCAGGTGGGCTTTGGCTTAACTATCAAACCCTCATGCCCAACAGTAGTTATATTTTGGGTGCATGCTACTGTAATTTGCCCACCTTCATTCCAAGCTTGCTATTCTCATCTCTCTCCTTTCCTCTGCTATTTTCCATATTGTTTATCTTAGAGGGCAGAGGCCAATTTGTTGCCTATGATAATCTGAAGGGCAGTTACGTACACTAATGGTGTTGTATATGTTGCGATAATCATCACCATCACCCTGAGCATTTACAGAGTGCTTTTGTGAGCTCAAAGTGCTACACACACACACACACACACACACACACACACACACACACACACTACTGTTGTAATATGCACTGTTATGTTGTAATATGCACAACAACCCTCTAAGGTGGGCTAGTTTGATTATCCTCATATTGCAGACAGGGGCCGAGGGTTGGCCAAAGTGTTCCCTTAATCAAAGGGAAACTGGAGAGGGAGATGAAGATGTTCAGAGAAGATGAAAAGGGATGGGACATCTCTCTGTCCAGAGAATGGACCAATTACAGAAAGACTAGGTTGTGGCTTAAGAAAACCCTTAGGAATCCAACTCTGCCCTTAAGTGCCAATAAAAAAAAATCTGGCTCTGTTAAGCAACGCTGTTCTTGTTTTGAGAAAACACTACAGATCAAATGCCTCCAACTTCTGCCAGGTGCCAAGAGGCCATTGTCCAAATACTTACCCTTCTTGTAGATCACAGAGTTGGTATCGCCTTCTCCAGAAACCAAGGGCAGCTTCAACAGCCAGCAGTTGTCATCTTCCAGTACCAGGGTCACAGGTGGGTTTGGCTAGAGACAGAAATATAAAAAACAACAACATATGTGTCACTTACACAACCGGACCCTCACCAGCACATTGTGGTTTCTTCACTTCAGCTGTTACCCCGGTTCCACATTGTGTGAAGTGTGTGTATATACAGAGCACCCTTTGTCAACCAGGGGCCCTCCAAATATTTTGGGCTACAACTCAAGAACAGATGTCACACACCGGCCATTGAAATGCCCTGTGTGAACGTCTCAGCGAGCTAATTCCTCTAAAATAGACACTTGCATAAGTTTCATAAATGGGGGGGGGGGGAGAGGTTGAATGGACAACCTTCCAGGGGCCACATGCCAGTGGTGGAAGGTTCCAGAGGCAAAAGTGGGTGGAACAACAAATGTAAATTTGACCTTTGTACAATAGGCTAGTTCCTACACCCATCCCTCTTTATCCTCCATGCAGACAAACAAGAGTTATTACAAGGGTTCAAAGGCACATTTCAGTCAGGCAAAAACGCTTCCAGTGTAGCCTGCAAAGTTCTGAGGGCCAGTTGGAGAAGGATGGGGGGGGGGGCGCATATGGTCCCAGGCCCTGAAGTGTCCCACCCTTCCCATATGCTCCAGCCCAACATGTGGCACATGAACCCTCCCACTACATGTGCAAGGAGCCTTTCCTCCCATGAGGAGTCATGAGGATAGGGAAAGGAAGCACAATGTGCGTGAATGATGAGTGGTATATGTCTGTATGGCTGCTTCCATCCAGAGATGGCCGACCTCCAAGCAGCTGATTCATCCTTTCACTGGCCTAGTAGCAAGATCAGTTTGGTCACGTAGCAAGAGAGGGAACTCATGATCACAGCCAAATCTAGGTCAAAGATGACAAGACCAAGGCCACATTCACACCATGTGATACCACTTTAAACAGAGATGGCTTCCCCCAAAGAATTCTGGGAGCTGTAGTCTGTTAAGGGTGTTATGAGGCCCCTGTTGGCTTCCTAGAACTACAACTGTCAGAGTTCCCTATGTGAAGAGGGATTGATAAACCACGCTGGGAACTGTAACTCTGTGAGGGGATTGGGAATCCCCTAACAACACTCAGCTCCTTTAACCAACTACAGCACCCAGAATTCTTTGGGGGAAGCCATGACTGTTTAAAGTGGTATCATACAGATTCCCCTCACAGAGCTACAATTCTCAGAGTGGTTTAACGGTCAATTCCTCTTCGCAGAGAACTCTGGAAATTGTAGCTCTGTGAAGGGAATAGTGGCCTCTTGACAACTCTCAGCACCCTTAACAAACTGCAGCTCCCAGAATTCTTTGGTTGTTTAAAGTGGCATCACAGTGATTTAAAAGTATGGTGTGAATGTGGCATAGGTCGCAGCGGCTGCATGCCTGGTTGAGTACACAACTGGGAACACCACTTTGCTCCCATCTCCTCCCTCGCTCTCTCACACACACTCTGCCATCCTTGGGTCTCCCAGAAAGAAAGCCCAGGCTTAACTCCCCTCAGGGTGACACTAACAAAGGGGTCCCAGCAAGCCTTCTACAGAGAGGCCTCCCCCCCATGGGGAAACCGAGCCCACTGCTTGCTGCCTGGGCAACCCCGTGGCACGGCCAACGGCTGGCGGAGCGTGACTGCGAACACAACAAGCTTGTTATTTCCTCTTCTTCTTAACCTGAGGGCCGACCATCACCGGCTGGGGAGGAAACAGCCACTTCACCCCTAACCTCAGCCATGCAGAGAGAGGAAAAGAGATTGGGGGAGGGAGGGAGGGAAGCAGGAGGGATGGGATGGGGCTGGAGCAGCCTCACGCTGCTTGGGGGAGACTAGAGGAAGGGCCTCGGCGGCGTCCTGGGCCGGGCGAACAATCCTTGTGTTGCTGGCGTGGCCACAGATGGTCAGCAGAGATGGGAAGAGCACCCTGATTTGGGGCAGGCCAAGCAATGGATCCAAACCACAAGAAAGAAGATTCCACCTAAACATTAGGAAGAACTTCCTGACAGTAAGAGCTGTTCGACAGTGGAATTTGCTGCCAAGGAGTGTGGTGGAGTCTCCTTCTTTGGAGGTCTTTAAGCAGAGGCTTGACAACCATATGTCAGGAGTGCTCTGATGGTGTTTCCTGCTTGGCAGGGGGTTGGACTCGATGACCCTTGTGGTCTCTTCCAACTCTATGATTCTAAGCCAGCCACAAGGCCCAAAGCCATGACAACAAGCCCAACTGCCACGTGAGGCTTCTTTCCACCCCATGAAAGAAGTGGCACTTGTAAAGACTGGCTAGATTTGTGACTGGTCTGAGCCCTCTCTCTCCTGATCCCAACGTAAAACGTGTTCCCTGAGCCAAAGAAGAAAATGATGAAACATTCACTTTTGTGTGTATGAGACTGATTTTGGGGCTAGTCCCAGCCCAAAGGAGGCTTGTGAGAGTCAAAAGATCCGGTGAATCAAGAATGGCAAGGCCTCAGAGCTAAACAGGGTTGCCCTGAGTACAACCTCTGACTGGTACAGCAACAAAAATGGTATGCCCGGAAGAAGTGTTGGCTGAAGCCTAGGGAGGTTTTTTTCATGAGACCTTCCAGGGCAGACACACGTTCTAATGAATGCAAATAGCCTCGCTAACATTTATGCTTGCCAGCATGCAATAAAAAAAACCAAAAACAAATTGATGATGACACCCCCTTCAGGTGACCCAGAGATCCACGTCCCCCTCTTTAAAAGGCGGCAGGTTAATGCAAAGCACTGTGTCCTGTCAATTCAGCATCCACACTGCCTCTGGCGAAAGAAGAAGTAAAAAAACACCCCCAGGCTAATTCATGGAACATGTGCATCTCCAGTGCCCTAAATCCAGCATTAGGTATGTATGGGTGCTCCATCTCAGGAACAAAGGTGCAAAAACAAAGATGGTGTGACCATACTTGGAATATTGTGCTTAACTCTAACTGCTGTGCCTTACAAAGGATAGTGTGCAATGAGAAAGGGCTCAGGAAAGGCTGGAGGGAGTGTGGATGGAGGAAGAGGCGGCTCTGGGTCAGGATTTGGGAAGCTGTGGTGTGCCTGGCCTCCAGATCCCAGGGGCCCCACAGCCAATCGTCAGAGATGATGGGAGCTGGCCTGGACCACACCTGGAGAGGATCCACAGGGTTTACAGCCATGCCCTGGGCAGAGAGACACTTTATTTGAGATGAGCAGCAGCGCTGGCCTTCCTCATCCCCCCCCCCCGCAACTTTGCCTCGGCTCCTCTCTGCCTTCATGTGCCGCTAATGAATATTAATGAGCAGAGGAGGGAAAAAGAGGGAGAGAGAGAGAGAGAGAGAGAGAGGAGAAAAATTAATCTGCCTGATCCTTCGATGGCTGCAGCAGTAACGATATGAAATCTAATTATTCGTCCCAATATTTCTAAACCCTCCAACTCAGACTGACAGTCTTGGTCGGTTTAGAGCTTATCACTCCAAGGAGCAGAGTGCTCACGGCTTGATAAAACGCACACACATGCACCACACACACAACTCCCCCCCCCTCATTTACACACACGCGCACACACTTTTGCTGATGCTGCAAGAAAAGAAACATTCCTAACTTCAGAGAGAGTGCGCAAGCAAGATATATCTTGGGGGTGGGAGAGAAGTGTGTCACTGAAGACACGTCCACGTGCCTGGGTCTTTTTAAAAAAAGGGGGGGTGGATGATTCTCTCCAATCTGCTGATTCAGCATTTCTGCTCCTGGCTGGCCACAAAGCCATGAAAGGGGCCACCGTGAATGGCCGTGTTCCCTGGGTGGAAAGATGCCCAAAGCCTCAGTTCAGTATGGGACACTTCACTGTCTGATAATGGTTCGCTAAAGATAGAGATGGGGGCCCATGCCATCCTCCCCCATCAAACAGTACTCTCCTTTAGATCCCTCCTCTAGAGTGTAAACTTAAAAGTAATTTATCATATCATATACTGCATAACATTTTGGTGCAACTAAATTGAAGATGTCATGAATCAATTGTGCAACGCAAGCAAAATTTTCAAGGCTTTAGCTCTCTTCCCTATTGAGCTGTGCAGGGGGGCAATGAAGACCATCCCCGCCCCCCTCTGGCTTCTCAGTGTTCACCAGGTTCACTGGCCACATTTGGCCATGATGGCTTACTACACATGACCCACTGGCACCTGCTATGCACCTCCCTGCTAGGGTGGAACAAACCACAATCCCTGGCTTAGACTAACATCTGAACTGTGGAGAGCGGCTTGTTTGGGTTGCAACATTTGCAACAAGCCAAGATCTGTAGCTACAGGTTTGCTCTTGGGCTTACTGACCGTGCTCTGCTACGAGCAAAACAAACCATCATCTCTGGGTTGGATGTGATGCTAAGCCAGGGATTGTGGTTTGTTTCCTCTGCACACTACCAGTGATGAGTGAAGTGGGTTCAATTGGCTCTTGCTCAGTAAAACTAGGGAGAAGAGAACTGCAAAGAGCTGCATCCATAGAAAACCATGGGCGAACTGGCACCTCTCACCCACTGATTTACATCCTCGAAAGGAAGCCAGAATAATCAACTGGTTAGAGCAGGGGTCGGCAACCGAAGGCCCATGGGTCACAAGTGGCCCATGGGGGTCATTAACCACCCACGGATCCCTGCTGCCTGCTCGGTCGGCTCCTGTGCACTGCACTAAACCAGTGCGGAGCAGAGCGGGAACCGCCTTCTGCGATACTGGCCGGCTTCCCGTTGGCTGTAGGAAGCTCCTGCAGCCAATGGGAAGTTGTTCACGCCTCCTCTGCGCCAGAAATAGTGTCTGCACATGCGCGCATGCGCACACTCCGGCCCACCGTGGCATCTGCGGGACCGTGAACCGGCCCAAGCCACAAAAACTTTGCCAACCCCTGGGTTAGAGCAACCCTAGTATGAAGAAGGTTTACTACATTAAGGCCTTTTAAGTTTGGCGGGGGGGGGGGAGGCTAGTAAAGGGGGAATAATAGGGGCGCATTAGATCCATGGTGTGGAAAAAGTAGACAGAGAGATGTTTTTTCTCCTTTTCTCATAGTACTAGAACTCAAAGACGTCCAATGAAGCTGAGTGTTGGAGGAGGCAAGGCAGACAAAAGGAAGGACATCTTCACACAGTGAATAAAGTATGGAATTCTCTCTCGCGAGATGCAATGATGGCCACCCACTCTCAGGCAGCTATAAAAGAGCATTAAACAAATTAATAGAGGATAAGGCTATCCATGATAACTAGCCAGGATGGCTCTGCTCTGCTGCCATTGTTGGAGGCAGTAAGTCTGTGTACTACCAGTTGCAGGGAATAGTGGGTGGGGACGGTGCTGTGGAACTAAGTTTCTGCTTGCAGGCTTCCCATTAGGATATCTGGTTGGCCCCTAGGAGAACAGGTTGCTAGACTAGATGGGCATTTGCCTTCTTACATCCTTAAATACTTTTATTTATTTAACTTGTTCTTAATCTTGTTATAATTTAGTTCAACCGTTTGTACATTTGGTATTTTCATTATGGTTCAGGGGTTTGCTTTTGACCGGAAAGTGGCATATAAATCCCAAATTTTCAATAAAATGTGTTTTTTTCCATTAAAAAAAGCTTTTCTCCTTTGCTGTCCCCTATATTTGGAATCACTACCCAGCACAAAGCCACCTCTCCCCTGATCCCTCCTGAAAGCCCACATTTCCTTTGAAGATTCAGGGGCTTTGTGCAAGGTTCCCCTTACTATAAACAGCAGCTTTTGCAATATTTGTGCCTACCTGGGATACAATTGTCCATCAGGCCCCATGGGCACGAGCTGTAGTCCAGAGCTCCAGGATGGGAACCAGCTTGGCAAAGGCTGCCCTTCTGTAAGTCAGTCATTCATTGTAACTCTATTCACAGCTCTTTGGGGCAAGGAGCTCCCCCCACATTCTCATAGGCAAAGCTCCCTGCAGGCTTATGGTGCTATATGAGTGTAAAAAGATGCCTGCACAAACCACGACGGACACATTGGAAGTGGCTCACTCTGTTGCTCCATTAGCCCTGCCCTGTTGTCACCACCCCCAGGTTCTCGAGAGCGTCCTGGAGTCAAGTAACAAGACTGTCTCTTACAAATAACTCCAGGCGACAAGCTCCCAAAGGTCTGCATCCGTGCCAACCTGGCTCCCCAAAACAGCCCCCCTTTATGCCTTTCCCCACAATGCCCCATTGGGAGCATAAAGGGGCTGTGAGAGAGACAGACTGGCAAGCAAGGTGTGGCTTCCTTCCCGGACACTCTCCATGCCAGCCCCTCCGTGGTAAGTGGGTCCGGGCAGGAAGGCAAGGCAGAGAAACCCTCCTTGTTTTCCCCTTAACAAAGAGGTCAGTGTCTCCAATCTGCAGCGGCCCAGATAACCATCGGAAACTGTATCTGAGCAACATCCGCTTGGGACTTTTTTTTTATCTGGGGCAGCCGGACCCCTTGCCAAACAAGGGAAGGGAGAACCGTCACGCTGGTTAATCATTAACCTCCAGGATGATTTGGCCCTCCCCACAGGAAGGTTTGGGTTTTTTTGCTTGCCTTTTTTTTTTGAGGCTGGGGAGAGACACTTCATTGTGGCAAGGAGTGCCAGTCTTGCAGGGAGGGGTAAGGATGCAGAGAATGTGTGCTAATGGCATCTTCTCACAGAGATGCTTTGCGTGCAGAAGGTCCCAGGTTCAATCCCTGGCAGGCTCAGGAGTGAGACCTCTGCCTGAAAAGCTGGAGAGCCGCTGCCAGCCAGAGTTGACAGTACTGAGCCAGGTGGACCAATGGATTTGACACAGCAGCTTCCTATATGCCTATGGCATTGTAGCATGAAGCTGGACACAGCCTATTTTTTTTTACAAAGCTGCATTAGGATGGACAAAGACTAGGGATGGGCTGAGCAGTTAATTCCATCTTGTTTCAGCCTCGCTGCCACTCAGTCATGAGCCTGTCCCATGCATCTTGTGAGCACTTTTTAGTGTAAACACACACTCTTCAATGCATTCACCTCAAAACACGCGTTTTATATGCACTGTTGACACAACATGCGGATTTTGGTGTGCACTTTTTGCAGACTGCAAATGCACTGCAAAATCCACCATCCAACTGGGAGCTGTGTTATGATCCACAAGCAGGGTTGGAGCCATCAGGTCAGGTTGGTCTGTTGCAAAATGCAGATTCCTCCCTCATTCCTAGTAGGGCCTGGCAGACTCAATTCTGCTGCCCATCAATGGCATGGGAGCCTGAGGAGAGGGCAGCTACATCAGTTCAAAGATCTATCTAGTCCAGCAACCCGGATTCCCGTAACGTGCCTCCTGGCTGCTCCCACAAGCAGGGTGCAAAGGCAACACCCCGCCCCACGCTTCTCTTTTTGTCTCTATTAGGACTCACTGCAGCTGTGATTGTGAGCGGTTTTAAACTGTTTTGAATGCTGCATTTTATATTGCTGTAACCCAACCTGGGGCCTTCTGGTGAAGGGTGGAAAATAAATATAATAATCAACATATTGAACATATTTAATCCTGGCACTTTCAAGTTAAGAGGGTCATCCAGCAGATGATGGGAAATGTTTCTCTCTCTGCCTGGGACCCTGGAGAGCTGCTGCCAGTCAGAGACAACTATACTGTCTTAGATGAACCAATAGCCTGATGATATAAGGCAGCTTCCTGCTTTACCTTCCCTAATGGCCATCATATACTGGAGATTTTTCATACCAGTTACTGAAGAAAAGATAGAGTTGGGAGACCCATTTTTCCGTGCTTCCCCAACCTCCCCCTCCCCAGGCAAGAAAAGAGACTGATAGTTACTTTCGGCCATAGAGAGCAACAACTCTTTCCTCTGTCTTCTGGGTTTTAAAAAAACAACAGAGAAGGGAGGCAACTGAAAATATAAAGAAAAGGAAGAAACTGGGGCGGGGGGGGGGGGGAGAGAGAGAGAGAGAGAGAGAGAGAGAGAGAGAGGGCAGGGCTGGGAATCATCAACACGACTTGATAAGGGAAGCTGCTGAAATGGGAGCAAAAATATTTAGACAATAAATGAAGTATCAGAAAAAAGCAGCGGCATATCTTTAAGAAATCAATCATCCCGTACCGGTTGTCTGGACATACGGCGCCACAGGAGAGATAGCCGCCAAACTGGCAAGATAAGGGTTAATCAAGGATTTAATTTGGCAAAAAAAAAAAAAAAAGATAAACGGGGAGGCTTGAGCTGGGGGGGGGGAGGGGGAGAGAGAGAGAAAGAGAAGGGAGAGGAGAGGAGAGGCCAGGGCTTTCTGTCCCACATCCTTCACAAAGCCCCATAAAAAAGAGTTGGAAGAAATCCCAAAAGAGCCACTGCCCCTCCTCCTTTTCCCACTGGCAGAGATCGGGTCTTGCCCAGGCCAAGGTCCCTTGGATAGCACTTGGGGGCAGGCTAACCACCTACAGAGCAGGGCATGAAACGTTGTGGGTATGGGGGTGCCAGACATCCCCCCCAAGTTGGAAATTCCTTCCCCCACAGAAGTGCGACTTTCAGCATATGCTGAAGATGCACCTCATTGCCCTGACCTTTGGGCACTAAAGGACACTGGATCAGGCTGAAAAGGTCCCGCCTAGCTGAGCATCCGGCTCTCATGGTGGCCAACCAGAAGATTGTGGGAAACTCTCACGCAGGACCTGAGCACCACTGCACTCTCCCCTACTGTGGTTTCCAGCAGCTAGTATACATAAACATAGCTGCCTTGGACCAGGTTGGTACAGCATCGCCACCATGGCTAGTAGCCATTGACAGTGTCCACCTCCTCCACTTGAGATGTCTGTTTTTAGGACCCACTCTAGTTGTGATTGTAATTTGTTTCAAACTGCTTTGACTGTTGTATTTTTACATTGCTATGACCTGCCCCGGTTCCTTCTGCTGAAGGCAGGTAATAAATCTAACAGCAGCAATGGCAATAATACAGTCAGGGCTCAGACAGACCCAGAGCTATGGAACAAGATCCTCCAAAGAAAGTTAGCACCAACCTGCTCCCATTCTGCTCTTCCTGCCTCCTCCAGTGGGGGGCAAAGAGGGGGTGGAAGGGGCCAAACTGCTGCTCCTCTCCAGTGCCCAACTCCTCTCTTGCAGGAGGAAGGGTGAATCCTTTGGGTTTCCCACCCCCTTCCCCTTTTCTGAATTCCAAGTCATTTCAGAACTCCCTGAGCCTAGTTATAAATCATGTCCATAGCTGTTTTTTGGGAGGCATGCACATTGCTATATTATTCTTATCATTTGTTCTAAAAGGTTTTGCAATATTTTTATTGGAATCAGACGTGTACTTGTTGCACAAAATGAGACACTCATGCACACACACAACCCCACAAAACAATCTTGATTCTGACGTCCGTCCCCTCTTCTGCCAAAACTTGAGAAGTTTAAGAGGAAAAGGAAGCAGGGCCAAAAGAGGTTGTGAGGATGAGATACTGGGTTTGTAAGTCAACACAAAAGCCAGGTTTGGACACCCAAGAGGAGCACAAATGGAACAAACTAAACAGACAGAAGCCAAAGATGCACAAACAACATATTATGATGCCTTCTTCTGTGATAGACCATCAGTCTAGCTACTTTAGGGATGCCTACACTCACTAGCAGCAGCTTTCCATGGCTTCAGGCTGAGAGGGGCCTTACTCAGCCTCTTGACCTGGGATGCTTATGGAAAAGATGCCTTGTGGAGAACCCCCATTCCCATCACAAAGCTGCAACACCCAGGGCACTTTAACCACCAATCCTTCTTCCCAAGGAACTTTGGGAACTGTGGCTCTGTGAGAGGAAAAGGGGTCACTTAACAACTCTCAGCACCCTTCACAAACTACAATTCCCAGGATTCTTTGGGGGAATCTGTGACTGTTTAAAGTGGTATGATATTGCTTCAAATGTACGGTGCAGATGGGGCCCAGTTGTTCCAAAGGCAGGTCCACTTTAAGATTTATATCCTGTCTTCATTGTAATACTTGCTGTTTTACTTTCAATACCTTTCCTTAATCACAACTAACGTGGAATTTCCCATTTCCATTGCCACCATTGGGAGCTGTCCACATTGACCCCAATATTTCTTTCCTGGCCAGTCAGGAAGCTCCCCAATGCAGACAACTGTGTGGAGGGTGATGGGGCTGAACACATGAACACAATGGGGGAAGTGGGGTCAGCCAGCAAACCCCTGCTCTTGGAGAAATGAAGACCCAAATGAGATGGAGGTGTGGAAGCTGTGGCCCTCCAGATGTTGCGGAACTACAATTCCCATCATGCCCTGGGCTACTTGCCATGTTGGCTGGGTCAGCTGGGAATTGAAGTCCAACAAGATCTGGCTAGCCACCTCCAATACAGCAGCTGGCTGTAGGTATTCAGCAGCAAAAGGAAAGCACTCTGTGCATCCTCCAAGGCGCTTGTATTATGTTCCAAGCTGAGGCACTGGTGGAAAAATTGTTCTGGGGGAATTACAGGCTCTGCAATTTGCCGTCCATGAAACTGGAATACACATGGGATTATTTTTGGTTGCAATAAGCCTTGCTCCTACTTGATTGACATGGGGCCTCATTTACTACTTTGTTGCCTGCTCATTACAGGGCCTAGAGAGATCCTTTTGAAGCTTTTCACAGCCTTGCTTGGTTCATTGGCTTCCTGAACAATTTGGGGTCACCTGCGACTTGGCCACCTCCCTGCTCAGCCCAGCTCCAGATCGCTGATGAATAAGCGAAGCAGCACCAGTTCCGAGACAGAACGGCAAGACAACTGGGGAAACCAGAAATTAAGCCCAGCAGGGTAAAGGCCTTCCAGCCGGGATTTCAAAAACATACCACAGGCCTGTGCAGAAAGGAGCTTTTAAGAACCTGAAGCTGATGGGATATAGCCCTGCCATGAGCCGCGCTAATGAGATTAGCTGCATGGGAGAAGCTGCATCCTGCTGACGGGCACTTTGTGTGTGGTGCTAAACACAGAATCGTAGCTTGGCCTGTGCTAAAAGGATGCTGCTTGTAAGTGAGAAACAGGAAGAATCAGAAGCATTGCCTTGGGGTGTGGTTATGATGATCACCACTTATTACCTGTGGAGGTGCCTGAGACATGCTGCAAGGTCTGGGCTAGCCAAGACGGTGTCCTCCAGATGCCTTGGACTACAACTCCCATCATCCATGATGACTGACCAGGATGACTGGGGCTGATGGGATTTGTAGTCCCAAGGCATCTGGAGAGAACATCATTGGCTTAGAATCATAAAATTATAGAGTCGTAGAGTTGGAATGTACCCCGAGGATCATGTAGTCAAACTCCCTGCAATGCAGGAATATAGAGCTGTAACATACAAGGATTGAACCTGCAACCTTGGCATTATCAGCACCACACTCTAACCAACTGAGATATCCATGCTTACACATCTACTGGACAACATACATAGATTTTTTAAGTCCCAGGAAGTGGAAGGGACTGCCTCAAAAGTGCAAGAAGGTGGTCTGAAATGACAGCCAGGCTAGGAATGCCATCTGGTGCAAGCTCAGCCCCAATGTCAGGATGGTGTAGTGGCCAGACTGAGTCCATAGAACTTAGTACTGCCTGCACTGACTGGCAGTGGCACCTGTAGATGCAGACGATTGAACCTGGGACCTCCTGCACTCAAGGCAGGTGCTCTACAACTGCCCGTCTCTTAACTCACAGAGTTTCTGCAAGGATAAAACGAGTACCATGGACTGCCTTGATCTCCTTGGAGGGAAGGTGGGGTAAAAATGATGCCACCCACCAAAGGGCATCGCAGCTGTTTTCTGCAGAGAGAGGAAAAGAGGAGAGGGGTGCTCGCTTTCATTTCTGCTGACGTACTGACTGCTTTACTTACTGGCTCACTGTTCCCTGGAGAAGCAGGCTCACTGTGGATATTCCCCTGGTACGGACCCCAGGACAATCCCTCAGGCACGTTCTGCCTGGCACGCACTTTGCTCTCGCCCTCTGATGTCATCAGCTCCAGTTCACCTGATGGGACAGGAGGAAAAATAGCAAGATCAGGGAAGCAGAAATCAGTGAGGTGAGACCATACATAAACTTTCCAAGGAAGCTTCTTCAGTAAGAAGAGATCTCCCTACTAGGTGGCGTGGGCTTCCTCCTTTCTTAAAACCACAGAAATGGCCAGATTACAATGTTCCCATAACATCTATCAACCAATTGAGTGGGAGAGACGGTGCCATCTGGTTGCACACCAGGGTGACAGATGGACCCTCCTTGTTTTGGCAGGTGAAAATGAGGTTTTCAAATTTGCTTGTGAAAGCATGGAAGACCTCGGTGAATGAGCAAAATAACTGAGCAGAGGCTAGGTACTATTTCTTATTCTTTAACGAGGTTCCTACTTCATATTAGCAGTTGAAGCAGAAGCACTTCTTTTGCAAAATTGTTCACATTTCCTGATTAAGAGACAAAGGTTGGGCTCTTTCTTTAAAGTTCAATATGCTTAATAAGTTGAATTAATTCTACAAACATATTTCCTGTGACTGTTGACTGATCATAATTAATTTGAATTATACTATGCACTGCTGCTTTCTGCAGAGTGAAGGTATGTATGTCTTAGGGCTGGGCGATGCTGAGTTTTCAACATCGCCAGCAAAACACCACGGTTTGGTGATATACCAGAATGTTGGGAAAAGCTGCATTGGCCCAAGCTGGCGAGATGCGGAGTGAAACTGCCATAGTTCTCATTGTGGGCTTTCACCCCAGTGCCTCACAGGCTGTGGCCAATACAGCTGCCCCTAGCCTGCTGCTCAGCCAGGGGGTGGGGGTGGGGCGGAAAGGCTCCTGTCCCCAGCTGAGCGAGCCCCGAGGCCACTGGGGGCAGGAAACGTTCTTTGCAAATGTTATTTATTTCATACAATTTATATACCGCTTGATTGTAAAAACAAACAAGCTATCAAAGTGGTTTACAAAAATAATTAAACAATAACATATGTAGTAAAGACAAGTAAAACACTGAGATAAGTGAAAGTAGCAATAAACTAAATGCACATCAGATTCTATGTATCTGGGCAGACTTGTCTACAGAAAAATGCTTTTAGTAGATGGCCAAAAGAATACAACGAAGGCACCTGCTTCATTGTATCAACAGGCAGGGAATTCCGAAGTGTAGGTGCCAGCACACTAAAATATCATTTTCTTACAGATATGGAATGGGTATCATGTGTCACCTGTAACAGTGGCAGTTCTACAGGTCAAAGATCTAGAAGGGCAAATGCTCTTCTAGAAAATATTTCCCATAAATTAAAAGTTGCTGAAGAACATAGTACTGTACAAGAGACACACCCCCTATTTTTTTTTTTGCAATATAGCATGACTTCATTTACAAATGATGAAGCTCATGGCTGGGCAGTCTCTCCTGCCTATACAAAGCTGTGGATCTTGTGAGGTTTTACTTTGGTGGGTTTATTGTTTGCATAGTAAACTTTGTAACCATCTTCTTCTTCATGCTGGACTTTGTGCTGTATATGATTTCACTAACCTGATATTTTACTTGATATGTTCTTTATTTATTTGTTATAATTCAAAATTTAATAAAAAAAAACATTTGCACTGATATATGGTACTTATGTGAGGCACAATTGCAAACACCAGAGAAACAAGGACAAAGCAGAGCACTAATAATAACTGACACTAATAATTATCAGCACAAACCAAGATGAACAACGTCACGATACTATTGTGGATAGCCCTTTTTGCATTCCATGACAAAAGCCTTTATTATTGTTGTCATTATTATTTATTATATTTGTACACTGCCCTATACCCCAGGTCTCAGGGCGGTTACAACATAAAAACACAATATAACACCACAAAATACATAACAAAAACAACCCAACAACCCCTCCCCTAAAGGGTTTTCAATAAAATATTTAGCGTGTGTTTTCCACAAAAGTCAGAGGTACTTGGCAAGTCACCTTTTACCTCCTCAAGGACCTGCCTGTTTTGTGAGTTGCATCTCTGTCCACTTCGGTGTCCAGGGTGTGCAGCCCAGTAAGCCAGCTATTTAACTCTTCAGGGTAAATACCTGATTTAATAGGAACTTGGGACAATGTCAAGACCATAGGGTCCCTTTACTTTATCTACACTGACTGGCAGCAACAACTCTCCAGGGTTTCAGGCAAGGAGTCTGTCCCAGCTCTTACCTGATATACCAGTGATTTCACTTAGGACCTTCTAAATTGAAAGCAAATACTCTTCAGTTGAACCATAGATCCTTCCTTCGTGCAGGCAATCCTACTTAACTTTTCTAGAATGTCGACATTATGGCACTCTACACTGCCTGATGAGCTTTTGAGTTACACAAAATCCATCAATGTGCTTTTAACAATAACAATGGTTAAAGGTAAGAGTTCGTGTTTGTAGCAACCTTTGTAAGATGACTCAGAAAGCACTGGATATTCCCTGTCTGGGCATCATGTAGGGATGGGGGGGGGGGGGAATCAGTTCAGTTTGCATTAAAAGGTGAAACTACCAGGTTTGTAATTTCCAAAACAATACAAGAACCGAAGCACAGCCATCTTTCAAAATTTGCTCTTCTCCGAATATTGCAGTGCAGTTCTCCAGTCAAGTAACGTGTAGAAAAATGCATGTGCTAGAGTAGAGCATTATAAAACTGCCTGTATCAGTAAATATAATATTCCAAAATTCATTATATTAGGGAAAATTGCTTTGCAAAAATGTGTGCATGTTAGGCAAAAATGCAAAGAAGAAATCACACTAAAATACTGATGAATTTTTATGAGGACCTTTAGAAACTGCAAAGTGCTGCAGAAATGTGGAGGACTGAACTTAAGATGGGAAGAAACAGGGAATTGAAAGAAACCAAAATGGACAGATCCAACCCTTCCTGGCATCACCTCAGCCCACTGTGGCCCCTCTCTGGTTACTTTGCAAGGAGCTGCAACGCAGGGGACGGATCAAAGCTTGCTGGCATCCCTCCATCAAAAAGGGAGCCTCTTATTTTGCTTCATTAGGACCCTTGGTTGAGACGGCTTTGAGCTGTAATGGCCTTGATGGTCCGATAAGCCTCTCGGTTTAATGGGTTAGATAACATGTAAATCGGCTGGGAAGACCAGCCTAAAATGTTTTAGCTGCACCTTCATCTTTCAGCGGACAGATAAGATGGCAGCTAAGCAATACTCAGATGGATGTTAAACGGAGACTCCCAGCAGTCCCCCTTTGTACTTCTGAAAGTGGAGAAAGGGGTCGGCATTGCATTTCGCCCTCTTTCCCTCCCTCCCCAAAGCCCTGCAGTCGAGGTGTTCCGAGGGAGCGACGGACAGAGGCGCAGGAGGGAGGCTTGGCGAGGGTCCAGATCCAACTCCTTGCGTGGGAAACAAGGCCTTGGAATCAGACTGCTCGTTCCACCAAAACACATCAAAGGCACTGGGGTGGACAGGGAGGCAAAGGTCCCCATGTGCTAAAGCTTATCAGGGCAGAGGTGAGGTGAAGGGAGGGGAGACCATGGCTGGAGAGTTTCTGGGCTCAGAGCAGCTTCAGCAAAATTCCCAAGGTGGCCTTGCGCACACGAGGAGTGGGAGGATTCAACCTGTACAAGAGCCCTGTGCTGGCTCAGATCAAAGACTGATCTAAGGCCCCATTCACAACATACATTTAATGTGCTATTACACCACTTTAAATAGCCATAGAATTTTGGGAGCTGTAGTTTTTCATGGGTGCGGAGAGTTCTCAAAAGGCCACTATTCCCTACAATTACCAGAGTTCTCTGTGAAGAGGGACTGACTGTTAAACCACTCTGGGAATTGAAGCAACGTGAGGGGAATGGGGGTCCCCTAATGACGCTCAGCACCTTTAACAAACTACAGCACGCATAATTATTTGGGGGAATCAATGACCGTTTAAAGTGGTATCATAGAGATAAACTGCATGGCGAGAATGTGGCCCAAGCACAGCATCCTGTTTTGGGCAACGGCCAATCAGATGCCTCCGGAAAGCCCACAAGTAGGGCATGAAAGCAACAGTGCTTTCTCTTGCTCTCCATCAGCTGGTATTTCATGGCATACAGCCTTTGATCCTGAAGGTAATATACAGAGCCATTATGATGGCCATTTTTGTATCTAACTGCAGCCAGTCAGATGCCTCCAGGAGACCCAGAAGAAAGGGGTGAAGCCAACTCCTCATGGCAACTGATCCCCAGACCCAACAGCCTTGCGCATGGGAGGACAACCTGTGCACAGTGGCAGGTCACTGGGGAGCTGCCGTCGGTGGAGTGCTCCTTTAAATTCTTTTCTGTGCACTTGGCAACATCTTACGGAGGCTACACCTCATTTACATTTCTGTCCCAAGAAAGAGCACACTAATAGGAAACCCTGCCCTTGATCTTGCCTCCATTCTGGAGGCTTCTCACAAACCGTGCAATTCCCAGCATTTTTTTAAAAGTGTGCCTCCGCTGGTCCAGTCAAGTTCTGCTGATATGGTAATAATGGAGCCTTCACCTATCCACTTACAACTCACAACAGCCATGGCTGTTTTCTCCAGGGTGTTGGGTAGGAGACCATTCCCAGCCACAGCTGGAGAAGCCAGGGATTGAAACAGGGACCTTCTGCATGCAAAGCAGATGTTCTGACACTGAGCTATGGCCCCTCCCTTAAAGCAGGACAGCCTCTACTGAAATGCATCACTCCCGTCTGGAAAGAAGCGAGGGAGTGAAATCCAGTTTCTGATCAGTCAGCCCTCTGCAAAAAGGTTCCTCCCTTTAGGGAATCTCAAGGAGAGCCACAGCCAAGTGAGCAGTAATGAGCAAGTTCTGTCCAGCTTAGCAAACAAACCTGTTTTGTGCCCAACTGCCACCCTTCCTCCTGCCCCCTTTCCTCCTCTTCCAGCTTCTTGCTGGCTAATCAGTTGCGTTTGGGTCAGGCGACCATGTCTCCAAGATAAGAGCCTTTGCCTGACACTTTCCATGTCAGAGCACTCCATCTTCTGTGTATCAATCCCCACCAGAGAAAACACACAGCCACTGATAAAGAAAGCAACCGTTCCAGACACAAGGGGACGAAAATAGGGCAAGCCGAGCCGCTTCCCTCCCTCCGTCCCTGCCGGATTTTGCTAAAAAGGACATAACAGGAACTACTCCCCTCGTCGAAAGCCAAGGCGGATGCCGAAGGGCAGCTCCAGGAAAGCAAGGTGGAAACGGAGGCACAGCAGAGCAGAAACCCAACCGCAGCACTGAGGCCAGGAGGCTCTCCAGCTGCTCTCCCGCCTCCCTGCCCAGAAGCACTGGGCCACCTGGCCAGGAATAGCCCAGCCAACCTCCAGCTGCTAGGGGGCAATGCAGAAACCGCCGGTAACCCGATTAACTGGGGCCCGTTTGTAGAGAGATGTCAATAGTTAACAGTACCTCAAAGCTGGAGGGCTCACACAACATATGAGCAAAGTAAATGTGCCCAACTCATGTTTGTGTCTGCCAGAGAGCAACTTGTACCCTTTCAGAGAATGGACGATGGTTGGCTGTCTGAATATAGCTCTAAAAAACCCCAAGGCTCAGCGTCAGTAGGCCTCTGAATTCCAGTTGTTGGGAATTGCAAGTGGGAAGAATGCTGCTGCGCTGCTCGGGTTCCGCTTGCCGGCTTGCCAGAGGCATCTAGTTGGCACCTGTGGGAACTGGATGCTGGAGGAGATGGGCTCCCTTTGGTCTGATCCAAAAACCAGGCTCTTAAGATCTTAAGCCCTATAGAACCCCTTGTCGTAAGACCCGCCACCTGCACTCCTTCACCCACCAAATGAAGGTCTTCTTGCTTATAAGAAACCCTTCCTGACTGCCACCATCATCTCAAACAACATTGCTGCTGCCATCTTTGCAATGGGCTTTGCTGAATTGTTGTGAGGCTTCAAGGGACTCATAGAAGCTGACAGAGGGAAGGACAGCAAATTGGTTGTCAGCTTTGGCTTCTCTTCATCGCTCATTTTTCTAGTCTTAATCTCCAATCACCACATTTCCACACCATTCTGCAACATATTTACCTTAAAAAAAAAAGTCCTCATGAAAATTCGACAATATTTTGTGTACATTTCCCCCAAAGAGGCATTTTTCTATGCAATTGTGACTAAGAAACACATTTTTGTAAGCATTTTCTGCTAATAAAATACACCCACTGATGCTATTATTATTATTATTATTATTATTATTATTATTATTATTATTATTTTACTAATAATCATTTTTATGCACACCTATTTAGACATGTTGGGGTTGGAGAACTACATTGCAACCTTCAGAGAAGGAAGGGCAGCTGTGGTTCTGTTCATGTATTGCAGGCATCCCCAAACTTGGCCCTCCAGCTGTTTTGGGACTACAGTTCCCATCATCCCTGTCCACTGGTCCTGTTAGCTAGGGATGATGGGAGTTGTAGTCCCAAAAAAGCTGGAGGGCCGAGTTTGGGAATGCCTGCTGTATTGTTTTGGGAAAGGCTAGGGTTAGGTAGGATTGAATTAAAGGGTGAACTGTGCCAAACCTTATGCTTAAGTGAGCATATCTGGGTCTACCCATAAAGCCCTATGCAGACTGCACAAGTGACGGAGAGATTTGAGCATGGGGAACATGAAATACTACAATGGGGCAGGAAAGGCTGGAGATTCCACAGTCTTGAGAGTCACTTGAGACCCTCAAACACACTTGTTCACACACGCCGGCTCTCTGAGCCCCATCCGGGACGAAAAGGAAGCCATGACGTGTCTATTAATAAGAGCCCAGCCCAGCCTAGCTAATGGTCAGAACAATCTTGCAGATTATCGCAAGGAACAAAGTCCATTTTCCCCCTCCCTCCCTCCTGCCTGCTCTGCTTGTGTGCGTGCGTCTCACTGCCCCTAATCTTGGGATCGGTGGTGCTGGCGCTCAGTTTCACCACCCTGCAGGTTAATACAATTCCTCCCTTATCTTATCTCCCCATCAGTTTCCTGGCAAAGCCGGCATCCGATTGGCTCCCGCAAGCCAGCTGGCCTGGAAGTTATCAGAATAATTCTTATCTCCGGGATCATTAACCAAATTGGGCTGGTATCGGCCTGCGCGCTTGTGATAATAAAGTTACAAAAGGAATGGAGGAAAAAAGAAAATAAGGCGAGGGACGCCGTCTGAAAAACGCTTCCGTTCCCTGGGGGTGCCTCTCAGGCAGAGTAAGAAGGATCTCAGCCACAATGGTAGGGTTGGGGGAGATGAGAAGCAACTCAAACCTGCCACTCCGGGTCCAGATAGCTCAGCAATTGTGTCTTTCAACAGTGGGCCAACTGATGCCAGTCAAAAGTGCAAGGGCAGCATGGTACAGCCCATGCACAAGCCTTTTAGCAGCCTGAAATAAATTCTCCTTACACATTTCAATAAATTTGTGTGTGTGTGTGTCCTTGTGCATTTATCTGGCTTAGTGTGGCCACTACCCACTGCTTAAGCATGTATGTCACCTAATTTAGCCTGTTACAACATCCTGCGGCTAAGCGTTCCACAGGTCCTTCCTCTGTACTTGCCTTCACCTCACTGCCAACCAGCTTTCAAGGGACAGCTGACTTACTAAACTTTCCTCTACTCATTCCCTCTGCACTACCTTTGATCTTGCATATATCCAGCATTGGCCATCTACTATCTTTATTTTCTAAACCTGAAAAGGACCACTTCTGGTAAGGTAAGGAAAAGGGCTCCCTTTTGCTTGCGTCAACATGGCTGCCTCCTTCTGGGAGTTTTATGCCTGCTTGGTTCACAAGAGTAGCACCAAGTAGACCGCATCCCACAGGAAAGGATAAAAGGAAGTGATATGGCGGTGCTGAGTTCAGTGTTCAACCTGGAAGCAACAGAGAACCAACCTATCATGTGATTAGAACTGACACATGGAACGTTGTCAAGTTGCAATGACAAGAGTCTCATTGCTCCTTCCTTCTTCTCCCTTGATCGACTTATTCGCTGCTTAAAGTTAGACTGTGAGCAACATGAACATAGAAGACACCCCAACCTTGTGTTATTCTACAAAGAACTATTTATACTGAGGATATTAACTATTAGTATCATAAGCTGATAAAAAAAGCACTGCTGGGAAAGGGGCCTAAGAAAATGAGAAAGGAACTAGGAAGCATGTAGAGGCAGGCAGTGGCCCTTGGGTTTGCTTGCCCCTAACTACAATGTGGAGGATAAAAACGTTTTCAAAGGATGACAGCAAAGCTTTTTTTTTTTTTTTAAAAAAAAAAAGCAAGATAGTAAGAATTGTTTTATTAAAACAGAAATGGGAAAAATACAAAGGGAGATTGCCACCCGACCACTCCCCAAAGTGCTAGCTGCAGTTAGCTCCTCTAGAATAGAAATAAGAAACTCTCAGCTAATGTCACCTCCTCACCCATGCAAGCAAAAGCAAAAAAGTTCTATTTTTGCTTTCTCCTGACTGTGGTGGTATCTCTCTGGGCCAAGAACCTAACCTGAAATAAGGGTCCAGCATTACCCACATTGTGATTCAACAGGACATCAAAATTTCATTGTATTCACTTCCACAACTGTCCTATGTGGTAGGCCATCCCACGACAAGATGGGATTTTCAACCCAGATCCAACTCCAGCTTGGTACCTAACTGACCCACACTGCAACATTTCAAAGGCTGCAGAAAGACAGTGTGTACCCTGCTGGTTCAGATCAAGAATATTTATTCATTTTATTTCTCTATACCCCGCCTTTTTAACCTGATGGGACTAAAAACAGCTTACTGATAAAAACAAGAACCAGAAAAATAGCAATTAAAAATTGGTAGAATTAAAACTACCATATTTTTCCGTGTATAAGATAAGGTTTTCCCCCTAAAAAATAATGTCAAAAATTAAGGGCCATCTTATACATGGGAGCGTCTTATAGACGGAAAAATACGGTATATCATTGACAGAATCAAAACTATATACAGACGTACCTTGGATCTCGAAAGCTCCTGAACAAATCGGCTCCCGAATAATTGAAATCCGGAAGTGAGTATTCTAGTTTCCGAATGTTCTTTTGGAAGCCGAACATCCGATGGGGCTTCTGCGGCTTCCGAATGGCTGCAGGAGTTTCCTGCAGCCAATCAGACTCTGCGCTTTGGTTTCCGAACGTTTTGGAAGTCGAATGGACTTCCAGAACAGATTCCGTTCAACTCCCAAGGTACAACTGTACATAAATAAAATCTGTTTAAAACATACTACTACTACTACTAATAAATTATTACAATAAAATTAATTTATTACAATGAAAACAGCATGGCACCATCCCTTTAACTAAAAGCAGTCAATTCCCAAAGGCCTGTTGGAACAAGAAAGTCTTCATCTGCCGAAGGAAGGTCAGCAAGGTGGGAGCCAGTCTAGCTTTTCTAGGGAGGGAGTTCCAAAAATCTGGAGAAGCCACCGAGAATACTCTCTCCCATGACCCCAGCAAGCATGCCTGTGAAGGTTGCGGGGCCGAGAGAAGGGTATCCCCGAATATCTCAAAACTCGGGGCAGGTTCTTATGAGGGAAAACAGTCTTTCAGATAGCTTAAACCAGTGATGGCCAAACCTGGCCCTCCAGATGTTTTGGGACTACAATTCCCATCATCCCTGGCCACTGGTCCTCTTAGCTAGGGATGGTGGGAGTTGTAGTCCCAAAACAGCTGGAGGGCCAAGTTTGGCCATCACTGGCTTAAACCTAAGCTGTGTAGATGGACTCATGTAGCCTAGCTTCCTGCTTTCCAAAGTGGCCAGCTAGGGAACCCAACCAGTGAGGCATTATGCAACTGACTTCACCTTTTGGTGACTCTCATTGAAGATATTCAAGGGAACAGGTACCGTAAGTCTCTCAGGTGACATATAAAGGGTCAACATGCACAAGAGAGCAGCATCCTGTTCTCACAGTGACCAACCAAATGCCCATGGGAAACCCTCAAGCAGAACCAAACACAAGAGCACTCTCCCTGTCTGTGGTTTCCAGCATCTGGTATTCAGAACCATTACTGCCTCTGACCATGGAGACAGAGCATAACTACCATGGCTGGTAGCCATTGATAGCCTTGTCCTCCATGAATTTGCCCGATCCTCTTAAGAAGCCATCCAAGTTGATGGCCATCACTGTCTCTTGTAGGAGCAAGTTCCATAGTTTAACTATGCATTGTGCGAAGAAGTGCTTTTTTTTTGTCTTGTCCTGAATCTTCCAACAAAAAACTCAGTTGGCTAGAACTGATGGGACCTGGAAGGCTGATGTAAATTATTATAACTAAATAAGTTTAGCCATCATATCTAATAACGGTTGACTGCCTATTCCTCTTCCCACTCTTGTGCTGTTCCCTTTTAAAGTGATCTAAGGTAGTGGGGGCCGCCACATCATGTGTCAGGGAATTCCATAAGTTAATTAGGCACTGTGCAAAGATGGACTTGCTTTTTGCCCACCTCCACATTCGGGGACAGCATACCATAAGCTGGGAACCAGAAACAAGGGCTGGCCGGTGCCATCATACCCAAACTTGTGAGCTTCTGAGAGACGCCTCCCCGGCTCTGGTGGGCAGGGGTGCAGATGAAATGGACTAAGAGGATGTTTGTCAAAAAAGGTGGTTTTCCTTTTGAGAAGTTTCAAACACGAGGCAGAGGGAATTATACATATTTTAAAACTGACAACTCAAGTAGCAAAACGATGCGTGATAGCACCAGCCTGATAAGATGGAAGGGGGCGATTGGGGAGCATTTTTAAGCTGCGTACAAGCAACGTCTTTACACTTCACCTTCCCATACAAAAGAAAATATCTCTAAAGGGGCTAAGGAGATTATCCCAGCTTTGGCAGCTCGGATGCTCAAGTAATCAGGGGTAGCCTTGGGAATAACAAAGGAGCTGTTGGGCGTTAAAATTAGACAAAGAGAAAAAGAGGAGGGACTTGGAGGGGTCCCTCCTTCATTCCCCCACGTCCGTGGCAGATTCCCACTTGCCTATTAGTGGAATCTAAGGAGTCAGAAGCCCACAGAAGAGGGGAAGCAAACTTGTAAGAAGGCATGGCTTTCCATTACATCCAGTATCCATCACATGCAGAACCGTTTCTGTTCTGCTGCAGTTGGTCTTCTGCCAATACCTACATTGTCTCACTGTCCGCCATGCTGAAATTACATAAATTGCATAATTCATCACATAGGTTACGTTGTCATTTCCTTATTCTACTCCTTCTGTTAAAGTGCAAAGGAAATAGTGCAAATTTGGTGTGTGTGGGAAATCAATTACATATTGTTTGTGGACTGAAAGCAACAACAACAGCCAACACCATTCATATATGCTGGGTTGATTTCTGTTCTGGACACGCAACAAATAAGCAGACACTGACAATTACTGCTGCTGGTTTCTCAAAAACTGTTTCTGGTTTCTCAGAATTCTCTGACATCTCTCTGACACACATCTATACCGTTGCACACCAGGCAAATTCACCTTAAAAAGGAATGTCCCTCCCTCCCCCTAGCCCAGTTGCTCACAATCCCAGGACTAAATGTGAACAGAAAACGAACTTTGGGTGATGAAATTGCGCCACCAAACTTAAGCCCTTGTGCTCCCTGCCAACAGTGGCTTCAGGGAGCAGGTCTCTCCAGCTTGCCAGCGCAAGTTCCCCACCAAAAGAGAGAGCCCTGTCGCACCTCTGTACGCTCAAGCCGCAGCGGCTCAGACCTGCCAGCAAGGCAAGGTGGGGCAAGGTACAGCCCATCGGATACGTGGCCCTCCTTCCCTCCCTCGGCAGAAACAGTCTTCAGAGCTGTGCTCTGCCCCTCACCTTTGCGTCTGGGTTGCTGACATCCACTCACCGTTGTCCCTCTCCGTTTCAAAATGGCGCCCTGGTAACCGAGGACTGCATTTCAGGAAGTATGGGGCTGGCGATTCACATACCCCCAAGTCCCCTCTCTTCTTCTGTAGGGTCTCCGCTTATCCGGACCGCCGCCGCCCCCCCCTCCCTACCTCACTGCCAGCACATGCCCAGCCCCCGCCACTTAGCTGGCTATTGGGGATTTCTCCTCTCCTATCGCAGCCAAGCATCACTGGGGATTTATTGATTTTTTGACACAGTTAACAACAGCAAATCTTTATCTCTGCAAACCCTGACCCCATTAGTGGAGGAGGCTCTTACCAAGCCTGGATAGCAACGTGGACCTGTCTACCCTCCCCCCAACCTCCAAGGCAGGAGTTTTAGGCAAAGGGTCACAGTTACAGGACGAGAGGTGAGCTCTTTTGCCAATAAGGCAGTTTCGTGACTAAGGCACAGCCCCCTTCTACTCTCTTTCTTCTTTGCAGGCTCAGGGCAACGGAGGCAACAGTTTTAACACACGAGGATTTGGATTATACCAGGGTGGGCGGTGGCAGTGGGGGGTGGGGGAAGAGTTCAAACTACCATCAAATTTTTTAAGCGGCTGCCCTGTGCAACGATTGGCAGGGGTGGAGCACCCAAATTCTGAGCGGCAAAGGCCATGCCTATACTTCAAATATAAGCCAGTTTCAAAGCCATCACAACAACCCACCGAGGAATTTTGGGAGCAAAAAGAGCTGGGGGAACTCCCATACAACTTTCAGAGACCCTCCTCTCCAAGCTACCACTTGCAGGATTCTTTGGAGGCAATCACAGATTTCAAAGCAGCTTGAAAGTGGTTTAATTGTGGAGTGCAGAACGTAGCCAGAACTTTTGGTGCTGGGATATTAGCTGCCACCATTATTATCATTGTTCTTTCTATCATTATTTATGGAGCCCCGTCAACATGCATGACGCTTGATAGCATAACGGGGAACAAGGTGAAGCCCTGCCCTGTGGAGCTTTTCAATCTAAAATCTGACAGGGGGAGGTGGCAGAGGAAGCGAAGAAAGCCGGGAGGGAATGGGAAAAGAGGAAGTACAAGCATTCCCCTTCTGGACACGTACTTTGTCCTCAGCACCTATGGAAACGTTCATAGGTAGCCAATGTGCCGCCCTTATCCCTAATTGGAGATGCAAAAAGGCACTGAATTGCATTCTGCCCCACATTCATTGCAGCACCGTTTCCCTTCCGCTGCAGTTTAGCTTCTGTTAAACGCTATATTTTCCATCTTGCTGTCCGCTGCGGACATAATTAACTATTTTATTAATGCTGCATTATCACTTTGCTTGTCTCAGTGCAAAGGAAATGCAATGTAAATAGGAGGTGAGGTCATTGATTCCATATTGTTTGAAGACAGAAAAACAACAGTGAATACCGATCATATTCACTGGATTGATTTCCGTTTCGGATGAATAAGGGAACACTGGCAATTTCCGCTCCTGTTAGAACTCTTCAACTTCTCTACCCCTAATCACGGGCCTTGCAAGCATCCCTTAAAGGAACAAGAGACCTTTGGCCATGATGCCGAATCTGCCGCAAAACGGCAGCCTCCTAAACAGCTGCCCTAGGATCCCCAAAGAAAACTGTGGCTTGCCGTTACGAGAATGAAGTGGAGCAAGCCTCCATGAGGGGAGGACAGCATTCAAGCTCAAAAGATCCTCCCTTGCCAATGGGTGAAGGATACAGAGGACCACTTCCGAGTGATAAAGCTACCACTACATGTACATTGCCATTTTCTCCTTTCACATTCACCCCTCTTCTTACAGCAGGGTGGGGACCCAAGGCAGTGTGCAAGGGCACCTACATGTGTCCTCCAGGTGCAACAGCCAGCTAGCCAAGCGTTCACATGTATACAGGGGAATTGTGAATGGGAAAGAGTGCTGCTGCTGCTCTTGTGTCCTGCTTGTGGGCTTCCATTGGGGCCACTGTGAGAACAGGATGTTGGACTAGCTGGGCCACTGGTTTGCCCCAGAAGGAAGCTCCTTCTATTCTGACGCTGTCGCAACCTTGCCTTAATAGTTCAACTCGCACCCCCGCACCAATTTTTGGGCTGCCCCGTCAGCCCGAAGCCCCAACATCCTGCCATTTCCCCACCCCCAATATCAGGTCTTATTTCTTTATCCCACCCACCCTGCCCCCTCGCCACCCTGCTTCCAGCCTCCCCACACACCCCTTGAGAGAATTTCTCATAAACCGGAGTCCTGGCCGGCTGGTCCCTGATACCATCAGCTCCAAGGAGAAGGGACAATAGGGAGATGGGCTTTGGAGGGTCTGATCATATCCTGGAGGCAAGGGCGGTGTATTCAGGCCTGGAATGAACCGTGATCCTATCTCCCCCGCCAGGGTGTGGGTTATTGTGTCTCATAAAAGGAGGGACTCTTCACTGCCTTTTCTTCTGTTTTACGCTGGCCTGCCTTATCAGCGCCAGCATGACCCACCTTGCTTCTCTCCCCCCCCCCATCAAAAATTCCCTTCCTAAGTGGTTTTGCTTAAATAGTCCGGCAGCACACACAGGGCGTCACCCCAGAGCCATTTAACCCTAGAACACCTGGTGCGGCATCGGAAGGGTGTTCCTGAGCATGCACAGAGGAAAGCAGATTCATTTCTCCTATCCTGCTTGCCCTCCCTTCCCAGGAACTCTGATTAGCCTAAGGGGTTCTGACTACCTTCTCCTCTCACCACAACCCTGCAAGGTAGGTTAGGCTAAGGACGAGCTTTGTGGCTGAGAACGGAAGTAAACCCAGGTCAGGGTGGTCTCAGTTCAACACACTCTTAATACCACACCAGTTCTCAATACGAGGAGCACACCAGCGCCTGGGATGTTTTGCAAAGCATCATGTGCTTCGTGGATCAAGGCTGGCCTCAGCCCCAGAATGCAACAGGCTCCTGCAGCCTAGCCCTCCCTTCCCTTCCAGCACGGTAATCTAAAACAAATAGGACTATCTAGTGTAAAACTCTGCTATGAGCGATAAAGAAAAATAGCTGGAATAATTTTTCCCACCCACACATACCAATGTGAAGGGGAAGAGAAACACACACGCACACACAAAGCACAAAAAGATAATCAGGAAGATGGTGGCCAACCCTGCCCTGTCCATCAGAACGGGCCGTCCCGCCTCGCACTGCCCTGTGCTGCCTGATAATAAACCTTGAGGTTTGCAGAGAAAACTTCAGGCGGGGAGAGATTACTCAGACAGGAGTCTCAGCACAGATAAAAAAAGAAAGGAAAGGAAAGGAAAAAGAGCTGGGCTAGGGGGTGGGAGATGGAGCAAAAATAAAGGCCAGGGAAATGGGGGGTGGGGGTTAGTGTGTACTGTTTTAATTTGATAGCAACAGTCGCCCCTTGGCTGTGGCTCAGACAATATCCATGATCATCGGCTGTAATAGGAAAATGGAGCCTCCAAGTCCAGTGGCAGGGTACCTTGGTCCAATCAGCCAACAGTATTCATGCCCTGCTCGCAAACTTCCCAAGGGCACCCACAGTTGGAAAGAGAAAGGTGGACAGGGTAGATTTTACTGATCCAGCAAGGCAACTGCTTATGTAGCAGCCGGTTCCTAAACACTGAGAATGCTGGAACTGAAGGTTGCTTGGAAGTGACATCTTTAATCCCAGAAGAAGACTTTTGCTGGAGGAGACATGCAGGTCCTCCATGTCTGGAGGCAATCTATGCTCAAATGCAGCGTGCCTGTTGGGGGACAACTCTGGAAAACGGTATTATTTCTGCCATGCCTTCTTTGGGCTTTCCCAGACTCATCTGCTTGGCCCGAGTGGAAATCAGGATGCTGGGATACATAAGCTCACCTTGGTCTGATCTTGAATCATAGAATCATAGAGTTGGAAGAGACCACAAGGGCCATCAAGTCCAACCCCCTGCCAAGCAGGAAGCACCATCAGAGCACTCCTGACATATGGTTGTCAAGCCTCTGCTTAAAGACCTCCAAAGAAGGAGACTCCACCACACTCCTTGGCAGCAAATTCCACTGTCAAACAGCTCTTACTGTCAGGAAGTTCTTCCTAATGTTTAGGTGGAATCTTCTTTCTTGTAGTTTGGATCCATTGCTCCGTGTCCGCTTCTCTGGAACAGCAGAAAACAACCTTTCTCCCTCCTCTATGTGACATCCTTTTATATATTTGAACATGGCTATCATATCACCCCTTAACCTCCTCTTCTCCAGGCTAAACATGCCCAGCTCCCTTAGCCGTTCCTCATAAGGCATCATTTCCAGGCCTTTGACCATTTTGGTTGCCCTCCTCTGGACACGTTCCAGTTTGTCAGTGTCCTTCTTGAACTGTGGTGCCCAGAACTGGACACAGTACTCCAGGTGAGGTCTAACCAGAGCAGAATACAGTGGCACTATTACGCTTGGTCTGATCTTTCATATTTTGGTGGGAAAGCTAAGCAGATGCTTACACCTGTCAGTCAGCAAATTGAAAAACAAGTATTTTTTAAAACTATATGTTTTAGAAAAAACAACCCGGCAGGTTAAAACCAGCATGTCCTCTACATGACAGACAAGGGGAGGGGATAACTCTTATGTTGATGGCCTCTGTGACGTATATGAGCACCATTTAAAATGAAAGGATGTTTGCTTTTGTCCCTTTAGAAATATTGTTTTCTCCCTCATGTATTTAAATTGAGTGCCTAGAACTCATACAGTTAAATGAGCAACATGCCTTAATGCTAGCTGACCTATGCCCAGAAATACTGAAGGGGCCTGCTAATTAAGAGTGCAGGCTTACAAAGAGACACTTGCCTGTGGCAAGTTAAGAACCACCTACAGATCATTCAGGGAAAATTTACAAGAAGTTGTGTCTTCCTACCCCCCCCCCCTTTTCTTTGAGAGCCAAAGGACTAGCTCAGGAATGCGGTCTTGGGGAATATTCTGAAGGCATGCTGTGTGGCAACCTAGCTGAAGGTTTGGGTCAGGCCAGTGGCTGGATAGGAGACCTCCCTGGAATCCCTAGCTTTGTCACCTAGAGTCCCAGAAAGGTGAGAAACAGACATGAGCAGATAAAGGTAAGGCCCGTGGGCTTGGGTACAAGGGGATGCTAGCAGCTTCTGTGGATGGGGAGTGAAAAAGCAAAAGCTTCAGGCATCTGAACGCAGCAGCCTTCTTTCCCTCCAAGTTACTGAAGGAAGGAGAAAGCAGGCTGGCGGGAAGGTCCTTAGCCCCTGTAATTAATGGCAAGAGCTCTTTACCGGAAGACAAAAAAGAAATAAAAGGTGACAAACGACCCCCCATAAAGAGGCTCAGAGGTCGCAGATACATTTGAATATTCGATAGGGTGTGAAAATAAAGGAGCCCATAAAAAGGAAATAGGGCAGTAAAACACAAGGCTGAGTTACAGGTGGAGAAGGTGCCCCGTCACAACCCAATTATTTCTCCCCCGCTTCTTTTAAATATGCTTGCGGAGCTTGATCTATCCACAAGGCATGGATATCACTCAGCACAGGAGAAGCTGCAATGGAAGGAGGGCCCTCTCTGCTAATCCCATGACGCTGAGGCACATATTGATCTGGATGCGGGCCCATAATAAGCTCTGCCTGCCTTATTAGCACAGAACAACACAGAGCATCAGCCCAGGTTTCAAAGCCGGTGTGTGGGCGTGGCTGTGTGCAGGCAACAACACTCAGGGCAATGGGAAGAGACTCTCACTTGCAGACATCAACCAGGGGTGTGTCTGCACCATCAGCGTGCCAGGGTTAGAATGTCGGACTGTGACATGGGAGACCAGGGTTCAAATCCCCACTCAGGCATGAAGACCACTGGGTGACCAGTCTCTTGCTGTCAGCCTAACCTACCTCACAGGGTTGTTGCGAGGATAAAATGGGAAGGAGAAGTATGTATATACCACTTTGAGCTCCTTGCAGGAAAGCTGGGATATAAATGTAATAAATAAATACTTGGGGGCTAAATCCTAACGCCACACAGGTGGTCAAAGAGAACAGGGGCCCCATATCAGGTACAAAGAACACAAGGGCTCAAGCTATACGAAGCCAGAGGGGCTGGAGCAACTTCAACACAAAAAACTTGCTGGACATGAGGACTCCATTTACGCACTGATAGCAGCAGATAGACCTGACTTCATTGACCTTGCCCAGTTCCCTCTGAAAGGTATCAATCCAGTAGTTATTTCCAGCTCTTACGGCAGCTGTGCCCCCAACCCAATGCAACCTGGCACTCCTTTTAGGAAGTTTGCACTACAACTGCCATCAGACCAGACAGCACTAGGAGTTGAAGCCCAAAACACTGGAGGGTACAAATTTTTGGAGAAGACAGTTCTTACAGCAAAGAATTCCACATAGGAAGAATAGTGTTGTGAGTTCGGCGGTGCCAGACTCCCCTAAATTCCTAGACCCAGTCAGTGTTGGAAGTAAATCAGGTCTCCTGAACCCCTGGATCCGGCAAGGATTACAACATAGGCCAGGCCAGCTTCCTCACAGGGTAATCACCGTGGAACCATTAAGAACGAACAAAGGGAAAGGTGATGGGCCATGAAGAAAGAGAAGGGACTCTGGGCCAGGGGGCAAATGAGTGGGGGCCCTCCTCCTGCTCAAACAGCTGGTTAGAAAACAGAGTTTGAAGCAGAACTGAGAGTTGGCTGTGATGTGGCCTAGAAGGAAAAAGGTTGCAGGTTGGTAAGAGAGGGTCAGTGCATGATGGTTGGTCTGTGTTTGAATCCAGGGCGGCAGCTATGGGAGAAACCAGAACTTCTTGGGGTGTTGATGCTGAGGACCCCTCCATCATAGGCTCAGGTTGCATAGATGTGCAAATAAACAATATACCAAAAAGACTCAGTCTCCACTGTGCCTCATTCCCAAAAGGAACCATGGATAAGCACCTGGGACCCCTGGAATCTTGCACTGCTTGGAGATTTGGGTGGTGGACAACAATATAATGTTCCACCATCTTCCCTGTTCTCACCAATAGCATTTTAACAAGGCCACGGCAGCCGTAGGATCTCAGCCACCAACACTCCTTTTGTGATTGGCTGCTGCAGACTGAAAGCTCCTGCGACAACCAGCCAGCTACTCTCCAACGACTAGTCCAGGCCACCTTTGATACAGAATGGGATCTGCCAAGAAACAAATTCGGGAGACTTTGCCCGCTTCCTCCCCTCTCTCTTACTTCTGGGGCACATTACAGAAATGGCAACCCACTCTATTGGGAGCAACTAGAAACTCTCAGGAGGTTTTTAAACATGTTTTTTTTTTATATTTTGGGGAAACACACACACGCCACAAGCCAGACTTGCAAGAACAGGAAGTCAAACAGAATGGGCAGCTACATCTGCAAACGCTCCCAAGTTGAGGATTATAGATTATAGCTATCAGCTATTTGCATATCAGAATTTTAAAGCAGCCAAGACCCCTCCAGCGAACAAGGTCATAGCAAAGATTAAAAAGAGAAAGAGAGGGGAGGAAAAAATTCCCTCTCATTTTCTTCTCCTTCCCTTGACTTTCTCATTTCAGCGAGGCGCATGAATGTGCGGGGCTATCAGAAATGTGAAGGACGGCTGCTCATCCTCTCCCACCCAACCACGCCTGGCAGCCTGCCCTGCTGAGGCCTGTGCTGGAGGAAGAGTGGTGCAAAAATACTGGGCACTTGAAACAGGAGCAATGGGGTACTCCAAGCCCCATAGCACATCCCTGGAGAGATGTGGTAGAGCATCATTGCCCTTCAGGAAGGTTTCCTCACAAACGAACCTTCAGTACACACAACTGAAATTTCCAGGTTCAGAAGCAGTAAACTTCTCTATATTCAGATTAGGGGGTGTGCAACTGAGGGACAAGGCTCCTGCGCCTTTCTGCTCTCCATGTGGGAGGCAGGACCCTGGACTAGATCAACATAATTTCAGGAAGTGATGATCACTGCCCCATGTGGTGGGCCACGTGACTGCAGTCTCCAGGGAAGAAGCTTCCAAAGCAGGCCTGCCCATCCAAGATGGCGATTGGCTTGTTGAAATCAGCGGAGGAGGATATAAGGACTTCCTTTGCCAGCTTCCTAAGTAGCCACGGTTCTTCCTAGAACTGCACCTTGAAAACTTCTGTTCTGGATTTTCATTAATACTTTTAATAGAATCAGAATCAGAAAGGGGAAACAATGTAATGAGTCCCATGACACCATCAGCCTGCATAGCCAACAGAGGTGGAGTAGAAATTTAATTCAGTTTGCATTTAAAGACAACAATACACCAACTGAAATGGAGCCCCACTTTGAAACTTGCTCTTCTCCGAATTTTGCAACGCAGTTCTCCAGCCAAGCAATCATGTACAAAAGTGCATATATTAAGGTAAAGTGTGTATAGAAATGGAAATATAAGTGAAACTGACATACAAATATGCATATCGGTATTTGCAAAAATGTGTGATTTACTCAAAATGTGCACGTTAGGAGAAATTCACGCTAAAATGTGATGAATTTTCATGAAGCCTTTAAAAAACACACAAAAAACCTGAAATTGATGTGGAAATGTGGAGAACTGAAGTTCAGACTGGAAAAATGGTAAGATGAGAGAAACCCAAACTGATGATAGGAGCTGTAATCCAGCAACATCTGAAGGGCTAAATGTTCCCTATGTCTAAATGTCTTATTCCAATGCAGGATTCCAGATGCTCAGGCATCCCTGCCAGATGTGCCCAGCCAGGCTTTTCTTGCAGGGGTCCAAAGGAGAAGTTTTTGCAACTTACCAAGAAAACCTTAGTGCACTGAGTGCTTCTCAGTTCCGTGCAGCAGCCCCGCAACAGGTAGAAGGCATGCTCAGATCCTTCATCAGCCCCCAATCCTTTTGTTTGTTTGTTTGTTTGTTTGCATGCTTGAATGGGAAGGATTTCCCCACCCCCAGCAGCCAACCCTCTACTGATCTCCCACTCAGCCATGCCCTTCCAGGGACCAAAGGAAGAAAAGGAAACACAGAACATGGAAAGAAGCTGCAGGTGATTCTGGAGCTCTGCTAGTGAGGAACCTGAAAGGGGAGATGGGCTTGGCCCCCGGTCTGGTCATGGAAGCCCTATCTAATAAATGATGGCCATGAAGTTGTGCCTACAGAACTTCATCTTGACTGCAGCTCCGTGGCAGAGCACCTGCTCTGCATGCAGAAGGTCCCAGGTTCAAGCCATGGTCCGAAACGCTACTAGAGACAATGGTGAGCTCGATGGGCCTGACTCATTATAAAACAGCACCCCATGATCACCTAGGATGCCGACAGGTGCCTGATTGGGCAAAGCGCTTGAGGTACACCAACCTGGCCACTCAAGACTTCAGTGAGGCTCTGCAGGAAGATTTGGCAAAAGAAGATTTGGGAGGGACAAAACTGGATGGCACCCAGGAGCTTTGAAAAACACAACTCTCTCCACCCCCACCCACCCGCCTGGCCTGGCCTCCACACAGCATCCTCCTAGCCTGCCACTGCTGACACACGGCGGATCCTGCCAGATAAAGAAGAAATTCAGGCTGCTCAAAGTTTCCCTTTTTTTCCTCTTTCCCTTTTTTTTTTTACCCATTCCATTCCTGATAAGTGTGGTGCCTGCACAGAGACTGATAGAAGGCCTATCGCGGCGGTTAGCGCAGAAAGGAAAAGCCTATCGCCGCAGCATCGCCGGACTCACATCAACTCCCAGCCACACAGAAATTAATATCACTCCAATTACCAGAGTGGAGATGGGCTGCACAGCGGCGATAATAAAATCTCTTTTACATAAAGAATGCAAATAACCAACTCCAGTGGGGGCAGGCGGGGGGAGGAGGGAGGAACAAGGGGGAAAGGAAGAGGAAGCAACTTGCCACCCTTACTCTGGTTGCTTATGAATTTGATCCAGGATACAGTGTCAGGACCTATTTTTCAACTTCAGGGAACTTAATTGAGCAAACCACTGACTGCAACATTTGCAACATCTGGGACTTTTCTGGTAGGAAGGTGCATACAAGCATGTTCAGAGTGCTCCCTCAAACAACTGGATGCCAGAACTTTGGAGTCCCAGCTCACATACTGTCAGGGAACTGCCATCAGTGTCCGAGGGAGAGAGCAAGCTCCGAAGGGATCCCAGAGAGCGTCCCGGGAGTGGGAGGGGCTGCCCATCTTCTGGGGGAGAGAATCAGCGTAGCTCCAGTGGAGAAGGGGGGGAGATGGGGGAATCGGCGAGGCGCTCCTATGACTCCTTGCCGGGGACCAGCGGGGAGAGAAGGGGTCCTCCGCCGCCCACGCCCTCCTTGCGCAGAAGGCTTCCGCACAGGGAGAGTAGGCGGAGACTGGGCGTCAAAGAACTTCTTTGCTGGAAGAAGTTTAAGAAACGCCCACTGACGGATTCTGCCAGCGATTGAGACGGTCACGGGCGAGTGGCTGCCCGGACAGGAAAGGTTCACTCAGGCAATCCAGCCAGACGTTGGTTTAGGAACCCCTAAAACCATTACACATACCATCAACAGAAATTAGAAACAGAACACCCACAACATGAAGTGGCAGAAGTCTACACAAGGAAGATCCTACCACGCAGATTCAGACTTGCATGGGTTCCACAGACGCAAGGAAGCCCCTCCTCAAAAGTCTCTCTGCAGAGAGTGGATAGAAAACAGTAAAAGGTGTTTTTCCTGACCTTTTAAGAAGGCTGCAATGAAATATAAGGGGGGCTCTAAGGAAGCTTTGACAGCAACCTGGTGCCAGACAGGATGGGAGAAGTATATTTGGCAAGATGTACTTGATATGAAGACTAGTGGCTGCAGTTTATTTATTTATTGTTACATTTGTATATATTCCACCTTTCTGCCAAGGAGCTCAAGATGGAACTTGACTCTCCGCCCCCCTCCTTATTTATCCTCACAACCATCCTGTGAGGTAGGTCAAGTTGAGAGACCAAGAGCCATAAGCTCAGTAGTAGAATGACTGTTCTGCAGAAAGTCGTTGGTTCAATCCCAGGCATTTCCAAGTAGGGCTAGGAAAGAACCCTGCCTGAAACTCATCAGAACTGTTGCCAGTCAGTGTAGATAAGTTTGGGCTACACAGACCATTGGTTTCACTCAGTATAAGGCAGCTTCCTATGTTACTGAGACTGTGAGTGACCCAAAGTCATGCTGTGAGCTTCACGGCTGAATAGAGATTTGAACCTTGGTCTGCAGGGTGCTACTGTTGACACTCTAACCATGACACCATGGCTGGTGCTTTATGCACAGTAACATAGGAAACTGCTTTACATTGAGTCAGGCCCTTGGTCCATCAAGCCCAGCATTGTCTACACTGACCGGCAGTGGCTCTCCAGATTCTCACAAGGTTTCTTCTTCCCATCCACTGCCACCAGATCTCATAAAGACACCGGGGATGGAGCTTAGCTCCTTCTGCACACCAATCAGGTGCACTCCACCACTGAGCTATGGTTGATATGCATATCCCAACTCAGCCTAGACATGGTCTTAAGGCATGCAGGGTAGCCGGAGCTGTACACTCTATTCCTCTCAGTTCCTAGTACAGAGATATGCTGTCCCTGGGGAACACAAGAAAAGAAGAGATATGGGAGAAATCTTGTGTCCAAGTTGCTCCAATCCTGATCATGTGTACACAGTTTCTCATGTGCTGGTCCTATCATCACCCACCATCTGCAGACAAGACTGAGGATCAGTGCAGCTGGATGCAATGTGCTGCAGTAGTGTAGTGGTTAGAGGGTCTGAGTTCAAATCCCTATTGGGTGACAAAATTCACAGGATGATCATGGACAAATTACTACTCTCTCAACCTAACCTATCTCACAGAATTGTTGCACAGATTTAAGGGGGGGGGGGGCTTTGATGCTACATTGAGCTCCTTGGAGGAGAGAAAGAATATCAATGTAACAAATAAACCAAGAGCAAGGGATGGATGAATGGGTCAATTTCAAGTTTCTCCAAGTTTCTCATTTTTCCAGTCTTAAATTCAGCTCTCCACATTTTATATCAGTTACCGTTAAAAAAAAAATGTCATCATGCAAATCCATCAATATCTTCATGTGGATAATAAAACATTCATTTTTTATATGTGCCTGATATGCACATTTTTGTAAAGCAATTCTCTCTAATATAATGTATTTTGGTATGTGCTATTTTCAGCAATACATGCATTTTTATGCACGCTGGTATACAAATCTTTGTATATATTGCTTGGCTAGAGAACTACATTGCAAAATTCAGAGAAATGCGGATTTCGAAGAAGGGCTGTGTTTTGGTTTGCGCATTGTATTGGAAAGCACAAATTAGGGAGGGATCACCATTAAATGCAAACTAAATCAAATTTATTCGCCATCCCTAATATATGTGGACATGATAAGAATTTGCTGGATCAGGCCAATGGCCCATCAAGCCCAACAAACTGTTCTCATAGTGGCCACCCACTTTCTCTTCCTGTGGTTTCCAGGAACTGGCATGCAGAAGCAGTACTGCCTCCAGCAGTGGAGAGGCAGAGTATACCTATCATAGCTGGTGGCCATTAATTGCCTTATCCTCCATGAATTTATCTAATCTTCTTTTAAAGTCAACCAAGTTGGTGGCCAGCACTGCCTCCTGTGAGAATGAGTTCCCCAGTTTAAGTATGTGTTGCATGAAGGAGAACCTTGTCGTCATTTTTTCTGTTGGGTTTTATCAACAAGGATCATCGGAATAATAAATGATACAGACCAAGACTTCTCATGTCATTTGTACATCACAACAACCATAATAAATTTTGCACGAATATTTACCATATACGGGTGTATTGTTAGCGGTCAGTGTATAGGTTCTTGGTTCATGAAATGGTTTAAATGAAAAGAGAGTTTTTGATGGATAGCTCAGTCAGTAAAGCGTGGGACTCTTAATCTCAGAGTCATGGGTTTGAGCCCCACATTGGGCAAAAGATTCCTGCATGGCAGGAGGTTGGACTAGATGACCATTGCGGTCCCTTCCAACTTTAGCAGTCTATGATTCTATGAAAAAGAATGGGGAAACAGGATAGAAGAGAATTAACAGATAACATTCAGCATCAAATAGCTAAACGCTTAATCAGGATCACTTGTGGTGGTGCTTAGATTACGTATGAGTAATAGTCATTTTTCCTCTTACGTTACCAATGAAAGTATATAAAGTGTTGAAGGAGTATTTTGTCTTATCTGGTTGTTGTGCCATCAGCTGAGCATCCTACCCTTTGAGAAGACAACAACCCCCCAGTTCTTGGGGCTGAGCCAGGGACAAAGTCAAGGTTAAGGGTCCCGTAAGCAAAGCTGGATATAAACCATTACTCTGCTCTTAGTATGTTGGCAATAGGGATTTGGGCATCTTGAGTCTCCCTTGTGCTATTCTGAGATGAATGAAGAGCAGCAGTGGACAGAGCAGGCATAGGCAGGGTGGGTGGGAGGAAGGAGGGGGTGCTGTGCCATGTGGCCAGCCAAGGATGAGCAGAGCAGCCTCACATCCGTCCATCGAGGCCAAAAGGTCTGGGGTGGGAAAGAGCAGATAACCAAGGAAGAGGCAGAGGAGGTAGTGGCGAGGGAAGTCCTGCAGATATATTTCCGGCCAATACATCTAGGAAGGGCTGGGGATATCAGCCTGGCTGTGAACAGACATTTCCCTTCCTGAACAGGGAGTGGTGTGTGTGTGTGTTTCTGTGTGTGTGTTGGGGCAGGGGAAAGAAGAAGAAAGCAGATAAACACTTTTAGAAGCGACTCTCACTTTCCTATCTCCTGACTTGAATCTTCTGCTTTCATTGTTGCTTTAATGGTTTCTCTTTATTGTTACACTGCTTTAATTTGCCTTGTTTATTATATACTTTAATTATGGATGTTATAATGTTGTTGCTTCACTGTGCCTTTTAATTATGGGTAGCTGCATTTTTAGAATTGGTTTTGTTCTTGTTATTTTGCTGTTGGCTAGGCTTTCTTCATTTCTTTGAAGCGCCCTAGTACAGTGGTACCTCGGGTTAAGTACTTAATTCATTCCGGAGGTCCGTACTTAACCTGAAACTGTTCTTAACCTGAAGCACCACTTTAGGTAATGGGGCCTCCTGCTGTGCCGCCACAGCACGATTTCTGTTCTCATCCTGAAGCAAAGTTCTTAACCCATGGTAATATTTCTGGGTTAATGGAGTCTGTAACCTGAAGCTTATGTAACCCGAGGTACCACTGTATTTCTTCTTGAAATGAAAGGCAGTGTATAAAGCCTTTTAATAATATTATAATACTCACAAGCAACTGCTGCTGCAGAGGGAGATGGGATTCGCATTCAGGGAACGGGGGCGGGGACTCAAGGCAGTCTGGACTTTGGAGTTCTTTACAAAGTGACCGAGCGGCTGTGGGGTGGGGTGTCTTTGTGGATTTGCTAGGATGAATTTGGTCATCCTCTCAATTCAAGCAGCAAAAGCCATAAAGCAAAAGCTGCAGTTTTGAGATGTGCTTGGAAAAGGAGGAAGGATAAGAAAACAACGAAGGGCCCTCCTCCACAAATAAGTAAGAAATGATGAACTTTCTTTTTTTAAAGACACCTGAGGCAGTCTCACAGACATGGAACTAGATTTCTCATCCTTGATCCATTCTAGATCACAGAGGCTGCCATCCTCAGTGACACACCGTGATGCCTGGTGCCCATTTGGATCCAACTCATTCTAGATCCGTCCCCATCCTCTTCCTTGATGAGTTCTACAAGGGCAACACTAAGGAGGAGGAAGCTTACTGGCTTCATTCGGAAACGGGCAATCAAAATGATCGAGGGGGTGGGATCAACTCTCCTCTGAGGAAACGTTTTGGGCTAGAGAGAAGGTGAGTAAGAGGCGACATGGTAGACGTTCATGAAACGATGCATGGCATTGAGAAAATGGATGGAGAAATGTCCCTCCTCCTCTCATAACACTGGAACTCATGGACCTCCAATGAAGCTGAATGTTGGGAGGATGCAAGGCAGACAAGAGGAAGTACTTTTTCCACAGAGCGCATTGTTAAATTATGGAACTCATTCCTACAGAAGGAAGGAATGGCCACCAATCTGGATAAAAGAAGATTAGGCAAATTCATGGACAGAAAGGCAACCCACAACGGCCAAGCTCTACCTCCACTGTCAGGGGAGTTATCCCTACAGGTGCCAGCCTGATACTTAGTCCAATCATGGGCCCATCTAACTCAGAATTAGTTAAACTGACAGGCAGCAGCTTTCTAAGGTTTCAGGCAAGGTTCTCTCCCAGCCCTACCTGGAGATGCCCGGGATTGAACCTGGGACCATGCAAAGCAGGTGCTTAGCTAAGGATCCTTCCCTATCACTCTAAATACACATCCATCCCCCTCCACCCCAGATCATATATAACCAAGCTGCTGTTCGCCAGCTCATCACACACTCACAGACTTTTCCACTGACAGATGGAGACTGGCACACCCAATTGTTTCTCTGCATGCCTTGTTGGTTTACAGATGAAAGTCCAGTGAGAAAGGGGGGGGGGGGACTATGAGCAGCATCCAGCTTTCCTAAAACTCACGGCTCACAATACTCAGGGCTCATGAGCTTACTAGCCTTCAGAAGCTTTTTAGCTCTGCTCTGCTCTGTCTGTAACATTCCCACATTTGACGCAGAAAGGAAACATTAACCGTGGACTTTCTCCCTAAGAGTGGCGATTTTTGCTTCAAATCATTAAAGAAGACTTCGCGTTCTTAAAGACACTGTCCTTCAGGATTCCCCAAAAGGTGTCGATCAATCAAGGGGGAAAGAATTAAAAGTCTCTGATTGATGGCCTTCATTTAAAAACCAATTTTGGTTGGAGAGATCTGTGCTCAGTTTGGAACTTAGTTAAGATACCAGCCCCATGAGAGCAGAAGCAGCACAGGCCTGCCCCTACCTGCATGAGATCTTTTTCATTACTTAGGGGAGTTTGGGTTGCTTTAGCAGGGAAGACAGGAGGAGGAACGGGGGTACTTACCTGGCCCGTTCCAAAGCTTCGGCTCCTGGGGCTTCTCCAGAATCTCTTGTTTATCTGGCTCCTTTGGGCTCTCCAAGCTCTCTCTGAGTTCAGTCTCTGAAAATTGAAGTAATGAAATCACTGAATCATCACTCAGAATCATTGAGGGCTGTGAAGAAAATATGGTCAGCCATTCAGGTGCACCAGGCTTTTATGAGCCAAGTCACATGATCCAGCTTCAAGACAGCCATTCACACATCTGCATCATGAACAGAGCGCTCGCCATGGCTAAGGGGGGGGTGTTCTTTGGAGATAGAAAGCAAAAGACCTAGCTCCCCCACACAGCAAGTGGGATGATCAGGACGTGATTGTACTGCATGGAACTGAGTCTGGTCTGTACCATTTCACGCTGTACATGGGGATGCACATGGGTGAATACTATACCTCTTCTGTCAGGTGCTGGTGTGGTTGCTCGAGAGCAAACAGGCAAGACTCCGACCTGTCTTTTCCAGGCTTTATTATTAGTGCAAACTATTTACAGTGAAGAGCGTCGCAAGTTCATGTCTGGCTCACTCGCTAGCAGAATCTGGGAGTGGCCGGTTCTTATACCTCCTCCAGCATAACAGTCACGTGACCCCCAACCTTCTCCTCCCTTCCCTGCACCTAAACCTACTGCGCAGAATGGGCGCTGGCAAAGGGGTACTGCCCTCCCCTCTGGTTTGCTCAGGCTCGGTGTTGAGGCTCTCCCTAGCATCCCTTGCTCCCACCACTTCCTCTCCACTGGAGGTGGGACTTCCCTCCTCGCCAGAGGAGGAACTGCTTCGCAAGATTTTTGGAGGTTCCCTGTAACACAACTGCCCTTTCACCTCTCACCTCTGAGCCAATGGCAGTTCCCTGACACCTTCTGTCCAAAATGACACCAGCCCCTGCATACTGGAAAGGGGTGTGTCAGCAGGAAGGGATTCAAGCTTAGCTTGTCTTCTGGAGACAACTGTTTTCTAAGTGCAGACATTTTAATTCTAGTAGAGCATTTGACCGCGTGAGCTGTGCTTCCCCCACCCCTTAGCTTTCAAAGACAGAAGTGGTCCAGTGAATTGTTTATCACATCACCTAATGTCTGGGTTGGGCTCTCACCTGATGTCTAAGAACTAGGCCCAGGAATAATAATGACATTTAATGTGTTGAACTGGCTCCCAACCAAGGATAGAAAGACGTGCGTAGGATGCCAGGAAACCCCACAAGGTGACAATCAACATACAGAGCTGCTTGCTAGATAATAATGAATCTGACTGCTGCAGCCCTTGCCTCATCACTCATCCTCATAACAGCCAACTCCTAAGGGCCGAGGCCCCTTCAACTCCCCCAATAAAATATTTGAGCTCGCCCCCCCCCCCCAGTTGATGGGCATTGCGATTCAAATGGTGTGTGTGTGCTGCATCTTGTGATTGTGTTTGGCGTGGCTTACCTCCCCCCCCCCAATATTTTATTTAAGTTGGCACCCCTACCTGTGTATTATCTCTATATCTTCCCTGTACCTGATGTTTGGAGATACAAACCAGACATACTTTGCAATATTTTATTTATTTGTGGCATTCATATCCCACCTTTTTCTCCAAGGAGCTCATGGTTCTCCCCCTCTTTCATTTAATCCCCACAACAACCCTGCAAGGTAGGTTAGGCTGAGAGGGAGAGGGACTGGCCCAAGGTCACCCACTGAGCTTCATGACCGAGCGGGGATTTGAACCCTGGTCTCCCAGGTTCTAGTCTGACACTCTAACCACTATGCTGCACTGGTGCTCAATACTTTAAAAAAAACAAAACTCAATGAAGTTCTAATAATAAAAGGCAAAGTCTAAAATCCAAATGAATTCTGCAAATTAAAATTTATTCAAATTGATGGCGGGGCAACAAGCAAGAATAAGGAGCTATGCAAAGTGCTAATCACCACCTCTTGCTAAGACTCACTTGGGCATATCAGGTTTTACTAGCCACTCTTGATCTATTTTCAAGCTTATTTGCAGCCAGTAAGGCCTTAAAGAAGAGAAGAAGCCACAGCCGACATTTATACCTTGCCTTTCCATAAACTCTCCAGGTCAGCTAACAACAGTTTGAAAAAAGGTAATAAGAAAAAGATAATATAAAATAAAAGAGCAGATAAAATCAGTATCAATCAGTCTGAAAATAAAGATGTCGTACAGTACCATTACCTATCAAGCTGTTTCGGCACTAAAATATCAGGAGGGTCAATCACACCTTGTTATGAAGAGATTAAAAAGAACTTCCCAGAAAATGAATGCTTTTTTATAAAACAAAATATAACAAAACAAACAAAACAAAACAAACCATCAGAATGAGCATGCCAATTGCTCAGGAACGCTTTCTCTCAAGTCATTCGAAGTGCATAATATCAAGCCAGGCCAACTGCTCCACATTGCTCAGTACTGCCCACACTGACTGGCAGCAGTTGTCCAGAGTCTCCCACACTTACAGGAAGATGCCGGGGTTTGAACCCGGGGCCTTCTGCGAGCAATGCATGAGCTCTTCCACCAATCTACGGCTATTCCCCAACCTAACGCAGCCCATACAGAAAGGGCACTTAACAGAGCGCCTCTGCTGAAGAGCTCACTGAGCTGGCAATCCCAGAACGCTCCCAGGATGCTTCACTTTAAGCTTGTGTGATGCAAACATCAACCTTGACTGGATGATTTGGGGGCCTCAGAGTTGCTTCCTTATTTTCCAGGCCTCCCATCCGCCTTCTCCCAGCACCAGCTGGCTGACGAAAAGAAAAAAAACGAAAGAAAAGAAAATTGGGTGGGGAAAGAGAACTTACTTCCTGGGCCTACTCTCCCGGTGGCAGACACATAGCAACTTGATGACAATTATTTTCCCCATTAACTGCTGTTCAAGATCCTGCCGATAAGCCTATCTGCATAAGACAGCGTGAAAGATTAGCGGGCAGAGGGCATGTTTGCCTTTGCACCCAGGCCCCCAATAACCACTCAGGCCCCACAACCATGGCCCAATCGATTGGCGCCATAAAGGGCGCCTGGGGGTGGTGACGTCACCGGCGATTGGTGATTATTAATACAGGTGATAAGGCGGGAATGGGGGGGTGGGGTGGATGATTAACATCAAATAAATCAATCGCCGGGTATAAAAGTCCCATTATTTTTGGCTATAAATCAAAGTGGCTGGCATATTGATTGTTATCCATCGCGCTGAAAGCTTTTTGCTATGCGCCACAGGAGCAGCAGTTATTGCAGCCGGTGCGTTATCATGCGCTATCGCCTCCTTTTATCACGACGCGCTAGTGCCAGGTGCACTGTTCAGGCTGGAGCTTTCAGAGCTCTCTGCTCTCCCTAACCTCCCCCCCACCCGCAACCCCCAATCCCCCACCCCCTCAGCCTGAGGCTCTTGTAGAGAGCCTTAAAAATCAGATAAAGGAATCTCTTGCTTCCTTTTCTACAGACTAGCTCGGTGGGTCAAAGTCTGCCATTGCACAAAACACTTGGCTTCCCACCCACCCACAAACTGCCTCACTGCCCCTGCCCCAGGTCCCAAACATCCTGCAAGTCCCTCAGAGATTAACAGCTTCCTAATAGACATCTATGCAGTTGTGCGTGGACAATAGCAGTTACCGTGCCAGGGGGATGAGAGGAGGAGGAGGACAGTTTGGATTTGATATCCCGCTTTATCACTACCCTAAGGAGTCTCAAAGCGGCTAACATTCTCCTTTCCCTTCCTCCCCCACAACAAACACTCTGTGAGGTGAGTGGGGCTGAGAGACTTCAGAGAAGTGTGACTGGCCCAAGGTCACCCAGCAGCTGCATGTGGAGGAGCAGGGAATCAAACCCGGTTCACCAGATTACAAGTCCACTGCTCTTAATCACTACACCACACTGGCTCAACGCTCAATGTGTGTGCATACGTGTGCATGAAAGAGGAAAGATTAGATGGCCAAGGGTCACCAAATAATGCCTGGCATTTATCAGGGAGATAATCAAATTATGAATATTACTATTTATGCTCCCTTGTTTTTTATTATATATAAATATATAAATAAAACAGCTTTAGAAATTTGCTAACCCTCTGCTTAGGATCCAAGCACACCCACCATTTAAGAAGCAGAAAATGAAACCAAAACACACAACTTAGGCTCTAGGTTACGTCCTACTACCAAATGGGAACCGGTTGGCAGGAATATGAAGCAGGCCCTTTCTGCCTGCTTTTGGCCTGCGAGGAGGAAGAAGAGGACGAGCGAAGGAGGCACACACAACATCAGGGCCTACTCCAGTCAGACTGCCCCCTGTCCCCTGCAGCCAACTTTACATGCTATATCATTTGTTTTAGTGCTTTAAAATGCCATTGTGTGCCTTGCCATATAAATGAAACAAATAAGTAAGAAAAGAAACTTGGGCGGGGGGAATGAAAAGAAAAAAGTATATAATAATCATCATATACCCATAGTTGTGCTCTATGACATCATGTTTTTTTAAGGAACCTTGTTATGGCCTAAAAGGCACAGGAGCACATTACCTGGGTAGGGTTGTCATTATATTGAAGAGCAAAAAAGAGGACACCATGGCAGCCATTCAAAGCAAACAGATGCAATTTGTTTTAAATTTTACCCCTGAAAAGGAGAACATGTCCTGGATAAAGAGGACACATGGCAGCCCTACCTGGCAGAGCACACATTATGCATTGGGAGGTAGTCACCGCAGGCACTGTATTTTCAAAACACTATCATACCACTTGAAACAGTCATGGCTTCCTCCAAAGAACCCCAGGAACTGTAGTTTGCCTGTTTGGTGCTGAGAGGAGACCCCTGTTTCCTTCACAGAGCTACAACTCCTAGAGTGGTTTAATGGGTTCAGGAATCTGGGAACTGTAGCTCTGTGAGGGCAACAGAGGCCTCTTAACTTTAAATGTTTAGCACAGATGGGGCCTTAGCACAGCCTCCAATACTGTACACACTTCGTTGGGTGCCAGAAACGGTTTTTATCTGTCCAACTTTCCCCAGAAGGATGAGTTGACTCATAGGTAGTTATCGGATTTCTTTGTTTTGAAGAATGTGTTCTTAAATTCTGTTTTCAATTGTATTTTTCCTGCTGCATGCTGCTAAGCTATTTTGTAACATTCAAACATTTATACACATTTTGTTGGGTGCCACAAACTTTTCTTATTTGTCTAGCCTTCTCCAGAAGGATGAGTTGACTCATGGGCAGTTATCTGATTTCCTTTTTGAGAAATGTGTTTTTAAATTCTGTTTTCAATTGTAACATTTAACCATTTATAAAATTGTCTAAAATAATAAAAATGTCTTTATAGATAAATAAATGAGAGAGGAAGGGGAGGGAGGGAGGGAGGTGTGGAGAGGTAAAAGTAGTCCAATTAGATCTTGTCGACATTAACACTCAGAAGTTAATCTTGCTCTTTTCTAGGGACTTTTTCTCTCATGTAAGCACACATAGTATTACAGCCTCAATATTCCTGCTACTTCTATGGACAAATAAGACAGTCACTATTGTTTGGGCCAACTCATGTTTCTAAAAAGCTGGGAGACAGAAGCGGGCTGTGTGCGTGTGTGTATGTTGCATTTCTAGGTCAGCATTTACCTAGCCAGGTCTGCAGTCTTTCAAGGCGCAGTAGCAAGAAACTCAGACCCTTAATTAGATTACAAATTGCTGTGGAGAGAGAGCAGAATTTATTGATTGAAATTTGAGCCAGAGCAGGGAGCTGCTGCTGCAACAGCAGAAGCAGCACAGAGGCTATAAGAAGCAGAGCTACGAAATCCCCAGTTGAAGTCTTGCCTCTCCCACGAAGCTGTGAGCAGCCCTTAGAGTAGGCTGTTCATCTGCAGTATGGGAACAATAGTACTGACCTATCTTACAAGTCTCTTGTAAGGATTCCAAGTTCACGTGCACAACCTGCTTTGCAAATGTTACAAACCCTAAGTATGATTGCAGACAGTGGAAGAACACAGGAAGCTGCCTTACACAGAGTCATAGCCTTGGTCCATCTGGCCCAATATTGCCTGCACTGACTGGCAGCAGTTCTCCAGGATCCCCACCTCTATCTGGAGATGCTGGGGATTGAACCTGGGACCTCCTGTGTGCAAAGCACATGCTCTACCGCTGAGCCATGGCACTACCACTGAACTACATCCTTTTCTGTTCCCATATGAGAAACAGGAGTAATAAAAGACTGCACCTCTGAGCATGGGCAGATTGCCTTTCCTTCTCTACAGAATGACCACAGCAATCCTTTCACGTATCAGAGCAGGGAGAGGGGGACCTGCAGCCTCACAGATGTTGCTGGACCACAACTCCCTTCATCCCTGACCACTGGCCCCTCTGGCTTGTGGCTGATGGGAGCTGGACCCCAACAACACCTGCAAGTTGAGGCACAGCACAAGAAATGAACTTACTTTCGCTGCAAGGGGAGCTGGACAAATCGCCTTCCACGGAGCCTTCGCGGTCAGAAGCGCCTCCCTCCTTTTCCGAATGGCTGTGGTCCTCCAAAGGAACTTCGTCCCCTTCTTCCATCTCACCAAAGGTGCCTGCAAGAGCAAAACTAGGTCAGAAATTATGCAGGCATTCCACCAGCCCAACTTAAGAGAGACGCTCAAGAAACATGCTACATTTGTTTTTTTAATGCACCAAGAACAGTGCAATTAACGATCCACAGAGTTTGAGGTCTCCTGGCAAATCAATAGCGCACTGAGAGGATATTGGCAATAAATAGCAGCCTCTTCTGTCACATATGGGTGGATTCTGGTTGCATGCTCGTCTGGAAAAGGAGGAGAAAAAGTTATCTCTAGAGGTATACCAGGGCGCAAGCATAAAATTGTCTAGGGATGTGGTGGGCAGAAGGCAGAATGTGTTCCCTGGGTGATTTATAGTGCATTGAGTCGCAATAATTTAACAGCAGCAAGTAAATCCCTCGGCCGTGACTGCCCTTGTGCTAATTGCTTAGGCTCCATGTTACTCACCAGGAAAACAGGAATATTTTTCTCCAGCGCTCATAATACTAGAACTCAGGGACAGAAAATGAGGTGGAGTACTGGGAGATTAAGGACACAGAAAAGCTTTGTGCTAGAATTCCCAAGATCTGTCATGGCTCAGACGTAGCATCGTCCTCCTATTCATTAATCTGAAGTCTTTTTAAGCTGCCTCCCAGAGTGGAACCATGGGCAACGTAAACCAAAATCAAACATGCATAAAACAAATTACAGACTTTAATTACAAATAAAAGCAGTAGCGGCAATAGGAATTCAAATGCTCAGTATGCCTCCCCAAAACCCAAAGGTGTGACTTAAGGGGCAGCATTATACCAAATAAAACCAGTGGTCTATCCAGTTCAGTACTGTCTACACGGACTGGCAGCAGCTTTCCAGAGTTTCAGGCAAGGAATCCATCCCCCAACTTGGGAGGTGCTATTGGGGACTGGTGCCTGCTGCGTGCATATCTAGGGCAATGGATTGGAAGAATAGGGCAGAAACGCTCCCCTAGGCTCTCCTTGGCACAGCTGCCTTAAGGGTTTCTTTTTGAGACTGGGGGAGTTGTGTTCTTCCCCACCAAAATATGTGAACTATTCTCCTAAATTTGCACTTCTCCAAATATTGGGGGGAAACAAACCCCAAAAATGTGAGCAAAAATGCAGTTAGTAACAAAAATAACGTACGCCAGTGCATTCTGTTAGAGGAAATTGCCTAAATAAATGTGTAGATTAAGAGAAATGCGATCCAAATTATTCATGAATTTCCAGGAGGATTCTTCTTTTTAAAAAAATGCAATGCAGAAAATGTGGGCAGCTGAACTAAAGACTGGGGAAATTAGAAACCGACCTTGAGAGATTTGTCCATGCCCACCTGTTCTTGATAGTATGAAGGAGGGTGGGAAGCCTCTCCCCCCACTCCCACTCCCCACCAAAAGTACACCTGGACACATCTGAGAATTTTTGGGTGTACGGCTGCTTCACACCAGCAGCTGGCATGATGAACTCCCTTATTAATTGTGCACCCCATGGCCATTGCTGACACTGCCCAAACATCTGGGCCAGCCCTATTTGCCAAGAGGGCAATACAATAACGAACGAGAGAAGCCAGCGGGTTTTCTGTGTGGTGCAAAGTCTGCCATTCTCTGGCCTCTCTCTCTCTCTCCGGCCTTATTCATCTGGGTGAAATAAGTTTCTGTGTGTGCGTGGAGGGGGGGGGGAGAGGAGATGGAAGAGGAGGGGGTTAACTTTATCAGAACCCGAGAGCCGTGAAGGCGTGAAAGAAAAAATTAGCCTAACGATGTTTCATTTACAGCGAGAGAAACGATTTGTTAGCCGGCGATTGTTTCTGAATATTATCAGAGCCTTTTTAATTGTGCTGGAACTGAAATTAGTAGAATTAGAATAAATTGCCTTCCCTTCTCCGGCAGCCTCTTTATTCACGCTCATTGTTGTCTGCTTTGTATAGATTATGGGCCCTTTGTTCTCCCAGCGTAAATATACATGCCTAGAGTCATAGAGAGTGGCTGAGGTCTGGGGAAATGCACCGCATGCAATGCCGCCCCCCCCCCCCCCGTGCCAGCCCACTTCTCCTTTGTCGTTGAAATGTTTGCCTTTTCAGGGTGAAGGCGGGTGCTGTACCCCCAGCAGCAGCAGCACTTGCCAGCTCTCAGGAAGGGCAGACTGACCCCTGCAATGGCGTAAGACCTCCTTTCTTTTTTAGAGGCCCCCAGAAAACAATCAACACTGGGGCAGGTGTCCATTGCATTAGCGAGGCTGTATGTACGTATTTATGCGCCCTGAACGAGCCCGATGTGCGGCACAGCACAACCACCTGAGAAACCTAAGATTCCATTATTATTACAGTGGTACCTCGGGTTAAGTACTTAATTCGTTCCGGAGGTCCATTCTTAACCTAAATCTGTTCTTAACCTGAAGCACCATTTTAGCTAATGGGGCCTCCTGCTGCCGCAGCACGATTTCTGTTCTCATCCTGAAGCAAAGTTCTTAACCTGAAGCACTATTTCTGGGTTAGCGGAGTCTGTAACCTGAAGCGTATGTAACCCAAGGTACCCCTGTATTTACAGGGGTACCTTGGTTTATGAATTTGATCCGTTCTGGAAGTCCGTTCCTTAAACCGAGGCATGCTTTCCCATAGCAGCAAGGGACTCAATTTACAAATGGAACACACCCAACATGTTCTGCTTCCAAGGCAAAGTTCACAAACCAAAACACTTACTTTCGGGTTTGCAGCGTTTTTAATCCAAGTTGTTCATAAACTAAGCTGTTCTTAAACCAAGGTACCACTGTATTATGATTAATAGGGTAATATTAATAATAAAAATAAGCTTCTAGTCCTTCTGGCCAAGGAGGCAACCTTGAAAAAATGTGCGCAATGATTGTGGAAATCTTGGGATCCAGAAGGGTTGGATAAAACCTCCAGATATTTTGAAGGTCAGGGAAGAGAAGAAGAGGGACAGAAAGAGGAGGAAAAAGAAGCTGTTGAACAGAGAGAGTATTGCTTTTATTATTTCCCACCAGGGGATTTCAAGATGCAGGGTGGGCTACACATTTTTAAAAAACAATTCAATAATGTAATCCGTACTAAATATGAAAAGCTCAAGTTTTTCGGAACACATTTACTTGGACCTGACATAACTTCACTGTGGGCATCCAAATCCTGGTGGTCTTAAGCCTGTAAAATGAGCAACGGTTATGGGGGCTCCTTCCAAGAGAACCCTTCTATCTCAATTCCTGTGCCCCAAACCCTTAATTCTTAAAAAGGACACTGTGGAGCTGGAAAAGGGCAACTAAAATGATCAAGGGCCTAGAGAGCATAAAAGGAGCCTGCAGATTCAGCATCTTGTTCTCACACAGTAGCCACCCACATGCCCATGGGAAACCCACAAGCAGGACCCGGGTTCAAGAGCATGCTCCCCTCTTGTGGTTTCCAGGAACTAGAGCTGCTTGCCTATGAAGAAAGGCTGGAGGCTTCTTATACACTGAGCGAAGGGGAGGTGTGCTTTGTGGTGTGGTGAAATGGACAGGGCAAAGTTTTTCTCCACCTCTCTTATTATGAGAACTTAGGGCTACTGTCTAAAGAAACTGACCGGAAGGAGGTTCAATACAGACAAAAGGAAGTCACATCACAATTGCCACCAAGACAGTTTTATCTGCACTACAACCCTACAAGGTAGGTGAGGCAGATGGTGGGGCAGGATAAGGGGAGCAAGTGGCTCAAGGATAGCTAGCGAGCTTCACGGCAAACTGGTGTTTTGATCCTGCATCTCTCCAATCCGAGTCCAGCACTCTAATCCCTGTGCCATACTGCAATCTCACCAGCCACTACAATCATCTGAGGGCTCTGCGTTCAGGAGCAACTACAGAAGGGAAATCACTTCCACGCCTGCTTGTGGGCTTCCAGGAGGCATCTTGATGGCTGCTGTGGGAAATGGAGCCCTGCACCTTTGATCTAATCCAGTCACCGTGGGGAATGGGGATGGCTTCAGTGACTCAACTGTAATACAGACAGGAGACAACTCCACATAAATGAGCTATTTTAGCGACTCTCTTCGCAGGGCTTGCAGACAGAACTTCTCGGGCAGAAGGGATGGTACCCCGGGGAGAGCTGAACCCCAACCCACAAATTAAATATTGCACACATCCCCCCTCCCTCTTTTTTTCAAAAAAGGGAAATAAAAGCATACTATAGTTTTTGAGGGACGCAGGTGGCACTGTGGTCTAAACCACAGAGCCTAGGGCTTGCCGATCAGAAGGTCGGAGGTTCGAATCCCTGCGACGGGGTGAGCTCCCGTTGTTCGGTCTCAGCTCCTGCCCACCTAGCAGTTTGAAAGCACGGAAAAATGCAAGTAGATAAATAGGTACCGCTCCGGCGGGAAGGTAAATGGCTTCACCAGAAGCGGCTTGGTCATGCTGGCCACATGACCCGGAAGCTGTCTGCAGACAAATGCCGGCTCCCTCGGCCAGTAAAGCGAGATGAGCACCGCAACCCCAGAGTCGGCCACAACTGGACCTAACGGTCAGGGGTACCTTTACCTTTTTATAGTTTTTGAACATATACTTTACTCTTGCAGAACACTGATAGCCAGAAACATGCCATCAGCTTTCCCATGCCAAGCAGTGTGGGTTAACTGAGCTAGTAGATTTTTTTTTTTTTTTAAAAGGCATAAGGGAGGGGGGGAAGGAAAAAAGAAAGAAAACTGAGGGGGGGGGTGATGGAAGAGAAGAGAGAGAAGCCAAGGCAGCAAACAGAGCCTCATTTCTGCGGGATTGCTGGAAGCCTAGCGGAGTTATCACCTCACGCAGGCTCCCTCAGTCGGCCTGATCTGTCTATTCTTCATTAAGCAAATACGCTGAAATGGAAATGAAAACATAATAGCTATTTGATTTTCGGCGAGATATTTTGCATATTGGTTCAGTGCTGATAGTGGAATTTCATCAACTCCCTTTTTTCATGCTTTAAAACTGAATTACTGAAGGCTGGCTTTACAGAGAGAGGATGAGCCCAGAAACCCACTCACTTCCCAGATACTCCGCTTAGACGATTAACTGGGGCTCCCTCCCTCCTCTCCCCCCCCCCCGCCTTTTTTGATAACAAGGAAGGATTTCTCTCTCTTTTTGAAAACTACTGTAAGGAAGAACTTGCGCAAAAAATCTGAGATGATGCGACAAAGTTGCACTGTGCAGATACTAACTGGTTCTCGCCACCTCACTTCCATTAACAGATAAAAATAAAATACCAGGTGTGCACAGGTGTGTGTGTGTGTAGTTAGCAAGCAAGAGGCACACATGTAGCTCAGATCATGCCCTGCGAAAGCTCCAGCAAAATGCACTCTTATATATCGCAAGGAAGGGACCATTGCTCATGGGGGTAAAGGCACACACTTGGTGCAGGCAGGCAGGAGGACCCTGGCCAGTTCCTGGTACCTGCTAAGAAGCAGGTAGTCAGGTTAGTGGGAGAGACCTCTCTCCACTTGAACTCCTGGAGAGCTGCTTCCTGCCAGAGTAGACAATACTAGGATTAGTCTGGGATTGAACTGGGCCAAATCAATGAGGCACTTCACTCAATAGACCATTACATATACATATAGCCCCCACACACCAGCAGATCTCCTATGGATCCCAGATCCTAGTTTGGGGGGGTCTTCCTCCCCTCTCCACAAGCCCTGACAATCTTGGGTCTTTTGTATGAGATCCCCTGTTGCTATCGGCCAAGAGAGACTCTGCTCAGCAGATCAGATATGCTGCATGAAAGTGTTAGATCTGAAATGCTGTATGAAAAATTATCCCCCACCCCAGGTTTTCTGAAATACAGGAATTCTGAAAAACAAGAATTCTGCAACAGACTACATGATATTCGGATCTGCATAGGCTTGCTTGGTTTAAATTTGCTGACCAATTTGTTTTGCTTTTTCCCCCTTCCCCCAAATAACTGAAGCAATTGTGAATTACAGTTCCCTGTAACATGAAATGAAAAATTCGTAGAATTCATAGAATAAAGGTCAGTAGGATAGTAGAGAACAAATGAGGTTTTTTAGGGATAACAGAAACAGGAAAGGAACTATACCAATTTAGGAAGTACAACGTGTGCTAACCAGAAACTCCCTTTCTCGTTTCAAAATTTAACAGAAATTACCCACGTGCTTTCATGCTTTCAATGCAAAGGAAACACATTTTTACCCTAAAAGCATGTTTTGTTTTTAAAGCTAAAGCTCAAATTTTGCACTAGAGGTTACATACAGCGGTTCCACAATAAATAGTAAGAATGTTTCCAGCTTTGTGAACGCCAGTGTCAAGTTTTTGACTTTGCCACAGTCTCTTTGTAAACTCACACAAATGAACTTTGGATCACCAACTCTCTTTTCTTTCTCCAAAACACGCCATGAACAGAGGGAGCGACATAACTAAAATGTGTGGGCTGTCCATCAATTTGTTCAGGCTCAAGGCAGCTGAGATAATTCCCTGACAAATCCTTGAAATAGCCATTTTGAGGAGGATGTCAGGTTCATATTTAGCTCATCAGTTACCCCGTGTGTCTAATTACCACCTCTGAGAGACAGCTGGGTCCGTGTTGGATGCTTTACAGGGCTGGCAGGCAGGGATGGGAGATAACTCACAAAGAACTTGTTGCATCTCTGCGCTGGCTGGAGGTTCCCTGTGCTCAAGGAAGAGTTCCATCATCCACACTTCAGTTTGCACCACCACTTTCCCCCAGGAAAACCTGCAGCTTAGCACTGAACCATAACAAGAGACAATCATGTCTTCCACAGCCATGCTTTCTAGGAACGGGAGAAGCAGCAGTGTGGACGGACCCTTAGAAGGCATCTTCAGTGTTGTTTAGCATGGATGTAGTGCCCCTTAATGCTCACGAACTCCTCAGTTACACTCACTGATCCCATCATCCCAGGCTATTTAGCCATGGTTCAGTGGTCAGGGATGATGGGAGCTGTAGTCCAGTAACTTCAGGAGGACCACATGTTCCTCCACCTTGGATTTATACATAACCACCCTTTGCTATAAGATTTCAGGGGAGCATGCAATATAAAAAATATAAGCAGTGACATTAAAAAACCAAATGATGAACTTAAATCAGACTTCCCCAACCTCGGCCCTTCAGATGTTTTGAGACTACAATTCCCATCATCCCTGACCACTGGTCCTGCTACCTAGGGATCATGGGAGTTGTAGGCCAAAAACATCTGGAGGCCTAAGGTTGAGGAAGCCTGACTTAAACCATATGATCAAATAGGGGAAGTATTTACTTGTTGGTTGCAATATCATCAAGTAAACGATATATTTAGTGTAGACAAAAGAAATACTGGTTTTGAAAAAATAATAATCCAGATTTCAAACCGAATTGTTGTCAAAGATATATAACTTGTTGTTAGAATGGGACACAAAAGATGAAGAAATTAAAGAAGTGATGACAAAATGGGATATAGACTTTGGGTACAATATCCAGTATGAATCTTGGTCAAAACTGTGGAATGAAGGTTTGAATGTTTGAAATATTGTGTTAAAAAAATAATTTATATATATATATATATACACACACACACACACACACACACACACACATATATATATATATGCATATAAACTGATGACAGCAGTTAATGAACAGCAGCAGATTTGAAGAATTTTAAAGCTTTAGATGTTTCAATGTTCTGGGAGAATTTTTTAAAAACGGCTTTTGCCTGGTACTGAAGAGAAAGGATCACAGGCCCCAGGAGACCCTCCCCTGGGAAGGTGCTGCACAAGGAGAAAATGTGCTCCCTTCCCATCACTGCTCCCATTGCCTCTGGCAGGGGTTCACAGAGATGGCCTTCAGCAAATGACCTCATTGTGATATGGGGAGCAGAAGCGCCATCAAGTCAACAAAAGATGGGCTTGCCCAATTCTACTCAACTGAGTTCCTGGCTGAACTGCAGGCATCCTGGCTTTACCGTTCCTGTTCTTAGTCCCTAAGCTACAGCAATGCCCATTCAGGAAAGGGATGTAACCTGTGAGGTTCACAAAATGTTTTTGTTTCATTTTGGAGTCATAAGACCATGAGAAGACCCATTCTGGATCAGATTAAATGTCCACCTAGTTTACCATTTGACCAAACTGTGGGAGGAAGTGGAGGACAGAAGTGCCTGGCGTGCTCTGGTCCATGGGGTCACGAAGAGTCGGACACGACTACACGACTAAACAACAACAAAGTTTACCATCCTGTTTCCCACAGTGTCTTGATGCCCCTGGAAAACCCATGACCAGAGCTTTAGGGCAATGGCTTGCTCCCACAGCTGTTCCCCAGTAACCAATATTGGAGGCTTCTGATCCTGGAGTAGTATAGCAGCCAGGTGACTACAAGGTGACCCCCCCCTCTATCCTCAGTAGTCATAGTGCCAGAATGATCTTGGGTGAGCAGGTCTCCCACTGCCTCATGGAAAGACCTTCAGTTACCAGTCTTGGGAAGAGGGCTGGGATCTCCAGACACATGAAGGCCAACAAAGCAGAAGGATTAGCGGTACTGGGGTTGAAAGGCCAGTGGTTCAGCTCCCAATGAGTTCACTGCAACCTCTCCTGGGTGTTTTCCTGCTCATTTCCCTCACAGTCTTGTTGCAAGGTCAATGCAACAATAAAGTATTAATAGGGATTAAGCACTCCAGCTATTGCTCCATCAAGTCTGGCCTCTGTCTCTCTCTGGGTTTATCCAGATGATCTGTTAAAAGCATCCCTTTCCTGCACTGAGATTGCTCTAGCATTAATGGAGCTTACTTTTGACATGTATAGGATTGTGTTGCTGTATTATAGCCTTGCAAGTCCCAATTCAAAGGCAACAGTGCAAGGTCCAGTTCATTGATCCTGGAGGGCAGGGAAAGGAGAAGAGAGCATCACCCCTTTCCACTTTAAAAGGCTGGATGAAGCACCTTCCACCTCAAGGTGAGGTTGCAAGGTGCCAGGGAAGGTGGGGGGAGACAGACAACAGACAAAGGAATGTAAACTTTGTTGGGAATTGCTTGCAGAAAGCTTTTGTGGTAGTTAGACTATGTATGATCTTTATTAAGCATTATTTCTGATTTGTTTCCAGGGTGGTTCTGTTATAATGAGTATTCATTCTGATTTGCTTGTGGGGAATATACAAGTCTTCCTGTTCATTATTTGTTCATCTGACACTTTTCCATGCACTTCTCCATCACTTTCTCAACTGCAAAAAGTCAGTGCTTTTTGTCCTGTTTTTAAAGTTGATTTGTTGTGCTAGTGTGAAAGAGCGCATTACTCCTCTTTAATTGTACAAAGCTAAATTTCCAGTGTGCACTTGAATCCCTCCCATAGGGATTCTATAGGGAAAATAAGAACATATGAAGGGATCTGCTGGATCAGGCCAATGGCCCATCTAGCGCAGCATCCTGTTCTCAGTGGCAGATATGATGCCTGTGGGAAACTTGCAAGCAGGACCCAAGCAGAAGAGCACCTTTCCCTTCTGCAGTTTCCAGTCACTGATACTGTATTCAGAACAACTGGAAGCACCCAAAGTGTCAAAGTCAGAGACAGACGCGCAATGTGAAGGGGAGAGAGGGACCGCTTAGTTTACAGCACCTGTGTGGGTCACAGCTTTGCGGTCTGAGCAGGGGCAGCCACATGGTGGGGGGCGGGCAAGAGAAAGCTGTGGGGCTCATCTTTCATGACAGTGCAGACACCATCAACAGGTGCCCATCACATGTGTGACAAAATCCCCAAAAGTGCTTCCAGATTACAGCAGCCCTGCTTTCTGAGGAAAGCACAGCATAGCCCCCAGGACCGGCATTACAATGGCAGATGCTAGGGAAATGTGATATTCCTGCAACAGAAGTACTCCTTTGAGATACACATCTGGACCCCATGCAATAAATAAACAGCAACAACTCCTTGTTGTGCTATAAACTGACCATCTGGCAAGGATATTCAGCTGATATTTTAACTCAACATGTGACAGTGAATGCACCAAGTCTGCCTTCTCCCCCTGCCATGCCAAATTAAGCTCCTAGGCATTACTGTACTCTACTCCACACACCCCAAGATATTCAATAAAATAAAGCACCATCCAATGAACAATGGCACCACATGGATAAAACGCTGCTAGAGGAACGGCATGTGAAACATTTGCTTCAGGAAACAGAGAGACATGGGTCAGCACAAATCACCATTAGATGAGTAATTATTTGATCATTGCACTCAAATTAAACTTCTTTCAGCGTCTGAACAATAAACCTTTTCTTGATCCTTCTCATTTATCCAGTAAATTAAAAGAACCCAACTATATCTATATCTCTATATATAGAAGTTTCCCCCCCCCCCCAAGCCTTCCAAGAGAGAGACCCTGGACTATCCGAAAGTAGGCATGTAGACAAGAGCTTAGCGATAAGAAGCTGCGATAACAGCTAGAAAATAGCAACAGATTCAAACTTTCCCACCAGCCTGGAGATCAGGGGAGGCAGGGATTCGGCAGCACAACTGACAGTTTCTCTGTTCCCTCTCCCTCCCTTCCACATACCCATCAAACCCACAGAGGGAGGGAGGGGAGCCGGAGAGACAGAGAAGAGGAACAGGCTCCCTATCTGGAGAAGTGGGACACACCTGGTCCTGTGGATCAGTTTGTGTGTGAGAGAGGGACTTGCAAGAAAGGAAGGAAGCAAGGTGGGGTAGTTTGCAAAATTTCCCTTAAAGGTACATTGCTGGGGCATTCACCCCTGCAACTATTCCTGCTTTTGTAAGGATGTCTTCCTCCAAGAGAACCTGCAGCTCTCTGGCAGGGGAACATAACGAGAACAAACAGCTCTGCAGCAGCAAAGATAGCAGGATAGGCTAGATACACCCACCCATAAGAGATAATACAAAAATCTCTGGGGAGGAGGCTTGTTCCCCCTGCAGTCAACTGAGGTCATTCACATCAGACAATAGAAAGGGGTTCTCAACAGGCAGGATGCTTTACACACACAGAGCGAGAGGCACACTTTGAAACCCAGGAGGAGAACACAAGGCAGACAAGAGACCTCAGTGTGGCCTACAATCTGGGTCCAAATCTCTGCTCGGCCAAGTGATTTACGATGCGTGGCCTTGGGCTAGTCTTTTTCTCCCTCTGTCTGGCAAGTCGGTAAAAGAAACACAGGTTCCAAACCATGCTCAGCCAAGCAGCTCCCTGGGCTGCCTTGGGCACGGCACCATCTCAGCTTGTCCTACCTCACAGGGTTGTTGTGAGGATAAAATGTGTAGATGATGGATAGATTAGATAGATAGATAGATAGATAGATAGATAGATAGATAGATAGAGATAGATAGATATAGACAGATATAGTTGGCTGCCCTTAGAATACTAGTGTTGGCTCCTTAGAATACTAGTGGGATACAAATGCGATTTCAACACACCCAATTCAGTTCTTCATCTGTGAAATGTGAATATTAATACCTAACTTCTCAGGGCTTTTGTGAGGATAAATTGCATATCTGTGTAAATAATAAAGCCCTTAGACATGATCTATAATAAGGGGGTGGGGTGGAAAAAATCCCAGCACCTATTGCTTTAACGTTTTCTCATTATAACTTTTCCACAGTCACTGCTGTTTCTGCTAGCAGCTTTTGATCTGGTTTCAGCTCTAGAGAACATAGGAAGCTGCCTTATACCGAGTCAAACCACTGCTCCATCTAGCTCACTGTTGTCTACAGTTACTGGTGGTGGCCCTCCAGGGTTTCAGGTTGGTGCTTTACCCGGCCCTAATTGGAGATGGCATGGGAAGATGGGTGCTCTTCCCCTAAGGATGCTAGGCATCCCCTGTGGGGCGCATGAGTTCACTGTGCAATTCCTGAGACAGATTGGGCCAGGTTTGTTTGACCAGAGGAAAGCGAAACTGGTGATCAAGGAGATGCAGCAACTGCCCTATGAGGAAAGGTCGCAGCATTTGGGGCTGTTTAGAGAAAAGGTGAGTAAGTGGGGAAGAATGAGAGGTGTTTATAAAATTATGCAGGGCCTGGAGAAAGTGGGTAAAGGAAGGGTTTTCTCCCGCTCTCATAGCACTGGAACTCGTAGGCATCCAGTGAAGCTGAATGTTGAAAGATTCAGGACAGACAGAAGGAAGTACTTCTTCATGCAGAACATAGTTAAACTATGGAACTCACTCCTGCAGGAAGCAGTGATGGTCACCAACTTGGATGACTTTCAAAGACGACTGGACAAATTCATGAAGGAGAGGAATAGCAATGCTGGGGACAAGTTCTCTCTTCATTCTGTACCCATTTAAGGCATGGGGTGGGGGTATAGGGCTTTTAAATCTGGTTCTAGACCAAGTGTTTGGTTGCATGAACATGACAGGGACAGGTTAAAGTGAGGAAAAGCACTGATAAAAAACATTATTCACTAGAGCTCTTCCTGACCTATACCAATGTCTCCTACAGGTGGCAGATACTACATCTGAATGCTCTTCCATGCAATAATTTCTGAAATATAGAAACAAGAAATATTGCTCTAAAACATTCCCTCACCCCACCCAATTGAATGGTTTTAAACACAAACACAATCAGATTAGCACCCCCACCATAGTATGGTCCAGAAAGGTCTCATGCTATGTGGATTTTGCTGACTGGACAGCCCTGCTCTAAGCTGCTGGGGTATTGAAAAGGTGTGTTCAAGTGTACCTTTTGATAAATCTGCAACATCATCAACATCTGGACTCAGAGCTAGGTTGATAAAAAGTCCCTTGATGAGGAACACATATAGCCACAGACACAGCATCTTGCTCCACGCGTGACTGAAAGTTCCCAAAAAACACGCTGAGCTGTCAACCAACAGAAGCCCCATCATCAGGCTAAACCCCATTCAGACCAAAGGGGAGGTACAGAAGGCTTCCCCAACCTGAGGCTATCCCAATGTTTTGGATAGCAACTCCTCTCAGCCCCAGCCAGCATGACCATGCTCCCAGGCTGACCGGGGCTGATGGGAGTTGTCTGAGAAGATATCAGGTGGGCACCAAGTTGGGACTTCAGGATCTCACCTCAAAGCTACCTCATGCTCCGCGTGTTCATTTGGACAAGGCCTCTCCACACAGAGGAGACATGTGCCCAAGGAAAGCTATACAGACAAGCTCCTATCTGCATAAGGGGAAGATGGGTGAGCGAGCAGATAGCGGTGGATACCACCAAAGAGGATGTTGGGCAGATAAAAGCAAAAGAAGAGCCCTCAGCCAGACGCAAGCCACAGATAGAAGGCCCACAAAGATGCCAAAATTGTTAATCAGAAACCTACTGCCCATAGTGGGTTTCCTTTCCCTCTGGAGCCTAAGCTGGTATGTACAGGGAGAACAAAATATTTTCCCCTCTATGACTAGGAATGATGGGGTCCACTCAATGACATTGGCTGGTTTTAAACTCAGAACCGTAAGTGTGTAGTAAGTTCTTCCCTAGGTAATTCCTTTATGAAACTCACCTTCTCTCCCCCCCCCCACTTCCTAACACAAAGATGACAATGCCAGTCTATCTTACAAGGTCGTTCTTAAGTATTTCTAGGATACATGAAGCATCTTGAGTATTCACCAAGCACATTGTATCAGTACTAAATATTGCCAGTCATTTATTAATGCATTGTTCATTGTTTATATCCCATCCCTCATCTGCAGACTGCCCAGTGCAGCTCAAAATAAGAAATGCAACAACCAATTAAAAACAATTCCCAAAGTCCACCATTAACTATATTCTGTGGTCCAAGGATATTATCCATCAAAGGCCTGACTACATACATACATACATACTGCATGGTTTCAGCTGACACATAAAAACTAGGCAAAGTTGGTGGTGGGGATTTATGTACTGTATGTATTCTACAACATGCCATTGATGCAATCATAGTGCATTAATGGTGGGGAAGATTTTGCTGGACTGTACACATATCATTCTGCTTTATTAGCTGTTCTGTGATGCTTCTCTAATGTTATTCTATTATTGCCAGCTAGACTAGAGAGCGCAAGAAAAGCAGGGCCAAAAAATAACAACCCTGGAACGTTTGGGATATGAAAAGTTACAGGATTTCAGCAGGAATTGATGAGACACCCACTGATTGCAAACAAAGCAGTATGTCCGCTCCAATACAATCACAAGCGCAAATAACCCCAAACAAACTACAGTTCTTGGGATTTGTTTTAGGTGGGTGAAATGTGCTTTAAATATATGGTGTGTACGCCTCCAGAGAGACCCCATATCATATCGCAATCAGCCCAGCACCAGACTCAAAAGCCTCAGTCTGGGCTGGTTTCTACTACTCTCTTTCTCCAGCCCTCCCCTGACAACTTAAAAACTTGTCCAAAGATAAGTTTAATATCAGTCTGGTGTGAGCAGCTGATAAGTGTGCAGGCAACGCCCAGCAGCAAAGAGGAACCTCTCTCTTTCTCTAAATGAGGAGTCCTTCTCCATTTTGCTCCAAGATGATAAACTGAGCCTGACCTTCCACTTCAGTCTCCATAGTAACACAGGTGCCCCCTCTGCACGTTCTGCCCTCCACACGCCCCCAGTGATTAAAAATGCTAAGAACTGGGGAGGGAAGAGGCGGAAGTCCAATAATTTTACTATTTCTCACCCTGCTCTGCTTTAGAGCTCTTTGCCTAATTTAAAAACACCACAATTCAGCCAGGAAGTGTGGTTGATAGAGGTCTCTCAGATTCTTTCTACCTCCTCGAGACATATAAGGTCCAGACTGCACAAAGGCCACATTCATATCATACATTGAAAGCTCTATGGCACTTTAAACAGTCATGGCTGCCTCCAAATAATTATAAGAGAACTGTAGTTTGTTAAGGTTGTTGAGAGTTTAGGAGATCTCTAATCCACACCCACAGCGACAATTCTCAGAGTTTCTGGGAAGAGGGATTGCTAAACTACACTGCGAATTGTAGCAGTCACTCCCTGGGAAACTGGGCTTCTTTGTGGGGTGGGGAGAAGGAAGCATCTGATAATTGCCAGGGTCCTTTGGGGGAAAAGCCATGACAGCTAAGGGTTTGCAGTGTACATAAGTCCACAATCTGAACAGTTTGCACTGCTTTGAAAGCAACAGCCAATAAATATCCTCTACGATCATTCAAACTGGACTTTTCCTCTCCCTCGTAACATGAGAACAAATGAAGATGAATGATGCAAGTTTCAGGAAGGAGGTAGAAATGATGAATTTGTCACACAGAACATAGTTAAAATGTGACCATTCGTTATCACAAGATGGCCACCAACCCGGATGGCTTTAAAAGGGATATTAGACAAATTAATGGACTCAGGACCCCAGAACCTCAAGGACCACTCCTCCCCATATGAACCAACCTACACCCTGCAATCGTCAGAGAGACCCTTCTCCATGTGCCCCCAATATGTTGGGTGGCAAAACAAGAACCGGCCTTTTTAGCAGTGGCTCCCAGTTTGTGGAATGCTTTCCCCAGGGAGGTTCACCTGGCACCATTATTACATATCATTAGGTGCCAGGCAAAAACATTTATTTTCTGCCAGCCCTTTAAAAAATATAAATGAGCTTTAGATTTTTCTCTGTTTTTGCTTTATGCTAATTTTAATGTATGTGTCTTTTATTGTATGTTGCTTTGAGTTACTTTTTGAAAAGTGACTAATAATAATAATAATAATAATAATAGAGAAGGCTACCCCTGACTACTAAGTCACGACAGCAGTGGTGCCTGCCTCTGAATACCAGTTGACAAGGGGGAACAGCAAGAGAGGGTTATAGCTTTCAGGCCCTGCTTGTGAGCTTCCCAGAGGCATGCAACTGGCTAGTGCAGGAAACAGGATGCTGAACTAGATAGGACTTTGGTCTGATCCAGCAGAGCTGTTCTTAAGAAGCATCAGGAAAATGCTCCATGGCTCACTTTGTTCACACAAACAGTGCCATAAAAAAACTAATTCTCCACGGCACAATACTGAGACTATATAGATGGAAGGATCTGTCAATTTTGACTCATGCAGTTTCTCATTGTCCCAACGTTAAATTTTGTCCTCCACATTTCTGCAGCAATTTTCATTTAAGAAACAAAAACAAACAAGAAATCCTCACAAAAATTCATCAGCATTTTTGTGCAAATTTCTCCAAATAAGTACAGGTTTTTTTAATGTACTTTTGACTAAAGCATGTATTCTTGCAAGCAATATTTCCTAATATAATGCATTTTGTATATAATTTTCACTAAATAAAACCACTACACTAAAGAATCACTACACTAGTGTTATGACTTTCTGACTAGGACCTGGGAGATCAGGCTCAAATGGGCCAGGGCATTTTGCCTTTTAAAATCATAACCGTGGTTTTTTTAAAAAAAGTATTTTTTTAAAAAAAGAGTGAAATAAGCCAAAATTCATAACAGCTGACAAGATGTAAATGGGACAATTTAAAAACTCATTTTCCCCCTATACCTGGTCACATCCACAACACTGTATCCTGGTAAGCCTGTGCTGATGCAGCATACAGGAACCCACCCCCACAAAATAAAGTGGGGCAGAAGGCCCTTTGGGCGCTAGCACTAATTAATGACATTTATTCTCAGCTGAACATATCCAAGAAGGAAGGCGAGAAAGCCAGTGGAATGCTCAAAAGGCGTTTTTGAAGACATCCTTCACAACAAGATGGCTGCTCAAAGGTCAAGAGAGCATCTGAACTTTTTGGCTTTACTTCAGCAAAAAAGAAAAACCCTTCCCTGTTCCCCAAATCTCTTGGGAAAGGAAAGAGAAGAGGGGGGTAAGCGAGGAGGAGGAGGAGGAGGAGAGTCACAGCCTGAGAAAAAACAGCTCTGCTGCCGCTATCAGGGAGATTGGTTTCAGACAGAGCTCCTCTCTCTGCCAAGTCCATATCCTATCTGAGGCGGGTGCAGTTACTTAACATTCATCACGGACTGAACTCTGTAACTTTATCAGTTCTTGAGTATGGCGCCATCTCAGGGGCCGGCCATTCTCGGCTCTCAGATAGGCCCGATAAACCACTGATAGATTACAAAAGATTGTTTCACTTCAGGGGACACGATTACTAATACTAATAGTGTGTGTGTGTGTGTGTGTGCGCGCGCGCGCGCTCTCGCTCTCTCACATCATATCAAGCTAAGAAGGGAAGCGAGAGAGAGAAGGAAAGAAGAGAAATAATGAGAAAGAAAATACGAGGGCAATAGCAATGAAGTGACTTTACGTTTCAGATGGGGGCCGATAACGCACTGATAGATTTTAAGAGAGGGGAAAGATTCTAATAGAGCTATCCCCAGTCCTCAGACACATCAGATGGATAGGAAAAGATTGCTTTGCAAAAAGGAGGCGGCGACTTCTAATGCAATGCTGAGCCTTTCATCTGATAGGGGTAGGGAAAAGGGGAGTCTGGAACAGGGAAGGAACAGAGGGCTGGGGTGTGTTCATAGGCGGGTGGTGAGGAGAGGAGATAGATACAGACTCGAATTCTCTCCATCGCTCAATACTGCAAAAAATAAAATTAACATTTTAAAAGCTCCATGGAGGGGGGAAGACTGCATTTCAACACTGTAACGTGTGTAATAATTACTAAATAAATTTGTGCTTAGTATTTGCATTGCTGTTCAAAATGGTTTCACGTTGATTATTTCCCTAATAGGAACCAAGAATATTGTCAGGAATACTTTCAACACAAAATGTGTCTCTTCACAACAACCTGGTTTCCTAGACTGACTGTCGAAATATAAAATAAAAACCTCAATCAATTCTGTGTGATGGGAGGGTGAAGCAGTCATCCAATGCCAAGGAGAGAGTAAGAAGGAAGGCAGTTTACTAGTAATTAGGTGTGATATCTTGCTCCATATATTATGCAGAACTGAAATTGCTCAGGGAATGGTATCTAATACAGCCTTCTCTGACCTGGTGCCCTTCAGTTATTTTGGACTTCAGCTTCCATCATAATGCCCACTGACTCTGTTGGCTGAAGCCAATGAGAGTCATCATCCAAGCCAGCTGGAGGACACCAGCTTGGGGAAGGCTGCTATAAATGGGAAGGACATGCAGGCAACCAAAGGGGCCTTGGGAAATCATCCTGGCTCATCTTCTTTCCTGTTATTCCCATTTGAGCTACCAAAGAGCTACACATAAAGACAGGTGAGCAAGACCAAAACATGGAGAGAAAGGGGTAAGAAAGCAACAAATGGATCAACAATGGCACAAAAAGTGTTTGATCTTCAGACTCTTATAAAGAAACCCTTGTGCACAAGTGAAGCACTGGAGGTGTGGGCAAGAGGACAGAGGTGCAGCGCTGGAATGGGGCAGATTAGGATCTGTAGGCAGTCAGCCTCCTGACTTCCAGCAGAGGAAGAGCAGGGATCTCTCTAAATAATCTGAACATGAGACATTTCCTATTGGTACAGAACGATGAGTCTACACCCTCCTCAGGCCCATTGACTCACCCACCTGGGAACCATCTCTGTTGCTGTGCCTTGTATTTGTCTCATGCAGCCCGGTACTGTACTGCTGTGGTTCATCTTCTGGCAGAAACTACCTGTGTTATTGGTTTTGCAACTCATTGTAGCAAAATTACATAATTGGTTATATAAACTGTATAAGTTACGTTGCCATTCTTCTACTCCATTCATTTCAATGCAAAGGATTAAAGGGGCGGGGGCATTAGCAGACTGGAAACAACAACAGTGAATGCTGATTGTATTTGCTGGATTGGTTTTGTTCCAGACATGGAATAGATCAGTGATTTCTGCTCCCATTTCCATTTGTGTTAGAATGATCTGAAATTTGTACTGGTGGCGTCCAGTTTGAACTGCAGTTCCCATAGTCCCTTGCCATTGGCCATGCGAGATGCAGCTGGGTGGGAGTTGTAGTCCAAAACATCTGGAGGGTAGCAGGTGGGGGAGGGGTGCTTGTTGTAATATCAACATCTTGAATCATTTGCAGTAAAGGCAACAACACTTCTAGGTTAAGCGTGAAATGCACTGGCCCCAATGTTCAGCAAGGATACCCTCATTTGGGTTATGGGAGACTGCATGATTCTATAGCTCTCTGTGAAGAACAGGGATATGGAGAGAGCAGAGCAGATGGGAACCTACTGCCTCTGTGTTGGCCTTTACCAACCTGGTACTTCAGAGACCTTTTGGACTTTATCTCCCATCAACCCTGGTCAACACAGCTGGCGCCAGATTGGCAAAGGTTTCCCCACCTGCCTGCTAGAAGCATCAGGAGGAAATACAAACTCAGGACTGAAATGAACCACCTGTACAGAGCATCTCTTTCATTACCACCCTCAATAGCAGCCAGTGTGAGTTCACTGCATTATTGTTACATATGCAAAAGGACATTTCACACACCACGCAGACGCAAAACTTGTGCTTGCTACTGAGAAGGTACGCAACATGGGTGCATCTGCAAAACCCAGTGTGTTTGCAAATTCTACATGTTACTGCACTTGCACATTATCAAGTCTAGAGTTAAAATGCCTCATGTTATTACATGACGGGCGGACAAACCTGCTGGTGCCATTCAAATATAATATAATAAGAGAGGCCCCAATTTACTCTGCACTCAATCCAAGAGGTGGACGGAAGGGAAACATTTCTGCTGCAAAGGTGGTTTTGAGGTTGGAGGAAACAGTTCTCTGAGAGACGCAAAATAAAAAAAAATAAAAAGAATGAGCTCTATTCCTTTGTGGTTTCCTCAGATGGTGGTTAAAAAAAATAAAAATCAGATGCAGCCCACAGAACGGGGATGTTACACAAGCCACATGGCAGTGGGATGTGAGTGTGGGTTTCAAAGTCTTCCTTGCTCTTGAAGAGAATTTTATGAAGAATTCCCTGCTCAATGTTTCCCCAGAAAGGCATCAACTAGTACCACTGTATCAGCCTATGGGCCGCATTTCCTTCTGGGAAACCTCCCGGGGGGCAAATACCAATGGTGGACAATGCCAGAAGCAACAGTGGGTGGAACAATGAATGTGAATTTGAACTTTGTGCAGCTAGGCTAGTTCCTCTCCTCCATCCAGGCATTATCAGAGATCTGGGGCACATTCTAGTCTGGCAAGAAAACCCAGGCCAAGGAGAGGTGTGGTCTGTAGTCCCAAGGGCCAGACAGAGAGACCTAGAGGGACATTTCCAGCCCTGAGGTTTGCCACCCTTGATTTAAGGCAATATTTCCCAAACTGCCAACAAATTGCTTCAATGAATAACTAATTAAAAACAAAGAAAGAAAGAAAGAAAGAAAGAAAGAAAGAAAGAAAGAAAGAAATCAGTTAAGTCAAAGGCTCCAGTGATTCCAACACAGAAGAGGTTCCCCACTGCACTTCTATATAATTAACTGTTCCGGCCTTTTTTCTTCCAGCCTGGAGGCACACTCAGAGCAGTGACACACTTAGGTATAGATGAATATAAACAGATGCCTCTGAGGTGAGGCCATTATTTCACTTTCATACCAAAAAAATAAAACCACGTGAAGCACGCCATTTTAAAGATGGTGGGAGATTTTCGTTTCAGCTTTCCAACGTTAGAGAAATGTTGCCTTACTATTTGTTTAGCTGAAGTGAAGTGTACTGACATTTAACCCAACCCATGGCCTTGGCAGGAACGAGCAGACAAAGCCTCAGGATACAGTGGGTCTGTCTGCTAAAAACACGATTGTTTCTCCGTCACAATGCTCCACTACTTGTACCTGAAGACTTGTACCTATAACCACTTACGCGAGAGTAAGCCCCATTGATTAAATGGAAACATCTTCTATAAAGGCACACGGGGAATTATGACGGGTCTTCTCACATTCCTTATGGGGCAGAGAATATAAACTGCCAATCCCTGAAAAAAAGTGATTCCTTCAACGTTGGTTTCCTATATCACTTCAATTTCATAATGTAACATTTTCCAGATAACAGATGCCGTCTCCAAAGGGAATAAGGTATTAAGCAGGATTCCAAAGCAGATCAAATCCTGTAGCTGAGATACGTCAAGGCAGAACTATACCATCTTAGGGCAACGGTGAATGATCAAGGTTAAAATATAAATGGAGTAGCTTCAATATGCACAGGGGTGGGGTGGGGAGAGAGAATTCTAGGCAACGTGGAAGTCACATGGAGTGTGCTACCCCTTGGAAGAGGCAGGGGGAGACAGTGAGGAGAGCTGTGCATGACAACACATAAGCAGTAAGAAATCTCCTAAGAGGCTGGACAGCAAGATCAGAGCCAGGGTAACTTAATTTAACTTCCCTCAAACATAGCAATTTCAGCAAACTGAAAACTTTTCACAGCTTTAGCATCTCCCTGAGAAGACGGGGGAAGAGACTGGCTGCTGGATCAGTCCCAAGGCCCATCTAGTCCATTATCTCGTTTCTTGATGGTGGACAATCGGATGCCTCTCAGAAGACCGGAAGGACACAGGTGCAACATCACTCTCCCCACTTGAGCTCCCCAGCAACTTGTAGTCAGAGGCATATCGCCTCTAAGCAACCTGTGGTAGCAAATTCCATAGTTTAATGAATGGAGTAAGTCCTTAGGAACATAGGAAGCTGCCTATACTGAGTCAGACCATTGATCCTTCTAGCTCACTGTGCTGACCAGTAGTGGCTCTCCAGGGTTTCAGGCAGGGTTCTCTTCCAGTCCTACCAGGGGATTGAACTGGTACCTTCCAAGTGAAAAGCAGGTGCTGGCTATTCCCTTCCTCTGGTTTGTCCTGAATCTTCCACATTCAGCTCCATCAGTTCCAGTAGTAATGGGGGGAACTTCTCTATCCACGTTCTCCACTTGCCTACCTTAGTTTCACTCATTGTGTCCAGCTCATCATCCCAATCCAGACCCCTTATTGCGTTGCAATACAGCTCTTCTGTACACAGGCTTCCCCATTAACTTCAATGGAATAGGCATCTCCATGCATGGAAAGGTGCAAATCTCAGATCACATCCTGCTACCAGAGTACCCTTGATGGCGCAGGAGTTTGTTTGTTTTGGTCTGAATTACCATCTTCACCCCCTTTACCTTTTGTTTTAAGAAGGCTTTTCTGTCTTCCTACTTCTAGACTGGGGTCTCTCCCAGCCCTAACTGGAGATGCTAGGAATTGAATCTGGGACTTTCTGCATTCCAACAGGTAGTCTGCCACTGAGCTACAGCAGAGTACATCACTGAAGAAAGCAACCGCCTACCCCCAAATCACATAAACACTAAAAACAGTTTCCTGCCTAGGCCCCTCCAGAATGCAGCTGCATTTTGTCACTGGGTGGGATATTTCAATGTATTTTTTCCTCCAGGATCGTCTGCTAGATTTTTTTCATTATTTATAAATTTAATAAATTGTTGTTGTAGAAGTAGTATGGAAGAGCACTCTTTTGCAACAAAAGAAGGGCAAACAACAACAGTCTGTGGTGTGAAAAGTGACTCAATTTTAGCAGGAAAACTAGGGAACATGACTGATTGGAAACAAAGCAGTGTCTGCCCCAAAACATTTGCAAGGCACAAACAGGAGAGAAAGTAGGGTCACATAGAACTGCTCCACGTACCATCATAAGCCCAAATCTTGCTCAATAAAAGGATCTGCAGGAACCTTCTGCCTCCTTTTCAACTCAAACACATTTCAAGTTTTCATTTTCAGCATGGCTTGCACTGGAGAAAGTTGTGGTGGATCAGACCCTCATTCCCGATCTATTAGGCCCTACGCCAATTTGCTCAAAATAATTATTCCTTGCTATCTTGCACAGTGGGCCTGGAATGAAAGGAGTCTCCCATCCCTCCAACCCCACCCTGAAACACGTAGACATGTGAGTAAGTCCTATTCCAGATCTTATTACGTGACCAAAGAGTAAAAAAAGTGGGGGGAGGGGAGAGAAAGAGTCAGCCATTCTATTCTCATGAGCAGGATTCTTTTTCTCTTCCTTCTGCGTTTTTTGTGGGTTTTCTTTTTTCTTTTTGTTCCTGGGGTTGTGTTTTGACTTCATTTGCAAATATAAAAAATAAAAAAATAATGTACAATTTTAATTTAATGGTAACATTTTATCACCAGTTCCATGAATTATCAAGGCACCAGGGTTTGTGTGTTTTCTGTTCTTGGCATTTTGGTAGAGCGAGATAAGAGTAAAAAACAACAGAGTTGCTCAGAGAGTGAAAAAGGGAGATAGATAACGCAGATATCAACTCCTACACAGAACAGCCCTGGACTTATCTCTGCTTTTTATCACAGTTCCTTTAAAAAAATAAAATAAAGAGAAGAGAACAGCCCAACTGGAATGGGGCAAGCTCATTGAAAATGAACTTTATACTGCCTGGTCTTTAGTTAGAAAATTTAGAGGGAAGAAAACTTGAGATTTGAAAGAGAGATAACTTCAAAGGTCAGTAAACCCTGAACAATTAAGGACTGACTTTTATTTTGCACAGGGTTTATGTGTATATATACATATATATTAAAATACAGCCCCTAAAAAGGTGGTTATTTATGGATTTTGGAATTTACCCCCTCCTTGATGGGTTATTTTCCATGTACTGAAGGAACACCTGCAAAAAATGTTTAGGTGTTGAACTGGAAATGAAGAGAGTTGCATCTGTAGTCCTGCGGTGCAAATAAGAATTGAACATTTGTCAGATCCTAACAGCAATCCATATACATATATAATTCCAGAATGGATTAAATTTACAAACTTAATCCATTCTGGAAGTCAGTCCTTAAACCGAAACTGTTCTTAATCCGAGGCGTGCTTTTTCTAATGAGGTCTCCCGCCGCCGGTGCCCTTCCACCGTTTGGATTCTGTTCTTAAAGACAGAAGTAAAGTTCTCAAACAGGGACACCACTTCCGGTTTTGCGGAGTTTGTAAACCGAGTCGTTTGTAAATGGGGCTGTCTTAAACCAAGGTACCATTGTACATGTATTGTCTTGCTAAGGTAGAGGTTCCCCAGGGGATCTGGGAACTTATTCCTCCAGAAGGAACTGGAGAGCTAGTGTGGTGTAGTGGTTAGAGTGTCGGACTCGGACCTCAGAGACCAGGGTTCAAATCCTCACTCAGGAAGCTCAGTCAGTTAAATTGGACCAGTCCCCATCTCTCAGCCTAACCAACTTCACTGGGTTGTTTTGAGGATAAAATGGGGAGGGGGAAGAACTGGGCATGCCGCCTTGAGCCCTTTGGAGGAAAGATGGGATAGAGGTGTAAAAACAAGCAAATAAATAAAAGTTATCCCGGCAGAATGGGCAAGAGGCTAACTTGCAATCCTGCTTTGCAGCCATTCACGTAAAAAATCAGGATGCTTAAAGGAGTAGTGAAAAGGGCAAAATTATTCCCATCCTGCCAAACAGCGATTAAAAGGGCAATTCCACAAAGTATTTTGGGGAGTTTGTTTTAATAACGCATTAACATAGGGTTGTAAATGAAAGTCTTGCCCCTAATCTCAGACTTGGTTGTGGATACTCACAGCTAAAAATGACTCTCTGCACATGTTCAGACACATCCTCATTTTTACAAGGACTATGTGTGCCACAAGTGTTCATATCGATGCTCTGCAGCTTTATCCAGAAGAACTTCTCTTCGAATCAAATCCTGAATACTCCCATGCCACTGCATTCAAAAAGGGGGAAACAGACATCTACCCATACCATGCTTTGGACCACCCATTGTAGGAGCGGGGGAAATGACCTTTGTGTCAACATGATTTAGGGGCAAACCCCTTATCATCACCCTTCTTGGCACAAGGACAAAACGCATCTCCCGAGCTGAAAAGGAGAGTAAAATATCTCCTGGCACAAAGCCCACGTCACAATCAGACCACCTGGCTCTGTCTGTGGCAGTCCCTAAACTCCAAGTACCCAAGAGTTCACAGAGCTGCAATCCAAGTGGCACACTAAAAGCAGCTAGGTTAAACAAGGATGCTCATTTAAACATATGACTAACATCATGTGTAGATGGAGATGTAAAATGGTTACAGCCTCCCATAGACAAGTGTAGAAAGTGTTAGCAATGGCACGCAGAGTTCCGCTGGGATGTGGGTGGAGATTTTGTGATGAGACCGGACTTGGGTACTGTAACCAAGGAATCTTGGTTCGAGGAATTGCTGTTGCACATGCAAAAAGAGCTCGAGATCACTAACTCTGCAATAGTAACAGTAGTCTATGGCCACTTTAGACAGTCATTGCTTTCTCCAAAGAATTATGGGAAGTGTAGTTTGTTAAGGATGCTGAGAGTTATTAGAAGACACCCATTCCTGGGGTGGCGGGTGGCACTGTGGGTAAAACCTCAGCGCCTAGGACTTGCTGATCGTCAGGTCAGCAGTTCGAATCCCCGCGGCGGGGTGCGCTCCCGTTGCTCGGTCCCAGCGCCTGCCAACCTAGCAGTTCGAAAGCACCCCCGGGTGCAAGTAGATAAATAGGGACCGCTTACTAGCGGGAAGGTAAACGGCGTTTCCGTGTGTGGCTCTGGCTCGCCAGATGCAGCTTGTCACGCTGGCCACGTGACCCGGAAGTGTCTTCGGACAGCGCTGGCCCCCGGCCTCTTAAGCGAGATGGGCACGCAACCCCAGAGTCAGACACGACTGGCCCGTACGGGCAGGGGTACCTTTACCTTTACCTTTTATTCCTCTAACAGAACTACAATTCCCAGAGTGGCTTAACCCTCAAATCCCTCTTCCCAGGGAACTCTGGGAATTGTAGCTCTGTGAAGCGACTGGAGGTCTAACAACTCTCAGCACTCTGAACAAACTACACTTCCCAGGATTCTTTGGGAATGTCTTTGGGGTTCTTTCCTGAATGAAGGCATGGCTGTTAGAAAGGGTATAGCAGTGCTGTTATCTGCTGGTGCAGATTTGGCCTTTATGAACGCCTTAGAGTGGTCAAAGAACTTTGTGCTCACTTGTAATCGCTAAAGAAGCCTGTAAGGCCAGGGCTATTTATTATCCGCAGCTGACAGCCAGGAGGTGAAAGCGGAGACTGGTGAGTCCCTCTAAGTTCACCTGGCAAGGCCAGTGTGGAGGAAGAAAGATTTGAACCTGAGACTTTCTGCCTGCTCCCTGAGCCACTGGGCTACCCAGATCTTTTCTTTACAAAGGAAAACAACAATATAGGGTGTCCCTTTATGAAGTGCACCCATTTCCTTGACAGAGCAGTTGGGATCAAAAGCCCAGAGAAAACTGTCTGCCGTGTTCCATTTAAATTGCTTCCTCCACCCAGAGGCCTCAAAGGACACACAAACCCACAATAAAACTCTTTCACTGGGCACTGTGGGGGAGAAATGTCTTCCTTGACATGATCCCCAAACCCCCACCGGCCCACCCTTTCCTCTGAGACACACACACAGACACAAAATTGGTGCTTCAAGGTTGCTCCATCCCCAGCAAAAAGAAAAAGAAAAAAGGGACAAAATCCTCCCAACAGCTTAAGAAGAAAAAAAAAAAGCAAATTCCAATCGTCTCATTTGCAGCACCATCGCTTAAAAAGGCATCAGGCTCACTCAACGCATGCTTGCATTTTTTTAATTGTCTGGGCCACAATGAATTTTTCAGAGCGCTCCGGAAGAGCCAGGCCTTTATGTAGTTGAAACATGGGGCAGAACACAAGAAATATTGTGGGGAGGGGGCACAACGACTCAAGGCTCTCTCCCCCCCCCCCACCGCTCTTTCCTTCCCCCCTCCTCTGCCCTCACACTCCCATCCCTACCTTCTTTTTTGAAAAACATAATTTATCTGTGTATTATCAAGAAATCCAGACACTTTAATCAGTGAGCTATGAAGTCAGTATTTCCATTCTTATCTAGTGGAGGAGTGGAAATGGAGAGGAGATAGGCAGCTCCAGAGCCAGCCCGTGGTGGGGAATGTTAATGGGAGAAGAGGCTGAGCGATTGGCTACTGAGCTTTGGCTATCTCCACCATTATCAAGCCCTTATCAATTCAACCATCAGTGGCGCAGTAATGGGGCCAGTTCAACTTCCCGCATTATCATATCCGCCTGAAACCTGCATGAGAGGCCTCAGCTGGGAGACAGAGGAGTGAGCGAGCGACTGAACTCCACGTTTGAAAAAAAGAAAAAGAAAAAGAAAGGAAGGAAGAAAGACGGAGGGAGGGAGGAGAGGACTGGAATGGGGGCTATTTGGGGGAGGTGGTATGAGAAAAATGCCAGATGAATCAATCCAGATTCGCGGAAGCTAGAGAAGGAGGCGATGCATGCAGAGCGGCTGGCTGTTTTGTTGCCCTTTCCTGAATGGTGCAAAACCCAGAGCCTTTCTCTGGAGAGTGGTGCGCACCAGAGACCTGTGGTGCCCTAAAGTCTGCTGGTTTTGCCAATTCAGGGGTTCCAAGAGAACAGTAAGGATGATGCTACCAGCGCTAGCAAAACTGACACTGTGAGCTCCTAAAAGGAGCCCAAATCTAAGTAACCCCAGAGCACACGTGGCTGCTTCCAATACCCACCCAAACATCTCACACAACCAGCACACAGCACCCCAGATCTCAGAGGCCTGTTAGAAGCTTAATTTCCAGAAAGGTCCTACTGCTAGAGATAGCCAAAGTGGTGCTTTCCAGTTGTTCCTGGACTCCAACTCCCATCAGCCCCCCTGCCCCCCAAGTCAGGTCTGACTTTAAGACTCCAGGTTTGCCTAGTCCCCTCCAAGTAGCTAGTGGAGGGCATGCAACTGTTGCTTAAAATAATAAATATTAAGACTGTACATGCAGCTTACAAGCTTCAGCTAGGCAGGAGCTGGCTGCAAATTATAGCGCAGACACTCGGGTGTGGGGAGGTCTGCCTTCCTCTGCTACCCTCTTCTAATTAACCTGTCTCCAAGGCCTGTCCCTGTGATGTCACTGGGGGCCGCCCCATGACACCATCAGGAGCCTCTCCCAGGTCTCAGGTCTAGACTCTGAAAACTCAGGGTCTAGGATTCTCTGGCAACCATAGCTGGGGATGATGGAAGCTAGAGTGGGCAGTCCCTGGCCTATGCATCCCAGGTGGTTAAGCCAAGAACCCTGGATTGTAGGAAACTCTCCGCTAAGTCCATCATGCTTCCTAGGTTGGATTTTCCCCATTAATTGCCAGGTGCCATTGCGGGAGGAAGGGCAAGATGCAAATTTAATTTAAGAAGAAGAAAAAATAGGAAATGCTCCAGTAAGAAGCAGATTCCCTGTATTAACCCAAAACTTACAGAAAGAGCTGGAGTACAGCAGAGTTGTCAAACAATCACTTGCTTAGTTGTGTGCATGTGGCAAGTCACTGTTTTGCAAGAGCTGGTCCCAAACCCAAGTATCTCTATCTAGATTAGTCTTGGCCAACCTAGTGCCCTCCTTCTGTTTTGGACTACAACTTCCATAAAATAATTTTTAAAAACCCATATCCAACCTTGAATAGATCCTGCTCTACACATTTGGTGGCTGTGCCAAACACAGGAGCAGCTGTGCAACACAGTTACAGTTCTTAAAAAAAAAATTGGATGTGAAAGCAATGAACCCCAAAAGGTCATTAATGGACTTTATCATCATCATCATCATCAGGAGGAGGAGGAGAATCTTACCAAACAGTGCAACAAATGCAGATTTGAACACTGTAAGAATTTCTTGCAGCAATTCTGCAAAGACATCTGGAAAATTATTCTTTTTTGCTCCCCGCAAAAGACCCTCCCTTCCCCTCCAGGCCAAAATGACACATCTCAGCCTTTGCAGACTTCCAGGATAAGAGATGGGGGGAGGGGGAGAAATGTGCTGTCTCTGGGGCCCACTCATTTTGTCCTCTGTTGACAGCATTGACAAAAGGAGCCATCATCCATGGCAGAGTTGCGACAGGAGCCCCTCAACAGAGGGGGAAACAGCAACCCACACTGACTCCTGTGGAAGCAGAGAGCCATTTGGGGATTGTCAGTCACTACACACACACACAACCCGATGCTGAAGACCCCAGCACCTTTGGTCTCTTCTGTTCAAACACCCCACTTGTTGGCAGAGAAAACGTATGCATGTCTACTTAGATGTCCCACATTCCTGAAAGGTGCAAGGTGGGGAACCTTGCAATCCAAGGGCCACATTCCCTTGTGGACAACCTTCCAGGGGCTGCATGTCAAATGCAAAAAAATGGGCGTGGCCTTTGCAAAAGTGGGTGGAGCAACTTTATACCAAGCTGGGAAGCTAGTCTGTATCAAGTCAAACCACTGAGTCCATCTATCTCAATACTGTCTACACTGACTGGCAGCGGCACTCTGGGGTTTCAAACAGGGGACATTCCCAGTCCTACCTGAAGATGGCAGGGATTGAACCTGGGACATTCTGCATGCAAAGCAGACGCTCTGCCCCTGAGCTGCAGCCCTTCTCTCTGTGTGTTCCCACAATCCCAGCAGAGCATCAGCTGCAGAGTTCTTCAAACTGGTGCTGTTATCAAATCATCGTGATGTACAGCGCCTGACACCACCGGGGTGCCTTTTAACCAGGTGAGTTCTCAAGGCGGATTGCAATGACAATTTAAACAGTTTCTAAAAATAACATCAGAGAGTTCAAATAAAAAGACAAGCAAATAGAAAACATACAAACACCCGCACACAATTACAGAGTCCTGTGTCTCCTTGAAAACTAACACAGTTGTTACAATCAGTGATGTGGGATTTCAGGGATATTTTGAATCGGAAGATTTTCCTTGAATTGGAAAATTAGAGTAATTTCCATCAGAAACTTTTTTGATGCTCTAGATAGTTATCTAATTTAGCATCCTTATTATACTTGTATTTAGTATTGCATTTAGCTGTGATTCCTGCATTGGTCTGTCCCAAACCTACAATTCTATGATTCCACCAAAAAAGCTTAAAAAATTGAATTTGGGCAGGGATGGCAGTTTCAGTGCATTCAACTGGCATCCATTCATTGCAACTATGAATTAAGTTCTAGGGCCAGATAGAAAGGCCTGGAGGGCCACATGTGCTCCCCACCCAAGCCAGACCTGAGATTCTGTACCCCTCCTATATAGTGACCAGGGCATCTGGACAATCCCATTTGAATCTTCCGCCCTTGCAAAGAAATGTGTGGGTCAAAAAAGCCACCTGTCAAGTCGCTAAAAGTGTGATCAGATGAGGACATGGAATAAAGTTATTGCCACTGAAGTCAGAGAAGCCGTTTTGCCCATAATGAAGAACATGGGGGGAAGGGAAAAAGGCAGCAAACATCATGCAAATCAGCGGATAAATTTAACGATCACAGGAAAAGCTAATACGTGGCACAACAGCCAGCGATATCAGTTTTAAGAAACTTATTTACCTTGCCTGTTACCAAAGATTGTCAGTTGGAAGGGTTGCTGCCAATTTAACACACGCATGCAGACTCAACACACCCTTTTGGCCACTAAGAAAGCGTTCCTTTTGGCACCACGGGAAAGGACATGAACTTGGGGTGTGCAGGAAAGAAGCCAATGAAATTGGAGGGAAAGACAGACAAATGCTATCCCCCGATCACAAGGGATGTACAACTGGAACTACCTGCGAAGGCTGCATTTCTCCCCAAACTCACTCCAGCCCCTAAGCTGAGAACTGTGATTTGGAACACCAGGCTCTTGGGAAGTCAGGCTGTAACCGGTCTCCTTGTTGGCCAAATCAGGGAAATATTGAGGGGCTGGGGGAGGAAGAAGAGAACCAGCCATTTCCCCCTTGGCTAGTCTGGCTAAGCAGACCTTCCTCTGCTGGCTAGTCTACATGTGAGCTGCAGCTTCTACAGGAAGCTACATTATAATGGACTACACCATTGGTCCACCAGTGGCCTTCTAGATATCATGGGACTCAAACTCCAGTCAGCCCCAGACACCAAGGCCAGGGATGATGGGAGCTGTAGTCCAACGACAACCGGAGGGCCACAGGTTCCCTATGCTCCATTTACGCAAATGGCTTTCCATGTCTCCCGATTTTCCTCAGCCCTATGACCCAAGAGATGTCAGAGGTTGTACCACTGAGCTATTACTGTGACTTGGAGTTCATTGGCTATCGCATGACACACAGGAGTGGGGTCTAGTGCAGGGAGAGACTATTCTTTATTGCATTTATATCCCACCCTTTCCTCCAAGGAGCTGAAGGCAGCATACATGGTTCTGCTCCTCACTGAATCCCCACAACAACCCTGTGTGGTAGGTTAGGTTGAGAGGCAGTGACTGGCCCAAGGTCACCCAGTGAGCTCCATGGCCAAGCAGGGATTTGAATCCTGGTCTCCCAGGACCCAGTCCAACATTCTCACCACCCTGGCTCTCACATGACAGGTGCACTTAGATCATCCCTGACATGCTCCTGGGGCTGAATGAAACTGGACCCCAGCAACAACTGGGATGCCAACTGGATGTACATCTGTCACCCTTCAAATTGCTCTTTCGCTATTTGCCAGTTTGCAGCAATGCCAGGCTAAGAAACACAACTGAACCCTTTAGCCAAGTTAGTATATTCTATTTCCATACAAGTCCAATGGCTGCCATCATGCAGAGCGATCTGGGCTCCAGTCCACAAAAGCTTATGCCACAACACATTATAAGCCTTTGAGGCACCACAAGATTTACTCTTCCTCCTCCTCTTCTTCGTTTGTAATCTCCGGATTAAAGATCTGTTTCATTATCAAATTAGTTTAATTGGTTAATTAATCAATTGATTCTGCCGAAGTCTGCATGTAACTAAACCAAGAGAGAAAAACACACTTCATTTCTTCCTACATGCAGATGGTAAATGTTTCAACAGGTGCCATTTCAGAAGAGGCTTCCCACCTGGTGAGAGAGAGTAGAATGCCTCTTCCAAGATACCAAGAAAGAAGTCCGTGGGCAGCAAGTCCAAGGTTAAAAATAGTTCTTTAAAAAGTGTTAACCAGGGATGTCTTTTTCAGCAATAAAGAAGTTGTGTGTTTTTTTAAGCAGTCCATCTAAGGAGTTAAAAGCTGCAGTTCTTTTGTGTGTGTTTTGCTGGTGGTGGGCATTTCATAAAAGTCTGACATCAACATGCACAAATTTAAATACTTAGCTCAGTTCCTGAAGGGCTAGTTCCTAAGTACTTAAACCGTTTCTCATGAAGCTTGGAATCACTTTTGTGATTACACATATGCCAACCGTGTGTTGACTACAACATCAACGGACGACTGCACCATACAAATGGGCTACCACTGACAGAACACAAAATTGGTTGCCCAGTTGGAATGTTGTATACTTCCACTTTAGCTCAAGGCTATTGCCATTCTAGGCTCTACTCCAGGGTTAACTAACCTGCGGCACTACAGACGTTGTTGGACTCCAGCAATCAACCTCAGCCAGCAAGGTCAATGGTCAGAGGAGTCCGGAGGGCCACAGAATAACAACTCCTGCTCTGGACAGACAGAACTTTCACAAACCACAGGGCTTCTCAGCAGAGCCTGTTCACACATTTAGCCGCCAGTCATCAAGTGACAGCTGTAGATGCTTGTGTGAATTAAGAGCTAATTTTCAGACTTGGCGAGTTGTGTGGGGAGAGTAAATGTGTTTGCATTCATAACAACCAAGAGACAGGGCAATATTCAGAGAGATTATAAAAACAGGAGATTAACGAATTAGAGAAAAAAGCATTTCCTTTCTCTGCTGGCAAATGAGAGATGTCACCAAAGCATGTTGATGTGAGAAGAGAAGAGATAACAGATATTTTGGAGGAGAGGAGGGGGGGGGAAGGCAGTGGAAGGCCCTTATCTGAAATGACTCAGAAGCACTCATTCCTTAACCCTATTCCAGCCCAAGGTCAACAGTTACATTCCTGTCAGTGTTTCATCCTTTCAAAAAACAACAACAAAACATTGCTGTAGAACAATGAGGAATCTTCTTTGGCCGAAGCAAGTCAAAGGCAGTTACTCCTTCCTTAGAAAGGCAGCACAGCCAGAGTTGAGGATAGCGGTACTCAAGCAGAATTCGTTCTGTTCTGCCCAGAGAAACTATCCCCTGATAAAAGGCAAAAGTTGGCATTCCCACATCTCCCACACCCTCAAGTGTGCAGAGGGAAGGCTTTCCAAGGATGTTTTCCAAGGAAACCTGGAAGGCTTTCCAAGGCTGAAGGGCTTTAGTAAAGAAGAGGCAGACGGGCAAGACCCAGGTAACTACTGACAGGTGAGCTTGACATCGATACCAGGGAAGGTCCCAGAACAGATCATTCAACAGTCGGTCTGTGAGCATTTAGAAAAGGATGCTGTGATTACTAAGACCCAGCATAGGTTTCTCAAAAATAAGTCATGCCAGACCAATCTGATTTCTTTTCTCTTTTTTTGATGGAATTACAAACTTGGTGGATCAAGGAAGCTGGTAAAATGTGGGTTGAACGAGGCAACTGTTAGGTGGATTTGCAGCTGACTGGTGGATTTGCAGCTGACTGACTGACCAAATCCAAAGAGTACTCATTAATGGTTCCTCGTTATCCTGGAAAAAAGTGTTAAGTGGGGTGCCACAGGGATCTGTCCTGGGCCTGTTGTTGTTTAATGTATTTATAAATTACTTGGATGAAGGAATTGAAGGGATGCTCATCAAATTTGCAGAGGACACCAAACTGGGAGGGGAAGCTAATGCCACAGAAGACAGAATCAGAATTCAAAATGACAAACTGAAGAACTGAGCGCAAGCTAACAAAATGAATTTCAATAGGGACAAATGTAAGGTTCTGCACTTAGGCAGGAAGAACCACACGCACAGATATAGGATAGGGGACACTGGGTTTACTAGCAGTACCTGTGAAAAGGATCTAGGGGTCTTGGTGGACCACAAGCTTAACATGAGTCAACAGTGTGATGCAGCAGCAAAAAAAAAGCTAATGCTATTCTAGGCTGCATCAACAGAAGTATAGTGTCCAGATCAAGGGAAGAAATAGCACCACTCTATTCTGCCTTGGTCAGACTGCACCTGGAATATTGTGTCCAGTTCTGGGCACCACAATTTAAGAAGGATGTTGACAAGGTGGAATGTGTGCAGAGGAGGGCAACCAAGATGATCAAGGGTCTGGAAACTAAACCTTATGAAGAGCACTTGAAGGAGCTGGGGATGTTTAGTCTGGAGAAGAGGAGACTGAGAGGAGGAGATATGATAGCCATCTTCAAATATCTTCAGGGCTGTTACATGGAGGAGGGGGCATGCTTGTTTTCTCCTGCTCTGGAGGGTAGGACTCAAGCCAAGGGCTTCAAGTTGCAGGAAAGGAGATTCCGACTAAACAGTCGGGGAAACTTTCTGACGGTAAGAGCTGTTCAGCAGTGGCACAGACTCCCACGAGAGGTGGTGGACTCTCCTTCCTTGGAGGTTTTTTAAACAGAGGTTGGATGGCCATCTGCCATGATCGGCATTAGCCTTAGCCAACCTGGTGCCCAGGGCCAGCCTACTTATGAGACAAGGTGAGGTGACTGCCTCAGGTGGCTGGATCAATAAGGGCAGCAAGTCCAGCCTCCAAGGAACGCATTGTCCACTGCTGCTACTATGGGGGCAGCGACAACTGTGGTGGGCTCCTTGGGGGCCAGATCCACCACCTCCTTGGCAGCCCCTCATGCCGGTTCTACGGCAGCCTCTTGGTGAATAGGAGGTGCTGCCGGTCTCCCCCCACCCAGTATTAGAAACTCAGGTGTAGAAGCTAGATGCCAAATGGCTCCTTAAACCAAGGCTGCAGTTGCCAAAACGGAATGCCTAGTAGCCATTTGTGGGCAAGACGGCTCTAAAGTATTGTTATTTTCAAATAACTGTGGTTGCCTATCGGTTAAATATCTGGCTAGTTCAGATGACAACCTCAAGAACTTGAAGAAAAGCCACTTGATCCAGGGACAGTCCATATATATATTGCCCTATTCCTATCTCTTTCTCTTAATGGTGACATGGACCATTCATAACTCAAGAATGTTCTTCACAACTGTGAGCAGTAGTGGGCAGTAGTGGGGAGGTGGGGGTAAGTGAAGACAAGCTACAACAATTAACTATAATGCTATTCACCACTCCTGCACAGAAAAAAAGCACCCAGGTTCTGTGCAGATAAAATATAATGGGGCGGTATTAGTGTGGGGATGGGGCGGTATTAGTGTGTGAAAACAGTCCAGATCCAATGAACTGCAGGCATGCACCTACAGATGGTGCCCAGGTGCCCAGGCATCTTCACTTGGCGCAAAATGTGCTTGGCTAATTTTGAACACTGCTGCCACCTCCAGAGAGGAAATGGCAGGGGCTGTCCTCTGGGGTCTCCTCAGCTCTGCACACACACACCCCCCCACTGTGATTCGGGGGGGCCTTTCCCCCACCCTCCGACAGCCTTTGATTCCCACTTCAACCATCGGTTAAGGTTGATTTGATTACCCACCCACCCATTTCCAATGCAGGTCTTTATCCCCCCCGTTCCTGATGTAGATTGTCACTCACCCCTTCTTCCCTGGCAGGCAGGCAGGTGTGTCTGTGTGCCATTTTGTGGTTTGCCTTCGGTGCCTAAATGCTTTGGGCTGGCCCTTCTGGTGCTCTTATGCCCCCGCCCCTCCCAGCAGCTTTTCCATGACTGGCACCTCCAGCACACTCTCAAATTTCAAAATCTGTCCACTTCTCCAAAAAAAGTTGGTGACCCCTGGCCTAGGTGAACTAGCCAAGAAAACCAGTTGTTAAAAACAAACGGATGCATTTTTAAAAGCAACGGATCACATAATAAAAGACTGGGAGCTTTGAAACTGTACACACATACAGAGGGGGGGGGGGAGAGAACCCCCTCCTATTTTATACCCAGTTTCACCCTTCACAAGTTCTCTACTTCATTCCAATACAGAGATTTATTCTCCCCCACACCTTGGCTTCATTTTCTCAGTTCCACCCAGGAAGGAAAAAGTTAATGTTATCCTTAAAGACAGGACTTAAGATTATACAGAATTAATGTCAAAAATCACACACATACAGTAGGATGATCAGATGCTGCTAAGATGTAGCTTAATACCTGCCCTGATAATGTTACTGGAATATAGTTTTTGGCTTGAGTGATCAGATGCCAGTTTTGAGAAACTAGCGTGCAACCCTGCTACAGTCTGGGATTAAGTTAAATGTGGTGCTGTCCTGAACTTTGCAGCACGCCGTGTGAACTACCTGGAACACTTTGCTTGTAGCATAATGCTGTAATCCTAAAATTGACTCCCACAGATCAGAGATGTGATCAATCTCCATTACAAAATCTGCAGGTTAATCTACAATGTGAAATTTCCCTGGCAGGGTTCCCTTGGAATGCTGACGTCTGCTTTGATGCTCATGTAATTGGGTGGCATCCAGCTAAGTTTTACTCAGTGTAGACCCACTGGCATTAATAGCCAGGACTAACTTAGGCCCACTTAGCCCATTAATGCTGTTGGGGTCTATCATGAGTAGAACACAGCAGGATTTTACCTGCTACTTCTGATTGTCAAAATAAGCCCCAATTAAGAAACACTTGTGGATACAATGTCTGGTTTTAAAATTGCAAAACGGCTGTCGAGCATGATTAACTGGAACCTTCTGGGCGCATAGCTTCCAACAGAAGCTCATGCTCACACTCTGGAAAAGGAAACTGATACAAAAGGTCCATTCATGAACCCAAATATCAACAAACCAAGTTGGAGGTTGCGGTACATTACGCAAGGCTCTCGTTGCAACATTGGCCTGCTGGACCCATCCATGCAATTCTTAGAATCTGGTCAAGTTACAGTGCCATGCAGAGAAACACAGTACCACGCAGCTTCTGGGGGCTCCCAAAAACCAGGCTGACTTCCCCAGATACCCCACCAGTATAAATAACTGGCCCTCTTTATCACCGATGCACTGAGGAGGATCAAACTATCAACACCCTAAACCTCCCCTCTGGAAAAGGCAAGTTAAGAATCTAATTGCCATCTCTGCACCATCAGAACTTCTCCCTCCTTGCTGTTTCCCAAGTCCTTTGCATCTCACCTGGACAGCTTGCAATATGCCTTGGAGGAATCTTTTACTCCCTAGGTGGCCGCTGACTCAGAGAAAGGAAGGCTGCTCTCTTACCAAACAAGAGAGAGTCGACGCTTCTTTGTACAGTTTCTGGGGCATCCAGATTTTGTACTGTGGATTGTAGTCTCTGGACACACTAGTAAGGGCATAAATTATCACCTGGCAGAGGCTGCACTGCCCCAAAACCCCCAATTTCATATTTAAAAGCAATTTACTGGGCCCTATAGCGGTATGTAAACTTGAAAGCATTTTGATGCTATCAAGCAAAAATTTAGAAGCTGGAGGAGAGAGAGGGAGGCAGATTTGAGCAGGATTCCCAATAGGCAGGGTGTAGAATCTGGCTTGCTTTTAAAAAAATAAAATAAAATGTGTTTTTAAAAGGACCAATGACTGTTTCTGAGTGAACAGCTGGACAGCTGTAGCTAGTAAATCACTCACACTTGATTTATTAGCAAGGGCCTTGCTAGAGCCTTGAAAGACTTTGTGCGTAGCCACAAAATTAGCACATGCTAATTTATATGTGCCGATTCAAGTTTCGGCTGGCTGGCAGAAGGAAAGTTGCCTGCTAAGAAAAGTAAAATGAGATAATAAAAAAATAAAATAAGAAAAGAGGGAGGGTCCTCCTGGGCCACACCATAATAGCATCCCTGCTTATTAGGAGCAAATGAATGGAAGAGTAGCTGCTTAATGACCTACAGTATTCATACATTTTGAGAAGGGAGGGGAGGGCTCATACCAAATTATCCAAGGCAGATGACACTAAACCACCATTCCTGAGTTTAGGAAAGAGAATCTTTTTTCCTACTTAAAACAGCAGGTTACCCTCCACCCATCCCCAAGCCATTCTCCTATCCCTACTGCTTGGAAATATGCAACATGTGCTAACAGGAGATGGGAGAGAAATAATCCTGCCAAGATCTTGAGGGATGGCAGTGGAGGAAAATTAGGAATGGGCAAAAAAAAGATGCCAGGCAGGGGTCTCCTCCTGCTGACAATGCAAAAAAAATTGAGGGCACAGCCAGGATTCTGTACATCCTTAAAGTCACTTTTAAAAATATAAAATAGACCCTCCCACATGTTTAAAAATGGAAACTCAAGCGTGCATCTTTCTGGGCCCCAGGAAAGATATCCAGGAAACTGTACCTATCTGTATTGTTGTAGCCAAATCAGGAACCAGCAGCATTAACTTTGGAGCCATCCCTGCAATGCTCTTATGCGCCGCGAAGCTGCCAGTGGGCATGTGCTTGGAATTCTGCAGAACGGGTTCTGCTACCAGGCAGGCATTGCCAAAGCCAGATTATGCAGCAACAGAGGATGCCCACAGCCTCCCTCTGACTCCATGCTCACAAAGAAGAAGAAGAAGAGGTGGAAGCGTCAGAAGCTGCCTTGTACCAACTCAGACCGTTGGGTCCATCTGAGCGCAGAACTCTAACCTCTGAGTTACGGCCCTTCTCTCCCCTAGTTGAGAAAAAGTAGCTTCCTTTCTTCCCTCCCTCCCTCCTTCCTTTTTTTCTTTTTTGAGGACTAGTATCATGCAACTTGAAAGTCTAAAAGTTCACATTGTTGTGAAAGATAACTAACCTAAGCAAATAAAAGGTTCCAAGCCATAGGCCACTGGGGGGACATGCGTGATCACACGATGAAAATGCTCAAACTGCCTGTGACAGGCAGCAAGCGAGGAGCAAAGGGGGAATTTAAAGCTAAAAAAAGATGCCAGACTGACTACTGCAGCCTTTAAAGAGTAAGTGAAGAAAAACACCACCCTGCTTACTTTCTCTAGAGCTATGGCATTCATGACCAAGGAACTCAGAAACATTGCCAGCATACCGTATTTTTCGCTCTATAAGACGCACATTTCCCCCTCCAAAAATTAAAGGGAAATGTGTGTGCGTCTTATGGAGTGAATGCAGGCTCATTGGCTTCGTGCTCCGGAGGCTTCGCGTTGCTTTCGCTCAAGCCTGGAGAGCGAGAGGGGTTGGTGCGCACCGACCCCTCTCAGTCTCCAGGCTTCAAAGATAGCCGCCTGAAGCCTCCAAAGTGCATCTGGAGCTCCCGCTTCGCTCCGGAGGCTTCGGGTTCCTTTTGCTGAAGGGTAGGTGCCCCTTCAGCTAAGGCGCAGCGTCCCTTCAGCTAAGCGGGAGGAGAAATGGAAGGGGCTCCATTTCTCCTGCTGTTTCGCTGAAGGGGCGCTGCGAAGAGAGGGGGAGAATTTTTTTTCTTGTTTTCCCCTCTAAAACAAGGTGCGTCCTACAGAGCGAAAAATAAGGTAAATCACAGACAAAGCCATTTTGAAGGTAAACTGGTCTTTAGGACCACATGGAGGATTCAAAAGGTAGCCCCAAACTGAGTGTGAGAGTAACAGCAGAGGTGAATTCAGAAATCATGCAGTAGTATTAAAGAAGGGTGTTCCATGAATGCAGAGTATGCATTTATTTATTTATTTACAGATTTATAAGCCACACTTTCACATAAAATATTTCAAGGATGTATACAATCTGAAACAACAACCACCACCCTACAGTTAAAACCATTTAAAGGGTCAAAGACATCCGTAAAGCTAGTTGGCAAATAATCTCAGGTTTGAATGGCCCGTCTGAATGATACGGTGCTTAGAAGACATCGGACAGACAACAGGGATGACTCCTGCTGAACTTCTACTAGCAAGGAGTTCCACAGGACAGGGCCGGCCACACTAAATTCTTGATCCCTGGTCAGAGTCGGCTAAACTTCAGGGGCATGTGGGCTCACCAAGTGTCCCATCTTGACCATGAGGCCAGCTAAAGCCACTCTCATACTTCTAAAATTAAGGGTCAGGCCTTGAAGGACGAAGCATCTGGGGAAACCAGCATGCTCACAAACTGATTCTTAATTTATTCCTCCAAACTTCCCATTCCTGGTCACAAATGCACAAACTCCCTCTGAGCAAACAGGACCGTGAGGCCTGTCTGTGGCAGGAGCTGACACTTATACCAAAAGCAAAGACTCACATCAGATTTGCATCAACACAACAAATGCCAATCTGGAACTGGCAAGCACATGGCAGAGAGGCTGGATGGGGAGAGAAGGAAAGCTCTAGAAACCGTAAGAACTGAAAACACAACATATTTGGGGTCCCCCCCCCGTGCACCACAAAGCTAAGCAAAAATTGCTGCAGTAACCAGCCCTTTCCCCATTTTCTTCGGCTGAAATCTGTCATAGAAGTCATACATAGAATTATACAGCTGGAAGGGACCCTGAGGGGCTGCTGGTGCAATGCAGGAATCTCCCTGGGTGGGCAGCCAGAAACACTGACCCACTGTGCCACCTGACACTATGACTGAGAATCCGTTGCCCCTTGGGTGCTGTTGAACTGCACCTCCCAGCAGCCCCCAGAACCACCAGTTCTGTGATCAGGGAAGCTGGGAATCACAGTCCAACAACTTCTGGATGGCCCCACTGGTAGAGTTGGGCCAGAATTTCAATTTTGGCTTCTTTCGGTTTCTCATTTTTTCAGTCTTCTCCATAATTCTACATGAATTTTAGATTTGTTTACCAGTAAGTCCTCATGGTATTTCATTTGCATTTTGGTGTGAATTTCTCCTAACACGCACTTTTTATATGCAAACGTTCCTAATTTCTCCAAACAGATTGCATTTTTGTGTGTGATATGTGCATTTTTAATGCACACTTTATCACAGTGTATGCATTTCCATTTGTATTTCTTGGCTGCTACAAAATTTGTAGGAGTATGAATTTCAAAGGAGGGCCGCATCTCGATTTATAGGTTGTTTTGGAAAGTGTGAATTATGTTGGTTCGCCTTTAAATACAAACTGAACCAAATTCCTCCTCCAATATCTGCCAGAAGTGGGATGTTTCCTCAACTACAGCAAGGCTCGCTCCTCCCCTACCCCAAAATCTCAGGACCTCCCTCTTAATTAGTGCTGTCACCTTAATAAAGGAATATAAGCTGGTATTTAGTCAAATGGTTCATCAAATGTGCACCAGCATAAAACAATTCTTCTAACACACAAACCGCCCTTTGTTTTTAGACCATGCACTTATGCTTCATAGCAAGCATCATCTTGAAAGCAGAAGGGAAATTTGGAATGCCTATTGGAATGAAGGTGCTTCCTGCCTGCAGCTTGAAAAAACTATTTTCATTAAAAATTATACATGTGCACACACACTCCTTGGCAGGATCTTTTTAAATCAATGAACAGTGTTCTAATCAATACGACTGCTGCCCAATAGCTCCAATGAAGTCAAATAGGGCTTAATGTTGGAGTAGACATATATATACAGGACAGAATAAATCAAATAGGAATCAAATAAATAAGTAGTTACATTCATACCAACAAGACATTCAGGAGCTGGCAGGGCCCATATGAGACTCAGCTCAGGGACTGTGTACATGCTCTGCAGGCAGGTAGTCCCAATTTCAGTCTCGGATATCTCCAAGTAAAAAGGATCAGGAAAGACTGGAGAGCCTCTGCCAGCCACTAGGAAGACCAAGGGGCGGATCCAGTAAAAGGCAGCTGCACAGGGGTACATGTAAGATAGACCCCCTTTGGGCATGTGGGAAGCGCTCCATAGTGCAGTGCCAGTCGCCCAGCTGTGCCCCTATCTGGACAGGGTCAGCCTAACTTCTGTTGTCTATGCTCCATCAGCCTCAAGGTTAGATGACTGCAATGTGTTAAACATGGGGCTGGCTCTGAAGACAGTTTTGGAAACTTTAGCAGGTGCAGAATTTGGCAAGAGGTGCAGGGCAGCAACACAAGAACGGGCCTTTTCTGCTGTGGCTCCGAGCTTGTGGAATGCTCTCCTCAGGGAAGCTTGCCAGGCGCCTTCATTGCATATCTTTAGGCAGCAGGCAAAAACATTCCTCTTTTCCTAGGCCTATGGCTAATTAAACTATCTGTGGCCTTTTACACTGCGGGGGGTGGGGGGTATTGTTTTTGTTTGTTACTATGTTATGTATTTTTGTGTTGTAAAGCACCCTGTGATCCTTGAAGCAGAAATTTAATAAATAACATATAAATAAATAAAATGTCGCAGCTTCCCATGTCCTTAAATGCTCTGTGCTCAGCAAGAGCAGTAGCCTCCAAAAAGTATGTTTGCTTTAAGAGTCTGTTAATTGGGGGGGGGGGGGACACTATGCAAATAGCTTCAACAAGCATCCTATACCATGTGGTGTGTTTAGGTAGTAGAATCTGGGATATTCCATCTCCTAAACTGCCCAAGGTTCCTTGAGGCTGACTTGCCCAACTTCCCTTTACCAGCAAGGCAGCCAAGTAGGGGTGCAAGAGCCACTCAGTCTAAAGCATTGGAGCAGAGAGGTCAGACCCAGGACAGGAGTCACCTAACTGCCAGCTAAGTGACACCACCGCACCACAGCTCAGGGACTATCCACAAGCATTTAAGACTCGCCTTTCGAGTTTATTAAAAAGACATATTTGCTACACTTAGCAGAATGGAAGATAAGGATCTAAAAGCTTACTTCGAACGAAGCAACATCTGGGGCTGATAAACAGACCCAGAAGAGAAATCAAGTCTAAAAAGAAAAGAAAAGGGACACATTATATTACATATATATATATATATATATATATATGCGTGCGCGCTACAGCAAGAGTGTGGGGAAGGGCCCAACCTCTCCCCCCTCCCCATCTCAATCAGATAATTAAAATGCCTGCATTAATCACATTTGCAATGGAACAAATCGTTGGAGCCCTCCTGCCTCCCCTTTCCAGGGTCTGTTATTGTAGTAGGCGAATCCTGCTGCCGTCTGTTTGGTAGAGATAAGGAAACCTTTATCTTACTTGGCAATCTTTATCAGAGGAGAGATCGAGTCCCTTGCTTATCAGCAGCTCAGATCTGCTTCAGCAGAAAGCAAAAAACGGAAAGGGGGGAGGGTTTCGGGGAACGGGGTGGGGAGGCGAGAAATGCTCCTACAAAACTTTGCAGACAATTTCTGCCCCCGTGCTCCCACAAGAGAGTTTTTGCTTTGTTTGGAGAGGTGTGTGTGTGCGCGAGTGCGTGTTTTTGTTTTTGTTTAAAAAACATTAAATGTGCACAACCACCCAATCGCAACCAGATCAATCTGCAGGCTTTTATCATTCCCTTCAATCTAAAGAGCCCAGGACTGTAACTGCTTGCAGAAACGCATATACACAGCTGCCAAGAGGTTTGATCATTTTCTGTGTGTGCCCACACGCCCGTGTTTGAAGTTAATAAATGTAACCAGCTATCTCGGCTAGGGATCAGCTCCCTGACTTCTTCTCTCTTTTTTATTTTATTATCAGCTGTCCACAACTATCAAACAGCAGAACAAAAGAGAAGGAGAGAGAGAGAAACAAAACAACTGGTGCCAGGGTGCACCTTGAGGTTGCTATGTAGGTTTGTCATAAAAGAGAAGAAAAACCTGATGGGAGGAGCAGAAAACAAAAATGAAGGATGAAGGGTGGACGAAGGTATTAAAATAGTCTTTATAGTTACGGTTGCAGTTATCTGATTGACTTGCAGCAACCTTGGCGGGGGGGGGGGGACTAAAAAAAACAACAACTAGCTAGTCGATTGCCAGGGCAAAAGCCCAGGAGAACACAGAAAAGTGGGTTTAAAAATTAAAGCCCCGGCATGGCCTGATAGCTGGATGTTCTGATCCCCTTATCGGAGTCACCATCAGCTCCCAGTTACAATCAAGCTTTTACTGCCTTAACTCAACGCAGCATCTACGCTCCAGCCAAAAAGGAAGAGGAATGAAAGAGAGAGACGCTGCGCTTAAGGCTGCTCTCTGAAAACCCTTAATAGTGAAAGCAATTACGTGCCAAACCTCCACAGGGCGCTTGCCACCGCTGGCTGAACCGGGGCAGGGGGAAGAGCATCCAGCAGCTAGCTGGGGTCAAAGTTGCCTTGTCTTTTACCGGCTTCATTCGTGGCCAAAGCGGTTGGAAAGGCACCACAACTTTGTTGCTTGGGGAAGGGGGGGTGCAAGTAAAAGGCGAGAAGGCAAATAGAGTTCTGTAGAATTACGCGCTTTGTGTTTTTTAAAAAGTGGATCCAACAGAGACAAGTTTTCCTCCCTCTCTCCTAACAATACCAGAGCCAATAAAGTTGGGTGGTGGGAGACTCAGGACAGACAAAGAGGACTTCACCCATCACTTTGTTAAAATATGGAATTAGCTGCCATGGGACATAGTGGTGGCTACCAACTTAGAAAGCCTTAAAAGAGGATTCGAAATGCCTCTGAATACCAGTTTGCAGGGAATCACAATTGGACTTCTCATTACAGCATCAAGTTGGCCACTGTCAGCAAGGGATGCTGGACTAGATGGGCCCCCAGCAGACGGGTCTTAGGATGTTATCATCGTCTTCAAACACTTTGGGAGGAAACTGTTTACCTGGGTCTACTTCCATCAGGCTATGGGGCACTAACTGCCTTTCTTGCTTTGGTAGATGACCTCGACCAGGAGAAACACTGTGGCACTATTGATTCTCCCGGGTGGCTTTTTAATAACCAACAGCATAGTATCCTTCTGCAGTTTAGGACAGGATGGGAGCCTATGCTTGGCCAAGGTTCTGCTCCTACCTCAGAAGGCGGCAATACTGGGATGCTTCCCCTGTTCCTGGTGCAAACTGTCCTACAGAGTTTTGAAGAGTCACATCCTGTCTCCCATGCTTTTCAACAGCCGCATGCTGCTGCTGCTACGCAAGGTCATTCAGGGGGCTACTATGCTGATGACACCTGACACTTAGCTCTATTTTCTCCTTTACTCTCATCATCAGGTTTGGCTCTGGAAATGGACCGCCCAAAGTCAGCATAAGATGAGGACAGATGAACCCAACATCCAGACAGACAGGAGAGTGATGCAAATGCTATACAGGTTGGTTGACCTAGATATGGGGCAGGGATGTGCGACCGGGATGCACACTCTCAAAGAACCACGTTGCCGTGTGAGAAGAGTGCTCCGGGATGCAGCCTGGCTTTTCACTTCCTCCCATCGTGGTGGCATATATCTGGTTCTTTAGCAGTCACCCACCCTAACACTGATCCAGATGTGCTAGGTTTTAGCAAGGTGGTGGCCTCATGCGCCTTCACATCATACTCTGGCTTTTAGAGACTCAGCCCTGTTCTCAAGAAGAAGAAAATAAGGAACAGCCCTGCTAGGTCCATCTGACAGTGCATCGAATCAAGCATCCTGCTTCTACAGGAGCCAACCAGAAGCCTCCAGGAATCAGAGAAGCAGGGCATGACAGGAACAGCCTTTCCAGCAGCTAGGACCACAAGAGAGCTGCCTTCTACCAAATCAGGCTATTGGTCCATCAAGCACAGTATCACCTACAGTGGTGGAAGCTCTCCAGGACTTCATTTGGGGGGGCACTACACTCCCTCCTAAACATGATAGGGAATGAACCAGGGACCATCTGATGCAATGGAGATGCTCTGCTACTGAGCTACAAATGTCTGGTCACAGCTGGTGTTTAGAGATAGACTACCTTTGCACCTGGAGGTTCCATACTGCCATGACTAGTAGCCATCAACAGCTCCTTTCCTCCTCCATGAATTTGTCTGATCCCTTTTAATGCCTTCTTGATGTATCTAACCTATTAAGTTAATTATGCACTGTACGATGGAGGACTTCCTTTTTGACAAAGGTACAATCTATCATGCTTTGGGTGCCTCTCAACCTGAGCATTGCCATGTGCCACACACACAAGGCTTGTCACTGAAAACAGGTGAGAAGCTGGTCTGGAATGTGGCTGTTAACTCCCCCAGGTGCTCCTTTTGATCTTCTCTAGTTTGTTCTGGGCCAAGTGAAAAGCCCTGCATCTTTAACAGCCTAAATCCACCCCAGCCTGCATGGCCAATGGTGAGGGCTGATGGAAGTTGTGGTCGTAAGAACATAACAGGAGCCCTGCTGGATCAGACCCAAGACCCACCTAATCCATCAATCACCCTGTTCTCACAGTGGCCAACCAAATGCCAGTTGAAAGCCCAAACTCTCCAAAAGGTCTGGAGGGCACTAAGTTGGGGGAGGCTGTCCAAATGCTATGAACCCAGGATAATTCAGGAAGTATATCACTGTATGTACACATGACGTACAAAAGCAGGTCTGAAAAGAAGCTGCTGCCACAGTGACATTATCCTTTGCCACAGTCGGGGCCTTTTTAGTAGGGAGTCTGCCACAAGAATCCTATTTCACCAGAGATTCCTGGCGTTGGACACTGAGCCTTCCTGCATACAAAGCAAGAGCTCTAAACAAACCCTTCACAAACGTTTAAACTTTAGACAGTGAACTATTCAAAAGGCCTTCGTGGTAGAAAAATGGCATTAAAAAATAAAAAGGGTCCAGGAAATGGGATCTACCAAGTCCTAATTATTGCAGCAGCCAAGCCTCCCAGCCCTCAGCTGGAGGGACTTGTCTCTCAAAAGCCATGACATCTCTCCCAAAAGGATTCTGCTCATCAGACTGCAAGATTTCAATAACGGAACAATAGCTTATGAAATATTTTTCAGAGGAAAAATAAGGGGCGGAATAGTACCTCTTGACATTCAGCAAACACTAGTTAGAAGTTCCTTAAGAACAGAAGATGAGCTTGCTGGATCAGGCCAGTGACCCGTCCAGCATCCTGTTCTCAGAGGGGTCAACAACATGCCTGTGGTACAGCAGCACCCTGCCCACCTGCGACGCCCAGCAAACTGGTATTCAGCCAGCCAGTGCACCATGGGCTGGGTAACCTGCAGCCTTCCAGATGTCGCTGGACTACAACTCCCATCATCCCTGACCACTGTCCACGCTGCCTGGTGCTGAAGGAAGATGGAATCCAGCTATTTTGAATAATGTTTTTAATAGAGTAGAGGCCCCAAAATGTTTGGGAACCACTAGTATAGTATTTCTCCTATTTAAAAAATGCAAACAAACGGCAGCATATCTGTGGCCTGAGAAGCAATTCATTATCATAGTAATAATAACTTACACCAACTAGCTGGTTAAATATAATCCAACGTCTCATCTTCATCTAATCACTTTCTGTCAATCTCCCAGGCTTCCTCCCCCTCGTAGATCCCCCCTTCTTTCAAATTTATCTGCATTTCACATCAGGCATTGGGGGGAGGGGGGGAGATTGAGAATAGAAATGGAGCCAAGAAGCAGTGAAGCAAACTCAAGTCAGCAGATATGAATCAGGAAGGCAGAGATGATCTGACATCTACTTAAAGAAAAAGGGGGGGGGAAAAAGGTCTGCAGCTCAGTTACAAGAGCCTTAACTCATGCATACTTTTCTCCCCCTTGAGAGAAAGCAAACTAACAAAAAGAACAATTTTTCTAAACACCCACGTATTTCACTGCCCTGTGTACTTGCTGACTGCCATTTTCATGCCAACGGAGGGTGGGGTGGGGACAACAAAGGGTGCCTATCTGCCATCTCCAACCCCTTCATCAGTTCTGGCCATCTCTATCTGGCCTCCCATCAACATCCTCCACTTTATCATCCCTTCGCATCTCTGAAGAAACCGGAGGAGGAGCCGCAGCAGCAGCAGCCTGGAGCTTTCAAGTGCAAGTCAGCTTAATGTATTCACAGAGCTGCCCATCCCTGCAAACATCCCAATCCATCTTCGGATCACCTTTGGCTCCTTATTAAGCGGAGAACAGCGCACGGGGGTGACAAGAAAGGAGCTGGAAATTAATGCACAACAGCAGCTCAGAAAGACCTAACAACTCCTGGCAAGACAAAACAGGGTGGAAAGTTGAAAGGAGAAAGGGGGGGGGGGAGAGGAAGACACACCACCCAAACAAACGGCATCTTCCGGAAGATGGAAGCCACAGGATCTCTGCTAGGCATGTGCCAGGGGGCGGCTAAGAGGCCTGCAGTCCTGGATGACGCCACTTTCCTCGGCCAAAGAAAAGAAGCAGGCAGATCACTTTGCGCCTTTCCTAAGCCCACAACTGAAGCAGCACTTGGCCTTCCTTGCAGTCCCCCAGCCTGCCTGTCATTAAGAAGTTTCCCTTCTTCTTGTTTTAAAGGTTCGCACCCAACACCGGATAATTCACACAGACCCACAAATCCTCCACTTACACAAAAAGAAATGGGCGAACGTGACCAGCCCCTCAACCCCCTCGTGAACTTCACTCTTGGTGTACACATTACGCACGTCACGGGATCATTTGAGGGAATCTGGGAGCATTTCGCACAGCACAGCTGAATGCCAAAAACATCATCACAGAAACCCCTGGGGCTTAGCCTCCCTCCCATTCTCTTCAAGCGTTCCAGATATAATCCCACCTGCAACCCATTCCTTCTAACTAGGAGCTCATATGCCTAATCCCAAATATTTCAAGGGAAAGATGCACTCTGCATGTGCCCAAAAGCACTCATTGTTTCATATGTTCCTGGACTGAAACCTGGGGAAATTAAAGAACGGGGGCAGGGGAGGCGAGTTAAGCACATGGGAAATTCCTCACATTGGTTTTCCACTGTGATGGGTGGAAATCTGTCAAATCGACCCAATTCCCCTTGTATAAGAGGTTTAGTACCCACTTTTCAAGCCAGCAGGATCCCAGATTGTTACAAACTTATTATTGTATAGGAACGTGTTGCCCCATCAATACAGTCTACACTGACTGCCAGCAGCTCTCCAGGGTTTCAGGCACTAGTCTCTCTCATCCCTATACCTGGAGATGCTGGGAAGGGGAGCAAACCTGGGACTTGCTGCGTGCAAAGCAGATGCTCTCCCATTGAGCTATGGCTTTTCTCCAAATAGAAGGCATCCAAAATAATGAAGCAGCTGATGGCATGGAAGTCCCACCCCCACAAACAATGGGAGTGGCTAAAGGGGAAAAAAGTTGTTGTGAGGCAAGGAAGAAGTTGGATATTCAGAAAACTTAATGGAAATTGCAGGGGTGTGAGCAGGGGTAACTATCACCCTAAAAAAAAAAAAAAAAGTTTGCTTTGTTCTTATCAGTAAAAGGAATCACCTCAGGCAGGCAAACAGGTAGATGCAGCTTAGTATAGCAATTATTTCCAGGGGAAGATAAAGCAATATTATCACATGGGGCCCTGCTTCCCTATCCACACACACATCTCTCTCTCTGCCTTATCAGCGGCTAAGATCTGTTCAGGAAGGAAGGGAGCAGAAAAAAGCAGCCAAACCTGCCAGTGGGAATGTTCCAGTAGTTGATATTAAAATCCCCCGTGCCCCCCCCCAAAACAAACAATCACTTTCCTAGATGGCTGACCTGAATCCAGACCACCTTTGACGGATCAGTTTGAGAACCTCAAGAGAACTGCTTGATCCAGAGACACCAATATGAATGCCCAGGAGAGTTAAACTTGCAGAGAGGGTGGTGCCTAACATTGATGTTCCCGGATATGGAAATCATCAAGGATTACCAAAACATAATTGGGTTATGGATATGCAGATCGGAAGCATCAGGGAGGACAAGATAACCAGCAGCACAAGAGCAAGGAGGAGAAAGAATCACAAAGTGAACTTGTGGGAATGGGGCATAGGAAGGCGCTTCATCCGAAAGCAGAACATTGATCCAATTCACTCAGTACTGTCTACTCTGACTGGCAGCAGCTCGCCTGGGTTTCAGGCAGGGGGTGCCAGGGATTGGACCTGGAACCTTGAAAGCACCCCCTGGTGGTTCAGCAATAAAAACTGCTGGCACATTTGCAAAACTAAGCAGGGTCCAGTATGGTTTCAAACTGGATGGGGGACAGTGTGTGTTGAGACGGTTTGGACCAGATGACCTTTGAGGGGTCCCTTCTAGCTCTCTACATCTCTATGGTTTGATGACCCTTCCCACAACCTAGCAGAGTATTAAAATGTACCTTTTAAAAAATAGTTTTATTAATTTCCAATATATAACAACTGCAAAAAAGAGAAAACAAAAGTGGGGGCGAGTTGGGATTTTGTAACATGTACCTTAAAAAAAACTTTACTTTTTAAAAAAATAGTCAAGTGAAACCAAAACTGTTTCCTTTTCTCCAGATGAGGGAAAAGTTACTAATAAATGACCAAGTAGGAGATGTAAAATAGGGAAAACGTCCATGATTGGTCCAACCATGGCCTATGCAAGCTTCCAACTTTCACATAACTCTTCACCTGGTTGGGAACCCATTATCAGCAGTGAGCTTGCCCCTGTACCTCGCATATGGATACATTCTCACAGGGGCCTCACTTCCAGTGATTTCCAGCAACACAATTCTCTGTATCGGACACAGAGGGTCCTCCTTCAATGAGCATCACGTCCACAGCATGCACTTCAACTGTCCACACCTCCAAAGGCCACAAATACAAATCTCAATGCCTCAATGATGCACATGTGAATGCATTTTCCTTGATGAAGAGTGCTGTGAAACTCACAAGTCTACACCCACCTAGTTCAGAAGATATAATCTTCTCACTTCCTTTTTCTGTTATTCCTCCTCCAGGGACAAGAAGCTCATCAGGATATAAATGATGAGTACCAGAAGCACTCTGCAGACACTCAGAGGCAGGTGTTTTTAAGGCACCAAATGTCCCAGGCACAGATAGTTAAAACCTAACCAGGGTCTGAGCCCCTCAGCTTTCTCCCCCCTCCAAGAAATTTCCTAAGGAAGACCCTCTCGCAAGCCCCCTCCCCTTTAAAAACACGCACCGCGAACATTTGCAAAAGTCCCTCAAGATGAGGCTTCCTAATGCAAGAGGAGATGGGAGTGAGTCAAGCGCGAGATAAGATCGCAATTTCAGCCCATCCCGACAGGGCGATCTTATCAGGACGGGACTTGCAGAAAGGAATATTTTAAAGCCTTTATCTCGGCTCTCATCAGGGGCGGCTCTATCGGCCTGGCGATCGCACCAGGGAAGGAGGAGAGGAGGGGGCGGGGATGGAGCAGGAAGATCGGGGGGCAAAGGACATCGCGCCGCCAACCCCCAGAAGGGGGGACTTCTGCCGCCACGGAGCCCGAGAGAGACCCTCACCGGGTCGTCTGGCTTGCAGGCTGGCGCTTTCTGAGGAGGCGCTGGGGGGAGCTTCCAAGAATGGTCATTGTGTAAATAAGAAGCATTGCTAGCGAGGGTGGGGTGGTAGCAATTCCTCTTATCCGGGGACAAACAAGGAGCGACAACGCCGCCGCCGCCCCCCGCCTCCATCTACAGGGCAGCTGTCAAAATGACGCCTCATTCCCCCCCCCCCCCCGCAGACTGCCAAGTTCGTTCCCACGAGGGTCAAGTAAAAGGCAGGCGGTTGAGCAGCGGGGGAGGGACTAGAATGGGATCGCGCAATCCCCCCTCCCGCCCGGAGACTCTTAGGATTGACCTAAAACCTAAACCAGCAAGGAAGGCTATTGGGAGGGGGATGGAGCGAGGAGGACCCGATCCAGGAGTTGCATGGAAGTGGGACGTGAAACTGACCCGAAGCCTTCGGGAAAAGGCAAAGATCAAAGTGGTGGAAGCGTGGAAGTGCAGAAAAGAGGACGGTCCCTGGCAATTAGCCCCGCGTCGAAAGGGTCGGGGACAGAAAGCCCCCCCCCCCCCGCCCCACAGACACACGCCTTGTCACTCCTGGATAATTGGGGGCGGCGGGGGGGGGGTCTAAGCGCGCCGCAAGGCAGGCGTATTTCCCAGTCAGAAATACACAAGAAGGGTGGAGGGAGAAAACCTCCGGGGAAGGAGAACCCTTCAGAGTTTGGCGGGGGGGGGGGAGAGGAAGAAGTCTCCAAGCACCAACTCTGAGTACATCTGGAAATTGGGAAGGCGGGAGGGGGGAGAGCGGTGAAGGAACGGACCGCGACCACTAACTTTAGATGCATTGGCCATGGGGGGGGGGGGTGGAGAGAGGACACAGAAAAGCAAATAACGAAGAAATTAGCGGGATTAGCGTTACTCCGAGCGGGCGGGAGGGAAGCGGCCAAGAATGGGGTGTACGGGGGAGGGGAGCGGGCGGACAGCAAAGTTGTCGGGGAGGCGGCGCTGCTCACGTTTGATCTGCCGGGGCTTGCTCTGCTTCCTCCTGGACATCGCGGGGCGGCGGCGGCGGCTTCGTCTTCCTCTGGCGGCGGCGGCGGCTGCAGAGGCAGGTTGGCGGGGGGCGGCCGGCTCGCGGCTCTCATGCCCACCCGGCGCTCCCAGGGCTGGGCGGCGGGCAAGCAGGGCGAGCTGGCCGGGAGGAGAAGGAGGAGGAGAAGGGCTGCTCGCCCGGCGGTGGCGCCTCCGTCGCTCTCCTCCGCGTCGTCTTCTGGTGCTTCCCGCCGCCGCCAGCGACGGCGTCCCCCCGCTGACGATCGGGCACTCGGCGGGCTCCGGCTTCCTTCCCGCAGCGCCGCTCTCTCGCTCTCTTTCTTCCTCCTCCCGGCTCCCGTTCTGCAAGATTTCTACGGGGGCTTCTGCGCGCGTGTCTGTTTTTTTCTCAATGGAACCTGAAAATGTATCAAAACCGCCGAACGTTTCAAAGGGGCGTGGTCTCGGGGCGAGCAGGGCCCAGGCGCAGCCGCTCATAGGGCAGCCGCTCGGCTCCTAGCCACGCCCACCGGATAAGGTGGATGCAAGGAGGGGGAGTGGGCGGAGCTACAGCCGCGCGGAGAGTAAATTAGGGATTGGGGAGAGGTGAGGAGCCGAATGGCATAGCTTCCGCGGTGATTCAACCCATCTGATTAATTCATTGCTCGCATTCTAGTCTATATTCTATATTGCCTTTCCTCCGCGGAGATCAGAGTTGGCTTCCATGGTTTTTCTCCCCACCCGAAGCCTTTTATTCTCACATCAACCCTGTGAGGTAGGCTAGCTAGGCTAAGAAATGGTGGCTGAGCTTTGTAGGCAGATGGGATATGACCTAGTCCGACAGTCTAACCACTAAACCACACTGGCGCCCCAACAAGTCTATAACCCTTTCATCATTAAAAAAATAAATCCTAGTCCAAGAATGGGGAACCTCTTTCTGGCGTCACATGCTGACTGTGGGTATACAGTCAAAGCAAACAAGTAGTAATTCCATATTAACTGAGGATCCCACTTCAGCTATTCTACAGTTAGCTGAGATGAGAATTCCCCTTCCTGTACAGGTCAACTCAGAATTGAGCCTCTCTAGGTTTGATGAGTTACTCTCAAAGAAATATTTTGTGTGTGTGTGTGTGTGTGTGTGTGTGAGAGAGAGAGAGAGAGAGAGAGAGAGAGAGAGATCTGCACAGAAAGTGGGGGGGGGGGCAAGTTTTAAAAACCAGGGAAAATGAGGAAATGTGCAAGAAGGAAGGGACACTGATAGGATGGAAGGGAAGGGGCAGCTTCAGGGAGGTGTCAGGTTGCCCACCTGTGCATTACATGATTAATCATGCTTTAGTCCATTGATTAAATTCTATGCATTTGCAAATGAGTAAAACAATACACTATAGTTTTGAAGCAAGCGACAAAAACAAATTATCCCCCCTTGTATCCAGACTAAATTGTTCCCACAGCAGACACATTGAAATTGACGGATTACAGAAACCAGTCTGTCCCAATCTGGGAATGGCCTTAGCTGGTGAGCCAAGTATAGCTGGGCAAACACTCTTGGCCATTGAAGTTACCTGGAGCTCCAACAACCGTTTACAGGTGAGGAGTACCCACAAGGCAGCTCTGCACCTGTTCGTTCCAATGTAGACTCCATAGAGCCAAATTTGTTTCAGAAGATTAATACACCCCTTGATTGTAATAAAACCTCAAAATGGTTTACCAAAAACCCCCAATAAAATTATCAGTAAAAATGTCCTCTCTAAAAGAGTTGTGGGGAACCTCTGGTCCTCCAGATGTTACTGAACTACAACTCCCATCAGCCCCAGCAAGCATGGTCAATAAGCTAGGGGTGCTTGGAATTATAATTCAGCAACATCTGGAGGGCCAAAAGTTCCCCACATCTGCCCTAAGATCTCTTAGAAAATGGTAGTTTTAATTCACAGTGTGATCATTTTTTGGTTTGTGATGTTCAATGGACTATTTTCCTCCTTCCTTTCCTCTACATATTCCTTTGTTTTCCCACCCCCATTCTCTGCTGCCAGAGTGCTTTTATTGCTGTTATTTTGTTTTTTGTAGGATTTAAACTGGAATAAATGTTTAAATAAAAATCATTTAAAGAATAATAAAAGAAGTGGAACAAGGCATAATTTTGTGCACACCCCTTCTCAAGGAAGTACAGGACAAAAGGAGGCCTCTATTCCCACCATTTCCCAATTCATACACCCCACTGGTCACCACCTGTAGTGTGGCATTACTTATTTTAAACACTTTACCCTCCTGATTCAAGCCACAGGTTCTGAACCCCATGATGAACTGTCAATTCAGTTGACAGCCCCACACATACCCTTAATCCTAGGAAAGAAGATGGGAACCTGCTGTGCAAGGTCAGGAGCATCTCAGACCCTGATATTCCAGGGCCCAAACTCAGACGTAGGGGTGGCCCCTGGCGATGTCATGGGGGAGGTTCCTGGAGATGGAGGTTAATTGGGAGAGGGGAGGGAGGGAGAGGACAACCCCCTGCCTGAGTATTTATGCTATAATTTTCAGCCAGACTGAAGCCTTCAAGCTGCATGCACAGTCTTCTTAACCTGGGAACTTTGGGTCAGACCTAGAGGTCTGGCAACCCAGCTATGGGTTTGAATACATATTAACATTACTTAGAAAGGTGTTGCCTGATCCCCAATTAAAGTGACGAATTAAAGGTTGCAGCTCTAAATAGGAGACAGGAACAAGTGTTGGGTAAGAAATATATCTGAATCTCCAAAGGTCTCTCTTGTTAAAAAAAATATTGAGCTGTATGTTGAAGAAACTGGTGCTCTGGATATAAACACAGGAAGCTGTATTATGCTGTCCATTGATCCATCTAGCTCAGCATTGCCTACACTGACTGGCAGGGGCTCCATAGGGCCTCAGGATCTTTCCCCAGCCCTACCTAGAGACCCTGGGGATCATGTTCCCTGTTAAGCTGTTTTCTATCTGGGGACTTCACCTCACCCCTCATTTGCTCCATCTCTGCAAGGAACATTAAGAAACTCTTAATAAGTCCAGTTATGAGACCTAAAGATGGCCTGGATGCTGTTATAAATAAACAGAGCTGGGTGTGACCCAGTTGCCTTGTGCAGGCAAATTCAAAGAGCACAAAATGTGATTTCAAAAGCTACAACAGCAGCAAACAAAAACTGCAAGCAAAAAATGTTGCCCCCTGAGAGCCAAGCAGGGACAGATGGAGCAATGACTCCTGGCAAATGTTCCCATGGCCCTGATGAACTGCCCAGGAGATTTCAGGAAGGAAGTCACCTGCTTCCAAAATAAAATCTGTCATTCCACCCCACCCAAGGACATCATAAAATTGCCAGAAATTCTGGAATCATCATAATGAGTCATATTCTGTCAAGCTCAAAGGCACTTAGGACTCCACAGAACTCCTGATTGCCCTTTCACATGCTAAAATCTAGCCTGTTGATACAAAACCCACAGAAGTTTAAATAGCAGCTTTCTAGTCCTCATTGACTTAAGAAAACAAAAGTGTGCAGGCAGCTTCTGCAAAATATCAATATTAATAATACATCTCGAAGCAGGCATCTGGCAGGATGAAGACAGGTGAAGAAATCCAAGCCTGCCAAGCTGTGTTACTCTGAGTTAACCCAAGGGAAGAAGAATGTGGGTGTTAGAGATGGGACCAAAGAAGGGGGAGGAGGAACAACCTGAATCAAAATGGAAATGCACCAAAGCAAACCGCCCTAGCTCTTCTCTAACTCACTTCTCTTCTCTGTCTTCCTCATCAGAGTTCCCTCACTGCCCATTTAGAATGAACATTTCCCCTTCTTATAGAGCAATTTGGGAAAACGTATTCAGCACATACATAAAACCAGAAGATTTCCTTATGGATATTATTATTATTATTATTAGTACAGTGCCCTGTGATCTTCAGATGAAGGGCTGTATAGAGATTTAATAAATTATTACTATTTACTGCCTAACGCCAAAATAGGCTTCTAAGTGGTTTACAAGTATCAACTACAATTGCACAAGCATTAAAATATAAACATTCGTAAATCAGACCATTAGCACTGTCCAAATACCAGAGAGAATCAAAACAACTTTGCCTGGTGCAGGAAGGATGATGAGGTTTTTGCCAGACGGGGAAGGCATGCCACAATCAGGAAGGCCACCAGAGAGGAAGCCAGTTCTCTCATTTCCACCCTCCAAACAGAAAACTGGTAAGTGTGTGGCAAAACAATGGGGTGGCTGGGTGGGCGTAATTGGCATGGGCCTACAATCTCCCATCTGGTCTGGGCCCATTACCAGCTTTGCACGGTCCAGGTGTGTTGAATGGGGACTCCTGCTGAAGACCTTCCTCTTCCCTCAATACTCTCAATCTTTCCCAGTCTGCATTTATACTGGGATGGCTTAGGAGAAGGGCCAAAGCTCAGTGGTAGAACATCTGCTTGGGATGCAGAAGGTCCAAGGTTCAATCCCTAACATCCCTACCTATCTCTCTGAAGTTTAAGAGAGGACCCCTACCTGGAGATGTTGGGGATTGAACCTGCGACCTTCTGCATGCAAAGTAGAAGCCCCAGTACTCAGCTATGGTTCCTCCCATCACAATATACTCATGAAGCATAAACAGAGCACCACTTATATGGATCCCTTTGGAGTAACAGGGCTTCCCTTTCTGCTTACACCCATGTAATGGGTAAATGCTGCTAGGAAGGATCATTTCAGTAGACAGGCTTGCTCCCAAACCCACAGACTTTGTATACTATGAGTTACCACGGGGCGCTGTGCACCCACCACCTTAATCTGTTGGGAAAGCCTTTGCCTAGCAACCAAAGTGCAATTGGGCATCGCAAGAGCCTAGGTGGAATCAGTTCAATGTAAATAATTTGAGCTTCATTTAACATGCTTCCCAAGCCACCTGGCGTGTGTAGCATACAATGAAAACAGTGCTTAAAGAAAGAAAGAAGAGCGTGCTGATATAAAATGACAGGTGCTTTCAAACCTTTGGGGTGAATCCCAAATTCAGTAAATTATACTTGCTGTTTCTGTTACATATAAGATTTTAAAGTTAACCCTAAACCCGCTCAACTCCTGCCAATCAGATCGACACACTGAACAATCACGTTCTTCCTTATGGTGGGGTGTGACATTTTATTTCCCCGCAGCCTTCTGTTGACACCCAATGCACACAGAAGGGCAATAATGCAACAGAAGGATAACTCCAGGCAATGCCAAGAAAAAAACCTGCTTCCAGAGCTGGGAAGCCAAACTGCTCTGAAATCATAGCTGTGGATTGGACTGGAGATGGTTCTGGGTAGCTGGCGTGCAAATTAAACCAGCCAGCACTCCACTCTCCTTCTCTGAGAGCTGGAAGAAGCAGGCATCAATGGATGTGTTGGGGTTAAGCCCAGCAATGACTTAAGAGGGCGCTTCCAGGCTGGTCCCTCTTAATGGATGTATTCTGCAACATCATTGACACCATAACAGTGCATTAGCAGGGGATTTATACAGGACCATCCACACATCATTCTGCCTTATGAGTCATTCTGCAATGCTTCCCCAATGCTACCACATTTTTGCCATTTGGAGGGGCACTCTTGTGCTATATAGTGCAATGAAAGAGGGACAACCCCCTCCCCCAAACAAGAAAAAAACACACCTCCTGGGACATTTGTAATAAGAAAAGTTACAGGATTTCAGCAACAAGTTCTGGGACATGCATGGAAATGAAGCAGTATGTCCATCCTGAAACATCTGCAGGTGCAAACGGTATGGAAAGGGGGCTCACATGTAACACAGGGAAAGCCAACGTGGTGCCCCCGGGACCTTGCTGGGCTACAACACCTTTCATTCCTGACCATTGTATCTGTTGGCTGGGTGTGATGGGTACTGCAATCCAACCACAACAACCCTATTTGGCTACCCTGCCTGATGTGAGATTTTTGATTTGTTTTTCTGGCTTTCCAAAACCCTAAAAGATGCAGAGATAAAAACTTTGCACTCTGGGAAGTTTGCACCTCAGAAGAAGGGGAGAGCAGAGCTCTTCACCCAACGGCAAGAAGCTGAGAGATCTGCATTGCTGGAGATGGGCCCATGGAGCTGATGGCAGCTGCAAAAATGGCTTTGCATGCTGCACCCTCAGCACTCCTCTTGCAAAGCGACGGGAAATGCAGGGATCTCCCGATCGCCTGCTAAACTTTTGCATGTTGTGCTATCTCTAGTCCAGCAAGGCAAGACTGCTGACAACTCATCAAAACTTTTTTTTAAGCATATAAAGGGTTTTTAATTAACTTCTTGTTTCAATGGAGGAATAATGAGTTTTAAGCACCACATGACTCCAGGAAAGAGGTCAAGCTATGCAGGGAGGATTTTGACATAAATTAAGTTAGGAACCAGGGGGAAAGTTTCCTGCAGAGAAGTGCAGCAATGCGAGAGAGGGGTCTCATGGTGGAAAGCAAAGCCCCTTTCTACATTTGGTGGCAATGGCTTCCAGGCCTCAAAGACCAGACCATCCTTTCATTTTCAAACTGGTAACACCCCTGTTGTTGCTGCCGCCGCCACCACCACTCAAAAGTCTAAGGAACATCCCGGATCTTTACTGGATCAAGCTATTATTCCACCTAGGCCAGTACCGTCCATTCCAACAATCTGTCTCTCTCCAGGGAGAGGAGCATCTTCTTTCCATGCAGAAGGTCCACTTCCCAGCAGCTACAGGTAAGGCCTGGGAATGTCCCCTGCCTGAAAACCTGGAGAGCTGCTGCTAATCCATACAGCCAATACTGGTTTCAAGGACCTAGTATAAGGCAGCTTCCTAGATTCATACGCCTTCCCCATCACCTGATCTTTTATGGTTGGAGATGCCAGAGATTGAATCTGGGACCTTCTGGATTCAAAGGGCTGAAAACAGGTGCTCTCCTAGGGAGCTATAGACCTCATGTTATAGGGACCAGTGGTAGTTTTTGAGGGGTAAATGAAATGCAGATATTCTTTCTTTCTCTCTGTGTGTGTTTTCGTCTCTCTTGGATGAGGCTGGAATCTTGCTAATGCAGCAAAGGTTTAAAAAATCCTACAATGACAGGTGGTGGGAGAGAGGCAGGCTGCCTTGGCGTTGTGCCAGAACCCCAGGGGCTACGGCCTATTTGCATATAAATTTCCCATCATTTTATCATAATAAATAAATAAATGCAGATGAGCGGAGCATTATTTACTTGAACACCTTGCACGTTTGCAGAGGCGAGCGTCTTCCTTGAGAAAGGGAACAGAGGAGCAGCTAGGAGGCCGCAAAATGGAGCCAGCTCTCAGGCTGCTGGGGAGTCTCGCCCCCCTCCTGCACTAAGAAGATTTAAGAGGGAGAGGGGGGGGGGTCCATACAGTTTCCTTTCAGGAGCGTTGAGGCCAGAGGTGGCACAAGACATTTTGCTGTCCGAGGCAAAGAACAGGATGTTGTCCCCTCTCCCCCTCTGCAAACAGACAGGCAGCTGGACCTCAAACCTAGAACATAGATAGCAGCTGCCTTACACTAAGTCAGACCATTAACTAGCTCAGTGTTGCCTACACAGACTGGCAGCAATGGCTCTCAAGCATTTCAGGCAGGGGTCTTTCCCAGTCATACCTGGTGATGCCACTGCAGATTGAACTCGTGACCTTACGGCATTCAAAGATGCTCTGACATTGAGGTACCCACAGAATAGTAAATTTATTATTATTATTATTATTATTATTATTATTATGGAATAGGGTGTCCCTATTTTCATCAGAGAAATGTTGCAGGGTATGCCTTCAACAGGTGGGAAGTCAGCCCTGCTGTGTCCAGGAGTCTTTCTGCTACGTGGAGCACTGGACTTCTGCCCCAAAATCCTGCCCTGAGAGCCTAAATAAGCACAGTGGAGAAGGTTTGATTTCTTTGAGGTCCACGGTCTCTTAGGGCCCTTCCAGATGACCTGTTCATTACACACTCATCCTGATTTGATTGCACAAAGCTTATGCACAGGTTAGATCAGGCATAGGCAAACTCTGGCCCTCCAGATGTTTGGGACTACAATTCCCATCATCCCTAGCTAACAGGACCAGTGGTCAGGGACGATGGGAACTGTAGTCCCAAACATCTAGAGGGCCAGAGTTTGCCTATGCCTGGGTTAGACAACGCTCAGCCTTTACTGAGCACTCACTCTGATTTGTTTGTGGGGACACTGTGGGGCAATGAGCACCCATCCTGATTTGTTTCTGCAATGTTTTCGTGCCTTCTCATGAATCATATATTCATCTCACACTTCTCGGTGCCTTTCCCTGCCATTTTCCTAACCACAAAGTTTTTTTAAAAAATATATAAAAAGTACTGTATATTTGTTGCATTGGCTAGGGTGGCAGAGCCCTTGAAGCAAGTTTAATTGTACAAATCTAAATCTCTGGTATGCACTTGAATCACTCCTGGAAAGAAATGACAGTCTGTAGGCCTCCTTAGCAGCTGCTATCTCAAAAGAAGCTCCTTCTGCTGTGAAAAAAACCCAGACAAACCAATGGCCACCGTTTTGGAAGGGACAGAAAAGCAGAAACTGGCATAAAACTTTGGACCAGATTTTAGTGCTTCAGGTCTGTATCCTGTTTGGGGAGTTGCACAGCAGGGAAAGGAGGACATTATTTGAGTTGCATATCCTCCAACATTTCTCTGATGAAAATAAGGACGTCCCATTCCATAATTATCATTTTACTGTTTATACCCCGCCCATCTGACTGGGTTGCCCCAGCCATTCTGGCAGCTTCCAAAATATATAAAAACATAATAAAACATTAAACATTTAAAAAAATCCTTCCCTATACAGGATTGTCTTCAGGCGGCTCGGAGATTGGATAACTCCGTATACCCTTCCAACATTTCTCCAATGATAATAGGGACATCCTAAGGAAAAGTGGGACATTCCAAGATCAAATCAGAAACTGGGACGGCTTCTCTAAATCAGGGACATCCCTGGAAAACAAACACTTGGATGTACCACTATGCTTCAAGAATGTGTGCTATGAGGTAGAAAATCCTCCAAGTCAGACCATAGGTTAGCTCAAGGCACTGTGCTCTCTATGGAATCCCACAGTCATGCAGTCATGGCCAACAACTTGGATGGCTTTAAAAGAGGATTAAACAAATTCATTGAGGAGGGGGAAGCAATCAAAGCATTTGCCCAGGTACGTGCACAGAAAATAGTAGATCTAGGTGAAAGGCAACACGTGAAGATCTGCATCGATCGTCTCAACACATCCCTAATAATTATTATTGCATTATTTTGAGCATATTGTATAATCTTAGAAGGGGGTGTGGTGGTGGGGCGTGGCTTGCCCGAATTTGCCACTACACTGTTGGAGAGGACTCTACTGTTGATGCAAGGAGAACCCTTACCCTTCCATCATGAGACCCACACACTCACCTCTTTTTAAACAACTGCTGTGCAGAGCTTCTAGCAGCAAAAGCCCACCATCACCACAGGGCTGTTTGCTCCATTTGGTTTCTCTTTTAATCCCTAGGATGTGGTGCACTTCTGATCTCTGGTGGGGCTGAATGTTCTTCCTCCCGCTACTAATGGCACTTTTAAAGTGACTTAGTGTAGCTCTGTCATGTGTGTGTGTGTGTGTATGTGTGTGTGTGCAGGCATGTGAAAGAGTGTGTGTGTGTCCCTGCTTGAGTTGTGTTTGCAGAGAGATTGTCATAACGCCCCAGAATAAATAGAATGTTTTCCCGCGGACTGAATTACATGCCTGCAGTGGAGAGATAATGTGCGACTCCCATTGTGTGCAAAGTGACATCTTTTTATGGAGCTGTGTACATTTGTATTAGTGCCAATTAATCAGGGGCGATATTAGAAGCAACGCAGAGAGAAGGTGCCTTGGGGGTGGGGGAAGCTGGGGGTGGCAAGGAGCAGCTGAGCAGAGGAATGCAAGGCTCCAAAGGCTAAGGGGAAAGGGGGGGGGGAGAGATAGAGGAAGGGGCAGCTGGAAGCCAGAGATGCTCTGATGGAATGCCCTGCTAAAACACACACACGCCATTTGTCCGGATATCTTAGGACATAACAGGGCTGACTTCAGCCACTCAGGCATTTGCTATGTGATCAGGGCTATATGCTTAGAGAAGCCATGTGGTATGTGTCTAAACCCTTGCTTGGTGTCTACAGCACAGGTCTTCCACCTTGGATCCTCAGATCCTGTTGGACTACAACTCTCATCATCCCTGACCATTGGCTGAGGAAAGGGACCAAGCTGGCTGGAGATGATGGGAGCTGTAGCCCAACAACATCTGGAGACCCAGGGTTGAAGAACTGTGGTCTAGAACAGTGTTATTCAACCTTGGGTCCCCAGTTGTTGCTGGGCTACCAACTCTCATCTTCCCTAACTAACTTAGCCAGTGATCAGGGATGATGGGAGTTATAGTCCAACAACATCTGGGACCCAGCCTTGAGTAACACTGGACTAGATGAGGTTTCATTAGATTTTTTTTTTAATGACATAGGGAGTCTGGCCAGAAAATCACTTAAGGATGCAAAAGGTTAAGTAATAATGAATACACGATGATGATGATGATGATGATGATGATGATGAAGAAGAAGAATAAAGCCTACCCAACAAGGCAGTTCTAATAACTATGGAATAATATAGCCACCCCTCCGTTAAGTGGGGTAGGTAGGACTTGTTCCTTTCAAATGCATTGTCAGATGCGTGTTTTAGTTGTAGTTTTTTTGCTGGCTTTATCCAATTCTAATGTCTTTGGCCATTTTATTTTTACTGTGTACATCACTTTGAGGCACTGGAGTGCAGAAATCAGACTCATAAAATAATTAATTAATTAACACACTACAAGGCTGCTGTAAGGCCTACTGAAACAATGTATGTGGAAATAGTTATTTATTCCTTCATTAATTATTGTCATAAAATTGGAGGGGGGGGCCTTTACCTGCACACTGGTCAGTGGAGGAAATCCAGAGAGCCCACACATCTGCCCCCTGGAGCGGGGCCAAATCTTCTAAGTAAATATACAAAATAAGACAAATAGCACAAGGTGCCCAAATTCAGCTCTCACTTTACAAAGAGGGGTTCTCAAGTTAATCTCTTTATTCTGGAAGTCACAAACTCTGAAACCCAGAGGTGTGTGGCTGCAGTTTAGGATCCGTGAAACACCTTCAATAAATTTTTATTAAGGTTTTATGGGTTTGCTTGTTTTTAAAAGGAAGGATGGGATGGGGAATGGTTAGGAGTTAAGGAGTTTAGTCTGCCACCTACTGGTTAGGTCTCAATGTGTGATTTCTCAGGAACCTGCCTTTGAGGCTGGCTATTTGTTTATTATTTCATTTGAACACTTCAAAGTTACAGATTCCTCCCAGGTTACCCTCATTGCCCCCTTCTGCCCATTTCTATCATTATTCCCCTATGTGGGGTGGAAATCAGATTGTAAGCTCTTGGGGCAGAGACTCTTACACTGTTTGAAGACAATGATGTGCAGAGTTCTGGGGAAATAAAGTTATTGTTATTATTTATTAAATCCAATGATCACAGGGAGGTTCTGGGCCTCTTCCCACATGACTTTTCTTTTTAATATATGGCACATGTAAAGGTAAAGGGACCCCTGACCATTAGGTCCAGTCATGACCGACTCTGGGGTTGCGGCGCTCATCTCGCTTTATTGGCTGAGGGAGCCGGCCTACAGCTTCCGGGTCATGTGGCCAGCATGACTAAGCCGCTTCTGGCGAACCAGAGCAGCGCACAGAAACACCGTTTACCTTCCCATCGGAGTGGTACCTATTTATCTACTTGCACTTCGTGCTTTCGAACTGCTAGGTTGGCAGAAGCAGGGACTGAGCAATGGGAGCTCACCCCATCACGGGGATTCGAACCGCTGACCTTCTGATCGGCAAGTCCTAGGCTCTGTGGTTTAACCCACAGTGCCATCTGCATTCCATGGTACATGTACCATACATTTAAAAATGCAACATAAGACCACAGCAAGGCCATGTTTGGGAATGTGTGGATCCTGCACCATTGAACATAGGATACATGCATTACCATTGATCCATCTAACTCATTATTACCTACACTGGCTGGCAGCAGTTTTCCAGGGTTTCAGAAAGGGAGCCTCTCTCAGCCCTACCTGGAGATGCTGGGGATTGACCCTAGGACCTTCTGCATGTAAAGCAGATTCTCCACCTCTGAGCTATTGGGAAGGTGCCAGCCTAGAATGGCCCTTTTCTAGCTAAGACCATGGAGACACACTGCTCATTCAAGTAGGCAATTGCATGACTTGGTATAAGGTGCCTCTTTATAGCATTGCATTTATTTAAATTAATATTTCAATCAAAGCATATTTTTTACCTGCTCTTCATTCCAAATGCAGTTCCAAAGAGGGTTGCAATTAAAACAAATCTAACATGCATAGTAACAGTTGTTTAAAAAGTGGAGCAGATATTTTTAGCTAACCTGACATCAGAATCCACTAAAAGTCTGGGCAAATTACATCCCTGCAACACCAGGAGGGACACAGGACCCCCATTATTGGTACAGTAGCTAAGCGAATGATCTGGAAACCAGGAAGTTCTAGCTTTGGGGCAAAGTACCAGGTCTTCAGCTGATGTAAAAACTGAAAAAGCAGGTGCCAGCCATATCTCAGAGCAGTGGAGGAGGGAGAGTCTCAAAAGCTGGGGCCCCACCACCAAGAAGGTATTGCAATACAACAGGTTTCAGCTGAAGATGGCACAGCTACAGGAGCCTAGAGGATTGAGCTATAATTTAAGGCAGCCTTCCAGCACTATTTATTCTAGAAAAAGAGGTGCTGGAAATCTCCATGAACGCCTCCTTTGTTCTCTTATTGTGCCCACCTGGCAATGGCGCCCACTGGAGAGGTGCCAGAACTGAGTTCTCGCTGAAAAAAGCCCCAAACTGGTGGCTTTGGAATACAATTCCCATCATCCCCAGCAAGCAACACTTCTGGGAAGTGCAGTATCAAACCTCTGGAGGACACCAGTGTGAAAAAGGCTGATGCAATGGCATCATTCTCTCTCCATGCTGGAGGTTTTTGGGGTGAAAATCCATGCATTACAACTGCTAGTGCGCTGGGAAATTGCAGCGCAGAGAAAGAGAGCCCAGAACTCTCCTTTGCTGGGTTACAACTCCTGGCACCTCTGGCCATGCTACCTGGGGCTGATGGAGGACCACAGGCTCCTCATTTTTGGTGCAGTGGCTAAAAGATAGGAATGCAGGAAGTCTTTGCTTCAAAAATCCAGCCTGAACTACTCACTAGTTGGCTTTAGGCAAGCAAGTCCTGCTCAGCCTCAGTGCCCCCATCTGCAATACAGGAGGATAATGAACTTGGCCTACTTTACAGGCTTGTTGTTTGAATTACAACTACTGTACATAATGCATGTGGAGAATGTTACAAATGTACTACTACTGGTAGTTATAGTAATAATAATAATAATAATAATAATAATAATAATAATAATAATAGATTGTATCAAGTGAAGTTTCACTCAGAGCAGACTCAGTTTAATCAATGCACCCAAGTTAGTTACAATCATCCATTTCAGTGGGTCTACTCTAAGTATGACAAGCATTAGATATTGCCCAGTATTATTAGATAGTGTAAGGCTTGAACGGGGGCAGGAAGTGGTATTTATGCAATAATTTGAAATCACTAAAGGTGGCCTGAACAATTTGTAACCCAAACAATCTGATCAACCCAGGGTGCAGTTGTGAGGCTCTGTATTTTGGGCATGCACTTAGATCCTGCAGCCAAGGGGCCAGATCCAGACCACTGAGGTCTCAGCTTGGGCTCTGGCCTCCTGTATCATCTGGATAGGGTATCTTTGGTCAGGCTCAGCTCCAGGCCAGCTCCTTTCTTATTGCATGCAGAGCACTGGTTGCTATACAAGTTGCTCTGTGGGTCCCCCATCACCCCAAATAATCCCCCTCCATTTCTCCTTTCCTGGCCCTTTTCCCCGCTTTCTCTCTCTCCTCTTCTCTCCCTGGCCATTGCACACCCACAGCGCAACTCATGTTAATCTGCAGCTGCTCAAAGCCATCCTGCTTTCCCTTCCTCGTTGGAATTACGGCGGCATCCTGCAATCTTCCAAGTGTCAAAAGCGCCCGAAATGCTCAGTGATAAAGCAAGGCTCAGCAAACTTGAGGGCTTTGTGGAGCTGAGTCTGACTGATGGACAGGGGTTTTTCTTTCTCTCTCTCTTTCTTTTCCTTTCCTCTTTTCCCAGGCAAGAGCTCAATCTGGGCAGATCACCTGCTCTGGCAGAGGTCCTGCAAATCTCCTTATTATGCACCAACAGATTTCTGCCAAGCTGCAAAAGACGCGGATCATCAATATCTTCCAGGGGGAGAAAAATGACACAGAGAGAAAATAGGGAGGCTAAGTAGCTCCCAGTCTGGAAATATCATCTTGTCTGCCATACCAAAGCAATGTCAAAGGAGCCAAAAACTATATTAGCAGTAGCATGGGTAAGGGATGGAGGCCTCCATGCAAACCTGTGTGCTGCTTCTGTGCAATGCCTAGCCTTCCCAAGTCAGTGTGATAGATAGTCCAAGAGAGAGTCTTAGTTTTTAAACTTTCTTTATTCAGGAACTCCTTGCTCTACTGCCTGCAATGGAGCCCTTGCATAACTGGACATGTTGTAAGGCACATGGGGGCACAGTTCAGACTTAACATTAAATGGTGGTTCATTAAACTATGGATTACTAAATTATGACTTAGCATTATGTGTGAACACAACCCAGCAATTTAGCTATGGCTTCTTTGCTATGGTTAAAGGTTGCTCATTAACCAAGGTTTGTAGCTGGTTTCTAAACCTTAGCTAATGTTAACCACAGATTACAATGAATGCAAACTGTGGCTAAGGGCAGTGGGTGGTATATAGGTTTTAAACCAGTGGGTGGTTGCTGGACTGCAGTAGCCATCATCCCCAATAGCTGGCCATGCTGGCTGGGGGAGAGGGAAGTTGAGGGTGGGTCCAGCAACACAGTCTCCCCACAGCTGTTTAAAGCAATAAATGAGTCCCAAAAGCACTTACCTCCTATGGTAGCCGGGTGCCACCCTCAAGCATCAGGACAGAGTGGCTCACTGGTGTTCAGATCCAAGACTACAGGGAAGAGACTGCTGGAACAATCAAGGGACAAATATTTCCACCTGCCTTGGACCTTATAAGGAGCAGCTGCTGCTTGGCAGCCATTACTAGAGGGGAGGGAGTGCTGGACCTATCAAGGACAACCTTTTCCACCTGCTTTGCTCCACCCAACCCCACTTGAGAACTTTATGAGGTAGAGCTGCTGTTTAAGTACTGTATTTACTTTTGTCCTCTCAACATTTTTATGGGGAGTGCTCTTTGTCCTTTTGGCAGGAACATGGCTGTATTGGGTTTTTACTTTGGAAATGTCATGACCTTGTTGGGAATGTTTCTTACTTGTATGGTTTGCATTGGCATTATTTTTGTACATTATTTGCATTTATTTATTGTTTGTGAGCCACCTCGGGGCCTTTTTGGGGTCCAAAGGTGGCAATAAAAAGACTACAGACTTACTGAGGCCTAGAAGAGATGGGGTGTGGTTGGCAACCTCCCTGGCCTTTCAAACATGCTCAAGGCCCTCACAGAAGGGAAGACAATGGCAAGGATGCTGGCTGGGGCTGATGGGAGCTGTAGTTCAAAACTTCTGGAGGGCAGCAGGTTGGTGAAGACCATCTTGCACAGTCTCACTGGGTTTCTTCCCCTGCCTGCCCCGTGAGTTCCACCTGTCTTCAAAAGACAAACCCCAGACCATGCTTCCAGACCTGTGTGATATGTTATGGGTCCTGTGGAGATGTCATGGAGGGGATGGGCGGATCATGAGGAAGGCGGAGGGGGGCAGATCAGAGAGGTGGAGCTAAATGACCTGGGAGAGTGTTTTAGGGAGGTGAAATGGGGCCCAATAAATATCTGAGCTGGGTCTGGGACCCGTGATCAAGCGTCAGGAACTGGGGAGGGAGAGGCAGGCTCAAGTGTCAAGACAGGTGTCCCAACCCTGTGGCATTGGACCCCTCAAGCAGGCCACTCATAGGAGGCCTCAACTACTGCCAGCTCCCCCATCACTCCTGTTGGTAAGGAGCCTCCTCCCTGGGAAGTGCCTGAGAGTAAGCAGGATACTGAGCTGGCACCTCCTGTCGCCAAGGAAACAGAAACGTCGGTGCTGTTGTGAACAAACCTCACAGGCCCAGCCCACTCCCAGAAGTGTCCACTTGCTGACCCAGAGAAGAGATGCCTGTCGCTTATTATTTTATTGCATTTATAGCTCACCTTTACCCACCAAGGAGCTCAATATGGCATCCATGGTTCTGTCACCACCTCATTTAATCCCACAGAAATCCTATGAGGTAAAGTACCCTCTATGTCACCAAGTAAACTTCATGGCTAAGAGGGGTGTTGAACTGTGGTCTCCCAGGTAAGAGTCTGGTACTCCAACCACTACGTCTGCCCCACTCTTCAAAAGGAAGAGCTTGTTGGTCAACTGCTTTTGAATGTTGTTGTTGTTTTTATTTTTAAAAAAACAATCAAGAGCTGTATACATTTTATGAAATAAAGAACATCTTGGCTCCTGCTTAGCCATGCAACCTCCCCTGCTGTGCCCTTAACCGTTGCCTATCCATTACTCGGTTTTATGCATTAAAGGATTTGGCAGGGAAAGAAACCTGAGCATGAGTTCATCGGCTGGTGACAAGGGCCAGGACGTTGTCTCTCAACTGCACAGCTACAGAGCAATGAGATGAAAGTTGGGCTGGTTCTCCTGGGTGTCTCCTCAAGGGCTCTCTAGGGTGTTTTCTGCTCATAGGTGCTTAGATTTCCCTGTGACCCTTCATAAGAACTGTTTTGGCAACTGGTAGGGCAGAAGGCAGGGAGCCCAAGACAGGCAGAGCCAACTCATTGAGGCTTTGTCTCCACCCTTCTCCTCTTTGCTGAGTTCTACAAGGGCAACAGTGAGACTAAGAATGGGGAGGTAGGACAGGGAGTGCCACCGCCTGGACTCATTGAAAGCAAGAAGGTAGGAAAGTGAAGGCTGGCTGTCTTGCAGGCGGACGCTGGTGGGGCAGGGCCCTGTTAGGACTAAGAGGCCAGTCTCCACTGAAAGATGAGCCACGCTGGATCAGAGCAAGGACTCATCTAGGCCAGCATCCGTTTCCTGCTGGAGCCCTGCAAACACAACATGAAGACAATAGCAGGGTTAACTTGACGGGGCTTAACCCCAGAACCTGTTTCATTTGGGAAAATGTGAAGTAATAGCCGAGGGTGCGCCAAAGCGCACACAGAGTGCCTTCTCTTTGTTGCTGAGTAATCCCAGCTGGTGCTCACAAACGGTCGGGAGAAGAAGAAACGTTGGCTGGGTGTGGCTTACAGGACAGCTTGAGCTGCCACTCTCCTAGTATATTTTTTTCTTTTTAAAAAAATAATCAGATAAGATAAGGAACATGAGATCCCAGCTGCTTTCAAATGTCACCGGCCACCTGGAAGTGGCTGTTTCTAAGCCTGCCGGAGGACTTCCTTCCACGGGAGCCTGTTGTTTTCAAAAGCACTTAATGCTATTAATCTGGAGGAGGGAGAAATCTGGAACAAGCAGGTACAAACTATGCCTCTGCCTGATGCTTTTGTATCCACAGCGAAATATATCAGAGACGTGGCGCCAGAGTTCCATTTTCAAGCCCGTCATATTTCCTCCCGGCACCCGCTTGCAAAATATGCGCCGCTGTAAATTTCCTGACAAAATTCTTTTTGAGGTTATTTCCTCACGCCCCCCCTCCCTAAATTAAGCCATACTAATTATTTTCAGCTGGCTTTATCTCTCCTTCGCAACACTCAGGGAGGGTGCGGGCGGTGAGCATTTAAAGCCGCCATAAACAAAAGAGTGGTTTGGAAAATAATTCTATCAATTAATCAAATTAATCCTGCAGTTTGAGTTACAAGCCCCAAGTGGCAGGATTCTAGCCTGCGGTTATGAGCTATCTCTCGTTGACAGTGTTTAAATGTTATGATTGCAACAGTAATTAAAGAATATAATATACCCGTCGCTTTGCGGCGGCCTCCATGCCTTTGGAACTCAGGGAGACTCACACAGAGGTCATCTTGAGGACAAAGGCAGACTGACCAGGAGAGTCCTGGACAAGCTTTTCTCTACCAAGTGCTGGTATTATTATTATTATTATTATTATTATTATTATTATTATTATTTCTTTCTGCATTCCACTAATGCAACAGAATGCTCCTGTTGCTAAACCTGACAAGCTGCATGATTCCATTGGTGTGGTTTTTCTTTCTTGTGTTTATCAGCTAGAAAATGAGACAGTGGCTCATGATGCGACAAAGCCCCCTTGAGAATACAGGGGAGTGGACAGTCACCAAGGGAAGCCAAAGCTGCTCCTCTCTTCTCTGTACAGGGGATTGCTCACGGACAGAATTAGGGCATGTGTGATTAATTGGCAGATTCTTGTGTTGCATTTGGGATGCTGGGAAGCAGATTTGGGGATATTTTAAGTACAGCATTTCAGGGATAGGAAGAGATGTGTGAAGGGTGGAGTTAGGAAACAGGAGTCAGGGTGATGTCCACCAGGGAGCCAAGCAGTCAAGGATTAAGACTCGCATAGCAAAGCCCAATCAGTGTTCAGAAATGCTGGGGTATGTTGTAGAAGCACAAATAAACTGTGGGCCAAGCATGCTGGAGAACATTAGCAGTGCAAGTGGGAGTGAGGGCTAGTTATTGTAGCATGCTGCCCTTCCTCTTAGGGCTCAGAGTGACATGTTAGCGCCACAACTTTCCATTGTCTCTGAAAATGGAAGATCTGCTCTTGGGTAACCGAGGTATCATCTGAAAACCTTTTCTATTATTTGACAATGGCATCACAACATCCGAAGTCATGTGCTGGCTGCTCTTTGTTAACAGAAGAACACTAAGCCAGAATCATAGAACTGTAGAGTTGGAAGAGACCCCATGGGTCATCTAGTCCAACCCCTGTAACGCAATTTCAGTTGTTACATGGTAGTCCAGTCCTGCCTGCCAGGGAACCACCTTCCCATGCTCACTGCATCCCCAAAGGACGAGAAATGAATAGAAGGCAGACTTTCTGAAAAACGCCACACAGACCGGTGAGCTTCTGTGAAAATATTGGACTATATTTGAGAAGATAAATCCGGGCCCCGTTTTACAGTACCACAGCATTATGTTCATCTCATACTTTATTCAACAATATTAAAAGAGGCAGAGGCGCTCAAATAGCACCTTTACAACATCTTTTTTATTATTTAAAAAATGGCATCTTCTGTACTTTTCTCTGTTCTCTGACAAATATCAAAATAAAAACTTTTAACATAATGCATTGCACCTGACGTATAATTAACCTACTTTTTTTTTTTTTACACAAAGAACTGTAAAGGTACATATTAACAGGATAAAGCCATTTAATTCCTTAAAAAAAATGAAACACATATAGTTTGCAAGACACACGCAAAGTACTCTGAGAGCGTGCCCCCCTTAACCCCTTCAGTGCATTGTCTCCTCCTCTTTCTCAAACATGGAGGTCCCTATTAACAGCTGATTATCCTCCAAGTCGCCTTTTGCACCTGAGATTCAAGCCTCAAGATGTAACCTTTGCTGCATACACTGCAGAGTATTAGCGTCGCAGGAGGAGCATTGTCAGAACACCATCCTGCACTCTCCGTGTTAGGTTTAGACAGGCAACGGTTTACTTCTTTCACAAGTTTCTCCCTCTTCCTTGACTCGTGTGTGTGTGTGTGTGTGTTCCTGTCTGTATTCACATTATGAAAATAAAAATAGCACCAGTTTAACTGCATAGTGTAAAGCCCATACCAAGTCTAGCAACTACCTCAATACAGTAAGAGTTTGTTGGTTTGTTTTTAATATAAAAATGATACCTTACAGGTCCTTGAGACACAGTACTGCAGGGGAGTGGGGAAGATGTAAGTTGGCAGTTTTCTCACTGGAAAATATTAATAATTAAAAACAATAATAAAAAAAACTATGTCACAAATCTTCAAGGTGCAGTTTAGCTAGGTTCGAGGGGAAGGCGTGTACATTTCTCTTTGCAAAAATAAAAAATATAACCCTCTTTTAGCAACATCTACAGTGGTCTAATAAAGGCAGTAACTTTCCAAATGCTGCATGGCAGTTCTTAATGCCACATTCTTGGAAATGTCTGTCTGTCAAAACTGTGGCCTGCTTCCTTCTTAATTTAATTTTTTTAAATTGTTATTTCTTAGGCTGGCTCCCAATTAAATGAAATCGTTCGGGATTATTTGTGCAAAATCTTTGGGAGGAGGAAAAAAATGCTTTCTACAGTGTGCTGCACCTTATGAATAAGACGTCTCTGGAATGAAGTTCATCTCTTCAAGTACTTTGTACAAAGATAACAGAGACACAGTCTGAAAAGGGGCTGGGATTTGCAAGTATCCTTATAACCTCAGCACTTCTCCAATAAAGCATTTCCTCTTGACGCTTCACTCTGCCCAAAGCGATTACAGTTTTAGTTCATGAACATCATCAGCAACATCAAAGTTCTAGCATTTGCATGATAAATCAGGTGAATTAAAGTAGATTAGCAAGACACAAAGCAAAACTATTTCAGAGGCTGCAGTGCAAGTTCATTTGAGCTAGACAGAGAAATCACGCTACACAAACGAATTTAATGCTTTGATAATTTCTCTCCCCCCCCCCTTGCAAACCCCAATGAAAGCAGCGAAGGATCACCATAAGTCACTTTCATAAATTACTCAGAAGTATCTCTTCTTAAAGGAATTTTAAAGCTACTTAATTTCTGCCCAAACAGTTGGCTTAGGAGATTGTTCTGGGATTCAGCTGTCCTGTAATTGTGAGAGTCGGGCAGCTTAGCACCTTGGACAGCTCTGTGCCGGCTCAAAGAGCCTGGCAGGGAGGCAGAGGGGTCTTTGGCTAAAAGGGGGTGGTGGAAGGCCTTGCCGGCCAAGAGGTCCTTCTTGCGTTTCAGGTCTCCATTGGCGTGGCGGATCTCCGCCTTCTTCTGAAAGCATTGGTCAAGCACCATCTTTTTGAGCTGGCCGCCAGCCATGGACACCTTGAGCGTAGGGCTCAGTTTGTTGCAGTGAGGGTCCCTCCTCCGGGGGGAAAGAGCGAAAGCATCACTGTTGGGCCAATCAGCCCTTTTGAACCCTCCAGCGGCGTCGCTCCTCCCAGCATCCGGCGTCCGGGCTTTTTTCTTCTTGTTGCCATCCCCCTCAATGTTCTCGCGGGAGGCTGAGCTTCCTTTGTGAGCGGATTTGTGTTCTTTCCGCTTTTTGGGGTGAAGCTTGGTCAGCCCATTAGCAATGGGTCTCTCTGGGCATTTGCTCAGGTCAGGGTGGCTGTGCTTTGCCTGGGCACTTCCCACCTCGCTCCGGAGGTGGCCGCTCACAGGCTTGACGGGGTTGCTTCCCATCTCTTTGATGCCAACACTGGTGCCGTTGTCTCTGGAATAAGCAGCACCCATCTCTGGGAGGGCCTTGTCTTTTAAGGGTGGTGGCTTCTGAGCCTCTTCTGCATTGCCCAGGGAGCAATGGACACTGGGGTAGTTCTCGGCATAGGTCTGCCCACCTGTGACCTTCTTTGAAGGCATCTCTTTGGCAGACCGGTTGAGGGCAAGTGAGGAGGTCTTGTCCTTCAGCAGGAGCATGTGGAAGGTTGCTTCAGGTAAGTGCATCTTGGTGGCACTTTCCTGAGGAGCTGTATCACTTAGATCAGGATTGCCGCTCCACTCTGTTCTGGGAGTCCCCTTGCATTCTGTCGCCCCCAGATTTGCAGCAGAAAGGTCAGGCATCTTGCTCATGGGTTCTTCTTGGAAATGTGGGCTGTCCCAGGTTCCCATGGCATGTTCACTTTTGCCGTTAGAGGTGACTTTTTCTGGGGCCACTGCCTCCTTGATGTGCTTCTCAGAGAGATGAATTGGAGACAGCTTTTGTGTTGGTGCTGCTGTTTGCTTATGTGTTAAGCTGGCCAGATCAATACTAACTGCATCAGGAGAGTCTATGGAAGGAGGTGGAGTATCGCCGAGGGAGTCTCCTTTCACCAGCGGTCTTGCAGAAAGTGCAGTGGTGGGCTTGAGTTCTGGGCCACCTGATTCATCCTGGGGCAAAACTGGTAGAGGTGGAGGCAGACCATCACACTGGGTTTTTGCAATTTCACCCAGGAGACTGGAGTAGCGGCCCACCAGGTCTTCTGCTTTTATGGAGGTCTGGGGTCGAGGTGTTGTGGCCACATTGGCTGCTGTGGGTAGAGGCTCATTTGGAGACAGCAGAGGTTCACTCCCTAGTTGGGGGACACAGGTGCAATCTGCCTGCACAGGTAAGCCTGGTGCAAGCAAGGTGTTGCGATGGACCATCTTTTTCTTTTTAGCTGCTGGTATGTCTTCCCGCAGGTGTCCTTCCTCTTTTACTTTCTTATCCCCATCCTTGGCCGAGACTCCTGGCCGCATCACTCCTCGGAATCGGAAGGTCTTGCTGCTCCCCACCAGGTGCTTCTCCATGTGCCGGTCATACTGCTCCTTTTTGGAGAAGGTGTAGTTGCAGGTGCTGCAGATGAAAGACTTCTTGATGACATGCATGACATCCGCACAGAGCTCACAGGCATAGAGCGTGGTGTGCTTGATGTCTGCTTCCTCAGCCGTTCCATGCTCTTGGCTGAGGTGGTTCCGAAGCTCTTTGGTTTCCTGGTAAAACATTGGGCATTTGTGGCACAGGTAGATCTTCTGCAAGCTGTGCACCACCAGGTGGCGCTGGAGCTTGAAGGGCTTGGGGAACTGCTTTCCACAGTGATGGCAATCTCGAGAGGGATCTTTGCATTCTGGGTGCATGGGAGCCAACTTTGGAGGCCCTTCGGCTTTAGGGGCAGGGTCGGGAGATGGGGCTGTTGCTTTGGGAGAGGCAACAGTTGGCTTGGTTCTTAGTGGGACCTCCAAGGTGTCCTTGTTGACAGTCACTTCTTGCCCTCCTTGGGGCTCCTTGGGACTTTTGCTCTCTTTGCAAGCAGGTGCTTTGCTGCCAGGCTCAGCATGCTTGGCTGATTTGTTGGGTTTCCGGCATATGATAGAGTTCAGGAAATGCGTGACAGCATCATCATCATCACTGAAGCAGCTGGGCAACCCACCCAGGACAGATTTCTGAGCCTGGCCTTTCCGGGCAAATTGAGTGGCATGCTCTCGTAAGTGCTCATTGTACATCCAGACGTCAGATATTTCCTTCAGGCACATCCCACAGGCCCACAAGCCGGCTTTGTTCTTGGCATGCTTCTCCTTCAAATGGTCCCTTAGCTGCTCCCGGGAGCTGAACTTCCTCTGGACACACATGTAGCATGTTGGTGGAGGAGAAGGGTTGTGAGTGAGCTTGTGGAAGTCCAGCTCCCCTAAAGTGAGGAACCACTGGAAACACACCTTGCACTTGTATTGCTTGTCTTTAGCCTTGAGATTCAAGTCGCTACGGGTTTTCCCCTGCTTTCCTTCTCCGAGCTTATTTTTGATGGGTCTGCCTTGCTGGGCTGGTGACGGTGGCTTGAACCCTGAGGTGCATTCATCATCAGTGTGGCTGAGATGATCTTCCCCAATGCTGTAAAAGCACACATCTCTCATCTCAAACTTTGTGTTCAACATATCCATATCAATTGTATGAAACTCAGACAGGCCAGGATTTTCATTCATCCTAGTGTCATAGGATTCTTCTTCCAGGTCAGGAGGTTCTGGACTGGGAGCCATTGATGATTGCCCATTTGTCAGTTCCACGGATGGGCTGAGCAACGTTCTGTCAACAGAAATGCCTTCCGTCTTCTTCTCAAGACTACCCCAACTACTCAAGCTTGGAAGATCCTCTGTTGGACTCCTTATTGTGCCATCGCTCTTCAAATCAGTAATGTCCTCCCTTTGCCTGGCATCGTCTGGCTGCAGAACTTTTTTGGTAGATCCGGAATTGACATCACTTACTATTGCTTTGCTGCCATGACACATGTTGAGAGTCAGAGCGTCATCAATGGAGATGGTGTCGTACTCACAAGGGTCCTCCCTGGTGACACAGAAAGAGCTGGTTTCTCCTAGATCTGAAGCCATCCTGGTTGTAAAGAGACCCGCCATGCCTTCTGGCCTGGGGTTCACTTCTATGACAGGTTTGGGCTTCTTGGTCCGCTTTCCATATACCCGCCTGCACTTCCGATGGGCAAACCGGTCATTCCTGGGGAAAAGTTGTGAAAACGTGGAGTCATCATCAAACAAACTCTGCAGGTCTGGACCCATGGCATCCCCCTCATCCCCCTGAGATTCATTCCTCATCTGAAGCTCTTCCATCCTCAAAGGCTTGGACTCTGTGGGATAAGGGACACCACTGGAAGCTTTTTCTGATATGATTTCAGGGAAGTCCTCTTCAACTGCTCCAGCATGGCAGGACTGCTGGAGGCTGTTGGGACTTGGTGTATACATTGATGGCCTCTTTTGATTTCTACAGCAAATCTCTTTGGGTGGATTCTCTTCAGATGACTCTGGTTTTTCCATGCTGATATCCTCACCTGGTTCTTCACAAACATTGCTCAACCTTTCCTCAACTTGTTTTGGGTACCTGCTCATCCACTTCTCTGGCAAGTGTCCTTTCAACCCTGGATCCACCAATTGCCCATTACAGCTCCCTACATCCTGAAGAAGCTCTTGCCCAGCCATCTCTTGGGCTGATGATGTCTTTTCACCAACTTCTTCCAAGTCCTTGACTATTGGAGGGTGAAGTGGCAATGGTGACTGTGCCCTTGCCTGTTCTTGGAGGCTAGGTGATGGAGTGCTGCTCTCCAGTTCTTTAGAGACAGTGGTCAGAAGGAGGTTGACAGTGCAGGGAATCATTGTGGAGCAAAGCTCAGGGATCTCACTCTCTAGATGAGAAGATTCGATGGTTTCATTGGGAAATACTTTGGCTTTTCTTGCCTTTTCCTTCAATTTCTTCCTGGCAAAACTGCCCAACCCACCAGCACCAGCCTCTTTGTCTTTCCCTCCTGTGTCTGGCCCTGGTTTAGAGCCAGGTGCTGAGTTGCCCAATCTCTCTGCCTCTGTCCTTAGCGACGTTGTTTTCATGTCTTCATTTGGAACCTCTGTACTTTGGAGTTCCTGGGTTACATCAAATGAAATCACACTTAGGTCACCGAGCACCTTACTAACAACTTCTTGGATCTCTGGACTGGGCTCTTTCCTTTGGCTCCTGCAGGATTTGGGAAATGGTTGGCTAACGCCTGCTTTTGACAGGTGTGAGCTGTTTGCTCTCTCTTTGATGGAAGCCCTGCTGTTTCTCCGAGAGAGTTGCTTGCTTGCCGCGAATGCCTTTTCCAGTGGAGCACAGTCCTGGCCTGGCAACGGAGTGGTCTCCTTTTTCTCCTGATGTTTCACAGTTTTGTGCCTCATCAACCCAGTTTTGGTTCTAAAACGAACTGTGCAAATATCACAGGTGACTTGCAGTCCTTTCCCCTTCTTTTCTTTTGCTTGCTTGGTCTTGAAATCATCTTTCAGACTTTCATCATTGCCCTCCTCTTGTTCTGTGTAGCTAGTGTACCCTTTCACACTCTCAGAGCCTTCATTCTTCAAACTGTTGCCTCTGTTGTCCATGTCTTGTGAAGCCTTCTTGATCCCAGTCTCTGTGGTCTCTGGAAACTGGCCAGCACTAAGGTGAACCTCACTGGCATTAGCTGTTCCTGCAAGGTCAGCAGTGGCCATCTCTTGATCATTAAGGATCTCTGGTTGAGCTTGATCTTTGCTGCCTTTCTGAAGGCAAATCTGAGCCTCCTTTGGCCCCTGAGGCTTTGACATTAACTCCCTGTTTTGATTCGTCTTTGTATTTGTAAGCTGAGCAGAATCTGTCTCTGATGAAGGCTGGTCAAGCATGATGTTTTGCAAGGATGCTGACTGAGAACAGGTAATCACATCCGTGACAGAGCACATGCCACTGTCTTCATGACCTGGATGCTTGGATAGTTCTTCGGGAATATCATTATTGTTAGAAGGTAGCAGGCTGGGAGATGTGCAGCTGTTGGCTTGTAATTTCAAGGGTATTTGTATCTCTACAGGAGGAGCTGCCAGGTCGCCAGAGCACAGGGAAGAGGCAGGTGGTGTACGGACAACCTTTTCAGGTTCTGCCAAGGTGCTGGTGGCATCTTCTTCAATGCGCTGTTGACTACTATTGATCATATCTGACAGCAAAGGAGAGGTGGCACCACAAGGGAGCATGCTGGGTAGAAATTGTGGTGCTTCTGTCCATTCTTGGTGCTCCGAATAATCCTGCATGGGATTCCCAACAACAGTCTTCTCAGCACTAGAGGAGCACCTGCACACAAGAAGGGGAATCTGCTGCTCCCCAGCAGCAGTCGGACTCTCTTCAGATACTCCGAAGTCAGAGAGTGTTACGCTGCCTGTGTCACTTTTCAGCACTTCTTTCTGACTAGCCAAGCTGACTTCCAGAGACAAAGCTTCTGCACAGTGGCTGGCTTGCTCCTCCAAGTTCTGGCCTTCTTCTGAAACTGGGCTGGTTCCCAAGCAGAAACCTCTCCCGTGCAAGGAGTAATCATCCTGATGTTGATTTTCAGGTGAGTTGCTGGGAGCCAAAGTCACATGACATTGCAACTGTCCCACCTGATCACCACTCCTTTCCATCTGGTGGACTTCTGCAGCACACAACACTTGATCCTCACAGCAGGCTTCGCCCCAAGGTGTGCAGTGAGCCACAAGTCCCTTGAGCGTGGCTGGCAAAGCACAGCCTGGTGTGTCATTTTCAAATGACCCAGAGCTTAAGGGGGATTTTCTGTGGCTCCTAAATGCCAGGGTTGCATTCTGCTGATCTTCTACAACCTCTCCTGTACCTTGACAGCCTTGCGTTCTCTCTTCCCTTAGCAATGAGGTCACCATTGAGCCGCTGAGTGGTGAGAGGTGTCTGTGCTCTGGGGAAATGCCACCCGCACACAGTTTAATGTCACCCACCACCTCAAAACAGTCGTCTTTTAGGTGCTGCTCCTGCTCCTTCTCCTCTGCAATGGGATTGTGTCTTTCAGGGCTCTGAAGGGCTGATTGCTCTGTAGTGCAGGGAGCCCTTTCACCAAGATATTCTGCCTGTTTGCCTGGTTCAAAAAATAGTTCAGTTGAATCAGATGCCTTGGTCCTGTTCTCAGATTCGTCTGCCAGGGAGCTCTTCCTTTCCTTCACTATGGGACTTTCAGCCACCTCCTCACTTGCAACAGGGCCCATAGATGCCTCTTCCTGTTCAGACTGAATGTCAACACTTGCAGGCAAGTGGGAGGTGGGCTGCAGGGCTGGGAAGCATGGCATCAGCAAGTCCTCCTCGTTGCTTTTGGCTGTCCTGGCCACAAACAACTGCAGCTGCTGCAATGGGTTGCCTGCCTTCTCCTGGGGAGCGGACACATCTTCTACCTCCCCATTCATCTCCTTTGAAAATGGCAATGTGTCAAAAACCAGCATTTTCCCATCTCCAGCTTTATTTTGTAGGGCTGGAGAGTGGCAAACAGTCTGTTGGGACTTATCCAGAAGGGCAGATCCATCCTCATCCCTTGGGAAGAGTGTGATGCTCTCCAGCATTTCTGGGTCCTTGATGCTTTGGGCACTAGAGGGCAAGTTGCCATCAAGCTCTGGACCACCAACATCTTGTAGTCCAAAATCTGGCTTCAAACACAGAACTTGCTGCCCGTACGTTTCCAACTCAGCAGCACCATCAAAAGTTTTTTCCTTTGGTGGCAGTTCTGCAAACGCCTCCCCTCTCAGAGGCAAAGGCTCATGCGCATTTAGCTCAGTTGCCTCCAGAGTTTTAGGGAACAATGGATCAGGGCTTTGTATCAAATGCTCTGTGTAGCTTGGAACTCGCAAATCATCAGAGATGCCTGAAGAGCACGGATCTGGCATGATTCTGGCAGGTGCAGCCTGCATTTCACTGAAGTCATCTTCCTCGGAGATTTCAATACCCTTCAGGTTGTCATGAAGCTTGTCTTGGTCCTCTTTGGAGTTAAAAGGACCTCCCAAAATCAGATCAGTGGCAGATGGTGTGTGCATGGTGGAGTGTATTGGGCTGAATGGCACCGGACATGGCCAAGGGTCCCTGTGGCTTCTGTACTTGCTATCTAAAGTTGCAAGGAGACTTTTCTCATTCCCTGAGTTTTCACAGACACAGGCTTTTGTAGAAAGGAGGCTTGCTTTCTCAAACTCGGCTTCTGTTAGGAACAGCCCTTTCCCATTGCTTTCCTGGTCGAGGGTTAAGAGTGAAAACTGGTGGGTGGCTTCCTTCTTATCTGTGCTGGTAGGTTGTCTGGGAGCTTGGTGTTCATCGGATACTTCCATGTTCAGCTTGTTTGCTTGCAGCTGGCTTTCCAACTCAGTGACTAACCTTTTGATCTCGAGCTCGTCATCTGAGATCGTGCTCATGAAAGCCATACTGTAATCAGCCATCCTTTCGGGTAAAGGGATTTGGTTGATCTCGCCAGGGTACCTTTTAGCGACTGTTTTTTCAACAGGGAGGCTGTGAAACTGGGCAATGTCTTCTGGCAAAACTGGGGATGTCCCCTCCATCAGATTCCAGTCTTTCTCTTGTGGGAATGGAGAATACTGCTGGTCAAAGGGGGTGGTTTTGCTGAGCTGATGATGGCCAGCACATTCAAAGGCCATGTAATTGTCCTTGCTTGATACCACACCATCATATAAGGTGGCGTCAAACTCGGCCACAGGCAGCTCCCCGAATACCGATGAAGAATCAAAGCTAAGAGGTGAGGGGACTTTGCTTTGTTCATGGTTATCACCTTCGTAGGGCGTGATCTCAGGGTGCTTCTGTTTGAATGAGCTGAGGTCAATGCCCCCCTGGAACAGGAACACATTGCTGCTGTGTGATGGCTCCACACCTGCAGCATCCGAGAAAAGGCCTGATGACTCAAAGCTGTTAGATAACCCTTTGCAGTCATAGAATGCACCAGCAGCATCAACGAGCGCAGCAGCGCCTTTCCTGGCTATCCCTATGCCCATGGGATTGTCTCGGAAACAGCTGATTGGAGCCACAATCAATGGTTTCTTTGAACACTTGAGGTCTTCTTGTTTATAGCTGTTGCTCTTGTCACTGGGGATGTCATGGCTGCCATCAGAGGATGGGCCACTGAGCTCGTCCAGGTGGTATTTCAAGGCCTCTCCATTGTAGGCAGCAAACTGGGGCCAGCACTGATTCCGTTCCAGTGAACACTGCTCGGCGTCTTTCGGTGCAGCCAGGGGTTTATCATTATTGTGCCTGGATCCCCCCTGGGGCTGTTCTGCATCCTCAGTGCCAAAGAGCCCAGTGGGGTTCTGGTTAAGAAGGCCACTGCTGTGATAGCTCTTCCCTTTGGCCCGGAGCAAACCTTCGTCTCCATTTGTGCAAGGGACTGGGGACATGCTGGGGCTCTGGTGCACCTGGAAACCTGCTGCCTGAACTGGGGGTGAGTTGACGCTGCCTTGCTCTCTGGACAACTCAGAGGTCATTCTTTGGCTTCTTCCTCCTACCACTTCTTTCTCAGGAATGTCCGGCTGCTGCTCTCGTGGACGTGGTGCGGCGTGCAGCAAGCTCTTCCTCTCTTCGCTTTCCTTCTCAGTGTCAGAATCGGCCCTCTCGGTGCTTTGAGGGCTGTTGCTCGTCTCACTGGACAGGCTGGTGCTCTGGCAGCTGCTGGTGGAAGAGCGGCTGCACCTGCGCCACACTCTGCCTGTGCATTCGCTTTTACTTCCAGGCTCTCTGCTGGCAGCCCTTTGGGGCTCCTCTCTGCCCCTCCTCTGACCGTACCTCCACACCGGCTCCTTGTCCTTCTCCCTCCCTGCTCTCCCCTGGCGCCTCCGACTGAGGCTGCTCCTCAGCCTCCCGTTGAACCGCTGCCCCGCCTTCCTCCTGCAGTGCCGCTTGGCGTATTCCACACGCTCGTCGTCCGATTCCGAGATGTATTCGTACTCGCCAAACTTGCTGTCCTTGGCTTCGGGGAGCATCTGCTCAGCAAGCAAGGAGAGTGGCACGGCTTTGCCGCCCTTGCTGTGCAGCTTGTGCAGCTTGTTCTTCTGCTGGACAATCTTGTGGATGAGCTCCTTGCTCCAGGTGCCGCTCCGCTGCTTGCGCTTCTTGGCATCCTTTGCAGAGAGCCGGCTGTTCCCTGGAGAAGGAGGGCGGTTCAGGCTCTTGGTCTGCTTCAGCTCTGACATGGTTTTGGCCTCCTGCCTTTGAGGCATAAAGGGGCTCCTGCAGTTTTTCCTTCTGACCTTTGTTTGGGCACTTGCATCAACGTTGGCCTCACCATACATTGCCAGGTCACTAGCCTTGTTCTGAGTGGACTCCCTGCTGCTCTGTGTTCCGAGCCTTTCCTCTCCCTGGTCTGGAAACCAGCTCGCCACTCTCTCTTTATGCCCATTTTGCTTCCCGGGTGGTTTCCTTTTTGCCAAGTCCATGCCGGGATGATCATCATAGCTGCTCAACATTTTCACATTCTCCTCCATCCCTGGGTGCTGCTTCGTTTTTCCCCCTGAAGCAACGCTCTCTTTTGCTTTGTAAGTGGTCCCACCATTGGTGACCTTCACAGAGGCCAATTCTTCATCAGCAAACACATCGATGAAGCTGCTGTCAATCTCAGGGTTATCTGACTGGTACCCAAGTCCGTTCAGAGCTTCCGTGATCAAACTGTCGAGCTTGGCGTCGTCTATCTCCAAGTCAGAAGCGCTAAGCGGCATGGGGTTTGGGGCAAGGCCGTTAAGCTGACTCGCCTTCAGAGGATCCTCCTTGGATTCCCCTTTGCTCTCTCCATCTGCAAAATCAACAGGAGGCAGCAGGAGGCCCAGGCCAGCTTGCGGATGCTTTGTGGACTCAGGAGGCACCTGATGTTGCCTCCGGATCTCTGCCCCCCGGGAAGAGCCTTTTGATGGGCCCTGGAGAGCTGCGTGAGAACTGCAGAACTGACGGTGGTCCAGGAAAGAGGAGAGAGTGCTGAAGTTCTGGTCACATTGCTTGCAGGTCAAGAAGACATCCAGCTGGTCGAGGCTGGTGCTGCTCAGTGTGCTTGCCAGGAAGTGATGCGAGGAATAAGGCGGTGGAGGCAGCTCAGCCTCAAAGCCCTCCAGACACCCTTTGGAGGCATCCGCTTCTGGCTTGTGGACGTGGCTGTCCACAGGGACGCCTCTGTAGAGGAGTTCATCCTTTGAGGCACCTTGGGAGAGATGAAAGCCCTTGAGAGGGTCCGCTGCCTGGTAGTGGATTGCGGTGGAGCTCAGTGAGTCGGAGGCATGGAAAGGCTCACTGGCATCCTTTGGGTGGCACTGGTGGTGAAAAAAGGGTGACGTGGTCAGCACAGCGCCATCTTCAAAACTGTGGCTGTTTGGGCTGCTTGACGTGGGTGAGAGGGATGAGCAGGTGCTGCCGCTGCTGGCAGGGTGGGGGGCAGGCGATGGGAGAGGAGAATCGGCTGGGGAGGCAGTCAAGGCCGACGGTGGCAACACCAAAGCTGGGTTGGAAGACAGACGAGAGGAAGTTAGCGGCAGTGCTTGGCTCATGCTGAAGAAGAGGGGCTTGCCCCTGGAAACACACATGCCAGGAAGTTCCGTGTCCTTTGCCCCGTCAAAGCCAAAAGCGTTGGCCGGAGTGCAGTTCTTTGATCCCGGATCATGCTGCTGCCTGACAACCCCCTCCGCAGTCAGCAGGGCTTTACTCGGATAGCTGGGAGTGGAGTTCTTCTGAACCTTGCTGCTGCTGTCCCAGTCTGATGCCCCAAGGGGGAAAGGTGGCTTCTGGCTGGCCAGCTTCCTTGACAGCTCAATTCGGTCTTGGCCGGGCATTGCGGAGGTGAGGCGCAGCTGCTGCCAGGCCTTCTTTATGTGCTGCCTCTGTTCTGCCCCTGGGTGGCACCCAAACGAGAGCTGATTCCCAGCAGGGCTTGGGTACACGGTTGAGCTTTGTTCCACGGGAGGGTAAGCCTTTTTGCCTCCCTCCCAAGACTGCAAGAGCCGGGGTTGGGCCTGCACAGTAGTGGGAAGGCTCTTCTCAAAAGGCACTGAGCCCAGGCTGGCAGCACTGGCTGTGTTCTGAAAGTGCACTTGGGGTAGAGAGACCTGTGGCATGTTCCTTCTCAGAGCACCACCGGGATCCAGTATCCTTTGACTAGCTACGTTGTCTGTCAACAAGGACTGCCTCTTCCCGATCGGCTTTGGCAAACTAGAGACGTGTAAACTGGGTGGGAAAACGCCTTGGTTTTCTTGGAAAGTGCTTGAAGTTTGGTCGATAGCACCAGAAGGAGAGATAGCACCATTGTGGTCAGTGGAATGTTCCTTCCTTCCTTTGTAGCAAGGCAAATGCCCTTGAGTCTGTGACGGGAGGAAGGGAGCCTGCTGAGGAGCCAACCCGTACATCCTGCCCTCCGGGCCAACGTGGTCGTAGGAGCCACCGGCGAGAGCTTCCTCTTTCCATTCCCTGGAGGAAGGGTGGAAGGCAAAAGCACCATGAGAAGCCTGACCGGCGGCCAGCGACACATCAATGTAATCTTGAGCATGAATGTCGCCTTGGAAAGGGTCCGCAGCAGAGCTGTGCAAAGTCTGGAAGGGGTACTGGAACGACAAGGGCCCCACACAGTGTGCGCTAGGTTTGCTGCTCTCAGGGAACAAGGGGCAAGCTTTGGGGGCAGAGAGTCCATTGTTAGCACCTGGGAGGCTTTTCTCTGGCAAAGGCCACGAGCTATTCCCATTACCCTGGAACTCCACATAATGCAGCTGCCCGTTGGTGCCAGAGTTTTCGTGAGGAACACCGGCTGGCAGCTGAAGCTTTGCGCCATGGGCTGGGCGCGCGGTTGGTGTCGGGGAGGTAAAGTTGCTGGAGATATGGCTTGAGGGGGCCTCAGGAAAACACCGTGCGAAACTGAGGTCTTCCTGCTGCAGTTCTACCTCTCTCTCGGGGATGCTGGGGACGTGGAACCTGTAGCTCCCCGAGATGGGTCCCCGGCCCACTTCAACCTTCTTGGGCGGGGTGACCTTCTGCTGGGGATAAGCAATACCAATGGTGGGGTTTGGTCTGGCATTGCTGATAGTTAGTCTATAGAGCTGCTGGTGGCCACGCTCTCCTTTTCCAGACCGCTTGTTCTTATCCCTCGCTCTGCTCTTTCCAGGGGGAGACTGGGGGCTTCCTTTGACAGAACCCCAAGGGCCATCGCTAAGGAACTTGGGCCTGTTGTGGAGGGATTTGAAGTCTATCTTGCCTGCTTGCTGAGGCCGGATCACAGCTTCCCTTTGATTGTGCGGCTCCTTGTCCTTGACACCAGTGAAGCTGGACCCATTCTCAGTCCCAGTGTGGAGACATGACTCTGAGCCTTCCTGGAGCTGACCATCAAATTCGCCCACATCTTTCTTGCCAAATTGCTCAAAGCCAATATCTTTGTCTTGGGCATTCGGCTCAGTATCATTGGTGGCATAAGCATGCTGTGTCTCTCCCATCATGGTACTAAGGACCAGGCCTAAAAGGAACTGGTTTCCTTCAGCCCCTCAGCACGGGAGTCCTCCATGGCAACCATCATCCCTTCTTCTCCAGCAGCTGTGAGGCACCTCAACCTCTCGGACAGCTCCTAGTTCCATCTTGGCTATGGGGCAGGACTTGCGTATGAGGCCTGTTGGGGGTTCATCTCAGGATTCCACATGGGACCTGCAAGAGAGAAAAGCCTCGTGAGATTCAGAAGCTCTGCAGTCTCATATTACAATGCTCAAATATTTAAATGTTTACAATATTTGGTGACAAAACCCAAGGACTAAGGCTGCTTCTCCCTGATAGCAGAATGTAAGCAAAAACATATCAAACTCATGTCCAAGACTGAAACTTTGCTTGAGATTGGAAGGAGTTGATTCCAGGAATCAGCAGAGTGCTTCAAGGGAAGAGTTGGCCCTGTCAGGAAATGGACAGAGTCCCCTGTCACTTACTGCCTACTGGGGTTAGCACTGGCCCCATCCTGGGTGAGAACCAGGGAACTGTGTTACCAAGAGGCAGAAAAAGCACAAGCTCAGGGCACCAGCAAAGGAGAAATTTTTGCAATAATCTGACAATTGGTTTTGGGGTCTTTTAAGCATCGCAGCACAGGAAAAATCTGAATTTTCTAAGACTTCCTTATACTCCACATTCTTTCCCTATTTTTCTGTTCTACTTTATTACTTATCCCCACCTAAACCAGGAGTGGGGTGTCCTACTAACATAGGCGGAAATAATGTCAAGAAATCAGATTCTGTCAGGTGCTGAACATGAACTATATGCATGCACATTTCAGCATACATGTATCATTTGTGTCATTTTGGGGGGAAATTGTTTTATAATTTACTATTGTTTATATTTTGAATTACTTATGGGGGGGGAGTGCCATAATATTTTCAGCGCTTAGGGCCTCTCCATTCAGCCCAAGTGCAAACAGTAGGAAGGACCAAGCTTTTTTGTGCAAAAGTACCTTTGAGAAACCCAAGCTGTTTACAGGCCTTACGGGGGGGGGGGGGGAGTCCACACTCCTGACAGACATATCCAGCTGCGGCAATCAGCCCCCCACTCCCACCCCCACCAGCATCCCTCCAGCACTTCAAAGGTTATTATAAGTAATTTACCTCTGGCTAAAACCTGCTGAGGGTGGCATTTTTATTGCCTTAAAACGATATTTCTCTTAGCAGGAGCAGATGACAGAAGTGCCCCGCCTATGGCTTATAGTCAGGAGAAAGCTCTACCTTTGATTTCTTAAGCTGGGCTCTCTGGATTTCTCCCTTCACCCCCACCCCACCCCCTAGATTCTCTCCTGGCACCGATCATCGTTTTATGTCCAGAAACAGCTGCTCTGCCCTTTTCTTCTGCTTGATTGCTGGCAGCTGAATGGCAGCACAGCCTCCGTTGGTGCAAGGCCTTGCGCAGAAGGTGACTTGACTTGCATTTAAAAGTGAAGGACACTTGCAGAGTCCGGCAGCACCTACATGGGGCCAAAGGGGGTCCCCTCTAGTCCAGCATCCTGTTCTCACAGGAATGCTCCAATGAGGTGCCACCAAGGGGCTCTTAGTCTGTGATGTTACGACTGTGGGATTGGCTCAAATACATGTGCCAGTCTTGGGCACTGGGCACCCATGTGTGGAAAGATGGGCAGGTCCCCAAATGCAAAAATCTGGACATGGGGCCTCAGAGGGGCACATAATATGTTTTATTGCATGATGACCTTTTTTTTGGGGGGGGAGAGAATTTCTGAGATGACATGGAAGATATTTCAGGGTCATTTGGGGCCTCCCCAAAAGCCATCCTCTTTTCCAGGATTAGCCAACATAGTAACCTCCAGATGTTGGATGACAGCTGTTGAAAAGCCAGCTGAGTTACACAAGGGAAGCCACAACCACCTGGATGTTTGATGCTCAAAGGAGAGTCCCATAGTGACAGACATGATTTTCATGCAAAAGGTCCCAGGTTCAATCTCCAGCATCTCTGGTTGAAACCATCAGGCAGGAGGAGATGGGAAAGGCTTCCTTCTGACTTTAAATAGCTGCTTCTGGTCAGAGTAGGCCAGTGGTTTACTCTGGGGTGCCTTGAACAATGGTTGGGGGTACCAAGGGCAACATAGGCCTCTGTCCCTCCTTCCTCTGATGCCCTCTTGCATCTCTGGCTCTGGCTTGCATGGCTGTTTATTGCAGTGGCCCTGGCTACAAGCTCCCCAGGTGAATGGTGCCTCTAGGGCTGGCCAGGGAAAGCTTCTCAGGCTTGCGGAGAGCTGCCCAAAGCCTGGAGAGCGAGAGGGATCAGTGCGCACCGACCCCTCTCGCTCTGCAGGCTTCAGCAAAAGCCTGCATTTGCCCCATAGGACACACACACATTTCCCCTTCATTTTTGAAGGGGAAAAAGTGTGTCCTATAGGGCGAAAAATAAGGTAGTTGGTCAAAGGAGCCGGGGACTAAAAAAGGTTGAAAACCTATGGAATAGACCAAAAGATGTAAGGATCAAATGGCCTAATTCAGCAGCTTCCTGTGCACATATGTCACATCTACACTATGCACTTAAAGCTCTTACACCAGAGTCATGTTTTCCTCCAAAATATCATTGGAATGGCAGCTAGTTCTGGGTCTTGTAAGAGCCCTCAGCACCCGTAACAAGCTATGGTTCCCAGGATACTTTCAGGGGTGCCATAACTGTTGAAGTGGCATATGAGTGCATGGAATGGATTTGACCACAGGCATGTGCATTTACATCATGCAGCCAGCTGAGGGCTTTTGTCTGAGCGAAGCAGTCCTGCCCACTGCATCGAAAGGCCTGCTTTTTGAGATACTGTATAAGTAGCCCCTCTCAAATGTATTTATTCTCTTTTGCTAAAGACTCCTGTTACCAATCTTGTGAGAATCTCTGGCTTAGTCTCCTGATTGGCCCAGAAATAGCACAAAGCAGGGTCTTGAGGAGGCACTCAAAAATGTGTAGGCACTGTACGGTGAAATCCCAGAAGCCAAAGAGATTGCCAAGTAAGATTTCTGGTCATCAGTGGGTTGGGTCTGGCCATACTCTTTCAACTTAACTTTGCAATCTTAAGGACTAGCACCTTAAAACAAGAAATAAATAAGGATGCTCAGGATGCTATATTTTGCAGCCAAAATTGCACTGTGAGGTCACATGTTGTGATGATGGTAAAATATATGCAACTTGAACCCACAGCTCTTTGGAAAGTACTTCATGCTTCCTCTTAGCAAGGGTACCACAGTTGAAGGGGAAAGGCTGTAGCTCAGTGGTACAGCATCTGCCTTTCATGCAGAAGGCTCCAGATTCAGTCCATGGCATCTTCAGGTGGGACTGCGAATGTCCCCAGCCTGAAACCCTAGAGAGCTGCTGCCAATCAGCGTAGCTAGTACTGACCTAGATAGAGCAATGGTCCAACTCAGTAAGAGAACTTCCTATGGACATTTGCAGTGGGCGTCAACTGCTTCATTTGCCCTTACTACAGGCTCAGCATTTGAGCCGGAGTAATTTGGTGCTAATTCCTCAGCTGACATTAACTTTAAGTGTAAAGCAAAGGTGCCAAAGCAGCTTAGATTGATTATTTCCAAGTGTATTCTCCGGAAAGTTGGATTTTCTTTCAGCTCTCATTTTGAAGCTTGGGGGGGGGGGGGGGACGACATATGTGGGGCTGTCAAAATCTCCAGCTAGGCAACTGGGCTGATGGACAAGTACTCCACCAAGAGATCTAACCTCGGCCACTTTCCTTCCTGCTGCTTCTACTCCCAGCTTGGGAACCAAAATGTTGCAGAAGGGGTTGCCTGAGGTCACTGGCCGCTGCCTCTTTGATCTGCCCATTTTATCAGCCCTGTCCATCAACCAAGACAGAGTCTGATGCAGCCTTGACAGCCTTAAAAAACAAAACAAAAAAAACACCTCTCCACAGTTTCACACTTGGCTAAACATAATAAATCCCTGCCCAATGGAGGTAACTGAGAGGGTCTTATTGCTCTCCCTCTCTGCCAGCCAACAATGTGCCACTTATATGCAGTTTGGAGCTACGACGGGCAAGCCTGTTTACTGCTGCTGAAATTTGCAAAGATACCTTGCCAAGATAAAACAACCGACAAAACCAGAGCTAGTTACATTATCACAGTTGGGTTCACTCAGCCACATAAAGGAAGGCCTTTTGGAAGGATTTTTTTTTTAAAAAAAGCCTTCTCGTGGGGATTCAATAAAACTTGCAACATTTGCATTGCTGGGGCCTAGGCTGACGGCTGCATTATTGCAGGCAGCCAGAAGACATAAATGCTTGGCTTCCAACTCAACCAGTTGATTCCATGAACGGGTAAGTGGAGGGTGTGTGGAAGAGAAACACAGGAAAAGATGGAAACATAAGGAAGGATCTGAGTGACGATGCATGCTCCTGGCTGCCTCACCGCAAAAAGGATGTTGTAGAGCTGGAAAAGATTTGGAAAAGGGCAACACAGATTAAGGGGATGGAGCAAAGGAAGGGTGCAGCATTTGGGGCTTTTTAGTTTAGAGAAAAGGCGAGTGAGAGGAGACATGATGGAACTGTATAAAATTATGCATGACATGCAGAAAGTGAATAGAGAAACCCTTTCCTCCTTCTCCCATAACAATAGAACTCTGGGGCACCCAATGAAGCTGAATGTTGGAAGACACCCAACAGACAGAAGAAAGTGCTTCTTCACACAGCGCATAGCTAAACAATGAAACTTAGTCCCACAGGAGGCAGTGACGGCCAACAAACTGGAAGGCTTTCAAAGAGGATTAGACAAATTGATGGAAGAGAGGGCTATCGACCGGCTGCTAGCCATGGTGGCTCTGCTCTGCTTCCTCAGCCAGAGGCTGTAATGTAATGCTGAATACCAGTTTCTGGAAACCACAGGAGGGGATAGGGCGCTTGAGCTTGAGCCCTGCCTGCCGGTTGCCCAGTTGCCATCCCCGTGATCATTTCGTGTTGCCCTTTTCTGAACCTTTTCCCACTCTGACAAATGCACCAGACTTAAAGACACCTGCCACTCTGGAAGCTGAAAAAGAAGCCTGGTGGATAAACCTGACACCCATGGATTATTCCGAAAGTATTCCCCATTGATTCAAACAATGGCACTTTTAGAATGATTCCAAAACATTCCCCATAGATTCAAGTAGGGGCCCGCAGCCAGCATGCTGAGGAGGGGGATGGGAGGAGGCTTCAGCCATCCAGGTGAAAAGGTGCTCAGTGCCTTTTCAGCAGAGGAAAAACAGATCCCACGCAGCAGAAAAGTAGCCACTGAAATCAAAGCTGCCTCTGAGTGCCTCTTTGACTTCCTCCACCAACTTATTAGTTTTAAGCAATTTCCCCGAGGGGGGGGGAAGGGAGGGAGGGAGGGTTAATAATGAAGCAAACCCTTATATTTTGTGCATGGCAAGTATACAGAAGACTATTTGAGTGGCTCATCAAGATTTAAATTATATCCAGGCAGGTTAAACTGAAGCTTCTGAAGCCAAAAGTTTGGCTATGGTTGTGGAAAAAAAATCACTTGTGAAATGGTTATTCCACCACAAATACACTCAATTGTTGTTGTTGGTGGTGGTGTGTGTTTTTTTAAATCAGTCTATCCTTTAACAGGCCCTGAATGGGGTTTTCTATTTTTTGATGGGCCGTAGAAGGAGAAATATATGGGTGAGAGGCACAAGGGGATTATTCCAGTCTGCTGGGGGATTAAAAAAGAAATTCAGAACATTTGCTTTAAAAAGTCAAACAGCCCCTCCCCTTCCCACAGCCACCACTTGTCAACTCGCCATACCTTGGAAAACTTCCGTCACTCAGCTACTGCTGGGTCTCGGCTTAACTTCCCGTGAAATATGAATTTCTTGGCTGCAAGCAAAGTGAAAAATATGTCAGGAATTTTTGTTTGGCTTGGCTGCCATGGCCGCCACAGATCACAAGCGCATTCAAGCACCTTGCCAGAGCTGGACGTGAAAGGCGCGTTCTCCTCCGGCTGTGCTGTTGGACGTGCTGGGAATGGGTGCTCCCGGGAGACTAATGTACAGATGTGCTCGGCTGCCGGCTCCGAGTGATTCAGCTGAGCTGGCTTCTCAGCGCACACTCCACAGGGCAGTTCAGAGGTGCTGGCTGCCCATTCTCCCTTGAATCTGACAGTGGCTGCCATTTCAGAGCATCTGTCCTCAGCACAGGCAAGGGAGACCCGGAGACAGACTGATTCCCAGAGCCACTTCCAAAGTCTTTAGAGCGAAATCAGGGCAGCCATGGCTGTCCCAGCTCAGAGAGAGGGATGTCCTTCACATGCACAGCTGTCCATTTCAGATTCAGTCTGTACAAAAGCCTGTCAGGTTTTTTTAGTGTGCATTTCTCCTAATTTACACATTTTTGTATGTGATTTTAACTAGTGTATACATCTTTTCCAATCACTTTTTGCATTTTTTTGTATCTTATATGCACTTTTATACACTCTTTCCCCTAATATCATATGTATTTTGGTTCACTCTTTCAGAGGAAGGCTTTCCAGAACTGCATCACAAAATTCAAAGAAGAAATTTCAGAGGATGGGTGACTTTTGAGATTGAGCTTGTATACCAGTCTTTGCTCCTGCACTTAATGCTTCTCCTGGTTCTGGTAGACAGGGGGAAGGGAGCTTCTCACAGCAGGAGGGAGAGGCAGCTGTGCCTCTTCACCAGACTGACTCATCTACCCCCACTCTCCTGCTTCAGCTTCTGCCTCTGATTTTGGACTTCTCTCTGCCACAGACTCCCCCCACTCACTAAGCCCTGTTACCACTTCAGCTTCCAAGACCTTCTCCTCCCAGTCTGCTCTCTCTTCTCCCTCTGACCACTCATTGTTGTCCCACCACCAATTCCTAGGCTCAGAGCCATCGTCCCTTGGGGGTTCCCCAGCTCGTTCCCCCACCTATTTCTCTGCATCCAACCAGTCTGTGGCAGTCATCTAGTCCAACCTTGTGCAGTGCTGGAACCACAGCTGAAGAATCCCTGGCAGACGGCTCTGTCTAAAAACCTCCAATTAAGGAGTGTCCTCCACCTTTTAAGGAAGTCTGTTCTGCTGCCAAACAGCTTTTGCTGTCAGAAAGTTCTTCCTAATGTTTAGGAACTTCACATCTACTTTTTTGACAGAGGGGAGGAGGAAGGTGGGATAGATGTGAGCAAATGAACCTATATGCACATAAGTGTCACATACGGTGGGACTCAACGATAAATTAAGTAGCAGCTTAATTCGCCTCCCCGATATAGTCATACGCTCTTTAATCGCAAACACACATCTCTCTTGTTAGGTATGTCTTGAACTTTAGATCAATTCATTTGGCTCAGGGCAATTATGAAAGGGTTTGTAGTGCACAGATCATTTTTCAGGGCTCTCGGCTTGAAGACTTTCTGCCAGCATGAAATTAATTCCTTTATTTATTTCAGAACCCCAAACCATAAAGAACTGTGTGCAAACAATTACATTTGGTACGAATGACACCACCCAGCCACTGCAGGTTTCGATATCGTACAGAAATTGTCTTGAGGCGCAGGATTGACTGCAACTCCTTTGAGGGACTGTAATAAAGACTGAGTTATTTTGACATTTATTTAAGAAATATTTATCTCTCATTTTGCTTCTAAATGCTGCCATTCGCTAAGGAATTATCTGTTACCTAAGTATGCTGATAAATCTTCTAAGGTAAAAGTATATCTCAGATGCTGCCAGGAAAGGTACATTTAAGAATGCTTCCTAAATTATCAGCTGCATTTATCTTAATTACTTTGGTAAAAGTAGAATCTGGCATTAGGGTGAGTTAAATTGAATGGGCGCTTGTCTTTATCATATCACATATTTGAGATCATTTAAGGGAGATAAAAGGGACAGGACTTGGGGGGGGGGGTTGGGGGGGACCTCCAGGTGGCGTTCAAGGATGGGAAATAGCAAGGAGTGTGCTGAGAGGGGACCAGAGGGGCTGTGCTCAGGACCAGCTCAGGATATGTTCTGGTTCTTTTACCAAGGAGGTTCAAGTCCCTGCTCAGCCATGAAATTCACATTGTATCTTTGAGGCAGTCACCATCCCTCTCAAGTTAACCTACCTCACAAGGTTGTTGTGAGGATAACATGGTCCCTACACCTGGGATCTATTATTTGAGCTTATGTCACTGTATTTTATACTTTTCAGATGCCATTAGAAGCCACTTTGGCACATAAGACATAAAATAATACTTTATCCCGATATTCTCTTCAGTTATCGTTGTTGGAAATGGCTAATAACGTGGGTTAGTTTCCCCCCTAGTGGTTTCTTTTATTTTGCTTCAGGTGTGTTTTGTGTTATGAACTACACATTTAACTAGGGGATGCCATCCTTGCCTGCTCTGCTGGCCAGCCCCATCTACCTGCCAAGCCCTTTGCCAAGCCCCCTTTCCCCACACCTGGCCAAACGCTCCTCCCTTTATACCTGGCCACTTCCCTCACCCCTCATCCCACCCTGCCCTTCACAGCTCACCCCAAGCCCCTCATCCTCTCACAGCTCACCCCAACCTCCAACCCCCTTTAAAGGAGGGTGGTAGGTGCTTCAGGTCTGTCAAACTGCTCTCTGAAGCAACCCCCCCCCCCCCAATTAAACCATTCTATAGCCACGTTTAAAGGAGGAGGAGCTTCAGAGTGCAGTTTGGCAAGCCACTCTCTAAAGAGTCTCTCCCGCATCTGTTAAAAAGCTCGCCTGGCCAGCCACCTGCCTGCCTGCTGTTCTGTCATTACACTGGAGTTGGCACAGCCGCCAATCAGCAGCCACACAAACAGCAGCATGACGACAACATTACATTTTTATGTATACAGGAAGACAAATGGTTTTTTTGTTTTTTGTTTTAAAGGTCCCTTCTCCACCATAAAGTGCACTAGTGGGCTTTGGGTCAGTCACCCTCATTCTAACCCTATCTCACAGGGTCACTGTGAGGATGAAACAGTCCTTTGGATCTGTAGCCTGTGTCCAACTAGATCTGTCGCACAAAGCAGATGTGCTACCACAATACTACAGCCCTTCCCACCTAGGTCAGTACTGCCAGCACTGACTGGCAGCAGCTCCCAGGATTTCAGACGGGAGTCTTTCTCTGCACTACCTTCATTCCTGCATTGCAGGGGGTTAGACTAGATAACCCTCAGGGTCTCTTCCAACTACAATTCTGTGATTCTACCTGTAGATGCCAAGGATTGAACCAGAGACCTTCTGCACTCCAAGCAGATGCTCTGATACTGAGCCACGCCTATCCCAAGCTACGCCCATCCTAATTATGCTCCTATAATTTTTGCCAATTTTGTATGTGAGCTTTCGTTGTTTCTCTCTTTGAGAACTTGTTTCTATAAAGCACGATTAACGAGCATTTCAATTGTGGTTTCATTACCCTATTAATTATTCTGACCCAGAAATTTAGCTCAAAATGTTATCAGCTTAAAATAAGGGAGGCGGAAATCAATTAAAATGATTATAATTTAGTCTACAAAAGAAAAGTTGACTTAAAAAAACATTTTAAACTGAATAAGCAGTTCCTGCAGAACCAGTCACTCTTTCATGCTCTCATCTCCCTCATAGGGCTGTTGTGAGGATAAAATGAGAAGGGGGGAAGCCACATTCACCACCTTAAGCTCCTTGAAGGAAAAAGTGGTATAAGAAGGTAATAATAAAGAAGACCCAGAAAATTTGGGCAGAGGGGGGCAGGGCGGGCGGGAAGAACAGGGTTGCAATTGATACACATTTCCAGCAGATGGCGCCAAAGCCAGCTGAATTGAATTTCCTGCGGTTAGTGCAAACTTCGAAAATTTATGCGATTAGCCTTGTTAAAAGAAATCCTAGTTCACTAATCTGCTTTTTAATCACTCAGTTAGCAAATCAACTAATCAGAACCCCTCAACCAAAGTTTGAAATGAAGTTTCCACTATGGAAAATTGTGGAAAGTATTTTTCTATATATTTCTATGCATTTTCACACACACCCAGAGAAAGAGAGAGAGAGGTTGCAATGATCTCTGTGGTTTCAAGACGCCCACCAAGGCATAGTCTCAAAAACCTGTAGGAACATTTGGAGAAAGGGGAGAATGTATTCACCTTCCCCTCTCACATTGCCTCAGTGGTCTGAAATGTGCTTTGCAAATATGATTTAGAAAACCACACAACTGGGATTTGCAGGCCTGTCATTCATGGAACAGCTGCCGGGCAGATGCTGCCTGTCCTTGCTGGTCTCCTCGCCATCACAGGATGTTCTCTGCAGCAGCTGGTGATGGCATAAACACTCTTTTCGTGAAAAAGCTGCAATCCATGCAGTTAACCACTATGCACAAGCAGTAAGTCACAGCCTCTGCTGCACACACACAGCTGGCCCAAGGCATTTTGCTTCCTGAGGCAATGGAAGAGGATGCTCCCTCCCATGGTACAAAAGGTGTTTAATCTGACTTCAGTACAGGGGAGAGTATCTTTCTGTCCTCCAGCAACTCTCTCTGTCCTTCAGCAACTCACCACCTCCACCCCCTTTGCACCTTCCATCTGATGCAACCACTTTACTCTGCATAATAGTAGGGGTGGCCCCACAAAGGTCCTTTCAGTGGGAGTAAGTAATTTTATCCCCCCTCCCACAGTGGAAATGGCTGTGGCTCAGTGGCAAAGCACTTGCCTTTCAGGCAGAAGGTTCCAGGTTCAATCCCTGGCATCACTACGCAGTGATGGGAAAAGAACCCCTGGAGATCTGCTGCCAGCCGGTGTCAACAATACTTAGCTGTATGGGCCACCGGTCTGACTCAGGGCAAAGCAGCTTCCTGGGTTAAAGGATAGTGATAAGAGCCTGCTTTTCCTGTAAAAGGCCCCCAATTCAAGCTCGGCCCTGGACAGCAGCTGCCAGTCAGTGCAAACAGCACTGAGTTAAATGGGACAATGGGCTAACACAATATAAGGCAGCTTGCTGTTGTAGCGCACAGAGAAAAATCAGGTCTCCAGACGGAAGGTGTAATAACTCCCCAACCACCAATGGCTTGCCCTCAGATTTTCTCTTTCTAACCGCTTCTCCAGTTAGCATCCTCCTACTTCTTCTAATTTCTCCTGCGTTTAGGCACGCACAGCGCCAAGAGCGGAGGAACTCTGCGAGGAAGGAAAGCAGAGCCCCACACGAGGCCAGCGCGCACGTCACAGCTGGAAGGAAAGCTCTTAATGACAACCGTTTCTGAAAGGAATGCGAGGCCAGCCTGCCTGGGCGCTGGTGGATTTATGGCTCCAGTGCCCCCACTTCACCCTCTCCATGAAAGAGCAGAGTGTGCGGAAAGGAATTTGCGCTCCAGGTGATGGGGAAGTGCGGAGGCAGGGACCCTGCAGATCAAGCCCCTCTGAATGGCCTCCGCACCTGACTGAAGCCCTTCTGCCCATGGGGTTGGAAGAAACTAGATTGCAGAAGATGTTCAAGCAGGTCTTCAGAATCTACCCCACCCCCTGCCACCAAGCAGCCGTCAGAGCAGATGACAGCAATGCACCTGGTGAAACGAGCTGGTGAAACCCATACTTTCTGGGCTTTATTTTGGGACACCGATATGTCAGTGCTGAAAAGAGACATGAACAATATTTAGCCTAAGGGTGGGGGTCCTTTCTCAGCCTGAGAGACGCATTCCTTTCTCGGCAACCTTTTGAGTAGTGGTCAGGGACAGAGGCCAGAGCAGGTGAACCAACAGATGTACATTTTCCCTTTGTACAGTTGCCTAGTTTCTTGTCTCTGTTTCTCCATCCTCCATCCAGCAGGGTCTTCTTCTTAGGTCATTCCCTACTGCTGTGTTCGAGGCTTAATCCTCCTCCTCCTCCTCTTCTGGCCGTGCTTCCCCCTCTATATGCAGATAGGGGGCAGGACAGAGCATGCGTAATATTTTTGCTGAGTCTGCCTCAAACTACCCCACGCATGTTTACTTCCCATCAAGTCAGAACTGGTGGGGCACTGACACCAGCACAAGCCATACACACTCCTTCACAATAGGTCCAGCTGGACTTTGTTGAATTCCATATGAGGAACCAAGGTCTTCATTCCGACCGAGAGAATTCCCAAGCGGAGAGAAAAACAGAAAAGCAAACCCACAGGGTTGCCGTTTCATTTGGGCTGGCTAGATCTCATTCCATTTCATCTGACTGACAGCGGGAGCCTCACACTGGTAGTCTCTGGCATGCTGTGGCCCAAAGACCAAAGCCAGGAGAAATTCTGCCTAGAGATTTCTGAGAGGTTTCAATGGAGAATCAGCCGAGCAGGGAATTTGGAGGAGAAGCAGAACACACCTAGTGGGTGTCAGGAGGAGGAGGAGTTCTTGTCTATATTCAAGGCTTTTGTTCGGTCCAAAACCTTAAGCAAACTGACCTAATTTACAATTCCTGGACTAAAATACAGATCAGAAGAGTTACCCTTTGGTTTTCATACTCCTCTGTTCTTGCCTTTAAAACATAGCAAAATGGGTATATGAATAAAAATGGGTATTTTAAATTCAAATGCACACAACGATGTATGCTGCAGGACAAAAATCAATCAAAATTACACAACTTTTTTACTTGGTTTCTAATCAAAGAGTGATATGGAAACAGAAATGTGAGAATGTTGGAAACTGTGTTATACTGGATCAGATTATTGGTGCATCGAGCTCAGTACTGTCTACACTGACTGGCAGAGGCTATCCAGGATTTGAAGCAGGGATCTCTCCCAGCCCTACCTGGAGATTGAACCAGGGACCTTCAGTGGATGCTCCACCACCACCACACTGAGCTGAGCTCCTTCCCCGAGGGATGGACTCATGCTCAAGCAGAACTGACATGGGCCAGGACAGAATGATCTGTCCATCTTTACTGTTCTTCATTCCAGCTTGTACTGATGCTCTAAACCAGCCTGCAGTCCTCTAGATGTTATTAGATTACAACTCCCACCAGTGCAGTCAGTGGTCAGGGATGCTGGAAACTGGAGTCAAACAACAACTGGAGGGCCACTGGCCAACCACATCCCTGCTATAAACAAACTGGTTTGGCTATCTTTCCTTCTCATCAGCAGGACTAAATGCTGGGACTTTGTGCAGTGATTCCCTGGCTCCTGCTCAAAAAGACAATCCCCAGCAATTCAAGACTGTTTTCTTTGCAGGCGGGCCATGGCCCAATACGGAGCTGGAAATGAAGTCATGCTCTGGATTCCATCCTCTCCCCACACCTTGCTATCTTCTCTCGCTTTGCGTGATCAGTTTAGGTGGAGGATACATCCAACAGGGTTTTGCACGAGGAAAGGAGGCCTGATGGATAACACCAAAGACCCATCTAGTCCAACATCCTACTCTCAAAAGCACAACAACACTCTTCCCTAGCAACTAGTATTCAGAAGCACACTGCCTCTGACAGTGGAGGGAGAACACAATCATTAGTAGTCATTGATAGCCTTATCTTCCTTGAATAATCTTTTAAAGCCATGCAAGCGTGTGTCACTGTCTGTTGTGGGAGTGAGTTCCACAGTTTATATAGGGTGCGGATGGAGAGGAATTCGCTCACCATCCTTCAGTCACCGAAACAGCAGTTTCTCCATTCCAGTGGTTCTCAAACTTTTTTCTCTGGGCCACACTTTCAGAATAAAAAATTGCTTGCTCCACACTGATTTTTTTTAATTATTGATATGAAATACCTTGGGAAACAAAAAGAAACAACTCCTAGCAGTGCCTGATTTATAACATAGAACACAACTACTTTATAATATGATCATGAGGCATCCAGAAAGTATAAAACAATGCAACTACATAAGAACATGAATCATTCTCAAAATATATTGATTGTCCTTGAATCTTCATGCTACACTTGCTATCCTCTCTTGCCACAACAATGTGGTTCACCACACCCTTTGAGAACCACTGCTCCAGTCCTTCATTTCCTGTCCCTCCTCCTTGGACTCCGTTTTTTCCTTTTATGTTGTGTCTATTAGATTGTGACCAATGAATAAAGAGGTTGTTGGCATGGTGCGCTGGTTTAGTCCACCGCTGGTGAAAAGTTCACCACTGGCATACCGGAATCCCTGACTATTCTTAGAGGTGGCTTTAAAAGGGGATCAGGCAAATGCATGGAGGAGGAAAGCTGTGATGGCAAAATAGAACCTCCATGTTCAGAAACAGTATATCTCTGAATACAATTTGCCAGCAGGTAGCATCAGGAAAGGGCTGCTGCCTTCATCAGTGGGGTCTTGGGGGGCTTCTAGCAGGCCAAGGAAGGAAGCTCAATTCAACAAGGTAGCTCTTATGAAGGAAGGAACATAGTATTAGCCTGGCACAGGGCAAACCCACCTCTACGGCCTGCTCTGCTCTCCTTGCCCCTCTCTTAGAAAGCCTGGGCTTTGGAGTGTATGTGTGTGTGCTATCATGCTATCAGTCAGTGAGTGATCACTGCTACAGCAGACTCCCCAGTCTGGAGACTATTCCTCCTCCAGATCTTGATCTCATTCCGTTTTAACAGTTAAGAACTACCTGAAGGCTTTGTCTGTTTTCCAGGTGCTTTGACGTGATCCAGCAATGCTTTCCTTTTAGAGCATTTCCCCCCTTTTCCCCCTTAAAAAAGTTTTTCCCCCCTGCTGTGCTGTTTTTATGTACAATATCCAGACCATCATCTGGCGTGAGAAGAGGGCACACTATACGCAACTCTCTCACACATGCACACACGCACACACACTATTCCAGCTCTGCAGTTTGTCGAATTCTCTTTCCCCTTCTGCCAAAAATTAATACTGCACGGCCGGCTCAGCTGGGCAATATCTCCTGCTTAGCCATGAATGCTGCAGCCCCTGCCAAGTCCGTTGTGCAAACTTGATGGTTCCTACGTGGTCCCTCAAATCACCAGCCCTGCCTACATTGAGCTGAATCTCAGTCCAGTGTCCAAAACAAGCATGGAGTGTCAGGCTCTGTGCCATTCAGCTCTAACCCCCAAACTCTGACTCTGAACACCAGGCAGTGGTGCCTTTCAGCAGCATCCCAGAAAAGGACACTGGAGGTTAACAGGGAGGATTTCAAGGTGCAGGGGAGGGGGATACATGCCAAAAGTAGGGCTAGCAAATGTGGGGTCATGGGTGGGTTTAGGGGAACCAGCTCCAGAGTTTTTACAAGTCCGGGGCCAGGGGAAAGTGGGCAGGGTCATATTTTGTGCAAAAGCACACCCAGGGCCAGATTCAGACCTTTAGAGGTCCTAAGCATTGAAAAGATTATGGTGCCCCTGCCCTGGATATCATTCAAAATAAAAACAATAAAAACAATAAAAAATGTTCTTTGAAATGATGCAAAAGTTCCATGTATGCTGAAAATGCGCAACACAGACAGGATCTGATTTCCTCATATTATTTCCATCTTTGTTAGTGAGATCCCCCTTCCCCAATTTAGGTGGGGATAAGTAACAAAAAGAGAACGGAAAAATGGGGGGGGGGTTGTTGAGGGTAAGGAAATCTAACATGGTTTTGATTTTTCCCATAATGACTACTTTGATGCTTTAAAAAATAATAATCAAATGTTAAGTTCTTAAAAAAAAAATCTCTCTTTTTGTGCCCCGTTTTGCTGGTTCCCTGCTTTGGCTCCTCAGTAGGTAACCCAGCAGTGAGCAGACCAAAGCTGAAGGCAAAGCAGAATCAAGGGCAGAAGGTCTAGCAAAATGTGATCATTTTCAGACAATGTGCCACAATGTAAGGGGGTTTAGGACAGAAGTATGACGGAACTGCATCCAAAAACCTAGGGATGGAGAGAGACTACCGAAAGCCAGAAAGCAAAGGCAACTGGGCAAACATCAGGTGGCCAGCTTCAAGTTTCCAAATGACTCAGGAAGGGTAGGTGCCCAAGGGCAATGGGGGCTTCTCTGGAGGGCACATACACACGCCTCTGAAAGAGAAGCACCAGCCTACTCTCCAGCAACCTGCTTCTTCTTCTTCTTGGAAGCTGGGGCCATGGGTAGCCAAGTTAGCACACACACCCCCCAGTCTTATTAGTGGTTATTAGGCCATGGAAAACCTATGAGGCCAATGCCCGTTGGGCATAGTATGACAGGAATCGGCTAGAGACTGCAATTTGCTTGGCATCCAAACAAAGCCAATGAGCGCATGGCACAAAAGTCACCTCTGTGCCTTCCAGCCGGTTTGCAAGCCTACAAAAACTCAAACAGCAACAACAAAAAAGCACACACAGACCATGCCTCCAACAGAAAATGTGACAGCAATTAAGCAGCCCTTCCTCCTCCCCTCCCCTTCCAGGGAAAGGATCCCTTCTCTCGCAGCCACTCGCCTTGTCCATCAATGAAATAAAGTGTGAATCGTAGATCTGTCTAGGAAAACATTTCTCGCGGCGAGTAAACACACACTTCATAAACTGCCCCGGCTGCCAGCAGCAGACCAGGCGAGCACAGACCCGGCCTTTCATAAAATCACTATCTCCCAACAATGGCACGCTACAGACCCAAAGATCCCGAGGAAGGGAAATGCTGGAGATGCCTGGGGTTTCTGAAAACAGGCCCCGTCCGCAAGAGAGGGTGATCGAATAAAACCGATATTCATCAGCCAGACAAGCCCGTCCTCTGTTTGGCTGGGTGGCTACTTTCTCCGGCAAATCAAAGTCCCCTCCCTTTGCAGCCTTGTGTATTTTTCTTCCATCGGTTCAAAAAATGAAAATGGAATATTTCAGAGGGCCTGGAGAAAGGGGGCTGTGAAAATATTTTCCTTGCGCTGCCACCGCGCAAGCCAAAGAAGTATTTTCGGCACAATGATGACTCTCTCTATTCCGGCACGCCAAGCCTGACGTTAGATAATAAAGGGCAGGAGGCCTGCGAGCGCCAGGCGTTGTGTAAGGGCCACTGTTCGGGAGGCTGCAGTGTGGGTCAGCTTCTGCATTCCTCCTTTTGAAAAGCATAGTGTGTGTGTGTGTGTGAGAGAGAGAGAGAGAGAGAGAGCGCTGGCAGGGAGGAAGAATAGGAGAGGTCAATCTAGAAATGATTTAAAAGGCTGAATTAAAGCAACTGCAAGGAAAAATAGGTCCTGACGGTTGTAAGCAGTAATGCTCACACACTCTTCCTGCCCTCTTTGCTGCATCTTCCCACTAAGGTCAAGTCCTCCTGACAAGTTGTGGCTGCTGCTTGCGGCTTTTGCAAAAGGCCAAATGGCCAACTGCATCTACCAGTGGCTCCTCCTTGGGTCCTCATATCTCACCTGGAAGGGCAAGAGGCTGGGCATTTGCTCCCCTGTAAGGGCTTTGGTGGCGCTGTGGGTAAAACCTCAGCTCCTAGGACTTGCCGATCGCATGGTCGGCGGTTCGAATCCCCGCGGCGGGGTGCGCTCCCGTCGTTCTGTCCCAGCGCCTGCCAACCTAGCAGTTCGAAAGTACCCCCGGGTGCAAGTAGATAAATAGGGACCGCTTACCAGCGGGAAGGTAAACGGCATTCCGTGTGCTGTGCTGGCTCACCAGATGCAGTTTGTCACGCTGGCCACGTGACCCGGAAGTGTCTGCGGACAGCGCTGGCTCCTGGCCTATAGAGTGAGATGAGCGCACAACCCTAGAGTCTGGCAAGACTGGCCCATACGGGCAGGGGTACCTTTACCTTTACCTTTAAGGGCTTTGCAGCTGGACATTCGAGCTCTAGATCAGAGGGCCAGTGGCAAAAGAGGGCAAAGCAACAAATGCAGATTTTGACTTCTGGACACTTGGCTTGTTTCTACACAAACTCACACACAACCCTCTCTCTCCTCCAGCCAGGCAAGCAAGATGCATTTTCAGAGTGCAAGGATACATTCCAAAACAGCAAAAACATTCAGATTTGGGGCAGATAGGAGAAAGTACTTCTTTGTGCAGCACAATGTTAAAGTATGGAGTTTGATCCCACAGGAGGTAGTGATGGCCACCAATTGGAGGGATTACACAAATTCATGGAGGAGAGGGCTACTGATGGCTACTAGCCGCAATGGCTATGCTATGTCCCCGCAGTTGGAGGCTGCAATGCTTCTACCAGTTTCTGGAAACCACACGAAGGGAGAGGGCTCTGGTGCTCAAATCTTGCTTACTTGTGGTTGCCCACTGCGGCAACAGAATGCTGGATTCCATGGTCCACTGGCCTGATACAGCCTTGGAGGAGTAAGGGATGAGGCCTGGGGAGAGTTTTAAGGGCCAGAAAGACAATCCTGGAGAGCCGCATTCAGGCCCTGGGCATGAGGTTCCCCACCCCAGTAATAATTAGAGCCAGTGTGGTGTAGTGGTTAGAGTGTTGGCTTAGGACCTGGGAGACCAGGGTTCAAATCCCCACTTGGCTGTGATGCTCACTGGGTGACTTTAGGCCAGGCACTGCCTCCCAGCCTTACCTACCTCACAGAGTTCCTGTGTAGGGGTTAAATTAGAAGGGGGGAACTATGTACGCCACCCTGAGCTCCTTGAAGAAAAAGATGGTATATTGAATGAATGAATGAATGAATGGTCATTGGGGATCTCTACCCCCCCACCTGATATCCTAGAAAATACGAGGTATAAAGAATGATGCTTCTGAGCATGAGCAGAGTACTTTCCTTCCTTCCACAACCACACTGGAGGAAGGGTTTCATGGCAGAGGGTTAATCCCTGACTCCTTTTGTTTTAGAACTCCAGCCTCAGCAAAGAGGATCTCTATGTCCAGGCCTATTCAAATGCTTGCAGGTACTGACAGCTGCTTGCTTGCCTTTACCACACAATGTCTGTGTCATGCAAGAGCACGCATGTAGCCTGTCATCTATCATGTCTCAAATTTATAGATTTGCAGGCTCCTCAGGGCAGGGATCTGTCTTTTTGGGTTCTGTAAAGCTACGTGCACATTGATGGCACTATATAGATGACAATCAATCATGGGACAGAAGAGCTGTCAGCTTCTGCAAGTCCCTTCTTTCAACATTATGGCTACGGATAGATGAATCTGCCATTTCAGGTTTCTCTCAGTTTCTCACAGTTTGAATCCTGTTTCATTCTCTCCATTTCCACATCAGTTTGTAGTAGTTGTTGTTGGGGTTTTTTTAAGACAACATTTTGTACACATTTACACGTGCATTTCACTGACTAAAACACCTTTTTGCAAGCTATTTCTCCTAGTACAATGCACATCTTTTGACTGGAGGACAGCATCACAAAATTTGGAGAAGTGCAAATTTCAGAGGATAGCTGAGTTTTGGTTCATCAATTGGGTTCCGGAACTGCAAATTAGAGCAAACAAATCCCTTCTCCATGCTTAAGTGTGGCTCATGTCTGTGACACAACTGAAGCTGAACTCTACCAATGGGGTTAGAATTCCCTCTCTCTAAAAACTCATTTGCAGCAAAGAAAAACTCAAGTCCTGAAATTCTGTGGCTGGTCGAATGAAGATTTAAAGGCAAATTTGCAAAGCTACCAGAATTGATAAGGATCTCCTTGGGAAGGATTCTGGCAACAGTCAGGGAGCAGAATCTGACTGACCAGGCTTCCTTCAGTTGCCATGGAGACCTCGTCACCAATCACTTCCCCACATGCTGCCAAGGCTGCCGCAAAGGAGATGTTTATGTCATTAGTTAATCGCCTGCCAGCTGTCAGGCTGAAGAATGGGAGGGGGGTTGTGTCTGAAAAATATCAGTAGGCTGGGAGGGGGCATCGCTTTCCCCTCCTGATGCTTCCTGCCTGGGCAAACCCACACGTAACCAAAGCAGTCTCTGGGAAACCTGCCTCGACCCCTAAGTACCTCTTCACTGTCAAAAAAACAGCCCAAAATTCCTAGTAGCAAAGCAGAGTTGGGGGAAGGAGGCTGGATGTCGTAATGATGTGGGGGGAGGTAAGGAGGGGGTGGTTTTTTATATTAAAAGTTAACTCTCCCACTTCTGCTTTCTAGCCAAACTTTTGATTGTATGTTGAATAAAGAGCAGCTCTCTGGGGTCCCAGTCTGCAGCCTTTCCCACTTGTTACTGTTTGAGCCTTGAACCTGGGACCTTCTGCATAAGCTTTGGATATCACAACATATGAACCTGCCTCATACCAAGTCAGGCCATTGTTCCATCTAGCCCAGCATTGTTTACTCTGACTGGCAGAAGCTCTCTGGTGGTGTCAGGCAACAGGTCTTTTCCTCTCGGCTGAACCGGAGAGCCCAGGGATTGAACCCTGTGAAGAGGGATTGATTGTCAATCCTCTCTAGGAACTGTAGCTCTGAGAGGGGAATATAGGGGTCTCTTAACCATTCTCAACACCCTTAACAAACCACAGCTCCCAGAATTCTTTGTGGAAGCTGTGACTGTTTAAATTGGTATCATAGTATGTATGGTATGTATGGGCAGCTGGCCTCAGGTACCAAGCCTGTTGGCAGACCAACTCTGTGCTACAAAGATGTCTACAAATGAGACATGAATGCTGACAACATCAACTCTGCCATGTGGGAATCCCTTGTAGCCAATCGCAGTGCCTGGAGACAGACAGGTCATATATCCACAGCGGTGACTAGAGTCCAAGAAAAGGAACACCATGCTGCAGGAGCTGTAACTCTCCAATGGTTTGACTTTAACGCTGATGGTGCACTCTTCCACTATCTCTCATGAGAGACGAATGCCAACAATAGTGTGAATGTGGCCTAAGTAAACAAAGTGAGCAAAACAAGCACAGGAAGGGTCCAAAATCTCTCACTGAAGAAATAAAGTCTCCTCTTTACTTTCTAACTTCCTCAAGCAAATGTGCAACATCTGAAACATACCTGAAATATCGTCTCACCCCTTCTGTGCCCTGTCAAACTGCAGTGCAGCTGAGGTCCTCCTGCAGACACAGTATTTCAGAAGGCCTATTCCACGCAATGTAAAAATTGAGCCTTTATTGTGGTGACACCTAGCCTCTGGAATTCCTTCCCCTTGAATATTAGACACATGCAATCTCTGCTGCTTTTTCAGAGCCTGCTGAGAAGACCTTTGTCTTCTAGAAGCCTTTTAAGATGATATACTTCTCAGAAGAGCCTGGCTGCTGAACCAGGCCAACGTGAGCCCAACTAGTCCAGCGGTGTGTTTGTGCAGCAAGCTTATAAGATGCCTAAATAGGAAGCCCAATCATATAAAGGCAAGAGCCCCTCCTTTGCTGTTATTCGCCAGAACATCAGAAGAGCTCTGGAGCTGGATCAGGCCAAAGTGGGGTCTGTCTAGTCCAGCACCCTACTCTCTCAGGGCCACCTGGATGCCTATGGGAATATAACACTACAAGAAGATCCTGCTGCATCAGTTCAGTGGCCCATCTAGTCCCACTGGCCAACCAGATGCCCCAAAGGGAAGCCCACAAACAGGATCTGAGCGCTCTCCTCGCTTGTGGTCCAGGAAGTGCTAATTAGGAAGGTCTGTGCTGAAATGGGAACAAATTTCTCCCTCATTCCTAACACACACTCACACACCCCGCTGTGAAAACATAAAAAGGACACACGGTCTCCGGAACAACAAGCCAAGAGTGCTCAGAGGCAGTTATTCAATTAAGCTTTTTTGCTCCCCAGAGAAAAAGAAGGGAAGTAGCTGCTCAGAGCAACAGCTGTTGGGGCAGGAATAGAGTTGGAGAGACCTGCTGCTCCTCCGACTCCAGCCTCAACACACAGCACCCTTTAATCTTCCTCTCCACATGTTGCTAAATTGAGATCGACAAAGAGCAACCAGGGCAGAGATAGTACCAAAATCTTTTCCTTCCTTCCTTCCTTCCTTCCTTCCTTCCTTCCTTCCTTCCTTCCTTCCTTCTTTCCTCCCTCCCTTTCTTTTTTTTGACAGCCGCAAATTTTTCTTTCATGCCATGAAAAACCCTTCAGCAAAAACTTTTCTGTAGGCAATCAAATTAACTGTGACACCATCACACTCTCATGAGGACAAGTGTAGCCACTTCCAGATGACCTGTCTATTGAGTGTTCATTTTGACTTGTTTGTCCCAAAGCTGTTGGGGTTTTTTTTGGGGTGGTGATGGAGGTTAAACAGCATTGGATATTTATTGACATGTTTGCAGGGAGGCGAAACAACATTGCAGCAGAGCAAAGTCGGTTTCTTGAGGAAGCAGCTTTCTCACACGAGAGCGCAAAATCTTCTGCAACCTGAACTTGCCGTTATGTGACTGGATCCCACCTGACAAAGGTATGGAAGTACCCCAATGTTTTGCTTAATTAAAAAGATATATACCCTGCCTTACCCCAAAGAGTCCAAGATGGCTAACAACACCAATAAAAAACAATGAAGATATGGGAAAAGTCCTGTCAGTGCTCAAACACTTCCCACTCAGCCTTGTTTAGCTACCTTCATGCCTTCCCATTTGGTCCTTTGGCCAGTTTCATAATCACATAAGAGCCTGCTAGAGCAGGCCAATGGATCATCTGGTCCAGCATCCTGTTCACACAGTGACCATCCAGATGCCTGTGGCAGTCCTCAGGCAGGACTCAAGCTCAAGAGCATTCTCCCCTTCTGTGGTTTCCAGCAGCAGGTATTGAGAAGCATCACTCCCTCCAACCATGGTGGCAGAGAACAGACATCATGCCTGGTGTGTCATCCTCCATGAATTTGTCCAATGCTCTTTTCAAAGGCTGGTGGCCATCACTGCCTCCTGTGGGGGAGTGTTCCATAGTTTACCTATGCACTGCACGAAGAAGCACTTTTATCTGTCCTAAATCTTCCAACATTCAGCTTCATTGGATGTCCATTAGTACTAGTGTTATTGGGGGGGGGAGCTTTTCTACATCCACTTTCTCTGTGTCATGCGTAATTTTATACACTTCTATCATGTCACTTCTTGCTCATATTTTCTCTAAACTAAAAAGTCCCCAATGCCGCAACCAGGCCTGTGCAGAGCTTGTCTGGGGCCCAGGGTAGGAGTCCTATATCTTCCACTGTAATTCTTTTCAGTTTCATCCTAGATGGCATGGCAGGGGGCCCTGGCTAGTGTAGTCTTCAAAAGCCTGGGACAAGTGTACCCAGCTGTCCTCCACTCTGCCTGCAACCTTTCCCCATAGGGCAGTTGTTCCAGCCCCTCAATCATTTAGGGTTTCCCTTTTTGATATGTTCCTGTGACTGGGCAGTGCACAGCAGACTCATTGGAAGAGATTCAGCAGGGAATTACAGCCCCCAAAATACAACATCTCTCTTTTTCTCTCCCCAGTCTCCCTTGCCTTTCCCCTTTCTTGGTGCATAACGCCAGGTTTCAGCATGAGACTTAGCCAGCCAAGCCCTAATCCCTGAAAGGCCAGCAGCAGAGCCCAGATGCTCCCTGGATCCTTCAGCTGCAATTACAGACACCAAACTTAGAAAGCAGAGGAAGTACATGGTATAGTGCTATGTTTTGGGAAGTGGGCTCATGATTGCAGCCGTGCTGCATGCCCAGCTGATTTGGAGATTATAGCTAAATCTGAACAGACTGGTGTCCAAACAGAGATGTCCAAACAGCTATGGAGAGCTTCCGCAGGAGAGACTGACGTGTTAATAGCGGTTTGCTTTTCAATCCTAGATTGCTTTCCCCCCACATATCTGCTTAGATTGAAAATGCATGTTTGCGTGTTCTAAACAACCCATGTTTAAAACTGAAAAATAACTTATTGATCTGTGGTGTGTACAGCTGTACACTGTCCAAGCCTGCCCCCATCTTCCGTGTCACAGTCCTTCATTTACTTGTACAAGGCAAAATGCCACAGATTGTTCCTATCTATCATCTATCTATCTATCATCTATCTATCTATCTATCTATCTATCTATCTATCTATCTATCTATCTCTGTCTGTCTGTCTGTCTGTCTGTCTGTCTGAAAAAGATCTATATCACAAACCTTCAGTTTGCCAGAATTTCTAAGTTGGAGACCAGAGTACAATAATAGCAACAAAATAGCTCCCCCCCCCCTAAATTTTCAGATTGCAAAATTATTTCGATCTACTTTAGTAGGATGCCCCCTGCACTGCCCACAACTTCACACAAAAACAAATTAAGACTGGCCATGTTACCAGCACACCCTACAAACTAATAGCTCAGTTGGTAGAGAGCAAGACTCTTAATGTCAGGGTTGTGGATTCGAGCCCCACAGTGAGCAAAATATCCCTGCATTGCAGGGGGTTGGACTAGATGACCCTCGTGGTCCCTTCCAGCTCTACAGTTCTTTGATTTTATCATTCTAATGCATAAGCCCACCACCCAAAGCATGCAACATATTGCTTCTGGGTTAGATGCACAAGTTCAAATGGCTGCAACCTGGAAGCAAAAGAAAAAAAGATGGCCATTTTTAAATAGACACAAAAACAGTATGCTGCATCAGTTGTGGGAGGGGGCAATAGAGCCCGCAACCGTCCCGAGTCATCTGAGGCCAGAACCAACAACAGGAGGGGTGAAACAGCACCAGTGGGGGGTGTGGGGCCAGTGAGAGCCGATGTTGCAGCTGCCCTATAAAGTTTGCCTTGCCCACTGCTTCCTACCCAGCTGCAACCTGTGGTTAGTTTGAAAGCTTTGCATGTGCATGCGTAGGAGGGGGTGGTGCCCTTATCCTGCACCCTGGCACTCCTTTTGATGTCCCGGCATCGCCTCTCTTTGCAGTAAAGATATGAAACATATGTGGGCCTCCCCCCTTCCTTTATACGGCACCGCTATAGTTTCCATTGTTCGAGGGCTCCCCAAAGGACGCAGCTGTCCAGGCCAACTCCAGCGCGTGGCTCTGCTGGCCAGCGAATGTCACAACCCAACCGCCCCGCCATCCAAACAAAAGAAGACAGAGTGCTCTGTTTCCTCTGAGTCTATTGACACAGCTGGGAAGGAGGAACGGGAGCTGGGGCAGAGGCGTTCCTCATCCCACGTGGTGGGCGTCCACGCCCAGCTGCTCTGTAAGGCAGCCCATCTCTCTTGCTCTCCTGTACAATGCACTCAGAAGACCTCCCCCTTCCTGCTCACCAAAGAAGCGGGCTGGGAGGTGATCTGAACCTCCAGTTGCGCTGCAGGATGCAACTGAGGTCAATGGGGAAAACGCCATGCTGTTCCTTCTTAGATCTAGGACAAGGCCATCACCAGGCTTAAATATGGCCATATTCACATCATACATTTGAAACTCTACCATACCACTTCAGACAGTCATGGTTTTCCCCAAAGCACCCTGGGAAGAAGTTTGGAGGCCCCCATTCATCTCCCTGAGATAAAATCCCCAGCAAAGAGGGACTGATGGTTAAACCACTCTGGCAACTATACCTCTGGGAGGAGAGCAAGCATTTCTGAATAACTCTCAGCAGCACCCTTAATGAACTACAGGTCTCAGAATTCTTTGGGGGAAGCCATGACTGTTTGACATGTGGCATAGACCACATTCGCCCCATAAACACTATGATATCACTAGCAGCTGCATGTGGAGGAGCGGGGACGCGAACCCGGTTCACCAGATTCCGAGTCCCCCGCTCTTAACCACTTCACCACACTGGCTCACTGGAGGTGCTAGACTTGAACTTTTGAAAGAAGAGAAAGTGTTCTACCCCTGAACTCTGGCCCTTCCCTTTCACATAGGAAGCTGCCATATGCAGAGCCAGACCATGAGTCCATCTAGTTCAGCACTGTCTACAGCGAATGGCAGCAGCTCTCTGTGGTTGCAGGCGGAGGGTTCTTTCTGAGCCCTACTTGGGGATGCTGGGGTACTGAACTTGGGACCTTTTGCATGCAAAACAGATGCTGTGGTAACGATCTACCATCCCAAACGCATGGCTATGTTTTCATTCTGTGTTTTTAAAAAGGCACTTTGCACATGCTCAGGCACTCCCATGTATTTAGCGTCATTTCACAAATCCTGGGGCTAAGGGCTTCTTCTTTTTGCAAGCATGGGGAAGATGTGATGGGTCTAAGTCCCGGTGATTCCTGGCTCAAATTAACCCTTGCCCTTAGGTCTCATCTTTGTCTGTGTCTGGAACAGCAGGATGCCGATGACAGAGAACAACCAGATGTTCATTCTCTGCACCATAACCTGCATGCATAACCCTCCCAAGGCTGACCAGATGAAACGAAGCACACCTGGCTTGCATTACAGGAATGAGAGAAGCTCTTTAGAGTGGGGTACAGCACCCCAGCAGTGTGAACAAGCACCTCCCATGGAGTTTGGCAGTGCATCCAGTAGCTTATTCCACAAAGGGATTTTTTTTGGGGGGTAGGAATCCTCCAGCTGTCTGCAAGTGAAACAAGCTGGCCTCCTACCACTGTGGCCTCCTACCATTATCAACCCCCACCCCAGCAAAAATAAAAAATCATTATTTTCTTGAAGAAGCATTATGAATACGGTGACATTTTAATAGGAGACATCTATCAATTGGCAACATTTAGATTCCCTTCTAAAAATGAATTAAAAATGTGCTCTGTATATAATTATTCTTGCTCCCTGCCTCCAATGTAATTTGAGGTAGTAGCTTTAGTATAGGCACCCCATTTAGAATCAAGGGGTAGTTGATAAATGCAAAGCATATTCAAGGCATTGGTTCCTTTCTTCAGAAAAAAGAGGCTAGCTCTTTGAAAGCACTGGAACCAGCACTGGCCCTATGGATGCTGCTAGACTTCAACTCTCACCAGCCCCAGGGGCATGGCCAGTGGTCAGGAATGATGATGGGAGATGGAGTGCTGCAACATCTGGAGGACCACAAGCTACCCAGCCCTGTCGCAGGCCTCATTCACTCTATACGTTCAAAGCACTATGCTACCACTTTGAACAGCCATGGCTTCATCCAAAGAATTTTGGGAGCTGCAGTCTATTAAGGGTGCCGAGAGGTGTCAGGAGACCTGTAGTCCTACACTGGCCTACAATCCCCAGAGTTACCTGGGAACAAGAACTGATAGTTAAACCACTCCAGGAATTGTAATTCTATGAGGGGAATAGGGGAGCCTCCTAACAACTCTCAGCACCTGTAACAAACTACAGGTCCCAGGATTCCTTGGGGGAAACCATGACTAGTTAAAGTGGTATCATAGTGGTGTGACCGTGGCCACAGATAGGCATCGTGAGGCTCTGCAAGCCAGGCTAGTTCCTCACATGGTATGAGAATGACCCTGGGACCATATCCCAGAATCCTCCCCCGGCCCCCGCCCAAGACCTGCAGATATCAGTTAGCAGATAAGTCAATGTGGAAAGCATACCCTGAAGCTACAAAGTTTGAAAATCACAGCACTTAGTCAACAAAGAGTAGCCATTGTCCTTTTTGGAATTGCATTTTTGGCAATGCCCCCATCATTGTGTGACTGGGGGTGGGGTGGGTATTTTTTTTTATTTAAAACTTTTTTATTTCATTTTTTGCCTCTGGGCCGCTAAATGAGGAACAAATGCAGAACATTCCTTTATCTCCTGGCCTTGATGGAATGACAAAGGCAAAGCAATAAAATGCATTTTTTTAAAAGAAAGGAAGAAAAAAAATAGAGCTGTAAATTTAATTTCCTCTTAAACCATTTGCTTCCACTTAGTACTCAATGGAAAGCCCAGAATGCTGGCAGAAGGGAAGCTCTCACTTGAACAACTATCAGCCTACAGAGCAACTTTCTCAAACCTGGTGCTCCCACCCCAAATGATTTGGACAGATCCCATTACCCCAGAATCATATGGCCATGTAGACTGGCGCTGATGGGAGTTATAGTCCAAAGCACCTGGAGGGCTCTCGATTGAGGAAGTTTAGGTTAGGGAAGGACCCGAGTTTTAATCACACATCTTATCTGTGAATCACTCATTGGGTGGTCTAATGTATCACAGAGAGTTGTTGTGAGGGTAAAATGGGGGAATAAGAGGGCCATAAGAGAGGTCAATGACAGAGAATTCACAGAACAAGGGAGCTGCCTGGAAGAGGCACAGACCTGCTGCCAGCCCTCTCCCACCCCCCATTCTATCCAGACTGCTATGTGTCATGGAGGAGAATTTCACTTCAGTTTGCATCAAACCAACTTAATTCACACTTTGTGAAACAATACGCGAATCAAAACACGTCATCCTTCTTTGCATCCTTTATATTTAAACCAGGCTTTGGGAGGCCCCCTGAAAATCAGGCTACCTGAGCATTCTTCTCATCTGTGCAATAAGCAATGGGAGAAAGGAATGTGTGCCATGTGCTGATCATCCTCTATTCTCCAGTCATGAGTTCAGCTTCCCCCACGGACATCTGCTCCTGGAGACACATGTGAACTGATGAAACAGACAGATTGAGTGGGACCATTAGTCCATCTAGACTAATGAACATCTACTCTGACCAGAGGTGACTCTCTGTGGTCTGATCTCAGGCTTGCTAAAGGCACATTGAGAGGGCAGAATGTCTTTCCAGCGTGGTGCAGAGCAGTGGTTCCCAAACGTTTCCCCCCTGCCTTGAAAATTGCCCCACACAGAGTACATTATGGTAATTAGCCATGAAGAATTACAAATGAACTCTCATCTTCTTCAAGGTGTTTGGCTCAATTAAAGATACTAAGCTCCATCTTCCCTGGCTGGTGTCCAACCTCTTTCAGGTCCCTTCCTCAAGTCTGCCCCCTGAGTCCCAGTTTGTGTCCCCCTCACAAACAAAATCTGATGGTGCAAGGATATTCCTGGAAGAACATGCCTTTGACCGAAGCCTTGGAAGCCCCCGGATAGTTCAAAGATAATAACGAGAATCCCTTAAATAGAACCACTTCAAAGAACTGCAGCTTCCTACCCGATAACATCAGGAGGTAGAATCAAAGGCTTCTTTCTCGGGGCCCCAATAGAGGAAAAGGCCAAAAATAAAATCTGTTTCTTTAAAGCTCTCCAGTTGGCCAAAAAGGACAGTTCAGGCCTAAATAAAGGAGGCCGGGGTGTCAAAATCTGTCCCACTTTCTCATCACAGGATTATCAGTTGGCCATGGCGCATACAGATACCAACATGTAGACATCTCTTGAATCAACCTCTCCTATTATTTTCTCCTATTGTACTTTAAAAACGAGGGATCAGTTATTTCAAATCACTTTCATTTGTATTTTAGACAGGGGTTGACAACACAGGGCCCTCAGGTGCCAGGGTGCCCCCTGGTACTTCCCTATGACTTCTGGGGGTGGACCTTGGTAATATGGTGCCCTAAGCAAACACAAAATTTGGTGCTTCGGTAAATATTTCTATTTTCACAATAATACCTTTTGGTACAGTTGCTTTTTATGGATCTTGTCATCGGGTACTCATATAAATGTAGGTATTATTATTATTACTATTACTATTTTGTGCCCCCTCAGCTCAGCGCCCTGTTGAGGCGAACCACCCACACCACCCTAAATTTGGCACTGATGACCTCCACAAAAGTCCTCAGTTACTATCTCCTCAAAAATTCACAGTGCACGAGCAGCATTTTGTTCTTCCTCCTCAGTTTCCTGTTTGCCCTGGCTTGGCCTCTCCTACATTAAAACATGTCCCCTTAAACATGCTTGCATTTCAGTGGATGCCAGGACTGGGCACCAACCTTCCCTTCTGCTCTGAGGAGAGGGGCAACACACTTTTCTCTGTGAATGAGTGTGGAGGTGCCCTTTCCTCCACTGATGGGGAAGCTAATGCCATTTATCTTTCTGCTCTTTCTGCACACTCCTTCTTTACTTGTCCCAGGAAGCAGGAAGACACTGAGAAGGTGGGGAGCAGATCCTGCTAAGCCACACCTACCGGTACTTATAACATGTGCTCTGGGATCAAGTTAACTATTTCGTGCACACAGGTGTGAGTCAGTAACTGTATGCAGTATTAAAACACTTGCAGCTTCCAGGTAAGCCTTGAAATGGCACAGGCTGCCATCATAAACACACTTACTGGGAAATAAACTCAGTGAGACGTACCTCTGAGCAAACACATTGAGAATTGCTCTGGCAATATAAGAATTAAAGTGTCTAGTAGTACAGGCAGATGGACCTAAGTGAACTTCTGGTAAATGGAACAACATCAGACAGGAGCTACGTTAACTGGCATGTCAGGGTTAAGAGTAACATCGCTTTGTTTATACTCCCGTCTCCAGTGTGCATACTTTCAATAATTTGTAGCAACCAATATTATGCAATAAACTCCACAGCCAAGGCCTACTGGATAAGCTGCTCAGATTGGTTGCTGGCTTCGAAGCCCATAACTCATCAGGTGAAGTGTTTCTACTGATTTTCAAAGCATGGTGATGACAGCACAGGTCAAAACACACCAGGAAAAGCTGTTCATCTCAGGCTGAGGCTTTCACAAAAAGAAGATGGGGAGGCAATGTTGTGTCTGGACTGTGTCACTTGCAGATGACAGGTGGGGTCCTTGTATGGCTGAATGCTCCTCCTTACACAGGATCATAAGAGAAGTCCTGCTGGATCAGGCCTAAAGCCCACCCTGCTCTCAAAGTAGCCAACCAGATGCCACAATGGGAAGCCGACAAGCAGAGCAACAGCACTCTTCCAGCAACTAGTATTCAGAGGCAACTTGCCTCTGACAGTGAAGGTAGACATAACAATCATGGCTAGCAGCTATGGACAGTCCTGTCTTCCCTAAATTTGTTTAATCCTCCTTTAAAGCAATCCAAGTTTAAGGAAGGTGAAGGAAAATAAGTGGTAAATAGTTTAAATGCCCTTGAACATTTCTGTAACTTTACTAAGACCTCGCCTAAATGGTGAGTTATTTCGTAATCAATCTCTGTTAAAATTACAAAAATATTAAAGTTGGATCCAAGTCGTGGCTCATTATACATTCTAGAACTCCAAACATACTAGATTCAACTTACAGACAAGCTATGTTTGATTTCAGCAGCATTACTAACTTCACATTTTTCAAGGACATATGAACCCTGAGTAGAGCCATGGAGGATCAGACCAAAGACCTATCCAGTCCAGCATCCTGTTCCCACAACTGCCAGCCAGATACTCTAATCACCCAGGTTTAATGGGAAGCCCATAAGTTGGATATGTGCGCACTAGCCTTTTCCGCATCCATGCTCCCCAACAACTGGCATCCAGAGGCAGGCTGCCTCTCACCCTGGAAGTATGACACAACCACCGTGTCCAGTAGCTGCTGATAGATTTATCCTCCATCTAAAGCAGTGGCCATCACAATAGCTTTGGGAAGCAAATGTCATAGGTTAACTATGCCATACAAAGCATTTGCTCTGACTGAGCAACTCAACCCAGCAGTGATTACAATCACCTTGGAAGGTTCCCAGGTAAGGCAATGAAACAATCTGACACCATCATAAGGAGAACAAAAACGGTCTCTGTTTCTCAGATAACCATGAGAAGACACCTCCCATATTGAGGAGGAAACAGAGCAGCACTGTCAACAGAGCTTGTTGCACCACTACCTCCGTTGGCCCTCGGCTCAGCCTGGTTCTCCAGAAAAAGGGGAGTGAAGATAGGGCATATTGAATGTACTCCCAGAAGCCTCTCCACTTAATCTGGTTATATGGTTGGGATCAGACTGGAGAAGTTTTCTGTATTCTGAGCATTTTGCCCTGGTTGGGAAAGATCTGAAGAAATTGGTTCTGCACACGCAAGGGAAATCTACTCGCAACTGCAAATTATCGTCAGGATAATGCAGACTCTTGCCTCACTTAAGAGGGCCTCAGCGCAGGAGAGGCTTCCTCAAGGAATCTGACCTTTAATAACAAATGACAAATTGAAGGCTTGCTCCATAGGCAGAGCCAGTATTACTCATCCAGTGCTTTGCAAGGAAGTCAATCTCACAATGCTGCAGCCACATGGATCAGGCCACTAATTAAAGTATCAAAAAACAGGGATCCCCCCCCCCCAAAGAAGCAAATCTTTCCTGCTGGGGCAGTCACTGTTTTTTCCTCTCTGGCTTGTTCTCTCTCCAGCAGTTTTTAACAGCTGTGATAGCAAAGGCATTGCATAACTGCCAATTTTGGGAAACCCCAAAGATGCAGGGCGCATTCAGGCAGGTGCACAGACACAAGCCTCTGCTGATGACCTCGATATAGCAAGCTGATGAATAGGGATGTCAGAGAATTCCAACCCAAACAGAAAAGGAAGTGGAAATTGCTGCAGTTTGGGTGTTTGTCTGTGGTCAGGAATGAAAATTGGTCCAGCAAATATTGGTATTCATTCACACCATTGTTGTTGTTTTTAACAGACAGCGAAATGTATAATGTAGAATTTGGTGGAAACTGAACTGCAGCAGAATGGAAACAGTGCTGGTTGTGATTGTGAATACAGGTCAGAATGGAAACTGCTTCTTACCTCTTTACCAGTAAGGACTCAGTGAGCCATATTCATGGTATATTAGACAGAACAGTAGTCTTCAACCTTTTCAAATAAACGGACCACCTTTAACCCAAACATGCATTTGGGGAACCCTTTCTTAATTTTTTACCATATACTGTTGGCCTTTGGAGCCATAGTCCAGAGGTGATTAGCTTTTTTCCCCCTGGCCACATTCAAACCTTCCAGGGGTCACATGCTAGTGGTGACTCTGGTCACCCCATACTCTTACACACCCACCCACACACCCACACCCACCCACCCACACCACCCTCAGCTGATCTGGACAAATCAGTTAGGAAGGCTGTCAAGGGTTGATTTGCATCCCCACCAGGGTCTTAGGCAGAGACATTTCAACCAAAGTGGGCATAGGCACTTTGCTCCTTCTTCCCACCATCCTTATCTGAGTCAAGGTGAGAGGTGGATGAACAAGCCAGCAGGTTGCTATGGTGAAAAGCAGGATCCGGTTTCCATAGGGGGGTGGACGGACGGACTGTTGGAGCTGGGGTGTAGCCCCTTGGCAGATGCCTGGCTATCCCTAACTTTGGTGCCAGTCCTGTTCCAACTGCCCAGTTGAATAGGTCTGGGCAGTAGCAGCAGTGGCAGCAGCAGGGAGAGCAGGCTCTCCGTATTCAAAATACCTCATATGAAAAACAGATGCCAGGAATCTTGCTGCAAATCAAAGCTGACAATGGTTGGGGGTGAAGTGGGGGGGGGGGGGACACAGGGTTGAACTCAGGAGCTTAAGGGAAGGCATGGATTCCTTCAAGCGGGGCTACTGTGGAGATCACCCTGGGGAGGCGGTTCCGTAATTGAATGAGCCTTCTGTATATCCAAGCAAAGGAACTGCCTGACAGGAGCCCACGAGAAATGCCAATAATCAGACGCTCGCACATAATTCATGTTTCACATTAGATGCTGTAGGAATGATAACTGCATACAGAGCGGTTACCTAGGGAGCCTTTCGTTTTCGTTAGCCTAAAAGCTATCACCGGCTGCCTTTTAAACAGATGTTTCCGATTGCAAGGAGCCGCTACTGAAAAGGATTTTCGGACATGCCATTCCACCTTGCCAGCAAAAGCTGTTCCTAAGTCTCTCCTTGTCCCATTCCCAAGTCCCAGCAGCAAATGAACAGCAGGACCAGGCAGGCTGCTGGGGGGAGGGCAGGGGCGGTAGGCTCTAATGAACTGTCAGCTTGGTGAGATGATAGGGCTGACAAAGCAAATGCTAATGTTCAGTGACAAGGGTAAATTGGTAATCTCTCAGGGGAAGAAGAAAAAGTAGAGAAGTTTTGCCGGCCCAAGCTAGCTGGGGCATTTGCAATGAAATAATCCAAAATAAATACTTGACCTCTCCACAGAGTTTCCCCCAGGGAGTTACAAGTTAGAAGTTTGCTCAAAGAATGTCTTTAAAACAGCAAGGCAAGATACCAGAGGTAGGAAGATGCAACTTTCAGAGGACCAGGGTGGAGGACAAGAAGCTCATGCAGGCAGGCATTCAACACTCTGACCTATAAGACTGCAGCCTGAGTTGAACACCTGACATGACTTAAATATGGGTATCTGCTGACACGTTTGAATTTTTCATCACCAGTTTAAACATACCTTAATCTGCGTTACCAACAATTGGTTTTTTTTTTTAATGGTAACTGTTAATTATATAAAGCCTGTTGGAAGAAGACAGTCTTCCCCTGCCAGTGGAAGGACAATGAAGGAGGGAGTTGTTGAGCCTCACGAGGAGTTCCCAAATTCCCAAGTCTGGGGGCAGCTACCAAGAAGGCCCTCTGATATCACTGCTTACAGTCTCTCCCCTCACCCCGCAAAAACTTATCTATATACATAGCCAACACAACTGAGGATCTCACACCATGCATCTGATGAAGAGGACTGTTGTCCACAAAGACATTTGCTGTAATAACTATGTCACAGTTGTATCAAAGAATGTTCTAATCAGAGTAAACCCGCTGAAATTAATGAACCTAAGCCATTCATGTTCATTAGCTTCAAAGGCTCTACTCTTAGCAGAACTAGCAATGGTGACAACTCTCAATCTTTTAGGTGTGACAAGACACTTGCCATGTTTGCTAAAAGAGATGAGCATGTCTGGAACCCATCTGGAAACTGATTGATCATATAAGTCATTCGATCAAGTAATGACTTGACTTGACTATCCTTTTCCATGCATATGCCTAACCCTTTAAAAAAAATACATCAGCACCTCCTGTGGCAATGAGTTCTACAAGTTAATTGACGCTGCTTGCCATACCCCTGCTGAAACTCTTTTTAGTAAAGGAGTTTGGTGTCCAGTCTTCTTCCTTTCTCTCCCTCTTTTGCATTCACTTTTCTCCATGTTGATGCTTCTTTTTAAAAACATACCAACAAACAAAAAAGAAACTGGTGTTCCTACCAGATCCTGGCCCACCTTAAGTCAGGCGATGATCCACCCACGGAAGACCAGCATCGTTGGATCTGGACTGGCGAGACCTGGGTTCAAATTTGAACTTTGCTTCTGATTCAACATGGGTACAATGCAAACGAGAAATGCAAGCTGCCCTTGAGATCAGGCTTTTGACAAGGGGCCCCCAGGCACAGAGCCTTTTGGCCTTGGGCTTCTACCACAAAAGATGAGCAGTAGGTGCAAGGCAGGTCAACTTTCCCCCACTGGAACCTGTTGGCAAGTAGAGAAAACTTGCAGAGCAGAGTCTGGAGAGAAGCAAAGTCCTGAGAACCAAGTTATTATAGCCCCACAGGGACCTTGTCTACAGCATAAAAGCAATTCCATGAAAGCAAAGGGCTAATATTTTAACCAATTCCCACCGTTTGACATCTATAATTTGCTTGGTCTTATTAAAATCTCAGCCGCTACGCTTCGGAAGAAGGTCAGCGCAAGGAAACCACCAAATCAAAGTAAAGAGACATGAGCAGCAGCGACAAGACGCTGATTGAAATATGCATTATTAAGGAGGCAGGGGAGACAGAAGATATATGAAAAGTGCACTCCTAGGCTATAAATTAACAGCTGTCTGTTATTAGATCCCAAAACTGAAAGAAAATCCCCTTAAATCCGTAGTGTGGAAGTCGGATTGTGAGACTAGGACTGAGAAGACCCAGATTCAATCTCTGCTTCATCACAAAGACCACTGGGATTGAAATGGAGAGGATAAAATGAGTTGGGGAAGAGCTAGGTACCCTATCCTGAGCTCCTTGGAGGAAAGAGGAGGAAGGTGATATCTATCATTAGGTAGACTGATGATTGCAAGCTTTTGAGTTACACAGAAGTCTTTGTCAGGCAGAATGCTAAGGTGGCTAAATTTCAGGCATGTAAATGGAGGAAAGCAGTCTATTCATACAAGATTTGTGAGTTTTGCCACTGTCCAAACTAATCAATGCAAAATGGCTGTGGTGATACCTTATATATTTCTTTCTGTTGCAATATGAATACATATATTTGTGAATCACACAAGACTCTTCACCAGGTAAAACATAAAAGAATCCCAGGTTCTCCACCCTTCCTGAACTTTCTCTGACCTCCATTAGTAATGCAAGACCTGACCAGCAACTGACAGAGAAACGCTAATGTACAATCAGAATCTAACTCGCTCCTTGCAAAAATACCCGCTAAGAGAAATGGCACAATGTTTTTTAGCACTGAATCACAAAAGGACATGACCTTCAGGGAATTACAGATCTATGACAATAAAAGTGAGTTTTGTATCACCTATTCAAAAAGGGGAAAAAAAGGATTTTTCAAAAAGACAGGATGCCATTGGTATATATTGCACTTATTACTGGGCTTCATCAAGGGTTGCTGGATCACTGCAGACATCCCCTGCTGGCCACAGTTAGGCACTGCAAGTTGGCTCGGATGACATACATACATACATCAGGCTCTTGCCCTTGCAGTCAGGTGGATGCAGCAAAGAGCAACCCAAATGACCAGTGCACCTTCCCTAAAAGGAAAGTCAAAAGAACATTCAGGGCTTTGGAGCTTCCCCTCCAAAAAGTGTGATGGAGTGAGTCGGAAATAGTACAGAGACATAAAAGTATTCATCTGGCAGGGTGGGGGAGATGGAGAAGAAGAGGGCTGTCCCTACTATGAGGCAAAGGGAGGTAGCTGCTGCATGCATAGGGAAGGGGAGACATTTGATTCAGTTCACATTTAAAGGAGGACCATCATAATTCAAACTTTCTGACACAATGCACCAACTGAAACACAGCCCTTTTTCAAAATTTCACACTTCTCTGAAGTTTGCAATGCCATTCTACAGCAAAGTAATGCGTACAAAAATGGATAAGAAAATAACATACAAAAGTGTCTTACATTTGGTGACATTGCTTTACAAAATGTGTTTGTTAGGCACAATTGCATATAAAAATGTGCACACAGTGTTAGGAGAATTTTGGTTTCTCTCAGTTTCTCATTTTTCCAATCTTAAGTTTAGTTCTCCAAATCCCTATAGCAGTTTGTGATTTTGTTTTTGTTTTTTTTAAAAAGCCCATTGTGAAAATTCACTAACATCTTAGCGTGCATTTTTCCTAATATACACATTTTTGTCAAGCAGTTCCCCCTAATATAATGCACTTCTGCATGTTAATTCCACGAATATATACAGTTTAATGCACATATTACTTGGGTGCAGAACTGCATTGCCAAATCTGGAGAAGCGTAAAATTCCAGGAATGACTGTATTTTGGTTCCTGTGTTGTTGCGGAAAGTGCACATGTGGTTGGTTTCACCTTTAAATGTGAACTGAATCAAACCTCTCCCTCACCCCTATCCTAGACGAATCAAAATTACAAAGTTTCCCTGCCCCAAAGCTACACATTCTGCCCACATGCCTTGCACGCTGGCACCAGGAGTTTGGTTTTCAAGCGATGGCAAACCTGGTCATTCTAGCAGCTGCCTTCTTCCACCCCAAGACGCCTGCCTTGCTGTTTTGATCATCAAGCTACTGTCTTCTCCTCCAGCTCTGCAGCCCCCCATCAGCACACTGTCTTAATCAGAGGCTACAGCAGAGCAGATGTTTAATCCATTCCATCTGGGCATCCTGCCTCAGCCTGTGGGCTTGCAAAGGGGGACCTTTGGAGAGTGAGAGAGAAAGTGTGAGAGGATGACGACGACAGATACAGGCCAGGGCGTCACCCCATCAGTATGGCGGGTGGGGAGAAGCAGTTGTTTGTGCACGTCAAAACGGCACGGCGAGTTTTCCTGTGCCCAGCTCTTCCTTGATTCCTCCTACACTCACATGGCCCCAATGGCAGAACTGCTTTTTTCATCAGCACATTCTGAGGTTAACACCTGAAATTCAGCCAGCTGCATGGCCCTCTGTCCTGTGGGTGGAACTCAGAAGTACTGATGTTTGATTCCTGCATTGTGGGGTTGGACTAGATGACCGTTGGTGTCCCTCTTGACCCTATAATTATATGATTCTATGATTAGAGCTTACCACCTAAAATGCTGCTCTTTTTTCTGCGGCCTACTTCACTGTAGAAAACCCTCTGTGTAAAGGAGTCCTCTATTTGAAGAGGTCTGTGATCCAAGTCTGGTTTAGAAATCCCTAAGAAGGCAGACCACCAGAGGCATTGAAGTTGCACATCAACAGTTAGTGACACCTGGACAGCAGACTGAGCTGGCAGAGACCGGTCACCAGATCCCAGAATAATCTCAAGTACAGTGAGGTGTCCTGTATTCCTATTTAAACTATAGTCGTTATTTCTAAATTTGCCTCTGTACATCTGCACTCTCGCTCTCTCTCCCCCCCCCCCCACAGACTTTTTATGCAAATCTGTGCCCTCTTTTCTTTGCGGGGGTGGGGGGTGATACCTTTCCACTTTCCTAGCAATGCAAAAGTGGTCACCCTAGCTGATTGATGTTGAGCTTGTGCATGTGAAAACAGATGTGTAGTCACTGTGACAGTTCACAAATGAACAATGGGGCATACTTCTGTAACACCTACCAATTCTATTACCCAGGAGCAGGACCCAAGTCCTGTACCCCAATATTACATAACAACAGAGGCTATGTTCTAACGTCTGCCTGCTGTATTCATTTATTCTGCAGTTACCCTGCCCTCCTCTGATTTAAACACCAAGGGGACTTTCATTTTTTTGCTTAAAGATGCCACAACGTAAAAAGGCTACTGCCTCCAGTATCTTAGCACTCAGTTCAAAATATGCCTCAGTGGCAGCTGTGCCTCTAATATTAGGAAGCATATTACATGGTCTTACATGTGGACTAGGGGAAAGATTACACTGCTAAGACCCCAGGGAGGAAACGAGGTCCTGAAGAATAGCAGCTAGCACTAGCAGCAAGCAGCATGAAAACGGGGTCTCTGCTTTTGTTAAAAGGAGACAGATGGATCCACTAGATTTCCCTCTCAAACAGATTACAGACCTGAGTCAGATCAAGGGCGGATGTGTTTCTAGAGTGGGCACAGAGCTGGTTCTGAGCTAGTCCACAAATATACGGATGGTGGGTATAGTACACTCCTGAATACCCACTACACTAACCATGCAGGACTGGAGACTTCTGGCATGCCAAGGGAGACTTTTTCACCCATAGGTCCTACACTAATCCATGCTCAGTTCTGCACATACCAGACACACAACTGGCTCAAGGTTGCAGCATGGAATCTTAAGGTAATGATATGCACAACTGCACAAAGGTCCTTTTTGTGTGGTGTTTACAGATGCAGTTTTAAACATGCACAGTTGTGCACACTGACCGAGCAACAAATGAGAAAGCAAAAACAACGTGATTCTGTGCTGCTTTACCAAAGTGCAGGATAGTGTGTACATATTCATAAAACACCACACAAAATATAATTCGTATATGATCGTATGCTCAGTCCCATTGAGACTGTTTCTCTCTTTCTCTCTCTTTGCAGTTTTTATTAATGTATCAGTCATACAGCAGAGAACAAATATGTCCACGAACAGAGAGCTGTGCACTCTACAATTCATGAAAAGAAATCCTCCTAGTTACTTCATGAGTACTGGGAACACAAGGCAGAGCAAACCTTTGAGACAATGGAAATTGAACAAAGGGAATAATCTCATCTGTTTTGTACCAGATCAGACCCTTAGGACAACTGGCTCAGTAACTGCCTGCCCTGACTGGCAGCATCTCTCCCAGGATTTCAGCCCTGCCTAGAGATGCTGGAGATTCATCTGGGGACCATTTGCATGCAAAGCAGATACTCAGCCACTGATCTATGGCCCTTCCTCCTAAGCTACAGCCCTCCCACTGCCATGCATTATGTGATCATCTCCTTTGCAGATCCTGCCTGGACTTTTCTAGGAATTTAGGAGATGCCGCCTTATACCCATGTCAGACTAATGGTCCATGAAGCACAGAATTGCTTGCAATGGAGACCAGCAGCAGCAGCTCTCCAGGGTTCAGAGAGGGATGTTACCTGATTGACAGGACTGAACCTGGGATCTTCTCCATGTAAGGCACTGAACTATGGCCCTTCCCCATTGATGCACAAGCTATACCATCAGATACAAGTCATCAAATTAAGAGAACCCTAGTGATGGGAAGCCAGGCGATGCACCCACATGCCCAGACCAGCCCTTTAAGAGTCATCTGCACCCCCAGGAGATCCGGCTTGTTCTTGCTCTTGTTTGGAAAGCTTCTGGCTTCAAGGGGCATAGGTAGCTCATTCGTCCATGTTGTCAACATCTCAGATGGAAAAGCCATCCACCGAGAGCCCAGGATGAGATTCTAATTACTATTCAACATACTAGCCTACATAAGTACAGCATAGCCTTCCAAGAAAAGCAGACGGCAGGCTGGGAGAGCTGTTCCCAGACTTAAATGCAGTCTCCCTCTTCCTCGGGAGCCAAGCTCCACTGAGGGCAGATAGCAATTTGCCGGTGTTGGTTTTGAAGGCCCTTATTCAAAGCCAGAAGTATTCACTTCTGTTGGTAATCTGCCCCACCCTGGACATGTGAGAGAGTGTGTCCAACAGCACTCCTTTTTCCTTTAAGGAACTTAGCAGCAAGGCATGCATAGGCGCTCCTCCTCACACTTTTCTCACAGACCTCAAGATGAGAGGTCACCTTGGATCTGCCCTCTGAGAACAAAGGAGCAAGCATTGGTGCCTTTGCCTTCTCTAGATCAGTTAGGTGAGAACTAGGAACCTTTTTCTATCCAAGTTATGTACTTCCTATAATAGACTACTCTGTAGTTTTCCTACTCAACAAGCACCTCTCTGTGTGTGGCTGCAACAGGTAAAGTCAGAGCCAGATTCACAAGCTGCACATCAAAGGGCTGCAATAGGTTAGCTGGCTTAGTTTCAATTGATGGCACCCCATCAGCCACCGCCACCATATGATTCCATGGCATGGAAATGACAAAATCAGTACATTTGTAGAATTCTCTTTATATGTGGGATGGGGCAGCTAAACATTAACTTTCTAAGCTTTAGGTTACAGAAAAAGAAAGGCGGTGACACAGCCCCCTTCCAGACTGGTTGTATTAAAGCGCCATGTGAAAGAACTCATCTTCCCTCACCCCCTCCTCATCTCCCTGCAACTCATTTAGCACTTGGCAATGGGTGGAAGCTATTTTTAAAAAGGTATGCAACTCTCTCCGAAAACCCAACTTTGAAGTACAGTTCAAGGCTTTGTTGCTGCTAAAAAAGAAAAAAAGGAGGATTTTGTTTAGGGGGGAAGCACAAATATGAGTGATTTATTGGTCTGCAGTCAACTAGCTCAGGGTCAGCTGGCAAGGGTAGATCTGAGCAAGCTTCTTTCCCCATTAGAGGACTGCTGGCTTCCCTTTGCTGCTGAAAAGGTGAATCAAGTACTGTGCTACCTTATATCCCATGGCCCTTGGAGGGATTTCCTCAAGGCCCAAGTGAGAGACCCCCAGAACAACACAACCTAATCTGTCACCAAGGCAGAGTAGTAGTATAGTGGAGGGGAGGGGAAGGCAGAGGTGTGCAACTCTGATACTTTTTTTGTAAAGTGCTATCTCCCAGTGTCACACTAACTGACTGACACCTCTTCCAGTGCCCTGGCAAACAAATGAGGTGATGGTAAGGCTTTCACTTTTTACTACTTACTGTTCATGACAGATTAGCACAGAGGAAGTCAGGGAAGGAGCAAAACAACCAAGCAGGGGGTGGCTACTTCTTTCCTTTTCTTTGATGAGGTTCCTACCCCATGCTAGCAGTTGAAATGGAAACACTTCTTTGCAAAATTGTTCACATTTCTAATTAAAAGCTACAGATTGGATTTCAACTGCCAGAAGATCTTTGCTTAAAACGTGGTGAGTTTTGTACCCTGGCTCTATGCAATCAGAAGTTACAGCCAAAGCAGTTTACTATGCACGGGATTGCAGCCATGCTGATCCTAAAAAAACTGGGGATTATATGTACTGATGCTCTTTAAGGATTGCATGGATGTGCGTAATAATGGAGCAACACAGCTGGTAGAGTTTTTGGACACTCCTTTGGAGTGTGTTGCTATGGAGCTGTCATGATGAGCTTCTGCACTTCAAAATCTACCACTACATCTTTGACAAAATATGCATTTAAACCTGCACATGAGTCAGAAGGGTGCTCATTAAATAGGACAGGTTGACAGGCTGGCAATTAAATGCCTGTTGACCCCTGGGGGTGTGACAAAGGAAGATGCTATTGCTATTTGCAATGGAGAGGGGGCTTAATAAATCTGCCACTCAAAAACAGCTGGAAGAAAACACTCCTTTTCCAAAGGGACATTTTACCATTGCCCTAATTCCCTCCACCAAAAGAGAAAAAACTTTTAATGACACAATGCTTTTTCAATCTGCAGAAAACCAACAGAGGTCATATCAGTGGGATATCTGGGATTCAGGAAGAAGGCAGAATCTCAACCAAATCTTTCAGACTTCTGCAAGAAACAGCAGGAAAGATATAGGATAGATATGGATTGTGGCTAACACCATGTATACATTACTTTCTAAGCCAGTGGTGGGAATGCTTGATGCAGAATGAAAGGGAGAATATGTATACAGTTTTAGAGCCAAATTACATGTGTCCTTAATTGTGCAGAGTTTTGCCCTTGAAAGCTAGGTTATTCTCTCTCTCTCTCTCTCTCTCTCACACACACACACACACACACAGCATATCAGGCCTCATTGTAGAGGTTGGGGAATTTACAGTAACTCTTTGCCCTCTGTTGAGGTCAATTCAGAATCCAGGTAGAGCCCCTCTCACTACATCACCACAGTTTGCATTACAAAACAAGCTTTCCTCTCAAAAAATATGGAGCAGACTCTGTTCTCTGTTGCCGCTGAGATTGCGGGTTCTGCACTGAGCAACGGGTTGGTCAAGATGACCTCCAAAGCCTGCTTCAACTTTTACGGCTCGGCGATTCATTTGTAAAATGTCGGAAGGCCTGATAGAGCCTGCAGAGTTCAATAAGGGAAAAATCTTACCAAACATTCCCAGAAGACCTCCAGTGTTGTAGGACCCAAATGGTTTGGGTGGGTGGAGAGATGAGAATCAGACTGAGATGCTCATGAACACCAGCCCAGTTCTTCAGTCCAAGAGGAAGTTGGAAGAAGGAGGCTGTTTTGTTTCACTATCCCCCACCCCCACCGACACAAGAAAATTCCTTTGTTTCATTTAAGATAACAAAGATGCAAAATCTGTATCAGATTTCCCAGGAAGTCACTATTAAGGGAGGGGGCGTAAAACCCCGGAGAGCATCATTAAAAACGCCAAACCCCATCTTGCAATATGACTCATCATCCTCAACCATTTAGAGCCAAAGCGATTTGCAGCTCTGAACGACAGGAAAACGAGATAATGAAGAATTGTTTGGAACTCAGCTCATTTGAGGGAAGGTTTTTCCGCTGAAACCTCCACTGGGTCGTTGTGTGCTACGGCCCAGAGACCACACGGCCTCTATGCTGCGTCCTACACAGACCCATTAAAACACTGTAATGGAATGGTTGGCAGAGGGAAATAGGAAGCTGCCTTATACAGATCAGGCCATTGGACCATCTAGCCTAATATTGTCTACAGTGACTGGCAGTGGCTCTTCAGGGTTTCAAATGTGGGTCTCTCTCTGGAGATGCTGGGGACTTAATCTGGAACCTTCTGCATGTAAAGCAAATGCTCTACCACTGACGTATAACTGGAAGTACCCCAGAGCCGTATTTTAAATAGCGGGTGGGGGAAAGGTGGCGGAAGGTCTTTGTGAAATCTACAAACTTCAACCCCTGACATTTCAAGGTGTTAGAAACATTGTGAGCCCTTGTTGCACTCTCAAAACATCTGCATTGACTACACGGTAGATGACAAATGAAACTCACTAGAACTGATCCAAGTACCCTGTTCACAAACTCCAGAGAAGGTCTACCTAATGCCTGCTTCATACCTACATTGGATGATTACTGTGCTTACAAAGGTGGGTTATGCCTAGTCACCTCCCTACACACTTTTGAAAAATGACAAGTGAAAAAGGTAATGTTGGAAGCAGCTATTAAGGCAGCTGGTATCGCACAATCAGGCTTCTGCTGTCTGGCAATAAGTGACCTTCATGGGAGATTACAGAGAACAGTTTTGCACTGCAATCTCATTCTACAAATATTCAGCACAATACAGGAAGAGCCTTAGCACTGCAGAGGGGGAAAGGGAGTTAAAGACCACAGTTCAGTGTGACAGAGCACCTGTTTTGCATGCAAGAGGTCCCAGGTTCAATCCCTGCCTAGGGTCTCAAGTTACAAGGCTCTTGAGTAGCAACCCTGCCAGTCAAAGGAGAAATATCTAGTCTAGGTAAGAAAACAAGGAGAGCCCTGCAGCTAGACCAGGACAAGGCCTATCTAGTCAAACATCCTGTTCTCACAGTGGCCAACCAGATGCCCCAGGGAGAAGCTTGCAAGCAGGACTTGAGCACAACAGTGCTCTCCCCACTTGTGAATCCCAGCAACTAGTAATCAAAGGCATCCAGTCTCCAACAATGGAACATACCCATCATGGCTGGTAGTCATTGCTAACCTTACCCTCCATGAATAATCCCCTTTTAAAGCCTTCCTAGTTGGGGGCCAACAGTACATTTTGTGGGAGGGAATTCCCTAGTTTAACTATGTGCTATGTGAAGAGGTATAGAGACAAATATATGGCCTCTTCCTGTGTTCCTGGCTGGTGGGATTTGGGTTGCCTGAATCAGAAGCTGCTAGTCAGCAACCCAAGACAAATGAAGCCCATATATTGAGTTCATGGCAGGACAAAGGAGCTGGTTGGTTGCTGAACGAGTGGTCTGTTTTCTACAGTCTGCAGATTTTTATTGGGTGTCTCTTAGGTCTTGTTTGAGAAAAGAAATGCACAAGGAAGGCATTTTTGCTTTCCCCCACCCTGCTTGCTTTCACTGCTCATTCATGTTACATATAAGTCTCCAAATCAATGGAATGGTAGAGATGTGTCCTGCCTGGACCTCTCCTGCAACTGAAAAGCAGGCAGCTGCCCCTTCAGCACCACCAAGGAAGCAGCCACCATGCTCACTGCACTAGGCTGAAGGCCAAAAGGAAGACAACAATTAGAATAACAGTTGGTGAGAATCACAAGTGAGGAGAGGGTTATTGCACTCAGTTCCTGCTTGGGGGCTTCACTTTAGGGCAGTGGTTCCCAATTAGCTAATTACTGAGGACCCCAGTTTTTTCAAAAGCTAAGCCACAGACCCCCTACTTTTGAAATTCTTGTTAACTCTTATGGTAGTTACCTCTGCAAAGCATTTTTTTGAACAAAATGTGGGGTAGCCCCTAGTAAGCAAAGGATTTTAGGTATAATAAAAAACAGACTAGGGTTGAGTAATATTTGGTTTTCAACATTGCGATATATCAGCAGCTAAACATCACAATATTCCAATAAATCACAATATCTGAAATTGGAGATCAGGCATGGAGATGTGGGAAGGAGAAGCCATGGAGATTGAGCGGGTGAGGTCCGTGCAGATTAGGCATGGGTATGAGGGAATGAGCAGTCAGAAAGCCATGATGATAGTAGCCTTTGAGAAACTTATTATCCAAGTTGGCGGCCATTACTGCCTCCTGCAGAAAGCAAATTTCACAGTTTAAGTATGCACTGCATGAAGGAAGTACTTTCTCTTGTCTGCCCAACATTCAGCTTCACTGAATGTCTGGGAAATGTTGGAGGGTGTTCTAAACTCTGCCCCTGCCATTGCACCTGTGCTGTTTCTGGCCCTGTTGCTGCAACTGCACCCTTGCTCGCAGCTACACTGGCCCCACAATGCAGCGGTGAAGGCACAGCCTTAGCATGGAGGGCAAGGGTGCAATGGTGGCAACGGTAGTGGTGTGGGCAAAGCCACAGTAGGGCTGGCAGTCAGTGCCGGATTTATGTATAGGTTAAGTAGGCTGAAGCCTACAGCCTCTAAATCTAGGGGGCCTTGCCAGCCAGCCCGCTCCCCAGCGGGCAGTCTCCCCCTCTCCCAAAATTGCAAACCCAATACTTCATGTGATGGCAGGACAACTTGGGCCTCTAAATCTAGGGGGCCTTGCCAGCCTGTCCACTCCCCAGTGCCACAGTCTCCCCTCTCCCAAAATTGTAAACCCAAGACTTCATGCAAGGGCAGGGCAACTCAGGCCCAGCAACTATGAGACTCAGGGCTAGCCAGTGAAGCCCAATTTAAAGCAGTGGGGCGCAATTTTTTTTATTTTTTTTTGCAGGGCCCCAGTTCACAGCCAAAGCCTGCAAAATCTTATATAAAATCCATCTAGATTGCCCTGGTGCGGGGACCCCTTAGGAGCGGCATGCGGGGCCCAATTTGGCCCAATTGCTCCAATTGCTTTAAGGTCAGCCCTGAGGAGACTTGCAGGGGTTGGACTGACAAGCCCTGCACCTTCTAGGTCCCTGGTGTCACTATTCAGAGTACAGATTCAAGGACTTGTTATGGGGGGAGGGGAGGGGGGCACTTATTGGAAATCAGTTTTGTCACCTCTTCCCCCTCACCCCAAACCCTGAGACAATGAGCCCAGCCACCTTTTATTCACAGTCACATAAGCACTACACTACAGCATGGCCATATACCTGTACGTTCAACTGCTGAAATATACACCCAATATGTAGCAATGGAGATTTATTAATGAACACTGTGTTTTATGAATGGACCAATAAGGAGTTCTAGAATCTGACCAATTGGGTGCTACGAAAACAATTGGGTGCCACAAAACAGCGATCCCTATTGCTGAAAGCAGGTAACCAGCAGGGAATGCTTCAGCTCAGCCTTTGCACTGTTGACTAAACACCCCCTGCTGTGCAGATAATGGAGAAAGCTCGTAAACAGTATACCTTCTGGCATCCTGGCTGATGTAAACCCTGGGGCACCAGAAGCCCAGAATAGCAGCAAATAAAATCCACTCATATGTCAGCGACTGATAAGACTTGTCAACCAGTTCTTCCAAGGTCTTCCTAAATTATAAAGCTCCAAAATACAGGCCAAAAGAGAGCAGGTCTGGGAAGAGTGAGGCATACAGTGGGCACCACCAGTGAAAAGGCCCTGCTCCGTGTAGCTCCTGCTCCTGCCCTGTTATTTGATAGGGGGCCCACTTGCCCACCTTCTTGACATGGAATGCTCTCTATTTGAGTCTCCAGGTCCAGTACAAAGACCATAAGAACGGAGAGCAGGGACCCTGAAGTTCCCAACAGCTGTTAAGCAAGCAAGCAAGCAAGCAAGCAAGCACACAGGTCACCTCTGTCACAGTCAGGACACCTATGTCCTGGCCAGGCCTGCACCCAATCTTGTTTTTGTACAATCTTGTTTGTCCTCAGTAACCAAAATTATATTATCAACATATACAAGCAGAAAAGTTGTTTTCCTTCATTTGCAAGGGATCGTACAAAACAAAGTGGCACTAATAAAGAAAAGTTCCAGGGTGGCAACAGAAAGCAAACTAAAAATGCTTTTGCAGTTCATCAAAACTATCCAGCAATATCAAGTTATAGAAAAACTGGTGCTATTAACATTAATCTTTCTAGATGGTTAATTGCAAGTGTGTTGCAGGTAGAAATACTGTTTGTAATGAAGTGAGAGCGTAGTTTACTTGCTTGAATTAACAAATAGAAAAGTTCTGAGAATTTAAATTCTAGATTAAAATTGATTACTTAATTGAGAAGAGGATTGTAACAGACCAAAGCACCCGTCAGGAGAGCTATGAGATTCAGGTGAAGGTCAGATGCCTTGTCAATCCCAGCAGGTATATAACAGGAAGACCTGGCCTGCGGCCTGCCCAGTTTAACGTTTACAAAGTTTACAAAGTTTAGTTATTGCAAAAGTTTTTCAGAATTTTTTAAAAAAATCACCGTGTTATTTAGCAATAATATCTTATGTTCTTTAAAGGAGAAATTGTGAATTGCAGAATTTTAAATACCGTACCCGTCATCATCCTCATAGAGGTCAACCAGGTGCCCCAATGGGAAGCCTACAAGCTGCACCTGAGCGCCACAGCAACTCTCTCCTCCTGCAGTTTCCAGCAACTGGTATTCAGAAGTATGCTGCCTCCAACAGTGGAGGCAGGTCACAGCCACCAGGGTCAGTAGCCATTGGTTGACTTATCCTCCTTTAAGTTGTCTAAAAGCCATCAAAAGCCATCTATGCACTGTACTTCCGTTCAGAGAAGGGGCACTTCATTGGGATGTCGGTCGCTGCTTTATACCACTGGTCCAATACCACTCAGTATTGTCAGGGTTTTAGGCTTGCAAGTGTTCCAGACAGGAATCTTTCACAGTTCTACCTGGAGTTGCCAGGGATTGAACTTGAGACCTTCTGCATACAAGGCAGGTGTCTACCATTGAGCCATACCCATCTCCATCTCAGTAGTGGTGTGGGGGTGGAGCAAAGCTGTCCTCTCAACACCAGCTTGCTGCTACTTCCTTGGAGGTGGTTGCATGGCAGGATTGCTGCTGGGTAATCCAGTACTCCTGCCGGTGCAACCATGTGGCCTTGGTTTCTCTGCTGCCCCACCCCATCCAGGTAAGTAGCAGCAATGACAGTGTCAGGAGGGTGGCTCTGAATGTGCTGCTACTACTGGGCCATCAAGCTGACTGTCAGCTTGCATCTCCTTGCTCCAACATTGCCCATTCTTGGTAGAGAGATGCTTTAATAAGCATGGAAGGGCACAGTCCACTGGAAGTTCTCTGTATGCGTCTGTGAAATAATAAACTTTGCCTAGCAACAAAGGGAAGCAGCCTTATACAGAATCAGATTACTGGTCCATCTAGCCCAGTACTGTCTACAGGGTCTGGCAGCAGCTCTCCAGGGGTTCAGGCTTGTCATTAGCATCATCATTTTTAATTTGTATACCGTCTTTCTATCTTACAATACTCAAGGCAGTTTACAAGCTGAAGAAACAAAAAATGTACATCTTATAACAATCTAATGCAATACAAAAATGTGATAATAAAACATAACTTTAAAATAGGCAACCTACATCAAAAAAGTAACATTATATCAACATATAAAAGTTAAACAGAAATCCACTCAACAGTTACATTATACAATACACACTGAGAAGCAGAGACTAGAGGGTAGAGCAAGGCAGGTGGAAGGAGGCCTTGCCTGATAGGGTCTCTCCCCTCACAGTTCTTCCTCCAGGACCAGCTCCCTTATGGGCCGGAAGGTGGGGCAAGGCAGGTGGAAAGAGGCCTTGCTTGATGGAGTCTCTCCCCTCCTACATGGAGATGTCAGGAATTGAATCTGGGACCTTTTGCATGCAAAGCAGGTGCTCTACCACTAAGCAACAGTCCTGACCTAACAAAAAGTTTAAACACATCAGCCCTATAATAATGAAAGCAGGTGAAATATCAGATGTATATTGTGTCCATCCACCTCAGCATTTTCTACACTGACTGGCAGCAGCACTCCAGGACTTCAGGCAGGGTTCCTTCCCAGCCCTCCCTAGAGATGCCAAGGCTTGAACCTGAGACATTCTGCATGTAAAGCACTCTGCCATTGAGCCATGGCCCTTCCCTTCCCCCTTTTAAAAGCAAAAAAGCAACCAGTTTTAGCAAGTTTCGTATTTCTCCATTATTGCATTATTGGTAGGGTTTTGCCCTGAAAGGCAGCATATAAATTCTGAAATAAACAAATGAATAAAAATGTCTGATCCTTTGCTAGATCAGGCCTAACCATGGCGAAATTCAGTTCCAAGTGTTCCGTGCCAAATCCTCAAGCATGTTGCCAATTCTTCCTTTAAAAAGGTGGCGCACAGAGGCAGCCGAGCCTCGAAAGAGTTAAGCAGAAAGCCAAAGACTCGGATTTCTCCCACTAACACTCAGAAGTCCCCCCATCTAAGCAGAGCTGGCACTCGGAGAAAGTTTCACAAATCCAGAGGCTGAAAGGGCTGCCTTCCGTTTGTCAGGGGGAGGAAGGCAAATCCTAGTTAAGTGAGGAAACAGAACCCTTCCCTCTGCCTCATCCGCTGCCTCCGCCGAGCTGCCTGCTCAGTTTCCAGCAGCAGACATTATGAAAATAAAATGAAAATTAATTTTGGTCAACCCTCAAGTAATTTATGACACATTCCAGCTGGTGGGAACTTGGCTCTTGCCAGCAACGCACAAACCCTGGGTGCATGCCGCTGCCACGAAACACAACACCGCAAAAGCACACCTGATCTGTGAGGGGCAAAGAGTCCACCCTTCTCTTTTTAAAAGAAGAAACAGGCCCAAATGGGCCTTTTGCAGTGAGCAGTTTCTGCCACTTCTCTTTGGGCCAGGAAAGGGGGAGGGGTTGATGATCACAGAATCATGAAATTATAGAGCTGGAAGGGTCCTTAAAGACATCAGGAGCAACCCTGCTCCTCGGCACAAGATTTGCAATGACAGCCTCACTGACAGGCAAACATTTTTATCCTGTCCTTTATAGAGAGCCCCAGTCTGCAGACATGGCCCCTTGCCCCTTTTTTCCTCACAACAATCCTGTCAGGTGGGTTCAGCTTAACAGCTGGCCCAACGTCAGCCAGGCAGGTTTGTGGCTCAGTGAGGGTTTGCGCCCAGGTCTCTCCACTCCCGGCTTGACAATTCTAACTGCTAGGTCACACTGTCAAGCAAGGAGATAAAAACAGAGGGGAACCAGTAAGAGCAAAGTAAAAACATCTGGAATTAACAACACTGGGGAGGTGAGGGAGACAAAATAAACACAATTTAACTGACCATTTATCTCTTTCAGGGTCTTCTTATTGGTATGTTTAAGCCACAGATTGCTTGACCTGTGTTTAAACTGCTTTCTAGGGCCTCTGAATCGCAGTGTTCCCATCTACTCCTCGGCCCACATAAAAGGACAGATGCCAAGTGACTAGTCAGGAGGATCCCTCTGCCCCAGGATGCCTCCCCCATTCCCCGCCAGCCTGGTGGGAGGGAAGGATGATGAGTACTACAACAGTGGTTGAGCAAGACTTTCTTTCTCTCTTTCTTTTTCTTTCTTTCTTTCTTTCTTTCTTTCTTTCTTTCTTTCTTTCTTTCTTTCTGCTCTGTAGCTCACAATTCAAAAGATATCTGTAAAACCACACTTCTCAGCACTCTGCGCGCAGCAAATGGAAAGTCACTTAAAGGGGGATCCCGCGTTAAAGTGGCAGGGCCCTGTTTCCCTGGTCAAGGAGAAGTGCAGCAGCAGGGAACGCTGTGACCACAGCAAGTTCACTGTTGCACAGTGTTGCAATGAGCAAAGGCAAAACAGGTTCATGGCAGTCCAGTGCCAAAGCCCCCTGTCTGCCTCTCTTCACTATCTTATCTCTCTGAGTGCTCCTCTAGATCCAGAGACGTCTGCAGGAGGAGACGGCTCACAGGATTATGAGCATCCACGCAGGGTCTGGAGGGAAAGTGTCTCCTTGGAAGCACTGCTTCACATTTCACACTTATTGCATTTACATTCCAGCTTTTTCTCTCTCTCCAAAGGACTCATTGTGGTGTGCATGTTTCTCCCCCTCCTCATTTTATCCTCACAACCACCTTATGAGGTACGTAGGTTAGGCTGAGAGGCTGTGTCTGGCCCAAGGTCACCCTGGTGAGCTTCATGGCTGAGTGGGGAATCTGAATTCTAGTCTCCCAGGTTCTAGTCTGACACTCTTGACCACTGTACCATCCTGGCCCTACAATACACTATACTACGCACCTGGGTGCATACAGATGGTTGTCAAACATCCTCAGAACTTGACCAGGAAGGTGCTTTCCAAACCACAGCCCTTAACAATGTCAAGCCAGCATTGGACCAATGCAGAAGTTCAACCCTGCATCATGTAAAGTAAAGAAGATAGTATCCCTGAGCACGTGCAGATCACATTTCCCACTTCCACCCCCATGCAGTCAAACTCCAGATATGTGTCCAACTTGAGAGAGGACAGGCCTTGATCTGAAGGCCACTCCTGTCCAACTTTGGTTTATAGGATAAAGACTCCTACAAAGGGAGAGCGCTGGGGGCAGGGAGGCAAAACTAGAAGTTGCCCATCAACAGGGAGCACCTGGAGAGTGGACTGAGCCAGCACACAACTCAGCTTCTCATAGTCTTTCCCACCATGGTAAGATGTACAGCATTTCTTACTGAATTAGGGTAAGCATTTCTAAATCTACAGCCATACATTTAAGTTCATATACACCTTTTGGTTTTGGTTTTTGCAAGTCTGTGCCATATTTTCTCTTCATTTTGAGGATGCATTTCTATTGGGGGTGGTGATGCGTAAGTGGCCACCCTAACCTGGGATGCAATCACGGACTCAAACATTTGTGGAAGGGAGTCAGTCAGTTCAAGGCCAGTGGGGGCCTTGGTGGCATCTCCTGATTTGGGAATGAAGCACTATGAGGATCTAAAAGCCAGACCATGTACTGGAAGAGGATGGTGGGATAGATGTTCCTTCAGCATTCCACTCATTGGTGCCCTTACACAGGCTGCTTCTACATGGGCTACCCAGTGGCCCACAAGACTCCCATCAAGTTTCAGAGACCACATTGCAGGCTGTGGCAATCAAAAGGTGGTTCTGGTGTTTGCATGGCATTGAGAGAGGTGCTCTTGGAAAGCTCTCCTTCCACATCAACCCATTCTCTGTTTTGAGGTACAGAGGTTGGTACAGACGTGGACAGGTCATTCACAAGGTCGAGTTTGATCTGGGTGAGTCCAGCACAGTGGTCTCCTCACTTCCGCTATGAAGTGGTCTCCTCACTTCCGCTATGAAGCTCACTGGGCAACCTTGGGCTAGTGACCTGATGTTTTAGCCTCACCTACCTTGCAGGGTTGTTGTGCACGTAAAGGGAGGAAAGTGGCACAATCTGTCTCCTTTTGCTCCATGGAGGGAAGGTGAGATAGAAACGTAATAAAGTGCAAAGGCACAGCTTTACAGTGCAATACTAGATGTGCCTGCTACTCAGAACAGAAGTGAATCCCACTGAGTTCAAGGGAGCTTACCTCTGGCTGAGTGGGTATAAAAGGTGAATGGGAGAGACTAGTCATGCACAAAGCAATTTGTTCATTAGCCCTGATTGTTTGAATGAAAGAACAAGTTAGAGTGCAATCCTATACACTCTTCCCCAGAAGAAAGCTCTGCTGAACTCCATGGGGCTCACTTCTGAGCAGCCATATATAAGCTTGTACTGTCAATCTACCATTTGTACTGGTAGGTTTGTACACATTTGCAATGACATGGGTATATTTTATTTGGCTTCTTCTAGAACTGCGAAAAACACAATATGATGGAAACTCATCTCATTGTCACAGTGCTTAGTTCCTAAAAAACACCATGAACAAACAGGTGCTGGCATTCAAACAAGCTAACAGCTTGCTAATCAAAATAATCTCCCTCCAACCCTAGGTTCATGGCAGCCAGCAGTCCCTGTCCACTCTCTGTACATGCTCAGAGGAATTCTCTTATTTAGCACTGTAAAGAAACGTGCATCCTGGATCCTCTCTGCTGCCCCCAAACCAACTTCCAGCACTTTAAATGTATTTATGCGCTAAGATATTACACTGCACCTTAAGGTGTCACATAGCCAAAAAGTCACAAATGTCTAGATGCAAATTTATAAAGAATTACTATGATTGAAATAGAAATACAATGCATCTCACCAGGGTGGGCTGGGCTGGGCTCGGAAGGCTGTGAGCAGGTGACCAGCTGAGTGCCTGTCTGCCACCCAGTTACCCACTGAAGATGGGGAACGTCAAGGCTCCCTCCTGCTCTCCCTTCTTGGGGTTCCTTATCTTCAAATTGGACTTAGACTGGACACAGCCCTTCCAATAGAAGATGCTTTGAGACAGAGGACTGTCCCCTGGCAGCTCTGCAAAGTAGGACCCTATCCCACCTGTGTGATCTAAGGTTACTGATGCATCTTCCCAGGCAAATTATGTGGTTCCTTAAACACAACCAGAAGCCACCAGGAAAAAGGGTTAAAAAGAGAGACACCCATAGAGAAAAAGAAGAGGAGGAACAGCTCAGATCAAAGGCAGCTTCTCTGCTCAGCAGATGATCAGATCTATCTTCACTTTTTATTTTTTACAGATGAATCCAAGAGATGGGAAGGGGGAGGGGGGAGAGGAAATATGAGGTATTAACTCCTCACCTCCCAGCAACCTCACATCCTCAGAGCCACAGGGTGGGGGGAGGAGGGAGGGGTCTCTAAGCATCTCTGAGAACCCCCTTCCTGGTAGACCTTAGCAGCACAAGTCAAGCTCCTCTTGGTGCCATACTCAAGAGCCTGAGCTCCTCCAAGAACTCACACGCTTCTATGGCAAGGGGGCAGATGGAAGGGTTGGTCTACTTTCTTGCAGAGGTCTGAGAGAGATGACACAAATAGCTGGAATATTTCAGGGGTGCGTGAGAGACGCATCCCCTGGCTCTGCTCTTTTAACTCCTGCAAAGTCTCCTTCCCTTTTTTTTGCTGGGAGACTGAATGAAAAAGTTCAACAGACTGCACAGAGCAACTCATTTTCCCCCCTTCCTGCCAAAATACTGATGCAACTTTTTTTTATTGCAGAATGCAGAAAGAGAGAGACAGAGAGGAGGAGGATAATAACAACTGCACCACAATTTGTAAAAAAAATACAATAAATAAATAACTCTGAGAGCAAAAGCTGGAAGATCTGAGGACAGAACCCCAAACCTCATATATGGGGGGGGGGGGGAATGAGCTGCAATTTCAGCCCCTACTGTACTCCTCTCTCACACACACATCCAACCACACAGAGCATTTCCACTGCACCAGAGACAAAGGGAAGGAGGCTTACCTCATTATAGAGTTGCAGAGTGCTGCAAGGCTGAGCCTTTGGAGGGACTGGCCTGGGAGGGGGAGGCTGGTAGCAGCTCTGGAAAGGCAAAGGCAGGCAGACAGGCAAATCCAGTGAGCGCCTTGCGCTGTGCAGTTGCTTAGTAATCTGCGGAGGAAAAGAGAAATGTTTCATGACTGACCACAGGCACGGAGGGAGCCTCTCCTCACAGGCAGCGCACGCCTCCTCTCCGCTGCACCAGCCAGTAGCAAACAGAAGTCAAGGCTCCAGGAGGAGAAGGAGGCAGCAGCAGCAGCAGCAGCAGCAGCACCAGGCACAGCCCAGAGAGAGAGAAGGCAGGCAGAGAGAGACAGAGAGTCCAGAAGTGGCAGGGCCAAGGTGTGTGGGAACATCTCACCCTTTGGGAAGGAATGGAAGCAAGGGATGGAAGGCCTCTGTCCAGTCTGGCTCTCACTGTTCCTCATTCTCTCTCCCGCCCCCCAGTTAGTTATCCACACTTCAGCAGCAATTCGCGAAGACCTTGCTTGCTTTGATTTTTGAAACCCTCTTGACAATTCATCAGCACTCAAGTGCAAATTTCTGAGAACTGCAGCTGGACTCAACTAGCCCAGCATCCTGTCCTCACCAGGTGCCTTAATAGGAAGCCAGGAAGCAGGACCCAAGCACAACAGCAGCATTCTGCCTACCTGTGATTCCCAGCAACTGGGAACAATTCCCAATAAACACACAGCTCTCTTTATATGCATGTTTTTGTATGCTGTTTGGACTAAAGTACACATTTTGGCAAGCACCCCCCCCCCATATAATGCATTTTTGCATGTTATTCTCACCCAAATAGGCATCTGTGTGCACATTTCCTCCTAATGCATGCATCTTTGGACACATACATTAGTTGGAGAACTCCAGTGAGACATCAGGAGAAGGGGAAATTTCAAAGGGTAGCCATTTCAGTTCAGGTCTTGGTTTGAGAAGTGCAAATCAGTACTAATCTAAAGTACAGTGAACAATACGTGTGCAGTTATGCCAAGCAGCTAGTCCTCAAAACGAACACAGCACAAACAACTCTATTTTGTGTGCACAATGAACATTGGTGGCCAACAAAGAATACGTCTGGTTAAAAAGCATTCAGTGTTTTGAATAATCAAGTGGCCTCTGTAAAGGATGCAATTTCACCTGTACTATAACTGTCCTAGCATGGAGGATTAATCAGGACTGCACCCCTCCCCCAGGGTTTGGGCACTGTTCCTCTCTTGGCTCAGTAAAGTAGTGTCCCAGTATCTGTTTTGTTTGTTTTTTTAATCCAGAATTGAGCCCAGGAATATGAAATGCAATGATAAAGGAAAGTGTCTCTGGGCATACGCAGAATTCATTTCCTATCACAGACAATTTCCCATAGACCCAGGATAAGGATGCTTATTTTCCAGGTCACAAGGCAGGTTTCACCTTTAGTGCTTCGCATTTTAAAAGGAGCAATCACCTCTTCTCAATTTACACCAAAATAAAGAAGGTGGGAGGGACAGACACAGGCTGGCCTCCTTTGAACAAACTACACAGTGTGTTTGCCTGGCTGAAACAAAACCCTGCTCTGGGTTTTCCACTGTGAAAAGTAGGAAGAATATTAGCAGACTGAAGGTACCCACTTCCTAGTGGAAGGAGAGATGCTGATCGTTTGAAACCCCCACATGGGGCAATACAAATGTCCATAGGATGCGATCAAATTCCTTCTCAGATGCTAGTTATTTATGTAGCCCCATAAATGCAGACAGTTATTTGCCATCTAATCTTGACAATCAAGTGGAATTTCAATAAAAGTCTTAGACAGGATAAAGAGCCCAGCCAACCAGCTCTTCCAAGGGGAAAGGCTTCCCCTCTGTGTCTATATGTTTATTACCAGAGATAACTGCAATATGATTCGGGGGAGGGTGACGAGGGCTTGGGTTTTGTCGTTTGTAATATCAGGGCTGGGATGACTTTTAGCTTTGTTTGTAATAAAACATGTGTGGTTTCTAATAGCTCACATTTATCTTCCAGTTTAGGCGGCCTCAGAAGCAACCAAACATTGCTGAGTTGTAGTGTCATCCCAACAGGCAACCAAGAAGCACACACATTGTGCAAACCCGTCTGTTAAAGGACCCTCACTTCTGACCACTCACTGATCTCTTCCCAAGCCAGCTATATATTAACCCTGCACGTCTTGGCTCAAAGGCTTTTTCTCACTGGAAGCAGTCAGAGGAGGTAAACCAACTGTACTGCTTCAGACTGCTCTTTTATATCAATAAATCTCTCTAAGCAGAAGGAGAGGTCAGTACACCAGCTGCAGTCATTCCTGGATGACAGGGGCAGCTTGGCCTCAGGAACCCATGCTCAGATAACCTCATGGCTACACTACTGCAATGCACTTTATGTGGGGCTACCCTTGAAGAAGGTTTGGAAGCTGCAGCTGGTGCAGAAAGTTGTGGCCCAGCTATGAAGTGGGGCAGAATGCTGGAATTGCATTTTACTTATTCTGAAAGCCCTGCACTGGCAGCCTGTGTGCTACTGAGCCAAGTTCAAGAAGTGCCTAATATACATTTCCGTCTCCCCCTGGACCATTCTCTTCAGTATACAGAATTCTGTGTGTATGTATGTGTATGCATACACACACACACACACACACACACACACACACACACCACACATAAACACACACTGCACATTGTTAAGACCGGCCAGTGGAACACTTTAATTGTTCAACAAAAAATATTTACATTTTACAGGCATGCTGGGGAGGGGAGAGAGAAGACAAGCAAGGGGTCTAATCTTAAAACCTCTGTGGAATTTTTCCCAAATTAGGAGGTGCTTTTTGACAACCAGTTCTTCTCCCGGTTGTCTGCCAAAGACATTTTTGACCGCTGCTTCCACCATACACTGAAATGCAAATCTTGTGCATTACTTTTATTTATTACATTTATACCTTGCCTTTCCTCCAAGGAGCCAAAGAACTTTTTATTACAATTGCATACATGACTCCCTGCTTCTCTATTTTATCTTCCCAAGAGCCCTGTGAAGTAGGTTAGGCTGAGATGGTAGCAGCCCAAGGTCAGGCAATGAGCTTCACTGTGCCGGGGGCGGGGGGTTGAACTTGGGTCTTGTCCATCCTAATCCAACATGCTAGGCACTGCTTTCCACTCCAGTCACTAAACCACCCTGACTCTAAAGGTCTCATGCAGTGTGCATGATGTGCACAGATGGACATGAGCATGACTTTTAAGGTAGACCATTCACTTGGCAATGCACACACTCCTGTCCTCAGCCCAGAGGTAAGAAGATCCACATTGAAGTGGGCTGGAGTCAAGCAGTGTTCACTTAGGGCTTCTCCAGATGGCCGGTTTGTTGATTTGCTTGCATAAAATAGGTGGAGGCTAGGCTGTGTCCAGTCTTTATTGAGCTTTCATTCACTCCCTCCCCGCCTTTTCTCTTAAAACTGTATTTACTGAAAATCAAAATAGTGTATACAATGTATTCCAAATCACCAAATGCTGTCAATAAATTCTGCCTGAATGAATCTCACACTTTATATAGCTTACTTAGATAGGAAGAAAAATAAATGAAAGAGAAATAAAATAATTAATGAAAGATAAAACTGACAAATAAGACTGCTAACATGTTATGTAGGTTTGAGACTGAATTTCAAATCATCACGAAGTAAACATCAATCCATGCCAATTTCCCATTTTGTTCATGGTATTTGCCGTAAATAATAATGGGCTATAAAACCCATAAGGTAATCGTAAATGCTTCAAGATGCTTATATTTGTATGCTATTAGTTAAAGAACTAGTCTTAAGTTTTCTGGTTCAGAAAACTTGTAAAATTATTTGCTTTTAAAACCCATATATAATGGAGTTTGACTTCATTGCATCTTAACTTTACCCCTCATTTCTTCTCCTTGCTGACAACCTTCCTGGTGCATTCATTGAGCTTTCGTACTGGAATTTTTGTTGTTTGCAGGACAGTTATATGGCAACAAGCAGTCGTCCTAATTTGCTTGACTAGCATTATACATATTTCGAGCCATCATTTGTCCCAGATTTGCATTGTGTTTTCTTGTCACATTTTTAACCACAAATGATCCACTTTAATCCATTTTAATCCCAGTTTAATCCATTTTAATTGTGCAACCCTTAAGTTGTTGAATGCACTTGATTCCCTCCTGCAAAAGCCTGGAGGCCACAGTAATGGGCCTTCTCAATATGGAAGGTATGAGGTGTGCAAACTGAGAATTCTGCCTTGGGCCTTTTGGGGCTACTACAATGAAGGTACTGTTTGGGCAGGAGCTCTTGGCTGGTGTTGGGTCCCCTGAAAATGCCCAGCTTTGCCACCCTTGGGAGCGAACCCTGAGCAGATCAAAAGAAAACTGCTGGAGCAAGACTGTATGAGACCAGCGCATAGCACTGCCACCATGCCTTTTAGAGAGGATGCCAAAGCTCACAGCAGATAGATGGTTTCCTCAATGGGCACCCCAGTGCTGATGAGCAATGCAAGATCTGTGGCAAAGAATGGGCTTCATTTACTGTATTCCAAAAGAAAATGTTTCTGAGCTTTCCCTGTCAACTAGTCCTTGACCCTCCTAATTGGAGACCACAGTGCTTTCCCCCACTTGTGATTCCTAGCAACTGGTATTTAGAGGCTTCCTGCCTCCAACCGTGGAGGGAACATCAGAAGAACACCACAGCTGGATCAGGCCAAAGGCCTCTCTCTAGTCCAGCATACTGTTCCCACAGCAGCCAACCAGATTTCTCTTGTGGGGAAGAGACAAGCAGGGACTGAGGGCAGTGGCTCCTTCCACTCAGGTGTCCCAACAACTGGTACCCAGAGGCACACTTCAAAGGCAGTGACTCAAAGAGGACATGGAAACCCGCAGGTAACCAATGCTGTCATTTCTGCAGGTGTAATGGGGCTTGGCTGACCTACACTAGTCCCTGGTTGGGTAGCAGCATCCTGCACCAGCTGTAATGTTTAAACCTTCGTCCCTTATGGGCAGCCCCACACAGAATGCATTATAGGAGTCTGATTTAGAAGTTCAGAAGGCCTCCACAGTAGCCTTGCCAGACTGAGAGGTGGGAGCAACGAGGCAAACTCATCCCCCAGAAATCGCCAAGAAGGGTACCTACACATTTTGCTTCATAACTTTCTTTCTAGGAGGGCTTTTTATACTTTAAAAAAGAAGAAAAAGAAAGCTCAACATCTGTGCCATCTGCTAGTTCTGGATCTGGTTAATCAGTAGCCCCTCTCAGAGGATCTGGCTACTCCAAGTCACAGTAGACTATACTGAGTTAAAAAGGGGAGCAGTCTGCCTTCCTACAACACAGCTTCATAACAAAAATGGGACCATCATATCAAGTTCTCAGCCAGGAGGACTTGGAAAGTTTGACCCAAGATCTGGTGTTTCTTCCTCTCCCCCCTTTCATCCCATACAACCACTGTTCTAAATGATACATTCCATTTTAAATCCACATTTAAAGAAAAAATAATATGCACAAAGCAAAGCTGGAGCTGGATTAAATAAAAATAAAAATGTCTTGCTCTCTTTCCACCACCTGATAAGCAGCAGCCAGACTCCCTCCAATGGAGAGCCCTTTTGCACAGCCCTTGAGAGCAAATACAGCAACAGCATCTCTTCCCAGCTTCTCATAGACATTCAATCTGGGAATCCTGTTAATGAAAGGAAAACAGTGCGAGGCTGAGGAGCAGAGGCCTGGGGTGTGGTAATTTAAGAAGGCCGGGCTGGCGGCATGAATGGAAGCTTTCACTGTGGTCCAGAGAAAGCCGGTGGCACACAAGCTTGTGGAATTCAAAGACTCCTGTACATCCAAACCGGGCAGCAGAATCCATTAACACTCCAGGAATAAGGAGACAGAACTTTCCTTTAATTAGCAGGCTCAGCCTCTCGTGGGGGGGGGGGGGGCAGGCCACGCTCCTCTCAGCACCCGCAAGCAGACAGTGCTGTCATGGGAGATGAAAGGGTGCAGCACAGATATCTGTTGACAAGTTGACAAAAATGTTGACAAATTGGAAAGGAGTTGTATGGGGGGCAGGACTACGAAAATGATTATTGAAGGCTGAGTCTAGGAGGGAAATGCCAAAGGAAAAGGAGGAATTACTTTGCCCTGGAAGAAGGTTAAGGAGGAGGTGGATGCAGGACAGTTTTCAGATCTTTGGGAAGGACCCCAGGAAGACAATCTGCATGCATTGCCCACCTCTCTTCCACCAAAAATGCGACACTGGAATGGTTGCATATGAATCATGCTTAGGGGCCATGATCCCATGGTCCCTCACAGGGGTCAGTTTGCCTCCCCCCCCCTTTATGTGTGCTTTGCTCCCTGTGAGGGAGTCCCTTGCCATTTACCCCTGTTTCTTTTGTCAACAGCTGTCCTGCACATACAACTGTATTGGGCCCTTAGAAAGGAACTTGGGAAACTGCCTTATATTGAGCCAGACCGCTTGTCAATTGAGCTCAGTATTGTCTGCACTGACTGAAAGCAGCTCTCCAGGGTTTCAGGCAGTGGATAATCCAAGTCCAACCAGGGACTGAACCTGGGATGTTCTGGATGCAAGGCAGATGCTCTACCACTGAGCCACTATCTGTGGCATTTGTATGCCTCTTTCCACTGTTTGCAGTTCCTCTACTCCAGGGGTCAGCAAACTTTTTCAGCAGGGGGCAGGTCCACTGTCCCTCAGACCTTGTGGGAGGCTGCACTATATTTTGAAAATAATAATAATGAACGAATTCCTATGCCCCACAAATAACCCAGAGATGCATTTTAAATAAAAGGACACATTCTACTCATGTAAAAACACGCTGATTCCCAGACCGTCCGCAGACCAGATTTAGAAGCCAATTGGGTATGGCCCCCGGGCTGTAGTTTGCCTATCCATGCTCTACTCTTTATGTTTGTGTCACAGCACTCCTTACAACAGCTTTCTGAAGTTGACTGGCATTATTATACCCACACAGAGGTATTGAGGCCAAGGTGAGTCTCCAGGCAGGGGACACACAGATCATGTACAACCCTATCTGCTTAAGGAAGACCTTTCTACTTATTAAAGAGATGCACAGTGCTGTAGTGGCTAGGGCATCAGACTAGAATTGGGGAGACCCATTCAAATCTGCACTCAGCCAAATTATGTTCTCTGTGTGACCTTGGTCACTTTTTAACCTACCTCGCAGGATTGCTGTGAGGACAGAAGTTGGTAGGGGGGTGAAGTGTCTCAGAGGATGTTGTCCTGAGTGTCTCAGAGGAAAGGCAAAATGGAAACGCAACGTTCTGTCAAATACCATCAGTACCATCCACTATTGCCACATATCAAGATACATCCAGACATGGAATACTGAGGTTGACCAGCATACGTTTGGGAATCACTAGAATTTCCAGAAAATATTAGGAGAATATCCATCTTATGAATTTGCAATTGGCGAATCAGAGAAGCCTTTCAGGAAGCAATTCCATTTCAGCAGTCCGCGCAGATGTCTCCAGCCTGTCCATTTCAAGCAGAGTCATTCCTCCTTTCATTGGAATGAATGAGGAAGAATCAGAGCTGTATGTGACTGTCTGAACATTCAAAGTTCCCTTATGATATACGTACAAGACTTATGTAAGGATGGTCCTATCAAGAGACAAAGTGAGGCAGCCGTCTCATGCAGCAGGGACAGAGAGGCAAAGAGAGATCCGTGTCCTGCACCCCCTAAGATAGCCTCCTGCCCTCAGGTGCAGTCTCCTCCTTGCTACCATCACTGCAACCCCTTCTGCCTTCCCTCTTCCTCTGGCCCCAATCCACACAACTACCCAGGAGAGTGAAAGAGAAGGGGACAAAAATGCTCCCTTTCTTCACTCTGGTCTCTGTGGGGGAGGAGAATAGGCAGCAACTGCATGCAGAAGATCTCAGATTCAATCCCCAACAGCATCTCCAAGTAGGATTGGGGAAAATGTCTGCCAGTCAGTGTGGCCAATACTGAGCTCAATGGACCAGTGGTCTGCCTAAGCACAATGCAGTTTCCTAGGTAGCAACAGGATAAGGGCTTGGGGGATCTGGAGTCAGCGGTGGGCCCCTGAAGTGTTGGGGGCCCTGGCAGGTGCCTGGCAATACCAATCAGTGGTGATGGCCCAGTCTTGGGACTTACTTCAATGCAAAGTAGGTGCTCTGCCGCCAAGCTACACTCATATCACCAGGCAGGCATGTCTATATTTAAGACAATTTTTTTTCAAAATTCAGCATTTGCTTGCAACATTTCTCAAGATCTAACATTCTGATGGTGAAGAACTGGGTGAAATATGCATCTCTATTCCTTTGATGAAGAGGAAAAGCTCCCCCATTTCTAAACAGGCAAAGCCAAACTATTCTCCATCTTCCTCCCCCTCCCCACCCCTCCTATAATTCTGTCTCCAAGGGATAACTTAACAGTTACTTTCCTGCCAGTTCCGTCCAGCTGATTTAACAGCCTCCTTAGCAAGCAGCCTCTCTGCTTCTCAATGCCAGCCTCTACGTATACTGCGCTGTTAAAACAACTGACTCATTATGCCCCTTGGTCACATTGTGAACAAGTCATTCTTTTAGCCATGCCTGTCCGTGTGCACCTTTTATATATATATATAAACAACACACACATATTTTTCACCCTTTTCCTTTCTATATATACTTCAGACGCACTTTGGCCCCCAACTGAGACATGAATAGCTACAGTGTACCGGATAGACTTTTACAGTTGCTCTCAAAATGCCTGCAGGAAATGAGGTGTTTGGAGGAAGGAATAAAGATCCCTTCAGTGTCTCCCTCTCTCTGATTTTTACACATTATTATTATTATTATTATTATTATTTCTCAATACGCTTGTACAGAAATAAATTGTAAGCCACCCAATGTTGTCATTGCAGTGCAGGCAAAATTGACTTCTTCCTGTTTTGCATTTCAGAGGAAAATGGTTCCTGGAAAATCGGTAGCATCACTGTCCCAAAGCTAGGCTGAAAACATTACCTGATTAGTTGGAAAGGATGGAGGGGAAATTTGATTCAGTGTGCATTTAAAGTCAACTCTATCAAATTCATACTTTGCTATGCTAACCAATACACAGCCATTCTTTGAAATTTGCCCTTATCCAAATTTTGAAAAAACAAAACAAAAACCACACAAATTGCTGGAAAATGGAGAGCACTGGACTTAAGAATAGAAAAAAGAGGGGGGCAAAGAAATGGAGAGAACTTAAACTGACAGAACCTTCCACCGCTGTTAGTTGGCCGTTTCATTCATTCATCACACCTTTGAAATGAAAAGTTAAGATCTGAAGGATGGTTTGTTGTTGGGAAGATGAATATCAGTGAGCCCAGGGGGAATGTTGATTCTATTGTAAAAGTATTGTGGTTCTGATATAGGGTGTGATTAGCACAAATAATAATTATTCAGTACAGTGGTACCTTGATTCCCGAACTCAATTCATTCTGGAAGTCTGTTCGACTTCCAAAATGTTCGCAAACAGGAACACTTACTTTCGGGTTTGCGGTGTTCGGGAGACGATTTGTTCTGGAACCAAGGTACCACTGTAGTGGCATTCATCCTAGTGGCTCAGGCCAACATCCTGTTCCACATCAGCACCCACAATTTTGAGTTAATAAGTACTATTTCCACTGCTATTATTTAGTGGTCTTTTTTCTTTTAAAAATGTAAACTAAAAGCAACTTAAGCAAACATTAAAAACAAATGTAGAAACAACCTAAAATGCTCACTAATCACATGTATGAAAGAGCAGATCCAACTCAACTCAACCCACTCCACTGAAAAAGAAACAGAAAGTTAAGGTCCAAAGGCCTAGGTGTATAAATATGATTTTGCCAGGTGCCTAAAAATGGAAAGTAACAGTGCCAGGTGAGCTTCCCTGAGGACAGCATGCCACAAACGGGGAACCACTACTGGGAAGGTCTGTTCTCATGTTGCCACCCTCTGCAGCTCCTTTGGAGGGAGCACACACAGAAACAGCCCAGGTGACAAATGCAGTATTCCGATGCTTTTGATCACAAACTTGTGCCAGTGCAATAGATGCTTCCACGGTTCTGCTTGCTGTGGATGAGATGGTGACTAAAGTTGCCAATGTGAACTCCACCTTCCCACTTTGTGTGGGTCACACGCCGCCTCCATTCACATCTGACTTGTGTAATGACCTTTCTATATATATAAATACCCTTTTTTATTGTATTTACAAAAACGTTATCTTACACCACTTTTCCCCTGTAGATAACAATAATGAAACAAAGAAAATCCAACCCCAAAACCTACGAAGTCATTTAGAAGATGCTCATACATGATAGGTAAGTACAATTCTATTAATCCAATTTAAGCAGACAAATTCATCAGGAAGTCCATATTTCTTTTCTAGATGCGGATAAGGAGTCATGCAAATTGTTAGCTGATGCATATGATATAAAGTCCCACCAAGTCACCAAAAAGTTTTCCTCAGGTTCTTTGCCTTTGAATACACAAAGTTTGTGAGTTAAGTTTTCGGTGACTTCTGTGACAACTTTGATGGATATTGTAAATTAGCGCATACGGCACCTAGCATATTTGGAGTTTAACTCCATTGGTGCAAAATCACAAGGTACAACATCACAGACACCGGCACAAGAATCCTTGAACTGTGGACCCACCCACATAGCCTTACATTTCAAATGCCACTGTCAGACTGTGAAGGAAAGATTCTGGGCTGCAATCTCACAATCTATAGAGGGCTGTTCAAAGGAGGACATAAGAAATCGCAAAAGCTAAACTTGGGTGGAGAAAAGTCACTACCACCCAAACCGCATGTGGCAGGAGGGACGCAACCGAGCAAGAGGGCTCTGAAATTGGTCCTGTCACTCATCGCTTAAAGCTTTGCTCCAGAGCACCAATTTAACACCAGTTTTAGCAGACGGAGGTCAATAGGGTAGAAACTCTGGGCGATCTTTGACCTCTTGAGAAGCGTGCCGTCTTTTTCTCAGAGGACAACAGGCTTGTAGGTTGTTTAAATAAAACACAGGGGAGCGGGGGGCGAGAAGGTAATTCTTGAAACCTTTTGGAGTCAGCATGCTAGAAATCCTAAAGGGGAATATCTTTCGTTCACACTCAATAGTTAAATACATGGCCGTGTCAAACCCTGCATGAAGATAGTGTTGCTTTGTGCTGTACGGTTTCCAGTTCAGCTAGACACATAGATGGCATTATGTTTAGCTGGCCCAGATCTTGGGGCATAATATTTTTTTAAGCACTGGACTAAATATTTTTAACATATGCAAACATGCATGACTGAACCAGTTCCAGAATTCAGGGCGCAGTGACGCTGGCGGGTGTTCAGGACAGAACAATGTCAGCTTTCTCCTTCTGACGCAGCGCAAGGAGACGCTAAACTCTGGCACTTTCAAGTAAGCGGGCAGGCGGGGGGTGGGAGGGAAATTGCAGGCAAGTTTTTCAGACTGACTTTGTAACAAAATGCATTGCGGAGGCGAAAGAGACAACAGTCTACCAAGATGCTGCGGAGTGGGATGGAAAGATGGCACATGCCAGGCACATTTTTACCAAGAGTAAGTGTGCCAGAGTCTAAAGTTTAGACTCTAAACAAACTGAAAGGTGCCAGTTTGAGGAAATGGAACAGAAAATCCTTTGGCACATCAGATGCCAGAGACAAACAAGGATAGGTGCCCACACCCAGCCATGCAGAGCCGGGAGAGGCCATACAGAGCTCAGTGGCAGAGCAACAGGTCCAATCTCTGGCAGCATCTCCAGTTAAGCAGGTGATGGGAAGTGCTTCCTTCTGAAACCCGGGAGAGCTGCTATCAGTCAGAGTAGACAATACTGGGTTAGATGGACTAAAAGTTTGAACTATCCAGTATAAGAGCAGAGAGACTGGTGAATTAAGGAGATATGATCATGAAGGGTTTGAAGATGAGGAAGGGCTATAGCTCAGTGGCAGAGCATCTGTTTTACATTCAACCCCTGGCGTTTCCATGCAGGTCTGGAAGAGACCCCCAGTCTAAGACTCTTGAGAGCAACTGCCAATCAGAAGTACTGGGCTAGATGAATCAAAGGTCTGACTCAGTAGCAGGGTTCACACATCACAGCCAATGAATGTACAGTGTGTGCCCACAATAGCTGAGCTGCACAAATCAACAAACTTACACACTCATGAGGTAACCGCCTCAAGTGGCACGATTCACAGGGAAAGCAGATCCCAATGTAGATCTCTATTCCCCACCCCACCCCGCCTTGTTCCTCCTTTGTATAGCCTTTTCCATGAATCTGTCTAACCCCTTTTAAAGCCATCTTAGTAGGTGGCCATCACTACCTCTTCTGTGAGCCGTGTGAAAAAGAACTTCCTTTTTTCTTTCGTGAATTTCCTAGGGTTCTAATGGGCATCTCAGAAGATCTAAAGATAGTCCTGAATCTACTCACCCTTCCCCCACTGGCAAAATAAAACCTCCATGTTCAGAGGCAGTTATACCTACTCCCTAGAGCTAACCATGAAGAACCCCCTCCTCTTAGGCAACTTAATGTGACAAAACGTCCACCTTCCAGGCAATATATTTGTATTTCAACAACCAACTCACTAATTTAAATTGTTGGGGACAAAAAAATGACACTATTCATATGTATAAATAGAGTTATGGACCATCCCAAACCTGTTGCTCCTCGGTGGGAGTATAAGAATAGGTTATTTTCAGAGACAAAGACCCAGAAAAATACATAAGAACCTAAGAAGAGCATGCTGGATCAGGCCCATGACCCGTTTTGTCCAGCATCCTGTTCTCACAGTGGCCAGCCAGATGCCTCTGGGAAACCTGCAAACAGGATTTCAGCAGCAGAGCCCTCTCCCCTCCTCTGGTTACCAGAAACTGGCATTCAGAACTGGCAATGTTGCCTCCAACTGTGGAGGCAGAGCATAGCCATCATGGCTAGCAACCATTGATAGCTCTCTCCTCCACGTATTTGTCTAACCCTTTTTAAAAGCCACCCAAGTTGGTGGCCATCACTGCCTCCTGTGGGGGACAAGTTCCAGCGTTTAACTATGTGCTGCAGGAAGAAGGCTTTTCTTTTATCTGGCCCGAGTCTTTCAACATTCAGCTTCGTCGGATGTCCCTGAGCTCTAGTGTTATGAGAGAGGGAGAAAAGCATTCTCTATCCACCTTCTCCACGCCACGCATAATTATATAAACTTCCATAATGCCACTTCTTACTTGCTTTTTTTCTAAACCCCAAAGCCCCAAACGTTGCAAACTTTCTTCACAGGGGAGATTTCAGCAATGGAATCTAAAGGATGACATAACACGCAGGCCAGCAGCCTGCCGCTCGCCGATGGCCGAGGTGCCCAGACGGACATGTTTACTGAGTACAGCTATGCCAGGAATGTCACGTTTGACATCCCACCTCCTGCCAATACTTTGTCTGGTGCAACAAGAGAAGGCACTCCTTGGCATCGCTGCTCTATCACATGTGGCCGAGTTCGATGCCGCTGAAGTGATGCATTACAGATGGATATCAACGTGGCTTCAGGTGTTGGGTTGCATCAGGGTCGCCCATCAAAGACTCAGCAAATAACTGCCATGGGCTTGATAACAGCCAAGACAATCAAGCATTTATTGAGGGTGTTTGCTTCCCCTCTCCCCTAGGGTGGGGTGGGGGGCTCCAATTCCAGCCACTCTGGTTTGGAAACTGTGCTAAGAAGGCTTACATGTAAAAAGCAGAAGGGAAGGTGAGGAGCTGAGGTTTGTTTGACTTTACCATAACAAGGAACCCCAGTGAGTTGTCTGCATAAGGAACCAGGAGGAAGGAGTTCATAAAACTGAGAGGAAGCAAGAAAGCAACATTGGGAAGGTTATTGCCAGGATGCAAGCCACCTCACCCCGAATCAAGGATGAAGTCAGCCAGGAGCAGGGACTGGATTTCCAGCTGGATTTCTGGGTGAGGGAACAAGTGTAGTGAGTAGGGCAGGTTCTCTGGCTGGAGAACATCAGCAAGCAGCAGATGGTGTTGTACAGTTATGGCCAGCATGGCGAAGTGCCTCCTTGAGGACCTCAAGGCGATTGCAGTACACTCCGCCATTAAACTATTGCCATGGTAATGTTCACTTTTGGTTTGTTTGCTGCGTTGCCTTGTACAGCAGCAAGTCCTGGGAAGTGGGCAGTGCTGTTGCCCTCAGCCTTTGCCATCTCTTCCGATTACAATTTCTAACCCTCTCATCTTCCTGTACCACATCTGTGCTCAGCCCCATTTCTGTGTCCTTCCCCACACCATCCAAAAAAAAAAAGATTAATCAATTGAGTCAGAATGGCATGTTTAGTCCTGCTACTTTGCTGAGCCACAATTTTACTGTCTGGCCTCAAGGTTGTTGTGACTATTTCCTTGAGGGGGAGAGAAGTAAAAGTCAAGCATCATATAACTCCCTTCTTTTTTTCCTTTCTAGCCAGGAGAATCACTGTGACTCAAAAGAAAAAGAAAAGTCAACCCTAATGACTGGTCTTTGCCAGCTTGCAAACAAACAAACAAACTTAATTTACCCCTTCCCACTTCCAAGACTTTCAAGTGAAGGAATGCTTTAAAATCCATCACATCCAAGGATCTTTGGACCATGTGCATAGGCCTGTGGCCTGCAGTTTAAAACAGTGTGGGAGTTTCTTTATATGTGTGCAAAGTGACATTTATGGCACTGCTAGGACTATTGTAGAGTCACTGTTGCATAGCACGATGCCGGAATTTGGGCAAGCCCAGAAGCCTGGGATATTTATGCATTTGTCTGAAAGATCCCTCTACTGACTTCCAGCAATTGCTTTCCAAGGCAACCAGTGGTACAAACACAAAAATTCAACAATCAACATTCAGCGACAAATTAAACAAAGCACAACAGCAATAAAAGCAGAAAAATTGGAAGGAGATAATCTGCCATCCATTAAAAGCTCAGATAAAGGAAGCCTGCATCATTTCCTTCCAGAACAATTAGTGGTACATGCCAGCTCCCTGTCACTGGGGAGAGGATTTCCAAACCCAGGTACTACTGCCACTGAATAAGTCCTCTTTCTGGTCCCCAACAGACTCACCACTGAAGGTGGTGGTTGGAGCAGACTATTGGCCATGCTGGCTGTGGCAGATGGGAGCTGTAGTCCAACAACATAGGAATATTCAAAGCTGCCTTATACCAACTCAGACCAAGAGTCCATCTTGCTCAGTATAATCTACACTGACTGGCAGTGGTTTTCCAGGGTTTCAGACAAAGGGACTCTCCCAGGCCTACCTGGGGATCGAACACAGGACCTTCTGCATGCAAAGCAGATGCTCTACCATGGAGCTACGGCCCCTCCCTGTTTGGAGGGCACAACATTCCCTACCCCTTTCACTAAATCTGGACTAGCAAAAGGAACAAGGGGTCAAGATGATTTCCTTCTCTCTTTAGCAATGTTGCCAGGGCTCAAGTATGTAGCACTAATGCCATGGAGTCATATCCCAGGTCAACCTTGACCCCAAATATATGTTTCATAATGACAAGGCTCTTCAGAACCTAAGAGTTAAACCAATTTTTGCTTTGAAGTTACAGCTGTCTGAAAAGAGACGAGCAAACAAAACGGAACCCTGTAATTTTTTTTTTGCTACTCTAAAAATTGTAGCTTTGGGCCCAAAGCACAAGTGCATATGTATATGTGTATGTATGTGTATACCGATTATAAATAAACCAGGAACTCAGTGCTCACAGAACTGGAGGTTCCAGCTGGAAAGAGGCACAGGGGTGGGGGCATGGATTGTTTGCATGGGTGGATCACTATCTTCCCACAGTCCTTCTTTTGGAGGTTCTAAATTGTTGGGTTGAGTTTCTCTCCCCCACTCCCCTCAAATCAAAATGTTATTTGAGTTCACAAAAGACCCCATCATTATTGTTTGATGCCCATCGTAACATATAACAGAGACAATAATTTATATTCAAATAAAATGAATTGCCATTGCAAAGAAAAAAAAGGAATTAACATACAGCTTCATAATTGGAATGTTTAGTAAATGATGCATTTTGTTAGAACATAACTGCTAAATAGCAACTGCCAGAGAGAGATGTAGATAATGAGGTTTGAGAAATGTGTGTGTGTGTGTGTGTGTGTGTGTGTGTGTAAGTTAAAGTTGAAAAATTGACATGGCTGATCATGGGATGAAAATGAAAAAAAAAAGGTGTTCTATAGGAGTGTGCCATAACAACCTAAACTGGTGCACAGAACTAAGGGTCATTAATGAAGAGAAGCCCATAAGAGCCTAAGAGTCTGGCTGATGAACTGGGCCCAAGAGGGCTTGTCTAGCCCAGCATTCTGCTCTCACAGTGGCCAAGCAGCTGCCGAGGAGAAGCTCAATATGGGGTGTGTGTAGCGCACATCTCTGGAGTCGGTAATAAAAACATAAAAAAGAAAGACAGTGCTACCGAAATACACCACCACAGGAGGAACAGAACGGAGCGCTAAACTCACCCCATAAACCTGTCTTTTCTTCAAACACCCAAAGGCCACATTAGCTCAAGAGAGGCCTCCTCCTCCTCTGATCTTTTCTTCCTTGATCTCTGCAGAGCAACTGCCTCTTTCAATTACAGTGGCACCTCGGGTTAAGTACTTAATTCGTTCCGGAGGTTTGTTCTTAACCTGAAACTGTTCTTAACCTGAAGCACCACTTTAGCTAATGGGTCCTCCCATTGCCGCCGCGCCGCCGGAGCACGATCTCTGTTCTCATCCTGAAGCAAAGTTCTTAACCTGAAGCACTATTTCTGGGTTAGCGGAGTCTGTAACTTGAAGCGTATGTAACCCGAGGTACCACTGTATTCCTTTCAGCTGCTTAAGATCGATTCTTCAGTGCACTGGCATCTATCAGGTACTATTATTATTATTTATTATTTATTATTTTTGCATTGCATTTATATTCCACCTTTCTGCCCAGGGTAGTTTACCACTATATGCCACCCAAGGTAGTTTACAATTTTAAAGGATTAAAACGTTCCAGTCTAAGTTAGCTGGGGTTGGGGTTGGGGTGGGGGTGGGGAGGCCATCTGACTGGAGCAGGCCCTGACATTCTCTGGCCTGCCTGCCTTGCACTCTTCTTCCTCTTGACAGCACGAGGAGGGCTCTGCTCCCAGGACGCTTTGGCTAGAGACCACTGCCTCTTCTAAATTAACAAATTCTGTCATTTCTACAGCACGGCTAAACTGAAGCGAATTGAACCCTGTGAAATGGGTCACATTTTGCAAATGGAGAAGTGGTGCAACCAAGCAGGAGGTGTCAGAAAAGTGACCACAGGGCATGGGCACAGCCAGGATTTATGTTAGGGGGCAGGCTTTGTTGGGGGGGGCAGAACCGAGCTATCTGTGATGCAATTGGTCAGCAAGTTACGGTAAGTATATTTATTTATTTACTCGATTTAGGGGGGCAGCTGCCCCCCTGCTCCCCCTTGACTATGCCCATGCCACAGGGGTAGCTGGCTTGTGGGGACCAAATAATAATAATAATTTTATTATTTATGCCCTGCCCATCTGGATGGGTTTCCCCAGCCACTCTGGGCAGCTTACAGAACATATAAAACATCAAACATTAAAAACTGCCTGATTCAGGGCTGCATGCAGATGTCTTCTAAAAGTTGTACAGTGGTACCTCGGGTTAACGGCGTTTCCGTGTGCTGCGCTGGTGCTGGCTCGCCAGAGCAGCGATGTCACGCTGGCCACGTGACCCGGAAGTGTCTCCGGACAGCGCTGGCCCCCGGCCTCTTAAGTGAGATGGGTGCACAACCCTAGAGTCTGTCAAGACTGGCCTGTACGGGCAGGGGTACCTTTACCTTTTACCTTTTTTACCTCGGGTTAAGAACTTAATTCGTTCCGGAGGTCCGTTCTTAACCTGAAACTGTTCTTAAGCTGAGGTACCACTTTAGCTAATGGGGCCTCCCACTGCCGCTGCGCTGCCGCTGAGCAATTTCTGTTCTTATCCTGAAGCAAAGTTCTTAACCTGAGGTACTATTTCTGGGTTAGCAGAGTCTGTAACCTGAAGCATCTGTAACCTGAGGTGCCACTGTATACTTCTTTATCTCCTTGACATCTGAATGGAAGGTGTTCCACAGGGAAGGTGCCACTACTGAGAAGGCCCTCTGCCTGGTTCCCTGTAACCTCGCTTCTCACAGTGAGGCAACCAGCAGAAGACACTTGGAGAAGGTGTCTGAGCTAAGCGATGGGGGTGGAGACGCTCCTTCAGGTATACTGGGCCAAGGCCATTTAGGGCTTTAAAGGTTAGCACCAACACTTTGAATTGTGTTCGGAAATGCACTGGGAGCCAATGAAGATCCTTTAGAACTGGTATTATATGGTTCCAGCGGTGATTCCTGGTCACCCATCTAGCTGCCACATTCTGGATTAGTTGTAGTTTCTGAGTCACCTTCAAAGCCAGCCCCACATAGAGCACATTGCAGTAGTCCAAGCGGGAGGTAACCAGAGCATGCACCAGTCTGGTGAGACAGTCTGCGGGCAGGTAGGGTATCAGCTTGCGTACCAGATGGAGCTGGTAGTAGCTGCCCTGGACACAGAACTGACCTGTGCCTCCATGGACAGCTGTGAGCCCAGAATGACTCCCAGGCTGCACACCTGGTCCTTCAGGGGCACAGTTACCCCATTCAGAACCAGGAAATCCTCCACACCTGCCCAACCCCTGTCCCACCCAAAAAGTACTTCTGTCTTGTCAGAATTCAACCCCAATCTGTTAGCTGCCATCCACCCTCCAACTGCCTCCAGACACCAAGCATTCATAGTGATGTCACTTTTTTGATCCTTCAGTCTCTACTCTTTCTATCATTAGCATGCATACTTAGCATGGATCCAAGTGAGTAGGAGGAGAACCTGAACCCAAAGCTTTAAGGATACAGCCTAGCTTGCCCTCCACTGGATTACGCTGATTATGGGCTTCAGCAGAGACACCTTGCCTCTCCATCCCTTGCCTCACTGACTGAGCTGCTTTTCGGAGCTGCACATTCTGTTGTGCCTAACAGGTGGCGGTGTTGCTCTCCAGAATTTTATTGCTCTGTAAAGGAAAAATAAGCTCTTAGCTATTTAGCTATCTACCTCCAGTAGCACCTCTAGACCTTTGCAATCTTCAGAGTGTTTTGTTTGGTTGTTGTTTTTTTAAGAGCAGTCTATTCTTCCCCCTGGAATGTTAACCTATTTGCTGTTCCTCCTGGGCTGATTAAAACAACCGGTTCCAAGATATTCGTCCTTTAGAAAGGTCTCAGTCATCTATCTGTGCTGCAGGGAGAAGTGAGAGATTTTGGGAAAAGTGGGTTTTTTGGAAAGAAAACTTTCAAGAAATGCAGTGGCTGTTTCACAAGCACAATGATGCGGTTGCAAAAATGAAGCTGGGAGATAGTTGCGCTCTGACCAACCATCTGCTGATAGACAGGATTGGACTGCTCTGATCTCTCTCACACACTCATATTGGTCTAGGCAAATTAAATCCAAATGTAACGATTTGCTGTAAGCAGCCGCAGACATTTTGCAATCCACAGCACGGCAGTGTGCAGACTTGTGGTTTGTGCTCACAACATTCAGCCCCATGGGCCATGGGCTGCATAAGAACAGCAAATGAGAGCCAACAGGATTTGTGCACTCCTTTGAAGAAGTGAAAAAAGCAGGGCAGGCACATCACATAAGATGGTCAGTCATGTTTACGGTTTCACAGCCCTCTGACACTTCATGCATCTGACAAAAGGGACTCTAATAATGAATAACTCTGTTTGATTGTAAGGCAACCCAAGACTCCACTAGAATTGTGTTCCCAGGCATTATTGAAGCCCAGTCATCAGGAAACGAATAATGCTACAGACGCATCACCAGAAGTGTAGTTGAAAATTCAGAAGTGCAGAGCCCCATCATGATCATCACAGCCATAGCCCCTCACAGCCACACACCTTCTAATATGATACAATAATCTTCTAATTATGCAGGAATAATAATTAGTGATACGTTGCAATGATTAATGCAGATCTCCATGTGTTGCCTTTCAGTTAGAGCTAATATTTTCTGTGCACGTATGTGGGCAAATGATTTGGATTCTTCTTCTGGAGTGGATTAATTGTGTTTGCCATGAAGTTTCACGGTACGTAACAGAACTTGCGCACCCTTCTCCTGGAACTGAAGCACCCTGTGTTTTCTGTGTTCCTAAATGCTTAGCTCTGCAACACAGTTTGGCTAAATGCTCCCCTTTCATGCTGATTGGGCAGCTCTAGGATGCTAGAGACAGGGACCCTGCTTCAGAAATAGAAACAGGTCTTTGACACCCCTCCTCCAATTACCACTCTGGACCCCAAACACCATTGCCTATCACCCGCTACAAGCAGATCTGGCTGTGCTCTTCAAAAACTGTCAAAAGAGGTGGGAGTGGAACTCTTGGCCACCTCATTTTACACTGAGATAACTTCCAAATGCCCTGAGATTTTCCAAGAACCCCCCCCCCCCACACACAAATTCAGACAATTTTTCCCAACCCCCCAAATTGCCAAAACCGAGCGATGCCAAGGAAGGTTTGGCGCAGCTCTGCCAGGGACAGAGTTTCTTCCTGGCCTGCCGTTGCAAGCGGCTTCTCTTGCAATCGCTTTGTCTAACAGGTCAGGCCCTGCCAGAAGGCGTCAGAAGGTTTCTGCCAGCGTGCTTTTGGCTGGCAGGATCCAAGCGCGACTGCACAGGCCAAGTTGAACAGCAGAATGAAGGACCAAGCCAAAGGAGCCTTGGGTTTCATTGGCACCAAGATGCAACAAAAGACTGAAATAGAAGCTGCGGGGGTGGACGGCTCTTGGTGTGTGGGGGTGTGTGGGAAAGCTAAGAGGAGCGAATGCTGTCAATGAAGGAGAGATGAGTTATGGGGCACATATAGTGAGTGCCTAGAAGAGGCGGGCAGGGTGGCCCACCATGGAGCGCCTGAAATGGTTTTGGTTTCTAGCTCAACTCACAGGTCACCCCAAGCCAGAGGCTGACCCAAGCAAGGAAGACAGATTCACCCGTCATGTCGGGATGGTGTAAAAACCTCCAGGAGACCATTTGACCACGTCAGAATATGCACAGTAAAAGATCCCATTTGGATGGAATCCCTCGTGGAGATGAAGAGGCCATTTATCTGCATGAGAACAAAGCAGTGGAAGAAAGCAAGGTTGGTTCTAAGCATGGTAAACATAAGGTGCTTCCAGAGGTAAAATATTTGGAGTAATTACTGTATATTGGGTGGGGAATTTCAGGCCAAGGAGCAAAATATGGCCCACCAAGCCTCTTTATCTGGCCCTTGAGACTTTCTCCAGCCACACCCCTCACCAGCCCTGCTCTGCACTGTCCTTGTGTGCTTTTGCCTGGCAGAAATGGGTCCCTGACATCTGATAGTACAGTGGTAACCTCGGGTTAAGAACTTAATTCGTTCCAGAGGTCTGTTTTTAATCTGAAACTGTTCTTAAACTGAAGCACCACATTAGCTAATGGGGCGTCCCGCTGCCGCCGCACTGCCAGAGCACAATTTCTGTTCTCATCCTGAAGCAAAGCTCTTAACCCAAGTTACTATTTCTGGGTTAGTGGAGTCTGTAACCTGAAGCACTGGTAACCTGAAGCACCTGTAACCCAAGGTACCACTGTACTGCTGCTTGCCTGGATGGGGGATAGAGAAGTGTGTGTGTAGAAACCTGCTTGCTGTACAAAGGTAAAAATGTGCCCTTCTTGTTCCAGCCACCATTACCCCAGGCCCCACCTGACACTGCATGTAGCCCCCAGAAGGGAATGTGACCCTTGAACTGAAAAGCATTTCCTATTCCTTGCATAGACGGCCAATTTCTAATGGTGCAAACCTATGAGTGTTTATTCAGAATTCAGTCCCATTTTGCTCATAGCGTACTCTAGGCTGTAGTATGAAATCAGACCAAGGTAGGAAGAACCTAGGAAGTTGTTTTAAACCAACACAGACCCAATGATCCATCTTAGCTCAGAACTTTCTACACGAACGGGCAGCAGCTCTCCAAGATTTCAGGCAGGGGACATTCCCAGCCCTGCATGATGACTGAACCAGGGACCTTGTGTAAAAGCAGCCTATAAGTTTGCTTGCAAGATCAACCACACATTATTTAGACTTAATCTTGAACCCCAGTTAACCTTAGGATTTTAAGCATCAATATTTGCATTTATTTATTTGTTTATTCATGCAATCTGTTTCTAACTCACTTTTAACCAGAACTAATATTAGATAGGATACAGAACTACGATATACAGGATGTGTGTGTGTGTAGGGGTGTGTGTGTCAGGCTCCCACCCCAAAACACAATGACAGTGATTCTTACTTGAAAGCAAGGAAGAGATATTTATTAAGGCTACTTGCAGAACAGGCTCAGCAGCAAGCATGAGGTCCAGAAGTCAAGATTCAAAGGTACATGAGCAAGGCAAGATATTCATAGCCAAACAGAAGATACAGAGATGTCCTGAGACATCTCCCCTCATGCCAAGCTTTTAAATGGAGAGTTGCCTCTGCATTTAATAAGATAATTCCACACTACCACTGTATTCTCAGTCCATGCTTCTTTATTGTCATACATTCTTATTCTTTTTTACATTTCATGATTCCTAAAGTAATGGTGATTGATGATTATTAAACACTGATTATATATTTCATGACTTTGTTTCATTTACATTCCTAGGAATTTGGTTGTGGTCAGTAACTTTATATGCTCACCAAGGGTTCAATGAGCTCAGAGGTTTGGGAAACCCTAGATTATATGGCTGCTCAGTGTCTAGGACACCAGTGATGCTTGGGCTTGGGGAAGAGGAAAGCTTTATTTATTTAAAGCATCTCTATCCCTCTCTTTAACACATTTGCAGCAAGCCAGCCTGTGCAACGTCTTCTCAGAAGTAAGCCCCGTTGACTTCAGTGGAACTTATTTCTAGGTTAGTATATTAAGATGGTAAACTGGCTGCAATCCTAGTTTCCTGAGAGTAAGTTCCACTGAATTCACTAGGACTTACTTCTGAGTAAACATGCATAGGATTGGGCCATTCATTAGCTATGTGCTGGCTTATTCTAAGCATTTATAGACAGTTCCCAGGATGGCTATATGGAGAAATATAAAAGCAGCAGAAACTATTTGGCAAATATGAGGTGTCAGTTTAGAAGCTTAAAAAGAGAGAGGAAGCCCGGGCAAACAAAAAGTTCTTTAGGGTAGTGAAGATCACTATCAAAAAGTTTCAATTATACATAAACAAAAATGGAAAATCAACAACAGCAACAAAAACCAACCATAGCTATAACATCCCATCCTTGTGTTGGTTTGCATTAATGTCCACCGTGACACATAATCATTATTGTCATGCATATGGTAACCATCTACAAGTGGTGTAGGATTTCACTCAATTGTTCCAAAATTAAATGGAGAAAGTTCAACAAATAAGGCACACCTGAGGCTAAATCCATTTCCTTCAGCTTTATCTGCATAATTTCGACAAACCAAATTAACATATTTCAAGGCCTGCAAGCGGCTGGACTCATTGTCTAACCAGGTCTGCAAAGTGCTTTGTTTGTAAGACGGGGTTGAACAGCTACAGTATCCAGTGTGAAAGCTTGTGGCCATTGCCTGCATACAAAGAGGCTGCCCGGGTTATTCAGCTATAGGTGCACACTGAACATGCACAGAGGCATTCTCACCTGCATTATAATATTTTCTGACTTTCAGATCTAAAGCAAGGGCTATTCAGGAATGAATTATTTGGCTTCAGCCAGAATGCAGGGACAATCAGGATTAAAGACTCTCCTCTATGCAGTGTAAGGTTTACTTGGGTCTAAGGCAGATGCTGTGGGCCTTCTTAGTCCAGATTAGAAGCAGGAGGCAGAAGGGTTTCCCCCCACCCACAATTACTGCAAGCAAGGAGTGGAATCAAAGCAGGGTACCCCTATACTCTCCTTTGGCCCACACAGGGAACAGAGGCTGTGCTGTGTTTTGCCTGCAGGGTTAACTCAGCCCCCAAACTCTGCCTTTACTTCATCTTCGGTGGAGCTCAGAACCTCTTCCAGAAATTCGTTTGATGCAATTATTTCCTGCTTGATCTCACCATAGCCACATGCCCTAGGTTCTGTTTGCAGTTACCGCCTGAAGCCTCCTCTCAGCAGGGAATGACAGCAAAAATCCCATCTGCTCCAGCACTGCAAGGAAGGAATCCTCCATTTTCATTTTTATGTTTTAAACCTGGAGGAGATGTTACAAAACAGTATGTGCAATCCAGAGCCACCCAAGGAACTTGCTGGTGCCAGAGAAGCTGGCCATCTTCCCAGTGGATTGTGTCCTTAATTAATGAATCAACATAAACAGCAAACCACCAGGAAGACAGACAACCAATGCAAGCAAGTCTGGGTGGTTAAGTCTGAAGTTATCAGGCTTTGAAGTGGATTTGGTGGTGGAGGAGCAGATAGCAAGATGGTATGGGATATGCAGAAATCAAAAACACAGATATGGTTAAAGGGGAAAGGACTACACTTCAGGAAGCACTTGTAAATGGGGATGAGGGAGGAAAGGCATTGGAACCAAGCTGTACACAGATCTCCCCATCAGAATCAACCTCACTTTAAAATTAGATGAAGCCTCCATCTTTGGGGTGGCAGGGAGAGAGAAGGGTGGCTGTGACCCACCGGCAGCATCTTCTGCACAGAGTCTCATCAAAGTGAGTATCACAATTTGGGGCCTCTTCACTGCGGTGCATACAAAGTTGCCTTATCTCAAGTCAGACCCTTATCCATCTAGTTCCATACTGTCTATACTGAGTGGAAGAGCCATTCCTAACGCTACCTGGAGATGCCAGGATTTGAACCTAGGACCTTCTGTGTTCAAAGCAGATTCTCTACCACTGAGCCAGACTCCCCACCCCCAATCAGATTGAGTTTTACTGAGTCTACTTCTGGACTCTCAACTTCTACAAGACACTTTGCTCTAGCTGTCCCTTGAAAACTACACTTGGAACAATTCCCTTGGATTCAGGATTTTTCCGAGAGCAGCTGTTAAAAGTCCTTTCTTTGCATGCATTCCTGGGCACATCCCCTATAGTGTTATATACCCAGGGGGAACTAACCAAAAAACGCTCCTGTTTATAATCCACAAGACATCCTTCTGTTTGTTATCCAAATATGCAATTCATATTCAGTGGCCCAATCCTGTTCCTGATCATTCTGGGCTTCATTGGATTGTTAGAGTTGGCATTGTTAAGAGAAAAGGGGAAAAAATCCCACATCTGACTCAAGAATTTTATGAGAGAGAGAGAGAGAGAGAGAGAGAGAGAAGCAAGTTAACTTCTTCTTACTCGTGTTACTTGAAGCAGCTTGCAAAGAGAATGATCCTGGGAACTTTCATAGCACTGGGAATTCTGAATCTGCTATGAGCATTTATGGATCCAATGCTTCAATCACTTTCTGCCAGCAAAGCAGAAAGATACTAGCTCATATTGAAGTGGTGCTGGGAGAAAGCATGGAGTGTTCCTCTGCTTTCATAATCACACATATTTTTATTTGCTTGAGGTTGTTGGTAACTGTTGCTTAGAGGAGGGCTAGGCACCATCCCCCAGACCTCTCTTTCCTCTATCAGCCCTAAGGCAAGCTGGGCGGATGTTCAGAATCCACAGTCAGTTTTACCCAGAGGCCATTCAAGATGCCAGGATGATACAACCTCGCATTCAGAGCCATTGTGAATCCTTTTATTTTCCGGGAAAGAGAGAGAGAGAGAGAGAAACTGATGGACAGAGCAAACCAGCCAACAATCAGGATAAAATGTCATTTCCTGGCAAATTTAATTCTGGATGGGAATAATGCAAATAGTCAATTACAACTGCATTGCATCTGAAATTATACTCTAGTATGCATATAAAAACTCAGCCCTTAGAGAGGAGAGGCACATTCCTGTTCTGAAAAACCTTCGCTGCTTCCTTAGGAACGCAAGAAAGAATCACTGGATTCAGCATGCCACAGTTTTGCAACTGGCACTTGAGAGGACCACATCTGCAGGGAAAGCCCAGAACCATGTTTGTCTACAGTGCCAAAGGTACAGCTCTTGTGAAGGAAGATGGGCTGTTTGGTTACTTGCATACAAATATGGAGGTGGAGGCTGGACTATGGATTCTTTCTGATCCTCAGGTTGGCCTGAAAATCAAAGAGGATGAAACTTCCACTTGTAGAATCATGAACGTTAGGTGAACCGACTCTGCGCGTATAGAGAAAACACAGAATTCTTATAGGACGCTATTGGCATAATAAAAAATTCTGCAATGAGTCCTTCACATTACAAAAATATATGAAAACTGGCCACATCCATCCCATCCCTCACCAGACAGGATCCAATCATGCATAGGAGGACACCATAGCCGTCCTAATTCCTCGTCATGAGATTGTCCCAAGAAAATAAATCTCATGAGTTATCTGTTAGGATGTTTGCCTCCACAAATCCACTGTATTGGGGGAGGGAGAAGTGACCCTCCCACTTACCACAACCCTAGCAGATTTCTGCCAGACTTCCCAGAAGGCCTGGGAAAGGCCTCCCCTTATGCGCAAAAGGGCCTGTTGCTTCAGCAGAGCTATAAAGTTCTATTGGCATTATTTCAACTTAAAGACATTGTGCTCTAGACAGAATGAACGCAAGGCAGGTGTGCCAAAAGCCACCGGAAGATCCCAGCCTCCAGCTTCCTGACATAATTCATTGGGGGAGACGCCTCCTCTCAAAGAGCTCAGCTCCCACCTTCCACTGCTGCTTCAACATCAAAACATAATGATGCATTTGTTTCCTCCCCAACAAGTCAACTGCTCTGTTGTTGCCTTGGCAGTTCTGCCATAAAACATGTTGGTCACGAGCTTCACTGCACCCCAAAAATGAACCTGTGTTCTAAGGCTGGCTGAATCTGTCAGTTTCAGTTTCTTTGTTTCTCATTTTTTCAATTTTAAGTTCAGTTCTTCACATTCCCACAGCAGGGAATGTAGATTCTTTTTTAAAAATTTATTTTAGAAAAAAATCCTCATGGAAATTTGTCAGAATTTTACTGTGAATTTCCCTAAAAAATCACTTTCCTGAATTTTGCAACACAGTTCTCCAGCCAAGTAATGTGTACAGAAAGGCATACATTAAGGTTCAACGTGCATAAAAATGCATATTAGTGCATATTACTAATATATTAGTGAAAAGAACATACAGAAAAGCATTACGTTAAAAGAAACTGTCTTGCAAAAAAATGTGCATATTAGGTTCCATTCACACTACAATGCTTACAAATATTCATGAGGACACCCCCCCCCCAAAAAAAAACAAATGCACAAACAGATGTGGAGATGTAAAGAACTGAACTTAACGCAACTGAGAGAAACTGAAATTGACAGATTCGCCCATCCCTATGTATGCCTCTATAAAGAAAGCCAGGCCGCATTTTGCTCGGCGTGGTGGTGGGGGAAACATGAACATTTGGGAGGGACCCTGCATTCATTATCTGAAGGGGCCCTCTTGGGTCCCCCATCTACCTGAAATTAAGTAGGTGATGTCTGAAAAGAGACGCTGTTCAGCAATAGCATCTCTTGCCCTATGGAATGCCCTCTTCAGGGAGGCTTCCTTGGCGCAACTGTGGTTTTATTCCAGGAAGGACATTTTTATTTGCCTATGCATTCCAGCATGTAATGGGAGTGGGTGTTAACACTGTTTTATCTGCTTTGTTTATTTTATTTTATTGCTGTCTCGATTGAACCACATCTGTTTTAATTGCAGTTTTACACACTGCTGTTTTATCACTGTTATGCCCTGCAGCCTAAAACATTTCTTAAATACATAAACTAGCATTTATATAGAAGGTTTCAGAGTTCTCAACACATTTCACGCACATCATCGCAGTAATCTTCAAACTTGCCACTTCTGTTGGGCCAGTATCCCCATATTACAGAAAGACAAGACTGAGGCTGGGAGAAGACTGCCTTGCTAAACCTAAATAGGCAGTTTTGGAACCAGGGCCTTCCCCCAGAGAATGTAAACTTAACCGTGGCAATGTGATCACTCTCAACATCTGTTGCAGTGGGGAAATATCTGAATTTATTTGTGGTTGGTTTTCTTTATTTCATTTAAAAAGGCATACCCTGCTTTGGGACCATCTGGCTCCCAAAGCTCCTTACAAAAAAACAAAAACAAAAACAAACAAAAATCCATTTGTTGTTGTTGTTTTAAAAACTATTAAACTATTATTAAACAGGTCTGTAAAAAAGAACACCTTGTTTTCTGCCAGCTTTCGAATAAAAGGGTAAAACCTACACAGTGGGAGCAAACATCCATAAAAACAAACTTTAAGTTAATAAAAATGGCTACAGTAGGATAATAATAACAGAGCAAAATAACAATGGCAAACTCAGCAGCCATGAAAACCGCAATAGCTTTGGAACGTTCCTGCGAGATTCTGATGCACGGACAGAGTGCTTGTCTAGTTCTGTCCTAGGCAAAGAAATTCTTCATCTACAACACAGTACGAGAAATCTCCACAGTGCACATGGAGAGATTTGACGTGATCTGTGAAAGGTAATATGGCAACTGCCCCATGTGTGATGCTCCACGCATGTTAGAGCATTTTGACTTGTGAATCAAGTCAACTCTCTGAAATAGATCGGACAAATCTTACATGGGAGATTCTTGAATGTGGGTTGGAGCAAATGCTGGTCCTACTCAGAGTTAGATCCACTGAAATTAATAGACATGGCTAATCATTAGTTTCACTGGGTCTATTCTGTGTAGAGGTTAGTTGGATATGGCCCTGTGGCTATTTTGACCTTGTGAATTAATTAACAGCGGTTGTTACTGAGCAAAACCTGCTAGGTTCCGAACTGGCGGCATTTCCCCTGACAGAATCTTAGACGCTTGCCCTGGATGAGATTTCACAGGTTAAAACTCTGCCATAAGCAAGACTTATAACCAAAACTCTCCTTGTCAAAAGCCTCCATAATCCTCATTCCTAAATATTACTTTTATTGAGTGTCTGGATGAAGAAGACCCCCAAAAGTCCATTCTCCCGCCTTATAAACAGAAATTTGCTTAAAGTCATCCAGCACGGTTCACTTTTGCTCTGAGGACAGAAACCATCAAACCTTCCTCACCACAATGTAAAGTCTGGAACATCCAATGCTAGTTCCTGCTCAGAGTAGACCCACACTGAAGTTGATGGATACGACTAACTTAAATCCAATTATTTCAGTGGGTTTGCTCTGAGTAGGGCTTAGCTGGATACAACCCTTTGTGCAAATTTCACTTTTTAGGATCTGTATGCAGCGTAAAACCCCACCTCCCATCGTTAATCGAACTTGGCCTGATGTTTGGTAGCTAGCAATGGCATTTTGGATGGGAGTTTCCTAATGTGGCAATGAGGGCAGCCCACACAGGAGGGAGTTGGGCAGCAGGTAGAGCTACTCCTACAGGAACTGCACGGTAATGATTTGGAGGTGTCCAAAGGTGCAGTTTAGGTGGGGATGAAAAGAAACATCCTGATGGATTGCAGTCCAGCGTATGGATCAGAGGCAACTTCCGGGTTCAAAGAAATTGAACCCAGACAAAAGCTTATGATGGAATAAATGTGGTAGTCTTGAAGTGCTGTAAGGCTCTTAATAATACTTCCAAACGGTCACTATTTGGGGCTGGGATTCAATCACATACTGGAAAATTCAGGTTGCAGAATTATGGTTGATTGGGAAGTCTTCCACAATGAAACCCACTTTCCCCAAACGTGACTGTTTTTGTTGTTGTTTGTTTTGCAATAAGGAAAGTGACAGAAAAAGGCCTCGGGAAATGTGCGATAATACAATGTCATCTATGCTTTCCGCCAAAAAAAAAAGAGTGAATGCTCATTAAATAGTCAACATCACTTAATCTCCATGCAAAGAAGCCAGAATAAATGCTCAATAAACAGGTCTCCTGGAACCACCCTTAATCTGTTGCAGTAGAAACAACACGCGTGTCCACCTCTTTGGAAGTTGCATTAATGTGGATATATCGTGCATATTTCCCATTGTCTCCCCACTGGACCATGCGTCAAATCCTGCTGCCATAGGAATGGCAAGTAACTTCCAATTTTTAATAGAAAAATATTAATCCCAGTCACCACCTCCAAAATCCCTCCTAAGTAACTATATTATTAAAAGTTTATATTTGAAATGCCTTTACTAGCAACAACACATCAGATATAGCCTCATCAATTGCAGGTGGTGGAGTCTGATTTTCTCTCTCTTCAAAGCAAACAAAAGTTTCCATAGCGTGTTTAGACCCTGTAATTGAGTAACACTTTTATTAAAAACAAAAGTTTCCCTGTATACAAAAATCAGATATCAGCTCATAACTCTTACAAGCACATGTTCTTTTTAAGGAATGTTAATATCTAAACACTGTCTGCCCAATGCACCATCACAAACTGTTTGGAAATAAAATTATTTGTATGCTTTATGGCAACTATAAGAAAATAGCCTGTTTGATACGATCTATAAAAAGCAAAATAGTTTGTTTGTTTTTGTAAGTGTTTAACAATTTGTTATTTTGAATAGCAATATTGCAAATGGTTTCCTAAAATATATTCACTTGCTGCCCTGAAGAGATGCTAGCTTGATTTCAAAAGGGGTTGTTTTTCTTTTCTCCTAAGCACTGACAAGCAATGGGAACCTCGAAAAATAATAAAACAAGGAATTCTAATAAATAAATTCAAAATGCTCAGGGTTCCCCAAAGGGTTAATGCAAGCTAATTGAAAAGCGGAATCCTTGGCAGCCGTCCAGGCCGCAGTTACACATGCCTGGTGAACTTAAGCATCTCCATTTAATTGACACATAGGTGTGGGTTAAATGGCACGCTTCTTGTTGGTACATTTTTGCTTCACAAGCTTAAGCGGCAGAAAATGCACGCCTGCAGAAAGGGAATGTCTAGTGAGGTACGGTAATCTAGGAACTGAAAAGTGCTGCAGAGTTTTCTTTGAAAGCATCTGCGCTCTGCTGGCTTTAGCACGCAGACAGTGGGCTGGATCCAGTCACAGTCAGCTGAACTTAAAGCCCCGTTGAAACCCATGGGGCAAAAGTTAGCTGCAACTCGAGTCTCCTTGATTTCAGTAGGAAATAAGTGCAACTAAATTGGCCTGCACCCATCGAGCCCAATCCGTCCATCAATAGCTTCTCCTGCTTGTGGGAATGAATGGCACCCCTGCTGTGCTCTAGCCCATTAATTGCAAGGGAGCTTGCAGAGGAGAAGGTCCCGGAGGGATTGGCTCCCTTGACTTGAATGAAAACATTTTCTTTGGCTTTTAACCCCTGAACTGAACTATTAACCCTGCAGCACTTTTTAAGAAAGGAAGGGGGGGGGGACGGGAAGACAGAAGTGATTTTACAGTTCTCCATTTCATGCATGCAGTGCACATTAACAGGAAAGTCTATTTAAAAAAACAAAACCTCAGACGGGATACAGATGCTTATTTCCGAGGACCTGTTAAATTCCTGGTATTTATTCCCAAGAGGTAACACAAGCTAATTTCCAAATCTGCAACATACAAACCAGATTTTAATTACCTTTCTGGTCTCTTTCCTTGATGCGCTCCCTTCTGAAGTACAGAGGGGAGATTCCCCCCTGACTGTCTGGCATGGGAGTTAATTCCCCTACCTGCTCAGGCTTAGCGGAAACATCAGTGAGCGGTGCTCCTTCGCCCGGTGTTGCCTTACAGAACCCACGGGGCTTCTTTGCAGCAGGGGTAGATTTCCAGGTGCACAGCTTATGGGGAGCCTTGCCGTTTGCAGATTTTTACTTTTTTATTTTAGAAAATATACAAAAACATTCGGAGCAGCAAGCGCTCACCCCAGGCCGTTCCACAATCCACCCAGCAGCGGGATAAGGAGCTCTTCCTTCCAAAACAATTCTCCCACTTCCTTCTGTTTTGCAGACCCACGTTTTCCCTTTTGCCTGGTGCTATTCCCTGCCTGTGACAGCCTTCAGGACTGGGGGAAAGCACTCAGATTCTGGAGAGAGAGAGATCACTGGGTTAAAAAGCACCGGAGTCCAGGTTTCCGAGAAGGCAGGGAGTCTCTCCCCATGGCAGGCTTCTGCCCATTGCTCTTCTGCAGGGCAGCCCACCTGCAGCCATCCTTCCACAGGTCCTACAGTGTGACCGTCGTCCTCGTCCTCAGAGGAAGAGGCATGAAAAAGCCTCTCTGGTGTCTGCTGATGACTTCACCTCATTAGCATGCTTCTGATAGTTCCCTCAGACTGTCTTTTCTGCTTTCTTTTTTTAAACTGACTTTAAGGCTCTCTGCTAATCAAAATTCTGGAGTGCTTAACCATTTCCTCACTCTGAGAGGAGAGGCAAAATTCCAGTGAGGTGAGCAGAAGGGAGCATTGGGTGAAGGTGGGGAGAAGAACACAAGAGTGAGAGCTCGAACTCCAGCACATGGGCCAAGAGCAATAAATCCTATCGATGTCCATGGCTCATCGCCTGGAAACATATTCCTAACCCAAAGGTGGCTGAAATGAGACAGGGGCAGACTGGTGCTAGACTATGTTCTGGGACCTTGCATCGTAACTCTTTGACCCGTACAGTCTCTTACTGCATTTCTAGCATGGAGATGCCAAAATCAGCCCCTTCCCAGCAGGCCGATCAGGCTTCTGAATGTTCATAGTCAGCCATGTGGCCACTGAAAACCAGTCATAGAGGTACAACATAGACATTGTGACAAGTACGCATTGACAGCCTTATCATCCACTCTATAGTAGCCTTGCCACTAATCCAGCTCTTGCTGGTGGGCTTCCCCCAAATTCAAGGAGGGACTACGTCAAAGTAACTTTGAACACAGAAGTTCTCAGGTTCAATTACCAACATCTCAGGCAGGACTGGGAAAGACACCACCAGCACCCCGCTTGAAACCCTGGCAGGTCTAGCCCAAAACATTTTGCTACTCTGGGGTGAAGGACAAGAAGGTACCTGCATCATTCCATGTGCAGAAGACAACTGGGCTGGTAGTTCAATCTCAGTCCAATACCCAAGGGCAGCAGGACAGATAATGTGGCACACACAGCCCTGCCCTCAAACAGAAGGGTACAGCCAAAGTGCTCAGGAGAAACAGCCAGGAGGTCACCACTCCCAGTTGGTGCCACCTGAGGCAGTCACCTCACTCTGTCTAAAGGAAGGGCTGGCCCTGATCCCAGGAAAAGCCTTGCTAGATGGAACAATGGTCTGGCTCTGTTCCCAGCCCACTGCCAGCAGCTCCAGCTGACAGGTAATAGTCTGAATACCTCTGGATACCCCGCTCATCCTGACTTGACATATCACTTGTCAACACAGAGGGTTTCCTGACTTCCAAAGGAGCAATTTCAAATGAGATGACACATCCCATGAGAGGCCAGAGGAAACTTCTGAATATTTTAATCAACCCTGGAGAGAGGAATCAATTGAAGAATGATAGAATGGGAAAGATTTTGAGTCCTGAACACTGCATAAATACAGATCCCTCTTCCCTTTTTCAGGGTGTCTTTGTCCACCTATGGAAACAAGCTCTCCTTATGCTTCAGGAAGTAGAACTCAGGAAAATTACAGGATATCCCACCATTGCATCAGCAAAGTGCTCTTTAAACAGATGCTGCTGTGGATTCTGTCCCCCCACCCACATGGCTGTAACATTCAAAAGCTTGGAATTGAAAGGCCATGACCAATGTTGCACAGTTGGCATTGACACAACAGGGCCTTCTTGTTGGTGGCTCTCCATTTGTGGAATGCCCTCCTTGGCGAAGTGTGTCTGCCTCCCTTGTTATTAACATTCAGGAAGAATTTAAAAACATTCCTGTTCACCCAGGCATTTGATGGCTGAAACATACCACTGCTGATAACCTGCAAATTATTAGCTGCGAGAGAGACTGTTTTAAAATGTTTTGAGATGCCCTTTGATGTTTTAAAAAGTTTTAAATGTGTTTTCATTTTATGTTTAATTATTTTGCTACTTTTGTTTGCTGAGCTCCTTTGGAAAGGAAGGGTGGAATAGAAATTTAATCAAGAATAAATCAATAGAAACACGCATCATTAACATGAAAGTGTTAGCCATCCCAGTATCGGGGGGGGGGGGCAATGATCCAATGCTGTGCGGTTGCAGACATTTAAACGTGACAGCCATGCCACAGCATCAAGGCCATGTGTCACACCACATGGTTGCAACAGTTAAAATGTCCTTGAATGTGATCCAAGACGGCACTCAGCACTCCAGCTTTTAAATTGTGTGTAAACAGTACAGATGTATGGAATGCCCTCTTGAAACATCCCCTCCAGGAGTATCACATGTTGTTCGCTTTTATTTGCATCATGTGGATTAGATACATTTTGATTTCTCCCCCACCTGGTTAGAGAACAGTGGTCAAATCACGTTTTCCACAAGTTGCAATTTCTAGCTCTAAATCTGATTCAACATCTCCCTAATCTTTTTTCTCTTTCCTTTTTAAAGAACACTCAGCAGCTATGAAAGGTCAACAAAAAGGGGTCAACAAAAAGGACCAGGGCCTGCAAAGAAATGCAGATGGCAAACTCTATCCCTACATCCAGTGGTGGAGCTTCATGCTCTGGTATTGGGGGGGGGGGAGAGCAGACGGGGTGGGGCTGGCACACATCCTGGGGGTGGGGGCACACCCCCTGAGGGGCGCCCAGCACAGGCAGGGGCAGCTGCGATGGCACCCTGCTGGGATCGTGCTGCTGGGGGGTGGTACGCTCCCCCTGCACTCCTCTTCCTCCGGCAGTACCTACAACCTCTGAAGCAACCCTGTTACAGAACATTAATATGGCAGCTTCCAGAAAGAAGTGGGAGAATATTTCAGTCTTAAGGGGCACTCTGTTGCTGACCCAAATGACACCAAGAGAACTTTGGCAGGAGATGCCAATTTAAACTTCTGAAGAGCAATTTATCACTAAATTGTATTATATTTGTTTGAAGGGTAATCAGGACTAGGCGTTCTGAGCTAAAAAATAAATAAATAAAACCCTCCCCAAAAAATCTTCACCCTGTTTACAGGCAGAGGAGGGGATTTGGCCAAATATTCATCAACAGAAGGTAGAATTCTTTAACAGGGATATGGGGGTATGGGTAAAAAGTATTCTCAGAAAGTTCCATTCTGATAAATTTTGGCTCAGTGAACGAAACTATACAATCAGTTCAGACTGGAAGGTGAAGGAAGCAGTGGGTTAACAAAGGGAATGCGACGGGAAGATTCCTTCAACAATATTAAATAATATTAATATTAATCAATAATTTAATTAATAATTAAATTTTAATTAGTAATTATAATAATTATAATAAATCTGCCTTTGAGTTTCTTCCAGCTCTAAATCAGTGTGATCAACTTACAACTGTCACATACTGCCAGCATGACTCGAAAGCACCACACAACTGGCATGTGTGTGTGTGCTCATATGCACCCTCTTCCACACATGTGGCACTGGGCGATCTGCCCAGAACTATCACAGCTTTGGGCCAACACCATCAACCCTGGAAGCATTAATGTCACCCGATTAGCATTACAACAAAAACACAGCCCCTCCCACACTCTTATTCAATTAGCACCCCTCCGCTACAAATGCTACAAAAAAAACCTACCCAAAACAAAACAAAAACTGGCCCCCGGGAAGCTTTGAAACCTAATCAAGGCCTCATGTGCAGGAGCGGTGAGAGCGCATAAAGGCGCAATGGTGAGAAGAACAGCTGCGGGACCCGGCAATACTGGAGGCCGTGTTCGGACGGAACAGGAATGACCTCAGGGAAGCGAGGCTCTCTTGGACATCCATTTCACTGCACAGGAGATGACCCACATATTTGACAACTGATTCACAGCCTCAGCTGTGCGCTGAGATGCTCTGAGAGGCTGAGAGGAGTCCAAGGTTAGGGAGATGTGGGGCTCCCTCTGGAATGGAAACCTGGAGAGTCTAAAGTGTTTCACTCCTAACGCATGGATCGCTCCCACCCCCTGCCCCCCACCTCAGGCTTGCTGAGGATTTCTCTGGCAGGAAATGCAGCCTGTGTTAAACTACAGGCCTGACGTGTAGGAAACCTCACCTGCAGAGTTCACAAGCATTCCTTTTACTTCCTCCCCTGGCAGCATAAGCGTGACATAGCTCAACAGATGACCTTTTTCACTGCCATCGTCATGCTACACTGGCAAACACTGTGCCTGTTGAATTTCTATCCTTCGCACAGGTGCTAAACAGACATGAAGTCTGAGGAAATGACTCATAAGACTACTGGATTCTGTTTTACATATTCATGCATTTGATTCATCTGAATTCTTATTTTTATGCTGCTATTTTATTGGTTCTAAATTATACTTTCACTTTTACTGGTATCACTGCTCCTATATTGTACGCCATTTGGAGATTTTTTTAAAAAATTAAGTGGTGTATGAATGTTTTCAAATAATTGAAATCTAAATAAATAAATAAGTGGCAAGCTTAAGATTTGGAAGTAGTTGTTGCTACTGTTATCTCTTATACTATTACCTATTATTATCTATTGGGTTTATATCTCAACTTTTTCTCCAGTGAGCTCAAGGTGGCATACATGGTTCATTTAATCCTCACAACAATCCTGTGATGTAGGTCATGATTTGGGGGCAAAACCATCCAAGTATTTTTCCCACTAGGATGCCAGGCTGGAGGCAAGAGCAGGGGAAGGAGGTCCGTAGTGCCACACTGGAGATTCGAGACAAATCAAAGATGTATGAACCAGCACTATGGCACCCTGACTGTGCCACTGTCATCTACAGGAAGCTCACGGTAGAGAATGACCCACCCAAACAATCTACTCTTACTACAGGACCCCATTCCTGGTTCCTGAGGAACAATACATTTTTGGGATTCCCAGCCTTCATCTTTCTACCACTTTGTATATACAGTGGTACCTCAGATTAAGGACTTAATTCGTTCCGGAGGTCCGTTCTTAACCTGAAACTGTTCTTAACCTGAAGCACCACTTTAGCTCTTGCTGCCGCCGCACCACCGGAGCACGATTTCTGTTCTCATCCTGAAACAAAGTTCTTAACCCGAGGTACTATTTCTGGGTTAGCAGAGTGTGTAACCTGAAGCGTATGTAACCCGAGGCACCACTGTACTCTATGCAAAAAACACCATGCTGATTTTGTGCACCAGAAATATTAATTTTTCAGCCTCTATAACATGTGCAAAAATGCATAAAATTAATTTTGGCTTCTGCTAGCCATGGGAAAGAAGAAACTTAGTGCAGGGAAGGAACATAGCTCAAAGGTAGAGCACTCATGCTTTGAATTGAACCATCACTGTTGTGACTGGGACTGATGTTGAACTATAGGCCAAAACATCAAGTTGTACACAAAACTGAGCTAGATGCACTAATATGTTCCATAAAGGAAGGTACACTGTGCCATCTCCTGATGACCATGAATACTGCTCAGTATTCCCCTTTTTCATTCTCATTTCTGGTTTCAATGCATCAAATAAGAGCATGAGAGCTCTCAGTCTGGATTGGGCCAGTGGCCCATTTGGTCCAGCATCCTGTTTTCAAAGTGACCAACCAGACACCTATGAAAAGCTCCAAAGCAGATCCTGAGTGCAACAGCACTCTCCCTTTCGGCCCCCAAAGTTCAATTATGATGCAGAGGCATTGCACAGCAGATACATGATGACTGTGACCCTGGGAGCCAGAAGGCATCGCACACACTTTCAGGTTTATATTTGAAGACATAAAAAAGGATGGAATATGAATTAGCAACTGGAGCTCCTTACACCAAATCCAGCCCCTGACTGCCTCCCCCTCCTCCCACCAGCTGCAAACCAAGAAGTAAAAGAAAAAGAGTGTGGATGCATGATCTACCGCAACAAGGTATGAAAAGAGGGGAGGAGGAGCGACGGGATTAGAGGCCATGTTCAAAGCAGGCTTCTAGCCCAACCTGCTGCTCGTCAGGGACTAGAAACCTGAACTTTCTTTCTTTTCTTTATTTGAAGCTGAAATGTTTGGGGTGCTGGATTCTGTGCCCAGGATTACATTCTGCACTGGCAGAACACTCAGCCCAACAGACCCTTCATCTCAAATATTTTGCCTTTCTTTTGAAGATGGAGCCATGGGCTGGCTCTGTTGTCCATAGCAGTCTGCCCGTGCAGGTCACATATTTTACAGAGTGTGTCAGCGAGGACATCTTTCCCTCACACCCGGGTTTCTCAGTAGGTTGCCGCAAGAGTTCTCTTGCAAGTTTTCCAGCTGCATTTCATGGACGCCAGCCCAAACATCCTGGGGTGCAGCGAAGCTTCCTCGGTTCCCAAGAAATCCAATGCAGTTGAAGGACCTGTCAGCTTCACACCTGGTGTAAGTGCAGCCCTGGTATGTAAAGGAGGGGGGAAACCATTCCAGCATGCAGCCAGCTCTTAAGGGAGTATTCTGCATGCCTGCAGGATTATCACACAAGGGTGGGGTTTGGTATTCTGCCCATGATCCGACATTCTGGGGTGGACAAAGAGACAAGGAGCTGTCAGGGGAGAGCCCAGGGGAGAGCTGTCAGGGGAGAGCCCACAGGAGGATGCAATACAAATAGGTTTAGGGCTCATCCACACTTCTGCTTATCCCATTCCTACAAAGCACGGGTTCGAGCAGTTTTCCCCTTGCCCCACTCCATTCCCAGGGAAAACCCACTTTTCAGTGCTAAATCAGAGCAAATTTCAATCTGGAGATAACTCAAATTGCCTTTTGCTCTATTGAGAGCTAAAGAGCAAAAGAAGTATGGATAAGCCCTTCCTTTGAACTAGGCTGAGCTATGGGATGGGGCCCACATTCCTAACTAGGGACTAGAAGCTTGATGATTTTTGTGGTTAGTGTGTGCATGTGTTTTTAAAAAATGGCCAAACTTTTTCCTTTTTTTGCAGGGAGAAGCAACTCCAGAGAGCTCTCCAGGGTTTCAGGCAGCTGCAGTGTGTGTCTTTTTGATTCCTATGTGGAAGCACCAGGGATTGAACCCGGGACCCTTTGGCAAGCAAAGCAGATACCTTACAACTGAATTGCAGTTCTTTCCCTATGCAGTGCTACAAAGAAAGTCACAGTTACCTACTCTGAGACCCCCCTCAACCCCCCCAAACTATTGTATAGCTTCAAAAGTACTACAAAAACATACTGATCTGGGCAGGCATTTAACAATAGTTTCAAGTATCTCTATTTTCCAGGGACAGTTCTGGATTTACAGAAGCTGTCCCACATTCTGATTTGTTCCCAAAATGTCCCATTTTGCCTTAGAACAACCCTATTTTCATCGGAGAATTATTGGAGGGTATGGTAGGATGTCCCTATTTCATTGGAGAAATGTTAGAGGGTATGGAGTTATACGACCCCTGAGCCATTTGAAGGCAGTCCTGTATAGGGAAGTTTTTGAATGTTTAATGTTTTTATATATGTTAGAAGCCACCCAGAATGACTGAAGCAACCCAGCCAGATGGGTGGGGTATTATTATTACAGTATTATTTTATAGGACGTCATGTTGGAGGGTATGCAGTTTTACTATGGCAAATGCAGCAATATAATATATTTCTCTTTACTGCACTGACACTTTATTGATGATATTTGACTGACTGGGGTTTATTAATTATGACTAACCCAAGTGCCTTTAGCAGAAAAAGGAGTGAGCTATTTGTTTTTTTAAAACAAAAACAAAAACAAAACGCAGCAGTCACGAAGCCAGTAAGTACACGAGAAGCAAAAAGCCACAGAGAATCACCAGCCTAATCGCTTTGTTTATTGACCAGCATGAGTACAACACAACCATTGCATCACTCAAGAATTGGGTGGCACTGCTCAGCCTCCTCCTGTTCCTGATGCTACAGTGGATGGGAAGGAAATAGCCTTGAAGCTCGTGATGCCTAGGACCAGAAGAAGAGCCCTACAGCAGCATCAGGCCCAAAGAGGCCTCTCTAGTCTACCATCCTGTAACCACCGTGGCCAGCCAGATGGCTCCTCTGGAAAGCCCACAAGCAGGACTTGAACACAACTGCAGCAGCTCCCTCCAGGGGTGATTCACAGCAATGGCATTCAGATGCTGCTCCTCAGCTGGAGCCAACAGTTCAGTTTCCTTCGCCCTGTCTCCTGCTTCCAGCCAATCTTGCATAACTTGTAAAAGCAGAAGGAAGGCAAATCAAGAATGGAAACAGCCCTGAGCTAACCATCAAATCTGCATCACCGCAACAAATCTGCAGCAATAGCGTGGGTATAATTACGATGGCAGGTATTTCACCAACAACGCACTCTGGAGAATGACCACCTGCGCCAAAAGCAAACACAGCCAGCCCAGTTAACCACAAAGACTGTGGATTGCATGTGATGCTATTCCTACTCAAAGTAAACAATGCCCCTGACTAACATAGGCCCATTAATTTCAGTGGGTCTGCTCGAGTACAACTCAAGTCACATCATACATATAAAACACTACGGTACCACTTTAAAGTCATCCCCCAAAGAATTATGGGAGCTGCATTTTCTAAAGAGTGTTGAGAGTTGTTGGGAGACCCCCATTCCCCTCACAGAGTTACAATCCCCAGAGTTCCCTGTGAAGAGGGATCAAGGGTTTGGATTCTTAGATCACGGACTGCAGTTTCTTGAAGATGGACTTCTGGCAAGCGATGGGCTGCACCTCACAACGGTTGGGAGGAATGTTTTTGCCAAAAAACTCAGAAACCTCATCAGGAGGACTTTAAACTGACTAATGTGGGGGAGGGAGACAGTGCTCCTGAAGGTAGGAGTCTATCAATTGATGAAGATGATCATCCAAATGTCATAGACCAAATGGAGCAAACAGCAAGCAGACCTAGTGGTGGGAGGAAAAAATCCTTAAATAAGAGACACGGGGGAATGACTAATGGACTTCAATGTCTGTACACTAATGCACAAAGCATGGGAAATAAACAAGATGAGCTTGAGCTCTTGGTACAGCAAACTAAATATGACATAATAGGCATCACTGAAACCTGGTGGGATAAGTCCCACGACTGGAATGTAAAAATGGAGGGATACAATCTATTTCAGAGAAACAGACCAGACAAGAAAGGAGGAGGAGTGGCGTTATATGTCAGGGATGTGTATACCTGTGAAGAGATCCAAGATTTAGAACCTCAAAGCCAAAGTGAGAGCATTTGGGTCAAAATTAAGGGAGAGAAGAATAACAGTGACCTCATTGTGGGAGTTTACTATAGATCCCCAAGCCAAACGGAGGACATAGATGATGCCTTCCTGGAACAGATGGCCAAGCATGCAAAAGGAAGGGAGATAGTGGTAATGGGGGACTTCAATTACCCAGATATTTGTTGGATGTCAAACTCAGCCAAGAGCATAAGGTCAAACAGATTCCTCACTGGCCTTGCAGACAACTTCATTGTCCAGAAAGTGGGAGAAGCAACAAGAGGAACAGCCATTTTAGATCTGGTCCTAACCAATGTCGATGACCTGGTTAATGGGGTAGAAGTGGAAAGATCATTAGGCGCAAGTGATCATGCTCTTCTGAAGTTTACTATACAACGGAAAGGAGCAGCCAAGCATACTAGGACTCAATTTCTTGACTTTAAGAAAGCCGACTTCATAAAACTTAGGGAAGTGCTGGGTGAGATCCCATGGACAGTAATACTAAAAGGAAAGGGAGTTCATGATGGCTGGGAGTTTGTTAAGAGGGAGATAGTAAAAGCACAACTTCAGGCAATACCAATGAGACGGAAACATGGAAGGTGCCTAAGGAAGCCAGGGTGGCTATCTAAAGAACTTTTAACTGAGTTAAGATTAAAAAAGGATGTGTACAAAAAATGGAAAAGGGGGGAAACCACCAAAGAGGAATTCAAACAAATAGCCAGCACGTGTAGACACAAAGTCAGAAAAGCTAAAGCACAAAATGAACTCAGGCTTGCTAGAGAGGTTAAAAGCAACAAAAAAGGCTTTTATGGGTATGTTCGTAGCAAAAGGAAGAACAAAGAAACAGTGGGGTCACTCAGAGGAGAAGATGGTGAAATGCAAACAGGGGACACAGAAAGGGCTGAACTCCTCAATGCCTTCTTTGCCTCAGTCTTCTCCGATAAAGAAAACAATGCCCGACCTGAAGAATTTGGAGCAAATGATTCAGCAGAGAAAACACAGCCCAGAATAACTAAGGAGATAGTACAAGAATACTTGGCTAGTTTAGATGTATTCAAGTCTCCAGGGCCAGATGAACTGCATCCAAGAGTATTAAAAGAACTGGCAGATGTGATCTCAGAACCACTGGCAATCATCTTTGAGAATTCCTGGAGAACAGGCGAAGTCCCAGCAGACTGGAGGAGGGCAAATGTTGTCCCTATTTTCAAAAAGGGGAAAAGAGAGGACCCAAATAATTACCGCCCAATCAGTCTGACATCAATACCAGGGAAGATTCTGGAGCAGATCATTGAGCAAACAATCTGTGAGCACCTAGAAAGGAATGCTGTGATCACCAATAGTCAGCATGGATTTCTGAAAAATAAGTCATGTCAGACGAACCTGATCTCATTTTTTGACAGAATTACAAGCCTGGTAGATGAAGGGAACGCAGTGGATGTAGCCTACCTTGATTTCAGCAAGGCATTTGACAAGGTGCCCCATGATATTCTTGTAAAGAAGCTGGTAAAATGCGGTCTTAACTCTGCTACCACTCAATGGATTTGTAACTGGCTGACTGACCGGACCCAAAGGGTGCTCATCAATGGTTCCTCTTCATCCTGGAGAAGAGTGACTAGTGGGGTGCCACAGGGTTCTGTCTTGGGCCCGGTCTTATTCAACATCTTTATCAACGACTTGGATGATGGACTCAAGGGCATCCTGATCAAATTTGCAGATGACACCAAACTGGGAGGGGTGGCTAACACCCCAGAGGACAGGATCACACTTCAAAACGACCTTGACAGATTAGAGAACTGGGCCAAAACAAACAAGATGAATTTTAACAGGGAGAAATGTAAAGTATTGCACTTTGGCAAAAAAAAAAAATGAGAGGCACAAATACAAGATGGGTGACACCTGGCTTGAGAGCAGTACATGTGAAAAGGATCTAGGAGTCTTGGTTGACCACAAACTTGACATGAGCCAACAGTGTGACGCGGCAGCTAAAAAAGCCAATGCAATTCTGGGCTGCATCAATAGGAGTATAGCATCTAGATCAAGGGAAGTTATAGTGCCACTGTATTCTGCTCTGGTCAGACCTCACCTGGAGTACTGTGTCCAGTTCTGGGCACCACAGTTCAAGAAGGACACTGACAAACTGGAACGTGTCCAGAGGAGGGCAACCAAAATGGTCAAAGGCCTGTAAACAATGCCTTATGAGGAACGGCTAAGGGAGCTGGGCATGTTTAGCCTGGAGAAGAGGAGGTTAAGGGGTGATATGATAGCCATGTTCAAATATATAAAAGGATGTCACATAGAGGAGGGAGAAAGGTTGTTTTCTGCTGCTCCAGAGAAGCGGACACGGAGCAATGGATCCAAACTACAAGAAAGAAGATTCCACCTAAACATTAGGAAGAATTTCCTGACAGTAAGAGCTGTTCGACAGTGGAATTTGCTGCCAAGGAGTGTGGTGGAGTCTCCTTCTTTGGAGGTCTTTAAGCAGAGGCTTGACCACCATATGTCAGGAGTGCTCTGATGGATTTTTCCTGCTTGGCAGGGGGCTGGACTCGATGGCCCTTGTGGTCTCTTCCAACTCTATGATTCTATGATTCTATTCTATGATTCTATGATTCAATTGTTAAACCACTCTGGGAACTGTTGCTTTCTGAAAGGAATAGGGGGTCTCCTAACACCTCTCAATACCCATAACAAACCACAGCCTCCATAATTGTTTGGAGGAAACCAGGACTGTTTAAAGTGGGCTTGTAGCGCTTTAAATGTATGGTGTGAATGGGGCAGTAGATAGGTGCTACCTCTATCTTTGAGAAAATACAGAAAGTGATGGAGTCAGCGGAATATGATGAGTTGGTCAAGGTAGCTCCCTCCCTCACACCTCTCCACTTTTTGTCCTTGCAGAACCCAGCAGACAAATCTTCTCTTCCTTCCTTCGCTTGCTACAAAGGCAACTTTAGAAGAAATACACAGGAGAGAGCCAGGCCAACACATTCTTTTTTAAAGACTACAAAAGACTTGGTGTTGTTAGGGGGATGTGAGTTAAAACATGGTATCCACAAAATAGTGCTTGCAAATAAACCATGCTGTATCAGGCAAGAGCGTGCCAGACATGCAGGCAGACTAACAGACTGTCCAAAACTCATAGTGGCTGCATACACACCATACATTTAAGCTGGGCTTTTTTCAGCTCGAACTCACTGGAACTCAGTTCTGGCACTTCTCAGGTGGGCACCATGGCCATTTTAAGAGAACAAGGAAGGTGTACATGATAAGTTCCGGCACCTCTTTATCTAGAAAAATAGCACTGCATTTAATGCACCTTTAAGGCACAAGAATCATGGGTACTGTAATTTGTGATGAGAACTGTAGTTCTGGGAGGGGTAAACAACAGTTTCCTCGATTCTTTGGATGTATGGTGTGTAGTGTGCAGCCAGTTTGTTGCCCAATGACAGCCTGCGACATGGGATCCACTTTCTCATATTCACTGTTGAGTTATACTTAATAGAACATTATTAATCCTAAAATGACAATTCACCGAGCAATAGACATAGTGTTGCCTTAGGATTGCTACTAAATGAAAATTGGTGATTTTTACACTTGTTAGTAGCTGAAAGACTGAGAAATTACTGAAAACCAGTAGTTTTTGTTTTTTTAAATGATGGCAAGCACTGCACAGCCAAGCTACCCAGAGCAGTAGACATTTCTGGGAGCAATCTAGAAAACCAAAGAAACAGACTAGCAAGTGAACAGAATGTCCCTGCTCCACAGAGAGCTTCCTTGCGTACAGCTGGCCAAAAATATCTTTCTTACTGAAAAATGCTCTTGCCTCTCTCCTGCCACTTTGCAGCACTCATGGAAATTGATCAAATGTGTGTGTCATCAGGAGAAGGCATTTTATCCAGGCACCGCATGTAAGTGCTCCTTTAGTTTGGTCAGCCTTAGCTGGAGTCTAATATGGCAGCAACAGCTTTGCCACAACTTGCCTGGGATGACCTCATGATCCACCTGAGGGCCCCAACCTACTGGATGAAGGCAACCCAAACATAATGTGAGGCTTAGCTCACTTGCTGGAGTCTGTTGTGGGTGGGGAGACAGAAACAGCTTTCTGCTGTGCACCCATCCACTCTGTCTCTCTGGACTGGTTTGCATCCTGGTTGCAAATTGTTTTAACTGATTTCAGTATTGTATTATGATATTATTGTAACCCACCATGGGACCCTATGGTGAAGGGTGTGACAATGACAGGTTTACCTGTTCCAGGGCAAAGCTGGCACATTTAGTTACGAGGTGGATATTCCTTACCAGGAAGTGGCCAGGAGATGGGAATGTGCTGTATACATTCCATGCAGCTTAGCTGCAAGGAAGTGGGGAGACCATTAATTAAAAATTGGTCAAAGAATCGCTAGTGGCTGTACTTAATTAAGGACAGCACGTCGTGTGTGTGTGTGTGTGTGTGTGTGAGAGAGAGAGAGAGAGAGAGAGAGAGAGAGAGAGAGAGAGAGACTGTACACCATGGAGGATGTTCCCAGGCAAGTCTGGGTTTCATGGACATATTGTACTGATTTCTCAGTCTACTCTGAGAGCTTTCTCAGTCATTTACCGAGCGTTATTTGAAAAATTCACAACAGACGGCAAGATTCCACCCTGGGTTTGTTTGCTTCCAAATTTACGGTACATCCAAAAGGAGACTTGCAGCAGCAGCACTGGGCGAGTCTGCCTGTCCCCCTCCATTTCAGCAAAGGACAATGCCGAAGTGATGGTCACGTGCCTAACCAGAGCTGGGCGCCCTCCACACCAGTGCTGCTGCTGCTGCAGGTCACATGAGGGCTGGTGTGCAAGAGAGCCAAGCAAGATGCTGTCATGAAATTGTGTGCACGCAATGAAGCGTGACTCCAGAGCCAGGCTGGGCCAACAAATGCAAGGAACATGCTCTTGGCTTTGCAGGAGTGATGGAACAGGGATGGAGAGAGGGAATTCGGGCTATAAAAAGAGACAAAGAGGATCAGCAGATGAAATTAAAAAACTGCCAGAAAGCAATCAACCAACGAAAGCCCATCTGAACAAGTGGAACATATTCTATCTCTTCGCCAGAAGAGCTGGAAAGGTAAAGGCGAGAATGATAAAAGCTGAAGGTGTGGGAGGCTAGTGACAGATACTGGTGTGGTATGTGGAGTCTCATTGGTCAGCCCCAAAAGTCTAGCATGGAAGAAACTCTCTCTGATGTTAAGAACTTAAGAACAGCCTGGTGGATCAGGCCTGTGGCCCATGTAGTCCAGCACCCTGTTCTCACAGTGGCCAACCAGATTTCTGCAAGAAACCCACATGCAGGATTCAAGCACAAAACCACTCTCCTCTCCTGCGGCTTCCAGCAAGTGGCATTTGGAAGCATTACTGCCTCCAACTGTGGAGGCAGAGCCTAGCCGTCATGGCCTATTCACTGTATCTCTGCAGTTCCTTGATGCTCCAGGGGCAAATGTTTGCCCTTCCAGCCGCATAAGCCAAGCATTCCTGATGGGCGAAATTCCTTTGGCGAAAACTCAGTGTTTTTTTCTCCCCGCCTCCCAACAGTTTGGGCTCCTATCTGAACTACTTGGCAGCCTAGTTGGAGAATGGCCACAACTTCCTTTTGAAACTGGGCACAGCTTCAGTCTCCCTCCCTCCCTCCCATCCATCTGCCCCTTGGCACTTTCCCTTTTTTTGGAGCACACTACTGTTAAAAACAGAGGAATTAGGGTTGTTGTTTTTTTGTAAAAAACAAACCCTTCACTCATATGTTAAAACAGCTTTAAAGACTCTGACAAACTGACATTCATACTCATAACACACTTGCTGCCAAAGGGTGAGTCATCCACAGCTTATCAACCAACCTGTGGCAATTCCATCCCTGCAGCCAAACTCTGCAAATAGAGTGGTGCACCAAGGCGGCTCTGGAAATCCTCCTCCCTATTTGGAGGCAAAGACACATGGGGAAATGGGGTGTCCATTACACTGAATTTATCCAGGAGGCAGAAAAATTCTCCAATAAGAACATGTGAAGCTGTCTTATCCCAAGTACAGTGGACGCTCGGGTTGTGAACGTGATCCATGCAGGAAGCACGTTCGCAACCCACAGCGTTCGCAACCTGCAGTGCTGCATCTGCGCACGTGCAGGTCGCGATTCAGTGCTTCTGCGCATGCACAAAGTGCGATTTAGGACTTCTGCACATGCGCAAGAGCTGAAACGTGGAAGTAACCTGTTCCGGTACTTCATGGTTTGGCACGGTGCGCAACCCGAAATCATGCAATGCGACGCTTCTGTAACCCGAGGTATGACTGTATAAGAACTTTGCCAAATCTAACTCGGTATTGGCTACACTGACTGGCAGCAGCTCTGCAGGGTTTCTGACTAGAATGAATTCCCAGCCCAACCTGGAGATGCTGGGAATTGGACCTAGGACCTTCTGCATGCAAAGCAGATGCTCCACCACTGAACTATGATCCTTCTCCTTTTCTGGTTTCATTGTGGGGCTCACCATTAGCAGTGGCAGAAGCAGAATCTTCTTTTTTTCTCCCCAAGTCTTTTTTTTTTGGGGGAGGAAGGTGGCACTGCTACAATATTGAGCAGCAGCAATTGTGCTGGAAGCCTAGGCACCAGTTGGCATCCTTCACAAATACCCTGAATCTAACATTGTTGCAGGATATCGTAGTGGAGACTACTCAGAGAAAATTCTGCAAAGTGGCCTTCTTTTTCAAGGGGAGAAAAAACAAATTCCAGATGCTTTTTCAGGGGGGGGGGGAACGTCTTCTGAGAAATGTTGGCTCAGCTCTGTTTTGAGCCCCTCATTCATAGATCCTCAGCAGTGGGCATCATGGTAGCTTTCTCAAGGAATTAGAAAATGAAAGCCTGGAGTGGATTGGGAGAGGAAACACGCTGAATCAGCTGGTGCATTTCCCACTGGGTATCCCTCCATCTATCTTGATCAAGATAAAGAACTCATATGTCGGAATTCCAAATTACAACCTGGAAGGTTCAGGACAGACAAAAGGAGGTCCTTCTTCACAGAGCACATAGTTAATTTGCGGAGTTTGCTCCTAGATGATGTCGTGAGGGCCGCCAACTTGTACACCTTTAAAAGAGGACTGGACAAATTCATGGAGGAGAAGGCCACAATGACTATGTTCTCCCTCCACTGTCAGAGGTAGAAGGCTCTGAATACCAGTTGCTGGGAGTCACAAGTACTTTTAGTTCCTGCTTGCAGGCTTCCCATGGGCATCTGGTTGATCACTGTGAGAAAAGCCTGATGGACTAGATGGGTCCCCTTTGGCCTGGTCTAGCATTCAGGCTCTCCTTACATTCTTATGAACTGAGAGCCAAATTTTAGACAATACTTTAGCTCTGTTCCTATACACTTAAGTGCAGGGGGTTTAGATACAAATTGCCAGTGTGGGAAGGACGTAATCTGGATCTTGAGTCTAGCATAGGGGTAGGGGGGTAACTTTCTGCACCTCTTAACGCTGCTAGGGTCTCAGTCCACATCAGGGGCAAATCGCAGCAGCAATTTGCATGGATGGGGGCGAGGAGTTTCCATGAAGCAAATGGGAAGTTATTTTTCTATGCAGATTAATGATGGTGATGGGATCCACACTGGGGCCACACAGCAGAATTTATCCCACGATGATTGGGTCCCAATATGCATTGAGCACACTAGTGATTTGAGTTCTTTTAAAAAAAGCCACCTTGCACTTAAAGGCACAGATACTAGGCTGATCTATCCACTAGTCTGGCCTTAGATTTAGAGAGAGGAAAAAGAATGTGGTGAGCCCTCAACCTCACAATAAATATTTGACACACTCCTGAAGGGGGCCATCACTAGTTATTCTGCTGCCTGAACTGCCACTCACTCCATTCTTCATGGCACAAAGCATTCAAGGCCGACCACTTTATCTTCATACCTGAGACGGTACTGCTCTTTATCTCCTCAGCAGTTAAAACACAAAAATGAAATAGCTAACAACTTCCTGCTCTTTCATAACACCCAAAATCAGCTGCCTGAGACTGTGGCCTCACTTTGCCTGATGGTAGGGGCGGCTCCTAGCAGTGCTGGAGTGGGAAGACGCTTCTGCGAGATGAAAATATAGAGAGAGAACTTGTAACCCTAGAACAATGAAAGAGCCAAGCAACCTTAAGTTGAAAAGAAACACACACTCACTTTATCACGAAATTAGCCTCAGTCATGGACAGACACTGACCGGAAACAAATCCAGACTCTTCATCGGGGTAGCCAAACTCCTGCATTCCAGAGGTTGCTCAGCTCCCATCAACCCCAGCCAGATTGGCCACTGGTCAGAAATGATAAGAACTGGAATCTAGTAACATCTATAGGGCTACTCCGCTGCTCCACACCAAAAAGCTGAATTATACATCCTGAATATGTAAACATTTTTTGTTCTTCTGCTCCTGTGAGCCACACTGGAGCAGGGAGAGGTCGGATGCAGTCTACTGGCCTCCGCCAGCCAAGCTCAGTCCCAGTCTGGCTTCAGAAATTACACCAGGCATTTCCCAATCATTCCCAGCCTTATCTCTGTGCCTGCTAAGCGCTAGAAGCTCATTTCGAGATTCTCAGGATACTGGACCCAGCATCTGGTGCCAAATCTCACACTTGCATGATGCGATCCTGGCTACAGAGTCTCTCGGAAAAAATAGACGATTGTCCCATGATAGCGTTTGATGTAAACAAGGCCCAGTGTCTCCAAAAAAGCTCTTTATGGAGAGTCAAGCTCAATTTGGTTCAAAGCTTTTGTTTGCAGCCTAGGCCAGCTCTCAGGCTCTCTGGGCTGTCTGCTTATTATATTCCTAATTGGCTCAGCCATCCTGCCTTGCAGTAAAAGCCACAAGCCCATAGTCTCAAATGAGCTAGCGTGGTCCAAAAAGCAACAGATTTCAGGGGGATTCCTGAACTCCTTTGGGAAAGGAGGCCGGGGAGTGGGGATGATGCCTTCAGTCCATAAATAAACATGACGCAAGACACATCACCAATCAGGTCTCCGAATCAACTGGCAACTTGCAGGGTGTCATAACATTTGTGCTGTAGCTACTGATGGTGCCAGCCTGGCTAGGCTCCCAAGCTGCACACACACCACTCAACCCACACTTGGGAGGTTTTGATTTACAGAAAAGGCAAGTGGGGACATGGCAGAGGCTTAAAAATGATGATGCATGGTGTGGAGTAAGTTGATAGGGGGAGGTTTTTCTCCCTGTTTCATGATACTACAGCTCAAGGCCTTTTAATGAAACAGAATGTTGGAAGATTCTGGACGGACAAAAGCAGTGCTATTTTTCTAGAAAAATGGTGCCGGAGCTCACCATGAATGCCTCCCCTGCAGCCAGGACTGAAGGGCCGTTAAGACTGGAAGTAGGACATGGAAACAAGCCAGGAGTTGAGACCAAATAGCAATGAGGAGCAGAGGGCAAACAAGTACAAGCTGGGGGTTAGGTCCACTGTGTTAGGTTAGCCAACATAACACACCAGTAGACCTTATTGCTTCAGCAATGCTTTGCTTGGACAGGAAGTACTTTATACACCTTCCAGTCCAGAGGGTGAGTAGCCAGTTCGGGTGGGTGGAGCCAAGCCAGATCTGGAAGGTTATTCCGTAAGAGGCTGTAGTTACCAGACTCACCACATGGGGCAGTGGTTGGCACTTGCTGACAGGAAGGGAAAAGCAATAAAGAACAGATACAGTGGCACTTAATTCGTTCTGGAGGTCCGTTCTTAACCTGAAACTGTTCTTAACCTGAAGCACCACTTTAGCTAATGGGGCCTCCTGCTGCCGCTGCGCCACTGGAGCACGATTTCTGTTCTCATCCTGAAGCAAAGTTCTTAACCCGAGGTACTATTTCTGGGTTAGCGGAGTCTGTAACCTGAAGCGTCTGTAACCTGAAGTACCACTGTAGTGGGGAGACAGTGTGAATCATAAGTACTGGAAACATTTTCAGTTTGTTTTGGGGGGAAGGGGTGCAGGAAGAGAAACAGAGACCAATGTCTCTCCTCTCCGCCCGCCCCCCCAGCTCAATTTTCAGGAACAGGAGATTGCAAGTCATGTGAGGGCAAAACTCACTGCAGACCCTCCAAGTGTCCCTGTTTTCCAGGGACGTCCCTGATTTAGTGAAGTCATCCCAGTTTCAGTGAATGTCCCACTTTTCCTTAGGATGTCCCTATTTTCATTGGAGGGTATGGAGTTATCCAACCCCCAACCTGTCTGAAGGCAATCCTGTACAGGGAAATTTTCTTTTTAATGTTTAATGTTTTATTATATTTTTATATATGCTGGTTGGGGCAACCTAGTAAGATGTGTAGGGTATAAATAGTAAAATTATCATTATGAAATGGGATGTCCCTATTTTCATGAGTTAAATGTCAGAGGGTATTTCACTGCAGCTTCCTGAGTGTTTCATGACAGCTGCCACTGGTATCCGCCACCTTCCTTTATCAACAGCCCCTAGGAGCCAAGCTTTGTAATGGAATCCCTCTTTGTGAATTTTGCCCCACCAAAACCAGCCAAAATTCAACCAGCATGCATCTGGGGCTGTGAGAAAGGCATTTTCATTCAGCTCCACGGGTTTCTGCAGGGGATCAGGATGAGTTTATTGCTATTTATTTATCACATTGACACGCACAGGATTCTCCAATGCTTCCGCTAAGGCAGGTCAGGACTCGGCTCTTCCTCGAGAGCGGCTGCTGCGGGGAAGAGAAGGGGTGGGCTTTCGCAGGGAGGCAGATGAAACTGCTCAGAAGCCTTGGCTCAGAAAGGGCAGGTGATTCCCCCTAGAGAGTGAGCGGCTGTCACCAGTGGCTCCCTGCCAAACCCTGCACCTTGCTAGTCTGCATAGCAGCAAACATTCTAACGGCCTGTGGCTATAGATTTTCATTTGAACCTCTCCAGCGTGGGCCATTGTTTCCAATCACACCTGCTCTAAGCTCCTCCTGCCCGCAAGGCTCCCCTGGCGCGTTGGGGCCTGCAAAGATTTCAGCCGCTTGACACATGCCAAACCAAAGAAATGATAATTTTTAAAATCTATATTTAAAAAATAAACAGCAAAAAAGGGCAGCAATAAACTTGGGGTCACAAAAGTGTCCCCCCCCCCCCCAGAAAACATGGGACTGTTGATAGAAAGCCATTTGGAGAGAGTTCCACACACAAAGGAATTAGCTGCCTTCTACAGGTGAAAAGCAAACAAAGGATGAATAAAATTCGACCATACAAAATTAGCCTTTGCCAGCTTGGGACCATCCAGCTTTTGGTGGACTACAACTTTCTTCAGCCCCAGCCAGCACTGCTATATGATGCTACGGCTGATGTGAACTAACAACATCTGGAGGACCCAAGGTTGGCAAGGCTGTGAGTCCCAGCTAAAGAACTAGATGCCAAGAACATAGCAAGAGCCTGTTGGATCAGGTCAGTGGCCCACCCAGTCCAACATCCTGCTCTCACGGTGGCCAACCAGATGCTCTAACACTAGAACTCATGGGCGTCCAATGAAGCTGAATGTTAGAAGATTCAGGACAGATAAAACAAAGGACTTCTTCACGTAGCTAAATTATGGAATTTGCTCCCACAAGAGCCAGTGATGGCCACTATCTAACCTAAAATATTATTCTGGATATTTTTTTAAAAAATGATTAAAACAGCCCACTCAAAACAGCCACAGATAATTAAAAGCCCAAGACCTGATGCTTTTGCCTAGCACTTAATGACACTATAGCTATGCTCTGTCTCCAAAGCTGGAGGCAGCAACACTTCTGAGTACCAGTTGCTGAAGCTGCAGGAGGGGAGAGAGAGTGCTCTTGTGCTCAAGTCCTGCTTACGAGTTTCCCACCAGCATGTGGTTGGCCACGGTGAGAACAGGATGCTGGTCCAGATGTTCTTTTTGTTGTTGTTGTTGTTTTTCTTAGGTTCTTAATGTGACGGCTGAAAACAGGAATTCAGTGCAGCAGCAACTATTGCAACATACATGGTGCACTTCAAGAAGGTGTAGGAACCATTTGAGATATGGTGGCTGGTGCCCATGGACACTGGTGGAGCACAAAGCTACTGCATCCAAGAGGCAAAGCCACCATAGTTTCAACCTAACAAACAACTGTCTTGATTCTGCCCCCGGAGGCTGCCGGTGTAAATACTTCATTTGTGTCCAAAAAGGGGGGCTGTCAATAATAAGTCTCTCCTTGTGCTCCCAGATTCTAATCCCAGGCCCAAGACAAGCCAAGAGGCTGCAAAGTAGGTTCCATCACACAGAGAGACATACACTGCAAGGCTTGCCTTCTACACTCCTGTGTCTTTCCAAGAATAATGGAAACAGATTGAAAAAGGAACTTTCCTGACTTACTTCCAGCATCTCCCTTTTGCCAGGCTATTCTGATACTACATTAACGTGCAAGTCAAGATTGTTCATATTTATAAAAAAAAATTGAAGAAGGAAAAGCAGAAATAGTGGAACCTTCAGATCACTCTCTGGCACGGGACCTCATTAATGTACAGAACAGGAATGACGGGAAAGAGATGGTGGGGCAAACAGATGGGGCTGTATGATCAAGCGCTGAGCTGCCACCACTCAAGCCTCTGCAGTCGACAGCTTCCCTTATGTTCAGCCACCGCCCAAGTGACAAATTTCAGAGCAATACAAGCACAATAATTTGTAGAATTGGATCTAAATGTGGTTATTGTTCTACACACTTTATTACAGTTGCACGCACGCACGGACACACACACACCATATCAGCTATACAAAGCAGAATCCTGATCAAAGACTTGTAAGGTCTCACTTTTTCAGCAAAGCAATTAAGATAAACTATGCTAAACCCAAGGTGTTAGATGCAAATGTGTAAAGCAGGGGTGTGGAACTTGTGGCTCTCCAGATGTTGTTGGATGACAACTTCCCTCATTCCAGGTTGGCTACGCTGGGAGTCCAGCAACATCTGGAGGGCCATAGGTTCTCCATTCCCATCTGAATTCTCACAGGCAGACCTAGCAAGACCTAGGCTCTGTTGCCATAAAATTTAGCAAAAGATGATAGGGGGGGTTGTATTGTTTTTTAAAAATCTATTTTAGTTGCTTTTATTGTATGATTGTAGATGCCCTTGAGGGTCATGTGAAAGGGAGCTCATAAAAGAAAAGAAAAAAATACTTCTACTCAGAGTAGATCCATTGACAGTAATAGAAATGACCAACCTGGGCTCATCAATTTCAGTGGTAGTACTCTGAGTAGAACTTAATTGGATGCAACCCAATAATAATAATGCAGCTGAAAAGCAGTAGCAGATTGGGTTATATTGTCTGTGATTTGGCTAGAATCCAAATGATCAGGATCTAGAACTTCAAACCCACGTGAAACTAATATTTTAACAAGGCTCCAGGAGACACCTGAGGGTGTTACATGCTGATGCTGGGCTTGGCCCTTGAGGCTGGGATGCTGGAGAAGAACTTAACAATTTTCACATTTGGGATGTCAAAGTGTCCAAATTCAGCAGAGCTCATTCTCTCTTGCTTTTACAGGGAGTGGCAATTTCTTCTCTCATCTCTGCTTCTTGATTATGCTTTGTGTGGCCCTCTTTTAAGAACTTGAGCAGAGCCTGCAGGATCAGGCCAATGGCCCATCTAGTCCAGCATCCTGTTCTCACAGTAGCCAACAAGGTGCCTGTAGGAAACCCTCAAGCAGGACCTGAGCATCAGGGCACTCCCCACTCCTGACGTTTCCAGCAGCTGGTATTCAGAAGCATTACTGCCTCCAACTGTGGAGGCAGAGCATAGACAGTGTGGCTAGTAGTCATTGATAACACCCTCTTCCATTAATTTGTCCAATCCTCTTTTAAAGTCATCCAAGTTGGTGGCCATCACTGCCACCTGCAGGACTGAGTTTCACTGTCTGTGTACTGCATAAAGAAGTACTCTCCTCCTCCTCCATCCTCTTCCTCCTCCTCAGTCCTCCAAAGTCCTGCCAATAATTGCTTCTCTGTAACTTTGGCACAAAATGTAATAACAGAAAGTCCTGATGACAAAAGCACAAAACAGCACGATCGCTCGCTGTGCTGCGGCATCCTAAGGCAGGCCTATAAATAGGACGGGTGACACCGCATGATAGTAAAATTAGCAGTGGACTGGGAAAGCAGCCACAACTCACAAGAGTTCTGCTAAAACACCCCCCACACAAACACATTTCTATTCCAGGGCTTTTAAGTGCACTCAAGTGGCACTTGAACGTTTTCGGGGGGAGACGCCTGAAAATCAAAAGCGAGAATGCTTGCTGACTCTCTGCTGGAAGAGTGTTCCACAGCATGAGACCAGTGACTCTGAATGCCTGCAACAAGTGTACAATCTTTTGTTCCCAGTTGAGCTGTACACTCGTATAGTTATTCACATGCAATGTCAAACAAGTGTGAATTTTGCGTATGTAACAGCTGAGCTCCATAAATCTACATGTGTACACTCTTTCACACAAACACTTGTGTAGAGGCAGCTTGCACCTGCATTTAGTGCAAAGTGTGTACAAGTCTTTTGTCCTTGCTCATGGGGGAGTCAGATCAAGGGCCAGAGCCAATTTTGGTGACCATTGAGGCTCGGCTCAGCTGAAGATATGGCTTCTTTTGAAATTTTAGTTGCTGACTGATGGTCTCATTACCATCATTCCCCAAAGGGTCAGGGTGGGTCACAAATATATTTCATCCATAACTTTACTTGTGGAGTAACTCTGCTCAGGCTCGATATGACTAAGTCTAGCATGAAAGGTAATGTCCACCAGCAACACAGCTCATAATGTCAACGTAAAGTCTGATCCTAACTCCATGCAAACCTCTCTCATGTCACTAAGAGCACTTCTGGCTCCCTCAGCTACAAGTGCATTAAGTTCATTACATAAACTCCCTGTCAAAGAAAAATCACACCCTTCCACATGTGAAACCTATATACAACCCGCTGAAGAGCTCCCTTGTAATAAAGGTGGAGGGGCATTATATTAGCTCAAGCCTGGATGTGCCAGTGCAACTGTTGGCTTTCATACTCTTTTAAGTCAGTTTTCACAGGTTGATTACAGATTTATTGGGTGCCAGAGTGACGGGAGGGGAAGGATGCCACTTGTAAAGGATAACCTACTTCCTACATTGAAACTACAGCATGCCTTTTTAAATGTATTTTTATTGAGCTCTTGTAATATCACAAGGAAAATCAAATAGCAAACCAGCAGTAAGATGAAATGAAACAAAACAACTTGTTGCATAAGCAAACCACATTTCTCACCTTTACATATTATGGAAATACAGGGGGGGGGGGATGAGCAGAGGATCCCAAAAGATTAAGAAAGAACTCATCTTCACACACACCTTCAAGCAACATGCATTTCTTACCAGGTGTGGCCCGAAGTAAAAAGGTAGATTCTCAAGGGACGATGGGAGATGAGCACTCTTCAGGCATATTAAGACTAATAATATATTGTATGCATCCAAACAAACAAAGGTATTACACACATTCACCTAATGGAAGATAAAGCTGTCAATGGTTACCCTCTGCTTGGTGGAATGCCTACGAATACCAGTTGCTGGTGAGCTCTGGTGGGAGGGTGCTGTCATGCTCATGTCTGGCTTTTTAGTTTCTAAGAGGTTGGCCACTGTCAGAAAGAGGATGCTGGAGAAGATGGGCCTAGATGGGTCTGATCTCCTTATGTTGTGCTACATGCCATTTGTTAGCTGATGAAGCATCCCCAAATTTGACTAAATGATCAGGGTCAAACAATTCCAAGCTAGCTAGACAAATGGCCTGTCTTGGTATAAGTAAGCAGCAATATCCAGTTATGTGAAAACACTGCTGTTTTTAAAGTGTGTTGGCTTTAGAGGGGTTACACAGATGGACAGAGACGGGCAAACGACCAGCCAAGGTGGAACCTGGAGGTGTGAGTGGAAGGCCAGGTTGCTGGGTTCTCTAACCCAATTCCCAGTGGGAGGGAAAAGATCATACACACAAGGTTGGCACAGATGGACTCTTGAATACAATACCTCCTTTGCAAAATGATCAAAATTTTGCATTCCAACAGGCTAGTGACCTCAAGATTCTGTGAGTTTACCTTTTGGCATGGGCGTTCCACCCTTTTGCTTACCTCCCCACCCTATCTTCCTCAGAAGCAGGCAGTTCTAGTGCTCTGCTTCCGATGTTTCAGGAAACATTCCTCAGCTATTCGAGTGAGCTCTGAAAGGAAACACTGATTCATGAATGGAGGCCAACAGCTGTGTGTTCTAAAGTTAACTCCTGGTTGTGGAGTGGGCAGGAGAGGAAAGGAAGGAAAGGGCAGGGAAGGACGCCTCTTTGTTTTCAAACACCTCGTCAGTGTTAGTCATGACTGCGGTCAAGGTGTAAGTAGGCCTCAGCTGTGGAATTTGCTGCCTGGCTTGCTAACCACAGAAACAATTTTTTAAAAATCCATTCCTTGCACACTCTGCAGCCATATATCCACCCATAAAATAAGAATAAAAACAGAGCACTCTCCTTTATTGTATTTTCTTACAGCAAGCAAAACAAATGCAGAGCTCCTTGTATAAAATATTGCCTCCCAAGCACAGGGAAAATATCCCTCCAGTCCCCTGCAGTGATATTAACTGTGCAGTGAGTAATGGACTCATCATTATTCTGGTGTGCTTCCTGTCAGTGGGTGTAGGAAAGAAGGTGTCTGGGGATCTCAGGAGACATTTTTCATGGTTCAATGAATACAATTCTGATGGTTCTACACTGGCTTCTATGTCTCACAAATGTGTATTTCATTCAAGGTCACACTATGTTATAGGATTGTCGTCTTAAAGTACCATAATGTCCTCTTGGAATAGTTCACAATTTTGGCATGGAAATATGCAGTGCTTTTTTTCTGGGGGGATGCAGGGGTACGCATACCCCTCAACAATTTGTGAATCTAAGTTTGGCCTCATTGAGGGGCAGTATTTCAATATGAGTAGGAAAATGAGAGTACCCCTAAACATTTTTTTAAGAAAAAAAGCACTGGAAATATGGTACCACAAAGATGAATTAGATTAGAAGGGTTACTCTGGACAATTGAAAAGGGGGCGTGATCATGAGAATGCTAATTATCCCCTTTGTGGAAGTTATGCCCTATGACGAAAGGTTGCAGGATTTGCAGCTTATTAAGTTTAAAGAAAATGCAAGTAAGAGGTGACATAGGAGAATTGTATAACATAATGTACAGAATAGAGGGAGTGGATAGAAAAAGTTTCTAATCCCTCTCTCATGACACTACAACTTGTAGCCATCCAGGGAAGCTGAATGTTGGAGGATTCGAGACAGATATAAGAAAGTACAGTGGTACCTCGGGTTACAAACACTTCGGGTTACAAACACCTTGGGTTAGAAACACTTCAGGTTACAGAATCCACTAACCCAGAAGTAGTACCTCGGGTTAAGAACTTTACCTCAGGATGAGAACAGAAATCATGGGCCAGCGGTGTGGTGGCAGCAGGAGACCCCATTAGCTAAAGTGGCACCTCAGGTTAAGAACGGACCTCCGGAACGAATTAAGTTTGTAACCAGAGGTACCACTGTACTTCTTCACACAGTGCATAGTAAAACTATTGATTTCATGTTCACAGGAGGCAGTGATGGCTACCAACTTGTATGGCTTTAAAAGGTCAGATAATTTCATGAAGATAAAGACTATCAATGGCTGCTAGCCAGGAAGGCTACCCTCTCCCTGCATGGTCAGAGGTTGCATGAATCCTACATGAGTATGCTTCTGCTTCATCTACTTCTGCTTCATTGACTATACAAAAGCCTTTGACTGTGTCGATCACAGCAAACTATGGCAAGTTCTTAAAGAAATGGGAGTGCCTGATCACCTCATCTGTCTCCTGAGAAATCTCTATGTGGGACAAGAAGCCACAGTTAGAACTGGATATGGAACAACTGATTGGTTCAAAATTGGGAAAGGAGTACGACAAGGCTGTATTTTGTCTCCCTGCTTATTTAACTTATATGCAGAATTCATCATGCGAAAGGCTGGGCTGGATGAATCCCTAGCCGGAATTAAGATTGCTGGAAGAAATATCAACAACCTCAGATATGCAGATGACACAACCTTGATGGCAGAAAGTGAGGAGGAATTAAAGAACCTTTTATTGAGGGTGAAAGAGGAGAGCGCAAAATATGGTCTGAAGCTCAACATCAAAAAAACGAAGATCATGGCCACTGGTCCCATCACCTCCTGGCAAATAGAAGGGGAGGAAATGGAGGCAGTGAGAGATTTTACTTTCTTGGGCTCCATGATCACTGCAGATGGTGACAGCAGCCACGAAATTAAGAGACGCCTGCTTCTTGGGAGGAAAGCAATGGCAAACCTAGACAGCATTTTAAAAAGTAGAGACATCACCTTGCCAACAAAGGTCCGTATAGTAAAAGCTATGGTTTTCCCAGTAGTGATGTATGGAAGTGAGAGCTGGACCATCAAGAAAGCTGATCGCCGAAGAATTGACGCTTTTGAATTATGGTGCTGGAGGAGACTCTTGAGAGTCCCATGGACTGCAAGAAGATCAAACGCATCCATTCTTAAGGAAATCAGCCCTGAGTGCTCACTGGAAGGACAGATCGTGAAGCTGAGGCTCCAATACTTTGGCCACCTCATGAGAAGAGAAGACTCCCTGGAAAAGACCCTGATGTTGGGAAAGATGGAGGGCACAAGGAGAAGGGGACGACAGAGGACGAGATGGTTAGACAGTGTTCTCGAAGCTACAAACATGAATCTGACCAAACTGCGGGTGGCAGTGGAAGACAGGAGTGCCTGGCGTGCTCTGGTCCATGGGGTCACGAAGAGTCGGACACGACTGAACGACTAAACAACAACAACAACATGCTTCTGAATACCAGTTGCGAGAAACCACAGGAGGAAAGAGTGCTGTTGTGCTTGAGAGTTTCCAACAGGCATCTGGCTGGCCATTGTTAGATCAGGATGCCAGACTAGATAGGCCATTTACCTGTTCTCCTTATGCTCTAATTTTCTGCTGTGGTGCTGAAATCACTACTTGCATGCAACTGAGGAGCACAGGAATCAGCCTCACACCAACTCAGACCACCGGTCCATCTAGCTCAGTCTTGTCAACACTAACTGGCAGCACTTCCCCAAGGTTTCAGACAGAAGTCTCTTCCTGCCTTACCTAAGAATTCCAGGGATTGAACCTCGGGCCTTCTGTACTCAAAACAGATGCTCTGCCATTGAGCTATGGCCCTTAACAAAAACAGTATGAATTTGGATGAATTAAAGAAAAAGGGTGGTCTCAGAAATTTTGGCAAATTTGCCCATTTAAATCCCAATCTTATTCTTGATCTGGTTTGTTGGGGAGGGGCCTATGATCCTCACTTCCTGTCCAGGGTGATAGAGTGGTGGTACCTTTTGGAGAAGGACTGTAGCTTAGTGGTAGAGCACATGCAAAAAGGTTATAAGTGAAATCTCTGGCATCTTCAGGTAGGGCTGTGAAAGATCCCTGATTGGAAGCCTTCCAGTCTGCGTAGACTAGAAGTGATGAACCTGTGGTCTCCCAGATATTGCTGGGCTACAACTTCCACCATCCCTGACCACTGGGCCATGGTGGCTGGAGCTGATGGGAGTTGGAGTCCAAGAGCATCTGGAGGACCACACGACTTCCACCCCAACACAGAAAATACTGAGCTAGATAAACCGAAAATGGGGCTTGGTGCGAGACATCCTCACACATTCCCTCCTCTTTCAATCCAGCAGCAACCCCATTCTCATGCCTCTGGACAGCCACCAACACGGACATCCCACAGAAAGTGTTTCTTCAAGAAACCCATGCCTACTCTCTGTATTGCATCTTACGGGGCAGAGACACGTTTGCAAAATAACTCTCCAAGCCACTTAAATGAAAGAAGGGGCTTAGATGAGTTGTGCTCATTTTGGGCACTAGCACTGAGCCTCATCCTGAGAAACTGCAAACAGAAGCCATTAAGGAAAAAGGAGGAAGTGGGCTGAAGGCGTATTATCAAGATTAAACAGATAGTGTTGCAAGATTAAAGAAAAGATGGGCAGCTTTCTCCAAGAAGCAAAGATCTTAAGTGGGGAGATTTGCAAGGGATAATGCCCATGTAAGAAGCAAGCACAGCTTGGGCTCAGTTCCTAATAACTTCCCAGTTTACAGCAAGGAGAAGAAACCTCTCTGTGGCTTCTCATTTGGCAGAAAGAGAGCAGCAACAATTAAAGCAAGTATGCTTTGAAGGCTGGAGCCAAGATCCTGAGCTGACAGCCCAGCATCAGAACAGATAGGCTTGGAGGGAGATACCATCTTTTCAGCACTGGCTATGAGGGATTACTCTGCTTTGTGTGCCTTAGTTTCTAACTAACCTCATCACTTTGCAATGCCCCAATGGCATCTCCCATACGCTTCTCATTCCCCATTAATTGGAAAGAAAGCCATCAGCCCATTTGGGGAAGGAGTTTGGGAACAGTTCAGAGAGGCATCCCCCCACCCTCATTTCACTCTATGGTTGGAAAGAGGCCACACTATGTAATAAAGTATTTGCACTATGTCAGATTAGAAAATTAGGATGAATCCCATGACACACACATTAAGAGGCTAATAGCCCCATTTGTTTTAGAAGTGAGTGCTGTAGGTCTGCAAGCACCACCAGGATAGGAAGCAAAGAATAGGAATGCATCCATGCCCAGGCAACTGGCCCAGAAGACCCACTATTTTGCCAGTAGGCTCTGACTTCTTCCAGGGGTTTCAAAAGCACAGGCCTCTGTTTTATTTCAAAAGCCCAGAAATATTAGTAACCAGGTAAAATCTGGAACAGGGATCCTTTACTTTGCAATTTTCCAAATGTTGCAATGCAGTTCTCCAGCCAAGTAATGTGTGCAAAAATGCATGCAACTACAGTGAAGTGTGCATAGAAATGCATATACAATAGCGAACATAACATCATACAAAATGCATTGTATTAGCGAAAATGTAATCTTGTATTATATGCAATACAAGATTGCATATAAAAATGTGGATAGTAGGAGAAATTCACAGTGAAGCACTGATGAATTTTCATGAGAACTTTTAAAATAAAACTGCACACTGGTGTGGGTATGTGGAAAACCGAATTAAATATTAGATTTATGAAAAAATGAAACAGATAGATCCCCTTGTCCGTAAGTGCTGAGCATAAGCTAGACATGATTTTGTGCCTTGCTAGATGCTTCAGCCTTTTTGTAACCCTAGTGGCTCACCATATGAGGCAGCTGTACCAAGAGGAAGTGGGGGACTCACAGCCCTCGGAGCCCCTGGCATCTGGCAAGGGGGTCATGATGGCTAGAACTGTGGTTTCCCAGATATTGCTGGGGTACAACTTCCACCATCCCTGACCACTGGGCCAAGGTGGCTGAGCTGATGGGAGTTGGAGTCCAATAACATCTGGAGGGCCACATGTCCTCCACCCCAACACAGACAATATTAAGCTAGACAGACCAAAATGGGGCTTGGTGCGAGACAATCTCACACATTCCCTCCTCTTGCAATCCAGCAGCAACCCCAGGCTGAGAATAGCTAAGAATTTGTCTCTTGTAGGCAGGTATTCAAGATTTAGATGGCACCCGTTCTCAATACGGATGCTTGAGGAATTCTGCAGTTTCTAAAATGAAACTGACTTGATTAGCACCTCCTAGAGCAGCCTTTGGATTAGGATGTACACTTATCTTTTCAATTCTGCACTCCTCTGAAATTTGTGAAGTTTCTCAGCCCCCAAAATGTACCAAAATGCACCACGAAATAATGTGCATTTTAGGATTCAGTACATGTAGAAATGTCTGACTTGAAATAAAAGGTATATTTAAATGCATTTTATATAAATATGCAATAAAATCCATATTTAGAGATGAATGTTGTTGCATTTTAAAAACAAAGCAGTGTTCTATCCAGTATTACACTAAGTTAAGGTCAATTTGCAGTATAGCTTTTCCACCAGTGAGATGTTGTGCACAAGCAGAATGTTGTTTTTGCACAACAAAATGCATAAGAAGGTTGCTGGTAAACTGGTTGGCTTCAAATCCGCCAGGCCAGCCTGTGAGTAACAGGTAAATGATAAAGAAGAATCTGCCCCTGAGCACATGCAGAATGAGATTCTGAAAGCCCACATGCAGTTCTCACACCTGGGGGTGAATGAGCTTTCAGTGTAATGAGGTAATTAACACAGGAATAGGTGAGCAGCTGTGTTAATTATCTGTGCCTAAGAATTAATTTTGAAAAAACTTAGCAAAAGGATTCATTGCATGGTTACCTACCTGAACAAATGCTTTCTATTATATCTAGAAATATGTCTTTGCTCAATCCTGTAAGCAATAACAAGTTTCCACATCTTTTGCAATTCTGACAGTAGCAACAGCAAGAAAACCCTACTGAAATGTAAGGCACTGAAATAGATCTCTTTGGGATATCATAAACAATCTGGGATTTACACATCACATGATTTAATATGGAAACTTTACAATCATCGTTTTGTTCCGCTGCCACTGATTTTGATAGGCTGACAGGGATAAAGAGAACATCCACTGTGTTCATTCATGTGTCATTTAAGACATTCCATACACAGCTTTCCACTGACACGCCGAGTAATCCTTTACGACATCTTATTTTGATGGCTGAAGCAGGAAAGTGCCTTGTAAATCACATCCTTTCTGACATGCTCCAGTCACACTTTGGTAAACACACCATCTTATGTCAACTTTTCTCTGGTTACGCCGTCTGCCTCATCCTGTAATTTGCTTGGCATGATGGTTTAGAGGAGTTTAGGAGTTCCTCTCTTGCTGACTTGTAATCCTATGGTACACGATCTGACTTATAGAGAGTCAAAAACAGCCTCTTTGTGGTTTGCCGTTTATATTCTACGATAAAGAAGGCTGCTGCAGCTGCAGCAGGAATGTAAAGGTTGCCTGACATTCCTACGTATTTGGTTCACAGGGGAGAGAAGTGGAGAGGTTGCACTAGTTTAGAAGACTTTGTGAAACTTTCTCAGCACAGTTCAAAGTCAAGAGGCGGTGAAGGACATTCGAACTAAACAAGAATGTTCTGGTGGTAAGAGCTGTTTGACAGTGGAACAGACTACCTTGGAAGGTGGTGGACACTCTCTCACATACACACATGCACACACTTCATTGGTACAGCTTAGAATATGCTCTACACCAGAGTTTAGCCAAGGTGGTGTCCCCCAGATGTTGTTGGACATCAACACCAGCCAGCAAGGCCAATGGTGAGGGATGATGGGAGTTGGAGTCCAACAATATAGCCCCACTGTTGAAGGTAGTCTGTCTCTGAAGCCTGCTCACCCCTTTGTGTGCGGCAGCATTGCGGGACAGAGGAGGCTTCACTGGGGCCCCAGCGTAGGAATTCAAACTGCTGTGCCCTTCCTGATAGGCGGAGGGGGCGTGAGCCCCCTCCATCTCTCAGGAACCAGATCCTAGCCTGCACCCTGCTTTGGCAAATGGGGCTGCAGGCTGGGACTTGGGCTGTGCCGAAAGCGATGCTGATGGAGCCGACAGAGGGCTTCCCTTGGATCTGCCCCTTGCCCATTTAAGCAGCCAGCACCTGGGGCTCAGCCTGTTTGTTCCTGCGCTGGGTTTCCCCATCCCACCCATCCATACGTTAAACTGATAATCAATGACTTTGCTGTGGCTATGGTGGTCGCCGTCCTTCAAGGGGCTGGATAGAAATTTGCCCACCAGGCTAACTGGCACTGACCCGGTGGTTTTGCCTACCTCATAGCAATCGTCACAACTGGTTGGGCATTGGGGCAATCCTTTGTTTTGGATGGAGGGGAGGTTGTAGTAGTAGTAGTAGTAGTAGTAGTAGTAGTAATTTATATCCCGCCCATCTGGCTGGGTTTCCCAGCCACTCTGGGCGGCTTCCAACAAAATATTAAAAATACAATAAAACACCAACCATTAAAAACTTCACTAAACAGGGCTGCCTTCAGATGTCTTCTAAAAGTCAGATAGCTGTTAATTTCCTTGATGGGAGGGCATTCCACAGGGCGGGTACCACTACTGAGAAGGCCCTCTGCCTGGTAGTCTCCGCCTGCCCCGCCAAATGCTGGGGTATCCCGTTAAAGGCATCCAGGTGGAAGTGGCCATGTGTCCCGGGGGGGCAGGGCTGAAGGCACTCCCCCAGATGGCGGTCCCTGCGGGGGTCACCCTATTGGATGTAAGTCTTAGGAACCCCTGCCTGAATTGACCTGGTCCTGCAATACCAGCTGCTAGAAACGGTAGAAGGGGAGAGTGCTGTTGTGACCAGGTCCTGCTTGCAGGCTTCCCATGGGCACCTGAATGGTTACAGGGTACTGGGCTAGATGGGCCTTTGGTCTGATCCAGCAGGGCTCTTTTATGTTCTTATGGAAGTCACCACATTGGCTCCCCTGCACTACATCCATCAATATGAACTGAAAAAAGAAAGATCTTGGGGTGCAACTCTCCACCAGGAAGACACACCATCTGATCCAGCATTACCCTACCCTAACAGCAAAACTAGGTGCTCGTGCCCTCTGTAAATGCTCCAGGGGATTCATGCACAGTGCTACAGAGCATTCTCCTCATGTGTTCCTCTTCATGTGTTCTTGTAGCATGTTCCCGGGACTCATCTTAGGCTCAAAACAAGCCTTGGTTCCAGGAGTCTGGGAGACACATAGCAGGCAGGTCTTAGCCATCCAGTGTTTAAGAGGTCTGCATGGAGATACCCTCTCCTCTCATCTCCAGCAGAAAGACGCAGGAACCTCATGACATAATGGCAAGCAGTATTATGTGCTTTCCTTGAGGCTTTGTAATAACAGGCAGGAAGCACAGGCAATTAAAATCTGCCTTAAGCCTGCTTTTCCCTGGCTTTTTTTTGGGGGGGGGGAGACTTAACAGTGACAGCATTGTTTTAATGTATTTAAGCTGGGACAATTGACTTGATCCCCAAAGGAGAAAGTGAGAGGGGGCTGCACATTTGTTGCCCATGATATAGAGCAGGGCTCAGGGAGATAAAGGGCAGAATTATATGCAGCGTGCGAGTTATGTAATAATCCCAAAACATAAAACGATCATCTCGGCTCTTGGGGCCATTCTGCGAGCTAATTGGAATGGCATTCCAAGTATATTGAATTAATGACTTCACCAAGGGAAGCCTAGATCTTATCAACGAGGCTTTTCGAAAGCTTCATTTGTGTGATTTAAGAACAAGGAAAAGATTCAAAAGCTGCTAATAATCTAAAGCTGTCAACTAGCAGAGTCAAGAAGGCTTTGGCAGGCTCTTGAGAAGTGCTCCACACATTGCAATGCCACTCAGTCCACCTTAGTTTGGCCCTGGACAGAGAGCAGCAGCCAGTCCAGGATCCCTGATGCAGGCACTTTTCTGAGCAGCATTCGCATGCTGCATGTGAACACAGGTGCTATTCACAGCTTTGCATCCAGCTGGCACAATTTTGCTCCTCCTCCTCCCTGCATCTATACTGGGGGCAGGTAGGGGGGTTTCAATTCAGTTCACATTTGTGGGTCAACCTACCCAATTTGACTAAAACAATGCACAAACCAAAACACAGACATCCTCTGAAATTTGCGTACTTTCAAACATTGCAATGCAATTCTCCAGCCAAGGAAGGAAATGTGGACAACTGGACTGGGGGAAATGGAGGTCACTGATTTTGGTGACCAGTGCCCTGATTAGGATGTGACTCACCCCCCCTCCCTACAAATAACCTGACTAATGGTTTTGGTTAGAACAGAGGGAGAGAACATCCCGCTCCAGCTGATCTGCAGGGATTTATTTGTTTGTTTAGTTTTGGTATAGCGGTATCCAAACAGGTTTATAAATAAATATATATTGTGCATGCATGGTAGTGTTTGCATGAGAATGTGAGGTGGCTGTGTCTACTTTTGGCCACACCCACAATTGACATGGAAATCTCTAAGCAGTGTACAGAATGAAAACAATAAACAATGTCATTTTTAAAAATGCAACATAAAACCAGTAAAGAACAGTAGCGTAAAAGCACAGAAAAAAACAGGAATTCAGGGAACTCAAAAAAATAAATAAAAGCAGTGTAGTACTGCCTATAGAATTTCCCCAGATGATCTAAGTGTTGGAATTAACTGAGTCAATTACCTATTGAAATCCGTTAGTATCCAAAGTTAGCAGCATTTGGTGAGTACCTCTTGGTTGAAGAGTAGACTATACTTGTTGCAATTGCACACAGAGAGATATTTGCAGGCAAGAAAATAATAAAAGTTGTTTATTGTAGGAAGTGCATAACTTGGATAGAAAAGTTTCTAGTTCTAACCTAACTCACTAATCTAGAGAAGAGCAAGTCTTGCTGCTTAGCTCTTTCATCTTGAGGGCCACGAGAGAAGTCTGAGAGGAGGAGGAAGCTGTAACAGGATGCAACCAGATAATATTGGTCCAACATCAAAGAAGAGATAGAGAGGTCAGCTCAAGAGATTAAAGATAGAAGGGTAGTCTAGGAATCAACCTGCCCATCTCTGCCTGTCTTAACCCTTGCATACCCCTCTTCTGCAAGTGGAGTTTCACCCAAACTTCCAACACTGGTGTATTATAGGAGCAGGCGGTCTCATATTCAACAAGGTTTCTAGGGTATGAGAATATGGTAAAGCTTTCATATTATTAGAAACTGGCATTAATTTATACAACTAATTAATAGTTTGTATTATTATTTACATGGGTTTTTTTGTATTAGTATAAGTATAGAAGGAGTGTTACTGTCACTTTTTCATTTGAAAATATACAAATCAGCTTAGAAAAAGAGTTTCTAATATACAATAAAGCAAAACACATGCACAATCCCCATAAAACAACTGTAAAAGCAAACAGGTCCGAAACTAGTAGCCACATGAAAAAGGCAGAGAGAGAAAATGGGAAGACTGAGACCCAGCTTTCAACCAACATTGTAATAAGGAGGGCTTGGTAAAACTTGACAGAAAAATCCCCCATAACTGGTACTTGCATGGGGGCTTCATTGGGATGCATTTTAGAGACAACACAGATGAGTAACCCTGCCCATCAAGCCCGTCTGTGGCAAAGGAGCAGGCTTATTTGAGGTGTTTGCTTCCCCTCTGCTTCATCAGAAGCCAGGGCTGCAAAACTGGGAAAGAGGCAGCCGGTGAGATCTGCATTTGCTCATTAGAGAATCTCTTGGCATTTGGGAAACATCTGCTCCCTGCAGGTGTTGCGCAATGGTGAACTGGAGACCCGTCAATCATCTTCCTGATCACAGTGATAACATGAAAACTTTCTCTCATTTTCTGCAGCTGATGAAGAGTGACTGGGAACCTAATGAGTGCCAGAATGTGTTGGAGCGCAGCTTCCATAAATTGACTCCAACAGCACCTGGGCTTGAGGAGGCTGCCGGTCTGATGGGCACACTGCTTCAAAAGCTCAATCCCTCTGCTCCCTGTCAGTGCTCAGGGCCATACTACACACCACAAACAACCATATGCGTTGCTAAGTCCCAGTGAGCCAATTTACTTAGAGAGCAAGCTGCTGAGAGCAAATTGCCTTGGGCAGTTGCGTGTGTGTAATTTTCAGTGGAGATGCCATGTGTAATCCTCTACCCAACCACCGCTTTTCTACCACACCTCTTCTATCACCCCAAAGACACTCTCCTCCCTCCCCAAATGTTAAGCGTATGTCTGGGATGCTATGCTGGGGAAGTTAACTGTGGAGTAGGAACTTCAGTGAGAAAGTGGGAGGTGTGGGAGGGTGAGAGGCTACCTCTCATCACTGCTTCTTTTTCAGTGCAAAAAGTAGCCATACAAATAACACTTCAGCAGTATGGTGCTCGGTGGATCTATGATGATCTCATGCATTCATTAGCCTTTTGCTTAGAGGGGTCACAAGGACTTTTAGAAAAGAAAGGAAAGGGGAAAGGGGAAAGGGGAAAGGGGAAAGAGGAAAGGAAAGGAAGACACTCCTCTTTTCTTAAAAACATGATTTTCTAATAATAATAATAATAATATGTTATACCTTGGAGGTCTAACAGAATCCGTTCTGGAAGTCTGTTTGACTTCCAAAATGTTTGGAAACCAAAGCGTGGCTTCTGATTGGCTGCAGGAAGCTCCTGCAGCCAATCGGAAGCCACAGAAGCCCCGCTGGACGTTCAGGTTCTAAAGAATGTTCGCAAACCGGAACTCTCACTTCCGGGTTTGCGGTGTTTGGGAGCCAAAACATTCGAGTATCAAGGCGTTTGGGATCCAAGGTACAACTGTAATTTATTTGTACCCCACCCATCTGACTGGGTTGCCCAAGCATACTAGCAGACTTTTATTAACACAGTTGAAATCCCTGATAGGAAGTATTTTGGAAGAAATTCTCATAAACCCGAATTTTTGTTTACAATACAGGAAGGGATGTTGCAGCATTGGAAGGGGGATGGACTTAATGAAGAAATCCTTAGTACGAAAAGCCCTGAATTCAACTAATCATCAATATTACTATTGATTACTCCATAGTCAGAAGCAACAATAATTTTGAATACTAGTTGCTGGAAGGCACAGGAGGGGAGAGTGCTCTTGTGGTTGGGTCCTGCTTGCCAGTTTCCCACAGGCCTCTGGTTGGCCACTGTGAGAACAGGATAAGAACATAGGAAGAGCCTCTTGAATCTATTCCAGCATCCTGTTCTCACAGTGGCCAACCAGAGGCCTTTGGGAAATGCTAGACTAGATAAGCCATTGGTCTGATACAACAGGCTCTTCTTATGTTCTTATAGATAGATATAGCTATATCATACAAACATAAATCAACTTTGTAGTATGGAATAAGAAGCCAGCAGTGCAATTCATAGACAACTTTATGTTATGGCTCCCTAGAGTGCTTTGGGCCCATGACGACTCCAAGAATTATTTATCCCTGGCTTTGAGTTTTGGCTGCAGAAACCAGCTTTTTGCATTTTCCAAATCATGTTAGTTGCTGACAAACCTTTGTGCTACATGGAGGCCAAAGGGAGATGGTTTCCAGAGACACGTTGGCACACTTTTTGGAAGTTCTCCTTGAGATGCCTTAATTCCTTTGCTGAAAGAAAACACCTTCAGGTGACAGCCTTGATAAGACCTGAGTTGTCATGCCTGATGTCCATTAAGCATGGCTGCCACACCTTGACATGCGTGTGGAACCAGGCTTATCTTGGGGCCAAGCGAAGCTGACTGGACATTATTGCCAATTTTGATTCCAGGATAAGAGTAAATGGAGGAATCTTTTCTCTGTTAAAATTGGGAAGGGCAGGAAGAAGAATCCAATCTTGCCTGCACTGACCTTTTGGCGAACTGTTTAAAGGGGAAGACGAGAATTTCGCCAGTTAGACACAGCTGCTATCTAGCCTGTCATCACCATAAACAGCAAGATACAAGAAGCGGCTGACAGATTTCACCTGACTGCTCTGCAAAGCTGTCAGTTTTCTAAACCTTTCTATTTTCGACAAGCAGCTTATTTTTAGACAGTGGAGCAATCCAGAGAACAGACAGTGTGCTTGTGTGATGGATGGCTTTTTTGCACACTTCAGAGGCAGATCATTTCGAAACTTGGGTTGCTTCTTAAATTCTTCTTCTCATTTTCTCTAGATCTTTGGAGTTCCAGATTATCTCATCCCCTTTCCAAAGTGGAATGGACACACTAGAGGTCTGCTGCTTTTCCATTGCAGCTTTTCTTCTTCTGAATTTTGTCAGGGCGTAGTTTACCATAGCTGCCTATGTGCACTGATAAAACATGACCAAAATTATCTAACCTAACCTCAATTCTATTGCATGTATAGTTATATCAAGTCCAGGTCTGGGCTCATGGCAAGGACCATTTTGTAGTCATTTCCACCACCTTGAAATCAGCTGTTTTGTGCCAACCATATTTCAGGGTTGAGGTAAAATTCTTTGGTGGGAAGGGAATAATAATAATAATAATAATAATAATAATAATAATAATAATTTATTATTTATACCCCATCCATCTGGCTGTGTTTCCCCAGCCGCTCTGGGAGGCTCCCAATCAAGTGTTAAAAACAGTACAGCATTAACTATTAAAAACTTCCCTGAACAGGGCTGCCTTCAGATGTCTTTTAAAGATAGGATAGCTGCTTATTTCCTTCACATCTGAAGGGAGGGTGTTCCACAGGGTGGGTGCCACTATCAAGAAGGCCCTCTGTCTGGTTCCCTGTAGCCTCACTTCTCGCAATGAGGGAACCGCCAGAAGGCCCTCGGCGCTGGATCTCAGTGTTGGGACTGAACGATGGGGGTGGAGACGCTCCTTCAGGTATACAGGACCGAGGCCGTTTAGGGCTTTAAAGGTCAGCACCAACACTTGGAATTGTGCTCGGAAATGTACTGGGAGCCTAGAACAGCTGCCTTTTCTCTCTCGCAGAAATATGCATTCTGAGGTGCTTTTTGACTTCTGGGGAATTAAATATGGGCCCACTCTAAAGAAAAGGCAGCGACTGAAGCAAGCTTTGTTAGAAATAAAAAGGCACTTGAGTTACTTGGAGAAAAGGTGGGATAGAAATGCAGCAATTAAATAAAATTTAGTTATATGGTATGAATCTGCTAACTAAACCTGCTGGAGAATTTAGTGAAATAAAGTTGGGGTAAGACAAATTCGTGAAATTGTTTTTTAAAAAATAATTACTGGGCAGTTTCACAACATTTTGGCCAGATCACTGCTGCTCCCCAAGTCCCAGTCAAGACTCCTTTAATGTGGTGGTGTAGCCATCCACAGGGGCACATCAGTAAGTCTCCACAGAAAAATAATTCATAAGATAATATTAAGAAAACTGCTTTCTTGCATTTTATTACTGCAGGCAAATGGGGAGAAAAGTGAAGGACATAATTGCTAAGGCACAGTGGATAGGGGTAAGGAAGGGGGATTTGGCTCACTTTAAATCTTAATGAAGACATACCTAATTTGCCCTTTCCCAAAGCAATATGCAAACTAAAATGCAGCAATTCTTTGGAATTCACACTTATTTGAATGTTGGGATGCAACATTCTCCAACCAAAAAAGTATACAAAAATGCATTGGATTGGGAGGGGTATGTGCCAAAAATTACATATATTACTGCAAATAATGTTTATATAGGTACATCCTATTAAAAGACCTCACTTGCAAAAACATTTTATTATGCAAAAATGCATTTAAAACATGCATATCATTTTAGGAGAAAGGTGCATTAAAATGCTAATGAATTTTCATGTAAGCTTTTTTCAAAAAAGAAGGAAGGAAGGAAGGAAGGAAGGAAGGAAGGAAGGAAGGAAGGAAGGAAGGAAATTGCTGTGGGACTGGGGTGAACTGAACTGAACTTAAGACTGGGAAAAGGAGAAACGGTGAGAAAGCAAAATTGCTAGTTTCATCCAATCCCTAACACCAGCATTATCCAATTTGAAGATATAGAAGCCTATCAAAATGTACAACTAATAAACATGCAAACCTTAAGCAATACTTACTCTAGTATTCTAACATACCTATCTCCTTAGTATCACAATAAATTCAAAGCAAATGCAACTTAATTAGATAAGTGTGTTCCAGTCCTTCAGTGATCAGCGAGTAAAAGGTAAAGGGACCCCTGACTGTTAGGTCCAGTTGCAGACGACTCTGGGGTTGCAGTGCTCATCTCGCTTTATTGGCCGAGGGAGCCGGCGTACAGCTTCCGGGTCATGCGGCCAGCATGACAAAGCCGCTTCTGGTGAACCAGAGCAGTGCACGGAAATGCTGTTTACCTTCCTGCTGGAGTGGTACCTATTTATCTACTTGCACTTTGACGTGCTTTCGAACTGCTAGGTGGATTTTGAATAAAGCTATTTTATATATTTAGCCAAATATCATTTATAAATATATCATATAATTTGTCCTCCCATTTAGTCACTGACAATGCTTTAAACACTGTCCAAAACCTGACCTAACTCTGTGCAGCTGTTATCATATAGTATATTAAATCACAACAATGAGGTAAGATATTTTTAGCATACATTCACAAAAAGATGTGGGTGGGGGAGTCTCTTAATTCATAAAGTCATATTTTTATTATGATTTATTATGATTTATTTGCACTAGATTGGATTATTATAGGATGTGCATATTCGTTGTTTCTATGGCTTGAAAAATGCCTCGTGTACAGCAATACAAGTTAAAAGTGAAGTGAAATGAAAATTTGGGTTATCTTCTCAAGAGGTAGGAAGGGATTGCAGAGCAGCAAACTGAACTGCTGTTAACACTGAGAGCTTCATCATCTATCAGCAAACAGGCCACACCCGGGCAAACCCTAGCCAGAACATTTGGCCAGCTTCTCTCATTAATCTGTTCATTTCCAAAATGTCTTAAAGCTCATGACCCAAACAGTCCAGTTGCCATGACAACCACCTGCATTTGGGTACTCCCCAGTCTTCTATTTTGGGCCGGTCTGTCTGGAACACAACTGAAGCGGCTTGGTTGCTAGGATAACATAGGAACAGCATCGAGGAATCCAATTCACACCTGATTTGGGAGGCTTCCCTTGTTTCCCTTTTTTCTTCCTGTCTCTCTAGACAACTTGCTGGAGAAAGAAGGAAGAGGACGTCAATGAGGTTGGTCCAACAAAGAAAGCAAGAGGCCAGTTAAAAGGTCTGGCGAGGTGGGTGGAGGGGTTTGGCATGCAAGCTTCACCCTATTCTCCCTTCTGCTTTTATGGGCTTCTCTGCTAATGATAGTTTCTACTTTCTCCTTCTCTCCCTGCTTCTCCAATTGGTTATGTTTGCTACCCGGTTTATCTGGAATAGGTATTCTTTGTTCACTCGGAGAATTCAGACAGCATCAAATTGTTGCACAGTGGTATTTTCCATGCCATCATCCTGTCTGTTTTTAAGCTACATCTGTGGCAGGGGGAAAAGTATTTATTTGCAATCAAACACAAATGCAGTATCAGCCTTCCCAGTGTGGGCAGGCAAATCACCGCTGAGGCTTTTCTGGGCTACTGCTGCTTTCCTTAAAAGCTTTCTCCTTGCTACTTCTGCATTGAGTTGAGGCTTTCAACTCTATCTTTATGAAAAGATAAAGGAAAGAAAAATTAAAGATGAGCACCTCAAGATGTACTTTGCACTTCTGCAGAACCAAAACAGAACACAAAGAACCCCCATCGAAATATTTCTGCATTTGATTACACTGTGCAGTGATCCGCTTCTCGTACCAAAAACAAATCCATCCTTAGCCTCATCTTCCCCCACCCCACTCCCCCTAAAAAGTGTCCCTCACCACACACAAAGCCTTTCTTGCAGAGTGGGAATCCTTTGGTAAATAGTGTTCAGAAGTAGATTTTAAAGGGCAGAAATAGAAATCCTGATTCCCCCTAAGCCAAGAGCGGAAGAATTTCAGGAACTAAGGCAAAATACTCTTGGAAGGAGCAGCCCTCTTCTCACTTACAGGAACAAACTGTGAGAATGCCTAAAGGCGGAAATGAACTTCTCCAAATTTAAGAATGAATCTTTTGCTACCAAAACAAACAACAGTGCAGACAAAGTCAATCAGATAAGAAGGAGAAGAGGCCAAAAAAATAAAGGAAGGAGCAAATAAGACTTGAGGGTGGAAAACCCTCCTGAGGAGGCAAGAGAGGGAGGGAGCCACATGAGACAGTGGCAAACAAGCCTTGTCAACATTTGTGTTTGTGAACTCAGTGGATGCCAGTCATTGTAATGTTTGTTAGAAAATCTTATAAAAAGGCACCATATTTCAATTAAGTCAGATGTATCACGTGTGCTGTTCAAGGCGACATCCGTTGTGTCAATTCTTCTGATAAAGCAGTTGTCCATACATTCTCTGCATTGTGTGATATGTAGATATTCAAGTACTTTCCAGTTCTGTGCTATGAGGAGTCATGCCACCACCGAAAGAAAAGTAATTCCTTGGACTGTAAATTGCGCTGTTCTTCTTTGAATATTGTCAATAAATTCAGACTTGGATTATATTGTACATGCTGATTTGTAATATTGCTTATTTCCACAAATGCTCTCTCCCAGAATGGCTGCACATGTTTGCATGACCACCACATATGGAATGTCATACGAACTGTGTTACACCCTCTCCAGAACATTGGTTAGGATGTTTTGTTAATGCAGCTGCATCTGAATGGAGTTAAATGCCTTCTGTTGTTGTTGTTGTTTAGTCATTCAGTCGTGTCCGACTCTTCGTGACCCCATGGACCAGAGCACGCCAGGCACTCCTGTCTTCCACTGCCACCCGCAGTTTGGTCAGATTCATGTTTGTAGCTTCGAGAACACTGTCTAACCATCTCGTCCTCTGTCGTCCCCTTCTCCTTGTGCCCTCCATCTTTCCCAACATCAGGGTCTTTTCCAGTGAGTCTTCTCTTCTCATGAGGTGGCCAAAGTATTGGAGCCTCAGATTCACGATCTGTCCTTCCAGTGAGCACTCAGGGCTGATTTCCTTAAGAATGGATGCATTTGATCTTCTTGCAGTCCATGGGACTCTCAAGAGTTTCCTCCAGCACCATAATTCAAAAGCGTCAATTCTTCGGCGATCAGCCTTCTTTATGGTCCAGCTCTCACTTCCATACATCACTACTGGGAAAACCATAGCTTTTACTATACGGACCTTTGTTGGCAAGGTGATGTCTCAACTTTTTAAAATGCTGTCTAGGTTTGTCATTGCTTTCCTCCCAAGAAGCAGGCGTCTCTTAATTTCGTGGCTGCTGTCACCATCTGCAGTGATCATGGAGCCCAAGAAAGTAAAATCTCTCACTGCCTCCATTTCCTCCCCTTCTATTTGCCAGGAGGTGATGGGACCAGTGGCCATGATCTCCGTTTTTTTGATGTTAAGCTTCAGACCATATTTTGCGCTCTCCTCTTTCACCCTCAATAAAAGGTTTTTTAATTCCTCCTCACTTTCTGCCATCAAGGTTGTGTCATCTGCATATCTGAGGTTGTTGATATTTCTTCCAGCAATCTTAATTCCGGCTAGGGATTCATCCAGCCCAGCCTTTCGCATGATGAATTCTGCATATAAGTTAAATAAGCAGGGAGACAAAATACAGCCTTGTCGTACTCCTTTCCCAATTTTGAACCAATCAGTTGTTCCATATCCAGTTCTAACTGTAGCTTCTTGTCCCACATAGAGATTTCTCAGGAGACAGATGCCTTCTATATATTAACTTAAAAGAATTTTCTCTTATGCAGGTTGACATAGATCTTAGAGGGTTTTTTGCCCATGAATTATTCCAGTCCACTGCTTCAATTTCAGTACCTAGGTCTGTTTCCCATTATTTTTTGACTGATTAGCATTGTCCAATAGTCAGTGCATTAATTATTTTATAAGGTATCGGCATTTTTCTTTGATCATTCAGTTGTGTTCAAAATTAAGTTTTCAAATGATGTCAATGACTGAAGGGCATGCGACTTAACCACCAAATTTGAAATAAAATGGGTAACTTGATATTTGTTGCTTTTAATTGTTGTTGGCATCTGTCTGTCTCAGGAAACAATGGAAGAGTGCACATTCAGGGGTGAAGTCAAACCGTTTGAGAGTTACAGCGCCTGCTCTGGCTGTAGAAACCAACAGAAGAGAGATCTGTTTTACTGCAGGAGGGGCGGATGAAGGCATCCAGTTTTGCTGCTGCAGTTGTACCATGGCATTTCTTCTCCCTTTGCTCCTCCCAGTGGTCATTCCTCCTCTGGTCACTGCTGTGGATACACAACTTGAGTGTCTCCAGCCACTGTGGTCGTCTGCAAGGGATTCCCATACAGCGGAATTAATGTTGCCAGCCTTCATATCACGTTTGCAGACAGGATCTTATTTCCTTGCATTATTTTGATCTATGTTAGTAGGATGCTCCCTGGTTTGGGGGGGGGATCAGTAATAAAAATATAAGAGAAAAATGGGCAGGGGGAGAGTTGCAGTGGAGTGTAAGAAATTCTAACAAAGTTTTGATTTCCCTCCATGATGATTAGTTTGATGCCTTTTTTGAAATATCAAATGTCAAAATTCTAATATATACATATATCATTTTTAAAGTTGTACTTACTTATTTACTTACTTTTGGGACCCCTGCTCTGCCCGTGCCCTAGGCACATGCTAGTCCAGCTACTGGGTAATCCAGCACTGAACACACCACAGAGTAAACTCCAGCAATCTGCCTAAGGCTGGCCTGAGAACTTGCAAGCTGCAATAGGTGGACTGGTAGTACTGGATTTACACTGAGGACTTCCTCTCCCCACAGTCCCTTGAATGAAATAATACCTTGCAACTGTTGGTAGATATATCAGAAAGATCACCGGGAGGTGGGAAAGAATGGGGGGGACAAAATGTTTAGAAATAGCAGCAAGCCATAAACGTTCTCCAAGCGTCTAAGAGAGACAGATGGGAAGGAAGTCTAGGGTTTCACTGCTGTCTAATGACTTGTCTTTGGCAAGATTTTACGAGGGGTTATGAACCAAGTTGCTGTAGAGAAAGTCTGCAGATGGCAGGGAGGGGCTCAGGGATCACTTTTTGAGTATGGCCTTCTCTCAGATTTCTTCAGTTATGTCTCTTAAGTTCCCTGCAGGGTGATGGATTTTAAGGCTCCATGAACACCAGCACCACCGCCCTTTGCAACTTGGAGGTATTAAGAGGTGCATCCTGTAACAGCCAGATCACTGATGTTATACACCGCAAGACTCAGTTAGCAAGGGACAGTGGAGAGAAGAGAGAGAGGGTTGCCTGTGGCCAAATGAACAGTGTGCCTGCACAGTCTTCTGTCTGGGTGCTCACTGTAGACACACCCCGCCTCTCCTGCTCTCCCATCTTCAGGGCTGTGCAAAGCTGGTAACATTACGTTCAGCTGCCCCGATTTAAGCGGGACATCTTGGAATTACAGAAGCCATTCCAGGGTGCTGATTTGATCCCGGAATGTCCTGCTCTTTGGTCTGGCACTCTATCCCAAGTCAGCTGGTTCCTGTGAAAGCTCAGGAACAAAAAAGCAAGCATCCTGATTTGGATCACCTGGATGTTGGAAGGTATGTGTAACAGGCCAAGACCAGATGGGAAATGTAGGCTCCATTTCAATAATCCTTACCAAAGGCTCCCCTATTACCAGGGGGAATCAGAGTAGCCCCCCCCCCCAAATCATAGGCCCATGACAATTGGCCCACGTGTGGGTGTGGGTGCACGCACACACACATGCACGTACACACACACACACACATCCCCGGGCTGTCCATCTTAGGGTTCTTTATCTAGAAAACAGGTTTGGCCCCGATAGCTTTTCTAACAGGGGATGCTTAGAAACAGGGGACTGTCTTCTGTGGAGGAGGAGATGTAGTCACTCTACTTATGGTGTGAGTTTCTCCCCAGACATTTCGAGCCAGTTCTATTCAAGCCAGATGGATGTGTGAACTAAGCCTGTGGCTGACACATCACAGGCTACAAACCACATCCCACCAGCAACACTCCAGGCATTTGAGCACATGAAGCTGGCTTATAATATGTGAGGTCATTGGTCCATCTAACTCAGTATTGTCTTCCCTGATTGGCAGGGATTCTCCAAGGTCTCAGAGACAGAGAAAAGGTCCCCCCAACCCAGCCTTGCTCTCTGGAGATGACAGGAACTGCAAAGCGACCTTCTGCATTCAAGTGTGTGCTTTACCACTGAACCATGGACCTGACTATATGATTGCTTATCCGAAGAAGAAGAAGAAGAAGAAGAAGAAGAAGAAGAAGAAGAAGAAGGAGGAGGTATCAAAAGATTCTGATCCTGTGTCGCTTTGGGTCTCCAATTCCCCCTCTGGGAGGAGCATATTAAATCATAGTTTGAACTGAGTTGAGGATTGCAATCCAAGGATAACAGATCATGAACAAGCCATTGAAATTTCCTAGCTCTGTTCCTCTGATGATACAGATCCGAAAGGTCTGCAGATTCATTACACTTTGACAAAGTATCTCGCAGAGTCCATGCACATTCCCTCTCCCCAGTCAGAAGTCAAGAAGGAAGATGATGCTATAATGGATGGAGCAGTAGACTGGATTTTCCCTCTGGTTATGGCAGTAACCAGACAGGGATGAATGTTCAGGCTGAAACTGAGGGAGAGGAGCCTCAATTCTTTTGACAGCCAAGAGTTTGTTTCCAGACCACTGGGCACACATTCTGTCATGGCTAATAGGAAGGCATCTCCAGTCAACCCAAAATGGGTTCCTCAATAGAGCCTACAGGTGATTCGTGATGACTTTTTCAATTAAGAAAAGCCCACAAGGCAGAGTTTGTAGGCAGGAGAGGGGGGGGAGGGCTGCAGAATTCAGTCCATCTCAAGCATTCATTTGGACAAGAGCAGGGCTGCATCTTCCAATCTATTCACAGCAAACAGAGATTTAGGATTCTTTGAATGCTATAGTCTGCAGCAAGTTCAAATCACAGGTCAATAGTTTCATAAGTCATCTGCCATTGTGCAACTGTACTTATAGTTAAAGTGCTGTTAAAGTGTTGTTCTTTTTATTAAACTTTATATCCACTTCTTGGGGTTTATTTTGATTAAGGAAAGCAAGATTATTTGATTTTTAAAAATAATAATAATAATATAAATAACACATTAATGATATAATTGTGCTACACACAGTGTATGTTCCTGATGGCATGCTTGTGATAATTCTGCAATTTTACTTTTAAGTAGACACATAGAGGATTGAACAGCTGAAATTTTTACTATGTATCCCATAGAAGCCATCTTCTAATGAAGGTCATTATTTATCTTGTGTTATGAAGAAACTAAGACAGAGAGAGAGCAATCTGATGACTGACATATAATAAGTCTGTGGTACAGGTTGGGATGTAAGAAGGCATCGTTTTCCATTCAGCCCTGTATTTGTTGCAGGCAGCAAATCAAATCTTTATTATTACACTCAATGATCAGCATTAAGAAACCAGGATAAGAAGCACCATTATTAGAGTTCCAAGCCACATTCCAACCAGACAAAATACCCAAGGAGGGTGCAAAGTGAGTCCGGTGGCTGAGCAGGAGGTGTAGCCCAAGGAGCTTCCTGGGGGCCAGACATAAAGTCTTAGAGGGCCACATCTGGTTCCCAAGTCTGATGTTCGCCCATCCATGCAATATACCAAATCACTTTTTGACAAATCTGAGTCAGAAATGTGCATAAATTGTTAACTTTGCTGTCTCAAACTGCACGTGTGTGTAAAAGGAAGAATTAAGGCCTCTATAATCATGTTTGTCTCAAATAAGCAAGATTTGATTCCAGTATCATTAAAGTTAATCCATAATCATGTAAACAGCCATATAAGCATGTATGACTCACAAAGCGCTCAAACCGCAAACTAATCCTTTGCTCTCTGAAAGATCCTTCACATACATTAATGCATTGGAACCATAAATCTGCCTCGTGCGCAACCAGAGTTCTGAGACCATTCTGAAGGTGGGAGACTGTATTGGCAAAGCTCGCAAGGATCAGTCACAGCAAACAACCGATTAAAGCCACAGAGTAATTTGGATCATTGGCAAGTATCATTAACAAAGGGCTTAGAACCGCAATTTTCTTCCAATGGCTTTCTTTCTCATCTTCTAATTGCCTCGTTCGTTCATTCATGTTTGTTTTCAAAGCAGAGGATGTGTCACATGTGATTAACAAACATATCCAAAATGAAGGGGGGGGAGTGGCAATTCTCATGACTCTCTGTACTCACCCAGATGCAGATCAAACAATGCTGGCTTCAGAGTTAAAAACTTTCCTGCAATTGCTCCATTACTCACCTGAGTTGTTAGTCATCAGAAAGGGATGCTGGCCCTTGACTCTGTTTTGCCTTCCCATGCGAGAGGAAAGGACCAGTCTCCACCCCAGTCTTACTGCTGAATTCAGCACAATATAAGAACATAAGAAGAGACAGAGGAGGCTCATCTAGTACAGTATCCTGTTCTCAACCAGATGCCTATTATGGGGAGCCCACAAGTGCAATGGCACTCTCCATTCTTCCAGTTTCCAACAACTGGTATTCAGAAGGATATACTGACTCCTCTGACAATGGAGATAAAACAAAGCCTCCATGTATTTGTCTAATTCTCTTTTTAAAACCTTCCATATTGGTGCCCATCACTTCCTCTTGTAGGAGCAAATACCAGAGTTTTAACTATACACTGTGTGAATCTCAGTGTTTTTCCAAGCACTTAGACAACTAGATGGAGAGGAAATAACTAGGGATTTGCAAAACATCGATGTGCAAATGTTTCCACAGGCTTTTGTAAATTGTTTGCAAAGTCAAGGTTTATTGAGGAGGCAGGGGGGAGGGTAAATCCACATTGAAGGAGATTGTAGTATTTACTAACTCTTCGACAAGGTGGTCCAAGGGCTGGCCATGGTAAGGACAGCCAGTGCCCCTAGCAATATCATGGCAGCATATATTATAGTTGACAGGGGTTTAAGTGATCTCAGTTCCCAAGCATACGGTTACACTGCAGGGCCCTCTGACCACAAACTGCAGCTCCCTTTCAACAGTAAAGAAAAAAGTGTAAAGCAGCCAACGCTTCAGGTCACCCCAGGAAACAGTATTCACTAGAACCCTCCTAACCCAAACCTCATGGGGACCTTCATCCTGCTCTGTCCCAAACATCCCCAAATTTCTCCCTTTACTGAATATTTGCCTTTGGAAAAGCTCTCTGTAGACCTCTTCTTATTCCATTTGTATCTGGCTTCTTCTCCAAAGAGCTCAATGTTATGTACATGGTGTGTCCTGCTCTGTTTTATCATGACAACAACCCTGTAAGGTAGGTTTGGCTGTGAGATAGTGACTGGGGTCCAAGCACACCCAGCAAGTTCTCTCCAGCCACTCCATTCCTGCAGGCAATTGGGGGGGGGGTGTCCCTATTCAGCTTGTTTCTACCTAACTGTTCAAATCTTTCTGGAATCCCTAGCACCTGAAAGACTTTGCTTCTAGCTCATATGCAGCAGGCTGTCATTATTCATAAGAGAAAAGTATTATGTGCATGTTTAGAGGCCTTCTTTTCTTACTTATTTATTAACTTCTTCTGGGGCTGAACCCATGCACTGAAAACAAGTTTTAAGGTTGAGGCCATAGATTCAGTGATGAAGTTCTCTATAGCTTAAAAAGAAACACTCACCGCTTTCTGGGGTCCTAAACCCAAAACCATACAATAGACACTCCCCCCCCCACACCCACAATGCTGTTTTGGGGGAGAGAAGCATAGCTGTATTAAATCAGCATTTTGTTAAGGAACATTTGAGGCATGTGCTAACAGAAACAGCCAGGAGAACAAGGATTCTCATGGATCCAGAATGTGTGTTCAATGAGTCACATTCTTGCAGAACATGTGGCATGTGCTCATGTGTCTGACATTAATTTCCAAATATGTTAATTCAAACCTCCATGAAGTTCAATAGATGATGTGAATGGGAAAATGTAAGTAAGATCCATGGTGGGTCCCACTTACAGTTTTCTGGCTGCCATAAGAAAATAAGAAGAGCCTGCTGGGTCAGGTTGATGGCCCACCTGCTCCAGCACCCCATTCTCAGAACCTGGAGCTGACATAGGATTGGCTTGGAGGAGTGAAAGTGGTCTGATGCTGATCTCAGCTTCAGCCCTTCAAGCAAGTCCTTAATAGAAGGCTTCCCAGCCCAATCGCAGAGGCAGAATTGCTGGAAAATTCTAACTCACAGCCTCAGTGACAACAGTGCAGAGGACCACACCAGGCCCCTTAATTTATGGCTCAGGAAGAGACCAGGTAGAGAACAGCAGCAGCAGGACTCCAGCTCACTGCCCAGCTGCACCACTGGAATAACTCTTTTGTCTTCCGGCTAGGGATATAACAAAGCATCATCTCTCATTCTGCCCTGTAGCTGCAGCATGCAGCACTGTTTCTGTTTTGCTGCAGTTCATCTTCCACTCAAAACTATGTTGCTTGTTGTACTCTCTGCTGTGGCAAAACCATGTAACTTACAGGATGTATGTAATTAAATGCATAAATTATGTTATTCTGCCCCATTTGTTTCATTGCAAAGGAAACATAGTGCAAAGGGGGGGGCATAGTCCATTATGTATTATTCATGAACTGAAAGCAACAAGAACGGATACCGACCATATTCACTGGATTGATATCTGTTTCGGGCATGGGACAAATTAGTCAATGTCGGCAATTTCCTCCCCTGTTTCTGCTTTCACTGAAATTCTTCTACACCCCTCCCTCCAAATTCCCTGCCCCTGAGATGGGCATGGACCACTCTGCTACATGCAGCTGGGCGAAGGATGTGTGCAAATGGTGCTCTGACATCTTCCCATAAATAGGCAACCTGAAGGATTTGGAAGGAAAATGGCAGAAAATTCTAGAAATCTTGTTCTTCTTGATTCTCATCTGCTCCCCATTCCCTTCTCCACCTTGCCTGTCTCTTCCCGCCATCTCCCTTTCAAGCACTTAATGCTGCTTCGGCATGGATCAGACTTTTCCAGAGCCATTTCAATGCACGTCAGTCAGAATACAAAGGGGATTAATTAAGGCTCTCTGGCCACTGCCAAAGGCTTGGCCTGGCCCTTTAAAAATAAAACAATTAATGTCACTCTTTCATATTCGGCTCCCTTCAGGCAGGTGCTCACCTTGCCAAAGCAAACAAATGGAGCCCCCCTTCTCCAAAAGATCCGCCGGTGACTTCACTCGACGGCTGCCATTGGTCTGGCAGCGAGTCGAGGTCTCGGTGCTGCCAAACGCCATATGCCGAGCTGCCGTTGAGTTGACTTAAATGGGAACTAATCACGCTAATGAAGGTTTATGCCCCAAAGGGTATGAATTAACTTTTTGGGAGACAGCGAGAGAGAGTAGAGGCAAAGGGGCAGCTTTCCAACAGTTTGCAAAGCTTTTGGCAGGGCTAGGAATAGTGATTTACAGTGGACTACCAACACAGGATTACGAAATGTTAAACAGATGATGTGGAATCATAGAATAGTAGAGTTGGAAGAGACCCTGAGAGTCACCTAGTCTAACGCCTTGCTATGCAGGGATCTCAACTAAAGCACCCATGACAAACGACTATCCAACCTTTGCCTGAAAACTTCCAAGGAAGGAGAGTCCACCACCTTCCAAGGAAGTCCGCTCCACTGCCAAACAGCTCTTACTGTCAGAAAGTTATTGGTGATGTTTAATTGGAATCTCCTTTCTTGTAACTTGAAGCCATTGATTCATGTCCTAGTTTCCAGATCAGAAGGAAACAAGCTTTCTGCATCTTCCATGTGACAGCTCTTTAGATATTTGAAGATATCTCTCATATATCCCCTCAATCTCTTATTTTCCAGGCTACAGATACCTCACTTCCTCAACTGTTGCTTATAAGGCTTGGTTTCCAGATTATCTTCGTCACCCTCCTTTGCACACATTCCAGCTTGTTAATATCTGTCTAAAATTATGGTGCCCAGACTAGGACACAGTACTCCTGGTGTGACCTGACCAAGGCAGAATAGAGTAGGCAGAATAGAGTAGTACTATGACTTCCCTGGTTGAGGCACTATACTGTAGTGTCCCCCATCTTATATTGGTGCAGCTGGTTCTAAGAGTAGAACCTGCCATTTGTCCCTATTGAAATACATGTTGTTGGTATGGACCCAGTCCTCCAAGCTATTAAGGTCATCGTGAACCCCAATTCTGTCTTCTGCAGCATTAGCCACCCTTCCTAATTTGGTGTCATCTGCAAATTTGATGAGTATGCCCTCAATTCCTTCATCCAAGTTATTTATAAAGAAGTGTCTGCACATACCATAAAATGCATTCAACAGAGTTTCAAACAGTTTAGTTTTCTCTGCGTACTCAGAACCCTGTGCAGATACAGAGACAGCAGACATGCTGCAATATCCCCACAACCAATTTTAGTTTGGGGGTTAGGATTCTGGTGAGGCAGCTGGTGGGCTTCTGCCTCTGCCCCCAAGCACTGTAGAAAACCTATCACAAAAATTATAGGGGGGGGTGAGGTTTGACCTGTGGCCCTCCAGATGCTGTTGGACTCCAATTCCCAGCAGCATGGCCAAGCATTAGGGATGATGGGAAATGTAGTCCAACAGCATCCCCTGGAGAGCCACAGGTCCTCCATGCTTGCTTCACGATACAGTCACCCTGATGTACTATTGTTCTGAGGCATTGTGGGAAATTTAAACAGCAGCTGCCCAGCTCTTTGGGGCCCCGGGGCCCCTGTCAACTGCCCAAGGATGTTACATGGTGACTCGGGGCTGGTTCTGTGGCTACTGTGGAGGGAGGAAAGAAAATAAGCCAGGCCACCAAGGTGGGGGTGGGCATTCTCAGCAGTGGCCAGCTTTCTTTGCAAAATGCCACAGCCGACTGGATGAGTAGACACTCAAGAAATCTTGCCTGCCAAAGAGTTTCCAAATGCCAAATAACACATTAGTCCTCTCGCTGGTGAGTACTGGCCAGACACGATTGTCTCATCTTGACCAAACTCTCCACAATGACATTGTTCCAGAATGGCATCAGCCTTTGAGAGAAACCTCAGCATTCTTGGGCAGCCAACAAAAACTCAGCACATGTAATACCTAATGCTAGCGTATATTTTATACTCCATTTTCCTATGAATCATTTTCCATCCTTCCTGTCTGTCTCCAAAAAGAAAAAAAGAAAGAAAGAAGAATGTTTGTTTATCTACTGAGGAGCATGTCAATGACTTTATTGACTGCAAGCTCTGAGACTCAGGCTGAAGGATCTCTGGCCCTTCCTAGAGCTGCCCTCCATAAGCAAATCCACGTGGCCCCATTGAAAAGGAAAGCCTCTGTAATTCCATTCTTGCTTAACAGGAATACGAAAATGGCTCTTATGTCACAGAAGGGTGGGGGGGGAAATGTCTATATAAGATGAAGTGTTTGGGGAATGGGAGAGCTTTATTGTTTTGAGCAAAGCATGCAGGGCTAATTTTGTTTGTTTCTGAGAATTACTCCCCTTCAGCTACAAGGAGTTTGGAGAACAGAGCCTACATTTTATAGGAAGGTGGTACCTGATCCCAGCTCTCTAGGAATAAACATGTGCAGCCATGTTTAATGCAAGCCAAAAAGCATAAAATTTGCTGCTCAAGCCTGACTTCTTATTCCACTTCATCAAGGGTAGACTAAATCATGCAAATTGTGTGATGTTACTTAATTTGGGCTGCAAGTTGCATAACTATCTGGGCACACTATGGCTGTTTAAAATCAGGGTTTGCATTGGCACTTTTGCTGCAGAGAGCCAGTATGGTGCAGCCACCACCAGGCACAGCACTGCAGTTTAGCACATCACCATTAACTCACGTTTATGGTGTTTTTGTGGTACTAATACAGAAAACAACCATCCTGCACATGGGAGCAACTGCATGCTATCACCAGGGGGAAGAGTCATTGAAGGTCAAAGATCAGCATTGTTTCAGAAGTCTTGGAAGGGCTGTCAGGGGTCCTCCCAGGAAGATCAGAAATCAGTGGCTACTAGTCATGATGCCTGTGTTCTGCATCTATTGTTGGATACTGTGCCTCTGAATACTATAATCATAACTCAGAACCTACTAATGGGGTATCTGGGAGGTCACTGTGAGAACAGGATGCTGGACTAGATGAGCCATTGGTCTGATCCAGCCAATAGACCCTTCTTGTGTTCATATGGGAGCATCCCTGCATTATCTCCAGTGAAATCAGAGGATGCTTTGCCAACACACTACTCCACTATCTGGAGCCATCCACCAAACACACCATTTCATGAACCTCCTGAGGCTATGGCACATCCTAGCTAGCACAACTGGGCCAGCGGGATGACATCACAGCAAATATATGTAACAGGGGTCCCGTGAAGGCACTCACATCACATGCATGGCCTGCTGGTTTTCACCTTGATTTCAAAACTCCTCATTTCAAAAAGAGGCTCAATTGAAAACCTATTTGTCAAGGCACTATTGGGCTTGATAAATCAAATCTGTAACTAACAGGGCCCCTTCCCTGCTCTCTCTCCTTCCTATGTCATTTCCTTTCAGGAGACAAAGCCAAGAATGTGTGGATCTGGTTACCTGCACTAGCAACAGTTTCCTCCCCGGTGCCTGGAGATATTTTTAGTACTTGAGCTTAATGACATGACTGCAACCCAGGCTCCAGCAGACCAGACAAAGGGAAATTGCTCGGTAGAGATGGAAATGTTACTAGAAGTAGCAATGGATGATTAGTAGTCATCCTCTTCTGCACTCTATGCTGTTCAAAGTCTTGGTGTTTGCACCGGCAGAACCTATATCCAGATAGCACAATGAGGACTAGAAACCTAAGCCAGGAGGCTGCATTTATTCTATGCATCCATAGGAGCTGATAGAGAATTCAGCAGGTTGAGAAACTACTGCTGCTGAAGAGAGGGAGAAAATGAATATGGGGGTGATACATCCGCAACAGAGTTGTTGTACACTGTTCTTAATTTGTCTAATATTGTATTTTAATATGAATGTTAGTTTTAATCATTGTAACCTTCCCCAGAACCTTAGGGTGAAGGGCAGGTAATAAATAGTAATAGTAAGGTAAAGGTAAAGGGGCCCCTGACCATTAGGTCCAGTCGTGGCTGACTCTGGGGTTGCGGCGCTCATCTTGTTTTATTGGCCAAGGGAGCCAGCGTTCAGCTTCCGGGTCATGTGGCCAGCATGACTAAGCCGCTTCTGGCGAACCAGAGCAGCACATGGAAACGCTGTTTACCTTCCCGACAGAGCGGTACCTATTTATCTACTTGCACTTTGTGCTTTTGAACTGCTAGGTTGGCAGGAGCTGGGACCGAGCAACGGGAGCGCACCCCGCCACGGGGATTCGAACTACCGGCCTTCTAATCGGCAAGTCCTAGGCTCTGTGGTTTAACCCACAGCCCCACCCGTGTCCCTAAATAGTAATAGTAGTAGTAGTAGTAGTAGTAGTAGTTTTAAGCATATAAGTGCTTCTTTTTAAAATAAGCATTTTTTAAAAAAAGATATGTTGCCTGATTAATCAGATGCACCTCTTTCATTGTTTAAAATGGCTTTTAAGAGATTAATTGAAGTCATCAGTCAGTTAAAGGATACACCTCTTGAAATTTTGTGTCTTTACAAAGTAGTGGGGCCAGAAAATATATATGGGAGGCAGGATCATCATGACCTCTCTTGCAAAACTACTCATCCTTTCTGCTGGGAAAGGACTCAGGATAGTGAAGCCCATGTGATGGCTTGCAGCATCTGTAGGTCTTTCTGTCAAACAAAGGAGGCCTCTTTCCAACAAATCTATTCTTTTATTTTCCTTTGGCACATCTGCCATTTCCGTACCCCTTTCCAAAACCCCAATACTAATGCAACGTGAAAACTATTAGTTTATCAAAAGGAAGAACTAAATTCTCCGGGACAATCTGGAGCAAGCAGATGTAATGATGATCCTTACAAGTGTGCTGTCCAAAGGAAAATTGCTCCATAAAAAACTTACTCAAGGCCAGCGAGGTAATGCTAAAATCATGTTTCTCATCCTCTCCAATTCCCACTTAGTTCTCGTGATTCAGGGCTCAGATAAAGGGCATGAAAACCTGGTGACAAGGTGCTCTTCAGAAATAGCCTTTCTAATTTCCTAGAAATAACACTAATACCACCATTATGGACAAGTGCTGTATAACATTCCTTCTGCACTTGCGAGGAATCGGTCTTTTGTTATGGTAGCAGCTATTCTCTGGAACATCCTGCCCGTTAATATGAGGTAGCCTACTTCATTGTGCTGTTTTCGATGCCTGCTAAAAACCTTTCTGTTCAGGGAAGCCTACTTAGACATGTAACTTTACGATGCATATTTGGTCTGTAGAACTGCTGTTTGTATCTGTGCTTTGACAGTGTTATTATGCCTCCTTGCTTTTAAATGCCACTTGGTTTTATCAACATTTTCTTGTGAACATTTTATATTATTTTATGCAAACCACTTTGAATGCCACCCTAAACCTGCCATTGTAGGAGTAAGCCCCATTGTATTCAATAGGGCTGACTTCTGAGTAGACATGATTAGGACTGCTCTTTTAGAGGGGGTTTTTTTTGGGGGGGGAAGATTAAGCAGACATGTATGTCAGACATGTATGTCTTGTTAAATAAAACAAATAAATAAATAAATAAATGTCATTTGTGACGCTTGTCAGAAGAATGATGTCATTTGTGAAACACACCACTGACATTTCAGGATAGAATTCCCACAGACCGTTGTTTTAATGCTACTTATAGTTCCCTGATCAAGATCCACTGAATCAAACCAGCTTCATACTGGCTTGATTAGGTGGCTTCAAGAAGATTTCATAAGCCACTTTGGAATGGTCTCACTTGTTCCCTGAATCTTAGGTTGGTAACCTGATGGACACCCACTACTGACTAGAAAAGGAGGTCACAGACTGACAATGTGAAGGTACAGTTGGTTTGCTTATCACTGTTGTCACCTTTCCATTATAAAGATCCTCAAGGATGCTTGCAACAAAAAAATAAACTGACAATGGAAAAAACCAAAGAACCAGAATAAAAGAAAGCAGTTGCTCCATAAAAGCAGCATAATGAAGCCAATGAAAGCTGTAAGGTGAAGACGAAGCCCTTTTAATTGCTACAGAGACATTGATGGGAACATCTTTAAATTCGCCTGGTAAAGGGGCAGGACTCTTTAATGGACTTAGGTCTCACTTTCCATTTTTACAGAGAGTGTAATATGACTTTTGTCTTATGTAACATCTCATCCTATGTAGGTTTTTTATGGCTGGAAACTCTTGCCTTAATTGCCCTCACTTCTAGATGACTGAGAACACAATGAAGTTCATTCCTGTATAATAATATCTTAACAACATAAGGAGATCTTGCTGGATCAGGCCATTGGCCCATCTAGTCCCGCATCCTGTTCTCACAGTGACCAACCAGATGCCTGTAGGGAAACCCACAAGCAGGACCTGAGCACAAGAGCACTGTCCCCTCCTGTGGTTTCCAGCAACTGGCATTCAGAAGTATTGCAGCCTCCAGCCATGGGCTTGCTGCTGAACTCTCACATATCCTTTATATGTTTTCCTTTTCTCTTGGTTCACTTGTTTCCTTCCAGAAGACCCTCTTCTCCATTTCAGACCCAGGGCTCGTTTTCCACTCTCTGTTTTACTAGAATCGCTTCCAACCACTCCATCTTTATGCAATTCTCTGTGCTAGACTCAGCTTTCTTCTGTCTGCAAGGGAGGGAACATCTAAATATATATGTCTACAAGCAATTATGGAGCTATAAACTGTGAGAATCCCCATTAAAGAGAGAAGCAGAGAGGAAGAGAAAGTAACCCCAGATGCAACGTGGTGGGAGGGGGGAGCCTTGCAGGGTGTTGCTCTTGTTGTTGTTGCTTAAATGGTGCAGTCAAATGTCTTCATTTCAGTATATTTGTTAATAATCTCATTATTTGCAGCGCCCATGTGCTCCTTATTACCCTCCATTTTCCGATATTAAAAAGACATCTGAGGCATGTTAGGCTGTTTGTACAGGGTCCATCTTTAGCTTCATGGAATTTCCTGGCTGGCACCCAGCCTTGCCGGCACACCAGCCTTGAATGGCTTTAAAACAAGCAGCACCAAACCATAAAGCAATCTGAGACACATACGCACACACATATATCTCGTAGAATAATGAAATAAAGATATTGGAAACCCCTTTGGCTTCAATGACAGCTCCACGCGCCTTCCTGTCTTTTTGGCTCAGTGGTAGAGCACACGGCTTGCATGAGGAAGTCCTGAGTTCAAAGTTCAAGCCTGAAATGGTCCCAGGAAGCAGTTGAGGGACAGACCCTTCTCTGCCACTTCTGGTCGCTACACTCTAGTAACCTGTAGGTTAATTGCCGCAACGCATTATACACAGGGCTGCCTTTGAAGACTGTTCCGCAGTTGGTGCAGAACTCAGCAGCCAGATTGCTCACCGGGGTAAGATGATTTCAGCATATAACACCAACTTTAGCGGGTGGAATCTTTTAATCCTGCCTTTTAAAAATATGAATGTGTTTTGTATTTTGCTATACTTTGTTTTATGATGATTTTAATGATTCTGGGTTGCATTGGCAAAAAAGAACTAAAGAGCTTAATAAAGAACGATAATAATGCTCTGAAGGTACATGATCCTGCAGGTGAATCAGGCCAGTGGCCCATCTAGTCCAAAGTCCTGTTCTCATAGGGGGCAACTAGATGCCCCCAAGGGAACACGACACAAGGCAGGACACGAATGCAACAGCCCTCTTCCTACTTGACACCACTCATCCCAGATCCTTCTCTGGGAAGGATTATTATTATTATTATTATTATTATTATTATTATTTCTTTAAGCAAATTCCTCTAGCTCTTCAGTTGTTTTGGACATCTGACTCCCATCAGCTTCACTCAGCACTGGAACCTGGATAGCATCACCAAATGCTAGGGGTCAGAACTATTCTCCCCTACACACAAACACACAAGATGTGCTGATATCAATTTGTGTAGCTTTCCTTTATAATTTGCTTAGGGAATCAATCCTGACTGTAAAGCAGGGTAGAAACCAAAGAAATTTACTTCAATGTACACGCCAGTGCCTATGCCTCTCTGTCTGTTTTTACACAATGAACACGATCACACACACACATACACCCCACTGCAAATACATACATTCCCTCCAGGTCAACTGCCTTTGGGGTACAGAAGCTACAAAATCCAGGACACTTTCAACACAATAGCTGGCTAATTCTAGCTAAAAATAGGATTATTATTTTTTAAAAAACAACACAACAGCACTTCATTATTCTAATTTGCCGCAAAATTCAAATTGAAAAACAATGCAAAAATGAAATGGTAATAAACATTGAACCTGAGGAACACATTCCAAAAATCCACCCATTACAGTCTGCCTGGCCTAGTATTATGTTATAGTTTTTGGTTTCAGATTCTAAAAATGGCAGCCAGACATTGTAAAATTTACTGGATCCTTTTGCAAGACTACTTTAGTTGGCTGATGGCTTCCTGTATTTTGCCCTTCTTAAGTGGCACATATTGCTTTTCCATAGCATTTTTTAAAAATGCATCATGGTGCAATTGAGCCGGTACAGTTAAATGGAAGAAATAAATTGCAGGAGTTAGAAGTTGGCAGGAGATGCCAGGATCTCTGTGTGGAGCTGCCCCATGTAGTAAGCCTTGGAACTGAAGATAGAAACTGTGTATATAGTACCCTATACTCTTGTCTCCATTGCACACCCACCGCTGGTATGTGAAACCAAGTCCACGTGTTGTTAGCCACAATCCATAGGTATCCCTATAGTTTCTTGAGAAATATTTCTGAAGAGTTTTCCCTCATACCATCTTCCACCAGATTTGAAATCACAAGAGTTAAGCTGGGATTTGTTACAGTTCTGACATCTGTTGCACATCCGGGAGCAACAGCATATGCACGGATGATGGCTTCATTGAACAGGAAATCAATGAATTGAATCTAACCTGAGCACAAATGGTGGGAATTAAGCTAGCAAGCGCAGTCCCCACAGGCAGCTGCTGTAGCACTTGGGAGATGGGGGAGGTCTGAAGGGAGGCCCATCTACCTCAGCAACCTGCTCTCACAGTAGCAAACCAGATGCCCATGGGAAGTCTGCAAGCAGGAACTGACCACAAGAGCGCTCCCCCTTCCCGTGGTTTCCAGCAACTGGTATTTAGAAGCATTGCTGCCTCCAACTGTGAAGGCAGAGCACAGTCATCATGGCTAGTAATCATTGATAGCCTTCTTCTCCATGAATTTGTCTAATCCTCTTTTAAAGCCATTCAAATTGGTGGCCATCACTGCCTCTTGTGGGAGTGAGTCCATAGTTTAACTATGCGCTGGGAGAAGAAGGACTTTCTTTTATCTGTCCTTCTGAATATTCCAACATTCAGCTTCATTGGATGTTCACAAGTTCTAGTGTTATGAGAGATAGAGAAAATAAATAATTATCTGTACGCTTTCTTCATGCCATGTATAATTTTACAAACTTCTAGCATGTCACCTCTTACTCGCCTTTCCCCTAAACTAAAAAGTACCAAATGCCTGGAGGTGGCAAAAAGATGGTGTAGTAGAAACAGTGATCTTGGTCCATCAAGGGCCAAGGCGAACAAACAGCAGGCAGAGCCCGTATGTTCTCTGAAGCTAGAGATGGATTGGCCAGCCTATTCTCAATCTGCATCTCTTTTACATGCATGCCTCCCTCAATCTCTTCTGTCCCATTTTTCTGCATTTATCAGCTTCTTTACACACACAAAAATCCTTGTAAAGATTCACATTTAAATGCATACGGACATGTTCTCTTGAAATAGGTTTCAGAACAAATTATATTTCAGAAGTTTATAAAAAATAAATATGTTTATTAGAATCTGTATACAAATATACATTCCAAACTGTGTGCTCCTTCCAATATCTGAACTGAGCTTCCATGCAAATACATGCCAAAACTTGTGCTTTTTAAAATGCATATTGATTTTGTTGTTGTCGTTGAACCAACAACTACGCTGGAACAATCAGGATGTGCAAATGCTGGTTAACAGTCTAAGTTCGGATCTGCACACTAGTCTGGGAAATGCACATCAACCCTGTTCATAAGCAATCCACAAAGATTTAATTCCTCTGGTTCAACACTATACAAAGTAGTAGGGAGATAACAGAACCTGCAGCAGATGACAGAAAAAGAGATGGCTGCTAACGCTGGTCCACAACCAACAATCCTAACTCCTGCTGCCAACTGCCCAAGCTGGATGGGTGATGCGCAAAACAAGGCAATGCCATGAAACAGAACACCAAAGCCATGGCAGCCAACCCATTGCTCAGTGCCTTCAAGGAGGAAGGGACAAAGTTGACAATTTGAGATTTGCTCAGTTTTTAATTTCTCCATTCTAAAGTCTATGAATTCCTACACATTTTCATAGGCATTTTTCTTAACATATCCTTTTTTGTAATATATGCATTTCTGCAAAGAATTTCCCCAAATACAGTATGCCAATACACCCATTGTTGTGTGCACTTCCCTCCAACGTACACATTTTTCATAGACGTTTTTTGGTTGAAGAACTGCATTGCAAAATTCAGAGAAGTGTGAATTTTGAAGGATAACTACATTTGGTTCTGGTATTTGTTCGGGAACTGTGAATTGCGTAGGTTTGCATTAAGATGTGAACTGAATTAATTTCTTTCCCCCTGCCTTCCCACCTTTCCTACCTTCAAGGCACCTTCCTAGTGACACCTTCCTGCCTACCCACATTTACATACCACAATGACACGTCATCCTGAGGCTTTATTAACAACACAGCCTGATGTACACTGCTGATGGAAGTCAGGTTTACAACTCCCATATCTGGGCAGAAGCACAAATCGCATACAGGATCAGAGGCCATGAGACATACTGTATCCAAAAACCTGAGTCTCACGTCTCCAGTCATTTCTGAATACCATGAATGTCATAGTCAGCTTCCATCTCTATCACTCCATTAACACAATTTGCAAATTGCCTTTGGCTCTGAATATACTTATTTCTGCAACCTAACCTGGTCTAATAGGCATGACCAGAGAACTGGTATTTTTATCCCCTTTCACACTTGATCTTCACTCCCAAGTGAAATAAATAACTGAAACAGTGTAGTTAATAGAAACAATTCACATAGTGATGTTTTGTGCTTACCTTTAAAAGTTGTCAGCAGTTAGCAAGAAATATTTAAATGCCTGGATTTGCATGTGTGCTGGGACATCTGTGAAAAGAAGAAGAAGAAGGTTTTAAAAGATAGGAAATGTATATTTCACTGGACACAAAAAGATGTTTTGATAGACAATAGTTCTGCAAACAGGCAATGGGTGATTGGAGAGAGTTGAAGGCATTTTGAGAGCAAATCACTGTTTGCAGCATGGTGGGCAGCCATCACATTTTCACCTCTGGTAAACAGAACTTGCAGGGTTTTGCATTGCTTCAAAAACCATGAACCTCCTCATGGGCTAAAATAACCTTCAAAAGCCTGGTTAGAAGTCCCAATGCCAGAACAGATTCAGCTGGAGAGAACATAAGATGGGACCTTTTCTGTGGCAACACCCAGCTGTGAGATCAGCCCCATCCCTGAGGGCCTTTAGGCGAGCGCTGAAAAGATGCCTATCCTATGCGGCATTTTAAGCGTTGAGTGAAGGTTTTAACGCTGCTCCTTTTGATTCATGGGTTTCAATTCATGTTCCTTGATGGTGTTTCACTTGGTTATTTTGTGTAAACAGCTTTAGGGGCCCTTGTTGGGACTAATAGGCAGTATAAAAGTCTTTTTTCAATAAATAAATGTAAACCTGCAAGACCTTCAGCCAGTATTAGTCACAGAGAATAGCCATAGTCTAAACGGTCCACTGATCTGACTCAGTTTAACCCTGGGCTGGCCCAAAGCATTTTGCTGCATGAGTCAAACAAAGGGCAGGATGCCACCTTGAGGTTGTTGAACCTTACTTCAACATCCTCAAATGGCAGCAGATTAGCCCTCAGCAGGCTAGAGGGTGCAGGACAACTTTCATGCAGCAGATCCCAAGACAGAGCCAGCATCAGCAGTTGCTGGGCCCCTGCCAATGCCCACAACACTGCAGAGGGGCCCTGACTGACCCCCAGACTCTGCTGCTGCTTCTCTTCTACCTATCTAGGAACATAGGGAGCTGAAGTAAAGAGGCAGACCAGTATTGCCTACACTGACTGGCAGCAGCTCTCCAGGGTTTCAAGCAGGGGATATTTCCCAGCCTAACTGGGCATGCCATTGGGGACTGAACCTGAGGCCTGAAGAAAGAAAGCCTCCTCATCCCCTTCTCTTGCACTCTCCTTCCATGTGGTTGTGTGGATTGGGCCTAGAGGAAAGGGGCAAGCATATGGGCAAGGAGGATATTGGTCCATTCACAAATTGGAAGGACCAACTGGAAGCTCCTTGCCCAAGGGCCCCCCAGAACTTGGAGTCCAAACTGCGTGGCAGTGGAAGAAATCACAAGGAAAACAAAACCTGCAAAATCAGCTTAGGTCCCACGTTCAAGGTTCCTCATTGGGATCCTCTGAAAGATAAAGTTGGCTGTGACTTTTAACTGATGTCTCAGCTGTTGTCCTTACACGGCTCCCTTGGGTCCCTATCCCTATCTGCTAATACTTTGCAGATTTCACTCTTGTCAGAAGCCAACAAGGCTGGAGAAGGAGGGAGCTAGGAGAGATCTCATACTCTGTTCCGCCTCATGCATCATCCGCCAAAGGGTCCCAGCCAAATCTGGTGTCCAGATGGAGGACCTGAGACTGCCAGCACTGAATGAAGTCTAGAAGTGATAAGCAGCAGCGGGAACAGTTGAGGCTGCCAGGCCTAACTGGCAGAGCCAACAACAAACTCCCGCTGCTTTGTAAACTTTGAGAATGGAAGTTATTGACAAAGGCTGATGGCTCTCCCAAGCCAAAATCAGATTTCTAAACATCCGATGAGTCCTGGATCCCATTCCAGGCTTTGCAGCTAGGGCACATTGTTCATGAAAAGTTGTGGATGAGGAAGATGAAGAAGAAGGAAGCACTTGGGATGCCACAAAAAATATTAGATCCAGGACTGAGCCATGCCTCTCCAATCTCTTCCAAAAGCTGCTGAATACACAAGGCTTATAAATATCCTTGCCAAGGCCTTTCTTGGAGTGTAAGAATTGCCTGGTCCCTCCCAGTCCCTAGATGAGAGAGCTCTGGTTGAAGACCATTTTGTAGCACATGCTCTTGAACACTGGCTTCCAAGTCGATTCTTCTTGAAATCAGTGTTTTACTTAAGTGGCCTATACTACAATTTCTGGCCTCCACCATCAGGCAGCTGCCAACAGTGAGAGCTTTATGCTTACAGGTCAATGCTGTCAAGCAGCCCAGGTAAGGACACCCAATCAATGTACTGCAACACGGACATCAGAGCAATGCCGTTTCAAGCCTGAGGGACACTTTCCCTAATGGGCAATCTTCCAATGGCCACATGTCCATGGTGGGCAGGACCAGAAGTAAAGAGGGCAGAGCAAAAAATGCAGATTTTGTTAGTGGCAAAATAGAAAAAGGAGGGTTCCAAGATCTAGGTTTGGGGCAAGTACTCTTTGGCGAGAAAGCTCCATCAGAGATTAAAAATCACTATATGCAGCAATGCATGGAAATATAGGCAGTTAGACCTTTAAAATATGCCCATGTGAGTTCCAAAGCTTCCCTCTTATATAGCGTAGAAAAAGACTAAATGTTTGGTAAGTTTAAAATGTTTTACTTACAAACTCTCCAAACGTCAGAATCATGTCCTTTTCCCACACAACATTCAGAAAAAGTTGCACAGGCAGTAAAAATTGGCTTAGTTACAGGGGTGAAAGTTCCCAAATTATTGGTATAGGAACACAAGAGAATCTTGTAAGAGCCATGTGGACTGAGCTTGGAACAACCAGCTCAGACCTCTTTACACACTGAGCTTCTCAGGTAGACTGAAGGGGAGCGATAGGCTTGAGGGAGAGAGGCAGGAATCTTACTCTATGGCATTAACCCCTTCACACATTAATTAGGCTTAAGCATGTTGGTTATTTGTGGTTATCCCCCCCCCCAAATCACCTTTTTACAGAAGGCTAGTTCCTACACACACTTGACATACCACTCTCTACCTTGCATCTGGGCAAGCAAGAGGCATGATTTAAAGGCCATAAGCATAGCTCAGTGGTAGAGCATCTGTCTTGCAACCAGAAGGTCCCTTGTTCAATCCCCAATGGCATCTCCATGTAGGGCTTGGAAAGACCTCTGCCTGAAATCCTGGAGAGCTGCTGCTGCCAGTCAGTGTAGAGGATATTGAGCTAGATGGACCTGACTTGGTATAAGGCAGCTTCCTATGTCTCTAAGAGGCATGATCAGAGTTCAAAGACACATTCCAGTTGGACAAAAACACTTGAAGTATGAAGCAAGGGCCATTGATGGATTTGGCCTGGGGAGAGTTCCACTACTGCTCTCTACCCACTTCCGCAAGTCTACTATCTCCCAAGCCTTCTGTCAAATTCCCTGGCAAAAAAGGTAGGAGCAGCTGCATGAAATCTGAGTCACAATATCAGCTCATTCAGCTGAAATCTGTATTATTATTATTATTATTATTATTATTATTATTACTACTGCAAGAAAGTTCACAAACATCATGTCAGTGTGGCTTTCTAAAATAAGGAACTGACAACCAGCTGGCTGGGGCTGATGTGAGCTGTAGTCTTAAAATGTCTAGAGGGCACCAGGTTAGCAAAAGCTGATGTGTGTGGAGAGAGAGAGAGAGAGAGAGAGGGAGAATATGAAAGAAAGAAAGAATGAATGAATGAATGAATGAATGCATTAGATCCCCCAATAGGCATACTAAGCTCATGGTTAGAGCCCTGGCAAAGCAGGAACACTATATATATATATGAATGAAAGAGTTTGATATTTTTTATAAAAACTCAACAACATCAAAGTAGTCACCATGAGGAAAACCAGAACTTCATTAGCCTTCTTTACACACAGTTCCACACTCCTCTCCAATTTTTCCTGTTCTCCTTTTTATTAAGTATCCCCACCTAAACCACAGGGGCATCCTACTGACATAGACTGAAATAATATGAGGAAATCTGATCTTGCCATGTGTTTCAGTAAATTTATGTTTTGTTTGTTAAAATTTTATTGTATGGTTTAATATTGTTTTTATTTTGAATTGCACATGGGAGGCACCATAATCTTTCTAGTGCTTAAAGGCGTCTAAAGGTCTTAATCTGGGCCTGGGCCAGGAATGCCTGGATTTGACCAACTCCTCAGTGTTGCTGATGGTGCAGAGATCCGCTGAGAGGTCCTTTTCCCTTAGCTCCTCCTCTTGAGGAGATTCCAGATTCTAAGTTTTGGCGAGACTGAATCCTGACAACTAAATGGATCTTTATTCTGACCCAGCAGGGCAGCTGACATTTCAACCAATAGAATTCAGAAGCAAAAGAACACACAGGAAAATTACAGATCTGTCACTTTCTTATTAGTAATCAGAGAACTGGATTGGGGGAGGAAGCAACTTCCCAATTATGGCTATTAGTTTAAGTGGAGCTGCTAAACAAATTGTTGAGCATTCCGCCCCAAAAGAAAAAATTCTGCTTTTGCGGTCTCCCCTGCATATGGTTCATTTAATTTTATTTAGAGCCGCAATGACAGAAGTCTGAAAGTTTCACTACCAAACTCAAGGACAAGAATTTGACACAAAACGATTTTTTCACCATTTGAGGTTTCTGATTCTTCACCACAACACATAGTACAAATTCTGGCATACAGAGAAAGATTTAAACAATAATAATAATTCCAAAACATATATGTGTCAAAAAGATCAGGAGCGCTGATTCGGCTGTTTTTCAATACCCTGGCATGTTGAGCAGTGTATTTTAAGCTGAAAGGCAGTTAAAATGATATAAGGAAATGCATAAATAAACAAAAGAGGTAGGTGGAAAATATACAAACTGTGATTCATCTGTTCATTTGTGGGTTCTTGCCCCCCACCTCCCTGCCACGGCTATGTGGGAACCTGTCCATAAGGCAGAGCTAAGTAGCCCTGGAAGTATACTTGAGCTGGAAAGCAAAGCTATCCAGTTAAACTGCGGAACTTGCACCCCCAGCAGGCAGTGAGGGCCCTCAGTTTTAAAAGAGGATCACACAAATTCATGGAGAAGGCTATCAATGGCTATTATCCATGGTGGCTATGCTCTGACTCCAAGGTTGGAGGCAGCAATGTTTCTGAATGCCAGTTTGCTAAAAACCACAGGAGGGGAGAGCGCACCTGCTTGCAGGTTTTCCAGAGGTATCTGCTTGGCCACTGTGAGAACAGGATGCAGGATCAAATGAGCCACTGGCATCATCTAGCAGGCTCTTCTTAAGTAAGATCTTAACAGGACCCCTAGAAAGTCTGCATGGCAGTGGTGGCTGTTGCCTATTAGAACTGGTACGGCAGAAGGCAGAGAGTTCACAGTAGATAGAAACAGAGCCAACAACAGGCAGAGCCGGCTAATTCTAGTCTTGCCTCATCCTCCTCTCTGCAGAGTTTTACCGAGGCAATTCTGACACTCAGGAGTGCCCCCCTTTGGCTGGTTACAAGTAAGGAAGCAGGTTGGTAGGGGCTAGCTGGGGACAGATTAAGTTTGCTTAAACTCTCTGTAATGGACCAGCGGTTGCATGGGAACACCAGCCCCATTCACACATTACTTGCATGTAAGGCACTGCCATGTTTACATGGGGGTGAGGCCATGTTCCTAGCTTCACCTCTAATGTCGCACCTCCTTCCTTAAACGATGTGTTGCCCATGGTTGTCTGAACCGAAAGCCCAAAGTATGAGCACCTGCTCACATGTAGGGACTGTGCATGACCAGAATGCCACGTTTTGAAACACCTCTCCAAATGCAACATCGCCAAAGAATCCATTTCATTTGCAGGGAGGACAATTATCCTCACCGCCACTTGCAAGGCCTTTGCTGTGATTGCTTATTTTTGTAGCAAAGGGATGTGCCTGCCGGGTGTTAATGAGGCATATTTCAGCAATCACGCAATCACTCTCATAATACGCCTGGCGTTTGCTAAATTTTATTAGTTACCTAATTAGTACAGAGCCTACTGGGAATAAGATTTACAAGCTGGAAACTGATTCAGAGAAAGCAGATGGGAAGGGGCAGGAGGAAGAAAATGCAGTTTCTGCATTTTTATTTTTTAAAAGGTTCTTAAAGTTTGTGCTGCAGTGACAATTCCATGGCAATTTTCTAGCATTTTTTGCCCATTCATGCTCATATTGTGAGAAGCTGCTTCAGACCAAGCCAGACTATTGGGTTCACCTAGCTCTGTGCTGGAAACACAGCCTGGCAAGTGGCAACGACTCTCCTGGATTTCAGGCAGCACAAGATGTAAATTTAGAATTTGAGAATTCTGAGCCCAGGAATTTGTTCTGAGTCCTAGATCTGAGCAGAACTTCCAGACAAAACCCAACTTCTGGTTACCCCAACCTCTCTTCACTTCAGAGCATACATTTGGGGGGGGGGGGTCATATTCTTGCTGCTATTTCTTAAACCGGAATCCTTGCCCATCTGTTGCAGATCAGCCAGAGTAAATCCAGATGTACCTTTTGCCCACCTCAGTGATAGTCACCTTCCATATCTCAGCTTGTGAGGTACACAGAGTTGAGCCTCCAGTGATGATCTCAGGGCACTGGGTTGGTATGTATGGAAATAAGTGGCTATTCAGAGCATAGATGCCAACCCCCTGGGGCACTGGGTACCTGAGCACCCACAAAATTCCCCATGAAGGGGCTGGGCACCCACAAATTTTGGTGCCAGGGCCATGCACACTGCATGGCACCCATGGCCCCGGGCACCCACTGTCACAGGGCCAAGTTGGCACTCCTGATTCTGTCACAATTGGACTAGAAACAGATTGGGAGCCAGTGAGAATGAGAAAGTACAGGCATATATAATATGACCTGAACAACTAGAATCAGTTTCTAGTCAAGGAGACATATCCTGTGCTAACTGCAATTTCTGGATCATCTTCAAAGACAGCTCCATCTTCAGTTCATTATCCTGATCAAAACGAAAGGCAACCTTCTTCATGAACAAAGCATGTGCTCTGAGATACAGTTTTTTTCAATCAAAGTTATTAAAGAAGAAAACAAAATGAACGGAGAGAGAGAGGAAAAAAAACACACAAGGGGGGGGGGACTCCCATTACCAATACAATAAGCACCAGTACATTCTTCTAAAGCTTACACATACAAATCAAGCCTGGATCTAAACCCATCAGAGAAGCATTTCAGTTTAAAGCGTAAATTTAAACAGGGAAAACAGGTAGAGAAAAATGGGATTCCACATTGCCATCTGGTGGCACAATGTTATATCGCATATACAATGCATATAAATCACTTTTTCTTTGCCAGTCTAGCTGCATCCCATTATATGCCATCCAAATGTCCAAACAAGTATCCAAAGAAAGTTGGTGTTTAATTTTAATTTAATTTTTTAAAGCATGTTCAAATGGAGCCAGGGTGTTAAGGTCTTCAAACCCCTGTGTAATAGATAGTGTGTATTTATCCTTCCAGGCTTGAAGTCTCTTAACAACCATAAGGACTTACGAAATCCATTTTTGTTGGTTGTCTTCTGAGCTACAGTCTTGTCCCTAAACTCCTGGTCCTCATCATAGACATAATCCTGCTTACCACACAGATCCACAAGGTGCACTGCACATGTTCCGGGTGCGCTGCACATGTTCTGGGGCTACAAATTCCCTGTGTACAGGGATTCCATCTGTGTGCCCACACCAGAAAGGATTTCATTTGTGTGCCCACACCAGAAAGGTGCCTCTGGCTTCCATGGGGTTTACTTCCACTTAGCCTGTCTAGGACTCGGGTGTCCATCTCTACTTTACAATTCTATGGGTTTCACAACAGCTACACACAGGTTATTGCAATGTTTGTGCTTCTTAGAAAAACAGGTAGGTAAAGGTAAAGGGATCCATGACCATTAGGTCCAGTCGTGGCCGACTCTGGGGTTGCGGCGCTCATCTCACTTTATTGGCCAAGGGAGCCGGTGTACAGCTTCCGGGTCATGTGGCCAGCATGACTAAGCTACTTCTGGTGAACCAGAGCAGCATACGGAAACGCCATTTACCTTCCCGCCAGAGCAATACCTATTTATCTACCTGCACTTTGCCGTGCTTTCGAACAGCTAGGTTGGCAGAAGCAGGGACCAAGCAATGGGAGCTCACCTCGTCACGGGGATTCGAACTGCCGACCTTCTGATCGGCAAGTCCTAGTCTCTGTGGTTTAACCCACAGTGCCACCCGCGTCCCCTGTTTTTGGTAAAATCCATTGGCAAACATTTGATCACACAGAACATTATTTCAGGCAGGACTAATGGGAGATTGAAAGGTATCTGAACAATACCAGATTCTACTCCCCCCCCCCCATTGTTTTAAACTGCACTAACACATACGAGGAGGTTTTCGTGTTGTTGTTTTTAAGCATTCCTCACCTACTAATGTAGGGAACGTGATAACAATATAATCCTACTCAGCCACTCCTGTCCAAGCCCATCTGGGGTTTCAGTTGCTTAGTAATATTTGATATCAAAAAGATTGCATTTGGCATAAATCTCCTACAAGGGCAGATGCAGCCAAGATACTGTCCAAAATAAACTATCAGCTAATTCATATTGAAAAATTATGATATTGTAAGTGTCACAAGAAAGTGAATGTGTTTATTTTGCGTAGTCCACACCACTAAGTATGCTGAAGGCTTCTGCTTTGAATTATAATTGAAAATAATAAAAGTTGAAACAAAAGAGGTGCTGCGTGAGAGTATTCAATAAGAGTTAAGGAGCAGAGCAGCAAACTCTGGTTAAAGCGACACCAGTGGATACTCTCCACTTAAAGGTACACCTTGGAATTTGTAAGGATGGACCCTGGATATCCTTAGAGCTCAATAGCTTTCCCCTGCTCTCCTGAGCCTCAAGCTTTGTCAAAGTGTCCCCCACATATCCAACAGCCTAACAGACACCAACATAGATTGACCCCTTATACTGTACATCAGGGTTCCAGATGGAAAGGTCTCTGAAACTTTCTCCCATCTTCACACACTAGGCTTCCCAAACCTCTGAGTTCATTGATGCCTTGATGAGCTTATAAAGTTGCCATCAGCCCCAAACCAAATTCATAAGAATGTGAAGTCAAGAAATATCAATACATAACCAACAGTTATTAATCACCAGTCACCATTACTAGGAACCATACAATGTAAAGAAAAAATAAGGAATACTGTTGTATTGTGGAATTAGCTTACTAAATACAGAGATTCCTCATTGGCAAGGAATGTACACCTTGTACATACCCATATGTTTTGTTTCTGAGGCTCAGACTTTTTTGCACTATACAGTCGTATCTTGGTTGAAGAACAGCTTGTGACTCAAACCTTTTGGCTCCTGAACACCGCAAACCCACAAGTCAGTGTTCCATTTTGCGAACCTTCTTTGGAACCCGAACATCCAATGCAGCTTCCGCAGCTTCCGATTGGCTGTAGGAGCTTCCTGCAGCCAACTGGAAGCCCCATCTTGGTTTCCAAACGTTTTGGAAGTCGAACGGACTTTCGGAACTGATTCTGTTCGACTTCCGAGGTACCACTGTACTTTTAAAATGCCTCTTCTACTCCTAGGTCATTTTTGATCCCAAGGTCTACTCTGACGGGCAGCAGATCTCTAGACTGACCAGCAAAGTGTTACCCCATCATGTCCTACCTGATTTTTATTTTTTAAAACTTTGTGATTCCAGGAAATGAGTCTGGGGTCTTCTGCATGCAAAAGAGGGGCTGCCCCACTAAGAAATGGTCCCTCTTTAATCAAGCTAAAAAAAACCAAGAACACTACCTTGGTACACTGCATTCCCTCAGAATATGCTAAGGTTATTGAGAAAACATGAAGAGAACATTTGCAAATCATTTTTGGAATTTAGCCAGTCTCCCCCGATGGCTGGCTGGAATTGATGAGCACTGTCCATCCCTTAAGATGAGGCTTCAAGTCAGAGATATCAAAACAGCCAGGATTGTAATATCCAAAAGGGAAGCAAGACGGTGCCAAAGTCTTTCTCTTGACAAAGGACAGCCATAATCACAGATGAAATGGGGTTTTTTAAGCAACTAAAGCCAACTCCATAAATAAACCAAGATTAGGGATCTCAGTAACGCCCCCCAACATTGGTGCAATAATAATAACCAGACTGCCGTAAGAGAATTCTGCACTCCATTAGTGTCCTCCAAGCAGCCTGCTATAAACAATGATGAGTCACCCAGCAGAGACGTGCAGAAGTTCTGTTCCTTGCAATAATCCAGTGCCACCTCATTGACTAGGTCTGTTGCACTGACACCAAGTTTAACATGGGAAAGTTCCACTGAATTAAGAACATAAAAACGTAAGAAGAGCCTGGTCAAAGGGGGTCCAGCATCCTGCTCTCCCAGTGAGAGCAGATGCCCAAAAGCAGGACCTGAGTGCAACAGCAACTCTCCCCTCCTGCGGTTTCTGGCAACTGGCATCCAGAAGCATTCTGCCTCTGAGAATGGAGGTAGACACATAGTCATTGTGGCTGCATGTGCATTGACAGCATTATCTTCCATGAATTTGTCTAATTTTCTTTTAAAGCCATTCACGTTGGTGTCCATCACTGACTCATATAGGAGTAGGATCCAGAGTTTAACAGTGCGCTGTGTTAAGGAGCACTTTGTTTTCTCTGTCTTGAATTCTTTCAACATTTAGCTTCGTCGGTTGTTCATGAGGTCTAGTGTTATAAGAGGGGGAGAAAGAAAATATATATGAGAAAGAGAAAGTGGGAGAAATGTTGCCCTTGGTCTCAAAGGATGGTGTGCCAGGCAGAATGCAGCAGTTTCCCTTCCGTTAAAGGTTTCCCCAACACTAAAGAGAATGGGAACCCCAACTCCCAGATTCAGCTCTTGTGTCTGCACTTTTCTAAACTGAAAGAAAATTAACTGCAGAAATTGCTAATATTAATACATGGCAGGAGGAAGAAACTGAGGGCAGGGAGAAATCCGCTTCATTGGCAGGCAGGTACACGTTTTAACTGCAGTTTGCGGGACAACAGAATGAACTGTGAGACTATTTGGTGATAGAATTAACCTGACGAAATCTGTGACATGTGGAGACAAGGAGATGTTTCAGGGTCATAATTTAAAGCAAAAGGGGTAACTGAAGAGTAGATACTTCCAGTTTCCTCCAGTGCTCCTGATATATTGCCCAAGAGCCAATGAAAGAAGCAGCAGAAGGCAGGAAGCTGAAGCATGGACAGCTCCACTGGGGAATTAAGTTCAACCAGGTGCAGCGGAAGGAGACAGGGGTCAGGCTGGGAGATTGCACCAGAGAGGAAAAGCTCCCCACAAGGACATCAGATAAGATCCGCATGAGGGGAGGGGGTCTGCTTAGCCATTTTTAATTGTGGCCATAACAGAACAGAAAGCATCCTCAACACCCAGATCAGGCCTTGGGTGTCTTGCCTTTTGCACTGTAGATGCAACTAAAGAACTGACCTTGTTCTGACCCCGTGTCCTGCTACAAATGCTCTTCTGAGTTACCCAGCCTGTTCTTTCTCCCTCCCACCCCCAAACCCCAATTATGGAAACATCTTGCAGCAGCCCTTCAAACAGAGTTATTGACTTCATTTGAACGCCAAGGCTGCGCAGACGAAGAGAGGGGAATCTTTCCGTGTCCAGGAAGCCCATCTCTCAACCTTCAAACTCGCCTTTCCTTCTCTCGTTGCTCTCTTTGCTAGAGAGCCTGGGACCTCCAGGGAGCGTGTTTTACTTCTTGGACAAGTTAAAGCTTCTGGAGACAGACGGACGGAAAGTGCACTCAAAGACACGAGAGCATGTTTAAAAGGTGAAAGCATGAGGGAAATTGCTCTGAGTTCATTATTGGAAGAGCCAAGGAGCGAATATTAGATCAAGATGAGGCTCGCGCACGGAGCACAGATGCGCCAGCTGGGTCTAGGAAGCAGCCTCTCCCATAGGGGAATATTGCACAATTAGGTGCATTATGGAGGGTTTTCAAGGTTCTTCTTAAACATACAACACTGGCAACATCAGAGGCAGGATGCCGGATTAAAGGGACCTCCGGTATGTCCCTAGTGCACCACTGCTGATGTCCTCTAACCCATGCACACACACCGTGACCCACTTTTAAAACCAACCAGATGCCAGAAGGAAGAAACTCTGGAAAGATGCATCAGCATCTCTGAGGGAATTTTCCCTGTGAAGTCCGTTTCTTTGCACTTTCTCTTCACAGCCACCTTCACTTCCCTTATACCACAAGCTTTCGGGACACATCTTGATTAGCATGCCCCACCATTCATCAGTGGCACTGTTTGGTAACTTTGGATCCTGGACTTAATGGTCTTGGGGGTGGGTCTGTTTAGACAGCCATGTGTACAGTATTACTTCACTTGCTTCCTCGTGTGGTGTGCCAGTCCTACAATGCTTGGGAATTCTGCTGTTCATTCTACTGAGTAGGGTGCTCTGGATCTCTGCCCCATTGTCCTGCCTGAATGGCCCTGCTGTCAGTCTTTTACCCTAATTATGATGCTGCATTCATCCACTCATTCTGTTATGAGTTGTCCTCTACTGGTGTAAAAGGCAATGAGGCAATTTTCAGAATCATAGAATTGTAGAGTTGGAGGGGATCTCAAGAGTGGTCTAGTCCAGTCCCCTGCAATGCAGGAATCACAGCTAAAGACTCCCTAGCAGATAGCCATTCAGCCTCCATTTAAATACTTCCAACAAATGGGAGTCCACCATCTTCTGAGGTAGTCGGTTCCACTTTTGAACATATCTTACAGCCAGAAAGGTCTTTCTAATGTTGACTCAGAATCTCCTTCCTTGTAATTTGAATGCATTGGTTTGGGTCCTACCCTCTGGAGCAGCAGAAAGCATGCTTGCTCCTTCTTCCATGTGACAGTCCTTCGTATTTGAAGATGGCTAGCATATCACCTTCAAGTCTTCTCTTCTCCAGGCTAAACATATGGTATGGTGGGAAAATATAATTGTCCTATGCTATGTTGTCAATAGGGGTGTCAGAGAATTCTGAAATAAAATAAACCAGGAACAGGAATTGATGGTGCTCACTTATTAGTCCTTTTTCAGAATCAAAATCAACTGAGTGAATACATTTTTTCCTAATATACTCATTTGACAAAGCTATGAGAGAAGCTAGGGGGCTTAGGGGTTTTGTTAATTGGGCAGCAGCTTCAGCTTGCTAGCTCAGCCTTGAAATGTAGAGAAGAGAAACTCCTCTCCCCCCCCTAAAGTGGCTAGAGAAAAGTTTTTCTCCCTCTCTCGTAACACCAGAACTCATGGGCATCCAATGAAGATGAATGTTGGAAAACTCAGGACAGGAAAAAAGAAGGATTTCTTCACTCAGCGCATAGCTAAACTATGGAACTCCCTTCCTGAGGAGGCAGTGGTGGCCACCAACTTGGATGACTTTTAAAGAGGACTGCACACATTCATGAAAGAGGAAGCTTTCAGTGGCTACTAGCCACAATGGCTATGTTCTACCTCCACTGTCAGAGGCAGCAATGCTTCTCAACACCAGTTGCTGGAAGCCATGGCGGGGGCACGGAGTATAGTTGTGTTTGTGTCCTGGCATCTGTTTAGCCACTGTGAGAACAGGATGCTGGACTAGATGGGTCACTGGACTGATGCAACTGTGTTATTTTTCTTTTTCTTTTTCTTATTTGTTTGCATTAATATCCCACTCAAGGTGGTGTACACAGTGCTCCCTATCCTTATCTGATCCCCACAACAAACTTGTGAAGTAAGTTAGGCCCAGAGGCAGTGACTGGCGCTAGGTCACCCAAGTGAGTTTCATGGCCAAGTACAGATTTGCATTCTGGTCTACTCCGACTGCTACGTCACACTGGCTCTTAAAGGAGAGGTAGACATTTCTCTCCTGCAAAGCCCTAATCAAAGGGGAACATGATGCAATCTTCATTTATTTCCCCCTTCCCTTTCAAGACACTAAACATGCTCCTCACCCAAGGAGTGGGTGACATCAGAGTATATTTTAAGAAAGACGGAGGGGGGCAATCTCCATTTTCCTTTGCATGCAGCTTCGTTCCTCTTCCCTCATACAACACCCATCCAACCTCATAGCGCTCTGCCAAGTCAGGGCCGAGGTTGGCTACTGGGTGCCAGTGCGGGAGGTGAGGCTAGATTTTAAGAAGGGATTGTCTTTTCCAGTAATTTCCCCTTGAAGAAATGATATCTTTGGCTGGCCTCTCTGTTGATACAAGGGTGACTCATTAAGCCAACAATATGAGACTGTTTTAAGGTTAATGGCAGCCATTGGGAACTGGCCTCGGATCAGCTGGCAACTCTTGAGCCCAGCAAAAGAAAATTGGGGAAGGGGGGGGAGGGAGGGGGAGCACTTTGATCCCACCTACATAGCCTAGCAGGGATGCAATCAGACTTAACAATTACAAGCTCAGCCCCATTATTTTGAAGGAGATCAGCAGGGAAACAACAGCAACCCCTAGTATCTCTTCTCAGCTTTACAAAGCAAATCACAATTAAAATTGGATCATTTCACAGTTTTCCTTCCTCTTTCTGTACTGCTGATGTCACACAGGAGAGTTGTGCTTTCACATGCTTCCGTCAATTCCAGCTAATAATTATAAAGGTTATGTAACTAAGAACCAGTGTCTGAGTTTGTTTGTTTTCCTCATCTCCTCCTGCCCCTTTTCTTTTTGTGCTATGTCTTTCAGATTGCTCTGGAATCCTCTTTTGGCTCAGCTCATGGGCTGGGCAGACAGAGGTCTACAAGTCCCTACTCAAATTATGATTTAAGTAAAATCTAGTTTAGGTAGACCACTGGTCTGACTTGATATAAGGCAGATTTCTATGTTCCTAACAATGAGACACTCTTAAAAATCATTTTAAAAACATGGACCAACAAACAAACCAACCATCCAAGCATTATTATTTTTTTAGCAGCCTTATTTCTGAAGCAACTACAAAGATTTTCCCATGCTAGCGTAATCAGCCTCCTGGCTAGAAATGGTGGAAATCTGCCTTTCAATTGTTTGCCCTCCATAAATCTTCAACCAGAGCACCCGGAGTCGTAGAAGCTTCCAGATGCTCCTCACATCTTTCATCTCCAAGGGAGGCATCCAAAGTTGCAGCCGCTCCTGGAGAAAATGAGGTTTTGTACAAAATGGGTTAGGCTTACTCCTGTTTCACTGTTGCGGCTTCACCCAAAAGAAGGGCGTGAAAGGTTCTCTGTCCAAGATCCACAGCCACTTCCTTCATAGCTCTGAGGGTTCCCCGGGGCAAGGAGGGAATGGGTTCTGTTGAGTAGTTATGCCCTAACTGAGGCAACCCCACACACCTTTCTTTGATGGTGTAAGTTGCAGAGGAAACATGAGTTCATATTCAGCCTCGGCCATTGCTCAGCTATGGATGAGCAAGTCTGTCAATTTCAGAATCTCACAATTTCTCATTTTTCAATGTTAAGCTCAGTGTTCCACATTTCCATGTCACTGCAGATAGACGATAGACAGACAGAGGTGTGGCTCAGTGGTCGGGGGACTGTGCTGCCGCCGTGTTCACCTCCGTTCCATGACTCCTCGCAACTTCACACGTATAACGTAAGGACATCACATTGGGCTCCCACAAACCTTTTTCAGAAGCTGGCACTCTGGGTCTAGCACAGAGCAAGATGTGTCTCCAGCTTCCAGCATCAGCCCAAACTCTCATACACAGTGCCTCCTTGGTCTTTTGCTCTGCAGCCTAGGATGATGTGGCCTCCAGTCAAATCAGGTAGGGAAAGATCCACCCATTTATCTCTATGACAACATGTCTTGTGGACACATAAATGGCAGTACTTAACCAACCAGACAAAGAAACTTGTCTGCCTAGTTCAGCAGCCTCTTCTAATAGATTCTAAACCTCACTGGATATAGGACTACAGGCCTGGAAGGGACCCAAAGATATCATCCAGACTGACCCGCCACACTTTTAACAATATGTATTTATGCACACTTTCCTCTAGTACATGCATTTTTGTAAATGTCACTTGGCAGGAGAACTGCATTGCAAAATTCAAAGAACTGCAAAATTCAGATGGCTGAGTTTTGTGTCACTTTTGTTTTAAAAAGTGTAAATGAAGTAAATGCAAACAATCAAATTTCTCTCACAGTTTGTACCCAGGTCCATCCTTCTGGAGCCTCCCTTTCCCTCCCTACCATTTGGCTTTGAAGATACTAAATTCTAGTAGTGACCTATCTTTGCTGCTAGGAAGAAGGCATGACTTTCACTGCTTTCCCAAAGCAGTCATTAGCTCAATGGGTTTTAACAGCTCAGCAAAAGCCTGCCCACCGATGCTGTTAATCACTCACAGCTTCTTTGTGGCAAGTCTCATTTTCTCAGTTTAATTGCATGGCAACTGACTGCACAGGAAGTGGAACAAAAGTGGGGAAGAAGGGCAATTGCTCAAGGAACCCTAAGTCATCCCTCATAGGGCAGCAGGGTTTTTAGGGGCACAGATAAAGGCAGGTTGGTTTCTAAGCACTGACATCCTCAGCAAAATCTGCTGCCTGGTTCAGCAGGGATGTCCTTTTTGTTGAACCTTAGTTGAATTTGTAACTTATGACTCTAACCAATTACTTATTGATTAAACACTGCAAAGCTGCTAATATCCGGAAACAAAATTGTATAGAATTTTGTCAAATAACATTCATATCCTTTCTTTATGTGAAGACAACTTTTATTCTCTTCTTTTTCCCTTTTATGACCTGGACTTTATTACTTAACCCTTATGTAACTTTGCTTGTCTAATGGGTTTGTTTTTTTCTGTTTTAATCTTTATGTGTTGTTTGAATTGTTTTCTCTGTTAATATGTGTTATAAAATGAAAGGAAGAAAAATATTTATAATAAAAAACAATGTTGTCACCTTGATTTATTTAATTACTGAGACATTCTGTATCACCCCAGCCCTCAAAAACAAAGTGGCAGCCCTGCTCCCTCATTCCATTTTTCTTCCGCCTTTCCAGAGGGGCCTCTGTTAATTCACCGAAGTGGGAGAGAGAAGGTGAAGTAGGACCTCCCATTTAGCATTTGTCTTCCTCTCTTTACCAGCTTTCCTATCACTTTTCTGCATGCCACAGCTGCAGTATAGTTTTCTTGCAGCTCTCCCAGGAAGGAAGCACCTTCCCAGACTCACCCCAGAATAAACATTATGTGGACAGCAGAATGCAGTGTCAGCGTTCAACATGGACTCATCCCCACCAGTTGGAGAAGCCGCACCACATAGAGAAATGGGCCACATGATCCCGCCTTGATGGTACTTTACTCCCCAGGTAAACCACATATGGAACCTAACCACATATGCAACCACGGCCAGCTCAGTCTTGCATGTGGCTTCTGAGCAATTGGGCGAGAGAGTTAATAGGGAGGTGAAGCCTTTTTTTTTGGTTCTCAGTCTGGAGTGAATTTGCACAACACTAAAATAAGAATAAAAATAATCCCCTTAATATGCACACCCCACAGTCCAGGCATAAAAGCCTCCAAGCCGATACTGTTCAGAGATTCCCCGCGCGAAACACCCCTTTCGATTAAGTGCAAGATAAAAGCTCTTTGGGAGGTCACTGGCACTGCAACTCAACTCTGCTCCAAGCAGGTTCCAGGATGCGCTGAGGTTTTCCCTTTCAACCCTTGGCCCCCTTGCTCCCCTGGCCAAGCACGCCTGTTCGTTGGCAGCCCCGAGGTCCCAGCAGATCCGTAAATAATTCAGCAGGTCACAGAGAATGGCTATCAATCATGTTTATGGTCCTGAAACACGCAGCAAGGAGAGGGCAAAGGAGAAAAGGAAAGTCAGGAACCTTCTGAGCGTCGGGAACGAGTCCGGAGAAATCAAAGTGGATGTAGTAAAAGAAGTACAGAAAGCCCTATCGGGGCCAGCTGTAACAAGGTTGAGTTGGAAGAAAGCATTTCCAGTCCATGTGCAAGTTCGCCATTTCCAGACAAGGATCTTTCCAAAGCCCCAACCGGCCAGGAGCTCCAGCTTAGAATAACTTGATTGTACAACATCCAGTAGTACACATAAAAACAAAACAATGTACTCAGTCAGATAAAAGTTTTGATTCATTGGAAAATTTGGGCTGGTGCTATTTTAAAGGCCCTCCAGAGTCACAATATGCTAGAGACAGAATCCATCTACCCTGTTCTGGCTGCTGCCTCTTGAATCTGCAGGACCCCAGGTTCTGGCTATCATGAACAGGCATTGTCTTGTGAGTTAGGGGGAACCCAGCAGGAATAACACCCAAGCAGTGGTGGCTGGTGACCACTGAGTTTGACAACCTGGAAGGCAGGGAGCCCAACAGGAAGCAGAGCACCATTTTTCATTCTGCCTTCTATTTGTGGCATGCTCCATTGTTTCCCTTCTGCTGCAGTTTATCTTCCACAAAAAATAATGTAACGTGTGTCACTGTGGTCTCTGGTGAAATTATGTAACTTGTGAAATGAGTGTAGCTAATTATGTAACTTGCATAAGTTACATAAATTACATTGTTGATTCATTACCCTACCCCATTCATTTCAGTGGTCCTAGTAACTGGGAAAGGATTCTTGCCCACATTAAGAAAAGGGTGTTTCTCGCTCTTTGATTCCTACAAATAGTCAGGCTGAGTTAAAAGGGAGCTGAATGGAATTAAGAGTAAGGTTACCAGACGTCCCCGTTTCCCGGGGACAGTCCCCGGATTTACAAATCAGTCCCCATACAAAATTCATTGAAGTTGAACAGTGTCCCCGGATTCATTGAAAAAAACCTGGTAATCTTAATTAAGAGAGACCCGGTTGCCCTTCTTTTAACAGCAACATTCCAACAGTGGCGGACCTGGGTGGTCTCAAATTTCTGTCGCAAAATTCAGGGGGCCCCTGCTCTCTCCCCTTCCATTCAACATCATAGTTGCAGTGCCCCCGAGGCTCTGCACCCAGCCCAGTATGGCCAAATCAGTTGTGCTCCCTTAAATCCACCTCTGATTCCAAACTGCAGCAAAATGGGTGGGGGGGTGAATCCTACAATTCAAAGATTATATGACAAGATATGGGAAATATTAACTATTGATACTCTCATGCATCAATTAAAAGGTCCAGCTTGAGCTAGTCCCAAATTCAGTGACGGCTTTATTGGGAAATGCTGCCTGGCTCAAAACGTCTTTGGAGTGGCTGACTGGAAATCCAAAAGGCCAGTCGGATATTTTTCGACACTACATTAGCAGTCCAATGAGATGTTATGCATTTTGCTGAATTATTTTCTACAAACATCAAGGTAAAACTTTGCTGTACCTTTTACTATTCCTAATTATTCTGATTTATTGCCTGGATGCTAATTTGTTCATTTAGATGCTCTGTTATTCTAAACTGCATGTCATATCATGTCATTGTAGTACTTTTATCTTTAAGAAAGGATGTAATTTATTTATTTTTTATAAATCACCCTGGTTAAATTGGAATTCAGGATGAATGGGAAAAACAATTCAACAAAGGGGCAAAATGAGAGCAACCCCTGATTTAGAGCAAGTAGGGGGTAACCTTTTTTGGCCCGAGGGCCGCATTCACTTTTGGCCAGCACCTTTGTAATCAGATCTATCCAAGGTGGCCTCTTGTTTTGAGGTCCAGAGAAAGTTTGAGAGGAGGAGCAGGAAGCTGTGAACTGGATGTAACCTAAGACTTATCAGTCTAAACATCAAACAGATAGAAATCAGCATAAAGATTCTGGGAATCTGGAAGTCCCTTACTCTACCTGTCTTAACCCATGCAAACTTCTCTTGGCAAGCTGAGATGCACCCAAACTTCTAATAGTTTTCAGCTATTTCAGGGGTGGGGATGCTGTGAATGTCCAGTGATTCTCTGAGAATGGCAGAAGAGACTCCCAAGAATGCAAGGTCTATGAATAAATTCCCTCATGTTCTAGCCATGTGGGGACACTGTTCAACCCTTCTTCTTCTACTTCTCACACATCTCTCAAGCAGCAGGAACCTCACACATGCTTGGGACATTGCCCTGGTTGCTAATGTGCTGTTTTGTTTTCACTTTCCCCTACTTCCCCTGGCTGTCTTGCTGGATGAATAGTGAAAAGGAACTCCAAATGGGGGTCTAGCATTACAAGAAAGGGGATGCCAAGCATTCCTAACACCATTAGTCACTGATGTTATAGAAAGGTCTGCTTCATAAACACGGCAGGTTGTGTGATTGTGCTGTGCATACACACACACCCCTCTAAACACAGTTCGGGGAGTTTGCTGGAATGACATCCAATCACATAGACTGGTGAAAAAAGAAAAACCAGCCATTGGATTTCCCCCACTTACAGGAAAGCCCAGCAAAGGATACCAAGAAATTTCCAGGAAGAGCAGACACCCAGCAAGATTGCAGAACAGAGCCTGCTGCAGTGATTTTTTGAAGAATGAAAGAAAAGGCAGTCACAAAACCCTATGAAAATAAAAGAAACACAACAAAAGCCCATCACTGACCCCACCCATGAGGATTTCACTATAATCTTCTCTTCCCTTTGATAATTATGGGGTGTCATTTCTTTCCTCAATAATTGATGTTGGATGCTCGAACACAGGAGGGAATTTTCTGTCCAGCACTAATAAACACACTCCAAATCATGTATTCTCCCTTCTGCAACAACCCTTCCCTTGTTCTCCCTCAACAAAAACTCTGGTTGGCACCTGGTCATTTCTTGCCTAGATGATGCAATCTCCTCCTCTCAGGTCTTCTGTTGTCTTAAATCATCTCACCTCTACTGAACACTAGGTGGCCTAGTTCATGTCTTTCTTTCATAGTTTTGACCACATGGTGATGACCCTCCTATTCTTGTGCTGGTTGCCAGCTGGCTTTCAGAACCAGCACACACTGCTTATAGGAACACAGGGTGCTGCCTTACAATGCGTCAGACCATTGGGCAATCAGGCTCAGTAGACCGACTGCCAGTGGCTGTCTAGGGTTTCAGACAGAGGTCTCTCCCAGCCCTGTCTGGAGATACCAGGGACTGAACCCTCCTCCTCCAAATGCCACCTGAAAAAGATGTGTCTTAGCTAAGCACCTGTATATAGGGAGAGATGGGGCCAGGTGCACCTCAGGAGGGAGGAAATTCCACATGAAGGATCCACCATGGAAAAAGCACTTCCAAACCTGAGACACTATGGTTATGGAAATGATCTTTGGAGCTGGAGAGGAGATGAGGCCCTTCTCTCCATCATAAGCCCAGCAGTGACACCCTTCCCCCAAATGCCAGAACCTGCCAGTTTGCGGTGGGTGAAATCCAGTCCATTCCATAACTGAAATCCTCTCTCAGACCTTGAAAAACCACCGCCTTTCATTGTTTCCCCTCCCCAGCTCATCACCCCAAGTTTCCCTCCTGGCTGCTCCCATCTGTTTTTATTAGCGATGTGACAAAACTAATAACGAGCTGTAATGTCTGTCTGAGTTATTAATGGGATGGTAGAATCTGAAGCATTTTTAAAGACTCATTTTTAAAAGTAAAGCTTGTAATGTCAATGGCAACAGCCCAATGAGGGCAGGCATGTAATAAAAAATAAAATAGTTTCACCCATCAACTGGACACATTCTCCACTTAGCTTCATGACTGCATACACACCATGCATTTAAATCACACAACAATCCTGAGAATCCAAGGAACTGTAGTTCACCACTTACAGGGCTACAATTCCCTGCATCCTTAACAAACTACAGTTCCCAGGATGCTTTGAGGGAAGCCATGGCTACATACGCATCATATATTTAAAGCACCATAAAAACCCAAAGATCCTGGGAACTGTAGTTTGTTAAGGTTGCTGGGAATTGTAGCTCTGTAAGGTGTAAACTACAGTTCCCAGAATTATCTGGGGGGAGTCATGTGCTTTAAATGTATGGTGTGTGCAGGCTTTTTTTCTTTTTCTTTTTTAGAAGGGGACATTTCATCCAAAGTGGGTGAGAGTTCTAAAAGAGAAATGCATGCTGGGAACAAGGAAAGGAGCTACTCCCTGCCCTGCAGCCTCTGATGACATCACTCCTCTCCTTTCTAACCTCCAGGCAGAGTAAAACAGGAGCCAGCAACTAAGCTCAAGAGGAAGGCAGCCTTTGTCTTCCTTGCTCAATCTCAAAGCTTTCAAACAGCTGCCAAATTCTATGGAAAACCTGCACAGAGAAGCAATCTAAGAGGCTCTGAGGCTTGGCTTGGAGCTTACGTTGCATTCCTAAGCTGTGTGTGACCTCCACATCACCAGATAAAATCCCCAATCAGACGTTTCTTTGGACAATGCCACATAGGGAATGCTACACATGTGGTTTTTGTTTTTTTCTTCCAATGTGAAAACCAACTATCTGCTCTTCTGGATACATTTCCTGAACAACCAACAGGGTTTGAGAATCCTGGTTGTCAGATTTGCAAAATGAAAGGCAGCAACTGGATCTACAAGCTGTTGGGCAATGAAGTCACTTGCATGCAACAGTGACTCAGACCTTCAGTTATTCTGCAAGAAAGGGCTAAGGAGTAAATGCTACACAAATCCAGAGTGGAATCCCTAAGACAGTTGGGTGGTGCCTTGTACACCTCCTTCCAGCAACTCCTGCAACCAAGCTGGTGCCAATGTATTGCTCTGCTTTCCTTTGGACCATATCAATGAGGCCAAGTGTGGGGTCTTGTCGTTTGGGCAGTTCAGAACCTCCATACACACTGTCCAGGCTTGCATCCTAGGGAGGTCACTTCGGTGCTGTTAACACAGCTGCTTGACTTCACCCCTGTTGGTGGACTCCATTGTCTCTCAAGGCAGAAGGATGCCAACTAGAATATTTGTTGGCTCTGCTTATCATTGGCTCTGGCTCAGCCAATCATTGGCTCTGGCTCCACCTCCCTGCCTCCACCCCACTAATCTCAATGGGCACCAGCAACCACTGGCTATCAGAAAGAGAGAGAGAAAGAGAGAGAGAGAGATTGCACCAGCCTCCATGCTGTCAGAAGCATATTGCAAGTGCCACACTGTCTCATACAGAGGCCCATAATGGCTTATGCAGCTAGAAAATGGGGGTGTTATCTGGCCTCCTAAGGTCACTAGATGCCTCTTCCCCTCCTCGGTCATTGCTTAGTATTGACCTATGGGAAGCCTGTTTGCTTCTTTCCTCTACTTTCTACTATCTAGTACCTAGTACAGTGGTACCTCAGGTTAAGAACTTAATTCGTTCTGGAGGTCCGTTCTTAACCTGAAACTGTTCTTAACCTGAATCACCACTTTAGCTAATGGGACCTCCTGCTGCCGCTGCTGCGTGATTTCTGTTCTCATCCTGAAGCAAAGTTCTTAACCCGAGGTACTATTTCTGGGTTAGCGGAGTCTGTAACCTGAAGCAGCTGTAACCTGAAGCGTCTGTAACCTGAGGTACCACTGTTCTTGACTTCTTGTAAGCTGGCACCTTGCACTTCAAACTCAGGCCCCAGCAGCTGTCCCTTCAGCTCAATTCAGCGTTAGCCACAGATCCCACTGCCGACACCACACAGTCATTCCCTGTTCAATGAATTGGCTCTTGCCTTTGTGCCATTTACTTGCTTGGTTCTTTACCTACTCTACTGCAATATTCAAAGTCATGAGACAACCGAGGGATTCAATAGGCTGAAAACGGGCTTCTCTCTCAGTTACAAAACCCCCCAGGACCTGCACTCACATGCTTGCCTCCCACATTCATGTACCTCGGGAGGCAAATTAATAAGGCAGATTGAACAGGGCCAAAAGGAAGGGGGAGGGTTGGTGTGGTTCCCCCCACCAGCTCCTGGCTCTGAGATGCTCTTTCAGAGAAATTAATGTAAGATCTTATTATGATGCACACACAGCAAAAGTCCGCAAGGCTAATCCTTTTGGCTGCCAAGAGTTGGCGTCATGCTGTCATCATCCCTTAATCACAGGCCACCTCAGAGCTGCGGAGCGCTGAGACTTCATGTCAATCTACCACAATGCATCCGAAAGACAGCTGCATCGGGAAGTTTGCACATCTTGCATGGGAACGGGCCAGCAGAGGAGCTTCACGTACCTTCTCACTTGCCAAAACCCTGCAGGTCTTTAGTGTGCACAGCACTGCCTTCTTTACAAGGTTGGGATAATCCGGTCCACCTCTGACTTCCTTAACTGTAGCACTTCCCTGGGCCAAGGAAAACCAGCTGGATCCCAGGCAGAGGGCTGGGACAGAGAAGGTGGTGGAAGAAAGACTTATCCAGCTGCTGACTGGCATTTACAAGACAGCAGAGAAAACAAGATACGTATTAGAAAAAGGCAGCAGCATGCAGTATAAAAGCTACATCAGTTAGTTAAAAGGAGTAGGAGTGACAAGTGAAAAGCTTAAATCTCCAGCTGGATGAGTGTGCTTTTAATTTTTAAAAAAATTAAGAAGACTATGCATTCACCTTGCAAGCTTCAGCCCGGCAGGAGCTGGCAGTGAATTATAGCATATACACTCTAAGGCAACCTTTCTCAACCTGTGGGTCCCCAGATGTTGTTGAACTACAACACCCATCACCCCTAGCTAGCAAGGCCAGAGCTCAGGGATGATGGGAGTTGTAGTCTAACAACATCTGGGGACCCACAGGTTGAGAGGGCAAGGGATCTGCCCTCCTCAGCTCCCTCTCCTGGGACATCACCAGGGGCTGCCCCTAGGTCTCAGGTGTGGGCCTTGGAATATCAGGGTCTGAGGTGCTCTGGACCTGGCAAGCCTACTTCAGCATGCAGGCAGGTGAGAGACAGGCAGCCAAAAGAGCCTGATTGAAGAAGCAGAAAAATACATTCAAACCTGCATAATTTTCTGGTTGTTCATTTTCAGCCACTGACTTTGTAGACAATCAAAGACACAATTATTAGTTGAGGGTCTTGTTAATCTGAGTGTATCTTTGGAGTTTTTTAAAGGTTTTATGTTTCTTTTGAATCTGTGTTACTGCTTGTTTATCACCTTGGTCTCTTTAGAAAGAGAGATGGGGTAGGGGAAAGAAAGAAAGAAAGAAAGAAAGAAAGAAAGAAAGAAAGAAAGAAAGAAAGAAAGAAAGAAAGAAAGCAAGCCAGCCCACTGGGAGGAGGGACAAACAGTGGTCAGCTTGAAAAGCAGAATCACGGGGAAGAGTCTCAGGTCGCAGAGGGGCTCTGCCAGACCCTGGACAGCTCCAAGAGCCAAGAAGGATGGCTCTGATGAGGACCAAGATGAGTTATGTGTGAGGTCTGGTTTGTTTTTGCTAAAGTGCAGCCATAGGGGAATGATGCCAATCTGGAGCAGCAAGAGGAGTGGGGGGGGGGGGGGAGAGAGATTCCCTTTTACCAGACCAGAACTGCCCTCCTCCCTCCACCCGCCAAAGGCAAGCAGCAGACAGGCAAGGGTAATTTTGTTTAGGGAAATGGTGATGGGGTGGGAGGGGAGGTAAAAACCACTCTTCCCTTCCCTACCTGGCACCAGTTGTAAGGAATCAAACTTTTAGTGTGGCAGCCCCCACACTTTGGAACTCCCTGCCTATTGACACCAGACAAAGTGCCTTTGCTGTATTCTTTTTGGTGCCTGCTAAATAAGTTTTTGTTTAACACGAGTCTACCCAGATAACTAGAATGTTGACATGTTTTTCAATCCTACTGTTGATTTTAAATAGTTTTGAAGGTTTTAAATGGCTGCTTTTAATTTTTTTATATTATTTTATTTTTTCTTGTAAATTGCATTCTGCCCTCAGTAGGTTTAAAGTAGGTCCTGCTGGTGTTTTAGGGAAAAGATCTGCAGGAGCCTTAGGCATTGAATAGGCCAAGTCACATGAGAGCTTGAGTTGGTCACTCAGATTGTCTGAATTCCTGAGCTTAAGATGTGGGTCTGTCGCCTTCTGTACTGAGGACTGCTATTTGTTCCTTTTCAGATGGAAGTACCACTAACCTTTGGATTATACAGACATGTATTTACTTATTTATTATATCTCTATCCTGCCTCTCTTCAAGGAGCTGCAAGTAGCACCTGTGGCCCTTCACTTCTCATTTTATTCCCACAACAACCCTGTGAGGTCGGTTAGACTGAGAGATACTGACTGAACCAAATCAACCTGTGACCTTCATAGCTGACTCAGGATTTGAGCTTGGCTATCCTAAATCCTAGCACAACACTCTAGTCACTGCCTCAGGCTGGCTCTGATCCTGCTTCCATAGGGTCTTTGTCTAAGTAAGTGCTCAGGGCTGGGCACACGACTGAAGTTTCTCTTAATTAGAAACCATACCCTAAGAGATCAAATGAACAAACATACAGGAAAATATAGCTGCATTTATGTTCACAAAAGACTAGCAGTGGTGGGGTGGTGGGACTTCTTCCTGGAAAACCCCTTCTCTAAGTTGATGAAGCCTCAAATTAATTACCATACAGGGTGAATGTGCCTCCTCTGTTGAGTGTAACAAGTTTGGTATCTGCATGAATGTTTCATGTCACCAAGAAAAGGAGGAGGAAATTAATCAATTCCTCCCGAATAGGGGGAGGGATCGTAACACAAGCAAGTCCAGCCTTGCTTTCTCAAAGTAAGCAAGAAAATGTAATAAATATTACTATGATTTCATTAGATAGTCAAGTTGCAAAGCTGTGCCTTTGTTTGCTTTGTGGGGGGAAAATACATGACAGATGGATGACTGATTTATAATATAGTTTGGTATCCAAAGTTTCTTAATATAGTTTGGTATCTCTCTGAGGTTTGTTTAAAGGGAGACAGATCAGGGTGGGGGGAGTTCTTTGCTTTAATCATTTGCTCAACTTTAGTGATATGATTCATCAGACTAACACGATAACTGAAACAAAGAATCTGAAGCTGAGTTTTGACGTTTGTGATTGCAAGAGAATGTTTGGGTCACAAGCTGAGATTATGAGTTGAGATGTTGGACTCTGACAAATCAAGAACTACCAAATCCATGGTCAAGGAAAGAAACCCTGGTCTATGGCTATTCTAGTGACTTCTGTGTGCTTTCCTTCAAGTGCAAGGAATGAACACAGATCAGAGCTTGGCTTGAACACTCAAAGTCCAGGGAGTGAGATGTTGGGAGAGAAGGTGCAGAATTACTCAGATACACACCTAGAAAGCAACCAGCTCTCCTCAAAAACCTCCTATGCAAAAGAATCCAAGTCACAGACTCCGCCCTTGGCACCCTAAAGGTGTCAGCCGCCTAGTGTTGTTGCTTTTTGTGTGGATCAGCCAAATGTTTTTAGATTTGCGTTGCAAAAATGACGACATTCAAATATCCGTTTCTCCCTTGAGCTGGAAGTGCTGAAAGCTCTCGTGGAAAAAGACAAATGTCAGGAACTCAGACCAAAACAAAATGACTTGGCATGCCAAAACAAGAAGTTTATCCATCTAGATATCTTGAAACTCATTTTAAAATGAAAAGAAAACAACGATTCTTCAGTTTGCAAGGGGCAGACAACAGTACGGCCATTTTCATCCCCAGTGCGATAATCTCAGATCACACCTAAGGTCCGTCAAACTGGCTAGTTAGTTGATTACTTATTGAGGAGATTTATAAACTGCTTGATAAAAAAATAGCTCTCCAAGCAGGGCACAGATAAAACTGTAGATGAAACACAGTTTTGTAGATAAAACAACTGTTTCATTTGCTAAGCAGCAAATGTACATAAAACCATCATCATTAACACATGCATAAAAATCAATACAATTTTCAAACAGAATATAAGAAACTAAATTCTTTGTCAAGGCAAGCTGGTCAAAACAAAACAAAGTTTGGGGCAGGCCTCTGAAACAATAAAGTGTATACTATTTAGACAGGGCTTTGTAACGTGAATTTTATTTTTTAACCCATCAGTATTTATTTATGTTTTTAATGAAGCTTTTACGCTGATTTTATTCTCCTATGTTGCTATCTGTCATGAAAGATGTTTTAGAAAAGTGTGGATGATAAATACATATGTAAAAAAATTAAAAAATAAACAAGCTTAGGTCCACTAACTTCAACAGGTCCACTCTGCATAGAAATAACACTAGAAAGAACCCTAAATTCTTAGAAAACCTTAATTTTGGAACTCAAATTACACATGCAAGATAAGCGTTTGTGCATTGATTTACTCCCAATGCATACATTTATTCTGGGGCACAAAATATGGTGTGTGTTTTTCTTTTCTTTTTGGAGCAGGGTCAATAAATCGCACTGCCCATGACCGAACCAGAAGAAGACTGGCACCCTTTCAATTTAACAAACCAAGCCGGCCCCATCTCTAGACAGTTCCCACACTTTTTGTGTGAGGCTGTGTGGCCTCCAGTTGTGGCAATGAACAAATGATATGACATCAAGACAGTTTGCTTTGGAAGCGCATCAAGCAAAGGGTCAGAGTTCATTGGGATTTGTGTTATTCCTAAGACCGTTCACTTCATACTTAGCTTTCAATCTTTTATGGGAAGAAAATGTATATATTGCTCCCCTGCCTCACCCTGCAGCAACTATCTTGCCCCTGAGCTGAGCCAAGAGCAAATTCGCACAGCCCCAGAAACATTCTCCCAGGCAGTCATGGCCATCCAAGGGATCCCTCCTGCATCCTTCCCTATTCTGTCCAGGTTGGTGCTGATTTCTGAAATAGACCTGGCTGCCCCACTGGAAATCAAACATTATCCATTTATTTGTGTGTATTTCTATACCACGTTTCTCCCCAAGCATTTCACACAGTTTACAGTTTACAAATAATCATTTACAATCTAGAATGGCATGATGGGAAAAGAACCAAGGAGGGAAAAGAAAGATGAGTTGATTCAGAAGCTGTCTGGACTTGAACCTGGAACCTTTGGGCCTGTGCATAGGTGCCCCCATAGGCTAAGCCTATGAACCTCCTGATGTTGCTGAAAAGCAACTCCCAACATCCATGGCTACTTATTAGAGCAGATGGGAGTTGTAGTTCAGCAAGACTTGTGCTGTAGCCTCTACCTAGGCAGCCTTGTGACCTCAAGTCTTGGAGTGACCCCCAGGGCTTTAGCCACTTGAAGCAATTTATGAATTTGCCACTGCCAAAGTCAGGAAAGGGAAATTGCTTGAGAGAATGAGTCTAGTGCATGATTTATGTCTGAAGATATTCTCTCTGATTAGAACATCGGCTAACTTTAGATTGTTTAAGAACCTAAGAGGAGCCTGCAGGATCAGGTTATTGGCCCACCTAGTCAAGCCAACCAGATGCCTATGAGAAGCACAGAACTGGGACCTGAGCCCAGCTGCACTTTCTTCTCCTGCAGTTCCATGCAACTTGTATTCTGAAGCATTACTGCCTCTGATGGGGAGGGGTAGAACCAGTGGTATAGCATAGGTTGCCCATGCCTGGGGCCGCACGGAGGGAGGAAAATGGACAGAGTACATATGCACATTCAACTACCTAACAGCATCCAGAAGATCACAGCTACAGAGGTAAGAAAAGAAGAATTATTCTGTTGTCTGGAGAGATCATTTCCTGGTTTGCATGGAGAAGTCATTTTCAATGAAGCCCAGTGACGGAAGTGCTTAGCTGTACTGAGGCAGGACTGTGTGTTGAAAGTTTGTGCCCCTAACAATTTTGCACCCAGGGGAACAGCCCCTGTGGCCCCCTCCCCATGCTATGCCACTGGGCAGAACATAGCCACTGTGGCTAGGAGCCATTGATAGCCTCCTCTTCTATGAATTTGTCTAATCCTCTTTTAGAATCACCACCACTGCCTCCTGGTGAGAGCGAATTTGATAGTTTAACTATAAGCTGCATGAAGTACTTCCTTTTGTCTGTCCCAAATGTCTCAACATTCAGCTTCATTGGATGTCCCTGACTTCTAGTGTTATGAGAGAGGGAGAAAACCTTTACTCTATCCACTTTCCACACCATGCATAATTTTATATGCCTCTTTCACATCACCTCTTCCTCACCTTTTCTAGAAATTGAAAAGGTTCAAATGCTGTAAACTTTCCTCATAGGGGAGTTGTTCCACCCCCCTTGATCATTCCCTTGCTTTGTTTGATGACTTGATGATTTAATATTATAAAATGTAGTTCATATTATTAGACCCTTCTCCCCGTATTTCAGGCCTAATTGAAATATTTCTGGAGCGGGAATCTGTCCTCGGGTTGATGTTATTTCACAAAGTGCTCCTGGGTTCAGGGTGATGCTATGGATTTCTTAGAACTAATATAGATGAGCAATTACTTCTGCTGTACTGAAATTGAGAAATCTCCCTTTCTCTCTCCAAAGATTAATAGGGAATAAGGAGAAAAGGAAATCAAAGAATTGCACTGTGGATTCTTGGACTTTGACCCTTGGATAGATTCACACAACCATTTCCCTCTCGCTGTAAGCTGATTCCCACCCACCCCCGCCCCGGTCACTTCACAGTGAGATACCACCAGGAACCAAGACAAGCTGCTGTGCAGGTAGACTATCCAACACAAACACAACTCAGTATCCCACAGAGGGTCGCCTGATTGTTCTCAGGGAATTTCAGGATGGAGTCAATTGACGCGCCAAGCTGGATGCTCCCTCCTGTAACCAGAGGCAGGTGGAATAACATGTTGTGTCTGGAGTTGCAGGCCTTTTTGGATGGTACACCACATGACCTCGCATGACGGATGGCAATTTAATGCAATATAACTTGGAGGCTGCATCATTAGAGGTCAGAGACTTGGCTCCTCTGTTTTCCACTGTCTTGCAAAGTGTTGGATGAGAGGATTGCTCAATCGTACAAAAAGTCTCCTAGCTTCCTAGGTCCCTCGCTCTGTAAATTTCCTGTGGGTTGATACAGATGTCTATTTTCCAAAGTGTAAGCTTCCCAGTGATGCATTTGTTGGTAACTTGGTAAGCTGTCCACTAGCCATTTTGAAGCTTGCCCAAGTCTAGATTGGATGTGTGAATCTGTATTTTGGGCTTCGGAGCCTCCAGTGACAATGTTGGATCCAGGAACGCCCCCATGCTATGCTCCTTCCAGGGGAGTGCAACCCCATCCAGAACATGCCATCTCGCCAACCACTCTCAAAAAATCAGGACACTTAAAACCTCTGTCTTTCCAGGATTCAGCCTCAATTTATTAGTCCACACCAATTTATTGGAATTATCACCTCAAAGTACCAGTCTAGCATCTCAACCACCTCTCCTGGATACTATGGTGCTCTGCCTCTGAATCATTGCATGCGTCACTGGGATCAGAACTCTGCAAGCTTCTTTATAACTGCTGATCTGATTTGCGTTATTCCCAATCTACAAAAGGGAGACTTTTTCACACAGCGTACATTTGAGACCTCCAAGCTGATTTGGACCTGAAGACTTCCTACGAGAGGTTGGATGGCCATCTGTCATTGATGCTTTAGTTGAGATTCTGTCAGGGTGCTGTCAGTGGCTCCCGGCTGGTTGCCCAGGAAATTATAAAGACAAGGAAAAGTTTCTTACAGTCCTTTTTTATTTCAAACTTTACAGAGAGACACTATAGAAACCAGCCTATTGGATAACGGCATTTTCCCGAGTGAATCTCCAGCCCCTCTTCTCTCCCACTTCCTCATTCGTAGTCGTCATCATCTCCTCTACGGGTGCCGCTACGTGCCTTCTTTTAAGGCTTGAAGGGTTCTGGGAGATGGTGGGTCTGGAATGCTTTCTAGTGACAACGTGTTAGTCAGCTGCTGCTCCGGCTCTGCCTGCTCCTCCTCTCCCATTATTTCCCACCTTTTCCCTTTATCTGCCTCTGAGCTGTGACCTCCTGCAAACCACTGTTGTAAATCTATACTGTCTTCCTCTTCCTCCTCCCTGGAAGGATCAGGATAGGGAGGTGTTCTCCACCACTCTTCCTCCTCTGCCCAGCCCCTGACAGATTCCTGCATTGCAGGGGGTTGGACTAGATGACCCTCAAGGTCCCTTCCAACTCTACAATTCTATGATTGCGGGTGGCTCACATGGAGCATTTTATTTGGCTTGGAGAGGCAGAGTGCAGCTGAGCTCTCGCTTCCATCTGGTGCTGGGCTTCTTGTGAGCTAAAGAGCAGTGATTTTGATTCTGTTCCACATCTAGAATTTTATAGACTCGTGGTCAAAATCCTGCTCCTGGGATTAGGTGGATGTGTCGAGTCTCATCCTCAGTCCTGTCTGCAGGAATTGAAATCAGTGGAAATACAATTTTATGCTCCATCCAGAGCTGGGCTCCATGAAAGTCACGGTGAGTTATGGCAACAGAGCATTGCCAGAATCAGTGGACACAATAACATCGATGTGGGCCAAACCTAGGAAATATCTTAATGTGCTCCCCATCCTTTGCCTCTTCTTGCCAGCAGCATTTTTTGACTGCATTGCAAAGTAGTATTTTCCCCCCTTTTGGGATGAGATGCACAGTTGCTCTCCTTTCATATCCAAATGGCACTTCCTCCCAACCCTACTTGGCAGTCACTCGCCGTGCATCTGCGCATTTTGCGTGAATGGAACAAGTGGTGTGTTTTTATAGCTGGAATGTGGGCAGCCCTCAGCCAGGTAACCCGCTGTGCATTGGCTGCTTCTGATTTGCAGCTCTTTCAAGGTTTGACCAAAATTGTCAGGACACAAGCAAGCTAGAAGACTTTTATCTTGCAGAGTGGGGTGGGGAAAATGTTACACAAGCAGAAAAATGGGCTGCAGTCAACAACAATCATACAAACATATGCAACATTTATACACATATGATAATTCCTGCCTCCATCAGTGGTCACCTGGCAGCAGCCATTACATCAAGCTGCAGCCAAACAGGGTCACTCCACTAGTGCAGCTGAGAGGCCAGCAACTTTTAGCACCTCTTTCCCTTGGACTGGTAATCAAAACTAAAAACTTGTACCCAAGTTTGCATAACACCTCCTCTTCCCTCCCAATCCATTTTCCTTTCATGTTGTGACTTATTAGATGGCAATCATCAGTGCAACATATTTTTTATTAGTGATCTGTAAGCTGCTGTGTAAATATTATTTACTTAGTGATGGTCCAGCCGCTATATAGGCCTGCTTTGGCTAATGAGCAGGATTAAAAATCCTTGAAATTAAAAATTATAGGCCTGTCTCTGAGTTTTTTAAGAGTCTATAAGTGGGACAACAGAGCTCTGGTCTTTGCTCCCTGAAGGGCAGTGACATTTCAGTGCACACTGCCTTTCATCTTGCATAGAACCCATTTCATTTCAATGGGACCTGTGCAGAATGATTCCTTTCTTTTAAAGCACAGAAATAAAATACTGCTATATAGATGCCAACCAGGTGTTCAATCCTATTGCAGCTAGAACTGTGAACAAATATCCAAGCCTCACCCATTTAACTTCCACAGTCTTGTCTTTATGAGAGAGATTAAACTGTAAAGCAGCCTGAGTCTCAAGCAATGAAGCCATTTTTGCAGAGTTGTTTAGGGGACTGGCTTATGGGGGGGTATCTGGTTATTTATCAACATGTAGCTCTCCAAACTATTGTTTTGGGAGGAGGTTGCTTTAAGAACAAGGGGGGGGGGCATATATAGGTTGGCTTCAGTTATTAACCTTCCAGCAATTCCACATTAGTCAAGTGCTGGATTGCAATTCTCCTAGAATCTAAATCCATTAATCTTGGAGACCTAATCTCCAACTGTAACAAAGTTTACATATGTGTAGCTACAGTTTCTTCACTGTAGTCCTTCAATCCCCCTTTTCATTCTTTCTCCTATGTCATTTCTGCCCCAGAGATGAAAGGTAGATGGCTCCAAAAAGGAAGAGGTCATTTCTTAATGTCATCCTGGCAAAGGACGGGGGGAGACCAACCTAGCCCATCCTTCGCCCAGTAAAGGTGTAGCTGCTCCAACACTTGCTTTCCTCTCCCCTCCCCATATTTGATTGTGAGCTTTCAGGCAAGGACTGTCTTATCTTTAAATACATGTGCTTAGAAAATGGTAGGTGAGTAATAATAATATTGGACTAATGTGCAGATCAGAACACAATTATCCATCAGATTCTGCAGTTCTCTAGATTTTGTGAGACAGTTTACGGCTCAAAAATGTAACAAAATGTGTTTCCAATGTGTGTTTTAGGATAAAATACTATTTAGAAAAACACTTCCCAGTTGCCTGCTCATTCAGGTTACCCTCAACGACTTCCAGGAGGGATAGCTCAGTCGGTAGAGCAAAAAACCTCTTAATCTCAGGATCATGGGCTTGAGCCCCATGCTCGACAAAAAGATTGCTGCACTGCAGGGGGTTGGACTAGGTGATCCTCATGGTCCCTTCCAACTCTACAATTCTATGATTCTATGATCAGAGGGTTAAGACGCAGCCTAAGACAGGAAGCCAACATTACCAAACTGCACCCCTGCCCACTTAGCACAAGAGGTTACCGAAGGGCCACAGATGAATGGTAGAACTGCATGCAGAAGGTCTCAGGTTCAGTCCTGGGCATCTCCAGGCAGGGCTGGGAATGTCCCCTTATCTGAAACCCTGGAGAGCCACTGCCAGTCAGTGTAAGCAATACTGAGCTAGACAGACCAATGATCTTTCTCAGTATAAGGCAGACTCCTGTGCCCCTGTGCTACCTCACTGTGGATATAAGCAGGCATGTCCATGTGGCTACAAATCCCAGAGTTGGGGGCAAGAATGTGCTCTCTATGGGAAACTGTCAATCACAGCACCGTAGGCATGCCACACCTTTAGAAAAACATATTAGAGCTTCGTGCATCTACAAAAGACATGCTAATCTGCGCTCAATTTCTGGAACGACTCTGATCCTGTGTAAATCACTCACCTGACAGCAGAGAAAGAGGCAGAAGAGCAACCACATGTTGCAGTTTGGAGCTGCACATTTATTTTTATTCCTGTCCTTTTAAAAACTTGTTTGAGGATGCCAGTTTCAAAGCCTGCACATTCCTGCTCCGCTTCCACTATTTCCAGATCTTTGCTCCAGAGACGTTCCCAGAATATGCTCATAATTACTTTGCATAAACAAAGAGGAAATAATCCAACCCACACTTTTCTTACTTTTTAAATAGGGAATTAAAGCATGGTTCTTAAAACGACAACTACTACAACAACAAATGCCACAGGCAATTAAACTCACTGACGTATAAAGCAGATAGATCCCAGGAAAGTGATGCTCCTAATGAGTTGAGTGACCCATTCATTTGTTGTACTGATTATTTCAGAGCTAGACTGTTGTGATTCTCACACCACAGCAATGACAGACAGGGCACATGTCAAGAGATGACAGGACAGACCTGGAGAAGAGTACTAATGAAGGAAAATGGGGGAAAGATGGAGAGGCCGTCCTTTTAAGGCTATCTCTGCTGATACATGCAAATTGGCTTTAAAAATGTACCACAGATGGTATTATATTCCCATAAAGAGTTCCTGCATTGCTTCCAGCTCTTCTTTGTTCTGCAGGGGATGCAGCAACAAGGGTCCCTATTTCCATTTGTGGTGGAAGTGCCCACTGGTGCAACTATTTTGTTTTTTGCAGAAATACAGAAGATTATCTGATTTAGTTCTCACCCAAGTTGGTTTTGCTTTCTTCGTTTGAAGAAATGGATAAATTAAGGCAAAGGATCTATTAATGTTTTTATTAATAGCTATTAATTGCACAATAGTTCAAAAATGGAAAACTTTTCCGATATCAACATTACACAGTGGTGGAACAATGTGTGAAATTTAGCCCTTCAAGAAAAACATACCTGGCTTTTAAAATGAAAATGTCAATCTGAGATACAACAGATTGTTTACTTTCATTTTAGTAGCCCGACATCATGTTGCCCCAAATTGGAAATCTTTGGAGTATTTGCAAATGACGCAATGGAAACAAAAATTTGGAACCATGGCACTTTCAGAAAAATTGACCAAGGAAGTTAAAGCCTTAGCTGGAAAGACAGGCAAGGACAATTTCTCCCAAATGCCTTGTTCCTTGCACAAAAAGCAAGGTCATGCCGAGTTAAAGAAATGAATTTATCACCCAAGTCCTATATTAAAGAGAAGGCTGAAAACCAGATTTCCTTTTTGCTTGTGTCAGAAAGTGGGGCGTCAACCATTCGGGTCCAAATAGTTGTGGTGCAGAAGTATGTACATCCACAAGTACACAATGCTTTCCGCAATGTTCCCCAGTTCCAGCACCAGAAGCAGAATGTGCCTGAAGCCTTTTCTGTGGGTGAGACTCAACCAGGGAATAAAGAACTCAGCTATTTCATCGTAATCCTGTCCCCTAATTTTTTTAAAAAAATAAAGTTTGTGTGCATACACAGTTTAACATCATGTCTTACTGAAAAAGGACGAAGCCAAATAGAAATTGGTTTATGATCTCATAAACCAGGGGGCGGGGGGGGAGCCATGTGACCCCTGCCAGTTTTGCAAAATCACGTCACTTCTCACCAAGGCGGCCAGAATTAAAAACCTCAGGAATAAAGCTTTGTTTTGTCCAAAAAAACAAAAGCAGGGTGTATTATAACAAATCATAGCTAGAAACACATTTCACAAGAAGCACAACCCAGCAGAATGCCTCTTCCCACTCCTTGTCACAAAGTGGTGCTTGTTTAGGAGCATTGTAGTGTTTTGTTGCTTTTTTAAAAAATGTGGCTTATATTGTTGAGCAACACAAGGAACAGTTGTGACATCTTGCTAAACACATAGACAGCACTGTGATTCTCAAGCTAGGAGGGAAGCCCCCTGGGTGATGCAAGACACCTAGCAGTATACAGTGAAGTTCTAGGGAAGAAGAGGATCCCTCCAGCATGCACATCCTTCACTCCCTCCCTCCTTCCATCCTGCTTTCCTCCCCTCCCCTATTCCCTCCCTCCCTGATATCCAAGGTTTAGCACTGCAACTGCTAAGCAGCTCTAAGTTCCATGGGCATAGCCAGGATTCTTGTTAGGGGGCCAGGCCTTTTGTTGTAAGGGGGCAGAACCTCAGTCAGTTTTATTTATTTAGGGGGGCAGCTGCCTCTCCTTTCCGCTCCCTTGGCTATGCCCACGGCTCTAACATTTGTTCAGCTCATTTGTTCAGCTCATTTGTTCATCTGGCAGACAAAGGCTTGCGAAGCACTAAGTCAGGCATCCCCAAACTCAGCCCTCCAGCTGTTTTGGGACTACAACTCCCATCATTCCTAGCTAACAGGACCGTGGTCAGGGATTATGGGAGTTGTAGTCCCAAAAACAACTGGAGGGCGGAGTTTGGGGATGCCTGCACTAGGTAATACCAGACTACCTGATGTCATTCTGACACCAAGTGATTGACAGGTGGGTGGAACCACCCACCTGCCAGTCTTGGCTTACAGAGGTAGGTGGGTGGGTGAAATAGGGATTGGGCCCTCCAGCTCAATGCAGCTTTGCAGTCCTGGTCCTAAGCCAAGTCGGACTTTGGAGGTGGTTTGTAGTGATGATCCCTTGATTTGCAAGGCTAGCAATCGTTTACAAGCCACTTCCTGTGCTAGGCAGCATCTGTGTCATTGACAATGGCCATTCCATCACCCCTCATTTATATGAATGGGGTTCAAGTCCTGCCTGGAACCAGACAACATCAGATACACTCTGGTTTGTTTACATGACTCCAGCTGTGTCTGGTCACCGTGCAATCACATTCCTCAAGGGGCTTGCACCATTCTTTCTTGACCACTCCAGGAACACTCAGCAGATCTCCTTCATGTAATAAGAGAAAGAGACAATGAACTAACTAAGACATGAATGATTCATGTGAGACCAGAACAGAATCTGTTGCGCCAGAATCAATGGTCCATCTTGCTCATCTCCATTAAGAAATGGCTCTTAGTCATTCCTGGAGGTCAGATTGGTCAGAAAGTCCCAAGGGCAGCTTTTGGGGAAGTTACTTCTTTTAAAAAGTGCTTTGATTCACATCTTATTCATCAGAACAAGGAACGCCTAGTGACTGAACTGAACTTCAACTATCATGCACTGTGCTCCCCAGTAAACTACAGAATGGCCCAGACTACAAGGAAACTTATCTTCTCTCAACCCCCAAGAAAACTCTATTTCCCCCATAACATTGAAGAGAATTCTGCTAAGTCTCTCTCTAAATCAATCCCCTATTTTGCTCCATGACACAAAACCAAAAATTGAGACCAAGAACTTGCAAACTCTTTGCGCAGGAAAAATCAGTGTAGGTAAGAAATCCCACTGAATGCAACAAGACAATGTTAAGATCTGCCAGGGGGTCTCTCTAGGCTACAGTGGCATTCTTAGACAAAGCCCGCTATTTGGCAGGGGAGATCATTCTCAATGGAGGGAGTGACAAATTCTGTTTTAAGCTTCTTTTCTGTTGATCTATTATTGTTTTAAAGAAAAGAAAAGGCTAGTTTTTCAAGGTATATGTGAAAGGAACATCAAACCAAATCTGGGTGAATCAGAAAATCAAAGCAGGCAGTGTGCAGTGTGCAGACTCAGAAAAAGGATTGGGGGAAGTACTACACTCATCTTCTCTGACCATTGGGCATGCTGGCTGCAGGGGCTGCTGGGTGCTGGAGTCCAGCATCATTTCCTGGAGGGCCGCAGATGTCCCTCACGCCTGCTGTAAATGACTGTGCTCATTTGCAGTTTTGCAGTGTGTTGTGAGAAAACAAAAGGCCTCTTGATTCATTGACAAGAAAGGAAGGAGGAAAGTCAGACCACCAAAATACTATAGGCAAACTCCCAGCTCACAGAGCAGAGTGAAAAATAATTAAGACAACTTTGGAAGCGGGGGGGAAGAAAACAATTCCAGGGAGCTGCCAAATTTTCTCAAGTCTCCCACTCATGTTCTTCTCCCTTTGGACCAGGCTTGTAGATTGTGCTGGCTGCAACAAGGAGAGCCATGACCCTTGGCAGGGCTGCCTCTGCTCCCAGGGTTTCAGAGGACAGGGTGGGATGCTAGACACAGAGGAAGAAGGGAAGGATGCAGGGAAGCTGGCTTGGTGGGTCTTTTGTATGCCAAACCTGCTTCCTCAACAAAAGCCAGGCTCTTCGGCTGCATTGGTCATGCATGAAAATCAATTGGACCATCTACAGCTGCTGCCATGGCTACCACTGTTTGAATATAGCTGTGAACCCATCTAGTCCAGCATCCTGTTCTCAAATGCTTGTGGGAAACTCTCAAGGAGAATACTTTACCCTCATGTGGTTTCCAGCAAATGGCATTCAGAAGCATTACAGTAGTACCTCGGGTTAAATATTTAATTCGTTCCGGAGGTCCGTTCTTAACCTGAAATTGTTCTTAACCTGAAGCACCACTTTAGCTAATGGGGCCTCCTGCTGCCGCCGCTGCACAATTTCTTTTCTCATCCTGAAGCAAAGTTCTTAACCCGAGGTACTATTTCTGGGTTAGTGGAGTCTGTAACCTGAAGTGTATGTAACCTGAAGCATATGTAACCCGAGGTACCACTGTACTGCTTCTTATCATAGAAACACAGCATAGTCATCATAGGGTTGCCATGTTTTAAAGAGCAAAAAAGAGGACACATTTGCTGACTTCTACTTTTAACTATGGATCGCTATGATGAGTCTCATTTTATATACCCATGAAAAAGAGGACATGTCCTGGAAAAAGAGGACATATGGCAAACCTAAGTAGCCATTGATGGCTCTCTCTCTCTCTCTCCTCCATGAATTTGTCCAACCCTCTTTTAAAGCCATCTAGGTTGGTGGCCTCATGGGATGCGGGTGGAGCTGTGGTCTAAACCACTGAGCCTAGGGCTTGCCGATTGGGAGGTCAGCAGTTCGAATCCCCACAAGGGGATGAGCTCCCGTTGCTCGGTCCCAGCTCCTGCCAACCTAGCCATTCGAAAGTATGCCAGTTCAAGCAGATAAATAGGTACTGCTACAGCGGGAAGGTAAATGGTGCTTCTGTGCGCTGCTGTGGTTTTGCCAGAAGCGGCTTAGTCAATCTGGCCACATGACCCGGACAAACTGTCTGCGGACAAACGTTAGCTCCCTTGGCCAGTAAAGTGAGATGAGCGCTGCAACCCTAGAGTCGTTCACGACTGGACTTAACTGTCAGGGGTCCTTTACCTTTACCTTTTTAGGTTGGTGGCCATCACTGCCTCCTTAGTTTAACTGTGCACTGCATGAAGAAGCACTTTCTTTTACCTGTCTCAAATCCTCCAAGATTCAGCTTCATTGGATGTCCACAAGTTCAAGTGTTATGACAGGGGGAGAAATACTTTCTCTAGCCACTTTTTCCATGCATTGCATTATATATAGAGAGATTAATGTTGGGTGGCAACAGGGCTATATTTTGCAATGCAACTTCTTTTGTCTGCCCCCAGCACCCCGCGCGAGAGGAATACTAATTGCCATACGGTTTTGCACATCTGGGCCTACATCTTTATCGCTTGTATCTTCTGGAAAGGATGGAAATGTATTAATAGATTTTCAGCGCAGCCCCCTTTGTTTATTCCTTGTAAACTCCCCCCACCCCCACTAGTCACAGCAAATGAAAGGCCTAATCGTCTCCGCTCTTATCTGATTGGAAAACAGATTTAATTACATCCACGGATGGCTTGCGATGGCTTCATCTGTGGGTGCAGAGGGTAAGCAGCCAGGACTGCTGGCTCCTCCAAAACCTTACAAAGGAAAGGAAGCCTTCTTGGAAAACAATAATATCTTCAAAGGCCAGTAACCAACCACAAACACACACACACAAAACCACCACACACATGCACACAGCTGTCCTCTGTGAAGGATGCTCTGCCATTCCAGAAAGAAAATGGAATAGGTGAGGTGCGGAGAGAGGATCAGCTCCTGTGGGTTTGTGTTTCTTTTAAAGGCTAAGAGTACAGCTAAATGGAAAGTAGAACCATTGCTGGGAAATTTTCTTTTCCAGGAAACTCCTCTGTTTTCTTCAACATTCTCTGAGCAGCTCCAGTTAAAACATACATCAAAAGGTGTAAAATTGAAGCATGGTTTAAGTGTCCCTTCCAGACAGCAAGCACTAGAGACAGGCTGTAGCTAGAGTGCCACGTTCCACGTTATGACATGGGGGGTGGGGGGAGCAATGACACCTCATTGCAAGTGTTACTTCTCCCAATGAAGGTGAGGCAGAATTTCTGTGCTCATCCATGCTCTACACTGCTAGTCTTCAACTGGTGTGTCCTGACCCACTAGAGTGTCACAACGTGATCCAAGGTGGGTTGCAATAGGAACACCACCTCCATGCAAATACATGATAAAAGATTAATAAATGAGTCCCCAAATACGTCTTTGGGTTAAAAGTGGGTCCTGCGTCTGAAAAGGTTTAAGACAGCTGCTCTACGCCATAACACACTGATAAAACACCAAAGCAAAATGCCCAGCTAAGGCTAGAGTCATGCATATATGCAGGTGAAGATGGTGCCTCCTGTCAGGAGTCCTGAGGAAGATGAAGAGAGAGAACAGGAGAATAACAAAGGAAGGGGAAGCAGGACTCCCATTTCCCTTCTTCTCTTCTAGGGACCCAGGAAGGGTGTCAACCAACCACCGGGGTGAAGGAACCAGAGTAAGAAGGGGAGGGCACAACCTGGTCAGCAAGGACTCCACAGTGCTCCCATCACAAGTAATTCCTCCTGGTGAGCATCTGCACACTCAACCATCTCACAAGCCATGAGAGCCTCACAAGTGAGCTAGCCTTGCTCTGTCTTTAAAAGTGTGGTGGGTGGGCTTGCAAACCCATTGGAACAACTCCATTCAGTTCCAAACTCCTTGCCCCGATCTTGGACTCCGTAAGCTTGGACCGCTGCTTCTAGGCTGGCTAGCCTCTCAGCTTTCTGGTCCCCTAGCTTGACTGTAGCAGCTGCTGCCATTCATTACCATTGCTGAGCCTATCTGTATTCTCCACCTCAGTCAATATTTCTTCTTTACTCTCAAGTACGAGCCTCTGTTGTCGGTGGTCTGGGCAGGACCCACATTCACATGTCAACCCTACACTGCATCCTGTAGCAATGGGGAAGCTTTTGAGCCCACAGGCCACATCATTTCATCAGCAAATTTCTTGGGCTGCATGCCAGGGGTGGGTGGAGCAATGGGTGTGGCACTTTTTCCAGCCATGCAAAAGTCAGCAGCCTCTACACCCCCATCTCTCTATACACCATCCGGGCATGGAAGAGGGGTCATCACTTTCCAACCAAGCAAAAGAAGATGAGGAGGGCAGGAGCAGCTAGTAGTATGTGTATGGGTGGGATGCTCACTCCCACACTCACTCACCTAGGGGGAAGGCAGGGACCCAATGGGAGTTTATCCTGAGCAGACACATAGAGGATTGTGCTGTTTATAGCAGATCCTAGGATTGGGCTGTCAGGAAAAGGCAGCTTTACTTGCACACCCGCAAACCACCTGAGGCAAAGTTTGTGCCTTTACACACACACACACACACACACACACACACACAGAGAGAGAGAGAGAGAGAGCACAGCACACGCATTAAGTACTAGGCCTCTTAGGGACTATCCAGCTAAATGCAAATCTTTGTTTTAGCAGGCTCATTCTGGATTAGGCTCAGAGGAAGTGAAAAACTGTTCTTGCACTCCCACTGTGCCTTACACAATGAAAGACCTCACTAACGGAACAAACACAGCTAATGTCAGATGATTAGGACTCCATGTAAGGTCAGAGGGTTTCTTGGAAGCACCTCTGGCTGCTATCTTAGGTCTAATATCCGCCACAGAGATATATTTTTCTAATGACTCCTGCGTTAGATTAGAGCCAAGCCAAAACCGCATACAAATTTAGGGAACATTTTTGGCAGGGCAAAAGAGGGGATGGAGCCTACCCTTTCGACAGATTTTTTGGCAATCCTTGTGAAAATGTTCACTTAGCCATATATATTGCTCCCCGCATGAACCCAGTGAACTCATCAGACAGACTGTACAGTGTTGTAACGTCCTCATATTCATTGCATCACAATCCCGCTTGGGAAGGATCGCAACAGTGGCCCATCCAGAAGCTCACAGCCATGGGGGTGGGTGCGGAGAATGATGCTGAACAAGAGGGGGAAATGTGAATGCTTACACAATTTGTGGTGTGTTTTTATGTATATCCCACACATATTTACCCACAAAATACATTTAAAGCATGTGGCTTTCCTCAAAGAATCCTGGGACTTGTAGTTTGGCCCACACAATCTCCTGCACCCTTAACAAAGCTCAGTTTCCAGGATTCTTTGGAGGAAGTCATGTGTATGATCAAGATGTGACCATACCTGCATTAAATTGATTATTATCAACCAGCCAAGCTTATAAGAAATAAAACTGAACCATGTAGTAGCAAAAGTGTTGGTTTGATTACTTCCCCTACATACCCTTATCTGTCAACTTATCTATTGATAATTTTGTCAACCAGACTTCACACTTCTGAGAGTCTGTCAATGATTCAAAATGGTGAGCCACAACGCCTTTGTAAGATGAAAAGTAAGATCTTTTTGAGACAGATCCAGAGCATTGGAGTAAAAGAACAAAAAAAAAAAAAACAAGTTTAGGCTCTAAAGGTATAGTCTGGTTAAGTAATAAGCCCTGCCTCAAAAAAACCCTGCTCCTTAATATTGGGAACCACCATGCAAAATTTGGTTAAGATGTGTCCAAATCCATAGTGGAGAAACCACTTCCCAAAACATATAGTAGATATAGAAGCAGTTGTAAAGCATGGAACAAAGGTTGCAAGCCTGGGAAGGGAAACTAAATGCTAACTGCAATAATACTGTACATACTAGGGCAATCTAAAGGTGAGAGGGGGGAGAGAGAGGTCTAAAATGACCTAGCTGTGAGTCTCACTCTTCAGACAGTATCTGTCATGGACATTCCTTTAAGGTACTGGTAAGTGTTCCCATCTTTCAGAAAAGAAAGAATGATCAACAAAACAGATCAAGAGGTTCATTTGTTCAAAATTTAAATTATTCACAACATCTGCAAGGATGTTGTTTCTTCAGCAAAACTTGGGAATTCATTTCACAAACATACTATTTGGAAGAAGTCAGCAGCACGTAATCTTAATTTGTTTGTACTTTCCAAAACCCATCTCTTTTTATTGCTGGGAATTAGAAGTTTATTTGAAAACTGCTCCTTGAGCGAAGTGGACTGACTGTTCAGGAGAGTGAGAATCTCTTCCCCTCCAACCCCACTTAAAAAAACTTACCACTGCCATATCTGCTGAAAGACTATAACGCTAAGGTGTGTGGCTGTGCACTGACTGCTGAACTTTTGCCCATCCCTTTGTGTCAGAAAACCAGGGATACGATTTTACAGGCACGGTTGCACCTTGTTTGTGGTTTACGTTCACCCAAAGGAGTCTTTCATGAAAAAGGAGTAGGGGCAGGCGGGCAGGCAAGGCCAGATCACAGAATCATAGAATTGTAGAGTTGGAAGGGACCCTGAGGATCATCTAATTCAACCCCTGCAAAGCAGGAATATGTGGCCTGCAACCTTGGCACCACACTCTAACCAAATGAGCTATCCAGGCTGACAATGCACCTTCAAATGACAGGTGCACATTCAAAGCGCATTCCCTTCCCTTGCAAAGAATCATAGGAACTGTAGTTTGTTAAGGGAGATGGGAATTGTAGCTCTGTAAGGGGGGAAGCTACAGTTCCCTAGATTCTTGAATGGGGGCGCTCTAAAAGTATGGCATGTACACAGCCTGTGAGAAGGGATATGGGGGGCCAGAGCTTAGCCCCTCTGATTTAGAGATCTGAAGGTTCAAGATCCTTTTGCAAACCCCCTCCCCATTTCGGGCGAGAAGCTACATCTTCCTTGCCAAGAGAGGAGAAGCTGAAACTGAACACTGAAAACTCTTCCGAGCTTCCTTAGTGTACGAAACCCATGGGGCGCAAACACTCACAAATAAAAAAAAAACCCCACATGGTGGCTGGCAGCTCTTTCCGAAGTTCTCAGCTTTCCCAGTTAAACCAAATGTAATTATCACCATGTGATGATCGGTATGTTATGAATAAATATTTATTAATTCAGACACCTTACATGAAAAATGATACCAGTATGGTGTAGCAGTGTTATTTTAAAGTGAATCTGTTCTTGATCTGTGGAAAGTAATGTAATAGGGGTTCGGAGAGCCATCAGCTGTACTTCCAAAGCCCATGTGGCAAGTTCCAGTTATTCATTCCTGCTCTCTTAAATACAACGTGTGCACAAGCTGGGCCCACGTATTGCTCACAGCCACCCCACCAGAGCAATTCCTTGAATCTGACTCCTGCGGAAACTTCCTTGTTACCCAATTGTCCTCCTGCTGCTCACCAAAGGAACCATTCCCAGGTTCAGGGCTTTTTCTTGCATCAAACAAAAGGCCAACTTTTGAACTTAGGAAATCCCAATGATAAAAATTAAATACATTTCTGCAAATTTGCATCATTTACTCTCCTTCCTTAAATTATGTGTTCATTAAGTTTGATGGTTGTTAGGGTTTTTTAACAGAGAGGGGGAGAGAGAGAAAAAAATGAAAGGTCCAATACATCCAGCTTGTCATGATGGCCAGTAGAAACCCAGAAGCAGGAAATGAAGGCAAGAGAGCCCTCTCTCTGTTTAGTTCCCAGTAACTGGTAAATCAGAGCTAGACTATTCCTGAACCTGGAGTCTCCATATACATGACCATAATGAATAATGACAAATGTGCTGATCCACAGGCCTGGCAAGAAAGTTCAAGCCCAAAGCAATGGGAGAAAGAGAGAGAGAGAGAGAGAGAGAGAGAGAGAGAGAGAGAGAGAGAACAGCACAGCAAGGTGGCCTGATGGTCCAGATCCTGTGGACACAAACAAAGGAGCCTTCAGTCACCGGAGCCATAATAATTTCCATCATTGCTACAAAGAGTGGTCACATAAAAGTGCCCTCATTTTCATTTTAATTCAGCTGACACTTCACTTCTGAGCACATCTGGCGTCCCAAACGATCGGGAACAAAACCACAGCTGGGTCAGGAAATGAAGGAAGAAAAATAAGAATATGAAGAATATTAATACCGTGCTGGGGTCCCTTTGTGCTCTCCGTGTACGGTATTCGGTACACAGATAAAAACACAGGAATCTAAACAAAACAGCATTGTCTGCTGCCGTTGGAGAGACAAAACATCGGCTGCCTTATCAAAGGAGAATAGCAGCAAACCAACCACCAAATGGGGGAAAGGATGCTTTCCTCAGCAACAATGCGAGGAGGACAGGAAAAGAGGATCAGAGGTGGTTCAGTGGCACCGTATCAGCTCATTCCCAGTTGCTGGCCCAATTAAAGGCGGCTGTCTATGCGCCTGTGTGTGTGTTTGTGCTCAAGATTTGCATTGAAATTCAAGTATAGAGCAGCAAACCTCAGGGAACAGGAGAAACCTCAGAGCATCCCCCAAAATATGCTGCTGCTGCAGCGGCCCTGGCAGCCCTCCGCATTGGACGCCAACTGGCAAGAGATGAGGGGGAAGAGGCAACAGCCCTGCTCTGGAAGCCGCCTCGGTTTTCCCCATTGATAATCTGGTCTAACAGAGAGAGGATTTTTCCACAGAGGAGAGTAAAAAGCAGAGCAAAACAAAATGGTTATATGAAAGATGATGCGATTGGGGGGGTGTTGCTTGTTTAAGACCACAAAGTCAAGGAAAAATAAAAATAGAAGCCGAGAATACTTTTATTTTGACTCCCCTGCCATTTTTTAAAAAACTAGAGTGTGAGGTGAGGCCACTGATTGACTAACTGATTAATATCCCACCTTTTTATTGAAGGAGCTCAAGGTGGCATACATGGTTTCACCCCAATCCTCATTTGATCCCCACAACAGTCATATGAGCTTAGGCTGAGAGGCAATATCTGGCCCAAGGTCAACCAGTAAACCCTGGCCTCCCAAGTCCTAGTCCAACCCTCTAACCCAGGGGTCAGCAAACTTACTGCGCCTCGGGCCGGTGTCTCCAGTGCCAATCGCACGGCATGCCGGAGGGTGGGGGAGCATGTGCCCATACGCGTGTGCACACACTATTTTCGGCGCACTTCTGGGTCGGAGGAGCACCAGAAATAGCTTGTGCGCATGTGCACGGGCCTCCTCCGACCCGGATGTGCCCCGCAGGGGTCGCCACAGGCCAGATAAACGAGTCCCACAGGCCTTATCTGGCCCACGGGCCTTAGTTTGGGGACCCCTGCTCTAACCGCTACATCACACTGGTGATTAGATAGATGAACCACCTGGGAAAGACATCTGTGGCTGTCCTGTTGGGGTCCATTGCCTTGTCTTTAGAAGTTGGCCACTCGGCCAGCAAACAACATTCAGCTTCTCTGGATGTCCACAAATTCCTGTGTTCCACTTTCTCCAGCCATGCACAATTTTATAAACGTCTACCATGCCATCAGTTACCTTTACTCTACACTAAAAAGTCCCAAACGCTGCATAAGGAAGCCACTCCATCTCCCTGATCATTTTGCTTACTCGTTTCTGAATCTTTTCCCACTCTATAACATCCTTTTCAAGGTGAGGCAATCAGAACTGTACAGTATTCCAAATGTGGTCGCACCATAAATTTGTATAACGGCCTTATGATATCGTAACATTGAGCTGTTGCAGCCCTTCCCTGGAGAGGTATGCAGGGTAACATCCCACACATAGCAACATTCCACACACTATTTGGCAGGAGGATTCCTTCCTTCGAGTTCACCTGACAGAACAGCTACCCATTGAGGAGACCACAAACGTTTCTCGGCCAGGCGGCAACTTATGGGAAATTCATCTGGACAGCCTCACTGTTGACTGGGTTGGCTTGAGAGCCACATGTACTCAAGTGTCTGGTTGACTTGTGGCCAAGCCAGAGATATGTCTGCTGTTGAGGGGGTTTGCCCGTGTGTTTTTTTTCCCAACTACAATTTCCAAACTGCTCCACTGTTTTTCTCAGATGGAAAATGGAACCAAAAATGGCAATTCTGGAACTGATGCGATCAGATGGAAAAGTCAGCAAATGTTTTTGCTGGATTATTAACAAGGAGGTAGTACATTCATAGAATTATAGAACTGTTGAGTTGGGTGGCACCCCAAGGGTCATCTAGTTCAATCCCCTGCAATGCAGGAATCGCAGCTCGAGAATCCCTGACAAATGGCCATCCAGGCTCTGTTTAAAAATGTCCAATGAAGGAGGGTCCACCACCTTCCAGGGTAGTCCGCTCCACTGTCAGACAGCTCTTACTGTCAGAAGGTTCTTCCTAATGCTGACTTTTCCCCAATTGACACTCCTGCCTTCCTCATTCATACCCCTGATGCCTGCTAATCACCATTTTCTTGAATGACCATTTGATTTCTCATTCATACCAAACAAACCAGTTGTCCATTTTCCTTGGACAGAACCTCACAAGGGAATTAAAAGAGGATACTGGAGAAAGAGCCAAAAGTAGAGGTGGGCTAGTGGGTGGGCTGTGCTTGAGGTTAAGGGGCCACAATAAATCTCATCCTGGAGGCCTGATGGATGGGTTTCCCCCTCATACGTCACCCAGGAAGGCTGGAGTCAGCAGGGGCCATAAGTTGGTGGTGCAGCACACCCTTAGTACACAGAAGGTCCCAGGGCCAAACCCCCAACATCACCAGCTAGGGTAGTGAAAGAAGAAACCCTGGGCAGTTGCGTTTCATTGGTGTGAATAATATTGAGCTAGATGGATCAGCCAACAGGCAGACTAACCTCGTGCTTAGGGCACCAGCAGAAAAGAGCACCAAAAGAGAAAGAGGTGCGGGGGAGAATGGAAAGAATTTGATATTTCCAGCATATTTCCAAGTAGTCATCTTGGGGGGGGGGGTCATGGGTACTAAGGTATTTGAGTGAGCAACTTCATCTCATTCCCATCAACCTCAGAAGCATGGTTGGTGGTGACAATGAGAGAGAGCCTTTTCTGTGGCTGCTCCCATATTGCAAAATTCCCTCCCAAGAGAGGTTAGATTGGTTTCCTCTCTGTTATCCATCTGCCAGCAGGCTAAGACCTTCCTCTTCAGACAGGCCTTTGGAAACTGATGTGTCTAATGACTGGGCTGCTGGCAGGGCAAACTATATTTTAATTGGTTGGAGGGTTAGAGTGTGAAATATGTAAACATTAATCAGTAGCTGAAGTCAGTTCACAACATACCATTTCATGATTACTGCTTATGTGAACTGGTCACGCTGAGATATAAAAAGAGGAAAGAAGGAATGGAAAGAGATGGGTTACTAGAAAACCCTACTAGAAATGAGAGATAATGTGTGAATAACAAAATAAATGACAGCAAAACGTACTCTGTCAGCTGTTGGAACCAACTCCTGTTACATCATCAGAGCCTCGGCTTGTGACTCCATTAAAACTTTTAAGATGCTCTCCTTCTCAGGCTCAAAATGGTCCCACACACTCCAAGCCCCTTTGGCTGGAAACCTTGTTATGAATCTGCAGGCTCACAGGAGAATTCACATATGTGGAAAATGGAGAGAAAGCTGCCTCCATCCTCCATGTATAAGTTACAGGGCAATTGGCCTTATCTGTGTTTTATATCATTGGAGAAGCTGTCCAAAGCGAGGGATGTTTTCCCAACTTCTCACGCTGTCCCTCTCTCCAATTCCTCCATAAACAAAATAAGACATTTTAAGGTGGAGACAGAAGTCAGCTCCGATCAAAACCCTCCCATCTAAAGGCTACATAGACACCACTATCTGTAGGGATGAAGGTTCTCCAAGCAGCTTGCGACCAGGCCTATCAGATGACGATAAATGATGACCATTCAAATGATCAGGGTTTTATTTTTTTACACAAAATAATTAGTCAACTCTATACCAGCACACATCACACACCTCTGGGGAGAAACTGAGCCCAGGGTTTACTGGATAGCATCCGTGGGAACCTGTCATGCAGAGCCCACTATACTCTGGCAGATCCCTCCATGCTACCTGTCTTCATCATCTCAAGGATGGAGATGCAGGCAGCAGATACAATTGAGCTGCAAGCCACCATATTGCTTTCTCCCACAATGCACCAGACTTTGCATCAGTCCATTGCACTGGGAAGGGGCAGGGAGAAAATGGCAGATGCCAGGAGGCAGCCGTTCTGGAGCGTTGCTGCTCCTTATAGTTAAAAAAACTACAAGGGTGGGAGAAGTTTGTCACTGTGCAGCAGCAGTATAAGTGGCACACACCAAACTTTAAGGGGATGTCCACATAGAAATGGGCCAAGTTAAAATCAAGCCAATAGCTAACAACAGCTACTAACAACAATGACTATGAGTCACTGTCAGAAGCATTAGGCCTCTGAATACCAGTTACTGGGAACGCAGGTGGGCAGAGTGCTGTTGCACTCAGGTCCTGTTTGCAGGCTTCCCACAGGCATAAGGCTGGCCACTGTGAGAACAGGATGCTGGTCTAAATGGCCCCTGGCCTGGATCCAGCAAGGCTCTTCTTAATTTCTTCTGTTCTTACAGAACTGACATTAACTCTCCTGTTTATCAGCCTCTTATCTCTCTGTGTCAGTAGCTTATCTCCTTCAAGTGGTTCCCACCCACAGGCTTGAGCAGGCATTCTCTTTACTCCTTCCAAAGTATTTCTGAGATTTTGCAACTGTGCATCCCTCAGCTAGAACCAGGAACGATCTGCCAAATTCCAGTAAACACCTACAATCCTCCCTCTCTCTCTCTCTCTCTCTCTCTCTCTCACACACACACACACACAGAGAGAGAGAGAGAGAGAGAGAGAGAGAGAGAAAGCTCTCTTCAGGTTTTCGCTGACACATGCAAAGGTTAAGAATGTGCAGGGGGGGGCATGGCCGACAGGCCTCCACCAATGTCCCCATGTATGGAGTGGTTCTCTCAGACCTTTGTGTGTTTAGCATGGAGGTCTGAAGGGGGGAGGTTCTGTCTGCAATTAGCTGAATCTACTTAGAAGCCTCAGCACAATCAGGAACCTTGCCTCATCCGGGTTCCCCATCACAGAAGTTTCTCTGTGTGCACTCAGCAAAATGAATTATGCACAGACACCACCTCAGGATGTTCATGTTCAATGCACAAAGGCCTCCACATGTGTGGGTGTTGGCGGACAGACTTGTGTGCACATGCTTCCCAGTCCATAAGGGGAAATGGGGTGCTGCCTTTCCAAGCTCTTTCTGCCATCGGTCATCCTGCCTGGCTTCTTACTTACATCAGCACAGGATGTCAGCTTCCTCCTCATTCTCAAGTGCTGTCCTTGCAGAACTCAGCAGGGAAGGAGGAAAACAAAATGAGAACCAGTTGACTCTGCCTGTCATTGGCTCTGGCTCCACCTACTATTGACCTCCCTGCCTTCTGCAATACCAGTCCCAAGGGGCACCAGCTGCCACTACCCTGACACTCTTCATAGTACTAAGCCTCACCCCAGCGCCTGAGGAGGGCTATTCTTCAACTGCCTATCCATATGTAGCAAATCTGCACCATATACATACAAAAGCAGGAAGCACCAACGTCTTGGGGGAGCCTCAAGGTTTGAAAAAGTACAAAAAGTCTCTTTAAAATATTGAGTGGGGGACCCTGAACAGTCCAATGAGGATTCAGCATAATCAATGGGCACTGAATTCTGATCAATTTCTTTTTTTGGAGGAGGGACAAAAACTGGGGTGGGGGTGGAATGGAGCATCATAAAGAGAGTCCTGGCTGGCTGGCTGGCTGGTTGGCTGGCTGGCTGGAACCCTGAACAGGAGCACTTCATATGGCAACATTTTCATTGCTGGTCCTGTTTGTTAATCCTAATCCCATTTTATAGGTCATCCCAAATTCTTCCCAGCTATCTGCAAAAAAAAACCTTGATTTAAAAAACCCACACAACACTCAATGACTAAATATAATCAGGTGGTGAATCAAAGAGTTCAGTCAGATTTTTTCTCCACTGTGGCTTGAGGTTAGATATCTGGATATTATTTTCTTGAAAATTATAAACTCCTTTGCATTTTTCTTTTTAAGCCAGGAAGTTTCCAGTAAGCTTCAGCATGTAATCCAGGCAATGGGACACATTCTCTCTGTGCAAAGGGACCCTGCTCTGCTTCGAACAGCTTAATCCCATGAAAATGATCTATTTGTTAAGCCCAGCTCTCTCAATAATACCTTTTTTAAAAGGCTCGGACGCTTTGAACATTATAAATAATGAGAACTGGCGCATACTGAGGTTTCTTTTGGAAAGGGGCAGAGGCGCACACTCCAGGCCCTGAGATTCTCAGAGATTTCCTTGCCAGCCCCCAAAGTGGAAACTCCGTAACTTTAACAAGCAAAAAATATTACAGTCGGCTGCTTTTGTATTGCTTCACTTAAGCAGGGATCCAGTTTTCCAGAGTGACAGTGAGACACTTCAGAAGCTGCTCCGTTTTGGAGCAAAATGCAGTGCTCATCAGATCTACAGCATTGGCTGTTACACGGTCCACAGCAAGGACCGGTGAAAGCCATCCAGGAAATCTGAAGCCCCACTTTCCCAGGCTGCTGACATACTCATATCATGGCTCTCTGCTCCCCTCTCCTATAAAGAGGGCCACCCTGAACCTCAACAAGAAAACGCTTCAGGTGATTGATCTCACTTGGACAAACATGGGTGAAGAGCACTTTCACATCTTATACCGGGAACCACCCATTCTTGGAACAATGTACCATTCATGCCAGCAGCTTGAGGACGATTTGCATAACCACCAGTACTCCAGAGCACATATATGAGTACATAGATGATCTTGTGACTCAGACCCCTTAAATTACGAGCTCACAATCCTCTGAGGCTTGGTTCTGTATTTAATTGGGTTCTGGTAGAAGTTTATAAAAATTATGCATGGCATGCAGAAAGTGGATAGAGAACAGTTTTTCTCCCTCTTTCCTCACACTAGAATTCATGGTCATGGTCTGATCCAACATGTTCATATGTTCTTAGGTAAGGGAGGGGGCATTGGCTGGGCCAGTCCCTATTGTGCCTCCTGAGAACAGAGGTCCCAGAGAAGCCAAAGAGGCAAGTGGCCAATCAGAGGAGCTGGCTGAGATGGAGGCAGAGGGAGAGGTGGAGGGTTGAACTCACATCCCATCACCAAGGATGTGCCATAGTCTGTGATGGCATTAACAGACCCAGGAGCGCCCCCTGTAGGAAGACTCACCTTGCTCTTTCAAAGCAATGGAAATAATTGGTCAGATGCTGGGACAATATCTTTGCTTATGCCAGAACTCTGCTTGTGAACTCTGTATCCTGCACTTGGAGCTAATGTGAGACCATGTGTCAATTTTATCAATAAGGCTTTGGGGGTTTCCCAGGCCAAGAGTCTGAGATTTTTGACCAAAGGTAGTAGTCAGGATGCTTTCCAAGCTTCACCTCTTGTTTCCAGCCACCAGGAAAAGCCAAACAACATCCCCTTCTTACTGGCTGCAGAGTGATGGCAAATCACACACACATAGATACTATCTCCCCAAATCTGTATTCAAAAAACAAAGAAACCCAACTCCTGGCTGGCTGTCCACTCACATGTCTTGTGGTTCTAAGTTTCAAGCCCTGGTGGTGGAAAGCATGTGATTTGCTCACTGCTGCTTCCAGATGTTTTCTTGGTGGGCTGTTCTCAGACAGCTTTTGTGTGCGCTGCGATTGTGGCTGTTGGTGGTTACTCAAACCATGAGGCGGTCTGGGGATAAACAGCAGAATGCAGAGGCCAAAGCAGCTGACTACATTTCTGTATGGCTTAATTCCCGACCCCTGCCCCCTTTGCAAAACACGTACACCAAACCACCTTCGCCTACAGGGCTAAACCTCGCAGCATCCACTAACGCTGTTCATTCCAGAGGGTAATGGAGACAGCCTGGTGCATTTTGGGGGGAAGACTTCCTGGAAATGGATCTAAGAACAGGATTCCAATGAACTCATGGATTCCGTAAGCACACTTGTTAACTGTGGGAGAAGAGGAATGGAAAACCAACTTAGAGAAAGGAGGCGCTTCAGAACGGGAGCACAGGGAGAGAACGCCTGCATGGAGTTCTTCCACTGTGTTGGATGTGTCACTATGATGACACATAGTGGTGCCAATGTGCAAAGAGAGACCATGCAAGGACTAGAAGATCACAGAGTTTGTGTTCTTTGTCAGCATGATGGGTTACTGCTGTTCTGTGCCTGTGTCCTGGGATTACACAGTGTTTTGAGGAATAGAAATACCTTGTTTCACAAACTATTGCTTCTGAGTATTTCTTTCCCTTGAGCTTCTCATAGTGGCTTACAAGATTCTCAGAATACAAAATCCCATTCAAGTGTGGTAAGAAGAATAGAAATATAATGGTGCCCATATGGTGCCAGGATTGTTTAGGTGGCATTTCCTGCCCTCTTCCTTGGTGTTGCCCTTTGCCTTCCACCTACCAGGCAGAAGCCCATTGAGGTCCTCAGAGCAAGTGGGGCCAAGCAGTTATATCTCACACACAGCCTATGATGGGGGGCAGACTTCCCTTGCTAGCAGGATCTTCTCCCAAAGACTTGACCACAAGTACTGAGGTTTATCAAGAACGAAAGTCAATCCCCAAAATTGACAATAGGCTCATAGAACCCAAATATCACTTTCAAAATCCAGGTGTTTGAGATCTTCAGACTTTCCAAATCTCCATGCAAGCTCAGAGCCTGGGGACCTGAGTGAGGGTTTTGAAATACAGAATCTGAGAATGCTAAAACAGAGAAGAAGACGTTAACAGGCTTTTAATGAATATGACAAAATACTGGTCACTAGTCACACCTTATTATTTACTCTGGGAGTCTAAGGAGCAGCTTTAAGTTGTTCTTGTACACCAGCATTGTCTATTCTGACTGGCAGCCTCTTCCCAGGGTCACAGGAAGAAAGAGGCCTTTCCCCACCACCTGCTCCCTGGTCCTTTTTTTAAAAATGTAGAGATGTCAGGTATTGAACCGGGGACAGTCTGTCACTGATCTACATTCCTTCTCCTCAGACCACAGAATCTTCTAAGTCATAAGATGCTGCCCACAATCGGAGGCATGATGCTAAGTAAGAGACCTCTAAGTTGAAGATGGCTAGTCTCGTGCCCTGAATTTGGATATCACCAGCCCCTGCTCTTTTGGAGCCTGATAACAGAATTGAAAGAGACTCACATTTCCAAAGCATTGTTTAGTCCAAGCAAGCTGAAACCAGAAACAACACTGGTTTGATGGTGCTGAAAGGAACAATCCTCTCATTTAACACCCAGTCACATAAATCGTAATCGCTAGTTACTGGTTCAGAGGATTTCATTTCACGCTCCGCATATGGCTTCCCTTTGCATATAATAAAGTTTCAAGGTACCCAGTTTTCCAACACGCTCCTCTCTGCCAACACTGTCCCTGCGTTAGATGCATTTAAAACCAATTTCCATACTGACAAATGGCTGGATTCTACACTGGGGCTGGAGAAAAGGCAAAGGGGACCATGCATAGTGAGCAGGAAACATGCACGGTTGAGTGCTGTGCCCAATGCTGTATCTATTACATTCACACTTTCCAAAACAATACGAGAACTGAAACACAGCCCTCCTATGAAATTCACACTTATCCAAAATTTTGCAATGCAGTTCTCCAAACAATGAAAATATACATATTAGAGAAATGTGTGCCTAAAAAGTAATATATCCACAAAAATATCAGGAGAAATTGCTTACAAAAACAGTACATTAGTCAAAACTGCAGATTTGCAGTGCGGCAACAGCTTCAAGCAGCAAGAACTGTGGCGGCAGCAGTGGCAGACAACCCCCCCGCCGCCGCCGCCGCCATCCTCTGGGGTCCCCCCATCCGTTCCCCTCTTTTGGAAGACAGCTAGCTGTGCATCCCACCGGGGCTGCCATACACTCCTGACACTTCCTGTCCTCAGGTGCCATCTTATCCCATCGCTAGTGCTGAAGTGAGATTCAACAGCCCAGAAAGCTTCAGAGGAGCTTGCCTAGCTAGCTTTGGGGTCTTTCCATAATCTTATATTGAATTCAATGGCTTGGTGCCCTGAGATGTTCTATTTTCAAGATCAGTTCTTCCCTTGCATTATTAAAGAGAAATTTTGGAGTCCAATGAGGAAATTTATTCCAAAACAAAAAGAGGCCCCAAACCCACATTTGAAAACAAGCAAATTAGCTATGGATTTATTTTTTTTCTTTTACAAAACTCTCCCTATAGATCTCTATTAATAAAGCACCCATGTCTGGTTCCAATTGCACAGATGTTAGAAATGTATACAGTCTGGAATTAAACTCTTGTTAAACTCTAAACTGTGTTTACAAACCACCGTTTGGATGCGTTCAGCTTGCCGTCTCGAACCCCCAAACCCTGAACTTACGTAATTTGCAGCTCATTTTCCAAGCTGAAATCCAACAGGCCTCAAATAAGCCTTTGAGCAAGAGAAAGGGAGGTTGTGAGCGTCTAATGCAATTTACTAGTAAGTAAGCCCTCACATGAATGGAAATAAAATTCAATTTAGTCTAATTTGCAAAAAGACAGGAGTGTTTTTTTCCAGTAGTTAAAAAGTTTTGGTAACCAGCAACACCCTCTAAATATCCAGCATGTGCTCATTTGTTAAAAAGATTTTTATCTGAGTTGAAGGATCCTGTCTTGATGATTACATTTATCTAAATAACTGCAAATCTGGTGTTACTCAATGTTGTCCATAAAGAGGCAGAAAATACACAATATCAGCCCAATGTCTAAACTCTGTTTTAATTGTCTTTTTAAAAGTGTTTTAGATTTTCAAAATATATTCACATTATTCATTTGAAGTAATATTTTAATAAAATAATGTAGCCATTGTACAAACAGAAAAGAAGACAAACCTAACAAGGAAACTCAAGACTGATGAGGGGGATTCCAGTCATTTCACTATTTTCTAGCTACATATTAAGTATTTGACTTTTTAAACAAATGGCTCCCACCTAGCAATGGGGGAGAATGCGAACTGACCCACACTTGAAATGAACTGGCCTAATTCACATCTTTTGGACTAATACTATGTATTTTGTTTGGTTGGTTAAAATGTTAATACTGTTTAACTGTCAATAAAACCTCTAAGGAATTTACAAATAATATTAAATTGTCAATTTAAAAAATCAACATTGAAAATAAGTTTATAAAAAAGAAAAAATCTACAAGTATATTCAATATAAGTTAATATATGTCTGCGTTATATGGCTGGGTAGGCTTGCCTAAATACATACATTTTTTAGTATGCGTTGGAAAGACAACAGCGAACGTACTTGTCTAATGTCAGTAGGCAGGGAGTTCCAAAGTGTAGGAGCTGCCACACTAAGAGATCCTTATAAGTGTGAAATGAATATGATGGGTCAGTTGTAATACTGCCACAGATCAAAGCAGTCAAGTGGGCATATATGGGATAAATGCAATCCTTCAAGAAAACTGATTCCAAGTTGTTAAGGGATTTATTTACTAACACATTGAACTTGGCCCGGTAACAAATCAGCAGCTGATGCAGATCTCTGAAAAGGGGTAATATATGCTGACAGAATCTCACACCTGTCAGCAACTATTCTGCAGCATTCTGTGCTAACTGCAGCTTCTGGATCAGAATGTAATTACCCCATAGACTTTGCACTTCTCGGAATTTTGCAATACAGTTCTTGGCTCAGGAAACATACTCAAAATGTGCTATTTTAGAAATGTATACATTGAGATAAAATGCATATCTAGATATGCATGTTTAAATAAGGATGGGGGGTTAAAACATGCAAATTAATGCAAAAATGGAGTGGAATTGACTTATAAATATCCAGGAAAGTGGCACACAGTGCAGAAATACCTCACTGTGTAATGCTGATACCAAGTCTACCCATACAAAAGAAACCTCAACACCAAGAACCAACGAGATCAATCTCAGCTTGAGCAACAGTCAGCTCAAATTGTATTGCACTGATTAATAATAATAATTTTTCTCTTTTATCTTCTTTCTGTTCAGGGAAATAATGCCTGAACACTTTATTGGCTGCATGTTTACTTGAGCTTGGTTATTTTAAGCATCCCTGAAACACAATGGACATAAGCCAATCTACTAAAGTCTCTGAAAACCCCATTCCAAAAACTAAAGGGCTTGTCCATCTCCCCTTCCGGAACAGCCAAAGTTGGCCCTCCTTCTCCCCAAACAAGGATATTCTCACCAACCCTTTCCAATTCTCCATCCTTGAATTATTATTCTCAATTCTGATTGCAAAGGAGGGAGCCCACCCAGCTCACAAGTGAGTCATCTGTACATTGCACCGAGGTGTAACCAAGAGCATAGCTGAGACCCGGTGGTCTCAGAGTTCTTCTGGCCCAAAACACATAGAACTAGGAGGACGTTCATATCAAGACCAGCCAAAGTCCACTATGATATTACCAATTCATGCGCACATCAGCATTCCTTAAAGAATAAAAAAAGCACACCAAGTCTGCATTTCTGAGGGTCCTGAAAAGTTCAGCAGTTCTGTACATTTGTGTGTCACTAGTCATAAATCAGAATGGTATAGCATGCCTCTGCAGGGCTTTGGGGAAGAGTGGGTGGCCTTGGGGAGCAGTCTCTCTAAAAGGCACTTTGCTTCTGCTTTGCTAACCAGCGGCCAATACGATAACATCTCAAAAGTTGTCCTTGCCGCAATAGGCATTGTTGGAGCCTCTTGAACAAAGCCATATTTTCAAAACATAAGAACAATTTTGACATTGGACTTTGTCCCTCCATCACTGCTTTCCTTTGCCTAAACCCTGGCACTGCAAATTTCCGAAAAAATAATTCTTTGTTGTCATTTGTGATGCCTTCCATTAGATCTTTCCAAAATTTACTAGTGGCATCTCTCTCTCTCTCCCTCCCTCCCTCCCTCTCTCTCTCTCTCTCCCTCTCAAATAGTTTTTATACTCTTTTCACTGGAAAACCTCCAGGTTGGCTTTTCTGATTGATTTAAAAGGAAAGGAAAGAAAGACCAAAGAAACGGTTGGGACAGCGGTTGCATTGCAGAGGGTTGGACAATATGACTCTTTGGGTCCCTTCTGACTCTATGGTTCTGCTGATTCCAACAGTATTCCTGCTGAGTGGGTTCCAAACTTTTCAGTTAGCAATATACCCTGCAAAGTGCAACAAAGTGCAGCATATATGCTATACATATATGCAAACTGGTGTTATGGGCCTGTCACCCTGCCCACTGCGTGCTTTGAGTACCTAGCAAAACCCCTGGGGAGATGTGCACCAGGAAGTCCCAAGAAAAAAATCTGTACTCTCAGCCTTGTGGCACATATTTGAGAGAAGAGACAGCTAAGGAGTAAACCCTAGAATCATAGAATTGTAGAGTTGGAAGGGAACCCAAGGGTCAACTAGTCCAACCCCCAGCAATGTAGGAATCCTGCCCACAGCAGTTGCTGGGTAGGCTTGAGCAACCAACCTTCTGTTTAACAGCCAGATTTTTTGTGCCACTGGAGAGTACCTAAGATGGTTGGATGGTGCCTTGCATGCCTCCTTCCGTCAACTCCTGCAGCCAAGCTGGTGCCAAATGTATTGCTCTGCTTTCCTTTGGACCATGTCAGTGTAAAGTGTGCATTAAAATGGATTACATTAGGGGAAATAACACACAAAACTACATTGTATTTGGGATTGTACTGCTTTGCAAAAATGTGAGTATTAGGAGAAATTTGTACTAAAATGTTGATGGTTTTTCAAGAGGTTTTTTTTTTTTAAAAAAAATCACAAATTCGTGCTGAAATGTAGAGAACTGAATTTAAGATTGTACAAATGAGAAGCAAATAAACCGAAATGGACTGATTCACCCATCCATACTGCCACAAAGTAAGTTAGGTTTGCTGGTCAAGGAGACCCAAGTCCCATTTCTGAGGTTCCACTGGCAGACCCAGCCTACTCCCAGGAGTGTCCACTTGCTTGGAACAAGAACCAAATGTGCAAATGACGGTGCCCACTCTGCTCTTCACAAAGAGAACAAAAGGGGCATGTCAGGGGTTGAGGTGTCTTAGCTTGTACCTCGCCGTGCATCTTAGAGGTCTGCATCTGATGTAATGACTGTGTGTAACCTGCATCTTCATCTATACCTTAACTGTGTGCTGACTTTGGAGTAAAGCCTCCAGGAATCTCAGGCTGAAAACTGTGTCTGAGAGTGAGAGTCAGGACACTTTTTAATGCACCCACCCACCAAGATCTGGGTCTGAGAGTACAAGGTTGTGGTGCCTTTGACAGGTTGCTATTATTATTATTATTATTATTATTATTATTATTATTATTAGCATTAGCATTTATTCATATGGTGTCTCTGATGTACATAGAATTAAAGTGAGGAATTCAACCCCAAAGGATGGGCAATCTAAAACAATAAATATAAGCAATACAATAAAATTACTAGCTCTATAGCAGGACCCCTAAGACTGAGAGATAGGAAGGAGACTGTGTAAAGCCCGCCAGGTGGGCAGAAGGTGGGATTTTGGCGGGTGAGACTGGGCTTGTGAGTAGAAAAAAACAAAACCCAATTTTCTATGCAACAATTAAATGAAGAGGAGACCCATTTTCCTCCAAAGTGGTTATCTTAATCAGCAGAGTAGAAGAAAAATACTAGATTGCACAAAACATCACCATTCGTATTTACACCAGAGGGCAGTGTACTTTAGCTCAGTAGGAGAGAGTTAGAGAGAGAAAGTGCTTCAGTTACCCATAATCCAAACAGCCCACTCCTCTCCTGTGCTTGGCTAGCCCCAAGTCATTAGACGTGATCCAGAGCAAAACAGCCAACAGCTCCCACAGTCTCGTGTCTTAGATGATTATCCTCCACTTCAAACAGCCAGCCTCCCCAAAGGCATTTCCATCTGAAAAGCCAAATCGCCCTTATCTCACCACTTTTATCAGTTTTTCTCAGTGTTTAATCATTAGTCTCCGTGTAACAAACTTGACACTCAGCAATTACAGGCCAGCATTGCAGGTTCTTTGCTAGTGAATGCTGAAAATCCAGAATTCAGAGGCAAAAGGATCCATCCAGGACACTGAAAATGTCGCTTTGGGGTGGGTGCCTATTCTTTTTTTTTAAAATAAAAGTTCCAAGATTTGACTATACTTTGGAAAAGGAGCCAAACGCTTCAGGGATTATTTGAACCTTAACCAAAGTGCCTTGGGTCAGATTCAAGGCTGACGCAGAAGTGCTACATGAATGGCAGGAGAAAGGGAAAGACTGAGAAAAACAGGTGTCTCCCCCGAGCAGTGTCAGATTTGTCCTCAGCTGACATTTTGCGGCTGTGCAGAAATTAAGAGCATATAACATATAAAAATATTTTAATGGATGTGTAACTTTCCCCTCTCTCCCTCCCAAGGAACCCCATATCTTGTACTGACATCCAGCCCTCCAAATAAATTATGTGAGTATCTGCCTGGTATATAAAATCAGATTAAATCTGCTCAATTTACATGCTTACATTATGTGATATTTTGTGGGTTTGGAATAGTTTGTTTTGTTTTATTACAAAAGCAACATGACGCAGGAGGCCAAGGAAAGGGAAAGGATGGCCAGTGAGGATATGATCTTCTCCAATAGATAAAAATAAGGACAGTCTTGTCACATCCCAGCTCCTGAACCACCAGACACACACACACCCTAATTGCACATTGCTGAAGATTAGGAACACAGGAAGCTTGACAGAATGTCATGGATCCATCTAGCTCAGCACCGTCTACGCTGACTGGCAGTAGATCTCCAGGGTTTCAGACAGGGTTGATCTGCAGCCCTAGCTGGAGATACCGTTGGGGTCTGAACCTGGGACTTTGCATGCAGAGCTGATACTCTTCCACTGAGCTACAGCCCTTCCCCAGGATCTGCTCTGCTTTCTGTATGGAGCATTCATTTACTCTTCAGTTTCTTCTTTTAGACCCATTTTAAAAGGGGAGACTATCAAGCCCAGCAGTAGAGCATGTGTTTTTCATGCAGAAGGTTCAGGTTCTGGTGTCTCTAAGAGACATAGTATACATTTATATAATTTGCTAGTATCTAACCCCAGTTTGACTGCATAGATTTCAGAAGCAAAGAAATCCAAAATGCATTGAAAACAGTGTAGAGAGAACATTGGATTTTTTGAGGCATGGTGAGTTAACGGGGCCTTTTTCCATTTCCCCAGCTCAGGAAGGCAGAGCTCTAAATTAACTGTTGCTATAGCAGTGAAGGTAATCAGACTCAGAGATGATATATGGGCTGGAGACTTCACCCTTTCCTGGGTCCTGCCTATTTTGCCATATCATCTATACCCTGTTAGGGTAGCACTAGGCAGCACACTGCAGGGGGCACCACAACAATGCTGTTGGGTGGGGGGGTGCGCCAAATTTTAGCGTCACATAGGGTGCTGCTGAAATTCTGCCACTGCCTGTAGCCCTCCTGGGGTGATGGGGAGGAACAACCACTGGAAGTGTGAAGGTCTTCTGCGGTTCCTTCTCCAAGGAGACCCCGTGTCCCAAGAGCCAGGCTGAATCCTGACAGTTGTTGTTGTTTTTCAGTGGCACAGGCCCATCCTTGTGGAACTGCTTCCCACTTGGATGCACATTTGGCTCTCTTATTATATGAGTTTCAAGGGGCCTTAAACATCTTTTTGTTCTGATCTGCTTTTAATTGATGATGCCGGGCTGGAGTTCCCAAAACTCTTGTTGGTTTTTTCCATTGTTATACCGAGAGTCATTCTCTGGCCTAGACTGCACTATCTATGCTGCTGTTTGAATATATACATATATGTGGGTTTTATATATATCACTGTATGATGCCATTCTGAGTTGCTGCTTTTTAGCCCTGAAAGCCAGCAGAAAACTTCAGACTAAATCCCTAAGAGCAGAGCTTCGTCTCAGCTTAAATGCCCCCCACCCTGTGTCCCACTGCATCGTTGGCAGAGATCGATCCAGGATAATTAGCCTGAACCAATTTTCAGCCCCATAAAACTTTGCATGTCAATAAGGACATACCATGGACGTCCGCTGTCCTTAAGCGGCCCGTGAATGTCATGTTCCCTTCCAAGATTACAAATAAGAAGTTCAGCACTGCATTCCACATCCACCGGAAGATTCATATCTCCCTGGCCGCCGCTTTAAAGTGATTACCACAGAGTTGTTATTCCACCATGTGTATATATCATAAGGATGTCTCAAACATCTGTTTACATTTAATGGCTGGGGCCGGGGGAGGGGGGAAGAGGCCCACAGAATTATATATTTTATATTATTCTCTTTCTTCCAAGACCAAACGCAGGAACAGATGGATATAAATGATTTCCAACCCATGATGGAAGTACAGGGTGATATTAATTGGCGGCTGAGATGCCATTTCCACACCACACATGGCTAAGTGCCCAGGACACTTTTACGTGGCCAAATCCAACCCCAGATTGGGCTTTGTGGTTGGTACCCACAAACTGGCACGCAATTTGCCGACAAACTGCAAGAGAGGTAAGATTGTATGACTTTATAAACTGGGTCCTCGAACAAGGGAGGATTGTGTCCCAAATTTCTTGCCTTTGCTGCAGAATCACTAGCCATGGTTCTGAAACTTAGCCACTGGCCTCTGGACTACCACCTTCGGTATTTTTGGGTGTCCCTTGGCTTCAGGTCAACTCCAACTCACAGCTTTGCCTTCCGCCTGGGCTCTCACCTCATCAGAGCAACAGAATCTGATGTGGATCAGAACCTTTGGCTGCTCAGTCTTCTCTCCCCCCCTCTCTCTTACTCTGTGTGTGTGTGTGTGTGGTGTATAGCTCCTTGCTACTATATTTTCCTGCTGATGTTGCTTGGTGCATTTGTTGTTTTTTCTTAATTATTACTTAAATGCTAGAAAAGTTTCAAGAGGGTTTTTTAATAATAATAATAATAATAATAATAATAATAATAATAATAATCACGATTTTCTGTGGAAATGTGGAGAACTGAATTTAAGATTGGGACAATGAGAAACAGAGACACTCAAACTGACAGATTTTCCCTCCCGCCCTTGGAACCCTTTCTAAAAGTCTTGTCTCTTGGGCATCTGTTGATTCAATGCCAGGCAACTTTTCCACAGGTGCAGATCCTCCTCTAACTATTTATGAAATGTCTATCATGTCTTCCCTTGGGTGCATGTGCAGGCAGGCAGCTACAGGTGTCTATGGACTGAGGCACTGTTCCAACACTGGTATTACTGGAAGTGGAACTGAACATGGCACCTCTGGTTCGCGTGCATGAGCGCGCATGCACACACACACACACCAAAAACCATGCACAAAGAAGCATCCTCAGAAGAATGCAACAGTTCTGTCTTCCAAAGTCACACTGGGTTGCCAAGGAAAGGGCAAGTGCCACCATCCATTTATTGCAAGTCCCAAAATAATTGAGTAAGATTTAGTGATTTGAGAAAAAGCAAACAAAGAAGGACGATTTTTTTAAAAACAGCATTTTGCCCATCAACCTCACAAACGACACTGATGAAGCAGAAGATTGACAGATTCTAAAGATTTCAGCTAAGTAAACAAGATTTTCATTTTTAACCATCTAATCTCACTGATCCATGGATTAAATGTTGCAGGCCTTTTTAATCTATATACTATATAGTATATATAGTATATACTATATGTGTGGGGGTCAAATGCCAGTTGTCTCTCTGGCATTCTAACCTCGCCATGCACATTAATTCCACCTTTCACAATTATTTCTGCCACTGAAAGCTTCCGGAGCGAGCTGGATAATAAACACAAACAACGATGAAACAAACAGTGAGTACTATTTGGAAACAATTCAACCACTGTCTTGGTGCCAATATGGGGCCTTTGTGTTGCTTTGGTTTCACCCAAGGATGGGAGACTGTGACAAACATGTCGTGTGCTGGCTCTCTCTCCCCCTCTCCAGGGAAGTGGCTTCACTCAAGACACTTTTAAAATGTTGGCTGCTTTCTCAAAGAATAATTTTGCCTCTCCAAGTTGTAAATAACATCCAGGGCCATAAACAGCCAGCCAGGGACATGGCGCATCTCACATAAGCAAGGGGAACACTTGAGCCTCCATCGGTGGCATAGCCAAAACCTCTCCCTTCTCCCAGGAGTGTTGCGGTCACTTGTGAATGTGATGCAGCTGTGGGCTATTAATGCAAGCAGGGATGGACCAGAGACTGGGATTCCAAGGGCTGAGAAAGCATCGCAAGCATGTCAGAAATTCAGGATCTCTTAGAGGGGGAAGGGGAGGTTTTTTCTTCTTACACATGTTCAGTGTGTGAGGATAGAGAGCAGCTGGGAAATGAATGGAGCTCTGAGAAGTCACGAGTCCATCCTCAAGGGGGAAGCCATGAAACATTACAGGCTTGTAGTGAAAAATGATGGTATGCCTGCAACAGATGTTTCTCTCTCTCGGTAGGGCACATTGCAATGAATTTATAAGTTGCTGCCACACTGCTCTTCCTTCAAAACCGCATCCAGCAGCTTCCCATCCCATCAAGGCATAGATCAGATTCCAAGCCATTCAGAAAATGGTGCAGAATCAGAAGCTCGTGTGATCTGCTCCAGCTTGCATGACTTGTTGCACATGAACAATTTTTAATTGCATGTGTGGATCCAGCAAAAATCATTCAGGCTTATGGAAAATGCATCCCTCTCTCATGATATACTAGAAGTGGTGGACATGCAATGAAGCTGAATGTTGGAAAGTTTGGGACAGATAAAAGGAAGTACTTCATGCGGAGCATCGTTAAACTATGAAACTGGATCCCATAGGAGGCAGTGATGGCCACCAACTCAGACGGCTTTAAAAGAGGATTAGATAAATTCCTGGATGGCATTGCTATCAATAGCTACTAGCTACCACAGCTATGTTCTCTGCCCTCTACTATTGGAAGCATCAATGCTTCTGAATATCAGTTGCTGAAAACCGCAGGAGAGGAGAGCACTCTTGTGTTCAGGTCCTGCTTGCAGGTTTCCTATAGGCACCTGGCTGGCCACTGTGAGAACAGGATGCTGGACTAGATGGGCCATTGGTTTTTATGCTTTTATAGGATGGTCCTGCTAATGCTTCCTCTAGGTGTCATCTTTGGGGTTCCCTCCAAACCTGAAATTGTATATCTGTAAGATGGGATTTCTGTAAAGTAATAGAAACTGCTAAAGTAGGTCAAAGCAGTCACTTTGTTAAGTTAATAGACCTAGCCAAGTTTGCTAAATGTTGGCTTTGTTATTTTAAGCTTGGGCAAAAGTGTTGAGTAGGAACTAAATAGCTGGGGAGATTTCTAGAAGGTAAGTCGCAGAGGAGAAGTCCTCTCCTCTCCTCCGGCTGCAAAAGTCAGTGACTGTAAGAAAAAAGTGGAACTGACCACACAGTTTTGTCAGTGGGGGCTAGAAAGCACAATGAGGGTTGGATTTTGTTCTCTGTGAGAAAACAAAGCTATGCCTAATTGACTGGGGGAAAGCCAAGATCTGCTGGGGAGTGTTAATACTATGAACCTTCTCTCTTACGTTCTGCCTGTATATAAGAGCAAATAAAACCACACATCATAAAGACAAGCTTCTAGAGACCTTCCTTCCAACAAAAGCAAAGCCAAGGTATGCACCAAGCCCCCTTTGTTCCCTAACTGCTGGGAGAATGAGGTGCATGTAACATTTGCACACAATCCTGTGGAAATAATGTTTTCCCTTCAGCTTAATAACAGCATCGCTGACAACTCTCCTTCCGCTTAGGTATAACGGCATTCAGGCACCAAGATTAGATCAACTGAGAAAAACTAAAAGCCAGGTTGTTTTACACAATTCTTTTAAAACGAACAAGATTTTACTCATCCAAGGGCAAGAGGGAAAGCAGAAAATTGAAAGCTTTTAGAGGTTTCACCTCGGTATACATAATTATGTGAGAGTAAGGTAGAGTACATTCCCTTCCGTATAGCACAGGTAAGAGAGAGAGAAATGTGGCTTACTTTTCCTCATAATGAGGGCATGCCTAGTTCAGGATTCTTGAAGAAGTGGTTTTGTTGAGGAGGAATCATCCTTGCTGCTTCCAGAACCAACCTTAAATAGAAAACATAAAACAAAATACATGTATAGAGGGACTTCTGTGTGAATACGATTTTTAAAAAGCATTAAACATGGGGGAGGGGATATCTGAATAGCTACCAATATTTATCTTCAAAATGAATGTTACACCCCGCTCTCCAAAATCAGAAAATTATATCCATCACTGAGCTGTAAGATGGAATTTATTGCTGGAATTGGTTTCGGGAATCTATATTTTCAGAAAAATATAACTCATGTATTATATTTCTGAAAATTTTGAGTACGAAGGGGAAAGCATTAGATGATATTCTGAAATGCTTATTATTATGCTGTGATTGTATTATTATAAAGTGATGATAAACCCACACACCAAAGCAAAGAAAGGATAAAGAGATTTCCCCATTATAAAGAAACCACCACAGTTCAAAATGTACTGGGACCAAACTGCACCTCTCTGTTGCAGAACTTCTCCCCTCATTTGCTGAAATCCCTTAGCTTTGTACTTATAGTACAATCTGCTGCCCCACAAACAAAACCCAGAAGCAGTTTCTAGTATCTAGTATCTATTCCAGTAATACAATAATAATACATACTAAGACATATAATATCACAGGAACATAATCCTGGGGGGAAACTAAACATCAACAACGAACGGTTCATTTAACCCACATAAACGTTTAAGTACCTAAGCATACAGCTTACCAACAGACCAAGTCAAAGTATCCATTAAACAACTCCCTTCTGAAGGCTTCAAGGGCTGGAGGGTAGAGCACCACAGGTGAAGCCAACCACACCTTGATGGCAAAATCGCTCAGGCTTTTAAAGTGTGAATTTTATGCTTTTCCTGTGAGCTTTATACAGTATACTTAAATTTCCTGGTCACTTCTTATATTGGGATTTCAGGGAAGGGCACAATAAGAAGCATATATTAAACACAATTAATATTTTATATATGCTGTTTACTGCTTAGCTACTACTTTTATTGTTTCAGAGAGTTTTTTTAAAGGAAAAATGCTGTTTTATTAATTTGTTTGTCTTATTTAATAAAATGTATACAGTTTGATTAACAACAACAGCAGCAGCAGCAACACCTCAAAGCGGGTTACAGGTGTAGGTGCAGGTGCAGATAACACCAAGGTTGCATGTTTGATCCCCATATGGGACAGTTAGCTGCATATTTCTGCCTTGCAGAGGTTTGGACTAGATGATCCTCAGGGTCACTTCCAGCTCTATGATTCTATATATTTGTTCTAAACTGCTTTTAAAATTCTTGGGATTATATATCTGGAAGTGTTTGGTTTTTTGTCCTCCCCAAGAGAAATAGAGACATGAAATAATGAAGAGCAGGCAGTCTTCAGCAGGTTCATTTGAAACAACTGAGCAACAGAAGACTCTGCCATGCAAAAGTGGATAATTAAACATCCACATCTGATTCCAAGTGGTTTGACCCTGCTCTTTTGCTATTTGTATCTAGATTTATTCTTTTTATTTTAAATGATTCATTTCTTTCTGTTCCCAAGTATTTTTTCCAGAGGCTCTGAGATTGCAATCATGGTGCTATTAGCTAATGAATCCCAAACCCAAATAATGAGCAAGTCAGGGTGTGGGTCCACTTACAAACAATGGGGGAAACTCCACTGCTACAATACTAAATGCTTGAATTTAAGAAATGAGTAAAACCTAACTTAAACTTCAGCCCCCCCCCCCCCCGACCGCAATCTTGGCACTGCACCAAGGCAGGGACACTCCCTTTCCATTGATTTTGCTCTGGTATAAATAGCTCATCAGCAAAGAAAAGAGTGAGTTTAAAGTATCAAATGTTCAAATTGTGCTCATCAACAAAGAGGATGCTCTCTTCCCTCTTGAAAGGAGGGAAGGCTGAGCTTGGACTGAATGAAGAGCCTAATGACACCTTAGCTGGTTCCTCCATCAGGGTTGGCTATTCACCAATACTGCTTCATCAGCAACAAAGGAACTCTGATCACAAAAAGGCCAGGATTCAATCACATGTACTGAATCCCGCCTGGTTTTCATCTTATTTTTCCTTTTATTGCACAGACTCCATTAGAGTGAGTCTTTCCGATAATCAACATGGCAGCCATCTCCTTTTGAGAACAAGACGTTAAATAGGCCGAGCATTAGCTCCACAATATAATCATTTTACCTGCTTCCTATGCCGATTCAGCTTTCACTCAACACTTACTGGATTTGAGAATATCAAGCTAATGTCACAGAATAATTTGTTTGCAGAGTACAATTGCATAGGGCAAGAAGCACTGAATGCCTGCTCAGTGTTTGCTCTGAGCGGGTGTGGGGCAGGGTGAGGGCCAGAAAGGCTGCCTGTGGCTATCCAGGACGTTTCCTTGTATACAAAGTGCAATAAAAAGAATAATTGAATATATCTACATGTATATTCTAGCTTTCCTCCAAAGAGCTCAAGGACATAGCTCAAGGTGGTGCACATAGTTCCCATCCCCACAACAAACCTGTGAGGTGGATAAGAGGCAGTGACTGGCCCAAGGTCGCCAGTGAGCTTCATGGCTGTGGGGATTAAACCCTGGTCCCCCAGGTCCTAGTCCAGCGCGCAAACCACTACACCACACTCGGTCTCTGACTAATGGCTGTATGATGTTTTTATCTTATCTATCCTACTGTCTCCAAAGCATAAAAAAAACAAATGCATCAAAATAAAACCGCATATCAAAATGGTCATTGATAGGTAGCATTTTGAGCTACAAAAACATGAGGTGCCGATGCTCAAATACTGATAAAAGTGTCATGGCTGCCAGCACAAAATGGCTGCCCCAGGCAGCTAAAGAAAAAGAAGAAAAAAGAGGTGCCACTGAGTGAGGCCTGTCACAATCAAAGCCACATTTCCTGAGGCTGGAAAGCTTTTACAGCAAAAGTGGTGACTTGGTTGAGAATATCTTTATCTTTATCTATATTTATCTATGTACAGAGAGAGTGAGAGAGAGAGAGGTCACATTCACATCACACATTTTAAGCACTGTGGAACCATTTTAAATAGCTATGGCTTCCCCCTGTAGTTGGTTAAGGGGGTCAAGCACTGTTAGGATAAGGCTGCAATACGTTCAGATTTTCCCGGACATTACCAGGATTTTGAAGGCAGAATTGACGTTTGGGGGCGGGGTTCCAAAAGGTGCCGCTTTGTCCTGGATCTTAGGCAAGTCAGTCATGTTTTTTGGCCTAACAACCTGGGGTTGTCTAAAAAAAGCTCATCAATTTCGGAGTGTCCTGGTTTTTACTTTTTGAAATATGGCAACCCTATGTTAGGAGGCCCTTATTCCCCTCACAGACTGGCAATTCTCAGAGGGGTTTAACAATGAATAGTAGTAATAGTGTAAAAGGTGTATTGAAATATTTAATAATGGCAATTAAAAATGAGAATGACATACACTTCAACATTTTGTGAGGAAAATTCAGGGCTTCTCCCCCACAACCATCCCGCAACTCTCCCCCCCTTCCCCCTCCTTATCCCTGCTGTCTTTGGCTTCCTGCTCACGAGGCGATGTGTCTCCAGACAACGTGAGCCTAAGTGGCCCTGGGAAGGCCGTGCCAGGCCTGACAGCCTCCAGAGGCAATATAAGGCCTAGCGCAGCCCCCCAAAGTCCATGCCAGGTCTAGCCTAGCAGCCACCGGATATAAAACAAAACCTGGAGCAGCCCCAGGACCCACAACACTATCTTTCCCCTGCACCAACTGCACTTCCAATGGCAGGAGGGGATCATGGGAAGATCCCAGAGGTAGACCACAATGATTAGTACAGGAGGAGATCAGCTGATCCCAGGCCACTTAAGGGTTATTAAAGGTGCTCCCTCTGGCTGCTGCCTGGTTTGGTGGCCTTCTCAGTGGTGACTCCCTGTTTGTGAAATGCACTCACTGGTTGGGTGTGTCTGTCTTGCTCGATATTGACTTCCAGGAGACATTTTAAAAGATTTGATAGTTGAAGGACACTGGACATTAGCAACCATGAGGGAATGGGATTGCCTTTAAATCTTTTAGATGTTCTAAACTGTTTTGAGATGGTTTTCAAATGTTGTGCGATTAAAAAACACACCTTTAATTGTATTATTTTAACCTTTTGATGTTTACCACTCTGGGCTCTATTGGGAGGAAGGGTGGGAGAGAAATTTAGGAACGAAATAAATAAACTCAAAACTTTGGAATAAGTCTGCCCCAAACTGGAAGCTAATGCAGATGATATGGATACCAGTGCTACTTATTCCAAAGAGGAGAGGAAGACCACAACTCACTGGATGGAGCACCTGCTTTGCAGGCAGAACGTCCCTGGCATTTCCAGTTCAAAAAGGTTCAAAGTGCAGGAGAGTCCTAGAGAATCACTGCCAGTCAGAGAGGGAAATGCTAGTCTAGATTGATCAATGACTTGGTTGGGGAAGGCTGTAGCTCAGTGGTAGAACATCTGCTCTGCATGCAAAAGGTCCCAAGTTCCAACCCTGGTATCTCTAGGTGGAGCTGGAAAACCTCCCTAGCCTGAAGTCCTGAATACCTGCTGCCAGTCAGTGTAGACAACACTGAGCTAAGTGAGCCAATGGTCTGACTTGGTATAAGGCATCGTCCTAAATTCTAATCTGCCAGCTCCAGCTAACATCCTGGCAGCCACATTCTGGGCCAACAGATGCTCTCAAAATGTATTCAAAGGCAGAGAGTCTCATGCGGGCAATTCATGGGTGAAGGGCTGTGAGTCACATCTTTGCAACCCAATGATGAGTGAAGAAACTGAAAGAGCAGTTCATAAAAGAATGCTGCAATAATAGCTGCTTAATTTTAAGTGGGCTGTTGTCTTTTTTGAGAAGTGTAAGAAGAAAAACCATTACTCAGAAGGACACCAGAAGGGGGACCAAAGGAGTGCACTGTTAACATGTGGCAGCCATAAACGGTAAGAGCATTACCAAATCCACCTGCCAGGATCAGGAAGTGATAAAGAGAGCCCCCTTGGAGAGGAGAGAAAATATTTGCAGACACCTTTAGTGTCGTTCGGATAAGAAGACCCTCCTGGAAGAGCACAGTGGAAAAACAGTAGATCTTTCACTCACAAAACAAAAATAGAGGGTTTACCCCTCGCTGTAGGCAAAGCACGAGAACTGGCTACCCATGGAGACTTCACAGCTGCAAGGCTGACATTTGAACAGGGTTTTAAAGGAAAGCGTAAGAGCAGAGCATTTAAACAAAACCTTGAGGTTAAACCATTTAGATGCAGTTGTTCGGATTTCAACAGCAGCTTGTGTGAGGACCATTTCATAGGAACACTGGAAGCTGCTTCAAGCTGAGACATTTTATTGCTCTATACTGCATAGGCTCAGTATCATCTACACTGACTGGCAGTGGGTTTCAGGCGAGAGGAAGGTGTCTTTCCCAGTCCTGTCTGAAGATGCTGAAGTCTGAACCTGGAATCTTTTGTCTGCAAAAAGGATGCTCTAACATTCAGCTATGTCTCCCCCCTCCAAAAACACACCACTATTGAGGTTCCAGAGGGAGTGAACAAGTAGAGAGGGATATACAGAACTGCACTTTTCGATTGAGCAGTAGACAATAGATAATGCAGTGAAAAGTTGAAAGAGCTGGTCACAAAACTCTCTGAATTTTAAAACGGATATTTTGCATCCAGGCACCTGTCCAGACACGTCTCCCTGGCTGGATAAGGTCTGTAGTCACCCTGTTCAAAGGCCATCTGGATTCCCCAAAAGAGGCTTGTGAAACTAAATTGGACACATCTGTAGACACACACAAAATTAAGCCACATGCTGGTGAGAGGCAACCTTTGACATCATTTGTCACTTTGCATTTCTTTCTACATATTGGTTTGCACCGAGGGGTTCTCTTCTCCTCCTCCTCCCCACACAGTAAGTTACTGTAAGTACCTTTTAACTGCAGAACAAAGCCTTCCTGCCAAAACAGCCCCCTGGAAAAAGGCACTTTCCTGGGATATTTTTCGCTTTCCAAGAACTGAATAATGTCAGAAACAAGAAGCTATAAACTTTCATCTAGCCTCTCCCTCAACTGTGCTTCTTAGAAAAAAAATGGGGGGGGGGAGTTAAGTCAAATGGGAAAATCTTTGACAAAAACTGCTGGTAGCTGTAACATTTGCCACGTGAGATGGGGGGAGGGATTGGTGATGTGATTGGCTGGAGTCACCTAGGTGAAGATTCATTCTCAATCACCTTTGCCATCACGAATGTCCTCACCTAGCCAAATCTGATGAGCTACATCACAGCATGACATTCTCACATTCGCTAAGTGATCTCTGATTGGCTAGGGACGCTCTAGGAAGGAGAAAGTTTAATAGACACACACATACCCCAAATTGTTCAAGAACAGAAGAAGAAAGGTGGAAATAAAGCAACAGCAAAAAGGTATTAAAGAGGTTCATAGCTCTCCCAAAGCTATAGTGTCGAGACAAAACTGCCCAATGAAACTGATCAGTTGCAGCCTTAAAATGCTGAAGTCGACAGCCCATTTCCAGTGTTACATCTCTTAAAAGGAGCATCTCCTATATGTGACAGGCTCATCAAAAAATGTTGATTGTTTTGGACTGTGGTCTTTGCAAAAATTACTAAAATGACTGGACAGCAACTATTGTAATCTCCAGATTAAGCGTTTTTCAAAGCAACAACAGGGTTTGCCATTTCAAACCTCTACTTGGTTATATTCTTGCAGCTGCCCAGCTAGTTTGTTGCTCAATATTGGAAGGACCTAAATGGCACTAAAATAGCTAATTGGTATACGATGACTTGATGAGTTGCTTTGATGGAGGAATTAACAAATAACCTACGTTTGGCTAAAGGAACAAAATATGAAGAGTCAAATTAGCATATTGGTGTTCTTTTGAGGTTTGTGCAACCAAAAGTGAAACAGAGACATATTCCAGCGCAAAAAAAGCTTTCTGGCTGCTATGAACATGGTAGTCTTTAATTGTTATACATTCTGATGGGATGTACTGACAAGATTAATGGTTTTGGTGGTTTTTTGTTTTTGTTTTACTTCAGACTCTCCTTGTATCCCTCTACAAGATGAGGAGGGGATTGTTTTGTACTATTAAAATTGCGATATTAAAAAGATATATTTAAAACACACATGCGGAGTGCAGCTCCTAACAGCAAGTACACTCACAGCATATTGAGAATAACAATTCTGCCTTTGGAGATGAAACAAAAGAATTGGAATCTGCGAAAAGTCTTGCTTTCCCAGCACAATGTTTGGGGGGGTGTTTCTTTTCCTTTTTTTTCAGACAGTTGCGAAGGAAGCAGCTGTGATGACACCCCTCCAGAGCGGGTCTTTCAGAATGCTGGAGCGGGTGATGGAAAGCGAGCGGCGCTAATCCCGGGATCCACACCACATATGCATTATTTTTCCAAGACGAAAAGCCAATTTCACAGGGCCGTAAATCAGCGGCCATAAAAATTAGCACTTTTGAGCACACAGAGCTGCTGCCAGGTACAAGATCTCAACTCTTTGAATACACAGACCACAAACTGAAGGAATGCAGTGTGTGAAAAACCCACACATTTGAAGGAGGAGGAGGAGGAGGAGGAGGAGGAGGAGGAGAAGAAACAGCGGGGAGAGGGATGCAAAGTGCACCACCCAGGGAGGACAACTGTGAAGACGGCACTACGAGAAAAAAGGCGAGAGCAGGAGCATTCCCATCCAATGCTGGTGCCAGTGTGTGCCCAAGAAGGCCCTGTTCACTGATACGGACATCCTCATCATTCTTATTCTTATCATTTCATTTATGAATCACTTCTCATGAGGCAGTGTTATATTGGCCATGATGACTGGGGGTCTTAGGAGCCAACAGCATCTGGGGGGCTGCAGGTCCCCTACCCTGGTCTACAGACCAGTCACGATCACTGTCCAAGGCATTTGGGTAGCTGCCCTTCTCAGTAGGCAAGTTGTGGAATGAGGGGATTGGATGTGATGCATGGAATCCAGCCTCAGGCCCTGTCTGCACTATACATTAAAAGCAGTATCATGCCACTTTAAACACTTGCAAATTAACTGTCATGGCTTCTCCCAAAGAATCCTGGGAACTGGAGTTCATTAAGAGCACTGAGAGTTGTTAGAAGACCCCACACCTCCCCCCAGCTGCAGTTCCCAGAGTGGTTTAACGATCAGTCTCCCTTCCCAGGGAACTCTGGGAACTGTAGCTCTGGGAACGGAATACGGGGTCTCTTGACAACTCCCAGCACCTTAACAAACTACAGTTCCTGGGATTCTTTGGGAGAAGCCATGACTGTTAAATTGCCATCGTACTGCTTTAAATGTGTAGTCCAAATGGGGCCTTGGTATGTTTAAAATAGGCCCAGTGAAATCAGTGTAGCGCTAAGAATAATAGCTCAGTTGGTTAGAGCATGGTGCTGATAATGGCAAGGTTGCAGGTTCAATCACCGTATGGAGCAGCTGCATATTTCTGCATTGCAGGGGGTTGGAATAGATGACCCTCAAGGACCCTTCCAACTCTACTGTTCTATGATTCCACTAGGATCCAACCCACTGGTTTGTTCAGAATAAACCCACTGAATTTCATGGAGGCAACTAGTCTTAAGTCCATTTATTTCAGTGGGTTTACTCTGAGTAAGGTTCAGTTAGCTCCAGCCCTTTGTGTTTACTTTAACTCTGGACAGCAGAATATCTCCTTATTTAAGTGTTATTTGGAGCTCTTTATTTTTGGCTCCTGCTCTGACACACGACCGATTATGTAATAACATACCAAAGAATAAAAGATTTATATTTATTAATACTCATCACCTGTTTTTGTTTAGATGCACTTATGCAATGAAACTCTCCTTTTCCACCCTCCGCTCAAACACAAAAGAGTTACGGCAAGGATTACTGGCTTGCAGTTCCACCTCTGCATCTTGGATGCCTACAAGAAGACATCCTGTAGAGGCAAAATTACCCAGCAAGGGCTCCAGAACCTCCACGCCTCCTGATGTTTGAAATGGCAGCCCGCGGGCCAAGTGAGCTTAATGGCACATCAAGGCTGAAACAGGCACTCCAAGCCAAACCTTTGGCAAATCCAAAAGGCATTCACAGCCAAAGCAGCCAAGCCAATTTGTCCACTGGGAAATCGGAGGACATTCTTGGACGAGCAACTTGAGGGACAAAGCCCTGGCAGCGGAAAGAGCTGGGCAACAATATTCTGTTTCTTGGCATAGGTCTGGGCTCGCGCTTGTGGGAAAGGAAGCAGGGAGGACTGGCGGCCTGGTCACAATAAGAGATTGGCTTCCGTTGCCTAAAAGATAAGGAGGAAGCTGGAAGGAACTAGAACTTTCCATGTGAAAAGGCAACAAGCTCAACATACTGTGGCTGCCCGTCCTAACCCACCATCCAGAGCAGAACGTTCCGGGAGGTTACAGAAGTGCCAAATAAAGCAGTCACTTAAAACAGCTGTATCAACAACAGGATAGGAAAAGGCTGTGGCTCAGGAGTAGAGCACATGCCTGGCATGCAGAAGGTCCCAGGTTCAAACCCCGGCATCTCCAGGTGGGGCTCTGAGAGACGCTTGCATGAAACCCTAGAGAGCTGCTGCCAGTCAGTGTCAACAATAATCAGCTAGTGGGACCAAGTGTCTGACTCAGTAGAAGGCCGCTTCCAATGGTCCTGTTTTAGGGAGTAATTACTGAATCATGCCACTGTGACCCTTTCCTAAAGTAGCTTGGAAGTGTGGAGTCCAATATATTTGCCTCTGTGCTTACAACAGGCTGGTCCAATGACAGTTTCACCACAAGCAGAGTTTTTTACAAGCGCAACATCAACAAAAAACACAGTGGTCGTGCAAATATGACCTTTGTCATTAAAAACAAAAATCAAACCATAATTGCCAGGACTCTTGCTATTTTTCTAGAAAAACTGGTGTTGAAACTCTCCATGAAATCACACTTGTAATGGCAATGACCAGAGAGGTGCGGGAACTGAATTCCGTTGAGTTCCAGCTGTAAAAAACACACCGGCTAGGACTCAATGGGCAATATTCTGATGCCTCACGTATCAGAATTCAGGAGGCTTTGGGCTCCTGTGGGAAGAGTCAGTGTAGAGCAGGCCAGCCCATCAGGACAAAAGGGGCATTGCCCCGCCAACCTCAGCAGGACCTCAGCCAGCCCGTCTGCCTTCTTACAATCAGTCCAGGGGGCAGCCCTGCCTGTCAGTTACCTCCTCCTTACTCTCAGAATTGCCCTTGTGGAACTCAGCAGGGAGAAGGCAAATGGGGCCTAAGCTAGAATGTGTTGGTTCTGCCTGTCCTGGCCTCACCTACTGTTAGCCTCCCTGCTTTCCACCCTACCAGTCCCAATGGGCACCAGACAACACTGAGTTAGGACGTTAGAGTCAGGCCAAACAGACCCAGGCCAAACAGACCACACTCAGCCCTGAAGTTCACTGGGTGATTTTGGGCCAGCCCATTTCTCCCCAGCTCATTTTCCTCACAGGAGCTGTTGTGGGGATAAAATGGAACAGGGGTGAGGGGGGCTGTACTAGTTCTGAGGTCCTTGGGGAAAGCTTGGGATTAAAATGTTAATTAACAAAACAACAACAACAAAGCGCTCAAGAGGCTTGCCCCCTGCCAGGATCTCTCAATAGTTGGGTCTATGGTTGGCTCTATGATTCCCCCGTAAGTTTCCCACTTGCAGACCCTTCCTTATACTCCATTCATTTATGGACCAAGGAAAAGGGTCTGCAGTCAGGAAAACATTTGCAGGGTAAGTGGGTGAGCAGACAACGCTCTTCCCCCTATGCACCCAGAGATGTGGTGCAGCAGCAAGGGCCATTCCTATCTCAGAGAGCCATCTAGCTGGAGCCCTCCCTCGTCCCCACTACCCATGAAGTCTGGTCTGAAAGAAATCCTTATGTTTCATTGTGTGCCTCTATGCGCCCATCTGCTAAACCTTGCAGGTGACCTGACAGCCTCATTTTACCAGATTCAGAAAACAGGCAGGACGAGCAGCAAGCCTGCTTTGGGGAGGGAGGCACTGGCTCAGTGCCGTGTCTATGGTCTTCATATCCAGCCAAGAGCACTCGCTGTGAAGACTCACTCACCATCCTCAGTGATTTAAATAGCAATGAAATGTATATTTTCTGAGAACTGGGACAAAACACTTCCCCAGCAGGGAGGAGGGGATCCCATAAAACCTGCTACCTGTGTGCTGTCTGCTTTGCGCTTTTCGGCATATATGGAGACATCCAAACGCCACAAGGCAGGCTGGCCGTCAAGGGTGATGGGGAGAGCAGATGGGGAGATGGAAAGCACAATTTTATTTTATAAAAAAAAAACAATGCTCTCCAGGCTTGGCTTGCACCAATGCAAGGATCTGTCAAGCCACTGCTAAGGAGCCAGAGGGGAGGTGTGGGTGTTAAAGGGGTATAAAACACAATATCCAGAGAAGCAGGAAAAGGTCAAACCGCCAGTATTGCTGCAGAGTATTTCATTTCAGCTTTCAGGCTATGCAAGCTGATCTTTGGAAAGAAAGCAAGTGAATGCCCATGTGTCAGCTGAGATGTTTCCTGCCACTGTTTACATCTTGGGGGTAGGGAGAAGAGAGAGGGAGAGCGGGGGGGGGGGGTGGAGGGGAGCAAAAGAGGCCCAGTGCTGGCTTAATAGAAGCTACAAATCATAGATGAGCACTGTTTTTAATTGCCAGGAATGTTTTGAGTTTTATCCTACCCAGGCCAATGCAATTAGCAGGTATCTTCCAGGAAGCACAGTGTTGCATTGTGCAATTTAGGTTAATTAAATGAGAGCCCAATTAAAGGTGGCTTAATTAAATGGCAATTAAATAAATTGCAACTAATTACTTTTTAATCCCCCTTCATAGCTGAAAGTGAACAAATCAGTCTAACAAGCTGCAGAATCATTTTTGCCCGAGTTTTGCTTGTTCATTAATGCAACCCTATGAAAATCTTTTGGCGAATCCTTCAGATGTACAAGGGCAGAGACCGCCTTTCCACCCCCTCATTTAAAAAAAAAAAAGGGGGGGGGGTTGGTGAAACTGACTTGACACCATTTTCAGCAGAGTTCACTGCAGACCACAATTCCCATCATGCTATGCTGCCCTATTTCAACTTGCAAACTACAATTCTACCAAATATCACAAAATAGTGTGCAAGCTTCAAGCTCTCCAGAACTCTTCACCATCTTCCTAGCTCAGTTTATAATCTAGCCAGATGAAGAATTCTGGAGAACTCAAATGCTTGCTGGTTATTTTGTAACATGGGGTTCGGGATTTTGATTCTGGGCCAGCAAGGCTACCTTAACTTTCTGTGTATATATCATCTCGATGTTTCTTACAAATGGATGAGGATTATCATTCCCATATTGTCCACAATGCTGCACTGAAGCCACTACTTAGGGTGCTCTGCCCCCCCCCTCGCCCATTTGTCCAGTGCAAATAATAGTAGTGTCGGCAGGGGTGGGGGGGGGGCAGATGTAGGCAAGTGACTGTAGGGAATGGCGGCCTCTTAGAAAAGCAGAGGAAAAAACAATTTTGCAAGCAGCTGCTATGGCAGCTCATGGTTCTTTAAAAGAGATATAAGTGATGGCCACTCCCGCTTCCAATATCTTAAGAATCCTGGAAAGAGCAAAGGCCTCATTTGCGAAACTGACCATACTTTTGCAAGAGGCAAAGACTAAGCAACAAGAGACACAAAACCACGCAATGGGGGGATGAATCTTTCTGATCAAAGAATAAAATTAAGCCAGGGAAGATTTCAAATTTTTGACATTGCTCTCATCAGCTTTTCCATCTGTCCTTGAGCACCGAGAGATAGCAAAATACTATTTGGAATAAGAAGAATATTTAAAACACAATATAAATATTGTTGACACTGCCTGCGATATCTCACTCACCAGGGCAAACATGTTTCATTAATCTTCCCATGCCCTTTTATGCAGGATATCTTATCTTGGGATCACTCCTGAGCTCACTCCATAGGACATCACAAAGCTACAGTTACGCCAATAAAATATGGATTAAGCATTATTAATATTTAACTGATGGACCCAAAGCATGTTCCTAGGGGGTTGGATTTCTGCTGGAATTTTGCTCAGTTCAGAACAGAGGCACTCACCCCCACCCCAATTCTACCTGTGGTAGATCCACAAAATGTGGATCTCTGTTTTGTTTTGTTTTTGAATATTTGGAAGAGATGTGACAGGTGGATGCATTTCTGCCAGAATATTTTAATTGTACTTTTATCATTAGATAGCTTTTATATTGTTGTGATCTGCCCCAAGATAACTTATGATGAGGAGTGCTATAGAAATTCTATAAATAAATTGCACACACATGTATATAAAAGCAGATCCTGTACATCAAAGCACTTGCAGAAGTCCAAACATTTTGCTATGAAGAATTGATCTCTGGTTTGTTGGTCAGTGTAACCAATGTATGATTTCTGTGATTCACTACATGCTACCAGGATCCAGAACAAACTTGTCCTAAGTGCTGTATGATGGGTGGATAAATGGATGCAAATGGATTAAAGGGCTGATTGGTGGATGGGTACATACATACACAGAGAGAGACTGATGGATATAAAACTTACTCACAGAAAGTTCAATTTATGCCACAATCTACTCAGTTCCAAATACACATGCATGTCAGAACGCACTCCCCAATCCCACCTGTGCTGCCCAGGGGAGCTTATATCAGTACTTAGAACACATGCATTGCATCCAGAAGTCCAATCTTTGGAATTTCCAGATTAACAAAAAAATGGTTCTCAGGTTCTCAGGTTTGGGGGCCGAGAAAAACCCCCAGCCAGAGGTCCTGTCCTGTCCAGCAGAGCAATTGTATCAAAAATATCAAACTAAGAGCATCAGAAGTTGCTGTAAATGCGAGCCTCCATCATCTTTCTAGCAACCATTCCCAGAAAGTATCCAAACATTTGCATCTGCAATTTCCCCTGGCCTTCATATAATTCATAAAATAAATACAGATGACTTGAAGCAGATGACATTGGGGGTTTCCCCCCAATGAAAGGTTTTCATGAGCTTGTCAAACACAACTGGTCAAATAGTGCAAGCGGGAATTCCCAAAAGACAATTTCATGATGGCTGTTACCTGGAAGGATGGTTCCTTCCAAGATTTTCAAAGGAACCAGAAAAAATAATGCAAGAAACTGAATCTTCTAAGAGGGTGCTGGGGGGGGGGGGTTGGCCAAATTAGCATTCTGAAAGAAAGTATTGAACAAACCCAGGCTTTACAACTGGAAGACAAAATATGTGGATTTCTACATATTTTGGATTCCCCCCCCCCCCTTATTTGGGCAGCAATTAAGTGCATTTGCAATAACACTCACAAAAACGGAGTCTGTTATCTTTGCTGTGTTTTACTTCCCACTTTTATATTGTATTATTTTACTGACAGGAGAGTGTGCAATTCAAACTGTCAAAACATTGCGATAATTATTATAAACTGTTAGGCCACAAATCATCGGCAATCCCCTGTTAAAATAAACATGGGGAAATGATCATATAATCAAGCCCCCACCTGTTTTCAATATCCAACTCCTTTCAGGGGAGTCACCGTTTCTCTCCTTGTTCGGTTTTTGAAAACACAGCCCTCACCGCTCTGTCAGCAACTGGTGCATCAGGGGGCCAAGCCTGGGCCCCTGAGAGATGTCCCTGGGTTCCCCTAGCTGCCAAACTCAGAGGCAAAGCAACAGAGGTATGGAGAAAGTGGTGCTTTTGGCTGGCCGATATTGGAATGGTGCCCATTCCCCGAGATCAATTTCATTGGTACCGGGAAATCTAAAGGGAACTCTTGTTGCAGCAGCCATTAAGCTCAGATCACCATACATTTAATAGCACAAGACTTCTTCCCCACCTCCCGTCTCCAAAAAATGAATCCTTGGAACAGCCATTTACACCTCACTGTGTTAAAATTCCCAACCCCCTTGACAAACTATAGTTCCTGGGATTATTTTGGCGAAGCCTTGGCTGCACACACACACCATACATTTAAGGGGCATGGTTGTTATATGAAACAACGGACTGCCATCAGCTGAGCCACTGCAAAGGAGAGCCTCTGGGTGTCTGTGACAAAAATGGAACTGGGGTGGTGAGGCTGAAATCAGAGTGAGACCAGAGGCATGTGCAAACCCCTTTTTCTATGCCACTATTAAAGAAACAGGCAGCCTAGCGTCTTCCTTTGCATCTGGGCCAGTCTGCATAGCACCTTTGCTACTCACAGAGGCAACAGGAACTGGTCAGGGCTTCTCTTGAGCCTGGGCTCCATCTTACAATTTATTTTGAATGCTTAAGTTTCAGCCTCGGAACAAGAGAAGTAATTCCAAAGAAGAAGATGCATCTGATCATGTGCAAAGTATCATAAGATGCCCCACCAGTACAGGCAGGCATGGACACACACACTGGATTTCTATTGCCCCTAACATTTCTAGTGCAAATAATGGAAAATTTGGCAGCACCAAAAGTCTGTACAAAAAAAATGGCATCAGTTTGTTTTGTCAGCCATATTTAACAACTAAGTAAGGTTGTTGCTCCTTTTCAGTGGTGGCACAGGCTTTCACTCACATCGAAAAAGATAAGCAAAAAAGAGGTTTTGTAGCATCTTAAATATGAAACATGGGTGGACCACAGTTCATGTTAGCAGATGCAAAAGTATTATCCTGAGTATAAATGGTTGGAAGGGCATTGCAAACGGTGAGGTCAGAGCAAAATGCAATGCAGAAAGCAAAGTGATAATAATGTAAACAGTAGTCATCCACAAAACAGTTGCTGGTGATAACACAGGCACCCCGACATTGTATCTTTCTGATGCCACCAGACTCCCTGCTGTTTTTGCAAGGGTCTCACACAGCTGCCCCTCTGGAAAGAGTTAACAGAGAGAATTGCTTCAGGATGGGCCCGTGCTGGGGCCAAGTCTGCCATCCAGCCAGGCATTGCGGCGACTCACCAAGGTGCTGCAATCCATCACAGCAACGCTGCAAGCAAACTCAATGCAAAAAGTCAAAGTGAACCCAGCAGAAGCCTCTTGGTGACACGCCTTTTGCAATTGCTGCTGCAGTCAGAGCCTATGATGGAGAGTAGCACCGTTAAATAACGCTGAGTGCAGACGTGCTGGAAAGGGACCCATCAACATTCATGAAGTATTGACCTTCAAGTCTCCACCTCTCATGAGTTATGGGCCCTCTCCGACCGCCCCACCCACCCGCCCTTCTGCACTCCCCCACTGGTGTATATAAATTGAGGCAATGATTTATTTGCATCCAGCAAGGAAAAACAAGTGGGATATTTTACATATTTATATCATAAGATAAACTGATACTTAAGCTGATCAAAGTGAGCGGAAGATCTGGAGGCGATTACTGCGGCTATTTGTTTAACAGAGGTCACATTGCACATGGAGTAGGCAAATCGGCAGAGGGCCTGCGGAGCATCTGTTCGGCAGTCTGGGAGAAGGACGGAGACGGCAAAGGCCAGATCCAAAGCCAGAGCAAAGGGGAAAGCTGCGGCCAGAACTTTGGGGCTCAGCAGCCCAAGGACCTCAGCTGGGCCCAACCCTCGGGTCTCTTGAATCACAGGCAAAGGAGCAGAACATGCTGCCATGTTTACACCCAGGGCAAAATACTTGCCAGTCTTGCCCAGGAGTGAGTAACCTGTGGCCCTCAGCCTAGTCACCCACAGGTAGCAGAGAGAGGGGGGTGGGAGAGAGAGAGAAAGGGGTGGGAGAGAGCGAGAAGGGGTGGCAGAAAGAGAAAAAGGGGAGGCCTCACCTTGTTTTGGCTCCAACCCTGCTCACTAGTTGCTGTCAATAGGCCTCTCCTCCATGAATTTGCCCCATCCCCCTTTAAAGCCATTTAGGTTGGTGGCCACCACTGCCTCCTGCGGCAGTGAGTTCCATAGTTTAGCTATGCACCGCATGAAGTATTTTCTTTTGCCTATCATGAATCCTCCAGCATTATGCTCCATTGGATATCCATGAGTTCCAGTGTTATGACAGAGGGAGAAAAACTTTCCTCTGTCCACTTTCTCCACACTATGAATAATTTTTATGAACTTTTATCAGGTCGCTTCTTACTTAAAGTAAAGGTAAAGGGGCCCCTGACCATTAGGTCCAGTCATGGCCGACTCTGGGGTTGCGGCACTCATCTTGCTTTATTGGGCGAGGGAGCTGGCGTACAGCTTCCGGGTCATGTGGCCACCATGACTAAGCTGCTTCTGGCGAACCAGAGCAGCGCACGGAAACACCGTTTACCTTCCCGCTGGAGCGGTACCTATTTATCTACTTGCACTTTGACGTGCTTTCAAACTGCTAGGTTGGCAGGAGCAGGGACCGAGCAACGGGAGCTCACCCCATCACGGGGATTCGAACCGCCGACCTTCTGATCGGCAAGTCCTAGGCTCTGTGGTTTAACCCACAGCGCCACCCGCGTCCCATCACTTCTTATTTACCTTTTCACTAAACTAAAAAGTCCCAAACACTGCAGCATTTCCTTGTAGAGGAGTCGCTCCATCTCCTTGGTCATTTAGATTGCCCTTTTCTGAACATTTTCCAGCTCTACATTATCCTTTTTGAGGTGAGGCGACCAGAAGTGCACACCATATTCCAAATGATTGGTAAGACTCACATGCCTCAGTCTCAAACTCCTGTGAACCTGGGCCAGTGGTGGCAGTTCCCAAACAGGGGGGACAGCAGTACTAGATAGAAGCAAGGGGAGCCTAAGTAGAAGAGCCCCACTGGACAAGAAGGAGGTGGGTTCACCCTATTCCAGCATCCTGTTTCCCCACTGGCTAATCAGTGCCTCCTGCTGATACGCAAGTGTGCAGCAAACTCCCACTGCCTGTGCCACTTTTAGGGCACTTGAGATGCAAGGCTGGCTATCCACTGCCTTACTCCAAACCATTCTTGCATTCAGCTGGTGCCCCTTGTTGATAGCTTGCCCCTGAGCCTTTGAGCCTGCCACTTAACATTACTCAACAGTCAATGAGCCACTTAATAGGCGGCTAATGAAATGCACAAGAAATTAAGCAGATCGTTCATTGTCAACCGCTCATCCCCCAGAGGGCACACAGTCAGATTTCGCTGGTCAATCAGGAGAAACAAATGGGCTTATTCCCATTCATGCCGCTAACAGATTAGGCTCTAGGAAAACAAACGTTAGAGGGTCCAAGGCTTGTGAAGGTGGAGAGAGAAGCAAAGATGGCACAGCCAAGTAGAATAAAGAGCAACATCCCCCCCCCTCAAAACATAGATACGTAAGATTACACAGCCACCATTTCTCAGTAACCAGTGTACCTTCAAGTGTACATGGATGTTTTTTAAAAGTAATTATTTTGATTCCCAGGTTGAGAGCCTAAACTTCAGCCTGTACAATGAGATAATAGAGAAAACTCAAATTTAGGGATCTTATCAACCTTTGAACCATACTGGGAATGGAATCAAAGTATAAACATTCATTAATAAAAGGTTCAAACTCTAAATAACTCTTTCAACAGAAATCAGCCCAAACAAACAAGATAATGAAATAATGAAGGGTGGGGAGAGAACAGTCTTCTTGCTTCACTGAACTTTATACAAGCTTTTCGTATTAACTCTGGGGGTGCTAATCACAGGCTGGGGAATTCAAAATGGACCTTACTTTCACTCTGCTCATATCTGGCCACAATCTGGCCATTCTGCCTCTCCAAGGTACCAGCAGCTCATTCCTTGCTCACTTCTTACCCAGACCCCTCCTTTCTCTGTAGTCTAGGTGTGGGGAACCTTTGGCCCTCCAGATGTTGCTGAACTATAAATCCCAATGGCCAGGGATGATGGGAGTTGCATTTCAGAGGTTCTGGAGGGTCAAAAGTTCCCAACACTCAACCTAACTGAGGGGTGTCCTGCTGACCACAAAATCCAGCTTTTAACCAGCAAGCTGAGTCAATTCCAAAACAAGACCAGAGGCTTCCAATGACACAAAAGCCAATGGAAATAGCATGTTTTTATGTGCTTTGTTTCCATCCCCTAAGCTTGACTTGATTGCACCGCGTTTCCCCTCCTATACACAACATCTCAGCTCAATAATCAACATTAACACACTTAACAATTTGTATGAGCCTTACCTTCAACTAATATGTTAGGGTTGGGGAGACTGGATCCAGCCTGGTGACTGGATTCATATCTCCCTGCCCCCAACCCCAAGGGCCAAATAGGTAAGGTTAGCTGGGCTGTGGCTGTCCCCTTGTCCCCTTTCCTCAAGGTGCCAGGGTTATTTTCGGGGAAGTGGGTTGCTGGCATTCCTGCCCTTTGACCAAAGGCTTGAAGAGCCCCGCCATGACAACCAATAATGCTCTGCTGGCATTTAGCTTTAACTCTTCAGGGCCAGCAGTGCTTTTCAGGGGAAGCCCAAGTCTGCTTGCGGGTTTCTACCACAACCTTAAAACCCTCTTTCTGTCACACAGAGACAAGCCGGAGGGAACTTGTAGGTCAGCAGAGGAGCTAGTATTTTGCTCTTTTTGATTTGCAAACCTTGGGAGGGAGATCATCTCAGGCTATTGGTGGCTGGTCATGTCTGGTGATCAGGTCTCCAGCCCCAACACATGAAGTTGGCCAAAGGAGACAGAGGGAACAAAAATAACAGATAAGTGTCTGACTTTCTCTCAGAGACTTCCAGGATACTTCCTCAAGGCAAAAATAATAAAAAATAAATAAAAGCAAAAGACGGAACACATTCAGTAAGAGCATAAGAAGAACCTGCTGGATCAGGCCAAGGGCCCATCCAGTCCAGCATCCTGTTCTCACAGTGGCCAACCAGATACCTCTAGGGAACCCTCAAGCAGGTTCTGAGCAGTAGAGCACTCTCTCCTCCTGTAGTTTCCAGCAACTGGTATTCAGAAGCATTACAGCTTCTGACTGTGGAGGCAGAGAACAGCCAGTCGATAGCCCTTTCCCCCATGAATTTGTTTAATCCTCTTTTAAAGCCGTCTAAGTTGGTCGCCATCACTGCCTCATGTGGGAGTGAGTTCCATCGTTTAACACAACACACTCCTGCAGTTTAGCACACTTGTCTGCCCCCTCTTTCTTACACAGCATAGCCCCAGGGGCTTCAAAGGCTCAGTGCGCTTACGTAAATAAGCTTTCCTAATGTGCAAACAACATCAGGGCAATAGCAGTGGGATTAATACCCAAGACTTCTAGAAAGTGAATGTTTCCAGTTCCTTTGTTTTGGCTTCCATACAATGGAGATTTCAGAGGAGGAGGAAGAGTGTTTGGGTTGGTTGTGTGAGTGAAGGTTTCACCAGCAGCAGTGGCAGCAGCATATGGAGAGAATGAAATCAGCAAATTACAACACACCAGTAAAACAAGTGCATGCCTGGCCTGGATGGAGAACACAATTGTTTCATGCTCAAGTATTTGCTGTGTGTGTGTGTGTGCGTGTATGCATGCGTGCACACACACACACACACAATGTATCAACATTTGGAGTCACTCATCCTTTTGTACATACTGCATAAAACAACATTTAAGATGCTTCATCTTGTGGTCCTTTCAATGCTGAAGAGTCTCCTGCTCTGTTTGCACAGTTTAAACTAAACAACACCTGTATAGGCTGCTTGTACCACGTAAGATGCGGGATTTGGGGAAATTTTAATTTTAAAATGTGTATGTTGCACCTGGTAGCTCGGCATCAAAGCACCCCTTCTGCATGCCAATGAAGCACAGACCAAAAGTTTACTGCTTCCCCCGCTGCCCATAGAAATGAAGCTGTGCAGCCCTCAGCTTCATTAAGTGAGAGCGAAAAGGGACGGAGCTAAGTCATAAATAGTAGCAGGAGGAGAGACACATTAGGCATCTCAGGCAAAGAAGAACAGACATGTTTTCGACCGAGATTTGAAGAGAGATAAAGGTGGAGGCCGTTCCAGATGGCAGGAGGAGCCGCCACCGCCAAGAGGCAAACATGTGAGGGCTAGGCAGCTGCCTGATGCCAAACACATGGTCACCTGCTGTTGGGATGGGGAAAGGGCCAAACCAAGGAAACAGAAGGGTTAATGGAAGCCAGGGCTCTCTGGAGGAAGAGAGCCCTGCCTGCAATGCTGGGGAGGGGAGGGGCTCCAAGCATGTCCTGCTTTGGCCCCAAGGAGATTCAGGTCCAGCCCACTGAATAAATTGTGCACATTAAGCAGCTTTGCTCTTTCTCCCTCCCGATCTGATGTGTCTTGCTCTCACCAGCCAGGAGGAGGGCAAGAGGGTGGGGGCAATGCAGAGGCCTGTGTTTTGAACAGCAAGATTCCACTTCAGTAGGGATGGGCAATCATTTTCAAATTTAACTTATCCCCATTTCCTACATTTCCACTCTAAAGTTTAGTTGTCCACATTTCCACATCAGTTTGCAGATCTTACAAAAAGCCCTCATAAAAATTCAGCAGTATTTTAGTGCCAGGTTAAAACACATTTTTGCATGCCGTTTTGCCTAGCACAGACATTTTTGAAAAGCAACTTCCCCTTATATAATGCAGTTTTTGAATGTTATTTTCAACGATACATACATTTTTATGCACACATTACTCTAGCATAGAGGTCAGCAACCTTTCTCAGCCATGGGCCATTCCACTGTCCTCAGACCCTGTGGTGGGCCAGACTATATTTTTTTTTGGGGGGGGGGGGAATGAACAAATTCTTATGCCTCACAAATATCCCAGAGATGCATTTTAAATAAAAGCACACATTCTACTCATGTAAAAACACCAGACAGGCCCCACAAATAACCCAGAGATGCATTTTAAATAAAAGGACACATTCTACTCATGTAAAAACACGCTGATTCCCGGACCGTCCACGGGCCGGATTGAGAAGGCGATTGGGCCACATCCGGCCCCTGGGCCTTAGGTTGCCTACCCTTGCTCTAGCATATGCATTTGGGTGGAGAAGTGGCTTGCAAAATTCGGAGGAGTTGTGAATTCTGATAGATGGCTGTGTTTCAGTTTGTGCATTGTTTCAGAAAGTGCAAATTAGGTACGTTCACCTTTAAATGTAGACCAAAATGAATTTCTTCCCCCATCCCTCCTCTTTCGTACTGACCCTCCCCTCCCAACAACCTTTTCCCTCTCGGCCTTTCTGCACAACTGTTCTCAAGGCTGCGAGTCTACAGAAAGGAGGAGGCTGAACAACAGCCAAGCTGCCCAGTATAAGCCAGAAGGAAAAGCAGCATTTGGATCAAGGGAACTGCAGATTTTGATGGTAGGTGCACCATGCCCTGGAAAATAGGTTCAGATGCAACCATCTTCTGAAACGATTACAATATCCACAAGCTGTCCATACGGGTCTCTCCTGAGCATGGGAAGCAGCCACAACTCAGTGGCAGACACCATGGCTCCTAGATCCAATCCCTGCCACCTCCAGTTAAAGACTCTCAGGTAGCCTGGCTGGAAATGATGCCTCTCTCCCTGGGTCCTCAGAAAGCTCCTGCTGACCACAGCAGACAATGGCTGGGTAATAAGGCTGATGGCAGGCCCTGCTTGCAGGCTTTCCACTAGGGTATTAGGCTGGCCACTGGATGCTGGACTACCGGCTTCAAGATTCTTCTGGGGAGGACTTTGGTAATATGGTGCCCTGAGCAAGGACAAAATTTGATTCCCCCCATATAAATATAAGTTGTTTATCATGATTATGATTCTGCACCCTGTGCAAGGGAACCACCTACACTGCCTTAAATCCAGCATTGACTCTTACACTCTTATGATTTAGGTGGAGGCTCACTATTTTAATGCAAAATTCTTAGGAAGAGCAGAACAAGCCTTCCATGTTTTTCTTTCCTCTGGAGGGAGGCTGACACAAGGGACGCCGGGCTTTGTATGCTAACACAAACCCCACCACAAGCCAGCTGAATCCCCCACAAAAGATGTGAAAATTTCACATCATCTGCACTGAGGCCATGTGAATTTTCTTCCTCCGTCAGATCCCCAAGCAACTCCTTGCTCTGGGAAAGGAGATTCCTTTTTTGCAAAAGGGACCCATCAAGCAGGTGGTTCTGCCTCTTCCTATTCATTCCCATGAATTCATTTGGAGCATTCGGCTTCCTCTTCAGGAAAGGGTGGAGAGAGGTAACCGCAGCCATCTGTCTCCTCTCAGGCCACTCCATTCCAGGCAGCAGCAGCAGCAAGAGCAGCAGGTGGGGATCTTGCGTGCAGAGCACGGGCAGTCAGAAAGGGCCCCCGGGGAATGCTTGGAAAGGAGAGCAAATAAAACCTTTTCTGCTCTCAGGTTTGGAAGAGCACAGAGGGAGGCTGATGTCAAAAGCTGATGGTGGGGTGGGGGAGTGCCTGTTTCCTTGCCAGCCGTTGTTGTCAAGACCCAGATTGCTCTGCAAGCAAACACACCCAGCGCCAAGACACTGCTTCTCGCGCCCAGCTTGTCATGTTTGGGTTGAAGTCCTTTTCTTGACAAGTATGAGAGGCTCTTGCACACCCAACCCAAACCCACCCTCAGGACAGATGCTGACTCACATCTGGATGAAGCCCTGAGCTGGGGGTTCACAAGGAGGCCCTGCCCTTTGCTCAAAGCTCTCTCCAAGCAGCACATTATCAGATCAGGAAAGGCTGGCCAAGATGGCAAGGCAAAGGACGGACTGCCATGGCTGCTGCAGCAACATTAAACTGCTATTAACGCTTTCTAATCTGAAGGGGGAAGGGGGAGGCCTCCTTGGAGCCACTCACAGCTGTCTCTGATTAACATTTAGTGCATTTAGATGTCATTCCCGTTTAAAATCCTGTAGCCATCTCTCAAGTCCCTTTGGAAGGTGCTGACGCAATTGTGTGAAAACTTAAAAGCCCATAAACAAACTCATCCATCACCTGCTTCATGACTAATGGGTGTCCGCAACAGAAACTCAGCTAAGAAAATGGACTCAGCTTTGCAAATAGCGCATCCTGAAGACAGCACCATGCTCAAACACATTCAGATTTATGTCTCACTTCAGATACCTAAACTAGAATTGCAATCGCTACACACCAGTCATGGGTGGTGGGAATTTTGCAGGCTCTTGAAGGTGCAAGGCCAGCCAGCAAATGCTCCTGCAGAGTTCCCACCAAACAAGGCTTCAGCAGGAGACATTTCCCAGGGAATATGGCCCTGTGCCCTCCCCCTTTTATTAGTTTTCAGCTTTTACATGCCAAGTGTACATTATTGTGGGGAAACAACCCGTAAACTCATGTTGGTTTCCAAGATGCTTGCATATTCAACGGCTCAATCAGACTTGAAAGAATCAGAAAACTGCAAAATCAGGATTTACAGATTCAACCATTTCATTGTCAGGTTCAACACTTAAGCAGGAAGAACCAACTGCACCAATATAAGATGGGGGCACCTGGCTTGCCAGTAGTACATGTGGAAAGGATCTAGGGGTCTGGTAGACCACAAGCTTAACCTGAACCAACCATGTGGTGCAGCGTGCGGGGGGGGGGGGCAACCCCTAATGCTATTCTAGACTGCATTAACAGAAGTGTAGTGTCCACATCAAGAGAAGAAATAGTCCCACTCAATTCTGCCTTGGTCAGACCACTCCTGGAGTACTGTGTCCAGTTCTGGCCAGCACAATTTAAGAAGGATATTGACAAGCTGGAACATGTACAGAGAAGGGCAACCAAGATAACAAAGGGCCTGGAAACCAAGCCTTATGGGGAACGGTTGAGGGAGTTGGGTATGTTCAGTCTGGATAAGATGAGACTGAGAGGAGATATGATAGGCATCTTCAAATATCTAAAGGGCTGTCACATGGAAGATAGAGCAGAGGCTAGGACCTGAACCAATGGATTCAAGTTACAAGACAACAGATTCTGACTAAACACCCGGAAGGACTTTCTGACAGTAAGAGCTGTTCAACAGTGGAATGAATTCTCACAGAAGGTGGTGGACTCTCCTTCCTTGGAGGTTTTTGAGCAGAGGTTGGATGGCCATCTGTCATGTATGATCTAGCTGAGATTCCTGCATTGCAGGGAGTCCCTTCCAGCTCTACAATTCTATGATTCATTCTGAATTTAACTTCAATGGGACACTATTTTGCAACAGGTTCCAGCTGACTGGGGGGGGGGGCTGTCTAGGATCCCAGAAAGAAAAAAAAGAGTAAATCCTGAAAGCCTAAAATCTGCCCAGCATCTGGTCTAGACCTCTGATAGACCTCTGATCTATGAAGCCTCCCACCCCAAACTGTCAATTTGCACATGCTCAAAAGCACTTTCTTCTTCAGTACTGCTTAGCACTCTGTGGTCTGCATCAATAATGTGATCTGAGCACTAGGTCCTGGGGGGAAATCTAACATTCTAAAGAGCAAGCAGTGCTAGACAGGTCTCTCTGCAAAGTCTGGGTCAGCATTAAAGCAAGAGAAAAGGTGGGGGAAGGAAGCCGTTTTGCGGCAGGACAATCCAAGCATGTCAACTTTATTTCCCAGGAAACAGGAAGCTAGTTAGAAATACCAGCCACATGGGACCACCAGGCAAAAGAAAGGGGGGGCACATGGCTCAAAACCAACCAAAGAACTTTGGGGCTGCAAGTTTTACTTCCTTCATTCCCAGTCACATTGTGCATCCTAACCAATCAAGAGTTTGGACTTTTTTAAAAAGAGAGAGAGTGAAAAAGGTAAATATCCCAACAAGCTCACATAATTAAGTCCTCCTCGGCTCTGTTTACACTGACCCCTTTATAAGCCCTTAGCACAGAGCCAGAGAACACAGCCAGCCCAAGTGGATGGGAAAACAGGAACCGGTGTCTTTCAAACATCCAAAAAAAAAAAAAAAAGTATCTAGACAGCAGCCTCCCAAAATTGACTGGAAATGACTTATTCCATAGTCCCCATCATCCATCACACTTCCCTAAGAATGCCCATAATTCTATGACCCTATCAAGTTGTAGGGTCTGGGAGAAGGGGCAGGCAGTCAAAGTGGTACACAAGCAAATGCATGGTCCAAAAGAGGCAGAAGCCAAATTCTAGAGCAGCAAGCAAGGGTCAGAGGGACCAGTGGTGGGTATGTCTAGAGCTTGGTGAGCATGAATTGGCCTGTGGGGCCAAGCTGGAAGAAAGAATGCTCAGGTAGGCTGGTTCTGCAGCCTTGGAGGTTCAGCAGGAACAGCACATGTGGGTGGCACCAGAAGGAAGGGGACAGAGCCTAGCCGCAGGTTCAGAAGCACCCACTGGTGCCTTGTGGACACCATTTGTCTAATCCTCTTTGAAAGGCACTCAAGTTGGCGGCCATCACTACTGTACATCCTGTGGGAGCATATTCCATAGTTTTAGGAAAGAGCTGGTTATAAATACTAGGAAGGTAGGGAGGGAAGGAACTACTTCAGTGCTACCTTTACTTGGGATTAAGCCAGGAACCATCATTATTACTTGTGCTCACCACAGCCCGCCCAGCCCGCCGGTAATTCATATCTTCAACTTTTCTTAAAACAACAGTTCTTAGCCTGCACAAAGGGGAAAGGTAATTTCTCAGACCAGTTGTCATTTCTGGAAAGGATTACATAGGCGCAGAGGTACAGCAACCAGCTATGACGCATTGACAAATAAGACTCTGCTCACGCCACACATCATTTCATCATCCGTCCAAAAAAACCATTATCACAACACAACTGCCATCTTATCAGCTTTTAATATGCAACCATTGAAAATCTTTTGCATGCTACATAATCATTAGGTATGCACTATAATGTGATTCGCCGCCCCCGCATTCATGAGAAACCGTAAAATCTGATGAAATTTCCACCATGACTAAACCATGAAATGGATTCATTTTGCCCTCTCCACATGTACACAGGCTTGGGGTGCGTGCCCATGCAAAAAGGAAAAGGAAATAAAAAGCAGAAATCTAAACAAACTTTCTGAAGGTTTACAAGAATAACTGGAAAAGGCTCGTTCTTCGGCCACTGCAAATCTTAGACCGCACTTCGGATCAAATGCCTCTGAGTCCAGCACTGCAGGTGAATGGGTCAGAGAGGCAGCCTACTTAAATATATGCTCTGGTGTTCCTGCACCTTGTTTCCTCAATGTGAAAAGTTAGGAACTATTTTTTAAAAAAATATATATTTGCTGGTTAATGATAGAAAAAATGGAGTGAATAGACTTTATTATCACAATGCCGTTCTTTATACCAGCAAAGCAGCATACTAAAAGCAATTGGACTGGCCAAATTAAAAAGATGTGAACGCAGAGTGAACCAGCACGAACTCCACATTGTGGAGCAGCACTGGAGAAAGCCCTCTCCACGCAAGCCCATTAAGCTGGCTTCTGCAGGTGGAGGTGTTATGCTAGCAAAACATATGCAGCTTCTCATTCACTAAGAGCGGCGTTGCTATTCTTCTCTCCTTTGTAAGGGTAACAGTCTCAAAAGAGCCTCTCCTGCAGATCTCAACCAAGCAGGCTCATAACAAGACAGAGAACCAGATCGCAAGCCATTTAAGGCCTTAAAGGTCAAAACCTTGAATGGAACCTGGAAAACAATCAGTAACCAACATGTCAAAAGAGCTCTGCTTCAGGGTTTTATCTTGCGCTCTAAATTCAAAAAACAGAGTTAAGCATGTTTAAACTAGGTGACTTAACTAGACCCACCAAATTTTGTGTTGCATTGTGGCTCTTTGAGTACAAACTTCAGGGCCAGTGGTGGATCTTGGGGGTCTCAAATTTCAGCAGCACCCTGTGCGACACCTAATTTTGGTGCCCATTGTAAATCATACTTGCGGCACCCCCCAGCGGCACCCCCGAGGCTCTGCATCCAGTGTAACCAAACTGGTTGCACTCCCCGAAATCCTCCTCTGCCAGGGCCTGTTTGTACAATCACTGGACATGTGACAGTTGCAGGAAAAGGCTCCATCTGATGTGATAACTCTCCCTAGCCCACTGCAAGCACCACTAGGCAGAGGATGCAGTTTAGAGGGCAGGAGGCAGTGATGACCATCAACTTAGACGGCTTTAAAAGAGGATTAGACAAATTCAGGAAGGAGAAGGCTATCAATGGCTACTAGCCAGGATGGCTATTGTTCTGCCTTCACAGTCTGAGGCAGTAATGCTTCTGAATACCAGTTGCTGGAGATCACAGGAGGAGAGAGGGCTCTTGTGCTCAGGTCCTGCTTAAGGGTTTCCCACAGGCATCTGGTCGGCCACTGTGGAAGGGGACACTGGACTAGATGGGCCATTGGCCTGATCCAGCAGGCATCTATACTTATTTTTAAAAAGTACACAATTTTCAATGCTAATTTGCTTCCTTTCTTCTGGTGATGCATTTCCACTCAAAGCATCTCTCCCCAAAACTCCCAGCGGATCAAGCTGAATGCAAACAGAACCAAGAGCCGTTAAAACCATCTGGAGAGGTCTCAAGTCTCCCACATGGCCACCACCCCAGCCACAACAAATAGTCTCACTTGACTCCCCAGAGGCCTCTCCTCTCCCTGCAAGGGAGACCTCACTGAGAGAAGCCTGCCACACTCGTAAATCTACCTGCCTCAAATATGGCTCCTTCCGAGATGCACAGCTGGAATTTATGGTTTCTAAGGAATGGGAGGGGGGATACATTTATACAGTACTAGGAAAATGTGGCTGTCCCATTAGCCTGTCTCAAAGCTTTGTAATGGAAAACATGCACTTAACAAAAGCAGCATGGGGGAAGAGACAAGAGCGGAAATCAAAAACAGAGACCACCCGGAGAGCATTGCCAAACCTCAAAATAGAAAATAATGATTGTCGTATCTGGGCGGGACAAAGGTGGAGCCTTTGGGGTCAGGGTCAAGAGTGGGTCTGGGAGTTGAGCAAGGGGGTGGGGCCTAGTGGGGTGGAGTCTAGTGTTGTGAGGCCCCCATCAAATTGGAGGAGGAGCCTGATATAAAAGCTGCTGATTCCACTACAGTGGTACCTTAGGTTACAGATGCTTCAGGTTACAGACTCCGCTAACCCAGAAATAGTACCTCAGGTTAAGAACTTCGCTTCAGGATGAGAACAGAAATTGCGCGGTGGCGGTGCGGCAGCAGTGGGAGGCCCCATTAGCTAAAGTGGTGCTTCAGGTTAAGAATAGTTTCAAGTTAAGAATGGACCTCCAGAACAAATTAAGTTCTTAACCCGAGGTGCCATTGTACAGTGTATAGCAGAGGACCAGGGGATAGTTAAGGGTGAGTGTGAAATTGCTTTTTCCATGGGATTCGGGGGGGGGGACGGACTTCACTTCCTCCAGCCCAGGCTCATAGAATGTTCTATCATGTGTTCATCCCACCACTCACTTTTCTTCCTTTGCTCCTGACCCCACGGATCATTTTTATTTCCTGGCAAGTGGACCAAAATGCAAAACCACCAGGCAGATGAAGTTTCTTATTTTTTCCTGGTTGGTTGGCAGCTTTTAAGAGTTTGACCTTTAAATCCCTAGACAGGCTAGCACCCAGTTATCCCAAGGCCCTGCTTGCAGGCTTCCCAGAGGCATCTGAGTTGAAGTCAGGCTCCCACACAAGGACCCACCCACTAGGGTCCCAATTTGGATCAGGCCCTCCATGCTGGCAGTTTGGTTTTTAATTTTAATTTTATTTTTTTAAAACATACTTAAGGGCTTCAATATGTAGCTAGTGAAGTCCTTAAGCACCAGGTGATGTTTGTGTCATCGTCAGAGGCTTTTAACAGGAAGATACTTGTATTTGATCTTGTATTTGATAGCGACTGCATTTGATCTTTGACCATTTTAGATTTCAGAGGGATATGACTGGAGCCAAGAGAGGGAAGAGAGGTAGGGCAATTCATTTGGACTATTGCAGGTTCAGCTGAGAATCCTTTCTTAACCAGTTTAATGAAGAGGGTGTCAAAGCCTATCTCTTGGCCTGCACCACCCCCAACCCCATCACCACCCTGGGACTGAAAACAAAATAAAACTTGAAAGCCTGAGTTGCAAATGCAAATATACATAAGCTTATTCATTTCTCATAATCTATTCTGCTTCCTCTGTTCATAAGTAGCATGAAAATACATGTATTTTCATTATTCCCTTCTCTGACTGCCCCTCTTCCCCCAGTTTCCAAAATTTCATCGGGTATTTCTTTCTCTTTCCTTGCAGAAACCACATTTAAAGAAAAAAGTATGCTGGTATTTTCCCCAAGCCAATTTGTTGTGCAGTGTAAAGCAGAATCCACAGAAGAGTCCTTTTGAATAATCAGACATAGGGTGAGTAAGCATCATGACCAGACACAAAAAAATGTGTCTTTCACACACAAACACCCACACTCTCAAATGATGCAGCCTGAAGACTCCTGTGCAGCTTGAAAGCTTGCATCTTGCTTGATCCAGAGGAAAGATATTGGCTGCCTTTCTCATTCTGTGGCACAAACACAAATGCAAAAACTTTGACCCACCACAGCACTATTGTTCATTCAGAAAACCATTCAGCTGTAACGTTATCATTTATTAAATTTCTATACCACCCTTCATCACAGGGAGGTTTGTAATATAAAAACACAAAAACACACACCGTAGCAACAAACAACCTCCCACCCCTCGGTTTAAAAGGCCATAGATTGTTTAGACATTTCATTTATGATAAATTCATGCTCTGTGTGTTGGGAGGAGATTCATGGCCACACTTTACTTTTTTAAGGCAGGGCAAAGAGACCTACAGATGGGCAATGCCCCCTGTTATGTCTTTCCAATGCATCCCCACATTGGGTTAAAGTGGATGACTTGACATCCCCCCACCATCTGAGGAAACCCCTAATGCTTAAAGGTCACAAGCTCAATAAGCACAGCATCAAACAGTCTTAATGCATGGGATGACCAAAGCAGGCAGCTACCCAAACCAGAAAGAAAAGGGCCTTTTCCAGAAGCTGCCTGAACATTCACAGATTAAGAGCCCTGTGTATTTCTCTCTCTCTCTCTCTCTCTCTCTCTCTCTCTCTCTCTTGTTCTGGGTTCTTGGCAGGTGTGCATGTATCACAGATAACCATCCCAGGACATTTCTTTGACTTGATTTCACCGGATCATAACAGCATTTGCATAAGCTGTATTAGACTGTTCTTGAGCCCCTGGTAGCAAAGCAGGCTTCTGTTCTTAAATTGATTCCCGTATCCGGTCCTGAGGCCGTCTCCGAAGAAAAAGTTTCGAAACCTTTGCAAAGCTATTTCACAGACTGACAGTTTTCTCTCTACTCACCGAAGTCGGAAGTGATGGCATTACATATCTGTATTCTCAGTGGTGCTGGATTCCTTGATGCTCTTTCCCTGGACTTCCTTTGACATGGGAGCTGAGCGCAGCAGTGAGGAGAGTGACGTCCGCATCCCCCTCTCAGCTGGAAAGTCTCAAGTTCCAAGCGAGGGATTCCCTTCCCACCCTCCTCTGCGCATTCTTAACCCTCCTCCTCCTGGACGCAATCAGGAAAGATACTCTCTGCAGATTCCCAAAGGCAAGAGGAGAATGAGGAGAGAGTGCAATGCTGGGAGAAAGCATTAAGACAGTTCTGCTTTTCTGGCTCAGCTCTGTTACACACACATACACATGGAGAACCCGCAGTTTAATTCAGCTGTTGTAGTTTTGTCGATATTACGTTACATAGGGGAAGAGCCACAGCTCAGTGACACTGCATTTGCTTTGCGTGCGGGTTCCTGGTTCAATTCCCAGTGTTTCCAGGTAGGGCTCAGAATGTCCTTTACCTGAAATCCTAGAGAGACACTGCCAATCAGTGTAGACAACATTGCACTGGATAGGCAATGGTTTGACTCCCAGTATAAGGCAGCTTCCTATGTTGCCATTTCAAAACTAGCTAAAGACATTGAAAGCAAGGAGCCGGCTCATCTCTCACAAAGCAATTGCTATGAATGGTGCCTGCACTTTTTGCTTCGTAACTTTCATTCCAAAAGGTCTACTTACTTTCTTTTCTTTAATGAAAGCTCAGAATCTAGGCTTGGTCCAGCAGTGGCTGCCTCCGATGGCCCTGCATCCAGCTGCTCTCTTAATTCTCCAATAAGCCTATCACACATTTTAGTATATATCTTAAAGAAGACTGTTATTACATGGTTGATGCTGACTCCTTCTCCCACCCCTTTTTTTAGAGGAGAAGAGGAGCTTATCTTTTTTCTCTTTCAAGGGGACTTAACAAGAGTCCGTACCAATTAAAGCTAAAGCCATGCAGCACTTAGAACATAAGAAGAGCCTGCTGGATCAGACCAGGGGCTCATCTACCCTGGCATCCTGTACTCACAGTGGCCAACTTTTGCAGTGTAAACCACTTTGAGCTTCTGGAAAAGCAGTCCAGTCATACCTTGGAAGTTGAACAGAATCCGTTCTGGAAGTCTGTTCAACTTCCAAAACATTTGGAAACCAAAGCGTGGCTTCTGTTTGGCTGCAGGAAGCTCTTGCAGCTATTGAGAAGCCGTGGCAGCCCCGTCAGACATTTGACTTCCAAAAGTAGTTTGCAAGCCGGAACAGTCACTTCTGGGTTTGCGGTATTCGGGAGCCAAAACGTTCGAGAACTGTTTGAAAACCAAGGTACGATTGTATACAAATGTCTTAATCAAATGAATGATGACTCAGGGAAATAAAGGCAAGCATAAATTAGCATTGCTTGAAAACAGGATAAACCCATTCTCCCCCTCCTAAAACAAATTCAATATAGGGATCCAGACTGCATCAGGAAAAAAAGAAAAACGTTGGCTTTTCTTACCTTGTTTTGCAAGGAGCCTACTTTACAGTTGCCTGATTGATTCCACTTTAAAGCAGTTGTTTTTCATTGATACAATCTAGAAAAGTTGAGTTTTTGAAATGTCATTTCTAGATAATGTCTATTCTGTCCCACCACAGAACTCTACAATCTTGCTGGACATGAAAATAATACTTTTTTTCCTACTTGCCTTGAAATGAGAGAATTTCCCTCCTGTAATTTCACCAATCAGCAAATGTAGGCAAAGTTTTAAGTCTCATAATTTAATCTGGTACAGGAATATGGCTGTTCTTGGCATGGGAGATGGAATTTCAAAAGCCCAACTTTTTTTTTCTTCCGTTTTACAGAGTCCCAGAGGTAAGTGATGAAGTCCAAGGTCAGGCAGGAAGTCTGGGAAAGATTTGGCAAACCAAAACTCTTAATCTTCCTTCTTCTAGATTGGGGTACGTAGCAATCTGTCAAATTTGCTCAGCCTAGCTTTCTATTTAACTACGCTTTAATTTATTATTAACGGGGGGGAGGGGAGAATACACTATCACAACAGAATTGCCAAGCCCAGAACACATTTTTGTTTCAAGTCAAAATATTTTTCCTCAATTGCAATTTCCCATACATATCTGCTGCTGAGAGCAAAGTGTTCCTTTGTAAAATTCTCTTGCAGACTAATTCATTATACTACAGGAGAGAACATTACTGAAAATTCCCAAAATGCTATTTTACAAGAACAAGGGTGTTAACCTTGGAATTCTTGCCATGTTGTAAATGGCTAATTGCATTCCACCGTGCAAAATTCCACTTGCTGGATTCTCCACTGTTGCCCTTTGCATGTATCAAGTAACACTAATTTACTGTGCTACCAGATAATCCCAAATGGCTCAGCGCAATTGCATCTCCTTGCTCATTCCAGCATACTACAAATGCACACACCCCCAACCAAAATTCAAAGCATCATTTTCCAGGAATGATCTTCGCGTATGCACGCACAAACACACGCCCTTGCATTCAGAAAAAAAGAAATCTCAGCTAACTGCTTTGAGATCTATTTGGAAGAAAGACATCCCACAAGTGTGCAATGGTTATTTTTCATGTTGCAAAAGATGGCAAGCCAAAGCCAGTTTTCAGGAGCCATATAACCAAGAGAGAGGGGGAAAGTGGGGGAAGAGGAAATATTTGATTGCCAGGAGGTATGTGGGTAAAATCAGTCTGCAATCATTTTCAAAATGGAATGTACTACTTTGTATTTCCTAATGACCTGTCTCCAGGAGGAGGTGGGCCTCAAGGCATGCAATGAACTAGGATGCATTTAGATGCCTGGGCGCAACTCATAGACCTGCCCATGACATACATGGCTTGAAATGGCCTGGCACCCACTTTAGTGACATCATCATCATTATTTCTATACTGCCCTTCATCTGAGGATCACAGGGTGGTTAGCAATACAAAGATACAAAAATACATAACATAGGAACAAACAAAACAATAAACCATCTCCACACAATTTAAAGGGCCATAGATGGTTTAATTATCCAAAGACCTAGGAGAAGAGAAATGCTTTTGCCTGGCACCAGACAATCTTACTCGGCTACGAGTGATCACCAAAGAAGTAATTATGGTGCCGGTGAGAGCATTCCAGGGGAGGGCATCCCACAAATAGGAAACCACCACAGAAAAGGTCGGTTCTCGTGTTGCCACTCTCCGGCCCTCTCATGAAAGGGGTACACAAAGAAGGGCCTCAGGTCGCAGGGTTCGTGTCAGTTCATATGGGGAGAAGCATGCCTTCAGGTACTGCAGGCCTGAGCCATTTGAAGCTTTATAGGTCAAAACCAGTACTTTGAATTGGGCCTGGAGACTAACTGGCAACCAGTGCAGTCGGGCCAGGATCAGTGTAATATGCTCAAACCGTCTTGGCCTGGTGAGCAGCCTGGCTGCTGAATTCTGTACCAGCTGGTTTCTGAATCATTACAGAAGTTAGACTATCCCTGTCTAGATAGGGGGGTAGCTGGGCCCAACCCAGTTATGACTATGTATTCACTTCAGACGAAGCATGAGTCTGAGGTTCATTTCAGAGATATTTGGATCTGAGGTAGTATGAGAGAAAGCAGGCTGGCTCTGAAGCTTTAGAACCAACTCAGAGCTGGGGGGACTTCTATTTTTTGTTTAGTTTACTAGTTTGATACTCTTTTGTACACTCCCCCAACCTCACCAAAACTAGAAAATGCCTGGCAGAGGGGAAGGGAGAGGCCGGGGAGGGGAGTGTAGTTCTGTGACTGGCAGGTCTAGCTTTCAGCAACTATAGCAGGGCTCTTTCTTTACTTCCAATTTACAGTGTTTTTGGAAGGGATGCAGAAGTAACATATCAGCAGCAGTGCCTAGGAACACCTTTAAGTTGTATGCCATGTTCATGCATACAATAGGGATGCCTACGCCTGCAAATTTAATCCAATTCTGCCAACTGCATACAATTATTGACACACACACCCTTTGTGGCCTACAATCCAAGGTTTTGGAAGAAGAGGCAAAGCAACCTGAAGTGCTTCAAATCTGAGGTGTGACGTGATCTAATTCTGCAGCAATGAGCTGAGGGAACCCCTATCCATCCCAGCAAGGAATGTTTCTTTCAGTGAAAAGCCCTAATCCAAGTATCCATGTTCCAAAGCCCCAATTTTATTTTATTTTTTTACTTGTAAGAGAAATGCTGGAATCTATCCTTACATATTACTGGGACTGTAGGAGATGATGCATTATGACTGTATTTAGTCCAAAACATAGCTGCTAGGGTGCTAAGTGTATCTGGGCTTTGGGGTCATATCACCTCTGTGTTTAAACAGTAACACTGGCTTCAAACTCAACTCAGAGTTCAGAGACCTACTTTTAAAGAGCTAAAGGATTACTTGTCTTCACATCAGCCTTGGATGTTAAGATCGTCTTCAGATGCTCTGTTCCAGGGGGCCCTGTCACTGAGGCAGGTGGCAATGAGAGTGAGGGGGCTTTTCATCCTGGATGAAGAAAGTCTGAGTAAAATTAATGTGGGAGTAAAGCACTACTATGTGAAAAGGCAAGTCTTTCAGAAGAGTTATATTCCACAGACAGGCAAGAGAAGGATGCTCTTCATAAATACACATTTATTTATTTAGAAATGCATAATTACAAGTGTTGGATAGTAGTTAACCCCTCTTTAGAAAAGTAGTTAAGCAACAATATCAACAAAAAAGGCAAGGGTTGTATGTGTATGGAAATTTGTTCTTTTCCTTTTTAAAAAAATTAATTTCGGTTACACTGAAACAAAACAGAAAAAACAGCAGCAAAAAAGCTAACAATTGTGATAATGGGCTTCCCCCCATTTTCTTTCTTAAATACATCCATCTCTCTCTCTCTCTCGTTATAAACATAGCAAATTAAAAAATTCTTCTTTCAACAGCAAAATATATTTGCACTCTTGATTCTTTCTGTGTGGTAAGGTATGTACTGCAAGACAGGCAAGAGTCTGATAAGGTATCTAGAGACGTTTACAAGGATGAGTCACGGAGATGAAAGGTGGCACATCAATTCACTTGTAATCTTTTGATTAATTAAGGTTAGCTAGCTTTCATCTTCTGCAAAAACATCTTTTTCTTTCAGTTATGGCTAAACCACGTCCATTAGGAGTCTTTTGCACTGGAGTGAAAATGATGGCAGTTCTCTTCATCCGCACATCAGATTCTAGGGAGCTGCTTCATTTGAGGACCTGTGGGAGGGGGTTCCAAACAATCAGTTCAATGGAGCTGGCTCACACTCTTATGTACAGGAGAGGGTAGGGAGAATATCCTCCAAGCTGAGAAGATCTTCAGCTGCCAGACAAGGTGGCTGGAGTGGAGTTTGGTGGTGGTGGTGCTTCTGCTTCTCACTGACTCCATTTCACTGAATCTGAATGCCTCCGTGGTCTATCTGCATTTCCGGCTGGATGGCTGACTGAAGAGAATCTGTGCTCTGCACAAGAGAGAGAGACAGACAAACATGCCACAGGTTTACCATTATTAGCAGGCTTGGCCACTCAGTTCAAGGGTGGTTAAGACCGTCTATCCTGTCCAAACAACCGCTGCCAACAACAAGAAATCCTAGAAGCTCTTGAGATTCAATGGAATAATTCCTGTGCTGTGTCAAAACCAAGGCCCATTTAGGTCCAACCATCTGGCTCTAAGACGAACAGTCTGGGACAATCTCATCCTTGGTTGCCTATCCTCAGGCTCTGGTGGCCATTAATTTTGGCATTACAGGCAATCCTTAGTAAATCTTTATTTAAATGTCCCACCTGGGCTCTGACTAATTCTGATGAATCAGCCAATATAATCTTTTGCAATGGACCAGGAAATCCCAGGCTTACTCTGCCCTAGATCCTACATCAGAAAACCGTTCATAAAGCAGAGGATGCCCTCTTTTCATAGCAATGTTTCCACATCCAAATCTTTGATTAAGGGTCTTCAGGTCTGGAGTCAGCAGAAGCTCTGTGCCTTGGAGCAGCTATGCATTTGGTTCCTGACTCAAATCCACAACTGTCTGCTATGACACCTCTATAGTCGCATGAAGACATCATGTATCTGACTCTGGCAACAGTGTCAGAAAATGTATGCCAATGTTCTAGGAGAGTTTGAGTGGATGGAGACCAGAAGCTGGCAGAGTTGGTACCCCATTTAGACTGCCTCCTTGTAATAAAGAAGAGTTCTACTCTTCTTAAACCCAGCAGGTGGTGGAACTAATCTGAGTAATAAAACTGGAGCAACAAGACACCCATGTACAGTGGTACCTCGGGTTATATATGCTTCAGGTTAGAGACTCCGCTAACCCAGAAATAGTACCTCGGGTTAAGAACTTTGCTTCAGGATGAGAACAGAAAACGTGCTCCGGCAGCGCGGCAGCAGCGGGAGGCCCCATTAGCTAAAGTGGTGCTTCAGGTTAAGAACAGTTTCAGGTTAAGAAAGGACCTCCGGAACGAATTAAGTACTTAACCCGAGGTACCACTGTATTTTTGTTTGCCTTGCAACTCCCTGGGGTGCCAAGGTAAGAACACTCCAAAGGACCCCAGAGACCTCACTGCCACCTTACTGTATTACTTCTAGAAAAGAAGTAGGAAAGTTGCCAGAGATTGGGGGAATACATGTTTTGCTATAACGTGATACAGTGAGGCACTTTTGAAAGTTCCAGAAAAGGCCCCAGGAGTGCTTTCAGCACTATTTGGATCAAACACAACCACTTGGAGATTTAGGAGTAGCTGGCTCTTATTAGCTGAAATAGTTACATTCCACTCCTGAATTATTTTGCTTTGCCTCTTCCAAGCAGCAGTGCAGATAGAGGCAAATAATTCAGGAGCTGAATGTAACTATTTCAGCCTTCTTGGACAGAAAGAGCTATCCCTTTTCAGAAGCAGCATCCTCTTCACTCTCTTATTCAATCGAAGGCAACATACTGGGATAGCCACTATTATCATCATCCCCACCACCACAAATTTATTAGATTTAGAGGATCAATAATTTTTCAATAAATAATCAATAAATATTCCTTGGACTGCTTACCAAACAGTACAAAAGTATTGCTGAAGTTAATCTGGGAAGGAATTTCTGCTATGTGAAAAAGAAGACACACAGAGTTGATGCTATCTTCATAGGCCTAATTAGCCCCAATCCTCACTCTCCCCATTTGACCCACAAGGGTTATTTCGGCCAAGCCATGCCCACTTGTTCTGCACTGAAGTCGTATACAGTATGGCTCAACTGAAAGCAGCTGGTCGGCAGTGCCTGCAAAACACTTTGAGTGGGGCTAAGTAAGACCCACCAATCACTAGGTCCCTTTCAAAGCACTCCACAAGATAGTGCTTTGAAAGGAGCTCTGCAAGCAAGTCACTTAATATCACTGCAATGCTGGTGACTGGCCCCACCCACAAAGGGTCAGGGAAATAACAATTTGGCCCACCTGCCACATCCAGGTCCCCACCCCGTCTTAATGCTGCATAGCTTAAAGCAGAGATGAGCAGAAGGTAGATCAGGATTTACAGGTATATTTCTGGGTGATCTGCAGCAGTCCAGCAAACGTTTCTGACTTGTGACTGTTGAAAAAAGCCATTAAGGAAATGACTTTTCCCATCTAAATTAGGGTGCTAAAATCAAGAATGTTCAGGGTTAACCTAGAGTGGACCATTATGTGAAAGGACTGGTACAATAAACAACTTCACAGTGCTCAGAGGCATCCTGTTCTTTAATTCGTACTGTATTGTCTTTTCCAACTGTCTCCAGTTGGTAGATCGGGGGGGGGGGGGGGCATTAAAAAAAAAAAAAAACCTAGGTAAATTTGACAAGTGTGAAGTCTGCTCACCCTGGCTTAAGATGACACCTTCTTTGCTATATTCCACTGTGACTATGAGTACAGGCAAAGAAGACAGATTTTAGCTTTTTCACTTGCATCCCACGTAAAGAAATCAGTCTCTGTCAATTTCCCTGCTGTCCCCCAGAAATTATTTTCCCATGAAGCCCACACCAAAGCACCAGCATTTTCAGAGGCGACATAAAAGCTTTAGGTTTTACAAAACCAGGTTTTGTGTCGCCTAGTGTTAAGCCAGTAGGAGTTATGTTCTAACCAATGCACAGTGGCTATCTGTTTTTAAATTTAATAGTCCAACTCTTCCATCACCTCTTTGCAATCTCTGGAAATGGGGCCAGGGAGTCCTAGCTGAAAAGGGTTCACTGTCCAGTGAATAAAAGTCCAACTAATGATTTTCCTCCCTTGTGTGGTGAATGATTAGCTTATTAATACAGAGAGCCTATGAAGTTCAAAATGGCAACACTTTGTTCTCAAATTAAGGTCACACACATTAAAATGAATTACTGCCTACTTCTGTTTGTTCTCCTGCCAGCTACAGACTTCCCAACACCTCCCCCCACCCGCCTTCAATTTTACAGGCCATTTGGGTAATGCTCACTTTATTCTTTATTTTTTTAAGTTACCAATATGAACATTCACAACAACAGTTTGTCTGCAGCTGAAGTGGCCACCCAAACACCTGGAAGAAAGAACTCTCTAAAACAGCTTCTTTGCAAACCCAGGCTTAATTATCCAAAATTTAGCCAGATGTGAAAGGCTTTCGAAGGGCTGGCTTTAAAGTGGAAGCCATTTCCCCTCGCACCAATTTCAGCAAAGGGAAGGAAAAACAATTCTTGTGTGGTACTCCCAATGTTATTGCTGTAATTTAACATGTCAGGAACCATTAGAACTTCTGTAAGGAAAGAACTTAATCAGCGCGTGAAAATAAACAAGGAGCCTAGACGTGAGATGGGTTGCAAGCTGGCATCTGTTCACGCCTGAAGCTGCCTTGTTCATACTCCGCCACAAGAATGTTATCCATTAGCCACCTAAGCACCTAATTTGTGGGCCACAAGTCCTCAGGTGGGCGGTTATTAATATCTGTGTTTTGCGCTGAATCCGGAAAGTGCTAAATGGTGCCTGTTGAGACCAAAATTGCTGTGGAGCACATTAAATAGTGCTAACTATAGCTTTGTTGACACTGAGTAAAAGATACAAACTGTACGTCAGCAAGCCTGCATTGGGGTGGAAGCATGCAAGTGCTGGAGTTAGGCAAGGTTGTCTAACTGGTGAAAAATTCTGCGCAACTCAAAAAAACATCCTCACAGCAACTGAAGCTGTACCAAAAGGGTGCATTTGATGACCCTTTCCTGTGCTTCCTGGATTGTGGCTGTAGTGCTAAGCAGGAAATCCAGGAGTAAAAACTCCCCAAAGGAAGGTATAATCCAGTGCACGTTTCCTGCATCAGCTTTACTGCAGCACCAACCCCTCAGCATCCTCTCTTTTTATTCAGAAATCAAACTGTTTTCATGGGCTGCCCATACTGATTTGGGCTCTGCAGTCAGCCCTGCCAGTTCCAGCAAAGCCATCTCTACCCTTGTCTGCATTTTAACATACCCCACTCCTTCATTTAAGTTTCAACATTCCTTTCAGTTTATCTTCAGCATGGTATAATCTCTGTGGTTAACCACAATATTAAAAGCTAACACGGCGCAAAGTGTCTGAAAGAGAGCAATTCCACTGTCGCTGCCAATGGTGTGGGAGACAGATGTAAAGATTTATCGCTGGATTCAAAACGGCCGACTCCTGTCAAAATCTGAGCAGCAAAAGGGGAGGATGAAGTCGCGAGCCATGCCTCTCACCCGGTTGGAAGGTAATTTATGGGAAAATTCAGAGGCCAGGAACCAGGAGGGCAGTTTGCTAAAAGAGAACACTTCTGATTATATGATGCGTGAACCCTTCATCACTCCAGCAGCAATAGATGTCTGCGGAACACTTTCTAGGTCAAAAAGCAAACTTAAGAAAGCAGGACTCTCCTGCTGTGAAGACAACTGTCTATGGCATCAACTCAGATGACAGTGAAGGTTTTTGCCTTCCGTATGTCTGAGGGACATTTGGAAAGAGTCCTAGTGCCTTAGAGAAAGGATGGGCTATTGCCATAGCTGCTTTATTTAGCAGCAATGGTTTGGCACACACAGAAAATCTGAGATTTGGAATTGCATTTGGAATTGTTCCAATAAGTAACACTTTCATGGTGACACTCACTTTTTTTCTCTTATAATCCCACAGAATGGTAGCATTAAAATATTTTCAGTGGGTGAAATCACTCACTGCCTTATGCAAATGCTTCTCCACCCACAGCTGGATTCAAGAGCTAAGTGGGAAGTTCTTGAGAAACCCACACTCCTGTGTTGCATGTGTTGGGGGGGGGGGGTTCTGCCACTGTATTTCAAGACCCTCCTGCTCATACTTTTGGGGCCAGTCTTAACATTCCTTGGAAGGTAGTTCCAGAGCTAAGGTGCCTAAATGAATACATGAACTATGTTCCACTTGCTCCAGGGAATCTAGGGCTCCTCAACACACTGATTCTTCTGGCGAACCAACTCCCAATGAAAGATAGTTTGATAGGGGAAGTTCAACAACTGATCTTTCCCTGCAGCACTGGGCATTTTTGAGGATATGCTCTCAATTCATGCAGAGTGACCTGTGGGGCCTGAGCAGCATGCCATATAGATGAGAGTTCTCTGCAATGAACAGGGCTTTTCTGCAGACAAGCTGATGTTGAAAAGGGTTTGCCAACATAACAAGTTTGAACTTGACACTGTACAGCTGGCAAGAGAGGCTTGGCAAGATATGACACATGTTGTTCAATAGATGACCTGCAGACACTCTTGAGTTCATGCTGCCTTGTGATCCCCCACCCAGAAGGCATCAACACCAAAGGTTACATAATATTCCACAACAGTCCGATCATCTCTAAAAGCACATTTCAGACCGGGAAGGGATTGGAGAGGAGGGGGACTTTTTATTATTAATGAGGATAGTTTTGTGTACTGCCAGTTGTGGGTGGGGACTGATTGGAACTTCACACCAGCTTTAAGTAACTGGCCAGCCCATATATTCCTTCTTCTTTGAGAAATGTGTTTAATCGTACTCCTTTAGCTATTCCCAGGCCTACAATACTGCATACATCCTGTGTATTATCAACAGTGCTAGGGCCATACAGTGCCATTCAGCTTCCAGAAATAAAGAATTATGGATTTGAGAAGGGGTTGTTCCATGTTTGATACACACTCTTGGAAACAAACAGTACCAGCAAGGGACAATTTGAAATTCACCATTCTCCGAATTTTGCAATGCAATTCTCCAGCCAAGCAATGTGTACAAAAATGCATATGTTAGGGTAAAGTGTGCATATAAACGTATGTATTAGTGGAAATAACATACATAAATGTACAGTGTTGGGAGAAACTGCTTTAAATATGTGTCTAGTAGGGGAAAATGTGATATTAGAAATTTGCTGAAGAATTGTCATGAGGACTTTAAAAAAATAAATCACAAACTGATGTGGAAATTGGAGAATTGAACTTAAGCGTGGAAAAATTAGAAACTGAGAAAAACAAAAATGGACAGATTCACCCACTCCTAACCTCAAGTACATCCCAAACTCCCTGGAGCTACAGGGGGGAATGGGCAACGGCAGGCAAGATATCTTTCAGGGGGAGCGGGTTCATCATTCCTTATCTTTACAAAAGGGAACCCCAGGTTTCCACAAAACAGTCTGAATATTTGTGGACAGATATAAAGTGTTATGCAAGATTATTCAGTGGTGCCCCACAAGACGAATGCCTCGCAAGACGGAAAACCCGCTAGACGAAAGGGTTTTCCGTTTTGGAGGTGCTTCGCAGGACGAATTTGCTATGGGCTTGCTTCGCAAGACGAAAATGCCTTGCGATTCCTGGGTTTTTCCCCCCCTCCCCCCCTTTTTCCCAAGCCCCTAAGCCGCTTAACAGCTGTTCGCTAAGCCGCTTAACAGCTGATCGCTAAGCCACTTAACAGCTGATCTAAGCCGCTAATAGCCTTTTAGCAGCTAATCTGCTAATCCCTTAAACCTTTAATAGCCGCTAATAGCCGCTAAACCGCTAATAGTGCTAATAGCGCTAATCCGCTAATGGGCTTGCTTCGCAAGACGATAAAAACCGCAAGACGAAGAGACTCACGGAACAGATTCTTTTCGTCTTGCGAGGCACCACTGTAGCGTCAAATGTTTTGCAATGAAGAGTATAAAGCACCCAAATTGCCTATAGATATTTGTAACATACAACCAGGCACCCTGCTCCTTCTTTCACCAAGAATTCTATACATTTTTATGCTGCCTAATGAAGAAAAAAAAGCTTTGTGTGCTCCAGGTTGCTCTACCTGCTCTGTCTGTATCCAAAAAGGAGGTACAAGACAGCTGTCTTTTGGACATTCCAAACCACTCTGCTGCCCCTTAATGGAGTTGCTTCCAAAAGGAGGCCCCTGAAACACCGGGCCTTTGGCTTGCAAAAAAACCCATTGCAGAGCTATAATTTATATAGAGAAAGGCACCTCAAGCTGGCAAAAAAGTGTAGAAGCATGTCAAGTAGAAGAGTACCATTCTAACTTAAATCATGGAACACACTAATCTGAGCCAATGGTTGCAGCCAGGTTAGAAATAGCTACAAAACAGGGGCTGGGAATGGAAAAGCTGACAATCTGAACTCTAGGAATGGAAGCACCATAAGCGGCAATACTGTATCAGTAGTATTATGGCTTGGCAGTGTGTAGAAGAGATGTAACCACAACTCGTCATTGTGTTCTCCCCGGTCACTTCATCTGCACCAGGGCTGGGGAGCTCATTCAGGCCACATCACAATCCAAGAAAAAGCTAGAGGCCTACACATGCTGATTTAGAGTCTGGGGTCATATCCTTTTGGTTCTGAGGCCAAAGTTTGCTTCCCCCATTTGGCTATGGAAAGAGTACAGAATGTTCTTGGCTCTGGGAACTGCCAAGCTCTGGAGTGACTCACCTTGGGCTGACTTGATTTCCTGGCTCTGACCCCCAGCACTCTTGAACCTGCCTCCAGCTCACCCTTGGGTAACAAGTAGCTCTTGAGTCTGCCTGGATCTGCCTCTTGCTTTGGGGGACTTGGCCTGAAACCAGCTTGACTTGGAACCCTGGCTTAATTTGCAGATCGCTTCCAAGGACACTATTAAGATACAGTGCCAAAGATGCTGGGGCACACTACACTTAAGCAGCAGTAGCCAGCCTTGGCATGTGCGCCAAGAATGAAGTTCAGCTTAAGAAACTTTGGGAAACTCCTGGATCAACAGCTCAGTCTTTCATGAAAAGACATAAAACTCTTAAGTGAGACCCTTTAAATAATCATCATACTTTTATTTTGTTTTTCGAAAGAGAGCCTCAGATTCTAAGTAGAACTCATAGGCTTCCTCACTCAGGGCTGGTGGAAATATTTAGGCATATGTGCTCCTTCTACCTACAGTAAGATCATAATAAGATAAAAGGGGCCCTGTTAGATCAGGCCAAAGTCCCATCTAGTCTAGCATCCTGTTCTCACATTGGCCAACCAGATGCCCCAAAGGGAAGCCCACAAGCAACACAACAGCACAACAGTACTGTTCTGTTCTGATGCTATGAAAAACAGGACAAACTGTGCAAAATAAACAAATGTATACAAATGGTATCCAAGGCATAGATTCCAGATGCCATTATAGGGCAAATCCACTAAACTTGAAACTGAGGCAGGAGAGAGATAGTTATCATTAAATATAAAAGAACACACTTACTATAGGCAACACTTTTACAAAAACTGAGAATTACAGGCCCAGAGGGAGACAAATGCCCATCATTCCTTTTCAAACAGAGAAAAGATCTACGTACTTGATTAGCAGCTGAGTGGTCCGTCACAGGCGCCAGCTGGACATACTGGACTTGGATATCACTCCCTTGGAGTGGAGATCCATCAACGCCACCAGCTGCAGGATCAGCTGGTGAGGCAACAGCAATCAATCGAGCGCCCGGCAGCACCTGCAGACAAACCAATAGAGAGAGATCCTGTAAGCAGACATCATCACAAAGGTATCATGAAACATCTGGAAGACCAAGAACAGATGCAAGCCCCCCAAAAGCTCAACCAACCCCTTAGTCAGTAACTATTAAGTCAGACTACAAGAGTTCCCAGAAGGAGAGGAAAATATTGTCCTTGTCTGAAAGACTTGATGAAAAAATATTTTTTTCCTAACTCAATAGGCATTTAATGCTTTATCTCTCTTATGGTCTAAAATCCAAAGCTTTTTCCATTGGATAAAAACATATTGATTTTCATGATTAATATAACAATGAAGTCCATTGTGTTAAGATAATGGAGTTAAAATTGTGCCAGCTTTATCTTTTATTTATACAAATCTAGCTAGACATTTCTTTGCAACCGGTAAGGTGGCAATATTTTAGGAACAACAAGGAAGAAATTTCCCTCAAACTGTTGAAATCCTGCCCTTGGTAATAAGCACATCATATTTTCCATCACCACTATGATAATTTCACCAGCTTCTCATAAGGACCATTCATAGCAGATTTAACAAAATTAGTGCTCGTCAAGTCCTATTTTAATTGAGGAATCATTCATTCACGCAATACTTTTTTCAGGCATGGAAGCATTTGAGATTAAATCCTCATGGTCTCAACAGCTCTTTTAATAAGCACTTCTACAGAACTTGCTGGGGCCACTTCCACAGTCACCTGGTGGGCATGACAAGCTCTGGCCAAGTGAGAGCATTCCATCGAAATATCTGGATTGCTCATATGGTCAAAAGCAGTATATTGTGAACAAACAACCTGGGGGGGAAATAGGCAGTGTATACTCATGTTTAAAGAGAATGCATTTGTATTCCTGGACTATGTATTCAGATTAATTTTACCAGATTTTCCTGTTAATCCAATAAAATAGCTCCTATAGTTAGAGGAAAAAATTGTGCTGAAAACACTGTTTATGTCCAAGGTCTTGCAAATCTCCCATTCCTGGGCAAGGTGACTGAGTGGGTGGTCATTGAAGGGATCATTTGGATCCCTTCCAATCAGGATTAAGGCCCATCATGGGACTGAAACTGATTTGGTTGTGCTGGTTGATGAACTCTGGTGGGCTAGGGATAGAGGGAAAAGCTGTTTCCTGGTTCTGCTGGATCTTTCTGCAGCTTTTAATGCCATTGCCCATGGTATCTTTCTGGACTGTCAAGAGGAGTTGCGTGCTGAGAGAACTGTTATACAGTGGTTCCGTTCCTTCCTCGTGTGCTGTGTCCAGAAAGTGGTGTTGGGGGGTGAGTGTTCAGACCCCTGGACTCTCACTTGTTGGGTGCTTCAGGGCTCCGTCCTCTCCCCCATGCTTTTCAACTCTATATGAGGCCACTGGGAGAGATAATCAGGGGGTTTGGGTTGGATGTTCACCAGTATGCGAATGGTACCCAGCTCTACCCCTCCTTTAGATCAGAACAAGAAATGAGAGGTTCAATTTATTTTTGTGGATTTTTTTTTAATGCAGGAAGAACACAAATGTACTAAACTCTGATAAATAGCATTGTTATACCCAATCCCTAGAACCTCCTTTCTTAGCCTGGTATTTGCAACAAAAAGGATCAAATTGGTATTTTCTGTTTGAGGCACAAAAGGAATACAGATGAGAGGATCTGGTGTCATAGCTGGCAGAGCAAACTTTTAATGTCAATGTATTCCTTAAATATTTGTATTATTCTGAAGATGGACCAATTCTTTCACAGCAATGGATCATTTTCATGTGTTGTAATAACACCTTTAATTACAGGGCTTCCAACACTACAGTACTCCCGCTTTGTAAATTTGTATGAACTGTCATAAGTAACTGGTTAAATATTTTGCTAACAGTAAAAAAATACCAGACTTGTTTGTAAGTAAACTGTAGACACAAGTGGAATGCTGAGACATACTGGGATGGAAGGGAAGGAGATGCCTCTTAATTAAACCATCTGACTGTGATGAAGTTATAGGACCAGAGAGCAAGCAGAGTGTAGAGATTCTAATCTAATTTATTTTACAGCTGTTCAAAACTACTGTCCTGCCTGTGGAATTATTACTGAGACAGATAAGAACACTGGTAAAAAAAGAGACTTCTTTTCCCCCTAGCTCGTCCTTTTACCGAAGAAGAATGTGAAAAGGAAGCCAGTATAGCGTTGTAGTGTATTATTTTTGAATTTGCTGAGCCAAAGTGTGGGCCAGTCCAGACTCAGTCACAGCTCAGTACATTTCACTCCTCTCCAGTTGGCTCAGGATCTCCTTTTTGTTATCAAATGACAAAGAGGACCTACCGTATAGTCCAAAAGCACCACTGCCACCACCAACCACACTGTCTTCAGCAGACAATGCAAATAACCACCAAGCTCTACAAAGAAACACATTCATACATCCCCCATTTCTCATCAGGACTTCAGAGAATATTTAGAGATGTGCTTTTACAAGCAATAAAATATTAACACAGCTGTGCTGAATCCCTAAATCTTTTAAATGCTTCTTTAACGGGTACTGGATGGTGGCAGGCCACCTTCAGGGAACAACCATTCTCACAGATAATGTGAGACTGTGTTTCTGCAAATCATACAGTTACAGCCATAAGAATTCTTTCAGGGATTTTTGGACTCAAACTACAGAGCTGTGGTAGCTAAAATGTAGCTTAAAAAGTCAGCAGAGATTTTTTATTTTTTGCTGTTTTGCATGATGGGAAAATAAGTTCAGATAAGACTGTTTTGCCAAATTCACTAGGGATCTGTTGCATCACCCCTGACAAATCAATGAGCATAATTAGAGGGGAAAGTGTGATTCACAGTGCTCATCCCAGCCTTCTTCAGGCTGACACTGCCCGGTTATGGCAGGAGTGTCTACACCGGTTGCCCTGGTGCAACTATTTCTTGCAAGTGGCTGCATTGCCCAATTTGAGAGGTTTGCCCCAGGGCCCTTTCCAATGTTGCCAAAGTTCCCGGGGCCTAACTGGATGCTGTGAACAATCCAATCACAGTGCAAGGAATCCTGGAAAATAAGATCTTGCCCCAAGAAACCACTTAGCTAGTTCTGCCAGGCACAGAAGCGCCAGTGAGCGCAAGATGCTACTTGCTTGCAAAGTCTTGCCCTGTTTAGTTTCAATGGAGAAAGCAGATTTTCTCTGTCTTTGGACATCTCGATCTGGATGGAGGAGTGCACAGTGTGAGACTGGGAACTGAAGAGGGAGCGCCCACTGTACTTGCCTATGGAAGTTTATGAGCTTTTTAAAAGAAATACATTCCTGCTCAGAAGTTTCCAAAAACATTTAAAGGAGACAGGAAAGGATAACAGATAAATACTAATAACCGTGGCACAATTATACTGAGGCTACAAATGCAAGGAAGTCTTTGTTCTTGCACAGCAAAAAAGCCTGGAGATCTATGTGAGAACTTTGGCAAGTGGTTCCTGAGCAAGAATACTGCCTTTGTCCGGCCGTTCATAGGATCTCTAGACCACCAGTTCAGTTCTGTATTCCTTACCTGCTGCTGACCTTAAAATACAAAAGGAACCCTTCTATGAAAAACCCTAAACAAACAGCTTGCCCCAAGGCTGAACTTTCTTTTGCAATTCCAGAGGGCTTCTTAGACATCCTTTCACACTGATACAAAATAGGTAATATAAGATGGTCAATAAAACCAAAGAAAATAGAAGTGCCCTTCCAGTTTAACAAGATACTTATAGACAAATGGAAAAGTGGGGAGGGGGAAAACGCTGTGAAGATGCTCCTCTCTCCCCTGCCCCCCCCAGCTTAGGAGCAGAAAAGGAGTTCAACACTTTAGGCCCAGCTTTGAAGAGAGAGAAAATCAATTTTAGAAGGTCAAAAAAGAGATATGCTGTGACTTTCTGGGGGGAAATAATTTTGCTTTCCATTCACTTTTGTTGTTGCAGTCCAGCATATGGAAGGCCACAGGTCTCACACCCCAAACTACACTAATAGGCAACGGCTCTTTGAGGTTGATACAAGAATACAGTGGTACCGTGGGTTAAGAACTTAATTTGTTCTTTACCTGAAACTGTCCTTAACCTGAAGCACCACTTTAGCTAATGGGGCCTCCCGCTGCCGCCGCACGATTTCTGTTCTCATCCTGAAGTAAAGTTCTTAACCCAAGGTACTATTTATGGGTTAGGGGTGTCTGTATCCTGAAGCATCTGTAACCTGAAGCGTCTGTAACCCGAGGTACCACTGTATTTCTCAGCCTGGAAATGCCAGAGATTGAACCTGGAACCTACTGTATTCAAAGAATGCATTCCACCACAGAACTACAGCCATTCCCCTACAGTCGTTTAGAACATGTTGGATTCTATGAAGAAAGGTAAGGTTCTCCATCCCTCTTCTGCATATTCCACATGTTGTTGGAGCATGGACAACTGCTGCACAATGGGTTGTATCCAGCTATATTTGACTATCAGCCCACTGGAATTATGAGACTTCAGTTGGTCACGTTCATCAATTTCAATTGGTCTATTCTGAATAGGACTAGCATTAGATACAACTCAATGTCAATTATTCTGATGGGTGGATGAAAGCCCCTCAACACCTGACTTTTTGCACATTCTCACAACAATGGCACTATGAAGGCGGTTGCATTACGAATTCTAGGGAAATAGTAAAATTAGAAAAAAATGGCCTGAGCTAGAATGCACATCTTTCTCTGCCCCCACACTTCATTCCATTTAAAAATAGTTTCCATCTGCAGCGAATAGCTCCCAATTAGCATTTAACTATCAGACCAGGAAAAAAGTATTAAAAGGTAATACATTTTCCTTCTTCTTTCCCTTGCCTCCCTAGTTCTCTCTCAAGGCAAAGCTTCCAAACCCTAGTAACTGCTCAGGTCACATAGTTGGTTCATTAATATTTACTGCTCACAATTATTCTTCAGGGAGCCACCATATATATGTTCATTTTTAACTTTAAGTATTTCCATGCAGGAGGATAGTTCTAAGGAACAAAAACCTGTTCTCTCAAAAGGACAAGTTCTTCAGTCTCCCTGCAGCCAAAGCTATATAGGGTGTACAGTTTTGTTACTGCTGCTTTGAGTGGTGTGTTGTTTTTAATTAGGTTGTGCAAATCCCAAATTTGTTTCCTTTTTTTAAAATTAGGAACTCAGCAATGCACAACAGGACTGCTCTCATTTTATCTTCTCATTATTCCTTCCTGTCTCCTAGATGATGGTGCAATAAAAGAAATTGTTCCTTTTACACATAAGATTTTAATTATTTTGTGTACAGCTATTTAGAAACCATTCATAACTGAAATATTCAACAATGCAAATAACAGCTTCAAGAATTTCTGCATGAACTTTTTTTTAAAAGTGCAGGGAGGGAACAGAAGAAATATGGTGTCATGGACCAGCTTTTGTGGACTGCAAAGCAACCATTTTAAAAGTCTGGAAGTCTGCTATGGCTGAAGAAATTCAGGGCTGCTGGTAGACCTTTGGATCCTGTAAAGCCTGCTCTGATTGACCTCTAATATAATTTCAGGACTAAGGTTCCTTCTTCTGGAGAAATTGCAAGGAAATAGAAGCAGGTGAGCAAGAAAACAGGAGAGAAAAAATATGTTCTAGAATGGATCCATTATTTCCAAAGAGTATTTGGGGAGCTTCTGCATTTTTGCAAAAGAAACATACTTGTTAACCCATCTGATCTCACATTTTCACAAGGAAGAGAGAGTGCTTGCCTTTCTAACCAATGTGGGAAGCATTTCTTACATATATTTAAGTTTGGATATAGTGTACTGAAATTTGGAGTAATATTTACAACCAAATACTTGCCACCAAAGTGACGGTTAAGTACCAGTAGTTTAAAGTGTGCTATCATCAACCCAATTCTTCATAGGCTCTAAATCTGTCAAGATGCAATTTGCTTAAATTCCACTAATCTAGTTTAGTTTTCCTTTCCTGGATTCCTTAGCCAACATGCTATGAAAACTGAAACCATTTTTAACTCTACCAGGAGGTAGAAAAGGAAACCAATAATTGTGCAGATATTATTCATTATCTTGACTCTTTCCTGGTGCAATAAATATTACCACCTGACCCTCAAGATTATCATCTGCTTTTAGTTTTCACATATCATCAGTAGAAACTGATCTGGTAAAGTTTTGCTCTATATTACTCTCAGCATGTCCAAGAAACATGAAGTCCATTACGTTATGGTTAATGATACAAAACCAGGGGTTTTTCCCCCAGCTGGAACTCAGTTCTGGCACCTGTCAGGTGGATGCCATTGCCGTTATAAGAGAAAAAGCAAGGCGCCCATGGTGAGTTTGGGCACCTCTTTTTTCTAGAAAAATAGCCCTGTACAAAATTAATGTGAAATGCCTATTTGGGGCAAACATGGCTGACCTGAGATAGACAACAACTGGCATGCCGTGGCTTATTATATTGGAACCACATGCAGCCTTAAAATAAGAGTTGTTCTCTTACTGTCCTAGCATGAAGACTCTGGAGCTCTGAAAAGGAACAGAAACCATTTCAGGGGCAGGAGCTGGCAACTCTAGTGGGCTACCAACAAGCCCAGGACTTGCCTTTGTGCTCTGCTGTGATCCAACAGCTGGCATCTTTTTGCATTTGCTACTTTATGAATAACAACATACCACCCAGGGCTTCTTTTCAGTCAGAACTTACAGGAATGCCATTGCCATTGTAAGAGGACAAGGGGGGTGTTCATGGTGAATTCTGGAAGGTCAAAAAATAGCACTGATACCACCATACAAGCATATAATACTCATCTCATAGATCATACTGGATCTATGACCCAGAAAATATATGCTGGAAATCTAGATACTCTGTGGACATTTTTTTCCCTCCACTGCTAGGATGCAGGGCCAGCAAGAGCCTACCATGGAGCTAAAGAGCAACGGCAGCTCTTTAAAACCATGTTTGGCTCTGTGCTTCTAGAAAGCAGCCCATGGGGTCAGTTAGCTGGACAGAATATGCATTCTAATGCTTCAAACATGATATACAAAATGGATGGAAGACATGCACCTTTAAACAAACAAATCATTACTTTAAGGCCTCCTGCCCCACGTACCAAAACATTTTCCTTCTCTTCTGCATATTACGCCTAGTTGTTAGGGCAAACCTCATGCAAAGGCCTCAAAGAAGCAACCAAAGGATGCTCCCCAGGCCTGTTTGGAGAACACCAGCAAGCCAAAAAATGCAACGGATGTTCAGCAGCAGGAGCAACAGCTGTGGCATAAGAACCAAAAGCAAAGACAAATAGCTTCCAGGGGATCCTGGGCTCTTGAGGAACAAGAATAATCACAGTAATTAAAAACCAATCTGCTCTTTATTTATAACAGTTCCCAGGTTTCCACCAAAGGTCAGTATGATGTAGTAGTGGACAGAGTGCTAGACTAGGACCTGAGAGACCAGGGTTCAAATCCTCCCACTCAGTCATGAAGCTCACTAGGTGACTTTGGCCAGTCATCCCCCCCCCCCCAGCCTAACATACTTCACAGGTTTGTCACTGGGATTAAATGAGGAGGGGTATCTGTGCCACCTTGCACTCCTTTGAGAAAAAAGGTGGGATATAAATGCAATAAATAAAGAAATAATTTCAAAGTGTGCTCCTTTTACTTTCACCCATATTAGTAATGGTTCCCATTCAATCCTGTGGATGAAAGCACTGTTCTTGGGACCTTGCTGCAGTGAGAGTAAAGACTTTCCCTCCATCCATGACATCTTTGAAAGGGATCCCAAAGAGTAAGGCAATGTAGTGTACAAGTCCTTTCTGTACATAGACACCACCAACCATAATAATGTGTATTTGCTAGTACATAATAACATAGTAGGGTCTTTTTTAAATGATACTGTTAATGGGGTTTTAGGCAGAGACCACCTTTGCTCACAGGTAAATTGAGCTGCATGTAGCCAGCCCCTAACCAGATAACATGCTCGGCTTTGCACCCTTTTGCAATTTTACAAAAGAGCAGCATTACCCTTAAAACGTAAACTTTAGAAATAATGCATTGTTCCCGGAAGGGAGAATACTGGAGAATATGGCAAGATGCTACACCAAGGTAGCAATGTTGTGCACACTTATTTGGGAATAAGCTCCACTGAATATAATGAGAACTACTTCCAAGTAAAAATCGTTAATTTTGCACAGTGGAGTCTAAGCAAGTGAGATGTGCTAAATAAAGGATAAATGTGCATTTCCCACCTCATCACAGGCAGTTTAGTACAGGATCTATTTACTGCTGAAATCAAATCTCTCTCTCTCTCTCTCTCTCTCTCTCTCTCTCACACACACACACACACACACACACACACTGTTTAACCAGGAATCATCAAGTCCCCACAACAGTTAAAAAGAAAAGACAACAAGCAATTATGATGCACCAAACAATAAGACAAAACAAACACTTCATGGTGGAAATCAGACTGGAAAACTGGCATTCATACAAAGGCACGCTTTCTAATGAATCATTGATTAAAGTGGGGACGCAATTTCAGGATATTATCTAGTTGCTGGAGGAAAAGTTACCTCATCTAGGTCCCTTGTCTGTAAACCATTACAGAGGCTATTCTAGGGGGAAGAGATCTGAATCCAAGATATGCTAGCAGCATCAGATTCATCACCAGGAAGATAGATAGATAGATAGATAGATAGATAATTATGCATCACGATTTCAAGAAAGTTTTATTTTCTTCAATTATGCAACTGGATAATTTGTTCAGGAGCTCTTACTGTGTGTGATTCTGGTGAGGATTTACAGCATCAATGTATAACAAAGACAATTTTCTGGATTATATTACAGGGATTTCATTTTGAAAATCAATTATTGTCCTAAATGTCCAATACCTCTGACTTTCTTTTTCTTTTCTTCTTTAAAGGTAACACATTTTTTGCCATTCCTATATTTAAGGTCAAGAATGGGAAAATACCAGGTGCTTGTTTGACTAGACATACAAAAAACATTTAATGCTGTGTTCTAGAATGTGAAATATTCCAAGAAAAACTCCTCCTCTCTGTGTTGCTTTATAGACTCTATATTCCAAAATTTGGAATTTGAGAATTTTCCATACTGTTCCAGATCCTATTATGCCTTTTAAAAATGTGAGCATGTGTGGGCTCTGTACTACAGTGCTGTCAAAGACCATTACTCCAGAGCAAATATAATCCCTGTTCCAAAATTGTTCAGGTTTATACTTATAGGAAGATTATTTAATTTTGAATGTCAAAGTTCTAGCAGAATACTTGGTAATAACAAAAGCAAACAATCCCATTGGGAACTACTCTTGCACCTGCAAAACTGAACTGAACCCATAATGATTAGCTTTGCATGTGAAGATGAAGTGCAGTTTTACGTAGAATCACTATGGAGTATCCCTTATTACAGTAAACATTCCACATGGACTGGAAGTGAAGGATGAGGCTACAAGGAGAAAAGCTTTCCTGGTCAGTGAAGGCAAATTCTACATCAATACACAAAGCTACAAGCCATTGTGGATCCTGGAGAATGTGCATTGCAAAGCCTCTACTTCTTCTGTTAAGTTGTTTTCTTTGGAGCCACTGCCAAAAGCTAATTGGCTGGTCATAGTTCAGGCTCAAGTTGGCTTAAGCAGTTAAGGAAGACTCTGCATAAACTGGCTTCAGTAGACTGGCAGACTTGCTCATACACCAACAGTAACAGATGTTTAATGGACTACTTCTTGCCCCAAGAGGCTCTTTTACTGAACTCTCAGACCATTACCAAAAATGAGCCAAACTACAGTGTTTGAAAGTGAGCTGATACATTGACTGGCCAAAGGCTTCTAATAAAAGCAGCCAAAAATCTGAGGCTGCTTAAAAATAAAAATAAAAACCCCATGCAGAAATATCCCTCGAACCTTTCCTTTTGAAGTACAACCTGAGCCAGATTCTATAATTAGTCTCTGTTCTGAGAAACATACAGAAGACAGCTTAAATGTTTGTCTACGACTTTTGGAGGTGGGGTTGTACAAACCTACAGTAAAGCCTTGCTAAAGAAACTGACTTCTCATGGAAGTGAATAAACCAAGATCAGGGAAGTGTAATCAGGACTTAGCTGTTGGAAATACAACAGAAGGGTAAGGACCAAGCTAAATGGCAATGGCCCAATTGCTTCCCCCACTTCTCCCCAATATGGGCTCTGCAGTGACTAATAAGTAGTGACTTGCCAAACTGGCTGGCTAGTGGGAAACATCCGGTTGCAACACGATGTAGCCAAAGTGGAAAATGATTGCCAAATATACTTCAAGGTCAAGGGGGACTTATTCCTTTTGTATAAATTTACACAAAAGTGCCTTCTAGACCAATAAATGTGAACAAGGGGTCTAAGTCACGTCTGATTTGCCCCTTGAGAAATTCCTTACGGAATTAGTTTCATCAGAGTGCAAGAGCTCAGTTAAAAGGCTTAAAGGCAAGAAATATGGATGTCTGCCAAAGTCTGCACAAAGTTCAAGAGGAAATAACATCCTAACCAATTTTTGTGCAGCATCTTATCAGCAAAAACTGATTATACACTCTGATGAAAAGAATGGATAGGGGGAAACACTCACAGCCAGGGATCTTTGGCTTTCAACCAGGAACTGCTGGTACCTAGACATGGAGAAGTAACAGTAAAAGGTTACAACTTGCAACTTCATAGCTCAGTAGTGGACTAGCATAGGGTAGTAGACCCAAGTCTTTTACTGGGATTTCTTATTTGGGATCTTGGTTTAAATCCTTACCAACCTACAAAACTCACTAGGTGGATTTAGGCAAGTTAATATTTCTTAAGAAAGTTTCAGCATGGTGTGGGAGCCCACATGCAAGTCCCACATAGTTCAGAAGTGGTCCTAAGGTTGCTCAAGTAAAAGACCAGCTACCCATTATCTTATAGCTACAAGCTGGAACTGAGGGAGCCAGGAAAAGACATCTGGCAAGAATAGTGTGCTTTGTGTTCAGACAAGCAAGTAGTAAGACGACAATGGCAAGGTGGTGAAAATTCTTGTGAAATAAACTTCATTATTTATTTGCCATCTAACCAGTGAATGTGAATCTCTTTGAGTGCTGCCTTTTGTCAACCTCAAAAGGCAAGCAAATCAAATCATGTTTGTGTTCAGCCCATATTTATCATTAAAATCGCGTCAAAATAAACTCACTTTTAACTAGGTAATTACCATTGCTCGTGCCAAGGAATTATGGTAACTGTTGAAGGTACTTGGAATCCACTAATAATTTTACACTGCAAAGCTGTGCTGATCTTCCAAAGTTCACAAGCATTACTTGGGCACAGTATCTTAGTTTTAGAAAAACTAAAGTAGCCCTTTGGTTTACATTCAAAACATCAGGGCTATGCCAAATTCCACTGGGGGGGGGGGGCAGAAACAAGTAGTAAAAGTAAGTAAACTTTACAAATGTTTTAATTTACATCATAACTGGCAGGAGGAGTTTTCAAAAGAGAATTACAAGCAAAACAGCATATAAAATATGGCTTTTGTTGTCAGGGTAACAAAACATTGTTCCAACAGCATGTTACACAAAGCTGGTAGAAATTTGAAGGAAGAGCTGACAGTGGTTCAAATCTCATGTGAGCAAAAGGACAGGACAGCTGTGTTTCCCTTGCAAGTTCAAGAGAAGGAAATAAATGCAGCATCTCCTGAGCTTTACCTGAGCAATTATGCAAACTGGCCCAACTTGGATCTGAAATCAGAATCTAAAGTGCCCTTTTTTATTGGTCACAAGGAAGAGCCAAAAAGGCCCCAACACTTTACAAAATACGCACATCTGCCACTCTGGTTGCTGCATGAGAAGAGAATCAGCAATTAGAAAAACAATGAAAAGCAAACAGAAGTTGCTTTAATTAAACCAACAGGCAGATGCTTCACATCTCTTTGCCAACAAAGGATGTCATGAAAGGTGGACCACTGGGCACAGGTTCAGGGTCCCAGGCAGCCCAGGGGGCTTTGCAACATGAACCAATAAGCACCCCAACACCACTTGCTCACCTAGCCAGCCAAGAAGGAGGGAAGGAAGGAAGAGTGGTGCCACTGCTTCTCCCAACAAAAAGTGCAGGGCATTTGCTGCCAATCACATCCCCTTTGCAATGATGGAAAAAATGAAGTGGGATTATTCTATTGTGCCTTTAAAAATCAGATTTTTTTTTCCATTTTGGTTGAAGGTGTGTTCTCATCTAGTGTCTAGATCCCAAATCCAGCTCAGAACTTCGGTCTCAGAGAAAAGTTCTTCACCCATTCTCTCTCTCTGCATGTTTTCTAAGATTTATAGGGCAATATATCTAAGATGAAGAAACATTAAGAAAGCTTCTAGGCAGGCCTTGAGAAGGAATTTTAGTTGTTACTATTTACTATATTTTTATCCCAGTATTCGGTCTCCCAAAGTGGTTCACCTCAATGAAAAGAGAGTGACATGGGCCCTGCCGTCAGGCTTACACATTAGAAACATAAAACATACAAGGGAAGAGGAGTGGAAGAGAAAACAAGAAGGAAGATCAGCCCTTCAAAGCCAGCACAAAGTAGTAAGCTACAAGCATTTATATGCAATCTGGGCCAAACTGAACTTCCATTGCTACTGTTTTTGTGTTCCCATTCAGTGCCTCTATTTTTTAATTTATTTTTGCAAGGCAAATTCATGGCAGCAGTGGTTCCCTTACAACTGCTTCTTCAGCCCTAGGACAACTAGCAACTGGAGTCAAGCATTCTTTTTGCCAGGTTTTTTTTTTGGGCGGGGCACAGCAGGTTCCCAGATGCTGCTTCTTCTCTGGCCAGAAGATTGGGCCCAGTTAGTCTCCCAACTAGCCATGATGTTCTTCCTGGGAGGGAAGGGGTGCAGCCTCCCAGTGGCCCTTTGTCCTAAGAAGGGGTGATGCTTAAATAAATATTCTCATTACTTGAAGGAATTTCAGTTCATCCATGGACTGATTCAATATGCATATGACTAAAACAAAACAAAAACAAAAACTTATTTTTGTTTGTTTTTTAATGCAGCCACCATTGTAAATAAAAAAGACATTCCCTTGTGTGCAGCAATGATGCTTTTTCTAAGATGGTGCCTGCCATGAGCAGTTTTTGCCCACTTTAATGGCTTTCTAATCAATTGATTCAACTGATCAGATAGTTAAAGGAAGGAGAAGCAGGAATTTTTTTTTGTCCCTTCAGATGGATGGTCTTTATTGAAACTCATTTGACTATTGATATAATATCTGCTTTACAGGGGGAAAATGATTTCTCTTTGGAATGTCAGCTCGAGGCTCATATTTTAGACCCCTAAGTAGGCAAACCCCATTATTTTCATCCAACTCTTTCACAGCACAGAGCAGGGAAGAGCCTGCCATAAATGCACCACACATCTGCTTTCTCTTTCATCGCAGCAAAGACTGGACAAATGTTTATTATCCCCTGGTGAAGGATGAAAGGATGTGTCTTTCACACCAGCCTAATGATCCAAACGTATTATTTCTTATTTTAAAGCCTTAAGAAGAGAATGAATCCTAGAAGGCTATCAGATTGTTTGGCTACGTCTTGTTCTAAATGTTAAGGTTACACAGATGGTGGCTTCCCATTTATGCAAGACTCTGTAGTTGAAGACATTATCTCCCTCTTCCCCAATCAAGGTTATTTAACTTAATGCCAATAATCTGACATGTTAACACTATATAGCTCCTTTAAAAAGTGAATTGGGATTCCGTTAAACTTCCCACTGGGAAAATCAAGTGAAAACTTCTTTGTTCTAGTCAGGATTTTAGAGTTCAATGGGTTGATTGCATGAGAGAAATTGGATCCAAAACAGTTCAGGTGGATTCCTGGTATTGGGCTAACTGTCACATATTGGATCCTAGACAAACCCAAAACTTGTTAATGCTAGGCTATTTTCCAAGCTATTCTGGACTTCAAGTCCCAACATGGCAACTCTCCTTGAAATGTAAGCTTGATCAACAGTTTATATAACGTTTTTATCCTGCTGTCACTAATGAACAAAAGTATCCATATCATAAACAGCAGGATAATCCTGGCTGCGACAATGTGTTATCTCAGAGCCATGTGGTCTCTCTCTCTCTCTCTTAAACTTTATTCCCAATTACTTAGTTGCTACTGAGAAGTGCCCACTCAGTGGTGTTACTTACAAAAAATGTTTCATGCACACAGCAGTTATTAACAGTTGGTGAAAACCAGGAAAGTATACCTTTATCTGAACTCAAGCGAATATATTATAAATTAGACATGAAGCTCAGATATGGATGTAAAGATATTTGTGCATTAATAAGAGAGTTTACTTACAAAAAGACTTCCCAGAAGCTTATGAAATGAGAATTCCTCTGTGGAAAATATAAATATTTATTTGCATCAGCCACTAGCCTTTGCAAATCCCTATGTGAAAGAATATTTGCTTTCGTTGGTCCAATAGCTTAAGCTGTATTGAAGGGTGCTCAGTTATCAAAACTGAACAAAACAAGTCTCCAAGAGAGTCCTGAGGAGGTCTGCTGCCAAGTAATTGGGCTGGGTAGACCAGGACTTTGCTAAAGACAACTTGTTATACTCTTTATGTGCAGCTGCAGCAGACCCGCCAGCATCTCTAGTTCCTTTGTGGCCCATCACAAGTGTTGAAAAGTCTACAACTCCACCTTGCTTTGCTGTAGGGCTTTGCGCTGGCCCAAATGACAGTCCCAGTCAGCTATTCCTGGCCTGTGGCTGACCTTGAGACAACCCCCTCACAATACAAAAATATATTTTGCTATCACCTGACCCACTGGGCCAGCCAAAGTCCTCTCTGATGCCTTATCCGAATAGCGTCCAGCATGCATGGTAAGTTTTCCAATCGGCAGATGATTGTCTTTTAAAGAAAAGTTTTTTGAATGTCTCCCAGTTTCTTTATGGGAAGCAGAGAGAGCAATATGGGGTGTGAATTTGAAGCAGATTCTATGAAAGTTCTGGACCCAAAACTGTTGTTTTCTTAGTGTACACATCTGGCTTTCCCCAGTATACTGCCAGTTCTGTAACTCAGTTGAATACCCAACTGGGAGAATATAAAACTAGCATGGAACCAAAAATAAAGGCAAGAAGCACTAATTTGGGTTCAAGCAACACTTGTGATTAGCTGAACTAACCAACTAATATTTACTAATGAGAAATGCTACTTTTCTATAAAAGCATAAAATGCAGAAATTGAGCTTTGAAGATGCAGAAAGGTATGTTTTCTTTTGCACACAAAAAGAAGACTTTAAGAAAACTAGTTTTCTCACAATTAGAAAACAAAAAGCCCTATATTATAAATGAATAAAACACAAGCATGTAGTACCAATTGTCCCCTGCTTGCTGAACAAAATTGTCTTTCGCCAGCCAGAAAGTTTTACTCTATTTTCTGGGGAAATGGCCAGCAATCAACACTGACAGGTTGCAACTTGAGCATGTTAAAAGTCTGAGAAACTAATTAATGCTACAGAGGTTGCAATCCTTCTTTCATTTTACATACACAAAATCCAGGATTTGGGGCTTCACCGTCTCCCCATTTTCCTCTTAAAATCCATGAACTTTAAAATAAGAAGAAACCAAGAGCCATATTTAAGAAACACACAAAACTATAGAAGTCCAAGAACACTGCAGCTGGTATATTTTATACTCCCCTTTCCAGCTGCAGTTTAAGTTTATCTAATGTAGATCTGTAAACTCAAAAAACAATTTCATGTAATCTCCTAAATGTAACCTTTCATTGCAGACCTATATAGCTAGTATTGCTGAACTCCTTAAAATAGATTAAGTTTTTAAAATGGGGGAGGAGCCCATTTGGAGTGGATAAAATCTGGTTTTCGTACAGATTACAATGCAATTAGATTTGCAGCTATCATATAGTTTCTGCAACTGCCTTGGGACTGAAAAACGGTCCTCCATATGTAGGGGAGAACATGGTACAGCTGTGTGGAAAAACCACAATCCATTTCTGTTTCCAAGGTCTTCATGCTCTACCCCGTACTGGACTACTTGCCCCACTCTAGTAGTTGTGCTGACCTAAGAGGGCTAAAAAAAAGCCCCTCTGGGTAGATAAGACAGGAAGAATCTAGCCATACGTTTGCAGTTAATGCACAGAAGAGACATTTAGGTATCATTCCAACTATATTTCCCTTCCCTTCCAAATAAAGACGGAATTCCCAGAAACAAATCTGTTCCCAGGGTCCCAAGCCTGAAATTCTTCATCTGGTTATGTCTTGCTATAAATCATGGCATTCATGGAAAGAGATCTCCAAATTTCATGCTACATGACCTTACACTATGTGACCTGCTCAAAATCCAGCTCTTATTTGCAGTACTTGCACGCAGCATTGACAGTTGATCACAAGTAGTGAATCCCTAGCCTATTCTAATGGAATGGAAGAACAACCTATTTTGACCAGTTATTACAGCATAGCAATTTCCTAAGTTTTCCAAAAGAAACTAACAGGGGCATAATCTACCACCAAGCTTCTTGCGCAAAAATTGATGAGAGAGAGAGAGAGAGAGAGAGAGAGAGAGAGAGAGAGAGAGAAAGCACGCAGAGTTAATTCTGGTCTTGGGTGACATTTTATCAGATGATCTGTGTGTGTGTGTGTGTGTGTGTGTATTTCATTGTTCAGTCCTGTTCTGTAAAGGGCTCAGAAATCATTGCTGTGAAGTAGTATGGGAATTTAATAACTATTTTTTAAAAAAATTAATGTAGAGGGGTGCTCAATTGATGGCTCCCCTTCAAATTGTGCTCCAAATTGGCTTTAGGTGAAGCATCTCTTAAAATCTGGCACTGCATTGTGCACCAGCCAGAGGATATGAAAAAATGGGAGCTCGCATGACCCAGAGGAAAGAGAGAGGTTGATTTGGAACTGGCAGGCCTGATTGTCACATCAGATCTCTTGGCCCCAGCGCCTCATCTGTATAGGACAATAATAATAGAGATGCAGTCTCAAACTGTTTAGTCCATCAGTTTAAAACTTAATTTATAACTTAGTGAGCAAATATTAATTGATAGGTCATAGAATCATAGAATCATAGAGTTGGAAGAGACCACAAGGGTCATCGAGTCCAACCCCCTGCCAAGCAGGAAACACCATCAGAGCACTCCTGACATATGGTTGTCAAGCCTCTGCTTAAAGACCTCCAAAGAAGGAGACTCCACCACACTCCTTGGCAGCAAATTCCACTGTCGAACAGCTCTTACTGTCAGGAAGTTCTTCCTAATGTTTAGGTGGAATCTTCTTTCTTGTAGTTTGGATCCATTGCTCCGTGTCCACTTCTCTGGAGCAGCAGAAAACAACCTTTCTCCCTCCTCTATGTGACATCCTTTTATATATTTGAACATGGCTATCATATCAGGTCAGATATTTAATCTTGATTGGTTTGAGATCATTTTCTTGTCTTACGTAATAGGGATTGAAGAATACAGTATCATAGGAGAGCTTTTCTTTCAAATAAATGATTATTAAATGGTAAATCATTTCACAATCCTTCTGTATCTCAATAGATGCCTATACTGAGTGTTGTTTTATGCACATTTAATTTGCTCAGCAGTCTAACAGTAGATAATTAATCAACTAATATTCTTAGTTGACAGCTGGTAAGGAATAATAGTGATCCACCTCACAGGGTTGTTAGGGCAAGCACATAATAAACGGCTGTTGGAATTGTGTATGGTAGTAATCAAATATATAACTCTCTAGGAAATTCGCAGTTTATGAAAGCTCTCTCTCTCACTCTCACTCTCCAGTCAGCTGTGTCATTAGTAAAGCTGCTCACATTTTTATGAGTATTTGACATATGGGACTTTCTATGAGATTTTGATATTTTTATAATACGTTTCATCTGCTTCAACCCTGGCTTCTGCCTTGAATTCTCTACATGGATTGATGGCTGCCCTCTGGCTTCTTTCCCCTTATGTTCATACTCTGTCATCCCCTCCACCAAATTCAGCACATGAACCTCCTAGCATGTATCTTTAATAAAATTTAATAAATATATAAAAAAGTAAAGTGATGGTTTCAAATAAATTTGGCAAATTAGAGAAACGTATGAGCTGATGTAATCTTCCTGTTTTACAATGAATCAGATATTAGTTTGCCAAAAATGGATTTTATTTTTTTTTGTTTTGGCAAGGGCCAATATGGCAGCAGAAGGAGGCAGTGTGCCTGAGGGAAATCAGGAGGGCTTTGGAGCGGGGGAATGCAGCCAGAGGCCGTGAGGCAAGGATACAAGGGGAACTTCACTAGCTGAGCACCTAACCCTTTCCCAGACACTGACTGTACTCTTCCAAATGTTTTCTCTGCCAGTGAAATGGTACAGTGCAAGGAACCCCACCTGACTTTTGGACTTATTTGGCCGGCACAATATTACTGAAGTCACCAGAACCAGCATGCATCACTGGATGCAGTCATAATATAGAATAAGGGCACCTATTTTCTTCGACAGAAAGTTGGGGAAAGTGTGCCATCACTTTTGCTAAAAAATGTATGCCTTTGTGTGGAAAAAACTAGCTATGAGTAATGTTTACAAGGGACATACTATGGAATGAACCTTTGGCGACCCTTGGTATTTCTGTACTGGGTTCAAAATTTGCCACAGTGTTAATTCCCACTGATGTACAAACATACTGTCATTCTGTGCAGATAATTGTGCTTTGCTCCTAATGACATTTACTGTGTTCTTTTCAGGGGCCCACACAGGCCTGTGCTACACTCATTACATGCTTTATTTACAAAGAATTCTTTTGATTGCAGTGCCAAGTTCCACAGAGATTGATGCCCTTCTTGAAATGATTACAAATCAGTGGGGTTTCACAATGCAAGAGAAGGACCCTTGCCTCTGACATTCAAGGATTAATGGCTGGCCTATCAAGACATGCAGAAAATGTGATGCAAAGTCCATGTGAACTGGGGTGAATGGGTGGGTACTAGAAGGCTAGAGGAATGTGCAACAGGTAGATCAGCAGCCGCAAAGGAACTCTGGATGGGTTACCCATTGCTAGCAGCAGCTAGTGGGGCAGTGTAACAACACATTTTAAGATGGTTTCACTTCCAGGTCTGGAAGTGGGTGCTTCTCACAAACAAAGGCCTTCCCTCCAGCATGTTGGGTAAAAAGTAATATTCACTGGGACACTCTCATGGGAGTTTTATATGCTACTTCTAGAGAGAAATATAAACACATGTGAGAAAAATGTTTTCACCCACTGTAATGCAAACAATGTCTGGTTTTCAGTAGGGTGAAGAAGGTACCCTTAATTCTACATTACAACCAAGATCCTGCATCCAGAGACTTTAATGGTACAGCACCATACCATTAAGCAGAGATACTGAACCCACTACATAAACTGGACCCAGCAAATAAATCAGTCAGGGAGAGAGTCCTGGATCGGCTTCAACACCCTAATGTGTGGATTTAAAACACACAAACACACACATGGTTTACAATATAAAAACACAAAAAGACATAACATAGTAACAAACAAAAACAATACCCCTTACAATTTAGAATGCCAGCAATTGTTTAATTAGTCAAAGGCTATATTATAGCTGTATCACAAAGTGATAGTATTCTCACTATTCCATGCCCCAACAGTTTTATGAGATTACAATTAATAGCAAACCTAGAATGCAGTTTTTTGCTCAAGCCTATTCCAAAAGTCCATTGCAAAACCTCAGTTTCAACTAGGATATGAAAGGCCCTAGTGTACTAGATACAGGTCAATGCCAACACTAAAACAAGATATCACTTGTTTGGGTGCATATGCTCAAATCAGTAATTCAATATGCACATATTACAAATAAATATATTGCAGTCATCTTGAGAGAATTCATTTGTAGCTATTTGCTTTACATCTGTACTTCAAAGATAATGCCTATTGGTCTGTAGGCAAGTGGAGTGGAGAGAATGGCCAAGTTCTATCTTATTATTGTCAGGCTCATGCCTTCTGCTTCTATAATCTGCAAACAACAGTTTATTGCCCAAGAGGGTAGGAAACTCTTTTGAGGTTCATTTTTAAAGATGAATCTTTGTTTATTCCCAAATTTGATTGCAGCATGAGGCTTCCAGCCAAGGGAAATACAGCAATGAAACTGACCCATTAAACTAAAGGAGTGAGAGAAGGTTCCAGTCTGGGTAATGAAGGATGAAGCTCATGCTAAATTATGTGCTATTAAACAGACATCCAATGGGTGTGACAGTCCTAAACTTTCTCAGAAACTACGAATTAGGCATAGCAGAGATATAAAGGATCAGGGTGAAACAAAGAAAGAAAGAAAGAAAGAAAGAGGGAAAATATCTGGAGTGTTGGCTTTTAAAGAAGTTACATAAATTATGTTTTTCCAGTTGATTATATCCACCAGCCTCTGTTTCTCCAAAAGAGCACATGATATTAGGAGTAACCAAAACAAGCTTGATATGGAATGGGAGGCACATTTTTTTAAAAGTTGGTTTTGTTTGGAATTCTGTTAGATAACACCCAGAGTGGACCACCAAAGTACCAAGGCAAAGAAACAAAGCTGCACATTTCTCCACATTTACTCATTCTGAGAGAACAAAATGGAATGCCTGAGAAATGCTTCATGGCTTGTTTCTATTTCTTAGCTATGACTATGAAATTCAGAGAAGAAATCAAGTCAAGAAGTTCAACAGAAAGATCAGAGGAAGAGTGGAAAGAAAGAAAAGTGGAAAGCAGGCAAGGCAGCCCACCAAATTCCAACTCTTGGCAAGGCAAGGCAACAACTGTCCAACTCCAAAGCAACCTAAGTCACCCAGTTGGCCCTGTCCAAGCAGGTGCTGTGAGGAAAGAAGGGTGAATAATCCATGGTGAGCCAAAGGCACACTGCAAAGGAGAAAACATACCCACACACCCCACACACAATCAACAGATCACTACCAAGCCAACTTGAGGGGGAAATTCTTTTAGCTCACAACAGGACTAGACAGATGCAGAGCACTACCAAAATTTTACACTATCCATGAATGCGAAAAGGCAAAATTGTCTGATTCTGGAGTGTGATGATTATTCCCATTTCAAAAAAAAGTGATAAAGCAAGTAGGAGGAAGTGGTTTATTATACAACCCTCTACCTTTAAAATCCAAAATAATAACACACATTACAGTGGTACCTCTGGTTACGTACTTAATTCATTGCAGAGGTCCGTACTTAACCTGAAACTGTTCTTAACCTGAAGCACCACTTTAGCTAATGGGGCCTCCCTCTGCCGCCACACCGCTGGAGCACAATTTCTGTTCTCATCCTGAAGCAAAGTTCTTAACCCGAGGTACTATTTCTAGGTTAGCGGAGTCTGTAACCTGAAGCGTATGTAACCTGAGGTACCACCGTACTAACAAGTTAAACACAACAATAATCAGAGAAGGGACAGGGAACCCGCGGCTGTCCCTAGAGCAACAGCCAATATGGCAAACAATCAGGGATTCTGGGAGTCATAGCCAGCAACTGAGGGTTGGAGGGTTGGCACAGGCTTCCCATTCCAGAAATGTCTGTTTACTATGTTGTGTTTGAACCACCAGGCTACACAAATATCCCTCATAGTATTAACTCCTAACTCCACAGTGCAGATTGTGCTGTCCATGTATTATGAAAACATAATAAGGGCAGAAATAAAAGTTCCTCCCCTCTCCAAGACCATTTCCTGCAACTCCAGTTGTGGGCTATACAACACACAACCAAGGTTTGGGAGGGGAGAGCTCTTGCCAGGACATGTCCTTAGGAAAAAATATAGGGAAATGATAGCTCAGTCCCTCCTGTGAAATTCACCCTGATTCCAATCTCAGATGTTTGCTACTCAAGAATGTACGCTGAAATTTCCCATGTGCAAAAGACACCACAAACAGAACCAAAGCTAGGAATAAATCCCACAAAATTCAGTTGAAAGGACAGTCCTCAAGAGAGCCTAAGAGCAGCAAATTCTTACGTAACATACTTTTAGTTATAAGATCAGCTTCTGTTCATCCGCGGGGTGTAAGAAGAGATGCCACTTGAAACCACCTACAAAGGAGCTTTTTTGCTCCTTTATGCATTGGGCCTATTAGATGGCAACATCTTGTGTTATTAGACAGTTGCTAAGAAAAGTGTGAAAGCAGTTGCTGGCAGAATTATAGCAGACTTGTCAGTGGCTTTTAAATCAAGGGCAGTTAAACACTAGAGAACTTGAGTATTAAAACCGCACGTATGATATTGCTTCCACTGAATCTCAAGGATTATTCATCGTTGTGTTAAAACAGGCATAAGACATTTTGCAAAGCTACTTGACCGTTGCAAGACAGTTATACTGACCCAATGCCTTTGGTGAAATGCTGGCAGCACTGGTGCGCTGGTTACAGTTACAGCTGTAAAATGAATGCTGTATAAATCAAAATATACTCATAAACCCCACAGAAGGCTGGCCAGAGAAATGCTGGTCTCACTCACATGCATGATGTTTATTAACTGCATATGCAAGATAGATCATTATATATTAAAAGCCAGTTATCAGCATCATCTGAATAGCAGTGCTGTTGTTGTTGGGTTTGATTGGGGACTTTTTACATGGACTTTGGGCTATAGGAGTGTTTGGTTGCTGTTGTTTTTAAAGGGGAAACTTAGATCTTTCACACATGGCCAGGGATGGGATGGCGACTATAAGGTACAGTCTTTATTCATAAAGCAAATAACTCTTTCATGTAATCCCTCGCTCATTTTAATATATGAGCTACTCCAAATCCCATTGATCCTTCATTTCCTTCTTACTGTTCCCTCATTCTAGCTGGCCTCTGAAAACACTTTCCCACATCTTCATGGCTTGTAAAAGCCAATTCTCATGCTCTGCTCCCTTTTCTCTCTGATATCATTTGGAGCCAGCTTTAATGGAGACTTCTATATAGTCCACACTAGACTGAGAGGATTCCAATGTTAGGTCCATACTAGAGTAACAGAGGTCAACACAAAACAGGGCTAACTATGTAGATGGGATTGTTTAATTTTAAAAGTAAAGTCGCATATAAATTTTTTGTGCTCCTGGGGCTTCAATAGAGGCTTTCCTAATGGATCATGCCCTGCAATATGCATGTTTGTGCATGATTTTTACAGGCGCCAACTGGCTCTTAAGTTACATTCTTTTCCTCACTAATGGCCCAACTATCCATTATAAGCTTCTCAGATTTGGCACTGGGCTGTCCAATCACCCTATGTGTGTTGCTATCTCCATCCAAGGAAGTCTCTCTGCATTCTTCCCACACTGTTTCTTTGTGCACACTAACTGCTGCCAGAAATGAATACATTATGGCAGAAACAAAGCCACCGCCACCATGTGCTGAAAAATGAATTGGACAAACTCTTGGCAACACGTTGAAAAGAACAATCTTGTTGTGACAATGGTATCAGCTACATGTTCTGTTAAATATATTCTTCTATCCTCAAGATGAGTGAAAAGAATGTTGGTTCCTAATAATTTATGTGAAGCTCATCTTCCAACTGGAGGGGTTTCTTCTTTTGCATTTGTGCCTCACAATAATGCTTCCACTCCTTGTTTGCCAGGAGTACCTGAAGAGTGTTCTCTCTTTCACTCTATTACTTCTTTGATGTTAATACATTGTTATTTTGAAGATCATGGGAGACACTGCCTAGCCTTCCCCGAGCCTGCCTGCTTGCCTGAGGGGAGTTAGTGTGTGCGGCAGCTGGCCACGGAGGGCAAGGGCCGAGTAGGGAGCCCAGCAGAACTGGTGCCAGGATGGGCGAGTAGACATGCAATGGAGCAGTGAAGTCATACAGAAGGCACCTCCCACCCGCTCCATTGGTTGATAAAAGCAGCCCTGAACGAGAGGCGGCCAATCTATTTATTTTGCACTAATCCACGTAAGTGCGGCCGTGCATGAGTGGGACGCACATAGGTGGGCAGGCGCCTGTACTCAGGAGAGTGGAAAATACCTTTACACATGAATGAAGAAGGAATTCTAAGGATTGATTCATGCATACACCTCTGGAATAGTTTGTGCTTTTGTAACATTTGAAACTGAAGCTGTGCAGATATGGTGGGCGGCATGGCTACTTCTTTGGAGATTTGCAGCACTGGTGGAAAAATGAATCATTTGCTCTCCAATTCTTGACATTAATACTGCAGCATGGGATTCCAATCTCACAGAAATGACAACCATTCTGCAGAGATACACAGGAGCCAGACCTGTCCCAAATGAGTATTTGAGAATATAAAACTATATTATGGTTAACTGTAATTAAAGATTCAGGTAGGTAGCCGTGTTGGTCTAAAGCAGTCGAAATAAATTAAAAAATTAAAAAATTGCCCAGCATGCACACGAAAGCTTATACCCAGAACAAACTTAGTTGGTCTCTAAGGTGTTGCTGGACAATTTTTATTTTTTAATTTATTCTAATTAAAGAGGTGCTTTATCTTCATAGCAACGTCAGACAAAGGGTCCCTTGGTAAGGAAGAAGCCATCAAACTTGTGTGTAGTTTTACATTGGTGGGTTTTTGTAACTGCAACTGTACTCCGGGATTAACCAGCCTACACCCCTTATTCTAACAATATCCATGAGTTTGAATGCATTGCATTACTAATAGGTGCTGAGTTTAGCTATTGAGAGCAGAGCCTTTAAATTTCCGCAAAGAGATAGATGCATGCATCACTATATTTCAGTAACACAATATTAAGCACTCTGTTCTCAATTGTCCCATGACTTTATCATAATCTAAAGTATAATATATCTTCTCAAGGTTTAAGAGGAGAATGCCAAAGGCTCTTAAGCCACACACGCTCATGCAACAGATGAAAGCCTGTTACAAACCCTGCTCACGTTCACCATTTATCAAACGGCAAACTCTTGGAAAGCTGCCAAAGCATACCTAAAAATCGCTCAGGCTACCTAAACAGCCACATGCAGTGAATATTTTAACATAGCTGTCAAGGCATGTCCACACGTTTTCAACAGTCTCAGGAACGAGGAACTGGAAGGGGCAGGATGGACACACACACACACACACACAAACATAAAGTGCCATTAACTGCTTTTTTTCCCCCTTACTCCAAACTGCCCTGGTTAATCTTTGTACTGAAAGGCAGTACAGACATCTAACAAATAATAAAAATGAATAAAAATGTTTCCCCTTCTTTTTGAGAAAGTCTGTGACCTTCCAAATGGCCAGGAATTTGTGGGGTCGGTGGGTATCATTTACATTTGAAAACAAGAAACTGCTTTAAGCTGAGGTTAAACCTCATTCTTATAAGTAACTTATAACACCCAGGGCATAACATGTAAAGGAAAATCTTATTTCAATGTATCACCCTACAGCTTCCGGGGTGGGGGGGAGAGAGACCCCATGTCACAGGTGTAGTATCTCTTCCACTGCCTTGGATGCTGCATTTCACCATTGAGTAATTTCTGTGCATTACAGAAAGATGCAGTTCAGCAGCAGAAGCCCAGAACTCAGAACCAGAAAAATGGGTATTTCAGCCTTTCAAAACTGCTCCTTTTATAATCTGCAAAATGAGAGGTTTCAAATGGAGCTGATATAGTTTAAGACGGGGGTTCAAAACTGTTGCCCCTGCACTGACCCTGTGCTACTGAGTGAAGCAGCAGGGATAAGGTGTTGAGAATATGAGACAGCACTAAACGAAGGACGTACCAACTGCCTTCTGGAATGTCATAATCATTTGGCTGCTTCTCTGCTTCTCTCTGGCATTCAAATCAGAGGCAGCTTTTGCCTCACTTGGGGATTGTAAGAAAATGTCAATATTTTCAAATGCTCAGCACCATATCAGCCTGCACGGATTTCATAGCCAACAGAAAGCAGACTCGCTCCACTTCCCTATTCAAAGGAGAGAGAGCCCACACAATGCACAATAAGCAGCAGTGAGCCTTGTCTATTTGTCAAGCTCACTCCATCCTGGGCCTCTTTTGGATGGGCTTTCCTTTTCAAGTCAACCTACATTTGATGTGCAGTTGTTGTTGTTTTTTTGCGACTTCTCAGGGATGCTTCTTGGAACTGATCAACCTCAGAGCTCTCTCACTTACACCCTTTTATGGTTTAAAAGATATTTTCCATTTGTCTGGGTAGGGAAAGGGTTTTTCATAAGGGATCAATTCCCTCCGCTACCTAGCCACTCCAAGATTCCTGTTTTTGTTCTGGCATCCAACAAAGGAACACTTTTATTAGGAGAAAAGTGACACAGTGTGCTGTCTGTAAAATTAAGTATATTTTCCCTGATGTGACAAGCTACCAAAGGAGGTAAAAAACATTTGGGGGGAAGCCCCTGCCCCAAAGCCAACAAAAATGGAATATCTTGACTGAAATGTAAAAATCACTGACCATTCCCACTCGTCCTAAAAATTTTTCCCCTCTACGCTTCCAAGGAATTGTTTAATGGGAAAGATTGTTTTAAAAGAGTTATGAAAAATGTTTTTTTAATAGTGCAAGGACACAAGGTTAAGGATGCCAGTGCTATTGTTGGAAGGCTGCTCAAAATGATCCGAACGCAAAGAATAAGAAGCCTCTCTTGGAAGAGCTGCCCAGATTTCTGCAGAATTATGCTTGTTTTAAAACAAGAGGTAATTCCATTTGTATTTTCCCTTCTTAAAAGAGAGGTGGCTGTAGGAGTTATTGCAAAATTGAGATAGGCGGACAGTGATCACCCATGCTTGTAGAGATCAGGCGAATTTCACACAGTTCTGTTTTCACCAACTAGTTAAGGAACAGACAGCCTACCCTTTTGGCAAACTTGCCACAAATCAAGTCTAAACTATAAGATAGCACTCACTGTAGCACACACTGAAATACAGATGCAGCACCAACTGCACTGATGTGGTCTTTCCAAGTGAATTGAATTGGGGAGAAGTCAAAAGTAGAGGGCAGAAGGGGCAGGAGTGGAGTCTCAAATATGCCAGAACTGCTGGGCTATGCTGCTGTTCAGGAATGCAACAAACTCCTGCCTGTGATACTTCTGCACTAAAGTATTCATTTCCACAACATTCAGTCAATATGTTATAGCTAGTTCACGTGGATACATTTCAACACTTGGTGGGTGCAACATTCAGTGATGATGACTTGCTTTCACTCCTCTAACACCACAGATAAAGCTTCAAGTACAAGAGTCAGTCATCCAATGTAAAATAACATGGGCATGCATGTGAGAATTGTCCCTTCATTTCCAGACTTTCATGGGCTGCTACTAGACTTTTTTTTAAGTACAGAAACATTACTCCAAATCTTTAGTGGGCTAATCATAAATAATAAATAAAAATCAGCACTGACTTGAGCATGCACGTGTTTGGACCACAGCAACCTAACCCTGAACACAAAGGCTTGGAAAAGGCTTGGAAATGAAGCCTTAATTCATACAAAAATGCTTCAGCCTTCAGCTGCTGACTTTCTTAGAGTTACTAAGAACTAGTCATATATTCCAGATCCTCAGCTAGAACTTTACAAACACAATTTACTTTAATGCAAGGTAATCCAATTCATGGTGACATTTCAGGGTTTTTTTTTAATTTCTGGGCAAAGATTAAGAGGATTCAGAATCGCCCCTTCCAAAATCAAACCAGTAAAAACAAATTATACTCTATTCATTGCTGCAGCAGTCATTCCATTTCTTTGATCCAAAAGGTAAAGCTTATGCAATTTATTCTGATGAACAAAAAGCACCAGTACTGTATATTGTAATGCAAATGATTTTTTTTCCTTCTAGGGAAAAGTTATTTTAAAAAACGTCTTCTTAGCTAGAGAAATGTTTTGTAATCTGATGATCATTTTTTTAAAAAGGGGGGTTATTGTTCAAATCAAGTTTGGGGCATTCTAGACGAATGGGTATGACATTTATATCCGGCATTGAACTGAAAGTTTAGGGCTAACATATTAGACAGCCCTGAGTAACTACACCCTTGCTGACTGTTTGGTCTAAATGACCGGATGTTTTCCTTGGAACTGAAACAGGTGGGGATTTTGGACTCAACAAGATTAATTTGAAAGCACAAAATCTGAGCAATCATTTTGGCCCTAAGCTGGAGCACTCTGACCCAAATTATCATTCGCCTGGCCAGCTTATTGCCATCTAAATCATAGAAGCTTTACCAGAGTCAACAGCATTTTTTAAATATTTATAACTTATTCTTACTAAGTATAATTTATTGTTACAGAGATGGAACTGTCTCTTCTCAAGTTCCATTGGAATGAATAACAGTCACAAAGTACTTTTTAATTATTGCATTTCAACGGGTTTTGAGCTGCAGCCATTTCCAGTGGCCAGACTCACGTTAACAGAAATAGTGCGCTCACATTTCCTTCATCTCATGTTCCCCAGTGAAACTGCACTGCAGTGCAGGAAAGCAAGGCAATCCCCCCCCCCCAAATTTTCTGACAAGTGTTTTCACAACACACATGCCACGATTCCAGCCTATAGAGAGTCCGGAAGGGTCTTGAGGGATGTGGGGTCAAAAAGAGGGAACTTAAGGGGAAGTCAGCTAGCCTTTCTAAGTCTTTCTAAGGAAAGGTCAGAGAAAGTCTGACTACTTTAGAAGTCTCCAGGTTTAACTAGTCTCAAGCGGACTTTACTCCTATTCTTCCCTGGGCCAAATAATCTTCTATATCCACCCAATCTGGCAAGAGCTGATTTTGATAAGGCAGTTAAAAAAACACATTCAAGATAAATAGTTTATGGCACAAAAACATTTGGTGGTGACCTCAGTCTTTCTGTAACTTGGGAGGCAATATTCAGACCAAGTACAGCATTTGCTTTGCAAAAGGCCATTCTCAGTGTTTAAATGAGAGGGAAAGAGAAAGTATTCAAAATAAACGGATTGAGAGCTGCTAATCCAAGACAAATATGATTATTAGAAGAAAGTTCCTGCAGAGCTTTCTTCAGCCACCTTAATTGTTCCATACGGTAGAAACAACCTCTCATGTTGACAAGACAGCTGGACTTCAACCCTGAATCCCAGCAGGCCACCTACTTTAGGTACATTTAAAAATGGCTTCTAATGTGAACACCCAGAGATCACTAATAAAATACATTGCAGAACCAGCTTATTTGCAAAGTAAAAATATTTGCACAACTTTTGTGCTGCAACTCTGACCTGAAAAAATATTTTTATAGTGAAAATGTTTGAATTTCCATGGGCCTAATTGCTACTAAAGCCTTCAAAGCAGGGGTTACTGCAGGCCTCTGTTGCAAACAGGCTACCAATTCCCAAAGGAGTTCCCAAGCAATGAATAATAAGGGGAATAATAAGTAAAATTATTATTTTTATTTTATTTTAAATTGCATACATTTCCCTTCTTAAATCTTTTCATGGTTGCATGAAAACAAGCAGAGATAGAGAAGGCAAAAGCACGCTTTCTAATTAAGGTTTTTAATTAAAGCCCCAGTTTGCATCTCACCCTCAGCAAGCCACTTTCTCTCAGCTTTCCATCTGCAGTATGGGGATAATGCTAGCTTACCTTACAGAAGCAGGAATATTGTTAAGACTTACAACCAGACAATGGAAGGTCAAAAACACTCAAAAAGCACTATACAAAATAAGTGGTTTAGAAATAAATGAATAGAGTTGCTGTTATTCACTCATCTAATGAGGAGTAAAAAATAGTCTCCAGGGAAGCAGTCACAGATGTTTTTGCAGAAGTGTATTTTTTCCAGGCTGCAGATCATATGTACTGAAATACCTTGGACAAACTGATTAGTAAAAAAAAAGAAAAAAGTATGTGGACTTACGTATGTACCTACCTACATATTTTTATTTGTATGCTGCCTTTCTCTCTTATATGCAAGGCTGCTGTGATTCTGTCGTCATCTCAGTTATGTGGTTTTGCTATCACCACTGAGTTTATACAGAAAAGTGCACAGAAACTAAAGAAAAAGATATAGACTTTTTCCCACCTTCAAGATTTTACCCATTCAGCCCTGCATATGTGTACTCTTCCATGCACAGATCTTCTTCCTTCACTGAAATAAACCAGGAACACAGCATTGGCTCTAGGTCAGGGAAGGAGAACCAATGGCCCTCCAGATGTTGATGGACTACAGCACCATCACACCTGACCATTGGCCATGCTGGAGGGCCACAGGTTCCACATCCCTCTTGTAGGGCCAGTGGAAAAGAGTGGCTTATGGGGATTTTTGTCATCTCTGTCCAAAAGGGCCTTTGGCTGGTGAACCAGCCATAGCTAGAAATAAGCACTCCTAGCCACAGAGGTTACTTGAGGCTTCAGTGACAAAGCTGGATCCAACAGAACTCCCACGCTACGCACCTGCTCTTTGCATGAGAGTGCAACCCTGTTCAGAGCAGATTTCTCCCCATCCCTCAAACACGTAACACCTCCATCTTGTTCTAATCTGCTGCCGAACAACCAGCCCAACATTGCCTCCAAGAACTGATCTAGAACGTCCTCATATTAGTGACAACTGACTCCAAATCTCCGGTTGACGTCTTCCAAAAGTTTTATATAGGTGTTAAACAACAGCAGAGGGGGTGAGGAGGGTGAGGGATCCCTGCAGAATACCACTGGGTAACTCCCTGGCTCTGAGTAACAGCCTCCCTTTGCTGTTCTCTGAAAGCAACAAAGACAGCTACAGTGCCATGAGCAGCCCTCAAGCATGTCTCAATTTACTGTTGAGCATCCCACATTTTATACGGAACTTAGGTGGGCGTTCTGCAGTCTCATTTTATGCAGCCCCCCTCCCCGTTCCTCCTGAAGCTGTGCCATTGCTCCATCCTTCTTTTCTATTTATGTACTCCTTATTTTTCCAGACTTTCCCTTTCCTTCTATATAATTTCAGAACTGAAGAAACAGTATTTTGTACAATAAAAGTAAATTGATTTTTCAGAACTTTTTCTGGTTTTATGGCTTGGAAGAAAGACGCTCTCAGTGCCCCAGCCGCTACCCCATTGGTGTGTGTTTGTACACAGAGAGAATGTGAACCCTGAAATAAAAATTACTTTACTTGCTTTCCAGCGCAGTAGCTGTATTGGTGTGTGCTTTAAAATATAATTATTCTGTATGCTAATTTGAAAGCAATTCATCAGACCTGGGGGGGGGGGGGCGGTTACTTTCTAAGTAGACTTGGGAATTCTAATCTAAGTTAGCTATGGTGAAAAATTAAGCACCGCAGTCATTAGTCATAATTGGTTAATCCAGAAGAGTTTTGACCCTGGCTCTGCCCAAATTACCCCTGAGCGAATGTGGCTCTCAACAGAAAAAAAGCAACCAAACCATGCCCACCCCTGTTTTATAATACACATTGACGGTCTGTGTTCATCTCAACTCTTCATGGTATACAAGCCACTTAAGCCCAATCCTTGAAATTCAGTTGTTGGGACTAAACTAGCTTAAGTATAAGCACAAGCGTTTAGGCAGTCTGTGAATTACAGAATGTGTGGCTTTGTGCCATTCCTGTGTAGATCTTCTGGACTGTGTGACTAACCTTTCTATAACCTTTGGCACTCCACAATGATAAATCAAAGGCCACTTGACAGTCATAAGGCTGTTCAAGCTGGGCATTTAAAAATCAAACCTGCAGCTTGCTAAAAGCCAACTTTTCAAATACATAAAAAAATAAGCTGTTTCTTTTCCCCATTTTCTTCCCTGTCTTTGTTTATTCAGGAGTTCAGTAAACCCAGCTGGATCACAGACTGTCATCAAAGAAGCATTCTAAGGCCAGCATGTATTTGATGCCAATTGTCTAAAAATAAATGAAGACTTTGCCACTGGAGAATAATTGTTTAGGACCTTTGCAATGGATAGTAGCTTTTTAAAAATAAAATTAAAAAATATGGAGAAAGAAGATGCTCTGATTAAAGACCACACAAATGCTTTAAAGCAACAGTTCATTTTGCTCAAAAATAACAATGCAAGCAATTGTGTAGCTAAAGATTCCAAAAAAACTCCATGCACATCCAGTATCTAACATTAACACATTTGAGTGCAAATTTAAGAATTGTAGGTTCAATTAGTCAAGTCAAAGGTTCTAATGTAGATGTGGAAACAAAGCAGCTATTGACAACAAAATGGACCAGTTTCTTTTTGCTACTCCCAGCAGGTCCCAATGGTGACAACATACAACCTTCACTCATTTCAAGAACAGATGATCATCACACGACAGTATTGGGAGGAGGGGGAAAACAGGAAATGGGACTTTTTGCTACTGTCACACCATTGGCTACGCAAAGTCAACAACAGTAACAACAATATGGTAGAGGTTCACACAGTTGCCCTGATCCACAGCCCTGTGAACACTCTGATGCGCACATGGAACTTCTGTGCACATGAGTAGGTTCCATTCAAAAAATGCTGCCACTGAAGGTGGTGTTTCATTGGTTGGGTGCTGCTGCTGCTGCTGGTGGTGTATTATTACTGGAATAATCACTGGTTGGCTTTGGATACTGTGGTTCAAATGCTGTGCTAATTATATTATATGTGGTTTGGTTATATTATATTTTTGTGTACTTGATACACTTATATCCAGCTCTTCTATTGAAAGTGGTTACATTGAGCTCCCAGCGGTCAACCACTCATGCACTGATCAGGCCCCACACCTCCTTAGTTTCACCTTGCTCTTCATTGGCTCATACAAGCTTTTAGGGATTTTTTGAGATGAAATAAATATAATGGAAGGGTAGCCCCCACACGCTCAGTTGCTCCCCCTAGCAAAATGATGGGTGAAATCCTAGTGAAGCAAGGGCCAGGGGGTCCCACATCAAATTGTTTGAACAAACTATGGAGAGATAGATGTAGCTATAGATATAGCTATAGATATATACCATAGTTACACACACAAAAACACACAGAATCTCACACACCAGGTCAACTCCTACTGCTGGTGATGGAGCTACAGTTTCAGTGATAGCAGATTTGTAACTGGTTCACAAATTTGCAGTATCGTTTGGAGGCCGCTTCTTGCTGTACTCAGATTCAGATGCCCAAGTACATGTCAAAGAAGTATCATGTGAACAATGAAGCATACACAAGTGTTTGATTTACGGCAGCGAAAGGGAGTCGGTGGCACTCCAGGTATTTTAGCTGAACTGTAATTCCCAAAAGCCCTGACCATCGGCAACACTGTCTGGGGCTGATGGGAACTGGAGTCCAACAGCATCTAGAGGGCCACATGTTCCCCATCACTGAGTTACAGCTTTTCTAATCAACATGTTGCAATCAGAGGCTGAAAGTTTATCCCTTTCAGGACTTGCTGAAGCCAACTGTCTACTCTCAGAAATAATTCTGGCCCTGTAGACATACTATTTTTGTATTCTCTTTTAACCTTTTGTACATTGTGACAGATAACCTCAAGAAAAGACCCACACTTCCCTCCGAAGTTTGCCAATAGAATCCCTCACGGAAACTCGTCCAAGTTGCAGAAGCCAAATGCAAGCCAAAACAGTTTTATTTTCTCAATGCAAAAATCTAGACAATACAAGAGGGTGAGTTATGCACTAAAAGGACAAAAACAAAACAAACCTTCTAATGCATATTTGGAAACTAACTAAACCTTAGCACTAGTTTTTGTACAAAGAAATAGTAAGAAATCCAAGTTTGCAAATGTGAATCAGCTATCATTTTTTAAAGAATCATCTCACAAGCTAGTCATGGAAAATCTGGTAGAATGAGGAAAGGCCCACGACACAGTGGGCAGAACACCAGCTTTGCATGCTGAAGGTTCCAGGTTCAGCCCATGGCATAGACAGTTAAAAAGGATCAAGCACCAAAAACATAAAAGATGTTCTCATCTTTTGAAACAGTTTTCCCCTTCCCCAAATTTCTCTGGCTGCAAATAGGGTAGAACATTTTAAGTGCTGATTCGCACCAGAGCCTTAAGCAGGTATAAGGCAGCTTCCTCTGGAACTGCAAAGCTGTAAGAGATTTAACAGGTTATGCAGTCCAACTGCCTCCTATGTCCCACCCTCAAGACCAACTTTTCGTCCATGTCTGAACCATCCACTCTAACCCCGCCTTGCCTGCCACTCCACCATCCTTCAGTCCCCAGCTTTCCCCCTCTGTTCCTTATGTCCTGCTAATGCAGCCTAAATCCTCTGGAAACTGCTCATGTCATTTCAGTTTTTAGAACCACATCTAACATTCATTTAATGGATATTTAACACAGAAGAAGTGGAAAGACAGACAACAGTAGTGCTGATGTTATTTTTTCATTTTATTATGGTTTTTTTTTTTAAAAAAAACTTTTCCTTCTACCTGCCTCTGCATCCCATGCATGTACATTGCTTCATTCTCTCTGGAGCACAGGCATTAAAAAAAAGTCCCCCTGTGCTATTTTTCAAATGGTACTGCTCTTGTACAACTCCAAGAGGGTTCTGAAATAGGTGATAAAAGGACCCCTGACCGTTAGGTCCAGTCGTGACCGACTCTGGGGTTGTGCGCTCATCTCGCTCTATAGGCCGAGGGAGCCGGTGTTTGTCCACAGACAGCGGCCAACATGACTAAGCTGCTTCTGGCGAACCAGAGCAGCACACGGAAACACCATTTACCTTCCCGCTGGAGCGGTACCTATTTATCTACTTGCACTTTGACGTGCTTTCGAACTGCTAGGTTGGCAGGAGCTGGGACCGAACAACAGGAGCTCACCCCGTCGCGGGGATTCGAACCGCCGTCCTTCTGATCGGCAAGTCCTAGGCTCTGTGGTTTAACCCACAGCGCCACTCACGTCCCCGAAATAGGTGATACTGCACACTAATATGGTTGTCCCATATTCGATGCAACAGAAAATGAAAGATAAGAAACTGTGTATGTAATTTTTAAATGTGTCAGGCACAAGAAGGATTAATGTTTACTATATCTTTATGTTTTCAGCTGTTCCTGCTAACACTCCCTTTCATGGTCCAACAGAATTATAGGGGTTCTCATCTTGATACTGGAGGGTGGGAAGGGGGGTTTGCTTGTCAGTGATACATAATTTTCTCTATGAAGAAAATTAGAACTCCATGAGCAGAGAGAAAACTGTCCCCAATGCTGCATTTCTGGACCACAAAGCCAGGGATAGGGTTTTCCTGTACCACAACTTGCTTAATAAAGAAAAGATGTGTCACCTAAAGCTCATCCCATCTCGTATGATCTGTGATCTTCGACATATGGCTGACATGTTGCATTGGCCCCAGGAAACACAGACAAGGGGAAGACTCCCACTACAGTGTCAAAAAAACCGTACTATGCTTTCCCAACCATTAAAGCTGTAAACTGGGCCAACAACCATTTGCCAGTTTGCCTGTGCAATATATATATCCAAGGAACTAATCATTTCAACTGTATCTTGGATGAACTTTCAATTCTGTCTATGAAGCACGCTTAGTGAAATATTCCTTTGTAACTCCATTTTAAAAAAGATAAGAGTCCAGTATATAATTTTGCAGGTGTTAAATAGAAATTTAAACATCCTAGCGTCCTCAACATGACCAAACAATGTACTGAACAGATTCAAACAACAGCAACCACAGGGAAAGGGGGAGGGGAAAGAGAAAAGAAGAGAATCTGATCTTGCACATTTTTCACATCAGGCTTGGGTCCTGCTTTCCTTTATAAGTGGGTTGAAAAAAGAAATGATTCACAAACACTCCCACCAACATTTAAATGTTGAGATGTTTATGGTGTCTTCCATATGGAGGTCGATTGCTCCAGCTAGCCTGCAAGCAATGGGAATTAAAAGCCACAATAATGATGAGAACGTGAATCCAATAACTCCCAGCCTTGCTGGGAGAACACATCAGATAGTTGTGACCACAGAGTTGTCTTTGTTTATGCTGTTTTGCAAAGCTTCGTATGCTGCGATCAGCTCTGCAGCTTAAAGTGACTTAATGAATAAAATCTGCTAAAGAGATAACTGGATGGAGGCTGGCTGGAACACTAAGGTTGGGGAAGGACAACGCTCAGTAAATAAAATTACTGGTGTAACCCACCCAAATTCAAAAGATACAAGTTAAAGCTGCTAGACTACTCTCCTCTACTCCGCTCTAGAAATTTTTGCTAATAACATGAAGACTCTTTTTTAAAAAAAAACCATGGCTGGCACAGCATGCAATCCTGAAAACTGCTATTTTTAAGTTAAATGCTAGTTGGTAGAAATTGGACTGCTTCATTTACATCATCTGAAATGGGTGTGGACTTAAATATTTTTATTGCTCTTGCCTTGGATGTTTTTGGTTGTTGTTTTTCAAGGCTGCACAGGAAGCTGTAAACTTTCAGCTCGTTCAGTCCATAAAATGCATAAGACATTGAGGTCTGTAGAAGTGGCCAAGGGAAAGTGGCTCTGAGAGATCCACTTCTTGATACTGGCCCTCATTTATGAAATTCACTGAGACAGGCCGGCCAGAGTTGGAGGAAACGTGGAAGACATATTTTACAATAAACAAGCAAACAACATCCTTTGGACCACAGCAGTCCAACACATGACCCTCCAGGCCTCCCCTGCCCCAGCCATTGTACTGCTTTCCTAAAGCCAGGTAAGCAAAGTGCCAGGCTATGGGAAAGAGGTGTAAAGGCTCTGACAGGGTCTTTACTAGAGTCCTCCATCCTCCTTCCAAAGGCCTAATTGGTGCTTTCCCAACATTGGGAAGGAGATGGGAGGGCTCTAGGACCCTGCTACAGCCTTTTGTCTCCTTCTCAAGCTTGGTGCCTTGCTTAGTCAGCTTTGGGAAGGGATGGGGGATGGGGTGTGTGTCAAATTTTGGGATCGCTTCCCGCTCCCACGCAACAAGGCAGTGTGTGGCCTGAGAGTTCCATGTTGAAGTATTCTTATGGCCCACTTGGTATGAAAGTTTGGACTGCCCTGCTCTGGACAAAAGCAATGAGAAGTTTAGTCCAAGGTGAAAGTAAAAAGATGCTGTAGATATTACAGGTTGTATCCAACACTGTGTGCATGGAGTTCCACTCATGAAATGAGATTTCCCCTTTCTACTCCCCCCTTCTCCACAATCTGCTCTTGAGAATAAGATTTTGAGGAGGTGCAGGGTGGTGCAGGGAAGAATGACTAGGTTTGTGGTGCAAGAAGAACAACAGCACTGGATACAACCATATATATCAGGAACTAACATATTAGGACCAGATTCACTGGTATGCAAAATAACACAGGCCCCAGAAACAGGAGTGCCTGAAGCATACCAGTGTAGTGGGGCCTGCAAACTAATTAGTAACCTCTCTCTTTCTCTTTCTGAAGGGGTCTCAAGCTTATTTTACCCAAAAAAAACTGTGCTCATGGTAGAAAATCATGAAACAACCAGTTCTTTTATTAGCTGGTAGCTAATTATGTTGGAAGCCCTATGCCATCTTACATTCATTCTCTCATAAAGCAGAAGGGCTCAGAGAGTTCCCTGTCTCCAAGCAAATGTCAAGCATGAACATATGGCACAAGGCTAACCAACACTTTATAGGAACACCCAGGGAGTATGTTGAGGATGGAAAAAGACAAAATTAATGCAATCAAACCCAGATTACATTTCACACAGAACTACCAAAAGAACAGATGGGAAATGAAAAAAATCTGATGCTCCACCAGCTTTTCTATCCCAGGCCTGTCAACTGTAATTAGCTCTGCCTAAATAACCACATGGAAGTAGTAACAAGAGTTTTCTGCTCTGGGGCAAGACCTTGTCCTGTTGTGGCCACCACTTTCCCCCTTATGTGGCAATGAGAAAGGAAAGGAACTCTTCAGTACTCTCCACCACACATTTGCACTTGGCGCTCCTACATTAACTTTCCTTACCTTCACACAGTTTGGGGATGTAACTCAACGGCCTGGGAACTACATGCAGTTTCAGAGGCACAGTTTTGCCTAATCCTATTAGCCGCAGTCAAAGGGACTGTGGGTAATATCAGGATTTGTTTTAAAGGGGAAACAATAAGAAGATCAGTCCCAGAAGTGCATGCGATTCACGAACATAAGGCTCAAGGAAAGTGAGGAAGGGGATGAGAGAGAAAAGCAGATTTATTAAGCACATCCTTCCTGATACTCTTTGCAGCCTCAGGTCATCTGTGCAGACAGCTGGAGAGGTTGACGAAACTGGTCCTTCATTTGCCCTTTCCAAAAGTGGCATGTCCATATTTCCTAAATGTCAACTTGCTCCTAAAGTTCAAAAAGTTATACAACTTTGGACTAGAGATGGCTGTTTAATAACATATAGAAACAATGGCTCATAGTTAGCTAAAGTGATTTCACAGCCAGAACCTTTTAAATGAAATAAAGAGAAATGCCAACTCCCCAATTTGACTCTCCACCCATATTTGCCCTAGAGCTCTTTTTATTAGGCTGTAAAACTTCATGTTCATTGAAACAAAATATTTTCATTTAGCAGAAGACTTCCTTTATCTACATAACTTTGACCTTGGAAACTGGGGTGTGACACAGCTTTTGAGCCTGGAATAAAGGGTAAGCCTTAGGGATGGGTGAACTGGGCAGTCACCTGGTATGCCAAACTGAGTGGGGAGCACAAAATTGAGTTACATGGCATGTACTGTCTACAGTGAACTAGGCTGGGAAAAAGCAAATATCTGTAACCTTTTTTCCAAGGTTCTATAGGTTGTTTAGGTACTGGCTACAAAAAGGATATTCCTTCACAGAATTATAGAGTTGAAAGAGACCACAAGGGTCATCTAGTCAAACCCCCTGCAATGCAGAAATATTTGCCCAACATGGGGCTAAAACCCTGAGATTCAATTAGCTTTAAAGTATGTTTCTTTTACAATTTCCAGTTAGATGTCATTTTTCCTAGGTAAAAATCAGTGGAACACAGCTTTACTTTGAGACAATGTTACTGAGCACTTCAAATATTATAAGCACTATATAAAGGTAAAGGTCCAGTCTTGGGCCAGTCTTGACAGACTCTAGGGTTGTGCGCTCATGTCACTCTAGAGGCCGGGAGCCAACGCTGTCCGCAGACACTTCCGGGTCACGTGGCCAGGGTGACGAAGCTGCTCCGGCGAACCGGCACCAGAGCAGCACACGGAACGCCGTTTACCTTCCCGCTAGAAAGCGGTACCTATTTATCTACTTGCACTTAATTGTGCTTTCGAACTGCTAGGTGGGTAGGAGCTGGGACCGAATGACGGGAGCTCACCCCGCCACGGGAATTCGAACCGCCGACCATGCGATCGGCAAGTCCTAGGCGCTGAGGTTTTACCCACAGCGCCACCCGCGTCCCCCATAAGCACTATATAGATAATAATAAAATAAAGGCATAAGCTGTAAGAGGTCAGCTGGATATCTTTTTATTTATAACGTCTTTATTATTTATAAAGATAAAATGAATTGTTATTTTAAAGTAAAGAATGCTTACCAAAAGATAGGCACTGCTACATACAAAACAAAAAATATTTGAAGCAAAACTTGTGATAGTTCTGTGTTGCTTAGTGCACTGCCACTACTCAGAATGTGGCTTTTTTAGCTCTGGCTTGTGCAAACTGTAGCGGTTGAGAGGTCAGTGTTTTGAGCACTGCTGCTCTCGATGGATAGGCTATCAAATGATGTGAACCTCTCATCTACCATGGAAGATTGCAAGCATGCTTTGATGAGCTTTAACTTTGGAAACCTATGCTTGCCACTGGCAACTATAACTGGAAATGTGGAGGGAATTAATAGTGCTACCCAAACATGTGGGAGGACATCAGTTATTTTGGTATCAGCTATACATCAGTTGGGACGCGGGTGGCGTTGTGGGTTAAAGCCTCAGTGCCTAGGGCTTGCCGATCGAAAGGTCGGTGGTTCGAATCCCCGCGGTGGGGTGCGCTCCCGCTGTTCGGTCCCAGCGCCTGCCAACCTGTCAAGACTGGCCCATACAGGCAGGGGTACCTTTACCTTTACCTTTATACATCAGTTATTTTGGTATCATGGATGTACCTCACGGTGAACCTTTTCCAGGAGACAGAATGTGACAAAGATTACAATACAAAGAGCTGCATCACCATTGTTGGAGTGCTTGTATTCAGTGAAAGCTCTATGTGGATCCATGGATAGCTCTTGTGGTAGCTTTTCAAGGTTGTACAAGAATCCCCATGTATTCCTGTGAAATTCAAGCTGCTCAAATTGCTCTTCAATGGAAACACAAGCAGTGTCAACAAAGTGTAGAAGAACTCCCATTTTAACATTTCTTCTGGACTACGTACTCCTCACAGTGAGTCTCACCCTCAAATTCAAACTGCCTCGTCTTGTGGCACTCATGTGGGGGCTCCTACAGGCTCTTTTACTGTGGTAACTGCCTTCACAAAACCACTTTCCCCGTATAATGTGAACTTTGTACATTTCTTCAAGAGGGAGGTAGCAGTTACTATGTTCACTATAAGGCACTGCATAGCCTTAATTACAATGCAATAGTATGTTGTACTGCTTATACCTTAGACTAACTCCTACACTTCTCCGCCTCTAAATTCCATTGAAGTCCCTTCCTTACACAATGCATAATGAATTTGCAGAATTCACTACCACTAGTTGTTGTGCATAGCCCCTGGCTTGAATGGCTTTCCTCTTTTCACATTTTTCGATGGGCTTTGAAAACCTATTTATGGAGGTTGGACCTTTGGGACAAGAGGGGCAGTGCCTCACCTAGCTCAGACTTTCAGCAAGCACAAACCTGCCCACTTCATTACTAACAACTCCCAATAGAGGCAGGGCAGGTTATGCAGACTGCATTGGGAGGAAGGTGTTGTTTGAGTGGCCTTCCACCTGCACAACATTTGGGTATAACCAAGAGAGCTCAGAGGTGCTTCCCAGTTCCCTGCTGTATTATATTTTTGGTGTTATAGAATAAGACAACTGGAAAGATTACCCCCAAAGACCATATTGTCCAACTCCCTCTAGTAAGGTGAAAGGTAAAGGTAAAGGTAAAGGACTCCTGGATGGTTAAGTCCAGTCAAAGGCGACTCTGGGTTTGCGGTGCTCATCTTGCTTTCAGGCCAAGGGAGCTGGCGTTTGTCCACAGACAGTTTTCCAGGTCATGTGGCCATCATGACTAAACTGCTACTGGTGCACGGAGGACCATGACAAGTGCCAGAGCGCAAGGAAACGCCGTTTACCTTCCTGACGCAGCGGTACCTATTTATCAACTTGCACTGGCATGCTTTCAAACTGCTAGGTTGGCAGGAGCTGGGACAGAGAAACAGGAGCTCACCCTGTTGCAGGGATTCGAACCGCCGACCTTCTGATCAGCAAGCCCAAGAGGCTAATACTACATGAATGAATACCACTCATTTTCGTTTGACTGATTTCTATTCCTGATCACAGTAGAACATGCAAACTGCAGCAATTTCCATTTTCTTCCCATCCAAATTCTCCAGCAACCCTACCTACCACACATATACACACTCCACCCCATATTTATTACAGATATGTTGCTAGTTTGAAATAAAGGAGCAGCTGGCATGGTCTTTATTCGGAGTTTCACAGTCACAGCAATAATGTCGCTTACATCCTTGAAGCAATGCACCACTGCCAAAGACCAAAGCCTTTGGCTCAAACGAACAACTGAACGTTTCCACTAAACAACTAAACAAGGAATACACTACTTTTGGCAAACCATATGGTTGTACCAACTAAATAAAGCCCACAAACTCTTAGAAGGGTTTTTTTTAAAAAAAAAAGACAGGAGAGATGAGCTGTACTGAAAACAAATCAGCTTTTGTCTGGGTTCTTCATGACTGGCACACTCTCCCATTGCAGCTCAAGCCAGAGTTTGTCAAAACACTGAACTAAAACATCACACCAACTTGGAAAAAAGGGATTGAGGGGAAAGCTTTTTGGTATAAGCTAGCCCTTTGTTCTATTTTGCGGTGGCTGTTCTAAACACAAATATTTTGCTATGTTTCAGAAGCACTGGGAGGCGGGGAAGACACAAATGCTATATTGATTTATGAAAAAAATTAATTATTGAATACACAATGCGGTGATGAGAGAAAAAGACAATGAAAAAGGAAGGAATGTTGCCCTCTTTTGACTGAATTAAAGCATACACACACACCAGCAGTAATAGAAAGAATTAAGCAAATGAACAACAGAAAGTCAATTAATTTGATCCTCACATGCCTGCTTTGGCAGAGCTGAAAAATTGGCACCCACTAGCCAGTCCTTTCCTCCCAAGACAAGTGTGTTATTCATTTGTAGAATGTTTTAATTAACAAGAAAATATTTCCTGTGCCTCATGTAACCTCCTGCACTTCACCCCCACTTTCCTCCAAAAAGCAATTATGCTGTGAGGAATGCAGATGGTAGGACACCACTTGAGCTTCTCATAAACCAAAGTAAGTTTCAGGATCTTCTAGTTCAACAATTAAGTATGTGAATTAAAATTCATCAGTGTACAGTTCTTCAAGTTTTCTCTCTCCTATCAGCCAAATCTCACAAGGACCCCAAAGCCCTGTAACCAATCCCACACCCCTTTCTTCTTCAACACTCAAGACATGTGATGCTGTGCAAACAAGCAAGACAAGTGCACATTTTGGTGTATTTGTTACACAGGGTAGCACACTCATTATCACACAGATTCAAGCTGGCTAAAAGCAGAAATATATTTGTTTCCTCCTTTTAGGGTAGCGCTCTTCAGATTGTGTTTTACAGCCTGTCCTGCGCACACTTTACAGGTTCCTTTACAATACTCACATAAGGAAAACAAGGGACATGGTAGTTGGACAGCAGTGCCATCAGGGTTAAAAGAGAAGTGCAGGGCAATGGAGATGGCAGCGGACCCAACAGCCAACTGGAGAGGCTCAGCCAGGCCATCTGATGTCCTCCGACTGCCTGATTATGAGCTGGGCTATAGATCCCAATCTGGAAGCCAACCATGTGCCAACTCTGCGCAACCGTCTGCTGCCCTTCCTCTACCTTTCATGCTCACAGAGCCACACTCTCATTCAATGAAAAGCAAATTGAGCCTGGTAAAAGCAATGAAAGGCGGGACTTGCCTTTCACTGAAAGTTCTGCTTGTAAGGAGGGAACTGGGTGATCTGTTCAGCAATGGATGCTGGAAAGAAGCAACCTTTGGATCAATCCCACTGTATATCTCAGGCCTGAGAAAACCAATGCATCAGGTTCTTTAGGAGAGCACTAATTAATTTGGGGGGGGGGGGAGCCCTCCACCCCTGGGGTTGTGCATTTTGAAAGGCTACTAGCAGCTCAGAGCCAGCCAAACTGGGGCATTGCAATACAGTGTACACATTTATGTGAAAATAAGGAAGCATGACTATAGGCTGTAGCAGGCACAGCATGGAAAGACATAGAAATGACAACAAAGGTTGCTGGAAGCAGGGGGAGTAGAAGCGAAAGGTCAGGGATTCAGATTTTTATACGGGTAAAATGAGGTAGCATGTGGCCAAGTACAAAAGTGTTAAGGGAGAGTTCTCATCAGATAATCAGAGAATCACAAATGAAGAATGCTTTTTTAAAAGGAGGGAGAGAGAGAGAATTATTTCCATAGATTAGGGATAGATTTCCCTAGAAAGATAGCTTTGTAATCATTGCTATTCCACACAGAGGACAGTTTTTATTACAAAAAAAAATTGTAATGAGATGAATTCTAGGCCCAGACATCACCTTTGAAAGCAAAGAAAATTATTTCCCCTTCATTTTAAAAGATTACCCTGTCTTATCATATCTCTCCTTATTACGTTTACAGCAATATTAAAACAAGATTTGGGTGAATAAAGAACATAATATACTCCAAGTAAAGAACAGATCCTTTAAAGCACTGTAAATACTCCCGGCTGTGTGAGATGAATTTTAATGGCACAACCCATCCTCTTAGGAGAATGCCAAAAATATGACAGAGGAATTATCCTTTTCCAGAAAGCTCATTCTGCTTCACCAGAGACTAGTCCATGGACTCTGACACTCAGAAACCCCACCCAAAGCAGGCACCTGCAGGATATGAGCTGTACGGTCCCATGAAACTGTCCATGTGTACCATGAGTGGTATAGGATCCATTGAGCATGGCAGAGCTCTGGTGAACCCCTTGTTCATTTCAAAAAAAGAAGCTGTCCCCTATACCTTCCCTTAGTGCATGCACATCTGAAACCAAAGCCAGCAGAGCCAACTTGCAGGTCTTTGGATCATAGTGAGCCAAATGTTGTTTAAATGTTTAAACAACATTTAAAAAAACAGCAGGTGTCTTGCCTTGATCCTTTTTGGGGTCTTGTAGCTGGGGCAACATTTAAACTGGGGGCTTCCTGACTCAGACATCTTAGCTACTGAGCCATAACAGCACTAATCTAAACAAAGTAGTGATGGCCATGAGAAAGAAAGAGATAAGAGAGTTTTTGGGGGGAGGTGAAGTTAATAATTCTTGCTCAATACCTTCCTTCCTAAAATAGTTCCTTCCATCCTTTAAAGCAGGATGGCATTGGCATTAAAATACAATACATGTTTAAAAGATTCATGAGATTAAAAATAGCAACTTAAATTAACAAGTGCAGTTAAACTAATGGTGTGAAACAGTTACAAAATTAAGATGGAAACTTTGGGATCTTTTTAAATCCAATAAATGGGATGTGGGGTGAGATTACATCACCATTCAAGTGACAATGACTAATATAAAGAATTAGACTTAAATGAATTCTAAGAATGTCTGCTGTTCTTGTAAGAGATTGCAAAGGGAATAAAATCTAGGAAAATATTGTATTAATTATAAAACTGGAGGTGTTAAAATCAGGAGTCCTGATCTAGGAATGCTGCTACTTGAGATATAAAAAGATGGATAAAAAGAGAACTGATATTCTTAGAGAAAAGGCATTGATCTATTCTGACTAGCTGCCACAACAGAAGAAGCAACAAGTTTCCTCTACAATTTGGGAAGGGCCATGGCTCAGTGGCAGAGCATCTGCTTTGTATGCAGAAGGTGTCCCAGATTCAATCCCTGGCATCTCCAGGTAGGGCTGGGAGAGAACCCTGCCTGAAACCCTGGAGAGTCACTGTTAGTCAGTGTAGATAGTACTGAGCTATATGCAGCAAGGGTCTGGCTCAGTTTCCTATGTACTCTGGGCAGTCTCATAAAGCATAGAGTGCATCTATTTTATGGGGATGGCGCTTTTCTCTTTATGACACTTTCATATTTGCCCCTTACAGCAGGAAATACACTGATCACAGGCAGCCAGATATCAACCAGCATGGGTTGAAATATTTCACATATTGGGTGTGGAAGTATCACTTTCTTATCAATACAGTCCTGGCTGTATACATCTGAACTTTTTTTATCTTCTCCGTCAGGCAGCATGAATGTTTATTCAGAGAGTGGATTGGTTGGGGGCAAGAAAAGCTCAACTGCATGACAGTATCCTAATGGACTTTATGCTTTTAAAATAGCAATCCACTCTGCACTTTCAGGAGGGGACAAGCAATCAGTAAATATGGCTATAATGCTTAATGGCAACAAGTTAGATTAGCTGGTTAAAAACCATTCTGGTTGACTGAAAATGCACCCACTAATTAATCTGCCTATTTTAAAAATCTGTAAAATGATTCTAACAGAAACACTTATGAACACAGTACATGCACCATCTTTAAAAGGGCATCAACTCCTTATGTGATAGAGAAAAGGAGACACATCTAAGACAATGCCTGCTATGGAACACAGATGCATTACCTAAAAATAAACTTAGAAAGCTTTTTCTTCAGAGCTATGGTTTTCTCATGTGCAAACTTAGGCAGATATAATTACACACCTGATTCACTAAACTTTATATGATTCCTAGACCAATATTTCTTTAATCAGTTGACAGCCCCATAAATAAATAAATATCAAACCAAATTTAGTTCCCATTGTAATCAACAGGGCTTTAGCACGTAATTAAGGACTGAAAGCCTCATCTTATTTCCAAGGGACTTTAAATGTGTTTAACCTGCTTTGAATTGTGTCTGGTGAAGCTGCCATTAAGCATACTTAGCAAACTACACTCCAGACTGAAGAGCACACCAATTCCTGCTGCTTACTTCTGAGAGCTTATAGTATGCCCAGCTGCTGTAATTCTCTTGAATACCAGCACCTGCCCTAATTTGCTGAAGTGTGACTCACTCTCTTGTGTTGGAACACTTATAACAATCACAGTATTAAGCATTTACCCTTCCCATTAAAGCATGAACAATTTTGCAGAGCAGCCATCAAATTTTATAACCTGTAGTAGACATTTTACATTCAACTTAATATCACAAGCCATTATACAGCACCCAGAGCTGTTATTCCAAAGCAGTAACTTCATGGGAGGATAGAGTTTTTTGCTGCTTTCTCTGCCATGACAAATAGCATGTAAAAGGAGGACGGCAACAACTTTCGCTTGCAAAATTGGACAGAAGATATTTACATCTGATATGCCTTCATAATTTGCCTTAAAAAAAAGAAACTAAAACTTTAAAAATTACGCTGTTGAGGCACAGTTATAGTTCTATTTTAATGCTCAAACAGAAACTGCTAAAACCTAAACTGTAAATAGCTTCAGCAATTTGTAAAATGCTAAACGACTGCTCTTTCTGCAATGGCTTCCCCCCAACTTAGAAGTATGAAAAGGGACTGTACAGATAATGATGCATATCTTTATCATATACTTAACAATTAACTTCAGGTTCTTGTAAGCTGGGAAAACAAGGAACCAATCCACTCTTAACTAACAACTTCACAAATCCCATATTAACAATGAGAAATAATCTTTTGCTTATGTTATTCTGCATTACCTTCACTATGTCAACAAGGCACCAAAACTGAATTTTTGGAGATACACAAATTTATTTGTGTGTTGATTTGAATAATCAGTTAAAAGACCGGTTGATAATCAAAACTACTTAACTACAATGGAGATATAACATCTTAGACATGCAGTTCAATCCTATACATATAAAGACTGAAGTTCTACTGTGTTCAGCGACACTTACTCCTTAGCATCTGTATTTAGGAGATTTTCAATAAGAAGAACATGGCAGACCCACTTCAGTAGCAGATGGAAAGAACATGGAACATAGAAAGCTGCTTTATATGGAATCAGACCATTGGGTCCATCTGGAGCAGTACTGTCTGCACTGTTTGGCAGCAGCTCTCCAGGGTTCCAGTCCTGCCTGGAAAAGACTGAGGACAGAACCAGGGACCCTAGAGGCACAACTCCTGCCACATGGGTTTCTGGCTGGCTCTTACTCTCATCGACCCCAGGGCTGCAGCAATGACAGTAAACCATGGCAGGAACATCAGGGCTATTGACGAAGCTCTTGGCTAGCTGATGTGGGGCTATGCAGGAGGCGGGGGGAAGCACACATAAGGACCTGCCTGGATCAAGACCCGTTTCTGAGTCAGGAAGGGATGGAACCCATAAGCTCTGTGCTCCCTTAGAGCTCCAAGCTCCACCTTCCTGAAATGGAGAAATAAACAAAAACTCGCTCCACACAAAGAGTTCTAAGTGTGCATGGAAACACTGCAAAATTATTCACTGAAAAAAGTGAGTGCCAAGCTGATGCCCATTTGGAATACTTTACCCCAGGAACATAGGGATAAGACAGCTCCCAATTTTGGAAAGTTAAAAACCACTAAAGTTTATGTGGAAACTGTTTTCAAGAATGAAAACTGCAAAAGATTTCATCAAAAAAAGAATTGTCTGTAAGCTCCTATGAACACAGTTTTAAAGCTCTTCGCTTCAAATTAATATTTTAGTTTCTAAGAACTAGGGCAAATCCAGGAAAAGCTGTTTGCAATCATTTATCAACGAATTGCCAGTAATGACGCTAATTTTTCTCCTTTTCAATTTTTTTTTCTTTAAAAAGGCGAGCAGTTTCTTGTTTCCAGCTGCACAGCGTTTAGTTTTTCATTTTGTTGTTTTTCTCCTAACAATCTTGTTTGTTTCTCCGCCTTGATTATTCAAAGCAGATGTGCTGAAACAGGCAAACAGTTTTCGTGTACACAAAAGAGCGAAAGAGCCTCTGGCATTGGAGGAGCTGGAACAACCGCCTTCTGAATGCCTGTGTCCCCCTAACACGGAGTTAGAGGATGCAGGAGATGTCCAGTGTCTCCGTTTCCTCTCCGTTTCTTCAAACCTTTAGAAAAGTGTGCAACAAAGATCTTACTAGCACTGCCCTCTGTTGGTCACATGCAAATAACAGAAGGGCCCAGGAGAGCGAGAGAGATTCCAGCAGAATCAGCTCTTTGGCATGGATGCCACAAAAGGCCAAAACACAAGAAACCTTATTAACATCCCTACATTATAATAAAAGACTATCCCCACGAGTGAGTGTCAAGATAGTATTTACAAAACAAAAATTACTGAACTGGCCTATATTTAAAGCACCCACCTAATTGCATCCCGAGAGAAACCAAACTTGAGCCGTCAGTAAAGAGAATTAAAAGGATTACATTTGGGTGCTTAGCAACCTAATGTTTCATAATCTGAAGAAGAAAAAACTTTGAAAGCTGTGAATGCATTTATTTAAACTGCCTGATCAAGAAGATATCAGGGCAAGCAGCAATCTTTTAAAGCTGAAACTATACAATGTTTCAAGCTGAACCAAATTCTCACAAGCTTCACTTTTTATGTAGAAATTTGCACATTTGATGAGGGAGAATCTTCCATTGCACGAAAACAGAACGCATGTTTCAGCCTACGTCTGGAAGCTAACTAGAGCTCAGTACTTTCGGCATCGCTCTACATTGTGTGAATGAGTGTGAGGTTTCTGCCAATTCATTTTTGAGCATAACTCTAAACGTTGGTCACTCTCTTTCAAGCTGTATGGTTTGGACGCAGAGGCCTTCTTCCCACCACTGCCAGATGTGCTGCTAGTAGAGGCATTGGACAAAACCTTTTCAGTGGCAGTGCCCAGTTGTAGAACACTCCCCGCCCCCGCCCCGTCTGAAGATCTGTATGAGACTCCCATACTACAGGCAATCTCCCGCTTTGTAAATTTAGGTTTGTTCTGTTGGATGTTTGAATGATTTGCAACATCCCTAGCTAGTTGTTGCAACTGGTTTTTTCCAGGTTGTTCTGCTGCTGCTGCTGCTGCTTGCTTATATTTAAGTAGATGTGTTGGTTATTGTTTACGGTATATTTCGCCCTATAGGGTGCACTGGCCCATAGGACGCACCTCGTTTTTGGGGGGGGGGGGAATGAATAAAAATAAATTATTTTTCCCCCCAGCCGTGGGGCTGGGGTGGGGGAAGCCCGAGCTTCCCCCGACCCCAGCCCCCAGAACAGGCTGCTATCCACAAGCCTTGCGAGCCCGGCGGCAACCCCCGCCGTGCTCGCAAGGCTTGCGGACATCTGCGCGAAGCATGGGGCGCCCTCCGGAGGGCGCCCTCCGGAGGGCGCCCCGTGCTTCAGGCTGCAGGCTGCTGCCCACAAGCCTTGCGAGCCCGCAGGAATTCCTGCCGGGCGCGCAAGGCTTGCGGAAATCTGCGCGAAGCACAGGGCACCCTGCATTCGCCCCATAGGACGTACACACATTTCCCCTTCATTTTTGGAGGGGGAAAAATGCGTCCTATAGGGTGAAAAATACGGTAGTTATCTGGTTTCTTTGTTCTTATCCTGTAACCCTAACCCTACCCTATTTAAACCTGGCTATGCATGGGACACCTAACAGAGTTCTGTCATCTGGGGCAGGGGAAAAGAGAAAAACAAAGACTTTTATTAAAATAAAACATTAAAATATTAAATAAAATATTAAAATAAAAAAGGAGCACAACAGACATTTTTAAATCAGAGGCTCTGTAGCAGAAGGAGTTTGGGGTGGAGTAAGGTGATCTCAGAATTAAGCAGGAACAGTGTAAAGAGAGTATGCAAGTTAACACTTTTCATGTGCTGATCAACTCTGCGGTTAAGACCGATACATGTATTTGCTAGAGGGGTTTTGATTGTTTGGTTTTTTTTATTCCTGTGTAAAAGGTAAAGATAAAGGGACCCCTGACCATTAGGTCCAGTCATGACCGACTCTGGGGTTGCGGCGCTCATCTCACTTTATTGGCCGAGGGAGCCGGCATTTGTCCGCAGACAGCTTCCGGGTCATGTGGCCAGCATGACTAAGCCACTTCTGGTGAACCAGAGCAGCGCATGGAAACGCCGTTTACCTTCCCGCTGGAGCGGTACCTATTTATCTACTTGCACTTTGACGTGCTTTCGAACTGCTAGGTTGGCAGGAGCTGGGACCGAACAACAGGAGCTCACCCCGTTGCAGGGATTCGAACTGCGAACCTTCTGATTGGCAAGTCCTAGGCTCTGTGGTTTAACCCACAGCGCCACCCGCGTCCCCTTTATTATTCTTGTGTAGGACACTGCATTTAATCCTGGAAGCCATATACCATTGCACAAACAGAAAAATAAAACATATATATTAAGCCAGAAAGCTATTTCAACGAGAAAAACGAAGGCTGTTTTGCTTTTGCTTTCTTTCTGAACCAGGGAGATATTCCTAGCCCATGGACTAGTTATGTTAAACTTGGTCAGTCAAAGCAAGTCTCATTTTTAAAAAGTGACAGTGTGAGACTGGTATATTTATTTTTTTCAACATCTGCAACAAACTTGCTATTATAGGATAAAATTAGATATTAAACAAACTCTAACCAATGAGATGCCTCTTTGATACGAATCAAATGCAAGATGTGATTTGAATCAAATGCAGTATAATTTGAAGAGAAGGAAGGGGACACGTATCATGAAAAGCTAATGTTAAAACAGGGCTGGGTTGAGACTTTTCTGTGAATAGTTGGATCTCTCTGTGAACAAGCAAATTTGCCTCTTAGCATAAGCTAATTGCAAATAAACAGGTTCTAGAGTGCAGTGACTGGCAGAGAAAATAGACATCCTTTATGGGCCCCTTGTTTTTTCCCTTTAGTCTTCCCCTAAGATGTACAGATTGTCCTCCTACAGATAACTGCATTGGGGTGTTCCTGATAAGGCTGTGAGGTCACTAGAACACACAAACTCGTCCACACTGCACTTCACATAGCAACTGTTCAGCTTCCTCTGGCTGATCATGCTGGGAACAGATGCTGTAAATTCAGCTCTTGTGTGCAGCAGGAAGACCCAAATGTCACAGACCTCACAGCATCACATCAGGGACAATTATCATCTGGGATCTTATCCTGCAGAAGCCTCCTTAAAATGAACAAGAGGTTGCAGAGAAGCATGCATCTGTTATGGCACCACAAGCAGCTGCTTTAGCAAGACTTGTCAATACATTTTGCCCTGGATAAGTATATAAGCTAACACTTTACCCTTCTTTCAAGGGTAATGAAGGCCTGTGAAACTTCTACCAAATCATTTCCTAATTCTGAAGAAAAGGAGTCTAAATTTGGAGAGTAGGAAGATCAGATTCTGCAACCAGATTTCCCATTTATTTGCATGCTAACAGTAGGCTGGGAAAATTTCCCCACCCCACTTCAAATCAAGTGTGTATTCCTGTAGTGTAGAGTAGAGCTTTCCAAACTGTGTGTCGCGACACGTTAGTGTGTCAGCTACAGTGTGTAGGTGTGTTGCACAAACGCTCCCCACACTCCTCCCAGGGCTGGAAAGGGGCTAGCTTAACCTCCGGTTTGCTAGTAAAACTGAATTACTGTGTCACAAAATGATGCATGTCTAAAAAGTGTGTCACCAACATGAAAAGTTTGCAAAGCTCTGCCTTAGAGGCTGTATCCTGCTGGGAGCTGCGTGAGAAAAGTAGACGAGACAGAGCCTTGCTCTTGCTCATCCCCACCCCACACTGTGAGTGCTGAGAAACTGAGGTGATGCATCACCACTTCACATGCTTGCTTTTGCGCACTCTCTCTCTCTCTCATTCACACACCCCGCATCAATCCATCCTCAAACACCACAAAAGGGGATCTTTTTCAAAGCACTCGGTGCTTCCATCTAGGAACACCAGACACACAGTTTCAACACGTTTTTCTCTTCCCTGTTCTCCCTGCTCTCAGGAAACCTTTTGAAAGCTCTATGCAGGTTCCACCTCTTGCTCAAGATTGAAGAGGTGGAGCTCACTAAATCTGGTTGGTTGGTTGGCTGGCTGGCTGGCATCCATCTGTCTCAGGAGACAATGGAAGAGTGCTCCGGCGGGCATTAAGTCTCCCTACCATTGATTTCCAATTTCTGAAAAGCCAGAATTTGCGAGCAAACTCTGAGCAAGCTGGAAAATCTAATGTCTTTAGCCAACTTCTATTTTTCTAGAGTCATGCTAAATTTTCTGTTATTAGAAGAGGTGGGCTGTTGCTGGGCTGCACAAAGGAAATGGCAGAGAAAATAAGTGGAAGGCATTTATTAACATGCTCTGGACACATCCAATACCTGTGGGGCCTGGTCACTCCCTGAAGTTCAGCATTAGGAAGAAGAGTGGGGAGGAGGAGGTTTGGGCAGCAGCAGGAGAGTAGATGGAGGTCAAACAAGAACAAAGACAGACAATGAGGAAACCTCTGGGAGAATCTATATCTGTTGCCAAGAACTGAACCCTCCCATTGTTCTGAAGACTTGTATACACTCCATTAGCTAAAATACGACGTTTAATTATTTCTGCAGTTTGGTATTTCTATTAAACGTGCACTGAAATATGAAACGTTGAGCTAATAGAACACATGTGGAGGTAGAGAGAGTTCTTTTTGGCAGGATTTTGTTGGTTCCATGGACTATCATGCCAGAAAAACAAGACCTAAATCCAAAGCAACTACCAGGACAAAAAAATTACAAGGGCGCGGGGGGGGGGGGGGGGGAGAGAGAGAGAGAGAGAGAGAGAGAGAGAGAGAGAGAGAGAGAATGGAGGAAGACACACAACTGGTGACACCAGAGAAGCTGATACTGCAAGCGCTTCTGCAGACTGGAGCTTGGCTATCTTTTCTCTGGGTTAATATTTCCTAGGTAAGATTTTCTAGCACCTTGTGCCACACATCTGCGTAATCTTAAGACAATTCTGCACATTATAGTTTTATGGACTAGGTTCAAAGGTCCTTGTGAGGGTATGTTCATACTTTAGGCTATTGAGTAGAAGTTCCCTTGGTAAAAAGACTCACCACAGTCGCGGAACTGCTCTGGGACATATAAAACAGTAAGAAGAGAGCTGTTTAAGCATGTGCAGAATCCCTAACCATATCCCCAAGCATCTAAGAATTACAGAAAAAAGTTTGCAGTTACTGAAATAAATGAAAGCAGATGTGGAAAGGCTTCTCTTTCTCACGATGGTGATTAAGTCAAGTGTCCGTTATCATTTTAGCATCAAACATCCCCATGTCTGGAGAGTTTGTTGATCACATCTGGCCATGCTGACAGCCGATGATAAGGAAGGAGGAACATCCTTTCCATTCAGCACAACACCAGGGCAACCAGCACTCAAGGAAGTTTTAAGATATACTGACAGAAGGATGTCAGGCAGCCACATTTGCTACAGGCTGGATTACATTTCAAATTTGTTTACATTAAAAAAAAAAAACCACTGCCTAGTCTCAGGAGGATGCAGGAAAATTGTGCTTCCCACCAACAAGATCACAAATGCTTCTTAGAAGTTCATCCAAGAGGTGAATCCCTACCTGGCCATCTTGTCCGACATGAACCTGATGTATCTGCAAGTTACCCTGGGGGGAAAAATTATACATTAAATGTAAGCCAGGAATTAAGAGGAAGTCAGAACTGCAAAAAGGGCACATTTCTGTACCTTATTAGTGTTCTTCATTACTTTACTTAAGGAAATTCACTCAGTTTTAGAAGTGAATTATCGTGCCTGGCAGTAAGAACCATATAAAACCCTTGTTTTATATACACAAAGCTATCCTCCCCATGGACAGGGCTAATGGCTATAAATGTCTATATTCTGCATCAAAAATGGTGCATCTAAATAAACTAAGCAAATGAGCTGATTTATTTATTTAGGTCCTACTCACTTTCCAACTACAGTGGTATTATACAACATTTTAAATGCAATTTTAAATTCTCAACTTCCCATCCCGCTCATTCTCTTATGGGTCTCTATTCTGCCATAGCCTATCTCTCCTCCCAAGCATTTGGTAGTCAATGAAAATTAAAATACTTTTTAAAAAACCCACCACAAATCTCCCAGCTCTAAGCAACTATTCCCAAGCACAGCTGCATGTCCCCCCAAAGTGGGGGCACCAGCCTTTTGTCACTGCCTGAATTAAGTGTTCAGTTTTTGCTACCTGCTATGGGGAGGTTAGAAGGAGTGCAGCTTCACATCACAATTACTCAGACTGCTTCTGTTTTCTAAGGCTTTATCTACCATTCCTCATAAGTTTTTGAACTTTATTTGCAGCCATGAGGGATAGAAACTTCATTGTTGCTTTTAATAAAAGCCAAGAACTTCAGGGTGCTATAAACTATACCCAACAGGAATTTCTCTGTTCATGCATTGCAAACTATGCAAAGCCCTGCTAGTGATTCTCTGGAAAGCATGGCTGATCAACATACAGTAGTGTTGTTGTTGTTTTTTGTTCTAGCTTTTAAGCAATAGCATCCTTTGTTTATTTGCTCAGATTTGAAAACATGCAGCCGTACCGAAAATCAAAACGTCTATCAGCCTAAAATTAGTAGAGTAATATGGTACAGCTTTGGCTGAAACAGAATGCAACTCTCCTAAATGGATACAATATTTGCTACACTGGGGCTGTCATTTCTACTAGCTAGCAGCTATTTCTCTTCTTTTTGTCAAAACTCGGTTCCACAGGCAAACAGCGGCTCCATTATGGAAGTCACAAAAGACGTCAGTTACAAAAGATTCTAAATGCTGCAGCCGATTTTGGGAGAAGCCTCTGGGTCTAGAAGCATAAAGGAAGAAATGAAGCACAGGAAGACATTTCTATGCAATCTGCAATTACGCTCTTAGAATCTGCCTGAAACAAGGCAAGGGGAAACGGGGAAAGGTAATTTCCCATAGATTTTTCACATGTAAGAGGCAAAATGAGTATGCCTCTAAGAGGGGGGGTAGTCAGTTGTCATCCTTTTCATGCTGTCAGCAACTATTCTGCTTCCATCCAAAGGAATGGAGGATAAACTGGAATAAACTCCAATCCAGATGTTTTCTATCCACATGGATGAAAGAAGGACCTGATCCTGCTTTCCTTCATGTCCAAGACAACTCCCTCTTAAGTCATATGGGCGTGCAGGAACACACTCTTCCCATAATTTGTTAACATCGCAAGAGACAAAGCCTCTCTGGAGTTTCCTCAGCACCACATGAGATCCAGAGTAACTATCATTAGGCTTTACATGGCTAGTTCTGAATACACATAGTTTTAGAGCAGCTTCTGGCACTACTTTCCTACTTTCACCTTTTAAGCAAAAATAGCTGAAGACACAAATACAGATCAGCTTCTAGTCATGTGTACTGAACTGAAAAGGAAACCCCTGCATGAATGCTCATGCATTACATTATAAAGAAGTGTGGATCTGTGTATATAAATGTATAAAGTGGAATGTGATCCTTGGTTCATCCTGCTGTGTTTTTAATACAGCTGGAAACCAAGGGTGGGGAGAATAAACTAAGGGCATATGCAATGTCCTACATATCTTCATTTCAATGGTGCATGCCTAGGACTGGAATGTGCTGCTTTCCTTTACAATGCCATAAGTTTAACCTCATCCTTGTTGCCTCCTTCTATCAACATGTTAGCCATGCTAAGAATTGTAAGATCACTACAACTGCAGGACAGGTTTTGCCCAGCTGGCCACTCGGTCTGTGACTCACCTCGCTGTCTTGCGTGATCTGGACCTGCTCTCCTTGTGGCACCTGGGCTATGTGGAGGTGACCCTGTGGGATCCATGAGCGGAGGGAAAGAAACACAAGAAGCATCAGTCAAAATCAGTGGAATACAATAAGCTCAAAGCAACTCAACTCATCAGACACAGAAGAAGTCAATGCCTCTTGTTTCAGAATACTTGCTGCACACACACTTTTACAGCATTTCAAGTACAGATGGGATTGCTGAGCCCTGGGTGGTACATGACTGAATTATCCAAGGTTTTATTTTCTCAGTATCTAGAAATTTTCTGACTCTGGTGGTGACAGGAAGAGTATAATTTAGATGCTTGTAGAGAATTCAGACTTGTCCCCCTGGTATAGAGCCTGGAAAATATCCACTGAGGCATGGCTTGTTTGGGAAGCGCAAGGTCAAGCTCTTTAGGAAAGCTTTATCCCCCGCCATAAGGAGAGAATAAGCTACAGGTATATCCTGACCTTTCCTAGCACGTGACTACTGGACAAGCACTTGAACACACAGTCATCCTGTATCAATTACTGTATTAAAACAAGAGGTTATAGATCCCAGGCCCTCAGTTGATTTGGCAATACTGAAACAACCCCTGTCCCAACAAAACACACACAGAGAGAGGGGGGGGAATTGTTTCAACAAAGCTGAGCTACAGAGGTGCCATGGAATGTTCACGAACATTTTAATTGCAATAGGATGCTGAGAAACAGGACAAATTATTTAAAGGGATTAAAGATGGTTCCCTCCCTTACAGTCGCTTTCAACCATCTGTCCTTGTTTTTATTTTTTTAAGTTATGTATGGTTTCATCACCTTTTAATTATTAGCTTTTATCCCTTACCTGTTTTAAGTCTTATGTGTTTGGTTTATCCGTATGTTTTATCTTATGCTGATATGTGACCGAAATAAAGTTTGATACTGATACACAGCACCCATGCTTTGGCCTGGCTGTTAATACCAGCTCCTGGCATCCTTGGTTACTGTAATCAAGAGTTATGTTATGCTGTCTTATTGATAGTTTTTTTCTGTGTGTGTCACATTTTCCCATTGTCTAATTGTTCTGCAGAGTCTCATGATATTTCTTTGAAAGTCAGATATGAATTTTTTAAAAATTAATTAATTAAATGTTTGCCACGTCTTGTATTTCCAACCCTATGTTGCCAATGACAATGGTTACCATCCAGGCATTTCCCACCCCACAAAGAATTATCACAAAGCAATGCTCACTAGGAACACCATGGCTTTGGCACAGGGTGAGAAGTATACTTGAAAGCTTCCTTTTAAGATCACTGCCACCGTCACTGAATAATTACCGCCACAGTATTCGTGTGATGAATTGTCTATGCCCTTTGCTCTGTATGGAGAGGAGAAGAGCACTACCCCCCCCCCCACACACACAAACACTAAAGGACAACATTTCCACTGGTGTAGAATGGCAGCTGTCCAATCATTCTCTATTGAAGTTGTGCCAGATAACAATTGCAGAGAATCTAGCCTGAAGAGTTTTAATATATTAAAGAAATCGCTACTATACATCACTGACCTGTACAACTACCTCGGCAATAAAATCAAGCATATCACTTGATTTAAAAAGAAGAAAAAATTGATCAAGGAAGGCAAAGAAACTTCCTCCCAAATCCTGACTGGCCCTTTGCAAGAGAAATTTACCTGCTGGCAAACTGGCTGCTACTTTGGTTTGTAAAAGTCTTTTGTGTTCATTTTCACATGCCTGTGTAGGAAACCAAGATTAAAGATATCCATGTGGAATTTTGTCAAAGGCCTTCCTTATATTATAACGTACCAACAATTGCACATGAATTTCAAAGAAACACAGGCCCTTCTATTTCAAACAGTTTCATTTCCTTTGGAAGGAAACTGTCTATTTATAGGGAGAAGCAGCATGCCGAAAGTATCAAAACGACAATAGGAACTGTATATAAAATTAGACCACAGATCCAATCCATGTCGAGATTAAATCGCCTTCCCTTCACAATGATAAGCTCTTACTGGCTTCTAGGGGGAAATGTTCAAAACGTTTGGTTGGGTTGTTTTTGTTTTTGTTTTATTTTAATCTCATTAAGCTGTTTGCAAGTCACACAAAACTTTCAAAGGAGGTGGGAAAAAGGAAGGTTTCCATACCTGTATGTTTCCTCCTCCACCCACCCCAGGCAAATAGCAATGTTGAGGGGTGGTTTACATTGAGAAGCAAGCAAGGGTGAAAAATGTGTTTCTGTTCTTTGTTTTTAATCCTCACTCAGTGCCATAGTCCTGAGCTGAATAGGTTGCTATGAAAAATTGCAAACTAAATGGTAGGTCCTTTCCACAACCATTTCATATTGTTTGTTTGTTTATTATTCAACATGGTAAATTTATACTCCAGTTTTCCATCCAAGGGTGCTCAAGGTGGCTAGTTTATCCCTAAGATGTGAATATGGCACAGAACTGGAATAATCAATAGGGCATTCTCAGTGGATCATGATGGACATGGAAAAGGGCTTTCCATGGTATGCATGAAAAAAAGTCTTCTTCATTCAAATCATTTGTTCATTCATGTGTGCAAAACCTATTTTGTTGTTATCTTGGACACCTTCAAATATTCTGTACAAGCAAAAGAATCAGAGGGAAGATACTCCAGTCCAGTTCTTAGTGCTGTGATGTACAAGCAATTTCAAGTACTGGGTTGACTTGAATATTTTCTGGCTAGAATATATAGCCCTTTGAAGTGGCTCATCGTAAGTATAAAGCCAGCCTCATTCAAAATGGCTGCACATAAACTACACACCTGAGGGATGTTCCTCACACTGTGAGCCACTCTATTCTATACCTTCCCACCAGGTTCAGATGCTGCCAGTCTCTATGCCATCAGAAAACAAGTGGCCATCTCAGCTCTAAGCATAGGTGCCAATTCCCTGAGACCCTGGGTACCCGAGCACCCACAAAATTCCCCATGAAGGGGCCGGGCACCCACAATTTTTGGTGCCGGGGCCATGAACACTGCATAGCACCATGATCCCTGGCACCCACAGTTGTGGGGGCAAGTTGGCACTCCTGGTTCTAAGTGGAGATGCTAGCACTGCTGCTATCACAGGTCTGAGCATGAATGGACTTCAAAACAGAAAAGCAGTAAAGTGTGAGTCATATATACCCAGGTGTTGTTATTGGTTGTTTTTTTATAAAAAATCCTCACATGTAAATATAGTGGACAACAATAAAGCCCCAAATCACGCAAATGGATAAACCACCCCGCAGTCCGTGGATGAGTGAGGGGATTACTGAACTGGCCTGGTAGCTTTAGACTAAAGTGGGATCGACAAGGATTGAGAACTTTCCTGCTGGACCTAGAAGGGACAGTACTCAGCCAACCGCAGGGAACTAGTTGTCTGCCAATCACATTCGCCACTGCTGGAGAAAACTACACTACTTGGAAACTTATGAAAATATCAGTAGGAGAAGTATGCATTCCCTCCACCTAACTGTGGGGATCATATTTAAGTTCCATGCAACATTGCATTTGATTTAATGATATGAAGCAAAGCTACAGAAGCCAATGCAAGCTTTTCCATGGCCCACCAGCGCAATCATTTTTTTAAAAAAAAGAAACACAAAAGCTTGAGTAATGGCAAGAGTGTCACGCTTAACTTTTAAACTTCCTGTCTTCTGTGGGTTTTGGGTCAAAGTGTTAACTTTATTTAAACTTTTTGAAAGAAGAATTTAATGTCAATGTTTATAAGCTTTGCTTATATACATGAATTTAAATGGATACACATGTAAGGAATTCAGCTAACAGATGTTGAAAAATGCTTCAGAACACACTTTGGAAAAAATGAGGCTAAATGAATCTAAAATGGATTTCCAGACTGCTAGTACTTCAGGGGCTGGGGGTGCAAATGCATAATCCCCTGTGAATGTGGAAGGAAGAACTGGAAAGTGTAGGTGATCATTTGCTTGCAAATTCACATATCCACACAAAATCACTAGTTATTCATATCAGTGGTGCACCTATATTTTGCATGCGTACAACTAGAAGCAGAATATACTTTATTTAAAAAAACAAAACAAAAAAAAATATTTTTGGAAGCAAGGAAAAGTTGAAGCTAAGCTGCAAGTACATAAAACTGAAAGCTGCTCAGGAGACAAGAAGAGATTGTAAAGAATGAGTACATACTACTTGGACTTGGCCATCTTCTCCTATCTGGTGGATCTGGACTTGCTGGGCATTGGCCAGGGCGTAGTGAAGCGCTTGTGGCTGGTTGGCCTGAATTTCATTTGGTGCCGATGTGGTACTCTGAGCACTCTCTGGAAAACAAACCAAAGCTCAGCATTATTCATTAGGAATCTGTCTGCTTGTGGCCATTAAGAACACTTGGAAACTGCAGGGAAGCAGAATGAGGAAGGTGCTGTTGGTCATTCTAGAACTGCAGTTAAAAGAAAGGGATTGATCCTTCATCTGTAATGAAAAGGGCTAACCAAAATGTGTGGAGCCAATGATGTCTGAGTGACTGACTGATTGAGTAAAACACTTCCTGGGGAGATAAAAGATTATAAGGCACCTTTTCGCCCAGCTGCATAAACTTAAACTTTCTGTAAGTTCACGTTTCTACCAGCTCTGCTTTATTAACCTATGAATGGTTCCAGATTAATTAACATAGTTTCCAATTTGGAAAGTAAGTTTTATTCCCCCCCCTTTTTTTTTCAACGCACTGATTACTTTGAGTCCATCCAGTTGTGACTTCATGTTTCCAATATGCCGTTCAAACCCACCCTACAACTTAACAGCTGGACAGCCTGCATGTCCAAATCTATAATCTCAAACGTTCCCACTTTTCCCTCCTCCCAATAAGTGCCAAACTCCCAACACAACTGAAGGATAGCATAAAAAAGTGTCTCACTCATAAAAAGATTGCCAGTTTGGAAGTACCCAAGTATTTAATATTGCCTCAGTACAGAGTTGGAAGAGGAGAAGCGAAGGGAATGCATCACCTATAATCTACATGCAAAGCAGGAGATGCTTTCAAGCAGCTTATGGGACATATAATTAAGACTCCTCGTTTTTATTAAAATGGAGTTCTAAATCTGTTAGAGATTCCAAAATAAAGAGAGATGGTCAGATCCCCTGTGTTTCTAAATCCATGTAGAAAATGTTTCCACATCACATTCACTTACTACTATCTCAGAACTACATTCTGTAGCAGCGTGGAACTGTACTGTGGGGAAGTCCCATAACTACATGCATCTCTCTCCCTCCCTCCCTCCCTCTCTCTCTCTGTGTGTGTACAGTATACATGTACAAAAATGTGTGAGTAGGTTTCTCACAATCTGAAATCTACCAAAACAATGCAGAAGAGCATACTAAGTCATGCTATTTATGCACCAAACAGATGCCATTAAAATAGGCAATGGAGCTGCAATGCTCCAGCAGGCATCTTCCAAAAGCAAGTATTTCCTGTTTGAGCAAACATATATTGGTGGCAGGACATGAGACTACATTTTGGAAGTATGTTTCTAAATTGGATTTACCAGCATAGCCTGTTCTGAGTTTTATAATGCCATTTTAAGCCATTGTTTTTATCATGATGAGTGTGAGCCAGACAACGGAGCTATCCTCAGCATTGAGCTAGTCCCCCCCCCCCATGTTCAAACTGTGTTTTTTGGTGGTGCTGTGCTCCTGAGAAAAGAGACTCCCAACAGGTTTACTTACTGACCAGAAATGTTCCATTAATCCATGAATGTGCTTGAGTAACAAGACCTACAACACATTAAAGCAGCACTGAAATTTGTTTGTAATGGAACAACACAAAGAGACCCATATTTGTTGCTGGCCAGCTGCTTCTCTACAGATGTTTAAACACTATTTTCACATCCCCCGGGTTAAAGTAGTGTACTGGTGAATGCCGCAAACATAACACTAAAAAAAAGTCATGCATTCACAACTACATCTCGAAAGAAGCAAGTTTGCTTATAAACAGAATTTCAGCATCTGTCAGCAATGTCATGGCCCTAGAAAGAAAAGGGAAAGAGAGGATTTATCCATATCTAAACCCTAAAATCATCAGTCATGCATAATTGCCGGATGCACCACCACTTAAAAAAAACTGTGAGACTAGGCAGAAGTAAAATTTATTTATTTTCAACATAAAAAGGAATATGAATACTGCAAGCAGCTTGAATGGAAGGGACACATCCATAGTTACGGATCGTCAAAATGTAAGCAATCTGGCCTCTCTTTTGCGGCTTTGATATACTTAAAAATTCATGGCTTGGAGGAGACTCTGCAGCTGAGCTGTTGTATTTAAAACATTCTAATGTGCTGTTTATAAAACAGAAATTACATTGGGCCAGTGTCAAAAAAACCCCCACTGAACACTGTTGTGGCAATGCAGGTAACAAGCTTATATCTGCAGCATCCTTCTTTCCGGGAAAGTGTTGGAACACCCAAAAATCAAACAGCCCTTCAGCAACTAGGTCCTGAATTTCTACAGATAGAGGATAACAAAGTAGAGAGAAAAACTGCAATAGTCAGATTTCTTTAAAATATTCTCATTTCAAAACAAGGGCCCCAATGAATTAGAAGAACTAAGCCAGGGTAAAGATATTTTGTTTCATTTAAAAAATGATACTCATCAAGCTAGTTTTAAACATTTAGGAAAAATATTCATTGTAGACATAGACACACTTCTGTGGCCTGTCTCCAAAAGGTACACCTCCTTCAAAAGTCAGAACAGGAAGATTTGTCAGACAAAAGTAGTTTGTAACTGTTTCAAAAGTGAGTGTTTTTAGCTTTCAAACTGTGAAAATATGAACATTCTTCACCCCAAAGACGAAACCTCTGGCTGTTGCCACATAGCTTTTTCCATTTTTCCATTTCTTCATTGCCTCTTAAAATAATCTAGGCCTAATCGTTCTAAAGGTTTATGTAGGGGCTGAAAGAACCCCATAAAATCTAAAAGGTCAGGAGTTGTCTTCCCAAGACCATCTGATATTAATCAGCTGCTCAAAACCATGGCAAACCCCACGTCTGTTCAAAGTCATCTCCTTTTAGTAAACGGGTAAAGTTGGTTTCTTGGACCAAGAGCAGCTTTGTGCATAGCTGACTTATGTGTCTTCAGCTGCAAAAATGAGTCCTGGCTGGCAGTTCAGCTCCATTCACACAGATGTTTTATAAAAATGGATTTAGCAAAAGAACTACCACCAGCTTGCCCTTCATCTGCCTTCCTGCACACTGCCCCAGGTTCCTCCACTCCCTGATGTCACTTCATCCTGCTCCCTTGTAACCCTGCCTCTATGTTAAAGAAAGAAACAGAGTTGTAGCAACAGCCTGACTCTGTGATCCTCAGGCTGACGAAAAGTGACCAGGTGATGGCTCAAATACAAGCCTGCCCTAAGGCATTGTAGTTCTTTCTACCATTTCTACAGGGGCACACAAGTGTGCTAGGAGCATCACTAAAGACTCTGAGTCTCGGCTGCCCACTGTGACTCAGTCTAAGTACTTCCTCCAGTCTTGTCGCCCTTCAAGAAGCTTCCACTGTCAGTGGGTTTATACAGTGGTGCCTCGCAAGACGAAAAGAATCCGTTCCGCGGGTCTTTTCGTCTTGCGGTTTTTTCGTCTTGCGAAGCAAGCCCATTGACAGAGTAGCGCTATTAGCTGTATTGGCGATTTAAGGGCTTAAAACGGCTTTTTAAGGGGTGGGGGATTAGCAGTTTTGCTGCTAAAATGCTTTTAGCAGCTTAGCGATTCAAAAGAAGGGGTTTTGGAGCAAAAAAAAAATTCGTCATTTTTTCGTCATTTTTCCTCTCGCGAAGCAAGCCCATAGGGAAATTCGTCCTGCGAAGCGCCTCTGCAAACGGAAAACCCTTTCGTCTTGCGGGTTTTCCGTCTTGCGAGGCATTCGTCTTGCGGGGCACCACTGTGTGCTGAATCTGTGCATTCATACCCTCCAACATTTCTCTTATGAAAATAGGAACTGCATGACCCGGAAGTTGTACGCCGGTCCCTTGGCCAATAAAGCGAGATGAGCGCACAACCCCAGAGTCAGTCACGACTGGACCTAATGGTCAGGGGTCCCTTTACCTTTAAGGAAAGGAGGCTCATTCTGGGATCAAATCAGGAACTGGGAGGGCTTTTGTAAACCTAGGACTGTCCCTGGAAAATAGGGACACTTGGAGGGTCTGGTGCATTTGGTGTGACTGGGTCGTCCAATTACTCTTCATGCTGCAGAATTACCAGCCCTTGAAGGTAGCATTCCCAGCATAGGATCTCACATATAGGCACCAGGGGAGAGGGTCTATTATACTCCCTCGCTTTTTTATGGAGGTAAAAGTACCTCCAGTTTTAATTTGGGTGGGAGAGGAGCACATCTCACTAGAGGGAATTTGGGGGAACACTGAGCTATATCAAACCTAACTGGGGAATTTGGGGGTGCCTGCAAGAGCAAATTTTAAAAGATGGAGAGGAAAGCAGCATCCCAAATCCGAGCCCTGTTCCTGGCTCTTTAAAATGAGCTATTGGAAAGGGTACCTGGTGAAATAATTCCAGCAGCCTCTCTTGCCACACCCATCAGGAAAAACACAAAACTAAAACACACAGAAAGGCAGAAGCTAGAAGCCTGATTCTGGGGAACACAGCCCAAACCACAGTAATCAATACCTCCAGCACAAAAAGCAATATTTTTAGAGCAACTGTGCCAAAAGAAATGGGCGAGCGGGGGGTAACCCAGCTCTGGTTACTATGAGAATAAACTAGTAAATCTTGTGACAGTTGTAAACTTGCTCAGTCAGTTAAACAGAGAGCAACCTTAATAAACATGTTGTGGGGTGGGTGGAGGAAGGACATGACAGCAAGGCGGGTGGGGAGTTGCATTATTTTCATTGGGCATTTTCTGCCTGGAATTGCACATTAGCTTTTCTTCAATTTAATTCAGTGATTGATGGCTGCCAGTTGGGACCAATATGGCCAAAACTAAGCTTGGTATAAGTGTATCGAAGCAGTCCTACACTCTGTTACTCAATCTGCCACTTGTCTATCAGCCATACAGGTTAGCGCCAGGGCCTGATGCCAGGGTTTAAAAAGCAAGTCATGCTGCACCGTAAAAGCTAACATGGCTGCCCTTTGGAATGAAAGAACATGGGGATCCTGTACTGTACTGAAAAATCTTATAGGTCTGAGATTCAGGCTTCGTGCTGTCAGATTTGCCATCATCCCTTTAGAGAGCAAACTAGGCCCCCTTTACACAATAGGGCAGCAGCAGACCATTAAAATCATGGCAGGGGGCCCATTTGGTTACAACCCAATCCAGCCATCCCTCCACATCAAGAGAAACACATTCAGAATAACTATTTTTATTTATTGCTTTTATTTATGTATTGGATTTAAAATTGTTCTGTGAACTGGATCGCTACCATTTCTTTTGTTCTCCTGCAGGCTCATTTTCGGGGTCGAGTGACATTTCCAAAACAACTATTTTCCATACCAAAACTGGTCACAGAAAGTAAATGCTCCTACTATACTCAGCCATCATCCCCCCCCCCCCTTTATCCTGTGTGAGCATCAGAAAGACAAGTTTGTTGGCTGGAAGATAAAAGCATGGGCCCTAAAAAGGAGAGTCAACAGCAGCCTTACCAACTGAGTGAGGCAGGCAAATTTTGATCTGAAGTGGACTTTAACAGAACACTGGCACTGTGACAAAAGGAGCTGCTTTATACTGAGTCAGATCATTGGCATGTCTAGCCCAGTGCTGTCTAATCTGACTGCAGCAGCTCTTCAAGGTCTTATGTAACCCTGGGATCCTCCAGCAGCAATGGCTAGGGATGGAATCTGGGACTTTGCACCTGAAAAAGGTGTGCTTCACTCACACGGGTTTAATGCAGCTCGTACCCCTCACATGGTTTCTCACGTGCTCCCAACTTCTTTTTCAGTGCTAGAAGCTTCTACTTCACAAGGCACATCTACAACCATCAGATTGGTCTAACCCTGCACAAACTTGACTGGTGAATTGTGAGACCTGATAAACAGCAATTAGGTTTTACAGTTCTATTATAGGTACACCCAAGGGTACAGGCAGACCCAGTGGAACTATCTATTTGCAGGGTGTTTTTGTTATGGGGAAGATGCAGCATTTTAAATGGCGCTCCCCCACCCAAAGAGTCTACTCTCTCTTTTCAGCACTCTACCACTCCATTCTGTTACATGCTTAGACCAGGCCATAGAAGACTTCAAGCAAGAAGTAGGGCCTTTCCCACTACAGCCCCAACGCCCAAAGGCAGCACGCCTGTGCACATCACTTTAAAGTTTTTAGGGAGAAATGCAAAGCATACCTTTTAAATTTTTGTTTTAAAATTAATGCTGCTGCATTAATTCTGCAGCTGTTATTTTGTTTTAATTCCCACATTTTGCCATTTTTTATCAGTTGTCTAACATGCCTTCACCTAACTAACTAACTAACTAAATAAATAAAGGCAGGAAGAGAAAATGAAAAACCTACATGCTCCATTTGCAAACTGTCTCAGTGGGACATTTGTGGTGGTGTCTTTTTTGTAGCTGGAGAGAGGGCCACCCCTGGGTGAGTTTCTTCTTGGTACACTTCTAATAGGACCATACTGGTGTGTGGTTCCAACATCATCCTACAGATAAATAGACTTTCCAGTGTATGTATCGTCAGCATGCACAGACAAATAAGTACATGCCAATTGGATCCACAAAGCAAAGAACTAGGAGCTTAGAAGAAAAATCCCCACCATAGATATAGTCGGTGAGGACACAGTGCTAATTAGCTGTCATTTGGGTAAAGGCTATCAAGTTGATCATATATCAGAATTTTCCAGCAAAAGCAGATTTTGTCATTCCTTGCCTACTATACAGTGGTTAGTGTTAACATGTAACCCAAACCTTCATGTGGGCAAATAAACTTATTTCCTCTCTTTTCGGCTCCATTCCAAACCCCTGCTTTTAATATATGATATACAAACATCCCACAGCCCTGCTTTTAATATAAGCATGAGCCAGAAGGGTCCCGAGAGGACATTCCTTGGGTCAATATTTTGCCATTTATCATTCATGCTTAAATCTATGTAGAAAGCTGAGCAGCTCACAAGATTTGTGAGAATGTGTACATTTCTTGGAGGGGTGGTGGTAGTGGAAAAAGTTTTTTTCTGAATGAAATTAAGCATATCCTAATAAATAAAATGTGCCTGACTCGGTTCCTATTATAAACTGAAACCAATGATAAATATAAACTGTTCCATGAAACACCTGCAACACAAAGTCTAACAGATTTATCATGGCAGAAGCATTCATGAACTAGATGTGGGCAAAAAAGGAACACACACAATACCCTCTAGAAACACATTGTGGAAAGGAGAGAGCAGAGACAGATGGCAGAACTTTGGACGAGTTGGAGAAGAGCAAGTTAGATATAGTATAAACAAACTTGACATTGAATAATCAGGGGTCAAAATAACAATACATGATAGAAACTCTTCAGTGATTGGAATGCAACATTAAGGGATCCTTTATTCAGATATCCCCACCAACCCCACTCAACCCTCGGCTCATCCAGAGGAGTAATTCCTCAGGAGCAGCAGTACATTTAACAAAAGGAACACATACGATTAGGATAAAAAACTTTTATTCACTCACAGCCTTTATCTAGTAGCCTGTATTTACTAGGCACTGCAAGATCCTAGTTTTAGTGATAATAGCTCCCCCTCCCCTGTATATTAGCAGGGGCTGTTCAAACAAAAAAGTGCTCCTAAATTTGACATGAAGAAAACGCAAATGAAACATATCTAAATGCACTTCCTGATGTGGCTTCCCAATATATTTTTCTTTTCTCCAGGAAGAGAAAGGTGGTCTACAGTGGCAAGTCGCAGTGAACAGTAGCCGTGAATACATCAGCAGCAAGGAGCTGTCTTGTTATTGCTGTTGTTTACATGCTCTTTTATAGTGTTTTGACAATGTTCTTAATTATTTTCACACTCTAAGTTTTGTTTGAAGGGAAAGTGGGGTTTTATTTCTTTTAGAATAGTGTCAACCCTAATAAAATTAAATAAGGAAGATCAGAAGTTTGCTCATTTCCAGCAAAGGAGGATGCTTTTTACCTGAGCCGCTATAAGAGGATGAGGAAGGTGTCCGTCTTGAAAAGCTTTTCACTGCAAGACTCTGGCCTCTCTGCTTTCGCCGCCAAGCTGTCCGGCACTTGGAATCTATGCTCTGCTTGATCCGGTACCAGTCAGACTCTGTGATTCCAAACTTATAGAAAAGGTGACCTGCAAAGCAAAGAGAATGCACAATGCCAAAATCCATATTTTACAGTTTATGGGCTTCAATTAATGGGCTGTAGATTTAGAAACATGTGATGGCCACCTAAGCCAACTTCTGCTACTTCCATTTTGTACATATATGGATCATACCTGCATACCCAGCACAAAGGCACTCAGAGCGCATATGAAAACAAACTTATGTTTTATAAGTTTCAAAGAATTATGGGAAATGCAGTTTGGTTAGGGCACTGAGAATTCTATGTACGAAATGCCAAGAACTAAACTACAGTTCTCTGGAATGTTTAATAAACCAGTTTAAGCATGATGATGCCTACAGCCAGTTTCCCTCAACAGCAGGATGCCTTAGACGAGCACCAGGCCTGTCAGAACTGCACATAGTGTCTCTTCTTCAAAATTTCCAGGGAAGGAAATTTCACAACTCTTCTGGGCAACTTCATAGCTCAATGACAGAACATTTGTTTTGCATATATAATGTCCCAGGCTCTAGTCCAGTTAAAGGAGACCCTGGAGAGAAAATGCAAATCAGAGCATGGGCTAGATGGGCCAGACTGAGGACAGCTTTGCAAGGCCCTGTACCCAAACACTGCCCCACACAAAATACTCCCACAGTTTTCCTGGTGCACATAAAGCAGCTACCACTTGTGGCACACATGACATTTCCTCCACTGCAGCTGCCTCCACATGGCAGAAGAAAGGATTCTCTCCATGTCCCTGCAAACTGATCACCCATCCTAGCCCAGTATAAAGAGAAATATACTGCCCTCACTAGGCAACAGTTGCAGAACTGATAAATGAAAGTGTTCCTTGTTTTCAAAAGCAGGTCTTACATCCTGATACCAGCTGAGGGGTCCTTAGCAACAGAGAGGAAGGAGGACGGAACAGCAACACTGGGCAGTGCTTGCCTCAGCAATGATTGCAGCCAGCTCCACCACGGCTGACAATAGTTTAAACAAAGGCTGAGTCTGAAAAGAGAGCGACCACAGCAAATGTGGAAGGAACCCATGGCTTAAGCTTCCAGGAGAGTACCATCAAAAAAATAAATGGAAAACTAATGCATTAGACACAGTCAGCATTTCAGAAGTTCCCAGTTAAAACCCATCTTGCTATTTTAATTAAAGCATCATGTCACAGTACCCACAATAAGCAGGCCAATTTCTTGCTAGAAATTACAGCAGGGCATGTCTCAGCTACATGTGGCAGAGCTACACATTGGAATGGCCAGGATCACACCAGGAACTGAGGGTACGAGAATTGGATTCCACCATCACACCATACATAGGGAATGCAAAGCATATTTTAAAAGATACTTCTGTATTTCTTTCTGCCAGAGAAATACGGGGATGCAGTTTCTGTTGAAGATTTAGACATCAGGAGAAGTTGGAATGAGACTCCCAGGGCAATAGCGAGAGTGGTGAGCTTCTTCCCTTCAGGAAAGGACTGCATATGCTCAGTAGAGCATATCCTTTATACGCAGATGGCAAGGCCAGCATCAAGGATCAGCAGAAGGTCTCTGGTTCAAAGCCCAGCAAGACTTCAGTTAGAAGGATCAGGCAGCAGGCAATGGGAGGAATCTCTCTCTGCCTGAGCCCCACTGCTGCCAGTCAGAGTACAGTCATACCTCGGGTTGAATGTGCTTCAGGTTGAGCGCGTTCGAGTTGCGCTCCGTGGCAACCCAGAAGTAACAGAGCACGTTACTTCCGGGTTTTGCCGCTTGCGCATGCGCAGACGCTCAGAATGACGTCACACGCATGTGCAGAAGTGGCGAGAAGCGACACGCGCATGCGCAGATGTGCCGTCACTAGTTACGTTTGCTTCTAGATGCGAACGGGGCTCCAGAACGGATCCCGTTCGCATCTAGAGGTACCACTGTAAACAATAATGGGCTAGAGAGATAAATATTCTGGTCCTACATAGCCCTTTCGTAACCCTTTCCAAAGGATAGAAAATGCTGACAGATCCAGGCCTCATGCCCATATTGAGCATACTGTCCATCTGAATGAAATATAAAATGCTCCCTTGAACAATACAACAATAGCACCTATAAATGCTATTCTGCATTAAGGCAAGTGATAGAAGTTTTTAACATTACGCATGGCATGGAGAAAGTAGATAGAGGTAGGTAACACTACATGGACATCTATTGAAGCTGAATATTGGAAGATGTGGGGTGGATAACATAAAGGAGGCAGTGATGGTCACCAACTCGAATGGCTTTATGGGAGGACTGGACAAATTCGTGGAGGATAAGGCTATCAGAGGCTACTAGCCACAATGGCCATGCTCTGTCCTCCACAGTTGGAGGCAGTAATGCTTCTGAAGACCACTTGCTGGGAACCACAGAAAGGGAGAGCGCTATTGCACTCAGGTTCCACTTGAGGGTTTCCCACAGGCACCTCATTGGCCACTGTGAGAACAGGATGCTGGACTAGATGGGCCACTGGCCTGGTCCTGCAGGGCCTCATTTATTTATTTTTACACTCAGAATCCTTCCAGAAGCAGCAGTTGGTCAGGCTCAACAGCTGTTACAGAAAATTACGTTAAGAAGGAACATGGAAGGCAAAAACAAATTCTTATATTAAACTAATAACATTTGACAATAGAATTCAGAGAGCAGTAGATAGTAATAATAAAAAACAAAGAGAGGCATAAACACTGCTGGTCCTTTGCCTGGAGGCTTCAATTCTTCCGTGCTGGTCATGCATCACTCTCATATTGAAATCATTTTGAAGAGAATAATTGTTAGTGCATTGCAAGTATTTGTTGCTTAGTTTATACCAAAACTGGTGGGGGGGGTGTGTGCGTGCGCGCGAACATAATTCTCTTTCAAGGAATCTGAACAACATAGCCATCTAAAACTCGTGAACCTATGCTTCATGACATTGTTGGCCTTATCAAGACTAGGGAGGGGCCTTCTCATCTGCTGTCTAAAAGCAGGTTCATGCAATTATTTGACATTCACAGGAATGCTTCTTCTACATGATGTCATAAGTTCAAAGGAGTGGGCATTGTGTCAAAATGGATTACCTGTGTAAGCCTCCTCGCCCCCAGTCATAATGGAATATGATAGAGAACATAACAGTACAATCTTACTCAGAAGGATGTCAACTCGAAAGTAAGATCCACCAGGGATTTCAGGATTTCTTGGTATGTGCTTAAGTATTTGAAGGCACATATTGGCCACATTTAGTGGTCTTTGCGGACTTGTGTACCAATTTTGGGAAGAAGTGTAGCATCAGTCCAAGTATAAGGGCAAAGAGAAAGAACCAGAAGTTTCAGCAAAACCAGAGAGAGATTCCAGATGCATATATGATCACTGAACCAAGGTGAACAGACAGAATGTCCAATAGCAGAAGACAGAAAAGGAAGACCTTCAACAACCAATGAATATTATGTTTGGCAGTTTCAAAATAGGATTTAGGTGGCAGGTAGGAGGGAAAGCTCATAAATTATCTGTGGAATCCTGTTTCCACCCATCATTCTGAACGATGAAAGTGTTCTCAAGCGCTTATATAACTTTTATTATGTATCCAACCTGACCAAAGTTATGCTGCTCTTCACTGACAAGGGATCCATCAGGTGTACTTGGTGGCTCTATGGATATGGATAATTGCTCCAAACCTTCCTTCTGTCCAATTCTACTCAAATTTCCTTTCTGGGGAATGGGGGGGAAGTAATCATTGGAAGATATGTGTATAAAACGCCTGTGCAAGCTAAGCAGAGAGGGAGAAAAACCAGAGACTGTACGTGAATACACAGCTGTGTGAATACACTGCATTACTTTCAATGGAATGTACATATCTACCGTATGTGCATTCCCATCCCTAAGTGCAACTGGATGAATATGGGCAAAGCCTAAAGTGAAATATGAAACTAGCAAAACTTATTTACTTTGTTTGAACCTGCAGCAGACAATCTGTGCACTTCCATAGTTCTAGATACAGGTAGGTAGCCATGTTGGCCTGCCGTAGTCAAAACAAAATCAAAACGTCCTTCCAGTAGCACCTTAGAGACCAGCTAAGATTGGTATGAGCTTTCGTGTGCATGCACACTTCTTAAGATACCCAGATATCTGAAGAAGTGTGCATGCACACGAAAGCTCATACCAATAACAAATTTAGCTGGTCTCTAAAGTGCTACTGGAATGACTTTTTGAATCTGTACACCAACGCTTGCAGTGTGAACTTTGCTTTTCACCCCTTTTCAAATGGCACATGTGGTTGCACATAAAGGTGAAACAGCCAAACAGACGGATAGTCATAGGATACCCAGTAATGGTGTGTGTGTGTGTGTGTGTGTGTGTGTGTGCAGGGCCAGCCCATCCATGAGGCAAGTTGGGGTGATCATCTCAGGCAGTAGTATCCACAGGGGCAGCAGATCTGGCCTCTAAGGAAGGCACCATCCACTGCTGCTGCAGCAGCCACAGTAACAGGGACGGTTGCAGCATCCTCCTTGGAGGTCGTATCTGCCTCCTCCTCAGCAGCCCCCACCCAAATGCCACCTCTTGGCAAGTAGGAGGCACTACTGCTCTCCTCCCACTCCTAAGAAAAAAATGGTGGGGGCTGCCTTCTGGGGTCTCCTGGGCACTGCACCCATCCAGTGTGATTCAAAGCAGCCCCCACTCCCCCAAATGGCCTTTGATTTCCACTTCAACCATTGAGTAAGGTTAATTTGATCTCCCCCCCCCCCCCCACACACACATCTCTAATGTAGATCTTCAACGCTTCTTCCCTGGTGGGGTGGGGTGGGGATGCGCCTCAGGCACCAAAATTTCTTGTGCCAACTGAGTGTGTGTGTGTGTGTGTGTGTGTGTGTGTGTGTGTTTATCATTCCCTATCAAATCTGTCTCCCACAGCTTGATTTTCTCTTTTTGGGGAAAAAAATGCAGGAGATCCTACCATGTATTTCCCGCTGTCTCATCTAATTGCGCTCTATGGTATTCTCAACCAAGATAAAACACCTTTTAAAAACAAAGCAAGTACCTCAACAAACCTATCACTAATGTGCCAGCAACTTGCACATTGCCAAGCCTATGACTTCCCAGTCTGTAGCAATAAATTAGTAAACAAACAATGTTTATATTTTTAAAGGAAACCTGATTCAATTTTGACATCTCAGAATTTGTAGATGGAAAAAACTGAGGAAGGTATTTCCACCCCCCACTAATTTGTGTGTGCTCTTGCTCCCGCCCCCCATAAATATATATCTTAAAAATGTAAAAGCCTTCTTGAGACATCCTGTTACATAAGCTCTTTTCCACAGCATCACAGAATTCCAGCTGGATGGCAAAAGCCACCCTATGTGCCGCCAAGAAAAACTAACTTAGGAATCAACAACACAAATTTCTCCCTTTCCAAAGGAGCTTGCGGCCTTGGAAAGCCCTGGCGTGACAGAAAACCAATGGATACGTAAAATTATTTACATTTTGCCAACAATGGTACCAGCAGCTCCAACTCTTGATGGTTTAACTCTTTCAGGGTGACAAAGAGAGTGTGTCTGAAAAGAATGGGCAATGCAACTTTCTGGAATTCAATTTACGAGTGTTCATGAACTCATCACTTTCCTTGAATCACGCAATGCATTTTCCAGATGAGCTGTACATTAATTCTCACGCAAGGCAACAGCTCGCATTCAGCGGCGAGACTGTTTTTCCTCTCTCAATGACAACAGGGATTAAGTGATTCCAGGGATGCCTTCTGACTTCTAAATCCTATAAGAGAAAAATCACATGCCAGACGCTACAGCCATAACGATCTGGCACAAACCAGGATGCAAAGAAATTCATCCACCACTCTTTTCCCACCTGCTTTTTCATCCACAGAGGAAGGTAGGAATTGCAATAAGAAGAGCCCCATCCTGTCAGGTACCCAATAACTCAGTCCCTGTCCCTCTGCTGCAACAGAAGGCAAGACAGGAAGAAGCAGGAGGATGACAAAGTCTATGAAGGACCTAGCGCTACTTGCTATAAATCATATACTCCAAGCTCTGCTCATAGGTATGCAAAAATGAAAACTGGGCAATTAAAACTGCAGTTCTAATTCAACCACTTGGATCTCTTGTAGGTGCACAAAGCATTTGACAGTGACCCCTATCACCTGCAAAAATGGGCTTCTTGGCCAGGACCCATATCTTGAGGGGCTCTTGCCTCTCCAAGGGAAGAAATAGCTACAGTTCTGAACCAACGATCAACCGCTTAGTGTCTTTTAAGATATCACTATGCCTACACTGCCAAGGACATTTCACCACTTGGCAGTACGAGTGTTCATTGTAAATTAAAAGGCAGAGAGTCAGTGGCTGGATAAAGTTTTGAATATGGCAAAAACAACTGAAAAAATAGTAGGTTTCCAAAGCTTGAAAGGAACACACTGTTGTACTGTACGTTAGCAAACATCACCATAAAAAAAAGATGCACAGCACACATCACTGGGAAAATTGAGAACGGATGAGAATCCCAGCAAATGCAGAGAAAAGGTTGTGCAAACAGTAAAAAAAAGATGGGCTAATGAGTAAAGAGGTTGGTGTGGGTGTCCAACTAGTGGGACAAGCAGAAAATAAGAGACTCAAAATTACACAGACACACCTCAGAACACATTCACATGCTGTAGCTGCTTTTCCATCAAAGTAGTTTTCACAGAACTGCAGAGATATGAGATGGTGATGAACACATCAAGGCAAGCATAACAATGCTGTTATGGCTTCCTAGATTTTGGTCAGCTTCTGTATTAATGGGGCTCAATCCCTTAAGAAGATCTCCAGCACAAGGACCACTGAAATGAATAGGAATTGGGTAAGTTTTTCTTCCTTTCTTAACATACTAGAACTCAGGGTCATCCAGTGAAGCTTATTGAAAGGACACACAAAATGCTGTATAAAGGTAAAGGTAAAGGTACCCCTGCCCGTACGGGCCAGTCTTGACAGACTCTAGGGTTGTGCGCCCATCTCACTCAAAGAGGCCAAGGGCCAGCGCTGTCCGAAGACACTTCCGGGTCACGTGGCCAGCGTGACATCGCTGCTCTGGCAAGCCAGAGCCGCACACGGAAACGCCGTTTACCTTCCCGCTAGTAAGCGGTCCCTATTTATCTACTTGCACCCGGAGGTGCTTTCGAACTGCTAGGTTGGCAGGCGTTGGGACCGAACAGCGGGAGCGCACCCCGCCGCGGGGATTCGAACCGCTGACCTTTCGATCGGCAAGCCCTAGGCACTGAGGCTTTAGCCCACAGCACCACCCACGTCCCAAATGCTGTATAGCATACACTTAATTTATCCAACTGAGTGCCACATTTAGACAATTTCATGGAAGTCGAATGGTCTATTCATGGCTCTTAGTTGTGATGGTTAAATGGATCCTTGCTTTTAGAAGCAGAGTATCTCTGGGAACCAATTGCTGGGGAGCAACAAGAGAGTGCTGTTGCCCCCATGTCTAGATGGTGGGTTTTTTTCCTGGAGGAATCTGGTTACCAAGATAACACTGGATTAGATGAACTCTGCTCTGATTCAGAGGGGCACTTTTTAAGTTATTAAGAGCACAGTGGTACTTATATTAAACCTGTATTGAAACCTCCTTGGAACAGAGGAGAACCCAATTTAAAACCAACTGGGAGAGAGCACTGAAGAGCAAATGAAGCCACTTTGGGACAATCTCACTGGTGAAAAGTGATATACAAATTTTATGACTATAAATTATAATAAATGTTTTGGAGCAAACCATGTTTAAGACCACTTCTTTCCATTTCTTGTTTTTCTAGGAACTGAGTGGCTTCTTGATATAATATTCTGCATGATTTAGTGGAACAATATTCTGTCTGTGACCAACAACCAAGAAAACTGCTAGCAGAAATAACTAGAGAGTTAAATTCATTTATTTTGCATTCTTGAATGATGGACAGCCTGTGGTAAATGTGCTGGGGGAGGCAAGGGTACAATGCACCACTGCCAGTTATTCATTTCCTTATATTGCTCTACTTGTTTCAAACTGCAACTGGCCAGTGACACCACATGAAAGCAAGAACAGGGGAGCAAAATGGGAAGATGCCAAACAGCAACGTTTAATGAGTTTACAGGGGTCAGCAAACTTTTTCAGCAAGGGGCTGGTCCACTGTCCCTCAGATCTTGCCGGGGGCCGGACTATATTTGGGGGGAGGAATGAACGAATTCCTATGCCCCACAAATAATCCAGAGATGCATTTTAAATAAAAGGACACACTCTACTCATGTAAAAACACGCTGATTCCTGGACCGTCCACAGGCCGGATTGAGAAGGTGATTGAGCCGCATCCGGTCCCCGGGCCTCAGTTTGCCTACCCATGGTTTATATCAAGTTGCCAGTCCATATGGTTTTCCTCAGAACTACAGTTGGAGAGAACATGCAAACCGATCCTGAGCACGTTCACTCAAATGCAAAGCCTGCTGGATTCCAAGGGGTCTTGGCATGCAGAGGGCTGCAGCCTTCATCATTTGCATCTATCTTTTCCCTTCGCCTTGAAATGTGTGACTGCCTCCCTCCATATGGCAGGACCGAACTGATTTACAAAGAGCTGTTTGAAATTGAAGCCAGGTTCTGGCAGCTTCAATAAAGAGGAGAAAGTGTTTGCAGAGAAGCACCACAACAGCAATCCAGGCTCCTACATTTGGCTGTACAGTTGGCTGTACAGATGTTGGAGGCGGGAGTTTGGATGCTTCAGTTCTGGACATATGGACCAGCTGACTCCTGCAAGCCTTGGAGACTTCCTCTTCTGAACACACCAAAGATGCTATTCACAAAACACTTGGGCTGTTTTATGTCTCATTATGACATTGCATATTTGAAAGAATTAATTTCAAGAAAAGCAGAGTTCACAAATTTTGGCTGACCTTAGTGGCCAACACCAATCTGTGGTCACCTGGACCATGACCCTCATACACGAGGGGAAAACCTTGTCCAAAAATGCAGCAAAGAAGCAGTGACACTCTCTTGCTACCATTGCTAACCCTAAGCTTAGAGCTTGGAGTTGTGACACTGGTTTGTTCCTGGAATTGCGCTGTGTGGAGATGCAAAAAACAAATCCCACCTCCCTCTCCACCTCATACCTCCAAGAACAGTGGAACCTTGGGTTGCAAACATGATCCGTGCGGGAGGCACATTTGTAACCCACAGCGTTTGCAACCCACGGTGCCGCGTCTGCACACGCGTGTGACGCAATTCAACACTTCTGCACATGCACAAAGCGCGATTTAGTGTTTCTGCACATGCGTGAGCGCCAAAACCTGGAAGTAACCCGTTCCGGTACTTCTGGGTTCGGCGCGTCCATAACCCGAAAATGCACAACCCGCAGCATTCGCAACCCCAGGTATGACTGTACCAGGGAAGTGTGGTGCCAATACAAACCCCAGGTTTCCAGGAAGGGGTAGGAATGTCCCCACAATTGCACCCAGTGCCTCTAAAACACAGCCAACTGAATAATAGAGAAATCCCTGGCCCCTGCCCAACCCAAAAGATGGGAGTAAACATAGGGCATGGCAAGCTTGCAAAAAGGTGGTGGAGCACTCACCATGGTAAGCAAAATTGTAGATTCCTGAGAATATGTATAGAGAATTGTAGAGAAAACATATTATTTATTAAGTCTGTAATATTAGAAATGGTTCCACACAGATCCAGCAAACCTTGTTGAAGCTAACCCACTCTTGCTAGACTTGGAATGTCGATGAAAAAAATCACTCTTAATTTTAAGTATGTTTTCAGCATTCATGTTTCTGGGCACTCAGGTATAATTTCATACACTCCTGTTCTTTAAAGAAAGTTGGGCAGGGGGTCCCCAAGCCCAACAGGAAGTAACTTTCAACAGCTCATCTGGTGTGAGCAAAATAAAGATTTGTTCAACAAGTTGGTTAAGGATACTTAACGAGCATTTGAGTAAAACAAGATAGCAAGTTCAGCATGAGAACAGCTTTCATTTTTGGTTCCGCAGATGGAATCCAAGTGTTCCGTGCACAGTTTTATTAGTGGTAAGGCTCAGAAATGGCAGGCACGCCCGTTTCCTCTGGCTCAGCTTGGCTTCTTATTACAGTTCATCAAGCAGAGGCTGTTGTGGTGAGCCTCATCAGTTTCCAGATTTAACACCTGGCCCAGGGATGCTTAGTGGAAAGCAAGGGAGGAGGAACAACTCCCCAGGTTAATAGCAGAAATATGAACATTATGAGTTACAGCATGTGCTCAAATAGATTTTTATTAATAGAACTCTGGTTGAGCAGAACATGCAACAAATGTTAGGACTTAATAGAAACTACCATCAAGTGCAGAGCAGAAAATGAGACTGATACTTGGGTAATTGGAAATGAATCTAACTGAAACTGTGATGCACTCAAGGGACTCTGACCTAACAGCCCTTTTTGGGGTGAAATGATGATGATGATGATGATTAATATTATTTTATATGCCATCCATCTGACTAGATTACTCCAGCAATTCTGGGTGGCTTCCAACAAAACAACTGACCATATATTTGTTATCTAAGCTTCGACTGACTGGCTTCTTATATTACAATGTATGCAAGAAGCCTGGACAGTGGGCAAATAAACAGATGGACAATTTCACAAGATGGAAGAGAACACTGAAGTGAATATTCCATCAAAAATCAAGCAGGATTCAAATGTGTTCCCCATTAAATCCATTTGGGTGGTCTGCAACTTAGCAGAAAAGGAGTAGGGTACTTCATCACACAGGAGCAGCTCACACCTCTTCTGAGGAATGCTCACTCCCAATCCACTTGACATTGTTTTCATATCTCTAGGACAGCTTGCCTATCTGTGAAAGCATTATCTTTTCTATTGTCAGCTTTATACTATACAGTTCTAAGCTTTATACTATATAGTTCGATCCTCCCAAGATTTTCCCTCTTCTTTTTTATGCTATCCTGATGTTTTAAACAAGATCAACATTAGAAGGAATAGTTCTATAGTACCTGCAAATCATACACCCTTAGATGAAGTTCATTCTGATTTAACAGGAAGAACGTAGAAGCTTATTTTCCTTGTTCTATTTTGATAGGGTTGCGTAATCTGAGTTTTAGGTTGCAGCAGTCTGTCTGGGCTACTTTAAACACTGATGGTTTCCAGATGAAACACACCCAAGAGCAGATGAATTAAGCCGATAACAGGTTCAATATAGAGGGCCAGGCTGTTACACTCTGTTTGACATTATACAGATTATTATTAATAATAATTTTATAAAGATGCATTTTAAAATTTGCTATTTCTTTCTGCTGTGCTGACAATAGCTGTTCTGTGTTTCTGGTGTCCACTTCTGGAATTTTTCAGCACCTGTGCCAAAGGAGTTTAACTTTTTGTAAATGTCCCCTGGGGAGGATGCCAAGCATGGCTATCATGCTCTCTCTTAGTGCCTCAAGTCATGCTCCCCGTAACACCCCAACCTCTCCTTTAATATACTCTTTCCTACTCCTTCGTTATATTGCTGAAGAAAGCAAAACTGCAACACCATGAGATAACTACTCAGAATTTGGTAAAACTTACAACTGCGGATTTCAGGATCCTCCACAAACTCCCCCCACCCTTTCCCTTTTTGTTTGGAAGACCACTGAAGTATGTATGCCATGTACAACATGAGTGACATTTTATGTCCAGAGGAAGCTGTGTCATTTTGCCATGGCCCATCAATAAAAATATGAACGGTCATCCTCTATATTGCCAAGGAGATAATTTAAAATCTCAGCATTATTTGTTAAGTGACTTCCCCTGTACCAGAAGCAACAACAATTCCTTATCAACCTCAACTTTTCTAACTAGCATCTGGAATACTTATCTAAGCATTCTTTATTTTAATCTAAAACATTTCTATCCCGCCTTTGAGTACAAAAATACGTAACATACACCAAAGGGAAGCGATAAAAAAACAACAACCAAAAATAATCAGCAGTCAGAAAAGCTGTAAATAGCAATAAAACAAGGAGGAGAACATTAAAGTAGTATATACTAAACTGTCAGGATAATAAAATTATCTTCACCTGATGCTTGAAAGTTAATAAAAAGTCAACACTGGATGAGCATTCCTGGAAAGACCATGCCTCTATTGGGGGTGCTGCCACAAAGGCAGCCCAGCACCTGGAAAAGAGCCACTGATGCAGGCCTTAGAGGATGGTTAGCTACACTTGGGAGCAGGTGGTCCTTAAGATACTCCAATCCCGAGTTGCATAGGCAATGTATCATTTTCTTTAAACATTGAGGCTGGACTTTTTTAAAGGCACAAATTTGCAGTGGTTCTTGTCAAATATCAAAATATCCAAGCCTATATTTTCAATTACACATATACTCCTAACTGCTGCCTATCAGATTTCACCCCCATCCCCAAATCCCCTTATTTTAGTAGCACTGATGTAACGAGTTACTAAAACCATACTGTTTGCCTGAATCATACAGACATCAATTAATTGCCCCAAAGTTTCTCTCTGCAACCTCCACTGCCATTACAGCAACAACCAAATGAAAGCATATACCTCAAGAAGATAAATGCTTTGTGGGAAAGCTTATGCAGTATATCAAGAATTTTTAATAAGCATATTTCCCTGAGTTTGGAAAGTGTGGCTTCGGAGTACTATATACTTTTCAAAATATTTTCTATTAAATACAGATTTGGTTGGGGGCTCTTTTCCCAGAAGAAGGAAAGGGACAAAAATCTTTCCACTGACAAGCTGAAAGAAGAGACTTGAGTAAAAGGCGACTTTGGCAATCACACTGTGTGGCTGGCATTTGGTGATGACATTCATTCAGCATCCAAGCTGAAAATAGCATGGTGGGAGTGCCATTCTAGAGAAAGGTGCAAAGTAGGACCAGACTGACCCACATACAACTTGAACATGTCCATTATGGGTCAGGAGGTCCAGAGAGGGACCAGTACAAAAGAGGTTCCCAGGAATTATGGAGGAGGAGGAGGAGGAGGAGGAGGAGGAGGAGGAGGAGAGTTTGGATTTGATATCCCACTTTATCACTACCCGAAGGAGTCTCAAAGCGGCTAACATTCTCCTTTCTCTTCCACCCCCAGAACAAACACTCTGTGAGGTGAGTGAGGCTGAGAGACTTCAGAGAAGTGTGACTGGCCCAAGGTCACCCAGCAGCTGCATGTGGAGGAGCAGAGATGCAAACCCTGTTCACCAGATTACGAGTCTACCACTCTTAACCACTACACCACACTGGATGCTTCGACTTCCATAATATTCAAGTGGTATTTTCAGAGTTGCTGGTGGATCTCCCACTGCCCTTGAAAATGGTATATGAACCAAAAGTTGTAACCAGAAATCTTCCAGCACATGTTGCCAGATCTCTGCTAGAAGCCAACAGTCTTGTCTTATTCCAAGGAAACTCTGGAAACAGCAGAGTACAGAGTCCACATACCAAACCATGGCTTGCGCTGACTGTGATTCAGAACCCAAACCATAGTTTTGAGCTTCTAGATGTACAATAAACCATTGTTTGGAGCTACTTGTCTGCTTTCATTTTCCCTTCTATCAGCACTCAGTACAGTGGTACCTCGAGTTACAAATGCCTCAGGTTACAAATACCTCAGGTTACAAACTCCACTAACCTGGAAGAGTTACCTTGAGTTGAGAACTTTGCCCCAGGATGAGAACGGAAATCGTGTGCCGGTGGCGCAGCGGCAGCAAGAGGCCCCATTAGCGAAAGCACGCCTCTAGTTAAGAACAGTTTCAGGTTAAGAACAGACCTCCGGAACGAATTAAGTTCGTAACTAGAGGTACCACTGTAACGGCTGAAATTATACTTTGTCAATGGAGGCATTACACCAAACATTAATTAATGCATGGATAACAAGCCCACTTCAAACCATGCTTTTTTATTCTACTTTGCTGCCCAATTACAAACTGTTGTTTCCCAATTCAGACATCATAGCAAAACAAAAAACAAAAAATCTTCATTAACCATGGTTTGGTGTGATGTGCAGATTTAGTTAGTGGTTTCCCTTTTCCCTGGGGCAAGAATAGGGGACCTATGACCCTACAGATATTGCTGGACTGCAACTCACATCATTTCTCCTATCATTCCCCACTCTGTCCTAGGATAAGAAAAGAGCCATAGCGACCTTTACTTCTCCTCTCAAAAGCAAGAGCAAAGAATGAGGAAATACAGTGGCTAAGGGGCCAACGAATACACACAACAATTACAGGGTGGAAGTGGGAGCTACATGCTCTTGAAATTCACCCTATCCTTACTTAGTATTATCCCTGCTGTGTTGCCTTATCAGGTAACGGACTGTTCCTTGCAGGCCTTAATCCTCCTCCTCCCGTGATTGCTTGGGGGCATTCCAGACACCCCTGTAAAAACCTGAACCCTACCTTCCAAACCTGACTTTGCATTCTTCCTAACTAGCAGAACTTAACCACCTCCTAAGTATTCATTTCTAGCTGGACAGAAAACACAGACTTCAGCTCTTAAGAGGGTTTTATTGAGGTTGTATGTCAGTTTAAGTTTTTCCTTAAGCAGAGGAATATATAGTTTTACGAGCAGCAGTGAAATTTGCTCTAGTTCTGTGCATTTCAACATGAGCAACATTCAATCTTTTGAAATGATGCATGTGGAAAACAAGAATTAAATGAGCTTGTCCTGTTTGGATCTCTGTTTCTGATCAGCTCAAAACAGAGAATGTATCTGCTTTGACTGCTTTGGCTGCTGTTTCCAATCTGTGGCTATCCTGAATACTTGAGCAACATCTGTGTTTTGAGATGCAGCTATTATTACTACTAGGTTTCATTTTTTTCAATCACCTCCTCCATCAGGAATGTGTGCTACACCTGGGTATGTTCTCTAACTGCAAGCTAAAATGAATTCAGAGTGACACCATGAACCAAAACAGGACTTGTGATGCTGCTACAGGGGAGCCATTGAGTGCATTACAACCCTAATTGGTCCTTGAGGAACTTGCCTTTAAAAGAAGCTAGCAAAACATCTGCCTGGAGGTAAGGGGAAACAAACCAGTTTCCAACATCTGCAAAAATGCAGAGCTGGAATCTGATCATCTGAGGCAGCTGAATCCTTTAAATGTGATTCACTGATTTCAGAAATTACAAAGCAAACCCCCTGCATAGCCACCAACGTCTGATGCTTTCCACAGCAGCAGGTGGGAAACTGATAGGTCATGTATGCCCAGACTGATGAAGTCTTTGGTCTAGACGTCAGCCACGCAATTGCTAACCCAGAGCACACATCACCGCAAGGCAGAGTTGGTCTCAAACTTCCTCCCAGTCAAGTCCGCTACATCTTCCAAACAAATTTCAGTGGGACTGGTGCAGAAATGTCAGAGTGGTTCTGGGAGACAACAGCCATTCTGCACCATCATGACAGGGCTGCTGGCAAAGGTCCTCTGTAAGCCTGGACCGTATGATACTTGGAAAGAACCCACTGAGCAATACAATAATCACACACAAATACACCACACACACAAACAGAAGGAAATAGGAAAACATTCTAATCTATATTTGCTACATATCTAACTTCATCTGTCTCTCTGAACTGTCCAAGAACAAATTGTAAAGTATGTACTAATGGCAGGAGTTCCAAATTCCTAAGGGAACGTATACTTACAACGGATGCCGTAAATCATGAGAGGATCTAGTTGTTTCTTCCCATGCTTCCCCTGCCCTGAAAGGTTGGAGATGGCCTGGATTTCCCGGTGAAAGAGGTAATCAAGCAGCGTCAGCGCCATCTTCTCAGCAGTGCGGCAGTTGGTGCTAATGTGCAGCATGTCTGCTGGTGTGATGGGGCAACGCACCCGCATCTCAGGGTTGATTTCATCTCCCAGCCACGTCCCACTGGGATAATCCTCTAAAAAAATACACATACAGGATATTTTATATCACATTATTAGAGAGTAGCCAGACTTTTGGTATTTCCCATTCCCCCCCCCCCCTAGAATTTTTGGGAAGCTATGATAGCATGTGAACTAATTAATATTTATTATTCTTGTTTCTCGCATTTCTATCCTTCCTTTCCACACAACTGTAGATCCCCAAACTGGGCAACAAGAAGAAAAAACTCCATGTAAAATTATATTTAAAACATTTCTAAAAAAATATTGTGTCCTACAACATATGTAGGGGCACAGGTTCCCCAGCCCTGTGCTACATGAAAGAACCACAGCAAGCTTACATGCTCCCCCTCCCTCTCCTTGCAGTTGCAAGGAGATTAAAAGTTTCTACTTTCACTTTTAAAAGTATTTTCTGTATTGCCTTAACTCAGGGAACCACTTTTTATTATTTATTATTATTATCACCAGTGAGAATAAGACACACGGGGACAGAAGTAAACTTGGTGAATTCTGCATAACACATTAGAAATTGGAACTCCTTGCAGAGTGACATTTTATAAACGTTCTTCAACCAGTTCAATGATTTACAACATGTCTACAATACACTAACATCCCAACTACTGAAAACCACTTTAGAGATAAACAGAAGTCGCTCACTGCTCAGAGCTCTCTACAAAAAACTGATGGAATCTTAGTCAGCAAACGTAGAGATATGAGTCACAACAGTTGTGGGAACAGGACTGTTGACTCAGCAGGAGCTGGGAACAACTTGGAAAATGCAGCACATGAGCAGCAGGAAGTGGCAATTTACTTGATTAATTACTAGCAGGGTTTATTAAAGGAAGTCACTCAACTGGAACCAAAGCTCCCAAATGGAAATGGATTTGCATTTTCTTTCAGACTTACTGAATGGGAGCCTGCATTATTTCCTAAACACGTCATTTACCAAATCGGCAGACCCCAGCACTGAAAATGAATCACCATAGTTCATCTCCCAAGTGCATCTGAAAGCTGAGGTCATCAAAAGGAGCAGAAAGCGTATTTTATTATGTCGGCAAATAATACTTATAAGTGGCAGGGACAGAGGAAGAGGATGGCTTATTCTCAAGCTACAGACACAGCAACTTGGCTTTTATTTCAAGACCATTTTTGCCTTATTTTTCATACAGTCCTGATATTTAATATATAATAAGTAACACAGCTGAAGAAATATGCTTACTTCGTTTGTCACGATTTCGCAAAAGGAGCAGTATACATAGGAAATCTAGTCTTTTTACTCCAACTTTATATTGTCAAGACCAAGATTCAGAAAGAAGGTCCATGGCAGAGCCAAACTCCTAGGACCGTTTTCTCTCCCTGTCCTACAGCTCCTGCTATTATTACTTTCTTCTTTTTCCTGCCACCTCCATACCACACACTGTCCAATGCCTACTTAATATATTTGACTGCAGTTGACTGCAATAAATTGATGATGAGAAAAGGTTGCTCAAAACGCTCAAGGGACTGGAGGTTCTCCTTGCAATGAATGGCTGAAGTATTTAGGGGTCTTTCCCCCTAAAGTTTGTATAGGGGGTGAGGGGAGATGATTAAGAGACATGATCATGTTTTTTGCAAAGTAATGCATGATGTGAGGAAAGAGTATCAAAGTTCTTCTCCCCCTCTTTAAAAATACAGTACTAAATTTAGAGTCACCCAATTAAATTAACTGGCAGTAGTAAATTCAGGACAGAGGAAAGTATTTCTTCAAGCTACAGAACTATCTTATGTGATTCAGTGCCAACAGATATGGTGGGCTGCCAATGGCTTTAAATGGGGTTCAGATAAATTTAAGGAAGCAGAGAGGTCTATCTATAGGTAACAGACCTGACAGCTAAAATGGAACCTCCCCCTACCCCCCCCCCCCATCCCAGCTTACAGGTAGTTTCCCTCTAAATATCAGCTGCTGGCGGTAGCGGGAGGCAAACAGGAGCAGGGAGAAAAACAGCCTTCATCTGGCTGGACATAGGCAGACCACCCCATAAACACCAAGACACAAATTCCTGTTTTTCATGCCGATCCTATTTGAAAGCTCTAAGCCATGCAGAGTTCAGATGGAGGAGCCTTTTCCAGGCTGAATGCACATGCATGACCCCTAAAAAGCACGATCTTTATTTCCTGCCATTGGCTCAAGTTAAATGGCCTGCATTCTGTTAGATAGCATGCCAGGAAGAAAGCAATAAACGTCTAGCCCAAGAGGCAGGCCTGATGCTCAGGATCATTTGTCTAACACCTCATCAAAGGGATAATGACGTAACTATCAGTAGATCCAAGTTTAACACAGGTGAACTGTGATAACATGAAATGCTAAACAGCTTTTGAAGTCTTCCACTAGATTTTTTTGCAGGATTTTTTTTTGGGGGGGGGGTTTAAAGAAAGAAAGCATCCCTCCCTCCCCACCCCCAATACCTTTGGGAGCCAATATTTGGAGTATGTTGGACAGGGGTGCTGGGATCAAATCTCTTAATCTCATCTCTCCATCTAGATAACTAGAATATTAACAACTAATCTTGAAGGGTTGTTGTGAAGAATTAAAAAAAATTCAGCCAGCCACTGATTTCAGTGGAAGAGAGTTACATCTGCTAATGTTCTTCAAACCATTATAAAAACCATTACCAATCACTGGTGTTTCAGGCTAAGGTAAAGGGTAAAGGGACTCCTGACCATCAGGTCCAGTCGTGACCAACTCTGGGGTTGCGGCGCTCATCTCACTTTATTGGCCGAGGGAGCCAGCGTACAGCTTCCGGGTCATTTGGCCAGCATGACTAAGCTGCTTCTGGCGAACCAGAGCAGCGCACGGAAACGCCATTTACCTTCCCACTGAAGCGGTACCTATTCATCTACTTGCACTTTGATGTGCTTTCGAACTGCTAGGTATGCAGGAGCTGGGACCGAGAAATGGGAGCTCACCCCGTTGCGGGGATTCGAACCGCCAACCTTCTGATCGGCAAGTCCTAGGCTCTGTGGTTTAACCCACAGCGCCACCCGCGTCCCTTGGTGTTTCAGGCTAGGAGAGTGCTATCTACACCACTGGTTTTTTGCTTCCCCCTCCCCCCAGCCCAAGCCAGAAATGACCAGAACTGAAACTTCTAGCTCAGTCAAGGAATCCCCAGACCACTTGGACTGGTCACAGAGGTGGAGGTGGCTTCCACTGGCTTCTTTTGCCTACCTTCTCCCTAGAGGAAAGCATAATAGTTAGACCAGTTTAAATCCTGTGTGCATTTGCAGTGTAGTTTTAACTGCAATAATATACTATTACTGTCACTACTTCTTTGCTACTTTATCCTGAAACTTTCAATAGCCTCTCTTGGCTCAGTTAAAACAAGATTGGCTGAACATGTCACACTCTTTAATTTTCCCACGTCAAGAAAGCTGCATTTGAAATGAAGTCTTTTCTGACAGCAGACAGGGCTTCAGTGCTGGAAAATGCCTAGAGTTAAAATAGTGCAGCCTGACATAAAAGTGGTTTTCTTTTTTCCAGCCCTCAGTTACTTCTATGAGAACTTGCCGCTCAAATTATAGGAGAGGAGGGAAGACTTCTTCCCTTTTTGTAAAAGGAACACATTGCTTGATCTCATGAAAAGCATGAGATAGATGGAGCATTCCAGCAGGCTCTACTATCTTTAAAGCATTTAGCTAAAGAGGGAGGAAAGTACCCATCAATCATCATTTTAATGCTTGCCTATGCCACACACCCCCCCCACGCGTGCACACAGGTTCCACTCAATCTCAATCCTGGGTCAAATGTTTTATTTCTGACCCTGTTCTACTGCACAAAGAGGAAAATCATTTGCTTCACAAAACCGATCCTTCCAAGAGGAATTAAGTTTACTGCGCTCTCACTTACAAGTCAGGTGGCTACCTGCTGCGACGCATGTCTGCAAAGGTGGGAGGAATGGGGGTAGTCAAAGAAACATTTGTTGCTGTGGAAAGAAACCATCAGGGATAACCTAAATTCTGGATAGATACAAGGCTTGCATCACCAAAAAACAGCCTTTTAAGAAGGCTTTTCCTACATCTGCATGTGCACATTTTCTCCTCTCCTAAGGAGATTGTTGACCTGGCCTTGCTACTCGCTTTAATCCACCAGGAAACATTCCCTTAATTTGTCTGACATATGAACATCACCAAGATCTAGAAGGAAAATTCCAGAGCTGTTTTCTCACTTGAGGTGCCATCAATCAACTCTTTAAAACAAAGGGAAAGCCAACTAAACACTTGCCCATGTAAATATTTAGAAAATTAACTGGTTCCATTTGTCAAAACAGTTTTTATTTATTTGATGAACCAAAGCTGGGTGCAAGTCTGGCAGTCAAGCTGGTAGTTGCACCAGAAAGGCAGAACACAGAAATAATCTTAAACAAAACACTAAAAATATAACACCACACAATTAAATAATCTCTTGGTAAAATTGTAGATCCTTTTTTAAATGTAACATAAACTGCCATCAGCCATTCTTTTTTCCAATGAGAAAGTTGAAAACATTGAATATTGTTTGAGAGAACCGATCATTAAGGATGTCTATCCTGCCAACCTAGCAGTTTGAAAGCACGTGCAAGTAGATAAATAGGTACCGCTCCGGCGGGAAGGTAAACGGCATTTCTGTGCGCTGCTCTGGTTCGCCAGAAGCGGCTTAGTCATGCTGGCCACATGACCCGGAAGCTGTAAGCCGGCTCCCTCGGCCAATAAAGCGAGATGAGCACCGCAACTCCAGAGTCGGCCATGACTGGACCTAATGGTCAGGGGTCCCTTTACCTTTACCTTTTAACCTTAGACCAGCAAAACCTAAACTGAAAGAGTTAATGGATATTTTCAGCGAAGATTGCCAGTCTAGAATTCCCAAGTCTATAACATAACTCTGCAGATAGAAAGGCATGTAGGTGGGAAGGACAGAGTTAAAAGATATGAAGGGTAGATTTTGAGGCTAGCAGGTTAGCCAAATAAAAGCATGAGTTGGTTTATTTTATTTAACTTATTTTTACCCTGCCTTTTCTACCCTCAAGGATATTAAGTTTAGAACAGCCACTACTAAGCCCCTCACTCTTTCTAGCTTAACCTGCACAGTGATAATCATCCTTTGCACATGCTGCTACTCCAGGTGTTATTAAAAATAAACAAACAGAAAGGAATCCCTCTTTAAAACCATTACCAATTTGTATGTTCCTCTTGATCTGAAAACAAACATAAAGCATTTAAAAACAAAAAGGGAATCTTAAGAGAACAGTTTGGCCGGAAGAATTCAGTTTCTTTGGTTTTATTTGGCTTTTGTATGTCACTGAGGAGTTAAAACAAACGCTGTTCTTATTGCATTCCACAAACCAATGTCAACTAGGATTTAGCTTGAACTTCACTTCTGAGACACAAGAATTTGGGATGGAGTCGAAGGGGGAGGGGAGCAAGAGACAGCCAAAATGCCAATATTTAAGAAATCAGGAGAGGATGCTTTTTTCTGATGTAGCAGAAGTCACAATACTACAGGAATACAAAGCGCTCATGATTTTGAATTTGTATGAACAGATCACACACAAAGCCTGCCTTTGTCACACAGGATTATTTCAGGTTGACACCGATCATGATATTTGTGCCAAACCTTTTACACATGCGCAAAATAAAGAATGCTTTACAAAGTACTTTACCCCCAAAAAAACCCCAGCTTATTTTGTTCTCAGAAGCTCTTTTCCAGTATGTTTCACTCTGAAAACCTTTTAAAGCACATAGAACTAAAAGTTAAACTCCCTATGGTTTTTCCTGAGCGGCTAAACTACATTAATAGTGCTGATTTTCAAAAATAAAACAGCACCTTCACTTTATTCATGCACACACATTTTTAGTGCAGTGCCTCATGAGCAAACATTTTTAGTTCAATATCATCTTTCTTTGAAATGTAATAGTCCTTTCAGCTTCTTCTTCTTTTAAATCTGTTTAGACTTTTTAAAAACTCCATTTTAATCAAGCATAATAGAACTAACAGAGATATGTTTTTCTTTGGGACACTCGTGTGGTATAAACAGGATAGGTCGTGCTGATTTTTATCCCTTATATACAAGGGAACAAGAAGTCCATTTATTGTCACTGAAATAGATTCTGAAAAAAGGCATGATGGACTCTAACCTTTTTAGGAGCATCAAATTCAGCACTACTGTTTCATGAAATTTTACACTGCAGCCAAAACACTTCAGTGGATATGGCAAAAATATGTAGATGTATACATACATATATAAATACACACAGAGAGGTAAGACCAACAGATACTGGATCCTCATTCATCAAGGATGGGGGAGGTATCAAAATTATTTCCACAAAACAAAGAAAGCTGGTACTGACAAAGAAAGCACAACCCAATAGCAATCCAGATGCAGTGCTTCTTTTAGTTTTCTTCATTTAACTTCTTTATGTTTCTCATTTCCTAATTTGTATTAACAGCCAGACATTGCAGTATGTTTAAGGGGGCAGAGCGGCAGACCACGGGCATAGACAGTATTTTTGTTAGAGGGGCAGAACCTCAGCTTGCTATGTATTTTTATTGATTTTTCTTCATGGGGGGGGGCAGCTGCCCCTCCCTGCCCCCCCCCCAGCTACACCCATGGGGCATACATTTGCTCACATACATTCTGGGCCTGTAAATGCTACAGCAGCACAGGCTCCCTCTGTCTCTGAAATCAATATCCCAGATTGTTTGGGTGTGTTGACCCTCCCATAAGCAGCAGTCACTCCTCACTACTTATGCATTAGGAATGATGGAACCGATAATGCATCGCACATAGGAAAGCACAACTCTCTTTGTCTATCAAACTCCAAGTCCTAGTTTAACTGCACACATTCTGTTCTATAAAACAATCTTAACCAACATGTTGTTTCCTGTGCTATAACTGATTTGCTGATTGGCTTGTGCTGGAACTCAGGTACACCTGATGTTTCTACCAAGGTTCAGACGCTTGCGCTAGCACTGGCAAGAAGAGTCAGTGCAGTTCCTCAGTGTGCAGATTATCCTCTTTGCCTGCATACTGCCCTTCATAAAGTTTTAAATCAAGACCTGCAAATAAAAGGCAGAAAGCATGCTAAATACTCGCCAAAATGTTAACAATAAGTAGTTGAAATATCTTGGGATAGACAAGAAGTCAACTGTACACATATCCCAACATCCTAAACATTTTATCAAACAGGTTGATAGAACTCATTTTAAGAGTCAACACTGAAGAGTAAGTGGGAGAGAAATGTCACAATGCTTATTAAGGTAATAAAAAAGTTTAAGCAATATGACATTTGGCACAAAGAAATCCAGCAGCATACGGCTACGGTCTATTTCCCCAGGATTCATATCCAAAGACTTGAACTGGCCATTAACAAATCCCTATTATTCATCAGCTGCTGCCTTGTAACCAGAACCCCAAGGCTGTTGATTGCCAAACCCCCAACACAACAAAGTTCCACACAGGAAGGCTTTGTAGCAACGAGTATCTCTGGTGCTAGGCAAACCATTGGGCTGTGACAAATATGGGGGTTCCACAGTTGCCTTCTTAATTGGAGATAGACTCTAACAGGTGCTACAAACTTGGGAGAGCAGATGAATCAAGGCACTAGCATGGAACAGACCTGTAGCTAGGTCCGGAGAAACTGATGCAGATGAGATGCTGCCAGACGTAAGACCATGGAGACTCCTCAACAAAAAGTGCTGCCTATTCATTATGGGCTTGCAGGTCAGCCAAGTGTTGCCATTTTGAGTACAGTCTATGAACCTTTTCCAACAGTTTTCTCCCACTGATGTCATCCATATAACTTGAAGCCGGGATGATATAAACACTACCTAGTCAGCCCAGTTTGTATGCTGAGAGCACTGAAACATGGGACTCTTCCTCAGACTGGAAGCTCACCAAAATACCTGTGACAGGGGAAAACAGGTGCTTTAAGAGCAGAAAGGCAATTCGGAGAGAACCCCTCCACCAAAATAATTTCTCGATGGAGAATCTAAACAAGCGAGATATTCCCAAGCTTTCCCCTGACACAGTGACCAAAATTATTTTCATTGCAGTAAAATCCAGCTCTCTTCTCATGATGCATCTTTCCCCTGTAAGGTGTTGACTGGTACACCGGGAAATGGAAAAACTTATCAGGAGAATAATGGCATGAAAACAAACTGCATGAAAGTAGCTCTAGCCCTGGGTGTGGCTCTAAGCACTTGACACTCTCACTCTCTCTCTGAAGGCCATTGGTAAGAAAACCTTGAAAACATATTTCTGTTGGATTGCCTCATCTAATCTGTGTACTTTATGCATAATTATCTTGATTGGTACTGTCGTCAATGTATACATGCTTAAAAACATAACAACAGCCCTGCATCCTTCTTCCTAGTGGGTGCCTCAGGGAATCAGGGCATGAAGGCAATAGTTCTCCTTGGTTTAATGTTCCTAGTAACAGGTATTCAGTGGCAAACTAATCTGAAGGTTCAAGATGAAAGACAGCCTAGCTGTAAACAAATCTGGGACTGCTAGATTCATTTAACACATATCCTGTCAGATATAAGAGTAACTCCATATCTGAACAAAACTAAGGGTTGCCCATCTCAGCCACTTGTTCAACTTTAAATTCCTGGCCCCAGCAAAACTACTACTATTTGTGAAAGAATTAACTTCGAAGTCTCATTCTTCAGTTAACTTGCCCAAATGCTCATCCCAAACGCAGCACATACAGGCCTTTCCGTGATTTCCAACCAAGCACTGGTTCCAAGTTCTACTGTAACACTGGCTGCTCGTCTGTTCAATGTATTATCTTTGGCCAAGACAAATGGATTGCTGGTGACTTAATTGTTTTTTTCCTTACATTGTAGAGAAGATTTATGAAACTGACAAACTCTTCAAAAATGATCAAGAAAACAAATCCAAGGAAAATGATCTCAACCTTAGGAAACTGGGAACGCAAATTATTTTGGCAAAACAATATCACCCAAAGGGTTCTAAACATATGGAATGAGTTACCACCAAAGGTCCACTGGAAGAAGCACCATGGCACTCTTGGGACCATGGAATTCATTTGCAGTAAACATCGTGAGGACATGTGGGGATAAGAAGGTCCAAAAAAACCACAAGTGCGCCCAGGGATCCACTCACAAGATTCACTTCCTATGTTCCCCTGATGCCTATAAAAGTTTCACCTGACAGAAAATGAAATAGAACACAGCTGGGGATGGGGGGGGGGAGAGATTGAATTCAATGCAAATGCAAACATGAGGCAAGTAAAACCGATTTCAGTTTTATAAAGAAATAGAGTTTTCCCCAAACAAACCATTTTACTAACTCACTAACTATAAGGAGATTCACCTGAAGATAAAGTGTTATGCTTCCACCCAACAATTGCATCCAAGGAAAATGAAGTGTGAGGTAAGTAATTCTCAGATAACAAAGCTTTCAACTGTTGTTCAGTTGCAACAGGCTTCTGTTTGGCAGTGCTTTTTACCTCTATCAAAAACACAAGGAAGTTTCCTGCCGGCTGGAGTTTCAACCATACTATTCATTTAGACAAGAGTAGTGATAATGAAGACTTTTAGAATTATTGTCTTGTAGCCCAGTCACTCTGTAGTGGGCACTCTGGGAAAAGAATTCAAGATTAGCAGTTAACAGGAAGAAATTCCAATGCAATCCCATGAGAGGCAAGAGAGGGTCTCTCCATCAGGACAAACATAATACATCCATCCCAACATGTGCACACAACAGCAGAAAAGGTCAGGGACCAACTCCCCACCTTCTGCTTCACAAAGTCTTCCACCAATCCACCTTATTCTCTATCCTTCCCATTATCTATCAATGCAGGAGTGCCAGTGTTCAGAGCTTAAATAGAATGGAAACTTGAGGGAATTTGTTTTTTTAAGGAGCGCAGAAAACTGGTATAGCTCTGCTCAGAAGAGCAGCCTGTAACTATCAATTTCAGGAATGTACTAGTCTCCCATTCACTGCACTGCTGCTCCAGGGTACTCAATATAGCAGCTGTAAAATGAACACAAATCACACAAGAATCACCAAATCGTTCCCCATTTCCTAGCAAACTGAAGTCTCAAATCATGTTTGTGTGAACAATATTGGGTAGTTTTGTTCAGCTTACTGAGTTGATTCCTTATTTCTACTATTGTCTGCTATTACTATGCTATTGTCTTCCCAGTTCCGGAGATCTCAGTCTCATTCTTTGCTGTATTAGCATTAAAATGTAAAAGCCACCATTACTGAGAAGGGAGATTTTCTCTCTTTGCAACTGAGGAATTATTTCAAATATATTAAAATTCTCCACAGATGGGCTGCTAAATTGCACAACTCTGCTTTCAAGAACGCATACTTATATAATGGTTAGGTTTGTCATCTGCATGTCTGGAATCAATCAGAAAGTCCAACTGCAGTGTTTAATTAGCTGAACAATGGTCACCAAGTCTGTTTCTACAAACACTAATAACTTTCCCTATTTGGCTAATATTTTTCATTTGTTTCAATTGTTTTAAAAAATATTAGATCAATCAGCATTTGCTTATTTTTATAAATGAAACTACATCTTAAAACTGTGATGCTCATCACAATCTGATTTCTTCATCATGCAGCAAACTCTCTAAAGTATAAAAGAAGTTATCTGCAGTCGCTCAACACAGACCATATTCCGAAGGCTACTAGGAATGCTTATGAGCAGACTGGCCAGAGCACCTGCTGTTTGAATATCCCAGCTTGCAGGCAGCTAGACATTTAATGTAATTGGATAAGACTGAGAGCTATTTGCCTATTGGGGCTGCGCCGGTATCTCAAAGGCCATATAACCCTGTCCAGCAGCTCAATCTCAAAAGCTAAATAACCCCCAGCCAGGATGGATTACAGTAGACCATACTCCAATTCCAGCTCCCAAACTAGGCTGCCATGAAGTTGCAAGACCACTGCCATGGCTGTTCCCACCATCACCATGGAAAATGGTACAACAGGAAGTTGATCTGAGCTGTTGCCAATCTCCAACATACAATATATCAGGGTTGCAACCAATGTTAGTTCTACTTAGAGTAGACTCCATGAAATTAATGGACTAACCTTGGCCCATTAATTTCAATAGATCTACTCTGAGTAGACCAGCCAACAGGTCTTGAGGTCACACGGATGAACTAGCTTCCAAAGCCAACATTACACATCCCCTTAATTCTACCACCCCTCTTTTCAAATGTCTGCAATCACAATCACAAAATCCATACTGGTTTTTAAAAACGTAATATTCATTGTGGCCAACAGGAAGAAAAATATCCCCATGCTCTGTCTTGAACTTTAATTTCTCTAGAGTAAAGAAAAATGTTCTCTGGCTGAAAAGAGGCAAAACAAAAATGGGTTTGTTTGAATGTTTATTCTGTTTTCATCCACCAAAACGTTTGAGAAGCTCAGCCTCTGTCCACATAGATATATGCTGGAATGGCAAAATGCTTTGTTTAAATATTTGACAGGTTATGCTATAACTTGCAAGAATTATTTTTAAAAAGCAAATATTTATATAAACTAAGAATGTCTATATAATCAAAGAATGAGCAGTTTCCAAAAGACAACCAAAGCAGATGGGAGCCTACCATGCACATGGAAATAGTTGAATAATTTGTCAAGTTTCTACAAACTGTTCTTCAGAGCATAAGGGATAGCTTTGAAAGAATACTTAATGGTTAATTTGGAAAATATTCTAACCATTACATTGCCACTTACTTAAAAACACTTCAGGGGAGAAGATGTGAATATTACATTGGTGGCTTTCTGCCACGGAAATGCAAGCACAGGTACAAGTTTCCAGCTTGGCCCCAACACATCCAAGAGGTGATGGGTTCAGAGTGGCTTCTTAAATGATTGTTCATATAGAACAATCAGGGTGCATGGTGGTTTATAGAGAAATGACAAGAAGTCAGGCCTCTATCCTGAAGAGGTTGCAATCTAAAATTCAACATTCTCCACAATCCTTTTTATGCATCATGCACAAATGGAGGCTTGTAAATTTGGGAATTCACCAAATCTTCAGTAACAGCCAGAAGAAATGCACAAAATTTTAAGTTGTCCAGACATTTTGCCAAGAGGGATAAAAAGTGGGGGTCTTTTTATTTGTTTCTTAGGCTGCAATTTTGTAGACACTTACCTGGGAGTGAACCCCAGTGAATTTAGTAGAATTCACTTCTCAAGAGACATATATATCATTTTCTCTTTGTGTGTATTAATATTAAAATTAGAAAACCCGGAGCCCTCATTGGAAAATCTTCTTGAGGTAAGTGATAAACGTATTAAATACATAAAATAAGAATAAATTTAAAGGTGAAGGTTGCAATAGAAACATATAAACCAGTGGTTTTCAACCAGCGTGCCGTGGCACCCTGGGGTGGCTTGAATGATGGTCAAGGGTGCCGTGGGCAACACTGGCCTCCTTCCCTTCCTTTTGTTGGGCCATTAAGGCTGTGGGCATCTTCTTCCCAGGCCCCTGTGTGGCGGCATGATGAGGCACCTCTTTTTGAGGTGGGGGGACTGCCAAGGGGAGGGGAGAGGAGGCTGAGGGAACACTCCACAAGGGAGGGTGTTCAAAAAGGGGTGAGGGGCTGCCGCCTCTGCAGGCAAGGGGCGACATAACTGGCCTTTTGAGGCTCGGAGTAGGTTTCTTCACAGGGGTGCCACAGAAAGAATGTAGCTGGTCAAAGAAACAGTGGACTCAAAAAGGTTGAAAACCTCTGATATAAACTATTTTAAGGTACTAAGCTGTATCATGCCTATAAAAATCATAAAAAATAGGTTGATTGGGTTGGTTTACAAACACTTTTAAAGTGACATCATTTTCCAGATTTCAAAGTGGTGAAGAAAATGACCCCTTATCTGTAAAATACCACTAACACATGTGCACGCTCACACACAGACACACAGAGAATGTTTTCAAGTTCACTTGACATAGAGCTCCCCCTGCAGTATAAAATAATGCTATAGAACTGTTGGTTTTAAAAGCACTGCTTTGTACTGATTAGTAAGAAAAAAAATACTCTCATCTGCTTCTAGCACCCCAGTTAAGTGTTACTCTGCTTTTTAATAAGTAGTTGTTAACTGATATAGACCCCAAAAAATAAGCAGGGCATTTGATGAGTTCAGTATAAGCAATCCAAGGCTAGTAAATGACTTTACCTGTTTCATCTTCTTAAAACCAATCTGAAACCTTGTTTCAGAAATCAACTGAAATGCACATGATTCCTTTGACGTGACAGATTGTGCTCCGTACTCTGTGTCCCTACATGTTTATTTGGACCACAACATCTTCCTATTCATTAACAAAGAAATGAAAATTTTGTGACCAAATCAGAACTTTCTTCAGCCATTTTAGCCTTAACACTTCCTTGCATATCCTGGTGCATTTTGCAAATAGCTATCCCAAATTTAAAAGCAACTTATGATGCAACACTGGAGGCCACATGGGGGGGTGGGAGAGAGAGAGAGAGCGTGCTAGCCATACTTTTCCCTTTATCTCCAATGCTGAGGCAGAAGTGGTGTGGCTTTTATAGCCTAAAACCATACTACCAACACACAAGAGGGCGATATCAGCAGGTTTGGGGAAATCCAGAAGTTTGCATAGGTATACAAAAATATCTGGGGAGGGGGACCTAGACGAGAGAGACCCCTAATACAATGAGGACTGAGCATGTTCCATGGGACCAGAAAGCTGTCTGGCTGCTGGCAAAGGGAAATCAGGAAACCAGGCAGGAGGGAGAATGAAATCTTGTATATTGAATGAGGAAACTGAATAGGCCCAACCTACACTTCTCTGCAACCATTTGTTCAGTTTGGTCAGGGTCAGTCCCAGTTTTCCTTCTGAATGATGGGTCTGTTGTAGTGTTTCTCTCACATTTCTGTCATGATAGACACGGTAAACTACACGGCAAATTATGTGTGTTAAGCTATGCCCAGTAATTTGACATGCAGTGAGTTTATCTTCTGAGTCTTCTCTACAGCTGAGCAAAGTCACCTCTAGACTTTTAAGGCAAGAGACACAAGGGTGGGGCCTGGAGGGCAATTCCTATAACTAATCTTTATTCTCAAAGTGTTCATAAATCTTGGTGCGAGCTTTACTGAATGGATGTCCCAAAGGCGGTTTCACCAGCATTTATATATACAAGATTCCTATTAAAAGTCCAACATCTGTCTGCATGAAAATCTGTGCCAAAGAATCATGTTGAAAAGGTCAGACTGCTACAACCTCTTTTTACTCCATTAGAAATTGCTTCCCTTAAATAAACAGCTGAGAGAATTACTCAAAATTATTGCCTTTTCCAATATATACCGCGGGCAGAAAATTTTAACTGTAGTCTACTGCTTAGAAAATTTGACTACAACGTGACAAACATCCCAATTCTCATAAGGAAGTGGGGGAGGAGATCCTGTTCATATTTGAGCTTTTTCAAAAGACATAAAACATTCCACCAATTTTCTTAAGTATTATTTATTCCTGAGTTTTAAAATGTTCCCATGGACTGGAATGAAGAATTTGAATTTTGCTTCTGCAGTTACACCTTCATTATGGGGATGGGGGCACACCACCATTCAGAAACATCTTTAATGACAAATTCTTCACTCCAGTTCATTCACCACCATCCTCCTCTCTGCCACCCACAACACATCTTGCTGCAGTTATTTATCACCACACCTCCTAACTTTAGAATCCCACAAGAGTCACCTTCTGATCATAGTCCTAACAAGATCACCTATGCATCAATCCCTGGCAATCTCTTAATACTTCAAGGGACAAAGCAACTGCATTAAGTGCTAATGACTGGCTGGCTCTCCAGTTACCTGAGATACCTCTGTATCTAGCCCATCTGCCACAACTGTTCTAGGCTGTACCACTCCAGTAAGGGCTCCTCCATACAGAAAATGGGCATGGTAGGAAGAATAGTAAAAGCCTAGTCTTCTTCTCAACATGAGAGTTTTATCCATGAAGGAACACTTTGTGTACGAAGAAGGAACACTATCATGGAAGGCCCCCTCCCCAACCCAGACACAGACTGACTGCCTCAAATTACACAAGGCTGCTCCTCTCAGTTGCCATACTCTGTATTGTTTGCCACGTCTATTGATTGCTGCACCTATTTTTCATTTGGAATTATATATGGACTCAATATACAATGCAAAAAAAAAAAAAAAAGGATTATTAGAGACATATTCCAAATGGTTGCATTCCAGCAATGTTGATTTTCAGATATTTGAAGACCAGAACAGAGTTTTGGAAACTAAGAAATTGCTGACAAGGCTATCCTATAAACAATACATTTTTGATGGGAATTTCCTGTTTTTAAAAATATTGTTTAGAGTTGCCAAAGTAACTGTTTACTTTCAGAAGAGTTCCACATTAACAGAAGGGCATAATGAGTTACAGGAGGCAGCATGCTGGTACATTATGTTGCTTCTTAGAGAAATGAAGCTGTTTTCATAGGACTGTGTTTCAACTCTAGGCACAACCACAGAACTAAGTCACAGTTCTGAAAGCCTTATATATTTTTTGAAATCAAGTGTTCTTGATCTGTTAGACTACCAGAATCACTTGAAAAAATTATTCTGTTCTGGATATGTCCCAGGAACACAACGCCTGTTTGGACCAATAAGAGCAAGTAATGAAAAAAAGCTGGATGCTTAAGTCTGACACTGCTTCGTATGCAGTGTTTGTTATAATATCTGCCACTTTAAAAACTACAGAACATAGAGTACGGGTGACATCAAACCCTAGTGGAAGGGGGTGAATTTCCCTGGCATTTTAGGAGCTGCCCATCACCTGCTGCTCGAAGAAAACAAAGCAATACATCCCCCAATTGGCAGTTTAAGAAATAACCAGAGAACGCATCAATACACTTTAGTACTATGCAGTTAACCCAGTGCTCCTTGAACAAAACCAGAGCAAATAGTTCTTTAGATGCTAATGCCATTTGAAAAAGAGCAAGTGGGGACCGCAGGTGTGCTAAATACAAGAGTGCTGCAGACTACAAGCCAAAAATGGGGAGGAAAGGCAACTATAAAGTTTTTTTGAAACAGGAAAACTACTTTGTGCATGCCTCTCCCAGAAAGATTGCACCGTACCAGACTGTTACGGCTCCAACATTCAAATCAACCCTAATTTGGACAAAGAACTTAATTATTATCTGCTTACCTTCAGAATTCAGTGTAATAAGGGTAACATTGTTCCCAATATTCTGGCTTCCTAACTGGCCACTGTTGGAAACCGAGTCACTGGCTTCAGAACCACTCTCCCCATCCTCATTATGGCTGTCTTCATGCCCCGGCACCTTCACAACAATGGTATTCTGCCTCCGTCCAGGAACAGCACTGAGGAAGTGGGAGAAATTCATACAATTTGAGGAAATCATATTTGCACAGCTTTACTGATTTCAGCATGGTGCTACAGAACACTAAGTTTATCAAGTGAGCTTTCTATGTAACAGGAGGACAGCAACATGTATAGGAAAACAAGACTATAGGAAGCTGCCTTATAACAAATCAAATCATTGGTCCATCTGGCTCAAGATTGCCTACCCTGAGTGCCAAAAACTCTCCAGGAATTCAGACAGGGAATCTCTCCCAGCCCTACCTGGAGATGACAGGCATTGAATCTGGACCTTTTGCATGAAAAGCAGGTACGCCTCAATGCCTTCCACATGTGCTGTGTCAGGATGATTTTGGGTATCACATGGCAAGACAAAATTTCAAGCAAAGATAATAGAATCATAGAGTTGGAAGGTCCATGAGTGTCATCTAGTCCAACCCTCTGCAATGCTTGAATCTTCTGCTCAACATGGGGCTCAAACACATGACCCTGAGAGTCTCATGCTCTACCGACAGGCTATCTCCCAAGCCCACATTCCCAGCACATTCACACTTCTGTTTCAGTGACGTCTACACTGGCTTGGTGATGTACACAGAACAGAAGATGACAGGATCCCCAAGGGTGTGCTCTACAGGGAACTGGCTTCAGGCACCAGGCCCACTAGCAACTCTGTGTTACAAAGATGCCTGCAAATGTGACAAGGCAGCTACCAACATCAACCACAACATGTGGGAATCCCTTGCAGACAACTGCAGTGCCTGGAGACAGGTCATGTATCCAAAGGAGTGACCAGAGGAGGAATGACCACCAGAAGGAGCGCAAAGAGAAGAAACACTGCGGTGCATCTGTAGCAGCACATCCCGTATCAGTCTCTACAGCCACGGAAGGCACTGCAACCTTCCAACAGTTTGACTTCACCCCAAAAGGCACACTCCTCCATTGTCTCCTGAGACAGACATATGCCAACAACATACTATATAAAGGAACTCAAAGTATAAACTCTGAATATATTTTATTTTGTTAGATTTCTATCCTGCCTTTCAATCTTGAAGACGACCCAAGGCATATGCAAGTAGATCCTTGTAGCTATTCACTTCAGCTTTCATCCTGCAGGCAATCAGGTGGTCCATTGCCTGACTGGGTGATCCTTGCTCCTTTGCCTGAAGGCTGCAAGTGTTTTTACTGTCCAAGGGCAGAGAGGGAGCAGCTGTGCCAGAGATGAGCTGCTCTGTTGCCTTTGCTGTGCTCTTTTTACTCACTTCCCTTTAGGCAAACCAGAGTCTTAAGCTCAGTCTCACTTTATCTGGGCCATATTAGTTGGTTGTTAATACTGAGCTTATGGTTAGAAAGGTTTGCTGTGGTTGGAATATTACTGTATTTTAATATGCTGGTTTTATTGTACAGGGATATCTGCACTGTTGTAAACAGCTCTGGAATCATTTCATGAAGGAAAGTATAGAAATAATTTAAAAATACATCAATAACATAACATACCACACCATGGTATGTCACATGCATATATTAACTCATCCAGAAGAGCATTTTCTCTGCAATACTGCAAACATAAATACATTCATGTAATGTCCATGGCCCTGAGCACCACAGACAAATAGCAAGCAAATGAACTCCAATACAGGGAGCTAAAATAATTCTAGGGCACTAAGTTGCAAGGATATGTCTCACATGCCTTCCACTCCTTTCAACCTCACAACAATTCACCCTGGAGAGCCTCTGCCGGTTCAGTGTAGACAATATTGAGTCAGGTGGACCAAAGGCTTCACTCAGTATAAGGAAATTTCCTATGTACACTGAGGGAAGAGCACTGCTTAGTTGCAATTACTAACGTGCTAAGGATGTTTTCCAGTGAATCCGCTGGTCTGGTCAATGGCTCTTCCTGTCCTACCATCTTGGCTACAATCGAATTCTGACGATCATTGTTGAGGATTACTGTGGTCTGAGGGACGACACTGTAAAGACAATAAATGTAGAGGAAAGAAGAATAAACAGAATGAAAGTCAAAAGCTCTTCTGCCATTCATTAAGCCACACTTGGTATTTTAATGAGTTCTTCCACGGATGTGTTGGGTTATTCTTTGGTTTCAAGGCTGTTTACTATGTATCAGTTGTTAAAGCATGTAATCCATCATATTTTGATCTCTGTACCATTCCTAGAACTCATAATTCTTTCAAGGGGCTGACTGTTTCTGTGGAATTATGTAATGTTTTCTGACCTCTAGCAAAATTATTCAATTTTTGTTATCAACTCAAAGTTCACAAAAGGGGGGGGGGAGTCTGCTTGATGTTCTCCTTTCTCCTTTTCAGCTCAACACAGGAACTCCAGTTGTGGGACGCTTTAACTAAAAGAAGTAGGAAAAGTTAAGGGGCAGAGAGAAAAATATGAATAAAGCATTTGCAGATTTAGCTTAGGTAACGCTAAAGGATGCACTACACACAGTGTCCAGGAACCTACATGCGCTATTGTACACATGATACTCTTGCACAGTCTTCTCCATTTCATTCCAACAAAAGGGTCAACTCCAACCATGCATCCATTTGCATGCTCAAAGGAAGCCCTTTGGCTTAAAGGGGTCACAACAAAACACCATGCTTATCTGCTCTTTTCATGTTCCCCCAGAACTTTTCAGGTATTCTACAATTTGACTTGTGAGTTTTAAATGACATTCTGAACCTTCTTTGAGACACTTTATTGCCATTCCTTTGGATGTCCAATTCTTTATCACCCACATCCCTCAATTTCAATAAACTCAGAATGCCTGTTTAAAAAGTGTCACTTACCAAGGCTGCAATTTTTAATGAACACTCTGAATAATTAATTGCAGCAATAGAGATAAATGCAATAAAATTAAGCTTCCATTTATGGAGACCTCAGGCTTTTGCTCATTCTGTAGTTTCCTTTGAATAGAAAAATCTTTAAAATGAAAATTGATATAAAATGGGAAAGTCCTTTTTTTAAGAAAAGAACTAATTCATTTTTGTAGACCATTTTAAAGTGTGCCTGATGGCATTTAATTAACTTAAAACAACTTAAAAATGAAAGGAGAAGAAATGCCCTGATATAAGCCATTAGTAATTAATTTAACGAGCACAAAGGGTTATGGGTCCTCTGCACTGCAGAGAACGTGGTCTCACCAAGTACCACTTGTCCCCAGCCCCAGCTGTCTTTAGCTGTGCCCTTTTCCAAAGTGACACTGAATTAGGCCACATTTTTCCTTCTTCTACTCAGTAAAATCTCTGGCAAAAGGAGCTTCCAAGCGACTGGAGCTACGTGCAGGATGCATTTACTCACAGCTTCATTTGTACAAACAGAGGTGCCAAGATTCAAGTTGGTGTGGAAGTTCCGTGAACGGGTGAACTTCTAAATGTAGCCATTGATACTGCATGTGCTGGAGTCATTAACAGATCTGGAGGAAAATTCTTTCAGCTGAAATGGCTCTTCACGTACACTGCTTGAATGTGCTATTCAAGTGGGAAGTTGCAGGAGTTATTGAGAAGCAGCTCTTGGGATGCAGAGGGGGAGCGTTCATGTGTGTGTGTTGCTTCAGGTATGCACAGGTGCCAAGAAGACACATGCAAGATGAGAGGGTGAGCACAAGAGACCAGTATTATTTCTTGGGTTAAGGAGCTCTTTGATAACATCTGATCGAAACTATTCCCGAAGGCCCATCAGAAATGGACATTGTGGCTTTGGAGGTTTATCTCCCAACTTACCAGGGTCAGGTTTTCAGGATAGGATAGTTTGAGATGGTTTCATTCTCTAGTCAGAGGCAAAATCCAGAATATGACTATGCATAAAACATTTGGGACAGAACTATCTAAGATATAGGCAACAAAATAAATTCAGACATAGCTCAGACATAAAACTAAACCGTAGTTCAGACATAAAACTAAACATGTTGCATACAGTGAGTTTGAGACTTCTGGCAGTTCCTGCAGCCAAGCTGGTGCCAAATGTATTGCTCTGCTTTCCTTTGAACCACATCAGAGAGACCAAGAGGGCTTTTTGTTATCTGAGCTGTCCAGGACCTCCATCCACACTGCCCAGGCTTGCGCCCTGAGGAGGTCACTTCTGTGCTGCTAATGCAGCAGCATCCCTGGAGGTGCACTCCACTGTCTCTTGAGACAGGCAGATGCCAACATTGTGTCTGAAAGCAAGCACATCCTAATTGCACAGGGCTTGGTATTATTTTTAAGAAGACTGGAATGCTTAAGTCTACATGATATGCATATCAGTTGCTTAAGTTGGGTTCTCAAGCTTCTGCCAAGATTCTTTTTCCTGTACATATAACTGTACTATCTGATGGACACAAAGAACTTGACCCAAAGAAGCAATTTGCATTCAAAGGCTTTTTTCTTTTTTTGCAAAACAGATATTAAAAGGCAAACACAATTAGCTACAAACTACAACCAAAATAGTTAACACACATGAGCAAAAAACTAAAAATGTATTGATTAAACAAAATCCTGTAGATAGTTAAGAGTGTTATGTATCATGCCACACGTGGTAGAAGGAACAACCTAAATCTGATAGAGCAGGATGTGGTGAAAGCAATTCTACCTTTTAACAAAACAGAGCATAAAACCACAACAAACAAACAAACAAACTCCCCCCCCCCCAAGGAATCAGAATAAAGGTTAATTGCAGGTGGTATCAGGTCTTTAAAAAACATTTCTCAGTTAGAAGAAGAAGATTCCACTGATCATAGGAAGGTCAGCCAGAAGGCCTGTCATCTGAGCTAATCAGCATCAACTAAAAACATTTCCGTCTGTACAAACCCAATGTAAGAAGGTTCTTCCTAGAAGAGCTGCCAGCATAGCTTCACCAAAATAACTTGGGAATTGGAAACATTTGGAAGCAAACTACAGAATGGAGGAAGAGAAAGACACACAACATTGCATTCAGACAGAGGACATTGTTCAGTCCTTCAGTATATACTGAAAAATTTGAGACGTCTGTTTATTCTGGATATACTAACTACAAACACTTTTAGAATAAGCTGTATTGCTTATGGGTGATATCCAAGTGGTGCAAGTGGAATGGACTTCTGCTCCGGCAACATGACTTTTCTCCCTCTCATCTGCTCTATGCACTTCCTAAATCTGCTCAGGAGAGTTGGAGGACCCTACAGATCCAAGGGGGGTGGGGTGGGCACAGGGTTACAATAGGGAAGAGAAGAAGGGGAAGGGGTTTGCACAATATGGGATATTTTTCTATGTCTCAGTATGAGGAAAAATAAAGCACAGGTTTATTAAAAGCATAAATGCCTCAACCAGTCATTTATGCCATTAATAAAGTTGTGGGACTTGGCTTTTCAGGCTCTCATATTTTGGCCTCTGTTTTGAAAAAGTGTTTGTACTTCACAAATAAGTTCCTGCCAGAGGTAAGTTTTAACATGGAAAGAGCATGTGTGACTCATATCCATCACCATCAGCATTTAGCTTTTCTTGGCCAACAACCTGTCACTTACCCAGGAGGCAGCCAGTAAAAGAGGAGGACTGTTGGCACCCTCCAGACTGCATTACTCTGGAAGAGAAGGAATTGGGTGGGGCAGAAGGAAACCAGAAGGAAACCAGAAGGAACCAACTGACATTTCACCTCCCTCAAGGTAAATGATCAAAGGAGTTGGGTCAGACTGGTGTTATGGGAAAACTCACACAGGAACACTTTGGGCAAGGAGCTGATTCCTCTCACAGCTCAGATCAATGGGCTATTTATAGAAATACTTCGCCGGGTGAAAGAGATGAAGGAGGGGCAGCGAGATTTCCAGGACCTGGCTTGAAATGTATTCTTTGTTCATTCTTTATAAACACAATCCTAGATGCACTCACATCAAATATGCAGTACAGTGGATACACGCCTTTTCTTAAACACAGTTATAAGTACAGTCTGTTTTCCTTTTTTACTGTTGTTTTTATTTCTTGGGTTACAAAAGTACATGCAGTCTCTATTTTCAAGACTGTACACACACACACACACACACACACACACTTTCAAGGGTGACCAGTGAAACTGTTTCATTACTTAAACCACGCTTACAAATTAATTGGCTTGCTATATTGCTTCTCAGCGTCTGCACCAGTTGTCAGTGCCCATATCTGTATGCAATACTAGATAATAGAATTTGAGCCAACTGTTTTTGCTAGGCTTGTAGAGTACCAACTTTGTTTGCTCCGATACTGACCACAGTTCTAGCCGACATTAGCATCAGAATCAGATGGTAGCGCAAGAGCTGGGGATTTATTTCATTATATCTTTATCCCACTGTCCTGACATATATGTAAAGATATGAAAAGATACCACTTGTGGGGAGTAGCAGTGGCAACAGCAGAAGAGAGCTACAGCCTGCATGTCCATCTTTGGGCTTCTCAGAGGAATCTGATTGGCCACTAAGGGAATCAGGATATTAGGCTAGACAGACCTTTCGTCTGATGCAGCAGGGCTCTTATGACCTGCCCACACAGTTTTCAATCAGTACAATTTCTGAAAGCTTGCATTAATAAACAAGTAAAAACAAACCAAAGGCCCCCATTAGCAAGAAGCTAAGCACCTCGGGGGGACGCGGGTGGCACTGTGAGTTAAACCACAGAGCCTAGGACTTGCCGATCAGAAGGTCAGCGGTTTGAATCCCCGCGACGGGGTAAGCTCCCGTTGCTTGGTCCCTGCTCCTGCCAACCTAGCAGTTCGAAAGCATGTCAAAGTGCAAGTAGATAAATAGGTACTGCTCCGGCGGGAAGGTAAACAGCGTTTCCATGCGCTGCTCTGGTTCAGCAGAAGCGGCTTAGTCATGCTGGCCACATGACCCAGAAGCTGTACGCCGGCTCCCTCAGCCAGTAAAGCAAATGAGCGCTGCAAGCCCAGAGTCAGCCACGACTGGACCTAATTGTCAGGGGTCCCTTTACCTTTAACTTTTAAGCACCTCAGGAGAAAAAGACCCTACCCCCGCCCTCCCCCTGAAGAGCTAGCTTTCTGCTTATAAACAGATTTCCCACACACACCTGCATTATGAAGAGAGACAATCCTCTATACTACCTCATTCTGTTGCATATAGAGACCAGCCCTAAGAGGCAGGTCCTTTTCATGTTCCAACATGGGGTGCGGGTGGTTGCACATCTATTAAGATTATGTGGCCATGGCCCTCAAGCTGCAACAGGACAGAGAAAAGAGGCAATGCTTCAGATATCCCCAGGCTATGGATCTGGGACACTGAAGCCAAGGGAGACAATTGCCTTCTAAAGGATCACAAGTATACAAGCCCCACACAAATGAGAGGGTCCTTTGTGGCAGCACAAGTCATGGTGGAAGGACAACTGCACTGGAAAAACCTTCACAGTGCTTGATTTCATTAGCATGACTGGTCTCCCTGGTTGCAGCTGATTGAATAGGTGGGGCAAACAGTGTTTGTGCTTGCCAAATGCAGCTCTTAATTTCACACCTTGAAACTTCACTTTGGATCCCAAGTATCTGGAGCATCACAACAAGGCAGACATTATAATGATAGCCTATGTGATTATTAAAGTCACTTTATGGTCAGAAGCCAAAACATACCAGCCATCCTCCCAATGTGACTCATGAACTTGAAAGATTTATGAAGTTGTGGTCAATTTGCAAAACGAACAGGCAAAAAAGCAGCATTTATTAAAACAGCAAAAACATTCCGAGTATGTTTCTAAAAAAGCACCTTTCAGTTCAGATATGCACAAAAAACTGTGGCTTTCTCTAAGCTACAGAAGACATTTATGCTGGGGTTTATCCCCTCAGCCCTAGCTCTACAAAGAGTCCCTTTGAATGGGCAGACAAGCACATAGGGATGATTTAATGGTTTCAAGTCCAACTTCACCAACCAATACGGAAAGCCTGTTTAAATAAAGTCTGTTGCGGTTTGTTTTCCTCTGGGGGAGGCCATTTAACACAGAGGCATTGCCCACTGTAACCATTCATGAAAAAAATGCTGCATTCAATTGCAAAAGGTTCATTTATGGAGCAATTGTCCGGCTGATGCTTCTATGACTCACAGATCCCAAGACTGGGAAAGAGAAGCTCGCTGCTGTTTTACAATACCTAGACATCGGTTTAAGAAAAAAAGAACTTGCTCATACATTCCCTGTTATGAGCTGTTATTTTTAAACATGGCCAAAAAGCTTTGATAATGAAATTTACATCCCTAAATGTAAAGGTCTCTAAATAACCCTTTGGCCCCAGCTTTTAATGCAGGCTATGAAGCTGGTAAAGAAGAGAAATAAACCTGGACAATGTCCATGTTGAGGTAAGTCAGCTTTTTTATTTCTTCGTTTTTAACATTTATTAGTTGATTTATAGTGCTCAGGGCAACCCAAAGCAACTTACCACTTATTTAGCACTCTGTGGGGGTATACGTGTGTATACATACACATACAGGTAACACTCCACATCCATCCTTTCCAGTCATAATTTACATACAGGCTCTCCTCAGTCTTATTCTTAAAGGGCACCCCTACTGTCATGCACCCCAACTTACTACAAGGTGGCTTTTAAAGCTTGCATTTTCAACCTGATCCCCATATGCAAAAATATACATGCCAAGTATTTTGAGCTCATAAGTGCCAAAGGTTCAGCTTTATATATAATACTTTTCTGCCCCCTTCTGTTTACTGTTAACTAAACCAAGAAAAATCTCATGCAACTCATTGAATTTGAGAACAATGCTTTCAAACATTTACTAAGATATCAAGAATTACCAGCATAGAGGTCAATTCCAAAATGATGGTTTCTGGTATCTTCACTTGTACTTTGCACTATGGACCTCACTGATATGGATGCAAGTTCCATAAGAATAATATGGCTTGCACATGAAGTTTCTAGATCATACCCCAAAATCAAACATGTGGTGAAGCTGCTAAGTACCCTAAAATGGTGTGTTTTGTTTTAAAGGGCACAGCAAATGGAAGCCAGCATGAGCCGGTGGCTAAAGTGTTAGATCTCTTTAAAACAAAGGAGATGACAACTTAACAGAGATTAGACCTCCTTGCTCATATATATATATATACTGCAAAAAGTCACATTTCTATAAACATGTGCACAACCTATGGCAATGCACTGCATACTTTGCAAAGAGAGATACCATCTCCTCTCTAGAAACTGTCTTCAACCCCCTTAACCTGAATTAGTGAACATCTGCTCCCTTCTTTGGGACCTCAAAATAGACAGAAGGGAGCTCAAACACACACACCCCATACACAAATTCCCTCATAAGGAGTATAATGTGGCAATCAGTCCTTCCACAAGAATGTGTATAGGATTTGATGTTGTTTAGTCATTTAGTCGTGTCCGACTCTTCGTGACCCCATGGACCAGAGCACGCCAGGCACTTCTGTCTTCCACTGCCTCCCGCAATTTAGTCAAACTCATGCTGGTAGCTTCGAGAACACTATCCAACCATCTCGTCCTCTGTCGTCCCCTTCTCCTTGTGCCCTCAATCTTTCCCAACATCAGGGTCTTTTCCAGGGAGTCTTCTCTTCTCATGAGGTGGCCAAAGTATTGGAGTCTCAGCTTCAGGATCTGTCCTTCCAGTGAGCACTCAGGGCTGATTTCCTTAAGAATGGATAGGTTTGATCTTCTTGCAGTCCATGGGACTCTCAAGAGTCTCCTCCAGCACCATAATTCAAAAGCATCAATTCTTCGGCGATCAGCCTTCTTGATGGTCCAGCTCTCACTTCCATACATCACTACTGGGAAAGTGTATAGGATTACAGTTTGATAATCAGACAAATTGAAAACCAATTCTCCTGATTTATGAAAGCTAGATCAATTCTGCTTCCACCTTACTATTTGCTATTCCTGACTGTTCAGGATGGATCACAATCCTTCTAAAGGAACATCAGAACTCAAACATCTCTGGCTTTGTTGCTTTCATATTTCTTCTTTTCTGGTTATAGTTATCACCTTGTTAATTTACGTTCTTCTTTGAAATCTTTTATAAAGTTTTCTGGCTTGCAGAGATGTTAAGATTTTACAAGATCTTTTTACAGTAATCGTTTGCAACATGAAGCTTGTTATTGTTCTTTGCCTTAAGATACGTGATTAAAAATTCAGATACAATCCCTTTAGTCCACCCCCCCAAGCCATGTATAAAAAAAACCTGGCAAGTTGCATTTGATCTTATTATTTATCTATCAGTTGCTTGAAGCACTCGACTTGTTACATGAAGCCTTCAACAATCCTAAAATAAATGGCTTATTAGAAAACAATAGCAGCTGGCTTCGAAAACATGGAGTAAATGCAGTTCAGATCTCGGTCAGTTCAAGGAGGTTTGACAAATGTAATTCTGCAATGTGTTCGCATGAATGATTGGACTCCACTATCAGTCCCATAAGCAGCATTGGCTTTAATTCTTAATTCTATAAACTGACCTTGTGAAACTCAACACCAGTGCTCATATTGGAAAGGGCTATGTTTTTCCAGGGCTTGTAATATGTCAGCACCAAACTATTGAATTCTTGGCTCCTTCACCTTTAAGTGCAAGAATGGAAGAATGTGAGACTTCAGTCAGAACAAGTGCTGAACCAATTTAAGGGGGCAACTCTCCTCTTGACTGAGGCTTACAGTCTTCTCTCAGGGGACACTCCCTTGAGCGCATGAATCTGGAGCACAGTCTTTGGCAGGTCACTCTCAGACTCCATAGATAAAATGGGAAGAAAAGTGATTTCCCAAGCCATTGTACTTGTAGGAGACAGGAAGCTGCCATTTACAGAGTCAAACCATAACAGATTTAGCTCAGAAATTACTTCAGTGACAACTGGAAGCAACCTTCCCAACTCTACGTGCAGATGCCAATAACTCAACCAGTGACCTTTTGCATGCTTAATAATGGAGCAAGGATGCTTGCAGTAAGGTTAACTGTAAAGCATTTTGCAATGTCTATGTGTTATATAAATTAAGTTGTTACTCACTCAGTCATCAATTGACCATCAGCTAGTCCTAATAGTAATGGTTAGAATTATGAGAAATTGCAGCAGACAGACATCCAAAGAATTTTCAAGTACATTGATTCAGCAAGGATGGGAACAAGCTCCTATCCTGAATGTTGAAGAGAACCTGTATCTGCATGCTTGGTGCTCTAGAGTGAGGAAGAATGGTAAAAGGGTAAAAGGAAGAGAATTCATACGTAAACCAAATTTTTGAGTGCTGAATACATTATCCAATGAATTTCCACATCTGCTACTCTTAAGTGCTGGAAAAGGAGGATTAGCGCACACCCTAGAGACTAAGCCATCAAAGTTTTGTGATTAAAACTACAACCCATTTTCCTATTTTAAACCACATGGCCAAGCCTGTGGGATAGTTTATTGCAATCAATGAACATCTTTACGATTCAAATATAAAGAAAAGGGGGGAAAGGACACGCACCAAGCTTTGCTGCTGACAGCCAGAAGATAGCCTAGCTAATGTATTGGTGTTGATGCAAATGTATATATGTATAACTTAATTACTTTCCCCTTAGGATTCTAAACTTTCATTTATTTTATTTATTGAGTCTATATATTCTTGTTCATATTTGCACATTACTTTCCTAAGGGCAATATACACAGCAACTTCCCTCGCCCTGCATTATTGAATTATACCAGTACACCAGCCAATAAACCGTTCCAGCTGGCATACCAGAGATATGGCACAAGATGTATCCCATCAATCAAAACCTAACACATCCAAATCTGCTGAATCCTGAGAGAGAGCAAGACACATTGCATATCACAAAGCAACACCTACAAAATGCACACATACCAAGGTTACATAAAGTGGCAGTCACCAGATTCCTTTTATGAAACACACCTGATAAATGCTTGGTTACATTTGGCAACTGAAAGGGCAACTATTCTGTAATGGTTCTAGGGGTTGCTCGTGCGTAAATCGGCGCCACACCTGGGTGGGTTGCCTGAGTGAACCCTTTCTGTCTGGACAGCCACTCGCCCGTGGCTGTCTCAATCGCTGGCAGAATCCGTCAGTGGGTGTTTCTTGAACTTCTTCCAGGATAAAAGTTATTTGACGCCTAGTCGCCACCTACTCTCCCTGCGCGGAAGCCTTCTGTGCAGGGAGGGTATGGGCATTGGAGGACCCGTGCTCTCCCTGCTGGTCCCCGGCGAGGAGTCTTGGAGCCACCTCGCTGATTCCCCCATCTGCCCCCCTCCTCCACTGGTGCTACGCTGATTTCCTTCCCCAGAAGATGTGCTGCTTCTCTCCCTCCCGGGACGCTCTCCGGAATCCCTCTGGAGCCCTCCCTCTCCTTCTGGCTCCAATGGCAGTTCCCTGACATATTCCTTTGCTGCTGTGCTGAAAACAAATCCAAGACACACAACAAGTCAACATTTCCTAAGTGTTTTGTAGTTTAGACCCATTTTTAAAACAGATAAAGAATCTACACTACAGAGCAAAAGCTTCTAGAAATAAAAGCTTGCTGGGCAAGCAGAACTACTGGTGCCACCTGGATGGATCATGGCCAACACATTGGACTTGGTATATCAGAGCTTTGATTCTGTGTGCCACTGCACATTTTCTAGCACATTAACAGAATCATGATGGTTACAATATGATGAAATCTGATGTCATACTGCAGTAAAAAGAAAACATGGCTGTCAATTATCATGCTGGAAGCTGTGGTCAGCATATTTCCTTGAAGGATAAGATAATTCTGGAGCCAGACGTTTAGGAAATTAAAGAGACTGCGGCCCAAGGCCAGATAATGCATGTCGGGAACAGGCAGGATGAAAAGATGAACAGAGCTGAAGAAAGCTAAGTGAGGCTGGGAATACTCCAAATATATTAAAATATTTAAAACATGCACTTCATCCAATGATGCAGGCATATGCCCACAAAAGCTCAGCTCACAACCAACAAATTAAGTCTTTCAGGTGCCGTAAAACTCTTTGTTTTTGCCGCAGATGAACATAGTAGTCATATTTCTTATTGATACACACCTCTCTCTTCCTCTCTTTCCCAGAGAAAAAAAGTACACAGTTCTTGGCTGATTTAAAGCTCCATGGTAAAACACAAATCTGAAAACAGCTCCCTCTCTAGTATATTAATTTAGCAACAAAAATAAATAGAGCACATAAAAACATCCACATAGTATTAGAGGGCCACAGGCCTGGCTTGGTAGATAAGACTAAAAGCTAAATATTTATTTCCCACCTATTTATTTAATCATTATTACAACTCTCCTTAGTTATGGGCCATTAAGTGACTGTTTTTTAAAAGAATGTGCATGAGAGTGGAGATAGTCTCTCTGTGTGTAACACCGTCTCACTTTCTGATCAATAAGGCATGGATCCCTTTCAATTCCACTCATTTTCTACACAAAACCTTGAAACTCATGGGGCCCTTGTCACTATACAGGAAAGGATGGGCATTTCTCAGGCAGGGGCTTCTACAGTCTAGAATTACTCAATCAAAATTTTGAAAAGGAAGGAAATTCTACTGCAAAGTGCAGCATCAAAAGACTCGGACATTCTATATCACAATCCAAAAGGAATGAAAAGCTGGGATGTGTAAATTAAATTGTTCTTCTAAAGCCAGCACACTGCAACACCAAGTTGGCACAGAAAGATGGAGTGGACAGTGGAATAAAAATCAATGCCCTTTGGCACTTTAAATATCAACATAATTATTGTATCATTATCCTTTCTTTCTTGGGCTCTTGCTTTGTCTCAGGTTCTTTGCTGGTTTTGCTACAACAGACATACCCAGATATACAGGAATCACCCTTATGCCCAACAGATAATCATCTGAGGAAGAACTGATAAGATTGAGCTCAGACCTTGTGCTCATCCATTCTTCTTGCAAAAGGTAGAGGACTACAAAGAGAGAGGAGAGTACTTCAGGCAAATGACCACCCACAAAGAAAATGTTAATAAGAGAGGTTCAGTTTCTAGGACCACAGTCTATACGTTCCTACTTGTCAGGAGATGGGCAGCATCTCATGAAGATGATTGGCAGAGCATGATGAATCTGATCAAGAGGACTTTAAACTAAATCCTATATGGAAAGAGAAAACAGCCTGAAGACAAGTTCACTAAAGACAAGGACTATGACGCTACAGCAAAAACCAGGAGGTACTGTAGGTGCCAAACTCAACACTAAGATACCGTAGTAGGGGAAACTCAGAGCAGAATATTCAGTGCTTTTTGTGTCTATACACTAACAGGTATGGAAAACAAGATGAGCAGCAACTACTACTTCAGGACAGTAAGTATTTTTTGATATGAATAACAGACTTGATGGGGATGACTCATGTTGGTCAATAAATAAATAAAATATAGATGCAAAAGAAAAGGAGAGGACATAACATTATATGTCAAATGTGTATGCCTTCTCAGAAATTCAAGGGAGTGAACAAAGTATCCCATTTGGGTAAAATAAATGGAAATAGAAATAAAACAACATTGTAGCCACATTCTACAATAGTTTGCAAAGCCAAGGTAAGGGTGTCAATGACGCTTTCTTGTCTCAAATTACACATGTTTCAGATAGTCAGTAGCAATCTGGGACTTCAACTACTCTGATATCTGTTGGGCAACAAACACCGCTAAGCACAGAATCTCCAACAAATTCCTGCCATGCTTTGCTGACAACTTTTTCTTTCAGTAAGGGGCAGAAAGGAATGAGGAGATCAGCTATCCTTGACTAAATCTCAACCAATGAGATAATGTAGTAGGAACTTTTTGGAAAGTGACCGTGTAATGCTGAAATTCATGATGCTATGGAAAACTAAAAAGGGAGTGCTGTTGTGTTCATGTTCTGCTTGTAAACTTCAATGGATCGACTCCGAGTACAACTAAGACTGGATCCAACCCTATGATTCTAAGGACAATTTACATAATACATTTTCATCCATGTGAGCAGTCCCATCCTGCCTAGGGGATGTTCATGCAAATTTAAACAATGCTATGACCTGAGAATCACAAATTTCTAGATTGCAACATCTAAAAAAGGGCTCTGCCACCAGAGATTGAGACTGCTGACTGGGAAACTAATATGCCAAAAGGAATACACTTAAACAGTATCACTTAAAAAAAAAATGTAATAAAAAAGAGCAGCCTAAAGCAGTAAAACTGGCTCAGGTCTTGATTATGAAAAATGCATGTCACATCACTGTAAGCAGTTAACTGACATATAACTCCAACAAAGTTTGCAGGCACTGGAAATAAAATACCATAACATGTATAAGTGTTTATTTTTGAGGGGGGAAAGAGCAAGCTTGTTTTTTGGACACTCAATCAAGACAGTGTTGTTGGGCTTAAAACCATCTGTCCTATACCTTTTTGCTCACTAGAACACCCAAAAGTTTGTGTTACAGATTGGGGGAGAGGAACGTTAACCGCCATAATCATGGCAAGCAGCAGAGAAGGTAGGGATCCCTCTCACTCAGGTAAAGAAGCTGAGCACCTAAATGAAAAAAATGCCTACTGAAATTGGCACATATCCACTACAGTCGACACTCAAGGCAGAGGATGGGAACAAAAAGAGAAAAGGCAAACGCAACAGTGTCAGGTTTCTACTAGAAATAACTATTGTGAAGCAAGAACTGATCACAGGCCAGGCTCAGGCTAGAAGCAAGTCGCAACAAGACTCAGGCTAGGTGCTGGGCATTTGGCTACACTACAGGAGAGCAGAACTCTGGTGCTGCTTCAGCAACCATCAAACTGAGACCGAGAACTGAACTGCAGGTTCTAAACTTATGCTAAACATTATCAGTCCTAGGTTCTGATCCGAAGATGCCCAAGTGAATTCACCCTCACCATCAAAGTGACTGAAAAGAACAATGGCTCCCACATCAACTCCCATATGCACACCAACTCATGGGACTGCAGTTATCATGTTCACGAGTCTTTCCATCACCTCTATGGTGAACAGAGGAAGTAAATGTCTTCATTACTTTTCTTTTACCCTGGGGACAGCACAACTTTTTTTTTTAACCTGCAGTCAAAGTCACCAGGTTGGAAGGGGCTGGAGAAGGTTCTATGCTACACCTCTCACTCATATTTCATTAATATAGATAACAAAAGAAATGTGGTTGCTACCTAGAAAGAGAAACACTTCTTAGAAGGGGAAATCCCGAACCAGTTTTCCTTTAAGCCCCAAGGAAAAAGTAATTTAGTAAAGCATACAAATCTAATTAAAGACTCTTAAAGATAAGGCAAGTGATAACAACTCTCTCCTGCTCTTTCCCTACCTACAGCACCGCTTCTGTCCTGAAGAGCATAAATTTCTACTTTCTTTTATGGAAGCTGATATTTATGATGAGCCCATAAAACAGCAAGGCTCATTTCACTGGCATTTAATGGCAATGGAAAGCAGAGCAAGACCATATATCATCACTATATAACATATATCTCAACTAACAAAACTGTGTTCTTTCCACCTGGGAAGAAAACATTTTCAATAAAAGTACTTCCCCAGGTGAGAGATTAATTGTGAAGCTCCATCAGAATGCCTATCAAAGGCCCCCAAGTCTTCAGAAGGCAAAGCACAGCCTCAGGGCACATGCTAAATCTGTCAGAGAGTCTAATTAGTAAAAGCTGGTGAAGAGTGACATTCGCTGGACATGCATTATTGGGTTCCTAACCAAGTTATTCGCCTCAAGAAATCTCCTTCATAGTGCATTTTCAGCAAAAAGGCCAACGCAAGAGGAAAGATTATACAAGACAGGGTATACACACCAGTAGTAATACAACACATTAAAAACTGCTTCTTGCTAGTAAATTATGGATAGGAAATGGCTCAGTTTGCCTGTAACACTAACCCAAACTATGGCTTAGCGCAAATGTGCAAGCATGCATATCCCTGGAGAGGAGATTGCAGCCACTTTGTTCCTCCTCCAGATGTACTGCTGCTGATGTACTGAGCAATAGTTTAGTATAGTGTGTCATCCAAAACCAGGCTCGTGGTTAATCTTCTCCAGGCAAACCACAAGCTGTAAACTAAGAACAACCCTTGGTTATAGTTTGCAGTTTGTCTGAAATGAGTCAAACCACAAGCCTGTGTTTGGACTACATACTACACAAACCATGGATTAGGTCGCAGCAATGCAGCAGCAGGGGATGGAAGCCTGTGATCTCTTCAGAACCTGTACGTTTGCACTAAGCCATGGTTTGGCTTAGCATTATGTAAGAACTGGATCAATGCAACCTAATTTCTGTTTTTCATGCAAGATAAGAAGGCACACCAAAGTTCACAGTTCTAGCTCCAATAGGGACACAAGCAGACTTTCTTAGGTTTGGGTGAAACCATCCTGACAAACATCCAGAATATTTGGAAAGATCCTTTTCTATAGGAGGGTAAGCAGATAGAGACAAACTGAAGTTTATGGCACAGCAGCAGCTTGACCACAATGCAGCACACGCTAGTCCTGCTGCCAATGCAGGGGAATGCTTTCACCAGTGATTCACTCCCAATAATCCTTCCACAGAGGGATACATGGTTACTAGTATTATGTTTATATAATACTTGGGGTATGGAATCATAGACTGAGATGATCAGCACTGTAAAAAGTCCAGTATCATTTTAACATGTGCATTAAAAAGTAGCAAAGCTATGAATTGTACATTCATGAAATAAATAGATTCCACTGAGTGTATCTGCTAGTATCTGTAAGGAATAAAATGTTTTTTAAAAAAAATGAGAGGAGCGTGAGTTGGAAAGAAACCAAAGAAGAAGCCATCCAGTAAAGGATTAGGGCTAAACATGGATGCCAAATCAGATAGGAAAGGATTTGTATGTCAACAAAAGATGTTCTGTGCTGCTGATGTGCAAGCCTGTCATTATGAAGCCAGAAGAGAACAGCTTCTTTCTGTAAGTATCCAGGGCACCTGCAATACTGAGATCACTTTCTAGCATCACATACCAGAAAAATATTCAGAAACTTGCAGAGTTCGCCAATGAATTTTAAAGATATATATAGATACAGATATAAATATAGATATCGTATACAGATAGAAAATACACCCAGGTGAGGAAAGAAGTAACTGCTCAAACGCAACTATTTAAGACAGTAAAAGCAAAGGAAAGTATAAGCAAGTGAAGTACAAAAGGTAAAGCAAAAAAGTGGTTATTGTTCAAAATGGGTTAGGAAGAACCTCCCCAAGAATCAAAAGTATTATACTACAGAAAACCCTCCAAATAAAGGGATGATAACAGAAATTCACTGGCTGCTTTAAAACAGGTGTGGGGAACATTTGGCTCTCCAGATGCAAGCATGCTCTCTTCAACCCATATTATGTCTTCATTTTATATGTCTGACGCATTTTGGCTTCCTGCCCTCTGACTGGACCATACTATCTATGAGACTAAAGGTAAAGGGGCTGTGAACCACACTAAAATACATACCAAATCAGTACCAATACATCCCAAATTCAGCACCAAAGAAAGCTTAATTCTGTGACAAAATTAATTATGCAAATCCAATTGTGCTATTTATACAAAGTTAGTGTGGAGTAGCCAGAATCTATACAGAGCCCCAAAGTCATGCTTTCTAACCACTGCCTGCTCAGGCTTCCAAGAGATTGCTAGTTATTACACTATGGATGGGGAACATCTGGTCCTCCAAGTCCCTCCAGCCCTAGTGAGGGATGATGCAAGCTGTTGTCCAACATCTGAAAGGCCATGGATGTTGACAGACGCATTAGCGAGCCCTAAGAGCTAGAAGTTTGCTTTAAAAAGCAAATGCTCAAATTGTGAAACCATATTTTTCATCAGGCCTTTGATGCATAATATGTCTGGACCACAGCATGTAGTTAATTAACTGTTCTTAACTGATTGTAATCTTTTATTATTGGTATTTATTTTTGTATATCACCCTAGTCTTTGTGTTTATGTTATATAAATAAATTCTCAGAATGCTGAATTCTTCATTGAAAGGATAAAAAAGAAAACCCAGCCAATTGCCCCAGGATAGACTAGGAGCGATCTGCCACCAAGCTAAAACAGAAGCCAAGCCACTCCATCTGTAATGTACCCTACACCCAGGCAAAAGCTAAGGCAAAATGTGGTAGCATTTCCAAGTCATTCACAAAGAAAGGGGGCGTGTTCAGTCTCTGTCTCACAGGAAGCAACACTGTGAACCTGACAGTGCAATAGCCCCTGAGAGGAATTCATTTGTCATTCTAAACTGCATACCAAGCTCCTGACAGTTATCCAGAAAGCTGCCCAGCTTGCTCATGCCAAGCAAATGCTCTGGAGACAGCACAGGCTGTCCTCACACATTAATGTCTTACCATCTCACTTTGTTGCATGTCTGTGTAGCACCAAGCGGGGAACCTGCCACCATGGGGACCTGGATAGGGCTATGCTGCTTGTTCATGACAAGGTCCAGTTTCTCTTCCAGTGATTTGCAAGTAGCTTCCAGGGCTAGCAGCTTTGCTTCAATACTATCCAATCGCAGGCATATTGTCTGATTAATGGAATACAGGAACGACTAGGGAAGAGAAGCAGCCAAATAAAACAGCGGTATATATATCTTCAAAGAGCATACATACATCAATATTCAACTAAATGCCCCATTTACTAAAGGAGCACTATCAGGCCACCCGATCACTAAGTACGATCATCCACAATGTTGATGGAATATCACAGCATTATTGAGGCTTACCTGCAAGTCTCAGTTTAGAAGGCTCTGAATTTGAGGTCAAACTCCAGAACCTTGTTTTCAATGCCATTAAAGGTAAAGGTAAAGGTACCCCTGCCCATACGGGCCAGTCGTGTCTGACTCTAGGGTTGTGCGCCCATCTCACTTAAGAGGCCGGGGGCCAGCGCTGTCCGGAGACACTTCCGGGTCACATGGCCAGCGTGATGAAGCTGCTCTGGCAAGCCGGCACCAGCGCAGCACACGGAAATGCCGTTTACCTTCCCGCTATAAAGCGGTACCTATTTATCTACTTGCACTTAGGGGTGCTTTCGAACTGCTAGGTGGGCAGGAGCTGGGACCAAAAGACGGGAGCTCACCCCGCCGTGGGGATTCGAACCGCTGACCATGCGATCGGCAACTCCTAGGCACTGAGGTTTTACCCACAGCGCCACCCGCGTCCCTTTCAATGCCATTACTTTACCCTTAATATGGGTGTCTTTGAGGATATGCAGTCATCAAATCAGATGCAATGGTTTCCAGAAAGTGGTCATAATACCTATGTCTGCCTTGGACCCTCGTACCTACAGGACCGCCTCTCCTGGTATGCCCCGCGGAGGACCTTAAGGTCCATAAATAGCAACACTCTAGAGGTCCTGGGCCCTAAAGAAGTCAGATTAGCCTCAACCAGGGCCAGGGCCTTTTCAACACTGACTCCAGCCTGGTGGAACACTCTGTCTCATGAAACCAGGGCCCTGCAGGATCTGAAATCTTTCTGCAGGGCCTGTAAGACAGAGTTGTTCCGCCTGGCCTTTGGCTTGGAATCAGCCTGATCCCCTCCCCCTCTTTCCTTTTCCTTCTGTGATGGAACCCCTATTTGGGGACTTCCCTGGCTTTTTTCTGGCCCACGTAGGACCAATCTGGATAGTTGGCCTTGGTGAAGATTTGACGTTTTCTCCCCCCAGTTTTGATCTGGGCATCCACTGAAATGAGGCTGCATTTTAAGCTGTACTTTAATCCTGTTTTTAAATTGTATTTGAATCAATTGTTATTATACCTGATGTTAGCTGACCTGAGCCCGGTCTTGGCTGGGGAGGGCCGGGTATAAATAAAAAATATTATTATTATTATTAATGAAATCTTTTCATTTTAACATGAAACATTCAACTCTAGCTGATCACTTAGGTCTTTGTAAAACACATGTCCACCACTTCTAGAAACACAGGTGGTGGGGACATGTGGAGAGGCCATTTCAACTGTAGTAGGCTGTGGAAAAAAAATTTCTTAATGATACCCCAATCTCAGGTATGATCTATATTGCTCTAGCAGGCCCTAGGGCTTGATATCTGATCTGTTATCCTATGCCTACCACCAAAGTAATTTTTAATCTGATGTTCCAGTTCACTATTTTAGACTTCAATAGGTTTTAAACTAAGCGGCACTTTGGTTGTTTTTGGAAACAAAGGAGGGATATAAATATTTTATAATCAATTCCCAAAGTTTTGGGTTCTGAAGCAAGTTTGGTAAATACACACACACACACACACACACACACACACTTTGTGCAATTACTGTAATTAATTTCCTAAAGAAATAACAAAAGAGCAGCATTAAGAAGAACCTTCCCCACACTACGAAATATTTTTGTTTTGATTTTCACTTTGTTTTGATTTACTTAAAGAAATTTCTGTTGTGCCCCCTGGTGGACTTTAATTAAAAGTTACACAGAAGAAGCAAATTTAGCCCGTTAGGTTGGTTATTCAAGATAGAAAAAACAGCCTGGAAGAAATACATTGCTTAAATTAACTAGTTAACAAAATATTAAGCAATTTCCCTACAGAAGGAGCTAAAGCATACAATAAAATTTAGCCCCTGAAGGGCTTTTGATGCAACCACCTCTACTATCTGCCCAATAGCTCCATAAACAAGTACCTAGTACTAGGAGTATGGAGTCAATCTGCTGTGGCAAGATTCTTGGGTTAGCTTCTGAAGCCTCTGTCTCTGTCTTTCTTAAGGAGAACAAGAAACCTGCAGCTGTGGACAATTTAGAAGTCTTTAGCCCACAATACAGAGATGGGGGAACCTGTGGACCTCCAGATGTTGCTTAGCTACAACTCCCATCACCATTGGTTATGATGGCTGGGACTGATGGGAAATGGAATGCTACAACATCTGGAGGGCCACAAAGTCCCCATCCCTGCAGTAACAGAACCTACCCTTGTCCATCCAATACTTGACAACATGTAGTAAATAACAACAAATGTCCACAGGCACCTTAATTGAGGGATCCTGGCAATTAATTTCGATCCGTTGACGCTTTATAGGTGGGTCTACATCTTCCTCTGTCACATCATGATTTTCCAACACAACTGCAAAACAAAAACAGAGAAGCTATTTTCAGAATTTCCAGAAAGGACACTGCACAACCAGTACAAATTAAATACAGCCTTTGAATGCAAAGTTGCCACTTGAGTACATGCAAGGAAATTCCTTTCTCCAATCCTATTTTAACGGCTGAAGCTACCTCCTATCTGAGGGGGTTTCAATGGTTGATTCAGACTGAGATAAGCTCTAGATCCATGCTCCCAAACAGGCCAAGCCACAGTCTACATCAGGCTTGCCAACCATCTTCAATCATGTTGTATCCTAACATGGATTCTGTTGCTGGTGGCTGCCAGCACCTCAGTCTCAGTTGCCATGCTTCAGTATCATAAGAAATTTTAGGGCACAGTACAATATGAGACACAGGAAGTAGGGACTGGAAGAAGAGCACATAAACTCTGGGTGTGTGGTAGCCTGTCTCTACTAAAGCACTATTTTATTTAGTCCCAAAGAAACATGAGATTCTATAGATCAGTTCTTCATCATTCTTCATTTGTACAAGACATATAATAAAACATACATGCAACCAACAGCAAAATATAGGGTGCCTTTGCATTTATTCCTCTCTGTGTTACATCTCCCACTGTGTGTCCCCTCCAACAGCATACCTGGATGATCCGGATTCAAGTCCTCAACAGCAATTTGAACCACCTCAGCTAAATCCTGTTCTGTCATCATTCAGAAACAGGCAGCAGCGCTGGTCCTGAAGAGATGTATCAGTTCATGCAAATCTGATCCTGTAAAACATTGTTAAGAAGAAATTGTAATAAACACAGTGGATGCAAGAGTCACCATATGTCACAAGGGGGTAAGAGTATGTTCAAATCATATTTATGAGCTTTTTCAAAAAGATTTTTATTCATTTCTTTTTTTTTTAGAAAACATCCCGTTGATCCTCATAAAGAACCAGGTTTCCATCGGTCATTTAGTACAGCACTGTCTCCAACAGCAACAATAGGCAGATAATTCATGCTGCATATACATAATTATATTACTATAGCAATCTGAAATCTCTCTCTCTCTACACACACAGAGAGGGAGAGAGAAAGAGAAACTCAATATTCACAATTACTAAATGCTAAGGTTAGAATTTCCCACTGCACTCATAAGAAGAAAAAGGAAGAAAAGGGAAGAAAAATCTACCCTTTTCTTACCCTTGGATGACTCATTGTGAGGACAGTCTCAAAAGCTCTTCATCTTGAAATTAGTTACCACAACATACTTGCACAATTTGCCTTCTAATGTAAACCATAAGAGGTGCGTAAATAGTGGTAGACATATTTTTCCCATCATTTTCATGCTTATATATTAAGATTCTAGGACAGTTAAAGAAATGATAGCTGATGTCTTCCTTTTTTTAGCTTAACAGTGAAATTCTATACTTGTCAACCCAGACGTTAAGTCCCACTAAGTTCAATGGTGCTTGCTTCCTAGTAAGTCAGCAGAGTTCTAGAAAATTAAATGTGTATATGGAGGCAAGCAATAGTTCTAAAGCAGGAACTTTGTTTTTAGATGATGCAGACACTGTAACATGCATACTCGTAACACCGACATAATTCTATGATTCTATTATTCTCTTCTAAGCAAGAGGGCATTTATTTATTAATATTCTACCCCACTTTATCCCCAAGGGAGACTAACGAATCAATAATACTCAAAGCAGACAAAAGATTGAAAATTAAGGTGAACTCAAATGTCACACAAGCAGACTTCCACTTCTGCAATAGGATTCTCCCTTCCTCTCCTCACCACCCCCGCCCCCTGCAACCCTCTCCCCCCCCCCCCCCCGGACTGTCTTGGAGAATACACCAACTCTCTAGAGCAGATTGGGGCAGCATGGTGGATTGCAGGAAGGAGGAGAGGATGGGACTAGTCTTTACTGCAATCAAGTGATAGAGTGGCTTGCGCTCTGCCACTTCCTTCCCCAAATCCTCTTTCCTTGTCCTGAACTGATCCAGTACATCCATACACACAGATATATGAGGAATTATGCCAAAGAGTGAGGCATTCTCATAAACCAGTCTTCTCCAAACTGGTGTTCTCCAGATTTTTTGGACTACAAATGCCATCAGCCCTAGCATCATGCAGCAGCATCCAAAACATCTGAAGGGCACCTGGTTGAGGAAGGCTGTCATAGGCTCTCTTTGTCAGCACAAAATGAGATTTGGAAGCTGCTTTGGTTTGAATCAAATCAGTTTTCTCTCTCCAGTCTCCAGAGTTTCCACAATTCAGCTCCTGCAATATTCAGTTCCAATCCCAGCATTCAGCTCTGGTTCTAGAGCCAAACATTTTTCAGCACTGTCCCCCTGGAGTTCCCTGTCAGGGATTGTTAGAGGTCTTATTAAAGGAAATCTCCAGCCTCCAAAAGCTGTATTAAAATTGCTGGAGCAATCCACATCTGCATTTCCCACACTTGGGGGAGGGGGGAGACATGGAGAGAGAGAGAGAGAGAGAGAGAGAGAAGAACAGGCAGATTGAGGGGTTTTTTCAATACCTGAAGCAAAAAAAATATTGGGGAAATAAACTTCATTTGCCAGTGGAAATGGCAATTTATCATTAACCACTAGCACTGAATCAAAGCCAACTGCACACAACGACTTTTCCCTTCTTCTGCTCAAATATAAGAATGCAATTAAAACAGGCAGGTGGAGAACACCACAGCATCGCCCAGGTTCCTGGACCAGCCAAGGCAGCAGCTGCTCATTACAAAAAAATATATGCATTCTAAATTCTTCCAAATGAGGACACTACACGGCATTGGAGGCATTTACTCAAAACACTTCTGCTGCCAAGAGATTCATTTGAAATTCGGATCACCGTGAAAACTATTGTGATTGCATTCGCTGTGGCAACATGCCCAAGTAACCTAGCAAGAGATTTAGGGCATGTGGTTGCCATTTCTATCATTTTGGCAAATTAAATTTGCCATTTCTCAGAAGTCCTGGAAAATAGCCAGTCGTAACATAATAAAACAGCTGTGCTAGGATTACTGTTTCATATTGTCACTAACTGCAAGCTATTGGAAGCCCTGCCCTGAACTTGAAGGGAAAGAATATTTCAATCCATGCATTAAGAAAAGGGAAAGAACAAGTCAAAATCCCCCACCCTCCGCTTTTCATCTTCCTTTACTCTTAAGAAAATCAAAATTCATACAGATTAACACAATACATGTCCCACAATTTAAAGTAATATTGACATATGTATGCATGTGTATTTTACAATCACCATACTGCAGGTTCTGGTGACCAACCAGAGAGCCCAAAATCATATAAAGTTGTAGTCAGTGTTCCACATGCACAGCAGTTCACCAAGGTAAAGGTAAAGGTACCCCTGCCCGTACGGGCCAGTCGTGTCCGACTCTAGGGTTGTGCGCCCATCTCACTTAAGAGGCCGGGGGCCAGCACTGTCCGCAGACACTTCCGGGTCACGTGGCCAGCGTGACATCGCTGCTCTGGGGAGCCAGAGCTGCACACGGAAACGCCGTTTACCTTCCCGCTATAAAGCGGTACCTATTTATCTACTTGCACTTAGGAGTGCTTTCGAACTGCTAGGTGGGCAGGAGCTGGGACCGAAAGACGGGATCTCACCCCGCCGCGGGGATTCGAACCGCCGACCATACGATCGGCAACTCCTAGGCACTGAGGTTTTACCCACAGCGCCACCTGCATCACCCAGTTCACCAAGAGGTCACACCAATTTTTACAGTGTCCTTTTATCCTTGGGTTTTTTAGCTTGAAGTTTAAAATACAATTTGAAAATGTACTGTTCATCCTGGGTATTTATGTTTAAAAGATAATCCATATATTATTTAGGATAAGTTGCATTCTCTGCTTACTTGCAGTCCAGCCTATCAAAGGCCTTTTCTGCAGTGACAAACACCACTATATGTTTTGTATTTTATAATATGTTCCTCCTCTGCAATAAAATAAAATAAAATAAAATAAAATAAAATAAAATAAAATAAATGCTTTAGTAATGGCTTATTATGCAGAGGTTGGTATTTTATTATCTACACTAAGAGAAATAGGCAGACAGTTCTCAAGCAATGCTGGGTAATTATCAGGCGTAGGAATCAATTTTGCATCCTGCCAAGGGAGAAGAAATCAGCCTAGTCCCCTACTTTTCTTAAAAATAAAAAAAATTGAAAGTATGAATCATATAAAGCATATTATAGTACTGCACATTAAGACCAGCTGGTCCTGCTCCATTTTTCAGTTTATGCTCTTCTTCATGTCAAGTATCTTTTGCAATTTTATAGGTGCACTCACAAGTGTCTCCTGCCTGAATACACAACTTTTGGAACAAATTGGGGAATATTTGGGCTCTTGTACAAGTTCTCTTTTTGCCCAGCACATCTTGAACAGAACTTAAAAACATAAGAGCTTTCCTAGATCAGATTAAATGTCCATAAGATGAAACCTAATGCCTCATGGGAAACCCACAGACAAGATAGGGTGCCTTAGAATATGGAGGAAATGCCACATAGCAGCCTTGCCAATAGCTGTCCCAACATAGAGGACTCAATGTGGCAATGAGTTCCTGGCAGCCCCCCACCAGGAGGGCAATGCATGGGACTGCTTTGGGTTACTTCCCAAAACATTTTGAAAACACTACATTGTTGTGTTACCCATGCTTAGTTTTGTTTGTTTAGTTATAAGAAAGGCATTTTCCCTCCTTTTCATGGTAAGATGATTTTTATGCATAAGATTGGTTTATCCATTTCAAATTCAACTTGGTACCATATGCGGATAGCACTCAGCTGAGTCTTTTTCCCAATTCAAGAAATCTTGCCTTGGGCTTTGTCACAGATGTGTTTTCCACACTTTGCTCCAAAGCCACAAAAATAGCTTATTATTCTATGCAGTACTGAGGTGTTTGCTTTTCATTTTAATGAAAACTGAAAATTATTTCAATTTCATTAAGTGTCCGAAGGCCAAGAAAAATTGGGCCTGAGTTGATTTGTGAGCTGTCAGTTACCCATTCCTTACTGGAACCTCAATCCTAAAAACATATGCAACTTGGCAATAAGCTCTTAAACTGAACTAACTTTCAACCAAGCATGCTTTGGGTCACAGTTTAAAGAAAAAATCAAAATCCATGAAAATCATCAGGTATTCGGCAAGTGACATCATTGGGATGTATCACACAGAATTCTATCAATTTACATCTTCTGGCCATCTCCACATTTTGTAAAACTGAAATGACAGTTTATATGAGGGGTGGAGAATGTTTGGCCCAGGAGCAAAATGAACACTCTAGGGCTCTCTACCAGGCCCTAAGAAATCTTCCCAGGCCCCACACTTCTTTCAACAAGCCACCCCTCAGCAGCCCTTATCCGGGCATTTAAGTGCTTTTGCAAAACTGGAATGTGTCCCATACCCCTCAACTGCCCCAGTTGAAAAGTGACATCCCAATTTTGGGTGCCATGCCCTCAGTAGAAACCATGAGCCCTCACAAGGCCAGAATGTTTGCCATTGTACAAAGATGAGAGTTGCATCTGTCGGTCCTACTTCACCTCTGGCCCCACCTATCACTATCATGTTCTGCCCCCCACCCCCACCCTGGGGTTACCTACAAGGAAATGCAGTCCTCAGCCCGAAAAATAGCTTACATACCAAGGTAAGAGAACACTAACAGCGAACCCAGGAGCAGTCATGTAAGTCTGTTGCAGAGAAATAGAGGGTCTTGTGTCACCATTGAGGTTTAAGGAATTGTAAGCTTCAATCACCAATACATTCACTAGGGCATGGGTGGGCCGGATCCAGCCCAATCGCCTTCTAAATCCAGCCCACGGACGGTCCAGGAATCAGCGTGTTTTTACATGAGTAGAATGCGTCCTTTTATTTAAAATGCATCTCTGCATTATTTGTGGGACCTGCCTGGTGTTTTTTACATGATTGGATGTGTGCTTTTATTTAAATTGCATCTCTGGGTTATTTGTGGGGCATAGGAATTCATTCTTTTCTTTTCTTTTCAAAATATAGTCCGGCCCCCCACAAGGTCTGAGGGACAGTGGACCGGCCTCCTGCTGAAAAAGTTTGCTGGCCCCTGCGAATAGAGAGTACGGTATGTCTGTTCTGCGGGATTTACTTCTGAAGAAGCATGTTTAAGGTTTCCTAGTTAGCATGGTGTAAACATATGTGGGCTAAAGCCCACAATATATTTCACAAAAGCAGAAAAGGTCAATGAATACTCATGCTGTCATATTTTTGGCGGCTTTAAAAATCTGGGTCGGGATCCATATTTACAACAATGTCTCTGTCTATTAACTTTGGTTCAAGTGACAGCTATAACAGTAATAGAAATATAGGGGGAAAGTCTAATAAATTTGGTACATCCTTCACAGCTGCCATCCTTTGCTGTTTTAAGGGTAAAAAACATGAGTAGAGAGAGATCCCGGGCACCTGGGGACAATGGCCTCTGCTTTTTCAGTGTGGGCACCTAAATTCTTGATCATGTCATCTAAGAATCTGTAATTATTTCCTATTCCAAAATAAAACTAGGTATCAAAAGCCATATCAGTTTAAAAATAGAACTGCCCAAACATTTTTACAGCTTAAAAAGTGCAATCATAACATTCTGTCAACATCTTAATCCAAAAAACTATACTCAGCATTTGAAACCTGTCACAGTTATTCTAAAACATACAAAATAAACTAAAATTAATAAAAAGAAGCTACGTGTCAAGATACAAAAGTTTTTCCAGTACTTAAAGGGTATTTAATTGAAGTGTAATTCTTGGCTTTTCTAGTCACATAACTAACTGCCTTCCGAACCAATTTTCTTCTATCATGCATGTTTGTGGTACTGTAGTAATTTACTGCACAAACAGAAATTCTTTCCTGGTATTAAAAAAAACAAAAAAAAAGATGAAATAAGCCCAGTGAGAAGTGAGAATTTATGAACATTCTAACACATAGCTGTCATGGTTATTCAATGCAGCATTTTTCCTTTCCCAGGCACCAATTGACAGCCAAATCTTCCTTTAGTAGCCCACTTGCCCTTCATCCAGCTCTGACATAAACAGCTAAGAACGCTCTTTTACAAACCCAGTCACCTCTGTGATTTGTTCTAACTTTATAAACCTTACACTTGGCTCCTATCGGCAGACCTGTTGGCAGCTAGATCTTAGTCATCTCATGCTAGCCCATTGCTCCCTAACCAATTACATCATATGTCAACATATTGTAACATTGATTAATAGGCATAACATAATAAAAAGCAGCCCTTTAGTAAAAGAAGGTCAACCGCATTGTAAGCAGGAGCCCTGCCAGTTCTCCGAGGGCCTTTTCTGCATGACTTTTAAGGGTAGAATTAAGATGTAGAACCTCAAAAGGATTCTCATTGGAAAGAGAGATTTCATGCTACACAGGCACCCTCATAAAACTACAAAGTGGAACCCAAGCGTGTCCAGTCTCAAGATTACAGAACTGCAGTTCTTCTTAGTTTTTGCCTTCCTTCTTGCCTCCATATAGAGCTATTTTTCAAATTGCTTGCGTCTGGACTGGGAAAACCCTAGGCAACTAGTCATTCATGTTGGTGTTTTCTCAGTTCCGTGAGGCATTTTCCCTTAAATGTTGGCTCTTCAGAATTTAATGTGTTCTTCCAATCCTCATTTGCCTACTTCGGATTCTTACTAATTTTAATCACTATAATCATCAAAAATTCATCAAAAGCCTGCATAGTACAGAACATAAGTCGGCATTTAGTCTGAGACCAGAATGCCATACTGGAAGGGCCTTGGCCTGATCTGACAGAGTTGTCATGTGAAACTATACCTGTGCTTTTGGAAGCTTCTATTTACAGGCAGTACAAAGGCCTTGAGATGCCAAAAAGATACCGAGAGGCAACCAATGCCTCTTTTGGCTTACATAGATGCAGCCTACATGGAAGATATTCCCATAAAGTTCAATAGAACCTATTCCCAAGTAAGTGTTTGTGGGACTGCTGCCCAATATGTACAATATGTCCTCAGGAGACTGTGGAAGAGTGTGCATTCAAGAGTCAAATCAAACCACTGGGAGAGTTACAGCATCTTCTGCGACTGTAGAGACCGATATGAGAAAAATGTATGTTTTGCAGGTGGGGTAGATGAAGGCGTCTGGTTTCACTGCTGCAGGTGCACCAAGGCCTTTCTTCTCTCTGCACTAGGGCACTGAACAGTTTCAGAGTGGTGTTCTACACTGCTCCCCATTCAGTCACAAAGCTTACTGAGTGGCCTTTGAAGTGGTCAAGCACCCTCAACCTCTCCAAGTTGATAAATGGCAATTAAAAGAACCACAGCCTCTGCACTCATTGCCTCATTTTGCTTTAAGGGCAAAATACATCTACCCTATACATTCATTTGTGCAAAGTGTAATGCTATTTCACTCCTATGCAGAAATCTAAACGTGCATTATCCAGTCCTTGTTATGTTCCCTATGTCAGGTCACTTGTGCTTCCCTGGCACTGGGGAGGTATAAAAGGGCAAACATCATTGTAATTTTCTTAGGAACCCAATCTGCAATTTTAAATTACCGCACTTTTCCGTGTATAAAACAAAGTTTGTTTATTTTAAAATGTTAAAAATTGGGGGTTGTCTTATACACGGAATGTGTATAGGGAGGACTTGGGATTGGTTGCTGCTGCGAGCTGGAGATTGTCAGCAGCTATTGGGCATGCTATTGGTGGTTGCATCAAGGGCTAGTTTTTATTGGTTGTCGCTGCGGCAATTGGTTGGGCGACTGGCAGCTTCTGCCAGCAAGGGGACAGATAGGCGGCTTTTGTCTGACCCCCCCCCCCCCAAAAAAAAGCTCAACAACTCTGGTCTGGGCAATCTCCCATTTTCTTAATTTGGAGTCCCCAAAAATAGGTGGCGTCTTATACATGGGGAGCGTGTTATACACAGAAAAATATGGTATACTGTGAATCTACATGGCCTTGTGGTTTGATTTGTCTCTCTTCCTGGCACCACACCAGCCCATGGACACAGGGCAACATCACCCAGTATCATCACAGGCACTGGGTCATAGGTACATAGGAAGAACACAAACAAAACTTCTGCTCCATTTCAACCCTTTACAGAGGCTGCGGCATTAGCCTTTAATATGTACAGCCTTCAAACAGAAGTGCCCTACAAAATATTAGCAGAAAATAAGATTGTATGACTGGTGCAGAAAGGGAAGGAGTTGTGGTGGACAAATGGTTTGTATTTACCAAATGTTCTTGACCATTTAGATGTTCACAGCAAAGGCAAAGAAACATTTCTCGGCAGTCTACTTGTCTGTAAATCACAATATTTGTACATGCTGATTGAAGTGCAAACAACCTGGACACATCTTACTTCAAATTATCCAAAGAATTTACACTAACTCTTTAAATAAAGGATCTCTTTTTAGAATGCTGCAGAAAACTAATACTTTGGGGGGATATGGGTGCTTGCCATATATGGGGGTGGGGTGGGGGTGGGCAGTGCTTGGGAGAGAACTGTAGAAACTTTAAACAAATATAGGAAGATTGCCACTTTAAAGTAGAATTCGGTGTATTCTTTTTTAGTTATTTACTAAAAAGTGTGATCATCTGACACACGTTATCAATTAATAGGAGTGAGAAGAAAATGATGGTATTGTGTTTGCTGCACTCAAGAGTATCACTGTCCATCTGTGTTATGAAGATTAAACCAATGGACTGGGAGAATGACGAAGCAAGTCCCACAATGGAACTCTGCTTAACTTTTCCCCAATGGTATTTGCATACTCCAAACCCTGACCCACATATATAGATGGGGCTGGGAGCACACAGTATCTAGAGACAGGAAAAGCCCCCCCCCCCCAGCAATACACCTTTCGTGGGGAGGAGAGCAGAGAGGGTAAGCTCCTATCCTGTAGTGAAGTTCCGCAAAGTGTGGTATACTCTCAGGGGTATGCAAAAGGCTTTCAAAGGGTACATGGCAGAATTTGTTCTGGTCTAGATAAAATAGTATTATTACAACTACCTCCAAGTTATCTTTGCCAGAGAAAGGGTATGCCAGTGAGACTAAACTCTCAAAAGCATTATGCGATTATTCTAAGTTTGGGAAACACAGCTGTAGGGAATCTTGTGGGACTGGAACCCAGCCCCACATGGAGAGCGAGAGCTGAGTTCCAGTACTTCAGCCTGCTTCACAGCCTTCAGCCATCTAAAACAAACCCAAGCACTATATGCCATTACTGTTTTAGGCTGCCAAGGGCGTGCTCTCACACATTTCCAATATACTGTTTCAACACTTTAAACCATATGTCTAACCCCTTTTCACCCCAAGTTAATGAACAGTACAAAAAGAAGGAACAAAGAAGAGAAACTAAGGCTGCAATGCTTAACACACCTATAGGGAGCAGTTTTTGTTTTTATCAGAAATTTACGTGTAAGTAAGCAAGGACAAGATCCAATTGCAAAAGTCACACTTGGATTCTGCATAGTTATTTTAACAATGCAGATCACTGAGCAGGGAGAACAGAAATTGCTTGTACTTGTAAATCCACTCCAGGGAATCCGAACAAAGATTATGGAGTAACTTTGCCAAACTGATTGGATTGACATCATCAAAACAAATTACACAGCATAACAGTTCTGAGTTTAAATATTTATTTTAACAAAGGTTGTGCTTTAAATATCCTTCAGAAGGTTACCAACAGTTTAAAAAAGAACCCACAAAACTGAAGCTATTTGAAAGCGATTGTTAGAGCCAATGATTGGCTAGTATGTCAAATTCGTATTGTATTATCAATATAATCAGGGATTTTTTTCAGGGGGAACCCAGGAACTCAGTTCCGGCACCTCTCAGGTGGGCGCCATTTGCCATTCTAAGGGAATGAGGGAGGTGTTCATGGTTCCAGCACCTCTTTTCCTAGAAAAATAGAACTTAATATACTGTACAGTAATACATTTGCTCCTCATAATTTTCAAGGGAAGAGCGCCATCTGGTGAAAAACCAGTATGTCCTTGCAGAATGCATCACAAGTGTCTTGAGCAGCAAAACCAAACAAACAAAACAGGTGAACTATGCAGCTGCAAATCCAAATAGCACTCTTTTGTTACACTTTTTCCGTTTAAGATGGTAAAGATGAAAGGATAATGGTGTGAACAGAAAGCAGCAGTAAATAAGAAGCAACAACATAGGGGAGATTATCTTGACCCTACCCCAGTGAAAAGGAGGAATGGATCCAAGCAAAAAAGAAATATTATTTCAGCAAGGATGGACATAGACTAGTCTTCACAGGAATGTAGGAATTTGCCTTTTATCAGGTCAGTTTATTTGTCCATTTAGTACACTCTGGTCTTGTGTGACCAGAAGCTCTCCGAGTGGTTTCAGGCAATCAGAAGAGTCCTTCCCACCAGCATTCCCACTGACCCTAATTCAATCAAAGATTCCTCAGGGATTGAACCTGGGCCTGTCTGCACACAAAGCAGGCAAATGCTACCTCTGAACTATTCTTCTGTATACCTCCCAATTCATCAATATTCAAAGAACAGTAATCTGCCTCCTTCCCCCTAATTTATTTTTCTTATATTTATAGCCTGTCTTTCTTCCATCATGGAACCCCAAGTGGCATACATGTGGTTTGCAGGTACTGATCTGACCCAAACCTGCATGGCTCCAGCAGGGAGGGCAGTTTCATGTTCCTTTTTAGACCATAAATATATGTACAATAAATAGTATTTGCATTTCCCACAGACCCTGGTTCCAAGCAGGTTTTGCAATGGCAGCTGAACTAATTTTCTTGCTTTCAAATCCCATTTCATTGTTCGTGTGTTTGGAGTTAAGAATTTAAACAGTTTCATGCAATTGACTTCACTCTCTGGCAATGTGTAGTTTGAGGGCAAATGTTATGGCACTTAAGAAATGTAAACAGGGTGCAACAATTCACTTGTACAGTCATACCTCGGGTTGAATGTGCTTTGAGATGAGCACGTTCAAGTTGCGCTCCGCGGCAACCCGGAAGTAACGGAGCGCGTTACTTCCAGGTTTCGCCGCCTGCGCATGCGCAGACGCTCAAAATGACATCACACGCATGCGCAGAAGCAGCAAAAGGCGACACGTGCGTGTGCAGATGTGCCATCGCTAGTTACGTTTGCTTCTAGATGCGAACAGCGCTCCGGAACAGATCCCGCTCGCATCTAGAGGTAATCCCATTTTATGACCCATGAGGATGCCTTAAGGGCTACTGTTTGCAACACTTGCCACTTCCATTTCCAGACTTATTCTGTTGCTTCTCCTGCTCTGGTTGGATAAATTGTAAGCTCCCTTTTTCTCTATTATCATATCTTCATGCATACTGTGAGCACAGTATAAACAAGTTCCGCATTATAGAAGACAGAAATACAACACATTTACATTCCACGCCTGGTATTTAACTAGGTTGTGAGAAATTATCTAAATAATATTATGTATTAACAATCAGTTACCTATAATAAACTTGCAGCAAGCTTCATTATGGCCAATCTCACTTTCTAATAACACTAAACAAGTTGCCTATCCCAGTTCTATGCAAAGCTTGCCAGTTACAACTTTGCAAAATTGTAAAGTAGCCTGGAGATCACTGAAGTTTAGCTTATATCAACAATGGGGAGTGAGAGCCTAGAAAACATGTGCTTGCCCTACAGCAAGCATAGGGAACCTGTGGCCCTCCAGGAGATTTTGTTGGACTACAACTTCCATCCTCCCAAATGAACATCCAGAGGGCCACAGATTCCCTATCCTTGTCCTAAAACTAGATTGTGTATTGTATTCACGTCAAGCTTAATCAAAAGGAGTGCATTCACTTCAAGTCCAGCCAAGGATAAATATGGTTACAAAATATTAAACATGTTTTCATTGGATTTTTCTTTGCATCGTGTCACAATCAAAATTTCACATGGTTGTTGTTCCAACATGTGCGCATTACTGAAATTGTAACGTTCAATTAGCCTTTTGACAATAACTGAACAAGTGTAAAAAAATTTCATTAGGTTAAAATGGACGAAACTGGCAATGAAACATTGGTAGCAAAGGACGAGTCTGGGAGTTAATAAGAGGAAGACTACAAAACAGAGGTAGTTTGAATGTGTTTCTAAACATTATCCACTCAGACACCATCATGACAAGATGAATTAAGTATCCTATTATCATTATTATTAAGTTCTAAGGTTGGGAGATCCCATGTGTGTGTGTGTGTACACATACTGAAAAACAGAAATACAACAGAAACAGCAAATAAACAAAAAATAATCAAAAACAAGCAAGCCAAATGCTTCTCAGAACAGAGCAATCTTCAAGTGATGACAAAATGTTGTCAGGGAGGTAGCTGATACTCCAGAGCCCAGGCACGGCAACAGAACAAACCCTTGGTGGCAGGACTGACACCAGGCTTCTGCAGGCTAAAATACCCCATTGATATGTAAATAAATATATTTAAGTGGCTTCCCACCAAATTAAGGACACATTTTCAACCTATTCAAATCTGCTTTTACTCAATCACACACGCTTGTTGTGGTTTTCCACTTCCTATACTACAATCCACCTTGAACACTGTTCTTCTGTGGGAAAGCAGATTAGATTATAACCTTATCTCTGTGTTGTGTCCAGTAGGTATGCATGCCCTTCCTGGCAAGGATCTGTATTTTGTTGCTGCTGTTGTTTTAAAAAAAGGCACCAGCACACGCGCTGATGAAACCATAAGGATCAATCAATATTATCTAGAAAATCAAAAAGTTGCAACCCTACGGTTTTAAACGAGTAATTTTACCCGTGTAAAAAAAAAGCGAATTATTGATGTATGCAAATATATGCAAATCAGGAAGCTAACAGACATATACACGCACACATATTTAACATTTATAATCCTAAATAAAAGGTGTCTTATCATCTAAATTCGTGCAAGGCGGTGGGGCGGTGAAAGAGAGATAAGCAGGGAAATCCCGCCTCCCGTTCCAGGAGGGGAGGGGCCAAGCGGCTCGCGGCGGCGGCGGCGGCGCGGGGGGGGGGAGTGAGAGGCTGAGAGTGAAGCCCCGCCCCTCGCTCGCCCTCCTCCCGCCTCCCCCTCGCGGCCCAGCGGCCGAGGCGCTGTGAGGGAAACCGAGCGGGTTTTCCGGCGTCGTGAGGGAGCCGCGCGAGGCCCGCGCCGAGGAGCTCCAGCCCGAGCCAGCCGCCCAGCCGCGGGGGAGAGCGAGGTTACCGTTTGCCTTGCCGAATTCTCGTGGTGTTTGGTCGGGCGGCTGCGATAATGGCGTCCTTCCTCGCGAGAGATCCTCCGGAGTCGCTACTGCGCAGGCGCCACAAAGCCCCGCCGCTCTCCTTCGACTGACTCGAGGCGCCGCGCACGCGCGCTGAAGGGCTCCTACCTTTGGTCCACGGCAGCCAACCCAACGCCAGAGCCTCTAGCCGGCGAGCGGCTGGACTACGCGTCCCGGAGGGCCTTGCGTGCGGGGGGACTCCCGTGAAGCTCGCTTCTCCCGAGGCATGCTGGGAGTTGTAGTAACCAGGGAAAGAAGAAGTGGACGCTGGGGAGTGTAGTTGTAAAGCTCAATGATGCTTTGGGCTCAGAGTTTGAAAGCTTGAGGCCACCAGGCGGCAGAAATAAAGCAGAGCGATGGTTAGGTCATGTTTTCACGGATTGTCATTCCCGCCAAATATTACTCAAAGCCTCAATAAGCGTGTAGCGTGATTTTGTATATATGATGTGTGTGTGGCTCAAACACATAGACAGAGACCAATACATTACATTTTATCACATTAATACCCTGCCTTTCTTCCAAGGGCCTCAAGCTGGCATTCACTGTTTCTCCCTCTTCCCATTTTATCTGCACAACAAACCTGTGACGTAGGTTAGGCTGAGAAACAGCGATTTTCCCCAGGTCACCGAGTGAGCTTCACGACTGAGTGGGGACTGGAATCATAGTCTCCCATATCTTAGTCCTATACATTGAACAACAAGGAGGAACAGGCTTGGTGTTAAAACCAGTCAGAAATGTGGAAGAAGGTCTAGCTCTGTGACAGAGCACCTACTTTACATGCAAAAATTCCCAGGGCTGGGAAAGGCTCCCGTCAGAAAACCTGGAAAGCTGGTGCTGGTCAGTAAGAAAGCAAAATAATTTATCTTGTAGCACCTTAAATGTGAACAAATTTAGTCCAACGTAAGCTTTTGTACAAATACCATTCTGTTTTTATTTTAATTGCTTATTTAACAAGATTTATAGACCACTTAATAAAATAAATACATAAAAATCTCTAAGGCATTTGCAAAGCCAAGTAGACAAATTGTCTAGCCATGTTTCTATATGCAGCACACTCTTACTCATGTTTACTCAAGAAGTAAATCTCCCTAGGATAGCAGCACCACATCCAGCGCCATTCATCTGAAGCACATGGTTCCCCCCCCCCCAAAGCACTCCAGGGAACTATGGTTTACCCCTCACACAACTAAATACCCAGCACATTTAAGAAACTAGTTTCCAGGATTATTCAGGGGAAGCCATGTGCTGTAAATGTAGGTTGTGGGTGTAACTCTAGAGCTCCTAGGTAAAGAGCTGGAGCTGGAAGCGTGGTATCTCATGCAAAATAATAATAATTGAAATGGCATCTGCAAATGGCCAGAACAGGGATAGCAATTTGCAAGGCAAGTGTAGCAAGAAAAGGGTACTGTTTCTGGTAAACTGGGACAGCTGGTGCATATGTTGAATTATGTATACAAATGTAACTGAACTGCAGCTTCCCATTGTGATTCATTGTCTTTTGGCCTCGCTGGTTACAAATTCGGAGAGAGGGGGAACTATGTGGCATCACAAAAGGCTAACAATTCAGCATAACCTTTCATGGGCTACAGTCCACTTCATGAGAATGACAGTTCACATATCTATTGATGGGAATTCTCATCTACAGAAACTTATAAGGTCCCTCCAACTTCTACACCTAATAACTGCAAATAAAACTTCATGTAGATTTTATTCCTCAACATGTATTATTCCATACTAGATTTGTTGATGTTTTAAGTTTCTGTCAACCATGGCAGGGCCCTTGGATTCTCTGCTTTTCCCAAGCAAATCAGTGTTTGACAAACACTGTCCATAACCTCATTTATCAGTTCAAGGCATTTTTAAATATTATTATTCAAAGCAAATTCTATATACCCGGTGTATAATTTAAGGCAGTGCTTTTTTTCTTTTTAAAAAAGAGGTTTAGGGATACTCTCGTTTTCCTACTCATATTGAAATACTGTCCCTCAATGAGGCCAAACTTAGTTTCACAAAATGTTTAGGGGGTATGCGTACCTCTGCGTACCCCGGGCGGGGGGAGCACCAATTTAATGTAAAAAATTAATTCTTGGTGCACACAGTTTTGCAAAGGGTCAGTGCAAAGGTTGCCCCATGTAAAGAGGTCAAAAAAATCATACATGTTCACAATCTGTAGTAATTTCCCGTGTAACCTGTAGCAGATCTACAGATATAGAGCAGAAAAAGATAGAGGAGAAATCTTGTCATAAACAGTTAACATTTTTATATAGCATGAGTGAATGTATAGCAGATTGTGACAGTTCAAAGCATTACATGTGTATTATTAATTAAAAAATATAAAATTTATAAAAATTTATAAGGTGTCAAAGTTTTCCAGGCACTGTACAAAGGTTAAAAAAAAAATTGTCCTTTCCATCAAGTTTATAATCTAAGATACATGAGAGAAAAGGAAGCTGAGGTGGGGAAGGAAAACAAGCAAATTGAGGCCCCAGTTCTTAAGACAATCTTAGGCTGTATTCACACAACATTTTATTCTGGAATCAGTAGACACAGAGTACTTAATTTTTCTTTGTGGTCCACACTCAGTCTGCAATCCCACTCCACACCCCAAAAAGCATTTCTTGGGAAATTGGTTCCATTCTGAAATCCTTCTAGTGAAGCAAAGTCCCCAACAAACACAGAAAGCAATAAAATGTGAAGTGATGTTGCCAGGGATCTTTGTTGAACAAGACTTGGCTTGTGAGTAAGCATTATAAAAGGATCTTGGCCTTGAGTTCTGCTCCCAACTAATTGCAGAAGAGCAGTGACAGTGACTCCAAAGGGGTTTGGTGTGGAAGGGAGCAACCTTTGTCTTCTCAATTGCCTTTCTCAATTGCCAACATTGCAACAGTTCTCTCCTCCACCAAGACCAGCCCATCCATAATGTTATGAGTTTGCAGGGTCAGCCTGGATGGGACCTTGGGTCCCCCTCCAGAATCTGCAATTCTGCATCTGTGAAGGTAGAATGTATAGGGGGAAACCAACCAAACCATTTCCTTCTTTCAAGGTAATGGTTTGGACTGACTAGTTAAATAGCACAATTTAGCATAACCAAAAAAGTTGCTCACAGAACAAATAGGTGAGCCTTTCCTGCACCCCCTCACCTAAGCAGACTATAAATGAAAAATATACCAGTAGTCTCTGTGTGTGATACATATATATAGACAAGTACATATATGAAAACAGTAGCTACAGACACAGAGACAGGTCTTGCTCTGTGCTGGGGCTCCCCTGGAAACCTAAAGGGAAAGCAATATCTATGGCAGTGTTAATGCTGTGAGCCCCACAATCCTATGCTCAGGTTGTATACATGGGTAAATAAAACCATATATCCTAAAGACACCACAGTCTCCACTGACACTCATTCCCCCAAAAATGAACACTGGGTAAGTGCTTGGAACCCACAGAGTCTCTCACTGCTCAGGGATTGCAGTGGTGTGTAACAATATTCTTACCATTGCCCCCCTCTACAAGTACTTTGTCCTTCATCTGCCTGTTTGCCATCTGTAAACAGTGTGGATGGATACTGAACAAACAACACTATCTTTAAAAAGAAGCAAAAGAAAAGTAAGGTATGCAAATCACTAAAGCATCACACAGGACTCTGCAGAAGAATGTCCTGCGCAAGGCAGGGAATTTATTTGGGCCATTTCTATATGCAAAACTCACAGGCAGCAGCCAGTGAGTCCAGCCTCTCCACCAAAAATTAGAACCAATGAAGAATCCAGCTGTGGGATGGGTTGAAATTTAACTATCTGTTTGGCTCCCCCCACCATCACCACCACCAAGTGGGTGTGCCCCTGGGTGATCAGAATAGTTCATAAACAGAACTGGGTTTATTTAAGTCCGATCACTCATTGCAGATTATTCCAGCTTTGCGTTGGGAGAGCACTCATTCCTCTGGCTATATAGACCCTGCAGGAGGCCTTGGTGCTGGTCCAAAATGGTCTTTCTGACCAAGCTGAAGGTAACGAACATGACACATTTCAGCAAGCAGCTGACAACTCTCTGGGGGCAGCATCAGCATCTGATACCAGCCAGGGCATGCAGCTTGGCCACTTGTACTTATAAAAACAGATACGCTTCATGTAAGTATCTATATTTGTTATCCTTCTTGTTAGAAGTGCATCGCCGGCACCTGTGTGAGGATGAGGCAACACATAGCAGAAACTGTGAGGGTGAAAGCCATTTATGAAAGTTAAGAAAAATGGTGGTCATTATTTCAGATGAGAAAGAACCCAGAGGGAATTTTATACTATGATTGAAACGGGGGGAAAGAAATATAATTTTGTAAGAGGGGGGAATAAAGGAGAAATTGAAGATTCACTGCCAATGTTCAGTGGACTTTCCTCCTTGCCAGCTGCATAGGAATAAAATGTCACCCTTCATGAGTTTGCTGGTACATTTGAGTTAGTAATTATTCTACAAATTGTGAGTTTGCTGAAAGCAGCAGCTGTAATGGTTATACGATATGAAATTGAATGTAAGTCATTAGCTATCTAATAGGAGCCAAACTGAATAGGAAAAAGTTTTCATTCTTGCCAGTCAGCCTGAATGCCAATGCCATAAATACTGAGCTTCTACAAAATATAAGAGAGGAGGAAAATGCTAGTGTCGTGTTGCAAATAGAGAACTGTTTGCATTTTAACAAGAGCTGGGTTGAAGCTGCCTCTGGAGCAGAAGCTCTCTGCAGGGCTACACTTCTAAAAATGGGTGCTGGGGATGAAGCTGCCTGGAAAATACACAGAAAAACCTTTACCGCAATTCTAAAGGTGCAAGTGCAGGCTGTGGTTGATCGGTGGAGCAAAAACGCATTCTGTGCATGCTCAGAGTAATTTCCATCTTTATGATTAGTCCACCTGTTCTGCAGCTTTCTTAACTGGATTTTGTACTGGTTCGGATAAAACCTGACTGCAGGTGAATAGTTCCCCCCCCCCGACTTAGCTTTCCATCTTTAAAATGAGGGTGTGCACAACCCACCTCATAAGATTTCTTATGAGAATGAGGGAGCTAAATACTTGTGAAGAATTTTGCTCCATAATAAATGACTGCTTTTTGAAGAAGGATTAGGTGTGCGAAGTAATTGGTGTGTTTGTTCTAGAGAATGAGAGATGGTGTAATACCACATTCTTGTTGATACTTGGGCAATGTCACACTTTTTCTAAATGTCCATCCTTGTGTTCCTCTACATTAATTCGTCTTTTTTGACAAGTGGCAGGAAAAGTTATGCTTAATGTTTCTGTAGTGTTCCAATGTGGAATCTTCAGTCAACATGCTTGGTTCCCAACAAGGTCACATTTACTTTTTTCTTTGAATGTAATGGGTATTTTGTGATTCCCACAACTGTTTCCTAGATTTCCAAATGTGCCCAAGAAAGTGGAGAGCAAAAACCCTTTGCCATTCATTGCCTGTCTGGCATTTCAAGAAGCCAGTGACATGGAATGATATTCAGATATATACATTATTGTAAATCCTATAATCATTCATATCCTTGAACTTGGAACTCTATCCCATGCTGCTGTGGAGAATATTAAGAGCGATTCATTTGCTGGTGCATTGTTCACTTAAGGAACCAAGCCAACAAACTTTGGGGTGTTTTCTAACCAATATATGCAATATTTTCTTTAAAAGAGTTTAAATTGTCAGGTTTGTGTTTCAGGAAAAACACAGAGCAAAGCAGAACTAAATCCATTCAGAACAATGGCAATTGATAAAGTGGAACTAATTGCACTAATGATTCACATTAAGAAAAACACATTTCTTGGCAGCACAAAAGCCAAAAGAAGCTGTGTGAATGATCCACACACACACACACACACACACACACACACATCCAAAGTCCAGTCAGGCAGCACCTTCACAAACTAGTAAATGAACTTTTAAGCTTTTGGATAGAAATCAGGGAGGACATTTTTCAGTTTGGGGGCAAAATAGTGAAAATAAGTTTGAGGCATTTTTGTTGGTCCTAACAAAGGTACTGCTGACTGTGGGGTTTGGAATGTTTCCTAGAAAAGATTAATCTGCAAAAACTACTACTTTTGAATAGAAAACAAGATCAAGGTTTTTAAGGACTCCTGCAACTTAAGCAAAATATACAATTTCTAACCATAAAAGGCACAGCATTTCATAATTTCTGTGCTATTCTCCATCATTCCAGCCTCCCCCCACTGAGGCACAATTATTGCCAGATCTCTTTAATGCTAAAGCAAATCCACAGGAAATTTTGAGTCATTTATTCCCATCTTAGTACATGGTATGACTCAGAAGTGTGTCTGTAACAGGGAGTTTCCCCTTTATGGCCTTTCAAAATGTTTTCTGAAACCAATGCAAACAGCCTAAAAAACCTCACTTTCCATGCCCTGCTCTCAGCGCCAGAGTTTTATTCAAGAAGCGCAGGTTATTATGTGATATATACAGTATATAGCGAGCTATGATGATGATTAAAAGCAACACGTCTTCTCATTTTTGCAGCCTTTGCATGCTTACTCAGAACTATATTTCAGTGATTTCAATTAAATTTATTCCCAAATGAGTGGTCTTAGGTGCGTAGGCTCATTGAGCCAAGCCCATGACCACCTTTATCTTGATCACTTACACAAGGCCCTGTAGCTCACTATTCCACTATTCCACTCCCATTTTATAGGTGAGAAACTGAGGAGGCTGGTCCATCAGGGTGGGGGTTGCCAAGTGGGTATTTTGTTTCTGTTGTGAATACACTTGACAGAGTCAAATTTATTTGTGTGAACTACCGGTAATGGGTCGCGGGTGGTGCTGTGGGTTAAACCACAGAGCATAGGACTTGCTGATCAGAAGGTCGGAGGGTCGAATCCCCGCAACAGGGTGAGCTCCCATTGCTCAGTCCCATCTCCTGCCAACCTAGCAGTTTGAAAGCACGTCAAAGTGCAAGTAGATAAATAGGTACTGCTCCGGCGGGAAGGTAAACAGCATTTCCATGCACTGCTCTGGTTCACCAGAAGTGGCTTAGTCATGGTGGCCACATGACCCGGAAGCTGTATGCCAGCTCCCTCGGCCAATAAAGCGAGATGAGCATCGCAACCCCAGAGTCGGCCATGACTGGACCTAATGGTCAGGGGTCCCTTTACCTTTAACTTTACCGGTAATAGGGCCCCCCATGTGGACTGCACACAGGGCACCACAGATCATAAAACCACCACTGGTGGTCTGACTCATTGTATGTTCCAAACATAAGAGTAAAAAAAGTAGAGCAGCATCCATGGTGCAAAGGCCTCCTGAAATAAATCCATTTGAACCTGATGCCTGAAGTTTGCACTCTCAGATCCATCCAGCCCTGTATTCCCTTTCCCATAGCATCTAAGGCAGGTAATTCCCTGCACCCACATGGCCTAGATTTTCTCTGAGCACTCTCCAAAGACCAGCATGTCCAATGCAGGCCACATTTACACTAATCCAAGAAGTTTGACTTGATCCACCTCTCATTGTCTTTTCCAACCTGGTGATCTCTAGATGGTTTGGATTTTTATCCATTTTCTCCCAATACTTCAGCCTAACAAGCAGCTCAGCCAGATCCGCAATATATCACCCCCACCTTCGGAACAACTTGCTGTTCCTGCATCCTCCCCACCTGGCACTTCTATTTCAAGCACATTTTGGGCAGGAGAAAGCAACTTTGCCCTCCCTGTCTTCAGGCAACCAAGTGACAGTCAGATGCCTCCAGGCAGACAATGTGATTATACTGCACGGCCAACCCCACCCATCTCTGTTGTTTGTTATCCTAAGTCAGACTTCCCCAACACAGAGCCCTCCAGATGTTTTGGACTAGAACTCCCATCATCCCCAGCCATTGCAGCCATATGATGCTGAGACTGATGGGAGCTGTAGTACATAGTCTATGAAGAGGACACCAGCCTGCCAAAGGCTGTCCTTAGCCACACCTGGGTCTGTTGGACCTAATAAAAGAGGCACTGAGATAATGGGAATACAAGCACTGTTGATGTGCTGGATGTTGTCATGGTTGCCAGAAGTATGTCAATCCCTTCTCAGTTCCACTGTCTGGAGGTCACACAATGTTAATAGGAACTTTAAAGCATTTTTTAAGAAACGCACCTGCTTTTCAGCCAAAAAAAGGCCTCCAGAGTGGTTTCCAGATGTCAGTGATAAGACAGTCCCTGCCCTCAGGCTTACAATCTAAAAGACATGAGACAAAAAGAAAGGGATTTGGCAAGGATGCGGAAGAGGGGAAAAAGCAAACTTGGTGCTTGCAGATGGGGGTAGAGAGTGACTTGTATTGCAAACGGGTTGTTCAGATCTCCTGTATCACATCATTACATCACTCGGATATCAGCTGTGCGTGGATGTAAAAATGCCCTGTAGAAACTGCCCTTTTCCTTAATACCACTATGCTGAGTGGGGTCAGGCATGGCAACAGCGCTGAGTCATCCTACATGCCGCTTCTGAATTCACATGTTTATGTCCTCTCCCCTCTTTCATATTTCACAGTCAATGCTGCATAACAAGTTTCAGACACAGTCCAGTGCACCTTCAGATAGGAATTTTTTTTTTTGCAAGGGGAGGGGTGAAAATACCATCTGTATTTATTCTTTGTTGAGGCCTGAAAGGGATTAAAGCCTTAGTCAAGTGAAGCTGGCAATTTCCTGGTTCGAAAGAGTGACATCCTCCCAAACAGAACTCTGCCAGGCAAACAGATTATGCCGATTATGGCAAGAGAAAATGTGCTTATTATTCTTTGTACAGCGCACCTAGCGCCTTCCTGGCCTTCACAGGCAAAAAGAGAAAGGTCCTTGCCCGCAAGGAGTTTACATATTGAACCACATAATTTGGGGTGGGTGGACTATAGTATCTTTGCCCCACTATAGATGAGTCCCTGTAGCAGACACTTTCTGAACTGGATCCCACTTCAACAGATGCATGAAGTGTTACTCTTGCTTTTCACGTATATTATACAAATCAGGAATGGAGAACCTTTTTGGGGAACCAACTTGTAGACCAACTTTTACAGGTGGGTGGGGCAATCCACTTGTCAATCACATGATGTCACTGCTTCCACATGATGGACAGGTGGGTTTTCCCTTGTCAAAATCCACTGCAGACCCCTTGATCCTGTCTAAACAAAGGGGTGGGGCGGGACTGCACAGCAGTTTCTCCATTTAAAGATCACTGCTGAAGTGGCAACCCTAGTGCAGAAACTATCTACAAGACAGACAGGTTTTTTGGGTTTTGTTTTTAAAGAGGCAGATTGGATGGGTAGGGAATAGGGATGATTTGAAATATTTATGGCACTGGGAGGAGATGTTGGGGATACAAAACCACCTATATTGGTTTGGACATGCACATGAAGGAGACAAAACAACAAAGAAGCAACATATTCAGCCATATAAATTTGTTTTATGTTTGGAAATGTATCACCATGGCAATTATACTAGCTCAGCCTGTAACGAAAAGCCTCTTTGTTAGAAAGGAACAGTTTCCATTTCCCCTGCCCACATCCTATTGTTTGTTTTGCTACAAAAACTTTAAAAAAAGTATTTTCTTTAAAAAAGCAGATGCCTTCCCCCCTCCCTTCACCTCCGCCAAATATTGCAGTTTGGATCAGAGTTCTTACTCCAGCGGAAGATTTAATTGAATGCCCTTTCAGATATTTTCTAGTCACAATATTAGGCAAATATGAATTCACATTGACATGGAAAAGTACAGAGAGCTTAAAACATAACTTCACCGAGTCAAGATAATTGTGTGTCATGCTTGAATGTTGACACTGACAAAACACACCCCCTTATGGAAACTTACAATAGTACAAGCACACTACAAACTGAAATCCCTGTTCCCTCCAGGTTGTTTCTTGCCTACTGAAGTTTAAGATGGGGGGGGGGGGATGACCCTGAGAAAGAGCATTAATTGTCCTAATCACCATATTGAGCAGTCTCTCATAAACATAGCCACTCTTTTTTTAAAAAACTGTATTATTCTGTCTGCCCTTCACTGTAATAAGTGCTACTTCTACTTTTGGGGACTTCGGGCCAGACAAATATTACAACATACCCACTGTCTGTATTTGCTATGTTCATTGTTATTATTTAACCCATTTATCCCACCTATTTGCTCCTCCGGCTTTTTGGGAGAACAGATACACCTCCTGCTGCTTTTAGAAAATAATTATTTCTGTTTACTTTCTTTGGAGCACCTTCTTCCGCTTGTGCTGTCAGTAAGCAACCTGCCAGATAACACAGAAATCTGTCAGATGGCAAGCCGCCAGGAAAAGCAGCACATTCATCGCTTGCTACATGAAGAGGAAAGTTTGTTACTCATGACTTTTTGTTACTGTTTCACACACTCACTATGAAATGGATAATTTTACTAGGTGTGTAGTTTTGAACCACTCTACTGCTACAACTTGTTAATTTCGGCAGTGTGGGCAAAAACCAGTTTCCTGTCTATCCACATGATAAGGGAATCCCAGGAGTGACCATCTGTCCTCAGCTATTTGCGTAGGTAGACAGAACACAACTGCTCTTATCAGTTAATGGTGCAATCCTGCCCTTTCCCTTACTTTTATCCTTAGGCAAACTTTTAAAGCAACATATCTTTCCAGCAATAAAACAAACGGGTTCCTCTTTTTTAACCTTACATGCTTTTCTTTCAATGTAATCCCTCCCCTTTGATGTTCTTTCCATCCTAAGAAACTGTTCCAACACGTTTTAAAAGCTCTGAATGAATATTCGCTCCATCGGAGCCAACTCCTAGAGTCCGAAGTCCCTTCAGACCCCCTACTAAAATATTTGAGGGCCCTGGGAGTCTCTTCCAAGGTGTCTCTTCCAGTCCTGGAGAGGCCCATTGGCAATTGTACCTGGGAGACATTCTGCATGCAAAAAGTGCTCTACTACTAGAAGCCCACAAGTGCAGCGCAAAGGCAACAGAAATCCCCTGCTGCTGCATCCAAGTGTGGGATGTGAAACACATAGCAGTCAAGTACAACACTCCTAGAATGAACATGCAAGGGGGTGCTTTGTATGCAGTCAGGATAAAATTTCCTGTTTCCTCCTGAGCTGTGACAAACTTCCTCTGCATGCGACTAGAGGCCTGTGTGTGAGAGAGAGGGGCCTAATCTGGGCAAGAAGAAGCACACATTCTTCTCTTGCTGTCTTCTTCTCCATTTTGTTTTCCTATGTGTTAGGAGAAGTGACTGCTCAGTCGCAGTCATTTGGGACTAACTCCTTTATGGGATAGTTCATGTAGTTCTGTACTTTTGCAACCTAAGTCTGCCTTCAGGGATCTAACTGTGAGCTGAAAGATTGTGAGTAAACTACTTTTATGTTGACTTTCATAAGATTGTTGTTTCTATTATTTTTAAAAGGGACAATAAGGGGCCTTACCAGGAATCTTATACAGCGGTACCTCAGGTTAAGTACTTAATTCATTCCAAAGGTCCGTTCTTAACCTGAAACTGTTCTTAACCTGAAGCACCTCTTTAGTTAATGGGGCCTCCTGCTGCCGCCGCGCCACTGGAGCACGATTTCTGTTCTCACCCTGAAGCAAAGTTCTTAACCCAAGGTACTATTTCTGGGTTAGCAGAGTCTGTAACCTGAAGCGTATGTAACCTGAGGTATTGAGAGGCTCAGACGAGCCTGCAACAAGCAAACGGCTGTGCGTTTAAAGGGGAATGTTACTCTGCTAAGATACAGAACTTGATAACACAAGTTAGGAAGGATATCATTAAACAATATATCCTCTCCTGCCTCCCTGAACATTCCCACGCTAAGACCCTGGCCTCCTTGCTTGCTTAATCCACAGAGTTTTGCCCAAGTGTTTCTCCCTCCTCCCACCTGAAGTGGGCCTCTCCTTCTGCTTGCAATCAGGTCTATGCCCCCGGAGGAAAAAACTCCCTCAAACATCATCTGGCTCTCAAGCATCTCTAGACGACTGAGTGCTGGAGATAAATCTTCTTGCAAGAGCCATCAGAGTGATCATGGAATAATTTTCTTTGATACGCAGCAATTTGATACATTTCTGCTTAGTTTGTTAAAAGCTTTATTTTTATTTTTTCAGTGCTCATATGTAACCAACCCCCACCCCAAAAACATTTAAGAACAAACCTCAGCAAAGAGATGCCACTTGATCAGAATATCTGATGAGCACATAAAAATGCAAGATGGATGAGATGGCATTATAACACTTATCAGTTCGCTCAAGGAACCATTGTAAGTAAAGAACTCTGGTCACCAAGGTATATATTTACTCCCTGCCTGAGGTATGTTAAAGAATTGTTCCCAACAGTTTATTTTAGGGATCAATCCAAACCTCACAAAGCAAGGCTAAAATTAAAGTTATAAAAAATCCTCTAAAAGTCCAGAAAAAAACAGTCTTCTCCCTGGGCAAAAGTGTTAGTTTAGAAGGAATTTAAGAACCTAGAATCAACTAGGTAAACATAAGTATTAAGGCTTCCTCAACAGAAGCATAGGGTTAGTAACTCAGTATGTGCATTTGAATTCCTTAACAGATCCGTCTACGTTGGAATTTTACATGGGAGTTCAAATGCAAGTTTACAGGTGGGGAGGTGGAGCCTGCCATCTCCCTACCCATGACTGAACATGCACATTGAATTATGGGATGGGGCTAATGTTTCCGAGGACTCACAACCTGGTGGTCCCTCTGTCTTCAGAGTGATGCTCGTGGGAGTTGGATTCCATTGTGTTTTGTGCAACATCCAGAGGGTGGACAGGAAGGTTCCAAATCTTTTACGCCTTGCGTCTCACACCCTTAGGGTCCTCAGACAGATTGACAGGGGATAGGGCGCTATGCCTGGGTCCAGTCACATTTTCTGCAGGGCAGAGAAAGAAAAGGAGAAGGCTGGATGAGATCAGGGGATGCAGATTCACAAAACATTCTCTCTTCAAACTTCACATGGATTTGGTCAGGAAGCCTCGCAGAGAGCAGAAAATACTCCCTTCAAGTTAGTAGAGGCAAGTCAAGGACAAAGAGAATGTAGTGGCTACTTATTAAAATAAACAGTAGTACCTTGGTTCTCAAACACCTTGCTACTCAAATGCCTTGGTTCCCAAACGCCGAAAACCCGGATGTAAGTGGTCTGGTTTTTGAATGTTTTTTGGAAGCCGAACATCCGAGGAGGCTGTCAGCTATTGTTTCCGGCCCACCTGCACCAATCAGAAGCTGCACCTTGGTTTTCAAATATTTCGGAAGTCAAAGAGACTTCCGGAATGGATTAAGTTTGATGCTTTTGTTTTTGCTATTTATTTTGCGTTTTTGTTTTTGAGGCTTTTTCGGTTAATTTGTTTTTGTGACTGTGTGGAACCCAGTTCAGCTACTGATTGACTGACTGTGGAAATGGATAAAAGCACCCCCCCCCCATCCAAACAATGACTATAATCAGTGCAGGTAAGTGTTATGATTTATATATGTGAGAATATATAGAATTCCTATATGTTCATAAATTGACAAGGCAGACACATACATAAGTATATAAACTATGTGTCTGAAATAGTATAGGAGAGCAATCCCAAAACCATTTTGACTCCCCCAAATTGACCTCAAATGTTTATCTGCAAGGAGGAAGGAAATGGGAAAGCCTCCCCATTGTCTCTTTGCTCACAAATCCTGTCTTAAGGGCATATCTGTGTATGAATAGGGTGAGCCTGTGACCTGGACTGAGGAATTAAGTATTTATCATCACAAAACTATCCGTATAGTTAAAGCCATGGTTTTCCCAGTAGTGATGTATGGAAGTGAGAGCTGGACCATAAAGAAGGCTGATCGCCGAAGAATTGAGGCTTTTGAATTATGGTGCTGGAGGAGACTCTTGAGAGTCCCATGGACTGCAAGAAGATCAAACGCATCCATTCTTAAGGAAATCAGCCCTGAGTGCTCACTGGAAGCTGAGGCTCCAATACTTTGGCCACCTCATGAGAAGAGAAGACTCCCTGGAAAAGACCCTGATGTTGGGAAAGATGGAGGGCACAAGAAGAAGGGGACGACAGAGGATGAGATGGTTGGACAGTGTTCTCGAAGCTACAAACATGAGTCTGACCAAACTGCGGGAGGCAGTGGAAGACAGAAGTGCCTGGTGCGCTCTGGTCCATGGGGTCACGAAGAGTCAAGGACTAAATGACTAAACAAACAAACAAACAAAAATATCACAAAAGAATGGCCAGGCTCTCCAGGTAAACCCATTAACAGGTTTCCTGCCAGACAGGATTCTGCTGTAGACCGCCTCTTCTATGATGTATGTATGATGTATTGGGGGTTGGTCTTGAGCTACAGGGTGGCAGTTTCAAAAGTCTACATAAGGGCTTGCACACCTTTGTTCTGGGTTCTTCCTCCCTCCTGCGGGGGTGGGTGGGAGAGCACCCTGTTGCATCAGTTTAATAAAGATCAGGCTTACTAGCTGCTTTGCTTCTCAATATTCTCTGGCTGGCCTCTGTTATTTTTCTCCTACCAATAGAAAACCTACATAAGGAACCTACATATATGGGCTCTTGGGTACCCCATAAGGGGAAAGGAGCAGTTTTTTTCTCACAACATAAGAAAATAATAATAATTATAATCTACAATACTGTCTTATTTATTTTATAGTACAGTACATTGATTATTGCTTTCATTTTATGGATCAATGATCTCATTAGATAGTAAAATTCATGTTAAATTGCTGTTTTTAAAAGTCTGGAACGGATTAATCTGTTTTGCATTACTTTCTATGGGAAAGCGGGCCTTGGTTTTGGAACGCTTTGGTTTTGGAACAGACTTCCGGGACGGATTAAGTCTGAGAACCAAGGTACCACTGTATATATTTAACTCCCACAGCTCCAGTAAAAGAGACATAATCCCAGAGCTGGACAGGACAAGATCTATTGATAGTGCCATCTCCCTGTGCAAATGGAGGATCCAGCAACTCAGGGGTCCTCGCAGCACACCAGTGCTTCCCTTTCATTTTGCAATGTCCACGGGCTGCTTCATTTCTGTCTGCATTCACTAGTAGGAGTGGCCAGATGGACTATGCTTGGTGGGGTATGTGCATCACCTAGTCTCCAGAGACCTGCAGTGTGGTTTCCTCTTCCCAGACACTTCCTTGATCAGTGCCAGAAAATTACCTTACTCCCTTGTTTTCCCTCCAAGCCTCTTATCAGGAGAAGGGCAGCAATTAGCTTAGGGCCCCTCCCTAAAGCCTTTATATCATAAATTCATGATTGTGGGTGTCAGGGTGATTACTATGAATACTGCTTGTGCCTGCAGAAGTTTCAGAGTTGACACAGCTTCGTTTACAATCAGTGCATATCCTGCAGCTCCCTGCTAAAATCCTGTAACTTTTCTCACCGCAGATTTTCTGGAGTCAGGGTCATTTGTTTCCACCACTTAATACCGAACAGGACAAGTTCAACTTACAAAGTTAAGACCACATAGCAGTGGGGTTTTCATAATTGTTTTCCGTCTGCTTCAGCAGCAAAGGGGAAGCAGAACAGCAGGGAGCACCAAGTGGAAGGAAGTCTTGGGAGGAAGAAATATCTCTTCCCAAGTGGAAGTGGGGCATTGCAGTGCAGTTGCTGCCTGGGGCTGGAAAACAGGAGAGAGGAGCGCCAAGGTTGTGCAAGCTATATAAATTTAAAAATTTACCAGCCATTCTGATCTTCCCGGCTCTTGAGTAATTTTGCAGCCCTCAAGGTTCTTCCTCTCTTCCTCCATAGACTTCAGCTGGGCTTTGGTTTTCTCCTGAACAATAACAACAACAAATAATGTTGTTTTTTGCTTTATCGGGGAGATTTTCCCTTTACTTGATTTGTTTGTCCAACCCCCTCCCCCACCCCCAAGTTAAAACAACCTGAGGCCACCTCCACATCTTTATAGCCCTATACGGCCTAGGACCCTCGTACCTATGGGACCGCCTCTCCTGGTATGTCCCACAGAGGAACTTACGGTCTTCAAACAAAAACATCCTGAAGGTCCCTGGCCTCAGAGAGGTTAGGCTGGCCTCAACTAGAGCCAGGGCTTTTTTGGCTGTGGCTCCGATCTGGTGGAACGCTCTGTCACAAGAGACTAGGGCCCTGCGGGACTTGACATCTTTCCGCAGGGCCTGCAAGACAGAGCTGTTCCACCAGGCCTTTGGTCAGGGCACAACCTGGCTCCCTCCTTTGGCAATCTTCACAGAACTTTAGCCTAATGATTGCCATCAATTTGAGTTGAATTAATTTTATAATGAAATGATTTTAGAATGTTGTAGTATTTTATTGTTGTTAGCCGCCCTGAGCCCAGCTTCGGCTGGGGAGGGCGGGATATAAATAACATTATTATTATTATTATTATTATTATGTGGCAGCAAATCCCACCAATGAAGGTCAGAGCTCAGGGGTGGAGCAGAGCATCTGTTTTGCATGCAGAAAGTCCTTGGTTCAGTTACAGGCGTCTGCAGGTAGGGCTGGGAATGTTCTCTATCTGAAATCCTGGAGAGCTGCTGCCAGCCAGTGTAGAGTTCTGAGCCACATGGACACAGGACACTGCCTTATAAGGAGTCAGGCCATTGGTCCATCTAGCTCAGTATTGTCTACACTGACTGGCAGCAGCTCTCTAGGGATAAAGACTGAGTTCTACCTGGAGACTGAACCTCAGAGCAGATGCTCTACCACTAAGCTGTGGCCTTTCCCCCAAACAGCCTCCATATAAGGCAGATTACAATGTTTGCCTTGCTTACCTTGAGCTCTCGGCCAACCTCCTCCAACAGGGCTACCTTATGGCCACTGTGCGCCTTGGTCCGTTTACACACCATACAAAGCGGGGCGTCATCATCCTTACAAAAGAACTTCAGGGGCTTCCGATGCCTTTTGCACACCTCTCTTCTCCTTTCTGTGCATCTCTCCACCCACAGCTTGACAAGCTGGACCACTTTTGCCAGTTGCCAGTTTGGCCTGCTGTCCATTGGCTGAAAGAGTCTCCTGCACTCGGGGCAAGCAGACACTCCCTCAGATTCAGGCCAGGACTGGACAATGCAGGCTTTGCAGAAATTATGCCCGCACTCCAACATCACAGGATCTTTGAAATATCCCAGGCAGGTGGGGCAAGTAATTGCATCAATAAGCTCCTCAAGAGGTCCCTCAGTTGCCATCCTTATTTCTCCCTAGAGGGCAATAACAGCAGGTTGGGTTTCATTTCTGATTTAAAATAGTTCAAGAGCAACAAAAATGGTGGTTGTGGGCAAAACAAAGAGGTCTTACTCATTATAAAGTCCAAATCCACTTTGTTGCAAAACTTACAGAACACAAATGCCTTCAAAACTTACAGAGCACAAATTCCTTCCAAACTATCAACACCCAACACATTTTAAGGGACAAGTCTTTTGATGAGGACACTGTACAAATATTTCATAAGTAGCATATGTTTCAAGTTTACACCATAATTTCAACATAATTTTTTTAAAGTCCACCTAAAAAAGGTGAAAACAATTCAAGCGTTCGACCAATAAGCCAAATTAAACACAAGTGTTGCATTTTTTTAAAAAACAGGAATTTAGTTGAAGTTACACAGCCACCCAATCCTATATATGTGTTCTTTTAGAAATAAGCGCTAGGGTTTACTCTTAGGTAACTGTACACCATTTGATAGGATAAGTTTATAAACTTAAGATGACAACCCTGTGCACTTAACTGACAGTAAGTCCCATTGAACTCAGCATAATTTACTTCTAAGTAAAGATACCTAGGATCACAGTATAACAAATACCTTCTGATGAGGAGTGTCTACCCCAGAGAAAGAGCCACCATTCTAAACAGCCATGTACTAAATTTGATCACTATAAATAACCACACTACTTTCTTAATCCAGTAGTTTACTTACAGTTAAACACCACCAAGAAATACTGGAATCCGGACAAAGATCACACCCACACATTTAAAGCACATTACTTTCTGCAAAGAATCCTGGGAACTGTAGCTTGTCCCTTATGGAGCTACAATTCCCAGCATCCTTAACATGAAGCCTGCCTGGATTTTATAGTATTCTGAAGGTAAGGGGAACCTTTGGCCCTCTAGATGTTGACAAACCACAACTCCCATCATCCCTGACCACTGAGCATGTTTTCTGGGGCTGATGGGAGTTGTAGTTCTGTAACATCCAGCGAGCCAAAGTTCCCCCACACCTGGTCATTGGAGCACCTGTAACCAGTTAGCTCACTAATGAGAGAGTCCTTGCTTATTAGAGGACCTTTCCATATTTAGGCTGTACATCCATCTAGGAGTAAGTCCTACAGGATTCAACTTCTGAGTAGGACTGCACTGTGAATCTTCATTTAACTCTTTTAAGAATTGTGTTCTTAATCTCATTTCCAGGGAAGAAAGGGGGGAGCAAATTGTCTGTATGCTTCATTCGCAGTATATAGTTTTTCTAAAGCCCAGAAATGAAAGACTGTGTGTTTGGACGTTAGCCTATATAACGTTGCCTATAAAACTGTAGAAGGGGCAGTTAGTACAGCGTTTTATAGGCCTATAAAACAGCTGCCTATGAACAGTCAGTCAGTGGCTTGAGCAGGCGCAGAGAAACTCCCTTTCTCTCCTTGGGTGAGAGCTCTCGCGTGCCTTTTAAAATCATAGTATTGTAATCATTTAGAAATTTGCATCTGATACACATCTGACATTAGCAAGTGATAATTTCATGCAAATCTCTCCCCCCCCGGCCATGCCTAAGTGGTCGCCCTCTCTCTCCCACGTTAACACCTCAGTCCTTATTGGTGTCTACTCAAGAGTAAGCCCTATACTGAATCCAACGGGGCTTCCTCCCTGAAAGCGCTCCAGCGGACCGATCAAAAACGTTGCAGCGCCTTGTTATCTCCCTCGCCAAATCTCTTAATAAAATGCGCCTCGAGGGGATGGAGGTGCCCCACTCTCTCCCTTAGGTTTCTCCAGTGCCACCTGCACCCGGATCGAGCCGGGAAAGTTTCTCTCGCCCGCCAACTCCGGCGCGGAGCGTTTATGGCGCCTGCAGGCGGCGAGCGGGGAAATGACTCTGCCGTCCCTCCCAGGATACTTTCGCCCGCTGGCGGCCGCGGCGCTTTGCCGGGCGGAGATGGTGGGCGAGGCCCCGGAAGGGGCTGGCTCGGCTGGGCCGGCCGAGGAGTAAGGGAGCCTTTAGCTTCCAAACAACGCCGCCGCCGCCGCCGTCTTCTCCTGCCGCCTCGGCCATGGCTCGTCGTCTCCTGCCGCCGCTGCTCCTCCGCCTCGGCAGGGACCCTCGGCCGGCTCCAGCCGCCCTCCCCGTCCGCCGCGGCGGCGGGGTGAGGCGGTGCAGCTTGGGCGCCTGCGCCTCCTACCGCCTCCGGGACGGCGGTGAGTGACACACCCCGCGGCGACCCCCCCCCCCGAAAAGAGACCCCCCTCTTCTCTCTGCAGGAACTTTTCCTCCCCCCAAAAAATTATGGCCTGTACCTGGGGTCCATAAGGCCCTAATATTTCCCCTTCGCCCCCCTCCCCATCTCTTTTCCCAGCTGTCCACACCCTGCCTATTATTCCCCACCCCCATGTTCCTTTTCTCATTCTCTAACACACACACACACGCACGCACACGGGTTGCTTTTTGCTTAATTAGGTACAACCCTAACCTACTATTACAATCTCGCCCCTGCCCAAAACACCCCTCTCAATTCATTCTCCACCTGTCCCCAACTTAAATCTTTCCTTTCTGATCTGCTTTTTTGAACCCCAGTGGTTGTGCCCTTTTCCTAGCACCCCAATATTGTATGATGGATTATTGTGTGGACTGCTTGTTTTGTATTCTGTACACTCTGCTGTTGTGTATACAGTATGTACATTATTATAGCATCTATACCATACCTTTCTCTTAAGGAGTTTCCAAGGCAGCATACATGGTTCTCCTCATTTTATCCTCACAACAGCCCTGGGAGGTAGTGACAGGCTCAAGGTGACCCAATTGCTACATTACTGAGTTGGGACTTGAACCCTGGTTTCTCCCAGGCCCTAACTGAACACTATTAACAACTACACCATACCAGCTCTCATTAGGTAAAGGAGGAGTTAAAACTTTTTGATAAATTAAATTGCAACACACTTTGCACTGTCCTTCCCAGTTTCTTCCTCACCTGTTTGCACCCACTTCAGAAACCCCCCAAGTCCCAACCTACTAGTCCATGGTTTCATAGCAAGAGCACAGCAGGGCCTTTAGGAAGTGGCTCCCTTTGGTCTCAGCTGGTCTTTGCAGGGAAATGTCACAGAGCCGTATGTCCTGATGCCCTCTTGCAGAGGACAGTCTTCTGGGGGAGGGGATGTATAATGTGGGGTGATCCAAATGCACACCCATAGTTCCTTATTTGTTGTTCACATCTGGGGTCCCCACATACTTTTCAGCATTGCGCAAATGCAACAGTTGACTGGAAAAATGGATCATGGCTTTATCTCATCGGGGACAGTCCCCTAGTCATGGGGTTGTGCAATATGATATGAGGATAGTGGAACAGGTTTGGCTGAACTGGGTGCTGGCACCTCAGGATATAGAATGGATTGCAAGAGATGGGCTGGGGTGTAGTGCTGAATCTTAGCGTTGCACATGGCACTGCTGAAATCTGAGAGCCAAAAGTCTGCCACTTGTTGGAAGTCTCCTTCAACCATGCTCCATACTCAGTTGTCAGACTTTTCTCCTCAGAGCAGCTTTCCTTTCCTTTGCACTGACGTCCAGGCTTTCTTGGGAATTGTGCTGATATTTAGCAGTGGCAGGAAAGACCACAGATTAGGGAACGATGTGACAGCGTATCCGACTGTTGAAAGCAATTGCATTAAAATCAGTGCAGAAACCTAAAATAATTATTGGAGAATGCAAAGGTGTTGACTACAGTGTGAGGGAGCATCAGGTTCAGGGCGGTGTTAAGGTGCAAATCTAATTGCGGCTTCTCTGTGTGAATCTGAATTGCAGCTGTTTATTCCTTTCATTGATAACTTTTGGAAGCAGGCTGGCTTGGAATATGGTTGCCAGCTGGAAGGCTGTCACCAGGATCAAGAGAAGTACTTCAGGCGAGCTGAAGAGCTTCCCATCACTTGGGGGGATGTTTTGAATTTTCATGCGTCGTTGTAAAGTGCTTTTGAAACTCCCCTTCATTTCAGAACTGGGCAAATGTTGTTTTGCAGCCAAAGGCCCCCTGGAAATGCAGAACAACTTGGAGAATTGTTTGCACTGTGGCCTACTCTTCCAAGCAACTTCCATTGATCTATCAGCCTAAAACATATCTGTGAGTTCCATACAGCTTATGAGAAATTGCCTGTGTCCTCCTTTTCTTCTTCCAGTACATCCGCTGTGGCAGAGCCCGATTACAATCCCGGGGGGCAGCCGGCAGTCTCCAATCAATATCCAGTGGAGAGACAGCGTCTATGACCCCCATCTTAAACCCCTTGAAATACGCTACGATCCAGCCACTTGCCTCCATATGTGGAACAACGGATACTCGTTCCTGGTTGAGTTTGAGGATACAACAGACAAATCAAGTAAGACTTAAGGGGATGATTGGGATCGTAGGATAATAGCTCGGTGGTAGAGCACTTGCTTTGTATGCCTGATGGCTTCTCCAGCTCGGGCCGGGAATGCCTCCTGCTTGAAACCCTGAAGACCCATTGCTGCCAGTCAGTGTAGACAATACTGAGCTAGATGCACCAATGATCTGGCTTGGTGTAGAGCAGATTCCTAAGACCCACTGGTCCTGCTATTAAGTTCTGGCCTAGCAGGCACCTTTCGCCACCCTTCCAGTTGGCAAAAGCTAAGTACATTGGCAGACATTTCTGCATGTTAGTTCCCATTTCCCTAAATAATATGTTATTTCCCATTTCCCTGAATATGCATCATGTGAATCCTTGCATTTTTACTCGCATCCATGCCCTTGTGAAAGTTGATTCACATCTTTAAAATACGAGTGACAATTGCCCTGCTAATTTGCTAGGGTAAAAGCCGGATGTTTGGTCCGGAGATCTATATTCAAATCTCCGCTTTTTGCAGCAGGCCGATTACGTGGCTTTGGTCACGTGGCTCTCCTGACCCCAGAGCCCTACCAAATAAAGGCCTCTGTTCAGATGAGAATTGTATCGCGTTTTATACATGAAAAGGGCCATATAAATGTTCATGAGTGAAGTCTGTGGGTGGAAATTCTTAACTAATCCTCTTTCTAAGATAATTAATACAGTATCTAGTTTTGACTTCCAGACTCTGTGAATCATTATAATTGAGGAGACAGGAATAGTGTATTACATGCGTAGCGGACTTGCGGCCCTCCAGATGTTGTTGAACTACAACTCCCATCAGTCACAGTCAGCATGGTTCAGGGATGATGTGTGTTGTAGTTGGGGGAAGGTCAAAGGTCTCCCCATCCCTGGGTTTTTGAGAAACTATGCATATTTTACAGTACATTCAATGTAGGAACAAAGTGCTTTCTGTTATGTATGTATTACATTTTAACCACACACATTCCTCCTCCATGGAGCTCAGGGCAGCATAGATGGAAACTTCCTCATTTTGTTTTGTTTTTATTCTCAGCAATTGTGTGAGGTAGGTTAGGGTGCAACACAATAACTCAGAGAACTTTACGGCCAAGCAGGTTTTTCCGTCAGGGTCTTAGTCAAGCAATCTTAGTCCAGTAGTCCAGCAATTACTCTTTTTTTGCTATAATTTCCATGAATTTTGTCTCTTGGCTAAAATTCACTCCAACTGTAATCCATACAAGACTTGGGGAGCAGCTGACATTCTTTATTTGGATGCATTTTTTTCATTCTTTTGGATGCTTTTTCATTCAACTTTTACCCATTCATTTTTGTAGAGGAAGCCCTTGAGGAGGTTTCATGTGTGCATATTCCCAAATGAATAGTATAACACTGGCATTAAACATTAATGAAATAAAAGGTTGTTTATCACTTTGGCTGCATTTCACAGATAAGCTTTTGAATAATGTACTTGGAAAATATCTAGAAGGCAAGATAGGTGCTTGGTTCTAGCAAAGCACCTTGTTCTCTGGTTCCCCTTGGAATTGTATTGAAACCTCAGTAAATTGAAGGAAACTGAATATAGCTGCCTTCTCTGGCATTGGAAGAGCTCTTTTTATTCTTCCTGAAAATAAAAGTCAGGTTTTGTTAGCTCACTTGAACCAAGTGCTCTGTGCTTAGTGGTTGTTTTAATTTTAAACAGATAAGACAGAGCCTCAAAAGCTGTACATTGATAATCTGTTTAGCCAATAACTAACATTGTGGTGGCTGTTAGTGGTGTATGTTTAGAACACTTAGCAGCACTCATTAAGTAAGTTGTGTGTTACACAGTACTTGGATTAAGTCCAGTTACCTGAGTAGCCATTATGCAAAGAGTATGTTTAAATTAGAGAAGGGTCATAGGCCTGTGGTGGGATACATGTTTTCCATGCAAAAGGTCCTGGGTTCAAGTCCTGATGTAAGGAAATTCCTCATACCAATTAAAGCTGCTGCCCTCCGGTGTTGACAGTACCGAGCTAGATGGATTAGTGATTCTATAAGGCATCATCCTAGTGTGGCCTCACCTGGATCCAATTTATGAGCCATAGGTTGCCCATCACAGCACTCTTTAAGAAGCATAATCGTTCTCTGGTAGTAACCTTCCTGGGCTGAAGCTTACAGCTTGTGTTTGGGTTGTATCAAGTATCTTAAGAAAGCTATTTTAGATACTGCAGTTGCTTTTTATGGCTTCTCTTTTTGCTTGTCTTGCAGTTCCAGAGGAGGAAAGGTTAAAATTGTAGTGTGTACTAATAGTAACAGGGACGCAGGTGGCACTGTGGGTTAAACTACAGAGCCTAGGACTTGCTGATCAGAAGGTTGGCAGTTCGAATCCCTGCGATGGGGTGAACTCCCGTTGCTCGGTCCCTGCTCCTGCCAACCTAGCAGTTCAAAAGCACGTCAAAGTGCAAGTAGATAAATAGGTACTGCTCTGGCGGGAAGGTAAACGGCGTTTCCGTGTGCTGGTCTGGTTCGCCAAAAGCAGCTTAGTCATGCTGGCCACATGACCCAGAAGCTGTACGCCGGCTCCCTCGGCAAATAAAGCGAGATGAGTGCCGCAACCCGAGAGTCAGTCATGACTGGACGTAATGGTCAGGGGTCCCTTTACCTTTTTACTAATAGTAACATTGCCAGAGCCATGTTTGTGAGAGGATGAGCGGTGGATGTAGCTCAGTGTTAGAGGGCATACTTTGGATGCGGATGGTCGCAGACTCAGTTCCCTGTAACCTCCACCTTAAGAAAGCATCTGGAGGGTGGGGCTTGAGAAACGTCCACCAAAATCCTCAGAGAGCTGCAAGCAGTCAGAGTAGACCTTACTGGGCTAGGTGGGCTCATTCAGCATAAGACAGGTTTTTGTGTTCATGCTGGTGTATAAATATATATAGATAACTATGCAGGCAATTAAGGGTACACTTCCCACAGTGGTCTATTTGTTTTTTCTTTTTTTCTTTTTTTAACTTTTTATGATTTTATTGTTTGGTTTGATGTTTGTACTGTATGCTGTTGTAAACTGCTGTGGTACATTTTTACAATACAGCAGTATAAGTGAATACATTAAAATTGTGTTGGGGGCCTCCTTAAGCAGGCTTCTAATATATTAAACATGGACAAGAGATACTAGGCAAGGTTGATAGATTTACTAGCAGAAAGCAGCACCTTTGCTTTGCATTTCCAAGATCTCTCTTCTATCTTAGCATCCTGATATGACTTACTTTTCCCATTATCCTGCACACTGTCCCTTGGTTTCTGCTAAGAGAAATTGCACAGCGGTCTCTCTCCCCAACCCCCCCCCCTCCAAATTTGATGATTATCATAGCTGTGGCTGACTTCAGACACCACCCTCCTTTCCTGTTCCTCTGCATTCTCTATCTCAGCCTTCTAGCTCAAGTTTCCTAGCCTTCCTTGAGGGTAACTTTTGCTCAATAAATTTCAGCTGCTAACATCCAGTGTTCTCTGCCGGTTTCCATTGAAACCCTTTAGATTTGCTTAGAAGTCATTCTGATCCATGTCACTCTTTTAAATCTAATCATTATATGCCTATATAACTTCTCCCTCTTTTTAAATATCTAAGCAGAGACAGCTGCTAGTGGTGATGCTTATATGCTACCTCTGCTGTCAGAGAGGCATTTTGCCTCAATACCAGTTGCTGGCAATTGCAGGTAGGCAGAATGCCATTGCATTCCAGTTCTGCTTTTGGGTTTCCCATTAGGGTATCTACAGTGGTACCTCGGGTTAAGTACTTAATTCATTCCAGAGGTCCGTTCTTAACCTGAAACTGTTCTTAACCTGAAGCACCACTTTAGCTAATGGGGCCTCCTGCTGCCACTGCGCCGCCGGAGCACGATTTCTATTCTCATCCTGAGGCAAAGTTCTTAACCTGAAGCACTATTTCTGGGTTAGCGGCGTCTGTAACCTGAAGCGTATGTAACCTGAAGCGTAGGTAACCTGAGGTACCACTGAACTTGGCCACTGTGAGAGCAGGATGCTAAGATTAGATGGGCCATGAGCCTGATCCTTGAGGCTCATTTTACAAGACAATAAAATAAAACACATTTGTGCTGCTGGCATAAAAATGTCTTAACGTGCATGATAAGCATCCAGCCAAGTGTCATTTACATTACTCAAGCCCCAAAGTTAATAAACGTACCTTTCCTATGCTGCAGTCCTCCTGTTGCAAACCCTGCTCATTCCAATGGGAGCGAGATTAGGAAGGGACTTAAATTATAGGCTTGTTCTTGCTTTACTATAATGCTTTTCTTCTTTGTGGTTCTTTCTGACTCCTAAACACGTAACTTACTCTTATTTCCCACCTGGTCCTGATGCTCTCTTCTTCCTTTGTTTTCTTTCTCCTTGCTTCTGCTGTCTGACAGTAATAGGCAGCTGCACAGATAGAGAAGAGGAAAAAGAGTGGATTAAAAAGTCAAAAAGTAAGAAGGAAGACAATGGCAGTAAACCGAATAGAGGAGCGTGCTTTTAAGAGAGGCGGCATCTGAGATGGGATCTAAATCAGATTCGTGGCGAGGATGGGGCTAGTTGCACTACGGGGAGTAGAATGAAAGCAAAGGGAGAGAGAGAGAGAAGGAAATGAGAAACGAAGGCGTTGGACAACACAGGTAAGTGTTGGTGGTTGTGTGCCCACTGTTGCCCTCTGGTGGTTGCTTTGTGGTGTTGGTGTCTGCTGTTTTTGGTGGCAAGCAGAACTTCCCAGTGCATTGTGGGGTTGTCTGCAGTTACTGTTTGGCAGTGCAGTCCAAGCCCAAGATCCACCAGGAAGAGAGAACTTGGATTCGTCAGATCATGAGCTTTCTCGGCTGAGCCGGGGCTGCGCCCAGTGTAAGTCCTCCACCCCAGCTGAGCCAGAGTTATGCCGGCATAAGGCCCTCAGCTAGGCTCAGCTGGTGGAACATAAGAAGGCATAATATATGTCAGTGCAAATCCCCCCAGAAGGGGTCTTCCGGGGTGTGTGTGTTGGCACATGAAGGGGCAAGGAGAGACTTACACCTGTTCCAAACCTATTCCTTCACTTTGGTCTGTGACTGGAAACCCAGTGGAACTTAGCTGACAAGCAGTCAAATTTCTCCTGCATGGAGGAGTCACTTATGCTGGCTTTCTGTAATTAGGATTGTTCTGTCAGAATATACAGGGACTTTCACATCTACACCTAGAGATACAGGCTATGGCGCAAAAGAGACCTCATTCTATTGCATTTCTTCCTGTTCTCCTTAATTTAAAACTTTTAAACTGCTTATTTAGCATGTGGTAGAAAAACAAGCATGTGGTAGCGACGTCGCTTTTTGACCCTTCAATGTTGGTGCTTCCTGTCAAGTGGATAAGGCATGAGAGGGCAGCAAGCAGCTCAGGAATTTTGCTCAGTGTCTGCATATGCACATTTTTTGCAAAATCACACTTGTTTTGTAGTCACGCATGTATAGAAATCGCTGAGAAATTTAGAGGTAATGTTATTGTTGTACTAGCACAGAGGTGGCCAACTCCCAAAAGACTGCGATCTAGTCAGAGTTAAAAACTGACTGCGATCTACCCTCTTTTTGGGGGTTCAGGTCAAAGTTGAGCTTTTTTTAGGCAGGAAAACCCTGTTTTTTGGGGTTCAGGTCAAAGTTGCTGAGCTTTTTTTTAGGAAGGGGGAAGGCCCGTGGGGGGGGGGCAGAGCAAAAATGTTGAGCTCTTTTAGGGGAGCCAAACTTGGTGAGCTTCTTTGGGAGGAGTCAGTGATCTACCAGTGTTCTACCACAGACATCCAGTGATCTACCAGTAGATCATAATCTACAGTACCTGTTGGACGTGCCTGTACTAGCACATTACTTAAGAACATGAATACTTATTTTCACCACAAGGGGGCAGTCATATTCAGCCTCATTTTTTGCTACATTCGTCCACAATTCTCTGCAGATGCTCACAAACCCTTTTCTCTAAACATCCTGGAGGAAAGTGGTTTTAGTTGTGCGGGGCACAATGTCTTATGTTTGGGCTCACCTAGGTAGGTTACCCCTTTTTAAAGTCAGCCAAAGGAATAGCCATTAGCAAGTAACAGGCTAAACACAGCATAACAACGTACCGTTTTCAATCTCTTACAAAGGACTTGGCGTCATTAAGCAACAGATAACTTTTATTAGGTTGTCCTCGTATGTGAGCCCAATGGAAGTTTCAGCCACCATCCTAGTGATGAAAAATCTAAATGGGGACAATGTAGGACTCTATTTCCGTAAGGAATTATCCACATACGGCAATTCTAACTTAGGCTTTTAAAATTGATCTTCTTTTAAAATTTAAAAATATATAAATACATTTGCATAAGCTTACAGATTTGGTTGCATATCAACGTATAACTTACAACAATAAAATAAAACATTCCAAAATAATGTTATTTTGAACTTGTAGACAGAGTTATGGAAGAGCATGAATGCCAGAGTAATTACAATTACATTATGATGTGCAATAACATAGGATGTTTAGATTGGGGAAGACAGGCAAATAATTGTAACAATTCAAAATTACGTTTCAGTATCCATTCTTTTCATCAATGGTTACATCTATTAAACAGAAATAATAGGGAGTGAAGCAGGAGGGATAATGCATGAACACCAGACCGCATTGGATACTGTAGGTGCTGTCACACATGGGAATTCTCTTCCTCTGGAGCTTTTTAGGTCATGTGCTAGGTGTGCCAAAGATTCTGCATCTTTGATGATGTGTATCCAGCAGATGTGTTTGACATTTGCTTCCATTGGCAAGAAGGAACATAGCCCAGAAGAACAGTCCTTGCAATCGGTGCTAAATTACCAAAGTGTTACTGTAGAAAACCTTTTCCAGAATTTTACTTTTCCTAAGCAAAAGCAAGTCGTGAGAATTCTTGCATTGCATTAATGGCAATCTCTTGCTGCTACGGTGTGGATAAGAAATGTAATTAATCTGTGATCCCAAGTGTGTTTTACTATATGTATATAAGGTATCGGTCATAACCACCAAGTCTAACTTCCCGGTAAACATGCCGGGCTTGTGTTCAGATGGCTCAGCTAGAACTCCAGGAATAGCTCTTGTCTTTCGTGGTCACCAATATTTTTCAGGCTTCCAGAAACATCCCTTGTCAGATCATGAGATCAATGCAGAGACTATGTTTGGATACTGTGGATGTAAGCATCCTATAATATCTCAGTGAGCCAGCCCAGAGACTCCTATTTACAGCAGCAGAGAAGTCACAATGTGCATCTTCACTGTGATTTTGCAAGCCCTGCTGTGGTTTATTCCCTCTCTGAAGTGCGAACAGTTAGAAGATTCTTGCCAATCCCGCAACACCCCTCCTCTCTCCAGCACAATGCACTTTGTGCACCAAGCCAAATCTGCTTCACTTTTGCTTTTGGCCTCTGTGTTGTTGCTATTTGATACCCTCCACCTACTTTCAGGAGAACCAGGCAGACTCTGCCGCTACTTCCTCCTTGCCACGTGTCTTTAGATTAAGAGGGAGCGGGATGAGAGAGATACAACAGGGCAATCTTACCCATGTGTATTCAGAAATAAATCTCATTTATTTCATGGGAGCTTACTTTCAGGTAATTGTATAGGCTTGGGGCTTAAGTGTTGGCCTCCTAACATTATTTTCCCTCTTATCCAAGTTATTACAGGAGGCCCCTTAGAAAATAACTACCGGCTGAAGCAGTTTCACTTTCACTGGGGGGCCATAAATGAATGGGGCTCGGAGCACACGATTGACTGTAAGGTCTTCCCAGCAGAGGTAAGAAGATACTTTCGCGAGATTCTGGAATGTTGTGCACCACTGAGTCTTACTCAGAAGTGTTCACAAAAGCATTTTGGGCCTGTGACATTTCCTCTGTGTTCTGTCAACGTGTGGAAAGATTTGGCTGGTAGCCATGCGGCCATTTCTCTTTTTATGTGTGGGGGTGGGGTTGTGGGGTTGCTCTTGGAGAGCCAGTGTGGTGTAGTGGTTAAGAGGGGTAGACTCGTAATCTGGTGAACCGGGTTTGCGTCTCCGCTCCTCCACTTGCAGCTGCTGGGTGACCTTGGGCCAGTCACACTTCTCTGAAGTCTCTCAGCTCCACTCACCTCACAGGGTGTTTGTTGTGGGGGAGGAAGGGAAAGGTGATTGTTAGCCGCTTTGAGACTCCTTCGGGTAGTGATAAAGCGGGATATCAAATCCAAACTTCCCTTCTTCTTCTTCTTCTTCTTGGGCAGCCAAGAGTAGAAGGCTCAGAACTCTACTGCAAGGTATTTGAGCACCATACCCGATTCATTACAGTTTCTGAAGAAAAAGATTGTTCTATCTCATTTCTTCCACGGTTCTAAAATACGGATTGAATTTAATTTCAGCTGCATTTGGTACACTGGAATTCTTGCAAATATGAAAGTTTTGAAGAAGCTTTGATGGAAGAAAATGGTTTGGCTGTGATTGGAGTCTTCTTGAAGGTATGATGGTGGGAAGCCTGTAATCTTCCAGTGGTTCATTCTGAACTGTCACTTATAAAAGTGTGGAGACACTTCCTTACACAAAGAGCACCTTTAAGGCTGCATTCCTTTGCATATTTACCTGGGAATATGTCCAACTGAACTCTTCCTTTCAGTGGTAAGAGCTGCTCAGCCATGGAATGGGCTGTCTCGGAAGGTGGTGGACTCTCCTTCTTCTGAGATTTTTAAACAGATGACCACCTGCAAGTAACCTTTTAACTTTTTGTTTATATCACAGTAATATAAGCATGCATCCTGTTGGTTAACTAGATCAGTTACAAAACCAGAAACCAAGGATCATACTGAGCAGGAAGAAGGAATAAATGGAGAAAAAAATGAATTATAGGGAGGAGGGAAGAGAGAACGGGGGGAAAGAGTGAGGACTTTTCAGCACCCAAACTGCATATGTGTCCTCCCTGCAGCGGTTCAATTATTGTATTGATTGAGAACTTTCAGCATTCCCTTGCATAGTGTGATGCAGTTGGTGGGAGCAAACAAATACCATAAAATATTTCAACTGTGTCCAGCAAAGGCTAATGGCATAGTGCAGCCTTTGCCAATCTGTTGCCCTGTGGAACTTTTGGACTACAATTCCCATCAGTCTCAGCCAACTGGGGCTGATCAGAGTTGTAGTCCAAAACATTTTCAGGGCAACAGGTTAGAGAAGGCTGACCTAGTGTCGTAGGAGCTTGCACTAAACCACTTGATCTCTAGATTGAATGAATAAAAACATACTCTTTTTCCCATTCCCTTTGCAGCTTGGAGCCAATCACAGTGGGCTGCAGAAGTTAGTAGATGCCTTGCCATCAATTAAACATAAGGTAAAGAGAATTTTAACCTTAGTTGCTATTCAGTATCCATCTCACACAATGCACAGGAGCAATCAATAGGTTTGCCCTGAAGCCAACCTGACGATGAGCATTCCTGGATGATGCATGTGCCTGTTGTGTTTGTGCTGGTGGCCTTACGGTGCCTGTGTTATGCCACAGGTGGCCTAGAGCACTGGAACCGCACAAGGCCTTGCTCCCACTTTGAGCCAGGCATTTGTTCAGGGAGTTGAGCAGCCTGATTCCAAGCAGAGGAGCCAGGACGTGTGTGCCATTCTGCCAGTGGCTTCTGGAAGGGCTGTAGCTCAGTGGAAGAGTGTCTGCCTTGCATGCAGAAGGTCCCAGGTTTGATCTCTGGCAGCATCTTCAAGTCGGGCTGGGAGAGAACCCAGCCTGTAACCCTGGAGAGCTGTTGCCAGTCCATGCAGACAATATTGAGTTAAGATGAGCCAGTGGTCTGACTTCGTATGTGTTCCCTATGTACATACATAAAAAGATAAGATCATCCCTGCCTACAGGCTCAAAATCTGACAGCAGTACAAAGGAGCTAAGGCCTACTATATGTGGTGGGGATGCTGTGGTGGAGGACTGTATTGAATGGTGGCTCCTCTCTCCACGCTTGGTGCCTGAGGACCCAGGATGACCAGTAATGCAAGCTGAGGATCCCATCACAAATAATCCTGACAATGAATTTATTGTTCCAGCTCACATACAAAATCAGGGAAGTCATGAAACACAATAGGGATACATTTAAATTAGCAGTTTGGTATAACAGGGACAGTACAGATATAGCAGCAGTTAAAATATATAAATTAGATCTTACTCACTAAAATATAACCTGAAGTGTCATTTAAAACCTTAATCATGATGATATCACAGCTTGTTCCCTAAGTTTTAAGGCAATTGCACAGAATAACCCAGACTAATCACTGATGTCTTGCATTTGCTAGGATGATCTCGTTGAGTTTGATGAATTTGACCCCTCCTGCTTGTTGCCATCATGCCCTGATTATTGGACTTACGCAGGATCTCTGACCACCCCGCCGCTTTCAGAGTCCGTCACCTGGATCATCAAGAAGAAGGCGATAGAGGTTGATGATGATCAGGTAGAGCAAATGGAAACTCGCCATCTGTAGCTGGTGTATTGCTGGGGATGGATGTGGGAAAGCAGAAGGAAGAATGAGATTCTCAGCTGGGAAAAAGCTTTCTAGGAGGAGCTTGGTGTCTTCTAAAATGTTGTGAATGCAACTCTACTTTATTTTCACCTCTGCAAGTGCCGTATAGAAAGCATATACTGCTGAATAATACCTGCAGACGTATCCAACACTGTTAGGCTGAGTTTATATGTGGAAAGGCAAATCTTTAAAACTTCGTATTGTGGAGGGGTGTGTGTGTGTGTGTGTGTGTGTGTGTGTGTGTGTTTCGCAAACTACACTAGTAGACATGAACATGTAATTTGCAATCAAGTGGGTAAAAAAAAATGTAATTTTTGTTTGGTATCTGAAAGCTTCACTCCCAATGCTAATTGCAGCTTCCGGGGAGATAATGTTCTGGGTTTTTTGGGTGACTTTGGGATCATGGTGAGGTGGGGTGGGGTGAGATTAAGCCCTCTCAGTGAAAATTATCCAGTTCCTGTGTTAATTGTTTTGTAAACTGACGTGATTGCAAATGGCATGTTGAGCATTTCATCCAATTTGGCTCCAAGTATGAGCATTTTAAACAACGTCTGGTGCAGAGAGAGACAGACAGATGATGAGAAACAAAATGAAATGCTTCCTGTTCCTAACAGTGGCAGCACAATAATATCACTATTGGAACAAGCAAAATCATACGGATTCTCATTTGGAAGCAATTCCTGCTTATCTCAGTGGGATTTACTTTCATGGTTGGGTCCTGGGGATTTCAAATATTTCCCTCTTTTTAAGCTCATTTCCTTCCTTCTCTAAAAGAACACTTGCTTTTGTGGCACACATTGGGCCTTTCCAGTTTCTGTGGGTCAAATTATGTTTGAATTCATTTCCTAGCAATGAGCTTCTCACTTTTCTCCTTAGATTCCTTTTCCAGGATTCACCAACTCAGCACAGTCATAATGCTTAACCGTGGTTTGCTTTCCCTTAGCCAAAGCTGAGCATTGCATCTGAGTCATGAGTAAGAATTGATCACGAACCTGACTGCGAAATTGTGGCATGTGATTAATGTTTTCTTTCATTTAAAGACTTACATTCCTTTTTTGACTCAGAAAAAGAGATCTGTAGTGGCCAATAGGATTCAGGTTTTAAAAAAAACAAAAGGCCAGTACAAAGCTAACTTAAAAATGTATAGCATAATCAGAACAACAACAAAGTAATAACTGCTGTTGAGCAAACCATGGTTAAGGCAGCTTCCCTGTTAACAGCAGCCTGGTCTTGCATGGCCTCTGGGTGCAGAGCTTAGCTAGTTAAGATAAACTGTGGTTGCTTTTGTTGCACATTTGAGATCTTCAGGGCCAAGGCAACAAACCATAGTTGTGACTGCACTGGGCCTCTAACTTCTGGGTGTTTGAATCCTGGAAACTGGGGCAGCTTAAAAATGTAGGCTTGATTAAGAGATGGCATGCCGCCATCCTGCAAATGTCTAGGATTCGATAATGTTCTCAAAGGCTGACAAGCTGCAAATGATAAGAGATGGATTTTGTCTCCAGGTGGCCAAGGGCAGCCCAGTCTCTTCTTAAGCAGCTCTGGGAGAGAGCAGAACCATTAACTTGGGAATTAGAGGGGTGTGTGTGTGTGTGTGTGTGAGAGAGAGAGAGAGAGAGAGAGAGAGAGAGACCAATTTTGTTTCTTCCCTAACACTTTCTGGACTTTGCTCTTTCTCATTTCCAGCTTGAGGTGTTTCGGATGTTGCTCTTCACCCCTGCGGGAGAAGAAGAGCAAAGGATGGTGGACAATTTCCGCCCACTTCAGCCAATAATGGATCGTACCGTCCGTTCCTCTTTCCTAATCCAGCACCGACAGAACATTGAAACAAGATCAGATGAACAGATACATCATGCCCAGCAGGAAACGCCCCAGGCGGGGCACGTGCGCCTTTAAGGAGAGGGGGGGGGGAAATATATACAATGTTTATTAGCACTTTATATGTTTAGAATATATCTTGATGCAAGGTCACTTACTTTAAAGGGTATTGGGTTTGTTTTGGGGTCCTTTCCTCTTCTAATGAGCTGCTTTTTCTGTAGCACAATAACCTGCTTTAACGTAAACGCCTCCCACAAATAGCCATTCAGCGTATGCATCAAGTAGAATTCCAAGCTTTGTCATCAAGACTTCTCTATTGCAATACATATATATATATATATATATATATATTTGCAGATTCTCAGTTTCATAAGCTGTATGGTGGCAAAAGATGTCCCCAAGAGGACACATTAAAGGAAAGATATAACTAAAGCATAGCTCTAGGAAATGGAGAGTTTGCACGAGTAAATGACTTTTTAATGAATGGATTTGTGCTTATATTGGTACACCCGGTCCAATTCCGTCTACCTCTGAGCTTTTAACTTTATAACAGTTATCTTATTTTTCACTGTATCTTTTGTGCCTACCAGAGGTGTTTGTTTTAGTTCTCTTGGATCCAGGCAATGAGCCTTTTCCACAAACCAGTGGGTTTAAATGGATTCTGGATGAAATCCTAAGTGTGCTTCCTTAGAAACGAGCTCAATTAAGATCAGCGGGACCAACTTCCAAGGAAATGGGCATAGGACTGGGCTTTGTGTGTACGTACACATCAGTATATATTTACTGACATAGTTGGGACTCTCACGTGTAGACTTCGTCATGAGCACACTTATAAATATATACCCCCCCCTCTGTAGGCTGATCTCAAGTCTCAATTGTATTTTTAAACAAAAGCCTGCAAAGCATTTGTATGAGCAGAAACAAGCCTCATCCGGGATCCATCTTCTGCTAAAGCTATCTTGAGATTTATCATGTGCCAGAATTAATCAATTGCTTTTAGCATTGCAGCCCTTTTCAGTTCCCACCCCCCAAATATCACGTAATAGTACTGAGGAGTGTTCTGTTACAGTTTCATTATGTACATGTCAAAAGTAGAAATAAATTGTTCTAGCAGTTTTGAAAAACAAGCTTCATTAGCCATGTTACTTAAATTATAGGGTGAACTGAAATCCACTTTTTGCAAGCATAAGTTTTTGTTTACATGTGTACATTTACATTTCACTCCATACAAAAGTGGGATTAATTTTACGTTCCCCACTTGCCCACAGGGAGTGTCCTCAGTACACGGCTTGTTTTCTGCAAGGGTGTCCTCTCCTTTTCAACCATAGGCTGGTGGGTCTTGTGTGCCAAATATAACTTGAGTATAGCAAAAGTTAGAATATGGCATCAGTCGTATGGATATATTTGGACCAATCTATTCTCAGAAACTAAATAGGGCAGGTGTGGAAAATCTCCCATCATCCCTGGCCATTGCTCAAGCTTGCTGGAGATGATGGGAGTTGTACTTCAGCAACATCTGGAGGGTCCCCACACTTGGCCTGAGGATAGGAGCTCAGTTTGACATGCACAATGGTTTTAATCCTTGCAGAAGGTGGCAACTTTAGGTTATGGCCAATGTTAGTTCTACCCAGAGAAGACCCATTCAAATGAATGGACATGACTAACTTGGGCCCATTAATTTCAGTGGGTCTACCTAGTTGTATCAACCCTTTAATTCCACTTAGGCTGGTTAGAACAGGGGCACAACAGTTGTTTACACAACTTTTAGGAAACGGGATTGGCTTCTGTACTTCAGGGTTGTCTTTTTGACTTATCTTTTTGACAAATGGTTTATCTTCCTGACTGTTCTTATGCCTGTGTATTTATAAAATCTGCTATCATATATACCCCTTGTTCTGAATATGCTAAATGAAATTGCTTTCAGATTAGTAATAGTGTGATGCGGTGATTCTGATTTAATTAATGTGTCTCCATGTGGTTTGGATACCAGGCAGAAACAATTTATATAGGCTGTTAACACCCGTTTTCTAAAACAAAAAACCCTAAGACACTTAAGTTGGTGAATTGGTTAAACACAATGCGTATTTACAAACCTCTCCTCCTGTTGCCAGAAGTTATTTCAGTTTTATCCTCCTTTTAGGGAGGAAAAATGAACTGTTTCATTGTATGGAGAGCGCCTGTGACTAGATAAAAAATCTACTGAATTGCATTGTACTTGGAACGGAAGAACAATAACACACTGTGTTGAGAGCAGTACTTGCTGAAGAATAACGTAATGGTTCATTATGCTCCTGGACTGCATGAAACATGCACTCCAAAAGCAATCTGGGTGCTTTGAATGCCATTGTATTTGCCTGTTCGCTTGAGCAGTAACCATAAAGAATACCAAGCAAACTGCCTACTGGGCATTTTTAAAAAAAATTCTGTAAATCACTGGGGCCTCCCGGGGGAGATCTGGATGGAGGCTGGATGGTTTGCCTGGCCTCCTCCCTCCATCTTCCCAGTGGAGTGGCTAGGCTGCGTGCAGAAGCAGTGCATGAACGTGCTGGCACAATACAGTGTTGTGGGACCCCAGAGCCAAGCAGGGCTTTTCATGAATGCTAGGCCAGAGGTTTCTGAAATGGCTCAGAAGCATTTGAACCTCTCAAGATAAGAGAAGCAGAGAGCACTGATTTGCAATCTATTCTGGGGGCATGTACAAGCCCATGTAAAGAAATCGTGATACGTCTGCAAATAAAAAGAAAAAAAAGTGCTTTGGCATCTCAGAATGGAAGAACTGGTTGCATATAAAATGGCTCTGAAATATGTGATAGGTAAAGGGGTTTGTCTGCTTTAAGCTGATAAATGTCTGTACCATTTGCTTTTAATGGGGGAACCACGTTATATGCATTGCAAGGAATCAAACTCACTTTGTAACTAGGCCTCAGCAATATTAATAATTTGACCCCGTTCTTCCACTCCCTCCTATTTTGACCCCTATTTTTGAGAGATATTCTTACGCGAAAACATTCCCTGCCTCCTCTTTCCCTGCGTTTCAGCGTTGAGTGCAACTGTACAAAAATGCCCCTCTCCAATCTTCCGCCTGATTCCTGGCTGCGATGAATCAATGTCTGGAAAGAAACGTCTACACCATCCGGTATCATAATGCCTGTGAAGTAGCAAAAGGGCTCCTGGGTGCAGCATCTTGCCTCTGGGTGTGTGGGGCCCTCCAGCAAATCCTTGCCCTGTGATAAAGCTGGTGCTGTTCCAAAACAGAACATGTCTAAACTGAAGCAAGTTCTGGGACTAGTGGAGATTCTTTGTTCTATACCAGGCATGTCCAACAGGTCGGTCGCAATCTACCAGTCGATCGCAGGACATTAATGGTCGATCGTGTACAATTAAAGAAGTAGGGGGAAAAGTAACTGTGCCTCCCCCCCCCCAAAAAATGCTCAACAACAGCTTTGCCTCCCCCCCCCCCAAAAGGCTCAACAACTTTGCCTGGCAATGACAATGGGTAGATCACAGCCAGTATTTTTATACTGTTAGTAGATCGCAGTCACTTGGGAGTTGGACGTGCCTGTTCTATACAAATCGTTTGCTGCAGGATTGTGTCATAAAGATGATATCTAAATCAATTAGCTATTGAATGCTAGGACCAGCTCCAGATATTGGCTAGAACGTAAAACCGTGTGTGTGTGTGTGTGTGTGTGTGTGTAGCAAATAGCTTACATTTTGGAGCAAAGCAATTATCCTGATAGTTGAAAGTCACCTGTGCATTATCTCTGGCCTTGGGGCCACTTTTGCTTCAGGTATAATTATGCCGTGTGAGCAAGGAGTCCCTTTGATGTGACAAATGCCGCTTGTCTGAGTATTAGCACATGGAGTACTGATTCTGTAATTGAATCTTCTTCAAAGGGTCCGTGGCTGAACGCAAGGACCGGAGTGGTAATAGGGCAAGCACTCAGAGCTGTTACTCCTATGTTCTGCGTGGTAACTTCAAAGCTCTGAGTGCAAAATAATCCCTTCTCCTTTTGCAGAAGAGACAACGAGTTTCATATATTTGAAATGGATGGAAATGGACATAATCTAATTCTACCGTGTGAATGGGTGGAAAGAGCACTGGACCCGAATTCAAATGGTTGCCGGTCACAGGCTCCTCAGAGGGTGTATACGGCACATTTCTACTCCTTCAAGCAGGATATGTTTCTTTCTTTTTTTTTTTTAATGATATTTTATTTTCCACATTCAAAAAACAAAAAATACAAATCAACAAACACATCAAAGAGAAGAAAAAAGAAAAAAAGACAATACATACATTATACAAAGACAAAAAGAAAAAGATAAAAAAGGTAAAAATAAAAAATTTAAAAACAAATATTGTGTCCTTGTGTTCTTCAGCATTAACTTAGGTCTGCGACTTCCCCATGCCTTCCCACTCTGTATTCTAGGTTTTATATTCTGATAGTAAACTCTTTCCCTCTGACGTTTCTTTGGTTCAGATTAAAGTTATTGTCTTAATAATCCTTACCTTTCCCTATGTCTTGCTAAATATACTTTCTTTATCATTTTCATTTTCATAATAACATTCTTTTACATTCAATCTGATATCCTCAAACGTTCATAATTTTATAATGTTTCTGTAAATAGTCTTTAAATTTCCTCCAGTCTTCCTTCACCGTCTCTTCTCCCTGGTCTCTGATTCTGCCAGTCATTTCTGCCAGTTCCATATAGTCAATGAGCTTCATTTGTCATTCTTCCAGCATGGGTAGATCTTGCGTCTCAAGCAGGATATGTTTCTCCATCCATAAAATGGGGGTTGCCACTGCCTTCGCAACAGAAGGAATGAAAATGGGAAGCCTTTGTGCCTACCCTGAACCATTGGGGATATGGCAGGCCATTCACCTAAATGAAGTTCATTTGAGCTGCTTCTGAAAAACTGAAAGGAGTAAGTTGAATGAAACCAAAAGCCAGGCAAACAGCTTGATCTTAGAATTGAATGGAACGTGGATGGTTGCTTACAAATCTTCGCTGAACCCAGGGAAGAACTGAATTGGGAAAGAGAGAAAAAAGTTACTGGCCCCAACATCAATTTCAGGGCCCACCCTATTCTGGTGATTGTAATCTGTTTTAACTGTTTTTCATCTTAAATTGTGGGTAACCTGCCCTGGGACCTGCTGGGGAAGGATTGGTAATAAATAATCATCTTAATTTGATACTGGCTTCTAAGGCCATGTTGCCCTTTTGGATCAGGCCATTCCCGCCAGCCGCCTCCTAGAGGCATCGTAAAAAAAAAAAAATAATCATTGTATGTATGAATTTATTGACTAGAGAGATCTAGAAACATCACACAAGTACATTCAAATACGTGTAAAAAAAACAAAGGCAGTAATAATGAATAGTGCAGAAAGGCTTGATGTATCCAGAATAAGCTGTTAGCTCTGCCCTTCAGGAGGGCCTGGCACGACCCCTGCTGCAGTCTGCTCTTTGCTGTGATGTCAATCAACTAAAAAAGAAAATGTGTGCTTGATAGGAAGCAAGCAGGACACTTGAGAGGGCTGGAGGCCTGGAGGTTGGGAGCTTCTTTCTCCCAGGAATGCGTTGGAAATGGCTGACAGCCTGTCAAAGCCTGCAGGAGGTCTCTGCTTAGCTCCAGCTTTCCCCCCATGTCAGGATGGTGGAGTGCACTTGTTTGTGTTCATGTCTTGCTTTCCTGTCTCCCACAGGCATCTGGTCAGCAACTGTGAGAACAGGATTCTGGACTAAATGGGCCATTGGGCTGACTTAGCAGGTTCATCCTGTGTTATGAGTTGGAGTCCAAAAAACTCTAGATTCTCCATCCCTCAGGTAGTAGGCAGGAGATTCCACAATGAGCCTGTGCCTTGAGACCATGTCCATCTCTTTGAAGGGAGCAGAGTACAGTGGTACCTCTGGTTACATACGCTTCAGGTTACAGACTCCGCTAACCCAGAAATAGTGCTTCAGGTTAAGAACTTTGCTTCAGGATGAGAACAGAAATCGTGCTCCAGTGGTGCAGTGGCAGCAGGAGGCCCCATTAGCTAAAGTGGTGCTTCAGGTTAAGAACAGTTTCAGGTTAAGTACGGACCTCCGGAACGAATTAAGTACTTAACCCGAGGTACCACTGTACTTTAAATGTGTGGTGTGGACGTCAATATGATGATCCTTAGAGCGCTGAGTCCACTAGGGGGCAGGAGCTGATAATGGAAAAGCCCCAAAATGAGTGCAATAGGATGAACTCCAGTAGCCTGGATGTTGTGTATTAAGAACTGAAGCCCAGCCTGATTATTTTACAAGGACTGAGATGGTAACTTACCTTTGAGCCTAGATAGGGAGACTATGCAGACAACTCTGAATGTCTGTCCAAGTTGTTGTTCTTTAACATGTATAACATTGTCTGCAGCGAGCCAGGCCCCCATACTGGTGATCTAAGGAGGATGACATTGCTCTCTGATGCAAAAAACTTTTATTTAAAACTGGGGCGTTTGTGAGCTTTCTTCACACGATGCAAGTCGACATTTTAAATCAGGGGAGGGTAACCTTTTCCAGCATTCAGACATGGGCCTCCTTCTGGGGACTGCTTGCCTATGGTGGCAGGGCCAGAGGCAGAAGCGTGTGAAGCAGTGGACGTGGAGGTATTGCGGGGATGCTCATCAAATCTGGAGATGGCATCAAACTGGGAGGGATAGCCAATGGCGCAGAAGACAGCATCGGGATTCAAGATGATCTTAATGGATTGGACCCAACTGGATCCAAACTAACAAAATGAATTTCGTAGGGACAAATGTAAGGTTCTACACTTACGCAGGAAGAACCAGATGTACAAATATAAGATGGGGGATACCGGGCTTGCCAGGTGAAAAGGATCTAGGGATCTTAATAGACCACAAGCTTAACATGGGTCAACAATGTGATGCAGCAGCAAAAGAAGCTAATGCTATTCTAGGCTGCATCAACAGAAGTCTAGTGTCCCCATCAAGGGAAGTCATAGTCCCACTGTGTTGGCCAGACCACACCTGGAGTACTGTGTCCAGTTCTGGACACAATAATTTAAGATGCATATTGATAAGTTGGAACGTGTAGGGGAAGGTGACCAAGATGATAAAGGGTCTGAAAACCAAGCCTTATGAGGAACGGTTGAAGGAGTTGGGTATGTTTAGCCTGGAAAAGAGTGAGAGGATATAGGATAGATATTTCCAGATATCTACAGAGCTGTCATATGGAAACTTGTTTTCTCCTGTTCTGGAAACTAGGACCAGAACCAATGGTTTCAGTTTACAAGAAATGAGATTTTGACTAAACACCAGGAAGAACTTTCTGCCAGAAAGAACTATTTCACAGTGGAATAGCCTTAAAATAGGTTTAAAACTAGAATTGGCTCTGTCCCTCATTGGCTCTGGCTCCGCCTCCCACAGGGCCTGGCTTTGCCAACTGATGGCATCTCTGCCTTCTATCCTGCCAGTCCCAATGGGCACCAGCCACTGCTGCTATTCTTCACTCACTCAGTTCTGTACAAATTTTAAAAGGTGAGGCGAGCCCTTCTCTCACAAGCAAAAATTCAAAACCCAAAGGCTGCTGAGACCTACCCAACTCTGCAGAAAAAGAAAAAGAAAAAAAGATGATAAAGATAAAGAAGATGATGGCATCGGAGCGATGATGCTATTCAAGCAGCACTGTCTTGGGATGCTCTCTACATGTTGGGTCAGTCAGAATGGCTTTGCACATCTACATTAGCTACACTTCCACGGGGGGCGGGGAGTCGCATACAAAACGTGTTAGCAAGAAACGTCTGTATATAAGATCACGTGTCAATAAGAAGCGGCAGCCAGCTGGGAAGCTGCTTCCTGCTGGCGCGCTGCACTGGCGCTTTCTGTTCCTTCGAGGCTTTAAGGCGCTTGGAAGCAACCTTGCAAAGGCAAGGAGAGCACCAGGCAGCGTAAACAGTCCCCGCCCAGTGCATGCGTAAAGCCACCCTTGGGACTCTAAAAGGGCACGAGAAGGCGCACTCTTGCCTTCGGCTTGGCCCGTGAGGGGATCTCGCTTTCCCCGAGAGGTGCGCTCCTTTGCATCCGATCAAAGGAGCCCCGCCGCCAGCTGCCACCTCTTCCTTCCTTGCAATGGCTCTGCGGGGCGATCAAGAACCGGCTTGAAGGGGCCGGTGCCAGGATGCACCGAGTTCCTTCCCGCGCGGCCCCGCTGCTGCTTCTCTGGGGCTCCTGTCAGGCGCCCTTCCTCCTCCCGGCCAAACGGGGGTGATCTCGAGTCTCCCCTCTTTCTGGCGCGGCCAGCACGTGTTGGGGAGGGGCCGGGCCGGCCTCCCATTCATTCTCTCCACCCTCCAGCAGGAGGTGCCGGCACCATAAAAAGAGCCCGCGAAGAGGGCGCCGCCGTTCAGGGTGCCAAAGACGGCGGAGGGAGCCGGCGTGTCGCGCGCCTTGCTCGTGCCGGGGCTGACAAGCCAGCGAGCGAGGAGCTTCGGGTGGCGCAAACGGGCTCGGGGGAGCGGCCATCTCGGCTCTCCGCGGGCGGCAGTGCCCACAACAGCAGCAGCAGCCTCAGCAGCATCCGCCAAGCCGGCCTCGCCATGTCCGGCGCCGGCGGCGTGGTGAAGAAGCGCGGCTCGGCCGCCTCGTCGGGGCCGCCGCCGGAGGAGGAGGAGAAGAAGCAGATGCTGTCCGGGGCGGCGGGCGGCGGCGGCGGCGACGCGGGGCCGGAGGCTCACGAGAACGGCTGCGCGCCGCTGCCGTCTCCGGGCGCCGAGGGCGAGGACCCGTCTTCGCCCGGCGTGGCCCTGAAGCGCAACATCACGCTGCTGAACGGCGTGGCCATCATCGTGGGCACCATCATCGGCTCGGGCATCTTCGTGACGCCCACGGGGGTGGTGAAGGAGGCCGGCTCGCCGGGGCTGTCGCTGGTGGTGTGGGCGGCCTGCGGCGTCTTCTCCATCGTGGGCGCCCTCTGCTACGCCGAGCTGGGCACCACCATCTCCAAGTCGGGCGGCGACTACGCCTACATGCTGGAGGTCTACGGCTCGCTGCCGGCCTTCCTCAAGCTCTGGATCGAGCTGCTCATCATCCGGCCCTCCTCGCAGTACATCGTCGCCTTCGTCTTCGCCACCTACCTCCTCAAGCCCATCTTCCCCGCCTGCCCCGTCCCCATCGGCGCCGCCAAGCTCGTCGCCTGCCTCTGCGTCCGTGAGTATCCGGGCCCGGCGCGCGCCGTCCTCCGAGGCACTCTGTACGCGCTCAGGGGCACGCCGGGCGAAGTGCGGAGGGAGCCTCGCTTTCGGAAAGCCGGGCGGGGAGAGGGAGCTGGAGCAGGGGGCTGCGTAGAGCACGTGGCCGGTGCCATTTCTGACACCGCCCAGGTGCCTAACTCAGGGTGCGGGGGGGGGGAGAAGGGGCTTCTCGGGGCGCAGTTGCTGCCGGTCCAGGGGGGTCCCTCGCGGTTGGGGCGCTGAGGAGGACTGGCCTCCTAAGACGAGGTTATTAAAAAAAAAAAATGGCCTCCTGGGACTAAGGGAGACGAGTGGGTCTCTTCGGTTGGGTGCTGTGGTGGCGAAGCGAGAGAGCTGGTAAATCTTAAGGCATTCGTTTAATTTGTTAAACAGAGAACATGGTGCGAAACGCCAAAGTTTTATAAGCAAATTGGCTTACCCTGATGTACCCTACTTGGAGTAGACCCACTGAGGTTAATGGATATGCCTAATTTTGGTTCATTAATTTAATCTGAATAGAACTCGGATAGATGCAACCCTGTATACTAAATAACAATAATTCCTTAAATGAGACCAGTAATCGGAAGACGTCGGTAGCAATGGAGGGTGCTTGGAAATCGGGAGTGTGTGTGTGTGTGTGTGTGTGTGTGTGTCGGAGCCTCAGCACATGTTGCCGCTTTCAGGTGAGGTTTGACTTGTAGAGCCGGCCCTGTGACTCAGGGAGAGCTGGAATAACAAGGGGGGGGGGGCGCGGGGCGGAGACTCAGTAGAATGAATTAGGCACTGTGTGAAAGCTACATTTTGTGCAGTTCAGGGTTTTATGGAAAACAAGGTGAAGTGGTCTGCTTTTTAGAGGGGGTATGGAGGGGCATTTTTCTTTTGGAGGAGGGGGCAGGAGATCCTGCTGTGGCCTGCCAGGTGTTGTTGGGCTCCAAGACCCATTTGCCATAGCAGCAGCCATCATGTCCAATGGTCAGAGATGATGGGGACTGGAATGCAGAGACCGCATGGGGGGGGCACAGCAAGATCCCCACCCTTTGCTTTAGAGGACTGTTCTCAGGGAAATAATGTTTCCTTGACTGTTAGTGCCCCCTCCCCTCTAGTTTCTGTAAAAACACTGGAAAATATACTGTACCCTTTTTTTTTTTACCTGGCAGGTAGTGTTTCTGAAGAGCCACAATTATTAAAAGCTGGTTCCACTTTCATCTTGTATGTATGTGGTCCCAGTTCCACTTGGCCCCAGAGAAGAGATCTCCTTGCAGTGAAAAAAATCAATATTTTAACAATTGTGTCGTGTGTGTGTATTTCTGATCCAGAAATTTAGCTCTTATCTTATCAGTCTTCGGGTAACTTGTGTGTTTATGAAGTTTTCTGTTTACTCTTTTTGCTATTTCTCCACTTGCCCAGTATCTGGCTCTGATAAGAATCACCATGCTGAATCAGGACCAAGGGTCTGTCTAGTCCGGCGTCCTGTTATCACGGTGGCTTGTGGTGGCTAGGAGCTGCCGATACCCTTGTCCTTCATGGACAAGGTGTAGGTGCCTCATCCACAAGCAAAGTAGGTATTGCTATTTATCTAAAGGGTCATTTAAACACTGTACATTCAAAGCACATTATTTTCCCTCTAGAGAATCCTGGGAGCTGTAGTAGCAGCTTTGTGAGAGACTATGGTGTAAATGTGCTTCAGATGCATTTTGTTGCAACTGTTTGAGTTAAAACTCTTACCTGACGCGATTTGTGGATAGCTGTTTTCTGAATGGATCCTTTACCTGAAGTATGAAGAACCTGTGGCCCTCCCAGTTATTAGGCGACTCCAACTCCCATCATCCCTGACTGTCTGTCTGTGGTTGGGGCTGATGGGAGTTGGTGCCCAACAATATCTAGGAACCAGGTTCCCCATGCCTAGTGTATTTCCATTTCCTAGCAAATGTGCCTTTTCCCCATTGGTGAAGAACTGTTCTTAGTTCTGTTGCTGTTTTGTTAATTTATTGTTTTTAGAAGTATTGCATAATAAGCTTATTCAGCACCTAAATTTTTAAAACTGGTGGATCAGAAGCAGAGTTCATGCTTTCCATCCAAAGGATTCAATCCCTGACACTTCCAGGGAGAGCCAATGCCAGCCAATATATAAAGACTGTGCTGAGCTAGATGGGCCAATCGTGTGACTTGATATAAGGCAGCTTCTTATGTTGCTATGCGCATATATTAAAAGATTGTGCAGGCACACATGCCTAGCAGACATGATACAAAAGGAAAAATTAATGGGTAGGGCAGAGGAAAGCAAGCACTGGACCAGCTGCTCCTTCCCTGGGCAAGGGATTCTCCCTCTTGCCCTGATGTTCTTCCTGGGAAGCAGAAAGTGCAGCCTCCCAGTGGCTCTCTAGATTACCTGTCTGATGGCAGAGCCCAGAGTGTGTTTACTTTTGTTTCTCCCTTTCCGTCCATGGAGGATTTTCAGTAGGATCCAAGGGATGCAGGCTGTTATTGTTTACACTCCCCCCAGCTTAACCTCCTGCATAGATAGCTCAGGGCAAATTGTGTTCTGTGCAGGAGTCAGCAGTGCTTTAAAGTCTCCCCCTGCATGTACATTGCCACTCCCTCTTTAATTCCCTTGGCTCCCGCCATCTGTCATTTTGCAACCTCTCCTCCTTTCCCCAGTTCATTTTGTCTCGCATACTTCACGGCCTGTGTCTGGCTGCGGAGGCTATACCTGTCACTTGTTTTAATTCCAAAGCAATTATAAAATATCTAAGCACTGTACAAAGCAATAACAGTATCACTGAAAAGAAAAATACTACATAGAACCAGTAAAACAGTAGTATAAAAGCATATAAAGAAGAGTCAAATTAAAGCAGAGTCAATTTTATGGCCTAGGGAAAGTCTGGGCAACAAGATCTGTCTTTACTGCCGACTGACGGTTGCGGCTTCACATTCCAAAGTAGCAGTGAAAAATACGACCATTTTGGGGTCACAGCCCTGTGATATTCTGTAAGGTGTGATGTCACAAGTAGAATTTCATCAGATGACGATGGTCCCTGTGTGGCACCTACTTTGCCTTGGCTGGCGCTAAATAAGCATTAAACATTCATGGGGCTTCTAGTTTCAAATTGCACTTTCTCCATTGGGGTAGATTCTCTCTCCCCTCCTCTCGCCCCAGGGCACTTGGTCTGGAGCAACCAAGGGAAAGAGTGCTTTGGAATTTGAAAATTGCACAATTGGTTTCGCCAAGCGCAAACCTCCCCATGGCTTGATGCTCGTTTTGATTGTGGCACTCTTCCCGGTAGGTGGGGTAGCTTGGCCTTGCTTGGTGCAGCCCAGCCAAAATTCTTAACTATAAATATATCTCCTTACTTTTCACACCCGTAAGGCAGGGCAGATTCCACCTGCCTCATCGTACTTACCTTGCATTCCCTTCCTTGTTTACAGGAATGTTTTCAAAATAAAATGCAAGAGCATCATCAGCTTTCCATCTTTGCTTAATGATGTTGTCTACAACCATGGAATGTGTGTGTATGGGAGAGAGGTACATTGGAAGCTGCCTTATTCCAGTCCAGGCTATTTGTCCATCTAGCCCAATATTGATTGATCTGACAAGTAAGCTCTCCAGGGTTGTGCCTTACTTGTCACCTGATACCTGATTCATTTAATTGGAGATGCCAGGGATTGGCCCAAGGCCTTCTTGCATGCATAGCAGGTGCTCTGCCATCTAGGTCTGGTCCCTGCCTTCTCAATGTTACTGGCTCCCCTTGTCACCTTGAGGCCCAGTGGTAACTTGGGGGAGAAAAGACAATGGTAACTTGGGGGCACTTTCACAGGGGGTCAATAGTGCGTGCAGATGAGCCTCTTCTTGGGTTGAGCACAGCTGAAAATACCTGGATTGTCTGGAAGCAGCAAACTCAGCATCAGGTTGTGCAGTATTTGGGTGCAAGGTTTTTTGTTTGACACCTGCCTGGATTATCTCACGTAGCAACAACAAATAGGTTCACAATTTAGAACCTAGTTGCTATCCTGACTTAACCTCTTCTTGGTACAGAAGCTTTTAATGCATGTCAAGTAAAAGTTGTTTTCTAACTTCGCAGGGTCTCAGTTTAGGGTACTTGGAGCGAGCTGCTGCCTGGCTTTTTTCTTCTGAAGCTTTTGGTTAAATCCTTCTATATGTTTCCTTTTGCTTTGGGAGATTACTAGATCCCTGCTAATTGGTGCCTTTTGATGTGCTCCTCCTTCCCTCCCTGTTCCCCATCCATATACATGCTTGAATTAACTGTGGAATCTCTGATGTGGCTCAGAGGGATTATTTCAACCCTACCATTACCTGTTCCTAGACTGAAAATTTGAAAGGCAGAGATTCCAGCCACACTCTCTGGCCTCCCAAGAGCTTTAGAAGGAGGGGAGTTGCTGGCCTGGAGCCAGCGCTAACACCTTGATCTGATAGTGTTACTTGGGAGGGTAACTCTCCCCCATGTAAGTGTGCTTTGGATCACCACCTTCTGACATGATCATCCAAACAGGCAAACGATGACCTTTTCCATTGCAGGAGAAATTGCAACTGCAGCGACTGGTGTTCAGGGACTACTGACTCTGACAAGTGGCAGCCAAACATGCCCGTTTGCATTCATTCATTCATTTAATTTACTCATTCATTCATTCATATACCATCTTTTAATCCTCACAACAACCCTGCAAGGTAGGTTAGGCTGAGAGGCAGTGACTGGCCCTAAGACACCCAGCAAGCTTCATGGCCGAGCGGGGATTGGAACCTGAGTCTCCCAGGTCCTAATCCAGCTAGTAGCTGTGCATAGCTTCTTTTGTCTGCCGTGAGTTCTGCTCTCTCCCCATTTAAAGCCACCCACACCTGTCAGCGCTGTCCAAAGCGGCAGCAAGCAATATTTGAATCCCTCTAGAAAAATACATACTTCATTTTATTTCCATGCTGCTTTTCTGCTGTTCAAAATATTCTTAAGGCAGCTTACATACATAACCACAACCTAACAAAAGGAGTCATAAAAGGTAAATAAAACATTAAAAACACACAACTGAACCATCTCCACATCAATCACAAGATCTAAAACAACGATGTAAAAAACCAACAGCAACAACCTCTAGCCCGAGTCTGCTCAGCAGGCTCAGCTTTTGTAGCTGGAGTCAGTCCTGGCCCCACCCTCCCAGGCCGTGTGGGAAAAGGCCTACAGGAGAGGGACCGGGTCCCCCAGGACTCACAGCCAAGATGGTCTCTGGTCTCTTCAGCAGCCCCAGCTTTTTCTAGCTGGGGTCAAGCAGATTCCCCTTCTCTCGCCAGGCATTTCTAAACTCTGTTCCTGCACAGAGCTTTGTGGGAGTGATCAGCTTATGCCTCATTCCCAAGTCTGCCTCCATTGGGGGTTCTGCATGTGCTGCCTGCCATGTTGGAAGCAGGGGCCAGCCTCGCACTGGACCATGTGACATGGTGGCGGAGGCTCTCTCTTGACTTCTGCCATTTTAGCGCCAGGTACTTTGGCGGCAGGCACGGCTGAGCTCAGCGAGCCTTAAAGCGAAAATGGAGACGGGGTGGGGTGGGGGGGAGAGACGCACGTAGGGGAGGAGGGGTGTCACGTGCTGTTGCCAGGCAACCCCTCGTGGTCCCACGTTGCTGCTGGATTCTAACGGGAATCAATGGGAGACAATTGTGTGGTTGCCCAGCAACTAGGCACGTGACTTCTCTGGTTTCCCCCCTCCTCTCTTTCCAGTTCAAGGCTTACTTCACCTCCCCGCCCCCCGCCTGGCCACTTGGTGGCTTGGCTGAACAATAATAAAGATGGCAGACAGCTGCCTGGGTGGGAGAATTGGCTCACCACTGGCTACACACGAATGAGAGTGTTTTATGTTTTTAGGGAGGCTAGCTGGTGGCTTTTACTTGGGCAGGATTGTGCCCAGGGGCTGCCAGCTGCTGACCCAGCTCTGACATGTCATCGGGAGGGAGAGGAGAATTTTGCAAAACTGGGCTTCAGCAATATTTTGTTCTGTGCTCCGGATGGTTTCGTGTGAACGCACCTTCGAAATCTGCTTCCTTGCCTACAACAAAGCCAGCTTTTTGCCCAGGGTGGGAGCAAATCTAGGGCAAAGGGTTCAAAGCACTTGATCAAAGCAGTTTTGACCCAGAGGGTTTGGCTCACTTGAGAAATGTTTGCTCCAGCTGCTTAGAATTGGCTGCTCTATAATTGCAGTATATCTTTTCCTCGCTCCAATTGGATGAGCAGACGGTGATAAATGGCAAACGCTAAAGATTGCACTGTTTATACTTTCGAAATCCAGGATGTTCTTCCAGAGCTCTCGGCGCTGCTGGTAAATACATCCGTCACAAGTCCGCTTGCTTGGATCTTCCCTTTGCAAGGAGCAAAACAGAAATGACTTCAGGGTTCTAAATCAAAGTTAAGAGGAGCTTCTTGACACAGTGCCATAGTTAAGTCATGCAACTCGCTCCCCCGAGATGTAGCTGTGGCCACCAACTTGGATGGCTTTAAAAAGGGGGTCTAGACCAGTGGCTAGGAACTGCTCCCTGGGGGGCAGTGGGATTACCTGGGGGGAGCCCTAAGGCAGGGGGCACTGGAAGTGCAAATGACTATCAGACACCGAAAAGCTTGTACCAGTGCATCACGTTCATCAATTTCATTGAATTAATTAAACTAAATAGTTTTAATTGCATTGGGGGGGGGGAACCAGACAATTAAGTGTTATTATTTTGAGTTTAATTGCCTTTATCATATCTGTGCAGAAGTGAGAATGGACTGAAGTAACTTGTAACTTGAACACCAGAGCACATCTGACCAGTCTGGTGTAGTGGATGGAGTTTGGATTTGAGTTATTTATTTATTAAAGTTCTTCAGTGCTCTCAAAACTGTTGATTCTGCAGGGGAGAGTTGAGTTCAAATCTCCATTCACCCATGGAAGCTCTCTGGATGGCCTTGAGTATGTCTCCCTCAGCTCCTAGCCTACTTTGCAGGGTTGCTGTGAGGATAAAATGAGCTCTTTGGAGGAAAGGTGGGATGAGACCATTTAATTTTATTGCAAAAGAACTGATGTGCTTCTGTGTTCGTTGGTTTCTTGAAAGCCCTGGGCTCCCCAATAAATGTGGTGTAAGCTGAGCTCTTTCTGTTTTTCACTCCTTTCCCGCTCCCCAGCATTCAAAGTTTGTACTTGGGAGCAACTTCTCAAACAGTCCCCTTTCTTGTGCTTTTTCAACCTAACTCTTTTAATGTGCTTTTCATGCCTCTCTGCAGAGGCAGGATCCAAGTTGCACCCGTAATCTCCCCGGTTTGCACAATTCAGTGCTTGTGTGATGGCTCAGTGCTTGCTCTGCTACACCGAGGATCATAAATATTTGTGCGTTTCCAGGGAGCAATGATGCTGCTTTGACCATATTAGGGGCTCGGTTGACTCTGAGCATTGATCCTTTAGCTGCTTGGCCGGACTAGGCGTCCCCTGATTGAGAGCTGCCCTCCAGATCCTGAAAGGTTTTGCATCAACATAACCACCTGCAGCAGTGCCCATTTGCTACTGATGCCTTGGCGATGTGAGCTTTCTCACTGCAAGCCAGTAACCTCCCAGGGTCCTGGTTTTTAACTAGGTTATTTATGTGTGTTTGGTCAGGACTTCCCAAGTGGCCTGCTAGGAAGTCTAGCCATAGTTCCTACCACCTTTTTGTCTCCCTGCCACCCTCTTGCCACACAAATGGGGAGGAAGAGAGGAACATGTGAGAAGTGGATTCCTCCTACCCTTTCAAGAAATCTGGTTAAGCAGGCCAGAAAAAAGTGGTTAGAGGTTTGGGGGCCAAATGGTTCCGGTCCAAGAACAGATTTGCTTTGAGGGCTGCCAGTTGCTGACCTCCACTCTAAGATTGCTTTTTGATGCTGTAGGTCCCTGACTCCTGTTTGTCTTGCATTTATCTTTCTTTGTGTGATGCTGCCTTGTCCTCTCGCCTCCTCTCCTAGAAGAGCTTACCTTGCCACAATCTTATTGGCTTGTTACTGTGCTACCTGAAGGACCCACACCATCTCTCCCTGCATCAACCAAGCTGCAGTCATCTGGGGAACCCCTGTTGTGCCGCCCTCTGCAGCCCAGTAATGTGTGGAGCATAGGATAGATCCTGCATAGGGATGCAGGATAGACCTTTCTCATTGAGCTGCAAGTCAGACAGTCTCGCTCCATGCCCCAAGAGGGGTCTAGTTCACTGTTTCGCTGAGCGCCTCTTGGTAGCAACACATTTTTCTTCCCGCTGGCATCTTGTGGAAATGCATAACCTGCTTTCAACTCTCCTTGCTTTTTCAACTTCAGGCGTCTGGCTCAAGCTTCTTAATCCCTTTGGCCACCAAACTTAACCAGATTTGTCTGTTGCAATTACTCCAAGCTATGAAGTGTGGTCATATCAGACCTGCCTTGGGTTTTCTGGCTTGCAGAAATTGTTCAGCACCCTCGCTCAGTTACAGCTGCACTGTGTTTGCAAAAGCACCACTTGCTTTTGCTTGCATCAGGCTCCCTGGCCTCTGGAAGGGCATGCTCCATAACTACTCATCCTGGTGGGTTTTTTTTTTTTGTCCTTTCGGAAGTGGAGCTTCAGGTCATAGGGATACAGGCTCCTCTCATTAACTGTGTGGCTGTGAGAAGATTTGCAGTTTCCAAGATCACCTGACGCTAACACTGGTGCCTGTGAGGAATGCTTTTGCTCCAGTTGTTTCCTGGGTATGTTTGCAGTTGTAGGAAGCATCGCTTGCTATCTATTCTAAATGATAGATAATGAATAACGCTGGGTCTGGGATGAAGAAGCCTCTTCTTTTGGCAAAGTTACCGTAAAGGTAAAGGGATCCCTGACCATTAGATCCAGTCATGGCCGACTCTGGGGTTGTGGCGCTCATCTCGCTTTATTGGCCGAGGGAGCCGGTGTACAGCTTCTGGGTCATGTGGCCAGCATGACTAAGCTGCTTCTGGCGAACCAGAGCAGCACACGGAAACGCCGTTTACCTTCCCGCCGGAGCTGTACCTATTTATCTACTTGCACTTGGATGTGCTTTTGAACTGCTAGGTTGGCAAGAGCAGGGACCGAACAACGGGAGCTCACCCCACCCCATCACGGGGGTTCAAACCGCCAACCTTCTGATCGGCAAGCCCTAGGCTCTGTGGTTTAACCCACAGTGCCACCCACATCCCTAAAGGTACCATACATATTAACAAAAGGTGAGGCTAGCAAAGTGGAATGCAGTTGTTTTTGCTTTGCAAGGAAAGCTGGCTAATGAGATTCAAGCACCTTCATTGATAGCTCAAATGGTTAGAGCATGGTGCCAATAATGCCAAGGTTGCAGGTTCAATCCCCGTATGGGACAGCTGCATATTCCTTCATTTATAAACTGGGTTACAAGGGATGAAAACAAAGTTAATATATTGAGACGGTTGTTCAGTGGTACCTCTGGTTATGAACTTAATTTGTTCTGCAGGTCCATTATTAATCTGAAACAGTTCTTAACCTGAGGTAGCACTTTAGCTAATGGGGCCTCCTGCCTATTTCCAGGTTCGCGGAGTCTGTAACCCGAAGTGTTTGTAACCCAAAATGTTTGTAACCCGAGGTACCACTGTACAGCAAAGCAGTGTGGGGTCTTGCAGCTTCCTGGAACCTGTACTTGCTGACATGGAAGGTCCAACCTTTTAATCTCTGGTGTGCTTACTAACATTGGGAAGTTTTCTTTCTAATGCCACAACTGAAGTGTTTAGTTCACAAATCAATTCAAATCACTCATAAAAAAATAAACACTTTAAACTAACTGAAAGGTTACTCTGCGATCTAAACGAGGCAGCAGATTTTTATTTTTAAATGGAAATACTTACTAAAAACCCCAAATGGCATGCGCCAGCTTCAAATAAGCATTCACTCATACGTGCATGAGAGATGAGAAGCGATACCTCTTCTGATATTGTGCCCTGCGAGAGAGACATGTGTTCCTATTTTAAAAGAAGCATAGCAGTAAGAACTGTTCAGCAGCCATTTAAGAGCAGAAGCCAGCTCCAGATCTGGGATGTAAACAGTACTCTGAGCAAACACCCACAAGATGCTACAAAGGTGGTGAAGACTGTGGCAAGTCTGACCGAATTTCAGAAGTAACTGACATCTCATAGTGTTGGCTTCCCTGCTACACGGTGTAGACCAGTGATTCTCATAATAGGATCCGTGGACCATCACATGAGCTTCATTCAGATGGCATGTATAAAAATGCAGTTAAAACGCATGCAGCATTTTAGCATAACACATTACAGTTGCTATACAGTGGTACCTTCGTTTACAAACTTAATCCATTCCGGAAGTCTGTTCTTAAACCAAAGCATTCTTAAACCAAGGTGAGCTTTCCCATAGCAACAGGGGACTCAATTTACAAATGGAACACACTCAACAGGGAGTGGAACACGTTCTGCTTCCAAGGCAAAGTTCACAAACCAAAACACCTACTTCCGGGTTTGCAGCGTTCTTAATCCAAGTTCTTCATAAACTAAGCTGTTCTTAAACCAAGGTACCACTGTAACAGGCAGACAAATTATTAACTGGTCCACCAAGATCCTCGGCAATTTTCTGCTGGTTTTGGGGGTGGGGGCGTTGAGAAGCCCCCGATGTTGACCATGCAAAAGTGATCAAGCCTCTTATGTGAAAAGAAGCATTGCCGCAGAGGAAGGTGCATCATACAGAGTCAAGTCAATTAAACTACCTAGCTCAGGATCTGGAAACTGTTCTGCAGGGTCTGTGACATTCTCGGGCCCCATTTAGAGATGCTAGGGCTTCATCCTGGGACCTTCTGGGTACAAAGCAGATGCCCTACCACTGAGCCATGACATACTTTTTCCCTGGAGAACCTTTGGGCTTTCTCATTTCCGTTTTTCCATGCATGTTTCCTCCGTTGACCAATTCCTATAAGTGAGTGGGCTTCCAGAACCCACTGCCTGCAAAACCCGTTCTTGCATTTCTTGGAAAGCCAGACAACCTGTCTTCATAAAAAACAACAACCCCAAAACAGCAGCTGCACCCACTGCACAAGTTCAGTTTCCTGTTGTGGTAGATGCAAACTCTCTTAGTAGGCTAATCTTTTGCTGAGGCCTTCTGCTTTTCTGCCATTCTGCAGCGTCACCTTAATTTATGGTGTACTATCACTGCAACTGTCCTCCTTACTTGCTCTTCCATTTGATTATTTTTTTTTTTACACCTATCTAATATGTTGTATTTTCCGCACCTTCATTTCCTGGCTGTTGGGATTCCTCTCTGGCTTCCGTTCCTGGTTTCAGAACCCTGCATTGTGCCGCTTCTTTCATCCGGCTCTGGTACTGTTTTGGTTCCTCATTCCTGGCGCCTTGGAAAGGATGTAGGTCCCTATGTGGGGGGAGCTCCTGAAAGAGGATCACGTGGAAGAAGCAGATGTTTGACAGCTAGCAGATTTGACCAGTTTCCGTTGAATCAAAGTTAAGGAAGGAGAGGCCATCACATTCAAAGGTAGATTCTTCCACTGTCCCATCTACAAATGGCTGTATTGCAGAAGACTCTATAACCAGTAGGAAACACATATTCTATTGCTTTTTAAAAAATCCTTTGGGAGGCAGATGGGGGGCTGCTTTGGCTTAATACCCCCTCCCCCGTTCCTCTTCTGGTTTTAGGAAACCTGTTGCTTGCATTGTTTGACTACACTGGTGTGGCTACCTTGCCCAACAATCGTTAAATGCTCAGTGCTGAATATGGCAAAACAATTACAGTGGTACCTCGGGCGAAGCACTTAATTCGTTCTGGAGGTCTGTTCTTAACCTGAAACTGTTCTAAACCTGAGGTACCACTTTAGCCTCCCACTGCTGCCGCACCACCGGAGCATGATTTCTGTTCTCATCCTGAAGCAAAGTTCTTAACCTGAGGTATTATTTCTGGGTTAACGGAGTCTGTAACCTGAAGCGTATGTAACCTGAGGTACCACTGTATCACAATTTTTCCTACTAGACACATATTTAAAGCAATTTCCCCCAACACTGCACATTTATGTATGTTATTTCCACTAATACATACATTTATATGCACACTTTACCCTAACCTCACGTACTACTTTAGTTAATGGGGCCTCCCGCTGCTGCTGCCGCTCCGCCGGAGCACGATTTCTGTTCTCATCCTGAAGCAAAGGTACTATTTCTGGGTTAGCGGAGTTTGTAACCTGGAGTGTTTGTAACCCAAGGTACCACTGTATTTATTTTTTAATGGGAGGTTGCTGCAACTAAGAGCTGTGTGAGCTTCAGACTTACATTGTTACTCTCATGCGTGAAAGCAAGCAAGAAATGAGCGCCTTCCTTCCTCCTGGAGGGGCTGTAACAGAGGCTCGTGCAGAGTTCCTGCTTTGCAAACACACATGATCTTGTTTTCTTACAACACTGTGCTCTGTCCCTGGCATGTTATGTGAGGGTGGTGTGGCAGAGGAATACCTCCCTCTGCCTGAAACCTTAGGAAGCTGCTGCCAGTCAGAGTAGGCAATGCCAAGCTGCTTGGACCAATGTTCTTTGACTCAGTGCAAGACAACATCATGCATTTGTGTATTTAGGGAGGAAACTCTGTTTCTGAGTGGACTTCTAACCAAAGGAAGATTTCTGTTTTGCTAATTTGAGGGAGGGAGGTGGAGTCAAGTCACTGACACATTACACACAAACACACTCCTTTCCTTGAGGCGTTTTCTGCTACTGGTTTGTTCTGTGCTGATAACCCCTATTTTTCACTCAGAATCCTGCTAGTGTGTTCTGATAGTGCCACTGTCTTCTCTTCTTCCCAAGCAGTCTGATGATTTTTAAAAACTACTTATGTGTCTTGAAAGTGACAAATTTGTGTCCTGTGCAGGCCTAGAAAGAGAGATACACAAATAAGTTACTGTGTGGAAGATAATGAGTCTCTCTCTCTCATCTTAAATGGCTTGTTTGTACAGTGACTTGGTCTCGCTTTATCTGTTCATAGTGGGAACTTCTAAAATTTAGGGAACGAAGGAGCCACTCATTACCAGCAAAGTTTTGTAACTTAAACCTCCCCTGCTGCCCCAATAAGGTTCTATAAACTTTTAAATAGTTGCTGCATTAGGTGACATAATGAAGTTTGTTTTCAAAATGCACAGCATAGAGAACCGGGATTATTTATAAAATATAGTTTTATTATTTATCAAAGTGCAGAGACACAAAGAGCACCTTTTAAGACTGCATTCCTTTGCACATTTACCTGGGGATAAGTCCAATCGAACCTTGACTTTCTGACAGTTAGAGCTGTTTGACAGTGGAACAGACTTCCGCGAGAGGTAGCGGACTCTCCTTTCTTGGAGGTTTTAAAGCATCTGTCATGTATGATCTAGTTGAGATTCCTGCATTGCAGGGGGTTTATCTAGATGACCCTTGGGGACCCTTCCACCTCTACAGTTCTGTGATTCTATGAATGGCACCTTGCAAAACAAATGGAGTAGTGCAGCCATCCCAGCCATATGTGTTGGGAACATGCTTCCCACTAGCTCCAGCCAGCATGAGTGTATGATCCTGTGGCTGCTGGGAGTTGTAGTCCAGCACTTCTGGAGGGCGCCAGGTTGGAGAAGACTGGAGAAAAAAAGCAAAAACCTTTGGGCTGCTTGCCGCTCCCATGGGGGGGGGGGGAGGCTTAAGCAGCTGCTAAGGATGCCTCCTCTTGGCATCCTTCCTTTCTGCTGTTTTTACACATGCCACAGTTAGCCAGTTAAAAGTGTGCCAAAGTGGCAAGGGTGCCAGTGGTAAGGGTGCGTTGCCAGCTTAGCCCATCTGAGTTCAAAGTGTCGGGTGCCCTGCTGGATCTTGCAGTGCCGTCTTCAAATGCTGAGTCAGCAGATCTGGCTTCCTTCATCTGTGGTCTTGTAGGGAGTTTGAGATCAGCTCCTGCTGAACATATGTATCTGTTTACTTGTTGCTGCGTATATGAGCCTCGGAAGCTTCTGTCTGGCTGCGCTTCATTTCTATACTTAGATGTGCAGGTGTTCTGACCAGCCTGGGAGGGATGCTACATTAAGAGTGGGAGCACATGGTTCAAATCTTTGTTTACTTGGGTGAGGGAAACATGCACTCTGCAAATGCTCCAGGGTCCTCTTGGCACTGACGTATTACTCAATAAGTGTTTCAAAGTAATGTGTGTTGCCTTGCTTGCAGTCCTCACCAACAGCCCTGTAAAGTAGGGACAGTATTGGCATTGCCCAGTTTGCAGAAAGGAGCACTGAGGCTAAGCTAAGAGAGACTGACTTGCTTAAAGCACCCGTCCCCCGTTAGTTCTTGGGAAAGGTTCCAGGGCTATACCTTGGTGTGCCTTAAGCCCTGGAGGTTTTTAAATAAACAGGGCAGTATTCTGCAGGGAGGAGGTTGCGGAGATGTTGCCCAAAACTTTCAGGCAGGAGTGCCACTGGACGGGATTGCAGTGTACGTTTTAAAACCGCACTGCTCAAGCCTCAAGGGGGAATGTTTTTTCTCACACTCCTGTGTGCTTGCATTCTCATAGTGTGCAAACATTTTAATAAAAATGTGATGCAAAGATAGCCAGCGTCCTCTAGATAAGGCAGTGACTGACTCTCTGCAAAGGGATGCTGGGTGCCCCCACCCTGCCGAAGGAGGCAACAGCAGCTTTGCAGGCAAATACAATATGGGGGTGGAGAGGGGATTATGCAAAGGAGCTTCCGGCTTCTCGGGTTGCTGCCTCTTCCTTGCTGCAGGGCCAATCGGTGGCGCTGGAGGTGGCACCTACTGAAATGGGCAAAGGAGCTGTTAGGTGTGAATGATGCAACTGTCCTCCTCTCTTGCTTGTCCTAGCTTTGAATCATCTGCAAGGAAGTTGAATCATTCATTCACTAGGGGGGGAAACCCCAACTAGGACTTCCTGGATAGCAAGCATTTTGAGTGTAGCTCGAGTTTCCCCTACTCACCATGTGTTACTGCATCAAAAAGATGCAGTAACCTTACTTGACGGGAAAACTCCCCAGCTAGGAAGGAGGTAGCATCCTCCCCTGTGTTTCAGAATCTGCAGCTGTGAGCTTTGAGTGATACTGTTGTTTCTGCCTTAGGATGTGAACATCTGCTTGTGGGGAAGTGTTAGTGTTTTTTTGTAACCGGAACTGTGCTAGGCACTGCTGCTCATAGACCATCCACGTGGCCCTGTCTTTGCAGAGAGTGTTTTCAAGTCTGCATTAGAGGCCAGGGTGTGATAGGAGGGAGACTGGGGGGTGGGGGTGGGCCAGGGAAGAGCTGGGTGGCAGCAGAGAGATCCAGGTACAGTATAGTTTGGAGAAAAGTCCTCAATCTTCTTTCTCACGTTTATATGCTACAGGATGAGCCCTGAAGGGGCCCCAAAGCGACTCTCAGTTGCCTTGTGTATCCGTGTTGCTTTTAAAACACTTACCAGCTTAACTTCAGTGCAAAACAATGAAACCAAAAATAAGGTGGGGAGAGTGCTCTGGTCCTGCTTGTGGGCACCTTGGAGGCACCTGGTAAGAACAGGATGCTGGACTGGATGGGATTCTGATCTAGCAGCCAGGCTCTTCTTGCATCCTCAGTCAGAATATCTGAAACGGAACCAGTGCAATGTCTGCTGCTTCCCTAGAATCTTCCTCCAGAGCTCCCCAGCTAGAGAAGAGGCTGAGCTCTCTAGGCTTTCCCTTTGAGAGGGAAAAAGAGCAAGCCTTCAGGTGGAAAAGCTCTCACCAGGCAGCACTCTAGAGGAATGTAGAATTGGAAGGAGCGTGTCTGTGTGTTTGTGTGCAGGTGCCGGCAGCATGGATGCATTTATAGTGGAGACAGTTTCAGAGGAAGCAGTCTGCCAAGTGGAGTCCTAGCAACCACAAGCTTCCAAAAATTTTGGCCGCAGAAGTGCATCCATGCATTGGCGAGAGTAGTGCAGGTCTCATTTATTTTGTATGTGTGTGTGTGTTTTTCCCTGGTGTGGGCAAGGGGATATTCATTGGCCTGGATCCATTTGCACAGATCCTACACTGTGCTTTGCAGGTACAACTCCAGCAGATGATGGGGGTGGTGGAGTTGTGCTGAATGTGGCATTCCAGCTGTGCCTTGCCCTCAATCTTTAGTTTGGTGTATTTCTTTTCCTGTTTCTAAAAAAAAGAGAGGGTGGCTTGCGAAGCTCCTACTCCAACAGTGAACTAACCCACCTTGATCTGTTCCTTTCCAGTACTGCTCACAGCTGTCAACTGCTACAGTGTGAAGGCTGCCACCCGCGTCCAAGATGGCTTCGCGGCTGCCAAGCTCTTGGCTCTTGCCTTGATCATCATCCTGGGCTTCGTTCAGCTGGGAAAAAGTGAGTATGTGTGTTTTGCTTCTTCAAAAAACAGGATGGAAGTGGAGGAGAAGGTGGCACAGGGGAAGGGGAAGGGGTGGCAGGTGGTTAGGGAGGACTTCCCCCAAATTCTGGCTCTAGCAGCAGAGGCAGAACAGCTTTAAATACTGTACCTGATTTCGCTGTCTGCAGCTCCAAAAGCTCCAGGAAAGGGAGGCAGATTTAGGGGAGCGCAGCCACTTTAGTTGCACTTGGCATGGAGCAGCTATGTTGTAGAATGGAAGACAAGAGGTGGGGGCACCAGATTTTGGCGTTTGGGACCCCAAGGCCTGCCACTGCAGGCAGCCCCCCTGTTTCTTCTATTTGAGACTAGACTTGATCGCTCTCATTATGGTCCAGGGAAAACAAAACTGCATTTTCTCAGGTACCTGCAAAAATAGGAGAAACGTTCCAGAAAATGCCTTGTAACGGCGCATCTTTCACTTGGGCAATCTGGTAGTTCTGAGATCTGACCAGATGCTCAGGACAAGCTTTCAGAAAGACGAAATTCAGCAGCTACGGCTATTCCTAGCCTTCATGGATATGAAATACTAGTGAAAGCTTCATTTGCACAGAGACATCCATGGCACATCTGGTCTCTCTGTTTCTTCTTATTCTAATCTTAAAATTCAGTTCCCTGTATTGTCACCTTCATTTGTGGATTTCATCTCTCCCCCCCCCCCCCCAGGAAACCACTCAGGAAAGTTAGCATTTTTAGTGTGAATTTCTCCGAATAGAGACAATTTTTGTATACAATTTTGACTACTATACAGATTTTGGAAGCAATTTCCTCTAACGTCAGGCATTCTTGTCTGTTACACTCACAAAGTGCATGCATTTTTACTCATATTTCCCTACGGCACACACATTTTTGTACACATTTTATGGTTGCCGGACTGCACTGCAAAAAAATTCAGAGTACAAATGTCGAAGTGTGGTGTGTTCTGGTTTGCGTATTGGTTTACGGTGTGCAAATTAGGAATTAGCTCATTAAAATGCAAACAACATCAAATGTCTCCCGCATCCTTAACGATGAGCGACCCTTGACAGCCTTTATCTTCCTTCCTCCCTCATTTGCTGTGCTCTCTGCCCCACATCAGCCTTTTATGAAACGAGAGTTGCTTGGGAAGTGCCAAGTTTTCCCCTTGACGCTGTCTGACCTTCCCTGGCTCAGATCTTGTCCTCTTGACTGCATGTTCCCTCTGCCCTTCCTGCCTGTATCGCTGTTGTTTTTAGCATGGCAGGACGTGGTGGGCACCTGAGCCAACCCCTCATTCAACAGGGGTCCAGGCAGGCTGGTCACATGGCTTGTGGCAGCCTGTTTCTGCTTTCGCTGCTTGTCTAGGAGAGGAGATCAAATGCCGGGATGGTGTTTCCCTTCTGTGTGTTTTCGCCAGCCGGCGGGGCTTGCTTGGTGCAAAATAGCACACACACGCACACCCCTTCCACTCCTACTTGCTGGATATTTGACTCCCAGAAGAGAGATGCAGGCAGACGAATGACGTCTGTGGGCTGTCAGTACAGGGTAGTCTTCATGAGGAAACTGCGCCCCCTCCTGTCCTTCTGGGGAAATCTAGAAAGCAAGCAGGGGGCTGTTGCCTCCACCCCCATCCAAAGAGAAACATATAGAAGATCGATTGCCACAGGATGCTAGAAGTCAGGAAATAGGTGCTTGTAATTTTAACCACACTTGCTTTGCATGCACATGTTCAGTGCTGGTGTCTGTCTTCAGGTAGGGCTGGGAAACTCCTCCTGCCCAAATCCTGGAAAGCTCCTGTCAATCAATGTAGAGTTTATGCTGGGCTAGCTGAACTGGTGGTCTGACTCAATATAAGGCAGCTTTATGTGTTGGTAACACAGAAGTAACATAGGTTTCCAGGAATTCAGGCATACAGTTTGTGCCTGGGCTTATCTCAAGGGCTTGCCTTCTTCTGTACAAACCCAGAAGCTTGTCAGTAGCCATCAGCAGAGGCCTTGCTTCACATCTTGCCACCTTTTGGCTTTTCCCTACCAACGCCTAGATGAGCCCTTGTATGACCTCCATGGTGCATGTGTTTATGTTTCCTGTCAAAAACGAACATTGGAAGAGCCCTGCTGGATCAGATGAGAGGCCCATGCAGTCCAGCATCTTGATCTCACAGTGACCAACCAGATTACCCATGGGGAATCCACTAGTGGGACCCAGAGTGCAGCTTAAGATTTCCAGTAACTAGTGTTCAGAGGCTCTCTTTCTCTGACAGCGGAAGTGGGGCAGCAGCCATCAGGGTTAGCGGATAGCCTCACCTCCCATGAATTTGTCTTCTTAAAGCCACCCAAGTTGGCAGCCATTGCTACATCTTGTGGGAGCAAATGTCGTAGGTGATCTATGTCTGAAGAAGTCCTGAATTTTGTGTCTCCTGGATCTTCCGGCTTCCGGCTCAATTGGATGACCTCTCTCTCTCTCTCTCTCTCTCTCCCATCCCCAGTTAGTAGGCACTGGTAGCCATAACCATGACTGTTCTGTTTTTATTTTGTTAAGGACTGGAAGGTCTAAATGGATTTTTGTTTTAGTTACAGCCCTGGTCTTCAAGTGTTATGCGGTGTGTGTGTGTTTACAGATGGAGATTTGTTTTGCTGCTCTCTCTGTCTTGCACACTCTTGTTTATTTTTGTGTGTGCTTAACTTCGCAAGCTGCTTTCAGGCATCTTGCAGCTTACAAGCGGTCTAGAAATGCAAACAAATAAATGGAGCTTAGTGAAGCAGTTCTGTCCAATGAAGATGCAAAGGGATAAAAAAAGAGCCTGTCTCTTAAGTTGAAAGATTTTCTTCCTTCCTTTCTTAACATCTCAGCATTTTAAAAGAAGAAAGCTAACTTTGTTAATTGTGTTTGTTTCCTTCTAAATGGCAGAGCCTCGTGACACAAACTCTCGAAATGTCTTGCCAACCCGGACCTGGTTGGTGTCAGCACAGATCTCTCTGCTCAGCATTTTTCAGTATTTTTTGATAAACGGATAAGAAGCGGATGGGAACTTTTGAGGGAGGGATTCCTTCCTCTGTAAAACAAAACAGAAGGTTGTTGGGGGGGAGGGAGGGAGCCCCTCTATTCTGGAGCAATATAAGGGACACTTGTTTAACAACAAAGGATTCAGAAGGAATTCTCCACTTCTCTTTGCCCTCCTCGGAACTTGCAAGATATTATTTTTCCTTTCCCTCTTCTCCTGTTACTGCCTCCCCCTGTAATTGCCTTGTGACCTTTGGGCAGTTTTTCAGCGGTGATGCTTGCAAAACACACTTTTTTCTTCTTCCCACCCCTTCCATATTGCATAGGGTGCTTTGCTCAACTTATTTCCTCCTTTAAGGTGGGCTGTCGTTAATGGCCATGGAATGCCGGCATCACCTTTTGGGCTCTATTCTAATAATAGCCCTCCTTTAATATCTCCAGAGATTCCTTTCTCACTCACAGGAATCTGCCTCAAAGGTCTTCTCTGCATCTCAGGTCATGGTTGTGCAAGCAAGAAACCTGCAGACTCACAGCTGTAAACTGACTGTAGATTTTGAAATAGTTGACATTTGTGTTTCTATCACACTCCCCCCCCCCATTACCTGTGCGCATCAATAAGAACTAGGGAGTTGGTTCCTTTTTCCTAACAAGATCAACACCCCAAGGCACTCAGCTTCTGAAATCTGCACATGATGACAGGTTCTGCATTCTTGTTCTCTGCCGTCACAGAACTCTCGCTTTGTGCACAGGATGCAACCCAAAAAAGGTACCCTGCACATGCTGTGCATAGATAATGATGGGAAAACTGTGTTGTCTGGTTAAGAGCCATTGGTCTGGTTGTTGGGTTTACAACCTCACCCCTTGATGTGCTGCACTTCACAGTTCCCAGAAGCGATTCACAGTATTGATTTTTTTGTTTTTAATGGGCGTTTAATGCATTTTATATTAAAAACCTTTGTTGTGGTGGTTCACAGGTCTTATATGCACAAAATAGCCATTAAAACAACCTTGAAGCTATCAAATACAATAATAGAGCATCAAAGAGTACGTTAATAACCAAGTAGCGAGAACAGAAAAACTAAGTATGCAGGCAGATCCTAATCCAACTTTTGCCAGCCTTCTTCCCTCCAGATATTTGTCCTGCCCCAGCCCAGCTTTCTCAGCCACCACATCAAACCCCCAAAATGAGATTCTTCCTCACCTCATGGCTTTTCTCTCACTGTGCCTCAACAGAAGCCCTATATCAGGGCACTCCCATCTTCTCTGGATCCGCATTGCACCATTTTCCCTGCTTGCAAAGCAGCCTTTGCCAACCCTGGTGCTCTCCAAATGCTTTGGAGTACAATTCCCATCAGCCCCAACCAAAAGAGCCACACGATCCTGGGCTACAACTTCGACCCCAGTAAATGGAATAGTTTTGATCCACTGACAAAATGATGCTGAAGTCAGCACTTAGCTCTGTGGGGAGCATTCCATAGCAGGACTCTTTTCTCTAGTCACCACTTACAAAGGGAGGGGTACCCAAAGGCCTTGTGCAGTTCTAGATAATTGGGCTGGGGGCAATAACCTATTCCCACCTGCCTTTGAGAACAGAGATCTTTCCAGTAAAATGTGCACCTTTTGTGTTTTCAGTGGCCCAGTGAGTAACCGCTAAAGGAACCATTAGCATCAAAATTTGTAATGGCAAAGATGCACAAAAACCCACCTCTTCTTCTACTAAGTTGGCTTGGGCAGGGATGGCCTGGCCACAGCACTTCATGCATTGGTAACTTCAATGTGCTATATGCAGGGCTAACCTTGGGCCTGGTCCAGAGGTTCCAGCTGGTGGAGAATGCTTTGGCCAGACGGTTGATGGGGACGCACTGTTGCCAGCACATAACTGGTGCTCAAAAGCTTGCACTGGCTGCCTGCATGCTGCTGGGCCAGCTTCATTGTTCTTGTATTCAGCTGCAGGCCCCTGAACAGCTTGAGTCCAGGATGTTTCAAGGCAGCCCAAGCCCTTACAACATCCCTGCGTGATGGTTGAGGTCTGTTAGTGGTCCTCCGTGGCTCAGACGTACGGCTCATATCCACCAGAAGCTGTGTGCTCAGTATCATGGGCCTGATTTTGCAGATCTCTCTTCCAGTTGAGTTCAGACAGGACAGCTCCCTGTTGAACTTCTGGCATCTACTGAAAACGTTTTATTCAGCACTGGCATTTTAACTAGTGTTACAGTTTCAATGAATTTTTATCTTTCCTATATTTTATTTTTTGTATACTGCTTAGAGACAACTGTAGGTATTTAAATTGTTTAAATAAAAAAAAATAAGTTCTGGCTGCTTCTGCATGTCTTTGAACTAAATACTTTTTCAGGTCAGCTGTCAGACCCAGCTTTGCAGTAAAGCCATTTTCCTCCCGTCTTCTGGGGCTCCTCTTCTGAGCTTCTGCTGAACAGATGCAGGGTCATTTAAGGACACTGCAAGTGCGCCTAGCTTTGGTCACTCTTCATGGGAAGCTTAGGTGTGTGACTTTGGCTGAATGTCTTATTTTTTAAAATGGTGTTCTACACATCTGTCACGCAGATGGGGAAGTTGTAGCCTTCCACATGTCGCCCTCCCAACTCCCTTCATCCTTGATCGCTGGCTGGAGGTGCTGGGAGTTGAGAGCCCCCGGTAACAATTTCATTACAGGCCCTGCACCAGTTTGATTTTATCAGTATTTTGGATAGCTGTGTTACACTATTTTATGCTGACCTCTTTGATAGTTTTCTTTCCAAGCCCGGATAAACACTTTTGTAATTGTCATGTGGTTCAGACATCTTAGCATGATCTCAGCATTGCTTTTTTTGAGAGGGGTGACTAAATAATGAAAAGTTGAAAGTAAACGAGGAGAAAAACAACACGTTTCATTAGGTGTGATTACATACTTAATTACTTCATCCATTAGAAATTATATTAGTATAATCAAATACAAAAGACACACACGGGAAATCAGTAAAGAGAGGTGGAGAGATAAAAGCCGATGATAATAACTACAATTTGAGGATCTAAGTGGTTTATAAATTTTGGGGAGCGGGAAATTGGACTAGGAATAAAATGTGCCCTTTACACTCCATAAGAAGGATCTCTTGCAGTGTTGCAAAGGATTCCGAGGCAGATCATATATATAATTTCTAGCCGAAGCTTGTGCAGTTGGGCCGCTCTTGACCGTCTAAGGAACCTCATTACCTTGTTCACTCTTGTGAAAGAAATATTTACCTCCAGAAGAAAGAGCGCTTTGTCCAATTCGTTTGGCCGGTGATGCTTCTCCCAGGGGAGGCTGGCGTCTTTATTGTACTCAGATTCCCTTTATTGGTGGACATCGCCCCTTCCCCACCTCTTCCAGCGAGGCTTATCCGACTAATTCCTTGGTTTGGCACCAACGTTGGGGAAGAGGGGATTGTCTCGGATTTTCTTATTAGAACCAGACCTGAAAGAGGTGAGAACAGCCTTCTTTTCTCCTCCTGGATGGATGGCACTTGAGCACAGGCACCAGAGTGCAGAACACTCACCTGGCGCTTTTTCTAAATTGTGTACCTCCATTTATGACTGTATATGATGCTGCAGCAAAACATATGGCAAGGGCAAACTAGAAAGCACCGGAGCCCTGCTTCTGGGTCCTTCCCAAGGAAAAGCAGTGGTGATCTTCAAAAGCAGAAATTTCAGGAATGACATGGGGTTTGTAGACTGGGCTGCCAGAAGAATTGAAGCCTTTGAGCCTGTTGCGCATCCATATTCTGCCCTGTGATCTTATTAGTATTATCAGGTGATCAGTCAGGAACCTTACAGTGCACTTCTGTGTGTTCCTTTGCAAGTGGGCTTGTAGTCAGTGCTGTTTAAATCCAGCACCAGATGCAAGCTGCACTGGGTTCTGTTCCACTTGGGATATCCCAGTTAATTAAAGTTCTAGCACAAGTCTTTAGGGAGGAGCCCGGAACATAGGAAGCTGCCATATACAGAGTCGGACCATTGGTCCATCTAGACCAGCATTGTCTACAATGACAGGCAGCAGCTCCCCAGATTTCGGACAGGGAACAATCACAGTCTTATCTGGAGATGCCGAGGATTAAACCTGGGAGGGTAGATTCTCTAGCACTGAGCTGCAGCCCTTCCCATAGAATGGAGGGACTTCTTTACATCCCTCCATATTGTGGGGACTGTCCCATTTGTTCCTACTCTCTGCTTCCAGTTTCTGATCCAGAAGAGGTCCTTTCCTCTTATTCCATGACTGCTAAGCAAACTCGGGAGGCTTTGGGGAGGAACTTCCATTGAAAGCCTTTTGGAAGCTCAAGCTCACCTCTTTAGGTGATGCTAAAATCCCAGATTCAGCTTGTGATGAAAAGCCCCAGAGCAAAAGGCAAAGTGGAGTTGGCAATGCCCAAACCCTAAATCACTCCTGATTTGCAAAGTTGAGCTGGCAACATGTTGCATCGCGCTCTCTGCCGTGCCCGCCTGGCTTCAGGCACCGTGGGCACCTGCCTTTGCCAGCTGGGCACGCCTGGCCCCGCAGGGCCCTCTTTCACCTTGGATAGGATGCTTGAAACCTGTGATTAAAAAGTAGGCAGGCCATATGGCACATGCACACTTACCTGTGCAATTATGCTCCTCACCCTACAGTGCAAAACTTGGTTAAGTTTTACTGTTAAGCTTCTCTGGCAGTGTTGAGGGCTATGTAGGCAGCTTGTGGCCTTAGACCAGGGGTGAGGAACTGGGGGCCAAATGCAGTCCCTCCTGGCCTCTCTGCTTAACCCTTGGGGCACCCACCAGGACACCCTCTCCTCTAGTACTTTTGGCTTGCTGCCATGTAAAGTCTTTTGCAATGAAGACACACCTGTCTTAACGGAAGCACAAAGCCAGACTTGTAACTTTGGTGTTTCTTCCAGAAGCTCAGTGTGGCAGCTGAAATTATATTTGGGGGAGAATTAAGCAGAGTTTGCATCACATCACATCTAGCATGATTTCCTTTTCTACATAAATGTGTACATAATCGTCGTCGTCCCCCCCTTCAAACTGGCACTGCCCTGTGCTGGATTACTCAGTAGGCAGACTAGGAACAGCCTTAAGGCACCAGTAAAGCAGGAGCACAAAACAAAAATGAGAATTTTTGTTGGAAACAATTGGACATTTCAAAAAACAACATTGAGGTAGTCATCATGGGAAAAATAATAACTTTGTTAGACTTTCTTACTTCTTCTTCTTCTTCTTCTTCTTCTTCTTCTACTGCCCTTCATCTGAGGATCACAGGGCAGTTTACAGTTTTAAAACACAATAATTATAATTTAATAATAATTTATTATTTATACCCTGCCCATCTGGCTGGGCTTCCCCAGCCACTCTGGGTGGCTTCCAACAAAATATTAAAATACAATAATGCATCAGATATTAAAAGCTTCCCTAAACAGGGCTGCATAACATAAGAACAAACAAAGCAATACCCCCTCCCCTGTTTAAAAGGCGGTTGATTGTTTAACAGCCAAAGTCCTGAGTGAAGAGGAATATTTTCACTTGGCACCTAAAGATATGTAATGAAGGCACCAGGTGAGCCTCCTCAGGGAGAACATTCCACAAAGGGGGAGCCACCACAGAAAAGGTCCATTCTTGTGTTTCCACCCTCTGAATCTCTCTGTTCTCTTTTTATTATTTATCCCCACCTAAACCAAGGGGGCATCCTACGAGCATAGACTGAAATAATGCGAGGAAATCAGATCCGGCCATGAATTGCACCAGACATACATGCATGTAAACGTTTTAGCATGCATGTAAGTTTTGTGCCATTTCAGAAATAACACTTTGCGGTTCAGTATTGCTTTTATTTTAACTGTCTATGTGGCGGCAGCATAATCTTCTCAGTGCCTAGGACCTCTAAAGGTCTTAATCCCTCCCTGGCGCTGCCCCTCTCCATGTCTGCAGCAAAGTTGCTATTCTCTGCGCTCTGAGTTGCTCCATCTCTTGCAGCCTCTTGCTGAAACCAGCAAGCTTCCCTTGGGCAAATCTGTACTGTAGATGAAGGTGTTTTGTTCCTGGCTGTGTTGTGAGCCAAGCAAAGACCCTTAATTAGCTTGTGTTCCGTTGGCCTGGAAGCCCACTTGGCCGGCTTCTTACTTCTTCATCCTTTTGTGGCCTCTGATCCAAATCTTCTGAGCGGCTCAAAAGCCAGAGGAAATAGGCTTAGGGAGAAGCAAGTCAGACTACTGCAGGGCGTTCTGTCTTGAAAGCCAGGAAGAGGACGTGCCATGAGAAAAGCTGCAGCGTTTGGGACTTTTGGTTTAGAGAAAAGGCAAGAAAGAAGTGATACGATGGACGTTTATAAAATGATGCATGGCATGGAGACAATGGGTGGAGAACAGTTTTTTCTCCCTCCCACATAATACTAGAACTCGTAGACATGAATGTTGGAAGATTCAGGACAGATAGAAGAAAGTATTTCTTCATGCAGCACATAGTGAAACTATGGAACTTGCTGCTACAGAAGACAGCGATGGACAACTTTAAAAGAGGACAACTGCATGGAGGAGCTATCAATGGCAACTACCCTGGTGGCTATGCTCTGCCTCCAGAGGTTAAAGCAGTAATACTTCTGAAGACCAGTTGCTGGAAATCACAGCTGGGGAGAGTGCTGTTGTGAGTTTCCTGCAGGCATCTGGTTGGCCACTGTGAGGACAGGGTGCTGGACTCCACAGGCCATTGGCCTGATCCAGCAGGCTCTTCTTACTTTCCCAGGAGTTGCTTTCCACAGCATTGTCTATTGGCCTCAGCCAGCATGGCCAGGCTCCCATCAGCCCCTGCATTACACAGCCATGCCGGCTGGGGCATGTTGTGAAGTTGGCATCCCCAGAAACTGGAGGGCAGCAGACAGGCAAAGGCTGTTGTGTTTTGCAAGCAGGCGGAATGATGCAATGGGGTCTGGTCGAGATGGGAATGCCCTGATTTGGGCCTCCTGTTGGGGCAAAAGCTATCAGATGAGGAAGAATCTCGCTTTGGGGGTTTGATGTGGTGGCGGCTGATGAGGTTGGGCTCAGGCAGGATGAGCCCCACCTTGTTTGTGAGAAGCCTTCCAGACAAAGTGGGGAGCAGGATGGTACAGGATGCCTGGTGTTTGTTCCCAGGCGCTGGCCTTGTGCGAACACCAGGGGCTCTTCAACTTGAGTTAATAATGTGCTTTTAGCCCAGCAGGGGAGGAGGAAATCTGGCAGCCAAGGCCCCATTTGTGTGTGTGCTCGTCTCAGTACATTTTAATAATAGCACTTCATGAGTGTTTGCTAACAAACTTTGCACTCCTAAACTGCAGCGGAGAAGAATTAAGTCTTCCTTTTGTAACAAGGAGAGAGAAGGAAAGTTCATTTTTGTTTTGCCCTGAATTCACATTAGCGGTTTGGGCACTCTTGGATTGGGGTCCTGAATCTCCCCCTACTTTTTTAGGGCAAAGTAGATGTTGGGTACCTTCTTTGAAGCTCTGCAGCTCATAGCACATGCTTCACACTCAGAAGATCTTGGAATTCCAGCCCCCAGTCAGGATCTCAAAATCTGGGGAGCCGCTACCACTCCATGCAGAGCAGGGGCTGGGCGGAAAGTAGAGCTCAGTCTATCGGTAGACTTGAACTAGACGTGACTAAGAGTTTTTGACCAGTGCTAGAAACTCAGATATATAAGCTAGGTGCCTTAAACCAAGGTTACAGTCACCAAAACGGAATGTCTAGTTGCCATTTGGGGGGCAAGACAGCTCTAAAGTCTTATTTTTTAAATGATGGACTGACTGTGACATCTGGCTAGTTCAGATGACAACCTTGAGCTAGGTTAAGAGCTTAAAGAATAAAAGTCACTTGATCCAGGGATAGTCCACATATATCTTGGCCTATTCTGACCTCTTTTTCTTGATGGTGACTGCTCCTGCTCAGGCTGCACAGAAAAAGCATTTTGGTTCTGGAAATTCATTCTGATTGTGCAGATAAAATATAACTGATGGAATTCTACAAGATGTGGTGGTATTAGTGTGTGAAAACAGTCTAGATCCAATGATCCGAGGCACGCACCTCCAGATGGTGGAAATGTCAGGCACCATCCTGGCACCCAGGCATCTTCACTTGGTCACAAGTAGTTGATTCCTTGCTTTTGACTCCTTGTTTAACAAGAGCGGCAACCAAAGGATGCTTTTCATCCAAAGTGGGCTGCTGAAATTAAAACAAGGAGTGGGCTCTGGGACTGTGAGCTCATTTCAGTTCTCCAACTGGACATTTCACAAGTCGCAAGAGGAAGGGGTGTAGCTCAGTGACAGAACATGCAGAAGATCCCGGGTTCACTCACTGGCAGGATCACGACTGTCTCCTGTCAGAAACTTTGGAGAAGCCACTGCCAGTCAGTGTAGACAACACTAAGTTCTAAAGTTGGGGTAGCTTTGGGCATTTTGTCTACATATATAATTAGCATTCTGCCAGGACCCAAGACCAGCACCCCTGGGACTCTTGGCTCCATCTCAAACCCACTTAGTGTTGGAGATCAGAAGACTTAAGGTGCCTTCAGACCATTGTGGGGGCCTTTGAGGTATTGCCTTCATTGCCTTTTATCTTGCCAATTATATCAACTGTTCCTTCCCCCATTTTAGGCCTACCTATACTCATCTTAAATAATTGCAGTTAATAGCCCCTTTATGCCAGCTATCCAGCCCTGTTAGGACTATGCATCCATGGCATGAAAATTAGGCATTCCAGGCATGAAACAACTCAAATTTTCTTTCTTTCTCCCCTCATCCTCCCACAAAGGAGCCCTTGGGTGGTAATTAAAAAGGACAGGCCACCATTTCCAGCAGTTCTGCCCTCTTAAGAACTGCGGACGGAAGGCTGTTGTTGGAGCTCGTTAATTTTAATTTGGTTAATTTTAGAGCCGAGTGTGGTTGGAGAGGCATCTGAGCTTGGCGCCGTGGTGGGGGAACCTTGGCTTGTCCCAGCAGCTGTTGCTGTGTTGCGAGGGCATTTATGGTTAACCGGTTGAATTAAGAAGAGGGGGCTGGAGGGGGTGCTGGGGAAGAAGGGAAGACTAGCAAGGATGCCTGTAAATGGAGAAGGCCATTTTGAACTGCAGCAGGTGCTTAGGAGGGGGTGGCACCAACCTGGTGGCATCGTATTCTAAAGCAATGTAAGCACCACCTGTCTCTTGCCATCCTCCTCCAGTGATTTAATAGTTTGCCTGCAGTTAGAAGACCTGTGTCGTGCCCATGGGCCAAAACGGCTACATAGCTTATAACCTTGAGTGCATCAGGTTCTTCAGTAAGAAGCTTTTTTAACCTAGCCCTACTACTTGGGGAGATTGGAGGCTGGTCCTGGGATCTTTTCAGGACAGATAAAGAAAGTACTTATGCAAGCAGCTCATAGTCAACCTGTGGAACTCACTCCCACAAGAAGCAGTGCTGGGCACCAACTTGGATGGCTTTAAAAGAACATCAGACCTATTTGTGGAGGAGAGGACTATTGATGGCTACTTGCCGTGGTGGCTCTGCCCCGCCTCCACACCAGAGACAGCGATACTTCCGGATAACAGTTACTGGAAACTGCAGGAGGGGAGAGGGCTCTTGTGCTCAAATCCTGCTTGCTGGTTCCCCACAGTGGTTGGCCATTGTGAGAACAGGATGCAGGCCCTGGTCCAGCAGGCTCTTAGCTTCATCAAGCCGTATCCAGACTAAATGTAACAGGATTGAACTCACGGTGCATGGTTGAGTCATTGGTGGCATGTCTTTCTCCCGCACCTGTGAGTCATGTTGCCACGTGGGGATGAGCAAGCCTGAGAACTCTGCAGTTAGCAGGGCCGGTGGTGGAAAGCCTCCAGAGGGCAGGACCCAGAGACCTCCCTCAACAAAGCCTTCTTTGGAAACGCACTTGCCTTGCCCTTCCGTTGGGCTCTCGTGCCTCTTTCCTCCTCTCCTCTGCCGCCTTGTTCTAGCTAGTGATGCTGGCAGCAGGCCGCCCAGCAAGTAAAAAACCTAGTGAACTGTTCTGTGTAGTTCATGGAAGAAAGCTGCTTTTGTTGTCCCCTCCTTTCCCCCTCACCTCATTGTGAGTCGCTGGAATGTGGAGTTTGAGAAAGGGCGAAGAGTTAAACCCCAAATGCAACCGCAGCGCCCATGTGACTGGGCTCTCTGGGCTCTTAGCGCCCTAAGACAAATCACATGTGAGGCAGCAGGGAGGTCAGGTGGCCAACAGTGACCTTCCCAGATCCCTTTTCTACCCCTCCAGGCGCACCTGGGGGCTCCGTCTTCAGAAGGGAGCCAGGAAACGGGAACTCCTATGTTCTCAGCCTCCCTGTCCTGGAGGAGCCTGGATTTGGCCTCCAGATCAAAAGGCAGGAAATGAAACGTCCACCGAGACGTCTTCAGAACTAAAATAAACGCAGCAAATGTGCTGGAAGTGTCTTCAACAATTGAAGACCACCCCCTCCCCTCCTCTCCCCTTATATATATATTTTCCTGGGCTGTTTCCATTCAAGAACGGATGAATAACAGGAACTCCAAATATTTGGACCCTTCCCACAGTCGACAGGGACGTGAGCACTTGAGGGTTTTCTTGGGCGCCTCGGGAACCAGAGGAATCCTTTATGTCCTCACCAAGGTGGTGTGTGCATGTGTGTGACCGCAGCACTTCGGTTGAAACTTTGTGCTTCTCTTGCACTGAAAATCCTTGTGGGGCTGGTGTCTGGGGCTGGGTCCGTCACTCTGCCAGAAGCCGTCTTTGCAATTGCTTCCTAGGAGCTTAAGATGACAAGTGACAGAGTTGCCGCTTGGCTAAGATTCTAGCAGGCATTTGGGGTGGCCTGGGACGCTTGGGCGCTTGGGTTCAGTTGCTCGGGGTGCCTTGCGGACATGATCCAGTTTGCATGCCGAAGGCCTCGGGTTCCCTTTCCAGCAAATCCCAGCATTGAAGGGCAGAGCTCAGGGGCAGATCGTCTGCTCTGCATGCAGAATGTCCTTGGTTCAGTCATAGGCATCTCCAGGTAGGCCTGGGAATGTTGCCAGTCTGAAAATGCCAGAGAGCTGCTGCCAGTCAGTGTAGGCAGTGCTGTGCTGGATGAACCGGTGGCCTAACTTTGTTCCTTTTTGTATTGGGGAGAAAATGGTTTCCTTGGTATGGAACATAAGGAGGAAATGGAAGGGCTGCTTTAGGTCAAAACTGTCTTGCTAGCTTGTTGTTTGGACCCCCTTCTTCCTTGGATGTGGACCAGGGCTGGGGAATCATTTTTCAGCCTGAGGGCCACATTCCCTTCTTTGGCCAGCTTCTGAGGGCCACATGCCAATGGTGGGCAAAGCCAGGGATAAAGTGGGTGGGGCAACAATGGTGAACTTCACCTTTCTACAGTAGGCTGGTTTCCACACACAAGCATCCCCTCTGTCCAGGCAAACAAAAGCACTAAGGCAACAGTCAAGCAGAAGATCCTTGGTTCAGTCCCTGGTATCTGCAGGTAAGGCTAGGATAAACTCCTACCAGAATCCTCTGCCTGCAGCCAGTGTAGAGATAAAATTGAGCTAGGTGATTCTGTATAAGACCCTTTCCTTTTTTCTATAGTGTCCAGCATAAAGCTGCTCACCCATTCAGAAGAAATGTATTCTTACAGCTTCAGCCATGAAAAGGGCTCATTGAAATGGAGACACTGTATTTGAACACCTTGTGGTTTTTCTCTCCCCCCCCCCCCCCCCCCGGTGAAGATGGTCCTGGAATCCTGAGCCCTGAACACTCCTTTGATGGCACGAAATTGGAGGTTGGGAACATCGTCCTGGCCTTGTATAGCGGTCTCTTCGCATATGGAGGCTGGTGAGTTCTGTGTTCAAGCATCTTAGGCGCACATCCGCACTTGACATTTAAAGCACTCTTATACCACTTTAACAGCAGCAGCTTCCCCCTTCCCCAAAGGATCCTGGGAAGTGTAGTTTGCTATGGGTGCTGAGAGTTGCTAGGAGACCCCATTCCCCTTGCAGAGCTACAATTCCCAGAATTCCCTGGGAACACAGACTTACTGAAAAGGCCCTGCCTTCCGTTGCTCTCAGTATTCCTTCTGCAGGGGTTGGCACCCAGACCAGGGCCTTCCATACACATCTTAATGAATGCGGAGGTTTGTGGAATTTTGGCACACGCATGGCAGGCTTGCCTGACACGGTAAGTCACAGGTAATGAATTACTGCGGACAGCTCCCTCATAGCTCCTTCTAGCAGAAGCAGCAGATCACAGTCTGTGGCTCAGCCCCTCATCTGAAGAGGGGACTGCAGTTTTGCTCCAAACAAATCACAATCAGAAGGCTATGTTCTGTTCTTGGTTCCTCAGTTGTGGTTTATATAGAGAGTAATGCTCCAGGATTGCTAATTCAGGTGCCACTGTTAAGTCCATGGTTTGTTGTTCCTGTAAGGAGAGGAGCCATCTGTGGGTTTGTGATAAAACAATTACCTGTGGCTTCCTGTGCCACGCAAGTGAGACCAGTGTGTGTGTGTGAGAGACAGAGAGAGAGAAATATTTCCTAAGCTGCAACCTTGACACTTCTTATCAAATCTAGACTTACTCTCAGAGTAGACCCACTGAAGTCGGTGAACATGGCTAACTTGGGCTTATTCATTTCAGAGGGTCTACTCTAATTTGATTTAGTTGGATACAATCCTATAATCAAGGGCAGGATGCCTCTTATACCACTCAGCAAGCTGAATTACTTTTAAAATCTTTGTCCTTTGCAGGAATTACTTGAATTTTGTCACAGAAGAGATGATCAACCCTTACAGGTAAGGGGTTTCTTTTCATAGAATCATAGAGTTGGAAGGGACCGTGGGATCGGCTCCAACCCCCTCTAATGCAGGACTCTTCTGGCCCAACATGGGGCTCGAACCCACAACCCTGAGATGAAGAGTCTTATGCTCCACCAACTGAGCTATTAGTTCTGTTCTGTTTCTTTTGCTCTTCTTTTGCCTCTGGGCAACTCATTGATGAAGGAAGGAGCTGAGCGTTTGCCTCTCATCCTTGTTCACCGAAAGTCCCCTAACTCGCCTGCCACAAACTGCCCCACCAGGTGCCTTGCAAAGAGAACAACAAAATGGCTGCTGGGAGGGGGCGTTGGTATCGGGTTCAATATGGTGTTGGTGGATGGTAGTTGCAGCACAGCTTCCTCGCACTTTTGTGCACTGCGTTTGCCTGTGAAACAGCCTCCCTGGTGATCAGACATTGCTGTACAGATACTTGCCACCACTTCAACGCTTTTACTGCTGCCAGTTGGTTGGATTGCCTCTTGGTTTTCTAGGAAAGAGGCTTCCAACAGCTGAATGGCAGGTTGAAAACTCAACAGGTAAAGCTTCCTCCATCACTGTCTCTAGGCAAAGCTCCTCCTGTCAACAAATTCATATATTATTTAAAAATATTTATATACCCTTGTTCATTAAAAAAACAACACCAGAGCGGTTTACAGCAATTGTGCAAACCAACCCGTACTTACTATGGCTGTCCTAAGCCTTGGACACCCTGTGCTGGGTGTGTGTTTGTGTGCCTTTTACACAGATCCCCAAGTTCCAAGAAAAAGTGCAGCGCAAGACAATTAAAACTAATTCCTTAATTGGAAAGCCCATTAAAAATATGATTTAAACCTGGAAATGTTTTTTTAGTGTCCTCACCCAGCTCTCATAGATCAATATTTATTGATCTCTGTGCTCCAGATGCCCTTCCTTATGAAGCCAAAGCAGCCACACAAGCAATAGGAAGATCAGGCAGCTTGGGAGGGAGACCCCAAATTTGCAGAAGTTCAAAATAACTTAAAGCTAAGGGAGGATTTGTAGCAGACCCTGCTTTCAGAATCCTAAAATAAGGCTTCATCTGGGGCGGGAGGTGTGATGGACTTGTATTTATAGATTTCCAGCGTTTCCCCAGAACTTGTTTTTTGCATAATAAGAGTCACCAGCTTTCTTTTCGGGCAGTGCTCCTGTGCCTCTTGACAGCTTTGTGGCATGCAGAGAAGCCTGGCTGGCAAAGCTCTTCTGGGGTGGGAGCTGAATTTTGCTTCTCAGTCATGTAGCTGTTGAAGAGCGCTGTCGGTTGGCAATGCCGTTATGAACTCCCTTTTCCCCACAAGTCATTCCGTACCATGTTATATACCACGGGAGGAGTGGCCCTGTTTCACCAGACACCGAATATGGAAGCCTTATAATTCGGGCAGTTCAGGGAGAATTCAGATAGCAGGCTTCGTGTCTATTGTTTCAACCAGAAATCTGGTGGAGTGTTAAGAAAAGCTTTGCTGAACCTGGCTAAGCATCCTGTTGCCTGCAGCATTGAACCTGGTGCCCCAATAGGAAGCCCACAAGCAGGACCTGAGTGCAAGAGCAGCATCTCTCCCCACTCACACCCCCCAGTATTCATAGGCATGCAACCTCCAGCAGTGAGGGACAGCATTGCCATCCTGACTAGAAGCCACCAAGAGCCTTGTTTTCCACAAAACCTTCTAATTCACATGTGCAAAGCAGGATTTTGCAGCAAAGTGTGTTGGAATCGGATATGCCTGTTCTGATTCAGGCACAGCCCTAAGAAGGCAGAAACCGCCTGGAGCGGGTGGGGTGGGGTCTGTGCTATTGTTCTTTCCCAGAGGCTGAGCCCCCTCTCCCAACTCCCCGCGATGCTTGGCAAAACTACAAAGGTTCGTACAGACTCAGTTCATCTGACCTGGATGCTTTATAACTTCTAAAGTATGTTTGTTGTGGCTGCAATTAGATTGTCAAACACAGCATGTCCACTGGCCTTCTGGTCTGCTGGTTGGTTACATGCAGCATCGAGGAGGTCTTCATTTTTTAAAACTTTCTTGGTTCTTTTAATGATTGGACTAAGGCAGGTAGGGCAGCTCAGCCTAACCCAGCCTGGTGCTTTACAGATGTTTTGGACTACAACTCCCATCAGCTCTAGCCAGTGCAGCTGTGTGATGTCAGGGCTGACTGGGGCCAATGAGAGCTGAGGTCCAAAATATCTGGAGGCCACCAGATCTTAAGGGGATAGGCTGGTCTATCTCCTTTGATTTGTTTGCCTTATTTCCTCCCTTGCCTGCTATAGCCCAGCCTGGCCATGCACTTGGAGTTTAAAAAGTGTTTTCTACCCAAACTAGGACATGTTCCTAATCCACAGCCAGCTGGCTTTGTGGGGTATAATTCCACAAGATGGCACGGAGGCAACTGTGAATCTCTGCCCCAGTCAGCCGACCAACTAAGCCAGCAAGAAGGATGTGTGGACTGTTTGCCTCAAGGCCAGCATATGGCCTGACTTGCAGGCTCTTCAAAAGTAGCTGCCGTTTTGCGAGGAGCAACATAGGAAGCAATGGAATATTTTGAACTGGGCAGTTACTCTGGTGTGGCTGGGGGTGGGAGAGCAAGTGGGCTTCCCTCAGGCATCTGATTCACCGCTGTGGGAAACAGGATGTGGAGCTACATTGGCCTTTGGTTTGATCCAGCCGGGCTCTCCTAAGGGTCTTAAGATAAGCAGGAGGCTGTTTTCAATAGAAAATAGCTTTTTGTAGTGAGCTGCTCTGATCCCGGGGGAGAGGGGAGGCGATGGATTTTCTGCTGTCTTGTGTATGGCCTCTTAATCCTAAACGTGGTGGGGATCTGCTGCTATATTCAGTTTTTCCCCTCCTTTGTAACTTGGTGATCCAACGTGTGTGCATGACTAAAGAATAATGTCCCTTCTGCTAATGCTGCAGTTGTGACGTGCATCATTGGTGCCCTGGGCCATCCCCCAGAGGTGATCTTGCAAAACACTCTAACCCTCTCCCAACGTTTCCCCTCAGAAACCTGCCTCTGGCCATCATCATCTCCCTGCCCATCGTCACCTTGGTTTACGTCTTGACCAACCTGGCTTACTTCACAACGCTGTCTGTGGATCAGATGTTGGCGTCGGAAGCCGTTGCTGTGGTAAAATATGGAGTGACTCACCCGGGAATGGCTGCTCTTTTAGCTAGCTCGCTTCTCTGGCTTTTTGACATTTCCCTGTGTGCAATCTGGACCTCGTGCTATCTTGGAGTTCCATCTTTGCCATTCAGCCAGCGCTGATCTTTCCCCGTTGCCACCCCCTCTGCGTTGGAGGATGCCATCATGGCTCACATGGCGATGAGCAGGGATAAGTGGAACGGTAGCCGAGGATATGCATCTGTCTGAGAAACCACCACCACTGGCTATAAGAGCAAATCAGAGCCTGTGTGGTCTCGTGATCAGTTTCCAAAGTGACGCCTCACAGGGGGAAGTGCTGTGTCAGTATTGACGTGAAATGTCCTCTCCTCCCCCCCCTTTTTTCTTTTGAGGCCAGCTGTTGTTTTGTCGCTTGTAATTTTAAACACTTAGAGCATGCAGCTGCTACTGATTTATGCAGCCAGCGTGATGGTACCCTGGCTAGAGGGTTGGGGAGACCTTGGGTCAAATGGGAGCTGGCACATAAAGCCCCTGTAGGGGAAGCCTCTGTCTCTCAGCCTTGCCGATCTCACAGGCTGGTTGTTGGTGCTAAAACGGAAGGCAGTGTGGAAGAACCATGCCTGTTCTCCTGAGTCCCCTAGAAGGAAGGGGAAGGGGGGAAATGTGACAGGTAACTTGCTCCTTGTTCTTAATGATTGCCAGCGCAACGACCCAGTGAGAGAGATCAATTCTCAGTTGGCAGGAAGAGGAGAACCAACCCCCCTGTGTGCCTCACTGGGCTGAGGGTCTCCTGGGTTCAAGTTGGTCTGTGAATCACATGATCTTGCAAATCCAGTTTAGCCCACCTGGGCACTGTCACCTTCCCACTTCTTCACATGCTCAGCTGTTGGCATCTCCTGGGCAAACCTCTGACACTCCTCTTCTTTCCTCCTTCTTGTTTGCTCATAGGATTTTGGGAACTATCACCTGGGCGTCATGGCTTGGATTATCCCCGTCTTTGTTGGCCTGTCGTGCTTTGGCTCAGTCAATGGGTCACTCTTTACTTCGTCCAGGTATGTGTCTTGCTCTTCTGGTGGAGTGGGAGAATCTCCTGTGGTGACTGGAGAGTGGAATTGGAGCTTGGTGCAGGGACCGAATGAAAAGCAGGCAATTCCATAAATACTTCTCCAGGATCTTTCAGGAGAACAACTTGTATCATGTTTTCCATTTTTTGTTGTGGAATACCTTCCACACTTCTTCTGTATATATTGGCTGTTCCTTGTATCAGGTCAGACTTGTTTATCTAGCGTCCAGCACTCTCTGGATGACAGTGGCCTCCTGGGGTCTCAGGCAGAGCAGGGCCTTTCCCCATCACCTCATTAGTAGCTGGAGATGCCGGGGAGCCTTCTGCATGCCAGGCAAGTGTTCTGCCCCTGACCTACACCCCCTCAATCCCATTGGGGAATATCTCAGAGTGGCCCTTCCCTTTCACACTCTGCAGCGGACAGAGGCATGGAGGATTAGCTTCCTCCTTGTCTGTATGAAACTGGTGCAGCTCCAGACAGAATCCTCGTGAGGCACAGTAATTTGGCTCCCCAAATCTCACAAGGAGCTCCTTCTGGCTGCACAGCCCTCTTAAAGTAATTTCAGGCAGTGTGAATTAACCGCAGTGTTGTTCTTTCCTCTCTCTCTCTCAGGCTGTTCTTCGTTGGTGCTCGTGAGGGACACCTGCCTTCTGTTCTGTCTATGATCCATCCCAGGCTCCTCACGCCGGTGCCTTCACTCGTCTTCACAGTAAGGATGCCCACAGGAAAGCCTCGATCCTTTCCATTTGAGAGGCGGTATAGGCAGTGATGAGGACACGGGTGGCGCTGTGGGTTAAACCACAGAGCCTAGGACTTGCCGATCAGAAGGTCGGCGGTTCGAATCCCCACAACGGGGTGAGCTCCCGTTGCTCGGTCCCTGCTCCTGCCAACCTAGCAGTTCGAAAGCATGTCAAAGTGCAAGTAGATAAATAGGTACCGCTCCGGCGGGAAGGTAAACGGTGTTTCCGTGCGCTGCTCTGGTTGCCAGAAGCAGCTTAGTCATGCTGGCCACATGACCCGGAAGCTGTACGCCGGCTCCCTCGGCCAGTAAAGCGAGATGAGCGCCACAACCCCAGAGTCGTCTGTGACTGGACCTAATGGTCAGGGGTCCCTTTACCTTTATAGACAGTGATGACCCCCAACCTAGATGGCTTTACAAGACGATTACACAAATTCAGAGAGGAGAGGGATATCAATGGCTACATCTTACTTTCTTAAGTGGATTTTTTAGTTAAAAAAAAAGATAGTTCTGTTGGCACAACCATTACAACAAAATGGCCAGTGGTGCCAGGAGGTGGGGGGAGAGAATGCAGGTCCACCTTCAACAGTTCTGCTCATTCAAGTTTCAGTTTGGAGGGGGCGTGTATTATAATCAAAATATCTTCTACATTCATTAGGCAGAGAGTTAGCTGTTGGCTTTCCTTGCAGCTTGGTAAGCATCCAATTTCTGTTCCCAACGATACATCGCTATGTTTGGCGAGTGAGGACAGCTCTTCTGTCCGCTGCTGGATTGTTGTGATGGTGTTTACTCTTCCAGTGATGTAAAATGATAGGTTTGGCAACCTGCGGGCCGTGACTTACAAACCAGTTCCGCTGCCCTTGGAATAGAGTTCCCTAAACAGCAGCAATGCTGTTTTGTTGGATTTTCGATCTGTTCTCAGGACCAAGTTTATACAGGCAGTGACCTCCGTCCAGAATTGAGAAGCAACTATGTAATTCGAAGATGGTTTAGGAAGAGTTAGTCTTGCAGGCATCGCCTTTTGAACCCTGGGTCACAGCAGATGGCTGATGCCATTCACAAAAGACAGTCTGCGTTTTGCTTTTGAATTGGTGCGCCTTTCGTTTGCAGTGCCCAAGCAGCACCTGTTGAACATATCCAATTAGCCAAGGCTGCCTCTATCCTTGCTTACTTCCAGCCCACCTTCTCAGTCGGCTTATTACAGTTGCATCGCTTGGGTCCCTCAAAGCAGGGGAAGATCTGCCCTGATTTAAAGCTGTGGCACTTTGTACCACCTTTGGGCTAGTGGTCTATACTCACTCCTGCTTGCCCCATCTGGGGCTGGGGGCAGGACATTGTGAAGCTGGAGAAAGGTTCATCCAAAACGATCAGGAGGCTTAGAGCACCTTCCCAAAATGTTTGGGGCTTGTTCACTCCGGCAGGAATTTTGAGATAGCTTTTAAAAGTGGATTGAGCAAATTCATGAGCAGTGGCTAGCTGTCATTATGGCTCAATATGCTGCTTCTTTAGGAACATAGGAAGCTTCCTTATACCAACTGGTCCATCTTGCTCTGTTTGGTGGTGGGTTGTTGTTGTTATTGTTATTATTACCACTACTGCTACTATTATTTAAATATGTATACCACCCTATACCAGCAGATCTCAGAGGTTCACAGCATAAAATCACAATATAAAAACACAAAATATGTAATAAAAACAAAAACAAGAGCAACCCAACCATCCCTTCCCTCCCCAACACATTTTAAAAGGGCATCTGATATCAGTGTCTCTCCAGGATTTCAGGCAGGAGTCTCCCCCAACCCTACCTGAAGATGCCAGGGATTGAACCCGGAACCCTCTGGTTGCAAGACAGATGATCTGGCCCCACACTGCCTCTTTAGCAGAATACCAGCTGCTGGGGAGCAGTAGCAGCAGCAGCAGAAGTTTGTCAGAGAGGGGTGGCTTTGTCCCCCACTTGCCAGCTTCCACATAGAGAAGCCGGGTGCTAAGATAGATGAGCCTTTGGTCAGATGGAGCAGGGCTGCTCTTGCATTCTCGTTTCCTCATGGACTGTTCTTTATAGCTTTGGGGGACACAGCAGTGGAAGAGGCAGTGTTGGAGCCAGGGGAGGCAACGCGGACAGCTGCATCACTCTCTTTTCGAGAGAGAGAGGGGGGGGGAGAGAAAGCAGAAGAGAGGTCCCAGCTTTGGCGGCTGGGGGGCACTCTGCAGCATTCCTGGCTGCCTCTTGCTGCTCGAAGAACTCCCTGCGGCACAGGCTGAAAGTGTGCCAGGATCCTCATGCCAGAGCCTGTGGTGACAAGGACAGCAAAGCTGTTCTCACCCAGCTTAAGCCAGCTGCTTCTCTTGAGAACAGCAGTGCATTGTCATCAACACCAGTTGATTTGGCCTGGCAGTGGGGAGCGTGGTGTGGACAGCAGTCACGGACACTGGATTGGATCACCCTGCTGAATTGCACTCAGTTTTGACCAGGGCGGGGGGGGGGGGCATCTAGATAGAATTAACTTTCCCCTGCCAATGCAGAAGGCTGCGGCAATTTTCAGAGAGGGTGACACTGGTCCATCAGAGATGGCTTCCCACTGACCACTCAGGAAGGGTGTGCGTGGGATTAAGCCATGGATAGGAAACATCTGTAGCTCTGCGGATGTCACTGGGCTCATAACCTCCAACATTGCTCTGATGAAAATAGGGACGTCCCAAATAATAATAATAATAATAATAATAATAATAATAATACCCCACCCATCTGACTGGGTTGCCTCAACCACTCTGGGCAGCTTCCAACACATATAAAAACATAATAAAACATTAAATATTACCAAAAAAACCTTCGCAATACAGGGCTGTCTTCAGATGGGGGTTGGATAACTCCATACCCTCCAACATTTCTCCGATGAAAATCGGAACATCCTAAGGAAAAGCAGGACATTCTGGGATCAAATCAGAAGCTGGGATGGCTTTTGTAAATCTGGGACTGTCCCTGGGAAATAGGGACACTTGGAGGGTCTGTGAACTCCAAGCCCCATCCACCCTAGCAGCCAGCATGCCTCATGGATGCGGAGGTGTGTGTGTGATGGACCTACAATCTAGCAACATCTGGAGGGGGGCCAACTTGCCACTGCTGTGTTGAGCAAATCTTTTGCTTGAGAGATCAGAGTGCAGACCCCTGGCTGAGGTTTGGTAAGTTGTTCCAGAAAGCAGCTTCCATTTAATGGAGAGCTGAGAGGGGCGTCGTAGGTTTGTTTGTTTTTTAAAGTTTTTGGGGAAACTGAGAAGGCCTAGCCGCCTTGCTTGTTTGAGCTTGCGCTCTGAATTTCCTGCTTCTATCTGCTGGTTCTATGCCTACCTCCACCACACACGTTTCAAAGGTTTAAAACTCAAGTGCAAGAGCCACATTTGTTTTCTAGTGGCTGCCGTTCAAATGGCAAAATCCCCTGCGCTACCACGTCCTCCATTAATTCTCATTTTTGCAAGGGAGGGCAGGCATTAAAAGGCAATGGTTGTCATTTGGGTCACTCCTGAATTTTATCGATCTGTTTCCTCTCCTCTCCCCACTCCCCCCTTCCAAATCTGCAGTGCATCATGACTTTGCTCTACGCCTTCTCCAACGACATATTCTCGGTCATCAACTTCTTCAGCTTCTTCAACTGGCTCTGCGTGGCCCTGGCTATCATTGGCATGTTGTGGTTGAGATACAAGAAGCCAGAGCTGGAGAGGCCTATAAGGGTGAGAGAGGGATGTGGTGGGAGCAGCAGAAGTGTGGGAGTTTTCATGGGGGATAAGGCTGTCAATGGCTGCCAGCTGCGATGGCCATGCTCTGCCTCCACTGTCAGAGGCAGGTGCTGGGAAGCGCAGCTGGGCAGACTTCTGATGTTGTGCTCAGGTCCCGCGTTCGAGTTTCCCACAGGCATCTGGTTGGCCGCTGTCAGAACAGGATGCTGGACTAGACGGGTCATTGGCTTGATCCAGCAGGGCTCTTTTTGTGGGCTCTGTTTATTGATTTACTATAATTTCATCCTGCTTTTCAGTCAGTTATTGTTTCCTAAACTGACTCATATCAATTAAAAAGTGAGAGAAGCTTCAGCCTCAGATTTACAGACTGAAAAAGGAACTTGAGGCAAGCGGGGGAGGAGGAGGGAAGGGGCATAGCTGGGCCATTTCTTCAAGGCCAAAACCAAGTAGTGAACTGCAAGAGGGCTTTTACATTCAGCTGATGACAGGCTGGTCTTCCCTTGCTTGTGTTCGTGCTTCAGAGGTCCCTGCAGTTTTGCCCGAATCTTCTGGAAGGGATTTAAGCAAGTACCAGAAATTTTAAGTTTACACAGTTAAAGTGGAGAGAAGCTCTCTTGTCACACTAGCATATAATAAATTAGCTTTATTTTTTAAATAGACTTCTTGGGGGTTGTAAAATGTGGGGGGAAGTGTGGGAGCCAGTGTGGCGTGGTAGTTAGAGTGCTTGATTTGGGAGACCAGGGTTCAGATCCTCAATTGCCCATGAAGCTCACTGGATTGGACCTTGGGCCAGTCGCTGCCTCTCAGCCTGTTTTTAATGAATTAAACAAAACTGAAGCAGTGAGTGGTTAATCCAGTCCAATGGTCCCCCCCCCCCATTTAGTATAGAAATTGTCTGACTTTGCTGCTCTTTTGTGTCCCATCCCATGGCCCTTTCCCATGTACAGGTGAACCTCCTTTTGCCCGTCTTCTTCATCCTGGCCTGCATATTCCTGATTGTCGTCTCTTTCTGGATGACCCCAAAGGAGTGTGGCATTGGCTTTGCCATCATTCTCAGCGGGGTCCCCGTTTACTACTTTGGGGTCTGGTGGAAAAACAAACCAAAGTGGCTTCTCCAGCTCATATGTGAGTCCCTTTCCTGGCTTGCAGGGTGATGGCGCATGGGTGCGAGAACAGTAATCCGTACTGTTGATCTCAGCATAATGGTATTAAATCAATTGGGGGGGTTAATCCCCTTTCAATAAATTGTTAAAAGTATGGGAGGAAAAATATATTATTTTTTAACCCATGTGTGTGGGATAAATAACAAAAGAATCAGCTGGATGCCTGGTTTCAAAGTGTGGGACTAAACTCACTCTCCAGCAGGCGAGAGTCACTAGTAGCAGAGTTTGAACTCACAAAGTCAAACAGCAATAGGAATGTAAACCATTAAACTTTTTGCATATCCTGTTCAGTCAGCTTTCTATTCCTCTTGCAATGAACAGACAACACACTGTTAAGCAAGTTTAAAATGCTTTACTTACAAAATGTTCCAAAGGTTAGATTCATGCATTTATCCAAGCAGCACCAAGAAGAGCACAGACATACTACCCCTAGGCACACTTTTTTTCTGCCTGACTGAGGAGGACCAGTCAGGTTTTGTGGGGGCAGCTGGAATTCTACGTTCTGGGAACTAGTATTTCTGCTACATTGCCTCTTTGCATCCTCCAACCCTAACCCTCCACACACACTCAACCCCACCCCAGTCTTTGTAACCAGGAAGCCTGAACTCTGCAGGTAGGTTGCATCATGCCAGCTGAGCAAATTCCCTTATGCTTACACATTTCCAGAGTCTGTGCTTGCTTGGTAGTGCCACGGGTGTGCAGAATACTTTCCAACCACATCCTTTGCCTGCCAGATATCCCCAGTTCAGTCCCTGGTCTCTCCAGGTTGAGCAGGGAAAACCTCTTCTGACTGAAATCCCAGAAAGCCCATATTGAGCTGGGTGGACCAATGGTCTGCCTTGACAGAGGGCAGCTTTCTCTGTTCCTATAACGGAAAAGCCCTAAGATCTGGTTTATTTCACACAACTAAAATGCAACTTTAATCAGCTCCCAGTCACAGTCCTCTTAGCTCTCTCTTCTCTGACTCCCCTGTTGGTCTGTCTCTCTCCTTGTTAACTTTCCCATCAGGCTAAGACCTTCCTATTCAGACGGGCTGTTGAAAACTAGGTGCAAATGATTTTGACCACTGGGCTGCTCTCAGGGCAATTGATAATTTCATGCTGGTTCTAAATGGGCTTTGTTGTCTTTTAGCTATTGCTTTTAACTAGTTTATCTTCACTATTTTGCATTTTATGAAGTTGTTTTAAAAGTGCTGCAAGCCATCTTGAATTCCAACTTGAGAGAAAGGTGGGATATAAAAATATATTAAACAACAACAATAACTTGAGGGCAGCCAGCTTGTATATGCCCACTCCACAGAGCAAGTGTCGGGGGCCATTTGGTGCTCCTGGCCTGCTCTCCTTCTTTTTCAGCCCCAGAAACAAAGTTCTGTTTGAACAGCTGAATCATGAGAAGTCTCACTGGATGGTGTCCATGTAACTAAACACCACCATCTGTCTCTCCGGGGGCTCGAGACGACAACAACAAACAGGCTGACCTAGAAATGCAGACTAGCAGAAGCGCCAAGGGTTTAATGCTGCACTTTCGGGTGGAGAACGCAAGAGCTTTTCAGTGGTTCCTCTCTCGGATTCTCTCTCCCTTTACACACACACACACTTTCTTCCTCTTCCAAGTATCCGTCGCTGCTCTTAGAGAAGCCAATTTTTAAAGCTGTCGGGTGACAAATCCGCATATTAATTGGGTCCTGCACTGCAGGCCTTCCTTCCTTCCAGAGAATAGCGGGGGGCAAGGGAGGGGGGAGGCATATGGAATATTCCAGGGTGGATAGAAGGAATCTTTTGCAAGTGTCTTAATACAAAGCTAATGCTCTTACTGCCTTGTGTTGTTTACCACCCTCCCACCCAAGAAAATCTCCTTGTAGCCAGAAAGTGTTGGTGCAAGCCAAGTGTCCAGCCCTTTTGCTGGAAGCAGGCAGAAGTTAAATGGGGAACATTTTGAGAGAGGCTTCACATTCTTCAGGGTGCAGCTATGTTTCTCTTTTGTCCCTCTGGATGAACAGGGGCTACAGGTTTTCTGGGGGGGGGGGGGAATACTTCCAAACCCTGTTCGACAGAGGCAAAAGCGGTGTGAGCATACACACCACTCACCATGATCTAATGCTCAAACCACCTTTCACATTTTATTATTACAGTGGTACCTCAGGTTACATACGCTTCAGGTTACAGACTCCGCTAACCCAGAAATAGTGCTTCAGGTTAAGAACTTTGCTTCAGGATGAGAAAAGAAATCATGCTCGGCGCGGCAGCAGCAGGAGGCCCCATTAGCTAAAGTGGTTAAGAACAGTTTCAGGTTAAGTACGGACCTCCGGAACGAATTAAGTACTTAACCCGAGGTACCACTGTAATATTATTATTATTATTATTATTATTATTATTATTATTATTATTGATGATTATAATGATAATAATAATGATGATGATGCTGGTCACTTTATCTTGTCCAAGGCAACCCAAAAGCCACTTACATCCAAGCAAACCTATTGTGGTTTTGTTTGCACACGACGCCTAGACTATGCATCAGGCAGGGGACAGGTGCACATTTGAGAGAGCCACACACTCCTGCTGATTCTAAGCAGAACAACAATTTGTTAGAGTGTCCTTAAAACTCCCTTCAGTGTTTACTGTTTCCAAGCATTTCACAATGCAGCTTGGTCATTTTTGTTTTCTGTCCACCCCCACCCCCAACCCTACCTCAAAACAGATTCCACGACAGTCCTGTGCCAGAAGCTGATGGAGGTTGTCCCACAGGAATCTTAAAACTAGAGGAAAGGCATTCGGTCCAAATCAACGCACAATATTATTTTGAAAACCACGAGTACGTCGGACTCTTCGTTCAACAAGAAAGCAAACCTCGAAGCCAGGGGCCTGACAGTGACAAGTCCCTAGACCCCTGCTGCCTGCATGGCCCTCCCCTCCCCTCCTCTCCTCCCTCCCTCCCCTTCCCCCCAAGCCAGGCAGCTGACCAGAGGCAGGAGGCAAAGAGTCCCAGGTGCAAATTCAATCCAGGAAGAGAAGCTTCTGCTGGGAACCTCAAGAGGCCTCAGTAGACCCTCCAACAGGGAAGCCAACAGGATGGCAATGTTTACATGTGCAGCTGTGGGCTGGACTCTTCGGTCTGTCCTTTGCTTGGTCCTCTCTTTCATTAGCTGCCTAAGTTTCTCCACCCTGAGTTCCTTTGCAGAAGGAAAACGAGAGCTGCCAAGAATCACCAGCAGGCCCACAACTGCCCCTCCACATGTCCAGAAAGGACAAAGAATCCAACGCAACTGATTCTCTTGCCGGCGGAGGGTTTTCCTGGGGCGCAAAAAATGTCTGTGCCCCTCCCACCCCGAGCTTTACACTCCTTAAAACAGATGGACACGCACACAGGCAGAAGCAAAGAAAACTGTGACGCTGAAATTGTGGACTTGCACAGATATCAACTTAATTCCACTCGCAAAAAGACTTGGCTGCCCCAACATGGACTTTTTTTTTTAATTATTATTGTTGTTAATTATTATTTTTTGGGATCTGCTTTTTATTTTCTCCCCTTTTTTCCCTTTTAAGATTCCCATGTAGTTCCGCTTTGTATTTGACTTGCAATAAACATTTTGTATATGGTCACCCTTGCGACGTTCCTTCCGGGCGGCTCTTAAGTTGACACCTCTTGGGCACCCAAGCTAAAAGCTCCCTCCGGGGCCTCCGAATCCACGATGATGTGGCACAGCGATCTCTGTGGCCAGAATTTAAACGCTGCCAGCTTCGGTGGCTACAGGAGAAATCCAGCTTGCTCTCCATGATCGGCCTTCACTTGATACCTTCTGCAGGATCGATCGGCAACTTCTGGCTGCACCGACAGCCAATCCCTTCCGTTTTCTCTTTCTGCACAGAGTGTCATAGGCTCCAGTGACATCCATTTGCTCCTGGGGCTGGTAGGGGGAAGGGGTGGGAATGACAGTTCCATGTGATGCCGAACCTGGAAGACCTGGAACAAAAGTTTGCAAACAGCAGAAGCTCTGGGTGGGGAGCGGCGGCCTGTAGCAGTTTTGTGTGCCTGGCTCTAGTTCAGCCTGTGTGGAGGCTTTGTAACTGGCGAAGCTTGAAGCGCCTGCTGCCATCTCATCCCCTGCCCCCCTGGCAGTGGTCTTATGACTTCACGTCTTAGGGGACCAAGCAGGCAAGAGGGACCTGCTTGTATACATGTCAATGTTAATGTTTTGCTTCCGTTGTTCTGGCAAGCCCTCTTATTTTTATTTAAAGGTTTTCTCCTCTCTCCCTGTGCTAAGCTTTAGGAATTAAACTTGACCCCTGGAAGTCCCGCCTTCCAGCCCCACAGAATTTCCAGCATCCATCAACACAGGAAGTAGTTCAGTCACACTAGGGCAGTGTTATGGTCCAGCTGAGAGGCCCGTTTTTGAGGCACAGGAGGAGTGTAACAAATGTTTTACAACAGGGGTAGCTGCCTTCCAGCTTTGGTTAGACTCCAGCTCTTATCAGCCCCAGGCAGCAAAGCCAATGGAGAGAGATGTTGAGTCCAGCATCATTCAGAGGGCACCACACTGGCAACCTTAAAGAAGTGGTGGTGTTCTAGGGTTGGGGTTGTCCTTTTCAAAAGGCCGTTTAACCGCACGGCTACTGAGTGGGATGCACTGTAGGCCTTCCACCTCAAGCATGGCAATTGTGTTTTTTGTCGGGCTGCCTGTATCTGAGCTGGCCTCAACCATTTCAAGCCAGTGTTGTGCCTTTCACACTCCAAAACGAACCCTGAGAAACTTGTCGTTTGGAGGGGTTACCAGGAATGCTTTGACAGCAACCGTAGCCCAGTCCTGTGCCCTCCAGGTGGTGTTGGACCGCAACTGCTGTTGGCAAAGTTTCCTTTCACGAAATTACAGTCTCCTGCATTGATTCATTGGATTAAGAGTCATGAATGTTAATGCCAATTGAAGCAGATATTATCCCTCCCCTCCCCATGCTTTCATAGTGCAAACAGACTTAAGAAGAGCCTAGCTGCTGGATCAGGCCAAAGGGGCCCCACCTAGTCCAGCATCGTGTTCTCACTGTGGCTAGCCAGATGCCCCAATGGGAAGCCTGCAAGTGGGACCTGGGTGCAACAGCACTGCTGCTCTCGCCCCTCTTGCGCTTCCCAGCAACTGGTATTCAGAGGCATATACTGCCTCCAACAGTGGAGGGCGAACATAGCCACCCCCTCTTCTTACAATGGCCAGTCAGATGCCCACGTGGGGAGCCCACAAGCACAGTTGTCCTGTTCGTGATCCCAGCAGTTTGTGCTATCCAAGAGGCATATTAAGCCAGAAGGGGAGTCGTGCAAATGTTTTGCTGAGAATCTGTATTTTCTTAGCTAAACCAGCAGGCAAAGGGGGGGGGGGCGGGCAACAATCGAGTCCTTCCATGGGAAACCAAAAGGAAGAATGTATTACTTCTCATGGATGAGACTTACTTTATGGTTTTGGCCCACCATAAAGAGGAATAGAATGCCTGCCTTTTTATGGTGGCATTTACAATGTCCAAGACACAATGTACCAGTATCAGTGCTGCTAAAGCTGCAGGTTTTGCTGTTGGTTACCCACTTTGTGCAAGGGGACCTTTTAGAGGAGGACCAAGCATTTAGCGTAATTAATGATATGCATATAATTCTCTAGCCGTCAGTTAACTGTTTTTAATAATGATGTCATCCTAATCCTGGAGATCATGAGTTAGGGGACCCTGTTTTTGGATCGCAGAAATCTCCCCTCCCCCCAGGTGTCACCTAATTAAAATCTGTATTAATTGGTTGATCAAATTAGTTTGAAGCAATTAAATGAGTTTGCATATGATCATCTTATTGTTTTGAAGATGTGGGAGGCTTGTGGCCCTTCAGAGGTCAGGCTTCCAACTCCCACCAGCAGCTAGCAAGGCCCAGGGGTTCAGGAGTGAAGGGAGTCCTAGACCAGCAATGCTGGAAGGGCCGCAGGTTAGCCTCTTCTGCTTTAAGTGGTACATGTATATGTCAAAACAGGCACCATATTTGTGGGAGAGTGAAGGGAGCATAGATGCTGCCTCTTGTGGGGCCACATTCACACCATATGTTTAAAATACCATGATACCACTTTAAGCAGCTGTGGCTTCTGCCAAAGAATTCTGGGAGCTGCAGTTTGTTGCGGGTGCTGAGAGTTGTTAAGAGACCCCTCTCCCAGAGCTGTGTAAAGAGGGGTCGAGTATTTATCCACTCTGAGAATCAGTGGCAAGCCTACATTTTGGGGCCCCTGAAGCTTGACCTGTTATGGGGGCCCCTTCGCAACCAGCAATAAAGTCTGGGTAGCCCCTGTTATCTTCTTCAATGGAGTTATTCCATGACAGATCACCACACCGTTTCAACATCTGTGCTCCTGACTCTCAAACTTTGGGATTGTTAAAATATATACAACAACAAAAATAATCAAATGAGTTGTTTGACTGAAGCAACATGGACCGAAGTTGCTTCTGGGGCTCCTCCATGATGAGGAGCCCTGAAGCTTAAGCTTCATTTGTTTCATAGTAGATCTCCTTTGAGGGCAATCATGGTCTCCTAACAACTCTCAACACCTTTAACAAACAAGCTTAGAGCTCCCAGAATTCTTTGGGGTCAGCTACCTCTTGTGGCCCAAAGTAGAGTGACCAAGATTTGTGTATTGTCAGAAGTGTTAGGCATATTTGTGTCTATCTTTTTTGAGAGTTGGGTTCTGTGGGAAAAGTGCCTAACAAACCCCAATTCTTAGCAGTTAAGAACACCCCACCCTGTCAACACAGAAGTTGGCCTTAACTTCCCTATTGTTCTCTTTTCAGACATGTACCAGAATAATGCAGTTGCTGTTTGCTGTTAACATGTATGTGTTGTTGAAATGTGGCAACTGTTCTTTCCAAGTAGGCAAAGTAGTTTTTTAAAGCAGAACAGGCAGACAATTGAGGGTTGACTGTCGTCTGTTGTGGTGCCAAGAATGGCAGGCAAATAACTGGAGGGCTCAGAATATTACCAAGGGATACATTTCTAAGTCTTCATGACTGCTGTGAATGGCTTTTAGAGCTCTATGAGTGGCTGTGTACCAAACACGTCGTGTGTCTTCAGAGCTTTGTGCTGCAAAACTGCTTGCATTCCCCGCCCCCAAAATACGATCTATAAGGAAGTAAGTTGACACTGAAGTTACTTTTTATGAATAGGGCAAGTCATGTACTGTACAAGATATGAAGGGCCCTGTGGTTGATCACCCTTTTTGGAGAGCAGGTCACCTTTTTACAGTGTTTATTGTGACCCGTGGCATGTTTATCGTAAGTATATATTGGATGAATGCTGCTAACTACTGGGGCAAGAGCCTAATACAAGCACCTCGTTGAAAAGTTGGTTTTGAGAGCAAACCAAGAATGCAGGGGAGCCAGATCTGAGGTTGTTAAGTTGCAGGCAGACTAGCATGTTTTTGTGGTTTCCTTACTTCTCCTCATGCTTCACTGGAAATTTAGATTTGAGAAAATGTGCTAGTTTTAGTCCAGTTCAGTGTTTGCATCTGCCTTTCTCAAACAGGCAAGTAGAATCCAAAATATTCCAATTCCTGTTGTTGGCAGCTAAAATCTTTCCTAAGTATTTACTTGAAAGAAGATAAGAGATGCCCAATTTGAAAATATATGTATTTGTATATATTTTAAAAAGAAGGTAACAGATGATCAAGATTTCCCCTAGCAGTAATTAAATGCTACTGGGATACCATTTCTCTTTTAAGTTTGACTGAACCCCTCTCCCCCTTTTTTATTGCAGAATACGACAATAATTCCAATGACGCTCATAATGTGCTTTATTTTTTATTTTGCAAACCACTACAGCTGTTTCTGGACTTGTAATGAAATGTTTTGTTGTTCCTTAACTTTGTTTCTTTAATTATTATTCCTAATGAAAGGTCTTGGGTAAGAGGCTCCCTTTTCTTTCCACACGAGGCATCAAACACATGGCTAACAAACTGTGGAGCCATCCTAATTGTGCAATGTCTCTTTGGGTCCTTAAGTTTTATTAAAAGAATGTACCCAAACATTTTCCTCAAAAGAGCTGAGCTGAAGTTGATGACTAAAGCCATTAGATGTTCTTGTGGGTTTTTTGTTTTTGTTTTCATCGAGTAATGCTACCTAAGGCCACCATACATCTGAAGCACAGCAATAGCACAAGCCAGTCATGACTTCCCCCAAAGAGCTCTCTCTTTCATGCCTCCTGTGTTAATTTTGCTGTAATCTTCTTAAGTTTTAAGGACTTCTAAAGGGGCACAAACAAATGAATGATTAAAGCTGGGTGACTTTAATCTATATCCATTTATTCCTAGTGTGGGTGAAATGCACTTTGGTGCTGCTCGTCTAAAATAGGCTGCCCCCGAATGGTGTAGGTTGAGAGCTGCTTCTGGTTTCAAAAAACAGGAAGACTCCCACTAAAATCACTTGCCAGCAGAATATTAATACATCAGGCTTGTGGGAACGCTTGGTGCATAACTAGCTGAGTTGTGCTCCGCAAAATGACTCTTATTACATGTCGGTTTCACCTTATATAGAAGTCTGCAGACATGCCAGGTCTTGAAATTGGCATCGCCCCTGACTAATAAACGCATTATGCGAAGAGGCTGCTGAATGGCTCTTCATGCTGGCTTAGCCTTATTGGAGTCCATATGGCTGCTGGGGCCCAGCTTCTCTGGGACTGAACCAGAGCATGACGACTGCCCTGTTCTGTGAAGCAAGGGTGCACCACGCATGTAGTTTGGAACCCCCGTACGTGCAGATAGAACAGTTCTGTCTGGAGCATGAAGCCCCTGTGCGCATGGCGTTTCATAAGTGTGTCCCACTCCAAAGAGTCTTCATCTTATATGAGCTTTCCCCGGAGTAGGAGAGCAAGCCCTTCCTCCTCTGTCCTGCAGTTCCGCATGGAAGGAACAGTAGTTTCTCTGCCCCTGCCCCTTCTAATCAATCCTCAACATGGGGAAGTCCAATCCATTGCACGGACCTTGCACAGAGGCTCTCTCAGCCAAGGGGGTTATCTTTATGCCCCCACCCCCAAGTATATAATATTGACTCCCTTACAAATCTCTCCCCCTTTCTTTTAACATAGTTATTTTTTTAAAAGTAGGAAAAATGTAAACCTAACTTTAAAAGGTTTTTTTCGTTATTCTTGAATAAAAGTATTTTTTACTAATTTAATGATTATGCTAGATTTTAAGTGGCTTAAATAAGAAATATCTTAAGTGTCTCAGTTCAAAAAGTGCCGTTTTTATTATGACATTTGCATTTGTGGGTATAGCTTTGTTCCAATATTTGTGTTGTTTGTTCTCCCTTCTTATTTTATTATCAGTTCTGTAGTAAACTCGGTCAATTTCTGCCTTGTAAAAAGATGTATAATCTCTTGGTTGAGTGTGTCCCCCACCCCTTTTGGGTCTTTTTTTGCTGTTCATAATTAACAATTTCTGTTACCTTTTGAATGTGTTTGATTTTTAAATTGAACGAAGTTCTCTGAATTATAACACTGCTGTTGCTGGTCTTTTGTCTTGGATCCTCTTTATTTTATATTTTTAAATCCCGATATTTTCACAAAGCAAGCTTTGCATTTCTGATTAAGTTTATTATTTGTATTTATATTCCATGTGACTTTTCCACCGGGGCAGTGGAGATAACTAGGATAACTACTGATAAAGCAAAGATCATGGAAGGGTTCTCTTCCCTCCACCCATCCCAGAACCTTCCTTGCAAAGTGACTGGCTGCTGCTTTCCTCTCAGTGCTACTGGGTGGTATAAGCTGGGTCGTAAGGGGTGGCACTGTGGGTTAAAGCACAGAGCCTAGGACTTGCCAATCAAAAGGTCGGCGGTTTGAATCCCTGCAATGGGGTGAGCTCCCGTTGCTCGGTCCCTGCTCCTGCCAACCTAGCAGTTCGAAAGCACGTCAAAGTGCAAGTAGATAAATAGGCACCGCTCCGGCAGGAAGGTAAACGGCGTTTCCATGCGCTGCTCTGGTTCGCCAGAAGCGGCTTAGTCTTGCCGGCCACATGACCTGGAAGCTGTACGCCGGCTTCCTCGGCCAATAAAGCGAGATGAGCCCCGCAGCCCCAGAGTCGGCCACGACTGGACCTAATGGTCAGGGGTCCCTTTTCTTTTAAGGGCTGATGGAAAGGACCTTTCTGCATGCACATCCTCCATCTCTCTATATACACAGTGTGGTGTAGTGGTTTAGAGCGATAGACTCGTAATCTAGGGAACTGGGTTCGATTCCCTGCTCCTCCACATGCAGCTGCTGGGTGACCTTGGGCCAGTCACACTTCTTTGAAGTCTCTCAGCCCCACTCACCTCACAGAGTGTTTGTTGTGGGGGAGGAAGGGAAAGGAGAATGTTAGCCACTTTGAGACTCCTTCGGATAGTGATAAAGCTGGATATCAAATCCAAACTCTTCTTCTTCTTCTTACTTTGACCCTCTTTCAAAGGGTTACAACTCTTGTCTTTGGGGGCTGCTGATTATTTGGCTTTCAAACAAGGACATTAAGGTAACTGCAAATCAAAATACTGGATCCCATTACCACAGGCACTTCATACTAAAAAACAAAAATATGTACGACCCTAAAAATATGACTGATGTTTAAAAATGTGCACCACAGGAACACTTGTCACAGGCAAGATTGTCCATGCAGCATGCAAAAGCTTCAGCATCTCCAGGTTAAGGATCTTGCTTGAAACGCTGGAGAGCCATTTCCTCCTCATCCCAATTTTTCAGTATAAAATGTGAAAAAATACAATAAAAATAAAACCTTCGATTTGTCAATAAAGAGTAGAGACAAGAGAGAAAGTAAAGATGATGCTGAGCTGGAGGGTCCAAGGGTCTGAACTTTTGTGTAAGGCCGCTCCCTACGTTCCTATTTAAATCAGCCCTCCGGAACCATGAGGACTGGAAACTTGCATTTAATTTTACAGGGAGCAGCAGCCAGTGGAGGCAATGCTGAACTTGATGGACCAAGGGCATGATGACATAAGGCAGCCTCTTATGTGCCACGCGGAGAGCAAACACCGCAGTTTTCCTGTGTAATCCGAAAGGGCTCCAGACTCTGGAGGCTGCTTCAAGTGTTATTGACTTCCCTGCTGAAAAGCAAGACCATGTTGAAGAAGGAAAAAGATGGTGCCTGAGATTTCCTTTTCATCGTGTGAAACCGGCGTGGGGAGGAGTGTTTTCTTCCTGGTGTGGGTTGTGGGTGAATTTGCTGAGCTGGTAGAATTTGTAGCACGGGTTGTGAGGGAAATGTGTCCTTTCCCATTAGAGTGTGAAGATTTCACTTCAGTGTCACTGTGCCCTTTCTCAAGATTGCAGTGTGTTCCTGGCCAAATACTGGGCATTCCGGTTTTAAACAAGGGGGGGGGGGGAGAAGTGGGTGAAGAACAGGCGACTCCTCAAACACTGAAGGCTTTCATAATAGCAAGAGAAGTGAGCCAGAGCGAACGATTTGTTCTTTCGCAGGTCAGTGCCACTTAGTTTCCCCTCTGTAATGGTCTCCTTTAATTGCAATTACAAACAGCCCTTGACAGCCCCAGCTACTTGCTGTTTGTTTAAGCCAGAATAGTAATTCTTGCATCAAACCATGAATTTTTTTTTGTTGGAGAGCGGCCAGGCAGTTTCAGGTGAACATGGTTTCTGACACATTTCAAAACTGAAATTAATTCTGCCTTGTGCTTACTTGGCAATTTGCAAAATCCTGGATTTGCTCCTTAATCGCTGTTCTGAGACTCCACCTGCCAGTGACAAATCGGGTTCTTGTTCAGATCAGCACACCTTTCTGGCTCCTCGCTGCAAAAGTGAGCAAGCGACTGATTGAATAAGGAAGAAGCGGAGGAGATGCACACCACCTGTTTGAGTGATTTGACTCTCAGGCCTACATGTGGCAGGAACTGGGCTGTGCTTAAAGCTTCTCAAGAGGATTCTGTGCTTGTATCAGAACAGAAAGGCTAGGAGAGCCAGCTTATGCCCTTCTTTTGCACCACTGCCTTGTAGGATAGACAGGCTGTGTCTTAACTATCCAGTAATCACTGCTGCCACCAGCCCTCTTGGCATGCCCTCCAGACAGGAGGGAATTTGAGATAGCAAATCCTGAGCTGCTCAGCCAGATCCCTCTCAGTTTAGTCAGAAATGAGTGCCATTTTCTTAAGGGCTCTTTCACGCTTTTGTGTGTATGTGTGTAAATCATAAAATGATGCTTTGGCTCTAAAATAATTTGTTTTAGTGAGGGAAATGCTTTCAGGCAAAATATTTTTGAATGGAAGCAAATGAACAGCAGCTATTATTACTCATAATAGGGTATATTTGGCCGAACCTTTCTGACATGTCTTAGCAAAGCTGTTAAGAGAGTTGTGCCTGTACACTTCCAAATAGCTTAATTATATGTTAAATCTAATAGCACCTTGCCCACAGTCTTCTTTTACAAGAAACAGGTCCATGGGCATCAGACACGTGGCACGTGCTGCCAAGGGAAGATGCAGAAGGCTTTCAGTGAGGTGGAGGCCTCGCTGTTTGGGGATGTGAGGAGTGATGAAGAGGAACACAGATTGGCCTGTAGCATTGCTGGCTTGGAACAGCTGACTGCCAGTATAAAAGACGCCAGCTGACCAATGGCCCTGCAGCTCCTGCAATTCAGGCCCAGTCCTACCATTAGGCAGAATGGAGCAGCCAGCACCGACAGCAGATTTTGAGTGGTTTACTGTTGTTATTTCTGTTAGGATTACTTGTAGCTGGTAGTCATGTCAGCTCTGCTTTTCTAGACAGACAGATCTGCAAAGGCTCAGATAATGCCAGGCAACACCTCTCCTAAGTACATAATGACAGCCTGCTGGATTCGGCCAAAAAGGACCCGACTAGTCCAGCATCCTGTTCTCACAGTGGCCAAGATGCTTATGAGAAGCCCTTAAGCAGCATCCAAGCACAATTTTTCCCTCATGCCACATATACATTGCCACCTTTCTTCATAGGCGACTCACCATCTCCAGTTCTACAATATCCTTTTTCAGTTGAGGCGACCAGAACCATACACAGCGTTCCAAACGTGGTTGCACCATAGAATTGCATGATGGCATTCTATGATATTGGAAGTCATGTTTTCAGTTCCTTTTCTATCGATCCCTAGTATGGAGTGTGCCTTTTTCACAGCGGCCACACACACTGGGCCGATGTCTTTCTTCAATTATCAACTAGGACCCCGAGGTCTCGTTCCATCAGTTCAAATCCCAGGAGCATATATGTGAATGTTGCCCCAACATGCATCACTTTGCACTTGCAGCAGAGGAATGGGAAAGTGGCTGTGCGGAGATGGAGGGAGAAAGGGGGGGGGGGCATGGGGCTAATGCAATCACGCTGCCAGGAGGGAAGGAAGCATGAATGGACACAGGTTTGAACAGGTGCTCTTTGCTTCTCTGCCATCCCAGCCCACGCTTTGCTTACCGAAACAATCAACTCTGCCCTTTTGTTTCAAGCCCCAGGTGCTGGCAAATGGATGAGACGGAGCAATGTTTGGGTGGCTGGCTGTGGGAAGGGAGTGGTGCCCACTTAGCGGCTGCATACGTGACCCAGTTTGCCTATTACTGAAATGCCCGCAGGGAGGGGAGGACAAGGCGAGGTAGCGCTGGGAGCGGAAGTACTGAAAAGTATTTCCAAAGAAACTGCCAAAAAAGGAGATGTGCTGTGCTTGGAATGCCTGGACCTGCCGCACACTTTAAAAGACGCTGAATGCCAGTTCCCCCTCCCAGCTGGGTGAAGCTGGGGGTCCGCCTTGTCTTCGATCACCTTTCTCTAACAACTCCTATAGGGTCAGCGCAGCTACTTCTAAAAAATGTTTCTCTTAGAAGTCTCCAAAGTGGTCACTGCATCTGCATATATGGTGATCTGAGGATGTGCTGGTCCCGGGGGCTAACTGAAAGGCGAGGTCCAAGTCCAGTCTGAGGTCAATGGTGTGGTATGAAGGTTGTTCATCTAAGCTGTAGCTGGGTCCAAGGCAGGGAGTCGGGTGGGATCAGGAACTCTGGCAGAAGAGCAGGTCAGGGTGCAGGCAGGAAGAGGCTAGCAACAACATTGCTCCCTCAACCTGGGACTGGGGCTGACTGGCTTTTATCTGCCCCGAGGCATAGGGCGGCCCCGGTCCACAGGTGACTCGCCTCTCCTGTTCCGGAGGCGAGCACTCCTCCTGCAGGAACTTAGTTCCCTCCACCTCTCTGCCCTGAGCCTCTGCAGCTCAGGAGAGACTGGAGGGTTACCGGACCCAGAGGCAACCTCCTCTTCCCCTGACGGGGCTGAGAGTGGAGCACCTGCAGGCAATGGGTCCTCCATCACTTCAGGGGCCAGAGCAGACTCAGCTGGTGCCTGCACCTGAGGATCCAGCACAGGTGAGGACCCTTCAGGCTCAGGCCCTAGCCCTGGCTCAGCTGGTTCTGGAGGCAGGGACTCCTGTGCAGGCTGGGATTCCTCAGGGTCAGCCTCTGAGTCCGAATCCCAGGCCATCACAGAGGAGCAACTTGAAGGAGTGATTTCAGAAGGTGTGGCTTGGGGGCAATGGGGCTCTGGCCTATGGTGTCCCTTGGCGTTCAATCTTCTCCTGAATGCTATTTAATGCAAAACTACTGGGGAGGTCCTTCTGCATTTTGGGATTCAAACTCACCAATGCTCTGATGACACCACTTTCAGAGTTAGATAGGATTTCTTGTTTATGGCCTATAGAGTACCTGGGTTATAAGATGTTATAAAATGTAGGTGCACAGGAACCATGCATAAAAACTATTCAGTGATGTGTTCTATCTTTCCGAAGGTTAAATGCCATTATTATATGAGACATAATTAAATCAAAATATACATGCCGGGTCTCTTGATTCTTCTATTACCGCTGAACATGAGTGTTCCTGCTCCTGTTTTAATTTTGAATTTTCTACTGTCGTAACCTGCCCTAGGACCTGATGGTAAGGTAATAAATTTTATCATAATAGTAATAATCCAGCCAGCCACGACCCCTTCCAGGAAGCTATGAGCTGAGAGTTGCTTGAACAGGCAAGTTCCCACGCCTTGTCCTGTTTTTCTTTTCATTGGAGGTTGTGAGCACGTTCCTGTTCACTCTGTGTCCAATGTGCTCCAAATGCTGTTTGCGAAGCAGTGCGTACACTACATTGACCACCATCCATGGACTTGTCCACAATTGTTTGTCCTGTGCCTGGAAAGCATGACTCCAAGAGGTTTTCCCCTTGCCCAACTCTTTTCCAAGGGAAAACCCGCTCTTTAGTGATACATTTGGAAATTAGGTGAAACCAGAATTGCCTTTTACTCCAATTGAGTGCTAAAGAGCGGTTTTCCCTGGCGGAAAGCAGCGAGATAAGAGGAAGTGTGGACAATCTCCATAGCTATCCTGTTGTTTCTTCTGAATTACTGCACTCTGATGTGTTCCCCCCAAAACCAGCTTCAATCTGAACTGAGAAAAAGAACTGCCTAGCTGTGTTTTAAGCCGGCAACATCTGCACAGCCAGATGCTTGACATTCTATGGCTCCTGGTGGCCACCGAGCACACTTGCGCCTTCAGGGCAGGACTCGGCTCAGAAGTCTCAGTAGAATGAGCAGGGTTTGCTGACCATGTTTTCAGGTAACACAGAGAACCATCTAAAAAAGCAAGCATACACACCCACACCCATTTAAGTACAGAGCTTAAAACTACTAAGTGCAACCCAGGGTAAGAGTCGACTCCTTTGGGTTTTTTTCATTTAAATGTTTTGTGCTTTCGCATACCTCAGAGTTCACCTGAGCACATTGGCAACTCCCAGTTGTTTCACAGCAGTTCCATTTGGGCTCCAGTCTTCTTGTCCCTCAATCATCTGACTTTGGTATTAGCAGGAATAATGTGGGAGATGGCTGGTAGGTAGCTAGCCTTGGGGCCCACCTTAGAAAGCCTTTCAGACCCCAAACGACTCTTTGATTCTGTGTCCCTTTGCATGCCCAGTTCAAACTCTGTTTACTCACCTGGATCTCCCCACGTAAAGATGATCGTCTGAGTTTAGAGATAAGATTACATTTTATTTTTCAAAACCCAGCAACCTGTTGTTGGACAAGGGCTCAGGCAAGCTTTGAGGTCACCACTGTTTGTCGCCCAGGTCCCGGGAGCGTGTTTCGCTTGGCCCGCCTGCATATTGTGCTCCCTGCAGATCAGTTAATTGCATCCGCTGTCATCACAAACGGTCCCTTTCTCTGGGAGCCAAGGAAAACACAAATGTTGGAGATAAAAGGGACTGTGTGCATGTTATCAAAACCCCATCCATCCAAAAAGCGCATCTAGATAACAAGGCAAGGCAGAACTGGGATCTTGGGGCATTTCCTCCTCCTCCTCAATTAGCCTTGGTTGTTTATCCTGCATTTCCTACCCCCTGCAGCTGTTATATTGAACAGGCATCACAAATATTTAGGGAGTCTTTATTTTCCTGAGTCTTGTGACTCCAGATGTTTCTGTAACCCCCCTGGAGATGCCGTCCTGTCTGCTTCCTCCTGCTTCGCAAGGCCACGTCTCCCTTCTGCACAGTATTCTTGTTCCCAGGGAAATGCCCTTTTAGCTGCCTAGGCTGGGGTGAGGGTGCATCCAGTCCATCCTCTTAGCAGCTCTATGTTTTTAAAAACAATTTATTATTTAAGTGAACTAGGGGGGTCAGTCTGGATGACACCCTGGGTCCCTTCAGATTTTTATGATCCTGATTCTGTGGGGCTAGAATGTATCAGAGAGAGCCTGATCAGACCAGTCCTTTTGTCAAGGCAATGGCTTCAGCTGCGCAGTTAAGTGCTCATCAGCGTCTCAAAGGATGAGCTAAGCCAGAGGTTTTCAACCTTTCTTGAGTCCATGGCTCCCTTAACCAACTGCATTCTTTCTGTGGCACCCCTGTGGGGCTCAGGAGCCCATTTTAGCACCCCTTGCCTGCAGAGCTGGCAGCCTCTCACCCTTTTTTGAACACCCTCCCTTGTGGAGTGTTCCCTCAGCCTCCTCCCCTCTCCCCTCTCCTTGGGAGTCCTCTGGGCAGCTACAGCTTCCACCCCTGGTCTCTGAACTGCCCCCCCCTCAAGAGAGGTGTCTCCCAGAGACAGCATTCACCTGTGGAGTTGATAGCCAGGGCTGCTGCAATAGCCAGCTGTGCAAGCCTTTGGGAGGCAGAGATGCGAGGGGGCATCAGAGGAGGAAGGGAAGGAAAGAGGGACAGATGCCAGTGCTGTCCCTGACCATCATTCAAGGCATCCCAGGGTACCAGGGCACACTAGTTGAAAACCACTGAGCTAAGAGGGATATGCATTCTCCCCACTCCCCTCGCCCGACTGGAGGCTGCATTATCCCATGTGGAGGAATGAAAGCCAGAGTTGTGTGTGTGGAAGCAGAGACATATATCTTGGTCTGTGCTGGTCTTTGGGGCTCCTCTGGAAACCTAAAGGGGAAACAAGATCTATGGGGGTGCTAGTGCTATGAACCCCATCCATACTGTGCTCAGGTTGTATATATATTTGTAAGTAAAACAATATATCCGAAGGACACCACAGTCTCTGCTGACCTTCATTCCAAGGAAACCAAATCCTGGTACACACGGGGACCCCTACAGTATTTCGCAGCTTGGAGATTGGGATGCATGCCACTGCTAACAGCAGCTTCAAGAAGGCAGGCTGCGGGATGCAACGGTGTGTCTTTGGACTTTGGCCTTTTGAGTGTGATTTTACAGACATGGACCTAGCATACTGTATTATATTAGGTACTTTTTATATATAAACTTAAGTATAGAAGAAGAGCCTGGGCTGTTGGATCAAGCCATGACCCACCTAGTCCAGCGTATTGTTCTCACAGCAGCCAGCCAAAAGCCTTTAGGAAGACATAGTGATGGTTTGCTCTAGCTTAGATAGTCTTGCTTGTTATGGGTCGCATAGGATGCCTTTTCCCCTTTGGGTTTTTCTGGATGAATACCCCCAGTCTCCCCAAGCCAGAAGGAAATTCATTCCCAGATGGCATGCCCAGAACTCCACACCTTCCACAATTCCTGCAGCAGGCGCAGAGAATTGTAGGGTATGAACGCGAGGAAGCCCCTCTCCCCATTTATCTCCCCATTTATTCCCCCTCTCCTTCGGTGAGATGTGCCTCAGTTTTATGACACCACCCGTGCCATAGATATTCATGTTTGATCGAGGGGTGGGGGAGAAGAGGGAAGCAGGGGGGCTGGCAGATTTTTTAGTGGCTGGAGGGAAATTCATCACACAGGTTCAAAAAATTCTTTGCTTTCCAGAATAAGGAACTTGCTGCTAGCTTTACAACTTCAGCTGAATGGCAAAAGATGCATTTGAGCTAGTGTGTGATAACTAAAGCACAGCCAGGAATTTCAGCAAGCTAACTCCTACTTGCAGAGAATGGGTAGTGTTTATTATTATTAATATTGGTTCTGGTTTTCTTTTCTTAGAAAAAGAGAGCGCAAAAGGTTCACTAATATCAGAAATAGAGAAGGAAAGAGTTGTGTAGGTGTGTGGGGTGTTGTTGTTGGTGAGCGCCTTGTGATTCCAGGATCCCGGTTAGATAAGTTCTGGGTAACTAGCCAGACATTCTGAGAAATGGGGAGCAGTCATTGCTTCCTTGTCCCAGAATCCTCAGCGCTTACCCTGACATCTGTAGCACCTAGGAGGATGCCACTTCCAGGGACTTTATGGCTACTAGGGCCAATATTTTAGAAGTTTTCTTGAGGCAGAGGGTATCCCGCCCCCAGCTTTGTGTAACATTTTGCCTGATGAAGAATTCTGGAGAACTTAAAAGCTTGTGACATTTATATGACGTTTTGGCTGGTTACAATAGAGGCATTACTTAACTGTGAATCTGGATTAGGATAAGAAAAGTGGGGGTGGTGTTTTGCGTTGCCTCTAATGAAAAACCTTTTGCTGTGCCTTTCTGAGGCCTGTGTGTGTTGCTGCCTCCCTGGGGCAACATGAAAGCCTTGCCCCAATCCTGACGGCTGCCCCATCGCAAACTGAGGCCAAAGATCTAATGATGCAAGACTTTTCGTTATTGCTGGAGTCCAGTTGTGCCAGGGAACACAAGAAACTGCTTGAGCCATCTCTGTGGCTGTGGCATTGCATCAGAAACCTCTGCCAGGCCACCAGCCTTTTAATTACAGTGGTGTAGAAAGGCAGCAACATGTCAGGGAGCTGAAAGGGAAACCACACACAGCGGGGGGGGGACTCCTTTGCCCCCTCGCTATAAAAGGGCAGATGAAAGCTGGTTTTACGAGGAGGAGGAGGAAGAGCAGCCCTTGATCCTCAAAGGCAAGAGTGTGTGAGAGAGACTCAGCCGCAAGAACACAGGTGACTACAGGATAGGAGGGCAGAAGCTGAGCTGTGAATGGACAAGTCAATACAAGGGTTAGGCTGTGGAGCCTTCAGCAAAAAGAATGGTCTGTATTCAGCAGGCCCAGACGGCAGTTGCCTCTGTGGGAAAGGCAGGGCCTCTGGAGCAGGGCTCAGCAGCTTGGGTGTGAGAGAAACTTTAAGTGGGAAATCCCTGAGGCTGGAACGGCAGGGAACAATTTGAAGAGACCCTGGAAATTTTGAGAACTGCCATTGCTTGTGTTCAGTCTTGTCCAGTCTCCCCTCTCTCCAACTTGACAGGACGTACTATTAAATGTCCTCATCCGTCTTGTTCCAAACTATGCAACCATACCTTTCAACATTTCTCTGCTGAAAATAGGGACTCCCTATTCCATACCCTCCTGTTAAGTCAGTGACTACTGTGAAGGCAGAAGTCATAATCTGCATAGTACTGGGTATTAAGCTGAAGTTTTTGCTTGGTCTCTTTCCCAAGTCTCAATAAAAACATAGTTCCTTAGGCTTTGTCAGCGACAACTGCACTTTTGTCTGCTGGAAGTTTATTTGCCTCCAACATTTATCTGCTGAAAATAGGGACGTTCTAAGGAAAAGTGGGACATTCTACAATCAAATCCGAAAACGGGACGGATTCTGTATATCTGGGACTGTGCCTGGAAAATAGGAACACTTGGAGAATCTGTGCAACACAAGAGGCAGTATAAAGGCACAGCCTATGAGCCAGACTAGGTTTGGGGTTTGCTTGTTTCAGTGAGTGCATTATTTCTGCAGCGCATCACTGGTACAATCACAGTACATTAGCAGTGGATTTATATTGTACAATTCACATATCATTCCGCTTTATGTGATGCTTCTCCATTGTTGTTGCATTGTTGCCACCGGGAGAGACACACTTGCACTATAGTGCAACAAAAGCAGGAAAGCAACCACACCAAAATATTTGTGGTATAAAAAGGATGGCAGGTCATGCACTGATTGGAAAGGAACAGTGGCGTAGCGTGGGGGGTGCAGGGGGGGCCGGCCGCACCAGGCGCAACATCTGGGGGGGGGGGCGCACGCTCGCACTCGCAGCTCTCTGCCCCTACCTGGCTCACTCACTCTCTCTCAGCGCTGTCACAGATTTCGCAAAAATTTCGCTATTGTCACACGGATCCTCCTCTTAGCCAATCAGGAAGTGGGATCCACTTCCTCATTGGCCGAAAGGCAAATGCATGCAATTGGCTGAGCTGCCGAGCAGGAGGCGGGAGGACTTGAGGAGACGCGGGGAACTGAGTAGAAGCCGCCGCTGCAGGTAAGTCTCTCTGCATTGAAAGGGGGCACGTTGGTCTCTCTGCATTGAAAGGGGGCACACTGGTCATTCTGCAATGAAAGGGGGCACGCTGGTCATTCTGCATGTTGAGCTGACCAGATGGATTGAAGTTTGGTTGGTTCAACAGTGACGAGACAGATTTCAATCCATATGTAGCTGCTCCAGCTCAACATAAGTTGATGTAAGCCAGTGGGTCTAGCAACCTTTAATTTTTTTATTTTTTTTTTGCTGAAAGAGTAAGGCAATAGGCATGAAGGTGAATAAACATTATGTTAAGAGTAAAGAAATGGTTATACAATGAAGGGGTGCTAAAAGTGCAGCAAGGCAAGAAAGTGATTTTCTGGAAGAGACTCGAGTGCTAAAATCCACGGGCTAGGGGGCGCAAATTACTTGCCTTGCCCCGGGTGCTGACAACCCACGCTACGCCACTGGAAAGGAAGCAGCGTGTCTTTCCCAAAACTTCTGCAGATGCAAACAGTGTTGTTACAAGCAACCCCAATCTCTAAGCAGCGAAAAACTCAACGGGTTCAAGTGCTTACCCAAGCTTTGGTTTCCTTGGAATGAAGATCAGTGGAGCATATGGCGTCCTTAGGATATATGGTTTCATTTACACATATGTACAACTTGAGCCTAGGATGAGCTTGCAGCATTAACACCACCAATGGATCTTGCTTCTCCATTAGATTTTCCAGGGAAGTCACAACTTTGGATCCAGCACAGAGCAGACATGTCTCCATCTCCTTCTTCCAGCATCAGTCTCACTTACACCCACAGCACCCTCCCCCACTTATTGTTATTCATTCTAGGATGATGTGGCATCCAGCCAGGTGAGGTGGGAAAGGGCCCATGCTCTTGTCTTTATAACAGAGCAATTTATTTGGATATATTAAATCATGGTACTTAACTGGCCAGCCATTATCTTCCAGAGCCAATTCAGTGGCCTCTTCTACTAGATTCTAAGCAGGCCTGGCAGGTGTCATCTAGACAGACCCACCAAGCCTAAAATACTGTTGAAAGTAGCATCTCCTTTGCAAAGGTAACCAGGGCGACATCTTCCCCTCCTCCTCCTTTGTATCCCTCCCATAATTCTACAACTAAGATCATCCCATGAAATTGTTTGGCAGAGGATTCCAGACTGGCAAAAGAAACTCCTCCTTTGCACAGCCCATAATTAAACCAGTTAATTAGTTTATGGAATTCACTGCCGCAGGCTGTGGGCAATAGCTGCTAGCTTAAGGCAGATTTGGCAGATTCATGGAAGGTGGATCTCTCAGTGGCTATTAGTCACAATGGCTAACCAACTCCTATGCACAAAGCCAGAATGCCAGTTACCAGTGAGCAAGAATTGGCGAGAGCCATGGCTTTCATGTCCTGCTTGCAGGCTTCCACTGAAAGAGACCTGAAGTTGGATCAGGCCACAGAGGCCCCATCTCATTCAGCATTCTGTTCTCAGAGTGGCCAGCCAAACACTCCATTGGGCAGCCTGCAAGCAGGACCTGAGCGAAACAATCCTCTCCCTTCTGTGTGTTCTCCACCAACTAGTATTCAGGGGCATGCTGCCTCTGACAGCAAAAGCAGACCATAGCTATCACGTCTAAACCCTTATAAAACAATCCAAGTTGGCAGCTATCACTACATATTGTGGCAGCAGATTCCATACTTCAGCTAAGCATTACATGAAGTATTTTCATTTATCCCTCCTGAGTCTTCCAACTCTCAACTTCATTGGATCCATGAGTTCTAGTGCTTATTAGAGAGGGAGGAAAACATTTCTCTGTCCACTTTCTCCATTTTTTATAAACTTTCATCATGTTGCTTCTCCCTCACCTTTTCTCTAAACTAAAAAGTTCCAAGCACTATGATCTTTCCTCATAAGGGAGTTGCTCTTTATCATTTTGGTTTCCCCTTTCTGAATATTTTCCAACTCTGCAATGTGCTTTTTGAGGGGACGCCTGATGCCAGCTCTGTTCATGTCTACTACTTCACTTCCTTTGGACGATGGCTAACCACCTCCTCACCACCACACCAATCCACTCATCCTTTTCTTCTGCCCCAATAAAACTATTGCTCTTGTGCCTTTTGCCCTGTTATTCCCTAGGCTTGTGGCCTCCTCACACTTCAACCTGGATGGGAGACGAGCAGCTGCCAATGCAGAAATCTTTATGGGAACACCCTAGAGCCATTGTCCGAGGGTAAACAGCAGCCAGAAAGAGCAAACATTTCCACCATCTCCTTCAACAATGGTGAAATGGGTGATTCTTGCGCAGTCGTTTCTGTGTGGGTGTCCCAATCTCACCACTGTGCTGCCGATTTCTTTTCTGTTAGAACATGTCTATAATTAGCTAAAGGAAGAATTATTAAAAGGCCCTCACCTGCTATCGCGAGGATCTGATTCTGTTGTGTGGTCTGCAAAGGAGATCAAAGGCAGAGAATACTGATACTGTAGCTTGGGGGTGAGGACCTCTGTGACTGCCATGTGGAATCATCTGCACTATCTATGTGAGAAGTGGGGTACTTGCTTAGTTACTGTGATTCATTTGAAACATTTTTTTATGCTGGCCTCCAGCATATGAAGTTTTCAGGGCAGTATGCAGCAGAAAAGAGCCTGTGTGTCATAGCAATAGACTAGGATAGACTAGGAGCTGGGAGACCGCAGTGCAAATCCCTACTTCCCTGGGAAGGCTTTCTGAAACAATAAATGAACCAAAATACAGCCACCCCTCAAAATTCATGCATCTTCTGATTTTGCAATACAGTTTTCCAGTCAAGGAAGGTATACCAAAGTACATAAGCTAGGATACAGAAAACAAGCTTCAAAAATGCATTATATTTGGTGAAATTCTTTGCAAAAATGTGTAGGCAAACTTGCATACAAAAGTGTGTAGCATGGGCGTAGTCTGCGGGGGCAGGGAGGGGCAGCTGCCCTCCTAAATCAACAAAAATACATAGCTGAGGTCCTGCCTCCCCAACAAAAGGCCTGCCCCCCCCCAATACTGGTTGTGTCCAAGTTAGGATAAATTTGCACTAAGATACTGATGAATTTTAGTGTGGTCCTTTACAAAAAAACTTGGGGAAATGTGAAGAACTGAATTTAAGAATGGAAAAATGAGAAACTGAAATGGTCAGATTGGACAATCCTTCTTGCAGACAGTGGGGGACTGGGGATCAGCTCCCCCTTTGTGAGTGGAGGAGCAGGTTAGTCCCCCCCCCCAGGTAGTGTTATTTTGGGACGTATATACCTATGCATATTAATTGGATTTGAAGTCTCTCTCTCTCTCTCTCTCGTTGCTTGTGCCTCTGCCTGTTTGAGCAGCCTTTGTGTACCACGGAAGTTCTGATTGGGCGAACCAAGAAGCATTATTTTTTTTTTAGACAAGCTGTCTGGGAAGGTGCCCCCCCCCCCCGCCGCCGCCCTGCACCCCATGCAGGCAAGGATATTCTTTTGTTCCACTCAAAGCCTTTTGTTTGGCCCTGAGCACAAGGAGGAAGAAGCCAAACCAGCCCCCCTGGTATGATGCAACTCCTCGGCATCCCTTGCGCCATCCGATCAGCAGAGGTGCAGACTGCTTTGGCTGGCGATGCAGCTGCAGCAGCCGGATCCTCTGCAGAATGCTGACCCCTGGTGTGGGCTGGCAGTCACTGCAGCAAGGAGGCACCCGTCACCTTCAAGGCGCAGTTGCATCAGCCCCCGGCCAAGAAGCGTGTGATGCACTCCCTATAAAGTCATGGGTGAAGCTCGGCTGCAGCCAAAACATAAGGGTCATAAATGCAATTGCTCCACAACCCCAACTGTGTTGCAATCCATTGTATTCCAGGTGGATCTGGGTAGCCAGACCTCCAAGTTTAACTGGAGATGTCTTTTTTAAAAAATTGCGCATTCATCATGATTTGGGCTCGTCGTGGTTATCAGGTGAAATCTGGTTTTCGATCATGTTTGTGCTCAACGCACTCAAGGCTTGGACACTACTGGGGCATTGAGGTGCCACCAGGTACCACCCCCAGATTCACAGCAATGCCTGGCTCCTACCCCGCCCCACCCGCCAATCACCCTGCCTCCATCTTCTGAGTGTCAGGAGTCTTTTAATATTAAGAATAAAGCCATAATGCCAGCTGAATGTCAGCTGTGGGGAATCACAAGTGGGGAGTGTGCTGCTGCACTCATGTCCTGCTTTTGGGCTTCCCAGAGGCACCTGAGAGGCCACTGTGAGAACAGGATGCTGGAGTAGATGGACCATTGGTCTGATCCTGCAGGGCTTTTCTTTTGCAGAGAAGCAACCCTCTGGAGCATCTTGTTAGCAGCTGGTGAGCCCAGTTGTAAATGTCCCAGTTTCATTATCTGATGAGATCTCTGGCAGCTCTGGATCAGTGTTTAGCAGCAGAAAGGTATTCATTTATGTTTCCATGTTATTCATCTTCAGACTAATTTTTGTGGCTCTCAGCCTAATTTCAAAAGCAGTCTGTTCCTCCACTGGCTGGGGAGAACTATGGGGGGGGGGGAGAGAGGGTCAGGAAAGAGAGAGGGTGAATGCCCTTGCATAGCAGTGGTTTTGGCCCCACTCACAGCCATCACGCAGCCCCCTTAAGGAATGTGACTTTCGCTCTCCAGAAAAAAAAGGCAGCCCACCCTTGATCTAGAAAAACTGAAAGCTGAATGTTTTCCATGGGACGCTTTTCTAATTAGAGCTACAGCTCATGGTTGATTAACTGGGTTGATTAACTGACTTTGAAACCTTTTGCCTGATTAAAAAGGTGCCTCTGCAGGAGCAGAACTTGCAACGACAAAAATGTTTTAATTATTGTTTAATACATCAGTTATGGGCAGCAGGTACCCTTTGCTCCTATAATCTATTTTAGTTGAATGTTTAGCTGCTTTGAAGCTAATTTGCAAAGACAAAGTTGAGCATCGTTAGGGGTTTAATCACTCCCCCTCTCGAGCCTTAATGCGGCAACAAATCCCACCTACAAACCTTCCCTAAATATTACAGAATGCTACAGAAAAATGGCCAGTTTTATCAAAGTTGCTGTGCATCTCTCCCCTTGACTGTCTGACCCTCGACAGCTTAACATACAGTGGAGATTTAATACTTCTTAAGAAGCTTTAGGCAGCTTAATTAATTTAGGTGGCCCTCTACATCTGGTTACAAAGAAAAGACCTCGGGGTGCTTTCCCCTGGGAATCTTTGGGCAACAGCGACCTTCACCCTCCCCTTTCCTTTGAAGAAGGAAGAGGTGAGCAGGGGGACTCCACTTTACCCCCTCTGGGAAGGGAGCCAGTATCGTGGTTAGCGGAGCCAGAGCCAGACATGGGCATTTGGGGGTGGGTGCCAAGGTCCCCACCCTTGCAGAGGCTCCCACTGCCGACCCCCAGAGCCTCCTGGCTCTTACTCTGTGTCCACTTGCCCTTTCTGAGCATGCAAGGAGTGAGGAGAAGAGGCTGCTTCGTTGGCCTTGCCACACTCTCTCTATAGGCAGTTCTATAGGGTCTAGGAGAGCGCAAATAAATGGGCAGTGGGAATGTCAATAAGGAGGAGGATTGTGGCCCACTGAGGGAAGGGGTGGCACTGAAGGCATCTTGCTCAAGGGTCCTCTGAAACCCGCTACCAGTGTTGGACTCATGCAGCCTTTCCTCACCTGGCCTTTGTGTGCCACCTCCTTGAGAGCTCCGGAGGGTGGCAACATGAGAATGGGCCTTCTCTGCAGTGCCTCCCTGTCTATGGAATGCTCTCCCCAGGAATGTTCGCCTGGTGCCTTCATTTTACACCTTTAGGTGCCAAGCAAAAATGTTCCTTTTGGCCTTTGGTTGATTTTATTGACATCCAGCACCCTTTTAGAATGTGGTTCTTTTTTTTGGGGGGGGGGTTATTGTTTTTGGTTTGATTTTATATTTGTGGTCTTGTTTGTGAACCGTCCTGAGACCTCCGGGTATAGGGCAGTGTATAAATTGAATTAATAATAATAATAATAATAATAATAATAATAATAATGGAAGTTGTGGTACTAAATATCCGGGAAAAGCAGGATTCGAGCTTTGGAAACGCTAATTCCAATCCCCACTCAGCTCCTTTGGGTGGTAGGGTAGGATATCATTTGCAGGGTCAGCTTGCATAATATCGTAGCATCCCTTCCAGGCCTGCGATCCTGTATCCAGCAAGGCTTAGGATCTAGTAGAAGAGGCTGAGGAACCTGCCAAAGCAATTCCTTTCTAAAGGGGATGGCTCGCCTGTTCCATGCCCTCCTCAACATCTCACAGATGGAGCTAGGTTAAGGATACCAGACGTCCCCGGGACAGTCCCCGGATTTACAAATGAGTCCCCTGACAAAATCCATCTATTTAGTAGGAAGTTGAAAAGTGTCCCCGGACTCATTGAAAAAAATCTGGTAACCTTAAGCTGGGTGGCAATAGTGGCAACTAAGTGATGGTGCTCTCCAGAAAGGGGGCGAGTAGACATTCCCACACCCCCCAACACCCTCACCTGGTCACGAATCAACAAAACATCACAGGTCTCAGGGTTAAGAATCTTGATCTGAAACACTTTGTGTGTGACCAGAGAAAAACGAGACAGGCAGGCCTCCCTCCCTCTTTCCCCCGCTTTTGGGAGATGTTCCAGTCCAGAAGGGTCTCAGACATGTGCGTTGGTTTTGCATTACTAATGCTGCACAAATTTGCCAAGCGAATGAATGAAAACCTAGTCCAGACAGTGACTTGGAATAACAAGGCAAGGCCTCAGATCCTGCCCCAGCGCCAGGGATGACAGCAGGGGGCTGCTTCACACAGCAGACATTGCAGTCGGCAGTTTCTCTGTTTTTTCTTTTTTTGGCAAAAGGGGCACCTGTGTTTTCTTCCCTGTCAGCAGATTCTCTCTGTCGTGGTGCATTCGTGTCCACAAAAGCAAAGGAAATCTGATATGTGTAGTGAGGCAGAGGGACATCTCCCTCCATGCATGCTAGGGACGACCCATTGAAGGCTAAGGTCATGGGGGGGACATCTCTAGGGGCCCCTCCGGATAAGAACAGAAGGACAATGGCCCATTAGTCTACCATCCTGTGGCCACCAAAATACCTGCAGGAAACCTGCAAGCAGGACTTGAGCGCCAGCAACTGGTATTCAGAAGCATTGCTGCCTCCAACTGCGGAGACTGCATATCTGCTGTGATTAACAGCCATCCATAGCCCTTTGCTCCATGAATCTGTTTAACCCTCTTTCAAAGTCATCTAGGTTGGCAGTCGTCACTGCCTATAGTTGAACTATGCGCTGCATGAAGAAGTCCTTCCTCTTGTCTGTCCCGAATCTTCCAACATTCAACTTCATTGGATGCCCCGTGTTCTAGTGCTTTAAGGGGGGCAGGGGCAGAAAAACTTGTCTCTACCCACTTTCTCCATGCCATGCATACTTTTAAACACTCCTATCACGTCTCCTGTTTCCAAATTTCTTTCTAAACTAAAAAGCCCCAAATGCTACAGTCTTATCCGGAAGCAGCTCCAGTCCTTTGGTCGTTTTGGCTGCCCTTTTCTGGACATTTTCCAGTTCCACAACATCCTTTCCCAGTGCTATATTTCTAGAAAAAAGAGGTGCCAGAACTCACCATGAACACCTCCCTTGTTCTGCTATACAGTGGTACCTCGGGTTAAGAACTTAATTCGTTCTGGAATTCCGTTTTTAACCTGAAACTGTTCTTAACCTGAGGCACCACTTTAGCTAATGGGGCCTCCCACTGCCACTGCACAATTTCTATTCTCATCCTGAAGCAAAGTTCTTAACCCAAGGTACTATTTTTGGGTTAGCAGAGTCTGTAACCTGAAGCGTCTGTAACCATAGCTGTCAACTTAAGGATTTGAAAAGAAGGGACCAGCAGCCAAAATAAGGGACCTGCAGCCTCACCTGTTCCAGGCACTCCAGTCTTCCTGTCCTCCTGCAGTCTGGGCAAACTCATGCTGGGTAGCTTCGAGAACACTGTCCAACCAACTTTGTAACCAGAGGTTCAACTGAATAGAATCTGAATCACATGCACCACAAGGCCTATGCAGCCTCAACTTAAGATGGCTCCCTGGCCTGGCTTTGCACTGCAAAGTTTGCAGCAGCCCGTGCAACAAAATGGCGTCCAGCATTCAAAAAACCCCTCAGCTTGCATTAACTAGCCACACACAAGGCATGCAAGCTCCACCCCCTAGTCGTTCTTAGGCTTCTTATTGGGTGAGCAACACAGCCAAGCAACACAGTTGGAGCCTTCCTCCTCCCTGGCCGGCAGGGAGGGAGGGAGAGGAGCTGCTCCCTTTGAAATTTAAGGGACATCATTTAAGGGACATTTAAGGGACATCCATCAGTAAGGGACAGCAGCAGGACATGGTGCTGGAATAAGGGACTGTCCCTTCAAATAAGGGACACTTTGCAGCTATGCTGTAACCCAAGGTACCACTGTAATGGCAATGACACCCACCCAAGAGGTGCCGGAAATGAGTTCCTGTGAGTTCTGGCTGAAAAAAAGCCCCGTCCTTTCCCTTTCTTCACTGATGTTGAGAAGCAGAGATGTTCTCCCACTGGTTTGTAAATCAGATGTGCGGAACCTGTGGCCTTCTGGAAGTTGCTGAACTACGATTTCCATCATCCCTGGCCATTGGCTATGCTTGCTAGAGCTGATGAGGCTTAGAATTAGAGTTGTAGAGTGGGAAGGGACCACAAGGGCTGTCTGGTTTAACCCCCTGCAATACAGGAATCTGATTGCTACTAATCCATAAAAATTAATCAAATGTCCACTCATACAAACAGGGACGCGGGTGGTGCTGTGGTCTAAACCACTGAGCCTAGGGCTTGCTGATTGGAAGGTCGGCAGTTTGAATCCCCGTGATGGGGTGAGCACCCATTGCTCTGTCCCAGCTCCTGCCAACCTAGCAGTTCGAAAGCACATCAAAGTGCAAGTAGATAAATAGGTACCGCTCTGGCAGGAAGGTAAATGGTGTCTCTGTGCTCCTCTGGTTCACCAGAAGCGGCTTAGTCGTGCTGGCCACATGACCCGGAAGCTGTCTGCGGACAAACGTCAGCTCCCTCGGCCAGTAAAGCGAGAGGAGCGCCACAACCCCAGAGTTGTCTGCGACTGGACTTAACTGTCAGGGGTCCTTTACCTTTTTACCACCCATACAACATCCTGGGGACAGCACAAAAGTTGTTTTATCCATCACAAACAATCTTTCCCAGGGAAGAATATATTTTGTATTTTTCTCCAAGGAGCTCAAGGTGGTGGTACATGGTCGTCCCCACCGCCCCCTTTAATCCCCACAACAACCTTGTGAGGTAGGTTACTGGCCGGAGGAAGTGCCCAGTGTGCAACATATTCGAGTGGGAATTTGAACCGTGCTTTCTCCCAGGGTCCCAGTCCGACACTATAACCACCACGGCACCACTCTCGTTTCAAGCTGTATTGTCGAGGATAACCGTGTCTGCTGCCAAGACGCTTTGCACAGTTTCATTTGCAAATGGAATAAGCGCATAGCTGTCAAGCTTCCCTTTTTTTGCCGGAAATTCCCTTATTCCAGCGCTGTTTCCCGCTGCTTCCCGCTGCTATCCCGGATTGTTAGATATCCCGTAGACCGTCCCCGGGGCAGGTGAGGCTGCTGATCCCTTATTTTCAAATCTGAAAGTTGACAGCTATGAATAAGCGGCCACCGACTTGCATCAAATCAGCCCGCTTCGTCTGTTCTCCAGATCCGAAGGCCTGGCAGGGAGCCTTCCCTTCCAGCAGATGGCAATAGTCTCGTTTTTGCGGCGGATGAGAAGGATCCCGCTTGCCGCCTTTGCTCCTTCCCTCGGCAGGAAATGACCTTTGTTTGGGGTCTTGGGAAAAGGCCAGGCTGGGTCGGGGCACGTGTGTTTTGCGTGCAGAGGGAAGAGGCTGGCCAGGCGGCCTCTCCTGCTGCAAAGATGGGCAAGAAGAGCAAGAAGGAGAAGAAGGTGAAGGGGGCTGAGAAAACAGCCGCCAAGATGGAAAAGAAAGTCTCCAAGAGGGCCAAGAAGGAGCAGGTGAGCCCAAAGGGCTGCGAGGAAGCTGAGCTGCCCCCCTCCCGCCAGGGCTCCTGTGCCTTTAAGAGCTTCGCTGCAGGCAGAAGCTCAACAGGTCTGCATTTCCTGGATAAAGAAGAAAAGCCCCCTTGGCTGAATTTCTGTGTAATCTTCAGCCCCCACCCCGCTAAAAAAAAAGGCGCATCAGCTATAGGGCGGGGTGTGGTGGGGGCTTGAGGAATGCAATTCATACGAACGTAGGTAGCTGCTTCATACTGAGTTAGACTATTGGTCCATTGAGCACAGTGCTGGCTGGCAGCAGCTCTCCAGAGGTTTCGTTTCATTCATTTTATTTGTATGCCTCTTTCCCACAAAATAAAATCATGCTCAAAAAAGCGGCTTACAACCAAAAAGCAGGGATGCATTTCAAACAATTTCATAGTAACATAGCAGAACATGGCAACAGATTCATAACATAGCAGAACAATAACGAATATAATAACAAAAACCCACATTCTGATACTATAAATAGAACGAGGTTATTTAAACAACACGCGGCGTCCAATAGTGAAAATAATAAAGGAGCTTCGCATTTCGTCTTAGTCCTAGAAGCACTCCTCCCAAGGTGTTGCTCAGTGTCCCTCTCTTGCAGCAGCTTAGAAGGCTTCCAAGGGCAAAGGGTGGGGTAACTGGAAACACCTCTGCCGTGATATTGGTGTTTCAGGCAGGGGGTGTCTCCAGCCCTACCTGGAGGTGCTGCTGGGGATTGAACCTGGGACCTTATGCATGCAAAGCAGATGCTCTGCCACTAAGCTATAGCTCTTTTAAAAATAAAGGTTTGGGGGGCTGTGGCAGTACTAGGTGAGAGAGAACAAGAAGAGAGAGAACAGTGTAATAGAATAAGCCCCCAAATCATCTGAGCATGGGAAATTCCTTCTAGATCTTGTGGTTCAGTCTGTGCTGGCCGATGGGAGTTGTAGTCCAACAACATATGGAGGGCACCTGGTTGTGAAATGCTCTTGATCAGTCTGTCTCTTTGTTTAAAGGAGGATCTTGAAGCTCTTATAGCGGAATTCCAGACACTGGATGCTAAGAAGACTCAAGTGGTTGAGACAAGCTGCCCCCCGCCCTCCCCAAGGTAAGAATGTGCACAGGGGTCATATTTTCCTGGAAGTGTGGGCTATAAACCCCTAATAATTTTACCAGCCTTGCTGGAACCAGCATTGATTGTGCAGCATTCAGAATAACTAAAAGATCAGAGGGGTCTCATCATTTGGCTTTATTCTCTGGTATTTTTTTCTACTAACTTTTTTTTTAAAAAAATTGCTTTTTACCTAATTGTCTTAATCTTTTGAGACTTGCTTGCAGCCTTTCTCAACCTGTGGGTCCCCAGATGTTGTTGAACTACAACTCCCACCACCCCTAGCTAGCAAGGCCAGAGTTCAGGGATGATGGGAGTTGTAGTCCAACAACATCTGGGGACCCACAGGTGGAGAACCGCTGTGTGTTTGCTCTTGTATTTCTATTGGTTTGGTGTTTTTGCAAACAGCCTCTTAGCCTCGCAAGGTTGTTGTGTGGAATAAATGAGGATGGGAAGAGCCCCTTGAGCTCCTTTGTGGGGGGAAATGTGGGATATAAATGAAATAAATAAATAAATAAATGATACTATGATTTTGAAATTAAATGTCTTGATATTTCCCCTCTTTTTAATGTTAGTATGGATAACAGTAATGAACCTAAGCTGTTGTCAATATAGTGACCACTTTCATACGTCTCAGAAAGTGGCTGCTTTTGCATGTCACCATAAGTGTTGCAGGATGGAGTTATATAAAGCTCTAAAGTACTTTTGCACGGTACGCTTGGAACAGCTCCCCAGTTTGTTCCCCTTCTTATATCTGCCCCATTTTTCCATCTCCAGGCTCAACGCATCTCTGTCTCCCCATCCTGAGAAAGATGAGCTAATCCTCTTTGGAGGTGAATATTTCAATGGCAAAAAAGTAAAGTATTTCCTTTTGTCTATCCTCCTGCCCCCTTCCCTGCCCCAGGGTACCTGTGGTTGCCCTCCAGGTGGTGCCAGGCTCCCAACTCCCATCAGCCCCAGGCAGCGTTGCCTAATGGGCAGGGGTGATGGGCATTGTACTCCAGCAACATCTGGAGGGCCATGGGCTCCCCAGCCCTGCCCTAACCCCAGTTCACCCTGCTTATAAACTCTGCCTTGACTTTTTGCTTTCAGTGACTTTGCACAAAACTATTTTATTGGAATGAGGAGCTATTCAGGGTCCCAGAATAAATGGGACTGCCTGTCCATGCTGCCCACTGTAATGACGTTCCAGCTGCCACAGGCATGGCAGGTTCCATTAAAAGGGCCAAGAGTGATTGCCTGGCCATCATCAATGTTTTAGGAGTTCATAACTCCTGGAGACAGATTTGGAGCATCTCCTTCAGCTCCTCGGCCTCTCTGCACATGAATAGCCCTCCTGCTGCTGTCCAAAAGGAGCTGGTCTCCTTTCTGTCCAAATTGAGCACATCCAGACTATGAATTTTGCAGAGACATTTGGGTCACAGACTGATTGTGGTCTCAAATTAGCAGTATAGGAATTGAGTCATTTCACCCAACCGCTCCCTCTTTCTGTACAAAGCATTCTTTGGGCTGGTGCAGTGGGGGAAGCGGACAGTTCTTCTGCTGCTTCATCCTTCAGCCCATAATTTCTCAACATGGGGCAACAGGTTTCTTGGAGGTGTGCTCATTGTGGAGGAGCCTGCTTGGCTTTTACCACCATGTCTTCCCAAGCTCCTATCCCCTTAATGCCAGGATTCCCTTCTGAGGTAGGTAAAGTTGCTAGGAGTCGCACCTTCACCCCTCAGTACCTAAAAAAGGTCATGCTTTGGTAACTAGAAGTCTTTTATGAATGTAATAGATTTCTGTTTAGCTCTGGGCACTGCCTAGTGTGCAGAAGTGTCCTTGTCTCTCTTCAAAGAGCTTGGAAAATGCAAATCCTGCTGGGAGCTTTTAAAATAATGCTTTGGCATCAGTACCTCTCCCAAGACTTAAGGGATGGGGTAGGCTCTAAACCAGGCACCCCCAACATTCGGCCCTTCAGATGTTTTGGACTACAATTCCCGTCATCCCTGACCACTGGTCCTGTTAGCTAGGGAGCATGGGAGTTGTAGGCCAAAACATCTGGAGGGGTGTAGGTTGGGGATGCCTGCTCTAAACTAAGAGAAGAAACTGAGTGCGCATCTATTACCAAGTCAGGTTAAAGGTCTTGCATTAATTTGCAAAGGCCTGAGCAACTTAGGTCCAGGGTAGCTTAGGGATCACCTGAACCCTTATATCCTGGCTTGATCATTGAGATCATCTGCAAGGGTGGTGTTGACCATTCTACGAGTTGCCAAAGCTCATTTGGCATCGATGTGAAATTGAGTCTTCAGCATCATTGGCTTGATCCTGTGGCATGCTGTTACTGGTGAAGATTCATCAGGTGCCTTCTAGATTAAATTTACCTTTAAATGTTTGCTGGAAAAATTTCTGTGCTAGGTTATGTATACACATAGGAGCCATGATTTTAAATTTTAATGTGGTTACAGTTTAAAATCATTAGTAGGATTGGAATAGCACTTGCAGTTTAATGGTGCATTTTGGATATGATGGAGATATAAAAGACTTGGATTATTATAAAACATGCAGGAGGAAATGATTAACGATAGGACCCACAAAAGCGGGGAGGGAAGTCCAGGAGATTCTTTGTAATCTTGTTTTTATGATGTATGTTGGATATTTGATTGTAAAACTTTAATTCGAAAAACCAAATAAATAAATTTATAAAAATAAATAAATGCTGATGTGGTTTTTTTAATTGTATAGATATAATTGTGGCAAATCCCTTTGGGGTTTTTTATTATTAAATTGCCGTATACAAGTATTTTAATAAATAAAAGGAATGTGTGTGTGTGTGGAGTACGCTACATATTCTAGCAAGCTTCTGCCTCCTCTTCCTCTTCCTCTAGACGTTCCTGTACAATGAGCTGTTTGTTTACAACATTCGGAAGAACAGCTGGGCTAAACTTGACATCCCTAACCCCCCTCCACGCCGCTGTGCCCATCAGGTAATAACACGCTCTGCCCCAGGAAGCAGTTCTAGGAGGTGAGGGTTCGCAGTAGTAGGAGGGCTTACACAGCTGATACAGAGGCCCTCCTGACATCCTCCTTCACCAGTATCATACCATGTGTTGCCTCAGAGTAGCAGTATATTAATTCTTATTTGTTTTAAGGTTTCAGGGTGGGTAATAACAATTTAAAACACAACATATATTTAACTTTAAAATCATATAAATATATAGGCACAGAGACACACATGCACACTAGGGGCTGCTGCGCCACACTAGGCATCCCCTTTCCCAACTCATACAACTATTATGCACAGTCCCAAGTCCATTTCTGAAGCCGCCTCTGTCTTTGGTTCTGCAGTCTTGTTTTTATCTTCACCCCTATGCTTCCTCCCCTTGTCCATTTTCCTCTCTGTTCCTTCTGCCCCTGCTTTACTCAAACTTCTGCTGTTGTTTAAAACCACTTTCCCCATCAGTGTCTCTCCCTTCTGACTCCCTTGCCACTGCCCCTTGTGTCGGGCAACCTGTCTTCTTTTCCCCTCCCCTGCCCCACCCTGACTTCATGCAAATCCAAGATTGTGATGTGGCGCTACAGATCGTCCAATAGGGGACAGCAATGACAGCCTTATATTTTTATGTAGAGAGAGAAAGTTGCATGATTATTTTTGCATCAGGTGTGGAAATAAGTATATATGCAAGAACGGTGCTAGAGAAACCCACTGAGTTTGGTGCTGGTGCTTGAAAAAGGATGGGCTCTCTCTGTGTATGTTTGTGTGTGTGCTCTCTCTGTAAAATTCTACCTGTTATAAATGACAGTGTCCAGCAGGTGGTGCTTTAACAAGATGTAATTTTCCACAACAAGCCGTTCTCTGGAGCAGGACTCTCCAACATGTACAGATCAACTCCTGGGATCCCACTCTTAACCTCATCCTGCATCCTGGACCTGTTTTTAAATTTGTTTTACTGGATATGCCTTTCTCTCTCCCTACCAAGCAGCAGCAGCAGCAGCAGCAGCAGAAGAAGAAGAAAATCCTTCTAGACTTCTTTGTGTGACCTACCTTTGGGTTACATGTGATCTGTTTTTGGGCCACCATCCAACTACTGTAGGCCACCACTGGCCTGGAGTTGCAGTACACTTTTGCATACGTACATTGCACCGTTTGGCCCAGATCAAAGCATAAAAATACTGTTTCATTCAACCCAGCAATCCCAACTGCAGAAGCACTTACGCCCTCCTCCCACCAACTTTTCTACCCGAAAGCTCATAGAAAAAGAAATATTCACAAGGTCTGGTGAAAGGATGACAAGGAGAGAGCCAAATGTATCTTTTGAGGCAGGGAATTCCTTGGAATTCCTCTTGAGGGGCCACTCTTGGAAAAAAGTCCTGTCTGCTAAATTACTTTGTATGCTGCAGAGAAAGAACATCTAGATTCCTCTTCTTGTGACACTGTTATCCTTTGGTGTCCATTCTGAATTACGAAGGGATTCTGAAGCTTTAGCCCAAATGCAGCCCAGGAGTTGAGGCAATAAGACCCATCTGCCACCACTGAACTGTGAAACCTCCACAATCAGGCCATCTCTCCCTCACCCCCTTTCAGCTATTAAAGTCACAGGCTTGGCTTTGTCAGGGAAGGAATTGCTCTACTCATTGCTAGGATTACCATTTCTGCTTGGAGCTGGTTCAGATCTGCAAATTCTGGATGACCTGTACACATAGAGCCTTGGCCTTGGTTGTCCTGACAGTAAAATGGGGGGTAAGCACAGTGTTGTTGGTAAGGTTTAATGAGAGAGGCTGTTCGTGTATTGCACATGTTGAAAATTACACAAAAGCTGCTCTAACTTTTTCTATCTCTCTCTCTTTCTTTGGCAGGCTGTGGTGGTGGCTCAGGGTGGCGGACAGCTTTGGGTGTTTGGCGGGGAGTTTGCTTCACCAGACGGGGAGCAGTTTTACCACTACAAAGATCTCTGGGTCTTGCATTTGGCCAGCAAGACCTGGGAGCAAATAAAGTAAGTGAGGTGTGGCATAATGCATAAGCTGCTTGTCTCCTTGAGCAGCAGCACTGCCAGAGTCCAGTCCTGGGAAACATCTCTTTTTTCCTTTCCCAGATGTTGTCGGACTCCCAACTCCCATCAGCTGGCTGGGGCAGACCAGAGTTGGAGTCCGACAGTGTCGGGGGGGGGCACAGATGTTTCCCAACCTTAGTAGAGGGGTGGGATAAGTGGGTAGGCAAAGCGAGTCTTTGCTTTCTGACCCCAACTGATTGGAAAGGTAGAGCATCTTCAAATATTGGAGAGCGTTTAGGAAATTGTGACAACACAAACCGTGCATTTACCTGGTTGGCAAATAGGCAATGCTGTCTTCCATATGTGATCACCTTTACCTACCTGGAGGAAATATTTAAAACATGAAACTCCACATTGGTGTTTATATGAACATGCAGGAACATGGGAGGCTGCCTTGCACCAATTCAGACTGTTGGTCCCTCTAGTTCAGTATTGTCCACACTGACAAGCAGAATGGCTCTCCAGGGTTTCAGGCAGGGAATCTCTCTCAGCACTACCGGGAGATGCTGCTGGGAATTGAACCTGGGTACGTCAGCCTGCAAAGCAGATGCTCTACCCCTGAGCTACAGTAGAAATACCCTTCTGTACAGAGCTGCTCTATTCCAAGTCTGACCACCTAGCTGAGTATCAACCATTTGGACAAGCAAAGGCTTTCCAAGGTTTCGGGCAAAGTTCTTTCCTAGGTCCTCCTGCCTGAGATCTGATTAGCTGAAGATGGCAGTCTGGTGCAGTGGTTAGAGTGCAAAAATTAGGAGCTGGGAGACCAAGGTTCAAATCCCAGACTCAGCAGGCATGACCTTCGGCCAGTCACTGCCTATCAGCCTAACCTACCTTTCAGGGTTGTTGTGGGAATTAAATGAGAAGGGGGGGGGGCAGACCCTGCACATCACCTTGAGTCCCTTGGAGAGAAAAGGCAGGATCTAAATAATAACCTGGGACCTTCTGGCCGTGATGCACTGGCTCTGCCACTCCTCTGCGGAAGTCCCGTCTGACCCTGTGTTGTCAGTAAGACTTCCTAGGCCCCTGTTTAGCCCACCCTCTCTTTTTTGTTTTCTGCAAACTGCATTCGAAATGCCAGAAGGAGGGAGTAGCAGAAAGTTGATTTACACACAGACACGCTGTCAGGATAGCAGTGAAACACAGGCGGGCTGCCTCCCCCGCAGACTTTCTCATCAGCACAGATGTTGGAGCTCTTCCCAAGGAGGAGGCGGAGATGGAGCTTTTGTTTCTAATAAATAAAAAAGGGCAGGGTGGGGGTGGGAGAGAAGCAGTTTGTCAGCCAAGGGGGCAAGTCTGTTGCCTACAGAAAAACAGGCAGCTGGTGCTTGAGCCAAATCGACGTTCTTGTTCCCCAAACTGGGGTTGGGCAACTTCTGGCCCTTCTGGTGTAGATGGGAGTCCTAACTCCCACCATCCCTGTGGCCATTGGTCCTGCTGGCTACAGGAGTTGAAATCCAACAACACGAGGAGCAGAGGCATCTCAGTCCCCCACAAATGGTACGAAGCAGGAACTGGCGAGGTGCAAACAGGGGGGCCTTCTCCAGTCACTGCTCAGTCTGTTCACTTCTGTTTCAGGGCTTCCGGGGGCCCTTCGGGTCGGAGCGGACACCGCATGGTGGTGTGCAAGAGGCAGCTGATCCTCTTTGGAGGGTTCCACGAAAGTGCAAGGTCGGTCGGCGCTGTGCTTTTTGTTCGCTTGGAAAGGGTTGGCTCGGGCCCAGCAGACCTTAGGCCAGGGGCTGCTCACCTGTGGCCTTCCAGATATTGCTAGAGTCTCCGTACGCATCATCCTTGAGCAATGGCTGTGCAGATGGAGTCCGAAAATATATGGAGGGCTACAGCAGCTACCCCATTCTTGCCTCAGATCCATCTTGTTCATTGTGCCCCATTCTGAATGCTGCCAGTCAGTGGAATTCCATTGGTCAATGGAGTTGTCAGCTAATCTCCCGTCATTGGACTTCATTTCTTCCACCGTGTGCCATGTGTTGATGGCAAGGGCTTGTGGAGAGATGGATCTGCTGCAGAACTCCCTTTCATTGGAGGTGGGGAGGAAGGTCAATTAAGGGACTAGGGACATTGTGGAGGTTTGTCATGTGATGGAATGGGTTGGAGAACGTGGCCACAGAAAAGTGCCGTCTCTTTTCCCCATAACATTAGAAAGAACTCCAACGAAACTGACTAGCTGTAAACTCAGGATGGACAAAGGGAAGTCCACCTTCATGCAAGAAACTTGTGGGATTCTCTGTGTAAGCAAGCTTACACAGATGCTGAAGTGGATTGTGCTGATTGCTGGAAGACAGATGTATCAATAGCTCTTAGCCATGGTGGCTGTATGGAGCCTCCATGTTCAGTTGACGTATACCGTTAAATGCCAGGTAGCAGAGGCATACAGTGTGGAAGGTACTCACGCCCTGTTTGTGGGCTTCTTTGGGACATTTGATCTGCCACTGTGTGGGAAGTTGAATGCTGAACTAGATGTGCCTTTGCATTGCTCCATGTTCTCAATGTCTTACAAGTTGCATCTAAAGCCAAGCTTGGAGTATATTCTGGAAGCTAGACTGGAGCATCATTAAAAAAAGAAAGAAAGAAACAGTGGAATTCAGACAGGTTCCTTTCAGGAATCTGCTTCCAGAAATGACTCCTTTTTTTCTTGTCACCTACATGTCAGAGAGTAAGGATTTTTTGACATTCAGCACCAGGGACAGCAACTTTAGGAAGAAAGAGACTTCCTGATAAGTTTTGCATGCTTATACATTTTTTGCTCTGCCTTCCAAAGGATAAGGTGTACATTGCAATCTCTGGTAGTGCCAGTGACGTGGGCGTGTGCCCCAGCTTAGTGCCCCAGCTTAGTGCTCCAAGAAGCAGGGTGTCCGATAATCAATAGACACAGCCCTGCTTAGCTTCAGCAAGGTTCATGTGCCTTCAGACCATGCGCCTTATCAGTACCTCTGCCTGCTGCTTTTGTTCCAACCAGAGATTACATCTACTACAACGATGTTTATGCCTTTAACCTGGACACATTTGCCTGGACCAAGCTGACTCCCTCCGGGATGGCCCCTGCTCCAAGGTCTGGTTGCCATCTAGCTACCACTCCTGAAGGCAACATCCTCGTCTATGGAGGCTACTCCAAGCAGGTGAGTGGTGCCTTTTACTGCCTTATCCAAAACATTGACTTGCTTAGTTCCCTGTTCCATATTCTTTAGAGCGACTAAGAGTGAGTTTGCAAGGAATAGGCTAGCTTCTCTTATCTGTGTTTCATTGGGGCTCTGGATCATTTGTAGCAATAACTGAAGACACACACTCTGGACTGGTTGTTTTCCAGGACAGCTCTCCCTTCATGTGGCTCAGATTTCCCACATGGCGGGGTGGGGTGGGGGGCATCACTCTGTGCCCCAAGTCATTCAGCAAACTTGTTGATCTGCAAGAAGTTTGGCCACTGAGCCTCAGTCTGGTTAATCAGGCTGAACATTTGGGTGGTCAAGGCTTCTTAAAGTGAAAATGTTCCCGTTCAGCTTCACATCCCCTAAGTTGGGCTCTGTTGCACTTTGTACAGAAAATGTACGACTTCCCTCCTCATTAGCAGCTATTGCATCTGAACAGCCAAAGGGAGCCTCTCCAGTCCCACCTCTTTTGCCTTCCTTTTTGCTTCATCATTCAAGGGTATGGAATGGAGGCCTTGGTGTTGCCTTTCCTAGTGGATAACTAGACTGTGGCTATAGTGCAAACTCCACAATGCCTCTTTCTTTCCTGCCCAATCCCTGGGAGCTCTAGGCAGGATGCTGTTTAATTTAAGCCTCAAAAGAACCCCGGGAGGTAGGTTGGGTTGAAGGCAAGCCTCAAAGAAGTCACTGTAGCTAAATGCAGATCTGAGTGTGGCTGCTCAGCTCAGCTCTGCTGGCTTGTGCACTGCATGTTAGAAATTAAGGGGAGACATAATGAAGATGTCTAATAGCATGAGCAGAAAGCTAGACTGTTGCGATCGCCCACCCTCTTCTTTTGATCCCGATTGTCTGGAAGGAAATGGGGGCTGCTCTCCTGTGTTCATTCTTTATTTTACTTTTACTTTCTGACTTTCTCATTAGTGTGTTCTGCCATTTTGGGCGGGATCTGCTTGGATATCCAGTTCTGCAGATGCTCACCAGCTTCAGGGGTTGCCTACATGTACCCAAAGAGGGCAGAGAGGGGCAAAAAGCTTGTCCCGGTGAGCAAGCGCAGCAGCTGACATATGTAGGTGCCTGCCCTATGCCTGTCCCATTTTGTGATCCTTTCTCTTTTTTCATGCTCTTTTAGATGTGGCAGCCATTTTGTGACCTGCCACATCCCCGCAGCAGCCATTTTGTTATATGCCAGCCCACCTCCCCGGCAGCCATTTTGTGCCTGGCACCCACAGCACTTTCTCAAAAGTCCAGATTTGTCCCCTGGCTCAAAAAAGGTTGGAGTTCCTGCTTGAATGCACAAAATAGGAACTCCTTTCTTGCAAGGCATCAGTGATTTGCCCCTTTCCTGCTTTCTCCTATTCCCTCCATCTGCACCAACCTACAAACCACAAAGCATCCAAGGTGTCTGTGGGTGTTTTTAAATAAATACTTGGTGGTTTGCGACAAGGGTAATGTGGCTTCAGATGGGGTAACAATGCTGTTATCTGTCTGACTGCTCTTCCGAGCATGGAGCTGGAAAGGCCTTGTAGTGCCTAGCTTCAAGCTGCTTGCTAGTTTTGGCCTGCTATATATGGGCTTACGGAGCTCCCCCCCTTCCTCTTTTGGGGATTTGACACCAGGGGACAGCCAGGTATGTTGGCAGCCTATATAGCCTTAGCAAGATCTTACAGTCTTAATTAATTTATTGCATTTACCGTATATCCCACATCTTTCAAAGAGCTCAGGTAGATGTATATGGTTCTCCTCCCCACAACAACCCTGTGAGGTAGGTTAGCCTGAGATGGAGAGTGACTGGCTCAAGGTCACCCAGTGGGGGGTTTGAACCCTGGTCTCCCAGGTCCTAGTCCAGCACTCTAACCACTGCCCCACACTGGCTCCCCTTGGTGAGGACAATGCAGTGGGATTGTCCTCACCAAGTCTGAGATCTCGCTGGGTGTTTTTTGCACGGGACATGGTGCAATTTGAAGCATGTCTAAGAGCACCACCCTTTGAAAATGCCAAAAGCCTTGATTCTAGTCCTTATCATTAAAAGTCATATGTGAAGGCCATCTTTGTTTCCATGCTCCACGTTGATAGGTCGGGTTCCACAGGTGGAATCACAAGTCTGTTGTGTGTTGACACTTGCTTGAGACCTGTTGTAGCATACAGAACCATAGAGCTAGAAGGGCCATTGGGGGGTCATCTGGTCCTACCCTCAGTGCAGAAATCTTTCTGCCACAATGCTAAGCCAAAATTGGCGTCCTTTTAATTCCTGCCCATTCTAGAGAGAACAACCATATTTGGGTGTGACCATGATTCTATGATTCTATGATTCTATGTGAGGGATACTGTGTTCAGTTCTGGTCGCCTCGCTTCGAAAGGGATATTGCAGAGTTGGAAAAGGTTCAGAAAAGGGCAACCAAAATGTTCAAGGGGGTGGAGCAACTCCCCTATGCTGGAAAGGTTGCAGTGTTTGAAATTTTTCTTTTTTTTAAGATGATCTTTATTGGGGGGTTTTTATACTTAAATACTATACATACACATATCATATTGCATTTTACATTTATTCTTGCTCTCAAGAGCTGACTTCCCTCCTTCCTTCTTCCGGCTTTTTTGTGTTTGAGATTTTTCAGTTTAGAGAAAAGATGCATAAGAGATGAGATGATCATGGCATGGAGAAGGTGGATAGAGAACAGTTTTCCTCCCTCTCTCACAACACTAGAACTCATGGCCATCCACTGAGTGTTGGGAGATTTAGCGTAGATAAAAGAAAGTGCTTCTTCATGCAGCATAAACTATGGAACTTCCTTCCGCAGGAGGCAGGGATGGCCATCAAATTGGAAGAGGATTAGACAAATCCATGGAGGAGAGGGCTATTGATGGCTGCTAGCCATGATGGCTCTGCTCTGCTTCCAGAGGCAGGAATGCTGAATACCAGTTGCTGGAAAGTGCAGGAAGAGAGAGAGCTTTTGTGCTCAGGTCCTTCTGAGGGTTTCTGACAGGCTGGTCACTGTGAGAACAGGATGCTGAATTAGATGGACCTGATCAAGCAGGTGGCTCTTTCGTTTCTCAGCAAGCCTGCCTTATCTTTTCTTTCTAAAGGGCTATTGTAAGCAGCGGTTCTCAACCTGTGGGTCCCCAGATGTTGTTGGACTACAACTCCCATCATCCCTGAGCTCTGGTCTTGCTAGCTAGGGGTGATGGGAGTTGTGGTCCAACAACATCTGGGGACCCACAGGTTGAGAAAGGCTGGATTAGAGGACAATGCACGTGAAGCACTTTCTGAACTCCTTAAATGTTGTAGAAGATGCTGTGGTTACTCTGTAGCCTGTAGGCTTGTTTGCATTTCAGTCTTTCTGTGCCTCAGTGAACTCTGTTCCAGGCTTGCAGAGAAAAGCCTTTTGTAAAAACTTGTATATTTAGGCAAGCCCATTCAGACATATTAAGACGTATTATGTGCACTTTGTATTAAAAATCTGTGTTTTTTTAAAAAAAAACAATTTTATTATAGTCACAGTTTTAAAATCTGTTTTAGTTATTAGTTAGTTATTTTTATGGAAATTTTGTACCATTTTTATATCAACCACTTTGATTTTCCTTTATTTAAGCAGTGGATAGATAGCTAGATTAAAAAATATATCAAACATTTCTTTTTTTTTCTACAGCGAATTAAAAAAGACGTTGACAAGGGCACTCTTCATACAGATTTGTTCCTGTTGAAGGCTGAAAGCTCAGGTAAGCAGGAGGGCTCAGGGCTGCCTGAACTCCATACATAGGAAGCTGGGCCTGGCCTGGGTTCGATTCTCAGTGTGTAGTGGCTTAGCTTACTTACATGAGATTTTTGGAGCTATTTGCTCTTCAGGTGGCCTTCCACAAGTGGGATGGCGGGGGAAGCAGGTGGCTGGGTGACAGAGCTGCCATTTCAGAGGTATGGGGTGGACAGAGGAGTAGAGGCAGGATTTAAAGTCTTGCTTTTCATTCCTAGCAGGCACTCTGCTCACATTCTGCTGACCTTAGACTTCATGGTGTTTCCCTTTGGCTGTGACTTGCAAATGCTGTCCACCTAAAAAAAAACAGAAGCACTCCTTTTCTCTTTCATGTTCCCTAGACAAGTGGACCTGGGCTCGGATTAGTTCTTCAGGGGTGAAGCCCACCCCCAGGTCTGGCTTCTCGGTGGCTGTGGGCCCCGGCAACCGGTCCCTTCTCTTTGGTGGGGTCCACGATGAGGAAGAGGAGGAGGACCTTGAAGGAGACTTCTTTAATGATATTTATTTCTACGACTTGGCGAAGAACCGGTGGTTTCCTGGACAGCTAAAGGTCTGGAAAGATTCTGAACCGTGGGGTTACTCGTGCCCAGCAGCCTTTAGCCACCAGCTCTGCCTTCATCTGCAACATGGAGATAATCATGCTGCCCTTGCAGGGTTGTTGTTAAGTGCAAAATGTCGGCAAAAGTGCTCTGAGCACTTCAGAGGCCAGTGCAAGTTCTGAAGGTTTCACGTTTTGGTTTACAAGCCCCCTGACCTTGCAGAGGAGACAGGGATGTGTGCATGAACACCACAAAGTTGCCAAATAAAAAAAGGAAAACTGAAAAGAAAGAACCTACATATTTTCACCTGCAGTACAATTCAACCCATACAGACCTCTTGTAACATAGAGAATTGAGCCTGGGTGGTGCAGTGGTTAGAATGCTGGACTCGGACCTGGAGAACCAGGGTTCAAATCCCCACGCAGCCATGAAGCTTGGGCCAATCTCTCCCTCTCAGCCTAACCTACCTCACAGGGTTGTTGTCATGATAAAAGAGAGAGGAAGAGAGTTATGCACATCAATGCAAGCTTGGAGGAAAGGTGGGATAAAAATGCAATTAATGAATAAAACAAAAGTTGATAATGATTCCTTGCGGCCATCACAGTGGACTAATCTGCCCATTCCGCAAAATGCAAGTGTTGCCATCCCACCTGGATTGTACCACTTCAGAAAGCAGGTTGGGAGTTGTGTGTTTGAATGCTCCCTGTGTATCATCACAAAGTCCTTAAAAAGGAAAGCTAGCACGCGAGGGGAAAGCCTCCAGCCAAGCCTACACCCCAGTGCGACCATCTTCTATGTTGCTGCTGTTGTTGTTAAAAAATTCAATCATGCAATTCCCACCTGCATTTTAAAGTGGTACAGTCCATTTCTGAATGGTACAGTCCTTCTGGCACTGTGGTACAGGTCAGCTCCCTGTCAACAGAAGTGGAGAGGTGGAGGGAGAGCACACTGGATAACGAACCAATTCCTGCCAAATTTCATCAGTTTGTCAGGAAGGTGGCAGCTGTCTGTTCTGCTTTTCCTTTCAAAAGTTGTGCAGGCTTTCGCTTTTGGGCTCCGGCCTGCTTCCATTAAAGCGTTCCTCCCCTCCAACCTCAACAGGGCCCAAAGACTGAGAAGAAGAAACGGCGTCGAGGGCCTGCGGCAAAGACTGGCTGTGAAGGTGGTGAGAGTGAGGAGCAGCTCCCTCCGGGCCCCGTGGAGATCGTCAAGGAGGTGGTGGCAGAGGATGGGACCATCATGACTATCAAGCAGGTGATTTCGGCCCCAGAGCTGGAGCTGCAGGATCCTGAGTCGGAGGATGAAGAGGATGGCATGGGTGATGAGGCCTCCGGCCAGCAGGTGGAGCCTTGCCCACGCTCAAACGCCATGCTGGCACTCAAGCACGGGGTGCTCTATGTTTACGGAGGGATGTTTGAGGTGGGCGACCGCCAGTTCACTCTGAACGACCTTTATGCTATTGACCTCCACAAGATGGAAGAATGGAAGGTCCTCGTGGAGATGGACCCAAGTAAGTTGAAGCCACTTACCATATTTTGCTTCAAGCTCTTGCAGCCAGCTTTCTGTTCTATACTTCTGCCATTACACTGGGCAATTGCAACGTTTGTTGATGTTAAGAATTCAAATTCTCTTGCACTTATTTTTTAAAACAACAACAGCAACAAGTTGCTAGTCGTTAGGGCTGAAGCTTTCTTGAAAGCCTATTGGTGCTGCCTGATGAAATCCCAAAAGCTGTTGGAGCCAGGGATCAGACACTGGTGTTCTGACTCCTTGCCCTTCCCCAGTTGGCAGCAGAAGCAAAATCTACAACGCTGACCAGAAGGATAACATAACACAGTAATTGCCATCCTCTTCACAACTCCAATAGATGACAGGCTTTCCATCTGATCAGGTCCTTAATTGTGTTAGGACCTCGACTCAGCAATTGGAGTTAGCAGGGTCCTGCCTGCAGGATTCCCTCAGGCATCTGGTCAGCCAAGGTGAGAACAGGATGCTGGACTACATGGGCCACAGGCCTGATCCTGCAGGCTCTTATTTACCTGTATTGTACAGAAAATACGCACGCTTTGCTCATTTGTCTGATTTAAATAGAACAGCTACCAAGGAGGCACCAACACAAAACATGCTCCGTTGCTAGGGCTTTGATTCTGTAGTATTTGTCAACTCCTTTCCACGACGAATTCCAGTGAGCTGCAAGCTTCGCTGCTGCTGCTGCTGCCCATCCAACATGACTTCTGAAATTTCACTAGGCACTACCCACATTGTATTTTTTTACCAGCCTGTCTCTGCAAACATAAGGACTAGAAACTTAAGAGAAAGCAATTATTCTTAAAATAGTTGATTCAGTGCCAGACACTGAGCATGGACACAAAACCAGTGGGAGCATGTGGAGCATCCACAGGCTTCAGCAGACAGTCAGAACTTTAAGAAAGCCTTTTGTATAACAATCTCATCAAGTTCCTGGTCATTGGAAACTATTCCTAGAAATCTGAGGGCTGCCGTGTTTAATTTTACTACACGACTGCAGCTGACTGGGGACAAAAGCCTATTTAGGCTGGCAAATTAGACAGGTGATGGGGATGCAGCCTGTAGCCGAGGCTGTTTTTAATTCTTGGGGCTGTGAATAGCGTTGGATTTCATCAAGTGCGTGCACACAAAGTCTAATTTTGGCCCGGCTTAATCCCCGGGAAAACCTTTTTTTTCGTGCCCTTTGGCTCTAAGTTGTCTGGCCTCATTTGTGTCTGGACCTTGAAACCTTTGTCTTAATCCCACCAAAGTCGTCATGTCTGTGTGTTGACTGAGTGCCTTTGGCAACTCCCAGTTGCCCACAGCCCCAGGCACCAGCCACAAACGCCTCTTAGTTATCCCACAGGTCTTTCCACTTCCTTTTCCCACTTACCGTTGTCATAGAACCATGGAACTGTAGAGTTGGAAGGGATCCCCAAGGGTCATCTAGCCCAGCCCCCTGCGATGCAGGAATCACAGCTAATCACAGACATGTAAATAAGGCTGCTGCCTGCCTTCAGTGCCGTCTCCTAGTGGGAAGGCAGGATATGACTCCTTTAAATAAAGTAAAACAAATCTCAGCCTCTGCTGCTCACAAGCCTTCCATGATACCTGGACACAGGCAGCTGTGTTGACTATTATTATTTGTACCATTAATTAAATGCATTGCCCATCCTTCACCAGCAGGTATCAGGCTGGGCTACAAGAATTAAAAATTCAGAATTAAAAGCAGACTACAGTCACAGGTTGGGCCCTGAAAGCACACGCATCTCAGCTGTCAAAGGCTGGGATAAAGTCGCGCATCTTCAGCATTCGCCAAAAGCTGTACAGTCGCCAAGCTGGTCTTTTCCCTGGGTTCTAGGAACATAATAAGTTGCCAGATGTCCGTGTAGCTCAGTACTGTTTGCACTGACTGGCAGAGGCTTTTCAGGGGTTCAAATGGGGGTTCTCTTCCAGCCCAACATAGAGTTCCCAGGAGGGGAATATGGGGCCTTCTGTATTCAAAGCAGATGCTCTCCCACTCTGCTGTGGACTCTGTGCATCTGGCTGTGTTGCTTTTCAAGTGAGGTTAGGATGTTGATCCCATTTACCTCCTGCTTAATGGTTAATCAACTCCCCACTCACTCTAAGCTTTGAGGAGGTCTTCTCCCTCTCTGAGTACCTGAGCCCCAGTCTAGGTTCAGTATTTTTAATTTTGAAAGTTAGAGACAATGAGTCTCAAGCTTGCCTTGGCCACCTCCTGTTTGCCCTAGACAGCCACCGCTGTAAACCCAGGTATATAAAGAGTTGCTGCTGGTCACCCGATTGTGATGAAATTCTAGATAAAGTGGCCAGAGGGGAAGCTGCTGTTCCTACTGCTAACTTTGTATTCCCTTTTATACCTGCGAATTTTAATGGCTGGGGCAGAAACTCAGGAATGGCTTGAAGATTCGGAGTCTGATGACGAGGGAGATGTGGAAGGTGCGGAGGGAGGAGACGAGGAGGACGAGGAGGAAGATGAAGAAGAGGACTCTGACGATGCTGAGGGCGAGGATGAAGGTAGTTGTGCAGAAAAGAGCTGGAAAAAAGCACCCGTGTTCTCATGTGCTTGAAAGGAGACGCTTGTGTTTCCTGTCTCCGCTTGACTTTGCATGCCAAATGTTAGCTTTAATGTAATCTGCTTGACTTTTTGTTAAGTAGATTTGGCAACGAATTGTGCAGTTCAAGCTTCATCTGTAAGGAAGTGGAGATTCGTTGGAGATTTTAGTAGAGTTGCTATAGGATATTACGCATTCTGTGTGCAGCATATTTTTGTCTATGGAGTCCTACACTTGGAAGAGAGCAGGTGGTCCTCTGCTCTGCTCCTCATTGCACTTTCTCTCTCTCTCCCTCTCCCTTCCTGCCTTCTGCAGCAGAGGAAGATCACCCCGCTGTGCAGCCTGATGAAAAGTACACAGATTACCTCTCCAGGACAGAGCAATACTGGGTGAAACTGGCCCGCCAGAAGATGGGCCCTGATGCTAAAGAGAAGAAGATGGTGAAAGTGGGGCATGCAATGGCAAAGGCCTTCCACGAAGGGTCTGCCTAGCGAGGTCTTGCCTGCCCCTCAATGAACGTTGGGACAACTGTTGTGTAAACATGCAATTTTCCATCTTCAGGGGAAACTACCACTTGGCTTTCTGCATGTTAATGAATTGGCTGTAAGGGAGCAGTTTGGAGCTACAAGGATTAGAAGGCCACCTCTGGCCCTGCAAGCGCTCCTTCTCCCTCATCCGCTCCTGCTGATTTTGTGACAGGTTGCTGGTGCTTCGGGACTGGAAGATGTTCCCTTGTGATATTGTGAACTTAACCCTGGTTGGCACATGGATGCCTTCCAAGAAGGGGAGGCAGGAAGAGGAGAGGAAATGGGAGATGCTTGGGTGGGCCACTCTGAGGGAGTTGGTGGATTAGAAGGATCAGGTGCTTAAAAGCTGTTCTTGTTGGAAGCTTTGAGTTTGATACTTAAATGTTTGAGAGTTTCAGGAGGCTCCTGTTTTCCGCTCCCATCATCAGACCAGGAACTGGGACTTAACCATTTCGGCAGGTTTTATAAATAAAGGTTCTTTTGTCTGTTAGGATGCTTTCTCCTCTTTAATGGGCAGTACTGAAGATGGGAAACCTTTTGAGCAGGGATCTACCAAGCTCCCATCTTGTTTTGCATCTGACAGGTGTGCCAACATCAAGCCAGACATTCTTCATGCTTAGAAAGCTATATCATGCTGGCTTCAGTGCGCCGTCACGTCACCATACCAAATGCATGAACTGAATTTCCTCCCAGATTGTTGCCTAACTTCTTTCTTTTTAGAGTGCAGAAATAAAGCTTAGTAACCCTGGTTTCAAATTCATAGGAGGAAGAGCTCTGTGGGTGGGGTGGGGGCTGGAGAGGCATTGAATCTGCCCCACAGTGGAAAGTTCATCATCTGGTTCATAAGACATTAACTTTTGACTTTTTTTCTCAGACTGACTGTGCTGTCAGAATCATATTTTATAAACATTCACAATGTCTTAAGAATTCCTCATATTTTAAAAAGAACCTTTCTCATTGGAATTAGAAAAACTGCCCCTATCAAAGGTATTTAACCCTTAAACAAGTTTAAATAAGCAAGCACTTTCAATTAGTTGTTATTTTTCAGCAACTGGATCTGAGTATTAGTCTAGAGCCGTAATCTGGGACTGGCTAGAGGATTCATAGAATCATAGAATCATAGAATCATAGAATCATAGAGTTGGAAGAGACCACAAGGGTCATCGAGTCCAACCCCCTGCCAAGCAGGAAACACCATCAGAGCACTCCTGACATATGGTTGTCAAGCCTCTGCTTAAAGACCTCCAAAGAAGGAGACTCCACCACACTCCTTGGCAGCAAGTTCCACTGTCGAACAGCTCTTACTGTCAGGAAGTTCTTCCTAATGTTTAGGTGGAATCTTCTTTCTTGTAGTTTGTATCCATTGCTCCGTGTCCGCTTCTCTGGAGCAGCAGAAATCAACCTTTCTCCCTCCTCTATGTGACATCCTTTTATATATTTGAACATGGCTATCATATCACCCCTTAACCTCCTCTTCTCCAGGCTAAACATGCCCAGCTCCCTTAGCCGATCCTCATAAGGCATTGTTTCCAGGCCTTTGACCATTTTGGTTGCCCTCCTCTGTACACGTTCTAGTTTGTCAGTGTCCTTCTTGAACTGTGGTGCCCAGAACTGGACACAGTACTCCAGGTGAGGTCTGACCAGAGCAGAATACAGTGGCACTATAACTTCCCTTGATCTAGATGCTATACTCCTATTGATGCAGCCCAGAATTGCATTGGCTTTTTTAGCTGCCGCGTCACACTGTTGGCTCATGTTAAGTTTGTGGTCAACCAAGACTCCTAGATCCTTTTCACATGTACTGCTCTCAAGCCAGGTGTCACCCATCTTGTATTTGTGCCTCTCATTTTTTTTGCCCAAGTGCAATACTTTACATTTCTCCCTGTTAAAATTCATCTTGTTTGTTTTGGCCCAGTTCTCTAATCTGTCAAGGTCGTTTTGAAGTGTGATCCTGTCTTCTGGGGTGTTAGCCACCCCTCCCAGTTTGGTGTCATCTGCAAATTTGATCAGGATGCCCTTGAGTCCATCATCCAAGTCGTTGATAAAGATGTTGAATAAGACCGGGCCCAAGACAGAACCCTGTGGCACCCCACTAGTCACTCTTCTCCAGGATGAAGAGGAACCATTGATGAGCACCCTTTGGGTCCGGTCAGTCAGCCAGTTACAAATCCACTGAGTGGTAGCATAGTCAAGACCGCATTTTACCAGCTTCTTTACAAGAATATCATGGGGCACCTTGTCAAATGCCTTGCTGAAATCAAGGTAGACTACATCCACTGCGTTCCCTTCATCTACCAGGCTTGTAATTCTGTCAAAAAATGAGATCAGGTTAGTCTGACATGACTTATTTTTCAGAAATCCATGCTGACTATTGGTGATCACAGCATTCCTTTCTAGGTGCTCACAGATTGTTTGCTTAATGATCTGCTCCAGAATCTTCCCTGGTATTGATGTTAGACTGACTGGGCGGTAATTATTTGGGTCCTCTCTTTTCCCCTTTTTGAAAAGGGGAATTTGCATGCCTGCTAAAAGGGGATTTGCATGCCTGCTAAGATGATTTTTGTCCTGTTAACTTCAGGTGGGGCTGACTCTACTTCAGTCCTAGTACAGCAGCTGCAGATGTTTTATTGCTTGCATGATAAATGGATCTCAACCCACAACCACATCTGCAAGGAAGGGGCCATAGCTGTACATGCTGGCACTTGCTTTGCCTATAGAAAAGCCCAGGTTCTGGCCCCAGCTACTCCTGTTAAAAGTACCTTAGGCACCTGAGTTCTTGGATAGTCAATGTAGCAGGCCCATCCTTCAGTGGCAGGCCACGTGTGTGTTTAGCAGACAGATGATGGCAGGTTCAATCCCTGGTGTCTCCAGTTAAACATCTTGGAATAGACCTGGGAAAGTCCCTCTGCTGTACGTCAGAGACGGACTCAAGTCTGGGTGTTATCTAGCTCAGGACTAAGGTAGCTTCATGTGTTCATATAGCTGCTTCAAAATAGATTCCCTGGAAATAGTGGGTTTGTTTCCAAGGGTCAAATGACTAAGGACTAACTCCTCTGAACTCTTGCAACAAAATTGGACTCATTTGCTCAGTTTTGGAATTGATATATAAACCTAGAGAAGGAGCATCAAATGGGTGTTTTCACTATTTAATCACAGGAATTCACTTGGCATTGAATTGTAGATTCAATTCGCGTTCTTTTTTAGTGGCCTGATTTTTATTATATTTCAGTATTACTGTTATTTTCAATAAACACCATTTGAAACCAGAACTGGGGCACAGGTCATCATCTTCCTGCTTAAATAGCACCCCCCTTTGTCTCCACCTAGCAATATCCTTGGCTTTCTTTACAACCAAGTGTTGCTGTTGTTCCCCACGGTGCCATATGGCAGAGCAGGATCCCTGATCACGGGAAGAGCGATTGAGAGCAAGTGAGGAAGCGAAGGACAAGCCCCCCTGGGCCTGGCGCCAACAGCAGCTGGCGCCTGTTGACGGGCAGGATATCCATCAGCCGTGGAGATGGTTATTGTCGCAAGGGACCTGCCCTGCAGGAGGGGAACATTATCTCCAGCGGCTAATGGTTTAATGCTCTGCACAACGTTGCTTTTCTGCAGTCCCTTAAAAGAAGTTCAAGAAAAGTGCTCTGTGCTCAAAAAAGACTGAGGAAGGATTTCATTGCTTTTTGTGGGGGGGACGACACGGATGGGCATTGGTGGGGCCCTGACCCCCTCAGGGTTTCAGGCAGGGAGCCCAACCTGGAGATGCCATTGGGGTAGATCCTGGGACCACCTGCATGCAGAGCAGATGCTCTGCCACTGAGCTACAGCTTTTCCCCTGAAGTCCACCTTGCATAGCAATGCTTCCTCCATATTGATGCTCCAGGAGGTCTTGGGGGGAGCTTTTATTCCCACCCTCCCCCAGTCCTGCTGCCTTGAGAGCCTTTTAACTTTGCGTAAAGGAGCCTTGGGCCAGGAGGTGCATGTGGCCCTGCTGGGCTCCCTATCTGGCCTTTCAGTCTTCCTCTAGGCCCTACCTCCTTTCTGTTGCTCTGTCCTCTTTGGCACCTCTGGCCGTTCACAACACTGGCCTGTACCCTTCAGACATGGCTCATGGTATCTTATAAGGACAGGGATTGAATCTGGGGTCCTGCTTGCAGGGTTGGTGTTTCACCCTCGTAGGTCACATCCAGACAACAGTTCCCAGGATTCTTCAGGGGGAAGCCGTGTGCTTTAACTGTATGGTGAGGATGTGACATTAGCCTCACAGGTTGTGTATGTTTTTAGGTACAATCCATTATGTACACCACAATTTAAGAAGGATGTTGACAAGCTGGAATGTGTGCGAGGAGGGCAACCAAAATGATCAAGGTCTGGAAACCAAGCCTTGTGAGGAATGGTTGAGGGGACCGGGTATGTTTAGCCTGCAAAAGAGGAGACCGAGAGGAGATATGATAGCCATCTCCAAACATCTTAAGAGCTGTCACCTGGAAGATGGAGCAAGCTTGTTTCCTCCTGCTCTGGAGGGTAGAACCCAAACCAATGGATTCAAATGACAGGAAAGGAGATTCTGACTAAACATCAGGAAGAGCTTTCTGACAGCAAGAGCTGCCTGACAGTGAAATGGACTCAGGAGGTATGAACTCGCCTTGGAAGTTTATAAGCAGAGGTTGGTCATCTGTCATGGATGTTTTAGTTGAGATTCCTGCATTGCAGGGGGTTGGACTAGATGTCCCCTTGGGTCCCTTCCAACTCAACAGTTCGATGATTCTATATGAAATGCTAGTAGAAAAAGGTGTTTCACTGGGGTTAGCTCTCAAAAGCTGCAGAATTGGCCTTTTGTAAACCAACTGGATTACTAGCCTTTCTGTGCACGCTACAGCTGTACCCCACATACGTCTACGTGTGAATCTGAAACGGAAAATGGGAAGGAATTGTGCAGATTCAGGGCATTACGGTGGTGGTGGTGGTGGGGATTGTGTTATTCAAGATGGGAGAACAAAAGAATGCACAGTTTGGGCTTGAGAAGCCAATTACGTGCTTGCATCTCTGGATGAATGTTGTAGGACTATTTTTGGCTGCCTGAGACAGAGCAGGGCAGAGGCGATGATAAATGGCTCAACCCACTGTGAAGAATCAAACACTTGTTATTTTTGATCATGTTGCTCAGGAACCACCTTCGAAGGAGTCTTCTGAAATCTTCCAGCCCCTCTGCCTCTTAAGCTGTATTAGTCCCCCGTCAACATGCAAAGGGAAATATCTGGAAAATCACACCCCTGTCATCTCCTCTTGAAGACATTTAGGGTGGTCCCCCCTCCCCGTGGAATAACGGCAGTTTGAACAGCTGCTCCATCCTTCCACAAACCTTGCCTGATGGTCGGAAATTGCATGTGTGAACAGGCGCTCTTGGAAAGCAGAGGTGACTGCAGGAGGCAGACACCATAGCCTGTCACCAGGAGTTAACACCGCATGTGTGAAACAGTTCAGGAGTTTAAAGACAGGGTGTGTGGCTTCCTAGGTGTAATTAACCACTAGATACAATGTCCTATTTTGTTTCCGCAAGCTAGAACTGGGCCAACTCACATATTCCTCAGGTTGGAAGAATAATGAGGCGCCAATGAGGCATGGACCCAAACCCTAGAACAGCCTTCAACAACCTAGTGCTGTTGGACTACAATGCCCATCATCCCTCTCCATTGGCCATGCTGGCTGTGGCTGATGGGAGTTGCTGCCCAACAACATCTGAAGGGCACCAGTTTGCCAAAGGCTGCCCTGGAACACCAAACAGTCCTGTGGCACCTTAAACCCTAACCATTTCATGGTAGCATGAGCCTTTGAATCTCCTTTATCTGCTCTATGAAGTGTTGGCTTCAGTTATCAAGGAGAGTGGGGGAAGTGTCCAAATGTTTGCCAGTATACACACACGTGTGTTTGTGACTTTCTATGCCAACTTCATGCTTGTGACAAAGTGGGCTTTAGTCTGTAAAACTGCATGACATTAATAACTACGCTTGTAACGCTAAGCCAAACCATATCCGGGTGCAAACATGTAGGCTCCCAAAGAGGAGAGGGCCATAATTTTGCTGCCCGGCATCAAGCCATGGTGTGGCTTAGGGCTCGTACACACTTCGGCTTGTCCTGTGCCTAGAAAGTTCGGGTCCAAGCGGTTTTAAACACACTCCTTAGTGCTAAATTGGAGCAAACGTCGATCTGGAGAAAACCTGAATTACTGTGTGCTCTGATTAAGTGGTAAAGAGCGGTTTTCCCTGGGAGAAAGCAGTGGGACAATAGGAAGTTTGGATAAGCCTTTACAGAACCTAGGCTTGTGCTTTAGCTCTTCTGGAGGAAGGGAGCCAAAAGGGCCAGGCTGGGGCTCTTAAAACACAGAAAAAGTTCTCTAGAGCTTAGTTCCTTTTCTTTCTTGAATGCCAAAGCACAAATGGCTGCCTGCGTTCAACCCTTCTGTGGTTCAGATTAAAAGGGTGGGAGTGAAACCATAGGCACATAAACTTTTATTTTTATTTTTGGGGAGCAGAGTAAGTGAAACCGTCTGAAGAAGCAACAGAGGAGCTGCTGTCCCCTCCACTTGTATCATCCAGCTTCAAAAGTTGGCCAGTAATGGCTGGTGGACATGGAGGAGGTGAATTGTGTTGGGTGGGCAGGGGAAGCTCTAATCTTTCAGCTTTGTTTCCAGTTAAAAATGTAGCAATCCAACGCAGCGTAGGAAAGAGGCCTCCTCAAAAGGTTGCAGAGGGACTGCTAAAATGGAAGAAATGGGAAGCTGAGGGATCCAGATGACTGGAGTGTTGTCCCCAGCCAAATGCGTCCCTCAGTCACCTGCCCCTTCACCCCCTACGTTGTCAACCCTGCCCTTCGAGCCACAGTGGGGGCCCAAGGAGTGGTCTTAGGTTGTCTTCTGCCCTGCAGCTGGAAGCAGAAGGTGGAACCCCAGATAAAAGGTGCCCCACTGGCATGTGGGGCATTGTCATGTCCACCCTACCCTCTCCCAGGTAGGCAGGTTCCTGTGCAGGTACTTATGGTTTCCGTACATCTCCTCACATGGAAGGGAAATGGCGCCATGTAGCTTGTAGGTTTTGCACCAGGTACAGAAATAAGCAGGATGCACCTTAAACCTGCAATCAAGCTGAAGGACACCAAGTGTAGAAATGGGTCCCAATCACTACAAAGTGGACGAGAGGGGCAGTCAAGTCATCACGTGTGAAACCTGGTCAAACGGATCAGCGGGTCCGGGTTGATTGGCAGGAAGAAAGGGATGTTTTCCAGGTTGCCTTCCCTCCCCACCAGCCAGGGGCTGTTTTCCTCCATATGAAACAGGGCTGAGCCAACACCAGGCTCTCTTTGGGATGATGGTGGCCTGATCAGGGGTACGGATCAGGGGTTCTGCATCTTTAATGAACAATGCATATTTTCAGTGAGTTGCCAGGGGAAGTAGAACGAAAAAAGAAACCAAACCAAACAAGGAAGTGAAGAAAGAAGAACAAGGCAGGCATCTTACAAAGATGTTTTGAACCATACCAAAATTAAGTGATACATAGAGGAGGAAAAAACAAACAAACAAAATATAAAAAGAGCATTTACGTACTCGGAGGCTGCTGTTGTCAATGATGTTTTTTTTGTTTTTGTTTTTTTGTACAGGGATATGTCGGAAGCCGGAATATACATCCTGCGGACAAAGTGCAAAAATATTACATGCTCAGAGGCCAAGCATGACATCTGGAAATGGCCCATGGCAAGATGGAACAGGAACCCCCCAGCATACCCCATTCCTCGCCAGCAGCAGGGCGGAGCTGCTCTCCCTCGGCCACATCTGCACACCTGCCAGGGAAGGGTCCTCAAGCAAACCTCCTGACAAGCGCACCTTGTGGGAACAGTTGAGGCCAACAGCCAGGTGCGGCTGTGATTCATGATGGAAGACGGAAAGCAAGAGAGTTTCTCCTTTAACACCACTGCATTCCAGCACAGCAGGAGAGTGGCCTCTAGCAGGCTGGACCCAATGAAGACTGGGGTTCCAGCGGATAGCTGGGCAAAAAAAACAAACCCTAGGAGAACTTTGGTCATCTTAAAAATCTTTCTGGGTCAAGTTTTAACACATGCCAGAAACGACGTTTGTGACTGAGAAGTTTCTGAAGCACTGGGTGAGACTGGTAATTTTCCTAAATTATAGGTACAGGATTTTACCTGAGCCAAGACATCTTTTCAGTTCCATGTGTCTATGTGCAACTTTTATAAATTTGGTATTGTGACTTCTTAAGTTCTTAATAATGATTTTGGGTGGGATCCTCAGAGGAGCGTTTTGGAATTTAGGGGCCTCTAGAGCTTAAGGCCTATTGCCTTTTTAACATATTAAATACTTTTATTAGGATGGAATTTGTTCCTGTCTTAAGCAGGCATCATTCAGTTCAGATTTCCCTTTTCTGAACGAAGTGGAAAAAAGATTGGTTAATAACTTTTTGCTAAGTGGCAAAAACTACTTAGGTGTTTCCTCTCAACTTCCCAATACATGCAGATCCCGGAGTTTAGACTTTTATTGAGTGACGAGCACATAATTTGATAACCATGCTGACCTGGGCCAGCCATTTCACACAATGCGGCTATCCCAGGACACAGCTCTAGATTTCCCCTATGATCCAGCAGTGAGAGGACCCTCCCTCCCAGAATCATGCAGCTGTCATGAACGCCTTTCCCACCATCCATGAAGATTTGCTGAGTAATTACACTGAGGAGCCCCCATCCTGCCTAGCACTGGGGAGGAGTGGAGTGCTGGTACCATTCTGCCATGCCACACAGCATACGTGTTATACAAGCAAAGAATTTTGGCTAAAATCCAAAAAACATTACCCAGGAAAAAAAGGCAAACTGTGAGTGATACTCAATCTTGTTGTTCATCTGTGAAAAGACTTGGAAGTTGTCGCAGGACAGTTCAAAAAGATGCCATCTTTCCCATGGTTTTTTGTTTTTGTCATTCGCTTCATCATCCCCCATTCGTACACCTTTTCATTATTATTAATCTGTTAATTTTTGCAAACAAGACAGTCTCGAGTTAGATGAAAAAGTTAATAAACAAAATGGCGACTCCAATGTTTAACAAGATCACCATGACTACCAGGATTGGAGCTGAGCCCTGTGGGAAAAGAAAAAGAAGAAAGGAATTATTTAACGGCATCAAAGAGCAACACCTGCATGATCAGTTTGGGGACTGGGGCAAGGGAAGCCGACTGGTCTGATGTGCAGGAACTGGCAACACAAAACTTTGCTTTGCAACAGTGGGTGGCTCCAAAGGTTAACCTGTCCGCACACTGTGGCAGCCTTTCCTTTTCACCTGCTTCTCCTGACCTTCAGCTGGGCTGCCAGAAGCTGAACCCGTCACATGGCTGTCAACAACACAGACTGAAGTTGGCACTGACCCGATCTTAATATTCCATCAAACCCTTGGCTTTTCAGACTGTTGTGAGACTGGAGCCAGTCTGCGCAGAGTTCAGCCTGTACTGCCGCCTTCTCGTAAACCTCTCAGACTGTCGCCTACCAGAGTTCCCCCTCTTGCTTCAAGGGGAGGAGGAGACACACATTTTCCAGATGGAGGTTTTCATCCTCCTCATTCTCAAAAGTAGCATTTTTGCCCCACACCAGCCCTGTGGTGTAGTATAGGCTTAAATGCAGGTTTCATTGTCTTCCAATTCCTGTCCATGGTACCACTCCAAGTGGAGGGAGCCATTTGTAAATGCTCATTAACCCATGTGTGACATCTGGGGCACTTAAATGTCACCATTTCCCCATGGAACATCCTCATGAGCAAGGGTTTTGGGGCCTCTGGAGTAATGGAAAACCTGAGGCCTTCCACAAGTAGTTGGACTCCACTCTCAGCAGCCAACATGGCTAATGGCCAGGAATGATGGGAGATGGAGTCCAGCAATACCTGGAGGCCATAAGTGCCCTATCCCAGGCCTAGAGATGGACTCACCAAGCGAAACTTTAATTGCTGGGTTTAATTGGCTTCAATTGTGGACCAGATGGAAGCAGTCCATGGACCAAGATCTGACAACTTCTAAAATTGCAGGATTATTTATAATGTCTCGTTTGTTTTCAATAGCAAACACAAAGGACACCTATTCTGGGTGCAGTTGGGTGCTTGTGCATCTAAGGATACAGAAGACATTAAAAAGTCTTTGCCTTGCTATGCAGAGGTATTTAAAAAACTCTTTGGTGACAGGAGCGGGGAGATAAGCTGCTCCTCCAGCACCAAGAGGAGGTTTCATTGCGTCTCTTGGCAAGGAAGAGAGAGACAACCAGTCCTGTCACAGGCAAAGGAAAGAGCTCTCTCTTCAATGGATAGAAAAGGCCTTTGCTGTTGCATAGCAACAAGGCGAAAGAAAGCTAGCCAATCAAAGGGAGAGGTTCCACATGACCCACCTCTCCCTCTTCACACCCCTCCCACCTGCCTCCCATATACCTAGCAGACAGGTACTTGCTTTTGGAAGGTTTATAAACAAATCCCTTTCAAGGCCACTCTAGTACAAGCCAGTAAATCAGAAGCACTTGAATTTAATCTAATCCTAGTGTCTTGAAATCCAGGACAGTTACCAAATGTGAGTGAATTCTAAAAGAGGAGCCTTCAATGAGATGTGGATCAAACCATCACAGCTTCGCAGCAAACAAATCATGCACTCCAACTCTCTCTGTTTAGCTGGGACAGACCTTATTTCCTGGTCTCTCTCCATGGTGCTGATTTTTGCCTTTGGGCAATGACTTGTTAAAATGCTGCCTAGGAAATTTTGCTAGGGCCAGTCATGCTTCATGGCTGAACTTCCGCTCCAGGATTTCTAGAAGTTAAAATCTCCACCTGAGGGTGGGAACGGAAGTTTGGAGGTGTCTTGTCTCTATAAACTGCATTGTATGTAAACGCACTTGCATGCACACACTTCTGCTTCAGGGAAGCTTATTTTGAATAGCTGCCATCAGATTATGAGGCAAACACTGCCTTGCTTTCTGAAACAGGGCAGGGTAGGAAGGCTATTACCAAGGGAAGGGTTGTAGGGGAAGATTGGAGCCTTCAGCAATATGACTGGGTTGTTATAAGTGGGTGTGATGGGTGGGGAGTTTCAAGCCTAGTGGTCAAATGCTGGCCCTCAGGACTCTCTATCTGGCCCTCAGGACTCTTCCCAGGTGACACCCTTCTCCGTGCTGCTCTGCACCCTCCTTCAGTGCTTTTATCAGGCTGGAATATAGCCTTGAATGGGGATAATGCCTCTTGCTTGCTTGGATGGAGGAGCCTGCATGCATGTTTGGAAACCTCTAATGTGTTTGTTTGTTTGTTTGTTTGTTTTGCATGCCTGGAATGCAGCTTGCTTTACAGGTTGTAAGTTCCTTTGGGTTGCCTTTGACAAGATAAAGCAACTAATAAATTTAATAAAGGAATAAAAATATAAAGCATGAGTTGCACAAATTGCTCCACTTTCTCGCCCCTCTGGCCCTGGTCCTCAAAAGGGGATGTGGCCCTCTGTATACGAAATAAAGATTTACACAGCAAACCCTAGCACCAAAACAGTGGTGTTACTCTGAATAGGCAGTAGTGCCTAGTGAGGAGGCACAAGCGGATGAGCCCCTTGTTTCAGCTGATGGCAGCCTGTCGTTCTCTTTCCCGCTAGCTGCTCCTCTGCCTCTCCTAGGTCCCCCAGGAGAAATGCAGCCACTACTCCAAAAGGAAATGGCTCAGCCCTTGGAAAGGCACCAGGCAGCGGCTTTGCCCGGGGTCTGGAAGGCTGCCTAATATTCATAACTAATCTGATAAAAAGCTTTGCGACTGCCTTCGCTCCCTCTGCCCCTGAGGCTTTTTTCTTGAGCTCTGCCAGTAAGCCCAGCAGTTGAACTTTTATGTCTGGGTTTCTCATTGGGTGGCTCTTGGCACCGCACCCCCAACCCCTGCGCCTGCCCTCCCTGTGCTGCAGGGGGAGGGAAGTGCCCCAGCCCAGGGACAGCTCTCTCCTGCCCCCAGGCTGGCAAGAGGCCCCCTCCACCCACAATAGCTCAAGTGACATTTTGTACAGCGCACCTGAATGGCAGCAAAAACACATTCAGAACCCAGAGTTGACTTGCTTGGCTTTTGAGCATTTTCAAATGCCACTTTTGATATTTCACTCTGCAGACAACTTTTTAAAACTCACAACTTGTCAGCAGAATGGAAAGGCAATAATGTCAAAGGTCAAGTTGTCATATTTGATATTTTGGGTACCTTCCCCTTTCTAAAACACCCCACCTCCCAACAACAGTGTCCATACTTAAGAATAATGGGGGAGGGCTGAGAAAGTCAAACCAGGACAAAATAAACTGAAAACTGTGCAGGAAAAAAAATCCCATTGGGAGATGCTGTGTTGACACTTCCTCTCCATCCCTCCCTACTCTTCCTTTCAAACATTTCTAGCTTATGTTTTGAAAAGGCAGTCATACAGAGCTGATGTTCCTTGGTGTAAGGCTGACACTTCTCAAAACAGCACCATGCTACAGAACATAACATAATTCTTATTACTAAAAATTACAGATTTACACAGCCAGTACTAGCACCAAAGGTGAGTTTTCTTAGAAAAGGAGCCTCATGACAAGGCCCACCACTTGTTTTTTTAGTGAATCTGCACTACAGACTAAGCCAGTTTAACATTCTTTCACCCCAGAAGATCCTGGGAACTAAAATTCAATGAACCTACAGTACTCTGACTTCTATGAGGGAAGGCATTCATGGTGTAAAACTGGTATTTTTGTAGGGCAGATAGGTTAGCCCCTCTGTCTGGTATGACATGCAGTGGTCAACCAATGTGCTTAACAGGACTATCAATGTTCTTGACTTTGCAACTGGGCTTTTAGTGTTTTTATTGGTAGTGAATTTTTGAAGCAGTATTGTACTTCGAAGGCCACTCTGTGAACGGCCTCAGCAAGATACAGATTTATAGTATCTAAATGTAAAAGCAAGCAAGCAAAAACAAAACCCTAGAAACTGGGAGGGAATGGAAACTGCTTCCCACTCCTTGAGTGAGCCAAATTATCTCCCACTCAGACTTGGGATCTGAGGAAAGAAATGTTCATATTATTCCCAGAATTTCCAAGGCCAGCTTCATTTGCACAGAATAACCCTGTTCAGTTGCCTTCAGAAATGCTCAAGAGTTTTGAGTTTATTAAAAATTTACTTGGGGAAATGTAAAGCTAATTGTTGGTGGTGACAGGCACAAGGTAAATGAGGGCAAACGCTTCAACTATATCAAAAGCCTTCTCAGATCAAAAGAGTTGTGACAAGGACACTGCTAAGGAGTAACATTACTTCAGCTTCTGCAGGCAGTTTTATATATGTAGTTTTATAAAAGAGGAGGCTGCCTGGCAATGATTAGATGGAAATCAGTGTTGTGTCTGGTCTTCAGTTTGTTCACTGACAAGAGTCTGGGAGCATCAATTTATCTTCCCCCTCCCCACTCCTTATTCCAGAAGCAGACTCTCATCCCTCACCTGTTATAAGTGATAGGAAGAACTTTGGACCGAAAAGGAAGAAGAGATCAGGTCCCATCATGGTCCTGAACAAGGTCATTCCCTGAGTAGCACAAGCCCTTGCCTCCCTCTGGCTGCTTTCCAAGCTATTCTAGGAACATATAAAATACAGACATCACACGGCTCAGGTGGCTCTCTGTGCCAGCATCTGCCTCTCAAGCCACAAGCACTGGCCACACACAAAGTTTCTTCACTTCATACACCGCTGCCTCACAGCACATAAACTACAGAACTCACTCCCAGAGGCATACTTAGGCTCACCTGCACTCTTGGCAAGGAGATGTATGGTCACCCTCACATCCCTTGCACCCTTGGCAATCGCCAGCTCTCCCTGTCTTTCTCTGAGAGGTTTTGCACCCCCGGGGCCTCTTGTAGGAGGCAGCAGTGGCCACCAACTGAGATGGATTTAAAAAAGGATTGGACAAATTCGTGGAGGAGAAGGGAAGCAGCGGCTACTAGTCATGATGATTATGCTCTGTCTCCACAGCTGGAGGCAGCAATGGTTCTAAACACCAGTTGCTGGAGACCATGGCAGGGAGCAGTGGCCAACCAGATGCCAGTGGGAAACCCATTGTGAAAACAGGACGCTGGACAGAAAAGCAGGATGCCTTGGCCTGATCCAGCAGGCTCTCCTTATGTCCTAGCTATGAAGTAGCTACAAGAAGCACCATCCATTCCTAAGGATGCTGGCTGACCATTCCATTGTTAGGCAAAGTGCTTTTTAATAGGCCAGAAGGCTCAGTTAAGGCCACATCCATGGGAGCTAAAGGTTAGGAGATTGTCTCCTGATCACTGAGGGGAATGTATTTCTGAATGGTAAACAGGCAACAACCAATTTACGTGCATCCAATTGATGTGAGACCACAACCGCAACCACGTGCATTGCGGTGACCCAGAAGTAGCAGGGAAAGGAGGCAGAATGGAGTGTAACATGGGTGGGGCACGTAATGGGGCATAATGGGGAAGGGTGGGCTTATGCATCCTCCGCCATCATGCGCGATGACCCGGAAATAATACAAGCCCCGTTGCCTGCACCTACCCCAGGATGTGGGAAAGGTGCTATTCCTCCAGCTAACAGACAAAGAGGTGTGTTTGTGTGATGGGGGAATTTGGCTGGGTTTGGATGTGAAAGAGCTGAGTTTTTCCAGCTGGAGTTAGATGAAACTGGGATTTCAGTTTGGAGGGCTGCCCAAATTGTGCTTAGTAGAACCTGCCTTTTCAACTGCACTTAAGATTTGCTTGTACACGCATATTTGCAAATACAGCAAACATTGCGAGTATGCCTGAAGTCACCAGTGTTCTCTCATCCCAAGGAAACTCAACCCTGCCATGCCACTCCTAGAACTTCTCGCACCTCTTGCAGAATTGAAGTGCAAATGAGACTACAGATCAGGCCTATTTGCCACTCCAGGATGCATGTCAAGGAGGAGTAACCCAGTACACAAAGGAAACTGGTGACGAGACAGAATTCAGCTTATGATGGGGCTGTCTGGCAGTGGGTTATTTTTAGAACACACTGCCCCACATACCTGACCTCAGATCTGCTTGGAGTTATTCTGGATGGGTCAAAAATAGACCTGTGTTCCTTTGTGGTAACAGCACCCCTCCCTTTTAAAACACATGCACACAAGGAAAGAGATTACAGTGGTACCTCGGGTTAAGAACTTAATTCATTCTGGAGGTCGATTCTTAACCTGAAACTGTTCTTAACCTGAGGTACCACTTTAGCTAATGGGGCCTCCCGCTGCCGCCGTGCGATTTCTGTTCTCATCCTGAAGCAAAGTTCTTAACCCGAGGTACTATTTCTGGGTTAGTGGAGTCTGTAACCTGAAGCGTCTGTAACCTGAAGTGTCTGTAACCCGAGGTACCACTGTAATCTAATCAAGAGTTCTGTTTGTTTTGAAAGACAGCCTACTTTAGAGTAGTGTTGGATACTGCAGAACAACAGCACATCTATGCTGCAAGCTTCCTGCGGCATCTCCCATACCAGATATTCAGTGTGGGGTTGCTGAGCTTCATTGACAAGCTTCGTTTTACATGGCAATCCACATAACATAACACCATCGTCCAATAATTGACATTTTGTATTTTTGCTGGCATTCCACCATAGTTTCGCAGATTGCGCATTAAAAACACATTCCCCACTGCTCCCCTGGATACTATAGTTGACCCTTCAGAGAACTATCACTCCCAGCAGCCATAGCGAACCACAGCACCCAGGATTTTGGGGGTGTTTTAAATGTGCATTAAATGTGGCCGTAGATTGCAGAAAGTTTGATTTCTTTTCAGAAAAAAATGAAAGAGTATTGTTAGCCTCCATAGGTGTAGATACCCTTAGGACTACTGTCCCATATTTTTTTGGTGGGGTTCTGACATAGGCAGTTGGTGTGTAAGCAAAGTGACTGCATCAGCCCAGTGCACATTTTTTATAACATTTGTGGTGATGGCCTATTTTTGGTTTTACTTATCTTTTAATTACTGTTAAACCAAATACCTATGGGACCGCCTCTCCTGGTATGTCCCACAGAGGAACTTACGGTCTTCAAATAAAAACATCCTGAAGGTCCCAGGCCACAGAGAGGTTAGGCTGGCCTCAACTAGAGCCAGGGCTTTTTTCTGCTGTGGCTCCGATCTGGTGGAATGCTCTGTCACAAGAGACCAGGGCCGTGCGGGACCTGACATCTTTCCGCAGGGCCTGCAAGACAGAGCTGTTCCACCAGGCCTTTGGTCAGGGTGCAGCCTGACTCCCTCCTTTGGCAATCTTCACAGAACTTTAACTTAATGGTTGCCATCAATTTGATTTTAATTAATTTTTATAATGAAATGTTTTTAGACTGTTGTACTATTTTATTGTTGTTAGCTGCCCTGAGCCCAGCTTCAGCTGGGGAGGGCGGGATATAAGTAAAATAATAATAATAATAATAATAATAATAATAATAATTTATCACTTTAGCAACTTTAGGGGCTTTGTGTGGGTGTGTTACACCATAATGCTACAGCTTTGTAGCATTGCGGTACTATAGTGCTAGACCTCTCTATTCTTTTTTCCTTAAAGGCAGAGCAGTGTTTTTACCTTTTAAAAGACTGATTAAACTAAAAGCAGGGTAATAAAGCAGCACCCACCCCAAAGGATAGAAGGAATGTGTGCTGAGCTGCAACCAGCACCACCCATATCTGCTGTATCAGACCTCACTACAGTGGACAGAACGCAACAAGATGTTCACGCAGAGGAAGTGCAATACTCCCCATAGTGTGGGAAGTCAGCTGCAATTTGTTCGTAGCTTATTAACAGAAGAGTGGCGACTAAGTCGCCCTAGGAGCCACCCATCTGGAAGCAACCTCAGTGGGTGGAAAGTTGAGTGGGAAATTTTGATTCAGTGTGTCACAATTATCCTGGCACAAGACAGAAGCATCCATTCGTTGTTCTAGCCTCAAAAATGCAGTCCTGGTCTCCAGTTTTTTTTTTTTTAAAAATTAAGTGCAGAGAATGTGTGCGTGTGCGTGCACACACACACACACACACACACACAGTGCATAAATGGCTGAGTACTCTGCACACGTGTGGGAAACAAATCTGTCCTCAAATTTTTGTGAGCCTCTGCTTGTTACACCTAACAACTAGAGACATCACCCACCATGTTGCTCCCCTGTAATATGCATAATCTATCGCTTTACCCCCCTGTTGTAACAACTTCACTGGCTACAGTTTGTTTCCAGGCACTATTCAAAGTGCTGGTTAGAACCAATTAAGCCCTATATTGCATGGGACAAAGCTACCTGAAGGATTGTATCTCCCTTTCAGAACCTGCTCAGGTGCTGAGATCACAGAATCATAGAAATGTAGAGCTGGAAGGGACCCTGAGGATCATCTAGTCCAACCCCCTGCAATAAAGGAATATGCAATTGTCCCATAAGGAAATTGAACCTGCAACCTTGGTGTTATCAGCACCATGCCAAAGGGATTAAGGAGTTTGAGCCAGACACCTGAAGTTGAAAAGGCAAGGGGAGTTGGAAGCAGGTTCTGCAGATATGAGCACCCTCTCTCAGACTTATCCACATCGGAGACATGGTTGGTGGTGACACGAGAGAGAGCCTTTCTGTGGCTGCTTCTGTATTGTGGAATCCCTTCTCAAGAGAGGTTAGATTGGCTCCCTCCTTGCTATTTTTCCACAAGGAAAGACCTTCCTATTTAGACAGACCTTTGGGAACTAGCTGTGGACTAGATGTTGACTTCTGGGCTGTTCTGGGTCATGTGGCCAGCATGACTAAGCCGCTTCTGGCGAAACCAGAGCAGCGCACGGAAACGCCATTTACCTTCCCGCCGGAGCAATACCTATTTATCTACTTGCATTTTTGGTGTGCTTTCAAACTGCTAGGTTGGCAGGAGCTGGGACCGAGCAACAGGAGCTCACCCCATCGTGCGGATTCGAACCGCTGACCGGCAAGCCCAAGAGGCTCAGTGGTTTAGACCACAGCGACACCCACATCCCTATTTTTTCCAACTAGTTTTCAACTAGTTTGTTTTTATTACTTTGCATTCTGCAATTATGTTGTTAAAATGTGAGCTACCTTGAATCCCAGGTTTGGGGGGAAAGCGGGGTGTAAATACATTCAACCACCACCATGTTGCCCATTTCCCCCACTGAAGAGATCACACTTACACAATATACATATCTATTCAAACATTCCACTTACCGCACCGGATTTGAGCTCATCCCCATTCTCCTCCTCCGATTCTAGTGCAACAGGTAAGGATTTCTGTGGCGGGGAGCAGGTTAAGTCCCACCTCAATAGCCGGGGTTCCCCTTTGTCCCCAAACCTCAGACTTTCTAGTTTCTGCACTGTTGGCTCGGCAGAAGGCCCTGGCCTGAAGTTCTCCTTGTTTTGGGACTTAGACCTCAGTCTTTGGACTCCAAAGCCCCGGTCTTCCCCGTGGTGGTCCTCCGCGAGGCTCCTGCTGGGGCCCATTTTGCTATAATGTCTTTTTTGGGAGTGTATTTCTTGCATATAAGAATCCATCCTCATGAGAGGCTTCATCTCCATCTCGTAGTTGCTTAGCTTCTCCTCATCCAGCTCCAGGAGCTTGTTGCTCCCTGAGCCGTGGTGGTGGGGTCGGTGGTGAGTCCATGAAACCGTGGCCGGGGGGTCTGTCCACCTCTCCCGCTGTTTGTGGTTGGAGGCCGCGTGCTTGTGCCCGCCGCTTCGGCCCCGGTAGTCTTCGGAGGAGCCCGGCTGTCCGCTGCGCAAGGCCCCGCCCCTCACGCCGTGTGCCCTGCCCTCCTTGTCTTCGCCCCAGCTGTTGGGCCTCATATAGTCCCTGCCACGTCCCTCCAGCAACATTTGGATCTCCCCGCCCCTCTCTTCGTCCATGCACACCTGCCTGGAGAAGTGGGCGCTCTTGTTTCTACAGGAGGGACCCAGAGGTGGGGTGGAGGAGGGGCTGGCGGGAAAGCTCTGCAGGGGGCTGTCGTCCGGGGTGAGGTCCGAAGGCGTCGTTCCTTTCCTGTAGAGCTCTGGGCTTTCTTGCTGGAGCGGCGTCCCTGTCGAAAGGACCTCGATGTCGTCGCTTGAATTCTGCCTCTTTGGCCTCTGACACTCAAGTCCTGGAAGGAGACGGAGAAAAGGGGCACACAAGAGTCAGCCATTGCTTATTTGTTTTGTTATTACATTTATATCCCATGTTTCCTCCAAGGAGCTCAAGGAGGCATACATAGCCCTCCCTCTCCCCATTTTATCCTCAAAACCACCCTGCAAAGTAAGCTACACTAAGAGACAGGAACTAGCCCAGATCACCCAGTGAGCTTCATGGTGAAGTAGGGATTTGAACTTGGGTCTCTGAAGCATTCGTCTGACACTCTAACCACTATGCCACTCTGGTTCTCTCAGCTCTCTAAGGGCCTTAGGCACACTCTCTGGTATTAAAGGGAGAAACATAGGGCCCAAAATTCCCAGAAATGAATTGCTGGAAAATACCTCACACTGCACAAGAGTTCATACTTTGCCTTTCACACCGACTTTGCCACCTCTCTTGGGTCTTGCTCAGACCCATCCAGTCCAACTGCATGGCCGCACTAATTGCACACTGCTAGTGCAACTAATGCTACTAGCCACATGGAAGTCACACTGAATTGCTATTGGCTACCCATATGACTGCTTGCACATTTTATTTATTTAATTTGTGTATTAAATTTATATGCCGCCCTTCATCCGAGGATCGCAGGGAGACTTACACATGAATCAAGCCTCAGCAACACCAAACAAGACCTGAATTTTGTGCAAGTGCTACCATGGGGGTTATTATCCTTTCCTGCAGGTTCTGCAGGCAAGCAATTACTGTAGTCAACAATATTAGCACCCTGTTGCCAAAGAGCTGGCTTGTTAGCGCAGATCCACATGGAAAATTCAATCCACTTCTTCAGCTTTTCCGTCTGTCAGCAAACATTCTAACAGCTTCGGCTCCCTGACCATTTGGAATGTTTGTGGACATTCTGTGAGATCACCTCAGTGCAGCATCACTCCCAGGTGAGAATCAAAGGCTTCACTGACACAAAGTTCCTCATATTTTGAAACACCAACACCGGCATTTCCAGTTAAGTCCTCATTTCCCTCTCTCCCCCTCTAATCTTGTGTTCAGATAAGCCCCACTAATATCAATTGGATATGTGCAGGTATAACTGTACGTAGCTCCTTTCCATTTTGTTATTGATTTGCTGAAGTTTGCAGCCTAAGGGCTTGGGGCAGATAATGCAAGAAGGGCTCCAGTTTTTATCTACTCAATTTCTTCCTGAGCAAGATCCTCTCCGCTTGGCGTGTTTGCATTTTCTGTAAATGCATGCAATAGTGGGATGTGTATTAAAATCCCTCCTAAGTGCATCAGAAACAAACTCCATTGCAAACAGAATTCTGCAGCCTAGTCTGGAAGCTGATAAAAAATGTATTAGATAAAAAGTCTTTTTGAGAGATTATGTTTAAAGAGAAGAAGTCCCCTGGCAACTGGAGAGGTAGATAGCAAACAGCTCAGGGTTGCAGGAGCCCTCTGGGGCTCAGAGAGGCCTGCTAAAGCGCTCAGATCTCTGATACCCAGATTGTAGCTCTGTGTGGAAGTGATAACCCCGGGGGGATGTTGATGTCAGAACGGCCTATCCTCCAAAGACAGGCTTGTTCCCCTTGCCGGATTTGCTAGCTGACTTGTGGAATAAATGGAGGAAGACGACATAAACATCTTCTCAGGGCCACGGGTGAAAAAGCCAGGGCTCAGTGTCAGCCGTTATCACATCTTGTGGAATTGAATTCCGTAAGTATTCATACCATATTTGCAGTGTGCATTTGTGGTACTGAGACTTCTTTTAAAATCCGAGAAACTCAGTGTCCTTTGAGGCACTGGGGGACAGGAGCAGCCATGGAAACACCCACCATAGCCCCTCATCATTGCAAGCGTGCCTGTACAGAGCGCAAGGAAGCACTTTGAACAGACACGGGCTAAAGCGGGAAATGGATAAATAAACTACAGAACAGTTATCCCCCGGGTCTGAGCCCTCTGGCTCAGAACAGGCCAGCCATCAGATTTTGATTATTTTTCTTAATGAGATGATTAAATGGTGGAACCTCCATGAACTCCCTTTTGGGAGGGAGGAAGACTGCAGGCCATTTTTGCAAAGGGAGTGAGGGGAACCCTGATTTTCTGCCCACTGGACGAACCTATGAACATAAATCAGATCACTGGTCTATCTAGCTCTATATTGTCAACACTGACTGGCAGTAGCTCTCCAGGGTTTCAGGCAGTATTTTCTGCCTGGAGATGTCTGGAGATTGAACCGGAGATCTTTTGAATGCAAAGCATATGCTCTACTACACTGAGTTATGGCCATTCCCTAAGCAGAAGCAGGAGAAACAGAAGCCGTCAGCTGAGATTTCCCCATGGGTCAGATAATTTACAGGACTGGCAGGGTAGCCTTCCTAAGTCACTGCTACTGAGAGGGGGTGGGGAAGTGGGAATGAGCTCTGAAAAAGGACAAGAAGCTAGCAAAGTGAATCATCACTTGTCAAATTCTCAATACCCTAATATAAGGGCGATGAGTAACCTCCAATTTAAATCTCTTTTTATAAAAAAAATGTTAGCAAAAGACTTCTAATGAGGGTGCAGAGCACTGGAAATGGGTGCCTTGACATGAACACACATTAATTAATGTGCTGCTTAATGACTGCATCTTAGACTTATAGCTCTTCTCCCATCCCTCCTGTCCTTTGCCCTACACAGAAAGACACACGCAGCCAAGCTAAACCCTTGTGCATTAAAATCTGGGGTGGCTCCTCCACATCCAGTTATTCAGTCCCAGCTCCTGCCAACCTAGCAGTTTGAAAGTATGCAGTGCAAGTAGATAAATAGGTACCACTCCGACGGAAAGGTAAACACCATTTCTGTGTGCTGCTCTGGTTTCGCCAGAAGCGGCTTAGTCATGCTGCCCACATGACCCAGAAAAACTGTCTGCAGAAGCTGACAAACGCTAGCTCCCTCGGCCTGTAAAGCAAGATGAGGGCTGTAACCCCAGAGTTGTTCGTGACTGGACTTAACTGTCAGGGTTCCCTTTACCTTTACCTTTACCTGCTCTTCTCAAGAATAATCACATGACAGGCAACCAGACCTCCAGGGCTGACCTGAAGTCTCCAACTTTGCCTGGTCCCCTCCAGGTGGCAAAGGGAGAGTTTGAATCTCCAGGCGGGAAAGAGCACCTTTATATGATGATGATGATGATGATGATGATGATGATGATGAATACTATGTATGCAGCTTGCAAGCTTAACCCCTGTAGGAGCCAGCTGCAAATTATTGAATGGACTCCCCCCCACCTTTTCCAATTAACCTCCATTACCAGGGCTCAGTAGTGTTAGGGAGCACAGAGGAAGAATCTCCAGGGTGCCCATGTGACGGTCTCATCCCAGTATACCTGAAGGAGCGTCTCCACCCCCACCGTTCAGCCCGGACATTGAAGTCCAGCTCTGAGGGCCTTCTGGCGGTTCCCTCGCTGCAAGAAGTAAGGTTACAGGGAACCAGGCAGAGGGCCTTCTCAGTAGTGGCGCCCGCCCTGTGGCACGCCCTCCCATCAGATGTCAAGGAGATAAACAATTATCTGACTTTTAGAAGACATATGAAGGCAGTCATGTTTAGGGAATTTTTTAATGTCTGATGTTTTATCGCATTTTTAATATTCTGTTGGGAGCTGCCCAGAGTGCTGGGGAAACCCAGCCAGATGGGAGGGGTATAAATAATATATTATTGTTATAATCATCATCATCACCAAAGGGCTATCCCTAAAATCTCATGGTCACAAGGCAACCTCCAATTTAATTTTTATAATGCTGACAAATTCCTTACCCCAGCAGGCAAAATTTTGCACAGAACATCACACTGCGCTATAGGCCCTGAAGGGCACTGGATGCTTTCAACTCTGCTTGTAAATGGAGCCAGCCCTCCTCCTAAAGTGTTGCTGGCTGAGCAGGAAGGTACTGTTTTTCTGCTTCTGGCACTGCACAGTGTTACACAGAGCAAAAGCACAGGCCTGCTCTCCCATGTAATGTAATGAAAAAGATGCGGGGAGTGGTGTCTGTCTGTGTCTCTTTGCGTCATCTTCATCGGCGGTGCCTTTTCTTGTGTGATGGCTTGGTTATGAATGAAGAGAGAGCGGGGAGAGGTGGGGAAGCACCATACTGGTAGATAGGAACATAGGAAGCAGCTGCCATATCATGAGACGGACCTTTAGGCCACCTAACTCAGTACTGTGTGCACTGACTAACAGCAGCAGTTCTGCAAGGGTTTTCTCCCAGCCCTGCCTGAAGATGCCGGGGGTTGGACTGGGACCTTCTCCATGCAAAGCAGGTGCTCTTCCACAGATCCACAGCCCTTCCCGCGGGGTAGAACCAGCAGCAACACCAAATGCAACGTTCTGTGTTTGCTTCTATTTTGTCCCATCGCCACATTTGTTGTATAAATTGTTTTTGAGAATGTATGGAGTGTAGGGATGGGGTTGTTTGGGTTAAGGGGTAAGTGCAAGCGACAAGGCCACCTCAGTGGTGGTCCCAAAGCTACAGTCCCCTGGCTTCCTTCTTTGCTGGTTTTTAGGCTTCTTTTAAAGACCTTACTATTTTCAACAGGCTTTTAGGGTGCGTTTTTAAGTGTGTGCCACTTTGAAATGTTATTAGATTCTTAGGCTGCCTTTTCATTTGTGATTTTATTGATTGCTTTTTAGAAGCAATGATATATCCTCACAGATACACATTTCATGGTTGTTATGGCCAGTATTTATTGGCCATCAAATGCCTGGGGAAATGTTTTTGGATTTCTCCTGAAAGTCAGTAATGGGGGAGATAGATGCACCTCACCAGGAAGGGCATTCCACAAATGTGGAACCACCACCAAGAAGGTCCTGCCATGAGTAAACTCCAGCTGGGCAGCAGCCAGAGGCAGCACTAGGGTCCCCAGGATGTTGGAGGATATGGGCTCATCACACTTACCTTTCCCCCTGTGCCTTCCAGGCACAGGTCTGCACTTTAAAGCTCCATGTCTGCGCTCTATTTTTTCACCTCAGCGCTTTCACAGCAAAAACCCGCTCTTTAAAGCTGAAGCGCAACAAAGAACAATTCAAGATTCCCATGGATTGCTGTTTGCTCTGATTCAGAGGTAAAGAGAGCTCAGACATGGAGCTTTAAAGTGCGGAGGAAAGATAAGTGCATAACCTCCAACGTTTCTCCAATGAAAACAGGAATGTCCCATTCCATAATGATAATTTTACTATTTATACCCCACACATCTTACTGGCTTGCCTCAGCCACTCCTGGCAGCTTCCAACATAAATAGAAACATAATAAAACATTAAACTTTTTTTAAAAAATACTTCCCTATCCAGGATTGCCTTCAGATGTCTTGAGAGTCAGATAACTCCATACCCTCCAACATTTCTCCAATGAAAATGGGGACATCCTAAGGAAAAGTGAGTCTTTCTGGGATCAAATCAGAAACCAGGACAGCTTCTCTAAATCAGGGACATCCCTGGAAAACAGGGACACTTGGAGGGTCCGTAAATGTGGGCTTATGTGCTAAGTGTTGCATCCAACAAAGTCCTACTCAAGCAGACCCACTGAAAGGAATGGGCCTAAATCCGTCACGCCCATTAATTTCAATGGGTCTGCTCCGAGTAGGACGGGCACTGGATGCAACCCTTCACCAGGATCTTGATTGTGTAAGACCAAGGTGGTTGTGAATCGTGGCCCGGAGGAAAGAAATGGCGGCTCAGGGACTCTGAAGGAGATGGAGCAGAACCCTGGCTCCGCAGGCGAGCGAGCGAGAGTGCCAAAGAGAGGCCTGCTTTCTGACACTGACTCAGGAGAATTCCTGCAAGGGATGGCTTGCTCCCTTCCCAGGCACACAGCTGCGCTTGCAGCGCTCAGGGATGAGAGGATGAAGTCACTGACCGTTCTCCCTGTGCTGGAAGGAAGGCGAAAACTCTTTGGCAGTGATCCTGGCAATCCGAGCCTCCTCCTGCGCCTTCTGCGCCGCCGTCACAGCTGCGTCTGCCTTTGCCCTGGAGTGGGATGTCCTGTGAGAGATCAAGGGGGACAGAAAAGGCAACACTGGGGGTCAGAGGGTTTTCTCCAGCTCGTTCCATGATCCACACACCACCAGCACCAGCACCACCCAGCAGGCTTGTCTGGATCCTTTAGTTCTGCAGCACCAGTGCCTGGGAACTGGAACTCTTGGGAACCAGCCCAGGCCATCGCATCAGTTATTTCACTCGTATGAATCAATGCTCAAACAGAGTGGTGGTGAGATTCTGCCAGAATGTGCCAACCGCAATGCCAAAACATGAAGGCAGGATGAGCAGTCATTTCCCCGCTCCACCCAAGTATTGACACCATTCTCTTAGCACATGTTGCCTTAATGTGTTCCTCTGTAGTGGCTGATTTCGCTGCTGTGACTTAAAGAACTGCTTCTCAAAGAACTCTGGGAATTGTAGTTCTGTGAGGAGTGAGGCAGGTGTAACTAAAGTGGCACCTTCCAGGTGCTTTGAACTACAACTCCCATCATACCTAACTGTAGGGTCGCCATATTTTGGAGAGCAAAAAAGAGGATGCTGTGACTGCCATTCAAAGCAAACAAATGCAATTTGTCTCAAATTTTACCCCTGAAAAAGAGGACATGTCCTGGAAAAGAGGACACATGGCAACACTACCTAACTGTTGGCCATGATGGCTGGGACTGATGGGAGTTGGAGTCCAGAACATGGTACCATATTGGCTACCCTTGTAGCAAAGGATTCTTAGCACCTTCGCTGAAATCCCAAAGGTTCTCTGGAGAAAGGTAAGTGGTGTAAAATCAAGGTTTATTTACAGTGCAGCGGTCTACTTGATCAGGTGCAGGAAATGTCCAGCTGAATATTTATGATCACACACAGCCACACAATCATAGTTAAATAAAGAAAAGCACATATGCACACAATATGTGTACTTGGGCCCTGCATCAAGGCAGCTAACAATATATCACAATAAAAAAATAATACGAGCATTTATTCCTAGGTTACAACAGTTGAGATGTAGCTGGCTGGAGGGATGTGTATGTGCAAACTGGAGGTGAGAGGATCCTTTGCAAGCCCTTCTGGGTGAAAGAGCAGTGAGTAGCAAGCAAATCCAGTCCCTCTTGGCCCCTTGCCATGCCCGCGTCAAAGGAATAAGCAGAGAGAGCAATGTTGAAACTGACAGCCTGAGTGACGGTTTCAACCCCCCCCTCCCCTCTCCTGGGACACAAGGTGGTTCTTCTGCACTTCTCCCAGAGTGGCAGAAAAAGGCTGCTATTTTAAGCTTAATAATTGATTGGGTCCACAAGTTATTTCCTCCCCCCTCCCCCCCCATCTCCTTTCTTCAGTGACTTCACTTTCATTCTGTATAATTACACTATAGTGCATTATCAGATAAGCTAAAAGAAAATCCCAGACTGAAACACATGCCAACATTCTACAGGCTTCCCTAAACAAAACAGGGGTTTAGAATATGTGTCAAAAAGCGGACTGGGAAGGTCAATCGGCAGGGAGTTCCAAAGTGTGGACAGTGCTGCACTAAAAGATGAATCTCTTACAAAGGCACAGTGAGCATTTCGTGGGCCCCGTAACAGTCCCAGTTCGGCCAGTCAGAGCTGCCAAGTGGGCATATATATCCTTCTGTTCTTCTTAGCCCTGGAACTAGTGAACGCCCGCAAGTCCTCACAATGGCCTGGCACTCAGGGGTCGCAAGAAGGTGTCTTCATAGGGGCATCACATGGTTGTTCACAGATGTCTCTCGTAACAAAGGACAAACCAGAGCAGAAGCCCTTCATGTTAGTTCCAGGTGGAGCCGTGGGTCATGCTTACTTGGGAATGACGACTTGGAGTGGGCAGTGATTACAGACTGCTAGTTCCCACATTCTTACAAAATCCCTGTTCACATGCAGTCCTGCTATCAAGCAGTAATAAAAATAATTTGGGGGTGGAGCTGAGGGGGAGCAGATTTAAAATATTTTGGCCATTTCCCATCTGTTCAGTAAGGCAGACTGTAGTTAAGTTGCTATTTTCTCCACTTTAGTTCCACCTTTGCAGAAGGGGATGTAGAACAGTTGCTGGGAGTTGCATGAGGGCAGAGTGCTGTTGTGCTCAGGTTTTGCAGGCATCTGGTTGGCCACTGCGAGAGCAGGATGCGGGACTTTTAGGCTGCTGGTCTGCTTTACAAGGGTGGCATAAGCATCACCATGATAATATACTCCTAATGCTTCACCTTGAACACTGAGGTCTTCTGAGGGCAACCTTTGGTGCTCCTCCATGTCCCTGACATTTGGCTAACCTTTCCCGGGGTCTGGGTCTTTGGTGTGGTAGGCACTGTCCTGTGGAACTCCTTGCCAACAGAGGTTGGGCAGCAGCAGGAGTCATCCCTACTCATTTCCAGACATCGTCTGAAAGCTTAATGATTCAGACAGGCCTTTCAAGCCTGAGATTCTTTGCCAACTAGCTCTTACTGATGCGTTTGGCAGTGTTCTTGACTGCGATGCTGTGTTTTTATTCCGTATACCGCCTTGTGATGTTACTTATGAAAGTGCAGTTAATAAATCTATATCTCTATGTCTATATCAATCTATATAGGATGGTGAAATGCTTTGAAAACTTGAAATGCGATGGCGATGATGAAAAAGAAAGGGAGAGAGGGAACTCAGTTGTTTGCCAGCACATGAAAGGGGACATTGAATCCTGTTGTGGATCTCTGGGAAGATGAATCTGGAAACAATGGACCAAGCTGAGCGGAAGAAACACCTACTGATGCTAGAGAAAAGGTGGAGGAAGATGCCTCTGACAGTCCAGATATGTGAAATGCCACCAGAAGAGAAGAAGGAAGTCCCTGGATGCCACTTTCCTCCAAGCTGAGCAATGGAACTGTTTGCATTTGCAATATAATCGTCTAATTAGCATCCTTTTATGATTCCAGCTGTTCACCACTGGTTGCCTTGGCTTCACACAGACCCCCTGCTGTCAGTCCTTGTCTCTGGGGAAAAACCACCTTGAACCTCTCCCAGTTTGAGGGAAAGTTCTTTGCTCAGCACCCACAGACAAACTAATGCCAAGCCTATGAGGGGAAGGGTGTTAATTTGGAACCTCTCCTTTTAAGACAGGCCCAGTGTATAAAACCCACATTTTTCATCTGCCTTATGGGAATTTTCTGGTGTGACTGTAATGCACAGCAAGGCACTTGGAAGCAGAAGGAGTGAAATGCAGAATTAAGATAGCAATCTGTATATATTGCAGCTTCATTATAATAAGCATAAGCACCCTAAATAAATGCAAGTAATCCGTTTAGCACTTGCAAAGCGTGTTTGCTGCACAAAGCACTTATCGGCTGCCTGCGTTCATATAGGCCCTCCGTATAGAATGTGCGTTAGCTCATCTTCCTAATTCCCCTGTTAATTGCTTGCTTTTATTTTCCTTGTAAAGCAGGCTCTCTGACATGACATGCACATGCTGTCTAATCACTTTTCACCTGCTTCACGCACCCACCCCACTGAGTAGCAGAAGACAACTTTAAATAAAGCAGGTGTCCACAAAGCATCAAAGAACAGACACCATCCTCGCTGTGGTCTCCAGTGGCAGGGCAAAAATGCTGCTGAATAACTCCTTCCAGATCTTACATGGTGCCCCATAAACAGGAAGAATGTGCACCACAGAAAGGTCCCTTGCTCACCTGAGAATCCCAGGGATGCTGTGGAAGAGGCATCTGGAGGTGGTTGTGGAATAGAGGAGGGCAAGCAAACTGAAACCCAATCCAGGCAAGATGGAGGCGCTGTGGGCGGGGGAGCCAGCTGATCTGGATAGCGGGGTGCAACTGGTCTTAGAGGGGTTGCACTTCCCCTGCAGGACCAGTTTTATCAGCCTGGATCCAGTGCTGTCTGTGAAAGAGACGTCTGTACCTAAGGCTGCCTTTTGCTAGCATAGGCTGATACCCACCTGCCTATCTAGAAAGATTGGACCTTACCACAATAATCCATAAACTAATCATATCTAGGATATGTTACTGTAATGCGCTCTGTGTAGGGCTGCCTTTGGAGATGGTCCGGACACTTCAGCTGGTGCAGAATGTCACTTGGTGGGAGCAAAGTGATCGGAGCACGTGACACAAATTCTGTATTAGTCACACTGGCTGCTGGTGCATTTCTGGGCCCAGTAGAAAGTGCTGGTCTTGCACAAGATTTATATTGTTTGGGGCCCGTTATTTGAAGGGCTGCCTATACTCCTATGAGCCAGCCTAGGCATTAAGACTTTTCTCAGAGGTCTGCATACCCAATGCTGGCTTGGTCAGTTCAATGGGGAAGGATGACCAATTCTTTTTTGCAGAAGTCCCAGAGAGCAGAACTCCCTACCCCCTAAAGTGTGCATGAACTCACTGGTGCAGGTCTTTCCCAGACCACTTTCTCTCAAAGAAGGGCATTCTCTGACTGAGCAGAATTCAAAGGGATAGTCCTATCCATTGTACAGTGGTACCTCGGGTTAAGTACTTAATTCATTCTGGAGGTCCGTTCTTAACCTGAAACTGTTCTTAACCTGAAGCACCACTTTAGCTAATGGGGCCTCCTGTTGCTGCCGCGCCGCCGGAACCCGATTTCTGTTCTTATCCTGAAGCAAAGTTCTTAACCTGAAACACTATTTCTGGGTTAGCAGAGTGTGTAACCTGAAGCGTATGTAACCTGAAGCATATGTAACCCAAGGTACCACTGTATTATAATTCAGGGTGCTCCCAGACTGCCAGTAGTTTGCAGGACAGATGCAGGCACGTACCGGAAACTTAACCATGCACAATTAAAGTGGTCTCTCGCCTAAGGGCAACAAATCCTCTTTTTAAAAAAGGACTTTTGTGGTAGGAAAGTGTCAAGGAAAAGCAGTGAAAAGTTTGAGAAGGATGAATGATTAATGGGAAACCATATACTGTAAATACCCTACAATGAATGCTGAATAAAGGCTGGACAACAAAAACAGGAAAGGAAGTGGGAACTGATGCAGTCTCTGTGTTCATTTACCGTTAGGAATGGAAATATAATCAAGCAAATACGATTGGTATTCATTCACATGATTGTTCTTCTTCTTCTTACGTCCACAAATGCTATGTAATTAATGACATATTTTTCTTTTCTTTTCCATAACTTAGATTAAAAACAGGATAGCAAGATGAATAACGTAGCAGTTGGCAGAAACCGAACTGCAGCAGAATGGAAGCAGAGTTGATTGTGAAGGATACAGGTCAGAAAGAAATTTCTGCCTTTTTACATCCCTATCTAGAACCTTCCTCCCTGACACACCATTGTCTACATGCAGAGAGCTTTTATAAGTGAGAATATTCAACACCATAAGATTTCTGTGCATGTGTAGAAAGGCTCCGTGTTTGGAATCATAGAACTGTTGAGTTGGAAGGATCCCTGAGAATCATCTAGTCCCACCCCCCTGCAACGCAGGAATATGCAGCTGTACCATACAGGGATCAAACCTGCAACCTTGGCATTATCAGCACCACGCTCTAACCAACTGAGCTATCCAGGAACCCTTTGTGCCTGTACAGTGGTACCTCTGTTTATGAACGCTTCTGGTTATGCACACTTCAAGTTACGAGCTCCACTAACCCAGAAGTAGCTGCTCCTGGTTGCGAACTTTGCCCCGGGATGTGAGCGGAAATCGCACGCCGGAGGTGCAAGCGCAGCGGAAAGCCCCATTAGCAAAAGCGCACCTCAGGATAAGGACTGTTTCAGCTTAAGAACGGACCTCCGGAACGAATTAAGTTCGTAACTAGAGGTACCACTGTATCTCTTACAGAGGAACAGCATATGATGGGTTAAGGTAGAATATTCTTATATGTTTTTAATTGTTCAATTACTACAGGTGATGATCCTTTGTGATGAGAATGAAATAATATAATATATGTGATGGGGGTAGTATTAATGAATTGTTATGAACTTGTAACCATGGGGTATCCTCTCTTTACCATAAGCAAGTAGCTAAAGGTAACCTATTTTATTAGCCGGATTTCATTACTAAGCGAACAAGAGACTCTAATTTGAAGTCGTCATAACTAGGGCTTAAGGCAGCCTCCTGGGGCTCAGGCTACGGAGCAGCTATGGTTAACCAGGCAACGAGCTTTTCGTGAGGGCTGATGTACGTCTCCCTGCCAAAATAAGCATCCTCCAGTCTTCCAGGAAAAACTATCAGAATAAGATGTTAATCTCTTTCTTTGATATAAACATCACACTAATAGCAAAAGCTGCCTTAGGCAGACGATTATTTCTGAGGAGCAACGGAAGAGACTTTCTCCTTACATCCGTGGAGGCACAAGCACTGACCTCGCACCGGGAGATGGAGAACTCTGCAAACGCACAAGATCATTGCAAGGAGAAGAACAGGCACTGAGAAGAGCAGGGAGGGAGGGGAGAGAGGGGATTCTGGTGCACGACAGCTGTGAAAAAGGCAAATTCCATGCTTGGGATCATTAAGAAAGGAACTGAAAATGAAACTGCCGGTATCATAATGCCACTATACAAATCTTTGGTGCGACCACATTTGGAATGCTTTATCTGGTTCTGGGTAAAAAGGTAAAGGGACCCCTGACCATTAGGTCCAGTCGTGACTGACTCTGGGGTTGTGGCGCTCATCTCGCTTTATTGGCCGAGGGAGCCGGCGTACAGCTTCCGGGTCATGTGGCCAGCATGACTAAGCCGCTTCTGGCGAACCAGAGCAGCGCGTGGAAACACCATTTACCTTCCCGCCGGAGCGGTGCCTATTTATCTACTTGCACTTTGACATGCTTTTGAACTGCTAGGTTGGCAGGAGCTGGGACCAAGCAACGGGAGTTCACCCCGTCGCGGGGATTCAAACCGCCGACCTTCTGATTGGCAAGTCCTAGGCTCTGTGGTTTAACCCACAGCACCACCCGCGTCCCCTGGTTCTGGGTACCTCAGCTAAAAATGAATATTGTAGAGTTGGAAAAGGTTCAGTAAAGGGCAACTGAAGTGACGGAGCACCCAATGGAGATGAGTCCTGGAAGACTCAGGACAACTCTGGAACTTGCTCCTACCCACAGGAGGCAGTCATGGCCATCAACGTTGAGGACTTTAAAAGAGGATTGGACAAAATAATGGGGGATAAGGCTATCAATGCTTGCGAGCCATGATGGCTGTGCTCTGCCTCCACAGTGGGAGAACCAGTAATGCTTCTGAATACCAGTTTCTGGAAACCACAGGAGGACAGAGTGCTCTGGTGCTCAAATCTTGCTTGCGGGTTTCCCACAGGCCACTGTGAGAACAGGATGCTGGACTAGATGGGCCATTGGCCTAATTCCGCTGGCTCTTCTTATGTTCTGGTCAGTGATGTAGCAGAGGCAAGGAGTCAGGCCCTTCTCTCTACTATGGTCCCAATCCACCTCTCACATACACACACCCCACTGCCTGTAAGTTAAAGAAAAATCTTATACATAGGAACATAAGAAGCTACCTTCTATTGAATCCAGGCCATTGTTTATGCCAGCCTTTCCCAAACTGGTGTCCTCCAGATCATATAACTGTAGAGTTGGAAGGGATCCCAAGGGCCATCGAGTAGCTTCAAACTATGATTCCCACCAGCCCCATAGGATGCCATGCAAATGTGAACGTGGCCGTGGAATGGAGAAGGAGATGCAGCTGTTTGCCTTGCCCTCTCCCTCTGTCAGGTATGCGTGCAGGAGCCAGGCCCTGCGACCAATAGGACTTTGCAGGACTGGGGCCTTCCTAAGTTTGTTCTGAAGAGGCAAGGCACGGCCTCACAGGTGAGGCCGATTGGTAACTCACAGCACCTGGTGGCAAGAGCTGGGAAGAGATATAAGGTCAGCATTTCCCTTTGGCTCTTTGCCACAGCAACACACTTCCTGCCTTGCTGTGTTTGGATTTTTGGTTCCTGATCCTTGAACCTCAGCTTCTTGGCTCCTGGCTCTCTGACCCTTGGACTCTTGGCTTCTTGACTCCTGTTTTCTGGACCCCCTTTCCTGTTTCCACCCTGCCATCTTGCCCCCGGTCCTGACATCCCCTGCTGGGACTTCGATCACCTGTGAACCGGACTATGACACCCTCAGGGTGAGTGCACAACAGAGGTCCTTCCTAGCCCTGCCCTCCTTTAACCTGGGACCTGCATGCAAAGAGGTGCTCAGCCCCTGAGCCGCGCTTCCTCCCAGCCCCCACAAAGCTGAAGTGCCAGCTTCCGGCACCCCACCACAAGTGCTTGAAAAGCAACCTTTCTGGAGCATGCCAGAAATGTGCACAGACTGATCACAGTTGGCTGCGCACCAACAAAACTTGGGGCTCACACCTATGCCAAGAGACCCCCTCCGTCTTGCTGGTCCATATCTTCAAAGTGCATAGCTGTGAAGGAGTTAAAGCACAAGTGACTCCATCCCATAGAAGGCCAGTGTTTCCCTCTGAGGTTTGGGCTGGTTCCATGGAAACCACGCTGTCTTTCAGGTAAATATGCAGTCAGGTATATTTTGAGAAATGCCTCTCAATCTTCCTACAGCAAGGGACTATTCCTTTTCGCTGCAGAGTAATTGGTGGTGCAATTTCCAGGTCTAGTGCTCACAGAGTGTCTCCAATGTGCACTTCACTTGGGAGCTCATGGGCTGGAAATGCTTCTCACTGGGAGGGGAGGGGAAGAGATTGCATCCTACAAGTAGAAAGCTAGCTCGTAAGTGGAAGTGTTCTCTCTGACATTTAGTTTTCTGTAGGAATTTTGTGTGTGTGTGTGTGTGTAAAAGCATTTAGTTCCTGTTTTAAGAGACTCAAATTTACCGCTTCACCCTGTAGCTCAGCGGATGTTCACGTATATAATACAGTGGTACCTCAGGTTACGAACTTATTTCCAGAGGTCCGTTCTTAACCCTAAACCATTCTTAACCTGAGGCGCGCTTTCACTAATGGGGCCTCCTGTTGCCGTTCTCATCCTGGGGCAAAGTTTGCAACCTGAGGTACTACTTCCGGGTTAGCGGAGTTTGTAACCCGAAGTGTTTGTAACCCAAAGCGTTTGTAACCTGAGGTACCTCTGTATAACCCTGCTCTTGGGATCTTGATAGGGCAACATTTCAACCTATTTTATATGTATCCCTTTGCACAATTTCTCTATCCTTGCAATGGGGAATAAAGAAATAAAGAAAAAGGTTTCGCCTGCACCAGTTACCTTTTTCAGTGCACAATGGGACTCCAAAATGGTTCAGGGTGATCCTATTGGGAAATTACACTGCTGGATCATGCCAAAGGCCCATCTATTCCAGCATCCTGTTTTCCCAGACGCCTGTGGGAAACCTGCAAGCAGGGCCTGAACCCATGAGCACTCTCCTTTCCTGTGGTTTCCAGAAACTAGTATTCAGAAGCATTACTGCCTCCAACAGTTGAGGCAAAACAATGCCTTCAGGGTTAGTAGCTGCCGATAGCCTTCTTCTCCCTGAATTTGTGCAATTCTCTCTTAAAGCCATCCAAGCAGGTGGAATGGTGCTGAGTGTTGTAGAAGGAGGGGGAAAGCATAAAACCAGTGAGGAGGGAGAATGAAATGGGATATTCTGAACAATTGCATGGCTGGCAGGCTGGAATTCTGAGCAGGAGTGCTCCAAGCTGCAACATTTTGCTGCAGCCTTCACTTGTCATGCCTAAATAATAATTTTGTGCGATTGAAAAGCTTGCTACCTTGGCAACACACAGTTCGTCCATAAAAAGACAAATCACCATTAGAGGCATTCAGATCATATTTGTTTTTCTTTGAGATCAGCAAGATAATTATTGTTGTGTGACCAATAATGAGGAATAGGTTGTCAGGGGATGTTGGAAGGAAGCACATACACTGGCTGTGTTAAAAAATGATGCTGAAAGCATTCACATCTTAATTGGTTCAGTTAATTCCTTTGCAAAAAAATTTAAACGTGGGCTACTAATAAAAGTGTATAACTTCTACGATGCATTTTGCTCTGGTGGGATGACTGTGTAAACGATCCATATGGACATTTCTTGATGTAAGCAATGCATTGAAGTTGCACTTTATTGCAGGATAATATCTAGCATGGTGTGTGTGTGTGTGTGTGTGTGTGTCTGTCTGTCTGTCTGTCTGTGTCTGTGTACATGCAGACAACAGAAAACCCAGATTCCTCAGAGACATCTTCCCTAGCTTTCTGTCTTAATGAAGGCTTGGAGATCATCATGGCTAGAGGAAGCATCAGTTCACTGGCCCTTCTAATCCTCTGGGAAATGGGATGCTCAAACAACTGCTTTCAGTTTCAGTTCCCAGATAATAGAGAGGAGGTGTGCAAAGTGTGCTTTTCAAAGGCCTTGGGAGAGAGGCAGTAGGAATGCTATTCCACAGAACAGGGGCAGTCACACTGAAAGCCCTGCTCTGAGTCACTGCAGAGAGGACTTCTGAGGTCCTTGGAACATGCAGGAGAAGTTCTCGTGCAGGCTACAGCAACCTTATGAGGGTTCTCGAGTAACTTTGTCTTGAGCTGTATAGGATCTTATATGTTACCACCAACGCTTTGAACTTGTCCCAAGAGCAGATTGGCAGCCAGCATATGTGAAGCAGGGCATCACATGGTGGCAGCATTTTGCCCCCGGAAGCAACCTAGCCACCACATTCTGCACCAGCTGCAGCCTCTGGACCAGTCTCAAGGGTATTTCCACCTACAGTGCACTGGAGTAGGTTACCACTGTTGTTGGACTTCATCTCCCATCAGCCTCCGTCAGCATGGCCAATGGTGGGGGGTGAGAGAAGTTGTAGTCCAGCAAATCTGGAGAGCACCATGTTTGCTACCCCTGGTTTAGCACACCATGAATGAGCAGAAGCAAGCTGTAGGCTTGCACTCATCCCTCTGCCTCTGCCACTGTCAAGTAAGTGAAGTTTATTGTCTTATCTGAACCTGGGGGACATAGTTAGCTTCAGCTACGATTTTTATTTTTTTATATATATAATATTTTATTAAGATTTTCACAAAGAGAATAGAAAAAAGAAAAAAAGAAAAGAAAAAAGCCGACCCGGAAGTCCACAGCTTCAGGTACGATTTGGTGCAACAAGCCGGAATCAATAAATGTTTTATGCTCCTGGCCTGTTAACAAACCCGAGTTTAAACAAACAAGGAGTTCTCACAGGGTTAGGCATGGTGTAACCCTTGCTACTTTAAGGCAGGAAGAGTCACAGCTACAGTGGAGACAGGGTGGGAAAAGAGAGCACACAAGCCCCAGGCACACTTATGATCATGCATGGTATAAAAAATAGAGGAGAGGAACCACCTCTCCCCAATCCAAACTACATAAGACTCAACTGAGACATCCCAGTGTCTTGGCACTATCACCAGGCGAAGCTGAGAGGCCTCGGTGGACCACCTTTGCCAGACTTTCCCTGTTGAAGCATCTATTTGTGGTGTCAGGCAGTTGCCATGGAGACAGGTCCCCTTGCCTCCAGGAGGCAACAGGTGCAGGGGAGCTTACTAGAGCCAAATCGGCAAAGTCATCTGCTTTTCCTGGAGAGCTCGCTTGGAAACGATGCAGAGAAAGGCGAAAAGGAGGGTGCGGGGAGAGAAGAGAAACCCACAATCAGCCAGACGTTTCAGCAACAAGGAACCCTTCCAGATTCACCCCTACTTGTGCACTTCAGATGGCAAGTTGTGCAAGAACTGGCTGCGCCAAAGGAGGGAGAAAGCACAGCCCCCTGATCGATCAGGCAGATGAAATGAATCCCTTCCCCACACAGGGGAAGGGGAGGGAAATGCAACCTCTGCGATGAAGTCAGCCTCCCCAAAGGGTATCAGATGGCCTCCACAATCTAAAGTGCTAATGGAGGAAAGGCAATGGGTTCTCAGCACAGACACCACCCAGCCTTGGGATCAATATCTCTGGGAGAGCACTGGGAAGGCCTTTCCTTGCCTCTGGCCTCGCTCTGTGGCAAGCAACCCCCTTCTGCTCTCAGGTTCTATCTGGAAACAATTGATTGGGAAAGTAGCTTCTCTCTTCTCCAGGCTGTCTCTGGAGGACGCAGGCAGCGACTGAATTATTCATTGCCACTGCAGACTTCTTGGCTTCTCTCTGCGGCTTTAAGCATCAGGAGGAGGAACCCATTCAGCAAGTGGGAGAAGGAGGAGAGTCTCTTGGTTCCTTTCCCTGCTGCCTGCAAAGAAGGGTACTGGCCATTCGGCAGGATCCGAAGGGTGGATGCAAGCCTACCACTAATTTTGGCAGGCAAAGCTTCTGGCAAGCAGCACCTGCCAAAACTCCTCCTTCTGACACAACTATTATGGGTTGTTTTGACCCCAGGGCCAGAACTAGGGTGGGGCGAGCAGGGGCCTGGTTCAAGGGAGCACCAAAATCACGATTTCTGTTCTACACACTATTTACGGAAATAAAATTTAATTATTTTAATAATGCGTTAGGTGATTGGAAATGGCTATAAAATATGTGGGTGAGTTAAATCCTGCAGAAAATTTATCAGAATTTGAAAGCTTCAAGCACCAGCTGCTGTCAGTTCTCCCAGTTCCAGAGTCAGCAGCTCATTTAGACCTCCTGAAAACAACCCATGAACAGAGTCTTAATCCTAGAATTGCACTTGTTTATCATTGCATTACAACTGCTGTTAATTTTTTAAGTCATAAAATACAGGGTTGGCTTAGGGTCACGTTTCACATTGTCTATCCCGGGCAGGAGGCCTGGTTGACCCTTACCCAACACCAGGGATGCTGAACAGGATCTGGAAAAAGGGCTAGAGATCATGATATGGCTAAGCTTCCACAGGGCACTGTGACAGGTGGGCAAGGTCACCTACCAGTCCAGCACCAGCCTGGCTTCATATGAATATGATTTAGACTTCAAAATGTAGCCGCAAAGGAAGACCCAGGAGGTTGTTCAAAGTGTGCTCTCCAATCTCCCTTTGCATCCACAGCAAAATCCCATTGTAGTCAGGGCCTGTACACTACTTGGATACCACAGTTCTGTTCTAAGGTGCAGCCACTTTAGAGTAGACTTGGGGGAAATGGAGGGGATGTGAAAGGCTTCCATTATCCCAGTGGCACCAATGCAAATCAACCTAATTCAACAGGCCGCTTCTGTACATACCTCTGTTATTCCCAGTGGAGGCACACGTAAATCATTAATAAATATCTTAACAGGCCATTTCAAAGACTTTCACTTCATTATTCATTGTAAAATGATTAGTTACGGGTGTAGCTAGAAGACAGATCAGCAGGAAAGACTCTTCTTTAAAGAAAAGTGTGTGTGTGTGTGTGTGTGTGTGTGTGTGTGTGTGTGTGCAGGGCTCTTTCTGAACTGTTCTGTGTTCTGAACATTCTGTGAACATTACCAGAGCTGTTCAGGTTCTGCAGAGAAAGCAAGAAGTTCTACACTGAAGTCCGTTTAAACTTGCAACTCATCAAGCCCAGCCACTGCTTTATCAGCTCTCCATTGCCTCGTCCTGATCTCATTTCTCCTGGGCTGGGTAGACAGCTCCATCAACTCCCAGAGGCAAATTCTCTTTTTCACTCCACCCCCTGACCTGCTTTTCTTCCCAAGGCCTGGCAACCTTGCAAGGAAGTCAAATTATGAGAGAGGAGGCCGTGATAACGGTTTAATGCACCATCGTTGCAGGTTTCATTTCAGGGAGATTTGCTGCCAGTTACATGATCTGGAGCCTCATAGTTTTATCTGGGTTGCCTGTTATCCTGTCTCGGTTCATCCTCCACTTCTGTGGAATGCACAGAAGACCTACCCACTTCTGCACATACACATCCCATAATCCCCAGTGTTCTGCAGATGAATCTAGTTCTGTATTATGTCAGAGACCAGTGGTCTTTGTGGTCACGAAATAGATGGAGAAGCAAAGGAGAAGGAGAAGGAAAGACCATCTGATGGGCCTTTGACACCATTAAGTGCATGCAGGAAAAGAAAGGAAAGGGGACAGAACAACTCTCAAAATATTTTATGGTGGTAGTTGGTAGTGTGAGTTGTTCCTGACTGGAGACAGGTGAATATGTCAGTTTTTGTTTCCTCTCCATTTCTCTATGCTCTGCCTCCAGTTGGAGACAGCAATGCTTCTGTGTAACAGTTGTTGAAAATTACAAGAGGCAGAGGGCTCTTATGTTCAGGTCCTGCTTGAGGGTTTACTACAGGCATGAACAGGATTCTGGACTAAATGGGGCGCTGGCCTGATCCAGAAGGCTTTTCTGATGTTCTTGTGTTCATTAAAAAGAGATACTTGTCCATCAGGTGCCTGCAGCCCCCATAAGACGATTCTTATCTACCTTAATGTGCTTTGTCCCCTTCTCCTCCCCAAGTTGCTATCTGCACAGAAGCCCTGCAATCAGTGATTTATGAAAGCAGTAATAGAATGTCAGAAGCAGGGAATGAACTGTTAGCCACTGCAATTAGCTCTCTAAGGAGGGTTTTCAAATTACCTGCTTGTCACAGATAAGCCCAACTCCTCTGTTAAACCTGTGCCCACCCCCTGGAGCAGGCCCTTTAGCTAGATCCCTAATTAAGAAAGGCAAAACAGCTATTGCAACCTCTGGCATGATGCAATTTGAGAGGAAAACGCACCTGCCCCGGTCCTTTGCAACCACCAGACAGAAGGCAAGTGCTATGAATAGCAAACAGCAGGGACTTGCTACTCAGGTGTCAATTGACTTGCAGGTCCTGGCTTAATTGATGCTTGTTGCAAGAGACAGCTGCAGGGCTGCATGCAAAACAGTCCTGCTTCCTGGTACCTCTTAGTTTACAACAGGGATGAGGAACCTGAATTCCCATGCTGGCTTGAGCTGATGGGAGTTGAAGCTCCACAGCATCTGGAGGGTCCCCGAAGGTTCTTCCCCAGACCTGTTTTAAAGGACGATTCTTTATTCCATACCATTGCATCCTCATAGCATCTTTTTATGTAAGTATGGCAGGTACCTATTGGGCAGTGCCTGTGACATCATGGATGACAATCAACTTGCAGAATTTCCTGTTTAAGGGCAAGAAGATGGCCACCGGCTTAGGGGGATTGCACAAAGACATGGAAGATGTTTCCTGCTTGGCAGGGGGTTGGACTCGATGGCCCTTGTGGTCTCTTCCAACTCTATGATTCTATGATTCTAAGATAAAGCTCTTTGTGATGGTTCTGTGGTACCTGCAGCTTCGGACGCATCATGTCTGTGTATATACCAAATGAAAACTGTTGCACTCATGTTCCTTGGGCTTCAGAAAGAAACAGAAAGCTTGGCTAGATGGGCCTTTTGGTCTGGTCCAGCAGGGCTCTTATGTTCTTAACGTACCCCATATGAATTGATTTTAGAATGTATTTCAATTAATTGGTTGTGATTTTATGTAAACTGTGTTATTTTTACTGTTGTTAGCCGCTCTCAGCCCGGCTTCGGCTGAGGAGGGTGGGATATAAATAAAATATTATTTATTCTGAACCCCCATGAAAAACCTGCAAAGAATAGTGTTGCAAATGAACTGAAGCGGACTAACCTCAAGCTGAATTGTAGAGAAGCACAAGCAAGTTGGGATTTCAACCTTTGGGCAGCAGGGTCTTCAGGCTCTGCTTTGAGAATCCAGCTAGTCTGGTTGCCAAGACAAAACTGGTGTGCTGCTTTTTAACCAACTGCATTTAGACTAGTCAGTTTCAATTGCCAGTAGGAGCTCTGACTTTACCCGAGAGCTCTTTACCCGTCACATCTGGACTCTAGGAATGGGTGGACAGCATAGTCTTCCCCTCTTCCCCACTTCCCTTTAGCGCAGAATAGATTTCACTCTGTTAGTGAGGGATATAGCCTGGGGAGAGTCTCAAGGGCTAGACAGAGAGGCCAGGGGGACCACATGTGCTGCCCAAGGCTGAGATTTCTCATCCCTGTTGTAATACAAAACATCTGGAAGGCATGAGGCTGAGGAAGGCTGTTCTGTCATTCACTAAAGGAGGCTGTGCCAAAATTTTGGAAATCCATTCCTGGGGGGCCTCCCTTTCTGGGGCGGGGGCCTCCCTGGCCCCTTCTCTGTTGCCCTTCCACTGCAATTATACAGTGCAGAACTGCTCCTTCTGAAATTTGTGATTTTCTTTGTTGTTGGTTTTGTAATTATTCATTATTTTAAATGTAAGAACGTAACGTAAGAGCACAAGAGCCTGCTGGATCAGGTCAGTAGCTCATCTAGCCCAGCTTCCTGTTTTCACAGTGGCTAACCAGCTGCTAGAAGGAAACCTTCATAGAATCATAGAGTTGGAAGAGACCACAAGGGCCATCGAGTCCAACCCCCTGCCAAGCAGGAACCACCATCAGAGCACTCCTGACATATGGTTGTCAAGCCTCTGCTTAAAGACCTCCAAAGAAGGAGACTCCACCACACTCTTTGGCAGCAAATTCCACTGCCGAACAGCTCTTACTGTCAGGAAGTTCTTCCTAATGTTTAGGTGGAATCTTCTTTCTTGTAGTTTGGATCCATTGCTCCGTGTCCGCTTCTCTGGAGCAGCAGAAAACAACCTTTCTCCCTCCTCTATGTGACATCCTTTTATATATTTGAACATGGCTATCATATCACCCCTTAACCTCCTCTTCTCCAGGCTAAACATGCCCAGCTCCCTTAGCCATTCCTCATAAGGCATCGTTTCCAGGCCTTTGACCATTTTGGTTGCCCTCCTCTGGACACGTTCCAGTTTGTCAGTGTCCTTCTTGAACTGTGGTGCCCAGAACTGGACACAGTACTCCAGGTGAGGTCTGACCAGAGCAGAATACAGTGGCACCATTACGTCCCTTGATCTAGATGCTATACTCCTATTGATGCAGCCCAGAATTGCATTGGCTTTTTTAGCTGCCGCGTCACACTGTTGGCTCATGCCAAGTTTGTGGTCAACCAAGACTCCTAGATCCTTTTCACATGTACTGCTCTCAAGCCAGGTGTCACCCATCTTGTATTTGTGCCTCTCATTTTTTTTGCCCAAGTGCAATACTTTACATTTCTCCCTGTTAAAGTTCATCTTGTTTGTTTTGGCCCAGTTCTCTAATCTGTCAAGGTCGTTTTGAAGTGTGATCCTGTCCTCTGGGGTGTTAGCCACCCCTCCCAGTTTGGTGTCATCTGCAAATTTGATCAGGATGCCCAGGAAGGATACAAGAGCTCTCCCTTCCTGTGGTTTCCAGCATCTATTGCAGCCTCCAACTGTGGAGGCAAAGCAAAGCTATCACAGCTAGTAGCCATCAGGAGTCCTCTATGAATTTGTCTAATCCTCTTTTGAAGCCATCCAAGTTGGTGGTCATCTCTGCCTCGTGTGTGAGTTCCATAGTTTAACTATGCACTGCATGAAGAAGTACCTTCTCATAAGAAGTACCTTCTTATATTTGTCCTCAAACTTTTGTAAACAGCCTCGAACACCCCATGTGAAACAAAGGGATAAATGCCTTAAACACATGAATGAAACAGATATCCTACAAAGCTTTCACTGCTTAAGAAGTAGCCTCATGATCTCACTGGAAGTGAGCTTGTGCAGTTGTGGCTGAAATTGTGGAAAGGTCATTCACTGAGTGAGTTCTCAGAGACACTTTGCTGCTCTTCCTCCCTGGTTCTGGAAGGAACATTTGTGCAATTACAGAATAATTTAAATTCGGATGTAGACAACTTCATATCCCAATCCTCCTCCTCATCATGTCAGCTCTTCTTTTCTCTATAGCCTATTTTCACCCTCTTCTCATTCACAAAATGAGATTGGGCCAGATAAATATTTAATCTTCAATTTTTAACTTTAAAATATCTGAGCTACTTTTTTTAAACTCCCTTTGGGGGTAAGGGGGGAGTAGAGCCATTGAAAAGAACAGAATAAAGTTTAAGTCGAATCCATTGACTGCAGTGGGTCTACTCTGAGTATGACTTAATTGGATACAATCTGGTTTAATCAGTTCAGTTAGTTCTAAGATTTCAGAGAAATTAAATATGAACATGATGTGACTAGCCCTATACTAGAGGATTCAAATTGTGATCAAATTCTTGGGGCAGGTGGGAGGGTGAGCTCAAAAATCCCTGCCTAATTTCAGTTTCCAGGGGAGCCAGGTGCACAAATCCAGAACAATGTGCAACTTTCAGTTTTCAACGTTCCTGCCACTTGCAACTCCTTTGATAGTAGATACACCATCCAACATCCTCCCAGAAGTGGACACTTACTGTATACAACACACACAAACATTCCTGATTGCTTTTCTGTCTGAAAAATGGGAATTCTCTGTAGAGGTTCTTGTTTTAAGTCCAATGTGTGTGTCTTAAGAGAAGCATCATGGCCGTGTGCCTGGCTGAATTGCCAAGGTGAATATTTGATAGAATCCATTTCCCACAAATCAAGGATAGTGAAAGAAGTAAGAAACCAACCATTTCTTACATTGGAACATATCTTAAGCACATGTCTACAATGAGATTCAAACAGGCTTTCGGATATTAGGGGCCAGAGTCAACTGTTTTTGATTAGTTAGTGATGACAATTCTACCATGTGATGCCTGCACACTGACAATGTCTGTGTCTATGTATGATGTTTACAGATTGCAACTTAATTAACATCTGGAGAGGGAGCTGCATCTCCAGCCATCTGTCACCTCTAATGGAACACTATCAAGGGCATCAGGCAAGTGACTGATTAAGACAAGGCAGGCAGGAAAATAATAGGCAGGAAATGTCTTGGGTGCAGGAAAACAAGACACTGAGATTTCATCTTCAGTCCAAGATCCTTCTTCCTCATCCAGAATCTCATTTTACAAAACATCAGATGCTAACAGGGGGAAGAAGGGAAGGAAGAATTAACTATAGCTGTATCTGCAGGAGGTTCGAGACCGTCACTATTTTCAGCTTGGATTCAGTCAAATATCAACAATTTTAGGTTGCACAATTAAAGTTGTTTTGGTGCTCTTCACCAACAAACTACAGTGGTGCCTCAGGTTACATACGCTTCAGGTTACACACTCCACTAACCCAGAAATAGTGCTTCAGGTTAAGAACAGAAATCGGGCTCTGGCAGCGCAGCAGCAGCAGGAGGCCCCATTAGTTAAGAACAGTTTCAGGTTAAGACGGACCTCCAGAACGAATTAACCTGAGGTACCACTGTACTTTCCTCCCTACAAAATAAGATTTTTTGTGATAAGAAAAAGGATGGGGAAACGCCCTGGAAAGTGTAGGATAACATCTGCATGATGCAGTGTTGTCTAACCTAGCCACAAACAAATCAGGATGATTGCTCAGTAAATAGCCAACCAGAGCTGGCCTGCCCATCGGAGGTGCAAGAGGTGGTGGTCCGCCCATCCCACTGCTTGTGGTGGCAGCAGTGAGAGGGAGGCATTCTGGTGTGTAGCATTTTTACCCCTCTTCCCCGCCCCCAGGGAGAGAAGCTGAGTGGCAGCGCTTTATGAGACACACCCACTGAGTTCAGCAGGAGGCGGGACATTCTTGCACGCCATGTTGCTCCTTGGCTTCCTTGGCTCCTTGGGTGGAGGAGGAACACTTTGAGCAGCGCCTCAGCTCCCACATAGTTCGGTAAGAGCCGAGGCGCGGTGGAGATGGGGAGGCACAGGGGTGCACAGAAGGCAGCCATTCCCATTTCTCTTAATGTGGTGAAATGGGACGGGCCACTCCAGTAGTCAAAGTTGTCGATAAGCTTCCTGCAAACCTTGTGTAAACAAATCGACATTAATGCTCAATAAGCAGGTTATCAAGAAGCAATCTACAAGTCAGTGAATTTAATGCCTGTTTTTTTTATCGAACATTCCACTGTTTGGCGTTGGGCCACTGGATTCTGCACCACCCTAAGCTCCTGAAGCAATAGTCGAGGAACATATATGTATATATGTTCCTATATACATAAAAATGTAAGGCTGTCGTCATGCAGCCTCCATTGGGGGATCTATAGTGCCGCATCAAAATTTTTTTGAATTGTATGACATTGGGATGGGACAGGTTGCAGAACACCAGCGGTCAGACATAGAAATGGGTTAATATGGAGCAAGCAGGGGCACAGTCCCAAGTGTGTGTGTGTGTGTGTGTGTGTGTGTGTATGCATGCCTGCCTAAACAACTGGGGAGCTTTCATGAGGTTCAAGGTCCAGTGCAAGCTTACGTTAAGGGGGAGTCTTTGTAGAATTCAGGAGCTATGTACACCTCTCTCAAGCAGTGCCAGTTGCATGAGAATCCCAGCAACTGCAGAGATCCAAGTTCAAATGGGGCAAGGATGGAGAGCTGACAGAATTATACTCAAATCCATTAGCTTTTGAGGGGTATTCTTTGAAAGCATCTCCGCCAATGAGCTGGGGGGAGGGGGGGAGGAAACTGGCATCTCACTTCCAGAGGTTGCCCTTCTCATGTGCCTTTCGTTTGGCCGGTCTTTGCCCAGACTTTTGCCCTCCATTTGTTTGGGGCTACAAGTCCTATGCTGGCTGGGGGCCGATGGGAGCTGTAGTTCGAAATGCGCCGTAGTATGGCTGTGACACCTGTTCCTCCCAGCCTTAGACCAGGCAGAAAACTACAGATGTTACCTGTTGGCTTTCTCACTCATAATCTGTCCCAGAACCAAGCTTTCCCCGGCAACAACAACACCCGCGCCACCCCCGCGTACGCCCTTCTCGGTTTCTGTGCCGGTCCGGCACCAAGATCATTGCTGTTGCCATGACAACCAGCAGGCTCTTTCCTGATTAGAACTTCAGGCCCTGTCGCCAAAAGAGTCAATTTTCTAATCTCACTCCAGATTTGTTTTCCTTTGGGCACAGTTCCCCCACCGCCATCATCACGTTGTCTTTTGTGTTGAAAAATCTCTCCTGCCTCTCTCATGACAGCAACAAAAAAGAAAAGGGAAAGGGAACCTTGAGAGATTGCCAACCTCCCCGCTGTGTACGCCACGCCGGTAGTAGGTATTTCTAAGGCTTCTCTTTCCCCCCAGGAGATCATTATGATAAAGGGTTTCTATAGCACTGCTCAGTGTAGAAGGCGCAAGATTCTTCTCTTAATTTTTAAACCAGTTCTCTGTGGGGCTGACGGGAGTTAGGGGCAGAGGGAGCCACCTTAGGCCGAGTCAGACAATTGGGGCATCCAGCTCAGCACTGTCTACACTGACTGGCAGCAGCTCTTTGGGGGTTTCAGGCAGTGGACTCCACTAGCCCTATTTAGAGCTGCAAGGGATTGAGACCAGGACTTTTCAGCACACAGAACAGATGCTCCACCACTGAGTTGCAGCCCTTCAAATTTAGGCTGTGTTCACATTGCTGGTTTAAGACGCAGTTCAGACAGGAGCTAATTTATGAAAAACACAGTATTTCATAAATGCAGAATAATTCAGAAATGGAATGGGGCAGGTTTGCTGGTGAGCACACATGCAAGTGAAAGAGACCAGAAAGACTGATTTGCCCATCCTTATGTGAATGGCAAATCTGTCGATTTCAGTTTCTCTACATTTCTCAGGTTTTTTTCAGTCTTCAGTTCTCCACATTTCCAAATCAGTTTGTAGGTTGTTGTGTTGTTATTGTTTTTTAAGTTCTCATGAAAATCCATCAGCGTTTTAGTGTGAATTTCTTCTAAAACGTTTGTGCATGCAATTTTGCCCAATATATACATTTTTACAATGCAATTCTGCACAATATAATGTATTTTTACTAATCTGCATTTTCATGCAGGCTTTGCTCGAGTATATGTGTGTTTTTTTACTTATATGTGTGTTTTTATATGTGTATATGTGTGGTTTTTTACATTACTTGGCTGGAGAATTGCACTGCAAAATTCAGAAAAGTGAATTTCAAAAGATGCCTGTGTTTTGCTTCACATACTGTTTTGGAAAGGGCAACTTCTGTTACATCAGCAAGGTTGTCACACGTGCAGAAAGATACAGTACTTTGCCATTGTGCTGATGAGGTTGTGGTTATAGAGGCATCTTGCTTCACATGTGGTGGGGCTATAACACATTGACAACCTATTGAAAATCTGTGTTTGTTGAACTGAGATAGCAAATCAAACTCCCATTCTGCACCATGCTGGACAGTTTAAATCCCACATTTACACATAAAGAATTAGTAGCATTATTGTGAGCTGTGGCTAGAATAGAAATTACTCAGTGTTGGAAAGTGCCTACTGACCCCACTCAAGAGAGTTGCTTTGAGAAAATTCAGGATATAGCTCCGTTTGAGCATTTTACTCAGAACAGGATAATGAAGGAAGTAAAGGAACAACACCATTTTGATATGGTTCCCCTGTGATGTATTCCTCACTGGTTATTGGGTCAATAAGCAATACTTCCTCCTCAACACCAAGACCTCTTCAGAATATTCTCTTCGTTTAAATGTGTAAGAATAAGTACATGCGTACTTTGTGTCCTCTGTATTGCAGTAAGTGCTCCACACAGTTGGGTTGTTGTTTTTTAAGTGTTTATTCTCTCTGCACTGGACTTTTTTGTTTTAAATTGTGAATTTGCAGATTCACTTTTAAATGCAATCTGAAACAAATGTCTCCCCCATGCCAACCTGTGGCCAAGAAAAATACACTTGACTAGGTGTGTGGACTGGCAGAAGCTGAACATGTATTGGGCCCTCTGTGCGTCAGGAGTGCAAGGCCTGGGGGCGTTGACATGGTGCAGCCCCCAGCTCAGCTGAGCTGCAGCAGTAGGGTGTGTTGAATTTTTCAACTTTCAAAACTGAGGGGTGCTAAAAAGCTGCAACATGACTTGAGAATTCAAAATATATTTTGGTTAAATTAATATAATTCAGCTTTGGTAGGTAAGATGTCTGTAAAATTTCATAGAAATAAATAAGAATGATTGCCAAGTACTTGCAGTTATAATCTATATTAATATTACTTTTCTGACACTACCTGACATTTTCAGATGGCAAAACCTTTGGCTTTCCCAAATTAGTTCATGTGCTTCTTCATCAAACATAGACTTCCCACACTAAATGTTGTCCAGTTATAAAAATAATAGGAGGTTTCCTCACACCCAAAAACATATTTATAAGACCCTTCACTGAAGAAATTTGCACGTTTTACTTTTCACCCCCTAAAATGACGTGCCCCACTGGCTGCAGAAGTCTAGGTGTCCCCTTGTTGACCCAGAGGTCACTAAGTACAGCAACACACCATCTTGATGAGCTGTTCCTTTGTTTAGTCATGATATTAGAAGGATAATCTCTGGGATCCTTGTGCATTAAATCTACTTGAAGCTGGCTGAGCTGCGGTCTGAAGCCAAAGCCTTTAATTTCCTGGATTACAAAGGATCCAGAGCTAGGGTTGTGGGCCCCCCTGCATAATGAATGTGGCTGGAACTGTTGAAAGTACAACTGTGCAAAGCCTCTTTCGGGTGGAAGGATACAGGGATGCTTCCATTCTTTTATGTTTGTGGGGAGGAGACTCTATAGCAGAGCCCCTGTTTTGCATGCAGGAGGTCCCTTGCTCAGTCCCTAGTTAAAGGGGTCAGATAAGAAAGTGATGGAAATGAAGCACCACCACACGGACTTGAGGCCTTGGAGAGCTGCTAGACAGTACTGGACTACATGGACAAGAAATCTGACCTGGGGAGAAGGCAGTTTCTGGGGAAGGGCTGTAGCTCGGAGGGAGAGCATCTGCTTTGCATGCAGAAGTTCACAGGTTCAATCCCCAGCATCACCAGGTAGGGATGGGAAAGACACCCCCTCTCACCTGGAACCTTGGAACGCTGTTACCAGCACACAGTTCTGAACTAGATGGACCATTGGTCTGACTTAGTCTAAGATGGCTTCCACCCTACTATATATTTTGGAGAAAAGGTTTGGCTGCCTCTTGAGAGATCGCCACCAAACTTGGCCCAAGGGCTCCCAAGATGGAGGCAGTGCTCTTAGTCTGTACGGACACCCAGCACCTTTTTAAATCAAGATGGCGGGTCAAAACATGACTTTGGCCTGACTGCAGGTGTGGAGGAAGGGGGTGAGGTGGGGGCGAGCCGCCCCAGGTGTCACCACTGAGTGGGGTGACAAAATGCTTGGTGGCACTCACCGCAGGGACCTGCAGCACGCCAAAGTCATGCGTCTCTCCTGTGAGTGATGCGGTGGCTTGGGTGCCCAAATGGTCCGCCTGCTGCCTCCCCCTGAGCTGTAGGGTGGCTGAGTGGGAGGAGGCAGGCGGACTCCTCAGAGACCCCACAGAGCTTCCTGCCCCAGCTCACCCCACCTCGCAGGTGGCTGGCCCCGTCCCTGGATGCAGGGCACACACGCTGCCCCAGGTACCTGATCGGCTTGCTCCGCCACTGCCTGACAGCACTCAATTTGGCATGATGGTTACAAATGAGGTTTCACAGCATGGAGGAGACAGGCTTTGCCAATGTTTGGATTCCATCGGATGCAATGAGCCATGTTTGTGTGTGTGCCTGAAACTCACAAATAGCACAAACTCAAAACCACAATTGCTTTTATTGTTTCTTTGCATTCTCATACACAATTCGCCAGCCTCCCTACCTTCCTTAGTTAAACCTTAGTATAAAGTGTGGCACCTTATTTTCCGCCCTCAAATGTCAGAGGGCAGAGGTTAGAAACTGGTGTCGGGAATGGTGAGCTTCCTTCCAACCACTGCCCATTGGGAAACAGGCCTGGCTACTGAAGGCAGGCACCTGCCCTCATTTGGCTATGCAGTTGTGTAAGAGCAAGAAGGGACATTTTAAGCTCTACCTCTTTCAAAGCACAGCCCTCGTGTTCCACCTACTCCTATTTAACTTGTCACAGAGCCACCCCCAGCCCCCATAGGGAAGGAAGGAAGGAAAGAAAGAGAGAGAGAGGAGAGAAACCCAGAAATACATGCACGGTTGCCAAGAGGCCTGAAAAGAAGCAGCTCTGGGAGTAGGAGGTGAGCTCCTCTTTCTTCACGAAATTGCAGAGAAGGCAGCTTTGCTGTCTCTGCTCTTTGTACAGTAAAATCAGCTGTCTGTCTGTGTGTGTGTGTGTGTGTGTGTGTGTGTGTAGGGATGTGATTCCATGGAAAGGGCCCTCTGCTAAAAGGCAGCAGCATTGGAACCGAAACCTGGGTCTCATTCTGTGGTGCATCATATGTCCACCCCAGCCAGTATTCACCTGATTTTGCTTATGCCGCCCATAAGAAATGCTATCTTCAGATCTGATTTTCTCTTTGTCATGAGACTTTTCCAGAGCTAAAATGAGCTCCACATTTTAAATGAGCTCCCCCTAATAACTCATCTTATCCCAGCCATCGCTAATAATAATAATAATACACATCCTCCTAGTCACCAATCTTAGGGATTAGAGAGTTTTGCGTGTGTGTTTTTTTAAAACAAATATTTTGTACATGCCCACCTGTTTACAGCTGCTTAGGTTGCCTGCACACTTAGAATGATAGAATTAGAGAGTTGAAGCTCTTACTGTCAGAAAGTTCTTCCTGATGTTTATCCGGAATCTCCTTTCTTGTAACTTGCAGCCATTGGTTCGGGTCCTGCCCTCCAGAGCGACGGGGGGGGGGGGAGCTTTCTCATGACAGCCCTTCATAAATCTGGCTATCATATCTCCTCTCAGTCTTCTCTTCTCTAGGCTAAACATACCCAGTTCCTTCCACCATTCCTTATATGGCTTGGTTTCCAGACCCTTTATCATGTTGGCAGATACACCAAGACTGAAGGGGTCCAGCATGCAACACGCACATGTGACGTCTCACTCACTCACACACACACACACACCACGTTGTTGGGAGGAATCTGAGCACTCTGGAGGAGCAGGCCACTGAAGCTGCGCCATGCTTGGCTCTGTGCTCAACCTCTTCCACCCCCTCAATGTTGAGAGGGCCTGGCCCCCTTCCAACAAATATTGAGGGAGCCAAAGGCCCTAGAGTTGGCATGCCTGCATCTTGGTCACCCTCCTCTGCACACTTATTTGGGAGTAGGTGCCACTGAATTCAATGGGACTTACTTCTTAGTAAATATCCATTGAATAGCAGTGTTTGACAAGTGTGATTTCAGATCCTCCCCCATTATTTCCCACCAAAGGCTCTAGCGAGATCTTACAGGAACTCAGGTGGCCCCATGAGATTTTGTGAGAGCCTCCCAGAGCCTCTTAAGCAAGACAGAGAGCTTAAAAGCTATGTCACTGTGCAGGAAAGCTCTCTGGTCACCTTATTCCTCTTATTCCACTATGTAAGGAGGAAGGATGGAGAGGGCAGCTACCCCTTCTATGTATGGTGAGTCTTCATTTGTTCATCATAATAAGTGACAAATATCAACCAATAAATGGGTATACATTGCTATATGGCTGGGGCTTTTATTGCAGTAAAGCTGAGAGTCATAGTCCAAAATATCTGGACAGCACTAGGTTGGTAAAAGCAGGCCTACAAGGACCTGTCTATAAGAAACACAACAAAAAAACACACCCTCCCTTGACCTTCCAGCAAGGAAACAAAATCTGGGTCAGCTGTGCACCCTTGGATGTTCTTTCCAGCCAGCAGCACATAACAATATGCCGAACAAAGGCACAAGTCCCTTCCATTCAGCCCAAAAAGAGGTGACTCTCCTACACCGATGACAACATGGTAGTTATTGCGAATTTAACAATAGCAACCACTATTCCAGAAATAATTGCAGCAAATGCTGTACAAGAACACCTGCTCTCTGGCAAATTCCGTCTCGAATGTGGCTGATCCTCATCTTCCAAACTAGCAGGATCTCTTGCTTCCTTCCCTGCCAACCCCCCCCCAACCCCTTTCCTTCCTTGCCCTAAAATGCCAGCCCATCTCCATCCCACTATAACCAGAATGACAGAATTATTAGCTAAGTGCATGTGTGCCATCCATCTGAACTGCATTGTCTTTGCCAGGGAGGGGAGCTGAGAGATGGGGTGGGGGTGGGGGAGGAGCGGCCTCGGCAAGCAAGTGGCAGTGATGAAGAGGTGGAGAGAAGGAGGAAGGCACAGCCGGATCTAGTGGCTTAGCCTGGATCCAAGGAGGAGGGATTAAATGCCTCTCTTGCTCCTTGCCCATCCCTTTCTCTCTCACGCTGCTGCCTTCCTTCTTTGGAAAGTGGTTCAGTGCCAAGCGTGAATCACCGTCAGCTTCTTCTCCTTCCTGTCTCGCTACCCTGCCGCGCCGCTGCTGACTGCTTCCATCTGGCCCTGTTGTTTAAAAACACCCAAAGACTCGCAGGGACAGAACGTTCCGCTCCAAACTGTTCCCTTTTCAGCCACACCCTCCCCAGGAAGATTTCCCCAGCTCTGTGAGACCCTCGCCGTGTGGGCCTGGGGAAGGGGCCTGTGATGCTTCTTCCATCCTTCCCCTGATCATTCTTATTGGGGAGGCTCATAATGGCAAAGGCTTGAAACTGCTGCCCTGCCTCATTAGGAACAGAGAAAGCTGCCTTGCCTTAGTCCACCTAGCTCAGTTTTTTGCCTGTGCTAACTGGCAGCAATGGCTCTCCAGGGTTTGGGACATTCTCAACCCCATCTGGAAATGCCAGGGTTGAACCTGGGACCATCTGCACCATCTACCGCTGAGCTATGGAGCTCCCTGGTGATGGGTTGCATAAAACACAAGACTTGCCATGCACTGCTGGGTCAGAACCTTGCTCTGCTTAGCTCAGCATCCTTTCTCCTGAGGCCCCAAATAAACAACACATTGACATGGATGGGAAGGAAGTGGCACCGGTTGGTTATCACCATATGCAAAGGTTTGGTTTTGGTTTTGGGCAAGCTCAGGGGACCCACCTTATCTTCATCATTTAACTCTGAAAGGAGTTAAAACAGTATTTATTCACAGAAAATGATACCCAGAACGACTAAGGCTTATCCACACTTACCTTTTCTCTGCTCTTTCTAGGCATGGCTGGCAATATAAAAGTCTGTCTCTGCTTTCCGCACAAAAATCTGCTCTTTAAAACTCAATTGGAGCAAACATCAATCCACGGAAAATTGGACTGATGTTTGCTCTGATTCTGCTTTAAAAAGCGGGTTTTCTGGGGGGGGGGGGCAGGGAATAGCATTTGGACATGGAGCTTTAAAACTCAAGAGCTGTGCCTGGAAATAGCAGGGCAAAATGTATGCACTCCTTGCATGCACATAGAGGACAGATGAATCGGCAGTGAGAACGAGGAGAGCACCCTGATGTTAGCCCCCAGCAACTGGTCAGAGGGCTGTGCCAAAGCCCAGGATTTAAACAAGGAGGATCCTTTCCTTCCACTGCTTTGCTGCCTCATGGCACATGTATCTTGCTCCTTTTTGAAAAGGAATAATACCCCCAAGCCCAGCCTCTCACTGTGTAACGACTGAGTCCCCATCTTAATCTTTCTCCCTGACATGGAATAGTCTTTGAGCCATGGGTTCTCCAGGACGGTTGTAAAACGGCAGCTGAAGATGCCTTCTGCTCTTGAAAACATTTGCTTTGAGGGGGCCTGCAACTCTCCCCTTCCCAGCTCCTTTCTAGTAGAAACAATCCTATGTTGTGTTGTTCATGCCCAGGTGACAGAACAGCAAATCAACAGACAGTCCAGCCTTTGGCGTGCTGCTGACAGGCAAACTCTGCAGCACTGATTTTGTATTCTGTGTCCATGGCTTGTTAACACAGGAGTTTAGGGTGAGGAAAGAGGAGGAGGAGGAGGAAGGCGGCTTTCTGCATGGCAACAGCACAGTTGTGCTCCTTGTGCCACCCTGCTGAAGCCAGACCCTCTGCAGCCACTACGCTGGCTGCCTTTGCCCCCTTCAGCGAGAGACCCCACGTAGGGCCAGAAAGTCCTTGATGTCACACTGCAGGAGGAGGCAACTAAAAGCCTTCTAACAATTTCTCCTATCAGACCAGATCAGCTTTTAGACACCGATGGAATAGCAACTTGCTGGGGGTGTCAGCAGGTCATTGGGCCCCCTGCAGGGCGAGGAACAAGAGGCTTTAGCAAGTAATGAAGACATCTCCAGAGCGACTTGTTGCACACTGAAGATGAACATTTTATCGTGAACTCTTGCTCACAAAAGCTGATTCACTCATCTCCTGGGAAGAGGACGGCCTTTTACCTCCATTCCTCTTTGTAAGTCATTCAAATTGGCGCCATCACTGGCTCATGTGGGAGTGAGTTCCATAGTTTAACTATGCTCTGTGTGAAAAAAGTACATCCTTTTATCTGTCCTGAATTTTCCAACATTCAGCTTCCTTGGACGTCCACAAGTTCCAGTGTTATTTGAGATAGAAAAAAACTCTCTTCTTTCTACTTTTTCCATGCCATGAATAACTTCATAAACTTCTGCCATGCCGCTTCTTCCTAGTCTTTCCTCTTAGCTAAAAAAGGCGTTCATAAGCTGCCGCTGTTATTATTTATGTGTCCATTTTCACTTACTGCCTGCTGCCCTGGGAGCCTACTCTCAAGCATAAAGGAAGAACAGCAACACTGAAAGTAAGCAAATACCACCCGTAGCAGATAGGCGCAGTTGGAGAGGGCTACCCGACATTCCCATCACCACTGGGCCTTCCTAGCACTGACGGAGTCCAGCTAGAGACGTCACTTTTGCTCTGTGCCATTCACAGAAGCCTCGATGGCCCCAAGGTGGGAGCAGGGCCCACACTGTGAATGAGTCAGAGTGGAGAAGCCCATGTTCCCCAGCCTGCCAATGAAACGGAAGGATGCAGCAGCTGATCCTAATCGCATCCGACGGTGGTTATCATCTGACCCTCTTTTGTCAGGGACGAAGAGGAAGAAGAAGGAGGCATTCAAGGAAAGGGGAGATGATGCCGTAAAGCCACAAACCTTCCTGTGCTCAGCTCCCGCCCCCACTTACAGGCACACAATTGCTTTGTTCCTAACAAAAGGAACAGGAATGCCATCCCCACCCCCCCTTGACATGCTGTCTCTCCCTCTTATTTTCCTTAAGCCATGACAACAACTGATTCTCACGCCTGAAACACTCTCTCCCCCCCAAATTTGGAAGGACCTGGGAGCCCAGCTTGACACTTACAATATCACTTGCGCAGATAAAAGCTTGTTTTGACTCCCTCCACTCCAAATCTAGGTGTGCCCCCCCCCCCATGCTGAAGATAAAGTCACTGGAAGCTGATAATGGAATGCTGATCAGCACTCATTCAGAATACATGAAATATACAGAATATATGAAAGCAGTGTCCTTGTGGCTATAGTAATGCTATGGGGACAGGAAATCTTTGCATTCCCTTTGCGTTGTGGAAAGTGGACTTTTGCATCTTTTACAGTGGCACTGAGCACTAGATCTCTACAATCTATGGCCAAGTTTAGTGATTACTGCTTGGAACATCTGGAGTCTGCCTCATACTAAGAATGGACAACCCTTTCCGTTTCGGATTCTCTGTTTCTCTTTTTCCTGGTTCCCCATATTTTCACATGAGAGGCTTGGCTTCCTGTTATGTCTAAGCCTGGGCTCGTGGGTTGTTACTACCAAAAGGGTGCATAGTCCACACCAGCACAATGCTCATGCACAGTGGACCATGATAGGCCAGAGGTCCGAGGTCTTGATCCAGGTACCAATGCAGAATAATAATAATAATTAATAAATAATAATAATAATAATAATAATAATAGCTTACATTTGTAAATCATCCTTCCACCCAAAGGAGCTCAGGACAGCAAACAGCAAATTGTGAAAGCAGTACAATTCAGAGTAAACTAAATGTATATTTAAAACAATCTTAAACAATCTAAAAACTTTTAGAACATCTGAAAGAATTTAAAAACCAACCAGATACTCTCACAGTTATTAATTCCAGGGTTGCCATAGCTAATATCTCCCAGCCATCAAATGCCTGAGTAAACAGGATTGTTTTTAACTTTCCATAATGAAGATCGGCGCACCTCACCCAGGAGAACATTCCACAGACAGGGAATCACCACTGCAAAGGCCTTGTTTTTGGTCAGTGCCAATCACACAGTCCCATTGGGCTCCCTGCCCCACTTATCAAGATGGCAGCTGCATTCAGCACTAGTTTCCGCCTCTGGACCTCAGCCATGTAACCAGAATTTGTCTGACTGGGGAGCTACAAGGAGCAGGTAATCCATTTTTTGGAGAGCCCTTCCTAAGAAGCTGTGCCAGGCCCTGACACTCTTCCTTTTGAGGCTGTGGCTAAGACACGCTGCTTCAGAAAGCTCTCAGCTGAGAAACAATAGTTTTTATATCTTGCTTACTGAGTGCTGTTGTTGCTCTCTGTGATATTATTGGCATTTGTTTTGTTTAAAAATGAATGTTTGCATTTATTTTGCTTTTTAAAACTGTGGTTTTTATTCCTTCATGGTGTAAGCAGCTTTGAGTTTCTTAAGAAAAGCAGGGTATATATTGCCAAAAGAAATAAAGCAGAAATGCCTGGTCCAGCTGCACAGCACTAGAGCTCAACAGCATCCTGGGAGCCACACCTTCAAACTTGGAAACCCGGGTTACTCCATGCTGATGGAAACTGCTCTGCACATGCTCAGCAGCACTCTTGCCACTGTTTGGCATCGTCCTGGCCTAAAGAACATTGGAAGAGTTCTGATGGTTCAGACCAAAGGCACATCTAGTCCAGCATTCTGTGATCACAGGGGTCAACTAGATACCTGTGGGAAGCCTACTAGCAGGACCTGAGTGCAACAGGGCTCTGCTCACTTGTGATTCCCAGCAATGGGCATTCAATGCCTCTGGAAAGAGTAAGTGTTGGGAGGATCCTGCAATTCGATGAGGCCAAATGCCTATCATAGTCCAGCATCCTAGTTTTAAGCAGATGCCCCAATGGGAAGTTCAAAAGCAAGACATGAGGGCGGCTGCAGTGCTCTCCCTAAGCTGTGGCTCAAAAGAACCCATGGAGCCCACAGCCCTTTAGCTCTCGATGTAGGTCATGTCCCCGAGCGGCGGCAGCGCCAATCCCATGGCATTGCCCCCTCCCACTTCTCATTCACAAACCAAGGAGACCCATGAATTATGAATGGGCGCCCTTTCTGCTCACAGCCACCAGCTGCGTCCATCCCATTTAGCTGCCTGCGCTAATAGGCACTCTCGCTATGCTGTTTTAAATAGGTCAGGGCGGGACATGGCTCACTGCCGCTTTTTCTTAAAGATGAACTTTCATGCTTGGGTGGCCTCTCTGGAATCCAGTTTATCCCTGACCTGGTTCACCTTAACGTCGTCTGGTGCTCCTTCCTGATCCATGACCCCAAATGCATCCAGGCCAAAGAGGGGAGTGGAAACCAAGCATTTTCGCTGCCCAGCACTGCAGGCTGAAAACTGGCCTCTCTCTCCTTCTGTCTCTCTCCATCAGCACAGGCACCTCTAAAGTTAGAAGGGCTGGGCCCTCAGATTGACCTGGGACTCAGTCAGTCCCTCCTGACAATACCAGCAGTGAGGTAGCTGGCTGTGATTATGCACTAGGGAGAGGAATGCACTCTGCACATCATCATCATCATCATATTTGTATGCTGCCTTTCCATAGTTAAAACAATGCTCAAGGCAGCTTACAACATGACAAGTTTTACATAATTACCAACATAACAAAAGTCATAAACAGGACATAAAACACATCAAAAAGTACACGGCCAAGTGGAAAACAATTTCCGCATACATCATAAAATCTAAAACTAAGAATACGGCATTAATATCTATCTCAGTTTGAAATTACATAGATAAAAAATAAAAGCAATTACAAAAACAAAAACAGAGCCCTCTCTTCCCGGCAACTGCGGCATCAGTCAGGCCCCGCCCCAAGCCAGGTGGAGAGAAGCAGGGCAGGGCTCTTCAGGTTCCCAGCAGGTCAGTCCTGGGCTCAGCTATTCCCCCTCCACCATTTTTACATCTGCACCTATCCAAAGGCTTTGCCCTGCCAATGAAAACCGACTCAAATTAATTATGCCATTGCATCTTCTCGGTGTTAAAACAAATACTTCTGAGTCTTCTAGGCAGTCAACATACTGGTTTATTTATACCTTGAAGGGAAGGGCCATAGACCAGTGGTAAAACAGCTGCCTTGCACACGGAAAGTCTCTGAATTTAATCACGGCACCTGCTGGCAAGGTTGTCAAAGATGCAGCTGAAGAGTTCTTGCCAGTCAGTCTGGATCAAGGGGAGGCAAAGTGGCGATGCTGCGGACTACAACTCCCATCTGCCTCAGCCAGCATGGTTAATAGGGATGGCAGGAGTTGTAGTCCAACAACATCTAGAGGACACTGTGTTGGCTACTACTGGAGAAGACAATACAATGGACACTCGGGTTGCGAATGTGATCCATGCGGGAGGCATGTTTGCAACCCACAGCATTTGCAACCCGTAGTGCTGCTTCTGCGCATGCATGGGTTGTGATTTGGCGCTTCTGCGCATGCGCAAAGCGTGATTTTAGTGCTTCTGTGCATGCGCAAGTGCCGAAACCCGGAAGTAACCTGTTCCAGTACTTCCGGGTTTCAGCGCATCCATGACCCGAAAATGCGCAACCTGAAGCGTCTGTAACCCGAGGTATGACTGTACTGAACTAGACAGACTAATGGTCAGATTAGTATAAGGCAGGTTCTGGTGCCCTTATAAAAATGCAAGCCTCCCACCAGCAAACAGATCCTTTGCCACTGTAACCGCGTATGAAACAACTGCGTGTGCACGCATCTCTAAAACGTTTACTTCCTGCTCAGCAGAATTCCATTAGTTGCACATTTTTAATAAAATAAAAAACCCTCCACCCCTCCCCACTTTTAGTTTGGTTGTCAGATCATGCATCAAGCATGATTTTTCAAAAGGAGCCTCAAAACAGTTAGCAAAGCATTAAAAACAGATGCTGTTGAATGGACTCTCGGTGCTAAACTCAGTTCTTTTTGCGAGCAACTGAAGACCAGTTCACAAGGCCAGAGCCGCGACTGCCTCGTCCTCCTCCTCCTGCTCCTCCCGCTCCATTCTCCATCTGCAAAAGGGGACAACATAGCCACTGGGCAAACACCCATTATAGGGGGGTGCTGAAAGCTCTGTGGCAGGCTAAAAAGCGGCTGGGCCATGCTCTGAGCAATCAGGCGGAAAACCCCTAGGAAAACATGTTATTTACATGGCCACTGCTCATGCGCAAGAGCAGCGCACGTCCCTGAAGCATCTCTCCACTCCTCCCTCCCCCACCCCACTCTCGTCTTCATCAACGCGAAAGGCATAAAGGACTAGGAAGGAGCTTTTAAGATAGTGAAGGAGCCTGGCCACACCATGGCAGCCCCCCCGCCCCCAGGAAAAGGGAACACAAGCTTCCATTCTCAGTAGAGCTGCTTTCTTTATTTCTCTCCTTCTCTTTCTGTTTTTCTCCTTCCTTTCCTCTCCCCCTCCTCCTTCACTACATCTATTCAGGAGCAGTGGCAAAAAGTCCTGGGTGAAAATGTCGGCCAGCACCTTCGTTGGACAGCATGATAGGAAACCCCCCCCCCCCCCCATTTTTTAAATATTACTTTTAAAATCATACAGAAAAGAAATAACTTACAAAGAGGAGAAAAATGGGGGACACATAAATGATACACAGCATCACCACAAGCAGGAAGAGAACATTATTGCAAAATATTCTTGTACAAACAATTAATCTGTCAAACTGAAATATGCATCTGTGCACGAAGGCTTGCAAGATACACAAAAAAGGAAGGTAACACTTCTGCTTCCTGTGCTCTTTCCTCAGTTTTATCCGAACAGGAATTTTTAATTATCAGACACCTGGGAGTAAAGATCTCTTTACAACAAAATAGAGTGTTACCCCTTCTCCTTATTTAGCTTATACAGAGAAGAGAAAATAAAGAGCTCATTTTGCAAGTGTGACTGTGGGAAAATTTGGGAAGACCTTCCATTTGGTTCAGCCCTCCCTTCTTGAACATGGCAGATTCATAGAACTGTAAAGCTGGAAGGGCCACAAGGGTCACCTGCAATGCAGGAAACCTTTTGCCCAACATGGGGCTTCAACCCACGACCCTGAAATTAAGAGTACTATGCTCCACCAGCTGTCACTAATCCTGGCTACTGTAGTTATGCTTAGGCCCCGTTTATTGTTCATGGCCTCTTCTGACAAGAACGTGGTCAATCCTGTCCAACACCCACTGCTCCTCCCCAACCACCCTGCATGTCTCCATGCAGCCAACTTTTTACTCTCTGGGCCCCCGCAGACTAAAAAGTGGCTCTCCAGCTCCCGCTCTCTCCCACCACGCCTTCCAAGGAATCTCTGACCTCAGACCCTGCTTGCCCATGATCTGCCTACCTGGCCTCAGCAGCACAACTGGCCCCTTCCACTGCTTCCTGCTGCCTGCGCAAATGACCCAGTCTGCACACAGGACATTAATGACTCACTCTGCCATAAGATCTCCCATAGAGAGGAATCTCAAATGACCTGGTCTTTCTTTTAGCTGCTTAATTTGCCTCTTGGGAAGGTCAATGTTGGTGTTTCCAAGACCAGAGCACATTCAGGAAGCTGGTGGTGCCTGGATGGCTCACCCATTTTCACAGGGCTCAGGGTTCTTCTGGGCAGAGGAGTGGGGAATGCCACTAACAGAGGCACTGACAGCGTGGGGCTCAGGGCTGTGTCAGCTGCCCTCTGAGCCGAGTCACAGGAAAGGTTCACATTATGGGGTGTGAGATGGAGGAATGGCCCACAGTGATGCACAAAGAGAGCACAGAGGCTCAGAGGGTCTTAGGGGTTTTGTTTTGAGTGGGGGTGGCTTTTTCCCATTGGGTCTGGGGAAAGCCTTCCCCGTGTCACCTTTACTCTAAGCTCCTGCTTCTGGAAGGATCAAGGTTGGCACATTTTATCTCAGGCCTCATCAGGAAAATGGCCAATCCTCTGTGCTACACCTCCAGGGACACAAGGGTACATGGAAACTGAAAAGTGTGTCCTCACCACAACTCCTGCCAAGGTGGGGGGGGGGGCAGCAGGGGACATTAAATATATATTTCTGCATACCTGGAAGAAATTATCTCCCCCACAGATTAAAACTTTGTTTGTCAATCCTTAAATCAACCACATTATCTGCTCTGCATTCACCTGTCTGTCTGTTTTGCAGCCCCATGATGCAAACACCAAGACAGCATCTGTGTTAATAAAGTCTATGGAAATTGTGTCATCTTCTTGGTGGAAGATGGTTTTTTTCCTTCTCCCAACTGGACCCACCCACAATCCCATCACCATGGAAAATCTGCAACCAAAGCCACAAGGAGAGACATCTAGCCTCAGCCATGTTCAACAATCTGTTTTCTCTCCAGTTCTGACAACCATTTTTGCAAATATACTTAATCCATTGAACACAAAAGCTAGAATAACCCACAGGGTTCATTCACGTCTGCAGATAAGGGAGCCAGCAGCTTGCTGATAAAGGGCTTTAAGCATCCATCTTCTACATGATTGAAACATACAATTAATCTAATCCAGTAAAGCTGGAATGCTCACCCAACCCCTCCTCCTTTCCCATCCTCATTCATTCCAGTCTCATTCAGAAAAAAAATCCAGAGAAGAATGTGTTGCAAGCAGAAGCCAGCTTCCCTGCAAGGCACCACATGATGCAGAAGGGCACTTCCGAGGATTCAAGGAGTTGTTTCCCTCTCCTCAATCTGAGTGAGAGTTTTGTGAGATTTACGAGGCCTGCTAGGATAGCCACATTCATCTGCCAGGAACGTTTGCATAAATCCAACAAGTTGTCTGTGGAAAGAATTGCTTGATTTCTTTTTGGGGTTACAGTGTCCTGAAAATATCATTAGCTTGCTCTCCCCTGCACACCGACTGTTGACATTCCTTGCACATGTTCAAATGTTTCTCTTAAGAATGGAAGGAAAGAAGAGGAACATTTTTCATGTGGAGAAAACGGACTTCAGGCTGCATTGGAAGAAGCAGAAGGACAGGAGCACCTTTGACCAGTTTGCACTGGTAAACCAGCAACGGCAATTCCAGGATGCACTCACTACAGTCATACCTCGGGTTGAAGTAGCTTCAAGTTATATATTTTCGGGTTGCGCTCCACAGCGACCCGGAAGTAATGGAGTGCGTTACTTCTGGGTTTCGACGCTCGCGCATGCGCAGATGCTCAAAATGACACCACAAGCATGCACGGAAGCGGCAAAACACGACTCGCACACACACAGATGCGCAGTCGCGGGTTACGTTTACTTCATGGTGCGAACGGGGCTCTGGAATGGATCCCATTCGTATCCAGAGGTACCACTGTACTTTGATTCATGCATTGGTAATCTCAAGGCTGGACTACTGCAATGCACCTGGAGAGCTGCTGGTGGTCAGTGTAGCCAATACAGAGCTAGATGAATCATGGATAAGGCAGCTTCCTGCATTCCTATGATCTAGTTGCAAGGGAGTGAAAGTGCAGGGACAAAAATGGTCCCTGTTACTTCAAAAGTAGCCTGCATTTCCTCTTTTACTGTGCCATTGGGGATTCATAGAATCATCGAACTGCAGGGTCATCTAGTCCAACCCCCTGCAATGCAGGAATCTCAACTAAAGCATCCATGACAGATGGCCATACAAACTCTGCTTTAAAACCCCCAAGGAAGGAGAGTCCACAACCTTCTGGGGCATCTGTCAACATTAGTTACCCCTTCCAGTTTGGCATCATCTGCAAATTTGATGAGCATCCCCTCAATTCCTTTGTCCAGGGTGTTTATAAAGACCTTGAACAATAACGTGCCCAGGACAGAACCCTGCGGCACCCCACTTGTCACTTTTTTGCAGGATGCTGAGGAACCAATAACAAGCACTCTTTGGCATTGCCACAAATCCACCTAACAGTTACCTCATCCAGCCCACATTTTACCAGCTTCTCCACAGGAATATTATGGGGAACTTTGTCAAAAGCCTTACTGAAATCAAGATACACTACATCCACAGCAAACTGATCCACCAAACTTATAACTCTATCAAAAAAAAAGAAGAAATGAGATTTGTCAGGCATGGCTCGTTTTTGAGATACTCATGTTCAGTCTTAATAACCACAGCATCCTTTTCTAAGTGCTCACAAATGTACTGTTGAATTACCTGTTCTAGGACATTTCCTGGTATCAATGTGAAGCTGACCGGTCAGTAGTTGCCTGGATCTTCCCTCCCAGCCCCCCCTTTGAAGATGGGGACAGACAATATTTGCCCACCTCCATTCTGCAGGGATCTCACCTCTTCTCCAAGAAATCTCAACGATTATAGACAGTGGCTCTGAGGTTACACCTGCAAGCTCCTTTGGTACCCTTGGTTAGCTCTGCAGTTTATAAGGAGGATGTAAGGCTATATTAAAGGTCATGTGGAGCTGATAGAACTGATTCTAGCTGACTATGGAGGAGCAGGGCTGCTAAAAGAGCTCTAGTTTATGGTTACCAGATGTCCCTGTTTCCCGGGGACAGTCCCCAGATTTACAAATCTGTCCCCTGACAAAATCCATTCCCGGAATGTCCCCGGATTTCATTTAATGTCCCCAGATTTATATTTTAAGTGTTGTAGATTTATTAGTAGGGAATGAATGTTGCGTGATTGGTTCAACTGCACAAGACACATCATATGGGGACTTCCGGCGAGGCAACATGGTGGGCATCACAGCAGCGAGCAGCTCCTGAAGCTACCAGGCTGGCTCTGGGCTGCTGAGACTGCCGCTGCCGCCGAACTACCGAAGGGGAACCGGGGATGCCCGGTGCATCAACTGGGGGAGCCACTGACACACACACACCCGCAACCCAAATTGAGCCGGGAGCAAGAGCGCTGGCCACCCAGCCGACTGCCCAGCAACGCTCCTGGGCCAGGAAAAACCTGGAGCCAACGCAAATGGAAAGGGGAGGGGAGACGGAGATGAAGGAGAGAGAAAGAAAGAAAGAAAGAAAGAAAGAAAGAAAGAAGAAGGAGAAAAAAGAAAGAAGCCCCAACTTTGTTGCGCCGCTGCCGCCACCACTGAGAAGGAGAGGTATGAGAGCACCGGGAGGGCAAGGACACAAGGCCGGGGCCAAGAGGAAGGCCATGCAACAGAGGAGACCACAGAAAAGAAGATATGACTTTTAATAACTTTTTTAGAATCATAGAATCATAGAGTTGGAAGAGACCACAAGGGCCATCGAGTCCAACCCCCTGCCAAGCAGAAAACATCATCAGAGCACTCCTGATATATGGTTGTCAAGCCTCTGCTTAAAGACCTCCAAAGAAGGAGACTCCACCACACTCCTTGGCAGCAAATTCCACTGTCAAACAGCTCTTACTGTCAGGAAGTTCTTCCTAATGTTTAGGTGGAATCTTCTTTCTTGTAGTTTTTCCCCTCTCTTTTTTTAAAAAGGTGTCCCTGGATTCATTGAAAAACATCTGGTAACCTTGCTCTAGCTAGCCTCAAAGCAACCTGTGACCCAGCAAAAGGAACCACAGTCAAAAGAGGATATTGTAGGAGCCTTGGAGCCCAGCCAGCCAGAGGTTGTTCTCAGAATAACAGGCCCAGTATAACAACACTGAGACAGAGGACGGATGACACGACTGCTTTGCTGGAGTTTAAACCATGAGATTATCACCCCTGAATCTCAATCATACAAAGAAGCATTGAGGCAGCCAGATGAGTCACACACTCACACATGAAGAAACAAGATGAGAGAGATTACGGAAAGTGGGTCAGGCTGAGGACTCTCCTCCACTCACTCACCCACCATCATCTGAAACCCAATCTGAGTGGATGGAAATATTCCTGTCGTTAAAATGCATTAAGAAGGGAGCACATTGGAAAACTTGTTCCAGCTGTTACAGCATGCTGGTCTTCAAGTAGTGAGTTAGGGCCACAGGTGGGCCACAGACTCCTCGAAGGTGGGCCATACCAGGGCACCACAACAACTGATATTTTTAAGGAGAAGTGGAAAGGCTGGGAGAAAAACAAGGTAAGCCTACTTGTATACAGACTCAACAGCCTTGGTTTCCTCAAAAGACACCGGGAAAGTACTTTGGTGCGGTTGCTATGAATTTGCTGTTAGAAATCTCTACCCCTCTTTCCCCACCACATGTTAACCAACCTCCGTGGTTCTGTCTGGAGAAGGAACAGCCTGGCTGAGGTGTAGATAATATGGGCTGAAAAAGTAATAGGGAGAAGGATTAAGACAGTGATGGCCAAACTTGGCCCTCCAGCTGTTTTGGGACTACAATTCCCATCATCCTTGACCACTGGTCCTGTTAGGTAGGGATGATGGGAGTTGTAGTCCCAAAACAGCTGGAGGGCTAAGTTTGACCATCACTGGATTAAGAACATAAGGAGAGCCTGCTGGATCAAGACATGGCCTTCTAAACTGTGTGTCTGGAAAGGGCTACTGTTTTGTTTGTTATCAGGTCATCATGTCCTTTTGTGTTTTTATATGGTAAACCACCCTGTGATTCTCGGATGAAGGGCGGTATATAAATTTAGTAAATAAAAGAACTAAGCCAATGGCCCATCTAGTCCGGCATCCTGTTATCACAGTTGCCAACCAGATGCCTGTGGGAAACCTGTGAGCAGGATTCAGGCACAAGAGCACCCTCCCCTCCTGTCGTTTCCAGCAACTGGTATTCAGGAGCATTATTGCCTGCAACTGCAGAGGGACAGCATAGCTATCACGGCTAGCAGCCATTGATTAATGTGAAAAGAGGGACATGCATGTTTAAAAAAAACCCTAAACTGGGTTCCACATTATATGATAGGATTAAAGGTGGACCTCATGTTTGAAAAAGACAGAGACTTATGGCCCCAGCATATGATGATGGGCAGCAAGGTGTGAAATCCTTAGAAGGAAGGAAGGAAGGAAGGAAGGAAGGAAGGAAGGAAGAATTATCAGTGTTCCGCAGCACAGATTTTGTGTGCATGTGTGTGTTGAAAATGTAATTAAAACTGGAAGATCTATGTAATTAAACAATAGGGGTAAAACTGGGTCTGTCCCACAGGTGCTAAGCATTGCTCAGCAATTATTATTTTTTCTCAAAAAGCCTCCTTCATCTGGGCAGAAACTGTCGGTGCTGTCCCTGGGTGTGCTGGTTTGATTTTACTGTCTTTTTTCTGGGTACGCGCAGTCCCCTGCTCTCTGGCAGAGAGAAGCTGTGGGCTGAAGAGAGGCCAAAAACTGGGGCCATCCTCAAGGGCCTGTCTGAGAAGGAAGTGGAGAGGGTTGGCTATGATTCTCCCCGCCCCCAAAAGAGAGAGAGACATTCTCAGCCTTCTTCTAAGATACGTGATGCTGCTCTCCATTCTAGGCAAGTGTTAGTTTGCTCCTTGGGATGGAAAAACATGTTAGACCCCCAGATTCCAAGATCACATTGGCAGGGGCAGGAAGCAAAAATGGCAAATTACTTAGGCACAGGTGTCTCATTTTAGGCACCTGGGCAAAAGGGCACCTGGGATTTTTCCAACTTTGGACATTCTACCTTCTCTTAAATCTCTGACACAAGGAAATTTGAATTCCAGGCATCCTGAAACACAAAACGTCATTGTTCTAGGAAGGAAGCCCCAAACCTGTGCAAATATACTAGCTATGACTTTTTTTTTTTAAGAGGGGAAGGAGATGACTGGTATTTGCTCTGGACTGTACTTACTTCAGTCAGTATGTATCATGTGAACCTTGCACAGCAGAGGAAATGTAACACCAACTTCAGTAGGTTCTTCATAATGAACCTACTGAAGGAAGCCATGCTGTGAGATGGGGACCTATCCAAAGCCTCCCCCTGAACCTTATGGCCAAGTTGGGATTTGAACCAACACACAGTACACTAAAAGAACACAAGAAGAGCCCTGCAGCTGGATCAGGCCAAAGGAGGTCCATCTAGGCCAGCATCTGTTCTCACAGTTACCAACCAGATGCCCCAACAGGAACCCCCAAGTAGGACCTGAGTGAAACAGCAGCACTCTCCACACTTGGGATTTCCAGAAACTGGTATTATTCAGAGGCATAGTACCCCCAACAGTGGTGGTGGAACACAGGCATTGTGCCAAGTGCCATAGTTAGGCTTACCTTCATTACTTGCACCTACTGTTATTGATGCTTTCTTCTGTACTTTACAGTAAACAGAGAACATTGTGTGGGACAGAAGAATGCATTGTGTCGCATGGACTGTTGTGGCATGAACAGGCAAACTGGAAACAACCCTGGTGTCTTTAAGAAGTACACAGCAGGCCTAAAATGCTGGCCTATAGCCCAAGACCATCATCAGAGGACTATCACCTATCAAGCGGCCTCCTTCTGAAATGAGGTAGAGTCCTACAACATCTGGAGGGTCAGCTTCTTCCCCCTCCTGTCTTAGGGGGGAACTATACACTATACACATTCTGGACCCCACACGTCTCCCTTAAACATCTTGCCTTGGATTTCAGGCAGACAGAGGCAGATTCACAAGTTGAGTTTCTACTCCTCGCTTCCTCCCCAGCCCAAATTTCCTTGCTCCCATCAACCTCATCTTGATCTGTTGAGAAAGCCACTTCCGACCTCGGGAGGAGGTGGTGTTGCGGGCTTCATGCCCCCAACACACGTGCGGAGGCTGGCTTCTAGCCCCCGTGTGATCTGGGGAATCCTCAGGCCGCGTCATCCACTGGCCAGCCAATTGGCTGGCTCAGGGGGTGTGGCTTGCCTCATTTAAGGCAAGCACGGCCCAGGATCTCCCTCTTTGGTCCGCTCAGCTGCTGTGGTTCCTTGCTCCCATCAACCTCTGTTGAGAACATTTATCAGATTCACACACTGCCCGTTGCCTGTTTTGTTCTCCCTCCGGTTGGAATCTTTGCTTCCCTACTCCTGACTCACGGCCAAAAAACAACCCTTGTGTGCTCTGAGCATCAAACAGACAGACCAACCAAGCCCTCGACATGTCATTCAGATTACAGTGCGGAAGCAGCATCAAAATAGCAATATAATTTTGATTAGGAGCTCAGTGCAAAAAGGAAGAATGAGCCAGGCCTTCACCCAGGACTGCTCAGTTCAGGGCCCAAGTTCACAGCAGTTCTGCCCTCTATCTTACAGACCGCACTTGTTGTTCTGGCCTTGTTTTTCCACCTTGTGGTACCATCCGTAACAAAGAGATGCCACTGAAATGTCCCACCACAGCCCAGTGGTGGAAGTCCCCCACACAATCACCCCACCTTCCCTTCAGAAACTGGAACCACAGATATACGCAGGACACCCTCCTGCTGCTCCTCTGATAACCCAGCAGCAGCCTTACCTGGAAGCTGCAATCTCCGCTTTTTGTTTGGCGATGGTGGCTGCCCGTTCGGCTGCCTCGACGGCTCGGTCCACCTTCTCGCGGATCTTGCTGGCCCTCAGCGGAATGAGGTTCTTCCGCTTGCCGCTCACCAGGATGTTCTGCTTGTACTTCCCCTCCTCCTTGGTGCCGTCCGGGAAGGTCATGCAGCCGTAGCCATGGCGCTTGTTGTTGGCCCACTCGCCTTCATACTTGAGCCCATCGGAGCGCTGGCTGACCCCGAAGCCCGACCGCTTGTCGTTCTTCCACTCGCCCACGTAGATCTCGGTGGTGGTGGCGTCGATGTCGTCTTCGATGACGGAGAGCTCGGCCTCCCCTTCACCCAGGCTGATGGTGGAGTTGATGTCGCTGGCCGTGGAGCTGACCGTGCTCATGCCCGCTTCGCTGCGGAAAGAGCTCTGCTTGCTCCTCTGGCTGGCCAAGGAGCTCTTGGATTCGGACTTGCGCAGCTTGAGCCCGCTCAGGAGGGAGCGTCGGAAGATGCCCTTTTTCTTGCTCTTGAGGATCTCGGCGTCGCTGTGAGCCATCAGGACGAAGCCGCCTCGGGAGACGGCTGGGCTTCCGGCCAGGGCAGGCGAAGAATCTGGGTGCAGCGCTGTGCCATTGGTGTGTTCGCTGCGCAGAGAATTGATGGAGGTCCTTAGTGGGGATCGGATAACCGCAGCCATGCCGTACGGTACGCTCTGCCGGACGCCGTATCCCTGGCGCATCCCTCCAAGCCACTGGCCTTGGTATGTCCCTGTGAGTAAAGAGGCAGGAAAGGGAAAGGGGGTGGGTTAGCAGGCTGGTGGTAGCAGCACCCTCTGAGCAACACAGTCCCTTCCAAGTGGAAGCTCCTTGCACTCACAGGACTGCAACTCATAAAATCACAGCATTCTAGAGTTGGAAGGGACCCTGAGGATCATCTAGTCCAGTGGTTCCCAACCTTCTTTTGGCCATGCTGCACCTAAGCATCTCTAAAAGCCTGATGCCCCTCCCCCATGACATATAGTTCTTATTACAGCGGTACCTCGGGATGTGAAAGGAATCCATTCCGGAGCCCCGTTCGCATCCTGAACAGAACGTAAGATGCGACAGCACGTCTGCGCGTGCGCAGGTCACGTTTTGGCGCTTCAGCGCATCTGCGTGACGTCATTTTTACCATCTGCACATGCGCAAGCGGCGAAACCCGGAAGTAACACGCTCCATTACTTCCGGGTCATCGCAGAGCACAACCCAAAAATACTTATCCTGAAGCGTATTTATCTCAAGGTATGACTGTATTCAAAAAGTGAACTCCTATTTAGGAAGCCTAAAAGGCCATTCACTGTTAATAACTCATTCTTAAAAAGGAGGCTTGTGCCTTATGTTGGGAACCACAGATCTAGTCTCATTCTCCACAATGCAGGAATATGCAGTTGTCCCATACAGGGATTGAACCTGCAACTTTGGTATTATCAGCAACACACTCTAACCAACTGGCCCTGTGAAAACTTTGGGAAATTCTACAAACATCTGAACTTGTCACATTTTGAAAAGTGGCAGGATGGAATTGCAATTACAATGAAGCATTTCCCACTGGTGAAAAGAAACTTAGATTTCTTTTTTTGGGGGGGGGGGTATTTCCAACAGGCAATGGCCAAATTATTTGTCAGCCCAATGCTGCATGAAGGCCTTTGCAGGAGCAGAGGGTGGGGAGACTGTCCTGCCCAATCTCTCTAGCTAAAAGACAGAAGCACTGCAGAGCAGTTCTGCATCAATCCAGAAGAGGTCAGTGGAATGTATTACATAGTATCTGCTAACACTAAAGGGAAACTTTTTTTTTAAAAAAAGGTTATTTATTACATTGTTTTTCAATCTTGGCTCCCCAGACATTGTTGGACTACAACTCCCATCATCCCTGACCATTAGGAAGGCTGGCTGGGGTTGATGGGAGTTGTAATCCAACAACATCTGGGGACTCAAGATTGAAGAACACTGATTTAATACATTTATACACCACCCTCCCTACAGGGACCTCAGAGTGGTTTTCATAGGTTTCTTGGGTGGTCTTTCATCCAATATAAGAAGAGCCTGTTGGATCAAGCCCATCTAATCCAGCATCACAGTGGCCAATCAGATGCCTGTGGGAAGCCTGCAAGCGGGACACGAACACAGCAGTTCCCAGTAACTGGTATTCAGAGGCATAATTAGGGTCAGACCCCTTCAGGTTCAACCTGCTCTGTGATGGAATAAGAGGTTCCTAATACTAAGGGATGCGGGTGGCGCTGTGGGTAAAACCTCAGCGCCTAGGACTTGCTGATCGTCAGGTCAGCAGTTCGAATCCCCGCTGCGGGGTGCGCTCCCGTTGCTCGGTCCCAACGCCTGCCAACCTAGCAGTTCGAAAGCACCCCCGGGTGCAAGTAGATAAATAGGGACCGCTTACTAGCGGGAAGGTAAACGGCGTTTCCATGTGCTGCGCTGGCTCACCAGATGCAGCTTGTCACGCTGGCCATGTGACCCGGAAGTGTCTTTTGACAGCGCTGGCCCCCGGCCTCTTAAGCAAGATGGGCGCGCAACCCCACAGTCGGACACAACTGGCCCGTATGGGCAGGGGTACCTTTACCTTTACCTAATACTATGTCCAGCCAATAATTAGTTCCCTTTCTGTTCTGGCTGTTGAAACATCATGCAGGAGCTGGCAGACTCCTGCCATAGGAAAACCATTAGTCCAAAGCATGCCCAGAAGGACCAGGGCAAATGAGTTTGCTATGGACCTACTATGATCCCTTGTCTTAAATGACTCTGCCCTTTCTCCCATTCTTTTTTATTTATTTTGCATTTCTGATACATTTCAATACAAGAAAGAAACTAAACAACCCCCCCCCCTAAAGTAATAGGAAACAGGAAAAAGAAAATTGCATATTACATATTCTAGTACATTAAAAAACACACAAAAAAACAGGCATTGACTGACTTCCCTTCCTCTCCTTCCATGGTTCCTTTTATCTTTCACTTCCTCTCGTGTTTTATTCGTTTCCCCAATCTTTCTCTGCTCCTCCCGTTAATTCTAGTTCTAATTTATGTTGTTGAAAATATTTCTATCCTGCTCGGCTAATTGTCTGCTTATAATAATTTTTCATTTAATTAATAAATAATATCCAGTCTTCCTTATATCTTTTTTCATTTTGGTTTCTTATTCTAGTGATCATGCCTGCTAACATATTCTAACAATCTGAGATGCCACTCTTCTTTCATTGGTACCTTATCTATTTTCCATTTTTGTGCTAATAACACACATGTAGCAGTTGCCACATACAGGAACAAATTTCTCTGGTTGTTGGGGTTTTTTTGGAACTTCCGTTATGATTATCCTTGACAAAAAAGATTCTGGGGTTGTGGGAAATGTTCTTTTGAACATTTTTTTAAAGTTTGCCCTTTCTCCCATTCTGTTCCTTGTGCCGGGACACTCTTCTCACTCTCTAAAATGGCCTCTCTAGTCCAGCATCCTAATCTCACAGTGGCCTACCAGATGCATGTGGGAAACCCGCTAGCAGGATTTGAGCACAGGAGCCCTCTTGGTTTCTAACAACTGGTTTTCACAAGTGTTACTGCCTCCAGCCATGAAGACAGAGCATAGCCATCATAGCTATCAACCATCAATAGCCCCAGTGGCGTAGCTAGCAGCTCGGGTGCCTAAAGTGGGGGCGTGTCCAGCAGCCAGGGCGGGGCAAGCTGCCTATGGGGGCGAGGCACACCGCTCCAACACTTGGGGCCTCTCCGCCACCTCCCCCTCAGCTGTAGGGCTGCTGAGGGAGAGGCAGTAGGCAGAGGCAAGTCCCACACTGCTGTTTCAGGCAGCGCGTAACCTGCAGGCGCCTAAGCCAACACGCCACTCCTAATAAGTTTGGTGAGCCCATTTTTATTTTATTTTTAACTCATTTTGTCACACACACACACACACACACACACACACACACACCGTGATGACACCAGGGGCAAACCACACACCCCACACCTGCTTCCTCCGCTGCTGAATAGCCCTCCCCTCTATGAATTTGTCTAATCCTATTTCAAAGCCGTGAGACGCGGGTGGCGCTGTGGGTTAAACCACAGAGCCCTAGGGCTTGCCGATCAGAAGGTTGGTGGTTCGAATCCCCACGACGGGGTGAGCTCCCGTTGCTCAGCCCCTGTTCCTGCCAACCTAGCAGTTCGAAAGCACAAAGTACAAGGGGATAAATAGGTACCGCTCTAGCAGGAAGGTAAACAGCATTTCCATGCACTGCTCTGGTTCGCCAGAAGCAGCTTAGTCATGCTGGCCACATGATCCAGAAGCTGTACGCCGGCTCCCTCGGCCAGTAAAGCAAGATGAGCGCTGCAACCCCAGAGTCAGCCACGACTGGACCTAATGGTCAGGGGTCCCTTTACCTTTACTATTTCAAAGCCATTTAAGTTGGTGACCATCACTGCCTCCTGTGGGCACAAATTCCATGGAGTAACTATGTGCTGCATGAAGCACATCACTATCCTTCCTACAAGGAGCTCAGAGTGGCTTGTATAGGTTTCTTTCATCTGTCCTGAATCTTCCAACATTCAGCTTCCTTGGATGTCCTCTAGGATTAGGAGATGGAGAAACACCTTTGTCTATCCACTTTTTCCATGCATTGCATATTAACTTCGCTCTTGCCTTAAAGCCCAGAAATCTTAGCACGCGCAAACCTACACCAGTGGTTCTCATCAGGCTGCAGGAGAGGGAGAGAAATTGAACTGAAGACCCTTCCCATCAGATCTGCTGAAAGACCAGCAACTTTTGGCTTTTGATCCTCTCCTTGAAACCTTTCTATTCCTGCCAGTCATTACATGTAACAAATAAATTGTGCCTGGCTTTTCTTTTCCCTTCCTCCCTCCCAATCCCTTTTCCTTTTGTATCGTGTATTTTAGACATGTAAGCCTGAAGGCAGGGACTGTCATATTGTTGACATCTGTAAGCTTCTCTGGGAGCCTCTTTTGGCCAAAGGGCAGGATAAGAATACTTTAAATCCGCTGCCATCCCCAACCTGGTGCCTTCCAGGCGTTTGGGGCTGCAACGCCCATCAGTCCTAAGGGTAGATGTTACAAATCTGCACAGTTTTTGCTATGCAGTTAACAATGGTTTGCAGGACAATCCCCACCCTGTATGATCAGAAGAAAGTCACATTGAATTCAATGGGGCTTATTCACAGTGGAGTTAGGACTGCAGCATTGGACAACTTTAAAAGGAGATCAGGCAACTACATGGAGAACATTAGTAGGCCTGTCAATGACTATGAGTTCTGAGGCTGAAATGGAAACTCCATGCCCAGGGGTAAGTGTACCACAATGCCAATACTGGGCGAAAACAACAACAAGGGAGGGCTGTTGCTGTCATTGCCTTCTTGTGAGCTTCCTGAAAATATCAAGCTTCCATTGTGGTGTAATGGTTGAGAGTGCTGAACTAGGACCCGGGAGACCAGAGTTCAAGCCCCTGCTTAGCCATGAAACTCTCTGGGTGACCTTAGGGCAGTCAATGGGTCTCTCAGCCTCACCTACCTCACAGGGTTGCTGTGAGGAACAGATGAGGAGGTGGAGAATTATGTCTGCCACCTTGAACTCCTTGGAGGAAAGTCTAGACCAGAAGAACCTTTAATCTGATCCATAGGAGCTCTTCTTAAATTCCCTGCACACCAGCAAAGGTTGTCAGGTCTCTTTCCCAAGCAAGGCAGTTTGAATGGATGGGTAGCGGAAGCAAGTGAGCTCCAGGATCAGGTATAAATTCTCTGTGTGTATGTGGGAGGGAGGGAGATATGGCTCCCGGGCCTATTAAATATTACTGTGGGAGAATATGAAAATGCAGCCTCCATAGGTTCGTCACTGTCTCCCCCACCCGCCCCCAGCACGCACATAAAGACAGAGAAGGGTGATGGAGAGAGAATGAGACAGATAGGATTAATGGAGGATTTATAGGATTAGCGCTGGGAAGTAGGGAAAGATTAGGGATTAGGATAAGGACCAAAAGGAGGAGGGTGAGGACTCAGAGATGAGGCTCATGAGCAAGTTGGTTGTATTGCTGGGCCTTCGGAAAATATATTCCCACGGACCCACAGCGATGAGCCTGGGGAGTCGCAGTTCAGAAGGGAGCCTCATCGCTTGGAAAAAGCAGAAGGATTCACACTAATGTGTCTTTCAGTAGGCAACCAATGAGGGGGAGCTTTACAAGCATGTAGAAATTCAACAGGTGCACCATGACAGGGAAAATGTGCACCTGTTGAATCTCCCTCCATCGAGCAGCAGTTAAAAGCACACAGGAGAAAGAGAGAGAGAGATGTTGGGTGAGGGGTTTTTTTTAAAATGCCGACTGCACTGCAGACATGGAGAAAGCAACCCATATGGCTTTCGAAAACAGTGGGACATTTTGCTGAACTGGGAAGAGATTGAGTAAGTGCAGCCACATAACTTGGGCACTTTAGTATTGAACACCTTTGTGACAGAGGCTACACAGCTGATATTGCCACCATTATTCATGCTCTAGTGACCTCCAGTTTAGACTCCCGTGCATGGGGATGCTTTTGGGGAAAATGTAGAAAATTGGATTACTGCAACAATGACAACACCAGAATGCTGATGGGAGATGGGTGTTGTTGTTGTTTAAAAAACCATGCTGAGTTCTTCTTATGAATAACTATTTCTGTTCTATTGCCACTGAAATAATGATGGGGGAGAGACCACTTTCAAAGACTGCATCCATTGTTCTGGGGTGGTCAATTTAGTTGCTGTCCAGGGTTGCATTCCTTCAGTGGTTATCTGTGGGGTGGGGGGCAGATGCCAGTGGTGAAAGGAGCCAGATAAAAGAGTGTTTGGGACTGACTAATCTGGAATAAAGATCACCTTGCGTCACTTCTCATCCTGGCGACCTCACATTAAAATTCCCAAACCTATGCAGGCTTGATAAGAAGTGAGCCCCACTGCTTTTTTAAAAAAGTTGTTCTCAAAAGAAGTATATGGAAGATTGATTTATTTAGTACAACAGAGCTACTGTTCTAGAAAGCAAGTGAAAGTAATTCCTTTCTGACTTTAGTGTGCTATGCATGGCAGAAACCTATCAGTTTCTTCTCAGACAGCTTTTCTCCCAGACAACTAGCAAAAGGTTTTTTAAAAAGTTTACTTTCTTTAAATAAAATACTGCCCCTTCTAATTGTTCTTAAAAACACAGAAGGAGGTGGAGAGGATTACACGTTAAAAATACATGGGAAATAAAGGGGAAATGAGGAGGAGGCTAGGAACTCTGTTGGGATGGAAGAATAGAGCAGAGAAGAGGAGGTGTTGGGGGGGGCTGCATAACATGAGGCTGGTGTGTTGCTCACTTGTCCTATACCCAAATACAAATAATCATAGGAGGTGGGCTGCATGTTCTCTGTTCTCTGGCTCTGGAATAGGGCAGTGCAAGGGGAATAGCTCTGCTTCAGTCCACACTGATATGGCAGTGCAGAAATGGAAGGAAGAAAACATGAAGGAATCTTCTGCTGCTGGAAAACAAAGGAGCTGTGAAGACACTCGTTGCTTCACAGAGGTGAGGGTGCCTAGACAGCATACAAACCCTCCAAGTGTCCCTATTTTCTAGGGAAAGTCCCAGATATACAGAAGCTATCCCAGTTCCTTATTTGATCCTAGAATGTCCCACTTTTCCTTAGGATGTCCCTATTTTCATCGGAGAAATGTTGGAGGGTGGGGTGTCATTTGACTCCATACCCCGAGCCAAGGAGATAAGTAACTATACAATGTTTAGAAGACATCTGAAGGCAACTTTTTTATTGTGATTTTATATATACTGGAAGCTGCCCCAAGTGGCTGGGGCAACCCAGTCAGATAGGAGGGGTATAAATAAATCGGATGGGCCTATTTTCATCAGAGAAATGTTGGAGGCTATGTGCATATAATGCCATAGGAGTATATATAGCTCTCAATTCCACCTGCTTCTCCCAGAGTAGCATCTTATCAAAACCTTATCAAAAATCTCATTAAGGTATGTGTTTGGGGGAGCATGTTGAGGGTGTATAAAATGTGGAGTGGGGGGAAAGGAAGCTATCTGTTTCTTTCCTCAGGGTTGTTATCCAGTGTTAGTCCTGCTCCGAACAGACCTCTAGAAATTCATGTCCATGGCAAACATAGATCCATTAATTTCAGTGGGTCTACTCTGAGTAAGACTTAGTTGGTTACAGCCCCCAGGCACTGGAAATAACTCACAGGAGGATTTAAACTTGCCTGCGCGCTGCCTTAATTAAAGCAACACATCACCCTGATTTTGAGTTAATAAAATTAATTAATGCATGCCAAACATGGACTTGGGTTAGGAATCCAGTTAACTGGATCTAATGAAGTTGAAATGTACAAGATAAATGCATAAACAAATTTTCCAGTTTGATTTAAACAAGTTGGCATGAATTGGAACTTAAGCTTCCTCGCTTGTATCCTTACACAGTGTTAATCTGACATTCAGATTTCATTTGATAGCCAGCATCTTGAACTAAGAGGATCATACAGGAAGGCAATAGGAAAGGTGTCTCTGTTGGAGACCTTGGAGAATGGCTGCCAGTCAGAGTAGACTGTACTGAACTAGATGGACAAGTAAGTCCGACCTGGAAAGGCAGTGTCCTTTTTTTATTTCCTATGAATTTGGATAAAATGTATTTGAATAGATACAAGCACATTCGGGAGAGCGAATTTGCCTGTGCTTCAGCTTAGCTCTTCAGCTTCTGTTCCAGGTGACTATCACTTTGGCTGCTTATTTGGGTGGCTTATTTAGTTGGTAGGTTTTTCTTTTTAAAGAAGCCCATTGTTCTGGACTCTTTCCCTCCAGAGACTGAGTAATATTTCCTTCTTCCAGCCTGTGTGATTAAGCAACAGGCTTCTTTGGAAAATACCAATGATCAAGCAGAAGGCAGCAGAGCCGCAAAGGCCACCTCTGCCTGAAATGAGCAGGGGGAGAGGTAACAAGGCTGTTAGAGAAGGAAGAAAGTGCTGTACAGAAAGGCAGGCTGGCCGAAGGGGAATGCTTCTGCCGAAGACAAGTAACAAAAAAAATCTCGGGATGCATTTGCCGAAGATGGAGTGGAAGAGAAGGAACTGACTCACTCAGAACATGAAAATGCAAGGATGCTGGGGCATGGCTGGAGGCGGGAAGGGGGGTGCCTGAGGCAGACAAGGCTACGAAGAAAATGGGAGGTGCTTTGGCTTGAATCTTTACCGAGCAGGAAAGGAAAGCGCGCACTGCACCACAGCTTCGACCTGGATTTCGATTTTTGAGTCTGGAAATATGCTGCATTGGCCTCCAACGGTGGATCTGGAATGCAGGATTCATTTCCATGCAAAGTGGCAGCGTTGGAGAATCTCAGGCATGTAATGCATTAAAACAGCAACAACACGGCATATTGCAGTGAGCTATCTGGCTGTTTCAAAGCAGAGGTGCTTGAAGATGGAAACAGCAGAAGCTCTTAAAGGTGCAGCAGGGCATCGTTCGGTTCCAAAAGAGTCTTTGGTGTGCAGCTTTAACAGGCACAGCTATTCTTTCCCATTCCCCTTCATTTCCCCCCTTCCCTGCCCCCCCCCAAGGATGTGCAGAAACAGGTGCATATTTCAATAGCTCTGATGGTTGAGTGAGGGAGTGCATTGCCTCTAAAAACGTTAAAAGGTGCATCTTTAAAAGCAGTCAGAAAAAACAGCACAGGTACAGGGTTATGTGAGTCGCTTGGCCACATTCAGTAGCATTTCCTGACAATCAGAGAACTACATTCCATCATCACCATTGCAATGGATGAACGCAGGGCCTGCAACATAGTGGTGCAACATGGAATGCTCCTGTTCAAGGTTCTGGCCAGTCAGACCCTTTCCCAGGATACTCCATTCCATTCCCTCCCCCAGTTTTCAGCTTTTTCCCTTCAGCAGCCAGCCAGCATCTTGTGCCTACTGAGTATGTCCAGGCCTCGGTGAGTTGTTTTGGGGGTTGTCTGTTTGCTTCCTTACATTTTTGTTTTTATTTTTCCTTCTTCTTCTTTTTGGTAGATCTATAATGCTTGCTCCCTTGAGCTGAAACCTCTCCTGTGTGTGTATGGTGCAGTTTTGGCTAAATAAGGATTGCCACTCACTCTGCAAAACATTGCTAATAGAGGGGACGGTGCTAGCGGAGGAGATGGAGGAGAAAAAAAGCATTTTGCCCAACAAAAATTCTGCTGCTTGAATTTTGGGAAAATATAATATCCCCGCCTCCAGCTGCAATATTTAATCTGTGATTAGAGAAAAGCCTAGTGAGAACCAAAGTTTAAAGGCAGTGTCTGGCAGATCTCCTATGTGTGATACACTCCCAAGTAATTTCCTTCTTTCATTTTGTTTGTTTGTTGAACTCTTGGGCCCTCCGCCCGGTATTCTCCTGAGAGAAAAGGCTTGTTTTCACCAGTTTCCCAAAGGACAACTTCCTGTGATTTCAAGCCAGCACAAAGCAAAAACAATCATCCTTGCTTTCGATGTTACTATATCCTTACACACATTTCATAAATGAAGAAGAAAGGCTTTAAGACTTACTAGAGGTCCTTGTGAAGTTAATCATCACATCACAAGTTTTTACAACCTCCTGCCATATATTGTATATTTGTGTATTTCATTATCTGTACTTAACGCTTTCTTGAAACAGCACTGTGGGCTATGTCATTATTACACTAATTTTCTAGATAAGAAGCTGAGGCTGAGAAATCAGTAAATTGCCCTATGGCTAGCTGGTGAGTTTCTGGCCTTTCTAGGATATGAACCAACATTCAGACTGGACAATGCAGGCAATCTTGTTCACAAAACAAAACTTAAATTGGACTTGCACTTTGGAGTGAGAGTTTTTCCTCTGCCTGCCTCAGTATGCATTGCCTTTCCAGATGCAAAACCCTCTCTTGTTCATACAGTTTTCTTGGGCATCTTGGGGCAGTTTTGCCTTCTCCCACTGGAGGGGCCTTCTCTGCATTCCGAATTACATTCAAAAATTCCTAGGGCAGCTGGCAAAAGGCCTTAGTGGAATGATACCTTTAAATCACCCCTCCTTCCATTTTTAAAAATGTTGCTTCTTTATTTGGTTTAAATGTCCAATTGTTTAATGTTTTTGAAAGCTGCTTCAAGAATTTCTTATGCTTGAAAATAGCATATAGATACTTGAAACAAAATCTCTCTGTGTATGCAGTGTTGCTCTCCCAGTTTGCTCAAGAATAAACTTTACCACCAAGAGACAATGCTCCTCTATATTCTCAAGGCAAATTTCTGTCCCTCCTGGTTGACAGTTTGTGTGAATTCTCAGTCTGTAACAAAATTGTTGCTCACAGCTAACATGAGCATATTAAACTCACTATGAATATACTCCCTATTAAAGAACACTTGGAGGTTTTTCAGTTTAAACTTGAAAATGTGAGTACAAGGGGAAATGATAGCATACCCTCCAACATTTCTCCAATAAAAATAGGGACATCCCATTCCATAATGATAATTTTACTATTTATACCCCACACATCTTACTGGGTTGCCCCAGCCACTCTGGGCAGTTTCCAACATATACAGAAACATAATAAAACATTATAAAAACTTCCCTATACAGGATTGCCTTCAGACGGCTTGGGGGTCGGATAACGCCATACCCTCCAACATCTCTCCAATGAAAAAGGGACATCCTAAGGAAAAGCGGGACTTTCTGGAATCAAATCAGAAACTGGGACGGCTTCTCTAAATCAGGGACATCCCTGGAAAAGAGGGACACTTGGAGGGTCTGTGACAGAGGTGTATAAAATTATGCTGGATAGAGAGAAAGTGTAAAGAGAAAAGTTTTTTTCTCCTTCTCTCATAAAACTGGAACTTGGGGCCATCCAATGAAGCTGTGTGTTGGAAGATTCAAGACAGACAGACAAAAGTACTTCTTGAGGCATCAAATAGTTAAAATATGGAATTGGAATTAATTACCCTGAGATGCAATGATGACCACCAACTTGATGTTTTTTACAGGATTCAACACATTCCTGGGGGATAAGGTTATGAGTGGCCACTAGCAGGGATGGCTATGCTTGACTGCCATGGACGGAGACAGTATGGCTCTGGATGCCATTTGCTGGGAATCACTAGTCGCACGCAGGGCCAGCTTTTGGGCTTCCCATTGGGGCATCTGATCGGCCACTGTGAAAACAGAATGCTGGACTAGATGGGCCTTTGGCCTGATTGACCAGCCAGGCTCTTTTTATGTTCTCAAAGAGCAAGAAGAAATAGAATTAAATTACAAGAAGCTTGATTTAGGTGGCCTGTCAGAAACTAGTTTTTTTCTGAGGGCTTTGATAAGAAGCTTGGGAGCAATAAACCTACACCTCAGTCACCCGCCCACCCCCAAAGTAGCCAGCCAGTAAGTTCTGTTGCCTCACCTCCTTTGGCTTCTAGGATGGTGGCTGAAAAGCTAAGAAGAACTCCTCCTGATAGACCCGAATCAGAGCTGGAGCCTCCAGTTGCTGACCCCTACTCCAGGGTGGAATATAAGGATTATAAGGAGGAAACTCTCCAAATGTAAAGCACTGTTCAGCAATAGGCTGCCTTAAAGAGCTTGTGGCATCTCTTTTCTCTGTCCAAAGAAAAGGTTTGGACAGGGAGCCTCTGTTGAAGGAGGCTTTAAAGCATGTGTGATGAACCTTTGGCTTTCTAGATGTTGCAGAACTACAACTCCCATCATCCCTGTCCATTGGCCATGTTTGCTGAGGCCGGTGGGCATTTTAGTTCAGCAACACCTGGAAGGCCACAAATTCCCCACACCTGCTTTTTTAAAAAAGCTACCATGGATTAAATGACACTTTGGGTGGCTTCTGATGCTCTGGAAATCAGGTGTTCCAGGTAGGATCTTCTCCGTGGGGCACAAGGGGCTAATGTGGGGTGGGGTGGAGTAAAGCTCAGGAGATGTCTCTCTGCAACAGGCAGGCATCTCTATAGTGCTTCAGTAGCAGCAGAGGCAGAGGGAGCTGTATCTATGACAATATTCAGGCAGGTTGTAAAAGAGCCACTAAGCATCTGTCCCCAGGAGTTCCATGCCCCCCAAGTGAACGCCACTTCTGCATGGACCAACCTTGCACAAGAACCTGGGTACAGTTGGCGGCAAGAGAGAAGGAGCTCTGCACTGTGTAACCTTAGACTGCCATTTATTCATAAATTATGTTTGTAGCCCTTTCCAGAGAATGGAGGCCTCTATCATTCTTCCATAACAACAACCCAGCATAGTAGGTTAGGCTGAGGAATGTTTACTTGCCAAGGCTTTATGGCTAGAAAAGGATCTTGGCCACTCACCTAAAAAGCACCCAGCATCAATGGCACCTGAATCAGCCCATTTCCCTGTCCTGAGCCAAGCCTCCTACTAGACCATCACACTTTCCTTCTCGGGGTAAGATCGGTGCCACAAAATTGTCTGATGCTCCAACATGTATCATGCTAAACATTCCCAAATGCATTCAGCTGCCTTATTATTTCTAATACGCTTCTTGCACAAAGTACAGCAGAATCTGGCTAATTCTCTCTCTCTCTTTCTCTTCACTAATCCTCAAACTCAATAATCCTCATCACAAACTCTGTGATCTCGTCCCACTTCTCAGGCGAGTTAAGGCCCTTTCTCTCCTTATGCAATGTTCCATGGTACATTTACCACGATGCTGAGGTGAATTGTAAACAGTGAAACCAAGGCACTTAACAAAAACCAGCCGGTTGTTTAGATGCTTCACTATCAGGAAGAGAATCTGACAGGGAGAAGTATGAGCAAGAAGGGCTGAAGAGGGTGCTTGCCACACACCTTACATCCTAGGATAAGAAACACACCTTACATCCCTCATCTTGAGGGAAATCTTACTGGGCCCCTCCAGACCAGTGTTTTATTTCGGTTGTATTCAGCAACATGTTCTTAAGACAAAAATGGTGCCTTAGTGGTGGATTTATTCTGCTTTACTTGTTGTTCTGCAATGCTTTCCCAAAGCTACCACCTCGTTGCTCTCCAGAGGGGCTATAGCACAAAAAAGCAGGGCAAAAATAAACTAGAACTTTTCTGGTATAAAAAGCTACATGATTTCAGCAGGTAATTACAGGATAGGCAGTGATTGGAAATGAAGCAGTGTGATCAACCTGAAACATTTGCCAAGTGTGAACAGTATAAAAAGCAGGATCATGTGTGATACTGCTCTTCCCCCACATAGCATTATAGCACAAATAATCAGGAATGCGTAATTTTTTAAAAGGTACTGGGAGGGTCCCATAATCACCATTTGACAGAATTCTAGTGATTATCTACACCAGCGTTCTTCAACTTTGGGTCATGACGTGCAGTTGGACTACAAAACCCATCATCCCCAGCCAGTTTAGCCAATGTTGAAGAATGGTAATCTTCACTATACCATGTTGGTTCTATACCATTTTAATGCATTGTTTCCCTCAGGAAACCCGGCAAAACTGTAGCCTGGACACATGTAGTTGCCTTCTACAGAGTATTGTTTACTCCAGGAATGGGCAAGCTGTGGCCCTGCAGATGCTGCTTGGACTCCATTCAACATGGTCAGTGGTCAGGAATGGTGGCTGTTGTGGTCCAACAATATCTGGAGGGGGCCACAACTTTTCCTATCCCTGGTCTGTGCTGATTGACAGCGGCTCTCTGGGGTCTCAGGAGCAGATCTGTCCCATCTCTGCTATCTGACTACTTAACCAGAGATGCCACTAGGGATCGAATGGGGGACCTTCTGCATGCAAAGCAGGTGCTCTGTCCTGACCTGTGCTTGGGGAGGGGGCCGACAGTTCTTTATTCTCTACAGAACAATAGCACAAGTGCCCCGTACATGTGGTAGCTCTGAGCTCACACACCAAAGTTCACATGGGGCTCTGGAATGGATGGGGGCAAGTATTTCATCATCAGACAGGTGCAAATGGGATGTGCACTTAGCCTAAGTTACAAACCCAGAGCACTCCAGTGGCCTACACAGTGGGGGGAATAGCTACTGTGGCTCCGAAAAGAAACCCATCTGGAAGATGATGTGCTGTCCAGGAAAGTAAGCAAATGCTAAGGCCTTATAAGGAAAGAGAGTAAAATAAGAGAGAGGGGGGCATAATTATATGTTCTGACACATTTTCCCTGCTGGATGAAGAGGTCTCTGCCAAGGTGTCCATTCTGTATAATTTCACACAAACAAAAATCATCTATTTCTTGTGTTTTTCAGTTTTTGTTATGTTTCGTGCATCGTCCTGAGATCTATATGTGGAAGGCAATAAATAAACAATGGCAGCAAAGAATAATAATTATATTCCTTTACCACCACCCCTCTCTCTCTCTACACACCCACAGAGCTGAGTTCAGTGTCTATTTCTATCACTGTGGTGAGGTGAAAAACCCATCTTATTTTCAGAACAAAACCTTGGCTATAGAACAAATCATCCAAATTCTTGTAAATATGCCTTTTAGTGTGGGTACCAGATTTGGTGCAAATCAAGAGGGCAGGACAATGACAGATAGTTAAAGCCTAGAATAAAATTAATTACATGTGGAAGGAGATGCTTCTTACCTCCAGCTTGTTGTTTTTTCCTAACTAATCTGTTTGCATTCCTGGAAGGTACGATTCAAAGTGGGGAGGTGGGGAAGTTCCATTAAAAAACTTCCCTGTCGCCATTGGAGGCTGTGCAAGTGCGCATTCCTGAAAAATGTGCTGGACCATGCCCCTAATAGGTTGGGATTGTTGAGCATCTGCTTTCAGCACATTCAGCTGGGCAGTTGTATAATAAACATGGAGAGTGGTTAGGGTGCTTTGGACGCGTTGTCTGCCACACAAGTTGAGGGCAGCATTTAAGGATTACTTGCATGTGAGAAAGAGCCACTGCAGATCAAACACCACAGAGCTTTCATAGGATGATGTACACCAGGCCTACATATACCTTGTGACCCAAACTGCGCCCACAGCCATTATGGAAGTCCACCAGGGACTCGATTTCAGCCTCCTGTTGCCTGTGTGGGACTGCAAAAAAACAACACCAAGGGTGGCTCTGAAGCATATGGCAACCAAGGTGGATGAAACTGGCTTGGTGGGTTACAAGTTGTGCATGTGAATCAGTAAGCGAGTCTTTGACTCATGAAGTATCTTCAAATGGCAGTACCATTTCCCCCTCCACTTTATCAGAGTTAGATTCGCACCATATGAATTGCCATCTGGATCTGTCCTTGGAGAAAACATTGGTTGCCGTATACCAAGCCCTGTAGCTCTGCGGTCTCCATTCATGACTTAATACTAGTCTGATATGCTTGCTGTTGTTCAGGGAAGGGCAGGGACCTCCAGGGCCAGGGAAGGATTGAGTTAACACACAGGAGAACTACAGGGGACAGGTGTGCACCTGATACACATACAACATCTCCCCCTTCACAACGGCCATCTGGATGTGTCCTTGGAGAGTGCCTTGGTTGCAATAAACCACGGACTGAGGCTTGCAGACCACATTCATTTTAGGGTGCTGGGGCAAAGGGATCGAAAGAAGTGGAAATTTTATGGCAGCAGGGCCCAGTTGATTGCATGCCCCCAGTCAGCTCAATTAGTACTCTCCAAGGTCCTGAAAAAGGAAGCGTTGATATGAGGAGGAGAAAGATTGAGAGTGTGTGCTTCTTTTGAGATTAGATTGCTAGAAATTAAAACTGGGTTTTTTTGTTTTTTAAAAAAAGAATGTTCTTGATGATTGGCTAGGCTAATTTGAGTTGCTAACGTCAGCCTGACATAGTATTGCTTAGTTATTTCCAGGACTGGGATGCCTTTCTGGTATTGTTCAATTAGCTCTGCTTCAATTTCCAAATATAAAGCAACTAAAATAGAGATTGCTGGCATGTATGAAATGCTTGCAGGCTACACACACACACACACACACACACACACACACACATTTATATAGAGAGTGCAATTTTCAGTCCTAGAAACATGAAATGAGTACTCACTTTCCTCTCCTCCTTTAGCTCTCCTATCACTCTAATGTCCATTGCTTTGATTGCTGTGAAGGTTTGTACCCTGGAAAAGCAAGAATATGCTTCTTCGTTCTATGTGTGCATGATTTGAGAGAGAAATGGCATTGCTAGAGATGTATAAAATCATGGGGTTGGAAGGGTTTGCAAGTCCGAACCCCTTGCTCCAATACAGGGAAACTTATGTATGTGGAGAGTCGGTTTGTCAGTAGCAATGTGGCTGTGCGTATGATGTATTTGACCCAGGATGCAAGTGCAGATATCCAGGATGCACAGCAAAGACACAAATGTGATTACATTCAGGTGGCAACTTCAGCATGACATCGAGAAAAGTGGGCTTTGGAATGTTTGTGATCTGGGCCTCCAAGTGATACTGAAAATGAGATGTATCTGCGTGAAAGGTATTCACTGTGTGCTTCTGGGTATGAGCAATGCATCTGTGTGCTTGCAAGGCCCAGTATACCTTTCCTGTGCCTCTGAAGCATCTGTGCAACTGTGAGATATAATTGTGCAATCTATGGGTCTGTTTTTGACAAACATGTCTGAAACATGAAACAAATGCGGAGGTGTGAGCATCTGTGTGTGGGTATGTGTACAAAGGGTGAATATTATGTGTATGACAGCATTGAAGTGTGCGAGAGAGACTATGCGCATGTGCCTGAAGAACAGGAGATTGTGTGGGAGTTCCAAGAGCCTGATAACAGCAAAAGGAAACTGTGTATTGCTGCAATAGGAATGAGCACATGTCATAGGATGTGGGGGGTGGGTGGGAGCATCAAAGGGAGAAAGAGGAATGTGCATCCAATAAGGTGGACAGCTGATGAAAACAGAAGTGTTTGGACCCCTTGGATCCAAATTCAAGCTAAAATGTACTGTACGCATAGCAATGGTCATTTGTAAATAATGCTGAGCTCCTGGTGGCACCTTGATGCCCCTTTGTTGGCTTCTCCTATGCAAGAAAATGTAGACTCTGCAGATCAGATCTTTAATATACACCAGCTTTGCTTTGTCTAAACCTGTTAATAAAACTTGATCTGCTTACAATACTGAAGTTTATCTACAATTTAAAGAATAGAATTGTGGCAGATAGCAATGTTGACATCCCAGGAAATGATGAAGCTTAAGAAATCAGAAGGATTAAAGCAGCACATGAGCTTTAATTCCCAACAGCTACCTCTTTTTGTCATGACAAGCAGTGAGCCATTCCTTCCTAGTGTAATATTCTTGACCATACATACATCCAGATGCAATAATATCTGAATGCAGGAGTTCATTAGGACTGATCGCCAGCCCAGTCCCCTTGAAGAACTCAGTAGAATTCCACTAAGGCCATTTGTTATCCTCAGGTGAACCAAGATTAAAAGACATATGAGACACGAGCCTGTTTTAGGGACATACTTTTATGTCTGTTTCGATTCTACACCGACAACTGCTGAGCTAATCGTAGGTGCAAATAGAATTGGGCCGCATACGAAGATCTGTTAACAGAAACAGAAAATAAATTGAGGGTAAAAGATTTTGATGAAATAAAATTTCTGTTAACAGATTGGTTGCAATACCACCAATTAAATGACATATTCAGAAGTGATAAGGAAAGAAGCTTTGGGGAAAAATTCTCAGGGTCTGAAAATTGGATAAACTACTGTTGGAATGGGAAACAAAAGATGAAGATGTTAAAGATGTAATGATGAAATGGGCAAAAGACTTGGGACACAATATTCCATTGGAGTCATGGGAAAGGCTGTGGAAGGAGGATTTAAAATTTAATGCATACAGTTCTTTAAAGGAAAATTATATGAAAATGATGTACCGTTAGTATCTAACCCCAGGTACGATTGAAAAGATGTATAAAAATCCCACCAATATATGTTGGAAATGTAAAGATAATGAAGGCACCTTTTTGCATATGTGGTGGGACTTGTAGAAGGGCAAAAGACTTCTGGGAAATGATTTACAATGAGTTCAAAAAAATGTTTAAGATAACCTTTTATAAAAAAAACAACAACCCAGAAGCCTTCTTGCTTGGAATAGTGGGGGAGGAGATACCAAAGAACTTAAAGAGACTGTTTATGTATGCTACCACGTTCGCCAGAATGCTATTTGCCCAAAAATGGAAAGAAGAAGGCACACCGGCGAAGGAAGAATGGATAATCAAGATGATAGACTATGCCAAAATGACAAAGCTTACCGTTAGGATCAGGCAACAAGACGAGAAAAAATTCTTACAAGATTGGATAAAATTTATAGAGTATGTTAAAGAACACTGTAAATATGTTAAAACATTAGCAGGTTTGTTGTAACATTTATGATGTGTTAAATATGGACAACATATTTATAATTAAGTTTGAAAATTGCAGAGGAAAAATAATGATATGCATAATGATGAATGATTGAGTTTGGAAGCCAGGGGGAGGGGGAGGAAGTCAAACAAGATGAATTTGGTGTATAATTGAATGTAAAAGTGTTGTCATTTTTAAAAAATATTGGGAAATATTTTTTTAAAAAAAATAATAATAATCATAGGTGCGAAATATCAGGTGTGGGGAACCTTTGGCCCTCCAGATATTGCTTAACTATAACTTCTCTCAGCCCCAACAAGCATGGCCAATGACTAGGGATGATGGGAGTTGCAGCAACATCTGAAGGGCCCAAAGTTCCCCACACTTGCCCTACAATTCTCCACCAAAGCTTTGCTGGGTAGGTTTCTGCTACCTGGACAGCATTTCTTCCTAAACTAGTTTCACAACCATCATGAAGTCTGTTTCCCCCATCCTTTCTAGCTTTAGAGACAACATTAATTTCGCCACGACAGAAGATTTACATTTCTGTCCAATTCCTGGGTTATTCAAATTAATGTCCTATTCTGTGGACTCCATAGCCAGCCAGAATTCATTAGGGATTGTACTGCTGCAGCAAGATTCCATCGTGACCACCTGAGTTCTGGATAAAGGCGTGGACAGGCCAGATGCCTTCTTTAAAAAAACATCCCTTGGGTTTTAGGAGACTTTTCAAGCTGGTCTTCAGTCTTGTCTTTATAGAAAACCATGTATTCAGAATAATCCCAGGTCTCCTTAGGGAGTGATAAAGGTAGAGAAGCAGAGCAGGAAACATGTAGAATGTATCCATGCTCTTTCTAAATTCTGTGTTCTATCAAGAAAATCCTCAGGTTTAACCATTTCAAGTAAGTTCGTAAGCACAGCACAGAGTGTTAAAACATATCAAAGTCCTGTTTCCTCATCCCCAACCTCCCACTGCCCCATTCTGCTATTACCCCAGGCAGAACAACAAACTTGTTTATAAAGAGTTGCATTTTGAAGCTTTGGATCTCTACTGCTTCTCCTTCTCCCTGCCAATCCAGACTTTCAAGGCTGAGGATAAAGGCCTTGGATGTTTATCTTTCTTTCTCTATCTAAAATCTTTAGAACACTCTAAGCAGCATGGGCTGGGGTGAGGGAGATCAAAGCTGTTTGGATACAGACACATAAGATGAAAACCAGAGGCCTCCCTTGTTGTTTCCACAGGGTTCTAGGAAGCTCGTTTTGCCCCTACTACCTAGGGGAGCTGGGACACTGTCAGTGAACAAGAGACCGAGTGATTCAGTCACGAGAGAGAAAGGAAGCTGTTTTCTCAGGATAAGACATCAGAACTAGATAATTTCTCTCAGTGTCTCTGCTAAATATTTATTCAGTATTTGTACCCATTCCCACTCACCCTGATACACCTGAACGTGCCATCAGAGGTCAAAAACAGCTATCCTCACCTGCCTCTGGGTTTCTCTGCATTAAGAGTGGGAAAGCTTTTCCAGTCCCTGGGCCACATTCCCTTCTGAGCAACGTTCTGGGAGCTGCAAGTCAGTGATGGACGGGGCCAGAGCAACAAATGTAAATGTACTTCTATACACATACACTTTTCTATGCTCTATCCAGGCAGGCAAGTCATTATCAGAGTTCAAGGACACATCCCAGCCACACAAAAGCACTCAATGAGGGTGTGAAGGAAGACCAGTGAGCAGGGTTGCCTGGGCAGAAAGGACATGACTAAAGAGGGAGTATGGCCTAGAGAGAGAGGCTTGGGCCCACATCTGGCCTCTGGGCCTGAGGGCCTCTACCCCTGCTGTACACAATCAAGCTGTGAAATCTCAACGTGGGAACACTCTATGAATTGCAGTCGTTTGCCGGATAAGCTCCGGATGCATCAGGTTGAGCTTTATGCGTGAGAATTTCAAAGTGCCTGCATTGAGAAGATCCAGCAGTGCATCTTGCTGCCTGGGTTATGTGTTTGTTTTTAAACCTAATCCGCTTCAGAGTTGAAAGAACCTACAGGTTCAAGTGGTAGGTCTAGAGTCATGCTTTCAAGTCATGAAACAGTCCAATGACAGGACAGGCACGTGACCACCTCGGGTGGCAGATTATGGGCAACAATTAAGGATAGCAGACTGGCAGTGGCAGAGACACAAATCTGATCCAGGGGGCATAATTCACTGGGATGTTCTAAACAACCCTCATGAAAATGAATGGAAGCCAAACGTCACTTCCTGGCAAACTGTGCCTCAGATTAATCCATGTAAAGGGGTCTCTCTTGGGTCATTTGCTCCAGATACCAAAAACCTGCATTTCCTGTTATGATTCTAACCAATTTATTGACCCTGCCTTACTGTATTCCTCCTCATATACAACTTTGGGTATAGTTTGGTTCCTCACAGCCATTGCTCTTAATTTCTAAGCTCCTTTCCATACGCAAAAAATAAAATAAAAATGTTTCACAGTTCTCACCTCATTTATCCTTACAGCAACCCACAAGGTAAGCTTAGCTGAAAGATAGTGACTAACCCACCACAGGGAGTTTCATAGCTGAGTAAGAATTTGAATGCCTTCCAGCCTTCTACCCCCCACTCTATCCAACAAACCAGCTTGCAAAAAAAGGCCTTCCCTTCATCAGGCAACAGAGAACAAGAAAAGAAACAGCCCTGGTCGCAAATGAACTTAGAGGGCTCCATTGGGAAGGGGCACTGCCTGGCTGAGCTGCTTTTCTCTGTCTTACAGTAAGAACGAAGCTTTCAACTGGCAGGGCTTCCTAAAAGGATACACCACAACCTGGCAGAGAAAAGGGTGGATGATCCACTGGACAACACCAAGGAAAAGAAGGAGCAAATGGGCTACTTACCTCCATCCGAGTAGGTCTCTGTCCCATAGCCATCCTGAAGACCATTGCTCCAGGTGCCTTCATATTTGGCCCCATTGCCTGTGCATTCACGTACTCCGTAGCGTCCCTTAAATCCATGAGTCCATTCGCCTTTGTACACCCACTTCCCTTTGCTCTCCACACCAATGCCGTGGCGCTTTCCCTGGGCCCAGGTGCCCTGGTAGGTGTTGCCACTCGGCCAGGTATAGACCCCCAGCACTTCAAAGCCGTGACTCCAGGAACCCGCATACTCTCCTTGACCCTTGGGGCCGGTGCATATTCCGTGGCCGTGAGCCTTGCCGTCCTCCCAGCCTCCACAATAGGACCCTCCATCGTCAAAATTAAACCTTCCCCCACTGGACATGCATGTAACTCAGTTTGAAAATTCTCAAAAAGGTGAAAAGAAAAAAAAGAGAGAGAGAGGAGGAGGAGAAGCAGCCGCCAGGGGAGGGAAAAAACCCCAAAACAACACCTTAAATAATGCACCAAATCCAAATAGCTGCTTGAGTCAATTTCTGCTGCTCACACTTTCTCAAGGGGGAGACTCATGGAACCTTGATCCTCTTGGCTTCCTGCTCTGGAGGCTGGATTGGAGCAAAAGAAGGAGAATAATATTGTCCAGAACAGCAAATCAGGCAGGTTTTGGTGCAAGCAAGTCTCCTTTAAAACCATCCGAGGCAAAACCCAGGGAAAGAAAGGATGCGGAGAAACAGGCCAAGTGCCAACATATAAGAAGAAGAATTCCTGGTTTTGCGGGAGGGGGGAGGATGCAACACGCAGGCGGCAGGAAGGGTCTCAAATCCCCCTCTGTGACCTCCACCTGCTGCTGTTTTGATGGAGAAATGGATCAGGCAGTCCAAGGCAGAGCAGCATCTTGGTGGTTATGTTTTTGCTGGAGAGACTCCTGAATCAGCAGCAATGCAGTGTCTGTGTCTGTCTCAATCTCACGCACACTCTCTTCCTCTCTCTCTCTCACACACACACTCACGCATACATACATACACACAAACACACACACACATACACACTCACAAACACACCTACACCTCACCCTACAAAAACAACTGTTCTCATTTTCTTCCTCCTCCCCCCCTCCCCACACCTCCCACCGCCACCCACAGCAAACCTCTCACTCCGTTAGATCTCGGCTTGTTTTTTGGAACGACTCCCACATTTTGCCTTCAAAGAGAGAGACAGGGAGAGATGCCCTTTTCGGAAGGGCTGGATTCTTTCAGCAGGGTGGCAGAAAAAGAAGGGATGGAGGAGGCGGAAGAGATTGAGGATGGAGGGAAAGAGGCGCCTCTCTCTCTTTCCTTTTTTGTATCTCCAGTCTGGGAGGGGCAGAGGTCTTCTTGCATCCTCCTCACCCTCTTCTTCCCATCTTCCTCAGTGGAGACCGATCTTGCTTATTAAGGGGAACAGACCCCCGGCTCAGCTTCTGCCTCTCTCGCTCTCTGTCTCAGCTCAAGCTCCTTAGATTTAAAGGTACAGGAACTGCGTAACACTCATCGCTCGCTCTCTCCTCGCCCCCCCCCCCCCCCAGCAGATCTCTCTGTTCTCTTTCACTTCCTTAGAGACAGGAGGCTAAAAAACCTCCAGCAGGCCAGAGAGAGATAGCATCCAGAAAAAATGCATTTGGCAGGCTGCAATCTATCAGCCTATGAAGAGGGTAAAGATTTCTCAGGGAAACCAAGGGGGAGCTCTTGCCTTCCATAATGATAGCCCAACACTAACCTGGCTTATTCATTCACAAGTGGCACTGATTTTGCTGGGAGAAGCAAGAGGCTATGCTTAGGATCCCACTCCTCACTTAATTTTGTTGCTGACAATACTTACTTCTCTATTCTCCCATCCCACTTCTTAAATAAGCATAATTTCCTGACTTGAAAACAACAGCCAGGGGCATACCTGGAGTTGTCCAGTTTGGCCCCTGCCAAAGACACAGGCCTAGGGGGGCACAAAAATCACACATCTCCACTTTGGCTTGGAGTGGCTAGGAGTCTGCTCGCCTGCCCATTCCCAGGGCCATTCCTCTCCTGCTCTGAACTGGCCAGGCAAGGTGCACAGGCTCCTCTGGGTGCCTTGGAGGAGGGTACAAGGGACTCCTTGCCAAGGGCACAAGGGAGTCCAGGTATACCCCTGCATCAACAGCAAAAGCATTTATTTATTTACTAAAGCAAATTACAGCCTTCCTGTCATAAGGACATACCTGACCCATGTAGCCCAGCATCCCGTTCTCCCAGTCGCCAGCCAGATGCAAGAGCACTCACCCCTCCTGCAGATTCCAGCAACTGTCTCCTCTGACCACTAGTAGCCATTGATAGCTGTCTCCTCCAAGAATTTCTCTAATCACATTTTATATCCATTCAACTTGGTGGCCATCCACTTGGTTGTTGCGTGAGTCCAGGGAGGGCCCCAGCAGTAAAAAGAAAACAAAAATAATAAAGTCAATCAGAAACCTCAAAACTAGCATGGCAGCAGACAGTTCTGTTCCTCTGTTCCTTTCTAAGACAACCCAAATAGCTCCAATTGGTTTCATACATCACACACACTAATGCCAGTAAGCCAGGAAGAAGAGGGGTGTTTTCAGCTGCTATTGAAGACTAGTCACAGTCAGGAAGACCCCATATTGAAACACAGCTCCACAGGCTCCACAATCTTAAAACCATGGTAGGACAGAAAGGGGTGCCCCAGCTTACTTTAAATCATGAGCAGGACAACACAGGGAAGTATGTGCCACTCCTTCAGATACCTGGGTTCTAAGTCAGTGAAGGCATTATAAAGGTAAAGGTACCCCCTGACCGTTAGGTCCAGTTGCGGATGACTCTGGGGTTGCGCGCTCATCTCGCTCTATAGTCCGAGGGAGCTGGTGTTTGTGCACAGACAGCACAGACTAAGCTGCTTCTGGTGAACCAGAGCAGCACACGGAAACACCGTTTACCTTCCCACTGGAGTGGTATCTATTTATCTACTTGCACTTTGACGTGCTTTCAAACTGCTAGGTGGGCAGGAGCTGGGACCAAACAATGGGAGCTCACCCTGTTGTGGGGATTCAAACCACCAACCTTCTGATCGGCAAGCCCTAGGCTCTGTGGTTTAGACCACAGCGCCGCCCGCATCCCTCAAGGCATTATATGCCAACACTAAAGCCTTAAGTTGGGTTCAATAGCATATAGTCAGCCAATGAAAACCTTTTTAGAATCAGTATTATGTGGTCCCAAGAGGCTGAGACAGTTAAGACTCTACAGCTGTATTTTCATCACCACCCACCTTCAGACTGCCTTCCAGGGTGGATCCATGTAAGAGTGCAATACAGTAATCTAACCAGGTGGTTACCAGAGCATGGGTTATTGTGGCAAGGCTAGCTCTGTCCAGGAACAGCCATAGCTGGTGAACCAGCCAGAGCTGAAAATAAGTGATCCATGCCACTGAGATCACTTAGGCCTCTGGTGACAAAGCAGAACGTAGAAGTAAGCCCAGGTGTAACCCATCCAGAGCAGGCCAGCTGCCTATTTCCTGCACCTGGAAACCTCTGGCTAACAGCACCTTCATCATGTTGGTGTTCAGGTTCAGTTCATTGGCCTTCATTGTAAATTGCTTTCGGGCACCTCTGGTTGTGCAAAGGGATATAGAAACAGAATGAGCTAACAAGGTACCTGAACTCATCCAGACCATGGCGTCCTCCAAGCACCTATCAATCACCTCATTCAGATAACAAGGAGACACATAGTTGGGTAACATCAGGCTGATCATGACACTGGGCTCACGCAACCCTGATGACCAAACAGGAAACTTAACTTATTTATATGGAATCAGGAAGTTCAGAATTGCCAACCTAGGCTGGCAGTGACTGTCCATGGTCTCAGCCTGGGGACATTCCCAGCCCTACCTGGAGATGCTGGGGATTGAATTTGGGACTTCTTTCTACAAAGATGGTTGTTCTACTTCTGAGCAGTGGCCATTTCCCAGGAGCAGATTCACCCTGGTACCTGGCCTCCAACTTCCCACCTGTAAAGCTGCTCCAGGAGGACACCATGGTTAATGGTAGCAAAAGAATCTCCTGATCTAGTAACCCCAACTGACACCATGGACAAAAACATCTACTTATTTATATGTTCCACCAGCCACAGCATTTTATTAAGTCAGGACTGGGGAACCTGTAGCCTTCCAGATGTTAGAACTCCATGTCCCATCAGCCCCAGCCAGCATGGCCAGTGATAAGGGATGGTGGGAACTGGAGTCCAACATCAGGAGGGCCACATGCTCCTGAACCCTGTATTAGGTGACAGTAATTTTAAGACCAGTCACCAATGGCAGCACTATTGTTTTCTGGGACAGGTACTTGCACAAAGTTTGCAGGAGCAGATGTCCAGGCAAAAGGGGCACATCGGAGCAGTAAAATAATGAGACATCCTTTATGTAACAATTCTGAAATAAGGGACACTCGTCCAGCATTACAGCTTCTCCTTTGAGCTTATTCTTGCTTGTGCAACTCTTTCTCTTTTTATATGGTGCTAATATGCAGAAGTTCCATTCTCCTAATTCCTGTCACCCCATGCTGTGAAACAGCATGGAAACATTTTCTATAGCTGTGGCACCTTCCCATGGGTATGCTACTTTGTTTTAGGAGAAGGGGGGGGTGGACCCGTGAGCCAGTGAGGCAGCAATGCCTCTGTGCTGTGTAATGTTTCTGGAAAACTATTCCATTTCTGAGATATAGTGAAGGAGATTGCCTTTTTCACAGGTGCCACATGCTGGGTTGCTGTCTTCATCAAGCTATTTGCTTCAACCTCAATGTCTCATTCCTGGTCAATCAGCACCAGTTTATACTCCATACGCGTATGCGTGAAATTAAGATTGATTTATTTACTTAAACTCAATATGCATCACTTGACACTTGTTTACATTGTACAATCATAATCTAATGGTCAACCACTTGCCAATTTCTGGGGAAAGGAAAAAACTGCTTCTGGTGTTGTGTTTTTCCCTACAGGAGGAGAAGGAGTCAGAAAATGGCTGGATGCGCAGTTCAGAACACTTAAGTCAGAGGCACAAGCCCTGTAAACTTCCATACTTGCCATAAGCTTCATATTTGCGTCTGACTGTTCTCCATATCCATTAGAATGTGTCACAAGGGAACCACAAATTGCCCAAATGAGAGCAGCTTTGGTGCATCAGGGGAGAAGGAATGGGGGAGGGGGCCTCATTTATTTTTTTTCTTACTTACTGTTAAATGTGTTTCATTAGGCAAGATTATGTAGCATAGATTTCCCTCCTTCCATTCCAACCTTTTCTTATCAGTTTGATCTGTTGCCCACCCCCCCAAATCAGCAGATTATTGAACTATATTTCAGTCAGGACAGGATAGATGTTAGTACAGTTCCTGTAGATTCCAGCATACTGTATTGTCAATAATCTCTGCCAGGTTAATAAAGGTCAGGACCTGGGTTAACCGGAAAGAGAAATTCTTGCACGTGTTTGGCTCTAATTCCATTTTGCTAAGAGCTTTAGTGACAGTCAGGAAATGCTTTATACTTACTCCTGATGAAGGCATGGTGTTCGCATGCTTTGAACCAGGGGAAAATGTTTCTTTCCTTTTATTTGTGGAGGGGAAGAGCACAAAAGGGGCCTTTAATGGACACGTTAGCAGCCTGAGTGTCATAAATTAGTCCAATTACTTATTTGGGCAGAGCAACAGCAAAGTGCCCTTGCTGGCCACCAAATGTATCCCATTAACTTGGTTCGTACATAGTGTGTCTGTTTATCCAGTCAATTACTGCAAATCTGATCTTCCTTAGCCAGATAAAAATAGAGCCAGTTTCCACATCAAGAGGCTCAACTGCAGCAGCAAAAGAAAAGAGTTGATCTTGATCTGCGAAAGCACAGCAGCCAGCAAGCTTTCTGCTGGAAACTGGGCAGGTGTGTGTGTGTCTTTGCTTCTAGCACCGGGAAGAGCTGGGCTTTGGTTTGTCAATATAGCAGGACTCCCAAGATGATCTAGGGCAGCAGACGTCTCCCCAAATGGGACAGACAGGGGAAATTAGGCAGCAATATTAGATCTCTAAACAAACAAACAAACAAACAAACACCCCACACTGTGCAATATTAGAAAAGGCCAGAGTGTTCAAAAAGAAACATTTTAATTATCCTGTGATAAAATTGTTGTGAAAATGCCTGTTGTGTGAAGAATCAGTATACAGTATTTATGAATGAATGAGTGATATTTTAAACAGATTATCTTGCATAAACACCTGCTGAAATGTCTTTGGAGAAGAATTAAGTAGCCGTTGGAGAAGCCTGCTCTATTTGCATTGTTGTGTTTATCATTTGAAGCACAAGCTTGATCATGTCCCACCAGCAGAGCTTGACTCAGAAGGAGTGTCTTCAGAGGAGGCCAATTCACCAGGGTCTGTGCCTCCCACCCTCAACTTGGGACCCGCAGTTTCATCTATGGAGAATCAGAGTCTACTCTGTGGGGGAACTTTGGCCGTCCAGATGTGGCTCAACCCCCAACAGCCCCAGCAAGCATGATCAGTGGTCAGGGATGGTGGGAGTTATCATTCAGCAGCATCTGGTGGGCCAAAGGCTCCCCACACCTGGTGTAAAGTCAAGAGTGTAGGCTTTGGTTGCCAGCCCTAAGAGACTGTCCACCTGGAGAGGCTGCAGAATGGGGGGTGGGGATCTAATGCATGCCAATGAGACACGCCTATTTGCTCTAAACAAATTACAGTTACGACCCACAACTTCAGCAGGTGAGAGCATGGGTCTATGCTAAAGCCCAGGCCAAAAGGTGCAGCATGTGGCTGGCTGCTCAACCTAAGTAGCCTCTAGATCAGGACCCTACCAATGCTGTGGGAAGAGAGTTAAGAACAAGAAGAGCCTACTTGGGCAGGCCGACAGCCTGTCTAGTCCAGCATCCTGTTTTCACAGTGGCCACCCAAATGTCTGTAGGAGACCCTCAAGAAGCATCTGGGCACAAGAGTGGTCTCCTTTTCTGTGGTTTCCAGCAACTGGTATTCAGAAGCATCACTGCCTTCTGACCAATGGTGGAGGTACAGCATAGCCATAGCTAGCAGCCATAGGCAGTTATTTAGCTTTTCACTTGTTGCTTGGATGTTGCTGTTGCACAATTTGTTGCTTCTCGATTCCTGTCATAACTACCTAGCTGGACAGTTCCCCAGCTGCCTCAGCAACCTTTCTCTGAAACATTCTACGTACTTTGTCCTGCTGGACAGCTCCCCTGCCTATGAGAGCTTGAAAAGCCACTGAATGCAATCCACCAAATGCAATTCATGCCAGCCCACCAAACCTTTGGTTTTACTGCCTGCCTGGGACGGCAAAAATGGGAGATGGGTGTTAGCAAGCAGCCAGCAAATCACAACACAATGTTAGGTGAGATGAGGTTGCCTTGGTGGGCTGCCAGTTGTATAGGTCTAAGGGAGGGGCCTGTGCATGCCCCCCCTTCATCTTGTACCTTATGAATTGTGGAATTGCACCCTAAACCAGACACTCCCCAAGGGTGAGACAGAAGCTTTGTTCTGCTAGTGGAGGCTGGTCCATTAGGATGAATTGGAAACTGGGCCACTAATCTCAGTCTTCCCCCAGCCGGTCCTCACCTGCCTGCCCACCATCTTATTTACAACCAGTCAGAGGGTGTCCCTGCCTTTCATTGGTTCTGGCTTCACTTACTGTTAGTCCACCTGCCTTCTGCCCTATCAGTTCCAATAGGCACCAGGCACCAGTACATTTTGCCATCAGTTGGTTGCACAAATATTACATGGTTTTTTCCTGGGCAAAATGAATGGAGAAGGGGAGCTGTGTCTCCTGCAAGCATCAGCTGCTGACCAATGCCATGGTCCAAAAGGAAGGGGCCCTTTACCCCCCCCCCATGTGAAGCTGCCATGAAGTATTGGATGCAATCCATGTTGGAGAGGGCAAGGTACTGAAAGTGTTCCAAGTGTTCCAGCTCTAACAAGGTTGCCAACACCTCAGTAATTTTATAGACTCTGTCCACTCCTTATGGGGCTTTTTTCCGATTTGTTTACAGGGCAGTTATATGACAATGAGTCTTCATCCTGATTTGCATGCAAAGTGCCTTCAGGTCTTCCTGTTAATTGTGCTCTCATCACATGCTTTTCAGGGCATTTCCCTGTAATTTTCCACACTGCAAAAAGTCCAGTTGTTGTTGTTGTTGTTAAAATGGATTTGTTGCACTCGGGTGACAGAGCCTTTTAATCCATTTCAGTTGCGCAACCCTAAAAGTCAGGTTTCTGCTTGAATCCCTCCCACAAAATACTGAAAGCACCCTTAGGTCGCAATCCTGGGTCTGCTTACTTGAAATTAATCTCTGCCAAACTAACTAAGCTGCTAGGATCTTTTCTTGGGGGACAGGGTTAGTATTTCACATAGTTCATTGCTTCCCTTGATAATCAATGTATTTAGAACAGAAGCTGCCTGCCACCCTCACACAAAACCCTGAAGAGAAACAAACACTGCTCATATCAATGGGCAGATCTGCACTCATACTTGACTTTTCACAAAGAATCCTGGGAAGTGTAGTTTGTTGAGGGTGCTGAGAATTGTAGCAGTGAGAGGGAAACTATAGTTCCCAGTGAAGTCATGTATAGGCATACATACCTCGCTTTGTTGCACTTCTCTTTATTGTGCTTCACAGATATTGCTCCTTGTGAGGACGCAGGTGCAGCTGCAGGCAGCCCAGCTGTTTCCAGGAAAAGGAAAAACCCTTGCTATTGCTTTCCCTCTTCTGGCCACAGGAGTGAAGCTGGCTAGGGCTGGAGCCAGGTTTTCCACCTCCCACCCCTGCAGCTGGCCTGCCTTAGTAGACTACAGTATAGTGTAAACACAGTTTTTATATGCACTGGGAAACGAAACAAAAAGTGTGTGACTTGCTTTACTGCGATATTTGCTTTATTGTGGTGGTCTGGAAATAGAACCACAATATATCTGAGATATGCCTGCTCTTTAAACATTCATTGAATGCGCTTTAAATGCATGCTGTGGATTTGCCAAGGTGACTTTTTTCCAGTTAAGCAAATGTCTAACATGTAGGCCTGCTTCGCAAACATTGAGAATGTTCCTTTCGTATGCCCAAGAACTGAACAGATTTCAGGACAGGCCATCTTGCTGCCCTGAGATCGTGAATTCCCCACATGCAGCCAATGAATATTACTGCATTGCATTGCTTCTTTATCATAAATGCCATACACAGCCCTATTGAACTGCAAATGCGGAGTCCTAAATCTATGTTGCTGAGCTGGCTAATGGTCTGCATCCTCTCTATTGCCCTCTTCCTTGTACTGAACAAAATCCAGGCCTATATTCCAAATGTCCCACCTCTTCCATGGGCTGAGAGGCAAACGAGCAGCTCTAGTGATCAGATAGGCCACAGAATCTCTGGAGAGTGACATATTCCACAGCACCACCCTGTTCCCAGGCTTCCCCCGTCCTTGTTGCTTTTCAGAGCAGCAACTAAAATAGCAGTGTTTAAAAAGGTGTGGACTTGCCACAAGCATTGAGTGAGTCATCCCCACGTTGCTGGTAGGTCACTAAGGCAGCAAGGAGGAGGGGGTGGGGAACAGCTGAGCATCTGAACAGAGGTAGAATTTCACTGAATTTTCCTCTTGGGACAATAAAGGAAAATAGTGTTGCGCACACCCTGATCTCCAAGTGGTGAGCAGGTCCTGCGATTCGGGTTTCCTTAGAATGAAAGTCAGTGGAGATTGTGGCGTCTTTAGGATATATGGCTTTATTTAGATGTACGGTATATAAATACAAACGGAGCAAAGGGTGGAAGAGATCACACCATTAACAAACCAGGAGATCTGACTTCCCCATTAGATCTCCAGGGAAGCCCCAAGTGACAGCTTTGGGTCCAGCACAAAGCAGTCAAGTCTCTGTGTCTCCAGCTTTCAGCTTCAACCAAATTCGCACACAAAACTCAGGCTATTGTTCTTCTACCTTATAAGGTGATGTTGCTTCCAGCTAGGTAAGGGGTCCACAAGCAAACTTTTCTCCCGCACACCTAGTAGAACAAGGCTGACTACCACCCATGGTCTCCCACCATCCATACAGAAACTAAACCAATTTGTGTGATTGTATCTTGGGTGGCGCTGTGGGTTAAACCACAGAGCCTAGGACTTGCCGATCAGAAGGTCAGTGGTTTGAATCCCCGTGATGGGGTGAGCTCCCGTCTCTCGGTCCCTGCTCCTGCCAACTTAGCAGTACGAAAGCACGGCAAAGTAGATAAATAGGTAGATAAATAGGTACTGCTCTGGCGGGAAGGTAAACAGCGTTTCCGTGCACTGCTGTGGTTCACCAGAAGCTGCTTAGTCATTCAGGCCACATGACCCGGAAGCTGTACGCCGGCTCCCTTGGCCAATAAAGCGAGATGAGCGCCGCAACCCCAGAGTCGTCCACGACTGGACCTAATCGTCAGGGGTCCCTTTACCTTTACCTATCTCAACCCCTGGACCCTAAATTGTGACAGGTGCATACTAAGTGTATGGTGTGCAATGGTGGGAGATTCGGATCCAAATTGCTGCATAGAACTTTATTTTTTGCAGTTGAAATAAGATAGCTTGATTTCAATCCCCCCAGAGTCCTTAAGATAGGGGCACAAACATGATCTAGGACAATAAGCAACAAATTAATGAGAGGGGCTTCAGAAAAGTGAACTGTGGGTCTTTGTGATAAATGGGAGATTTTATATTTTATATTTTGTTGATTTAATATCCCATCTTTTGTAACAAAAATGTTCACTGTGATTCATAGAGCTCATAGGGCTTTAAATGTTCTTCCCCATTGATCACTATGAAGCCAGGACATCTATTTCATTAGACAGGAACACTCTGACATTCGTACATGTGAGTTCATCACTCAGCCCTGTAGTATGATCAAGGGAAGACTTGGAAGACTTCTGTACATCGTCTCAAACACAATACAAATACATTTCAAAAGAGAATTCACATGTTCCACTGTGACTCAATGAGTGACATCAAGCGATGAATTGCACCTGTGAATCCCCCACAGGAAGCATTGCCTATAGATAGATGGGATGAATAGCCAGAGGCCTCTGAAGATTTGTGAGACTTGGTGGAGGAGCACAGGGTGCTTTTGGAGATAAAACTCTTTGCCAAGGAAACATGGGGGCTGTAATTCTGTAAGGAAGTGAGGTCTCCCCAGCAATCAGTTTGCAGCCTGTCTCTTGCAAAGCTCATTTTAACTGCAGATGATGTGGAAAGAAAGAAAGAAAGAAAGAAAGAAAGAAAGAAAGAAAGAAAGAAAGAAAGAAAGAAAGAAAGTGACCAACTTCTTCAACATAAAACAAAATTGAGAGGTGGGAGATCAGAAAGCAATTAATAGCAAGGGAGTTGGGTAAAGATCAATGACATTCTAAACTGCTCTCATTACTAATAATTAGAAAGAGTTAGCTAAGCTTTCAAAAACATTAAGACTAAAAGAAGCTGTCTTAAACTGAGCCAGACTATGGTCCATCTAGCCCAGTATTGGCCTGTATTCAGCTTAAGTTTTACTCAAAATAGACCCATTAGAATTGATGGTGATGAAGATGATGAATGAATGAACCTAAGTTAGTCCTGTTCATTCATTTCAAAGTGTTTGCTTTGAGTAGGCTGGCACTGGCTACAATCCATTGCCTCTGCACTGACTGGGTTTCAGACAGGAGTCTCTCCCAGTGCTACCTGGAGATGCCCAGTTGTTCTACCACTGAGCCACAGCCCTTCCCCCTCCATGTTCTAGTGATAGACTCTGGCAGAAATAAGTCTCCGCTTTTAGAGGGGTTGGAGAGAGAATATATTGGTCTCTTTCCCAGTTGTTTGATTCTGCGCAAGCATCCTTTGTGCCCTAAATTCAGAGCAGCCACTTAATAGCATCCCAGTTTGAAAATAGGCCTCATAGTCTCAAGTCAAAACGTTGTAGCGGTTCCATCTGGATTGGATGCCCATGAGACAGAAGTTGCTTTTTCTTCCAGACAGAGTGTTGTCACGGCATGGAGCAAGAACGGAAGGTCTGGAGAAGTGCCAACTTGGGTGCCAAGGAGAAGGATGGCAGGCACTGGGCTTAAAGCACAGGCTCTGTAGTCAGGAGGCCAAGTGCTCTTGCTGTGGCTCCTACAGAATAGCTGTGGGTGAGCCATTTCACTGCTAGAAACAACCACCACCTTTTTTTCCTGCTGGGGCTCCTGTGCTACCTATATGAAGCTTTATGACATGCAAAAACTCAGCAGAAGAAACTTTAAGCATAGATCATGCAACAATGGGATGTCATTCACCTGTTGATTTTCTGTAGGACATGTAGTTGCCAAGCGCACAGGCCATGTGCGTTGGGTGTCATATAATGGTGCAGATGACCTTACAGCCAGTTGCACAGTGTCTCAGGCTCTGTTCACGGCATAAGGTCTTTCTACAGGGTCAGATGCTTTTCTTTTCCTGCTTTTTAGATGCTGGCAGTGCTCTGTTTGCATGTGAACCAGCCTCAAAGGTTCCATGAAACTATGGGTTGCATGTGACGAAGTGGACCTGTTGAAATCAGTGTGCATCCGTCATGTACCGGTAAGTCAGCTGATATCAATGGGACCCCTCTGAGTATAGTGTAGCTGGATACAGCCCTATGGGATCATATCCCTCCTTTAACCACACTTTCAGTGGGGAAATAAATTCTCTCTGTGGTGAACAGGGGCACTCCAAGGTGAAGTGTGCCTCTCATAGCATCCAAGTGAGCTCAAGGAACTCTTCTTTAAAGTTGTCTGTGGTTGTGATCTCTCATGAGTTTCAAATCCCTTTGCATGGAATATAGTAAAATGATTTTGGCTGCGATCCAACAAGATGGTTGCGCTGAACTCTGTTGGAATTTGGCAATTGCTCCAGAGCGAGGGTGGCGCTGATTCTGCAAGAACCAGCTTGCAACTGAAAGGCCCCAGGCTCCCTCCAATGGAAGAAGAGAACAACTGCAACTGCTTTGAGGTTTTCCTTTTGTGCTTCTTCTATTCAAGCACCACCCCAGTCTCATACCAGGAACTCTCAAGCGTTGAATTGATGCTCTGTGGTTAGACAAGCCCCAAAGAATGTGCTGATTGAATACCAAGAGCACACCAGGGAACAGAACTTTACTTGGCAATCTGGCAGCAATGCTGGGGGAGGCTCAAGCCTGCAAACAGGCGTCTCTTCGGTGCTGATTCAACACAGTGACTAAATGAGCTATTCCCAGACAGCCAGTTGCATTCTCTTCTCCTGTTATGCAAAGAGACTTTACAGCAATGCCCGGTTACAATGCTACAATGCAGTGCCTCCCAACCCCTTTTTACTCTGGGGATTTGCCATGCAGCAATGCCTTGCCACGAAATTAAGAGACGCCTGCTTCTTGGGAGGAAAGCAATGGCAAACCTAGATAGCATTTTAAAAAGTAGAGACATCACCTTGCCAACAAAGGTCCGTATAGTAAAAGCTATGGTTTTCCCAGTAGTGATGTATGGAAGTGAGAGCTGGACCATAAAGAAGGCTGATCGCCGAAGAATTGACGCTTTTGAATTATGGTGCTGGAGGAGGACTCTTGAGAGTCCCATGGACTGCAAGAAGATCAAACGCATCCATTCTTAAGGAAATCAGCCCTGAGTGCTCACTGGAAGGACAGATCGTGAAGCTGAGGCTCCAATACTTTGGCCACCTCATGAGAAGAGAAGACTCACTGGAAAAGACCCTGATGTTGGGAAAGATGGAGGGCACAAGGAGAAGAGGACGACAGAGGACGAGATGGCTAGACAGTGTTCTCGAAGCTACAAACATGAATCTGACCAAACTGCGGGTGGCAGTGGAAGACAGGAGTGCCTGGCGTGCTCTGGTCCATGGGGTCACGAAGAGTCGGACACGACTGAACGACTAAACAACAACAACAAAGCCTTGCCAGGCTCCCATCCAGATGCCACCTCCTCCTGAATATTTAGCAATGCCAAAAGGCCTTGCTCAGCCAGCAGTCACTAGCTGAACACCGTTTAACTCACAAGAACCCCATATTTGTTCCTATTTCCTATTGGTGCAATCCTAACCGTGCCTCCATAGAAGTCCTACTGAATTCAGTTAGGCTTACTCCTAGGTAAGTGGGGTTAGGAAGATGCTAACTGCTTCAACGATGGTATCCATTTATAGAAGGGGGGCAATTTCCAGCTGTAATCCTATACGAAGCAGTCACCAGACCAATATTTGCTTACAAGTATAATAAGAACTTCAGAAGAGCCTGGAGGCTGGATCAGGCCAGTGGCCCATCTAGTCCAGCATCCTGTTCTCACAGTGGCCAACCAGATACCTGTGAGAAGCCTGCAAGCAGGACCTGAGCATAGCAGCACATTTCCCACCTGTGGTTGCCTGCAACTGGTATTCAGAAGCATTACTGCCTCCAACCATCAGGGTTGGTGGCAGAGCGCATCGAAATATGTAGCTGAAGAGAATCATTTCAGCATTTTGAAATGCAACTGTAGTGGTACCTCGGGTTAAGAACTTAATTTGTTCTGGAGGTCTGTTCTTAACCTGAAACTGTTCTTAACCTAAAGCACCACTTTAGCTAATGGGGTCTCCTGCTGCTGCCGCGCCACTGGAGCTCGATTTCTGCTCTCATCCTGAAGCAAAGTTCTTAATCCAAGGTACTATTTCTGGGTTAGCAGAGTCTGTAACCTGAAGCGTCTGTAACCTGAAGCGTATGTAACCTGAGGTACCACTGTATGGTTAGCCACTTCGAGGTGAAGCCTACAAGTGTATGGGCTGCAGCCAATCCTAGTTCTACTCAATAGGAGATGCACTGAAGTTAACGGATATGACAACCTAGGGCCATTTACTTCAATAGGTCTACTCTGAGCAGGACTTAGTTGGCCAACCCAATGCCTAGTGCTATCAGATGAAATAAGCAGCAGTCTTAGTACCAAAACAGACATGGAAGAGTTGTGTTCTGATTTTCTATGAATGGATGAAAAGGGGCGATGAATTTGATTGGAAAATTGGTGCTGGAGATGGGGGTATTTAACGATTTCCCCACCACCATCATTTTCCTGTTCTAACTGCCCCCATGCCCAGCCACTAGCCCTGCTGTATTTTCCCCAAGTGGGGCTAATAGCAGGTGTGTGTGGAAGGGTGGTGGATTAGATTGAGAACAAGCATACCCACACATGGAAATCACATGACAGATCTCTTGGGCCATACCTATGTTGGTCCTACGTGACAGTGGCAGGCATAAGGAACCAAGGGATGGACAAAAAGTGCAGGTGGAAGAGAAATGTGGGGGTTGGGGTGCAGGGACTGGAGATGGTAAGAGCACATTTCAAGACCATTTGCAAAGCTGCCTTTAAAAGTGAAAGTCCCTCATCTTGACATGGCAGCTGCACCAGACAAACCACATGTGTTGCTATGAACAAATTAAGGCAGGCTACCGCAGGCCTCTCAGAATATCCGTAACAGCTGCCTTGTATATGCACCAAGAATGCTCCACTCCTTAGGACATGTGCAAACCCTAAGAAAAGGTTCTTGTTGTCTTTGCTGCAAACGGCTATGTTTAACAGGGGAGATGCTCAGGTGGGCAACCCCTTGAACCCAGATCCCTGCAGCTGAAAGCCCGCTGCTTTTGAAGCCCATGTGCTGGCTTGAAGTCTCCCTGAACAAACTGTTTGAATACTTTCAGAATGCCAGTTTCCATGGCAACAACCAATTGTGTCCTTTGCAGAGTTTGGGTCTATAAATAATTTTTTTTTGATCCAGAGTTGCGATATTAGCTGCGTGGGAACAAAGGAGGAAATGGGGGCGCTGAAGAGAATATATGCAGGAACATATATTTCCAACCTGTGCTACACTCCTTGCCCTCATTGCAACAAAGAGTTCAAGGGATCTCCCTTTGTCTTGCTGAGGCTTAGAAATAACTTGGTACATGACAGGAAACTGCCTCCTGAAGATCTTTCATATGGAATGTGGTTACCAATGGAAAACACAGCTTGCTGCAAAGCGAAGACATCACTCTCAGGTTATGCAACCTGAAATGGATGTCCGCCTTCACCAACTGGGTGTCCTCCAGATGTTTTGGACAACAACTCCCATCAGCTGGTGCTCTTAATGCCTCTTGTTTGCCTTGTTGGGGAGGTGTGTGCATGTGTAGAACTGGGTCTTGCACTGCAATCCTTGACATATTCACTTCAAAGAGGACTTAAGCCTTAAAGTCATTCCAAGAATATCAGAAGAGCCCTGCTGGAAGAAGAGTTTGGATTTGATATCCCGCCTTTCACTCCCTTTAAGGAGTCTCAAAGCGGCTAACATTCTCCTTTCCCTTCCTCCCCCACAACAAACACTCTGTGAGGTGAGTGGGGCTGAGAGACTGTGACTGGCCCAAGGTCACCCAGCAGCTGCATGTGGAGGAGCGGAGACGCGAACCCGGTTCCCCAGATTACGTGACTACCGCTCTTAACCACTACACCACACTGGCTCTCATACCAAAGGCCTCTCTCATCCAGCATTCTGTTTGCATGGTGGACTAGCAGATGTTAGAAGGCCACACAATTGTTTCCGTAATGAAGTGACCAAACCTGTCATGTCATGTTTTAAACAGAGAAACGAGCCCATAGACAAGTGTGCAGTTCAGGTAATCAGAAGTGTCTCAGGAGTTTTACTCCAAACATACGCAGTTGCTGGACTAGAGTAGCAGATGCCCACATGAAAGGCTGTATGAGCGTGCTCACATACCTACATTGCGCTCTGCAGTGATATCACAGACACACAAATATTGTGCATCTTTATACGTATTACAGTTACTGTAATCACCAAACAGAAATTTGAAAAAAAAATGGATTTCACTCTGTAACTATATGCATCTTTGCCTTTTATTTAAGCACTTGATTAAATATATAGCATTTTCTTCCAAGTTTAGTTTTCTGCTATGCAGTGCTTTTTTCTAAAAAAAACTATTTAGGGGTATTCTCATTTTCCTACTCATATTGAAATACTGTCCTTCAATGAGGCCAAACCTATATTCACAAAATGCTTAGGGGTATGTGTACCCCCTGTGCTCCCCGAGAAAAAAAGCACTGCCAGTATGGATGGAAAGCACTGAAGTGGGGGAATTGTGGATCGCTACTATAAAACTTCCACTAGATGGCACTATCATGTTCTGAAGGAACTAACATAGACTTGCATTCCTCCTGAGCTATTTAGCCTTAACCTGTTGTTGTTGTTGTTGTTTATACATTAATGGCACATATGGACATAAGCAGAGCTCTGCTGGATAAAACCAAATTGGGCACTTTTAGCCTAGGATCCTGTTTCTACCAGTACCTCCAGGAAGCCCACAAGCAGGGCATGAAGGAAAGAACCTTCACTTGCTGCTGCTGCTGCTGCTGTTCCTTGCTCTAACCTGAGAGAATGCACTGCATGAAGCTAAATCCTAACAGACAAAATAGGAAATGGGACATTAGCACTAAAGGCCCCATCTTAAATCAAGTTTTCTGTGTTTGATTTCACTGTCAGCTATTAACTAAAACATTTATACTAATTAGGGTTGGCATACGTCCAGATTTTCCAAGACATACCCAGAATACTGCAGTCAGCAGCAGAGTCTGGGCAGAAATCAGGCAAGTGTCCGGGAAAATTGAAGCTGTTTTTGCCAGTTTCCCATAAAAATAGCTTAAAATTAATTTATTTTTGCATCCCCCCCAAAAAAGCTCAACAACTTTTCTGTCCAGATTTTCACTCTTCGAAATACAGCAGCCCTAACTAACATTGGATATGGCTGCAGTGGAAGGCTTAGCTGCTATTCCATGGCACACTGCCTCCATTTAGCCATCCTGCTTAACATAGAGGCTCACAGCTAATTTGCCTGCTCCATTAATTTGTCCAGTTCCCTGTTCAAGAAATGAAAACCAGTGGCCATCACTGTGCATGTCAACAACTGAAATATCACATATCTGATATTGATTCCTACAGGACACCACTGCTTATTGACCCTTTAATACACTAGGGGGGGGGGAGCAGTTTGTTTTGAGAGGAAATGAGGGGGGAGGGGTACTGATCAGGATGTACCAGAGAATAAAGAATGTGCCAAAGAAGTAGCTTAGCATGATTTTAGTCATTGATAGTAGCCTCCCTTTTTAATATAAATATTTAAAACTGTGTTACTCTTTTTCCCCTTTTAAAATTTCTAACACACACCTGTCATACTTTGATGGTTCCCTGTGTTTCTGTTTCCTACAAGAGTTAGTCTTCTCAGCTGGCCTCTTTCAGTCATGTGAGATCAGTCTGGAGCACATATGTGGGCAAAAGCATCTTGCCCATATGTACATAATCTTCCAACATTCAGCTTCATTAGAAGGTCCCACTGAATTTTATCAGTGAATCTCTCTCCACTTTCTTAAACAATGTATAATTTTATACATCTCTTTGTGATTGCACCTTAGATTAGTATAATGGTACTGTGTAATATTACTGGTTTTATTTTCAGCCACTGTCTGAATTATCACTAATGTGCAAAACATATTCTTATATATGCTTGGCAATTGTATATTTACTAATGATTTCCACAAGTTTTTCCAGAACAGAGACACGCTAACAAACCTATAATTTTCCAGACTTCCTCTGGATTCCTCTCGAAAAGATGGCAATACACTGGCCACTTTCCAGGCCTCAGGTATGGAGGCTGATCTTAAAAACAAGTTACGTATTTTTGTTAGGAGAGCAGCAATTTCACACTTGTGTTCCTTCAGAACTTTTCGGTGGATGCCATCCAAACCCAGTGATTTGTCAGTTTTTAATTTGTCAACAAGGCCTAGAACAGGGTAGTCCAATGCCTTTTTAGTGGCCCTAAGCAAAATTACACACACACCAGCCCTTGCTTGCCTCCCCAAAGTGGTAAGCAAGGCACTGTACTTTGGGAAGGTGTAAGGGCTCTGACAGTGTCCTAGAGTCCTCCTGTTTCTACACAAAGCCTAGTTAGTGCTTTCCAGCTTTGGGAAGGAGATAGGAAGGCTCTAGGACCATGCCAGAGCCTTGCATTTCCTTCCCAAAGCCTGGCACCTTTGGGAAGACAGGAGGAGGGCTGGGGGCAGCGGGTTGTCAGATTTTGGCCTCACCCCCTCCCCACACAATAAGGCAGTGTGTGGCCCGTGGGTGCCATGTCAAAGTACTCTTGCAGCCCACTTGGTATGAAACAATGAATCGCCCTAGCCTGGAATATCTTGTCACTACTCAGTTCCTCAGATTCCCTTCCTGCAAAAGTAGACACAGAGATCTCCCCTATAACTTACTATGATTTTTGTGTTCTCTATTTTTTATTTATTTATTTTGGTAAACTGCCTTGTGATCTTCAGATGAGGAGTGGCATACAAATTTAATAGATAATAATAATTTCAATAATCGCTTCTCTGCAAACTCCTTTAGGATACCTTTGACTCCCTTATCATCCAAGGTTGAACCACTTCCCCAGCTGGTCACCTGCTACCAGTGCATTTAAGGAGTTTTATTGCTGGTGTCCCTCCTCCAGAATTTGTATCCTGAAAGAACTATGCCTCACTGGTTCCATTCCACCACATAAGTGGTATACCACATACAGCAGGTGTAAGGCAAACTCAGCCCTCCAGATGTTTTGAGACTACAATTCCCATAATCCCTGACCACTGGTCCTGTTAGCTAGGGATGATAGGAGTTGTAGTACCAAAACATCTGGGGGGACGGGTTTGCCTGTGCCTGACATACAGTATAAGAATTAGGACATCTTGTTGTTCTTGTTTAGTCATTTAGTCGTGTCCGACTCTTCGTGACCCCATGGACCAGAGCACGCCAGGCACTCCTGTCTTCCACTGCCTCCCGCAGTTTGGTCAAACTCATGCTGGTAGCTTCGAGAACACTATCCAACCATCTCGTCCTCTGTTGTCCCCTTCTCCTAGTGCCCTCAATCTTCCCCAACATCAGGGTCTTTTCCAGGGAGTCTTCTCTTCTCATGAGGTGGCCAAAGTATTGGAGCCTCAGCTTCAGGATCTGTCCTTCCAGGGCTGATTTCCTTTGGAATGCAGAGGTTTGAGTCTCCTCCAGCACCATAATTCAAAAGCATCAATTCTTCGGCGATCAGCCTTCTTCTTTATGGTCCAGCTCTCACTTCCATACATCACTACTGGGAAAACCATAGCTTTAACTATACGGACATCTTAGCCGGTTGTTAATCAAGCATCTCTTTTGGCACAAGCAAAGTTTTTGTAGACTAGGTTGTGGAAGGCTAACATAGGCCTTTCTTTCCACCATGTTAAGGTGATCCATTGTGGACCCCAACTTCATTTGCTCCCTCTTGTCCTCACTTCCTCAAGACAAACTCAAGACCCCTTCCCAACTGACCCAGTCACCGCAGCTGCCTTGGTTGCTAGGCAACCAGAGCATCTCTCGTCCCATCAACGAGTAACTTCCCCCTCCTCTCGCCCTATCGATTCAGGCTTTCCCTAGCCCCATCTCCCTGTTGCTAAGCAACCAGGGCCCTAGCCCCCTATTGGCCGAGGCGCTTCTTTCTTCCCCGCCATATCAAGGCAAAGGCAAGCACGTGCCCCAAACACGCGCAGAAACAGACCCTGTACGGCCACGCCCCTCCATCAGAGCCTGGCCCAATCGCCACACGCTGAAGGGCGGGGCTTTGGGGGACGTGATTGACAGCCGCTGATGTTCGGCGGCACCGCGAGTGGTTCCCGTTAGGTGGGCGGTGAAGAGAACTGAGAGAAAGCGGCGGAGGGCAGCGGAGCTGAGGAGGGGGATGAAGGAAAGGGTGCAGGAGCTCAGACCAATCGCGACGCGTCAGTGGGAGGAGTGGGCGGGGCAGCGAGCGCGAATGAGTCCCGGCCTCCTCCTCCTTTCCCAGCCGGCCTGGTCGATTCACTTCCAGCCGAAGAGGGATCCTTCCGCCTTTGGAATCACACACACTCACCACACATAACGGCGGCGAAGCAGGCGGCGGCGGCAGCAGCACTAGCGGCAGCAGCAGCAGCACCGTGTGTGCCTCCGCCTATTGCCTACCGCGGGGGTTTCTTTTGTCGTGCTAGTGGCCGTTGGAACCGGAGAGGCGGGGGAGGAAACGGCACGGCGGCCGGGCGAAGCGGGTGGATTGGCCGCCGGGGGGAGGAGGAGGAGGCGGCGGCTGACGGGAAAACAAGGGAAGAAAGGAGGAGGGCGGGTGAGCAGCGACGGCGGCGGGCTTTTCTCCTCCGCCCTGCCGGAGAGGGGGATGGAGAGAGCCGGGCTGAGGCGGAGGGAGGGAGCCGCCCCGTGAGGGGGAAAGGAGGAGGGTGGGAAATCAAGAGGAGGCCTCCACTCCTCATCCGCCAAATAACGGGCCTAGGCCCTCCCTCAGCTCCCTCCCTCCCCCTTGCCCCCCCCCCATTTAGCCTCGGTTTCTGAGGAGGGGGGAGATTAACACGTGAGGCCCACCCGGTTCCCTACCCCTTCTTTTCATGCCGGGGGGGAACCTCAGCCCCTCGCCCGCCGCCCTCCTCCGCCCTTCCCCCAGCCTCGACCATCATCAGCCCGTTGAGGAAGACCCTCGCCCCTCCCCCACCTGATCAGGGCCCCCTTTGGCCCTCCGATCGAGGCCTTCTGCTGGGGTCCTCACTGTTCTCTCCTCTCCCTCTCCCCCATTGGGGTGCTCTGATTTCGTGCTTGGCCCCATCTCTGAGGGTCCTCTACTTTTATCCGCTTTTGCCACCTTGCAGAAGCTGCTCTGCCTCTGCCTCCCTCTCTCCCTCCCTTTTCAGGTTCTGCACCCTTCATTAATTTGGTCTCTGCACTTTTACCCTTATTAGCAACCAGATCCTCAGTCCTAGTTTCTTTTTCTTTTTGGTGGTGGTGGGTGGGGGTGCTCTGTCTACCTTTCCCTTCAGTGTTGGTATCTGTGCTGCCTCCTTTTACAAACCAACAACCAAACCCTCTTTCAGGCTAGGCCCTATTAGCCAAGTCTCTATCTGGGTCTGGTCTTTAAAAAAATCTCCCCTCCTGTGCAACACGTCTCTGGCCACCCTCTGCCCTGGGGGGTTCTGCTGCCTCTGGTGGCAGTAGCTAGCAGCATGGTAGAGAAGCGGTGTCCACGACTGCAGAGAGAGAGTGTGTACCGCTGGTTTTCTGAGCTGCCTTCTCCTCAACGGGTGGAGTTCCTTTGTGGCCTGCTGGACTTGTGCATCCCACTTGAGTTACGTTTCCTGGGAGCCTGCCTAGAGGACCTGGCCCGCAAAGACTATCACTCACTGCGGGATTCCGAAATCAAGGCCAATAACCCGGCTGATCTGGGCAGCCTCACCAACCTGACGGATGAGGTGGTGCGCAGCAAGCTCTTGGTCTCACTTGCACTCCTGGGCTCATCCCACCGGGAAGCAGCTGGCGTCCTCTTCCGCACCCTCACCCATATTGACTCTGTCATCAACAACTATGGACTGCAGCTCAATGAGGGTCGGACTGGGGATGAGTTTTTGCTGCTCTTCACCATGGCCTCCAACCACCCTGCCTTCAGTTTCCACCAAAAGCAGGTGCTGAGGCAAGAGCTCACCAAGATCCAAAACATCATTGCCAGTACTAGCAAGAGTCCCAGCACTCCCACAGCTAGCAACATGGGAACTTGTCCTGGTTGCCACAAGGTGTGTATTACATCCAGGGACTTCTCTTCCAGGGACTGTAGAGATGGCAGGGACAGTATTCTTTCCTTTTGGGGAGGAGGGTGTCTGCCTATTAGGATATAGCTGAGAAAGAGTGTCTTGCAGCTATGGTTTATGGTGGCTATTGGCTAGTTTCACCAATGGGCCAGAAAGGTCACTTTTCTCCCTATCCCACTTCCCTTCTTCTCATCAGTAGAGTGTCAAACTCCATTCTCTTGTGTGCATTCACACACTCTTCTCCTAGGATGCTCTTTCTATACATCAATTGTTGGTGTTCTTTTTTAAACTCTAGTAAGATAGTCCCATGCCTAATGGTCAGAAGCTGCTCAGATGTGGGTCCTAAGTAAAACAATGGCCATTCTGTGAAGTATATAGCTGTTTTGTACTGGCCATTCTTTAGATAGACCAAGAGAATAGCTTCCTGCTGTTTTACTCTTGAAAGGTAGAGACCTAAGTATTTGCTTTTTCAATTGTGCTTGAAATTGTTTATTTAATGATTTAAGATAGCTGAGTGAATTCTATGTGATTTGGAGCTACAGGTTAAAGTTACTTCCTGCAGGCATCCTTTATTAGTGTGCTGGTTTTGTCACTGTTATTTTGACACTTTCACATGTGTCTCTTGTGTAGCATCAGTAAGGAGAGATGAGGCATGAATGGTTTTACATTCCAGGTAAGGTGCTGATAGAGTGGTAAAATCTAAAAGAGTTTTGAGACTTTTCAGAAGTGGTCGAAGGCAAGCTTTGCTTTTGTTACTGTGGCTTTGTAATGTAAACTTGACAGGTCAATACACTACATATGTTAAAGGTGAAGCTTTTTTAAGGATCTATCCTTTATAACTTTCACTGTGAAAAAACTGTTCTGGTTCAGGGGTTCTGACACAAACTGGTCCATTCTGAGACTGATAGGTCTGTGAATGGAAGCATCTATCTGATAGCTAATATTTACTTTGCTAGAACATTGCTTTCCGTGTGTGTTTAAGAGAGAGAGACCTGCTTGTTGGTTGGTATATAAAAACAGTGAAATGTGTTGTTTTGTGAATTTTGATAATTCCAAGTCTCCGTATATTTAAGAAACATAAACTCTAATCTATCCTTACTGTAAACTTTTTTTTTGTATTCTTTGTTTCAAAGAATAAAACTTCATTTATTGGAATAAACTGACATTTTTAGACCAGCTACAGGTAGCGCACGCGCGCTCTCTCTCTCTCTCTCTATACACACACACACACAACACACAGCTATTGGATTCAATCTGTAGCTAGACAAGCAACAGACAACATTCTCTGACAGTCCCTGTTAAATGACCCATACAAATCACAAGTACTATTAGATGTGAGGCTTCTTTACACACTTGTAAAGTCCAATACTCTTAAGTGTCTGAAGACCACCACAATACATTTGTATGAAAACCTTTACCACAGAGAAGAAAAAGTACAAGCCTAGCTTGAAACACTACACAGTAGGATGTAAGATGTATTTTCTATCATAGTTGGGACTCATGGAAGTGGCCAGAAGGTGTGCTGTGGGCTTTGAAAGGGGAATCCCTGAACTTGGAATCCCTTGGGTAGAGAATCCAAAAAAGAGCTTCCTTTTGGCATCCCACTGTGGGCTTTGTGGTATAAATCAGAAAATATAGCAACTTTGCTCAGAGTTTATTTAACTCGTGACTGTATCAAAAACATGGTAGCATACTATAGTAACAAATGCAACAGGACAATAAAAATTAATTAATGTTAAGCAAGTATAGTGCCTTAGATTCCTGGTACTCATTTGCAGCTCAATGAATGCCTTCTCAGACACATCTTAAAATCACAAAAAGGTATTAAAAAGGAATGTTTTCCTGTTCTGAATACACTTAATCATTAAATATCCATATAATGGTGCTTTAGTCCAACAACATCTCTATGGCCATAGATTTCCCATACAAGCCTTAGTCTGACCAACTTTTTTTAAGGCAAAAAGTGATCACTAACAGGAAAACTAGTGGTGAAAAGTGTATGGTACTCTAAAGTAGGCTTGTATGAATGTCATATTTTCAATGCTTATTCAGATGCTTTGATTCTACAAATAATTTACTTATTAAAATATTATATCAACAGCAATAATTATTAACCCTACAGCTATCAATAATCCTGAGATTGTCAAAAGGGGAAAAGAGAACTATCTGTATAATGATATAAAACAGTTCTTTCTAGAATGTTGCCTTGGAGCCACCTAATCATTCCTGGTGTCAGGAGCATGCTGCATGCTAAGGATAGACATGTTCCTCCTTCTCTTGCACATCCTTACTTTTCCTTCCATGGCTTTCTTTAAATGTCATCCCTGAACCCCTTTAACCAGGATTTGCAGACCATTTTAAAATCCTGGTTAGTATTAATCTTAATACTGAGGCTAGCATAATGTTACATCATGTTTAAAACAAACCATGAAAGGTGGGATTTGCACAGGAGAAGAAGGGAAGGAATGAGCTTGATGCTGATCTAATCATAGGTAAGAGTTGGGACTGATCCATTTTAAAAAGAAAATATGGCAAGAAAACAGGTGACAAAAACTTAACACAAGAAGAGCTAGAAAGGTCTTCTGGGGAAGAATGTTCTACAGGCTGGCTGCTGCTATAGAAAATATACCCTCATGTGTACCTTCTCTCCAGCAAGTGGAGGTTTAACAGAAGCAACATCTGTAAAAGAGATATTTGGGGTACCATTCTCTTTGCTTGTTAGCTTCTTTTACTTGATGATACTTGTTGTACATTCTCCTTGAAACCTAACACAACAATAAGATATTCTTAGGCTGCAGTTGTAACCCCACCTACCTGGTAGTAAGCCCCATTGAGTTCAGTTAGTGCTTATTTCTTAGTAAACAAAGTTAGGATTGTGCTATTAGTCTTGACTTTATTTGTTGCCTGCATTCATCCAGTTGTTTGCTTCCTTGAGAGCAAAGTTTATCTTTACCCACTTTTCTTGTAAAAAACAACCAAAGTTCCTGTTGTCTATCAGGATGCTAATGGATAGTCAGTTCTGCGATGAATGCTATTTCTTGCCTTCAGTTTACAGTTGTAGTGTATAACAGTTTTTATACAGAGTTGATGCCTGGAATACTTAAAACAATTACATTTAGGCTAACTCTATTAGAATGTGGGGGTGTACTTTAGAAATAACAAATACTGGTCTTCAACCCCTTTTTATGACAGTAATGCTGGGTGGGCAAGTGCTGCTTTGGTGCACATGGTTCTGTGTCTCAGGGATGATGAAAGACATAGAGATGGACAGAGTATGATGCTGTTTAGAAAGCAGGTGGAGGATATTAGGAGACCATTAACACTGGAAGAAAGTGTAACTGGATGAGGAGCAATAACTTATTGGGATCCTGCTGGGGCCACATTTCAGAAATAGGCGAGTAGGCAAGCTAGGGGTCCTAGCTTGGACTAGCTGGCTCCAGTGTGAGTTGTGTGCAAATGTCCTGTTGTGTCTAGAAGGTGGGAGGACAAATATACACTAAGGCAGTGTATATAGTGGTTTATGTTCCAACAGTTGCATTCTGTAACTTTAAGAAAGGGAAGGGCCTCAGAAAACACAGCTGATTTTGTAAACAATTGTTCTACTGCATTTCTTCCTTCTGAGGAATATCAACAATATGTTGCATTAGAGGAAAAAGTTACAGTTGTATTAAGCCCCAGCTACAATAACATTGGTAGCCATAAGTGCTGCATTTGGAAATGATTGGGGCCTTTTGTTCATATGTGTATTTTATGAAAGTGAGACATTGTATTAGGTGAACTTGTGTTGGTTGTGAAATGAGAGTCAGGCTTATATCCAGAAAATGAAATCTTGAGGAAGTTAGGTACCCTTTTGCAACTAGGATAAACAGTAGTAACAAACTGATGCAAGCTAGGCTTCAACAAACAAGAGTCTTCAGGTTGTTCACATGGTTTTGGTTCATGTGCAAAGCCAAACCTCGAACTGAATCCTAATTTGGAAACCTCATAGTGTAATAGCCTTTGGATCCTCATCATGGGTATGATAACATACCATAAATACAAAGGAACTTGTAAATAGGAAAGTTGCTTTCAATTAAATAGCCATGGGGCTATTAGAAGATTCTAACTTGGAGAAATAAAACTGACTAGTTTGTTTCTTGTGGTTTTCTTCCTTCCCAGGTCACTCCAAGATCTGAGACCCCCATAAACAACATCGGTAACAGTTTAGAAAATGCACTACATACATCAGCACATTCCATTGAGGAGTCATTACCCAAGAGGCCTTCAGGGAAACACTCAAAAGGTGCATCTATGGGTTTTGCATGATATTTCTGTGTAATACTCCTATTTTTGAAGAAAAAGATATATTTCTGCTTTAAAATATTTTAAGAATTGACTCTAGATGATAAAGTGTGCTTGGTGTTTCTCTTTCAGTGCTGAATTAATATCAGTTTAGAGATAAATTGATGCAGATAAATTATGCCTGACAATAAATTAGTATTTAATGCTCATGGGCGTTGTATGGGGTTGGACTAGATGACTATTGTGGTCGCTTCCAACTCTACAATTCTACTATTTCTATTATTTCCATTCTTTGCATTTCTGGACTTGGTCTCCAACACCAACTAAACATCAGCAAATTGTCCTTTGGAAGGAATTCTGATCTATATTTTGCGTGTTATAACCAGTAATGCTTTTTCTGTATTGAATAAGCCTCTTGCGTTCCATATCTCCTGTATAATGATTAAAAACAATTCTTTTGAAACCACTGGTGATTTCAGAATATGCACTGGGATGTTGAAAAATTGGATTTGCAACAAAAGGTTGCAGTGTGGAGTTCCAGTTAGTAATCTCCCCTCCAATATACTCCAATTCCCCTCCCATTTGGTTTTCTGTTCTTCCTTTCCTCTTCCCCCTTCCCGCCCCAGTAGTTCACCAGCATTCCATGGTGACTGAGCATGTTCAAACCCCATTTAGGATTTTTCTTAAGATGGGATTTGTACTTCTGCAAACTTCCGGCTTTCTCCAAGTGTTCTGAAACTTCCCTCTTGTGCCAGGGTTAGAGAGAATGATGATTCTACAGCAAAGACTTGGAAAGAAGAGCCAAGTTATTTGTCCTTTGTTCCTTGACTTTCTGTGTTTGTTTTTGAACCTTGCCAGTGAAGTGACATTAGTTATAAGTAGACATAACATTTCTATTAATACTTACTTGAAAGTAAAATGTGCAGTGAATCCAAATTCTTTGTTTAGTTCAGTTTTGATGAAAACAGGAAATGCTTAATTTTCTAGGCGTGCTGTTCCTGGTTTGGGTATATATTTGTGAACAATCCAGCGGTAATCCAGAAGGAAAGGAAAGTGCCTTGTTCATTCCCTATTTATTTTCCAGTGCAACAATTTGATCTCTCGCCTCTCTGTGGCAGTTCTGTAACTGCAACAATTATAGTAGCGCTTGCCCCCAGAGCTTCTGGTTAGCCACAGGAGTTGCTATTCTTTATTGTAGTGATGTGCAGGTGTGTTTTCCATGGCTCTGTCTTGCATTCCTCCTTGTGTCTTTAAAAGATTATAATAGTATTAAATGATTTAGAGAATGAAAACAAGGGAGTATGCTATTATGCATGCTGCTTTATGTCTCGATCAAGTACAAATCTGCTTTCAGTTTTTCTAGTTCATGCAAGTGGAATTAATAGCCAGGTTGTATTAGCCCACTTCAGTAGAGACTTACATGGCAGATTCTGAATTGACAGCCTGTCTTGCGCATGTAGGGCAAAGCACTGTTGTACTGAATATCCAATGCTTCAATTAAGTTCCACTTTATAAACAATTGTAAGCTGCTTTCCATTGTTACCTCAAGTCCAGTTATTGTTGTTCTGTGGTTTTTCATAATTTGTATGTTTCATACCTCAAGGGCATACACTTCCAATATCAGTGGATCTATAAAGGTCTGGTCCTCTCTGTTTTCACTGGGATTTTAGCATGTGAGATCTTAAGGAGCAAAACCTACCTTTCCTAGCACCAGAATGAGATACAGGTTGCTTATTAAAATCTCACATTCTAAAATCTCAGTGGAAGTCTTGATACCTTTCCTAGAGCCAGAGTGAGTTATCCAAACTTCCATTGGGATTTTAGAATGTGAGATTTAATTAAACAAACTTTAACTCACTCTGGTGCTAGGAAAAGTATCAATGCTCCCAGTGTTCTGTTTCAATTGGCAATCCCCAAATATCATCTAGGATTATTTGTGATACTACCCTCTTCACCAAATCATTTGTTATGATGGAAAATCTTGTACCGTCATTAATATAGGCACAACTTCTCTTGTTCCAAAGTATTGTACATAGACACTCAACGTCCTAAAGTATGCTTTGAAGCAAAAAATTAAACTTGACTATGCTAAATACTAAGCAAGTCTAAGAAGTTTAATTCATTATGAAGTTCAGCTTATGTCTTTTTGTCTACATATTAAATTGAGCTAATTTCCAAAAGAATTGAAAATAGTCTTTCCATTCTGTGAGATCACATGCACAGACAAACTAGAGCCTCCCTGACAATAATCCAGTGAATGATCTGTGTCTAATCAGTCTAGTCCAGAGTTTCCCAACCTGGTGCCTCCCAGATGTGTGGGACTACAGCTCCCATCATCCTCTACCATTAGTCATGCTGGCCTGGGTTGATGGAACTTGGAGTCCAGTAACATCTGGAGGGTACTGGTTTGTGAGATCATTGCTCTAGTCCAATATTAAAAACAATGAATACAGGCATTCAGTAGACCAGTACCTGATAAACACTGGACATTCCTTTTATCTTATTGTTGCTAGAGAACCTGCAATTAAGGTCCCTGAATGTAAACATAAAACAAAACAAGATTATTCTCTCTACTTTTTGGGCAGATGATAAGAGCAACAAGTAGTATTTATGTATGCTGCATGTCTGTTTAGAACTGTAACAGATGTTGTCCTGACCACAGCATATTTTCCAAAAGCATAGTGTGGGATAAAGTACATTAAACCAGATGTTGAAGAGAATTCTACATTCGATAAGCTTTTACAGTAGTAGTTTATAATGGAGAAAACATTAAAACCTTGCTGCATAGGGCTCCTCATATGACTTCTTTGGAGCACTTACATAGGAACATATATAGCAGTTATGCAGTCATGTCAAGAATGTAGCATCTTCCAAGCTCAAGCAATCATTGCAATATAGAAACATGTGATTTTTATGTGAGGTGGTGTATAGGGCTATCTTTCTTTTAACATTTTTGGTAGGGTGCAAAACAAATAGTGTGAGACAGTTCTGCATTTACATATAATGAAGGGGTAGAGAACCTCAGACCAGGGTCCAAATGATCTTCGGCTGATCATTGAGTCAGATCCCCAGCTACACCCCCTCTTCCCAGGCCACACCCTAAGTGGTCTGACATTTGGCCCACCTTCTTGCCCTCCTTGAGTGTTTTTGCCTGAGTGGAATGTGTCTGTGAACTCTGATAATGCTTCTTCCTTGCCTGGATGGAGGAGAGGTGTGAGTGTATGAAACTAGTCTTTCTCTACAAAGGTAAATTTTAAATTAGCTGCTCCTCCTTTTGCCTCTGACCCCACCCACCACTTGCACGTGGCCCCTGAAGATTTCCAACAAGGGGATATAGCTGTCAGACTGAAGAAGATTTCTACCCTGTTATAGATGTTGTACCTCAGCATAGAATCAATCTGCATCTTAAAGTTTTTTCTCCCCCAGGTTATTTTCCTGCACAGAGTGGTTAAATTTTAAAGAGATGAAAGAATACTGCTGCTTGCTAGTTTCATTATTTCTTGCTATTGCTATTAACTCATTACTCAGTCTGTCTCTTGCTCACATATTTCCTAATATATGTTGCTTGTAGACACACATGTTTCTCTGGAAGACTTGTTTAAAAAACATTTGAAGCTGAACATCCAGTGGTTTAAAGAAGGTGAGGTTAAAGTGTCAGCAGTAATAATAAGAGGATACCCAGAATATATCCACTTGCATGTGGAGGGAAGGGAAAAGTTTAATCTTTATATTGCCAGTATTGAATTGATTTGGAGATGATGGCTCCCAACTGAGTGCAAATATGTGCACTTACATCTAACTGAAGTCAAGTGAGAATAATATTCTGCAAGAATTGAGAAAGTACTTCTACATTTTCCTGCAGCCTGCTTGGAATCTATAGTCACTGTAGTAGTTTTTGTATAGGGTCCAAATATGAAAAAATATCAGGGCTAACACTGCTGAGAAAACTTCTGTCAAACAGCACCTGTAGTATACAGGCCTTAGTCTGAGAGGAATATAACCTGATAAAATAGAAAGCTCCATAGAACAGGAGATCATAACATGTGGCTGGGTCAGGACCAGTGCCATTTGATTGTGAGGGCCTACTATGAATGGAAAACTTTGGAAAGTGATGTGAAGAAGTATGTCCGGCCCTAGCCAAGGAGAATGAAAACCAGATGAAACTCCAAATACTTCACCATTTAAGATTTCAAATGATGCAAAATTAGTAAAACATGGATTTTCTGTCCATTGTGCAGCTCTGCCATGTAGCAGCATTCTAAACTTAAGATGAAAGGGAATATTGAACCTGAACTCTTTTAAATTCATGGCCACATTTAAGTACAGTACTGTAATTTTCATGGGATATTTTAGTAGTATACTTTTAAAGCATGGAAATTGTTGATGGCATATTTAAGTTCTTCTGTTTCTAATGTTGTTACCCTACATTGAGTCTACGTGGTCTAGGCAATTTTAAGTCTTAAAAGGGGTAAATGATGCAGCCTTTTGATCAACTTTAGAAGTAATGGGAATCAAGATGTAGCAATACAGGTCAGCTGTCACGCAGCAAAAATGACTTGTTTTTGGTGATGACTATCCCCCCAAATTGATTTTTAAATTTATTTTATAGTTTGAATAGTCATCATTTTGTTTTCTCTGATCAAGCAAAAAAGAAAGCAGAAGAAGGAAGAAAAGACCAAGTAGAAAATGCAGAGCTGCTATCCTCTCTAACGTCTTGTGTTGTGCTTCTTAGGAAGGACCATTGATTTATTGCATTACCTCGCTGCATTGAGTGTATCCATTTCATCAGTGTATCATGCCTGTGCTATTTTTAACAATAACTTGAAGGGGCAGCACTGATGAAATTACATCATTTACATACACGGCTGAGAGAAAGTGGTATAAATCACCAAGATCATTTAAGAGAGTATCCCTGTGTGACTCATGTGAACAGGTCAGGTGACTTCAAAGAGTGATCGGATGGGGCTGTTATTCCTTGAGTAGCAAGAAGCTATGCATTGATAATAGTTGCATTTTCTGTATTTTGACTTGGGGCAGGTGTTTTGTGAAATACCTAGCCTTTGTAAGAGTTTGAAGATAAATTACAGTTGTTTGTTTTTTCTACTATCATTCGAAATACAGCATGTCATAGACATGTTTAAAGTACTTTGGAAGGACTTGGGTGAGGAGGGAAGGAAGAATAGGCAGGTCTGGACTGGGTTGGCATTTGTTAGATTTCTGGAAGACAACTGTCCTCTGATAGTTCAGGCTTGTAAATAACTAATTAGTGGTAGGGGGAAAGAGTTAGCTTGAGGCTACTTTTTAAACCGAACGAGGCAATTGATTCTTTCGGGCTGTAGTGTAGATTGTCAACAAGTGGGCATGTGTGGGCACACTGGCCAGTAACATGTGTGGGCTTTGTTGCAATTGTGTGTGACATCAGTATCTATAAGCTTCTAAGACAGGGTGGTCCAATGCTCATCCCAAGGGCCGCATACGGCCCTCAATACCTTTTTTTGGTGGCCCTCAGCAACATTTGACGCCTGCCCTTAGCCTTCTCACTGCCTTCCCAAAGCTAGTTAAGCAAGGAGCTGGGCCTTGGGAAGGAAGTGGGAGGGCTCTGCTGGGAACAGGACAAGACAGCCAAGGCAGGATTAAATCCTTTCCTCCATATCAGCAGATGTAACTACTGACGTCAGCAGGTAGGCGTGGTATGGGGAAAATGGTCTCACAGGGTAATTTGGCAGGCCAAGATTAGCCTGTGAACTGATGTTTCCCCACCTTGGCATACAGTATTATGATGTAGTATTATAATATTTTACATCTTAAAATAGTATTCACTATTTTTATGTTGTATATATGCATGTATATTCTGGTTACGAATTCCATGTTGTCCACTGGAATCCCCATGTAAATCAATAGACGCAATCATCAAAATGCAGAGAATCACTTCCTCTTATTCACAATCTTAATTTCATAGTCTCTTTACCATTTTATGTCTGAATTATACTAAGGCTGCAGTTTTTTAGTCACAAATGTTACTCTGCATAGAGCTTTTTCAGACTGCCATCTGATCTGGCTGGGGTGTCTTATCACAAGACAGTTCTCAGGCGCATGCTGTCAGAGCAGCTGCTGATACTATATTGTAGTCCCACTGACAGGTTCCAGGTATAATCCTACATGGATTAATTAATGCCTGAAAACATGAACGTTCTGCAGCTGCTTCAGCTCCTGATTTGATTAATTATGTCAAGCGGCTGTTTATTTCACAGGATGCTGCAGAAATTCAATTTTAACATTAATAGACTTACTACCCTGAATTTGTCCAATCCTTTTTTAAAAGGTTATGGCTGCATTGTTTAGTCATGAATACTACAAATCAGGCCTTGCCCATTCAAGCAGTTGATCACATGGTAAAATTGTTGTTGGGCTGTATCAGAAAATTACCTGCAGAGAGACTGCATACCAGAATGATTTCCTGTTCATTGAGTAGGTAGACCCTGTACATAGAAAAATAGTGCATCAAAATGAATGTTGGATTCATTTACCCGATTTGATCCACCTGATTTGTCATTGTATAAACCCTCTGTCATATCCTCCATCCTAGCATTCCCGATCTCTTTAAAAAATAAAAAGGCTCACACCGCTCCTGCCCGTTGATAATTTTTAGTTGCCCTTTTCTAGCTCTTAAGAAATCATTCTGAAACTGGGAAACCAACTGTGCATGTCGCTGCAACATAGGTTTATATTAATCTACTGTGACATGCATCCAGCCTGTTTAATAGCTTGTTTTAATTTTGTGTACTGAACGTTCCATTGGGCTAGGCCTCTAGAGATCCTGTGTTTGGAGCAGTCCAGGTTTCCCATACAGAGTTTCCTCCTATTACAGCTGGAAAGTGAACCTTGCATGTTGTATTTTAAAGGCTTTATTCAAAGTGAAGCCAAATGTTGTTTTAATGGCGCGCACACCACCCCCGGGAAAAAAAATCATTTGCAAAATTAGCTTAAGTCTTTTCTGTCTACAGCTTGCTGGCTCCAAGGATAGGTTCCCAAGATTCAAAATGGTAAAAATGTGGGTGTTCATTTTGGCATTGCCAACCTCAATTGTTCTAGATGTTGATTCACATCCCCTTTCTCCCCGAAATGAAGCTACCTTCGACCAAGTATAGATTTTCTATATTTGGAAAGTTTGTATTTAAGCTGCAGGTTTTTAACTGGCCTCTGAACTTTGGATCATCGCGCTTTTCAGAAGGGATGCATGTACTTACTGTATTACCTTGAAGTCCGGAATCTTTGTTTTTTACCTAGAACTGAGATTGCCATTAAAATTCAGGACATTTCTTTAGACTGATATGAAGTGTGGCGCCGGAGATTCTTTGACATTTTTTAATTCCACCTTTGTCTTTCTGCACACATTTCATAGATTAGGTGTGCAGTGAATAGGAGGTAAGAATTTGAAAGAGTAGTGTGATGATCAACAATATATTCTCAGCTCCAGGAACAGACATACAACACTGTTTTTCACAAGTTTGTTCATTTTCTTTTTTTAAAGTCTCCTAGAAAGTGGGCAGACTCAGTAGTTTTATTCTTAATACAAGATATAGCACTGTTATCCAGGGAGTTTTAAGAAACTTAATACCTTTTTGCTTCTAGCATCAGATCATACTGTGTTGTATTCAGCTGTTTTGTGCAGAAATAATATTCATCTGGTTTTTTGTTTCCTGTTCCTGAGATGAGTCATTCCCCTTTTAAATAGCAGTTATTTTTTTCTCATAACCCTTAATATACTAATAAACTTCTGGAATACTTATTAAGATGGACTTTGTGGTTAACTAAAATGCTGACTTCACTACTCCTCTGGCCATTGAATTCATACTTTGTTTTGATTGTTATTTTTTTAAGAATGAAAGGATATGAGCACAAGTTTTTCTTTTAATTTAGATCCTGTTTTTGGAGACACATGAGAGTTATTCACCGTCTGAAACTGAAAGAAACCCATTTGCAGAACCAGCCAGGAACATAAAAAAGATTAGCACTGCAATTTTAAAGTAAGGGACACAACCAATAAATAAGCATTCCATGTGTTTGTCCCTATGAATACTGCCATTCCATAAAACAGGGGCAGGAAATCTCAGGTCTAGAGGTAAAATATGGCCCTCCAGGTCTTTCCAACCCTCAAGACTCTTCCCCAAACAGGGGGCTACTTCTCTTTTCAGTGCTCTTCTCAAGTTCCTTTGCCTGGCTGGAATTTATGTGGGAATGTTGAAGGTGGCAGGAGAGGAAATATTGATTATTAATATCCTTCCTAACTCACACTAGCAAGTTTCTTTATATAGCAGAGTTACATTCCCCTTCTTATGCAGCAGAAAACTGGTTGCAAACTTGTGTGAGTCTCCTAAGACAATAAAGAATTCAATCTGGCTTGCCCAGATTGAGATATGTTCTATTATTTCTGGTAAGACCCCTTAGATCCCTCCTAAAAGAATAAAGACACAACAGTCTTATTTATAAGTAACAAAATGTAGTTTTCCTCATGAACAGACAGAGCACAGTGTGATCCCTGAAGGCAGGCTTTAGGCTTAAAGTTGCAAACATGTACAAACAGGTTTACCCCATATGGGAGATAACCTGGGGGACTGCTTGGCTGGCAGCCAGCAGTACAGTCCAGGTGAATCAGGGAGTTCACAGGACCAAAAAAGATCGAAGAGAGGGAGGTGGCTGTGTGACTTGGCCTTTTACCAGGTCTAGAAAGGTCACACCCACCTACCAGTCACATGCAAGGAAGGATACTCCAGGCCAGGAGGAACAGGAAGTTTTGACTGGCTGGACCAAACATTCCCTTGCATGTCCACTCTAGCAAAACAAGGAATATTGTATTTGACTGCTCCCAGTGGATTACATCCCACAATTTATTTATTAAATTTTTATATATCCTTATACCTGTAGACCTCAGGGTGGTTCACAACACAAAATCACAATAAAAAAAACAAAACAGAAAATACATAATAAAAACCAAACCAAAGACCACCCAATAATCCCCCTTCCACATCACATTTTAAAAGGGCATCAGATGTCACTCAGCCAAAGGTCTGGTTAAAGAGAAACACTTTCGCCTAGCACCTAAATGTGTATAATGAAGGCACCAGCTGAGCTCCCTGAGGAAAGTATTCCATAAATGGGGAACTACTGCAGAGAAAGCCTGTTCTTCTGTTGCCACCCTCTGGATCTCTTGTGGAGGAAGCAGACAAAGAAGGGCCTCAGAAGGTGATCTCGGGGTCTGGGTAGGTGCATATGGAGACAGGGGGTCCTTGAGGTATTGCAGTCTGTGATAATGCCTCTGGCTGGGATGAAGGTCTGAGGTGTGTATAGAAACCTCTGCTTCTTGCATGGCTGAAATACATTTAACTGTACAAAGATAGGAAGTGCATCCTCTGCTCTGTCTACTTCACCTCTGGTCCTGCCTGCTATTTGCATGTGGCACCTTGAGGCCTGCCAATGAAGCTCTTGCACTGAAAAAGTTCCCAACCCGTCCTGAAAAATTGGAAAGGACTTTGAAGAGTCTACAAATACTGTAATCACTAAATGGCAGCTCTCCTGTGATTAACTGTCACTAGCTACCATAGACATTCTGTTGCTGATTTATTACCAGATCTCTTCCCCTCTCTTGACCTTGAAATCTAGTGTAAAGCAATCATTTTGCAGTAGTTTGTTTTAAAGATTGTAAAGCCTTCTGAGTAAAGGACTACATGCTTCTATAGAATTTAGTAGTCTTTAAGTTGGATATCAATTTGCCTATAGGAAAAAGATGTCAGTGTGGTACAGTGTGTTAAAAGATTTAAAACAACCTTTCTTGTAGAGGTAAGGAGGTCTGTGGTGTCCTTTTTTAGATCTGCTTTCTTAGAACAGACTGAATGAAGGTGAAAATGGAATGTTAACCTGGTTGCACATCATGTTAAACCATAGTTAATGTCTGAACCTGAGTTGGTGGCTGATTCCTCTCCAAATAAAGCACAATCTGAAAAATCAGTTTGTTCTTGCTTTACTGCTCGTGGTTTGCTTGAGGCAAACATACCACAAACTTTTGCTCTGATGACATGGCAAGCCAAATTTTATGGTTTGTTCCTCCCAAGGGGAGCAAAGGGGGAAGTTTTGAACAATATATACCATGCTGCTGCTTCATGCTTAATCGTTTTAAATCTTAACTATGGTTTTAAGATGATGGGTGAATGCAGCCACAGAGAGCTCATCTTGCATGAGTGGAAAAAAATCTTCATTATAGTATTTGATTGAAGCAACTGTTAATTATAAAGGTTCTAGGCCTTCCTCTGTTACTAGTATGGGTGATGGCAACCTATCTCTTACGTAGTAGTAGTAGTAGTAGTAAAAAATTACCCCATCTCTTTTGCATTGCCAATTGTGTATACCAAGTTCTGGTACTGTTTTCAACTATGGGCTTATCTTTGTATGCAGACACTTTAGGAATCAGACGCATCAGTGCTTCCTTTTCCATAATATACTGTGCACAAATAGTGGGTTCCCTCAGCGAAAAGTCAGTCAGGTTTTGAAGGGCTACTTTCATTATGCGTGGTGTGTGTGCTTGTGCATGGACATCTAGAGTATCTCTCAAATATAAAAATGTATGTCCACATTGCCTCTATATGGAGTAGCTAGGATTCCATGTTCTGGGCTCCTTGTGTTAACTTTGGCTTCTGAAGTTTGTTACATATAAGTCTTGGCTCAGATCCAAAGAGCTTGTTGTAGCATGTCTAAAAGACTTGCACATTCCCTGTAGTACCTTTTTTACTTCCTCAGTTTTTATTAAATCAGACTCCTGTTGTATCAAAAACTGTGTTTGTATGTGGTTTGGGTGACCATACAGTGGGAAAATATGCTCAATGGGGTCATTGATTGGATTTAGATAATTCATTTCAGCAGGATCATTGAACAAGCACTGGCTACTAATGACTCCAAGCTGGTGTTCAGTTAGATACAAAACACTTTTTTTACTCTTCTAACCTATAGGATAAAGGTAAAGGTAAAAGTACCCCTGACCAACAGGTCCAGTCGTGACCGACTCTGGGGTTGCGCGCTCATCCAGCTCAAGAGGCCGGGAGCCAGTGCTTGTCCGAAGACAGCTTCCGGGTCACGTGGCCAGCGTGACTAAGCCGCAGCTGGTGAGCCAGCACCAGTGCAGCACACGGAAACGCCGTTTACCTTCCCGCTAGAGAGCGGTCCCTATTTATCTACTTGCACTTTGGGGTGCTTTCAAACTGCTAGGTAGGGAGGAGCTGGGACCGAACGACGGGAGCTCACCCTGTCACGCGGGGATTCGAACCGCCGACCTTTCGATCCGCAAGTCCTAGGCACTGTGGTTTAACCCACAGCGCCACCCGCGGTCCCTAACCTATAGGATAGGCATATAATAATGTTATGTAAAAAGGTGGTAGTAAGCTTGTGGTAATTTGATGTCCATGCATGTTTAATTGCTTCTTAATAAGTTATGAAAAGCCCATAACTCTTTACCTGCTCACTGGCTGTTTCATTTTTACAGGTGCAGAAAAGAGTGATACACACTGTGTATTTGTGTAAATCAAGGATGGGAAGCCTCTGTTGTTGGACTCTTAACTCCTATTAATCCTTGATGGGAGTTGGGGTTTAACAGCAGTTTGAGGGCCACTTTCCCCATGTAAAGCAGACTTGAAAGCAGAAGAAAATTAAGTCTTTGTCATGAGCACAGCTCTCCCACATACCCAAGGAGACAGAATTGTTTCTGCTTCTACTGTGCTCATGCTGTCTCTGGAACAAGTTAATGTGTATCAGGAGAATCCTGTGTCTCGTGTGCTGAGCATTAAATGGAGTAAAGTTTAAGTCTAAAGGTTTCTGTGTCATCTTAATATTTAATGATTTAGAACAGAGTAGGTCATGAGATAGGAAGCTCAGCTGAGCTGTTATAAATGGGGTGGGGTGGAGGTGAAAAAAGGAGTTCAAATGGAGTGTTCTAGTAAGGAACCCTTTGTTGAAGCCCCAAGAATATAGTATCAGCTATATTCCTGAGTTTGCGATGGCACATACTCTATTGAGCATTGGTGTGATTTCTTTCTGAATGTAGTTTACACACATTTTAAAAATCATATGCTGTGTTTCAGATTTAGTTAATAAACAGAATGAATTCAGGGATCATTTGTACTGAAAGGCATCAGACACCAGCTTATGAGTTGCTGAATCTGTCTTCTATTGCTTCATTTTGAGGCCAAGTCCTATGACCTTTGGACATATGGATGGCAGCTTTAATTTTTGCCATCAGGCCTGACTAGTGCACCTATGATAAAGCAGGTGCCTAAGCAACATAGCACATGCAATCAAAACAAGGCGCTTGCTCCCTGTAGGGCTGATGGTGATAGCATGCTATGTCCCTCTTTCCATCCATGGCAAAGTGTTCAGATACCTGCTTCACATTGGAATGAGTACTCTGTAAATAAATGACCGGCTGCACTTAGGACTGTTCATGAATCCCTATTAGTTAAGTCTGATTAGGTTTTAGAGGAAGGTGAACATGTGGTTGGAGTACAAAGTACTGAAAAGTAATACTACAAGTATTAAATAGTTCTAGAAGCTTAGTTGAGTTTTTATTTTATTTTATTTTATTTATTTAATTTAATTTAATTTAATTTATGTTTCTTTCAGTGGTTCCTATATGTTGGTGCTCTCTGAATATGGACCAGACTGAGCAAAAGTGAAACATGAACTTTTTCATTTAAAACTGGAATTCACCATGTAGAGAGAAATAATATTTTAAAGAGGTGGGCAAGAGGGGAAGGGAGCTATGTGAGGTTTGGAAAAATGCTTAAATATTTGTGTTGACTTTTTCCAAATTACCTTTATTCACTGGCTGCATTTGCAGGTCATGGTAAGCCATAAAGTTTGGCTTATTAAATCATGTCCCTTTGTGTAAGTGGGTGAGCAAACCATGACAGGGAAAATTCAGTATATCTGAATCTGAGATTGTGGTTTGTTAGGATGAAACAAATCATGATCTTAGGTTTGGACAACATGCTAAGCTTTTCCCATTGTGGTTTGTTTGCTCCTCCCTTTGTGCAAGTGGGAGGGGCTCTGGCTGCATGTACACCTGCAGAGTACAGTTTGCGAAACGAAATGTTATGGTTTAGTGTTACATATGAATGCTGCTATTATACAGACATTGCTATTTTTAAACATGTTCTTGTTGACTTTGCCTGCTGGCATATTCACCAGCAAGCTAAGAACAGTTGTGTTTTTAGAAAGGTACAATCAACTGACTCTTCCTTTTGTTTCAAAATTGAGTATTTTGCATATGTTAAAAACATTCTGAGTAAGCACTAATTTTGGGTTGTGACAGCCTATCATTCTATCTCACTTTTTTTAAAAAAAAACAATGGTCGAAATGTGCCTCAGTTGTAAAGCCTTAGTCTTGAATAAGAGCTGCTTACCTCAAGGCTTGAAGTGGTTGTGTAGTTCTTTGAATGTTGCAATGTAAAAAAGAAACAATTCATCGAGAGTGATGTTTCCTTTTTGGAAAGTCTGTTTGGAACTCTTCTGTTTTCGGTGCCAGTACAGTACTGTATTGGGTAACTTGCAAAGCAAACTTAAAATTCTGTCAGTTGTTCTTCAAGATGCTCACAACTTCAGCTCTGTATAAACTGGCAAATAGTATTTCAGCATGACTTTGTCCTTTAGTAATTCTATTAAGAGAGGCCTCCTGATCTCAACTTCTGAAGATTTCCTCAAAGACATTTCTGATATCTTTTGTAAGTTGAGTTCTGGACAATTAAAATGTGAGTTTTAGTAGCTCCCATTTGTGACTTTATTCCATAAGTGTTTGGCAGATTGAGAAAGTAAGTGCCTATGTTGTTTCTTGCTGTATAGTCATGCTTTCATTAACCATGTCTTAATAAAAAGTCTCTTTTAATTTCAGAAATAACAGGATATGAGTTCTGAAAATGGCCTTGGCCTGTTTTAAGTCATTCATGAGCTTGATTGATGAGCACCTTTTGAGTTTGCATAGGAGCAAATGTATGTGTTTTCTCATGCACAGCAGCAATGGAGGAGGTTGCCAGTGCTTAGAACAACACAGAAATGCTCCATTTACAGCTCTGTAACCTCTGTAACTGAGAGAAAGGAAATAATGTTGTGCATTCATCCTTTGCCTGTTTGGGACACAACAATATTCCTTTGAGGGGAAGGGCCATAGCTCAGTGGCAGAGCATCTGCTTTGCACGCAGAAGGTCCCAGGTTCAATCCCTGTCATCTTCAGGTAGGCCTGGGAGAGACCTGTGGCTGAAACCTTGAGAACTGCTGCCCATCCATGTAGACAGTAGTGAACTGGATGGACCAATGATCTGACAGTATAAGCTAGTTTTCTATGTTCCTAACAGATCTTGTTCATTTTGTTTTCTAACAGTGAGTGTTGAAAAAGTGGAACCAAAGGGATTATCGCATAGGAAGAATGATAGGAACTTTGAATATTCCTTTGAGGTAAGTTCCAAGGAATGAGAACTTTTAAATTTAAAAGAGGTATGAAAGGGACCAGCCTTTGGGGCACTCAAAGCCTTGAGGATTCTATTGCTTTAGCAGATGTCTTTTGACCAAAACTATGTGTTCAAACGCTATTAGCTTTGACACCAAAACTGTATCTGAAACATTTGATAAAATTTTTCTCATATTACATCACATCACAATATACTAGAACAAACACTATATTGAAACCATGTTCTAACTGGAGGTGAGCCATACAGCGATAGGGAAAATTGGGCATGGGTGTAAAGATGTTGAATAGCTAAAATTTAATTTTAGCATTTTAAAAAAAATGCGCTGAATATATTTTACTCTCAGTATAAGCCACAACAGCAAAAATCCCTGTGTCTTTTAGCTGCACTCTAATTCCCTGGTTGTAGATGATCCACTGGAGAAGCAGCCTCTTTGCTTCTTCTGTCCAAATGCTTCTGCCATTTTTCATAACTTCTTTCCCCAGCTTTCTACTTATTCTTGGCTGCTGTTTTATTATTGGCAATTTACAGAAGGAGAGAGAGTTGCATGTATAAACTGCTCTACTCAGAATATCACATGCATAACACAGGGGTGTTGTGCTAGAATTTCAGTGGGAATTACAGGTAGCTGTCGGCAAAATTGTTCTGGGGCCAACTTGTATAAAATAGTACTGAAAATTCAAATATATTTCTTTAATTTAGATTTGTATCCCATCCTCTCTGGGCAGATCTCATTGGTACTCTCTCACATTCAAGTGTCTGGAAAGGCAAGTGAGATGTAATCTAATAGAACCATCCTGCCATAGTTCTGAAGGCTGTATAACCTCAAGAGCTTAGTTAGTTCCTCACGTTGTATCATTTATCTGTGTGTAAAAGAGATTTTTTTAAAGCCTGTGGTGGTGCTAGAAACTCTGCTTTTCGTTTCTTGGTTTTGGTGGAACAAGTGCTGGGAAGAGGAAATTCCTCAATTACGTAATGTATTTTGAAACTCTCTCCTCTCACCAGTACTTCTGGCAGCAGCATCAGTTCTGGAAAATTGTGTGTGTTTGGTTGTCATCGATACTAGCGTCATGTAGAAATATCACTCTAATTTTCTCCCCCTCCCCTCTTTTTTAAGCATAAGGCAATATTTCCCCCATAATTTACAAATGCCTCTATCTCAGACTGAAAAAGTACGAAATTTAAAGTGCTGGATAAATTCTTGGGCATTGTGTTAAGATGTGAATATAGCTGAATTAAATCCGTCAGCCAACAGCCAAATGATCCTCTGGCTAGTGTTAATAAATTTTCAATAAATTTATTGAAAATACATGAAAGGGAACGCTGACCATGTTGGCTTGGTAAATCTTCAGGTACAAATCCATAGGCATAGGTTAGAAGCCCATCTCGTGTCCTGATAGGCAACTGATTTGCAGATTCTACAATGGGTTGTATTCTCGCACGCATTAGCCCCCATCATTAACAACTTGCACTGCAAGTGGGTGTGATTATTGCAATATGTTGACTGTTCCATCAATATGGAGTTCTCCCTTAGTAATACTTTGCTGATGTAAAGAGGCACATTTTGTGCTGCTTTTCTGCTTCAGACCTAAGAAGCAGAGTATAGCCACAGCTTTTGTACAAGTTACAGTAGGTGTTGACTGTAGAATTTGTTCATGTGATGGTTTTCGTGTCCTTTTTTAATATGGAATAGTTCCTCCCACATAGAGTAATGCTACCTGTCCGAAGGATGACATGTGAAATGCGCTCAGACTTACAGTATTATATTTGGTACACAAATTCAGATACAAAGTAATACACTATAATCAGCAAAGGATTTTGTGTAACAATGGGAGAGAAAAAAATGTTGCAATCTATGCCAGTACAGTTTAGTGAGAGTGGCGTAGCAGATTACTCAGAGGTCCCAGGGAGAAGGAAGGAAGATAGACATCTTTGGCATGTAAAAGTAGGCAGAGATACCTCCCAGAATCCCTTTTTCAGTCACCAATCTGAGGGCACTGGTCATGCATCCTAGCAAGGCCAATTCCAGATGTGTTTGATGCAGGTAACTCAAATTCTTCTTTCTTCCCAAAGGTCTTATGGTCTGATTCTTCAGTGACATTGGTAACAAAGTCTTCTGCTGAAGTGACTGAATTCATTTCAAAGGTAAAACGAATAAGATGTCTTGGGTTGTATAAAAAATGTTTCAGAAGCATCCTGAGGTATATTTTAGTATCAGTACAATTGAAACAGTGGCTATCTGCAAGGCACTGTTTTTAAATAAATTGTGTAAATAAGCTTGGGTTGGTTTGTTTCTTTCATTTTCAATTGTTGCATTCAAACGTATTGTCTTGTCTCTTAGTTAGGTCAAATGTACCCAGAAGAAAAATTGGAGAAATTCATTCCATGCCTAGCTGGTCCAGATTCATTTTACTTAGAAAGAAACCACATGGACCTGGAATCGGACCTTAGGTATGCTTTGCAAGTATTTTATGTCAGTGCAAAAAGGAAACTACACCAAATGGAAACCTGTTTGGGTCAGATACTTGCTGTTAATAATTCTCTCACTCTTTTGATTGTCTGCATATTGGTCTGTGAATGTTTTGTCAGATTTACTGGGATTTAAGTTTACTGTTAGTTTTATGCACATTTACCTTGACAGCATTTCCTTAGTGTTGAGTAATTATGCTCCAAATGTGGGGTGGCATATCTAGTACCTTCTGGACCCAGTACCAGCACTGGCAGTGGCTGTACCTGAATTGCTATTACATATGTTTAAGTCTTTCAAGCAGTTCTACTTGGTAGGGGTTTTTATTGGCCCCTTGTTTGCAGTTTTAGGAGCCAAAAGGGCCCATCAGATACAATAATAATCAGCCATTTGTGAAAGTTTATTTTGATAGCACCATCTATATACCCAGCACTTTACAAAGAACAGGTTTGACTGGTCTTTACTCCCAGCGGGATTACAAATATAAAAACAGACACAGTGAAACAATGATGGCAGCAATAAACATTCTTCCATTATTTCATTTACCCAGTCTTGACTAAATTTCAGCAGGGTATTGGGACTAGGGAGCTATTCTAGAGGCTCCCAGCAAAGTGGTTTGAGGAGGCATTTTGGGTGGTAGTTGCATGCATAAGGAGAGAGGTAAAATTGTTTCAGGGACCAGGGACCTTTGAGTGGCAATAGTAGTTTGTGATGGATCTGTTAGAGGACAGGAAGCCTGCATATGGAGAGATTCCACTTCATGGCCTGAGTGACAAGAGAGGTGAATCATTTTGGTGGAAGATAATGGTGCCAAGTTCCCTAACAAGCAAGTTTTAAAGTACAAAGAAGGAATCATACTAGCAGCAGAAGGCCAAGTTATAGCTTGTGGTAATGCAGCTCAAATGAGTCTTAAGGACTCCGCTGCAGCTTTTTAGATCCTAACTAGGTCAGAACATTATTTGGCCCTTGAAATGATAAGCCAGGCTCAGTAGATAAAAATAGTTACTCTAGTAGGAAGTAGGCTGTATTTTGAGGGCTCCAATCAAGTTTAGAAAATCATAATTTATAGTACTCAGTGGTGTGTTGGAAACAAAATTTCTGTGTATCATTTAGGCTCAAGGAATGTCTTTCTTCACTTTTGCTAGGATTGACAGAACAGCACAAGTAATTTCCCAGGCTGAGACAGGAAGGATGTGACTCTGGTAACAAACCAAATAGTGCATCAACATTTAGTTAGTTTCTTCCCAGTATTGAAATTCATGTTTCGCTGACATGAGCAATATAATAGTAGAAATAACTTGGATCACTGCAGCTATTGGCTTTGCAAGTTGTAAGGACATGAGGTTTCTGGGCTTTTGGGATCAGTTTTAATTAGTCCACCTTTGCTGTACTAACTGGCATATCCATACAGTGATTGCTGTTTCATAGAAGAGTTGGAGTCCAGATTCTTTTTCTTTTTTAAAAAACTGGATTCATTACAAGTTTGAGGCTCCAAAACTGTAGTGCCTGCATTTTTCATATTAATGATTTTCACATGTCCCTGATCACTGTAAAATAAAGCCACAGTCATGGGACCATAGAGATTGTAATTGGGCCAAGGGTTCCAGAAGAGCACATACCAGTTGACTTGCCAGATGTTGTGATTTGGTCTGGATTGTTGAGGTTTGATTATTTTTCTCCCCACTCGTCTGCAAATCAAATACTGCCTTAACAGTTTGGGTCTTGTGATCCCTAGTAAATGATCAGAACTGTGATTAAAAATGTAAATGCAAGAGAAACATATTCCCAATTTGATCTCTTCTCCATTCCTGCTTCTAAGCAGCTTGTGGGACCTTCAAATACTTAGTTGCTTTCAAACAAGCCTGTGGAGAAATTATGACAATATGTTTATATATAGCATGTAGTTAGCATATGTTTCTAGGGAGCTCAGTCTTTTTAATTTCAAGAGAAAGCAAAGCACCGGCAGAGGAGAACATTTAAAAGCCTGTCTGCTGTCTTTCACTTCTGTTGATCTTCTGTTGAATTTATTATGAGCAACACTATAAAATATTTCCTCTGCTGAAATTTTCATTGTTCAGAATTCCATCCTTATCTACATGTACACTTCAAAATTTGCCCTCCATTTTAAATATTTACCTTGGGAAGTTTTAAGTGGTTGATTTTAGCCAGTGAGGCCCTAACAGCTTGGGACTAGGTTCTCTCCAAGACCACCTTTTTCCATATAGTCTGCCCAGGTCATTGTAGTCTTTGGATGGGGTTCTTATGATGGTACCATGTCCTGCTGAAGTTTGGCTGCCTGGGGTTCAGAGCAGGGTCTTTTTATGTTATGATACCCACCTTGTGAAATGAGCTCCCTTCTGAATTATGGTGCTGGAGAAGACTCTTGAGAGTCCCATGGACTGCAAGAAGATCAAACCTATCCATTCTTAAGGAAATCAGCCCTGAGTGCTCACTGGAAGGACAGATCGTGAAGTTGAGGTTCCAATACTTCGGCCACCTCATGAGAAGAGAAGACTCCCTGGAAAAGACCCTGATGCTGGGAAAGATGGAGGGCACAAGGAGAAGGGGACAACAGAGGACGAGATGGTTGGACAGTGTTCTCGAAGCTACCAGCATGAGTTTGACCAAACTGCAGGAGGCAGTAGAAGACAGGAGTGCCTGGCGTGCTCTGGTCCATGGGGTCATGAAGAGTCGGACACAACTAAACAACAACACCCACCTTGTGAAATGAGCTCCCTAATGTACCTTTTTGTTTACCCAGATATTTCCTGACTGCTGATACTGAATTTTTCTTTGTTGCTGAAATTATGTTTTTTGATTAGTGGACTTTTAACTGTTACTAGTTTCATGGTTCTTCTGTGTATTGTAAACAAATTTTGAAAAAAGTGGCATGCATTTGTACACACCTACACATATACATATATTGTGATTTATAGTGCTTGGTTAGCAGCAATACGTACAAATTCAGATTAGATTCAAGTTTTTTTAGCACATTGCAGTGTTAATATGACCCACTTCGCATTTCAGAAATTAGTAGGTGTTTGCGTTTGTTGTGTATACTCCGTATCAAGAGAACCATATTCTTCTCATTGACCACTTGTGAGGTTCAGGGCTCCTTGTGACAATTTACACATTGTAACAAATAGCATTTGTCTGTAGGGACCTCCTCAGTATATGTTCCTGGTATTTCCATAGTGTGTCAAGTAGCTGTTTGTGTCCTGTGTGCTAAAATGCTCATTTTGGCACTCTTCTGTTAAAAGCTGCAGTTTTGATCTTTGTGGTGCAAATGCAAAGACACCATTACTCAGTTGAAATCATTTTTCAGGTATTTGGCATCATTACCTTCCCACATCTGGAAAAATGACCACGCCAAGAAATTTTTCAGCACTTCATCTCACTCCCAGCAATTTCAAAGTTCAAGTGAGTTTTATGATTCATTTCTCCCTATTAACAAACATGTAAATAGACATTTTACCACTCAGGCCTTGTCCAAACACCTGATCTCCTTGTTTTTAGGTCCAGGCAACACTTCCCTTTATAAAGTAGGTACGACGCTGGGTGCTTCCGGAAGGTGAGATGAATTTAGTGTATGTGTGATGTAGGGAAGCTATAGCATGCTATTCAGATTTCTGTATGATGTGAAACATTTTTCACTATCACTTTGAAAGTGACTTCATAGATTGCCCCTTCATTCTTTGTGTGGAATAAATTTGGTATTGCTGGCATTATGTCATCCTTCTGTTCTGAGCATGTTTAGATGACCCAATGATAAACTCAAAAGACATTCAAAGGTGGCATTTTACTTTGTACAGGTGCTTTATTTCAGTGGAGAGAATTAACACAGAAAATGTTTAGTTGCCTTTGAACGTTTACACATCATTTACAGTTCTGACGTAAGATTTCCCATGTATATTCTTCCATGGAAACAAATTCCTCAAAACACTTATGAGGATATAAATACTAACTTAGAACTGGCCTATGAAAAGCAGCTAAAACTCATCCCTATGTTTCTATACAAGAGGCTCATGTTGAAGTAAATATGCCGGGTGGTTAGTGACTTACTGCATCTACATAATCCTCACTTCTGCTCCCTTTTCTCGGTTATGCCTGTTGGCACTGTCAGATCAGTAATTCCTTAACCTAAGCAGCTGGAGTAACTGTGGCCTTACATGTGCCAGCCCTCTGACTTTTCATTGTTATGCTGGCTCTTCAGAAAGATGGCAAACTGCATCATGGATCAAGGGACATGCTCTAGGATGAAATGAGAATGTACAGCATTCCTGTTCTTGGTTTGATGCATAGAATAGTTTCTCCTTCTATGTTTGCAGACCTATCTGTGGCGTAGCTGGTATCCAGTCTTCACAGAACAGTCTCCAGCATCATGTGCAGCATCCGGCTGCTACACCTGTTGCACTCCCCCACTGCACTCATACAGGTGGGGCTGCATCCTCACTCACTTGCCGCTCCCAGTTGGAGAACTCTTCGTCGGTATTGACTCCCAGTCCTCAAACTCCCCAGGAACAAAATGGGATTTTAGACTGGCTGCGGAAACTACGCTTGCACAAGTACTACCCTGTTTTCAAACAGCTCTCAATGGAGAAGGTAGAGTCCTGGCTTGGCTAGGGGGAACCAGTTTGCTGTGTTTGTTTTGCTGTATTAATCTGTGGTATAGAGAGAGAATGCAAATTTGGGAAAGGCTTAAGACTGATTAGAAATGCAGATATGGCTTCTTCAGCTATTTGGCTTTCTGGCAAAAGTCTTCATCTAGTGGCTTATTTGGAAGTTTCTTTGTGAAATGTTGACACACTACAAGTATTTACCCTCTAACAAAAGCTGTTGCGCATAGATCAAACATCCCTCTATGATGACTTTTTTTTCTGGATGCATGAGTATTTCTTCCTAGAAAGCAAAATTCCTCATGTGATCTGAGAAAGAGTGGAGATGCTGTGCCTTGCTCAAATGAATGCCACTCTTTTTAACAGTTTTATTCACAACTCTGTTCAGATATGTTGTAAGCTAATCACGTTACTCTTGGGGGGGGGTTTAAAAAATATATATATATAGCAGAGTGCCCTCTAGTGGATTCTTTGCTCTTTTTTTTTTTTTTTTTTTTGCTCTCAAATCTAAAGAGAATAGCTATTCTACATATTTTGCTTTAAAACTAAGCAAAATATGTAAATTAACTATATTCATTAGTTTCATAATGAAGCTTCTGTCAAGTATGCCATATTAGATAGCATTTTTAAATGCATACTATAAAATTGACTTTCCCTTTTTTCCTAAGTTCCTGAGCCTTACTGAAGAAGATCTGAATAAATTTGAATCCCTTACAATGGGTGCAAAGAAGAAGCTCAAGACCCAGCTAGAGTTGGAAAAGTAGGTATTAAAGAAAACTGGCTTCTTCCATGTTATTTCAGGATCTTTTCCTCCTAATTTTTCCAGTAAAAATGCTTGCTGTGGACTTTGCCTAAGGAAAACCCAGAGGTAGGACTGGGTTAATTCAGCACTAGTTGAATTAAAACTTTGTTGCATTTATACCCCATGCATGTGTCTAGAATGATAAATCTAAAAATACCAGTAGGTTATATGCAATTAATTTTTACTCAAGGGAGACCCATTGAAATTAATAGAATTGAACCTCTTTAGTAGGCTTACTCTAAGTTAGTTGGATACCACATATACTTTAAATTAGAGAACCTATTCAGATTTAAATCCAAGTTTATTTTAATAAATTCCTTCCCACACTTCCCTTTTCATTCCAGGGAAAAGTCTGAGAAAAGGACCCTCAATCCAGCTACATCTCCTTCCTTGAGCACTGGGGTGGCCAGAGTTCCTCCTACCACTCATATTGGTCCTATCCAAAGCATTCGTGGTAATCATACAGCAGGTAAACAGGCTATGAGGTTTGAATATGTATATTTTCTACACAGGAAAGATTGGCGCTTGTCTAAATCTTGTAACATACTGGATAGCAATGTAGTTCAGGATAGTCATACTTAGAAGAGTAGACCCATTGAATTAATAGACTCAAGTTAATTACTTTCCATGGATCTATTTTTGAGCCTGGCTAACAATGGCTATCAGCCATATGTACTTGGGAGTCGCAACAGATTTTGTCTGTCTAAAGATGACTTAACAGTACCATTCACATTACTTGATTTTTCTTCTTCTCTTCCCCGCCTCCACAAGAGTTACGTGTAGATGTTGATCAGCCAACCCTCTCAACCCCCCGCGAAGGAAGCTCTTCAGAATACTCCAGCTCCTCTTCTAGCCCCATGGGAATCCATACCCGGGAGGAGAGCTCAGACAGTGCTGAGGAGAATGAGAGACGTAAGGAAAGCTGTCTCGTTGTGTTGCAGCATCTAACGCATTTAGGTGACTGGTCGTACCTGACATCTGTCTATCTTGTAGGTTTAGAGGTCCACTTGGAAGCCTCAGAAAAGGAGAAGCCAGTAATGTTATTGAATCACTTCAACTCCAGCTCAGCCAGGCCCACTGCTCAGGTTTTACCAGTGCAGAATGATGCCGTGTCCAGTCCATCCGGTCACCACACCTTGCCAGTACAGATGATAGCTGCGGGCTCCCCTCACATCACTCCAATTAGAATACTGAACTCTATGCACAAATCAGAGCGAGGGAATACAGACATGAAGCTCCTTTCGTCATCTATGCACTCGCTTTTGTCTTTAGAAGACAGGACAAAATTCTCACCTGGCACACCTCGAAGTGGCATCAAGATGGAGAAGAGCTTTGGAAGTACTGTTGTGGATGGGATGCCAGCCTCTCCCCATCAGCCCATGCAAGTGCTCTCTGGAGTTTCTGAAAATGGCTCCTCTACACCTTCAATTAACTTTGGTCCAAGGACCAAAATGGTACATGCTTCTACTCTAGACAGAGTGGTGAAAACAACCCAGCAGCCGGGAATAATAGTGGAAACAAGCACCACAGCCACTGTAACTTCCAGCACCGTCTTCCATGTGGCACGACCCCCCATAAAACTCCTGGTATCCTCTTCGGTTCCTACTGATTCAACCATTGTGGGGCAGTCTTCCTGCTCCAGTAATATGCAATTCAGTGTGTCCCCAGCAATAATAAACCCCCGGACTGCTCTCTATACAGCCAATACCAAAGTGGCCTTTTCTGCCCTGAGCAGTATGCCAGTAGCCCCAATGCCCAGCAGCAGCTTCTGTGCAAACAGCAACACTGCCTCTTCTAGCAGTCACCCCTCCACATCCTTTGCAAATATGGCAAACCTACCCAGTTGTCCTGCTCCCAGCTCCAGCCCCACGCTTTCATCAGCTGCCGAGAACAATTTCTACAACAGCAGTAGTAGTGGCTCAGGAGGAAGTATCCCAGTACCAAATCAGAATCACCACCATCACCACCACCATCAGCAACAGCCTCCTGGATGCATGGTGTGCAGTTCCTGTGGCTGTAGTGGGAACTGTGGTTCAAGCGGCATGACTGTCAGTTATGCTAATTACTTCCAGCACCCCTTTTCCGGACCGTCAGTGTTTACTTTCCCATTTCTGCCCTTCAATCCACTGTGCAGCAGTGGCTACATCAACACGCAGCAGTACAACAGCAGCTCAGCCTTCCCTATGGTTCACTCCCCTTACAACAGTGGCATAACACCAGACTCTGTCATGAGTGGGCAGTCTACGTTTGCAGTGCCACCAATGCAAAGCTTTATGGCAAGTACAGCAGGGGTGTACCAAGCACAGGGGATGATGAGCAACAACAGTGGTACAGGCCATAAAAAGAATGGGAATCTGTCCTGTTACAATTGTGGAGCCAGCGGTCACCGAGCTCAAGACTGCAAGCAGCCACCAATGGATTTCAATCGACAAGGTTAGGAACATAATTGGCTTGCCAGAAGTGCAGTTGGTAGATTGCTCAGAATACAGGTTTGGCTGCTTAGGGAAAGGGGGTGGTAGATAAAGGGAAATCTGAAACTGGTCAGTAATTTAAAGTGATGGCAAGTCTGAGCATGTACAAGTGGAATCCACTGTAGGTCTCATACTTTGCCAATAGTTTTTACTCTTGCGGATGAGCAGTAGTCCTCTGAAGCAAACCTGAGAGAACCAAAGTACAGGAGTGGTAAAATGTTGCTCTGGCGTGAGCATGCAGAGCCCAGATAGTTTTGTGGGGTAATAAGGGGTTGGTTTCTTGTCGTAGTAAGCTTTGAGATTCCTCACACTCAAAACTGGTATCCATGCTGCTCTTGCCTTATTTCACATCTACTGCTAATATGTTCATTCCTTATCTATGAACAGCATAGTGCTTAACTGTGTGATGTGTCATTGCTTGTGAAATGTAGACTTCACAAAAGTCTTACACTTGCTGACTTGTATTTCTCTTCTCCATGCAGGTACATTTCGGTTAAAATATGCTCCACCAGCTGAAAGTTTAGATTCCACAGATTGACAGTAACTCCATGGACTTCATTTTTTGTGATGGCAAAAGCCCATGGAGTAATTACAGAATTTCAAATTGGAATCTGAGAAGTCCACTTGTTGAGCTTATTAACATTATTTTTTTAATCCAAAGGTGCTCTACTTCACTACACTAGGAAGAAACTGAAGCTTAGGGGTTTATCAAACCCATTTTTACTGATTTGCCAAAATTATAACATGGATCTTAAATGTTGGACCTTCCAGATGGGAGGTGAAACTGGCCAACTACCCTTTTTTGTTGTAAACAAACTCCTGCACTTTTGCTGAAGAATGTTGCCATACTTTGATCTTCTGTGCTGGAAACTCGAACTCCCGGGCAGCTATGTTGTAATCTGGAGTGAGAGCTAGAGGTTGACGGTACAGTAGCCATTTGCCTGCTGGACTCTGACATTTGAGGCTAGGTAAACATGTCTACTTTTTCTCAAAAACTAATCAGGCACTACACTCTGGGATTTTAAAGGATTGCACTACAGAAGAATGTATAATTCTATCTGCACTTTTAGCAGACTGAGATCAGTGCGAGAGACGTTCCAATGGTTGGAAATAGGCACCAGCAGGCTATGTGAACTTCTAATAAAGAAATCTTAACCCTCCCTCTCTTCCAAAAGAACAAAGGTAGAAGTTTCAGTTCATTCTAGAAATGGTTATGCTATGCTTGTCGGCATTTATTTGTCAGTCATGGATTAAACTTACGTTTCCAAGGGTCTAGTGCCAGAGACTGAGCTCAAACAGGTCTTTAAAAAAATACTTTTCCTCTACAACTTCAAATCTTACCATATATTAGTTTCTGCCACAGGAAACAGTACTCTACCTTTGAAACCGAGTTTTAAAACACAGACTCCTGCAGCAGAGTTTGCAAGTTGTTGCTTTACTTTGCATAGCAAAAGTCTTTCTACAAGGGCTCTTGCTTACAGGATATAGAAGTCACAAAGTAAGAAACAGCTGTACATCTTAACCACAACTCGGGTTTGTAGTCTGCCTCCTTTATTTGAAATACATAGAGTATTGGCTTTGATGTTAACTAGTTAGAATTCTTTTCCACTAAAGCCAGCAAAGCTCAGAACTGAAACATTGAAGACCTACCTGGTCAAAAGGAGGCATACCTTTTTGTATTCATGCTGAATTGGTTGTAGCTATCTTCTTTCATTGATAGGGCTGAAGTTTAAACTGCCCCACATAGGACATTTTAGTGGCTGTGCACAATGTTACTATGGGGGTGGCAAATGAGTATTTCTGCTTAAAAGTATTGTATGGTTGAAGGTGCAGGGAGGTGGGGTTGGCTGTATCACTGCACTGCATATCCATGAGGTAGTAAAACAGTGGATCTTGTGGAAATAATGGTAGGATTGACAGAAAACCAGGTACTCCACTATTGTTTTCTATATCATCAGAGATAAGCTCTATTATCCTTACCTGTTGCCTTTAAAAACAAACTGGTGTATTCTCTTGGGTGTAGGCATTCAATGGGTTTTGCATATTCAACTCTGGGAGAAGCTTAGCATGAGCTTCCTGCCATTTCTCAGCTTCATAGAGACCAAGTCCAAAGTTGTAAAAACACATGGTTTGTAGCAGCCCTACATCCAACTTCAGTTATTTCTATGCAATGAAGTGCTAGACTTTCATATCCTCAGTTTGGCTTTACCAAAACAGTATTACATATAGGGTTAGATCCAGCCCACAATATTTAATTATGCGTGTAATGACTGAACTTCTGAGACGGCTAACAGAGGTGGATACCATTAGGAAACTTGTAAAACTACCAGAGGTAATGAGAACTGACAGAGCAATTTACTTTGCCTTAATGACCCTGATTGACATCAGCAGAAATATGCCACTCTGTACTAAATCTGTCAGTTATTGTTTACTCTTAAAAGTTGGGAGCCTTTCCATTGGCCCAAAATGTGCCAAAAGCCAAATGTATCAGTTCTTAAACAGAAATAACCCAACACCATAAAACTTTCCAGGATCAACAGAAAGCCTTTATCAGGCAATTAAATTGGAAAGTTTCTAGAAACATGGTCCCATGAGCGGTATGATGTTCAGAAATATAGTTTCCATTCATATAAAAAGAAAGCTGTCTCAGCTAGCTGTTGGGCTGTTAAACAAAACTGTTTAACTTAACTAGTGGACAAGTGGAATTACCAAGCTTTGGAGAGCCAATTGCCTTGTTCGTTTCTAAAGGTAAACTGAGACATACAAAGGGAAGCCTACATAGTGACTTAATTTTATTAAAGCTGTTCTCTATTTCATCCACAAAGTGGCTGCCATTGTTTCATACAGGCAGAGGACTTTGAAGCAAGACTCAAGTGCAAGAGGAATGGACACTAGCTGCATAGATCATAGTTTGGCTGAAACTTTACACTAGAGAATGTAACAGAGAATGTAACTTGCGTCATGAAGAGAGCATAAAACAGAACCATCAAAAGCTCTTGTCTGTATGAAACAAACTTATGTCCTAAAAACTGGCATGGCAAACTGCTGGAGAATTGCTATTTGCATATAACTAAGGTTTCAACTAGGCATGACTTAATGGTAAATTTCTCGAGCAGTATGCGGGTCCATGCCTGAACAAAGAAGGGTCTTTCTTAATTATGTCAAACCCTTTTTTTCATGCCAACCTAGAATTCTGTTAGAGACACCCAAATGTAAGCCACCCCAAGTAAAAGGCAAGTTATTCAATGGGTACAATACCATTTTTATGGGAAAAGCCCTAAACTGAGGCCAACTTAATTATTTTAAGGTGGGAGGGAAGGGTGGGTATTTTGTTTTGCTTCTGAATAGACACTTATAAGCCTCTTAAGCTGCTTTACTTAGATATGGCCAAAGGCAGAATTAAAATAGTAATTCAGAAAGCAACAAATATTCAAACAATTTTTACTCTTCCAACTACCTTTGGAACTATTTCTGCATACTAACTTCTTATAAACATAGGAAGAGCCTATGTCTTGCAGCACAGCTTAACATCTTTCTTTTCAGAAATAACTTTCCATTAGGAATGAAGGAAACACCTCTGCCCATTTCGAGCCATTTCTTTTACATTATATTACAAATGTGCATGTAACTTTATATAAATATTAAAAGTTTTGTAAATATTTAATATCCACCTAATTTGATTTTGAATTGTAAATGTCAAGTATTCTGGTATTTGAATTTTTATGTTTTATTATACTTTGTTAAAGGTAAAATTGTACATTTTTAGAATGTTTTTATCTGAGTAAATTTAATGTACTGAACAAAAATTAAAGACTATAGTAGTGTCTTTTCAGACATCCTCACTTTTAATATTTTTTTTTCCATTTTCAGTGGGAGGCTAAAGAAAACTTACTGCAAGCGCAGCAGGTTCAACCAAAGGCTAACATAAACATGCATTGTCTCAAATGTGGCAGCTGTAGACAGGTACTGCAGAGCTATCCAACAGCATTATCTGCAAGTTGTCCATTTTAGGTAGGTGCTCTGAAGGGTACAGAAAAGCCACACTGCAGCCTGGGATATCAGTTTCTTCCGTCAGGAGCTTTCCCATGTTCTCATACAGGTACTTCTCAGTCTCATTTGGAATCCAGTATCTTGCCCACACTCAGAAAGCAGGCAGTGTTGTTTTTCATAGCTCAAGCATCTTCACAAGTGTCATTAGTATGGCCACAGAATCTCCTACTATTGTGACAATGTTCTATTCTGCAACAGTAAAGGAATCTGAGCCAAAGTTGTGGGAGGCTGAAGGCTTTTGTTCAATTCTGTCTACTGCTCTTCATATACAGCATTAAGATCGTTTTAAAATGGACCTATATATGCGCTTAACTTCTAATCAAGTTGAGATGGAATCATCCATTTCAGCACTTTAAAAAACAAAAGAAAAATCAACATTTATACAAGAGCAGCCATTAGCCCATTGTAAGGATGGCTGTCTTATGAAGAAATAGTAACTGAACAGAAGAGTTTAAAATTTTACAGTGAAGTAAAAGCTCACAGTGAACTTGTTAGAAGCAAGCATTGAACAGATGCATGCAAAGGTAGAAACTGCATGTCATATTGATATTTTACAGCATGTCAAGATTTAGCCTCTTTTCTCCACATAATAAAAATTTGTTTGCTATAACATATAATTAAATTCACACGCATTAATATACAAGGATAAGTCTTAGCTTACTACATTTCACTGTATAACAAATGGGGAAGCAGGACACTATCTGAATTACTTTCCTTTTGCACAGGACATACCCTGTTTACAGCAAAATTAAAAGTCCCTATGCAACTGACTGGAAGCAGTGATCAAACTTCTTTGCAACTTTAGATATTGCCCAGTCTAAAACAAAGGGAAATGCTTTTTGAGTTTTGATAGTTTGAATGCAGCTAAAGGAAACAAGGGCTTTCTGCCAACGAGGAAATACAAAAATGTTCTTCATGTATTCCAATGAAAATCAAGAACTTGGGTAGTGAGGTTAATATGCTAAATATAAAGAAACATCAACAGCTGTGAGGCTTGCCAATGTTTACTGTATTACTTTGGCAATTGGCTAACCTCAAAACCCTGCTACCTCCCAATGCTTTCTGACTGACAAAATGAAGTCCTCTTTGCTGAGGGTTTGGGTTGATTTAATTAGAATAAAATTAACAAGGTGTAGAACAGCATACCAAACTCTGGGTAGACTGAAGCTTTTCTTTGACAACAGTTATGTATATATTTCCTAAAACTAGCATAAAGCTGTAATGTTTGGTATATAACAATAATTAGCAATCTGATGTTTTGCCTTCTAAAGTAACAGTACCAATGAATTAATGCCTACCCCTTTCATCACATGCACTGATCTATCAAAACAAGTTAAAAGAAGCAGACCATTACTCCTATTTGTTCCCTTTCTTAAAAAGCAGTTTTCAGGAGCTGAAACAGGACTTAACATTATGAAATGTCACACGCAAATATTTCAGTTTGCTGCTAAATGCTAGCCCATTTTCTATGATTAATGCAAACATCCCTTTTATTGGCAACTTAACACACACACACATACAGTATAGTTTAAAATTCCAGAGGCTTAAAGCAAATGTGCCTGTGCAAATTTTATAGCAGGTCTACAAAGCTGCACTGCTTGTCTATACTGGCACTCATCTGTTCAATATTCACAAATAAAACAGTACGGTGAGAACACCCGCTAAGCACAACTACTGTGAGCAGGTTGGTGACATCCCTTTGTTTTTTCCTGTGGGAGGGAGGGGTAAAAACTATCCTAGGCTACAAGCCACTGGGGATGGTTTACACAGATTTCATTCCAAATGTTTCCTGAGAGGCATACACCATGTACAGGAATCCGTCCTCGTCCTTTTCACTTTCATACACCTCCGAAATTGGTGTTGAAACGCTCACCATGCTGTGTCCATTCACCAGTAAGAAGAAAGCTTGATTGGAATTCAGCTGCAGCCGACGCCTAGAAGACAGGAAACTGAATGGACACTTCGCTTGGAACATGGCTAACAAATTTAAATGCAGAAGCAAAATACAAAAAAAGAACTGCCTTTAGAAATTCCAGGTTTAGCAACAGTCTCCTCCTTTGCCACATCCAAGAATCACATGAATACCAGAAAGCATGTGTGATTAGAGCACTTCTGAAGGCAGCCTCCTCACCCAAGCAACATCAGAGGGGATGGACTTGCAACTACACTGATCTTATAAAGCCTCAAGTGAGACACTAAGGCCTGCTGTGTTGCCTAAGAGGAAGGACAACACTGCTAGAGATAATGTGCATGTTAGGTTGTTGCTTTTAGATGCTAACCACCCATTTTAACCATTTCAATGGACTACAGAGCACATCAGTGCCAGCTACAGCAAGGAGTTTACTCAGTAACAGGCACCACACTCCAGAATTATAAAGAGCCCATATAATCAAGTTCGCTTTCTGTGAAGAGTTACCAATAGAGACGGAAAGCTGTGCCAGCGTAATTCCTGTTACGATCAAGCATCAGCAAATATGCTTGCCATGCAGAGTGTGGCACTGCTCCGTATCAAGCAACCATCCTAACTTTGAAGTTGCAGAGGTGGGCAGGAATTGTCTGCTGAAGATCTCTGCCACCTTCCAAGTTGGGTGGAAAACTGGCATCTGCATGGCAAAGGCAGACCTGAAGAGCCTTGGCTCTAACAGAACCAACAGCATCCCTCCCCCCACCAAAAAAACCACCTAGCCTCTTTCCTGCTCCTACCACATCCTAGAGGCATACAGAACAACTACAGGCAGTGGCACTGAACAAAACAATCTCCACTCAACCTCAGAGAAGTTGTGGCACCTTCAGGCAATGGAGCCCAACCATGCACACTCCCTGCCAGGCTTTTCTGTAGGAAGGAGGGAGGCTTAGCAAGACCAGGTTTTTTTGCTTTGCCAACAAATAGGTCAAACACTCTGGACCTTTGTTATGATTGTTACTTGACTTTTTAAAAAAACTCACTTGGGAAACCCTTAATATATAGCACAAGCTACTGTCCTGAATGAGAGACCTTTCAGTAAAGCAGGTAGGTTAGATACCTGATAATCTTGATCAGCTCACTCATGTTGACATGATCTGGGACCAGAAACTTTGTTTTATCCAGAATGGGAAGTTGCTTTTCTCCTTTATACCTTTCAATGATTACCTGGAGGAAAATGGTAAAGTTAGGACTTATAATTTAGGACTTTTCAGTATGGTGAGCCACAGGCATATTCTTGCTGGATACCTATGGGTTTGTTTAATGCAATTCTACTTTGTACTACAGTGGTTTATAATTTTATTATTTCTATCATTTTATTGTATGCCACCTTGCATTTTTAATGAGGCTCAGCATTGAAATTCCTAAAACAAACCCAGTCACCTGAATTGAGCTGTGAAAAAGAGCTGCAATAGAGAAGACCCCAGCCTTGTGGGGAGAACTAATTCCATTCCTGGCACAGGTTTGCAGTGAAAGGCTAGCATGCCCTCCTCCCCACCTGTCACCCCAATTTCAGCCCCTTCTCCATCTAGTTATGCATAAACAGGGCAAGAGGACTACAATCAGGAAAACCTGGGAGCAGCAAACAATTGACTTCTGTTATGTAAAATGAAATGGAGGGAGAAAATAAAAATCTTAACTAGGGCAAATATCTTTGCAGCCTCTAGTATGGATGATTTCACTGCTAGTCCCCAAAGTGCAGGTGTTGCCACTACCTACCAGGTTATTTCCCTGATTTAAGTCTCACCAAATGACAGACAATAGAGTTGAAAGTCTACTCACTGGTATCTTTGTAGGATGCTGCTCTCGAATAAGTCTGACATCTTCTACTCTTTGTTCTACAGGGGAGAAAAAGAAAGTTGTACTTAAATGCTTGAAGAGGCAGTGTTGTCAGATATATAATATCTACACAGAACAACCTGTTATATTGGTGTTTCATTGCCCTGGAAGAGAAGCACACACAGAGGCAGCAGGTTTTAGGAAGAGTAGGATATAAATCAAATAAATAAATCATAAGCAGAATGAGAGGCGCTTAAACCACGGTCACATTAGTATACCCAAGCTGATAGCATTAGAAGCAAGGTTAACTGGCAGTCTTTCTAGATCAGGGTGGGAATGCAACTCAAGCGCTGCTGAAAATTCATACAGGGAATGAAGAAGCTACAGTGGAAAGGGGGAGGCACAAGAGAAAAAGGAGTACTTGCCCACTTTTGACTGTAGCCCCACAAATGAAGCTGCTAACTGATGCCCCCCCCCCCACCATACCTGTGTGCTAGTAGAAATTCTGCAGCACAATTTATTAACAGGAAGGGTGGGGACAACTTAAGACAAACTCGGGGGGGGGGGGAGAAAATGCCATCTGAAAAATAAAGAAGCATAACCATTCATAGTGAAAAGTTAAAGCAGGCAAGTTAAGTTGAAGAAAAAAAAAGTTGAGCTTAGTTGGTTTAAAGGCACAGAGTAGTACAACAAATCTGCTAAGGCTGAAGTAGTTCTAAATCTGAGAGCATTTGGGAAGCCCAAGGACCCAGTCTGAGGGCCATGGGAAAGGAGCAAACACAACAAAGAGTCTTATCGCATAAGACTAGACTAGAGCCCACTTCACAGCTTATGTCATAATGAAATGTTAGTTTTAAGGTGCTACAAGACTCTTTGTTTTTACTGCTAAAAGGACTAGAAGTTAGTGAGAAAACATGGCTATCCCCTCAAGGAAAAGTGCTCTATGTAAATTAAAAGTATAAAATATTAATTTCATCAAAACATTTTAAATATATCTTATAGTTATTGCATTCTTAAAGCTAAAGAGCTTCCACTAGGTTTCCCCACCCCCAGCCTAGAGGACTGTTGGTGTCCAAAACTCCTTTGCAAAGGAAAACAAACAGCTAGAACGACCTTTACTTTCGTTTTCAGCGGCACAGCAGCAAAACAAAGCCTCAATTCTTTTTCCGATCCAACATGCAAGCAGGAAAACCAGTTTAAGCAGAACAAAAAGAGTAACAACAAAAGCAACAGCCTGAGTCTTTCTGTATTTCTTTTTTAAGTGATAGTAATAACTAAGGGACATTTACAGTAGAACCTAACTAGGGCTTGTTACATCAGGATTTTTGGATCATATTACGAAGCTGAAACTTGGTGGACTTGGCTGGAAGGCTAACTAATTCACAAGCCTTTGCTACAGCCAATATTTGTTATTTAATCTGTCACTAACTCCTGAGAGGTGGAGGTAATTGCCCAACGTTGTTCCCAAAACTTCCTGCTTCAGTCTGGAGGTCACCCTCTGTTTTGGTCATGACCAGTATTAGGAAAATTGCAGCCCAATGATTCAACATTACCCTCTGCTTCCTCACATAACAACAAACTGACACAGCAGATCGGAGACAAACAAATCCATGGAATCCAAGCAGTTGAACTGCTTAAAGTTGTGCAGGCAATACCCAGGAAAGAATAGGGAAGGGGATCTGTCATAAGTACTGAATCCTTCCACATCGCTAAGGGAAGACACCCCAGATAAAGCCTGGGAATGAAAATACAAACACATGCAGCATCCAGACAAGAAGTTCTACACTACAGCATCCAGCATATATGGTAATCTGGCCTTCTCACATTCAAAATACAATATACTCAAGATAAACAGCACCATCTCCAGTGTTTTGACAACTGATCAACAAAGGGTAGGCCCACCACCCTCTAAGTGCGGGGGGTGAGGGGAAAGGGGTGCTACAGCAGAGTGCAGAGCAGGCACGATGCCAGGCAGGGAAAGAGGTTGGCACCGGGGGGGGGGCTGTTTACTCCTCTGGCTCTTGAGCTCCACGGAAGCCGGCAGAGCCGTCAACAGGCCCTGCATTCGCCTCAAACACAACACCTCAGCCCCCTCCAACCCCGGCCTCCAACCACCAACAGTCATCCTCAGGGCTAGCCTTCAATCCTTAAGGGGTTTCGGGGGGGGCGGCGGAAAGTAATGCAAGGGGGTCCTCCTTACACTCCCAATTTGGGGGGTGGGGTGGGGAATAACAGTCATGGTGGGTGGTGAATCACTCTGCCCAAGATCCAGAACTAGGAGATGGGAAAAAGGTGATTACTGTATTAAAGGGGGGGGGTACGACTGTGCCACCAACCTATAAACCCGCCCCCCATGGCCGACGGAGAGTGCGTTAACAGGCCAAACACCTTCTCAAGGACCTCCGTGAGGGAAGAAGGGGGGGGGAAGCCTCATTCCCCCCCCAACAATGGAAGGGGGTGTTTTGCCTTTTCCTCAACTCTTCTTCCCTTGCCCCAGCGAGACCCACTTACCCTCTCCCCACCGCCACACATATAGCCCACATAGCGCCCGCCGCCACGTTCATGGACCATCTCCCCAGCTCTTCACTGTTCCCTGCTTCTGAGTATCCCCCCTCCAGTCACCAAGCTCCCCCCCCCACTCAATCCACCTCGCAGGTGTTCCCTTGGCCGCCCCACTTGATGTGGTGCGTCTCTCCCCAACGCCCCCCCCCCGACTCAGTAACAGCCCCCTCTTGCCCCCCCAGGGGCTAACGCACAGGCCCTTCCCCCACCGAAAGTGCGTCGTTGCTTGAAGCTCTTTTCCGAGGGCATCGCGGCGGCGACTGGCTCCTCCTCCACCTCCTTCGACTCTCTCCCCTCTCAACGGCGCGGACCATCCACACCAAAACCCTCGTCCGCGATCAGCTGACCAACGAAGCCCCGCCTCTCCCGAGCTGATTGCGTCACAGGGAGGGAGGGACAGACGGACGAAGGAAGGGAAAGCGAGAGGCCGGACATTCGTAGGCTTCGCCGCGCGGTAGTGCGCGTGCGTAGCGACGGAAGCCCGACGCCTCAAGCAAGGAAGAGGAGAGGAGTCGACGTTGGTGACGCGAGCGCGCCTGCGCAGGCGAAACGAGCCGCGGGCGGGGGAGTCAGAAGCTGAGGCTGCCGCAGGGCGGCGCCAAAACAGTGACTTCATCGCGCACAAACGCAGCCCCGCCCATCGCCATGGTTACCACGTCCCCCTCCTCGGAGGAAAAGAAGGCCTCTGGTTTGGTTTTGCCGCAATTTCCATATTAAAGAAAGAAGTTCCCCTCATCTCACGATCAAGCACCTGGGGCGGGATCTGATCTCACAGCTAAAGATCTGGAGCGCCTCAAGTAATACTAGAGAGCGGGGGGGGGGATATTCTGAACATATGCAAAACACTTTCCTCCCCGCCTCCAATGTGCAATTGAAAGCCCACAAACAGGACCTGATAGCATTGCCCTCTCCTGTGTTGTTTCTCTGTAACTGGTATTCAGTTGCATGCCACCTCTAATCCTGAGGGGCATCATGGATATCCTTCCCTTAATTTGCCTAATCTCTTTTCAAAGCCATCTATCTGAGGCCATTACCACATTTTATGGGCACAAATGCCATTGTTTATGTGTTGTGTGAAGAAGTAGTTCCTTTTGTTTGCTCTAAATCTCTCACCATTCAGCTTTATTGGAGGATTCCAGGTTCTAGTATTATAGGGGGGACATACCTTCCATAATAATTCTTTTCATATTTAAGGTGACACAACATGTGTGTTTCCAGTGTTTTGCTTCTAGAAAAAAGGTGCTGGTACTGTGTACCCTCTGAGTACCACCAGAAAAAAAACACTGTTTCTCTCTGTAACTTGTCTCTGTTAATTGCATTTGTGGCCAAGAAAGGAATGCCAAATCCATTGCAAGATGCTCTGACTATGTTCTACAATAGCAGATCACCAGACATTTAATTACTGATTACTCAAAGCCAAGTATTTCCTGTAACTGCATAAGCCTAACATTATAAGGACACTTACAAGTGCGATGTCCTTGAACTCTAATAAGACATGTCATACATTTTATCGGAAGAAGAACTTGTTTTGTTTTTCCCCTTTCCCAGCCACATGGATCTCGTTGGCTATGACTAGTTTGAAGGACTGGTCTGCTCAAAACAACACTGGAAAAGGAACTGGCATAGTTGTTTGACAGAGTCTTTATACTCTGAAGTCGGATGTCAATTTCAGAGGAACTTCCAGCATGCAGCTGAAACAGAACAAAGAGGCAGTTTGACAGACAGCTGTGGGACTTCTCCTTGCCAAACTCTGATCCCAGAGACAAAAACAAATTAATAATATATCTCCAACAACAGATAAGTGACATAAAGCTTTATTGAATTCCAGAGCCATCTGGTTCGCCACTGGAAAACAAGATGCTGGGCTTTGATCTGATGTGTGTTTGGGTAACTGTTGGGCCCATACACCTGGCAAGGTTCACTGGGGCTTAATAATAATAATAATAATAATTTTTTATTTATATCCCGCCCTCCCCAGCCGAAGCTGGGCTCAGGGCGACTAACAACAGGCTTGATGCCTGCCCTGCCTTCCCTGCTGCAGTAAGTGCCACTCAGCCTACCACCACCACCAATCACTCCCCCACAGTCCCCAGATGCCAGCTGGCTCTATTAATGTTTGAAGTTTTACTCTCACCACATCAATCATCTGTTAGGTGGTATGAAAGAAGAGGTGAGAGGGCACATAGCAGGTGACTGACCCCGAATGCAGGTTGCCAGTGCTACATAACTCCACTCCCAGTGAGGCTTCCTTGGACCCAGAACCAGCCTGTCCTCCCCATGCCTAAGTTTGTTTGGGTTACATATACAGTAAAAGGAGGCGCTAAACTAGTACTGTATGGGGCCATGTAGGCAAGGAACTGAGCACCCATTCTATTAATAGGCTTTCATTTTTATCATAATAAAAGTAAATAATAATAATAATAATAATCTATTATTTATACCCCACCCATTTGGCTCGGTTTCCCAACCGCTCTGGGTGGCTCCCGACAAAATAATGATGATGGCGATGGTGATGCAATGAAACATCAAACATGAAAAACTTCCTTTTGGAACACTGCTCCTAGGTAATTCAGACAAGCACCTACAATTTTTATATTTCATTGCCTGCTGAAAACATTATGTTTTGCCAAGCATTTTTAGATAATTAAGGGACACGGGTGGCGCTGTGGGTTGAACCAATTTGATTCATTGATGGTCTTTCAATCTGTATTTTATAATTTTGTTAGATTTTATTGTATTCCACTGTGATTTTTTAAAAATTAGTTGGCTCTTTATAAACTTTTTAATAAATAAAAATAACAGAAAAACCTCCAGCACATTGATAGTAATACATTGATGCAAACTACTGTACAGTGTTCAATCTCTCTTGGTTAAATGTATTTCTTTGTATGATTTGAGAAACTGAGCACCCATTTCAGACAGGCCTGAGAACCAGAAGGCTGTGAGTTTATAGAAACCTCTCTAGTTTGCACTGAGCTTAGTTTTGTCTCAGAATGAAGTCCCATATTACAGATGGGTAAGCAAGTAATGATGAGTAAAGCTACCATCCAAGAGAATGAATGTGATTATGACTGTCTCCCATGTGGTAAATTTTTAAAGGATATTGATTTTTTAAATGCTTTGACTCAGAGCCATTGGCTTGTGGATTGCTGGCTGCTTGTGCAATTAGATAATATCAGCAACCTTGCATTGCAGTTTTACTCAGAAGTAAGTCCTACTGAATTCAGTGCAGTATACTTTCAGATAAATGTGCATAGGATTGCAGTGTTAGATATTTCCAATGTTGTACTCCTTTGCACTGATACCTAGGAACAAGCACCCTGGATTACAGTAAGACCTACTTCTGAGTATACAGTCATATAGAACCACACTGTATAATATTGTTGCCTGCCACTCAATCGCCAAGTGGTGCGATGTTCCAGGGTTTCCAGGCAGTGGCGTAGCGTGGGGGGTGCAGGGGGGCCGGCCGCACCGGGTGCAACATCTGGGGGTTAGGGGGCGCAAATCCACGGGTTAGGGGGCGCAAATTACTTGCCTTGCCCCGGGTGCTGACAACCCACGCTATGCCACTGTTTCCAGGCACACTTACCCAGGCTCTGTGTTTCCTTTTGGAAGGTGACACAGTGGAGACTGTGGTGTTTTTATGATATATGGCTTATTTACACATATAACCTGAGCCTACAATGGAGTGGTTCACAACATTAAAACTCCATGAGGGTCTTGCTTTTCCCATATGTGCAGCCCTGGATTCAAACAGACAATAGCCATGGCTCTGTCTGTTGCTTAGCTTCTTGCTCACATAACTGCTAACCCTCTCTTAGCTGTGTGGCTTTATCTGTAGGGGGAGGGAGAGGCCTCATTCATTTGCCTTTTTAGACAGAGTTCTGTGGTCCTTTGTTGTTCTTAACGGCACATCCCCAGGCTATCGCCTCATGAGGAAGTTGTTGTTGTTGTTTAGTCGTGTCCGACTCTTCGTGACCCCATGGACCAGAGCACACCAGGCACTCCTGTCTTCCACTGCCTCCCGCAGTTTGGTCAAACTCATGCTGGTAGCTTCGAGAACACTGTCCAACCATCTCGTCCTCTGTCGTCCCCTTCTCCTTGTGCCCTCAATCTTTCCCAACATCAGGGTTTTTTCCAGGGAGTCTTCTCTTCTCATGAGGTGGCCAAAGTATTGGAGCCTCAGCTTCACAATCTGTCCTTCCACTGAGCATTCAGGGCTGATTTCCTTAATAATGGATAGGTTTGATCTTCTTGCAGTCCATCGGACTCTCAACATCTTCTCCAGCACCATAATTCAAAAGCATCAGTTCTTTGGCGATCAGCCTTCTCTATGGTCCAACTCTCACTTCCATACATCACTACTGGGAAAACCATAGCTGTAACTATACAGACCTTTGTTGGCAGTGATCCTCTTCATGGATCACTGCCTTGCCGTGGTGAAAGGGCTTGAATAACTCAGAGAAGCTATGAGATATGCCGTGCAGGGCCACCCAAGATGGACAGGTCATAGTGGAGAGTTTTGACCAAACGTGATCCACCTAGAGCAGGAACCGGCAAGCCACTCCAGTAGCCCTGCCAAGAAAACTCCATGGACGAAGACAACAGGCATGAGGAAGTTAGCTTTTAACACTTGCTGATTCAAAGTATTGTCTACCACACAGCTTAATACACATGGATCTGGCGTAATACGCATGAGTCCTGGTTTTAACACTCCAAGCATTGATTAATTTCTAACACTAGTTTATTCAAGAGATTATAATGGTCTAGCACCCACAAACTGATAACAATATCTCTGATAGGACACCTGCGCCTTGAACCTTAATAAATGATTGTTACGTGTTTAATTTTGTATCAGATATAGACAGACAGACAGACAGACAGATGATAGAGATACAGTTATATATCAGAGATTAGATATATATCTATATAGTTTATTTTCTTTGTGTGTGTTCACACACACACTCCTTGCATTATTTATCGTGGTGTGCTGGTTCTTCCCAGAGGAAACCTGTTAGAATTGTACCGCACCAAGCTAGTCAATTTTTGAAAAGTCTTATAACTAATCTTTCTAAAGTGGAGGGGTTTTTTTAAAAAAGAAAAAATATATTATTTATATGCAGATATGTATTATAAATATAAACTTTTATAATTTACCATTGAGCCATGTCGCCATGTAAGAAGAAAATGGTGATTATTTGCCTGGTCAGGGATTTCGTAACGGTTTTCAAACCACAAAGTTATTTGCAATGACAACTGTTTTGTAGCTGTGAATCCGGATGCCGCTTTTACATGCCTTGGAGTTTCGGGGAAAAGGTTTGACGAAATCCATACAAGCTACACAAGGATTAAAACTCACCCATATTACTTTTTTTTGCTGGTGGCTATCAAGAAGGTTCTGCCAAGCCGCTTTTCGCAGGAGCCTCGTTGGCGCAGTAGGCAGCGCGTCAGTCTCATAATCTGAAGGTCGTGAGTTCGAGCCTCACACGGGGCAAGCCTACTTTTTTATTCTCCCTTTATTTCTGCCCCGTAACAGCTACTCGTTCAGTTTACCGTTAGCCACCAATGCTGGGGGATTCGGGGATAGCAAACGCTGTCGTCCATGCATGGTATGAAGTAACTATGGAGGAGAGTCGTAAAAAGGAGAAGAATGCGACATTTAACTGTTGCCTCTATATTGCCCCACCCCTTGTAGCGCGCAACTGCAAAGGGGAATTTACTGTTCCACGAAGACAACAAGGACACATATCCTTAGCACGGATGCTTAAGTGTGATTCCTGCTCCTCCCGATCAAATAAATGAATAAAAATACTTAACAGAGGTTCTGCCCCACTACGCCCATCCTTCCAACTCGACAATTCGATGCGCCTATGATTCTATGTATACGATGTGGCGCAAAGGTGCAGAATAGGCTGCACTGGGGCTGTGCCACTTTGCATAGAAAGAGTTCAGACGGCGATGCTACTCGGACATCAACTTACTTAACCATGCTCTGGGTTTAGGTAATTGCAGAAATATTAACTCCGAGTTTATTTTTAATTCCACCTCCCCCCGCCCTTCAACCATTTGGCCATCTTTTCCGCTTCAAAAACAGGCTAACACTGGGTCACTAAAGAAAGGTTTTAATGATCCAAAGTCGATTATTTACAGGGTCTTCTCTCCCTCTCGGCTTTTTCACTTTCTGCCTCTCGGGCAAAAAATTAAAAAACTCCATTGATAATAACAGGACTAGCCGTATGAGTAGTAAACAAAGAAGGCGGAGCTACAAGGCCAAAGAGGAGGGGCTTTTCGATTCCCTTCTTGCGGGCGTATTCTGCAGTGCATCCATTACGGCCGGGTGGGCGTAGCCAGGAGGGCCTGCGTTTCATCCAATAGCAGCTCGGGAAGGCGTGGCCACCTTGACAGCCAACAACCGAGTAGGGAGGCTGAGGGAAAGGGAAAAGGGCTGGGACGGCCTTGTCCCGGCTGGAGCCTGAAGGATAGGGAAGAACGCGACCCTGATTAGCGAAAGGCCCCAGCCAATGAGGGCGCTGGGAGGGCGCGCTGGATTGGCGGAGGACTGCAGGCCACGGGGCGGATCCCGCCTGCGATTGGCCGGGAGGCGGGGCCCGACGAGTGCCGGCGACCCCCGACTGTCAGCGCGAGCGAGGAGAAAGCGCAGCTGAGGCGCTCGCCCCGTCGGTCCGTCATGGCGGTCTGCGCTCGGCTTTGCGGCGTGGGCCCGGCGCGGGGCTGCCGGCGGCGGGGGGCTCAGCAAAAGGGGACGGCGGGCGACAGCAGCGAGCCAGACACGGACCCTGAGGAGGGAGGCGGCGGCGGCTGCGGGGAGGCGGCGGCGGAGGACGACGACGCTGCCGAGGAGCGCATCGAGGGGGCGGCCTTGGCCGAGAGCAGCCCTCGCGGCCGGGCTCCGCTCTCCCTCCTCGACCTCCCACCGGAGCTGCTGGTGCAGATATTCGGCTCGTTGCCCGGCACCGACCTGCCCAACCTGGCCCTCGTCTGCAGCGCCTTCAGGCGCATCCTCCGCACCGACACCATCTGGCGCCGGAGGTGCAAGGAAGGTGAGCTTCCCTCCGTGTGTAGGTAGCAACCCGCTCCCATTTCTGAGGCGACCCGAATCCTCGCTCCCCCCCCCCCCCAATATAGCACAGGAGTAGAAGGGGAGCTTTGTCCATGCCCACAGACAGATGCGCAGACCTGGATCTCTGCAAGGCTTGGTATGAAGAAGTTTAAGGTGGGAGGAGGAAGCAGTAATGAAGAGAGCTGATTTGGGTGGAGGAGCTGCAGAAGGGGTGCAGGTTAAAGGAAGGAAGCAAAGCCTCAAAATAGAGGAAAATAAGGCTCAAGTTGCAGAGAGTTGGAAGCCTTAAATCTGGTGAGTTCATTTATCTCACCAAACAATGGTGGGGGTCATGGGTTGCATACACACTATGCCTTTAAAGCAAATTCCACCACTCCAGAGAATCCTGAGAAGTATAGTTAACCCCTCACAGATCTTCAAATATCAATACCCGGCCTTAACAGTCCCGAGGATTCTTAGAGGGAGGAACTTTGAATGTGATTTAAATATATGGTATGTTCACAGCCTGGGTAGGTCAGATGATGCCAACAGAAGAGGATACCATGTGGCACTGGCGTTTTTTGCTTGGGAAATGAATGCTGGTTCAGATGGAAAAAACAGCAAAGGGTTGGCTGGTGGCACCTTAAAGACAAACAGGTTTTTACTGTGGCAAAAGCTTTCATGGGCTACAGGTGAATTCATCAGATCAAAAGCCTGATATTCACAAATGCTTCTGCCACAGTAAATATGTTAGTTTTTAAAGTAATGCCTCTTGCAGTGCAAACAACAGGCAGAGCTACTTTTTCTGAAGTTCTTACTATCCAGAAAAAAAGGCATTCTGAAAGAAAGGGACTATCTGTATCTTGGGAAACCCATAAAGTCAAAGCTTTAAAAACATCAGGGTAATTGAATTAGAAGCAGGGCAGCTGAAATTTGCTTAAAAGACTTGAGGCATAGGAGTGCCTTTTATCTTTTAAAGTACCAGAGCTTTTTTTGTTTGTTTGTTTGTAGCCTAACTTGAAACTTGTGAAGGGATATTTGGAAATTTACTCCACCCCTTCAACAGAAGGTTGCAAGACAGTTTACAGCTGTGCAACACACAAACTTAAAAGGATAATGGAGCTGAGGCATGGAGGATTCTGCCTTGACATAGTAGATTGATTTATGACCTCCTGGTCTTTCCCTATCCTGTGATTCTGTAATTCTTGTCATACCATTCACATCTATGTTTCGAGATTGAGTAGATCAGCAGCATGGCACATACCTAAAAATGGGCAGCCTAAATTAGACGAGAGCGAAGAGAGCAGGAATGGAAACATAGGTGGATTCGGGAAGATTTAGTGGAAGTACAGTTAAGACAGAATTCAGGAAGTTCAGGAGAAGCTCTTCTCAAAAACATGGATCTCAAATCCTATGAGCCACTGGGAAAGAAAGTAGTCTAGAAACTTAGGCTTCAGTACAAAGTGAAGTAGACCAGAGGAAGGCTCTGCTGTATCTAGCTTGTAAACTGAGGTACAAGAAAAATTGCTGGGGAAAAAATACTGATAGAATACTGAGTTATCCAGAAAATAGGTAGAGACTAGTTTTGACATCAACTCTTTTATAGACTGCTCTAGTAATGTCAAATGCTGGCATTTATAGAAATCCACTTCAGTCTTATGAGTTATGAATACAAGTAAATCACAAACCAATGACATAAACTAGGTCTGTACAACTGTGTCGCAGCAAGCTAAGAACAGTCCAGCAACTATGTACTGTGAACTGTTGGGTACTTGTCCATCTCCCCAATTATAATTTTTTTTATTATAGGTGGCAAATAACACAAGGAAGCAACCCTTCAGTAGCTTCAGGGCCAACCTGCCCAAGAGGCAGTTTTTTCAGAGTGGCAAACTCCAGCTGCTGCCTCCTCCCCTGTGTGCCTGCTGCTGCACACCCACCCAGTGGCACAGGGTGGCAGTGGGTACTCAGGTGGGTCACAAGAGGCATGCAGTGGAGAAGGTGAAGGTAGCAGCATTTTCTGTTTTGCCTCTAGTGGCAAAATGTCCTGGGCTGTCCCTGGATGGGAGTCATTTGGCTTGGTGAGTTGCAAGTTGGCAAAACATGAGGCAACTATACATGTTATTTACATGTTTAAGGGTCCATCCCATCAGCTTTTATTTATAAGATGATTAGCCAGCAATCTTAGCTTGCTATTGGATTGAGAGTGATGAACCCAGGCATGGAGGTATCCCTTAGTAGCTCCTCAGTTTTCTCAAATCAACACTTGGGATGAAGAGTGCTGCTGTGCTCACCTGGGAAATACGAGGGCCAAGATGATATTGAGAGTTCAAAGACTAGGGTGAAGCTTGTGGTATGAAGGATACATTGATTGATGGCAGGTGTCATTCATGCATCTTGTACCTGCAGTGCTAAATTTGGGAACCCCAACCACAATGCATTTAAGGGGATTGCTTGCCTGCTGCAATTGGTGCTCTATTGAACATTTCCCAGCAAGATCACATCCTGCCATGCACTTTTTGTTCCTCTTCTTCATATTGCAAATGGATTCATGCCCTCTGGCCCATTAGTGAGGACCCACACCAGCTGTATCTGTTGCCAGCTATGAAGTCATGCTTTTTGGCCTTGCCAAGAAGAACTTTGGGGTTGGACATCTGAGTGCAGCCAGCAACTGCATTTGGATGAGCTGGAGACTTTGGGTACATTAAGAATGCTGTCTGCAGCTGCAAGAACTTATTTCTAATTTGTTTGATAGCCTCATTTGAGGATATTTGCCAACATTGACTCATCCTTGTGGATAGGCTTGGAACACACTTTAAATGGATTTTGCATCATGTTGCCTCAGCTTGCTGCATTCTTTCTTGACTGGCATGATTTTGGGCAAGTGCCATCTTAGTTCCATCACAGTTATTGGGGAAAATAAAGGGGTGGCATCTTTCTTTGTAGCGACGCGGGTGGCGCTGTGGGTTAAAGCCTCAGCGCCTAGGGCTTGCCGATCGAAAGGTCGGCGGTTCGAATCCCCGCAGCGGGGTGCGCTCCCGCTGTTCGGTCCCAGCGCCTGCCAACCTAGCAGTTCGAAAGCACTCTCGGGTGCAAGTAGATAAATAGGGACCGCTTACTAGCGGGAAGGTAAACGGCGTTTCCGTGTGCGGCTCTGGCTCGCCAGAGCAGTGATGTCACGCTGGCCACGTGACCCGGAAGTGTCTTCGGACAGCGCTGGCCCTCGGCCTCTTTGAGTGAGATGGGCGCACAACCCTAGAGTCTGTCAAGACTGGCCCGTACGGGCAGGGGTACCTTTACCTTTTATCTTTCTTTGTGCCACTGAATGTCATGGCAGTTGTACACAGAGGCCTTATCAAAGCTCTGTTTTCCTTAAGCCTTTTCTATAGCTGGAAGGGATATTCCTGGTTGTCTAAATCTAATATAGCCCCCATCCATAAAACAGAATATCTAAATCTTCAAGGGTCTTAATGTCTGCCCTGCCAAGACAGATTATTATCTAATGACCTGCTTGTATGGAGCTAGGAAAAAAATAGATAACAAAAACCATAACCTAATTTATGGTTAAATATGGATTGTCTGTTCTTGGATATAATTTTATACCTTTTTTTGGAACTAATCAGCCATTTTCTTTTATGAGAAAGGCTTGGATCGTTGTATGTTTTTCCCAATGTAGAAAATAATGAAGAAAGCAGCAAATAAACATAAACAGACCATGCTTGACAGACCCAAACCACAGGTACAGCTAGAGAGTTTTGATATTGCACAGTTGTTGGTAGTGGTGGAGTTGGTGTTTTTAACTTATGGTTTGGGTTGATGTCAGAGCTAAGATGCCAGACAGTGGGATAATAGGTTTTGGGTTACTAGCATGCAAGCTGCTGGAGTCAGATAAGACATGGTTGCCATCCAGTGTGGTGCATGTTTATTTATTTGTTTATTTTCCATTTAGAAACACATATTTGAGTGTGAGATGATCAAACTCAATATTTTAGCCACAAAGGATGTGATTTTACCATCTTCACAGCCATTCAATACAGCATTTTATATTGCAGTATTATGGCACTAATGTAAGTGCTTATATAGAAGCAACACGTTGCAGATGCTGCCTAATTCTGCTTATGACAGAATCCCATTCATGCAGGTAACATTGTCTCTGAAGCTCCCTAATTGTTTTGCAGTCAGGTTTGCAATCATCACCAAGACAGAAATGTTTATTTCTTTTTCACCACCGCCCACTATTAAATGTGCCAGCATCTTATTATGGCCTTATTTTGTCCTCAGAGGGTTTCCCTCCTTAAAAACCCAAGCTCTGCTGTGTGTCAGAAATTACAAGTTTTTTTAATGGCCTTTCTCTCTTTTAGTTACAGTATCTGAAGAAATGTGCATGCACACGAAAGCTCATACCAATGACAAACTTAGTTGGTCTCTAAGGTGCTACTGGAAGGAATTTTTAAATTTTGTTTCTCTCTTTTAGTTCATCAAGAAGAGAGAGATTTCCCCAAGCATGTCCCAACTTAACCTGAATAGCTCAGTTGGTTAGAGTATGGTGCTGATAACACCAAAGTTGCAGGTTTGATTCCCATATGGAACAGCTACCTATTCCTGCATTGCGGGGAATTGGACTGGATGATTCATAGCACATGTGGGCAACTAGACCATGGCAGTTGGCACTCAATGCAGCAATTCCAAAGCGGCTTGGAGTACACTTGTGGGTCATGCTGGTAACTGCCTACTTTGTGTTGTCTGTATGTTTGTTCCCTTTTACTTTTTTGGAGTTTGCGAGTAAGTAGATTTTGCGATTTTTGTGGAGCTGTGGATTTCAATTCACTTTTCGGGCAAAGCTATAAATAGGTGGTACTGACTGTTCCCCAGGCGTGGAAGCAAATTGGCGCCTCTCTCTCCTCCCTGTAGCTCAGCTTACCTTGATTAATCAACAGTTTCCATGCTCCATTTGTTTGTTTTTAAATGCTAAGTGATTTGACCTTTGTCTTTAAAAGAAAGTGTCCAGGGTGTGGCAGTGAGCCCTCCTGGCAAAGTGAATAGTGGCTTGAGTTCAACAGAGGGCATGAATGGCTAACAAACAACTTGCTTTGCAGATTCCTGTAGCTGTAGAATGCAAGACAGGGTGACTGAAGCTATTAGGATTAGACTTCAGTTGAACCAGCTGTTCCACCCTGACCGCAAGCACTTTGCTGTTCATTGAAATGGAGGGAACAAGCCTGGCCCACACCTGATAGCTAATAGGGAAGCCCTAGTGCAGGGGTCAGCAAACTTTTTCAGCAGGGTGCCGGTCCACTGTCCCTCAGATCTTGTGGGGGACCGGACTATATTTTGAAAAAAATAATGAACGAATTCCTATGCCCCACAAATAACCCAGAGATGCATTTTAAATAAAAGCACACGTTTTACTCATGTGAAAACATGCTGAATCCCAGACGATCTGTGGGCCAGATTTAGAAGGGATTGGGCCAGATCCGGCCTCTGGGCCTTAGTTTGCCTACCCATGCCCTAGTGAGTTAGACCTTGGCTCATGTAGAGTAGATAAGCAAAGGTGTTTGCTCACACCAAGAAGGGATTTACTCCAGGTCAGACTAGCAGTGACTTTGGATGTGTTCTGCCCATTCCATCTGAGTATGCAGTGTTCACTTTGACTTATCTGGAGCTACTTGTTGAGCAAGTATCTCTGTGGGGCACCTGCTTGTGGCAGAGGAGGGTCCGGACTATGGCAGGAGTAGTGGGTAACCTTGCCTTTGAACAGGGAGTTAAACTACATGGTGTTTTCAGCCTTTCCTGCTAGTACAGACTTAAAGCATGGCTATTTTCTCTAATTTTGTTAATTTAATCAGATTTTTGTCATCCAAGGAGCTCAGGAAGAGGGTATGTGTCTCCTCTCTAAGGTCACCAAGTGAGCTTCATTGTAAAATGGGGATTTGAACCCTAATCTCCCCGGAAGATGTCCAGATTATAGTATGTGGTTTCTGTTCGTTGCTAGGAGTGTACATTTCTATCTGCATAGAACAGCTTTAATATTTAATTTTCTCTGGTGATTTGCAGCAGCGAGAGTGGTTGTTTGTGTGTTTTAATAGCCTTAAGGGTAACAGTGCAGTACAGTCCCCACCCCACCACCCCCGGTATCCAGAATAAATGACTATTATACTTGGCTTTACAGTATTCAGAGCACTTAACATTCATTATCTCACTAAAATCTTACAACAATCCTGCATAGCAGAAAAACAGTAATGGTCACCAGATTGGAAAAGGCTGCTTTAACATGTTTAAAACTGCTATGTGCCGTACATTGATTAAGGCTGCAATCCTGTACACGCAGCTGGAAGTCGCGTTGCTCAGTTAAACTTCTGACTACTCTAAAAATAAAATAGGGCTGGGTTAACAATACTGGTGGCCCTTGTAGCTATTGAATTATCAGAGCAAATCTGAATCATGAGAAAGCAAGACTGGCAAAGCCTGAGGACTGTTGTCTTGGTACTGGATAGCTCACTCTTGTGTAAATACAGGCTTTGTTTTTTGTTTTTTTAATTTGGTGTGCGTTAAAGGAGTAACTTTTCAGATATAAGGGTGATCTGTGTGCATTTGAGCCTATTGAGAGATCTTTGATTGGATCAGCTTCTTGGTACAATTTTTTAAAAATTGACCTTTTCCACTTCATATTGTTCCTCTCGCCAGCCATTGCTAAGGGACCTACTCACTAATGCCCAGAGTGCTTGCCTTAACCTGCACCCAGATCTAAAAGTATTTTGCCCCTTATACTGGAAACCTATTTGTTGTGTTATAGTTCTGCTCAGTGTTTGAAACTCCCATTGTTCTAGGCGCATTTTGCGACAGGGAATTTCATTAGAGCAAGCAGTTTCTGAGCTCTGGGCACAGTACTGCACTTAAGATTTTAGATTAAAACTGCCTCCTCACTTCCAGCTTCTCTCTGAATACTGGAGAAGTGATCCCCCTTAAGAATATTAGGGGGTGAGCAGGGGAAGGACTAGACCATGTGAAAAATGGACATAATATTTTAGCTGCAATTCATTCATTTTGAGCTTTGTATTACAGGTATTGATATAAAAAAAGTGTGCCTAGACATTCCGTTGTTGTTCCCATAACGTAGGTTTAAGGTGCCATTTAGCTCTTAGCTTTCATATCTCCATTTCTAACCCAGGTTCTCTTTAAAATAGTGTGTGACAGTCTCTCTTAGAGGCATGTGCAAATAAACACATCATATGGTGTACCCTGAAATGGCTTCTGCAAGTCAGAGGCTGTGATCACTAATTTAGAAATGGGTAAACCCTCAGCCGCTATAGTTATGGATGAGCTTTGTGTCAGAAGATCTTTGGTGTCCGATGTCTAGCAGGTGCTAGAAGTGTAAAACTGCAGTTTAAATCTTCTACTTTAGAAAGCTGGTCTGATTTTAACTAGTACATCTAAGGCCTGGAACAAATAAACTCTTGGTACTGGTACTGGGCATGTGGTCTGTAGTGGCTGTTGGGTGCCTTCCGTTTTGTCATTTATTTCCTCCCCAGGGTGGTTGTAGCAGTTTTGTAAATTGACCTAACTCCTGTGAATTGTTTTTCTTTTTCAAAATGTAGCAAAAGCCATTTGTGTGTGTTTATAGTTAGAAACATCCAGTAATACGCAGTGCAATGAACTGAGAGGGTGCCATTGCCGTGGCATTGATTGGCAAGGGAGCAGGCTGCACTGTGCCCATGTTCCAAAACACTCAGGGATCCCTTACATGGGATTGGTGGGGACCAATCCTGCTGAATGCTTAGAATTTTGATGCTGGGGGTTAGAAATGTGATCATGCACCCCCCGCAACAAGTTCTGTTTAAATTTATAGTAAAGAGCAGCTGCCACAATGTGTTACCTTGGAAGTCAACTGCAGCTCACTAGCCATGTGTTGTGGCCTAACATTCTCATCCGCTGCTATGCCATGATTTTGTTTTGTTTTTTGCAAGTCTTGGCAGCCATAGTAAAACAAGACATATTAAGTCGTATAAACGTGGAGTCAGTAGCATGGCGAGGTAGGCGGGTGGGCGGGCAGAGTCTGTACCAAATGCACTGGTATGCCATTAATGTCATTTTATAGAAGTGGAAATGGAAGCTGAATAACCCAGTTTTAAAAGCTTTTTTCCCCAATGAGTTTTATTAAGTTACAATATTTTTAATCTATAAAATCAAGATGCAATTTCATCTTTTCCCTTTATTTTTATCAACATCCCACCCCGTTTTCCTTTTCCTTTTTGTTTCCTTTTCTTATTAGTTTCCCCAATTTTTAATAAATCAGTGCCAAATTACATCAAATTTAATTCAATTTCCCCAAAAACTTGACTTCCCACTCTTCGTCCTAGGTGTGACCTCTTTCCCCCCCATTGCTGCTTGAAATTACATTATATTCAATTTACAATTATTAATTATTATTTGATCAATTCCTACTCATATATTTATATAACAATAACATATTCCCTTAAAGAACAAAAACAGTTATCCACTTTAAAGCATTACTTATTACTTCTATATTAATTTTTCTTTCTTTTCTTTTTTCTTTTTTAAATTAATCTTTATTGGTTTAAAATCAAAACATACACACAACGAAAGCTTGAAAAAAGGAAAAAAGAAAAAGGAAAGAAGATGAAACAAAAGCAGCACAATACATTTCTTACAAACAAAAAACAGTACAACAATACATCACAAATTCACAAAAATGTTCCGACCATCAACTTCTGACTTCCTTGATATGGGTTCTTTGTTTTCCTAATTACTTGCCTCTATTTTTCAATAAACTCTGTCTTTATTAAATTTTGTTTGACTTCTTTATACTTTAATCAGTTCTGAGTGTTATTCGAAGCATTCTAAAGTTTTTATATGGGGACACTGTTCTTTTGAATATTGTCTATAGATATCCCATTCTCTTTTGAACTTTTGGGTTGATCGATCTCTGATCTTTTTTGTCATATACAGTATGCTAGTTTCATGTATTCAAGCATTTTTACTTGCCACTCCTGATGGAGTTTTATCTCCTTTCCATCCCTTGGCAATCAGCATCCTTGCCACCATTGTTGCGTTAAAAAAAAAATCCTTCTTTTCTCCCTTGGGATGTCTGATGCCATTATGCCTAATAGGAAGGTTTCAGGTTTCTTATTGAACGTTATTTTGAACAGTTTTTAAAAAATTTATTGTATATAAGTTCCCAAAAGCTCTTTATTTTTTTTTGCAACCCTACCACATGGGGTACATTGTGCCCTCTAACTCTCTGCACCTCCAGCATAAATTTGACTTGGTTCTGTACATTTTGGACAGTTTGTTGGGGGTGATGTACCACCTGTATAGCATCTTCATGAAATTTTCTTTTATAGTGAACAGCCCGTGAATTTCAATTCCCTTCTCCATAAATTTTCCCATTCCTCCATTTGAATATTGTAACCAAATCTTTCGTCCACTTAACCATGACTTATTTTACCTCTTCCTTCCAAAATTTCCATCACAAAACCTATTTTTTTATCAGCTTTAAAGATTTTCAGTTGGTGGTATTGTAACTAACCTGTAAGATTTTTTCAGTTTTAGCTGGGTTTTATCCTCTTCTAATAAATCTTTGTATGTTGCCCAATTTGTATTCATGGTTTTTTTTTTTTTCTTTCCTGTGAAGGCTTCAAGTGGAGATAGCCACCAGGGTTATCCCATATTTATCCCATACACCATATAGTGATTTCCTTAACACGTGATTCAAAAAACCCCTGTGAACCCTTACTTTCTCATAACAACAAAGACAAGCCGCTTTCCTTTCTTTTCATCTTGCGTGTGCTGCCATCTGTGTCTATCTTCTCCACCATCCATCACCTTTCAGTCATTATTCATCTTCACTTTTTGAGTCTACACTCCTCTAAGCCAGTGTCCATTTCCTGTTCGGTTCCATATTTATTTCCTGTTTGGTTCCATATTGTTTTGCAATTCATGTTGTCCCCACAGCATTTGCACCACCCCGTTTTCCATGGAGTTGTTGTTTCTCCCCTTCTGCTGCACCCTATCTTCTATATATTAAATCACAATATTATAATCTAATTACTTCTGTTGCTTATAGCTCAAATCCTACTCGCAAGTTCATCATATTATAATATGTATTTAAATAGTCCAAAAAAGGCATCCATTCTTCCATAGAACACTCATCATTAGATTCTCTTAATTTTGCTGTTAATTTTACCGGTTCTGCATAGTCCGTTATCTTACTTATCCATTCTTCTTTGGTTGGAACGTCTTCTGTTTCTGCACATATAGAATCCTAGCTGCTGATAAACAACTTTAACATTTTTTGGGATTTCTGCCCCTATGATTCCTGACAGAAATGTTTTGGGCTTTATATATATATATACTCATTTTAAACATCTTTTTAATTTTGTCATGTATCACTTCACAAAATACCATTGCTTTCTTGCAAGTGCCCCACATATGAAAAAAAATCCATCTACCTGTTTACACTTTCAGCAATTATTAGGAAACATTTTTAAAAGTTGAATTTATATTCTGGACTTAAAACAACAAATATGACTTCTAGGACAGAGAAAAACACATGGAGATGATGGGCTTTTTGTTGCTTTTTGACTGTATTCTAGAGCTGATAGTGCCAGTGTGATTAAAAATCAAGGTGGAAGCTTGCAAGGGCTTTCTTAAGTGGAAGCTCCAAGGATTCTAATGGAAAAGGCTGCTGGACATCCTTACCTCTGGACAGCAGATGGTATGACCTGACCTATTTAATTGCAGAATATGGTGTCTGCGAGAACCTGCGAAAGCTGGAGATCACAGGAGTGTCCTGTCGAGATGTATATGCCAAACGTAAGTGTCAAGCGCTTGGGATCCTTTTTGAGTTTCATTGTTGAAAGTGAATTTGTAAGTGAATTTTTAACTTGAGCAACTCAATAGTCTAGACCGCAGCAGAGCTGTGTGTCAACAGCAATGTTTCTCTTATCTGTAAATCCATATTGAGATTAGTTCATTTAGCACTTACATGCACTCCAGAAATGTCAAGATTTAGAACAGCATTACCTCTATTTCCCATCTCTCTAAACTTAAATACATTTTTAAAAGGCATCAGCACTCTGCGTGACTCTTTTATACATGAGTGTTTATGATTAGCAGGCTTAGCAGCTCCCCATTCCCCAGTGATGTACAAGTCTGGTGCTTCTATTGTAGGGACACACATTGAATTTACTGTCTGGAGGATAGATCCTTGAATATCCCCAACCCTTCAACTGGCAACATGAGCTGAAGGAGTCAATCCCGTGAGCCATATTTTGCTGATTTAAAGAGAATTCATTTAAAAAAAACAAAAACCCTACAAGAGATCATCCCTGATGCCGCTTATTTCAGACCACCCTCTCCACCCTCCATTTCTACAATAGTATGGCAAGTTTGAAAACATCTGGTGGTGTGGTGGTAAAAAGAGGTGGTAAAAAGAGGACAAGAGTTCTCATACTCACCCTGCTGTGTCTGCTCAGGTATAAACCCACGAGTGAAATCAGGGCGTTTTATGAAAATCCTTCCCGACTACGAGCACATGGAATACAGAGATGTTTACACCTGCCGTATGTACCTTCCGCTGGCAAATGTTTTTTTGCGTTGTGTTAGCATGGAGTGTGCCTGCTTCACCACTTAACCGACAAGCTAAGCTTCCCAGGGCCATTTGGGAGACGGATATGTTTTGAGAGCAGCGGGTGCCAAATCCAGCAGACTAAGAAGGAATGCTAACCACCACTGCTATGTCAAGGTATAGGAGTAAGCAGTGCTAGAAACAAGTAAGGTAGCAGTAGCTGTGGCTCTCTGGAGCAGATGGCACCGTCTTGAGGGTGGATAGAGTTTGGGTAGAGCCTTGTAGTCCCCCAACAGAGTTTTGTATCAACACTAGGGGAAGTGGATGAGACCCAGGAAGATGAAATGTTGGTATCTCAAAAGAAACTGCTAGAAAGTTGAAGTTTTCAGGAAGCATCAAGTCAGGAGCTGTTTGATAGAATTACATGCCAGGTTATTGCAGGGAAAGGCATCCACAAATCTACTCACGAGAGGCAAGGTTGCCCACCCCCTCTGGCAAGGTGGACACCTAACATCCTATAGATCCCTACCTCAGAGACCTCACTCTATTGCATTTTTCAAGCAGGTAAGATATAGTAGGAGCCTTTTCTGAGCAGTGAAAAAGGAGTCTTGCTGCTGATTTTGACCTTCTCCCTACCTTGCACAATTGAGAGAAGACCTGGCCTGTCTCCCAAACCCCCTTTCCTTGCCAGGGGATGGGACCAGAAGTAAGAGCCTACCTAAGTAAGCTAAGCCAGTATCTGAGGACCCCTGACTGGGAAGTCCCTCCCAGTTGCTTCCTGGCTGTAGCAAGAATACTACTGTCTTTAAACCAAGTGAGAAAACTTCTTGCTTCTGATCAGGTCTCCAATACAGTTGTACCTCAGGTTACAAACTCCGCTAATCCAGAAATAGTACCTTGGGTTAAGAACTTTGCTTCAGGATGAGAACAGAAATCGCGCAGCAGTGGCAGCAGCGGAAGGCCCCATTAGCTAAAGTGGTACCTCAGATTAAGAACAGTTTCAGGTTAAGAATGGACCTCCAGAACGAATTAAGTTCTTAACCCGAGGTACCACTGTAGTTCAGAGGAAAGAGCCATTGCCTCTAGCGTGATCCCCTTTTGAATTGGGTCCCAAAGCAGTTCCTTTCTGACAAAGCATCTCTGCCATCCCAAAAAGAGATTCAAGGGGATGTAGATCAGTAACTCAGGATCCTCTAGAGCAGCAGAGAAAGCACTGGGAAATTGTGACATCCATGCTGGGAAGCCAGAAACTTATGGTCTTCCCATGTAAGTGTGTCCATTTCAGCAAGGGTAGCAGTCCCTAAAACATAAACTGGAATTCTGAAATTGAATCCCAATCTGCTAATTGGCCACCCCTGTTCTAGTGGAAATAATGTAGCCTTTTTTTTACCAAAGAACAGAAGGAAAAAAATATTGAGCAGCAACTCTGTATTCCTAGCCCTTGGTAAGCTGCTTTCATTCAGTGAGTTCTTCATTGAGTCATCTGATTCTTGTGTGAGTTTGATTGGAAAATAAATCAGTGGGTTTTTGAGAGTCACTGCTGGTGCATTCATTTTGGTCCAAAATGAATCTTGAGGCTGTCTATTCCATATTCAGCTCTGTAAAATAATAGTGAAAGGAAAGAAGCACAGTCTAAACAGTCTGGAGATTTTAGACACTGTGAAATAGAAACTTTATTTTATGAAAACAGCTCCTTCTGTCTTGGGCAGCTGCTCAGAAATCCACATTCTATTCAGATGCTTTACACTGCTCCACCCATGTGATGCTCACATGCTTCTAGGTCATGGGTTTCCCCAAAATGCCAGTTAACCCTCAGGATGAATAGTCTGTGGTTTTATTTTGGGTAACAAAGAGCTGCAAGCAGGGCAACCATTTAACATACACAGCTGCTCCCAGACTGGAAATGCAATGTTGGAAAAGGCTGCATCTCTGGAATTGTTGCCTCTTAAATAAATAAACACTGCCAATAAGATTGAAATGCAGCAGAGCTGCGCAGAGGGACAGATGTGCTCTTGTACAAGGTCCCATTTAGAAGTGCACAAGCTCCTAACCCTTTATTCTGCCATTTATCCCCCTCCCCACATTATTTGATTTTATTTTGCCTTGTCTTGCCTTGCCTTGCCTTATTTATTAAATTTGTATGCCGCCCTATACTTGTAGGTACCAGGGCAGTTACAACATGAAATCACAATATAAAAACACAAAATATATAATAAAAACAAAAAACCCAATAACACCCCCACTCCGCAACACATTTTAAAAGGGCATTGGATGTCAGTCAGCTCTAAAGGCCTGGTTAAAGAGGAACGTTTTTGGCTGGTGCCTAAAAGTGTATAATTGAAGATGCCAAACAAACCTTCTTGGGGAGAGCATTCCATAAATGAGAAGCAGCTGCAGAAAAGGCCCATTCTCGTGCTACTACCCTCTGGACCTCATGTGGAGGAGGCACACAAAGAAGGGCCTCAGAAGATGATCTCAGAGTCCAGGTAGGTTCATATGGAAATAGGCGATCGTTGAGGTAGTGCGGTCCTGAGCTATTTAAGGCTTTAGAGGTATAATTGCAAAAGTATATCTGAAACTTGGGTTGCTCAGTGCATTAGTTTTGTGTGAAGCAGATTCCTGACATTGGCTGAGCCTAAATCTTTGTGTCAGGGTACCACCTTTGCATGCCAAAGGGCCCAGGTTCAAAGCCTGCCATATCCAGTAAAAAAAAAAAAAAAGATTAGGAAAGTAGATGAGGGAAAGACCTCTGCTAGAGGCAGCTGCCAGTCAGAGTGGACAACAGTGAGCTAGATGGAAAAACAGTTTGACCTGGTATAAGGCAACTTCCTATGTTTCTAGAATGGGAGCTATTCCAGTGGGCTTTTTACTTTATGACATAAGCTAAACTGTTGTGTGCATGACAGGAACATATTTAGAATGCTGTTTTCTGAGGTGAGCCTGCTTTTGGCTTGATGATAGCCTCTGAACTGGGCTGTAAAGCAGGTAGGCTTTACTGGGAACCTGTGGCAACCTTGTCCTGTGAGGGCCTTGAGAAGCAATGGGATGGATGAGCTTGGGTGTGCTACAGGAGACTCTTTTTGGTGTTCCTTTGGCTTAGTGACTGATTTACGCGGGTAGTTTTTGGTTTCTTTAAAAGTGCTAAGGCTCAGTCTTGCTTAGTTCCCCCTGATCCCAGTGGTATGGGGATATGAACTATGCTGACTCAGTGGGTGGCATCCAGTAGTAACTCTGCCAAGAATAGGCCAGTTGAAGTTAATAGACATGACTAACTTAGGTTCGTTAGTTTCAGTGGGTTTTCTCTGAGTAGACTTACATTCCAGTAACTCTTCAGTCACACTTCCTGCAAGAAATTGGAAAGTGAGGCTAGTCACCATTCAGAAATATAGGAAGCTGCCTTATACCAAATCAGATCATTAGTTTCACTTATTACTGTCTACACCAATTGGCAGTGGTTCTTCGGGGTTTCCCAGCTCTACTTGGAGATGAACCTAGGATCTTTTGCATGCGAAGTGGATGCTTTACAGCAGTTGCCTCTGTTTGACCAATGAGCATTACAGATGCTAGAAGCAAAGCTTTTAGTATTTGACAGCTGCTTCTTCCAGCTTGGGAATCCCAAATAAAAACAGAAAGAAGTGCCTTGCTCTTGCCCAGATGATTGCTGACCTATTGAAACAGAGTGCTCATGAAAATAATGCATTGTCTCATTCACTTTAATATTTTTATTTTGAAATTGTGCTTCTGATTTCCACAGCTACAACTGTGTTCTGTCCTGTGTTCAGCTGCCTCTCATTCCTCCCTAACTTTAGGCAGAATAGCCCCAGATAACCCCTTCCTTCTTAACTCCATTCTGCTGTGAGAGGGAGAGTTTCAGTGAAGTGTCTCAAAAGCTCAGGGGGACTTTGATACTCACAGTGGTATGTTTGCGTGACTTAACGTATTGTCTTGAGCAAACCCTCTCTGTGAGGATTGTCAGCTTTCTTAGAAAGCAGTTCATAAACATCCCTTTGGTGAAAGCCTTTTCCTTTGCAGAGGCCTCCCTTGCAAAGGGCATGGTGGCATTAAGTGTCCCTTATTTTGACCAAGGCACGGCTTTAACTGGCGTCTCCCTTGAGTAGTGTAATGATAACACCCTCACCTCTTTAATGCAAAATATGTTTCTGATGACTGCAGTGGTGGTGAAAGAGCCTTCTCTACCTTTTTTACTTTTACTTTAGTGAGATTTCTTCCTTGGGGGTGGAAGCATAGTTTGAAGGCCCTTTAAACCCCTTGGGGAGGAGCCCATTTCCTCTTCTCAGTGTTGGCTCTCTGTGGAGCCTCCCCCAGCTTGCAGGACAGGCAGGCGAGAGATGGTTTGGACAAGGATCAAGTGCCAGCACCCTTCTCCCTGCCTCAGACATGTCTGAGGGCGAAAGAGCAGCAGTCAGCACTACTGAAGAGGGCAGTGCTACAAGCTGTGAATTTGGGGCAAAGAGAGGGGAAACCAGGAAGGTTCCCTGGTGCAATGTTTCTCTCTCATTGCCAGAGCTGAAGAAGCCAAAGCAGGGGCCTTGGGAAATCCAGGACCATATCTTTGGATGGCTTTTCTCAAAGCTTAAAAGCAGTGGTAGGGGAAGGGGCTCAGTTAGGTAAAGGCAGGAGCACAGTGGGAGGGGATGTTCTCTGATCAAACACACACACCCAACTGCTATTTGCCATACTGAAGAGAAATTTGTGTATTTGTCTCTTACACACCCAGCAAAATTATTAGCAAAGGGAAGGGTTAACCAGGGAAATGACATAGAGGGATGGGCTTTAAGAAATCTTCTTCCCCACCACTACACTCTGCTGCTCTGATCCAGTTTGTTCCCCAAGCTGCTTCTCAGTTCTCATTTTAAATTGAGAGGTACACCTTTGTTATCTCTGAGATTCCCATTAATATTGAAGTGAGGTCTTGACTGTCCTGCAGTCCTTCCTCTTCCCTGTGTTTTGCAGAAGTAGAGTAAATTGTACAAAATGAGTAGAATGGTGCAAAGGGTTCTTTAATTTGTATGATACACCCAGGGCATAGAATCTTGGTGTCTGGATTTATTGCCAAGTACACACAGCCCTGCTGTACAGGGAGCTCTTTGACACCACTGAAACTCTCCCTTTGCTTCAGTATTTCCCCTCCCTTTAGCTTTCTGTGTGCCTTTTGATTATCTCTTGCATTTTCTTCAATTCTCCAGTGCTCCACAGATACCGGCACATCTTGGGACTCTGGCAGCCAGACATCGGTCCGTATGGGGGGCTGTTGAACGTAGTGGTGAGTATAGAGGCTCTGCCATGTTGCATAGAGCAGGGGTTTGTTTAAGGTGCTACAGTGACTGAAAAGAAAGCAGGTTTTGACTCTCCTTACTTTGTCTGTGACAGGTAGATGGCTTGTTCATTATTGGCTGGATGTACTTACCCCCACATGACCCTCATGTGGATGATCCAATGAGAGTCAAGCCGCTCTTCAGGATCCACTTAATGGAAAGAAAGAGTGCCACAGTGGAGTGCATGTATGGCCACAAGGGACCCCACAGTGGGCATATTCAGGTGAGCTACCTGTCCACTCTGCCGCACATGCAAAATAAACACCTGTTTTTTAAGGTCTTCTGTGCCAGGGTAATTTTTAGCCTGTTTGTGGGTCTGTTTTCATTGAGGATTTATGCCCTGTAATGCTTAATACTGTTGTTTAATATGTACAGATTGTGAAAAAGGATGAGTTTTCAACAAAGTGCAACCAGACGGATCACCACCGAATGTCAGGAGGAAGGCAAGAGGTAGGCCCTGTGTAATGAAGATACCCTGAGCTGCTTTTCAGCCTGTCGGATGAAGCAGGGGTTGTCAACTTGTTGTGGCCCCCCATATAGTATACCCTAATGCCCATTAGCCCCAGGAGGGGTAGGATTCAGGGTTTCTTGAGTAAACTTCCCATGAGTTAGATTTCTTCCCCCAGCACCTGAAAGCCAAAGGTCACTTGTTGATTCAACTGTCAGCTGCTGTCCAGGTGCTTCAGTGCCATTCAGTATGGTCTATGCTTTGCATTGCTAGCCAGGGAATGACTTATAGCTTCCTTGAGTTGGGCTCTTAAAGAACTGAAACTTTTATTGCTCTGGACACGATCCAAATGATTGTGCAGCTAACAGAAAGCTATGTTCCATGTGCATTTCTCCCCATACTGCCTGGCAAACAACTTTCAAAGCTTACGGGAGAAATGCACATGGAACGTAACTATCTGTTTGCAAGGAGTGGTGGTGGTATGCCTTGACCCCCACCTCATTTAATAATATAAGGCTGCTTCTGAAAATGGAGCAGAGGAATGAGAGAGAGATTGCACACAACCTCTGGTGTGACCTTTGGGCACTCCTGTTTAAAATAGAGAAGGCTGGAAAATGCTGTTCCACCTTTCCCAGGAAAACCTTGAGACGAAGGACGCAAGATAAGGGAGACCTGCTCCAAGACGAGCTTCCGATGTCTTCTTTATATAAACATTGTTTACTTGGCCATTAGCAAAGGTTACCACCAGCAACTGTTAATCTGAGATAGGGCTTTTTCAACATATGTGGTAATTTAGTGCCACTGGGAAGGCAGTTAGCTCACATAATATTTTATTTCAGTCTTTACTGCACATGTGCAGGCCTAGGCATGTTCACAGACACACAGAGAGGCTTGATGAATTAGGATCTGTTGCCCTGTATCGACTAGGGAGGAAGAGACAGTTATCTGCGGTTGGGGATTAAAGTCACAGTTGGCAAAGCAGAGTTAATGCTGAAATGCTGCTGCTGTGCTCTGGCATGAATATGCCTCATGATCGAGCAGCTCATTGTCAAGAAGCAAGCAGGGCTGGGAATTTGTGGGGGTGGGGTGAGAAAGCCTCTTCCACGGCTGACAAGTAATCATGCTGTCTGCAGCAAGATCATTAGGATGAATTAGGCTATCTGTATCCTCTGAGGGTTCAATGTGTATTGTAACACTAAAACGACACCATGCTTGCAGAACAATTTTTTTTTTTATTCTTCCATCTTAAAGCAAATGCTTGAAACAAAGCTTTGGAAATGTGTGTAAGAGATGGCTTCTCCACAGTTCAATGTTTTCTACTGCGACTCCACATGATGTTGTCATTCCTTTGAAAGTACTATGTGCCTTTTCCTCCATCTGTCTGTTCCACCACCTGAAACATAGAAAATCTAACAAACAAACGAAACAGTTGTTGGGGGCAAGGGATTCATTTACAATAGCCTGGAAGATCTGCTGTGGTTTCACAGTCAACAAACAATGGCCTTAAGAAGGCTTGTGTCTGGAAGCACCCAGTTATTGTGTTTAAATGAGTGAAATCATTCTGCCTTTGGCTCTGCAAACAGATCAGTTTATGGATCATCTGTTTGGAATTCTAGAATTTGTAGTCCAGTAACAGGAAGGGGCATTTAATGGGTGACCAGCTTGATGAAAGCAGAGGAAAGCAATTGTCTCTTGTCCATATCTACCTGTGCTTTCTTATTGGAGGAAGGGGTCCCAGGCAATTGCAACTCATTGACTTTGCTTCTCTCTTTGGGGTGCTGTTGTAGGAGTTCCGGACATGGCTGCGAGAGGAGTGGGGGCGGACTCTGGAAGACATCTTCCATGAGCACATGCAAGAGCTCATCTTGATGAAGTTCATCTATACCAGTCAATATGAGTAAGGGGCGGGGAAGGACCCTTCTTTCATCCTCCTGCTTCTGCAGGCAAAAAGAGAGAGAAAAATCAGTATTTTTAGAATAAATTGTTCAAGTAAAGTAGTACAGTTGCAAACTCCCCAAACAGTGATAACATTTGAAAGGGAAGGGGTGCACTATCTAGGTGTGGTTGCTTTTTGCTTCAGAGAACAGTGGAGACTTATGATGCCTTTGTAATCATCGTAATTCCTTCTAGTTCCATTGTTTATGTACCCTAAACAGTACCATCCATTCACAAGATCAGGCGAGCCCAAAGGTTTGCAGAAGTATTAATATTATTATCATTATTATTATTACCTCACCTTTTTACCTAGTGGGACTCAAGGCAGCTTACAGATAAATAAATGCTAGAACCGTGAATTGGTTTGTTTTGGCAAATTCTGTTCCCCATCTTCAAAAGCTGTAGACGCCTTTGGCAAGAACTGGAATGGTGCAAGGGAATGACAGTGAATGGAGACCATAACAATGAGGAATGGAGGGAGCAGATGGGTCTTGAGTCTAAGAAATAGTAGCTATGGTGGGTACAGAGGGAAGGCCAGAGGTGCACAGCAACATGGTTTTCCATCATCTCCCTACCAAAAACTCACTCTGCTAATTTGAGTCCCTTTCAGATTCTGCTCATGCATGGCAAAGCTGCATTCAACATGCAAGAGAGCTAGAGTTTTGATTTTTGAAGGCATCATTGCTTTTAAAACAGGGAAGGTGATCTAGTCAGATGCCAAACTGTATGCCTTGCCAGTGATTCAGAGATTGCACCAAACAGGTTGTGGCCTACCTGCATTATATCAAGCTGTGGTTCTTTTTAATATTCCAGCAACTGCTTGACATACAGACGCATCTACCTCCCTCCACGGAGTGCCATTGATCTCATCAAGCCAGGCCTTTTCAAGGGGACATATGGGAGCCATGGTCTTGAAATAGTCATGCTCAGCTTCCATGGGAAAAAGGCCAAAGGAACTAAAATCACAGTGAGCATCTGGCTTTCTCTGTTCACGTATGTATTGTCACTGTTGCCATGCCAAACAAAATGATCAAGGGAATGGAGCAACTCCCATTTGAGGAAAAGGGTTGCATCGTTTGGGACTTTTTAGTTGAGGGAAAAGTGAGTAAGAGGTGGCAAGAGAGAAATTTATAAAATTATGTACAGCATGGCTCCCCAAGTTCTAGATCATGACTAAACACTACTTCACACCAGCTCTCAATGAGTAAAGAAATAGTACAGCTACTTAGACTAGCAGGGCAAAGGAAGTGGGCAAGACCTACTGAAAGTGATGAACAGAGTGGAGAAGAGAGATTTGCTAGTACCACAATATACAGGCAAGGCACAGTAGTTCAGGGTGTGTTCTGTTTCAAAGAAGGGTCTGGGGAAGGGAACGAGGAGAAGCTGGTTTGGCAAGGATGAGGAGGCTGTTCGAGGCACTGGAATGGGATGGAGTCAGTGGCCATTAGCATTCATAGCAAAGTCATTCCGCTCTCTTTCCTTCCTGCCTATCCTCCAGGGTGACCCTAACATCCCAGCTGGCCAGCAGACAGTGGAGATTGACCTGGCGCATCCCATCCAGCTGCCTGATATTGAAAACCTGAGCAATTTCAGCGAACTCTCCCGCATTGTCCTGGAAGTGCAGGAGCAGGTGCGGCGAGAGCAGCAGCAGGAGGAGGAGGAGGGTGGCCTTGAAAAGGAGCGCCAGCTGCAGGCCCAGGAAGAGGAAGAGGAGGAGCAGCCAGGCCCCTCTCAGCAGGAAGCAGGCAGAGGAGCAGAAGGCCCTGCAACTGAAGAGGGAGCCATGGCCCAGGGCTCTCCCCCAGCCTCATGCCCTTTTGTGCTGCCTGGTGGCATTGCATCCAGGAATGAGGATTACCCTCGGACCTGCAGAGCGTGGTAAATATGAAAAGCCAAGAGTTGTGTTTCAAGGGGCATCCCTGGAGGATGTGGAGCAAGTTGCCCATGACTATCCTTTGGGCTTCTGTCCAGTTCAACCAGACCCAATATTTTATGAAGTATTTGCTCCCAGAAAAGAAAATATTCTCTCCCCCCCCCCCATTTATTTAATTCAATGTATGACAAAAGCTCCAATTATTATGATTTCTGTCTTTCCCTTTAAAAAGAATTTTTACCCAATGTGACTTAATAAAGCATTTATAAGAGAATTCCTAAACTCTGCCAGTTCATAAAATACGATGAAAGCATTACCAGATCTTAACATTATTAACACCAGAAAATAACAAAGCAATAAGAAAGCACAATTTAAAATATAATTTTTTTAAAAAAAATCTGGTGGAAATGAAAACTGTTTAATGCAGCAAATACAATATTATTGAAAAGAGAGAAAGAGAAACCACAAAATAACCCCACCTCCAGCCCTTTCCAGGAGGTCCAATCTTTCCAAGAAAAGAGCTGCTGCTCTATCAGGGTGTGAAGCAGGGAGGAACTTCTGGTTGGAGCTATTAGCATATATTGGATTAATGATTTTTAGAGGAGACAGGGAGCTTGAAACTCTGGAAATCACATAGCATAGGCCTTGCAAGGACATGTTAATTTTTGGAAATCTCTGTGTCAACATGGAAGCCAGGTAACCTGGCAGTTCTGTTTGATGGGGCAAGTTGTGTGATGCCTGGATTTTCCTGTGGAAGGTATATCACTGCATCCTTTATTTTCTTTTGTTCTTAGTTTCTACGGCACGGGGCTCATAGCTGGCCATGGCTTCACCAGCCCTGAGCGAACACCCGGCGTCTTTGTTTTGTTTGATGACGACCGTTTTGGCTTCATCTGGCTGGAGCTGCAGTCTTTTAGTCTCTACAGCCGCATCAAGGACTCCTTCCAGAACGCAGGTGCTCCCTCGCAGGAGGCTTTCGATGAAATGTTGAAGAACATCCAGTTACTTACATCATGATGGCGGCTTCTTCTGGCAGCTGGAAGGGGGAGGGATTCACATTTTCCATCTTGAGGGGCAAAGCACTCATCCTTGGAGCCACAAGAGCTCGAAACATAATGCACTTCTCAAGGAGGACTTTTTACCAAAATGAACACACACACACACACACACTGCTTAACACACTGCTTAACACACAAATGAAACTTCCACAGTATGTTATGCATAGTTTGCAACATAGGTCTGTATATTTGGAGGACAGCTGGCCAAGGTAGTAGCAGCTTAGCATGCTTGCTTTTCCTTCCTTTCCCCCCTGAAGTTTAGTGCGTGAGTGGGGACAAACCAAAACCAGCACTTTGCAGACAGTGTAAATAATTTTGTGTGTGTGTATGTGTGTGTGTGTGTGTGTGTGTGTTACACGAGCAGCAGCCACTCGGTATCCTCCCTGAGCCAGGAAGCTGTTCTCCAACACGGCTCTGTAGCCCTGGGCTTTTTTCTGAACATGCCTCTCTCACTTAAGAATCATGTTAAAAATTTTGATCTGTGGCTAACTGCCATGAGTTTCAGATGTTAGTATGCCCCTTTGCTTCTCTCCAGGAAGCTTTCCTTTAAATGTGAGAGTTCTGACTGGGCAACTCTGTCTGTGTGAGTGGGGTATGCGGGGAAAGGGGGAGAGACCATGCAACAAACACAGCCTGGTTGCCTCTTTTCTAACCTTTTCACAGGCTCCTTTGCATTCCTTTCTTTTCCACCTGAAATTAGGGTAGGCAAAGAGACCTCTGGACTAGGAGGTACCCTTGCTGTATATTCTCTTATTTCCCCCCATGTCTCTGAGCCCATCATGTGACTTGGATAAGAACTTTACAGCATTATGAGGCCTGTTGATATGATGATTATTATTTATTTTATTTCTTGAAAAATTATAAGTTCCACAACACACTAGATGCTCTCTCCTGTTCTCTCCCTTCCCATGCTGTTCAGCCACTGTGCCTCTTGTGTGAGGGTTTGACACTGGTGCCCTGGCCTCCTTCTCCCGCTGCTCAGCATTTGCTTAAGGAGTAGATCCTCGGAAAAGCTGCTAGGGTTTTGTTGATGGAAATCAAGATGGCTGCCGCCTTTGGGCACTTTAAGTGGGTCCTGCCAAGTTCTGGCCTTACTTGGGCCCAAGCCACCTATTCTTGGGAGCTGTAACGTTTCCCCCTTCATGCCATGTATGCACTACAAAATGCAACTAATACCCGGTGCCCTCATTCCGGTTTGCACCCTCTACAAGCCTTATGAGAAGCTGTGTGATTCTCGTGCAATTCTAGGATTTGTTCTGTAATTTCCCTTTACTCTGCCTAGGGATCCTTCATGGGAACAACCTCCTTTTAAGCAGCTGGAGCTTGCAAATATATGTCTAATTTGCAGAATCTTTGTATTTCTTGCTTTCTTTCTCCTTTGCCCTCTGCCCCACCATTACAGTTTTGGAAAGCTTTCCAGCTCTTCTTAACACCCATCCTCTGCAAAATATTCAAGTCCTTCAGCCGCCTGGAAGGGAAGCTGAGAAAGAAGAAGGCCAAGCACCATATTCCCATGAAATCGCCACAGAGAGTGTCCAAAATGGACAGCTCAGACCTTGAAGGAGTAAAACACCAACCACTGCACTCTCTTACCATACCACATTTCATGCAAGTTATTCTGGAGTCCTCTTGGGTATCTTTGGCAGATGCTCCAGCAGAAATCCCTTGGGTATCCCTAATCATAGGATTACAGGAATTATAACATGAACAACAAAAACTATCTTTCCATGCCCATTGTTGAGGTTTATCCCCTGGGAGGGAAGAATCTTCTCTTCGCTTTTTTACAGCATTGTAATCACTATATAATGCATGTCTAGTTGCTGCAGCATTACAAAGGGAGAATTGTAATCTTTCTGTATGAGCAAGGAGGGTGGTTGGGCAGGTCTAACATAACCCTTTCTCGGGGGAGATGCTTCTTCATTTCCTACAGCACCAACAGCAATAAATCCATTATTTATAGTATCAGGGTCTCAAAGCCACACTGGAGCCATATTTAAACTCATGAATTCAATCCACTGATGAGGAGAGGATGAAAGGGAGGTTGAGGTCTGGACCGTGGGGTGGGGGGTGTCGCAAGTGGTAAGGAGAGAAGAGAAAGCCAGATTTTACTGGAAACAGGTAAAAACCTTTATCGACAATGCTTGAAGCAGGTAACCAGGTCTGGGGAAACACAAGAGGAAGGTGAAAAAGCATGGAAGGAGAGCCTCAAGGGACAAGGCTAGAATTCTTGAGATCTTCATATCAGTGCAGAAGGGAATCTGCATGCAGATTAGAGACTGCTGAACATGCAGGTTGGCTGCAAGAGGTTTTTATATACTCTGTGCAGGCTTGGTAGGGAGCAGGCATTGGCTGTAGAGACAGAAACGTGTGCTCTGCCAGGACGTGTGGAAAAAACCTCTGTCTTCTTCCATAGGCTGAATTGCCCATGGGGCCGTGGTTTCTTGTGAACGTTCTTCACTCATTTTCAGCATTCTGTCCTCTGCACTTCTTTAGAGGTTTGCTTGTGCAAAAGGAAGAGGACTGGGCAATGTGAAGCACAAGACGAGATTACTGGGAGGTGTGAAAATGATTTGCTTGAAACCAGAAAGTGTCTTCCAAACTTTGTAGCAGAAATACAAATTGGTTGAATTTCAGCAAGTTGTACAAGTGGTGAGGAAGGTGTGGGTGTGTTTGCTTGCCTCCCATAGCTGCCCTGTTAATTCACATTATAAATGAGCACCAATCCTGATTAAGGATTGTTAATGATGTGTTGCAGTTGTGCTGTTATTGATCAACCCAGGCATGACTACTAAGATGCTCTTACAGTATGTGTGCAGTTGGCGTCTTGACTCCTCAGTCCTTGCCTGAACCTTTTGCAAATGGAGCATTTTACGTAGCTTGGTCTTTCTGTGAGAGCTGTTGTGTGGATAAAGGAGGCTGATTCTGCAGTTTCACATGCCAGGAAATGGGAGGGAGCATACAGCTCTATATAGCTAGGCCCACAGGTGGGTCAGGTAGGACCATGAGCTAGCAACAATAAAGTGAAATTCATATGTAATGTTTATCTTTGTCAAATGGGTACAATGAGAGCAGGGGGTGCTAAATCCGGGTAAGTGTGTATGTTTACAGCTGTGTGTAGACACACATGTGTACATGCTTGCAACTCTCTGTGGTGCAGCATCGACAGGAATCAGGTCTGGATTTGCCCACACCATCACAGGTCCTCCAGGTACAACACTCTCTCACTCTTTTGCACTGACATGGGCTGGAGACTGAATCTGTTCCCTGCCCCCAGCTGATTGCAGCCATGCAGAATCTTGCCCACTTCTCCCGGCCCAGGCCTGGCCTGTGTTCTGTTTCCTGGTCACAACAGAAAGTTGGCAGCTGCCTCTTCTGCACAGTGCCCACCTGTGTCCTTGGCACATTGCAGAGTACCGTGATAGGAGAGACAAGACACAGGTCCCTGCCCCAAGGACCTCACAGATATGCTTCAGTAGGCAAGGGAAGTGACACACAAATGAAGTACAAGCACAGCAGGAGAGGAATAGAGTAGATGCCATGATGCAGTTAGGTAACTTCAGACTCTGGACTTTGCGAGGGCACTTTAGATAGCAGGGTATATTATTCCACTCAGCCCTGCTGCATTTGGGGGCCCTCCTGCCCCGAGAGCATTACTGAACACATGCAAATTACAGTCCTGGATGTTTAGGCTTTTTTCAGTTACTAATGAGTCCTGGATCTTGTTTCAGGCACTATTCCTTCAGCTGCCTGTACTAATAGATGCTGTTGTTTTAACCCCTTTGAAAAATGGCAATTGCTCTAAAGCAGCTGGCCCTTCAACCTCCTGAGGCCACAGCTGTTTCTGTGCTGGATGTGTGTGAGGGGATTCATTTTGCCATAGGCTGTGGCACAGCATAGTATGCCTGCTGGAGTTAGCGGGACCTTGTGTGTGTGACCCATGCCCTTGGTACTGCAGGCGTCTGTGCAGAGGTTGATGTGCCAAGGAGCCTCCCTGCTCTGGGTGGGCGAATGGAAGAATATTGAAAACTTCTTTTTCATCCCTTCCAGCCATGTACAAAAAGTTGGGCCTGGCACCTTATCCTCTAGGGGTGGCATCCCACTTTTATTTCCCATCCCTTCCATGGTGTGGGGATGAAGCTTCGGTGGCCCAGCCTGCACTGCTTTCTGGGTGACAGATATGCAAGCTCCATGTCTACATATTCCTTTTCAACCTGCTTATTGTTTCCCAAGGAGCCTTTTCCAATTTCAGATGACAATAAAAAGAGATTTTGGGAATTTGAGACTTGTGTTCTCTGATACTGTGAATTCAGAACCTCAGGCCAGGTCAAACAATTTATCCATTCAGACCAATATTGTGTAGTTTTGACAGGCACCACCAGTTCTACCAGGACCTTAGCTGAGACCTCCCATCACTCCATCCCTGAAGCCAGTAGGGCCTGCCAGGATTTTAGGTGTGATCTTCTGCCTGCAAAGCATGACTATATGGAAACCCACTGTGTTCAGTTAGGCAGGGTAACTCCCTAACAACTCTGCATTTAAACCCTATCTAGTTACTGAGCTCCAACAGCAGGTCACCTGTGAAAAGGAGCAAAACCTCCACACTTGTTTCCCACTGGCTTCAGTCTAATTTAAGCAACCTACAGCAGGAGCCCCACGCCACCCAGTGACATTAAAAAATGTGCCCCCCCCCTTGCTTTTGCAAACTCCAAGCTGTAGGAACAAATTCAGGATGTAGAGAGGTGGGTGTGGCCAGTGATTTGATGGTTTTGGAGATTTGGTTTTAATTTCCTGGATTCAACTTTTACCCTCTTCCTGGCACCCCCAGCCGGCAGCCAGTTTGCACTGAAGTTGCTTCTGCCTGCCTCTTCTTCCCCCCACAATGACTCCTCACCTTGCCTACAGTCTTGTCCTGCAGTTCTGGCCCCTGCAGTGGTGTTGCTTCAAACTAAGAACACAAGGTGGCACTCTTGAGCCACAGTCCCAGGAAGGGAAGCAGAGACGCTGCCACCAGATGTTGCCCAACCAGGAACTTCCCATCCCAGGAAACGGGAACACAGGAAATTGCTTTATACTGAGTCAGGCCGCATGCCAATCTAGCTCAGTATTGTCAAAAATAATTGGCAGCACCTCTCCAGGGTTTCAGCCGTGGGTCTCTCCCAGGTCTACCTGAAGAGGATTGAACCTGAGACCTTCTGCATGCAAAGCAGGTGCTCTATCACGGATGCCATTCCCAACTCACATTTCCTGTCACTCCACTGCAGTTCAACTCAAACCACAAAAACATCTGGCCACGTCAGGCCTGGTGCTCTTCATTTTGCATTCATTTTGCGAATCTCCATGAGCAAAGTGCTTTCTTCCAATGTACTCTAACCTTACCCCATACCTCTCCTGCTCAGCCCCTCAGAGAGAGGCTGTTCTGTGCATTCACTTATAAGCTTATCTTCATTTATTGCAATACACGTGGCCTGGTGCTTTGCTTTGGGCCAATAATTCAGCGCCTGCAATGCTTAGCTTGGTTCCACTCTGCCAGAGGGCCAGCAGGAATGAGGGGTGTCTAGCGCAATGAATTGCCTCTGCATGCACTGCAGAACCATGGAGTTTCCTAAATCATGAGTGAGCTGGAGTTAGAGGGAAGGATCAAAACTCCTTCCTCCCCACAATAAATATCTGGATGCTTATAGAACACAATCTGTGGCTCTCTTCACTGCATAGATTGACACTGCAAGAGGGCAGTGACGTACTTGTCTGTTTTGTAGCATGTCCCTCCTCCACTGATATCAACATTTGCCTGCCCACATGGTCCCCATTCTCTTCCTTTCTTTGAACTCAAGTCAAAGACGACATATGTAGCCAGCTGAGCCCTCCATCAGAGACTCGGGAAAGTTCGTTGCACCTTAGCTTGCCATAATCTTGAGGACAGAGATCACGGCACCCCACAAGCCATGTGCTGAGCCCATCACCTACGAAACCAGCCAAGACTGTGACTTCAGTTTACGTGGGACACTGGGAGGCCGGCAATCTCTTTCATCAAGACCATCTCGGGGAAGGATCTATTGCCTGCCAGGTTGTGGGACCCGAGGCTCAAGATGTGCAGCCTGAACAGGACCAGGAGGTGGAGATACAGGATGGTGGGTTGGGCTCTGCTTCCTTGGAGGTGGGACTCCTAGGTGCTGCTTTCCCTACTTATTCTCCTGCGTGGAAACTGCAGCCCCACTTGTCGTTTGGCGACTCTCCTCTGAACAGCCTCTCGTTACCAGGATGTCTGCATCGGATCGGGTAGTGGTGGTGCTTGGCGGAGCTGGCACAGTGGGCTCTGGCATTGTCAAGGCGCTGCTGGAGAAAGGTAAGGCGTGCCTTCCATCTCGCAAGAGCCTGGGTCGAGATTTATTGACTGTGTCTGTGTGTGTCTACCTGAATGCATATACTTGGGGCTGTCTGAGTCCAGCAGCTGCACATTCAACTATCTTTCCATAGTGTTCTGATCTGTTTGACTCCTGCTACCAATTGTTTCTACCAAGCGGTGATGAGCTCCAAATATACCACGGAAGTTCTAATATTCTAACATCAGGCATGTGTGTGTGTTGAGGAGGACAGTATCTGTGACTACTGTGCTTTTTGGAAGCACTTTGCACACACCCAGAAGCCACTTGTGTCTCTCGCATTAACTCATGTGCCCGAGGCCTGAGCCCTAGCATTAAAAACAGTTGCCAAGTCCAGTCTGAGCTCTGTTTCATCAGCTGTTCTGCCATCAATCAAACATAGGAGCTGATACAATGGCATCCGTGCCCCCTCCTTGTGCCCAGGGCGTTGCCTCCTCTGATCCTTTGTCATCTGTGCAGGCTTCCAGGTTGCTGTCGTTTCTCGAGACAGAAGCAGATTGGAGAAGCTGAAACAGTTTCTGCCTCCACCAGCCTGCCAGCGCCTCCACACCCTGGTTGGGGACGTAGGTAAGACTTTGTGTGTAAGACCTCGGCTGCGGTGCTTCTGAGGGCCATTAGTGTGGGGCTGCTGTGGGGAAATACTGGGCAGAGGGAGTGGGGGCTGAAATGTATGGATGGTGGAGAAATTTGTTTTAGTTTGTATCTAAAGGTGATTCTGTCAAATCTGCACTTTCCGAACTAATATGCAAACCAAAACACAACTGTTCTTCAAAGCTGATATTTATCCAAATGCAATTCTCCAACTGCCTGTGTTTACAAGAATGCATATATGAGGGGAAAGTGTGCATTAGAATGCAGAAAACAAGATGCTAAAAATAAATTATATTGAGGGAAACTGCTTGCAAAAAAAGTGTACATTATTCAAAACTGCATATAAAAATGTGGTTTTTGGAGAACTTAACACTAAAATGCTGGCAAATTTTTTTTAAAAAACCCTCAAATTTCTGCAAAAATGTGGAGAATTGAATTTGTTTAGACAAATGAGAAACCGAGAGAAGCGAAACAGGCAGGTCCTTCCATCCCTGCTGGAACGGTATCTCCATAATGGAGGCGGCTGGGCTGAATGGTGGAGGGGGCACAAATTTATTGAGGTGTCCAGAGCTAGGAAAAGGGAAGGCAGAAGGCGCCCAGCGACAGGCAGCCTGTACGGCCCCCTCCAGCAAAGAGCTGATCAAGGCTGCCTTCAGAAAAGCAGAGCCAAAGGCAGCCTTTGCATGAATCTGGGGAAGCATTTCAGGATTTGCATTTTGGCGGCCAGCATCGAAAGATATTGTGATAAAATTAAGGCAGCAATGTGCACCACTGCAGTAAACTCCCACATACAATCCTATAGCCTTTAGAATTCAAGGTACTTTATAAATAAAAAGAGAAGAAGGTGATGGTCTATAACTGGGAACATTGAAGAAAAAGAAAAGAAATAGGAGAAAGTACCTGAATTCTCCTGGGAAAATACAAATTCAAATTGTTGCAAGGAAACTCAAGCCTACTTTTTCTTTTCTTTTTAAGGAAGCCCTGACAGTTGAGGGCACTTCTCTCTCTCTTTTGAGGTTTAAAGATGAATCCCCAGCATGCTCAGTGGAGCTTTAGTTGAGCCAAGTATGCTGTCATCTCTCCACCAAATAACTGGGGTCCCTTGGCCAACTGCCCCTGCACAGGATGTCACAGTTGCCATGGGATGCACCAGCCTGTAATCTGGGTCACTGACGCTGCAATCCTTATGGACCATTTACACCTGCAAGGCAGCCATAGCATCCTATCTGCAGGATACAGGCATCATGCTGTTATTGGCAGGCCACCTGTAGGTGAAGACCCTTGGGTGGCCTTGTTTTTTTTCTTCCTCCATGATTTTGGCAGGAGGGGAAAGGCTCTGGGCTGTTTGGGAGGACAGATTGATAATGCTGGGGAATGCAGCCACCTGGTCTCACTATCTCTGCTCCTAAATTTATCCCATCCATCCAGGTTCTGAGGAAGGTGCAGAGGCAGCCAAGGAGGCTCTGCTGAAGAGCACTGGGAAGGTGACGGACGTGGTGTCCTCCTTGGGCTTCAGCTGGTGGCAAGGGGGTCCCCCTCTCACTCAGACCCTGAAGGAGCTGCACCGGGTGAGCAGGGAAATAGATCAGAAACAGGGGTGCCTCTAGACTGTCCCTGTTTTGCAGGAAGGATTCTAGTGCATACCAGGAATGTAGGTTTGTGCAATTGGCTCTGTCACCCTAAGACAACAAATCCACTTTTTAAAATTTAGAAAACTGGCCTTTTTTTTGCAGTAAATTAAGTGATGGGGAAATGCATTAATGGGAACAGGGGTACCAACTTGAATAAAATATTGTAGGGGCCCAAGTAAGCCCCTGCCCTGCATAATTAATCACATGATGTATTGTACACACCATTTGAATGGGAATTCCCATCAACTTTGTGGGGGCCTGGCCCCCTCAAATATTTTATTGTGGGGGCCGAAGCCCCCATGGCCCCTAGGAGTTGGCTCCTATGAATGGGAAGATGCATAAAGACCCCACAAGGACATCAGGTTCAATGCTCATATATGACCTGCCTGCAAGAAAATCAGATAGGACACTGCATAACTTCTGTGTAAGCTTTGTGCAAGCAAAACAGATTGTCTGGAGGAACCCAAAGTTATCCAGATCAACCCTCTCCCATTCTCTTTCCTTCTCCCTCTCTCTGATGGATAGATTCTGTTTGCTGGCTTTTGGGTCCATTTCTATGATAATGGTACTCTTCCCCTGAGTTGGGCTTGTTGGCAGTCTGCAATTATATACTGGAAAGTGCTATAGCATTTTTAACACATCTCTGCACATTGGAGCAGCACTTCCTCTTTGATGCTGGCCAAGCCAGGGTTGAGGGCTACCATCAGGTAGAATGTTGATAGAAACACTAGAAGTGGCAGCAGTGCTTTTAAGCAATGCAGAAAGCTGGGACAGGAATAACTGGCCACAGATCATGGTTTGTAGTGGCAGAGAGGCGGATTCCTAATTTTAAGAAAACTGTAACTGGATCACATTTGCAGAAGAGGTGTGATTGTGTGGATCTCCTCTTTTGGAGACTCTTGGGATACTTCAGCTGGGGCAATGAACACGGGTGTCCCTCTGTTTCCTCTCCCCCAGGTCCTGGACACCCTCCTTCTCAGCACCTTCACTGCCTGGAAGGCCTTCTTCCCCCTCGTGAAGGACAACGCAGATGGAACCTACACTTTCATCACTGGTGAGATGAGCTGGGTTGGTCTGCAGAAGATAACTTTGGGGAGATAACTTTTGCTGGGGCTTCGGCCAGCCTCTCTTGCCCAGTAGCAATAGAAATGCACCTTTGGTTTCAGTTCGCAGGCCCTCATTGCTTTCCATACCCTCTTTCCAATTAACTCCTGCATGCCTGAGCATGTGGGCAGATGACCAGCATTTGTGGGGCAGCAGCTTGTGCCTCGTGGGGCTAGGTTGGCAGGGACTGAGCCATCATTGGCACAAAAGCTGCCCTGTTGAGAGCTACCCAGGCACATGGGAAGAAGCTGCCTTTTACCAGATTGGACTTGTTAGCCCAGTGTTGCCTTCTCAGACTAGCAGTGGCTGGAGTCTCAAGGCACTTCCAGACGGGATTCAATCACATACCAACAAATTCAGGTTGCGCAATTATAGTTGGGCAGGAAGTCTTGCACCACAAACCTGCTCCTCCCACAAAGACTGGACTTTTTGCAATAAGGGAATTGATGGGGAAATGCACTGGAAAATGTCTCATCAAAGCAGATATTCTCATAGTTGTCAACGTTTCCCTTTTTTAAAGGGAAATTCCCTTATTCCGAATAGGATTCCTAGCAAGAAAAGGGAAAAGTTGACAGCTATGGATATTCTACATCATCAAAGTTGTCTGGGAGGTCTCCCATTGGCTGCAAACATATCCTTTTAGATGGAAAGAGCGAGGACTGAACCCTGGACCTTCTGACTCAGCCACTGGTGGTGATGGCAGCTCCTTCCTTCCTTCCCGCCCAGCTAAATCAGCTTTTCTGTTTCAGGAGGGGCTGGGGAGCGCCTCCTCATGCCAGGCACAGGCTTCCTGACACTGGGGGCAGCGGGGGCCTTGGCCTTTTCCCTCATGGTCCGTGAGGAGTACCCAGATGTTCCTTGCAAGCTGAATGAGGTCAGTGCTGGGTTTGTTGGTGGGTCAGCCAGCTTCCTACCCACGTGGGGAGTAATTTTGCCCTCCCAGGGCTGTAATTAGTGGAGTGTTCAGCATCTAAGAACATAAGAAGAGCCTGCTGGATCAGGCCCACAGGCCCACCTAGTCCAGCACCCTGTTCTCACAGCTGCTCCAACTGGAAACCTGCAAGCAGCAGCTGAGCACAAGAGCAGACTCCTGTCCTGTGGTTGCCAGCAACTGGGATTCAGAAGGATACTGCCTCCAGCCATAGAGGCAGAGCATAGCCAGCATGGCTAGTAGCCAGATCAACAGCCAATGTGGCACCCAGGAGATGCTGTTTGGTCCTGACTCCCATCAATCCCCGCATAGCTCAATAATAAGGGAAGATGGGGATGTAGTCCATGTTGGCTACTGATCTGTGGGGTTGGTTTCCCTTGCAGGAGAGAGAGCTAGAGGCTTTGAGGTTTCTCTGTGAAATGTGTGTGTGTGTGTGTGTGTGTGTGTGTGTGTGTGTGTGTGTAGAATAGTCCCCAGGCAGACTCAACCTTGATGCTCAGTGCTCCCCCTACAGCTCCTTCCAAGCCTCTTTCTAGCACCAAACCCAGCAGATCTTCAGCGGAACCTTTAACTCACTCAGAACTTTGGGGAAAACCTTCTGAATGACTGGGATCAAAGCAACCCCATTAGGCAGGGTGTTGCTGGCATCAGTCTGCCTCAGTAGACAATGGCGGACTGCAGGTGGGGCAGTTGAAGGTGCCCAGTTGTGCTGCTAGAGGTTCACCATGGGTCTGGGATAAATGAAATGGCCACTGACTTTAATTGATCCCAGTGAGCCGCAAGTCTCTGACTGGCAGGGTCCATCCAGCAGGGATGCAAATGTCCATCCAGCAAATGTGGCTGCACTACAACTCCCATCATCCCTGACCACTGGCTGTGTTGGGTGCTGGGAGTCTGAATCCAACAATGTCTGGGGGGCTTCCCAATTGTGCGCAGATCAGTGGGCGGCTGGTGCAGCCTCTCTCTCCCCCCCGCCCCCATGTCTCTTCTGGCACTATTTTGGCTTTCCCCGGCAGGTGAAAATCAACATGGGTGTGACGACGCCAGAGCGCCTGGGCCCCGGGTACGTGAGCCACCTGGAGGTGGGAGAGGCCGTGGCTTCCCTGGTGGACAAGAGGATCGTCTCACATACGGTGCTGAGCGCCAGCTCGCCTGCTGACCTCAAGACCCTGGCGCTGGAAGGGAAGCTTTGAGGCACCGGCTAGGAGACTTGCCAGCCATACCCACCCATAATCCTTCCCCTTATGCCACCCCCCCCCTGTCTCTCCTTGGTGCCTGACTGGTAGGGAAAGGGTGCTTTTCAGCCCCAAGGCTCCTTCTCTCCTGCTTTGGCCCTTCTTCAGAGCCAGATGGGCACAGAAAGGGAGCATCAACATCACACATAGAAACCGGCATGAGCCACTTCAGGGAGGTAGTGGATCATCTGGTGGTGGATCTGATTGAGAGAGGGAGAAACTCCTCTGAGCAACCAAACCTGACCCTCCCAAGGGAAACTTTGGTCCTCTAGCTGGTTGCACATCAACAACCTGCCCGGAGAGTCTTGTGGTGGGTGGGCTTGCAAGATTGGGCAGGGATAAGGAGAAACATCAAGTCCAAGTGGTCACGAAAGCGGGTTTAAGGAGGCCGGGGGCATGCTGGGCATTTGTGGCTTGGTTCAGAGGGGCCCCTCTTATCCCAGAAACAAGATGGGTTGCTTTGGGAGTTGCCTATCGAGCAACCCCTGCTTTGGGGACTCGCTGTGTGTCCTACATGCCCACCCAACCCTTTTGGACGACTTTGACGATGTCCTGTCTTCCAGGCAGATGGTTCCAACCTCCACGGCACCAGTTTCCTTGCTCTAAAGACACCCTGCCCTTGAGTCTATCTCCCCCGCCAGCCCATCCTAAGTGCAGCCCAGCATTTGGAAATGGCCTGTGGCCCACCTAGCCTGGAGAGGAGGGTGCAGGAGAGAGACAGAGATGCCAACAGCCAAGCACTCGCTGCACATTCCTGTCCCCGTCTTGCCATGTTCATTTGCACCTTTCACTAAACATTTTATTATATTTAATAAACCCTTAATACTGTCTATTGTGCTTTCCTTTCCTTGCTCTCGCTCTCCCTCTTTCTTTTAAGTGCCTTTTGGAGGAGGTCTTGGGGGGGGGTGCTGGTTGGGCATCTGCCTTCTGGGGTGGGTGACTAAAGGTACAGGTAAAGGTACCCCTGCCCGTACGGGCCAGTCGTGTCCGACTCTGGAGTTGTGCGCCCATCTCACTTAAGAGGCCGGGGGCCAGCGCTGTCCAAAGACACTTCCGGGTCACGTGGCCAGCATGACAAGCTGCATCTGGCGATCCAGCGCAGCACACGGAAACGCCGTTTACCTTCCCGCTGGTAAGCGGTCCCTATTTATCTACTTGCACCCGGGGGTGCTTTCGAACTGCTAGGTTGGCAGGCGCTGGGACCGAGCAACGGGAGCGCACATCGCTGCGGGGATTCGAACCGCCGACCTGACGATCAGCAAGTCCTAGGCGCTGAGATTTTACCCACAGCGCCACCCGCGTCCCCTTATGCCACCCCCCTTATGGGGTGGGTGACTACAGGGTAGCAATAAACAGCAGCCCCAATTGATATTTGCAAGGGTTAATACTGAGGAGAAGGGGGTGTTGCAAGGACCCTTTTGAATCTGGGCAGATATCAGGCACCATTTCAGACCCCTCTCCTAGATGAAGCAAAGCACGTTTTCAATCCACACGAACCAACCCATTCCAAAGCAAGGATTTTGCAGCAATGCAATCATATTTGGGAGAGCTCAGCACCGAAGGTCCCTGCCTGGCTCCCACTAGCTGTTTTCCAAGGCCCCCTCCTTTCCAGAGAAAGTACGTGCCTTTCTGCAAGGAAAGAAAAAAGAATGAGAAGCATCTCATCTCCCTTTCTGGTGGGCAGGAGTTTTTGTGTTAAACGATTTCTAAGGAAGAACAAAGGGGCCATACATGCAGAAGCTGGAGGGGAGTCAGGAAAACCCCACCCAGAGGGCAGATTGTTGTCTTTGAAAACACACCCCTCTTGTTAAGATACCACAAGATGTTTGGTAAGGTCCTTCTTACAGGCCTGTGAAGAGAGAGATTTTAAATGAATATAAACTTCTCTTTGAGACTCACTGTAAATTGCCTCTATCCCCTGCCCTGGTCCAGCTCAATGGTGGCAGAACCATTCAAATCACATTTACATTCAAGAGGGCCATGTGGCTTTGTTTCAATTGCAGCAGAAAAGAACTCTTATAGGGTTTTTTTTTTGGGGGGGGGGGGGTTCAGTCTGAATGACACCCATGGGTCCATTCCAAACCTGTGATTCTGTGTCTGTGGGGTAAGAGACAGGTGACAGCTCCTTCATTAAGGCAATGGCTTTAACTGGCTAGTTAAGTACTGCCATTTACATGCCCAAAGAGGTTGTCTTGATGCCATAGAGACAAATGGGTGGGATTTTTCTCACCTCACCTGGCTGGATGCCAAGTCATCCTAGGAGGGAGAAAGGTGTGGAGTGGGGCTGGGTGTGTGTTTCGGCTGATATTGGAAGCTGGAGACACAGAGGCTTGTCTTGCTCTGTGTTGGACCCAAACTTGTGGTTTGGGGTTTCCCTGGAAACCAAATGGGTAAGCAAGACCTGCTGGAATGTTAAATAAAACCATATTTCTTGAAAAACACTGCAGCCTCCGCTGACCTTCATTCAAAGGAAACAGAACCCTAGGTGAGCACAGGAACCCCCTGGAGTTTTGCTGCTTGGAGATTTGGGTGACCCACTTTTCATCTCTGAACCCCCGAATACACCTTGCCTACACCTCCTCTTCCTCTAGACCAGTGCTCTTCAAACTTGAGTCCCCAGCTTTTGTTGCACTACAACACCCATCATCCCCTGCTGGCTTAGTCAGGGATGATGGGAATTGTAGTCCAACACCTGAGGACCCAAGGGCACTGCCCTTTCTCCTTGCATATTATCTCTCTCTCAGCCCTGCATCTCCCCAACATCCTGAAGCCAGGACCATCCTTTCTACCATTTCTGTGGAACCCAGCGAAGAGTGGGGAGAAAACTGAATTGGGGCATGTGGAGAGATGCTATGTTGAGTGGAGGGGAAGAGCTCATAAAAGCATGTCTCCACCCAACCGTCAATGCTCCCTACCTGCTTTAAAAAAAAAAAACACAACTTGCTGAGCAGCCAGAAGACAGTGTGTTTATTACAGCCCACCAAGAGCAAAGCTGGACAAGTGGAAAGGGAAGGAACCAGCAATTTAGGCTCGAGGAGTCATGGCTGGCCAGGCAGGGGCACTGCAAGAGGAGGCAGCGCTGAGCATGAACAGCAGCAGCTGGGCCCCTGTTGCTTTACAATGTTCGCTGCTCCTTGCCTTTAACAGCAGCCAATGTGTCTTTGCAGCAGAGGGGCTAGCCAACCTCGCAGGGCTGTTGTGAGGCTCGCATGGAAGAAGCACGTAAGCCAGCTTGAGCTCCTTGGAGGAAAGAGTGAGGAGTGTGATCATAAATAAATATTCACAATAATAATAACAGTAGGAGGAAAGAGGAAGATCACCCCCATCAGACCCGTTGCTCCCCATTCTGCTCGTCGAAACCTCCCCCCAGCTTGGAAGGGCTTACAGCGCAGGTGTCGCTCAGGCAGGTATCACAGGGCCTCCCTTCCCAAAGTCCCGTTTGATTCCTCTGGAAAACGTAGCAGAGGGAAGTCCTGCCAGTGCGTGGCTCAACTGCAACTCAGGCAACACACCTGCAGGGGCTTTGTGCAAATTCATCCAGAGGCCTCAAAATGCTCATGGTCCAGGGCTTTGCTTCCACTCTGGCCCAAAGCTTATCTTCAGTAGATCGTGCAAATTCTGACACACACACACACACAAACAAACAAACACACACTCTCACACAATCACTCCTTTCTGAAATCCATGCACTTGGGAGGCAGTGCAAACAGCCTCTAAAAACTGCACCGATCCCATGATTTCAGTGAGTGGGAGTGGATAAGAACCGGTCTTACCCTGCTTCACCAAGCATACATGCAAGTAACATCCATACGCCTCTCTCTCTCACACACACACAACATCGGACTCCCCTCTCTTACCTCACAGTATGAATCCCAGCAGGATCTCTGCCCCCTGCCCCCTTTTTCCTGATTCCCCACCGCAGACTACCCATGTAGCAAAAGCAAGGATGCAAGAGGGAGCATGCAGGCTGGGTGGTGGTGGAAGTGGTGGCAGGAGATGCTGGCCTAGGCAGGTGCCCAGCACTGCAGACGCTAAAAGGAGTTCCCGCATTACGATGGACAGAGGGGCTTGGCTTCCTTGGACCCAGCAGCAAATACAATGGATCTGGGGAGGGACAGGGACAGAGGATTCTCCTTAGCCAAGGAAACAGGAGAAGGAAACAGCCTGATTCTCGTTGTCCCCCCCAGTGCATCTAGGCAGAGAGTCAGCAGCAAATCGAGGAGAGGCACCTCCCCCAAAGCCAGGGTAGTGTCAGATACCACCCCCTCCCTACATCCAGTCCACGCTGCAAGGCAGGGACCCCCTTCCAACATTTCAGGCTAATACAAAAGGCTATGAAGATGTCCCCTGCCAATATTGCACAGAGTCCAGGGAGGGGCTGGAGGCCTCCTCCTCCTCAGCAGGTTTGTTTTTTGCAGGCAGGGGGGAAAGGGGGCCCCCTCTGGAGAACACCGCAAGCTGTCGTCTTGCAGACTGGAGGAGGGGGGCAGGAGTGTCCCCACCTGAGGGAGAAGGAGAGAGGGGGAGGCCGTCGCCTTGGCACCCCAGGGCAGAGCTCAGCTACTTCTGCAGGATGGGACGGCGAAGGGATTCCACGTAGGAGAGGGCGCTCTGCAGGGAGGTCAGGCAGTACCCCTCCTCGCCAATCAGATACCTGGCAAGGAAACGAGAGGGTCAGAGAAAGATCTGCTCGGCATCTGCAGGGAGAGACATCAGGCAATGTCCAAGTGACTGGCTGGAGAAGCTGAAACTCTCAGGGCCTTAAAGCCAACAGGCAACACCTGTAGTAGAAGGTATGCAAGCAAGAAAATGAGATGTGCCGTATTTTTTGCTCTATAAGACTCACTTTTCCCTCCTAAAAAGTAAGGGGAAATGTGTGTGCGTCTTATGGAGCGAATGCAGGCTGCGCAGCTATCCCAGAAGCCAGGACAGCAAGAGGGATTGCTGCTTTCACTGCGCAGCAATCCCTCTTGCTGTTCTGGCTTCTGGGATTCAGAATATTTTTTTTCTTGTTTTCCTCCTGCAAAAACTAGGTGCGTCTTGTGGTCTGGTGCGTCTTATAGAGCGAAAAATACGGTAATTTTTTTCTCTCCCATCATATTAGGATGGGCAAGAACCCAGCATTAATGTATGGAATTGGGCAACTTTAAATAAACATATGAAGAGAACCAAACTATGCATGTTTTGTTTTTATATTCTTGTTGCAGTCTGTTGTGTTTCTTGAGTAAATAAGGTAATATGGGCAAAGACAATGAAAGTGTCGACAACACCAAAAAAGAGCCTTGTTGCTGGATCAGGCCAATGGCCCCTCGGGTTCAGCATCCTGTTCTCACAGTGACCCCCAGGCCACCCAAGCCTGCAACCTGAATCTGAGCACAACAGCCCTCTCCTCTCCTGAGGTTTTGGCAACTGGCATTCAGAGGCAGATGGCTCTGACAGTGGAGGGAGAGGATAGCCATCGTGTGGAGTAGCCGCATCCTTTGTGAATTGGTCTATTCCTCTTTTAGAGCCCCACAACTTGGTGGCCATCACTGCCTCATGTGGGAGCAAATATAACCATGCACTGCATGGAGAGGTACTTTCTTTTGTCTGTCCTGAATGTGCTGCCCAATTTCATGGAGGATGCTGTGTCAATCAGGTGGAACCTCCACATTCAGAGGCAGTCTGGCTCTGAATGCTGGAAATGTTCAGGGAAGAAGGCCTACTGTCCTCCTCTCTCTCCTCTGTGTGGGCTTCCTATGGTGATGTCTGGCTGGCCACTGCAGGGCAGGGTACGGTGAACTAGATGGCGATCTTAGTCTCAGCCACCTGCAGGACTACTGAAGGCAGCAGGAAAGAGCAAAACTTTTTTAAGGAGAAAAAAAAGATGGATTCATAATTAAGATGCTTGGAGGAAGCTTTGGAGTCACCTAGATCTCTTCTGCACTCAGGGCAAATGTTCAAAACCTAAACAGAGCAGAAATGAGACAATGGAGGTAAAGTTATGCTGGCTGGGTGCTGTTCTCAGTGCTCATCCCTGCAGTCTTTTGAGACAAAGCAGCATAAACCAAAAAGACAGTCAATCAGATAATGAACAAGCTCAGCTAGGAAGGCTTTGAGTCCCTCCAGGGACAAAAAACAAGTCACAGAAGTATCTACTGAAAACAGAGAAGTTAGAAAAACAAAGAGAGCTTTTTGGAGTTTGCAATTGGCTGCATGCCTGGCTGTGACCGGGCCATTAGGCAGCTTCTGGGTTATCTGTGGAGGCCTCTGGGCTCGAAATGGGGACATTTCCCAGTCAAAACAGAGCAAGGTTGGAGAAGAGAGGCTTCAGAGCCGAGCCGCGATCCCCATGCGCCTGTCCAGTCTGATTATGCCTTGGCTGCTTCACCCACATGCTGGCTGCGTCTTGCTCAGACTCCAAAGCTGGCAGGCCGTGTAAGCAGAGCCGACAGCCTGAGGTGGTGGTGGAGGGACTCCTTCCCCATGCGGAGGCGGGCGGCATGGAGGTTGTGGGTGGGCAGAGCTAGACTCGGCCAGATTTAGGCAATGGTGTCTGTGTCTGTCGCCCGCCAGATTGTATTGCCTTGAGTGGGCCTGTGGGTGAAGGCTCATGGCTCCAGAAATTTTGAGAAGGGGATGGAGTGAGGCACTAGATCCCCTCTGCAGCAAAGGAATCCATCCCAAACCACCCAGGGAATGGGGGACAGAACTATGCCAGGTGACTAGGAGCTGCTGTGGCAGGAAATGCCCTCAACTATTCTCAGTGGCTGAGCACTCGCTCTGCTTGCAGCTTTAGTCCTCAACATCTGCAGGATGGGCTGAGAATATATTTATACACACACACATGATCTGAAACCTGTAGAGATCTGCCCTGCCAGTCTGTGCAGACAACACTGAGCTAGCTGGAGCAGTGGTCTGACTTGCTATAAGGTTTGCAGAGTATGCATTTAGCACCTAAAAACATACAGGAATGGACAAGCATGACTTCTGAATCAGCCAACCATTAAATTACACCCCAAACCACATCTTTTCTGGTTACAAAGCCTGATGCAGAAAGTTCCAACAGTGATTTTGGAGAGCTCCAAACTTGGCCTCTGGTTCTTAAGATTTAAGTGCAGGTTTCAACTGGGATATGCTTTTGATATGCTTGCCTGCCTGCCTTCTCTTCAAGAGAGAGGTCGGCCCCTGCTTGTCACAGCGGCCGACAGAGGCGCTTCTTCCCTGCTGCCTACCCTTCGTGGATGAACTCCTCCAGCGCAGCACACTCTGAGACCAGCTGAGGCAGGTTACTCTTGAGGACCACGTAGGAAAGGATGGGAAGGAGATCGTCAGCACCACTGCAAGACAAAATTCCACATCAGCTTTGTGGCCCACACTGCAGGGAGGGGAGGGCTGGCTCAGGGGCCCCACAGGTGGCAGTTTTAGCACAAGAAGTGCCCAGAGGATAAGGCAGCCCTTCTTGCTGGGGGTCTCTGCAGAGAAGGCTCTGCTCATGGGGACAGCTTCTCCTTGCTAAAGGTGGACAGAATGCATGTTGGCACGACTTAAGGGATGCAATCTGACCTCACATCTTTGGAAAGCGTGGAAAGTTGGGCTTTTGTTCTACTACTGCTTCTCGCTTTGCCATTTTAGCTGGGATTCCAGAATGGCAGGCGGCTGGACTAGGGTCCCTTCCAACTCTACAATTCTGTAACAATTCTATAACAAAACAATAAAGCAAACTTTAAAAAAAACTAGAATGCATTTTAGCAAACAACACTGTGGGGTGGAAATGAGAAAGGGTGTGACTAAGAGGGCAAGGAAGCAAGCCAGCCCAAGGCAGGCAAAACAAGCTACTCATACAACCTAAGAAGACTTTTTTTGCACCACAATTGTAACTCTTGTGGGAGAGAGAGAGAGAGAGAGAGAGAGAGAGAGAGAGAGAGAGAGAGAGACTGGTCAGTTTGCCAGGTGTTGCCCAGATGCCAGGGCCTTCCCCCAGCATCCGGTGGTCGGAGGTGCTCTGACGCAAATCGGCCCGGGGAGAGGAAGCAGCTCCCCACTTGCCTAGCCCTGGAATGTGGGGAACAGGCAAGACAAAGCATCCCTGGAGGCAGGCCCCAGCCACCCTTGCATTCCTTCTCCTTGCTCAGCGGGGAGCCTGGCAGATTTGTCCCAAGACTCAGGGCCCCTCCTGCCTGGCCTGGAGCTCTGCCCCTGAAGCCCCTGGGCTGTCTTGCCCTCACCCACTTTAATTCTTTTGACAGTCCTCCCTCCCCCTTTGCCTGGCTAAGCGCTGCTTGGCTGGGAAGCCGCTCCCCCCCTCCCTCCCTCCCCGCTGCCCTTCTGCAGCTCGTGGGCTAAGTCCCTCTGACAGATCCAAGCTCCTTAATTGGCAGACTCGGGCTCGGTCCACAGGCGCGGGGACCGGCACTCAGGCTGGGCACAGCGGGGAGCCCCGCTGTCGGAAGGGATCCATCACGGCCGAGCCCCCTTGCTGGGTGCGTGTCTGGGCAGCGGAAAGCCTGGAGCCAGCGAGAGTGAGTCAATGGCAGCGCCGGGAGCTCCAGACAGCAGAGGAGGGGAGGGGAGGGCCTGTGCAAAGGAAGGAAGAAGCAGCAGCCCACGCCTCGAGGAAGGGGCAGGCTCCAAGACAGAGGAAGCCTCTTGCCACCCAGGGCCAACCCAGGGCTCGGTTTCTGCCTGCTTCTCCCCACAGGAAGGACTTGGGCTGCAGTACTTACATGGCAGACGATGCCGGCTGGGGCCGGCCCTCCCGGCCCCCACAGTACTCCTCAGCACATTCACAGATGACACGCAACGTCCGCACTGCAGGGAACGGCAGCCAAAAGACAGTGGGCGTGTTAAAGAGAGGTGCCATAGGAACACAATACAAAGTCAGTTATCAGGTCCATGCAGCTCACCAACCTAGATGGCTTTAAAAAGAGGAATGGACCGATTCGTAGAGGTGAGGGCTCTCAGAGGCTACTAGCCACAAAAGCTGTGCTCTGTCTCCACGGCTGGAAGCAGTGATGCTTCTGCATGCCAGTCACTGGAAACCACAGGAGGGGAGAGCACTCTGATGCTCGGATTCAAACCCCAATGGGGGAGTATTCCCTTCCTGAAACTCTGGAGAACTGTTGCCAGTCAGTGTAAGACAGCATGAAGCTGGATGGGCCAAAGGCCCGGCTCTGTTCCTAGGTTTCTTCCCCACCAGCACTCTAGATAGGCAGACATGCAGTCTGCCAAGTGTTTAATGCACCGATGGTTCTGGATTCTGCACACGTCTCCAGTGCTTGGGTGCTCAGCACCTCACGTGCATCAGGCAGCCTCACCTATGCATTCCAGCTTCTTCTGAGGGCAGCTGCCCAGAGGAATCAGCATCAGCTCCTGCACAGCGGCGCAGTACGGGTAGGATCCAATGCCCCAGGTGGTGTTCCCCTGGGGGAGCAGCTTGGAAGAGATCCCCATTTCAGAGGGGGGCGTATTTCTCTGCAGCTCCATGATCTTGGAAAGGGCTGATTCCCGGGCTTTGTAGACATTCCTGTGTGTGGGGTGGGGGGCAAAGGGAGAGAGAAAGGAACAGCCTGAATGGACATTGTGGGGTTTCCCAAACTCACAGGCCCCAACCCAGATCCAAAGAAAATGCATTTTACTCTTAATTCAACAGCAAACAGCTGTCTGGCTGCTAAGTCGCAGACAACAATGCCACAGCACGAGCGATGAGCGAGTGATGACCCTTTCAGCGTACAACACCTGTGCTCAAAAACCTACGCTGGTTGCTCATTTGCTAGCGGACCAAATTCAATGTGTATACAAAGCCCTTAACCGGGACCAGTTTACTTGTGGGAATACCTTGCCCCATACAAGCCCACTCAGCCACTTCAATCTGAACCACCACTTATTGCAAGTACAACATAATACCTGCTCCACACTCGTAAGAAACTTTGGAACTCCCTGCCTATTGAATCAGGCAGGCACCTTCACTGTTTGACCCTTTTTTGGGCACCTACTAAAAGCATTTTTGCTTAGACGATCCTAACCAGATAAGCAGAATGTTTACGTATGCTTTAATCTGTTTGTAGCGTAGCACTGATTTTAATAGCCATCTGAATGTTTTCAATAACTGTTTTTCACTTATGGTTTTATTACTTTTTTGGTAAACCGCTGTGAGGGTTACAATCAAGCGCCATATAAATGTTATGAAATAAACAATATATCAATACAAGTCATCGCAGGCAAAACCAGCCCCTCCACCAGGTAGGTGGCCCAATATCCTCCCTCCCAAGTGGAAGCAACTGTCCACAAGGCAGGGCTTTTCAACCGGTGGCTCTCGCCCTGCCTGCTGCGCTGAGAAATGTCCTGCCACGAGGATCTCCGCCAGAAAAGGCGTGGCCCCCTTACCTGTACACAGCCAGGAGAGGCCCCCAGAGGGGGGCAAAGAAGGCCTCCTCCAAACGTGCCACACACTGGTCCTTGGAGGCCGCTGTGTTCAGGCCCTCAAAGGCCAGCAAAGTCAGGGAGAGCAGCCTGTCTGGGGAGAGAAACGATTCAGACAGAGCAAGCCAGAAAGGCTCCAGAGACCGACTGGCGCAGGACACTTCCGCAAGGCAGCCCAGGAGGTGGACTGACAGGCTGGTGAGCAAATGAAACCCAACAGTGAAGGCTGGTCCTTTAAGGAAGCGCTCGATTAGCCAATAAGGCAGACTGAGCACATCCTTGGGACACCAGCAAAGCAGGGGCACTAAAAAGAATGATTTTTCTTTTAAAAACTGACATTTGGTAGTAGTAGTAGTAGTAGTAGTAGTAGTAGTAGTAATAATAATAATAATAATGGCACTCATGGGGAAAGTCAGAACTTTCTTACACTGCACTCCACACTCTCCCATTTCGTTGTTCTCTTTTTGCTAACTTAAATTACAGGAATGCAAGAAGCTGCCTTATACCAAGTCAGACCATTGGTCCATGTAGCTCAGTATCCTACAGACTGATTGGCTCTCCATGATTTCAGGCAGGGGTCTCTCCCAGCCCTAGCTGGAGACAATACTGGGGATTGAACCTGGGACCTTCTGCTTGCAAGGCAAATATCAAATACCAGAATAATGCAAGGAAATTACAGCCTTCGGAGACAAGGATTCCAAGGAGGCAGTGCTGCCCTCTTCTGGTGGTGCCCAGGGAGCCACAGAAGATGAATCTTTCAAAGCAGCCTTTGACAACTCGGTGCCCTTCATCTGTTTTGGACTACGACTCCCATCAGCCCCTGCCAGTATGGTCATATGATGCTGGGGCTGATGGGAGTTTTAGTCCAAAACAACTGGAAGGCAATAGGCTAGGCAGAGCAGGGAGGCTGATGGATGGAATTTGCCAGCACAGGAAGTGGGGATGGTGCCCGCTTGCTTGGATGGTTTCAAAAGAGGACTTGTGGGGCTCTGCTGATGTTCTCGGCAGAGACGGGACAGCGTCCCAAGGTTCGCTTGCTAGTTTTGATTTTAAAAAAATCAAAAGAGCATGATGAAGCGGGTGGGTGAAGCTGAGGGCAAATCCTCGACTTTGAATTGTCACATACTTGTCCATTGCAACTTTGTAGGATTTGGCACATCCTTAGTACTTTCACAGCACCCCTCCCCCCCCCAGGTCAGTGGTCACTCCTCCCTGCCATGGCCGCCAGCCCTGTGTCCGATGCAAAAGACTTGGTGGTGGTTTTTATTGTGAAAATCTTTTGTAAGCTGCTCTGAGCTTATAGATAGAAGGTATTCTACATTAAAAAAACCTGAACCAAGAGGCAGGATTTTTTTTAAAAAAAACTTATGAGTGTTAACTGGCATACTGATGCCAGGATGTCTGCGCCATCCAAAACAGATTTGTGAGCCACCACTGCTGATTTGCTCTGTGTTTCATTTCCTTCTTACTTTGCTTTTTACAGCCCCAATCTATATAATATGTGTTCGCAACACGAGACGAAACTGCATGCATTGGACAAAACGGACTCCTAATGCACAAAAGCCTTACTCCGTAATAAATGCAAAAGGCTCTTTCGTTCTTGCAAACAAATTAAGCTGCTCTCACCAATGGAGTTGTGAATGTCCTTCACGACTGCTTTGAGCTGCTCTTGCTGGCTCGACAGCTTCCTCCCGGCCGGCGGGCCCTGGGGCTCTCTCAGGGGCCCTGAAGGCCAGGCTTCGGAGGCAGACAAGAACTGCTCCAGGTCTTCGAAGGAACTCTCCTTCTCTGCCAGGGCAGGTGCTGGCTCCTCGTGAGGCAGGCTCCGCTCCGGGGTGCTCAGGCTGGGGTCCTCAATGAGGGGGCTGCTGGAAACGCTGTGCCGCAGGTTGAGCTTGTTGTTTTCCTGGACGGAGAACATGGAGTGCATGCTTTGGGAGGAGCGCAGCCTCCGTCCCTCGGGGGCTGGCGAGAGGAAGGCCTCGGCGTCCAGAGAGGAGGAGAGGGAAAGGCCTCGGGAGACCTTCCCTACGGCTCGAGCGTCTGCTCTGCCCCAGCTCACGAGTGGATAGACGCGGCTGTAGGCCGAGCACTGCAGCTTCCGCAGCAGCTGGCAGATGGGGTGATCTGCAAAGCTGGAGGCAAGGAAACGAGGGACTTGTTAGAGAATCATGGTAGGAAGGACCCGCGCCCACGGACCCATTCCCTTTGGGCCCTGCACCACTTTCTCTCTTGCTTTCTTGGGGCAGAACAAAACAAGGAGGCCGCCTTTGGCCAACAGGTGCAGAGAAGTCAGCTGCCCAAGAGCTGACATGGACTTTAACCGAGAAGGGTTTAAGGTTCCTAGATCTCAAGACAGCATAAAATGAACACAAGACCCTCGGGCGAGAGGAGGGATGACCTCAGGGGAGTCTGTGCAGGGTCACATCCTTACCATCGTTTATCTAAGCTTTGCAGCAGCTGCCTCCTGAAAGGTTTGGGGTCTGTGGGTGTAAGAGATTTGCAGAAGCACCCTTTACACAGCAGGGCAGGGAAGATCTGTGGGGGCCTCCAGATGTTGCTGGACTCCAGTTCCAATCAGTCCTGACCATTGGCCATGCCAGATGCTGAGGGAGAGGGGAGTGGGAGCCCACCAACCTTTGGAGGGCCCCACAGATGCTCTTCCACCACTGCCTGGCAGGTTCATTTGGAAGCAAGTAAGCATGCATAGCCAACCAAAATGATTTGTGTTGTATCTACTGTTAGTGAAGCTCAGTGCAGACCCATTGAAATTAATGGGCATTACTGTGTTAGGTCTATTAATTTCAGTGGGTCTACTCTCAGTAGAAGTTAGGTGGTGACAACTCTGCCTTTATTTCTCCAGCTTTCGTCCAGGGAGCTCAAGGTGCCCCCGTTTACTTCCACAACGATTCTGCAAGGCATATTGGGAGGAGAGCAGATGTCTCATTATGTGCTAGTAACCAAAATATTAGCTGGCTGAAAATCCAGGATACGCAACAACTTAACTATGCACCTCATAAGTCATTCTGAAAAGTCCTTCCAAAGCTTCTGACAGATGCTCAGGCAATGACTTGTCTGAAGACAGTCACGGGGCAGGGAGTTCCCCAGCAGCTGATGAATACTTTTCCCATGCGTCTCTTATGGCAGGAGCATGGGCAATGCTGAGAAGGGCACTCACAGGCAACCTCAAGGCCACACCCCCGCTTGGGCCACAATCATCTACCACCATTTAAAAAATATTATTTATTAAATTTCTATACCACCCTTCGTCAGAGGGTCACAGAGCAGTTTACAATGTAAGTTATTACAATGTAAATACTGCAGTTGTTGTATAAGGGATTATTATTATTACTATTACCAGAATGTAATTGAAATTAATAAGATTTTGGAACACAGAAAAAAAAAGAAAATCATAAAACCATCAATTCTAGCATGAGGGGGGTCACCGTATCTAAATTATATAATTCAGTATTTGAACAATTGGCATTAGTAATTGTATTATAAATTGATATTGCTATAATGAGTGCATTTCTGTGCGCTGCATTGGTTCGCCAGAAGTGGCTTAGTCATGCTGGCCACATGACCTGGAAGCTGTATGCTGGCTCCCTCGGCCAGTAAAGTGAGATGAGCGCCACAACCCCAGAGTCGTCCGTGACTGGTCAGGGGTACCTTTACCTTTACCATTAATTGAAAACTAAAAAAAACTATTATCCAAAAATACAATGTAAAAACACAAGAATGCAGACATAGTAACAAACGAAAACAATACCCCACCACCTGCCAAACGCAGTTTAAAAGGCCATATATTATTTAATTAGCCGAAGTCCTGAGAGAAAAGGAAAGTTTTTGCTTGACGCCTAAAGATATATAATGGAGGCATCAGGTGAGTCTCCCTGGGGAGAACATTCCACAAGTGGGGAGCCTCTGCAGAAAAAAGCCCATTCTTGTGTTGCCACCCTCCAGGCCTCTCCTGAGGAGGCACATGAAGATGGGCCTCACAGGATGATCTCAGGGTCTGGATAGGTTCATATGGAGAGAGATGGTCCTTGAGGTACTGTGGTCCTGAGCCATTTAAGGCTTTATAGGTCAAAACCAGCACTTTGAATTGGGCCTGGAAACTGACTGGCAGCCAGTGTAGTTGGGTCAGGATTGGCATTATATGCTCAAACCATGTTGTCCTGGTGAGCAACCTGCCCACCAAATTCTGCACCAGCTGGAGTTTCTGTACCACTTTCAGAGGTAGTCTCACATATTACACACTGCAGTAATTTCTCCTGCCCAAGACATCCTAGCAAAGCACACACAGGTTACAGCCATTTGCTCCTTACCTGAGGAGGTGGGAGATGAGCTTGGGCACCAGGGACAGATCATTGGGGCTCTTCCTCAGCTGGGCTTTCCACAACCTTGGCCACTCCTGTGGGAGCAGAGAACACCATCACCTTGGGTCAGCCACTCTTTCCACTTGCAGAACAGTCCCCAATTCCCATCTGGCAAACACCGAAAGCTGCAAACATGGTGCTGGTTGATGCCTCCATTCCCTCCCTCTGCTGTGTGTGTGTTGGGGGGGGGGTGTCCCTCAGGGGCCTGACCCGCCTAGGCAAGGGGATAAGTAGTCTAGCCTTCAGCCAGGGGAAGGGGGGGGAGAATTCCCATTAAGGGACCTTAGATTCCCTTCCTGTTATGATTCTGGATTTGCAAAGAGAAGGCTTAGCACAGAGCACAGGAAGGTGCCTTTGGCCAAGTCAACCCAGCTCAGTATTGCCAACACTGACCGGAAACAGCTCTCCAGGTTTTTCCAGGCAGCGGGTCCTTTCCCAGCCCCAAATACAACCCCAGGAGCTGAACCTGGGCCCTTCTGCATGCCAAGCACATGCTCTCCCGCCAAGCTGCAGCTCTCCCCTTTAAAGCCCCCCAAGCACAAACAAGAATGCTGGGTGGATTTAGCCTCTCCACCCCATTTCCAAACTCAGACCCCCCACGGTGGCTCTCTGTCACCCCTGCCATTTCCAGTAAAGGACCACATCCTTTCAGAGCTGGAACTTGAGAGGCACCAGGTAGAGGACACTCGGTTTTGCGCAGTCGCAACCAACTGCACCACCCATCGCTGGCCTCGCACGCACATGGTCCTGCTCGTACTCCAGGATAGCAGCGTAAATGGCCCTCTGCTCCTGCTCTTCTGGGGTCAGCACCGCATTGCTGGAAAACCTCCTAAGGAGATGCAAGCACAGGGCTCGGGGTCAGTGGGGGAGCAGACCGCCCAGGCCTCCCATTCCAAGCCACGATCTGGGGGCACAAGGAGGTTTTGCTTGGCCCCCACAGGGCAGACTCGCCTGTTGGCTGCTTCCTGCAGCCTCAGCCGACGCTCCTCCATCTTCCTCTGGAGCTGGAGGGAAGCAGAGTTAAGGTTTCACAACGCAACACTCCCTCCTCCATCTCTGCCAGAGAGACCACATCTCCCCCAGAGGCCAACGAGGGGCCTGTCCCTCCATCTGCAAGCACTGCATGCTCACGGGCAGGTAAACATAGGAGGTATCCGGTAACTCCAGTCCTCCTGGTCAGTTGGGGGGAGAAGGGAGCCACTGGAGGGGAAGAGAAGAGCCCAGCCACCAGCATCTGACCTCACAGACATCCATACAAAGTGCCTGGTTGGGGGGGGGGGAGATTCCAAAGTCTACCAAGAGAAGGAAACAGTGTTGGGGGTAAATCTAAGGCGGGGAGTCTGGGTGAAGTGTGCATGCCTAGCCTGGAAGAGGGGGCAGGGAAAGACACGGGGACAATGGCAGGATTGTCCAACTGCTTTCAACTATTTAAAAAAAGAAGATCGGGGCGGAGGTTTGCAACCCGCTAGCAAGACAAATCCATGGAGGAGAATGTGATGGTCTGTCCCTGGTTATTAACGGAGGGGTGGGATTTGACCTACAGGGTCAGAGCCACTAAATCTCAGTTACTGGGTAGAAGGAAGAAGAAGAAGAGTTTGGATTTGATATCCTGCTTTATCACTACCCGAAGGAGTCTCAAAGTGGCTAACAATCCCCTTTCCCTTCCTCCCCCACAACAAACACTCTGTGAGGTGAGCGAGGCTGAGAGACTTCAGAGAAGTGTGACTGGCCCAAGGTCACCCAGCAGCTGCATGTGGAGGAGCGGGGAATCGAACCCGGTTCACCAGATTACTAGTCCACCGCTCTTAACCACTACACAAAGAAACAGGCGAGGCTGCAACTGCCTGGCTCACTGCGGGAGATGTGACATTAGACTTGGCCAACCTTTGGTGCCCTCCAACTGTTTTGGACTACAACTCCCATCAGGCCTGTCATTGTACGGCCATGCTAGCTGGGCAACCTGGCTCCCCCGCAACATATGCAGGCAGAGGTTTTTCCCTGAACGTAAGAAAGAGAGCTTTGTTCAGGCAGGTGGCGGGAAAGGCTCAGCAAGAGAATGAGGGCTCATAAGTAATGATTCAGGAGTTCAGGAGCAAGGCAAGAAGTTCAGCAGCAAGTGTAAGCAACAAAGATGTCCCAATGAGTTTGCCCGCCCCTCTTGCCACACTTTTAAAGCCAAGCTGTGGCATGCACACTCAGGAGATGCTCTCGCCTCAAGGGAAGGTCAAGGCTGCAAGTGCCTGCTCCGAGGGGCAGCTGGGTCTGCTCTCATCTGCAAAGGAGGGGCCTGGTTCTAAGTCTCCCACTCCTGTTCAGTCATTCTGCCCCCTCCCTTGGCTGATTAAAGCCCTTCCCAGCTTCCACTGAGGCTCTCTGCTTCGCAGGAAGGTCAAGGGGGAAGAGATGGCATCCCTGCTCTCCCTTCCAATGTGACTGAAATTGGGGTGGAAAGGGGAGGTTCCTGCTTCCTCCAACCCAGTTTCCCACAATTCAGCTCTCTACCCTTTCCTTCCCCTTCCTTCCTTCCCCGATCCCAACAGTGCTGTGGCATCCGTGACCTCAGGCTTCATGTGAGTTGTAGTCCAAAGTAGCTGGAGGGCACCAAGTTGGCGAGAGCTGGTCAGCCCTACTTCCTGGCTTACTCTCTGGCCATTCTGCTCAAGAAGTGGCTCACCTTCCTAATTCCCTTTTCAAGGCCTGGACTATTCTGCGCACCTCCTATTCTGCGCACAGCCACCTCCTCCTTCTCTGCACCCAGACTTCTCTGGCTAGTTGTCATTTTACAATTTGCCCTGCAGCTCGCTCCTGGAGGCATTCCAGTTTGCCAGCATTCTTCTCCCACCTTGACAATCTCAGTAAAGCAGAGTCACAAAAGCTGATCTCCCAGTAATAACCATCATCTCCCACACAAAGACCCAGACCTTCACTCAGAGTAGAGCCCCTGAATAACTCGGGCAGGGGAAGTCTAGACAGTGCCCTCCTTGTATTGTGGACTCATCTCCAGCCAACACGGACAGCAGTTAGGAATGATGAGGGAGGCAATGCATCTTTGCATGCAGAAGGTATCCCAGGTTGAATTCCCACTGGCTTCTCCAGGTAGGGCTGGGAGAGTCTTCCTGCCTGAAATGGAGAACCATTGCTGTTATATGAGAGTTGTAGTCTAGCAACACCTGGAGGGAATCACGGCTGGCTACCCTTGAAAAATTAAACAGGTATGATTTAATCTCATTCACAGATCTGAGAACCTGCAAGGAACTGTCCCTGCCAAACTTCTTGGCCCCCTGAGTTGGCCACCTCCAAGGTTGGTTGAAGAGCAATTAAGCATCTTCCCCAGAAAAGGATACTGTCTCTTCTCGTGCTTTTGCAATCACCAAGTTCTCCATCATCTGGCGCTGAAGGGAAAGCGTCTGTAGGGTAAAGAAATGGAACTGAGGCTACACTTCACAGAACTGTTTGGACCAGGAGTGGGGAAAGAAGGAGGACAAGGACACCAAAAACATTTCCTCCACAAAGCAAGCACAGAAGCTGCGGGGGCCCCAAATCCCCCACCTCTGTAGCCTGGAGCTTCACATGAATGTTGTCACTGCTAGAACAATTTGTCAATGGGTGGTGTTGTGTACTCATTATGCACAACTGCACCACCATCACTACTGTTAGGAAATTGCTATGGTGGCAGGTGGGTCGTTCCCTTGAAATTAGCTTCTTAAAAAACAGGAGATGACAGAGGCACAGCCTGCTCGGAACCAGAAGGCAACTAAGCACCTCCAGGGGAGTAGCCCACAGCCATGGCCAGAGCAGGGGAGCCAGACGGAGAATGTAGGGGTCTGCTCTGCATTCTGCTGCACTTAGGGATCAGCCAGGAAGAGGAGCTGCAACTTCCGCTTCCACCACCAACCCAGTGCCACATTTTCAAGGCTGTGCAAGGAGGTCCCCACTCCCCAAATCCCTATGCTGCTCCATTCCCAGGGCTCTTGAAAAGCAAGCAGTTGGGCAGTAGGGAGCAGGGAGGAGAGGCAGGCCGCCCCTTGCAAAGAAGCATCCAGCAGGGCTGAACTCTCTACTGACCAGGTGGTGAGCAGAAGGTTCAGTCCTGCTCTCTGCAGGGGTCTGCTTCACCAGCACTTCCCTGCAGGGAACGCTCTGGCGAAGCAGCCCCCAGCAGGACTGAAGGAAGCGCCTCCTTTTTCCTCCTTCAGACCACATGTTTAATTAAACATGTGGGCTGACCCCCAAATCAATTCAGGGCCCAGATGTGGGTCAGCTTGGCCCCAGATTGTCCTGGGGAGGACCAGGATGGATTCAAAGTGCCAGAAGGGGCCCCAGATCGGATTGTGGCGTGGGGTGTTGTACTCAGCCCTACTGGGACCCATCCTCCAGGCCACCCACTGCACCCCACTTGCCAGCGATGTCTTCTGCATGGTTTGACTGGGGTTGAGGCGGGCCAGCCGAGCCTCGTAGGTGGCCTTCAGCTTCTGGTTCTGCAGTGATGCCTCCTCCAGAGGGGTGAGCTCCCTGCACAGGAAGCAGAAACGCTTCAAAGGGTCAGCAGAAACAGAGGAAACTCTCAGCCCAGAACTGGTTATCCCAGGAACCTCCAGGAGAAGGCTGGGAGCTTCAGTCGCCACCCTTCCCTTACCCCTCAAGTCAAGCCACCAGCACACCAAGAAGGCTCCCCTTACTTTTTCGCACACTGCACTTCTGTAATTTGCAGCTTCTGGAACATCTCGGGAGGTAGGAAAGGCGACAGCTTCCCACCTTCATCCGAGAAGACCCTGCGGTGGCGGGAGACAGGAGCAGGCCCCAAAATCCTCTCCGCTGCTGCTAGCTTCAGCTTAGTTTTCCCTGGTGTCGGGGAGAAAAGACAACAGCTCAGCATTGGGCAAAGCAAGGAACCACAGAGCCTCCCTGGCCCATCCCTGGAAGGATTTGCAATGAGCTGTTATAACCTGCTATGCAATTTATGAACAATTCACTGATGTGAATATTAAACATACAGCCCCCTCTTTAGCTTTCATCCTGGAATTTCAGCCCAAAATCACATTTTAACAACAACAAAATTAATAACAGAAATGAAGCAAGAGAGAGAGAGAGGAACACCTCTCACCGATTTTGGCAATGCTGCTTTTGGCTCTTTCCAGGCACTGCTCTGCCACTTTCAGCATCTTGGGAGTGTCGGGTGTCATGTCGTTTCCATCCGCTGAAGGGAAGGACAGAAAAAGTGCAATGCCTCAGCCCCGTCACATTTGGAAGTCAAATATCCTCAAGCTTGCTATCATCAACCACAAGGTCACCTTCCCTGCCCCCATCTGACCAGAAAGGCTATGCTCTCCATACTTGTTCCACAACAATTGGCCCATCTTGCAGGAACCGCATCAGGAAAGAGCAGCCCCAAAGCCTTCCACGAACTCACTCAAGAACTGCAGCAATTGGCAATGTGCCTCCAGCCAACAGCAGCTTAACAAAGGGCCTTCTCAAGAGTCCCTCCACCTCGACATTCTGAAGGCTCCATGCCAGATGGAGCCATGAAATCTGCCCAGTTTTGTCCAGCCAGCCTCACTATCCAGGAGAGGAGGGATGTTATTGACTAGCAGGAAAACTTGGTGGGGTGGGGCACAGCAGAGTTCACAACTCCCTAAGCAAATACACTCGTTGTTGCCTCTGAGCTCTACAAATATTTGTTATGGTCCTGAGTATCCAGACGTGTTTGCTTATTTCTAACAGCCATCCTAGTCCCCTGTAGAACACATTCTTAAGAGCCACGGAGGCAGCCTAAGGGCTCAGCAATCCACATGAGCCCATCGCCACCTTGGGAAGTGGCACCTTCCAGCCACGAGAAACATAAACCAGCCAGGATAGCAACCACTTAAGCTGCAAGGCAAAACCCTAGACACACCATTGCCTGCTGCCGCCTCTTCCAACAGGACCTGGGAAATGTAGCTGATGCTCTTCAGGTATTCCACGTAGGCTTCCTGCCAAACAGAGGGAGACAGGAGAGAAAATCAGTTCAGCAGGGCAAGTCCCCACTATCGGTACACAGCTCCTCCTCTTCCCATCCTCAAGACCAGTCCAAGATGCTGGTATACACTCCAGTGGAATTTCTAATATTATGTTTTTAAACATCTCCCAAGCATTTTGGAATGATTTGAATCTCTTGACTTTGCCTTTCGAATTTCTTTTTACCAATCCCATTCGGGGGAAGCTTCTCATTTGGGGGAAGTTTCCTTTTTTGAAATAAAATGTGGCCATGTCAGCTTTTCTTGGCAATTGGCCATTTACAGGAACATTTAATGTACAGTGGTGCCTCGCAAGACGAAAAGAATCCGTTCCGCGAGTCTTTTCGTCTTGCGGTTTTTTCGTCTTGCGAAGCAAGCCCATTGACGGAGTAGCGCTATTAGCGCTATTGACATTTTAAGGGCTAAAAACGGCTTTTTAAGGCTTGGGGGATTAGCGGTTTTGCTGCTAAAATGCTTTTAGCAGCTTAGCGATTCAGAAAAAGGGGTTTTGGAGCAAAAAAAAAAACCCCGAAAATTTTCGTCAATTTTCGTCTTGCGAAGCGCCTCTGCAGACGGAAAACCCTTTCGTCTTGCGGGTTTTCCGTCTTGCGAGGCATTCGTCTTGCGGGGCACCACTGTAATGATGCCACATCTGTTGCTCTGCTCAGTTTTGCCTCTGGCCATGCCCACCCCTGACATGTAACCCCTGAAAAGTTGGCCACAAAGAAATGCTACTCTCGGCCCTGAAACAGGTGCGGCAGGCTCTAATCCTAACTTAAAGCCAAATAAATGAGTGTTCGTGAAAGGGCAAGGCCTAGCTTGATCCAACATGGTATCCTCCAGAGAATGTTCCTGCACTCAGGCCCTCCTTTCCCACAGGCTGGCCACAGGATGCTGGACTAGATGGGTCATTGGTCTGATCCAGCAGGATCGTCTTATGAACTACAGCTCCCATCAGCCCCTAACAAGGGCTGATGGGAGTTGTAGTCCAAAACATCTGGAGGGCACCAATCTGGTGCATTTAAATCCTCCTAAGGAAACCAGTAAAGGAAACCCACTGAAGGCACCACATAAATAATCGTTTTTGTGTTTGTTTTTTAAAGACAGCAATCTAGTCGTGGAACAAAGCAACGGACGCAGACAGCATTTGCAATACAGAGCTTGAAGCGATGCGAGGCGTGTGCAAAGGCGCTTCCAAAGCAAGGGTAGGGGGCCGGACTCCAAGGCCGAGGAAAGTAGGGAGCTGGGCAGCGCTGACCACTGGATGGGCCGCTGGCGCAGAAGGAGCGGGGTGCCCCGCAGGGTCTTTGTCCGCCGCAGAGGAAAGAGCCCCACCCAGCCCGGCCCCGTGGACGTCGGGCAGAGAGGGGCTTGGGGAATCCAAAGGCACCTCAACCCCTCCTCTCTCTTCAAAGCCATGCCAAACGCCCGGCAGCAGCTAACATGGAATGCGCATTCACACGTACTCCGACCCGAGCAAAACCTCCCCTCTCCTTTAAAGCCGGAGGGGAGCTGTTCGCCTCCCTTCCCCCATCCCGTCTCACCCGCGGCCGGTCTCCGGCGTCCAGCTCGAGGGCGCCCCTGGCCAGCTTCATGGCGCCCTGTAGCGGCTTCGCCGCTGGCTCCGGGGTTGCCGGAGCGGGTGCCGAGGCGGCCATGGCTGGGCCGGAACCTTTCCTCTAGGGAGCACCGCCCGGTCGGGAAGAATAGAGAGCGGGCACGGCAGAACCGGATGAGTTAGAGCACCGGAGCCGGGGCATATGAGGTCAGAAGTGGGCGGAGCTGTTGCCAGCAGCGCTCACCGTCTGCTTTGTCATTGGTCGGCAGCGCGCAGGGAGGCTCGTCGCTTTTCCCGAGCGCGACCTTTGGGCTTGCAAGACGCTCCGAAAGACCCTTTGGGGCCTTGGTTGTTAAGGATTTTGCTAGGGTTGCCATATTTCAAAAAGTAAAATTCCTGACACCCGCAAAGTTGGATCCCAACATTGCTGAGCTTTTGAAACTGTTTCCGCTGGTTTTTCCATCCTGTTGCCATACATCTATCTAGGTTTTCCCTGACATTTTGCCGATTCGGCAAAATTCCCCCATGACACCATTTTTACACCCGAACACCAGGACTTGTCAGGAATTTTCCTGACGTATGGCAAGCCTAATTTTGCATTGGCTCACCACATTAGCATTATGCTCATTTGAGCAAGAATATTGCACGCTGGTCCCCTTGCAGTGGGGGTGCTACATGAGAATATTTGGGAGGAGAGCACAAAAGGAGCAAAGGGTATTTTGGGGGTGGTAGCGTACTTTTTGGCTGCATACACAATATAAATTTAAAAAATATACTGTAGTTTTCCACAAAGAATCCTGGAAACTGGTTTGTTAAGGGTGCTGGGAATTGAAGCTTTGCAAGGAGTAAACTACAGTTCCCAGGATTCTTTGTGAGAAGTCATGCCTAATGTTTGGTGTGTGCAGCCTTAGTCTTACAAGTAACACACATATGCAAGCCCATAGTAAATATGCTTATGCACCTGCAAAACCCACAATTTTCGCAATACGTACGAAAATTATCCTTTGCACTTCTCAGGTTCCTTATTACCCCCTAAGCATGCATTGAACACACTCCGAGGTACCTTTATTATGCCACCAATGCTTTAATCCCCCCCCCCCCCCGGATTTGGGGGCAAAATTGCCCAGTTTAGAAGGTACACTACTTATGTAGTAAATTAAATATTTATTATATAGTGGTGATAATAAACAACATTACCTATGCAAAGAGGCTTTTCTTCAAGTAACAGCGGGGGTCTAGTGGTAAAGGATGAGTTGCTTGTCTTGAGGAGTGCCTGTCTATCTGTCTGTCTGTCTGTCTGCTTGCTTGCTTCCTTTCCAGCACCACAAAGGCATCTACTTTCTGTAGATCCAGGATCTACTCTCTACAGGACCCTGCCCGTCTTCAGAGCCTCCTCACCTCATGTGCTCACTGTCGTAATTGAACTAGGTGGTGAACATCATCTTTCTCTCTGGAATGCTCTCCTCAGGAAAGCTCAGAAAGCGGATAGAGAAAACTTTTTGTCGCTTTTTCATAACACCAGAACTTTGCGCCCATCGCAGGAGCCAACTGGGGTCGCCCAAAGTTGATGGGCACTGCTATTCAAATAGTGTGCGCGTGCCATGTCTTGTGATCAGTTGTGCGGATAGGACCTACCTGCCCCAACCACAATATTTTAATCAAGTTGGCGCTCGTTATTTGCCCTGATGCCAAACAGCCTTTTAACTTAAAAGGCAAAACTCTTCCGGTGCCCGCCCCTGCCAGCAGTCTTTTTCCAGGCGCACCATCGCCCTCCCTACCCTGCGGGCGCATCCGTCGAAGGGCAGCGGAGACGGCGCGGCTCCGACTAAGCTGCTTTCAGCCCGTCTCTAGGCCCGCGGCAGATCCGCTCCGGGCGAGAAGAGGCGGCTCTCGAAGCAGGTCCGCCACCCGCTGGCAGGCGAGCGGGAGCCCCTCGCCGGGCGGAGCTCCTGCCCGGGCAGGCTCCTCCGTCCGCCAGGGGCGCTGCGGGCCGGAGCCGAGCCAAGGCGCTGCCGGAGCCGCAGCCAGAGCCTGCTGAGCGGGGGCCGGGCCGGGCTCTGCACGGCCATGAAGCGGGATCGGCGTGGCCGGTTCTTACCCGCCGGCGCGGCGGCCAGGGGCGCTCCAGAACTGCCGCCGCCACCAGTCGAGGCCAAGAGTGTCCGGGCCCGCCGGGGGCGCCCCACCGCCACCTCCCGGGAGCAGGAACAGCAGCCCGAGCCGGAGCTCGAACAGTGGGCCTCGCCAGCCTCGGAGGCGGCGGCAGCGGGTGAGCGCAGGCGGACAGGGGCACCCGGGCAGCGCGCTCTTCCGGGGACCTGGCGGGCGGCCCGATCCTCCGCGTGCGCGCTCGAAATGAAGCCGCGCTTCCCCGCGGGAAGTACGCCGGGCAGGGATCGGACGGGGCTCGCGCGCTCGGGAGGCGCCTTGGCACCGGGGCTGGACTGGCCAGCGGGTGGTGGCGGAGCTGGGCTGGGCTGGGCTGGCCCTGCTTCCAGTGCCGGGGCTGGGCCTTAAGATGTGAAAAGCAGTGAACAGAGCGCGTGCAGAATGCCCTTTCCTGTTCGTTGGGTCAGCACATCCGTCGCTGATGTGCGCCAAGCAGGCAGGCAGGCAGGCGCGAGCGCGCAAACAGCCAACGCTCTCCTCTCCAAATCCATCGCGTTTGAAATGCTAACTGCAGGAGTCTGTGCCTTTTGCCACCCTGAGCTCTCCAGTGGGCAGCTTTGGAGTCCAGTCACGTGGGTTTCTTGTAGAACTTCCATGCACAACCTAGTTTAACTGCTCCGTCACCCTCAAGGCGCACCCAAAACTTTTCACCATCCCGGGTAGCTGTAGTCGCAACCATCGTGCAACTGCCGAGATGTAGAGGGCGCTGGTTGAGCTGGGCCTCCTTAAATCTCACTGTTTAGGCTGTCCGTGCAGTGGGGTAGGCCCTGACCATTGAGCTGACAAGTACCTAGCAGGGGTGACAGAGGCTCTGGCTTCCCACTTTGAAGCCATCAGTGCCCATCAAAGGCATGGAGAGGTGCCAGTTGGATGAACCAGGAAGAGGACTTGACATGAACCTCTGGCCTTCCTCCAGAGGTTGATGGACTTCAGCTCCCAGATTCCTTAGCAACAAATGGTTGCTTATCCATTTTCATATATTGTTCCTCCCTGTATCATGATTTACTTGTATGGGGTTCACTCACAAATTTGCAGTCTTAGAACAGGAACTTGCATTTTTAAAATTTATCTTTTGCTGATAATTCTGTGGAAGACAATACATATTTGATGCTACTAGATAGACAAAGATGGTGTTGCTCCCCAACACCAGGGAATACCTAGTAGCCACATGCTCTGGTCTCCACCCCCCCACCCCCCTTGCAGAGGTGTGCAACCTGAGGCCTTATGGGGAGCTATAAATCATAGATCTGTCCTGTTACATTCTTATACCAGGTGTGATGTGGGATAATGGTTTCTACAGATGTAATAACTTGGGCACCATTGTGTTCCACATTTGCTGAACTGATTCTGCGTGCAGATAGTCCCAGACTCACTGCCAGTTCATATGCCAACATGTGGGTCGCAATTGCACCTCCATACCCATAGCAAAAACACATCTGTACTTAATGTACTTGTTGAAACGTTGGACGGTTTTGTGTCGTGTTAATCTGTAACCCTTGTTCTTGGCCTCAGAGCAGGTAAATGTGGCTGTTTAAATTTTCCATTGCCTTCACTAACCGGGCACAGTCTAGCTGTCTTTTGACTCCAGTTCCCAGCAGTCTCAAGCTGCCGGCATTGCCAGTAGTCAGGGATGGTGGGAGTTGTAGTCTAAGCAACATCTGGTGGACTGCAGGCTCCCCTACTTTTCCTTATTGTTATTGAGGGAATGAATTCTGGGCACTGTTGTCTACCCTTCCAGAGTTACAATTCCCAGCAACTCTTAAACCCCAATGCCTGGAAAGATGTTTTCGAATGTGCTTTGAAAGTATAGAGTGTTTACTGTTACATGGGAAAGCTGATTGGTGAATGGATTTTTTAATGTAGCTTAGCAGAGACGGTTTTGGGGAAGTCTAGGCTGAGGGTTTGAGGAGAAAACCTTTGTGCTGCTTGGAGGGCTTTTTGCAGAGATGAAAAGAAATCACAGGTAGCTTGGTACCCTGGAAAATGTGCAGACCAGCACCAAAACAGAAAGCTGATGCTTTATGTTTTCTGGGCCTGATGTGCAGCACCTTGGTTTCATTTGTCTACCTTCTCTACTTTAAAATATTCAGCTCTGCTCTCTCATAGAATTGGTGGTGTGGGAGGGAGGAGTCCTGGATGAAAAAGGGTCCTGGGTGCTGAGCTGGAGCCACCACCCATGATCAAGAGGAGACTTGCTATGCCTCTGAGACAACGAGTCGCCTGATTGGCCAGTGCCACAGTAAAGACTGCTGACATCATCTCTGTGGCTCTTCCAAGTCAGGAAGTGCTGCAGAGGGGCTGTGGGCAGTTTGCAAACCAGGTCCCTGCACAGACAGCAGAACTTGCTTGAAAGCAAACAGGAAAACAAAAGAAATTGGTTCCTGTTTCTCTCACAGTTCTTGGCAAAGCAGGAGCTGGATGGTTCAAAGCAAGGACTGCTCTCTGAGGCGAAGACAAAAAAGGCGAAGGGATGCCAGAAGGTAGGGCTGGAGTGGGGGGCAGTGACAATATGACCAGGGCTGCCTTTCTTGGTTGCAACTGCAGGGGTGAACGCTCAGCTTGATGCTTTACTCCAGCTCAGGTTGCTCCTGTGTTCACTAACACAGTTTATGTTTGCACCCATGAGGACTAGGACCTTGGGTGTGTTTGAAAAAACTCCTGATTTTTAGGATGCTGAGTTATGCATTTGATGCAGAATGCCACGCTTTTACGTGTTGTGATCATGGAAAGTTTGATTGATGGAATCGGAGGACAAATACATTAAATTCAACCCCCCATGTCCCAAAAGGATGTTCCTGGGTGTTTGGCAAGGACCATTTAATAGTGTTTCTCTGGTGGCCACTCACTTACATGCTCTGGGAGTTAGTTCACACAACGGTTGGGCTTGTTTCTCCTCTGTCCTGCCTCCTGCCATCCTGCTCTGCCCAGGAGTCTTTTAAGGGCTGTAGTTCAGTGGTAGGACACCTGCTTTGCATGTAGAAGGCACCTGGTTCAATCCCCAATGGCATCTCCATGCAAGGCTGGGAAAGCTGCCTGCCCGATACCCCAGAGGTCTGCTGCCAGTTACTGTAGATGATACAGAGGTAGGTAGACCAATGGTAATAATAATAATAATAATAATAATAATAATAATAATAATAATAATATTTGCACCCCCACCCATCTGGCTGGGTTTCCGCAGTAACTCTGGGCGACTTACGGCATATCTAAAAACATCAAACATTAAAAACTTCCCTAAATAGGGCTTCCTTCAGATGTCTTCTAAAAGTTGTGTAATTCTTTAGCTTCTTGCCGTCTGGAGGGAGGGCATTCCACAGGGAGGGGGCCACGACCAAGAAGGCCCTCTGCCTGCCTTGTACCTTCATTATGCTTCTAAAGGCAATGCTAGTCTCAGAGTGACCTCCTTTCTTTCCTGAAATCCCTGCAGGATTCGGCCGGGGTGTGAGCACCGCTTACTGCCGGCTTTGCCATGGGAAGTTTTCCTCTCGGAGCCTGCGGAACGCTTTTGGAAAGGTCCCTGTGGTGGGGGAGAGCTCCGAGAAGCAGCGGCGCATGGACCAGGTCTTCTTCACGGACTTCCAGCGGCTGGTGGGGGTGGCTGTCCGGCAAGACCCGGCCCTCCCCCAGTTTGTCTGCAAGAAGTGCCACGCTCAGTTTTACAAGTGCCGCAGCATCCTCAAGGCCTTCATCCAGAAGGTGAACCTGTCTCCCACTGGCCACCTCAAGCCACACGGAAAGTAGGTTGAGCGGATTTCTCCACTCGCGGGAGGCTGGGCTGCTTGTGGCTTGTCTCGGTAGCCACCAAGACTTGGCCCCCAAGCAGGCAAACATTTATGAGCTGTATACAAAATACTTTCTTAGGCTGCTGATGTCCCAGTAATGACTTTTACTTCGTACAGAGGGCTAGGGAAATACTTTGTGGGTTCGTAATGTATGTGGTCTTATTTGCAAGGCCAAAATTCTGGTTTCCAGCAGCTGGAAATTGCCTGTGCACATTTTTTGTTTGTGAAACTGCCACTTTGAGACCAGAGCACGTGCTGCCTGAGTCTGTCCTCCCTAGAAGGCATCTGATTTGCTCTGCCGTCTGTTTTGTGTACAGGGACAACCTTGCCCAACCTCCTCTTCCTGCTGCAAAAGGAGACGCTCCCTCTCTAGGTAAGTAGGATTGTTTTGGCTCCTCTGAATTTTCTCCTTGATGTCAGTTGTGGCTGCCCTGTTGGCTTCCGCAGTTTCCACTTTGCCTATGCTTATAGCTGATGTGGTGCTCAGTCTCTGGCAATTTCCCTATGACTAGTGGGGACCAGGGTGGTCTCTGCACTCTAGGGCCAGCTCCAGTGTCCGCCTGGGAAGGCAGTATTTAGTATTTTTATTTATCTAAAACATCCGTTAGCAGCCCTTCATGAGAAGTCCCAAGGCAGGATACCGTCAGCATGAAAGCCCAGAGATATCTAAAATAAAAACAGTGCAAAACACCAATCCAAAAATAAAATAACTCGGCATCAGCTACAGAAAGGGAAAACTCATCTTTTGAGTGCCAGTGAGCCAGCCATGTGCAATTCTAGCTAGGGCTCCCCAGCTTCTTTTGCCAGATCACAGATTCAGGCAAACGCTTTTTCTCTTTCTTGAATTTTATTTCCAAGATAATAAAGACAAAAACAACAAAATAAAATAGACACAGTTGCATCTTGCAATTACTCACCGAAAACAATGTGTGCAACATTCAGGAGGAAGGGTGGAATATGAATAAACAAAGTAAATAATGTTTTTCCTTTTTAAGTGTAGGCAAGCATATTTCTAAGATCTGTTGGGAACATGGATCTTTTCTGTATACTTCATAATAATATGACAGTTTGTACTTGGTCTCTGATCCATCATCTGAAGAAAGGCTTTGATCAGCGTTGCTGTGCACACCCCTGATTTGTGTATGAGACAAAGCCACAGCACACTAAATAATCCCTTCTGCACAAGGAGCCCCACACAACTGTTTGCCACTGTCAGTCTCTCTGCAAACCAAGTATTAGGCAGGATGATACTCAAGTGGGTTTTCCTTCTTCCAAGCTCAGTATAAAGGAGTAGCAGCTCATCATCCCTTGCCTTCAGCAGATGCAGAGCTGCATGTATTTAGCATGGCTTTATTGTTCATCTATTACACTTCTTTCCTCCAAGGAGCTGAAGGTGGTGTAATTTCAAGAGGTAACTCTGCCTAACAGAAAGCAATGTGTTCAGCGTTCAGGAGGGGTGGACTATAAATTCCATAAATAAAAGACAACAACCTTGATTTTGTGTGTGTGTGTGCGTGCGCGCGCGTGTGTGTGTGTTACCACCTAGCACAGTTGCTACAGTCCATGCCAGCCAGTTATTCTGGGGTTTATGGTGCAGGGCAGGGGTTTCAGTGGCATGCCTGGTCTCTGCTACCCTCTGTCTTTCTCCCTGCCAACAGCAGACCTGATCACATCCAGCCCCCAGTGCCTCCACAGCTTAGTGATGTGGACCCACAACCACGCCGAAAGCTGCCAGATTGCTCCCAGCCTGCAAGGCGTCTTGTCCTCGGAGTACTGCGGGATCATCCAGGCCGTGTGGGGCTGCGAAGAGGGTCATGATTATGTCATGAGCACAGATTCGGACTGCAGCACCTTGCTGGTGGACAACGCCCTGTCCGTCAAGTGGGAACTGAACAAAGGCCCTGCCCCGCAGCAGACGCACGTGACGGGCAACGGGGTGGGGGCTGACTGTACTGTGGCTGCGGCAGCACCGCCGGAACCCCAGTGTGGCGCCACTCGCATGGCAGCCAGCCAGCAACCTGCAAATAGCGGGACTCCTCCGCCTGCGCTTAGCACAGAAAGCTGGGTGCCAGAGAGCCAGGATTTGCCTTCCTTCCAAGATGCCTCGGAAGCTCCTTTGCAGGATGAAAGCCTGCCGCAGCCGGACTGCCCTCTGAATGGCAGTCCAGGTAAGTGGCATGCCAAGGATGTCTCTCCAGGATGTTGCGGGGATTGCAGGTCACAACTCCATACAGGTCTTTGCGCATTTCTTTGCATGATATACACATATATACATACACATATACACAGTATACACATAAACGGCCTGGGCCCAGTATACCTGAAGGAGCGTCTCCATCCCCATTGTTCTGCCTGGACACTGAGGTCCAGTGCCGAGGGCCTTCTGGCAGTTCCCTCACTACGAGAAGCAAAGCTATGGGGAAGCAGGCAGAGGGCCTTCTTGGTAGTGGCGCCTGCCCTGTGGAACACCCTCCTACCAGATGTCAAAGAGATAAACAACTACCAGACTTTTAGGGCAGTTTTTAATGTGTGACATTTTAATGTATTTTTAATCTTTGTTGAAAGCCGCGGAGTACAAATAATAGATGATGATGATTATTATTATTATTACTTTCTGAGTGTTCAGTTGTTCAAGCCTGTGTGGAAGCAGTGCGTTCAGAGAGCTGAGTGGCAGCATTTCTGATTTATAGCTAGCTGTCTGGGACCAGGCATGCCCTTTGCATTCTTGTTGCTTTTTAATTTCCGCCCCGTTAACTTGGCTTTCCCTCCAGCCAGTGTGCCCAGACACTCACGTCTTCTCACGGTGAAGCCGGCTCTTGCCCAGGTGAGCTCAGGCCCACATCCTTTGGCTGACCACCGCGAGAAGAGGATGCTGGGCTGGGTGGGCCTGACCTGGCAGACAGGCTCTTCTTATGTTCCGTTGGGTCGGGTGCCGCAGGACTGTTGTGCCTTGACGACTGTTGTGCCTTCCTTTGCGCCCTTTGCAACACGCATTCTTCTCCGTCTTCTAGGGCCACTGAGTGAGAAGCCGGTTCCCTCTGCAGCCTCGGATGAGCGGGTAAAAGACGAGTTCAGTGACCTTTTTGAGGGGTGAGAGAAGAAGAGCGGGATTCAAATGTCACCTTTGCAAGCATGAACAATGATTGTGGGGCGGGAGTGGATTTCATTCCTCACTGGAGGGTCCAGTCACTGGAGATGGCTTGTTTAGGGGGTGGAGGGAGGGGTCAGGACAGCACAAAGGGCAGTTTTCGTGGCCTTTATTAGAAGCAATGCAGTCCAATAGTAAAAATACAAAATTATTAACTGTAACAACAACTCCTTAAGTTTAGTTCAAATTAATTGTTGCAGTTACTATCTCTGTTTATAACCTTTGTTCTTCACAAAGGTTATAAATAATGCCCAAGTATTCGTGTGTTTTTAATGAAACTGGATGTATTATTCTCACTGATGGGCCAGAATGTGGACAGATACAAATCCACACTGCCTATGGCAGTGATTCCAAAGGATGTCACTTGGGGCAGTCTTATTATTTTACTTATTTAATAGAATGTATATACCACTTGATGGTTTTTGGGTTTTTTGGGTTAGTTTTTTAAAAGAAGCATCTCTAAGTGATTTACAAAAATGTAGCTGAAAAAAAAAAAACCCAGTGGGCAGGTGAGCTGCCTAGACAGAGAACAGGGGGGAGTTTAGCAAGTGATCTTGTGGGGGAAGGCTATAGCTCAGTGGTAGAGCCTCTGCCTTGCATTCAGAAGGTCCCAGGTTCAATGCTCAGCACCTCCAGGTTGGGCTGGGAATGCCCCCTGCCTAAAACTCTGTAGATCTGCTGCTGCCGGTCAGTGTATAATACCAAGCTGGATGGATCATTGGTCTGACTTGGTGTAAGGCAGCTCCCTACGTTACTTTGGTCTGAAACCTTTTGCAGGCACCACCTTCAGCTTTTAAGCATGGAACTGATTAGAGCTGGGCACTTGCTTTTTAAAAGATTCCGAAGGCTGGGCTTCCAATTATTTGATGCCCAGCAATTATTTGATGCCCTGCTCACTTTGGGGCAGCCGGACTTGCAGCAGTTTCTCTTGAGCAACCCCCCCCCCCACCTGCTGTCAACATAAAGGCCCAATGAGGCTTCACCTGCTGTCTGCTTTAGTGAAAGGGTCTGTTTACTTTCTCAGGTACTCCTTGAGTGACGACGAGGACAAGAGAGCGCAGTCTTCGGACGACTACTTTGAGCCTTACCCAGAAAAGAGGTGAGGGCTTTTTCTTGTCCTTTTGCTGTGGCAAAAGACAGGAGTGGTAGCTTATTTCTCTCAAAGGAATTTGACCTTTTGCAACCTCCTCCACTCTCAGTGGGCAAAGGCCCACATCCATTCCCCGCACATTTGCACATTCTCTCTTTTCTTAGGAATGAGCAGGTTTCTTTTCAGCCTCCTCGCAAATGTGTCCATCTGTTTAGGATTGTATTTTAAGTAGAACTATGCAAACGCTCTGTCAGTGCAAGGGTTTGTACAATGGAATATTCTCCTGACCCCTAAAAGCCCCTTCAAACTGTTTTAGGGGCTCCCTCAACCCACCGAGCAGATTTGTGGAGAGCGCAGGGGAAGGAGAGGGTGGGAATATTTCATTGTGCAAATCCTTGTGCTATTGAAACGAGTGGTGTGGATACTTTCCTTTATTTCAACAATTTAGTCTCTATGTAAGGGTTTCAAATGTTTGCGTTTATTAATGGGTGGCCAGCCTGAGAGCCTTGCACTGGCCTAATTTCATGTAGGCATTGGGGAGGGGGGCAGAAATAGGGAGATGCAGCCCTCAACTGGGGTAGGGAGGTCGTTCACCCCTCTTTTATAACCTCAGTTGACATGCGGCAACAGTTCCCTGTTTCTGCTCTATTAGGGTATCCAACAACAGGAAAGTTGAAAGCAGAGAAGCAGAGAAGCTTGAAGAGCCCAAAATAAGGAAGAAGCCAGGACCCAAACCTGGCTGGAAAAAGAAAATCAAATGTGAAAGGTATCATATACCCAAAGCTTCCAAGGTGTGAGATTCCTGCCCCCAAGAATGGCCCAACCTACTCACCAGTTACTCTTTTTTCTTCTTTTTTTAAGGGAAGAGCTGCCCACCATTTACAAGTGTCCTTATCAGGGCTGTACAGCTGTGTACAGAGGTGCAGATGGCATGAAGGTATGTGGATAACTACTAGTTCATTTAGCTTTGGAGTCGTCAGACCCACAGCGGGACTTTACTTTCTGGAACAAGTGCATCTCTCTCCCTGCCGCCTCCACACACCCCCTGGTTCCTTTGGGTGGAAGCTAACCAATCCAAAGCCAGATTGTAATGATTGACAGCCCTGCCTAACGGGCGGGAGTAACCCTAGCTTACAAGAGAAAAACAAGGAGAAAAGCTTATGATCCAGATTGTGCTGCCAGTCTGAGGAAATGGATGCAGTGTCCTCCTTTCTCATTCTGTTCACGTGATTGCTGCTGTGGAGTAGCTTTGGCCAACCAGTTGCCCTTAGGACGTTTTGGACTACAATCCCCATCAGCCTCAGCCAGGACATGGACTTGTAGTCCAAAACCTCTGGAGGGCCCCCAGTTAGCCGCGCCTGCCATAGGTGATCAGATTGTCACTGCCCGCAAACCTGCATGGAGTGAAAGGTTGGCTCTGTGTGAAGATCTCCATCTCTCTTCTTGGATTTAGAAGCACATCAAAGAGCATCATGAGGAGGTCAGAGAAAGGCCCTGCCCGCATCCAGGTTGCAACAAGGTGTTCATGATTGACCGGTACCTTCAGCGCCATGTGAAGCTCATTCATACAGGTATGTTGTGCTTATGAGAGAATGACGGAGGATTTGCATGGAAGAGAAAGAAATGCCCTGGGCAGAATCAGGCATCACACATGGCACAGGAGAACAGGCTTTTTCAGTGGTGGGCCCCCATCTGGAATGCTCTCCCCAGGGAGACATGCCTGGCACCATCATTGTAAGACGTTTTTATTTACCCCAGGCTTCTGGTGGTTACGTTAGCCTCTACTGTGGTGCTCATCTTTTAGTTGGATAGGACAAAAATTGTCCTTCTTCCTGTATTGTTGGAAGAAAATTTTAGGAATTTTTGAATCACAAATTTATTGTTTTTAATTTGGCTGTTAATTAATTTTATCTGTTTTTCATTTTGTTAAGTTAGGTCGTTTGCAGGCTGTTCTGTATGAAGCAACTAAGAAACATAAAAAATAAAAATAATGATGATATTCATGGATCTTCTGTTAACCTGCCCACAAACTCTGCAGACCTCTGTATCATCACAGAGAAAGCATTGGAAACGTGCTCTAGTTACTTTTGGGGGGAAACTGCAGAAAACATTGCCATCTTATTCCCATCCTCTGCCACCATTCTTTTCATTCATTTCATTTTCATTACTTATTTACTGCTTAATGTAATGAAGTCTCTTTAAGAGGCTCACACAAAATGCAATCATAAACCCCTAAGCAAAGTCTTCCAAGAGTGTCAATGATGGAGAGAGTCCCAGTAACATAAAAAGAGGTTGGGCTGCTGGTGTCAGGCCAGAGGGGCACCCCCAGCTTGTAGCTCCCACAATGGCCAGCCAGATACCTAGGGAAAGCCTGCATCAGACTTCTTCACATTCTCCAGCTGCTAGTATTGAGGTAGACTGCCTTTGATGCTGGGGTTGGGGGGTTAGTACTGCACTCGCTGTTGGTAGCCTTTTACTCCATGAATTCTCCTAACCCACTTTTTTTACAGCCACCCAGGTCATTGTGATTTTCAACCCTGTTCCCTTCTCCCATTGCAGAGGTGCGGAACTATATCTGTGACGAATGTGGCCAGACATTCAAGCAACGCAAACACCTCTCCGTTCACCAGATGCGCCACTCAGGAGCAAAGCCTCTCCAGTAAGCACACTTTGCCTATAGCCTTTTAGAGATAAGCTGTGTTGCCTTCATGGGGCATCTTAAGATTACTTAAAGCTGAATTTGAAAACTAGTATGCCCTAACTAATGAGGTTGAAGAAAGGTCATCTCCCTTGCAGATGCGCCAATAATGACACTTCCAAATTAAGATGTGGCACACAAGCACACACACACACACACACACACACACACACACATTTTGGGTCCTGGGATTGGTTTTTTGGTTCATACGTCCAGTAGTATGGGAAATGATTCTAGGACTGGTTTGGGAAACATTTCCAGCAAAACCATCTTGTCTCAATGCAGAATTACTGTCTTACCTTGGAAGCCAAACAGAATCCGGTCTGGAAGTTCATTTGACTTCCAGTGCATAGCTTCCGATTCACTGCAGGAGCTTTCTGCAGCCAATCGGAAGCCCTGTTGGACATTCGGCTTCCGAAAGAACGTTCGCAAACTGGAACACACACTTCTGGGTTTGCGGCATTCGGGAGCCAAAAAGTTCGACTGCTAAGGTGTTCGTCAACCAAGGTACGACTGTACATGTGACTGATCATTTTGCCATAGTGGAGAGCAGCACTCAGATTTCTTTTGGTGGACTGTGGCCTCTCCTGCACTTCAGAATGAAGGAGTGCTGCTGCTGGTGAGGTGTTAAAAAACACCTATGCAGGTTAGTGCAACTAACCTGGAGTGATGGAGAAAAATGCCATACAAGTCTGTCTTGTTAAAGCACCAGTTCCTAACAGAGGGCTGACCGGTCTATAAGAGGAACAAGGTTGCAGTGTCTGACTAGCAAGAGCTAAGCTCCCACTTCTATAGGATATTCCATTCCCACAGAGAGAGAGAGGACACAGCGTCCACCAGCGTCCTGGATTTTTGATCGGGACATCCAAACTAAAATCTGGAAGCATGTTTCCTGCCCCAGCAATGGTCTCAAGTGCAGCTCGGTATTCAGGGTTCTTAGTAGATAAAATACACTTGGTTATTGGAAGCATCCTCTCACCTGTCTGAGAGCAGCCGATATATTTCTTCCAAGGCTAAGCTGTGCTGCTGCTCCCCCTCCTTCATGGAGATGAGACCGTGTGGCTGGTCTGAGGTCCGCTTTCTGCTTTCCCCCTGCAGGTGTGAAATCTGTGGCTTCCAGTGCAGGCAGCGAGCATCCCTCAAGTACCACATGACCAAACACAAAGCAGAGACTGAGCTGGAGTTTGCCTGCGACCAATGTGGGAAGCGCTTTGAAAAGGCCCACAACCTCAACGTCCACATGTCCATGGTGCACCCTCTCACCCAGACTCAGGACAAAGCCAAGGCTGCTGAGCTGGAGCAAGAGGCTCTGCCAGAGGCTCTGTCGGAGGCTTCAGAGACTGCGGAGAACCATCCTGTAAAATTGGAACCGAGTGTGCAGCAGGAGCCCACCTGAAAGAGCCCTGGATGGGAGCCCTGATCCAGCTTTGCATAAAGCAACACTGAGTGGGAGTTTTAAACGTACGTTTTAACGGATCCTCCAAAAAACGGAAAGGGGTGGGGACTCGCTTCTGCTTGCTGGTGAAAAGCTTTCCATTGCTGTGACTATTCTCCATGTGTGTGTTTGTGTCCAAGACTGTAGCAGTGTCTTACAGAGCCATATCCGTCTCGCCAAAAGAAGCAGGCTGTCCTGCCTTCCCTCTGATGTGGCGATTGGTTGAGCTCAGAAAAGGTATCACACCTGTTATAAAGGTGTGTCGGCCATAGGCACAGGCTCGTTTTTAGGGGCTCTCAAGCTGACGGAAAGCCCAGTTTAAGCCCGAGACAACTTGTTTTAAATTAAATTCCAAAGCCAATCTGAAAAAGAAAGACAAACCAGAATATTTGTAACATGGTTTTTATTGTTACAAAGTCATGGTCATGCTTGTAATAAATTATTTACACCATACTTTGAACAGGTTAAGCCCTTGCAGGCGTGTCCACTTTTCCCTGTCCGTGCATTTTGTCCGGGTGGGCAGGGAATCGCCCCATGCCTGCCTGCCTGGACTTCCGCTGTCAGAAAAGGAGAAGTTCTTCATCAAGCAGATCCCCATCATCACTGGAGTTCACAAGGGCAGCCTTCATCTCTGGGTCCAAGTCTTCACAGAGACTCATCAACTAAGAAGGAAAAGAGTCTGGTGTCAAGCGTTGCTACCTCTCTGAAGCTAAATCCTTGGGCAGACTGTCCGTAGACAGCACAATGACGTCGTGTTTGTAAAGAAAGGCTGCGACCGGTTCAGCCTCGCTGCAGTCAGCCAGCAGCACTCTGAAAAGACAGATCTCTGGCCTGGCCATGTCATTTCTAGGAGCGCACAGGTCACAGTACTCGGTAATCCACCACACCTGTGGACAGCAGGAGCCAAAGGTGTGCAAAGAGTCAGTGCACAGCTGCTTCCTGCTTGAAGCGCACAGGTGGCAAGGCTAGGAGCAGAGGAAGCTGCCAGATACCAGGTCAGACTGGCTGGCAGTTCTTGGGCAGAAAAGGGCCTTTCTCAGCTCTATTCTTGGGAGTTGCCAAGGATGCAAAGCATGTGCTCTACCACTGAGCTAGGGTTCCTACCCACTACAACTGTTAAGTTTTAAAAGGCACAGTCTTCCTTGCCCTTCTTTTGCCAGTTACACGAGGTTGGAAGCAACCACAGGACTAGAGAATAGGAAATAACTGCTCGAGAGCCTTGGAGAATCCTACTCAGGGGCTTGTGCTTCAGGTATAGAGCCAGACATACAAAGCATTAAGGCCTGGGTTCAATCACAGCATTTCCAGTGAATGGAACCCACAGACAGGCTGGAAAACACCTCCACTTTAAGTAGGCCTTTAGGAGATACAGAGCAAGGGCCAGACTTCGGGTGCAGCCAGACCAATATTGGGCACATTTCAGCTTTTTCTTCCTCAAAAGTCCTACTATTAATTTGTGCTCGCCCCCTCTAAAATGGCGAAGTTGAGTTTCTGTCCCCTTCTCCTAGAATAAATGCTGGATATGACCTCTGTACAAAGCCGTATCCAAGTAAAATAAAATAGAAAGATCTTTGCAAAGGAAGTGTGAAGTAGAGGGCTGAAAGATTGAGCCAGTCGCCATTGGCTTTGTTGAACTGATTGCTGGATGGATCATCAGGACAATCCACAGTGTTGCCAGCAGCCCTGGATTTCCCAAGTTTTGAGGTAGCAGAAAGACTTTCACCCACCTGCTGGAGGCTGGAAAAGCTCCCTTGAGGACACTGGGGGACTGCACGTAGCAGGAACTGCCGTGCTCTTCTTATCAGCGCCAGTGACTCCTCCTGGGAAAGACAGGCACCGTTCAAATAATGTTGTAACTAAGCCACATATTAAGAGTTGCAGGAACCAGAAGGAATGCAGCTGGTGACTCATCTAATCCAAGGGCAGCCCCAGCTAGCATGGCATGGGATGATGGGAGCTGGAATTCAACCACATCTTGAGGACCACAGAGATCTAGATTAAATATTTGTATTCTGCTTTCCCAACAACAGGGTTGAGCTCAAAACGGCTGAGAGATGTTCCCCATCCCTGTTCTAACCTCTGGTTGGTGTAGCTTTTCTCAAATGGATTCTCGCCCATGGGCAGTTTTCGCTGGTACTGAAATGTATCAGCTGTTAGAAACATCTTCCTGGTATCTAAGCTAAATCTGCTTCTGCTTTGAACACATTTTCAGAATGGAAACAGTGAATAATACTTCTGTAGACTGATCTTACTCAGACTTTTATTTATTGCATTTATATCCCACCTTTTTTCTCCAAGGGGTGCAAGGTGGTATCGGTGGTTCCCCAACTCATTTAATCGCCACCATAACCCTGTGAAGTAGGTTAGGCGTAGAGGCAGTGACTGGCCTGAGGTCACCCAGTGTGCTTCATGGCTGATTGGGGATTTGAATCCTGGTTTTTCCAGGTTCCAGTCCGACACACTAACTACTACACCACACTGGTTTTCCTTGGGTGACTTTGCTTGGAGGTAAAACTATATACTGTATTTTTTGCTCTATAAGACTCACTTTTTCCCTCCTAAAAAGTAAGGGGAAATGTGTGTGTGTCTTATGGAGCGAATGCAGGGTGCGCAGCTATCCCAGAAGCCAGAATAGCAAGAAGGATCGCTGCTTTCACTGCGCAGTGATCCCTCTTGTTGTTCTGGCTCAGAATATGTTTTTTCTTGTTTTCCTCCTCCAAAAACTAGGTGCGTCTTATGGTCTGGTGCGTCTTATAGAGCGAAAAATACGGTATACTGCCAGAGGCCAGCAAAGACAGAAATGCAAAGCTGACTGACATGGCTGTTTATCAGAACAGCTGCAGTCTCTCTCTCTAACACACATCCCCCTTTCATCACTGAGCCCTAACCTGTTCCAGGTGCTCCCAGGTACGAGGTGGGTGCTGCCCAAATAATGACTCAGAGAGTCAACACAATAGGCAAATAAAGGCTGTGGCTAGCCAAAAAGGGAACAGGATGGTTCTGTACTTTGGAAGGAAGCGGAGGGGCTGATCTAAACAAATGGAAGGGGATGAGATGCTCACAGGCTCAATGGAATGCAGGCTTGGTCCCACTGCTGTTGTCCCATCCATAAAGAGCTGCAGCAACTGTGTGTACATATCAATGGCAACATACAGGAATGTTTGCTCCTTAACCAGGTGTCCTGGTTCAAAGGTGACGACGAGGCTACAGAAGAAAGAACAAGTTAGCAGACCAAGCAGGCAACAAGTGTGACCAGGTCAGGCTCCCTCCTCGCTTTGCATAGATGTACGTCAGCAGGCAGACTTGCAGCCGAGTCACTTGGCCGTGTCTTTTGACTTGAAAATTCAAAACAAGTTTAGAAGGGTTTTGTGGTAATGATGATTTATCTACATGTATCAAGTCACTTCAACACAATGAAAACTCTGGTGCTTCTTTCTTAACTTGGGGTTACTGGGTGGTTGGATGTATCAGTTAAGCAAGTGCATAAAGTGGCCCTGTCAAGTTTCTGGTAGCCTTGATTTTCTCAGCAAGTATATTCATTACACGCAAAATACATTTGTGAAATTTACCTATAGAAAGCAACCGGCAACAGCCTCAAGTGTTGATGTGATACAGTACCATGCAGGATTTGGTAAGGGTTGTGGTCTGCAATGCCAAAAGAGACAGATCTTAGCTGGGCACCAGCTTTCAATCAAACGTTTCTCACAGTTTTCTTGGGGGTTGTATCCAACTCATTTCCACTAGATCCATTGAAAGTAACAGAAGTTCTGTCTGTTAATGGTCTAGCCTGAGCAGTACTTAGCTGGCTACAACCCTCAGATGGCTGCAGCTTATGAAGGAGCGTTCGTACCTTTCACTGCTGAACTGAAGATGGCCAGCCAGGATGCACCTCGTTCCTCCAAGCCCTGAAGCAGCTTTGAGCTCCAATCCAAGGCTTTGTGAGCATCCACGCCCTCCTGCAAGGTACAGGGGAAAAGCACACATGTACCTCCCCTCTTTGGTACACCCTGGAGGCATTACCAGAGCCACTGGGAACAGCCATTGGGTCACTTTGAGCAAACTCCACTACCTTTCTCCATGAGTTTACCCATCTATAAAGAACAGGTTTATAGGAGCTTCCTACTTCTCAGGCTTCCTTTCAGGATAAGCAGCAGGCAGACAAAGGTTGTGTCAATCATCGCATACTTAAAAGTACAGGAATTTTATGTCTCGTAGAATCATAGAGTTGGAAGGGACCCTGAGGATCATCTAGTCCAACCCCCTGCAATACAGGAATAGGCAGCTGTCCCTGGCGGGGATCGATCCTGCAACCTTGGCATTGTCAGCACCATGCTCTAACCAACTGAGCTATCCGCCTCCACTCCACCTTTGCAAGTTTATGTGACAGTTGAACAGCGACAAATGAAGGCCCTGGGTCTACCCGGCAGTTTGAGAAATCAACTTACCTGTGGGGTTACTCTCGCTGAGATGAAATCCACGACTGAAAAGAAGAAGAGGTTCACCAAGAGCTGTCAGGTAAAAGAAAAAAATAAATGCACGCATCACACTAAGTGAGTTTCTCAAGCCTGACGTCGACCCACTGGTCTAGTCTGCAGAAGCCAGTGTCGCCCTCTGTGCCATCATGGACACATCATGGTAAAGCAAAATGCAAAATGTAATCTCTTACTTGCTCTGCTTCAGACCCCAGCCTTTTCAGCCCTTCAGCCATCTTTTCATGCACCATTTGCCGTTGCACAGTGAAATGGAGAAAGGCAGCAGAGATCCATGGAATGTCAGAGACCAGGGAAGCTGCTTCCAGTGAAAGGAACCTAAGTGGTAAAGACAAAACAGTTGTCAGTTAAAAGGCCAGCAGGCTCCTTTTCATAGATGACAGCCCTCCTTAATCAGGTGTGTGACGTGGCTGAGAAGAGATGATGTAGAGACACCTGGAAGTCCAAAACCAGGTTTTTCAAGGTGAGAGCCAAAAAGGTAATAGGAATGCAACCCCTCCCCATCTCTTCTCATGGCTGGAGTGGGGGACATGATGGGAACACAGAAGCTCAACAGCTTCTCAGGTGTGAGCTGCTTCCTTGGAGTTACCTGCTGACAGAGGTCTGCAGCTCCTTGAGGCTCTGCAATCCCTGTGCGACTGGAGCGCCGAAGAGTCTGTTCCACTCCGAGAAAAGCACGGGCTCCAGCCTCTGCCACCAGCGCTTCATGGAGTCAAGACAGAGAACGCAAATCAGCCACTTCTTAAAATTGCATCAATGCCATGTGTTTACATGCCACTCTTACATAGGGTTTCCTCACCCACTTTATTTGAGCAGTGTTGCAGAATCAAGTGCCCCCCCAAGCCCCGTACTCTTGGCCCCAACTAACTACTTTTCTAAGGATGAATCTGAAGTCATTAGGATCATCAAGAGGAATATTCGTGAGGCATAACAGAAAAACTTTATTGTTATTAATACAGAAGGCTCTTGTGTGACCTAAATATCTGCAGGCAGAATTAGGACTGGTGCTTTAAAAAACCAAACACACCTGTTTTAATATTGCTATTTTAAACCAAGAATTTTTTGTATTTGCTTTGTATTTGCTCAGGATGGGCTATTATGGTGTTAGAAACGCCCCACCCTCCCCCCAAAAGTGTACCTCTATGATCTCCAGAAGCACCCTGGCTGATCAAGCTCCTGCTTAAGAGAACTTGCATCATATTATCATAGAATCATAGAATTGTATGAGTTGGAAGGGACCCATGAGGGTCATCTGGTCCCCCTGCAATGCAGGAATCTTTTGCCCAACGTGGGACTCGAACACATGACCCTGAGATTAAGAGTCTTGTGCTCTACCAGCTGAGCCAAGAGCTTTTGGAACTGCAAGGAGACATATAGAAAGGTAAATCAACAGCACGGGCCTCTTACCGCTGCAGAACACAGGATTATAGGGCACGTGGTTTGACACAAGGTGAGAATGGCAGTCACCTCCTGCGCTGGTTTGTGACACTCCAAGCTGGCGCTCAGCAAGCCCTGAAGGACAGCAAGGACAGTCACTAAGGTAGATTTCAGAGCACTAAGGTAGCAAAGGGACGCGGGCAGTGCTGTGGGTTAAACCACAGAGCCTAGGACTTGCCAATCAGAAGGTCGGCGGTTCGAATCACCGTGACGGGTTGAGCTCCTGTTGCTCAGTCCCTGCTCGTGTCAACCTAGCAGTTCGAAAGCACATCAAAGTGCAAGTAGATAAATAGGTACCGCTCCAGCAGGAAGGTAAACGGCATTTCCATGCGCTGCTCTGGTTCGTCAGAAGCGGCTTTGTCATGCTGGCCACATGACCTGGAAGCTGTACGCCAGCTCCCTCGGCCAATAAAGCGAGATGAGCGCCCCAACCCCAGAGTCAGTCACGACTGGACTTAATGGTCAGGGGTCCCTTTGCCTTTACCTTTACTTGGGAGGATTTAAAAAAATGTACTCCAAGCCGACATTCAGCCCTCATAGGAAACTGTCTCGTTACCCATTCTAAATGGATCACACAGCACTCACACAGAGAGACATTACATAGGATGGCCAGGGGACTAAATTCCTTCCCTGCAACCCCAAATTGTTGGGGGAAATTCAGAAGACAAGAGGTGAGTTAGCAGTTACATTACCCTGAAGAAATGAGATGTGATGTCGTAGGAGAGCACACAGCCTCTGGAGCAGATATTCCTCTGTAAAAATGTGAATAAGGAATTTCAGAGAGTGAGGAAAGCATTCCCAAGAAATCTGGATAATAACTCCAAAATCAGCACATAAATGTAGGTGCACCCTGACTCAATGGTGCCCACACCCAAGATTGTGATGGTTTCATTCTGGCTGCTGGCAGCACAGATTGTTTGGGGTTTGCTCCTCCTCTCAAGTTAGCAGGCAGGAGATCAGAGTGATATCACAAGAGAGAGGGGATCAGGTCCCCAAAACAGCAAGCGAGCATAAGGGCCGCATTCTTTAAAAAGTGGTAGACCAGCCTTCTCTAATGTGGTTCCATACAAAGTTTTGGGCCGCAGCTCCTATCATCATGAAACTGTGCTGTGTAGTCAAAAAAACATCTGGAGAGTAGCAGGCTGAGGACAACTGACGCAGACTGCTCTCTCACTGAGGCTGCTTTAAGCTCCAGAAGGAAGATTCAGCAACAGCACACCCAGAGAGCAAAACGCACAGCCAGGAACAGTTATCAAGAGCACTGCAGTTCTTTAGGACAGGATACACACCAGTTCTGTGTTTGCAAAACAGAAGAAGTCTTCGCAATCCAGAGCAATTTTATTTCCTCTCTTCTGTGTTGATATGAGAATCGATGGAGGGAGACCTAAAAGAATCCTGTACAAGAAGCAGTTTGTTTCAGGGTAAAAACCATATTCATTCTGGTTTAAGAGTAGTGTCTGATTTGCTGTGGACAGGATTGCCAATGAATGTAAGCGTTAGCAAAACTGGGGCCAAGACCAGGCTATTCCTAGCCCTCCCTCTGCCCCTCACGAGAGCAGAGAAGGCTGTAGCTCTGTGACAGAGCTCCGGCTCTGCATGCAAAATGCCCGAGGTTCAATCCCCACTGACATCACCAGGGAGGCCTGAAAACACCCCCACCCCCACTCCAAAACCCCCAGAGAGCTACTGCTAGTCAGTTTTGACAATGCTGAGACAGATGGAGCAATGGCCTGACTCCGTATCTTTATTATTTTGAATGTTTGGCCAACGTTCCTTCCCAAAGGGAGCCTAGAGGGTCTCAAAACATAATAAAATTAGATGAAAACCCATTTAAAAACACCACTGTAACATTGAGGCAACAGTTAAAACCAGCAGTGTGAAAAACCTGGTAGCCAGAGGTCTGGAAACAGTGTCTTTCCATGCTTCCTGAATGCAAGTCTTCCTTTGGAGGGACTTTCGCAGCTGGGGTGCCACCACTGGGAATGCCCTGTCTTGGGTATCTACAGCTTCCTATGTCCCATAACCCAGGAGGAAGCAGGAAGGGAAAATCTTGCCTTCCATTGGCTTCTATGCAGCTGTGTTTTTAATTATCCCCAAAGCCACTTGGACTCATTGGCAGCCATGGTGCATTTACCTGGTTTGAAGCAGCACCTCCTGCTGCCGAAGTAGCCTTTCACCCACAGAGGGCCCATTGCCCAGAGCTTTTTGCCGCTCCTGGAAAACCCTGAATAGGAAGTGCTCCTCCCTTCTGGGGCAGGAGTCAGGCGGGGCTTTCTTGCGCTCCAGCTCCAGCTCCAGCAGCATCTCCTGAAATTGAGACAGCAGCCGGTTAGTAGAGGGCAGGAGATGGCGTTTCAACTCCTGTTTGTTTACTTATTTATTAAATTTCCATCCCACTCTTCTTCCCAAAGGAGCCCTGGGCAGAAAACATCAAAAATGTAAAACAATTCAAAACAACAACAAAAACATATTTTTTAAAAATTCTAAACCACCTAAAAACATTTCAAACCGTTCAGAATGTCAAAAAACATATTGCAGTAACCTGCAGTTTTATAAGAGTATATCTTTAAAGTAGGTGAATAATCAGGTAAGTTAAGTTAATTTGGAATATGCAGAAAATATAAAAAATAAATTTAAGGAAAGAGGGGAAAGAAAGTTGAGTTTCAAAATACTGAAATGATTGTAAAATTATTGAAATGTATAAATTTGAAAATAATAAATAAAAATTAAAAAAGAATGTCTGAAAACATGAATATCTTCACAGCAGTAGATCAAAGATCAAAATAGTGGTATTCCATAGTAATAAATGCCCAGTACTTATTAAATATTCATTTTCCCTCAAAGCATTTCACATACATCCCTTATCCTTAAAACAGCCTTGCAGATAGGCAGGCCACTGTCATAAAGCTATCATAAGCTCAGTCTAGAGCAATCATCTCCAACTCAATGCCCTCCATATGTTTAGGACTACAATTCCCATCTGCCCTGGAGGACCATTATACTAAGTGCAGAATGCAGTGGTCTGTGGTGGCCACAGGCATTCCAGCCCAAGCTGCAGTATTTAGCAACATGCATGTGCATGTTCTATTATCAGCATGGTACCTGAGACTGGGTCATTGTTAGCCAATGCATAAGATGGCCAGCTACACGCCAGGATGACTCTCCAGCAATTTAACTGGACATTGCTTTACGGATTAGAAAGCACCTTTGCACTTGTCATAACATTCCTAGCATCAAAAGACCAACCCCAGCAAGCGGCAAAATCTTTAAGGAAAAGAAGACAAGTACAAACAGAAAACACATAGCATGCACATTTGCATCACCTGCAATCGGCAGTAGATATCGGGGCTTCCTCTCCCATGGGATATGGAGCATTTCAAATCTTTTAGGTGGTTGGGCTTGTCAAGCTCAGACCTGGAACCAAAAGCAATGGAGGAGGAGCTACTGAGGGCCCAGAAATATCTGAACACACAGAGAAGCATTTGCCAGAGAAACTGGGAGAGGGACACGTGCAAGTCCTAAAGCTGCTAATTTTGCATCTTTACCTGCTTTAACATGCCATGGAAACACACTATTGATAAACCAGAACTATTTTAATAGAGTGCATTCCTGGGCAGGGGGAAGGAACAATCTCAATTAAGGCAGATGTTTATCGGCATTGCGTAGGTTGTAGGAGCAACACACCCTTTCACCCAGCTGATCACAGGCAGAGGGAAAAGGCAGAATTTGGGTGGGAAAAACAATTGGTGCTTTGTTCATCTGTAGAAGCAATTTAACCAGCACCTTTAATCAAAGGGAACCAGCCGTTGTGCTCAGGTTCTGGTAGTAGGCTTCCCAGAAGGAGGACCTGGCTGGCAGGAAAAGAACAGTGGACTAGGTGGGCCTTGGCTTGATCCAGTGAGGCTCTTCTGACGCTCTTACCTCTGGCAGAAATCCAGGATGGTGCCAATAAGAACAGCACACATCTCTCTCAGGTCTCCATCACAGCCTCCAGCAGCAGCAGGCACAGGAAGAAAGTGCTGATACAAAGCCCAGTAATGGAATTCCTGCCTGCATGTAGGAGAGACAGGCAGAAAAAGCTCAGATCTTCTGCCAGCAAATCAAAAGGCAAAAGAGAGAAGGTGGGGGTGAAAGACCTTGAGCCAAATCTTCTTACGGTTATCATCGGTGCGCAAGGCTGGACATAGAAGTGAAGGCTTTTAAGCTCAGATTCAAAGGGACAGAGGGTGAGAGTTTTGCAAAACCATTTCAGAGACTAAACCATGAATTATTTTAGTTAATTATCCTTCTCTGGACTTTAGCTTTAGGAATGAGGGTGTCAGGATCTTGTGCTCTGCCTTTGGAAGGATTAAGGGGCTATTTTATTTATGTGTTAAAATATTTCTATAATGCTTTTCAGAAAACGTAGCTACACACATCACACAGTAGACCAAGAATAAGCAACAAATTGTGCTTGAGAAAGGGTGATTTTTCACACACAAATCACTGTTTTTCACATCATAAACACCTGCACTTTGATTCTTTTTTTTTTTTTAAACCCTTCTAAAACCACTGCCTCCCCCTCCTAATATTCCAACTTGTGAAAAACCAGCCTCAGTGCTTAATTTTCACTTTCTGGGCTCATTTGCAGGTGACCAAAAGTGCTTCTTCACATGAATGAAAATCAGCCTCCAGATGTTTTGGACTACAATTCCCGTCAGCACAGCCATATGAGGCTGCTGGGAGTTGTAGTCCAAAACATCTGATGAGCCTCAGGTTGGTGAAGGCTGAACCTTATACAGTGGTTTCGCTCCTTCCTCCTGGGCCGTGTTCAGAAAGTGGTGGTGGGGGATGAGTGTTCAGACCCCTGGGCCCTCACTTGTGGGGTGCCTCAGGGTTCCGTCCTCTCCCCCATGCTTTTTAACATCTATATGAAGCCGCTGGGAGAGATCATCAGGGGGTTTGGACTGGGTGTCCATCAATATGCAGATGATACCCAGCTCTACCTCTCTTTCAAATCAGAACCAGCGAAGGCAGTGAAGGTCCTGTGTGAGTGCCTGGAGGCGGTTGGAGGATGGATGGCGGCTAATGGATTGAAGTTGAATCCTGACAAGACAGAAGTACTGTTTTTGGGGGACAGGAGGCGGGCTGGTGTGGAGGACTCCCTAGTCCTGAATAGGGTAACTGTGCCCCTGAAGGACCAGGTGCGCAGCCTGGGAGTCATTTTGGACTCACAGCTGTCCATGGAGGCACAGGTCAATTCTGTATCCAGGGCAGCTGTCTACCAATTCCACCTGGTACGCAGGCTGAGACCCTACCTGCCCGTGGACTGTCTCGCCAGAGTGGTGCATGCTCTGGTTATCTCCCGCTTGGACTACTGCAATGCGCTCTACGTGGGGCTACCTTTGAAGGTGACTCGGAAACTACAACTAATCCAGAATGCGGCAGCTAGACTGGTGACTGGGGGCGGCCGCCGAGACCACATAACACCGGTCTTGAAAGACCTACATTGGCTCCCAGTACGTTTCCGAGCACAATTCAAAGTGTTGGTGTTGACCTTTAAAGCCCTAAACGGCCTCGGCCCAGTATACCTGAAGGAGCGTCTCCACCCCCATCGTTCTGCCCGGACACTGAGGTCCAGCTCCGAGGGCCTCCTGGCGGTTCCCTCATTGCGAGAAGCAAAGCTACAGGGAACCAGGCAGAGGGCCGTCTCGGTAGTGGCGCCCGCCCTGTGGAACGCCCTCCCAGCAGATGTCAAAGCGATAAATAACTACCTGACATTTAGAAGACATCTTAAGGCAGCCCTGTTCAGGGAAGTTTTTAATCTGTGATATTTTACTGTATTTTTTGTTTCTATGGAAGCCGCCCAGAGTGGCTGGGGAAACCCAGCCAGATGGGCGGGGTACAAATAATAAATTATTATTATTATTATTAAAGTTAAAGCCAGCCTGCAGCACTCACCTCTCACAAGGAGAAAGAACGTCTTCATCAGGCTGGACCCCTAGCTCCATCAGCAGCCACTCTTGGAGGGTCAGCTACAAGAAAGATAAATTTCTGTACACAAAACAGCAACAGGAGCTCCCCAGACACCTTAGCCTGTTCCTCCGTGCTAAGCATTAGGTCATTTGCTCTGGCCCTCAGGCATAAACTGAAGTGCTAATAGCACTGAATTTCTTAAATCAGGGCAAAATCAGGATTTACTAGCAGAGCTCTCAATGATTTGATGTAGACTGGCAAGGATTTCTGACTCCCCGTTGCTTAATAGCAGTGACAATAACCTATCCTACCACTACCACAAGGCCTTCATGTGTAATGGATTAAGAGCTCTTCTACACTTCACTCAAACTTTCAGAGGGGTGTTCAGCTCTGGCTAAACTGAGCCAAGCTCTTATGCCTGCTTAACTGGCAACCCAACAGAGAAGACTCAACCTGCTACAGATAACGTTGAGACATGGTTGCCAGAGGGCAAGGAAAGAACCTGGCACAGTCACTGAATTTACCTGGAACTCTTTCTCCTGCAAGAGCTCTTTGAACTGGGTTTGCTTCCACAAGCAGAGGGCAGCTTTCCGGTAACAGATAGCGGGGTGAGATAAAGTTTTCCAAGGAATCTCAGCTGGGTCTCTGTCATAGCCTCTTCCTCGAGCCTCTAAGCTGAGCCGTGGAACAACATATTGAAGCTACAAAACAGGGGGGGGGGGAACCTGTCAATATAAATAGCACTGAGCTAGATGGACTACTGGTCTGACTCTATAGAATAACAGGATTTTCATATTTGCTGACATTATTGATTTCATCACAAATATGACCCCAAATTATTAAACAGCATTGATGTATCCCCCCCCCCAAAAAATGTTGGTGTATAACAGTAATAAAATCTGGAACCACAAGTTTTGAGAAAAGCAGGCTGGAAAACACAGCACTCACAGAATGCTGAGCAATTAATCTAGAGAGAATCCTGGACAAACATGCAGGTTAGCACACTAGAGTAACTGAGCAGAAATATCTGCAGTGGAAAGATGCATTTGTGTTCGGATTTTGACTTCTGAGTGCAGGATAACTGTTGTCTGCTTTAAATATATATTTTATAAAGTTACCTTTTTTACAAAACCAGGATGAAGTACGGAGCACAAACAAGCATGGGGAAGGGAAGGAAATTTGCAGAAGTAGTAAGAGAGAGCAGCTGTACAAAACCTACAGAGAGAGAGAGAGAGAGAAAGTATTATTTTGTTTGGTCATTCACCGGTCCCCTTTTCAAATACTATCTATTGTATTTTTATCCCACCCTCCAAGAGAAATATACCCACCACCTATTTTACTCTCACAACAGATGAAACCTTTGTTGGAGAAAGAAGTTTACCTCATGCAGAAGACAATGGACTCTCCTGTACGGCACACCAATAAATAATCCCAGAGCTCAGTAATTGAAAGACATCTTTTGGATGCAGAGTGAGGAAGCCAAGAGCAGATGTCCACCTCAGGAATTAAGGACTTGGCTTCATTTAAGTGGATTGCAAAGACAGCCAGGCCAATGATATGAGCATCACTTAGAGAAGGCCCCTGCAAACAGACAAAACATACCCCAATCAAAGCACATGAAAATACATTTTGTATCTATGGCTACCAGTTTCAGTAAACCAGGAGTGGCTAACTTGCAGCCCATCAGTTGTTGGACTACAGTTCCCATAATCCCTGACCATTGGGCCATTCTGGTTGTGGCTGATGGGAGCTGGAATTTAGCAGCATCTGACAGGTCACAGGTTATCCCTGCAGTAAAGCCCAGAACTCAAAGAAGCCTATCTCAGGACCTCAAGCAGACCGACACTCTATGATGCCAACAGAAGGAGCCAGTTATATTTCGGTTCTTTAGAGGGGTGCATGCATTAAGACATCAACTCGTCGCATTGGGAAACCCACCTGATGATAGATAAGCTGGCAGAGCCTGCCCAACAAGGATGGCAAGAGTCGGCGGTGCCCACAAACCATTTTCACAAAGAGGGATGGCCAGGCCCCATGTCTGTAAGGAATACAAGCCATGCTATCATATTGCTGCCAGGATGAAAAATTATTTATCTCTGTTTAACTATTAGCAAATGTTATTTTTACCTCTCTGGAGGGAGGAAGGAGGAGGCAGCCATTACACTCTGGCAGAAAGATGTCAGAAGAAGATCGATAGCCTGAAAGAGAGAGGCTGGTTGTTATTTCCACCCCAGGGCATTTGTATCTGGTGTTGGTATCTAGCAGGCAGAGATACAAGCTCCTACCATGCAATTATGAAGAACTGAGAACTACAGTTCTCATATTTTGTCTGACAGGACCGCAACAAATACTGAAAATATGGCTCATTGGTTGGATGGGTTCCCAACATTTTATCTCCGTAAAATGATCCTGTCTCAGGGATGTTTCAGTGAAGCAACTTAGAGCAAAGCACGTCTGTACGCACCCCTTGATCCTGCTTTTCAACTTCAGGAATGGAAAGGTTTAGCTTGATCCTAAGACTCAGAGATGCGGCTTCATCCTCGTCTTTCATACGTCCCAGAACTCCCACCAGTTTATCAGAGACCACAGCAATCTGAGCTGGCACCTCTGCAACAGAGAACAACATGACAGAACAGCCAACAAAGGAGGCGAGGGTATATCCAACTGCTGAAGTTCCTTAGGAATTTATTTTAAAACCTCATACGCAAATTGTTCTGCCACCCTGAACACACAGTGCCACCGGCATATGTGGCGTTTGATTCCATCTGAAGGAAGCGGGAAGTTTTAACAAGCAATAACGTTAACAAGGGAGCGACCAGGTTTAAGTGATGCACTTGAGAACTAGAAACAGATCTTGAGCCGTCTAAAGCAGATTAGGCCAGGCCTGCATCTAGCAAGCCAAAAAAGTGGGCGGGTCTTTTTCAGCCAAGAAAAAGCACAACATTTGCCAAATACTAGATGCTGAAAATTAAAGTGAATCAGACAACTATGCGCGCGCGCACACACACACACACACACACATACACATGCCCCAGTCCAAGATGCAACTCCCAATGACTTTGCTTTGGCCCATTGACCAAAACAAGCCACATTAAGTCGAAGGGGATGACATAATATCCTGCTGGAGTCCTCACAACACCTCTTCCCGCTGTGGCTACTTGGAGCTGCGTGACAGTTTCCACCACAGCAGTTCCATTTGCCCTTTGGCCACCCCCTGAGTAGGCCAGGTTGCACCTTCTGGACTGTCATGCCTGGTTCATCTCACCTTGCCCAGCCAGCTACCCCAGGGATCTGCAGAGTCTCCCCCTTGGGGTTGCCTTTTACCCCTGAAGTTGGCTGATGATGCGTGAGGCCCACAAACATCTCACACGTACGACACAGGCTCACGTCATCTGCCAAAGCAGCTTTGCAGGCGCGTTCTTTGCTGTTTCGTCCCCATTCTCTCCCCGTTTGCCGCCCGATTGCCTTCACTTACCATCATGCTTATTCTGGTCTGTAATAAGCAGCCTCAGTGTGTCAAGTTCAGCTTTTAGAAGTTCCAAGGGCTCCCTGAGATCACTTGCCTCAATTTCCATTGATTCATCTGCTGAACACAAGAAGCTGCTGCTGTCTTATGCCAGGATCAAGCTATTTGTAAAGTTAGCCCAGAATTTTCTATTGTGTTTAAAATGTTTCTTACCTGCCCTTCAGAAGGTTCTAAGGGAGCGTACAAAATGGTGCAAGCTATTTACCCAACATACAAACTGCTATATATGAACAGCCAAGACTGCTTACAGGAGCAGGCTGACGGAACTCCTCTGCTGAGAGAGCTACACTGGTTGCCAATTTGCTGCAGGACCAGGTTCATGGTTCTTGTGCTAATTCACAAAGCCCTGAAGAACTTGGGCCCCAAGTACCTTAAGAACAATCTGATTCCTTATGCTCCACCTCAGTCACAGAGATCCTCTGATGGGCCGCTTCCTGGGGTTCCCCACACCCCAGAAGTTTGGTCAGCCTCTGTCAGGGACTGAGCCTTTAGCGCAGCAAGCCCTGCCTTTGTGGAACTCCTTGCCACTAGAGGTTTGGCAGGAATCATTCCTGCCAACTTACAGAGATCTCCTAAAAATTGTGTTATTCGGACAAGCCATGTGAATTTATTTTTGCCAATCAGTATTTTAGTGATGTTTTTATCATTCTTACTGTAATTTTGGATGGTGTTTACCACCTGGTTGTAGTTTTATGCAAGCTGAGTTTTAAAATGTTTAAATAAATATAAATGCAATATAAAAGCAACAGCAAAATGAAAAAGCAGATTAAAAACTCATGTTTAAAAACTATGGAAAAGAAGAAGAAAGCAGCAGCTCCAATTACAATTCCATTCAAAATGCCTGGGGCAATAGAAAAGTCCTTAACCTTACACACCCCTAGGGTACCAGGCAGAGAAATGTCTTTCATCAGCACTTGCAAACAGATCCCATTTTAACCAAAGATGCCTGGGGGTTGAACTTGGGATGTTCTGTATGCAAAGTGTGTGCTCTCCACCAATGAGTTATAGTCTTGCTACCCCCTCCTCCCAATGGAAAGTGCATTTTAGTTCAGCCTGTAATATAAACACTGTCAACTTGAAGCCCCACTATTTTGATGGAGCAACCTCAAAAGAGCATTTGCAAGAGTAACAGCCCACATTTTTAACGAGGTTCTTAGACAGTATGCAGACTATTGACCTACAGTGACTCACAGCACCACCTCTCTAGGTCTGGTTTAGGGCAGTCAACCTAAAGAATGGACTGGAATTTGTGCAATTGAACAAATTTATCTCCACATACGTATCAGTATTAAGCCAGCTCAGCACATCGAAGTCTCCAGGCTAATTTAGCAGCACCGTTCATTAATCCTGCTTCACTGGCGTGATGCCCCAAGGCTACATATAACAGACAGTGATCGTTTTGGAGCTAACAGGCAATGCAATTCCATCAATATCAAGCCAGCTGCATTAAAGGACAAAAGCAGGATAAATCGTTTTATTCACTTCTGCTACAGGACCAGGAATTTAATGGAACAGCCACTAGGGGCCAGTGTCCCCACTTTATCTGGAACACAAATCATTCCTTTTGATTGCTGCAAGCTGCTAAAAAGCATCACTTCACCCTTGATTTCTGGCACTCAGGACCTCAAGCTGCCCAAGCCTGAGAACAGCATCTGAGTTTTCACATTAAGTAGAAAGGTCCAGAGTTCTTTAGAGGCAGCAGCAGGGTGCATCAGCTCCAGTTCATCTTTTGTCAGAATTGTACCAGAAAACAGAGTGAGCTTCTTGCACAGCCCACATTGCAGATTAACAGGCATGGAAGCTCCACACTGAATCACTTTTGTGGTTCAGCAGCAGCACCCCCCCTTTCTCTTTGCAGCAAGGAAAATGCCAGCACCTCCATAATGCATTTCCCCATTACACAACCACAAAAGAGGCACTATCCCTGGGAAAATGCCAACGTTTCGTATTTGTTTTAATACCTGGGAGGAGGTGAGCAAAGAAGCAGCATTTGTTTTGCTTCATTCTTACCACTAGGCAAATAGATCTTTCTCACCCTGCAAGAGCTTCTCTTTAACAGCTTTGCATTCTTCAATATAAGTGGCGTACATGTTCACAGGAATTTTCTCAGCCCTGTTTTAGGAGACAGAAACGTTTTTATGCCACCACTGAACCAGCCTCCAGTTACCATCATGACGCAGCTGGCATGTCACATGCAAACTATGTTTTAAAGTGAGCCAGGGCATGCAGGTGGCTGCCCCTTTTACCGGCTGACCAAGTAAGCAATAGAATGGGCCAGAGCTACAAACAGGAAGCTTTCAATTAACATCAGGGAAAAAAACTTTTTGTTGAACAGAACTTGATCACGATTATGTAGATGGATGTTGGCCATAGGAAAAGGCATTGCTGATTATAAAGCGCTGTCTGGAACCTCTCCTGTCATCCCACTTCTCAATAAGTGCAGAAAAGAACAGCCGAAGAAGTGTAAAACGGCTCCAGTATGGCAGCAACCAAAGAGATAAAGACCATTTTGTGCCACGCGGGAATATTTTCTTGCACATGCAGTTAGGCAAAGGAAACCTGGAGACCAAGAACAGTGGACCCAAGAGGCAGAGAGGTCTGTGGGGTATTCAGAAGTGTGGTAAGACCATAACACCACTGCTTTATGTGGCTGCAGGTGCAGAGATAACTCAGCGTCATGGGACGTCACATCAGGTGATGTCAAACGTCCCCAGTATGAAGCCTCTAATACCAAAAAACAATTGCAGCTTTTCAGAATCCACTTCCTTACCTCTTAAGGGAGTCTATCAAAGCCATGTGGGAGTCAGGTGTTTCAGGAAGCTGCAATTTAAAAAAAAAAAAAAAAATAGTGTTTTAATATCCGTTTTGACATTGCTGATTTAGATGCACATGTTTTTTATGCTGCAGCTCATTCTGAGTGTGAATGTGCTTAATAGAACAGTAACCTACAAGTTTAGGAATAAATAAAACAGAAAAGCAACCAAAACTTTCAAAAAAATTCATTCGTCGCCCAAAACTGGAGGAAATGAAAAGAAGGATGCTCACCACACGTGGCGCAAGTAAAGCAGGAATAAAATGCGAAGTGTAATAGGACCGTCTGAAGATGCTGAAACACAGGAAGGCAGATGCAGTAGAAATTAATCACATCTGGAACACAAAGTGCATCTTGACATTTTTAGGAATGCCTTAAAACAAACCTACTGGTTTTTATTTCAAAAAATCACACAGAAAAACAGTACTTCAAAAACGCAGCAATGTGGGCGTATCGTTATGATAACCCATTGATATGATTAGCTATAGGGCAGTTCCACCACAGGAAGGACTACACAACACAAAGCAGCCTTTGCAGAACCCAGTGAATAAGAATCTAAGAAGAGCCCTGCAGTACTGAATCAAACTAAAAAGGGTCCATCTTACTCCAGCATCCTGTTCTCACAGTGGGCAGCCAGGAGCCCCCAAGGGAGACTACCAACAGGACCTGAGTGCAACAACATTTTTTCCTTCATTGGGGTGTTCACAGGGAGCCAGGCACACCCTCAGCTGCAGCCTACGACAGCTTCCTCAAGGCAAGAGGGTCCATTCAAGGGCAACAGAACAAGCAAGTTCTGAGCTGCAATCCGAGGGCCACAAGCCCCACAATTTCCCCCCTGCCCTGAGCGAGCTACACTGAAACAAAAGAGGAAATGCACAAGAGGGGGACTGTGCCAGACCAATTGCTGGAAACTTCAACCATCCTGCTTGCTGGTTTCCCATAGGCATCTGGTTGGCCACTGTGAGAACACGATGCTGGACTAGATGGGCCACTGGCCTGATCCTGCGGGGCTCTTCTTATGTTCCTGGGGGGTGTTTCCAAAGGATACCTTTTTAACCGGAGTTGGGGAACCACCATTCATGAGTGTTCGACTCTTTTCCTCCTTCCACATTCTTTCCACATGCAGCGGCAAACACTAGACAAACAGCTACCAGCAGGTTTTATTATTATTATTATTTTAGCCAGCAATTCCGGCTCTTCTTCTTTTAAAGCCTTTTTTCCCTGACCATGCTGTTTGAGATGTTCCTGGAACAGAATATTTGGGGGAGCTGGGAGATGAAGATATCATACCTGGCTTCCATCACACTAGTTGGGATCTTTCCAGTGTTTTCAAATATCTGAATGGCCTTTTCAACATCATGAAGTGCCTGGCAGTGCGGCTGGCACACACACACAGAGAGAAGCAACAAAGGAGAGAAGAAATGTTTTTTATCTCTTTTTGCACAACTGATCCAAGTCTTTCTTTCCTGCTCTATTGTGCTTTGTGACTGCTTTTTCTGTGCCATGGGAGACATGGCCAGTTCAGCTGCATAACAAATACTTGGTGATGGGGAACTAAGACAGCATAACAGGAGCAGAATAAGATCACAATCAGGTAAAAGATACTCAAGTGTATCTTCCAAATTTCATATATTTTATGCCTTGGGACTTAAAGATTCTGCTGTTAAGTGTAAATGGCTGCTCTGGGTAAAGTCAGGCAGAAATAATGCTGTTTTGGGCCTGGTACAAATAAGCAGCCACAATAAAAACTGCAAACAGCAAGAGCCAAGGAAATCAATTCTGTGACATTCAACAGGGCCCAACAGAGACATAAGAGGAATGAAAAGCAACCTTTCCTGCAGGATACACTGAGAAATTGAAATAAGAACTCCCTGAAAACAAACATAGCTATAGCAAACAGCTTTTATGTATCACACTTAAAAGAAAAATACCATATTTGTTATGCTGCATTTCCACCAGTAAGTTCCAGCATCTCTGATCAGACTGCAGACAAAGTTGTAGAAATAAATGAATAGAATAATGCTGGTCCAAACTAAACGAACCGGAATGTCATGGTTCGTTTTTGTCATGGAGATTAAAATTGGACCCACTTACACTTTTCTGTCTGCCTTGTACATAACTGCGCAAAAGTTACCAGTCTGCAAACATTTTACATGCCTCGTTCATCTGCCAGCTGTATTTCCATACTAGGTTTCCTTCCTCTGTTTCAATGCTGAGTGCTGAGGAAGTGCTGAGCACCGCAGATCACTTGCATGCAGAGCCTACCCACCTACAGCTACCAAGCAAATGCTCAAACACAAGGCTGCTGTCACCCACCCTTTTTCCCCCTGACCGTGTGTAATTAAAGCTTTTGCCTCCTTTCAAAGTAAGGCCATGAGTTCTAAGCCCTGCGGGCGACAGGAGAGGTGAGATTCTGAGTAGAGAATGAGCATCAAAAGTGCAGGGGAAAAGGGAGGTGGGAATGAGTGGGACTGCAAGATCAAGTTAGGCCCTTGAAAGACCCGAAGGGAAGCCTCCGAAATTGAAGCAGAAGCCCTGGAGGACTGCGCCCCCACCCCAAAAAAACAAACAAACCCTGAGCTCTGATTAGTTAAAGGGTTTGCCTGCTTCAACATTTGGTAATTGCTCATCAGATGTGAAGCTGAAGAAGGGCATTGATAATGCAAGGTCGTTTTCATGGTGCTCGGAGAGACCCCATTCTTGGCTTAGCTCCCGGATACCTGAAGGGCCGCCTCGCTCCCTCTGTGCTTCTCTGTCGCTGAGGCAAGCTTGGTTGGGATTCACAAGAGCAACTTCTTTCTGACCACATTTAAATTGTGCAATTCCTTTCCTCTTCAGGAGGACTGCTGGCCCCTCTCACTCTCTCAATTTTCTGCTCCCAAGTTAAGACCTTCCTTTTTCAGATAGGCTTTTAATTTGCCTGGTTAGGAAGGCTGATCCTGCTGCTTTGTGCCGGTCCTATCTACAGCAATGCATAATTTGTTTGTGTTTGATGTCATTTAAACACCAGCCAAAGTCTTTTTTATTTTCTCAGGCCTTTTAATCCTTGACTCATTTACGTTTTTGTGCTGCTTGGTGTCTGTTTTAAATTACACTGGCTCCTTTTATATTACGGTGCCCTAATGTTTTTGCTTTAATTTTTATCTAAATTGCAATTTTAACTTTTTTTAAGCTGCCCCAAGAACCCGTGAAAGTGCAGGGTTACAGAGCAACCAAGCAATAATATAAATAAAATGATAACAGAACTTGAGGTAAACCAACCTGAATATCAGCTTTTAAAATAGTGGAAGGGTGGAACAGAAATTCTCCAAGTCAATACATGCCCACTTTACCCTTCAACAGAGCCTTTTTACTCCCCTCTCCACCCCCAAGTCCAGCATGCATGTTGCAGTGCTAGTGTTGCAGTTCAGAAGCAACCAATGTGGTGCCTTTCAGATGCTACCCAATTCCAACTACCATCACTCCCAGCCAGCATGGCCGATAGCCAGGGAGGATGATGGGAGTTGTAGTCCAGCAACATCTGCCTACCCTCACGTTGGTTCTCCATGTTATAACCTTAAGATACATCACGGTAGCAGTTGTAAGCCTTAAGAAACATTGTAAAGTCATATTGTTAATGTTCTCCCCATGTAACCAATTATTAAGGTCAAGTCTACACTTGAGAGAAGTTACCACAGCAGCAAGTCATAGAAATTATACTTATGGGGTCAGTCCAGGTGGTTCTTGTGTACCTGCACAGCTTCCTTGACAGAAGACAAATCCTCATAGAGACCCATGTCTTCTATTGCTACCTGGAAAGCATTGAAAGAAAAAGGAGCACAGCTGAAGGCATGGTGGTGGAAAAGGGCAGGGGGCTTTTTGCAAAACAAGACTCATCCCTAGAACTGGTTTCCGACAGCTCCGGGGCTAATCTTGCCTTTCCTACCCTGCACAAATGCTGCCAGCATCCCCTGCACATCTGCAAGCGAGGAGGCTGTTTCGAGGTAGCTGACTGAGCCCCTGCACCTCCCTCTTTAAGAGGCTGAGCCCCAGAAATGGAAGAAGCCCTTCACTGACCTTGAAATCAGCCAGTCGGGTTTTGGCGAGAGTGATGTATTCCAGAAGAAAGGGGCGGTATTTGATGGGTACGAATGGCGGGTGCATGATGTGGACCTAGAGAGACAGTTCAAATCAAGGTTAGGCCAACAGGCATCACGCCCATTTGATGCCCCTAGCAGTTTTCCCTCCCAAGTTATGGGCTACAGAGAACAGATGCAAGATTTATTGTGCACAAGTACACTGCATGCTGCCTTTTTGCATGCATATGAACAAAACAAAAAAAAGCATAGAGCACTTTGCACTTCCTAGAAGTTCAAGCAGCAGTTAAAATCTAAAAATGGGTGGCAAGATCCTGTCCATGTCTCACCTTCAGGTATTGAGGGGCTTCCAAGGGCACCAGCTCCGACAGGAACTTGAAGAGGAAGACTAAGGCCTTCTTACTGCTACTGTGGAAGCCACTGCTGCTCCCAAAGGCAGCCTGGAAAGCGACAGCAACACACAGAAGACTGTTAAACTATGCCCATCACTGAGACGAGGGAATTCATTACTGCAAGATGTAGTGACGGTCACCAACTTAGACAGCTTTAAAAGGAGAAAAGGCAAATGCATGGCGGAAAAGGTGTCAATGACTGTGCTACCTGTAGGACTAGAACTACTGCGCACCACCTAGGAAACTGCCTTATACCAAGTCACACCGTTGGTCCATCTTGCTCAGCATTGTCTACACTGACTGGCAGAGGCTCTCCAGGATTTCAGGCGAGAGTCTCTTCCAGCCCTAACCTGGAGATGCTGGGAATTGAACCTGGGACCTTCTGCTTGCAAGGCAGATACTTTACCACTGAGCTATGGCCCTTCTCCAACTGGATGGGGAGAGAGCAGGAGAGGGCTTGTGCTCTTATGCCCTGTTTGTGGTCTTAAAAATAATCTGGAGGGCCGCTGTAGGAAACTTGCAATCGGCTATAGCGGGGGGTGCGAACCTGTGGCCCACCAGATGTTGCTGGACTCAAAATGCATCATAGTCCAAGAAGAGTTAGAGCCCAACATCTTCTGTGGGGCCACAGGTCCCCCCCCCCCCCCAGCACTCTTGGGATTCTTCTATGCAGCGCTGGTCCAGCCACTTTTCACTCCAAGTTTGATTTATAATGTTTTTACGTTTTGAGTTTTCTGTTCTGCATTCCCTTTGCCATTTGGATAAATGAAGGTGTGGGTTGAACAGCAATGCCAAATTCCTGCTGTGCTAATGCAGCCTGGCTCCATTTTGATTTCAGACCCATCCCAGCCAAATGCAAAGCACCTTCAAATCCTAGTTTCTGGTACAGTAGCTCACTCCTGTAGAAGCTTGGATACCCTTCAAGACACACACACACACACCGTCCTTGTGTCTGGCATTAACAAGTTTATTTGGGAAGCGTCTTCCATTTGCTCTTACCTTAAACCATTCTGCATAAGACATGAATATCGCAGGGCCTTCCAAGGCTGCCTGGCGGACTATTATGAATGCGGTGATCATGTTTTCCAGGTCATAGTCCTCAAAGGCTTTTCTCAACAGGCGGTCCAGAAGGTCTAGAAGAAGCACAACAAGATCTCCAAAATATTACATACCTATGGGGAAACCTGGATGCTAATAAAAAAACAAAAAGGCAACCCTCTGTTAAAAGATCAAACAAGACATTGAATACCCTTGTATTTTAATTTTTTTGCAATTAAAAAATGCCAAGGAAATTGCTGTGGACAATAACAGACAACCCTGTTGTCTCAGTTCACAGGCCACAGTAGCAAATGTGCTACACTTTCCCACTGGCCCAAAGCAACCCAATGAGCTTCATGGTTGTATGGGGATCTGAAGGTAGGTCTCCCTTCTAGTCCAATGATCAACACCAGAGCTCCTGTGTCATATCCCTCAGCTGACAGATGTGTGGAGGGTGCGTAAGAAAGGTCATTTTTTGCTGTGATATGGCTATTGTGGAATAATTGCTTATCACCATCATTAAACACGTTTAGCTGCCTGGTAAAGATGCAGCTCTCTCAGGAGAGCAGTTACTGATTTCTGCTGATGCTGCTACTACAATATGGGGAAGTCCTTTTCTTCTTCTTCTTGCAGACTCCTATCACATCTACTGCTACAGTGTTGTTGCTTTTAAGTTTAAATCTTCACTGAGCATTTTGATTTGATTGTTTTTACTGTACGATAACTTTAGTTTTGGATCGGTTTTCAGAAGAAGAGCCGGATATGTGTATTTTCTTTAAAAGTAAGCAAACACATTCTGAACTCATAACCACTTAAAGGGTTTTAAAGCTCCAACATTATACAATCACATTTAAATCTCTATATATTAATGCTCATATCTGAGCATGCACTTCCAGCCTTCCAAAGGTAATGGAAAAAGCCGTTCTCTGCAGAATGGGGCCTGGCACAGTACTGCAAACACATGAGCATATGCCCCCTCCAGGTGACAGTTTAAGCTGCAATAAATAGCAGTTTAAATAGTCTCAACATAATGACCCACAGCTAAATTAAAAATTCAGAGAGAGAGAGAGAGGAGACTTGGCAAAGCCATCCAAGTCAAACTGATAATATTTGGCAGAGAAGCCAATATTATTTGCAAATATTTCTAAAACACCAAACAAGCAGCTGTGAGCATCGGATCACACCAGCCATTTTCCTCTCATGTCTGTTGGTTCTGCGCTTGAAAGAATGTTCTCCAAACATACCTTTAATCAAGCGTTGTGCTTCAGGATGACAGACTAACAATGTAGACACACAGGAAAGGACATGGTGCCAATTCACTTCGCTTGTCTCTAAGACCAGCTGCAAATGACGCGTCAGCTCCTCTGCTTTGAACACCACAAACAGCTAGAAGGGAAGGAGGAGGAAATCCTTTTGGAATCAAAGGACGCTGGGGCAGAGCACCCAAGAACACATTCATGGTTCACTCCTGACCATCACACTGCTGATCAGTGTTAGACAGTATTAAACAAAGTGGAAGAATGGTCTGGCTCATCCTAAGGCAGCTTCCTATATTCCAGACCTGAAACCCAACCTAGAGGAGCTGGGGAAGCAGGAACTCCCACTTCCACCAAGAGATCTCTATACTGCCAGTGCCACTGAAGAGCCACTGGATCCAGACTTCCCTGCCCAGGACTGTAATTCTCCACACCAAGCACCTGGTTTCCTGGTCAGTTCTTAGAGTGTCACTGCATCTCTTCCAGAAGATGGTGAGTCAGGCAGGACCTTCAAAGCTAGCTGCCCGTGAGGCTATTCAGCAGAAGGGATGTGTCTATATATAAGCAGAACTGAGAAAAGAACTCCTATCCAAGCTTTCTGCCCTGGAGAGATGAATCCTCTCTAAGGCCAGAGCCAAATGGCTTCCCTTCCTTGCAAGCAAGCAAGCAAACACAGATGAACACCCTGGATACTTCTCCTTGCTTGCACATCCCCTTTTGATATCCCCATTCTGTTTTGCAAGCCTCTTGGCACAAACAACATTTCCCCAATGCATTGTTTGGTTTCCTGGCCTCAGCTTACAAAGCTATTGGCTTTTATTTTTTTGTTCCATGAAAGAGAGCAGGCTCCTATTTTGCTATAATTGAAGCATGCTACTTCTGAAAAGCCCAGACACAGCACATATCATGTTACAGGGACTGTACCAAAGGGTACACTTCCAGTAAGCTGCACGAGCTCCAGGAAATAATAATAAACAAGGGTTGTGCTAAAATGTGAGGTGTTCCTGGTCAGATCCCACAAGGAAGAGACATACTTTGCGGTACAGCATGGTGAGCACCGAGCTGGTTCTTGCAAAGCTCCAGTCTCTCTGTAGATGAATGGCTTCGAAAGCTGTGTTCAGAGAAGACAAAGGGGAGGGGGGAAATCTAACTTTACAAACCAGTAAGAGCAATTCTGCCAAAGGATAACAAAATATCAAAGGCATCCCTTGCTTATGCCTCACAAAATAGATCAATCGTTTCTAGCAACTCCTAAAACTATTAAGCCCAGGGCCTCTTTCACTCGTTCTCTTGCACATGCTGCTCGCTGCATTGCGAAGGCACTGAGTGAAAAGCTGTGAGTTCACAGGGATGGAGGTGTTTGCATTTCCATAGGGCAATGGAGGGTTGCCTTTCAGGAAATACATGACATAGGATGAGTGAAAAGCAAGTTATCCGCATGATGCTCCGAGGGCAGACTTGTGGCTTAGTAAGCGTGCAGGTGACTCCTGGAATTCTGCTATCTTCCAGAAGAGCTAAATGGTGACAACCTCCCTGGCTGACTAATAGCCAGATATTCTACTGGAGGCTGTAACATACTGTAACATTTACAGTATGTGAAAAGTAATTGTTAGCATGAGACCAATGTGTATTTTGCTTTTGTCAGCCAGTTGGTTATGAGCTTATTTAGCTGAAAAGTGGTTTTAAAAAAACGAAGAAGTCTGAAATACAATTTTTAAAGACTAAGGAGCAGGAGTGAGAACATTCAAGCCTAAGCTCTTCTTTTTCCAACTTCCACCCGAGTCCCGACTTATCCCACGTGCCCCTGGCTTCATGTTTTCTGGCCTGGACCTCTCCACATCCAAGGGCTACACTGCCTTTAGGACCATTTGTCAGGGGATGAAAGCTGGCAATGGGTGGGGTCAGAGCCCAAAATGGAGGGAGCCAGCCTTCCTTTTCGCTCTCTCCTCCTTCCCCTGCCCAATGAGCTTGGGCAGAGGGGTTTTGAAACCAAGCTGAGGCTCACATGAACTGAGGCAAGGAGCTGCATGGCCACCTCTGCCTTAAGCCTATCTCTGAAGACCTCATCAAACAGGGGTGGCATTTTAGAGACAGTAGCAGGGCCTGGGTCAAAGGGTGGGGGCTCTTCAGGAGTTGCTGGTTGCATGGCATGGCAGGAAGGAAAAGCAGACCCTCCTGAAATCACCACCCAGCTCTACATCAGGTATATAAAGAGTTATGCCCAGTATGATTAACGCCTCTCTCATCCCTGGAGTCCTAGCTTTTTTTTAAAAAAAAAAACTAAACTAAAATCATTCTAAAACCAGTAATACATCACCAAACACATCAACAATACATATTATCGATACACCATTTAATAATTACTCCCAACATACGTGATATGTAACCAGTCATATATTGTACACTGGTCAACATTAACTTCCAGTATTCCCTAATTTTGCGGCATTTCTAACAAATGAGAGTCCACACAGACAAAATTACCATGCCAACACTACTGCCATTAACTCATGGAGAAATCTGGCGTAATCTTAAGGGAAGGGTGCGTGTCTAAACATCCATTTATAAAAGCTTTGTTTTAAATTCTCACTCAGTGCTAACTGGGGCACTGACTTCCAAACCCATCTTCTCTATAGGTCTGTTTCCCAATTCCCTTGATAGGAAGCCCCACCTGTTAGCTGAGCGTTGTAAGTAAGAACCTGGGTCAAGGTGTGACTAAAGAACTGATGCAGAGACTCCGGAGGGACTGTGCCTTGGGATGCCGTCATGCCAAATACGCAGAGCCTGGAAATGGAAAGGGAACCTCTAAGTCTCAGTGCTCAAGAGCAATGACTCATCAGAGGTGAATTGCTGATAATGGCTCCAATTTTCTCAGTATAAAGACATTCACTAGGAGGGTTGTCAAAATGAATGTAAATATTTATCCATTTTAACATATGCAGAAAAAATACACTAGATTTCCCCCCTTGAAAGAGTCCAGTCCAAACTCCTTAGAGCTCTCCTACATACAAGTCCTACATACAAACTCATGGGTTAGACCAGAAACAGGGATGATGAGAGTGGAGGCTTATATCTGCCTAACATCAATCTGCAAATGGCTGACATTCTCCCCCGAGGAATAGCCCCACTGATCCTCTGCGGCCAGTTCCAGTCAGGCTGGCAGACAGAAGTCCTGAACACCCTTCAGAAACTGGGTTTTGCCCCTCAAGCCCTTCTAAGTCTGGGGTTGGGCCAAGCAAAAGCTACGGTTATGCAAAGAATCATAGACACCGAGAGACAAGGTACCCCGACTACAAAATTGGAGAAATCGAGAGAGATATAGCCGCACCGGCAACATATCTCTTCTTTCTTGTACCCAAAAATGCAAGAAGCGTTTTTACATTCGCCAGAAGCTCTGCTCTGCCCTCGCCGGTCCTGGAAGGATCCTTTTAAAAAGTCCCATATGCTCAGAGACTTTGCACCTGTTCATTGGGGGATATAGGAAGCCCAGAGCACTTATTCTTTAGATGTCCCTTTTATGAAGAGGCACATAATGAGACCATTGATCCCCTGCTGGTGAGGCTTGCTGACCTCTGGGAAAAGCAAAAATTCGACCTTTTCCTGTTAGGCAAAGATCGTAAGATGACCTGGATGGTCGTCAGATTCTGTGTACAGATCTGTAGGTGCAGACCATCCCCCGACTCAAACTAGTTTGTTAAGAAAATCCGCAAACTCGGTTCTGTGGGTGTATTCTGGGTCATCTCTCTGAGGTAGCTTAAAGTTTTAAGTGTCTATACGCTTATCACATTTATAAATTTTAAATTTATTGTTGTACATTGTTTTAAATATTTGTTTTCCTTCTGGGATTGTACCCCCAAGTGTGTTTTATAAGCTGGTCTCCGACCGTAATAAATTATCTATCTATCTACACTAGATTCCCTCACCACATACACACAAACCCTGTGGCACAAAAGCAAGGAATGGGGGTTGGGGAAGGAACTCGGAAGGGATGCAGATGACCAGGAAAAGGTTTAAACATACCAACTTCCAGGAACTGAACTAATTGGGTGCTGTAAATAGGCATATAAGGAGAGAAAGCAGGCGGCATCTGCAGTTTGCAGCCTGGAGAGTAATGCTGGCATAGGAAGCTCAAGGTAAACGTCACCAGTCACAACTGCTTCAATGATTTGTGGACTTTAAAAACAATGCCTAGGATTTCCTTTGCAAGTTGTACATTGGCCAGGACTGACAGATAAAGAACATAAGCACCAGGACACTGCACCAAAACAGTGGACCATCTATGGAGTCTACAGAGAATGGCTGCTGGACACTGAGGTTATCACACAACACAAATGACTCGTGTATCTTTAGGGTGAGAAGGGAACTGAAACTGCAGTCCACATTCCATGAAACCTAGGGTGGGGGACCTCTGGCCTTCCAGATACTGTCGGAGAACAAAACCCACCATCCCCGACCACTCGCCATGCTGGCTGGGGCTGCTGGACCACCAGTTCCCCAGCCCTGTATTAAACAATGTGCTTGCATAGTTAAGAAGTGCTCCCCCTGACCATTTCACCGCTCTCATAGTAATGCATAACCCGCTGTTCTTTGCAAAACCTGTAGAGTGGGGCTTGGCCCCTTACCAGCACTTCACTGCCTTCAGTGTGGAGGCCTCTTCCTGCTTTTTTTCAGCTGCAGCATCGAGCACCCCTAAAGAGAAACAAAAACAATGTAGCCTCGGTGGGAAACACAGCTGGAAAGGACCACCCACAATATGGAAGAAGCCGTCTGGGAGGCAGACATTTAAGGAGATGACCTCATTAGGAGAGTGGTGGAAAGGAACAATTCTTCTCACGTTGAAGCTATTATGAACAATTTCTTAAGAGGCAAAGACTTGGAAACAATTAACCCTGATCTTGAACCACTCTAAGAGGTTTGACGTGCACAGATTTAGCTCTGAAAGGTTGCCCTAATGTTTATACTCCAGAAGTAACTGGGGCAGGAAGATTTGTTGTGCCAAGCGCCTCTAAAATGAACGTGAGCTGAACATGAGCAGATGGGGAAAGGCAATCAGAACAAACAAAAGCACCAGGTGACCTGGCCTGGAACCCCTGCCTTCCTGTTGCCGTGCACAGAAACATCTGAAGCACATGGCAACAAATAACAGATGCAGTGTAGTCGCTAACTTAAAACTCACTTAGTGGTATACCTGCTCAGGTAGCCAAATGTTTCATACCATCAGAACATTGTTGCACAAGAAAATGCATAAGCAGGTTGATGGTAACTTCATTGCACAACAGATTGTGCACCGTGTTTCTGCCAGCACAAATGCTGCATTGGATTACCCTGTTGCAGGACATTGGAATTCACCCCCATCCACAAACGCATCAAACCCTAGTCCCAGGGGTGTTACTACAATTCAGAGAGATGTGCAACATGACGATTTGTGGTTCGTTCTCAAACTCCAGCAGATAATAAATGCTCATTTAGAAAAGAATTAGTGCCAACTACGAGGCAGCAGTCAAAACATGAGATCATTCCAGCTACTCCTCTTTCACATTCCAGCTCGTTTTTATTAGCAATCCCCAGCTTGCTACAAATGCAGTGGTATCTGGAAAGGCTAATTACATACACAGCACATTCCAGCATGTCAACAACACCCCCAGCCGTCAGAACAGGGAGAAGTATCTCTACTGAGGTGTAATCATAATTTAGATCCCAATGTAATTTACTTTTACGGGCACCACTTACATGTCAACATTCTCTCAAGTACAGCACAGCAGACCTGTTGTTGTTTTTTTTAAAAAAAATATAATAATATAATTATTAGCTTTTCATCAGATATGTTCACATAACAGACTCTAAGATGCTCTGCCTCTTTCAAATGTAAAGAGAAATAAATTTGTCAATCAATTAAGTGCACAGGCTTCAATGCAGCGCTGCCCCCTTCCTTGATGGAAGGCATCAGTCAGTAGAACAGGGGATGAGGTCATTTTCCCCATAGGCCCTCCTCCTTTCCCTAACGCTACTTGAGAGGTCTGGGGAACCCTCTTGGGAAGACATGGCGGCAGAGGAATTGCCAAAACTTACTTCCTCTCCTCTATGGAGGAAAGAAACAAGGATGAGGAAGCAAGTGCAGGCTTTTGAATAGAAGACAGTGACTCTGGGAGAGCATCGTCTTGCATCCTGAGGCTTGCATGAGCTTTCAGAAAAACTCCCACGGTCCACAGATTCACTGTTGAGGGCTAGGACTGCTGACTTGCCTTGTCTATGAGCTGCAAGCTAGCAACACAGGAAGCTGCCTCATATGTACCAATCAGAGCAGTGATCCATCCAGCTCAGTACCGTTTACATTGATTGGCAACCTATCTTCAGAAATTCAGACAGGGGTGTGTCCCAGTCTTACCTGAAGATGAAGGGAGAACTAAGCTCTTGCTGCCGAGACTCTAGTTTCATTCATCACACTGGTGCGCCAAAAACCATTTTATTAAGAACCACAACACTTAGTGATTATGCATTGTCCTTACTTTGGAGATTTTCTGCAACTGCAGCTTCTTTCCCATCTCAAACGTTTTCTGAAATCCATTATGAAGGAGCACAGTCACAAAGTCTACAAATTAAGAGCAAAGCCACTGTCAGCATACTCCCAGCATACCAAAAGGGAAAGGAAGATAATCTAAAAGGGCAGCTCCTTGCCCATCTTCCCTGAGGGCTGCTGAAGACCTGCATGCCCTGAAGGAAGGCAAAAGCAAGGGAGCTCAGGCCAGGGAGCACACACACCATCAGTTCCCAGTTGGCAGGAGAGGACTCTCTTCATTTCACAAAATGCATTTGTTTTAGTGCTTAAATTGTAAACCACATTAAGTGCCCCGGCAGAAAGGTGGTGTATAAATCCAATGAATAAATAAATAGAGGGAAGTTAGGAGGGAACAAAGGAAGGCTGAAGGCAACAAATGGTGTCTGGAAATCCCTTCTGTACAGAACAGGGTTCACCTTTGGTTTATTAGTTTAATCACTAAAGAAATAAAAATTAACTTGTTAATGAGGAGAATCATCAGACCCTGAATCGTCTTAGTCAGGATATTCTGGGTCAAAGACCAGCTGAGCTAGGGAAGGTTCTGTTTAATTCCCAGGCAATTAAAGGACTATGCAGGGAAGGAATGAAAATCAAGAATAGAGAGGGGTAACTTTTCTCCCTCCAGATGTTGCTGGAGTAAAACTCCCAACTCCTGGCCATGTTCCTGGGGCTGATGAGAGCTGGAATTCAACATCTCAAGGGCCACAAGCCCTGGCCTAGAACGCCCAACAGAAGGCAGAGATGGACTGGCATCTTCCAGCCGTCCGAAGGATTCCTAGGCTTACCAATGTGCAATGGCCACTGCCTTCAGACACAAAGGAACCTGCTTCTAGTCCCCACAGAAGCCAACATCTAACAACCTCCCGCCCCACTGACTGCCCCATAAAACTGTGTTCCAAATCAGAGCTTGCCTGTAAGCATGGACTCCAGTGTCTCTGTGTCCAAGGAAGGATCTTGTGTTTGATGGCAAAGACGACAGAGACAACTGCACAACCACTCCTCCAACGCAGGAGCATCTGGATTACTGAGAAGAGACAACACCAACTGCAGTTCCCAATATTATCTTTTTCTAGGGACTGTTTCCCTGACCCACAAGTCCCCACACACACCCTAAAGCTGCAAATCTTTTGGGTCACTGCAAATCTTGCTTAGCGCTCTATGTGCAGCCTTGTCAAATGCACCTTTATCTTATGAGTGTAAAATACAAGCTGCCACAGACGAGGAGGCCAAAGAGCTGACCATATTTCATGTCAAGCCCAAAATCCTAGCGAGTTTTGGCAGCCTCTACTTACTTCTCCAGCAGCTCTTCCAGGCTGACAATGTTCTCTCTGTGTAACCGCCATGCAACTTCCAGAATGAGTGGGCTCTGGGGGAAATAACACTACCATGAAATTCAGGAGCCGCAAAGAGGTATGGCCAAGCACCCACAACCAAATAACTCAGCCACTTGGCTAAGGCTCAACAGCTGATTAGTGTGGCCCACGTAGTTGCTGAAGGCCCACATCTAACCACAACCCATTTGCTGCCTCAGCTGTGGCAAGCTATGAAGACATTGTCCTGACATTTTGTGAGAGATCCGTATATAAATACTTTGCATGAATAAATAAAAATAAATAAAGCTCAGAGGCAATAGGATAGCTGGCAAGGGCCAAGTATTATTTAAGTACTACAATGCTAAGAGTTTATTAAGAGGCCTGTGCTCTTAAGTTTGCTACTTAAATTGTTTGCTGGCATCAGAAGAGGAATCCTGCATTTCTCCCCAACAATGTAAAGGCACTTGTCAGCATTAAGGCATCAAAGAGGAGTGAAGCTATAGGAGGAATGTTTTTCCAGCACATGTGTCTATAGATGGAGTGGGGAATCTGTGGCCCTCCCAGATGTGGTGGGGTTACATGCGCTCCCATCATTCCTGACCACTGGTTGGGGCTGATGGAAGCTGGAGTACAATGGTACCTTGGGTTACATGCGCTTCAGGTTACATACGCTTCAGGTTACAGACTCCGCTAACCCGGAAATATTACCTCAGGTTAAGAACTTTGCTTCAGACTGAGAACAGAAATTGTGCTCCAGTGGCGCGGTGGCAGTGGGAGGCCCCATTAGCTAAAGTGGTGCTTCAGGTTAAGACAGTTTCAGGTTAAGAACGGACCTCTGGAACGAATTAAGTTCTTAACCAGAGGTACTACTGTACCACTAACGTCCAGAAGGTTGCAGGTTCCCCATACCTGGTATGTAGCATTTCCCTCTCAACACCCCATATTTCTAAAGCATTCTTACTTGCAACTTCCAGGTTTCTTGAGCGAACCGCAAACGGCAGAAAGCATTGTGCGTTAACAAATCCTTCAGAGACTGAAGCAAGCATGACAACTTTTTCTGTAATTGAAGAAAAGAGTGCTGTTTACTTTAAAAATCATAATAAGTAGCCAGCAGCTTTCAAGGGTGCAGACTCTTTATCTCGCTCCTTCCCCTCTCCTTGCAGCTGCTTGTACCAGACAGGTGAAGTGAAGGAGAAAGGGATTTGGGGCGATGAAGTAAATGGACTATAAGAGGGCAGCATACAAGGAAAGCAGTGCAGGGGGCTCATGGGGGTTTCAGTGCATTTGAAATGTCTTAGATATGAGCTGAGCTATTTCTCAGTTTCAGGGAGGGGGGTGAAATCCCATGTGAACTGCAGGGAGAGCTCACCTATTGTAATTCCCAGAGGCCAATCAGACATCAGTAGGTCACAGAAACCTCGGAAGGAAGTTGCCAAGCTGCCCCCAACAGCCTTCCCCAACATGATACCCTCCAGATGTTTCAAACTACAGTTCACATCACCCCCAGGCAGCATAGATATAAGATGCTGAGGCTGATGGGAGTTGTAGTCCAAGAGATCTGGACATGACCACAGCAAATGAAGCATGAGCTAAAAATATTTCACTTTCATCACAGAGGAACTGCAGGTAAACCCAAATGAGTGCCATAATTCCTGTTTGCAGACCCTCTAATTGAGGTGGCATTCTGTGTGAGGAAATAGGTTGCCAACCTCAGCCTTTAGTTCCTCTAATAAACATTTACAGTTTATACTTAGAGACAACAGCAGCACTTCTCTCCCACTCTTGCCATGCCCAGAAATGGAATTCCTTCCTGCTTACTCTCTGCTCTGCATTCAGCATCACAGCTTGACCAGACTCAGCAGAGATCTTCTCAATGTTTCCAGCTGCTAGTCTGGCTGACAGGATTTCCACTGGCACACCCAGCATGAAGGCCTGATCCTGCAAGGCTGAGACTAGAATGTAATATCAGAGATGGAAGTGTGAAAAGAGAGGGGAGACAGGGTTAGCAAGGACAGACTGTGCAACATAACCCTATCCATTCTTGCACCTGCACCATAACACCCAAAACAGAAAGTGGGAGGGGATATATTTCAAGGGAGAAAACATAACTTGTTCTTAAAAGTTCCCAGGATAAATTTCCAGCATTTCTAGCTAAAAAAAAAAAAGGCTCAGGCTACAAGGTTAGGAAAGGTCATTGTCCCAAAACTTGGCAAGTTGTTGCTCCCAGTTGCTGTTGATAGTACCAGACTAGACAGAATGTTGATCTGAATATTTTTATCTTTCTGAATAGATTAACTTGATTTTCAGCAGCTCCCTCTGGCAAAACAGATCATCTCTTGCACCCACCCACAAATTGTTCTGGAACGGAATCTTCATTGGCTGGACTAAAGGAAAGTAGCTGCTTGTTCCACTCTGAACTTCCCACCTGTAAAAATAACACAGAGAGAGACATGTTCATCTTGTTTATTACTTATGTTATCAAATATAACCTAGCCTGTTCCAGATGCAACCGCAAAATGCTTGGGCATACTTGCACAGCAAACATTTTGGAGTCCAAAAGGAAATGCCAAAATTCTCTGAAATGGAAGAAGGAAACCTTTACTCATCTGTTGCCCTCCAGGTGCCTTGGACTACAACTCCCATCAGGCCTAGCCAATGTTGGCCCGGGCTGATGGGAGTTGTAGTCCAAAACATCAGGAGGGCAAACAGGTTGATGAAGAGAAAGGGAGAACATTCCATAGATAGGGGACTCACTCAGTTGACAAATCTGTACATTTCTTTATTCAAATAATTTCTCCCGTTTCATAGAATAAGATGATGTCCAAAGGAAGCAGAATGCAGGAACAACACCCAGTGGCCTCAGCAGGTTTCAGATATTTATCCACACATTTTCTTTTTTAAAGGACAATCATTTTATGATTAAAGGAAACTTAACAGGTAGTAGTGTAGAAAATGTTCATAAGAAATTAAGGCTGCAATCCTAAACATACTTTCCTCTAGGGAATTTATATTTTTACTATGGAGTTTAGAGAAGGTATCTTATAGAACTGTTTTTTGTTTTTGTATCTGGCTTTTATGCAGCCATTTGTATTTTAAGATGATTGTGGGTTTTTATTGAAGTATGGTTTCATTGCTGTTTTTATTTCTTGTATAATGCCTAAAGAGTTTATTTTCTGAGGCATCTCATAAAATACAAACAATAAATAGGCAGTAAGCTCTACTCAGCTCAGTGGGACTTACTTCTGAGTAAGCATGCTTAGGACTGCCACTGTAAGGCAATTTTGCTCCCCATGGTCTTACTATTCTCTCTCCAATAAGAATCAACTCCAGATATTTATTTTTAGTCATCTGTATTTACCCCCCCCCCCAGTGCATCCTGATGACTCCTGCCCAGAAGCACAATTTAAACCAGGAACATAAACACAACACTGAAGTTCAATGGAAGCAAAGCAGGCACCAGGAAGCTGTTGGAAGTCAACACTGCTACTTTCTTACCTCAAGCAACAGGTCACCCAAATTGTGATGGCTACTCAAAATATGAAGAACTGCCTCCTTCAGCTTCTGTTCATTTTTACGTTCACATTTCTGTTTCTTGGATCTTCCAGCTTTTTGGGGGGGGGGTAAGGGAGGGTGGATTGAGAGGAAAAAAGAAATCTTAGTCCAAGAAGGTATTTCACTAAATTTTGCTAAGGTGGTATGGTATGGTAATTGGTTCAAGCTGAGTTGAACTCTGTGCATCCTGATGGAGAACGGGAAAATATTTCCATTTCCAGTAGCCACTTTTAAATACGACGGATGGGATCCTAAGATAACCTAAGGAAGTTCATAGAAGAAAAGTTTGCCATTCTCTCTTTCCCTCTGTAGTCCCCGGTGCCCCCTGAAAAGCCTCTCCAGAGGTCCAAGGGCCCTCCTGAACAACATGGGTGTTGTAGAAGCTGCTGGAGTAAGGAAGAAACAGAGAACTTTTCTTCTATAAGTTTTTTAAAGTTAACGTTTCTGAGGATCCAAGTCCCACTTTGGGAAAGCCTCCCTCTACCGGCACTCCCCTGCCCTCTATTCAACATTATTAGGACCTTAAGGTAAAGGTAAAGGGACCCCTGACCATTAGATCCAGTCGTGGCCGACTCTGGGGTTGCGGCGCTCATCTCGCTTTATTGGCTGAGGGAGCCGGCATACAGCTTCCAGGTCATGTGGCTAGCATGACTAAGCTGCTTCTGGCGAACCAGAGCAGCGCACAGAAACGCCGTTTACCTTCCTGCCGGAGCGGTACCTATTTATCTACTTGTACTTTGACATGCTTTTGAACTGCTAGGTTGGCGGGAGCAGGGACCGAACAACAGGAGTTCAGCCCGTTGCAGGGATTCGAACCGCCGACCTTATCGGCAAGTCCTAGGCTCTGTGGTTTAACCCACAGCACCACCAACTAAGTTTGTTCTGGGTATAAGCTTTCATGTGCATGCATTCCTCAGATACCTTTTTGTGCATGCACAAGAAGGCTTATACCCAGAACAAACTTAGTTGGTCTCTAAGGTGCTACTGGACAGTTTTTTTTCCCTTCATTTATTTTGACTGCTTCAGATCAACACAGCTACCTACCTGAATCCAACATTATTAGGGAGAGCCTTACTAACCCTGGGGAGGGCATTCCATAGGCGAGTAGCAATCACTGCGGAGGCATGTCCACAAAGAGCTTACAATGCAGCATCAATGTAATGATCAGAGATGATGGGAGTTGTAGTCCAACTAACATCTGGAGAACCACACATTCCCTGTTTTTGGAATAGACAGTACTGGGCTACATGAACAAACTGTCAAACCTTTTATAACTATACAGCTTCCTATGCTTACTTTACAGTTAATACACCTCTCAGGTGGTTGTGAGAAGGCTCTGAGCTGTTGGAGGGTTGAATAACAAGCGTTAAACTTTAGTTTGCTCTCAGGTTCAGCTTTCTGTGCCAGAGGCTCAACACAGTACCTCTTCTATAACAGTCAACAGAGCCCTGAACATGCACAAAGTACTTCACCCTACACAGAGCAGGGCTCATTCCACACTGCCTTCCTAGTAAAAAGGGCTTATGGGCATATACAAAGTACAACAAGAGAGACAAACACACTGGGCAAGAGCTGCACCCCTTCTAAGGAGAGCTTCTGAGCATACACAGAGTGCAACTACTACGACCTACCCAGGAGCGCAGAAAGGGCTCTTTCTCCCGCAGACATCGCTTCCTTCCCTTCGGCTCTCCGAGCGCGCGCGCGCGCACCAACCAACCAGCGCGCCCTATGCCCTCATTGGCCGCCAGCAGGACGCCTTTGCCCAATAGGAAGAAGAACTGGAGGCATGCCCTTTGCCGTTTCCTAAAGCAGAGCTGCGGCCATTTTGAGAGTGGCGGTGAGGAAGGTCAGGGAGGGGAGGCGCCATCTTTGTGGTGGCGGCACAGAAGAGTTAGGCCGCGCCCGTCGCGCTGTCATTGCTGAGCGAGCCGTGGAAGGGGCGGGGCGGGTAGAAGACAGATGCCTTGGGATAGTAGAAGGCTCACTAATTCCGGCATGAGCGGAAGATTGCACCGCTTCCCACCCCGGTTATGGTTTAGCTGAGAGTTCTGCCTGTGAATCTGTTGCAAAGATCTGTTGCATCTTTGGAAATTGGAGCTGCATTTATCAAAAGGGCGGCCACCGCTGCGTTATTAGGGGTGTGTGCAAATATTTGCACTCCTTGCCTGAGAGGCTGCAGCTTGTGCGTGTTAATTTAATGAAAGGTGACTCCCAATAAGAGAACTGTTTATGGGCCTGGACACTCAGAAGCACATAATATGCACGGGGGTGGAAGGAAAGCCCTTTGAGCGTATGCGGAACTGGCACTCTTTCAGGCGCCACTCTTTCGCCCTTTGTAACAAATTGATCTTTAAGTGTGCCACCACCTACACTCCGGAACTCCCCTGCCTATTGACATCAGGCAGGCAGGCTCCATGACTGTTTTCAGTGCCTGCTAAAAACAATTTTGTGCACGCAAGCCTATCCAGATATGCAGAATGCTGATAGGTGTTTTAATCTGATTTTTATCTGATTCCTAAATCTAATTATTATTTTAATATCTAAAATAGTTGTTTTTAACATTTTTTAAAAGTTCAATGTTTTATTTTTTTGTGAACTGTTTTGAGTGATGGAGGTTTTTTTTTTTTAAGCAAGTATATATTTTTTTCTTTTTTAAAAAAGAAAATATGTGCAACACACACACAAAAGAAAAAGCAGAAGCCTCTGGCACTTTGCCGTAGAGGCCATAAGGTAGTTAACTGCACAGTGTGCTGCTTTAGCAGGAATAACTTCTGTGGTTTTCCTCTCAGCAGGACTGGCTGGGTTCCCATCTGCAATGTGTTCAGGTTGGCCTAAGTGCCCATTAGCTGCTGCAGTTCCTCATTCCAAGTGCTGCGTCCTGCTAATTCATTTGGAGCCTGTGACCAGCCAAACAAGTGAAAAACCCGGTGACCATGTCCTGAGGAGCAAGCACAGGCTTGGTTTCGCTTTCCAAGAGACCAATTAAGTAAACTGGCTTCTGTTGGAACTGTCAGGAGATACTTTAATTGCCTTTCCCGGATTCTTCCCTTGTCCTATTTGCCTTGACCCTTTGCCATCTCCTAGCCCAGTCAAAGCATGCCTCGGGGAGCGCTGGGAGGAAACTTGATTTCTTGGGATGCCAACTTTGCCCCCTGAGTGTTATTCCTCCAGGGGAGCAAAACATGACCTTGCAGCTGGCAAGGGAAGGACAGGAGAAGCACATATTCTGCTACGGCTTGGGCCAGTCGTGAAATGTGCATGGATCAAATAGCTCCTTGCTGTTAAGGCTTTTGAGAGGGTGAATAGCAGGATCAAGAACCCCATTGGCTCAGCCTGGGGACATGTCCGCTACAAGGAGAAGAGCCCTGCTGGATTAGACCAAAGGGACATGAAGAATTGCTGTCAGTTATTTTGTTGTTGCTGTGCATTTAGAAAATAAAATATTTAAAAATAATAATTGCTGTCAGCATCTGAGATTGAAGTGGGGGTTCCTTTCTGAAACTGGAAGCAAAGTTAACCTGGCAACACAAACCTAATCATGTCTACTCAGAAGTGAGTCCTGTTGAATTCAGTGGGACTTACTCCTAGGTCCGTGAGGTTAGGATTGGAGCTGGAGACTCTCGCCTGCTGTGCTTCCCGCTAACATATCAGAAACTGCCCAGGTCCATGTCATACAGGTGACAACCAGGTTGCCCACCCCCCACCCTGAAATAATAATGCTGTTACCACAAACTTGACAGTAAACTTTGACTTAGTAATAAAAGGTATCCATTTACTTCATTGTTCTTGTTCTTGCAGGGAGAATCTGTCTCACTTGGGTTTATAGCTGTTTATATGGTGTTATAGCTGTACATGGTGCTTTGGAGGATAAACAAAAAAAAGGTGGTTTCCTGCCCCAGTAACTTACAACTGCAGTGTGGCACAGGAGGCAACCTTGGGTCTCCAGATGTTGTTGGACTACAACTCCCATCATCCCTGACCACTGGCCCTGCTAGCTAGGGATGATGGGAGTTGTACTCCAGCAATATCTGGAGACCCAAAGTTGATAAAGGCTGGACTAGAGGAAGGAGAGACAAGGGCAAAAAGTGATGATGCACACAATTGCATTTGGATTTTGTTGCAGTTTGGGGAAGGTCCACAGCTAAGTGGTATAGCATCTGTCTTGCAAGCAGAAGGTCCCAGGTTCATTCCCCAGCATCTGCAGCTAAGGTTGGGACTGTTCCTTGTCTGAAACCCTGGAGAGCCACTGCCAGTCAGTGTAGGTAATACTGAGCTAGATGAAGAAGTTGCAGCTCCTAATGTACCTAGAGAACATAGTGATGGTAAAGAAACAAACCACGACTCTCGGAGCAACAAACCCAGATGGCTCCTTGCTGAGTAGCTGCAGCAAGACCCTGGGTTTGGATGTACTCATTTAAAAGGAAAGTGGAAGAAAGGTCTAGGGCAGAGGTGGATAGTCTCTGGCCCTTCAGATGTTGCTAGACTCCCTGCTTTTATCACCCCTGCCCATTGGCCATACAGGGAGGGGTTGATGGGGGTTAGAGGCCAACAACACCTGGAGTGCCACCCCTAGTTCTCCTCCCTGCTCCAGGGAGAGTTCTGGAATCCCTGGACCTGACTCATAAAAGAAAATGCCCCCAATTTTGTGTAGGTTGGCAAAGCAATTATGTCAATGGTTGGGAGGAGATGATAAGTATTGGCAAATATTTAGCAGCCGCAAATAATGATGATGGAACGAGAAAGGAATTTCATCACATGGGCCAATGGGTGGAAGCAGCAAGGAGAAGACAAGCTGGGCTGAGCGCTGCAGGAAAGTGAAGCAATTTTTGGGGGATCGGGGCCACGTGTCCTTGCCACATCAAACAGCACAGAGGCACTCCAGATAGACGGGAATGGCTGTTTATTGATCCCTATATCTAACAAGTCTGACCACTGGCTAGGATTATATTTGCCATGTCATGGATTTGCACAGCTCCAACAATGGACAAGGTCTTCAATTTCAGGTACCACTGGGATTTGAATCAGCCAGTTGCTATGGCAATGGCCCAGTGCCATCTATATAAGCAAGTAAGGCATGTCAGCTTATTAGTCATTCAGTGAGTCTGTCTGTTACATCCGTTAGGTCTTAAGAGTCTTGAATTGCTGGAGGAAAAGTAATACTTCCTACTTGTATATATCTGTATCTGCAGAGCCTAAAAGCTGTATGTATAGACCAATGTCTGGAACCATATTACTGAAGCCTGATCTTCTGCAGCATTAAACTATTTTGGACCTTACGTTGCCCCTGTGTGGTGACTGGAACCACTACATGGGTAGAATCATAGAACTGTGGAGTTGGACGGGACCCTGAGGGTCATCTAGTTTGACCTCCTGCAGTGCAGGAATCTCAACTAAGTCATCCATGAGAGATGGCCATCCAACCTCTGCTTAAAAACCTCCATGGAAGGAGGGTCCACCACCTCTCATAGGAGTCTGTTCCACCGGTGAACAGCTCTTACCATCTCACCTCAGATTCCTAGCAAGGTACCCATTTGTAGCCAGTTATACTACATTTGCCTTAACCCTCTTTTAAAGCAGTCCAATTTGGTGGCCATCACTACATCTTGTGGGAGGGAATCCCACAGTCTCTGTGTGTGAAAAAGTACTGTATTTTGTCCTTTCTTAATCTTCCAACTTTCAGTTGTATTGGATGCTCCCAGGTTCTTCTAATAATATGAGGGGGTGTGTGTGAAAACCTTTTCTCTGTCTGATTTCTCCACACCATTTATAATGTTATACACCTCTCATCCTTTCATACAAGTCCTGTGCATGTTGCCCTGAGCTCCTGGGAGGGAGAACAGGATGCAGATACAATTACAAATACAATAGTTTCTGCCTGAAGCAGGGCATAGGTCCTCTCTGGCAAAGGTAGAAGCATGCAGCAGTGGGCTTTCCCCTTCTTTTTCTGGAGCTCAATCTCTCAGGAGAGAATAATAAACTGGATCCTGATCATCTGCCAGGCCAGAAAAGTGGAACAAAGTAGGTTGCTCCACTCTGATTTTCACAGCAACCTCTTTTGTGCAGTTCTGTGATGGATAATTATTTGGCTCTTGCTACTTACCTACTTAGCGGCTTAGTCATGCTGGCCACATGACCCGGAAGCTGTCTGTGGACAAACGCCGGATCCCTCGGCCTATAGAGCAAGATGAGCACCGCAACCCCAGTCTTCCGTGACTGGACCTAATGGTCACGGGTACCTTTACCTTTTACTTACCTTTTGCTGCTTACCTGTGTCACATCTGCTCCCTAGGTGACTGCTGTCCCCACTGAAGCAGCAACTGTTTCTTCTTGCTCTCTGTGCCACTAACAATAGGACATCTATTTTTAATTTTACTTGCAATTTTCCTCAGCCTGTTTGGTCAACGTGGCTGCTATTACCGGTAGGCCACGAAGCATATGAAAGGCCAGCAACTCTTGAGTTAATGCATGCTGACATTAATAGCATAGATTGGGGGTTATTTTAACTGAAACATTAATGAAGAGGAAAAGGCACTTTTTGTTTTCCCCATTGCTCGAGAAATTAAGTATCTTGGCAGTCTGTTACTGAGGATACTAGTAAAACACATATGTGGATACACACAGCCCCACAGCTAAGCTGCAAAAAGAAATAATCTGCTGAGCCGTTCTCCCATCTGCACTGCATCCTTTTTACAGGCTTTTACGCAAGGGCAAGGAGGATGTAAAGCACAAGCCAATCAGAGAGGCCTGCAACATAATTTTCAGGCTGCCCTTGCAGGGTGGTGCAGGGGACTGAAGGAGAGGGCCCATTCTGCAGAGTTCTCAGTTTAGCCTTGAAGTAGTGACGCTAACTGGCAACTGCATGCTGCTTCCCCGTTTTCCAAGTGGCAGATTGGAGACACAAAAACACGTCACTGATTGCTCTAGTTCCTTCCCCAGAAGGCTTCAGACTGGGTGAGAATGAACCTCTGGTTTCTCCTTTAGCACACCAGGATGCATCATGGGGAGGCATGGGGAGAAGAGTGAGCAGCAAGATTCCAGTCAGTTGTGAGGGCCGACACTGGCAGGGGCTGATGGTCAGGAATTCCCCCCAGGGGAAGTCTGGAGGGCTGGCAGTTGCGATGTGAAATCACAGATAGCTCATAGAAGCATTGGAAGGGAGCCTGAGGATCATCTACTCCAACCCTGTGCAATTCAAGAATAATCAGCTGCATGGGGTCTGTCCCAAGCTGCAATCGCTGCTGGGTAAATGGAAGCCAGGGTCCAAATCTGACAGTTATTGATCAGCAAGGCAAAAAGGTGGCAGATTAGAAGCCCTGTCTGCTTCCTGGCAAACCTCATGCGTAACATCTGGGACTGAAGTTGACCCGATTTGAAAGCATCTGTATGCAGCTCCCAGCCAACTAAAAGGGAAGAAGGCAATCAGGACTGGGGAGGTCCCAGAGCCAGCAGAAGCAGGAGTTGGCAAAGTAGCTCAGTGACAAGGCATCTGTTTTGCATGCAAAAGGTCCAGGTTCAAGCTAGTAGGGTGGAAGTTGGTAATAATGAATCAATGGCAATATTAGGCAAGCTCAGTGATTTTTTTTCTGGGGGGATGCATACCCCTAAACATTTTGTGAATCTAAGTTTGGCCTCATTGAGGGGCAATATTTCTTTTTTATTATTATTTTTTTATATAATATTTTTTATTTTAACAATCAATAAACAGACAATACAAACAAACAAATACAAAACAGAAAATAAAAACAACACATACAAACAATATAAAATACAGTGTACAAGAAAAAATAAAAGAAAACATTAAAAACAATCATTGTGTCTTTGCATTATTTAACATTAACCTGGGTCTGCGACTTCCCCAGACCTTCCCACTTTGTATTCTAGATCTTATATTCTGACAGTAAATTCTTTCCCTCTGGCATATCTTTGGTTCAACTTAATCTTAATATCTTAACATAATTACATTTCCATATGTCTTAAAACATTAGTCTTTCTTAATCATTAAATTTTTATGCTAATATTCTTTTAAATTCAGTCTGATGTCCTCAAACATTCTTTAGAGGGGCAATATTTCAGTATGAGTAGAAAAATGAGAGTACCCTGAAACATTTTTTTAGAAAAAAAGCACTGGGCAAGCTTAACAGTTTTAATGCTTTTTGACTTTGTTTACCAAATACAATTAAGCAAATAAACATGCTTTATTAGATCACGTTGTAGGGCATCTGAAAGTTTGGAAGTTTCCCAAGCAAATGTCCCTAATTTGCATAAACATTGTTCCCAAAACCTCACCTCATTGGTTCAATCCTTGGCATCTCCAGGTGCAGCAGAAAATGACTCTTGCCTGAAACCTTGGGAAGCTGCTGCCAATCACTGTAGGAGTGCTGAGCTAGATGGACCAAGGAACTGTCAGAAAAAGGCAGCTCCCTGTGTTCAGTATGCAGTCAGCATGCAGCTGAATCCCCTGCCTGTTTACTTGGAAGTAATTCCCACTGGTTGTGCATAGGACTGGAGCTAGACAGCCTATTCAGACCAACAGCACAACCACAATCCTAGCTCATAACTGCTCAGAAATCAATCCTGTTGGAGCTTATACCCAGGTAAGTGGGATTAAGACTGCAGCTTCAGGTGCACTTAAACATTGACTTCAATGACCTTAGGCGCACCTAACTCTGCATGTGGATGGAATTTTTACTACTTGCAGCTTCCGTCTTTGTTTCTGGAGGATTCTTGGCCCAGCCCCACAGAGGCCAGCAACTGACACAGGGCTGGTTGTTAAAAGCCACATTTCTGGAGCAGATTCCCCTGTCCCCTGTTGTTCTTTGCACCAGCCTCCCCCTTCTGATAAACACACATGTATCTGGGTGTTTGTCCATGCCCCGAGACATCTATTACAGTTAGGCACGGGATTTTTAAAAAATTAAGTTCACTTTTAATGGCAAACTTACCAAATTCACACTTTCTGAAACAATACATGAATACATAGCCATCCTTTGAAATTTATGCTTCTCCAAGTCTTGCAATGCAGTTCTCCAGCCAAGTAATGTGTGCAAAAATGCATATACCAATGTGCATATAAATGCATATATTAGTGAAAATGACATACAAAAATGCATTATATTAGAGAAATCAGCCCTACATAAATGTGTATATTAAGAAAATGATATACAAAAATATGTAGGAGACATTCATACTAAAAAAATCTCTTATAAATCTTAACGAGCACATTTTTTAAAAAAATGCAAACACTTGTGGAAATGTGAACTTAAGACTGGAAAAATGAGAAATTGAGAGACACTAACATTCAAATATCCACCCATCTCTAATTGCAATATGAAGGTGGTGGTGTTTAACATTGCCCTATTTTTTTTTTCCCTGAGCACAGCAGATGAGCTTTGTTTTTATTGTGGTTAATTCTGTGGGAAAAGGTGGATGTGTCCTGTTTTTTCTTGAGACCTGGCCTCTGTGAAAAGAAACCTGATGTCTGGCACCACTCACGGTATCCAGCAGACCACTGAGTGAGTCCTATCAACATGTTATTTCATTCTGCCATCTGTCACGTATTACTTCCAGCTCTGTAGATTTATGTGGCCATCATTCATACAGAACTTTGTATAAAAGTTCACGGCACGATTTGCTGCTGTATACGAGGCCCCTCCCAGCTCCAATACGCACACCATGCTTACCTTTGGTGTAGCATGTCATGCCGGAATTGGTTTAAAAAATAGACCACAGTCCATCAGTAAACTATTGACCAATAGCCAATGGACCATTTGAAGCATGCTGGTTGTTGGGATTCTTGCAAAGAATGCTAGCCAGTCAAACTATCAACCTTTATTTATCATATTCAACAAACAACCTTCTCATGTTCTTATTAAGCAAGACAACAGCAGGCTCAGAATCAATCAACACGGGTGGGTTATGCATTAACTGTTAAAAAGATCCTGAGTATGTACTCTTCCTTTGTAAATCTAATACACACAGAGAGACTGTGTGGTCTGTTTTGCCACAATAAATCTGCTAGCCTTTAAGATGCCACAAAGCTCTTTGTTGTACTTATTTCAACAGACTAATGTAGGTACTAAGGGACGCGGGTGGCGCTGTGGGTAAAAGCCTCAGCGCCTAGGACTTGCCGATTGAAAGGCCGGCGGTTCAAATCCCCGTGGCGGGGTGCGCTACCGTCGCTCGGTCCCAGCGCCTGCCAACCTAGCAGTTCGAAAGCACTCCCGGGTGCAAGTAGATAAATAGGGACCGCTTACCAGCGGGAAGGTAAACGGCGTTCCGTGTGCTGCGCTGGCTCGCCAGATGCAGCTTGTCACACTGGCCACGTGACCCAGAAGTGTCTGCGGACAGCGCTGGCTCCTGGCCTCTAGAGTGAGATGAGCGCACAACCCTAGAGTCTGGCAAGACTGGCCCGTACGGGCAGGGGTACCTTTACCTTTTAATGTAGGTACTCCTCTATAAAAGATTAGTTATTGGTCAATCACATTGGTATTTGCACATAGTGCCTGGATAGCACAGTTGGTTAGATGGTGGTGCTAATGATGCCAGGGTTGCAGGTTTGAACCTTGTATGCATATTCCTGAATTACAGGGGGTTGCACTAGATGATCCGCAGTGTCCCTTCCAACTCTGATACTTTAACTCTATGTTTGCTGGCTAGGAGACCAAGGTTTGCTGGCAATGTACACCATGAAGATCCCAGAACATCACCAGCCTAGCCCCACCCATAGGCTGTAGAAAGAGCAGTTGCAGGGAGTCCCTGTCCCCACCCTGCAACAGTCAGCTCCATGGCCCAAGGCCCTAGCATTTCTACCATTACAATATATCGTCAACAGCTCTGATGGTCATTTGACTGCAAGGTGGAATATAGGAACACAGGAAGCTGCCTTATATGCCAAACCAGACCATTGGCCCACTAGCTCTACGTCTGGAAGCAGCAGCTCGTCATGGTTTCAGGCAGAGGTCTCTGGAGCTGCCAGATGTTGAACCTGGGACCTTCTGCGTGCAAAGCTGGACTGATGCTCTACCTGTGTGTCCGCTTCATACATTGTGGGGCAGACCATGGGTAAACGTGCACATTCAGTCATCTTATAATATGTGAAGCAGCTCTGAGGCTAGACTTCACCCAAGTGGCCCCATAGCAAAAGGTTACTTAGGAGCAGATGCATGAGGCTTCCATCTGGTTCCTTGTCTTTCAAGGCAATTTGCCTTCCTTACAGGAGTGGCCACTTCCTATCTCCTCCCTGTCAGCACCCCAAGTTCTCAGATGGGTGGATTTGGCACCATCTTTCTACCTTCCTTTTGTAGTGACCACCACCCAGAGCTTTCAAATTGGAGAGCTGTACAACTCTTGCTCCTTCTAACTTGCCCACCTTCACACTTCATGTGCTGCCTGGTTCTTTAAAAATGGTGGCCTCATTCCAACCTGGCTACTGCTAACCAGCTGAACTTCATTTGCTCGTTAATATCCTACCTTCATTTTGATGGGAGGGATTAGCTGAGACAACTTGTGGTGGTGCTCCAAACCCTCCAGGAATGTTGGAGGGTATGGTGCTTATCTGCAAAACTGAGTTTGAATGGAGCAGTCTATAGGTATGTGCTGCTATTATGGTGGTTACTTTGCTGTGTTCCTTCCTACCCACAAAATATGTATGTATGATCACACTGTGTTTTCAGCTGAGCCCAGGAGAACCACCTGGTATGGAAAAGTGTTGCAATGCTGGCTTCCAAGTTCATCCTACTTTTATGTTTTACTGGGCCAATTTATCTAGACAAACTTTTGAGTTATGTAGCATCATTAACAGTCTGTAATCATGCAGTTCTAGGCCAAATGCTCTTTGGATAGCATGTTTGGCCATCATTACTTTTCCTCAACCTTTGCTTTACATAGAGAGTCAATGGTCTACTTCCTTATTCTGCCTGACAAAGGACTTTTTGTTGGCTTATTCTAATTATTTATTTTCATATGCCTGTATTTGCCTGTGCTCCCAACTATTAATAGTCTGGTCCCATCAGTAAACCGTTTATGATTATTATCATTTCAATTTCTATCCCCACTTTCTCTCAAAGAAGCCAAGGGCAGCAAACAAAATGGCAAAACAGTAGTTTTTGAAAAACAAATTAAAATTCTGAAAACGATTCCCAAGTGCTCTTAGAGGTGGGATTTATTGAAATCTCATGTATATCTTGCAGACCATGGTGTGTTCTTGTTTTCCCTAATCAGTAAGTGCTGCAGCTCAGTGCAGTGGCAGAGCATCTGTTTTGCATGTAGAAGATCCTGGGTTCAATTCCCAGCATCTCCAGGCAGGTCTGGGAATTTGTTCCAGTCTGAAATCATGGAGAGCTGTCAGTGTGGACAATGCTGAGCTAGAGAGCCCAATGGTCTGACTCTGTATGAAGCAGCTTCCTAATCTCCTAAAACTGCATATGAATATCTATGGCTGGAGTGAGGAATGTCTATGGCCTTCAGGCCTTTCTCTCTCTGGTCCTGGACCCTCCCCAAACCATGCACCCCCAAGTGCCATTCTGTGCCCTCCTACTATGTGCTTTTGCCTACTCAGAATGTGCCATTGAACTGCAGGAATGCCTTTTGCATTTGTGGCTAGAGAGACGCATAAGAGGGGTGTAGAAATCTGGCTTTTGCATAGCTGGTATGTAACCCACTGTGCGAAGATGAGTCACACATCACATCTCCTGGCCCTCTTTTGCCCCTGGCCCCACCAGCTATTAACATAGTTGGCCCTTGGGAGGTTGCCTGGCAAGGGAGTGGGTCCCTCTGGCTGAAGAAAAGGTGCCCCTCTCTAACCTAAGGGGATGGTAGTTGGCAGCGCTCTCTCTTGGGTGTAGGTTCCACCAGCTTCAGCGCTCAGGTCTGGAAAAGCAGCTGCAGTCTTCTATAATTTCGTGTTGCAAAAGGGCAAGTGCACAGCTTTCAGATAACTCTTAGTTGTTGAAGAGAAGCAAAAGGATCTATGATGAGTTCTATGATGAGTGGAGATACCTTTGCTTCTGGCCTCTAGAGCTCCACAACAACACTCCTGCTCTTAGGCTTCTTTTTAAAAACCACTCCTAAAAGTTACAAAATGACACAGGTGTGCCTGCATGCAGGAACTCACACAAACACACCCCACTGCTTGCTATTGATGTCGCCAGCTCTCAGGTATCATACAGCTGCATTTTGCACAGCATGCAATTAAGATACTAGCAGCTTGAGTAAGAAATGTCTCTTCCCCGAGGAACAAAAATATTACCGTTTGGAGTGCTGGGGGGGGGGAGGGACATCCATGCAGTGAAGGGAAAGACTCCTGAGCCATCTACAACAAATTACTGCATTTACTGTATGGGGGCAGGGGGAGCTCCTCTGCTAAGGCTGTTGTGATGTGCCCTCCCTTGCTTTCATTGAATAAAAGAAAATAAATAGCTGGATAGAGAAAAATGCAATTTATTTGGAGAGAGCCCTCCCTTCCTTGTGAATGCTTTAAGGGATTAACTAAGTTGGGATTAAATTACTATACTTGGTCATCAGGATCCTGTAGGGTTGCGTTGCTATGCTTCCTTTGATGGCGGTTCTCTGTTTTGCCTCCCATTGTTCTCTATTTTGCCTCCCATTGTTCTCTATTTTGCCTCCCATTCCCTGTTTTGCCTCCCAGTGGCTGGGAATTTGCAAGGGAAGGGTGATGGCCAGAAGGGCTTCCCGGAAGTCTTTGGTAAAGGCTCTAAAACCCCTTCTTTCAAACATGGGTAGATATACTAGTGCTTCAGAGCATGAGCAGAGTGTCTTTCCATCCCTACTGTTGAGGCAGGGGGACAGGCCATTGGCCCATGTGTGCACTTTATACTTTGGAGGGGAGTTGTGCTCTTTTGCTGGAGGCATTTGAGCATAGGCTGGACAGCCACTTGTCAGGGGTGCTGCAGCAGCATCCTCTATGAGAGGCCTTCCACTGGGCAATGGGTTGAAGTAGATGACCTCTGGAGGTCCCTTCAAGCTCTGTGATTCTCCTGAGTTGCAGCCAGCTGCCCCACATCTATATGGCATCCAGGGACCTGAAGATGTGCTCTCTTCCTCCCCCCCCCCCAGCCTTGGTGTTCCCTTTTCAACATACTGATTTCTTGGAGGTCCTCTCTCTCTCTCTCTCTCTCTTTCTCTCTCTCTCTCTCTCTCCACTCACGTACAAAATTATCAGTTTGTCCCTGATTGAACACTGAAGAGGGTGAAGGGGGCTCTCTGGCTATTTAAGAGCAGCCCCGCTAGATCTCATCAAAGGTATACCTGGTCCCTCCCATCCCCTTCCACAGTGTGATTGGAAGGTCAGCAGTTCGAATCTGCGCGATGGGGTGAGCTCCCATTGCTCTGTCCCAGCTTCTGCCAACCCAGCAGTTTGAATGCATGCCAGTCCAAGTAGATAAATAGGTACCACTGCAGCGGGAAGGTAAATGGTGTTTCCGTGTGCTCTGGCACTCATCACGGTCCTCTGCGCTCCAGTAGTGATTCAGTCATGCTGGCCACATGACCTGGAAAGCTGTCTGTGGACAAATGCAGGCTCCCTCGGCCTGAAAAGTGAGATGAGCACAACCCCCCATAGTCGCCTTTGACTGGACCTAACTGTCCAGGGGTCATTTACCTTTTTATCTTACCCACTCCCTTCCACAGTGACCAACTGGATGCATTTTGTTTTTTAAGTCGCTTTCTGCATGCGCTTAGAGACACTTTTTAAAAATGGCACTCTCTGCATCCACCCAGAGGCGTTTTTTAAAATAAAAGGCAACTTTCTGCATGCGCTCTGCGTGCTCTCAGGGGCACTTTTTAGTAGCCGCATGCGCTCAGAGGCCCTTTTTTACAAAGCCACTCTCTGCATGCGCTCAGAAGCGCTGCTTCGAAGCACTTCAGGGCAGAGGCTTGGCGCTGAACCTCTGTGCCGGAGCTGAGCCTAGCGTGGGAGAGGGCGCCCTCGGCTTTTTTGTCCTCCGCAGGGCGGAGCCGGGCGCGGGCCCGCGGGGCGTGTCTCCCCACCTCCTGGCCGCACCTGGCCCCTCCATAGGCTGCGGCTGCGGGGCTCCCTCCTCGGCGGGCTGGGCTGGAGGGATGACAAAGCAGCCGTGGCGGCGGCCAGCCCAGCTCAGCCCTCCCCTTCCTTGTCCTCTTCCTCAGGCTGCCCAGCAGCGCCGCTGTTATGGCAACCAGCCCGCCTCGCCGGAGGAGCCGATGATGGAGCAGCGGCCATGGCCCGAGCGGCGGCAGGAGCAGCGGGAACCGAGGGCGGCGGCGGCGGCGGGAGCGGCGCGCGGGCCGCGGTGGCGGCGTCCGAGGAGCGGCCGTCGGGGGAGCCGGCGGAGCTGTCCCTGGAGGAGGTGCTGAAGTCTTACGAGCAGCCCATCAACGAGGAGCAGGCCTGGGCCGTGTGCTTCCAGTGCTGCCGCGGGCTGCTGCAGCCCGGCCCCGTCGAGGAAGGCACGCCCGAGCAGGAGGCGCGCCGCTGGGGGCCCGCCGGGCGCATCCGCGACACCGCCGACATCCGCCTGCACCGGGACGGCGCCGTCTCCGCCTGCGGCGAGTACGGCGTGGCTGGTGAGTGGGGCGCGAGCCGGGCCGAACGACCCACAAGGGCGGCGGCGGGGCTGCAGCGAGGGGAGCCCCCCCCCGGACTCGGGCAAAGCAACCTTCTTGTTGGTTTTTGCTGGGCTGTCCGGGAAAAAGCTTCAGGGACGGAGGCGCTTTGGAGGGACTGCGGCTGAGCGCTCGGCCCCTCCCCCGTCGTCTCAGCCCGCAGGGATTAAGTTGGGGGGGGGGAGCTTTTAGCTAAGAGCTAAACGCACCGCGAGTGTTGGGGGGGGGGAGAAGCAAAGAGGGCTTCTGTGTCCCGCAGTCCCGTAGCCACCCCCCTCTTCACCTGCTGGTCCCTACCTGAGAGGCTAGTGGGCGGGTGTGTCCAGAGCTCTTGACATAACGGGGAGGTGGGGGGGGGGACGATTCCGTGGCAAGGGAAGAGCCAACAACTGAACTGCTGGGCTAGTACCCTCCTTTCCTTCCACCCTCATTTCCTTAAAAAAAAAAAAAACCCAAAAAGTCTGAAAGTATTCATTGGTGATTTGCTTTTGTGATTCCTGTTTTAGAATCTATTAATATAAAAGTGAAGCCCTCCAAGTACATCTAAGCAGGAAACAAATATATTGGGGGAATAACTTTTGGTGTGCAGAGGTAGATTTAAGGGTACTTTTTGTGTATGTGTGTGTGTGTGGTTTTCCCCTTTTCTGAGCCTGAGATGTGTTCCAGAAGTAAACAAAAAAGTGTTATGGTGGGAAGTGAAATCTTGCTTCCGCAAGATAAGGGGCATGTAAAGACTGTCCATTAAAAAACCTGGACTTGTTGTTTCTGAAGGGCAAAAGGTTTTAACAATTTGGTTGGTTCTGAATATCCCAAGGGAAGAACTGGAGGTGAATTGTGGCTGGGGCCAGCCTCTCCCCATGTGCTAACTTAAAGCTGTTTTCTTGGAGCCTGAAAGCAGCCTGTTCCCAAGTAGACAGAGGGAATCCTAAAGGCATCAATCTGTCAGATGTGATGGCATTTGAGGACGTCCTGTTTTGTAGGAGTTGGTCTCTGTTCATTTTGTGTTCCTGCTGATCCTTGCATATAAACAGACAAAACTTAATCCTTTGGAAAGGAAATTGAGAAGCAGAGAAGAATTAATTCAGGTTAAGTAAGCTAAAGGGACTGTTTTCTACATGCTCTCACTTCTATGAATCAAAAGATGGTGTGTGTGTGGTCTCCACTTGAAGGTGAAAGGCACTTAAACTGCAGGAAGGTAGATACAATATCATCATGCTTTCAAACCAAACCAAACAAGCCTCCTAATGGAAGACCCACCAGGTATGTTGTGATTGCCTTAAGCACTGCAAGGCTGTCCCAGGGCCAGTGCTAACATGAGGGAAGATGAAGCAACTACCGCAGGTGGCAAATGATATGGAGTGGGTGGAGAGTGGGCAGAACTGTGTGTGCCCTACAGTCTGCTTAAACTAACTTGCTGCCTTTGAGTGCAATCGTGGAAATCTAAGAAAGCTGTCAGTCTGGTTGACTTTTGTACGTGGGGGCATGGAGGTGCAATCTTGGCCATCTCGGGCAGCAAAATGTCTTGGACCGCCCACACATTGCTGTAGAAGAACATTTTCCTTTTTAAAAGTTTCAACACTCTTTTATTTGGAAATTAAAGCTATACATATTGTGATAATATGACTTAATATAGCAGCATATTAACAAATCCTTATCCAAATTAATTATATAATTTTATTATGTGTTAGCCAACCTATTTGCATGCCTTTCTTTTAAAGCAAACCTCTTCCCTGCCCCACCCCTCCCCCACTTGCCTGCTGTCACGCAAGTCCAAAGTCTAAGCTTCCCTGTGCACCTGCAAACTGGGTGGGGATCCTGGATTGTAGTAAGTCCTGGATTATCTTTCATGTGTGAGCAAAGAGATCAAAGTATCTCCCAAGGGCACACTTCACATCTTTGGTATGTTTATGATGTGTGTAATTACACCAACGGCCAACACAAATCTGCTGCAATTTGCAGAGTGTTCACATGTGCTAGCATAAACACAAGCCATTCAGTGCTTGAGTCACGCTGCTTGCCTTCATCGTTTAGTACATCCATGCAAGGCAGGTGTATATGTTTAAGAGCCATAAATTCTGCCTTGTTATCTGTCTCCAGGGTAGGGAAGTGTTTTGGCCCCAAGGGGTGAGCCAGGCCCTGTGTGGCCTCAGGGACATCAATGTTTGGGTGCTTAGCATCTCACAGTCACCAGCCACACGGCAGGTGATGAGAGAATTGTGTATTGAATCACTGCAAAGCTGCTCCCTTTGTGGCTTCTCTGAAATGCAGCAGAGGATACGTTCCCACCAGCGATGCACATAACTAATGCACGCACACATTCATTTATGCTCTTGCATGCATCTCAAGGCTTGGGGCAGGCAGGAAGAGCTGCAGAAGAGATTTTACCTAGAAACCCACTGAAGGGTTTTGGGAATCAAATGTGAAAGCTACAATACATATAAAACATCAAAAAATGCCACGATATGAAAGCTATCAGCAGAACTAAAAGAGACAGGATGTGTGTGACATGAAAGCGGCATGAAAGGGAATTAAAAAGCCCAGGGGGAAAGGGGGGGCTTTGACTGGCAGCACTGAAATGACGTCAGTGAAGCCTGTGGAGAACATTGCACAGTCAGGAGGCCACCAGCAAGAAGGCCCTTTCCCCTGCAGCCTGTTGACACACCTTAGATGATGGGGCAGCCAAAGGACAGCCTCTGCTGAAGGTCTTAGAGTGGGATATCTAGTGTGCTGTCCTCCAAATGTTGTCGGACTTAAACTCTAAGCAGCCAGCATGACCAATGATCAGAACTGATGGGAGCTGTAGTCCAACATCTGGAGGACCACAGGTTCCCAATTCCTGTCTTGGAGTATGGGCAGGTAGGTGTTGAGATGAGGTTTTAGACTACAACTCCCATCACCCTGTCCATTGTCTGCTGACTGAGGTTGATAACAGTTGCAGTCCAAAAATTCTGGAGGGCACCAGGTTAGCGATGGATGATGTTGGATTTACCAGTGAAATGAATGGAGGAAACTGACATGCATGTACCCTGGGTTCTCTTTCAGCTGCTTATCTCTCTCAATGGAAAAAAATGCACTTCTTGCCTAGTTCAAACAGGTTCTGGGCAGGTTGGCATATTGCCATGTTTCCTGTTGGAGGCAAATTGCTACTTCAACAAAACCAAGGAGGTTCCATCTCCTCAAACAGCTACTGCTCTTTATCTCAGCCATGCCAGTAATTATTTATATTTTTGAAGAAAGTGTCCTGAAGTTAGGCTCCAGCTATCAGGCAGTGACTTGTTCCTTTGGGCATCCTGAGTTCTTACGTTGTTAACTTGGTGTTCTCAGCCCATAAGCAGAGGGTCTCTAATGAAGCTGAATGTTGGAAGATTTGAAACAGACAAAAGGAAGTGCCTCTTCACACAGCACATGGTTAAATAATGGAAATCGCTCCCACCAAGGGCAGCAGTGGCCACCAACTTGGATGACTTTGAAAGAGAATTAGACAAATTCACAGATGTAAAGACTATCATTGCCTGTTAGTCACGATGGCTATGTTCTGCTTGCACTATTGGTGGGTGCAGTATTGCTCTGGATACCAGTTGTTGAGAATCACAAGTTGTGAGGGTGCTGTTGCACTCAGGTCCTGCTTACAAGCTTCCCAGAGGCATCAGCCTGGCCACTGTGAGAACAGGATACTGGATTAGGCGGGCTATTGCCCTGATCCAGCAGGATCTTATTATGTTCTTATGTGTGTGCTGCACATATATATACTTACCACCCTCTTGGTTCCCTTTATGCATCGGATGAATCCTGTTGTCCACAAAAGCTCTTGACTTCACAGCTTTATTCTGTGCTCTGTCCCCCGAAGCCCCATTCCCCACTTAAGGTAGGTCTGTGGTGGATGGAAACAAGAGGCAGGATGAGCATGTCTGTCTGACACTCATGTGCTTTGTACGGAACTTGTGTCAAGAGGGAAGGGCCATGGCTCAGTGGAAGAACATCTGCCTTGCATGCAGAAGGCCCCAGGTCCCATCCTCTCCCTACCATCTCCAGGTAGGGCTGGGAATGTCGTCTGCCAGAAACCCCGGAGAACCAGGTCTATGTAGATTATCCTGAGCTAGATGGACCAATGCCATGGTCTGATTCAGCATAAGGCAGCTTCCTAAGAGTAATTCACAAAGAACTGAGGCAGCAATATCATGACTTCCTCTGTGTGCGTTGTGTGTGTGTGTGTGTCCCTTTTGTGTGTGACTCTCCTGTTGCGCAGCTGAAGAAATGAGGATGTGCCTACATGCAAAGAATTGAGATGTTCTCAACTTCAAAGCCACTGTCCTGTTGTCTAAATTTGACGACCTTATTGTCCTAAGCTTCATATATCTGAATCAGTTTGGCTGCTGCTACTTTACCAATGCTCACCAACAGGCACTGAAATCCTTTCCATTGTGCTCATCCCCCAGAAAGCACTTCACAATCCCCCATGTTTTGACATCTCTCTGGTGTCTGCAAAGGCAGGTAGCAATTCTATTTCAAAATTCTAACTCTTTCCTGCTAATCCCAAGAGAATGAAATACTGGAAGGAATGCATGCGGAAGGTAATTGTTTTCTGTTTTGATGTTCTTTGTCATGTATGAAAACTCTGAAAGAATAAGAGATGCCTGGAGGGACAAAGCAGAATGGAACCTTTTGCCTTTGTCCTTGCAGGGGCTGCAGCTGGTTGCGTTGGAGTCTGCAGGAGTAGCTATTGCTGATCTGCTTGTTCTGATAATATTTACTTAGAAGCATTACACAGAGTGCCTTAAAAACTGGTCTGCCCGGTTCTGGGCTATACATAGCCTAGCCTATGATTGTCAGCAGCTACTAAAGGGTCACTGACTTCTTGACCTTCAACCAACGATGCAAAGCGAAGGTGACTCTTTTGGTGCATTTAAATCATTCCAGCCCAAGAGCTCTCTCTCTCTGCCCACAGGCACCACTGATGTTTTAGTGGGGAGGAGGCCAAGAATTGCATCAGTTTAATGGTCCCTGAAGGAACACGGTGATGAACAGTAGCAGTTTATAGCAAGGAATCTTTGCTGCAGTAGAGAGAAGCTCAGTTCCTAGCATGTTACTTTCCAGCATCCATGGTTTCCTGAAAACCTTGCTTTATATAGCTAGGGGTGTTTCCAGAAGGACACTTCTTAAAAATCATATATGGGGAGTTCAGATCTGATTTCTACGTTTGTGTGTCGCACATTGCTTCCCACTATTTCCCATCCACATTGGAGCTTGATGGGATGTATCTGTGCTGAGCTGCTTTGCTCTTTCTCTCTGCCATGTCTCCCCTGCCCTCCTCTACCTTTTTCTGTTCTGAACATAAGAAGAGCCTGCTGGATCAGATCAGGGGCCCATCTAGTCCAGCATCCTGTTCTCACAGTAGCCAACCTGATGCCTGCAGAAAACCTGCAAGCAGGATCTGAGCAGAAGAGCATCTTCCCCTCCTGTGGTTTCTAGCAACTGTTACTTGGAAGCATTTCTGCCTCCAGCTGTGGAGGCAGAGCATAACCATCCTGGCTAGTATCCTCTGATAGCCCTCTCCTCCATGAATTTGTCTAATACTATTTGAGAGCCATTCAAGCTGGTGGACAACATCACTGCCTCCTGTGGGACCAAGTTCCTTAGTTTTAACTATGCACAGCATGAATAAGTCCTGACACTTTTGGGCACACCTGCAGGTATTTTTGCATCTGTGTGCACTTCTAAAAAAAATCAACCCACTGGAAGTCTGCAAGACCAAATGTAACCAGCCTTTAGGTGTCGCTCTTAACAGTACTGTAGTTAAAATGCAGACTTGTGCTTTTGAGGAGGGTGCAACTTTTCCCATTATTTAAAAAATAATCTTAATGGTGAACCCTTACACAAGAACAATGTTTAGCTATATCAGTCTGCAGTTTGATTTGGTGAAGGTGTGATGGGTAAGCAATATCAAATAATAATAATAATAATAATAATAATAATAATAATAATAATAATAATAATACCCAGTAGGCCTCTGTAACCATTAACAACACATCCACCTGTCTTCCTCAGCCTACCCCAAAAGAGAGCAGCAATTAAATACTGGAATGAAGAGTCTTGTGCAAGACCAGCACATAATTTTGCGAAGTGTTTTTAAATCTTGATGTATGGCACTTTCTGCTGCAATCCCCTGCATGATCTGTGTGGAGATTCTGAGAGAGCAGTTCCTCTGAAATTAGAGGATTTCCTGTTGAAATCCAGGCGTGCTTTCAGTCTGTGGAATGTAGGCATGCTTGCAGATTGTGCTCACGTAAGGAGTAAATGGAAATAGGGGCATGGCCTTAGAAAAAGGCTACTCAAAGTGGTAGTCCACAGAATAGTGCCAGTCCATAAGCCATCAGCTGCCAGACTATGAAAACATCACAATGCAAGTTGGGTGAGATGCCCCAGGGACCAATATGGTGCTGGTTTCTGTCACATTGGGGCGGGGGATAGGAATTGCTGGTCTGCCACATCAGATAGTTTGAGAAGCAAGACTAAATTCTGTTACAAATGACTGGGTTGGTTCCCCACCCCTTATCTTTTTTTCTTTGTCCATCAGAGAGTTCTGTAAAGCTCTAAACCTTGCTTATATCTACTTCAACCTAATTTAAATATACTATTTACATACTGTCTCCTGCGCTTTTGAGACCAACAGAGAAACTGTAGTGACTGAATTTCCATGTTGGGGACATTTTAATGCCAAATGCAAAGAGAAATATTTCCTGCTTAGCCTCTGCAGTTCCTCTTTCAGGGACTGGTTGATAATGGAACTGGAGTCAAGGGTGAATTGCGATATATGAGAGATACTAGGAACTGAGAGAGGGGCAAATCCGTTCACCAGCTGACTTTGTGCCCCTTTTACAAGGATGCAAATCTGAGCTTCTGCTGCTACTTTCTTTCTTTGTGTGTCTGGGTTTTTTAAAAGTTCTTCTGCCACAGAATTGCTGTGTGGTGCTGCTTACGGAGATGTTTAGGAGATGCCTTAATTTCTCTGAAATGTCTCGGAGTTGCTGAGAATCTGCTGAGTCTGTTAGACTGCGCTTTGCTGATGCGGCTGCCCTAGCAAGTTATGCCTCTTTAACAGCTTTTGCTCCTGTTGTCCTGCTGATAAATGGAGTACAGGACACTTGCTCCATTCATGTGGCTGTATGAAGCCATCCTCTGCTTTCTTCCAATGCAAGGCAGCCAATCTGGTGCAGCTCCAGATATTTTGGAGTACGATTCCCATCAGCCCCAAGAAGGATGGGACCTGTGCAGTCCACATCTGGAGGGCACCATGTTGCCTCCCCCCCCCCCCATCCTAGAGGTAGGGCAACCTTCCCCAGCCTGGTGGTCTCCAGGTATTTCAGGCTACAGCTCCCACCTGCCCCAGCCAGGACAGCCATTTCCTACTATAATACCTCTCAGCCGTGATGGGAGTTGTCCAAAATATTTAGGGGGCACCAGCTTGGGGAAGGTTGTAGTATTTGCAAAATTTTGAGAGCATTGATTGTTGGCTATGGAAGTACCTCTAAATAGAGATGGCTTACTTGAGCCTTCTTTCCCCAGCACCTCTTGGACAGAGCGATGATGGGAAGAAATAACAATAGGCTATATTGTTCTGATTTATATCCTCGGACCTTTGCCCATAATATTCCTCAGAGAGGCTTACAATCCTTTTCAGTATACAGTAAAAACAACTTTTTGTTGTTGTAAGAAGCACTGCCACCACTACCACCACCAGGACTACCCTTCCTCCACCACCTGCAACCAAACAAACCCCAAGCCAGTCTAAACAGCATTGGGCAGCCCTGCAGAAAGCATCCTCGACCTCTGTGCTACGCATGCTAAGAGAGAAGGAGAGCTTCACCCTTCACTGTCACTGGAGACAAGAGGCACTTGTGTGGGCCAGGTTGACCTGTCTGCAGGGCAGCCTATAAGTGGCTCATTGATTGGGGAAATGGCAGGAAATGGGGGTCTGAGCTCCCTCGGGTCACAGGGGGCACGACAGCAAAGTGGCTCTGAAGCACTGCGGACAATTATGGAAAAAGGAGCAGGGGGAGTCTGGCTTAACTGCTTTATCCCTGCCTGGGAATGAAAACCTGCTCCACTTAGTGCTCTTCTTCTCCCCCCCCCCCAAAAAAAAATAAGGCTCTGTATTCATAAATGGCAGGTTCTCTGAGGACTATGGTCCCCAAGTGGGTGAATTTAATGGCCTGCCTTTTCAGGGCTAATTTCTGTCTTGCCAAAGATGCACTTGGAAAAACACTTTCTGCCCCAGAGAGCCTTTTATTTGCCTTTTTTGACTGTTGGTGCACCAGCTGCCACGTGTCTTTTTTCCTGTTTTGTTTCTTTTCCAAACTCCCACCACTCCTGCATTTTTGCTTCTTCCCCTCCCACCTCTTGATATTTGGAGTTCACAGCCGGTCCCTTGCAGAAGAGGAGGAGGAGGCTGCTGCTGCTGCTCTTTTAATGTTCACAGGCAAACCCTGACTGTTCATGTTTCATGCCTGCACTTGAGCCTGATCTACAGGTGCAGCAGACAGAGACTTTCAGCCATGCAGACTTCCACCACCCCTTCTTTACCTGTGTGGCTCTCCATGATGATTCACTGCCAGCCAACCAGGACTGAAGAAGGCAGTACTTAAAAGGCACATTTGGGCTTGGAGAAGGAGTAGTGTGTGCTGGTGTATAAAACAGAAAATCATCATTGGTACAATGACAAGCCATAGTTCTCCTTCACCTTGGAGGGTAAAGCAATAATAAACAGGGGTTTGTAATTGTTATCATACCTCAAGGTAGCTTACAAATAACATAGGAACAGCTAAAAACATAGCAGGGTGAGAGAGTCATTAAAAACATTTAAACACCAATAAAAACTATATATGAACATAAGATTCTAAAGGAACAGGAAAAGAAAGAATATTTTTTTCCTGTCTGACCAATGAAAAGAGACTTGAGGGGAAACTGATGAGATCTCAAGTCCCCATAAAAATAGCTACTGGAAGTTAGTTTTTGTTTTAAAGAGTTTGGGGGGAGAGACAAGCATTACTGGGCAGTTGGCTTGGATAGGGTTTCCCAGTCTTAAATCAGCTTGCCTTGGGACAGAGAAACTGTGGCTGTGGGGAAAGGGGAATACTACTCGTTGCCCTCTGACCATAAGAGATGTGAGTGTTTTTTATGCCACTGTGGTTCAGTCTGGCCTGCATCAGGTAATGTGTTGCATGCATGCTGCTGAGTGGGCTTTCTGTGAGCACCCCAGTGCTGTAGCTGAGCCAGTCATTCATTTTCTTTGAGAGAGCTGTGGCTTTGGCACCACCTCCCTTAATGCATTGAAATATTAATCTCTTACCCTTGGACTTGGTTCTTAAGTTGTAGCAGGAAACCCCCCTCCCATCATTCAGTTTGTACAGACTTCACACACACTCACACTCACACACTACATACGCTACACTTCTGTTATAAATTCATAGAAAATCAACCATACATCAGATTTGCACTGTTCCACTTTTATTCTACTCCATATCTCAAGGACTAGCTAAGGGGGGTGACCTGGTGACGGTCAGCCATAATCCCCTGTACTGCACCTGGAGGGGCATGACAAGCTAGATAAGCATCCTGATGGGCTCAGACTCACCGCCTTCATGAACACAATGGACTGCATATGGTTGTATATTCAGGGCAGACAGCAACAAAAGGACCATGGCCGGATTCCCCTCAGGGGGAAGGAAACTGCACCTTTTCTTTGTTATTCACAACTGGTTCATGGGAGGGGGAGAAAGGAGGAACCAGCCAGGTGACAGGACACTCAGGTTACTACCACAACTCCTCCCTCAACCCCTCCTTTCTGTAATGTATGCATGATGTTTCTGGGGGTGGGCTTGACCTAGAGGAGGGGAATTTCAAAAGTTTTTATAAGGTCTGGCACACCATTGTTCTGGGTCTTTCCTCTCTCCTGCGAGTGAGAGGAACACCCTGCTGCAACAGTACAATAAAGGCCAAGCCTACAGGCTGCTGATTTGCTCCAAGTTACTCTGGTTGGTGTCTTTACTTTTGTCCAAGGGAGCCCTCGGATTTTTCCGGTAACAAAGTGTCCTGTAGGCCTCTTTGGACAGTGTCTACAGCACCCTTTGAATTTCTGTCTGGTCTGTAGTAGCAGGGAATATGGACTCCTGCTTTGATAAGGGAAGGAGGCTGGGTTGGAATCCTACAAAGGTGCCCAGGTGAATCTGGGTCCTTTGTGTCTGGCCTGGCTCTTGTGGTTGGGAAGAGTGTGTGTGTAAGTGGGGCATGTGAACAACAAGGTGGTATAACGACCCCAACTTGACAATATGGGATATGGTTCCAAAAGGCAGCAATCTTAATGGTGTCATTTTCCTCTTGCAGAGCTCCCATTGACTTTGACACCCTCTGCTGAAGCCCAGGTACGTTGTCTATTCCCTCCTAGGAAATAAGGGGTCACTGAAACTTGCCCCCGAAAGCCAGCATTATTGGATCATTCTGGTGACCTGCTAAAATGCTTTTATCTCAGCATGTGGGTGAAGTCATTCTGCCTTCAGCCAGTTGAAAGACAGCATAGATTTTAAGAGATCAGTGCAGAAAACCTCAGTCTGCTAAGAACACAAGAGCTCTGGAGCTGGATCAGGCGAAAGACCCCACCTTCTGGTATTATGAGAGAGGGAGAGATATGCCATTTATTTTCTTTAAAAGCTCCTATCATGCCTTTCCAACTTTATGTGAATGAAAGCGCTTTAAAGTGGTGCAAGCAGAACCCTTCTGATTCCGAGTGATTTCTGTGTGTCCTCCTCCTGAGAAGACCTCTGGGGGAGGCTCTTTCCTCTCCCTTCCTCCCCCCCCTTCCCAAACTCAAAGCAGCTGCAGCTCCACCATCAGCCCATCTCTCCTGGGTGCCTGTCGCCTTGGTAGCTAAGCCCAGGGACCAGTGCTCAAGCAATGAATAATTCACAAATGCTGAAGCATAACTATATTTAATGAGCTGTCCCAGGCCAAATGAAGTCCCTCCTTGATCCCATTAGAAAGGGCCAAAATGGTAGCTGGGAGACTGGGGTAGTTTGGCTTCAGATGGGCCGGGAACCAAAAGCAGCCAGCAAGGGAGATCCTTCGGCAGGTGCCATGCACCTGCTGCATCTGGTTTGGAGATCTTACAAGGGATGGAGTTTAGGCCCTTTTTATCACTGAACATGTGTATCTCCCTCTCCTTCTTTCCCCACGTCCTCCTCTTGGCCTCCACAGCTGAGCTCAACTTGACATGACAGTATCTTTGTTTTTCTTCTATCAATGTACACCTCTTCCCTTTATGGCTGCCCACCCCCCACTCAAGTTTCCCACAGGGGAAGGAAGCCAGCTAACAGTGCAGCTTCTGTTTCTGCTCGGAGAATCTTGGCTCTCCACATCAACCCTGTTCCCTGCGGGGGGCTCATGTTCCCCTTGACTTCTAGATAATGGAGCCCTGGTGTTCATGGTGCAGAGAGCAAGGAAAACGGGAGGGGGGACAGAATGCACACCTTTGTTTGGGAAATAAAATGAATTGTTTTAAAAAATCATTTCAGTAAATCTCCAATACAGTGGTACCTCGGGTTACATACGCTTCAGGTTACAGATGCTTCAGGTTACAGACTCCCCTAACCCAGAAATAGTACCTCGGGTTAAGAACTTTGCTTCAGGATGAGAACAGAAATCGTGCTCCGGCAGTGCAGCGGCAGCGGGAGGCCCCATTAGCTAAAATGGTGCTTCAGGTTAAGTACAGTTTCAGGTTAAGAACAGACCTCCGGAACGAATTAAGTTCTTAACCTGAGGTACCACTGTAATACCAACAGTATCAAGAAGAACAGTATACAACACAATACCTGCAACTAGGTGTTGCAGTATATCCTCCCTCTCAAAAGGAGTGCTCCTGTTCAGAGTTCCAGCCAGATACTGCCTCTGAGAAGGGCATCCCACTCCCTACCCCAGACATGGCACTCGGGGAGCACTGCCCCCCGCCCCCCCTTGCGACTCCACTGGCTACATGTAGCCACATCTTCTGTTGATTTGTCTAATCCGCTATGAAAGCCATTCAGGTTGGTGGCCATCACTTAATCTTGTATCCTAATGATACAGTCTCACCTAAACAACCTTTTTGCCTTAACCACCTGTGTCCGTTTGCTTGCAGATGGTGCAGTCTCTCGGCTTTGCGATCTACCGAGCGCTGGACTGGGGCCTGGATGAGAATGAGGAACGAGAGCTCAGCCCTGAACTGGAGCGGCTTATTGACTTGATGGCCAACAGCGATTCAGAGGACAGTGGCTGTGCCACGGCAGACGAAGGCTATGGCGGGCAGGAGGAGGAAGAGGAGGCTGTGGCGGAGGGCACCCTGAGGGCCGTGTGCACCTTCAGCCAAGCCATGCGGCTATGTGCTATGCGCCTCACACAGCCCCAGGAAGCTGAGGCCCACTACCAGGCTGTTTGCAGAGCCCTCTTCCTGGAGACGGTTGAACTGAAGGCTTTTCTGGCCAAGATTCGCGATGCCAAGGAGGTGAGCATTGCAGTGGGCTGTGTTGCTCTTGCCACATGGGCATTGATGGGAGGGCATGCATGGCAGCATCAGCGCTGCTTGACCCCAAGAAGGAGCATGCATGCACTTGTGACATGTTGTCTGCTTGCTAGGTGTGTCAGAGATTTCCGTTGGAAACGGGAATGGAAACGGCTGCTGTTCTCTTGTTCATCCCATGCCCGGAATGGAAATCAATCTATGGCATAGAGTCTATATTCACTACCGGCACTTCCAGTCCACAAATGATGTATAGTCAATTACTCTCCCCCACCCCAATTTACATTGCATTTCCTTTGCACTGAGATGAATAGGCTGGAATAATGAGACTACTATAGAGCTTATATATTTTATGTAATCAATTGCATAATTTACATGATCCTGCTACCACCGACAGTGAAACCCATGATGCAGTTTTCTGTAGAAAACAAACTGCAGCAGAAAGGAAGCAGTGCTGCTTGTGATGAATGTAGGGTGGGAAGTAGCCCTCTTGCATCCCTACTATTCACATGGCAGCTTGGAGAGTTACACAGTGACATGTCTCTGCCTGCAAGGAACTAACAGTTTTAAAAATGCAGTAGGGAAAACAGAGAAAGGGAGAGTCAAGGGAGGAAAGGAAGATTTGGGGCAAATGGCAAACTACAAGTCTTTAGCTTGATTGGAGTTAAGGTCATGCTCCATACATGACAGCATTGCAGCTTTGTTGGAAGATGCACTCCATGGATGACGGCGTCACTGCTTTTTGCCTGAAGCTGCAACATGGATAAGCTGCCTACACAGCAGCTAGAGGAAGGATAAGGATGCTCCAAACCCTCACCCACCTGTATCTGCAGAGGAGTGACCTTGTTGCTCTGGGAAGGAAAGGCATCAATTGTCTGTAGAGCTGCGGCTGTTGTTAAAGAGGCTGTTTTCTGCCTCATTGAGCTTATGAGGCTGCTCCTTCTGCCTGTCAGCCTGATGATGGCACCTGTGTGTCCCAGCTTGGTCTGTGTGCAGGCTGCCTAAGTTGTGATGGGTAAGCTGGTGGCAGTTGCAGAACAGGGTAGATAGGGATGATGATCCTGTGGGTGTCGGAGAAGGGAAGCTGTGATCTGGGCTGGAGCACAAAGGAGGTGGCTGAGTAGTTAACGGCACCTGGGCTGGGGAAGACGGACTCAGTGGGGACTGACTTCCCTACATCCTTTTGCATTGGTGATGCATGTTGCAATTCCTAGTTGCTGGCAAGGGGCAGTTTTCTTAAAATGTCTGGGGTTCCCTGGCTTTTGTTTTGTTGGGCTTTTTTAGTTTTTTAAAGCAATAGTATCCTGCATAAGTCCTTGGAATTTGATCGTTAACAATCTCAGGCTGTGATCACACCATACATTTAAAGCACATCCCCCCTTTCAATAACCCCCTGCCCAAATAATCCTGGAAACAGTAGTTTATCCCTCAGAGAACTATAATTCCCAGCACCCTTAACAAACTACAACTCCCAGGATTCTTTGGTTGGGTAGGGGAACTGTGCTTTAAATGTATGCTGTGTACACAGCCTTAGTCACTAAGCTTGCTGATTAATGAACAATGACATTTCCCACCTTGCACAGACTTTGCAAGAATTCCAGGGGAGGGAGGGGAGATGGAGAGAGTAGGCAGTGGGCCACATCCTGATGCACCACTTGTCCTTACTTCTCTACCCAGTTCCTGGTCTCTCACATGCAGCCCATCCCAGTTGTGTAAACACAGATCCTTCCATGAGTATTAGGCACCTTCCCTACTTCCTTCAGCTGTTTCCTTGTATAGACTCCCTGGGCTGTTGTAAAAAAACCAGCAGCAACAGCACCTCCTTCTGGCCAGTATCTCTGATCGGCAGCAACCTCTAGCCTACTGAGCTGCCCTCGTAGAATCTCAGGGAAGCTTTTCTTCTGGGAATGGGCGGAGCAGCAATTTGCATTCCTCTCATTCCAAAGCTTCTAAATGACACACCTGCAAAGAGACATCACCTGTCTCCTGGGAGGAATAAAGGAGGGCAGGCAGGCAATGCTTTCACCTGGCTCTTCCATCCTTGTGGGCTTGTCTCATGGGCGGAAACCTATTAATGCTAATTAACTTGTTGCTAATTAATAACTCTGCAGCCAAGCAGTTCAGAAGGGATCATGAGCTACTCTAGGAAATGATTTCATGGAGACCCAGAATTCCTCCTGGCACATTTTTGCCTCTCTGGAGGGGTGAAGTCTGGCCATACCTGCCCTTCCTGGGGATGAAATTTAACACAGCTCTTCACAGCCACTGTCCTTAAGTCAGGGATGGAGAACATGTGTGTCTGTCAGCTGCTGTTAGATGCCTAACTCCCATCAGCCCAGTGGGAGTTATTATTAATATGTTAGAGGACTTAGTGGTTAATAAGATTAATGCCTTGTTTACCACGGCCTCTGCCTGTTCCATCTGTCTGCAGTAGAAATATGATGTGGGTTTCTCTAGCGGGAGCCGACAAAAATACATTTCAGATTTGTTAAGTGGAAATAACTGTTTGTACGATCGCATCCCAGTAAAGCAGCTTGGTGGCTGTAGGGCGCCAAAAATATGGCCCTGTGGCAATTAGTGTCTTTTTGGGTGGTGGATCTCAGTAGATTTCACATCCTGACAGGATCTAGAAAAACTAACAAGTCCCCCTGGGCTGTTGGTCAAAGGGCCTGTATTCCACTGCCACTCTCATTGGTGACTGTCTCTGGGGAGATGGCTGAGTGGCCTGTGCAGAAGGAAAAGTTAGCCTGTTTTTGTTTCTTGTGGTGTGCAGATGCTGACAAAGCTGAAGGATGAGGACGAGAAGCTGACGGACCGATCAGCTGCAGATCTAGACAACCTGAGGAACACAGACTGGGTACAGAGTGATGGGGGTGGGTGGGGTGGGGGAGTGTCACCTGGATAAATGGCTGGTGGCTCTGGGCTAGCCCCAGTGGACTAACCATGACAAGAGCTTCAAAGCTGGCCAGTCAACTTCAGTTTCTTTTCCTTGGACCAATCCTGGGGCTGCCAGGAGAGGCGCCCTGCATGCTGGTCCTGCTAGGTGTGGCACCAATTGCTACTCCAGCTTCACGTGCTCCAAATTGGGGGAGATTGCAAGGAGGGAATGTATGGGCCGTGTGTGTGTGTGTGCGCGCGCGCTGGGGGGCTATGTGGCACAATGGCCTTAGGGAGAGTTCCCCAAGGTGGACCCAAAAATGGATTGCAAAGACTCTTTCTGGGGGAGGATGGGGCACGAAGTTTATGCCAAGCCATTTCTCGTCAGCCACTGATATTTCTCTGCCTGCTGTAGGCTCGGCTGTGGGTCCAGCTAATGAGGGAGCTCCGCAATGGAGTCAAGCTCAAGAAGGTCCAGGAGAAGCAGTTCAACCCCTTGCCCACTGAGTACCAGCTGACGCCCTTTGAGATGCTGATGCAGGACATCCGGGCCCGCAACTATAAGCTCCGCAAGGTCATGGTGAGTCAGGTGGGTGGGTAGGTGTCCCTGGCTATTTTGATCACTGCAGCAACAGGGACCCTTTTTCTTTTCCTTTTTGTCTCTACCCCCGCCTACACCTCCCAAAGCCTGGTCCTGCTGGACTGTGTAGAGTGACAGGGAAATGCCCTGAAAAGAATAGGGATAACGCTTGCTTTGACATCAGTGCCATCTAACCTCCCCACAAACAAATCAGAATGAATGCTCAATAAACAGGTTGCTTGGAAGCACCTTCCCAGTGTGTGGCTCCTGGGATTCAGCAGGTAACTGGCTCTGCCCCCTGAGCCACCTGTTTTGGTTCCCCCTGATGGACCCACTAACAGGGAGAATTCCCACAAGCCTCAAGTCTGCCCATGCCTGGGCCATAGACCGAGTCCCCATCACACTCAGAAATATTTCCAGAGACCCTCTTGGGAGGGAACTGAAACTGATTGGTTCACACATGTAGCAGCTCACACTTTCAAAGCTTCTTAAGGCATTCACCAAGGCAAAACTGGGGACTGGACAGGTGCTGGGAAAGAGGGACACTTGGATAGCGTCCAGCTGCTAATTCTTCCTCTTTGGGGCATCTACCAGGTGGACGGCGACATTCCTCCCAAGGTGAAGAAGGATGCGCATGAGCTTATCCTTGACTTCATAAGATCTCGGCCGCCCCTGAGACAGGTAGGTGGAAAAGGTTATTCTTAGGAAGAAGCCCCCTGCCCCCAGTTTTGGGTTGGCCCTGTAGCCTGGCAGGGGTTTGTTTTTGGATCCGGAGAACCAAACATTATGAACTTAAGAGGCTACTGATTCCCTAGCCAAGCAGATTGGCAGGGGACTCTCCTGGTTATTTACCTGCTGTTTTGCAATCTCCATCTAATTTGTGGGTGGCTCAACTACTGGGAAACCCTTTGAGAACCTCATGCCGATAAGGCCACCTAAGGTGTATCTACACAGCATCTGCAAGAGAAGAATGGGCATCTTAAGCCACACTCTGGGTCCCTCCACTGTTTTCTTCTTAGGGGGACTGTGCTGTGCAGGGAAAGAGGATCGTCCTGTGAAACTCTATTTACTTTTTTCTTGCCACTGCTGTGTGACTGCCAGTGGCAAAATCACAAGGTGTCTCAGGTTGGGCAGGCAAATAAAAGCCTGTGGGGATGGGCAGACCTTGCCCACTGGCCAACAGTTTGCCACCTCTGTCTCAACTGGCTGTGCCAGGGCTTGATACTGGGGCTCTTCTGTAAGCTGAGCATGTGCCCTGCAACTTGACCAATGGGGGTTATACTTGGAAATGTGGAACTTCTTGTGCAGTTGCTGTATCTTGGTCACTCTGCCACCTTAGTTTTGTAGGATCAACGTGCCTTAGGGATCCTTAATAAGGAAGGTGGCAATTAATTATATAGCCCTTCTGAAAATGAAAAACTGTCCTCCCGACCTGGCTGCAGGCTTCAGAACGGAGGCTGCGCCCCATTCCTCAGAAACAGAGGACGCTCCATGAGAAAATCCTGGAGGAGATCAAGCAGGAAAGGAAGCTCCGACCTGTGGCATCCCGGCACCAGAATCAGAAAGGTAAGCCTGCGATGATGAGAAAGGCTAAGGGGAATCCTTAATGCTAGTGTGCAACCTCTTCATCAGTAAGTAGATGGGGCCATTTGGGCCATATTTGTATAAGGTATTTGTTTGCCACTATCATTCACATTTTGATGCTGGGTCCAGAAATTACATGGGGAATGGGAGGGGCAAAAGTTGGGACCTAAGTTATTGGGTCCAGTGGGAAACTCTGAACTCACAGTGCAAATCTCAGAAATGTCAAGGTGATCAAAAAACCTGGAACAACTGCAGAGATTCTGTTTTGTGGAACCAGCTGTTAAGGGGACTGGTGGAAGATGGCTTTGAAGCTCTCTGAGTGTCTTGGATCAGCCAAAACATACGGAGGGCACCAGGTTAGGGAAGTAGAGTTAGTTACACAAAACACTCTCCAATGAGAGGAGAAATGTCAGTCATGAGCCCAGTGTATTCCAAGGGTGGAACTCAGCCCTGCTCAGAGTCATGAATATGACTAAGTAATTTCAATAGGTTATGTAGTATTCTAAATAGCATTTGGTTAAATACAACTCCAAATAGGTTTTTTTTAATAAAAAGGAGAAGCAATGTCAAAATATTCAGTATATCCAGCAATTTATAGATAGAAAGGGGCTGTATCCAATGTTCGTCCTACTCATTGAAAGTAATGGACATTTTAAAGATGTTTCATCACTTGCTGTTTTCCACCCTGGGCTTCTCTGGGAGGAGAGGTGGGATATAAGTAAATTGGGCACGTTAATTTCAGTGGGTCTTCTCTGAATAGGATTTAGGTGGCCACAACTCTAGAAGTTGTTGTGCTCCTACTGGGCCCTCATGGTGCTGCCATCCTTGTTCTTCTCCTCTTCCAGGGTTTGGCTCCCTCCCCTGCATCCTGAATGCCTGCTCCAGCAATGTGACCTCAACTTCCTGCATCAACCTCTCAGATGTCTCCGACGCCAATGCCCTGCCCCAGCGCCAGAGGCCAAGGGTCTTGCTGAAGGCTCCCACGCTGGCAGAGATGGAGGAGATGTTGACCTCAGAGGTGAGAACCAAGCTTTTTGCCGCTCTTGACACCTTCAGGAAGAAGAGTTCTTTAGCCTGTAGGAACTGGTGCTGTGCTGCAATGGAGACACTTTGCCGCCGTATTGCTCCTTGGTCCCAGCCACCATGTTCTACTGCACATGGCGCCCGGAGGTGTCTGGAAATGGTGGGGATGCACTTTGTGGTGGTGCATGTGGAATTAGCCTTCAACTGCATTGCCTGATGTTACCAGTTGGCACTACGGATGGAGGATAAATTAGATTTTGTTCGCATTTTAACAAGAAGTTACCTAATGCACACTCCCTGAACCGAAATAATCACCCTTTTAAATTTGTACTGCTACAAATTTTGCAATGCAGTTCTCCAGCCAAACAGTCATGCATATATGAAAGGGAAGTGTGACCTCTTGCATTGATGAATATACCTATTCCTGCTCCCTTTTCTCTGCAGGAGGAAGACTCTCCAAGCTCTGAGGCTGTACAGGAACCAGGTCCACTGATGCCCCTGAAGCGTGACCGCTCCTTCTCGGAGCAAGACTTGGCCCAGTTTCAGAGTGAAAGCAGTGGTGGCCAGCCTGACTCAGAGTATTTGGGACCCAGCGGGTCTGAACCGAGACCCCGCTCAGGTACCGAGAGCCCTGCATGGACCAGCATGGAAAATACGGGCAAGTGCACTCCTCACCCCCACCCCCGCTTTCCAACTCCACCCAAGCCTTTCTTCCTAACTCTCCGCACACTGACACTCTGGTTCTAAGTTGGTTAAATGCATGGTGTGTTTGCAACCTAAGGGACCCAGCAGCTCTGCACTAAAATAGCATGAGTCCTACACTGACCAGTGTGGAGGAAACGGGCAAGTCTGTCTCTCCCTGTCTCTCAACGTGCACATGTACCAAGATGGCACTGACTCTGGTCTTGTTGGCATTCTGTCTTCGTCCTCCAGGTTCGGTTCCAGCCAGCTACCAGCAGGCTCCCTGTGGTGCCAGTCCTTTCCCCCCCAAGCATGGCGTCCTCAGCTCTGTGGACGAGAAGTCAGAGGCTGGTTCCAGTACTGCCCCAGACTTGAAATATTTGTGGCTGGTAAGTATCCGGTATGAATCAAACTCTCATGGAGTGTGGTGTTCCTGTGCACTGGGTGAACTCCCAGCCTCTTGATGTGAGGCTGGGCAGGGAAGAAGCACCTGTTCCCTGTCCCGGTCTTAGTCTGGCATGCCCCAAACGTGCAGTAAGCTGAGATGTTGTCACAACCTGGAAGAAAACTTGCATAGAATGAATGGCATGGGTGGAAGGGAGGGAGAACTGCTAGGTACCTGTAAGGTTTGGAGCATGGGCCCAGAGACTCAGATTTGCCTAAAATACACTTATACTAATTTATATGTATAGATACGGATTTACAAGTTAAATATGTCACAAAAGGCAAACCAGACAATATCTCTGCTCCAGATCGCTCCAAATAAGTTCTTCCTTTTCCTCCCACCCCAGACAGTCCCAAATTGGTTCCTCTTAAATTCATCTGCCTTTAATTAATTTCCTTACGGACACTGTTCCAGATAGTCGCCTTCATTTAGTTCATTCATTAGCCCCAAAACATGGAGAGATAAAAATCATCTTAAATTAATGTATTCCTCCAATTAATATTACCCCACCAAAATGCTTGTGGCACTCAGGAAAAAGGTTTGGGGCCTGAGCCCCTTTCCTCCACAGCCTTATCAACACCCCAGTGGGTGGTCTGAATACACACTATGGGGCCTGGAAAGATCTGTCTGTTTCAGTTTTTTCAATCTGTTGGAAACAACTTAAAGAACAGCGTAATATACCTAGAGCCACCCCTGATTTAAGGGCTCTTCCACTGAAGTAATAGGTGCAGATCCAAGTTTTGCTCTCCTGTTAAAAAGGAGCTAGCAGGGGAAGAAAGACTTGGGAGAGTTGCTGCTGGTCACAGTGAACAGTACTGGGCTAGTTGGACCAACAGCCTGGTGGTCAAAGGTGGCTCCTATGTCCTTCTGTTCTCTACTCTCTCCAGCAGGAGTTCAGCCACCCTGTAGAAAGCCTGGCACTCACTGTGGAGGAGATGATCAATGTGCGGCGGGTGTTGGTGAAAGCAGAGATGGAGAAGTTCTTGCAGAGCAAGGAGCTGTACAGCAGCCTGAAGAAAGGGAAGGTGAGAGTTGGAGGATGCGGGATGGGATGTCTGTGTGTGCTGCTGAGCAGGGGCCTCTTGCATTGAACAATAGTCAGCTTGGAAGCTCAAGTGTCTCCTTTTCCCCTCCCCTCTCACCACTCAGATCTGCTGCTGCTGCAAAACCAAGTTTGCTCTGTTTTCCTGGCCCCCGACTTGCCTGTTCTGCAAGAGGTGAGCAAGCTCTGTTTGTGTGGTCTAGGCCCGGGAGTGTTGTTGGTTGGTGGCTGCTGAAGGGGCTCCTTCCTTTGATCTGATGTTGATTTTCCCTTTTTGGTTTTAGGTCTGTCTGCAGCTCCTGTAGTCTAAAGGTAAGAGACTCTTGGTTCTGCCCATGACATGAATATGCCCCTTGGTGCAAGAGCAAAAGGTGAGCCCACTTGTGGCTCAGAAGATGGTTTTCTCCCATCTTCTGAAGATCTACATCAGATAAGGGCCATCCAGGTGTCATTGGACTCCAACTCCCATCAGCCCCAGCCAGTATTGTCCATGGCTAAGAATGATGGGAGCTGTAGATTGAAAACAGGTCCTCTATCCCTGACCTACAATAAACATCTCCTTCCCAATACAGTGGGATACAGTGCAGGCCCTTGCTGTGGTGATGACTCCCTGTCATGACAGTGATGTCCAGTGCTCCTGCTCTTCACCTTTGCTGAGAACCTTTCTTTCTTATGTCCTCCTAGATCAAGATGCCTTCAAAGAAGCTTGCCCATATCCCGGTCTATGCCCTGGGCTTTGAGACCCTTCCAGGCTCGTTGGGTACAAGGGCACCTCCATTCCGGAGGAGGGAGGCTTTCCAGTAAGTAGGACCCCCCCCACACACACTCTCTGCATCTGTCTCCCCCACCCCCCATTCATTCATGATGGCACTGTGCTCTGTATGATTCCTGGTGGAGTTAAGCGCCTTAAATAGAACAGTGCAATGTTTTTCCTACCCCCGTTCCTCTGTCATCCAGGGACTGGAGACAACAGGCCTTACTTCGTTGCAAATGCTTAGGGAGAGAAAATTGTCACTGCAAATTTTATGTGGTCTTAGCCAGGTCCAAGAAGGATATGAGTTTCTCCCAGGGCACTTGTGTGCTCACAATTCTATGAATACACCACAAAAGACTGGATTAGTTTTCTTTTAAATAAGTCTTCTACTATTTATGGGAGTAAGCTTGCTTGCAGAGGTCTTACTTGAGCTACAGGGGGGCTGAGAGTTCATACAGCTGAGCAACAGAGCTCTGCGTAGAGTGGAGCTGGTACCATCACTCTGTCTTCTTGAAATCATGCAGACATTTGAAAGCTGAGGAGGCTGGGGTTGTTTGCAAGATGGGATTCAGGTGGCTTTAGAAATGAGTTACTACTACTACTACTATTAATGGACTGAACGTCCCACTAGTGCAACCGGGCATTCCTTCCATGCTCCTCCCCCACAAATTAGCTATGGGGAGTTGAAAGTACCACCAGAATAGTGCATGATGGGAGAGGAGAGGAGTTCATTCCACCATGAAATTGGAAATGCTTACGCCAATGGAACTATTGCCTTAGCACAAATCCACCTAATAATAATTGTCATCAATATTATCATCATCACTCACCTTTCCTCCAAGGAGCTCAAATTGGGGCACTACATGTCTCTCCCCCTCCCATTTTATCCTCACAAACAACCCTGTGGGGTAGACTAGGCTGAGAGGTAGGCTAGGCAGTGCAGTTCATGCTTGAGTGGGGATGTGAACCCTTATCCTGCCTGCCAGCCCAGTGTTCTAGCTGCTACGTCAATGTCGTCATCCTAGCTCAGCCAGGAGGCTGTCAGTCACCAGGCTTAGTTGTCTTTCTTGGGGCATTTGTGACGGATCCCCCTCTGCCCCCACCCCACTTGCCTTTCCAGCTCCTTGCAGGGCACGCGCTGGCGCAGCGTGGAGGAGGAATTCCCGTACATCTATGCGCATGGCTCTGTGCTCAAGGATGTTTGCAGCGACTGTTCCGGGTTCGTCACGGATGTCGTCAGCTCCAGCCGCAAGAGCATGGACATCCTGAACACCACCCCCTGCAGGAGCCGCAAGACCCAGTCCCTTTACATCCCTTCCAGTTAAATGACCCACCTCTGCTGCTGGTCTCCTCCACAACCCCCCTGCCCTCTGCACCCAACCTTCATTCTTTGATCCTCTGTATTTCCCAGCCCCCAGCAAGGAGGATGCAGGTGCTCTCTGGCCAAGGAAGCTTCAGCTGGCTTTGTCTGGACTTGTTGCCTCCTGGCTTCCTTGCTTCTCTGTCCAGCCCATCTCCTCCTTTCCCTCCATCCCAGCCTCCCGTGAACATCCCCTGCCTGGCCTGCGTGCGTGTGTACATATATACATAACCTTATAGAGACACTATATTTATATCTGTCGATCAGCTGCTGTGGTCCATGGGCTACGTTTGGTCTGGGAATGCCCCTGCTTGGCAACCGAGGACTCTGCTGAAGTCTTCCCAACCAACCACCTTTTTTGGATTGTAAGAAAGATGGATTTGGGGCAGGATAATTCCAGAGTGTTTGGAAGCTTGGCCATCTCAGTTGCTGCAAATGCAACCTAGAAATCCCAGATGCAGCCACCCCAGATGACCTTGTTCCCTTGAGGGCTCTGCCCTTTCAGTCATACTAGCAAGAGAAGCTCTCTGATATGTCTTACCTGTGCAGCTTCTAGTCTTATGGGAAGCAGGCCCATTGTGCCATGACCTGTCTGCTGCTTTTCAATATATTCCTCCAAGCTTTTTCTCCCCCCCCCCCCCTTCTCAGTGATGTCTTGAATATCTGCTCCCTCCCAGCACCAAGCAGCAGGAGGTGCTTTTTTAAATGTGTTCAGACTATCATTGTCTGTTTTCTAATCCCTGGTTTTTTTGGGCTCCTTGGGTTTAGGAGGCAAGGGGTAATTTTTGTAATCATTTAGACAAAGGCTGAACATTTCCCACACAGTGGGCTTTGTGTGGCTGCCAGAACTACAATTGGGGGGTTGCATGGCTGCTAGGGATGAGCCAGGCACCGACAAGACTATCAGCTGTGTGTGGCAGGATCCTGCTGGCAATGTCTCCTCGTGCAGAACAGGACTCTGGCTCTCCAAAGGCTGGTAAGATGAGCAGTCTGTTTCCACGTGTGCCATTCCCCCACTCCATTCAGGATTGCCTTGAAAATGGAAAACAGAGGTGCACAAAGGAGCTCTCCTGTGAGGACAGAACGAAAGCCCGATCCAGCCCATGCCAGGCCTGGGCTAGGGTGAGTCTCGCCACTGCCCTTAAGAGAATTTGGAGAGAGGAGATTGGGATATGCAGGGCTGCCCCTGAGTCTTTCAACCACCTTCCCTGTCAAGCCTGCTGCTGTGGTGGCCAGCACATGTAAATTGGCTGTGCCATGGCATCCTGAGCTCATATTCCCTTGATAGCTAATTTCCAAACCCTGGAAGCACCCCAAAAACAGCGGCTGTAAATGCAAAATCCACAGCCCTAATATGCCAAATTAGCACACCAGCACTATACATTTAAAGCACTATGATACTACTTTAAATCGTCTTGGCTTCCCCCAAGGAATCCTGGGGCATGTAGTTTGTTAAGTGTACTTAAGAGTTCTGAAGAGACTCCCATTCCCCTCACAGAGCCACAATTCCCAGCATTAACCATCAATCCCTTGCAGGGAATTCTGGGAACTGTAGCTGGGGGGTGGGATACAGGTCATCTTATACAGCTCAGCACCCTTGACAAACTACACTTCCCAGGGTCCTTTAGGAGAAGCCATAATTGTTTAAAGCAGTATGATACTGTTTCATATGTATAGTGCAGATGGGGCCTGAGACTATTGAGTGTGGCTAGCGGAATGGGGAGTGGGTCAATTTATCTTTGACAGATGGATAAAAAAGGGTCTTGCTTCTCCTACCCTTTTGTCTTTTCCCTGGATCTGTTTTATTCAACCTGGAAGGCAGCACTTCTGCCGTCTCTGGTCTGCTTATTTCTGCCAGGGATGATGACAGATCTGTCTTTGAATGTTCAAGTGTGAGACCAGGCTGGGATAAGCTAAATTCCTCACTAGCAATGGCAGCCCAGTCTTCTTCCACCAGTGAACCATTCAGTCTTCCGAGCAGCAAAGACAGCCAATACCCTGTGGCTCCCTAAGGATGCAATTTATTATGGTATAAGCCAAAGGTAGACACTATGGTGTCCTCTGGGAGTGGTGGACCACAACTCCCATCAGCCCTATCCAGCATGGCTAATGGACAGAAATTATGAGAACTGTAGTCTACCACATATGAAAGGCACCCCAACATACGCTTTCATGGACTAGTGGACCACTGCATCTGACATAGTGGATATCTAGTCCCCAAAAGCTGATGCCATAATGAATGAAGACTTTAAAGTGCCACAGGACACTATTTTTTATTTTTTGGTTATATTTAGCCTTGTAGCTCTGGGCTTTATTCTGTGGCATGAGCCATGGGCTGCAAGGTGCCAGCCTGGTGTTGCCCATTTGTCCTGTTGAGAAAGTGGGCTTCAGCACGGCCACTTGGGTTTGGCAAGAGCCTCCATGGCTCCATTCCTGCATGTCGCCTACCCACAGTGGCTCTGCTGCTCAGGATCTCAACCAGCCACTTAAGACAACCTTGGACCACTTCTGTGGCTCAGAACTAGCACCATCTCCTGCCAAGCCTGCACACAGTCTCAGAAGCTGCACACACACACACTCTCTCCCCACTTCCTCTTCCTGCCCCAGGGGACGTAACTGCTTCCTAAAATGCCACTAGTTTTGTGTATACCTCCATAGAGCTCCACATTTTGTATCTTGCCAATACTTGCAAACGCCAAATATACAGTTCATGGAGTCAGTGCTTTATAGTGGAACAGACCGTGTACCTGCAGGTGCACAGCTGGATGTGCAAATACCTACTTGTACAACCAGTCGGTTATGGGGTGAGGATTAAGTGCTTGTCAATTTGCACATGATGCAAGTGGAAAAAGCAAGGACTGAGTTACACAGGGGACTGAGAGAGGACATTGTAGAAACAAATCAGGTGGAGTGTTATGAGGGTCAAAGAGGAAGCCAGGTGTTTGCAGTGAGTGCTCAAGCCTGTTTTTCCTCGGTGCTGAGAAAGGAAGGTAATCCAGCTATAGGAACCGCTAGTGCTTTTCACTGCCACTGCTACTTCTATTGCTGTTTGTGCCAATCTGCTTGCTTGGAGTCTTGCCTTGGCTGCATCGTGCTGGCTGCTGCCTCTGGAGTTCAACATGCCTTATCACCCTGCTCACCTTCTTTGCAATAATTCATTGCACTCTGTGTCAAAAGGGGTGTGTGTGCTCCCTCCTTTTTCTTGTATGTTCTGCCTGCACTTACTCTCCCCCTCAACCAATGTTTTATACGCAGCCTGTATTGTAAAGAGTTGTAAATAAAATGTAAAGTGAAACTGATCTGGTGGTGTGGCCTTGCTAATAAACACCTCTGGGCAGTGAGAGGTTTCAGATTCATCCAGCCCTAGTGGTGACTGATGGTGCTTCCCGTGATATATATATTTGCACATATATAAGGGGTTGAGTGGGAGCATTAAGACTCCAAGAAATCCTGTTCCCCAATACAATAACTTTGGATTCTCGGTGAACAAGTCAGGCCTCTACACCTCTTCCCAGGTCCAGACCCAAGACTGCAAGATTCTGTTGTTGTTTCACACCTTCATGTCAGAGGCTGAGATCTCCTACCTGAGTGACAGCTTTTTCTCTAGAAACTGAGAAGTGGCTTCCAGGTGTGCATATATATGCAACAACGTCCTGGATGAATAAAAAAGCAATAATCCAAACAGATAATTTCTATTCTTAGTCCTAAATATTTTTATTGCCATTTTCCTTTTTACAGTGTCTCCCAGTTACAAGGAGTGTGATAGCAAAAATCTGAAATAGCATTTTGATAAAATAGAAATCACTGTTAGGCACTGTTACTTCATTTAGAAGTGTAAGAGATTTTCTATCACCCAATTTACTGCACTCTGTAGCTCGGGGGGAAAACGAGCAGCAACAACAGAATATACAAGACCACTGTGGTATTTATACATGTTGCTACATTTCCCAAGCTTGAATGGGCAGTTTCTTTGGAAAGCCAACTAAGTTAATAAAAGGCCAAATGAAAGTGTATAGAGTCTAGTTTTGTTTGACCTTGCCTGCGTTTCAGTTGATGAGTAATCTTTTCAACAATGGCAGTTCTAACCACATTAAAGCAAGCAAAGGCCCAGATACAAGAGAACGATGCTCCTTTCTTCTTCTCAATCTCAATATCCATCCCAACTTGGGTGGCTTTAAAAGAGGATTAGGCAAATTCATGGAGGGCGCGGCTATCGACGGCTACAAGCCGCGACGACTAGGCTCCCTATCCGTAGTCGGAGGCAGCTATGTTTCTGAATACCAGTTGCTGGAGACCACAGGAGGGGAGCGCGCTCTGGTGCTCGGGTCCCGCTTGCAGGTCTCCCTTAGGAACTGGTCGGCCGCTGCGAGAGCTTGGATGAGGGATGGCCGGATCCAAGAAGCTCTTCCTTCGCTCTTAATTCCAGCTGGAATCGAGGACCTGCGTACACGCAGCCCGAGGCGAAGGCTTTGCTCTGCAGCCGCGACTTACGCCGCACGCTCCTGTTGCAATCAAATATAACGACCGCGCAGGCAAGCGAGGCATGCGCAGAGCCGTCCTCTCGGGCAGCGGCGCGCACACGTCACGAAGAAGCGCCTCTGCTCTCTTTCGGGTCCTCCAGGTGGCTTCCGGTCCGTCGGCTTCTCTTGCCCGGGGTGCTACGGTTCTATTATGTCGCGACGGGCCTTGAGGAGGCTGAGGGGGGAGTCGCGGGGGCAGTCGCCTCTGGGAGGCCTCGATGTGGGAGGCGGCGGCGAGGAGGAGGAGGAGGAAGAGGACGGAAGAGGTGGAGGAGGAGGCGAGGTGCCGTCGTTGTCGGGGGCTGGAGGCAGCAGGAGGCGGCCCCGGCAGGAGCCGGCGGGTCGGGTCACCAACCTCTTCGAGCTGGTGAGGGTCGGGTCTGCTGAGCTGCCGCCAGTGTGGCCCTGAAGCGGGAGGAGGCTTGCCATAATGTCTCAGGAAGAAGGAGAAGAAGAGGCAAAGGCCCGCCGCCCGCTTCAGCTTCCGCTGCTTTCCCGTAGTAGCCTGGCAGATGTTTCCAAGAAGCTCAGAAGCGGCAGGGCGTGATGGCAGGCAGCAGGCTTTTTATTTATCCTCCACTGTTGGAGGCAGTTTGTGCTTCTGAATGCCAGCTGAGAGAGTTGCTGTTGAGCTCCGGTCCTACTTGCATGCTTCCCATAGGCCTCTTGATGGCCATCATGAAAAGAGAAATGTTGGACTAGATGGCCCTTTGGCCTGATCCAGCAGCTAGGCACTCCTTATGTTCTCCCTACCCCAGCAAATGGTATTCAGTTGAATACCCTCTCAGTATGTGGAGGTTCCACTGCTAGCTGTCATAGCAAATCAGAATTTCCTGACTGATCAGCCCTAAGGTCATGTAGTCCAGCATCCTGTTCCCCATAGTTACCAAGGAAATGCTTTTGGGAAGTTTAGAAGTAGGACCTGAAGGCAACAGTCCCCCCCCCCCCATGGCTTTGTATTGAGAAGCTCTGTGTGCCATGAAGTTGTCTAATGTGCCATGAAGTTGCTTTCTTAAAGCAAGCTGAGCTATTGGCACATATTGTGTGATGACATGAAGTTAATTTCTCCATTTCATGAAATGCACTTTCCTTTGACTGCTGCTAGTCAGCTTTGTTTCCTGGCCCTGCATTCTAATATTATAAGGGAGAGAGAAAGAAATGGGCCCATTTAATCTCTTCTCTTCTCCTTCCCCCCGTTTTATAAACTTGGAAAGCCATCATATATAGAATCAGGCCATTGGTCTGTCTAGCCCAGTAATGTCTACTCTGAGTGACAGTGGCTCTCTGAAGCATCAAACCAGAGGGCTTTCCTAGCTCTGCTTTTACAAGAAATTGAACTTGTAGTTTTCTCCATCAAAGCATGACTTATCACCAGGCTGTGGTGTTTCCCTTTTATATGATAAGTGAAAGAATCCATACATCTGCATTATTCTGCAAAATGAAACAAACACGACCTGTACTTTCATTTCACGGAATGATTAGGGAATGTGTCCTATTTGTTCAACTGGGCTAATTTTTACCTGCACAGATAACCAATGAAGAAGCAGAGGACGATGTAGCATCTAAAGAGGACAAAGATGATTCCAGGCTGCAGGAGGAGGGTGACACAGGGAACAAAGAAGGTCTCAAGAGTGACAGGCGGAGAGAAGGAGACGAGACAGAGCAACCGGACCAGATGGCAAGTACCCTGTAGGCAGCTGGGACAGTAACACACATAACTGTGCAAAAGAGTAGTGAGTGCCCCAGATGTATCCCTGGAAAAGGCAGTGTGCTCTTTCCTTGGGAAACACTTATGCATATAATATGAGGCAAGGCTGCTGTGACATAAACTCCTGACAAACTAGACTTTCAGGAGTCAGATGTGCTACATGATTGCATCTAATTCCTAGGAAAGCCACTATGCAAATGTGTCCTGTGTGTTAAAACGTGTGAATCAATAAATGATTTATTTAAAAATAAATTTTGAAGTAATGCTTAAGTTTTTCTCAGGACTAGTTTCCTTAGTTATGTTTCTACTTCTGATTTGAAGCTGCCATGCATATATCTTAATTGTACCATTTTCATTTTTAAAAGCCTATTTCAAATAACAAATCACGAAAGAAAAAGAAGAAAAGAAAGAATAAGAAGAATGCATCTGGCGAGTCTCTGGTAAATATGAACTAGGTTTGTGGGTTTAGCACCCAGAGGGGGATGCCAAGTGAGGCTGGCTAATGCATATAGGAAGGATAAGAACAGGTCTGGATGAATCCCACCATTCTGGCCCCTTTGGGATTTGAAATATTTATATACCCTTGTTAGGATTGGCTCTTTAAAATGTGGGAATGTAATTCCAGCCCCAGTGAAAGCTGATCAGCTAGATGTAGTGAACAGAGACTAGTGTAGTGTCATGACAGATACACAGCCACACTGTATTGGTAGAAGAGGGTGAAGAGACGTGTGCTAGGACAAGTTAAAGCAGTATGTTTGGGTATGTGGAAGGCATTACAGACAGCTCCTTTATCAAGGGCTGACTCTCAGAAGATTGCAGCTTTCTTTGTAAACTTTCATGTTTCTTAACAGTGCCCTGGAGATGAGGACGATGCAGAAGACATTGAAAGCATCCTTGTGAGGATTGAGAACTCCAATGGACCACCTTGCCAGAGCCAGAGCACAGTTATCACAGACCATCGGCCTTTGCTCTACATAGAGCACAGGTAAGAAGCCGAGTCTTACGAAGGCGTTTTCCTAACCTAGGGATGCTTGGGACTGGGAGCAAGTTGACCAAATGAAGTCTGTGGCTTGTGGAATGTTTGTGGGAGGAACCAAAATTCCTGCACAAAAGTACTTTTGCTTTAGAACGGAGGTGGCTAAGCTGCAGCCTTCCATATGTTGCTGGCCTACTGCTCTCAGCATCCCTGACCATTGGCCATGCTCACTGGTCACAGATTTCCTCCTCTGCTTTAGAGAGTGCTGTTAGAGCTTTTGTTGCTTCCTTTTCGCCATTTGTTTTGCATTTAGACACCCTTCACAGAAGTCTTTTATCTTCCTAATAAAGTCCCTGTTTTATATTGTCACATCAGCATGTATTCTGTGTGCTGTGGAGGTTTTGATATCTGGAGTTTCTGGAGCTTGCTCTTTATTTGCCAACAAAGTACCTTCCAGCATGCAGACTGTATGTCTTCCCCAAAGATGAATGGGGAAAACAATCAGGCTCAGTGAGGAACTTGTGTCTGGGAGTTGAGGCATGTTTTGCCACCTACCTTAGATTTTCCCATTTGCTGCTTTGTTAACTATTAAAGAGATTGGAGAAGGACCTAGTTGCTGCTGTGGGGAGTAGGAGTCCATGCTAGATGGCAGCATATTCTAGTCAAGGTAGTACCCGTCAGATGTTGTGGACTGCAGCATCTCGATGAGTATTGGCCATACTATCTGGGGCTGAAGGGAGCTGTGGTCTGCAGCATTTGGAGGGCACCATGTTGCATATTCTTGACTTAACGGCGTGTCCTCCAGCCATACCAACCAGCACTTCTTGCACCTCCTGTGCTGCTGCTACAACAGTGTCTCCAAATCCTTGGCCTGTCAAGTTACACCTGGGAAGGCAGAGCTGAAGCAGCTCAGTAGATGTTCCTTGTGTGTGTGTGTGTGTGTGTGTGTGTCCCTCCCAGAAAATAAGGCATGCCTCACAGGAAGCTCAATGCAAATACAATGAATTGTTGTCTTTTAAAATCATACATGTGTGGTGTATCCTCAAAAAGTGGAAGTGGTTGCGGTAGGCAATAATTGAACAATGGAGCTTGAGCATCTCTTCTTCACCCTCTCTGGTGGCTAAATTGTCTTGCCTCTTCCTATTTCAGCTTTTGCTTCTCCCCAGACTCCATGCACTTCTCAATAGTCCTCCCACTAGTCTTTGGTAAAACTTCTCAAAAGTCTGTGGCAAAACTGAACTTTTTTTAAAAAAACAACAACATATTTTTCTTAAGGATTTTTTGGTTTACAAAAGTTATGTGCAATGTCTCTTTTTTCCAGTTACATTTTCTACAGATCAGTTTCATTTGTTGAGACATTAGTGTAACATTAGGAAGAAAAAGGGGGAAGAGGTGGAGGGGGGGCATGGTGAGTGGGGGTGGGATCGGGTGGCAATGCTTCTATTCTACTTAGTGTAATTAAAAGCTGAACTTTTGAAGTAGCATGCGTTATGTAGAAGGGCAGATCAAATTACATGCTTCCCTCAGTTTATTGTTACTGCAGCATTTTACATGAATGACGCACCATTTTCACTCTGACCATTAAAATGTCTGCCTTAAGCCCTCCTTTCACTGGGGGGGGGGGGCGGGGGTAGTGGACCTGCCTGCGTATTTCAAACCTTTCTCCTCAACAGGAGTCAGAAATATATTTGAATCAAAACAGAGGGTTGCATTCTGAGAGGTCAGAATTCTGCACCGTATTTCAGAGAGTGCAACTGAATTCCATCCCTGTTTACAGTTGCTTGTAGGATTGCTGGCAGTTTAGTGGTGTGTTAGATGTCTTGCACTGTTTGATCAAGAGAGGGCAGTATTGGCACTTTCTGTTTCAAAGCTATTTTGTAGCAATACTGAAAGGGCAAGGAGTGGTGAGATAAAAATACAGTATTAAGCTGCCCTGCTTCTTGCTGTGTTTGTTTACTGTGGTCCTTATTGCTTCTGCCCTTTTAAATATAGCCTCTGCTCCTCCAGTAGTAGAGATAAGTGAAACACTCAGAAGAGGTATAGAAAGAAATGTAAGGCTAGGTAGGGTGTTTCAGCAAAGGGGTTGCTGAATATACCTTTTGGGAAGGGCCTCTGCCATGCCTCCCTTACTGTAAGCTTGAATCTGTCTTCCAGAACATCTTCATCAGGGATAGGAGAATTTTGTGGCCCTCCAGATGTTGCTGAACTCCAACTTCCATCATCCATGACCATTGGCCAGCAATCTGGAGAGCCATGGGTTTCCTGTCCCTGACTTACGCTTAAGCAAACTGAAACAAATTGGTGTTTGTCACCCGGCTGCCTCTGGCTCCATCTCTGCTCCTTCTCTTGTTGCATAAGAACAGGCCAAAGGTCTGTCTGGTTCTCAAAGTGGTGAATCAGATGCCCAGGGGAAGCCCAGAAGCAGGACCTGAGCACAACAGCGCTCTCCCCACCTGCTGCTGAATTTTAGATTGTAAGCTTCTCAGGGCACAGACCTGTTTCTTGTTCTTTGTATATAATTAATAGAAATAATTAATATAAATAAATAAATAGGTGGATTTGTATTACATTTTTTTTCCCCAGGAACTTGAATCCAGAAACAGAGCTGAAGAGATATTTTGGGGCCCGAGCAGTTCTTGGTGATCAGAGGTAAGTTCAAACTCTAGAAGTGTGAAGCACGTGCTTAGTTAGGTCCTGTGGGAGACTAAAGCATCTGCCAGTTGTCCTATGAAAACATACTTTTTGCTTAAGCCTCTTAGGCTGAGGAACTCTGAATGCCTCTTGCTTAACACTCCACTTTTAGACTGTCTCTGAGACAAGGGATGTTGTGGAGATCTCAGACAACACAGAGTGCTGAAGACGAGGGAAATGGGTCACCAGCACAATAGCTTCAGTGTTTCCTTAGAGATAGTGTCAGCTTTTAACCCTTTGTGCTAATCTAAACAATCTCTTTAAAGCCCAGCCTACAAGTGTGAGGTGCCTGGATGCGGACAAGTACTTGTAGGTCATTCGGATGTGGTAGGAAAGAGGACATGTTGGTGACTTTGAACCATGATTATGCTGCTGTTCCAAGTGCAGGAAGCAGCCTATAATTTCTTCAGGAAGGCAGGGAGCCAACACAGATATCTGAAGGTTCAGGAGGCATGGTCCCAGTTCTGGTAGTGTGCTGCTGTCCTAAATACCTGTCCTGTTGAGCTTCTTTTCCCTCACCGCCTTGCCATCCCCCAAGTATCAATTAATCAGCTGAATTTACTGAGGCGCTACGTATGACTCTCTGGTTTATTTACAAAGAGCGCGTGAGCAGCTTGCAGCGTCGGAGTTAAACAAGTTTCCTCTCTGCGTGGGAGATCTTGTGGGTGTTTGCTTCGTTTTGGTGCATTTTGTAATTTTTTGTGCCGTGCTAGTAGTTGATGCTTATAGGTCTGTTGCTTCAGCAAGATAGCGGCAATTACTGGCAGAGCACAGCAAAGTGTAGAGCAGCCTTCACTAACCTGGTGCCCTGGCTTGGACTACAGTTCCCATCAGCCCCAGTCAGCAAACCTTTGCTGACTGGGGCTGATGGGGGTTGTGGGAGACAACAGGTGGGGAAAGGCTGAAACAGAGAGAAATCTGCTAATGAAAAAGATGGCTTTCTAATTAGGTGGGAAGAGATGATATCTGACCTTCCTAATTCTGAGAGACCAGATTGCATTTTTTTTCTTCTCATGTTATTTGTATATCACAAAAATAGCAAAAAAAAATTAACAGTAATATCTATAAGGTATGGTTCATTTTTAGTGGCCGGTACCAGATTATATTTATCATACACAAGGAGGTAACCACAGGAGGAAGCCAGGGTAGGTCAGTCACATGACAGAGTCCTTTCATGGTAAAAGAATGCTCCAAATGTAGCCATCAGCTCTGTGGACTAGAAGACCAATCTGGAAATTAGATAAGGGCTCAGGTAAATAAATGCCCCTTAAGACAGGGCTCATTGGAAATCTGGATAGGAGATGAAATGCTGAGCCATCATATGGAGCAGATTGAAAATTGCATTTTTTGTTCTGTTTTTAATGTTTTATTGTGGGGGGATTACTGTGTGTATTTTTATTGTTTTATTGGAATGTGGCCACCCTGAGATTGTTTGCATTAAAGAATGGGATATAAATTTTATAAATAAAATAAATATCTAAAGTAATTTTCATCAGTTTGTTCAGCTAAAATAACATTGTATTTTAATATTTTGTTGGAAGCCACCCAGAGTGGCTGGGGAAACCCATCCAGATGGGCAGGGTATAAATAATAATAAATAATAATTATTATTGTTATTATTTTATTTTGCCTGAGTGTTTCTGCTTGTTTGTGTATGTGTCTCTCTCTGTGTGTCACTGTGGTAAACCTTGTGGTATTCATTGGTCTTGCATTCAGTCTGCAAGTTCTATTTCTTCTGCAGGCCACGGCAGAGGCAGCGCCAGTATGTCCGCAGCACGTGGCTGACAGTGCCTAAGAACACTTGGCCACGCCATAGCAAAACAGGTGAGAGGCTTTCCCCACTTCCCTCAGGTGCTCTGTGCACTCCCACTGGCTTTACACCTGCGTTGGAAACACATGCCTGGTTGCTGATTCCATCTTCATAGCTGTTACTTTAGTGCAATCTTCCCCTTCCACTTAGTTTCCTCCAGATGTTTTGGACTAGAACTCCCATCATTCCCAGCCCAATTTGGGGCAGGCCGCTTTATTTTGTGTGTGAGGAAGTACATCTTCACATGTCAAGCAGCAGGCCCGCATGTGCTGAGCTGACATGTAGGAGCAGTGTTTGTATGTCACTCCACCCACCTTTCTCTTTATGTGACCAAAAGGAGGTCTCTTCTTCTGTGCCTGGAGTCATTGCACAGTCTAGCTTTCTGGAAGATGTCGGAAAGGAAAATTTATCTCCTTATCCAAGTATCTATAACCCTGACTGCCCACACTTCTTTGCCTTTGTGCTTGCTTGGAGCCTCAATTTGTTTTTAAGCCTGGAGAAAGCAAGAATCCTTGCTTTGGCGCAAGAGCAGGAAACCTTTGACCTTCCAGGTGTTGCTGAACTACCACTCCCATGAGCCCCAGCAAGCATGGCCAGTAGCCAGGAATGATGGGAGTTGTGGTTCAGCAACATCTAGAGCAGCCTTCCTAAACCTTGGGTTCTTAGATGTTGTTGGACTCCAACTCCCCCTAGAGAGTCAACTAACAGAACTAGTTGTTGGGTTGGGCATGTTCCCTTAGGTGCTGTAAATATATTGCATCGTGCATTAACAGTCCTTTTTCTCTTCCTTTCCCATCCCCAATTCTGCCTAGGCATATCCATGGCGCTGCTAGAAACAAAGCGAGGGGTACAACACTTTGCATTTGAGCACCATCGAGAATACCAGCAGGTGCAGTTCAAGTTCTTGGATGCCGTGGAGTCCATGGATCCAAACAATCTGGTGGTAGGTTCTCAATCGGACAAGGCCCTGCTGCGATGATCAGAGCCCACCTGTAAGATTGGCTGCCATTTTTACTGTTGCCAGTAGCTGGTCTCTGACTATCCAGCAGTCTGCCAACCTGTATCAGGCGATCGCGTGTTGAACGTTTTACAAGAAGGACCCTCCTGTGTCAGAGCAATGGTCCAGGTAGCTCAGCATTCCATCTGTGGAATTGCTCTGACCCAAGGCTGGCAGTGGCCACTGTAGGAGTTTCACAAGCAGGGCATGTATACTGTGATGTCCTTACACTCTGATGGTCAGAGGCGGACAGCTGGAAAAAGTGGTTGCGACCAGCATGGGCAAGTAGTGCCATGTCTTGGGACCAAATGAGATGTTTCTTTGCTCACATAGTTTGCCATGGCTTGCAGGGGCAGGGAGCCAAGTCAAATTGTAGCCCTTTGCCCCATAGCCACAGTCGTGATCATAATTTCTCCTCTCCCTGCACAACCTGAAGGGGAGCTTCCTTTGGTATTCCCCATCAGCCAACAGAATAATTGAATTGTAGGCATGGGTGGGTGAGCGATTCTGGTTGTGAATGTGGCAGGGGGAAGTGGTTAAGAAGGCTCCTTCCCCTTCTGTTTTTAAACTCAAACACAGCAGAAAACAAACTGCATGACAAATGTCTTGTCTAGTTTGGTCCTCGGAGTATAGGACAATGAGTTTGTTATTACATGGAGATATATGACAAAAGATGGCAAACCCTGCTGCATTCTGGGCTCTAGTCCTTCACGGTACATAGCAAAGTCACAGATCCTGCATCCTTTTGCCCAGATCTTATCCACAATGTTTGCCCATGTTTGTAAGATTTGGACTGAAGGGTTCAGTGACTAAAGAGACCCTTGATGGTGGTGGGTTTCTAAAACGTTATCTGCTGCCAAGTTTTTGTGTCTTGGAAGATTTTGCTACTAGTGACTGATGTTTTCACCTAATCCTTTTTCAAAAGCAAGCTATATCGGTAGCATCACAACAGCCGGAGGCGGTGAATTCCAAAGGCTGACTCTGTATTTTGTGGGAGGGTAGCTGGAAGTTCCTCTTTTCATAGAATCATAGAATCATAGAGTTGGAAGAGACCACAAGGGCCATCGAGTCCAACCCCCTGCCAAGCAGGAAACACCATAAAACACTCTTTTGTAGCTCTCTTTCTGAAAATTTAAAAATCACTTTTGGAATTGCGATATAATTATGTTTGTTGACGCTTTGGTCTGTACTCCTGGTCCTGTGGGGAATCATAGAATTGGAACGAATGCCCAAGGCTAATCTAGTCCAGCCCTCTGCAATGCAGGAATCTCAGCTAAAGCATTCATGACAGATAGTCATCCACTGGAGGTGCTTAAACACCTCCAGTGAAGGAAAGTCCACACCTCCCAAGGGAGTCCGCTCCACTGTCAAACAGCTCTTACTGTCAGAAAGTTCTTGCTGGTGTTTAGTCTCAGTCTGCTTTCTTGTAACTTGAAGTCATTGGTTCGGGAAGAGGCAGTCTGTTCTGTTACTCTATGGAGCAGAACTCTGATGTGGAACAAGTCTCTCCTGCAGCGCAGAGGTTGCCCTGCCTGTCATATAGGAACTTGATTTCCACATTGGGCTTGCAGCCATTGTTGTTGACCTGGATGAACTCATCTATAAAGCAAGCCCCTGGCTGAGGACGCCCCTCCTGTCTGGGACAGAAGGTGGGGGTGAGCAAAGAGAGCGCTGAGTGGATTCTAACAAGCAAGATTTGAATAGGCAGCTGTGCTATTTTTAAACTTCTTTTTCCAGATTTGAAGAAAGGAGTGCCTAATTTCTCTTGGTACTTTAGCAGAACAGGCTCTGCTTTGAGGCTTTACTGACCATATCCTGGTGAATTAAGTTGGGCAACAACTTTGATGGCACACACAAAGCAGGCAAATCATTCTTGGCCTAATATTAGCATAATCAGGACATTGAGCTTGGAGAGCCCCCAGCCTCCCCCCCTTCCCCTTCCCCGATGAGGGCAAACACGGCTCTTTGAAACTTCACTGTTCTGTTTTTTAGATAGAAGACCCTTTGTCTGGGGAAGACTCACGCTTTGCACTCTCACCACTCATTGCTTGGGCATGGGATCTGTGCTTGATGGGCGTCTTTGGCTTGGGGAAAAACAGAAGGCAGCAGCTAGAAGCTGCAGCTTTGCAAATTCAGATGACACTCAGTTGTCGCAATGCAAGCCTTGGCACAGTGGGTCATGGTCAGACCAAATGTCTGCTGAGTTCAGCATTCTGTGGCCTACAAGTGGTCAGACAGATACCCCACAACTAGAGCTGGGTGGTCCTGTTATTTCCCAGCTAATTGTGATCAGGATAGGGGTGGGTTGACGTTGCGATTTGCAGGCATCAAAGCTTATGGTGTGTGCAGTCCCTTAGGCATGGTACGACCCTGTCCTGTCCTATCCCACCAGCATGTGCCTCCCTCACATCACCTTCAGCTACCTTTGCTTCCTTCAACTCCAAGGGGTTAGGCCCTTGTTGACCAATTGACTAGTCAAGATGTCCTAATGTGACTCCTCAGGTCATCAACTGCCTCACAGTACAAGTTCGGAAATTAGTTGTCTCGTATGCATATGGTGGTGCCTAATCAGGCTGACTGAAAACTTCGTAGTGATTCTGGTCAGCCCCTCCCCACCCCCACCCCGGAGATCCCTCTCTAATCTTATATCTGTTTTATTGCACCATTCACAGTTGATGGGCTTGGGAGTTCATTCAAGGTGAAGTGCAGCCCATTGCAATTTCACTTAATACACCACTTCGGAGCAATCAAAGAACTGAATGTTTCATATCTTGGAGTAATTGTTTGTTCCCTAGCCTGTTATTATGTAGCCTGCTGTTTTCATGAAAAGTCATCCTCCGGATCAATAAAATACGAAGAGAAGGAAATGGCCATGTCACGGATTTCAAAATGCTTGCTTCATCTGTCTGCTTGCAGCTTTTGCTCCAGATGAACCCTTCGCATGTAGACTCACTCTTACAGCTCAGTGACGTCTGTCGGATGCAGGAGGACCAGGAGATGGCCAGAGACCTTGTCGGTAAGAAGCTGAGGGCAGCCAGAGTGGAAGCTGGGAGGGCTGTGCTGTGTTGCTTGAGCTGCTCCTGGAATTATGGTTCTCCCCAAAATGGAGGAGGGAGTCTAGAAGGATGCATGTGTTCTAAAGAGGGCCATGCCTTCCAGAATAGGGGATTGTGGGAACCATATGTGTCACCAGCTAGTAATCCAGAGCATTGCTATTCATCCCCTGGGATGCTACTGTTTCATAGGACACCTGGATTAGGAAGCACCTTCCACTTCCTCTTTAGAGTCAGTGTTGAAGGGAACAGGGCCTTCTCAGTTGTGGCACCTCATCTATGAAGTCCCCTTTCAGTTCATCATGTTCCCACTCTAGGCATTTCGACAACAGTAGAGTACTAATTTTAGTATTTCTAGCATTTAGTGGAACCTGGGTTTAATGCTAATTTGACAGAGAAATGGGATAACAATATTTTAACAACAAAAAAACAACTCCAAAGATGAGTGGTGTCTCCTGCCTCTAGTACAGGGGTAACCAATATAGCGTCCTCCAGATGTTATTGATCCACAACTCCCAGCATCACCAATGGTCAGAGATGATGGAGGTTGCAGCCTACAACATCCAGGTGGCATCATGTTAGCTCTGCTCTGGTGCTACAGGAGGGAACACACACACACACACACACACCAGTTTCCTAGGTAGCTTGGACCAGAATGGGATTGCTCTTGTGGCTACCTCTGCCTGACCTTTTTGCTTCCACCTAAACATGATACCCACAACAGCAAAAACCAACACTAAAACTTGCTTACTGTGTGTTATTAAATCTGTACTGCATAGTTTGTTTACATTGCATAGTGTATATATTAGATTTCTGTTCTAATACTTCAAATGCATTTGCATCACTCAGGCAGCTTGGAACAGTTCAAATCACAGTATCATTAAAAATCTACAATATTGTTATGTCGTTGCTAGAAATGGAGGAAGGCCTGTCCACCACAGCTGAATACCAGTTGCAGAAAACCACAGAAGTGGGGACTGCTCTTGTACTTGAGCCCTGCTTGCTGATTTCCCATAGGCTGGCCCTGTGAGAACAGGATGCTGGACTAGATGGGCCATCGGTCTGATCCGGCAGGCTCTTCTTAAGTTATTATGATCTTAGGCAGCATGCAAGTTGGTAGGGAGGTGGTATCCTGCACCCAAGCCATATGGGCTTAAAGTATTAAAATTGAATACCTCGCCTTGTTTTTGAAGAATATAATCAGTACATGAAAGGCTACAGAAGGTGACTCAGCCATGCCCCACTCTTGGTGCCTCTTTTGCAGAAAGAGCCCTCTACACCCTGGAGTGCGCCTTTCACCCAATGTTCAGCCTCACCAGCGGGACCTGCAGACTGGACTACCGGAGGCCAGAGAACAGGTAAGAGTCCCATTGACAGTGCCGAATGGGAGTTTGCTTGCTCAGTCAGGACTTCTCACTCTAAAGATAGATGACTTCTTTGCACAAGCCAGGAAAGGAGTTGAACCAGAATGTGCTGCCCTTCATGGCTGATCAAGCCTGTTTATGCCTTTTTCCATGCCCAGACTGAATTGTTGTTGTTATATTGTTAATCATTCATCTTTGCTTTTTCCCCCTCTCAGAGCCTTCTATCTGGCTCTGTTCAAGCATATGATTTTCCTAGAGAGGAGAGGTTGTCCTCGCACCGCCCTGGAGTTCTGCAAACTTATTCTGAGGTAACTACTGGTTCTTATAAGGCAGCTTTAGGCCTCTGGTCTCTCTTTTAGACTTGGTGGGAGGACTGACCAGCACACCGTCTCCCATCTCTACTCTGAGCAGGAGTGTGTTAACATACTGAGTCTTTAATTTCTCTAAAAGTTTTTAAGGGGGCAGTTAACCCCCTTATGTAGACATGGAGAAGGGTTGATTAATTTGCTGGTTGGTCTTGACTATTGCTGGTTGGTTTTGCAATAGACTCACATGGTTTTTAATCTCCCCACCCTTGAATTCCACTCCCATCTCCAAAGCCTTGATCCAGAGAATGACCCGCTGTGCATACTGCTGATAATTGATTTGCTGTCGCTACGAGCAAGAGAGTACGCCTTCCTGACACGCATGTTTCAGGAGTGGGAGGTGAGTTGCTAGTGGGTGGCCCTGGCAGGAAGTGTGCTGAGAACGGAAGAGTCTGGCTGAGTTGCCAGAAGGTCACACCACCACCTGCGGAAGAATTAGGTGTGAGTCACTCTGGCCACAGCCTGTGGTGCTTCCGATTCCTCTGGAGCTGGTCGTAACTGCAGCCTGTTCATGAGCAACTCTTATAATGCAATTTACCACTAGAGTTACTGTTGACTTTCCGTGTTTGGTTTTATGGACTGTTAATGTGTTGCATTTAACTGGTAATTTTCTTTGTGGCCGCATTTAGGGTCAAAAAATGGGATACAAGTTTCTTAAAAAATTAGCTCAGCTGTCAACCAGATACTTACATAGCTTCTCTTCCTCTTCTCTCCCCCCCCCTTCCCGCCCCCACCTTTAGGGTCATCGGAACCTGTCTCAGCTCCCAAACTTTGCCTTCTCGGTCCCTCTGGCATATTTCTTTCTGAGCCAGCAGGAAGACCTCCCAGAGTCAGAGATCAACCAAGCCCACGAAAGAGCTGCCAGCCTCATTCGGCAGTCACTGGTCATGTTCCCGAATGGTGAGTCTGTCTGTGTAAAATGTTCAAAGATGGGTGTACAGAAGGCCGCAGCTGTGAATAAAGCCCTTCATATTCCCTCAGCAGTGGCGGCTCCGGGAGGGCAGTAATGCTAAACCTCAGAGGGGGGTTGGGTTGCTTTAATCAAGATTTCCCGTGACTGGTCGTCTCCTCTTTGTCCACGCTTCCCCTTCAAGACACTGTCACGCTTTAGCCAGGAGCAGCACATGGGTCCTGCCTTTCATCATGCTGTGACTGCCTAGTCCCTGGGAGGGGCCTGCCCAGTTTCCCCTTCCAGCCCCAGGCTCCAAAGGGATATAAGGTCTGCCAAGACAGCCTTGCATGGCTGAGCAGTGAATGTCTTCTGCTCCAAACAAAGGGAGTCCAGTTTGGGCTGCTGACCCATGATAAGGCACACCCTTTCTGCTCCTCCACAGCGACTTCAAACAAAACCCCTTAAAAATAATAATTAGGGGCCAGAAAAAGTTCTGTTGTGTGGTTTTAATGGCACCTCACTTCTTGCAAGTCCATTTCATTCAGAACTTGTTTCTGTGGTGGGAAGAATAAAAAAACAAGAGGCAGAGCAATATTGTGACCCATTTTGAGTACCCGAGCAACAGCATTTGTGGCGGTTGGAGGTCTTTCCCTCTCATTTCTTTCTCTTCATGCCTCTTCCAGTTCTTATGCCTTTGTTGGATCGCTGTAGTGTGCAGCCAGATTCCACAGTAGCATCCCATGCATTCTTTGGACTGGACGCCCAGTTGAGGTAAGGAGTGTGTGAAAATGCTCTTTGCAGTCCAAGAACATGCAAGTCTTACAGGAATGGAGTGAGGCGGTTTGTGGTGTCAGCAGCTGAATCTTCTTATTGAATACTAGCAAGATTGGAGGGAGGTTTTTCAGAATACCAAGGGAAGCATCAGAACCAGAGGATTGCATGTCAGCAACGTGAGGTCAAACTGAGAATCGGTTGCTGACATGGGTGCTCGTGTTGTCAGTTTCTGGGGCCAGTGGCAGTCAGCAGGAGAGCAGAAGCTTCTTCTAATGCTTTCAGCAAGCATCAAGGGATCTCTACAGCAAAGAGGCTGGGCAAGTTTCTGGTTCAAGACTGTCTGGTCTGTTGTTTCTACAGTGTCGAAGGGGCAGGTCACAGTCTATGGAATGGACATAAGGATGACCTCTGTGTTTGACCCTTTCCCCCAGGACAAGGGCAGGATAAAAGTGTAATGTGTTGTGCCCTGCTAAAAGTGAAAGTCTTCATCAGCCTTGATGCCTAGTAGTGGAACTGAGGCCTTCTGCTCTTGTTTCTCTTCCTTTGAGTTGTCCTCAGCAAGTCTACCTCTAAGGCAGCAAAGTGCTTTAATCTGCCATGTTACCATGTTTCAAGGTGTCTCGTTTTCCCTTTGCAGTTCGCCCCCTGTGCTGAACCAGCTGGTTGCCCTCTATCTTGGGAGGACCCATTCCCTCTGGAAGGACCCGGCTGTCATGGCCTGGCTCGAAACAAACGTGCATGAGGTGTTGCGGATGGTGGATGCCAAGGACCCAATGTTGGAGGAGGCTGAGCAGAAGTGAGTCTCTGCACCTGCTCCAGGCTGATGGCGGGCAGAATTCATTCCCGCTCTGTCTCCAAGCATTCCCTGCCATATTCTGCTGACTCCTGCACCCTGTTACCCTCCTGTTGAGAGAAGAGAGCGTTCAACAGCCGGGGGGTGGGGGAGAGACATAGCAGGGCAGTGGGCTGTGCTTGGTGCCTTCTTAGATGTGCCAGCTAATTTGAGGGTGGTTGGAAAAGAAATGTTTTTGAAGCTATCAAGAACTGCCAACTGGGCTGACTGAATGCAGCTACTTTTGGGGGATTCTGGCAATCTGTGAGCAGCCCTGGGTGCCAATGTGTTTCTGCAGAGGAGGCCTTTGCTTACGTGTGGCTGGGAAAGAGAGCTCCGAGGGATGCATATAGCAAATTAGAGCCACTTTTCTGAAATATTTTTGGCCCTTAGGCGAAAGGCAAGGTACCAGAACGCTCCCAGGAATGTCTACCGTCATGTGATCCTCTCGGAGATAAGGGAAGCCACAGCAGCATTGCCTCCGGTGAGAGAATGGATTGGGCAGGGGCATAGCTGCACCTCACAAACCTTTTTTTTTTTATGGGGAGCATATCCTGTCAGTATCTCTTGCTTCTTCTGATTCTGCTCAATATGGCCTTTCTGGGCTCCCATATCACAGTTCTTTGGGCATAAGGAGCTGGCTGGCATTGAGCTGCCAATGGCCCATCCTGCACAGTGTTGTTAGCTGGAGAGCAGAGGCTTCTCCCAGCACTGTTGCCTGATAGCACTTAATGGGAATGTCTGGGACCTTCTGCATGGCAAGTGTGCACTGTGCCTCTCGTCAGTATAGCAAGCTTACCAGCTCTACTGCCATTTAGGCCCCTCCCACCCACAAGGGGCCTTGCTAGCCATCCCAGGGCTGCACCTGCCACCACCTTGAGGGCAGCCATATTTCTTCTTTCACAGTTCTCCCAGCTTGTACAAAGTTCCCTTCTTCTTTTGTCTCATATTTCTAGATTGTAAGCCTACAGGCAGGAACGCGTTTTTTTTGTGTATTTTTTTTGTGCAGCACCTAGTGCATATTTGGCACTTTATAAGTAATCCAGTAGGAAGCAGCAAAGGGAGGGAAGCGAAGCAGGGCCACTTCATCGGCTCTGCCCAGAGATCAGCTACATCAGGCACCTCTCCCTGAACTGTTTCCACTCAAGCTGGCCATTATGGGAACAAATATTTTAATTTTAAGAAGGGATGCCTGGATTTGCTTCTCTTTTCCCTTTGGGGACATGTATTTTAGATCGTAAGCCTACTGACAAGGATTGTCTTGTTAGTTACTGCTCTTCTGTAAGAGCCTGTAGGAGCCTATTTGCTGAAAAGCAGGGTAAAAAAATGCTACAACTAAATACAAAGATGGTGATGAGTTCTGACCTGGATTCCATTTCCCTCCCTCTCTCAAGGAAGTGACCTCCCAGCCGATAATGGGGTTTGACCCCCTGCCGCCTCTGGACTCCATTGTTTCGTACACAAGGCCAGAAAGGTACCACCTGTTGCTGCTTCCTGCACACCTCCATCCAATTCAGTAGCTTGGATATTTACTTAGGTCTGTGTCAGCCTGGGGTAGACAAAAAACCCCAGAAAGGACCAGAAGTGGTCCAGTTCTCTGAATCTTTTAAACATGCATTGTGTTTGCGAGTTTTTATACAGGCAGTGGAAGCTGGTCCATTAGGGCAAATGGGGCACTGCTCCACCAATCTCAGTCTTCCCTGAAGGCCCTGCTTCCCTCAGTAATCTCCCCCGTTTACTTACAACCAGCCCAGCAGGTGTCACTGCCTGTCAGCTTCTTCCTCCTCAGCCTCAATGCTGCCCTTGTAGAACTCAGCAAGGAGAAGGATGGGGACAAAACTAGAAAGCTAGAATTAGTTGATTCCACCTCTCACTTAACTCTGGCTCCTCTTGGTCTCCCTGCTTACTAGTCCCAATGGACACCAGTCAGCTGCCTTATTCCAGGCCAGCCTACCTGCCCATCGCGCTCATTATTGTCTTCTCTGAGTAGCAGAGGTGCTCTGGGGAATCAGGTAGAGAATGTTCTTTCCCATTGCCTCCTATTGGAGATAACAGGGATGGAACCTGGGACCTTTTGCCTGCAGAGTAAATGCTTTGCTCATAAGCTGTGGTCCATCTCTTCCTCAGTTCATCAAAGACCCACCCACCCTTCCCCATGTCACTTTGTTCTTCCCACACAGTGGGCCAAATATTTATTCTTTTTACATTGCCTTTTGTATCCCATTGTTCCTCCAAGCAGTTCAGAGGACATAAAATCTGCCCCTTGCCCCTGTGATTGGTCGAAGTTTACCCACTGAGTTTCATAGTTGAGTGGGGATTGGAACCAGAGTCTTAGCTTAGTCAAGCACTAAGATCTGTTACACCAGACTGTCTTTCTGGATAGTAGTCCAAAATTGCACGCTCCCTGGATCATGAAGGGCCATGACATGCCCTCTCTCCTAGGAAAGAGGAGGAGGGCCATTTGTGACCAGACTTTCTCTTTTTTTTTCCAGGGCAACCCATCCAGCCAATGAAAGCACTTTATCTCTCTTCTTTCGCTCACTCTTGCCAAACTTCAACTTGCAGGTATGTTGAGTGTGAAATGACTGGCCAAGGTAAGGCAGATATGCAGGTGGCTGCATGCTTCTGAGTACTAGGTGCTGGGAACGGCAGGAGGGGAGAGTGCTCTTGCACTTGGGTCCTGCCTGCAGGTTTCCCATAATGGGCACCAAGTTGGCAACTGTGAGAACGGGAGGCTGGACTAGATGGCCCCCCTTTTGCTTGATTCAACTCCTATCAGCCCCATCTAGTATGCGTCTACAATCCAGTCTGCCAGGTTCTCCCCCGAGAAGACTGGAGTGTCCAGGCCTTCCTCCCTAAGTGTATAAGGAGCAGAAGAGATGGAGAATTTGCAGCAAAGAGACTGAGATGAGCTTCTTTCTAGCATTTCTTCTGAGGACCCCAAAGACTGGGCTGGTTCTCCTTCAGTGCCCAGCACCTCTTCCAGTCAAACTGCCTTGTATAACTCCTTGCCCTGTGCTGTGTTTCAGGGAGAAGTCAGAGCCGGTGGAGAGGAAGAGCCGGGTGCAGGACAGAATCTGAACCAGGGTGTGAACAGACTGATGGCAGCCATGCGGGACATGCTGGCAAATATCCAGTTCCAGGAGCCACCACGGGACGACAACCCCGAGGGGGATGGGGGAGAGTGGGACTAGGCCCTTGCACCCCAGAACTTCCTTTCTGCCCCTTCTGTAACTTCCCTTGCCACAAAATAAACAATCATAAGCCAGAGGGGTAGAGTGTCTCTGTGCCTTAAACATGCACACACCAGGAAAAAAGGGCATGGTTATCATCTTGGCACAACTGATAGGGCAGAAATGGCCCTTTGCTCTGAAAGCTGCACACAGTTGCTTTCATGAGATCCATGTTTCGCTAACATGCAACTGTCCTACCTAAGGAGAGGAGCTGCAAGCAGTAGGCTGGGGAGGCACACATGCCCCCATCTCAATTCCTTTCACTGAGAGATTTATTGTGTCCATTGCCTTCCTTTTCTCAGTGGCTCCTGCCAGTGAAACCACATAGGCTAGAGCACCAGCCTTCAGCTATTGGATCAAGACCCACTACCAGGTCATGGCCTGATCCAAGGTGGGATAGTGCAACAGTAGCAGCAACACCACCATATAACTATATGGTGAGGGGGGGGGGATGTGTTACCAAATGCATGTTCTGGTTAAAGACAAATCCTGGATTTGGAAAGGTTGAAGGCCATGGGGCTAGTGGATGTGTTTTAAAGTCGCTTGGAGGTGTTCCGCTAATCAGAAAGGATCTTTAGTGCAATTCAGATATGCTTTGCGGGAGGGAGGATATAGAAATTCTGTGTCAGTGACTTGCTCTATCAAAGTAAGCAAGATATAGAAGATCTGTGTCTCCTCGTGTTGTTATTCAACATTTAAAAATAGCTGCCTGGAGCAAACTTGATGTTGGGGAGGAAGTGTTTAAACTTTTTCACTTCCTGACCTTTTTCATGAACGTATTGCCCACCCAGAGCTGTTATTAGTTCCTTTGGGAAAAGACGGGTACCCAGGTTGTAGCTGTCTTGTTTCCCCACTGCATGACGCCCCAAGTTTATTAATAAGTGTATTTGTCAGGGGGAAGGAGAGGATTGTGAAAATGGGGGCGGGTTAGGCCTTTCTCAAGCACTGTGCTCTTGATCCAATGTGTCCTCATACCTGCCCTTAACATGCTTTTGGGACATCTGCTGACATCTTTTGTCATTTGGCTTTTTCTGGGCACCTGTGCTTGTGACCTGTAGGATTGGCAGAAGGGATGTTAGCACCCCAGACTCTTACTCTGTTCCTGCCTTTAAAGGGTACATCACAAATCAGCTGGATAATTCAATTTACACAAGCAGGAGCGGCTGCCATGCTCTGAGTTTGACCAAATAATACAATATTCTACTGAACATAATGAGGATAAAGTTGCTGCTGCTGCTGCTACCCTCAGAGAATGTCCACAGACTTGCCCTGGAGCTTAATCAGTGTGAGCCCCTCAATATTTTCCTGCAGCAGAGTGGGTGACTGGCAGCCCCCTCTAGTGGGTGCAAACCCCAAGTCTCTTCTTTCTTCAAGGGACCAGCACCCACAGTCCCACCCAAACCTTACTCTGGAGCTATTCTGCATTATTTCTTCTCCCCTAGTAGTTGTAGCAGAAGCAAAAGTGTCTGCTGCATTCTGACTGAGTTCTGCTGTGGCAACCAAACCTTCCAGCAGGCTGGCCTCTGCACTGGGCATGCTTGACTATTGGCCCTGGCTTTGCAGCCTCGGATCTGACGCCTCCTGAGCGGGAGCGGCAGGGGGTGGGACTGTGTTTTGCCTGCCTCTCTTGGCATCAAGGCAGACATGGTGCATCTGCTCCTCTCTTCACACTTTGAAGTGCTGCCTCTGGCTTGACTCTCAAAGGCCTCATTGATAAAGCTGTAAATAGAACTCTTGGCCGGTTGCTGGCTTAGAGGCATGAAGACATCCGCCAAAAAGAGGATGGTTATAAAACGTATTTTCTCTCCCGGCTCAGCCACCAGGCTCTGCTCCCAGCCAGGCAACCCCATGCCAGTGTTTTAGGGCTGCACTGAGTGGTTGATTAGCTGATTAAAAACCTTTTGATTGACTGAAAACACGGCACCTGATTAATTAGGCAAAGTATTTTTTTTAATGTTAATTATTCATGATAAAGATACTTCTTTTCATTGCAGACATTCAGAGGTTGGTTTTCAGTATGACTCATTCTGGAGTGCGTGGCAGATACCCTCTCTATTTAAAAGCACATCAAGCCCCTGCTATGAATAGTGACTTCAGGAGGGGGGGCTGACACTGGAAGGGCGAGAGTAATGAAATGACTCTAACTGGCAGCTGCAGCCTCTTTGGTTTGGGGAAGAATTGGGATCAGAATCCTCTTGCATCAACATTTCATTTGGCTTGGCCTTTTGTGGGCTGATAGAGGAGGTTAGCTTGGACTGTTTAATTGGAACTTGGAAGCTGGTCTAATGTGCCTTCTTTGCGAGTGTGTGTAGGGGGAGGTGAGTTACAGAGCAGGCCATGTTTATGGGGATATAGTGTCTGTACAGCTTCCAAAGGGCAGGGCGCCAACCTCACGCCTCAACCAACCATGGGAGTCCAAGGGCCTGCATAAATTGCAGCTGTTTCTTACACACACCACATGCCTGCTGAGGGATTCTCCTTGCAAAGACTGAAAACAAGAAGTGGAAGGAGCATAAAACTTCCCATGTCTTTATTCTACTCCTTCGCCTTGCACAGGACTGGAGTAGTTTGGTTAGTGCTACAGCTTGATCCAGATGATTGCGCTCACATTTTCAGAGGGACAGTGGCTGTTGCTGCTTTGTCCCTGTGTGCTCTGCTTCAACCTGGGATCATTTTCATGTTTGCTGGGCAGCTTCTCTCTCCGGAAGAATACCAGCTTGTCAGGGGAGAATATCAACTGGGACTGTGATACAGGGGTGAAAGTGTTAAACCCCCTTCCCTGTGTGCTGCAATCCTGACCCTCATTCCCGGTGACCTTTATTATAAAAGTAAAAGCAAGACCTCTTCAGTGTTCCCCATGCATTTAATGTCTGCAGCTGGTTCTCTGAATTAGCATCTTAAGAACATCACCACGTACTTTGGGCAGGCTAAAAATGCTTCTGCCCTAATTCAAAACCCAGAGTCTTTAAAGGAAACTACCCCACTCACCCTGGAATGCTGCGGCTTCTCTCCAGTACGAAGTGGTTAGCAGAATAGGGGTCAGCATGAGCTGGGATCTCTCTGGAAATGGGATGTTAGAGCAGATGGGACATTCGTCTGAGCCAGCAGGAGTATATGATTGCTTGCTTACTTCCCCACCCTTTAAAGTCCATGGGCAAGTTGAAACACTTCAAAATGGCAGATACACTCTAAGGATCAGCTTGTCTATTAATTGTCCACAAAATATGAAATGACGTCAAGTTATTCTCAAGCCATTTTTACACGAAAGCATGTGTTTTGCATGAATAGGTAAAAAATGGAGTTTGCTGTCCAAGTAGTTCCCACCTGGTTTCTGTTTTCCCATCATGGGGGCTGTCACAAGGGTTTGCCTGTTCTTGTACCCAAAGTTCACCCATATTTATTAAAGAGGAAAACCTGCCCCATACCTTAGGAATATAAGAAGTCTCTACTGGAATGGCTCATCTTATCAGCATCCTGCTCTCACCCTGGCTATCCAGATACCGGGGGTGGGGGTGGGGAGTGGGGAGTAAAGGTAAAGGACCCCTGGATAGTTAAGTCCAGTGAAAGGTAACTGTGGGGTTGTGGTACTCATCTCGCTTTCCAGGAGCTGAGACAGAGCAACGGGAACTCACCCCATCGCGAGGATTCAAACCACCGACCTTCTGACCGGCAAGCCCAAGAGGTTCAGTGGTTTAGACCACTGCACCACCCACGTCCCTACCACAAGCAGGACCTGAGTTCAACAGTCTCAGCTCACTGGTGGTTCCCCGTGAGTGGTATTCAGAGGCCTACCACCTCCAAGATGGGAGGTAACACACAGCCATCATGACTAGTAGCCATAGACAGTCTTATCCTCCATGAACTTGTCTAACTCTCAGGGCCATCCCCGGATGTTTTGCCGCCAGAGGCAAAAGAGAAAACACTGCCCTGTCACCACCTCTTCCTCTGTTGCCCACCCACTGCTGTGCACCCACACGGCATCACATGTCTGCCTACTGCCACCTGCCAGCCACTGGGCAGTACACAGGCATACAGAGGAAGAGGCTGACAAGTGCAGGGAAAGCTCCATGGAGTAAATCGGCCGCTCTCCCAGCTTTCTGGAACCTGCCACCCTGAGGGAACTGCCTCACCTCATGGGTGGGCCAGCCCTGCTAACTCCAGCTTGGTGGCCATCATTACATCCTGCGATAGCCCTTGTATCTACGGGTGAAGGGTGGTATACAATTTAGTACATAATAAATACGTAAATAAATACAGCAAATTCCAGACTTTAACAACAGTAAGCGCTGGGTGGATAAGTATTTTCTTTGTCTGCACGGAATCCTCCAACACTGAGCTTCCTTCAATGGACCGGTATTATAAGAAAAGGAGAAATACTTCTCTCTATCAACATTCTCCACCCCTAACAATTTTAAATGCTTCTCTTCTGTCCTCCCTTACTCGCCTTGTGTCTAAACTAAAAACCTCCAACTGTTGTAAAGGTAACTGGAAAAAAGTGATCTTGAACATAGTAACTGATTTTGTTTTGAGCAAATGAAATAAATATGACCCGTTTAGGGTCATAAATTCTCTGTCTTGCAAAACAAAGAGTCCATCTTTTCCTAGCGAGGAGAAACAGGCCCCTCTTCATGATGTACCACGCTGCTTTGAATTACGTAGGCAGTATCTTGTGAAATCAGCCAGTGAAACATGCAATGCTCTCTCCACAGAGTGAGTTGTTTGTGTCTCGCACGGCATGTCACGTAAATAGTTGCATAAGAAGTCACACTTGTATGTCAGACTGTGCTGCTTACAGGGCGAGTTTGACTGCCTTTTGCATGCTCTGCCCTACTAGGAATTGCTAACCCAGAGCTGGGGGAAACGGGACCAAGGCAAGGAAGTATTAGCATGCACAAATGTTGTAGTGTCATGGAAATGTGATGCTTGTGCATCGTCTAATAGGTGAAATGAGGAAAGTTCTGAAATGGAACTTATTTGTGCTGAGTCAGAGCCAGGTTTCGCATTTGCCTCTGAGTGGCCACTTTGAGAATGGGATGCTGGGCTGGATTGGCCATTTGCTTAATCTATCAGACTCATTTTACGTTCTTGCATCAACAGTTTTAGGGAACTTACTGGACTCTGAAGCTTTGATTTGGAGGGAACTGTACAACCCTATGTTTCAAGATTTTCATGAGAGGCCATTCTTTCTGCCCTGCCAATATCTGTAGCATGTTTGGCAGAACTTAAGGCAGGGCCTTCCAAGTGGCTTCCCCCAAACTCCAGAGTTCCTTGCAAGGGAGGCCCATGTAGCCTCTGATTACCTTCTGTCAGTAGGAAGAACATAGGAAGTTGCCTTCTGCTGAGCCAGACCCTTGGCCCCTCTAGCCTAGTATAGTCTGCACTCTGGCTGGCAACAGCTCTCCAGGGCTTCATGCAAAGGACCTTCCCAGTTCAGCTACCTGGAGATACTGTCAAGGATTGAACCTGGGACCTTCTGCACACAAAGCAGATGCTCCACCACTGACCTATGACCCTCTCCTAAAGGAGAATATTTTTAGTCAGACGAGGCTCCAAGTAGCTCCTCTTGTTTTATGCCCACTGCAGTGCTGCTATGTGTTCTACTGGCTGTTGTTGTTTGTATTGGTTGCACAGGAAAGTTGCCATTCCTCTAAATTCCTCAAGGCAGACTCTTTTTGCCAGACCATATTCACAGAGTAAAGTTTGCACTGGCTGCCCATATGCTACTTGGCCAGGTCAGGCCAATGAGAGATCAGGTGGTCGCTGAGATATCCTGTACCCAAGTTGTTAAAGGGCCTTCAAAATAAGAACAATGAACCTGGCTGGGTAGCATATGGGCAACCAGCACAAGCTTTCCATCACTAGTCTTACGTGCTAGCAATAGTCTGTCCCAATCAACAGTCTAGCAGCTGCATTTTGCATAAGCTGGAACCTCCAGACAAGGCCAACAGAGAGAGCATTGCAATAACTGAGTCTTGTCAATCAAGCTGGGCAATTTCCTCCAGTAGAAGTTGGTGGGGAATCTTCTGCAGCAGGGGGAAAAACCCGGAGTGTGTCAAACATGGGTGAAGCCATATTTGGGAAAACTTGACTCTTCTTCCGCCTATATGCAACCCTTCTCCTTTGTACTTGCATAAATGTAAGTTGAAGACGTCACTGAGATGGTGAGTAATGCTTCACTGCTGGACCCCCTTTTGCTTGGCATGGGGAGGGGGGGGCATCATGCCACCAGGATGTTAATGAAGAGGAAAACTCAGCCAGGCTTTAAGGGCAGTTTCATAAGTTCTCCCTGCCATTCAGCGCCCTCGCCTCCTGGGCTGTTATCATGTGGATCACCCTCCGCCCCTCTGCTGATGGGAAAGCTGGGCATATTCCTTTAAAAGTAAGGGAGATAAAGGGTTCTTTCTTTGCTGTGAACTCCTGCTAATCAGTTTACTTTGGGGAAGAAGCAAATCAAGCAACGGCACCCTTGGAAGGAAAATAGGACTTGGGAATTCAGAGCCGGGAGAGGCGGAAAGAAACTGGCAAGTTCTCCCCTTTTCTTTTTCTGGGACAGAGACCCAAAGGAAGAAACCAGGAATAAGAGAGCAGAACCCAAGAAGACACGGGCGTTGGGCTCTCCAGCGTATTGTGCCAAAGAAGGGTCACTGGAAGCGTGTTGCTGACTCTGCCACCTCAAAACTTTGTGTGGAGCATGTCTGGTCTCACAGCTCTTTTCTGAGACATCTACCCATCTATTCCCTTGGAGGAGGAGTGGCCACAGAAGTTTCTTTCAGGTTCCGCAGCCTACAGGTGAGTTCCCGGACCATGCTAACTATATACTTCTCCCCCAAGAGAAAACTCTGTTGCAAAATCCTGCGGGTCTCCTTTGTAATTCTGTAGCATTCCAAGGTGCCACCATGTCTGTGCCATCACCCCTGAGGGTGCTGCCCAGCCCCCCGAATGCCACTGCAGGCATTCCCATGAGCAACCAGACCAATGAGACATTCTGCACAAGCAGCCAGCAGGTAGTGATCCCTGGCGAACTCTTCCTGACCCTGGGGATCCTGAGCTTTGTGGAGAACTTGTTAGTGGTGGCCGCCATTGTCAAAAACCGGAACCTGCATTCGCCCATGTACTATTTCATCTGCTGCCTGGCTGTGTCAGACATGCTGGTGAGCGTCAGCAACCTAGTGGAGACCCTCTTCATGCTTCTGCTGGAGCATGAGATGATGGTTGTGCAGCCCACCACCGTGATGCACCTGGATAACGCCATGGACATGCTGATCTGCAGCTCCCTGATGTCCTCGCTCTCCTTCCTCGGCGTCATCGCCATTGACCGCTACATCACCATCTTCTACGCCTTGCGGTATCACAGCATCATGACCATCCAGAGGGCCGTCACCATCATCGTGGTTGTCTGGGTGGTCAGCAGCATCTCCAGCACCATCTTCATTGCCTACGATGGCAAGGCGGTCATCCTCTGCCTGGTCATCTTCTTCCTCTCCATGATCACCCTGATCATGGGCCTCTACATCCACATGTTCAGCCTGGCTCACCAACACGCCCGCAGGATCTCCAGCCTGCAAAGGAAGCAGTCGGCGCCCCACTTCACTAGCATGAGAGGGGCCATCACCCTCACCATCCTGCTGGGCGTCTTCTTCATCTGCTGGGGCCCCTTCTTCCTTCACCTGATCCTCATCCTCACCTGCCCCGAGAAGCCCGCCTGCAACTGCTACTTCAGATACTTCAACCTCTATCTCATCCTCCTCATTTGCAACTCTGTGGTGGACCCCATAATTTACGCCTTCCGGAGCCAGGAGCTCAGGAGGACTTTGAAAGAGGTGGTCTTATGCTTTTGGTAAGGAGCAGGCGGCACTGGGGGTCTGAGGGTGCAAGTAGCCACTGGGGCTCTCCTGCCCTCCCCAGAGGCAGCCACTTTGCAATTGGGAGCTCAGCGCCCCCTGGTGGCACTGGGGATGGGCAAGCAGAGGAAGCCTCTGGGAGGAGGTGCCAGGCAGCGTTCACCACATCCCACGGCCAGAAGGAGGAAACAAAGTGTGTGTGTGTGTGTGGTGGGGAGGGACGTTCTTTTGCTTCCTGACTGCCTTCAACCTAGAGGCATGGCTGAGATGTTGTATAACTCTCTGCTATTTCCTTGCTAGTGATCTAGGGAAGCCATTCATTCTTCCTCTGTGGGGGCTCCAGCCCGTTTCCGTCAAGGTGTGCAGAGCAGAGGGTGAGGATGACAATGGCAGGTGCAGCAACATTTTCCCAATGCAGAAGAAGGAAGAGTGTGTGTGTGTGGCTGTGTACACACTCCCAGTTGCGCTGCATCCAGTGCACAACAACCTTTGGTTTGGGAAGTGGTATACAAGTGATGTTAACCACAACCAATATTGATCCTCTCCTTTCTGAGGAAATGCTGTGTTTTGATGCATTCCCCGCCGCACCCCCCAAACCAGCTCTGATTTTACTTGTGTAAAGATACGCCCTCCCTGTGTTTTAAGCCAGTAATGTGTGCACAGCCTAAATATGTGTTTTGTATGTCAAGGAGCCTTACAGGGTAATAAAGAGGAATGTTTCAGAGTATGTGTGAGCAACCCCAGGAGGGCTCTACCTGTCTAGGAGTACAGGGTGGGGGGTCCAGTTTAGAGATGTGGACATCTTTTCCTAAAGCCATTTCAGCACTGGGAAGGAAATGCCCTAAAATTTCAGATGCTGCAAATATGTCCCGTCCCCCCCGCATTCTCATAAGACCTGACTGGCAGCCTCTGACTGTGTTTCAGTGGACTGCCCTCCCTCCGTCTTCTGACTTCATGTTTGAAGTCTCTACAAATCAATGCAACTCAATAAGTTGCAAAATGGTACCTCTGCCCGTATCTCAACCCTTTGTCCATAATTCTTACAACATTGTCCTCTCACTGAAAAATAGGCCTGAGTGATGCTCTGTTCTTATGTGAGATTATCTCTCTGAGTGGATCTCTGCTTCCCTTACGTGAGTGGATCTCTGATTGTTCCAGTTTCCAGGTCCTGCAATAGATGGTTGTAGCACCCCTTACCTGGTGGCTGGGCTACCTTGGGCCAAGCTTGGAGGAAGCATCAGGGACTCACAATCCTATTTAAGTTACTGGTAGTTCCTTTTCAGAACATGCTAATTAAAGTAGGAGTCAGTCTTCAGATTCATGGTGCCCAAAGCACAGGAGCCGCCTAGTGTTGCATCATATGCCACAGATGGGAGTTGCCTGTAAGGAACCTCTCACACATATCCCTGTCCAGACCTGTGCCACAGTGATGCTTCCATGCAAAACAAGACAAGCAATAGCTCATTCCAGGCATCACCCCTAGTAGATTGGACAGTAGCATAGCCCTGCTAAAGAAATGACTCTAAATCCAGAAAAGAGCCTTGCTATTTACATCCAGAGCTTTACCAACTGGGCAAACTCTTATTGCATGCCACGTAATAACAAACTTCAGTGGCATTGCCGATTTGATATTAAGGTTTGCTCTTAAAAGCATACTGTAGGTCTGAGCTGAGGCTCTTTCCTAAGATAGCAGGAGCAAACTCCTAAAAGCACAAGGAGAGCCCTGCTGGGAACCCAACAGGCCCTGTATTCTAACATCCTGCCTCCCATAGTGGCCAACCAGATGGCAATGACTTTATGCGCAGGGAAGCTACACGTAGGGGGCGGCATCAATACAGCTCCTTGCCAAGGGTGCAAGGGACCCTACAAATGCCTCTGGGAGCATGCCCACCAGAAGTGGGTGACCAGGAAATCCAAGACCAATGAAGGACAATTGTCTCCCATTAACATGAACGGCTGTCCCACACAGAAGACAGTTCTTTTCTGTTGCTCCAGAATCAGTGGCTGGAAAAGGCAGAGAAGTACAGTAGACTTCAATGAAACACGAGGATGGCCTTCCAGATAGTGGCAGCTGTTCAGCAGTGGTTTGGGAGCTGGTGGGCTCTCCTTCACTCAAGAAGAGGTTGAACAGCCATCTCACAAGGTTGTTGTATTTATATTCTGCATTGCAGGCCCCGTACAAAGTAGGAGGTGGGGCTAAGCAGCCTTCAAAGTCCTGTCTGATGCTGTGATTCTAAAAGCATCTGAGCCAAGAGTTCCCAAACTGGTTTACGGCATTTCTGTGGATTTGTGGTTAAAGGCAGGAGATAGCACATCTATTGCATAGAAGATTCATACTGCATTTTAATTGCTTCTTTTGTTTATTGTATTGTATGACAATTTGAATTCAGTGGAATACAAGGATGTGATTTAAAAATGCAATTAAAAATCACACAGCATCTAGTACAGCACAACACAATTGCTTCAACAGACAGACGACACCATTAACCATTTTCGGAGGGCCTGAGTGGTTTGGGAACCATTGGTCTGAGCCACATTGTGCAGAATACAAATCATGGGTCAGGATGAGGGAGACAGGAGGAGAGATGAACGGCTTATTAGTAGAAGGTGTATTCCGGAGAGCATAACAACTCACTTGCAACACTGTATAAGAAACAAGTTCAGTGGGTGTTTTTTGTGGGGTGTTGTCTTTCTCATATGCACCAACTGTGTGCATTCTCAGAAACAAACACACAAATACAGAATGCTGGGGGAGAAGCACACAGCACTTTTATTCCACCTTCTTACTATCTGATACACAATATTTTGTAGGTTTTTGTGGTTCATGTGGCATGAATGTTCAGCTAGCAGGTTCTGTGTGGGAGAGGAACTTGCAAGGGGGCTGCAACTATTTCTAAGAAGTGAGAGCTCCATCTGACCAGGGGCTTTTGTTTTGTTTGAGCGCTGCCACAATGAGTCATGCCTATAGGGGGGCGGGAATGGGTCCTGCCATTCAGCAGTCTGACTAGTCTTTGAAACACCACTCCCCCTGGGAGGGAAAAGGGCCCCACCTCCCTCCTCTCTCCTGTCAGTGGGCTGCAGCTGAGGTACCAGAACAAAATCACAGGCTCCTTTGCTTGCCCACCTCTGCCTCACATGCCTACCCATTGCCCATGCACCTGATGTATCATGCATATGGAGCATCCCTTGGCAATGGCATAAAAGTTCCATGCGCAAGTCTGTCGCTCATGTAGCAGGCTGGCAATCCAGAACATCCCTTCTACCCCAGGCTAGTGGCTCCCTCCCTCCATTCACAACCTCCTGAGCAGCAGACATATACATGTTCTGTGGCATTCCCTCCCCCCACCCCTTCTTATGCAGCAGCCTGGTTGTTCTGGAATGTGGGCACCATCTATTGCCTGGAGGTGGCACTGGTGTTTGCTGCCTTTGCCCTTCAGGTCCTCTTGGGCAAACATCCCGAGCTGGTTCTGTTTCCCCATCCAGGGAAGGGCCATTGCTCTGTGCTAGAGGACCTCTTCTCCTCGGTTCAATCTCTGGTGTCTTCAGGTAAGGCAGGGAATGTCTCCTGCCTAAAGCCCTGGAAAGCTGCTGTCAGTCAGTGTAGACAATACTAAGCTGGCAATCATCTGATGCAGCATAAGGCAGCTTCATATTATTCCAGCAGGATGGCTAACCTTTTTGTTAGAGAAGGACCTAAGTTCAGTGCTAAAATAACAGCAGCTTTGCATGAAGAAAGGCCTGGGTTCAAGTATGGCTGAGAAAAGATTCCTAGCTGAAAGCTTGATGAGCTGCTGCTGCCTGTTAGTGCAGACAATACTAAGGCTACATGGTTTTCAGTGCATCCATTCCTTGCCAAGGCAGGTGCTTTACCTGAGAAAGAGGGTGAACTGGCTGTTTGCCCACTGCACAGTCACACTCACACTTGAGTTCCTTTGTGTCTCTCCAAGGCCTGATGTGATTCTCCTTCAGGCAAGCCCTTTCTCCAAGCTCTGTCATCTCTGATTACTGCTCCCTGCTGCTCACTCTGCAAAAAAAGAGAGACCTCTTTCTGGGCAAGGCTACTCCCTAGGGCAGCAGCCACATCCACCATTCTGGGAATTCAGCTGCTGTGGGGAATGATCTCAGAGTGCTTTCCCTTGCTAGGAACCTGGCTGCATTTTACTGCCACTACAGATGTAGGAGGGACTGCGCAGGCAGGAAGCCTGGCAGAGAGGCTGGCATGGGATGACCATGAACAGGCCCTGAAGAAGAGGCAGAAAAAGGCTTAGAGGCTAGCAGAATTTATCCTAACCTGCAGCTAGAAATGTTTTCATAGAATCATAGACTTGTAGAGTTAGAAGGGGTCCTGAGAGTCATCTCTTCCAACCCCCTGCAATCCAGGGATCTCAACTAAAGTACCCATGCCAGATGGCCATCCAAGCTCTGCCTAAAAATCTCCAAGAAAGGCGAGTACACCAAGCAATGCTGGATTACCAAATAGGCAGAAGAGGCACCGGTCTATGGGACCCATGCCTTTTAGGGGCCCAATGACAACAGGTAAAATAATATTGATTTGATCTTGAAAGAAAATTACAATCAGGCTTTCTTAGTTCAATGCTATCCCTCTAGAGTGGGGGTGGTGGGGAGATTTCGACTGCCTAGGGGCCTCGGCAGGATTTAATCCAGCACTGCTTCCAAAGGAGTCTGTTCTCTTAGTACCATCAGAAAGTTCTTCCTGATGTTTAGTTGGATATTGGAATATCCTTTCTTGTATCTGGAAGCCATTGGTTCCGGTCCTACCCTCTGGAGCTGGAGAAAACAACCTGGCTCCATCCTCCATGTGACAGCCCTTTAGATATTTGAAGATGGCTATCATATCTCTTCTCAGTTTCCTCTTTAGCAGGTTAAACATACCCAGCTCCCTCAATTGTTCCTCGTAAGGCTCGGTTTCCTGACCCTTTGTGCATTAGGTGGAAAACTTGTCTCATGGGAACTATTTGTGTGTGTGCAGTTTGAGAATAAGGGATTATCAGTAAGGAGCTAGATTGTTATTTGATAAAGAAATAAATGAGATTTCTCCCTCCTCCCTGGACCCTGTTTCTTCCTGCTTTCTGAAAGAATAATTCTGGGGTGGAGATGCTTGTGGATTGGGAGGGCCGTCAATACAGATGGGAAGCCTAGACCAGACACTGGGGGGCGCTGGTATCCAGCAACAGGAAAGAGAGAAGCAGCTTTGCCTTGGTGGACAGCAAGACTTAACCCTGAGCCAGCCAGGATCCAAGCCCTGCCTGTGACATGTTGCCAGTGACAGAGCCCACGTGAAATCCTCTCAAAGAAGCATTGGGTGCCCTTGAGCACGTACAGAGTCCTGCCAAGAGTTCCCAGCCAAGCACCCAGCATCCCTCTGTGATTTAAGGGCTGGGCTTGCAGATAGGAAGATATCATCAGGCCTAGGCTGGCTGCTGGCGATCAGCCCCCTCTCCTTGTATTTTACTGGCTATGGGAGCAGGGAGGATGCTGAACCACTGCGAGGCCAATTGTCGACCTCCCTGCTTCCAGCACCAGCATATTTCTTGGGCAGGGTAAATGAGTGAGTGGCTGTGGGCCTTCCCGCCTTCAGTTGTATACAGGTGAAGCGGACCTTGGTGGGGGACAGGGCCGGATTTAGGTTTGATGAGGCCCTAAGCTACTGAATGTAATGGGGCCCTTTATATGTCCAGCTGTCCTTTGTCAACAACAAATTGTCACAGTTTTTTGTGTTGAATATATGCTATATGCAGGGCCCATTACTTACATCATAGGAGCCTACACAACACAAACACTGTTGCTGTATGTAGGTTTTATTTTATTATATTTCTTTTTTATCTTATATTTTGGAAATGTACATCCAGGTGTTTTTTTCTTTAGTTTTTTTGGGGGCCCCCAAGAGAGTGGGGCCCTAAGCTATAGCTTGTTTAGCTTATATCTCAATCCGGCACTGGTGGGGGAGCGTTGCCTCCGAAGGGACCCACCCGTTCCCCTGGCAAGGAGCTCCTGCTTTTTGCAGCCTGCTGTGGTTCTCGCCTGTCAGAGAGGGGGCAGCCTTTCCTCCCCCCCCCCCCACACTTAGGGAAGAGGTCAGCAGTCTCCCTCCACAGGCCTTTGTTCTCCCCCAGGAATTGCAACGACAACCCAGACACAAAGGAGGGCGTAGGGGGGAAATGACAGGAAACAGATCTGTGGGGCCCCTCCCCATCTCCCCACCCAGGAAAAGGGGGAGAGTAGGGAGAGGCAGCTTCCTGCCCGAGCTGGCTGAACAAAGGGGAGGCGGGCGGGGAGCCTCCTCGCTCTCTCCTCCTGCGCACCTCGGACCACGAAAGGGCTTTTGTTCTGCCGACTTTCCTCACCACCACCCGCATCATCTCCCCCCACTTAGGCGATGGCCCATCGCCCGTAGCCGCCCTTGTTCCCGGTTGGATGGCCTTCAGTTCCCCTTGCAAATTGCAAGCAGCCGAGGAAGAGAGACCCACGACGAGGCCCCACCCAGCGGGCAGGGGCGGGCTGGGCACTGCTGAGTCAGGGGGGTTCGCCCAGCTGGCAGTTAGTCAGCAGCAGGAGAGCACAGAGGCTGCGGGCAAAGAGTTGGCCAAGCGGCGAAAGGTTCGAAGGAAGCGCCCGTCATCAGAGCCTCTAGGCGGCTCACCGGAAGGAAACACGCGTGTTCAAAACCGATTGTTAAAAGCACCCCAACCTCAGCAAAATACACAGAGCTTCAATGCAGGATGGCCCCTCTAAAATATATATATATCCCTCTGTCTTCAAAGGGCTGGGTGGGCGGTCGTGATATCAAGACAAGCGGAGAAGCCCCCAGTCACAAAGCAGAGCGTGCTGTCTGGCTGGGGAAGAAGGAAAGAGGCGCGCCAAGGAAGGATGCTTTGGCGACCCCGTCCGAGGCCATCAAAGGCAAATCCAGGACTGGGGCGAGGCTGAAACTTGAGACCTGATAACAAAGATGCCCCCCACCCAAGAGACATCCCAGGAAAGTGGCTGTCCCCCTCACGCACCCCCAGGTACCGCAGCGGCCCACCCGCCCCACTCTGGGATGTGAACCTCCAAGTCGCTTCAGGCAACAGCCTGGGATGCCTCCTGCATCAGCCGCCTCCCCTGGGCCTTTTCTTTTGCACGGGCCTTTTCCTCGATGCCGGCTTGCGGGCGGGGCGGGGCGGGCCATTCCCTGCCCCAGCCTGGCCGCCCGCTTTGTGCCAGGCAGCGCGGCTCTGGCCGGCGCCGAGGGATGCGCTGCTGGTGCTGATGCTGCAGGGATGTTGCAGTATTTTGCGGCGGCGCCTCCTGATTGGCCGCGGCGTCGGCGCTGACGTCAGCGCCCCGGCCTGGGTGCAGCGGGAGGCGCCTATAAAACCCGCCGGCAGCAGCCTGGACGCCTCCGCCAGCCGCTCCGCCAGCTGCAGCCGCCGCCCACCCACCCGCCTGCCTGCCCGCAGCCGCCCCCCCGTAGCACCAGCCGCAGCAGCATGAGGGAGATCGTGCACATCCAGGCGGGCCAGTGCGGCAACCAGATCGGAGCCAAGGTAAAGGCATGGGGAAGCGGAGACGCGCGCTGCTGGGGCTGCGGAGCTCCCCGCCGCCCCCCGACGGCTCCTCCAACGGGACTTGGGGGCTCCCTGGCTGATCCAGCCCGGCATGTTGCGGGCCCCCTGGAAAAGAGCCAAGCGTTGCGCCGACGAGGCGCCCGGCTGCTCTGCCGCTCCCCTTGCCCTAGATCCGGGCGAGGTAGCCAGGTGTCATCTCGCCAAGGCGGTGGGGCCGGTTCCCTGGCTTGGCACCGGGGTGGGGCGTGCCCTGCGCTGGCGGCGGCGGCGCTTTTGTTGTGGCCTCGTCTTTCCCCGCCCGGCTGTGGGCGTGGAGGCACCCCAGGGCTGCGGGGCAGAGCCTCCTGCAGGAGGTGAAAGTGTCCTCCGGCTCCCTAGGAAAGGCGCTCCTTTGCCTTCTTGCCGGCTAGCCAGTGAGTGGCCCAGGCCAGCGTCTCCTAAAAAGTCCACCCTGGGCATCCTGACGCGGCTGTCAGAGGCCCTTGGTCACCCTTTGTTGTTGACGCTTCTGATGGGAGACAAAAGGAAGGAGTGGTCTTCCTCCCGCCCCCTCCGCCACGCCCATCCAGGCAAGGGGGCTGCCACACCCAAGGAGCAGGGGGCCCTCCTGATTCTCTTAGAACAAAGAAGCCCTTCCCTCTGCCTGTGACCTTGCAAGTTCCTGCTGTAACCTTGGCTAGGTCAGGAGGCAACTTGGGCGATCTCCTTTCCCACCTTTTTTCTATGGGGAGTGGTAATGCCTCTCTCCCCTCCTTCAGCCTGCTATGGGGCAACATTTCAGCCCTGCTTCTGCAGGGGAAGGGTGGGGCTACCTCTTTTTGCCCTGTCTCCTTGTCCCATTGGGTTCAGGGGAATGGCTATTCCTAAAGACTTTCAGGAGCCTTTTCCTCCCTTTACCAAGTGGTTCTGTGGATGACAGATGGAAGGTAAACAGATTTCAGCCTGTGGTGCCCCCACCCCTGGACAAAGCATCTTCGCCTCCCCTCCCCCTTTCAGCTTCAGGTAATGCAGGACACAATGGTGAAGAGTTGTCTACTACTGGAGACAAAGAGGTGTGGGGCTTCTGAGCGTCCTGTGGCATCTTCTGATATATGAAACAAACAGAATGTTTGATGTCATGACATGATCCCCTCCTGTTTCTTGATGGGGCAGTTTTTTTCTAGCTATTTATTAAGTGAAATGGCAGCTCTTGGCTGGTGCAATTGGGCCAGGGAGACAAGCAGGGAGCACCCTCTCTCTGGGCAGCAAGGGATGGTCTTATTTTTGTTTGTTAGGGGAAATGTCCAAAGGGAAATGAACAATCTTGCAAAAATAGGGGGTTTCCTCAAATGGGTTTTCAGTTTCTGCTTTCTCAGGAGACACCTGCTGCCATGACTTAGTGTCACAAAGACAGCTAATAATCCATTAAGTCATCCCTCCCCCGCGCCCCGCTCTCTCCCTGCTCTTCTCTCCTCTACCCTTCAAAACCAGACATCTGTGCCTGCTCTGAATAAAAAGGAAGGCCAGCCTGCTGCAGTGTGATTGTGCCACTTAATGCTCTATCCCCGTGGGGCAGGGTAGCAGCACAGCAGGCTGAAATCAAATCAGCCCTCTGGAGCTCTTCTGCAGCTGGGGCCGGGAGCTCCCCTGCCTCTCCCCCGCCCCACTTAGGAGAGAGGGATAGTCTGGTCATTATGCTGGATGCAGGGAGGTGGGCAAGGGGTATGAAGAGCACCTGCTACTCACCCACAGCCTGTAAGCTATTTAAGAAGCTGAATAATGAACCTTGAAAGACTGCCAGTCTCTTCCCACCACCACTCAGAGCTCCAAGTCTGTGGCTGCTTCACCACATGTCTCCTGAGGAATCGGTGGGTTTGCCACACCTTCTGCAGCAAGGAAGTCAAAATGCCCAGGATTGTACTTGAGATTCTCAGAAAGGAACATTCTCCTCTTTAAAAAAGACACAGGGTGTTTTCTACCCTCCACCCTCAAATGCTGAACGTGGAATCCTGTGGAAAACCAAAGGAAGTTGAATGGATTTCACATGATCTGAGACAACCTTGGGTTCCGTTGCAATCTTCCCTGAAACTGGGTTACTAAGGCAAGGGAATAGGGTTCTCCACTATCTTGCTGCTCCTGAGTCAGGGATTTGGGGGCAGGCAGTCACCAGTTGGGGCGGCGATGCTGGAGGCTAGCTTTCTGCATAGTTTACCTAAGCAGACTAAGCATATGCTAAACTGCATGAATAATTCATTGTAAACTCACAGGTTCTGTAATTGACACATCTGATCAACACAGGATAGAAGCTGGCTTTGAAGCCTGGCTTGGTAGCCCCTGAGATATTTAAGGATTGTTCTTTTCCTAAAATAAGAACAACTTTATTTAGCCTATTTGGATTCCTGCATCATTCTAGATACGGTATGCCCCAGAGAATTCTGCTGCCGAATCCAGGGTGTTGATTTCAGAAGCCTTCTCTGAAGCAATGCCTGTGCCATGACAAAGAACTATGCTTTATTCATGCCTTAAGATGGACAGTTCACTTAATTATGCATTGGTGTTCCTTTGAAACCTCTCAGAATATGGGCAGGAGTTAATTTGGAAAAAAGAGATAACAGTCACTTTTTTGCATCCGAGTCTTCCCTTCCATGGAGCTAAGGGCAGAGTACGGCAGATTGTTATCCATTTGATTCTCTCAGCAAATTTGTATGGAAGGCTTGGGGGGGGGACCCTTGTAAGACCCATGCAGTGAGCTTTATGGCTGAGCCAGGGATTTGAATTTGACTCAGCCTGTTCCAAGTCAAATGAGACCAAATGAATTGACAAGAGGGCTTGACCCTTGCATCTGTTTGCAGTCCTAGGGCTTAGTCTCACTTCCGTCACTGAGTAACCTTGGGCCACCTCTGCATATATAGGATTATATCACTTTCCAGATCTGCTTCATTTTTAGAAACAATTTATTGGTGAAGAGGCCTTCTCAAGGCAGATCTTTTTGCATTGGGCTCTGGGGGGATCAGCCTTGTGGCATGTGGCTGACGCCATTGTGTTTACAGTCTTCCTGACCTTGCCATCAATTTCAATTTGTCCTCTTAGTAGTGGGAGCTCCCTGGTAATTAAAGCTCTGTCCTCTGGAGATGGTTAGCATTCATGACATGCATCTTCCTTTCTCTCCCCCCCCCCCCCCGCATTGTTCAAACTAATTTAGCAAGGACTGAGCAGGCTCCTATAGATTGCTGTAAACAAGCCTTTTTCTCCTGTCCTCCTCACTGCCTTGTTAAAACAGAAAGTCCTTCCGTTAGTGAAAAGCTCCACCAAAAGAAGCCCTCTCGGTTGTCCTCTAGGAATGCAACTTAGCCCTTGCTTGCAAGAAGCAATTAGTCCCAAGGTAAAAAGTTCTGGAAAATGCATCATTAGCGGCTGTCCCTCCTGAGGGAGATAGAGTGCTCTTGCTGCAGTCTGCGTAGTGCTGTGGCTCGTAATAAGTTTGCGCCAATAACCAGCAGTGCGAAGTCATGTGCTTATTTGCCGGTGAGATGACTCTGCACAAATTTAGCTGCTTTTCCTTGTAGCTTATTCCCAAAGCAAAATGCTGTGTTGCTTGTCAAAATGTGTACAACAGCCTGATCCTTGCCTCTACCTTTGTCTTCATGGCTAAACACTGCAGATGAGGGCAGGAGTTTTGACGTGCGGCAATACCCCGTCTGAATGTTCTCACTTTCAGCAGCCTTAAAATACTAAAAGCTCAGCCAAATGGCTGCCTCTCTGTCTCCTGTACTGCGGTGTAGATTCCAAGAAACAAAGCTAGGAAAGCAGTATCTTTAAGGTAGCAAGAGGTCATGGTTTCAGCACCATGGCCAGATCCCTAGAACAGCACACAGTGCTTGCAAGAACAAAATGTTTCTGCTGTGGGTCTCCCTGTAGGCTAGTGAGAGTCCTCTCAAGGATGGCTTTGCAGAAAGGGCTCTTAGCAACCTTCAATTACCAAACGCAGCTACAGCTGCTGATGCAGTGCTACTTGGCAGTTGCCAGGAGCAAATCAAATTTATTTGTGTATTTATTTCTATCCTGTTTTTGTGTTGTTCAAAGAGATGTACTTGGCTCTCCTCCTCTCCATTTTATCCTCACAACAACCCTGTGAGGTAGGTTAGGCTGAGATGTGATGACCCAAAATCAGCCAGTGAGCTTCCTGACTGATCAGAGATCTGAACCCTGGTCTCCCATGTCCCAGTCCAATACTCTTAACAGCTTGTACCACACTGGCTCTCTCTATGTCACTCAGTTAAGCACCCCGCACATTCAAAAGAACTGCTTGCACTCACACAAGGAGTGGCATACTGGATAAGATTTACAGGATAAGGTCGGTGCTCCACTTAGCCCAATATGATGTCTCCAGCAGCAGATCAACTCAGAATGCTTTCCCCCAGTGTGAATAATGAAAAAGCTAAACAGCCCAATGCGGGTGGGAATTTCCTTTGTTTCTAATGGTATAAAACAAAAATGTCAAATTCTTTAGCTGACTTAACATGTAGAAATGTTAATTCTTTCTATCTCCCCTTCTCCACTCTTCTTTCAGTTCTGGGAGGTGATCAGTGATGAGCATGGTATAGACCCCAGTGGGAACTATGTCGGTGACTCTGACCTGCAGCTGGAAAGGATCAGCGTTTATTACAATGAAGCCTCTTGTAAGTTGTGCTCCTACCCCAGACCTGACTGCTCTTCCTGATAGGCAGGGATATTCTGGTATACCAAGAAACTTCCTCCTGGCCTCCTCTCAGAAATGAAACTGGAAGGTTTTCACCATTCGAAGCAGATGGCAATGGCCCTTCCCCTAAGCACTTGTAGCGGCATAGAGTATGCCATCCATCCTGCCACCTCCTTCCGAGTGAGGGAAAAGCATCCCAGGGCTGCCACTCTCACCCTGGATCGCACCCAGTTTTGCAGCAACATTGCAAAAGGTATTCTTCCTTGTCGCCTTTGTTGACCAGCCTAGTCCACTTCTGAGGAAGAACGCTACAGATTTGAATAGCAGGCCTGGAAATTACATGGCTGGTACTGAGTACTGCCTTGGGGGACATGGGTCTCTCTGGTCATGGGTTAAGGGCAGGCTGCTTTGAGCATGCATCCTTTAAGCATAACACTTAACAGGAGAATGAGTTAAGGCAGCAGTGATGGTGAGGAAGCCTATGGCATTCCAGATACTCCACAATGCCCATCAGCTCTGACAACTGACTACCCTGGTTGTGGCTGATGGGAGTTGGAGTCCAACAACCTCCGTAGGGTTGCTACAGATTCCCCTAGTTTAGAGGAAGAGATAAAGAAGCTCAATATATTCTCCTTGGTATAGGATTCCATGGATTGTTGGTCAAGAACATCTGAAAAGGCTAGGTGGATGTTGGGCAGTGCCCAATTTTGGCTTTGGTGAGCATCCTGCCAAATGGGTACAAGGAAGGGAGATGATGTGGGAGATCAGGAATCTTATAATCACCTCCCCCCACCCCAACACAATAACTCCTGTTGTAAATCAGCAAGGTTGTCTCTCTGGCTTATTGCAATGAAGACAAATCTTCCTTTGTTTTTTCCAGCTCACAAATATGTTCCTCGTGCTATCCTGGTGGACCTGGAGCCTGGCACCATGGACAGTGTTCGTTCAGGTGCTTTTGGGCACCTCTTCAGACCAGACAACTTCATCTTTGGTATTGTTTCTCTGCTTTCTTCTGCTGCCTGGCTCTCTTTCCTTTTCTCTCTATCATAGCTTCTCTCAGATGTCACCCAGTTTTAAGCCAAAGAAATAGCACAGTTCGACCTCAGACTTGCATAACTAATACTAAGCTGTAGTATTTCGAGGTTTTTGGAGCTGCAGGCAAGGAAGGCTGGAAATCTTGGGACGGGGCATCTGACTTTTAAGGAAAGGGTTAGGTCAGATTATTTCCAGGGTAGAGAATCTCCACTCCTTGATCACAGCTTGCTGCTGCCTAATACATCTTTATTTCTAAAGGCTCATACTGGTGCTTCAAACATATAAGCTAAAATCAAAAGGCAAACATCTTCAGCAGACTCCATGTTCACCTAATTTGTATGCTTGGCCTCTAACCTGTGTGCTCCCCACACAACCCCTGCTTTATAGGCCCTTCCTGTGCCAGTCACTGTCCCATTTCTCTGGGTATTTTAAGTCTCCAATTAATGAGAATCTTACAAGAGCTACAAATGGAGGAAGTTAAAAATGGCACAGCAAGCTATTGTTGCGTACTTTTTCTTTTTTTACTTAAGTCTGGTGGGCTTTCAAAAATTTCAAACTCTGATTGGTCAAAAGGTAACAGGTGTCCCTCAATGTTATGCCATAGGGATGAGTAGATCTGTACATCCCCCAGTTGACAGGACAGGGCACACAGATCAGTGCTGGTTGCTACACAAGATGGTGTTGGTGTCTCTTCCTCCACAGGACAAAGTGGCGCTGGGAACAACTGGGCAAAGGGTCATTACACAGAAGGCGCTGAGCTGGTGGATTCCGTCTTGGATGTAGTGCGAAAAGAGTGTGAGAACTGCGACTGTCTACAGGGCTTCCAGCTCACTCATTCCCTGGGTGGGGGTACGGGGTCTGGCATGGGGACTCTCCTCATTAGCAAAGTCCGTGAAGAATACCCCGACCGGATCATGAACACTTTTAGTGTGGTGCCTTCCCCCAAAGTGTCTGACACTGTGGTGGAACCCTACAACGCTACCTTGTCCATCCACCAGCTGGTGGAAAACACGGACGAGACCTACTGCATTGACAATGAAGCCCTCTATGACATCTGCTTCAGGACCCTCAAGCTGGCCACGCCCACCTACGGAGACCTCAACCACCTCGTTTCTGCCACCATGAGCGGCGTCACCACCTCCCTGAGATTCCCAGGGCAGCTCAATGCTGACCTCCGCAAACTGGCCGTCAACATGGTGCCCTTCCCTCGCCTCCATTTCTTCATGCCGGGTTTTGCTCCGCTGACAGCCCGCGGGAGCCAGCAGTACCGAGCCCTCACTGTCCCCGAGCTCACCCAGCAGATGTTTGACGCCAAGAACATGATGGCCGCTTGCGACCCCCGCCACGGCCGCTACCTCACGGTGGCCACCGTCTTCCGGGGCCGCATGTCCATGAAGGAGGTCGATGAGCAGATGCTGGCCATCCAGAGCAAGAACAGCAGCTATTTCGTGGAGTGGATACCCAACAACGTCAAGGTGGCTGTGTGTGACATCCCTCCCCGGGGCCTCAAGATGTCCTCCACCTTCATTGGCAACAGCACAGCCATCCAGGAGCTCTTCAAGCGCATCTCGGAGCAGTTCACGGCCATGTTCCGGCGCAAGGCCTTCCTCCACTGGTACACTGGCGAGGGCATGGATGAGATGGAGTTCACAGAGGCTGAGAGCAACATGAACGACCTCGTCTCGGAGTACCAGCAGTACCAGGATGCGACAGCCGAAGAGGAAGGAGAGATGTACGAAGATGACGAGGAGGAATCGGAAGCCCAGGGTGCCAAGTGAAGGGCTGGGGCCACAGGCAGCACTTGGGTTCCTCCCAGTGAGGGCCAGGCAGTGACATGGGCCTGTCGTTCATCGCCGTCCATCTTTGCTACTCATTTGCTGAGTTGTAGACAACCAGCTTCTAGTTGCTTCTGATTCAAGGGTTCCAAAACTTAAAAGCTGTTCAGTATTTAACCCCCTTCCTCCTCCTCCTCCTCTCCCCCCCCGCCCTATATTCCCTCTCCTTTGCCCCCCAAGTCTTATAAGTTAGTGCAGCTCCCTCTGTCCATGACTTTGATAACTTCAAGGGCCCTGGTCTTTATTTTTTACTGGTCTGTGTCTATTTTTATGTTTTGGAATACTTAATAAATCTATTGCTGTCCAGCATCTCGGGTGTCCCCTTTCTCTCATTTGGGATAGGGGAGCATGTTTGTGAAGTGGGGAGGGGTTGGAGTGCTGGGTAAAGGAACTGAATGAATGTTGTGGTGTGGCACAACCACTCCCTTGGAGAGTGTTGGTGTGTGTCTGTCTAGTGCAGCCTTCCACAAGCTGGTGTCTTCCTGGTGCTTTGGACTACACCTTCCCTCAGCCCCAGCTAGCACAGTCACGGGTCAGGGGTGATGTGGGTTGGAATCCAAAACATCTAGAGGGCTCCAGATTGAAGAACACTGGACTAGAAGGCAAACACCAGCTGGAAGTCAATCACACACAGTGTTGCTTGGCAACTGAGGGCAAGCATCAAGGTCCAGGCTTGGCTTTTGAACTATCCACCTTGCCGTGTTTCCAACCAGAGAAATTCAGCAATTGCACTTAAGGTGGTCACTTTAAAAACACACACACCCCAACAACTTTAGACAATTTCATGCAGGCCAATCAGTGGTTACTAATGAAAACAGCTTCATATTCAAAGAGGGGTGTGCTTTGGGATAGAAATTCAGGCCTCCCCTCTTATCAGCAGAATGAGTGGGAGGTCCCTTACATGCAACAGAATGGCCTTGCCATAATTGGAAAGTAAGTAACACATTCCTCTATGAGCAGGAGGGCCATGAAGTCCAGCATCTAAAATGATTGAACACCACTGCTATGCTTAGAACAGTTGCCTCCCAGATCCTGGGGTCAAGCTGGGAGGAGCTATGAAATGGTCACTGCTGCAGGAGGTAGCTGCGCATCTGGCTCTGCTTAAGAACTGATTTACTCACAGGACTGGCTTCAGCACATGGTGAGCCTTTGGCCAAGAACTCCCCTCTCACCTGAATGTGCTTATATAGGCCATAAGTTGTGGGACTGGGTCAAGAGAGAGACAATGTGCAGCTTCCCACTTGGGTGGCAGATGGTTAGGAATGAGCACTTGCCTGCGGGTGTTGTGACACTGGTGTGACTCCTCTCAATGGGCCCCTCAGTTAGCTGAGCCTCAAGAAATGCCTAGTGAGAAGGCTGGCTCTTGGCAGCAGCTGTGATCTGCGGGGCGAATCCTAAAGTGAGGATTGGCTCAGTGATGTAGGTGGGGCACACCAGATGTCTTCAGGGTGATGGAACAGCCTATTCTAATGCCCCACCTACATGGCTGATGGGAATGACACCAGGCAGAATGCAGACCTTACCCCAAAAATAGTAAGAGAGAATTTTGCACTGGAAAGAACACACTCCTGCCTCTAATGACAACTGCTTAGATTCAAATGTTTGCTGCAACAGTGGACCACCTATGTAACTTACCACAGAATAACCCGAAGCTATGATCACTCTTGGAATCCAGTTGAACCAGCTTTCACCAACCTGGTGGTCTCCAGACATTGTTGGACTACAACTCCCATCAGCGCTGACGGGAGCTTTAGTCCAACGACATCTGGAGACCACCAGGTTGAAGACTCTAGGATAGCAGTCCATATTTCTACCTTACTATGGTCCTGCTGCTGCAGACTATGGCAGTCTTTCTGGAAGTTCCTTCTGAGCAGTGTCCTGCAGGATGGCCCTCAGCAGCACCATATCAAAGATGCCTCCTGGGACCCACTCAACATTGCTGAGGTCCAATGGTGTATTCTGCACTCTTTAACCCGCCACGCTGGCATTCTCAGGAAGGTGCCTTATTCTGAGTCATTCTGCCATCTCGCTCAGCACTGTAGACTACGGCTCCCAAGGTTTTCAGACGCAAGGGGTTTATTTCCTGCCAGACACAAAGATGCTGCTGATTGAACATCAGGCTATGTGATGGCCTGTAACTCGGAGCCAGAGGAGTCTCAGTCCACATTGGATCCTTTGCCTCAGGTGGCATCTGAACCAAGTCTGGGGCCTGATTCTGAAGAGCCCCAGTCTGCACAGGTTCCCCTGCAACAAGCACCAGCTGGGCCGAGTCAGGGGCCTGAGCCTGCCCTGGCTCCAGATGCTGGGATTACCTCATTGCCTTCAGCTGGGCAATCACTTACAGCTGCTCCACTACCAATTGGGTCAGGAGAGGCTGAGGCAACCTCTGGGTCTAGTAACCCACCGACATCTCCAGAGCTGCAGAGGCTGAGGTCTGAGAGAAGGAGAGACCTAAGTACTCACAGGAGGAGTGCTCACCTTCGGGTGAGACAGGGAGGTGAGTCACTGGGGGATCAGGACCCCAACAGAGATAAAAGGCTGCTGGACCCCGCCCCAGGTTGAGGGAGCAACGTTGCTGTTTGCCAGAACCTGCCTGTAATCCTGTGCCTTGCCTGGTTTCCTGCCTCGTGTCCCTCCTTGGCCCTGTCGGACTGACTCCTCGCGGAACCCTTGGATTTGGGACCAGACCTGGACCATGTTACTCGGCTTACCCCCGGGCCTAGCACAGGCTGCCTGCCTGCAAAACATATGCTCTACCACTAAGTTTATGACACTTCCCCTGGGAACACAAGAAGCCACCATATACCGAGTCAGGCCATTGATCCATCTAGCTCAGTATTGCTCACACTGATTGACAGCTCTCTGGGATTTCAGGCAGGAATCTCTCTCCCATACCTGGAGACACCAGGGATTGAACCTGTTACCTTCCTCATGCATGGAGGTTTTAGCCCCAACTCGAAATGTAAAGGCGAACTTTCTACCTACCACTTTAGGTTATTTTTCTATACATATATAATTTGTGTATTATAAATGCACTGCAACAGGATGGGCTTATCTAGTGAAATCTTACTACTTAACATGAATAGAAACAGAAGAAAGCAAAATGAGAAACCCTTTCTCAAAGCCATAAAAGATATCTGACGTAACCACAGGTGCCCCACAGCTATGTAAGCTGTTCACCAATGTAACGACAGCCTGGTAGGCTGACTTTTGAGCAGAGAGAGTGACATGTTCCCTGCCCTTTACCGGTCGCAAGAAGCACCAGGACCTTTCAGGAGCCTCGACTTGTTTCTTGGCATTTGCACCCCGCCTTTTGTGAGCCGTGCCTGGCGTGGACCACCTTTGGGGTTTGCCGGTGGGTCATGCTCCAGCCACAAAGACCATCCCATCCTCCTCTCTCCTTGTCCTTGCATAGCCTTAGGAAGGGCTCTCTCGGGCCTCTTTTGCGAGACAGACACAGACTCCCTACACATCTAGAACTTTTATTCACTCCCTTTTTTCAGGACCTCGCAAGAAAAGCCCGAAAGGATCCCTTAGTGCAAATCAATTAAATGAAATGGGGCGGTGGCCGCGGAAAAGGGCTCCCAGTACTTCTGCCCTGGTGTTTTTACATTAGTCAAAGATTGTCCGTAGTCAAGGTCTTGTTTGAGGGAGGACTGACAGCTGTCTTTGCTCGGGGCTTGCGCGGTCTGCACTGCAGGGAAGCGGGCTGCTCCGAGCCAGGTTGCCGAACCCCCTATCCTCTAGGAAGCGTATCTCCTTTTCAATTTGCAAGGGCTTGTCTCGGGCCCTGCAAAGGGACCCGCAGGCCTTTCTGCAGCGGCGCCCCCTCCCGGGCCTTGGAGGCGCCGCCGCGCCGCGGCTTCTCCAGGCCGCGCGGGGGCAGCAGCGAGCCGGTCCGCGCGGGCCTGTTTAGGCGGCGCTCGTCGCTGGCCAAGGCTTGGCTGGGGGCGCCCCGCCGAGTTGCCATGTAGCGAGCCGAAGAAACGGCGCGTCCGGGCCGGGCAGAGGCGCGGGCAGCCGGGCCGGGCCAGGCCGCATCCCCCCCACCCACCCCCATGGGCGCGCAGGTAAGGGCCGCGGAGCGCAGGGGGCTCTTCCGGGCTTCTCACCCTCGGGAAAGGGGGTCCCTGGGGTCGCGGCGTGGGGGGGGGTGTTAGGCGCTCCCCTCTCTCGCTGCGCCCCTCGCCGCCGCCTCGGATCTCCAGGGAGCCTCGGTTTCCCCGGCTGCCAACCTTTCAGGTCGATTGAGGCGGGGTAGGAAGCGGCTCGGGGTTGCTTGAGGACGCGGCTCCCCACCCCCACCCTCGAAAGTGGGAGAAAAAAGCCCTGCACCTCCTTCCCCTCCCCCTCCCGCGCCTCGAGATTTGGCTCTTCTGCTCCCCACGCAGGACCCTCTTCCCTCCTTCGACCCGGCAAGAGACTCCGCCGCCCGGTGGGACACAGCAGGTCTTGAGCGTGCAGCCTGGCTCACTTGCTGAAGCCCTCTGGCTTTGCTCCTGGTCGTGACTTCCCTCTGGGACCGCCCTTCGCGCCTCCCCCCCCAATAATAATAATATTAACTCAGTTATGGGCCCCTTCTGATCTAGGGATCCGCTCCCAGGGATCTCTGCGTTTGTTTTTGTTGTTTTCACCCGCCCGAGGCCTCTCGCAGCCTCTTCCAAAAAAGCACGGATCTGAAAGAAAAGCCTGTGAAAACCCGTTTCAAAACGTACGCCACACGAAAGAGAAAGGACGTGGAAGGCCATTTAGGGTTGAGAAACCTCATTCTCCCTGCCTTGGAAGTGTGGTTTAATATCCAGATACACTCCCAAGGGGCAGTAGGGGGTTGCCTTTGGGGCTCCTCTCTTGGCTCTGCAGGTCCCCATTTCTGCTCCCCTGATTCTCACAGCCCACCAGCAACGCCAAGACACTCAGTCCCGGGCACTTCCTCAGTTGCCTCTCTGCCTTCTGCATCTGTTCTTTCATGCTGCTTTGGGTGCCTGGAAATACCCTCTGTGCCAGCTTTTGCTGCTGCACCAAGCATACATGTGTGCATGTGGTGAGCACCTTGGACACTAACAGCCTCATGTGATCGGTAGGTGCAGAATGTGGGACAAAGGATGCTTTCTAGCTATGGTAATGGGTTTGCTGGTACACTGGCCTTGCCATCTGATTATCTACAGAAAAGTAGGCTAAGACATGAGCCCACCAGTTGCTTTGGCAGGAAAGGTCATTGCTCAGTGGTTAGAGCATCTGCTTTGCATGCAGAAGACCCCAGGTCCAATCCCTGATGGTATATCTAGGAAGGGCTGCAAAAGGCTCCTTAATCTCAGCCCTTGAATAGCAGCTGCCAGTCAGTGTAGACAGTACTGAGCCAGATGTACCAATGGTCTTACTCCTTTGTATATTCCTATAAGCGTGCAACCAACAGTGCCATACCAGGTGCTTTGCACTACAACTTTCATTAGGCTCAGTGAGCACTGCTGTTGCTGCTGTTGGTGGGCACCAAGTTGATGAAGGCTGGTTTAATGTGTTCTTCAAAGTGTAATGTTATATGTAGCACAAATTGAGGTATTTCATCAGGTTTACTCATTTTTCAAAAAGAAAAAGATTTTAAAGTCAGCCAGATTTTTTTTTTCCTGCTGCTTATATTTTATTTTGTTTATTTTGCTATTTGTAGATTGCCTTTCAGGCTGTTCACATCATATTAAAGGCACAAAATTATACAACCCTGAGGTTGTAAATGTTAAATTCTATACACCTAAAAAACTAAAACAGCAGCACCTAAAAAAACAACACAAACAACCAGCAGAATAAAACTCAGCTGGAAGCAGGAGGTTTTTCTTTTTAAAAAAATGCCTTAGAACAAAGCAAACATCACTTTTCTAAACTGATGTGGACAACCTTAGAGCTCAATTATCAATGTCTTCATGATGAAAAAAAGGCTTCTTGGATTCTATTTGCGTTGTTTCCTGTGGTTAGTAAAGGGAAGGTGCTAATAGCCCAACAAAGTGAAGATGATGTCATTTTAAAGGCTCCTTAGAGCACGAGACAGAAGGGAAGAGCAGCTAATGGAAGGTTCTCATATATGCACTTAAATCTCAGTAGGGAAGTTGGAACAGAATGGTAAAAAGAGATTTGTACAATAACATGCTTGGAAATCTGTATTTCTTTGATAATAGTTATCCTAATAATGATAATAATTTTTGTGTGGTTGTCACCCCACCAACTGATTCCTTGCCATCAAGGGACAATGAGACAAGGCTGATTGATGTCATGCTGGTTTCAGATTCATTTAGCTGGCTTTCTTACTAGCCCTTCTCTGAGGGTCCCTAGATAACCATCAGTGGTCATGTGATGTTATGGACAACTCCATTGTTGGAGGCTCCAATTCCCAAAGAGGAAGGCTAAGCATGGTTACATATAAAAAGTAGTCTCTCAAGCAAGTGTGGTTGTATGCATCAGGGGTGGTCTTGGCCATGTGAACTACTCTTCGTCAACAGTGTTAGAAACTGGGATAGAAAACTTAGGAGCCAAATAGCTCCTGGGTTGTGGGCACTTTTAATTTATTATTTTGATAAGCATGAACAAATATGCAATTCTCATAAGTGACACATTGTTAATATAACATTTTAGCAGAAATTGTTAATATATGTTTAATTTGGGGTTTACAATAAAAATATTGGTACCGTACTTCAGTTTTCAAAATATTCTACCCTTTATTGTTAAACTCCTTAACATATTGTCTATCCTTAACATATACTTCCAGGCTTCAAAGCACATGCATTTCTGTAATCCTTGAGTATCAGCCAGGCACAAAAAATGGCACCCAGACTTTTTGAGGTGCTTGCAAATGGGGAATCTTTAGGTGCAAAATGCGCCTGGTGCCCTGCTAATTTTAGACCCTGTTCCTCAACCTGGTGGCCTCTGGGTGTTTTGGATTACAACTACCATCAGTCCCTGCCAGCACAGCACAAAGGATTGTATTCAACTAAGTCCTACTCAGAGTACACCCATTATAATTGGTGGTCATGTCCATTAACTTTGAGGGGCCTACTGTGAGTAAGAGTGGTAGCAAATATGACCACAAATGTCTGAAGGGCACCAGGTTGGGGAAGTTTGATATAGACTCCAAGTGGCCAAAGTTTGCCTAGCTGTGCTGTCCACTGGAGTTCTTGGGGATTCCTGGAAGGAACTGGCAGTGACATCATTGTGCAGGAAGGGATGACACCTGACTGATGCACAGGAGCTGCCCGGCTGGATGCCTGCATGACTCTGCACAGTTATTGTGTAGCCATCAAAGGCTGCAGAACTGGCTTTACTACCATCTGGGGGACAAACAAGCCTGAGAAGGTGCCTATGAAGGCAGGAGCCATATGGGAGACACCATCCTGAGTGGCTTCTGGCTGGTCTGGGCCCTTATGAGGAGCAGACAAGCCAACTTGTCTGCACCAGGAGTGGGGTCTGCCTAGTCCTAACGTGTGACACCTCTAGCCCCTCACCTTGGCTTCTGTGTGTGGCTTTGGCAGGTCGGACTGCTATGGAATATGACGAGAAGCTGGCTCGTTTCCGGCAGGGCCACCTCAACCCGTTCAACAAGGCCCCGCTGCAAAGCCAGCATGACCAGAAGACTGGGGAGACTGGAGAGGAGTTTCAGCAGAAAGGTGAGTAAGGCAGCTGAGTTCTCCCCTTGGGTAGGGTTCATAAGGGCATAATATTGAAGCTTGACGTTAGACCCACTTAAGTAGAGGGGGCATCTGTGTATGTGCAGAGCGTCTTTTGGGCCCGTGCCATCTGCTCAGGCTTACAGATGCTGTCCAAAGTCTCTGGCCTTGTCTGCTCCTGCTTCCTACAATCCTTTGAAATGCAGGTACCGAGAATTGTACCTAAAGCCCTTTGGCATGTAAATATCTGGTACTTTTCATATATATAGTTCAAGTGAAGCCCTGTATAACCTCAGAATCAACACCACAGTCACCAAGACTCCTTTTGGTCTCGTGGGCATGAAGGAAGATGGGAGACTGTGGCGTTTCAAATTCAATGAGTAGGAGGGGACATGGTTCACCCTCCAGATAACTTCTATGAAAGCTACTTCCTTCCCTTGGTGGAGAAATGAGGTGACCCCTTTCTGACATGGACCTCCTAGCCACAGAAAAAGAGGAGCTGGAGGAAAGGCAGGGGGCAAGAACAGATTTGGACCTAGGCAGGTAGTTCTGATCCCTACATAAGAAGAACCTGCTGAGTCAGGCCAGTGGCTCATCTAGTCCAGCATCCTGTTCTCACGAGGCCAACCAGATGCAAGCAGGATCTGTGTACAAGAGCAACACACCCACACCCACACACCAGTGGTTTTCAGCAACTGGTATTCAGAAGCATTGCTGCCTCTGTCTGTGGAGGCAGAGCATAGTCACCATGGCTAGAGACATGGCTGTGCGTAGCAGCTCCTCATACATTCTTTCAAGAAACTGGACACAGAGTTTCCCTTACACAGCTTTGGGTGGCTTCTTATTGTGAGGAAGGAGACCCAGGCAAGCCGGTGTTTGTGTGTGAGAGGGAGGGAGGGAATGTTGCAATTCTCTTCCCTCCTGACACTTTTGCTTCTCTTTGCTCCTTGTAGGCTTGAGGCTGGGCTTGTCCCCCCAGGAGGAGGCTGAGTTCCAGTGTTCAGAGCGCACCATGGACTTGGGTCTGGCAGAGGATCACTTCTCGCGCCCAGTGGTGAGGAGGAAGGAGGGATGCTTCTGCATTCTGGCCTTGGGCTTGCTGCCCCCCCCCCCAATTGTACCTAAAGACTTTTACATATCTGTAGAAAAGCAGCACTTAAAATCCTTGACGCCAATCCAAAATCCCCACCCTTAACACCAAACATTAAGCAGCCAGCCCACCATTCCCGGCCTTGCAAAGCAGGCCACCTCTCTGGCTCCACCAGATCATTGGGGCCACAAGGATATGGCCTGCCTAGACCGCTTTGCTATGGGGGCGGGCAGTCAAGGTTGTCCCTCTGCCTCTAAACTGACAGTCCCTTGGTGATCTGCTCTTCCTTTGCAGGGCTTGTTCCTGGCCTCTGATGTCGAGCAGCTGCGGCAGGCAATTGAAGAGTGCAAGCAGAGGATTTTGGAGCTCCCTGATAACTCGGAGAAGCAAAAGGATGCCGTAGTGCGGCTCATCCATCTGCGGCTCAAACTCCAGGAGCTGAAGGTGCACAGACAGGCTTGTAGAGGGGCATGTCCTCACCATAGGATGGGCTTGAGGGATAGAGCTCTGGCGTCTTCTTTCTGCCAGAGGAGTGACAAATCCAAGACTTCTTTCTTGCTTTAGTTCAAGGTGCAAAATTTGTAGTGGGTGGCAAAATTGCAGGTGCATCGTATGATCATGAGAGCCAGCGTGCTGGACTGGATGCAAGATTGCTGTAGACCTTAGATGCACCAGCTGAATCTCTGCTCAGCCATGTTGCTCAAAAGCCTCAGTATGAGATGAGACAATCCCCCACCCTGCATCTCTGGGCTTCTAGATCAGAGGGCATAGCCCCCAGCAAGGCTGAGCCGCAGCAAATCTCAACTTAGCCACTACACCATGCTGGCTTTCTGTTTAAGATCTAGCTGTTTTAAAGATATCTTTATTGCTATCTACAGGGTGAGCCCAGGGGTGGAACACCTATGGGGGTAATCCAGCTGTTATTGTTGGATTCCAACTCTGATCAGCCCTATCATCTGATATGGCCAAAGCGCAAGGGTGGTGGGAGCTGGAGTTCAGCAATGCTTAAATGGCCACTGGCTCCCCACCCCACAATTGCTTTAAATAATTCTCCTTTTTTGTAGTTGTTTTGCAGCCCTTTGGGCAGTGGGGAAGGGCACAGCATGGCTTGGACTTCCAGAAGTGGGGAGAGAGGGGGGATAAAATCACAAGGCCCTTGTTGGGGGCCATGATTGAACATCCCTATGTGGCCTGCCTTTCCCTATTGCAGGATCCCAGTGAGGATGAACCCAACATCCGGGTGATTCTGGAGCATCGCTTCTACAAGGAGAAGAGCAAGAGCGTGAAGCAGACCTGTGACAAGTGCAGCACCATCATCTGGGGACTCCTCCAGACCTGGTATACATGCACAGGTGAGAAGCCACACACCCACATCCCCTCCCCTGGGGACCAGGAGTAGGAGGAGCTCCAATCGGAGATCAATTGCTGTTCCTCCTTCCAGAGCAGCGGTGGGGAACCTCTGGCCTAGTGGCAGGGGGCAGGGTCCTATGAGGCCATTTCCCCCAAGCCACACCCAGATATAGGGCAGGGGAGGACACGGCTGAAAAGGATCAAGTGTGTAACCTGTGGCCCTCCCAGATATTGCTAAACTACAGCTCCCATCATGCCTGATCATTGGCCATGCTGACCAGGGCTGATAGTCCAGCAATACCTGGAAGGCTACCTGCTTTGAGGCTCTGTTGCCAGAAGAAAGTTGTCTGCATGAATTGGATAGAAATTCAAACACAGATGCTTGAAATAAAGTCTTACTCTGGATGCAGCATGGCCTGGATTCTGCAGTGCAATGAAAAAATACCTACAACGAGTGTTCTGGCCTCATCCTTTTAGGAGGGCACAAATATTACTCTCCCTGCTCATTCCTGTTGGCCTCCTCATTGTTCTGCCGATCAGGAAGCAAAAGCACTGTGAGTTCTTCCTAGGCTAAGTGGGGAAGATCCTGTAGGGCCTAAATCTTATTCTACCTGCCATGGGTATTGTCTCTTTTTATGCAGTACTGTCTTTTTATGTCCTGTGGAACTCCCTGGCACACAACTTAAGAGTTTTCAAGCCCTCTATGAATTAGCTTGAGGTTCTGTTGTGAGGTATCCCTGGAGAGACCTTTAGAGAGGAGATACGGGGGGAGGAGTGCTGCTGTTGGGGCCCTGTGGCTTCCTCATGCTTTCCTCTTTTTCCTCCCCAGGTTGTTCCTATCGCTGCCATAGCAAGTGCCTGAACCTCATCACCAAGCCATGTGTCCGCTCCAAGGTCAGCCACCAGGCTGAGTATGAGCTCAGCATCTGCCCAGAGACAGGGCTGGACAGCCAGGACTACCGCTGTGCTGAGTGCCGGGTGCCCATCTCGCTCAGTAAGTGTCGGGGTGGGACTGGCAGGGGAAGGGGGAACCCCTGGATCACCAGGCTTAATTTGGCCCAGCTATGCCCACCTGTCGGACACTTGATGTCAGGTGTGGGGCAGGTAAAGATGTGGCTGGGCCAGAGGGGTTTTGTGGGCCAAACAGCTGGCCAGCAGCACCTGCAAAGCCCTCTGCATGGTATTTTGGAGCTGCCCACAAGCAGCTGATTGTTGGGCTTTGCATAACTCCATGTGCATTACTGTGCAAACTCCAATGATCAGCTGCTTGGCCATGCAGGCAAAAAGGGCCACCTGACATCATTGTTATGCTGGATGGTTGATGGGTGAGTGGCCTTGCCCACCCTTTCAAACTTTGCCATGAGAGAGCAGGGTATATAAAGGGTCTGGTTTGCTGGCCAGATCCAGTGCCCCAGCTCTGACCAAACCTTCTGGAGCCTGTAGGGTGCCTTCTCTGCCCCTTCCATATGCCCACATGGACCGAGTCATGGTCATGAGTCATGGTCAGATACCTGCCACCCCACTTCTGGAACCTCTCCAGGTACTAGCTGTGAGGACTTAAACCAGCCTTGGACTAAAACCCCCATGAGACTCAGCCAGCTTTGCCATCTGATGCTGAGACAGAGGGTAGTTGTTGTCAAACAGTAAATGGTGGTCAATCTGACCCACGTTTTCCCATAATTATTTTGTAAGTTGGTGAATTCTCCAGTTGAGATTTGTTATGCATTTTAGTGGCAACTGCTTGTTGCCCTCCCTGGCCTTCTCGCCTAGAAAACTTTTACAGTGAACTGTAAGTCCGTGGTACGACCTGTGCACATTCATGCAGGATTGTTTTTGTTTTTAAATGAATGGTGCAATCTTATCCTTTTGCTGGTTCATGCAGGCATGGCTGAGTCGTTTTGCTCAGAGCTCTGCAGCTTGGACAAGGACTCCAAAGGGGCAGGATTTAGTGGGCTGGAAGTGCAGCTCAGGAACAGAGTGAATCCTTTGCATGTCAGGAGTCCCAGCTGTGAGCCAAGGCACCTCTAGTCAAGGGATCCCAGCAGCAGAAAGCTTGGAAAGCCCTGTAGCTGTGAGCTGCATTGCTGCCAGTCAGGGTAGACAGGACTGCTTTTAGTGGCTCTAAACCTTGCTGGCCATCTGTTGCCAGAGTTCTGCCCAGCCTCTTGGGAGTTTTGAAGATAGTGCTGCTTACCTCGACTGACGTGCCTTTTCCCTCTGTCCCGCTGCAGGGGGAGTTCCAAGCGAGGCCCGGCAGTGTGACTACACTGGCCTCTATTACTGTAGCAACTGCCACTGGAACGACCAAGCTGTCATCCCTGCCAGGGTCATCCACAACTGGGACTTTGAACCCCGCAAGGTCTGTGCTCAAGTTTCCCAATACCAAAGGCCTTCTGTTGTCAGAAGTTGTAGCGAGTGGCATTAGAAGAGGACAGAGCAGGGATGGGGAACCCCATTGCTGTTGCCACTGTTGTCCATCCTTAATTGGTGACTGTGATTTCCAGGTATCTCGGTGCAGCATGCGCTACCTTGCCCTGATGGTGTCACGGCCGGTACTCAAACTGCGTGAGATTAACCCTCTTCTGTTCAACTATGTTGAGGAGCTGGTGGAGATCCGGGTGAGCATAGGAGGAGTCTGAGAGGGTACACTTGGCCTGAAACCTCTTCTTGATGTGTGCATGGGGAAGTATTTGGGGTTCGAATGAGATGTGTCCTGTACTGATATTCTAGCACCCAAAAGAGAGGTTCACATTGCTGGGGAAAGACTGCCTGGCCAAGTGTTTCAAGGGAGTCTTTCTCTCCCTCTCCCTTTGCAGAAGCTGCGCCAGGACATTCTCCTTATGAAACCGTACTTCATCACCTGCAAGGAAGCTATGGAGGCTCGGCTCTTGCTCCAGGTCAGGAGGAGCGATGGACCAGCCAGCTGCAGTTTTCTCTTATGTCCATTTTAAGCCCAGTATAGGGGATCACTTACAAAACGTTGGGCGTTTATGTGCTTAGCCTCCCTTACACATAAAACCAGGTGGCTTGAGGATTTCATTTGTTTATAAGCATATTTCTAAATGGCCTGCTCTTTCAAAAAATGTTTATCAGTGGTATATGATAAATCTCAAAAAAATGGTAAAGCCTTAAAATACAGAACAAATGACCAAAACTGAACCACGTTAACTCTAAACATGCTTGGGGAGGCTGGGATGTTTTCAGCAGGCATTCAGGGGACAACCATTAAACAGAGGAGCCTTTGAGTTCTTTACTCATACCCCACTTGCAGTTCCATGCTTTGTCTTGCCCTCTGCCCCAAATTCATCCGGTTGTGGCGGACAATAAGCAATCGTGCTCTCCCTTCAGCTGCAGGATCGGCAACACTTTGTGGAGAACGACGACATGTACTCACTGCAAGACCTGATTGACATCAATGCTGGGCGCCTCAGCTGCTCCCTTACTGAGACCCACACGCTCTTTGCCAAACACATCAAACTGGATTGTGAGGTGAGGGTTCAGCAATTGGCATTCAGAAGTACTGGTATTGCTTTATACTGTGCATTATTAAACTCTGAAATTTACTGCTACAGGATAATGGCAATGGCCACCAATTGAAGTAGTGATAAAAGGGAATCGGGCAAATTCATGGACAAAGCTAGCAGTGGCCAGTAGCAGGATGGTCAGGTGCAAAAAGGGTCATCCCTCAGCAGTTTTAGCGTTATGTAGGACAACATACATCTCCTAAAATGCCCAGTGAAGGAGCCCTGTCCTCTTTCACTTCAAGCCACATCTAGCTACTAGTCAGGGTGGCTCTATGCTATCTCCAGGATCAGAGGAACCATGCCTCTGAAGGCATGTTGCTGAGGAACAAGAGTTGGAGAGTGCTGTGTTGTGCTCCTGACCTGTCTGGGCTTCCTTGAGCCATCTGATTGGCTTCTAGTAAAAGGGGTGCTAGACTAGTTACACTTCTGGTCTGATCCAGCAAAGCTGTTCTTATGTTACTGTGATTCTTAGCAACTGACAGGCCCGTTTTCCACCTCCGTGAATTTGTCTAAACCCTCTTTAAAGCCCTCTAAACTGATAGCCATCATCACCCATCTTGTGGTAGTGGAGTTCCTTACAGCATATGCTGTATGATGGTGGACCATATTTTGTCTGCCCTGAATCAATTTCATCACATGATCCCAAGTTCTAATATTCTGAGACATTGTACTGACCTTTGGCATTACACTAATACATTACTGACAGGTAGTCTATAAGAGGAAGGAAAACTTGTTTCTTTCATGTATAATCTTATACTTTTATTTATTTAAGAATATTTATAATTTGCTTAATCTTAAACACAAATCTTTACCCCCACCATGTCTTCTTCATTCAATGCAGCACTTTATAGTACATGGCATTTCCCCAGAGTATGTTGCTGTTGGGGAAAATGCAGTTCCCCCTCTGCAAGATTAGCACACCCATGTGGTTGTATTAGTGTTGTAGGCACCCAGTAGCAAGCAGGAAACCTCTATGGTGTCATTATGAGCCCAGCAACTCCACCCAACCTCTGTTCACTGGCAGTGGAAGTAGAAGCTGAAACTGACTCACTGGCCTTCCTTTCTCATTCTTACAGCGGTGCCAAGCAAAGGGTTTTGTGTGTGAGCTCTGCAAAGAGGGGGATGTGCTCTTTCCCTTTGACAGCCACACCTCCATGTGCATGGACTGCTCAGCTGTCTTCCACAGGTGAGCCCCAGAGCTATGATCTGGCTTGCGCCAGTGCTAAATGTGTGGGTTCAAGTCAGGCAGTGAGAGGTAGCTCCTGCCTCTCATCCAGATGAACTGACAAGCCTTTGTGTCTCCTTTTGCAGGGACTGTTATTATGACAACTCCACAACGTGTCCCAAGTGTGCTCGGCTAAATCTGAGAAAGCAGTCGCTGCTCAGAGACCCCAGTGTGGAGCTGCAGGCTTAGAGGTGCCTTTCCTTGGCTGGAGGGAGATGTCACAAAGGAACATGGCAAGCCCAGGATGCTGGGTTTCACCTGTACTTGCCTGGGAGGAGATCAGCCCAGATTGGCAAGGAGGAGAACCTTCACAGGAGTGCTGCTGGGAATTGCTTCTCTAAAGGTTCCGGGAAATGATGCTGCAGGACAAGTGTCCTAGACTCTCTCTCACTAGAAGAGCCTTTGAGACTGCTCAGCACATCAGACGTTGCAGACTCTCCCTACCTGAAATCATGAGACTGGGTTCAAGAGAGCACTGTCCTCACAGGACACAGGGTTTTGGGTGTGAGGAGGACAAGCTTTTGGGCCAGGGTTTATTCATGGCAGATCCTGCTAGGCTGAAAAACATTGGAGAAAGGGCCGACTGACTGTGATGCGAAACATTTGCTAGCAGCTTTCCTCTGCTGTTGCTTATTAACGCCACCGCTCTATGGTGGCACATGACATTGAGAGTGCCCCTGTGGCTTCCGTTTTGACAGTGATACATCAGCATGGAAGATGATCCGAGGCAGGTGGGCTTAGGGATGATATGATATCTAGAATTCATTCCCTCTAACTTAGATGCATAAAGTATCTGTGCTGGAGATCGGGTATGTGGGAGAGAAGAGAAGATGCCCTTTTCTTCTTCACCATCCCCATGGCTTTTGGTGATGGCAACACAAGGACTGGATGGATGATGAACTTGGAACAGGCCCCAACAGCCAGTGAGAAGAGACTGGAGTGGGGAACTTCAACCACAGTAATTTATCACGAGCACTAAAATCACTTTAAATAAAGCCGTGTGAAACTCTGGCTGCATTACTATGATTTTAAGTTCTGCCTGCACAGACCTTGTCTTCTGCAAATATGTTACCTTTCTTTTCCTCTCCTGGAAGGCTTCAATGTTGCATCCTCTGGAGATATTCAAGACAGTTTGTGGCCAAACATAACGTGAGGGCAGATAGCTAGTGCTATTACTTATTAAGATAAATTAACTTGAGATCACATGTCCAAGTAACAGAGACCATGTTGTAAAATGTGATGCATATGTGGTAGTTATCTGCTTTTCATTCTTGGGGTGCCCTTAGCCCCTTTGTCTCTATCTGAACTAAGGAGCTTCAGGTGCAAGGAAGTTGCAAATACAACGGGTTCATCTTTGGTATGTGTGCAGCTCAGTAACTTGCAATTGAACCTGTAAATTGTGTTAACTGTAACATGATTTTATTCAGTGGTCTGAAAGCTCCAAGTGATCTGTTATAGTTGTTTCATAAATGTAAGTCCATAGCTGGTAAGTAGGCATGTGCAAGTTCAGATGGATTGTAGAGGGATGTGGGAAGAGGAAACATGGGTTTCAACTTCTATCAGCTGGTTGAACAGAGAGTTATTTTAACATCACAAAGCTGCTATTATCCTAGGCTCAGCCAAGCAGGTACCACAATAGTCCTGCTCCCTTTGGCTTGATACCACAACACAGTGTTACCAAAAAAGCTTTCCTTGCCCTACAACAACCTATTGGGCATACTAGGGCAGAAGGGACGAGGTACATATGAGATTTAGCAGGCAGGTAAGAACCAAAGAATCCTGCTCTCAACTGACAAAATGGCTATCTAGACTATCATATAGTTTCTCACAGTAACTAACTCCATGCTTCTTGAAAGCCCACAAGCAGGAAATAAGCACAAGAGCACTCTCCCTACTTGTGCTCCCCAGCAACTGGTGTTCAGAGGCTGAGCACTTCCAGTATTGGGCTAGCCCCCAGGCATAATGGTTGGTAGCCACTGGTAGCCTTATTCTCCATCAATTTGTCTAATCTGCTTTCAAAGCCATCTTGGTTGGTGGCCATTGCTACCATCTTGTGCTAGCAGATTCTATAGTATTAAAGTACACTGAATTGTGAACAGTGAGAGCTTTTGTAACACGAGGCAGAAGATCTTAATTCTATATATCTCTGAGAAAGTCCTATGTACTGGATTCCTAGTTCATAGCATTCTTGACACAACCTCCCTCATATTCTGGGGGTTGTACCATCTCTGGCTGACAATGTGAGGGTAAAATGTGGGTGCTGCTGTATCTCCAGTTGATACAGAAAAAGAAGATGGAAAGACATACTGGACTGAGAAGCCAAGCAGAGGGATTCCTGAGCAAGGGCTGATGGTTAGGGAATGCTCGTTATGCCTTGGATATTTTCTGTTTCAAGGCTGGCCCTGGACCATTTGAATTAATGAAAAAAATCTGCCTCTGCATAGCTGCAGAGTAAATTTCCCTGAATACTGAGTAGTCATAATTAGAAAGGTTGCCACTTCAGATCTTCAGGTATCTGAAGAAGTGTGCATGCACACGAAAGCTCATACCAAGAACAAATTTAGTTGGTCTCTAAGGTGCTACTGGACATTTTAAAATATTTTTTATATATATTTCTACTACGTCAGACCAACACGGATACCTACCTGAATCCATATCTGCAAAAATAGGTTTGGGGTGGGGAGATGTACTCCTCACCCCAGTAAAATGCCACAAGTAATTTGCATTTCACGTGCCATTATTTCGCCTTTCATTCGCTGGGCTCTGACAACATTTTCTGGGATACGCGGCCAAATTCAATCCCGGAACTACATGTCTCCACATCAGGGTGCTGAAGCCTGTTTTCCTGGTTACACAAGTTGGTTCACATACCTCCTATACGGTAGTGAGAAACGAGAACTATAGCGCCTGCGCAGTGCAAGCCCGTAAGATAAACAAAAAGCGCATGCGCTTAGGGAGCCTGAGTGATAGGACAATAATGGCTCATCGGCTGGCGGCGGCGGTTTTATCGCCCCCTTTGGCCGCCTTGTGGAGAGGCCACAGCCGCGGACTTGCGAAGTTGGTACCGGTCCGGCAGGTGAGGAAAAGGCGGGTGCTGTTTTGTGTGTTGCACTGTCGTAAATACAACGGCGCCCTCCCTCTGTTCCCAGAATGGTCTGAGTTAGGAATGGTGGTCGCTGGTTATGTCATCGCCGCGCGCCAGCGCTTCCATGACAGGTATAGGCCATATTCAGTGGGCGTGGTCAGAGCGCGCCTCATGTAACCCGGGCTCTGGATTGGCAGAGAAGGAGAAGCGTGATTTGTATAGTGACATTAGAGTTGCGGATTGGCTAGAGATGTGTGCAACTGCTTTGGATAGCAGTCAGTGGGCTACACTGCAGGGTTGCTGTGAAGCTGCTCAGCGAAGTAGGGTTGATTTCTGAGCGCACAGGATCCCGGGGTTAGCCATGCGCTTCTGCGTGCGCAATATGCCGATGTTTAAGTATGGACCACGCGCCCTTGCTGAGCTCCCCACTGCTCAGCAATAGCAGGCCACATAGCAAGGAGAATATCTTATGCCTGTTAATACATGCCCCCATCTCAACCGTAGCTGTCTTCCTTCTTCGACATGGGAATAATTATCCTTTAATGCCCCTGAACTATGGGGATCACAGCACAAAGCCTTCCCTATAGGACTAGCACAAGCCACTCCCAGCTTCACCCTAGGCTGCACACTGGCAGAGAAGGGCATTAAACTGACCCTCCCATGGGCCGTGTTAAGTTCTTTTCCTGGGATAATGCTAGTTTTCAGCTTCTTGTTTTAGAACTCCTGGTGCACAAACTATTCTGCATACAGAGCTTTGTGGATACTTGGTTTTGAGGCCTTTCTGGCCACTGTGTTGCATATTTGTACCTTTGACCTTGCTCAAAAGAAAGGGGGAGGGACCCTTGCTGGCCCTCAGGAAACCAATGCCGCCCTTTGCTCTTTTCAGTGGTGTGAGAGAGTCCATCCAGGATGTGGCATGTCCTTCCATCACTGGCTGTGCTCCAAGCCTGAAGGTATGTGACTCCAGCAGAAAAGGGCTGGCGCTTCTTGTTTGTGGCTGTGTTGAGAAGAAGAATGTCCTGAGATTTTTTTCCTGCTTAATTGTAGAGCACGTTATTTGCATATAGTAGGTCCCAACTTCCATTTCTGGTACATCCCTTTAAAATAATCTCAGGCAGCAAGGCTGGCAAAAACATTTGTTGGTGCCCTTGAAGCCTGCTGTCGATCATGATAGACAGCCTCAGTCGTCATCACTGAAGCTTTTCTTCAGGCAGCTTTATACTTACTGACCTACCAGCCTCCTATCAAGCTTTTAAGTGTATTGTGTGGGCATAGAAGTTGATATTGAGGCACTTCTGGTCATTTCAGCGTTAGGGAAGTAGAGCATTGTGGCAGCGGTGGGGACCTTGTCGTGTAATATAGAGGCTGGAAAGAACAATACTGAAGCTGTCAACAGTGAGATCTGTTTTTGTCCTGCAGGCTTTGAGAAGAAAGATGAAAAGAGACAGGGTCCAACAGAGTCAGCCCCTGATAATAAAGGTAAGCACCTTCTTTTCCATGGCTCGGTTATAGAGCATCTGCTCTTCACGCAGAAAATCTCAGGTTTGATTCCTGGCATTATTCTCCATGTAGGGCGGGAGACACTCTCTGCACAAAACCAGAGTGCCACTGTCTAGTGGTGCAAACAATCGTGAGTGAGATGGACCTTCAGTGGTCTGTCTCAGTACAAGGCAGATTCCTTTGTTCCTATGTTCTTCCCCCTCATTTACCTCCCTAAAGTTGTTGAATGCCTCCCATTCCAAAAACTGGTCCATATCTCATAACTCTCCCCAACCTGTTCTGCTCCCCCTCTACAATGCAGCCAGGAGCTTTTTAAAGCCTAACGTATAAGCATTTCTATTTTTTCTCTCCTTCCTAGAGCCTGTTGGCTCCAAAAATCCCAGTCTTTCCAAAAATACCTGGGGAAGCAGTGGTGGTGAAGGCAAGAGAGGACGGAAAGATGAGGATTTGGGGTGGTGGAATCACATGCAGAAGGTATGTGACCATTTTCTCTGTTGCATTTATGTCACTGAAATGTCCTATTAGCCACCTAAAGCTGCTGGAATCGGGGATGGCTAAAGCAGAAAAGAAAAATGACACGATGATAGCAGCCATATTAATTACCTACTTTTTGCCCCCAGGGAGAGTTCCCTTGGGATAATAAGGACTCCCGGTACCTGATTGTCATGGGAGCTGGCATCCTCACAGGGTTCTTCTACCTCTACTACCGAGATCCAGGCAGAGAAATCAGCTGGAAGCACTTTGTGCATTACTACCTGGCCAAAGGACTGGTGAGGCGATATGTGGCAGGCCATCCTCTTGCTGGGGGTGGAGGGCAGTTCATGTATGTATTCTTCCCTATTCTATTCTAGCAGTAAAGTGTAGGCACTTGGAGTAGGCATTAGGAGCAGGAGACTGAATGCTAGGAGTTCTCTGCGGCCACAACATACCATTTTGTACTCAACTGAAGCTCCACCCAGAAGGGTTCACTCTCACTCTTTCTGGTCCTGTCCACACCGTAGATTTAAAGCACTCTTATACCACTTTAACAGTCACAGCTCCCCGCCCCCCCAAAAAATATGGTGTAGATGTGACCTCTCCTTTCTTCCTTCCTTCCTTCCTTCCTTCCTTCCTTCCTTCCTTCCTCTTAAGGTGGATCGACTGGAAGTGGTGAACAAGCAGTTTGTCCGGGTGTTCCCAATCCCTGGCACCACCTCAGAGGTAAATAATTCCAGGGGACAGAGGGATGAGGTGGAGAAAGACAGGGGATGCCCACAATCACTGCTCCAGTCTGCCACAGTTAGACCTCTGGAAGAAAAGCTGTGTGTGTGTGTACGGCACAGCAGTCTGGTGGCAAGGGAGTTGGGTCCACAGAGGTCCCTTTCACACCCGAAGCAAGAGAAGGCTCTGTTTATGCCAGGGGATGTGAAAAATCAACACCTGTCCTTGGTTGCCACAGAAGCACATCTGGTTCAATATTGGCAGTGTGGATACCTTTGAACGAAACCTAGAGGCTGCTCAGCTGGAGCTGGGGATCAGCAGTGCCCAACAAGTGTCTGTGGTCTACAGCACCGAGAGTGATGGGTGAGTGACAGGCCCCAGATCAGAAGCAGATGTGCTAAAACTGCCCAGGTGCCACCTGCTGTAGCTCACAGGCCTTCTGACCTTCTCCTCTTTCAGCTCCTTTCTCCTGAGCATGGTCCCTAGCCTTCTGCTGTTGGGCTTCCTGCTGTTCACTCTGAGACGTGGACCAATGGGAAGTGGGCGCGGAGGGCGAGGAGGAGGGATCTTCAGTGTTGCAGAGACGACAGCAAAAGTCCTGAAGGACAACATTGAAGTGCAGTTCAAGGATGTGGCCGGCTGCGAAGAGGCCAAGCTGGAGATCATGGAGTTTGTGAATTTCCTGAAGAATCCGAAGCAGTACCAAGATCTCGGGGCCAAGATTCCAAAGGTGCCCACTTTTGATTTGTAGCCAATTCATCAGGTTACGCCGCAAGTCCACATGGCCAGTGCTTTTGGAGGAGAGGTGAAGGCAGCAGTTGGCTGCCCAAGACCACCATAAATGAAGCCCATCAGAATAGTGTTAGCTTGGAGGGTTGTAAGTGAATCTTCCTGAAACGAGGGACCTCTGAGCCCCAGCAATGTTGTGCCATTCCAGGCTTTGAGGTGCTGCTGATGTGGGTTGGCTGACCAGTTAAGGGAGGGACTGCTTGTCATTGGGCTGTATTGCTGCCCCACCTTCCCTCGTGTTGGCCAGCCTCTTGTCTCTTGCAGGGAGCGATGCTCACGGGGCCCCCGGGCACAGGCAAAACCCTCTTGGCCAAAGCTACTGCAGGAGAAGCCAACGTCCCTTTCATCACTGTGAACGGCTCTGAGTTCCTGGAAATGTTTGTCGGAGTTGGGCCTGCAAGGGTGAGACTGGGGAACCTCGCAAAACGTTCTGCATTGGCAAGCTTCTTAAACAGAAAGGGTGGTTATCCAAAATCAGGAACTCATCTTGTAACTATACCTTCTGGGAGATAATAGAAAGGAGTCTAGGAGACATTGGCAAGTGACATGAGCATCCAGGCTTCAGCTTTGCCCATTTGATGCTCCAAACAGATGCTCAGTGTTTGGGCAGGTGCCTGAGCAGGGGAGTCTCTTGTTTCTTGCACCTGCTTGCATATCCCCCTCAGATGCTCAGCTGAGTCTGCCCTTTCTCCTCCCAAAGGGGCAGGATTCTTCCACCTTGGGACCCATCATCAGCACCCTGCCCCAGCTGCTCACCAAACCAGACTGCTTTATTCCCAGTGGGTGGATCAGCTCTGGGGAAACATCTTTGTTTCAGGTTCGGGATATGTTTGCCTTGGCGCGGAAGAATGCCCCTTGCATCCTCTTCATTGATGAGATTGATGCCGTCGGGAGGAAGCGGGGCCATGGGAACTTCGGGGGCCAGAGCGAGCAGGAGAACACACTCAACCAGCTGCTGGTAGAGATGGATGGTGAGATGGAACAGAGGCATCTTGAGGAGGGAAGGAGCTGGCATGCTCTTGTCTCCCTGGAGAAACAAGCAATCTGAAGTTCTTGCCCCTGTTCCTTAGCATTAACAGAGGCTTCTGTGTTAATGTTTCCAGACCTTTAACATGGTTCCTGCCTGGGATAGCTTGGCTGTTCCCAGCTGTGCCCTCTGCTCCTTTTGCCCCATCACCATCTTTAAGATCAAGTGAGAGCACCCGTCATAGACAGCCCTCCCCTCAACTTGGTGCCCCAACCAAATGTGGCTGGACTCTGAACACACACCGTGCCCATCCAGTGGTTAGTGGTGATGAGACCACCTGGAGGGTACCAGCCCTGGGACAAGGCTGCTTTAACATGTACAACTATTGCATGGTTGGGGATAAGGGAGAGTTTGTGTTAGCAGAATGGAAGGGGCATTAAATTGGGTTCTAAACTGGGTCTTTTTAGTTTACTTTTAAACCATTCTGAAGGTGGGCTTAGTTAGTGACCTAGTTTCATAACTCTACAAAAGGTTACATTCTGAATTTTGTTGCAAAGCACTGTATTCCAATCCGAATACGTTAGCTCCGCTCCCCTCCACTAGAAGGCTTGGATGATGTTTGGGGAATGTGTTCTGTGCACAAAATTGCAAAAGGCATCCCCCTGCCCCCCCACCCCCGGAGCTGATCTCCTCTCATTTCCTGTGCAGGGTTCAACAGCAGCACAAACGTCGTAGTGCTTGCAGGCACAAACCGACCCGATGTCTTGGACCCGGCGCTGACGAGACCTGGACGCTTTGATCGGCAGATTTATATTGGTAACAGATGCTATGTCTAGTCTTAGTTGTGCTCACCACTTTTGCCGGTCTCCCTGCCCGCCACTGGAAGGTTGCCCCTGGAAGGTTGCTCAGAAGGGAACGTAACCCATGGTTTGAAAAGGGTTGCCTGTCTCTGCCTCAGATAGCCCCAGCTCTTCAATGAAACAAAATTCCTCCCATTGCTCAATCAGCAGGACCTACTGGGAGGTACCCAGAGTCTTGATGAGCTTCAGAGAGACTTGCCTTGACTTTTCCTGACCTGACATGACCTGCTTGGAAGAGGCTCCAAGGAGCAGAGGGAGATTTCTTTCTGCCCTTTGCTTTTCTCTCTCATTCTGATCCTGATGAGATATTTTGGAGTCAGGAGAGGTTTCCTGGGGTATTAAAGCGGCGATCTCTCAAGAATTGGGAAATTTCAAACAGATTAAAATTATTTGACTTTTAGAAGACATCTGAAGGCACCCCTGTTTGGGAAAGTTTTTAATGGTGTGTTTTTAATATTTTGTTGGGAGCTGCCCAGAGTAGCTGGGGCAACCCATTCAGATGGGCGGCATATAAATTTATTATTAAATTATTATTGTGGAGCATGACCGGCCTCTTTTAACTCCTTCTCATTTCTGAGGACTGCGTCTTTAACTCTCTTTGCCCAACCAGGCCCACCAGACATCAAAGGCAGAGCGTCCATCTTCAAAGTCCACCTCCGGCCTCTCAAGCTGGATGCAGATATCAGCAGAGATACTCTGGCTCGGAAGATGGCAGCCCGGACCCCAGGATTCACAGGTGAGATGTGGACAGAATGCCAGCATGTGGAGGGGGAGAGCAGGAGCGTTATTGGTCAGAGGGGGCACCTGAGCAGGAACCTGTAGGGGCAGTCTTCACCAACCTGGTGCCCTCCAGATGTGTTGGACTATAACTCCCATAAGCCCAGCACATGGCAAAGGCTGTTGTGGGGCTTGGCATGACTTCCTTGTTTGAGTCATTTGGCTGTGTTGTTTCTTTGGAAGCAGAGATTGCAACAGAAAGGCAGGAGCAGGAGCCGCAGTTCTGACACAGTCAGGTGCTATTTGTTATTTTGTGGGCCTCTGTCATCTTGTCGGAGGAGCCTTCCTGCCCCACCCTGCTGCCTGGCCTAGGGTCTAAGTGGAACTGGGTAGCCTGAGGTGAATGGTCCTTCCCCACAGGAGAGTCTCTGGCAGCTGTGGAGGAGCACATCTGCTTTGGAAAAGAGCTTACAAAGTCTGTGGCAACAAGCTTCAGTGAGAAAGAAAAAGGCACAGGGATATGGACACCCTCACCCCACCTTGAGTTAAAACAGAAAAGGGCATTGCCCTGCCAGGCTGGCTTAGGAATGCCAAGGAAGGAGATGTTCCTTCCCCTGCCTTTCATGATTTGTTCTCATGAGAGCCAGTGTGGGATAATTGTTATCGGGTGTCAGACTAGAACCTGGGAGACCAGGGTTCGTATCCCCCACTCAGCCAGGAATCTCACTGGATGACATGGGGCCAGCCACCGCCTCACCCCTCACAGGGCTGTTGTGAGAACATAAAGGGAAGGGGAAAGCCATACACACCATCTTGAGCTTCTTGAAGGAAAAGGTGGCATAGGAAATAGAATAATAATAAATAAATAAATGTCTTGCCAGCTCTGAAGGTGCTTAAAGGAGCTTTCAGGCCAATCTGGACTATCTCTTCCTTGGAATAAATTTCAAAGACCTTCTTAAAGCTCTGCCAAACAGAAGGTTGCTGAAGACGCCAAGTTCCCTTTTCCTTCAGTTGCACTACCATCTCTCTCTCTCTCTCTGTCTCTTTTTCCAGGTGCTGATATCTCCAACGTTTGCAACGAGGCTGCCCTCATTGCCGCACGACACGCCAGTCCCACTGTGAATGAGAAGCACTTTGAACAGGCCATTGAGAGAGTCATTGGGGGTGAGGGTCCCTGCCTGCTCACCATGCCAGCCCTGAATACCAGTTGCTGGGGAACAGGAGCGCAGGGAAAGCTGTTCCTGTAGACTTCTGCTGCCGTGGGAAGCAGGATGCTGGTTTAGTTGGGCTTGTGGCCTGATAAGGAGATGTCTTGGCAGGCTGTCAGATCCCGAGCATTTATTTCCAAGCAAATCTTGCCAGTTTCAATGGGGCAAGTCAGGGTGCGATTGCACTGGCAGCTTCCTGCTGATTTACTGGTGGATAGGCCACTGAACGTGGCCTCTTCTGTTCTTCCCAGGCCTTTCATGCATTGCGTTTTAGGCTTCCCAGACCTGTCTGGTCACTGTGGGGAATGGGGTGCTGAATTAGATGCTCCTTTGGCCTAACCCAGCTTCCCAGTGACCTATGGCCATCGCTAGACCTCCAAGTACTTGCCTATCCCCCTCTTGATGTCATCTCAGCTGGCGGCTGTCATCACATCTTGCAGAAGTGATTTTCAAACATTCTTCTTGGGCAGGGGTTGGCAATTTTTTTAGATGTGGGCCGGTCCACTGTCCCTCAGACCTTGTGGCGGGCTGGAGAAGCAGCACCGGGGGGGGGGGGGAGCGGAGCTGGAAGAGGAGGCGAGGGGGGCAAGTAGTCCTCCTCCCCAAGCCCCAGCGTCAGCTGCTGCACTTACCTTCCCAGGGGCTGCTGCCACCGCCACCACCACCGCTGCTGCTGCTTCTCGTGGGTAGGCAGAGCGAGCTCGTCTGCTCCGGTCTCTGGCCCACTGGAGCACCAGGGGGGTGGCAGCAGTGGCATTGGAGGGAAGATGAGTGGCGCAAAAGGGCTGGCTCCGGAGAGGGGCTCCTTAAAATGGCACTCAGCCAGCTCAGCCCAGCCCCCTTCCTCCTCTAGGCAGGGCGGGGAGAAGACAGGAGGAGGGAGGGAGGAGGCGCTGCCGTGGCGTGTGTATGGGAGGGGGGATGTAATGGCACGGGGGGAAATGGTGCAGCCCAAATGAACAGAATCCCCCATGGACAGTCTGCAGGCTGGATTCTGAAGGCAATTGGGCCTGATCCGGCCCGTGGACCTTAGTCTGCCGACCTCTGTTCTTGGGTTTGTGTGCCTCTGCAACAAGAGCCTCAGCTACTGCCTTCTGCTCCTGAGAAGATCAGAGCTGAGCAGAGCCCTGCTGAGTTTTGTGTGGGTGGAGAAGAAGTATTCGCAGTCCCCCAGTAATTTAACAACCCAAAGAGAAGTGGTCCCCAGAGGGAGCCGGCCTTGAGCAGTCCTCTGCAGTTGCAGATACTTTGCTGTGGAAACTGTTAGTGAAAGGAAATTGAGAAGCAGGACAGGGAGAAAGCTTCCCTAAGGGAAGTGGAAGCTTAGTGGCTTCTGTGCTGCAGTTGGAGCATTGCTCTGCCTCTTGTGGGTGAACCAGCTGACCATATTGCCTTACAGCTTCTGGTTGCAGAATGTTTCCTATAGCAGAGCTAAAGAAGCGAGTCTTTGATCTTCTCTGTGGAGGCAAGAATTTGGCATTAACAGCTTGCAATTAGAGCTCTCATATTTTCCATCATGAACTGCAGGTTTTGTGTGGATTCTCCAGTGGGTTGGTATCTGCTGGTAGTGTGTGTGTGGTGAGTGGAGAGCTTTCTCATTGCTTTCGACAAACACTGCTCTTTCCTTCTTCTCCCCCATCCCCCTTCTTCCCTCTTTCTCCAGGGCTTGAGAAGAAGACCCAGGTCCTGCAGCCAAATGAGAAGACCGTAGTGGCTTACCATGAAGCTGGGCACGCTGTGGTGGGCTGGTTCCTAAAGCACGCCGACCCTTTGCTCAAGGTGCGTCTCCCCACAGCCAGCGGAAGCTCTCCTAACATAAACACAAAGTAGGTTGTGGAGTGGGTGAAGCCAGCTGAGCTCCAGTTCTTTCCCCGAAGGGCCAGGTAGCTCAGTGAAGGTCCCCATTTGGTTCAAAAGACTCAACAGGGTTGTTCTGTCCCAGGTGGTGGTCTCAGTCAGATGAGGTTCCAGCCCCAGAATGAGGTTCAGGTTCCAGCAAGCCAAGCAAATTTAGGCGAAGTCCGCTTTTTGGTTAAGCAAAGCAAGGCAAAGTCCAGCACCTGGAAAGGTAAAGTCCCAAGTAGCACTGGGAGATTCATACAAGCTGGAGATTCATATAAGCAAGCTACATTATTGCTGCAGCTGCAAACCGTCCTGGTCGGAGGCCTGAGCAGGGCTTCAGCACAGTCCAGGTGGCTAGCTATGCCTCTGCTGGGAGCAGCCTCCGTTCCTTAAAGGGGCCTTGCCTGTAGGCTCCAATGGAATAGGAGAGACGGGGACTTCTGGCAGGAGTCCTCTGACCAAGAGAGTGACAGTGTGACTTCCTCAGGTGGTAGTGAGATGGGCTGCTTGGCAGAGAGGTGCTTCCAGGAGACCAGAGGCAGTTGTGGCTGATGTTGAGGTCACTTCTTCATGGCCTCATCCCGCTAACCTGGAGGGTCTGCTGTCCCCTTGAGCCTCCCTGGTTCTGGCTCCAGGTGCTAAGTGCCTCCTGGCAGATCTGAACTACTCTGAATGAGGAAACAGGATCTGGGTGTTCCTTGCAGGATAGCAGCCCGAGATGCTCCTGTTAAGCTAGGAGCTTCATAATTCAGGATACGACCTTGACTTCACTTGCATTGTCGCTGGGGCAGGGACCGAGTCCAGAGGCAAAGGAAGGAAGGATGGTGTAGAAAAATCCTCCTATATGGCAATGCTGATTCGGAGCAGGATAGCAGCAAGGGAGCATACAGGGAAAGGGCTGCCTGTTAGTGTAGGTAATACTGAGCTAGATGGACCCATGGTCTGACTCGGTATAAAGCAACTTATTACATCTGGGTTAGACCCAAAACAGAGATCTTTCCCACCCACCCCCTGCCCGAAGTGCCCAGCTGAGTCAGACCCTCCCTTTGCCATTCCCAGCAGGGGCGAATTGCTCTCTCCTTCCAGAAATAGTTGTGTGTGTAACAGACTGCTGTACTTGCAGATGAGAGCTGATGAGAGCAATTGCCGTTCCTTGTTTTGGAAATCACTGTATTTAATTTAGGTCCCTTCAATAGATTTCCCCCACCCCCTGCAGTAAATCTCTGCCCTTCAAGGGAACTGCAGCAACCTTTGGGTGATGCAGTAAATGTCTGGCTGACTCTGTGTGGGTTGTGAGGAGGTGAGTGAGTGTCTTCCGCTCCCTGCTGCTCCACTTTCCTGTTGACTCGAAGCTGGACTGGGCTCTGCCTTGCTGACCTTGGCTCTGCATGTTCCTGGCAGGTCTCCATCATCCCCCGGGGCAAGGGCCTGGGCTATGCGCAGTACCTGCCCCAGGAGCAGTTTCTCTACACCCGGGAGCAGCTCTTTGACCGCATGTGCATGATGCTGGGGGGCCGCGTTGCCGAGCAGCTCTTCTTTGGCCGCATCACAACCGGTGCCCAGGACGACCTCCGGAAGGTGACGCAGAGCGCCTATGCCCAGGTAATGCCCCATCAAGACATGCCCTTTGCTACTGGATGCCCTGGGTGTGAGGACATAATGAGAGCCCTTTATCTGATGCAGCAGCTTTGTTAGAGATGCCCTGTTTAGAAGCCAAGGATAGTTGATAAGTGGAAAGCTCATTCAAAGTGTTGACTTCTTACTTCAGAAACAGAGGTTAGTTTTTTTGCAAAGGCACTGGAACCGCTTACCTGCTCCCCACCTCAGTCACACAGGTGTGCAAGGAAGAGCTCTATGCTCATGCACACATGCGCGCACACACATCCACATGCAACTTAAAAAGAGTCCTGCTGAAGGAGCCAGCGGAGACCCACCTGGTCTAGCATTTTGTTCTCGCAGTGGCCAACCAGATGCCTCTGTGAACTTTGTAAGGAGGACCTGAGTGCAATAGCACTTGCCTCACTTATGATTCCTAGCAACTGGTATTCAGAGGAATACTGCCTCCAATAGTCGAAGTGGAACATAGCCATCTTGGCTGGTAGCCTTATTCTTATCCTCCAGGAATCTCTCTAATCCTCTCAAGGGCAGGCTTGGACAGGAAAGAATGAGAGGGAAAGAAATGTCGGAGAGTCAATCTTCTGGTCAGAGCAGGGGGAGGTTTATCACTTGTTAAATTTGTGCCCTGCCTTTCCCCAACTTGTAGGATCCAGGAATAATTGTCTGACAGCTTTGCATGCACCCAGGCTGGTGCCAGCTGCCTTGTCTGTGCTCTGCTTCACTCTGGACCTTTCTAACGTCTAATTTTACAGAAAGCAAGTTTCTGTCTCCCAAGACCTGGGAATATGGGTGCAGTGTCTGGTGAAAGTCTTGGGAAATTTGGGCAGCTCAAGATGGATGCCCTGGGGCAAGAGAAATAACCCGGCACCCCATTGTCTCTGCCACTCCCCGCCCCCGCTGCTGGCTCAGGAGTGTTGCTCTCTTTCCAGGTGGTGCAGTTTGGCATGAGTGACAAGCTGGGTCAGGTCTCCTTTGACCTTCCGCGGCAGGGTGATCTGATGCCCGAGAAGCCTTACAGCGAAGCCACCGCTGAGCTGATTGACGAAGAGGTGCGTGCCTTGATCAGCACGGCCTATGAGAAGACCCTGGAGCTGTTGACTCAGTGCCGTGGCCACGTGGAGAAGGTACAGAGCCAGGGCAGAAGCTCCCTGCTGACTTGTCCTGCACTTGAAATTGGGTCTGCTTGCAGCACACAACCCACGTGCCACCCCTCTTTCAAAGACGCTGAAATGGGACACATTTGCAGGTTAAATGGAGGCAGCACAGCAGGGACCATTAGAAGCAATGAAGGACATGGAAACTACTCTTGAGGGGAACAGTTTAATTTTGCTGCAGGAAGGAATGCACAATGGGAGTTGTAGCTTCTCTCCTTAATTTGCATTTTGTTTCTTAATAGGCTTTTATAGTGTTGCTTGCTCTCCATAGCCATATATTCATTGGGTGATATTCAGCTAAGTTCTACACAGAATAGACCCATTGGAATTAATGAACATGACTATGTTTGGGCCATTAGTTTTGGTGGGTCTACTCATGACTAAAACTTAGTTGACTTCCACCCATTGTCCTAAGACAAATAGCAGAAGTTACTGATGCAGATCACGGCTGGCATTAGCACCCAGCCTCCGTGGGCACCTGCAGGGCTCCCAGTGCCCAGCAGGGCTTACCACTGATACGTTGTTCCTCATAAAAGATTCTGCCATGGCACTCCAGGTAGCTGTACCATCTTAATTTCCCACAATGCCTGCATCAGGGGCGGTGTTGTTAGTCACATGGCTGGTAGCTCCAGAGGAGTCCAGTGACCTGTTTACTTTTTATTTCGACCCTTGCAGGTAGGAAAGCGTCTCCTAGAGAAGGAAGTCCTGGAGAAGGCAGACATGGTGGAGCTGTTGGGGCCCAGGCCCTTTGCAGAGAAATCCACCTACGAGGAGTTTGTTGAGGGGACCGGGAGCTTGGAAGAAGACACCTCCCTCCCCAAGGGCTTGAAGAACTGGAATCTCGAGCAGGAGGAGGAGAGAGCCGAGGAGAAGGCCTCTTAGGGAAAGCAGGGCCAGCCTGAAAAGAAACGCATGGCACATTGTCCATTGGTCAAGCACCAAGGCCTGTTTCTTTGGCTGGGGGCAGCTATGCCGAGAGACCAGCTGAGCCTCACTTTGCCATGGAATCATGGGACACTGTCAGGCTCCCCTTCCACCAAAGGACCAGCAACAATGTTCAAGGACCACTGTCTGCAGCAAGCAACCTTCTTCAGTTCTTCTCCTCCAACAAAGGATATGAACTGGTTGCTTGGAGCAGAGAAAAACAGGTGCCCTCTCCTGAGCTGATCACAAACAGCCTCTGTGCCTCCAATAAACTGACGCACACAGACCCAGCAGTCTGGGAAGGTAAGAGCAGGCGAGGAGTATCCTTTCCAGGAGACCGCTCTGCTTCAAGGGACCAAGGGCTGCCTTCTTATGCTCAGTGCCTTCACTCCAGCTTCCCCCCTGCTTTCCCTTCCCTTCCCCTTCCCTGCCAGCCTGCCTTGCAAATGGGCAAGAGTGAACAGCAGAAGGCCATGCAGAAGAACTCTGTGAACCTTGAGAACCCCCTGGACTTCTCTAAGGGTGGAAGTGAATAGGTCTGAATAGGAACATGGTGCTAGTTTAAATGGTGCTACTTGAATCCTTAGCTTTTAGCTCTGTTGGCATAAGGGGCCCCAGAGGCTTCTGGGGGCAGGAGCCCCAAGCAAATCCAATAGGGCCACTTCAGACCATGGCTGTCCTGTGTGCAACATCAACTGCTTTCCCATTGCCTGCGGAGCAACCTCCTTCCTTTACACAGTGCCTGTTATTTCTCACCACCAAATGCCTTCCCTGCAGAGGAGGCTTTGTCTTGAGGGCAGGAACTCCCTCCTGGTTGTTTCGGCAGTTTATACTTCAGTCTCACCCGAGTCCCTGCAAAGGCGCAGCTCAGGGCACCTTTGGGCCCTTTACTCCCTTGGAAATGTCACCTGTGGTGGGCAACCAGTGGGCTTCCATGCAAGACATCTTAGTGGCTTCAGGGCTCTATCTCCTAGATCACTGTTAGAGCAGTCAGGGCAGGAGGATATGCAGCCCAACTCACCCCCCCACCACCACTTCCAGCACTCCTTTCTTGGCACCTTGTGCTCAGTTGCCAAAAGGCTTAGAATTTGTACCTGTGAGGGTTTTGATGTGGGTGTGTTGTGCCAACTCTCTTGTAGCCGCTGCCCTTGGAACCACTTCATCCAGCCTTCCGCCAAATGCCAAATCAACCTGGCATTTGCCCATGTATTGCCCACTGGGCAGAAGTCGTCCTGAACCCCCTTACCCCACATTGGCAAAGCCTCCCATGTAAAACCTGTGTGTCGGCCTTGCCCCCCCCCCCCGCCTCCACTCCACCCCCACTGCTAGCTGCTTCTGCTGTTTACTCACTTGGATGCTGGCAGTTCCAAAGCGTTTGACCGACCAGCTTCTGAAAAAGTGACTCAGCAGAAACAACGCTGACTAGCTCAGCAAAACTGCTGCCTTTACTGAAAGTCATATTTGCTACATTCAAAGACCAAAATAAGTTTGGGCACCACCTTCTTCCAGGAGTCCAGCATAGGAGCCATCTTCTGCAGGATGAGTTGCTTTTTTCTTTCCCTGTCCTTGAGAACCTTTGCAGGGAGTCGCATTTTCACAGGAAAGGTGCCCCACATCTACCATATAGGTATAGGTCAGACTTATGTGTCCTTCTTGCCCAGTAATGCTGCATTCCCCAGCCTTTCCCACCAGGGGTCCTCTAGATGTTTCAGAATGGGCTGATGGGAGCTGTAGCAATTGTAATGGTTTTGTCTGTTTTTATTGTCTTTTCTGTTGTTAAAACCTGACCTGGGACCTTAGGGTTGAACAGGGGCCACAAATCTTATAAATAAAACAGCTCAGAGCATCTGAAGAGGACCACGTTGGGGAAGACTGGCCTGCCCTGACTGTTGCAACTCTCCAGGGTCTTGAGCAGAGGTCATATGGATTGTGGGCACCTCTGAGACGCCTCTTGGCTTGCACTCAGTTCAGTAGGTTTCCCCTTCTCTCCTCTTCAGCTTTTTGCGCACATCCCATACATTTAGCCCTGTATAGAAGGAGAGACAGTGTGCTACTGAAGTGTGTGCAAGCATAACCTAATTTTAAAATGAACCACTCAAGCGCCAAAGCCTGCCCCCAAAAGGCAACCAGGTTTCTAGAGAAGAGGAAAATGTGTATCTTTTGTAAACAAAGGCAGATGTGCAAACCTTGGTAAGCAGATCTGCAGGGAGGGCAACAAGGAGCAATAGATAAAGTACCAAGTACACTACAGATAGCAGTGGTGTGATGTGTCAGTGTGGACACTACTGAATATATATCTCAGGTAAAATGGGAGGTATATGGAGGCTGAAGGAGGTGTGCAGGATTAGCAGATTGTGACGAAGCCACTGATGAGGGGGAACAAATCAGGTTGGGCACAAGTCACCCCCAGTTGAGCCTCAGTGTTATCATTAGGGAGCAAGAAAACACAGTTTGCAAAAAGCAGATTTTGTGGGCTCTGCAGCTGCTGGCTGGAAACTTACAGCAGCCCCCCCCCCACCATCTCACTTCCATTGTGCTGTGGATTCTGACTTCAGCAGCCTTTCCTTCCATGCAAGGACTAGGGAAGGAATCTGTTGGACTTAGGAATGCAAGTGTATTTATTTGATAAACAGCCTGTTTTCTTCTGCATGTGGGTTTGTTTGTTTCCTTGCTTCATAAGAACAAAGCAAAACAACAGAAAAAGCAATGATTTTGCTTTAATGGTTCAGACTGCATTGCCAGGACAGGACACACCCTGTGATCTATTGCTGGGTCTGTTCCACAGCTTTAGAGGCCACTGCTGTCTGACCCCAGGGGTTTGGAGGGGGGGGCAGCAATAAATCATAACTGGGCACATCCAAACTTCAAACCCCAAGTGCAGAAACCTGGATTACACACGTCTGTTGAGTGAATGACAAGACAGTGGTGTGCAGGGCATCATCAAGGTCAGACCTGGGTCTGCAAGGTCGATTGGGCAGTTTTCTTGCTCATGGCACCAGCAAGTGGATTGTGTGACAGAGTCAACGCTGTGGCCCAGCCCCAAGAACAGCAAAGGACACGTTGGGTCATCGTTAGGTGATATCCAGCACACTTCTGATTAGCTCCTGTAAAAGCTGTAGTTCTGCCACACTGCCTCAGCCAGAGCAACTGAGACTTTATTTTGCCAGCTCTTACACCTTGCCCAATGAGAGGCCAAGAGCTGGGTAAGAAGTATCTGGAAGTGCCACCTTCCTTCCTGACCCCTGTTCATTGTGTGCCTGCAGAAAAGCTCTGGTTGGTCCTCTGTGCCCAGGTAAATACTGTTGCGTGTGCTGAGTATTGCAGAGGGAGCAAAGGAGCCCCCAGCTGAGCAACTGGCTTGTTGACAGTAACTACAGGCTGAGCATAGGGGCTTCCTGGCCTGTGTACTACCCAGGAATGGCACATTATTAGATGGTGATCACTAGTATCTCTTAACGTTGTGCAGGGTGCAGGTGTCTCATTAACTTGGCATCAAGAACCCTCCATTTGAGCTCCTCTGGGTGGACCTGTTGGCATGAGGAAGGAGGGCGCAAGAGAACGGTATGGGTGATTCTAGCTGCTGCTCCTAGAAAATTTGGTTCTGTGGCTTTAAGAAACCCTGATTGCTGTGAAGGACAGCCTCCAGCAGCTTTTGAGCAGAGACCCCAGGGGTGATCTGTCAGGGTTATTGAGGCTGCCTTCTTCCACCTGCGCACAATGCAAGGCCACAGGAATTGTGCTTTGCCAAGAGTGAGCAACCCAAGAGGTGAGTCTCCAAGCATGAAGGGGCTGGACTTGATGGAAACATGAACTCGCCACCTGGAAGAGCTTCGTGGCCTTTGCCTTCAAGTGGCCTCGATGCTGTCACTGTGCCAAGTGAGAAAAATGCAGCTTGCCAGGGAAGTCTGTCCTGACCAAGCAGAGCTGTGTGGCCTTGGCTCCCCTGCTCCCCTTGCCTCTGGGCCTCTGTAATTGTGCTGATCTGGTGGTATCCCTGCTGCAGCTTCCTGCCTCCACTTTGGCCAACAAAGCTGACTGTTCCTCAGATCATTGCAAGGATGAAACCAGCCTCACGTCCTCCAGAAGAGGCTGCTTTTCAGTGATGTCCCTCTTCTGCTACAAGCCCCAGTTAGATCCAGCTTAAATTGGCATAGGGACTCAGGGTTGGCTTCTGGTTCCTGTGTTATAAACAACAAACTGGGTTTCGTGAACTGGAAGGGTGTGGATGCACTTGAGAGCATCCCTGCAAACAGCTGAATTTGGCTGTGGAAGCAAAGGATCAATTTGGGAAGCAGGCAGCTGTTGTTCTCCCTGAGCCCCCTCTCGGCACATGCACACACACATTCCCTGGTGGCTCATATGTCATCTGGGCATCATGATACACCAGCATTTCCACTTCAGCTGGCTGCGAGATCAGCTTGTGCTGCAATCAGCAGATGCTTATCTGTTAAGCCGTGAAACTCTGGACAGGCCTCAGAGTCCTCGTCATCTACGCTCTGCACTCCACAATGGGGCTTGAAAGTTTATCTCCTCTGGCGTGGCAGGCAAAGTGGAGAGGGCTGAGGGCTGTGCATTTTTGAATTCCCAAAGAGGAGGAAGGAGGGCATCTGCAGCTCCATTTGTCTTGACACAAATCCCTCTTGCCTTAAGATGCCAGCATTTTGCTGCAGAGGATGGAGGCTGCTGCTTGCTACAGACTCGTCCCAGGAATGCATGAGAAGATTTTGTCCCCCTCTGATCTGTTTGGCAAGGAAACCGGCTTTAAACTAAGGCCCAGACCACCTCTCTTGGTGGCTGTCAAGAAATGCAGCATTCCCTTCGCCCATGGCTACTGCGGTGTCTCAGGCTGTGGAGCTGCTCCCCCCCCCACTCCCTCCCCCAGAAAGATGCAGTCACCCAGAACCGGGCTGTGCAGTTACTCTGTAGGCTTTGGGGCTTGTGCGGTGCCCCCGTCTCCGTTGGAGGTCCGGAGAGTCAGTGTGGTTGATGGATTAGAGGGCTGGGCTGAGCTCTGGCCTGTGGTCCCACCTAACTGAATGGCCTCAGCTGCAAGTCGCCACCTCTCAGCCTCTGGTTCAATGTCACTGACAGGCATGTTTCGATAGCAAACACAGTAAGGATTGCGGCACATTTGCAAAGTGAATGGAGCAACATGATTTGAATGGTGTAGGGCTGGGAGAGAGAAGCTGCTGTTCCTGCCCCATCCTAGCTTTCCCATCCTGAGAAGGTGAGGGAGGGGGAGAGGGGATGCAACCCTCTGGGTCTAGCTAACTGGGTGCCAACAGCAGGTGCCCAGTCTGCCAAGTGGCAACACCAAGTGGCTGACCAGCCCTGGTGAGGAAGGTAAGGTAAACTGGACACTGGGCCAGTTTCTGAGGCCCAAAAACCTCAGGAGGGAACAAGAGGGTGTGTAAGCCTTGGGAGGAGCCTGTGCTGAAGGGGACCCCAGAGACTGAACTAACTCCCTGTCACTGCTACAAGGGCATTCAGGCACCAGAGTGCCACCACTAGGGGAAGCACAAGCTGGGTCCAGCACTTGGCTGAGAGCTTCTGGTTTAATGCACAACAGGGCAAGAAGCGTGCCTCTTTCCACCGGCACAAAGAGCCCCCCCCCCCCCAGTTCACAAGGGGACGTACCATAGGATGGGCTTAGCTGCTCAATTCGGTCCTGCTCCTTCCTGGCTTCCAAGCAGTTGTTGTGGAGGGAGCTCTTCCTCCTCCTGAGAATGCACAGAGTTGGAGGAGAAGCGTGCAGCTGCCCTGATGCTGAGCCAGGCCAAGCCTGTGGATGCTGTGTGCTAAGAAGACCAAAACCCCAAAGCAGCAGCTGGGAGTTAAGGCCACTGGGAAGAAAATGTGCTTTCGGAAGTGAGGGCTGGTTCCACCCTTTCCCAGCAGGTCCTCCTGGCAGCTGGACTTTTGGCTTCACCGCATATCCTGGAAGTGTTGTAGAAATGGTTCTGAGTTTCCCCCGGGTTCCTTTGGTATAACAAGGTTCCTTTTCCTGGCTGAGACGCTGCCTCCCATCACCCCACCATTGCTCAAGGCACGTGGCTGAAGAAGGGGAGCTTTTTCTCTATTGCTGTGTGCTTCAAGCCGCTCTCCCTCTCCCGTTTCTACTCGTCCCCAGCAAGGTAGCCTCTTGTTGGTGTGTCCATCGCCACTGGCTTTGTTGAGAAGGTAGCAGCAGAAGGTTCAAAAGTGCCTAAAGGAAACAGGGCCGCAGCCGTCTCCCCTAGACGTGGCATCTGCTGCCTGGTGGTGATGGCAATGCAAAGAAGGTCCTGATGGGCAAATGTGACTCATGGCCGGGGGCTAAGTGAAATGATTTTAACACAACCAGCAAGACTGGCAAATGTCTTGACCTGGGAGGGAGGGAGGGAGGCAGAGGAGGCGGCAGAATGAATGTCTCTTAAGGTCACAAATTGCTTGGAATTTGTGGTTAGTGCAAGAGTGAGTGTTGGCACCTTGGTCTGGCTTCTGGCTCTCGTTATTCTTCTTTCGGCTTCTCCACAGTAAGGAAAGTGTCTGCTTTGCTGGCCTGGAGCTCCGAGTCGCTGAGGTGCTTCTTCTCCCGGCCCTGATCCCCTTTTGACCTCGTCCAGGACGGGGAGCGCAGGTAGCCGGCCCGGGGGTTAGGGTGGGGGTGGGGGTGGGGGTGCAGACCTATGCCGAGAGAAAGAAAGGCAGGTCGGGACTGACCAGCACACCTGGTTGCTTCCTCACACCGACAGACCTTTCGTTAGGACTGCGATATGTCCGGAATTTCCCAAACATATCTGGGGATTTGTCCACCAAAAATAGCGTCCAGGCAGAATTTTCAGAAATCGTTTAGAATGCCTGGGAAAATCCAGGTATATGACAGCCTACATTGGAAGTGTTGGGTTGTTGTTGTTTTTTTGCAAATTCCCTATTTTAAAAAGCTCAAAACTTTCTTTCTTTCTTTCTTTCTTTCTTTCTTTCTTTCTTTCTTTCTTTGAGATTTTGCAAAAATCAGGGCTCAGCCACCCTTTCGTCTGCCCGTTTTCTGATTGCATTGTGTACCAACTTATTCCCCCAGATCTAAGAGCTTCCCCATTGTTCTGTGGCTGTGCCTTGAGAAAAATCCATTGTACCCGTTGACTCAATAGCTCAGTAAGCAACATCTCTCTTCAGATTTTCTATGCATCTACGAAGATCCAGTTCAGTGGGTAAGAACTGATTTTCGCAAGGCACAGCTGCAGAACAATGAGAAAACCTCTCGGACCCTGGGGAATTACCATATTTTTCCATGTATAACACGCCCCCATGTATAAGACGCCCCCTATTTTTGGGGACTCCAAATTAAGAAAATGGCAAATGGCAGCCAATCGCCAGCAGTCCTCACAGCCACCAATCAGCAGCACTACCAGCACTATCGCCACTGAGAATCTCCTGCTCGAAGCTGCAACCAATCGCCCAACCCCACTCTGCACTACCCAAGTATAAGACGAGGGATAATTTCAAAGCTAATTTTTAAATTAAAGACCCTCGTCTTATAGACGGAAAAGTATGGTAATCAGGTCACAATGCAATCAAAATACAAGTCAATTTTGGACGAGCCCTTAATTTATGACCCATCTTTCCACATACTGGGTATCAAAGGCAGCTATCTGAAGCAATGTACAATAAAAACAAAACAAATATCCAAAGCAGATAAAACAACAACAGAGCAGAAGAGAGGCAGATTAAAACAGTAGCCAACTTAAAATTCTCAGTGAGTAACACAAAGTCCTCCCACTCCGGCAAGGGGCAGCTAGTCATGCGCAACGCCAGCTCCCAGCTGTGTCCACATCAAAGGACACATCCAGCTAGTTCTGTGGGGCCTTGATGAGCAGCTCACGTGGGTCTCCCTTGCTGAAGTGGCGGCCTGTGCAGCCAATACATTTTGCAAGGCCTGCTCAAAATCAAATAAGCTCCCTTTCCAGACGCAGCCTCCCAGTGAAAGAGGGAGGACTTTGAGCCTCGCATTTTCTGTGAAGAAGTAGAACAGAAGTGTGGGATCCACTGGGTGTTTTTAGCAGATCTCCTGTGAGTCTGCTTCTGTGTGATCCATGCACATGATGGCCGATAATAACAAATCCAAAAGCCGACCTGCAGCCTGGATTTCCCTCCCTGCCTCTTCTTGTCTGCTGAGAGTGCAGGGAACTCTCCTCATTAATTCCACTCACACTTTCCCACCAAGGAGGCTGATCTGCATTTCCACTCCATCTGTGTCACTGGGATGCAGCTGCTGCCTCCACAGACACCATCGCAGACACCCTCTTCATACCCCTCTCAGCACAGCTGCTCATCGTGCCATTGCTCTGGGAGGGGCAGGAGAAGAGGGCCTGGAATCATGGGGTGGGGGAGCCCTCCCTCCTCCCTACACACACAGCGCACAAGCCCTCCCTAGAGCAATAGCTTGCGCATCATCCTCAAGCAGATAATGAGGACATCATCACTCAGAGGAGAACCAGCTTGCCCCAGGGAGAAGCTTGATATTTTCCACAATCAAAGAGAACATCCTCTAAGCCAAAGTGTCTCCCTTTCTGAGACACCTGTCAAATGCTATCTGTTTTCTGAGACTCTTGGCACAGCTGGGCTGCTTAATGAGGCGCACACACACCCCTACCGGCATGCTTGATTAAGCAGATTTCACACTGTCACTCCATGCTTAGGTTCCTTATCATCACAGGTGGGGTTGATTGGCTCAGGTGACCTTTCTGCTGCAGCAGCTCTGCCTGGAGTGATGTGCAAGCCCCACAAGGCAGTTACCAGGACTCTTCCCCCCGCCACTGCCCTAGTCTTTGTGCCCTAGATCTTGCCTAGCTGATTAAAAGCATCTTACTCTGTTTGCAATCCTGTTCCCACTTAACTGGGAGTAAGCACCATAGAACTCAGTGGGACTTACCTCTGGCTAGAGATGGATAAGATTACGCTGCAAGAATTGGGCCTCATAGACTCACTCTTGTGCACTGAACATCAACAGTTTTTTAAAAAGTAATTTTGAGAATTAGATGCATGAGGAAAAAGGAAAAGGAAATTAGGGCACCTGAGTACAGAAACATACTTTGCGGAGCCGTAAGGCACCATACAGAGTTGCCATTTTGCAACTGAATATGCTTCAGGTTGGATCGCAACAGATCTCAGGGCATACATCTGGTGTTTAGGCCCTTTGTGGCATCATGTCTGAACTGCTTCTGGTTAAACTTAAAGCCTGGGGAGGGGAACAACAGACCAGAATTATACTGAAATCAATAAAATCCTACTGAATGGGGTAACAACATTAATTCCGGCCAGCAGGAACTATGGTATAAAAAGGAAAGCATTCTAAGAAGCTGCAAAACTTTGTTTGTGGTTAGAAAATTTTCTAGGATCAAAACTGGAGAGCAGAGTCGCCTCTCCAGATATGCTTCTCCTAAGTAATCTCACACTTGCAAGTGAGATTACTAGAGGGTGGGATGGGTGGAAAGTTGTCAGCTGACCCCCCCCCCCCGGGATAAGGCACTTGCTTAGCTGCTTTGCAAAGCCAATTTATGTGACACTGCCTCTGCCCACATGCCTAGCAGGATGAGTGCCACATTGATCATCAGATCTGCAGCCATTGGCTCGACCCAGCAGTCTCGTCTTGCACTCTTTTGTCAAGGATGATAGGAGTTGTAGTCCAGCAACATTTCAAGGGCCACAGCTTGCTGATCCCTCTTTTGAATCCCAACATGTTTCTCCCCCAGCCTTTGGAGCTATCTTAGGTCTATGCAGATGTATGCAGTTGGAATTGACTAATTAGTTCCTCCATTTTAAAGCTTGCATAATTAATTGGTTTAAGATTCAATCAAGAGAGCACGCTTACCAGCAGGGGATTCATTGCCTGTGTTCTCATCATCAGAGTCCGCAAAGACCTCTGCCAGCTCCTGGTCAGACATGTCTGTAAGCTCAGTTAGGTCCAGAAGGTCAAAGTGCACCTCGAGGGAGGAGACGCTGCTCAAAGGTTCTGTGGAGACAAGATGTCAGTGAGAACCATGACCAGTTAGGCAGTGTGGGAACAGATGAGAAGGCCCTCTGATAGGGTCAGTTGTCCTGGACTCGGACATGCCCTCCCCACACTGCAGATGGTCTGCAGGCTGAGGCCTGAGAGGGAACACTGGCGAGTTAATGGCAGAGGCAAGATTTGAGCCAGGGACTTTCCTGATTCTGTAGCTCAGCCTTTTAGCCTCTGCACTTTAAATGAATGCAAAGTATGCTTCTTATTTGTGGAAAGCTCCCAGATGGGCCTTTCTGCAGCTCCCAGGAGATGCAGCTGTAAGGGAATCCAGGGTCTCAGGGAGAGTTGCTGAGCTGGGCTGGGGCCCCAGAAAGCTCTTTGCCTTCTCCTACAGCCAGCAGAGAGCCAACTCCTTCCTTCCAGGTTTTACTTACGCCTGCGCTCCGCAACCTGCAGCAGCCCGGAAGTGGGGATTGGGATCCCTCCTTCTTCCTCAGCAGGGGGGCTGTGGGGCTCTTCCACCAGTCCATGTATGGGTACAATAATGGGGGCCAGCCGCTCTGGTGTTTGGGCCCCTTTAATCAGCTCTGAAACGACAAAGGGTTACATCTGCTTACAGGAGACTTGGTAAGAGAGCAGAGGGAGAATCACTACCCAGGCCTGATCAGACCCACCCAGCATCAGCATCCCTTTCCCGTTCAGGTGGATACAGTCAGGCTTGGTGGCCAACAGGTAGGAGAGGCCTGTTTCCCATACAAGACTCTCCCCCCCCCATTTGACATGAAGGAAGCTGAGTGAGACTGCCCTTTGTTTCAGCAGTGAATTCTGGGAACGGACCCCTAAACTGACCACCAGCCTGGATGGCTACTAGCCACAATGGCCATGCTCTGTCTCCACAGTTGGAGGCGGTAATGCTTCTGAAGACCACTTGCTGGGTGCTATTGCACTCAGGTTCTGCTTGAGGGTTTCCCACAGGCACCTCATTGGCCACTGTGAGAACAGGATGCTGGACTAGATGGGCCACTGGCCTGGTCCTGCAGGCTTTTCTAATGCTTCTCTGTCCTTAAACTCCAGCTCCTTATCCAGGCCACTCCTACAACTTATTCATGGCAGATGAGAAACCAAGGAACAACTTCCATCCCCCGCTTCTACCAAAGCTCAGACCATTCAGCTGAGCTACAGCATTCCTCTTTTCTTTGGCTCTCCATTTTTGCATTTCTTCACCCTCCTGTGCTGAATTCGGCTGCAAGGATTAATCCAGCCTGCCGCGTCAACCATGTCTAGCTGCAACTTGGCTGTCTCCCCTGTGTGTGTGTGTGTGTGTGTGTGTGTGTGTTTTATCCCCTCCTTGCATCTAGCACAGACTGGCACCATTTCAAAAGCGTCTCCCACGGTTCTTCCACTTAAACTTCAGCTTAAGATATTTGCTGTTGCTCTTCCTGCAGGTTCCTCCTGCAGCCTCACTCCTTAATAGCTTTCTGTTCGACTCCGAGCCCTTAACCAAGCCTCTGCCAACCAAAGGCCTTCCAGATTCATTGGTGGTAAGTCTGTCAGTGGCAACTAGCCACGATGCCTCCACAGTCAGAGGCAACCTGCTTCTGAATAGCAGTTGTTGGGAATCAAAGTGAGGAGGGGGCTCTTGGGCTCAGCTCCTGCTTGAGGGTTCCCCACTGGTATCTGGGTAGCTACCATGAGAAAAGGATGCCTGGCTATACAGCCATACATATAAAATTTCATATGGAAATATGTGCCCTCTTTTTTACATAATTGGAATGCCAACCTGCAATACCCCTGTGGTCTTTGTCCTCTCATCTTCCCTTCCAATTGCCCTCTTTACGTGGCTCCCATTCAGGCCAAGCCAAGCCACACAGATACACTTCTGCGGGCTCATGGTCTTAGAATCATATCATTGTAGAGTTGGAAGGGACCCGGAGGATTGTCTAAGTCCCACCCCTGCAATGCAGGAATAGGAATAAGGTTTTTTTAATGAATCCAGGGACACTTATTGTTTGCTATGTACATGTGAATGCTGAGAAAGCTGTAAATCTAGGGACTGTCCCTGGGAAAAGGGGACACCTGGTAACCTTATCCTATACTGGGATCGAACCTGCAGCCTTGGCATTATCAGCACCACGCTCTAACCAACTGAGATATCCAGGCCTCAAAGCATCATTGTGCAGCTTTCTTCTAGGATGGGCACCCCAAACTGGAAAAGGGGGTAAATGAGCAAAGTTGCACAATCTGCAGCAAGAGGCTCTTTGCAGCTGTGAGGCTGTTAACAAAGGGGCTGTGTTTGCAAAGGCAGACACCTGATACACCCCTCCCTACCCCTTGTTTCCTTCCTTCTCCTTGCCCTTTCTTCTGTTTGCTCAGCCTTGGATGAAGAGCTCATCCAGGAAAGGGGGAGGGAGCCTTATCTCCCCCTTTCCCAGTACTAAGCACCCCCTGCCTCATAACTCTAAAAGGACTCCTAGCGCTACCCAGAGAGGTGTGGGACAAAACAGGAAGAGCAGCAGCTGGCTTTGCCTGAAGAGCGGCAAAGGAAGAAAGGTTGGCACTTTCTCCCAGGGCAATTTACAGATGGGTACCAAGAACCTGGGGCTCCTGCTAAGGAACCAGCTGCTGCTGGGAGTTGCAATGACAAAAGACTGGTCTGTTTGAGAGCAGGCCGGCAGGCAGACCCAGAACAAAGGCTGGTCTGTCAGGAGGAAGGAAGATGCCACCAGAGCTACTGTCCTGACTGTGAGCCATGGGCTGTGTGTGCTCAGATGTCTCCCCACTGACCCCCTACTCCATGGCCATCAGTTTTGGACCCCAGGGGTAGAAGGGGTAGAAGAAGGTGGAGTCTAGAACAGTCACACAATGAGAGACTCTGAGCCAGCAGCCTTCTCCAACCAGATTCCCTCCAGCTGTTTTGGTGCATGATTCCCATCAGCAGCACTGGCTGGGGATGATGAGAATTGTGGTCCAAAACAGTTGGAGGGCACCAGGTTGGAGAAGGCTGCTGTAGTAAATCCTATTCTTTGGTGTTCCCTGTAGGTCATAGCTCAGGTCTCCCCAGATGCTCTGATGAGATGTTCACTTTGCCCAGTGTTGGCAGCTAAGTCAGGGGCTTGTTGTGGTACACATGACCCTCCCCAGGTGCCAGGACTTTGCATATGTGCCCCCCCCCCCTTACATCATGGCTGGTGCCAGAAAGACTGTGTCTGCACAGTCCACTCATATAAAGGCTTCAGCTAGAGAGACACAGAAAAGCAGAACCTCCGAGCTTGGGAAATCACTCTCCGCCTCGTCCATTGTGCCAAGGCCACACACAGGCACTGCCCCAGCACCATGCCAGCTATCAGGCAACTGGCACCCTACAACAGGGGCACATGAGGTTTGTGCCACAAATGATTGGCAGGCTGGGTCCTACCCGCTCATTAACAGGCAGGATGTTGGTGCTGTTACCCAGAGCATAAATGCAAATCCCCGCTAGCTAAGCATGCATGTTGATGTGCTGGGAAGTCCCATGGTCAACGCTGCTCTCGTTTTTCACATCACTCTCCCCCACAAAGCTACCCTCCTCCAGCACTTGTGTCCTGAATTTGAGCCCTCCAGCATTCCCTTACATTATTGCAAGTGTGCGTGTATGTGTGCATTTCCAGAATTTTGCTGTGGCATCCCTGCGCATCACACTGGAAAAACAAAGTGCTCTTTAATTTCCATGCCTCCTCCTCTCATCCACAGACGTGCAGCAGCAGCACAATGTGCCCAGCAGGAGGAGGGTGGGGGAGTTGGGCATTGATTCCCAATAGAGATGTACTAGCAGCACTGAATGAAGCGAGGGGCAATATTCCCTAATGGACTGGAGCTAAGGGGAAAGGGAGCCCACAGCCCTCGCTTGCTCCAGGGGCAATGAACCTATTAGCATTGAGCAGAGAGAACAAGAAGTCTCCATTTAGCCAGCTCAAAGCAAGGGCAGTGAAAGGGGGGAATTTCAGTAAGAGCAACATCTTCCATTCCTGAGCTGCTGACAACATTTGGGGTTTGCGAATGCCTCCCAAACTACGTTGTGAGCAATCAAGCCATGGATCCAAAGCAGCAGCGGCTTCTTCTGCTTCTTCTGCTTCTTCTTCTTCTTCTTCGCCAGTTCTGCAGTCAGCATGCTTTGATCTATTTGACTGGGATAATGGGGCCCCAGGGAATACATAGACTAGTGTGGGTAAAAATCTGGTTCTTTTTTAACCTAAGAGTCATGAAGGCGCTTTGAGGGTGCAGCACTGCCAGCAGGGGTGGTGCTCATTTCAAAGGAGGCCCTCAACATCCAAGAGCATCCACTGTCCTTTTCCAACAGCAGAGACAGAACAAACACACTTTTCTCCTAGCCCAAACAGAGCTGTTTATTTAACTGTGTCTGGATTCTGTCCAAACTCTTTGCATTTCATCCAACCCATTCTACAGGTTGCAGAAGTCCTTGCTGAGTCAGAATTGCCTGTTTAACCTGCAGCAGCTCGTGGTAATCAGCAGATTCCACCTTACAAACAGCTCCAGTAGGCAATGCTTTTTTCCTCCAGAAAAGAGAAGGGCTACGGTTTGTCTTGAAACTCACCCCCATTGGTTTTTTTGATTTTGCTGGTTAATTTTCTGCATACATATGTAGTCTGCTTTCCTGGTAAAGTGGCCACCAATGCAACCATTTAAAATCATCTTAATAACCAATAAAAACCAATCTAAACAAAATTGAGACAGATGTTTAACCAGCTAAGTATTTGGGGATTTGCTGCATCCCAGTGGTAAACAAAATATTCTCTGCACATGTTCAGAGGTGCTGAACATGTTCCTCATTCTGCAGATGAAACCTAGCATGGGAACCATTTTCTGGGCACATCTGGTATTTTGAAGGCGTGCCAATGCCTCTTATCCCGTCTCTCCCTATAACAGCCCCCATCCCGAGAGACAGAAAGAGTGAAAATGCTCACGCGCACACATATGCGTTCTGCTTTTCCAAAGGATCTAAATAAAATACGTAATCTGAGCCTTGAAAAACACATAGAAGTGAAAGAGGATGTGGGAAAGAGCAACATTCTTCCAACTTCCTCCTTTAGTGCTATAGCTACACACTTTTCAAGGGGGAGAAAGTAGGACCACCTCCCTCACAAATTCATGGGCAATAAGACAGTGAATGGGGGCGGGTAGGCCAAAAGCCTTTGTGGACACCCAAGCAAGACCTCAAGGGTGCCATTGTGCTCATGGGTGCCAAGTTACCAACTCCTGGCTTGTGTATGTGTATTATTATATAGATTCACATGATATTCCAGTCTGGGGGGGAAGGACAACAATTCCCCCCAACTCTTCTTGCTGAGCAGAAGCTGCCAGGATCCTCTTTTCTTTTTTACAGTATTGACTCATCCTTAAGCCTTGGTTCCTTTTTGAAATATCACTGACATGCTTTTGATTGGCTCAAAACAAAAACAGTAGCCCAGACTCAGGAGGTCACTAGTAACAGCCACATCTAAATGTCAGATTTATTTTTCTAAAGGAGGGTGTGCAGTGTTAATAAGGAATTTTTTGGGTCATTCCTGCTGCTGGGGGGGGGCAGGAAAGAAGGGAGATGCTGTGTTAAAGGATCTTATTTCTGCTTGCTCCCCAATGGAGCACTGTAATGCAAAAATCATCCCTTCATAGTGGTTTCTATCTCCAACGAAAGAGTTTTAGATAAGGTTTTATATTCTCATGTGCCTGCTGCTTTTATGATCTCTTCTGCTTCCTCTGAAATGAATGCATATCCTTCCCCATCTACCCCACCAGTCTCCATCTCCCTTCCCTCCCTCTGTGTCAGAAATGTAGGCTGCAAAGCAGGGGCAGGGACAACCTGCGGCTCTCAGGCTCATTGCAAAAGCGCTCTGTAAGCCATCAGTTCAGGCCTCTGACAAGAAGAATCTGTTCCTCCCCTGGCAGTCTGCTGGGTGGAGAGGGAGAGGAAGCAAGAAGAGGGGTGTCAGAAAGAGAGAGGAGGGGTGTCAGAAAAAGACAGGGGGGGGAGGATGTCAAAAAGACAGAGAGAACAAAGGGTGCCAGAAAGAGACAGTGGTAGGCAGGGGAGGGGGAAAGGGGGCTGCTGGTGATAGAGACAGGAGGAGAAGAAGGGGTGCCTAAAAGTGAGAGAGAAAATAGGCAGCAGTGGGGGAAAATGGATAGCAAGGAGAGAAAGAAAAGGAGATGTCATTGCCCATTTTTGACCTTGGCCCCACCCACTGCTGTTATCTGTTTTGCCAACCAGGGGAAATAAAAACCTTCAGATCACCCTAGGGAAGGAGGCCCTTGCCCTGAGAGAGAGAAAAGTTCCTTGCTGCTCCTGCCAATGAATGCCTGGACTCCTCCTGCTCAATATATTCCTCACCTATCTGTGCCAATAGGAGGCTGGTCTGCGCCAGCCCTTGTGTATGTAAAGTGGCCCCCCAGGGCTGGACTCCAGCAGGAGAGGTTCTGCTAACTCCAACTATACTAGAGCCATCCCTGGGCGTCTGATGAAATGCCTCTGGCCAGATCTGGGAATCAGGTTTGAAAATGTGTGCGCCTTTAAATGTTAAAATCGTGCCGATGCATTATAAGGCATTAATGTTAAGCATCTGCTTGCCAGATTCAGAAATTGCATCTTTCTTCTGAGGCTCCTAAATCTGACAACATCCCTAACGGAGAATGTTGAGAAGGAATCCAATTAGGAGAATTTGCTGGTGACTGTTGAGTTGGAAGGACTGGAGCTGTCTGGGGAAATCATCCCAGCTGCTCTGCGCTGGCTGCCCCTTCCCCCTGCAGCCCCCTCCCCAATCTACATCCTCCCCCCAAAAAGGAGGGAGCCTGCCTCTTCTCTCAACTCCCATCATCTCAGCTCCTCTCCCAGCCTGCCCCCTCCAGCATCCTTCCTGCAGCTGAAGGAAGGGGGCTTGGAGGAGTGGGGGGGGGGGGCGTGTGGAGATTCTCACAACTGCTGCTGACTCATATTACGTGAAAGGCGCTCCAGGTCACCGGGCCTGGACTGATGGAAGCTGCGCGTTTGGTACGAGGAATAAACGGCTGGCTGCGGATGCTCAAAGCAAGAGCTGCCAGGAATCAGGCCAGTCAGAGATGGAAGCCTTTCCATAAATGTGTATGGAGTGGAGTGAGGGGAGGAGGAAGATAGCAGGGGCCTGAATGAAATTCACGCTTTATCTCTCCAATATTATTCAGCACCCCTTCCCGCCCCCTGCTAGTGGCCAAGAGAGTTGGGGTAAAAGGGCAAGACACGCATCAATCAGCAGCTCAAGCCCTGGGGAGGGTGCTGATTGAGTTTATTCAGCGAAAAGAGGAAAGAACTCTGCACATGCTCAAGGGCGCTCTTGCGCGAGGCCTATAATTAAAAACAAGCAAAGCCCGGCGGGGTCCTGGGCCAACTCGCCTCATCCTGAGCCCTTGTGAAGCACAAGGGGGCCCTTGTTGCGGGTTCCGATGCTGGGCCTGTCTCAGCATCTTCCCAGCGGCAGGGCAGCAGCGAGGAGGCGCTTCCCTCCGGCGGCGGAGCACCAGCCTGCCCGCGGGCTTGCCCTGGTCAGGGGAAGGTGGCCAGGGCATCAGGCTGCTGGGCTGCCTTTCCTCGCCTGCTGGGCTCCAGATGTGGAACAGGGACGATACCCTCGAGGGAGGGGTGCCACAGCTGGGGCAGCTGAGAGACCTTCTGCCTGCTTCTAGGAGAGATAGGGAAGAGATCTTTCTCCAGCTTGGAGCAAAGTGGAGAGGGCGCACACTACTTGCCCTGGGCAAGACCCCTGGAACTGCTGCCTCCCTCCCGCTCCACTCAAAGCAGCCGGCCAGGCAACTTGCAGCCCACAAGGCAGCCAGCTCCATCGGGCCCTCCAAGCACGCATCACCCCGGAGCCTCTTGCAAAGCGGCAATGGACAAACGTGCCCAAAGGCGACCTCCGCACCGCGCCCAAGGCAGCCACACCCTCCCGGCCCAGAGGTCCAGACTCTACTCCGGGAGCATTCCGGTCACACCCCACTGCGCGCCCCATCCATCCTCCACGGCGCCTCGCCAAAGTTGGGGGCGCGCGGGGGGGGTATCCCCAAGGCGCCCTCCGCCCCAGTCACCACCAATGGTGATCCCTATGATTCGCGGCCGGGGACTGGTCAATCCATTTGGGGACCCTTCCTGGCCAGCGCGGGAGGGAGAGGCAAGCGACCCCGTCCAAGTGCCCCCTTGGAGCGTCCGAGGCGCCCTCCTGCCCGTCCGGGCAGCTCTTGCGCAGCAGCGCCCGCTGCAGGCGAGACGGAGCCCCTCACCGCGGCATCGGGGCGGCGGCCCCACTTGCTCCAGTGATCCAGCAAGGGAGGGAGCGAGTGCGCCCGCTAGGGCTGCGTCCTCCGTCCCGAGCGGCGCACTTACCCGGGGTGGCGGCCCCTCCCGGCCCCTCCATGCGTCCGGGCTGCTGCAGCCGCTGTGTTCGTGCGCTCCTCCGCCTGACGAGCCGTCGCCGCCTCCGTGCGCGCCGCTCTGGTCACTGCACCAGCCGCGCCAGCATCCCGAGCGCTCATCGCCGGGGAGGAGCAGGAGCGGGCCCGGCCGGCCGGTTCGGGCGGGGGGCGAGGCAGGAAGGCAGGCGCAGCAGAGCAGCAGCGGCCGCGGCAGCCCCCCACCTCGGCCGTCGAGGAGCGCCGCTAGGCACTGGCCGAGGGGAGGGGACGGGGGCGGGGTGCGCGGGAGGCGGCCGCGCCAGCGCGCGAATGGCTCGCCCGCCGGTCCGCACCACCGGCTCACCCAGCGGGCTGCTGGGCTGACTTGGGCGTTCGGCTCCCTCCGGAACCTTTTCCGACCGCCTCGCGAAATCGGAGCCCTGGAACGTAGAAAAGCTGAGCGCCTCTGAGCACGTGCAGAGTTCCCGGCGCAATCCGCATCCCGCTGAAGTCAGGGGAAGAGACCTTCTGGGTGGCAGGCTTGCAGCGGGGCAGCTGGACCCATGGCCAGGGAGGAGCAGAGACAGAGGCCTCCTTCAGAGAGGCGGGGAGAGGGCGCTGCGCGGCCTTCACTCCTTTCTTGTGAGGACCCCGGAGACAGCACCGGGTGAAGACAGCCCTTGGTCTGACCCAGAACCTTAGCCTTGTTTTGACATTCTTATGGGGAAGTCTGTTGCTAAGAACGAAAAACCTCCAGTTTCAGGGACAGTCTACCAGAGCATTTCAGTTGCTGGGTGGGGCAACAGCAGAGGAGGGCTGGCAGTTGTGGGTTTGAGGGTGGAACGAAGATGATGCCTGTGGGCATCAGACTGAGCACTGCAAGAAATTCATAGAGAATAAGGCTGTCCAGGACTGCTGATTATGATGGCCTGTACAGGATCAGATGCAGCTGATAGGAGTCACAGGTGGGGAGACAGCTCCTGTTGTACTTATGTTCCACTTCTGGGCTTCCCATTGGGGCACCTGGCTGGCCACTGTGAGAACAGGATGTGGGAGTAGATGGGCCTCCCGCAAGGTTCCTATTACGAATCTTTGGACTCCCTAGGACAGCACCACTTCTCTGTGTAGACATTAAAAACCGCCTGTCTCCCACCAGGCTCAGTATCCCTGGGGAACCAGCAAGCCCAGATGGAGATTTGCTTTTCTGTTTTTTCTGGAAGAGCCACAGAGAAGCTTCTTTCTCATCAGTCGTGCTTTGCACCTCCCATGTCCCCAGCGGGGAATGGAGGGAAGCTGGCATTTCTGCCAGCTGAGCTGCACTAGGCTTTTATTCCAGTCTCTGGCTACAAAACCTCCATTTTCTTTATCCCACCCCCCTCTACTCCACCCCACCCCCAAGCAAGAGCTTCTAAAAACAGATCCAGGCACAAATCCAAGCGGAAAGCCCCAATTAAGCAATGCCAACAGGAGAAACCCCCTGGCTGTTGTCTTCCTGGAACAAGGTATCCGTGCAGGACTGAAGCAGAAGGCAGAAGTCTAAACACTGCTCTAGCAGGCTTAGGGTGAAAGCGAATAGTGGGAATCAATGTGCCATAGGCAATGCATGGCATCCTAAGCTAGGCAACTGGGTCCCAATGTTTCCTGGAATCCAGCCTCTGTCAGAAATCCGTTAGTTGCACCATAGAATAAATAGAAATCAAATAACTCAATGAAATACTGGTTGATTAGTTGACCCTGCAGGTGCACTCTGCACACTGTCAGAAGTGCTCTCCACATAGCTGTGTGAAGCAGCAGGTCACCCTTTTTCACTGGTGGGGTCACTTTGCTTGCTTACCCGTTTCCTTCCTTCTCACCACATGAATCTCAACAAATGTTACTCGCTTAGGGTCAAGACCAGCCTCCCCCAGCTTGGATCCTCTAGATATTTTGACCTGCAACTCCTGTCAACTCCAGCCAGCACAGCTGTGCTCCCATCAGCCCCCAGCATCCTGCAGCTCTGCTGGCTGGAGGTGATGGGAGCTTTAATCCAGGTTTGGAAAGGTTGGCTAATGCAGGAGCTGCATGTCCTTGGCCTCTCTGGGGGGTCAAAGTGGTCCATTCTGTGTACAGTACACAAGTAGCTTCTACCATCAGTACCAGAGGGAACAATGGCATGACAGACGACCCCCCCCTCCAGTGGGCTAGGGGTGCACAGGTGGACAGAGCTGATGAAGGGAAGCCTCTTAGCCTGGGCAACCAAGCAATTTAGCTAGAGGATGGGGCTTCTGGGTACAAGGCCATTGGGGTCAAGGCTAAATGTGAGGCCATTGTTTCAGCCTAGGAGATTAAAACAAACTTCGAGAGCTCAGCAGGCAAAGCTGAGGAGGCCTGTAATTGGACTCCACCTGCCTCTCTCTCATTGCCTCTGCCTAAATCACTCAAAATCCTGTTTCCTGGCTCAGACACTTTCTGCTCCTCTTCCTGATTCCCCCTACCACCACCTTGGTGATAGCCCCTCCTAATCTCAGATTGCAGTTGAGAAACAGGTTACCTAGTGGTTAAAGAAATGTGCTCTGCACATACCCAGAGGCATTTTCCTTGTTCTCAGTGGACATTTTTCTGGGCTGAGCTCCAGCATGGTGGTTATTCAAGAGGGTGTCGGGGCATAGGGCAGGGATGAGGTATATGTGGCCCTCCAAATGTTTTAGGATTCCGGCTCCCATCAGCCCTAGTCACACATAGTCAGTGGATAAAGTCAACGCAAGCAGGGGGTCCCCTAGTTCTAAAGCACAGTTGCAGCAAAATCAGAAATGGGCAAATATTTTCAATAAGCATCTGCAAATGGGCCAGGTAATTCCTTGATCTAAACCTCTAATGTTTTGATACTTGTCCTATTCCTGTCACTGTATTTCGTTGCAATGGACTGTGATTAAAAGCAATAAAAACGACTTGCTTGCTTGCTTGTTTATACATTTATGCATACTGTGCCATCTTCCATGGTGCCTTGTAGGGTTGCACAGGCGGCGAGGCAGCTTCCCTGCTCCCACAGAGCTCACCACCTAAAACTGCAAGGAAACCCGCAGAGGTGGCGGCGGTGGTAGGCAGCTGCCCTTACTAGACATCAATGAATTCTTATTGCTATTGTCGTCGTCGTAGCCAATTGAGTCATAAACCTTCCTTGTTTTGCTGCATCACTGGCAAGGTCTGCCTCCACCATTTCCCAGCCCTAGAAGTCCCATAGAGTCCCATAGGGCTTACTCCCAAGTCAGAAGAAGGAGCAGTTCATCTTCCAAGGGCTGCAAGCGAGGATGAGGCTGACAACGGGCAAGGGGTGGGGCTTCTGGGCCTCCGTTGCTAGGGCTGGGGCCCGTTGCCAGGGGCGGGCCCGGCGGAGCCGGAACTCTCGCGAGGCCAGGGCGGCGGTTGCTCGGAGACGCGGTGACTCCGAGCCTGGGCAGCAGCCGAAGAGGGGACTCAGTCGCCACCATGGTGAGGCCGGAAGTGGGGCGCGCTTGCGATGAGGGGGGCCCGGGGGGCTCCCCCAAAACCGGGGCGGTGCTGGGGCTCCTGCCCGCCAAGAGGCCCCGACCCTCCACCCCGGAAGCGCGGGGGCTGGACGTGCTCAGCGACAGACCGAACTCTGCACATGCTCAGGGGCACTCATTCCTTCGTCACTCTTCCTTACGCGTGCCAAGAGTAAGCCCTGATATAAGCCTTGAGCCCTGGTAAGCACTGCTCTCACCACCACCACCAACCCCTATTTTACAAGTGTGCCTCTTCAACGCCATGGAGCAATTGCACAGGCAAGTAGGTACAGGCAGCCAGAACCCATTTGTTCTTTGGAGAGAGGGAGGGATGCGTGGATCCCCTTCCTAGAGAAAACGGCACTTCTTCATTGCCCAAAGGGGCTATGAGCATGAATTCACAGCCTCTTTCCTTCCTTTGGCTCCCCACTTCATCCATCACACTGAATATGCTCTCTTCTCCTCTCTTGTCCTCTCCCCCACTACCACATTTGTTCAGGCTCCCAAAAAGAAAGGAGAAAAGAAAGGTGGCAAGAAGAAAGGTGCAAAAAGCCCTGTGGTGGATGCTGTCTCCCCGGAGGGCATGACCAAAGAGCAGGTGAGAAGGGGGTCACTTTGCAGTGGCAACAGAGAGGGTACATTCTTAAAAATGTGTGGATGGGAAATAGAAACTACAATGCAAAGTGGTTTCTTGCCAACAAGAGGGAAACCAATCTACCTAGAGTTATTTAGGGGACTCCATTTCCTAGCAACCCCAGGATGATGGGAGTTGTAGTCCAGCAACACCCTGCAGGCCACCCATGTTTCCCACCCCTGGCCTGTATCACATTAGAGAATGGTGAAGGTGTCTCTCATTTTGGGGTGGAGTGATGTATGGGGTGCTTGGCCTACCCTCATTATCTCCAACCTTCCTGGCTAGGAGTAAGACCAAGTGTGAGTCATGCAGTCCCTCAGCTGGCTTGTTGCAGAGTCCACTCTTTCCATCCCTCTGACACTTCACTACAGAACTGAGGACCAGCATTGGGAGAAGCCCCTATTTTGCCAGGGGTCCATGTTGTTCCTTACTATACCCTTCTGCATTCCATAGGGTAGCAAAACTAGGCACCTCTTCAGTATAGCTAAGCTCACAGTTCCATTTTACAGTTTGGGTACAGGTATTGTGAGAATATTGCACAGGAACAGCCTTCACCATCCTGATGCCTTCCAGGTGTTTTGGGCTGCATCTCCCATTAACCCCAGCTAGCAAACCCATCAGTGTAGCTGATGGTTAATGACAACCAGCACATCTGGAAGGTACCAGGTTGGCAAAGACCGCCCTAAACATTCTAAGCTGATTTATCCACTTCCAGAGAGCAACAGACTCATGGAGCCAAGCTTCTCTCTAACCAGATAATTCATTCACCTATTTATCGTGCATTCTGAAATGAAACAGTTGCACCCTTTCTGGAATTAGCCATGCTTCCCATGCCAGTTCACAGGAAAGCCTTGGCTTGAAAAGAAAAAGAAAAAGCTTTGGGATTCACTGAGTCAGAAAAGGCACAATGCCAGTAGTGGCGATGGTGGGCTCCCAGTCCTTCCTCTCGGCTCCAGCCCGACTGTTGGCTGACCCTCTTCTTGGCTTTGCAGCTGGAGGAACACATGGGCCGCATTCGGGAGGAGCTGGACCGTGAGCGGGAAGAACGCAACTACTTCCAGCTGGAGCGAGACAAGATCCACACCTTCTGGGAGATCACTCGGCGGCAGCTGGATGAGAAGAAGGCTGAACTGCGCAACAAGGACCGTGAGATGGAGGAAGCCGAAGAGCGTCACCAGGTGGAGATCAAGGTAAGAGCCTGTGGACTTCACAGATCACAGAATTGTAGAGCTGGAAGGAATCCCAAGGGTTATATAGTCCAACCCCCTGCAGTGCAGGAATCACAGCTAAAGCATCCCTGACAGGTGAGTGATAAAAACATGAGCTGCTTTGTATGGAGTATGTATTTAAGTAAAATAAAACATTCCCCATTGGTACTAACCCAACAACCTTTTACTAGCGACCTTTCACCTGTGAAACATGCTCTCTGCAACCATTGACCCATGGTGCCTCCACTTGTGGTTGAGCAGCTAGATATTGGCTTGGCCAGCCCCGCAATGTTGTGGATGGAAAGTGGGGAAATGGCTACGGCATTGGAAGGGTCTTTTCTTTTGGCATAAAGACATAGAGGCTCACATGTTCCTGAATCTTCTTCAGTTCCTGGTACTTGATAAACTTGGAGCCACGCCACTGCAGACAGAGTTGGTCACCAGCTTGGTTGGTCTGGCACCCCTGGCTGGGGCACCTCAACCGACTTCCATCCCCTTCCCCTGAGTAGCCACAAGTGCCTCTCATTTACTCAGGCCTCTGCAAAAGAGAGTACCTTGGCCGATGAGGGCCAACGCCTGCCTCGTCTTCCTTTTGTCTCAGGTTTACAAGCAGAAGGTGAAGCACCTGCTGTACGAGCACCAGAACAACATCACAGAGCTGAAGGCAGAGAGCACAGTGTCTATGAAGCTGGCCCAGAAGGATCACCGGTCCCAGGAGATGGAGCTGCGTAAGGACATGCGCACCTTGAAGGTGGAGCTGAAGGAGCAGGAGCTGTCCAACGAGATGGTGGTGAAGAACCTTCGGCTGGTATGTCTGAAGTGATGCCGGACTTGGCTCTTGGGCTGGGCTCAGGCCAACTTTCGTTGAGTGCATGGTGTGTGGGTGGGAAGGAGAGGGGTGGTGGTTCTTAAACCTCAGTTGTTCCTCCAGAGCAAACCAGCCTTGGCTTTGCTTTTGAGCTAGGAGGAGTAGGCCTTTGTATATGCAACATCTGTCACTAACCAGTATCATCATCTTGGCAGAAACAACAAGAAGACATAACACGATTGCGCAATGACTTTGAGAGGCAGGTGAAAGGTCAGTTCTGGGGCTCGCCACCAAAAACTGTGGGGTTTGGGTTCAGAAGGGAAGGCTATCTTTGTGCCCAGGCAAGGATCAGTGGGCCACAGTGTCACTTCATCCCTTGGGCTTCCTTTCTCTCACACATGCAGTGACAAGGGAGCTGCTTCCTTATGGCACAGTCTCACTCTTCTGGAAGGTGTATGTGTGTGACTTTGTAGCCATGGTGTGTAAAGGCCATCTCATGAGTCCGCCCTATGTTGTGTGTAATTGAGGCTAAGTAGCAGCTTGATAGAGAGCACACATTTGCATGGGGCCTGTCTTGCATACCAGCTCCTGTCTGTTTTGCAGTCATTCTGAGGGCGGGGCCTGAGGCTTACTTGAAATGCCACATGCATTATAAGGTGGAACTTGACAGCAGTTCTCATCAAATTAAATGTGCCTAAATAGCTAGGCACAGAAGTGCCATTTGCTAGGCCTTCTATGTATTCCATCTCTGCTGGGAGCTTTGTAGAATGCCAGGCTCCATGGGCCCATCCTTTGCTCAGAGTTGTTTATATATAGTCTGAGCACTTCCAGTGCCTTTGGGTGACAACGTTTTCCAGTCAGCCTAGAGTCTTGCTTTGCCCTCTTGTTGGAGCTGGAGAACACTTTGCCCCATCTCCTCTTCCACACAGCATAGAGGAACAGCCCACAGATAGAGGCATGCATAGCCTTGTCACTTTTTTGCCTAGTAGAGCACTCAGTCTGCCCTGGGTGCCGCTTCCCCAGAGATCGAGGCCAAGTATGAGAAGAAGATGCGGGTTCTACGCGACGAGCTAGACTTGCGCAGGAAGACTGAAATCCATGAGATTGAGGAGAGAAAGAATGGACAGATCAACACACTGATGAAGAATCACGAGAAGGCTTTCAGCGACATCAAGAACTACTACAACGATGTCACTCTTAATAACCTGGCACTTATCAACACCCTCAAGGTAAAAGACATGCACCACACGACACCATCCCCAAATCAGCCTGTTGCCAGATTCAGGTAGTGGAAGGTCAAAGTGGATGGTGTTCATTGGGCTTTCTCTGTTTTGTTTTTTGTTCTGCTTTGGCTGATTTCTGTACTGCCATTGCTTTAGAGCCACTACATGTTGCATTTGTTTGCTTTGCCATTGTGGATACCTTGAGCCCTGGAGCTCCTCTCTTGTGCATCTCACTATGGACCAACCCCTGTTGTAGTTGAAGGTCATGTGTTTCCCATTTGGGGAAACGAACCATTCTGGTTTGGGGAGAAAGTCTGTTTCTATATTTTATATGTCAACCGCGACCTTGTTTGTTTGGAAATTTGTTCCGTTCACTTCAGTGGGCCGGTCAAATGAGTCAGGGTGCAGCCTGGTTATCCTCAGGTGATTCAGAGCTGTTGTTTCTCTTTGCCTTGGTGGTGGTGGGTCCCATGGGAGGTTTGAGGAAGCATGTTCCAGACAGGTGGTCAGGACTGGTGGGATGGGGCTTGCTGCCTGTTTTTGAGGACCTGAGGCACACACAGCCTCCTTTCTCTGTGTGTGTCTTGGAGTACAGGAGCAGATGGAGGAGATGAAGAAGAAGGAGGACCATCTGGAGAAGGAGATGGCTGAAGTGCTGCTGCAGAACAAAAAGCTGGTGGAGCCACTGCAACGAGCCCGTGAAGAGGTGGCGGAGCTGCAGAAGAAACTGGCGCACTATGAAAAGGACAAGGCCATGTTGCATGTGAGTCCCAGCGCTCTGCATTCACCTTTGCTTCCTGAGTGTCCTGGTCAATGAACTCTGGGTTACTTAGTAGGACTGACTCTCTGCTAAAGGTAAAGGTAAAGGTAAAGGTAAAGGTACCCCTGCCCGTACGGGCCAGTCTTGACAGACTCTAGGGTTGTGCGCCCATCTCACTTAAGAGGCCAGGGGCCAGCGCTGTCCGGAGACACTTCCAGGTCACGTGGCCAGCGTGACAAAGCCGCATCTGGCGAGCCAGCGCAACACACGGAAACGCCGTTTACCTTCCCGCCAGTAAGCGGTCCCTATTTATTTACTTGCACCCGGAGGTGCTTTCAAACTGCTAGGTTGGCAGGCGCTGGGACCGAGCAACGGGAGCGCACCCCGCCGCGGGGATTCGAACCGCCGACCTTTCGATCGGCAAGCCCTAGGCGCTGAGGCTTTTACCCACAGCGCCACCCACGTCCCTGACTCTCTGCTAGTTTGGTGTGAACAGCACTGGGCTATTTCTGCACCAGCCCACTTTCATGCCACAGATTTTTAATTCCACTTTTGGCAGCAGTTTGCATTGTCTCTATTCTCATGTGCCCTTTATTTCCAGAGTTTGGAAATTTGTACTGTGTGAAACAGGCACCACCCTTTCTGTGATGTCCTTCAGTGCTAATGGTGGTCATTTAGAGTCTAGACAAATGTTACTGCTCCTTCCTTTCTAGTTGTTGTCCAGCACTTTGCTTTTTATTTTTATCAGTGTTTCAAGATGAGAGTTTCGTGATTTTACATGCAGCCACGTACTCACGACCAGAGATCTCTTTTTAGGTTTTGTTCCCTTTTGATGCTGCACACTCCACCAAAGTTGTTGGTGTGTCTGAATGCACAACAGTTTTGCCATAATCGAAAACAGACTCAACTACATTCAAAATACAACTGCAGAGCAATTGAGTTACTATGTGAAGAGGAAGGCAGGGGGCCATAAGGATCATGAAACATGCTGGAAGTTGGGGGCAAGAGACCCCCGAGCTGATGTTTCCAGGATGAGGGACTTGAATGATGCCCAGTCCCTGTGGAGCAGATAGAGGAACATAGTACTTTCCCACTCTTACAGTTTCTCCTTTGCACTGTCTGGTTTGGAGGTCAAAACCCATCAGTCCCTTCTGTGCCCTAGGAACTGTGTGCGGCTGCTTTAACCTCCTTCTCTTCCCTTTCCAGCACACACATGCCCGTTTGAAAGTCACCGAGAAGGAATTAAAGGATCTCCAGTGGGAACATGAAGTGCTGCAGCAAAGGTTCATCAGGGTAGGGATCAAGAATCACTGTTGTGCTGTGGCTGAACTTAGAGTTGGGAGAGAGTTGGATTTGATGGGTGGGCTGTGGGACAGGATGAAAAGTATGGGCCCATTTTCTGCAGATATCCAGTAGAGAGGTCTATATACCCACCCACCATCCATTGGGCCTTGAGAATTCTGTGGTCCTGGTTGTTTCTTGATGAGACCTTTAGAGCAGATGGACAAGTCTGAGCCAAAACTGCCTGCAATGGGCATTCCCTGTCATCTCCAAATTAGCTGTGTAATTTTTTGTGGTTCTTTTGGGTTGCTTGAGCAGCTGGACTTTGTGTTTGTCTGAACAGCGGCATGTCTACTGCTGGGCTGGTCTAGTCATCAGTATGACTTAAAGAAGTGGGGACTGCGATACTGGATAGGGGCAGCTCCCATCAGAGGGGGGGATGGAAGGGAGGGGCTCTCTTCAGTATAACTCATTAAGACATGGGGACAGGTTTGCGTGCCATTCAGCATTGATCTGAGACCTCATTAGCTGCCTTTGAAAACTGGCTGCAGTGGTCCTATCTTAATGAGGGGGTCTCTTACTAACAAGAATTGGGTCAGGCTGCCTCCCATCCCTCTTCCCCCACAGATCCTTGCAAAGTGCATTGGGAGAGAAAGGAGGCCTTTCTGTCCCCAAAGGCATCATTCTCTACCCAAAGGCTGCTTAAAGCACATGGCCTGCTCTGCCATGCCTTGCTGGGTGGTCTGTTTCTGCTCCTGAAATGGGGGAAAGAGGTTGCTGCAGATTCCACAGTTCTCTGGCTCCTAAGGAAGAGGCAAGCAAGCGTGCTGGGGGCTTCTGTGGAGCTGCCCTCTATGACTGCTGCAAGGCCGGGGGTTGAAAACAGGGGCTTGACTTTTCCTGATAAAGGTCAGCATGTGGGAGCACAGCAAGGCAGTGGGTGAGCATTTGCATGGCACACACACACGCACACACACAAATGCACATATAGCACAATGCAAGAGGATGATTTTAACTGATAAAAACCTAATCACCACCAGCCCTGTGTTGCAGCTCCCACTGCCTTCTCTAATAGCTTGAGGGGCTGCCTCAGAGCTCTGCATTGCTCCTCCCTCTGTGACTCACTAAAGTCCCAACTTTTGGAATCATTGCAACATATTTTCATCTGTGTTGGTTTGTGACAGAGGGGGTGGGCAGCTGTTGTCATTGGGTAGCTGGCTTTTTATTTTTGGAAGAAGACTTTTACGCATGAATGTTAGGACTATAGGCAGTTGCCTAAATACACAGCCAGACCCTTGGTCCATGCAGCTCCGTCTTGTCTATGCACTGACTGGCAGTGGCTCTCAAGGCTTCACCTTTCCCAGCCCTCCCTGGAGATGTGCGGGATGCAACTTTGGACGTTCTGTATGCCAAGCATGTGCTCCACCACTGATCTCCAGGCCTTTCCCATGTGCTCACAGTGGACAAGCAAAACACACCAAAACCCAAAGCCCCTTATTAACAGACAGAATACCTGGTTTAGGGGCTTCATGGAGCACCAGTCTGTGCCAAGGCTCAGAGCAGTGCTCTCTTTGACTCTGGGGTTGATGGTTGTCTGCACAGGTGCAGGACGAGCGAGATGACCTGTACCAGAAATTTACCAAAGCCATTAACGAGGTGCAGCAGAAAACTGGCTTTAAGAACTTGTTGCTGGAGCGGAAGCTTCTCGGCCTCTCCAACATCCTGGAGAAGAAGGAGGTGCAGCTCAACGAGGTCCTGGCTGCCACCAACCTTGATCCCGGTGCTCTCAGTGTGGTCACCCGCAAGCTGGAGGTACTGTGCTTCTAATCACCATGGGGGTTATAGAGAAAGTTTATAGATATTTTTCTAATACCCTTCAGTTAAACAAACAGCTCCCAAGCCAGATGAGAACAATTGGTCAGATTCCTTCTTGCTGGTGTTTCAGATGGCGGGGAAGTTAGCTTTTCTCTGAGCACTCCCCCTCATTCAGGGGCAATTAATAAATGTAGCCTGTGCAGTATTTCAGAGGAGCTGCCCTTAGTTGTGCACAAGAGGCCCACAAGCATGAAAAGCCTTTGCCTCAGCCCTCCAAGCAATCACAGCATGTACTGTAGTACCTCGGGTTACAAACGCTTAGGGTTACAAATGCTTTGGGTTACAAACTCTGCTAACCTGGAAGTAGTACCTCGGGTTGAGAAATTTGCCCCAGGATGAGAATGGAAATTGCACGCCAGCGGCACAGCGGCAGCAGGAGGCCACATTAGCGAAAGCGCCCCCCAGGTTAAGAATGGTTTTGGTTTAAGAACGGACCTCTGGAACGAATTAAGTTCATAACCCAAGGTACCACTGTACCAACATTTCCATTTGCCAAGCAGGTTCTGAATACACACGCACACAACTGGCCTCCAGTTGCCTCGGGTTGGCTAGAAGTTGCTAGGAGGTGTTAGTTTCCAGCAGCAGCTATATAAGTCAGTCACATGGGCAGTACCGTGGGCAGAAGGGACCCTCTCAGCAGTGACTGAACCACTGGTGGGGTGAATTGCTCCACTGGGGAATGCTTTCCCTTCCTATCTGACCTGAGCCTCTTTGGTGCTTTCTTGGGACATAGAATGCACAAGCAGTCAGCAAGTGTCTGTTGTGCTTCTGGCTGTGAGAATACACTTGGCATGAGGGTGCTGTGCCTGGGGAAATCTGCAAGAGCCTGATTGAAAGGGGACGTTCCAGTGGTCAGAGACTTCAGTTTCTTTTCCCTCTGGCTGGTGGAGTTGGAAGAGATTCTACATGCAAATCTGCTGAACCTTTGTGCCATTTATTCTGGTCCCAGAATCCGTTCAGTACACAGAGCACACGTGCCCCTTTGCAGCATGAGAACTGTGCGAACTGAAGCGGCAATGTGCCCTCGGTGCCAGGGTGGTGTTTCCTGCTCTGCTGCTCAGTCTCCAACAGAGATGGAAAGGGGGAGAGAGAGAATGAGCTCCTGGCTGCCTTCTCGGTTCCTTGCCTTCCTCCTTCTCTCCCTGCGGCCACTTGGGACTGTCAGAACCTTCTAGCCACACAAGCGTGGCTTGGGGACTGCTTGCCACACAGCTTTCTCTCAACTCGTTCCACTCCACGGGGTTTCCCTGGTTGCGGATTTCCTAGCTGCCTGCTTTCTTTGCTAAGGTTGGGTTCTCTCTAACAGCGCCTTGGTACACAGCAAGGCGATCTGCGCTTTCAAAGCATTCCCCTGGCACGTCAAGTTGTTTCTGGGGAGCAGGGGCTGCCCATCATGCTGCCAGGGCCCCTCCTCTCTGTGTTTCCAGCCCCAAGAGCCAAGGGAGGTTCTCCACCATAGGGACCTCTGTGGCCTCCTCACTCTTCAGGCTTCCTGTCCTGTCCAGTCTCTGAAATGCCTGATGGTATGGAAACAGAGTTATCTCCCGTGACTTGGCCTGCCTGGGAAGGGGGCTTAGTTAGCGGCTTCCACATTCCAAGCACGGCTGGCGCCAGTAACTGGAGATTCTTCCCAGGGGCAGCTGCTCCTTCCACCAGGCCTCCCACATTCCTACCTTCAGCTGCTGCTTGCGCAGGAGGCACATCCACAGGGGATTCCCTGGGTATTGTAGCACCAGATCCTGTGCCAAATAGGGCAAAAAATGGCTTGGTGGCAGAAATGCCAGCCCACTGCTCTCATCTCCCATTACTGGCGGGCAGCGCGGATGAGCCTTAATTTGAGTCACAAAGAGGAAATTGTGCAGGGAGGCAAGAGGCGCATTAGCTCCTGTTTGTAGATGGAGTGCTCCACTGTGATTGCTATGCCAAGTATGGTATGCAGTACTGTATACAAAATTCAGCACCCATGAGAATCTCGGGTTTTACCTGATTTTGTAAAAGCAGGTTTCTAAACCTCATGGCCGTAGAGAGGCTTGGAAATACGTTGGCACTGCCTAATGAAATCACGGAAGCCAACCACAGACAGATTAGGACTTTCAGCATGCAGAATTTGGAGAAAGGAAAGAGCCAAGCACAAGACTGTGCTGCAGAAGAGCACCTAACTTTTCATAGGCCTGTCGTGGCCCATTAAGAAATGGCCAGAAGCTCTGGCTGGGCCTTGACTAGTCCCCTTGTGGGCCAGTTCACTTGCCTGAGGTGTTAACACCCAAACAACCTTCCTTCACAGGATGTGCTGGATTCGAAAAACAATGCCATCAAGGATCTGCAGTATGAGCTAGCCAGAGTGTGCAAGGTAAGAGCTCCAGCTGAGGAGAACCCTGTAATTGTACTTGAATGTCTGTTGGAGCAAAATGTAAAGAGCAGGTCTCTTTAGACACAACCCAGGAAGGAAATATATTTTCCCTAGCAGTTGGCTTTTACTTATGCTTTGTTTGAAAGCCATTTATGCTAGCAGGAATTCACTGTCCTGTGGCAGTGAGTTCCATAGGTTAATGCCAAGGAGTGTGAATAAGTACTTCCTCTGTCTTTTCTAATGCCCACTGCCTACCCATTTCAGTGAACAGCTGATGGGTTTGACAAATGTTGTACTAGCCACTGCTCCATCTGACCTACCAAGTTGCATCGTATTCACCTTCAGCCCCATTTTTCTAAGTTAACAAGTTTGTTCTAAGCATTTGTTCCTTGAAATGGTCTAGCCTGCAACCATTTTAGTTGGCCTTTTCCTGCTCTCTTGCATCCTTTTGGAGAAATATGGATGCAGCCGCCACGGCCATGGGTGCATTGGGTTGGCTATTACCCATAGACAAGAGAAGTTGCCTTAGGTGGCTGTGTTATGGTATGTGATGTTTGATCCCTCTCCTCAACCTGCAATTGCCTCCCATTGCAGGCCCACAATGACTTGTTGCGGACGTACGAGGCCAAGCTCACAGCCTTTGGGATCCCTTTGGACAATTTGGGCTTCAAGCCCCTGGAGACCTCCGTGATCGGCCACACGCTGGGCCAGGGCCCTGCTGGGTTTGTCTCAACCCCCACGTAGCACAGCCTGACATCATACTTTGGAATGCCTTCAGCCTAAGCCTTGTGTGCAAGCAAGCCACTGTCCCGCTCCTGCTGTGGCCGTAGAGGGGACGGAGGGAGGGAGAGAGCAGCCCCCTGGAATGAGATTGTGTCTGCTCCAGCCCTCATTTGTATTAAAGAGGCCCTGTGGTGGGCTATTCAGTCTTCAGTCTCTGCAAAGCCTCCCTTTTTCTTTCCCACACACGTCAAGGCAGAGCTTGTGGACTTGAAAAGCATCCTCCTCTTGATTAATGAGCCCCTGAACTACTTAATCCCACCTTATCTAGAGCCTCCAAAGTCCTCCACACCCATGTTGTGTCCACTCAAGCACCATCCAATGTGAGAACCTCTGAAGAGCCTGACTTCTGGATCCAAGCTAAAGGACTACCTAGTCCAGCATCCTGTTCCCCACAGTGGCCAAGCAGATACCTCTGGGAAGCCCACAGTCAGGATGTGAGTGCAGCAGCCCTCTCCCCACTCATGTTCCCCAGCAACTGAGGGAGCCCTACCTAATCAGTAGAGCACACGTGTGTCAAGGACCCAGACCCAATTCATGGCATCTCCAATTTAAAAGAAGAGGCTTACAAGTATCAGTCTTTAGATTACTCTCACATTTACTACGAGGCAGCTGCTCATGGCCAAGCCCCCAGCCTGAGGCTTGGGCCAGAGGTGGCCGTGGATGTAACCACAGCTCTTCATCCGCTGGACTGTGCCAGCTCTCTCAGAACAGGCACCCCAGTTTGCTGAAGCAGCCCCTCCTGCTGGCCGGTCTCCCACTAGCTTCCTCTGTAGGTGGTGTAGGAATAAGGGCTGAGCAGCAAGGGAATGTGCACTTTTTCTTCCTCTGTGATGGTGAAGACAATCTAAAGAGAGAGACAAGCAAGAGGATGTGTAAAGACAAGGGAGGGGGGAATAGCAGGAGGTTGGTAGTGCTCCTTGATCTGAGATCCTTTCTTTGCTGCACTGGGCCTAGCCCATGAGAAGACATTTGTCAGGGGCACAAATGCCTGGTCCGGAGCACCCCTAGTGCCCAGTCCTGGCACACTTCTGGCTTTGTGCTTTTTCAGGGATGTCCCATAGCACAACATCTAGCTCTCCTACCAACCACCTGGGCCTCTTCCTGCAGGTTTCTGAGGGACTTCACGGCGTGCAGCCTTCATAATGTGAAGTTTATACTGATTTCTCCCGTTTTCCAACGTTGTGCTTCTCCTGCCAGGAATTACATCCCTCAAAGGGCAGTGAGTGGTGGTCCCTGCCATCATCAGTCCTGTAGGAAGGAGCCTCCCCCCCCCTCCCAGGTGTGAGTTTCATCTGGGAACCAAACTTACTTCCACATAAGGGTAGAAGCTGCTGTATCCTTGTTGCTCCCAGTACTCCCTCGTCTCAAAGCGCAGCTTATAGGTGCCAGGTTTCAGCTCCCTGGGCATCGGGCTGTTTCTGTCCAAGCGCCCATCAGGGTTTGTCTTGCTGGAACGGAATAAATGAGGCTGAAACTGCAATGGCCCCAGCCCTACCGAGGGAGGGAGATTGTCCCCCTTCATCCCCTCCTACCTCCTCATGAGCTCTGCCCACGGACGTTGGGGATCCTCCAGCTTAGAGAAGTGCATGGCCAGGCCTTGGGCAGGGAGGCCGGTGAGCACGTTCAGTGCGTGGACAGTCAGGAAAGCGTGGTGGACCTCATCGGAACTAGCCACCTGGAATTCAGAATGGAGAGCCGGGTGGAGCAAAAGCCCCTGTATGAGTTCCTCCCCCTCCCAGTTTCCTAGGTCCATCGATTCCCGAAGGAAGATGTCCTTGCCACCCTCAGCAGCAGGCCCTTATTTTCCAAGCTCTTTCTTGCTGCCCTCAGCAGTTTTTCGCTGTTTTTAAATGTTTGCTTTTTCTCCCAGGTGCTGTGTGCATGGGGGCTTTCTGTGAGGTGTTGTGGCTGTGGGGAGAGAGGGAGGACCCCACCCCACCCACTTCTCACCCATCCACCAGCTGTGTGTTCAAACACAAACTCTGCTGGCTCCTGGGTGAGGGGTTTTGTTGGGGGTGGGTAGGTGGGTTAAGGACAAGATGTCCTCAGCAGACCCTGTGTGCTTGCTTGCTGCTGTCCGCACTGCCCATTCATTTGCCCAAATTGTAGCCCTGCAGCGTGACATAGTGCCTGCCACTGTTTGTACAGAGAGGGCAGGTGAGCAGGTAATGAAGGTGCAGAGGAGGTTCAGGGGCAATGAAGGTCAGCAGTGGTCCCCACTGGCTGTGTCATGATGGGCCTTACAACACCAGCCCCTTGACAGAAGCCCTGCCTGACAGAAGTGCATTTATCCTCTCTAAAGCATGGTGGAACAGTACTCCTGGGTTTCAAACAGAGGTCCTTCCCAGCCCTATCTGGAGATGTTAGGGATGAACCTAAGAACACTGAGTTATGACCCCTCTCCACCCAGAAGGTGGGACTCAACAATGGCAGCTCTGCTCCCTGCCCCATGTATTATTTCACTGCCTTCTTAAACATTTGATCCCTGGCACAGAGTTCCTTTACTTTCTGGCACATGCCAGGAAACTCCCCAAGACAATCAAGAGCGTGGCATTCAAGCTTCTTGTTTTTCTTGAGCTGCCAGAAATTTACATTCCCACCCCCTTGCCAAGTTCCCCAATGAAACACCAAAGCAGGAAGGCTGTCCCTTCTCTTGGGCTGAGCCCACCCACCATCCTAGGATCTCTCACCACCTGGGGTCTCCCTCCTCTGTCCCTCTGTGGTAGTTGGTTTCTCTCATCCATTCTGGGGCATTTCTGATGCAGCCCCTTCTAACTCCACTTCCTTCTTGCTTTCCACTGGCAGGCTGCCTGCCTGTCATGACTCAGCAGAAAGTCTTAACCCTTTTGGTGCCACGAGGGCAGGCTCAATCGGGTGCCCCCTGAAAACATGAGAAAGGGGCCCAATTCATTTCAGGGCAATGGGGGAGGGTTCCATCTCCATCTCTACGCAGCCTAATCTGTAAAATATACATTTTAAGTTCTTGGGACTTCTCACTGGAGTAAAATGCAGCAAGCATTTTGTGGGAGAACCAGAAATACTGTCATGCCCCAGCAAGAGCAAAAAGGAAGATACAGGAGTAGTCGCATGGTTATCTGGGAGTATTTGTGAGTTCCCAGTCCTTACTTGGATCACTGCTGTTGCTGTAGTGCTAAGACCTTCTCCTAAGCAGTCTGTAGCCTGCAGGATCAGAGTGTATTGGGGGGTTACCTGTAAACAAATAATTCCATTAGCATTTGGGCAGAGGGGATGGCAAAGCAGTGTTATATAAAATCCTGAGAGCCCCACTGGCCAAGTAACTTGAGGAAACTTCAAACTCACTAGAGTACTTCCAGATACAGCAAACTGAAATGGGACACAGCTGTTATGCTAGACCAGGCATAGGCAAACTCGGCCCTCCAGATGTTTTGGGACTACAATTCCCATCATCCCTGACCATTAGTCCTGCTAGCTAGGGATCATGGGAGTTGTAGGCCAAAAATATCTGGAGGGCCAAGTTTGCCTATGCTTGTGGTAGACCACCCTTGTTATTAGGAAAAAGTGAAAAGAAAATGCTTCATTCTTGCAAACCATATCGTTAAAGCACGTGACTTCCCCCAAAGGATCTGGGCAAAAGTAGTTTGCCCCTCACAGAGATTCAGTTCCCAGCACCCTTGACAAACTGCAGTTCCCAGGATTCTTTGGAGGAAGCCATGTGCTTTAAATGTGTACAGCTTATGTCCACTTCATCTTCTGTAGGGCAGCCCTCCAGATATTGGAAGGCGGCAGTCATGCAGTTCATCTGTTCCAGACTCAAAGCCTTCCCTCTTCTCTTTCAGAAATCCCTTGCAAGCCCCTCCCCATCTTGTTTGGTCCCCCTCCAGCTAGCCTCTAATCCACCAGTGCCTTATGGCCCAGTGTTTCCACTAGGAGGGAAGCACAGCAGCAGAGCCAAGGGTTGCCTCAAAGGGGAAATTTGGCATCATTAATCATGCCCTCTCCCTACACAGCCAGGACCCAGCCACTTACCGTTCTGTCAAGTCCTGGTTTGTTCAAGCTGATGACCCCTGTTTTATTATCGATGGCAAACATTTGGCTCTGTGGCTTTGTGGGAGTCTGCATAGCGAGGGAGTAGGTGATTACCCCATTGTAGGAATTAACAGCATCATCCATGTCAGTGGCTGATACTTGTGTCACAAAGGTACCTGCGTGCGTGTGCCACAAAAGTCCAAAGTTCAGCTTCTGAAGTGCATCACATACATACCCGCAACATAGCCAGATCATCCCAGCTTGAAGGTCAAATTGACTCTGCCCCAGACAGCTCCGAAATTACCTCTTAGCCTCTGCAAACTGTGCAGCAGCTGGGTGCGATCTGCACTGCTTTTATGCCAGTCTGCAAGTTATGGTGCAGTGCAGTAGTGACTGCCCAGGCCATACAGGTAGAAAGAAGCACAGTTAGGGGCCTGGGTTTTGCACACGATATTGTACCCCCTCCTCCTGTGGGTTCTCCTTCCATAAAGAATGGGCAAAGGATATGGGCAGTCAGAGGCAAATAGTAGGGGTTTCTATACAGTCAGTTCATGCATGTGCAACCAGACAGACAGACAGACACGTACCTGGCGGGGCTCCTTCTGCTACGGAGCCATGGAAGATGCTCTGGGTAAAACGGGGCTTGTTGTCATTCTGATCAAGCACCTTGATGACGATCCTTGTGGGGTTCTCCACAGGCTGCCCAGTTGCACTTACTGCATGAAGGAAGAGCTGCAGAGCAAGCAGGGTAGCAATTGAGACACTCCCCAAAGCTGCCTCTCACCCTCCCAGACACCTTCCCACAAGAGTGTAGAGCTGCCCTTTTCTTCTCACCGAGAGCACCCAGGAATTTACATTAGGGGCTAAAAAGTATTTAGATACTGTATGCTGAGAATTCAAAAATGAAACTAAGCTGAACTTTCTCCTTCCCATAAATAATGGTTGCTAATACTATTGCTTCCCGGGGATTCCCCAAGAACTGACATAAGCAGCAGCAAACATGTGATTTCCACTCTTTCCCTGCCCCATAGAACGTAGCAGCCTTCCCCAACCTGGTGCTTTCCAGCAGTTTTGAACTACGAGTCCCATCAGCTCCAGCCAGCACAGCTATATGATGCTTGGGCTGATGGCAGCAGTAGTCCAAAGGATCTGGAAGGCACCAGGTTGGCAAAGGCAGTTTTAAGAGGTGCTGGGAGGTTCCAGGGTGGCAGAAGCTAGCACAAAGGGACTTACAATGTATTTGTCTTTGGTCTCTCTGTCCAATGGCATGGTCACCATCAGCCAGCCTGTCTTTCTTTCAACGATGAAGATGCCTTGAGGAGGTCTGTCTGCACCAGTCCCAGTGACACTGTAGAAAGTCATGCCATCTTTACCTACCTGGTAGCAAATGAACATGTCAAAACTGAGAAGGTCTGTTTTCCTGTTGCCTCCCTCTATGCCTCCCTCAGAGGTAGAACACAGAGAGGGATTCTGAGCAGGTTCAGAGGAGGAAAAGAAGTCCTCCGAGCATGGTGGTTCTGAGCTGTTCAAGGCACATGAAGAGAAAGAGGCAGTTGTCCTCTCTATCTATACCTGCAGCAGACGCTTGGGGTAGGGACCGATGCCATTCTCCATGACCAATATTGGAGGCAGAAGTTGCAAATCCCGTTTCTGCCTCTTCAGATCAAGTCTGGATTCTGGAAAGGTCAGCACTTCTGCCCAAGCAAATAGGAAGGAGACCTGCAAGGGGAAAAGAGAGTTGCATTATTTTTTTAAAATACCCTCATTCAGAGCCCAATCCCATGGCATCTTCTATGTGAAGACAAGTTTGGCACTCCTTAAGATTTGTAGGGATCTAGGGACAGGACAGTGCTGGACCTCAGGATTCTATCCTGGAACATGTGAAGGAAGACACGTCCTGGAATCTGGACACACCTCTATGTTAAGAGTATCTTCCTTCTATCTTAAATGTCAGTATTGGGTTTGCATTATTGTTATTTACCTGAAGTCCTTTCACTTCATCTATGGACCTGCCACGCGTAGCAACCAGTCTGTTTTGCAGCCTCTATTGAGCCGTAGTCAAGGGTAGAGCTGATGAGAGTGGAGATGGGCCAAGAGGCCTTGCCACAGCTCCCACACCCATGGCCACCATCTTGTTGACCCCTTGGGCTAGCCTTATTTGTGTTATCTGATCCCTCTGCAAGGCTAGATGCTTTGCAGCCCATGGAAGATTCAAGGTCCCTGTTTACAGTGTAAAGGTTGGTGCTCCCTGGTGGTTGTTTTTAAAGGAAATGCATGTTTGCTGATTCAACATTAGTTTGGAACATTGGCAACTGCTCTTATCTTCTCGAAACCTATTTGCTTTGAACAACTATGCTGCCAGTAGAGTGCAGTGTAGAGAGACACAAGCCCAATATTATGAAACCTTCCTCAGCCCAGTAACATCCCCATGCTCACTCGGTGGTCACATCTCCCCCACACTCTGTTCATGCTCCTCTTCATCTTTATCCCCACACCCCAGCTCTTCCACAAGGCCATGGCAACACAGCTGGGGGACAGCACCTGTACTTTGCACACAGGGATTCCCAGATTCAAACCCAGCCACTGCCACCTTAAGGATTTCTGGTTTCAGCAGCACAGTAAAATCACTGCCTGGAGTCTTGAGGAACTGCTACTTGTCAACACCAGATGGACAAAGAGCCCGGCCTGGTATGATAAGGTTGGTTCATGTGTTGGTACCTCTTCTGCACCTACAAAACCCTTAACCCAGCCCCTCCATCATTCATGCCAAGAAGATCCTTCTACAACACCAAAGATACTTGCCCCGCTTCGCTTGCTCTTTGGAGGACAATCCTACCTGAGAGTGAAGAACCAGGAAGAGCAGGAGGCTGACCCTAAAGAAGCACATTGTCCTGCTTCAGCTCTTGCTCCTTGCCTTCTGCAAAACTCTGGCAAAGGGATGGCAACCCAGGTGACTAAGCTAGAGCAAAGTCTGCCTGGCAAGTCCCTTTGGAGGAAGGGTTAAGGGCAAATTGGCAAGCCTGGGGTATTTTGACACACCACATGGAAGCAGGCCACGGTTGATTCAGCATGTGGGACCAAGTGAAGGGCGTGTGCTTGTGCCCTAGGAACATCTCTTGCAGATGGCACTGCCCTCCATTGTGCAAGTCTCATTTATTTTGGTAGGGTAAGGGTTCATTTGGGAGCAGGTATTCTCAGGACTCAACCCTCTGAAGCTCTTTCGAATATCAGAGCTCAGTTTTATGGCCTTTCTCCCTTTGTTTTGATTCAGAGCAGAAATTTTCAATAAAACATGGAGCAGAGGAGGGTGTTGTTATGAAAGCAGAGGAAGCCACTTTCCTTGTGCAGAAACGGAGGAGGGTCTGTCCACTCTCCCTTTCACAGTAGCAGGAGAGTGCCATGCCTAGTCCTGACCTCGTGGCGGACACGGCTTCCTCAGAAGGCAAACCAGGTGCCCCACAGGTTGAGGGCCTTGAGGCGCAGGCAGAGGCTCCTGGAACAAGTGACGAGGAGGGCCCCTGGTGACATACCTGCTTAAGAACCCTTGGAGCTGTCAGAGGAGGTGGAAGTGCCCCCTGCCCCGCCCCAGTCCTCAAGAGCACCGGTGCCAAAAGCTTTTGGTCCGGATCGAAGAGCAACGATACAGCTTGCATTTATAGAACCAGAGCCCCCAGTCTACTTGTGAATGTGAAAGCCTTGATGCTCCTTCACTGCCAGCATTTGTGGTTAGAGAGTGGTTTAGGAGGCCAGAGTATATAAGACCCCTCTCCTGCCCTTTGAGCCTTTCAGTTGCCAGAAATAACACAAATCTGTGGCTCCTTGTTCCTGGCTTTGGCACCCCCCCCCCACCCCCCTGAACTCCCTGTGTGATCGACCGTGGACCATTTCCTGACTTGCTTCTGCATCACATGTTGGACCTAGACAGATTCTGTCTGCTGGACCTATGGAACTCTGCCCTCTTGGCTAAGTGTCTTGCTAAAGGCTTTTTACTCTCCTGTGACCGAGACCCCAGCCCTGGAGGAAGGTGCTCTCCTGGAGCCTGGGAAAGTGCTGCAAGAGTAAGTAGAAGGAGGCAGACCCTCACACATGGGCACCACTGTATTATATCAAAAGACTAACCAGGATCTGGTCCTCATTTGTCTTGACGTTCTCTTTAAATCCCCATAGCAGAGATTTCTCCATGAAGTTGTTAACAGCAAGCTGATGTGCAGATAGCAGCAGCAGAGGTTTTCCACATCGGTGCGCAAAGAACGGCTGCCCACCATTCAACTTCAGAACGAGGTTTGTTGCTTTATATTATAAACTGGTTTCAAGCTAACATGGCTGCACTTGGCCACCACAAGAGGGCACTGTGAGTATACAGAAAGGTTTCAGCCTCCACTTATTCACCCCCCTCGACCACCAGAGTGGTATTTAAGTAAAAGACCCCAGACTGAGTGATCTGGTGGAAGCACTTCTCCAGGCCAATGCAAAGCAGGTAAGGTATTATTATTATTATTCCTGTCACCATAATTTTAAATAGTAATGGAATAAAGAAGAAGAATTGAAAGAGGCAGGGTGTACGTGTAAAAAAGATTAAATTGTTGTTACTATTTATTGGACCTACAATTTTCTCTGCATTTTTATGAAGATTTTAGAAGGAGCAGTCACTTCTCTCAGGCTTGTAAGTTAAGAGGCATGAAAGGAAAGAGGAAGGAGAAGAACAAGCAAAATTCCAAATCATTTACTTTGGTTTTGCTGGCCAAGTGGCCATAGGATTTGTCAGAAGCCCCCCAAGGCCAGTGGAAGTTGAGATACGCCACTGACAAAATATGCCAAGCAACGTCTGCCAATGAAGACGTGCCATTAGCAAAAAATAAGCTGGTACTTATTTTTTAGGGACGCGGGTGGCGCTGTGGGTAAAAGCCTCAGCGCCTAGGGCTTGCCGATCGCATGGTCGGCGGTTCGAATCCCCGCGGCGGGGTGCGCTCCCGTTGTTCGATCCCAGCGCCTGCCAACCTAGCAGTTCGAAAGCACCCCCGGGTGCAAGTAGATAAATAGGGACCGCTTACTAGCGGGAAGGTAAACGGCATTTCCGTGTGCGGCTCTGGCTCACCAGAGCAGCGATGTCACACTGGCCACGTGACCCGGAAGTGTCTTCGGACAGCGCTGGCCCCCGGCCTCTTTGAGTGAGATGGGCGCACAACCCTAGAGTCTGTCAAGACTGGCCCGTACGGGCAAGGGTACCTTTACCATTATCCTCCCAAAGTGCTTGGTCCACATCAGAAATAATTGTTATACCCAAACCAGGAAGAGATGCTGTGCCTGTCATCGCCTTTCATCAGGCCTCTGTCCGCACAAACAACATGAATTAAAACCCTATTCACATTCATAGGGGAGCAAATCGAGGTTGCCTCTTGTTCCCACCATTCTCCCCCCTTTCCCTGTAACCATTAGCGATTGCAGTACATCTAAGCCCAGGTATGAAGGGTTACTGGGGATGGAGAGGATAACATTTATTGAGCATCTGTGCTGGTTATATGGTATGCATGTAATCTAATGAATGGAAAGCTTTATCAATGCTTAAATTAGAATTAGATAAATTGGGGGGGGGAATAGGCAGTCTTGGAGCTAATCCTAAGAAGTTACTAATAATGTGTTACAATATGTGGGAACAAATTAAGCTTTCGCAACGGAAACCCATTCCACACTGTAGGACAAATTTCAGATATATGAGGTAAAAAAAAAAATCCCATATACTGTAAATTGAATAAATTATATTCCATAAATTATACCATACAAAAAATGTGGGTAAATCATTTTATTAGACTTCTTTGTTCCTGGAGGTTTCTTCACCCTGGCCAGAGAGGAAATCCAGGTCGGGCATCAAATTCGGAAGAAGATGGAGGAGGGAGGAGGAGAGACAGAGAGGAAGGAAGGGAAGGAGAGGGAAGGACAACTCTGTTCAGTTGAACAACTTCTCCTGTGACTCCTTTGTTGAGTCACAGATGAGGCAGGTTGAATAGGGGATGATTCCACACTATTCCCAGGAACATTAAAAAAAAAATGTAATTTTCAGCTACCGGTATATACATTTCAATAGTTTTACAAGCATTTTAACATTTCAAAACTCGACTTCCTCCTCTTTCTACGGTTCCTTAAATTTCTATTTATTATTTCCTGCATATTCTGAATTAACTTATTCTTTTATTCATCTACTTTAATTATTTACTCTTATGAAACTGTAGGTCATTACAATAATCGTGCCAATGTCCTTATTTGTTTGCAATTTTTTTGTATATATTCAGTACATATTCCATTCTTTTATAAAAAGTTTGTTGTCTTGATTTCTTATTTTTCCAGTAAGTTTTGCCATTTCTGCATAGCCCATGAGTTTTTGTATCCAGTTGTCTTTCGTCGGGACTTCTTCTTCTTTCCATTTTTGGGCCAATAACATTCTTGCCGCTGTAGTCGCATACATAAATAAATTTCTATACTGTTTAAATAGTTCTACCCCTATACATTGGGTTACATACGCTTCAGGTTACATATGCTTCAGGTTACAGACTCTGCTAACCCAGAAATAGTGCTTCAGGTTAAGAACTTTGCTTCAGGATGAGAACAGAAATCGTGCTCTGGCGGCACGGCGGCAGCAGGAGGCCCCATTAGCTAAAGTGGTGCTTCAGGTTAAGAACAGTTTCAGGTTAAGAATGGAACTCCGGAACAAATTAAGTACTTAACCTGAGGTACCACTGCAATTCCCAGAAGGAAAGCTTCTGTTTTTATTTTATTTTTACAAATGTTATTTTAAACATATTTTTCAATTCATTATATATCATTTCCCAGTAAGCTTTAACCAGGACCACCACATATGATAGAAAGTACCTTCTTTCTCTTTGCATTTCCAACACTTATTTGATTTTGACTTATACATTTTTGCCAGTTTACTCAGTGTTAAATATAATCTATATAACATTTTCATATAGTTTTCTCTTAAACCATAAAAGGTAAAGGTAAAGGGACCCCTGACCATTAGGTCCAGTCGTGACTGACTCTGGGGTTGCGGCGCTCATCTTGCTTTATTGGCCGAGGGAGCCGTCGTTTGTCTGCAGACAGCTTCCGGGTCATGTGGCCAGCATGACTAAGCCGCTTCTGGTGAACCAGAGCAGCACACGGAAACGCCGTTTACCTTCCCACTGGAGTGGTACCTATTTATCTACTTGCACTTTGTGCTTTCGAACTGCTAGGTTGGCAGGAGCTGGGACCGAGCAACGGGAGCTCACTCCGTCGCAGGGATTCGAACTGTCGACCTTCTGATCGGCAAGTCCTAGGCTCTGTGGTTTAACCCACAGCTCTACCTGTGTCCCTTATCTTAAACCATAGCATGCTGTAAATTTTATATCCATGTTCCACAATTGTTCCCATGCTTCCATATCTATATTATAACCAATATCTATTGCCCAATGTATCATTGAATATTTTACTTGCTCATCTTTTGTTTCCCAGTCCAATAATATACATTTTAGACAGCACTTTAACATTACATTCCAACAAATCTCTCTCCATTTGTGATATCTGTTCCCCAAACCCTCGTTTCTTATCTTTCTACTATTCCTAGGAACATTAAACAAGAAAAGACAGAGTATGTCAAGGAGTCTGCTCTTCCTCAGAAGGCCTGCTGGGCCTTGGAGTCTCCTGCGATAACCTAGTATCTCTATGTATGGGTGGGGGGGGGGGTGTTGGTCTTTGTTTTATGGATCAAATTCCAATGGCAAAGCATATTAATTGTATTTGCCCTCCTTACAACAACAGTATTTAATTAATTAATTCGATTTCTTGACCGTCCTTTACCACAAGGCTCCAGGTTGCCTCGCAACAATAAAACATACAATTACAAAACAAACAGAACAGTTCCCTACATAAAACAATGCATATTTAAAAAAACAACAACACAATTCCGTGTTTAAAAATAGTTCCAGTAGAGATGCAGACTGGGATAAAGATCCCCACTTAAAAGGTTTATGCTACCTTAAGCTCCCTAGAGAAATAGGTGAGATATAAATACAATAAGTTTTGGGGGTTTTTTTTAATTAAAAAAACCCCACTTAGTGTCCTCTGGAGCCCAATTGCTCTCCAGGATGGGAAGCAGATGGCTTGGCTGCGCAAAGACTTGTCACAGACCTCACTCTGTCAGAACATATCACAGAGGCTGAAAATGTGCTTGTGAAAAAAGAGGGAGATGGGGGCAGTGAGTGACCCTACTCTCTATTCACCGTGCATGATACCAGGAGGGCCGAGGAGGGTTTGGCTTTGCACAAATGAAATTGCAGTTCCAGGTCTGCCTGATCCATTTACCTGCTAATGCCATTATGTGGAAGCAGTTAGTTCCCTTATTTAGCCCTCAGCGACTTAGGCTCCAGTATCTGAAGCACAGCCACCTTATATTTGGACCCTCGTGGACATTAAGATTGGCAGGGGGTACATTTTATCATATGTGGTGGGAATGTAAGAAAATTAAAAATTATTGGGAAATGATATATAATGAATTGAAGAAAATGTTTAAATATACATTTGTTAAGAAGCCAGAAGCATTCCTGCTAGGTATTGTGAGAAATGAGATAAACAAGAAAGATAGGAAATTATTTTTGTACGCAGTAACAGCAGCGAGAATATTGTTAGCCCAGAAATGGAAACAAGAAGAACTACCAACACTGGAAGAATGGAGAATGAAAATTATGGACTTTGCAGAACTGGATAGAATGACAGGAAGAATTAGGAATCGACGAGATCAGAGATTTATTGAAGAATGGGAAAAATTCTCAGAATATATGCATAATTTAAGTGAAAAACAAATAACGCTTGTAACGTTCAGAGAAGCTTTGTAAAAATGAAAGTTAAAATTATGGATTGAAAGCAGATTTAATTTAAGAAGTAGATATGAACCAATAAATGTGTGGAAAATTGAGAAGGGAAGGAGTACCAGCCAAGTTGAGGGAAGGCAAAAATGAGATAATGGTTTTATAAATTGTTTGAATTGTATTAATTTGTCTTATTTGTAAACTGAATAAAAATTATATTTTTTTTTTAAAAAAAAGATTGGCAGGGGGGGCCCTCTTGGTAGTTCCACCACCCGCCCAGTTCTCTATGGCAGCCCAAAAGCTGTGGAATTCCCTCCCCACCTGGCACTACCTTTATGCAGCTTTCCTCCTGTACTGAAGATGCAACTCACTGGCCAAGCCTTTGAGGTTGAGGAGATAAGTTTTAGGACCCACCTTAGTCTCTTGAGCGCAGTTGCCTTAACTTATTTTAAGTTGTTGTAACCCTCCTGGAAAGAGACGCAGGTGGCGCTGTGGGTTAAACCACAGAGCCTGGGACTTGCCAATCAGAAGGTTGGCGGTTTGAATCCCCGCGATGGGGTGAGCTCCCGTTGCTCAGTCCCTGCTCCTGCCAACCTAGCAGTTCGAAAGCACATCAAAGTGCAAGTAGATAAATAGGTACCGCTCCAGCGGGAAGGTAAACGGCGTTTCCATGCGCTGGTCTGGTTTGCCAGAAGCAGCTTTGTCATGCTGGCCACATGACCCGGAAGCTGTATGCCGGCTCCCTCAGCCAATAAAGCGAGATGAGTGCCACAACCTCAGAGTCGGCCATGACTGGACCTAATGGTCAGGGGTCCCTTTACCTTTACCTTTACCACTCCTGTAATATCATGGTGAAGACTGGGTAAGAAAATCATCATTATCACCATCATCATCATCATCATCAAAGATAGCTCAGTCAGTAAAGCATGAGACTCTTAATCTCAGGGTTGTGGGTTCAAGCCCCACATTGGGCGAAAGGTTCCTGCATTGCAGGGGGTTGGACTAGATGATCCTTAGGAACCCTTCCAACTTAACAGTTCTGTGGTTTTTATAATAATTAGCTTTAAGTGCAAGCTGCCTCAGTCACTATACAGAGCAAGGCTGGGGGGGGGAGAGCAGGAAGAATGGGAAGTTTCAGAGTGTCTTCTCCAAGTTATTGGACATAACTGAAACATCTCACAGTGCTGGTGAAGGATGGGTAATAAGAAAATAAATAATTTTAATACTACTACTGCAAATGATAATAACCAGGCACGTCCAAGGGTAAGGACCTCATTGCTATTTCCAGGGTGAATTGACAGTCAAAAACAATTGCATATTAAAACAATTTTTAAAAGCAACAATAACTATGCAGTTTAAAATAACAGCATCAGTTCAGATCGAGGACAGATAACCACTGGGATAAGGATTTTTGAAAGGTTGGTTGAAAGAGGGATGTCTGTAGCAAGGACTGGCCCAAGGTCACATGGTAAGCTTCATGGCCAAGTGGAGATTTGAACCCTGCCTCCCAAGTCCTAATCCAATGCTCTAACCACTACACCACACTGGCTCCCACCTTCGTGTTGAGACTGCAGTTCAACCCTGTCATCAAAGCAGCCTTTCCCTCCAGATGTTTTGGACTACAACTCCCACCAGCCCCTGCCAATGCAGCTGTTCCCATTAGCATCATGTGGCCATACTGGCTGGGGCTGATGGGAGTTGTAGTTCAAAGCATCTGACGGACACCTAGTTGGGACGGCTGCATGGAGGCTTTGCAGTGGCCCGGTGGGGGTTGGGAGTAAAGGGACCTGGAAACCTCCCAGCTTATCCTGCCAACCATGCATGGATGAGCTGGAACGAACAGCCGACTTGTGGGCTGTGAGCAAACGGAGATCAAGGCTGCGTTTGCAAATGCCAAAGGGATGGAATCACTCATGAACCAACGGACAGGCCCTGATGGGGGAAGGGAGGGATTGCATACAAAACAACCGAAACTGCTCCCTCTGGCCTGCTGAGGGGAGAGAGAAGCACCTTCTGTTTGCATTCCGGCCCATCCAGCCTGCTTTCATGGACAAGGAAATGCAGACCAGAAGGTGTGGGAGAGGAAGTCGGATGCTTTCTCTGGAAATATAGTTGGCAAGTGGCAACCTGGTGAAAGCTGAGCTCCATCAGGATATTGTGCCACAGAGAGGCCTCAGGTGTCACCTCTGTGCCCAAATAAGGAAAGCTCAGCCTGCCATGAAAAGGCACTCTCCTGGTTCTCCTGTCAGGATCTCCTTGTTGTTGTTGTTTAGTTGTTTAGTCGTGTCTGACTCTTCGTGACCCCATAGACCAGAGCACGCTAGGCACGCCTGTCTTCCACTGCCTCCCGCAGTTTGGTCAAACTCATGCTGGTAGCTTGAGAACACTGTCCAACCATCTCGTCCTCTGTCGTCCCGTCTCCTTGTGCCCTCCATCTTTCCCAACATCAGGGTCTTTTCCAGGGAGTCTTCTCTTCTCATGAGATGGCCAAAGTATTGGAGCCTCAGCTTCACGATCTGTCCTTCCAGTGAGCACTCAGAGCTGCTCCATTTCCTTCAGAATGGATAGGTTTGATCTTCTTGCAGTCCATGGGACTCTCCAGAGTCTCCTCCAGCACTTAAAGCAGGCAATGGAAACCTCTCTTAGCCTGAGGGCCGCATTCCCTTGTGGTGAATTTCCCAAGGGCCACATGCTAGGGGTGGGTGGGGCCTGAGGCAAAAGTGGGCGGTGCAATCAGTTTCCTGCAGAAAGCTAGTTTCTACACACTCTCTCTTCAGCCCATTCCTGCCCACTTGGAGGGTGTAATCTCCCCAGGCTAAACATAAGGCAACTGAAGCAATGTGAACATTATAGGAGCAACAGCCTTGCTCTTTGCACAGCCCTGAGAGTCACTTACCTTCCTATCCATCTTGATGAACTGTTCTGTGTAACTTTAAAGCTTGCACAGTCCTACAGGAACAAAAAAATAAATCCATCTGCCATGTCAACTGGCATTCAGAAGCACTCAGGAACTAATGGGAAATAGAATCCTTTTAACTGTGCTAGCTGCCTCCCCCCCCCCTTATTGAAGCAAGAACAAATAATTCAATAACATATAAGAAAAAAGAAAGCTAACAGAACTGAATAAAAATTAAACACACAGAGAAAGAGACACTAACAAATTTGGGTTGTTTTGTTCACATTTTCTGGGGAAAATAATTATCTTTACTTCTGTTGGGGTGGTGGTGGTAGTAGTAACATTTTTTAAAAAAAGATCACGATATTCACCTCAAGGCCTTATGATATTCTCACTTAAAAGTGAAACATTACTACTAATTCCAAATAGTAGCATATTTCACAGGGGGCATTTGAACACTGTTATCATTATTAATATAAGCAGCATATTTTTGCCGCATGCTTTGAAAATGAATCTTTTTTTGCTTGTCCTCTAGTATCACTTAATGTTTGAATTACGGTAATTTTTCAGCAATAGATATGTAGCAGATTTGATTTGCTGACCTTTAAAGCCCAAAACGGTCTCGGTCTAGTATAGCTGAAGGAGTGTCTCCACCCCCATCGTTCTGCCCAGACACTGAGGTCCAGCTCCGAGGGCCTTCTGGCAGTTCCCTCACTGTGAGGAGCCAAGTTACAGGGAACCAGGCAGAGGACCTTCTCGGTAGTGGCACCTGCCCTGTGGAATGCCCTCCCAGCATATGTCAAAGAGAAAAACAACTACCAGACTTTTAGAAGACATCTGAAGGCAGCCCTGTTTAGGGAAGCTTTTAATGTTTGACGGACTATTGTATTTTAATATTTTGTTGGAAGCCGCCCAGTGTGGCTGGGGAAACCCAGCCAGATGGGTGGGGTATAAATAATAAATTATTTATTATTCTTATTCTTATTATTGACTATACCCCATGGTGCCATTGCCAGCTGTTGGTGCTGTGGCTTGGTGGTTAGAGAGATGCCCTGTTTAGCTTGCAGTGGCTCCCAGGAACATCCTCTCTTTTGCCTCCTCTAATACAATCTGATGTTGGCCAGACATGGAAAATGTTAGAGTAGGAGGATAATCCATATTCCCAAGGGAGCTTGAACTTGCCAGATCCAAGTGCTAGACGCAGGTTGTTACTGGAAGCTGGTTCTGTCAAACAGGTGTCTCTGGCTTCCCTCATAGCCTGCCCTGAATGAACCTCTTTCCCTGCTGGATTCTCCTTCTCCCAGTGGGTCTTGAACCCTTCCTCCAGGAATGGCTGTATCTCCTTTTCTCCTAATGGGGCTGTGTGTCCTGGTGGCTTCATCTGCTTTCCCTCCAAGTGTTGAGATTTTTTTAAAAAGTGTGTAAGAACAAGGGAAAGGCCGTGGCTTAGTGGCACAGCAGCTGCTTTCCATTCAGATGGTCCCCACCATCTCTAGGAAGGGCTTGGGAGAGATTTCTCTCTGAAATGCTGGAGAGGAGTAGACGGTGCTAAACTAGCTGGGCTCACAGTTAAATATTTGTTTCTTTTTATTGATATCCAGCCTCTTCCACCCATGCTGGGTGTTCCAAGCAGCATACAAATACAGTAAAACACTAAAATCTTAACCACTCCTGCTGCGGCCTTGGTCATTGCTGACTGTGCCACAGGATGGTTTGGCTATCATTCATGCTGCGTTGTGTGTGTGGTTTGCCTCACACCTGGCTGAGTATATTATATGGAGGCCATTCTCTTGGCATAGTGGTGGCATCGCCCGTTTTCTCCCTGGTGTGATTTGTTTAAATGGTTCTGTCATTCTAGAACAGTTTCCTGATTCCCAAGACAATCCCCTGGATGCTTCTAGGAAGCAGATAAGTGAGGCAGAAAGCAATGGGCCATTCCCTGCTCTCACCCCAGTTGCTTGCCCCCCTAGCCACCAATATTCAGAGGCAGACTACCTTTGAACATGGAGGTTTTCATGTAGTGATTATGGCCAACAACAGTCACAGGCAGGTAGCTCTTCTTCCACGAATTTGTCTAATCCAGGGCTTGGGAAGACTGTGGGCTTTCTCCAGATGTAGATGGACTAAAACTTCCAGCAGCCCAGGTCATTGATTGCACTGGGAGGCTGATGGGAGCTGGAAGTCCAAAGGGCCACAATGTTCCTCATCCCTCATATGATTCTTGTAAAGGCCTTGAGTCTGCTAAGAGCCCATTTTCATGGCCCAAACTGGACACAAAGTCCTTCAGTCTTTTGCCAACTATTGATTCCATAACACACTTACCTGCATATATTATAGCTGTGGTTTCATATTACCCAAGTACCTGTTTTTAGCCTATTCATTGGAAAACTGATTAAAGAGCATTAATATTTTAAGAAGAAATACAAGTGACCTTTAAATAATGTTTTTGGCATTCTGGTTTTTTAAATTAAAAAAATGTCTGTGGATCTTCTGATTTGATTAGGGTTTTGTGTCTTTATTAATATCATCATCACTGATTTATTAATTATCTTCTAAATCACCACCTCAAGGTAATTTACACATAAGATAATTAAAAGTGAGTTAAAACCACAAATAAATTTAAAACTAGTCTAAAACCTTAGCAAGTGGGCACTCATCTCTAGCTGGGAAAGCCTGACAGGTGAAGGAAGCTATGCCTCTGAGCATGGCAAAAGGGCCTTTTCTGACTGTTGTGAAGCTGTCCACAGGTACCTTCAAACAGGAATGAGAACACGGGGTCCCAGCTTCAAGGAGAGCACAGCTTTATGGAAGTTCAAACCCCAGCGCCTCTCTGCTGGAGACGCTTTCCAGCATCTTCTGGAATATTTTGCTGTCTCCCAAATTGCACAAAGTCCTTCCATGATCTTCTACCACTTGGGCAATGATGGTACCTGCATTGGGGGCTCCTCCACTGGTGCTCTACATCCAGGCCCTTGCAAATCTTAGCTCCCACAACCTTGGAGAGCTCATGCCTTGGGGTCCGAGGTTCCTAGCGGGAGAAGCCACGTGGCCTTGATGAAGGCATGGCCAGGATCGAGCCCCATGGAGAGTTGAAACAACGGGGGGGGGGACACAAAGGTGTGGGGCTCAAAAGTGGGAGCGAGAAACCAAAGAAAGATTTGGACAATCCCTTTTTGAGGATGTCACTGTGAAAGTTTTATTTCCTTCTTTGGGTACTTTTTATTTTGAAAAATGCAGCCTCCAGCTGAACCCTCGTTAAAAATGCAGAAAGCTAAAATCCCGTTTAGCGATGTAGGGAGGTGAAAGCAATTTGGAAGCGGGTGCTGAATCAAGAGGGAGGCTCCCCCTGCCAGAAAAGCGCCCCCCGCCCGCGTAACCGAAACACAGCCGTCGACTCCAAGTTTCAGGTGTGTGTGTTGAGAGAGAGAGAGGTCCGCCCCCTCCCCTTGCAGCGATGGAGCCGGTGGTCTCGCCCCCTGCCCGCCTTTGCAAGACCCGGGCGAGCGGGGAGGGGCCGGGGCGGTGGCAGCGGGAGCCCCGCCCGCGGAGCCTCACCTGGCGCGGCGGCTTTAAAGGCGCCGGGCAGAGCGGGCGGAGCCCCGCAGTGGTAGTAGCAGGCGAAGCAGGCGGGCGACGCGAGGGGGCCTCCTTCAGCCCAGGCAGCTCCAGGCGACGCAACGCGGGACGCGCCCGGAGCTCCGACGAGGTTTCTCTTTGCCGACGGCGGCGCTTTCGCTTCTCGTCGCGGCGATGGGGCTCCGGCGGAGCTGCCTGCGGCCCCTCTTGTTTCTCCTCCTCGAGGTGAGTACCTAACTAAGCGGCTCCCCGATGGACGGTGTCGGTAAACAGCAGATCCCGGGGAAGGAGAGCGGAGGGGCGCATCAGTGCCTTGGGCGAGATGTTGTTCCTCGACGGGGGGGGGGGCACAGGGTCACGTTTCCCTTTCCCGCTTCCCTGAGGCTTCAGGTGCCTGACTGTCCCTCCGTTTGCCCCTCAGGTGGGGACTCTGCTAGCGGACCCGACGCAGCTTTGCTCCGCTGGCTTCACCTCCAAAGTGTTCACCTTCGAGGTGCCGGATGGAGACCTGCCCCGGGGACACGTTTTGGGCCAAGGTGAGAAGGCGGCGGCGCGCGGGGGGAGAAGGGGATACCGTCTGATGACTTTTCCGGACCTGGAAGAGGACTGGGGGCTTTACGTGCTGGGCCAGGAGAGGCGATTGCACGATTTCGAGTATTTGTCTGAAGTGAGCCCCTCTCCGTTGCGTCTGGGCGCGCTCGCGTCTTTTTTTGGCTGTCCCTTCTTCTGCTCTTCCTCGGACTTTGTTGTGTTGGTGTTTATTTCGATTTCTCGTAGTATAGTTTATGGGGTGGGGCGGGGGTGAGATCCATCTCGGCAGAGCGCCTCGAGGGCTCCGGTTTGAAGATTGCGACAGGGCAGGAGAGGCGCCTTCGACGGCTGCGACGGGCTCCTCCTGCAGCCCCGGGCGCCGCTTTTCTAATCCACGGGATTAGTCTTTTTTCCGACTCTTGCAAACTGGACTGCGGGCTGACCACTGCCTCTCCGACCCCGCCGTTTCCGAGAGCTACGAGTGGGGTTGGCAAGCGTCACTCGCCCTTGGCCTCTGGCCCTTGAGGTGGCCGCGCTCCGCCTGGCGCGGCAGTACTGTTGGAGGTGTCCTGGAATTGGGGGGGGGGGTCCTGCTTCCTTCCTGCTTACTCCTGGTGAGATGCTTTGTCCCCAGCCGTTCTGCATGATAATCCTGGGTTGATGGCCCTTGATGGGCACCTGGTTGGGCCTGGGGGGCGGGGTAGGGCTTATTCCTGCGCAGCCATGTGCTCTCCCCTCCCCCGCCAGGTGCTTGTGAAGCTGTGCTGTCGGAGGGGGTCGGTGATGAGTTGGTTTTCCACAAGGTGTGGCTTGGAAATGACCAACTCAAAGGAATGGAATTCCTGGCAAGGCAATAAAGGAACTTCAGTTGTTGTGGGTTGATTCCCATAACTCTTGCGACCCTCATTACCTAGCCCATCTTCTCATAACGCCCCCTTCCTTGTCTTGCCCTTTTGCAATTCAGATCCCAGCATAACCATGAATTGGTTGCTTTGGCAATAGCATAATCTCTCTCATTTGCCCAACTTTCTCTCTCTAGTCCCATCTTTTTCTTCCTTCTGTGCTTAAGGCCCCCAAAGGTTGCTCATGAAATGCACCCCCCCCTGCTGCCACTTAACCTCAAAAAAGTTGGAGGTGCTTTGGTGGAAGTTGGCCCAAAGGGTTTGCAATTTTGACATCTTTGGGAGAAATCCCCAATGTTGTTTGCACGCAGCAAAAATAATAATGACATTAATTTTTTAAAAAAATCAATTGTTTATTTCCCCAGGGATTCCACCCCCAATACATTATGAAAACTTGTATTCTCATACCCACAACTTATACATCTATAGAACACATTATTACATGATCCACAAATCAGTATAGATCTTTGGAACTGTTATTTGGTTTTCTGAAGAATTGTAAATGAAACGAAGCTCCATCATGCTACAGTTAAATTGTTTTACTGTTTTACTGTTTCCATAGGCACCACCTAATCCATTGCCTGAATAAGCTTCAGCCAAGTTTTGCCTCTTGGTATAAGCTTACAGTGGGACAAGATAGAATTTGATTCTATAGGGACTGAGGCTTAACATTACTCTTCACACATTGCTATCGTTAATAATAGTTACTGATATTGTAATTATCCTGTCTTCCTCCAAATAAGTTGTCCTGGCCACTTGCTCCCCATTTTATCCTCTCAACACCTCTGTGAGGTTGATTGGCTAGGTTGATTGAGAGAGTGAAAAGTCCAAGCTCACCTAATGAGCTTGGCAGCTGAATGGGGATTTGAACCCAGGATTCCCCAGTCATCACTGCACCATTCCTGCTTCTCTGGCAGCTTTCCCAGAGGAGGTTGTTGTGCCCTCAAGGCTGATCTCCCTGAGCCCCACTTGAATTCCTGTAACAAGGAGCAGATGGGCCTTTGCAGCCTTTGGGCCAACAGAACTGGGCTTGGCTGATGTCCCACATTACGGCTTCCTCTGTTCCACCCACTGATGGATGAGAATGTTGTGTTCTTTCCTGAAGGTGGGTGCTACCTAAATTTCGTGATAGACCCCCCCAGGCACCTGCTGCATGATGCCATTGAAGTTCTCTCCATCCTCCTCCATCTTTCTTGAGGTCTGCTGCTCCAGATGATGTTGATGGGGGGGGGGGGGCAGGCAGGCTGGCCTAGCTGTTCGGCATGGCATCCTAATTGCCAGCAAATGTGTGTCTAGTTGTTTTGTGAAACAGGGACATTGTGCATGGAACAGAGGCTGGTCTGTCTCCTTTTCTCGGTCACCCCTGCCAGGAGCAGGAATCCGTTTAACTCTCTCTGTGCCAGTGACTTAGCTCTCCCAGAGACCGAAACTGCCCCTTCTGCTGCAAGCAACCAGCTCTCCCTGCCTCCGCCTCCCCAAACAGAATTCCTTCCACCTGCCTTGGGGTTGGGAATGAAAGACGGTGGCATGAGCGGTGAAAGAGTACTGGCACACTGGAGCTGGCCGTCCTCGCTCAGCAAGACCTTCCAGTGTTCGAAAGTGACCTGTCCACCCAGCCGTGGCCTAATCCAACCTGCACACAGTTTGCTGGCTGGCACCCAAAGCCAATTAAAAGGCCTTGCAATGCAAATGTTTGTGTCCTTTAGGTCAGAACCTGGGCTCCCTGCATAGTTTGGTGGGAGGCTCTGTAGCCCCAGTTTCGAGTTCACAAAACTTTCATCTGATTTCCCCTCTGTATGGTGGGGAATTCTCGATTTGCCAGATTACCGGTATGTGCCAGCTCAGGGCTAGAGCACCACGAGGAAATCCTGGCTGACTTAATCTCTATAGATTGGCCTCTGTTTCTCTGCTACCCCAGGGAGATGGTCCAAGTTGTATAGCATTATGATTTCATTGTTTGTTGCTCATGGTAGCCTCTGGATCTTGGAGGAGGAGGAGGAAGTTTACAGCTCCTGAAAGTGTCTGTTACTCTCCAGAGTGCAACTTCCAGTCATATAGGGCAGGAATACCTCCTTATCCATGCCCAAGGTGTAACTTAAAGCCAGGGCTTGGCTATGATGCATACAAAGTAATTAGAGCTTTTGTTCATGTGCAGAGTACATTTTAATTTCAACTAAATAATTGCAGCATGTATATTTGAGACTCAGTAGCAAGACTTCCTGGCCGGTCAGTGTAGCTGCTGTGCAATCTGTATGTTTCTGCTACAAACAGATTCCTCTTTATGCTTTTGAACTCTTAAAGTCTTCTTTTGTATACTGGTGATGGTGATGATATCTTACCTGCTCCTTCACCGTAGGCTACCAGGGTGGGTTACAGCAATTCAGTATTCAGTAAAGACTTTTAAACGAACTACCAAGTTGGTCCTGGAATGTGTGTGTATGATGTCAAGGGCCAAGGTAAACTGATACCTGACAAAAACTCATCAGAACACTTTGGCAGTTGTGAGTGGATTAGCTGAAATTACTGTAGCATCTCTCCGCCGCCCCCCCCCCCGTTTTATCAAAGCTGTTATGCCGATTTGCTTTCTGTTGCAAACCTTCCTTCGAAGGTGGCTCTGTTCAGCCTTGTCCTCCTTGGTGGGTTCCTGGCTGTATTCCCTGCCCCTTCCAGAATTTGCCTGGTGTTTACTGAGTTGCTGAAGGAGAGTTTAATCTGCTGTAGCTGCAGCTCTCCTCACCTCTTTGCACAGCTTGACCTCCATAATGGAGGGGCCTTGAGATAAGAGCGCAGAGGGAGAGAGGGGGGAGCGAATTCCATGCATGCTGGAGAAAGGGGGAGGTCATGGTGGGGGGCAGGGCTGCACTGTAAGCTTGTTCCCCTGTTACCTGCTGTGAAGTGGGCCGAAAACTGCTTCCCCATGTGGGCACAGGAGCAGCCCCTGTGCCATCTCTTCTTTCTCCTGTTGGGCTCAGCAGCAGCACCAAGGGCTTCCTGTGCCTCTGTCCCTCAGAGGCAGAACAAGCTTCTGCCCCTGCTGCCCACTCAATGGAGGGCTGGAGTTGGAGCCCCAGTCCAGAGCCGAGTGAAATATAAGAGGTTAATTGCTAACTCCTTCGTTCTTGTTGAGGTGTGGCTGGCCGGGGATTAACTGCTCCAGTGACTGCACTGACTCAAAGGCTGAGTTAAGGCTTCAGGGGTAGGTTGCAGGATGTGATGGGGCCCTGCCTGCCTCTTCAGCCCCTGCTGTGCGCTCTTAAGAGGCCCCAGCAGACCTTTTGATTCCAGCCCTGCATGCGCGCGTGACCATTAGGAGCTGCCTTGCTTGTGGAAGGAGGCATGGCAACCCACTTGCTCTCCTCTGCTGCTGCCAAAGCCTCTTGGGGAAGGGAAGAAGGAAGCTATTTCCAGTAATGGCATACGGAGGGGTCTCTGCTAATGGCTTTGGGGCGCGTCAGATTCCACTAAGTGATGAGAGCTCAGAGATGGACTGAGATGGCTTTGACCTCCAAACCTTTCCATGCCTGATGCGCACAGAGTCGGAAGAGTCTGTACTTTCCCAGCATAAATGCCGGTGCTTGTTCCAGAGAGGTCGCGGCTAAGCAGGCGCATCTCTGCAGCCACAAATCTCCGTGCTGGGAGGAGGAACTGCAGTGGGAATTACCCACTGGTATTCCACACTAGTCCTACTCTGAGTGGACCCTTTGAAGTTAGTGGATGCAAGCAACTTAGGCAGGCTCATTGATTTCACTTGGTCTCCTCTGAGTAGGACTTAGCTGAATGTAACTCATAGTCCTGAATGTCACTGTTGGCAATGGGTCTTTGCTCTGCATTTTAGGACCAGTACAGCGTGATTTCGATGTCCTGAGGTACTTTTAAAAGATAAGCAAATTTGCTATGGCATACAATTTTTTTGGTGTGTGCAAATTTATTAATGAAGATAAAAGAAAAAGTGGAAGGGGGTTAAGGGGGGAACAACAGCAAACAAAAAAGGCGGCTCATGTTGACAATACAAGAACCATCATACATCCATCTATCTTTACACATATAGCTCAGTACATCTCATTCAAATGTCCAGTTTGCTGACTCAAGTTCAGTTGCTGTTTATAAAACATGCAAGGACCTGGAGGCCTTCAGACTGTTGAGTAATAGATGGTATTTGTGTTTCCAGGCTTGTTATGGCATTGGTTTGCATGGAGGAAAGTCTGCTTGGTCAGATGCATGGATGTGCTGTCATGCACATTTTGCATTTGATTTATTGAATTCTGATCCTCAAGCACTTCTGCCATAAGTGACTAAGGTGCCACAACACTACTTCTTTTTGCTGCAGCAGGCTTGACACACAGCTGCTACCGTTCTGGAACTTGATATTTCTGTTCATGGGTTTCACACGCAGTTGCTGATGGCATCATTGCGCGGCTCTGTGGGTTCTCTTGTGTTTTGTGCAGTGTTGCCTCCGGCGCTGGCCCCAAAACAGTTTGCTGCCTGAGTCAAAGGACAAGATGGTGCCTCCTCTCATTCCAGGTGCCGGAACCAACCAGATGGAGACTTGAATCTTTCTTCAGCAAGAGCAATGGGGCCACGTTCTCTACTGACCTGCTCAGATTGGCTGGGGCAACCATGTCAGATGGGTGGCATATAAATAATAAATTATTATTATATTACTGCAGTTGAAGGCAGGAGGCTAGCCAAGGCAATGTAGTGGCAACCTCATCGAGCACACAGCTCTGCCCGCTCTGCACCCCTCAGCATTTGCCACCTGAGATGACTGTTTCCCTCTGCCTAACAGTAGGGCCAGTCCTGGCTGTTGCCATCAGTGGTTTGAAAGCTCTCTTGGAATATTAATGACTTTCTCTAGTTCAATAAAGAAAGGAATTGTTTCATTTAGGGTCTCATTTCAGTTGTGGCTTTAGATACTCTCACTGATGGGGCATGACTCATGAGCCCTTCTGCTCTTCAGAGCCTCACAGTTGTTAATGGTGTCTGCTAATTACTGCAGGCTTTTCACGGTCTCTCAACAGGGCTTGTCAACAACAGTCAGATAAGCTTAGTTGCAAAAAGTCACTTGTATAATACTATCACTAATTGTCATCAGGGATTCTCTTGATCTCAGAGTCATTCTAGAGCTGTTCAAGCCCCTCTTGTACCCTCCAGATGTTTTGGGGGCTGCAGTTTCCCTCAGCCCCAGCCAGCATGCCTGTGTCATAGTTCTAAGGAGCTGGAAAGGACCAGGTTGGAGAAGACTGTTGTAGTTTCTCTAGTAGTTTCCCTGCAACACAACAAAATGTGTGGCACCTTGAAGACTTAGCAGGCTTATTGTGGCATCAGTTTCTATGGGTCAGGACCCACTTCTTTAGATTGTCTCAGCCTTTATACAACCAACCAATCACTGCATGCTGCAGATACCTTTTGCAGATACCATCTTCTTAGGAAGTCCATTCCACAGAATGTAGGAATTGGGCCTTTAGTGTTGTGGCACCTGCCCTCTGGAATCCTTTCCCCTTGAATAATAGACTGGCAAAGTCCCTGTTGTCTCTTCTGCACCTACTGAAGATTTTCCTCTTTTGTAAGTTGAGTTCTTTTCTGAGCACCTTTGGGAAGAAGCTTGAGATATAAATTTAATTAATAAACGAAGAATAAATAAGGTCAAATCTGGTGCATTTGGTGCTTTCATTTTTGGCTCTCCCTGTATACAGAGGGTAAGAGGTTCGTAAGCTTCCACGGGCCAACTTCATCAGAAGTGTGAATCAAGTGGAGCTGACATTTCCTCCTTCAACTAGGCATTTTATCCTGTACATACGCAATCTGTGCTATTCCTTTCGTGGGGTATGGTGAAGCATGGGCTGGGCATTCTAGCCTGTAGCCGCAAAGTCCCTTGGGACTCCTTTAAAGGAATCACTTTGTTCCACAGCCCATCTCCTGCTTGGCATTTTGTTTTGTTTCCTTATACAGTCATACCTTGGTTTTTGAACGGAATCCATTCCGGAAGTGCATTCGACTTTCAAAAACGTTTGAAAACCAAGGTGCGGCTTCTGATTGGCTGCAGGAGCTTCCTGCACTCAATTGGAAGTCGTGTCGGGTGTTCAGCTTCCAAAAAACGTTCGCAAACCGGAACACTTCTGGGTTTGCAGCGTTCAGGAGCCAAAACGTTCGAGTCACAAGGCGTTCAAGATCCAAGGTACGACTGTGTTTATATCCTGCTTGCCTTTCCTCGTGAAACTAAAAGCTGTATCCACAGGCTTCGCATCCAGGCTCTGCTTAGCTTCAGCAAGGTGGTGGCCTCTGTGGTCAAGAACCTGCCTTGCATGCGGAAGGTCTCTGGCTCAACCCCCAGCAGCAAGTCCAGGTAGAATTGTGATAAACTCCTGCCTGAAATGGTGGAGAGCTGCTGCCAGTTGGTGTAGACCAGGCATCCCCAACCTTTGGCCCTCCAGATGTTTTGGACTACAATTACCATCATCCCTGACCACTGGTCCTTTTAGCTAGAGATCATGGGAGTTGTAGGCCAAAACATCCAGAGGGCCACAGGTTGGGGGTGCCTGGTGTAGACAATCCTGAGCTAGATGGACTGTTGATTTGACATGTAAGGAAGCTGCTACCTATGTTCCTCTGCAGCTTCAGCCCATACCCTGGGACAGCATGAGAAGGAAACCAGCCTGCCCATCTCCTTTGATAGTCTTCATCCAGGTTCCATAATACAGGAGTAGGCAGACGCTGGATCTATTAGTAGATCTCTGGGGTCACTTGCCGTACATTGGCAAAGTGCTCTTGCTTCTTCCAAATGGTACAACAGCAGCAACTAAAAGCCTCTTTCTAAATTAGGCTGTCTTGAGGGAGCAGGTGGAAATGAGGAGGGAAGACAGGAGTTGGTTTTTGTGTGGAAAAAGCTTGAGACTCAGTTAAGGGACTGAAAACACATTCCTGGGCTGAGCATATGCACTCAGGAAAAGTGCCATTTACGTTTAAATCTGTTTGCCTACCCCACTGGTCCCCCCAGAAGGGGGAACCTGCTGTGGTTCTGGAGATGTTGTCGAGCTTCCGTCAGCTCCAGCCAGCATGACCAACGGTCAGGGCTGATGAGAGATGGGGTCCAACAATATCTGGAGAAAGGGCACCATCTCTGGACTATTTGACTTCAGTTGGTGGATCTTGGGTGTCTAGTTTAAACAATGAGAAAGGAACAAGAGAAGGGTCTAATGTAGCCTTCGTCAACCTGGTGCCCTCCAGATGGTTTGGACTACAGCTCCCATCAGCCCCAACCAGCACGGATGGGAGTCATAGTCCACAGCATCTGGGGGGCACCAGGCTGCCAAAGGCTGGTCTAGAGTGGGCAGTGAAGCTCATCCCTGAAAGGGCATAGAGGAACTTCTCTGCAACAAGCTCAAATACTTATCCCTTCCTATGACTGACTCATAAGCCACATGATTGAAAGCAGGGGCTATAAAGAGGCAGTGAAACTAGTTTGGGCTTTTATGGGAAGTCTCAGGAAGTGCATCATGCATCTAATACTGCCACACAATTTCCTGGTGGGAAGGGCATATTTTCCCAGAATCCAGAGCCAAAGCCCTAGCTGCTGCTTCTGCTGCTGCAGTTGATTTAGGGTGTGTTGCGGATGCCTGCACTGATGACATAAGAATTAATGTGTTCGGAGGCTTTGCTAGTTGGCTGGAAACAAGAATATGGGGAGAGGCAAACTAATGTTTGAGGTGTGTGCACTGCCTCACCTTGTCCCCCTCAACATTTGAAGCAAAGTGGGAGACATAGTAGTGGCATCCTGGTGGGGTGGGGATTTTGACTTGTTGTTTATGGGGTTCTACTATTTCCCAAAACCTATGTTGTCTTTGTTTGGATCTGACCTCCCCGGAATTCAAAATGCTTCAATATTCTTGTCTTAAGTACAGGATGCAAAGCCCTTTTTAGCCAGGGAGCCAAATTCCCTTCTGGGCAACCTTCAGAGGGCCACATGCCAGAGGTGGGCAGGGCCAGTGGTAAATGCCGGCAGAGTAATTAATGAAAATTTTACAGTGGGCTGGTTTTTGCACACCTCTATCTTACATCCCATACCCAAGGCATTCACGGTCAGAGTTTTGTCAGCCAGGCAAAAATATTCAAGGAGGTTACAAAGCAGGGGCAGTGACCTGAGGACAGTTCTGAGGGCCAGACAGAGGCCTGGTGGGCCACATTGGCCCTGGCCTGAGGTTCTCCACCCCTGCACCAAGACGTTGGAATACTGTTTGTCCAGGCGTGTGCATGTACATGCAGTTATACACACTAGAGCCTCCCTAATAGCTACCCAATTTCTATTTCTTACATCTGGTGCAAAATATATTTTGTTCTCCTGTTGGCTGGACAATCGGGCTTCTCAACTTGTCTATACTGATGCAAATGCTGCTGCTATCACTCCCTGACCATTATTATTTGGGGGACATGGTGGGGTCTCCATCTTATGAGCTGCAGCTGAAATATGAGGCCAGGACTGGGAGCAAAGTGGACGCTTTGTTGTTTGCATTGGGAAAATCCAGATAATTTGATGATGACAAGCGGCCCACTTTGTGACTGGGTGTGGGTTCAGTCCTGTGCAAGAGGGGAGCCCCGGCATATTTTGTTTAAGCCGTGGTGGGCTTCTGCTTCCAAGGCCAGTCAGTGGGATCTGTTCTGGCACGCACAGAGGGCTTGGCTGCTTGCTACATCAGCAGAGCAGAGTGCTCTAATCAGTCTGGACTAAGCCTGGATTTCTCCTACTGCTGCTGCTGCTGTTGCTCTGGCCGGTGCTGCTCAAACACCCCCTTGCTCTGCATGGGCTGTGCAAGCAATTCAAGGTTCTCAGAGTGCCAATCCATTAAAGGGCAAACAAGACCCCTCCCATCCATTTGCAGGACGCTCTCTTGAATGCAGTTGAGATCTTTCAGTGCTTGGCTTCCTGGGCGATGGCTTATCAGCAGCACATTCCAACTCTCCTCCTCCAAACTCTTGCTCCCTCAATTAGGAAACTTGTTTGCACATGTGCCGAGACAGGTCAAAGTTTGGCTGGCCCTGATAAGGGTTGCTGATGCTCAGGGGGGATCTAAATAACTTGGACTGTGAGCTGCAGCTGGCCTGGAGGATCAGTCAGGGCCAAAATACCTCTCCTCTAGGGGTAAGATTTAATTCTTAATGTTATTGAGTGGAGCTTTTTCCTGCTAGGCTAGGATCCAGGCTGACGCAGCCTCTTTTCCTTCTCCCTCTCCCTCCCTCCCTCCCCAACCCCCCAGTCCAGTTTGCAGACTGCCAGGGATGGAAGCTGGCCTCGTACACAACAGAGGATGCCAACTTCCGGGTGCTGCCCAATGGGACGGTCCTGGTGCAGCGCCAAACGCAGCTCCATGGGCAGGAGACAACCTTCGCTGTGCATGCCTGGGATTCCACGGGTACCAGATCCTCCTCTGCCTTGGTGACTGTGCTGGTGCGGAACAAAGGCCCTCCTTCTCCAAAGGTAGTGTGCAAAGCAGCTGGCAGGGGCCTCGGGGGAGAGCAGGTGGCAGGCACCATGGCAACCTTTGTCCTTTGAGAATGGCTGCTGTGGTGGAAACTATGCTAATAGGGCAAGACTGTACCTCTGCAGGTGGAATGCACCTCTCTGAGGAGGGGCTCCGTTTGCCACAAGGAGGGAAACTCTTCCTGCTACAGAAATAACTCTGGATTTCCCCACAGCCTTCATTTGCTCTAGCTTCTAATTCTGTTGCTCTTGGGAGCTTCTTTTTTGGTGTTTTCAAAACTGGCTCCTTTTCTGGGTTTTTGCAGAGAATTTCGATGGGTACTCGCTCTCCAGAGGAGGACATTTGGCTTTCCATGGAGGGTTAGAATTGTACAGTGGTACCTCAGGTTACATATGCTTCAGGTTAAGAACTTTGCTTCAGGATGAGAACAGAAATTGTGCTCTGGCGGCACGGCAGCAGCAGGAGACCCCATTAGCTAAAGTGGTGCTTCAGCTTAAGAACAGTTTCAGGTTAAGTACAGACCTCTGGAACGAATTAAGTACTTAACCTGAGGTATCACTGTATATAGAATTCTCTATTCTGAAGCTGCCAGTAGGCTTAACTGGGCCAGCTGCTACTGGCGGGGGCTGCTGTCAGCTGTTCTCAAAGCAATTGACAGCGACCTCCCCACTTCTGGCCTTGCAGCCTGCAGTGCTAACGGACCTGCCACCTGCCTTCTTGTTGATAGTTGGATAGGATATGGGTGCAGTCAAGGCACCAGAATACCTCCTCTTACTCTTCTTCTTTTTTGCTCAGCCTTCCCCAACCTGTGGGCTCCCAGCTGCTGGAGTTGATGGCAGTCCACCCACACCTGGAGAGCAGCACCTGGTTTGGGAAGGCAGCTACTGTTGCAGAGGTCTCTAAAACTCTTGGTCCCTTCTTACAGGAGGAGTTTGAGCTTGCCAGCCAAGCAGAAGTGCTGTATTTCTCCCCGGCAAAGCCTGGCCTGAAGAGGCAGAAGAGGGACTGGGTTATCCCTCCCATATCCGTTCCTGAAAATGAAAGGGGCCCGTTTCCTAAGAACCTTGTTCAGGTATGGCAGATTCCTGTGGTGATGGGGGTGTCTGTGGGCCTTGCCAAGGGCATATGGATTCATTCCCAGGGTATCTGTGCTTAATGCCCCCTTTTATAATATGTTGCTTGAGGCTGCAGGTGGCTGAGCTTTTCGGATAGCGAAGGATGCTCAGTCTTCCCGAACCAGCAGCCCTTTACAGAAAGTGAGCATCCAGTGCTTTCTGCAGCATCTCCTATCTTTCTCTCCCTGCCTCAGATCAAATCCAACCGGGACAAAGAAACCAAGATCTTCTACAGCATCACCGGTCAGGGTGCGGATAGCCCTCCTGAAGGAGTCTTCATCATTGAGAAAGAGACAGGCTGGATGAAAGTGACTCAGCCGCTGGACAGGGAGAAGATTGACAAGTACCATGTAAGGGAACTCTTTGAACTAGCACCCAGGGGACCAGGGTTCAAATCCCCATTCGGCCATGAAGCACACTGAGTGACCTCAGGGCAGTCACTGCCTCTCACCCTAACCTACCTCACAGGATTGTTGTGGGGAGTAAGTGAGATGGCAGGGGAAGGAAGAACCATATACGCCACCTTGAGCTCCTTGGAGGAAAAAGTGGGATATAAATGTAATAAATAAATAAACCAGGCCCCCTGTTGGGTTTAAGTCTGTCTGCAGGCGTTTAGGCTGGAAGGATGTTCCTCCCATCAGATTAGAAGCAGAGGAAGGAAACTTCCAGGCCACAGAAGTGCTTTAATGTGGCTTTCCGTCTCCCTGCAGCTTTTATCCCATGCTGTGTCTGAGAACGGCAAGCCTGTGGAAGAGCCCATGGATATCGTCGTCAAAGTCACAGACCAAAATGACAACAGGCCTGAGTTTACCCAGGAGGTCTTCAGAGGGTCTGTCTTGGAAGGGGTGACACCTGGTAAGGAGGGGGAAGGGTTGGAAGAGGGAGCAAATGGCATCATGTGGGTGGGGGGGTGTAAAAGGGGGCCCCTCTGGGCTGGTTATGCACATGCCAGCCTGCATCTGTAATGGGATTGTTTGTAGGTATTTTATCGCTTGTGCATTTTCCACCCTGATCTCCTTTGGGATGAAGGGCACGGCAGGATAGGTTTAATAAATAAGAAACAGTAGGATTTTGCTTGTGGTTGCTCGAACTTAAGCTCCCCTGGCATGGCTTATCTGTCTTCTCCTATTTGCTATCTGGCTGCAACAGTGGATGGACTTCCCCATGCTTTTAAAATTAAATTAAAAATAAAAATAAAGCAAAATCCGGCACCACCACACATATAGTTTCTAACTGGGAACTATAACAACGCTTATTTCAATAAAGAAGAAAAAGTCCCCCTCTTGATAGATAAATCCAACATCCACTTTGCAAATTTATTAATTGTGTTGGCTTATTCATTTTGGCAGCAGATTATATTTCCAAAACTAAGCCTTGATGATACAGTGGACGGGTTTGACCATTTTCATTGGATGCTTATGGCTGAAGTGGAGATTTACATATACTTTAGTGGTTGATTATGCAAGTGTGTGGTGGTGTCAGATTTGAAAAGAGGTATCCTCATTCTACTTACCCAACTTGTTTCCATCCAGAAATTATTGGACCACAGCTGACATCACTCCTAACCATTGATCAAGCCTGCTGTGGCTAATGGGAGTTATAGTCCACCCACATCTGGAGGCAATCAAATAACAGAAAACTTTCCTAAGGTGTTCAAAATGCCACCTGCTCTTTTGTTTTCTAAAATATAATCAAGCCTTGCCATGTGCTTCTGAATCTCTCAATCTAGCACAGTAGCAGATTAGATGAGAGCCAGTGTGGTGTAGTGGGTGGTTAAGAGCGGTAGTCTCGTAATCTCGGGAACCAGGTTTGCGTCTCCGCTCCTCCACATGCAGCTGCTGGGTGACCTTGGGCTAGTCACACTTCTTTGAAGTCTTTCAGCACCACTCACCTCACAGAGTGCTTGTTGTGGGGGAGGAAGGGAAAGGAGAATGTTAGCCGCTTTGAGACTCCTGAAGGGGAGTGAAAGGCGGGATATCAAATCTAAACTCTTCTTCTTAAATTGGTTATTGAAAACTAATTTCTTACTCCAGCCAATGACACTGTCCAGACTAGGAAGCCCTTGAAACAAAATATCCTGCCCCGGAGAAAGGGGGCACTACGATTGGCTCAAACCCTTTTAAGCTTTTGGCATTTTAGGAGTTGTAATCCAAAATGCCTAGAGGGCACCAGGTTGGTGAACGATGGTGCAAGCTATGGGAGGGCTATAGCAGCAGGAGCAGAGCACCTGTGTTGCAGGTGCAAGGAATCCCAGTTTCAAGCGGAAACAGTCATGGGCTCAATAGACAGATTTTGTTTGTCTTTAAGGCTGCTGCTTCATATGCTGGGCATTACATTCACTCTCTCCTTCCCCGCCCCACCCCTTCTTCTCCCTCCTCCTCTGCCATCCCCTTTGGCACAAAACCAGGCACCTCCGTGATGCAGGTCACCGCTACTGATGCAGACGATGGCATAACACAACTCAACGGCGTCATTGCCTACTCCATTTTGAACCAGGTTCCTGAGGTGCCCCACAAGCAGATGTTTGCCATCAACAAGGCAACAGGGGCCATCAGTGTGATTGCCAGCGGCCTGGACCGAGAGGTAAAAGGCCAGCACGGGGGGCGGGGAGCCATATAACTGGTGGAGTGGGTAATGGGCCTTGGCTGTCTGGGGGGAAAGGCAGTATCGCAGTAAGTACAGTGAATAGCTAAACTCTGGGATCTGCTGCCATAAGAGGTAGCGGTGGCCAACAATTTGGAATGGACAAATTCCTGGAGGGCTGTGTTCTTGTGATATGGCAGTATTTCTTGTGATTCCCTGCAACTGGTTTTTGAAGTGGGGACAGAGTGCTGTTTTGCTCATGTCCTCCCAGTGGGCTTCCCAGAAGAGGCATCTGATTGGCCACTGTAAGGACAGGATGCTGGAGTAGATGGGCCTTTCCATTTTAGGGCTGTCTTTCTGTTCTGAAGTAAGTACCGCTGGAGCAGAGAAGAGTTTTAGCTCTAACCCTCTTCTCAAACCTCAGGAGTCCTTCCTCTTTGGAGAGCTGCAGGATCCTGGACATGAATTCATCTTCAGATGACTTGTAGGCCTAGGGGGGCCCAGGGAGGTCTGCTTTGCTATTCCCAGATTAGACACAAATCCGGGCAGGAGGTGTGGTTTCAAGGCTCTAGACCTGGTTTGCGTGTGTGAGAATGCCTGCAGTGGGTGGCGTACTTTTTCCACAGGCTACAGAATGAAGGAAGAGTCGCTTTTACTCAAATGGAGCCTTTGTCAATCCGTCACTAATACCAACCACAATACTTGCCTCTTCCAGAGAGTGAGCGAATACACACTGACGCTGCAAGCAGCAGACTTGGACGGCGATGGGTTAACTGGCACCGCAGTGGCCGTGATAGAAGTTGCAGATGTAAATGACAACGCACCGGAGTTCAAGGAGCCAACGGTAGCAATCCTGCATTCTTTGGAGGGGAGATGCACATGACATTGGGGTGTCTCAAGGGATCAGACAATGCAGCAGCTCCTCTAAATGCTTAGGGTTTTGTAACTGTTTTGTAGACAACTGCCCATTGTTTTAGATCTTCCTGGTTGTAAAATGGCCCTTGGCTTATGTGGGTCAGAAATTTCATCCCAAAGCCCCAACAGGATAGGCGCACCCCTGGCTGCACAAATAATTCCAGCAGACTGAGGACTGCTGCTGACAAGGCCACTAAGAGTTTGCATACTAAGCTGAAGGGGTTGGGGACTGGTGGGTGGCTGGGTTGTGTAGTGCATGCATGATGGGGCTGTGCCTTGCAAGCAGAGAGGAGCATTTCCCTATCTGTGCAGCTAACTGGGTGGTTCCACTTCTCCTAGTACTCTGCAGAAGTACCAGAGAACGAAGCAGGGCTGGAGGTCGTGAGGCTGGCTGTGACTGACAAGGATGCGGTCGGCTCCCCAGCATGGCTTGCAGAGTACAACATTGTGCAAGGCAATGAGGGGAATTCCTTCACCATCTCCACTGATCCAGAGACCAATGAAGGCATCTTGAAAACTGCTAAAGTAGGTGCTGGAATGTGTGTACTTGTACACCTGTTTTATTTAGCAAATTTTTTGTGCTGCTTAATCAGCAAAGTATCATTTAAGCAGTTGGCAAAGAGTTGTACAAAATATTTATGGGTAGGGTGGGGGAATAAAAGCAGGCTTTAAAAACAGTACACATTATAAAATCAGAATATAGATAATATCAACATTAAAAAAATACATAATAAAACAGCATGCCTAGATAAGCTTCCCTATGTGGAAAAGGTTTTAACAGGTGTCAGAAACAGTCCAATATGAGGTGCCTGTTGGATATCAATGGGCAGGGAGTTCCAGAGAACACTTTAAAAGATGAATGCCTTGTAAATGTGGAATAAATTTTTGTGACACTTGTAAAGCTGCCATTTCCCATGCTAGCACAAAAGAGAAAGCAGTCAGTAGAGTAGGGCTAGCATTAACAAAAACATCAACCCGCTTTCTAGTTGGAAAACAGCAGTTTCATGATGGAGAGCTAGTTTTTATATATTTGCATTTTCTTAATTTCGGGGGAGTGGCTTTTGGGGCTATGGGACTAATAATAAAATGTCAGGTGGACGTAAAGATGGATCTGGGAGTTGAGTTGAAGAATCACCTCCTGATTCATTGCAAGTCTTCAGTAGATCTGTGCATTTAATCAAACATGAGGACTTAGGAACCTGTTAGGATGCTGAAGGAGCAATAGCAGCAATGCTGTAGCCCAGCTGTGCAAAACATCTGGTGGTTGGCAAAGACTGCTGTTGCAGTAAGGTAGTTTGCCTAGTCCAAGAGACACACAGGGAGAGGGAGGCAAATGCCCTTGGCTCTAGTTCACAACAGTGGTTGCTGCAGTTGCCCTCCCTGGCTTTGCCACTCCTCTCCTGCTTCAGCCCCAGCAAATGCCAGTTCCACATGTCTGGTCTTTTCCTTGTTTTTAGGGCTTGGACTTTGAAGCAAAGAAACAGTACCTGCTGCAGGTAGCCGTCACCAACCAGGCCCCTTTTGTGGTGAAGCTCCCAACCTCCACAGCTACTGTGATAATCAACGTGAAGGATGTGAATGAGGCCCCAGTCTTTGCGCCTCCCATCCACAAGGCAGAGGTTTCAGAGGACATCCCAATAGGGCAGAAAGTCACTGCATACACGGCACAGGACCCAGATAAGATGCAATCCCAGAAAATCAGGTAAGCATTTCTGTTGCTGGTGGCCAGGAGTTGAACCTAGTGGGGTGAATAGTGTTAACAGGCAGGCAGCATTGGCTTAATGGCTTGATGAGAGGTGGGTGGAGATCAATGGGGCTGGTCGCCGATAGCAAAAGCCACATCAGGCTGGGCTTTGTTGCTTCTAAACATTTCCATCTTCCAAGAACGGGGTGTCCATCAATGCTCAGTGGCTCCGTCTTAATAAATGGAGCCCTGGGTGCTTGAAAGGGAGGGCAGGAAATGCAGGGAAGGTAAAGTGATAGCTCTTAATGGACCAGCTCAGGTTGGTGTTGAGAAATGTGCAAGTGCCGCAGAATGTAAGGAGAAGTCAGTCTTGAGTTTCAGAGCAGGCCTGCAGGCTCCCTGGATCAATAGCAGCTGGTCAAATGAGGCTGCATTTTATCTGCTTTTGAGTTCAATGCAGCAAGTTTATTGTGCTGAAGTCAAAGGCATGATGTTGGCCTGATCCAGGGAAAAGATTGAAAGTAGGATAAATTGCATCTTGAAAGATGTGTGTCTCGAGGGGTAGGGATTGTTTACCTTTCCCGCTGGGGATGGGGCAGAAAGCAGCGCTTCCAAAATGCAAGTACGCTGCCCCACAACCCTTTTCTATGTGGCTCATTTGTGATGCATTGTTCTAAAAAAACAAGGGAGGTATATATTTTAGATGGTTAAGATCCTTGTGCGCACAGAAAAACTGGGAGATCAGGGAGGAGGAGAAACTTGAGCCAGCTTTTCTGGCATGCTAAGTCTTCCACCTGCATCCCGAAACAGGACCCATCCTAACATTACTGTAGCAAACAGTGTGTGTGAATTAGCCCCAAAGCTGAAATTCTCAGGTGCTTTCTTGCTGGCATGCCTTATAAGACACATTCCTCCTTTTGTGGTCCCTTGGGATTTAAACATGTTCTCTCCTGCCAGGTACTCTATGGGGAATGACCCGGCTGACTGGCTGGCCATCCACCCGGAAAACGGCATCATCACAGCCAAGAGCAGCCTGGACCGGGAGTCCCACTTTGTCAAGAACGACACCTACATGGCCATTGTGCTGGCGGAGGATGATGGTAAGCTCTGTGTGGTAGGAGGGACGAGTCCCCTGCCCTGGGTCACCATCTCTTGTGGGGGGAGGGAATCAAAGGACTCTTTGTTGGCCTGTGCATCAGCCGCCTGGGAGCTTCCCATGTGAGGGGCACGTGGCTATGGAGCTGCAGCCTCCTCACAGCCTGTCACGAGAAACCACATCCCAGACCTTGGCTGTTTATCTGTTTAGGAAGTGGAGACAAGGGCAGAGGCGGGTGCAACCCAGGCCTTCTGAAGACACAAATCAGGGGTCCCGGACAGCCTCCTGCTGGCTGACGAGGATGGGAGTGAGATGCAGCCACAGGCCACAGTGGATGGCAATGGGGAAGAGGAGGAAAATGTTCATTCACATATTACCCGGGACACCTCTTGCCCCTTCCCCACCCCACCCCACTTTCTGCTTTTCTTGAGAAGAACAGTGTTGCAAGGACTCACTTGGGGATGATACACACAGCACCACAGCCACAACTCTTACTATGCAAAAGTCTCACATTCTGTGCTTAAAAAAAAGAAGTAGGCTAATAAGCCACATTGTGCAGATTAATGCTGAATTAAGCATGCTCTTCTCAACATTGCATGCATTTTGAAGAGGGTTTAATGCTCTTCAAAAGCCAAAGCAAATGGAATATATAAGCTGTGGCAGTTTGAGCATCAATCTTAAATAAAAAGCCTATTTGACTTGACATACTTAAGCATGTTTTACTTCAAGAAATCATACACAACACAGATCCTCAGAATAAATTACATTAATGCAGATAGTTGGCACAAACCTGAATGTTTTGCACATGTCCTCATTCTGTGCGTTCTGAACTTGCTGTTTGTAATTGGTAAGATTCTGGACTCCTTTATGCTTGGTTCTGTTTTGTTTTTGCAAAGAGCAACTCTTGGGAGCAGGAAGCCATGAGAGAGGGTCCAGAAGCTCCATCATTTGCATGCTGGACTGTAAGGGGACACTGCCAGCCTTTATTAAGGCCTATCTCTGACCATATCCATTAGAAAAGCTCTGAAACCTGTGGACATAATTTGAATGCCGGGCTCCTGGCATTCTCTGCAGAATTGTGTCTGGGAAGGTGTGGCAAGTGAGTCTGGGCCAGACTATAGCCCTGCCTCTTCCTCATTCATCTCTGTTTCTAAAGCCACCTTCTTTCCATCCTGCTCCAAACAGGGACCCCTCCAGCAACTGGGACGGGCACCCTCCTGTTGACCCTGCTAGATGTGAACGACAATGGCCCCGAACCCGACCGGCGGGAGATCATCGTCTGCAACAGCAAGCCAGTGCCCCAAATGTTGCGCATCCTGGACAAGGACCTTCCCCCCAACACCTCCCCGTTCCGTGCAGAGCTTCTCCACAACTCGGAAGAAAATTGGGCTGTCGAGATGGACAACAAAGGTGGGGTGAGCAGTGGGGAGGAAATGGGGTGCCCTTCCAGAATAGCTGTCCATGGTCTGTGCTGGAACAGGAATCTTCTCTCCTTTGGCAGCAATGCCCAAGTGACTCTCTCTTCTTAGTTCTCCCTTCTCTCCTCCCCACTTTCCCCACAAGGTCTTAGTCAGCCAGAGATGGTTATTCCCTGTTCCCTTTGGGAATATCCCAGGGAAGCCAGTTGCCCTGGCTGGGGTGAGCTCCCCTGTCTGCACATGCTTGGAAATCCTTTTTCTAAGACAGTCTGCCTGGGTAAGGTCCTACACTGTGTATGGCCGTCATTCCTTTTCAGCAGGTGCAGCTGAAGAGAATTCATTAGCTGAGTGTTAACGGAATGCTTCTTTCGGTGGCCATAATCCATGCCCAATGAGCCGACTCTGTTCCTGTTTCATTGCGCTTATGCTCTGGTTGTTCCTTTTGCAGGAGAAATTGCAACCCTGACACTGTTACAGCCCTTGAAGCAAGAGACATACAAAGTTTACCTCCAACTCTTTGACAACCAGAACATGGAGCGGCTGACGGTCCTCACGGCAACTGTCTGTGATTGTGAGGGGCATACAGAAGGGTGCCCGGGTCCGCAGGGGACTGGCATTGAGGCTCCCATCATCTTAGCCATCCTGGGAGCCATTTTGGCTGTGCTGAGTAAGTGTGCAGATCACTGTCCTTCTGTCTCTGTGGGCAGAGTGGGGGAGTGAAACCATGGTGGGCAACTCCTTATACCAGAGGTTTTCAACCTTTTTGAGTCCACAGCTCCCTTGACCATTTTTTCTGAGGCACCCCTGTGGGGCTTAGGAGCCCAGTTATGTCACTCCTTGCCTGCCAAGCTGGCAGCATCTCATCCTTTTTCGAACATGCTCCCTTGTGAAGTGTTCCCTCAGTCTCCTTCCTTAGGAGTCCTCTGGGCAGTTGCTGATCTCTGAGCTGATCCCCTGCCCCATAAAGAGAGGTGCCTTCTTACACTGTCCCACAGGGGCCTGGGAAGCACCTTCTGGCTAGCCCCAGAGGCACAATTCGCCTGTGGAGCCTTTGGGAGGCAGAGACGCCTGCTTCCAGTAGAATCTCAGTTCACCCTTCCAAAACCTATTGCCCTCTCTTTTGGACTCAACTCCCATCAGCTCCAGCTTCATATAGCCATGCTGACTGGGACTGATGGGAGTTCTGGTCCAAAACACCAGGAGGGGGCACCAGACAGGGAAAGGCTTGCTCCTCTGACATGGGTGCAGAAGCACCTGCTAAGATGCTGTGCTGAGTCTCTGTTTCTCTCCCAGTTATCCTGCTGCTGCTGCTCCTCTTTGTGCGAAGGAGGAAAGTGGTGAAGGAGCCTTTGCTGCTCCCAGAGGAAGATACCCGGGACAACATTTTCTATTATGGTGAAGAGGGAGGTGGCGAGGAAGACCAGGTGGGTGCTCCTTTGGCTCTATCCAATTAAAAGGGACATGAGGCAATTGAGGAGGTGTCTTCTGTAAAGGATGTGCTGTGTTGCAAATGTCTGATGGGACTATAGTATTCTCAATACATGCAATGCCCCCAGAAGACTCTCCTCCCAGAGATAAGCACGGTCTTTTGCTGAATAACATGTTCCATCCTGTACAGATGTCTATCCTCTACAGCCCACAATGGGTCAGGTGGTGTTGTGACCTGGTCTTCATCCTCTCCAAGTGTCTTCCCCATTTTGTTCCAGTACCTCCAGTTGCCTACCATCAACATCTAAATGGCAAGGAAGGGGATGCAGCTTCCTTGCCCTGTTGTATTCTGCAGTTTTCAAGCTGCAGAGCCTCTGCATCATCTTTTCTCTCTCCTCTTCCCCCCCTTCCTCTGAAAGGACTATGACCTCAGCCAGCTCCACAGGGGCCTGGATGCTCGTCCAGAAGTCGTCCTCAGGAACGATGTCCTGCCCACCCTTCTGCCAGCTCCACAGTACCGCCCGCGCCCTGCAAACCCAGATGAAATTGGCAACTTCATCCATGAGGTAAGGTTGGAGGAGGAGGGTGCTGAAAGGGAACGCCGGTCGGCAATCTGCTTCACATCCCGATGTTGTTGGGCTCCGGCTCCCAGCACCTCCAGCCAGTATGGCCAGTGGTCAAGGATGGCGAGTTGTAGGGAGAGCCACAGGTTTGCCACCCCTGTTGCACAAGGCAAGCAAATGGCTAAAGCTTGAGTGTGCATGTCTGGGGAAACCCAGCCAGATGGGGGGGGGGGGTATAAATAATAAAATTATTATTATTGCTGTTGTTGTTGTTGTTGTTGTTGTTATTATTATTAATTAGTTTGTCTTTTCATACTGTTCTTCAACCCCTAAATAGTTTCTAGAAGTCTGTCCTTTCAGTTTGGTACCATCGAAATTGACGGGCAGCAGCTTTTTTTGGTTTCCCAGCTGTGCTGCTGGAGACTCTGCAATCCACAGACGACTAAGGCTGATTTTACATACTGATTTTACACCCCACATCTCTCACATGAATGTTTGTTCATCCAGAAATAACTATCCATTCTACCAGATTGCAATGTTTATTTCTTAAGAGAACTGCAGTTTGAGAAGAAGTTTTCCTGCACAGTTGGTTCTTAGCTCTGGTGTAAAATGTGAAATTCCTCTTCACCCTTAGAGAGATAACTGGCTGTTCTATACAGCTGAAACTATTATTATTAAGAATCACATTCCAAAGTTATTTAGAATATACTGAAAACATGTATAAAACTATTACATCTCTAAAGGCAGCATCTCCCCTTGCTCCTGCAGAACCTGAAGGCGGCAGACACGGACCCCACGGCGCCCCCCTATGACTCCCTGCTGGTGTTTGATTACGAGGGCAGTGGCTCCGAGGCCGGCTCCCTCAGTTCCCTCAACTCCTCCAGCTCTGACCGGGACCAGGATTACGATTACTTGAACGACTGGGGCAGCCGCTTCAAGAAGCTGGCAGACATGTACGGTGGGGGCGTCGACGACTAAGAGCCATGGGTGGACTTTTGCAGCCCAGAGACTGGGTGGTTGTGGTTGGCTCTCACCCCTGCCGTTGGGGATCTCTGCAAGAACCACATGCTCCTCTTTCCCAGCAAAACCTCCCTTGCGTTGCACCGACTCCTGTCCGAATGCCAAACACACTGCATCTCCTCCTTGGGTCCCTGGTGGCAACACCTGAAGCCCTGAGAAGGACCCAGCAGCTTCCTGGCAGAGTGTCTGGCTTCCTCTGAACTCACAGGCTGCCTTCATGAATGTGCCTGCGAAGGCTTTCTGGCCAGATGAGCGATGCTGTACGTTACCTGCCTCTGAGTGCCTCTTGATGAAAGCGTCATCCCTTGCCAAGGAACCTGTCAGCATTCAGGGAGGTCTGCATTCTGTACCCTGGTTCCAAGAGAGGGCGTGTGTCAGAAGATGCCCAGGTCTCGCTGCTGGAGCTGATGTGTGTTCCACCCATATTCATTTGGTGCCTCCGTACGAGATGCATGGAAGGACTGTGGGATGGGGCAGGTGTGGTGCATGGGGATGTAGTAGCTGTGTGTGTGTTGTAGTGGAGCAGCCCTGCCCAGACTCCTGCGATCAGATGGGGCACCTGCTCCCCATTGGCTCAGCCCCCAAAGTGCCAGCAGTCCTCTTAGAAACTCCTGGCTGCTTTTTTTTTTTTTTAAATAAGCATCTCCTAAGTGCTCCTAGGTCAGTTCTTTCCTACTTTTAGGTACGAAATAGACTTGGTGTTAAGCTAAAGGGTTGGACAATCAGGGTGTAAAGTTTTAATAAAGCATTTTCTTTTTTAAACATGGGTGTTTTCTCTGAGCCTGCCTGGGGTGTGTGATGGGAGAGCATCAAGAGTTGCTCAGGGATGTCACGGGGCACCAGAGCCTACCCTGAACCTGAAAGTAAAATGTATCCAGGAGAAAAACAAACCCACCAGCCTATGTCTGTCCAGATGTTTTGGTCTACAACTCCCATCAGCCCCAGCTATGAGGGGCTGACCCTCTAATCAGTTTTTCCCACCTACCTCTCTCATCCTCACTCTCTCTGCATCCAACTGCATTCTACTCATGTAAAAACACACTGATTTCTGGATCGGCCGCACACCGGATTTAAAAGGCGATTGGTCCGGATCCGGCCCCCGGGCCTTAGTTTGCCTCAGTGGCGTAGCGTGGGTTGTCAGCACCCGGGGCAAGGCAAGTAATTTGTGCCCCCTAACCCGTGGATTTGCGCCCCCTAACCCTAACCCCCAGATGTTGCGCCCGGTGCGGCCGGCCCCCCCTGCACCCCCCACGCTACGCCACTGGTTTGCCTACCCACGTTCTATAGCCTTCTCATGATCTCTTCCCAGACCATCCCTGACTGCATCTTCACAAACTTAGTTTTGCTTCCCCTGCCTTCTCGCTCGACCTCCCTAGGAGGCCTGCCTTTTTTAACAGTTGCAACTGTGTTTTTGTCCTTGTTAAACCTCTCCTGAGGGAGCTGGCAGGAAAGGGCTGCCAGGGTTGCACAGCTGCTCTGGGGAGGAGGCGCTGCACAGGGCTGGGGGGGTGCAGGTGTCTTCCTTGGCACTGGTGCAGCTGCATGCACCACCCTGCCTCGTAGAAACCCTGTGGGAGACCCAGGCTGACCACTATCCCCCCTCCCCAGTGGCAGCCATCTGTCTCCAGCACATTCCTGGACAACAGTCTCCTGGAAGCTCAGCTCTCTGTTGAAACCTGAGTCCCTCTTTGAAGGGTGGGGGAGTAGCTAGGCTGAAAAGACCTTGCCCACCCACTCCTTTTACTTTGCCCCTTCTCAAGTATTGCTTGCTTCAGGGCCCCTTGGCTTGCTGTCAGTCCCCATACTCACCCAACAGGTTTTTCTTGCTCCAAACACCTCCCCTCCCCACATCCTTTCCCTTTTAAGTTACTTATACGGGTGACTGCAAGCCTGAGGGCAGAGCCAAATGCCAGGAGATGCTGCTGTTGCTGCTAGATTGACAAGCAGAGAAGGGGGTGCCCAGAGCGGGAAGGTGGATACATGGGTGCAGTTAGCTGATTGTGGCCCTGGGCAAACACAACCTCTCTTCTAATACCTCGGGTTACAGATGCTTTAGGTTACAGACTCTGCTAACCCAGAAATAGTACCTCTGGTTAAGAACTTTGCTTCAGGATGAGAATAGAAATCATGTGGCAGCAGCAGCGGGAGGCCCCATTAGCTAAAGTGATACCTCAGGTTAAGAACAGTTTCAGGTTAAGAACAGACCTTGAGAATGAATTAAATTCTAACCTGAGGTACCACTGTAGTGAATGTTCTCACATTTGCAGAGGTTTTTTACTTTTTTATTTTAAAAAGCCTTAGGGAGCAGCTAAAAGGAATCCCTCCATGAGCACTGAGTGAGTGAGGCTGCTTAGTAGCCATGGAGTGCAGCGTCAGCCACAAAGCTCACTGGGTGTCCTTGGGCCCAGTCACTCACTCAGCCTAACCTACCTCACATTGTTGTTATGAGGATGAAATGTTTAGGGGGGTTGGGGAAAACCCAATATGCTACTTTGGTGGGATATAAATGACATAATTTAAAATATATTTTAGATAAAGAATTGTTGGCCCTAACAAACAGATTAGGACCTAGGTGGTGCTTTGTAAGTGTCATTTGTTTTAATAAGACTTTTAAGGGTAACACTTCTCTTGATTTTTAGCAGGGTTATAATCTTTAATCAGCCAGCTAATTAACTTCAGTTTTTACACCCCAGGCCTCACTATCTTGTAGTGGAGTGGTTTCAAGACAAATGTGTCAGGAAGTGAGATAGATAACTTTTATTAGAATCACATCAAGCAGCGGTGTATCCAGTGCTTTTTTTCTGGGGGGATGCAGGAGTACACATACCCCTAAACATTTTGTGAATCTTTGTATTTTTGTCCATTTACTGTATTTATTTCCCCCGATTTAAACTATAAAATGGTGGTTTTTTTGAGTCAAAATAAGAGTACCCCTAAACTTTTTTTTTAAGCACTGGGTATATCTATCTATTTACACAAACCTGATAGGCAAACAATGATGGGAACATGTCCTAAGATAAAGTACCATTTTGTCTGGAAGATGGCAGGATCCTCAAGGACGTGTTTTGAGGAGAGCTGGCTTCAGGCACTAGGCCTTTTGGAAGGCCAGCTCTGTGTTACAAAGATGTCTGCAAACAGGGCCATCTTTAGCATATGCTTTGCTGGGGTGCAAAGATCCACCCAGCGCCCCCAAATTTAGTTAATTTTGTGTGAGTGCCATCGTTGAGTCTGACAAGTGCCGCTATTGTGAATGACAAGTGTTGCCGCTGGCACAGCACATCTTTGGTAAATGAGCGAAAAAGTCGAAAGTCCTTTAGTGAAACAGTAGGTATGCATTTCGGTAATACCTAGGTATATATGTATTTTGTTTTTCTAGCTTCAGCAAAATTATTATTTCATGACAGGTAGATAGTTAAGAGCTTCAGTGGCGGGCACCTGGCCTCCCCTCCAGAATTCGGCACCTGGGTGCCCCGCTCCCCTTGCACCCCTGGGTGAAGATGGCCCTGTCTACAAATGTGACATGAAGGCTGGCAACATTCACCCAGCTGTATGGGAATCCCTTGCAGATGACAGCAGTGCCTGGAGACAGTCAGGTTGTGTATCCGCAGCAGTGACCAGAGGAGAAATGACCACTGGGAGGAGTGTAGCAAGAAGGATTGCCATGATGCAGCTGTAGCAGTGAAACCTGACACCTTCATCTGCAGGTGGGGAACAACTAACAACTGTGACCTTCTAGACACCGTTGGACGGCTATCTCCCAGCAGCCTGCCTGGCCAGTGGTCAGGGATGATGGGAGCTGGAGTCCAGCAGCATCTGGAGGGCACCAGATGTTCCTTGTCCTTGACTTACACTATCAACACACACCAAAGTTTAGTGACCATACTGAGGTAACAAAAAGAGGTGTTGCTTGAGCAAAGAGGTGAAGAAAGGAGGTTACTGGGCAGAGCAGCCTACAGACCAGGGGTCCTTGGTTGAACAAGTTTGCTAAATAAATTAAGGATCTTATGGCAATGGGCAAAGTAATCCTATGATCTCATTAAGCTGGCACCAGAGTTATGCCACTACACAATCCAGGAGGCAAGAACAACAGAATACAGTGGTACCTTGGTTTGCAACCGCTTTGGATTACAACCGTTTTGGGTTACAACCACGTCAAACCCGGAAGTGTGTGTCCCTTTTTTTGGATTACAACCCGTTATTATTTATTACAACCAATTTTTTTTTGGGGGGGGAGGCCCCATTGGCGAAAGTGCACCTTGGGTTACAACCTGTTTTGGTTTACAACCGGACCTCCGGAACGGATTATGGTTGCAAAGCAAGGTACCACGGTATACAAAAATGTCAGAACAACAAATTTTTCCACATTGTGAAGCCTCAAGTTTTCCAATGCTTCCAGGGAGGCTCTGGGTTTTTCTTTTCTTTTTAATCAGAAGTGCATAAAAATCAGCATATTTGACTATTTTATATCTACATATTTCTCAGTTCCTTCTCAGTGAGTGACAACAGACAGATGGCTCTTTAGACACACAACATACTGTCAGTTTCTTGGGTGTATAGGTCCCAGATATCTCAGTTTCCTCTTACTTTCCTTTCAAGTCTACATTCCTGGTTCTGCCTGCACTGGTTCAAAAGGAACTGTTTCCTGAAGAAAGTGTTCTGCTTGTCCAATTTGTACAGTATGTCAAGGCAATGTTTGTGGAGCGACTACCTTCTTTGAAAGCTTTTCTCCTTACTGTAATTTAAATTTTTTAATACATGCTATATAAAAAACATGACCTAAATTACTTACCGGTATTTCAGGAAAAAATATGTTTAGGATGGCAGTTTTATTGTGGGCATATCTCACCCATTTGGACATGTACTTTGTGCTTTCTGTCCCTCGCCCTGCAATTTTTTTTCTGGTGCTGTCACTGCTGCTGCTGAGCCCAATAGTGGAGAAGAAAAACACAATAAAATAGAAACATAATGAAAACAACAAACACATTGTAAATCTCCAAATCCTAAAGCCACTCAGCTGGCTTGACTCCCAGTATCGCAAGTGGGCTCTGATCCAGAAGAGATTCTGTCACCATCAATCTGTGTCTATAGGATGGAGGAAAATAAAGCTCTTGGGTGCTTTCAAAACCATTCAGTTTTGTGGGTGGGGGAACAGCGGCCAATCTGAGTCAGCAGAGGAGTTCCTGACCGTGCTTAAGTTTCTTCTTTCTTTCTTTGGTGATCACTCATAGCTGAGTAAGATTGTCTTCCATAAACATGGTTTTAACAGTGAGTCGGTAAGTGACTGTGGAGGCCAATTCTGGATCCACATGTCCTTCCACAGTGGGGACATTGGTTTCCGGGCGGGAGTTGATCACGGTGTAGATTTGCCAAATGTGCCTTCCTCTTAGCACATTTCTCCCTTGCGTCCTGAGTTTGAGTGTCTTCAAAGCCCATGACACCTTTGGTAAAGGCTGTTCTCCAACTGGAGCGCTCACAGACCAGTGTTTCCCAGCTGTCAGTGTTTATACTACATTTTTTTTAGATTTCCCTTGAGACAGTCTTTAAACCTCTTTTGTTGACCACCAGCATTACACTTTCCATTTTTAAGTTTGGAATAGTTACTTTGGAAGATGATCATCAGGCATCCGCACAACATGACCAACAAAGTTGATGTTGAAGAATCATTGCTTCAACACTGGAGATCTTTGCTTCTTCCAGTACACTGATATTAGTTAGCCTGTCTTCCCAAGTGATGTGTAAAATTTTTCAGACACCGTTGATGGAATCTTTCGAGGAGTTGGAGATGGCGTTTATAAGTGGTCCATGTTTCACAAGCATATAGTAAGGTTGGTAGTACAATAGCTTTGTAAACAAACATTTTGGTTTCCCTGCGAATGTCCTGGTCTTCAAACACTCCACTTCAATCGGGAGAAAGCTGCACTCGCAGAGCTCAGGTGACTCTGGATTTCGGCATCAGTGTTGGCCCTTGTGGAAAGATAGAAGAAGTATGCTTAAGTATGCAATCCTAAACACTTCCTGGAAAGAAAACCCCCTGAAGATAAAAACTCCCTGGAGAGAAGACTCAACACAGCTTGCTTCCGAATGGATGTGCTTAGGATTTCTTGAAGCAGAAATGGCTGGAAGTTCCAGCACCACCTGATCAGAAGCTCTGCCTCCTCAGCCCCCTCCCCCACTTACAAAAGTCCTGGCTACGCCCCTGGGAAGCTGGCATCTGTGTGGAGACACCTGGTTGTGCCTCCTCAGAATTTTGTGCCTGGGGCCACTACCCCATCGCCCCTCCCCCAGCCACACCACTGGATTATCACACAACATCCCACAAAAGTCTTCTCTTCTGGTGAATGGTTCTGTTCTTCTCTTTCTAAAGTGTGACTTTCCCTCCCTCCAACTTGAGATACTGAAGTTGTATCAGCTTCTGGCTGATGAGTGATATTGTGACAGACTGATTGTAGTGTGGGCTAGACTAGCAGTTCCCAAACATTTTTTCTCATGAACCACTTGAACCACCAAAATTGCTGATGGTCTTGATGAAATGCTTAATGACTTTTCTGGGGGGTCAGACCATATCACTCCCTGATTACAGTTCTCAAAAATAAGCAAGCAAGATGCTAAAGCAGTCCTGTGCGGTAGATTAGGCTGAGACACAATGACTGAGGGAAGGCTGAAAGGATTTCAGATGTGCATGTCTACTGTGAAACAATCCTATTAAGTTCAATGGATTTTACTCCTAGGTAGGTGGATATAGAATTGAAGGATAAATACTTGAATTGAAATTTTCCCCATTGTTTCCTTTTTCCTGCATTTTATACTGTAACCCTTTCAGAGCGAGGACCTGTCTTATGAAACACTACTCAGAAGTAATACCCACTGAGTTCAGTGAGACTTACTCCCCTGTAAGTGGGTATAGGATTTGAATTTTCTTTTCTTTTTTTTTAAATAATTTTTATTAATTTACAACAAAACATAACAAACAAACAAAGTATATTTCACATTTCATATTTCCATCTCTTAGTCCTTAATTTTTTGACTTCCCTCAGCTTTTCCGCAAATCTTTCGTAGCCATATTTAATTTCCGCATTTCTTTTTTTAACCATTGTCATTAAATATATTTTTCCTTCACTTTCCTTTAGACAATGTCTCTCATATATTCACAGTGCTCTTTTAAAACCTTCTAGCGTTATTTGTCCATCACTTATACTCTCCAGATACGGTACTTAACAAATTTCCCCCAGTTTTCTGTAAACTTTTGGTCTCTTAAGTACCTAATCTTTCCAGTCATCTTATCCAGTTCAGCATAATCTAACAACTTAGACCTCCAATCTTCCATTGTCGGTATTTCCTGTTGTTTCCACCTTTGAGCCAATAACACTCTTGCTGCAGTTACTGCGTATTGGAGAAATTTACTGTCCTTTCTCTTGATTTCCTTTCCCAGAATACCCAACAGAAAGATCTCTGGTTTCTTTGTAAAAGTATATTTCAAAATCCTCTTCAGTTCATTATATATCAGTTCCCAGAATTCTTTCACTCTCTTACATTCCCACCACATATGATAAAAAGAACCCGCATTTTCTTTACATTTCCAACACTTGTTACAGGTCTTATACATTTTTGCCAGTTTTACCGGTGTAATGTACCACCTATAAAACATTTTCATCACATTCTCTTTCAATGACATGCATGCAGTAAATTTTAAATTCTCCTTCCATAGTTTTTCCCACTCTTCCAACTGAATATTATAACCAAAATCTCTGGCCCAGTGAATCATAACCGACTTTACTTCTTCATCTTTTAAATTCCATTCTAATAGCAGATTATACATTTTTGAAAGAGTTTTAACCTCCTTATTGATTATTTCAGACTGGAATGTTGAGTCTTTATCTATATAACCCCATTCTCTTACATCTTTCCTGAACATTTCATTCACCTGATAATAATGCAACCAATCATAAACATACTTTTTGACTTGTTCATATGGTTTCATTTTCCATTTTCCTCCCTCTTTCACTAGCAATTGGCTATATGTCGCCCAATCACCTCTCATATTGACTTTTTTAACACTCATAACTTCTAATGGGGATAACCAGTGTGGAACTTTAGGTTCCAATAGGTTTTTATACCTATCCCAGACTTCAATTAGTGGGCCTCGGAAGATGTGGTCCCCAAAACCTTTATGTACTTTTTTCTTATCTTTCCACAGGTACGCGTGCCAACCAAATCTGTTATCATATCCTTCTAAATCTAGTAGTTCCTTATTCTCTAGGATTTGAATTTTCTTCCATACGCTATACAAAATTTAAAATAAATGACACAGCATGATGTCATAACTTAAGCACTTTAAAAAGCCACAGCTTTTTAGCATTATATGCTGAAACCAATGAAACTTCAAAGCAGAAGGGGCTAACCTGTGACCCTCCAGATGTTGTTGAACTCTTGTTGTTGTTTAGTCGTGTCCGACTCTTCATGACCCCATGAACCAGAGCACGCCAGGCACTCCTGTCTTCCACTGTCAAACTCATGCTGGTAGCTTCGAGAACACTGTCCACCCATCTCGTCCTCTATTGTCCCCTTCTCCTTGTGCCCTCAATCTTTCCCAACATCAGGGCCTTTTTCAGGGAGTCTTCTCTTCTCATGAGGTGGCCAAAGTATTGGAGCCTCAGCTTCAGGATCTGTCCTTCCAGTGAGCACTCAGGGCTGATTTCCTTAAGAATGGATAGGATTGATCTTCTTGCAGTCCATGGGACTCTCAAGAGTCTCCTCCAGCACCATAATTCAAAAGCATCAATTCTTCGGCGATCAGCCTTCTTTATGGTCCAGCTCTCATCATACATCACCACTGGGAAAACCATAGCTTTAACTATACGGACCTTTGTTGGCAAGGTGATGTCTCTGCTTTTTAAGATGCTGTCTAGGTTTGTCATTGCTTTACTCCCATCATTGCTTTTATCCCAGTTGTTGAAATACAGCTCCCATAATTCCTGATCATTGGCCATATTGGCTGCAACTCAAGGGGGTAAATTCCAAGAAACAAGAATTCTGGAAGCTCAGCAGAAGAGGGAATTGGCTGAATCTAGTAGTCCCTTTGGGGGAGTGGGTGGGGCAGCAGATTAGCTAGGATGAAAAGACCTTGGCCACCCCCTCCCATTTTGCTTTGCCTCTTCTCCAGCCTTGCTTGCTTCAGGGCACATGGGCCTGCTGCCAATCCCCAGTCCCTATTCTCACCTGGCAGGTTCTTCCTTCTTCAATGAATTCCCCCCCTCCTTTCTCTTTTAATCTGTTTATGGGTGACTGCCAGGCTGAGGGCAGAGCCAAATGACAGGGGATGCTGCTGGGCTGACAAGCAAAAATGGGTGGGCAGGCAGTTAGCTATTGATGGCCCTGGGCAAATGCAACCCTCCAAGGAGGCGACTCTTCTAATAGTGAACTCCAAAACAGGAAGGTAATATTAACATGCCTGGGGGGTTGGCCAGGAGTCTCAGGTTTGCAGAAGTATCAGTAAAAATAAAAAATAGTAGCACTGAATGAGGCTCCTTAGCAGCCATAGAGTGTATAATCAGCTGGGATAAGAGGAATGGTGGGCTCAAACCCTGAACTCAGAGCACTCCTTCTGGGAAGGAGGTTGCACTGCAGAGACTGCCTTTCTCCCTTAGGCTCTGGATTTCAATCTGCCAGGTCAATTTGGTTAGGGCAGAACCTTGTGGGGCCCTTTGGGCTTACCCTCCATGGTTCTCCTCGCTGTAGTTATTTGTTATTGCATTTATATCCCACCTTTCCTCCAAGGACGTTAAGGTGGCACAGATGTGCCTAAAACCACTTAGTTTACTCGTGCAGCTGGGCTGTCCATGAGGCAGACTTTGACTGTGGCAGCAAAAAGGTTTATCCAATCAGCCTGGCATAGTCTGGAGCCCTCACAGAGATGAGGAAGTCCCGCCCCTTACAACACAGCCTTGGAGACTTGTACCCAAGGCTATTGTAGCTTTTGTGGATCCCTCTCCTCAGCAGGTGGCAGCATAGGGCAAGTGCTGTGTGCAGGTGTATTTGAAGCCTCACCTGTCCCAGTCATGCTAATATTCAGAAAACGTGTAACCCAAAAGCAATTTTAGGAATGTTAAAATCTGCTCAGCTAAAGCCCAACTCCATTGGGCTTTTCCTTCAACTGTCATCAGCAGTGGCCATTCTGTCAGGAGTGGGACAAAGATGGGATGAGACAGTAGTGCCTCTCCCTCATTTAACAAAGAAAGAATGCTTGTGTTTTCTTTCTTCCTCCTCCAGTCTTTTTTCCTTTTGTATCATGTCTCTTAGATCATAATGCTTAGCACAGGAATTGTCTTCTCACTGAAATTAGTTAAACCACCTTTGTTTTTGCAGGAGGAGAATGAAGAGTAGGATAAAAATGTTTTAAGTAAATAACAAAGCCTGATCTTGAAAGGATCCGTAATCCCTAGTTATAATTTCTTTCCTAAATAAAAGGTGTCATGATTCTTTCCAAAGACACTCAGATTTCCTCTGGGGTAAAGAGAACTCTATGGGCTGAAAGCATCCACCAGAAATGCTTTCCCCAAGAACATATTTATTGGGACAATTACAAACAGTGTGGCCTGTACCCGTCATAGCAATGTATTGAACAGAGGGTCAGAGCTTAGTGGTAGAGCTGCTGCTTTGCATGCAGAAACCCCCAAGTTCAAACTCCAGGTAGAGCTCAGAAAGTCCCCCGCTTGGTTTCTTGGAGGGTTGTTGCCAGTCACTGCAGACAATACTGAGCTAGACTATGTTTAAATATGCAATGCTAAACACACTTCCTAGAGAGTAAACCATTGGGACTGGTGAAGCAGAAGGCAGGGAACCCAAAACAGGGGCAGCCTTTGGTAATCGTTGGTAATATGGCACCCTGAGGGAGCCCAAAATTTGGTGCCCCCAAATGGATCTTCTCAACTATGGATCTTTTCAATTTTGTGCTTCCTTGGCTCAGCGCCCTGTGCAGGGAAGCCACCCACACTGCCCTAAATCTTAAATCTGATGCTGCCCAACATCAAGTGCATCTGGAGCCCATGACAGGCAGGGCTAATAACTCACTTAATTTTGCCCGCCTCCACCGCCGCCTCCTCCTCTCTTCCTGAATTCTGAAAGGGCAGGACTGAGGTGGAGGCGTCAACTGGCCGGGAGTGCCACCCCCTGGACCAGTTTGCAAGGGAGAAAGGGAGGCAGACCGGCGGGGGTGGCTGAGGATAGAATGAGGTCGGTGGGCAGTGCCCCATTTGCCCTGTCCTTGGTAACAGGGGCCCAGGCTGAGCCCTGTTACAAATGTAGCCCTGCTGTCTAGTCTCAGACGTGGCGAGCGCCCCAGAGCCTCCTCGAGAGAAAATCGCTCTCACCACCTTTTTCTCCCCAGCGTAGCTGAAAGAGGGGGAAGCAACTGGTATGAGGGGCTTTCGGATGGGAAACATGGGAGCAGGAAGGTGAACCTCAATGCGGCATAGCCCATCCGGCGAGGTTTGGGGGTGCTACCCAGATACTAGAAGCACGGGTGCTTAATTCGGATTAGTGCCGCTACCCCGGGAGGCCCATTCCGAGCGGCTCCACGAGGAGTACAGCTTCAGGACGTGCTGCTGCCGAAGGGAGGCGCCAGTGAGCCCGCCCGCGCTTTTCAAGGGGTTCGTGCAGAAAGGCACCACAGCCCCCCCGCCTCCCCACCCCTTCGTGAAGCACGGCAGAGGGGATTTCCCCATTCAGGAGGAAAAGGCAAGACTGCCTGTAAGCAGAAAGCTAGTCTCGAAGTTGCAGAGGAAGGGTTTTCGCTACGCCGCTACTTTTCTCCTTGCAAGGAGCAGAGAAACACTCTGGCACGTCCCTCTCCTCCTCCCCCGCTTCGGGTTCAATGGGGGCTCTGGCTTGGCCTGAGGAAAAGAGTGACGCTGGCGTGGAGCCCCGCCCCTCTTCAAACATGGGGCGGAGCCTCGTTTTAGGGAGGGGCATCGCACCTGCCTGAGCCGAGTGCGCGCCGAGGGCCAGAAACTGCCTAGCGCTCGACGCTTGCGCTTGCACGATGGCAATGCTGCTGCCAGTGCGGGGACGCCCGTCGGGGCTTTGCTTATTCCTGCTGCTCTTACAGGTAAGAGGGGCCTCACGGGGCGCTGCTCGGCGAGAGGGTCCAGCCTCCCCGCTGCCGCTGAAGCCCACCCTGGTCTCAGAGAGGGAGCCTTTCTCCTTTCTTCAAACTATTTCTGTTCAAACATTTGGGTTAAATGTAGTGTATAGATATATGTATAGATAGCAAATAATAATAATAATAATAATAATAATAATAATAATAATAATAATGTAGTAAACGGGCGACGGGCGGGGAAGTTTTGTGCAGAGAACATAAGCTTGCAGTGTTGCATCCCACAGTTTGAAATAAAGGTCACAGTTTCAAACATCGTCCTTCTCTGAAGCTGTGGTACAATATAGATATTATTATGTTATCCCAAAATAACTTTCCAGAAAGAAGTAGGAGTCAGTGGTGGGCTGCAGTCATGTTCCTTTTGGACCACATGAATTATAAAACAATTCACCTTCTTCTGAAAACTATATTTTTGGTTGTGGAAGGTTTATTTGACTTAGTTGTCAGTCAAGACAATGGTCTGGATTTGTCTCCTTTCAGGTTACAATTCACTTGTTTCCAGTTTCTTGCTACCACTGTACGTGCCAGAAAGGTTCATATGATTTGAAGAGAAAGCAGAAAGTGAAATCGACATTATTTGAAACATATTGTGATTTCTTCCTTAGTGAAAATGTATAAAAGAGCCATTAAGGGGGCTGGTGCTAAAGTTTGTCCTGTATTTAATGTAATTTCACAAAAACCTTTTGCCCAGAACCCCTTTATTAAAGGGTTATGTCCACCACATATGTTAGAATGTACCTGGATCCCCCCCCCCTCGCAGCATTATAGATGAGTTATCAAGGTGTGAGGAATCGGTACCACCTTTGTGCAAATTTAATCTTTTACTTTCATTGGAGAGAAATGAAAGGATCTTTCCCCATGTAATTGTTCATGAACTTCCCTGTCATTGTTCTTGTATCATAAGAGACCCTTTGACCATCATTGGTGCCCCTAAAAACATTCCCCCTGCCCCAACCAAGATAGATACTAAAGAGTTATGTGAGTAGCCTTGGTCAGAAAGTTTGAAAGAGACATGGGCAAAATGCTTAACTATCTCAGGTGGAAGGATTTGGGGGCTCTTCCCGACTCACCACGAAAAAAGGTCTATCAGACAGGCTTAAAAGTGGCTGCTTTCCTTGAAGCTCAAGGGAGGTGGTTTTTGCTGCCTCTTGATTCATCCTTATTTTTCCTGCATGCTAGGCTGGAAGGTGGCTTTGTGAGGAGACTGCAGCCCCATGTCAACCAGGCTTCAGTCAACAGACTTACACTTTCAATGTGCCCAGGTCTAACTTGGAAAGATATCGTGTGTTGGGCAAGGGTAAGAGATATTTCTTAATATTCCCTCTCTCCTTAAGGTTTCCATTTGTGGGTGGGGCATTCTGCCTTTACTTGTCCATAATCACAGAATAACCTTGTCAAATTTGGTTTGTAGCCCAGTCTCTTTCTTTAAAACACAGTAATGTATTTAGGGGGCTGGATTCATCATTCTGCTAAGTATGCTAAAGAGCAGAGCCCAAGCCCCCTGCTGTGATGTCACTGTCTGGGAGTTTCCAGGGACAAGAAAGTGCCCTGTTTCCTTAATGTTATTGCAGCTCATTCTTCTGGCGAAGGATGACTCACAACCGATAAGTGTGAACAATCCTGTGAGAAAAAACAGGCTATAGCACCCATAAGGTAAATACAAATAATAACAGAAATTACATGCCCTGGGCTTCAGCTCACTTGTAGATTCACTGGATGATTACTTCCTCCGTCTGTAAGGGGAAACTGATTGACTGCTGGGCAAGCTATTCTTTCTTCTGTAAAATGGGTATAACAACTTGCCTTTCAAGGTGATAGGGATAATGAAAAGGCTATTCTGCAAAGCACAAAAAGTGCAAGTTTATGAATGATAAATGGAAGAGAGTTGGTGAATCTAGACTCATCTCAGCTGCATATGAATATGTGTCCAGCTGGGAGCGCAGATTGCCACCTAAGAAGCTCAAGCTCTCATATTTGGGGCAAGTTAGTGGTACCAGGTTTTAGCCCCTTAATTAGAAGCACTGCTGTTGTCTGCTTGTGACTGGAGGAGACTGCTCTTCAGTCCTCTGGTATAAACCTAAGTAGTTTATAGAGACAGGAGGAGGCATTTTGAGCCACCAAAGTGTTAACAAGAAGTTCAGGTAGCTTCAAACCTGCCCTTTCCCCCTCCAGCGATTCAAGGTGGAACCTGATGGTAGAGAGACGCTGACTTGTTCCAACCCGCAGCTGCTGGGTGTGTTGCTTGTGTTTGTTCATCTGAACTTTGACTATCGCTCTTGACTGGTTACCTGGCAGCCCAATCAGGGGCTTCCTGCTTTTCTGCTTATCGTAGTTTCGTTAGCATGACGAGGCGGGCTGCGGGCCATGTCAATAATCCTTTGTGAATCATTTACCTTGTTTCACATGGAATCGGCTTGGAGTCTTATTTTCCGTTCTGCTGTGAAAAAGATTGGCTCTTGACCGTTGACCTTGGCTGGTGATCATGAAATAATCCTGAATTTGAGCTGGCTTTGCAGGTCGCTATCCTATGTCCTGACCTCATCTTCTCCATGTCCTCTTACCCTGGTTGAATGCAAGGCCAGACCCCTGAAATAATAATCAACCATCATGCTAATGCAGCTTTTATTATTGGCATTTAATCAAATAAAGGTTAAGACAGCCAAACTTTTAAGTAACAGATCTTACTAGTAATGTCAATAATTTAAAAAAGAGAGGCTTTTGAAAGTCTTGCCCCATGTTCTTTCTTGCCAGTTACTAAAATCCATTCTTATAGAGACTATTAGTGAATGTGGGGACAGTGGAACAAAGCGTTCACAAATGTTGTGCAACACAGGTTTTTGGCTGCCCTGTGCTGTCTGGGGTTGATGGGAGTTGTAGTCCAAAACATCTAGACTTGTGAAGGTCATACTTTGCTCCTGTGAAAGGGAAAGGGCTCCCTTTTTCAGTGGTGATTAACTGATTTTAAAGGGACAGATTTAAGCCTCAGGTAAGCAAGCTAAGCTTGACTCAGGTTCTTGGCAAGAATGTGGTACACACCCAATGCAGTTGATCTTAACTGCAAAGTGGAGTTAGCACACTTGTCTCAAAATGCAGACAAAGTGGGAGGGAGAGACATACTTATTTTCGTTCTTAGTGCTAAGTTGGATAAGGCAGAGGGGGAAGCAGAGAAAGTTGTATAAATGCCCATATTGCTCATCATCACAATGAAGCTGATGACATGAGCTTAGAAAATATTTTATTGGCTTCCAACAGACCAGAGACTCTGGCATTCTGAAACATTTTTCCAGAATTGGAAACCTGTTTGTGGTTAACTGTGAAAGTGTAAAGACTGTTAAAAGGCACATGAGTCCTGAAGGAAACCCACAACTGGCATAGCTGATGGCAGAACACTGGATGTTTAGCAGCCAGACATGTAAATAACAACTGCCCACTTTCTGCTAGAATGATGTATCTTTTTTGTTTATAAGCATTTTTGTTCATTAATACTGTATCATCTTTAGTGTATCTTAGTGCAGGGTGCAAGAGTTGCTGTATTGATCCTGGAACTAGAGCAGTCATTTCTCAGTAGAAAAGCACCTGCTTGCAAGTGGAAAGTACCAGTTTCAATCCCAGGCACTGCCAACTTGTATTGCTAGGAAGAACCTTGGGAAACCACTGCCAGTCAGAGTTGGCAGGACCAGGCACTCCTTAATATTCTTAAAGAGTAAGTGAGTGTCTCTGTTTTGTGCCATACTATGGTGCTACTTAGTGGAGGATTCTGCAAGCTTTTGAATTGCGCAGAACTCTTCATCAGGACATCGAAGGATGTCACTACTTATTTGGATGTACTTGATTGCCCTTTACCTTCTCCCCCCACACCCCACCCAGTTAAAGAGGACAGTGGGTGTCCTACCGATGATGACACAATGCCTCTTCGTGTGAATAGGCATGCAATACTTCCTGCTTATTTTTGTATTGCAAAATTAGAGGGAAGCTGAGTCAGGTTGCCGTGTGCGTGTGTAAATTGCACTTGTGCCTCCCACAATTGAACTGCTTATCACAGGCTTTTGGGGGTTGTTGCCAGTGAGTCAGTGCTGGTGATTTCCTGCTATGGTAACAAATCTGAGAGTTGCTTGGCGTTGTGGTGAAAGGACTGAGCTGCAACCAAGGAAGTAATCTGGTTTGCTACAAACTCACTAGGCTGCCTTGGGCAGTATGCATCTGTATACCAGTGGCTAGAAACTGTCGGATGGGGGAGTGCGCTTGTGCTCAGTCTCTGTCACCCTATCTGCAATATTGGGGGAGTTAATAATACTGATCTACCTTATAGGGTTGCTGTATAGTGCCTGCAAAGCACTTTGTGCACTTGAAAGAACTATACAAAGTGTTTACAAGGTAACTCACAGCTCAGGCACATTTAACTGGTGCGCATTCAGCACATTTGTGTTTGGCAAATTAAAATGAATAAACAAACAGGGGGCTCAAAAGCGGGCAGGCATCTGGGGAAAAAAGACTTTGACAATCCCACTCACCATTGAACTCAGTGTGTTTAGGCTATACATGAGTTTTGGCTTTAGGTGCTTTCCCCAAAATGTAACCCCATCATAAGTTGAGAGTCAACTGAGTATAAAAAGTTGAGAGTCACCTGCATGAGATACTGTGATGCTGACCTGAGCCAAATGGTACCACTTTAGAGGTTTTTAAGGCTCCCACTTTGATGAAAGGGCACATGACAATGAAACAGTTACGTTTAGGAAAGCACCCCAAACTCTCCCTGGAATCTAGGAAGCTCTATGGAAGTGAAGTTGCATTTTTTGCCAGATGGCGCCTGAAAGATCTGTCTAGGTATTTGTGGGTGAGTTAGAGCCTTATTGCTCACCGCCTAGGCCTTGGCCTACTCTTGATAAGGCTGCCCAAGATAAAGGTCCACTGCTGAACCCATTTGAAAGGCTGTCCAGTTGAAGTTAGGGACATAGGAAGCTGGAAGCTTCAGATCATTCGCCTATCTAGTTCAGTATTGTCTATGCTGACTGGCAGCAATGGCTGTCCAGGTTTTTAGGCAGGGAACCTTCCCAGTCCTCACTGGAGATGATTCTTCCAGGCATTGAACTCAAGACCTTTTGATATGCAGAGCAGATGCTCAGCCACAGCCCTTCCTCAACAGTGAGCGGTCAGACAACAGGCATGCCGGGCACCCAGGGAACAGCCTTTTCGAACATGTATTGCTATCTAAATTATAGTTAGGAATTTTAAAAATGTGCATCTATGCATATAAATCAGTGTATGCAAATGATATTTAAATGTATGTTTTGTTTTCCAATTGTAATTGGCAACCTGGTGCCTTTCACATGTTTTGGATTACAGCTTCCACCAGTCCCAGCCAGCACATCGGCTGCGGCTATTGGAAGCTGTATTTCAAAGCATGTGAAAAAGTACAAGGCTGGGTTCTAAGTTTGTCCTCCAACAAGAGTTGTAAGACAACAGTAGCTAAAGGCGTATTGCTCCTTGTAGGAGACCTTTTGGTATGAGGGGACTGGATTTTTCTCCTCCAGACATCTTTGTATTTGCTGGTTGGTGGAAATAAATATGGACAGTGTCCCTTTGTTCTTGTCTGGGGCAAAACACTCAGTGCCTCCCCCGCAGCAGCAGCAGCTGCTGCTCTGTGCAGTGGGCTGCACTGTTTCCACCAGGGTGGAGATACAAAACAGGTAAGCCAGTATTTGAGCAGGCGTGTGGAAGCTTTGAGATGTACATGGGCAATTGCCTGATGAAGTCTGTGTGACTTAAAAGCTTGCATAATTCTGTATCACCTTGAGCTTTTCCCAAAGAGCTATGATCTTTTTTGGGGTGGCGGATGTGGTATCCACAATATTCTCTCTCCTTTCACTGAGTAGGTGAAAGCGAGTAAACTCTAATCTATTTGGGATCTGGTGCACACACTGGCTGGGCACAGGGTTTTAAATTAAGTAGCACTTAAGCCCCAGAGGGGTGCACCTGGGCAGCCCTTTAGCCGAGCTCTTTCAGATGTGGCAGCCAAGACAGGGATTGATGATAGGGTGAGATCCCCCAGCCCTGCTAATCCTCAGAGGTGCTGCACTTCAAAGGCCCTTGATTGGAGCAAAGGGCTTTCCGCAGGCCTAACAAACTGGCCTGTAATTAGGCAATAATCTCTCTATCTCTCTTGTGTGCATTTTTTCAGCAGGTGTGTGTCTCTGTCTGTGTAGCCATTCCTTGTTTCTGTCACCCAGCTGGAGCTAAACTCAGCTTGAGGGTTGTAACACTGGCTGATTTAAAGAGCCCTGTTCGCACAGAGAGAGTGAGAGTGTGTGTTTGTATTTTGAGGAACTTCTCTGACTGGGTTGGAAACTTACCCCTTTTTTTAATCAAGGGACTGATCGACTACAGCTGACCCTGTTTGTTTTGCACTAAAGTGTGCTCCCCCAGGAAGTAGTAGAAGGTGGCAGTAACTCCCCAAAACTCGAGTAGGATTCTGGGGCTGAAAAATTCACCTGGCCAGCCAAATTTCCTGTCTTGGTGCAAGTTTCAGCCCTGCTCAAATGACAAACTCCCCCCACCAGCAGCTTCAGATTAAAACTGTGTCCTAGATTCAGAGGAGAGGAAAATGCATTCCTGGTCCTTTCTGCAGGAACAAAATAGTCCTGGAGTGTAAAAGTGAAACCTGTCCAGTGAGCTTCCTCGAATCCCCTGAGAGGTTCTGGCCCTCCCTTTTGCTTTGTTCCCTTGTTGATTTTGATCTGGAATGACATGTGCCAAAAAAATGGATTCATGTGACTTTGGAGAGAGTCACTGATTTCCCAGGCTAGAGAGCGTCAGATTCCAAGCCCCCGATGGCTCACTTCCACCCACTGAATTTCTGTCTGTGTGCAAACATGACAGCCACCTGAATCAGTTTTCAGGTGAAACACTTGTTCTGTGAGTTTCAGATTCATGGCGAAACTCCAGGGTGATGTCACTGCTCAAACACAGAGCCTGTGTCTCGATGCAAGAGGAGAGTGGAGCAACCATGTCTGGTCGCACAGTCTGTCTGTCCTCCTTCCTTCATTGACCATTTCAGATGACAGAGTCTGTATTTTTGCCATTGAGTATAGAATTTAACCACAGATATATGCATGGTTCAAATGCAGCAGCTGATGCTACAAGTTGGCGTCCCAACAGATGCCAGGTGAGATCTTATTGGCTCCACTTTGGTTGTATTAAGTGCTTGAGCTCCAGAGATGGGCAGAACTCCAACTTATAAGGAAGCTGTCTTTGTTCTAAACCAGTGTCTGGTGGCAGTAACAGACTGGATAAGGGTGAATAAGTTGATATTTAAGACAGAGGTACTCCTGGTCAGTTGGAAGATCGATCAGGGAGTAGGGCTTCAGCTCCCCTTGTGGACTCAGCATTGCAGTTTGGGTGCACTCCTGTATTCTGCCCTAAACCTGTTATCCAGCTTTCAGCAGTTGCCAGGAGTGCATTTGTACAATTATGGCTCATGCACCAACTATGTCTGTTTCTTGAGATTTCAGATCTGGCCACAGTGATGCTTCAACTGGTCCAGAAGCTTCAACTGATCCAGAATGCTGCAGTTAGTCTGCTGACTGGGGCTGGATATAGGAAGCATGTTTCCCCCTGGGCACAATTCAAGATGCTGGTTATGACATATAAAGCCCTCTATAGCTTGGGCCTGGGTTACTTGAAAGATCACTTCTCCTTTTCTGCACCTGCCTTGGTGCCAAGTTCCTCAGATGAGCACCTTCTCTGGGTCCCATCAACATCGGAAACATGGTTAGTGGTGACATGAGAGAGTCTTTTCTGTACCTGCTCTGATATAGTGGAATTCCCTCCCAAGAGAAGATAGAGTTGCTCCCTTGTTATCTTTCTGCCAGCAGCTTAAAGGTAAAGGGACCCCTGACCATTAAGTCCAGTTGCGGACGACTCTGGGTTTGCGGCTCTCCTCTTGCTTTACTGGCCGAGGGAGCCGGCGTTTGTCCGCAGACAGCTTCTGGGTCATGTGGCCAGCATGACTAAGCTGCTTCTGGTGAACCAGAGCAGTGCACAGAAACACCATTTACCTTCCCGCCGGAGCGGTACCTATTTATCTGATTGCACTTGACATGCTTTCGAACTGCTAGGTGGGCAGGAGCTGGGACTGAGCAACGGGAGCTCACCCTGTCGCGGATATTCGAAACCGCCAACCTTCTGATTGGCAAGCCTTAGGCTCGGTGGTTTAGACCACAGCACTTAGGACCTTCCTATTCAGACAGGCCTATAGAAACTAGGTGCAGGTGATGTTGACCACTGCGCTGCTATCGGAATGATTGGTATTTTAGTGCTGGTTCTAAATGTGCTTTATTGTATTTTAATGATTGTTTTTAGCTAGGTTTTATTACTTTGACTCGATTTTATTACTTTGTACATTACAAGGACATTTTTAAAATGTTGTAAACCACCTTGAATCCCAGTTTGGGAGAAAGGTGAGATAGAAAGGCATTGGATTAATGAATAAATAATATTGGAAACTGTTGATTCTGGATAGAATCTGCATAGGGAAGTGGAGTCTTGTTTTGGTCCTGTCGTCTTCTGGTGCCCCATCCTGGACTGGGGACATGGGGAGATGGCTCTCCTCAGGGAGTGGGATTCTCCAGGGTGGTGCTACCCATATTTGGTGCTGTGTGAAATAATTCTTGGTTTCTCAGACATTTACAGTCAGGAGCCACAGCTAATGCTTTCGGGTGTGGGTGTTCTTTGAAGCTGATAACAAGCCACAACCAGGGGCATGGGTCTGCTTTCTTGCTGCCTATTATTTGCTGGGGCTTTCTCTTTCCATACCAGAGGAATTAAAACTCGGTGAATTGCTCATTCTCTTTTCCTGAGCAGAGCAGCAGAAGGCCCAAGAAGCAAGTTTGTTTTTTCAAAGAAGAGTGAGTCATTTTAGCCCTCAATGAACTGAAGATAAGGTCTTTATTTCATGCGTGGGGCAGAGGTATGGGAACTTTGGCCCTGATAATGTATGCCATGGCTGCTCCCTTTTCTCTCTCCACACCCCCCACCGCCCCGCCAAAATATCCACACCGAGTCTCCAGACTTTGTTTTGGGAAAATGGACTGAGATTCAAGGCCAGGCCAGCTGTTCTTGCAAATCCATCATTCACAGCAGAGAAATTCAGTCTGGAGGATGCTGAGAGAAGGGGGAGCAGTGGGGCACACCCCCCCCATCTTGCCAAGGGTCATAATGGAGTAGCCTCCCTTGGATGTTGTGGGCAGCTGCTTGAGGCATAAACATCCTAAGATGCCCAGTCCTAATTAGACCTGGTGTTGTGCTGCTATTGTGGTGTCCACTTCAGTGTCTATAGGGAAACAGGGGCGCTCTCCTTCCACTTAAGGGCTTCCATCCTAAATGGAAGCTGGTGTCATGAAGATACCATAGGCTTCTTTTTCTTTCTTCAGCGTAATTATTTCCAAATTGCTCCCTTTTGAGGAGGAAATACTGCTGTCGTGCTTTGATGAACAGATGCTTTTCTTTCACAACTTTTGCCTTTCTGGATTTCAGAATTATGAAATTCAGAGTAGACCTATTGAAATTAAGGAACCTAAGTTACCGTAGTCATGTCCATTAATTTGAACAGGTCAACTCAGAATAGAACTAACATTGGAAACAGCCTTGACATATTTTGCAAGAGAGATGTATATATCCCTAAAAATATTCTAATTTAACTTTTTTAAAAAACCTTTTAGGTAGTGATTTCATAATTGGTTTTATTTTTTGTAGTTACTAGATCCTTATAGATCTGGTTTTGAATTTGTTCACTGCTACATTATGATACAAACCAGGTTTCAAATCCGCACTTGGCCATGAAGCTCCCTGGGTGACCTTGGGCCCAGTCGCTGCCTTTCAGCCAAACCTACCTCACAGGGTTGTTGTGAGGATTAAATGAGGGGAGAACCATGTACACCACCTCGGGCTTCTTGGAGAAAAAGCTGGGATATAAATGCAAAAAACAAAACAAAACCCTATTCATTTTAAAGAAGGCAAATGTCCATGCTTTTATATTGTATTTTTATACTGTGAACCGCCCTAAGATCTACAAGTACAGGGCAGTATACAAATTTAGTAAATAATAATAATAATATTTTTCTCCAGCAAACCCTGAAGGGCACGTATTAGTAGAACATTATTTCATTTATTTATTTAATAATGCTCTACTTAATGCCAAAATTGGCTTGTAAGTGGTTTACAAGTATAAAAACCATTATGCAAACAGTAAAATATAAGCACCCAGAATCAAACTACACAATCAAGCAATCCCTATTAAAACATAGCCATATTTGCAGGTGCCCTTGGTCGACAGATTACCAATTGACAATGTGTGATACTTGTTAAAAATATTTATGAGAATATGAGAATCATGATTAAGATCCACCATATTCTCCACACACATAGATAAATCCAGTTAAGACCATACATTTTGTTAATTAAAAACATACTTCTGGATTCTTTGCAGATGCTCCAGACAATGCTTTCATGTTGTTTCATGCAGGCTTTGCTGTGCAGCTTAGTGAAGACCAGTGTATGGTCTGATCTTGGGGCACAGAGTTCGAGGGAAAGCTTTGAAACTGGCTGTTTTGCAGAGGGGTTTGCATTCATTTTGGAACCTCTCATGTGTTGGCTCATGTACTTCTGAATGGAGATAACACGGAAGCTTCTGCATGAGGTGCTCTGCCAGTGAACAGCAGCCCTTCTCTCCTCCCCCCCTTTTTAGAAGAAGCTGCCTTATTTCAGGTCCAATTGTTGGTCCATCCCAGCACTGTCTCCTCTGACGGGGGGTTTCTAGCAGAGGAAGCTCTCTCCCATCACCTGCCCATGCTATTGTGCCTTGAACCTGGCAATGCTGCCAGGCAGGGATTGAACTTGGAATTTCCCACCTGCAATGCTCCCACTGAGCTATGACAACTCCCCTACTTTCTTCTTTTCTCTGCCTGGATGTTCCAATAAATATGGGGAGAGATTCTGTGTTGGGATTCTGGTGTTGCTTTTAACGCCCTCTAGCAAATGCAGACTATTCGTAGTGCGTCCTTGGAGCCACTGGGTGGGGAGGGTGACAGCCTCTGATTCAGGGCCTGCCGGATCCTGCCTAGGCATGGCTCAGTAGGAATGTGCTCTGCTTCAGAAGTAGGGCAGCTGGAGGAACCGGCTTAGCGCTGCTCTCTTCCTCTGAGCAAAGTGGAGTCCATTCAAAGCTGATGCTGAATATGCCATCCATCACATATGTCGTCTATCATCATTGCCTAGCACCCAGGCTTAGCACTGGAGCCAAGTTTGCGTGCAAAGGGAGGGTTCTTGGTCCTGAGTGCCTCCAGGGGCAGCAATCTTTTTCCAACCGGGAAGCTGCTGGGGTGCTGCCAGCACTGGGCAAGGAGTATTCAGGTGTCCCTCAAAACAGCCACACCTTTGTAATAGAAATGCATTTTGTAGAAAAAAGAAAGGAAAAGTGCCAGCAAGGAGAAGCTTCCCAGAGGCAGAGTGGGGCAGAGGGAGAGAACACAAACACACAAGCATGTACACACACACACACACACACACACACGCACAAAACAAGTCGCATGACTGAGATTCCCCCTGGAAAAATCTACAACCGGCACAACCCACTTTGTCCTTCCACAAGCCCCCATTCCTTTAATAGGAACTGGGGCAGAACAGCTCTCCCCAGGGTGCCCAAAGTATCCTTGTAATACATATGATCTAGAAAAGGGTTAACATGGTGAAGGGAGATGTTCTTTTGGAAGCTGTCTCCAAGAAGAAAGGAAAGAACCATCATCATCCCCAGCAGCAGCACTCCCAAATAGGCCTGGCTGTGGGCCCAGGGAAGTTTTCAATGGTTATTGAGTTTCTTATATTTTCTTGGGAGCTGCCCAGAGTGGCTAGGGAAACCCAGAGAGATGGGTGGTATATAAATAATAATAAGATGATGATGATGCACCTGCTTTGCATAGCAAAGGATGTTCCCAAGTCCAGTTTGCAACTTCACAGGTAGCAGAACTTTCTCTGTCTGGGGTGGTGGATAACAGCTGTGCTGGCTTGGGCTGATGGAAGATGTAGTCCAAAACATCTGGAGGGTACCACATTTTTGGGAAAGTTGCCCTTGAGTGTCTTGGTGCCGGAGGCAAAAAAATCCCAGATGCTACCCATCACCTCCCTCCACCAGTAAAACCAGGGCACCAACCAATTCTGGTGGTTGCAATCAAGATTTGGGATGTCATGGCTGTAGCAAAGTGAAGGGAGCTTGAGCTGCAAGTGGAGCCTTGCTGACAGCCCATTGCAGCTCTCGCTTGCATACCTTTGTAGGGTACTATGCCTGCATCTGTGGGGCCCTCTGCAGCCTCTTTGCTTAGCCCACAGTCAAATGTGGCACGAGCTTCCTGCTTGCCAGTTGTGACTGTGGTAGACTTTGTCCACAGTTCAGTTCCTGGTAGTACTCTGCATACTAAACTCTGATCGCTACCTCCTTTCATGGATGTGGGCAGAGGCGGTTTTAGTCCACAGCTTCTGGATCTGTGGAACTTGAGTGGTTCTTTGGGAGATGGGAGAGCAGGTGAGCCCTGCCAGCCTCACCTGCAAGGGCTGCCCAGCTAATAAAGAGAGTGATGGTGCTGAACTGGCAACAGCTCCTTGTAATGGCTCTTGCAGCTTTGCAGGGTGGTCATTGCTACTTTCTAGTTAATTAGTGGATGTTTGTTTTTCATCCTTAATCGTGCATATTTGATGCTGGGAACAACTTCAGATTCTTGCAATGGGAAATTTTATTTTACATCAAGCCGTTAATGCTGTGGTTTCTCAACCTTCTTCCTCCATTTGCTTTCATTTCCTTAAAGCAGCTTTGGTCAACCTGGTGCCCTCCGGATGTTTTGGACTGTAGCTCTCCTCAGCCCCTGCTAGTGTGTACTAAAAAAGCATTATGGAATCCTGTGTTGGCTAAAGTTGCCAGGTACCCTTCATAGGTTGTTGGACTACAACTCCTATCAGGTCCAGCATCCTACAGCTGTTCTAGCTGGGCTGCTTTAAGGAGGCACTGGTGTTTAGGGCATATGGCCTCTGCAGCTGAAAAACCCCAACTCCTTTTTGGGGCATGCAGAGGGTGCAGCTGTTCCAGGTTATTGCACAACATCCCGCAATAGTTTTCACTTCTGGTGGGTGGTTCTGTTTTTCTGTTCCAAAAGTGTAGCTTCCCTGCCTCCCTCTTTAAAGATTGCAGATTGAGTCAGTTTGTGTCTTGTGTACATGTGTAAATCAGAACAGCCAGCTGTGTGAGCTTCCTCCCTGTTGTCCCATGTTTGTTTCTTCATCTTCATCTTCTTCTTAAAATTGATATACCAACTTTCATGCGAAGATCTCAGCGCAGTTCACAAGAAGCAGTGCCCCTTCCATTAAGTGCATGATATTGCTGCTTTTAGTACTGTCTCTAGGCCAACAGCGGGAGATGTTTTTTCAGCTCAAGGGCCACTTTCCCCTCTGAAAAACTTTCCAGGGACCACATGCCCATTGGTGGGTGGGGCCAAGGGCAAAAGTAGGTGGAGAAACAAATACACAGATGGCTGCTTCCTACATCACTCCCCCACCCCCAGACAAGCAAGAGGCATTGCCAAGAGCTCAAGGACATATTCCAGCCAGGGAGAGACACTTAAGGGGAGCTCTGTGAAGTGTAAAAACATGCAATTGTAGAGTTGAAAAAGACCTGATTCAAAAATACATACTCACACCCCTCACACACAAAAACAATTCTCACTACAGCCAACCAAAGACAACCAACCACACCCTAAGCCACCCCCAGCCTCTCTCAGCACCAAGGAAATACAACAAGTGAATAGTAAGAGAGCCCATACAAGTAAGACTGACACAACTCCCTCTACAATAAGTAGAATAATAGAAGCATAACCACCCTACTCCACTCACCATTCCCCGCTCCCTATTTTTCTTTCTTCTTCCTAATTGTTTCAACCAATTCATGAACCAAGAACTTATACATTGACCACTAATAATGAAATGTATGTTGTAGATATTTTTCCACATTATGCTATTTTTGTGATATGCAAATGACATGAGAAAACTTGGTATACTCTACTGGTTTGTATAACATTCTTGTTTATAAAACCCAATTTTAAAAAAAAGAGTTGGAAAAGACCCAAAGGGTCATCTAGGCCAACTCCCTGCAATGCAGAGAACCAAGGCCAGTGGGGTGTATGGCTTGGGGAAAGCGGTCTGGAAGAGAAGGATTTGACCCTGAAAGGTCATCATGAAAGACCTACCCAGCAGTGAGCTTTTGCAGGACTGCCCAGCCTCTGGTTTGGAGGAGGGCCCAGAGCCTGCAGCGGCTCCTGGGGTTTGGCCAGGCCTTTTTCTGGGTTCTGACTATGGCCAGTATTCTTCTGCCTGGCCCTTCCCACCACCTTCTGCATTAGTGCATCCCTCTGCAGTTTTGGCCTCTGCTATTATCGTTGTCCATCTTCATATTAGTGAGAGATGCCACTGCAGCTGCCCAACTCCAGCAATCGAACACCAGTGACTTTCTGGGCATTTACCGAATGGGGTTCAGCATCCATCTCAATGACTCCTTTACATCTTCATGGCAGATAACCTTATGTTGTAGTAGCATACCTAGTAGCCCAGCCTCCATATCTCACACCAGTATACCTTTGAATGCCAGATATGGTGAGCAAGCCCTCTGCTTCATTCCTTGCATTATCTTCTGGCAGCATCTGCTTGGATTATGGGTTGCTGGGACGGCTGCAAAGGAATCCTTACCTGCTTCTCCTGTTCTGACCAGGCGGAGGAGAGCAAGCAGCTGTGGAGTGGGAGGTTATTTCTGGAGCTTGTGCACCTTCAAGGGCTGAAAATGATACAGTACTGGAGAAACACTGAAGGCCCTACAGTTGCCCTGCTCTGCTTACAGGGAAGTCTCTGAAAACAACTTGTGTGGAAATTAGTTCAAGGCCCTGCCTATAGAAGAAAAGCTGCTTCCAAGCCCATTAGTGACCTGGGACCCATGAGGATGCTCTGGCATTTGTGCTGGATAATTGACTCACTGTCTTGGGTCATGTTCTGCTCCCTTGGTCTGCAGAGCTTTGCCTACCTCTCAGGAGTCTGAGTATGCTTAATTAATCCTGTGCCTTGCACTTTACCCTTCTTTTTCTCCTCTTCTCTGTGCTACGATGCTAGCAAACTAAATATTTGTGGGGCTTACTATTGAGCAAACATCCATAGGTTTGTACTGTTGTTCCCCTGTCTTGTCCATGCATGTAAGGCCGGAGTACCAAAAAAACCCACTTTCTGTTCTGATGCTACCCTGTATATGCAGGTGGGGTGGGGGACTGCTGTGTAGCAACAAAGAGCAAGGGCTGAAATGCCTTCCAAAGGAATTGCTTGATTTACTTTAAGGTATTTACATAGTGCCCCTCCCAAAGCTGTTTACATAGAAATAGTGAAACAATCAGTATCAGTTAATGTTACAAAATAAAATGCCCAAGACAAGCTCCAAGGACGTTGCTCTCTTGCAGGCTGGATGTGTATTTTTTCCAGGCTGGGTGTTGTTGTTGGGGGATTTGTTTGTGGTCACTAACAGAAGGGAAAAGAAATCAAAGCCTGAAGGCCTGATAATCGTCATCTTGTGGGCATTGCACTCTTGCAGAATCTTAGTACAGTGGTACCTCTGGTTACATACTTAATTTGTTCCAGAGGTCCGTTCTTAACCTGAAACTGTTCTTAAGCTGAAGCAGCACTTTAGCTAATGGGGCCTCCCGCTGCTGCTGCTGCGCCGCTGCCATGCGATTTCTGTTCTCATCCTGAAGCAAAGTTCTTAATCTGAGGTACTATTTCTGGGTTAGCGGACTCTGTAACCTGAAGTGTCTGTAACCTGAAGCATATGTAACCCGATGTACCACTGTAGTCAAGTTAAGACCAGGAGAGCTGAGGGAGAGAAACAAAACTCCTACAAGGCTTGCATGGGCTTCAATAACTTTTGCTTCTATGGCCTGCAACATTTGCGTTAACACTAAGTAAGCAGAAAGGGGTAGCCCCAAACTGTGTCTCTCCCTACCTGCCACACAACCAAGCCCTTCAGCCGCTAGCCTGTTTCTCACCATTCTCCCAAAGTGAACCATTTCCAAACTGGAGCGGCTGAAACACTTACTAGCTGCGTGCACAGTTGATGAGTCCGCACCCTGGGAGTGGCGAAAGATTGTGGAAACTTACCTTGTTTGTGTTGGAAAAGGTGCTTCCTCTGCCCATATGTTTGGAGCGTGAGCGCCCCCTGGCTGCAGCATCTTTGGGAAAGCTTCTTTTGGTAAAAGCCCACCTGCCAGTCCACCCTCTTACTCTCTAATTGCTGAATCTCTGACGCCCCTCCCCAATCTTTCTCTCTCCTCCCTTTCATGCAGTAAACTTTGAGGAATGCTCAGAAAGGACACACCAACCTTTCGCTTCGGACGACACTCGCTTCAGGGTGCGCTCGGATGGCGTGGTGGTGGTGAAAAGGGCTGTGCAACTCCACGTTCACAAGTGGCACTTCTTCATCCATGCCTGGGACGGGGCTGGCAAGAAACACTCTGCCAAGGTGACGCTGCGAAGTCATGGCCATGGATCCCACAAGCAGCATCCTCATGCGGTACGGTGCCTTCTGTTCAGAGCCTCCTTCCTCTGCCAGCCTCCCTTGCCCTCTTTGTTTGTCAGGGAGCCTTCCAGAGGTACCAACCAAGGCTTCCATGATGAAATGCCCTGCTTTGTTCATTCCTTGCTGAGCTAGGGGTGTGTTTATTTTTATTTTGCAGGAGCCCTATTCCCTTGGTCATGGAGAGGTGCTGACCTTCCCAGTATCCGGCCCAGGCCTGAGGAGGCAGAAGAGAGACTGGGTCATCCCACCCATTGTTTGCTCTGAGAACGAGAGAGGTCCTTTCCCCAAGCAACTGGTGCAGGTAAGTTGAGGTGGCAGCATCTTCTGGGGTCCCTGCAGGGGCCTGCTTCCCTTTAAGTTACTTTCCTTGATGCCCAAGTTGGTAATGTCGTAGGGTCACTGGGGGTTGAACTAGATGGGCCCAGATGCAGAACATGAGTGCTCCAACATTACCCCCACTTGTGATTCCATGCAGAGGCATTCTACCTCTTGACTGTGGAAGGGGAACATAATCATTGTGGCTAGTAGCTCTTGGTACCCTTATCCTACATCAATAGGTTGACTCTTCTAAAGCCATCCATGTTAGTGGCCATCACTACATCTTGTGGGCTGTGCATCATTGGAGGCTGTCTGCTGGGGTCATGAGCTGCAGGTGCATCTCCTCTGTTGGTGGGCAGCAATATGACATGCGTCAGGGAAAGGGATATGGCATGTTTCAACCAGCCTTGACCACCTAATGCTCAATACCTGTCATCGTCTTGATTATTTTCTCCACCAGATCCAATCTAATAAGAATAAAGAGACGACAGTCTTCTACAGCATCACTGGGCAGGGAGCTGACACTCCTCCTGTTGGAGTCTTCACCATTGAGAGGGAATCTGGCTGGCTGAAGGTGACCCGCCCACTGGACAGAGAAGATATGGACAGATACGTTGTGAGTCCCTGTGCACTATTCACGATCAAGTTTCAGGTTCTTCTTTCAGGAGTTGGAGCTGGCTGTTGGCAGCATCCAGTGCTTGAGTGCTGCTCCTCTTGCGGGTGGGAGGAATGGGAGAAGACATAGGTGAGACAAAAGTCTCCCTTGGGTGCCGTCTAGGGGTTTGTCGGTAGCTGCCAAGCTGTTTGGTGTTTCATTAGAGCTGGCTTCTCCCAGCCTGACCCCTTCCAGATAGTTTGTATTACAACTTCCATCAGCTCCAATGAGCATATGGAGGCTGCCAAATTAGTGAAAGCTGCGTTGTAGATTAGAGACATATGAAGCTGCCCTAAACGGACCAAACTATTAGCACATCTATTTATTTCAATCTTATACCACTTATAATTTATACCACTTAATTGTGGTCATATCTAAGCAGTATACAGGAGACCCAGTATAATAAGATTAAAAATTAGTTTGAAGCATAAAATCTGAGTTCAATTAAAAAGCCTGCTGGAATAAAAAGTTTCCATCTAGTTCAATGGGGGTGGGGTGGGGCCTTTCTGACCTCAACTGGAAGGCCCCATAGTTCTTAACATGGGGCTTCTGGTGGAGACAGCCTGTGCAGCTAGCAGTGGCTCCCCTGAGTGAGCAGGGATATAAAGGATCAGACGGATCTAGCTCAGTCTTACCTGCCCTAACTGGTAGCAGGGTCTTGTGGGGATTGAACCTGGGTCCTTTGGCATGCAAAGCAATGGCCCTTCCACAAGGCTCCCCTACCTGCCTGTTTTCACTCCCCTACCAGAGAAGATAGTCCTTCAGGAACTTTCAGTCTGAGAATATGATGTCCATTTGGCAAATGAGAGAGCATGTCCTGACTCCCATGAGGTGTCTTGGCTGTCTCAGGTTTCTTTGTAGTGAAATTTCCTCTGGAAATATTGGGTGGATAACTCATGAAACCTGTAAAGCTGTAGGGGTTAAAAGCTGGGCATCCTGTTTCTTGAGTCTTGCTATTTTTTGGAGTGAAGCTGTTAAGGTGCAAAGGTGGAGGCTGCTGTGACAGGGGGACTGACAGAAGCCCTTTGCTGCTGTCCCCATCGTATGACATTTGCTGAGAACAGCAATAAACTTTCTATGTGTCTGTGGTTCCTTCCTTTAAAAATAGAAAAAGAGCACTTTTTCTATTTTTGTGTCCATACTAGTGAATTAATGGCCCTTTGTTGCTTCTCCTCTGCAGCTTTTCTCTCATGCTGTGTCTGTGAATGGGCAGCCTGTGGAGGACCCCATGGAGATCATCATCAAGGTCAGCGACCAGAATGACAACAAGCCCATTTTCACCCAGAGCGTCTTTGAAGGATCTGTAGCGGAAGGAGCCAAGCCAGGTAGGTGTGCGTGTATAATTGCATATATGTTAGTAAAGGCCATCGGTGGCTGGTGCCCATTGGGACTAGTTGGGTGGAAGGCAGTGAGCCCAATTGTAGGTAGGGTTGCAGTCAATGAGAGGCAGAGCCAATGAATTCTAGCTTTGTCCCCCTGCCCTGCTGAGTTCTACAAGGGCAACACTGAGGCTAAAGGAGAAGGAAGATGGCAGCCAGTTGCACCTCACCCTCCAGAATGGATGCATTTAACAAGGAGGGCAGAGTGGTTGGGCTAGCTGAGGACAGACAGACATTTGTGGGCCAGTGCCCCATTTGTCCTCATGGACCAGCCTCTATGGGAAGTTGCTGCAAATCCTCTCATTCCTGACCATTGACCATGCTAGCCATTTTCCCATGATGGGAAATGGAGTCCAACTCTGCCTGGGGTCCATGGCTTCCCCAGCCCTGATTTATGTGCATGGCACTACTCCACTGCCCCCCTCTAGTTTATTGTCCACAAAGCCTGTTCAGGCCAAGCTGTGCTTCCACCTCCTTACGTAGATTATGCAGCAGGTAATGGAGCCCACAGATCCCTTCAGCTGTCATGCAGACTGGCATGAGACTGGTATGTACTGTGCTCAGGTGCTCTGTGGCTTAGGAACCTAGCTCAGGGTTGCTGACAGCACAGAAAGTATGCTGAAACCTTGGAAAGGCACTGTCAGCCCTGCCTAGAGATGCTGGGGATGAGATGCTCACTCCTGAACTCTGGAGTGAGTTGCATTCACTTGGAGATTGGCACGTCTTTAACAGCTGTCTGGGACAGAATCTGTTCTGCCTTCCTAACTAGCATCAAGGCAGGTCCGCCCCTGCCCCTCCCCCATTTCTGCTTCTCAAATGCTTTTTTATGCATTCCCAGGTACCGCAGTGATGCAAGTGTCTGCGACGGACAAAGATGATGCCGTGAATACCTACAATGGGGTCATCACCTACTTCATAATCAGCCAGGAGCCCAAGCAGCCCTACAGTCAGATGTTCACCATCAACAATGAAACAGGGTGGATCAGTGTGATCACAACAGGCCTTGACCGAGAGGTGAATGTCCTGGCTGTGAGCAGGCGGGGGCGGGCAATGTTTGAGGGTGTCAATCACTATCAAGCACACCTGTAGCACTTTCCAAGTCTGCACACTTGCAATGAATCACTTGCACTTAAACCCTTTTGGAAGCAGTGATAAGTATGCACCTGATCAAATGCTGATTTGAAGCCACCTCTTCACTTATTATGTTGTATGAGTTTAACTGTTGTAATGAGAATGATAAGAAGTGGCTAATCTAGGCTAATCTTTTCACACACAAGCCCCCCTTCCCCATCGAGAATTCTCTCTCTGTAATGTGAACATAACTTGGTTATTTGGTTTGCTTTCAGGAATTCCCCCAGTACACGCTGGTCATCGAAGCTAGAGACATGTTAGGAGAAGGCTTAAGTACTACAGGGAAAGCAGTGATTACTGTCACGGACACGAACGACAACCAGCCAATATTTGACCCACTCACGGTAATGTTGAGGCTTCTCCTACATCTTCCTTGACCAGTCTGACATCGCGTCCTACCCTGCCAAAATCCTCTGTCCCTTCATCCTGCCTTCTCCAGAAAAGGAGGGGGAGGCCCTGGGGAAGTTCCAGAATAGCATCATCATAGCATCTCACCGAGCTGGGCCTCTGCACTCCAGCAAGGCAAAGCCACACTTGGCCTAAGTCAACATCCTCCTTCTGTCTTCTAGTACGTTTCAACTGTGCCAGAGAACAAGGTGGGATTCCAAGTTGCCAGGCTTTTGGTGAAAGACGCAGATCAGCCAGGGACCGTAGCATGGAAAGCCAAGTACACCATTGTGAAAGGGAACGAGGAAGGCAACTTTGAAGTGGCTACCGATCCCCAAACCAATGATGGTCTCCTGACAACCATTAAGGTAAGCTGAAGTCCCTCTTTGAGCTGCAGTCCTCTTAAGCTTCCTGCCTCATAAGCTGCTGGGACTTCATGCTTTGCCCTGGTGTTTAGGTGGATGTTACTGGCACCCCGTGATTGCATCATCTCTCTCTTGCCTCCTTTCAAGGGTCTGGACTTTGAGGCGAAGGATCTCTTCACCCTTCTGGTTACTGTGGTGAATGAAGTTCCCTTCTCGGTGACTCTCCCAACATCCACGGCCACAATCACTGTCAACGTAAGGGATGAGAATGAAGCCCCCATCTTTGACCCCCCTCAAAAGTCTGTGACGAAGTCTGAAGACCTCCCTGCTGGGCAGCTGGTGACTACCTATACCGCTCAGGACCCCGACACAAATCAAAAGCAGACGGTCAGGTACAGGAAAGGTTCAAATGCTTTGCAAGGGTGCTAGGTGAGCAGGTTAGCAAGGGAGCGAGTCTCAGGGTAGAGCTGAAGGGTCACGAGCAGAGCTCATTCCGCTGTCAGATAGCTAAAGGGGACAGGAGAGAGCAAGGAAGCATGTACAAGAGGGAGAGACCAAGGGAAAAGCTCATAAGTAGTTCAGAATACAGCTGCAAGGTTGCTCACAGCAGGTCTTGGAAACATCATCTTGTCAGTCCTTAAACAGTCTGCTCAAATACAGCCGCAACTTGTGGCTAATAAGTATGGTAAATGTATTATTATTAACAGTTAGAATATAATCCAGAATTTACAAATCATAAACATCATTATATTATGTATGTATAAGTCCATAAACAAGAAAGAGTCAATGTAATGAATTGCTGTCAGGGAACACCACAACGCAGGTAGAATGCCTTTCAGTAGATAATGTCCAACAGTATTGTAGTGGTGGGTGCTCCAACGTGTAGAATTCAGTAATGAACAGCAAACAAGCAGAACAGTGTTTCCGGATTAAGTCAACTGTTTTGAAGACGTATCTTCGTCAGCAAATAATTTCTAATAAATTATCCATTCAGGTAAATGTGATACTTATAGACCAGTGCTCACTAACCAGTGTAGCCCAACTGTTGGCTACACTGGTTAGTGAGCACTGGTCTATAAGTATCATTACGTTGACTCTTTCTTGTTTATGGACTTATACATACATTATATAATGATGTTTATGATTTGTAAATTTTGGATTATACTCTGACTACTAGTAATAATACATTTACCATACTTATTAGCCACGTGTTATGGCTGTATTAGAGCAGATTATTCTGTATTGCAACACAGGGGTTTTGTTTTAGTCCTTAAACAGTTGCAGGGGCATTTCATCTGTTTTTCTGGGTGCAATTCAAAGCACTGGTGTGAATACCCAGGATACCTTTACACCATCCTGCCCATACAATAAGGCAACAATGAAGGCTTTTTAAAAAAAGTTCTAGACCTGAATGTTTTTACTGCAGGTTTTTAATAATAACTTTTAATTTGATTTAAAAAATGACAACAACAACCCAGAAATTTGTTTAATTCCGGGCAAGGTATAACTTTGTTAATAAAAAGCAATAATAGCTAAATGACACTCCACACCACTTAGCAGCACAAATTAAGTGTCCCATTGGACGGCACGTACCTAGGAGAGATGGCAAGCTCTTATTGAGGTTTCTGTGAGTGTATTCTTATAGGCTTGGCTTCCTTCCCCCTCCGTATTTGGCCCATTAGGTACACTCAGCTGAATGAGCACTTATTATCTATATCTGTTGTAATAGCCAAGGTGTGTTAGAGAAAGGTGGGCAACATTTTTCAGGGGGCAGGGGGGACATGCTGAAAGTGGGCAGGGCCAGAGCCCAATGGGTGGGGTCTCTTTTTTCCATTTTCCTCTCTTTTTCTGCCATCTCCTTCTCTCTCCCTGCCCAGAGCTCTCAGATTATCTCTGCAAAGCTTTTCACCCCCTCACTCGACCCATTGCTCAATTTGTTTTCCTTTTCTGGCCATTTTTTCCTCCATCCACCCTTCCCCCCCCCCGACTTGGGCTTCACTACCAGCAAGTAATGAGGCCACAGGTGACTCCTGGGCTGCAGGTTGCCCATCCCTGACTTACAGGGATGAACCTTCAATTGTTTTGACCGGAAAATGTCAGAGCTGCTGTCACTCACCCTCATTTCTCTTGCAGTTATTCTATTGGGAGCGACCCAGCAGGGTGGCTGAAGATTAACCCTGAAAATGGCATCATAGAGACGAAAGCCCCTCTGGACAGGGAGTCTAAATTTGTGGTAGACAACACCTACACGGCTCTCATCTTGGCGAGTGACAATGGTAACTGGGACACATTTTTAGCCCTTTTCCTTGGGGTCAGGTGCTCCTCCAAGTCCCAGGAAGGAGCAGGCCCTTGCTACAGTGACTGTGATGGATAGTTGTGCTAAATGTTGGAATCTGAGGAGTTTAGCTGTCATATCCCAGACCCAAGGAGTCCCCTCTTGTCCTATTGATGACAGTTCCTCCTGAGATTTCTGCATGTCACAATTTCGCATTTATCTTTGAAAAACGTGTACATTGCTGTGTATAAGCATTCAAAGATTGAGGGGAAACCATACTGTGCCACAACAACGAAAACTTCTAAAACATAGAGCAGGTTAATAACCTATCCATTTCAGTTTCTTATTTCTTCACGGTTGCACCATTTTGTGTTTGTTTAAAAATCTACACACACACACAAACAATTTCTTTTGGTATATTTTTGTTGCAATTTCCCCTTAGCTGAAATTTTGTAATCAGCTTTCCCTAATATTTGTAGCTTCTTTGCAAACAAAAAGTCCTATTATACTGCATTTTTGCACATTATTTTTACTAACTTAAATACGTTTGCTTCTCTTTAGGGATGCCTTTGCTCACAGGCACAGGAACTCTTCTCCTGTACCTGGAGGATGTGAATGACAATGGGCCAGTGCCAGACCCACGATCCTTTGACATCTGCAACCGGAGCCCTGAACGCAAGGAATTGAGCATTGTGGACAAGGATCTTCCTCCAAACACTCAACCCTTCAAAGCAATGCTGCTCTTGGGCTCAAGCGCCAACTGGACGGTCGAAGTAAACGGAGGTAAGCTAGTGGGAGGGGTGGTGTCTGCACTCTGCAGACCAGTATGCATGTGTGGTGGGAAATTGCTTGACTGCCTAGCCTTGAGCTGTCCAGGGACATCTTGTTCTGCTCTACCTAAGAGGCCTCATTCACGAACAGCAACTGAGGTGGCAAAGCTGTGCCACCGCTTGTGCTACTTTAGACTGCAGAACAGGATTTGTGTGACTTTCCCATGCATAGAAAACTAGTAAGGCAATTAGAAGGCTTTGGTAGAATCCTCCTTCTTGGTATCTAGTTTTCTATATGTATCTAGTATTTGTTTTTATCTTTAAGCCACCTTGAGTGCCATCAAGAGAAAAGGCAGTGCATAAATAAATAAATAAATAAATATTATAATAATACATGCACGGAAACTATAATATCAGGAAGGAGGTTTCTAATCAAGCCTTCTACCTGACTTACTAATTATCCTGTCCCCTCTACTTCCTGCATGGAAAAGTATGCCATGGGGTGAGTGGGGTTTTGAAAGCGGTACTGTCCAAATTTCAAGTTTCCCACCTCAGCTGCAGCTCTGTGAGAATGAGACAAAAATTAGACAATGTGCATTTGTCAAATCTGCACGTGTGTTAACCAGATAATCTACTGCTGTCCCTTTCCAGAATCATTTTAGTATTCAAGTTGGTTCATGATTAGGCTAGAAAAAGGCTGAGCAGAGTCTGTTTTCCTTGCTTTGCAAAGCCCTAACCCTGAGCCTGCTTTTTCTCTCTCCTTATGTTACCTCATAGATAAATTGGTCCTCGAATTGACCAAGCAGCTGGAGCCAGGTGAATACAACATTGCCCTTGAGCTACAGGATGCCGGGGAAGTGTCCCAGACAACAACAGTCAAAGCCCAAGTGTGTGACTGTGAGGGGGCAGCCAAGAATTGCGAGAAGAGGGCATATATCGCAGGCGGGATGGGGATTCCAGCCATTCTGGGCATCCTTGGTGGCATCCTTGGCTTCCTGAGTGAGTATTTCCTGCAAGGTCTCATTGTGCCCTTGAAGGTGCAGGGGGATGGGAAAGTGATCCAGCCCCCTTCTCATATATTCTGTCCATTTTATGTCTGACACCAACACACCTCTCTTTATATATTTGTTAAGTTGAGACTTCTTCAGTTCTGTAAAGCAACTGACAAATGTAGTAAATAATAATAGATGGATTCTGCAACTTCAGTAGACCATGCACACAGATGCAGTTGCAGAGATAAATGTGTTTTGTCTCTGACACTTGTGCGGAATGGCACTGGCAGTGGCAGGGAGGAGAAATGCAAGGCATTGAAGCTGACCGGTGGAAAGTTATCTGGGTCCTCTTCTTCCCAGCAACTCAGATTTCGCCAGACATTCCTGCCTGTCCATTTTCAAAAGCCATACAAAAAACCAGTACGATTGTTTTGTAGAAATAAATTAATGCTGAATGCCGGTTCCAGTAAGACTAACTTTGCACTAGTAGTATCTAGAGCCCTAGCTAAATGCAACGGATGAAGAAAAGCAATACCTAGAAATCTGGTTCCAAAATGTGATGGGAAGATAGATGTTTTAATATCAAGAGCTTCCAGTGGAAAACGGTAGAGCTGGCCAGTGTGAAGTGCTGAGGAGTGGGAGAGAAGAGGACCTAAAGGACACGCTCCTTTGCCAGCTATTGAAACTTTGGGGTGTGTTTGAGGTATCTGCAGATAACACTTCCTCCTGTGCATCCATTAATTTAAGCAAGTCTACCTTGAGTAAAACCATACTGCTGTGCTGCAGAGCTGATCTGCTTGCAAGCTGCCGAAAGGGGCAGATGAATGGCTTGCAGCTCTGGGTGGGCACTGCTGTAGGAAAAGGTATGCCTGATGCTGAGACAAATACACCTGTCTGCCCGTTCTGTAGTTGTGGAAGTGCAGAATAGATCCCGCTCTGTTTTAGAGCTCCCTGAATCAGCCAAGCAGACAGTCCAGGCTGGCATTCACAGTTGCTTCTCCAACTTTATTTTCTTCCAGTCCTCCTGCTCCTGCTGCTGCTGTTTGTGAGGAGGAGGAAGGCAGTGAAGGAGCCTTTGCTTCCACCAGAGGATGACACACGAGACAACGTCTACTATTATGACGAAGAGGGTGGTGGAGAGGAGGATCAGGTGAGCTGCTGAGTCTTAGCCCAAGAGGGATGGGGCCACTTCTGTGGGTTGCCCACAAAAGCCACCACTGCCCTGCTTTGCAAGTCGTCATGCCACCTCTTTCCTCCCCTGCACATTTTTGTTCTTTTTGTGAACGTCACATCTTGCCACCTGACTTGTAGAGTAAGATAGTCCCGAGGTCACATTGCAAGCTGGCCACATCTCTTGAGCCTTTGCTTAGATCAGGGATAGGACACTTTTTTCAGTCTGAGGACCACATTCCCTTCTGGAAGCCACATGCCAGTGAAGGATGGAGCAAGAAATAAAAGTGGGTGGAGCAATGGGTGGGGCTCTTCTATACATAGGCTATAAGCCCAAGTGGCTTCACACAGACACACACATGTGCACGCACACACTCTCCCCCTCTGTTCATCCAGGCATATGATACATTATCATAGAACAAAGAAGGGCACATTCCCGCCAGGCTAAAACACTCTAGAAGGTTGCAAAGCACAAAGCAGGGCTAGCAAGAGGTATGTCCTGGGGTGGGGGGAAGCACAGGAGGGGCCACATTCAGTCCCAGGCCTGAGCTTCCCCATGCCTGGCTTAGATCAAGCAGTTCCCATAAATTTACTTCATAATTTACTTTGGCCTGACCAGCCATATATTTAAAAAAATTAAGAAATGTATTGATGTCCCAAGGGAGTAAACAGCATGTGTTTATATACATTCATTTCTACACTGGAAGATGCATTCTGCCCATCTCTCACCATTTTCCTGATCCTTGTTAGCTAAAAATGTTATGTCCTGCAAAAGGCCTTAAGCAATGAGTGGAAATGGTAGCATCTTATACCCTGGATCATCTTACTTACCTCTGGCATCTATTTTCTGAATTTGTCTCTCTACCCTTCCTAGGACTATGACATGAGCCAGCTGCACCGTGGCCTGGATTCCCGCCCTGAAATCACCCGCAATGATGTTGTTCCGACTCTCATGCCAGCTCCGCAATACCGCCCACGGCCTGCCAACCCTGATGAGATTGGCAATTTCATTGACGAGGTGAGTGAAACTGGCAGCTGAGCCACACAAAAGAGTCCCATAACATTTGCTGTCACTGTTAGCAATATGTTTGGATATTCCTCATAAATTGATGATGATGATGATGATGATGATGATGATACACTTCTGCAGTGGTACTGAAGTGTAAACGGTTTAGCTTTGATTGACCAATTAACTGAAGTTTGGGCATCTGATAGACAAACAAAATTGGATTTTGTTATTGATGAGTTTAAGTCTGTTTAGGAAAGAAAAAGAATTATTTTATAGAACATTTCTCAAGTCACTACAATTCTTTTTGGAACAAATTGATTACTGTATCTATTTGCATGACTGATAATTCAATGAAGATCTGTCCCAATTAATGACAAATCTTCAGTTTTGGTTATATTTTGGTTATATATGTATGTTATATTTTCCAGTCATATTTTGATTTATGTTTTCGTTTTTATATTACTATGAAAAAATGCAATACAAATGTGGTGGTGGGAGGAGAAGCATGCTTAATAACAGGGAAGAAAATTACCCTGTATCTGCCCAGTGGCTGGTCATAGAGTGTTCTCCAAAGTCATGTCTCTAGATGTGGCCTTGGGGTCAGAGGTCATGATTTTCTCCAGAGAGCTGGTACCTCATTGCTCTAAAGCAGAGGGCCACTATTGCCACAATCAACTTGCTCTAATGTGGAACAAACTGAACACATCTTCCTTTCCCTTCCTACAGAACTTGAAGGCAGCAGATACAGACCCCACGGCACCCCCATACGACTCTCTGCTTGTGTTTGACTATGAGGGCAGTGGCTCTGAAGCAGCCTCCCTCAGTTCTCTGAATTCGTCCAATGGTGACAGAGACCAAGATTATGACTATCTGAATGACTGGGGCAACCGTTTCAAGAAGCTGGCTGACATGTATGGAGGGGGCGAGGAAGAAGACTAGATGTCACTGGGATTAAGTAGGGTTTAGCTCTGTGTGGAAAGACAGAAATGAAATTGACTTATCGTCAACTTTTCCCAGCAGCTGATCATTGGTCCAATTTCCTTCTCTTTCTTGCAAGTTGCCAAAATGCTGCATAAAACTTGCCTTACTCCCAATTAGCCCCTCTTGGGGTGCATTCAAATGACCACATTTTCTTCATGATTCCACCCTTGTTCACCAAAGATTATGATTTCCATATAGGCAAGAGCATACATTATATGGAAAATTCAAGGGTGTTTTTTTTTTTATCACTATCAGAGCCTCTGGGGCAATTTGCCAAACATACTTGATTTATTAATACAGAATAATAGAATACTGTTTTCAAATGCATAGGCTAAAGTTTAAGGAATATTTTAGGTATGACTTCAAGCCTAGCAGTTTTGTGAAATGCAGCTCAAGTTATGTGGTCTGAAATTGTTAACTCTTTGGGAACCCTTAGTACTAATGCACTTTAGGTGTTTCTAGCACTGTCATTCCAAAGCACTAACCAAAGATTTATTCCCAGGGCTGCTGAGTGTATCCAGCAGTTCTGTACAAGTGTAACACAAATGTGAAATTTGGAACTCGGGGAAGAACCTTCAGCCTCTGGAGAATCTTGGCTTTTTTTCAGAGGGCAATTGGCTGCAAAGATGGATGGTGTCTGATTAACATAGTGAAAGTTGAGGCAGGTTTTCTAGCATATGGAGAATGAAGCAGGCTTTTGGTGCAAATCTTTTTGTCCTTCCCTAAAAACAGCAGGAACAGAATATGCTGTAGAGCAGAGGGGTGAGGAATCTCTGGTCTGTGGTCCAAACTTGGCCTGCCAGGGATTTCAATTTTTCCTGCAAGGTTGGAATCTGGCCCATGGATCAGAAAGTTTCCCTACCACCAATATACAGGGTTTATCTGTAGATATATGTGGCGCACACTGCATAATTCATTTTTCCTTGGTGCAGGATTTTGGTAGTTTATAGGAGTGCTGTTTTTAGTGCACAGTCAAAACAGCTGTGATTATTCCAAATGCTTACAGTGTAATCCTATATGTGTCAATTCTTAGATAATCCCCTTTGAGTTCATTGACTTACTCCCAGGCAAATGTGTGTAGGATTGCAGTCCTAGACAGTAGCAAGATTTAAGAGAGAGCAGATGACAAGAAATCCCAGAGGAGGAAGACCAATATTTAGGGTCCCTGATTCAGCTGATACCAAGTGCCTTTGCCCTGCAGCCTTAGCACTGACCTCTTGACCATTCTCTTGGTGACCTTTTGGACCTCCCATAATATTGCAGACATATGCTCATGCTATCTCTAACCATGTTTAAAACCTAGTTTCAGTCCTTTATGCCATGGATTGTATCTTTTTGTGTATTGTTGTTCATATATGTCCCTTTCTCTGTGTGTAAAATGCAGTTGAATAAGGTGTACATTTTCTTTTTATGCATTTCTCAGCCAAGAAATCCATTTTTAATTTTAAGTGGACATTCTGGTGAAGGTGCCAGTTTTTTTCCCTACCAAGTGTTTTTCAGAGTTAACTGCTTTATATGATTACTGTACAATTGATAGGGTGGTTGTTGTTTTTTAAAGTGGCTTTCTCTGGTGTTAGGTCTGTATATATAGCTTACCTTTTCGAATATGTAACGTTTAGAAGACAGGTGGAGGGGAACATGCCTTAAAAGCCATTATTTATACCTTTATTTTATGTGATTCCTTTTTAATAAGATTTTAATAAAAACCTATTTTTTAAAAATGGTCTTTTTGTTTGTTGCTGGATTTCTCTACATCATTTTCTCAAATTGGTCAAACTCTTAAACTTGCAATATTTTCCTGACTCAGAATAAATGTATTAGAATGTATCAGCCATATTCCTTATTTATTTAAAGGATTTATGAGCTGCCCTTCAGTAGAGTTTCCAGGACTTCCTTACAAAAACAAGATCAGAAAACTTTAAAATAATAATAATAATGCTGTTGGATCAGACCAGAGATCCTCTAGTTCCGGGGTTTGCGGTAGGTGAACTGTGTACTGGGATTTGTAGTCAAAAGCATAACAAGGATTCCTGAGGAACATAAAAAGAGTGAAGTTAGCTTTAATTTCAGTTCTGAGTGAATTCCTGAAATAAAAAAAGCTGCAGCATTTGTCTGCAGTGTTTTGGATCTTTTACAATATAACACTAGTCCAACATCCTATTCTCACATTGGATGACTAGATGCAGCAGCACTTTCCCCACTTCCTATGCCCAACAGTGGAAGAAGAACATTGCCAGTGTTGTTAGTAGACACTGAGAGCCTTATCCTCTGTGAATTTGTTTAATACTCTTCCAGTTTGGTGGCCATCGCTACATCTTGTAGGAACAAATCCCATAGTTTAACTACGTACATGTTGTGTTCAGTACTTCTGGTCCATCCTCAATATTCCATTGTTCAGTTTCACTGGCTAGCCCCAGTGTCTAGTATTCTGACTGGGATAAAACTTTTTTTATCCACTTTCTCCATACCATGCATAATTCTACACACCTTTATAATAAGAATGTGTCCTTTTCTTCTAAACTAGAAAGCCCCGATATAGTATAACAATAAGACGATTGGTGCTGGAAGGATGGCACCTGGCAAGTCTCCTTGGGAATGGAATATAACAGGTGGCCTCCCCCTTGGGAGAAGGTTGCTCTGTCAGATCCAGCAAAGTACTAAACTATAACTTATTTGAGTATCCCTTGCTCAGTCTTCCTATTGTGCCCAAAATAATAAATGCAAGAGAGGACCTACCTGTTCCAAGCCAAGGCTGAGTTTAAAGTGTGTGTAATTTGCAAGAGGCTTGTGCTGGAAACATAATCATTCCAAGCTGAGGATTGGTTTGCTAGCTAAAATAAATAAATGAACCTGTTACATGTTATATGCTGAGCCCATGCCAAGGGGATGTAGGACTATTTGTGGCTTTAAAATATTGTGAAATTAAGGAGTAAAGATGCAGGAGAGCCAGAAAGCCCCTAGTTCAAATCTTTCCCCTTTGCCATGAACTCAGCAGAGGTGGAACAGCAAATGTTGCTGCTCCGGGTTAAGGCGCTTAACACCCAAGGTTGGCCAAGTTATTTTGGCACCTCAAAAAGAGAAGCCCATAAATCTCTCTCTATATATGAAATATATTAATAATCCACCTAATAAAAGTGCAGGTCCCACTCAGCCTCTGCCTTCCTGTTTGTAATAGGGTACTGGATGGGGAGAGGATAATAATACTGGCCTACCCTGAAGGGTTGGTGTAAGGGCTATAACTAGGTAATGCATGCGAATCACTTTGAACACTTCAGAATACTATACTGTATAAAGTTTAGGTGCGTGCACGCTGAAGGCACAGAAGAACGTGGAAGACGCTGAACAAATACATCTGCACCATACATTTAAACCACACGACGTCTTCCAAAGAATCTGGTGAACTGTAGTTCACCGCCTTACAGAGCGACAATTCACAGCATCCTTACAACTCCCATAATTCTTTGGGGGAAGCCACAATACGGTGCGGATTTTACCTGAGCCTGTTCAGCGCCTGCCAGAGATATCCGGGACTCACTTACTTTGAAATAAAAAACCGCACTGATGCTGATCCCAAACCCAGAAGCTACTAAGGAAGCCCCTGAAGTCCAGAGCAGACGCACCCTCATCTGTCGTACCTTCCCATAATGGCAGCCTACTTCAGGGCGAGGACCTTCCCAATAAGGCCGCTCCTTATACTCGCTCGCGTACCTCCTGACCTTCCCAAGATGGCGAAATGTGGCGTCCGACCTTCCTAAAATGACAGCACTGTCTCGGCTTATCCGACCTTCCTAAGATGGCGGCCAGAAGCACAGCGTGAAGCAGCCGCGATGGCCGGGAGCGAGGCTGTGCTGAGGCGGGTGATTGAGGCGCTGGAGCTGCTACTGGGGACAGCCAAAGCTGCCGGTGAGAAGAGGGTGGGGGCTTTGGAGGCAAGGGCTCCTGCACCTTTGCGGTTCAAGGGAGGCTGCAGGCGGCCTGGTCGCTCCCGCAGCTGAACGGCCTCATTGGAGACGGTATACTGGGGTGGTGTGGCGCGGCGCTGCCTCCCTCCAAGAAAGCCCGTCTCTCCAGGGAATGCCCTCTGGCCAATTTTAGGGGGTGGTGTGCCGCGTATTGCTATTTTAGTTTATTTATTTATATATCTTTGTATCCCAAGAGCTCAAAGCGATATACTGTACAGTTATCACCCTCCCTCCCCCGCCCCTTGCTGGAAACCCGCTGTCAAACGGTACTGGTCGCGATGGGCTCAGTGCAAGGTATCTTCTTCCTATGTCCTTGTTTAAATCAGCCCTTCATCCAGAACCATGAGGACTGGAAGCTTGCTTCGTTTTTAGGGGAGCGGCCACAGTAGTAGCTGCTCAGTAGCAGAGCACATGTGTCATGTGCAGAAGGTGTCCCAGGTTTGATCCCTGACAACATCTGCAGGTAGGGTGGAGAAAGACAGCCCACTTGAATCCCTGGAGAGTTATTCTGGCAGTCAGAACAACTGAGAAGGGCTTGTCACAACTTAAAAGAATAATAAAATGTCAGAGGCAATACTGGGCTAGCTGAACTAATGGTCTTACTCTGGCACCTTCCTACAGGAACCCATGAAATGGTAAAAAGTGGGGCGGTCCAAAAAGCGGTGGGGGTGGGGGGGTGGACATTTCTGAATGGCCTGCCTGCTTCAGAAGCCAGAGCAAGACAACTCAAGGTTCTCAGAAAAACAAAGGCTGCAGTCCTAGCCTCACTTAGAATATGTCCCATGTCCTTTGACTTACTTCTGAGTAGACATGGTTAAGATTATGCTGTAACCCAGAAGCGAGAGGAGAAACTTTGGGATGGGAAAAATATAAGAGTTCTGTTAGATCTGATCAGAAATGCAGGAACAAGCAGGGCTTGCAGACAAAAGCTCATTCCTGCTCCCCAGCAGCTGTTGTGATGGGTGACCCTAATTTCATCTGCGAAGCATTGGAGGCTGCAGAGCAGCTTCCTTTTTTATTGACTATGTTGTAAGTCTTCCATTCTGCTTCCAGAAGCAAATGGTGGCCTGCATGCTTTGTCTTTTCACTACTTCCTGTCTTGTCCTGGCAACAACCCTGCAACGTAAGCCAGGCATTATTCGGCTGATTTAAGAAAGGAACGAACACTTTGATAGACTCTAATCTGGCAAAGAGTCCGAATATACCTATATAATAAGATGCAACTCCAAACCAAATGTGTTCAGCAACATTATTGTCTGACATTAAAAAAACCACGCCAACAAAATCAGAAATAAAATTGGTCTATTTCTGGCACAAAGAGCAGCATGCTCCTTTAAAACTTCTCATCAAATAGAGCAAAATATCTCATTGTTGTGGACTTATTAGAGATCCCTAGTCTGCATACAGAACCATAATTTCCAGTGTTTCTGGAAGGGGAGGGGGTTGTATTTCAAACTCCTTTTAGAGTGTGGTGTAGATATATTTGTGGCATGTGATCAACTGTCTGTCTGTCTGTCTGTCTTTCTTTCCAGGCACAGATTCAGGCCCTCTGCAGTCAACAAAGCATGTCGATTTGCTGGAATCGTTGCGCTTTAATGTATCCATTTTGGAAGAGAAGTTTGCCCAGGACCCGCAATGGGATGAACTGCAGAGGTTGAGAACTGAGGTCTCTAAGCAGGCTCAGTGCCTGGCGTCCTGCCCGGATGTGCCTTGGAATTTTACTTGCCATGTCTTGCTCCTTTTGCTGTGTCTCAAGCAGTGCATGGTTCTCTTAGCAACAACTTACTGTCCACCTCAGCCAAACCCCAAGACAGCTGAAGCTGCACCTCCTCTGAGTCCTGACACCCTCAGCATTGCCCAGGAGAAAACTGTGCAGGTGGCCTTACAGTTTGTTGTGACCTTGGGCATTTGCCCATATCTCTTGCCTGGCGTTGGGCTTCCCCTAAGAAGCAGGACAGAATTCAGTGCCCTGGTTCAAGAAGTGGCTTCACCCAGATGCATTTCCAGTGCCACACGCCGGCTTTTTGTAACCTGCACTCTCCTAATGGAGGTTGCTGATCACATGTCCCTGAGCAGACTCATTCTCACACGTCACTTGGGGGATCTCCTGGCAGGGCTGTGCCAGCTCGGATTCTGTCCAGCAAGAAGGAAGGATGAAGAAGAAGCCAAGCCCTCAGAGGAGCAGATGGTGAGTTGTCAGCTTGGATTCAGGGCTGGGAACCTTCTGTGGCCTTCTGCTGCTGTTGGACTCCAACTTCCATCAGCCCCTGGTGTGTGATGGGAAATGCGTGTAGTTCAGTCTTCCCCGTCCTGGTGTCCTCTAGATGTTGTGGGACTCCGTCAGCCCTCCCTGGCATGACCAGTAGTCAGAGATGATGAGAGTTGGAATCTAGCAATGTTTGGAGGGCCACAGGTTGCACATCTGTGGCATAAAGAGTATATTTTGTTTAGCACCAGTTACCAACTCCGAATAGTCAGGATGGGCATCTCAACATTTTTATAGAGCATCACTTATATATGATGAAAAGTGTTTTTGATAACTTTCCAAATTTTGATAACTTTCTTAATCTGTCGTCTCCTTAGAAAATTTAAGAGAGAGTGTCTTACATTGTTGGAGAAATTTAAAAGGTTCCTGGATTGGAGGTGTTCCTCCCAGAAACCCAAAACCCAAAAGAAAAGGATGCAGGCCTTTATTGAAATACAAATAGGAACAGCCTTTAAAAATAAGGAGGCTGTGAAGAACCACATCCAAAGCAATGTTTTTATACACTTCCAGATTATACTCATAATTTCTATTCACCAATCAAAGGGTCGCAGTCTTAATAGTTGCAAAACAATGTCACCATTCTGAACCAATCAAAATAATTTGGCTCTTCAGATCAGCCCTCATTATAATATCATGTGATTATATATAACCATTTTTCAGTGTCTTTCTTTACTGAGACTTTGACTGATTGTCCTATTCATTCAGTGTCTCCCAATATGCTGTTTGATCCGTCTATAAAACAATTCAAGATTAATCACAATTTCCATGCCTAGCTGATTCTCTTTTCATGCATACAGTGGCCACCATAGATTCTAACAGTTTATTCTTTTCAGTGTTCTGTAATAGACATTCGCTACATGCAGTACGTAAAGGCAGCTAGTTCTGTACTGTAAAAGCAGGCAAGCACAGGCCTTTTCAGTTTAGCTAGGCCATAGGCTCAAAAGAAAACGGAATCATCAAAATGATACAGTATGAAATTATTATTTTCTTCATCCTCATGATCCCACTGGAACCTTCTGTGCAACTCAAACATTGGACTGGTACAAGTGATGGTGTCTGGGTTTGAGGGATGCAACCTATGAAGCAGTAGCGGTTCAGCAAACACTCAGTCATTTGCAGCAGCATGGGACATTGGAATGACATCATGTAACACTTTGCTCAGGTTGGACATGGGCCTGGTAAGACTATGTGCAAACTTGTCCACATCAACAAGGTGTCTCTCTGCACTGAGATAATGTTGACACAACAGAACATTGTGAATGACAACATCAAGTTTGTGTCAAACAGACCACAAGGTGCAAACAAGATTGCATCAGTGCAATAACCTTATTCATGTACCTAAGGCACCCGCCTGCTAGCCTGAGAGCCAAACTAGATGCTACTCACGGAGTACGAACAGTCTGTTGATTGGTTTTAAGTTACCTGAAGGGCTGTTTTTGAGAGAAAAGTAGCTAAATATGGTGATTTGGTGTAAAACTGGAGAAAGTAAGAGGGTTAAGCAGGCCTCCCACATCTCTTAACTCAGACTGCTGTCCTTTTGCAGCTGCCTTTCAGAAAAGAAGAACAAAGAATAGCAAGCTGTGGGGAGGTTGATCTTATGTCTTCTGTGCAGTGTCTGCTTAGGAATGCAGACCTTTGTGGAAGATTTCAGCACATTGCCGACCACCCAGTAGAGGGAGTCAAAGCCATACTGTACAATTAATTTTACTGCTGCTGCTGTTTTATGCAAACTTTTTTTTAGGGCCTTACAGAAGAGGAGCGAAGCAGCTGCAGGGAGGCATTGCAAGACCTTTTGAACAGAGTTTACCAGCCGCTGGTGGTTCGAGAACTGCTGATGCTGCAAGGTGGACCCAAGCAGGTACTGCAGGTGGACCCTGCTTCCTGTGGAGTCTAAGTGTGCTCACTGGTGTGGCTCTGCAACCCATTACTTGTCCTCTTCTTCCCTCTTGACCATTCCAGGGCTCTGGTTCCAGTGGACGCAGCAGTGAGCATGGTCTGGCACCAGCCCCAGCCTGGCTCCGGCGTCTCTGTGGGCAGCTGCTCTCTGAGAGGCTGATAAGACCGGGTGGTGTTCAGGCTGTGGTCCGTGGCATCCTGGAGGGAGCAGGAGGTGAGTGAGATGATAACATAAGAAAAGCTATGAGTAAGCATGGAGAATGGGGCACAGTAGAACTGTATAAGATTATGCCTGGCATGGGAGAAGATGGATGGAAAATAGGTTTTACAGGATGTGAGGGCGATCTGGCTGCGACATCTGTCACCCCATTGATCGCCAGGGTTGATTCGGCTGATCTGGCTGGCTAGGCGGGTGTCCCCTTCCTCCCTCACCGCTCCATGTGCGTCCCTCCTGAAGCTGCGCGCTCGGTGGAAGAGGACGACCATCCAAGATAGAAGGAGTGTACCGTTCTTCGGTCAAGGGTATACGATAGCTGCGCTCCCCTGCTAGAACCTCCAAACAAGCTCAAGGAAAATAGGTTTTACTTCCCCTCCCATAGTACTAGAACCCAGTGAAGCTGAATACTGGGAAAATTCCTGTGGCATGGTGATGGCCACCAATTTGGATGGTTTTAAAAGAGGATTAGACAAATTAATGGAGATTAAGGCTATCAGTGGTCACTAGCCATGATGGCTTTGTTCCAGCTCCACAGTTGGAGGCAGTGGGCCTCTGAATGCCGGTTGCTGGGAATTGCAAGTGAGGAGAGTTGCCATGGCACTCGGGTCCTGCTTGTGGGCTTCCCACCGAGGCATCTGGTTGGACACTGTGAGAACAGGATGCGGAAGAGATGGGTGCCCTTTGTTTGTGGACTGACGGTGCATGTAGTCCAGCCTTCTTCCCAGGGGGGCCTGTTAGAGGCCCTCAGGAAGCTCACCATCAGGGATAGGAAAGCAACAGATGTCCCCGTTTTTTAACAGTGAGCAATCGGAGGTAGACTGTCTCTGAGCCTGGAGGTTTCCTAATGGCATCCTGTCCTCCATGAACTTATCTGATCTCCTTTGAATGCCATTTTAGCCAGTGGCCCCTATATCCTGCAACAGTAAATTGCCACAAATCCCGCTAATTCTGTTAACCAGTGTGAGAAAGCATATTGAGACCTGGGAGTTCTGTGACTCTTTTCTTCAAAGGTTATTTAAGTGTGTTTGAGGAATTTTGCCTCTCACTGCTTCAGTTCAGTTGGTTTTGGATGACAAGAGGCATAAATTACACTCTTTCAAATGGATCATCCTTGGTTATTGCAGGTGTATTCTGATTTTTAATGATTTGCAGAATTCTCCATCAGCTTTTCTGCTTGACAGAGGTGTGTGAAACTTGAAAGCTTGCAGACTCATAGATCTACCAAAGTTAGTCCAATAAAAGCTGCCATTTTAATGGCATTGTGCCAGCTGCTTATTGAGGAACATTTGGGATCACCTCATTTCCTCTTTACAAACTTAGCGTGTCAAAATGGACTGGAGCACTCCCCCACCCCAGATTTTAGTTGTTGTTATTTTAGCTTTGTTTACTAGATAAGAAATAAAATATGATATGGTAAATGAGTTCACTCTCTAGGGCATTAGAAAATTTGCTAATGCAAAATGAAAATTACCTTTTCAAATTATCCTTATTTGCATGGGAAAACTTACCAGAATTTTTTCCTGAAAACCCCTACTTTGCACACAAAAGGTCCCAGGTTCAACCCCCAGTTAGGACTGGGAAAGACGCCCTGTCTGAAACCTCAGAGAGCTCCTGCTGGTCAATTGCAACAGTAGTGGCTAGATGGACCAATGGCGTGACTTTGTATAAGGTACCTTCCTATATACAGGCACCCTAGGGATTAGAGCAGGTCATCAGAATGTATTGCAATTCAGAATGAGCATCAACTGGAGTGTTCATAGTATCCTAGAACCTAACAAAGAGTCTATCTTGCCTTTGTGCCTTCCAGCTGGGGCTACAGGTGGCAGCAGTGCCGAAGCAGCAGCAGCAGCTGACTGGCGGAAGTGTGATGCTGTGGCCAGGATCCTCTCCACTTGTCCTCAGCAGTCTCTGTCCCTGGAGGATTATTGCCAACAGGTGTGCCCACAGGTATGCCCTTCCTCCACCTTCCTCTCCATTATTCTATCTATATTCTGTGGTGGTCTGTAGTGCAGGGCCTTCCAATTGGGGCATCATTCCTGCAGGGACTGGTGGTGGCATCCATCTGTCTTGAGAGACAATAAAATGCACCTCTGGGGTGAACTCAAACAGCTGGAGAATCACATCGCCCGCTGTGGCTGCAGAGACTGGTAACTCCTGCGTTGTTTTTGCTGTATTTGCAGCACTGAAGTGACCTCTCCAGAGTGTAAGCCTGGGCAGTGTGTATGGAGGTCCTGGGCTACCCAGATGACAAGGACACCCCCCCCCCCACTTGGCCTTGCCAACGTGATCCAAAGGAAACCAGAGCAATCTATTTGTCACCTACTTGACTGCAGGAGTTGCTGGAAGGAAGTGTATAAGACACCATCCAACTGTCATAGGGACTCCAGTGGATTTGCGTAGGGTTTATTCCTTAGCCTTTTCTTCTCCCAGAGATGTACCACAAGGCAGTGGGTGTGGATTTTTCCTCGGGGTTTACTCCTGAAACCTTTCTCATGAATGAGTATATCCACAATGCAGTGGAGGTTTAGTTTTACTTCTCCTAGATGGGCTACCTTCCCAGGTTGATGAGCTCCACCTGCCCTTCATTTCCCTCTACAGCATGTGCAGTAACTGTGGTGGTAACAATGGTAATAGCAATAGTGGTAGTAACATACTACATTTACTACATTTATTACCAAGCCTACACCAGTAGGTCCCAGGGCAGGTTACAACAGTGTAAAATTCAGAATTAAAAACAGTTAAAACAGAGGACAGTCACAGGAATAGGGCAAGTCCTGAAAACACACATCTCAGCTGTCATAGGCCAGACTGAAGAGACGTAATATGAAACTCTCATTGTTTATAGGCCTATTACTAAAAAAGGGCATACTTGCATTTGCTTTTTATTGGCCTATTAATAATGAGAAGCACACGCACGGTTTTAGAAACACTGTTTAATGAAGGATCAGTGGCTGAGGAATAAACAGCACTGGAGAGCAATGCAAATGCAGCCCCCAGCAGTGGCTAAAGAGCAGTCTGTGTACCATTTCTCTCCCAGGTTCTGCAGCTGTTCCTCATTCAGGATAAGCTGACAGCCCATCAGTTCCAGCGAGTTGCCACCACAACTGTCCTCTCCATGGCAAGACAACACCCCCAGCAAGCCAAGAAGCACCTGCTGCGTCCCATACTGGAGCCCCTCCTGCGCTGCTCAGATGATGTGACAGGTAACCGCTTCCTTCTTCTCGACCACCTGGACCAGACTAAGGAATCTGGTGGCCCCTGTGAGAGGGGCAGGTCGCCTTCTTTGTACCTGTCCTGCATCATCGGTTCAGGCTGTGAAAATTGTTTCTTATTTTGTTCAATGACTTCATTACTTGGAATCATTTGCTCTGTGATTCTTGGATATCTCATTTCCTCAGTGACAGAAGCCTGGCGGGCTCTCTCCTAGCAGCCCGTTACAAACTGGGCAGAGCTCCAAGTAACTCATTCTGTACTTTATGGACCATTCTGTTTAATTCAATTGCCATTATTGTGTTGCATTAAATGGAGCAGTCCATAAAAGCGTGATGCATTGAGCACCCTAACATGATTACAGGGGGTGGGTTGCCCTTTTAGGGCTGCAATGACCCATGGTCAGTCCTCCAGGGGGAGAATTGTGAAAGTGGTCATGGTGAGATTTGCCTTTCAAAAGACTTTTATTTATTTTTATTTATTGACTTTATATACCGCCCTATACCCTGAGGTCCCATCAGCTGTTCTGTACTATGTTTTTTGTTTTTTTAAATCCTCCATCATTAATTAATCTTTTGGCATTATTATAGTGAGCGATCCATGGGAGCAGTCAGTCTAAAAAAACCCAACTTAATAAAACAAACAAACAACTGATATATTTGAAGGCTCCCACCCCACAAAAATGCTTTTGAGGAGTTGGACACAGCCTGCAATGTCAACCTCCCTTGTTTTGATGGGTTTTGATGATCTTATTATTCTTTGTTTTGTTCAGAAGTACCGCTGAAAGAGCTGCTGGCAGGGGCTGTGTTGGTGAAAGAGGAGGAGCTCAGTGAGTGTGTGGAAAATGTGCTTAAGGTACATCATTTAACCTTGCTTCCTGTATACCTTGCTAAAACTGAATACTGCAAGCAGGGAAAGCGACCCTTTCAAGAAGTTCTCTTTTCAATTGGACCACCAGAACAGATGGTTCTTCAGCTTCCCACCCCTTCCCTGGGGAAACAAAATTTGTGTCTAAGCAGTTTAAAGAACTTAGCTGGGTGCCCCCAGTGAGAGCCAACTGATGGGTCATATGCTACAATGCCCCTGTGACCTCCTTCCAAAAGCAATGCATGGACTCCTTGCACAGACATGGTCCAGCTGCCTGTTACCTCCCTTCCCTCAGGAAGCAAAGCCTCCCTTGGATGCTGCTGCAAGTTCAGCGCTTGCACAAGAAGCTGAGCTGAATAGAAGACTTGCATCCTTGTCATGTCCTTCCTTGCTCTGCCTGTGATGTGGGACCAAAAAGAAAGGCAGCTGATTCACTGGCATCCCAGTCAGGTGTTTCAAACACCTTATAGCAGCCTTTGCCAACTTGGAGCCCACCAGATGGTTTGGACTGCAGCTGTGTTGGCTGGGGCTGATAGGAGTTGTAGTCCAAGCCATCTGGAGGACATCAGGGCAGGGAAGGCTGAATGCCACTAGTGGTGCTCAAGGAGTAACATGAGGTGCTTGCACCCAGTGGCTGAAGTCCTGGAGACAAAGAAAAAGAAGCATCAGCTGCAGCTGGAGACCTTGAAGGAGCAGATTATCTTCCTTGAGCTGCCCTTTTGAATTTCCCAAAACCAAAACCGATGTGATTATGTTAGCTTCCTAGCTGTTGAGAGCACCCACACCTCCAAGTCCTGAACACTGATGGTGACCTGTTGCCCCATAGCAATCTTGCTTCCCTTCTTCCCCATATCGCATCTCCTAGGACTTGCTCCATGCTGTGCCCTGTACAGACTGGTCTGCCAGATGCAGGCCTCTTGTTTCACCTAGGCTTTTTACCTGGTCAGTTTATAAGTGCATTTACTTTAGAACTGGTGGCAATTAACTTCAGTTATGCTTCTGCATCACAGTTTCCATGCTTAGGATCACAGTGTGTGCGTGCGTGTGCATTCAGCTTTGCTCTTCATGCTCTGCTCGGCTAGGAGTAATTCCCCTTCTCATATGGTGGTGCTAGCCCAGCACTTTGGAAGCATAATCTCTTGCTCATTTTTCCAATTCATTGCCAAGCAATATAATAACTGGCAAGCCTGCATCAGAATCTGCAATTTCTGCATGGGACAATCAGCAGTCTAAAGTAGATGGATAGGGATCTGACCGAGTGGCTTGCCAAGCAAGCAGAAATCACTGAAACGAATAGCGGCTGTACTGCCTCGTGGCTCTGCACACTCCGGCCTGGGCAGGGGAAATCAGCAAAGATCACTGGGGGAAGGTAACTGGAGCCCCTTTGCCTTCTGTCCAGTGGGGCCAGTGCCTGTCTTTTAAAGCCCATGTTGCAGCAGATGCTGCAAGGTAAGAGTCTTCCCACCAAGCTCCTGATTTCAGCTCTTGAAGAGGGGCTTAGAAATCCCTCAGTCTTGATGAAACGGATAGATGCAGTCAGTGGTGGACCTTGGTGGCCTCTCGCCTTCAGTTGGACATCATTGCTGAGGCTCCCCAAAAGCTCAGTGCCCAGTGTGACCGAACCAGTTGCATTCCCCTAGATCCGCCTTGGATGAAGTTTGACCTTTTTGAGAGGAACAGCATGGCCTTTCAGCTGTATCCAGGTTAGCCGGTTGTGGACACAACAGGTAAAGCAATTTTTCTCTTTCTCTGGAGGTCAGCTTGCTTTGCCTTGGTCAGATTCCAACATTTTGGGCAGCACAATCCCATGCGTCAGGCAGCCAAGCCACAAGCCAGCAGTGCTGAAATCTTTGGCAGACACCTTGGCAGTCTGAGCTCTTAAATACTGTGATTGCTCGACAGCGTCTTGGGCAGTAATGATCTGTTATAATGAGCCGGCAGGCAGGAACGGGTCCCAGAGGCCGCACGGTGGCCGCTGTTCCTTCTGCAAATGCCTGGGAGCACAGGGTGGGTGCATTGCTAATGGCAGAGTGCTAGAGCCCTGACAGAGAGGAGATTAAGATGGCAGATTGGAGCTTTGCTTCCCAAGTGTCATCTGATGCCAGAGTGGGAAACTCATCTCAGGCCTTTAGCAGGAAAGCAGCGAGCACAAATAATGCTCATTGAGGATGAGTGGCTCCATGGGGGATTAGCTCAGGCGGAAATAATAGGCCATATTTTATAAAGGAAATCTCTTTCTCACAGAGGTGCTTTTGTGTGTGCACGTGCGTGTGCGTGCTGGGACCAGGGATACCATGAAGGTCTAAGACAATGTGACTAACCAGTAGCCCTCTAGATGTTGTAGGACTCCCAGTTCCCAGCAGCCAGCATGGCTAGTGGTTGGGGTGGTGGCAGCCACAGATGTTCCTTCAGGCCATGGTAGTTCTAAAAAGAGTCTCAGAGCAGTCTGACACCTTTACCCAAGACTATGGCAAATACAGTCGTACCTTGGATCCCAAACGCCCTGGAACTCAAATGTTTTGGCTCCCGAACGCCGCAAACCTGGAAGTGATTGTTCCAGTTTACGAACATTTTTTGGGAACCTGAATGTCCAACGGGGCTTCCGTAGCTTCTGATTAGCTGCAGGCGCTTCCTGCAGCCAATCAGAAGCCATGATTTGGTTTTTGAACATTTTGGACGTGGAACGGACTTCCGGAATGGTTTCCATTCAACTTCCAAGGTACGGCTCTAGATAAATAAATCAAATGGGTGTGTCCTGGAAAAGAAATGAGCTTTCAGTTATGGAAATCTGCATAGGTCCTAGGTTGTCCAGGTTTATCACACCTCTGCTAGCTCTCATTGCCCATGCACTTCCAAGCCCATTTCTGTATCTATAACCTTTATGTTCATTTCTCAAGGGTTATTGCAGAGAGCAGTGCCTCTCAAGGTGATGGCAATTCTTGTGCCCAGCCCTGTTCTGTGTTTCTGTGAGTCATAGTCCACAGGCAAGGCAGGCATGTGCTTCCTGTCTCTCTCCATCCACTCATTCCATGGTGCTTCCTCTCTCGTCTCAGGTGTACGTGGTTGGCAATGAACCCACAGCTTTCCTATTGGACTCTTTGCAGCCTGTGCTAGGAACCATCTTCTCCCTCTGGTGTTTTACCAAGCAGAACGTATCTTTCCTACGGTAAGGTGTGTGACCCAGAGGAAGGGCTCTGCAGTCAAAGACCATCTGATTTCAAAAAAATGCCTCCCACTGCATCTTGGGAGAAACAGTTTCAAGGACATGAAGGCAGGCAGATGACTCTCTCTTAGTGCTGCTGTGACTTCGTAACTTATAAAGTAGCACTATATGTGTTGGCAGCTAAGAAGATCAGGAGAAAAGAACTAGATAAAATAGCGGTCGATTGCAAAGTTGATTCGGATCTTTAAGCTGGCACATTCTACCTGAGAACCCCTTGCTATTCTATCGTATGCAACAAATAATTCTTAGGAGACGTGATCGTGGTTTATTGTGTCTACAGTGCCTGATGTTTTTAAGGTTTTTATGGTTATTGTTGCTTTTCTTTTTGTTTCCTTTGTGAATGATGCCATGGCCTTTGGCTAGTGCAATAAAGTTGATGATGATACTGCTGCTGCTTTGTGTGTGTATGTGTGGCTTGCTTTCTGTTCACAGACAACAAGGCAGTATTTTGTCCTGCACAGCAGTACCTGGAGACCAGACTTCCTGCTCTAAGGAGTTGATGCTGGCACAAGCTGGGGATACAGTTAGGCAGATCATATCTGAGGGAGTTGGATGCTGCTTCTCATGAGAGAGAGGCATCTTCAGGACTTGTCGAGGAAATGGGATTTAAATGTTGGCAGCTGCAGCTCGGAACATGCATGATGAGCCCAGCACTTCTTAATGGTGCAAGGGCAAATGCTGAGGGAGCTCTTGCAAGGGATACAGCAGTGGTGGAGAACCTCCTCCTGCCCAAGAGTTGTGTTCCCTTTGGGGAATCTTCCACAGGCCAGCGGTGGGCATGACCAAAGGCAAAAGTGTGTGTGTGGAGCAATGAATGTAAATGTTACTTTTGTACAGTAGGTTAGTTTCTGCACATACTTGCACAATCTCCTCTATCCTCTATCTTGGCATGCAGGAGGCATCATCAGAATTTAAAGACACATTCCAGCAAGGCAAAAACATGCCTAGCCTATGTGAAATGAAAAGTGAGAGGTGGCCTAGGGAGAGTATTGAGGGTCAGGTACATAGGCCTGGAGAGCTGCATTCAACCCCCAGGCCTGAGGATCCCTTCTCCTGGGATACATGGGTCTCATGTTAAGGAAAGGGTTAGGGTTAGCAATGGAGAAGTCCACTGCCTGATTTGCAGCCTCTAGGACACTTCCAGGTTCACCTGCCCTTTCTCTTCAACCCTGCCAGGTTCAGGTTCGGCACATACTTGTTCTCCCTTGGACTGCCTGGCAGTCACTCATTTCCACATTTCCTTCCTTGTAGCACTCCATGCCAAGAGATCCTGTTATGGTTCTTGGAGAAATGCAAGAGGCAAACTGCACTATCCGTCCTGGAAGGACTTGCAAGGCTTGGAGGAGCCACCCACCTGCTCCATCCGCTCTGTCAGTTTCAGGCAGGCAGTGAAGGGGGCGCTGTAGTCACCATCAAAGAGACTATCAGGTGAGAAACTGCATGTGGTTTTCCAGTCCTGTGTGGCTGCAAGCTGATGTGGTGGCTGAACTTGTTCTGGGGGTGGTCTTCTCAAAGCAGAGAAGATGGAGCCTTGTGGCTGTCTGATTTCCAGGGTTGCCTGTCCTGTGTCTTCTCTGGAAGTGGACACAGCAAGCTCCACCACCTCAAAATACCTTTCTGGAAATGTGAATCTTTCAGATAAGGTGTTTGTGAAGCTTCAGGCTCGTTGGCACAGGTGGCATGCTGGGGGAAGAGGGCCACAGCTTTTCTTGAGGCTGGCCAGACTCGTGTCACCTGCATTCATGTATAAGTAGTTGCAGACTGTGAAGTGGAGTGAGTGCTTCTGTCTGGCTCTTTGAGCAAGTAACAGGACATATGGAGGTGTTGCTTCACTTATGTGTCCTTAAGAGCAGTTGTGTGTACAGTATGTGCATACCAATTTGCAGAAGGGTTGCAAAGGGATAGGGCTAACAGTGGCTACATTCTCCCTCTGCTTTTAGAGACAGTCTGCTTCTGAATTACCAGTTGCTGGGATCACAAGTTGCACAAGTGCTGTTGGGCTCAGGTCCTGCTTTTGGGCTTCCCATTGAGGCATTTGGTTGGCCCTGTAAGAACCAGGTACTGGACCAGATGGCCCCCTTTGGCCTGATCCAGTAGCTAAGCTCTTCTGATGTTCTCATTTCTGTGTGAATGAGTGCTGATGTAATGACGAAATGATGAAACAGTGTGAAGCCCCAAGCACTGGCGAGTGATGTGCTGGAAGAAAATGGAAGACTCATCAAAGTGGAAAGAGAAGGGAATCTGGAGCTCTTGTGGGCCTTATCTGGGACTTCCAAAGTTCTCCTTGCCAGAGGCTCAAGTAACTGAAACTGAAAACCACAAAGCGGTCAGCTACAGGGGCTGCGGGGAGGGCTGCCTTTGAGGAGTAAGCAAATGAACAGAAGCGAAAGCTCAAATTCTAAGCCCAAGAACACCCAATGACTGCTGCATGCACTGATGGTAAACACTCCCAGTATGCTAATAGAAGGCTACAGGTAGGGTTGCCATATCTTGAAGAGCAAAAAAGGGGACACATTTGCCAACTTCTACTTTTAACTATGGATCGCTATGACAACACTACCCATGAAAAAGAGGGTGTGTCCTGGAAAAAGAGGACATATGGCAACCCTAACGGGAGAGAAGGGGAACCCTGTTTTTGGAGTCTAGTTTATCACCTAGGCCATGTGCTACTCAGTGCAGCAGTGCTACTCAGGTGGGTGGGGGGAGACATTTACAGATCTCTATTGCTGCTCTGTGCTGAGAACCTCACCCCAGCATATGTGACTGAGCTGAAGGGGCCCACTCCAGCTCCCACAGCACCTGAATCAAACCCTTGAGAATCAGAGGGCGAAGGTGCACTCTGGCCTCCCAAGTGTGCAGTGCAAGCTCCGTGCTTTCCCCTTCTTGTTCAACCAATTTCAATGTCAGATTTTCCCACTCACAAGCCCATGTATGGGCGCTGTGTTTTATAACCTGGGATTATTTTTGTTTTGTCTTTTTGCAACCATTCCTCTGTTACCTGGTGGTTTCCTGTCTCGCTGAAGGTGCTAATTAACTTCATAATGTTATGGTGGTGGTGTTTTCACCAATTACTGGTGTAATGAATGGTAACTTCGCTTTGCACATAATTGTCACAGACTGGACTTTTTATATTTCTTAGCCATTTGGTGTCCAGTTCACATTTGTCCTCCCCACTCCTGACACCCCTACCTGCCAACTGAAGATAGCTATTCATACACCTCCAGTCCATGAACACTTGTGCCTTATTTGCTAGCCTTTTAAAGTGCCACAAGCCTCTGCTGATTTAGTGTGTTGCCAAAGAGTTGCCTCTGTTTTCTCTTGAATGCTGGGCTTGCAGTGTGAGTTGACTTGCAGAGTTGAGCCTCCACTCTTGCTTTCCACGAGTTTGCCATTCATGTGTGTAAAATACTTCACCTAAATCACCTCATTGTGATCCTAACAGCAGCCGGGTAAAGCAGGTTAGTGTGATTATCCCCTGTTGCAGATGTGGGACTGACACAGAGAGAGAAAGAGAGTGGTGTACGGCAGAGGCAAGATTCAGATGAGGAATTTCCTTATCTCTTAGCCTAGCCTTCCCTAACCCGGTGCCCTCCAGATGTTTTGGACTGTAACTCTCATCAGCCCCAACATCATATGGCCATATTGGCTGAGCTGAGGCTGATCGGAGCTATAGTCTAATACATCTGGAAGGCCAAGGCTGGTGAAGTTTTTCTTAGCCATTCTGCCATGCTTTGTTCTTTTATTTTTCAAAACATGAGTGGTATCTTTCCATTTTAAAAACTCCCAGGGTGGCCAATACCACCAAAAACAAAAAACACCTGGCAGCAAAACCCAATGTTCGTATATTTAGCCCCACAAACTTCTCTGAGAAAACTTGGGCCTCTTGTGCTAGTCAAAGCACAAAATCTAATCCTATTAACCAAGGTAGCGGGGAGTGTGGGGAGTGGAAAACCTGTCCCAGTAAGTAGCTCACATTGCATGCTGTTAGAGCATTGCTGCAGAACATTGCTGTCAACAGGCCTGTGATCTTCCTGCACACAGTGAGGGAGAGCAGGCATGCTTTTGGGTGGCTACCCTCTCAAATCAACTTTCTAGGCAGACTGCTGGACTCTTGGCTTTGCAGTGTGAAACACTACCCCCGGATATGGTGTCCTCCACATGTTGTAGGACTGCAACTCCTGCCATGGCCGTCCTGGCTGGGGCTGATGGGAGTTGTAGTCCAAAACATCAGGAGGACACCAGGTTGGGGAAGGCTGCTGTAGAGCTGTTCAAGTGCTTCTTAAGATTGTTGATTAGCAACACAGCTGCCTGCTCTTGGTGGCTCAAAAGATCCTCCCTCTGTTAAGGAGCTGGCCTGAGGTCACTTGCAGAAGGATGGAAGAGGAATGTAAGATGCTCAGAGTTGCTGCCAGGAAAGCTGTGACTCCCCTTTGTGAAACTTTTGCCTCTTGTTTCACAGCGATGAAGACGAGGCTCTCTACCAGAAGGTGTCCTCTGAGCAATGGCAGCTGGAGCAGCTTGTGGAGCTGCTCTCTCGCTGCCAGAGCAGCGGCTTAGCCGGAGACTTCTTCCTCTGTTGCCTAAAGGTAGGGGGTCGTTTGGCATCTGGGCTGCTTCATCTTGGCAGTTGCTTCAGATAACCACAGGTGGTAAGAAAGATCCTTCTCTGCTTGAACATAGGGACATAGGAAGCTTCCTTATACTCAGTCAGACTACTGGCCCATCTAGCTCAGTAGTGGCTACACCCTGGGATGCCTTGAATGATGGTCAAGGGTGCTTCAGGCAACAGTGGCCTCTGTGCCTCTTTCCTTCCCTCCCTCCTCTGATGTCCTCTCACATCTCTGGCTCCCAAAGGCTTGCATGACTGTTTGTTGCAGCAGCCCTGGCTATAAGCTCCCCAGGTGAATAATGCCTCTGGGGCTGGCCAGGGGGTGCTTCCCAGGCCCCTGTGGGGTAATGTGAGGAGGCACCTCTCTTTGGGGCACGAGGGACTGCTCAGAGACCAGGGGTGGCAGCCCAGAGGACTCCCAAGGAGAAGGGAGAAAAGAGGAGGTTGAGGGAACACTCCACAAGGGAGGCTGTTCGAAAAGTGGTGAGGGGCTGCCAGTTCTACAGGCAAGAGGTGACATAACTGGGCTCCTGAGCCCCACAGGGGTGCCACAGAAAGAATGTAGTTGGTCAAGGGAGCCGTGGACCCAAAAAGGTTGAAAACATCTGGGCTACACTAATGGACAGCAGTTCTCCAGGGTTTCAAGCAGGAATTTTCTCCCAGTCCTACCGGGAGATGCCAGGGACTGAGCCTGGAACCTTCTGCATGCAAAGCAGATGCTCCACCACTGAGCTACCATCAGCCCATCTGTGGTTTTAAGGGACACCCCCCACCCTTAGGCAGGCAACATTGGAGAAGAATCGAAGAAGTTTGCAAAAAAGAAAACCCTTTTAACAAAGTGGGTTCCTCAACTCCTCCTCAAGTCTCTAATGCAGAGTGATTGTTCTCCCTCTGCAACATCAACCCTTCAAAGATACTTTCAGGGATGCAAGAGGCAAAATGATGCAACTAGACAGTCAGGCATCGGCTCTGCAAGAGGCAGTCTTTGGTGAGTGATGAGTCAGTGATGGAGATGCAAAGCATGTGAGGTTCGGCCTGTTTGTTGAAAGTTGTGAACTTCCTTTATTGTGCAGTTCTTCTGAAATGCAAAAAAGCAAGGAATGGCTTTAGTGGTTCGTGTGGGGCATATAGTTGGGAAGAAAGATGCTCTGGAAATTCGCTGGAGCCCCTTTTGAGTGAAAGCAGCTAATTAAAGTATGTGCATACTCCTGACTGAAGTTTTGCTGGTACAAATATTGCAGTGTTACAGATGGATGCTAATGGCAGGGGTTTTTGTGTCTGCCTTCACAGAGGACCATGTCTGCAAAAGACACCAGCAGTGTCAATGTGGGAAAGGGTTAACTGCTGTTTCTTCTGGGGCTGTTTTGACAACAGGAGAATCTTTGAAGTGTAATTGTGGGTTTCACAGCTGCGAATAATCCCTCTCCAGGGGGAGGGGGCTTCCTGTTTGTGGGTGGGTATCCATCCAGCCCTCCTCTACTTGTTCTCTGTGTTTACTATTCAACAATATTTACTTAATAATAAACAATGTGCTGGTCAAAGTGCACTGACATGCCAAAGCAATATATATGTGCCTTTTCCTATGTGCATTCCTCTGATTAAATGCTTGGGGTTTTTTTCTTCTTCCATTCTGCCCCCCTCCCTCTGACAGGAGCTGACACACATGGCTGGGCAGGGTGCTTCTAAAATGGAGTCTGCCCCGCTCTCCTCCTGCAACAACCCCCTGGACCTGGAGCAGTGCTGCAACCCTGGCCTTGAGCAGCAAGAGAGGCAGCTGCAGGTGCTGCAGTTGGTTGGCATGATGTGTGAGAGGATCTCGGATGCGCTGTTCACAGACATCTCACAGGTTTGTTGAGGCCGTGGTCTCCCGAGCTGCAGTCGGACAAGAAGTCTGCGATTGGGAGGGGAGTTTGCCACATCACCTATTGGTGGTGACTTCAGGGCCAGCAGAGGGTTTTTTAGAGGCCCCAGGCTGAGTGATTCTTGGGAGCAGCCTGGGTGGTCACAGAGGAAGCGGACTCCCCTCCTCCTTCCTTAGGTGCCGCACCAGTTTCACTAGGCTAGGTGGCCAGCAGAAAGGGGTGGGGGAAGGGCTGTGTTAATTTCAAGCCTTGGAAAGCTGAGGAGGTTGCTCAAAATGCCTGGTTGTCAGATTTGGCGCTGGCAGGTGGGGTGGGGGAAAGCAAAACTGTCAAGTGAGAGAAGCTGCTTTGGGTGCAAAGTTTTCTTCTGAGACCTAGAAAGAACAAAGGTATCCAATAGTCTCCCACAAAAACAGACTTATTGAGTGCACAAAACCTAATCTTCCTCCCTCCCTTTGTCTTTTACTTGGATAATTAGGCAGTTTGTTGAAAAGACAAGCATGTCAAGGAAACCCAAAGGAGTTTGTTTTCCCCAGGAGGCGGCTGGTTAATGGATTTAGTTACTAAACTCCCCGCCGCCACCTCCCTCTTTGCCCTCCAGATACACCTGGTACCAGACACACCTGGCAGGGAGAATTTGCTTGGGCCCGGGCTTAAAATTGCCTGTTCTGAGATCAGAAAAAGAGATGGGTGCAATGCCCAAAGGGAACCAATACTAACAGTAATTTGCCATGCTGCCGCCCTAAGAAAGAGAGGGGAGATCTCTTGGCTCCCTGAGGGTTTTATTTTATTTAGGGTAGAGAAATTCAAGGGGACGTTGACTTCCCTGCCAGAGGGCTGCCTAGGTTCATGTTCAGAGGTGCATACAATGATGGACAACCATGGCCCTCGCATCCTGCTTGAAGGCTTCCCAGAAGCATCTGGGTAGCTGCTGGGAAGGGACATAGCTCAATGGAAGACGAACCTGGTTTTGATCCCCAATGCTTCCAGATAGGGATGAGAATGTACTCAGTTTGGAATCCTGGAGAACCCCTGGCAGTCAGTGTAGACAGTCCTGGGCTAAATGGACCATTGGTCTGACTTGGCATAAAGCAGCTTCCTAAATTATTGATCCAGCAGCACCAACCAGCATGGCCAGTGGTCATGGATTATGGGGGAGGGGGGTTGTAGTCCAACAACATTTGGAGGGTGACAAGTTCCCCATCCCTGACAATAAGCCCTTGTGAGTTGCATTCTGCTACATGGCTGTTTGCATGTCTAGAGAGTCCTACATTGCTGCACTTTAAACCCACTCTCTGGGGTTCCAAGTCGTTACTACACATGGTTTCAAAACCCACAGATGGGCAATACCTTTATTAAGATAGACCCAAACTGCTGGTACTGTTTCCATAGTCAAGGGGCAAATCCAGGCTGATATCAGCAGAAGGAGAATTTCTGGTCCTTGGCAAGGATGGGAGTTGTTGACATTGCAGTTCCTTGCAGAAACCCAGTGGTCTGTGAAGTGGCCTGAGGTTGTCAGTGATGGAGTGTAGCTGAAATGCCCCCAGAATCCTTTGAGTAATAACTTCAGGATAAGAGTCCTTAATTTTGATTGTGTAAACAAGCTTCTGGTTACACTCTGGAGAGTTTGTTGAGATAGATGTACAGTGTGTCTTTGAGGTCTTGGCAGTCTTTCAGCCGAATGACATGATAATCTCCCTTTGTTTCTCTCTCTCTAGGTTGTGGAATTTGTGGCAACAACTCTGCAGCGGGCTTGTGCAAGTCTCACTTGCAGCTCAGGGGGTAGCACAGTGGAGGCCCAGACACTGAGTATGTCTATGGGACTGGTGGCTGCCATACTAGGAGGGGCAGTGCAGGTGAGACTGTGGGGCAGTCGGGAGGGATCAGGGCTGGTTTGCTCTTGTGCCCCTGCTCTCATCCCTGTGACAGAGAGACCATCGTATGTGTAGCCTAAAGATGGCTGCAATGGAAAGAGCCTAAAGATGGCTAGCTGAGCCAGTGGAGCCAGGCCCTGGATCTCTCTGTCATATCCTGATGGAATGGTTGTTGCTAGATGACAGTGGAAGTTTTAAAAGTCGCTGCCTGGTGGGTTTGGTCCTAGACATCAATTTATTCTTTCCTCTCCCATAGCCTGTGTTTTTACACTGGCCCTAGCAAAACTTGCACCACCTCTTGCTGAAGTCGGATGTGGTTTCCAGAAAACCCTTGAGTGATGAAGATGATCTTATTTACATAATTTTCCTCCACTCTGGTTTACACGCAAGGCAAATTGCAGAAATCTATGTACTACTATAATAATGCCACATTAAGAAGCTGCTTAAAAATAAGTTGTTGGGGAGGGGCAGATGGTTCTTGGTGTGGTAACAATGCTGGGTGCAGCAGTGGGTTGTCCAGATTTCAAGTGGACAGTTTCCAGCATATGTACTGTGAATTCTGCCCATCCTGGCTTGCTCTTCAGCTACTTTGCAATCCACCACCTGAGATGTTCCCCAAGGCCCTTAGCACGAGTCCCAGAAAGCGGCTCCTTTCCCACCCCATCCGCTCTTTGCACCTGTAGGCTTGGGGCATGATCTTATCTCCCCTGCCAGATCCTTCATATACACCCATAACGGTAACCACAGCAAAGGCTTCCTTCCTACAGTTCCTTCCCCTGACACAGCCTCCCTTGTGCCCTGGGGAAAGTTCTCAGGAGAAGCCCTGATTCTGTCTTTCTTTGTGGCTGGACTAACATGCTTGATGATCTCTCTGCAGCTGAAACCGGCCGACTTTGCTTCCCTGAAGGGGCTGGTGCCCCTGCTGGAGGATCTCTCCCACGTTCATCCAGAGCCTGTCATCCAGGAGCTTGCTGCTGACTTGCGTATCACCATCTGCACCCACGGAGCTTTTTCCACAGAGACAGTCAGCTCTGCTGCGCAAAGGACCCTGGGCAAGAGTGATGCAGGAGTGGCAGTCAAACCAAGAGCTCCCGTGAGACAAGGCCTCACCAAAAGGCCCCCTAGAGAGACCTCCAAGCCCAAGGCAGCTCTGCCACAGGACCACATGGAGAGCAGCTCGGGCACATACCCCATTTCCAACCCGCCAAGAGGGCCTCTGGCTGGGGAGTCTGTTGCAGAGCCAGGCTGTGGATCTCAGGACCTGCAAGAACTTCTCTTATCAGTTTATGACCCAGACATTCCAGCACGAGCAGCTGCCTTGCGTTGTCTTTCCCGCTTGATAGAGCAGAGGGACTCTGAAGCCCTGAAGATTCAAGAGAAGCTGCTGAAGGTAGACACTCAGAGTACACTGTGGCAGCCCTCTGAGAACACCCACGAGGCTGCAGTGCGCGCGCACCTTCATTGCTTTCATACTCCCTTTAATGATGGCCTGTCTAACTAAGGGTGTTCCTGCATGGAAGAACTCACTTTGAAACTCTGGCATAGGCAAGGCTATTGCTGGTGGTTTAAGTAAACCTGATCTTTGCCAACCTGCTGCGTGCCAGAAGTTTTGGACTACAGTTCCCATCAGCCCTAGCAAGCTCAGCTGTTCTGGCTGGGTCTGATGGGAGTTGTGGTCCAAATCTAGAGGGCACTGGGTTGGCAAAAGCTATTGTAACCACTTCTAGATACCTGCATGCCTTTTATCGCAGGGGGCGGGCAATGTGGAAGTTGAATTTCTAAGTCACTAGCATTTGCTCTCCAACAGATAGTAGTTGTCAGTGCCCTGAAAAGTGAGGGAGACCCTTCTCCTTTTTGGTGGGGTTTGACCCTCTGTTTTCTTCCTTTGGTACATCATGCCAGGGGTACTTCTAGTTTGAGTTAACACAGGCTGGTGTGGCAGGGCATCATCCACATGCTGGCTAAGACACCTCTCTCCCATTGGTTGAGGAAGCCAGTTCTAACCATGGACATCTGACCCTTCTCTCTGTCAAAACAGTCAAATCCATTCCATGATGAGTTCCAAAAACTTCCAGGATTCCTTCTTCCCTGCCTAGACATCAACTGCCAGTTAAGCTGACATAGGAAGCCACCTTATACAAGGCAGACCCTTGGTCCATCTCACAGTTTTAGGCTGGGGGTCTCTCCCTGCAATACTTGGAGATGCCACTAGGGATACAACCTGGGGACACCTTCTGCAAAGCAGATGCTATACCACTGACTGTTTTCAGTTAGCAAAAACTCTGGATTTTTTGGTTAGGGTGTGACATGAGGGATGTAGGAGATACTGTCTTCTGTTGGGAAGGCATCAGCATAAGGCTGTGAAGACTATTCTACTTGAATGCAAGTTGGGTGATTCTTGGACTTTATCCTTCCAGGTTTTTTTGGAAAATTTGGAGCATGAGGATTCCTTTGTTTATCTTTCTGCTATCCAAGGTAAGCAGGCAGAATCTGGCTGTTTGTGTCGAGTTCTGCTGAGAATGAAAATAGAAGCTTTTTGCTGTCTAGCCAGACTAATTACGTAGCGGCCAACACCAAGCTCCATGTCTGTGGAAAGTTGTGCTGCTTGGACATGAATTAAAAAAAAGGACAGATGCCTGGCTGGATCAAGCCAAAAGCCCCTCTAGTTTAGGGGCACTAAGATCTCCCACCCTCACTCCTAGGAATGGGAGGTGTTTGAGGGGTTGCTTCTGACCAGCTTCTACTTTTGATTTTTGTGTGTTGAGATGTGGAGTTTCACAACACTACTCAATTTACTGGAAGAAGAGGAGTGAGGGGCGGCCATTAATAAAATCAAGAAGCCCCACAACCTGATTCGCTCCAGTTTTAGCCCCATCCACTGGGTTACGTTTCTAAAAATCAGCTAAAGTTGCTGACATAAAAGAAAAGTGTGACTCTCTAGTAATTCAAATGCTGCTTCACGGCTCAGTGGCTCTGCTGAGCAAATGCTGTTTTCCTTATCCCAGGTGAAGGAGGCATTTGTTCTCCAGAAATGGCTGGGAGACAGTTAAGTGTTGCTCTGGAAAGGTACTAAGCGTGAAGATGCTGGGCATGTGACCACAGTAGAGCCTCAGCTGACATCAGGTACATAGTCTTATGCTGAGTCAGTCCATTGGGTCACCTAGCCAAGGATTGCCTCTACAGTGACTGGCAGCAGCCCTCCAGGGGTTCAGGCAGGGAGTTGTTCCTTTCCAGCCCCACCTGGGAATGTGGGGATTGAACCTGGAACCTTGCACATGCAAAGCAAGTGCCCTACCACAGAGCCACAGCTCTTCCCTGAATTCTTCTTGGTCATCTGAAAACTGGAATTGGCCTGGTCTCATTGCCAGTTATACTGGTCTGTGCAATTTGCTTGGACATCGTCCTTCCGATCAACTCTCACTTGCTCTCCTGTCCATTGGCAGCATCTCTGCTCTCCTCCTTTTAGGAGAAGCCACCACTAATTCCTTGAACAACGCAATCTCTCACTGGCTTCCTTCTGAAGAATAGCAAGGTGATCTGATATAAGCCAGGCAAATATGCTATGCAAATATTGAGCTGGCAGCCAGTGTCCCTGGCTGTCTTCTTAGGAAACGAGCACTGTGGCATCCTGTATTCAACAGAATTGTGTTCCCTATTACTTCATCCCTTTGTACAGTGTGTCCTGGAGGAGTTGTTCCAAGGTAGCCCCCATACTTGTGTGTTGGCAGTGGTAGCAGGGCGCTGGATGAATGCTGTGTATGTCTCCGGGTCCATAATTAATCAGCTGCTGTGTACAGATAGTGCAGAAGGAAAGAGGAACATTCTAGGCTAAACTCAAGATTGCCACACAGGGAGGTCTGAGATGCTGTGGTTTCTTGGAGCAAAAGGAGTCCACCTTTTTGCCTTGGTACAGTCAAACTTCAGTGGCTCTTCACCAGTTGCCCTGTTAAGGCAGATGGCAACCAGAGAGAGAACTTTCTCAGAACATCACCCCAATTTGGCCATTCTGCTGGTCTGAGCCAGGGGCAGTGCAGGGAAGGAGCACACTTGCACCATACTTCCAGTCCTGGTGGAGCCGTGTAATCCTGATGGCTGTGTTTTAACCTCCAGTGTTGAAGGCAGTCTGCCTCTGAATACCAGTTGCGGGGAATCACAAGCAGGGAGAGTTGTTGCAGTCAGACTTGCTTGCTTGCAGACTTCATCAAAAGCATCTAGTTGGCTGCTATGAGAACAGGATACCTGACTATATAGGCCTTTAACCTGATCCAAGAGCCAACTCCTCTTGCAGTCTAGCATAACAGTGGTATGGGATTCTTCTTCCCATGTATTTATGTGTTGTGGGTTTTTTATCTTGTTTTTGAAAACTGTCCTGGAAGCTTCACTGCAGAGTAGCATATATTTTGAGCTAAATGGAGGCTGAAAGAGGCCTCCCACCTCTTTTTCATAGAGACAGAGGCGAGGAAAGTGGGACAGTAATAGTATCCACCACCAGCTTTCTGGGCCGATGGATTTTTTCACTGTTTCTTCTCGGGATTCCTTGGCACCCTCAAAGTGTAAGGAGGCATTTGGGTGCGAGCCAGCTCCCTTTCCTCATTGTGCAGTGCAATTCATAATAATTCCGATTTTTATCCCAGTAACATCCTAAGGGCTCAGGATGAGTAACAAACACTTATTTAAAGTACTGTGGGGTTGGGCAGGAAGACCCATAAATAAGGTGATGGATGGATAAAAAAATCTCCCAGTTGCTTCAGGAGGAGGAAGTCATCAACCCTTGCAAAGTTCATGCTGCACCTTTTCTGTGCAGTTTGTATAGGGCACCTGGGAAGTCCCAGCAGGAAGCCCCTGGCTCAGACTCCTGTCAGGTAGAAGAAGGTGGGAGAGAGGGAATAAAGAGGACTTGCTCTTCTGGCTGCAACAGCCAAAGAGCTGAAGGGGGAACCTCCTTGGCCTGCCTTTTCCTTCCTGTACTTGTGTTGGCTTGAGCCTGTGAAGGGCTCATGTGTGCCCTGCAGGCGAAAGACATCTTGCCACTCCCACCAGTGACATGGAAAGCATTGATCCTTGCACGTTTAGCAACTTTGCGATGGCTTTGATGAACCCTCCCACTTTGCCAGGGGGGCTGAGTCAGAAGCAAAGTGCTAAGCTCAGCTTGGAGAGTCATGTTGGCATTGCCTCAAAAGGGCTGCGACGATGTAGGGGAGAGGCTAAGATGTGGGGCAGCTGTCACATCTTACCCGCTGCCCTTTCCCCCAGAGAGCCATCTGGCTGCCAGCACACATGCACCCCATTCCAGAACACACATCTCCCTACCATTTCCAGCTAGACGAGCAGCTGAAAATAAGCAGGGCAGGAGAGACTTCAGTCTTGGCCAGGTAGCCTCTGCCACTGACTCACTGCTTGGCATCCCCAAAGATGCTCCAGGCCCCACAGTCTTCCCTCCCGCACCCCCCACATAAAAGTATTGCTGTCTCATTGCAAATTTACTAGCCCATTGCTTTTCAAGCCGGAAATGAGTAACATGATTGTTCTCAAAAGAAAAGGCGGAGGGAAGCACAGAGCCAGGATATTGGCAGGTTTCAGCCAGTCTGAACCACAGGAAGAAATTGTAATTGTACCTTGGATGTGGTCCTTGAACCTGCTGTTGAAAATGTGTGGTTCACATGTATTGGATATTTTGCGATGGACCCACAGTTAAAAAATAAACTTGGAAGCGGAATTTTGCTTTACGCTGCTTTGAGCCCCCAGAGCTTTAAAGTGTCCAGAGCACTGTTTACTGCACCCAGAGTGGGGAACAGAGTCCTATGTGATTCTCAAGACTCTCTGGCAGATGGTATCACAGAGAAAGCACACACCTTACCTGCTGCAGAAGAAAGCAAGCCTAAACAACTGAGAAAGGGGGCAGGATCATTTCACTTCCAGCATAACCTTTTTTGGCACAAGGGCCACATTCACCCTTGGCCACACTCTCTGAGGGCCAGAGGTGGGTGTAGCCAGGCTGCACACTCTCATGTACACACAGCCTTCCCTGCCCCATCTGTAGTGATTGGAGTGTTGGACTAAGCTGGGAGACCAAGGTTCAGATCCCCATGCAGCCATGAGATGCTTGCTGGGTAACCTTGCATCAGTTGGTCTCTCAGCCTAACCTACCTTACAGGGTTGTTGTGAGGATAACATGGGGAGGGGGAGAACCATGTATACCACCCCGGGATCCTTTGGTGCACTGTAAATGTTAAACAAATACATAAATTAGGGTTGCCATATTTCAAAAAGTAAAAACCAGGACACCCTGAAAGTTGTTGAGCTCTAAAAAGGCCAAAAAATGCAGTTGTTCAATTGACTTGCCTAGGATCCAGGACAAACCACCACCTTACAGCCCTACATAAATGAAAATCTTTCTGGATCAGCAGAAGGGGGCTTATTGCCCCCTCTGTTAATGTTGTGGTGACCAAGGAGGGGGCAATTTGCATCTGTTCCTGAGCATTGCCTGTTCCAGCACTGTGTCTGCTTCACTTCCCCACACTTTTGACCCCACTGCCAAAGTTGGTGGGGTTTTGGCTGGGGACTGAAAAAATTGCTTGAAGCTTGGGGGGGGGGGGGGCGGCGGCAGATCAGGCCTCAGAGCTGGAAGTTGGCCACCTGTGCCCTAGAGCCATAGGCAGCTCCAGCTGAGCCAGTTTAGGGGCTACCTCAAATGGCCTCATTGGAGCCTTTTTCCTCTCCATGGTTCTGTTCCTGGAGGAGGAAGAGGAGGAAGTTTCTCATCTTCTTCAAGCCAACTCTTTAAAGAGGAATTCTGCTCCCCTCTGCCCTAGAGCTCCCTGTTCCGTTTTTTTTCCATGTGGGTTTCCCCACACAGCTTTTTGTTGTCAGTTTGGGCCTTGGGCTTGGGCAACTTGGCGGTTGGAGCCCTGTTCCCGGGGAGGCCTTGGGCAAGCTCTGGCGTGTGCCAGCCTCAGCTCTTAAGGTGGAAATATCCCCATGTGTGTTGTGAAGATGAAGTGCTGCCTCCTATGCCAACCTTTTCTGCAACAAGCTCCCGTCCATGGCTTTTCCTTTTGCCCTTTCAGACAGAAGCTTTAAGGGCTAAACTTTGGCTTGGTCCAGGAGGCCTGGACTAAGGGGATACATTATTTTTCCTTTCCAAATTAGTCCAGGTAATTATATCATATACGATTCTTCAGGCTGTGAACTCTCATTTATTTATTTATTGCATTTATAACCCACATTTTCGCCAAGGAGCTCTATGTGGTGTACATGGTTCTCCTCCTCCTCAATTAATCCACACAACCACCCTATGAGGTAGGTTAGGCTGAGAGGCAGGCCTAACCTAGCATGGGGATAGGAAGCCTTGGATCTCTGTCAAGCACAGCAACAGGTGCTTGAGTTCCCAAATGGAGCCTAGTCATCCCACTCCACCACCAGCTGACAATGCCCTTAGCAGATGTAACAATCCCATAATACCTATTTTCCCAACGACCTGCTGCTTCTAATCCCCAGGGCATTTTCCTCCCTCCTCCTCCATTTTTTCTTCCTGTGCCCAGAGGCATGTCTGATCTGGAACTGGAGATCAAAGGGATGTGAAAGACAGCTGCATCCGCATCATCTCAAAGGGTTGAGGTCGTAACCTGGGCCTTCAAGGCCAAATCAAACAGCTATTGAACTAAAGGTGTTGGGCATGGCCCAGTAGGACCTGGGCTGTTTTCACAGCTCTGATGGTTCTGTGGTGGAACTTGCAATTAAGTGAAGCGTGCTTCCTCCCAACTGTTTACTCTGGCTTGACTGTAGAATGCTGCCATGACTTCTTGGAGCAAGGCTGTAGGACACACAACACTTCTAGGAGCACAATTCAGAAGGAACACCTTGATTCTAGTTCTCTTCAATGGGCCAGTTAGGCTTGATTCCCTGGTGCTGCCCTTGCCTCTTCCAGGGGCAGTGACTCACATGACATGAACCTTTGTAAGTAGCACCTTTCTGCTATTGTGATTTGTGGATGGCATCTGATGAAGCCGGTCTTTGCTGGCTCATCTCTGAGGACATCCAGAACTTTGCCACCTTGTTGCTGCACATGAATGCAGCTACCTCTTTGGGAATGTGGTCTTTTTGGCACAGCCACCATCAGGACAAAGTTGAAGCTGATTAAGTTGGCATCTTTTGTTGCTGCCTATGACAACCTGGTGCTCTACATATATTTTGGATTACAACTCTCATCAGCTTCAGCCAGGGAAGGCACCAGGTTAGCAAAGGCGTGTGGTGCTTTGCCAAGCCAGGGGTTTCTAGTTTCCTGTAGGTCAATTCTGCTTCAGAGGCAATTCTTTCCCACGTGTTGGGAATTCCCTTTTTGAGGCTTGTTCTGGTTTGTTTTGCCTTGCAAGAGAGCTGTATTAAGCTGGCAAAGCTCCCACACTGCCAACAGGGCTGAAGAATTGAGGGTTTTTCAGTTGTTTCTGGACTATAGCTTCCATCCCTGCTAATCATGCTGTCTGGGACTGATGGGAGATCAACAACATCTAGGGAATCCCCACTCCCAGGATAAGGCAATGTGGCAATAAGGCTATTATAAAACCCTTTGGACAAGGGCAAAAAATAAAATCTGAATAATTAGCCAGATGGGCAATAAAAGATCACTTTAAACTATTCTACCTTTCTTAGGCACATTGCTCAATCCTTCCAAGTCCTCTGTGTGAATCTGCTTTTCAATCTCTCCTCCTTTCTTTTGAGGCAGTTTTTCCTCTGCTATCCCCTCTGGATTTAGAATTGGAGAGCTGGGAAAGGGCTCAAAAAGCCATCAGTTCAAAGTATCCCCACTAGCATCTTGGACATCGGTCCACACAGTTGCCAATGCCTGCCTTCTATGTCACTCCCTGGTGCTTCTCTTTCTCCTGATCTTCAGGTGTTGTGCTGCTGTCGGATGCTTTCCCAGAGCAAATCCTGCCCTACCTGCTGGCCCAATATGGGAGCGCTCATCCAGGCACACAGGAAGCACAGACGGTCGAGACCAGGATGAAAGTGGGCGAGGCCCTGATGCGCATCACACGGGCACTAGGTGAGTTTGCAGCTCCCACTGGGAATTTTGTGCCAGAGCTGCTCCAGCAGCGTGTGGAGCACCAGAACATGTGGCTCTCTGAGGAGGCCTATGCTGGCTTTATAATCACACTTGTCCAGGAAGTTGTGTAATGCTCATTTACTGGTATAAAACCCACAACTGGTTGTACTAAGTGCAGAGTGCCAAATAGCATTAATGTTCCTTGGCAGCTTGGTACCCAGCCTTCACAATCTACAGATGCCTCTAGCTTTGCTGTTCAGTGTGTGGGCAGAACACCCCACCTGGACAGAGCCGTCCTAGAAGAGATCCCTGCTCCTTCTTCCACAGCAGCATCTTTGCCTTCAGGTGCCTAAGCATCAGGGGAGGTTACTGTTTGGACCCACCCAGGTCAACCTCCCCTGGCTTTGGAGTCACGTCCTCTGGCACAGATTGGAGTAACACAGCATGCCCTGCCCTTACAAAGGAAAATTAGGCATGTCTAAGGGAATGAGTCACCTCCTTTTTCTAGGCCTCAAGTTGTATTAGAATCTGTGCATGCTATTTAACGGCACTATTAATTTTCTCCTTGCTTCATTTCCCCATAAATGGAAGTTCAGGAATTGCCCACCGGTTTCCTGCATGTTACAAGGCACCATTATAAAACTTGGCTGCATTGCCTGCTGGAGCCCTGTGACTTGTCTGGGCATGACAGTGGCTGAGTTCTCTGGAACTTAGGCTTTTCTTTAAAGGTTTTTGTTTGTTAAAGTGATCGCTTCTTGGTGGCATCCAAGCTCCTCTGCACAACTGGGGTATAGGGGGACAGGTGCCAGCTTAGCAGGGTGCACGAGCCAGTCTTGATGGTGCCACCACAGCCATCTCGAGCCTTTTGTCCACTGCTGTTGCCAGCGAACAGATTGTTCCCTGCACTCTGTGCTGCAAATCCTGCTTGGCCAATTTAGCCTTACTGTGCTTTATATATGTTGAGCCTAACTCATTAAATTACCATCTGACCCAGATGTTTCTCCATCTGTGCATCCCACCTGTTTGTCTGAAGCAGAAAATGGCTAAAAGACTGGCTTTTAAATCTTTTAGTTGGATAAAAGAGAGGGGGGATTACAGGGTTTCCTCCTTGGTTTGGCTTCTGTGGCAGCTAAATAAATATTTTCTCAAACAGGTGTTCAGTGTGTGAGGACCTCTTCTGGTTTTCACGCTTTTTGCCTTGAGGCAACTGGCCTATTTGACATCAGCTTGTCTGCTTGAGAAGCCCTGCATGATGTAAAGGATCCTGGGACATGTGCACACTCAGGCACCAGGGCCATGCTGTTGACCATTATGTACTGAACAGGTGACCTAGAACACTCCTGACACTTCCATCTGATCATGCATTGCAAGGAAGGGGTGGTTGTGGTGGTGAGGAAGCATGTCTGCCATTATTACTGATCTTCTGATAAGCTTCCAAAGTACAGCATGCACCCCCAGTTTGAAAACTCCTGTTTGGGGGCTAAGCTGCATCTACCTTGACTGCCCTTCCACTCAGAGCAAATCGGAATATTGTGTGCTTCTTCTGAGTGACTGGTTGCCCACTCCAAGCATAAAGCATCTTCTAAGAGACTTTAGCATTTCTGGGCAAAGAATGGGGCCTCTGAAGAGACAAGGCTCCAGCCTGTGAAATTTGGCAATTAACCACCTGGTTATAGGCCTTGTTCCAACATAACTGTTGGCATTCAGCACAATGAATTGTGCCCAGCATTCCTTGGAGCAGACCCCTTGAAAGGAATGAGCATGGCTAAGTTAGGCCCATTAATCTTATCTAGTCCAAGGATAACTTAGTTGGCTAAAGCCCGATGGCTCTTTGAAGTAACTCCTTGAAGTTCACACATGTGCAAAAGCAATGCCAGAGTTTTGTTTTCCTCAGCAGGTCTGTGATTTTATGAGCAGGTTCGTCGATGCCTGGCAAACAAGCAACCCTGTCACACAGGCATACGTAGCACTGGATTCTTGCAAAACTGCCTTCAAACAGAGCACAGCTGGTACCAGCTCAAATCCCCTGAATGAATCTACCCACCTGTTTGCCCCCTTCCTCTCTCTGGTTTTGCTGCCCTTCAGGGATGAGGAGGGGAGCTCCTCCATGGCAATACAACCACCTTCACTACTGGGCTTCTGGTTAGGTCCTCCAGAAAGAGAGACTACCTCCAATTGTGAAGGTAGAGCATGCGGCCCTTTTGGTGCTATGTTGCCCTTTTGGCAGTGATTGGCGCACCCTCTACTCCCCCCTACCCACTGCTGTGCCTGGTCTGTGCAGCTGCTTTTTCTTCTTGCAGGTAGAAAGAAGGTGCACTCAGACACCTCATCTGCTGGAAAATTCTCTTGGCTGACTGATGAGTTGCTGCTGGCAAAGGGCCCTTTCTTTAAAGATAATAGCATAATTGCTCCCCTGTGTGTCAGGGCTTTACCCTCCTGTTTGTATCTCTTTTCTTTCTTTTTCTTTTCAAGGTACTCCTCGCTCCTGCTTTCCCTGCCCCCAGCAAGAGTGCTTTTTGGGGGAAAGGGGGTGGCCCCTGTCCTTCCTAGTCAGCTAAACATCAGGAAGGCTTTTCTAGTCACAATTTCCTTATCTTTCTGCCCTATTCCCATTGCTTTTTATTGTTAATCTTCTAGAAGTTTTTGGGGGTTTTTTTTAATGAATGGAAGCACTTTGGCCACTTAGGTGCTCAGTGATTGACTTAAAAGGATTTTGAGGCCCCAGGCCCATGATACAAATCTGCATGTGCTAATGCAAACTGAGGCTAAGTTTCAGAGGGGGAGTAATTTAAAAAAATAAAAAATAAAGGGGAGAAGGTACAGGAGATATCCACCCCAGGGCAAAAGACTTGGAACTCAAGCCCCCTGACCCCCTGACAACAACCCTGGACTTTGACACACAAACACACACACACACACACCCCAACACCCCTGGGGACTGCAGCTATGAGGCTGTGTATGTTGTGGCTTCTCCCACTGCTTGGTCATACATTATGGGTGTGGGGCTGCTGATCTGAATGAGGGTCTCTTGAGGCTGCTGAGGTGTCATACTTCACTCCTGGCCTGTGCCACTCCTACCCACCCTGGTTCTTGCACGGCTGTCAGCACAGCCCCCTATTTGGCATGCATCAACTAGTCTGCCTATTTATAGACCAAATTAAACCAAAGTGTTTTGTACGTCTTCACATTTTTCAGCACTACAGCACTATTTAAGACTGTGCTCTCTATTCTTAAAAATCACTGGATTTCCTTCCCCACCCCCTGCTGCTAATCTTTTCGGGATTTGCTTTGCTTTGGGGTTGTCTCTGCTCCAAACGGCTGCAGGGAGTGCTGGCTGTGGCAAAAACCCTTCTGCACCTCAGGATATTGGTATCTCTGGTGTGGAGGAAAACCTTTCCAAAGTAATGTTGGTTATTCTGCCTTTGTGGCAGTGTAATAGCAGGAGTTGCACCACTACAAAACAATGACTTACTGCTGGAAGCAAAAGGGGCCTAATTTTGACCCATCTGCTCCATCATGGCGCAGATGCATCTGTTGCTGTGGAGAAGGACTCCAGTGATGCTCTGGGAAGGAGGAGGACCAGAGGATGGGAGGTGGGGTGCCTAGGCGAACCCTGCCCTGCAGGTCTTGACTGCAGCAAATGCCCTAAGCTCTGGGATGCCTTTTGCAAAGGGACAACTCCTGCGCAAGCAGACCGCCTGCATCCCAGGAGGGAGCGGCTGGTTTGCAACAGTTCTGCTGCTTTCATGTCAGCCCTCATTAGAAAGCAGATTTTCTTCTTCAGGCAGCAGAAAGCTGAAGACAAGTTGAGATCTGTCAGCTGGCTGGAACGGTTAAGGAAGGAAAGGGAATCTGTGCAACCTGACCCCTGTTGTGTGAAACTTCAGGAGTTGGGGGGGGGAGCAGCTAGAACTGTGGCTTATATGTGCCTGTGTAGTCTCATTTTTCTTCTCTTGGGGTGGGGAGGAAAGAGGTGCTTCTCCTCTCCCCCTTCCAGGCATTGCTGAAGGATTTGCATTATCAATTGAGTTTAAACACATTAAACCTTCCCCCAGGATGTCAGCTGAGACACTTCCTCTTCTTATTCAGGGATCATTCACTGCGTGGGGGAGGGGGCTGGGAGGGAACCTGCTTTGTTCATTCAGCTCCTGATCCAGGCAAAGTGCTGTTTCGTAGGCAAGAGTCATAATAATTAGACCTCCTCCTCCTCCTCAGCTGTCTAGGGGCGCCTGGGAGGGAGATGCTTCTGACACCCTGGGTGGGTTGGTGCACTGCAGGCCTTGCATCCCACCAAGGGGGGGTTAACAGTTACGAGGGATGCAAGCTAATTTCCTTCAGCAGAGTAGACAGCTCCCCATCTCACCCCAAGTACCCCCACTATAGACTTGTGTGTGCAAAGGCAGCTGGTACCTGAGACCAAAGCCGGGCTTGTTATGGTCACAGAGCCAAAATGGATTTTTGTGGAATAAAGAAATCTACAAGATTCTGCTTACTGTGCACAAGTTGTTCAAGACACAGAATTTGAGGTTGGTTCTTAGCTTAACGAGTTCACCTGACAAAACAGAGCTAAGGTTGTAACTGTGTAGCAGCAGAGGTACCCTCAGCTGGCATCCCTCCCCCACTCATCCTCCATGGCTGAAGCCCCTTCAGGGCAGATGCATATGTGTGTGCCTCCTTTTGTCCCATTGACGTGCAGGTGAGACAAAGACGGGGGGGGGGGGGGATTTGTATGCTTTGGAATTCAGGGGGAACCAGAGAGGCGGCTAATGAAAATTAAGGGATTACCCTTTCATCCTGTACCTGCCTGACACTGTGGCAGGAAGCGCCAGGGTGTATCCAGTGCAGAAGTGCTTATGGCCTGTCATGTAACTCTTGTTCTTGTCTGAGTGCTTGAATAAACCCACATTCAGTCCTGCCTCTGTGCTCCCCCCACCCACCCAATATTTCTGCAGCAGCAAGTTTGCACACCCCACTGGTTCTACTTAGTCACAGCGGCAGTGGGTGGGGGAGCAGTTGCCACAGAGCAAAAGTCTTCTGGCTCTTCCTTTTAGACTTGTTGCCCTTTGCTGTTCTGTGTCATGGGTTAAGGAGCACAATCGGATTGCTCACTCTAGTTTTCACACACTTTGCTGTTTCTAATGCACTTGGTCTGCTATTGCCTCTGAATGGGCAAACAGAAATCCCAGTTGTGTATATTTGCTTCCTCTCCATTCCCTGATGAATGATTTTGTAAAACTTGAAAGAAAGCTGGCGTACTCTTAGACTGGCATTAAATTGGTGTCGTTAGTAAAAGGCATGATGTTACCTTCTGCCTGACCCCCTTGGGGCTGACATGACAGCCACATTCTATTCTGTTGCATGCGTCTAGAATCATAGAATTGTAGATTTGGAAGGGATCCACCCCAAGGGTCCTCTAGTTCAACCACCTGCAATGCAGGAATCACAGCTGCCTGACAGATGACCACCCAACGTGTTTTAAAACCTCCAGTGAAGGAAAGCCCACCTCCTTCTGAGGTAATTCATTCTACTGTTGAATTGCTCTTGCTGTCCTTTCTTGTACTTTGAATCCATTGGTTCAGGTCCCATCCTCTGGAGCAGCAGGAAACAGGTTTGCTCCGTCCTCCATGTGACACCCCTTCAGATATTTAAAAACGGCTTCTCTTTTCTAGGCTAAACATACCCAGTTCCTTCAATAAGGCTTGGTTTCCAGTCCTTTTATCATCTTGGTTGTTCTCCTTTGCACACATTCAAGCTTGCCAATATCCTTCTTAAAGTGTGATACCTTTTTCACATTGTTGACTTGCATTAAGCTTGTGGTCTACCGAGACCCCTAGATCCTTTTTATATGGGTTGGTTCTTCATGGTTCTGAGTTTGGGCAACTTAACAGCAACCATTTTGAGGCACAGGAATATGGCTACTTCCACACCCACAGCCCTACTCACTACTCACTACAAAATCCCTGGGACTTTTGCAGCATTGTGGTCCAGAACCGACTGCAAAGATTAAGAGGGCAAACTGGAGCCTTTCAGCCCCTTTGACCAGAGTCACTTTGGAAGTGTCCTTCCTCCCATTTTATAGATGGGGAAGTAAGGGCAAGCAGTAATGAGAGCAGAATTGAAAACATCCTTCCAGGTCGAAGTTCACATCACTTCTTCCCTGAAAAGAATGAGCTTTTTGCACCAGCAGCTATTCATGTATCTGCTAGGAGTTCTGCTTGTTGGGTCAGGGTGAGCAGCACTGCGAAGTCCCAGACACTCTTACTCTTTCTCTCTCTCTCTCAGTAAGAGAAAAATCTGCTCCCAAGTCAGCAAGAATTGACTTCAGGATTCCACTTCTGGGCAGAGAAGAGGAATTTGGGGCAATAAGAAGCATCACCTTTCCTAACAGGTGGCTGCCTGACCAGCCATCCTGGGAACCTGCTCAAAAGGTGGAACAAAAATCACTAGGTCATTAGCTAGGGCTGGCTGGAGATCCTCCCGCACAGAAGCCACAAGAGGCTGGGCTGCCCACAGATCAGAGGTCAGAGGTGAGTCCAGGAAATTGGCGTCACATTGTAGATGCCCATGGGCACACATGCTGACAGCTGCCGCTCTGAGCCACAGGCCAGTGGATGGTTGCATAAGAAGGGGGGGGGGGGTTGTGCAGATGGGCCAGGCGCCTGGTCAGCTGTGAACACTCGCCAAAGCGTGTGATCTTGACTGGTCGATAGCAGAGCACCGCTGGCCAAGGTGACTTCTAGATTGGAGCTGCAGCTCATTGCCATGTGATAGATAAGTTTTCAATTTAAACCATCACAGCTTTATTGTCCAGGCCGTGTGACGCTGCCACCTCCAGCAGAGCTATCCTCTGCCAACCACCTGCACTGTCTGGTGGTTTACACGTGAGTCGGAAAAGCATTGCTGATGGAAGGGAGGTGGCAACGCACCAAAAGCCTGGGATCTCCATTTGTCCTTGGCTCCTTATTTCTGCCCATCTTGTTGTGTCCTTCATGGAGCAGGCCGCTTTTCCCCAAGAGATGTCAACAGTGCTGGCCCCCACCCAGCCAAAGCTCTTGCTTAACAAGAGTTTTATGTATTTTTCATGGGTGATAGGTTTAATACATTCTCTATCTCTTTGTCTACTTCTTCTCCATAGCACAGAGCTCTGTTCTGCAAAAGGTGAGTGACTTAAATAATCGGAACCTTTCTCTCCCCCGCCCCCACTCTTGCAGGAGACATGGCCTTCTCACACCGAGACAACCTGATCCACGCCTTTCTGCGAGGAGCAAGAGATCTGGATGGCACTCTTAGGGCAAGCAGCCTGTCCAATCTGGGAGAGCTGTGCCAGATACTTCATTTTCAGCTGGGCTCTGTGGTCCATGAGGTATTGGCCACATCACCTCCTCTCTAAAGCTTTTGTTGCTACTGGAACATGGCAGGCTACTGGGGTGGCATGCTTGGAAGGGGAGGCTAATATAACTTCCTCCCAAATGGAAACCTGTGGTCTGATTAGTGCTGGTATATACCCCCCATGCTATGAATTCCTTTTGCCTCTTTGGCTTCTGAGAGCCCCTTCGACATACTCCCTCTGCCTAGTGCACTCCAGGTAGATGTTTTAGACTCCCATTAGCCCCAGGCAGCACAGTCATGTGATACTGGGACAGATGAGTGTTGCAGTTCAAAGCATCTGGAGGGCACTGTGTTGGGGAAGGCCGCTGTAGGGCATTCTCACAGACTTCTTTTTTTCGGACAGCGTAACGCATTCCAGTGCCTTCCGCCTTCTGCCCACTAATACACTCTCCACTGTCCTGTGCTGTTTGATAATTGGGCATCTTCCATTAAACATGGGCAGTGTGACTGGTGTCTTTCAAGGTTAAGTCCATCAGAGCCACAACTGGGTGCTCCAGGGACAGAACACTCACAACCATGCATTTCTGTGTCAAGCTGTGGAACACCTGCCTCATACAGAGTCAAGCTATTGGCCCATCTAGCTCAACATTGTCTGTTCTGACTGGCATCACCTCTGCAGGGTTTTAGACAGGAGACGTCCCCAGCCCTACTAAGAGATGCCAGGAACTGAACCAGGGACCTTCTGCCTGCAAAGCCAATGCTCTATCAATGAGTCACAACCCTACCTCAGTCTCCCCAACCTCTCCTGGGTTTTTGTATCTGTATTTTCTCCTCCGTAGCTCAGTGGTAGAGCATCTGCTTTGCATGCAGAAGGGCTCCAAATTCAATCCCTGGGGTCTCTAGCCAGGGCTGGGAATATCCCTGTCTGAAACCTAGAGAGCCTCTGCTGTTCACTGCAGATAGGACTGAGCCAGATGGACCCAATGATTTGACTTGGTAAAAGGCAGCTTCCTTTGCAGAGATGAGAGCCACAGGCCAAGCACAATGCTAAGTATCTAGTACAGGGGTCAGCAACCTTTTTCAGCTGTGGGCTGGTCCACTGTCCCTCAGACCATGTGGTGGGCTGGACTATATTGGGGGGGGGGGGTGAACGAATTCTTATGCCCCACAAATAATCCAGAGATGCATTTTAAATAAAAAGACACATTCTTCTCATGTAAAAACACACTGATTCCTGGACTGTCCACAGGCCGGATTGCGAAGGCGATTGGGCTGCATCTGGCATACGGACCTTAGGTTGCCTACCCCGACCTAGTAAGTAAGGCTTACTGGAAGCTAGGATGTGCCTTTTGCTTTCTGGAAGGTTGCTGAATGGACCCTTAACAGCCAAGAAGTCTGTGTTTTCCATTTGCCCTCTGCCACTTCTCCAACAACTAGCTGGAGCAGGGCTGTGAATGCTCTTGCGTCCAATGATGCACTTCGGTGCTATGGAGATGGGTGCCATGGAAATACGTGCCCACCAGGCAGGTACATCTTGGTATTCACAGGCAGGAGGGATCAGTTCTCTGGATTCTGCACAGTAATGCTTTTGGGGGCTACCTCCAAGGATGATAAGTTCAGAGGCATGTTGTTTGCCATTTCAGGGTCACCTGACCCTGGCCCTCCTGCTGGGTTGAGAAACCTGATGGAAGCTCTGTCCAGGGTTAACTAATCTGCAGAGACACACACTACATATTGCAGCCTTTTCTTTGGTGTTTAGTTAAACCAGAATGACATCCTAATTGCTACCACAGGTGAGAAACTGCAAGCCACCCATACGTATATGTGAAAAGGGCTATGGGGTGGAAAAGAAGTCCATAATTGGACCACTCTGTTCACACTATACCTTTGAAGCACATTCAAATCACCTTCTTTCCCTCAAAGAATTCTGGGCACTATTATTGACCCCTCACAGTATTACAAATCCCAGCAACCCTTAACAAACCAGTCCCCAAGTTTATTTGAGGTGTGTGGGTCTGTGTGCTTTTAATGTGCCCTAAAGACATAGTGCATACACAACCTTTGTCCTCAATAGCTGTGAGTAAAATAGGCTGGGTTTTTTTATTCATTAAAAAAACACATTATGGGGTATCTAGGTAAAATGATCATAAGCTTCATTCCCACAAAGGTTTGAAAGAATCCTGCTGGGCGCATTGGAAGCAGCCTTATGTAGCAGGTCAGACCCTTTGTCTGTCTAGCTCAGCAGTGTCTGCTCTGAACAGCAGCAGGCTCTCCAGGGTATTGAGCAAAAAGAGAAAGCTTGCTCATCACCTGCTACATATGTGAGATTATTTTAATTGGAGAGGTGTCACCTGGCAGGATTGAACAAGGCGCCTTTTGCATGCAAAGCAGCTGCTTCCCCTCCTCCTTCCTGCAGTGCTGAAGCTGGAATAGCAGGAGGTGTGAATGCCCTCTTGGTGTCAGGAGCTGTGCATGACAGCTCTGCTGCTGCCTATTGCTATAGCTCCCGTGCATCTACAGCAGCACACAGGGAGGAGGTGGGTGGCTTGGTGCAGATTTCAAGCCACACTTTTCTATGTGTGAGGAGGGAGAGAGAGAAGGATGCTTCTGGCTCTGCAGCGGGCCAGGTGCCAGCTGATTCAGCAGGAGCTGCTGCAGAGGGGGAGGGGGAAATGCTGCCCTTGAGCTGAAGGAAGGAGGCTACAGTGGGGAACTCTGTGCAGGGCAGAGGCTTCTCTGCCAGTTTCAGAACCAGCAGCAGGGACCTCCTTGGAGGCCAGGAAACAGGAGTTCTGCCCACTCACCACAAGCTGGGTGGCAGTTTCCATACCACGAATGTGAATAAGCTCCAAGGACGGAGCAGCTGCCTTTGCTCAGGAGTTTGCAATACTGACCCTTCCCACCAAGATGGGGAAGAAAACTTCTTCCTCTCTCACTTAAGTTTCCTTAGTGCAGCATTCCACAAGGGGTTTTAGAGCAAAGGCTGTCGTTCAATGGCAGAGCATCTGCTTTGCATGCAGAAGGTCCCAGGTTCAGGTTCAGTTTTTAGGTGGGGCTGGAAAGATCATTTTCTCAACCTCCTATTCTCTTGACTGTTCTGGTGTGGTGGGCTTTGATTTTGCACTCAGGTTTGCTGTGCAGGCACTTCTGAGTTCCCAGCACATCACAGGTGAGCAAAGTAGTCTGCCTGTCCTAATAGGGCCTATGACTTTATCTGTCTGACAGGTGACCTCATGTCTGACAGCAATAGCGAAGACCGATGGTCAGGTTGAAGTGCGGAGAGCAGCCGTCCATGTGGTGGTGCTTCTGCTACGTGGCCTCAGCACGAGAGCGGTGGAGGTGAGCTGCTTCCCTTCTTGATTCTGCCCAAAAGAGAAATGCCCTGTAGCCCAGGCTCCTCTGCTTTTATGGTTGAGACTGGAGGTAAAAGTTTTTCCCCACTCCCCCTAGGGCCGGAGCTGTGCTTTGCCCTGCAAGTGCCCTGTGTGAAGAGAAGTGGAACGGGGGCAACACCGAAGAAAATGGACAAAAAGTAAAAGGGGAGGCACGCCTTGAGCTGGTGCCCGGAAGCCACCATTTATGTTGTGAAAGTTGCCCATCATGTCTCAACTGTAGGTCTTCGCCCCTCTATAGCCTAGCAACAGAACCTCTTTCAGTACTGAAAGTGAAAGCCTATACTCAAGAGCAAACAGTCTTTTACTCAGAATAAGACCCATTAAGGTCTGAACACATTAAGCCACCTTCACAAAATAAACGACTTGCTTTCCGGCAGCAGACTGAAGGCTGCCTCTTCCCTTTTCCTGTGTGGGCAGCATCCTTGCAGCAAGGCTCAGACTGCCACAGCTGGTTCTATTCCATCTATCTGAGCAGTGGGAATTTCACTTGCAACTACCATTGACTCACTGGAAAAAAGATTACAAGAATCATGTTCATCTGATTGTTGCTGCAGGCAGTCAATGAAAGGTGTGGCCTTCTAGAACTGCCCTGGTTCCCTTCCAAGGTGAATTGCCTCCCAAGTTGAGGCAAAGGGCAGTAGAAGCACCATCCAGGCCCAGGAAATTCTGTTCCTGCTAGGATTTCTCTCCAGCCATATTCTCAGCTTGTTGCTGCTGTTGCACTCTTGTCCTTGATTATTACAGAGGGTGGAAGTGACCTTGAACGAACGACACAATGGGAGGTGGAAACACTTCCTAAAGTTTTGAAAGCATAGGAAGCATTATCCTCCTTGCAGTTTTTAAAGGGAAAAGACATTTGGAAATATTTGGATTTTTTTTTTTTTTAGTATTTACTAGACTGCCAGTACCAAACCCAATTTATATCACTGGAGCTGAAATACAATATACATGCAGTTTCCCTGACATTGTCAAACAGGTATAAAACATTTGCAGAGTAGCAGCAGAGAAATGAAAATCTTCAGGTCTTCATTGAGCAGGAGTATTTTGGGGGAGGGTTTTTGGATTTTAATCCCTTTTCCCATTATTCCATAACATAAATTCATTTTTTATTTCCAAGTTTCTCTCTGCCCCCAACCCAATAATGGTGTCACAGGCCACTTCCTTTTAAGAATAGGAGATGAATGTTACTCCATTAGAGCCTCTGAATGGTTAATAATAAAATTCAAAAACAATCAGCAAACTTCCCAAAGCTGATAAGCAAGTTGCCAAACTGCTGAGGGTTTTGGGATGTATTCCTTGTATTGAGGCTGTATATAGTGAATGAGGCCTGCTGGGACTTGCGGCTTCTACAGGCTGCCCACCTGAGTTTCAAAGCGCAGCAGCATCAGGTGGAGCTGCCTTGGCATGGTTGGCCAGGTGCAGGCCAGGAGCCCTGGGCAAGCTGCCACCAGCGGATCTCTTTTGGCAGGACACTGGGGAGTGCCCCATCCAGGAAGCCCAGGGACTGCGTCTTCTTCCTCCTGGTCCTTTCTACCTTCACTCCTAGCCAAGCCCTGTGGGGATGGGCTAGCCATGCTGGGCTCTGAGAGACGCTGCTTGACTCTCTGCCTCTCCTGCACAGCGGTGCTGTTTCTTTGGCAAGGCTGCTTCTCTTTCTACCTTTGGACAGGCAGAAGTCTCAGTGTCAGGCACCTGAAATGAAAAGGGCATTTATCCACAAGTCACTCTCCAACTGCCTTTCAAGGGGGGGAAAGTCCAGCCCTCTGCGAATGCACACACCTTTGCAGGCCAGGCCCACAATTTGGTTGCTCTTGTGGCTCTCTCATCAAATGCCCCTGTACAAGCTCATGCTGAAATTGGGAACTTTTCAGGCTGAGCAAAACTCTTTGCCTTGTGACCCCATTGCATCCTCATGGCAGTGGACTCTTTTCCTTCCTGTTGGGCTCTGGAGAGCTCTGCACCTCAGGAGAAAATGAGGACGGGAGCCCTCATTCCAAATTTGAACCGAACCAGCACAAGAGTTGCCTTCTCACCTCCAGCACAATCATGGCTGCAATTTTGCAAGTTTTGACCCGTGCAGATTCCCATCTGCAGCTTTCTGGCTTTTACTGACTTTCGTTTTCTTTTTTGCTGTTTCGCTTTCCCAACATTGAAAGTTCTGGGAAATCACCATTATCTTTTCTCAATGTGTCATGCAGCAAGGCAACTCTGTTTAGATCATTGCAAGCTCCATTACCTGCCACCAGGTAGCTCTGTACAGTAGTTCAAGGGTCAGCAGTCTGTTTCACTACACAAATTAATCTCAGGTGCTCAGGGTCTGTAATGAAGCCTGGGCAAAGCAGAAGGGTGTGTAGAGCACCTTAGATTCAGAATCCAAAAGATGATAGATGGGTGTATACTAATTCCTCGCTCTTACCTGTTATAAACGTTTTATCACACCTTGACTAGAATGTGACAGGCCTACAAGGGGCCAGCTAACATTGCTCTGGGGGCCAGATCAGGCTTACGGAATTTTCTAGCACAGATCTAGACAAAAGTATTTTCTGACAGGCACCTGCAAAGGGAGCCCTTTAACCTCAGTTGGTTGGACAGCTGAATGGCTTCTGGGGCATGAAAGGTTCTTTTGGACATTACACATAACTCTGCCTCTCCAATGACCTCAGTCATGACCTCAGTTGTTCCTAGGAATAAGAGGGAATCTCCCAGACTTGTGCAATGCTTTCCTGCTGGAGGTGTTTTCCTATGGTGTTGCAGAAAAGGAAGTGGTGTCACGCCTTCAACAGGGGCAAAGGCTATCGATCCTATATTGGGGAAGTGCCTTAGCTCAGTGGTAGATCATCAGCTTTGCATGCAGAAGGTCCCTGGTTCCATCCTGGGCATTTCTGCATAGGGCTGGAAGGAAACCCGGTCTGAAACTTGGGAGAGCTGCTACCAGTCAGCGTTGACAATACTGAGCTAGATGGACCAATGGTCTGACTCCACATAAGGTCGCTTCCTATGTTCCCATAGCCAGGCTTTGATCTGCTGTGGTGGATATGTGGGCACAAGAAGCCACAGGGCTTTGCCTTATTTCTGAAGTGAGCATTCATCAGGCAGTCTCCAGCAAGCCCTATCTATAAAAGTTTCTGTTTTCAGAATCTGCTGCCGCCTGTTTGTTGCAAGATGCAAAACAGGCCTCTGTTGCTTTGCAAAGCTCACCTGCTGCAGGGGCTCAGTGGCCAGAACTCCCTTGGTGCAGTGGGAGGTGGAGGAGGCAGAAAATGTGTTGGGCATTAATGAGAAGCTTGTCTGGGTGGGATTACCTGGCTGTCCCACATGCAGACTGTGATTAGAGAAATTTGGAAAGGTACTTTCCCCCCTCCCCCTGAACCTCATCCTGACAATCTTCTGGCTCTCAGATCCTTCGGAAAAAGGTGGGAAACTATTGGGAAAGCATTGCAAGACAAAGCAGAGGCCAGTCTGGCCTTTGTTTGGTGCTCAGAACGAACACTCTCCCATACTCTGCCTATGCATTATAGGCACTAGGGATCCAAATAGTTCACTCCCACACACTCAACCCTAATTCAGCTTTCTCTTTCCTCTTCCCCTGCCCCCCCCCCCAGGTTCTCCAGGATGCCCTGCTGGAACTCTACCACCTGCTGAAGTTTGTGGTGCGCTGCGAACAAGATGAGGTCACTGTACTTCACGCACAGCTGGCCTTGGAGGAGCTGGATGGCATCATGAGGGAGCTCCTGTTTCCCTGTCAAACTCTTGAGAAAAAGATTGAGGTCCTTCCTTAGGGAAGCACAAGTGCCAGTGGATTAGAGGACTCCTGCTACTGTGCGCACAACCTCAGAACTACACCAGGGTCTCTCAGGGAAGTGGGGTTTGGGAGCCGAGCAGCTGGGCTCTTGAACCCCTGTGGCCTCAGAAGTGCTAGTCTGCAATGAGGGAGTGGCTGGTCCTTGAGCTGTGGCTCCTGAGAGCAGACTGGGCCATTGCCTGCCTAGAAGATTGCTCCCATGGGCAGATTTTGCAGAAATTTGACACTTATTCAAGGGTGTCCCTTACGAGGGAAGGACTGTCTTGGGGCTGCTGCTGGGATCAGTCAATGCAATAAATTTAATAGGGGGAAACTTTATTGTGTGGAAAGTGTGCATGCCTTCATAGACCAGGGTTCAGATACTCCACCTGGCTGGTAGCAGATGGTGTCCAGTGGAGAGGGAGTCAAATTTAGAGCAGGTATAAGAGGAGTGGCTATGATCATGAATTGCAGAGTCCCTGGCTGTAATCCCTGGTTGGCTGTGAAGTCACCAGCTGGCCCTATGTGAACTCCTGCCTTGTATCCTCTTCCTTGGTTTTTATGGGATGTTTGCATGAAATGAAGCTGAAGTGTGGTCCCGTCCTTCACAGGCCCTTGACTGGGGCATTCCATTCTGCCTTTTGCTTTTTGTTTTGGACTGTAAATGCAACAGAGGGAAGTTTGTCTAGATTTCTTTTTTTAAAAAATCCTGCATGACTCAGTTATAGGAAGTCAGCTCAACAAGTTTACAGCTAATTGTACTTTGGAAATTCTGTAAAAATTGTATTTTAAAGAAATAACAGGAGGGGAACAAGTCACACCTCAGAATGGCATGATGGAGCTTGAACAGTCCTCAGCCATCCCTTCTGTGGTGGCTAGAAAGGGACACTCAAGGCCACTGCCACATTGGCTGTCTGATTAGTCCTCTCCAAAATCTTCACCTAGTGCAGCGTCATAGCCTAGCTCTAACAACAAAAAGAGTCAGTCAAGGCAAAATCCAATATGTCCACCTTTTCTGTACACAATACAATAAAAGGAAGGTATGGAATGGCAGCTGCTGGGCCAGGCCTTCCACCACTCCAACCCTTTTCTTGAGAATTAGAGTAAAGAAGGTGCCACAGAGCATTAAAGGGAAACACTTCTTCTAGTCATCTTATGCAACAACACTGACTGCTGCAATTGCATTCTTGACAACCTGGAAACGCTCACACCTACTTCATACAAATTACTTTCATTGAAATACCCTGCTGTGTGTTGGAAACTTTGCTGATGCATTGAAATGCTTCTTCACTCTTGACTAATCCTAACACTCATCTGGAGTAGTAGCAGCTGCATGAATAGTGTATAATCTGTGGGCATGGAGCCTTCCACCAAGGATTGCTAACCTGTCTCCCCCCCCCCCAATGTTCCTGAAGTCACATTGTCCCCAGCCAGCATGGCCAGCGATGATGGATGTTATAGTCCCAACATCTAAAATCCCAAATACTTCACATCTTCAGCTCACACAGACACAGAGGCAAAAAGCTTGCAGTCTGGGGCATGCAATGGAGAAAAGAGGAAGGAAGGAAACAATACAGGCAAAGTTTAATGTACTTAAATTCCACTCTTGTTAGGATTGAGGATTAAAGTGCCAAACTAAAGGGCATGAGGAATACCTGGCATGGGCCACTTGAAATGGAGAGAGTATGGCCTGGGAAAGAGGGATAAAATAATACTTTGAGGCCAGTATCAGGATGTTAATAATCCCCTCCCCCAAACTATTACTGCATAGATGACCTTTGGGATCATTTCCAACTCTACAATTCTATGATTCTGTGTTGGATTCACCAACTGAAGCTGATTCTGCAGTGGTTCTGTTGTGCTTTCCTTGGCCCTGAACAGTGTGTGAGAGTTTAGGACAGGACTGAGTGAGGAGCATCAGTCCACACCATCCCTGGCCCCTCAACATCGCTTGCCATTGACCATGCTGGCTCGGGCTGTTGGGCATTGCAGTCCAGCAATATTTGTGGCAAGGAGGTGCACAGGTTTCCTGCTCCAGGTTTATAGAGAAGAAACCAGGTGAAGGGTTGCTGCTTTGGGGCATAATGGTACCAATGCCCACTATAGTGCTGCCCTGCCTTCGTCTCCCCACTCCTGGCTTCCGAAGAACCAGCATCAATTTCCCTGTAAGGAGCAGCCCAATCCCTGAGCCCCTGCTCTCAGCCTTTCCTTTTTCTCCTCTGCAAGTCCTGCTGGAGGGTGTCTGCTTGTCCCCAGGTGACCTCTCAAGCAGTCTGTGAACGGAGTGTGTGCTAACATCCAGCAGGTGTCCATCAGGAAGGAAGGGGTGCTCCAAAGACCCACAGACATCAGAGCTGGGTTGGGGGAGCAGGCGCAGAGGGGTGAAATCTGTCTGCTTTGCTGCCAAGAGCCTACCGTAGCTTCAGGTAAAGAGATTGCTTTCTATGGGGCGTCATGGATATGCTGGGAGCTCAGGTTGTGCCACCAGCACTTCTGCTGGCAGTTGTTATGTGACTCTTCCGCAGCCTGCGAGGAACCAGCACACTGCAGAATAATGAGTTCCAGGGAGAAGGACCAGCAGCTGATGGCTAACCAAAAAAAAAAAGGAGAGAAAGGGGGTGGGGGAGAGCGAACTGAAGACAATTGTTCTTCCCAAGTTCCTGGATCACACAAGGAAAGCCGTCCCTGAGAATAGCAACCCTGGTGAAGCTATTTCTACAGCCAGGGGGTGTTTAGAGAGATGGTTTTTATAGACTCCAGGAATAGCTATACAGTCTGTGCGTTGGAGGAAAGGGGGGTTGGGGGGGGAGCAGCAGCTCAGAAACTGTCATTGTCCTTGCAGGGGGAGTGCCGGGTTGCTGCAGGTTCCGCTCCCTGGGGTAGGCGGTTTCTGTGCCCTTCTCTGTCCCAGGGCAGGGGGCTGCAGTCCCCGGAGTCCCTTAAAGGGTTCAGCCTTGCCTAGGTAGAAGGTTGACTGTTTGGGTTTTTTCCCCTTTCTTTTTTGGTACCTTCCTGCCCTGGGATGATTTTGCCTGGGCTCTGGCTCCTCCGCCCCTCCACGCTTGCTCCAGCCAAAGGTTATTGAATGAAAAGTCTCTTTTCTTCTTGGCTGCAATTCCGCCTCTGCAAACAAGGCGATTCCTGTGCAGGAGGGGGTGGGAAGCTGCTTCTCTACCTTGGAAAAGCAGGGTTTTTCCCCCCCTTCTCCCGAAGAGGCACAGAACCCTGAGCGAGAAGCCGTGCCTGGGAGCTGCCTTTGCATCGAAAGGTAAGATGTTGCAATGCTGGCGGTTCCACAATGGAGTGGGTTTGAAAGGCAGCACCTGCTGATACGGTCCTGGGCGGAGGGTGTGCATCTTGCCTGTGGTCCCCAACGGGCACTCTTGTCCCTGCTCCAGCCTCAGCCAGGCACCTGTGGTTTGCCATGGGGCAATTCCTGCTGCAGCTGGTCTGGCAAAAAGGAGAGGAAACCTTAAGCTCACAGCAGTCCTTTCTCTGCTCCCTCATTGTCCTTTAGATACTGGACCCCGGCAACTCGTGGGAGGGGGCCAAGGGGGTGTGTCGCGGCTGCGGCATGCCGAAAGGGACCGTCTTATAAGTGTCGTTTCTGCTGAGGGTGTCCCCCAAAGGGACCCCTTTCGCAGTATCGCTCCTGGCCATTGTGCGCTTGACCCTTTGGGTGCTCTCTGAGTGCCTCCGCTGGATCCAGGGTGGCACACACTGAAACTCAGCCCCAGGCACTGCCTTCAGTTCCTGAAAAGGTGCAAGTGAGCTTGTATTAATCCTTTTGCATAAAGTGTGGTCCTGTAAATGGAGGATCCCCTTACAGCGTCTTTTCGAGACTGTCTCTGAATGACAAGTGGGAGGCAGTGAGAGCAGGCAGGGAAGAAATGGATCTGGATGCCTGGCTCTTCGATGGGCTCATTGCGTGGCTTTGGGCAAACTGTCGTCTGGTGGGACTTGCTTGTTCATCTGTAAAATGGGCACCACAGTGATCGTATGGGGTGGCTGTAAGGGAAAGCAGCGTAACAACTGTAAGTTTTTTGTGCTGTTTTTAACAACAGGTAAATCATTTCACTGGCTTACTGGCTAGTGGGTTGCAGGGTGCCTCTGGAACAGTTGTGTCTGTTCGGGAGGGATATCATCAACTGGGTGCTTCTGAGCAACCAAGTTGCGTGTTGTGGCTCCACAGTAAACCAGAAGGCCTAAAGAAGGCTTATGGGCATTATTTGTAACTTTCGTGATCAGAAGGCCTTTTCAAACTTTTGTTGCTTTTGAACCTAAATGGCTCGCTGTTTAGACAAGTTCACTGAGACTGTGTGGAGGGCGAAGGAAAGGCCTAGATGAGCAATGGGGAGACGGGGGATTAGGAAGGCCCAGGAGGAAAAGTAGCTCCTCAAACTGTCAGCCACTCGAAGGCCCCCTATTTAAAAAATAACACTTGCTTTGGACGGTGGAAGGTATTGAAAGGGATGCTTGTGAGGCTTGGCAAGGGAAAGGAAATGAAGGACAGGCCTACTTTTCCAACCAGCCTCGCCCAAGGAAGCTGAAGGCCCAAGAGGGTTTTGTGCTGCAAAGAGATTTGGAGGCCTCTTGAGAAGCACCCTTGCCAAACTTAAAAATCACTCCCAGGATTCTTTGGGGGAAAGTCATGGGACTTGCCCTGTGTTTGCTTTTGCTTGTGGGCACAGCTGTGGGGTCTAAAGAGATCGCTGCCAGGCAAGGCTCAGCTCTGGCCTCTCTCCTGAAAGCCCTGCAGTTTGCCCCCTCCCATCTGATGTTCCTCAGCCCCTGGCAGTGCCCACCCCTTGCCTCATGTTCCCCTCCCAGAGACAGGCTTTCTGGGGAAGGACCAGACCAGGGAGCTTCCACCTCTCTGGCATTTTACACCAAGAGCTTTAGAAGCCAGGCCAGCCATTTCCTAACTGTGAGTTTTAAAAACCTATTTTACTTTCTTTTTTGTGTGTGTGTGCCTGGACTTGGGGGGGGGGGTGATTTTAGGAAGGGGTTAGGAGACCATAAACCACCAGAGTTGAAAAACCTTCCTGGGCCTGTTGAGAGACCAAAAGCCAGATGGAGGTCAAAGCAGAGGTGGAGAAAATTGCTCAAGGTATCCTAAATTTTCTGTTCTGGTGCTTCAGTTGGGCCTATCATAGAGTGAACCAGGGAACTGGGGATAGTTGTGGTGGAATCTTTTCCCTTGTGTAAGATTCAGAGGTCCCCTCATAGACCCACCTTTCTGAAGCATTAGAGACAGTCAAGGCAGGCACAGCATGTTGGGTGGTGTGGAGTTGTGACCCATTCATGCTTTTTTTAATGACATGGTGGCTAGGATTTTGCTCCTCCCTTCAGGGATCTCTGTATTCAGGGCTAGGAACCTGTGAGCCCAAGCTCAGGTTGCCTAGTGACTTTGGAAGTGGGGGGTCAGGTCTGTACTTTCCCATGAAGTGTGTGCCTTGATTTGAGCCACCTGGAATTTGCCAGCATCTCCCTGACTTGTGTGTGTCCCTCTAGTGATCAGAGTTGCACAGTCCACATTCTGCAGTGTGTGCATATATGTGAATATGAAGATGAATGGAGGAGGGTTATCCGATGCAGTTAGGTGGTCTTTTGTTATTTTTCCAGCTCCATGATTTTAGGAAGGGATTAATGGACTCATAAGTCATGGTAGTTCCTTGAATATGCACCAAGTAAGGCTTGTTAGTTGTTTTACAGTAGTTTTGGTAAGAATAACAGGGTCATTAATCTTGAGCTAATCTCTGGCATGTGTATGTATGTGTGGATGCGGGGAAGCCGTGAGGGTACTAAGCAGGCAGGTCAACTCTTAAGTTCTGCAATTGATAGGCTTGTGGTATAGTATATGAAGAAATCCTAAAGCAGAGCTTTCCAAACTGTGTGTTGCAACATGTTAGTGTGTCAGCTGCAATGTGTAGGTGTGTCGTGCAAACACTCCCCGCGCTCCTCCTGGGGCTGGGAAAGGGGTTAGTTTAACCCTTAGTTATTAAAAGTGAATTACTGTGTCACGAAATAAAGCATGTCTAAAAAGTGAACAATATGAAAAGCTCTGTCCTAAAGTCTTACATGCCAGTTTATCTTGACAACTGGATTTTTGAGTTCAAGGAATTCACAAAGGTACCTGGGCCACCGGCCATTTGCTGACTACAGAATTCTCTGGGCAAATTTCTTCTAGGAACAAACACACACACTTTCATCTCTCTTAGTTTTTACATGTTTTTGAAGAGGCCCTGGCAAAATAGTGCATCTCTATGACTTTCCTTCCCTCTTCAGTTCAGGACCCAAATAAACCTTTTCGTTTGTTGTCAGAAAATAATTGATGCAGGACTCAGGTGCACCTGTCAGGGATCAAAGTGAATGCAGTGTTTCAGTTATTTGGGGAAAGATGAGAGGAGAGCTGAATGAAATCCATAATCTCGCTCTCCTGCTTCCCCATAATTTTTACCAAATCTTCCTGCACCCTTGCCTCCCAGAAGAGCCTTCTAAAGAGACTAGCTGGGTGAGACATCACTCAAGGTAAGGGAGTCATGGCCACTACAGACACCCTCTAATTTGAGCACTGTGCCCACCTGAGGTGGGTTGGATCCCATGATGCTAACCTGATTATTTTACCTCCACTTTCTACCACAGTTGCCAGTCAGTTTCTAAATGCAGGTGATTTTGTAGCCAGTTGTACTCATTTCGCTTACATTATCCGTTAAAGCAGCCCTCGCCAACCTGGGCCCTTTATATGTTTTGGACTACAACTCCCATCAGCCTCAGCATCATTCAGGTGTGCTGGCTGAGGCCAATGGGAAGTTGTAGTTCAAAGCATCAGAAGGACTCCAGGCTAGCAAAGGCTGTACTGGTCCATAAGTATGTTCAGCAGATCGACTTCCCAAATATACATGTGATAGCCTGACCTGAAAGAGGGAGAGAAAATCCAGTTTGCAAAAGATTCCTTGCCTGGAGGTAATTCACTTGCCACCAGCGGCCAGCATAGTGGCTGTTTACAAGGCTAAATTAAGTTGCTAAAATTAGCAGCAGAGGAATGATCTGAACAGTAACAATTGGCTATGAAGTGAATGTTTGGGTATCATGAACAATAACTCAAGGGGAACAAGATTGTAAGATCACTCAACGGTATTGCCAATGAAGGGTGCACTTAAGCCAGCTCTTTAACTTGGACACACCTTGGGGAGCCCATTCTGCATTAGTTAATGCAGCAGCTAAACTAGGCAAAGTAGCTATTCTGTGACTTCCAGATGTTACTGGACTCCCATCATCCCTGATTATTAGCCATGTTTTCTGGGGCTGTTTGGAATTAGAATCTAACAATATTGAGAGCGGGGGAACAGATTAGCCTTTCCTGGGGTAAAAGGGTTATTTGCCGTTAGGAAAAATCCAGAGTTCTAATAAAGGACTTCATTGCTTGATTGGATTTTGGAATTCTCTTTTCTACAAAATCCTTCCACTGTAGTGTTACTGATGTTCTAATTATTGTAATTTCCTTGGAAATCTCTGCAAACACCCAACCCTTTTTGCTAAGTTTAACTTAACAAAAAAGAAGGGTATTATATTTCACACGCATCTGAAGGCAAGGAGGTGTGAGATTCGTGTGTGTGTGTGTTGAGGTGACAGGCAAGTGACGACAAGATTCTCTTAAGAAACAGACTTGTGTGTGATTCCTTAGTTCTCATCTGTGCTCTTGCCTACAAAGACTCTTGATAAAGTTATTATCCCCATTCAGGATTGTGTGCACAATCAAGTTTGGCAGGCCAAACCCAATGTCTGTGTGTGTGTGTGTGTGTGCGCGTGCGCACACACACACACACACACACACTATAAGTGGCTTCACTGCAACTCTCTCACACAAGAACAAAATGATCATAGATATCACCCAAAACTAAAAATGCTTAAGAACACCCATCTATCTGAGCATCTCATTTTCCACAGTGGCCAACCAGATGCTTCAGTGGGAAGCTCACAAGTAGGAAATGGGGACCTCTTAGCACATGTTCCTCAACTACTGCCTCTGATACTGCAGGTAGCATACCGGCATCCTGGCTAGCAGCCACTGACAGCATCAACCTCTTTATTCTTCCCTTTAGCTACTCCCAGTACCCTTAATCTCCCCACTTTTAAAGCCATCTAAGGCTGTGTGTACATCACCAACTTGAAATGCAGCCAGGCTGTTATTTTTCTCAATGTGGATCGAAGGTGGTTTGGGGGGAAATGCATCAGAATGCAGTATTTCCTAAGAAACAACAGGATAGATATGGATTGTGGCTAACTTGGTGTATATACCACTTCCCACATCAGCAGGGTGGAGGTGCATTGGGTGCACAGTAAATGGAAGTGTGTACACAGCCTAAGCTAAGTTGGTGTTTTTCATGACATCTTTGCTAACTCTATCCTTTGTCAGGAAGCTGTAGAAAAATATATTTGTGATAAAGGTGGGGGGGTTCTTAAGTCGTCTTCTTAATATTTTTAGATGTTCTGACTCTGCTCAGCCAGAGACACTGAAAAAAGAGCAGATAAAAAGGTGATTCTCATTTGTATAATGAGTAGGACTGTTTGTTGATTTCTTGTTTAGATTTAGTTGGTTAAATTTGTTTGTTGATTTCTTGTTTAGATTTAGTTGGTTAAATTTGTGTAAGTAAAAACAATAATTTTGTTTTTTTTTAATAATATTTTTTATTAGAATTTTTACATAGAAAAAAAGAAAAGAAAAATACAAAAATACAAAAAACAAAAAAACAAAAAAAACCAATTCCATTTTCATAATATTCTTTGCATTTACTTATTTCCCAGACTTTCCCACACCTCCCCTCACTGTATTCCAGTTCATCTATTAGGTCAGCAAATCCCTTCCCTCTATCTTAACTTAATCTTTATCTTAAATTCTTAATGTAAAAACAATAATTTTGAAGCAAATGGCTTGCTTTGTTTTTAGACAATCGACGTACATGTTTCACAGCAGATCTCTAGGAAAAGGCATTTCCTCTCTTAGGAAGAAGGGAGAATATACCTTCTAATATTGTGCTTAGCCACTTGCACTTGTTACAAATCTTTGCATTGGAAATGATATATATTGAAATAAATCTGCTTCCTGATTTATTGAAGGCAGCTTCGTAGTGAATTAAAAGCTTTTTTAATTGATTAATCAATGAAACGTTGCAGCCCCTAATACTGACTGGCAGAAAAAAGACTGGGTACGCTGTGATGGGAGTTGTTTGTTGCAGCTCCTTCTGGAGAGGACTCTCTGCAAGTCTTTAGCAACAAAACTGACAAGAGACTTTTATGGTACCTTAAAGGCTAACAGATTTAGGATGGCAGGAGCTCTTGTGGACTGTTTCATCCAATGTACAAAGGATGCTCCTAATTATTGGGACCTAATCCGATGCTGTGGATTTCAGGCCAGGAAGGCTATTGCCAGAATAAATCTTTAGGGTATCCCACGATTCTGGTTTTGAGGCTTTCCCCCCTCTCCCTGGTCCTCAGACTTGCTGTGCTGCTTCTCTGATGCCGGGGCCACCAGCAAGGGCAGCTGAGTTGCCTCAGTGGAAATCTCATCTTTTATTCAGGTCCCTGCATGGAAAATAAGTGTGTGTGCAAGAACCTGAGCCTCCGTCAGTCTGCATGTGGAGGAACCTTTCAATCCTCCTCACTGTTGCCTTCGCCAGGCTGCTGCCCTCCAGATGTCTTGGACTGTAACTCCCATCAGACTCAGCCAGGTACTGGCTGGGACTGATGGGAGTTGTAGTTCAAAGCTCCCGGAGGGCAGAAGGCTGTTGAAGCCTGAGAAAGAGGGTGGCTTGGCAGTGACCTAGGAGGAAAGGGGCAGGATCCCACCCCGCTTTGGTCTTTAGGCTGCAATGAACCTCCACATGCTGGGCACAAGCACCATGCGAGCTAGGGGTGGGAAGTAACTTCTGCGTTAGTGTGCCCTTCAAGGAGGTATCTCTCCAGATGTATGGATAGCAACTTCCAGCCTGCACGGATGGAGGTGACTTTTTGGGGATGTATTCACGACTGTTTCAATTCACTCACTCACATTGAGCCGCTCCCCCCACCCCGCTTCCCCCAGCCGGCTCCCAACCGACCCTTGGCATTGGACGTGACAGGACCAGAGTTGGGGGCTTCGCATGGAAGGCTACCCAGCCCCCAGGCCCACTCTGCCTTTCCTTTTGCGACCTTTCTTTCAGTCCCGACCTGACTCCGCTTGTGCAGCCTCGGAGTGGGGCAGGCATGGGATCCGTCGGGGCTCGAGCGGGGCGGCGGCGCGTGGGTGGCACCTCGGGAGGGGGGCAGGCCTGGTTCTGCTCCTTGCGCGCTCCTCCCCCGCCCCGTCGAGGCTGGGGTTGGGCTGGGCGCCTCCCTCCTCATCAAAAGCGCCGCGCCAAGCTGAGCAGGCGGGAGCGGCCGGGGGGAAGCCGCGGCACGGTGAGTCCGAGGTCCCTGGCCGGGGTGCGGGAGGGCGATGGCCGTCCATCACTTGGCAAAGACACGTGACACACCCGATTCCCCGAGGCGCAGGAGCCGCATGTGCTGGTTCTGGCTGGTGGAGGGGGAAAGCGCTCTGCACATGCTCTGCGGTGGGCTCGCCTTCGCTCCAAAGCCAAACCTGGGGAGGGGAGGAGGACACTGTTCTCTGGACCAAGGTCTCAGCCTTTCAGGCTGGCCCTGGACAGGGACAAGGCATTCTCATCTGCTTTCCCGCTTCGGGCTGAGCTGGGCTCCGGGGAGCCTCAGCCTCTCCTACAGGGCTTTCCGCCGCCCCGTCGGGCTTGCCTCCTGCGAGGCTCGGTTCGGGACCACCATCACCGCCCTCTCTGCCTTTGTCCGTAGAGGCGCCCCCCAAAATCCCGCCCGCCTGTTGCGAAAAGCCCATCTCTCTGCCGGGTCTGCCCGCTCCTGCCAGCCTGGTTCCGCTCCTCCGGAGACTGGGCGATGCAAATGAACCGTTTCGCTCTCTTTCCCCAAGACCGGGCATGGTGGGGAAGAATAAGGGGCTTCCGCGGAGTCCAGGCTTGGCGGCACGGGGGAAAGAGGGTGCTATGGGGTTGCGCCCTGTACGCCCCCAGCCCAAACTTATGGGGCTGCGAGTTCACCGGGACACCAGAGGCGCCCCGGGTGCATTTGCCCTCCTTGCTCTCATGCGCGCTCAGCAGGTCAGGCTGTGGAAGTGCAGGGCCGCTGCCTAGCCGGGCAGGATCAGGCGCGCTTTGCAGTGGCGGACACGAGGTTCTCGGAGTCGATCCCTGGAATTCTCCAATCGGGAGACCCCTGGCGAGGTTCCGTGGCAAGAAGGCGCAGCGACAGCCTGGCCCAGCGGCGCTCTCCTGCAGCCTCTTCCGCGCTCCTGGCGCCCTCCAAATGTTGCTGGACTACAACTCCCAACAGCCCGCGGACCCAGCGTGGCCTGGCCTTAGGGATGATGAGAGTTGGAGTCAAAGAAGACCGGGCGGGCCACAGACTTCCCAGGCTCCCTGCTGCATCCAGAGTATCAGAAGGGTGCACGTGTAGTACGTGCCAGGCAGATGTGGCTCTCCTGCCACTGCCATCAACTGCAAAAGCTTTTCATGCAGCCCTGGGCTGGGGGCAACTGAAAATGCCTGAGCCAGAGCAGCTGAGAGCAGAACTGTTTCCTACAGTGCTATAGTTTTGTTTGATTGCTTATTTGCATCCTTTGTTTGAAGTATTGTTCCACAGTTATTTTTATTGCTGTTTTTAGTGCACTAATTGTAAACCGCCCTGGGATCCTGCCAGATTAAAGGCTGGGTAAAAGCACAACCCGTCAGGTGACCTCCGACTGTTGGCCATAGTGCTAATGCAGAAATGCTGCAGCATTGTTGTAGAGCACCTGCTTTGCATGCAGAAGGTCCCCGGTTCACCTCCTGGCAGCATCTCCATGTGGACCTGGGAGTGCCCCTAGCCTCAAACCCTGGAGAGCCACTGCCAGTCAGAGTTGACAGTGCTGAACTAGATGGGTCAATAATTGCCCCACTCTGTACAGGACACCTTGCCTTTCTCTGTTCCTCTGAGTTGTAATGCAATAAGATCTGAAAAGCAGGGGCACCCCTCCAGAAGTTGTTAGGCTTCAACTCCAGTCACCACTGCTCATGCTGGCTGGGGCTGATGGGATTTGGAGCCCAACACCCTCTGAAGGGACACCGCTGCTGCCACCAAGGAGTCAGGGGGGCTCTTGCTTCTGTTTCTGTGGCCACAGTCTAACCGGGCCTCTCTGCCTCCTCTCCAGATGCCAGTGAGGCTCTCCACAGCCCTGCGTGTTTTTGGGACCAGCCTCTTTGCCGTGGTGGTGCTGGGGGGCATCCTCGCTGCCTACGTCACAGGCTACCAGTTCATCCACACCGAGAAGCACTACCTCTCCTTTGGGCTCTATGGTGCCATCCTGGGCCTCCACCTCTTCATCCAGAGCCTCTTTGCCTTCCTGGAGCATCGGCAGATGCGCCTGGAGGGCCGGCCCCTGAAGCTGCGCTCCTCGGTGGCCCTCTGCATCGCCGCCTACCAGGAGGACCCCGACTACCTGCGCAAATGCCTGCGCTCCATCCAGCGCATCTCCTTCCCCAACCTCAAGGTCGTCATGGTGGTGGATGGCAACGGGGAGGACGATGTTTACATGCTGGACATCTTCAACGAGGTGATGGGCTCCGACCGGACAGGCTGCTACGTGTGGAAGAGCAACTTCCACGCCCGGGGGAAGGGCGAGTCGGAGGCTGGCCGCCGCAGGGCCATGCGCCACATCCAGAGCCTCGTCCGGCACAATACCTATAGCTGCATCATGCAGAAGTGGGGCGGGAAGCGCGAGGTGATGTACACGGCCTTTTGTGCCCTTGGAGACTCTGTCGACTACGTGCAGGTGAGTGTTGGGGGGGGGCGGAGCCCTGCTCCTTGCCCTTGCTAGCCTGTTGTTGCTCTTCCTTCTCTGTGTTTTCCCATTCATGCTCATCCCACAACCCAGGCACTTGTCAGAAAGCAGAAAAAGGGAGGGGGGGAGTATTAGCCACATACAAAATGATTTGGAGAGATACCTGGGTCTGGGCTCCTTGGCCCCCATAGTAAACACAGCCCTAAATGGCAACTCTCTGTCTCCCTGCACCCTGATACATTGGTGCTGTGAGCTTAAGAGGGAAGCAGAGCTAGAATGAGCTGCTTCTTCACACTCTGGGGCCTGAACATGTAATCAGCCCCTCTTTGGAGCAGCTGGTTGCTTCTCCTTAGCTCAGTGGTAGAGCATCCGCCTTGAATGCACAAGGTTCCAAGTTCAATCCCTGGCATCTCCAGGGAGGGTGGGAGAGAGACCCCTGCCTGAAATCCTGGAGAGCCACTGCCAGTCAGTGTAGAGACAATATTGAGCAAGATGGACCAATAGTTTGACTCAGTATAAGACAGCTTTCTATGATCCTGAGTGGTAGAGCACCTGTTTTGCATGCTGAAGGTCCTGGGTTCACTCCCCAGTGACATTTCCAGCTTGGGAAGGATGGAAAGCTACTGTGGACAATACTGAGCTGGGTGGACAAATGGTCTGATTTGGTATAAGGCAGCATCCCCAGTTCCTTAAGCCCTTTGTATAGAATCTTGAGGACTGGAATCTTGATTTATTTTTTAAGGAAAGGCCACAATCGAGTTGCAAAGCAGTGGATTAAATCCCCGGGTTCAATCCCCAGTATCTCCAGGTAGGGCTGGAAGAGACCCGTCTGAAACCATGGAAAGCTGCTGCTGATCAGTGCAGGCAACACTGAGCTAGATGGATCCAGGCAGCTTCCAATGTTCCTCCTGAGCTCATAACTCAGCCTCCATTCTGACAGCAGGAAAACAGTTCTTCTTTCACCCTGGTGTAAGCTCAGAGGCTTCTCCTCTGCTCCCTTCCACTAATGCACTGTAGTTCTGAGCAGCAGGTGTAACAGAAAGGGATGGCAGAATGTAATTGAGGGTAGATATATATTGATATATTCCATATATACACACCCCTTTCTTTCATAATGGAACCCCAGCATGGTTCCCAAGCAATCTCTCATCCAAGTGCTGACCAGCCCCAGACCTGCATCACTTCAGCAATATGATGGCCTAATGTGCCTTCAGCACCTTCTGGGGGACCTCCTTGCAAGCAGAAAACTGGCAGGCAAAGGAGAGAGGTGGTACCTCAGCCCTTTGCTAGGTGCTCTGCTTTTCAATTTACAGGAGGTTTTAACTTATGGAGGCATTCAAAACAGGACCTGGAGGTGAAAAGTGTTGCAGTCCATTCTTCCATTTCATCCTGCTGTCTGAATAGACCAGCTCTGGGCTCCTTGCATAAGAGAGGAGGCAGATGCAGGGTATGCCCATACTGTATCTCTCATTTTGGGATTTGCTTCTGTTTTCTGCTTCCCTGCCCTCCAAAAATGCAGGATTCTTCAGCTGGGCCTGATCCCCCTTCTCTGGCCTGCATGGCTGCTGAACAGGTATCAGCTGCCCCCTCAATACGCTACCTTATACAGTCAAGACGCCTGGTCCATCTAGTTCACTATTATCATACATGTCCAGGGTTTCAGGTAGGGGACCAGGAGATGCCCTTGGGGATTGAACCTTCTGCATGCAAAGCAGGTGCTCTGTTACTAAGCTAAAGCCCTTCACCGTACATTCTCTTGGGTGCAGATGCCCTGTGATTCTTCTGCCTTCACCTGCTTGGGGACCTTACAATGCCTGTTTGGCAATGGAGACCGGCTCCCTCTCTCGTCTGTACCTGGTGTGACATCCACCTCCCTGCCACGTTCGGTCTGTGTTCACATGAAGAAGTGTCCAGGAGAGTTTGTGTCACTTCTCTATCATTCACTTACACTTACACTTATTATTATCATTAGTTAAACTTGTTAATTGTCTTCTCAGGTACTATGTGTATGTTTGTACAAGTGTGTGTGTGTGTGTGTGTGTGTGTGTGTGTATACACATACACACACTCAATATGCACAGGCACAGAGATCTGAGTGCATTCCTCATTCTCCTCCCCTGGCCCTCCTCTCATTGGAGCTTCAGGAAAGTTGCAGTTCTCCTCCACCCTGCATGCAAAAGAGCCCTTTACTCCCTGGGAAGGTGTGGAGCAGGGTCCCCCAGGGCAACATGCAAAATTGTTCTGAAGGAGGTGGGGGCATGCTTTCCACTTGAAGGAAACGTCCATATGTACGCTTTCTCTCCCCATACAAACAGTGTAATATTTGTCAAAAAGAAGCTGCCATTTGTGTGAACATTCCTTAAGGGACGGGACAGACAAGGGTGTCCTGACAGGGTGTCTTTCTTTCCCTGGCAGGTGTGTGACTCTGACACAGTCCTCGATCCAGCCTGCACAGTGGAGATGCTGCGCATCATGGAGGAGGATCCTCGCGTCGGTGGAGTTGGCGGGGATGTCCAGGTGTGGACCTGAGAGCACATGGCCATGCAGAGTGTCTGGCTCAGATAATGCTCACGGGGATGGCTCCTTCGGGCAGCCTTCCCAGAGTTGATCCTCTTCCAGCTGTTTTGAACTACAACTCCCATCAGGCTCAGTGTCCTGCAGCTTGCTGGATGGGGTGCATGGAAGTAGTAGTCCAAAACAGCTGGAAGAGGAGGCCTTCTGTCCCTCAATAATTGGGGTCAGCCACAGCTTGATACGCATCTGTGGGTAAAGAAAACTGGTACAGGAGCCAACCTGTCCATTGGAGGGAGGGTTGTGGAGGGCCCATGATGCAGTGTTGCCTCTTTCCCCCAGATCCTGAACAAGTACGACTCGTGGATCTCCTTCCTGAGCAGTGTGCGCTACTGGATGGCCTTCAACGTGGAGCGGGCCTGCCAGTCCTACTTTGGCTGTGTCCAGTGCATCAGCGGCCCCTTGGGCATGTACCGCAACGCCCTTCTGCAGCAGTTCCTGGAGGACTGGTACAACCAGACATTCCTGGGCAGCAAGTGCAGCTTCGGGGATGACCGCCACCTCACCAACCGGGTCCTGAGCCTGGGCTACCGGACTAAGTACACGGCCCGCTCCAAGTGCCTGACCGAGACGCCCACCAGGTACCTCCGCTGGCTCAACCAGCAGACGCGCTGGAGCAAGTCCTACTTCCGGGAGTGGCTCTACAACGCCCTCTGGTTCCACAAGCATCACCTGTGGATGACCTATGAGTCAGTGGTGACGGGCTTCTTCCCCTTCTTCCTCATCGCCACCGTCATCCAGCTCTTCTACCGCGGGCGCATCTGGAACATCCTCCTCTTCCTTCTGACGGTGCAGCTGGTGGGCGTCATCAAGGCCACCTACGCCTGCTTCCTGCGCGGCAACGTCGAGATGATCTTCATGTCCCTCTACTCCCTGCTGTACATGTCCAGCCTCCTGCCGGCCAAGATGTTCGCCATCGCCACCATCACCAAGTCCGGCTGGGGCACCTCCGGCCGCAAGACCATCGTGGTCAACTTCATCGGCCTCATCCCAGTCTCCGTCTGGGTGGCAGTGCTGCTGGGTGGGCTGGCCTACACGGCCTACTACCAGGACCTCTTCACAGACACGGAACTGGTCTTCCTCATCTCGGGAGCCATCCTCTATGCCTGCTACTGGGTGGCGCTGCTCGCCCTTTACCTGGCAATCGTGGCCCGGCGCTGCAGCAAGCCCCAGGAGGAGTACAGCTTGGCGTTTGCGGAGGTGTGATGAGGATGAGGGTGGGGGCGGGGAGTGCAATAATGGCAAAGGACTGGCAGTGTTTCCCCACATAGTTGTGGGGCTTCAGGAGGGCTGGCCCCCCACCCTGCTCAGGACCTGATCCAGTTTTGAAATGTCCATCCCGTAAGCAAATTGGCAGATTCAGGAGTGCATCACTGGGGAAGGAAGCCGGAGCCTCACAGAATGGATCCTGCTCGGTGGGCTTCCGGATCCTGCCCCTGCAGAAAGCTCAACAGCTCCTGGGAAAAGTTTCCACCACCAGGTGTCCCTGTCGTTCTATGCAAATGACACTGCCTCTCCCCAGAATAGCACCAATGTGGCAGGGACGATGGGGGTGCAGTTTTTACAGGGAGCAATAATAATCTCCTCGTAGAGATCTGTTAAAGAAGGGGCCCTTCTGTGCCCAGCGAAGAGACCATCAATAGGTTTTTGATCTTCCCTAGGAAGAGCTTTAAGGAATTTGTCAGGGTTATTCTCTGTTCATGGGAGAAGCAAGTGGGACTTGAGCCACTGACGTCAAGGGGTTGCTTTCTAGGCAGAGGCCCCACAGGAGGTGGGGTGACAGGGCAGAACATGTGCTCCTTCCAAGAGGGGCTCCCTTCTGCCTGTAATCACTGCAGCTGCAGGACTGGAGGGAAATTTACTGAGAAGGAAAGGCTGGCAGTAGAAAAAACCATGTTTGGACCGTAGCGGGAACATGCTGTTGCCCAAATAATACATCACATGACTAGGCTGCCCATTTCTAAACAAACACAAAATACTTGAAAGCTCCCTGATTGGCCCAATACAGCATGAGCCACAGCTACTGTGAATTCGATAAAACAGGTTGCAAACTGGATTGGTCAAATGTCTTCAGCTCCTTCTGGACTTTTAGAGGGTGGACCATCTATTGCTACCTCCCTCTTTAGTCCAGGACTACGGATCATGCAAGTGGCCCTACAGATGCTGTAGGGACTCCCAGTTCCCTGACCAGTTATTGAACTCCAACTCCTGCCATCCCTGACATTGCTGGCTGGAGCTGGTATGAGCTGGGAGTCCAACAACATCTGCTTGGGGAAGGCTGCTGTAGACCAGGTATCTTCAACCTTTTTGGACCTTTTCAGTCCCAGGTCCCACTTTTAACCAAAGCATGCATGTAGAGATCTGTTGCTTAACCTTCCACAATATTTGCATGGGGGTAGTGCCCGACCAATCTTAGAGCAGGCCATGACCCACCAGTTGAAGACCAGTGTTCTAGACCATATTTGTTATGCTTGGGTAGGGGTGTTAAAATACTTTAATGCTGTGAACAGAGCTGCCTGTCTGGAGATCTTCCTTTGGACCAGCCTCTCTCTCTTGGCCTCTGCTTAGCCTGGGCCTCCTAACTTTCTGGTGCTTCTCCTACAGACTTCCTCTCCCCCTGGTGCTCTGCCAACATGGCCACGTTACACTTCCAACTCAGAGAAGGGGGAGAAACTGAGGACAGTGGTGCTGCTTTTGGGAGGCCACTGCCACCCAGTCTAAAAGCCATTTCTTGATTCACAATCTGCATCTCTGACCAGCCCTTAAAACTCATTCCAGTCTCTGGCAAGGAGGTGCCTGTGTTGAAAGGGAAGGGGGTGTGTGTCCCAGCTTCAGCTGGCAACAAGCTCTAGGCAGCTTTTATGCCAAACTCACATTGCTGAGATGGAAGTGCTCACCAGTGGTTCCTTGCCTGTTCCTAAGCTAGCAGGTCAGCATGGGAACAAAGTGCTTAGGCACTTGCTGTAGTAAATCCACTGTCATCTACATGCTTCCAGCATAGGCAAAGGCACAGATTTTCTGCAATTCCAGTCGTGCAGAATGAGGAGGTCTGAAAAATCTGAGATTCCCTCCTTTTTATGGCTAAAAGAAAACAAACCAAGTTTCCACAATTCGTATTTTTACAAAAACTTCTGAAAATATATAAGCAATATTTGCAAAACATCTCAGAGGTGTTTTGAGTAGGAATGCTTCTTTAGTAGCTTACTTGTATTATTCCTTTGGCCTCCACTCTGCTTCTTGAAAAAGGGGGTTCTAAATTCAACAGAGTTACAAAAGAGATGCCAAATAAGGCAGGCACATTTATGTTTAGACATATTTGTGTGGACCTTGATTTACAAAAAATTGTTTGCTTGGAAAAAATTAAGACAGGTTGCTGCTGAATTTGCTTAGAGCAGCTGTATTCCAAAGTTGGCTCTTTCTTGCTTCTCAAGAGAAGCACTAGAAGTCCCTGGATGCTGGAGACTGGCTGACATCGGCCACACAACGTCCCGGTCCCCACAGGCACTGTGAATCCAATTGGTCAACAAGGAGCAGAGTGAAGAAACTTTCTGATTAGAGCAGATGTATATTTATTACTACCTTTCACCTCCAAACGAAAGAGGGTGTTGTGTATATGCGTGTGTGTGCACCACACATACACACACTGGAAAGGCTCCGACAACTTTTGTTTTCCTTGCTATGTAAGGGAGCTGAATAATCCCTGGGATGCAAAAGTAACTTGGATGCTTTTGCTCCAGATATGCTTTTGGGGGGTATGAGGGAGGTGGGCACACAGTCTTTTAGTGTATTGGATTTTTGTTTTTTCCAAATACAAAACTTGCCCATCAGCAATGAGGTTAGACACCTGATTTTTACAAAACCAAGCAACTTCTCAGGATTCCACAAGAGACTTCTGTACCGAAATAATATTCTGTGCTATGACCATGCCACCTCCTAGGAACAGAGGGCACCTGATCTATCTTTTGGCCTTGGTGCTGTTCAGGAGCCTTACCAGTGCCCATCTTCCTATACTCCTTTCTGCCTCAGGCCAGTAAGCTGAGTCTGACTTTGTCCTGCTGCTGCTGCTGCTGCTGCTGCTGCTAGGGGTTCCACTGCCCCAATTCCAAGTTCTCTCTCTGCTGCTTTCTTTCTGCCCATCCCACACAATGCTATCCGAGGTTGTACCTAGAAATTCCTGCCTCTCCTGCCATGTTGCTTCATGTGAATTGACAGGAACAAGAAAAACAAGCCCCTAATATGAGACAGGGAAGCAGTGGGCAAAGGGCAGCTTGCTACTCCCATGGGCCCAGGTGGCTGGGAGGAAGACTAAAGTGGCATCAGTGCCGATTCTGTCCTGCCATCTCTGGAAGGCAGATGGAGTCTGCACCGCCATCTAAGAAAGCAATAATGGCTCTTGGGCTGCAAGCTCCCTTTATCTAGGCACAGACTAGTGAAGAACTTTCCTATGCTGGGGACTGACTGCATAAACAAAGCTGGGATAGATGTCTCCTTCCACTACTGCCACCAGAAAGGGCTGGTTCCCACCCTGCTTGCTCTGGATTCAGCATAACATCACACCCTAAGGGCTGCTTGCCTAGCTGTTTCCCAGGGGCCCCAACCAGCTTGAAAAAGAATGGTTCTAAGCAATTCTTTGGGTGGCTGGGGGAACGTATGGTACTCCTTGGCAAGAAAGAATGGCTGCTTTGCAGGCTAGGAGAGCTTTCAGCCCACACTAGAGCCTGCCTTTCAAAAGGCTGCCCTGTTGGGGGGAGCCATGTGAAACAGTAACTGCTTGCTCTGTAACCTGCCTAAGGCAGATGCCTCCCTGCAGAGAGCTGCCAAATCAAACTGTTGTATGGGCAGGGCTGAACAGCGTTGAGAGTGCATGAGTATCTGACAGCCTTTAAAGCCTGCTTCCAAGAAACACTGTGGCAAAAGATGGAGAGCTTCCTCAAGTCCCTCTTTCCAGCTGTGCATCCTTTCTAATTGCGAATGTCTGGAAATGCTTTCTGCCCGTGCTGTTCTCTGCGGCCTGCGCTGGTCCCAGGCATGAGAGTGGAGGGATGGGTGGGTAGGGTGCCGGGCTTGGCTCCCCCTCAATTCCCTGCTCTGGGCTGCTTCCCTTTTTCTATGTTACTCCGTTTGGGTTTCTCTTATTTAAAATGAAATTTGTAGAATTTTTTGTACTCTTTGGTAACAAACACTAGTTGATTGCTTAAAGTTATTTGTAAACTTATTTATTTTTTACCTGCATTTTCATATTTTTTATAAAGGTTGTTTGGTTTTTTTTACTATGATGCATTTGTTACAATAAAAAATACCTTGCAAACAAGATGGTCTAGAGTATATTTGGGACTTTTTCCTGCCCATCCCCTCCCTTCACCAATGTGCACACAATTTGAGTGGGGTGGGAGGAAGACACTGGCAGGGGCAAAGAACCAGGTCTAAGCTAGCTGAAATCTGCAGAAAATTTCAGCCTGATTTCCTATTTGCCAACAAGACCTCCCCAAAGAACTGGATTTCAATAGTCACCCCCTCCCCCAAAATGTCCTAGAGACAGAAAATAAAGGCAGATCAGAACCTAATCATCTCCTAGTGTCTGAAAAAGAGAACCTCATTTCTCAAAAGGCACTTTAGCAACAGCTGAGCTCCCCACCCCGGGAACCCAAGAGGCAAAAAGCACAATGCTATGGTTTCCAAGAGTGCTGAGCTCCTTGAAGAATGGAATGAAGAACCCAGGGAGAACTAAGTGACCAGCAGGGACCATAATGAGGCTTGAGTTTCTGCAGGAGATAACTGTAGAGAGTCATCAGTGCTGACTGGAACTGGTGGGAGTGTTAGTCCAGAAGACATCAGATTGGCAGAGGTCACCAGCCCTTGGGAGACGATCTAAGCAGAAACCCAGAGCAGAGTCCTCCATCCCTGGGATGAAGATTGGCTAATATTAATCGGGTGCCCCAGTAACTTTTATTTGTTCAGTGGTCTCTGGATTTTGGGGCAAGGGGCTGAGCACCTTAGCAAAGACACTGGGTTGAATCCCACAGCTGAGCTGTTCTTGGGGAAAGCACTGGCTATTTGAACACACTGTGCATGGATGCTGGATTCTCCCAGACACTGGCTTTAGTCCCAGGCCTCTTGAGATAAGGCAGTTCTCCCAAGGGCTGGGTTCACACAACAGATTGCATAACCTGGAACGAAAGGCACTGAATTCCAACAAGCTGGCTAAGTAGAAAGGATTTGTCCCTTTTGGCACAGTTCCTGGCACTCTGCAAGGAAGTAGGCAGACCTTCCTCCATGCGAACGAGGCACCAGTGTGCTTGGAGGTGGGCTGCAGCATCCTCACGCTTTCTTGGCCACATTGGTGATGATGGGCTTGGGGCGGGTTTTGAAGAGCAGCTTCTTCTTTATGAGGGCGGTGACTGAGTAGTGGCCTGGTCCCAAGCTCGACTCACCCCCAGCCACCGCTTGCTTGGTCAGGACGGCAAAGGGCTTCTCTAGACGCACAACTTTACCATACAGGATGTGGTGCCCCACAATGAGCACAGGGACTCCCTAGAGAGAGAGAGAGATAAGACAGTGGGGGCACTCAAGCCTTGCAGAGAGAGTGGTATGGAAGGAAGCCAGCCTCAACCAAGAACTCCCCCCACATCCGCAAGCACCTGGCTAGTCCCTCACCTCTTTGGTGTAATGCAGGTCCCCCAAGAGCCTCCCTGCTAGGCCAGCCCCAGATCGCGATTCCAGCTCGCCTTGGAGCTCCATCAGCACCCACTCCGCTAGACCTCCAACCCCATCCCTGCAAGGAAAAGACGAGGAAGGGAAGAGCTATTATAGGTCACGAAGTGTAGCAAAGAGATCATTCCCGACCAACACCGCTAGAAGCCAGTGCAGACTCACCGGGACACGACCAGCTGCACCATCGTCCCACGGTTCCTCTGCAACAAGGAGAACAGGGGTTTGAAAGCAGGGTGAGAACGGGCAAGACCCAGATTCCCCCTCGTTCACTCCAGCGGGGCTCCCGGCCCAGAGGCAGCTAAGGGGCAGTTCCCCACCCCCAGCAGTGCCAATCTCGGGCGGAGATCCCCCTTTCCTACGAAGACCCGCCCGCGGGCTCCCCTCTTCCTGGCCCTGCGATGCTGAGGGCGGTGGCCAGCCCGGTAGCCTCAGGCGAGCAAACTGACGCAGCCGCAGCATCCAGCAAATAGGGCGAGCCGCTTCCCTGTGCTTGTTCTAAGGACAGGAACTCTGCACGCGCTCAGAGTCACCCTCATCCCTGGACGCCGGGGGATCAAGAAACTCCGCGCCCCGGCGCCTCTGTTGGAGCGGCACTCTGCACGTGCTCAAGAGCGCGCTCGTTGCTTTTCTTTCTCTCTTCCCCCTCGCCCCAGCTCCGCCACGCACCTCACTCAAAATCTCCCGAACCTCCCGCCTCGCCGAAGCCCCGGAAGTCCCTCCCCTCGCCCCTAGATGACTTCCGCTTCCGGACTTAGAGGGGCGGCGCGCACGTGGAAACCGGGCTCGCTTCGCTCTGTCTCCGCGCTCTCCGGACGCTCGACCGGTGCTATTCCCTGCCTGCCATGGTCGAGTTCGAGGTACACCGCGCACGGCTCTTCGCCTTTGTGCCGTCCGGGATCCGGTGCGTGGCTGCGTCCCGCCCATCTCACCACCGCCTGGCCGTGGGCCGCCTCGACGGCTCCCTCGAGATCTACGACCTGCAGGCCAACATGTTCCAGGAGAAGGTGACTCTGGCTCCCCAGTGGTTGGCATTCAGGGGTAGACTGCCCGTGCACTTCAGGGATCCACCTGGCACCCATTTGACAGGTCTCCACCTCTGTGAGGTTTTAATGGCATCTTAGCCATTGTCTGACCCCAGATCTTGTGGCCTTGAGTTCCACAAGCTAGTTCTTTCCTCCGTGAAGTAATACTAGCTTATCCAGACACAGCTGAGCTCACAGTGACAGAGAGTCCTATGGCTCCACTGAGGCTGGGAATTGGAGCCCCAAAGAATTGTTTCCCTGGGGAATGTCCTGGCTAAACAGCTATTTGCTGGGCATTCTTTGGGGCAAGAGGGTGGGTAGCACAGGTGACTCACCAAGCCTCTCTCTACTTTATTTCTGTAATCAGGAGGTATATCAGTGTTTGGGGTTTCTGGCTGCAAAATTCTCCGGTCTGAGCCCAGCACAGGTTCATCCTTTGTGTGATTCCTCCCAGCTAAAGTTTGTGTATGTGTGTTAAAAGGAGGCCATTGACACCCAAAGCCTTCAAGAAACACCTTTCCTTAGACCAGAAAACTGTTCAGGATTGCCTCTTGGTTTAGGGGTTCTGCATCTTCCCCTTACCTATGACTTATCTCTCCAGGTCATTGCTGGCCACGATACGAGGATCCCAGAGGCGCTCTGCTGGGCAGCAGGAGACCGGCTCTTTGGTGCAGGTCTCAGTGGGGAAATTGTTGAATACAACTTGGAGAAGCTGAATGTCAAATATTCGTTGGATGCTTTTGGAGGTCCTATCTGGAGCATGGTGGCTGATCCAACTGGGACTCAATTGGCGGTAGGTGCCCCTAGTGTCCCAGAGAGGGGCAGCTTGAAAATGTGGTAATGAAGTCTTGTGCTAGCAAGAGAACATCCCTTAGAGGAGGGAACAGCACCTGATGATTTAGAACAATAAGGGGTGTACATCCAGGTAAGTAGCCGTGTTGGTCTGATGCAGTCAAAATATATTAAAAAATTAAAAAAATTGTCCAGTAGCACTTTAGAGACCAACTTTGTTTGTTCTTGGTATAAGCTTTCGTGTGCATCTGAAGTATCTGAAGAAGTGTATCTGAAGAAGTATGCATGCACACGAAAGCTTATACCAAGAACAAACTTAGTTGGTCTCTAAGGTGCTACTGGACAAATTTTTTGGGGGGGTATATTTCAATAAAGAATATTTTACCACATCTATAGATGATGCAAAACCAGAAAGCTAGCCGGCTTCTCAGAAGGCAGTGATAAAACCCCAAATGATGTTAATAGAATGGATTACTGGGGGTGGGGGGAATTCTGGGGAAATGTATTTAAATAAATATATTTTATTGCAAGGCAGGCAGTCCACATCACCCCAGGACTGGGTGTACTTAACTTGTATAGTCACAATATTTTGCAAATTAGAAACAAAGAACTCATAACACATCCATTAACTGCTGCAAGAACAACTATTGCCAGGACATGAAAATCATTGCAATTATTAACTATGGACCAATGGTATAATGCAATTTAACAAACAGCATTATTGGGAAAATTGGCACAAAAAATTGAAGTAGCAAGAGGCCAAAAGAAGCGCAATTTTTTATCAGTATGGTATGACTTTATTGATTACACAAATAATGAGGCATATGGTACAACTAATTAACAGCACAGTCTGGTGTGCATTAAGTACATATTTTAATTTTTCACCTCCCCTGCCTCCCTTTCCTATAAATTCCTATAAATTCTAATTGTTATTAATACAAAATACCTTTTACTTTTGGTCACCAATCTAAGCAATGCACTTTACTATACACCATTTGATATCTGTAATAACTAGTAATTTTGGTATATACACTTTGACAGGAGGGTTTATTTCACATGCACATTAGGAGAAGCTTATTGACAGTACAGTTTGACAATTGGATCAATTACCTGCAGGGGTGGGCACTCCCAGGGGTGGCCATCTCTCTAGGGGATGCTCTTGCTCTCTGGATTTCCAACATCAATCAGGGGTTTGGATTAAACAGCTTATAAAGCTCCCTCCAGCTCTTCAATTTTCTGCATTTCATTCTCTTCTCCACTCAGTGTCCTGCTTCCTGAGGCTTAAATTCTTTCCTTGTGAGTAGTAAGGTGCTTCTCCAGCACCAGCTTGACACCTGTTTCTGTGTTTGTGTTATTGATAATCTTGTGTAGTTTGGTCAGTCAGAGCTCAAATTATTGGGCAAAGCCCTGGACTCTTGGCTGTCTACCAGACAGGATTCTGAGCAGGCTACTGACCCTCTCTCTTGTTCTTGCAGCTTGGCTGTGATGATGGAACCATTAAGCTCTTCAACATCTTACCAGATAGAATCGAGTTTGAGAGGCAGCTGGACCGACAGAAAGGTTGGTTGTGGGTGGGGGTGCATGTGGGGGTCATGATCACCAACAGGATGAGCTCTGAGTCCATGAGCAGGAGGGGTAAAGGTAAAGGGACTCCTGACCATTCGGTCCAGTCGTGACTGACTCTGGGGTTGAGGCGCTCATCTCACTTTACTGGCCAAGGGAGCTGGCGTACAGCTTCTGGGTCATGTGGCCAGCAGGACTAAGCTACTTCTGGAGAACCAGAGCAGCACATGGAAACGCCGTTTACCTTCCCACCAGAGCGGTACCTTTTTATCTACTTGCACTTTGACGTGCTTTCGAACTGCTAGGTTGGCAGGAGCAGGGACCGAGCAACGGGAGCTCACCCCGCCGCGGGGATTCGAACCACCAACCTTTTGATCGGCAAGTCCTAGTCTCTGTGGTTTAAACCACAGCGCCACCCGCATCCCTTGCAGGAGGGGTAGGGAGCCTGATTTCTTGTTGCTTGCAGAGGAAAGCCCCTTCAGGATGCAAGGAGAGCACTTGGCTCAGTGGTAGAGCGCATGCTTTGAATGCACAGGGTCCCAAGTTCAGCCCCTGGCATCCACAGGAAGGGTTGGGAATGTCTGAAATCTTGGAGAGCCTCTGCCTGTCATTTTGGATAGCAAGGACCTATAAAGACCAGTGGTCTGGTTTGGTATAAGGCAGCTTCTTGTATTTGCATGTTCCTCTGAGCCTCACCTACCTGCCCCCACCCCCAAAATGAGTTTGAGTCTTGGTACGTCTTATAACTGAGACTCTCCTCTTCTGCTCCACCTTACCTTACAGGACGCACCCTGTCCCTTTCCTGGCATCCATCAGGGACCAAGATCGTAGCTGGCTCCACTAACATCATCCGTGTCTTTGATGTCAAATCAGGTGAGTTCTGGAGTTAGGCATGTTTTATGCTGGGGCCAGGAATATGGTGTGTGTGAGTGTCATCAGCTCATCCAAACAAGCTTCACCTTCATGATTCTGGTCTGTGGTGGCCATTAAGAATCAAGGACTGCACCCTCTTGACTGTGTCCCTTCCATACACCCAGGTTCAATGGCAAGGAGAGGGCAATACTGGCTGCCTTGCCCAAAGCTGGTGAACTCCCTTCCATTAGAGAGGGACCCATAATTCAGTGACAGAGCACATGTTTTGCAATCCAAAGATGTTAGGTTCAATTCCTGGCACCTCCACTTTGATGGTGCATTATGGGAAAGAGCCTCTGCTCTTGCCAGCCTTTGGGGGCCTGTGGGCATATTTGCATACTGCAGAAACTCTTGCAGGCATCATATACATGCTGTAGCATATTCTGTTGCAGGTGTGGGGAACCTTTAACCTTCCAGATGTGGCTGAGCTACAACTCCCATCAGCCCCAGCTAGCATGGCCAGTTGCCGGGGGTGATGGGAGTTATACTTCAGCAACATCTGGAGGGCCAGAGTTTCCTCACACCTCTTCTGTTGGCTACAACAGGGTGCTTCTTTCAGTCCTCATTTCAGCAGGAGGAGGAACCCTGGGTAGGCAGAGGTGCACCCACTGGTGCCATGTTGGTGACCCTCCCCATAGCCCCCTGTTAGCATTTGAGCAAAGGGGCTTTTCTTAAGGCCTTGTAAAGGCCTGTTTGGTTTGGGGTGACTGTTGGCAGCTGAGGCTAAGCAGACCCTGAGCGAGCCTGGTGCCTCCTTTGCAGGCCATGCTGTCCAGCGGATCCTCGTGGACCGGTGCTTCAAAGGGTCCCGCAAGCGGATGCCTGTGGTGGTGTGGGACATACTCTTCCTTTCGGACGGCACAATTGTCAGCGCGGACTCTGCTGGGAAGGTGCAGTTCTGGGACTCGGAGATGGGGACGCTGCTGTGGAGCCACCCTGTCAGCAAGTCAGCCGTGCTTTGCCTGGCTGGGTCTGAGGTAAGTTGCATGTTAAAGGCAGAGCAGCAGCACTGGGGGCGGGGGAGGGTGGCAGCGTTTGCTTGAGTTTGACAAGCAGAAAGGAAAGCAGGAGTCACTTATGTGGCAGGACAGGGGGAGTGTGAAATTGAACTGCAGAATAACAACAGTCCAAGATTTGGAAAGTTGCAACCCAAGGCAAACTTTCTTACTCCTAAGGGGGAAGATAGACAGCTATCCTAGGGGATTGTGTGAGCAGAGTCCTCATTGGAGGCAGCTTATTCCCAAGCAGCCTTTGCCAACTGTGGCTCTGATGGGAGCCGTAGTCCACCAGATCTGGAGGGTCCCAGGTTGGCGTAGGTTGCTCTTGAACTCTTGGCCCTGTGATGATATGATGCTAGCTATCAGAAATTCATTTAAATCAAGACTTTGTGGCAGATAAAAGCACTTTGTGTGTTATCCAGAGCCTCTAAAAACCTGAGTGTGTATATGTGGCCATTCAGGGAAATGACATTGTTCTGTGCTGAATCTGAGCTTGACTGGGACATCCAGCTGACCAGTGTTGGTGGCCAGGAGGCTGAGCTTGATGGATCTATGGTCTGAGCCAACGTGGCAGCCCTTGGTCTGTGTAATGTGACTTCAGTGTGCGTCAGTTCACTTGTTCTCTGCCATTAATACTTCCTCCCTGCAAACCTTTAGCTTGCCCAACTTTCTCCACAGGCAGAAGACAGTATTTTGGTTGGCACTTCGGAGGGGATGGTATATCAGTTCCAGCTGCTACCGGTTAAGCTAGACAGTGCTGAGCTCCAGTGGGTGCGAACAAGGCCCTTTAAGCACCACACCCATGATGTGCGGACAGTAGCACATCTTGCAACAACATTCATCTCTGGAGGTAGAGTTCACTGCAATCGTGTGTGTGTGTGTGTGTGTGTTTGTTTGTTTGTTTGTTTGATTGCTTTGTGGTAAAGTACCTGCTTTGCATACAGAAGTTCATGGGTTCCATCCCCAGATGCCCATTTAAAAAGGACCATGTAGGTAGGAGGTGATGGGAAAGGCCTCCCTCTTCCTCCTGAGACCAAGTCAAAGTGGACAGCATTGGTCCAAGTCACTGGCCTTCAACTAATGGGTCACTGTCTGATCCAAGATGGGTCACAACACGAGCACTTCCACTATGCAAATACAGTGGTACCTCTGGATGCGAACAGGATCCATTCCGGAGCCCCGTTCACATCCTGAAGCAAACGTAAGATGTGAGTGTGCGTGCGCGGGTCGCGTTTCACCGTGCATGCACGTGACGTCATTCTGAGTGTCTGTGCATGCACAAGCAGTGAAACCCGGAAGTAACGCGCTCCATTACTTTCGGGTAACTGCGGAGCGCAACCTGAAAATATTTAAGCTGAATTGTATTCATCCCGAGGTATGACTGTATATGGCAAAAGATTAAGGAATTGGTCCCCAAAACATATTTGGGTTAAAAGCAGGTTCTTGGTCTGAGAAGGTTGAAAACGACTGGTCTAGGAGAACCAGTAGTCTGATCTGATGTGTGCACATACCGCCTATAGAGGGTGCTGTGATCTGTTGCATCTTGACCTGATTTGCATCCCCATTTATTTATTTAATTTATATCCCAGTTTTTGCTCCCAAGTTGCTCAAGGTGGTGCATCTGGTTCTCCTCCTCATTTAATCCTCACAACAACCCTGTGAGGTAGGTTAGGCTAAGAGATAGTGACTGACTGAAGGCCACCCAGCGATCTTTATGGCCGAGTGGGGATTTGTAACCACTATACCACCCTGGCTTTTCCCCTTCTCATTTAGGTCTGGACGGGGAACTTGTGATCCGACAATTCATGGAGAATTTGGATCCCAAGTCTCATGAATCTACCTTCCAGAGAATCACCTTCCCTCACGTGAGTAGCGGGATTGGCGCCTGCTATCTAGCAATGCCTTTTCTTCTCACAGATGGCTTCTCATAGCTTCTTCCTTCCTGCAGTGGTTCTGTGCACTAGAGGGACTCAGGGGCAAGCCATGCAAACTCTGCTCCCCCACCCCACTTCTCACCTGCCACTTCTTTTCCCTCTTGTAGAGGTGCCTTGTCTCCTGTGCCCGGATAGCCCGCCTCCTCCTCTTCCAATACCCGAAACATCTGGAGCTTTGGCGACTTGGAGCCACCAACACAGCAGGTGAGAGCAAACTTTGCTTTCAGAGCCTTGATGGTCTGGTGTGTTTGAGGTGCCCCTAGAGGAGACATGTCCTTTGGTCACCTGGGCCTGTGTTGAGCTCCAGGCTGCCCTTTCCAGCAGGTGCAGCAAGAGCTTTGGGCTGCTGGGAAGCTTGGCAGTCCCCTCACATATTAGGACATCCTAGCGAGACTTGATGTGTAAAGATGCTCTTGGTTCTTGTTCCAGGAAAGGCTGGTGAAGTCCTGCCTGTCTCCTGTCCCCCAGAACACCTTCTCCAGCTCAAGGCCAAGGTGAGGGAGCCATGATTTTTTGTCCCCCCTTGATTGTGGATGCTTCAGATTCTCAACATGCCCTGTGCAGGAAATATCTCCACTTCAGATACAAACAGTTTTGTGCAAAAGCAGGCTATGGATTTTTTTGCATTAGAACAGAGAGGAGACAGTCTCTTGTGCTCCCTGAAATAAGATGTTTATTTAGCTCAATGCATTTCAGAGTTGAGCCTGCAAATGCTTGTAATTCCTTGAACCTCAAAGAGACTTCTTCTGGACATCTGAACTGAAAAGAGCTTCAAAAAATCTACAAGACTTTCTGGATACAGAAATAAAGAAAACATCTTACAGCCTCATAGTTTGAAACTGCTTTTAGTTCAGGCATGCAGAGTAAGTTTTTGTTTCTTTCAGGATCAAGGAATTTACAAGCATTCACCGCTCCTGGTGAAGGAGTTTCAACTCTGAAACATGTTGAACTAAATAAACATCTTATTTCAGGGAGCACAAGAGCCTGCTCTTCCCTGTTCAGCTGACCCTGGTGCTTCCCCCTCTGCTTTTCTGCTTGCTATGGTTCCCCTACATCTGCTTAACTCTAGTAGTTCCCAAGCCAACTCAAATCAAGGCAATCTTGCAACATGTTGATTTTGCTGAGTCTCCAGATGTGGCAAGACCCACCGTTTCCTGAGGGTGTGGCCCCACATGTTCATCTCTCTTAGTCCCCTGTATCTTTTTGGAGGAACCTAACTTGGCTTCTCCCATCATCTGGATTCCTTCCTAGGACCCTGAGCACATTGCCAGCAGCTGCATCTCACCCTGTGGCTCCTGGATTGCCTACTCCACAACTTCCAGGTTCTATCTGCACCAGGTCCAGCTCAGCAGTGACCATATTGCTATCAAGAGGGTGAGTGAGAATTCTGCAGGGTGGAGACTCTGGCCTGGGTGTTCTGGTCTGGGGCATGCTAGAGCATCATCCGGGAAAGCTGAATGTTGGGAGATTCTGGACAGACAAAAGGAAGAACTTCTTCACACAGGGCTTAGGTAGATGATGGAGTCGGCTGCCGCAGGTTGTAGTAATGGCCAATAACTTGCATGGTTTCAAAGGGGGATCAGTCAGATCTGTGTGGTATAAGGCTATGAATGGCAACTAGCAATGATGACTGTGCACATGACCCCCCCCCCCCAAGTATTGGAGGCAGTCTACCTTTGAAGGCACATTGCTGGGGATTATGAGCAAGGGATGTTGCACTTGGTCCTGCTTGTGGTCTTCTTCCCTTTGATTGGCTCCTGAGAGAACAGGAGGCCGGACTAGGTGGACTGATCTAGCTCTAGGACTCTTAGTTACTTATTTCATTTCAGCAATTTAGATACAGCTTAAGTATAATAGTCTCTAAGCAGTTTACACAGATGCAATCCCAAAAAAGTAAAAATCAGATTAAATGATAAAATTATTATGTTCTTTTAAGATTTTGTAACTTATAAGTTAATGGAAGGAACAGGAAATGCTTTTCTAGACTTCTCCAAGTGAGCCTCCTTGGGGGAAAGGGGGTTGGGAGAGGGTGAGGTGGGGCCTCAGGGTAGAGCTGGCCACACTGACCCTTAACCCTTGCCTTCCCAAAGGTTGCTAAGATTCCAAAGGGGATTCGCTCAGCCCACCACCTCCTTTTCTCTGAGGACTCCACCAGGCTCTTCGTGGCATCGGATCAAGGTTCTGTGCACATCCTCAAGCTCTTGCAGTCAGGAGTCTGCAAACACCTGCACATCCTCCGCCCCAGCTCAGGTAAGATTGGCTTTTTGGAGAGCAGGACATACTTACCAGCACTGGGATTAGGGCAGATGAGTGGCTTTTGAAGTGATATTTTAAAGTGAAGCCAGGGTAAAAAAATGTCTGTAGATACACACATTCATTTACAACTTTTGAAACCCACTTTCCTCATGCAGAGACGTCAGAAGCTGCATACCTGCTGGCGGTAAGTGCCAACGGCCAGTGGTTAGCTGCAGCTAGTGGTGATCGGGCAGTCAACATCTACAACTTGGAAGATGCCAAGGTGAGCCAAGCAGAACCTGCCTGCAGTGGTGAGAGGTTGAACCTGCTTGGTCTGAAAAAGTGAAGCAGGTTCATCAGGTCTCTTTGCTGCATCCTCACCATGAGGGTGATTGAGAGTTCTGAGAGCCTTCTGGGCTCCTGCTGTGCAATGATACGGCCCCAGATGAAGGGAAGGGGGCAGCCTGGGCCACCTGGGTGGGAGGAAGGCTTGGTGAACCCCACTGTCTCTCTCTCTCTTGTCCAGCCTCATTGCACGGTGCCTGCATATGACTGCCCAGTGACTGCCTTGGCCATTCACCCAGTGACCAATAATGTTGTGATCGTCCACTCAGATCAGCAGGTAAGATCTTCACAGCCAACTTTATCTTCCAAGCCTCACTAGGCACACAGAGAATCGGGGGGGGGGGGGAGTTTGCTCCATCTGTGTGCAGAAGAGTTTTGCCCCCGCTATTGCAGTCAGTCCCAATTGCTCACAAGGAGGATAGTGGTGGGAAGAACCTGGGAATCGTTTCCCTGGTACAAGTGTAGGGACTGCCAGCAGTGTAAGTTCTGTATCCAAGGCAGGTGAAATGTCTTGTTTCCACTGGAGAGGTTACCGTATTTTTCATCCCATAGGACGCACCGGCCCATAGGATGCACCTAGGTTTTTTTGGGGGGGGGGAAATAAAGGAAAAAATCCAAACCAGGTCGGGGAACAGCGGGATGGCGGCGCTGCGCCTCCCCGCTGTCCCCCAAGCTTGTGGGACTGCCTGATGTCTGCCCGAAGTGCAGGGCGCTCTGCTTCAGCGCTCCCCACACTCTGTGCAGCAGGCTGCTATCTGCAGCCTAGGGAGCCCTGCGGGAACTCCCGCAGGGCTCCCCAGGCTTGCTGATAGCTTCAGCGAAAGCCTGCATTCGCCCCATAGGACGCACACAGATTTCCCCTTCATTTTTGGAGGGGGAAAAGTGCGTCCTATAGGGCGAAAAATAGGGTTCTTTGCTTATTACTTGTGTGTGTAGCCCACCCTTCAAGGGTCCCAGAGCGGCTTAATATTACAGGCAGGTGCTGCTTGGGGGCTTCCCTTTGGGGCATCTGTTTGGTTGCTGTGAGAACAGGATGCTGGACTAGGTAGGCCCCCTTTGGCCTGATCCAGCCGCCAGGCTCTTTTAAGCTCACAATTAAAAACAAATGCAGCTTGCCATTCAAACAATAAAACAAGAACCACCAAACAGTGATGTCAAAATAACAGAAGAGCAGCATAGAACTGCAGCACATAGCGATGCAGGAGGAGGGAAGATGTCTACTCAGCCAAAGGCCTCCTGGGTCAAGTGATGTGTCCTGACTAATCAATTAAAAGCATGCAGTGCACAGAGACAAGCCCCAGAGGGGAGGGCATTCCACAACCTGGGAGCCACTACAGGGAAGCCCTCTCACTGACTGCCCCCCTTGAAAGCCTCTCTTCTGATCATCCACCAGAGTGGCCAAGGTAGTTTTGGTGCTGTATCTGGGTGTGAAGCCGGATTAAGTGTGTCTAGATCAATATTATTTGCAGTTCTGCAACAAAAACCAGTTCTTTGCTATTATGATTGAAGGTGAGCTACAGGCCAGGGTGTTTCTATTCCAGGGAAGTCCAAAATTTGGCATCCCGGAGGTGGCGGGGGAGATTCACTTTTGTTTTTTTCCCTATGATCCATCTCTAGGGTAACCTTTGCCAACCAGAAGTTTTAAACTACAGTTCCCATCAGCCCAAGGCAACACAGCTGGGCAGCTCCAGCATCTTGTGGCCATGCTGCCTGGGGCAGATGGGGGTTGTACCCCAAAATCTCTGCAAGGCACCAACTGTCATGCTTTATGGGGCTGAGCCCCTACTTGACAGAGCTGCTCCTCCAGCCCTCTGTTGTTTGTCTTCCTCTTTCCCAGATGTTTGAGTTCAGCATCACCAACAAAGAATACACCCCCTGGAGCCGGAAGATACAGAAGCTCGGGCTGCCCAAGCATTGGCAGAAGCGGGAGACACCCATCACCCATATTGCCTTCAGCCCCCAGCAGGCCTCCCACATTCTGCTGCATGACACATTCATGTTCTGCATCCTGGATAGGTCCACGGTGAGGAAGGTTCCAGCACCAGACCATTGGCAGTTTGCCACACAAGGGTGCACAGCACCTGCTGTTGTCTGAGCCACTGGTCACATCCAGCCCATTCCTAGACTTGTCTGCAAGGGTACCAGGGTGAGGAATGCCCAAAAGCTCAGTGGCAGAGCACGTGCTTTGCATTACAAGAGGATCAGGTGGCAGGTACTGAGAGGTCTTGCTTTGGTTGGGCCTCACCTGGAGTCGCTGTGTCCCATTCTTGAACACCACAGTTTGCTACAGAAAGATGGAATGTGGCAGAGGAGTGTGGTGAAAGTGGCGAGGGGCCTGGAGAAAGTCCTGTGAGGGAAGGGCTGGTGTAGAGTGGGGAGGATTTTCCATTCAGAGTAGGTGATCCATCAAACTGATGGGTTCAAATGTCAAGGAAGAGGATTTAGGTCACATCCACACCACACATGGCTTCCCCCAAATATTTTTAATTTTCTGCTCGCAGACCAACAATTCCAAGCAATCTTCACAAACTACAGTTCCCAGGATTCTTGGGGAGGGGGGAAGCCACATGGTTTAAATGTGCTTGAAGGGTATGGTGTTGATGTTCTTTCAGCTAAATGTTAGGAAGGGCATCCTAGCAGTGGGTGGTATTAAACACTAGTCCTACTCATAGGTACACTAAGTTAATGGACATGACTAATCTAGGTATGTCTACTCATGAGTTAGATACCACCCAGTTAGAGCTGTTTGGAACCAGCGGGGAGGTAGCAGGCTCTCCTTCATGACAGGTTTTTATGCAGAGGCTGGATGGAAACCTGTCAAGGATGCCAAGGGCATGGCTTTCCTGCATCCTCAGAGGGTTGGACAATGACCTTTTGAGCTCCCTTCCAACTTTTATGATTCTGTATGCCCAAGACCCTGGAGAGCTGCTGCCAATCATAATAGACAGGTGGACCATCAGTTAGAATAAGGGACCCTCACAGGTTCAAACATCACTTCTGGGTCAGTGATGGCACATCTATTTTGTCCTGGTAGGGGGACTTCTGTAGGTTACAATCATGGAGGTTCGGGGGGAGGTGGGGGCGCAAAGCTGGCTGACATGTCTAAGAAAGGCTCCAGGAGTCTGGGGAGGATTACAGATTGCTCCAGCTCATAGACTACCATAGGTAGACCTGGAGGCTGCTTCCAGCAGGGGGACTTAGCTGGGTCATTTTTGTCCTGGCAGAGAGTGCAACACAGCTCCGAGGCAAATTAGCTGCACTGCTTGTTCTCCACAGCTTTGTGAAATGGGATATGATCTGAAACATTTGTGAAGCTGACAACCACAGCTTCCCTGTGCCCTCAGTAACACTGCCTTTTCTCTCTCCAGTCGCAGCCTGATGACTCTGCCTTCTTGAATGACCAGCAGTCCCATGCACAGTACTCCAAGGTTGCTCCCTGTGGCTCCAGGCCCTTCAAGTTCTGCAGAAAGTACCAGGTTCGTCTTTGTGCATCTGCACCCCACCCCACTGGACCCAGGAGAGGCAAAAGGGAACACCCCCCCCCCAACACAGTGCATGGTTCAGGGATGCAGGGAGCTGCCATCAGGTCTGGAGCTGGCTGAGAGGACTCTGAAAGTGGGTTTTACAAATCCATGGAGAAACGTTTGGGGAGTACCAGCAATGCCCTGACCAGGGTGCTGGCATGGTTGAAGGCTAACCCTGGTCTGACCAGAAGCAGAGTGCTTCGAGCCTCAAAACAGCCCCGCTGGACCAGACCAAAGGAGACCATTTAGCCCACTGTCCTGTTCTCACAGCGGCCAACTAGTTGCTACAAAGGGAAGCCCACAAGCAGGACCTGAGTGCAACAGCAGCCCTCTCCCCTTGTGGTTCCCAGCAGCAGGCATTATTCAGAAGGATATTGCCTCTGACAGTAGACGGAGAACATAGCCTTATTCTCCTCCATGAATTTGCCTACTTCTCTTTTAAAGCCAGGCACGTTGGGGCCATCACTACTCCAAGCCATGCTCCGGTTGGCTTGGCAATGAAGCTGGTGCCTCTGGGCCAGAGAGAGGTGCATCTGTGGCAGGGAAGTACAGCTTCATTGCCAAGGCCGCAGAGCTGTTTCCTCTGTTGCTAGAAAATCCATGTGTCCCATAAGGAGCAGGGCTGCTGTTAAGCCTGCCGGCCTATTTTTCAAATCCCAAGTAGCCACACGGCACAAGGAGCGGTGTGTCAGTCCCACATTACACTGAGCACAATGAGAGAGCAATAAATGACAGAAGACAACAGGCATCATAAGCCCACTGCCTTTGATTTCTTGAACAAGAGTGGCAGAGGCAAAAAGGGTGAGTGTGGCGAGACTCTATCTCCAACACAAGGGGGAGAAGTCTCCCAGTGGCTACTAAAAGCACCATCCTTCCTGTTCAGAGGCAGCTTGTTGCTTAACACCAAGGAGTATCAACAGAGCAGCTGAGAGGCATTTGATTGACAGCTGTAGGCTATAGGATGCCAGAGTAGATGGCTTCCCTTGGTCTGATTCAACAGGCCTCTCTTTAGGTATTGATGCGAGTGTCCTGGAATGGCTGTGAGAAGGGCTTTTGCTGCTGTCCTATCTGGGCAGCTGATACTTTGTAGCATGAAAATAATTGCATGTCCGCAGGCAACATGTGTTGGGCACAAGATGACACCCTATCTTGAGCCCATTCTGTCCAAAGGTTGCCAACTGCCATCCTCTGCTTATTCTAACTCTCCTCCTTTTTTCTTCCCCCTGGCAGCCGTTGCTGTTTGTGGACCTGTTGGATAAGAATTGCCTGGTGGTGGTGGAGCGGTCTCTGGCAGACATCAAGGTGCAGCTGCCCCCGCCTGTCTATCTAAAGAAGTTTGGCACGTAAAGGCACCTGTCCCAGCCCTGCCATGGCTGTGGCTGTTCCATGCAAGGACTGTCAAGCAGGAAAAGAGCGAAAACCTGCAAGGTGGCAGTGTTGCCCTCCCAACTGCGATAGTCCAGAGAAGCAACAGCTCAGGTGGGCTGAAAGCATCCCCTCTCCTCCTCCTCCTCCCTTCTGATCCAAAGCAAGTGAATGTCTGGAGAGACGACCAGCAGGTCTTGGGAACCCGGCCAACTCCCATGCCTCCTTCCTCCTCCCCTCCTCTGGGCCCTTGAGCTCGCTCCTTTCCTCCGCAGCGTTATCAGGCTGACGAAGTTGGCTTTGACCTTGGGATCTAGGCTGGAATGAATGTTCTTCTCAGTCAATGATTAACCTCCAAGATACCAGCAAAGACTCCACAAGTAGCTTTGAACCTGAATGGGTGGAAGTCAGCAGAAGGGGCCAGGCTGCTATGGAAGAGACTCGTCTGCCGGTGCCTTTGTTTGTCTCTTTTTAATAATAAAAAAGAGTACTTGGCATTTGTACAGGGCTTTTGAGTGTTCAAAGTGCTTCACCCACGTTACACAATGCCCCTTGGAAGGTGGGTCAGTATCGCTGAAGGTGAGACAGAGGGAGGAGGCCAGCCTAGCACTGCCGTGGCAAGATTTGAAATGGGGGACTTGCTAATTTTTTCCACTCAATTTCTTGGCTGCTGCACAGGCTGAGCATGTATTAGAGCGAGTGTCCTTGCAGGTGTCCTCCCCAGTCTCGGTCTACCATGTGCCTGTCTCTGCTCCTCCAAATGGCTATGGTGGCAGCAAATTCTAGTACTCTCCCAGACTAGGCAAACTGGTTTCAGCCCCATCAAGCAGAAACCATGAGTCCAGCCAGTGAGGAAGACGAACAATGCTTTGCCTGACCTTGACGTCTGTGTTTCTCCCGAAGTGGGGGCGGTGATGGTCCTAAGTTTCCAGAATTCCTGAGGGGGTGAGAAGGAAGTGGCTACATGGCTGAAATGATATGTTTTGAGTTTCAGGGTGGGGGTGAGGAGAGAGTAGCGTTATGCTGCTGGGTGAAGCTGTTGGACTGATAGCCTGCTGTGTCCTTCGCTGTAATTGAAATGATCAAAATAAATCTAACTGAAGATGGGCTTGACTCGAGTGCCGTCTCTCTTCCAGCTGTGAGCTTTCCTTCCTCGCCTGTTTTCCTTCATATTCTTTTCTAGGTGTCAGATGACGGTCTTGTAGTCATGGCACTGTAGTTACTGTTGTATAGATTTATTGCATAGATTGAGCCTGTTTGTTTATTTTTAAATCCAGTGGCCATTTTGAAGAAAACAAACCACGCTTATTAGATACTGAATTGTTTGTTCTCTTAACTCAAGAACATTACAATTCAGAAATTATTACTTTAAATAAAGACAATTCCATACGTTCACAAATATGTGGGGTTTTTTTTTTCTTCCAAATAATGGAAGGCGTAGTTAATAAATAAAAACAAGGCCAATACAAAGGTCTACTACAGCAGCTCCTATAACAAATTTGCAAAATCATTTATGGTCTGTTGTGCTTGACTCTCCCAATGAACGCCCTTTTGAAACAAGTTGGTATTGTTCCCATTTTATAGATGGGAGATTTGAAGCTTTGAGAGTACAACTTACCCAATGCTGTGGCAGAGGGTGGGCCTTAAGCCCTGACTGGACCATGTAAAGTCTAAATCTTCACTGAGATAGCCATTTTGCTTAACAAGAGACATTGCGTGGCTTTTACACTGTTTGGAAGTCACGTCTTGTTATCTCAGCAGGTCCAGGGTTATTTGCTTCCTTCAAACATTCCAGGTGCAGGTGCCAATATTGAATGCATATTCGACAGTTGAACACTGGGCCCCCTACAGAGCTCTGCCTCATGCCGAAGTTGCATTCTGACTTAAGACCTGGCACTGTTTGTTCCACCCAGACTCGAAGGAGCAGGCTGCTTAGCTTAACTCGGGTAAGGCAGAAGATTTGGCTATTCCTGCAACGGACATCCCTTCCTGTCCCCAAGGTGCTGGAGCCGCAAAGAGTTTATTCCGTAACAGAGATGTCCTCAGGAGTCCGGGATCACTGCCGATTACGTCTGCTCATGTCAAAAATAGCCTTCCACAGCCCAAGGATCAGCGGCAAAGCCTCAACATCAAGAAGGACTCTGGGCCACGCGAGGGCTTCGCCTCCTTCGTGGGAACCTACAGCCAAATTAACGCCAAGCACTTGGGGCTGCAGTTGAACCAAATCCGTCTGTCTCAACCTGCTAGAAATCTTAGCTGCAGGCCTGCCTTATTGGGCCTGTGTAATAAGCTTGCAAAATCCTCTTTTAATCCAGGCTGCCTTTTCCTCAAGCGAAACGGGGGTGATGCAAGTTGAAATTGCTCTGAAGGAAATGCAACCTGACAAAAGACTTGTGCCCATGTGGAGCAGCTCCCACTGGGGCTTTAACAAGTCCCTGGAGGGAGCAGCCCAGGCCAGGCTTCCCCAACCTGGTGCCCTCCAGATGTTTGGGTCTACCACTGGCTAGGGCTGATGGGAGTTGTAGTCCACAAATCTGAAGGCACCAGGATGTGGGAAGCTGGCCTAAACTTCAGCCCCGCTTAGTGTTCCAGTAGAGCTTTTAATGTAGTGGTCTGTAACCTGGAATAGCTCCCCACCACAGCAGGCTCAATCCAGTAGTTTAATTCAGACAGCCTCTTTGTGATTCCAGGCCATTCTTTTCATGGTTAGTGGCCAGTCCTGTTGCTTGGACCCTTGATCAGTGGGCACTGGGCACTGGATTTCCCCCTCTTGATGGACCACCTTCCCAAGCTGATGAGCCCCATCTGCCCCTCCCCTCTACAGCTCATGCAGAAACTGCCTTCTTGACCATTGTGTCTAGAATTGGTCTCATCTGCTCAGTCAGAGCCTGCTTTTGCATGCAGGGGAAGTCCCTAACTCACTGAGGGTTTGAGACCATTTGGTTACCCTCACCTGGTTCAGCTGGCCAGTTGAAGCTATTTCCTGTGGTGTGGCCACTGTCACATGCTGACAGCTTCTAGGAGCCACAGGTGAGAGCCGAGTGCAAGGATGGGGACCAAAAGTGGGCAAATTACCCCAGAAGGAGCATGATGTGTCCCCCACCAGAGGTATTACCCCTCTCCTAACACCCCACACACCCCTGGAGATATGTAATAAAGAGAACAGAAAAATGGGAGAGGGTCATGCAGTGGAGGGTAAGGAAGCCTAACAAAGTTCTGATTTCCCCCGTGATTTCTACTTCAATGCTTTTTTGAAATATCAAATGTTGTTAAACTCATTTTGGAGGGGTTGCCCCTGCTTTGCTGGTGCTCTAAACATGGCTTAATCTGCCTACTTGGTGATCTAGCACTTCTTAAATGTAGCTACAGCAATGTAAAGTTGACAGTTGAATTACACATCTGCAAATGGATGTGCTGTTAGTGGCATGTGAGAGGACATGACAGGCACCTTGCTAGGAGCTGGGTGGCTGGAGGGATCTGCTGCCTTTGCCCTTGAGAGAAAAGAGGCTGCTGACTTAACTCTTTGGCTCCCTCTTCATGGTAATGTTGCCAGAAGCCTTTCTTTAAGGTTTTTTTTTTCTTTTTCAATTTAATTTCTCTGATGAAATTGCTCTCAAGTCCTCCTGCTAGTCTCATTATTTTTTAAAACGAAAGAACTTCAACTTTTTAGTACTGTATCTTTATTCCTTTTTTTACTCGCTGATCCCCTAAAATGATGAGCTGCAGTGTGCAGCATTTATTTATTTTATTTCATTTAATTTATATACCACTTGATTGTAGAAAACCTCAATGAGGTTTACAGAAAGAATAAAACAGTAAGATTATTAGTAAAAACAATTAAAACATTCAAAAAATTAAAACCAGTAATAAACTAAAAACACACCAGCTTCTCATCATCTGGGTAGGCTTGTCTAATCAAACATGTTTTTAGCAGGGGCCCAAAAAAGTACGGTGAAGTGAAGACGATCTCTCAGCATTATCTACAGTCCAGGAGTAACCAAAGTGGTGCCCACCACATGTAACTGGACTGCAGCTCCCATCCTTCCTGACTTTAGATTGGGACTGATGGGATTTGTAGTCCAAACACATTTGGAATACCCAACTATGTTGGCTGTTGCTGGCCCATGCAGGAGCCAGCTGCGCTCTTTTCTCCACAGAAGGCTTTTGCAGCCCGGACAGGAGTTTCCAGGGACTGAACCTGGAGCCTTCTGCATGCAAAGCAGATGCACTGACGCTGAGGAGCAGCTTTCCGCGCGGGACAACAACGGAGTAAAAAAACTCACTGCACCTGAAAGTGAGCATTGGAAAGTGAATGGAGGGTGAGACAAATATTTTCCTCGCCTGTGCAGGATGGCCAGGATTAGCTTCGTATTAATCCGGAGTAACTAAATCCAGAGCAGTCATCGACGAACTGCTCACACCTCCGCATCCTCCCTACTCTCCCCCCACAAGCGCCACGCGGACGCAACTACCCGACGTCACTCTCCTTGGAGTTTGGGTCTGGGCCACGCCCTCTATTTCTCTGTGACTCGAAACCGGCTTAGACTTCGATGTAGAAGGAAACACAGGTCTTCGCTTCCGGAACTTTTAGGCAGTTTCTCTCCCCCACCAGGGTCTGAAGTGAAAGCCGTGCAGAAAATCAGGACTTTAGCCCAGGAGCAGCAAATCAAGGAGTCCCCCAGCAATGGAGAGTTGTAGCCAAAAATCCGAACCAACCTCAACTCGCCTTCACCTCTAATCTGCAGTGTTTTCTCTAGACTACACTGCGGGGCTGTCGTAGACCATTGTATCCGATACATGCATCCGCCAACCTACATGCGGTGTTTTTAATACATGGTGCCACTAATAATAAAGAGCTGTACTTACTTTAGGACTATGTCACTTGTAGGACTTTTTATGTTTTAAAACTAAAAGATTATGGTTTTGCTGCTGCTGCTGTTTTGTCGAGCTACTTGATTTCGTCCTTAATTTTTAACTGAACTTTTAAAAAAGTCTCTTCTCTAAATGCGAACCCCGATATTCCCCTATCCCGATCAGGGGTGTCGTCACTCTAACTTTTTTTTTATCTCTATGGTGTGTGGGGGGAGCTCCGCCTCCCGCTCCCACCAAATCCGCTTTGCCGCAGCCGCGCTCACACCGTCCGGCCTCGCCCCTTTGGGCGGGGAGAGGCGGGGTCTGCCGGGGTTCCCAATCCGCCTCCTTATAGGGGGCGGGCGGCGGGCGCGCGCGGCCCATTCTCCTCCTCCTCCTCACTGCTGGAGTTTGCGGCTCTTCCAGCCGCTGCTGCTCCGGCGTGAGTCCGGCGCGACTCCGGTCCGGCCATGGCAGTGTGGACGCGCGCCTGCAAGGCGGGGCTGGTGGAGGTGCTGGTGCGTGAGCGCTGGGTGCGGGCGCTTGCCGAGCTGAGCGGGGAGGCGCTGGTGCTCAGCTCCGACCCGGAGCCCGTCAACGGGCTGCCCAACGGCGCCGAGTGGGGGAGCCCCGTCGCGGCTGCAGCAGCGGCAGCATCCCGAGCACGGAGCCCCGCGGGCAGCCCGGGCGGGCGGAGCGCAGCGGGCAGCGGCAGCCCGGAGATGCACCCTTCGGCGTCCGGCCACCCGCCTTCCTCGCCTCCCGGCCGGCCCTTCTCCCCTCCGCCGGGGCTGCCCGGTGGCGCGTCCTGCTCCTCCTCGTCGCCCCCGGGCTCCCCTCCGAGCGGGGTGCGCCGGGTGCGGGTAGTGAAGGCAGAGGCGGGCGGGCTGGGCATTAGCATCAAGGGCGGCCGCGAGAACCGCATGCCCGTCCTCATCTCGCGCATCTTCCCGGGGCTGGCCGCCGAGCGCTGCGGCGCCCTCCGCCTGGGAGACGCCATTCTCTCCGTCAACGGCACCGACCTCCGCGACGCCACCCACGATCAGGCCGTGCAGGCGCTCAAGCGGGCCGGCAGGGAGGTCCTCCTGGAAGGTAAGCGAGGGATTCTGGTGGGATGCGCTCTGCACGCGCTCAGGGGGCGGCGGCGCTGCCGCTGCTTTTGGTGCCACCCGCTGCTTCCTGTTCCTCGAGGCCGGGGATGGGACCCAAAATAAACAAGGCGGGGGGCGGGTGGTTAGTGAGCCCTCGAAGCTCGCTTGGGGAAGTACCTGTGCTTTCGCTTAAATTTGGCGCCTACCTCGCAGGGTTGTGGGGAGCACAAAATGGGCACAATTCTGAACTCTTTGGTTGAAGGGGCAGGGTGCAAGCATTTTAAAAGGGGGGGAGGGTCTGAGACTTGGTGTGGATGGGAACAGCTGATTTCCTGGGAGTAAAGTTTTTCTATTCTTCCTTGGGAGCTTGTCCAGAATCGTTTCCTGCACTGCTCACTCTTCCCTCACCCAAGCTCCACGGTGTGCTCTACTCTCCAAGTCTGGCCTTCGCGGGTAACTTTGCCGGGCAATGTTGCTTTCCACGCCTCAACTCCATGCCCTGAACATTGTCCCTGGCTGCATCTGTCTTGGTCCCGACATCAGAATGATCCAACTCTCTCAGTTGGCAAGCCCCTTGGTGTAAGCAGGTGTTTTCTCAGTGTGGGATGGGCTTGTTTGGACTGATCCGTTGACTCTCGCTTTTATATTCATGAGCCCAGACTTGGTCCCTAGGCGTGGAAACAGTTTGCAGGTCTGGTTCTGCAGGAGTCATAACCAGTAAGGGTGGAGCTGCTTTGCAAAGGCTGGAGCACTGTGTGTGGTCCTGGGGGTTGTCTGACACTCTGGTTAGGAGCTAAAATAAAATAGCAAAACCCTGGTCTACTTGTCCCCACTTTCCTTTTTTTGCCCTTGACACTAGCACATGACGCATTATTGGAAAACTTTTGGATTAGTGTGGCCCAAGAGGTCAGTCACTGGAAACTGAAGCATGGAAGGCAGCAGCGTCATGGAAGTTAACAGTTCATAATGATTAAGGTTGGGCAGTTAACTAGTCGAATATGCATCAAGTATTTCTAAAGCATAACTTTAATAGAACAAAAGCAATAGAACCAGTCTGATACTTAATTACAAAAGCAAATTAGCAAATGGTGATGGTGAATTAATTTAACTTTTAAAAGAAATTGTAGTGGATTATTTTAACTTTAACGGTGCAAGTTTTCTATAGACATGAATTATTTGTCAAAAGGATTTTTATGCTAGTTTACCAGAGTCAGCCTATAGTTACATGAAAGTTTTCAATGCAGAGCAGCAATTAAAAACAACATTTTAAAAGTCACTTTTACTGAATTGGCAACTGGTTATTTCTTCAAGTACTGTGGCTTTTTTGTGATACTTGGCAATATCTGCTCGGTTAATTTGCCTGTGTGCTAACTCTAGGAAGACAGTGTGAAGGAAATGTGAGTGTGCAGTAATGGTTGGATTTCATAGGAATGCAGGGCAACTAGCCTTTTAAAACCTGAAGGGAAGAGATGGTGGACTTCCAGCTGGCAAGCAGTATAGTCAAACTCTGAAAGAGGCTTGCTTGGAAAGCAGCATCAGTTGAGAATGCCTGTCCATAATCATCTTAGCTGCCTGGTTTGTCAGACCTGTAGACAGGCTGTCATTTACGTGCTTATTTGATGCGATAGTACAGTTAATTTAACCTCGGGATAAGTTCTTTCTGGGGGGTGGGAGCTCTTGGGGAAGTCGATGGAGTGCGTACAGTTACGAAAACTTGGGGATATTTTTAAAGTGTCTTTAATCATTATGCTGCCTTAGTGGTTAAGAAGAAATGACAGCACAGGCTCCCTGCTTATGCCGGGGTGTGATTCTGTCACTTGGAATGTGTATTTTGGAAATGTGAAGTGGAGGGGGAGAAGGTTTGCAGATGACTGACTGTGCCAGTCAGTGGGAAGTGCTGCTGCCACCTTCTGTGCCAGTGTAAACAGTCGTGTTTTTAAGTGCCCTTCGTTAAGGAAAAGCTGGTGGGAGGAGAGTGTTGCTCCCAAGCTTTGGTTCTCAGCGGTGGGGGAGGGTGTGTGTTTTACTTCTTGTACATCTGCGCCTTTTGTTTGGCTTGTGGCTGGGACCTCAGACCACACAATGGAGGTCAGAATATACAGTATGTATACTAGTGTAGGCTGGTTAGTAAATGTCACTGGGATTGGGTGTCCATCCTGGGCTGAGCAAAGCCAGTTTTAAATTCCCTCTCATGCCTGAAGCTCCATGGGTGACCTCAGCCTAACCTACGTTGCAGGCTTGTGAAGGAGGTGAGCAGGCCACATGTGTCCCTTTAGAGGAGCAGGGCCTTGTGCGTTGTGGCACAGCAGATGTGAAATTCCTTCCCCATATACATCCAGCTGCCCCTACGCTATCTATTGTTAAGCACCAGATTAAAACACATCAGTTTTTCTCTCAGGCTTATGGTTTTAACTGATTGCTGCTGGGTTGCCTAAATTTCTGATTTCTTGATATTTTGCTTTGCTACTTGTTCTATGTTGTTGTTTTTGTGGTTCTCAGCATGGCTTAACAATCCCTCTTCTCAGGCAACTTTTGACAACCCTAGTTCTGTGAGGAGAATAGGGATCTCCTACAAACTCTCAACGCTCTTGACAAGCTACAGTTTCCAGGATTTTCTGGAGGAAGCTATGACTGCTTAAAATGGTATAATAGTGCTTTAAATGTATAGAAGGGACCTCATTGATCCTGTTTGTACATAACACTGTGTCAAAGCATGGCTTAGTGCAAATGAACAAAGCGTGGGCTTTCAGAGGGGAGCCTACAATCATTTTGCTTCTGTCTGGCCGTTTTGCGGCTGTGCTAAGATGAGCCACAGTTTGACTTCAGTGTCATCTGAACCTGGGCTTGTGGTTTAGCTCTCTCCAGAGAAACCACTAACTGAAACCAAGGTTTGTATTCGGGTTTACAGCTCCAATGCTCCATAGTAAACATGGCTCCTGATGAGGCTGAAAGGAGATTAGAGCTCTGGTCCCAGTTCAAAGCTCTTCTGGGTCTCATCACCATCTGTTGATGGTGCTGGTCCTGGGCTCAGCTGCTTCTGTGTTCCTACTTCTGTGTTTCTGCCATTTCCATTTTCACAGCTGAAAGGTGTGTAGGCTTGGAACAAGCTGTGTTTCTTCCAGATATACCCCATGCTGTGTGTTTCCTTTCCCTGAGAATATGCAAAAGCAGAATTTTGAAGGAAATGTTCAGAAGGCTTCTCCTTGTTGCTTAGCTTTAGTCTCATTAGAATTGACAACATCTAGGCTAAAATTAAATTGGAGGAAGAAAGGAAAATCTTAAACCTTACCCAAAATCATGACGTGCAAAATCTGTCTATGTTGATGCTGCCAAATGGCTGAAAGAGACTGAGATAGAGATCCTGTAGGATGAGGGGAGTGGACCAGCTATAGCAGGCATAGGCAAACTCAGCCCTCCAGATGTTTTGAGACTACAATTCCCATCATCCCTGACCACTGGTCCTGTTAGCTAGGGATGATGGGAGTTGTAGTCCCAAAAACATCTGGAGGGCCAAGTTTGCCTTTGCCTGAGCTATAGCCAAGGCCACAAACATATAATTACTTTCTGGTTGTAACCCACAAGCTCTACCAGCATCCAGCCAGATGAAAAGGATCTGCATTGCTTTCCAGCACTGATAGTGCTTAGTTTTTGGAGCCTGAGGTCCAGATTCCAGCCAGGCAAAGGCTCTTAAGGGCACAGAGCAGTACTAGTGCGGGGGCATGACCTGGGAAGAATCCTGAGGGCCACCTAGAGACATGGAGGGCCACATTCAGCCTGTGGAGCAGAGATTCTCAGCGGGTTTTGCCTCCCAAAAAGGAAGCATGTAGATACTGCTTTGGCCAGGAACTTTGTGTTACCCTTAAGTGACACTTGAAGCTCCTGAGAGCTATTTAAAAATACCTCCGGATGTAGGAGGGACCGGACAGCTAAAAACCTGGCAAGAGTTCTAACCTTGTGGCAACCCCAAATTTGAGAATCCATTTCGGAAAAGAAGGGTGTGACTGCAACAAAAGGTTGGTAGGCCTACCAGTGTTTACATGGTTGGATAAAGCCTGGTTCAAGTGGGAGGAATGCTCTAGCTGCGACTGCAGGAGATTGTGAGATGGGGCTTTGTCTTCTTGTGCCAAAAAGTGCTGTGAGGTTGGAGCCTGACCCACCAGTGTCCCAGCTCTCCTCTCCTAGCCCTACTGGTGCCAGATTAAACAGCTGCTTTGGCTTTTGCTGAGTCAAATGCAGCTTTCCCTTCTCTCTTGATGAGTGGATATGAGTCAAGCTTAGCCTTCTCCTGGGAGCAAAGGGTTAGTTATGGGCTGTTGCTGTTATCTTTTTGGGGTGGGGGAGCTTGGAACAAACAGTCCCTCAGCTTCTGCCCTTGTCCCAGAACTGACTTGGAAAGAAAAGTGGCTTCATCAGCTAAAGCTCATCTAGCCATCTCCAACCTGGCGCCCTCCAGTTTTTTGGGACTACAATTGCCTTTAACCTCAGCCAGCATAACCGTATGATGCTGGGGCTGCTGGGAGTTGTAGTCTACTTGGAAGGCACCAGGTTTGGGGAGGCTTGGCTATTGTCCCTACATAGAAATTACCTCCAGGGCTCTGGGAAGTCCAAAGCTCAATAGAGCTAATGTTATGTAGGAGATGTATTAATACAATGAACGTATTGGAATGTATGTTTGATGAAAACTAATAAAAATTTAAGTTGCAAAAAAGGGGGGGGGGGAATTACCTCCAGGGCTCACAGACCAGTGTCTGGCATCCAGTATCAGCAATGGAGGCTTTTTCTAAGCCAGGGGTAGGCAACCTAGGGCCCGTGGGCTGGATCGCCTTCTCAATTTGGCCCGCGGACAGTCCAGGAATCAGCATGTTTTTACATGAGTAGAATGTGTCCTTTTATTTAAAAATGCATCTCTGGGTTATTTGTAGGGCCTGCCTGGTGTTTTTACATGAGCAGAATGTGCGCTTTTATTTAAAATGCATCTCTGGGTTATTTGTGGGGCATAGGAATTTGTTTATATTTTTTTCAAAATATAGTCTGGCCCACCACATGGTCTGAAGCATGGTGGACCAGCCCACAACTGAAAAAGGTTGCTGACCCCTGTTCTAAGCTATCGCCAGAACCCCTCCAGCTCCTTTCTCCCCTTTTATGCTCCATAGAAGCATCTGGTCTTCATCCTATGCAAATAGAACCAAAGGGCTGGGTTGGGCAGAGCACTAGCTGGGACTAAGGCTGCATTGGTTAGACCAAATAACAGCACCCTGGATCTACCTTTATCCTGTTCAGAATTTCCTCCAGGGCCTTTTCCATCTTCCTCAGCACTGCCTTGCTCTCCACTAACTTTCTCAAATACATCCTGGGTTAATTAGATTTCAGAAGTCCAACTCTGTGTCCTCTGACCATCCCTCCAGCATGCCTTGAGTATTTGTCTTGTTATTTTTCCAAACCCTCCTTGCCTCTTGACCCTAAACACAGCCACTCTCTGGAGGCTACTTTAAGCTCCCAGCTCTTAATCTCTTGTGATATTTACATATTTTGCCTTCTGGCATGGAATAATCAGGTTGCACTTTTCATTCCCAAGGTTCCTCTCCCCCCCCCCCCCCGCCCTGTGTGTGGGAGGGTGGAATAACACTCTTCAGCTATTGCACTTCACAATGGGATGTCCTTCTCAGGCTATTTTTTGCTGCTGCTTGAAAAGTTGGTCAGCTGTTCCTGCAACCATTTCCTGAAACTCATCAGTCGCCTGCCTCTGGAGTCTTTGCTCTGGCATGGAGCATTTCAGCTTTGGTGAAGAGGGGAACATTTAACTTTGTGACCTTGTTAGAAAGCAACTTCTGGACCAGTGTGTTAGTTGGTCCACATCTGGTAGCCAGCTGTGTAGCTCATTTTAACTGCTGAGGCAGCACTGCTTTCTACTCAGTTTGAATTGTGCACAGAGGAAATGGACTTCCCTCCTCCCTCTCCCCCATCCAGGTTCCCTAGTTTGCATTCAGCCACCCATCCTCAGAAAAGGAGAGGAGCAGATTAAAGGTGGAGGGAGATGAGTGTAATCCTGGGATAAGCCCTCTGCCTCCAGGAGGCTAATATTAAACACTCGGTCTCCCTGCTGTGGCTCTCTCCAGCCTTGCCCTGGCTGCTAAGCTTGTGTGGCTCTCTCCAGCCTTGCCCTGGCTGCTAAGCTGTTTGACCAAAGAGAACTGTGTGCTGGGGATTGGTGAAGCTCAGGTTAACCAGATCAGGCTTCCTTTCCCCCCATTGACTCTTCCTTTTTGACATACTGACTTCTGTCACTGGCTTGCCTCTGTCTAATGTATATCTCGCTGCCTGCCCCGTGGGACATTAAATGCCAAGATAGATAGGAAGGGCAAGCCAGCAGCTGCATGAGGATTACCCTTTAATACACCCTTGGGCACGAGCTGCGTGATTTAGCAGAGCAGCCAAATGCCAGGCGCTGAGTGGGCACAGTGTTCTTCCTGTCAAGCTTCCTTCTAACATCTTTGCCCACCTTGAGCTCTTATAGTATCACACTGGGGAGAGATACGGGGACGTGGCTACACCTTGGCTGCAGAGCTGGTTTCCAAAACTTGATTAAGGTGGGTGTGGGTGTAGAAATGGTGGTCCATAACTATACGATGCTTGGGCGTCCTCTTCACACACATAGTCTTCTAGCTGGGAGGCTTCTGAGAGCAATGGATAGGACTTGAGACTTTGCAGAAAGTTGTCTTGTAGAGCCCCAGGGCCCAAACAGATGTAAGGTAGAAGGGCAGAATCTCCTGGTGTTTTGGGTCTTAGTTTTTAAAATTATTAGTTTAAATCCACCGGGTGTGGACCTTTCTGTCCCCCTACAAACTGTTTTGAGGTCTGCTGGGATGAAATTCAGACATGAAAACCATACCAGACAGACCCTGCATAACTTTGCAAATGTGCTAGCAGTTTTATTGCTGCGGTGCTCTGATATAGGTACATCCCACCGCCACACCCCCAGTGGTGCATAGCTGGTTATGGAGATGGGAGAGGGGTGCTATCTCAGAAAACAACATGGGACAGGCAGAAGGTTGAAGATGCACATTCTCAATTGTCATTGGAGCCCTTGCAGCTCCATTAAAGCATTAACACTCCATGGTTAAAAGTCTGGAGGATTTGATGCTAGGCTTCCCTGCAGCACTCCTGTTTGGGCTCCTAGAAGAGGAAGCCTTTGTGCTTCTGCAAGAGGAGAAGGGGCTTGGTTCCAAGTGTGTCCCGTGCCCTCCTTAAAGCAACTGATATTCTCCTTGCATTATGAAGGCGCTGAATGGGCCCCTCAGTGGGGGCTGCGTGGTCCTCATAAGTAAGCTGGCATCACCCAAAAGGTTGGGAGCAAGAGCCAGGGAGAAGGGGAGGCAGCTGGGCAAACACTCCACCTCCCTCTTGCAAAGACGGTGGGAAAGTCTGTGCTAGAGCCAAAACCCTCCACCTCGAAACAAAGCCAATGATTCTGCTTCACGGTCTCCGAATGTGGCCGCGGCCTGTTTTCCGTTAGTTGCGCACATTGTCTATTGTGCCCAGGCGGGCCTGGAAAGAGCGTGGCATACTTAGCTGCTGTTTAATGGGGCTTTCATGAGCTTTGCTGGAAGAGAGTTCGGAGTGAATGAGACATTTATGGCTCCTTTGAATTGCCACTAACCGGACATAAACAGTTGTGTTGTCTTTTGCTGCCTGCTGTTTGCTTTCCCCCCCTCTGTCTTAATTTATTGTGAGCTGATGGGTGTTCCCAGGCTGAAATTAGTTTCATAACTTTCCGTAAAGAGTATATTGGATGCTGCAGTTGGACTGTGGGCTTGTCTGCTGTTTGACTCAAGAGCAAGCACTCCAGAGCAGGCAGCTGGCTGTTGTGGATTCAGCTGTATTTCTGGCATAAAATCTGCTTGTTCTGAATTTGCTGGTGAAGAGTGTTGCAGGAGGAGAGTTTCTCCACACCCTGCCGAAACCAGGACTACTCAGGAGACTGTGTCTTTAATGTTTCCTCTGCTTTCTTGCCTTTTAGGGCTAAAAATGTCTTTGGACTTGGCACTGTGGCTGTTTAGAATTGAGAGACCTGAAACATCTGGGCTTTTTAGAGGCTCACTGGAGGCAGGAAGAGAGGGAAGGCACCTCCTCTCTGCTGTAACACAGGTTGTCTTCCTTTGAGATCTTGCAAGCTGCATTTCCAAAATAGAGACAGATGTGTATGTTCATTAAATGGTCACCTCTTTGGCGTCTTGTTTAACAGGACTGTCATTTGGACCAGCTGGTTTGGCCCTTTATAGCACTTGTGTATGAACTTTTTTATAAAATGCCTAGCTTGGCCTAGCAGCACAAACCAAAGGCATTGGGATGCTAACATCCCTGGAAAGGGCTGGACCTGGCACTTGTTGTGTGGATTGTGGAGGTTACTAAATCCTCCTGCACTTCAGTATACAGTCTGTTTAATTGACTTTCTGTAGTACCGTTTGCTGCCCTGGCTGCAGCTAATGGAAGTTGTAGTCCAAACATTTCAAGGGCACCAGGTTAGGGAACACTACTTTGGAAGATTGCCTCCTGACCTGAGAAGGAATTCTGCAAGGGTTGTGAAGCATCTCACTACTGGATAGTTCAGATTCTGCTTGCAACTAGAGAAGAAGTAATTAGAGAATAAGTATTGCTGTGACGGCAGCACCATGCAGTGAACATTTCTGCAAAACAAATCAAAAAGTCACGGTGGAATCAGTTGACCCTTTATTTGGACCGACTAAAATGCAGCAAAGGAGTGAGCAAGAAAAACAGGAAGGCAGCTGATGGGCTGGGTGGGTGAGGGTGGAGGCAAAGGCTGCATCTGGCATGGAAACCCAAAGCCTCTAGTTGGACACTGTATTAAGATGAAGGTGTTAGGCAGGCACAGTTAGATCAGAGTCTGCCAGAAGTACTACAGATCTCATCTCAGTACTTCCTGGCATTTTCCATGGCCTTAAGGTATTTCCGTACAGAGGTTTCAAGGGAGGATGAATGGTATCATCAGCACCCACAAATCCACTACATATATATGCTGCATAAGAACATAAGACGAGTCTTTTCACAAGGAGCATTGACAGTGAGCGGCATTGGATATTATTTCCCCTCCAACTTTATATATGTATATATGTATATAAAACCCCATATAGTGTACAGTTCAAAGCTCTGCTTTTTTCATTTTTTTGGAAATCATTTTTATTTGATTTTACAAATAGAAAGTTATATATAAAAAACCCCAAATATATATCCATAAACAGAGATTACTCCAAATCTCGAGACCTCCCCCCACCCCTTCCATGAGGTCCCATATTAAACATTTGAAACTGCATATTCTTCCAAATTCTATTATCAATCCATATTATCCATGGTAATTATTACACTACAAGTGAAATCAAAATCCTGCCAATGTTTTCAACTGCTTACAGTGTTCTATATAACTTGTAGATTTTCCTCATTCTTTTATAAAGTTTTTGTCCTCTTGGTTTCTGAGTTTTCCAGTTAGTTTTGTCATTTCAGCATAGTCCATCAGCTTGGTTTGCCATCCCTCTCTGGTAGGACCTTGTCTTCTTTCCATCTCTGGGCTAGTAACATCCGGGCGGCTGTTCCATACCTAAAAAGTCTTTTCTGCTCCTTTGGGATGTTAGTACCTGTAATTCCTAATAAGAAAGCTTTTCGTTTTTTTAAACAAAAGTTATTTTAAACATTTTTTTCCATTTCGTTATATGTCATCTCCCAGAAAGCTTTTAGCACCTTACAAATCCACCACATGTCATAAAACGTACCTTCTTTTTCTTTACATTTCCAGCAGATATTTGAACTTGTCCTATACATTTTTGCTAGTTTTGTAGGAGTTAAGTACCACCTTCCCTCTCCAACCTTTAGCAGTACTGTAGCTAAAAACATAACAATAGCCCTGCTGAATCGGGCCAAAGGAGCCCACCTAGTCTGGCATCCTCACTGACCAGTCAGATGCCCCCATGGGAAGCTCACAAGCAGGCCCTGAACACAACAGCAGCACTTTCCCCATTTGTGATTGCCAGCAACTAACATTCAGGGATATAATGCTTCTGACAGTGGAAGTAAACTATAGCCATCCTGGCAAGTAGTAAACTTGTCTGATCCCCTTTTAAAATTGGAGGCCATTGCTGCCTCTAGTGGGAGCAAATTCCATAGTTTTAACTATCTGCTGCATGAGGAGGCTGTAGTTGAGTGATAAAGCATTTGTAGAAGTGCTGGGATCAGTCTCCAACACCTCCGGTTTAAAAGCGGCAGGTGAAGGGAAAGAAACCCTGGCGGGGCACCTGCCGGTCAGTGTAGGCAGTGTTGGGCTAGATGGACAAATGACCTGTCCTGCCCTTGTGTGTTCTGCCTCTGTGGAGTTGGCTTATGTTTCAAGCTTTTGCCCTTCTTGGGCATTCTGAAGGGGGAAGCATGTCTTGGGTATTCTGAAGGGGGAAGGATTTTGGCCAGCCCACCAGTCTTGTACAGCTGAGAAATGGAGCCACTTCCTTCCACCGCCTAGATAGGTCAGACCTCATTCAAACTGCAAGCTGATCCCTGTTATGCCAAACTTGTTCTCATACTTTATTAGGGATCACTTTACATTTGCAAGAGCAAAAATGAAGGTGGCATTTCCTTTTGCTAGATTTGTACCGGAGGCCGACCAAAAAAGTTGTTTGATGTGGAGGGAGGGGCAGAATGTGGGGTGCCAAGGTGCTACCCAGCCAGTTTGGGCAGCTTCCTGTGCTGGCAGCAGCATCTCAGTGACTGGCCATAGGTCAACCCAGGCCCGCCTTGGCTCTGCCTCTTCCCCTCCGATGGTCTGTGCATTCCACCTGCCGCCTTCCTCTGCTTGAATGAAACAACCTCTTCCCTGCTTATGTTACCTGTATGTCTGTATGGACTCGGGAGGGGAAAGGTGAACTGAGTAAAGCAGGTCTTTTTCTTTACTGAGGAAATTTTTAATAGAACCTTTGCTTGCCCCAAAATAATTTATTTTTTATTGATAATTAAAAGTGTCTTTTCTTTCCATGATATGCATATTTGTTTGTTCAAAGGATTCCGTTTATGGAGCGGAAGATTCTTCTTGTTAAATTTATCACCAAAAAAATTCAAGGAATAGTGGGGTTTGGAGAGTTTTCTTCCAATACTATTTAATATATTGTGCGTTAAATATGTCCCAAAGGCACTCTTCTTATACATCAAAATGTATTGGCGGAATATGCTTGCATACAGTCTTAAGATAATACATTTTTGTGCACATCTGAATTATTTTTAGCAGGTTTTTTAGATGCTTCTGATGAAAAGTTGATACATTCAAAAATGCATTCGGCATAACAATATAGCAATCTGGAGTCCTTTTCAAAATAACAGCTACTTTTCACAGGATCCCCTTGTGAGCTTCTCTTTTTATTTTGTATGGAACTGGTCTGCTGGTCCTTCTTTTTCATTGTGCTGTGATCCCCTTTTATCAATCTCCCCCAATCTGGCACCCTTCTAATGTTATGGACTACAACTCCCATCAGCCCCAGGTACCACGGTCATGCTGTGCTAAATGGGCCTGATGGGAGTTGTCATCCAAATCTTCTGGAGGGCACCAGTTGGGAGAGGCTGATTTAATGACATTGTTTTTGCAAAGAGGGTGTGGTGTGTGGACCTCTATTCCTGTGCGGGGCCCATTCCAGGTTCCCTCTGGCCATCATGGAGATAGGGGAGAGATTTCCTTTCCAGAAAAGCCACGAAAGACAGCAACAAGCTCTCATATATTAAAGTGAATATTTACTAATTTGTGAGAGCTAAATGCCTGCCTGCCTGCCTGAGGATTGTTTTTCTGCTGTCCATCCTCTGGCCTTGGAAAGAAGCTTTTGTTTTCTCTGCTGCTCCTGGAGAAGTTTAGCCAATAAATCTTTGATCAGCCATCCTGCAGTGACTGCAAAGATAGCCCCAGAGTGTCGACCCTGCTTCATTCACTTCCTTTCCTGTCCTTCCAGCAATGTGAGCTGAACCGCCCTGAGACCGGGTATAGGGCGGGATATAAATTTAACTAGCTAACTAGCCCTAACAGGGCAGGAGTAGAGAGTGAATGACATGGGTGGGGTGCTCCACTTTCTAGAGCAGTCTTTGCCAACCTGTTGGCTGTGGCAGATGGCAGCAGCAGTCCAAAACATCTGGAGGGCACCAGCTTGGCAAAGGCTGCCCTAGAACATAAGCAGGTTGCTTTCCCTTCCTCCCACCAGAGTCTGCTGTGCTGCTTTCTATTGGCAGGTGTCTTGCCAGCACGATTGTTGAGGAGGACAGTGTTGGACAACACCTGCTGCCCCAGAGTACACAAGCAGATCCTGCTGGGGTACCCTGTGCTTCTCTGCACATCAGAGTGACTTTCAGTTGTGATGCTGAAAAGTCGAGGCACCATAAAGTGTCCATGAAACAACTTTGCAGGGCACTCTGTTAGGATGATATGCTGTGATCCTCAAGAGAAGTGTGTGTCCCCAGTTTTCTGTACAGTGGTACCTCGTGTTACGTACTTAATCCGTTATGGAGCTCTGTTCGTAACAGGAAACGGCTCGTAACATGAGGCGCGCTTTCTCTAATGGCGCCTCCCACTGCTGCTGCGCCGCCGGAGTGCAACTTCTGCTAGCATCCCTGGGCAAAGGTCGCAACAAGGGGCATCTACTTCCAAGTTAGCAGAGCGTGTAACCTGCAGCATTCGTAAGGGGGACGGTATATGACACGAGGTACCACTATGCTGTGCTGGCTGACCTGGGGTGATGGGAGTTGTAATCAAAAAAGTGGGATTTGGGGGGCTCTTCATGTCAGCCTCACATGCACAGTGGTGTAGGTGAGTTGGGGGATCTGGCCTGTGTACTTGGATGGGGCACAGTGGATCCCTTGCAGTTTCAGAAGGGAATGCAGTCGGCTCTTGTAGCAGAAGCCAGGCTGCAGCTCAATGGTGGGACGTCCTGGATTCAGCTGCCCAAATCTCCAGTGGCTGGAGCCCCGAAGAATTTCTGCCAAATGGAGCAAGTGGCATTACTGGGGATGGGGGTGGCATGCCAGCACTCCTCATAGACCCATTGAAGTTACCTGGACATGGCTAATTCAAGCTGCTTAATTTCAGTGCGTATACTCTGAGCAGGACTTAATTGAATATCACCCTAAATCTTGCCACCTACTAGTATATTAGGCAAATTCCTAAGTTGAAAAGAGCACAAATACAAGCAGAACTTGTCCAGAGTGGGTAATCACATTGTACTGTAATAGAGAATTAGTGGTTTCTGGGAACCAGCTGCTGAAAGCCTTGTGGCTGTGGCGAATGGCCCATGTTTTGACTTTGGGATGAATGGTTGGAATCAACTCCACCAAAATGGCTTCTTCCCTTGCAGTATAGCCTGGTGGCCTGGACAGGTTTTGTTCCAGCACATCAGCAGTAGTGTGAATGGATGGTTCAGTACTGAAGGAAATTGTGGGTGGAAGAGAGGCCAGGCATTGCTCTCCGTTGCTCTTGCCTACAGTTGGTAGAAGATGCTCTCTTCATTTTAACTTCTTTAACATAAAACAGGATCTCGTGTTTCAAGCTCGGGGGGTGGGGGTGGGTCCTGACTCTTGAGATAGATCAGTTAGTAGACCGTGAGACTCTTAATTTCAGGATGGTGCATTTGAGCTCCACATCCTGCATTGCAGATTCCTGCATTGCAGGGAGTTGGACCTGATGACCCTCGTGGTCCCTTCCAACTCTACAATTCTGTGGTTCTATGGTTTCTCAGTCCTGCTGAAGCAGAACATAGAACCAGCTGCTCCAGAGACAACGTCCTGCACAGAAGAGGCAGCTGGCAGTGTCTGATCCTAATGGCAGCGATGCTGTAGTGCAGCTTTTCCCAACCTGGTCCCTTCCAGGTGTTTTGGACTCTCAGCCCCAGTATCCTATGGCTACGTTGGCTAGGGCTGATGGGAGTTGTAGTCCAAGACACCAGGAGGGCACCAAGTTGGGAGAATGAGGATGCCTTACAGAGCTGACCAAGGTTCAGCCTTGAGTAGGATGCCCGCTGCTGAGAGGATGGCGGCCTCTCAAGGGCTCTGCTTTTCCTGGTTGATACCCTGTGCTGCTGCCTCCTTCCTTGAGCAAGCAGGCAGATCGTTTGCAAGAGCCCCATCAGTCAGCTGTTTTGCATTTCCTTCTTAGCAGATGACTCATGGCCAGTGTTGAACTTCACTTTGAATTTCCGGTGTGGAAGCTGTAACTCCCCCCCCCCCACTCCCCCACTCAGGGTAAAGTGGTTGCCTCAGCGTATCGTGCTGCTAAATCTCACTGGACAGAATTATGCACAGCATGAAAGAGAGAGAGACCATTTTGAGTCCATGTTTGTAGTGGGGTGGTCTGGGTCTGCATTTGGTAGAGCCAGGCTTTGCCGCCCACCCCTGTCTAAAAACATCAGCTGTCTCTCTGGCACACACCTGCTGAGTCTTGCTGCAGCTTCTAGCTTTGCTTCTTAGGGCTAGGAGATCCTGGCCTTGTTACTGAGGAAAGGGCACGTTCTTGCAAGCAGGGATTAGAAACCCAAAGCCTTTTTGCTGTAATCTGCTCCTGAAAGCAAAAGGGCAGAGCTCTGGATCCCTGCAGCGTGCAGCTCTCCTGGTGAAAGCACCGCATGTGGTCCTTATACCTATCACAAACCCATCTTACCTGTCACCTTCAAGAAGCAGGTATAAGTCTGCATGGGGGGGGCAATGCTGATGCTCAGAAATGATTAGCACAAGAAGGCAACATCTCAGACACTCCAGGTGTTCTGGAAAGCAGCAGACAATTTGGTATTCAGATTTGTTTCTAGGGAAATTCAAGTGCTGTGTTAGTCTTTTGCATCTGGCTGGTGCTTGTTGGTTTAGGAGAGGTCCTGAAGTAGGCAGGTCTCCCCCAGGAATGTTGCACAGCCCTAATCGACTTTTGCATTAAACATAAAGCACAGAAAACTTCTCAGTAGTGTGAGAATATGTTTCATGTAGATTCTTAGTGCTCAGTTAGTTCAGTTGGTTAGAACATGCTGCTAATAATGCCAAGGTTGCAGGATTGATCGCATACGGGCCAAGTAAATATCTTAGAGAGCCAATGTTGTGTAGTGGACCTTGGAGACCAGGGCTCAGGTTCCCACTCACCTGTGAAACTCTTTGGGTGACACTGGGCCAATTGCTGTAGCTTGACCTAACCTGCCTCATAGGGCTGTTGTAGGGCAGGCATAGGCAAACTCCAGCCCTCCAGAAGTTTGGGACTACAATTCCCATCATCCCTAGCTAACAGGACCAGTGGTCATGGTTGCAGGATAGCTGGGGTTGCAGGATAGCTGGGGTTATAATAAATCTAAGAAATAAATAATTCCAGAGCGGAGGCACCTTCCACCTGTTTCTCCTTTTTGCTAGTCCTCATCTATGCTTGAGCTTCCCAGCTCTTTGCCTGCCTGAGCCCTTCAGAGTTTGGAGAGCTCTGACCTTTGTTGGGCCAGAGACAAGCTGTTCCCATCCCCTCTTTGTTGGCTGTTGAAGGAGAGCTTTCCTGTGACTCATCCTATTCCATCTGTACACCTTTTCCTGTGGAATAAACGTGTTTGCCACTTTTCCCAAGGAGCCTGTAGACTAAACAGTAAAAGGAAATGAGCTGCTGAAAAGGCCCCGGCCAGCCGGCAAGAGCTGAGCCCCATCAACAGGCCAGGTGGTAGAAGGGCATCCTATTCTAACCCTGATTGTGGGGGGCTGGGCTGCTGTTTCTCCCTCCTTGCCCCACTGGTGCATTTTATGGTTTATGCTCAGGTTCTTGAGCGATCCTCAACATTGCGGCTGTAGGGACTCCTCCACTCTCCATATAAGCCAGCTCACTTTGCCTTTGGATCTTTTTTGTTTGTTTGCTCCTAGTGAAGTATATGCGGGAAGCCAGCCCTTATATCAAGAAGCCGTCGCTGGTGTCGGATTTGCCTTGGGATGGGGTAGCTCCACAATCGCCCAGCCTTAGCGGCAGCGAGGATTCTGGCTCCCCAAAGCACCATGGCGCTGCCAAGGACCGTAAGGTGATCCCTTTGAAGATGTGCTACGCTGCGAGGAACCTGTGCATGCCGGATCTGGAGAACAGGTGAGCCCAGATGAAAGAGGAGGAGGGGAGGCATCTCAAATTGCAGTGGTGGTGCTGAAGTTTTGTTTTTCCTTTTCGTTTTGGTTTCACGGGGAGCCAGTGGCATGAGCTGGAGGGAGACCCAAACGCTCATGACTTCCCAGGCCTGGTTTTCCTAATATCCCACACTGCTCAGCGCCACAGCCATACCCTGAGAATAATGAGCAGGGCTGAGTGCTCGCTGCTCTTTTTGCCAAGAAAAACAAGTGTGCTGTGCTGCTCGGGATGGATTATGCAGATTTCCAGAAATGTTGAGTATTCTGGTTTCTGTTTTACAAGCAAGGAGGGCTATGCGTAGGAGTCAAGGGACAGGGTGGGGGCCTGCAGGTTGGGCTGCCAGATTTCCATAGAGGAGACGCCCCTATGTGGCCAAGAAGAAGAACTTGGACTGACGTAGCTTCTCCTTAGCACCACAGTGGCAGGGGGAAAGCTGCACCCCTTTGCCGTCCAGCGATCCTGTCTCCACTGGGGACAGGCAGGAGGGCTAGTGATAATTGGGAAAGCTTCACAGCCCAGAGGCCTCACCACAGAGGGGGACTGAGGGGAAGGGCAGCCTGCTAATTCCACATCCCAGCTCTGTTCCTCATTTGTAGCAAAGGTCTGCAATGACTTCACTGGGCAGATGGCTCAGTCAGTGGCTATTTGCCTGGAGAGGACCCCTTGCTGTTCCAAGGGGGCATGCCTCTGACTGGCAGGTGCCATCATGCCCTTCTTGTGGGTTGCCTGGATGCCTCTTGCTGGTTGCTTTTGTGGTGGTAAGAGGGGGACACAGAGCTGTGAGTCCTGGAGGGGTCCTGAGCTCAAGAGGCCAGTCGTATTATTTATTGCAAGTTGTCCCGACCTGTCCCTGCTGGAAGTTCAGGATATGTTTGCTTTGGGCGTAGACAGGATGCAAATCTAATCCGCACGTTGGCTTCCTTCCACGGAGGGGAGATGAAAGTTGGACTGGAGTCTCTCTCTCTCTCTCTCTCTCTCTCTCTCTCTCTCTCTCTCTCTCTCACACACACACACACACACACACACACACAGGCCATAGAGGAAGTGTCGGTTCATCCTCACGTTCCTTTGCTGGGTGTTGAGTTTCAGCTGGCTGGGGCAGCTCTTGCAGCAGCGGAGGGGGAAGGGGAGGGCAAGGCAGGCCGCAAAGAGGAGACCGCAGGCTCCTGATTCATTCACCCAACTAATTGCAAGTGCCCTTTGCAGGAAACTCCTGGCCTTTGGGCGGCTTGCCAGGGACCTCCACGCTGTGCCGCTTCCCCCTCCCTGCTCTGCTTGCGGTCTGGGGCCTGGCTGCCTTCCAGGTTGCCTTTGCACCCTTTTCTGCAGCGCTAGGCAACGGCCCGCTGACTGATGGAAGGTTCTCTTCCGAGTGGCAAAGAAAGCCCTGCTCGGGGCAGACCCAGGCAGACAGATAATGTCCTCCCCCCACCCCGCCACCTCCGCCCTTGCAAGGCTGCTGTTTCTCTTTCGCCTCCTCCCCCAGTCTCTCACCGGAAGGTTCTTGTTTTTATTTGGAGACAGAACAGGCAGCAGGAGGGTCAGGATCTCTGGATGACTTGAAGTAGAGTAGCAAAAGTTAAAAAAGGGGATAAGAAACAGCAGCAAAAAGGCTTTTCCTCTTGTAAACTAGGCTGTTAAAACAAAGAGAGGCTGAAAAGTTGGTGGGGGGGGGGGAGGGAAAGCAGGAATGGGTTGTTGTTTTTGTGCCTGAAAGGGCTGTGAGCTGAGCTCTGGTACAGACAGCAAAAAGTAAAGCATGGGTATAGCCCCTGTGGGCCCCCCCTTTCCTGACCATGTCTCTCCCCCCCATCCCATCCATTGCTGCCACTGTTTTACACCTGGCTGTCACTGGTGAGCCTTGGGATCCTTTCAAAATCCAAAATAGATCCCGCAAGCCTGAAGACTTCTCATACCTAACTGAGCATGTGCTTCATCCCACACTCTTTAGTCCAGGAGGACATTCATAGCTGTCCAAAGAATCCAAGAAGAGAATAAAACAATATTTAGCATAAAAGTGATTTGTTCATTTGTTGCGTTTATATACTGCCTTACTGCAGTTTAATGCTCGGACTCCGCAGACTTGGTTCTTAATTGGTGTGTGTAGCAGCCTTTTTCAGCCTGGTACCCTCCAGGTGTTGTTGGACCAGCAGCCCCAGCCACCAGGGCCATATTATGGTGGGGGCAATGGCAGGTTGTAGCCTAGCCAAGCCATGAGCAAGGAGGGCTTAGAAAACCAGCTCACTGTCCCAAAAGCAAAGATATGCAGTGTTTGAGTGCAGGGGAGATGGAAAGAGGCAGATGTCCAGAGCTAGGTTTCCACAAATGCTTTCTTGTGGAAATAGCCCTCCTTTGTTGCTTCATGGTTGAGGTCAAGTGCTTTGAAAGTAGGCAGGTTGCAGCTTGTAGAGCCTACCTGCATGGCAGATTCTTCCTTCCCTTGACATTTTCTGTTTGGCATCAGCTGTTACCACCTGGGCAAGTCACTTCCTGTCAGCTCTTGAGCCTGGGCTGTACGTGGGCAGCTTTCCACACTCTCCCTGCCTCAAGAAAGCAGCCAAGACACTCCGGTTCCAATAAAAGACTTCCTTGCAAAGCAGCCAGACACTCTGCAGACTCCAGGCTGCTTGCGTGTTCCCTGGGGGTACAAAAAGCCATCTTGATTCAGAGCCTCTAAGTGAAGCTTGTCCCTGACACTCTCATGGCATGGGCCTTACTTGCTCCAGATCTTTCCAGTGGATGACAGCCCTGTAACGCTGACTGTAAGGAGGCGCTGATGCCTTCAGGGTCGGAGAGCACTGCAAGAGCAGCGGAGGGCAGTCAGGATGGCTCCTTTAAGCTCAGGGTTAGAGAGAGGCTGTGACCTTCCTCCTAGTGCTGGTGGGCTGGTGCTTCCATCATCCCTGACCACTGGCTGTGCTGGCTGCTGGGGGAGTTTGTTTTCCCACTGCCTCTGTAGCTTCCCTACCCTGATCTTCACTCCTCTAGAGGTGTGCACAGCGAAGCAGTTGAATCTGCAAGGCTGCAGAGGCGAGGTTGCATTTTCTGCACCAAAAAAGGGCTGGATTCTGTGAGCTGAATCAGTGATTCATTTCGGAATGTATATGCAATGCAGAATCCTCTGCTTCTATCAGCCATGGTGTGTGTGGCAGGTAGGGAGGCAGAGTTGGGGGCTGCAGCCCAAGTCCCTGGTTGTGGCAAGTCCTGCTCAGCTCCCCTGTGGTGCCTGACTGGGGCTTTACCTGCCTTTCTATCTGCACACCTTTGGTCTTCACTTGAAAGGCAAAATGTTTGTTGCTTATAAATGAAAGCACTTAATTGCATCGCCGTCACACAAGCTGCCAACTGTTCCTGTTGTGATGGGTGGCTACTCTTCCTTGGGGGGGAGGGTCAACCATCTTGAACCATCTAGAGTGCCCCTCTCATCTTCCCTGCCCCCCCCCACTTGGTCTGGAGAGATCGCTCAGAGAGCAGAGAGAGTCTTTTGCAACCCTGTTGGCGGATTAGCAGAATAATCCCAGGGGAAGAGGTTACCTTTCTGCTGTGTTTGCCCTTATCCAATCAACCCAAACAGGAGTGAAATTATTGTGGGTGGAGCTGGGGTGGAGCAAGCAAAATCTGTTTCCCCAGGAGGTTAGCTTGACACGAGGATGGGGGAAGCAGGGCAGGGCCTCCAACTGGGTTGGAGAAGCAGCTGCAGCCTTTGCCAGTGATCTGGAGAGCGGAGTCGATTTTGCAACATTTCCAGTTTGGCTTATCAGATCTCTTAATAGGCTGAAGAAGGTTGGTGCTAGGCTTTTGGCTCCTAGATAGTACAAATTCCCCCAAACAGTTTTGACCATTTTTGCTCCTTGACTCCTGCTGTTTGCCATGCATTTCAGGTGGCACACCCTAAATTTCACTAATGGAAGTGCAAAAATTTCACTTGCCACACGGATGCAGTGCTTGGCTTTCCTTGGGCAGTCATAATGCTTGATGGATCCATAGTGGCAGTTGGACCACGTGGCTGGGATTAAGCCCCTCAAACTGCCCGCCTTGTAGCATGTTCCTCCTCAAAGTGCTGCAGTGCTGTCTTAACACCTTCCCTTGGCAGATTGAGATGTACGCAGCAGCTGATACATCTCTGGAGGCCATGCAGGGAGAGTGGACTTTGCCATGTCTTACCGCCTTTTTCTTGTGTGTTCCGCACTTCATTTTTTCCCTAAACAGTGACCCTGGGAGATGGTTTGGCCCAGTCGAAATCCCTCCTATGTTCCGAGTGGGACAGGCAGGCAGTCACCCAGAAGCAACTGCTTGCGAGAAGCATGTTCTGCAGCCTGAGCCAAAAGTAGCTTCTCCTTTGGAGCTTACCTGGCCAAAGGGAGGAGTGAACAGAGTTCTCTTTGCAGGTTGCTGCAAGTCCCATCGGGTCAGACAAGCTATCGCCTCTTCCTATTTGTGTGCAAAGTGTAAAATCAATTACATAGCCCCGTAGCAGCCACTCATTCATGGAGAAGTAACCTACGTAGAAGGCTTTTACACAGCTCCAATGCCCCAGATCACCAAATGGTGGGGGAAGAAGGAAGGTGACAGAGTCTTTGGTCTCCCTCTGCTAGGGTATGCTGTTGAGTACAAGGAAGCAGCAGTTAAGTGAATAAACCCGGCTCATGAATTCCCGCCTTCTCCACTTTGCTTTAGCTGCCAAGAGGTGGGTCTGCTGGAGGGTGGAGGCTGCCATTAAGGGCTCTGGCTGCAGCTTCTCCATCTGCCAAGAGGTGGGTAGAGCAAGCAGCAAGGTTGCTGTCACTTTCTGGTGGGGGAGGGCAGGCTGGATGCCCGGCACCCATGCTCTTTGGTGGTATATGTGAGTGTAGCCAGGGATGGGCCTGGGTATGATCGTTGCCCTCAAGAAGAAGCCAGCAGAGTGCTCAAGGCCACACTCCACCTAATTCTGCCCCTCAGGACTGGGAGCTAAGGCCTTACTGCCGCCACCTCCTAACCGGGACTGTTGCTTCTCCTTAGACACCCTTTAGCAATCATGAGCAAATATGTTGCAGCCCCTTTTCAGCCCAAGGGCCACATTCCCTCGTGAGCAACCTTCTGAGGGCCAATTGGCAGTGGTGGGCAAAACCAGAGGAATAAGTGGGGAGAGCAAAAAATGTGAGTGTTGCTTTTTTGTAGTAGGCTCGTTTGTGCACGCACACACATGCACACCCCTATCTAGCTCTGGGCAAGAAAGAGGCTTCCCCACGGTTTAAGGACACATTTCTGGCCAAGCAAGTACTCTTGAGGACGCAGTGAAGAAGGGGCAATGAGAGGCCTGGCCAGGGGAGGGTTTTGAGAGCCAGGTGCAGAGGCCTAGAGGGCTGCATTTGGCCCCTTGACTACTTAACCATTGATTCTGTGCTGACTCCAATTGCTCAGCTCTCCTGTGAGGATGGGTCCTCTTTGGGGAAGGAGCTGGAGATCAGTGGCAGAGCTTATGATGTGCATCCAGAAGGTCGCAGATTCAATCCCTGGCATCTCCAGGCAGGGCTGAGAAGGAAGGACTCCCTGTTCCGAAATCCTGGAAGACCATTGCTACTACCAGCACAAGTGGTACTGAGATAGATGGACCAGTGGTGGCATTTGGTAGAAGTCAGATTCCTGCAGGCACTTGGCAGTCCAGACCATTTCTTCTGGCAGCCTCCCCACTAAGTTCATCCTGCCCTTCCTTCCTTCCTTCCCTGCGCAGGTTGATAGAGTTGCACTCGCCTGACAGCCGGAACACCCTGATCCTCCGCTGCAAGGACACGGCCACGGCACACTCCTGGTTCATGGCCATCCACACCAACATCATGGCTCTCCTCCCGCAAGTCCTGGCCGAGCTCAATGCCATGCTGGCCACCAGCAACACGCCGGGGAGCAGCAAGGAGGTCAAGCACATCGCGTGGTTGGCGGAACAGGTGGGCCAGGAGACTGGAAGCTCTGTGTGGCTCTGTGCAGTGGAGGTTCAAAAGCTCTTTGGGATTGCAGTGGGGCGTTATTGACGGCCTGAACATAAGAAGAGCATGCTGGATCAGGCCAGTGACCCATCTAGTTCAGCATCATGGTCTCACGGTGGCCGACCTATCTTGCTTCCCTCCCACCTTTTAGGAGAGATGTCAGCTGGTGACTGGACATGTAATATCTGGTACCTCCTCCTGCCCATGGTGCTTGTGAGGGGAGAACACTCTTCTCCTCACTGCCCAGCCCAACACAGAAGTCCTTGGCTGAGCTTCCTCCCGCAGTGAACTTGAAAAATGCATCGGGTGGAGGGTGGGATGCTCGGAAGAGGCTCTGCCATTGGTGGGAAAATCCCTGTTCTGTATTCAGGCTGTTGGATGTATCATTTCAAGGCTGAAAGGAGTCTGGGAGCTGCTGTGCCCTGGGCACTTTGTCTCAGTATTGTTACATTTGCACACCTTGCTCTAGTCTGTTTCTGCTGCCTTGTTTCCCTGCTTAGGCTTGTTAACCCCTGGGGGAGGAGAGCGGGGGGGGGGGGGACCCGTCTGTCTCTGCCCTTTTCAGAGTAGGTGGACCCAGCACTGCCCTGGCCCCTCAGACTCTCTGGGACAGCCTTTGCTGACTTGGTGGCTCTCATGAGCCTCAGCCTGCATGTTAGTTTTGGGCTCCACCTCCCATCAGCCCCTGGGTCATATGGCCCTGCTGGCCCGGGGCTGATGGGAGTTGTCACCCCAACTATCTGGAAGGCACCAGGCTGGGGAAAGCTGTTTTAAGGTGTCACTAGACCCTAGGTGTTTTGCTGCAACAAGTTAGCATGGCTTCCTCTTGGTTTTGAGCCACCCCAGCCCTCAGTTTTTGTGCTCGCACCCACCACCTTCAGTCAACAATGTAAGCAGTTGCTTGGATAATCTGATGCCACAACAACACACTCTTCTTTTACTGCAGATGGAGCTTTAAATGTGTTTTGCACGTGCAGAATCGTGTCCTTCAAGTTATTGTTGTGCAGGGCGGAGGGTGTTTGTGGTAGCTTTCATCCTTCCCATTATTTCCACTGCTGCCTTGAACCCTGCAGAAGGAATCTGCTGTCAGCATCTTGGGATCTAGCCTTTCTATAGGGCTGGATTCCTGTACCTAGGAAGAGGCAGCAACAGCCCCAGCTTCCTGTCCAACCAGGCATGGCTCCATGCCAAGGGCAACAGGCAGGGCCCAGCCTTGCTTTGCAATGAAGTGAGACCTGTTGCTTGTTTCCTGGGATACGTCTGACTTGTGCCATGGAAGGTGCAGGAGAGCCTGGCAGGCAGTGGGAGAGAAATAGGAGCCTAGACTGGAGGAGGAGGTAGGCTGGTACTTAGGTGCCGCAGGGTGAAATCCTGGCTCTGTGGCTGCCTTGCATTCTGCTAGCAGCAACTGGCAATTCCTAGCACAGCAGCTCCAGTTCCTGGTCTTCTGTCCCATAGCACAAGGGGGTGGTATGGAACACATGCAAACACCAAGGGTACCCTCCACTTCTGGTACTTCTACCCTCCACCTTCTGTTTGCCAGCTTTGAAGTGCCTGAAAGATTGGGGCAGGGAGGAAATGTGAGTAAAAGGAGCCCTGCCCCGTCAGTGTTGCATGCCGAATGTCCCAGGTTCAATCCCTGATGGCATTTCCAGATAGGACCGAGAGAGACTCCCTGCCTGAAACTCAGAGGAGCCACTGCTGCCAGTCAGTGCAGGCAGTACTGAGCTAGATGGACCCAAGGGTCTGACTCTGCAGAAGGAAGCACCCTGTGTTGCAAGATACATACAACACAGGATTGCAATTCATTTCCTTATTATGGAGTAAAAGGAAAAAAAATGGGAGCAGAGCTTTGATTAAAAGGCTCCTGTGTTCTCAAAGCCTGAGAGCCGTGTGGGAGAGTGACTTTCAGGATCCAGATCCGGCCTTGGGGTGGGAACAAAATATTCCTGTCTCTACAGTTCCTCATAGGCTTGCAAGGCCAGTCACCTCCCTCCTGCACTCTGTTCTTCCTGGCAGGTCCCTTCAGAAGGGTGTGTTCTCCACCCCTTATGTTCTTCCCCCAAATCCTTGCTTGCTTTGCTCATGGAGATGGACTGCCAACAACCCGCCCCCTTTCCCTCTTGTCTTCCCATAGGCCCGGCTGGATGGAGGCCGGCAGCAGTGGCGGCCAGCTCTCTTGGCCGTGACAGAGAAGGACTTGCTGCTCTATGACTGCATGCCATGGACAAGAGATGCCTGGGCCTCCCCGTGCCACAGCTACCCGCTTGTTGCCACCAGGTAAGGGAGCAAACAGGTGACTCTGTAAGAGGAAGAGTGTGGAGACTGCCAATCTGTGAACAGAGATGCCCTTGAGACCAGATGCCAGGGGAAGAGCAGATTAAGACAGCCTTGCAAACAAATCAACAAACTGACTGACATATAAAGTCCAAGGGTGGTAGTCAACAAAGTGTGACCCTTTGAAATTAATGGATCATGTTGATACCACTCTGAGTGTGAGCCCAAGCTGTGTGTGCATACCAAGGGTGATGGTGGGGGGTGGGAGAGATCTGAGGAGAGAGTTGGCTTGCCCCTACCATGCTTGGCCTTTTGCCATCGGGGGTGGGCTGGCTGAGACAAAAACTTGGCAGTTCTGTGATCCTGCTGGAGAGTTAGGGGTGGGTGGGCTGACAACTTGCAAGAGGCTCTCCCTGTCTGGGCAGGCTCCTGCCACATTGCCTGCCCTGGCAACTGCCGCCGCCAAGCTAGTTGTGTTCCCGCCACCCGTTGGAAGCCTCCCCTGCAAGCCCCCAAGAGGTGTGGCTGCTGGCAGAGGTTTCTGGCAGCGTGCAGCAGCTGGATTCAATTAGGGTCCCTCCCAAACCATCCCTCCAGCCAAAACTGGTTGGAGAGAGATTCTCAGGCCTCAGACCCTGCAGCTTCGGAACCGGCCCTTTCCCACCTCCCACATCCAGGAACTGTAGGGGTTTCTCTCCTGTGCCAGGTTTGCAGCCACTTGTTGAGTCTGTCAGGTGGATTTCTGGATGACTTTCCAGGTTTTTATGGGTGGGGGAGTTTCACAGGAGTGGTTTCTGCTTGCTCTTGTTGACCAAAAAACCTTCCTCCTCCTCCTCCTGCAGGCTAGTGCATTCTGGCTCAGGCCGCAGATCACCCTGCATGGGATCGGACCTCAGCTTTGCCACGCGGACGGGCTGCCGCCAGGGCATTGCCATGCACATCTTCCGCGTGGAGACTCATCGGGACCTCTCCTCCTGGACCAGAATACTGGTGCAAGGCTGCCACGCTGCTGCAGAGCTGGTCAAGGAGGTGTCTTTAGGTAAGTGGCCAGCAGCCCTGCCTCTCTGAAGCCTGGTTTGGGATTCTTGCCTGAGCTGCCTGGGCAGGGTGGAGGCTTGGCCCATTTGCTGCCTTGAGCAGCTGGGGAACCCAGGCCTTGCAGTGTTTGTCTTCCAAGCTCAACAGGAGAAGAGAATGATGCTTTTGCTCTTGAAGGGTGCATTTTCCAAGGCAAAACTTAAACACTCAAGCCAGGCTGAAATGTGATCATTGGGGTGTTGGTGCCAGTAAAAGCTACCCAGAGGCATATTTAATCTAGGGTTCTGTTCTCACAGTAGCCAGCCAGGATCCCTAAAAGGAAACTGGACCTGAGTGCAACATCAGTGCTCTCTCAACTCATGATTCCAGCAAATGGTATGCAGAGGCATCCTGTAGCTGGTGGGAGAACAGAGCCATTGTGGTTAGTGAGAGGAGAGTACAGCTGTTTGCGTTGATGAAGACCGATGGTTAGACTGGTTGCTTGGTAGAAGTCTGGATGAGCTCAGAATATTTGAGGGGGGGAGCAAGGTGTGTATGTAATCCTCTGCTGTCAGGTAAGCTAGTCTGAGCCTTTGAAAACACCTTGGCTCAACCCCACTTATGCAAGATGAAGACGCCTGTAACTCTATCTGCTGGGAGGGAGCCGAGCACCGGGGAGAGAGGAGCTTTTGTTCCTGATGCTTTCAGAACAGAGGAAAGAGGAGTCATATAGCTCAGGCCTGCATAAGCATTGTCTCAGAACACTTTGAAAAGCCAGGCTTTGGCGCTGCAAGCTGTTGAAGGAGGAAGATCCCAGGGAACTCTTTGGGCTCTTGGCTTCTCTGTTGTTCTTTTAGAAGGCTCTCAGAGCTGATTCCCAGGTCTCAAGCTCCCTCTAGAGTTTGTAAGAGAACAGCACCCGTTCTGCACAGGAATGCTTCATTGCTAACACTCTGCTGGCTGTGGCATGAGGAGTCTTCCATGAGCCAGGTTGATGTGAATCGCAGTCCAAAACTTTTGGAGGGCACCCGGTTGGCGATAGTTGGCCGACATTATCTGATTTTGTGTCAGTGAGGCAAGTGGAACTTCAGAGGTAACTGCTTTTAGGAGCACATGGCTGACCTAGCTGCAATATTTGCTGCCAGACACAACTTGCGCAGGCATTGGTTGGCGTGCAGCAAATGGTCTGTGACCCTCATCACTTGAAGTGCCACTTAGCAGTTTTGACATGCATCATTTCTGGCCTTCATTTTTGCGAAGTATGTAACAGACAGGGGAACATTTGTGGCCTTCTGATTCCCAGCAGCCAGCCTGGTCAGGGATGAAGAGAGTTGCTGTAGTCCAGCAACAATTGAAGGAGCCTCAGATCCCCACCCCTGGGCTAGTAAGAAGGTCCACACTATATTTGGGGTGGTTTAGTATGTATGTAATGTACAGTGGTACCTCGGGTTACATACGCTTCAGGTTACACACTCCGCTAACCCAGAAATAGTGCTTCAGGTTAAGAACTTTGCTTCAGGATAAGAACAGAAATCGGGCACGGCGGCAGCAGGAGGCCCCATTAGCTAAAGTGGTGCTTCAGGTTAAGACCAGTTTCAGGTTGAGAATGGACCCCCGGAACGAATTAAGTACTTAACCTGAGGTACCACTGTATTTGTTTGTTAGCATTTATCAACAGCTTAATATTTAAAACAAACAAACAGCATCATTAAAACAAAAATGCACCCTAAAACCAATAGAACAACCTTGTAAGAGCAACAAACAAAAATTTATGGGATCTATCATGAATGGGAATTGGTGAGCTTGATGGCAAAAGAATTTTATTATTTATTCAATTTGGTTTATTAGTCTCTTGACATATTAAGAAGTCTCCAAGTGACTTCCCAAACCTAAAAGCATATAGAATGGGATAAAATCAGAACCTGGGTGACCCAGACCAAGACAAGCAAGCTGTCTTCTGCCACCATCTAGCTGAACATATTGCTGGCTGTGATGGAAGGACATAAGGGGGAAACTCTGCTCCGCTCTGTGTGTGTGTGTACTGAGGAAGCAACTTGACCTGGAAGGATGTGTGCCACCCTGTGTCCAATGACAATTTGCGTTTTCATGTTCTAGGGTGTGTCCTGAATGCCCAGGAGGTCCGCCTCATCATCCACTATGAAAACGGCTTCATTATTTCCAAGGAAGAGGCAGGCTCTGCCAGTATCCTTTTCCGATACCCTTTCGAGAGGCTAAGAATGTCTGCGGATGATGGCATCAGGAACCTCTACTTGGATTTTGGGGGACCGGAAGGGGAACTGGTGAGTAGAGGGCCTGGGCCACAGCTGGTGTAAGGGCAAATGATTTAAATGGGCTGCATCTATAACAACAACAACAACAACAACAACAACAACAACAACAACAACAACAATAATAATAATAATTTATTATTTGTACCCCGCCCATCTGGCTGGGTTTCCCCAGCCACTCTGGGTGGCTTCCATAGAAACCAAAAATACACTATGTACTTAAAGGTTCCTATTAAAACCTGTTTTATCTGCTCTTGTATATGCAGCAATTTTAAGTAATTTTTAAATCATATAATAAATTACTGGCGGGGGTGGCTTCATGGGAAATGATTAATAGATGAAAGAGTAACATTTCATTAATATTAATTAGTAACTAATACTAATTACTATTTTCTATTAAGTTTTCTATTAATATTAATAGTAATTAATATCAATTGAAAAATAATAAATTAATAGAAAAAAAATAAAAACTTGCAATTAAAAACATGTGCAAAAAATTAGCTCATGTGCAAAGTAGTGACCTCATTGTGTGCTTCTTCTCCCCCAGACTCTGGAGCTGCACTCCTGCCCCAAACCCATTGTGTTTGTGTTGCACACGTTCTTGTCAGCCAAAGTGACTCGCCTGGGGCTGCTCGTGTAGGAGGAGCCAAGGGGCCTTGGTGACATGGCAGTGTCAGCGAACCACAGCAGTAGCAGCACCGAGTCCTGCCTCTGCGATGTTCTCCAGCATCAGTGCCTTGACCAAGACTTGTGATTGGCAGCTGCATTATACACACAAGGCCATTGGATGAGCTTCGGCTGGATGCTGCGGCTCTTGCATGAACTGCCTTCCTAGGAGAGAAGCAGCTGAAGGATGGAAAGGCGGCCAAAGGAGTGAGATGGGGAGGGGGGGAATAAGGCAGCCAGGGAGGCTGCATGTCAATCCCCCTTGCCTGCCTCAAGTTCGGCATTGCTCCGAAAACCCCACCGTCGTCTTGGCATCTTGCCATTCAGGATCATGCCCCATACGAAAGGCAGGTGAGAGGAGAGGCTGTCCTGCCAGGCCAATAGAGCAGCTCCTGACCTGGGGCATTACAAAGCCATTTCTCCCATATCCCTTATACCACTTGTGCCTTTTGGTGGAGGAAGGAAAGAGGAGAGCGGTCATGGCAGCAGTGGCAAGCTGGACCCTGGGCCGTTTGCCTGGTTGGGCCGGAAATGCTGTCTTGTTGGGCAACCCCGCCTTGTAGCTTGGGGGGAGCTTGTATCCTCTGCAGGGGCCTCAAGAGACGGGCTGAAAATGGGAGCTCCCCTGGTCCTTTTGTTCTGGCAGTTGGGATGCTGCAGGGCTCGGCTCAGATTGAAGAACTGAAGCATATGCACTTCAGAGCCACAAGACTCTGAAGGCCTGGAGCAGTAAAAGAGGCCGGCTTTACTTAGTTCTAGGTTCCCTGCTCAGGCCAAACAGCGACATTTTTGAGCTGGGCTGAGAGCACTGTGTTCCTCTGGGCGGGTGGGGTGGGGTTTGGGTGCTGTGAAACCTGGAATCCCCTTGCCCCCCCCCCCCAGGGCTGTGGTGCAGATCAAGACAGTGGTAATGGGAAAGAGCTAACCTCAACAGGAGAAGGAGCAGCAGCAGTTTATAAGCCAAAGCTGATCAAAGAAGTCTGTGGTGAGGGTGATCCCTCCCCCCTTTCTCCCTTACGAAACGAGTGTCCGTTTCTCCTCAATCCTCTCCACCTTACTACTACTTCTCGGGGAAGAAGGAATTCATGACAGTGTGAAACAGAACATAATAGCCTTATGAAAGGAAGCACTATTCAGCCCCATTTGTGGTTTTTGCAAAACTCTACCATGTGATGGTCACACACACCCTGATCTTTGCTGCCATAAAGGCCAGGAACTTTATTTTGCAATTGATGGAACCATGGAACATGCAGCTCTTCCCAGCAAACCCAGCGGGGCGCCCCTCATACCACAAGCCCATTGCAGGGGTGGGGAGAAGCATTGGGGTCAAGGATAGAGGTTGGTGAGGTAGAGGGCACAGTAGAGCCACATGCATCCTTAACAGAGTGGAGCTTAGCCTCAAGTATTGCAGTGATTGCCTAGGAGAGCAGAATGGTGGTCCATTTGCCCTGTTTGCTAACATAGAAGCCTTTCATCAAAGCCCTAGACCAGCGGTTCCCAATTCTCATAACTAAAACTGCCATAGAGATATCAAAATTTCCAAAAGTAGGGGGTCCATGGCTTGGTTTTTGAAAAACAAGGAGTCTGCAGTACTTAGCTAATTGGGAACCACTCCCCTAGGTGGTGGAGCGGGACAGGAAAGAGAGAGGGGAAAACCATTTTCCCTGTTCATAATACAGGCCCCTGAAAATGCTTGAGCCTGAGGCTTTAGGAGACAAGTAAAAGAGAGATAGGGAGTGTGTGTTCTTATGCTCCAAAAAAAAGCTCATTTAGCCATGGGGCAATGCCTAAAAGACGCAAATCATGCTTGGCTTAGCAGCTGGCCACGGACCAAATTTTGCAAGAAGGGGGCCAGGTCTTCTGTGAGTTGCAGTTCCTCTGAGGTGGTAGCATCCTCAGGTTTGAGAGGGACTGACTGGGAGGAGTATCTGATAAAAGGTTGTGTGTGTGGTGGCTCTTGTATAAAGAGTGCTTATTCCCAGCAAGGTGGCTTCAGCCTGCAAAAGTCCTAACTGAATATGTAGAGTTGCAGACTTGGTGTTTTGGCGGAATTCTGAAGGATGTGCTGTGGAAGAAAGGAAAGGGAAGTGTGGTCGAGTGTTGCGGGAGGTGGGCCTTGGAGACATTGGAAGGGGCTACAGATGAGGACTTCAGTCCCTCCCTAAATCCTCTTAGGCCTGTGCACTTTTATTCTGATGATGTCTCAAGGCTAGTCACAGCTTAACGGAGCTTTCTAATTAAGCAGACATCTGTTCTATTGCCCACTTATGGTCCCACAGAACAGTAGAAAAGAGCGTATTTGTTTAGAGCTGTGGTTCCCAATTGGTGGTAACCCACCCAAGGAGTCCGTGGCACCATTCACATAACGTAAGCTGCCGTAGAGCTAACAAAAAAATCACAATTAGAGGGGCCATGGCTTGGCTTTTGAAAAACAGGGAGTCCACAGTACTTAGCTAACTGGGAACCACTGGTTTAGAGTGTGCATGTGTGCTGGAATTTAGTTGCAAGCAGGGTTTGGGTCACTTTCAAGGTTCCTCTCTTGTGTAATTATGGGCAGCAAATCAGTTGGAGCGCAATTATTGCCTGTGCTTGTGAAAAATTAAAAGTATGTATCCCAACATTAGCAAGGGCTGTCTGACAATTGTTCCAGTTGGCTGGAGTGGGGAAGCAGATTTCACAGAGCTCACCTTTGGTGCCAGCCTATGGGCAATGCAACAATGTGGGGAGATGACAACCGTAGTTCTTGCATAGGTGTGAGAATAGCAGTTGGGTTGTGGTAGAAGCATTCATTTCTGTATGTTTGAAATTCACTCAAACAAGCATATTAGGCCTCTCTCATTATTTAATAGTTTAGCTGCTCAATTTTAAGAGGAATTGTTTCCGGCTTACATAGAAACTATTGAATGCAATGAAAACCAACTTTTTATTTGTCCCAGACAAGTTACCTCCATTGGAGAGTTTGTCTCACCACCTCACAAATACTGACTTCACTTCCATTCATGGCATTATCACAAGACAATTTCCTGCACATTCACATATGCATTAGGCAAACCAAAGCTGTGCTTGGGGTTAGTGGCACGCTCTGAGCAGAAATGGCTTCTTAATCTCTTGTACTCTGACCTTTGGAATGCACTTGGGTATCCCAGTTTTCATTCAGTGTGATTCTGGTGGTTGCCAACACTTGTGTTTTGCACCAAAAGCTGCACCGTGACTTGTGGGATGCAGGACAGCACCAGATGCTGCTATGTGTGTCTGGGGTTTCCAAACACACACAGTCATAAACATAAGATACTCTGGCTGGCCTTAACAGAACTTTTTAAAATGGTGCTTTGGTATCACAGTGAAAGGTGACCTTACAAAAAAAAACCAAGATGGGCTTTTAAAAACAAAATTATTAAAAGCCCAGGTAGTCCTGCAGTTCCTACTCTGAACACTTCCTTTTTAATAGCACTTTCCCTCAAAGTTGTATAGCACTCTGGGTTTTTTTCCCATACCAGGCATAGTTCCCATAGCTGGGGTGGGGGCCATGCTAACCACTTCTGTGATCTGGACACTGAGCAGTGGCGATAAAACGACAGGTGTTTGGTCTGTACAACCTTTGCATTCATTGCCTGGACCTCATTTGCTCCTGACCCTTCAGCATTGGGGCATGGAGCACACAATCAAATTCCCTGTGGAGTTGCACTTTGCCATCCCAGTGACAAGATTGTGTTTGTGTAAAAGGATGTGGTTCCTGATTCTTGCAAAAGTATTAATTTTTTTATGGCAATTTTATTCCCCCATCAGCAACCCCCCCCCCATTGTCTGATTTCCTTTGTTCTGCAGCTGGGGTTTTCCTGTTTTGGGGTTTCCCCTTCTGCTATAGACATCAGTCAGGAGTTTACAGTTTGGGCAAATGCAACTTTAAGGCCCCAAGTGCCAAAGATGAGACTTCTTGAAAGATCTCTTCAAGAAATCTGCACAGAAACCACTACAAATAAATGTTTGTGTTTATCCCGTGTAAGGTCTGTTTGTGCTTGTGTTTGTGTGCACACTGTTTGAAAGAATCTAACCTTGGGTATTGAGGCACAGCCAGTAACACTGCCACAATCAATCCAAAATGTACGTTATTTTTGTATTCTTTGTAAATGGTATTTATACAAGAACAAATTCTTTTTTTCTGAGTTTTTAATTTCAAATGGGAGTCTCCAGGTTACCAAATTCAGATAAAACAAGTAGTGGCATGGGCAGTTTATGGTCTTCACAAGCAAAGGAATGTGCTCTCTCTAGAGAATACATGGACACCCTCCAGCCCTTGAGTTACATGCTAACTGTATAGTATTGTACATTACAATGGAAATGTGACTTAAGGGCGACTGTAACCTTTATGTTGTATATAATAAAGGTGTTTATGCTTTTAGTTTTAATTCATTGGCTTGTGTCTTTGTGGGAAAACACAGACTTCAAAAATATATGTTAGTGAGTTGGATTCCAGAGTAACTAAAAAGGAAATGACCTAATGGTTAAGGTCACAGACACAGATAAGGTGGCAAGTCCTGAAAAGGGGGGGGGGCATCCTCCTTCCTTCCCGCCTGCTTTAACTCTACAGAATCTCCTCTTTCAATACTTCCTTCCAGGGCAATGCAAGTTTTAAGAACATCAGAAAAGCCCTGCTGGCTAAGACCAAAAGCCCTATCTAGCCCAGCATCTGTACTCACAGTGGCCAACCACATGCCTTAGTGGGAAGCCTGCAAGCAAGACCTGAATGCAACAGTGCTCTCCCTGCTTGGGATTCCCAGCAAATGGCATGCTGCCTCCCGACAGTGGAGGTGGAATGCAGCCATCATAACTTAGCAGCCTTTGATAGCCTTTTCTATGAATTTGTTTAATCCCTTTTAAAGCCATCCAAGTTGGGGGTCACACTATCTTGTGAAATCATATTCCATAGCTGAACTGTGTGGTGTGTGAATAGGTTATTTTTGTCAGTCCTGAATCTTATCACATTTGGTTTCATTGAATTGACACCATTGGATTCTACAAGAGAAAACAACACGCACTCCACTTGGTTTCCGTATTCCCCCTAAACTAAAAAACCCAAATGCATTGCGACCTTTCCTCTTAGGGGAACTGCTCTAGATATTCTGATAATCCTGGACCAGATACCTCTGACACCAGAAACTTTGTTGGAGTATTCAGCTGACTGGAACATATTCTTTTATTTTTAAATTAAAATTAAATTTGTGTAACCATACTTCATCCATGGATCTCAGGGCAGTTCACAACGTAAATGCAAGATAACAACACAAAATACATAATAAAAACGGGAAAAAAACCACAAACCAATAAACCTCCCTCCCCCATTTTAGAAACTGGTACAAAGGCCTGGTCAAACAGGAACCAGTGCCTAAAGGTATAACTCACCCAGTGCCTAAAGGTATATAATGAAGGCACCAGCCAAACCTCCCAGGGGGGAGAGCATTCCACAAACGGGGAGACACTGCAGAAAATGCCTGCTCATGTCCATCTGGACCTCTCATCGAGAAGGCACGCAAAGAAGGGCCTCAGGAGATGTCAGCATCTAGGTAGGTTCATATGGGAAGAGGCGGTCCTTGAGGTATTATGGTCCTGAGACATTTAAGGCTTTATAGGGCAAAACCAGCACATTGCATTAGGCCAGGAAGCTAATTGGCAGCCAGTGCAGCCGAACTAGGGTCAGTGTAATATGCTCAAACCATTTGCCTTAGTGAGCAACCTCACTGCCAAGTTCTACAGCAGTTGAAGTTTCTGAACCATCTTCAGAGGCAGCCCTACATATAACATATTGCAGTAATCTAACCTAAAGGTTACCAGAGCATATACAACAGTAGTTAAGCTATCCCTGTCTAGCTGAAACTGATGGAAAGCACTCCATGCCACTGAGGCCACCTGAGCTTCACCTGACAGCAAAAGTACCCTCAAGCTACATACCTGCTCCTTCAGATGAAGTGTAACCCCATCAAGAGCAGGCAACCTCCCAGCCATCCAATCTAGGGGACTATCCACTAAAAGTGCCTCAGTCTTATGTGGAATTGCGCTTCAGTTAATTGGTTCTCATCCAGTCCATTACTGAGGCAAGGCAACGGTCCAGTGCGTTCACTACCATCTTCTAATAAGGTGCTGACTTGTGTCATATTAGGCTCCTTGTTTTCAAACACCAACTAAATCTGTGCACTTGTAATTCAGAAGCAAGTGTTTCCGAGTTTCATGGTGTTTCCACCTGGTAGCTCAAGCCCTGAATGCAACAAGACCACAAAGCCACAGTTTCCCTCAGTTTGGCACTAAAGGAAATAAAGGTCTGTTAATTCTTCCGCTTTTTCAAAGTACATTAAACCCAATGAGGCAACCACCCCCAAAATAAACTATTTGTGCCCCAAACACAAAGTATCAGCATAACCATGTTCACATATCTCAAGAGTTAAAAATAAACTGGCAAGTTTAAAATGTTGAGCCAAAACACAGGAACTTGGTTTGGAATGGGATTTATAGTAACTTGAAAGTGGTTGTGAAATGGCAACTTGTGCTACTGATGTTGTTCAAGTATTTCAGCAGGAGAAAAGTGGCTCTCAAATTAACATCCATCTACTGCTAGGCATTTGCCTGTAGGGAAAAGCAAAAGAAAGATTTGCAAAGCTCAATTACCAAACAGAATCATAGAGTTGGAAGAGACCACAAGGGCCATCGAGTCCAACCCCCTGCCAAGATGCCTTTAGGGGAAGCCTACAAACAGCACATGAGCACTTTCTGCACATGCAATTCCCAGCAACTGGTTTTTAAAAATATACTGCATAAAAATAATCCTCAAAGTAATACAACACAGAAAAATAAAGATATAAAACCCAAATACAGAAATTTAATACATTCATCTGATGGAATGGTCTCTAGTCCACAAAAACTTCTGTATACACACACACCTTCACAACTTTGATGAAGTCAAGAAATGTTCCAAATTTAAAAGGTTTTACAGTGCTACAAACGTGATTGATTTTGGCAGGAACCATCCCTGCCTTCCTTCAGACATCTTCAGAAAATTACATTGTTTAGGCAGGACTTGTATGAATTTATTTTTTCAACCCACCTACTGTTGTTTTTAGTTATGTTTCTTTTAATATTTATTGCTTGTTTTACTCTTATGTGTTGTATATTGCCTTGATACGTTTTTATGAAAGTGTGGATTATAAATACCGTGGGTAAATAAACACAAGAAAAGCCTGCTGGATCAGGCCTATGGCTCCATTCCAGCATCTTCTCACAGGAGCCACCCAGATCTCCCCTCCTGTGGACCAGTTCTCCTCTCCTGTGGTTTCCAGCAACTGGTATTCAGAAGCATCGCTGTGGCTAATAGCCATCAATAAACTTCTCCTTCATCCATTTGTCTATTCCTATTTTAAAGCCATCCATGTTGGTTCCCATCACTGGCTCCTTAGGGAGTGAGTTCTGTAACTATGCTGCATGAAAAAGTACTTGGGAGTCAACAGAATGGGAAAGGGACCACAAGAGTCATCTAGTCCAAATCCCTGCAGTGCAGGAACCTTGTACCCAACATGGGGCTGGAACCCACCACCCTGAGATTAAGAGTCTCATGCTTTATCGACCGAGCTACCCCTTTAGTCTTCCTTTTTCCCGCCCTGAATCTTCCACTATTCAGCTTCATTGGTTGTCCACGGGCTCGTCTATCTAGTGTTATAAAAGAGGGAGAATTTTCTCTCGCTACTTTCTTCATGAATTGTAGAAATTTGTAAACTTCGACCACATTTTACTGGCCTTTTCTCTAAACTACCCCCCCCCCCAATATGTGTTATTGTTTCCTGCTACTCTAAGCAAAAGGTCAGAAAAGGAGATTCCCCGCAAATTTGATAATGCAGCCATAACTCAGCCATTATTCAGCCCCTGAGGAGGGGGCAGCAAAGACAACTGGGAAGCTGAAGAGAAGAAGGGAGAGCCCGGCCCGGCCTCCTGAGAAAGGGGCTCGTGGGAGGCGGACAAGGGCGGACCACCTCCGGGCTCTTCCTCACTCCCGCCCCTGAATGGCGTCGCGGTTCCTCGGGCCTCCCTTTCCCGTCCTCTCCGCCTCCGCCTCGCCTGCTGCTGTTCCCGGTGCGGCCTGCAGGCGGCAGCCCAGAAACCGGCCCGACTCTCCTCAGCGGGGCTCCCGGTGGCCGCCTCGTACGAGCCCGGAGGAGGGAACCAAAGCCCAGCAGCCTCGGCAGCCGCAGCAGCAACAGCCGCCGCCCCAGCCCCAGCGGGAGGAGATGCGATGACAACGTCCGCCCTGCAGGTACCGGCCGCGCCGAGCTGCCTCGCGCTCCGCCCCGGCTTGCGGCCTACGCCGAACCCCGGCTTTGCGGCCTACCGGGCCTACCGGGGCGGGCCTTGAGGGGCGAGGAGGGAGCCCTCGCTCCGAGGGGTCCCCGCGGCAAAGCGGTAGAGGAAGCCGGGCTGAGGGGAAGCGGAGGGTCTTTTGGTCAGAAGCTTCGGACTCTTCCCCCGCCCCCCTCCCAAAATGGCCCCTGTTTTGGTAATAAGGGGGGGGGGCAACCCCGCTCGCTCCCCAAAAGATCTGGTCCGTGGACGTTGTTGCTCTCATCCACTCGGAGAGGGGAATAGAAGGGGAGGGTCGTTTGAGTTTGCTAATTGAATGTGTTGTTGCTGAGGAGGGAGAGAGAAGGGGCCTCCTGGACACCTGAGCAGGTGGGGAGGGAAGCCTGGAGCCTCCACCGGGGTCTGGGGGAGCTGCCTTGGTTTGTAAGCCAGAGTGAGTTATTCAGAGGAGGCAAAGACCAGGAAAGGCACACAACTTTAGTCCTACTCAGAGTAGACGTGTTGGGCTTACTCAGCGCATGTCATTTAGGCCCATTGATTTCAATGGGTTTACTCTGAGTAGGCCTTGGGCGTAACCCATGTCTACATGCATATATCACAAGTCATCAAAATGATGCACACACTTCAGTGCCTATTTCCTAAACTAATTGCCACCCCTCTGATCTATATGCTTTCTGCGTGTTTTTGTTATATAACCATTTATAGAAAGATAGTTGCCCTCTATCAAAAGATGCATCACAGGTTGTATTTTCCAGGGCTAGAAAATCTCTGAAACCTAGAGTTTTGAAATGCACTCAGTCCTGAGCAGAGCTAGGGTTTTAGGTAGCAGGCAGGTGTTTCCAGGCTGGCCCTACTTTCTGTCAAGGGAAATCCTGCTGCCTTGTTCTGTAAGGAAGGTGCTGGTGCACATATCTTCCTGGGAAGAACCTAAGGACACAGAGGTATCAAACAGTATTCTTGGGACATTCTGACAAAATTGGGAGAGGTGCTTCATCCAGGGTGTGGTTCGTAGACCATTTGTGGGAGATGAAATTGAACTGAAAGGAGCTCAGTACCATGTTTGGTTAGCTTATTCAGGCATCAACAGGAGACGTATCTGTAGTATACCCGGGAAGTCCTTAGGAACAGTGAGTTAGAAGCAGCACACAAGACTTTATTGTCTTTTATGGCTTGGATGATTTTCTTTCCCAGGTGACATGTTCAGCAGGTGAGGTAACAGTCCACAAGGCCACCCCTATGTGAGATTCACTTCCTCATAATATTGACATTGTGTAGTATGGTGGTTAGGGTGTTGGTCTAAGACCTGGAGACCAGGGTTCAATTCTACACTTGGCCATGAAGCTCACTGAGTGACCTTGGGCCAGTCACCAACTCTTAGCCTAGTCTACCTCACAGGGTTGTTGTGAGGATAAAATAGGCAAGGAGGGAATGTGTACACAATCTTGGGCTCCTTGGGGGGGAAAGTGAGATATAGATGTAATAGTAAATAAACCCAGCACATTTCCTTTTTGCAGTGGGAAGGTGACTCTTTCAGCAGCTGCTGTGCAGTACCAATTCCTGCCCAAACTCCTTTGGGGGTCAGCAGCAGTTCTAAACTATAAAACAGCGCAGGAGACTGGTATTCTCCTTGTGACCTCAGCAGCATCTGGCACGCAGGCAATGCCTTATACCACCTGCTGGCAGTCACAACTGTATAAAAATCTGCTGCTTTGTGGTGGAATTTGGACTGGTTTAAATCCAGACAGGCCACCCTGTTTGCTTGGTTCCTAAGGCCTAGCATCTTAATCAAACCCCTCTTCAAAGGCCCAGAGCCTCCATCTCTATCTTACTCAGTAACTGCTTGCTTTATGGTCCTCAGACTGGTTAAATCCCTGTGTAATTGATGACAAAGTACTGCTCACCAGTTTGCAAGAACAATAAACATGTGTAGAAGAAGGCACATGCCTTAAATTTCTAACTCTCTCCCACCTTAAATATTTAGATAGGTACTTAGTCTTTGTCGCACCATTTTCTCCTGTCTCTTGGTTATGCCTCAGCAAACATTTAAGAGTCTTAGGGGTTAGTACCAAACTTAGAGCCTCCTGGAATTCCCAGTGCTGTGAATTTTTCTAGCTGTGATTCTGATGTGCCACCATGAAACTTGAGCCAGGCATTTGCTTTCCAGAAAGCCATTGATTTGGTCACAAAAGCCACCGAGGAAGATAAAGCAAAGAACTATGAAGAGGCTCTGCGTCTCTACCAGCATGCAGTGGAGTACTTCCTTCATGCCATCAAGTGTGAGTCTGTCTTGGGGGTGGGAGTTTTAGTGGGAGCTTTTACATGACACTGGGAAGGCTTAGAAGGACCTTGCTCAGAGCAGCAGCTTCCTTTGCTTTGCTTGCTGTGCGGCTGTTCAGTGCTCTGTGGTTGTAGCCCATTTGTTGGGTGATGACGTCAGGGAATCTGCAGACAAAGTGGTGTGGAGAAAGTGGATAGAAGTAAGGTTTTCTCATTCTCTTAATGCTAGAGCTCAGGGATTGCTCCAGAGAAACTGATTGGCAGGAGAGGCAAAAGGAAGGACTTATTCGTTTAGAGGTATAATCCATATTTAGAATTCCCTGCCATGGTTTGGTGATAGCCGCTGGTTTAGACGGTTTTAAATGAAAGTTAAACAAAGCCACTGGGGATGAAAAGTGTCCACCAATGGTTGTCAGTTATTGTGATGATCCTGTGGAATCTCTAGGGACAGAAGCAGTATATGCTACTGAGTGCCAGTTCTTTGTGGGCAACAGTAGGAGAGGACTGCTCCCTTCCAGTCCTGCTTGTGGGCCTCCCAGAGGCAACTGGCTGGCCAGTGTGGGAACCAGGATGTTGGACCATATGGACATTTTCTTGGCATGGCCCATCAGGGTTGTTCTTATGTACTTAAAGTTCTCTGTGACATGTCAGTAGCTGGTAGCTACTGTGAGCAATTTGCATCTAGGATAAGTGAGCCTCCAAGCTGGTTTCCCCACCACTGAATCTGGAAAGTGCTGCTGCAGGGAACCCTAGTTGGGTGGGGGCAGGCTGTCCAGGGAAGCTCTTCCTTACTGCTGCCTGTTGCCCTTGCAGATGATGCTCACAGTGACAAGGCCAAGGAAAGCATCCGGGCAAAGTGTGCACAGTACCTGGACCGGGCTGAGAAGCTGAAGGATTATCTGCGGACCAAGGACAAGCAGAGCAAAAAGCCTGTCAAAGAAGCCCAGAATGACAGCAAGGGGTATGGCTTAAAGGGTTGGCTCCTCAAAGTATGGTGTGGGTGGTGGGGGGAAGAGATTGGGTGAGGAAGTCATAGAGGCACTGTTAGCCCAGCCTTGCTTCCATTGCCCTTTGCTCTGTGTCTTTGTGTGTTTATGCAAGTGCAGATAAGTTAGGTACAGTTAGGTTAGGAGTTAATACAAGAATAAATGAAATCTCAGAGGGTAGAGGAAGGGGAGGTTCAGTGTCCTGCCTTGCCCCAGAACATGGGAATGGCATCAGATCATCAACTAAGAGAAAATCCATCAAACGATTCTTTCCTTAATCTCAGCAACCTCCTATAGGAGGAATAGTTCTGCTCTTGCTTGATCCCAGGTCCTGCTGGTAAGAGCACTGTGGGTTGGGTTGCAGGTGACACGGATGTGTGGCTGGTCCTGTCTTGAAGGTGGAGAGGATATTCTTTGATTTCATGTGTAGTTGAGGCCAGGTGTCTGATGGGAACTGGGAGAGACCTGATTCTCTGAGGAGGTGGTTCTGTGTTGCTCATCCTCCCCCCACGCAAACTTTGCAAATAAGCACCAGTTGGAGTAGGCATGAGTTGGGGAGTCCTCCTGCCCCTCATGGCACTGCCCACCCCATATCATTTGATGCCTCTCTCTCTTCAGGAGTGACAGCGACAGTGAGGGCGACAATCCTGAGAAGAAGAAGTTGCAAGAGCAGCTGATGGGTAAGCCAGTTCTGAGCAGCCCCTGGTCCCTGTGCTTGTTGCTGGCTCTATAGAGACAAGTGCAGCTTTCTGAAGGTGGGCTTGAAGTGTCAGGAGGGTCTAATGCACCCCTCCTTGGCAGGATGGGAGGGAGTCAAGTGGGCTCTATTGGGCAAATTGCTTTCCCCTTCCAGGTGCCATTGTGATGGAGAAGCCCAACGTGCGGTGGAATGATGTGGCTGGGCTGGAAGGCGCTAAAGAGGCCCTCAAGGAAGCGGTCATCTTGCCCATCAAATTCCCTCACTTATTCACAGGTGAGAATCTGGGCACCTCTGTCCCCCTGGGCATGCAAATGTTGCGAGGGGTGGATGAGTCCATTTCCTCTCTCTTTGCCCCAGGTAAGCGCACTCCATGGCGAGGGATTCTCCTCTTTGGCCCTCCTGGTACTGGGAAGTCTTACCTGGCCAAGGCTGTAGCAACTGAAGCAAGCAACTCCACCTTCTTCTCCATCTCCTCTTCAGACTTGATGTCCAAGTGGCTAGGGGAGAGTGAAAAGTGAGTGACAAAATCCATGGGGGAAGTGGGGGAGGGAGAGAACCATCTCTCTCACTTAGGAGAGTGGGGCTTGGTCTATGGAGTGGAATAAGATGTTCCTATTAGGGTATGATGGGGGTGGTTATTGCCCCACCCACCCAAGCTGAACTCCAGCTCACATAATCCCTGACCATTGGCTGTGCCCCAAAGTATCTGGGGTGGGGAGACAGTAGAGGTGGGGCTAGAACTGTGCAAAATGGGTGTCTATGGAAGGCTTTAGATTTGCCGCATTTTGCCACAGTTGTTTGGACACAGGCTTGGTTTGTAGTCTTTATTTTATGGTTCCTGTCAAATGTGCCAGTGGCCTTCAATGGCCCTTCCCTGAGCTTTCTGCTGTGCCTTTTCCTTTAGGTTGGTGAAGAACCTCTTTGAGCTGGCCAGGCAGCATAAGCCTTCCATCATCTTCATTGACGAAGTGGACTCTTTGTGCGGCTCTCGCAATGAGAATGAGAGTGAGGCAGCCCGCAGGATCAAGACGGAGTTCCTGGTACAAATGCAAGGTGGGTAGACAGAGCGACAGGAGAGAGACTGCCCAAGAGGAGTCTTTGCACTGGGGAGCATCTGGTTTGCCTCTCTGCCTTCCCCAGTGTGGACTGACAATTGGTGGCTTTCTTTCTTGACAGGTGTCGGGAATGACAATGATGGCACATTGGTCCTGGGTGCTACCAATATCCCCTGGGTGCTAGATGCTGCCATTCGGCGAAGGTTGGTGATGCTGCAGTTTTTTCTGGGGCTCCTGCTGCCCACATGGACAGTCTTGTAGCCTCCAAAACAGCAAGAGGTCTCCCTGCACCCAGGTCTGAAGGGCTGTTTCCATTTTGTTGAGGAATACTTCTGTTTCATCCATTGTAGTGTCTGCAGGGGCTTATAACAGGACTAAAACCAGCAATATATTAAATTTTATTACATTTATATCCTGTCTTTCAAAGGGGGTGTTCTTGGTTCTTCTCACCCCCAGTTCCATCCCCACAGTCACCCTGTGAGCTTAGGCTGAGCAGATAGTGACTGGCCCAGAGAGCTTTATGACTGAGTACGGATCTGATCTCTGGGTCTCCTCAGACCACAACTGCATGCTGTCAGCAAAACATAACACAAATCTAAACAAACAAACAAGCTACACATGTTTAAAACAGTATTTTTTAAAAATCTGATCAAAGGATGCTAATCTTCATCAAAAGTCTGTGCAAATAGTAATGTTTTCAGCTGACACAACATAGCCCATCAGTTTGGGGCTGGGGGGAGGCTGCCATACACCTCATCTCACCTCTCCACATGCTTGCATTCAAGCAGAATCTTCGTAGGTGTAGGAAGAAGGCGGGGAAGCAGCGAATTTTTCCCTCTCCCTTTGGGGACGGACTGTCACATGTGTGCTTGCATTTGCACATAGGTTTGAGAAACGTATTTACATCCCGCTTCCTGAGGAGCCGGCCAGGGCTCAGATGTTTAAGCTGCACCTTGGCAACACGCCACACAGCCTGACAGAAGCCAACATCCACGAATTAGCCCGGAAGACTGACGGCTATTCAGGGGCTGACATCAGCATCATTGTGCGCGATGCCCTCATGCAGCCTGTCCGCAAGGTGCAGTCAGCCACACACTTCAAAAAGGTGAGGACGGCATTTCCTACAAGGGCTGCGCCAGGGCAGGCTGGAAGGTAGATCCCCCTTGCTTGGCCCATCCTTTTGTTGCTTCAAGGCTTCTGCTGGGGAGTGAAGCAGCCGAAGATTCCACCCTCTCAGTGGACTCAGCTGCTCCACTTCCTTTCCCAGGCAGGGTCATGTGACGTTGTTGTCTAGCCCTGGGCAGGCAGAGGCTGTTCCTCCCCGGTTCCTTTCCTACCTCACCCAGTATATCCCAGCAGCTGCACTTGCCTCTTTGTATTTGTTCTTCTTCACTTCTGTGTACCTGGTGCTTATTATTTTACATGAACGTCCTGCTCTTGTTTTGGGGGAATACTCAAGCAGTTTTTGAGGGGCTCCCAGGCATTCCTCTGCTTTAATAATGCCACAGCAACTTTCATTAATATTTTTGAGAGGATTAAATTAAACCCTTTTGGTCAGATGAGACTTCTGACTCTCCAGTTGCTGTGGATTAATAGGTGGTGTTGGGGACTGGCATTGTGCCTCTCTTGACAAGTGTCCCTGCAGTATTCAGATGGCTGTTGCTGGATGGATGGCCTACCTGTTCCTTCCAAACAGAGTGACTAGTGTACTTGCAGGGGACTGACTCTTTGTTCCACCTGCTTCTGTCTTGCATTGCTACTATACCTGTCCTACCAGGACCTAAAAGTTTTGTGTTCAGCCTGCCCCCACCCCCCAGGAATCTGCCATATCAGTGCACTGTCTGGGTCCTTATTGCAGGTCCGTGGACCATCCCGCACCAATCCTGGCACGGTGGTAGATGATCTGTTAACCCCTTGTTCCCCGGGAGATCCTGGTGCTATTGAAATGACATGGATGGAGGTACCTGGGGACAAGCTTCTGGAGCCTATAGTCTGCATGGTGAGTGAGGTCCCCTGACTTTTTCCTGCCTGGACCCTCTTCTTTCTGAGTCCCAGGCTTGTTCTCCTGTGTATTTGATACAAACTCTGATGTGCGCCAAGCAGGTTTGGATGGCAGCTGCAGGTTTGGAAATGCCCCTTCCAGATGACTGTGAGGAGTTTCAGCTCCTAAAACCTTTGTGGTTTTTGTGACCAGGATGCATGTATACCCCATCCCTGAACGTCCTATTCTGTTTTTGCAGTCGGACATGCTGCGCTCACTGGCCACCACCCGCCCCACCGTGAATGCAGAGGATCTGCTAAAGGTGAAGAAGTTCACTGAAGACTTTGGCCAGGAGGGCTAATGCTGTGCCTATGAGGAGCAGCGGTGATGGGGGGCATTTTACCACGGACATGTGTGTAGACAAGGCCCTTTGTGCTGACAGTGGACTGTGCCAAGCAGAGGTTAGCATCCAGCTTACTGCTGAATCTGTCTCTGCTTGGGGCACCTGTTTGGCTGGGGAAAGAAGAGGATGAGGTGACACAGCCTCCATTGCTACTCTGGGAGATGGACACAAAGGGGAGAAGGCTGAGCCCAGCCCACTCTGGTTTTTCCCCATCCAGACATCCCTGCCTTCATGGTTGCTCTTTCATTTCCCCCCTTCTAACGCTGCTTGGCTTGTTTATATACAAATAAAAACAATCCGAAACTTCCACTATACCGCAACCCTTTTTTCCTGAGACCCCTTCCACCTCCTGTGGAAGCAACACCTGGTGCCACCCCAAAGAGAAAACCGAACTGGCTTCACCTAAGGCCATTGCTTACTCCTTGAAATCTGAAATGCTGCACTTCCAAGCTTGAGCTGAACTTTGAAGAGTGTGGCCTTCTTCTGGCTCAGCCAAAGTGGCAGGAAGCTCCCCCAGTGAGAAATACACTCCAAGGCTTAACTAACGCTCAGCTCTCTCCTGGAGTTGAGGTACTCATGTTGGAAGTGCTGTCCAAGAAGCTTACCTTGCCAAGGCCTGATCTGTTGCATGGCTTGAGGTAAGATATCTGAAAATGTGCTCTGCCCCACAGGATGCTGTGTTGCTGCAGAATTTGTTGCCCTTCAGCTGTGTAACGTTTCGCATGTGTGGCACAAAAAAAGCAGAAGGGGAGCAGAACAGGGATGAGGAGGGCTGCAGCTCCAAGCCCCTCAGCCTTATCCTGGCACTGTGGCTCAACCCAGCAAGCCTGCTGCTTCTCAGAAAGGGATGACGTCTTTGCTCTTCCAGCTGTGGCACAAGAGATGACGTACTAAGGAATGCAAATTGGGCACCTGTCAGCACACAGGTGCTGGCAAAGTCCTGCAAAGGAGATGGAGTTTCCCGCCTTTGCAGCTGCAGCAGGTGGGAGATTTGCCCCCCCCCAATCCCCCCTTTGCTCATGGTTGGGCCTCTGCTGGTGTGTCTCTGCTGCAATCTGGGGCTCTAGAGTGTCTTTTTAAAAAATCCATGCCATGGGGAGGCAAAGGACTCATTTATTCCACCCCATTGGCTCTAGGCAATGGCTCTTGTGCCACAAGTGGAGGAGGCTGGCAATGCTCAAGCATAGGCTTCTACTTATAGCAGGGTTTTTGCTTCCCTGAAGGTAACTGCTGATTCCTAATTCAACAAATCCACCTTTCTCTGCCACTAAAGCTACTTTCCTGTGCTTTAGTCTTCTTGTCTTAGTACTACTGAGGAAGGCATGTAGGGGAGGGTGGGAGCTCTTGGTCTCTAGAAATTCAAGTGAATAGCTGTGAGAACCTCTTAACTGTCAAGGGGTTTAATGGCCTGTACACCCCCTGCCCCCTTTCTTGTCATGTGTACATAATTTTGAGTTGATTCCAGTGTGGGGAGGGACAGTTTATGGAAGAATAAAGTGTTGAACTATTTGTCTCTTATATATTCAGCTGATTTTTTACAAGCAACATACAATGGTACAATTTGTTTCACAGTTTCTCCACAGGAGATGAAGGAAGAGGCAGTCTCCTTTGTTCTGCTTAGTCTTATCTCCTTCCCACACCACAGATGCAATCTACATCCCTACAAGCTGAAGGTGCTAGAGCGTTGAGGCCAGCAGCACTGTACACAATTTAGCTAGCTAGGAGGTGGTTGTAGGTGCATTTAATCTGTAAACCTCTTTAAGAGGTTTTATTAAAATCAAGAGGTTTATTTTGTGAGTTGATTGTTTAATTTCTATACTGCTTAATCTATTAAAAAATATCTGTAAGTGGTGTACAGAAGACTGAAGCAAAAACAGACAACTTAAAACATTACTAAAATACAGTTACGTATTATGTTGTGAAGTAAAACATGGCGAGGTATTACAGGTGAAGAGGTGGTCAGTGCCTTTTTATTGTGAATTGCTATGAAGTTTTAGTTGGTGTCTGTTGCTTTTAACAAGTGTTTGCTCACCTTCACTTGTCAAGGTAAAAGTTAGAGAAGGCCATCTCATTGCTTTTTCTTCTTGAATTTTGCCCCACCCCAAATGAGCAGCTGGAGAGAGGCCCCATTAGTAGATGATCAAGTTGTTTAGGGTTGGTTTGGAGGGGCTCTGTTTGGAGCTTCCACTGGCTGAAATTGGACAAAGCCATTTTCCTTCAAGGTACTGTACAGTGCACTGGCCAAGAGAATGCCATGCAGTAGTTGAAACCCTTTAACAGCTTCTGCTTTCTTAGTATCCCCCCCCAACTCCTGCAGCACCACGTGGGGGAAAGAAGGGCATGCTTATGTCCAGCTTACGTGCCCAGCTTCCACTCCTCATGCCACAAATAGGGAAAGTAAAGATGACAAACAGTAAAAACATCATTGAACCCCCTCAGCTTGGAAGTGTCCACTTTCTCTTTCTATTGTCCCTTTCACTGGTTTGGACATACTTAGGAACGCAGGCAGAGAAAAAGTGGTCTCTCTTTCCCTGCCCCCCTGGGCCCAGTCCTGCTTCACTCATTTAGCTGCTCCCACTGCAGATTCACAAAAGTCCTGCTGTCCATCTTGTCAATGTACAACGCACCCTGCAGATGGTCCATCTCATGCTGGATGATGCGGGCTGCCCAGCCACTTGCCGGCCAGCTAAACTGCTCCCCAACTTCATTCAGACCTGGGGAAAGGAAAAAGAGGAACTCCAGTGAGAAATGCAGCTCTGGGGTCCTGTCATGCCTTAATGAATCACTCCCCTTGTAGGAACATGTATATCTGACTGAACTTTCCCCAAGCTGTAGGCCCAGTGCAGGCTCCCTGTGCCCAGAGAATATCTACCTGTCCCTGCTTTTTGCTGGTACTTATTGAAACCAGCTGTGCCCCTCAGTCCTGTCAAAAATTAGAAAAGTGAGACTTATGAAAGATTCCACAGCAGGACAGCGTAAGTAAGCATGAGAAAGTGATGCCCACCCACTCTCCCCATTCCATTTTTCATACATAAATTGTCGCTTGCTACACCTCCTGTCCACAGTCACACCAAATAACAGAAAAGCAACATGTGAGTGTGCTACTGATGAAAAGCTTTGGCATAAAAACATGCGCATTTTGACAGGCAGTGTGGGAAGAAGTTGTTTGGTGCCATGAGTTTGTACTTAGCTACGTTCCCACAATTGGAATGCATAATGTAGATTCCCGTTTGCATTAATAACACCTCATAAGATCAACATAGAGCCAAGTTTGAACACCTGAGGCTCGCCACACACTTATACCAGCTCCAAAACTCACACCTCATCCAAGTGTGTTAAAGCTACAAGGAATAACATTGCCAGCTTACCGGAAACTGCCACGGCTTGGTATCTGGCGACGCAAGCAGAGAATCCACTGATGCTTTTACAGCCCTCCGGGAAAGAGACCAGTTGGGAGTCCAGCACCCTCATGGATGGATTCACTACCACATGCAGGGGGAAGGGGGCCATCTGGCAAGCCTGGCGCATACTGGGGCTGTGCTCGTGAAAGAGCTTCTCGGGGAACTCCGCCACAAAGATCTGGAGTGGCACACCCACTTGAGGAGCACTGAGACCCACACATTGTTCTTTCCTCATCACGCGAACCAGAGTACGGATGAGGGTCTGCACCTCACTACTGGCAATCTGTGAGGGCTCCACGGGGGCAGCCAAGGAGCGCAGAATGGGGTCCCCCACCTGGCAGACATGGCTGTAGGGTGGGGTGGGAGGTTTCAAGACTTTGCGCCGCAGATATTGCCAATAGGTGCGCTGCTTCTCTGCCGGAGAGGAACAAGTGCGGCTGCAACTTCTGCATGGTAAAGGTGCCAGGAAAGCTCTGTTCCAAAGGAGGCTGTCCAGCATCCAGGCCAAGCCAGGCCTTAGTCTACAAACTGCCATAATTGTGCTTCAGCCACAAAGCCATCTGCCCAAAGAACAAATAAAATAAAAATAAGATGAGAAAATAAAAATAATGCAAAGACAACAGGTGCAAACACTCCCAAGGGTCTCGAGTCAAAGGGTGGCCTAGCTAAGATCACTGGGAGGGGAAGGGCTGGAAGCTGGAGCTCGGGCAGAGCATCCGCTTGGCTTCTGCATGGTCCCAGGTTCACTACCCAGCAGTGTCTCCAAGTAAGGGCTGGAAGAGACACACAGAGACCTGATAGGAAACCCTGGAGAGCTACTGCCCATCAGCATAGCCAGTACTGAGCTAGATGGACCAAGGATCTGTCTACTCCGTATGGCATTTTCCTGTGCTCCTGTGACTGCAGAAATAGAAAAAGCAGGTTTCTCTGCAAAAGCAATACAGAAAGGATCTAAGATTCTGCCAAAACTCTCAGCCCACATTTGAGGAGCAAAATGAGGAGGCGGAATGTTCTGTACCCCTTCCAATTAAATTTTGGATACCTCTCTTTGTCGTATATATTATCATCATCTATTTATTTCCCTCCAAGCAGCTCACATGGTTCCTTCCAACCGATATTTTAATTCTCCCAATAACCCGGTGAGGTAGGGATATGCTGCGGGAGAATGAAGGGTCCAAGGTCATCCGGTGAGTATCATGGGAATGAGCGGAGGACTTGAACTCAGGTCTCCCAATGCACTCTTGACCAGCAAAACGCCAGAACTCTGCTGCTGGGCTTTTACTTGCAGGGAGGCTCGTTCTAATTTAATTTAACATCGAGGAGGGTTTCAAAATGTGGGTCCCCCACCCGCAACCAGCCCTACCTGACTCCAAGTCTCAAGTTTCAATGGGGCCGCCCACCTTCCTGTCTTGACAAACCACGCGAAGCGATGAAACCGGAAGTGCTCGTGGATGCTGGGAAATGTAGTTCTCAAAACAAAGAACGGCACCACTCCGTGGCAGGCGGGGTACTTGCAGACGCTTTAAGTCAGCTTTTTCCATAGGAGGATGCGGTTGTGTAGCAAAGGGGAGAAGATCCCTCTTGAAGTGACAGGTTTTCCCCATCATATCATTGGTGCAGCTGCCTCAGGCTCATCTGCTTCACCTCAGCCCTGCTGCTAAAGTCAACACCAGCAAGTGTTAGCCCTGAATATTTGCTGCATTTCCACAAATGCACCCCTCAACTACCTGCGAGGGGGGGGGGGAATCCTTCCAACCAATCTAGACAAAAATTGTTCTAGCCTTTTCTGTGCAGAGACTTAATCCAATTAAGACTCCCTCACACTTACCTGCTACCTTTTTAGGACTCCTAGACACAGTCCACCCTTCTCTCCCTGCCTCCTGTCCACTTTGCTTAATATCCCCCCCCCAAAAAAAGAGAGAATTTCGAAGCATTCAAAATCTCACTCACTTGTTGTCCTGAGCCATTTTAACTTGCCCTGGTGATGGAGCTGTTGTTTTAAATTTGCTTATTTCTCATCTACTAAAGCTCAGAAAAACCAGGATCTAAACTCTTCGCCTCCCTGTGGAATGCCCTCCCTTCAAATGTCAAGGAGATAAAGAACTACAGAACTTTTAGAAGACATCTGAAAGCAGCCCTGTATCGGGAAGTTTTTAATGTTTGATGTTTTACTATGTTATAACAGAGTGGCAGCTTATAGCATTTATAAATCATTTATAAATCATTATTATTATTATTATTATTATTGTTGTTGTTGTTGTTGTTAATAATAATAATAATAATAATAATAATAATATTAAAACCTCATTTCTTGGACTTCAACTGCAGATGATATTGGCCTTGGCTAGCAGGTTTCCTCTTCCTGTAATTACCCTCTTCTGAAGGACAGCTACAACCCAAAGCAGTTGGTAAGAACAGTGGGATTCCTGCACTCAGCAAGTTGAACTTACCAAAGAAGAAATTCATATCTAGTCTGAGACATCAAGGGAAAACTGGCAGAGACACATTTTATTCTGCAGCTTAAGGCATCAGGCAATTCCAGAGGAGAGGAAGATAAGGATGACACGAGCATTTTTGGTGAATGGGGAGGCCCAGAAAAAACTGGTACCGACTGATACCTAAAGCAACTAGCTTCAGGAGAGAAGATTCAGGGGCCCACTCTCTTCACAGTACAGCATAGTGAGGTACAACACAGAGAACCAAACAAGCAATCAAGTTTATTCAAACCCTGATCCACCTTCACCAAAATTCCTTCCTCCCAGTGTCCACACCCAACTTCCTTCCCACCAGAGCAATGAAAGCTCAACTCAGTCTGTCCTTGAAGTGCTGAACCCAAAACCATCCTGCTGTGCCTGCCCATCGCAGGAATGAGTCTCTCCTCAGTCAGGTTCAAGTACCATGGAACCCCGGAAAACAGGCAAAATCCAGTGAAAACTATTCTAGAGGAGCACTCAGCAGCAAGGCATCACCAGAAGCTGCACTGCTCTCTTCTGCTTCCAGAACAGGGACTGGGGCACTGGGATCTGCTTCCTGCCTGGCATCAGGGAGTTCCAAGTCCAATGGAGGAGGTGCTAGGCTTTCTTCAGTCAGCCTTTTCTCCTCAGACAAGGGATAGACAGTCTCTTTCTCCGGCAGGACTGAGGCCAGGAGCTCCTGAATCAGCTGCTCATCCACACAGCCAAGATTGCCATATTTGTGCAGCTGTGTTGGGGGAACACCTAGCAGTAAAAAAAGAAAATATATTAAAACGAGAAGTTAAAATCTTACATCAACCCTAAGATAGAGAACATTCCTTGTACTACTGCCAATTCTCTTCTCTCTCTCTCCCTTCCCCTGGCAGTAGCCTGAGCTGTTGAGCACCGATTTCAGTGACTTGCAAGCCTACAAGGACCACCACAAACCAACACCACCCCACCAATGTGCTGTTCACAAAGTTACAAGCAAAAGCCACTCATCCACCACAGGCCAGGGCTCAGCTGCAAGCTCCTTCCCCACCAAAAGAGTTCAAGTAGCCATACCCAAAGTCTGTGCAATTTGTGCTGGGGGGAAGAGGAGCTGCAGACAACGGTTGAGGTAGGGCACCAAGTCTTCCAGAAATGCCATGCAGAAGTGAATGAACAGCTCTTGCTCTCGGCTGCTGAAGGCCACAGCCTCTGCCCGGTGGAAAACCAGAATGACCTTTGTCACCTGCAAAGAGAAAAAGAGAAGCTATAATTTCTTGGTTTGGTGTCCAAGTGGAAGGAAGGGACTGCAGTATTACTCAGCATGCTAGCCTCATCAAATGGTCAAAATAAAAGCCCAGCTAATCGGTCTGGGACACACCCAGAAGCTGAGTGACAAGATGTCACATACTACCTTATAGAACAGGGACTAAGAAACTTTGATCTCTCAAGTGCCACAGTCTCCTGGCAGGCAATCCAGCAGGGGCCATTTGCTGACTATGGGTGGGGTTAGAGCTAGTGGTGAGCAGGTTCAGTAGCCAAAACAGGCGAGGTCAACCACTTTCTCTCTCTCCTCTCTTCCAGCCCACCCAAAGCAAGCACTGATTGCTGTTGTCAGATGCCTGAACTGGCTGCTTGCAAAGGGCTTCTTGAAATAAGCCAGAGGCCCATCCCTGAACAGACAGACAGCAGCAACATCAGAGGGAACAAGCATAAACTCACAAACATGACCTGCCAAGTTGCTGAAAAGGGCTAGGAAACTCCAAGGAGTATAACTAAAGATAAGGCTGCAAGCAGCTAAAACTCTGCTGCTAGCAAATTTCTGTCCTGTCACCTAGACATCTGGAGTATTTTTAATCCAGCCTCTTGGTGCACATGAGCAACAAAGAGCCCCACCTGGCCAAGTGCATCCTCCAGGGTAGCCGCCACGTCTGGGGCAAGAGCCACAGGGCAGCAGAGGCGCAGGTCGTTGAAGGCTACTAGGATGTTGTTGAGGAAGCAGGCGAGTGGTGGGAAATCTAGCAGCACCATGGGGGGCTGGAGGGTGCCTGGCTGGGCAGAAGGAGCCACTGCTACAGGGATGGTGCTGCTGCTGCTGCCCAAGGCAGTCGGCACAGAGATTAGCGTGTAGGAGTTCATCTCCTCCTGGAATTTGTTCACAGCTTCCTGCATGGCTCTCTTGAAGGTGACCAGTGCCACCCGCTGAAATATGGGGATGAGCAAGCCCCGGAAGTCCGCTCCAACACGGCTGAACGAGAGGCCAAAGTACATGCACTGGCCCAGCAGGGAGTCCAGGCGGCTGCCCACACCACGCTGCAAGTCACGCTCAAGCACCAGCAGGAACTGGGAGACCTTCTGCAGGACCCACCCATGGAAGATGGCACTTTCATTGAGGGTGTCCTGCCCAGGGGGAGGCACCAGCGGCTCCTCGTCAGCAAAAATGGCACGGTACTGCGTGACAATGTCAAAGAGGTGCACGCGGCAGGCCTCAATGGTCTTGGTAATATGCACATAGGGGTCGTCACCAGGAACAGCAGCAAGGATAGAACGTAGCCAGATGTCCCGTGCCTGCAGGAAAGTAATTCGTAGCTCAGCCTCAGTGAAGACATCCATGCAGCGAAGGTAGCCAATGATGCGCAAGCAGGCTGGCAGCTGAATGTTGGTGCGAAGCTGCTGGATCAGCTGCGTAAGCATGAGCTGTGTGGACTGGCGCACCTCTGCCACTATGCCCTAGGAAGGAGAAGAGAGACAAAATAAACTGTTACCCATGGTACCCAAACCAAGCTGATCTCAATACTGCACAAACTATTTTATTTTCACTAGAGTCCATGTGATCACTTAAGAAAGGGTCTACAGGTCACTGGTAGATATACCTGCTTGATATACTAGATATACTCTGGCTGCCAAAGTAGACAATATTGGGCTTAGTGCACAGTCCAACCTGGTATGAGGTAACTGCATGTTATAATGATGTGTACTTTTGGGAACTTTTAAAGAGATCTAACTTGCTGTTATCCTGAGTTCCTTTGGGAGGAAGAGTGGGATATAAACATGGTAAATAAATAAAGTGTTGTGACCTTAAGAATGCATTCTTCTTTGCAGATAGAAGAAGGGCTTTACTGGATCAGAACAGGGCCTGCCTCATCTCAGCTTTCTGTACAAGAATCCCTGCAACTAGCAAATTAGACATTCACCAAGAGTCATTAGTCAGTGATGGGGTGTGGTCTATCTTCTATCTATCCCTGCTTTGCAGATTGCACTTAAGAGATCAGTGGCTTGTATCCTGCTCTTGTTGAAAGTCAAAGAAATAGATCACTACAGCACATGCACAAACCCAGGCTGCAATAAGCAACATAAGCACTTAGTCAAGGAAAAAAGCAACAAGAGAAGAAGCCTCAAATCCAGAAATTTTCTGGCTTCTACAAACAGAACAAGACAGCTCATGATGGTCCAGGATTGTGGGCCTCAGGTACCCTTAGGCAGTCAAACAACCTGGATCAAACTTAGGAAACCAGAACAGAAGCCACCCCACCTCTGACTCTGTGAGCCAAGGCAGAGAAAACAAATGCAAAGGGTTGGAGATGCCTTTCTTCACTAAGCTTTTGCTCAGGTCCTGAAACTCTAGTAGCAAATGGCTGGGACCTACTATCATCGTATGGCTTAAGGCAGCTCTGGCACCTGCCAGGCTCAGAACATGTCTGCACCTGGATGACAGGGATGGTGGCGTGCTTCTTCTCAAGGCGGCGGACGTAGGACACCAGCTCCAGGGCCTCCTCATAGTAACTGTTCCGGACGCAGGTGTCCATCAGCTGGGGGATCTCCAGCACTTCCAGGATCTCTGTGTGGAGGTTCAGGGTCAGGCTGTTCATACGGCGGTTCTGGGCGATCTGTTCAGCCTCCTGCATGAAGTTCCTGGAGGCAGGAGCAAAAGAAGAAGAAAGCAGGTTAGGCCAGGAAAAGCAAAAGGGGAAGCCAGCCAGCCCCCTCTAACCCACCCATTCCAATGGCAGTGAGTTCCATAAGTTAACGGTGGGGCGCCCCAGGATTATTCCTGCCCCCAAAAGGAGTGTGGCGGCAGCCTTGGCCTCAAACTCCTCCTGCTCACCGGCAGGCCTCGGCGAAGGGTGGGAGGCGGCCCAAGAGGCGGTCGAGGCCCTGCTCGATGCCACCGAAGCCGCGACGCGTCTCAGCGGTGCATTCGGCGGAGCGGATGAAGGTCTTGTAGTGGGCGAAGGCCAAGGCCCGCGTCTGCGCCCCGAGCTGTGCTCGTTCCTCCGCCAACCGGCCGGGTTCCCTCCGCAAGGCCTCCAGGCCCAGGCCCGCCAGCGCCGACAGGTATGTCGCCAGCTCCGCGTCCCCCGCCGCCAGGGGCGGAGGCAGTGGCGAGGTCGCCCCGCGGAAAAGCCATGCCAGCAGGCTCGCTTCCTCTAGGTCCGCCGAAGGCTCCTGGGCCGCCATCGGGCCTCCCTCGACGTGGACCAGGAAGTGATCGCTATGGCAACCGGGAGGCCGCGCTAGCCAGAGGCAGAGGCTAGTCCTCCGTGGCAGATCCGGGTGCCGCTCTGCCCGAAACCTCTGTGTTCGTATGACGTAACCAGGAGGTCACGCAACGACGCTCCGACATGAAGATCACTTGCACTCTATTGTGACCATAGACATATTTCTGTGCGTCAGCCTAGAAAGGGAAGAGCCTATGAGTGTAGGACATCCGAACGTAGTTTGATGTTGCAACTTCCGTTTCACGTCTTTGATCCGAGGCTTCCTTGAATTGGAACCACGCGGGTCTCCGGCGTCTGTCTCGGAAGGTGCGATGCGGCCCCTCACGGAGGAAGAAACGCGTGCGCTCTTCGAGAAGCTCTCCAAATAGTAAGCGGGGTGGCTGTGGTGGCATTTGTGTTCTCTGGGTTCATTAGGGTTTATGATTAACCCATGGAACTCACTGACACAAGATACCCGGATCCCCACCCAATGGACAGAGGGAATTAGAGAAATCAGTGAAGGAGGGGAAGTCTGTCTCTTGCTGTTGGCCCAGAAAGTAAAATGGAAGCGTCATTGAACCATAGCGGTGGAAGATCCCGCATAGGTCCTCTAGCCCACCCCAATGGATGTAGAGAATCACAACATTATAGGCAGGCAGCAACCCATGCTCTGTTGCGAGGAAGGGGGCACCCATCTTCCCATACAGACTGTACCAGTGTGGAATAGCTCTTCTTAATCTTCCACGGAATACCACTAGCTGGGAGACAACAGCAGGAGAACTAGATGGGTCGTGTTTAATGCAGAAAAATAATTACAGGGATTATAGGGAAGTCAGTATAATAGTTTAAAATTGAAGTCTTCATATACAGGGGAAGGATGTCTTAGAAATGGCTGCTGTTCTCCACCCCTGCTTGCTGGCTCCCTGCAGGCATTTGACTTGCTTTTGCCAGGAGGAGGAGGCTGAACTAATTGGGCATTTGCTCAAATCTAGCGTAAGAGGGCTGTTCTCATGCTTTCTGGGGACTGGCTGACAGTGTGTCTCTTTGTTCCAACCTTTTTAAGTATTGGTGAGAACATCCAGCTCCTGGTTGACCGGCCAGATGGTGCCTACTGCTTCCGCCTGCACAAGGACCGTGTCTATTACCTCAGGTGAGGAGGCCCTACATTCACCCTGGGGCATGTTATTAATTTTAACACCTTCATCCATAACACACATTAAGTAAAAATAAAAGGATGGATCTTTGAACATGTGTAAGGCTCTCTTCCTCTTCCAGAATGTACCCACGTCTTTGTGGGTGGGGAGAAGAGTAGAGGCATCTATGGGGAAAAGGAAAGGGCCTGTTTTCTTTTGTAAGATGCTGCTTGTTTTCACTGCAGAGCTGCAAGGTGCTGGGAAAGAGATCTTGTTTCCCTTGTGTTTTTAGCAGCAGAAGAGCAAAAGATGTAAAAGGAGCAGAACTGAACTAAGGGAAGCTGTACTCATGGAGTCTTTCATATGCAAATGAAGGACAGAGAGGAGGGACTTGGTCTCATAATTTAACTCTGAGCTCCCGTCTTGTCTGATCCAGTTTTTGGCACATTTTATCACTTCCAGTGCAAGTGCACCACATTGTATTTGGGGACCAGGAGTGGCTATAACGTCTTTCTTGTTTTAGGGTTGCTTGGATTAAATCCCCAAACCTGCCTTTCCATCATCTCAGTATCCCCAATTTGGTTTAGGTACCTTAAAGCTTCTCCTCTCCCCTATGGAAGCATATGATCAAAAAGCCACAATATTGGCTGCAGGTACTTGGAGTGATGCTCTTGGTTCAGTGATGCTCTGATGGTGACTTTGGAGCTTCTGAATCTGGAGAGACCGAGTCCTAATGATAAGTCTTTGCTTTCTGTTTCTCAGTGAGAAGATTCTGAAGCTTGCTACAAACATCCCCCGGGAGAATCTGGTATCTCTCGGCACCTGCTTTGGAAAGTTCACCAAGAGCCAGAAGTTCCGACTCCACATCACTGCCCTCGATTACCTTGCTCCGTACGCCAAGGTAAAGATGGCACAGAGGACCATTTATTTGAGGGGCACTATCCTACCAAAATAGGTACCGCTCTGGTGGGAAGGTAAATGGCATTTCCATGCTGCTCTGGTTTCGCCAGAAGTGGTTTAGTCATGCTGACCACATGACCCGGAAGCTGTACGCCGGCTCCCTCGGCCAATGAAGCGAGATGAGTACTGCAACCCCAGAGACGTCTGCAATTGGACCTAACGGTCAGGGGTCCCTTTATCTTTACCTAGCCTACCAAAAATGTCAAAACACCTGTAGTGCTGTGTGGGGTGGGGACCTGCTAGCTGTTTATTGGGAAGGAGGGTATTTTTTTCCCTTGTGCTAATCTAAGGAGGACAAGAAAGGGAACCCGTGTAGTGGTACATTTAATGTAACTCAAAGAGGATATCTCTCATTTTTTTTCTCATGCAGTACAAAGTGTGGGTGAAGCCTGGGGCAGAGCAGTCCTTCCTTTATGGGAACCACATACTGAAGTCTGGCTTGGGGCGCATCACAGAGAGCACTGCCCAGTACCAGGGTGTGGTGGTATATTCCATGGCTGACGTCCCCCTGGTGAGTGACACCTGGTGGGTGGGTGGGTTGGATGGTTGGACCCGAGTGAATTTGAAGTTAAGACAATGCCCCTCCAAGGTCTTAATGCCTTCCTTGTTCCAATTGACCTTCTTAGGGCTTTGGAGTGGCAGCCAAGTCCACCCAGGAGTGCCGGAAAGTGGACCCCATGGCGATCGTGGTTTTTCACCAAGCGGATATTGGAGAATACATACGGCATGAAGAGACGCTGACATAAATGGCAGGGCAGAAAGCCCCAGAGACTGACTTTCCCTCAGATAGAAGCTGCAGGCTTTCAACCAGCCTGTGCCCCTTTTCATGCAGACTGTGGAAAGCGCAACTTCTACCTCCTGATGTGGCTACCTCCTGATGGCCACAGTGAGACTGTAGATGAGTTACAAAACTTTGGGATGTAGCTGCAGGCCTGGCAGTTCTAGGGACACAGCTACAATTCTGACACAGTAAAGCTATTTCATTTTTATCCTTTCATTGTCTTGATTCATCTGGTGTTCAGGGAACTGATTACATTAAAGCCTCTTTTATTTTGCCCTGGGCTTTGGGGCTGGGGAACCAGGGGTGTTTTACAAAGCCATGGAGAACCAAAAGCTAGAAGTTCTCTTTTCCTCTCACCTTCCCTGCTGCAGCTACCTTTGCTTCCAAGCTGTCTGTCTCTAAAGGAAGAGGAAGGAATCTTGTGTTTGGTGGTGGTGGAGATCATGTGTGTCTGCATGCGCACCCCCATTTACTAACTATGCCCTTAATGTACCTCTTGATCAATGTAAAAATCTCACATACCTATGCTGTGGTTGCAGCAGGACTCCTGCATTTTGAGTCATGTTTATTTTAACTTGGGGCAGTTTCATTTCAAGTCAACCAACCCCCTGTGGCTCCTCTGGAAGAATACTTGGATTTTTCAGCCAACACCCCTCCCCCACCAAAAAAAGAAGCCGCACCAGCAGGTGGACATGCCCTTGCTCTCCTTTGCTGCTTGCAGGTATTTAGTCAGTTGGGTGTTAAGAGGATGGCAAGGAGAGAGCAGTTTGGCTTTTCAGCCTGGCATAAATAGCCTTCTGAAGCAGCCTCAGCACCGTGGCTTGTTGGTGGCTGTGGTGGGCTGTGTGGTGAAGAGGCGCTTGAGGAAGTAGAGTTGCAGGACACCAGAGAGAACAATGGCCAGGCTCTGGGCCGCTGACCACCAGTTCACGTAGTTGTAATTGGACTCCAGAAGGAAGTAGTCCGAGGTGCTCTTCATCCGACTAAAAATGTAGTAGCGCCACATTTGGAAGATGCCATTCAGCAGTTTTTTGGTGCTCTCCTGTTAACAAAAGAGTGGAGCAGGGAAAGCTCTTCAGTCCCAGATGTCTGTCCTTGGCCCTGCTGTGGCTTTGAACAGATACTTCACTTAGGCTACAGATGGCTGCTCCTGGCAACCGGCTGTCTGGCCAACCATGGGGAGCTTTTTCCTTCACAGCCTGAAAGGAAAGGATGCCTGTCCTTCTCCCTAACAGCTGTCAGACTCAGGTGGGTAATAAATAAATAAAATATCCAGGCTGCATCAAGCATGAAGGAGATCATCTCTGTCCCATTTCCTCCCAGCCCTGGAGGTTCCAAATAACTCCCAGCTTTATCACTGCTACCTTATTTATTTTTAGTTCTGTAATAAGTTACCTCAATTGCATCTAGTGTGTCGTTAAGTCTTTTCCTCTCAGCTTCATGTGGAGTTTGTAGATCAAAGCCCTCATAGAAGACCCCAAAGTTGAGGTAGACCTGCACGGAGCCAAAGTGGTTGTACCGATTGCTCAGACAGAGCTGATAGAAGCCTGCAAGAAAGAGTTAAACTTGTGCCAGGTGAACCAGCAGCATTTAAGGCCTTCTGGTGTTGGGTGTGAGCAACGCAATTTGAATTCAGGTCTGTAAGAGAGAGACTGAATGTGCCCCTTTCTTGAAAAGATAGCCTACATTTTAAAAGGGGTAGCTGTGTCATTTAGAGATAGCTTGCTTGGCCCTCGTATACAATAATCCGATTAGAGTCAAAGTTTTTCTGGGATTTCCTGGTTGTCCATCCCTCTAAAAAGAAAACATAAATGGAGGAGTAAGATGGGGTGGCAGGCAGCAAGGGAGATTATGCCTGTGCCCATCTAACCAATCTGCTTTCAGCTTCCTTTTGGGGGAATATGAAGTGGTCCAGAGAGAGAAAGAGCCTGTCATTCCTAGAGTGCTTTCTGAACATCATTCATAGTTACTAGCCTCATATCTTTGGGGAGGGTGGTAGGTGTGTCTCAGAGAATATAAGAACCTGCCTTACACCCACTCAGACCATTGGATCACCTAGCTCAGCATTGTCTAAACTGGCAGGCAATGGCTCTCCCAAGATTTCAGACATTCCCAGTCTTGCCTAGACATAGTTGGAATTGAATCTTGGGTCTTCAAATCTGATGCTCTCCTGCTGAGCCATGGGCCCAGAGGTTTTTCCTCCTGTGAGGTTATAACTAAACAGAGGTTTTCTATTTCAGAACCCAGCCTTTGAGCACCCAGTTCAAGGTGGCTTTATGGGAGGAGAGTCTGCAATGGGGGACGTGCTCACTGCATGTTCTGGATCACCTATTTTGCTTGGAGGCTGCACCTGAGCCAGTTCTGGGAGTCTAGAAAGCACTCTTGATATGGCTGTGGGTACAGAGAGGGAGGCACCTGTTTCCTCGGTTTGGAAGTTGATCTGTCCCCGTGTATCCTGGGAGGTGCCAAGGTGGAGCCCATTGGGGTCATTTGCAGTTGCCAGGATGTGTTGGTCATGTCCAAGACCTGAAGACCACTGGACCTGAAACCAAGATAGGATAGGGATAGGACAGGACAGGACAAGAAATGGGATGGCATTGGTAATGCTATAACCATGTTGCCTGCCACTTTCTTGTTTTCGGTTTCTTAGATGCAAGAGCTGACCTGTGCAAGTATTGAGCTACAGAAGGCAAATGGAGCTGCCATTTCCATATTGGAAGGCACGATGTACCTATCGCTTATGCTGCTGGTACACACACACGGCAAGGAGAATTCGCGCAAAAGCAGCAATTTCATGAGAGTATGCACAAGAGAGTCAGACAAAACAGTTTAGTCATTGGACTTTCAAAGCAACAGGTTACATGCTGAATATGTGTCTTCTCCACAAACCTCTGCAGGCAGATGATGAGACAGGAATTGCAGTTATCTACAAAGTTTCCAGTGCACTTAGTGTAGGAGTGGGCAACTAGCACGTTGACCTGCCACCACCAGCCAACCCACTTCTTGCTGGTAGCCCTTAATCCCTGACTTGGTGGGTGGCAAATATATGCGAGTGCCTTACCCTTCCACTTTCAGGGTTGGATGCCTCCCCATGAACTGTGTCTGGAGGAAGCTGAGCTGTTTCCTTGAAACTGGCCCATGCAATAACCCCACAAAAATATTCTTCCTTCCAGAACCAACCAGTCACGGTGCCAGCTGAATCACCCTCCTGCCTCCAGCTCCTGCATCATGACTGGATTTACAGCATGGTCATGGTCTTGTTCACCTTCAGAGCAATCCAGTTTACCAAGAGGAAAGTGGAGCTGAAAGTTTCTGGCTTGAGGCCAAGTGCCATGACAGGAGACTGCCAAGGTGCTTGTGCTGACCCACCATTGAGGCTGGATTGTCAAGGCAGTTTAGAAGTACAGTGGTACCTCGGGTTAAGAACTTAATTTGTTCTGGACATCCGTTCTCAACCTGAAACTGTTCTTAACCTGAAGCACCACTTTAGCTAATGGGGCCTGCCGCTACTGCCGCGCAATTTCTGTTCTCATCCTGAAGTAAAGTTCTTAACCTGAGGTACTACTTCTGGGTTAGTGGAGTCTGTAACCTGAAGCGTTTGTAACCCGAGGTACCACTGTAAAGAGTTTAAGCAGCAGGAAGGCTCCAGTTTTATAGCTGGCACCTAAAGGGAGGTCTTTGGCAGAGACCTCAGCATTGGCAAACCCAAGAGTGAGAGACGGTTCCTTTCAGGAAGTCACTAAATCATCTTTATGGATAAATGGCACTTCTAGAAAATCTGGAATCTAAAAAACACACTCAGCAATGCCACCAACCTTCCCTGTCCATGTAACTCTTGTACTTTCCATATGTTTTGGATTACAATGCCCCATAGCCCTTCCATCATGCAGGCTAGGGCTAGGTATTCTCAACTGGGCAAGATAGTTAAACCTCAACAAGTTCTTTAAGGCGCAATGAAAGAATCTGGCTTGACTATTGATACTTTAGGGGTTCATGACAACCAATAAGATAATGCAAGATTCCCCGTTTGCGTTCTGGCGGATGCTGGTTACAAACATAGGAACTTGCCTTATGCTAAATTGGATCATAGGTCCAAACTAGTTTGTTATTCTCTCAGTTTGACAGACAGTGGCTCTCCAGGGCTTCAGCCAGGGAAATTTTTTCAGCCCTCCCTCAAAATGTCAGGGGTAGAAGCTGAGACCTATATGCCAAGCAGATGCTCTTCCCCAAGCCAAATCCCTTTCCCTGGTTCTGCTGCTACTAGAGAATCTGGCTGCTCATTACTGTCCCCCCTTGACCACAGCACAACCCTTGGATTTTGTGCAGCACCCCCTCCACCGGCACCCACCTGATAGCTAAAGTAGAAAAAGCCGCTCTGATGGGCAAATTGCCAGAAGCACTCTATGCTGCCTGCAGGGATGACAATGCCAAAGTTGTACTGGTCCGCCCCACGGAAAAGAGGCTGGTCGCTGGAACCACTCAGAGGTTCAGACTTGCGGGCTTGGGCAAGTTCCAGCCCCCCCACCAACAAGCCCACCATTGCAGCCACAGGTAACGCTGCAAGCATCTTGCCACAGGGAAGGTAGCTGAGCTTGGCTGGAGGCAAGTGCCAGAGCTGGAGTCCAGCATGCTGGCAGCTGGTAATCATTAACTCCACCCTCACGCCCTGTGTTTGTGCAGCTTGCTGCTGAATCAACTCTTCATTCCTCAAGGAAGCAGTCAATGCCTTAAGGACACGCGGAGTGAGCTCAGTGGAAAGCAGTTCCTCCCCCTACCTGCTGCTTGCCAGACTTCTTGGACTGCAATTCCCATCAGCCCTAGTCTCAGATGGTTGTGCTGATGTAACCTGTAGTCCAAGAGATCTGGAGGCGAGGGGAGGCAGTGGTAAAGTGTTCCTTCAAGCACAAGCCTCTTGCAGCAGTTGAGCAGCAGAGCACTAGGCCCTGTACAGGTGAAGCAGCCGAGGGGCAGACAGAACATTGATTCCTCCTAAGATCTCCAGGTGGCATACCTGGTTCCTCCAGCACCACGTTTTTAATAACCACCACCCTGAGAGGTTGAAAGGGTGCCTGGACCAGGCTGATCCAGGGAGTTTTCCTGCTCAGTGCTTTGAACCTGGCTGGAATCAGTTCCTCATAGCCTGACATTCTGGCTAATTCAACCACCACACTGGTACTCTTTGCTGCAGGTTTCCTGTTGGGGCATTTGGTTGGCCGCTTTGAAAACCAGGTGCTGGACTAGATGGGCCCCTATTTGACCAGATTATTCAGCTGCTTCAGGGCTCTTCTGATGCTTTTATGCTAAAAGGCAACAGGGAATGGTTAGATCTATTCTGTCTTAGACGAAGGCAGGTTACCCAACAGCAAAAAGCACAGAGCAAACAAATCTGCTATGCTAGAGGGTAAGCAGGTCACACTTTCATTACTGCAACTCACACATACTGCATTTTAAGTCCCAAGACTGCAGTTTGATTTAAATAGTATCTCTTTCCTACTAAAGCCCTTTGTTGGGAAAAACTGCCCTAACTAGTTTGCCCTTTTCTTTGCCCAGAGTGTGGCTGCATTCCATTCCACCCACTTCAGCGCAAATCCTTCTTGTCTCCTTGTTACTCAAAAGTTCTCCCAAAGCACAAACTCTGCTTTGTTGTAGCAGCTGGTGCTTGAAGGACAAACTGTGTATCACAGGGGGAAGTTTTCCCAGCAGCTGAGATAAGAGAGGGGGCACCTCTGGGATAAAATCTGCTCATGGAAAAAAAAGATAGCGACTTTCAAGATCTGTGTAGTTTTGGTGGTGAGGCAGAGGGAAAGCACAGCCACAACCCATTTTGCATGTGGTGTCTGGCCCCATCCATGCTACACAATCAACCGCTTCTTGGACTCACAGAAGCCAGCATGTCCTCCAACACATTTGAAGTTCAAGCAGTACCACCAGCTAAAAAAAGGAACAGGAAAAAAAGTGGTGGCGGGAACGGTCTGCCCCAATGGGAGAACAACTAGCAACACCTTTGTCCTGCCTCAGAACACATGGAATGCTAGTGCCAAACTAAATAGCATGGTGGAGATTCCTTTTACGTAACTATCATGGGAAGCAGCGCCTGTTAAAGGAACATGAAATACAGAAGTTGGGGGGAAAACGCACTTTGAAACAGGTTCTAATGAAATCCTTAGAAAATTGGAACACAAAAGATCAGAATTAGAAGTGTTATATATGGAGAGAATAGGCAAATCCATGCTCGTTGTGAGTCAAAAGTTATATGAAGATGGTAATAAACATTCCAAATGCTAGCCAGGGCTCTCAAAAGTAAGCAATGTATTTAAATAATTACTTTAAATATGGAACTCACTCATGACTAAAATCAGATTAGCAATATGTTTATAGAGTTTTATAAAGAGCTATATAACCCTTTACCTGAAAAAAATTAAGTGAGAAGATGTGTTATCAAACCTTTCATATAGAAAGCACAACAAAAGATAACACTCTGCAGAAGAAATTGATCAAGCTATTAAAAAAACTGAAATACTATATATGAGCCCTTGACCCGATGGGCTTGGCAACACATTTTTTTAAAAATACAGAGACCTACTTACACTTTATATTTGTCAACTTTATCCATCTGGCAAGAGCAATCAGGTGCTGATACATAGGCATTGATCCAGAATAACTGTTCTTCTAAAGCCAGGCAGAGATAAAGCACAGGTGTGCTCATACAGGCGAATTACCTTATTGAATCAGGACCAGATTATCTTCTTCTCAATTTTAGTTGCACATTTAAATCTAATAATTAGGAATTTAATCCATACAGACGAAACATACCTCTTGGGCATATCTTGGATCCCATAAGACTGTTCTTTTTGGATTTATGTTCCTTAGAAATTTACAAAGCCTTTGGTGGTCTGGAATGGTGTTATCTCTTAACATTTTGCAGACATGCCTACTAGGCAATCACCTTATTACAGCAATAGCTAAACTCTATTCAAATAATTCAGCTACTCTAAGAATTAATAACATGGACTCCTCAGCAATTGCAATCTGGAGGGGGACAAAAAAGGTTGTCCCTTGTGGCTACTGCTCCTCGTCTTCTCCTTTGAACCATTCGCTAATATCTTACGTCTTAATCCAAATGTAAAAGGATATTCAAGAGAGGGCAAAGAGCATCTATTGACAATGTATGCAGATGATATTGTTGTGATGATGAAAGGCCCTAAGGGGTCAGCCTGTGCATTAAAGGAAGAATGAAAATCTTTTTCTAAAGTGTCAGACTTAAAAGTAAACATTGGAAAATCAATGATGTTTTTCAGTCTTCCACCACTGACTCAAATACACACACGTCATATTCTTAATACACCTATGTGCTGCTCTGCATCTGAGACTTGGGTGTGCCAATTCTAAAAAACATGAACCATGAATCTAAACTGAATTATCCCATTATTTTAAAAATGAACATGGACTTTAAAAAATGGAACAAATCTAACCTTTCCATTTTAGGCTCTATTGCAGCAGTACATATGTTAATTCCCCGTTTTCTGTCTCTTTTTCAGGTCCTCCTTACTTTTCTCCAACGTCCAAATGGCAAACTAAAATTGTTTCATATTTCAAGATAAGTCTTCAAGGTTGCCCATGAAATCCTATTTTCTTTTCTTTTTTAAATCAAAGTTGTTGGGGTTTACCAAACCTCTCGGTATACCATGATGCGTTCCAATTGAGACAGCAGGCTTTCATGATTATGAAGGATGGTAAGAAATGGATCAATTTGGAAGAAAAACAAATAGCCCTAGGTCTGCTATTTGCTTCATCTTTCAAAAACCTTAAAATTATCACCCAAATGAATAACCCATATTTACAAACTAAATTGATGATATGGAAAAAATGGAAGTTGACTCTCCCCAGGTTGTTCACCACTCACTTCTCTGCAGACATATGCCAGTCTGAAAGATGATACTTTAAAAGCTAAAATAAAGAAAAGGGTAAAATTGGGTTATTTCAGACTGATTTTTTTTTTTACAGGAGTAAGACCAGTAACTTTAAATGTACTAAAAATGGGAATTAACTTTAAACAAGACTTCAAATTCTACAAATCAAACATTTACTAAAGGATCTGATGGTTAAATTACATGCAACTTCTTTTGAATGATCCAAGGTGCCACTAGGTAATGGAGATAAGGAAATAGTATCAAAATTTTATGGTTACTTAATACAGAATTTGGGGACTTGTCTAGCCTAAAATCAAAATGGGAACATGATGTAAAAGTAACAATGGAATACTCAATTTGGAAAGGCATATGGATGAAGAAACCCTTTAAAGTCAGTGTATGCAAATATTAAAGAACTTTCACTCAAAATCTTCCACAGATGGTATAGGACTCCATCCCAACATCACATCAACTATAAGCCCCTTATGTTGGCGTGGATGTGACACTAAGGGGACAAATATACATTTATGGTGGACTTGTTCTTGAATACAAGTTGTTTGGTCCCTGGTTCACATAGAACTAACAGCACTAATAAAGAAAACAACTGAATTCACTCCATAGCTTTTTATTTTAACAATGTTCCAAGGTACAAATAAAAATGTACTATCTAAAGAACTCATCACTTTAGCAACTGTAACAAGGCGGTCTATTGTCCAACACTGGAAATATTTTGTGGTATAAAAACATGTACAACACTGCAATTTCAGCAGAAATTACATTTAGTTTTCAATTAATTCAAGTTGAGGCATAACCTATGGATTTTGGTGCAGTGTGGTGGGATTTTATATAGTATGTTATTAATACTAATTGAAGTAACTTGATTCCACAAGTAAATAAGAATGTTTGCCTATCGTGAGACTATAAGATGATGTCATCCTGTTTGTGGATAGAATATATCTTATTCTACTGTCTTTTTACTTTAACCTTATTTATAGCATTTGTACTCCAGATGATTATGGCATAATACCAGTTTATTAATATCACAGCAGACCTACAGTGAAAAATAACATTTATAAGAAAATAAAAAAATGAAATGACGTATTTTTTATACTGTAAAATGTGCACTTTCCATAGCAATTGTTTACACAAAGTTGAATCTGTATTTTCAGTACTGAAAAATAAAAGGGGAAAAAATGGAGGGAGGGGGAGAGCCTATGTCAGAAAGCAGAGGGAGAAGCCTCCAGTGATGCTAAGAGATTGTGGCTATCAGCCTGCTGGCCCAATGCAATAAACTGCAAAAGTACCTCTGGCCCACCCTGTGTCCACATAGCATTGGATCTCAGGCACTTGCCCCCAGGTTCACAAGAGCCCCCGATTCTTCATCGTCCGCCATCGGTCCTTGATCGCCACAGGAGTGCGGTTCTTAAAGGGGAATGCCTGGGAAATGGCTTTCCACCTCCCTTCCCCAAACTTCTTCACGCCTTCCTTAATCCACTGAGACTCCTCTGAAGTCCAGATCTAGAAAGAAGAGGGCATAGGCTCTCATGAGCAACCATCAAGTGCTGCAAGACTTGCCCCTTGTCCCCATGACAGAACGACAGATACCCCAGCCTCTGGAGATGGTTCCATGGCTGTTGCTAACAGAGGATTGCCACTGACATGGAATGTAGCTCAGTAACTCACAGCAGGCAAATATCCAGCCCATATTTCAAGACATTAAACCCAACTTGGTGGAACACTTAGTCCTCCTTCTGCAATATGTGGGTAATAAAAATAAAATTCAGCCACCTTACAGTGTGGTTGAAGAGGCCATCAAAGATAGCAGATATAATGTGCTGAGATTGCCCAGGCTTCTTTGAAACACCTGGGTATCCAAGACCCTTGATTATTTAATTAATTAGGAGAGGCCCCTTAGTCCAGTGGTTGAATATGCAGAAGATCCCAGCTTCAAACCTGTGACATCTCCAGGTAGAGCCGCGAAAGAGACACCTGTACTGAAACCCTGTAGCACAGACAATACTGAGCTAGACGGACCAGGATTCAGCATATGGCAGCTTTCTATGTTCCCATTAATGGGGATTTCATCAGTTCTTTCATTTGGGAGAGGGGGTCCTCATCAACTGGCCTCCATTTAGAGGGGTCTTGTCAAGGCAGGCCTATTTCTCCCCACTGGAGTGCTCAGCTCCAGACTGGGTGTAGGCTTGGTTACCTTCTTTTTCGAACCAAAGAGGGAAGTGTTGATGCTGCTGGTGCCTTCTTCCTTCGATTCTGAAACACAAATTCATTTACAAACTTTATGGGATGCATGATTTTACCACTACTACACCTCATCAGAAATCCAGGGTAGTGGTCAAATTCCACCCAGCCCTTGGCATGATGTGTAGAGTCAACTACTGATGGAACTATGTTAAGGGTTGCCATAAATCCAGGGCATCCCAGACATGTCCTCTTTTGGGGGGCCAACATGCCCAATCCAGGGGGATTTTTTACATTTTAAAGGACATGTCTGGGGTTGTAGGGAGGGGTTATTTATTCATTTATTGCTTGGCCAACTCTACACACCACTGCTGCCACCAGCCCAAGCTGGGAAAAGAAGAATGTGGGTGCACTTCCTTCCCTGGCTCAGGCTGTCCTCTTTTTTGCTCTTCAAGATCTGGCAACCCTAAACTATGTGGCAAACAGTCATCCATGTTCACTCACAGTTGCCATCTCATTCTAGCACAGTTCACAAAATTGATCACTTTGTTTTGCAAGATGCTTACCAGGTTTTGAGAGTTTTGCCTTTAGCTAGTCTGGGCATTGCCTAAGCAAGCCTCCTGAAGGACCGCACTTAACAGTTCTCTTTGCCCGCCATGCTGGCAATGTTTTTCCCCATATCATTGTGATGTCACTGGGTAATGCAATGTGAGAAGCCATCAAAACTGCACAGGTGCTTTAATTAGAAGAGTGCATGGAGCTACAATTGAGCATCATGCAGAGCAAGAAGCCAGTGCTGCTGCTGTGCACTTGCGAGTAGGCAGTCCAAATATTTTACTTTTCTGATCCAAGAGCTGTGCCCCCAAATCCTTACTGTGTACAGGATACTAGCTGCTTCACCAGGCTCCAATTAACTTCTCAATTCTATGGAGCAGACAATGGGAACTCAAAGCTCCTGGCCTGACATTCAGACACTCACAGAGGAGAGCCTCAGCTGCTTGGCAGCTTTGCTATTTTGAGAGTAGCTTCGCTATATTTCTGCCAAAGCCCTTTGCGGCAAAGAACCCTTGATCATGCCGAGCACCCAAAACCAAGCAGACAGATTCAAACATTTGCTGCTTACCAAAAAGTTCATCCTCATCACTCCAGACCTCCTTTTCTTCATCCTGATTTAAACAAATTAGTCTCCTCTTTGCTAATCTGAATGGAACAGAGAAACACAAGTAAGGAAAGACCTACCCCACAAGGAGATGAGACAGGACTGAGCTGCATCAATTAATGTCACACACAACCAGGATTATGGAGATGATGGGTTAAGTATCAGACAAGGAGCGAGGTTAATTTGTCCCAGCAAACACACCACTGCAGAGACCTATGGCAGCTTAAATATGAGCAAATAGCTGGTGGCAAAAACACAAACCCTTATCCTTGGCACAGACGGAAGGGGGGGGGGGGAGAGAAATAACATTTTCTACCTTCTGTCTGGCAACTGAAGCTAACATTCCAGGCATCTGACAAAGCAGAGTCCGGCACAGGTGTTTCTGCCACAATAAATCTGTTTAGCAATCTTTAATGGGGCCAGAGACCGTATTGTCAATTCTGCTATCTTTGCAATCTGAGTAATAAAAATTAAGACAAGGTATGTGAACCAGATTCTCTTGCCACCTGCTTCTACTAGCTGGGGGAGAAGATGCACAGCGATGCAACCCTACCACTGCAAACCACCTTTGCCTTCCTTGGAGCTTCTGGGCTGAGGCCTTCTAATGGATTCCTTGCAAAGGTGAAAGTTGCACCAAATGCCTCATGCTATGCCGGTTCCCCAGCAGACCCCACAGCAGTCATGGCCTCTTACCTGGGATATCGGGAGGTATTATCAGGCTGGGTGGGTATTTGGGGCTGTGCAGGCCGGACAACCAAAGTTGCCACAGGCCTCTTGGATGGAACTCGGGAGGAACTCGGGGGGTTCCAGCTCTCTGACCCCATAACCAGTGTGCTTATGGACACTGAGCGTTCACTGGGGTGCGGCCTGGAGGCAGCACGGTTCTTCTCCGTTTGGCACTTGGCTGCGTGGAAATCAGAAGCCAAACATGGCTTGGGGAAAGTCCAGTCCAACTTGTCCAGTTTTGAAAACTCTTCATCTGCATCTGGGGAATTGGACAGGATCTTGAAAGCATCCCTCAGAGTAGAAAACCCATACGAGCCCATCCTCTTAGGCGAGCATCTGCAAAATAAAGAAACATCAGAAGGTTGCTCCACAAGTTTTGCCAATTTATGTTGCTGACCTCACCCCCAAGACCTTGCTCCCCTGGCAGCAGGTGCAATTTGAGTCTGAGTGCTGAGAGCCAGAAGTTGTATGGCAAAACAGCTGCCCAGCATGGCAAAGGGAGTCAAAACTGTAAGAGGCCATAGGCTGCTAACCTGTCAGAGTCACTGGAAACTGCTGAGACAGTGGCAACAGCAACCACAGCAGGCTCTGCAGCTCCACTGGTTTCTTCTTCTGGCTTTGAAGCTGCCTGGCACTCATCAACCACTTTAGCAAGCTCCAAAACAGCTCCCTTTGCCTCCATCAAAGGCCTTGCAACTGTCTCACGGCCTCCCTCCAGAGAATGTGGCTGTTCTTCCACTGTATTTCTAGGCCCTGCCTCAGGCCAGGGCTCTTCCAAAGTCTCATCAGATCTTCCCACAGATTCAGGTTTATCTGCTGCCGCCACCTCTGAGGTTTCTTTCACCATTTCCTCCTTGCTGGCCATTTCCAAAGGATTGAGCCTGGTCTCTATCTGATCATCCAAATCCCTTTTTGCCATCTTAAACAGAGAATGTGAACACAGTTACTAGAGAACACTTCTCAACTTTATTTTCTTTTTTCTAGTTCTATACAGCAGCCATGCCCAAGCTGGTGCCCTGAAGATGCTTTACCTACAATTCCCCTAAGCCCCAGTCAGCACAGCCTCATGATGCTGGAGCTGTTGGGAATTGCTAGTCCAAAACATTGTCAGGTTACAAGCTTGATATATGTCAAATGTGACATTGGAGCCCTGTGCTGTTCTGCTGTGGGGTACTTTGCTCTTTACAAAAATATTTTCCAAACACATAATAGTTTGGCCAGGGAGGCTTCTGTCTTAAGCCTCAGGTGCTGAATGTACTTTTTTGATCACAGTGTTTAGACGGCAAGAGCTGCTGTGGCAATGTGGGTGATATTCAAGTGCTCCAGCAACACACAGAAATATATGAAGAAAGCAAGCTGCCTTATGCCAAGCCAGACCAATGGTTCATATAGTTTCCTATCACCACACATTGAGTGACAGCGGCTCTCCGGGGTTTCAAGCAGGGGACATTCCCAGTCCTACCTAGAGATGCCAGGGATTGAACTTGGGACCTTCTGCATGCAAAGCAGATGTTCGACTACTAAGCTGTGCTCCCACTACAACATCCCACATCTCAATCAAGCAGCACTCCATACCCTTGCTTACCTCTAAGAGAAAGGGCTCAGAGTCACTCAAGCAGCTTTCTAAATACAGAAGTATTCTCTGCTGGAAAGCTTTATAGGAAAAGTTCCAGATGGCTGGATGAGCGAAGTTTTTTTCTCGGATGATGCTCTGGAACATCGACCTCATTTTCTAAGCAAGGGGAAATGTTTTTCAGTACTTGCAAGCAAATTGCAGCACAGGGCAGAGATAAAAGCAATTTTTGCAGTCATTAGAAGTTTAAACAAAACAAGCCAAACCACTAGAGCAGTCTAGGTAATGTCACAAATGCATGAAAGTAATGATGACTAGAGATGTGGACCACAATCTGTAGCAACATGTGCTGCTTGTAGATGCAATTTTTCTCACTGCGTGAGGGGGACAATAAACTTTCAAGTATTTAAAGAACTCACTGAATTTGAGAATGTGGGAAGGACAAACCATGACTCTGCTTTGCAGTGAAATGACCCTATAAGAGGCACATTTCAACAACAACCTCGACATGAACTCATACCTGCTGAAAGCTCACCTGGGAACTTGGGTCCTTTGATATGTGTTTCCTCAGGATCTTGCTGGCTTGTTCATATTCTTTGTTTTTTAGACAGGTTATAACAGCCTGGAGGAGAAAGACAAAATAATGGTTTGCAAGGAAGACTTTGGGGGAATGTTCCTAATCTTAAGAAGATACTGTTCGAGAGATATCCCTCTGGCAATTTTCTAGATCTGCTTCACATTTTCAACCCAGTGTGTTTTATTGTGTAATATTAGACCACTTATTAAAGAATAAAAAAAAATTCAAGTAAGGCAAGTTACTTAAAAGTCTGTAGGCTAACAACATTGAAATAATGTATGCCTCAGGAGAGTCAAGAAGCCAGCTTTTCCTGGATTGCCCCAGAAGGAAACAAGTTTTCAAAACATGCTGAGTTCCAATAAACTCAGGCACTTCTGAGGAGACATTTCCCTTTCATTTCATCCCAACATATAGGAATCGTGCCTCCTTGCTTCTATTAACTTTTGTGAACTTATTTAAAAGTCCAATTTAAGTATGGAGAAAAATAGGCAAGAGTTAATCCTGGCATTGAATTAGCACCTTAATTAAACCCTTTCCTAAATATACTGCGTTTTGAAACTCAAGACAGCTGTCCTCATACTAACTAGGCTGAGAAACAGTAATCAGTGCCCACAGAAGAGGAAATGCTAACACTTACTGCTTCCTTTATTTTATTTCTTATTTCTTCTATTATATCAATGCCTATGTCCAATTCATTCTTCATCTTATCCAAAAGAACAAGGGCATATTCAAGAGGTGTTAACTTGGTCTTGGTATCAATGGTCCAGTCTTCTTCAATCCTAGACAGAAGCTGGATAATCCGCAGCTGAATGCCAATGCGTTTCTCTAGCACTAGGGGCCTTGCAAGCACAGCTGGAGAAGAACAAGACAGTCAAAACAGCTACTAAGCAAAATCAGATAGTTCAGCAAACCAGGTGTAACGAGGCTTGGGCCAGGGCACCAAAGCCCTGTCCCATATCTTGTATCCCTGGCCATATACAGACAGACAGCTTCATCCCAACATGCCCTTTGGCTCAGGAGTCACTTTGCATTTGCTTGTTTTTGTGTGTGTGATCTACAATATCCTTTAGTATCTATATATACACAAACACACACATTTTTTTTAGTGTCTTAATCTTTGTGGTAAGAGATCTTGCTGGAGCTCCCGTTTTGTGGGGCAGAAATGCAGTATGTACAGATTTTATTTATAGACACACAGAAGTAATTACTGTAAGAAAATGAATGGTAAAGTACAGTAGTTGAGATTCTTAGAACTACACTCCAAAGGTGCTAGGCCATTCCTAACGGTTGGCTTCTGGAAACCATCACACTCAACTACAGCCCACACCCAAAACTCATTAAACTCAATCTCTTAATACACACATCAACATTCTCCAATTTGAAATAGATTTCAAGAGGGCTCTGAAATTTTCAGGTACTTAGGAGGCTAAAGGCAGCCGGGCTTGCGGGGGGGCAGGCGGGGCAGGGATCCTGACCATCTGTGATGGGCTTTAGGAAGCATTCATTTAAGGGGGCATGTATGTATCCTAACCATCTTCCTGAGAATCACAGCTGGCTGTTTTCAGACCGACCTTCTGAGTTCTGTGCTGTTGGTTAGTTGTACTTTGTGCATTTTCTTTAAAAATCATTATTGGATGAATTTCCCCCTAAACTGATTTTAGAACTTTGAATTTATTGTTATTCACGCTTTTATACTGTATTTTATGCTGTTTTTTTGTTGTATCACAATTGTTTTAAATTTGTTAGCCACCCTGAGCCCAGTTTTCTGAACCGGGAAGGGCGGGGTATAAATAAAAATTTATTATTATTTCCCTTAATTTCTAAAGGCAAATGACAAACGTTCCAGGGACACAGATTGTATTATATTTTAAGTTGCTTTAGGTTCATTTTTTCTTAAATGAAAACACCTAATGACTATTAACCTAGACAGCATCTTAAAAAGTAGAGACATCACCTTGCCAACAAAGGTCCGTATAGTAAAAGCTATGGTTTTCCCAGTAGTGATGTATGGAAGTGAGAGCTGGACCATAAAGAAGGCTGATCACCGAAGAATTGATGCTTTTGAATTATGGTGCTGGAGGAGAGTGGCTGAGGAAACCCAGCCAGATGGGCGGCGTATAACTAATAAAATTATTATTAGTTATTTACACTCACGTTCCTTAGCAGGAAATACCTTTACAGTTATTTAACCCAGCGAGAATGTTCCCCAAATGCCCCTTTCGTAAAACAAACTGGTCTCCCCACCGTATATGACGTCCCGCAGCTGGCGAAAGTCCTGGCTGCGGCCGGCCCGGAAAGCCTGAAGGGCCCGGTGGGCGTAGAAGAGGATGGCCCACCGGTTCACCGCCTCCTCCAAGGCCTTTTCGCGAGCCTCCGCGGCTCCTTCGGGCGACGCAGCAAGAGACGCTCCACGGCCACCGCCCGCCATCTTCCCTCTCCCGCGCGCCATCCCGCCGGGAAGGGGGCGTTGGCGTAAGTGACGACATTTAACGGGTCCTTCCCCTGACGTAATCGGTGGGCGGGACAGGAGCGGGGAGCGCGGAGGGCAGCGCTGGCTCAGAGCCTGGGACCCTGTAGTCTCAGCACCGTCCCGGTCCTAGCGGGGCGATCTCTGCTCGCTCCTCTGCTTGGAGGCCCACAAAGTGCAGAGGGTGGAAAGGAAGGCTATGGGCAGCTCGCCCTCCGCCGCGGCGCTGCTTGCCCAGGGAAATCAAGGGGGCAGCCGGGCAGGTTCTAACAGACAATGGCAGAGAAAGCGGACTTGGGGAGGATAGAGGGCCGAGACCGGGACACTGTCTCTGGCGGGTTGCTGCTGCAGCTGCGCTGCACGTGCGAAGTCACCAGACGGAGGGATCAAGATGCCCCGACGGCTGGGGGGTGGGATCATCTGCAGCAGTTGCCAGATGCTCCCGCGTTGTCTCTTGTGCCTCTTCAGCCAATCAAAGAGAGCTGCTCTTTCTCCCTCTCTCGTTTCATGCTGGCCAACTCCCTTCACGCCTGTCCGGCCTGCCTCGCCCCTTCCAGGAAGGCGCCCTACGCCTCTGCCTCGGGCAGCCTGGGGAACAGGGCTCCTGGAGATCGGTCCTGCTTGGTTGGCTGGAGGAAGGGACTTGGAGATGATGGCGGTGGGGTAAAGCCCCACTTGCGATTTCTGGGTCGGGAGACGGGTTGTATATGGGGCTGGGGTCCATAAGGACTTTTTCGGGCAGCCCATAATATTTCTTCCGTTGTTGATATCATTTTCTTTTCATATCACTCTGCGAAGTCTTAGCACCAGACACAACATTGCGAAAAGAAGATGGGCAACTATTCAAACTGGACCAAAGAGAGCGAAGCTGCATTAAAAGGGTTTTATTTTGCATGGGAAATGCGAGCGGTTTTTAAATACTATAAAACGCAACTTTTCCGTATGCACACGGCTTCCGGCTGCCCCTGAGCGCTCGTTCTGCAGCCCTGCTGGGATCATTTCGGGGGGGAAGGCAGAATCTAATCGAGGCTGCCCCTAAACTCGGGAATTGAGAGACTATAAAAGAAGACGGAAGTTTTGCCTCGTGTGTTTATAGTGCAGCGCGCTTCTTTGTAGCTCAGTTTCCGGCTCTCTGCCGGAAGTGGAGCCCATGTGCATCCTCCTTTTGCTGCCATGGCGGGAGCTGCGGGCGCGTCGCTCTGGGTGAGGAAGGTCGCACAGTGGGCGGGCGCTGGGTTCAAGGGAGGCCGTAGCTTCGTACCAGAGCAGGCATTTTGCAGGTCGAGGTACCCTGTGAAGAAAGAGCCTTTGCTCTGCCGGGGAGAGCCTAGAGGGAGGCCCGCCTTTGCCAGACAGCGCAGGCGATACTCGATGAGCAAATTATTTGCCCCCCCGCAGTGCTCTGCGCGCGCGCACCCACCCACCCGTGTTGCTGGTTTGAAGCAACTAATGGGGAAATGCGGAGTGGATTCTTCTGTCTTGAGGCGGGGCTAGATGCGCTGTAGGACGATATGCAGTCTTGCAGCTGTGGTTGCCCAGAAACAGGATACCAGCCTCCAATTCAAGGGGAAAGTTGCAACTCCTTCACTACTGTGTCACCTATGAAAGCGCTTAACTCCTCTTACTGCTAGAAAGGGACTAAGCGAAGTTTGCAGGGCAGGTATCATGTCTTCGAGAGAGGAAGGAGCTGATGCCAGTCAGCGCAAGAAGCCCTGACCTAGGTGGTCCAAAAATCTGTCGGGGGGGTGGGGTGGGGAAGCAGCTCCTTTCCGTTCCTTAGTGAACCGCGCAGCTTGAACGTAGTTGCTGGGAGGGCTCCAGTGGCCAGCTGTGAGAGCAAATTGTGTGTTGCTCCTTTGGGATAGGCTGGAGCAACAGCCAAGCCAAGCAGAGGTTGAGCGGGTGCAGCTTTTGCTGAGCAGCAGTGGTTCTCCTGCCTGCCATGCAGCTGCTGAAGGGCTTGAGGCAGATTCCTCTACCAAAAGGCCTCTTGTCGGATCTGGCCAGTCATTGCCAGGAGCCAGTAGTAATTGGAAGCTATGCCTTCCTTATGTTGTGGCATCTGAAATCCTCCCCTTTTGCCATCCCAGGTAGTACCAGCAGCTCTTCAACAGGATTCCTGCTGCGTTTAGCCCTTTCAGAGTGCCCTATGCGGACCAGCTGCTTTCTCAGTTTTAGGGTCAGTATTTATCCCAACTGGGGTGATGAGGCAGGGTAGCTTGGCCAGGTCTAGCCAAAGCCAACTTGGAGCTTTAACCCAGATATTCCAGACAGAGTTCTGTGGGTGTGTTAGGGTGGAGCAGGGTGGTAGACCTTCCTCCTCCCGTTCTCCAGGGGTTGGGTGGGCTGTAGGCTTGGGGGTGTATCTCACTCTCTTTGCTCTCCCAGCGACGCTTTAAGGAGGCAACAGTGATTCTCGGTGGGGGCAGCCTGATCTTCACCTCATACCTGGTGGTCAAGGGAGATGAGCACTTCTACGCTGCGCAGCTGATGCCACTCCTGCAGAGAGTGGTGGGCCCTGAGACAGCCCACAGGCTGGCTGTGCGCTTTGTGGCTCTGGGGATCCTGCCCTGCTCAAGCCAATCTGACTCGGATGCATTGGTGCGTAAACTATGCAGGTGACTGGCGGTCAGAGGCTGCTGTGCTCCTGCTTTGGGCCCTGCCTCTCATCCTACTGCTCCCAGTCCCTTCCTGTGGGCTCCTAGGACAGGATGGGGCCTTCCCTGTCTCTTCTGCTGCCTAAGGCTTTCTGCTGGTTAACAGGTGCTTAATTGGCTTCCCAGGCAGTGGAAGTCTTTGGGCGCCGGTTTCGGAACCCTCTTGGCCTGGCTGCTGGTTTTGACAAGCATGGAGAGGCTGTAGATGGACTCTACAAGATGGGATTTGGCTTTGTGGAGGTGGGGAGTGTCACCCCAGAGCCCCAAGAGGGGAACCCCAGGCCCCGTGTCTTCCGGCTGCCAGAGGACCAGGCCATTATTAACAGGTAGGAGGCCGGAACAGAGGTGGGTGGCGAGGGTGAGCCTTTGACAAGCCTCTCCTGCGGTGGTGGAGGAGGTGATGTGTTGGGGAAGAGAGGGGTGGTGGTAATCACCTGAGCTGTGTCCACCACTTTCTAGGTATGGGTTCAACAGCCACGGGCATGCAGTGGTGGAGCACAGACTTCGAGCCCGACAAGAAACTCAGCGTCAGCTCAGCTCAGGTGAGGTGGCTTGTGTCCTCCCTGCCCATGAGCCATGGAAAATCCCGGCCCCCTTCTTTCCCCCACCCAATTGCTGCTGTACTAGTACATGCTTGTGGCAGTCAGATCTGGAGAGGAGCTTTCAGGGAACGTGAAGAGTGGCAAGGAGCAAATAATGCTGCAGTTGATTAGTGGAGGATTTCTGGATCCTGCCCTGGACCCTTCCCAGAGCATCTCTGGTCAGGAGCAGTGCCTGCCTGAGTGCCAGTGGCTGCTTCCTTTTGCTCAGCCCTAACAGGCCCACTGTGGTCCTGTGCTCTCCCTGGGGAAATATCTTATGTGTCTGCCCCCTCATCAAGGATTCCTCACATAGTAGTCATCTTTGCTCTGGCCCTCCCTGTCTGACCGGCTTCTGCTTGTGCATCCTCTCCCTTCCTAGCGGGGATGCCTCTTGGAATAAATCTTGGCAAGAACAAGGCCTCTGTGGATGCAGCAGCCGACTACGTGGCAGGCGTGCGTGTGCTGGGCCCACTGGCTGATTACCTGGTGGTGAATGTTTCCAGTCCCAACACACCGGGATTGCGGGCCCTTCAAGGCAAAGCAGAGCTGCGCCTCCTGTTGTCCAAGGTGAGTCTCCTGCCCCAAGAGCATTACCTGATCCCCTCTAGTAAGCAGCCAGGGCGCCCTCTGGCACATATTTCAGCGCCTGCTCTCTGGGCTGAGGGCAGCAGCTGCTTGGAGCAAAGGAGAAGCAGCCTGCTGCTCCCATTTCACATTTATTGAACAGTGCCTGGCAAAGGAAGGCCAAGGCTTTGCTGGTACATTGTTCACACATCCTACTGCAGGAGTTGAATGCATGCCTCTTTGAGAACCTTGTACAAGTGTGGCAGCCTTGCCTCCAGATGTTGGTGGTTGACCTATAGGAGGCTGCTTCTATCTTGCCCTCCTTCCTCCCCACCTTTTGGATCCTGCTGTTGAGCCCCTCCTGCTCTGCAGAACTCCACTTATGTCCCTAGTTCATAGCAGGGGCAGTTCCCCTCTCCTAGCTGTGTTGTGCTGCACTCCATGGCTTGTAATCATGGGCAGTGTGAAACTTGTGCCCTTCTGAGCAGTGTGAACATGATCTTTGACCTACGGCTGTGTGCTTCTTGGCAGGTGCTGGCTGAGAGGGACGCCTTGGCATGCAAGCACAAGCCGGCTGTACTGGTGAAAATTGCTCCAGACCTCACGGCCCAAGACAAGCAGGACATTGCCAGTGTCATCTCCGAGGTGATGCAGGGGTGGGTGGGCAGGAGCGGTTCTGTCTGGCTGCTGCCTCAATTATTCCTCGTTGGTTTGGACTTTTATGCCTTGTTCTAGAGCAGCTCCCTTAAGAGATCACCTTGCCCCATGTGGGCCTCTTTGATCACTTCCATCTGTGGAACTTGCACTTTTACACCTGCCACTCTGCACACCTCGCAAGAGCAATCTCATGAGCATAGCAGCACTTGAAACTCCCTGCCTCTTGATACTGGGCAGGCACCCGCACTATATTGCATTTAGCAAGCCTACCCAGACATGTAATTTAGTCACCTATTATTGAATTTATCTTTGTTTTAAATTGAGGTGGCTTTACATACCTTTGCTTTTAGTGAACTGTGGATTTCAGCTGTGTTTTAGCTTAAGCTATATTTGTACGCTACTTGGGAGATATAAAGATTTTTGATTAAGTGGTCTTATGAATTTCCTTTAAATAAGAGTGCGAATGGGGTAGGGCTAGACTTTCAGGGCCACCGCTGTGGGAAGAAGGGCAGCGCATAGGAGGAGAATGTGGCTCTGAGGCTTGACTGGGCTCCCTTTTTCCCAGTTAGGCGTTGATGGACTGGTGGTCACCAACACCACTGTGAGCCGCCCCAGCACCTTGCGTGCAGCTCTTCGTGGGGAGGCTGGGGGTCTAAGCGGAGCTCCCCTGCGAGAGCTCTCCACTCAGCTGGTCAGTGAGATGTACTCTCTCACCCAAGGTAAGGAGACAGGCTGGAGGGAGGGAGGGGATGCAGGTGGGAGGGACTCCAGAATCCCTCCTACTACCAGCCTCTTCTTGCCCCCCAGGACGGGTCCCCATCATTGGTGTAGGTGGAGTCTCCAGCGGGCAAGATGCCTTGGACAAGATCCGTGCAGGGGCCTCCTTGGTGCAGATGTACACTGCCCTCACCTACCGTGGGCCACCTGTGGTGGGTGCTGTGAAACAGGAGCTGGAGGCTCTGTTGAGGTGAGTGCCAGGCTGGGCCCAGCTCCCAGCTTCTTGATGGCCCAAACTCTGTGTGTGTGTGTGTGTGTGTGTGTGTGTGTGAGAGAGAGAGAGAGAGAGAGGAAGGAGGGGTGCACCTAACGGACCCTCAGTCCAGCTGTGTGTTGCAGATACATTATGATGTAATTTCAGATTCAAGCAAAGTTGTGCTGATTAAGAAAGCACAGCAGAATGAGATTGCTGCTAGCATAAGATTAGGCTGTAGAGGGAGGTGAGCAGACCACAAAACTGTCTGTCTCCCACCTAGGTTGTCATGCTGGGCTCCTTATTGCATGTATGCTCTCCATTTACACTGCAAGAAGCTGATCCCTGTTACTCTTTACATCAGCTTCAAGTACCTGGTCCTCCTTGCTTGATGTTCTGTGTCTCTCTCTCTCTCTGCCGCTTACACCCATCCCTTCTCTTCCTCCCACATTCTGCTTGCCAGCCAGCCTGCCTTTCCTCCAGATCTGCTTCCTAGCCCCTGGCACATCTCCTCTTGGAAGCCCCTGCTGCCCCCTGTTCTTCCACCTGTCCCTTATCTCCAGTCTCAAATTACCTTCCACCTCCACCAAGACAAATTACCTTTTCTCCACCACAGCTCCTTTGTGTCATTTTGTGGTCTATGGAGCCCTGGCAGCATTACAGCAGTTGATGTCTGGGACAACAGTAGTCCCAAAACAAATAATAACAGACCTTGCTTTCTATTCTTTATACCCGTGCATCTGTTGCCTTATCCAAACAATCAAATATATACTATGTAGAAGAGAAAGTGGTCTTGATCCTGTGCATATTTCACATCCTTGGTTACCTGTGACTCGCCTGCAGATCACAAGTCCGCTCCCCACAACATACAAGGATCTGCTCTACAGGCATAAGCTTTTCTGGTCACTTTTTGTAGCTGGGGAGGGAGATGGGGACCCAAGTGGGGAGCTGGTATCTTAAGCAAATAAGGACTTTGCTTCGGGTTGAGTTTTTATCTTTCTAGGCGCCAAGAAGACTGCAGGGCCAGAGACAGCTACCTGGTCCACTCACTCTGTGCTGTTTTCTCCTTTGTGCAGGGAGCAAGGATTCCAGAGTGTGCAGGATGCTGTGGGTGCAGATCACGGCCTCTGAGGACTCCTGGCATGGGCTTAGTGTGACAGCAGGGACTCTGTGGGCACAGAGATGCTTGTTTGCCCTGGTCCCCGTGGTAGCATCCAGCATGTTTCTGCTTGTAGTACTGCTGGCCCCCTCGTCTTCCCCTACATGAGGGCAGGGGGGCTTCCATCAAGATCAGCTGGGTCCATTGTTTTTCCAGCAAGGAACAAAAAAGTGCCTCCCTTAAGAGCTTCACAGTGTACTTCTTAATGCAAACTTTTGCAGTCCAGCAGGTACTAAGTGTCCCTGGAACAGGATGAGCAAACATTGACACAAGTCAAGTAGGCCAGGCTGGGGCTGGCTTCTTTCGTCAGAAACTATCAAGCAACGCAGAGGATCAGAATATGTGTGTATCCTCAGCCAAGACAAAGTCAAGGAATTCCCCTCATCTGCTGAGACCCAACAGAGTCAGGTCTGCAGTGTAACTCAGTCTCTCTCAGATGGGATTAAGTAAGGTGGGAGTATAGCAGAAATATTTTCTCTGTTTCATCCCAGAGCCCCACTCTTGATCTTAGGATGCTAAGGAGGATGGAAGCACGATCAGCATTGCTCTGAGGGGCTGTGGGATTTTGTTCCCTGCCTTGCCTTCAGGGGGAGGTGGGTATTTTTCTGGGTGGCCTTTCAATAAAGCTTTTGTTTGTTTGTTTAAACTTGTTATTTTTATTTTTTATTTCATTATGTTTTTAAATTTGGTATGAAGTGCCATATGACAAGTGCATTTCACTTGTTTTATGATGGAGATCAGCATACAAAAGGTTAAAAAACATTGCCAATGGTGGGTGGGACTTCTCTTTAATTATTAAAAGTAACTCTAAAGGAGAGCATATTGTTTCACTTCTATGTGAAGGCCAGGCACAGGCACCTCCCAAGAGTAGAAGTTCTCTCATGGAGAAGGCCCCTGCAGCTGCCCTCTGACCCATGGCTTGAGGAAGAGGTGCCAGCTCCGGAGGTAAATCTGCAGAGTCCTGAGAGCTCTGGTGAGGGGAGAGGGGCAACATTTGAAGACCCAGTTTGTTTGTATTTCAGTGGTAAGGGGGTTGTGCCCTGGCACCCAGTGCAGGCTTTGCAGCAGTGACTGGGAGGTTATCCTAGGAATTGCACCCATGCAAAATAAAAGGGGGGCAGCTGGGCGCAAAAGGCGTCAGACGAACCTCTCGCCCAAGGAGTGATTCGCAAGGGCGCGAACAGCATAGGTCACCCCACCAGACTCTCCAACCGCGGGAAGAGGGGCTGATTTGGCTCTGACGTAGGAAGGGCGGGAGGAGGCGGACCCGGAGAAGCCCCGCCCCCGGTCCAAGAGGCTCGTCTGTAGCCGGGGCAACGGGTTATGTCGCCCTAGACATAAGAAAGGGTAAGAGCGGCCCTTCCGGTGCGCGGGATTTTCGGGCTCCTGAAAACCCATCCGGCTGCAATCCGAGCCGCTTTGGATAGAGAGCGCGGGACTCGCGTTTGCCCCTCTGTCGGCTGCAAGTCTCCTAGACCTTTTCAGTCTCCGGACCCGCCTTTAACCAAACATGCATTTGGGGACCAATCTTGTAATCGTTTACCACACATTTGCACAGCGGTGGTGCTGCTGTCGCGACCCATCTCGGATCAGGCCGTGACTCACAAGAGGGTCTCTACCCACCACCACTTGGACTAGATGATCCCCGCGGCCCCTTCCGACTCTACTTTGCCATGACCTATGGCTGGGGAACTTCCGGCCCAGCAGAGGATGGATGGACTACAATTCCCATCCTCGTCTCTGGCCACGCTGGCTGCTGGGAGCTGCGCTCTCTAACAGCACCTGGAGGACCGTGAATGTCCCCGCACAGCGCCCCATCCCTGCATTAGCCCCGTTCCCACCCATGATCTCGAGCTGCTTTCGCAGCTGTCTGAGGGAGCGGCACGCCCCTCCTCTTCTGAGGCGAAACTGCTAGTTCTGCCGCCTTCCGTTCCAGCTGTGCGGAAGTCCGGGATCTCCTTGCGCAGTTTCCTGTGGGCGGCTTTTACGTTCCCTCCTCCAGGCGGCTGCAATCCGGAAATCCCGCCTCCGCACAAGGACTCGGTCGGTCGGTCTAGGAGCCGCGCTGCTGCACATTCTATAACGACTCTATGGCGCGGGGAGAGGCCGTCGCAGCTGCCGTCGCGGGGCATTGTGGGGCGGGCAATGGCGGCGCCCGGCAAGCGGAGGGTCAGGCCTTGAAGCGGCGGCCGCGCGGCGGCGGAGGGTGAGGCTGAGGCGGGCAGGACTCTGCCCCCGTCTCTGTCCCGAAGGCGAAGCGAGGCCGGGCCAGCGGGTTGGGCGGCGCTGCTGCTGCTGCTTCCGCTGCCGCTTTCAGCGCGGTGTGTCGTCCAGTGGCAGCGCGTCCCGCGGGACTCTGAACGGCCGAGCAGCCCCTCCAGCAGCCCAATTTTCCCCGCCGCCGTTAGGCGCCACCCCCCTTGCCGCCCAGTCCCCCTCCCGCTCACTCGAGTGCCTCCTTGCTCCCCGCAGAGAGCCCTGCAATGGGGGACTCCCCGGCGGAAGAGGCGTCGCTGCACCGGCTGGAGGGCCTAGAGCCGGAGACGCAGGTCGGCGGCCTCCTGATCAAGAAGAAAAGCGCCGCCGAGGAGCAGCACGTCTTCAAGATCCCGGCGCCCCGCACCTCCCTGCTGGGTCTGGACCTCCTGGCCGCCCAGAAGCGCCGCGAGCGGGAGGAGAAGGACAACGGGGCTGAGGACCGAAAGAGGTCCCGGGTCTCCTCCTATAAGGACTGGGCTGAGGGCAAGGACGAGGGCGCTGCTGGCGAGGAAGAGGACGGCGACCCAGCTGGGCGCAGCAGCCGCAAGGACAGGTGAGGGGAGGGCTTGGGAAGCTGCTCTTTCTGCAACGATAGCTACTTCTTAGGGAAAAAAGCAAGAGCTGAATTTGTTGGGGTGAAAACTTCCCCAGTGGGTGATTACCCCACAGCTCAGCCCTCCTCTTCTTCCACTTTCCAGGCATTATCGCTCAGCTCGTGTGGAGACACCATCTCACACTGGAGGAGTCAGTGAGGAGTTTTGGGAGCGCAGCCGGCAGCGGGAAAGGGAACGTCGTGAGCATGGGGTTTATGCTTCCTCCAAGGAGGAAAAAGAGCGCAAGAGGGACCACGGCCGGGAGCGGGAACATGATCGCAAACGGGACCGAGGTAATTCCTGCTTATTAGTAGCTCCACCCCCCAGGACTGCCACTGGTCTTTTCACTGGGTGGGCCATGGTTGATCATAGGTTGCCTCCACAGATGAGCGGGACCGAAGTCGACGCAGCAGCAGTAGCCGCTCAGAGAGAGAGGCCTCCTCAGAGAGGAGCAGCAGTAGTCGGAAGAACGAACCAGAGAGTCCTCGTCACCGACCCAAAGGTGCCCTCTCTCTTTCTGCCCACTCCACCTGGATCATGGGGAGCGTCTGTAGATTGTTGCCTTCTTCTTCCTCTGTGTAGGGGGTTGGGTGAGCAACTGCTGGGCTATGCATGGCTGTGTCACATCTTCATGGCAATTGTGCTGGGACCCTGGGAGCAAAGGGTGCTGGGGTGGCAGAAGGGGGAGCAGTCCAAACCAACTGGTGGTTTCCTTCTTGTACCTAGATGCAGCTACACCTTCCCGCTCCAGCTGGGAGGAAGATGACAGTGGCTACAACAGTTCACGCCGCTCCCAGTGGGAGTCTCCCTCCCCCACGCCCTCCTACCGGGACTCAGAGAGAAGTCACCGGGGATCTGCCTCCCGGGATAGCGAACGGCGTGATCGTGACCGGTATGGAGGTGCAAATCAGACTTGGGGATGTGGGGATGAGGCTGATTGAAGAAGCCTGGCTGGAGCAAGCAGTCCTTGACCTCTGGGCTATTGCCTTGACTGTGTTTCTCCCGGCTGCTCTCACAGGTCTGTCAGGAGCAAGTACCCAGAGGACACCCCATTGCCAACGCCTTCATACAAATACAATGACTGGGCTGACCATCAAAGACACACTGGTGCAACACCTTGGCTCTCCAGAGGCAGAGGTTAGGGACTGGGAAAGCTGAAGTGGGGGAGGAGGACTCAGCAGTCCGGGGCCAGAATCAGGGCTTCATGATACGTTCCATTCTTAGGAAGGCGTGAAGATGGTGAGGATGGCATTGCATTTGAAACTGAGGAGGAGCGACAGCAGTGGGAAGATGACCAGCGGGTGAGTGTGCAGCACTCTTTAACAAATGATCCCAAACAAATGATCCTCACTAGGGTTATTTATCTTCATCTCATACCTTGGAAAGTGAGGGTGCCCAGAGTTGTTTGGCTCTCTCTTTGGGGAGAGCTGGAAGTGAAGGAGATGGGCTTGGTGGTTGTCACATGTGGGTGTTCTTGGGCTCAGGCCCTGTGTGGGTAATGGCTGTGTTTGGTGGCCATTGAAGGCTGCCTTTTCCAAAGTGCCAGCTCAGCTCCAGTGAGGTGTGTCATAATGAACAAGATTGGTGAGAGTGTGTCTCTGGCTTGCATTGCTGAAACTTTCTACTTGTCCCCCCCCCCCCCCCCAGCAAGCTGACAGGGACTGGTACATGATGGATGAGGGCTACGACGAGTTCCACAATCCCCTGGCTTCTTCATCAGAGGAATACGTGAGGAAGCGGGAACAGCACCTGCAGAAGCAAAAGCAGAAGCGCATCTCAGCTCAGCGTAGGCAGATAAATGAGGTAGGGGAGTGCTGGAGAGGGTGGCACCCAGTGGTGGCAAACACATGACCATTGTCACTGGAAGTGCTCCCTTAAAACTAAGAGGCTGCTGAGTGCCTGGCCTTGTTTTCTGCTTGGTAGGATAATGAGCGCTGGGAGACCAACCGCATGCTGACAAGCGGCGTGGTGCAGCGACTGGAGGTGGACGAGGACTTTGAGGAGGATAACGCTGCGAAGGTTCATCTTCTGGTTCACAACCTGGTGCCTCCCTTCCTGGATGGCCGCATTGTCTTCACGAAGCAGGTAGGCCAGACTCTAAACAAGTGGTGGCAGCAAATGGGGAGGGGGGAGTTGAAGTTGGGGCAGGGCTGTTCCTTGTGGATCACTTTTCTTGCTTCCTTCTAGCCTGAGCCCGTCATCCCCGTCAAGGATGCTACTTCCGACCTGGCGATCATCGCCCGCAAAGGCAGCCAGTTGGTGCGCAAGCATCGCGAACAGAAGGAGCGCAAAAAGGTACAGTCCGAGTTTCTGCTGGGTCTCTCTCTCTCTCTCTCTCTCTCTCTCTCTCTCTCTCTCTCCCCCCCCCCCCCCCCCCCTCTTCTTGTGGGCTTAATCTCCATTGAGTAAGGAAACTTGCCTGCTGTGGGCAAACTGTCTTTCCAAGCAGGAATGTAGCTTCAGCTGCTTGAGACTTTATTTTATGATTGAAAACGTTTCTATTCTACCCTTCCTCACAAAACAACAATAGTCAAGTCCAGAATTGTGCTGGTTTTGCAGGTGTCAATAAGTTGCAGCTTAGTGGCAAGTTGCAATTTAGTGTTGAGAGGAGGCAGCAGAGAGGCTGCATTTAACGGGCAGGTGTGGCTACCATTCAGAGCAGGGATGAGTGAACTATAGGACAACCCACACTGCTTGTAGCATGCCAAAGTCTGAATAGTTTTCATGGATCTCTCTCTCTCTCTCTCTCTCTCTGTGTGTGTGTGTGTGGGGGGTTACTGTCATTTCAGGCCCAGCACAAGCATTGGGAGTTGGCAGGCACCAAACTGGGGAACATCATGGGCATCAAGAAGGAGGAAGAGGAAGAGGGTCCCAACCAAAAATTGGCAGAGGATGGCACTGTGGATTACAGGTAGGGGCCTCGCCTGCTGCAGGATGACAGCAGCAAGTAGGGCTTCCAAGGGAGGATGGGCCGTGTGAGGCGATGACCACAACACCTGAACTCTCCTTTCAGGACAGAACAGAAATTTGCTGATCACATGAAGGAGAAGAGTGAAGCGAGCAGTGAGTTTGCCAAGAAGAAGTCAATTGTGGAGCAGAGGCAGTATCTGCCCATCTTTGCTGTGCAGCAGGAGCTGCTGACAGTCATTAGGTGAGACCTTTCCCCAGCCCCTTGTCCTCAGCCTCATCTTCTCTCTGCTTTACCGGGTGGGCAGAGACCTCAGGGTCCAGGCGAGGGGCCTAACTTTGGGGAGCTGGTGACAGAACCTGTCTCTTCTTCTTCTTGCAGGGACAACAGCATTGTGATTGTGGTGGGGGAGACAGGCAGCGGGAAAACCACACAATTGACACAGTATCTGCACGAGGACAGCTATACGGACTATGGCTTGATTGGCTGCACGCAGCCCCGCCGGGTGGCAGCGATGTCAGTGGCCAAGCGTGTCAGTGAGGAGATGAGCGTGAGCCTTGGTGAGGAGGTGAGCACAGAAGGGCAGAGGGGGGAGGGGGCCAGTAGGAAGCACCTGTATTGGCAGGGCTGGGGGGTGAGGGTGGGCAGGTTCTGGTTTGGCTCAGCTGCAGGTAAGATGGTCCCTCATCACTGTACCCGTGGCGTGATGTGCTCTGCTTGTTGTCTTTTGTTAAGTTCTTCTCACATATTTCTCTCCCTGCCCCCGATATCTCTCAGGTGGGTTATGCCATCCGCTTTGAGGATTGCACTTCAGAGAACACTGTGATCAAGTACATGACGGATGGGATCCTGCTGCGTGAGTCTTTGCGCGAAGCCGACCTTGACCATTATAGTGCTATTATTATGGATGAAGCGCATGAACGCTCTCTCAACACAGATGTGCTCTTCGGCCTCCTGCGTGAGGTCAGTACTTGCTTGGTGGGACTGTGGGTGGATTCACTTAGACCTCAGTTGCTTATACAGTGCAATGTCCCAGAAGGGGAGCCCTTGTTTGAGTCTTGTGGAGAAAAAAAGCCAAGAGAGTCTTTAGCACCTTTATTATGGCACAATAAGCTGTCATGGACTCATTTCACATCAGATGAATGAAGTGTTATCCTTGTGAGATGACCTTACCTCACTTGACTGCTTTGATGTATGGAATGGGCACTGTTACAGCTGCACAATACTCATTCCACACGTCTAAAGAATCAAATATTTTAGTGTGGCAGCACCTACAATTTGGAACTCTGTGCCTATTGGCATCCAGCAGGCACCTTTGCTGTACTCTTTTTGGGACCTGCTTAAAACATTTTTGTTTAGGCAAGCTTATCCAGACACGTATATTTTGTCATGTGTTACTCTCTTTTTGCTTTGCTGCTGATGTTAGTTGCCATTTAAATGTTTTACCTGCTTGTTCTTAATTATTTTTATTTCTCGTAAGCGTCTTGGAGGTTCTGTTGCAACCAAGCAGTATACAGTGGTACCTTGGAAGTTGAACGGAATCCGTTCCGGAAGTCCGTTCGACTTCCAAAATGTTTGGAAACCAAGGCGCAGCTTCCAATTGGCTGCAGGAAGCCACGGAAGTCACGTCAGACGTTCGGGTTCCAAAGAACGTTTGCAAACTGGAACACTCACTTCCAGGTTTGCGGCTTTTGGGAGCCAAAATGTTCGAATTGCAAGGTGTTTGGGATCCAAGGTTTGACTGTATAAGTTTTGTTAAATAAAAATAATAATTTAAAAATTCTGATCTACAGCTATAGTAGAAACACATGGTTTGCAAGGGAGGGGTGTTGTAAGCAGTGTGAAAATGAAGTGAAATACAGAAAAGGCAGTTGCAAGTACCTAATTAATTCACATTTATAATCCAATTAATACATAAAATGGGTTAAAAATGCTTTGTCTTGGTTCAGCCCAGGAGTTATAGTACTGGATCTTTTTGCCATTTGTGTTGAGACTGGCCTGTTTGTCCTATGTAGAATTCAGAAGGGCCTCTCTGGCAAGTGATGAACATGGATCACATTTTTTAAAACTGTTTTTTATTGAAAGATTTTCATGGATAACAGAGGTACATATAGCACCTCTGTTTTCAGTTCATAGAGGTTTTTTTTTTACAGTTCAGTTACATTTTGTGAGAGATACTGCTATCGTACGCATTGTGAGTTTGGGGTGGGGTGGGGAAGAGGTGAGGGAGAGAAGGGGGTAGTGTTATTTCCTTCTTTTGCAAAGTGTACATGTCGAGTTTTGTGTCGGCATCACATGGATAGGTTCTTTATCTATTCATTTATTTATTTTCATTGACGGTGCAGGAGATTGAGGAGCCCAGAGCATGGTTGGTTGCTTTAGGTTGGTTGCAGTGAATTTTGTTCATGTGTGTGAGGGGCTGGGCGTTGTTGGGTCAAATTAGCCATATCACTTTCTGGGCTGTCGGGGTGGGGTGGGGTTGTTGTCTTATTGGCCTGTGTATGTAATAAAGGGGAGCCACACCAGGATGAAGGCATCCAATTTTGTATGTCCCTGTGCTAATTTCAGTTTGTTGATTAGCTTTTCTAGTACAGCTGTTTCCCATACAGTTTGGTATCAGTGGTTCATGTTCACTCCTGACATGTCCCTCCAGTGTTTAGTTTTGATGCTCCTAGCTGCTGACAGTAGGTGGCTTATGAGACATAGATCACATCTGAAGTGAGCAGGTGAATGAATGCCTGATGTGGGTGATGTTTTCAGGCCTTGCCCTAGTAGTGTCAGAGCAGACATGGGGACAGAGTTGGCACTCTGAATAAAGGGACACAATTTTTACGTCATAAAAGCAATGTTCAAGAGTTGGTGGGAAATTGTTTTAGCCTCCCAAGACACAATTTATACATGACCTGAGAGTGACCCTTGTGGAGCGGAGAGAGGGAGCCTGTGATGTAAAGCTGCTGAATTGCAATATAGTAAGAGGTTTGCTGCTCTCACTTGCTGATGGAACTGAGACAAAGCCTGTCGTTTGTGCCCATTGCCCCTATGTCACTCAGGCAGCTCTTCTTGCCTTTCGTAACAAGGAAGCAGAGTTTTGAAACAGAGCACCATGCAGCCAAGTACAGTCCCTTTGGTACAAGAAGGAGTATTTCTCTTTGTTTCTCTCCATCTGAGAGGGGGATGAAATGGGCTACTTCTGCATCCAGTGTTTGGAAAGATATGCCGTGTGGTGCTTCTCCCTTGCTCTGAGGGTAGGTGAGTCTTTCCATCTTTCCTTTTGTGACACCTGCCCTCTTTTCCTCCTACAGGTTGTGGCCCGGCGCTCAGACCTGAAGCTGATTGTTACTTCAGCCACCATGGATGCAGAGAAGTTTGCTGCTTTCTTTGGGAATGTGCCCATTTTCCACATTCCAGGTCGCACCTTTCCTGTGGATGTCCTCTTTAGTAAGGTATGTAGAGATCAGGGGAGCAGGGATTTGTCTGCTTTTTACTTTCTGGGGGGGTTGTGGACCATGGCCGGGAGGGTGTGTTAAGTCTCTTACCTCTCTCTTTCAGACCCCGCAAGAAGACTATGTGGAAGCAGCCGTGAAACAGGCCTTGCAAGTCCACCTCTCAAGTGCCCCAGGAGATATTCTAATCTTCATGCCAGGCCAGGAGGACATTGAGGTGCATACTGTTGAGTGAAAGAACCCCTGAGTTGCCAGCCCTGCCCTCTCTCCTGCATGCAATTCACTCTCACCTTCCTTATCACAGGTCACATCGGAACAGATTGTGGAGCACCTGGAGGAACTGGAGAATGCACCTGCCCTGGCTGTCTTGCCTATCTACTCCCAGCTGCCATCTGATCTGCAGGCCAAGATTTTCCAGAAGGTATTGAACTGGGGTGTGTGTGGGTGTGTCAGAGAGAGAGAGAGAGAGAGAGATTTCCCTTCTGTGCTTGAAGAGCAGGGGCTGGTGTGTGTTTCTGTGGGGAGTAGAATTGCACCTGCCCCTAAGCTTGTTGCTTGATCTTTTGTTTTCTGCATTACATGAGTTAGAAGGCTTGGTTGGGAACTGCTGCTGTTCTTTGTGCGGGGGGCTTCTTGCCATGTGTGCTATCTTATAAGGCTATCTTATTTTGGATGTGTGCTGTTGTATCCCATCAAGGAAGTTTCAGGACTTTGTTCTGCTATGTTAGGTGTGAGCCCTGAAAGTTTGTATCGGGTCAGCCCAAGCACAAGGAGAGAGGTAGTGGAGTTGCAATGCATTTGCCAGTTTTCCCGAAGCAACATCGGTGTCTTGAGGCAACTGGTTCCAAAACATCATGGAAAGTAGAGTGCTATCAATTAACAGCCAGGAGCAGTTAGAACTGGAATTAGGCCCGGAACCTGGGCAGCTGCAGACTGGAGTCATGGAAGAGCAGGTCAAAGGCCGTAGAACAGAGTATTGAACATGCACCAAGGGAGTGAAAAGAACAGGTGAACTACCTGAATGAAACCAGACTTGGAAGAGTCTTGCAGACAGTGGGGCATCAGCACCCAGTATTACGCACCAGTGGATAAGACCAGGCAGGAGACTTTGACCCTTGGCTGGTGCTGACCTGAGAGGCTTGCTAAAGTGGAGAGCTAGAGAGTTCAAAGCGTTTAGCTCAAAGAGCTTCCCTTGGCCTGGGAGGAGATGGAAGTTACCTTCTGCAATTGACCACCTGTGTTTCTGGCAGGCACCAGATGGCGTTCGGAAGTGCATTGTGGCCACCAACATTGCAGAGACCTCGCTGACGGTGGACGGGATCATGTTTGTGATTGACTCTGGCTACTGCAAGCTGAAGGTGAAGCGGGTTGGGTTGTGCAGAGCCCCGGAGCCTGCAGGTTTAGGCTGAAACCGTGGCTCATCTTCCCTCTTTTGCCCCAGGTCTTCAACCCACGAATTGGCATGGATGCATTGCAGATCTACCCAATCAGCCAGGCCAACGCAAACCAGCGCTCGGGCCGAGCTGGAAGGACGGGCCCAGGTCAGTGTTTCAGGTAGGAACTGTGTGTTTGAGCAATCCCTCCTGCCAACGTTGGGTGGGAGCTTCAGGGGTGTGTCTTTGACTACGGAAGTTAACTTTGCTGGGGTGGCAGCTCTCCCAGGGCTGTCCCCATCTGAGCAGCTGTTTTCTCTCCTGGACAGGCTGTACACCCAGAGTGCATACAAGAATGAACTACTGACAACCACAGTCCCAGAGATTCAGCGCACCAACTTGGCCAATGTAGTGTTGCTCCTCAAGTCCTTGGGTGTGCAGGACCTGCTGCAGTTCCACTTCATGGACCCCCCTCCTGAAGACAATATGCTAAACTCCATGTACCAGTTGTGGATCCTTGGGGCACTAGACAACACAGGTAGAGGGTGCAACCTGGTGAGGTGATGTGGTGTGGCATACCTGGGAGGCCTGTCTCTTTTTTAGAAAAAATAATTTTTATTGATTTTAACATATAAATTATAAAATGTACCACAAAACTTATCACTTATACAATCTTTTTAGACTTCCATCAGCACCTCTGATGATCCACCGTTTTAACCACTTACGCATTTCTTAACTTTATATTGCCTTTACATGTCTTAACAAATCATCCTTCCCCTTCTCCATTTTTGCAATACTTCCAATGCTCCTCCTCACAAAACTTATTGCAAACCTACAAACATCGTCTGATCTTCACAAATACTTTTCAAATAGTCCATAAATTTACTCCAGTCTTCCGTGAATTTCTGGTCCCGCTGGTTTCGAATCCTTCCTGTTAGTTTATCTAGTTCTGCATAGTCCATTAACTTCATCCTCCATTCTTCAATCGTTGGTAATTCTTCTCACTTCTATTTTTGGGCCAGTAATATTCTTGCTGCTGTTATTGCATATAAAAAGAGCTTACATTCCTTTCTATTTATATCACTTACCTGGGAGGCCTGTCTCATTAGTGCTGCCTTCCCTTTAGGTGGGTTGACATCCACGGGGCGTCTGATGGTCGAGTTTCCCCTTGATCCGGCTCTCTCCAAGATGCTGATCGTTTCCTGTGACATGGGCTGCAGCTCAGAGATCCTGCTGATTGTCTCCATGCTCTCTGTTCCAGCCATTTTCTACCGGCCCAAGGTGAGCCTGATCTCAAAGCGGGGAAGGGGCTGGGCAGTACCTGGGACCTTAGCAACCGCCAGGCTGCATTGCCACCTCCTTCCCTCCTCCTCTCTTCACCTTCCTGTTGCCTTCCCTGCAGGGCCGGGAGGAAGAGAGTGACCAGGTGCGGGAGAAGTTTGCTGTTCCTGAGAGTGATCACTTGACTTACCTGAACGTTTACCTGCAATGGAAGAACAACAGCTACTCTACACTTTGGTGCAACGAGCACTTTATCCATGCCAAGGCCATGCGCAAGGTGCCTGCTGGGAGAGGGGGAAAGTGGGTTGGGCAAGGACCTGAAGGGGGCTGTGGGCTCCAGGCTTGACGGCTCTTGCTGCTCTTCCAGGTGCGAGAGGTGCGAGCACAGCTGAAGGACATTATGGTGCAGCAACGCATGAGCCTTGCATCCTGTGGCACTGACTGGGATATTGTTCGCAAGTGCATCTGTGCTGCCTACTTTCACCAGGCTGCCAAACTGAAGGTGAGCAAGAACTTGCACCGGGGTGTGTTTTGGGTTGGGTTTTGTAAGGGAGTGGGTAGGTAGACAAGTGAGTGGGTATAAGGAACATCATGCTCCCTGTTGCAAACAATGGTGCTACCCAGAGGAGTTTTTAAATCTGTGCTTCAAAGCCAACCCCCCACCCCATTTATCTTCCCTCTTGGTTCTACCCGAGTTCAGCTTCAGTACCTCTTCCTGTAATCAGTCACTCCTGCTATGGATTTGATGTAGGGACTCCTAAGAGCCAATCTTCTGCTCCAGCCCACAAGGCATCCCTGGCCATGCTATCCCTTTCCTTATTCCTGTATAGTGATCTCACTACTTATAGCCCCTTCTAGCTCAGCAGTGGTTTCTCCCTTTTCTAGCTGGGTTTCTGTCCTTTGAAAGGCTGCTTCTTGATTGTCTAGAGCAGCGGTGGGGGGAAACCACCAGTCTGATTCAGACCAGCAAAGAAGTCTAGCCTTTCACACTTTTCATTAGGAGGTTTGGAATCCTCCTTTTACTATTGTGCCCCTAACCCTTTTAAAGCCCTTTCCCCTTTCCTTCTGCTTCATTCCCCCCGCCCCGACCTGGTTCTGTCATTTATAAGATGCTTGGGAGGGGGGCAGCATCTTCATGGTAGAGTGCCTTTTTTGATGGAGATGCTCCTTGGCTCACTCCCCAGCAAACACGAATCAGGTAGCAGGTGGTGTGAAATATCTTTTAGGGAGGATAAAGGTATATGTTATGAAGGCTAACACTCCCACCAGCATCGGAGGTGGTTTGCCACAGACTCATTGTTGCTGGAACTGTGAGTGGGAGGAGTTGGTGTTGTGCTTGGGTCCCACTTCCAATCTGGTCAGCCCCTATGAGAACAGGATGCTGAACTACCTAAGCACCCTTGGGCTGATTCAGCTGCCTCAATTGTGCCAGGGCAGAGCCTGTGGGTGGTTGTGCTGGGACTGTGCTGACCATGCTCCTTCTTTGCTTCAGGGGATTGGCGAGTATGTCAATGTCCGCACTGGAATGCCCTGCCACCTGCACCCAACCAGCTCGCTCTTCGGCATGGGCTACACACCTGATTACATCGTCTACCATGAGCTTGTAATGACCACTAAGGTGAGTTTGTGTGTGTGAGGGGCTGCCTGTAACGGCGTTAGCTCTGCTGTGGTCTTTCTTTCCTAGTCATTGGAGGGGGCGTGTCTCTCAGCTTCCCCATGGGCTGACCAACCCTCCTGTCTATCCCCCTACAGGAGTACATGCAGTGTGTCACTGCAGTGGATGGTGAATGGCTGGCTGAATTGGGACCCATGTTCTACAGCATCAAACACGCTGGCAAGTCTCGCCAGGTAAGGGATTTGAGCTGGAGCTGCTGGTGTCTGCAGAACCAGTCCTCCTGTTTTGTAGCTGCTCTCAAGGTTGGTGTTTTTTTTCTGCTGCTGTAATGCTGAGGAGCAGACTGAGCTTGGCTCCCTCCTTCCTTAAGTAGTGGAAGGGGTGAAGAGCTTTCAAGGGGGCTGTTCCTCTGTGTGCCCATAGCTAAACTTGTCTTGTATTGCAGGGAGGGGCAAAAGGCATATTGTGGCTTCCCTAAGGCTGCCTGGCCAATTTCCGCAAAGGAGCACTGACCTTAAGTCTAATCCAGGAAAGCATATCATGGGCTCTCCTAACTCAGGCTAGCGTAGCTGTTCCTTAAGTGCTGGGGTATCCTGAGTGTGCACTCTTGCTTTGTCAATTTGAAACATATTCCAGTAAAAAAGAGTGCTACGTCGGAAGGGTGAGGTCAGCTCCTGCCTGCTTCAGTTGCATTCAGTCTGCTTGCTCTGCCCCAGGAGAGCCGCCGAAGGGCCAAAGAGGAAGCTTCAGCCATGGAGGAGGAGATGGCTCTGGCCGAAGAGCAGCTGCGTGCCCGCCGAGAGGAGCAAGAGCGCCGCAACCCAGTGGGCAGCGTCAGGTATGCTTCTTTCAGTAGGGGTGGGTAAAGAGGAGGGTGCGTGGTTGGGCCAAGCAGTGTGAGTCTGACATCTCCTTCCTCCCCTCCCTGTAGGTCCACCAAGATCTACACGCCAGGACGCAAGGAGCAAGGCCAGCCTGCCACCCCACGCCACACACCAGCTCGCTTTGGTCTGTAACCCCTGCCCTCCCAGCTCTGTACAGAAGACCCTGCTGTGCTTAGTTGGGCAGAGCCCACCTTGGATGGACATGGAAAAAATAATTTTATTGTTTATATAAATGTTGCTGCTTCCTGACCTGATTTTGAGCAGTTGCTTTTGTTTGGCCTCTTCCTTGGTGCAAGGTTGGGGGTGAGGCTGGAGCAAGGTGTGTTTGGGGTGTACCTGTGGGGAGCCCTGTCCTCCCTCAGCCCACCCTGCTTTCTGCCACCTGCCTCCCTTTTGCCTTATACACGCTCACAGCACAACGTGTGGTTTTTTGGGGAAAGTGGCTCAGCACTTCCCCATTTATTAGCTTAGTATCTGCACAAGTTCTTTTTTTCTTTCTTTCTTCTTCTGCGTAAGAAGTCACATGATTAGTCGATCGGCCGGTCCCTGTCCAAATATTCACTGGAGCCTGGCGCGGCAGGCACCAAGGTGTGTCCTCTGCTGGGCAGGGAGGGGGCCAGCGTGTGTGGCGAAGAATAGGTATCCAGCAGCCGTGGTGGGGCTAGGACAGGTTCCACTTTGTAGCCAGCACTTTGCTTTGTTTCCGGCTCAAGCAGTGAGAGCTGCAAATGGTAATAATGATGATGATTTGGGGTGGGGGGAGGAGGTACAGCAGGAATGGCTTTCTACATCCATGCTTGACTAACAATCAGTTTGCTCAGGGAATCTCTACGGGAGACTGAAAATAAGATAGCATCTATTTGAATGCTATTACTTCATTTTAGACTATTGTACACAGCATTGGTCCTCTTAAGAAAGGGCATGTTTGCACCCACCATAAATGATTGAAAGGGAGTGGAAATGGCTTCTGTACACCCAAGGACTAAAGTCAATTCTAGACATAATGTTGGATAAAGCGTTTATTTAAATACTTTCCCCTCCAATATTGGTATGTAACTCCATTAGAGGTCAGTTGGGGAACTGTGGCCTGGCCTCTGCTACCGGCCCCTGGCTTTAAGCATGTGGCCCTCTGGATGATGATAGATTCCATCAGCCCCAGCCACTATTGCCAGGAGTGAGGGGAGCCAGAACTTCACAATAGCTACAAGCTCCCCACCCTTGCAGGAAAGCTGTGGGGCTGGGGCGGGGGGGGGGGGTGTATTTGCCCAGGGCCCATCTCACTGGCTGCTGGAAAAAGATTGCTGTATAACAGAACTCCGTAGCCTATACCAGGCAGTTCCTTACAGAGGCTTTATCACACTGCTTTTGCAGGCTTTCCAGAGGTTTCTGGTGCTTTGTGTAGGGTGCTATGATGCCCCAGCCTGCATGTGTGAGCCGAGAAAATAACTTTTTAAGCCAAGCTTGTGCAAAGTGCCTTCCTGCCATCAGAGACATCCTACCTTGCCTCAAAAGATTGGTCCAGGCAGTCCCTGGCTTGGAAGTTAACTCACGTCACTGAAGGAGGTTGTGAGTCAGCAAGTCCCCTGAAGGCAGGGAAGCTCCTTGGTGCTGGCATTGTCCAAGGAGAGGAGTGGGGGAGAACAGAAGCACTTACTCATCCGATGGGAACGTAGGCCAAGGCTGTGGTAGTACAGCACCTGGGTCCAAATCACTGCTGTGAAAAGCCTGCAACCAGAAAGAGGAGACTTTGTGTGTGTGTTATTTCCCTTAAGATTTCATTAAGGCTTTTTTTTGTACTACAATACAATACAAAATGAACAAAAACGAAAAGAGAAAGAATAATCTCAATAATGTCCCAGAGTAGAAGGCAAGGAAAACAAAAGGAAAAAAGAGGAAGGAATATAAAAGGAAAAGAGATGTGAAAGGGACTTTTGATTTTCTGTCTCTGCCAGCTCAGGATGTCCATGGCTTCATTCCATTCCTTCAACATCATAACTCGTGCCATTTGGGAGTTTCATTCCTCCAGACACTGGTGCAAAGGACTTCTCATTTCATTTCATTATCTTATTTCATTTCATTATCTGCTACCTCCAACTCTACTATTTCACTCTCCTGTTCTGGAAATCCTTTTTTGATATTGTTCTCCAAAGTCTCTGTGCCCTCTTTAATACCATTTTCCATTTCATCCTTCTCTGGTCCATTTTCCTTCACCATTTCATCAATCTCAGCTCTGATCTCTCTTAACTGCTCATCCAATAATTGCTGTAAGATGGCGACAGTCAATGGAGTGTCCAACAATGTATTTGCCATACTGAGTGTTCTTAATCTTATTAACAGTTCAATACGCATCTTAAAAACTTAAGACCTTAAGGTCTTCACAGCATTCCTTATCAAACCACATTTCTTTCCCACAGTGACATAGAAAAAATACTTTCAGATTGAAGTCAACAGTTTTGTCAAAAAAACAGAATTTAAAATAAAAGATTTCTAACAATCTGAACACCCTTGATTGTTAAATGATAAACTCTTCTTAAGAAGGTAGCTCACACACCAGATGTAAATTTCAACTGGCAGACAGAGAACCTCTCAGTTGTAATTTATAGCAGTCTTGAAGGTAATTGGAGAAAGGGAGGCTTTGCTGACCTTATGCCCTGAGGGTGTTATGTGGTTTGGGGGCAGAATGAAAATTCTTCTCTAAGTCACTCACCTCCATCTGGGTTCTCAGCTGCTCAGTCTCCAGACATGGAAAGCAGCTTTTCTTTTTCACACTATTTTTCCAAAATAAATTCAATAGCTAAGATTTATGGCTTTGGCTATCATGAATCACTACGTAATCATCTCTGTTGGTGAACCATCCGCTGTTCCTCCTTCGGCAGTCCGAGGATCTGTGTTTTCAAGGAGTGGATTTGCCCAACACACAGGCTCTGTGGTCACTACCAGGCACTCATTGTGGGTTGGATGCTGAAAGCCGACTTCTCTGTGCTCTTGTTGCTGAACTGCAAAAGCCTCCACAACAGCACTTGTTCAATGCCTTCTCATTAAATGATGTGGGTGGTCTGGGGAATCCTTGGGGTTGTCCCATCTTCTGCCATGTCTCCTGTTATGGCAATATTGGCCCACTCTGCATTTGTTGGTTTAGGGTTCCAGAAGTACTTTACTTCAAATAATGCCTGCCTGCCTTGCAGGCTCACAGAACACCTTGCCACTCACTCATTACTTTTCCTGCTGGGAAACTGAGGCAGCCTACTGAGAGTGCCTCAGGGTGTCACTCTCTGCCATCTGGACCCCTGGGATTATTGGCCCTTCACTACCAAGCCTTCCACTCACCTTGAGGCGCTCACACTCAATACGCCGCTCATCCACTTCACTTTTCAAGCGTTTATTCTCTTGCTGGAGTCTCTCCATTAGCCCATGGAGGTGGCTGTGGAAAGAAACTGCCTTAACAAAGGCGAACAAACAGCCATGCAGCAGCCTTTGGACTTAACACATGTGGATAACAGGACAAGGAAAGGAGGAGCGCCTGAATTTTAAAAACACCTCTTGTCCTGCACAATATTTGGAGATATGGGGTGGAGGCAGGGGAAGTTGGAACCAGCAGGTGAGCCTACTGCCCACCCCTTGAGGAAGGGCAGAAGTGTGGGAGGCCTGGAGGAGGCTCCACCCCCCCCCGCGCGTGTCCGCCTGCTGCACTTACTCCCTCTCGCCCGTCAGCTGAGCAATTTGCTTGATCTGGTCCCGGATCTTGTCGCCCAACTTCTCATTCACCTGCCTGCAACGAGACACCAGTTGGGAGGAAGTAACAAGGGGCAAGGAAAGGTGGTAAGCAGTACTGCTAGAGCCCATTCCCACCCACCCCAGGAGGAGGAGGCTGCCACAGCCAGGTGGCACAAACTCACTTCTGCTCCTTCACCCACTGGCTGACGTTGGCCACCACCAACTCACTCTCATGATGCAGGCGGTAGCTGTCGGCCCGTGCTGTCTCCAGGGAGGTCTGCAGGGATTCCACCTGCCAGGTAAGAAGAGGGCAGTCTAGGAAGGCCACCCTGGCATGGTTCCAGAAGTGCAAAGCAACCTCCACTGGCCCCTCCCCTCTCTTGCCCCTAAACTATTCTGAAAGGGCCAAAGAATGAAAAGCAGAGCCAGATGCAAACAAGACTCCCAAATGGCAACCACAAGGTCTCTGGTGGGCCACAGACTAAGAGCCCTGCTGCAGCCGGCTCAGAGCTCCACCTGGTGCGGCATCTGGGGATCCAAACCAGGTGCTGCCAGGAAACCCAAAGGCAGAGGATCAGGTCTAGAATATTTCCCAGTGCCTGGTATTCAGAGGTAGATTGCCTCTGGACAAGGAGGTTCCACAAAGCTATCATGGCCAACGCCTACTGGCACATCTCTTTGTCTTGAGGTTGTCTACTCCCCCATTTAAACCATTCTAATTGGCAGCTGTCGGCACACCCTGTGACAGTGAGTGCCATCATCGAGTTCTACGTTGTGTGAAAAGGAACCTTCTTTGGTCTTCTGCAAATTCATTTGCTTGCCCCCCAATCTCAGTAGGTAATCTCACTGTGCCACCAGCAAAACCTCAACCTTGGTCAAGTTCCACTTGAGGACAGCACCAGACCTTAGAGAGGATGTGGACAAGCGGAAGAGGATGCAAAGGAGAGTATCAGAGATGCTCAAGAACTTGGCAGGGCAACCGGCCCTGAGGAAAGGCTGGAGGAGAGCAGCAGCAGGTGAAGGGAGGGACAAGACAAAGCTGGAGGAAGCTGAGCAACAAAGAGAAGGAAAGGAGAGAAAGAACGAGATCAGCTGAGCTCTAACTCTGGAGAGAAGAACAAACCAAGGCTTATAGGGGCCAAAGGGTGGGGAGGGGAGTGAGAGAGTATTCACTGGGCAACCTCAGTGCATGGGGTGCAACCAGCTCTGGCTTTGAGGCTAGACAGGCTTGTTGCTTTCACAACTCCCTGAGGCAGCCAGGCCAGCCTGTTGTGACCTTTGTTGTCACCTCAGCTTGTGAATGTGCCACCCAGAAGCCATGAGGACTCTTTGGATGCTTCGCTTAGGGCCTTCTTCCCCAGTGACTTGGGATCTGCTTTCTTCCTAGGGGCAGCAGAGGTGGATGGTGCCCCTGGGGAGTCTGGGGGATGAGTCTCCTCCCCAAGCTTTACTTACGTCCCGGCTGGAAACCACAAACTTCTGCCGGAGGACGTTGACTTCGTTCTGCAGCTCTTCTCTCTGCCAAAGCAGCCCCAGGAGAGGACCAAAGGAAAAGCATCAGCCACCTGAGGAGGACTTGGCTGTGTATCCCTCCACCCTGCAGGGAGCCCCTCGTCACCTCCTCTGTCGCCTGGTGACACTTCTCCTCCAGCGAGGCCAGCTCCACCTTCATCACCACCAGCTCCTCGTCTTTTTCGGCCAGAGCCCGCTCGGCCGCCCGGTGCTCCTGCTGCCAGTGCTGCACTTGGCTGCCCAGGGCACTCAGCCGCTCCTCGGAGGCACAGGCCTGTGAAGACAGAGGAGTTGCCCACTGGGTGAGCTTGGGCTGAGCAAGAAGCCCCCTCCAGCCCTCCCTCCCTGGGCCAGGGATGCTCACCTCCTGCTCCCTCTCCCTCTGCATGGCCAGCAGCTGCTGCAGCTGCTCTCGGGAGCCGCTCAGTTCTTCCTCCAGATGGTCTGCCCTGTGCTGGGCAAGCTGCAGCTCCGCCTGCAGGCAGGACACCTCCCGGGTTCTCTGCTCCAGCTGCCAAGAAGGGAGGGTAGAGGTCATCTCCCGGGTTGGCTGGCCTCCAGAAGGTGCCCAAGTTTGGCTTGGCCTTACCTGCTCCACCGCCTCCCTTTGGCTGGCCTGGCAGGACGTGGCCTGCAGCCGGAGGTCCTGGGCAATGTTCTTGGCTGCAGCCAGGGACTGGCTGCTCTGGCGCTCCTTCTCCTGGGCAGTGTGCAGCTCAGTGTGGAGCTGGGAGAGGGTGGCCTCCTGGCGCAACACCTGTGGAGTGGGGTGGGGGAGGCAAGCCTGGTCAACCTGCAGGAAGGCAGGTGAGGGCGGGAAGGTGGCAATGGCTGCCCACACTCACCTCTGCTGTCTCCTGCTGCAACTGCAACTGGGCGTGTTCATACTTTTTGCGGAGCACCTCCAGCTCCGTCTTCTGCTGCTTCAGCTGCTCACGCAGAACACGGCTCTCTGTCTCCCGCTCTGTGGCGCAGGTGTGCAGGCTCTGGGCTTTCCACTCTTCCTCCTGCAACTGCAAGGCCAGGGGGCTGTCAGCTCCTGGGAGACTTGGCACACGCCTCCTCCCTGCAGCCCTGCCCAGTGGCTCACCCTGCACTGGCTGCTCTGGAGCTGATGCTGCAGCTCCTTGCATTGCTGTACCAGCTGGCACTCCTGCTCCTTGGCCCTTCGCAGCTGCCGCTGCAGCTCCTCCTCCTGGCGCTTCTGCTGGCCCAACTCTGCCTGCAACTCATCCAGCACCGACTGGTTCCCTTGCACCTGTGGGCGGCACGTACCAGAAGGCTTCAGGCTGCCACCAGCTGAGCTCTCCCGCAAGCAGAAGCAACTGGCTTGGCTGAGATGGCAGTTGCCCTTCAAGCCCTCCCACTTTCCCCTTCCCCACCTTCAGCTGCAGGCTCTTCAGCCCTTCCCGGCTGCTCTGTAGCTTCTGCTGCAGCCGAGATGCCTCCTTCTGGTGCTGCTGGGACTCTTGCATGGCTGCCTGGTGCTGCTGCTTTGACTGGCTCAGCTCTCCCATCAGTTGCTCCAACACCTCTCTGGGGGAGGCAGAATCAGCAGCAAGAATAAAAACTCTGGGTCAAAGTGGTTCCATCTAGACCAGCCTCCTCTTGCTGACAGCAGGCAGCCCAGCACAATGCCTCAAGAGAAGCCCCAAGTGGGACCTGAGGACAACAGCTCCCTTCCCACCCCTCTTTGATCCTTCACAACTAGTACCCACGGAAGGCGCCCCTCCTCTTCTGCAATCCTTTCCCCCCCCCCCATAGAGACTCATGCCAGGGCCTAAGGAGACCCCCACTCCCTGCCATTTGCCACTGCAGCTGCTACCTTTTCTGCTCCAGCTCTGCTTCAGCAATGGAGAGCCTTTCGTTTAGAACCCGGAGCTCTGCCTCGAGCCGGCGGCCAGCCTGTGTCTGATGTGTGAGCTCTGTGAGCCGCTCACTCAGCTGCTCCTGGGCGTTGTGCAGGCTGCTCTGGGCCAGCAGCACCTGCTCTTCCTGCTGCGCCAGCTCCTGGGCTGTGGGGTGGAGGGAGGGTCTGAGATGCTGGCAGGAGCCCCAAAGGGGAGCAGAAGAAACCAGCAGGTGGGCTGGCTGAAGCATCCCACAAGGCTCTGGGGAGGTGGGAGAAGGGATGGGTCCTCGGCTTGCTTCTCCCTCCCACCTTTGCTGCTTTGCTCCAAGTGTTGCCACTGCCCAGTAACCTAGTCTCAATGTTACCGACAGGAATTTCTGGCCTCCAGCCTCATATGTCCTGGCCCCACTCACCAGTTTTCTGGTGCTGCTCCTGGCTCTCGTGCAAGCTCTGCCGCAGGGCCTGCGCCTCGGCACACAATGTGGCACACTCTGCTCTGCTGTGCTCCAGCTCCCGCTGGGCCTTCTGCAGGCTGGCCTCCAGGTGATGGGCACGGGCACGCTGCTGCTCCACTTCCTGCCCCTTCTCCTGCAGGGTGCTGCAGGCATGCACCATCTCCGCCTGGGACTTCCGCAGGATTGCATCTCGCTTCTGGATGGCCTGGGGGTGGGAGGGAGCGCAGAGAGGGAGTCGGCCACAGACAAGGACCCCCACACCCCAGCAAGCCTCCCAGCAAAGGCAGGCAGAGGCGCTCACCTGCTCCTTTTGAGCAACCAGCTTGCGGCTTTGCTTGAGCTCCATCTGCAGCTGCTGGACCTGCTGCTGCTGCTTGTCCCTCTCAGCTGCTGCCTCCTCATACAGGCTTTGCAAGTTCAGCTCCAGGTGAGCCAGGTCTGGGGAAAAAGGTGGCCTCTTGCTCAGCACTAGCTGAGCCCAGCCCGACGTCTGCTCAGGCCAAGAGTGGGAAGGTCTGGCCTACATCCTTGCTACTTCCACTCATTCCTACCGTTCAGAGCGCTGCTCTTCTGCTCAGTGACCCTCACCAGCTCCAGTTTTAAATCCTGCACCAGGCCCTGGTACTCCTCAGCCTGCCGCTGGTGCTTAGAGCTCTCCTCTTCCTCTTTCAGCAGCTTCTGCTCAGAACAAAGAGAACCGCGACTCAGCCTGGAGCCCTACATCTCCAGGGCTCCCCCCAGCACCCCCCAACAAGTGTTGTGGCCCGAGAGCAGGGCCTACCTGCCTGAGGGTCTCTGCGGCGACTATCTGGCTTTCATAGCTGCCGTTGGAGCAGCTGTGAGTTGCTTTGTAAGAAGCGAAGTCCCTGTGCAACGTGGCCAGCGCCGCCTCTTGGTCTAGGAACTGAAGAGCACACAGCAGTCAGTCAGAGGTGGCTCCCTCTTCCGCTGCCCGTGGGGTAGGGGGCCGAGGCCAGGCTCACCTGGACACGGTTGGCTGCCAACTGCTCCTGCAGCGCCTGGATGGTCTCTTCAGAATGGCAGGCGAGCTGCCGGCTCTGGGCCAGCTCCACCCGGGTGTCGCGCAGCTCCCGCATCAGCTGCTCAGCGGTGTCTTCCGCCCGGCTGGCCTGCCAGCATTTGCCCTTCAGCTCCTCCTGCAGGATCTGCTGCTCCGCTTGCAACCTATAGAGGGCCTCGTCCTTTTCCTTGGCCTGCGGCAACAGGGCAAGCGCAGCTCAGGGCCAGGAAAGCAGCCAGGCCCCCATTGCCACCGCCTTCCCCTCTGAACTGGGGCCCCTACCTGGCAGGCGGCCTCCTCCTCCAGGCGCTGCAACTGGCACTCCAGCTCCCCGGCTCTACTCAGCGAGGCCTGGAACTTCTTCTTGTAGAGCTCCAGGCTGCCCTCCAGGAGGGTGCTGCTGCTCTCCACCTGGCCCAGCTGCTCGTGCAGGTGCCGCTCTCGCTCGCTCTGGCAGGACAGCTCCCGCTCCTGCTTCTGGGTCACTTCCTCGTAGTAAAGGAGCTGCGGGGGGGAAGGGAGGTGGGCAACTCTGGGTGGGAGGGTAGGAGTGGGGTGTGGGGTGCAGCCAGCTGGCTGGGCTCACCTGCTCCTTGAGGACCTGGCACTGCTGAAGCAGCATCTCCAGGTCCAGCGTCTGCTTCTCGATCCGGCACTCGCGGGACTGCAGCTTGCTGAGGTTCTCCTGGTTGCGCCCCTTGCAGATATCCAGCTCCTGCTGCAGGCGCTGCAGCTTGTCTTGCAGCTGGTCCATGTTGGCCTGGTGGTCCTGCCGGGCAGAGAGCTGTTCACCCCGTAGCTGCTCCAGGGCGGCGGCCTTGCTCTGGCTCTGCAGACAGCACAGCCGGGGGGGGGGGTTGTCATGTGAGTAAGAGGAGGAGTGCCTTGGAGCTTGGTCTCCTCTCTTCCCCACGCAGCAAGGAATGGATCTGGCCCCAAATTGGCTCCTTCCCCCTGCAGTCAGGGGTTCTGGGTGTGCACCTGGAGGAGAGGCAGCCCACAAGGATGCAGGGAGGCTGAAGACCGTTGAAGGGAAGGGACTCAGACTTTAGGGGGTGGCAGGAAACTGAGATCAGCTGGTAGGGAAATGGGGGCCAAACTGAGTTTGCAACCACTCCCCACCCCCCGCCAGAGGGCACGGACCTTGCTGAGGGAGGACTCCTTCTCGTGCTGGAGCTGGCAGATGAGCCGAGTCTGCTCCACTATTGCCTTCTCCTGCTCAGTGCAAGAGTCTCGCAGGCTCCTCAGCTCATCCTGCAGGTGGTGGAGCTGCCCCCTGAGGTGGTTCACTTCAGCCTCTTTACCTGCAAGCTGGCAGTGCCAGGGGACAGATGAGCATCCTCAGGAGGCTGCCGGGCAATCCACACATTCAGACCATCTCATCCTACCCCTTCTCTCCCTCCCCTGGCCTGGCTCTTTTCCTCTGCGCTATGTGAGGCAAAGCCCCCCGGACCCTCATCCTTGCACTACGGCCCCAACTGCTGCTTGTCAAAATAGATCCTGAGCTGCCGACTTATAGTCAATCCAGCTTCTGGAACAGATGAGAGCCCAGAGAACATCACTGTGCGTTGCCCTGCGATTTGCCTGCTTGTTTCTAAACAACCTGCTGAGGACACACAAGCACCTCCTGTGGCCTGCCCTTTGGTGATTGATCCTCTGCGAGGGGACAGTCTGCTGTCCTTGGGACTGTTTCCCTGCTCAGAGAACACTGGGGAGGGAGGGAGGGAGGAGGGCCTGGCTGCTGGTCACCTTGGGAGCTCCACCCTTTGTGGGCTACTTTTTCAAGACTGCGACAAGGAGGCTCTCTGTCCCCAAAATGTCACCTCATCCTTCCCTTGCACCCGCTCCTCCTCAGCTGCTTTCAGACATCCCTGAAGTTTCACAATCGTCTGGTCACGGAGATCGACCTGGGGGAAGAAGGGCCTGACTAAGAACTGCCAGCTTGGGGGGGGGGGGAGGGATTCCAGAGACAATGCCTAGAACTTGGAACCTTCCTTGGGTGCTGCTGCAGCAACCTTCTCCCTCTGGCAGGAAGAGCAGCAGGGGGCTGCTGGGCCAGGAGGAGTCTTGCCTGGGAGGCCTGCAGCAGCTAGCCAGCCTACCTCTTGCCTGGAGGCTTCCAGCTGCTCCACCAGCGCTGCCATGCTCTGGGCCAGTTGTTGGTGCTCTGCGTGGGCGTCAGACAGCCGCTCCTGGCATCGGGAGAGCTCGTCCTGTGCTGCTTGGAAGTCAGCCTCCTTCTGCTCCGCCCGCTCTTCGCTCTGCTGCAGCTGCATCCAAGGCCAGGCAAAGCACCACGTGAGAGGATGTGGAGGGAAGTAAGCCGCAGAGAGGCACACCAGGGGGAGGTCCCTGTTTAGAGCTGGAAGAAACTGGGGCAAGCTGGGCTGGGATTTGGAACAGAGTCTCTCTGGGCTTGGAGTGAGAGGGGAGCAGGAAGGCTCACCTGAGTCTGGCAGGTGGAAAGCTGCTCTTGCAAGGAGGCCAGCTGCTCCTTGGTCCTCTGGGCCTGGCAAGAAAGAGAGAGAAGGGCTGAGCAGAGGCCTCAACCCCTGAGCACTTGGCAGGGACTTTGAGCTTCAATTGCCCAGCCATCTCCCTCCAGTGTGCCTCTTGCTCACACACAACCTTCTGCAGGGCACTTAGCCCCTGGTCTGTCTGTCTGCAGCTCCTCCTGTCTGCAGAGGATGTGCGAGGCGTGCTGCTGTGTGCTCAGCAGCTCCTTCTGCTGACCCACCTGGTCCCAGGAAAAAAGGGCCAGGCCAAAAAAACATCCTTAGCTCCCGAGTGGGTGGGTTTCTCTGGCCCCTCCCAATTCACACTGGGCTGTACCTCACTCTGCAGCATCCTCAGCTGGTGACGTGCCAAGGACTCTTTCTGCCGAAGGTCCTGGATCTCCTCCTCCCTGCTGCGGACTCTGGACTCGGAGGCAGCCTGGGAAGCCCGAGAGGCTGCCAAATTTTCCTGCAGCTGGTGGATAATGTCCTTGTACTGCTGCACCTGCCATGGCAACAGCGTTTTAATCAAGGTAAGCACAGAAGAACCTTGCAAAGAGGCTTTGCTGCTCAGTTAACCCCAGAATTCCCCCTCCTCCAAAAAGTAGCAGTGGCAAAGGATTTGAGACCTGCCATTCCCGCTCCCCACCCCATATCAGTTTTTAGATGAAGGTTTTGGAGGGTATTTGGGAATTACTGAGCCTTTTGTTTTTGTTTTTGTTTTTGTTTTGTTTAACAGGCATTGCTTTTCTTGATTTCCTGGCTTTAAAATTATTTAATGGGTTATTATTGTTTGCTAATAAGGTCAGAAGGGTCCTGCTGGATCAGCCCCACTAAAAAGCTACCTTATACAGTGGTACCTCAGGTTACAAACTTAATTCGTTCCAGAGGTCCGTTCTTAACCCGAAACCGTTCTTAACCTGAGGTGCACTTTCGCTAATGGGGCCTCCCGCGTTGCGATTTCCGTTCTCATCCTGGGGCAAACTTCGCAACCCGAAGTAAGTAACTACTTCCAAGTTAGCGAAGTTTGTAACCCGAAGCATTTGTAACCCGAGGTACCACTGTAATGAGTAAGGTCAATGGTCCATCTAGCTCAAGATTGACACAGACTGGCATCAAGCAGTAGGAAATCTCTCCCGGCTCCACCTAGTGATTCCACCAGGAATTGAACCTGTGTCACCCGAGCATACAAAAGCATATGGCCTTGCCCAGCCCAGCCCCATCTGGTCCTCAGTGGCCAACCAGATGCCCCCAAAGGGAAGCCCACAAGCAGGGCGAGAATACATTAGCTTCGCTCCTCACTTGTGATTCCCAGCAACTGGGATCCAGAAGCATTTACTAATTCTGAGGCCAGAATACAGCCATCTTTGTCCTTCCTAGAGTGTGTATCTGGAGACAACAGTTTCCCTCTGGATCTTTCCCTTCTACCAGGTTTCGGTTTTGCCCACAATATCTATGCTCCCCTCTAAGACAAAGAGCTCCAACTTATCCATCTTGTCTCAGAGGCTTCTAGCATTACATCGTTATCACTGGGAGCCTCTGGGAGGAACCCAGGGATGGAAGCATTTAAAAGAAATCAAAAGAGCCCAAATGCCCAGAGACTGCAGGGGAGAGAAGGGCACGTGGTCCTCTTGGGACAAACCTCCTTCCCTCAAGCACCTTGGACCAGGGCCAGGAGAGGGACACATGGTACCTGCTGCTCTGCTGCTTGGCTATCAGCTGCAGCTCTTGCCAGCTTCGCCATTTGCTGCTTTTGCTGCCAGATCTGGAAGATAAATTGGGCACCTGCGGCTCTTTCATGGCAGCCATGGCCTGAAAGCGAGCATCTAGCTCAGGGGATCCTCAGGCAGGCCAGCCAGCCATGAGGGTTTTCAGACAGGGAAAGCAAGGTGTGAATGCCAGAAGACATCAGTGGGCTCCCAGGGGGTCTTTCCAAGCCTTCCGTCCTGCTGACTTGGCTCTCTGCTCTCTCTAGCACCAGGCCTGCCTCCTCCACTAGGGCTTGCTACATTTCCAACTCTTGCACAGCCTGCCTGCGTTCAGATGCCTGTGGGCAAGGAGCGTAGGCTTGGGTGAGGCCCCCAGCATGGCTCTGTGGGATGGGATGGCAGCTCACAGGGGGTGGGGATAAAACAAGCTCTGTGGCTCCCACTGCCTGCCACTCTACCAGGTTTCTGCCTGCCCCCAAGTCCTTCATTCTGGGGATGGGGTGGGGGACTCCCATGCACCCCCCTGTCCAGGTGGTCCAGCACTCTATACCTGCTCCCTGGTTCCCTGCAGGTCCTCCTGCTGCTCCTGGACTTGGATCTCCAGCTGGCAGATGAGGCCTTCCTGGTCAGTCATTTGCTGCTGCAGGGCGCTGTGGGTCTCCTGGAGTCTGTGCAGTGCCTTGCTCTGCTCCACAGCCTGGAAGGGAACACAATGGCATGAGGGCCTCCTCCCACTCCCTCTGGGTCTTTGGCAGGGCTATGAGCTCCCTGCCTCAGCCCTGAACCTGACTACTTCACTGGGCAAACCTGGCACCCTTCCAGGTCAATACAGGACTGCCTCTTCAAACAGAAATTGCACTCAGATGTGGAGGGGCTAGAGGAGAAAGGGGCGCCCACTTGCAGAACGCCCTCTGCAGGGAAGCTTGCCTGGGGCCACATCTGATGTCTTTCTGGTGCCAAGCAGAGACCTTTTTAAAAAAATTAGCCCAGCACACCATCAGGCTGGTCTCAACCTAGCATAGCATTTTAAAAAATGATGCTATTGTTTCTCTTCTGAAGAGCCACCTCCTCACTCATGAAGTGCTGGGAACTCTGACTGCGTATCTCAGTGCAATATTCAATTGAAGGTCAGTGAGAGGCAACCCCACTGGAAAGAAGCACAGACCTCTTGATGGGGATGCTTCCTTGGCTTAATTGGGAGCATCAGTGAGGAAGCAGGGAAGGTACTCCCAGCCCACGCAGCCCACAGTCACTCTTGCATTTGCACACATGCCTCTTGGGGGCAGTTCTCATGACCTACAGGTAGAGGAGGCTTGGGTCAGCCATGAACTCCTGTGCAAAATGAATACAGTCATTCTGGAGGGAAGGGCGAGGAGGCCATAGGGGCCGAGAAGGCAGGGATGATGGCAATCTCCTGGGCAAAGGCCAGAAATGCAGATGGAGGCCACCCACTTTCAGTGGTCGGAGGACCACCTGTCCTGGCAGAAGCCTCTTGGTCTGCCAGGGAGGTGGCCAAAACAGATGCAATCCAAAGAGCCTTTAGAGGAAATGGACCTGTTGTGGCTCTTGGAAGCACTAACCTTCTTTGCCAGATGCAAGACAGGCCGACCGCTTTCCACCGGGGCCCTCCCTGCTCCTCTGCCACTCCAGAAGCAGAGGAGGAAGCTGCCTTGGCTCCCCTTTTGTGGCCCTCCTGCTCTCTCTGCTCAGCCACTAAAGAAGAAGTTGTCGGCAGTGAGGTTTTAATCCCTTCTTCCTTGCCAGCTGCAGGCCCAGCGGAGGATCAATAGTGTTTAGACAGCCAAGGAGATCCCTTTCCCTCCTAAAGCACCCGATCAATAGCAGCCTTTCCCCTCCTTTCCCCCTCCCTCCACGCACGAAAGAACAAGCGTCAAAGAACCGGCGCCTTTGGGCTGATTGGGATGCCCAAAGGCAAGGAGTGGTTGCTGGCCATATGCGCCCACTGGGAATCACAGTGCAAGTTCTGGCTGCTTCAGACCCAGCGGGTCCAAAGAGACATGAGGTCTCATTTCTGGGCCAGATCCTGAGTCCAGAGTGCTCCCGAGAGCTGCAGGAGTTACTTCATTTCCAAACTGCAGCATGTGGGATGGTCAGCTAAGCCACCTCAGGAAGAGGCAGAACAACATCCTCCTCATCACATCCTTCCACAGGGAGGGCTCCAAGCCCCAGGCATCTTATTCCCTAGTTCTCACGCTTTGTATGGCTGGACCAGTCCAAGGTAAAGGACAGGCAATGTTGTGTGAGGCTGGTGTGTCACCTGGGAGCACTGCCACTGCAACTTGTGGAGAAGGATGCTGAAAGCAGGAGGCACCTGGAGGAGCCTGCAGCGCCAAGCAGGAGGCACGTCCCACCCACCCCCTTGCTGTGGAGCGACTCAGGCAACGGCAAAAAGCCACCGAGGAAATCCCGCCTCCCTTTAATTGCTGCCTTCATGTTATTCTTTTCAAGGCTGTGTTAATTGAAATTAAACAGCTGCCACGTTCTGGCTGGGACAAAAGCTGTCTCTGCTCTGCTCCTTCGTGATTTAATGAAGACTGACACGCGGTGAGAAAACAACAACGGCTCACATCTTCCCAGATGCCAACAAAGCGTGGGGAGGGAGCAGGGGGCTGCCTCTCCCCACCCCAAAGAACCGCATCCCTCGGTTGGAACCGCACCCCCAGGCCACAGGCCACATTACCTCTGAGTTCTGGGCAGCTCTTAACACACCACCAGCCTTAAGGAAAGACGTGGGTGTATCAGGTGGCAAGTGCCAGGTGCCCTGTGCTTGCCATGCCAGGCACAGACCTGTGAACTTCATCCTCAGGTGTGCTGCTGCTGGCTTGTGCCATCGCTCCCTGGTGTGTCCTCTTGGGAGGATGGAGCCTGTGTGGTTCACTCATTGCCTGACCTTGAGTGCTCTTCACATCCCCAGTCAACCCCAAGCTGGGCCTCTTCTTTTCTACCAGAAGGGGTTCCCCTGTTGGCACTTAGCCAGCATATTGGGCAAGTGGGGTGGTGTCTGACCTAGGCAAGAGGGAGACTCCTGACTTGGCCTTGGCCTGAGAGGTTGCTGCTGCTCTGTTTGGTCTGGGCAGTCCCACCCTGAGTTGTTGGCTCAGTGGGCCCCACTTGGCCCCACAGGGGCACAGGGAGCACTTTCACGTCTGCCACGGGCATCTGTTGCTTCTGGGCCAAAGCACACAAGGAAGGCCTTCAAGGGCCTGCTCACAGGATCACAACTTGCTGAAGGGTGAGGAAAGTGTACTGCTGTCTGCTTGGGGATTTCACCATTGTGTGGAAAGAGATAGATCAGGGGTCAGCAACCTAAGGCCCATGGGCCACAAGCGGCCCATGGGGATCATTTAACCAGCCCACGGATCCCCACCGCCCGCTTGGTCGGCTCCTATGCACCGCGCTGAACTGGCGTGGAGCAGAGTGGGGACCGCCTTCCGCGATGCTGGCCAACTTCCCATTGGCTGCAGGAAGCTCCTGCAGCCAATGGGAAGCTGGGCACGCCTCCTCCACACTGGAAGGAGCGCCAGAAATAGTGTTTGCATGTGTGTGAACACTCCGGCCCACTGAGACATCTCCAGGCTTGTGAACCAGCCCAAGCCACAAAACTTTGCCGACCCCTGAGACAGATGAAAAGAGAAGCCCGGGACAAGGGTGTGGGGCACCTAGCTGGCTGGTTAGATGGTGGGCTGATCCCACCCGGGACCTTGTGTGCTTCCCGTGTCAGAGGCTGTATGAAGCCTCTGAATACCACTTACAGGGGAACCCAGGCAGGCAGAATGCTGTTGCCCTCAGGTGCACATCCCTCACAGGGCATCCGGCTGGCCACTATTAAGAACAGGAGGCCTCCATTGGTCTGATCCAGCAACCAGGCTCCTCTTAAACCTGGGTCTCAATGACAGACTTGGATCCTGAGCCTTTGCTACTCCTCGTGTCTTCAAAAATGGGAAGGAGAACCCCCTTCCTCCCCTCTTCTTCACAAACGGGCCTGGCAGGCACAGCACTGTTCCGCACAGCAAAATATGCAAAATGACGCATGAGCACAGACCTCATTAACACCCGCCTCCAACATCATTAAGATGTTTCCAAGAAAATTAATTGAGAGACTCATTAAAAATAAATTAAGAAAAATGTGTTGCAGAGCGCTTGCTCTGAGCTCGTAAATCACAGCTCGAAGCTCCGGGCTGCTGTGCAGACAATTAACGCTGGCCAATTTGTTTTACCCTGACTGCGAAAATTAGAAAGCAGACGTGGAGATTAGATTAGGGGTGTCTGTCGAGCGGAACTCAGAGTGCATATTTTAGGATACAAAATGGAAATTAGGAAAACAACAAAGGCCAGCCAGATTTTAGTCCATCCGAGGGGCTGATGGGCAGAGATGGGGAAGGGCAGTAAGAATCAGGCTTGGCTGGTGGAGGGCAGCCCCCCCCCCCCGCAAGATGGTAGCTATCAGGGGCCGGTTTGTGCAGAGATACCAGCTGCCCACCACACAGCATGGAGGGAAGGGGGTTCCCAGCCCTTTGGGCTGCAACACATGTTCCAATTCCCCCAGCAACATGAACAGAAAGAGTCTCTGTCCTGCACTCAGGCCCCTCCCAGCTCTCCTGGAAGTTAGTTACTGGAAGATCTGTAAAACAAGTCTCAGAGGTCTCCAACCCCAAAGACTGCTTGATGCAGGAAGCGGGAGACCAGCCCTGCTACAGCAACTCCCACGCAGTCTAGAGAAGCACGTGATCCTCTGGGCACCCCATGGGCCTTGGGACAGCACACCATGAATTTGTTGGCTGACTTGGTACGCAAGTCAGAGAAGAAGGAAGGGAGGCAGCTTGTCCTTAAGCTCAATCCTACACTCTGGCCCTTGGCATAGCCCTTGCCCAGGCTGGAGGAGGCATTTTCTTGCCCATCTCGGGACTGCAGCCTGACCTGAGGCTTTCAGAGGCTCTTGCAAAGTTTAAAGAATTCCGGAAGCATCAGCACAAGGAGGAGCAAGCTGCCTGTGCCAGGAAGAGGCTTGATTGAGTGCCAAGGAAGACAGAATGGCCCTCTCACCCACCCCAACCCAGGATTGGCAGCCACCCCCAAGTACCCAAAGAAAGAAGAAGAGAAGAGCTGATGATGAAGTCGTTTCTGTACTTCAAAAGTCAGGCAGCTGCCAGAGAGGCAGGCAGAGTGTTAGAGGAGGACAATGCAAAAGGAAGAAAATGGCAGAAGAGTCTCCACTGAAGGAGTAGTTGAAGAGGTGACATTAAACTCAAAAAGGAATTAGAACGGGGGGGGCACTAGGGGGCGCATTGAAAGATGGCCGACAATACCATCTCTCCGACCCACACAGGGTAATTAAGAGGCTGTTATGGGAGTAGGCAGCCTCCCTTGTTGCCCCAAGGAAATGGGGAACACTGCCCTTGCCTGCTGTGCCCATAAATCACCCCCTAATTCGAAAGAAGGGGGTGAGGGCCCTAGGCAGAATGCCCCCGTGTGGACCTCGGCTCTCCTGGACGCTGTCTCTGATCGCGCACTAGTTGCAGCAATTTGGAATAATTAATTACAAAAGAAGCAAATGCACATATTTCAAGTGAAGAAGGGGAGTGAAGTCTGCTAATTTAAGTGACCTCTGCGAAAGAAGATGACGGGCTGGAGAAACAGGAATATTTTACGATGAAGATACACCAAAGGGCGGGGTATGTTGACAACGGGCTGAATGGGGGGGGGACCTTTTTTACTTTCCTTCTATGTGATTTACAAGAACCCCTCCTCATTAGAACCGTCGGTTGAACTGACCCAAGCAGGATGATTAAGGTCTGTGTGGAGATAAACTTTAACCAAAAGTATGCTTTATGGAGACCGAGAAGCAATAAGAGCTTCTGGGAATGGGGCAGCAATTAATTCGGAGTCGCCATCTTGCCAAAGGATTTATAGCCGGGAGGAAGAACGGATTTGTTTTCAGACTGCATTCCTAGTGAATCTCCTCAGAGGTTTTGAGAAAGGAGGCAGATTGGTGAAGACTAATGACGCTAAGACTGTTTTGATGTATGGAAGTGATGTTATATGGAAAACATCTGGATATGGCTACTGGATAAAAAAAATAATATCCACGCAGGATTACAAACTGTTCTAACCAGCTTGCGGAGACTATCAGAGGTCACAAAGAGAAAGGAAAAATATATGAAAATAACAACAAGAGATGTGGAAAAATAATAAGAAAGGACTGGATAGTACTGTGAACATCATAAGGTTAGATTTGTGGACATTAAAACAGCAGTAAGAAGTAAGAAGTTGATTGGATCCCTTCGGAACTTGAAATATGGGTACCCCTAAAAAAAAATTAAAATTCGGCTGTGTAATTTGGAATTTATGTAATTTAGTTTGATTTGATGTGATTGGTCGGTTAATAAAAAAATATTCTTAAAAAAACCCCAAAAAGGAATTAGAATGAATTATCTAATTAAGCATACATTTCACAACAGATCACTGGGGTCAGGTGGCATCAACCCAAAAGGTGAATGGGACTGGAAGACAGCCAAACACAGCACCCATTTTTCTTTTTTTTAACAAAAGAAAACTGAGGAGGAATCCAGAAAGTCCAAGGCAAACATCTAGACAACAGAATTAAGCCGGATGAGATTTCATCCTGTGGTGAAAGTCTTGCTCCATCATAATGCACCAAGAGAAGTGGTGGACGGGAGGAATGAGCAGGTAGCATTTCCTAAGGAAAGGAGTCAGCAGTGTCATTTCAGAGAAGCCCTGAGCGCAGATCTCAGCGTCTTCCTGCCTTACTTTGTGGACCACCATGGCTGGCCTAGAGCGCTGGCAGCTTAGCACTGAAGGGCCAAAGAACTGCTAATTATTACTAAATCCAATACTAAGGGGTGCTTGAGACTCAGGCCACTGGGGGTGGGGGGTGGGGTGGAAGGAATGCAGTAAGATTAGAAAGAAGTTTAAGGGGCTGTGAGCACAACCACAACCACACACCTATAATCCCTCATTGCCTCTGGTACTCTTTGCTCGCTTCTGGCTGGTGTCTGGAGAACATTTTCAGGGCCCAGCTACAGTGGTGGAGGGTGGCAGGAAGCCCTGTGGAGCAAAAAATCTTCCTAGCAAGGGCCCCCTGTTTGATGCAGCAGATGATGTAAATAACTCACCCACCCCTGGCCAAGAGTCATAAAAGCAATGGGAACCTGTGCATAGCTGCCTCCATTTTGGCTGCAGTTAGTAATTAATACAACTCTTGCCTGTCCTTTCCTGCACATTGGCAATGCTGGGGGTGGGAGGATTGGAGTTCCTGAAAAGGACAGCAGGGGTCTCCCTCAGCCTTTGCAAGCTCTGCCTCGGCCGTTCCCCCACACCCCACCGCATCTACTGCATAATTTCAAAATGGCAGCTTTTTGAAAATTCACCTTGATTGCCAGACATGAGAAGTGACTCATCCCGCAGTGACTGTCTGGCAGAGGGATGGGATCAGACAGCAGACAATGAGGGACGGGACGCATTAACAGTGTCTATTACAGAGCCCTCAAAAATACCTTTGTTCTGTCAAAGATCCCATCATTTGCTAGTTGTGTTCCTCTGAAAGCAGGGAATTAAACACACACACACAGATTCTGACACACACACCCTCCCAGGGATGCTGTGGGGAGAGGGGGAAAGAGGCAATGCTGCCCCATATCTGTGGATTCTCAAAAGCCAGAAAGAAAAGACGGCAAGTTGCTCCCTGCAAATTCAGCAGCTGACAGGCACAGAATAAAAGGCAGCCATCCGCAGCTCCATTCCCACCTAGAGCAGAGCCTCCTCACCAGAGGCAGAAGACAAAACAGGGCTCGTCCTCTCAGCCACTGGACCTCCTGGTAGAAGCCCAGCACTTGCCTGTCCCATTGCCCTCCCTCCTTCCCAGGGCTGGGGAGCTTCAAGGAAACCTTGACTGGGGAAGCAGTCAAAACTCACACTTGGCACCTCTGTTTTTGAAGGAAATGGCAGGCAGTTCTGAATGCAGGCATGTACACACCTCTGCCATGCCACACTGGCTGCAAGTGCATGCCTTGAGCAGTCACAGTGACACACCCCCTGGCTGGTGCTCAGAGACAGGAGGAGGAAGGGAGGGTGGGGAACTGAGCAACTCCAGCAGTCCAAGCATGGCAAGCCAGATGTGCTCAGTGCCGGACATTTCGACTCCCTCCTTCTGTCAGACTGACTGATGCACCACATAACCCCAGCTCAATGCTTCTGGTGCTGTGAGGACCATGACCATGTGGTGGAAGGCAGGAAGGCAGAAGAGTAGCTGCTCAAGCACCCTTCCAACCCTGAAGGGCGACTCCATGGCCTCCTAGTGATCAGGCTAGCCCCTACCTGCCTCTCTGAAGAACTCCTTTCTTCTCATGCTTTACTGAAAGCAAGCATCAAGGAGAGCTGATACTAGTGGACAAGCTGGCAGCTCTTGGAGCATCCTTCTCTCACCCCAGCCCTTCACAACCCTTTGCCTCCACAGTACCTCTGAGAGGGCCAAGCTGTATTTGCTCCTCCAGGTAACTGCTTCCGCTTCTGGTGCCGCCAGCCGAGCTGCTGCTCTTTCTGTCTGAAAGAGAAGACCAGACACACAGCTGGTAAAGAGGCTCACAATCCCCCTGGGAGCAGCGAGGGCAAGTGAAGCCCCTCGAGAGCCTCCTCTGCCCTTCATGATTCCAGATTTACACACATCACAGTTGCTATTACTTTTTTTGGATCCTGTCGTTCTGCTAAACAAAAATATCTAAGGTGCCCAGTCGCATCCTGGTTAAAGCCAGGAAGCCATGAAAAGGAGGAGGCTGCGGAGGAGGAGGTAAGAGGAACAAAAGAATGGGAAATGCACCATTGTTGGACTATTAGCAAAATATGTAACTTCTCACTGAAAATCAACCTTGTGGCAAGAGGACTGGAAGGTAGCCAAAGTAATACCAATTTTGGAAAAAAAAGGGCTGAGGAACTTGCAGAGCTGTAAGCCGAACCTCTGTCCCAGGTAAAGTTGGGGGAGCATGATGAGGCTGGCAATACAAGCGTGTGGAAGAACAAGCCCTGCCAAGAAATGATCAGCATTGCTTGTGCAAAGAGTATACCTGCTTCAAGCACCTTTCAACCACAGCGCACAGTGTACCTGGACTTTCAAAAGGCCTTTGATGAAGTTGCTTACCAAGATGGGTCATGGGGCCGGAGGACAAAATCCTCTTGTTTGGATCATATAGTAATGAGAATGAAAAACAAGAGGATTTTCATGAAGAATGGAATCAAGCCAAAAGTCTCCTCACATATTATACTGGGACTAGAGCTGTGTAACAATTCATAAATGATCTGGAGTCAGTGGTGAAGAACGAAGTCAGCAGGTTTATAACGGGCTGTGAAATCCCAAGAAGCCTGGAAAGTGCTTGAAACAAATCCCTCCAACTGATCAGCAGGTGACAGTTAGTATAACACAGTGACTCACATCAGGAGAAAAAAAATACTTAAATTGTCTACCCCAAAAAGAGTTCTGCAGGCTCCAATGGAAAGCACCCCTGAAAAAAAGAAACTCTGGGTGCTGGGCCAGTGAAAATGGTGGCAGGGCTTCAAAGAGAAAGTTTCGTATTGACTGCATAGCATCCATAGGGGGCCAATAACTAGAATATAGCTGGTGGCTCTGGCCACCAATCCCAAAAAAGAAATGTGCAGAGAGGGAAACGAAAAGGACCAGGAAGCTGAAGCACTTCTCTCAATGAGAAAAGGCAAAAGCATTTAGACAAGAAATTCAGTGGGTGGCATTACAAAATTATGAAAGTAGAGCAATAAATAGAAACTATTCTTTCTCTCAAAACACACTTTTGCACTTGGAATATCTACCAAAACTGATTTGGAGAAGAACATGCAAAGAGAAGAGTCAGTTTCACAAGAGACATCATTAAACGTGCAGAACTCTCTTCCTTATCCACCACATAGAATCACAGAATTGGAAGGGATCCCAAGGGTCATCTAGTCCAACCCCCTGCAATGCAGGAATCTCAGCTAAAGCAACCAGGACAGATGGTCATCCAACCTCTGCCTAAAAACCTGCAATGAAGGAGAGCATACAACCTCCTAAGGGAGAGCGTTCCACCTCTGTGATGGGCAGGCAAGAGCCTGGTTCACAGGCAGCCTCCTCTGACCCTCTCCTGCCTTTGGCCCTGTCCTGCTCCAGGTCCTGCCTTTGAAAATCTCCCCTCTCTGTAATGAATCAGTGGGTGGGATAGCGGGGCTCAAAGAGTCATAGGCAGCCTTTGCAACTACTGCTCCCCACCCCAGCACACAAAACTAAAGGGCCTTCGACTGAAGCAGCATTAAAAAACCCAGCCAGGTACTTTACGATACTGAGAAAAATGCCTGAAGGAAGAAAGAAACAGCACTTTTGTTCTGCCCCAAGAGGAGACCTGCAGTTGGCAGCTCTGCCTTCCCCTGGATGCGGAGAGGCTGCCTTCCTGCCATGGCTCTATGACTGGATGCTGGGCTCAAGCAGCAGCAAAGGGAACATGAACTGGAATCCCAGCTCATTTTCCCAAGGGGCTTCTCTGGAGGGCTCTGCTTTGTAAGCAGCAGTGGCTCCACTTTGGGCTGTGTCCCTGGAAGCACCCAACCACCTGCCTGCCTGGAGTATGGCATCAGAGATATGGTGCCCAGCCTGTCTGAGGGCCTGGCAGAGGGGCAGGCCAAACATGGTGGCCAGTATGGCGGAGGGCAAGGCATGCAACCACATGGCACGTCTGCTTTTGTTGGTTCCCCCCTTAGCGTGAGTGTTGCCTGCATTGTTCTGTTTTGTGGTGTCGGCCTGCAGCACACTTGGAAGCGGCCTTGGCAGTGAACCCAGGAGGGCACAGTGCAGAGCCACCCTCTCTCCTGTCTTGGCATGGCCACCCACTGGCACCCCCTTCTCTCAGTAAAGAGCAGGACAATCCCACCTATCTTCCCTTCAGGTCTTCTGGAGGCAGATGTGACAAATGCAATAAAAGAACAGCCCTTCCTGCAATGGAAGAAGAGATCACAAGGAGACAAGGAGCAGAAGTTTACCTGTTGTCCAGTCAAACCTACCAGCGCCTTCTCCTTGCCGCTTCTCTGGGCTGCTTCTGTCTCCAAGCATGGACTCCTTTTGCAATCTTTGAGGCTGGACGCCAGTTTCTCAATCTAGTAGGGAAGCAGGTGGTGGATTAGAGGGACCCTCCGTCACTCCCAGGCCCCTCCTGTGCCTGTCCCCTAATGTACTCCAGAGAACTCACAGGGGTGTGTGTGAGCTTTGAGGGTTTCCTGTGGGAAGGAGGAAGGAAGGAAAAGCCCAGAGGAATCAGCTACAACCTCAACTGAGAAGGAGCTTTCATTCTGTTCCTCCTCCTCTCAAACACAACATTGGCTCTTGTCAGGGGTCAGAGGAGGGGTGAAAGGGAATGTGGGGGTCAGACGGCCAGCTGTGCTGCTGGCTGGCATCCTGCCTGACGTTTGCTCACCTCCAACATCTGCTCCAGCTTGTGGGCTCTCAGCACCTCATTCTCACCTTCTGCTTGGGCCAGCTGCCTTCGACACTCGCTGAACTGTCGAAGATGGAACACACACACAGCGACATACGTTAGTTGCAGGACTATTCCTGTGTAAAGGCTAGTGAAAGGGGAACAGATGGAAAACTCCACCCACTCTGGCTGGACTCCACTCCATAATATACCAGGCAATGCCACAACTTTTCCCACCTCACCTTGCCTATGACGGTAGGGGGCAACTGCAGCTCCCCCACCCCCAGGAGCACGCTTCCAGATATACTTGCGGTGACCATTGTGGTGGTTGCCATGTTCTAGCCTTTGAATGTTGATTATACAAACACTGAGGGAAGGAGGCTTTGCTTCAGCCACTGGGCAGTGCCTGGTGTGCACTTTGTGCCCTGTGCTCTCCACATTTCACAGGGGACCACCTCCTGGGAAGCCAAGCGGCACCTATGATGCTGTTCTGCAGATTCCGGCCACAACATAATAGACACGTGGGGACTTTGAAAACCAGAAGACCCATCAGGTAGCAGTTGAAGAGCATATCTGTTAAAAGTCCTCAGGGCAGGAACAGTACCATGCAAGCAGTGCCGGTCACAAAAAGGCCCCCAGAGCATCAAACAAGCAGCTGATGTCCCTAAGCTCAATAATTCTTCCAATGCAGCCTTCTAAACCCAGAGGTGGAGAGGGAGGAGCGCCACCACCTGAGAACAGCACCCACCTTTCCTTCGCAGAAAGCCAGAGCTGACTTGTCCAGAAAAGGAAAAGGGACAGAAACCATATGCACCTGACTTACTGCAGCCAAAAACCAGGGGTCAAGTCTCCGACACCTCCCCTGCATGATTGAGCATCCGCCGTCTCAGGTCAAACACAAGACAGAGCCTGGGAGCTCCATCAGGCCCTCATCCAGGGGCAGCAGATGTTTCTCCCCCCCCCCCCCCGGCAACAAAGGAAAAATATTTAACTCTGCTGCCAGGGGGGAAAGGCAAGTGAGGAACGTGCAATTCAAGCAGCTCCCCTGTGGACACACACCTGCTATTGGGGACACACTCCAAGCCCAGATCCACTATCCACACTCCAGAGCAGGAGGCCACCCCAGCTGCCAACACCCTCAAGATCCTGGAGACAAAACCTAAAGCTGCCAATACGTTCCTGGGCCTGGAGGGCAGAATCCCAGCCCAGCTTTTTAACGGAGTCCACAAGAGTAGCAGCCATAACTGAGGCTCCTCCAGGTGCATTTCTCTTTCTCCTCCTCCTCCACACAGATCTATACGGCGGCACAGCCAGTGGCAGGAAGGAGATGCTGCCAGGGAGGATGAGGGGGGCACTTGAAAGGCTGGCACCAAGGCTGTCTCCACCAGACAGTACCCATTTGGTGAGCCCAGATCCAGGCATCTGACAGTCCGCCCTCTTCATTCTGCCATGGTTTCTCTCTCTTCCAGTCACCTCACTGCAAGCTCAGCAAGGAGGAGGAAGAGGAGATCAATATACCGAACATCTGCTCCATTACAGCAGCCTCAACAAGGGGCTGGCTAGACCCGGCTAAGCAGCAGCAGCGGCGGCAGCTTTTCCCTCCTCTTCCTGCTGCTGCCCTGGCTGGCTTCCCTCTTCTTCTTCTTCTTCTTCTTCCTCTCCTCCTCCTCCTCCTCCCTGGCACTCCCGTACCTGGTTCTGGGATCCCTCCTGCTGCTGCTTGCTGGCCTCCAGCTCTCGCTCCAACTGGAGGACTCGGATGCAGCTCTGTTCCAGCTTTGCCTGTGCCTCTCTCTGCTTGCTCTGCAACTCATAGATCTTCTGCTCCTGAGCATCCAGCTATTGACCCGCCCAGGGAAGAAAGGGAAGAAATTGGGGGGGAGGGGGGAGGAAGAGAGAAATCAATTAGTATTAAAGGGGCTTTAACAAAACAGCATAAAGCACAGACCTTGGGTGGGCAGGTGGGAAAGGGAAGCGCTGCTTGCTTGCCTGCCTGTGGGGATGGGGGGAACCAATATTAGCAGGCCAGGAGTTCTGCTGGGGCCCAAGGAGGGCCCAAAGCCAAGACACCTTCCCGTTGCCTCTGTGCAGCCGCCACGTGAGAGAGGGGAGAGAGGGGTCTCGGGTACCTTGTCTGCCAGGCTGTCTCTCTCATCCTGCCCAAGCAGGAGCTGGCTCCGAAGCCTCAGGGTCTCTGCGGCTTGCTGCTCCAGCTGAAAGGGGTTTATACAGGAAGGGAGGGAGGAAGAGAGGATTGCGAATGTCAACCAATAAGCAGGGAGAAGACGACAAGACTCAGGGTATTGATCTGCTAGAGCGGCTTGTGCTGCTGCAGCCCCAAAAGCCTTGGGAAGGGAGGGGGAGATACCCCAGACAGGACAGAGTGGAGGCAGAGGCCAAGGGGTGTGAGGAGGAAGCCTGGAGGACCTGGCAATGTGCCAAGTGGGCATCAGCCAATGCTGTGACAGTCCTTCCACTGGAGCTGGTGAGCATTGTGTCCTGGCTTCTGGGGCAGTTGTCTGGAGGAAGCTAGACAAGCTGCAGCAATGCCAGGCCTAACCCTCTTTATACCTTAGAGCAGCATAGTGGTGGGGATAATGGTGCTGCTCTGGCCTCTAGAAGAAAAAGCTCTTCCTGGTGGCCTCTCCATCCCCACCCCATGCCAGAGGGCTTGCCAAGTGGTCCCTCAAAGGTGAAAAACACCCAAAAAGGGGCTGGACAGGGTTGTAGAAATTCAAAGAACTCCAAGCTTGAGTCGCCACGTCAAATGGGCACCCTGAACCTCCCCAGCCTCTGAGGAGTCAGAATCACCCAGGCCCTGTTGTCTTGGGCTGGGGGCTGTGCTGTGCTGATGGCCAAAGATCTTTAGCTCTAGTTTCAGGTGCTTGGTGGATCTGGATGAGGAGAAGCAGTTCTCAAAGGACCCAGCTGCTGGAGCACAGTAGCTGCCCAAGGAAGAGAAAAAGCCAGAGGGTCACTGCCTACGATGCAAACGGAACAAAGGGAATTAGCTCCCACCCATTTTGTGACTTTACAAGGGGGAGAGGTCTGGCCATGGCCATGAGCCAAGGTGGCTCAGAGGCCAGGCAGTGAGATGGGCTGCAAGGGAGGGCTAGAGCATTCATGTCTTGCTTGTGGGCTTCCCATTCTCGCTGGCCACAGTGAGTCACCTGAGCCTCTGACCTGGTCCAGCAGGGCTCTTACGTCTTGCCTGGCAGAGAAACCATCCATTTAATGTCCCTCAGGATTCTCCATCCACAACAGGGGCAGAGTGGTTGGCAGCCTCCAGATCGTCAGGAGGAAGGAAGTTCCCCACCCCCAGGGTGGGGCGAAAGGCTGTCTCAGCCACGGCAGTACAGAAGATGCCTCCTCCTCCTGACAAGTAGGCTGGGTCATCTCTCTCTCTCCCCCCCCCCCTTGTCCCCAGCTCCCCACACATGCATCCATTCTCCTGCTGTAAAGAAGGGGGCAGCATCTTTGGGGCGAATCCCCTCCTATTTAAGCGGAATCAACTCTGCTATTTCTTTTTTCTTTTCCTTTCTGTTCTGTTCAGAAGCAATTACTTTCATGTCATTTCTGGAGACATTTGCAGGGAAAGCAAGAGCCAGATTATCCGCCCCACCCCCATCCCCAATGGCTTCTGCAGTGGAGGCGAAATATTAAATTAAATGAGGTGTCTATGAAGCTGCTGCGGTTTCAGGTCAAAGACGCCACAGAAAGCCGTGTGCTCTGCTCTGCGCCTGTATGCAAATGGCTGCATTAAAACCGCGGATGTCAACTTGCAACACGTCTCTTCTGCTCCTGGATGATCAAAGCTGATTGCTGAGGCAATTACTGCAAAAGAAAAGAAAATCACGGCCCTACTGCTCCTCCCTCGGCTCTGAGAGTTTAATTGTTTAGCCAAGCTGAAACCGTACCCCCGGCTCCCTTGCGCACATGGCTGCTCCTTGTCTTGCAAGGTACGCGTGAACACCCTCCTTCCTTCCAAGCTCTGCACACAGGGCCAGTCGGCAGCAGCAGCAGCCACAATGCAGAAACATGGATCCCGGTGGTGGCAAGCAGGCTGAGGGGAGATGCTGCCAGTTTGCCCCACCAGGACCTTGCCTTCTTTGTTAATCAGCCCATGTGCACACTCAAACCGGGGGGGCCTTGGAGAACCCCCAGCGAGCAGAGAGCCAGCACCTTCCCCAGCTGGAGGAGGTTGCCAGGCTGGCAAAGAGGAGCACCTTCCATGTGCCAAAGGAGTGGGGAGAACATCAGCCCTGCCTCATCACCCTCTCTCTGCCACATGGCAAAGATCAGGCAGATCCTGCCTTGGCCTCTCCCTCCCCTCTACTCCTTGGCCTGATCCTTGGCCACTCCCATTCTAGCTGTCCGCTTCCAACCTTCTCCCTTCTCTGGATCTCTTTTGCCACATATACATGCAGAGAGAAAGCACAATAATGGCTTCCTAATGAGTCAAGAAGAGCTGGGTGGCTCTGCTTTACAGGTTCAGTAGGCAGAGGCCAGCTGGGTTGGGTGTAGCAGGTTGCACTCAGTCTGGGGGGGAAAGCAGCAGTGGCAATGCCCACAAACAAGCACATACATTCCCCACCCCTCTGCACAAAGGATGCCTCAGGGGAGACCAGGGCTTCCTTTCCCTCCTTTAAGCCTGAAATATTAGCCGTTTTCTCAGACAGAAAAATCTGTTCCCTTTGTGGGTGGGGAGGGGAGCTGGCTTTGTGGACACCTCCCTGCCTCTCTCCACATTGTCGCTGAAAGGAAAATGGCCGGCGTGTGAGCTGTACAGGGAAACGGTGCTGCATGGCTCCCCCGCCTGCTTTTCCTGGCACTTCCATTCACAACTCTGGCTCAGTCTCCGAGTCCTTTGTTCAGGAAACGGCAAAGCCCTGGCTGTTTCCCTCTGAATGGCAGTTAACTTTGTCCAGTTCAGTGTTTTCTGATTGTTCGTGCTGCCTAGAGAAGCTTTGATTAAACCTCTTAATTTTTCGGCTAAGTTTTCTCTTGTAACAGGGCAAGCCCTTGACCTGGGAGCAGAGAAGAGTGGTCAAAAGAAAAATAACAAGCCAAGGAGAGGGGAGGAGCAGACACAAAGGGACAGAAGGCTGAGCGAGGAGCTGCTGAGTCCCCAGGCCAAACATCTTGCCCCCAGGGGTTGCCAGGGCTGCTTCTCCCTCCTCCTTCTCCACTCACACACCAGAATGTTTCCTGCAAGGAGAGCTTGGCACCAGCAGGAGCGCACCACACACACCACTCACATTGAGGGTCTCTGTGTGTGTGGAGTGTGTCTTTGTGCTTATTCTGCTCTACCCACTCAGAAAGGAGGAGTCATTGCCTTGGAAGGGACATGCCAATAGTGACCACAAGAACCACTCCTGTCTGGAAGCCATCCTCCTGCTTCCTCTGTGGTGGGGGTGGGGGCTGAGATGCCTGGGGCTTTTCCTGATCCATCCTTGCAGATCAGAGAGTTTTCTGCACCCAACGAGCCTCCTCTTTGGCCTGAACTGCCAAGAAGTCTCCTTTGCCTGCATCTGTCTTGAGAAAAGCATATCACCAGCACTACCTCTCCCAGCAAGCAGCTGACCATGGGGCATTAATCACCCAGGAAGGCCATGGGTGGGGAAACTGTGGCCCACTAGATGATGTTGGACTTCATCTTCCATTGCCTCAGCTGGCTTGATGATAATGGGAGTTCTCTCACTGATGCTTTGCTACCTGGTAGAATCCTTCTGATCCACCTTTAATGCTTTCTGAATTATTGTCCAAGTGTATACAAAGGACATTCATTGTATTTTTCTTTTCTGTATTCTGTTACATCTCGTTCCCCCCCAGTTTCACCCCCATCCCACTCAGAGAATGTTGGGAGGTTTTTGGCTCTGTCCAAACAATGTTTACACAAAGTCCAACTTGTGAATTGTATCTGGTCAGTATATGGATGATTACAGCCTAAACCAGTGGTTCTCAACCTGTGAGTCCCCAGATGTTGTTGGACTACAACTCCCATCATCCCTGGGCTCTGGCCTTGCTAGCTTGGGATGATGGGAGTTGTAGTTCAACAACATCTGGGGACCCGCAGGTTGAGAAAGGCTAGAAACCATGGGTAGGCAAACTAAGGCCTGGGGGCCAGATCCGGCCTAATCGCCTTCTAAATCCAGCCCACGGATGGTCTGGGAATCAGCATTTTTACATGAGTAGAATGTGTGCTTTTATTTAAAAGGCATCTCCGGGTTATTTGTGGGGCACAGGAATTCGTTCATTTTTTTCTCTTCAAAATACAGTCCAGCCCCCCACAAGGTTTGAGGGACAGTGGACCGGCCCCCTGCTGGAAAAGTTTGCTGACCCCTGGCCTAAACCAAGTGCAGGCTGCATTGAGCAGCAGCCTTCTAGAACTCCCCAGACATGCCTGCTGAGAGATCAACCCAAGAGTAGACTTTGCAGCCAATGCTTGGCCAGAAAACTCTGCCTGTGTTTCCTTCCTGCCTCTCTGGAACTGCTTGGATCCCAGGTTAGGTCCCAGGTCAATAACAAGGGACCAATTCCTCGTCAAGGTGATCCAAGGAGTGATGGCCCCCAGACAGGCTCGAAAGCAAATGCACGAGAAAAGCTCCTGCCTCTTACAACCCCTCAGTTACCAGCGCCCACCAACCCAGGATCCCTCCAGTTAAAACAAGAGGAAGCTTTTGATTAGCCTTACTGCCTTCAATCTGTACTGGTGGCCCTCAACTGTGCCTCTTCTGTCACTACTCAGGACAGAGAGAAACCTCAGGCAAAAGTGGCAAGCGAGCCCACCCCACACGTAGCACAAGCCTTACCAGCTGCGGCAGGGAGCTCAGTTGTGACTCCAGGAGGAGCTCCTCCTGCAGATGGCACGCCACCTCCAAGTCTTTCTGGGAGAGTTCGTTCTGCAGATCTGTGATGGTCTCTTGCAGTTCTTTAATTTTAGCTGCTTTCTCCAGAACCTGCAATGCACAAACCCATCATGTACCTGGATTTTGGTAAGCAGTCTGCTCTGGGAGCGGCAGAGGGTCGGGTGCTTCTGCAGTGCCAGTTTTTGAGACAAAAAGGGGAGCAGTGCAATAACATACCCTGGAACCAAGATATTTTGGGGCTGAAGCTGGAGCTTGGCAGATGAAACTCACATTCTGTTTCCACACTTGGGCAACCTCGCTGGACTCTTTTTATTCCCCATTTACTTATTCGTTAAATGTATGCCCTACCCTTCAATGGTCAACCAGCATTCCCAGTGTAGTTTACAAAAGCTAACAAAATAAAAAAGTAGAAAAACATGTATATTGCTTTTAGAAAATTCCAAGGAAAGACAAAAAGCTGTGCATCAGAGCATGAATGTCGCCCCTCTCCGCCCCAATAAAAGCACCTCCCACCATCTTCCTTTAAGTTACATTGAGTCAGGGAAGGGGGTAAAATGACACAAATTCTCTGCTTTGAGAGCTCCTACCTGGGACAGAGAGCTTCCTGGCCAGCACTGTCTCTCCCAGCAGGGAATAACATTTGTGTGGAATTGCTGAAACCATGCAGAAAAATCACGTGGAGACAGAGCAATTTCCAGCAGGCATGTCAAAGCCAAGAAATATCAGCCTGATGGAAGCGGCTGGGAAGGCTGCAAGTGGGTGTGTCCTCTTCCCCAGCTCTGTGCATTGCAAGCAGAGTGAGGTCCAAGAACATAGCCCATCCCCCTGGCAGCGCCAGGGAAGAGATGATATCAGGCACCACGTCACTGGACCCAGGAAGCGCTTTTCAAGAAAACAGAGAACAGTTTCACTCACAACTCACTTGGCCCAGGAAGAGTGGCTCACGCCTGCTTTGGGAGCGACCTTTCCAATTGGTTTTGGGAAGGGGAAAGATGAAGGTAAAATGGCAATTCCCTTAAGCACCATCCTGGGAATGGGAAATTTTAACGATGCAAAGCAGCAAGGTCAGACAATGTGTCCAGGCAGCCTAAAGGAAGCTGCTTGGAGTTGAAACCCCTTCATTAGGCATCACCTGATGACTTGTCTTCCTGAAGGCCGAGGCCTGTTTGGGCTGCGCTTCAAGGCCTCTTCCAACTCCTACTGCTGCAGCCCATCACGGGAACTATTCCTGCAATGCTATGGTCCTTGGCTCCCAGCTCTGGTGGCCCTGTGGCTGCAGCTGCTTCTCGCTTTGTGACCTCTAGTGAGAGGAGGGAGCAATCCCCATCTTCTCCCATTCTGATATTTCAAAGCCAGGCCTGCCTCTCCCTCCCATCTCCCAGCTCCACATTATTAATGAATTGGAAAGCAGACATCATTAGGTGTGGGAGACTGTTTCTTTCAAAATCTGTAGAAGCCTTCATCGGACTCCCCAGAGCCAGGCTGCTGTTCTCAACATAGTCTTATTAGCATCGCCGCCTCTGTAGCCTGCCATGCAAACTGCACTGCTCGGCACTTTCCAGCACTTGACCCTTCTGCAGATGGAATTAATTTCCTCTTTGAAGATCCAGCGGCAGGCCGTTGCAGCTGCCATTGTTGTGCTTGTTAAGGAAAGGAGCGCTCCCGTGAAGGCAGGGGCTGACCGATCATGGGCGGATGGAGGGCAAGAGAGCCTGAAATGGAAGCAGCTGCAGAAGCTTGGGAGGAAAGCCCTTCCTGGCGGCTCCTCCACAAGCAGACTTTTTTTTCCATGCAAAGCACACACAAAAGGGCTGGGTGAGCATATCTGCACATGTGACCTGCTCTGTGCTGGAGGCTCAGGGTATGTAGGCTGGAACCAGAGCAAATTAAGAAGACCTCCCATGCCCCGCTCAGAAGAGCCTGGCCTTTGGCACCCTGGGCAGAAAGGAAGCTCCTTTCACCCATCACCGTTTGTTTCATTTGGTCCCAAGTTTGATTTTAAGGGGGCTGGGAATAATCACATATGGCATTTTGTGTGGAATGGTTCATGCTCAAAGGATCCTGCACAGGATCACAGGATGGAAAGGAGTTCAGTTTCCTGGGATTGCCAATAAATGCTTCTATGTGCTGAGAACCAAGTTCTTGTGACATCTGCAGCACCGTTGAAGCAGAAGCTGCTGAGGGTTAAATCCTCACAGAGAGGAAGAGGAATGCAGCTCCCCTCCCTCGGTCATAATTTATTAAAAGTCTCACAAATAATTAAAGAAAGGTAGATTTCGCCAACCTTATGTTCCTTAGGACTATTATGAGGTGTTTGGGCAAGATTATGATTTCCTCCGCTCTCAGTCACTCACCCTTGTCTGAGTCCCTCAAAAACTTCTCGGTCCTAAAGCATGGAAGGCAGCTTTTCTGAGTATCAGAGGTTAATCCCTGTTATCTCTGTTTTCCCAGAGATAATGAGATAAACAAGATTTGTGGTATGGCTATCATTAATCACCATATAATTATCCCCATCGACAGTGTGTCAACAAGAGATGTCTAGTCTGCCATCTTTCCTCCTGGAAGTCGAGGGCGTGACTGCATTTCATTTGCCTGCCTTCTCTCAAGCCTTCATGGTTGGACCAGGTCCTTCAGTTCCAGATGTTCCACTTCCACATATGGAAGTAAGAAGTGGCTTGTTGGAGCTCCAGATTGGAGCAAAAGGGCCCAAGACTTTGTTACCGACTGACAAACCTCTACCCTTGTTGAGAGGCAGAAGTAATGCCTGAGCTCTTGGCTTCCCCACTGTGCCTCTTTCCTCCTCTGATTCTTTTCTAATGTCTCCCATGCCAAAGCAGAAGCCCGCCTGTTACGAGGAAGTTGACTGAGGATGTGAGGAATGCATTGAAAGAGATTTAGAGTCTTCCTCTCAGCTACAGAAGGCAGATCTTTCTCGGAGAGAGAACAGCATTGCTTTTTGTTGGAGATTCTCCTGGATTCTCAGACGCAAACAAGCACTGGGATGTTGATAGCTGACAGTTTCAAGATGCAGCAAGAGTAACATCCCAGGAAACCTACAGCAATTGGGCCACAATGAACCCATTTCCAGAGTCCTGAGTAATCATTGTTGGTGACTTGTGGAAGTCTGCTGGTAGTTCACCACACGTCAACCAGGGTGAAATATCAGCAGAGTATGCAGAGTCCCAGAAGAGCCTTCAGAGAATTCCTGCTCCCAGCAAAACAGCTTCTTCCAGAGTCCCCGGTTAAGGGAAAATCTCCTCTCCCAGGCCGTTCAAACTAACAAAGTGTTTATTGTCTCCAGATACAAGCAAAGCTAAACACTACTATCTGCTATATACAATTCCTCTGGTCTTTGAAGTAAAGATACATATGTACAGAGATCCACTAACACTATCACCATGCTAGCTAACACTGCTGTGTATAACCTACAGCCCCTTCCTTTGATTCTCACAGAGTCAGACCCTGGCAGCAAATAGGATAACAGCAGGTTTTGCAACAGGACACAACCATCAAAGACAGGAACATGATGTAATCAATGCCCTAGAGACTATTACACCTGGTTCTACATTCTTGAACCAATTCTTGAACCTTGCTGGTGTTGCTATGGTAAACCAGTGCACAGAAGATCCAGATGTGGGAGATGCACTTCTCAAGAATGAAGCAGATGGTGACTGCACTTTCCTTCAAGCTTCCATTGGGTGGCTGTTCCCAGTTTGCATTATTACAGAAGTTGGATGAAGCAGAAGCAAAGTTAAAACAATGAAGTGACCTGCTCTGGTATGGCATTTTGTGTGTGTGAAGGACGGTGGGATGTACAAATATAATGGAAATCTTCCCATGTATATGGGTACATCTAAAGTTCACAGGCCAGAAGAAATTAAGAAGCCAGCACCTGCTTGAGTGAGAGCCAACACATTGTCCCTTGTAAATCAGGAAAAGATGGCCCTGCATACATATATAGATAGAAATGCCTGCTCAACCTCGCCAGAGCTTTAGGGAAAGGTTTTCAGAACTGCCACACTGGTGGGCAGCTATTGGCAAACGAAGGGCAAAAGCATTCCTGCTCTCCTTCCCTTCCTTGGCCTCAAAGTGCTGATTCTGATCATCCTTCTTTCCTCCCAGGCAGGCTAGCCCAGCTAGTCCAGTGTCTGCTTGTGCTGCTGCAGCCGCCTCCAGAAAGGTAAACCCTACCTCTGCTTTCACCTTCTCCTGGGTGTGACCAGCATCTCTCAGCTGAAGATCCAGCTCACAAGTAAAGTGCTCTTTCAGTCCCCAAAGAGACTTCAGTTCTGCTTGCTCCTGTCCTGGCAGACAGTACCTACACAAAGGGAGGAAGGGAAGGCCAGTCAGAAAAGGTACAAAGGCTGCACAGAAGAATTTGGGGAAAAGGAACAAACAAATTGGTTTTAGGGAAGCGTCTGCTGTAGCTTTGCCTGGCATGCAGAATGCTTCTGGCTCAATCCCTTGTATCTCTAGCTAGGAAAGGATCAGGTGATAGGAATTGTCTTCCTTTCTCTGCTGGAGAACCTGGAGAGAACTGTCCTCAAATGGGTGGACAGACAGCCCGACCTGGTAAAAGTTATATCTCCCTCTGCTCATCTAGACCGACCACTCACTCACTCACACACTCAGGAAAGCAGTGTTCCCCAACCCCAACGGTTGTTTCTTACAAGAGGCTGCTGTGCGCATACCTTGTATACCCTGAATGGGCACCTCCAGGCATGATGTATGGCTGCAGCTCTAGCACTATTTGCCCCTGTGAGTCACCAATGAGCATGCTGTGGCCTGGAAAGGGCTCTAGGGCTTGGCTGGAAAGGTTTATAGGGTCTTAGTGCAGTGGCAAAGCATCTGCATGGTGTGCAAAAGGTCCCAGGCACAACCTCCGGGATCCACAGGTTAGGATGAAAAAGACCCTGGAGAGCAACTGCTAGCCCTGAGCTAAGCTGGACTAATAGTCTGACTCAGCAGAAGAAGGCAGCTTTCTATTTTCCTCTGGAGCCCCAACCGGCAGGCTTTGTGACCACCTCATCAAAGCAATGCCCGAGATGCTTCCCCCCACCCCACAGGATCCTTGCTGAAGTTTAATCCAGGCTCTCTGGCTTCTCAACATCCCCACACTGGGGGTGGCAGCTCCTATCTATATATGTATAGCTATTTCGGTCTGTGGGAGGAGATGTCAGCATCTTTCACTTGCTGTGAGTTCCAAGAATACTTTTTTTTCAGACAAGTCCTTTGTATTCTGTTGGAAGGGAACGGGATGGGGAAGAGACATTCCCATTTTCATAGCATTTGATAGGACTCCACTTGGGACTGGGGGTAATATCTCCCCTTCCTGAACAAGAGCCAGGCCTTTCAGTTGGATGAAAATCCTGCCTCTCAAGTTCCAGAGGGAGGGCATTAGCAGCCTCTGGAAAGATGAGAAAGAAAGAGAGCTCACGGACACAGCCCAAGTTTTCCTGCCTCTAAAAAATGAGGGGGGGAAACAGGTTGCAAAGGTATACCTAACACTGCATTTTCTAAAAAGAGGAAATGGTTTGCAAGTTTAGCTACCTCTGCTGAAGGTGGCATAACAAGGGAATGGAACGTGTGTGTTAACCTTGAAAACCTCTCTGTTCACAAGCCCTCTCTCTCTCTTTCTTGTATGCACAGGCGGGCACGCACATGCACACTTCCCACGCAGAATGCTGGTTTGCCCACTGGGAACTCTAACCCTCAGGCTAACCCTACAGCAAGTATTAACCTACTTATTGCACCCGGAGGCAACGCAGAGGGGCAGAAAGGGCTGCATTTGGGGGAAGAGGATGAGCAGAGCTTAGCATTAACTGCTCCCTGAAATCATCTGAAGGAGGCAAGCAAGGCAACTTAATATAGGAAGGAAGGCAATTCGCAGACAGACGTTTGGAACGGGCAGAATGATGAAACAATTATTTGGTGGCAAATTTGGCTGGTGCTTCCTGTAAAGAGAGTGAATATGACCAAATCACATGACTGCACCCAGCCTGTGTCAAGAATATGAGTGTTTTCATCATTCAAGTCAAGAGCCAAGCAAGCCATCAAGCTACTACGTCACAAAGTATGGATGAAGACCCCAGGGGAAACCAGAGACGACACTGGTAGGCAGAGACTGGGGAAATCTATGCCAGAGGGCGTGGAGAGCCACAAAGCATCTGCATTAATCTAATGGCCCAAACCACTCTGGAAGCCCTTGGCTGAAGCAGGGAGGCAGATAATGTCTTAACTACGTTTTCCAGGATATTGGAGGCCCAGAAGATGTCCCAGAGGAATTCTGCCACAAGGCCAGTGCTTTAAAATATGGAGTCCAGGACCCTCTAATATCTATTACAGACTGGAGTACAGGGCAAAGAGGCTGATTTGGGTGGGAGGGGTATCTATATATCTATATCTCCTGTTCTGAGGCCAGCCAACCCCTGGAACACCCAAGAGATAATGAACACACTTAAGTCTTGTCATTGGCACATGAGAGAGCCCCAAGAGACATTACTAGAGTTCTCAGGTGGAGTTCTGAAGGGGGGAGATCAGGACCCTGAAGGGTTCAATTAGGAATTGAAGAGAATTGTTGCTGGTGATACAAGATTGGACTGAATGACCTGAAATGGAGGAGGGCTGATCATTAAAGAAAAGAGGAATACCAAGTGTGACAATTTGGGAAAGCTCAAAAGAAAACTAAAGAACGCCAGTGAATGATGGGAAGCAGCAAGGCTGGGCTGCAGCCCCAAAGGAGAATAAAAACTTCTTTGGTGGAGGGATTTCTGTGCACATGGAATTGGGTTACCAGTACACAATCTGGTCACTGTGGCTGTTCCTTGAGAACCTCAGCTTCTATTCCGAGGAGAAACCACCACTGCCACTGCCCAGCCTTTTCACTCTCCTGGCTGGGGAAACACAGCAGAATTAGGGTTTGCCAATGATTTGTGCTCTGGGTAAAAACTCAACACCTGGCTGCCTCCCTGTGGGCTTGCCTCTCACTTCTCCAGCCACCTCCATGAAGCAAAACTAATGAGCGAAATCCTCCTAGAAGTCAAACACTGAGTTTACAATAAAAACACAGAAATTTAAAATGTGTATACAAAACAAACACATTTGTGCATATTCTATTTCTCACACAGGGTTTGAATCTTTAATGTGACAATTGGTTTTTCCAGACATGGATTTTTCTCTCCACGTTAATAAAAGAAAAATGTGTGAAGTGCATCTGCAAGGCGGATCATGCCAAGACTGGGAGTAGTGATCTTTTTAGACATTTGAGTTTCACTCACACAGTTACAACCAGGCATCTCCTCCCTGGCACAATATGGGAAGGAACAGAACTCAGTGGCAGAGCATCTGTTTGTCATGCTGGAGGCCCAGGCTGAGTTCCCAATGGCACCTCCTGGCATCAGGTGACACCAAAAGTCTTTCTCTGGCCAAGACCTTGAACCATACTGGGCAAGATGGACCTGATGTAAGGTAGCTTACTGACATTCAGAAACAGCAGCTGCTAGCTGTCTGATGGAGGAATGGGCCATGCAGCCTTTTGTGGCCAGCCTCTGAACTGTGATGTCAGGTCAGGGAAGTGTAGGCTCCTATGCTCTGGCTTCCAAGTTCTCCTGCTTCTGGGCACTGACAAGGCAGAGAGTCCAGCTGGTACCAGGGTAGATAAAATTCCACTTTTTAAAATTTAAATCGCATTTTTTAAAAACTGATTTTTTAAAATTAAGATTGGATTTTTAAAATAAAATGCTTTGGGGGGATGAATCTTTCTAAAGAGTTTTCTATTTAAGTTACATAGTAGTCCAAAGGCTATTCATCAGGAAATAAGGATTTCTTTTAAGTTTTTCATGTGTGCTGAAACTCAGTTGGTTTTTTTTTAAAAAAAAAGTTTAACCACATCAGTTAACAAACATGGATACATATGCTACAACGTTATTGTTTTAGTTAAATAAATTGTTTAAATTGTTATTAAGTGATTATTTTTCTCCTTCCAATAAAGTACAGCAGAAAAGTTGTCAAAATATAAACAGTTAACTTATTAAACCTCACAATGATTTCAGAATTATCTATGTATTTCTAATAGTATAACCAAATCAGTAATTTTTGATATAACTGTAAAAACTACTCTAAAAAATTATTCTTCCAAAAGTGAAACCTTCATCTGGTTGTAAATATTAAGATTATACCAGCAGGAATGTCTTTCTGTAAAAAAAATAAAAATTAAATCAAGTCTCAGTGACTAGTGATTTAAATCAAATCCACTCTAGCTGGTACTCAGACACCATAGCTCGTTTCAATGGCAGGACTGATTCAGAGGCCTGTGCTAAGAGAATCTGTGCGGCTCACCAAAGTATCTTGGTGTATTGGTAGTGCCCTGAAAGACACCGAGCAAATTCCTTCCGCTGAAAGTATACAGGGGGATTTAATCTACTTAGCAGGGATTAATCAACGATTTGTTAAAAGATTTAAAGATTTTGCGCACTTTGCCCAGCAATGGCTGTGGAAGGCAATAAGCACAGAGTCGCCAAAAGGGTTGAGCTGCCAGGCCAGTTCCTGTGGCAAGAGCAGCTCTACCTCAGCATAGACATAATAGCCTTCTACTACAAAAGGCTGGAAGCCAACCAGGAAATGGTTCCTACTGAAGCAAGAAGCAGTTTAAATTTACAAGACACAATACCACCAACTTAGAGTTATCAACATTACCTTCTACCTGCTTATCGCCAGCCGCCTAAGGAAAGTCATCATAAAGTCTTAATGATGCTCCCATGGACTGCTCCGAGTCAAGCTTTGGTCAACCTCCAGAGCAGAGAGTTTAAAGGAATGTTTGGCTCTTGTTCCAAAACCATGCAGTCAGAACAGAAAAACTGCCCCATTTCAGGATGTACATCAGTCACATTGGGGCTAGAAGCCCAGTGCTTGGAGTCCATGAAAAACTGCACTGTCCAGACCCTTCAGTCAAAGAAAGAGATGAGCAGGGGGATCCCATGAACCCCCCAGAAAAGCCTTGGAGAAAGAGGGGCCTGGAATGTGCCTGCTCCACTCCCTCTTTTGCCTACTCCAACTCACCCCACCCCGAGAGGATGTTCCCCTGGACTGCTCTCTGTGTTGTGCGGGGCTGCTGCTGCTGCTGCAGTTAACCTGAGCAACACCCTCCCAGGGTGGGAAGAGCAAACTGGGCCAGGTCTGGCCTGGGAAAGGAAAGAGTTGAGAGGAGGAAGGGAGGGAGAGGCTTTCACTGGTGTTAAGAGGGAGCCTCTGCACAGGACAAATTCACAGACAGACACTGGCACTCATAAATTATACAACTCATTTGCATATTCCAGTCATGAAACATTATGCAAATACTGCCTGATTTGCATAATGGATTCCAGTCACCGCTTCAATTGCTTTGTGTGTGTATTTTTTTAAAAAAACAAAACGAAATAAAAGGCAAAGGCTGGTTCCAGCTGGCCACCCCGCCTCGTCTGCTTGGCCCTTTGCCTCCAGGGGGTGGGGTGGGGGGAGGCAAAAGCACCCTAAGCCCTGGCATGAGAAATATTGCCCTTAATTGCAACCCACCAACTTGGACCTGGTTGAGATTCTTCACCAGAAGCCACGCATCTGAGCCAATTAGGGAGGAAGAAACGAGGAGGCAAGACCAGGGAAAGAGGGAGACGTTTTCCGTCATTGCTAGCATGGCTGGAGGTGGGAAATCCTTCCCTTCCTAACTGCTTAATTATATACAACAGAGACTATCTCTGTATTTGGTGATAATAAGCCAAGCTGGGGGTGGGGGACACTTCTTGTCTCCTCAGAGCTCAGAAGAGCTTTCGTTTTTTAGAAGAGGGATGGGAGGAGGGGCTCCTCTGATTATTTATAACGAACTGTAATAGCAACACATTGCGAAGGATGAGATGGGAGGGTGTCGCTCGCCTTCCATCAGCAGCCAACGTTGCTCACTTCTCCTGCAGGGGCTGGCTGCGCTGCGCTGCTGTGGGCGCCTCCCTCCTGCCCCCCTGTGAAAGGCAGAAATGTGCCAAGCGGCTGGCGTCGGCACCCTGTGGGAAAAGTTGACTGTAATTCTTTTGCTTTTAAAATCAATTAATCCGTGTGTTAATTAACGTCAAGTCGACAGAAGGAGGAGGGGAGAGTGAGAGTGAGAGAGAGAGGGTGGGTGGGAGGGAGGGAAGAAAGGAAAGAGCTGCCTGCAAGGGCGGATGGCAGACTCGTTGGCACGGTGCCATCCATTCAGTGGCAACGCCACAGTTTCGTGTGATAAGAGCAGCAGCGGGCATATGTTCTGGGGGTCCTGTACGTGGGCCAGACAGTGCGGAGCAGCAAAGGGAGATTAGCCAGAGCCCGGGAGCAGACAACAAGCGGCAGCCGAGGGCACGGGGTGCCAGGAGGAGGAGGGCAAGCTCGCCTCTCCCTTGGACTCCAGAGATCCAGGGGCTCCCCCACAGGCAAGGCGCCAACTGGACCCCTCCGCCATTTCAGCTTCATTCTGCTGCAGTGGAGCCAGCGCAATGGAAGACAAAGGCCGCCATTTCCGCCATGATGCCACTCCCAAGCCCAGGCTGGCATCCTTGAGCCTTTAAAAGAAGAAAGGAAAAGAAGGAGGCGCCAAGAGCAAAAACAGCCCCCCGTCTGCTTGCCCCTCCTGCGTTGCTGTGCCAGGGGCAACTGGGCATCTGTCGGCGTAACAGAAGGCACGCAAATGGGTTGTTCGCTGCAAGCTGTTGGTTTGTTCGCCAGGCAGGTTCATTTATAGCTAGAACCAGAAAGAGAGAAGACACTCCAGCCCAGCCAACAACCAGCTAACTGGAGACAGCCACCATTGAAGAAGAGGTGCCACAGGAAGCATCATGAACACAGGCTCTGGCTGATACCAGCTGCCAGTCAGTGGACCAGAGAGTGATGCCAAACCTGCAGCGGAAAAGAGAGAGGAGATTGGGGGGCGGGGTGGATGAGGACGAGCTGGAAGGTCTCCCGTAAGACCTTTGAAGGCAGGCAGAAAAGAGCATTATTTGGGTGTTCAGGGCTGGAGAGAGAACATTTCGCAATGCTTCTCTATGGACGCGTGACTGCTGCGTGTGAATGCGCACCCGAAGGCACAGACACTGGCACACACAGAGATAGGTATGTACAAGGCGGGTGCGCCTGTATGCCCACCCCTTTGAGCATGCACTCAGATTTTATCCATGTGTGCATGCTTGCACACACATGTTGATGCCTGTGTATGTGCACGTGTGTAAGTTAGAAAGTACAAGTGTGCGAGAGCGAGTGAGAGAGAGAATGCCCGTGTATACACTTGCCACTTTTAAACCAGGTATACACAGATGTTCCCCCCTCCACCCAGAAAAAACAAACAAACCCACCCACCCTTCTTCAGAAGCAGTAGCAGATTTATTTCCATGCGTTGCTATCACCAGGGAGATGAATGGGGCCGATGGGACGCCCTTTTCAAGATCCACTATGGAGTGTGTGTGTGTGTGTGTAGGGGGGGGGAGAGAAAGAAAAAGAGGGGGGGAGAGAGAGAGAGAATATATACCACTAAGATCTGCACCAACTTGAAAGCAGAGCGAGATCTGGAAGGTGCTACTCCTGACGCCCAGGTGGCACACCAGACAGGCCAGGTCCAGAGTCCCACTCTGTGGCGCCGGAGGCTCTCTGGGGCTGCTTTGTAGAAAAACAAAGCTGCTTACTTACACTGTCTGTGCTGTTGTGGATCCTGAAAGGCTTTCAGCTGGCATCGGGCGCTGAGCCAGGGACGGGTGCTGGAGACAAAAGGAAGACACAAAAATAAAGTCATGCCACGGGAATATTAATTGGCTTCTCACTTAATGGGAATTTACAAAATATGCTAAATGGGGGTTTGTTTTCCCTCTTCGTCCGAAAAGAAACCCACCGAAGAGAAAAGCGGAGATTGGCACGCATCTCTTTTGCATGGAAAATACTGGTACAGGATTTATTGCCAAGCGGCAGAGATCAGGATTAACAGCAATGGCATCTTTTGGGCATCTTTTTTTCTTCTAATGAACAAGCTTTTGCGCTTAATGAGGAATAATCGTTTTGCTAATGAGCTCTGAAACGTTAAGAGAAAAGAGGGGTGTTCTGTTAATCGCCCGGTGCAGTCGCGTGGCTGGATTACAAACGGAATGCAGGACGAAAAGGGGGGTAGGAGATCCTCCTGGAAAAGAAGCAGCCGAGAGATGGGTGCTGGGTCACCCGCGGTGCCCGCTCAAGCCTCCACACATCCGGCCAGCAGCAGCTTGGGTTTCTCAAACTCCGCAAAGTGGATATTCGGGGAAGATTACCATCACCGTCAAAGCGCGAGGCACGGCTGTTAATGTCTCCAGTGTTTAATCATCATACAGTAGAATGGTTTTATGCATATTTCATTTGCATATCATTAAGGCAAACTACAGGGGGATGGTGAGCCAAGACAGGTGCAATGTTGCGGGCAGGGGCGGGGGCTGGGGGCAACGAGAAGCCTGCCTATCTGCCTGAGATGCCAGGAGCCAGACCTCAGTCCGCCTTCCATTTGGAAACCTTTGAAAGTGGGATATAACCTGGGATACCTCCAATTCCAGCAGCGGAGCCTTCGAAGAGGGGACTGAGGCCAAGCCTGACTTGCGCTGCCAGGAGGATCGCTGGCTCCAGGGGAATGCCCTGGCAGGTCTGCCCTTCTTCACAGGCATTTGGGATCAGATTAATTCTGGAGACGATGTCAAGGGTGTGGGGGGGGGGGCAAGGATATCCATGCGGGAATTGCAGCCCACCCTCTTATTAGCAAACAATTGGGTCTCCTCTGTTTTCCTCCTTTACTTGCTTTTCTTTTGGTGTCCCCACTCAGTCATTTCATCAATTACTTGCCGGCTGAGATCCTTTTGCCTTGGCACTAACCAGCCAAGGAAGGCACCAGTGGCGGCAGCTGCAGCTGAATACAGGGGATTCTTTGTGGCTCTTAGACATGGCCAACGTCTTAATTGGGGGCTTTTATCACACTCAGACAACAGCAGGATTGTCACTGCTCCCTTTGGCTTTTCATCGGATGCTGGTTGGTTTTGGGGGTGGAGGGGCTTTCCTGCCAGCAGAACCACCATTGTCAGCTTCACAAGCTGCCATACGGTGACATGCTCTTGGCTCAGAAGCAGAACTTGACTGGAGAATTTTAGATAACAGAATTTACCCCCCTCCTTTCCCAGCTTTCCCTCTTGGGCAAGTATGAATATTCGGATGAGTTGAAATGGGAGGGTGCCGTTGATGGTGGAGCTGCTGGTGGCAGTGGTGGCAGCACAGGGAGTTGAAGGCACCGTCTTTTTTTTGGGGGGGGGGTGTTGCTGCATTTCCTCTGCTTATGCCCATAGCGCTGCGGCACATGCAGATGTCGCTGTTGTTCTTCATAAAAACATAATGATATGCAAAAGCATAACGACCCCATTGGGGCGCAAAGCATCAATGAAATAACAGTGTTAGGACAGAGGGAGGGGGAGGAATGATGACAGACACCCGACTGAAGGAATGTCCACATAAATTATCTTTATTCAAATGAAACAGAACTGGGAGAGGAGGGAAGAGATGGTGAGTCATGAGTCACATGGAGTGCAGGCCAACTTTGAATGTGCCAAGGGGAGGAAGATCCTCTCTGCCACGCCCAGAGAAACAGGCAGGGGAGAGAAGGCAGCTGAGACAGCGCTGCATTTCCAGTCACATGTTTCACTAGGAGGCTCCGGGGGCATTCCTGGGCAAGGGACTTTCAGCGCTGCTCCAGCCTGGACTGGCATTTCCACAGCGGATGCAGAGAAGCCTCACAAGGAGAAGGGAGAAGAGGCAGCAGCACTGGTTCCACAGGAGTTGCTGAGGGTGAAACTTGGACCAGGCCAAAGACCAGCAGTGGCTGCTGGAAAGGAGGCAAGCTGGGGCCCAAGGCAGCCATACCTCTGAGGACTCTGCCCACTCCCATGGCAAGCAGATTCCCCAGAGGGGGACTGAGGAAGCTAGCAAGTGGGGCTGAACTAGAGACCCCCCCCCATCATCCTTCCCCACACCTGGATTTCACTGTCCTGCTCAAGGTGAAAAAAGGAGGCCCACACAGAGCAGGAAGCGACTGATACAGTGCCCCTGGAAAGGAAAGGAAACCAAAGGGAGTAAAATGGGGTTAGGGTCAAGTCCCTTCAGAGGGCCCACCTGTTGTTTTTAAGTTACAAAGAAATTGAAAAGCAGGGATGGCACCACCTAGTCCAAAGGGATGGAAGCAGCATCATGGAGTCCAAAGCAGGGTTGCCACACAGCTTATTTTGGAACAGACAGAATATTGAAGTACGACAGGGCTGAGGAACCTCCAGGCCCTCCAGATGCTGCTGAACTACAATTTGCAACAGCCACAGCAAGCATGGCCAGTGGCTGAGGGTGGTGGGACTTGTAGTTCAGCAACAGCTAAAGGGCCAAAGCTTCTCCACCCACCCATTATCTAACCACACAAACACCAGAAATATCTGAGAAGATTACAAGGGATTCCTTTTTTATTTTTAAAATAAGTAAAAAAAAACCCACCTTAAACCAAAAAGAAGCCTACTAAAAAGGAATCCAGAAAGTGAAGGAGCCAGTCCACATGATGCAGTGGTTCTAGGTAACACTGATCTTGGGTTCAAACCCCTCAGGGGTCTTGGTCCCTGTGCCATTTGTTTGGGCTGCTGGGAGGACAAAATAAGACAACCTCCATAGATTCTAAACCTATACTGACTGGAGTGATGGAGGGATAGACAGCTGCCTTCTTTTGTGTCAGCCCAATAATATCACCTGCTCTGACTGGCAGTGACCAAATAAGATATTTAGGGGCAGACACCCGCTCTGCATAGAAATTGCACAGAACCATTCACATCAACAGGGTGGAGGTGGATGGACCAGTCTACGTCTGTCTCAGGTCAATTTCCCTGGGGCTCAATAATGAGCCTTTTCTGTTTGGATTTTTGCACACTTTCCAAAAGAATATACAAAAGATCCACATGTGAATTGTACACATTTTGTACACAATCTTCCCATAAAACACATGTTTTAGATGCATTTCACTGCACTGTTCCTCCTAAAAGAGACAAGTTGTATACATCTTAACATAAAATAAGTATTTTCACACACACTTCTCAGGAACAAAACAGAATCACAAAACCCAGAGAAGTGTGAAATATGGCTGACAGCTGAATTCTGAGCTGTAGGCAAGTTCAGGAAACATTGAACTGGGTCAGTCTGCTGCAAAAAGCTGACCAGATTTGATCACTCTATCCCCATTTCAAAGCCATATAAAGCAGTGGCTTTCACCACATTTTGAAGCAGTGAATTCCACAAGTTAACCGTTGGTTATTAAAGAAGTTCCTTCCTTTGGCTGTCCTAAATGCTATGCCAGTCAGTCAGTTTCACTGCATGGTCCCCAGGTGTAATATTATGAGGGTGTGCTTTCTCTACACCATGAATAAACCTGTCATGTCCTTTCACCATCTAATGCACATGATGCAAAATCTGCAAAACCACACATTCTCCACTATCAGCTGCATATTGCAGGAGTCAGTAATATGTATCCCAAAGTTGGCAAATGACCCAAGATATCTTCTCTTACGTAGTCTTCTCTAGGGTTACTGAGGCCACTTGCACAGATATTTGGACAATTGCATCTTTATAGGAATATTTTGGAATATTCCCCAAACCTCTCTTTGCTGAGCTAGACAGAGCCCAACCCCACTGGCCTTATGCTCTCAAGTTGGGACAACTCTAATGGGATCACTCACCATCACTACCAACCACCAAGTGGGGAGATGTAGGCATGCCATGCCTTTCCTTGGGAAGGTCATTTTTTATATTAGCTTTAAATATGAAGTAGTTGGGGGTTCTCTTTTTTGTTTTGCTTTTAAATGAGAGAAACCTATGGCCACCTTGTATTTAAAAATAAGATGGTAGTTCACCCATGCTCCTTAAATTTAATGCAGCCTTTAGGGGCATTTCCCCCCTCCCCCAGATTACAAAAACCAGAGGACAATCTGTCACTATTATCATAGGTATCACATATGGCATCATGGACACCCCCTTGAAATATAAATACAACCGCTCACCAAAAGATATCCACATGAAGACATAGGATGAATGGAAGACATTGCATTTCAGTCCAGTTCTGCAAATGTGGATGTCTCCAAATTGTAACACTGAGGAATGAGAGAGCCATTGTGTGGTGTGTGTACATGTACACTGCACTTTTCTGTTAAGCTGGCAGAGGGGAAGCCGTTTCAAACTGTATTTTGCTCTGCTTCTCCTTTAAGTGGGTGCCACTCCCCTGCCTGCGTAATAGAAAAGTGCAACCAAGCCCAGCACTAAGCAGGATTGCTCTCCCTTTGCAATGGATGATGTAAAAGGAGAATGATCCTGTCTTCGCACTAGGTTCTCCTTTGTGCAATGCTTCAAAGGTTCCTCTCCCCCACCACCTGTAAGAATTTAATAAGACCTTTCATAATGCAATGCAATGCAATACAAACTAATCTAAACAAAAACAAAGAGAAAAAGAAGAATGCAAAGTCCTCTCTCACTGGGAGATCTTAAATTGTCCCAAACAGAAAAAGGTGAACCCTCCCAGCTCTCCCCTGGGAGCTTCCCTTTCTTCACCCAGCCTCCCACCCTAGGAGATCTTCCCTTCCCTGCCTCTCACACAGGGTCCTTCAACAACCATCCATCACCTTCATCTGTATGCAAACCCCTCATTAACCCTGAGTAGAGGATAACAAAAAATACAAGAAACAAAGCAAAGCAGAAGCCAAAACAAAGCAAGAAACAAAAAATAACAAAGAGGTAAAAATACTAAAGGAGTAAAAAATAACAACAACAAAAAGGTAAAGGTAAAGGACCTCTGACAGTTAAGTCCAGTCGTGAACGACTCTGGGGTTGCGGTGCTCATCTCGCTTTAGTGCCCAAGGGAGCTGGCGTTTGTACGCAGTTTTTCCGGGTCATGTGGCTAGCATGACTAAGCCACTTCTGGCGAAACCAGAGCAGCACACGGAAATGCTGTTTACCTTCCTGCCAGAGTGGCACCTATTTATCTACTTGCACTTTGATGTGCTTTCGAACTGCCGACCTTCCGATCGGCAAGCCCTAGGCTCAGTGGTTTAGACCACAGCGCCACCCACATCCCCCAAAAATAACAATAAAAGAATATAAAAAAAGCAATAAGTAAAAAAGGACTTCCAGCTATGCACCTGTCAGCTGTATATACAAGAGTTCTTCAAAATTTTCAAATGTTCACTCCAGGGTAGTATCCAGCTGTTCCCCCAGTCTGCATGCACATGAAAGCTCATACCAATAACAAACTTAGTTGGTCTCTAAGGTGCTACTGGAAGGAATTTTTTAATTTTGTTTCGACCACGGCAGACCAACACGGCTACCTACCTGTAACTCCACTTGCTAGGCAATGCTTTTCCAGTCTTCAAGTCTAGGCATTTCAAGTTCATTCATTTTTAATTCCAAAAAGTCCAAAAGAGGTTCTTCGATTATTACTATTGATAAAAGTCAATAATAGTCATTTTCCAGACTAGCATAACAATTTTACCTCCAGTACTGAGAAACAGTAAATCCTTGGTATTTATTCCTTCAAGAGTCTCTTTGCTGTGGTCATATATTGAAAAAATGATCCATAGTTATTTACTTGTGTATAATCATTTTTTCACACCCAGATCCTTATCTTCCTATTTTCTGTTGACCATCATTTTCCATCCTAACCTTTTTTTTTAAAAAAACATAGTTTCCATTTCCTCTTCTTCCATTATTTTTCCAAGAATGTTGCGAGAGGCTTAATATTTTTTTCCTCTAGATTTAGTTCAAATTTTATAGTCATTTCTTTCCTAACTCTATTTCTGCCAGCTCAGAATATTTCTTAGTCTCTCCATCCGTGGTTTCCTTCCCCATGTCTAACATCATGACTCCAGCATTTAGCTCCTTCAGGCATGTGGAGGAGGTCCTCTCGATTTCATCATCCAAAGCCTCCAGCTTAACTATTACATTCTACTGCTCAGGCAAACCTCCACCAGTATTCTTTCTCAAAGGCTGCATATTTTCTCCAGCCTCAACTTTGTCCATTCCTTTTCCATTTACCATTTTCTGCATCTCCACTCTTAGTTCTTTTCAGTGCTCCTTCAATAATTGTTGCATGACACCAATAATCAGTGGGGTGTTTTTCAGTATTTTTCCTATACTGAGTGCTTTCCCTGAAATCCATAGTCCTTGCTTATCAGGAAGTTATATTCTTAACATTCCACTCTCAGAACAAGCTGTCACATAGTTTCACATTACAAGCAGCTCATTCACCAGTCAAGCTGAGGATTAAGAATAGAATAAAATAAGATAAAAAATTTTTGAGTTGGGGAATCTCTTAGATGTTTAACAACTTTCTTTGGGACGTATGATTAGACTTGCAGGGGTCAGCAAACTTTTTCACCAGGGGGCTGGTCAACTGTCCCTCAGACCTTGTGGGGGGCCGGACTAGATTTTGAAGGGGGGAAAAAATGAACAAATTCCAATGCCCCACAAATAACCCAGAGATGCATTTTAAATAAAAGCGCACATTCTACTCATGTAAAAACATGCTGATTCCCAGACTGTCCGCAGGCTGGATTTCGAAGGCGATTAGAGCATGCTTTTTTGTTTTGTTTTGAGCCCTTTAATGGCATCTCGTCTTAAACCAGCTGTCGGGTCAGAGAGAGAGTCCCTATAGTAATTTATAGGAGTTTCAGAAATTATTGAAAAAAGGGAGGTTGAGCTGATCTTTGCCCTAAGGACTGACACCTAGGGCTATTAAGTGGTGTTTGGGCAAGATTGCAGTTCTTCTGCTGCCTGGTCATTCACCTTGAAGATTTCTCAGCCTCACGATGGGAGAACAGTCCTTCCAGAACACTGGAAGTTAATCCCTGTTATCTCTGTTCCTCAGAAATAATACAATAGGCAATAGCTATCATTAAACATCACCTAATTATCTCTGACTTTGGAACCTGGTCAGGAAATGTTTAAACAGCCATGATTTCTCACTGGAAGTCCAGTGCTTCAAAGGCTCCTGATAACCAGGTAGTTGTCAGGTGTCTGGAGAGCTGCAAAAAGCAGGTTTAAGGCAAACTCTTCCCTTTCAGCCAAGCCCCACCTTAGCTTTACGACATCAGGTTTAGAGCTGGTGGGCATGACTTGCCCAAAACAGTCCGGTGGGCCAAATGGGTAAGCCTGGCAGACCATGCCTGTCAAGCAAGATGGAGATTATCCCCTGCCCCATGGAGGGTGAGCTGCATGGGAGTGTGACCTTGGGCAATTTGAAACCTTCCATATGCCCACAACATGTGAAAGTTTTAGTATGTTTTAAAGTCTTACAGGCTTTTTAAAAGTGTATTTCTATATTTGATTTATGTTACACATCGTCCTGAAATTTGACATCATGAAGGGTGCTATAAAATAAACTTTAAATAAAAAAATAAGTCTCTGCTATATGAAACTGCAACAACATGATTTTCACAGCAACACATTCCAGCTCTACTAACCCTAAACCATGGGTAGGCAAACTAAGGCCCAGGGGCTGGATCTGGCCCAATCACCTTCAAAATCCGACCCGCAGACGGTCTGGGAATCAGCGTGTTTTTACATGAGTAGAATGTGTCCTTTTATTTAAAATGCATCTCTTGGTTCTTTGTGGGGCATAGGAATTCATTCATCCCCCCCAAATATAGTTTGGCCCCCCCACAAGGTCTAAGGGACAGTGGACTGGCCCCCTGCTGAAAAAAATTACTGACCCCTGCCCTAAACTAAAAAGACCCAATCTCTTTGGCCTTTCTTCCCAAGACAGGGGCTCTGATCACTCCCACATATTTCTTGGTTGCCCTTTTCAGTTCTACAGCATCCTAATTCAGATGGGATGAGAGGTGGCACCATCTTCAGTTTGGATTACTATAACATGCTCTACATGGAGCTCCCTTTGAAAAGTACTTGGAAACTTCAACTGGCCCAAAGAGCTGCAGCCGGATGGTTGACCAAGGTTGATTATAGGGAGCATAAAACTCCATTTTTACAACAGCTCCACTGGCTCTCAATCTGTTTCTGGGCACAATTCAAATTGCTGGTTATGACCTATAAAGCCCTACATGGCTTATGCCCAGGCTATTTGAAGGACTGTATTCTTTCCTGTGAACCTGACCAGGCTCTGAGAGTTTTGGATAAAGTTCTTTTCTCAGTCCCACCACCCTCACAGGCGTGCTTCATGTGGATGTTGGAGAGGGCCTTCTTGGCGGCTGCTCCCAGACTTTGGAAATCCCTTCCTAGAGAAGCTACACTGGCTCCCTTTTCTTGTCCTTCTGCTGGCAGGTGAAGACTGTTGCATTCAGACAGGCCTTTGGAAACTGCTTTTTTTTTAAAGAAAAGAAAGGGTGGGTTTTAATAGTGCTGTGCTGTTTTTCTTATCTGTGTTTTAATAGATTTGTTTTTTTATTATGTTAACCCTACTAATTTTTAACAATTATCTTTTACATGTTTTCAGCTTTTTGTATTTTATTTGTGTTCTTTTAACCTGTGTAACCTGTCCTGAGTCGCAGTTTAGGGAAAATGTGGGTTATAAATGTAATAGTAACAACAACAACAACAACAACAACAACAACATGTTTATAGCCACACACCACGACCATTGCAGAAAACAGCATCTCTTCATGCTTCCAGAAAAGCATTGCCAATGAGGAGGAAAGTTTCCATTTATTCCACATATATACCCCTCTTCTTAAAAATCACAAAGCAGTTTACAAGCAATAGTACAAAATACCTCACCTGCAACAGCTAATCAAAAACAGTACTGTACAACCAGCTCATCAGCTCTAAATATCAGCGTCAGTATGTTATTATTATATTAATAATAGACTACTCAGTAAAAAGCCGCCTTGAAAGCCTCATCAAAAAGATCTGAAGGCTGGGATGAAAAGGTGTGTCTTAAGTAACTGGCAAAACTGGCCCCAGGCCTGGCTTCAGCATCCACTGTGTAGCTTCTTTCATGGGCAGCAGGGCTTTGTCTGCAATCTTGCCTCCCCACCCAGTGGAGGTCTCATGTTAAAAGCAAGCTTCAGGGACCCTACAGATTTCCCTACATATCACCCAATACATCAGGTATGAGTACCCTCTCTTCATAGAGAAAACTTATGTAAAGGCATCAAAGGCTTTTGAGGTGCCCATAGACACAAAAAGGAAACCCTTTAAAATAAGGCAGGGTCAAACAGCAAGTTTAGGTTAGGAAGAGGTTTTATAGATAAAGTGCGTATATAACAAAAAGCTCTAGAACAGATGACAGTGTCAAAAGACAGCAATAAAGGTAACCAGGATTAACCATGGGGGGGGGGGGCAGCTTTGTTTTCCCCAAACTGGAGGGTCTGCTGCCCATTCTGCTTGTTTCTCAGCCAAAGATTTACCGGTAGATTGCTGACCCTGGAGCTGCCAGGACTGGCTAAAGATGCTTCAGCATCTCTGTACTTTTCTGCATCTCAATTCACTCTGACCTCACTATTTACAATCCTGCCCCCGCAAACCACATGTACATAGCCTTGCAACTGAGGATAGTCCAAAAGAGCTTGCACCTTAAAAAAATGGTTAGTCTTTCAGGTGCCACAAGTGAGGCCAGGGCCCCCAACTTGGCTGTCTAGATGTTAGTACACTGAGCAGCGATAGCAGCACCAAGGAAATGGTTGTAACAAAGGCCTTGGATAGGGCCCCCTCCACGCATAGCTTACAGTGTAGAAACAACAGGGAGGTGGGGGATTTACAGAAAGCCCAGCAGCAGCAGCTGCTGACAGAAGCTGTATAGAGGCCAATCTGGCGCAAGAGCAAATGGCCCTCCACACACCCCTCCCTAAGTAGAAGCATGCTCAGAAGTGAGCCCAGCACCACCTTCTGAAGGCCAACAGACTCCAGGAGCAAAGCTGCAGATGGCTAAGAGGCATTGTGGCTCTTGCCGAGAGAGAGAGCAGAACACTGTTTTGCAAACAGATGCACCATGGAAGAGAGGAACGACACACACCTGTCATTTGGTGTTACACATAAGCAGTTTATTAAAGAATTAAATATTTATAGACTATAAAGCAAGCAGGGCGGTGGGTTGAAAACAGCGTGCTGAGAGGGGCATTATAAAACAATGAGGCTGTCAGTGATTGATCAAGTATGGAGAACACAAGCGTGTGAGAGAAGCACTGCGCCAGCAGCAGCAGAAGCCCCCGAGTTGCAGGAGCCTATCTGGGTTGCTGCAGGAAGCCTCCCTTGACTGCTGCTAATGGAGTCGAAAAGGGCTAGAGAAGAGTCACGGTTGTTGAGCGCTGGGCTTGCTGCACAGCCCAAAAGACTTCCTCTCCAAATGGGAGCTCCCATGTCCCCACCTTGTGATGCATCTCCCTCTCTCTCTCTCACTCACTCACACACACACACACAATGCCAAACGGGAGCAACAGCATACAAGTATTTTAGTCTAATAATGAATGACCTGCAGAAAGGAAACCACAGTCTGGCTATAACAGTAGGCCTGGGGTATCTAGAAAATAAAACTGCATTGTATAACAGAAGCCAATGTGAGTTTTATAGAGTAATAGCCATGCAAGCCCATCCTTATCTCCATTTCTCATGGAATTACTAGACAGGCAGACCATGTGACCACTGTGGACAAAGCATATCTTAATTTCAGCAAAGCGCTTGACAATGTTCCCCCGTGATATCCTTGTGGGCAAGGTGGCAAAATGTGGTCCTTCACCTGCTCCTTATGGGAGGAGGACAGCAATCCAGTTGCTTTACGACAGACATGTCAAATAGCAACTGGCCTGGGTCTCAGCAAGAAGAGCCACTTCCAGGGGACCAGGCAAGGAAGCAGGCTTCAAGAACTGGGAATGTAGCAGTAATGCCCTTTAGAGCCATGTCCTGGCTAGGCCATGACATAAGCAGCTTGCAAGGGCATCTAAGAGCAGCCCTGAAGCTGGATCAGGCCAAAGGGGGACTGTCTAGTCTGGCATTCTTCTCCCTGGGAAACTTACAAGCCCAAGAGTACCTTCCTCACTTGGCCTCCCCAGCAACTGGTGTTCAAAGGCAGGCTGCCTCCCTGGAAGTGGCAAGCAGCCACCATGACAAGTAACCATGAGAGCCTTACCCTCAAGGCATGTATCTAATTCCCCTTCAAAGCAATCAAAGTTTGCAGCCATTAAGGCATACTGAGGAATTGAATTCCATAGTTTAACTATGTGCTGAGTAAACCTCCCTTTCATCTGTCCTGAAGCGCCCACCATTTAATCAGTTCTTCCTTGCAAGGCTATCTCAAAGCTGCAGCAAAGCACTGGGTCTTGGCTTTCTGTCTGCAAAAGTATCTCAAATCCATTTACAATGGGACCTCGACGTGGCTGCATGATGCGGGACATGCTTCAGTTGTAGATCAACAGCCAGCCCACAGTGGCCCCTTCCTCTCCACAGCTAGACTTGAGGCACCTCCTGGCAGAGGCAGCACCACTTTATTCCTGAAGACACAAGTGAAGCTACAGCTGCAAGAATCTTCTTGCTTTTCTCAACCCAGGGTTCAATATTCTCCCCAGCAGACGTGAACATGAGATTTCCCCATGCTGCAGTGCCTTGGAAGTACCCAGCCTTTTTAAAGGAGGGCCCCTTGTCCGTTTTGTGGGCAATTGGCTGGGTTTCTCACATAATGCCCCTCCCTCTCTACCATGTTTATGAGATCTGCCTACAAGCCCCTGGCGAAGATGCCTCCAGCAGCCACCTCCATTTCACAAGACAAGAAGCATTCTTCAGATTCAAATGCTGTGAGGTCAGCAGAGCTGTCGAGATGTTGCTCTTCCCCCTTTAAAAGCGATGAGCTATTTACTCCCTAACAATTCTGCTTCAGAGCTGGTTTAGCATTTTTATTGGAATGTGAAAGCTCTTAAAAGAACAGGGAAAAAAATCTAATCAGGCAGAAGAGATAGAAAACTTGCTGAATTTTTGCTCTCCCCCCCATGCCCCCCTCAACCCTATCAAAAGCCCATCTTCCATTCATTGCTTCCCGATGTCATTATGACAAGCGGCTACAAATCAATAGCAGGAGGAAAGGCCGGGCCAGCCAGCATCAGCCAGTGATAAAGACTCCCTCTCAGCCCCGCTTTGCTAATAGCACATAATAGCAGCCATTGGTGCCCCGCATTAAATCATACATTTCACTCGGCGTTTATTATGGGATTTTTAAAACTCCTCACTAAATTGGATTTTCTCGATGGTCTCTAATTTCGACATTTATCATTTAAAATTAAACTCCTCTGTGGAGATGAAGAATGAAAAGGGGGGCAGAGAGAGAAAGGGGGAAGGAAAAAGTTTTGTATTTTTCTTCTCTTTAAAATGAAAACCCATAAATAATATTCAAATTCCACTACCACAAGCCCTAAAAATTTTATGTATCTAAAATGTTAGAAGTTTGGCTGGAATTGCTTTGGGAGATTTGCTCTGAAGCTGTTAAAAAGGAAGGATTATTATTATTATTTTAAAAAACACCATCCAGGCTTTTCAGTATTCTGATTTGGATCCAGCTCTATGCAGAGGGCTCAGGGGCAGTTTCGCTTCCACCTGGTGACCCTGTTACAGAGTACAGGCTCCCATTAGCACACAGCACAGAATTCAACAGGCATTAAGCAGAGGGGTCTGTGCTGGTGGACTGTGTGGTAGGAGGGGTGGGGGCGGCCTCCATTTCTGAAGCTCCAGTTCTGTACCCAGCATAGCAGGAAAGAGAAAGGCACAGTGGTGCCCACAAGCAGGGTGCAGGGAGAGAAGAAAACACATACAGCGGAGGCGGCAGATGCAAGTGTTGGAGGCAATGCCTACTACATAAAATAAGTGGTGAGATGGAAGCAGCCCTGCGTGACATCCCGCCCACCAGGTGACTATGAAGAAAGAGCAGTTAGAATAAAAGAAGTGGTGTGACACCCCTACCACCAGAAAGAACAGTTTTAGAGAAAAGACCAAAAAAAGTTCACAGGAGGGGCTGGGCCAGGCCTCAAACTTTGTGCTCCAGACTCTTGGTTATCCTTGCTTTTGCCTCCCTTCCAAATCTCAATGGCTTTCTCTCCTCTCTCTTTTTGGGCTTTCTGGCCCACAACTGAACATGTTGCTTTACACAAAGTCTGAACAGTTCCAAAGTAAGTGGAGGGGAGAGAGGCCTCGACATGATGGCCTCAAGGACCCTCTCATGAGCATCACTCTTGGCCCATGCACACAAAAGCAAAAGGGAGGTGAGGCTACAGCCACTTTCTTACACTCCATTGCCCCAGAAATGGCAGGGTGATGGTAGGGCACCTCAAAGAGCCACAGATTCCACAGCACCACATCAGGAGCACACCTGGCTCATGACTTTCAGACAATAGGGCACCAAGCTCAGCACTTTCCCTGGCAAAAGCTGCATTTCCTGCCATCCACTCATTTTTCTCCTTTCCCCCGCAACCTGGCCCACACACTAGTCTACAGGGTGCTGCTGGAGACAAGAGGAACTGCCCCATGCAGTAGGCCTTGCCTCAGTACGGCAGGCCAGGCCTGGAAGAGATGCCCAACAATTCTCGTTGAGCTTGCGCAACCTCATAGTTTCCTGCAGCTCCAGATTCCGAAACATCCTATGGCTTATTGATCCTGGTAATCAAACTCAGCAACAGTTGAGAACCACTCAATTTTTCCCTACTGGAAATGTGTGTAAGACACCATGGTTTGCAATTAGCTGACTGGGATTAAATGCCCCTCGGGGTGGGCTTTCCTCTTGCTGGATCCCAGGGCTCTGCCTGCCTGAGGATGTTGCTGGCAGGATTCCCTGACTTGTGAGGGACTTCTGGAAATAGCATGGGAGGCATGAAGAGTTGCCAAGCCTTTTTTGAAGAAGAGCTGAGCTTGAGCTTGATGAATTCATTTATTAAGTTGCTTGGTCCATGTTCCAGAGACAAAGACAGCTCCCAAGTGGAAGAGGAGGAAGGAAATGGAACAGCCACCCTCCAAAGCCCAGGCTGCTCCAAGCACAACTGGCTCTTCAAGGGGGTTGGCTGGTGAAAGATGCCCTTCTCCCAACCAAGCCATTCATTCGCTCTGCCATGAACAGCCAACGTACATGGCCCTGTGAGGAAGAGAAGGCTCTATGCTCAGTCTGCACGTTCACACCTGATCTTGGCCAGGCCTCTAATCCAAAATGGAAAAAAGAGCAGCCATTGCTACACAGGCAGGAGGAAATATCTCCTCAGTACTGGACAGGCTGTTGCAAGCAAGGTGACCTCACAATGGCTAACCAGGAACCTCCCCACAAATGCTCTAGGAGTGGCAGATTTAAACAGCCTTTGGATTTGCATTCCACCGCAGAGTGAGCAAATACGGGACACTTGCTGGGTTTGGGGGAGGGAGGGATCAAGTTGAGCACAACTGAGTCACCCTATTCAGGCCAGAGAAGGGGCTACCAATTATTGGATGGGCGATCAGAGACTTCAAGCAAAAAGCTTAATAGTACTCCAGTACAGTTCTTGATCTGTGGCAATTGTGAAAAATCATCTTTGTTTTAAACTGTGACTCGGTTTATATTTTGTAGCTTTTCGGGAGCACACAGAATTCTAGAGTACAGTTCAGCAAGCCATAAAATTCCAAGTCACGGCAAACGTAGTTCGCAACACACACCATGTCCTGCTTTTTGAATGTTACAGTTCATTGTTTTTCACAAGTAATGTGCTTTTCTGCTATCTACCATTTGACTGGAGAGGAACAATGAGAACAGCAGAAGCCAGGAGACAGAATAGGAGGCTTAGAGCAAAGCACAAATCATGCCTCCCACCTTCTCCCTACCTCAGTTTAGTTACGCAGCTATCCTGGGAAAGAGGGGATAGGCTCGGGTGCACATCTGGCATGGAAAATGTGCTAATGTTCTTCCCCACAGCATTTAAGCAAATCAGATGGGCTGCAAGCACTATGTGGGGAGAGTGGTGGAGGATATCATTTCAGCAGCAGAAGCGGTCGGGGGGCTTAGAAGGCTTCCAAGCAGGGATTCCCAGAAAAGCCCAAAGAGCAAGCGGCCCTGGCCCACAGACAGGGCACCTTGGGGAGAGCAGTTCTGCCCTAGAACGGGTCACAATCAGCCGAACATGAGCTCTCCTCACCCCACCCCACTTGTACCGCTGCTCTGTCCTGCCTCTCCTCTGTTAGCTGGCTGAGCAACCATATCCAACAAGGGCTCATGAATGGCTCTGCCTCAAACTGGAGCGAGGTCTTATGTGGTGTGCCAGAGGGCTCTTTGCAAAGCCCCGGGCTGTTCAACCTTTTTACAAATGACTTGGATGGAAACGTAGAGAGGACTCTAACCAAATTTGCAGGTGACACAAAGCTGGGAGGGAGACATCAGCACAAAAGACAGATGCCAGATCCAAAGTGATCTTGACAGGCGAGAACACTGGGCTGAAACCAACAAGAGAAAATTCAATAGAGATAAACGTGAAGTCCAGCACTTAAGAACAAAAGAATCAAAGAAACATGAACACGATGGGGGAGCCTTGGCTTGGCAGCAGGATCTGCGGAAAGGATCTGGGTACAGAGGCTGTTCACAAGCCAAAAATGAGCAAGCAGCCCAACACAGCTGCTTAAAAAAGCAAACATAGGCCTAGGTTGCATTAATAAAAGCATCACATCTAGGTCAGGAGTTCCCAAACTGTGGTCCACAGCATGTCTGCTTTAAGTATTTATATTAATTTTAAACTGAATTTACATTCCTACTTCCATTTCTTATATTGTATTCCATTGCATTACAAATTGAATTTTATTGAATGCAAATTGTAATACAATAAAAGAAAAAGCAAGCAATAAAAATACAATTAAAAAATCCACACAGCATCTAGCACAGTGCACTGCAATTGTTACAATGGGCAGAAATATTATTAAGTGGCCAATGGAGGGGAAAGTATAGGATCTAGATCATGGGAAGTCATAGTTCTGCTGAATTCTGTGCTGCTCAGACCTGCATCTAGAGTAATGTGTACAGTTCCGGGCACTATATTTTAAGGAGAGCATGGACAAACTGTAGCGTGTCAGGAGAAGGGTGGCAAGGGAACAAAGCTCTACGATAAACAGTTGAAAGAACTGCTGGGCATGCTTAGCGTGGAAAAGAGAAGGTGAATGAGGCAGGTGACAGCAGGTATTTCAGACATCTGAAGGTGCAGTCGACTCTTGTTCTCTGTTGCTCCAGAGGACAGGACAGGGACTCATGAGTGAAAATGGCAAGGAAGCTAATTTTGGCTAAAGATCAGAAGAAGCTTCCTAAGAGAAAGAGCTGCTTGATAGTGGAAGAACATTGAGGAGGGGGTTGAAGCACATGATGACCTCCAAGATCCCTTTGGACTCCATGATTCCAGCGCAGGGGAAACAGAGTGACCTCTGCTCCAGCCCACCAACTGCACATGGGCAGAAGCCTCATCCTCCTCCGCAGGGCCTGACTCTTTTTCACTGGCTCTGAATCCAAAGCCTGGCCCTTGGCACCTGGAGTGGCAGACAGGAGACCGATGAGCAGCCGCAGCATCGGCTGTCTAGATGGGGGATCTACAGCTCCAGGGACCCGACATTTTTAATGTTTCCAAACCAGCCAATTTCCCAGATCACCTAATCAAGATGCCTACGTCTTTTTTGGTGGCGGGGGGGGGGGGGGGGCAGCCAGGGAAGACGTCACCTTTCCAGCAAGAGAGCAGAATCCATTATAGGAAACACTCTGGAAGGAGGGCGCCCTTTGCAGAGCTTGCGGCCTGGGGGCCTCATTATTCTCCTGACTGTGATTCAATTTGCCCTGTTCTAAAGACCCCTCCCAACCCAACACACCAAATATGCACCTAGCCAATAATTTCCAATTAATGCAATCAGTTCCTGACTTCTCCCTGACCCCGACAATCACCTGGTTGGGCTGAGTGGAAGGCAAACAGCACCGGGGAGGAAAGGCATAGCAAGAGGCTGTCTGATTAATTCCCTCCTTCCCCAGCCCAATAGCTTGCTTGATGCCCCCCCTCCCCACACAGCTGGGATGCTTCTAGGCATCTGCCCAGGCCTGTCCTCAGACATAAATAAAGGAAACGGGGAAAGGGACCCTTCTAGGCGATTATGAAATCAGCGCATGAAAAATAAGAGCCATCATTACACTGAAAGAGAGGGGGCTGGGGGGGGGGGAGAGGCAGCAAGAGAATCTCTTTCTGCAGATTTGCCTTTGAGAGCGGCAAGGGGCCGTTCTGCTGCTTACATTCCGTTGCCCTGGCAACATACTCCTGTAAAATAAAGATTATTAAAGCGCATATGATTATTCGGCTGCTGAGTGAATGAGGCAGCGGCGGCAGCTGCTTCTGAATTCCTTATCAGAGGAATTCAATTTCTGCCCAAATTGCATTTCTGCCACCTCATACAGGCACCCCACCCCCCATACCAATCCAGACACCAGTTCCTCAGCTAGAGAAACCACTGGGGTGCCTTTCATGCCTCCCCTTTGCCATTTCAGGCAATTGCTTCAGTCCACACAAGCAAATTGGTGCAGGCCCACTGCCCCCCCCCCCCCACAAGAGAGAAGCCTACCCAGACAAACCACACCCTGGGGTTGCAAGGGGACAGCTATTCTGCTACTTTGATAATCAGGTAGAGAGGAATTTTCTGCTTATTATTCCTCCTTAGCACAGAGGTGGGAAAATAAAAATAAAGTAAAAAACCCAAAAGGGCTGAACTCCCACACTTCTCTTACTGGTTCAAGGAACCACCAGTCATACTGAGAAGCTGAAACCTGCCCCCCCCCCCATGAGCCCTTGGTCCTGCAGTTGAAACCCAAAGAGCTACGGAGAGCACATACTAGGAAAGAGGCTTCCTCAGGGCAAGGCTGACAGGGCAGAGCAGGGCTGGGAGAGCTGGCCACAGGACTTGCCAGGCCAGACTGGGTTGAAGGTCCACCCATCCCAGCAGACATCTGTGACAGAACAAAGCAGAGTTTGCTGCCAACACCTTGCAAATCAGCGTTAGGAAGGCTCTCTTGCCAGCTGCCATTCAGAAGCCGTTGCCCTCACCGTCATAGGTCCAAGTGGGCATTTGGCAAAAGAAACAAGCCCAGCTGATGGAGGCCCAAGCAAGAGCCAGGCATGCGCATACAGCTCCAGCCACCTGCTGCCACTCCCAGCACTGCCCAGCAGGTGTCTCTGTAGCTCTGGGAATCCAGGGAGCTCTGTGCAGCCTCTCCCCACATCCTGGATTGCGCCAGCAGGCAAAGCTAAGCACAGAAGGGAAGAGAGAAGAGCTCACCCAGTGCTGCCTACCTGGGAGAGAGTGGGCAAATGGTTGTCTGCAGGCCAGGCCAAGCAGGCTCCTGGGCAGGAGCAGCTCATTACCCCTGCAATGCAAGTCAAGATGCCAACAGAACCACTCATTTGAGGAGAAAGCCGGAACTGACTGAAGGGGCCTCGGTAGGCAGAGCAGCAAGAACTGCCCTCAGCCCACTTTCCAGCTTTTGATGGACCCCACAGTTTGGTTAGGAAACAATGAACTATTTAAAGTGGAAAACAAGTACAAGATTGCCCTTGTCTTAGAGAAAACAGAATCTTCCTGAGCACAGGGAGGCTTAAAATGCATGAAAGAAGGGGGAATTCTATGGCTTTAGGCCAAATTAAAATCTGCACAAACCCTAAAGAAAGGATTCAAGATGTGGCCTCCAAACATGCCAATGTGCTGCTGTCCGTTTTCTGCTAGATGACTAATTTGAGGGTGCTTGTTAACACTGAGGGTCTTTGAGCGCATGGCCATGCACCCACTATTGACCATCCTATACCATTCTCTCTCTCTCTCTCTCTCTCTCTCACACACACACACACACACTCACACACACCTACACACACCACCAACAACAACAAACAAGGCACTTTTCAAGCCTGTCTGGAGTTGCCCTTACCCTTGCAGCCGTGTGGGATAGGAAGGAGACAGCAGACACCCAAGGAAGCTAAAAGCCCTTGTCCCACACTCCTTTCCCCAGAGCCACGGAAAGAGAATGGGACAACTCTAGGTGACTGCTGAGGAACAGTTTGGGGACCCCAGGCCGATGGTTTTTTTGCAGCTGTATTATGCAACATGTCATTGACACAATAATAGCCTAACAGTGGTGGATTTATACTGGGCCAACCACACATCATTCTACTTTGGTTGTTCTGCAACACTTCCTCAGGGTTGCTGCATTACTGCCATCTGGATACATCCGTGTTATAGTGCAACAAAAGCAGGATTTCACCAGGAAGCCACGGGACATGCACTGTCTGGAAAAGAAGCTGTATGTCCACCCCAAAACTTTTGCAGGCACAAAGATATTGAAAGCAGGTTCAGGTAGATAGGCACCCCTATACCATCAGCAGCACAAATAACCAGGAATGCATAGAATAAAGGACGTCAGCAGGGGGCTGAAGTGTTCATTCAGAACTCCTATACATAACAAATGGTTGCAGTTGAGGGTTTGGTCCTCCACCAACAAGCAGTTATCAAATTGTCCAGCTATTATGTTTTTAAAGGACACAAGGCTACCGATGAAGAATTTGTCAGTATGTGTTTGGCCATAGTGTGTGTGTGTGTGTGTGCGCGCGCAATTAAACAATATCTCTGTCATATATGCAATCAACAAATTTGAGTTTTCTTTCCCACATTTTCTTCTTAGCTCAGTTTTCTGTTTGCCATCTGTTATGGTCTACCTAGCACTCTAAAGCTTTGGGAAGAGCAAGAACACTGCTGGCCCCTCTCACCCTGCAACCTGGATTCACGTTTCTCCCAACCTTATGAATCAGGCAACAGCCACTTGCTGCAGTAAGGGACAAGATTCTTCAAGAGGATGAGATGGGAAGACTGGCCCATGGGTCCTCTCATTCGCAGTACAATCTGTGGGGCCAGCACACACACAGGCCCAACTACAGGCTGCCCTTTTTTCTGCCTAAGGGCATGTAGCAGAGAAAAGGCCAGTAGTTCTGTTCAACTGGGGCAGAGATTCCTGCACCAGGTTAAGTGCTGGGAAAGGGGAAGCTGCCTTTGTTGCCAAACTCAGGAAAGAGGAAGAGGAGGAGGGGTAAGGTGGAGTGGAGGACAGAGAGCAAAGCAAAAAAAAAAGGGGGGGGGAGAAAGGGTGGAAATTGAGAGCTCTAAGGAGAGAAAGTCCTGTCTGGTGGGGAAAGAGTAGGGTTTCCAGCTTTTCCATTGGTCATCAGAGCTGTAATTTGATGTACAAGTGACTCATCTTCATGATGTGAAAAGGTTAACCTGCTAATTTCTATGCCTCCCCCCATGAGTTGACAGCTACCGGAAGAAAGAGAAATGAGGGAGGAGGCTTGCCAAAAGACCTGTAGAAGGGGGTTCAGAAAGACCCATTGAAACAGGGAAAAGATGTAGAGAGATTCAGAAGAACCTGTGAAAAGAGAGGAAAAAGGAAAACCAGGGAGGTTATTGTAGGTTTGAGGGCGATCCCAGAATGCTAGTGGGACAGAAAATGATTTCTGCAGTGGGTTGGCTGGGAGGAAAGGCAAGGAAACTGAAAGGGGAAAAGCACAGTAACTGATGGGACAAGAGAGGAAAAGGGCATGTGCAATGAGCTGAAGAGACAAAGCAGAGTTGATAGAGAAGCACAGCTTGCTGGATGTGAGAATAAGGCAAGTCTTCCCAAGCCTACCATCCACAAACAGAGGGGGTCCTCCTCCTTCTGCTCTCTAGCAATGAGTACTTGGAGGTATGTTGCCTCTGAACATGGAGCTGCAATGACCAAGAGTTGTAGAGGGGGGTGGTAGTATTCATCTAAGCTTTACTCAGAGTAGACCCACTGAAATTAAGGAACATGACTATGGTAAATTTGATCCATTAATTTCAACAGGTCAATACTGAGTAAACTTTAGTTGAACAGCACCCAGAGAATTCAACTCCAAGACTTTGCTGAATCCACTTTTCAAGCTAGGAAAAGACTAGCGTCTACCACAGCATCCCATTTCAGGAATTCCACAAGTGAACGGCATTGTGTAAAGACATACCATCATCTGTTAATCCTTTCATTGGTGGGCCCCAAGTTCTAATAAGAAAGGGAGAAAAACTCCTCTCTGTTCCATGTTCTGCACATGATGCATAATTCAATGAGCTTCTATTAAGCTCTTTCTTTTCTAATCTAAAAACCATTAAAGGCTTTAATTGCACCTCATACAGAAGGTGCTCTAACCTCCTGATCACTCAGGTTGCCCTTTTCCTGCTCTGCTGCATTCTTTTGAGAAGGGACAACCAGAAAGGTGCACAACTGCAGCAGTGCCAGAGATGAACACAGAGCCATGAAGCTCCTTGGACACCACCTTTCCAGGCCCCAGCTTGGAATTTTCCTTTCCCACCCACCCCAGCTACATACAGAACTGGATTGTGCACTGAACTTTACATCATTCCAGTCCCAATACTTCCTTAGAAAGTCAGTTTAAGACCCCACTTTAAGACCCTATCAGGGTCTTATATGAACATTAAGGATTATTTTCCCCTAATACACAGAAATTCAGGTTGACTTACACTAAATGGCACCTCTTCATAGCTGGCAGGCACTCCCTTTGGAGTTGTTTGCAATTTGTGCAAGTCTTTACCCTCCTGAAGTAGTTTGGAGTCATCTGCCAAACTGGTCATCTCACCATTCACTCCAGCCTCCAGTTCATTTGTGACTCAGTGACATAGCCTGGTTCCAAAACAGGTCCTCAGGTGACCCCACTCCCTCCTTGCCTCTACTGCAGAAACTGTCCATTTATTCCTATGCTGTCTCTCTAAGCAGTTACTGATAGCAAAGCAAGGCCTGTTCTCTTATTCCAGGACTGAAGCCTTTGGGGATGGAGTCTGCCAAAAGCCACTTGGAGGTCCAAACACAAAAAGTTTACTGGGATCTCTCTGTGTACCGACCCTCTCAAAGAACTCCAGAAAGGCTGGCAAGGCAAGATTCCCCTCAGCAAACCCCCCATAACTCTTCCTCTGAAAGGCTTGTATTTTCTGTCCCAGGCTTCCTTAACCTGGAGCCCTCCGGATGTTTCTAACTACAACTCGCATCAGCCCCATCTAGCATATTTAGTGCTCAGGGATGATGCAAGCAGTTGTCCAAAAAGATCGGGGGGGGGGGGTACCACATTGAGGGAGGGGCTGTTTTAAATGTTTACAGTATTTTTCGCCCTATAGGACACACTTTTTCCCCTCCAAAAATGAAGGGGAAATCTGTGTGCGTCCTATGGGGCGAATACAGGCTTTCGCTGAAGCTTGGAGAGCGAGAGCGATCGGCGTGCACCGACCCCTCTTGCTCTCCAGGCTTCAGGAAGCTATCAGCAAGCCTGGGGAGCCCGCAGGAGTTGCCACAGGGCTCCCCACGCTGCGGATAGCAGCCTGCCACCTGGCGCACAAGGTGGGCAGACATCCACAGTGTGGGGAGCCCTGTGGGGGTTCTCGCAGGGCTCCCCACGCTGCAGATAGCAGTCTGCCGCCCGGCGTGTGGGGCGCCCTGAAGCAGAGCGCCCCGCGCGCCGGGCAGACACCAGCCAGCCCCAGAAGCTCGGGGGACAGCGGGGAGGTGCAGCGCCGCCATTCCGCTGTTCCCCGACCTGGTTTTGGGGGGGAAATAAAGGGGGGGAAATTTCCTTTATTTCCCCCCCCCCCCCAAAAAATTAGGTGCGTCCTATGGGACGAAAAATACGGTAATCATTCAAGTTTTAATTGTGCTTTCCACCAACTTATACAATGGGCTAAGAAGCCTGTAGTTTCTGGCCTCCTCCATAATATATATTTAAAATAAATAAGTTTGATTTATTTTGGCTACCCTCTAATAGCCTTTGGTAAATTGGATGATTTAACAAACCCTTATATATTTCTGCTAGAAGATCAACAATTTCAAGGGAGGGCTAATAAAGATGGGAGCTGAAAGGCCTACAGTGATGGAGAGAAGAGAAAAGGCCACCAGGGGTGCTAAAAGAAACAGGAAGTTAACTCAGAAGGCACAAAAATATGACACAAAGGTTTTTCTGTGGTTAACACGGTGCTGCAACTTCAGTTAATGTAGAAGTGCCTCTTTCAGAGTGAATGGAGTTGGGCATCCTGTCGCTGCCTTAAACAGGCAGACCCACAGCTATCAGCAAGGAAATTCGTGCCCTGGAACCCAGGATTGTGACCCCTCATCCAGCCCCTGCACATACCTGAAATTTGTCCTCAGCTGCAGCCAGTTTCATGAGGTCAAGCATTTGGTTCTCCAGCTCCTCCACTGTCTGAATCAAGATGGTGTTCTGGTCACTCAGATCTATGATGTAGGCCTGTAGAAGCCTCACCTCCATCTGCACATGGAGAAGAGAGAAAAAGTAGAGCCTCAGACACCCGACTCAGTGTTGAGAATCAGGAAACAAGGACAGCAGACTGGGTCTACCCCAGAGGGCATTTTCTGAGAAAGTGGTTTGGCTCAGAAACCAGCCAACGACAATGACAGACCCCACCATGAGGACCCAGAATGTGGAGTTGAGTATGTTCCTAGTCCACCTGGAGGGGTGGGGGAGAAACCAAACTTCAGAAAAGGGCCTTCCTATCCAGGTCTTGTTTGCCTTTGCAGGAAGCAGCTGGAGCTACTTTTTGGGTCTGGCCCTCTGCATACCAGAATCACTTAGTAACCTTAGGAAGCCACTGTCTTCAGGCAGCCTATGCAGATCTTTGCAGCCAGAACATCTCTTTCAACTCAAGTGTGTCTTTCTTTTCTGAGAGAAGGATATGTGGGAATGGCAGCAGGTAGGCGGGAGGAAGAGGCAATAAATGAAGAGAGGGTTCTAGCTGCTCTTTCCAGAACCTCTCATCTTAAACCATCAGGGGTGTCACCTCACACAGCCATAGTCTTCGACAGTACAGGGACTTAATCACAACATTGAGCTTTTCGGCCACAGAAAGGCCAGAAATGACCCAGCACCAAGCCACAAATGCCCCTAACGCATGTCTCCATTCCCAGGATGTCCCTCTTAGCCCTTCAAAGAGGCAGTTGCCCTGGCCAACTCCCTGCTGGAGAACAGCAGAAGGGACCAAATCCATGTTGCCATGAGACAAAGCCAGGGCCACCCTGGTGGGTTTGCAAGTTCACTTGTGCCACCATTTGCCAAGACAGGCAGCCACCTCTCCCTCCTAGCTGCTGGGAGAAGGAAAAGGAGGGCAGCAAAACTGTGCTTCCCAGTAGCTACCAAAAATGAAGGAGTTCACCCAGAAGTCTTCACTAGTAAAGTTTTGGCACATGGAAACCTGTTCCTAATCAACCAAGCTACTCCTTTGGGGTCAAATAAAGTGATTAGCTTATTAAGTAGCAAGCTTTTAATAAGCAAACGTGACTGAAAATTCTCCTCCACATCCTGATAATTTCAGTGTTTCTAATTCATTATTAGAGCCTAGATTCATTAACTATTCAGTTTATAGATATTAATGCTTAAGATGCATGCATCACCTGCCAAAACCTGAAGAGAAATTGTTTCAATTAGCCTTCATGGATCGTGAATCCTACCAGCTGGGTATTTTTAGACAGAAGAGACAAACACATTCCTAAGCCGTGCTAATGTACAGATAGGATATGTGTAGAAGGTCACTTGAGCAAAGCTATAGTGCGTGAGCAAGGAAAGTTATACCTTCCAAAAAATGAGGAATACTGATGCAGTTGATGCTATACGAGTTCAGGTGCATAAGCAAACATGTGATTTGGATGGCAGGCTAAAGTACAATGGAAAACAGCCTCCACACAATCATTTCTTGTCTAGCCACAACTCTCCCTCACTGCCTTCACCTTTCCTGCCAGCCAAATATTTGTGGTGATAGAAGCCATAGCTACTTGTTTCATCACAGGCAGAAATGGCAAGAAGAAGATGCGACCCTGTTTCTATACTCCATTTTGTAGAGCCCCCTTGACAGTTGCCCACCTCCCCAAGGGTACTTCTTCATGTCTCTTACTGATAAATATAAATAATTGACACCCCACACATTCAGCATCAATGTATGTTCCCATAAGAGTAGCCCTGCTGGATCAGGTCAAAGGCCCATCTGGTCTAGCATCCTGTTCTGACAGGGCCCAACCAGATGGCCCAATGGGAACTCCAAAAGCAGGACCTCTGCCCACTTGCGATTCCCAGCATACTGCCTCTGGCACTGAAGGTAATGAATTAATCATGGCTAGTAGGATAAGTACTGGATAAGTCCTCCAGGAGGTTGTCTAATTCAAGTTGGTGGCAATCATCATCACTACATCCTGCATCAAGGAATTCCATCATTTAACTATGTGCTGTGTGAAAAAGTAGTTCCTTTTGTCTGTCCTGAATTTCCCAACATTCAGCTTCACTGAATGGCCTTTGCTGAAAGTGAAATCCATCTTTTTCACTTTATCCAATATATAATTCAATATACCTCCTTCATATCTTCCCTTAACTCAAGCTTTTTTTCCAAACTAAAAAGGCTCCAACATTGCCACCTTTTTATCCAAACCTTCAATCAGTGCTACTGACGGCCCATGACAGAAACACAATATTACATGTGTGTTTTTTAATCTGCAAGGGAGTGCTGAAGCACCTGAGCACCATGAGCTGGCATTGGGGAGAATCTGGCCTATGGGGAAATCTATGCAAAGCCTCTGCCACAGGTTAGGCATGACTGGAGAATCCTGAACTTTGCCACATCTTTTAACAGTTCCAAACTCTGAGAAAAAGATGCAGCTCCTCACTTGTATCCTATGGAGGCATTGGCAGTTCCTTATTCTTGCCTGCCAGTCCTATTGGAATGAAGCAGGTTCTTTGTTGTTATTTGAACTTTGTGGGAGAAAAATCACTCGGTCATTAGACATCTCCAACTATGGTCAAAACACAGCAGGCCAGAAGTAGCAACAGATTTATTATTACCGCAGTACAGGAAAAACATTTTTTGTCTGTTACATGATCCAGTTAATTACCCATGCAAAGCAAAGCTACTCTTGGCTTCGGCAGAAACTCCACATATGCCCCCAGGGATGTTAAAAGGAGGTGTTCTTAGGGGGTGGGGAGGAAAACCTCAGGCTCAGAGGACTAAGACTCACAAGAGTCCCTTGAGTATTGCAAACTTTGGGGCTAACTTCCATGGCTTCAGGTTCCCTATGACAATAATCATGTCAAAATCTTTGGAAAAAGATGCAAAGTGTCCCCAGATACTTTGGATGCGGGAGGGTGGGAAGAGAAAGGCCTCCTCCTCTCCCATACAGAATCCAGAGCTGCAGAGTTAGGGCAGACTGTTAAAGGAAACTGTCTGGGAACAAGAGCGCCAGAATTGCAGTGAGCACACAAGAGGGAATGGAGAGGGCTGTTCTTCCTGGACTTGTGCTGCTTCCCCAAAAGAATTGAGGGAGGGAGAGATCCTTCTGGCATGCAAATGACAGCCATGAACAAGCTGAATATGGAGCCTTGAACTCCAAGAAACTGAAGGGGAATCCCTAGGAATTCCCAGGCATGAGTACTCATATGTAAGTCGTAAACAACAGGGATGCTTCAAACTCTATAATTTATGATATGACATAGTAGACTTGGACTGGATGGGCCCAAATTCAAATCCTGGCTCTTCCACTGCCTAACCTGCAGCAAAAGTTGTTGTAAGAGGGGGAACCATTTAAGTAACCTGGAGCTCCTTGGAGGAAAGGTGGAATATAAATATTAAAAATAATTAACTACCAGTAATTACAGTGCAAATGTGAAACACAGCCTAGACTGTCATCAGCATAGACAAGTCCAAGCCAGGCTACTGGGCGGTCAACAAGGGGTGGAGCAAAAGACTTTGCACTCTGCAGATCTGAGCATCCACCTCTGCACTCCACCCCACAAACTAAAATGGTACAGCCATGATTCTACATAAAGACACTCCAATTGCTCCACTTTCTCCAGAAGAGAAAGAGGGGGCAGGGCAGAAAGGGCTCCCTGCAGAGGATGATGAGGACAGGGCAAAGAGGGAGGGACTCCTTGGTAGTGACACCACTGTCTTATAAGGCAGCTCACTCTACACCAACTTCAATGTCATTTTGGCACCAGATGGAGATCTATTTGCTTCCGTAGATCTTTTAACAAATCATTGTGGCTATTTTACATTGCTTTTATCAGATGCCCTTTGATTTTATGGTTTTGGTGTTTATGTATTTTTTTCCTTCTTTTTATTTGAAAGGTATCCTCGAAATATTATACTGAAGGGCAGCCCATACCTTCTAAAAATGAAAGAAATAAATGAACCCACAAATGAGAGGGGGCATGCATTAGGGAGGGATCTGTGGCAGCCAATCCAGAAGGAAGCTGAACTAGAAAATCTGTAGGGCCCCCTCTCCCCAGCACCCATCAGTGACCAAAACCAGACTGAAAGGGATGCAGATAGTTCCAGTGTTTTGCATACTGGGGGCTGAGCAAGAGTCCACAGAGCACCAGCTTCTGAAATCTACTTGTGAAGCAAGATATTGGCACCACATGGAAGAGAGATAAAACTAAGTATGCTGGATCCTGTTAGCCCAGCCACTGGACGAGCTGCTGCAAAACTCCAACTACAGAGGCAGATTAATCTAAAAACAGGAGAAGAACAGCACAGTTTTCACTAAGGAAGCCAAAGATGAATTCAGTGAGGAGGAGAAAAGGACATGAGAGGGAGAGTCTGTGTGTTGTGAGCAAGGGAGTGGGGAGGGAGAGGGAACCGAGGCTGACATGCTGCTGAGAAAGAGGGCCAAAAAAGAAGAGGGTCAGAGGGAGACACCAGAACCATCAGCATTAAAGTGTAGCAACATCCAGAGCCAGAACTTCAAGACCTCCTCTCTCAAGAACCAAAAGCAGCATTGCCCACCAAACATTTACAGCTTGTTAAAACTACAAGGGACTGTGACAGCCACTTGCCAAGAGCGCCAGAAGAGTACGGCTTATTGCAGTTTCTCTAACTAGGGCACAGAGGTCTTCCTGACAGCCTTTGGAGCTATGGGCAGCTGTGCAAGCAGAATGTGGGACAACACACTAATACTATTCTAGCCTTCCTTTTCAGAAACCAGAGGTTTCCCTCTGCGTGTGTAAAAGAGACAACAACTTCTTGGCAACGGAAGTAATGTGCTGGCAGTACAGAGCTCTATGCCTGGCTAACACACCTCCAGCTTGATCGTCAGTCCAACTGCAGCTGAGTCTCTGAGCCTGACTGATCTCATTAATCCAAGTAATCTTCTACGGAAAGATCAAATCAGCCTGGAATGCCCATCAGTGGCCAAACAATGGAGCTCTTCAGAAATTTCAAAGCCACAGGAGCATAAGAAGAACTCTTCTGGATTTAAGAAAAAGGGCCCTGCACCTTGAACTGAGCTCAGTAATTAACTGAGAGCTAGTGGGACAGTCTTAACGCTTTGGGGGGAGGGAGGGAGGGGGGAGGGAGGGGGAGAGAGAGAGATTGTTGTCACCCAGCCCAGGTCAGCAGTTGTGTTCTGAAGTAGCCACAGTTTCCAAATTGTCTCCAAAGACAGCCTCAACAATAACACATTACAATAATACTCTTTTGAGATTTCCAGAGCCTGGATGACTGGAGGGAATGGTGCAAAAGGGGCTGTAGGAGGCCACAAACCAAAGCTGGTGAAAAGTACCCAGAGCTACTGAGAATAGCTGTGCTTCCCGAGTCAAAGCTGGATATACAAGTTCTAACCGCACTCCTGATATTTAGCAGGCACAGAGATCAGGCCAGAACAGGCTGAATATCACATCCTTGGGCAAGCAAACCACCCACAAACAGTATCTCCATCTCGTTGGGATTGTATCACTAGGTTTTTTTTATTGTTTGTTTTCTTGTGGTTATAGTAAATGTTTGATAGAAAGGCAGGGTATACACCAAGGGTGAGAGACCTCTGCCTCTCTCTGCAGATGTTATTGGACTCAGATCCCCATCAGCCCCAGTCAACGTGACCAATGGTGTACTCTGCCACTGAGCTCCAGCCTTCTCTCATCACCCTTGTTAAAGGTAAAGGTAAAGGTACCCCTGCCCGTACGGGCCAGTCTTGACAGACTCTAGGGTTGTGCGCCCATCTCACTCAAAGAGGCCAAGGGCCAGCGCTGTCCGAAGACACTTCCGGGTCACGTGGCCAGCGTGACATCGCTGCTCTGGCGAGCCAGAGCCGCACACGGAAACGCCGTTTACCTTCCCGCTAGTAAGCGGTCCCTATTTATCTACTTGCACCCGGGAGTGCTTTCGAACTGCTAGGTTGGCAGGCGCTGGGACCGAACAGCGGGAGCGCACCCCGCCGTGGGGATTCGAACCGCCGACCTTTCGATCGGCAAGCCCTAGGCACTGAGGCTTTAACCCACAGCGCCACCCGCGTCCCCTTATCACCCTTATTACTTTCCACCAAATAATAGAGGCTGAATTTTGCCCCAATGCAGACACAAAAGAAGGTTCAAAAGAGACCCAACCAGAATTCTTGATCTCTATTTTCCTTGTCTGCTGCCCCCTCTGGTCAGGTTTTAGTAGTGTGTCCAAAGCCTGCAAAACAAGTTTAAAAATAAATTGACAGAACAAAAGGAATATACATGTATGCGCCACAGGAAGCAACACCCCACAGTCAAACAGTTTGTAATATCAGCACACTATTTTTCTGAGTCAGTCCATCCAGCTCAATATTTTCTCAGCAGCAGCTTCCCAGAGGTTCAGAAAGGAGTCTTTCCCAGTCCTTCCTGGAGATGCTGCTGGGGACGGAACCTGGAACCTTCAGCATGCACAGCTTTGTGTGCTCTGCCATCGAGTTACAGCCCTCTTGTAGCTACAGCATGCAACATTAGCAAACAATCCACCAAGATCAGACTTGGTTTGGAAGGAGGAGGACAAAAGCAATATTTGCCAATAAACATGTCTCCACAGAAAACAGGTTACACAAGCCAGACCTTGGTGGGCCTTCCACATTCTAGCGATTCCAAGATAAACTGGTTGAGAAATTTCTACATAAAAACTGTTATTCAAGAAATGAAAAGCTTTCACGGCATCCAGCACATTTCGATCCTGCTGCTCACCAAAATAATTTGTGAATATTCATCGCCTTCTGCTCCACAGCAGTTTAACTATATAGACTAACTTTGCAGAGTTAGAAGTATTAGTTGGAAGTAGTATTATATGCTTAGGCTTAGAAATATGGGGGGGGGGGGCAGTACATTGACACCACAGATAAGAATCCTACAATGTGTGGACACTGAAGACAGGGCTATCATCAATAGGCTATTTAACAAAATCCTCTAAAAATTTTCAAATTTAAAAAAGAATAGAAATATATGTTCACACAAAGCTGCCAGAATGCCTTTACGTTCTCCAAAACAGCAACAGTAAAGCAGCAATAGCAAACCCTCCCAAGGAATCTCTTTTCCCAACCAAGTATTCACACAGAGAAACACCTGCCAAGGCAGGAGCAGCCAGTTTAGAGAAAGGTGGGGTGGTGGAAGAGGAAATCTTTCAGCACTTTCCTAACAGAGATCCCAAAACTAGCTAAGAAAAAAAATAGACTTCTGTGGAGCTTTGCAGGAAATAATCAAAGCTGCCTCAGTAGCAGCATCTTTGTGCACACACTTTTTACTTGCAACAATTCCCACAAAGAAAGACCAACTGTGGGGAATCTCTGGCCCTCCTGGTGGTGGGGCACTCATTAAGCACAGCAGCAGTTCTCGTTTTGCCTCCTAGGCCTTTTCCACCCCAAGTCACACTCATCCACTTATGGCATTAGTTGTGGAACTATTGGGAAACTTAAAGTGCACTCCTGATTGTTTCTTGGCAAGTGGGGCTTGTCACTGGGCTTTTAAAATTTGGTGGCAAATACAAGCACCGCTGACAGGGCATTTCACAAATGGGGAACCACCAATGAAAAGACTCTGTCATGGGTCAACCCCTAACAGACAAACTAATACTCTCCCCGATGCTTTTCAACATCTTTATGCGCCCCCTCGCCCAGCTTGTCCGGAGTTTTGGGCTGGGTTGCCATCAGTATGCTGATGACACCCAACTCTATCTGTTGATGGATGGCCATCCTGACTCGGCCCCAGACACACTGACCAGATGCTTGGAAGCTGTGGCTGGATGGTTACGTGGGAGCCGGTTGAAGTTAAATCCTTCGAAGACAGAGGTCCTGTGGCTGGGACGGGACGATATGGGATTGGGGGGGCAACTCCCATCTCTTGCGGGGGCGCAATTAGTGCCAGCACCGTCCGTTAAGAGTTTGGGTGTAATCTTCGACACCTCCCTTTCCATGGAGGCGCAGATTGCAGCTACAACAAAGGCGGCATTTTTCCATCTCCGCCAAGCTAAGCAGTTGGCTCCTTACCTCTCTCGCCCTGACCTAGCCACTGTGATCCACGCGACGGTCACCTCCAGACTGGATTATTGTAACTCGCTCTACGTGGGGCTGCCCTTGAGACTGACCCAGAAACTCCAGCGGGTGCAGAATGCCGCAGCGAGACTCCTTACGGGGTCTTCACTGCGAGATCACATTCACCCGGTGCTATACCAGCTGCACTGGCTCCCGGTGGAGTACAGGATCAGGTTTAAGGTGCTGGTTTTAACCTTTAAAGCCCTATACGGCCTAGGACCCTCGTACCTACGGGACCGCCTCTCCTGGTATGCCCCACAGAGAAACTTACGGTCTTCAAATAAAAACATCTTGAAGGTCCCAGGCCACAGAGAAGTTAGGCTGGCCTCAACTAGAGCCAGGGCTTTTTCGGCCGTGGCTCCGATCTGGTGGAACACTCTGTCACAAGAGACCAGGGCCCTGCGGGACTTGACATCTTTCCGCAGGGCCTGCAAGACAGAACTGTTCCACCAGGCCTTTGGCCAGGGCACAGCCTGACTCCCTCCATTGGCAATCTTCGCAGAGCTCTGGCCCAATGGTTGCCAGTGGCTTGAATTAATTAATTTTATAATGAATGATTTTAGAGTGTTGTTTGTACTGTTCTATTGTTGTTAGCCGCCCTGAGCCCGGCTTCGGCTGGGGAGGGCGGGATATAAATAAAATTTTTTATTATTATTATTATTAACCAATAAGACCAGACAAAACAAGGAGGCTTTGCAAGGCCAGGTGGTTAGGTGGCAAGGACAGGCTTAGAGTTCCACTCCCTCCTCTTGTGCATCCCCTTTTGCTGTTAAAATCAGGATGCATCCCACTAACACAACAAAGGCCGGCCTCTGTTCTGAATGTGATGCGTTTTTTCCCCTGTAAGGCCAAAACACAACAGCTGCAAAGCAGTTCAAAGGATGAGGCCCTCAAACCAACACAGCACTCCTAAGTGCACCTGCACAGAGGACAACATAATGAGAAAAAGGAGCTGCTGGCATCTGGCTGGGGGTAGGGGATCAACAGGAAACAAAGGGATGACAAAAGACATTATGTGCGCTAGCTCAATCCAGAACTCAGAAGTTTCAGATGAACCAATGCCAGTTCAGAGCAGAAGCCCAGATTTCCCAGGGCTTGTGTTGTGTTCCCCAAGCTCTAGGCTCCAGTGGCTGTTACTCAGCTGGATCCAGGCTGTCCCTGCCATGACACAAGTCCCCACCGTTCAGTCACTCAACAGGTTGCTTGTTAGGCAGGATCAGTTATACAGTGCAGGTCAATTGCCACAGGCGCTCTCTCTCTCTCTCTCTGGAGTATGTTCCTTCGCATACACTCTGGGCTGGAGTCTCAACAGACATCTATACAAAGTCCTTGGATTGACACAGCACTGCCAGGATAGTTATTGCAATGACTCAGTTGCGAAGGGGTTTGACAATCACATTTGAAAGGCTAACTGGAATCAAGACCCCTTCAACAGGTAAGCTTTTACCTGCGAAGACAAACAAGGATCAAACTACATGTGACATCTACAATTAAGCAGCAGGAGGATGTGATGGAGAGGGGCTTGAGTCCACGCACCTTAGCAAATGCACTCTTGATCAGTTTCCAGGCCCAAAGGTGGAAAAGAGGGCTGGTGGAGTAACTGCCCAAAAGTGAAAAAATAAAACTAAGTACGTGCTTTTTCTTTTCTCTTTTCTTAAAGTAGCAAATTTTGATTTTGTAGGGTATGTGCCTAAGGAGTTTCCCCCTCTGCCTCTGCAATAATTGAGCCCAAAAAGCCCTTCTTCTTTCCAATCACAAAGAGCAGCTTTGCACCCCGGCTACACCAAGGAGCACTTCAGAGCAACCTCACACCAAAACGGCTGATTTCTCAGGGATGCTGCAAAGGTATTCAATAAAAAGCTTTTAAATGCATATTTTTAAACTTGCAACAGGAAAGCTTTCCTGTGTCAAGACAGTAATTCTTATAACAGCATTGATCAAAATGTCATTCTTTTATGAGTGTACAATACCTTTTAATGGCATACAACCAGCCATTAGGGTTATACCCCTCCATACAGCAGAGGCATCTTCCTGGAAAAAGGGAGCCCCTGGCCAAGGCACAGGCAAGCCAAGCACAGCCCTTTTTCATCATTGCAGCAGCTCCCCAAATGATCTTCCAGAAGCCACAATATTCAAGGCACACGTGTACCAGGGGCTGGCTTTTGCTCCCCATTCTCAGGAACACACCCTGCTCTAAAGTGGCAATGTTTTGGCTCTCACTGGGGGTAGTTCCACTTTCATGCTGCCTCCCTCCCCATCTTTCATCTGACAACCACTACCCCCCTCTACATTTTCTCATCCGATCTGGCAGAGGATGAAATGCCTCCTGTTTTGTTCTAGGCTTTTAGTTTCCAAAGATAGAAACTAAGTGTCTAATGAACTGCTTCTATTCCACAGCTCATTTGAAGCCCTCCAGTGCTCTGGCTCTTCAGAGATTTTTTTTTAAGAACGGTATTGGAGATTGCATTTACTCTGCTTGAATGAAGGGTGAGTAGGAACCCTGGACAAGAGCGCACCAGCACTCTAATTCTCTCATCCAGCTAAAAATACCAGCGGGGGAGGGAACGGGCAGTCTCCCCATCTCCAAGACCTTTCACGTATGCTATTTGTAGAATTCAATACAGGCTGATGGCTGTCATGTAGGCACAGAGCAAAACCTTTCAATATTTTTGCACCCCAAGACCAACCACCAAAGCCAACACAAATAATATGCCCTTCATACAAGGCCACCTTATTTTTCAGAAATGGGCTAGTTAGTTTCTACACTGGTCATTATTTGCCAGGAATATTCCCTATCTGAACAAAAGAAAGTAGAAGGATAAGGTTTCTTCTTTACACAGAAAGAGTGATGAAGAGGGTTCGAGGTACATGCAGATGTCAATGGTCACCCAGCCAGAGACTCTAGGATCCCTCACCTTCCACCACCCTGCTCAGGAGCCACTTGGGAGTATGGATGCTCAGCGAGATCATAAGAACTCATGAGCACAAACAATCTACAATGGGACCCAAGCCTTTCCTTAAAACACAGCAACATGAAGTTACAAAACCTCATATGCAAGGGGGATAAATGAGAGAAACAATGACCATGTCCAAGGAACATCCTTCTCTTTACAGGCCAGCATAATCACATGGCCAGCACTACAATATTTGCCAGAGATACCCACACTGCCCAGTTTTCAGCACTAACTACAACTGCATCCAATGCCAGAAGAATATTGGGCCCACTGCCACATAAATGTCACCTGAATTTTGCTTTGGTCAACAGGAACACACTGGCATAAACATGACAGAGACATTGACCCTTTCTTGACTCTCCTTTGCTGAGCAAGTCCATAATGGCAGGCAGCTGTTTACAGCTGTATTGGCGGGGTGAAGGCAGCAGTTAAGTCAACTCACCATGTGATTATCACTCCTACTAGTGGCAGAGAAAGCACATGAGCCATGCAGAATACAAAAATCCCATATTTGCAGAATGGAGGCCTCACCAGGAGGTGGAATGAGGCTGAGAGCAGAACTGGCTGTCAGTTCCAGGATCTTTTGCTCTTCTTTTGTAGTTAATAGCTGTTATTAATACCTATATGTGTTGTCTAGAATGATGATGTAGTATTAACAATCCTATCCTTAGTTGTATTTTTCTCCATTGTTTATGAAAGTGTTGTAACTTTGCCTATTCTCATTCTTAATAATTCCTAGCAATATTAAAAGCTGCACTCGTTTGAGGCTTGCATTATACTATATTCTACTTCCTAGGTTGTGAATATCACTTTATAAGACTTTGACTAAATGTGCTACAACATTCAGAGAATCCTAAACGTGAAGGTGAATGAAGTGTTTAAATTGAAATTTGTTACGTAAAGCTTAATAAAAAATATTTTTTTTTTTTTAAAGTGCTACAACATTAACCCAGCTTTTCTTTGCCTCCACTATGTTCTGCTTGGCATCCAGCCTGAAGAAGTATTCTAGAGACCTGGAAATTTGCACGTTATTTTGTGACATTTTGGCTGCTCAAATAAAATTTTACTTATGGACCAAATATAGCTACCTTTATTATCTCTTTCCATTTCCCACTTTCTAATATATAAAAAAGTGCCAAAAATGGCATCTGGGTAATTATGTGTGCCAAACTAGACAACTCAGAAGGAAGTCTGAGCTCTTGTGGAAAGTTCCAGCTGCCCTGTCAGCACTCAGTGGCAGAACTTCTGAAAGAAGTGGATCAAGGGGCTTGGCTATAGGGTTGCTCATGGCTTGGGGAAAATTATTATCAATTATTATTATGCTTGCTGCCCTCAGATACCATTTGTCAGCCAATGTGCTGCTGTGCATCTCCACTACACAGAGTAGCCTGTCAGAAACAGTCCACAAAGGCAGAAGTACCTGAGCAGAGCTGCATCCATTATCTGGAACAGTCAGTTCTGGACTTTATCCTCCTTTAAAAACAAGACTCCTTGGAGAGCTTGATTCAGTCATCCAGATACAGCCCCTTTACTTTCCAGCAACACAGCACATGATCAGCATAACAACCCACCTGTGCCCTCAACCCTAACCCTGGGTAAGTTTCCAAGGGGCCTTAGACCTGATCCCCAGGGACACCTGGTGAGCCTGTAGGCCTCATTTTTCCTCCATGAAATAGAGCAGCTGTGAAAAACATTGCAAGAAAATGCCAGGCCCACGTGGATTTCCCAGTCTGCTTCCACAGGTGCACAACCACAATCTAATTTTGGATGCAAACAGAAAGAAGATAGCCAAGAGGCTAAGCGGGTTGATCACCCAAGAACTCAATGGTGCCAACATGTCTGGCAGCTGATGGCCCAGATACACCTTGCAAACTTGATAAAGCCGTGGGATAAATAGCAAACAGTTACAACCACTGAAGAAACCAGCCACTAGTTTTGCAGGGATACCAGTCACGGGGGTATGTGTGCAGTGCTGTATTTTTGCATAATCAATATATAGCAAGCTATATAGCAAGCTATAAATATAGCAAGCTATAGTTTAGGACCCCAGTCTCTTCGGGCCCACCAAAAAATTTAAAGGAAAAAAACCTGGATGTACATTTCCAAAATATATGATATATAAAAAAACCCTACATACAGCAACAGTGTTTTGTGTTTTGTAGGCTCCTATGATGTAAGAAATGGGCCACACTTGCTAGCCTGCTCCCTAAAATATCACTGGTTTGCTCATTTCTAACAGCAACAATTTGTTGTTGATAAAGGACAGCTGGACATATAAAGGGCCCCGTTACCTTCAGTAGCTTAGGGCCTTATCAAACCTAAATCCCGCCCTGTATGTGTGTGTCGGGCGCCCACTCCCGTTGGGCAGTGGAGGGCGAGCCAGCAGTACCCTGGTAGAGGGGGCAGGATCTTGCTCGGGGGAACACCTCCTAGTACAAAGGGAGACCTAATTAAGGGAAAGAGGGGAGATACCTTGCGAGCGCCTTCCGGATTCTCCTCCAGCTGGATCCCCACGCAGTGCAGGCGCTCTTGGTAGAGGGTGCGGAGCTCTCCAAAGAGACGCTTCAGGGCACGGGAGGCCGGAGGGCGGCCCAGGCATTCTGCTGGGGAGAAAGGCGGCCATCAGAAGCGGGAGACGGGGCGAGCCCAGGGCTCCAGACCCCGCCCTTGTTCCCCGGGGGTCACGAGGCGGGGGATGGGAGGGGTCCGCGAGGGATGCCTTTGGGGGAGGGGCTTTCTCGGAGGGGCAAGGGGCGCGTCCCCTGCTACGGCCTCCTCACCGCAGGCCTCTTCCCGCTCCGGTGACTCCATCTCCATCTCCTTCTTCAAACGGGGCCGCCGCTAGTCCTTCTCCCCGCCCACTAAGCGATGGGCACGCCGCTCGGCCAACGGCTATGGAGTGCCGGATCTGGGCCCGCCTTCTCCCCCGTCAGAACCCAATCACCGCTGCCTGGGGCGGAGATCCGCGCAACGGACCTCTCCGAGCTGGAGTCGCTCTACCTTGCTGGCACCGGGAAGGCCGAAAGCGGCTTAGGCGATTGGCTTTTGGTTCTCCCTTCGGCCAGTAAGGAACGAGGTATTGCAGGCAAGCTCGGCAGACGGGAGAGCGACCGCCGGTCACCATGGCGACCGCGCGGTAGAGGCACTGCGAGGGGGCGACACGCCCCCTTGTCTTACAGGCCAGAATTTCACCGGTGTGGCAACCCGGCCTTCCTCCCCGCCCCAAGCCAAGGGCCTGCCCTGCCCTTTGCGGTGGGCACACACAGGCACCGGGCCTTCTGGGGCTCTTCAGGTCCCGCTGCTCGAGCGCCTGCTGGGCTTGTACGGTGAAGCCGCCGCCAGGCAGGCAGGATGATCCGGCCGCGAATGTTGTGTGGAAGTAGACTGCCATTGGCCATGGAGGCTCCATTGAGATGCCATGTCTAGCAGCGGGGTTGGAACTCCGCCTCCTCTTTTCATGTGGGTGGGTGTCCCGCCCCAGAGAAGGCAGCGGGGTGTGGGTGTTGCGGGGGGGGGCGTCTCCTCTTATTCATCCTAAGTCCACACGCAGTCAGATTTATTTAATCAGAACCCCCCCTCCTGCAACAGTAAAGTCCAAATATGAGAGGAGGAGGAAAACGCGAGCCCACTTTCTTTCTCTGCACTGGTGCCTCTTGCTCAGCAGTCTCAGTGTCCCCAGAGTGGCCAAGCTGTTGCTTCTGAGAAACCGCAAAGGAGCCGGACATCTCCTTGGCAGTCATGGATGCAAATGCCGATGGCATTAAAAGAGGATAAGACTAAGGTGCTACTGGACAATTTTTTTTAAAAAAAAAATATTTATTTCAATTGCATCAGACCAACACAGCTACCTCCCTGAACCATGGAAGAGGATGAGGCTAGCCACTAGCATTGAGGAGAACCAGGTTCTTCCTCTACAAATTGAGGCAGTTTGCTTTTCACAGGGATTACCAAGTGGTGGAGATAATATTGCATTCAGACCTTGCCCTTCAGAGGCACCACACCTCTGATCCTAGAGGTCCTAGACACAGTCATCATGACTATTAGCCACCAGCAGCAATATGACCAGCTGCTACCAACCCCAGCAAGCATGACCAATGAACAGGTATGATGGGATTTGTAGTCTGACAAGTTTAGTCAGCCCTACTGATAGCAGGTTAAATCTCTATAGCTAGCAGGAGAGAGCTGGTTTAGTGCTCTTGGACAATGTAGAGCAGGTGTGGGGGAGAACTCTGGCCCTCCAGATGTTGCTGAATTACAACTCACATCATCCCTAGACACTGGCCATGCTTGCTGGGGCTGAAAGGAATTGTAGTTTAGCAGCATACAAAGGTTCCCAAAGCCTAGTGTAGAAGCAGGTTGAGCAGCACTTCAGCTGAAGGAGCAGCACATGCAGGAACCCATTTTGTATGTGCAGCTCTACATCCCATAATAGGCAAACTCTCTACATTAAATTTGCTACCCATTGCTTACTGCTATGCTGATAGTCTAGGTCCTGGGCCCTCCTGACAACAATGCCAAGTCTTCCCTTCTGAGCTGCCTTCTGCTTTACCTTCCTCACCTTCAGCTGTATTGTGCCACAGAACATGTGATGCTGTGCTTGGAGGGCACAACAGTTGGCATGTGGCCTGAAGGAACTGGAGTTGTGTATGCTCTTCAGTGCAGTGCAACGAGCTCGCCTGGAATCTCACCAAGCCAAGGAAGGCCAAATGCTGTTAAGTGAGTGGGGCTGGGTAGAAATCAAATCCTCTGCATGTGGCTGGTTCAGAGAATGAGAAACAGGAAAATCTTTTTTCAGAGCAGAAGCTCAGACAGTGACTGACTCTTCTGGAACAGAGGAGAGAGAAAGGACACAAAAGAGACTGAGGGGAAGCTTGGACAGCAACTGTTCTCAGTTAATCCAGAGCCCCCCAGTAAATAAAATTGTAGGCAGTTAATAAATTACAGAAATAGGGGAAAGAAGTATTTTAGGAGGCAGCTTAGTTCATCTGGAGGGTACCTGGCGAGCTCCTATTGTATGTTGGGGCGGAGGGAGGGAGGAAAGAGGGCTCTAAATTGCCTTTCAGCTCTTTTAAATTATTTCTGCAGATCTTATTACAGGAGAGAAGCGGCTGCAGAACAACCCGGAATTCCAGCAGCCAACTGCCCACCAGACCTGTTATGAAAAAGTAGAAAGTGCATATATAGCCCACAAGCCTGGTGGAGGCAATAAAAGATGCCTTCGACTTCCATTCATCACTTTGTCATCTTCAGCTACATTCAGATAGTGGTTAGCAGAGCTCACAACATGGGCAAATTAACACATACGAGTCCCTTGCTGGCTTCCTCCTCTCATAGCTTCCCACAGGAGATATATATTCCATTTCCATGGCTCCTGCCTCCTCTCCTCTTTGGGCCCCATCCCAGATGGAAAGAAAAAAGAACTCTTAGGGTATGAAATGGGATGGGGGTGAAGAAAGGAGAGTGTGTCACAGGCGGCAGCAGTAGCAGCACAGCTAAGGGGCTGTACAGTTGCTATGAATTATTGTGGCAATGTGACACAGCTTTCCCCCTCCATTATACTGAAGCATGGTTGCTTCTGGTACTGAGGGGCTGAGAAGTTAAGAGATCTGCCCTAAAAGATTTGGCAGTGCAAAGAAGACAGCTTTGCCCTCAAACCCTGCTGCTCATAAGATGCCTGGAGGCACCTAGGTGGCTGTTGCTGTCAGAACAGGGTAGTGGACTAGGTGGATCTTTTGTCTCATCCCATACAACTGCTCTTACATTCTTATACCCCAGAGTATCTGTTGTGGAAGTTGCAGAGGGTGCAATGGAAACATAACAGCTGTCCTACCCTGCCTGCAGCATCAACTCTGGTGCGCCACTGCTCTCAAGAGCCCCTTTCTGTTCCTTCAGGGAAGAGCTCCAGCCCTCAGCCTCTTGCCTGGCCTTGAATAGCTGTCTGTCAGTGGCAATGCTGAGAAACTCAAAGCCAGTCTCCAAGAAATCCATGCCCCAGGTCTCTAGGGGCACAGCTGAGTTCCTGGAGATCACACAAATCATCTGGGATCTCATCTCTTAAACTTTAAATCCACTGCCATAAGATATAAATAGCTTGGGCACAAGCCAATGTAATCTACCCTTCCACTGTGCAGTGTGTATATACATGGACACTAAAAATAAACTACAACACAGAAACTGATCCAGCTGGATTAAGACAAATTTGGATTTTAATGCCCAGCTTTGCTCAGAGTCCTAGAGTTCAAGGGTCGATATAGTAGATTGCAAGAAGGGTATAGGTTAGTCAAGCCTCAACATTTTATCATAATAAACCAGATGTGGACAAAACACCAAGTTGAAGCCCATAAATCTATTACAGTGAACTGTCAATGTCCCCCACGGCAGGGTCATTTGTTAATTCATAGCTGGGTCTCTTTTTTCAACAGACCTTGTAAACTCTTTCCTGAAACATCAATAAACCATCTGCTTTGACTAGTTAATCAAATGACTTTATTCAGTCCAAAGCCATTTTTTCCTAATAAAAACAGAGTATTTATCTCCACGGCTATAAAAGAGGATTGTTTTCAACTATTCACTTATAGTTAAGAAGCGCATTTAGTCTGGATTGATTTCCAATGCCTTGGTCATATCCTGTCACTTTCCATTTCTTACACACAACATCTCAGTTTAGCTACTTAGCAGCAAAAAAAAAAACACAACCTAACTTGGGGCTGGGCACCAGTTCAGGGAGGCAGAAAAGTTCCCATCAGGATTAAGAGCGGCATTCTCCTCTGGCAAGCAGTAGAATGACAGGTGTCTCCTGCGCCTGTACGTCTTTCACATCTGGCATTCTGTTGCAGGGGACCCAACTCCTCTCCTGGGACTGGCTTTCTAAGGAAGGATATGTGCCTCAGAACTGCTCTGTAACTACAAATTCAATTGCAAAACAACCAAACTGCTCCCAGTTGCACTGAAGCAACCACACACTTTTGGGGATCATAACAAGTACATTAACTGCCCTCGTCTGTCTAGCAGAGCCCTGCCTTTGACAGTGCCAGGAAAACAGAGTCTTGGAGCCTTATGCCATTGGAGGCACCTGGTACAATCGTGAGTTCAGCTGCCGTACTCACTGTGGGGCCAATTCCTGGCCTCTCAACCCAACCAACTTGTCAGGGGTAAGTCTAAAAAAAAAAAAAAAAAGGCGGGTGGGCATTCACACAGGAAATACAAGAATCCAGTGCCCAGTTCTGTCCTATCTGCCCCAGTGGGGAGCAGAGGGTGAAGAAGGCAAAGTCATTTATATAATGTGTGCCTTTCTGCTGTGTTTCTAATGGCCAGAGCTTTTGTTCTGCTGTTACTGGCTGCCCATGACAGGCAGGAAGCCACAGCCTCCCTTTATGCCATTGCCTTATTCAGCAATTTACATTCAGCATAAAAATCAAATATGCATGTTGCTATTGCCTCACCAACAGCAGTTTCAATTTTTGCCTTGCTGTAGTCTAAATGGGGGGTGGGGGTGGGGGTGGGGGTGGGGCACAGATGGGCAGAGTCACTTTGCTAGGCCTGAAACTTGAATTTCTGTCTGCTTTATTGCTAAGTGGCTGGATGGGAATGGCTGAATGCAGCTTCCTAAGAAGGGAGTGCACAGAGAAGGCCTCTTGGGAGGAGGGACAGCAGCATCCACAGGGGGCAGACTCCTTGGCTTCGACTGGACAGAAGCGAGTCCATTGATGGGTCTTCTGGCAGCCTGGCTCTTGGAGCTCTTGAGGAGAAGGGGCAAGCTCTCTTGAGGGAATTTCTTAAGGGAATTTCTGTCCAGGACAGCTCACACCCCAAGACAGGACAGCCCAACAATGCTCACAGAGCTTCCCTCCTGGATTCCGTGGAGTCACTGGACACACAGGGAGTTTCAGCCATCAGATCACTGCCAATTCTGAACAAAGTGAGAAAGCATTTCCAAGGCGAGATGGGCAGCTACTCAAGCTGACTCCATGAAAAGACCCAGGAGGCCCTTCTGGCATGAGCATCCACTCAGCTCTTATCCCCTGCTCCATGTACACACCAAGCCCTTGCCCCGGGCACCTTTGAGTGGCTCTCATCATGGTGATTCCTCCAGAGAGTCTGTCTAGAACATCATCACCATTTTCATTTGGGGCAGCTCTTGAAGGGACAAGTGAAGCATCATTCAAGATTCCAATGGATTTTGGTCGTTTAAAAAGAGCAGCAATGCTGGAGCTACGCAGACAGTCATGCTCCCCTGAGCCCTAAGGTGGTGGGGAGGAGGCGAGAGGCTGCATCCAGACACTGAAGCCCAACAAGCCGCAGGGCAGAAGCCAGAACCAAATCAAGCTTCATTTCTCTTGCTTGTTCAGCTGGCAAAGGCAAACTGCATTGCCCAGGATATTTTCTCTTCTTTTACTTGAAGGCTAAGAGCCTTTCCCTTGGAAGCTAAGCAAGGAACACAGCTGGCTCCACCGCTGGGCATCCCATGCCCCATCACAGCAGTAGCAGAGCTTTGGTCATCTCTGCTTCTTTGAGACTCAGCAGAAAGGAATGGAGGACTCCAGTCTCCATGACGACAGAATAAACTCCACAGGTTATTACAAATCATGGGCATAGCCAAGGGGGGGCAGGGAGGGGTAGCTGCCCCCCAAGCAATAAAAAACAATAAAAATACATAGCAGAGGTTCTGCCCCTCCTAACAAAAATCCTGGTCATGCCCATGTTGCAAATGACAAGAAATACAAGTAAAACAAAATGCAACCCCCAGCACTGTAGGCAATGCTTATTTTGAGAATTCTCTGCTACAGTGTGTGCATGTGTGTGCGCACACGTGTGTGCACTCTTAAGTCAAACAACTCCTTTTGTTCCCCTCCCCTCTTTACCCTTTGCTGAGAAGGAAGTTGCCAGGACTTCCTAATGGTTATTGTAGGGTGCAATATCTTTCTCCAGCCTCCGCACACCCCTTATCTTCTTCCAGCTGCTTTAGTGCCCCATCGCTGGGCTTGCTTTCATAGGCAGGGATGAAGACTTCCTCATGTTGTCTACAGCTCTGTCACATTCAGCACTCGATCCACTGCACTGCATACAACCAGTTTCAAACCTGCTGGTGTGGACAGCCTGAGGAAGGTGCCTTAGCCTTGGTGCCTGCCCATAAAAGCAAGCCTAGAGTGAGAGGCGAGGATGATGTCAGCAGGTCCCAGAAACCTTCGTTGTTGTGAGATATTGGGGGTGATTTGAGAGTTTGTTTGGGGCCTGGGTAGATGGGTGGAGTCCTGGGAAAAAGTTAGGGGGCTGAGAGGTGCTGAGTGAGGAAGTGTGCCAGAAGAAGGAATTTATATCAGTATTTATTTGTAATTTGCATTAATGGTTTTATTATGTATTTTTGTAACTTTGTATGTTTGTTTTAGTTTGCTATATATTACTTAAGATATATATATATATATATATATATATATATATATATATATATTGGCCGGCATAGAAATAGTCTAAATAAATAGATTTAGACTATGTGTTGAAAGCTGAACAGCCTCTTGATATCCTTCCCCTTCCATCACTCAAGCAGAGGTTGCTCCATGGTAGGAGGAAAAGGAGAGTTTTCCGCATGCACAGAGGATACTCTCCAGTTGCCAGTAACCATGATAATAGAATAGAGCAACTGTCTGTGCTCCAGCACTATTATACTACTAACAGTCTGTATTTCAGAAGTAGGCAACATACTAGGGCCAGATGTTGGAAAGAAAAGTCAGGTTTTTGATGATGCAAGAATATTAGTGCTACAGAAGTGTCTGGAATTGCCATTGTTCAAAGTATCCACTCCTTGCAAAGCCTCTAAACATTCTGTGGATAGCACCTGAAGCCAAAATCGCATATAGTCAAAACACACTGGCTGCAATGGTGGGTGGGATGCCTGCTCCCTTTATTTTTGCTAAGCACATAAAGCTGACTGTGTTCAAGCTAAATATATTTATGTTAAGAGCATATCAGCGAGCAAAAAACAAATTAAGAGTTATCCATATTGCTTGTAATGTCTTTCTTGTGGGGAGTGAGATGGTGTGTGGGCTTCAATTAAACCACTAGAATCAAACTATGGCCAAGAGTGAAGAGAAACTGAAGGCAGAGATCTGCCAGGCTGCAGTTCTCAGCAGTTCATGGCTATATTGGATATTTTTGCCTTTTGACCATCACTATCCATGCTTCACCATGTCTGGCAAAATAATTTCTCTCTCTCCAATATCAGACCAAGTATTCCAGTAAGAAATGATAGAAGTACCTCTTTTACCCCTCCCCACACAAGTGCCTGGATCAGGGTGAGGGGGCATGCCATCTTCCCCGAAACAGGAATGAGAAACTGAATATACTGGCAGGGTCAGCATCTACTTTGCAGGTCCAGGAAAAAGTACAAACTCATTTAGAGACCTAGTCTCATAATTCCTGTCACATCCATCTGGATCCCATTGATCTGTCCTTGCTCCCCACCCGCCACCCCAATGCTTCAGAGGCTCCTTCCTCTCCTGGCCTGTCACAAGAGGTGCTGTTAAATAAAAAAGGCAGCTTTCATCTCTCTGCTGTCTGACAAGGAGGCAGCAAAAGCTGGTGTTGGAACAAGAGCCCCTTGGAGTCAAACAGAGAGCTCCCTGGTGATGCCGCCAGCAGCCCTTCCCTTTCCCGGCTTCATGTGGAAGTTATTCATAAGCATCCTCATCTCTTCTCCATTGGTCTCACTGATCAAAGACGGGAAATGGGAAACCCTTCTTGAAAAGTTGGCTCTCCACTTCCAGCTCTTAACCTGAGAGGTGGGAGGGAGGGCAGGCACTTTCTTTGCCAGCACCCGTCTATGCATTTAGTAGGGGTTTTAAATTCTTCTGCAGCCCCATTTGAAAACAAAATGAAACCCCCAGTTGGAGGCAGCAATGCTTCTGAATACCAGTTGCTGGAAATCACAGGAGAGTGCAGTGCTCTTGTGCTTGAATCCTGCTTGCTGGTTTCCCACAGGCACTTGCTTAGATCACTGCAACCTCTACGTTAGATTATTGCAATGTGTTATACATAAGGCTACCTCTGAAGACAATTTGGAAACTTCAGCTGGTCCAGAATGCGGTGGCCAGGTTGCTCACCGGGGCGGGGCAAGACAGTTTGAGAATATCACACTGATCTTGTCCTGACTGCACTGGCTGCCAATCAGTTTCGAGGCCCAATTCAAAGTTCTGGTTTTGACCTATAAAGCCATAAACGGCTCAGGACCACAGTACCTCAAGGACCACCTCTCTCCATATGAGCCCAGCCAGACCCTGAGATCACCCTGTGAGGCCCATCTTCATGTGCCTCCTCAGGAGAGGACTGGAGGGTGGCAGCACAAGAATGGGCCTTTTCTGCAGGGGCTCCCCACTTGTGGAATGTTCTCCCCAGGGAGGTTCGGCTGGTGCCTTTGTTATACAGTACACCTTTAGGCACCAGGCGAAAATGTTCCTCATCAACCAGGCCTTTGGCTGATTAACATCCTATATCCTTTTAAATATGTTGGTGGAAGGGGGAAATTATTGGTTTGTTTTCTTCCTGTTCTTGCTTTCATTATGTATTTTGTGTTTTCATATTGTAATTTTATGTTGTGAACTGCCCTGAGATCTACAGATGAAGAGCAGTATACACATTTTAACAACAACAATCTGGTTAGCCACTGGGAGAACAGGATGCTGGACTAGATTAGCCATTGGCCTGATCCAGCCAGCTCTTCATGAGATGGGGTGGATCTAGAGAAAGTCTTGGGCGTGCAAAGGAAGGAGCCACTAAGCTTTCCTCTCTCGGCCCCCCAATACTTCAACCCACCATTGTTCTATTCTGCAGTGGACACTGTGAAGATAGCTGGGAATTGGGAAAACAGCTGGGCTCCTCATAAAGGAAGTTTTGGCCCACAGAAGAGATACTTAAGTTAATCGCCTCATTTAAAATATAGAAACTTCAGAAGAGCCTGCCTGCAGCTGGTTCAGAACAAAGGGGCCCATCTAGTTGTCCAGCCACCCCTTCTCATAGGGACCAACCAGATGGAAGTAGGACTTAAGTGCAACATCAGTGCTCTGCTCACTTGTGCTCCCCAGCAACTGGTGCAGACTGTGTTGGACTGTGGAGGTAGGACGTAGCCTGATCCTCCATGATTAGTTTAATGCCCTTTTTAAAGTGGTCCAAGTTGGTGGCCACCACTATTTTGTGTGGTCATGAATTCCATCATCTAACTATTTGCAGCATGAACTTCCTGTTGCTTGTTCTGAATCTTTTAATACTGGACAACCTGCATCAGGTTCTAGTGTTATGAAAGGGAGATAAATCACCATGCATCATTTTTCACACCACCTTGCCCATTATTTTTTCTAAGCTAAAAAGCAGTTGTGTGTGTTTGTGCACATTCTGATTTTGACTGCAGCTGCAACACTGGGAAGCGGGATCTTTCACCCTCTCCCCATGGCCATTTGCAAATCTCAATCCCCAGGACCTAAGCTGCTATTAACCTAATATGGAAGAAAGGGTATGTTCCTGTATTCCTTTCGCTCTCTCCAGCAAGATTATTGGCTATGGTCTTTTTACTGGGCGGAGGGTGAGGAGATTCAGACTGATAAACAATGTGAGGGGAGTTAAATGCCACCCCTCAGCTGGGTTGCATTGGGTGGTCCACTTGTGGCTCTCTGGAATCACATCGGATTTGGTCCTAAACTGCAGACAGCAGAAAAATGGTTGTGGTGTGTGTGTACATTTCCCAACATCCTTATAGTGCAGATGGCCAAGAAGTTGGCAGTGGTCCCAGGCTCTCTGAAAGACAGCAGTGAGATCTCTCCTTAGGAAAACCTCTGTGACCCAGAATACGTGAAGAGTTATAGGCAAATGTATCCTTCCTGGGTACTATTTTTGAGTAGGTGGTCAATGACTAGTTCCAAGGACTCTTGGATGAGACTGATTTACTAGATCCATTTCAGTTGGGTTTCAGGCCCTGTTTTGGCACTAAGACCACCTTTGCCACTTTATATAATGACAGGAAAGGGAGATGATGTATTTGCTGATTCTCCTTGACCTCTTGGCAGCTTTCAGTACCATCAACCATCATCTTTGAGGACTATCTGAGTTGGGACAGGGGGCACTGTCTTGCAATAGTTGGGACAGGGGGCACTGTCTTGCAATAGTTCTGCTGTTCTATGGTGGTGTTTGGGGTATGTTTTCAGCCCCATGAGCCTCTTATGTGGGGTTCTGCAGTGTTTAGTTTTATCCCCCATGCTTTTTTAACACCTGAAACTGCCACTGGGTCATCAATTAAGCTCCATCCATATAAGTGGCACCAAATGGCACCTATCAGCTTCAGCTGGTAGCCCAGATGTGGTCCTATATGGATAGGGATAGTCTTGCTTCAGCTCTGGTAATCCCCACATTGCATTGTATGTAAGGCTAGTAATGAAGGCAGTTTGGAAACTACATCTAATGCAGAATATATCTGCTTCTCAGTGAACTGAAACAAGAAAGCATGAACATATACCACGGGTTTTGGCCTGACTGCACTGGCTACTTATTTGTTTCTGGGCGCAATTCAAAGTGATGTTCTTAACTTTTAAAGCCTTATACGACTCGGAACCTCTATGCCTAAAGGATTGCCTTTCCCCCATATATGTTTTATAGATTTAGATCCCTCTTCTTCCAAAATGGAGGTCAGGATGGCATACCATAACCATTTACGGGGTGCTTTCCCCAGAGAGGCCAACTTTGTCAACATTTCAGTCCCAGGCAAATACGCTTTTGTTTTCCTGGGCATTTCGGTAGCAAACTTGCATTGTTAACTCTATTTTTAACATGTTTATATGGTCTTATCATTTTTTATTTTTTTTTACTTTGGGGATTTTTAATGAGAAGTGTGTCTGTGAGGGTCCAGGCTCTGGGCCTATAGGCCCCGGTGGTCTATGAGGTTTCTCCTGGAGTTCTTGTCTAACCACCTCAATGATCTCCCTATCTTCCAGAGTCATCTAAGCCCTGACTTGGCCCAGTGACAGACCTTGGTGTCTCAAATTTCAGTGGCACCCTGTGCAATGCTAAAATTTGGTGCCCTCCAACCTTATAGTTGCAGTGCCCTCGAGGTTCCACTCCCAGTGCAACCAAACCAGTCGTGCTTCCCTAAATCCACTTCTGCTCAGCCTCTGCATCTGGTGACCTTGCAGTCGCAGACTCTGGGTCCAGACCAACTTTCATGACCACCACAGATTTAGTTGAAATAAGCCTTGGACAAAGAATATTGCATAGCTCTCAAGTCACTAGTGACATAACTGGAATGCCAATATTGAGAATTGCTTCCCTGGAATTAAGGGGGGTGGGGAGGATTAAAAAGCAGAGTGAAGCAGCCTTGTAGATGAGAATTCATTTTAATGGCAGAGACAGGAGGAAGATGATGGAAAACTCGTAATTTTGGTAAGAAAGGGGGAGGGGTAACAGCGGGTGTGCCAGGAGGATGATCTACTTCAGAGCAGAAGACTAAGTGGCCTTTGACAATTTAACCAAGTGCCTAAAGGTCACAAACTGGTGATATTAGAGGAGGTTTTCAACTATCCTAATAAGCAAAGGTGCTTGAGAAAACAATGGGTAGTGAACAAGCAGTGTGATTTCTCAGTAAGGATCTAATCACAAAAATTATAAAAAGGAATAAAAAAGAAAAGGAATGCAATGGCACAAGAACTGCAGTTCTTTGAATGTGAGGACAAATAATTGATGAAGCTGGTAGGGCAGCTGGGCATTTCAAGAAGGGATGGGAAGAACTCAGAGAAGAACTCCACTGATTTACTCAGAAAATGGAATCTCCACATCCCTTAAGTGTGTCTGCATCTCAGAATTTACAAAGCAACAAGGGGAAAACTTTCAAGGACTGTCAGAAGAAAAAGAAGGTATCCAGTGAACCATTCCTTGCTCAGCACCATATCTGTTTAAGACTTGAAGCAGAGAAAGGCAGAGCAAGATGAGCCAGAGGCAGCAACAGCTTTGCTACACAAGCCAGAGAACAACTCAGCCAGAGAGGATGCTGCCCTCTCATCCTTCAAAAGAATCCAGAGGAGGCAGAGTGGTGCCATCTGATGCGGGATGCTGCCCTAGACATGTTGTAGGTCTCTGGCTGGCTGCTCACTTCTGCCCACTTTGCCTTCAGCTGTGAAAAAGGGAGAGTAAGCTGCCAGGGACACTCATCGTGCCATTTGTTGTATACCCCCCCCAGCAACATCAGGGAGGGGTAAATGGCTTCTACATTAGAATGGCCCACTAGCCAGTCTAGTTGCCAACCATGGGATGGGAGGAGCTATGGCAATGCCTTCCAAGGTATTATCCTGGGGGTTTATTTTGGAGTTGATGGCCTGCATGTCACTGTCCTTCCACCTCTCCAACTTTAATCAAAATGGCTCTCTGTTAACTCTGTGTTTATTCATTATTCCAGGCAAATTGTCCCATATTTTTATACCACTACAAACAAAATCTATGAAGGCCAGGATGGGCTGGCAGGGTAGAGAGAACAGAAGAAGCAGGGACATATATTCAGCTTCTCATACACTGTAGAGAATCCATTTACTCAGTGTTTGGTACATTCAGCACCCCACGCATCCCTGGCCCTATCAAGCAATGTCTTTTACACACTGAGACTGCCTTGTTTTTAGTTGGCTGAGGGGCAAGAAGACACCCTTGCTGGAAATGTTCGTACCTCAACATGCAGCAGCAGAGTGATGGCTTCTTGGCAAAAGTAGGACCCCTTCTGTCTCTTCCATGAAATCTCTGCAGCTTTTGCAAATGCTGCTTAAAAAGCAAATTGTTTATATTAGAAATACATATGTACCAGCAGTTATTTTCAGGGGCAACAGAAACTCAGTGCAAGCAGCAATGCAGCTGCATGACTATTCCTTATAAAACAGCCTTAGATGAAGATCCTTTTGGGCTGGAAGCAGAAAACCCAAAGGAAGCACAGCCGCACCCCCATGCCAAAAGCATATTCATATAAAGCAGCTGAAAATGTGATAGTCCTTAAATGCCCCCCATCTGCTACCTTAGGTGGATACAGCAGTTTGAGGTCACTACTCAGGAGAGTCACTACTCTGTGGATGGAAGACTAGCATCCTGTTACGTAGATGTGTATGAAAAATAGAGGGGTGGTGGTGGTGATATTGGGATGAATCCTTCAAGGGTGGGGTTTTTCTGGCTTTTTGTTTTGGTTGGATGCTAATTTTTGGAAAACACCAAAATTGCCCTATTTACAGCTTTTATAGATCAACTCCCTTTTCTAGAAGACTTGGCTAGGCCTTGGTCCAACAGTTTTAAAAAGGTGAGTAACAGACCAAGTGTATACAAGTGTATAAAATTATGCATGGCATGAAAGCAATGGATACCACTAACTAGTGAACAACTAATGAAATGGAATGTTGGATTCAGGACAAGACAAAATGACACTCTTCATGCAGTGCAGTCATGGAATTCACTCCCATAGAAGGCAGTGAAGGCCACCATCTTGGATGGCTTTAAAAGACTAGACAAAAAAGGGCTATCAGTGGTGATGCTCTGCCTTGATGGTCAGAGGCAGTATGTTTCTCAGTATCACTTGCTGGAAACTGCAGGAAGGGTGAGTGCTCTTGTGCTTGGGTCCAGCTTGTAGGCTTTTCATAGGCATCTGGTTGGCCACCGTGAGAGCAGGATACTGCACTAGAAGGGCCACTGGCTTGATTGAACAAGCTCTTCTTAGGTTGTTCTTATTCTTAATAATAATAGAATAAAAGAATTGTAGAGTTGGAAGGTACCATGAGGGTCACCTAGCCCAACCCCCTGCAATGCAGCAATCCTTTTTCCCAACGGGCAAGGGGAGGCGGCTTGAACCCACAACCCTGAGAGATTAAGAGTCTGATGCTCTATTGACTGAGCTATCCTGCAGGCCATATTAATACAGCAAAACAAAAACTGCTTTTGAGGTTTCCCCCTCCCCTTAGAATCAAGTGGTATATAAATTTTATGAAATACATAAAACAAGAAAAAATGGTGCACAGGTGTCTATCTTCTTACAGTGGCTGGACAATTCTAGGCTTTGAGATAGGAAAGAACTCGGAGGTCTGCCTATGGGGCTTTCCCATACTATAAGACCAGCCAAGGATCAGCTACCACCCTGCACATCTCTTATGCCCTCCCTGCCAAAAGAGACGGGGCAGCAAATCAGCCACTTACCTCTTTGCTTTGCACTTGAGATGGAGACACTGTCCCCTCATTCCACTTTCACCCAGCATGCTCCTAAGTCTCTTGAAGTAATCTGTGAAACGGAAGGGCTGGGAATTCTTTCTTAGGCACTTGGGGAAATTCTGATTTTGGAACACTTCATTTCCCATAGGCAAGAAACTGAGCTAATGCCACCCTTCCCCAAACTGTGTCCCGTTAGCGGTATGAAAGTCTTCCTGCAGAGCCACTGAGGCTTCACAGAACTGTAGCACACACTCTGCCTGGGCGCTTAGACACATTTGAACAAGAGGCAGCAGCTCTCATGCACTTACCCAGGGGATTTGCTGTCACAGACATTCTTCCCACATTCTGTCCCCCACACATAAAAGTGCTCCCTTTCGTAGGACAGACAGGCACTCACATTCACACATACCCGGGGACAGCAGAGACAAGAGCTTTTGCTCATTTTTTTAATGTATCACAATGAGCAGGAAACATACTTGATGAAATATTTTCAAAGGAGTATATTCAATTACCATCTACAATCAACTTAACTATGACAACAAAGTGTTTTGTGACAAAATCTTTTTTTTTTAAGAGTTCCGTGTGGTTTCTGTTTTTGTCCGTCTCCATGTATTTTGGTACAGTTCGAGATCAGCATTGTTACAGTAACAAAAAAGCTAACAAGACTACATTATAGAAAAACACCAAGAACATCATTTTTGGTTTCACTTGCTCTAGTTTTTGTACATTGCAAAGGCTGTTCATATACCTCTTCACCTCATTTATGCTTTCTGTTTTATCCAGACTTGTCCCCACCCCCCGCCCCCGAATCAAACAAATGAAAAATAGTCAAAAACTTTGTGTTTCACAGTGGGCAGGATTTCCAGCGCCATCAATCCAACCAAATATCTCATTTTCTACTTCTGTTTAAGAGAGTCCCAGACTGCCACCCTTTGTGCTGGCTTGCACAGGGGCCCTGCTGCACCTCAGTCATCACCTGCCTGCCTACCTGGCACGGTCTTGGTTGGAACCAGAGCCAGCAACATTCCACTTCTTCAGAACACTCTTGGTTACAGACACTGCTCTGCTCAATAATGCCATGCTTGTGTTTTCCGTTCTATCGCTTGGCTTAAATTCCAGCATCAAGGGAGAGCTGTTAAAAACAAAATGACATCTCCGCAGTGTGAACAGTGGCTCAGGTAAGAGGCCAGTTCCATGGGAAATAAGAGGCTGGAGGATTTTGCAGCCCAGGCACCAAATACTGGCTGGCACAGAGGCCTCATTCCCACCCCCACTTCCCAGCACTACTCTGGGTGCTGCTTAGTGCAGCTGCTCCTCCTTCCATGCTGAGCTTCTGCAGAACCCAAGTGCCAATCCACACAACCCAAAATGGCAGGGTGGGAGGAGGCAGAGGATGGCTTGGAGGGGCTGCTTGGCTCAGGGAGCTCTATGAACTCCATGTTGGCTGTGGGAGCAGAAGAGAGGAGAGGGGCAGCAGGGGAGGCTGCTCTGCCCTTCTAGGACAGAGACGTCTCTCTTCAAACTGGGAGAGTCTCCCCCCACACAGAGGAAGAGTTATCAGAAAATGCACTGAAACACTATTTGGAGTGGGAGGAGGAAGATTGCACCCTGTGTGATTAATCTATGGGAGTGGGGCAGGGGAAGGGGGAGGGAGGGAGGGAGAAGGGGAAATAAACAAAATGATTTCAAAGCAGACCACGCAAACCTGACAGGTAAAGCTAGTGTTTAACTGGCAACTTATACCACACAGAGAACCAAAACAAAACAAAAAACTTCTATATGATACAGAGTAACATACAAGTTAAATGGCAAAAAATATATATATATATCTATATATTTTTCATAGAATTACAAACAAGATAAAATAATGGAAACAAAAACTGTACAACTTTAAAATTTAAAAAATGTTCATCTCAAGCAAGGGAAAAATACAAGGATCTTTGTAAAAAGGGAAAACAGCAACATTTTGTCCGCTTTTGACACCTTATGCTACAATTGGATACTGGCAGGAATATTCAATGGTACTCTTTTTAGTACGGTCTACTTAAAAAATTAAAAAAAGGAACTTGCATTGTGCATCAGTCTAGTCAGAAATATGTACACCAGTTCAAGGTTGAGTCTTCCATTAAGCTAAAGACAAAAAAGGCATGAAGAGTCCTGGCTTAGGGAGGGAAGGAGAGAGGAGGAGGAGGACGCTGCTGCTGTCCATTGGTCAGTCTGCCTGCCTGCCCACCCGCCCTTCCTCTCTGGGATGGAACACACCAGCCTCACCCAGGGGCTCCGGCAGCTTCCACAGTTTGCGGGCTGGGGAGAAGGGAGGAAGGGAAGAGAAGTCTGAAGGAGAAAGAAGTGCCCCTTCCCTCCCCCTCCCCCCATTCACAGTCTAGTTCCCTTTTGAAACACAAGGAAGATGGCCAGGAAGAGGAGGAGGAGGGGGCGGCCTTTCACTATTGAGGGTGGGTGCAGGGAGGGAGAAGGGAATGTTGACCTTTGGCTAGGAAGTGACCATGCAAGGCCTGCTTGTCTCCAAACTCTACATTGTAGCAGCACAAAGTTTTCCTTTCAATGTCCGGACCAGAGAAGATGCCACCAGGAGCAGAGAGAGATTTGCACCAGGCCCCAAATGCTTTTTGTTGCCTGCCCCTCTGGGGCTCACACGACACTAGCAGCGACACCACCCTAACAACGCAGGAGCATCGTGTTGTTTGTTGCAGTTGCAGGAAGGGTTGCTCCTCTGCTTGCAGAAGAAGCACAGAGAACAACCTACATGCATGTTTTTCTTTATGAGTTCCTTTATTTAAACTGATTCTTGTGGCGGTAATCAGAAACAAATCCTCAAGTCAAAAGAATCCTTTTTGCTCATTCTGCACCAGTGGTGAAAAGGGTTTGTCTTTGGATTTTATTTAAAGCATGAATTTTCTTTTCGAGGAAAGAAAAACAAAACAGAAAAAACAAAACAAAACCCACCCACACATGCACGCGCGCACACACACGCACAAGCACACACACACACATATATAACAAAAAGTCCTTGGAAAAAGGAAGAAGTGCACCCTAATTACCCAAAGAGAAACAAAGGCCTACAGTTCCAAAATGGAGCCTTTGAAGCATTTACAAAATGAGGAAAGGAAGCCAAAAGAAGAAGAAAAAGAAAAGAAGAAGACAGAGTTAAGTGCACAAGGGTAACAGACATGTATACACCTTAAAAAGTTTTGAACCCCCAACAAAAATATTCTGCAAGGGATCCTACTGACCCCCTTTGAAACCCTTTGAATTTTTTCTTTAGTTTTTATAAAATAATTCTGCAGCTGCCCTCTAAGAAATGAAGGCAGTGACCATAAGTGGAAGATTACAGGATGGAGAAGGGAGTCAAGGTACAAAGGGGGAGGGGAAGCTTCGGCGAGCGAATCGATGGGTTGTAATCTAGCTGGCTAGGAATGAACAAGACAACATCCAATGAGAAGCCGTCAGCTGGACCAATACAAAAGCTAAATGTACACAAAAGGGGTTTTTCTTTTAAATCTACCATACTGCTTCAGTTCATTTCCAATGCAACAATCTACTCAACACCAAAAATGGTCATATCTATCATAAATACAGAAAGTCAGTTGTTTTAAAACTTATTTTTAAGCTCCAAGTCCTTAACACTCTTTGCGTGTTGTTGGGTTTGTTTGTTTTTCTGAAAAGTGGGAGTGCTGAACTTTTCCCCTTGAAATTGGCTTCAGCAGAAAAGCTACCCTTAAAATCCCCAGAAAGCTAACACAGTTCACATTGTTTGTCTCTTGAAGACTTTCTGCCCATTTTTAAATTAACAAAAAAATTCCTTTTCTTGGAAAAAAAATCAAAACCAAAAAAGAAATTATATATATATATATTTATATAAAACAATGATTCTGAAAACCGAACAAAGTGTGAGCGATTGACCTGAGAATAAAAAGACGTTACATTTCTTTTTTTTTTCCTTTTAGCAAGCCATTGGTATCTGAATGCTAAGATAGCAAGAAATTTAAAACGGTAACAAGGTGGTCTGCTTTCCCATACAGTTATGCCGGCCTCTGCTGTGCTCTCAAAGGGGGGGGGGCTGGGGCTCCACAGACAGACAGAAAGACCCCGGAGAGGCAACCAGGGTGGGGTAGGGGGCTTGGGCCTTCCAGACCAACACAGCACAGCCGAAATGCAAAAAGAAAGCAATGAAAAATCTGCCGGCATCGGTATATGGGAAAACAACCCACACTTCTCTCTTCTTTTTTTCTTTTTCTTTTTTTTGGTTAGAAGCTTTGGAATTGCAGTTAGTCTATTTTTGAAATTGGTTTGTTAATTTTTTTTAAATTCATTTTTTTAAATTGTTCATCTTCAAAGCTTACAATCTAAAGGTGTCCATTTCTAGGCTAGTGAGACCACCGTCCTTGGGGCAGCTTGGCTCCTCAGGCCTCTCCGCCGGGCTAGCCGGTCCATTGGACTTTTGGCTAAGATCCGAGTCAGACTCCTCCAAATAGTCATCTGTTGGCATCGAGGGCTGAACCCCTGAGGTGCTGCATGAACTTGAGGTAACCGTTGAAGATGAGGAGAGAGGAGGAGGAGGAGGCTTCCCCAGAGGAGCCTGGGGGACCACTTGAGGCCAAGACTTTCTGGAGGTGTGGGGGGAAGCTGAGGACGGGGGGGAGGGGCTGTCATTTGAGTGAGCGGCAGACTGCGAGGTAGATGCGGTGCTAGGGTCGGGGAGGCAGGCGGAGTGAGGTAATAGACTGGGGTGCTCTTTGGCGTTTCTTGCTGCTCTTGGGATTGTTCGATGTTTGTGCGAGGCAGACTCGAGATGCTGCTGGAGGGCTTCATCCCCGCACACCGTGCTCTCACACGCCACACACTGGTACGAGCTGTTGCCCTTGCTGCTGCCGCCCGTGGGCACATGAAGCACCATCTCTTGCAGATTCACCACAGACTGGCCGAAGAAGCAGAGGGACTTCAGGTGGTCGGTGGCTGCCTCCTGGGTGCTGAAGCCTGCCTGGCACTTCTGGCAGACCAGCCTGTACTGCACCTTTGGAACGATGAAGGGGTCACAGAGGGAGTCCACGGCACTGTTGCTTTCCGTTTCAGGCTCTTCTTGGGGTTTGGGCAGGTGGGGGGACACCTCGCGGGGTGCATTCTTCTGCTCTTCTTGCTTGGGGGATTCTTTGGCAGGGTCTTTTTCTGGGGTAGCAGCCCCTGAGGGGACTGGGGTTTGGCTTCCTTTGGGCTGCTGCTGCTGCAGCTGCAGCAATTTCTGCTGCTGCTGTTGCGCTTGCCTCTGTTGTTGTTGTTGTTGCTGCTGCTGCTGCTGCTGTTGCTGCTGCTGCTGTTGCTGCAACGCTTCTTGCAGGCTCTGTTGATATTGCTGGTACTGCTGCAACAGGGAACCAGGGGACAAGCCGAGCAGGGCTTGTGACAGTGCAGGGCTATAAGGGAACAGCCCCTCCATGCCATACATGGGCTGAAGGTACCCGCTCTGTAAGGCCCCTGGGATCTGAGGGGCATAGTAGGGAGAAAAACCAGGGACAAAGTAGGGGAGGAACTGGCTCGTCAGCAAAGCTGTGGGGTCCGAGTTCAGAGCTGCCTGCAGAGCCTGGAGCTGTGTGGGGTCCACAGAGTACTCCATGGCAGGCAGCGTGGCAGAGAGGGCAGCTGGGGCAGGCACCTCCACTTTGTCCTTCTTGGGTGCCAGCAGGGAATCCCCCTTCCCCCCCTTGGGTGCTTTGTCCTTCTCTTTTGTCTTCTCACTTTCTTTGTCCTTCCGAGGCGGTGGCTGAGGCTGCGGTGGCTGTGGCTGTGGAACCGTGGCCGCTGTGGCTTGTGCTGGGGTGGGGGAGCTCAGGGAGGCCGAAGGTTGTTTATTTGGTAATCCAGAGGTGGGAAGGCCAGGCGAGGGGATGCTTGTGCCGGGTAGACCCATCAGGTTGGGTTTTGGAGAAGTTAAAGCTAGAAAGAAAGGGACAGAAAGAAAGTAAGTTTCAGGTGGGAGACTGGTAGCTAGGCCTGTTCCTAAGCTGGACAATGGACCCAGAAAGGCAAAGGCCTGTATTTTGCCTCAGGTTGGAGAAAGAGAGAAGTTGTTGTTGATGTTGTTGTTGTTGGTGGTGGTACAGAAGAAAAGCTACTTCCCCCTTTGGTGAAGAGGGCTCAGACTATGCATAAATCCCAAAGGAGGGCAGTTCAGTGAGCGCTGTGCCATAGCACCAAGGGTGTCAACAGAGAGTACTGCTGTTCCAGGCCCAGAGGCAGCAAGGGGTCCCAGACTACTAGTATTCCTGGGATAGCTCAGTCGGTAGAGCATGAGACTATTAATCTTGGGGTCATGGGTTCGAGCCCCATGTTGGGTGAAAGATTCCTACACTGCAGGGGGCTGCACTAGATGACCCTCATGGTCCCTTCCAACTCTGTAATTCTATGATTCTATTAAGAAAAATAAAAAAATGTAGAGTGAACATTATGAAGCAAAATTATGAGACATCATCTCAAGCAATAATTTTGTGAAATATGAACCTGCTCCTGTTTTTCAGTGATTTTAGCCAATGAGTGAAATCAGTACAGTATAGAGCTATAGAGATTTTCAGAGTCATACAAGCCCAACAGAAGACCAAAAATAAAATTTAAAAATGACCTAGGAAGTCCCTTCTGGAGGGACTTCCTGAATCATTCTGAAGTCATTTTTCAGCCTTCTTTGGTGCTTGTGTCACACTAGATTTTCTGTAGCTTCAGGAAATGGAGAAGGACTGCCAGGTTTATTTGGAAGGGACTTTTTGGTTCATTTTGAAACTATGTTTTCATCTTCCCTAGTAGAGAAGTGATTCTTGTCCAGAGAAAATAAATGAAAAATCCATCTGTGACTGGGCAATAGCATGGCCACCAAAGAGCAAAAAGGCAGAAATTCATGCTCTTTCTAACTCAGCTTTTTTTAAAATGCAGAAATGTTGCCTTTTCTGCTTATTTACATTAAAAAAATTACTGGGTTAATGCAAACACAAGTGCAAATAAAATCCATCTTAATACTGTGGTGAAGAAAGCATGGGTTACATTAGTAGTTGAGAGTTGCTATGTTAATTTTGCTAGAGCAGAGGCTGAGAGAGAGAAATAGATCTCAACCCTATGGTGTAGTTCAGGGTTAGACAGTCTCTTTGTGTGCTGGATTGGGATTATTTTTTTTGGGAGAATCCAGTTGTGGGGGTAGGGTTGTAAAGTTCATTGTTCAACATGGGATGGGGGTAGAGGGATTATCGTGGGTGGATAGTTGCTGCTAATATAAATTAATGGCAGCTTCATTTCCAAGGCTCATGCCCCCTTTGTTAAAAAATAAAAAGAAGCCATTTGAACATTGCTGCAATTACTAGAAGGTATAAATGAATAATAACAAATGCTCCTAGAATGCACGTGTTGCTTTTAAATAATTTAATATTGACTCTATCTAAACACGCCACTGTAAACCCTCAGCCAATTTTGACCACCTCTCCCCTCCGCCATCTGAAATATCACACTTAGTTTTGCACTGAATGTTGTACTGCCAACCTAACCCACAGAAAGTGGGGAACCTCTAGCCTGTGGGCTAATGTTGGCCAGCTAAGTCTCCCCACTTGGCCTGCAAGGATGCTTTGGGCAATGATAATCAATGCTCACCTGCCCAACACTTGATGCCATACATGCTATCAGGTATGAAGCAGGTACGGGCAGAGATTCGAAGGTACAACTGGGAGATTAAAGTGAGCTCCCAATTTTCCTTTGCTGGAGACAAGTACACTTTCACGACCCATCAGCTGATCTGCAGTGGGAGCGTGTCATGCTTCAGGAGGGGAAAGTGGCTTCTACCGTGTGTGTGAGGGATCTCCAATTTAGCAGCAAATTCAGTGGCAACAGTTTCTCCCTCCCAGGCCTGCTCTTTGAACCTCAGATTTCTGTATATTCAAAGAGTAATGTGTGGCTGTTTGTAAAAGAGTTTTCAAATAGCCAGTGCTGAAATAAAAAACAGTGTCACCTGACGTCACTGTGATGTCAGGTGATGGACAGGTGGGCAGCCCCATCCACCTGTCAAATTTGATGCATGGAGAAATAAGAATCTGGCTCACCGGCTAGGAGAGGATTCCCTGCCCCAAACTACAAGAATATAACTGGTTTACATCTCAATAAACTGGAGTTATTTGCATAGTTTAGTACTGGCAACAGGATCTTGTACTTTTAACAGCTGTGTGGTAGGCAGAAATTCAACAGATCAAGCCTTTTCTAGTAAGGAAGCAAATCATGGAAGAAGCCTCATCTGCTGATTTTCTGTTACTCATACCTATTTACTTGTGAGGTGGTGGTGGTTCACCTGCACAAGAGGACACAAATTTGTATATGACACTTAAGTACAGGCAAATTGTATGCAAAGTTATATCCTGTTTTGTGAGTAGGTCAAAAGGACCAGTCCACACACAATGTATAAATAAATTGTGATGTTTTCCTCTTGCTCATTGTGGGTACAAGGGAGTGGGAAGATGGAACGGGGAGAGCTGTTGGAGGGCTCTTAGGGAAGGATGGAATATGCCCCATGACAATGTCTGGTTTTGAACTATTGACATTTCCAGCTGTGTTCTGGGAAAGCTGATGATGGGAGGAGTGGGCCCACTAGAACACCTTTTCTGGGCAAGTTCGGGGAAGAAGGAAGAGAGCATCTGCAGCAGCCATGACTAGAAGTAGAAGTACCTATCCTGCTACAAATTGCCAAATGCCAACTGTCCAGAGCTATCCAGACCTCTTCAAAAGGCTCTCTCGGTTTAAGGGGCCCCATGTGTAAAACCAGGGGAAGGGCCATTGCTCATTGGCAAAGCAGAGGGTCCCACAGGCAGTTCCTGTTAAAGAATGTAAGGAAAGCCTGCTGGATCAGGCCAAAGGCCATCTATTTCTATTATCCTTATAAAAGCAGATAAAGCCATTACAAAGACAGACCATATAAAACTGTTCCAAATTGAAGAGAGCAATATAAATTCAGTAAATGAGCTGGGTCCCACAGAACAAAATACTTTTAACTAGGGTGAAAAAGGTACATCTTCACCTTATGGCAAAAGCTGTGCAATGAAGATGCTCCTCTGCAGGAGACAGAGTCCCACCATTTAGGAGTTGTCCAAAGTTAGAGCCTAAACAGTGGTATGAAGATGAAGAAGGTAGAATAATAGTGGTGGAGGTCAAGTGGAAGGGAAAAGTTGGATAATTGTGGAAATATATGCCCCAAACAAACAGAAATGAATCTTCTCTATATATTTTTAAAAATCCAGAGGAAAGTCTATTTGAATTATATGATGGAAAAATAATAATAATGGGGGACCTGAATGGGGTTACATCTCTGGAATATGATAGGTCAAATCGGGAAACAAGATCCAAGGAAGGGAAACTGCCAAATTCTGTTTTTGATATGATAAAAAACATGGACCTAATAGACATGGAGATTTAAACATCCAACAGAACATGAGTACACATTTCATTCAAGTTCTCAAAATTCATCAAGTAGAATAGATATACAGTGGTACCTCGGGTTACAGATGCTTCAGGTTACAGACGCTTCAGGTTACAGATTCCGCTAACCCAAAAATAGTACCTCAGGTTAAGAACTTTGCTTCAGGATAAGAACAGAAATTGCATGGTGGCGGCGCAGCAGCAGCAGGAGGCCCCATTAGCTAAAGTGGTACCCCAGGTTAAGAACAGTTTCAGGTTAAGAACGGACCTCCAGAACGAATTAAGTTCTTAACCCGAGGTACCACTGTACTGTGGGTCTCCAAAGATTTGGGGATGAGGGTGAAAAAGATACACCCAAGAATGATCTCAGACCACAATCTGATACCAGTAAAGATATTAAGGGAGAAACAAAATGGTTACAGATGGGGAATAAATGAGGAATTATTAAACAACTCAGAAATTGTAACCAAAGGGGAAAAGATTCTAAAAGAATATTTCGAATTCAGTCTTAATAAAGGGGTAGATGCAAATGTGATGTGGGATGCAAGTAAGGCGGTCATGAGGGGATACAAGATCCAACAAAATACACATCAAAAAGGAATAAGAGAGGCAAAGATCCAAGAGGTATTAAAGGAACTAACAAAGAAAGAGAAAGAGCTTAGTAAAAAACCAGGTAAGAAAGAGCTATTACAAAGAATTAAAATATTAGCACAACACTCTATGCTAATTAATTATAGAAAGGAAAATTAAAGTGATAAAACAAAAAAGATTTGAATTTGCAAATAAACTAGGGAAGATTAGCTTGGCAAGTGAAGAAATAAAAAGAAAAAAGGACAATCAATGGTCTGCTAAAAAAATGGAACCCCCACAACCAATGAAAAAGAGATGACACAAATTTGTTAAATTATATGTAGCTCTTTATAAGAAAGAACAAGAAAGCTCAGAACTGATTGAGAAGTATTTGGAAGAATGTAAACTGGACAAAATATCAGAAGAAAATGCAAAGATTTTAAATACTCCAATATCAATGATGGAAATGCAAAGGGTACTAGGCCAAATTAAGACAGGAAAATCCCCAGGGATAGATGCTCTGTCGGCAGGATATTAGAAATTTCAAAAGGAGCTAACGCTTCCACTCGAAGATATTATGAATAAGGTAGCGGAGACAGGAAGAATACCATAGTCCTGGAAAGAAGCATATATAACTCTGATACCAAAATATGGCAAAGACCTAATGGAACCTAAAGATTAAAGACCGATATAATTATTAAATAATGATTACAAACATTTTACGTTGATATTGGTAAATAGATTTAAAATGACTCTAAGAAATTTGATACATGAAGACGAGACGGGTTTTCTTCCTGGGAGACAAATGAAAGAAAATGTTAGGAACATTATAAATGTTTTGGAATACTGAGAAATCCATAATGAAAAGCAGGCTTTCAATAACGTCTCCTGGCTATTTATCACAAAGTTACAGGAAAAGATGGGATTTGGCAAAACCTTTCTAAAGGGTATAAAATCAATCTATAAAGACTAAACAGCAAATATTATAGTAAATAATAATATTTCAGAAAAATGTAAGATACACAAAGGGGTGAGGCAGGGCTGCCCATTGTCTCCGCTGTTATTCATATTAATATTAGAAGTTTTGGCGTAAAATATAAGGAAAAATGATAGAATACAAGGAAGAAAAGTGGGACAGCAAAACTATAAATTAAAAGTATTTGCAGATGACTTACTATTAACTTTACAACATCCGAGTGAGAGCATACCAGAAGTGATAGATGAGAGAGACAGATTTGGAAAACTAGCTGGTTTCAAATGAAATAAAGGAAAAACCAAGACGATGGTTAAAAATATGGACAACCAAGCAAAAAACGATCTAGAAATCATGTATGGGTGAAAAGTAGAGAGAAAAAAATTAAATATTTGGGGATCTGGTTAACAATGAACAACTATAATATTTACCAAGATAACTATGTAAGGGTTTGCAAATAAATAAAGAGAAATTTGGAAATATGGAAAAGAATGAAACTATCGTTACTGGCAGGATTTTGGCTATTAAAATGAATGTCCTTTCAAAAATGCTATTCTTATTTCAAAATATCCCAATAATTAACAACACTAGATGCTTCAAAGAGTGGCAGAAAAATATATCAAGGTTTATCTGGCAGGGAAGAAAGCCCAGAATAAAACAGAAAGTCATGATTGATATGAAAGGAAGAGGAGGCTTCGCTCTACCAGACTTCCAAATCTACTTTGAGTCATCATGTTTATGGTGGATAAAAGATTGGATATTGTTGGAAAATATCAGAGGTTTAAATTTGGAAGGACATGGTATACAATTTGGGTGGCATGCCTGCCTATGGCATGGAAAGGCAAAAATTTATAAAACCTTTACAAATCATGTCATCAGAAAAATATATATACAGAGTATGGGAAAAGTGCAGAAATCTATTAGAAAAGAAAACACCAATATGGATATCCCTGATTGAAGCCACTGCAAGAAAAGAACAAATATGGACAAACAATGGTTAACATATAAAGAAATCTTAGATCTTTCTGAACAGGAACCAAGGTGGAAAAATCCCGAGATAGGTTACAGATAAACAAACTGTTTAAGATGGATAAAAACACTGGATTTATTACATACGAAAGTGAAAGTATTATAAAAAATGTACAAACTGCTGCTAGAGTGGGATACAAAAGAGGAATTTGTGAAATCAAGTATGATTAAGTGGGCACAGGATGTGGCTTATAACATTGATTATGAGCTGTAGGAGAATTTATGGACAGTAAATACGAATTTTATGGCATGTTACGTATTAAAGGAAAATATGATGAAAATGACCCACAAATGGTATTTAACATCTGCCAAACTAGCGGAAATGTTTAAAAAAGAAAATGATAAATGTCGGAAATACAATGAAGTAGAGGGATTCTTTTTCCACATTTGGTGGTCCTGTAGAGTAATCAAGGAATTCTGGGAAGTAATTTACAATGAATTAAAAAAGATATTGTAAAGAACCTTCCCCAAAAAAGCTCGAGACATTCCTTTTGAGAATGGTAACAACAGAAGTCCCTAAAAACAACAACAACAACAAAAATATTATATGCCACCACTGTGGCCAGAATCTTATTGGCACAAAAGTAGAAAATGGGTACAGTACCCACCAAGGAAGAGCGGCAGTTTAAAATGCCCGAATATGCTGAATTGGCAGGCATAACGAATAGGGTAAGAGAAAAGGAGGATAAAGAATATAAGGACCAGAATAAACAAATAACTAACTTAGCAGGTCTTGAGGAAATCCAGCAGAATAGGAGTTAATAGAATTTAACAGAGGAAGAAATTCAAAGATTATAAATTTGGAATACGTGATTTAATAGAAAATAAAGAAACCAGGAAAAGGGTGGAAGCGGAGTCACCAGATATTTAGTTGTATGTAGGGATTGGTATGAAAGCTGTACAATTGGGGGAGTGGAGGAAAGAGGATGTGGAATGTGTTTTTTGTCTCTGTATTAAAAATGCGAACTATATGCGTGTGTGTGTGTGTGTGCGTGCACGTGCGTACACACACACACACACACACACACATATTTAGGGTGTGGGTGTGTGCGTCCAGCAATTCTAAGGGACTGCCAAGAAAGCTCCCGTCCTCAGGAAGGTTGGTTGGTAGGGTAGTGTTCATTGATAACGTTCTCCTCCTCCTCTATTAATGTGTCTAATCCTCTTTTTAAAGCCATCCAAGTTGGTGGTAATCTCAGCTAATATGTCTGGGAAAGGCCTCTATGTCTGCTTTCGACATAGCAGCCAGAGATAAAAGCAGGGGACTAGATGGACCAATGGCCTGAGTGCACAAAGCAGCTTTATATGCAGTCCAGCACACCAGGAAGCTGAATTCCAGCACAGCCTTCCCTCTGGCACGCCAGCTTTGCAGGAAGAGAATTCAACGTTGAGGTGCTTTCACAAAAACAACCCCCTTTGTCTGCCTTCTGATGGGAGAGTCCCAGGCAGACTCTGAAAGTCTGAATTGCCCCTGTAGTGCAAAAAGTGGCACTTCAGTGTTAAGTGGTAGAATTAATTGCAACTACAGAGCATCAGTTCTGCAAGGATCTGCGCTAGTCACCTGTAGGTTACAAAGCCCAATTCAAGGTGTCCAAGTTAATTTATAAAGCTCTAAATGAATTGAGACTTCAATGCTAGAAGGAGCATCTGTCCTTATACCAGCCTGCAAGGGAGGCCCTGTTGGCAGTTCTGTTGCTAAGCAGCCCATGATTCAGTGAATCGTGGTAGGACTTCTCTGCAGTGGCACCCTGGCTATGGAGTCCCCTTCCCCCTGAGGCCCTATCTGGTTCATCAGCATCAGCTGAAGATGTACTTCCTTCATCCAGGCCTTGGAGGTGGTTCTGTATGGGCCAGCTGAAACTGCATGATGCCCATCTGCTGTATGATATTGCTGGGATTTCAATTTTGTATTATATTTCATACTTTTAACTCTCAGGCATTCTATTTGTAAACCACACTGGGAGCAAATGTGATGTAAAGTAGTTTAGAAAGTGAACAAACAAATTCAGGTTGCAGAAAAGCTGGTTGTGAGAAATCATGATGATTGACATCCCACTATGGTAAGAGAAGCGCCCACTAAACAGGAGAGGCCAAACAGGGGCCTTGGAAATGCCTGCAGGAGGGACATGAAGGGTTGTCACAGGAAGGCTGTGTGCCATTTTTTTCTGCTAACTGGAAGCTCTAGCCCTTTTCCTCCCCTTTGTAGTTACTGCATGAGGAGCGGCCTCCAGACGATTAAATGACATTTTGAACTTAATCAAATTGGTGTTGTGAATTGTATTTCTTGCTGTTGGGTCTAACTATAAACTTTATTGTTAATGCTTACATTACGCTACCAGCAGGGTCCAAGAGCAGAATAAGAATAAAGACAAAAACAAAATGGAGTTGGCCTTGGGACTTGGAGGGAGCAAGGAGCCTATATTGCTTCCTCAACCCCTGATGGCAGTGGTGACAGGTTCTCAAGCAACCAAGAACCACCCACCTGAAACAGGAACCTTGTCATTGCATGTTGAGCACTTGTGCACGAGGTCAGTCAGAAAGTGGATCTGAGGAAGGCCATTTTTGCTTGTAGCAACCCAGAAATTCCTCCAGGGACCCTGTGAGGCTCACAGTGCATCAAAATCCCTCCTCCCCAGCACATGTACCAAAGAAGCGGTGGGGGGAATGCAGTGGAAACTCACCTGTGTTTGAGGGAGTGAAGCCAGGCAAGGATGGGCTGTTGAGGCCCGGCAAGAGGACAGGAGGGATGCCCTGAAGTGCTGCTGGGTAGGTGGCAGGAAGGTTCAAAGCCTGCAGAGGGGGGCTGTCAAACATGCCTTGCTGCTGAGCAGCCAGGCCGAGAACTTCATTGGCCTTCTTGATCCGGTCCAGCTCCTGCTGCGCCATCAACTGACGGACAGTCGCTGGGTCAAAGTACTCCTTCTCTTTGTCCAGCTGGCTTCCGATGGTGTCCTTCACTTTGGAAATGTGCTGCTGAGAGAAGATATGGTCACGTACAGACAAGCGGGCACTGTACTTGACACCACACAAAGTGCACTCTGTTTTGGGTCCCTCATAACTTGCTTGGTTAATGCCAAAATGCTTGGCCATACTGAGCTTGGCCTTCTTCTCCTTGGCCCGAGCATTCTGGAACCAGACCTGAACAACTCTCTTTGGCAGCCCAATATCGTTGCCCAGGACCTCACATTCCAGCATGGTTGGAGTCCTGTAGTCATTAAAGCAGGACTTTAGGACCTTCAGCTGGAGGTTCGTCATTTGTGTCCGGAAGCGCTTCTGTCCTGGCCGATCCCCGCTATCTCCAGACTTGCCCGCTGAGCCACTTGTGCCAGGGCTGGGTGAGCAAGGGTCTGCCAGGCTGGAGGTCTCACTGTAGTCCACAGTACCTTCATTGTCATACTCTTTGCTGTAGTAACTGGGAGCTGGGCTGACAAGGCCAGAAGACAGTCTGTCTTCATACTCTGACATTGCTATCATGGCAGCCTTGGTCAGGCCCTCACCTGGCCCTGAGGTGCATTTGGCTTCAGTGGTGATCCCCGTGGCACTGTCATTGTCTGCATTGCCTTCATCCCCTGTGGTGGTGTCTGTGATGGCTGTGTTGACAGAGGAGCAGTCATCGTTGTCCAGCTTGGTGTGGTCAAAGCTCAGATTGACAGAGGACATAGAGGGGCTCTCAAAGTCCTCTATCCCTTCTACTTTAATGGAGGAGGGGCTCAGCAGAGTTCGAGGAGAGAGCTCCAGAGACTTGCTCACTGGGGAGAGCGGAATGCCCTGGCTATCGCTGCTGGTGAGTGGCAGGTGAGCAAAGCTTGCTCCATCAAAGAGGTCTCCCTTCATCTGGAGCCCTCCATCACAATCTAAAAGCATGGCTGACAAGGTCAAGTTGTACCCTGCCCGCTTGGCTTCATGCCAGTGCCGCGATCGGATGTGTGCTTCCAGGGCTGTTTTGGCTTTGAAGAGGGCCCGGCAAAAAGGGCACCGCCTGTGGGCCTGGGCAGGCCCCACTGCCCGGAACTGCCCCTTCCGCTCCCGGGCCCGAGTGTTCTGGAACCAAACCTGCACCACACGTTTTTTCAAGCCTACCTCGTGAGCAATGTGGTCGAGCATCTTTCTGGTAGGGTTGGAATCAAGTAAGTATTTCTGGTAGAGAATTTCCAGCTGTTCTGGGGTGATGGTTGTTCGGAGACGCTTGTCCCTCTGGGGCTCCTCCCCGCCAGTGCTGCTGTCATTCTCGCCAGGACTTGCACTGGCTTTCTCCTCCAACTTTCTCTTCAGTGTGCTCATGGTGGATGTTGGTGTGGAGGGTGAAGTGGCTGAGCTCATGGGCAGCTGGGGGAGCGTCCCAGACAGCAGCTGACTGGCCAGGAGGGGGTTGCTGGGGTCAAAGAGCATGAAAGGCATATCCAAAGTCCTGTCCAGAAACTGGGGGTGGATAAACTGGTTCTGGGCACTCAAGAAGTGGAGCTGCTGATGCTCTTGCCAATGCTCAAAGGAGGGAAATGCCAGTTTGCACTGGTCACATTGGTAGGGGATGAGCTGAGGAGGCATGTTGGCCAGCTGTTGAGGGGTGGATGTGTGAAGGGGCTTGAGGTGTAGGTGAGAGAGTTGTGAGGGGCTAGGACTGGACTGTGGCAGCACAGACTGTGGAGGAGGCTGGACTGATTGCTGTGGGGTGGGTGGGGAGGCCTTTGGGTGTGCTGAACTGGCCTTTGGCTCGCCTGGGTCCTGCTGCTGCTGCACCTCCTGCTTTGGTTGCATTTGCTTCTCTGGAGTTTGGTTTTGCTGCGTACTTGGAGGTTCAGGTTGCTTTGGTTTTTCATCTGTAGCTTCTGCTTTAGAAGTATAGATGGCGAAGTCATCGTCTGCTTCAGCAGTGAGCTGTGGTAGGAAAGCTGAGGAAGAGCAGGCTGTGTTTGCAGAAGACGTGGGGGTGCTGTAGGCCTGGGAAGGCATTGGGGTGCTGCAGGAGGAACTGGTTGGGGTCAGCAGCTCTGCTGCATCCATGGAATCCTCGTTCTGACTGTCATCCTGCCCGTCTTCATCCTCATCCTTGTAGCACAGCTTTTTCTGATGTTTGATCAGGTCAAAGATGCGCTGGAAGACAAGGCTGCACTTCTTGCACTGGTAATTCAAGTTGCTTGTCCGGATGTACCTGTCATTTGTCAGCTCCCGTCGCTCTCCATCCTTCCCTTCCCCCTGATTCTCATAGTTTTTCCTGGCCTTCTGGCGAGCATTCTGAAACCATACCACTATCACACGGGTTGGAAGGTTGAGCAAATTCGAGAGCTGCTCGAATTCATCATCCTTGGGGTAAGCATTGGCATCAAAGAAATCCTGCAGCACTCGGAGTTGGTAGTCAGTAAAGCGAGTCCTGGAAGACCTCTTGCTTCCCCAGTACTCATGCTTTTGAGGCTCTGGAGAGGGTGGTCGAGAATCTACCTTCAGGTCCTCCAGGCTGGTAATTGGAGGGTTGCTGAAGTTGTATGGGGAGTCCTTGTTGCGCTGGCGCTCTTTGAAGAGTGTGTTCCGAAACCAGTGCTTGATCACCTTCTGTGGCAGTCCAGATTTGTCTGCCATCTCCTTGATCTGCTCCTCGCTTGGGGAATTGTTGATATCAAAATATTGCCTCAAGACCCGGAGCTGGTCATCTGTGATCCGCGTGCGTGGCCTCTTGTTCTGCTGCTGCTGCTGCAGAAGGCCTGGGTTGAGCTGGTGTTGGTACAGCTGGGCCAGGTCTGCAGGCAAAGCATCCACGGGGCCAAGCTGTGGCGGCAACTGGGCAGGCAAGGTTTGCAAAGGCATGGTCTGCATCATCAGGGGAGAGAAGATGGGCAGCTCCATAGGCATGGAAAGTTGAGTGAGGGGCAGTGATGGCTGGGCTGGTGTAATGGTGGGAGATGTAATGGATGGAGCCGAAGCAGGAATGGTAGGCGTAGAAGGCTGCTGTGGAGGTGGAGCTGGCAGAGGAGGAGGAAGAGGTGGAGGGGGCGGGGGCGGCGGGGGAGGGGGCGGCTCTGGAGTTTGAGGCCGCAGTGGGTACAGCTTGTCGTAGTGTTCACGGTACTGCTTGGCAAACTTTTCCAGCTGCTTGAAGGGGAAGTAATGCTGGTGGACATGTTCTTGGTGGCTCTTCAGGATGAGGACGTTGGAGAAGAATTTCCCACATGACTCACATTCCAACTTTTCCAAGTTGTCACCCTGCTCTGTCTTCCCAGCCTTCTTCTGCACCTTCTGCTTGTTCTCATTGTATTGAATGACCAACTCAAAACCAAAGTTTTCCAGCAAGGCTTTTGTGGCATTCCCACGTGCATCTGATGCGATACGAGGAGGAAACATAGAAGGTTCTGCAGGGCCCGATCCAGCCCCTGCTGACTCTGGCTTGTCTTTGGACTTCAGGGTGTCAGGCAGGAGCTCTTTAGAGATAGAGGTGCCATCCCCCTTTTCAAAGCTCTCCTGTTCCCTTTGGACTTCCTTCTCCTTCCCAAAAGCCTTGCTCTTCTTCTCTGAGTGATGGCTCTGCTGGAGGAGAACACAATGAGGCGGCTGTGACAGCTGACCTTGAGGCAGCTGCTGCTGTGGCGGCTGCTGCAGGAGTGGTGGGTGGCCTGGCTGGGGGAGCTGCACCTTCAAGTCGTCCAGAAGGCTAGGTCCGGTCCCAGTCAGTGTCAGTGTGCCGCTGGTCACAGGCAAGCTCACTTCGGGGTTCAGCTGGAACTCGGCACTGGGAATGTAGAAGGGGAAGAGAAGGTGCTGCTGCTGCTGGAGCTGGAGGAGGGTCTCTGTGGTCATCGGGAAGTGGGGCAGGAGAGCAGGGTTGAAGAGTTGTGACTGGATGAGAGCAGCTTGTTGCTGGAGCTCTTGCTGGAGCTGTGCCTGTACTTGCGCCTGTGCCTGCGCCAAGGTGTGCGCTTGATGCTGCTGCTGCTGCTGCTGCTGCTGCCGCGAAGCAATCATGTCAGCCAGTTTCTTACGGTTCACCTCTTTGGGCTCAGACGGGCTTGCAGCAGCTGCCAGGGTGGAGCTGGTACTGATGGGGTTGCTGAGAGAAGGGATCCCAGTGCTCTCGCAAGAGACCTGGCTGAGCAGGCTAGAGACGGGAGCTGTGCTGGCAGAGCTTGTGTTTGTCATAGCAAAGGAGGTGGTGGTGGTTGTGCTGATGGGGCTGGGTGTGGAAGAGCCCAGAGAGACGCTGCTGCTGCTGCCACCACTGCCACCAGCAGCTCCATTGCTGTTGCTGCTGCCACTGCTACCCCCTGCAGCCTCCAGTTTGGCAGCTCGTGCCTTGGTCTGATGTAGGACGGACCGCATGTGGATCTCTAAGGTGGAGCTCTGGCTATAGGCCACGCTGCAAGTGCTGCATTTGAAGGGCTTGTTGTCGGGGCTGCTGGTGGGCTCCGGCTGGCCAGAGGTGGACTCTTGGAGGGCTCGTTTCAGCTTGTGCAGGTGGGAGACTGAATTGTAGTGGACCAAAAGGATGTTTTTCTGTGTGAAGGATTCTTTGCAAACTGTGCACTTGTATGGGCGGGATGGGTCCAGGAACTTCTCCATGGTGAAGTTTGGGCCCTTTCGGAAGGGGAGAGCTCGTTTTGGTTCTGAGCCAGAGTCTTCCTGTACAGACCCAGAGTCACTTCCTGTGGGACTTTGCTTGTCCTCTAGGTCACTCTCCTCCTCTTTGTCTTCCTCTACTATGACAGTGTGGTCTTCAGCCAGAGAAGGGTCACCCATGGCCAGGAGGTCCCCGTTGACCAGAAGCCCACCGTACAGTTGCTGGATGTCAGCTTCACTCAGTTCCAGGTGACTTGTCTCCAGGTGCTTCTTGAGGGCTTGAAAAGTGCGGAAGCTGCGTTGGCAAAGGCAACACATAGTAGCTGCCCGGATGACATGGTACTGGGAGTGCAGCTGGAGCTTCTCGATTGTTTTGAAGGCCAGGCTGCATTGGTTGCAGCGGTATTTGTAAACGTGACGGTCAGAGACAGGCAACTGGGGCCGCTTAGTGTGGACCTCATTGAAATGCGCTTGCAGGGCAGTGGAGCTTTTGAACACCTGGCTGCAGCCCTTCTTCCAGCACAGAAATCCAGCATCATCCCTGGCAGAGGCCTGGTCAGGCGGAGCAGGCTTTGGTTCTGCCCCACGCTCCCCTGTGTTCTCAGAAGGCAGTAGCAGGCCTTTGCCTAAGTCCTCTGAAGTCTCTGTGGAGAGAGAAACAAAGAGGAGACCATGAAAGCCCTTGCCAGCCAAAGACACATCCTCTGGGCTATTTAAGGATTCAACAGCTATATGCTATTCATCTGGACACGTTGGGACCTCTCACCAGACTCTTCTCAAATGGATCAAGGGTGAGCACCCCAACCTTCTCCTTTTCTCACCAGAAGAACAAGATGCTCTCCTTCATGCTATCCTCTGCCTTGGCTCTGCCTTCACACGAACCTCTCTCTTCCCACTCAAAGCTCCGGCATCACTCACTTCTGATGCCTTTATGCACACACTATGAATGTGTGGTGTTTCTTCAACAGCGTTCTATAATGCATGGCACCAAACTGGCAGAATGTAACACCTAGTAATATGTCAACCATACTGCAATTAAGACTGCTGGAAAGGGGCATGAGGGAGAAGGAGAGCAAGAAGGGCATTCCAGGTCATTTTTCATTGTGTGTGGGAAAACACAAATATGTTCCCGGTTAGATGATAGAGATCTGAATGCACTAAAAGCTCCCCTCCCAAAATACACCCAGAGGCAACCTGTGCTAATCTTTCATAATATGGTGTTCTCTACAAGGCCAAAATTTGGTGCTCCCAAATGGAACCTCGATTTTGCACCCCCTAGGCTTGATGCCCTGTGCAGGGGAACCACCTGCACCACCCTAAATATGGCACTGATACACCCTTGGTCATGCACCAGACTCACAGAGTTCTGCCTACCTTTGGCTCAAGCACCAGAAACTCAATTTGGGCCTGTAGACCACAGAAAGACTCGCCTCTGCTGCCAAACAGGCTAAGTATCATCACCCACTCAGAGTCCCAAACAGAAGGTGCAGAAGAGCTCAAACATGCCAAGAGTCACTTCTAGACTCTGGAGCATTTGAAAACCCTGAGGAAAAAGTGCCCCCAACTGAGCAATTAAAGTCGGTACTGACCAGGCTGCTTGGCTGACTCATCCGTGCTGGTGTTCCCATCTCGATCTGGTGTTGCAGCTGGAAGAAACATACTGCTAGGCATCATAACCTCTGGGGTTGTCACCTGTAGATACCCAAAAGAGAAGGAGACAGGCAAAAATGTCTTTAAAACTTTTAATATGTTGTCAGTCTTGAGCCCCTACACAGACTGGTGTTTAAATCAGCCCAAAACGTTCCCACTGTTACATTTTGGACATAATTAAGGGCACATTTTCAAAGAATAGTATTATTAATATTTTCCTTTATGCTCAGCTCAGTCTTTGATCATTGATAATGTTTTGCCATAGCTGTGAAAGTTCTTACGCAACTGATTAGGTAGGTATGTTGAAAGGCCCATCTTAAGTGGCTGAAAAAGTAAGGAAGCTCTTAATTAAATCACATATTGGAAACCCCACTGCAGTTTTGAACCAGGAAGGGCTGTAGTAGCACTATTTTCAAAATGGCTTAATACAAAAAAAGGAGGAGCTAAAAAAGGAAAGAGGTGTGTCAAGGGAGGCAGGAGAAAGATAAATGGAAGGGACAGCAGATTGTCTTTGGCAGGCAAAGAAGAAGCTTCAGCCTCCCTTTCTGCACATCAACAGAAAAAGCAGCAACAGCACAGCCCTCCTCTTCACTTCGGCTCAAAGAACAAGCAAGATCTCTTGATAGCAAAGGCCAGAAGGTCAACGTTGAGGAAAACACACAGCCATCCACATTTGTTATGGCTGAAAAGAATACAATGAACTGAATAGGCACCCATAAATGATGATAAAAAAGGGTCTACGTTAGGAGCAAATGTAGGTCCCTACACAGGCATGCAAAGATCATCATGTACTCTTGAAAATATTGGCTGTCGCATGCTGATGATTAAGTTGAGATCATAGCTGGGATGGCCACAATGGTTGCCTTCTGATGATGCACCTCTGCAGAAGGGAAGCTGTGCTAATTTCTAGCAGCAGCCATCTCCGGTTGTTTGGCGAACAGTAGGGCCTTTGCTGGGCCTCAGCCGGCAGCATCAGTGGCACACATACAGGACGGCACTCAAAAGCAAACGTTACCAGAATGTACAGCAGCCGTTTTGCTCACTCAAACAAGAGTTCTGTAGGCTGCAGCGGTGATGGGAATAAGCAGATCCAGAGTTAGAAATCATTATATATGGGCTTGGAAAATAAAATAATAGGCACCATTATGCCATTAAATAAATCTATGCTGCAACCATATTTAAAGTCACTATGTAAAGTTCTCCCCTGTCCAATTACATTTAGTATTTATTTCATTTAGCAAAATTTTTATACTGCTTAATAAAAAACAGTCTCCAAGTGGTTTACATAAACGTGTAGCGAAGTCAATAAAATAGCAATTAAACCAACTTTAAAAGTAGAAGATAACAAAATTAATAAAATATAGGTAAAACCTTAGAGCTTTTAAAAACAAAACAAATGAACATAATTAAATTATATGTCTTTGTAGACTTGCTTAACGTTTTTTTTTTAACCAGTACAATCAAAGCACCTGGCTCATATTAATATTGTAGGCTGACTCCAATAGATGATGATGATGATGATGACTATTCAGTATATTTATATCTCGCCTTTCTTACAGGATATCAATTATAAAATAAAATACATAATAATATCATGGCTCGGAGAAGCAGAGTCTCTTTAAGGAAAGGCTGCTAAAACGTTCAACTTTTTAGTTTTCTGGGGGGAAGATGACTAATCACAAGTGGCATGATAGGGGTAATGAATGATAGAGTGAGGAACCTCCTCCACCCGCCAAAAAATTCTAGAAATCTGGGTCATACTCTTAAGTTGATTGGCAATAGGTCCAAAACTGACACCAATGAAGTATTTCTTCAAAGAACACCTACTGAGCTGAAGGAATTCACAGCCTCACGATGTAGCAATGTTTCCTTCTTTGATGGCTTTTTAAAAAGCATTAAATGAATTCATGAGCGCGATGTGTCTGTATGTTTGTCCATGGTGGTGGTTGAGAGGCAGCAGCAAACTAAAGGGTGGCAATGAACGAGGGATGGCTGCTGCCTACTCCTGAGGGTGCTTCAAGTTCCTACAGGCAACTGCTGGAAAAAGAATTATGGGAAGATGGCCAGTGTCCTGAACCCTTACAAGTGAGCAGAAACAAAGCTGATGTATGAAATTATTTAATATAAGATATAAAGACAATTTAAAAACAGACAATATGTATTATTTGTTTTCAAAGTAGAAACATACATATTGTCTCTTTTCATATTTTGACCTTCTATTAAATCATTTCATACATCAGATTAGTTTTTCCTCATCTGTAAAGTGTCTTTGTTTTTCTATCATCCCAACCTTTTTCATCTTTGACCTGAATGCAAAAGTCCATTCTTGTCTTACTTTATGAAACACACTCCCTCCCGCTCTAAACACACACAATTTGGAAAAAATGAGTATGAAAACTATTGGGAACAAGAAACTCCTTGTTTGCTTGAGCACAAAATAAAAGACGGACACAAAGCTGATCCAGTGGAAGACTTTCCCCCCTTTTTGTGAAAAAGCAAGTGCTCTGCTTTACAAAGACTGGCTAATGCCTCAGGGCTCTGACTTGGGCTACACAGGCTACATAGAGCCACCCCACTTTTCATTCTCCTCCTGCTACACAACAAGGCAGCTACTCTCCCAGAATTTTTACTTTTTGTAGAAAGGAAACAGCTCTAATCCTTCTCTTCGGTGTTTGTTTGTTTGTTTTGTCTCAAGTACAATTGCCCTAAAGGCCAATATGCTTTCCCTCAAACTGGTTTCTGTATATTCCTGTTGTAATTGTTCTGCCTATTTGGCTTTGACAACCACTGAAGGGCACTACTAGTATCCACTGACTAGTAATACCCATGGCAAATTCACATAAGCAAGTGCTCAATGAGAAGGAGGAGGCCTGGAGTCAGTGGACCTGGAAAGCTGCACAGAGGGCTTTTTTCCAGGGATCCTGGCTACACACCATGTAGAGGCCATACAGGAATGAACAAATCCTGTCTCTGGAGGGAGATGAACCAGGAGGCACAACACGTCCCCTCCAGCATTCCTGTCTATTTTCAAGGCTGTACCATCCCCTATGGAGAGATGGGGCTCAGAGTAGCCCCGAGGGTAGGATTTGAGAGATAAAGGAAGTGGGAAGAGGAAAGACAGCAGGAAGAAACAACAAGTGCCACTCGTAGCACTATCAACAGGAAAGGCACTTTTTCTTCCTCTACAGAAATTATGAAAATAATTCAAAAGAAAGTGTGGGGGAAAGGCCCAGCGGAGTAGAAAAAGAATAATGTTATCTAACTTAAGTTGCACATTATTACAGCAAATCATGGTCTTTCCCCACAAAACTAGGACGGTAGCCACCCCCACTACCAGACTCAGTACGATGGATCAGTAATTGTTTTCATACACTTTAATTAGAAAAACTGAGATGGCTACGAATAATAATGGAAAGAGAGGCTTTTGCACTTGAAAGGTTGAAGTCAATCAAGTGTGAATGACGGTAAAACCAAAAAGAGAGGGAGGGGGAGAGAGAGAGGGAGAGAGAAAGAGAGAGAGAGACACCAATTCATCAAGCGTCTGTTGTCTTGCCGCGTCTTTAATCATAATTCCTGATTGGGATTCAAGAAGGCAGTAAGCAGCGATTCTTTGTCTGCCTTCACCTTCCGTCAATTAACTCTCCCTGAAATATAATCATCAACCTCACGTGCTCCTCTGCATTTCAATCTGCTGCTGCAAGCCAACCAGTTCTTCCTTCCTTCCCACCTTAGGTGTGCTTAACTCATTCCCTTTCTCTGGTGGCATACTGCCCACCCCCCAAGCACTTAAAGGCAGGAGGCTGAAATGGGGAGGGATGCCCCAAGGACCAAAGGGCCCTGTTAAGAAGTGACTTGAGCAACACCCCAGGTGTCATTTCAGCTCCCTCAAGGACATACTGCTCAGCAAGCAGTAGTCATGAGTGGAGAGCTACAGATCCTTTTAACAAGGAACACCAGTTCTGCTCAGAAGAGGTGACCAAAGCTGGCTCACCAATGGCATCAAGGGATTTATGCCTGGAGGGAGCCAAGTTGGTGGAAAGCAAACCAGTGTGCAGCCCCTTCCTTGTTGCTTCCAAATGGCATGCAAGAGCCTTACTTTCTGCCCGTAGCCCACTTTTGCACTACAGATTGCAGCATTGTGGCATGTCCACCTGCCCCTTCTACCTGACAATGCCCTGTAGTTTAAGCTACCAGTGTGGGTCTGAGCATTGCAAGATCCCAAGTGTCAGCTGTTACCCAGCCCAGGTGTTCCCCTATGCCTTCTCCGAAAAGAGACACTACCCTAGGTAGTGAGAGGAATGAAGAAAGGGAGGAATGAAGCCCATTCCTCTACTATCTTCTTGTATCAGACCCCATTGTCAGTTCAGGCACTCCCTGCCCCCTACAACGGCTGGAATCTAATTGGTCCAAAATGAAACCTCCAGCAAGAGTCTGACTGAGAAGACACATTAACATCTCCTCTGTCCGTGCAATGGGGGAGGGGGGAGTTGTACAAGACGAGGTTCCAGAGCCAGACAAAGGAGGCAATTTCCATTACAAAGAATGAGAGGGAGAGCGGGCAGGAGTGTGTGTGCTGGAGAGAAAAGCTTCATTAGGCTCAGAGAGGCAAAGCGATGGCACTATACCAAGGTCACTTCTAATTTAGACCATCTAATTGGCAAACATGGCTCCAAATGGCTATCATCTCACAGGGCTCAGAATTAATGAAGGCCGATTATTTTCATTACCTTCATCCGAGATGGGGAATGAGACGGGGGGGGGGGGGGGTGAGATGAGGGAGAAAAGAGGATGACCGAATGACAGTGGAAGGGAGAGAGAGACACACAATGGGGAGAGGAGAAGATGCAAGTAGGGAGAGAAACAGCACCAGAATGCAACTGGGGAGGAAAGACAGATGAATGATGGAAGGCAAGAAAGAAAAAGAGCTTTTTTACTGCCTTCAGCCCCTCTGATGATTCTACCAAATCAACACAGTCCTGCAAAAAGTGAATCAGCCACAACACTAAAAGCTGGGGGATAAGTCATTGTTGAGCACAGAGAAGGCAACACACCATCCCCAATCAGAACTGCAGCAGCAACCGTTGGTCTTCACAACCTCATCCCAACCCCAATCGCTGGTCAGCTGGTGTACAACACCCCTCTCATAATTGCCCTTGCCCCACAGACAGTAGTGCAGCACAACAGGCCTCTGACGAAATGGGGAGAGGGCTCCCCTGCTATTGTTGACAGGGAAAGAGGGGGGCATTGTGGAATACCCAGATACACGGCACACCATAGTATCAGCAAGTAGCTGTTGCTATGGCAACAGTCATATTAAACATGGCAGGTTCCTGAAAGGCACATGATTAAGTAAGATTAACAGAAGCCTCTCCCAGCCCCAGTGCAAAGGCCAGAGAGGGGCCCTCACAAGAGCTCTGAAGGGGCCCTGCCTTTCTAGGAGCAGCATCCTCTTGCCAATCTCTTGGGCAGACTGATGTCAGGAAAAACTCAAGACGACAAGTAGCTGGGGCAAAGATCAGAATGCGCTTTCAAGCAATCATGAGTGACATTCTGGGAGAGCCCTGGAAGCAAAGAGGCTCTTTTGTGCCGAGGCTGGGTCAGCAGCAGCTTATGGAATTGGGAGGAGAGCTCTTCTGCTGCCTAGGTAAGGTCCCCATCAACTGTTTATAATAGTGCCATCAGTGGGCATGGCACCTAACAGTCACAAACGCAAAGGGACAGGTTTAGAATGTGGATTTCAACAAGAGGGAACATGGAGGAATTTGGGGACAGAGTGGATGAAGACACACAGAGACAGTCACATGTACTACTTGGGATTCCCTGTAGTGCTGTGTGCACAGTAAGGACTTAAGCCAAACGAGGGAAGGAAAGCCCTGGAGAGCTCTAAAGATAAAGGCAAGACACTTGTCCTGGATATGGTACTTTGCTGCTGGATTTTGAATAGAGATGAAAGAACTGGTGAGGAAAGGGAAGGCAAAGTCAAGGCAAAGGGCAATCAGAGCAGAATCAGCAAAAGGGACTTAACAGGAAGAGGCAAGTTTGTGCAACAGAAAAACTTTGAACAACAAATGTGTAGGCCATTTAGACAAGACAAAAGAAAGCACCTCATCAGTTAATACATAATTAGCATGTGGAATTTCCTACCAAAAGATGTGGTAACAGGTGTACACTAAGCTTGGATAGTTTTAAAAAGTGATAAATGCATGGAGGATGCCTCTTCTATTAGGCATGTCAGCAGAATGGAATCCCTATGTTCAGAGGCAGTCTACCTCTAAAAACCAGATCTGGAGAAAAGCTCCATGCCCTTCTTGGAGGTTCCAGAGGCGTCTGGGTGGTCAGTGTCAGAAAGTGGGCTTGGCAATAAAGGACCCCAGTCCTATCCATCAAAGCAGTTCTTCTGGCCTCAGTCCTGTGGGACCAGCTGCCTTGCCTGAGGAGCTTAGAAAGCTGCCTTATACCAAGTCACACCATTGGTCCACTGAGTTCAGTATTGTCTATTTGAACTAGCAGCAACAACATTCCAGGGTTTCAGGCAAGGAATATTCCCAGGGTTTGAACCTGGGATACCTTCTGCATGTAAGAAAATGTGTTCCCCTGGCCTGTGATGTCACAATAAGCTTCAGCCATGTCTCCCTGCTGCACCCTACTTGTAGCACACTGTGCTAAAGGAAGGCCTGATTTCTACTTTTGTATTGCTGACCCAGGTCACTACTCAAGAGGTGGCATTTCAACAGTGCCTGGTATCTGCTTGCCTACTGGCAGGTGTGTTGAATTTGGGCAATTCACTGAAGAGGAGGAGCAGGATCAGGAGGAGGAAGGGAAGAAATAATGCAGGCAAGATGAGCCTTCTGGGGGTGGGGAACATTTTTCCCATTGAGGGCCACATTTTCTTGGGGGTAATCTGTCACGTCCATCAGTGGGTGGGGTCACCCGCTTTTTCTGCCACCACCATTCTTCATTCTCCCACCTCCCCAGGTGATTGCCAGGGTGGGATGGGTTGGTTTTCCAAGAAGTCAAAACCAATTGCTCGCAGGGGACTTTATTTCCTCCTTGCCTCTTGCCCTCCCTTTCTTTGGCTGAGAGGTGCAGGCTGCCCACCCACAATATAGGGACTCACCGTCAAAATGAGCTTCTCCACACAGTCCGGGGAGACACTGTGGAGGTGAGTGAGGTGCAGCTGCAGGTGGATCTTGTTGCTGAGCATGTCCTGGCAGAGAGGGCACCGAAGCATTGGCTGGACCGAGTGCTGAGTCATGGCATGGACCCTCAACCGGTTGACATCGGTGTTACTGTACTTGCAATATGGGCACTGATATACCTGGAGGACAAGAAGACATCACAAGCTTTGGCAGAGTGCTCTGGTCCATGGGGTCACGAAGAGTCGGACACGACTAAACGACTAAACAACAAGAAGGTCAGGCTGCAGGACAGGTGTCTTCCTCCACCTTTTTAACACCTTTGGAAACACACTGCCCATTTCCACAGTAAGAATAATAATAATAATAAAAATTTCACTATGAACTGCCTTGTGGGCCCAAGTGGATTTAAAAGTTGAATATAAGGAGGGATGGCTGGAAAGGAAAGAAGGAAGGAAGGAAGGAAGGAAGGAAGGAAGGAAGGAAGGAAGGAAGGAAGGAAGGAAGGAAGGAAGTTGAGCCATGACTTTGCAGAAGCAAGTGCCAGTTGCTCCAGTGCCTCACCTGCTCCAGCTTGGTCTCATCTGATGTTTTAGGCCATTTGGTGACAGGCGACTCAGAGCTTCTCGGAAAGGAGATACGTTTAGAGGATGCTGGGGACTCTGTCAGCTCCTTTTCAGCTGGGGTAACATGTGCTGCAAAAAAAGAAGAAGGGGGGGAACAGAAACAACTGCATGACTATGTGATACCTCAGCTCTGGAAGAACCTGGAGGCAAGAACGGCATCTATGAATTCCTCACAGATGGCCAAGCCTCCCATTCTGCACTGCTCCTCAATTCCATTCCTTTACACAAACATGCTCTGAATCTTCATTCTGAATTGCTTTTGAAGCTTTGGGCTGCAAATCACCATCATCATCATCATCATCATCATCATCATCATCATCATCAAAATCGGGTCAGTGCCTGCATGCCAGATATGTGCTACAGTTGTGGAAAACCTGAAACCAGCATGAACTGGATTACCTAAAGATCCCTGAATAAACCTGTATAAGCCCTTAGATCACCTGAGGAAATTCTACTTATGGTACCGCACCCTAGAGAATATCATAGGGCAGTGATCCAAAAAGGGCCATTTGGCCCAGGCTTTCTAAGCACTTTTTTTTTTACTTGAATCCCCTCAAATTCCTCTTTTTGTACTAGTGTTTTGTGAGTTTTATGTTGCGTTTTTGTTTTAATGATATGGTTCATTGGAGATTTTAAAATTATAAGTGCTTTGTAAAAGCTTTTAAATAAATAAATAAAATAAAATATGTGCTAGTTGGTGCTTTCTCCCTGCAATGCCCCTGCAACATTCTAATCTCCCCACTGTTTTTTTAGGAGGAGAAAAATGTCTCAAAAAATGTCCCTTTCCACTTTGACTAAGAACCATTTTCCTTCCATGGACCAATGCAGCCACACTGTGGGTGAGCCCAGCTGAGTCACACATGCTACAACTTTCCTCTTCAGCCACCCCTGCATGCTCCATGTCAATAATCACTCTCCAAGCCTGATTCCAGGATAACACTGATGTCCATTAGTGCTTTTGGAATTACTCTGGTGAATGAACACAGGCAGACAACATAGCAAAGCTAAAACTCGACATGGATTTCTAATACAATTTGAGTCAACAAAGAGAAGGGCATGTAGTTTGGATGGTGGGGTGACACAGGCGACTTGAGAGGTTCTGACACTTTCACCCACCCAAGACAATCACATCATCTACCTCACATTGCATCAAACATGCACATAACACCAGTGCTCTAAAGCTTGCACCGGCTGCCCACACACTACTGGGCCAGCTTCAATGTTCTTGTGTCAGTTTACAAGGCCCATAATAACTTGGGCCCAGGATACCCCAGGGACCACCTGATCCCTTATGTTCTCACTCAGTCTCTGATGTCTTTGGGGGAGTCACATAGCCCCCCATGGTGTGGATGTATGGGTCATAACCACAAGGAGCAATGCATTCATCATTGTGGGTTCAATTATTGTGGGTTCAGTTTTGATATCACCATTGAGATCAGACAGGCCCCTTCCCCATTGAACTTCCAGGACTTATGGAAGACTTTTCTCCCAGCAGGCTTGAATTCTTATTTTATAGTTTTAAACTCCTTTTTAGTCTCCTGTACACTGCTCACTGATTACGCGGTATACAAATGGTTGAAATAAAAAATAAATAACCTCCTGCTGCAATTTAGAGATAGGCATGCAGGCTTTCGTAGATGCCAATATAAGCTCCCTCACCATTTACTCTCCCTGTCTCTTTCAAACATAGCAAAACTGGCCAGACTGGTCACACATACCCATAGAAACACCAGAAAGGCAGAATGAACACCATTCTGGTGTGTTCCAGGAAGTTGATGCTCTTCCCAGAATGCCCGCCTTATGACCTTTGAACTCTGTACCTTGGAGCACATAAATCTGCAGGGCATCTATTATTTAAAAACTACAAGGACAAGCATATTACACCTAGCCCCCCTGAACACACACATTCAGAACAGTACTTTAATCTGTCTCGAATCGACTTCAAACCCATTTCACCCTTAATGGGAGTTATTCATTTTCACTTGAAAGGTAATATATGACAGCTGGATATTTAACATGATGGATTGGTTGCCGATTAACTAAGCGGTTTAACGCTTCTGGCTTGCTCCCCCCCCAGCCCCCCCTAAAGATGCAAGGAAGATTCTGACGGGGGAATTTGTTCAAAAGCCACAAAAGAGGACCCTGCACAAAGTTAAATAGGCCTGAAACCAAGGCTCCCCAAGGCACCACTGAGTCACCCCATTACTCCTCCAACCAGATAAGGGAACTGGCGCTCTTCTACAACTATGCCAACATTTTACACACACACACACGCACACACACACACACACACACACACACCACCCCCAAATAAGCCTGACTCCTACTGCCTTAACCACTATCACCATCCCTGTTAGCAAGGGAGGCAGGGTGAAGCCATTTGCAGAAGCAGGAGACCTTCGAGCTAAGGATAGGGGCAATGGAGGAACAAAGGTTACAGGCAGGAATATATCAGGATATACATTGCTGGGCTGTTATTGCTACAATAATTGCATATATTATAAAATACAGAGGTGCACACTATATTTCATTAGACTTCTGATGAGAAGTTATTTCATCAAGTCTACTCAGTCATATAATTCTGCAATCTAGGTTGGTTTTAAAAGATTTACTGATTTTATCTGAGATTTTTTAAATCAATACTTTAAAATGTTTTTTTGCAATTTTAGATGTGTTTTATTAATAATGTTATCAATATTATATTTCTACTATTTATTATATTACAGAGTTTAGTGATTAAGTGACTTGTAAATCTTTCTAAAAGGAAAGAAAGAAATGGGTTATAATGTTTAACGTGTTTCATGTATTTAAATGACATGCTGTTTGTTAAGGGTACTGGAAAAGCTTTTGGGGTTATGATGCAACAAAAAGTGGTCTATGAGCACAATAAATCAATAAATAATATGTAAGATCAGAGAGTTTGGGCACAGTAAGCCCAAGGCATTTGTAGTGGATCTAGAAAAATAGAGGAAGCTTGGATGGTGGTGTAAGATGTATGTATAGCTGAACAAGTCTGTGCTACAAGTTCTGGACAGAAGTAAAGTGGATAAAAGCTGAGACATGGCTGTTGTGACCAAGACAGGAGGTGACCATAGCATGAGCCAGAGTCAGATTTCCCGTCAAGAAGGCAGAGAAAAAGGGGCACATTTTTGTGATGTTGTAAACTGTGGAACAGACATGACCTGACAACAGGCTGAAGAGCGAGGAATCAAAGATCAAGCACATGTCAATGGATATGGAGTGTAGAGGAGGATGAGGAGAGGGTTTTTGGGGAGTGATGAGAAGTTAGGTTTGGGACAAAATGGGTTAAAGACAGTGATGAAGCATCCAAGCACACTGGAGACACAGGGGGACCTGGGGTAGAGAGGTAGAGCTGGGTGTTATTAGCCTATGGGTGGTACTGAATGACCTAGGATTGTACAAGATCACTCAGGGACTGTGTATAAAGAGAGAATCACAGAGGAACAAGGGAAACCCCATTTGAGGAAGAGAAGAACATTGCAAGGGCCAAGCAGGAAGCAGAGTTCACCTGTAGATAGCAGCAGGGCTGGCATCAGGGACTCAGAAAGGCCCATTGCTGATCCTGCTGCCAATGAGACACCTGACCAGCGCCCCTGCTGCCATCAAAGGAACCCCTTATTCCTGATGTCAATCTTCACCCACCCACTCATCCCTAGTGGGGAGGGGGACACCATTTTGGGCTTTGCCTCAAGTGCCAAATGTATTGGGCTGGTCCTGATTAGGAACATAGGAAGTTGATTTATATCAAGTCAAACTAATGGCCCATCTAACTCAGTTCTGTCTATTGTGATTGGCAGTGGCTCTCCAGGGTTTTATGCTATGAACCTTCCCAGCTGTACCTGGAGACAATGGCGGGGATTAAACCTGTGACCTTCCTACATGCAAAGCATGTGTGCCCCTCCTAAGCTACAGTCCTTGCCCATTGTGACTGCTTGTGGTTCTCATTCATTCACCTCATCCCCCTATTCTCTCTACAGATGCTTACCCAGCAGCGGCAGTACAGACTGTGGGACCTGAGCCAGGTCTTGACTCCATAATATTATGGGCTCTACACACTATATTAGATTCCCCAATGCCCAATGTTGAATCCAGGCATCACATATTGGGGAATTTAAACATGTCTGCTGCCTACTGCAACACAGAGCTAAATGCTCTCAACATTGGGCAAACATGTTTGTAGAGAGGAGGGGGTAAGCAGAGTTACTTTTCAGTTGTGGTTCCCTATATGCAGAAAGCTCTCCTTCGTGAGGGGACTTACCTTTTCCCCACTCTACTGATGGACTGAGATTATGTTGTTTTGTTACTAGTGTGCTGCCAAAGCTTCCTGTGGCTTTTGTGGGGAGGGGGGCATTGTGTGTGTATTTATTTTAATTAATTGCAGCTGTTTTTCTGTATGAATTTGTTAATCAGATAATGTAATTACATTTAGAAACATAAACATAAACCCTGGGGTAACAAGCAACTAACGAGTCTATATAACATTAAATGGCAACAACAGGGTGTATCCAATGCTAGCACTACTCTGAGGAGACCCACTGAAGTGAATGAACATGACTATCTTAGGTTCATTCATTTCAATGCGTCTGATTTGAGCAGGACTAGCACTGGATACAACCTAATAGCAACAACAACAGACAGCCTGCAGACACACTATGAAGAGACTCTAATGCAGGCATGGCCAAACTTGGCCCTCCAGATGTTTTGGGACTACAATTCCCATAATCCGTGACCACTGGTCCTGTTAGCTAGGGATGATGGGAGTTGTAGTCCCAAAACATCTGGAGGGCCAAGTTTGGCCATGCCTGCTCTAATGGGAATGGCAGAGGCAGCTGCAATACCAGGTTGGCACTGGGCAGGAGTCATTGCGGTGTCATGCCATGAGCCCAATGAAATCTGGTCCTGAGTGGCAGAGTGGTCATGGACATTTGGCAGCAAGGAGAATACCAGTGAGCTTCGTATGGGCAGTTTCAGTGAAGGGCAGAGAGTGAAGCCAGATTGTAAGTGGTCAAGAGAGAGAAGTTTAAAGAAAGAACGTAAAAAACGCAGGGGCTAGCATTACACTACAGGAGTTTGGAGACAAAGAATAGACAAGTACTCAGGCAGTATCTGGGAAATGAAAATTTATTAAGGGAGAGGTTTTAGAAGTTGGGGAAATGACAACATGTGTGAATGCATCAAGGCAGAGGTGACAGAGAGATTGACTGTGTGGCTGAGAGATGTAATGATGGCAGGAGAGATGCCTATTAAGAGTCAGGAGTAAAGAGTATCAATGGGACACAAATGAGGGAAAAGTCAAGGACAGCAGACTGGTCAACTCATTAAGTGTGTTGGTGGATGGAACAGGAAAATATTGAAGGAGTAGAAGAGATACCATAGTGGAGAGTTCAGATTTTATCACTGCAGGAGATGAAGTATTGGGGGTGGGACATTGCAGATCATGTCTTATCAAAAGATAAAGAAGAGGCATTGAGGATTCTTAGAGTTGGTGTGGATTATGGAACCGGGAATATGGTAGACAAGAAAGAGGAGAGGGTGGACTTATAATGCTGGCTGGTTCCTCAGAGGTATTCAGCTGTGTGAGAGCATGAATGGATATTCAGCTGTTTTCTTTTCCATTGAACGGAGATCATCTTTAGGCTAGGTGTTCCTGGCATTTCTGAGGAAAGACTCTGGCCAATATTTATCTATATATAGGTTGACTATAAAAGCATAGAAAATGAGGGCATTGCTAGTTATGTGGGGTACCCCAGTACATTGGAACTACCTGGAGAACAATCCTTTCCTTGTGTTTTATAAACTTGGTGTGGCCAAATGTAGCCAGTGCTCTGGATTAAAGGCAACAGCTCCTGAAGTCACTCACTACCTCTAGGAGCTCGAGCCTTTAAACCTTCATGATCTGTCACTGACCTCAACAGGCCCATGAAAACAAGAACTTAGCAAGCGTTCCTTCCGTTTCTAATGGGACTTCTTGATAAAGTACTGGGAGACAGGTTGATCTTCTCTAGAAAGACATCTTTAGACCCGGCCAATATGACCAGCTATCGCCCAGTCGCAAATCTTCCATTCTTGGGCAAGGTGATCGAGCGAGTGGTTGCTGAACAGCTCCAGACACGCCTGGAAGAAGCAGACCATTTGGATCCCTTCCAGTTGGGATTCAGGCCTCATCATGGGACTGAAACTGCCTTGGTCGCATTGGTTGATCATCTCCGGGAGTGGGCTAGGGACAAAGGTGAGAGCTGTTTCCTAGTTCTGCTCTCTCAGTGGCTTTTGATACCATCGACCATAACATCCTTCTGGACTGTCTAGAGGGGCTGGGAGCTGGGGGCACTGCTATACAGTGTTTCCGCTCCTGCCTCCTAGGCCATGTTCAGAAAGTGGTGGGGGGGGATGAGTGTTCAGACCCCTGGGCTCTCACTTGTGGGGTACCTCAGGGTTCTGTCCTCTCCCCCATGCTTTTCAACATCTACATGCAGCCGCTGGGAGAGATCATCAGAGGGTTTGGGCTGGGTGTTCATCAGTATGTGGATGATACCCAGCTCTACCTCTCTTTCAAATCAGAACCAGTGAAGGCGGTGAAGGTCCTGTGTGAGTGTCTGAGGGGGGTTGGAGGATGGATGGCGGCTAACAGATTGAGGGTGAATCCTGACAAGACAGAAGTACTGTTTTTGGGAGGAGGGCAGGTGTGGAGGACTCCTTGGTCCTGAATGGGGTAACTGTGCCCCTGAAGGACCAGGTGCGTAGCCTAGGAGTCATTTTGGACTCACAGCTGTCCATGGAGGTGCAGGTCAATTCTGTGTCCAGGGCAGCTGTTTACCAGCTCCATCTGGTACGCAGGCTGAGACCCTATCTGCCTGCGGACTTTCTCAGCAGAGTGGTGCATGTTCTAGTTTTCTCTCGCTTGGATTACTGAAATGCGCTCTATGTGGGGCTACCTTTGAAGGTGACCCGGAAACTACAACTAATCCAGACTACAGCAGCTAGACTGGTGACTGGGAGTGGCCACCGAGACCACATAACACCGGTCTTGAAAGATCTACATTGGCTCCCAGTACGTTTCCAAGGACAATTCAAAGGGTTGGTGCTGACCTTTAAAGCCCTAAATGGTCTTGGTTCAGCATACCTGAAGGAGCGTCTCCACCCCCATCGTTCTGCCAGGACACTGAGGTCCAGCGCCCGGTTGCCTCGTTGCAAGAAACCAAGTTACAGGGAACCAGGCAGAGGGCCTTCTCGGTAGTGGCACCCGACCTGTGGAACACCCTCCCACCAGATGTCAAAGAGAACAAAAACTACCAGACTTTAAGAAGACATCTGAAGGCAGCCCTGTTTAGGGAAGCTTTTAATGTTTAACAGACCATTGTATTTTAATATTTTGTTGGAAGCCGCCCAGAGTGGCTGGGGAAACCCAGCCAGATGGGCAGGGTATAAACTATTTATTATCATCACCACCACCACCACCACCACCACCATCCATGGAATAGCTGCTAAAGCACCGAAAGGAGAAGATAAGCAGCCAACTGATGGGAAACCTTTTCCAGAGGCCCTATCATGTGAGAGACTATCAGGCGGAGTGGAAGCTAGCTGCCCTGCTTGCTCTGCACAAAGGTAATGAACAGGAAGGAGGAGTGAATGACTGGGGATAGAGAGGGAAGATGATGAGGAGAAGGGATGTCCAAAGTAGCTGGCATTCCAGGGATATCTAAGGCATTATCAACCCACGGTATCTGCCAGCTGCGATTCTCTGGCACCATCTCCAAAGGAATAAGTGTTGCTCTCTCACCTTCCTGCCACCTAGTCACCTTCCTGCCGCCTACTGCAAAGTAAATTTTGGGGACCAGAGTCCTACCAGTTAACTCAAAAGAGAGAGAGAGGTTTCCCTAGCCACTCTGGGAGGCTTAAAGTCTTAAAGTGAAGGCTACCAATACAATGAAATGTCCCTGGAAATTGTTTTATACCTTTTGAAGTGCACTATGAATCCCTCACCTAATAAATAGCTCACTGCAAGAGACAGTTTACTACCAAAAAAGTCTTCCTACTGCTTCAAATTTTCAACACTGAAGAAAGTGTCTCCTTCCATCCATGAGCTGTGAAAAGCAGCATAGAGGTGAAGCTCAAAGAGCCCAGCCCAGGGTAGGAGGACTGAAGAGGATGGACTCTACCTGACTAAAGACAGTTGCCTCTCCCCTGCCCCCAGTCATCAGTTTCTCTGAGCTAAAGCACCATTGACAGCCCCTTCATCTAAACTTCCATCTACTAATCCAGCAGCATAATGGAGGAGCCAATTAAATGATTATTAATTCATGCTGCTTTCCGTAAAGCTGGGTTCTCATCTCTCTGCATTCCGTAAACCAACTCGCCACCTGCCCCAGAAATTTACAGCAGGACTCACTGACGTTTGCTCTCTCCATTGATCATACCAGCTCAGCAGCCGGCCAGCATCCCTGAAGCCCAGCTCTCCAACCAGGTAGGTCCTTCTGCTCCACCATGTGGCAATGTTGCACCTCAGGTGGCTGATGGCATGACATGGGGTGGGCCTGCTTTGAAGACACCCTTCCTGGTGAAGCTGGAACCATGGAAAAGGAACTACACAGGGTGTGGTTTGGTCACTTGGACTCCTTGATGGAGGCCTTGTGATGAATGTTAAGCAGAAATGAGAATCAAGAACTGCTGGTGCTGTTATGTGGGCCATGCTCACGCCAGTGGACCATTGGGGTGATTTGCACAGCACCCTGAGGCTGTATTGTGCCCCCTAAGACAGGCGCAGCCAATGAACCCATGAAGGCAGGAGAGGAAAACAGCCCAAGCAAGGCACCTCAAAAAAGGGCTGGTGGAAATTCAAGCACACGAAGAAGTCTTGGAAACAGATGCCAAAGAGTGATTCAGCTATGGAAACAAGAAAGAATTATTGTGCCTCATCAACTTCCATAAAGAAATGTGGACAAAGTGGGACAATCATCCTTCCTGAAAACAGAGGTCCAAGAGTAGCCACTAGTTTAGCATGAGGGCTGTGCTGGGCCCCAACAGCCCCTATGGGAGGGTAAGCAGCAAGTTTCAGAGGAAGACTTGTTAAAAACAGGAAGATAAAAAGAATTAATAAACACTTCCTCCAGTTAATAAAGCTGCCTCCCCACTTTAATGCTGACCATGCTTTTGGCAGGAGTAGGAGCTGGTATGCAGCACTTTGGGAAAGAGATATTGACTGGAGAGGAGCAGAATCATGGTGGGTCCAGTGCATCTTCAATTACCTAGACAATGGCATTGGCAGTTTACCAATAATACAAAATATGCAACCAATAGACTAAATGTTCAGAATTATTCTAGTAAGCTGGAAAATGAGGCTAAAATGTAAATTCAACTAAGAGTTGTACACAAGGCCCACAAAAAGCTGGCAAGGGAGTAATCTACAACTAGGCTACAGTGTCTTCTGAAAGGAAGAGAGCTATGAATCAGGAGCCAGAAAGAAGAAGAAAATAGCCAAAGTAGAGAATTTTAAAAGCAGGAAGATGTTACCCACCTTTTCCAAATATCTAAAGAGATGCCAGAATGCTGCATGACTGGGAGGTGGACTGGAGCCATATTGGCTCTGTTCTACTTCTGATTCAATGGATTGGGGGATAAAGAGAGCTGTACCTCATGTCTTTCACAGAGGATACAGAGTGGACAGGAAGAAATCATCAGCAACCCAAACCTATGGGCTTTAACAGACAAAGCTCCCCATGCCCTTCCCAGGCAACACTAATAAATTCAGTTTGTCCCTCATGCTCAGGCACTGAGAAGGTACAGTAGGTACAGATTCCAGGCACAGCTCATCCCAGGCCTCCCCATCACAGTATCCAGGGCATCTGATGAGACTTGGTTAAACATGACTTCCTGTGAAAATCAGGGGAAAGTTCAGTCAGGATGGCCTTGGCCTGGTTTTTTTTGGGGGGAGGGAATTGGGTCCCCCCCCTTTCCCTACTTTTGCAATTAGAAAGGCAGTGGGCCTGTAGGAATTATTCATAAACAGCAAGAGCTGTGCAGTAGCCATTTATGTTAAACATGTCAAACCCAATTGCAATCATGCCTGCCAGCTCTTACTCCATAAACACACTTTTCTGCAACAATTTCCCAGCCCTTGGCAGCCCATTAATACCTCCCCTAATAGCAATCTGCCATGGGTGCGAATTACGGATGCTCTGTTGCACTGATTGCTGCGTTAGGTGAGCCCTGCCGATCTCTAAAAATGGGGAGCACTTAAAAGCTCTCTGAGCTGGTCTGCCACAACTACTGCTTACTTAATTCATTATCCCTTCCTGTTGTGAAGGCTGAGGGTGAGTTCCAGTGCTGCCAAACACATGAAATGTTTCTGGACCAAGATTTTCTTTTGTCTTTTTAATCATTTAGCGACTTTGTGCATCACAGTTGTAAACTATTCACAAATCTTTTAACTTCCTACATAAAACCCCATACCACACCCCTTAGGAAAGCAGCAGTATCTGCTCTGGGACTAATTTGTCCAGACTAGAAGGAACAACACTTTCACCTTTGAAAGGCTCACTGTCTCCTTGTTTGAAAACAAAGTCTAAGAAATCTTTTTTCTTTCTGATACAACCCCTGCTTATCAAGTAAATCTTATTTCAAGGACTGAGAAAATTTTGACAGCTATTATGACTTGAGATGGTCTTCTGCTGCTGGACAAATACAGACCCAAACTGTAGAGTATGGACTGATGCACCAGGCCAGCACAAGAAAAAATATTCGTAGGATTGGCTGGATAAAGGGTCAGACCTCTCTTTGTCTCTTCTGTCTCTGAATCAGCTCCATACAGAACTGGCCCAAGGATTTCTCTTGCCATAGTCTTCTGGTTTGTAGGAGGTAAACATCCACCTCAACTGTTCAGAGTGATTCACATTCAGGCTTAGGCAATTTTAGAATTTGCTCTAGAATTTGCATTATTTCACAAAAATCCTTTCATCTTCAAAGTTCACTTGTCTTTTTTTTTTAAAAAAAAGAAACAGAGCAAGTTCACTCTATATAACACCTCTTTCCTAATATAAATATGTACTGCTGCTCTTACAAAACAGGATCAACAAGGTGATACAAAATGCAGACTGACTGGGGACATTCTGACTGAGAGAATGATTAAGACAAATTTGAGGACAGCCTCCAAACCCGCTGTAGGAAAACTTTCACTCGAGAGAGAGAACCAGAGTGTGTGTGAGAGAGAACCAGAGCTCGGCTTTCACTGACTATCACTCACCTGCCGCCCATTTGCCCTCATCCTTTTCAACAGCAGTCTCTGCATCTTTAACAGGCTCTTCTGGATCGGCAGCTGCCTCACTAGGAGGCCCTTCTGCATCTTCAATCAACTCCTCTGAAATGGGAGAAGAAAAAGAAGGAAAAGAAGAGGTAAAAACTGCACTTGACACCTGCAGCAATGTTGCCTTAAGTCACTTCTTCTACCTTCCCACATTTGCTCCTACAATGGACTCTGGGTTGTTTCCCATCTCATTTGGGAATCCTCAGGTGCAGCCCCAATACATGCTCCCTTTAACTGCAAGTCACAGCAGAAACTGAGCGGCTGAAAAGGGACCCAAAGGGGGTCCTGGTGGAGAAGCCTTGGCAATTGCATGGCAGGGAGGCATGCAGGAGGTGCTATAGGAGCAACAGAAAATGTGGCCACTGCTTCTTACAAGCAGTGTTAGAAACTCAGGTATATAACCTAATTGCCAAATGGCACCTTAAACCTAGGTTATGGTCACCACCACGGTATGTCTAGGCACCATTTTCCCCCAATGGGATTTATTATTACACTCTGTTGCCTACCTGCTTAAGAAAGCTGGAGAGGCCAGCTAGATGGCGATGTCAAGTCACCAACCTGGAATTCAGAGATCTCCATGTGCTCACAATTGAACCCACACCAGACACAAAGCACACCTGGCACCTGGCTAATTTCTAACACTGCTTACAAGCCCACTGGATACAAAGCTCAGGCTAGGAGTCTGTGGATTCAATTTACATCTATTTCCCTGGATAATCCCCTAAATCTCCTGGGAAGAGCTTTAGTTTGGCTTCCAAATTTATTTACCGTATTTCATTTGCATGCCACCTACACAACCAACTGCTCTGGATGGTTTGCAAACATCGAAAAACAGAATACAATCCACAATTTTTCACAATAAAACAGTAAACCCAAAATAAAGTAAGTCAACAATAAACAAAAACAACCCCCTCAAAAATCAACAATGACTATAAATACAAATGAATGAACATACACAGGAGCTAAACCAATTTAAAACTGTCAAGGGAATGTACATATTGTGGTTAAGTGTCCTGAGAGAAAAAGGTCTTTTCACCAGGCACCTAGCAGGGGTGCCAAAAGAGCCTCTCTAGGCAGCCCATTCCATAACTGGGGCTGCACCAACAAGGACCAGTCCCTAGCAACTACACACATCACTTCATTAGGCAGGGAAACCTGGAATCTCAGGGTCCATGCAGGTATATACAGGAGGTGGCGATCCTTGAAGTAACCTGGCCCCAAACCATTTGTAGCTTTAAAACAGTGATGGATAACATTTTTTTTTAGCCTGGGGGATGTGTATGGTTCTGGGGAACTTTCCAGGGGCCACATGCCAGTGGTGGGCAGTGCTAGAAGCAGAAGTGGATGGAGAGGACGCCATTTTCACCTTTGTACAGTAGGTTAATTTCTACGCAGACTCACACAACCCTCTATCCTCTATGCAGCTAAGATAGGGGCTCTGTCTGAGTTCTACATATTCCAGCCAGGTAAAAACACTGCTGACGGGGCTGGTATGCAGCTGAAGGGAGGACAGAATCGGACCAGAGATTAGAAGTCAGGTAGAAAGCTCTGAAAACTGACAACCCATGCTAGTTACTGACCAAGGCTGTGGAGGGGAAGGTGACAAAGCTAACTTTCACCGTGTTAGAAAGCAACCTGAATAAAGCATCAGCCAATCAGCTCACAAGCATCTGGAAGCAAAAAGGTAGTCATCATCAGTCAGTGTACATCTGATAATTCCACTTGGCTCTTCAGTCCAATCAACCTAGTCAAGCAGATAAAATGGGTGTGATGTGTACCCTTGGGGTCTGGCCATCAGCAGCGCTTTTGAAATGGCCCCACATGGCGGTCAGTCTGCACCCATGGGGTGTCAGGTCTCAAACTTGCCTTGAAATCACACAGTATCCCCAAAGCCCTGTCCTCTGGGTCCTAGGTTTGGACAGTCTGTTTGGACTGAATAGTGAGAGAAAGACATCCTATCTATGCCTGAAGCAGTAAAGTAAACAGAACACACAGGAAAGATAGTCACACCTGTTCTTTAGCACTAGGTAACCATCAAAAACATTGCACCACACACACAGCACAACATTAGGGCCAAACTGCTTTGTATTGATATCACATATTTTTGTGGGGTGGGGGAGTTCTATCAAAACACTCACTGAAGTATAAGTTGCCAAGTTCCTAAAAAAAGGAAGCTACAGCAGTACTGTCCTTTCTCGCGCCATTCACTGTGTGCACTTTGTGACCCTCATGTGAGCACTCAGCAAAATCTGTGTGTGCCTCAAGGATCCAATAGGCAGTGAACATCTAGTGATGTAAGCCCTGAGAATTTAAGATTGGCCTCCTGGCAGGAGAAGAATCTCCTTCCTCACTTTATCAGCAGAGAAAGCATAAAGCTAGTTGGGATGCAGAACACACTGATTGTGCATCTTCTATGGAAAGGAGAGGAGGAGATGTAGTAATGCTTAGTACGTCTATAAAATGCTTGAGTGTTCAAAGTACTTCATTGGCATATGGGCCAAGCCTGGAGCAGCTCCATGGCTTTGAATAAACCTTCCTCTAAAGAGATTTGCCCACTTATGGGGTAGACTAGGTTGAGGGACACCCAGTGATCTTTGTGACCAAATGGTTATTTGAACCCATAGTGCTCTAGGGAGCATCCAACACACTAACCACTGTACCACACTGCACTGCTGGAGGAAGAACATTCATGCCCTTACTTGCTCTTATTTAAACAAGCTTATAGAGGCTGAACTGGTGGTGAAGCCTGGAGGAACAATTTCCAGCTGCAGATGCTTTTACTAGATGGGTGGGGTAGTAGTAGTAGTAGTAGTAGTAATAATAATAATAATAATAATAATTACTGTTAAGACTGGTGGCTGTTTAATCTAGGGACTACTGGCTCCATATGAGCTTCACGTTTAAGCAAGAAGAAAATGTGGGCCTCCTGAGCAGTCTTTCTCTTCCAGCCAAATGTTGGAAACAGCTCCTCAAAGGAAGAAAATGCCCACCAAGCCCCTTCTGGCCCAGCCATGCTGAAGGTCCCCTGCAGTCCCAGCAGCCACCTAGAGGTGTCACCCTCTGCAAAGCAAGCAAAGGATGGCTGGCCAGCCGGCTGGCTGCTAAGTTGCGACTGGACTGTCTGGGCTCCCCTCCGAAGCATGTGGAAATAATATACGTCTTCCAGCAAACTGTCTGGTTCAGAGGAAATAAAATAGGACATTCATAAGCAGTTACACCATCTGTCTTTATACCATCATCATCAACAACAAGGGGGAAAATAGCTCTTTAAAATGGATGAAAGCCCAGGCTGACAGTAACCAGGAAAATGTGAGCTATGAATACCAATAAAGGTAGAAAAATGATTAAAAAACAAGGATACACACTGCAAATTTCTCTCTTCCGCTCTGCTGCCTTGTTTTATTGGCTAGCCCTGCAAAGGAGATACTGTCTCTCAAGAACCAACCTGCAAATGGGAGGCAGGGGGGCATTAGGAGGAGGACAATACTGGTTATAACAGCAGAAGAAGCCCATTATTTGGGGTGGGAAGGAAAGGGTAGGGAAGCAGCTCAGCATGGACCTCAGGCACTCAAGAGCCCTTCTTTCTAGGATTCCCGAAAAACATTAAACAGTGGCAGCAGTGCCTTTCATGTGTAGCGGGAGAGATGTCCCTCTGCCTCCTGCCAGGGCTCCACTGCAATTTCTTTATGGGAAATTCTTTTTTTTAAAGCAGCTACAAAGAGAGCATTAGGCATGGGCAATTACAGGGTGGTGATGGATGACCTCTGTGGCTGGGGACAGAGACTGGAAGGCAGAGTGTCACTAGTGTAGTCCCAATCTTTCCAACATAAAGTGAGCACACAAACACAGATGCATACCATTCTCCTAGAGCTGAGGTCCTTCCCCTAGACCACACTGAGAACTCTCCCAACAAAAGAAAGAAGAGCCCATGTGGTAAAGCTCCCACCTTCAATCCTTGGGCTCAGCTCATGCTTCAGCAGCAGAACCCAGAGTCTTTACCCCCTCCCCTTGTAGGCACCTCACCCAAGTGTCTTTTTCCAAATAAGCATTCCAAGGAGGCCACCAGCATTGAAAGGGAAGGGGGAGCATCACCTCGAGAGGGACTAATTCTGCTAGCTAGCAAGATGAGCCTAAGTCTCACAAGTTGGGAGCCAGTGTAGTGTAGTGGTTAAGTAGTCTCGTAATCTGGTGAACCGGGTTCGCATCTCCGCTCCTCCACATGCAGCTGCTGGGTGACCTTGGGCCAGTCACACTTCTCTGAAGTCTCTCAGCCCCACTCACCTCACAGAGTGTTTGTTGTGGGGGAGGAAGGGAAAGGAGAATGTTAGCCACTTTGAGACTCCTGAAGGGGAGTGAAAGGCGGGATATCAAATCCAACCTCCTCCTCCTCCTCCTACTACTACTCCTACTCCTCCTCCTCCTCTTCTTCTTCTTCTTCTTCTTCTTCTTCTTCTTCTTCTTCTTCTTCTTCTTCTTCTTCTCCTCCTCCAAGTTATGCTTAGGCCCTTACTGTAATGCCTTATCCCAGCCCCAAGTTACCAATGGAACACTTTTACTTTGGCCAGGAAGGACAAAAACCCCACAGACCTCTGAGGGGCAAGCAAAGGGTGAGCAAAGATCTTGCAAAGTGTGCTGGGTCCCACATGGATGCCACAGGGCCTGTCTCTTCTGCTCCTACAAACTTGGCAGACAGGCTATGACTTCCTGAGACAGGATATGTTCCTATGTCCCAAGCAAGGTCTGGTCAGTGTGAACCAAAAAGGACAGATTGCAGGGAGTTGTCTGGCAGAGACCAGCCAGGCGCCTCCCCAGACAACTGATGCACTTGCTGACCCCCCTGAATCATTCCTTAGCTGTGGGACTTGGAAATCCAAATAATTTCATGCTTGTCCTGCTCAAAGTTCTTCACAAAGGAAGGCTCAAGTCAGAGGGTTTTTTTTGCCTCCGGTGAAACAAACGTTGTAGACAAACCCTATTTCTCAAGAGGAGGCATCTCCTCCCGGCCCTTGGTGAAGTGCACAGAATTTCCAATCTAAGCTTAGTCAAGAAAATGGGCCTCAGCCCCCACCTCCAATCAAAGGACAAAAGGCCCCACGACTCCTGCTCCTTCACACATCCTGACGGACAGCCTTAAAGCCCTGCATGGACAATCCACCCACTTCCATCTGGAAAACAGCCAGGCGAACAGAGCCTTTCCCCCCTCTCCATTCCCTTAACAAAATGACAGCCCCCTCGTCCAAACACTTCAAGGGCTTGCAGGGTCTGGGGTGGAAAAGGACAACGAGAAAGGAGGGAAGTAGAGCATGTTTGCCTCCCCACTCCCGCCTGTTCCAGTAGACTCAAGAGCCGAGAAACATTAGCTGTCACGAACCACAATCAAATCGGGTTTGAAATATTTAGCAGTGGCTTGGAAAATGCGATGGTGCAGCTCTGACAGGCGAGATGGGCACAGACACCCATTTTCCATTATAATGGAAATATCCAGCCTGTTCTGAATATGTATAACCCAGAAAAATGTATTGATTTTTCATTCAGCATAAAAAAAATTGAAATACCCTGCAGCTGTCAAAAGCCTTTTGTTAAAAGCTCATCTTCCTGGAATGAGGTTTACCAGAAACAAGTTTTAATTGTACACAGGCTGCTTCTTTGAAACACAGAAGGATAACCCACCCACCCCCACCCACCCCGTTAGCAAGAAAAATTCCTACTATGTCACCCCCCCCCCCATTCTGCTGCCTCAACAAGAGACTGCTCACATCATTGGACAGTAATAAACAGGCTGCAGCCCTGGCATAAGGGTGTGTTGAATTTTTCAACTTTTAACTTCCAAAAATAAGGAGTGCTTAAAAGTTGTAACATGACTTGGGAATTCAAAATATATTTTGGTTAAACTAATATAATTTAATTTTACTTGGTAAGTAAAATGTGTGTAAAATGGCACAGAAATCATTTAAAAAGATTGCCAAGTGCTTGCAGTTATATTACATATTAATATTCTTATTCTTATTTATTGTTATTTCACAATACCTGACATATTCAGAAGATAAAATTAAAATCTTTTGGTTTTCCAAAGACAGTTTATGTGCTTCCTCATCAAATGTAGACTTACCAAGCTAGGACTTACCACTGGACAATATTTTTGTCTAATCGCAAAAATATTAGCAGATTTGAATTTCTCAACCCAAAACATATTTTCAAGACCCCTCACTGAAGAAATTTGCAAAAAAATTAGGTTTCACCCTCTAAAATGACACTGTCAGTGACAGACGAAGTAGGAATGACACTGGGAACCTCCCTGAGGAGAGCAGCAGTAGAGACAAATAGCTTGAGACTGCCAGGTCATTGGCCCAGATATGCACACACATACAAACACACACCCATCTTCAAAGAAACCCTAGTGCCAACTACATCTGAGTGCACCTTGTCTGAAAAAGGCTGGATAGAAATGAAATGTCAGATATAAATACAGAAACTGGACAAGTCAACAAAGGCAACTCTGAGCTGTGGTTTCATTTATTCCCGCAAAATAAATCAGCACTGAAGATGCTGTTTGCTCCAGGCTCTAACCTAGAGGGCAGATGGAAGCCTTTCCTGTTAACAGTCAGGAAGGAGGGACGGTTCAAGAGTTATTCCAAGTTCTGAACAAATGGCCTACACTCTTTAAGCGGAGAAGATCAGCAGCTTCATTCAGACCAGGACTCCCTGAACATTGCTTCCAACCAGACCCACTTCACACATGACATTTCCTCAGCATGGAAGTCATCTCTGTCATGTTCAAAGTGGTGTACATTGTCTTTGTGAAAGTTGCTCATACAATCACGTTTTCTGCATTATCAGTTTTATTGCCATCGAAATCGACAGTAGTGCACCTTGTGCTGCACAAATGGGCCCCTGCTTCAAAGGGGGCATCGGCCAAACAAGAAAAAGAAATGCAGGGATAGCGGTGTGTATTTGCAGCAAAGTAAGTGCTGATTATCTCTATCAAGACAACAGTGCCAGGCAGAAGGCAGGTAACACCAAGCCAATCCTTACTTGCCAGACTGTCAGATTCACATACCAGGTGGTCAGACCTTCCTGGATCTTGCACAGGGCAGGAGACAAGAACTCTGCATCCATCTGGAGCAGCTGACACCACAGCACCCCTCCTCCTTACTCTGAACTCCTAGGCCGGCCATCTAGAAGTCATCTCATCTCACAGACTGGCTACTATACCACCAATTGAACGACATTTTCAAGGTAGATAAAAAAATTGGTTTTGCGATAGAAATATCGGAATAAGAGAAAGGTCTATTAAAAAATAAAGACAAATTACTTTCCAAAATGTACAGACTATTGCTAGACTGGGAAGTGAAAGAAGAAGTAAAATCAGTTATGGTGCGGTGGGCGAAGGACTTTGGATATAACATACAGGTGGTGGAATGGGAAAATTTATGGAGAAGGGAACTGAAATTTACAGTTTGTTTTACTATAAAAGAAAACTTCATGAAGATGCTATACAGATGGTACATCACGCCCAGCAAATTGGCCAAAATGTACAAAATCAACTCAAATTTATGCTGGAGGTGTAGAGAGCTAGAGGGAACAATGTACCACATGTGGTGGGGTTGTAAAAAAATTAAGAGTTAGTTTTTGGGATTATTATTTTTTAACAATTTAAAATAACGTTTATCAAAAAACCTGAAGCCTTCCTCTTAGGCTTTATGGCATCAGACATCCCAAGAGAAAAAAGGAGGATTTTTTTGTTTGCAACAACGGCAGCGAGGGTGCTGATTGCCAAGGGGTGGAAAGGAGATATAATTCCATCAAAAGAGGACTGGCAAGTTAAACTGCTTGAATATATGGAACTAGCAAGTATGACGGAAAAGATCAGGGATAGATCGACCCAAAAGTTTAAAAAGGAATGGGAGATTTTAGGCAATACCTAAATAAAATTGTCCCCACATTAAAACTTTAGAATGCTTTGAATAACTCTCGGAATTGCATAAGATATAAATAAGATTTAATACAGGTTAAGTTTATTGAAAAATAGGGGCAAGTAACAAGGAAACAAAGAACCCACCACACCAAGGAGGTCGGAAGTCGATGGCTGAAATATTTTTGTTTTTGTGTTGTACTGCTTTCTTTTTTTTCCCTTTTTTTGATTTGTAAATTATGTGCTGTGGGGTCCCCCTGCCCCCATGTGTATCTGTGTCATTTATAAACCAAATAAAGATTGAATTTTTTAAAAAATAGAAGTCAGAGCATCTATCCTTGGCTCACTATGCACATGAGCGTAGGTGTGCAGAAGAGAGGCCTTATGTGTATTCTACAAAACACAGTGTTTTGCTTCCCCTCCCCCCAATACAGGTCTCAGGCCAAGTACAGGTTGGCTACATGCCCAACACCAGTGAGCAACTCCTGAAGGAGAAGCCACCCAAAGGTTGGCTGGAATACCCAGAAGGTATTTATACCTTGATACTCTCAGGTAGTCCAAATGCAGCCACCAAAGACAACCTTCTAGAAGCCACAGGCAGCTATAAAGGGACAAGAACAGAAGAAAGGACAGACAAAACCCCCATCCCACAAAGGCAGACTCAGTGCCACCCAAAAGTTTTGTTTAAGGACAAGGTGCCAGCTGATTCCTTGCTAATGGGATTAAATCCTATAGTTTGTAGCCACATCCAGGAGTCCTGGTAACCCCAAGACATTCATTGCAAAGTATTCTGGCCAGTGTTCTTTGGATTATGTGGTACAGTTGTTGGAAGTGTGACCAAGTTTTTTGGGCTGACCCTGGTCAAAGTGGTAGAGGGAGAGATTGTTTCTCACAAAATTGTCCTACCCTTTGAGCATCTCAGACAAGAGCAATGGGTCAGGCTACCTCTCCCTCAGACAACATTTCCCTCTTAGGCAATGAAGTACTATGTAGGGAAAGGGGGTGCATGGCTTGACCCCTAGCAGTGCTCTACACAAAACAATTCATCTTTTTTCAATTATATGCTCTCCCTTCATGACAGAGGCTAAGTACAGATAACAACCTTATAAAACCCCAATACTAATCATCAAATTAGAAACACAATTAGCTGTATTAGCCTGAAGGATAGCTATCCTCCATATGGGCCTGTCTATACACTAAGATCATCACCACCATCATCAGTCGTCTGACGTCTGGCAAGTAGCCAGCAGGGAGTTTTGCTCTTAGAATGCTCTCCCCAAAGAACTCTGCCAGGCACCTACCTTGATGTTATTTCCATGATAGGTGAGGGCCTCCTTGTTTTTCCCAGGTCTTTAAATTTAATCCGTTTTATCTCTGCTGGCAATTTTATATTGCTTTTTGATAGAGTCTGCTGCTTTTAGATTATATACAGAGAGAAGATAGAGAAAGATAGAAAGGTAGACGTTCATCTCAAGGCACCAAGTCAGAGAAGCAGCCAGGTAGTAATCAGGAACTCTCACAACAAAATGTGAATCATGTTGATGGTGTCCCACTGATTTCTACAGGTACCCAATAAGCAAGCAGGCACAAGCATATGTACCCTCTTAGCCAATGTGTGAGCATCATAAGGAAGAAGGCTTTGCAGTCATAGTAGCAGCACAGCAGCACACCCTAACAGTTCGGCATGCCACAAATTCATGAGTCAGGGAAAATGTGAAGCAACTGAGCGCCGTACAAAAGGTGCCCCCACCCCAGCTGAAGCAGGAATTGCCAAAAAGGCATTGTGATTTATCTATGGTCACAAGAGGCCAGAAGCTTGCTTTTGCAGGAGAAATGCAAGCAAATATACTTCAGATTTGCACCATCAATGATTCCGTTTGGATAGACAGTTGGCCCATAAACTATTAGACTTGGTACCACCATCTGTTGTTGATACTACACCACACTTTGACCAATGTGATCAGCAAGAGTGTGTACTGTTCTAGCAGTCTTCCAGCAGAACACCAGAGTTTTCCTGCTTTCCAGTAGTCAGCCTTTTCCAGAGTTCCTAGTTAGGAAAACACATTTCCTATTCAGTTCAGTTCAAAGTATAAAGTGTTTATTATCTCATGGCACAATAGAAGCATAAGCAAACTAGCTACATAAACTTAAAAAGATGCTGGTACTTCATGAACTAATCTACTCTAATACCGTTATTCTGGTCTTAGAAATAAACATTGTAAAGAAACAAGTTTGCAGAGAGATCCACCAGCACTTTGCCATGCCAGCTCACCATGCTATACTGAACCAATGAACCATATAACATGTAACCTTCAGCTTCACCACTGATACGTTGCACTGAGCAATACCTCACACACAGTGCGTACCTCACATTCCTGCCAATACCTCACACTCATGTAGAATTGCTGTTGAATTCAGCCTTGGCTTTATACCCCTCACTGCATGTTCCTTAGAGAACCAGAGAATGACATTTAACCTTGAACTGCTTCTAACCACCTTGTGCTGCTGGATCTTTCTCTAAAGCAAATCCAGGTGGGGGAATGAGTTGCTCAGAGCATGGCCCAAGCACTTACTGTAATTTGGCAAAACAAGTAAAATTGCACTAACATGGGAGCCAGTAGCTATTGCTCCCAAATGGGTGGAGCAGTCATCTAGAAACCCTAGTGATAAACCCCAGCATCTGGTCGCTTTGGAGGGTGCCTGGAGATCGCAGAAGATTGAGCAACTTCATCACCAGCTTGGGCAGCAAAACCAGCTAGATGCTTGTAATTGCTTTGGCAAAGGAGAATTCAGCTTCCTGAAGACCCTGTTGTTGGACTCTAAAGAAACGCGAGACAGAAAGTCCAAGCTCTACTTTTCCACAGAGGGGGACCCTGCTGTGCTTTCCAAGAGATGTAGAACAGCATGTCAGGTGCCCTAGGACTAGCCACCCAAGCCCAACAGCTGACTCGGAAACACCTGCACTATGAATCTCATTCTCTCAATTATGTGTTCCTGCAGCCAGTGGCAGTTCATCAGCACAGTACAGCACAGCCAAGTTAATGAAAGGCTCTATAATGAAGTAATCAGATGCATGGGGCTTTCTTGAACCTACTGGCAACTCACATGGGGGGGCTGTCAAATGATGGTTATCCCTAGGCTGCCCATGGTGTGTGTTATTAAATTAAATTTGTATACAGCCCTTCATCTGAAAATCGCAGGGTAGTTTACAATATAAAATTACAAAAATATAAACAATAGTAACAAACAAAAACAATACCCCCTCATTTTAAAGACCATATATTGTTTAACTAGCCAAAGGCTAGGAAAAAAGAAGTGTTTCTGCCTGACACCTAAAGATATGTAATAAAGATATATAGTACTGCATCCTACTGCAACTGACCCTCAAAGTCCTTCTTTAAAGAGTTTCACACCAGAAACTAGGATAACTGTTGCTTACCAACTTCCTCACTCAGGGAGCATTGCTCAAAGGCTGCCAAGTCTTAAGCTGCTTCACATCTCATTGCCACCCTCCATCCACACCATGCCCAACTGGTTCCCCTTTCTTCTTCTGCACTTAAAGACATCCCCAAATCATTAACTGCATGTGGAGTGCAGACTGAGGCGAAAGGAGGCACTTCCGCCGCAGCCTACAGAGAGTCCTATTGATCTGACACACACTTGGTGCCTTCAAAGTTGTTTATGATCAATATGCAAATTGCTCATGGCATTGATCTAGTATTAATTTTCAATTAGGGAATCCACAAGGGGTCTCCTAGGGTCAATTCCTAACAATGCAAAGGAACTGCTGGCAACTAAGTATCGGGCTAGGCATTTGGAGGCACTGTTATTGCTTTATGTGCACCCTCCTCCAGTGAACTTCATCATTCTGGGCCGTCTCAGGCCCTATACCCCTTCCAGACTAGCCATGTTATCACATAAATGCTCTCTCTCTTTCTAACTCACAATATACTGTTTGGTTGCCCCTCCACATTTTTATTGCTTTATTATGTGCTGGCTAGGGTGGAGAAGGGTAATCACACCTCCTTCTCAGAGCAATACTTACCTGCTACATCTATATACCACCTTTGCTCCAATGACGGAAGGGGGATAGAGTACACTGGCAGAGAGCAGGTAGCCACCAGATTAACCCCCTATTGTTATTTATTATTTGTCCCCACCCATCTGACTGGGTTGCCCTAGCCCCAGCTATGCAGTCTCTGGAAACTGTTGCTGTTTTTATGAGGGTTGGGGACTTAATGGTGGCACTGAGCAATCTCTCATAAAACTGATGTGGAGGGGCTGTGCTCATTTCTGGCAGGAAAAGCACAGTGGTTGTAACAGAAAACTGACCCTTCCTGGCAGAGTCCTGCAGGTTTTCTTCATGTCATCCCCTTCCTTGTGTATACAAGGCCACCAAATGAAATCATACAATGGTTTAGTGTTCAGCATTTTTTCTACTGATGATAAAACTTCAGTCCGCCTTTTTTCATCTGGCCCAAGTCTGCAGAGTCTGTGCTCACTCAGGGACTTGCCAAGACAAGGAAGTAGATGAGCCAAGTGAGGCTGAATCTAAATAAGACCAAAGTGGTAATGCCACACAGTCTTATGAACCGTGGCTAGGGAGGGAGGGAAGATGACAGGGACCCACAGAGGATGTGGTGTTTAGGCTTCACTGGTATCTCAGGTTCAGAATCTTAACAGTTTTGTAGGTTGACTGCTCTGCTTGAAACACCAGGAAGTAGCAATGACTATATATGCCTTTCATCAAGTCCCTCTAGCAAGGTGGTTGGAAGCATACTCCAAATCTGGTGACTGCAGCTACTTTGAAGCTAGATCTCTAAAATGTGCTCTCTGGAGGAGGAAGGGGGGCAATTGCCTGCAAAGACAGTCCTGGTAATAAGCCAGGGCTCAACTGAATTTTATAAATATGTTGATTTTTAAACAAAGTGTTAAAACAAGCATTAGACAACCAGCTGGCACAGAAGATGATGGCCTACCTCCTGACAAGTGGGGTGGAGGTGGGGGAGAGTCAGCAATATTCCCAAATCCTCTTAGCATAACCCCTCTCCCTAAACATAGCTTTATGTTCCACCACATGGAGCACACAGGACAGGCATACAGAGGCACCACTGTAGCAACTAAACCACAATGAACTTCCTTCTACGAGCTGTGTTTCTAAGTTTAAGCCTTAAAGTGGTTCCATGAATACTCAAGACTTGCTTGTTCAGAACCATTCCAAAATGGGTTCAGGCCTAGCCACAGGACTGAGTTGGCCTTGGCCACCCTGATGGCTGACCTTTGAGGAGAACAAAACAGTGAGAGTATGACCTTATTCTTGCTTCTTGATTTCTTGTTGGCTTTTGATACCACTGGCCATGGCATCCTTCTGGACTGACTCCAGGGAATGGGGACACTGTGTGATAGTGGTTCCAATCCTACCTTCAGGACGGAACCCAGACAGCAGCATTAAGAGAGTGCTTTTTGGCCCCCTGGCGGCTATGTTATGAGGTGCCGCAGGAAACTATCCTATCTCAAATGCTATTCAATATTTCTATGAAGCCCCTGGGAATGGTCCTTAGGAGTTTTGGGGCAAAGTGTCATCAGTGTGCTGATGTTACTCAGCTCTGTGTCTCCATATCAGAATTGGGAGAGGCTGTGCAGTCCCTGGACCAGTGCTTGGATGAGAAAAAGCTGAGCTTGAATTCTGGTGAGACAGAGGCACTGTGGATGAACAGTTCCTGTGTCTGAGAAATTGGTCAATTGCCTACCCTGGATGGGGTTGTACTCGCTCTGAATAAGCAGGTTCACAGTCTGGGAGGTGCTTCTGAGTCCAGCTTTGTCACTGGAGGCCCAGGTCAGTCTCAGTGGTTAGAAACACCTTTTCCCAGCTGTGACTGACACCACAGCTATGGTGTCAGGAACTTGCTGGCTGAAGATGAGTCATGGGAGGCACCAGCCAGGTAACCCCCCAAAGGAGGACAGCTCAGAGCCAGGGGATTGGTGGTGGGACACTGAGGAGAGATCAGAGGGAGAAGATTGGGAAGAGGGGCTGGATGTTGAAGGGGCAACAGGGTTTGGTGAGCAGGGAGAGCCAGTGACAGGGAGCAGTTCAGAGTCCAAGGCTGAAGTAGAGGAGGAGGGGCAAAAGACATTTACGACTTGGAATTCCCTGCCTGTTGACATTAGACAGGCACCTTCCCTGTATTCCTTTTGGTGGCTGTTAAACTTTTTTTGCTTAGACAAGCCTACCCAGATTTGCAGAAAGTTTATATGTGCTTTAATACGTTTTTAACTTATTGTAGATTTTAATTATTGTTGGAATGTTTTAAATTATTGTTTTTAACTATTTTTACTGATAATTTTATTGTTTTAGCCTTTTTGCAAACAACTTTGAAGTGTTTTACAATCAAGTGGTGCATAAATTTTATGAAATAAATTTGGGATGGGGCTTAGGGCAATTTTAATATCATTTTAATTTAACTTCTCCTCACCAGCTTTGTGTTGTATTTTTAAAACTATTGGCCTCTCTGAGCACTAAGAAGAGAGCAGGGCAGAAATGTGATTGAGCAAACACAGTTCTCCATAGATGACAAAAGGAAGTGACTGTGTTGAGCAGAAGCTAGAGCTGACGCAACATTTGTGAAATTGAGCCCCAAACACTTCCCTGAAATTGTGCCACTGACTTTATCTCCAACTTCGTTTCTCCAAATCATTTTGGCGATTCATCATCACATGTACTTAGGAATAAGTCCTAATGAACTCTACAAGGCTTACTTTTAACTAGTCAAGCTCTAGAAAGCTCCACTTCCTCCTCCTCCTCCACATCTGAAAAAACAAGGGGGCATGGGATCACTTTTAAAACTTTTAGGCCACTTTTGCATAAATAATCTTTGGATTTTTGCAAGGCAGGAGAGAGAGAGAGAGAGAGAGAGAACTACAAATGTAATGAAGAAACAAAAAATGTTTTCCTTAGTAATACAGGCTTATAAAGTTTCAGGGAGTGGCACAAAGTGACAATCTATTTTCACAACCTCTGCCCTTTCTTCAGAAGTGTATTTAGCCCTGTGCTTCTCAAATTAAATAAGCTGTTGGGCTTGCAGGAATGGCCCACCCTTCTGTAAAGAGTGTGTGTTTTTCTATACATATTTAAGCACAGTACACCAAAATGCTGTCTGGTGTCAGAGGCAGTATGTCTCATATGTCAGCTGCTGGGAATCCCAAGTGGGGGAGAGTCCTGTTTGCAGGCTTCACTGAGGCATCTGCTTGGCCACTGTGAGAACAGCATGCTGAACTAGATGGTCCCCTTTGGCCTGTCATAGCAGAAGGGCCGTTATTATGTTGTTATAATGGTGGCCTCCAGTGACTAGTAAAAAAACTGACAGTTCTAAAATTAAACCAAAACCTGAGAACAGGACTTTCTGGGGAACAAAAAATGTTGGCTACTCCAATTTTCTTCCCCTCCAAAAGAATTTTGCTGCATCCCTGAAATACAACCAGCTGATTCTGAGATGGTCTTCATCAACTGGGTGCTGCTTAACAGGAAAGGGCCTTGAGGAGAGCCTCACAGTGGATTTTTCTGTACTTTGTCTTTCCCAAGTAATGTCCACTGTTATTCCTGTTTCCTTCAAACTTGAACAGGACTACTGTTCTCATGACTGCAGCTGATGCCCTCCTCCCCCAAATGCACCACAATCTGCCATTCACTGCACTAACAAGCACATTAGCTACCCAGGCTAATTGGTTTATGGATAACATTAATTACCATGTTGCTCATTAATGGATGAAATCTTTATTGGTTTCATTGATCAGCAGGACTTGTTAGTTGGCCTAACCAATGGCAGATGTAACAAGCTCTCTTATTGGCATATCAATTAATGTAATCAATTTCTGGCCAGCGGCTGCCATTCGCTTCCCTGTTTGTTAGAAGGTGGGAGTTCAAGGCAGAGCAAAGAAGCTTTCATTGCAAGGGTTTCTCATTCTTCTTAAGCCAGCTTCCCCACAGGCCCTCATTGGCCATGTGTGGGTCTGTATGGCAAAACACCTCTTCTCCTGCACAATACACGACCTTTTCGTTGCTCTCTCTCTCTATACACATACACATGTGCATGAGAAATCCATCAGTACAGACATCCATAATCATGCAAGGCCTGCACTCCCAGAAAATATATTACCCATCCTCTTACAGATGCATACTCAAGACTGCAACATCTTGTGGGTCTTTCTGAGTGCTGTATAGGCAAGCCACTGTATATGCAGACATGAGAGCAAACTGCTAATAAATATGGGGAAATCCAGAAGCTCTACTTGTTTCATCTACAATTCTAATGGGTAAAGGGGAGTTATAGCATGGGCAGTCAATGGGTACAAGGTATTCAACGACTTTAGCTGGGGAGGGGGTAGAGATGGTGCTGTGATGAGGCCACAAAACAAGATACACCAGAGGGAGGTGAGGAAAGGGAGAGAAATATGGTGATGCTGATCTTTTTGAGGGAAGAAGTTCATATTTAAGGATGCAAAGGTCACTTTTCATAGGCTAGAAGCAGCTCAAAAAGAAACTAGCAAATTATTTAATGAGGAAGTGGGGATTTATTCTAACAGACTTTTGGGAACTGACTGCTTTTAATGAAAGGGCTGGTGTTGTGCTGTTTTTGTTGTGTAAGTTTTAATAGATCTTATAGCTTTTAATTCTATTAATGTTTAATTGTTTTTAATGATTTTTTAAAAAAATGTTTTTAGCTGTTCTCATTTTTTTCTGTAAGTCACCTTGAGTCCCTGTTGGGGTAAAAGGTGGGATATAAATAAATATATGATGATGAGCTCAAAGTCCACATGCTACTCAAACCACCCAATTGTGAGCAGCAGCAAAACTTTTGAGAAGCCCAGGACTGTCAGTATTTTAGCTGTGGTTACTCTTCCATAAGTGAATTACACACACTAGCTGCTGCAGCACACTGCTGGACTCAGAAAAGCGGGGGCAAAGAGAAAGGGAACCAGTTACCTTACAAACCCTAGGGCAGGAAACTTACAAACTTTATTGTGGGGGAACTCAGAGATATTACTGAACTAGAACTCCCATCATGCCTGACCATTGGCCATACTTGTTGAAGGGGATGATGGATCAAAGGTTCCCCTCTGCTGGCTAGAATTTCCACCTCCTTTTCTTTGCATTATAGGAGACTTGGGGTATTTCCCCCATAGTATGTTGCCCTTCCCAGTTGGAGGGAGCAGCACGGTGTATGTCAAAGAGGCAGTTGAAGGAGCCCTTCCAAAAGGAAGAGTAATGGTTCTTTGGGCCCTTCCTCTTCACCTACTTATTGGGCAGTGCCCTATTTCTGTCCCTAGTCTCTACCAGGGCATCCTCCAGCCCTTTCCTGAAGAGCTTGCTCCCTTTAAAGGGGCCATTGGCCAGGATGGCCGTTGACTTAGCATCTATATGCCAGAGCTGCCTGTGCACTGCCAAGTCTGTTGTCTTGGCTTTCACAGAGAATTGTAAGGTATCTGCTGAGGCATCGGCCATGTAGGACTATGGCTTGGAAAGTTTTGTTATTCCTTGATGTAGGTAGATGGCCTAGAGTGGGACTCGTTTCAGCATGGCCTGAACCCCAATGTAGGCAAGCTTTGGCCATGAATGAGGCTGCTTCTGAGACCCTAATGACAAAGGCTGAGGCTTCATGCAAGCAAGACTTCTGCCCTCTTGTTCTTGGGGAAGTCATCCCCATCGCAGGACACCATAAACCCATGTGAAATTAAAAAGGGGGGGCATGTACAAGTGGGACCTTGAACAACGCAAGGGCATGCTTATCAAAGGGATAGACAATTCATGACAGAGTGTGCTGCCTTGGAGACTCCAGGAATCTGCCATTCATTCAAAATGTTCTCTTCAAATTCTTCCGGGAAGGGTAAAACCGTCTTAATGGCCTTGTGCTTCGGGAAGGCCTTCAAACCATTGTCTGAGGCCTGAGGCTGTTTCTCAGCCTGTTGAACCTATTCAGGGAGGTTCACTGTCATGCTTACACACCTTCCCCAAGAGCTGTCTTATGTCTGGGCCCAGGAAAAGTATGGATGAATTATCTCCTTCCTCTCCTTGTCCGGTGACAACTCACCTCCCTCCCTATCCAAGGGGGTAGATCTGCACCTGGAAGCTGGCCTCTTGTCCTGGCAAAGATGCACCCTCCTGTTCCTGCCTCTGTGTCCACTGTGTGGGGCTAAGGAGCTCTCTTATCAAAGGAGGAGGATATGGAGAAGGGAGGAAAGGGGCTTGTCTTCCTCCTCCTCCTCTGAGTATTTGGTTGCTACAGTTGCTATCAGTCCTGTGGGGCTTTGTCTGCTGCTGCTCCGGTCTGGGGCACCCCTGGTGATGGGCTCAGTACCTCCTAGGTGGCTTCCCACCCACCAATGCAGCAGTCTGGTGTCTAAATAGAAAGAAAACACTTTAGGGCAGTTGCTATCTTATTTTGGGTTCCTGGACAAGACAGAGTGTGAGGAGGAAACGAAGCTGATTTGAAGATCTGGGAAGGGTGGCTGGATCAGTCTCAGCCACTTCCCAGCTTTCTTCCTCAAAGGAACACAGTGCTTACAAGTTGTTTGGCCCAAGAACAATTGAAATTGACTCCACACAAATGCAGCAGGCTGAAGGTGTTGGAAGGGGTGCTGCCCCATGGCTGCCCTCAGCTTTGCAAGCAGACTGGACCTCCAGGGATCTACAAGTCATTGACAAGATTTGATTTATCGGGGCTAAACTATAAAGGTGGGAAGACTCCAGTCATTTCCAACTCAGGAAATCACATCACAAAAGTACTTTTTAAACTAATTACCCAGATTCCAAATTGCTGCCCTTAATGAGCCTTCTTTCTGCCCAGAACTTATGAGAGAAAAAGCTACCTTTGGAGCACAGTAATTACCGCTTTCCCTTTCAAACTTCTAACTGGAGATCAATGCTGCATTTTAAGACTCATTGATTTACAATTAGCCTGGCTTTCCTGCTAAAGTGTTTTCAAGCAGAGTTTACTTTTATTTTATTCTGAAATCTCAGAGATCTGGTTCTTGGATTTCACATCCTCCTGAGACACGTGCTGGAAACTCAAAAAGGAAGAAACACATCTGAGGGAGGGATGTGGGCCACATTGAAGTGGCTGGTGGGGGGGGGAGAGGGGGGATAACAAAGCAGAAGCCTTGAACAAAGCTATGGGAGAAAGGAGAGGCAGTCAAGCCAGACAGAGCAGCCACAAATACCTGGCAGGAGCAGAAACAGCCTATCAACTCAAGGAGCTCTCAGCAAGTGCTTCCCTCCTGCTCTTCTGTGGCATCCGGGAGAGGGATGCTCTGCGCATCTTTACAAAACAAAGCACTGGTTAAAAATAGTGTAGAAGGCAAGGCCATGAGGGGCCAGCAGCTCCTGCATTTGCACAATCTATCCCACAAGGGGAATAGAAGTAAGCAAAGCAATTAAGAATTTCATGCTGATTGCTTCAAGCATTTTCTTCTCTGCCATAAATGTAATCGCATAAAGAAGAGAGCCTCTCCTCCTTGACTCCATCTGGAGCCCTGCTCTCCATATAGGCAGAAGCCCAACTGAGACATACAGATCCTTGGGCTTGGCCACCTCCTACAGCATTTGCCTGTGGCGAGCAATTCTCTACAAAGGAACAGCATGATGTGGCGGAGGACCGCAAATCTGAGAACCCTCAGCTGCACAAAGGGAGGCTGCCGTACTCCTACGCTCGTGTGATCTGACAACTAGCATCAAATCATGGAAATCTCAGCTTTCACTTGAAAAATTAAGCATGTGTTGCTGGACTTTTGTTTGTGGAGATACGTTTGAACAACAGGTAAGCAACTGCAAGCAAAAAGTCATAGTGTTCAAGGGCAGCGGCTCCAGTTGTGTCCTGCACAACTTATGGCTCTCCACCACACCACCATTATTTCCCACTACTCCCCTACCACTCATCATTTATCCCTTTCTGCCCCACTGCTTTGTAACAAACAAACAAGTAAGCATATCCCCTTAATTCCTTTTTAAAAATTGGAGTTTGGAATAAAGTATCTGCACAGGGAACGTATATACAAGGTGTGGCACTACTGATTTGTTACTAGTTTGAATAATTTATTTTGGACAGAAAGCCTAATTTTTTGTTGGCTTAAATATGCAATCCAATGCTAAACATTAAAATGTGACCCAGTTCATATGTAATACCAAGCCAAACCATGATTAAGTGTGAACAAGTGAGTGTACAGGTACTCAGAAGAAAAATCACAGCTGCTTCTCTGGTCCTACTGCCGCTGTACTACCTGGAAGCAAGCCTTAGTTTGGCTTATTGTTATGTCTGAGCCTGGGCTCACAGGTTGTCTCTCCAAACCAAACTGAAAGCAGTAAGCCAAGAACAAACCTTGGCTACAGCTCACGGTTGTGTAGTGAAGCAAATCAGGAGCTTGGAATTGGCTGTAATGCTAAGCCAAACCATGGCTTGGCTCTAAGTAGTACAGCAACAGAAAGACTGGGGGGAAAGTGAAGTAGCCACAATATTCCTCCAAGCACCCACACACTTGTTTACACTTAGCTACAATTTGCCTTAACATATGTGCAAACCAGGTCTCTACCTGTGCAACCGACACATTTTTGTCAGATGATTACACTTACACACACACGCACACACGTACGTACCAGGAACCTGTTAATTATATATTCTCTGCAGTGTTCAAAATTAGCATACCTTTGGCATAGAACACCATCAGTAACTGCTTTAGTGATCTAGTTGGTGGAGTATGAAGAAAGGTTTGCCCCAGGCTAGGCTATGCGCACTGCCAGCCAGAGATTAACACAGAGGAGGAGTCAAAATAGCTGCTTAGCACCAAATTTAAAGAAAAATATCAGAAAGTTCAAAAAATGAAAGCTACCTTGAGGACAGCCTGCTCAAGTCTCAAAGATAATGTTTGGTCTATTTTTAAAACAGGTCTTTAACACTTAGCAGGATCCTTCTCAGCAGCAAGCAATCCTAAGACACACTGCAAAATCAGGGTGAAACAATTTAGGAAATCAAAATCCAAAGGGAAAAGAGGTTCAAGTGGCAACAAGCTTATCCATAGCCTGTAGCAAAGGCATGAAGTGTGAGATGTGATGGGATAAGGAACAGGGGTACAGGGCTGTTGAGTCAGTTTGACTGGCACTTTTCACTCCTGCCCATCCTCAGTTGTTATCCACAACTATTATTTTGCTATCTCCCCACACGCCACAGAAAAGGGCTTCTTCTGGCAGCCTGGCAGCCACCTCCATTAAACACCTAACAGGCCTGACAATAAACAAAGAGAGAGGCTGCTGTAACAAATGTCCTGCCCAGCCATACCCCCCAATCTGTGGTGCATGCTCATGAGCTCCATTCCAAGCCAGCAGGCTCAAGTAAGAGGAAAAGAAGAGGCAAACAGCCTGCACTATGGCTGAGCAGCGGAGGCTGGGAGGGAAAGATGGCAGAGAGATGGAGCCATTTTATTAGATCAGGCAAATTCTAATTTATTCTGCAGAGAGGGAGGCGAGAAAATGGATTCACGCTCAGCAGGCTGACTGCAAAGCATCCAACCCCCATCATCCTCAGATTTTCAAACTCATTGTTTGCCTCTTTTGGCCATTCCTAGCAGCTGTAGAAAAATCAAGCTCCTCCTGGAGACAGGGGGTGGGTGGGGGGAGTGGGCGTCTTATATTTTAGCCCTCAAGGAAACAAATTGGTTGCAGGGTTTTGCTCTGCTGAGTACAGAATCGGAAACAGCCCCTGCCCCCCAGCTCATATTCAGTTTAATGTAATGCCAGACCCCACCCAAAAGGATTCACTGAAAAGGTGCCCAATTGCTCTTGGCACTACATACTTCTAACGGGGTGCTGCACTAATGGTCATGTGGGAAAATCCACGCTGCTCCCTCCTGGAAAAGGAGTCCAAGGCAGGAGATGTACAGTAAGGATAGCTATACTTCAGCCACACTGGACACTGCAAGAGATGCAGGCACATGCATGTTTGTACACATACATTGGGAGAAACATACATGAACAAACACATAATAGGCATATGTGGGGGCTTGGAGCCTTGGCTGACTGAAGGTCTGCAGTGACTCCACTAAGCACTCCTTGCCCTCTCTCTGCTTCCTATTCATGTCCCACTTCAAAGAATTGGGAAACAGCTTGACATGATGAAACAAAACCAGCCAATCAGGACTAATCTGTTTTTGAATAGTAAAGCCACCATCCATTGGAAAACAAGACTGGGGTCAACCCCCCTTCCAAGAAGGATCAATTGAGTAGACATAGAAGCAGCAGACTCTGCAGGGTGAGGAAAGCAAAGCAACCACGAAGCAAAAATTTGCCATGAGCTGGGGCAAAAGCAGCCATCTTCGAGTCTGGGTGCAGTGGGCGAAGACCCCTTTTGCAGCAATTAGTAGCAGAGGCAATACTTCTTTTGCAACCAGTTCTATGATGAGAGAGGCAGAGCTAATTCTGAGTCTTAGTTCATCTTTGATGAACAGAAGGGTTAATGTAAGAACCATTTCTTTGCAAGGGTAACTCAAGCGACACTGATGTGAATCAATGTTCCTTTTGTGAACACATTACTTGGCAGAAACTGGCTTTTTGTATCCCCCTTAAACGAAGCCAGCAAAACAAAAAAAGGGGGAGGAATGTCCTTCAAACAAAAGGATGAGGTGAAAATAAAGAGAGACTCGCCTGCACTTTATTCTCTTTCATAGAAGCAAATGCATTTGGTGCTTTTTATACATTAATCAATCAATATCACTGACTGTACATCAGCAGTGCAGCCAAGTTATGAACGACCTTTCTGGCAAAGAGGACACTTTTAATGCTCACAAGACTGCTCAGAGCTTTGCAACTTTCTGAATTTATGCCTGCATGATTACCCCTCAGAGGCAGAAGCCTGTTAGCAGAACACCAAGGATGACCAGATTAGAACTTGCCAATTTGCACAGGCTGGGTGGAAGGAGCTGCCGTGTACGTGCACAGCCATCAATTGGTCTGGGAAGGCCCCTGCCATATTCCAGGAAGCTTTTTCCCATTGGCCAAAGTGGACATACTGGGAAAGGAACTAGGCTCCATCTGTCTGGCCAACAAGCCACGGCTTGTGAAGGATGACAACTCCACTTTTGTTGCTGGCTAGAGCCACAGATTTGGCGTTCCCCACCTCACACACCTGCAGCCCTGAGCTCGCATTGAAGCCAAGGTTTCAAAAAATAAAATTGCTCCTGTCACCTGGCCTGAGGCAGCCTCTGAGCAGAAACAGAAGGAGCTCTCTTTGGCCAGTATCTAAAACCACTTTGGGTTTCTTTGCACAGCCATCTTCCCAAACATAAACCTGAGGAGAAGCATTGCCTTGCACAAATTGGACAACTAACATTTTAACCTGCTCTTAAATCATTGACAGAAATGGCATTTACCCAGCCCAAGAAGTTCACAGCCAAGCTTTGCTAACAAAACAACAACAACCAAAAAAACCAGAGGAAAACCCAAATAGAAGCAGTTACACGTCTTGTGAAAAGGTAAATATGAGATGGTTAGATCTGATAGAAGGCTACAACATGTGCTCCAGATTGGATTGTTGCAATGGGTTCTATGTAGGCTGACCTTGGAGAAAACTCAGGAAACTCCAGCTGGTCCAACTTGCAGTGGGCAAGTTACCAGACAAGGTTCCATTTACAGCTCATATAACCAGTTTTAAAACAGCTTGCATGGATTTTCCCATTCATATCCAGGCCCGAATCAAGGTGCTCACATTGGTGGTTCAATGGCTTCAACAACTTAGGCCCAAAATATCTGAAAGGCTCCCCGTGCCCCTACAGACTTTCTTGGGTTGGGCAGAGGATATGTCCTGAAGTGCAGGGGATAGCAGCCTGGGAGCCCACAGCGGTGTGTCTTGTACTCCTGTATTCTACAGCTTCCACTGTATGTTCTTTACTCTGGCCTTTGACACCATTTTTTTTAAAGGACCCACCCCATTAATCTGATAATTAAAGCAAATTACAGTCAGATTTTGCTATTGTTGCAGCCCTGGAACAGCAGCAGCAGCAACAACACATTTCTATTTCTATTATGAATATGAATATATAGTCACATGAATATATTTTTAGCATTTTAAAAACTGTAGACAGAAACATGTTGCTTATACAGTGATGTCACTTTTTCAGAAAAATTGTAACTGGACATTTTAGTTTAAAATATTGCAATATCATAAATCAATTGGGATCTGATTTAGCATGACTGATGTCTATTCAGTAAGCAAGCTAAAAATGCACATTCTGTAATTTTTACATGCTGTACGAATCTCAAACATTTCCCCAATTGTTAAAATAATTTCAACTGAAATATTTTAGAGGGTGGGATCCAGAGAACACTTAACCCTTGTGTACCCTCAATACAGAGGGTTTGCTCTGTGATCCAAGAGAGAGTCCACAGCCTCTGTGAGAGTGCAGCATTTTCCACATCAACTTTCATGGCAAGGATCTCCTAGACAACATCCAAGTTGTGCTACAGCTAGGGCTGGACTTTGGAGCTGAAGTCTAGGGCCCCGTAGTTGAGGGGGCCACTTGCACAACAACAACAAAGTCAAGTATCAGCAGCACCAGGCCAAGCAAGTGCTTGATAGGGCCCTACTGTGGTTGGTGACAAGGGTCACCGCAACACCATTTCAGTCTTTTGCTTTCTTTCTTTTTAAATCATTTTATAGTCAGCGACTGGCTGGGCATGTACATAGTTGGAGGGCTCATCTGGTGATTTTTACTTTAAAATATATTATCCTTTTCTACCACAGTATGGTGCTGATTTCCAAGTAAATGTACTTGGCATCAGGGCAGCAAAAGGAAATTCCAATTTATTCCTACAGTCATGATGGTACTATTTAGTGAGTTTAAAATACAAAACTAAACATGGACAGATAATTTTTTTAAGAAAAAAATTCAGGCTTGGAAAACTTTTTAGTTTTAGTTTTTCTCTCACATCAGAGGAATGTAGTAGTAGTAGTCATAATGTTCTGATTTACAAATGAAGGTATACACATAGCCACCTCACAGAATCATAGAGTTGGAAGGAACCCTGAGGGTCATAAAGTCCAACCCCCTGCAATGCAGGAATCTCAAGTAAACCATCCCTGACAGATGGCCACCCAAACTCTGCTTAAAACCTCCAATGAAGAAAAGTCCACCACCTTTCAAAGGAGTCTGTTCCACTGTCGAACAGCTCTTACTGTCAGAAAGGACTTCCTGATGTTTAGTCAGAATCTCCTTTCTTATGACCTGAAGCCATTGGTACAATTCCTACCATCCAGAGCAGAAGGAAACACACTAACTCCATCTTCCATATGACAGCCCTTTAGATATTGGAAGATGGGTATCATATCTCCTCTCAGTCTCCTCTTTTACAGGCGAAACATACCCAGCTCCCTCAACTGTTCCTCATAAGGCTTAGTTTCCAGACTCCTGATCATCTTGATTGCTCTCCTCTGCACACGTTCCAGCTTCTCAATATCCTTCTTAAATTGTGGTACCCAGAATTGGACATATTGGTGTGTTCTGACCAAGGCAGAATAGAGAGGTACTATGATTTCCTTGATCTGGACACTAGACTTCTGTTGATGCAGTCTGAAATAGCATTAGCCTTTTTTCGCTGATGCATCACACTGTTGACTCATGTTAAGCTTGTGGTCTACTAAAACCCCTAGATCCTTTTCAAATGTACTACTGGCAAGCCAGCTGTTCTTCCCTGCATAAGTGTAGAACCTGATATTTGTCCCAATTGAAATTAATGGTGTTAGTGTTGGCCCCTTTCTCCAATCTGTTAAGGACAACTTGAATCCTGATTCTGTCTTCTGTGGCATTGGCTACTCCTCTCAGGTAGTGCTATCTGCAAATTTGATTAGCATTCCCTCAATACCTTCATCCAAGTCATTTATAACTACAATGGGCCAAGGATAGAATGTGAACACACATACAATCCCATTATAAGGCCATTAAATGTTTAGGGTCTAAAATGACTTATTTGTACCTCTGCTTCTAGGAAACAATGAGAAGGGCACCCTCCCTACACTAGGTTTCAGAGAACCACTAGAGCGGCCAAACTAGCATGGTTTATTTGATTTTATAAGCTACTGATATGCCTATATCTTCTCCTCTCTCTCTCTCTCTCTCTCTCCAATCCTGGAATCCATACAGTCACCTTTCCCCTTCCCCAGAATCCTTACACCAGGAATGAAGGAAGGAGGAAGGGCCCCTGGGAGGTGGCCTGGAAAGCAGAGGCAGCTGTACTAGTCAAGTGGAACAGACAGGCACTGCCTGCCTGCAAAGGCTGGAATTAATGCTATTGTCCTGCCACAAAGGCAGCAGCAAAGCAAGCAGTGGAGGGCAGAGGACAAGCCCAGCCCAGCTACAAGCCAAAGGATGAAGGAGGAGAATGACAAGAAATTAGGGAGAATCTTCTTGGTCTGGTCTAGGGCAGGGTGGTAGTGCCTAGAAAGATATCAGCTTTTACTTAGAGAGCCCAGAGGTCAATCATACATGTTTCATGTGAATATGCTAATGTGCTAGAAGAGTATGTTCAGGACACTCATGGGCTGGAGCATCAGCTACAGAAGAAACAGGTATGGGTGTTGTATTCAGTCAGGCACCAGAAGGCAAAGCTAACCAATCTTTTTATTTATTGGCTTCTGGAAGTTTGGCTTGGTGTATCCAGTGAGCTATTCATTAGCCAGCATGATAAGGCCAGCATGCAACAGCCTGGAACTACAAGTGGCTAAAAATGTTTTCAGATGTCACTGGACTGCAAGGAGACTCACTTCAAAAGGATTTGCAAGCTGAAAGTGTAACCATGCCACATGCCAGAAACACTTGCTGGAAAAAAACCTCAAATACAGGAGACAGAAAGAACACATCAAAGCCTGATGCCCCACCACCACCAGGCACATATCCCTCCAGCCCCAAACTTGAGAACAGGTGATGCATGAATTGCTTCCTGACTGGTAGCAGACCACAGAAGGAGCACAGAAGGAACCTATTTAACATGGGAAACTATTGGGAAGGGCCTGTGCTCAGTGGTGCAGCATCTGCCTTGCATATAGATGTTCCCAAGGTCAATCCCTGGCTCTCCAGGTAGGGCTGGCAGAGGCTCCTGCTTGAAATCCTGGACAGCTGCTGCCCTCAGTGGAAACAGTACTGAGCTAAATGGACCAGTGGGCTGACTCAGTATAAGCTAGCTTCCTAACTGCCTTATTCCAAGTTAGACTATTTGTTCATCTGTCTGGCAGTGGCTCTCCTGTGTCTAATGCAGTGAAGGTCTTTTCAGCCACCTGCTACAAGATCCTTTTATTAAAGGGTTGGACCTGGAACTTCTATGTGCCAAGCAGAGTCTACTACTGAGCGACAACCTCTCCACATACTGAATCCAATCTCCCAAAGGTCTGAGCAAATTACAAAGCAGTAGGGGGGACTGATTCTGTATTTGAACATTGTCTATCAACCAAGGCTTTCAAACCCTGTGACCACCATGTGGGGTGCTGCCCTCTGTGCCCTGCAGTTTCTGCTGCAGGTTGGGAAGATGTATATGGCCCTGCGTTCCTTGGGCAAGTCATCCAACAGGGACAGGAGAGCTTTCAGAGGCTTTGCCTCTGCACAAAAGGGCAAGATAGCATCAGAGACCCAGCCAGGCCAAGTCAAACCTATGTTGTGGCTGACTGCTAAGCACAACACGTGAAAAGAACCAGGCCTGTGCAGCAGCAGCAGCAGCATAAGCAGCAGCAGGAGGAGGGATGCCTTTAATGATGAGAAGCAGCCAGCAGAGGGACCCCAAATCACTGCCAAGCTTCCCAGCTCAGCAATCTGGCAGCTGGCTGCTCCTTGTGGGCTTAGGATGCAGCTGAACAAGGAAAACATTCTGGAACAAGTCAGCAGCTGGAGCTTCCTCTCTTGCTGCTTAATGAAAGCCATGAGCGGCTGATGACAAGTGTCTGGTGGAGCAAGCTGGAGGTTTATGAGATTCCTGCCACGTTTCAGAGCAACTGCAGCATGCCTTCACTCTGCCTGCCACAATCCTGCTAACCACTTCCTTCCTGCCAGGCGCTCCTACTAGAGACTTTCATTAACCCAGTGCTTGGTGTGTGTGTATAAGTTTATACTACACCCTCAAGGGGCATGAGAAAGTGTTTCCTTGAGCAAAACAGAAAATGAAAATGATTAAGCTCTTCATATCCTTCATCATCACCTCCTCTACCCACTGGGCACAGCTGCCTCTCTTGCCTCCCAAATCACAAACACACGAGGACAAATGAAGTTCTTCTTCTGCCAAAACCTCAGCACCTAGAACCTGGTGTGAGATGTAAGTGGTGACATTTGACTCCATTAGAGGAAGCTACCCAAAAATGAGGGAACTGATAAAAAGGAAGTTGAAAAGGAAAGTAAAGAGGGTCCAATGTTTCTAGAATGCTTGGGGATTGTATCAACAGACTCTACTCTAACAGAAGTTAGCTAGAATGTATACTGGGGGTCAGGGCTAAGAGGATGCCAGTGTGGTTAACCAGGAAAATCAAGAAAGTATTAGGAGGCAAGAAGGCTTTCTTCACAAAATAGAAGTCTTGCCCAAAGAATCACACACTTTGGCAAAAGATATTCAAACAGACATTAAGTGATGCAAAAAAGAAAGAAAAGAATTTGAGGAGCACATTATGTTTTCAGCAAAGACCAGCTACATAAAAACTTTTAAAATACATTAAGAGAGGAGACAGGCTAACAAGGTAGTTGGACCTTTGGAAAACAAGGAAGCCAAAGGTGTGCTAAAGGAGGAAAAGGAGATTTCAGAGAAGGTGAATTCTTTGACCTGTCTCGACAGTGGAAGATGTAAGTCATATCCTTGGTGCCTGAACTAACTCTCAGGAAGGGGGTCTGAGGAACAAAGGCGAACAGTGGTAATAAGTCACAAGGTTCTAGGTCTTATTGACAAATTAAAAAGTGACAAATCACAGGGTTTGGAAGCACCAGGCAATTTTTAAAAACACTTGAATGTTAAATTGCTGATTTTCTAACAAAACCATGTACCGTATTTTTCGCCCTATAGGACGCACTTTTCCCCCTCCAAAAATGAAGGGGAAATGTGTGTGCGTCCCATGGGGCGAATGTAGGCTTTCGCTGAAGCCTGGAGAGCGAGAGGCGTCGGTGCGCACCGACCCCTCTCGCTCTCCAGGCTTCAGGAAGCTATCCGCAAGGCTTGCGGGCGGCAGCCTGCAGCCCGAAAAACTAGGTGCGTCCTATGGGCCAGTGCACCCTATAGGGCGAAAAATACGGTAACTTGAAGGGTAAGGACTGTTGCTTAGAGCAACTGCCTTGCATGCAGAAGGTCCCAGGTTCAATTCCAGATAGGGCTGGGAAAGGTTTTTCCCTGAAACCCTGGAGAGTCATTGCCGGTTAGAAAAGACAAGGCAGCTTCCTATGTCCGTACGGTTAGCCTCCAAGCCTGAGGAAAGTGGCCAACGTTACACCAATTTTTTAGAAGGGATCAAGTGGAGATCTGAGAAAACACAATTCAGTTAGCTTAATGTCTGCTCCAGGAAAACTGGTGGAAATCATTGCTAAAGATAGAATTACCAAGCATATGGAAGAACAAGCCTTGCCAAAGCAGAACCAGCATGGCTTCTGGAAGCCTAATTTCTGTCTCACAACCCATTAGAGTTATTTGAGTGTAAATAAGCATATAGACAGAGATGATCCAATTAATTTTGGTCATTTGGTCATATCCATGCATTTAAAGCACACATGGCTTCCCCCAAAGAATCCTGGGAACTGTAGTCTACCTCTCACAGAGCCCCAATGCACAGCACCCTTAGCAAATTACAGTCCCTAGGATTCTTTGGGGAAAGCCATGTGTGCTTTAAATGTGTAGTGTCAATATGACCATTGTGTACTTAGACTTTCAAAAAGCTGTTGATAAAGTACCTCACCAAAGACTCCTGAGTAAGCTTAGCAGTCAGATTCTCTTATGGACCAGAAATTGGTTAAAGAATAGGAAGCAGAAGTGCCCTGCCCCCAAGGATCAGTATCAGGAACTGTGCTTTTTAACTTGTTCATAAATGGCCTGGAGTTCAGGGAAAGCAGTGAGGCGGTGCATGACAACCAGTATATGGACCAAACAAACTTGAACAGAAAGGGATTGCTAGGAGTTCCAAAATGAACTCTCCAAACTGGGTGAATGGCATTTAAATAGAAAAAAAGATTCAACATAAGGAAGGGTAAAGTGATAGTCAATGGAGCAAAAAAAAAAATGTAACTTTACATATGCACTGGTTAAGCCTCAACTGGCAGTGACTGATGAGGTTCTATGATGTCAACGCTGTGTGTGACAGTAAATTCCATGTTAGGGATAATTAGGAATTAGGATAATTAGGAAAGTGGCAACAAAACTGATAATATCGTAATACCTTTATACAAATTTATAGTGTGACTGCGCTGTGTGCGGTTCTGGATGCTTCACCTTGAAATGGATTTTGCAGATCTGGAAAGGGTTTAGAAAAGGGCAACAAAATGACCAAGGGGTTGCAGCGCCTCTTCTATAAGGAAAGATTACAATATTTGAACTTTTTAAGGTGTTTTTTTAAAAAACAAGTAAGGGAGGACATGACAAAGGTGTATAAAACTATACATGGTGTGGAGAAATAAGATAGGTGTTTCTCCAGAATACTAAAACCTTGGACCATCCAATGAGGCTGGAAGATTCAGAAGAGACAAAACAAAGCACATAACACATACTTGAACTATGGAACTCACTCAAACAATAGATTGTGATTGTCACCAACTTGGATGACATTAGAAGGGGTTTAGATAAATTCACTGAGAAAGTTGTTAAGGGCTACTAGTCATGATGGCTGCTAGTTCTTCCTCCACTGTCAAAGGCAGAAATCCCCTGAATGTGAGAACAGGACGCTAGACTAGATGGGCCTTTGGTCTGACCCAGCAGCGTTATTCTTGCATTCTTATGATTCAGGCTGTGATTAGAAGTGGTGCTGAAATAATTATGTTTACCACAAAGAATTGGCTGTTGTTTGCTGTCAAATGAAGGGACTGCTGCCATCCCTCATAGCAGAGCCATGGAGGAAATCAGGGAGACTATTTATGGTTGGCTAGGACAAATGGATGGACCCTTTTGCATAAGGCAGCATTCTGTCACACAGGAGAATGGCACTTAACTGAGCCAAAGAAGGCAGGGAGTAGAGAAGCCTACAAAGGCAAAGGCAAATGCAAAGGAGGCCTCAGAAGTCAAGCAAAGGGAAGATACATTTGATTCTCCTTAATTTGGGCCAGGATGCAGGTGGCACTGTGGTCTAAACCATAGGGCCTAGGGCTTGCTGATCAGAAGGTCGGCGGTTCGAATCCCCGCAACGGGGTGAGCTCCCATTGCTCGGTCCCTGCTCCTGCCAACCTAGCAGTTTGAAAGCACGTCAAGTGCAATCAGATAAATAGGTACCACTCTGGCGGGAAGGTAAATGGCGTTTCCGTGTGCTGCTCTGTTTCGCCAGAAGCGGCTTAGTCATGCTGGCCACATGATCCGGAAGCTGTCTGCGGACAAACACTGGCTCCCTAGGCCAGTAAAGCGAGATGAGTGTTGCAACCCCAGAGTCATCCACAACTGGACCTAACGGTCAGGGGTCCCTTTACTTTTAATTTTGGCCAAGATGCTAGAGAAAACTTCTTGAAAAATTCCTACGATATACCTGATAGCCCTTTACAAATAGAACAAAAGAATAGCCCTGCTGGAGCTGGCCAGTGGCTCATCTAGTCCAGCTAGTGGCTAACCAGAACCCTAATGGGAATCACACAAGCAGGATCTGAGCACAAGAGCACTCTCCCTTCCTGCAGCTTCCAACAACTGGTATGCAGAAGCACAAAGCCTCCAACAGTGAAGGTAGAACATAGCCATTATAAGTAATAACCATCAATAGTCTTATCCAACATGAATTTGTCTAATCTTCTTTTAAAGCTGTCCAAGTTGGTGGCCATCACTGCCTCTTGTGGGAGCAAATACCATAGTTTAACTTTGAACTGTGTAAAGAGGTACTTTCTTTTGTCCGTCTTGAATCTTCTAACATTTCTGCTTCATTAGATGGCCCTGAATTCAAGCAGTATGAAAAAGATAGAAAAATGTATCTCTCATTTCTTTCTCTACTTCATTCATAATTTTATACATTTCTCTACTCATCCTTTTGTTCTAAACTAAAAAGCTCCAAACACTGCAACCCTTCCTCCTGTATGAGGAGCATTCTAGTTGGCCTTCTCTCTTTCTAGTCGACAATATCCTCCTTGAGGTTAGGCAACCAGTACTATCTATACACAGTACTCCAAGTGTGATCTCAACATAGATTTGTATAACAGCTGGATGATATTAGCAGTTTTATTTTCAATTCCTTTCTGAGCGATGCCTCACATGGCATTTGCACTTTTCACGGCTGCTGCACACTGGATCTGTTTTCTGCCACTCTCTCTCTCTTAGGTTCTCATTGAACCTAAGCAAATCTGATTTGAAAACTTTATTTTATTTTAGAAAACAAATGCACCAACAAACAAATTGGAGGATAGGCCAGTTTGAATTGGAAGGGGCTTTTTCCACACTTCTAACCCACCCTCCTCTCATTAATGCCTCTGCACAAAACACACTACAAGGAGTTCAGTCTTCTCTACCATGTTAGATGGGGGGTGGGTATGGGGCCAATACATTGCCTCCAGTGGCGCAGCGTGTTTTGCCAGCCCCAGGGGTGTCCGCATGGGCATGGGCATCAGGGGCAGTTGGGCGCAGAGGGTGAACAGAGTCTGCTGTGCCAGCCCAGCCCTCACCACCAATGTGACCCCACCTCCACCAGAGCCAAGCAGGGCAGCATTGCATCGCCTTCCCCTGGATCATCCCAGCCTCGAAAAGTGGCTTGGGGCTGGCAGGGCGCCCTTCGATCCCAGCCTTACAAAGTGAATCACTCAGATCAGATTCCAGCTTTGCAACGCAGGACAGAGTGAGGAGCCAAATGTGCAGCGTCCCTCAGAAAAATGTGCCCAAGGCCATCACCCTGACAGCCTTCCACGCTACGCCTCTGCCTCCTTCCCTTGCCACCCCCACTGCCTGCACATAATCCTTACTTCCTGGAACCTGCCAGGGCATGGCACAGGAGGGTTGGTGCTAAAGTAATCCCAAAGGAAAAGGAGCAGACAGCAGGCAGTAAGCAGTCTCTATGGATCATAAAACAACTCATGAAGGCCAGCTGGATGCTTTCCTTACAACAGGAGAATGAAATGCAAGAAAGATTTCTACAACCCTAGTCGCACACATCCACTTCAAGCCAACTTGGCTGATGTTGGTCCCACCAAGCAAGCAGAAAGTCAGTGCAAACCGTTATTCAGCTAGACAAGTGTCTGAGTGCTGGGCCAAAAATCCAGCCACAATCCCAGTGCTGCCTTCCCAACAGCAGTCATGAAGGGAGACCAACTTGTTCCTCACCTTCTGAAATTGAGAGATCAACACCCTGGTGTCACTGAAGCAGACACACCTCACTGTAATGGCAGAAAGAAGAGCTACACTTTGCTCGTGTGAGAAATACCACTCACCAGCATCAGGGGCGGAACACTTCTGGATGGTGAAGATCTGGCCCAGGTCCTCCTCTTCTTCGGGAAGTCCTTTCTGTAGGCGCTGCAGCTTACGCAGACTCTCACTCCGCTGGTGCTTCATGGAGCGCACATGCTGAATGAGATTTAGTTTGGCCTTGGTGGAGTAGTTACACAGGACACAGTGGTAGAAGCAGCTTTCCCCATCAACTCCACTCTCATGATGCTGAAGGTGCTGCAGAAAGGAAATGAGAGCAAAAGGTCAGCAATGAGGACCAACTTACACAAACTCCAGGGCAAAACTGAGCGTGTCAAAATCCTGGGGACCTCAAAAGGCCAAGTGGGGGCAGGAGAAGGCAGACTTTCCCACACTCCCTTCATTTCAATCACAAGAAGCATCTTTTTAAAATCTGAATTTCAAAGACAAACTCATCATTTGTCACCTAAAAGACTAAAAATGACTTGCCTTTAAAGGATCCCCTTTTTATTCAGGAGTTTCTCTTGCTAAAAACATAATTAAAACTCATGCTGAAGCAAAGCATGTGTTAATACACACACACTCCTCTCAAAAAGCTAGGAAGGCATACCAGACCGTTAGCCATGTCAGCCTGTTCAGCAAGTGCAATAGTCTTTTAGCATGTTAAGGCTAAAAGATTTATTCTGGCATATGTTTTTGCGGACCAGAGTTCACTTTGCATGCCTGATGAAGAAAGCAATTCATATCAGAATGTAAGAGCCCTGTAGCAGAATCAGGCCCATCTAGTCCAACACTCTGTTCTCATAATGGGCAACTACAGGCACCAATGGGAAGCCCACAAACAGTACCCGGAATACAACAGCATTTTCTCTACCTGCAATTCTCAGCAACTGTTAAAAATGCATGTTGGTTTAGGAACTCTCTGCAGCACCAGTGGAAAACTGGGCTTTAATCAATCCACCTTACAAGCAACCCTATCACTCTTGCAGAAAGAAGTGTCTCTTGCAAGCAAAACAAGCTAAATTCCAAACTAAATCCCCAATAGGGTGGGAAGGGGGTTGCCACAGAAAGATGCATGTAGATTCCTAGTCTGCAGCCTGTCTGCCCCCTGGAACACCTCCCTGACACTTAAAGTGAATGTGTAGCACAGTCTCTGAGAAGAATAGGCAATCAAAAAGTGTGTCTCTCTGGGTGATTGCCCAAACCTCTGAAGGTGCATGACACAGGGAGTTATAGGATCAGGCCAAAGACCCATCTAGTCCAGAACCTTTTCGTCACACTAGCCAACCGGATGCCCTGATGGGACACCTGAAAAACAAGAGCACTCTCTCCACTTGCAGTCATCACTGCAGCCTCACTGGAGACATTATGACCTTTTTTCCTAAACTAAATGCTCCCAAATGATGTAACTTTCCTCATGGGGGCTTCTTCTAGTCAGACAGTCATTTTGGCTGCTCTTTTCTTAACCTTTTTGAGTTCTACAATGTCCTTTTTCAGCTGAGTTGACGAGAACTGTACAAAGTATATTCCTGTATATGTAAAATTGGGGGAGGGTTGTTGTTTTTTTGCCTCAATGTGCACTGCTTTACACTTGCTTACAATGAACCACGTTTGCCATTTAACACACATTTATCCAGTTTGAAGAGCTCCTCGCATTCCCTTTTTTTGTTTTTACTACTCTGAAAAAATGGGTGTCATTAGTCTGCCCTTCCAACATTGCAGCAAACACAGAAAGAAACCAAACTGGATCATCTATGGTCAGCTTCACAGCAACCCACTCCTCTTCACCCATGGGCAGTAATCACAGTTTGCACCTCCCTTCACAAGCCTGCTGAATTCAATTCATTACGGAAAAAGGTATGTGAGAATTAAATGCTAGGAGAGCCCTTAGTGCAGACTGCCCCTCAATGTAGTTGAGCTAGACCAAAAAAGAAACTTATAATTCTCAGGGATAATAGGCAGAACCACAAAGAAACATTGAAAGCTGTCTTACATCAAGAGAGATGACTGGTCCACATAGCTCAGCATTGTCTACACTGAAGAGCTGTGATTCTCCAGATTTTCAGATAGGGGTCTCTCCCAGCCCTACCTAGGACCTTCTACATGCATAGCATGTGCTCTACTCAAAGCTCATCCATACAGAATATGAAAATGAAAAGCTAAACAAGAAGCCTCACTAGGAAGTAATTTCTTCTAAAGAATATAGGCTTTTACTAGCTACTAAGAAAAGCCAACCAACTTCTGCCAGGGTACATTGATCAATTCCATAATATGGAGGGGCACAACAGCTTTCCCCTCCCCCTTACCGACAACAGGAAGCTTCTAACATCAGGTTCTTCACGCATGGAATGCAAAATATTGATCATGGTTAGTCAAAGCTTCACTTTTAAAGCAGAAACACACTGAAGTACATTTGATAAAAACCCTCACAAGTGAAGTTTCCCAAAGGATTAGAACTTGCTGCAAAATGAGGGCATTCCTCAGTCCAGTGAGGACCATTTGTTAGAAAAGAGATAGTCAACACTGTGCCCTCCTGATGTTGTGGACTACAACACCCACCAGCCGCAGATAGCATGACAGGAGTTGCAGTCCACAAGAGCTGGAGGGTATTATTCTGACTACAAATAAGCTGAGCTTAGATCCTGGAAAGACAGAGGCCCCGTGGGTGGGTGATTCCCATGCCTAAGAAACTGGTCAACTGCCTGCCCTGGACAGGGCTGCACTTTCTGAAGGATCCAGGGGTGCTTCTGGATCCAGCTCTGTCAGAGGAGGTGCAAGTAGCCTCAGTGACTAGAAGCACCTTTTACAACCTTTGACTGGTGTGACAGCTACAACTGCTCCTGGACCAGAAGCCTTGACCACAGTAGTTGAGACACTGCTGAATGTAATATTGGGTTACTGCAACACACACTGTGTGGGGCATCCCTTGTACTTTATGCAGAAACTGCAGTTAGTTTTGGCAGCTCGGTTGCAGTGAGACCCTGTCTGTATGCAACCCTATGTTCAGAGATCTGCACTGGTTTTAATTTTATTTAATAAAATTTATATATCTCTTGATTGGTAAGAAAACCTCTAAGCAGTTTACAAAAGTATAAAATGAAACATTAAAATATGTTTTAAGCAGGTTGTCTATCTGCTACAGGGCCAAGATAATCAAGGTGTTAGTATGCCCTTAACAGCTAAAGACCAGTTTACTTGCAGGATCACCTTACCCCATATAGGCCTACTCAGTTGCTTCAGTCTATGGAACTGGCACTGTTATGAGTTCGACATAATACTTGTAAGGAATTAATCTTTTAGTGTGGTAGCATTCACACTTTGAAACCTCCTGCCTGTTGATATCAGGCAGGACCTTTGCTAGCTTAAAACATTTTTCTTTAGCCAAACCTATCCAGAAACTGCATGTGTTTTATTTCATTTTAGCTTTGCTGATTTTAAGCTTTAGAATGCTTTTAAACACCTGTTTTATAATTATTTTTATTGAGAATTTTAATGTTTTATTTTATATTTTTGTATGCCACTTAAGGGGAATGTGAGTGGCGTTGTGGTCTAAACCACAGAGCTTCTTGGGCTTGCCAATTGGAAGGTCGGTGGTTCAAATCCCCGCTATGGGGTGAACTCCTGTTGCTCAGTTCCAGCTCCTGCCAACCTAGCAGTTCAAAAGCACGTCAAAGTGCAAGTAGATAAATAGGCGGGAAGGTAAATGGCGTTTCTGTGTGCTGCTCTGGTTTCGCCAGAGGCGCGTTAGTCATGCTGGCCACATGACCTGGAAAAACTGTCTGCGGACAAACGTCGGCTCCCTTGGCCAGTAAAGCGAGATGAGCGCCCCAACCCCAGAGTCATATGCGACTGGACTTAACTGTCAGGGGTCCTTTACCTTTTTTTATGCCACTTAAGAGGTTTTCATACAACCAAGTGGTATATAAATCCTCACCACACAGAACTCCAGCAATCTGCAACCAGGGTGGTACCCAACAGGCTTATTTGGACTGCTGCTGCCCAGAAAGGACCACCCTGCTGAGAGCCTGAGGGCTCACTCCTGCCTCTCTCCACCTGACCCAGGCTTCAAAAGGACTGATGCTGTTAAATTGCTTTTAAGTTGTTGTTGTTGTTGTTTTTAAAAAAAATTAATTGCTTTTTAGCGTTTTAACTGTTTTTAACCCACATCCTATGCCCTTTTAAAATGTGTTGGGGGTGGTTATTGGGTTGTTGTTGTTGTTTTTAATTTGATTATGTACTTTGTAGTTTTACATTCTGATTTTATCCTATGAACCGTCCTGAGACCTGTAGGTATAGGGCTGTATATAAATTCAATATATTATTATTATTATTATTATTATTATTATTATTATTATTTAGATTTCTTGCCGACTCTTCACCATATAGTCCCAGGGCAGGTTACAACATTTGTAACTGTGTAATGTTAAAGCCAAATAAAATAGTTCTAAAATGAAAATAGATAAAATAAATATACACCAGACAAGAAAGCAGGTCCCACAGAAATCTTAACTGCCAAAGGTCAGGGGAAAGAGGTGTATTTTCCAGATAAGATATAGCAAAGGTGACAGACGCACCTCTGTGAGGAGGGAGTTTCATGGTTTAAGGGCTACTGTGGAGTATGTCCACCCCAGACTGCCAGCCTCTGAACTTCTGACGTCAATGTTTCATTGACGTCAGAAGCCCTCTGTCCAAACAATCCACAAATGTATGTTCAAGACCCATGGACAGTTCCCTGTGTTCAATTGCTAAGGGACAGGTTGCTATACAGTTAAGGACAGAAAATGACTGAGAAAGAGAAATTTTAAGAAAGCTCTGGTGGTGAGCCGCATCTTGAAAAGATGTCAGAGAAGAAAGCCCCAAAGGGGCTAACCAAGCAAATGGCTGTGAAAAAAACTTCACACAACTTAAAGCTCAGGAGGGGAAGGAGAAAGCAGCACTTGTAAGGCTGATCAGGAGTCCAGTAGAACAAAGTAAGACACAGGGGTTGAAGTCAAGGAGAAAGCAGGTCTAGGGGATGCTGGGCTGGGTGTGAGCAAGACCAAAACTATTTTGGGCTGCTAGGTCTGGACTCTAGAAGCTGACAGGTGTGTGGGTATTGTCTGCCAGTTGTGGCCTCTATTGTGATTGGTGCACTGTGAACTGGTAAATCTACAGAAGGAAGCAATGAAGGCTAAAGGCAACGGATAATGACAGAATTATACATACTGATTTGAACTGAAAAGCCAGTTCCTTGCCTATGATTCTGGTTTCCCAGGACTGGCCCTCTAGAAGTTGTTGGACACCAACTCCCATTAACCTCAGTCAGCATGGTCAATGGATGGTCAAAGATGATGGAAGCTGAAGGGCCACAGGCTCCCCAACTCTAGCTTATCATGAGGAAGGGAGACAAAGAGGGCAGGTGAGAAGCTTTGGGTTCAACCTATAGCAGTAAAATCACTCAGTAGGTTCTGTGAAGGTCATATATTGGACCCAGATGCCTTCATGTTGCCAAAATTTTAGGACAACTGCATAGAGACAAGTGAAGGTAGGCTACACACAGTTGTTTCAAGGGGGAGTTGCATCTTCAACTTTGCATGCAGTAGAGTCAGACATGCCCCTGTACATTGCAGGACATCTCCGCTTTTCTGGGCCAAGAAAATTTTCACATGGTGCCCTCAGCTTTTCCCAAATGTGGCCACCGTCAGGCCTCTGTGGTTTCTCCATCATTAAGGTATACATTAAAAGTCAACAAAAAGGTGGCTCAAGGAACTAAGCATAATTCATGCAAAGCAGTTTTAGAGAAAGGGAACAGAGGTCTCCGCAGCAAGTGCCAGAAACTATTGATTAACTGAACACCACAGTTAAGACACATAAAACCAGGACTTAAAAATGAACTCACTTTTATGCTTCTTCTACCCCAACACTGCATGGATCCTGGCTGACATAGTCATACATGGCTTGTTCACATCACTGTTACAGAAGGCTTCTGAGATTTATAAATAGTTAAACTCCCTTTTATATCTCAGGGCAGATTAGAAATTGCAACTGTCACTGCAGCAAGCAGTAGTCAACCATCTCCCCATGATCAACTGCTCTGTGAAGCCTGTGCTAAGAGTGGCAGAAGCAAGCAAAGGTCCTGCTGTTGCTGGGACCTCTGAACCCTTCTTCTGCCCCGTCCATAGAACCAAAAGGCAAATCTATTTTAGGGCAGTATTTCAGATTGCTCACCCCTTTGCTTTCCCCCATCCATTCCAGTACAGAAATGGCTGGCCGGCCCAAGGTTTGTTCCTCTACCAACACCTACATGCAATGGAGTCTCTGTCAGGATCCCCCATAAACAACAGAAACACACGGCCGGCAGGTGGATTTTTGCTCCACCCTTGAAGCCTCATTAAAAGCCAATATTGCTCAGCCTAAAGATGGAGAGCTCAGCATAGATTTTACTGAACGTTAAATCAACCAGCAAGCACAGCCAGCAAACTCTGTGGCACTTTAACTTTAAATAATGCAATAATTATTGAATTTCCTTTTTATAACTGAAGTGCTGGAATGTAAACAATGGGGCTGTAATTGCAGGAAGGGGGGATCAATAGAGGCAATCGTTTTCAGCCATGTTAATTGTAAATACAATTGCTCCAAGATGTCAGCCTTGTTCCTCTCGCTCCCAGAATCACCCTAACGGATGACAGAGTCCAACTTTCCCATTACAGCTGTTCGTTCCTTTAAGAGGTTCTCAATCAGGTCTGATCAATCTGTCAAGATAATGCATGGAGTAAGTAAGACTCTTCCAAACACAAACGCCCAATCAATAGCCCCAACTGGCTTAATGAGGAGGGGCTAAAGCCCAGAGGGAGGCAAGAGCCCGGCTGCAGCACAAGCCAGCTAAACAGATCAGTCCTTAACGAGGCTGCTCTGCATGCAGGTTTCAGAGAGCAACACGGCCTCCTCCCCAGGGGCAGGTGGACACGCAGCAGTAGAGATGGGACCAAGCAAGTCTTCCCCAATTGCACAGCAGGCCACAGAATCCTAATTAATCACTCACTACAGCCATTCCGAAAGACAGAAGACTGTTGGGCTGCGGGGCCCTTAGGCTGCACAGAGGAAAGACCAGAAGCCAGCAGCAGCAACAGAGGCCTAGAAGCAGAAACCATCCCTTTCAGGTGTGCACATGCCAGCCTTCTTGCAGAATAATGGTATGGAGCTATGAACACGCTAGAAGGGGGCAAAGAATGTATGCAGAAGGTACCTTGAACCTGACCATTTCTTTGGTGAGGGCTTCTACAGCTCTTTGGCCACAATGAGAGAAGGCAGGAAAGCAAACGTTGGGATAAATCTCCTCAATTCCTAAGCATAAAAATGTGACTGTCTTCTCAGAAGTTACAAATCCTTACAGCAGCTTGGTTCACCTAAATGATCATGCCATGTTTATGAGCAAGGCTGAACTGATGGGGAGTACACATTTTATGAAAAAACATGCCTCTTATAAAGTTCCCATCCCTACCACCGTTATCCAATTTTTCTGGAAGCCTGCAAAATAGGCTAAAATATCCAGCAAGAGATGCAGGAAGCATTGCCCTCACTCTGATTTGGCTTCATGAAGTCACCTGATTGGCTAGGTGGTATTACTAGGCAGTCCATTTAGAGTGAAGGCAATGCTTCCTGCCCTTACTCTGATTTTGCTCTGTGACAATACAAATATGATTGGTTGCATTATAACTTTGTATCATTATTTTTGTCTATGCAATCCCAAACTACCTAGCTTGTAAACTGACATAGAACCAAGAAGCTTCTAACAAGCTGCAAACAGCACATCTAAAATATTTTTAGATGTTCTTAATATTTTAATTATATTGCTTTGCTACTTTACCATACCACCTTTGGGAGGAAGGACGGGGTAGAAATTTAATAATTAATAATAATAATAGTTTTTTAATGAAAAGGTATTGGTGGATGAAGCTTAGCCTGACACTTTTTGTTGGTGAAAATTCAGCATACATTTTAGCTCCACAAACTAGTGTAGTAGCTCTGGAAGATGGACACACTTACTTGGAAGTTAACAGAAATAACACCTAGAGCACAGATCTAATCCTGTCTTCAGAGACAGAGTTAACAGTACTTGTTTCTCAGCTGCTGGCATGAAGAGGTCTGAGGCTCACCATATAATTTAATACGTGTATACCATCAACTTTGTGTGCAAAATTCATTATCCTGGGGAAGTTGGGAAAACTGAGGCAAGACCTATAATGTGCCAGTTCAGGTCAACCTTAGCTATCCTAGATCCCATTTAAGTGCTAAACAATCTGCTGCTCTGCACTACAGATGATTCATCCTTAACAGCATCCCCATCATTAGGAGCCATAGCTTAAGGGTAGAGCACATGCTTTGCTGCCAGTGGTCTCTGGTTCAATCTCTAGAATCTCCAAATGCACCAGGAACTGTCAAGAGCAGACTCATTCATCATTTGACCATGAGGTGAGGCTTTAGTGACTGCTGTGTCTAACTTGTGGAACATCCTCCCCAAGCAGACCTATCTTTTTAGCCTCATTGCTTGTCTTTTGGTAAGCAGCTAAAACTTGACTTTTCAAGGGAACTTTGCACTGGAAACAAATCTTCTCTGTGTTTCCCTGCCTCTTTCTGTTATCTATGACTTTTAAAATATTGCTTTAAACTTTATAACTAAGAATCCCCAACAGAAAGGCAGAATATAAATGTTTTAATAAATACGTTAAATTAAAATCACAGAACTTCTGGGGAAGAGATCCTGGTTCTGGACCACTGGGGTGCTAATATTCCCAGTCAAAGGAATGCACACAGAAGATAGTTAACTCTTTATTGTCAAAGATAATGCTTCTACAGCTCTGGATACCTACACACACCAATTTAGCATCTAGGCAGCTACTCCTAAGCCTATATTTGGCTATTCTGGACTTTATAATGCTTTCCACTAAATTAAGTGGAAGATAGGACAAGAAATGTGTAATTTCATGCATTTCCCCCTGGACTCCCTGCCCCCCATCTTCATGGTGTAATACTGAGCATCTTTCAGTCCCCTGGCAAGTTAATATTGCAGATGCTGCATATGTCTGTTAAAGGATAGTGTGTCGTGCCAATTTGTTGTGAGGTGTGGAAAATAGTAGAAAAAACATTTTATCTTCTACTCTTTCAAGTATTTTGTCATGTGTTTTCACAGCCATTACTCACATGATTTTTCTCCTCTCCTTTCTCCTCCCCAAGCAGCATCAGAAGAAACACATCTTCTTTGCTCAGGTAGCCTGGCCAACGCTAGCTGGTTTGCCAAGCTATGTTGGCAGTTTTGTTGCCCACCAGCACTGCAAAACAAGTCTCCACCCGCCTCTAGTCACAACCAGCAGAAACAGAAAGTGGATGCACAATCAGATGAACACACACACCACGTTGTGCCCCAACTAGTCAACCAAGCATAACTGGATCAGCCCTACCCCATAGCCTTGGCAACAGAACACATTCTCTTCTCCAGATTATGTCCCCCTCAGAAACAATTTTACATCCTAGTCACACAAAGGTGTGCAACAATAGCCAAGGGGGGGGGGGGAGGCTTGCTTGTGAAAAGCGCACCTATTGTGTCTCAGCACTAATACAGCCCTAATGACTTGCCAGTATTTAACCAATACTACTACCAAAACTACAGTTTGTTGGTTAGGTGCCTCCTCTTCCTCCTAAAATGATGGTCCAAATATAGGTGTTTCTCCAGCATCTGTACTGAATATAGATGTAGAGGGTTGATTTAGCTTTTTGGCAGCCTTCCAGCCCTCCTATAGCAATCCTTTCACATGTGTGTCATCTAAAAATCCATCTAGTTGTTTTCCTATTTCTGATTTATTTATAACTTTCTTTATATCTATAGCAACTGCTCCTCAAAATTCCTTATTTGCTTGCATTATTGACAATTCATATTTGCATTTACAGAGTTTGTGTTCTTATTTTCCATATTTGGGCAAGACTTCTACTTCTTAAAAGGAATATCTCTTGCCTCTTACAGCCACCTTTACTCTTATTTAATGACATTGGGGTTTTGGACTGGTTTGTGCTCATTCTAATTTACAATATACAATTTATTGGAGCCTCTACTATAATACGTTTTTTAAAATCTCTATGCTCTCTCTCCTTTTTTGCAGCCATATCTATCTATCTATCTATCTATCTATCTGTCTGTCTATCTGTCTGTCTGTCTGTCTGTCTATCATCTATCTATCTATCTATCTATCTATCTATCTATCTATCTATCTATCCATCCATCTCTTCCTCTGAAAATCAATTTATTATGTTAACACATTTTGGACAGTATGCATGTATGCATGTAGAATCTGTTAGCATTGTAGTCAGCGTTTCCAAACAGTTCAACAACACTTACATCTTGCACCAGATCCAGGGCATCATATAGGATTAAATCAAGAGTCGCCTCTCCTCTTGTCGGTTCCATGGCTAACTGTTAAGACACAATCATTTATCATGTCTAGAAATTTTGACACATTGTCATGGCCTAAATTTACATTTAGCTGGTCACTGTGAGGGTAGATAAAGGGCCATTCATTACAATTTCTAGTTTGGATGCCTCCCAGTTTCCTTCTACCTCACCGTTTTGTTCAGAGTGTGGGTGTTATAAGACAGGACAAACCGAGGACTGTATTACTGTAGTCAGAAATACTGTATAAGGATACTTGTACTCTTCTCATGCCACCTCTTTGATAGGCTGCTATGTGGAGTCCAGCTGGGCTCTCCTGCCTTGCTTCTTTCAGAAAGAGGTTGAATGACCTGCTAGCGTTATTCTCCTCTGGCCTCGGGTGCAAGCTTTCAACAAGCATGTAGCCTAGCTAGAAGAGAGATCCAGACATGGGAAATCCTCTTTCCCCCACACAACACCCATTCCAGCACCAGGACAATTTGAACTGGAATTTGAGGGAGGGGGGATGTTTCCTGCTTCACATGTTTCTTTGCCCCACATTTAGTAAACATGCTACACCATAGCATGTTAATTTTAAATGCTGCCGAGCTATCTTTTAAAAAGATTCCAATAGCCAAAAGTAATCAAACTTAAATATTTGACTGGTGGGGGCTGGGGGAATCAATAAGGTTCACAAAGTATGGTTTAAATGTTATTGCTATTTTATTAATGCTTTAAAGTGTTTTAAAACATAACAAACTCAATAGAAACACACATCCCTGACTTTAGATTTTAAAGGGCAGGGGAACTAAGCTCTGAAAACTGTTAACATATTATTTTTGTTATACCTGTGTGCATAAATATTTGTGCTTTCTAGTGAAAGTCACCTGGAAAAAGTTAATTAAGATTTTGCTTTAGATATGATTGGCATTGTATCTATTCCAGCCCCCACTTGATCTGTATTGTGTTCATTCATTTTGTTATCAGTCAATTCAATGAAACATTTTTAAAGCAGATAATTTTCTAGTAGTGAAAAGATTTTCCTTCCAAAAGCTTTTCTGTGCCACATCACTGCTGCACACACCATTGCAATGACCATCAAGATCTGAAAGGGCTGTCCAGGGGCTGATGAAGGCCGGAGTCATAATGATAAAAAAGTTGTAATCAAAAGACAGTGAGCATGCAGCAGGTTCAGGGACTTCCTCCAATTCGTAGAACAAACCCCCCTCTCTAGCCTTAACTGTACTTGAACCTTAAAGCAGCAGCAACAGTAACTGAGTTGTACTTTAACCAGGATTTGAAAACCTCATGAAGTAGTAGACTGGTCATCATCAGCCAATAATTCAGACCACATTCTGGATAAAAATTCTTTCAATAAATAAACCTAATAATATCTAATGAGTAAACCAGAAGACAACAACAGTATCTGTTGCAGAAGGGGAAGGCTGTAAACAGACAGCTTGGGTTTCTGTTAAAACTAGGCAGCTTGGATAGATATCAACATCTACCAAAAAAATTAAGTATTAGGAAAAAATTATGCAGAACTTAGAAAGGTTGTGGAATTTCCTTCCTAGGATATTTTTAAAGAAAAGGATTGCAGACTAAAAAACACAAGAGGAATAATATGAGTATGAGGTGTTATTCTTTTTTTAAAAAAAGTATTTCATTATTGAAACAGTATTATGCCTTCACATTTACTCTTTTTTTTTAAATTTAAAAATACAAGTTGCCGATCTTGCATATCCTTGCATTTAGTATACATCCAAAAGGAAATAATAAATAAATAAAATACATGACTAGGAAGGCTTCATCTCTGGGATATCCTGACTCAGCTCTGGGGTTGGCTTCAACACTTGCATACATTAAACCTCAGCATAAGATTTTCATCACTTCAGCTCTTAAGGTTTTACACCCTGTCTTCTACCTATCACACAAACACCCTTGTCAGAATCATACAAACCTCCTGTCTATATACCAGCTGGCAATAAGCAAGTTGCATGGATTAATTACTTTTTATCAGAACTTTGTGTCTTTAGAAATCTGGAGGTTCAGCCAGGAGATGAAAAGTGGTGTGAATCAAATCTTGGTAGTGCTCTCTTGCTCTGCCTATTTGTGGCCACTGCTCACTAAAGGAACACTTTGCCAACTAGATCTAGAAACCAGCTAACACCCTGAATTCCTTGCCCACACAGCTTGTTCTGAGATAAGCTTCTACTGGGAACCCCAAGACAGAAGCACTCCAGAAATGACCCCAGAGTAGCTTCAATGGGCTGGTCTTGGATAAAGGCAGAATACCAAGAAGCCCATAGAGCCACTCAGTCCCAAAGCACCTGACAAAGGCAGCTTTAGCTGGACACTCAAGTGAGACCAGGGACTTGCTGCATAAGCACCAAGAATGTAAGACACATGAGATCCAGCCTATTGAAGGGGTCACTAGTTTATGGACAACTGAGGAGCACAACATCGGAAAGGTTCATCATGCAAGTTGAAACAGGTCCACATAAGCGGGGGCAATTCTGCAACCCTCCCTGGGAAACAAGGGCCACTTGAACTGTGGTCACTAACTTTTGTGAGACTTGCTTCTGTTGGAAAGAATCAGTCCCAATTTCTCCCATCCTACGCTCAGTCAAAGGCACAACAGATCTTCTTCTGGGTTGTTCATTTCCCAATAAACACATTTACTTCAAGTCATTTATTTAATGCATATAGTAGCTATATTGTCACTGGGCAACCAATTGATGGTGCGTAACAGAAACAAAGACATATCTTCTGGAGGCCAAACAAAGGCCTATCTCATTCTAAGAAATGAGATAGTAATTAATGCACAGTGCCTACCAATGAGTGCATGAACTTGATTATAGGGAGTGATCTCAGAGCAGTGCTAGAATACAAAAGTATTCAGTAGGCACTCATCCAAGGAGGAGTTCTGGGACCGAACATAAAGTCCTTGCCCCCAGTGGCAATTCCGAATAGCCCACTGAGCCCCCACTGAGCTACCCTGTAGCTGGGTAGTACCCAGCTACCCTGAGGCATCTTGCCAGTCCTCAACGTAAACTCCTCCATGCCTCAACCCAATTATACCTCTTCATGCCATGTGGGAAATCCAGAGCCAACGGCAGGAAATTCACATTTGGGTCATATCCACACCCGATACACCATACATTTAAAGCCCTCTTATACCACTTTAACAATCATAGCTCCCCCCCCAAAGAATTCTGGGAACTGTACTTTATTAAGGGTACTGACCTCACAGAGCTACAATTCTCAATGCCCTTAACAAACTAGAGTTCCCATGATTCTTCATGGCTGTTAAAGTGTCATAACAGTGCTCTAAATGTACCATGTAGATGTGACCCTAGTTGCCAGGAGACGTCATCCACAGGAGTCTACTTAGGAGGAAGGAAAAGCCTGAGAGGGACCAGGTGTACCTTATAACCTAGCAAGTGACCAGGAAGGGGCATCTCTCAGTCTCCCTTGGGCCTCTGCTGCAATCAGTCTCCTCTAGGAAGCCCTAGTCCTGGTGCTTTACCTTGGCTTGTTTCCCTTGGGTTTAGGGTCCAGGATCAGAACATCCATGCTATGGATTTTTAGCAGTTACAGCATCAGACTGAGACTGGAGAGACCCAAGTTCCAATCCCTACTTGTGGGGCAATTGTTTCAGTGAAACACTCAGTAGCCCAGCCAACTAGTTTTATCATTAACCATGTTCACAGAAGGGATGTGCAAATGTTAAAACATGCAAATTAGAGGCATCCAACTAAAGTGAAGGCCCAACTTGGCTATTTTCTTTACTCATGGCAGCAATCCACCTGCATAGGCAACGTTAAATTGTAAGCCAATAACTTGGAGATCAGACATGTGGCAAATTTTACATTTGCTGATCAAGAAGGTAGTGTTGGTTTTCATCTCAATGCTTTTTTTATGAGGGGCACTACCACACCATCAGATTCATATTATAAGAACATATTGCCCTAGTGCACAATTGAGAAAGTGGTGGGACAGATCCATGACCTGCTAAGATACACAAGCTAACTATTCCTGTGCACAAAGCATTCCACTACTAAAGTGTGAACTGACCTCAGAGAACACCTTTCTACCATCATGGTATGCTTTCAATTGTATGCCTGCCTGCAGGCAGAGCCTTTGCTTTAAATTTTTGTAGAATGCCTAGCAATTTCAGTTGCTTCATATTATAATAATTCATGCATACATACATACATACATACAGGGTTAACATTAGCATTTAGGATTTCCACATATCCATAACATCAAGGACTTTTGGAAGCCATCAATAACCCCTTTTCACTTGGGGAGAGTCTTTGAAGTTTGGCCTGCAGCCCACAATGAAAAGCTAAACTGTTTGGGTAATTTTACCTAAAGAGGGGGAAATGGGGGGTGGGTGTAGGAAAGCAGATATAAAACTGAACATTTTGGAAAAAAGAAAAGGTTTTTTTTTCTCTCCTCTCTTTCATTCTACTAGAATTTGTACACATAATACTAGAACCTACAGGGTTCATTCAATGAATCTGAAGATTCAGGACAGACAAAAGTACTTATTTACAATGTGTTCAGGTGCAGTCTATGGAACTTGCTCCTGCAAGAGCCAGAGATGGCCAGCAACAGGGAAGGCTTCAAAAGGGGATTAGACAAATTCATGGAGGACAAGGCTATTGATGGCTACTAGCCATGATGGCCATGTTCTATCTTCACTAGAAGAGGAAGTATTCCTCGGAATACCAGTTGCTGGGAATCAGAAGTGGGGAGAGCGCTGTTCTGCTCTCATCCAGCTTGTGGGCTTTCCAGAAGAGGCATCTGATTGGGCATTGAAAGAGCAGGATGCTGGACTAGATAGGCCCCCTCTGGCCTGATCCAGCTACAGCCAGTCTTTTCTTACGTTCTTTCACACAACAAAGACATTAACTTTTTTTAAAAAATATGCTTTTTATTAGTTTTCTTACTTAACACACACAATAGATTAACAAAAATCATAACAGAAAAAAGAACAAAATCAATAAGTTCTTACAAAAGAACTTATGCCGCCATATTCTTCATTTCCAATTCCTTATCTTCCCTAGTAGACGTCTGTCTTCTTCAAAGCAGGTCTGCCTTATCTATTTGTTAAAACTGCTTCTTTAATCATTTCATCATTTCTTCTGTTATTTGAATACTATACATTGGTACCTCGGGTTAAGTACTTAATTCATTCCGGAGGTCCGTTCTTAACCTGAAACTGTTCTTAACCTAAAGCACCACTTTAGCTAATGGGGCCTCCCGCTGCCGCTGCTCCGCTGCTGAACGATTTCTATTCTCATCCTGAAGCAAAGTTCTTAACCCAAGCATCTTGAAGCAAAGTTCTTAACTATTTCTGGGTTAGCGGAGTCTGTAACCTGAAGCGTATGTAACCTGAAGCGTATGTAACCCGAGGTACCACTGTACTTCTAATCCATATTGTAATTTTCACTTTTGAACTTTTGGTTTTTGTCTCCTAATTGTCTCCGTCATTAACTTGTGGGAATTGCTGCCACAATATACAGATGTGGCCACTTGTTTAAAGGTAAAGGGACCCCTGACCATTAGGTCCAGTCGTGACCGACTTGGGTTGTGGCGCTCATCTCGCTTTATTGGCTGAGGGAGCCGGCGTACAGCTTCTGGGTCATGTGGCCAGCATGACTAAGCCACTTATGGCGAACCAGAGCAGTACACAGAAACGCCGTTTACCTTCCCGCTGGAGCAGTACCTATTTATCTACTTGCACTTTGATGTGCTTTCGAACTGCTAGGTTGGCAGGAGCAGGGAGCGAGCAATGGGAGCTCACCCTGTTGCAGGGATTTGAACCGCCGACCTTCTGATCGGCAAGTCCTAGGCTCTGTGGTTTAACCCACAGCGCCACCCGCGTCCCTAGGCCACTTGTTTAGTGGGCTTCAAAATTTTATTAGGCAAAATAATGGGAGGATGCACCGATCAACTGCTGTTGACCACCAGAGCTAAATGAACCCTCCTTGTTAAGAAGACATAGGTTGCTATTGAATGAAAGTTGCTTGAGGGCCACAGTTGGGAAGGGCTGTTGTTTTCATGCCCTGCTTATGGGGAGACAAGATAAGCTGGACTTTCAGCCATCAGCCTCTTCATAAGTTCAAGGAACCAAGTCACATTTTAAGATAGTTCCCTAGGCCCAGCTGACCTGACTTTAAGGGGAATTACTTTGTAAGCCCCCGATCCACGGCATTAAAAAATATGATTTTGGTACATCTCAGTGTCACTCAAGAATCTGCCCTGTTTGTAGTGGTTGCCATGCAGTGAGAGAAAAGACCCCTTTCTGACCCCAGTAGACCACCACTCACTGAATCACATTTTAAGGAATCTATTATCAGTTTCAAGTCTAGAAAATTTGTTTGGTTTCCACCACTTTTCTGTGGAGAATATCCCAGAATAATACTTTTTAACTACCTGTTGATTTGTTTACACCAGGCTTCCTCAAACTAGGCCTTCCAGATGTTTTGAGACTACAGTTCCCATCATCCCTGACCACTGGTCCAGCTAGCTAGGAATCATAGGAGTTGTAGGCCAAAAACATCTGGAGGGCCGAGTTTGAGGAAGCCTGGTTTACACCCAGCTTGTAACTACTGTTTCTTACAATCACAGCTTTGCATTTTACTTTAAGGTCAAGTTTCAGAAGCCCCCTTCCTGTAGCAACTAAAAAATGCAAACATGAAAACAGGGCTCAGAAAAGCATGCTGAAGAGACAGCCTTCACTTGCTTGGCAAGAGAATCTCACACATCTGGCCCCAACTGTTTCTGCTGTACTTTGCTGAAGCCAAATAAGGAGCTGCCTCATGCAAAGCTCATTTATATGCCTGCACAGTTGCAGCACACATCTGCCTGGGAACCCACATTTTTGGAGAAGCCTCATGAAGGCAAACAGCCACAGCACCGCACAACAGGATCCCCGCCAAGCTGGGGGTGGGGACTCCATGGCTCTCCAGCTCTCCTACAACCTCCCTTCGTCACATGCTGAGCAGCAGCAAGCACTTTCCATGCCAGGCACTACTCCGCCTGTTGAAAGAGGCAAGCATTGTGCTTGCTCCCCACTCAGCCCCCCGAGGCTAACCACAATCCTTTGAGAGGCTCATGTATTTACAAACTGAGGCATGTCAAAATCAAAGGGGATACCATATGACATAATTCGCATTAAATACAAGCAGGCTGACAATTTATAGTGTCAGCCCAGGGAAGGTGGGGAGAGCTAAGACGTGGTAATTATTTAATTCCTGCTTAAACCAACAGCAGCTTTGCCTTCAGGAGTGCTGAAATAGGCAGGCCTTGGGGGCTGTGCTGGCAGCCAGCTGATGCCAAGGCCTGGCACCAGGCCAGGACTTAGATAACAGGCAGCTTAACTATTTATAGACACTTCACACCAGAATGTTAACTAGAGGAGGGGGTGTCCCTTCCACCTGCAGGCAGCTGCTGCTCAGATAGAACACTACCCCCTACCAAAGCAGCAGAGGGCAGTTTTTAAGGGTGACAACTCAAAGACCTCCCAGGCTCTGGCACAAGAAACCCTTATCACAGCCAAAGACCTCACAGACAGCCACAGAACACCAACCTCAGCAGCAGTTCCTAATAATAGGATTTGGGGAGCAGGTAGGAAGCTATTCTCTGCCTCAACTCTTCCACACACATTTCTGATTTTGAGACCCCCAGACACCAAAGCTACAAAGGCTTTGTGCACAGGGGATCCAAACACTCCCCCCCCCCCCCGAATGCTTTGCCTTATACATAGTTCAGGTGGGGCCTGCAACAGACCCCCTGCAGCCATGAGCCAGAAACATCCACTGGAAGGTAAGCAATGGATTTCTCAATGCCCAAGAGTAGCTATATCTGTGCTGGTGGAGCCTCTGCGCAGATTCTGGCTGTGTATAAATGGCAACACCTCATCCTCTCTTCTACCTCATTAACTGAAACACATTAAAACAAGGGTGCACTGGGAGTAGGAAATGAGACTGTTAAACCAAGCTGATATAATCCTCATCAGCTGTGGGCAACGAGGCCGCATCAATTATGCTGAATCAAGTGCAGTAACCGTGATTTACAGGAGGCTCCAAGACCCCAAGCAGCACTCCTGTGCCTTGGACCATATTTCTCTCTCCTGGCTCCTTTCAAGTGCTTCTCTTCGGCTCTTCTGCTACTAGCACCTGCTGGGTTTGTGGCTTTTGCCTTCTTTTCCATGAGACTCAGTTCCTACAGCCACAGCAGCCCTCAGGCAAAATCCACCTTCAGATAAATACTCAGTCAAAACAACAATGGCCTGCTTTCTGTCCAGAGGGGCAGCAGAGGCACCTCCCTCCCACCCACACTAGCATGGAAGCACAGCTCTTATGCAAGCAGGTGAACTCACCTCAAGGAGTAACTGCAAGGCTGTCATGGGAAACATCCCATTAGTCCCTCAGCAAATGATTTAGAAATATAGTTGCACGTTCGGGACAAATCAGAACTCAACTCAAACTAGAACACAATTTAGGGACTTATGCCGTGGCAATAATAATGGCAAAAGCAAGCTTACTTTCCCATCGCCATTACGCCCTGCAGTCTCATCCAGCGAAGTTATTTCATGTAACCACGGGCAGGGATGCCTCATGAGCCTTAAGGGGGAGTAGGAGGAATCCTCAGTAACCTATTGTTACTAGTCTTAGTGTATGTTCTGTGGCGGTACCTAGAGCAACTGCTTGTTCTTACTTTTCAATTTGCACAGCCCGAGGATATGGACAGGTGAGGCCTACCGTGTGTGTGTGTGTGTGTGTGTGTGTGTGTGTGTCCCTGGGCCTTTCTGACTGGTAAAAACAGTGAGGAGGAGAAACTGGCTAATTAAGGAGAGTGGTGAATGCCTCCTTACATAAGGGTGTGGTTTCACCAAGCCTAAAAAAAGCCATTATTGAAAAAGCCTTCCCTGAATCCCACTAAGTTTAATAATTTCTGGTCAGTCTAACATTCTATTTCTGGGCTAGGTGCTTGAACACAAAATGGTCTCTCAGCTGCAAAATGGTCTCTCAGCTGCATGAAACACATCATCAAGGTCACTTTAAATCCATATTCAAACCTGGTTAAGGGATTGAAACAATTTTGATCACCTTAGCTGATGTCCTATGCCAGGAACTAGAAAAAGGAAATACATCCCTATTGGTTCTGCTGGACCTTTCATTGACTCGATACCATTATTGCCCAGGGTATCCTCCTGAGATGTCACTCAGTGGTTCAAGTTTTACCTGGACAGCTGGTTCCAAAAGGTGGTGCTGGGAGGCTCCTGTCTGGCCCCTTGGCTAGTGCCCTATGGTGCCCCAGAGGGTTCTGTTCTGTTTTCCATGATGTTTAAGCTACTAATCTACATGAACCCACACAGAAAGACTATCCCGGGGGTTTTTAGAGCGAGTAGTATTCTCTCCTGAAGAATCAGGCTAGCAATTTGGGTTACTCCAGGATTCTAGTCTGTGTTTGGATACACAGGTGGCAACTGTTGGCATTAATGCATTTGCACAACTTCAGCTGGAGCACCAACCGTATCTTTTCTTTGTGATATCAAACTTGGCCATAGTGACACAGAGGATTGGAGTTGGATGAGACCTTAGAGAAAATTTAGTTCAACCCCTGCTCAGTGCAGGGTTTGCAATGTAGGACTGCAACTACAACATCCCTGTCATATGGACAACGTCGGGGTGGGGGAGGGACACCCAACACTTTCCAAGGCTGTCTGTTCCACTAGCTTAGTATCTCCTAATGTTCAGTGAAATCCACTTCTTTGCAATTTCCATCCATTAGTTCCAATGCCCAAGTCTGCTCTATTTTCTGCATAACAGACTTTCAGGTATCTGAAGAAGAGCTATCATGTCTCCCCTTCATTTTGTCTTCTCCAGGCTAAACATGCCCTGAAGATCTTGCTTCCTGGGCAGGTGGTCTTTCACGAATTAAGATATGCAAGAGAAATTCACTTCTGGCAGGGATAGCCTTGAGAAGAAATGGAAGCACCATCCTGTTCAGCTGTGCCACTGACACAGCCACCACACCACCCATCTCTGTCGGTATTAGTGCCAATTTATGGCAAGATCTTGCTAAGATCTCATGAGATCTCCCACACCATGTGAGGTCTTTCAAGATCTCAAAAATTGGTGTTAATACTGGCACTGCTTCTCTACCGCCACCCAAGGAAGCTGTTTCACCCTGCTTCATGGATGGGTCAGCTCTGTCCTCAGTCAAGTATAGAGGATAATTTTGTAGAAACCTGCGAGTGGCTGCACCCAGACTATGGAATACCATCTCTCAATGAAGGGCAAACTTCTCTTTTTCAGACGGCTCATCAGTGATTTTAACAGGATGTTTAATTTCTCCTGCTCTTATATGCTTCCTTTACTTTTAAAGGAAGTATATTATTATTTGGTATGTTTTATTGATAGTGCATTTTAAATGCTTTTAGTTTGTATTTTCCTATATTTTCTATTTATTATTAGACAATATTCTGATGGAAAGGTGGGATATAAATGTTCATAATAAACACCACCACAGTAAACTGACTGATTAACTGAAGGCTTTGCTAAGGAGATGCTCAGTGCCTGTCAGTCTCCAAAGAATTTAAGAGCAAGCAGGGCAATGCAAGGAACATTGAGCTCTACTACCCTAGGTGCGTTCAAACACCTGACACGTGTCTGTCTGTTCACTGATGCCTTTACTATCACTTGCAAACAAGAATGTCGTAGAGCACATGCAAACGCATGTGGTATGATTCAAGCCTAGAGGATATTATCTGTTAGATGGAAAAGATTCAGGCTGAGGGAAGAGAGAGTCTCCACAGGTTACAGTAAGGTCTGCAGCTCCTTTTGCCCCCAGCTTTAAAGGCTGAAACCTCAAAGAGGCTCCAGGCACTCCAGCGCCTAAAATGATAAACACAGAATGTACGCCAAGGCATTCTGAAGAGTGTGCAGGAAGCCTACTTAACTAGCATGATCTGCACCAAGAGAGAGCAACATCTGTTGGATTAATTAGCTGTGTAATTAGCATCCTCTCAGTTGAGAGGATTCACTTTCTGATTCCTGAAACATTTCCAGTGCTTTTATCATCTTCATTCTGCACACAAAGCTGAAGTTTATTGGGAGCACCATCTCACCCACTGCCAAATGGTCTCAACAAGACCATCCAGGACGAAACAACACCACCACTGCTGAAAGCAAACAGCCATAGCAAAGAGGTGGAGGAGGAGGATCAAGGTACACAAAAAACTATTCAGCTGCTTGGGGACAAGTAAGGCTTCCAGACCTCAATAGGCACACTCAGCCATCAACTAAGTCCAATGTGCCAAAGCAAATATAAAACGCTTCACCAAGGAGCCCAATGCTTGACTCTTGGGAAGAGTCAGGAATATCTATCTTAGCTATGACAGTAAATGCACAGACAGCTATGGCCTCCCTGAAGAGGATAATCTGGGGGAAAGAAACAGAGGGCTGAAAACCATGCTAGTAGAAAGACAGCTGAAGTGAAAAAGCTTGCATAGAGTGCACCAATGCATGATATATCCAGATGTCCACACAGGAGAGTTCCACAGAGACAACTTAATGGCAAACATGAAGGTGCAAGGAGAGACTGCTTCCTTTTACCCACAATGTACCATCTAGTCATGAGCATGGAGTAGCAAGAAACACACATCACTAAGAAAAGCAACACACTCCTGCAGGCTGTCCCAGAGCCAGCATCTCTCCAGCTTCATTCAACAAAAAGTGCAAGGAGTTTCTTTTTCAATCCCAGATCTGGTGGCAAACTTATTTACCTGTAGATGCCTGCCTTGTATCAAATCAAAGTAAGTTTATTGTGCCACGAGAATTCCATACAATCGCAGTCAACTTAAAATATAACTCAGACATCGGCAAATAAAAACAGTAAACATATGTGAGATATCTGATGATGATGATGATGATGATGATAATAATAATAATAATAATAATAATAATTTTTATTTATATCCCGCCCTCCCCAGCCGAAGCCCGGCTCAGGGCGGCTAACAATAAAACAGTACAAAAGTACAGCACAAACAACACTCTAAAATCATTCATTATAAAATTAATTAAATTCAAGCCACTGGCACCGTTGGGCCAGAGCTCTAAGAAGATTGCCGAGGGAGGGAGTCAGGCTGTGCCCTGGCCAAAGACCTGGTGGAACAGCTCTGTCTTGCAGGCCCTGCAGAAAGATGTCAAGTCCTGCAGTGCCCTAGTCTCTTGTGACAGAGTGTTCCATAGAATCATAGAATCATAGAGTTGGAAGAGACCACAAGGGTCATCGAGTCCAACCCCCTGCCAAGCAGGAAACACCATCAGAGCACTCCTGACATATGGTTGTCAAGCCTCTGCTTAAAGACCTCCAAAGAAGGAGACTCCACCACACTCCTTGGCAGCAAATTCCACTGTCGAACAGCTCTTACTGTCAGGAAGTTCTTCCTAATGTTTAGGTGGAATCTTCTTTCTTGTAGTTTGTATCCATTGCTCCGTGTCCGCTTCTCTGGAGCAGCAGAAAACAACCTTTCTCCCTCCTCTATGTGACATCCTTTTATATATTTGAACATGGCTATCATATCACCCCTTAACCTCCTCTTCTCCAGGCTAAACATGCCCAGCTCCCTTAGCCGATCCTCATAAGGCATTGTTTCCAGGCCTTTGACCATTTTGGTTGCCCTCCTCTGGACACGTTCTAGTTTGTCAGTGTCCTTCTTGAACTGTGGTGCCCAGAACTGGACACAGTACTCCAGGTGAGGTCTGACCAGAGCAGAATACAGTGGCACTATAACTTCCCTTGATCTAGATGCTATACTCCTATTGATGCAGCCCAGAATTGCATTGGCTTTTTTAGCTGCCGCGTCACACTGTTGGCTCATGTTAAGTTTGTGGTCAACCAAGACTCCTAGATCCTTTTCACATGTACTGCTCTCAAGCCAGGTGTCACCCATCTTGTATTTGTGCCTCTCATTTTTTTTGCCCAAGTGCAATACTTTACATTTCTCCCTGTTAAAATTCATCTTGTTTGTTTTGGCCCAGTTCTCTAATCTGTCAAGGTCGTTTTGAAGTGTGATCCTGTCTTCTGGGGTGTTAGCCACCCCTCCCAGTTTGGTGTCATCTGCAAATTTGATCAAATTTGTTCCACTAGATCGGAGCCACAGCCGAAAAAGCCCTGGCTCTAGTTGAGGCCAGCCTAACTTCTCTGTGGCCTGGGACCTTCAAGATGTTTTTATTCAAGACTGTAAGTTTCTCTGTGGGGCATACCAGGAGAGGCGGTCCCGTAGGTATGAGGGTCCTAGGCTGTATAGGGCTTTAAAGCTTAAAACCAGCACCTTAAACCTGATCCTGTACTCCACCGGGAGCCAGTGCAGCTGGTATAGCACTGGGTGAATGTGATCTCGCAGTGAAGACCCCGTAAGGAGTCTCGCTGCAGCATTCTGCACCCGCTGGAGTTTCTGGGTCAGTCTCAAGGGCAGCCCCACGTAGAGCGAGTTACAATAATCCAGTCTGGAGGTGACCGTCGCGTAGATCACAGTGGCTGATAACAGGGATGCCCCTGCATCTACACTGATTTTCAATTTAGTACTCTGAATCTCCCTTATAGTTTATGGCTATTTTATCCAGTTCCTTCTTCCTGATCTTTTTTGCTGCCACAACAAAAAAGGCCACCTTATGTGTCTCCAATGTATTGTTGTCACTCAATGAACACTGAACCCTCTCACTTGGGAAGAGCCCACTATCCTGTACAAAGAGAAGTGCCTCCTTGGATCTATGTATAGGGGACAAGTTAACATATAATGGGGTTGTGGTTCGAGGACCCGATTCCCCCAAAGTGGAATGAATACACAAGGACACGTGATATAAGGTTAATGGGCAAGAAAAGGCCACAACTTTATTGATTACAGCAAGTGAAAAGGTATTGGCTTAGGCATTGGATTACGTCAGCTGACTGACTCCACCCCCTCAGAGAGGGGTGAGTCTGAAACAAGGGGGGTTTATTCACCAGTAGGTGGAGCCTGTTGATGCTAATCCAACTATAGGCTCTCCCCTGATGTCACGAGGGTCGTGCCATGGCCTCCTGCCAAGCAGGCATCGGACTGAATACACGACCGCCAGATTCCTTTAACGGAATACCCAAAATCTGAAGGCATAGGCGATGGCCACACCTAGCTCTTCGACACCACAACACATTATTCCAATGCCTAACCTACCCACCAATACCACAAAAGTTGTGGCGATTGCTACGAGGTAGGCGAAAAAACCAAAAAGCCTAATGCCAAATGGAAAAATTCCTACCAGGCCCCCCGGACAACCAGGGCGACCAACCTAAGGTCCATAGCAAGGCCAATGAAAACTAAGACCCTGAGCTAAAAGGGAGTGGAGGGTGGGTGACTCGCGACGGGACGACGAAGAGTGAGGCCAAGGAGGGGCTGGCGCCGCAGCATATAGGCTGCTGTACACGTCCCCTTGGAGGCACCTGGTTGGGTGCCTGCCGATGGGCGTGGGCGCCAGCCAAGTGAGCGGAAGGCAGGGGGCTAACACCCCCTGCTAGAGGTGGAGCTCAGGTTCCCGCCCACAGCCACTCCCCTCTCTTCCAGGAGGAGAGTCTTTACCAAAAAAATACAGAGTCTGTCTGCATATGGAATCTTATTATAATGGCCATCCAGAACTGCTGAAGGAAGCCTGTCTTGTATAGTATTACTTAGGAACGGCTTAAAGGTAAGGGACACAGAATATCTGAGTTACTACAATCTTGTCCAACCTGTGTCAACTTTCAGTTATTTTCCAACAGCTTTGCCACCTCAGGAAGATACAGGACTACTCTCAGGCTTGTAATGACAAGTGCCAACACAAGCTCCAACGGGCCCCCTGACACGTACAAAAGGTGACTTTGCTGGTAAACTGCTTTTGGGGATCAGCCATTGAGCAGAAAGTCCCATTAAGGGACAAATTAAAGAATAATTAGGAATACTTAAATGCCAAAAAACAGCTATTAAGCAAGCAATCTATTCTGACAGCATGACCCTAATGTGCAACGTGAGCAGCAGCTACTTCAAGTGTGGGGAACCTTTGTCCCTCCAGATGTTACTGGACTACAATACCCATCATCCCTGGCCACTGGCTACATTTGCTAAGGCTGATGGGAGTTACAATTCAGCAACATCTGGAGGCACAACATTTCCTCAGCCTTGCTCTACTGCATGCCTAGCCAATGTGGTAAAACTGGTCATCATTTGACTCCATGCCATTAGCAAGCTATGGAGCAAATAAATAAATAAATAAATGAAAATGTCCACTTCTTTGAGAGACTTAAATGTAGTGTTGAATTATTCAGTGGTTTCAAATACTAGTTTGAAAAGTCTTTCATTTCCCTGTCGTGCAAGAATGGTTTGCTTTTGCATTTCTTTACCTTTTGCATCCAGGCTTCCCAACACATCCACCTTAACTTTGTGCCCACTTTGCCACTGAAGCTATACATAGGTGGTGCTTGCCAACGTCTTATCAGCGCCACAAGGGCTATCTCATTAGCACTAAAAGCCACTAGGCAACCTGCTCAAGGAGCAAGGTTTCAAGTGTCCCTCTGCTGATACTTGTCAGTCACACACGCACACATTTCTGGCACCTAGCACCATTTATGCAATACATGGAGCCAAGGAATAACAACTTAAAAGGAAAATGGCAAAAAGGCAGGGTAAGGAGGATTGCAAGTATGATAAGCCTTGAGCTCTCTCACCCAGGCAGCATCTGGAGAGGATTTTCTCCAGCAGAGAGGCAAGAACTCGATTACATCCAGTTAACTGCACTCTAAACTGATTATGCATGTGCCAGGCTAATGGATTACATTAGCAAGAGGAAAACATCCCACCAATCTCCATTTTACAATACACAACTCAAGGTCCTGAAAAAAGAAAAGCTGCCCCTAGGATTGTTCCCCAGACTCTGAGCCACAGGGGCAGAAACACAAATGAAGAGCCAGACTTTGTTGTCAGTATGATTCCCAACATTCCTGATTCCAATATTCAAACTCAACTCCTTCTAGACCAGGGGTAGGCAACCTAAGGCCTGGGGGCTGGATGCAGCCCAATAGACTTCTCAAACCGACCTGCGGAAGGTCCGGGAATCAGCGTGTTTTTACATGAGTAGAATGTGTGCTTTTATTTAAAATGCATCTCCGGGTTATTTGTGGGGCCTGCCTGGTGTTTTTACATGAGCAGAATGTGTGCTTTTATTTAAAATACATCTCTGGGTTATTTGTGGGGCATAGGAATTCGTTCTTTTTTCCCCTTCAAAATATAGTCCGGCCCACCATATGGTCTGAGGGACAGTGGACCAGCCCACGGCTGAAAAAGATTGCCGACCCCTGTTCTAGACTAAGTCACATCATCCTAATAATGTCAGTGCTTCTACCAATACCACAAACCAATCCATCTAACCAGGTTGGGACACTACCCAACACTAGAGCCAAACTGGGAAGGACTAAGCCTGATATTTCTAAAAGGACATGGAAGTCAGGCTCAGTCTCCTTCCTTGTGGGTAAAATTGGAGACATGGAGTTTTATATAAGTGGAGGACTCAAATGCCTGAATCCTCCACATATATAAAATTTGAATACCTTAAAGAGTTTGGGAGGAAGTTGCAGATTTAATACCAGTTTTGTACATGGGTAGCATCCTCAGCAGGTAGGTAACATCAGCAGAAGCTCGCTGCATAGGCAAAAAGATCTATCACATTGCCCCAACTACCTTTCCCATTTCCCACCCATCCTGGAGGGAGACCATGTGGTGCTCATTGCTGACATAGCTCCACAGTCTGGCTGTGGCTCCAAGCAGCTCAACTAGCCCCTTCACACACAATAACATGCATCAGTAAAGTCTCCTGCAGTGGTCATCCCCTGGTGAACATTTACATATTCACTTAGCCTAGGTTTATTTTCAGAACCAAGCAAAGCCTACTTGGAGTCATAAGCACCTGCAGCTTTGTTATGCCAGGCCAAATACTTAGTAAAAGGTTACTCTGGTCTCCTGAAACTTGCCAATAGCCAACTTTGGGCCAGACAGTCAAGAAGCAGCCAAGAGAGAATAAGAGTGAACCCAGCACCAAGAGGGCAACACCCTTTAGCAAACAGGAGGAGGGCTGGTGAGAGGGCAGAACAAGTAGAACAGAAAATTGAAGAAAACGGATGAAAGCAAGTAAGACAGCATGTATAAGTGAGTGGAAGGTACATGAAGTGAAGCTGCTTAGAAGCTGCTTAGATTTATAGCAATTTGTACCTGATTGTTCATACTAAAGCCATTATGGGATGATTAGAGAAAAAGGTGAAGCTTTAAGTCCAGTGAAAATCAATAGAAATGTCTGGAGCAATTCTGCCGTGCAAGTGAAAGGACTATTTACTGTATATGCAGAGCTTCTCGGTTTCTAGCCTACATGGATTGCGTGGGGGCAGGGCGGGGGGAACAGAAATTTGCAGCCAGAAGCAGCTGACAGAGAGGTAAGACAGAGGCAATGAGGATATACTAGAGGAGGAGAAAAACCTGCTTGGCAGCAGAGCCCTATTACAACCATCCCTCCTCTCTGGCCCGCCACTTTGCTGCAGGTACACCACTGCACAGGATGTATAAATGACAGGTGTGATCCATGAACACCTGTGTGCCTTGGAGCTCTATATTGAGAAAGGCTAAGGAGATGTGCACATTTCTGGCATAAAATACGAATGCAACAGCGCAACTAATAGGCATGGGAGCAACAAACGACAGCACCACAAGAACAGAAACAGCCAGGTCACCCCACCCCTTAGTACAAACCACACATAAATGTGCATTCCCTACCCAAAGAATTATCTTCCTTATAGGAGGAAGTGACATTCTTGTATCTGCAAATGCTGCCTCTCCTCAACAAAAGGCTCTCCTAGAATTGGGCTGCAGGTGGTGAGCCAATAGAAAGAGTAGCAGCTCTGTGGGTTTCATGTCCGCTGACATCCTTGCACTGGCACCCAGTCTCAGAATTCCTTCTGGAAAAGCTACTCTTAGCCAAGCTAGGAATAAATGAAACTGAACTAGTGTTCAAGGCAAGCTGCCAAAGTTTTTCTGCACTGTCCCACCCAACAGCAAAAGCATGTGAAAAACTGGGTCTTCCTTACCTTGTAGAGTTTCAGGCTGGCCTCATGCCTGGAGTTCGCTGTGTGGAGACGCAGCTTCTCCAAGCTGTTGGTATAATAGTCACAGGCATTGCATTTCAAATGCACGGGGTTCCCAATAGCCACACACTTGAGCCTCCACTCATTGGCCTTGCCCCCCTCCTTGATATGTGCCACCAGCTGGTACTTCTGCACGTGTTTGTCAGTCTTGCAATGGAGCTGGAAATTGGCCTTGAGCTGCGTATTGTAGCGACACAACTTGCACTGATAAGAGTCCCCCATCACAGCCTTCCATTCCTCTTCAGGCAGGCTGCGCTCCACGTTCATGTGCAGCCCCAGCAGGTCCAAATTGTCTGTGGTGAACTTGTTGCACACGGCACACTGGAAAAGCTTCAGCGAAGGGTCATTGGTCTGCGTGAACGTCTCCCCCAGGTTCATTAGCTCCTCAGACACCAGCTGCCCACCCCCAAGCCGCATGTCCAGGGGGATCTCTCCACCCACTGCACAGAGAAAGAAGAAAGTCAGTCAGAAAAGCTCTGCAGAAACAAGCAGGGTGGAGGGCAGCAACTCATTCCCACTTCATGACAGCAGTGCATCTAGAAGGGTCCTGGCCAAAGAAGCTCCTACAGACCTTGAGGCATGAAGACCTGAGCTAGAAACAGGGTGAAACTGGAAACAGAACCCCACTTTCCCCCTTTTAGTTTCCAAGGCCTGAAATGGACATACTGGAAATTGGGGAAAAGCTAATAAATATTTTACCCTTTATAATAATAAATGCAGAATTTTGGGGGGAAAAACAACAGCCCTGCAGTGATTATTAAAATAATATCAAATTTATTTTTAAAAAGTAACTGTCAGTTCACATCGTTGCAAGTCTCTTAGATCAAAGAGAGTGTTGCAAGGGATATGCATTGTTGCTGTGTTTGATGAGATTATTCAACAGGCAACATCTTTCTCATGATGTTGGAAAAGTACTTTCAAACACTGCTGAATATCCCCAGGTATGTGCTCTAAATTGAGAGCATTCCAAGCATATTGCCCTGACAACACAGTGGCATGGCCTATGCTCAACACAGCCCTCAATGTATCTTTCCACTTGCCTCAGATTCCTCCAGCTGGTACGTCAGGGTTATGGAACATTTTTGAGCCTAAGGGGCAACCTTCCAAAGGCCGCTTACCATAGCAGAAGAGGCAGAAGTGGGCACCTTTGCACAGTAGGCTAGTTTCTACGGACCTTCCTCTCTGCCTTTCATTCAGACAAGCAAGAGGCATTGTTAAGAGTTCAAGGACACAAGCCAAGCAAAATCACCCAGGCTGCAAGGCAGGGCCAATGAGGGGGTGTGGCCCAGGAAAAGTTTTGAGGGCCTGATAGAGGCCTGTGGGGGGGACACACACATTTCCTACCCCTGTACTACATCAAATTAAACTGATAAATGTTTGAACCAGCACCCCAAATCAAGGATGAAAACTAAATTTATGACAGACTTAAGCTCATTTCAATGCCTGAATTTTCTGAAGCCCATTGAGCTAAAAGTGGTATTTGAGACATTTAGTCTGATTAAGATGAAAAATAAGTCATACTGGTATATTCAAGGATATATTTGCTGAGATGAAATCGTATATAAATTAAATAAATTAAATTTAAATTTTGTCTACAGCTAAGGTGACACCTGCAATCCAATCCAATTCCACTCAGTTTAATGGGGCTTACTTCCTTGTAAGTGTGTAGAGGATTGTAGCCTGACTACATATGATGACATACTATTGAAGAGTTCAGCGACACAATTAAGATTAACTGAAAATATTCAGATTTAGTATTACTCTTTAATTATATTACAGGGATGGTTATTTTCTATTTGAGTGCTCTCTCATATTTTCTGCACAACCACACTGAGGGCTACATACTGCTTCTAAGCTCAATTAAAAAGCCCCCCCCCTTTTGTTTACTAGGATGTTAATGGTTTCGATTTTCAGCTTTTATTTATTTCTATTTTCCCACCTGGCAAAAAAATAGATGCAGTTAATACAATATGGTGGAACAAGTTACAATTCCATTTGTGACCTTTGGTTTATCATTGTTTTAGTAAGAGTGAAGGAATGCGTACTTTTACATTAATATATATCAAACTACCATGCAACTTCATGTTCTTAATGTAGCAAAGGACATTTGGTTCTGACAAAAAGGAATGTTGAATATATTTACTTTTTCTATCACCTGCCCAAATCCCCTCCCCCAAACAAGCAGTTTTCTTCCATTGCTTCAAAATGCCTAATAATTTTACATCTCTAAGCAGAATCCCTCTGCCACAACCCTAGCTATGCTCTTGGGTGCTACAAGTTCAGGAAGGAAGTCTTACTAATTCCCATGAGGAATGCACTGGTGCAATTCAGACATCACATCAAACCACAGCTTAACTATGGATTAGTATATCATGTCTGAATTGGCAAACCATAGCTATAGTCGTTGACCTGCCTCCAGAGATTACTGCATCATGAAGATGAAGATGGACCTCTGAGGCAGAAACAGAGGCAGACAGGCAGCTCTAAAAATTTGTCAGCTGTACAATTGGCCAACTGTAAGATTAGGGCAAACCATGATTTGGCATGATGTGTGAATGAACTAGTGTTACCCACTAGCCCATTTGTTAAAGCATGATGAACACCCGAAGTCTGCATTTTCAGGAAAGGGGACTAGGTAGGGAACACAGCACTGCAGTTGTACACTCTAGCCAAACTAACAGCATCCCAAACATGGAGTCCAGCAGTGATAACAATAGCCTACTCTGGGCTATTCCATTTCCTGTTCAGTCATGGGTAAGTTTCCATCTCAGCTTACTTGCCACCTTTAAAATGGAAACAAGCAATCTCCCCTCATGAGGGTATGAGAGACCAGTACAGCACATTAAAAATGCAGCACAGAAGCAGAGGAATTTGAGGTTGTGTTCATAAGGCTGTATCCAATACTCTCTGTCCACAAGTGCAAGTGATGCTAGCAGATGGGTGAATTTTAATGTTGCACAACAGAGGAATCCAATGGAACTGCTGTCCTAGCAGTCACATACTGTGCAATAGATTTCACAATCTACTGTGCAACAAATCTATCAGCAACCTGCTTCTGCATTCTCTCACTCAAAAGATTCCACTGATGCAAAACATTTCACCAGTGGAACAATAATAAATTTAAATCAGTTTAACTTAGCGCTACATTGAATGAAACCCATAGACTGCCTTACTTTTAAATGCTTTCTCTCACCCTCACACACAGAGTTTTTCACTTTAGTCCAGACTTCTACAAAATCATATGCACCAATGCTTTACACACAGTCACCTCGATTCATCTTGCACAAGAAAAATATTGTTTGGACAGCTAGGTGCAGGAACATCACAGTCAAAACAATCTTTCCACTCTCAAGCCACCCTCATCTACTTTCCATCATCTCCCTTCTGCCACAGTCCTTTAAAACACCTGTTCTTCTTCAGACAATGGCTTCTTAGTTTTTGTAGCATTTCCTCCTACAGCAACTATTACCTATAATTCTCATTGTCTAAACAGCAGTAATGCTGAGTTTGGACTCATATCATAGAACAATGGAGTTTTCAATGCTTTAAAACATTTCACAAGATACCCAATAAAAAAATTGGGAATTTTCACAGAATCTGTTTGAGACAAGAGACTTTGAAAGAACAGCTAAATTATAAACACAGTTGTCTGAAAAGCTTGCAGTTTCCAAAAGGAGGGATTTCTCTGAACTTCAAACATAGAAAGACACAAAGGGCAGGTCTCTCAGGTCTGTATCTGATGCTTAGTTCAGGGGAAGAAATCTTAAAAGCATGATTTCTCCCTCCCTCCCCCTGCCCTGTTTCAGAGCAGATTATACTACTATACACTGTTTTCTGTATGGCAAGAAAAGTCACTCATTTCCCTGCAAAACTCCCAGTATGAAAGTATCTATTGATATGTGAAAGACAGGCTACATAAAATGAGAAAGTGACATCTCCATCTCCTTTTTCTCCAATAAAACACTGGTCACGAGTCTGCTGGAGCCAAACCTGGCTCTTCTGCACACCCTCCACTCAGTCCAAGGTTGCAGCCACAGGATGGCCTTTCTTACAGCTTTAGATGCATCCATAGGGAAGGGGAGAAATTGCTTTGCTAACAATGTGGGGATGTCATGTTGCCCCCACCCCCAGCCTGAATCTCTCAGTCTCAGCAGGAGGTTGGCTTGACACATTCCAGGAAGAAGTTGCCGAGCCACTACACTCAGAATTGTACCATTTCACAGATTACCAAAAATAGTGACTTCCATACGCACGCACCACTGCAGTTGTTTAAAAGCAGCAAACTCTGCTAACAACAAACACCCATTTTCTACATCCAAATTTCAACTAAGCCCTCCCAACCAAAAGACATCCAAAGAGCTAGCGGATTGGCCTTGAAGTGAAATAACTCCTGTTTAAGTAGGGGAACCCTTTCAATCAACCCTACTGAAAAGTGCTTCACCCAAGTACATATAAAGTTGATAAAAATGTTACATACACCAGATTAATGATAGAATTAAACATAGGCTTTTCTTGTGATATGTTAGTGCTAAAAAACCCTACCATTATTACCATGTGGGAAAACACTTTAATATTAAATATTCAGTATATAACAAAAGTTTAAACCAGTCTGGTTAGTTCTCCTAATGAATGCAGTAATAATCACAGCTCTCCTGCTTTCTCCAGAAAAAGAAGGATGGAGGCATATGCATATTCTGACAATATGAAAACCAGCATGATTCAAGTGATCACTCACCTGTATAAATATCAGCCTAGGTTTAAGCTGAAATGCTAAAGAAAGTGGGGGGCAATAAGTTATTCTTTATTTTTCGGGTTTCTAGCAATTCAGGCCTGCCAATTCACCATTACCACTAAGTCTGCTGCATTCACCACACACATGGAACAAACCTGAAAGCTGGGTTTTGCCCTATTCCTTCATAAACATATTCCTAACCCTCATGTAAAAAGAGAAACTTTTAGAATAGGTTGGCAGAGGTACAAGAATGAAGCATCTAACATATGCATGTCTGTAGGAGTCTGATGGCAGATTGCCCTCTTCATAACCTTTTTGATGTTCTTAAATTCACAAAATTTGCTAAGAGATGTAAACATGCTGCCCAGAGAAAACAAGAAACCTGAACACATCTCATGACCCACGAAAAGCCACTCTTGCACACCATTTCTTCCATGGCACCTCCCAGTGGCAGACCCCAGCTGAGAATATCTAGGCACAACCCCCCACAAAGAATCACAGGGCGAACTCAGGTCACCTCACCTAGAGATGGGGCCATGGATGCTATTGTGTTGGTGGGATCCATCTGGAAGCTGCCCATCATGAACGGAGCCTCAGACGCAGCGCTGTCCATCTTGAGGTTGGGCAGGGTCATATTCTGAGCCAGGTAGTACTGGTACAGCTCAGCCTCAGCAGGCAGGCTGCCCAGGCCCAAGTGGCGGTTGTGCTGCATTTGGCTCATGTTCTGCTGAAGCAGCATCATGTTGTGCATGTGCTTCTCACTGGTCATGTGAATGCGAAGGTTCCTGGCAACGTTGGTCTCATAGTCACAAACCTCGCACCGCCAGGTTGGTTTGCTTTTTGGTTTGGTGGGGGAGGGGGCCCCACAGCTGCTACCCATGTTGGTGGCGGCAGCAGCAGCCGCAGCAGCAGCAGCTGCCGCCGCCGCCGCAGCCCCAGCAGTGTGGCTGAAAACTTGTTCCCCACCTCCATTCTGCAGGTTCTGCATGTTGTTGAGATGCTTGTCAGACTGCATATGAATACTGAGGTTGCCTTTGGTAGTAGTGGAGTAGTTACAAACCTCACAGCGGAAAGGCTTGTAACCACATGTGTAGCTCTCGCCCCGTGCCAGCCGTGGGTGGGGCTGCCCGCTTTTGCAGTAGGCACACGCACCCCCTGGCTCTGGGTGCTTTTCCTTCATGTGAGCCTCAAGCGTCTGCTGGTACTTGTAGTGCCAATTACACTTGGGGCACTTGAGCGTCTTACACGAGTTTCGTGAATGCATCATGGTCATGTGGCCGCCAAGTGACCGTGAGGAGCCCAGGATGGTGTCACACTTGGGGCACTCCACACCGCTCCCCGAAGGGCACTCCCCACCCCCAAGCTCACATAGGGGCCCCACATGCTGGTGATGGGAAATGCAGCTCCCGTCTTCACCCTCAACACTCTCATTTGGTTCTGGTACTGTGGCATTGTCTTTATTGGCACTTTCATCACTGAAGTCGAGCCTCCTGCTGCCCTCACTGTTAAAGCTTAAACAATTCCTCCTATTTGCACCATCAAAGACAAAGGAAGAAGCAGAATTAGAACTAGAAGAAGCTGTGCCCCTGGACAGAGTCTGGAGCACATTAGGCATTAAGGGAGAAATGCTTTGGTTTGAGAGAGCAAGGTCCTTTTTGCTGCTGCCGCTGCCTGCCACTGCCCCAGACTCCTCAGGAGGTCTTTCCTCCAAGTCATCCTCCAACTCGCTTGGGAACAGCCCTTTGCACCCCTCGTCATCTTCCTCCTCCTCGTCCTCTTCCTCCTCCTCGTCCTCTTCCTCCTCCTCGTCCTCCCCAGCTGGCTCAATTTTCTCTGAGAGGCTGTCCTGGTCAGCCAGGTCTTGCTTTTCATACTCTACTATCCCAGGGTCCTCCTTCCCCTCGGAGGATATTGTTGGACTGGAAGCCAGTGGGCCCAGGGGGACTGAGGTAATTGGGGTCTTCAAAGCTGAACTTGTTAGCCCTCCAAGGTTCAAGAGAGCCCCAGAGGCCAAGAGGCCCGACTGGGGTTGTTCTGCTCCACTGGCAGCCCCAACCTGGGTACCCCCTTCCCCTTCCATGCGGAGCCCACTGAATTTGCCATAGAAACTGTGTCCAGGGCCTATGAGGTTAGCTGTGGAAACTAAAGGGTGTGGAAAGTTTTTGTTTTTTGGTTCCAAAAAGCTTACAAGGGGTTCCTTGTCTTTGCCTATTCCTTGGATGATAGCGGAGATGTTCTTATTGCTAAGAATTTTCCGCTCTTCCTCGCTCAGAGTCATTCGATGGTCATGCACCGCATGGGTCACAAATGAGCGGACATATCCAAAGGAGAGCTTGCACAAGAAACACATCAGGATGGGCTTCCGCTTTCCATAAAGCACAAAGCCATCAAATTTGGACAGGTCCACATTGTTGGGAACATCTTTGGATACGCAGGAACTTTTGGCAGAACCATCGCTGTTCAGGTAATCCTTGTTGCTTTTGTGGCGCACATCAAAAACGCGGAAGCTGTGCAGGACAGGGCTAACCCCTGTCAGGGCTGAGGTATTCGGGAAGGCCTGGTCCGAGCCCTCAAACCACTTCCCAAAGGATGAGGCTATGTGGAAAGTGTTGATGATCTGTGGGTAGACAGGCGCAGCCGAAGTTGCCTCGCCTTGCTTGCTCCCAGCACTGGGGAGAGAGTTCATAAAGAGTGATGGGAGCGTCCCACTGCTGGTGCCATTGCCACCCCCACAGACCCCCCCACTTTGGATCAGCTGACTGATGCTTTCAACAATGTATGCCGAGCCATCTGGCTGGTAGACTATCTCCCCTGCCAGATTCTCTACATCACTTTCCTCATCTCCCTCCTCGCCAGTGTCACTCCCACAGTCTTCTTGCAGAGGGAGGAGCGGACGGGCACTGGGGCAGTGGTGCTCCATGTAGGTCTGTAAGCTGGCGAAGGAGGTGGAGCATTCGTTACAGCTGACCTCCTTGCTGGCTGGCTCAGTGCTGGAGCCAGAGGCAACGACACTTTCTGCGGAGTGCTCACTGAAAGGAGCCCGCCGGTTGTCTAGGGCTTCATGGCTCTCCGCTGCAGATGGCTCCATGTTACAAGGTTTGCTGGGGAGGTGGGTGCTGCTGAGTTCAGTCCATTGCTGGTGCTGAGGAATAGCACACCCATTGTCCTTCCCCGAGATGACAGATGAGTCACAGCCTTCCATGGCGAGGCCTGCATGGAGCGTTCATTGCACCCAGTTTGGTTCGGACCTAAAGGCAGAAAAAGAGGGAAGAGGGAGAGAGAGAAAGAGAGAGAGAGAGAGAAGCAGTCAGTCAGGAGAAAGAATAGGCCACATTTCCACACAGAGCAGATGAGGCATGCACACAGCCCCCTCACCCAATAAAGCAGATACTCTCTGTTGCCAAGCCTGGAAAATATAGTGGGAGGAAAGCACGGATGGGCAGAACTTATCAGGAACACTAAAACCCATCAGCACTATGGCAGTCAAAGCAGCATGGAAGGAGCTCTTGGAAAGCCCCTCACTCATTCAAATACCAAAAAATAAAAAAAATAAATCTGTTTCCAAAAGCTTCTTCAGGAACCAGGAAAAAACATTCCTCTTCTCCCAGACTTTTGGCTAATTAAATAATCTGTGGACCTTTAACTGGGGGTGGTGGTGGTGGTTTGGTTAGGTTTGCTGCCATTTTATGTATTTTTGTGTTTTTATATTGTAAGCCGCCCTGTGATCCTCAGATGAAGGGCAGTATAGAAATTTAATAAATAAAATAAATTGTTTGTTAATGGGAGCTGGACCCTGGCACCTGCAAGGGGGGCACAGCAGGTCTATCTGTGCACTTGCTGAAAGTAGCTCCAGTTTATGCACTGCCTTGTAAAACAAAAACATGAAGTAGGCTAGACAGGAATGGTATGCCAGCCTCCAGAGTTTAAGCTACTGAGGGAGGGCTCTGAATAATGAACATGCAATATACTGATGGCAAGAGAAAGCCATCCACGACTGCCTCTTTATGCAGTACTCCAGACCAAGCGCCATGTGTCTATTAGGCAGGCAAAAAAGAGGAAGTCCAAAGCACTGACTATGCAGATCAAACCCTTGTCCTATAGTGAGGTGTTTCTGAATTTTAGGTGTGTCAGTTGTGCCAAACATCTCTTCTCACTCACAGCCTTGTTACATGGGATCAGGCCTGATTAACAACACCATCTATATTCACAGCAGAGTCATGACCAGTTCAGCCAAGCAGAGGACAAAGGGAGTATTTTTCAAACAGTGTGCAATTCTGTCACTTTGCAATCTGAGTTTGGAACATATACATTGATGGTGCTGCTACCATTCAAGCCTCTCACGTTTTAGTCCTCTTTCCCCAAAGGATCATCCTGGCAGCTATCTTGAGACACTTTGATCACATTTAAATTCCACTTGACACCTGCTGGAGTCTAATGGGTTCCACAGACTGACAGAATGCACTTTGGACTTTTAGCATATGGTAGCCAAGCTTGATTACCTGCAGAATGATACCTCTTCTCTGCCTACAGCTGCTGAGAGTAGGGGGGAAGGAAGAGGAGCCTGAAGGCAGGCAGTAACTAAAGAGGAATGAAGCAGATAGACGGGCTGGGAAAAATTCAGGTAGAAACAGGGCAGCACAAGGCTAAGGTCACCAACACAGCACAGATGAAGAGCAGTGAAAATATGTTGTTGCCCAGTCTGCCAGAAGTCAATTCCTACTTCCGGTTGAGGGCTGCTCAGAGGGTGGAGTCAAATAAACCAGGGAAGCCTGAGGCAACGCTTCAGTGCAGCAATGCCTGTCAACAGCTCCCAATTCAAGAGGCTGATTTAGGGCAATGTGACTGATTCTGCCACACTGGGCATCGAGCCTAGAGGGTGCCACAGGGGGCTGCAACTATGATGTAGTGAATTGAGCAGCACAGAAGGCGGGAGCTGGGGCACGTGCCAAATTTTGGCATCACACGGGGCGTCCCTGAAATTTGAAACACCAAAGTCTGCTCCTGCCATCTCTCCATTGTCAGCAACTGAGATGCTCATTAGCATCTGTTGTACTCACTCCGCCACGCCCGCCTGAGTCAACTGCCCACAGGCAGCACTTTTTTATAGACAGAACTCACCAGAACTCAGTTCCAGCACCTCTCAGGTAGGCACCATTGCCAACAAGGGAAGCATTCATGGTGAGTTCCTGACCTCTTTTTCTATAAAAATAGCACTGCCCATAGGAATTTCCTGAATGACCTAAAGATTTCCTACTCTTGCCACTCTCTTCACATTTCCAGCATTAACAAAAATTTGTTTATTTGCTTATTGCATTTGTATCCCACCTGTCCTCTAAGGAGCTCAAGGTGGTGTAAATAGTTCTCTTCCTCCCCATTTTATCTTCACAACAACCTTGCAAGATAGGTTAGGCAGAGAGCGAGTGATTGGCCCAAGGTCACTCTGTGAGCTTCATGACTGAGTGGGGATTTGAACCATGGTCTCGCAGGTCCCAATCCAATGCTCTAACCACACCACACTGGCTGGAAGGGAACCCAGAGTCCTCAAAATTAACACCAGATGTAAAAACTATAATATTTGCTCATTTTATTTATATACTGCCTATCTCTTATTAGAGCACAGGGCAGCATACAGCATAACAACAAGTACAGCAGTCTCCACTTGTAACCCTCTCTTGGCTCAGCTAGGTCTGTCTGAGGCCAGTCAGCAGCTGCCCTTGGTGGCCCATTCCACGGTTCTACTTGATAGAATTCAGCTCACAGCTGTGCAGCCTTCCCCCAGAGGCATAAGGGAAAGCAGCTTTTCTAAGGTGGCCTTGTTAGACTTCTTCAGAGTGATAGATCTTTTATGGAGGAGTTCCTTTTTGGCTCCCACTTCAAACATGTTCTGTCCTGTTCCTCTGGCAATATAACACTTCTCTGCAGTGTCTGGAATCTCCATAGCTCTGCATCTAATCTTGCTGGACCAGAAAGCTCAGCAGCAACTTCCTCAAACTTCCTGCTTTTTTAAGGGTTTAGTGCTGAATGTTCATCTGAAAAGTTTTACTGGGGTAGGGGGCAAAAATACAACTGGCTGCTCAAGCTGTAAAGCCAAGAGGACAAATCTGGCACTCTCAGCAGAGGTACTACAGCAAACTTATCCTATTGGCTGTGAATTGTCTGATTGACAGGTGGGGCCAATAGGGTTGGCAGAGCTGATGGGGCGGGAGGGTTAACAGCCTGATTGTAAAATCAATGTCATAAATGCTTGGTAAGTTACAGGAACAAGCGGGAAGAAGAGGCTGCGATTGATAAAGGACTGCGGCTTTGATGCTGCACTAGGGACTTGTTTATTGACAGGAAAGCCAATCTCCTCTGCAGGCCAGGCCAGAGAAACCGGCAAATGCTTCCCAATTAATTGGTGGGCTCTTTGGCCTCCCAGCTGCTCTGACTGCCCTTCCCCCTACCCAACAAGTTAACCAATGAAGGAAACACACCATGGAAAGGTATTCTTGCCACCACCCTACCCCTTTTATGCTCTTATCAGATGCCAGCAAAAGGCCCTGAGAAGGATGCTCTGCCAACCAACCAGGTCCATGAATACCAGTCACACAAACTGTGCTGAAAGGGACCAGGCCCCCTTCATGCGGAGCTTCTAGTCACTTAAGGGGAAATGGGGTGGCTGCAGGCATAGGCCCCATGAATTGTCTCTGTCTGAACTCATAGCCCAAAACAGAGATTACACATCTCAGCTTGGGGCTGAACCCAGCTTAAACAAATTCACCCCACAAAGAATTTGCCTGTCCAAATTCCTTCTACACATCCAGCACTACTGCATCTCTCTCTATCAGCCAGTCATTAAGGAAAAGGTAGCTCTTACTTAAGGAGGCAGAAGTCAACTAGTCAGGTCGATCAGTGCACTGTCTGTAAACATGTTTTCCCGTAAAATCAATGATCTTCAGTTAGAGAGAGAAGGAACTAAGAACCTAAAGCCCCCACCATCACCACCTCTCATTGCAGCCCCCCAGGCTCTTGCTCTTCCCAGCTTCAATTCATCCCTGCTCCTGGAACCCTCTGGCCCCAATCCCTGTCTCCACTGTTACACCTTGAAGGTATACCACAACTTATTTTAAAAACATATATACCCTGCCTTTTGACTAAAAACATCCCCAAGAGGGGTGAAAAATTGAAGATCAAAATATAACTTACCACAGTGATCAAAACAGAACACAACAGTAGTAGAGAACTTTGGGGAGGTGGCAGTGGTAGAATCCTCTCCCAGATAACATGTGGTATTTAGTTGTGGCATTCAAAAGGTCTTTAAAACATACTGTACCTTTTTACTACTGCCTTTCCTTAAGAGAGCTCAATATCTCTCATGTATTCATAAATAACTGGAATAAGTAACAATAAGTAATTGATTAATCAGCAGGAAAAGCCAGTCAAGCAAAGAAACCCCTTCAAACTCAAAAGAGGGTCCCAAAGGCTCTATGGAAGACAGCATCTTTGCCTACTGCCTAAAACCAATAAAGAAGAGATACAGCAGGCCTTGACTAAGGAGAGTTCCACATTCAGGAAAAGGCCCTGCCCCAGATGACACTCCGCTTTCTTCCAGATAGCAGGAGGACCGGGTAGGTTCAAGTGGGAGACAGGGATCCTTGAGCTGCCTAGGGTGCAGGGCATTTAGAGTTTTAATGGTCAAAACCAGCACTCTCTGAACTGAGTATGGAAGCCTCTAAAAGCTAATGAAGCTGATTCAAGATTGGATTCATGCATCCTCTTAGCTCAACCCAATCAACATTATGGCAGTTGTATTATGAATTGGTTGTAGAACCCTTGAAAGGAAGCCCTATGTAGATTGTGAAGAGTGCTAGAATTCTATCCACGCCCCTTGTGTTGCACAAACTGAAAGGTATCCAAAGATATAAAAGTAGCAGAAGGTTTAAACCAGACTAACAGTAAAATGTGATGTCCAAATCAGAACAAGTGTGAGCAATTTTATCCACAAAGTATAAAGCAAACTGTTCACAGCAGACCCAAAGTTCCTCCAAATCTTCCTGTGTACGAAGATGCAACAGATCCCTAGTCACTCACTACAAAATATGTAATTTATCTGTAAGATCAGCCTCCATACCGAAAGACTGGAAAGAGGCCAATGCAACACCACTTTTAAAAAAGAATCTGGAAAATTGTATGCCGGGGAAAGGTAGAAAACATTATTAAATATAGAATTACGAAAAATATAGAACAAGTCTTGCTGAAGCAGAACTAGCATGGTTTCTACAATGATAAGTCCCACTAGCATTTTACGGTTCTTTGCAGGTGTCAACTACATAGTGCTGGGCGATATATTGTTATATCATCCCAAACTGGTTTGAAGTCCATATCATGATATCTGTTTCATAATTTTTGACCTGGCAATATATCACAAATCATAATGTATGTGTGTGTGTGCTCTGCAAATATCACAATGTGAGGAAAAATGTGAAGTCAGCCAACACTTCCCTAGATTCCTGCAGCTCGTTAACTCTGCTGCCTCAGCTCTCCCCTACCTCATGCAGGGGGCAGTGAATCACAAGAGCAGGCGCTGAGAAAAATCACGGTGTAGGAAAAATTGTGAAGCCAGCCAATCCCTCTACATAGATTCCATCCTTATTTCAGACATTGTGGTATATTGGGATATCGTGATGTTTAGATGGTGATATATCACAATGCTGAAAACCAGGTATTGGTCAGCCCTACAACTAAGCATATAATTAGTGGTGATCCAATCAACATTGTACACTCAACATTTCAAAAAGCTTTCAATAAAGCACCTCATCAAAGACTCCTGAACTTGTTTGGCAGTTATAGGATAAGGCAACAGGTGCTCTTGTGGATCAGCTACTTGGTTAAAGAACAGGAAGAAAACAGGAAGAATGACTAGACAAGTTCTCACAATTGAAGAATAAGAAGTTGGGTCCTCCATGGATCAGTATTGGGAAATGTGCTTTTTTACTTATTCATCGATGACCTGGAATTAAGGGTGACCATTAAGATAGCAAATGACCACAAATAATTCAGGGTTACTAGAACAAAAATGGATTGTGGAAAGCTCTCAAAGGATATTTCCAAACTGAGTAACTGGAAATTGATAAGGTAAATGCAATTCTGTGTAAACAAATGTAAAGTGATGCACATGCAAAAAACAAAAAAATAATAATCTAGATTTCACTCATACACCAATGCGGTCTGAAGTGGTACTGACTGATCAGGAACGAGACCTTGGGGTCACAGCAGAAAGCTCAATGAAGATGTTGATCCAGTGTGTGGCAGCTGTGAAAATTGTGGATTCCATTTTATTACTAGGAAAGGAATAGAAAATAAAACTGCCAATATCATCATGCCATTAAACAATTCTATGGTGCAACTGTACTTTGTATATTGTGTATAGCAGGGCTCAGCAACCTTTTTCAGCCATGGGCCGGTCCACTGTCCCTCAAACCATGTGGTGGGCCAGACTATTTTTTTTTGGGGGGGGAGAACAAATTCCTATGCCCCACAAATAACTCAGAGATGCGCCGGAAATCGCATCTGCGCACGTGCAGGCACCAGAAATCACAGGCGGGCAGGCTCACGCGACCCGCCCACAGACGGATCTCCATGGGACCGATCCGGTCCAGGCAAGATAAACTTTGCTGACCCCTGGTGTAGGAGCAAGAAAACCTTTTGAACCCAGCAATATATCTGTGGTTGGGTTGCTCTTAACTGGTGCTTGTTGTATGGAAAAAGCAAGGGCAGAACTTCACTCAGAATGCTGGGAATGAAACCCATTACTAGCCAAATGGGAAGCAAGGAAAGAAGCTCCAGAAACGTGCCTTATGGTACCGATCCTAAAGCATGATACAAAACATAATGGCTTCCTGAGAGGCTCTGATTTTAGAAAGATTCCTGGTTCATTCAAACTGTAACCCTCTATACACTTACCTAGCAGTAAGTCCCAATTAACCCAGTGAGACTTACTTCTAAGAAGACATTTAGCAGTGGACTCTCAGACATTTATTTTTCCATCAGTAAGCAACAGTACATTCAGTAATCAAGAAGTGGACTGTCTAAAGCATTCAAACTGCAATTCACCTTTTGCAGACTAGATTTAAAAGTTTTGCTGCAATGACATTTAAAGAGAAATCAAAACCTGCTATTCTGCAAACAAGGTTCTCTCCTGCTTCGCCAGCAAGCACAACAATGGCTTCTAAGTGGGGTCAATCCCAGAGGCATCAGCCTTGTGCCAGAAGCCAGGCACAACTTCCTCAGCTCGGCTATTTCCAGCACAAATATAAACTCAGACTGGAACTGAAAGCTGCCAACTCAGCCAGTACAGGGACTGTGTAGCAACCTCATCACTGCGGTTAGAATACAGGCTGAGGCAAAACCCGGCACAAAACAACTCTAAGCAGTTGTGGGAGGGCAAGGAAACACAGGAAAGCAAACACATCACAGCCCCTCCCCTCAGACACAGCCACTCTACCCTGACCTGATCCCTGGCAAGGGCCTTGGAGTTTCCTAGCCAGAGGAGGAATGGCTGCTCCCAGAAGGGCAATGGTCAAGTTCAGTTTAGGCTTCCTTAGAAACCACACAGGGACATGTCCTCTGCTCTACCAGATCCAGCACTGGCGAAAAGGCCCAAAGCAAGACAGACTTAAGAGGAAGGTGGGGGCTTTCCTCTCAGGAACCCCCCACCCCCACAGCTTGCCACCAGCAGCCAGAACTGGTAAGCTGACAAAACTAACAAGAATGACACAACACGGCCTGCCTAAGTAGGTACAAGACACGAAGGCAGACTGATGCACAGCAAGGCCCTCTGATCTTCAGGCAGCCCCTTGAGTGTAAACAGATTTCCAAGCCACAGGAAGCCAAAGCAAATGTTTGACAACCCAGGAAGGGAACACAGCAGGTCTGAGTCCCTGGCTCAGGAAGAGGGAGAACAGTTTCCCAGGGCAATAACACAGCCAGGTCAGGCCAGATTTCTCAGACAACACCTCCTTCTGCCAAAAGGTGCCATTCAATAAGTGGTTTTAAGTCTAAGCAACTAAAGAACATGCTACCTGCCCCAAATAAATGTTAGAGAAAATGCTTCTTTTTAGCTTTGTTCTAATAATACTGGGGAAATATTTGGTTACAGTGTGCTTCAGCCAATAAACGTACAGAAATGGGCTTACTGGGAGCACATCTTTAGAACAATGCTTCTATAGAGGAAAGTCAAGAACAGTCAGAAGTCAGAACCTTCTTGACTGCACACCTGACATGCTCCAACGCTCTGAAAATTTTCACTGCCCTTTTCTGTAGAGCTGAAAGCACCACCAAAAAGGCAATTAAAATGTTCACGGAACTGGGACAACTTCCTGATGAAGAAAAGCCAAAGTGCTTGGGACATTTTAAGTACAAGATAGCATACAACTGGAGCTTATAAACTTATGAAAAAGGTGGCAAGTGATTAAAAAAAATGTTTTCTCCTTCTCCATATAATAGTAGAACTTGGAAGTCACCCCATATACTACACTACATGTGACCCACCCCATGAACTCACTGCCACTAGATAGTTGATGATTTCTAGCTAAACGGTCTCTGAAAGCATTTAAGATAGCTCAGCAGAACATCTGCATGCACAGAGTAAGAGAAGTGGAAACAACTAATTGATGGTAGTATGGGTGGGATATAAATTCCAATGAATAAATCAACACAGCAGTCTTCCCCTTTTCCTTCCTAAGACTATGTTAAAATAAAAAATAAGCAAATTGGGAGCAACACATTAAGTATATGCTACTGGTGAGTTTCCGACTGTGATCCCAAGATTTATTTCATGGGTAGATCCATGGGATAACCCAGCTCAAAGGACAGAGCATTGTTTCTGGGCTCACTCCTTGGAATCAACTCCTGTTCACCTATGCCCAAGGGAGACCAGAAGAAAGGAGCTACTTTGGCCTTGGGATGGGCAGAGGCAGAGAGCTCTCAATAGTTCTGGACACCAGCACTGAAATGGTTACCCTACAGCTTGGCCTCCTGCTAATTGCAGGGCTTTATTTTTTATTTCTTATTACCCTCTCACACGCCTGATGAGATTATATTACCAGAACTGACAACAGCTGGAAGCAGCAGCAATATGTAGAGCCTCTGAGGAGGTGATGCAATTTCATTTTCATTGATCAGAAATCAGTAGGGCAGCAAATGATGGGAAATTCCATTATGAGAAGGATGGGGCCACAAGACCCAGTGTCCAAATGCCAAAGGGCATGAAGCCCTCCCCTGGGTCAGACCCAGCTCTCTGGGCAAAGGAAGCTTCCCCAAACCAAAAAAAAAAAAAAAGGGGGGGGGCTACCCATACATTCTTGCTTTGAGGGATGAGGCATGTTTAATGCCCAACATAAGCAGGTATTCAAATCTGCATCAAGCAGATAGGTAGGTGGAACCCAGCCTTGGGGGTCTGATATGGAGACTATGTCTTACAGGAAAGACCCCAGAAGCAAAGTCTTGTCCCTAGGACCAGGACAACTCATTTTAGCCACGGCAAGAAGAAGCCATTTCAAGGCCCCCAAAGTAACAGGAGTCCAAGCAACAAGTAGGCAGAGTGCTCCATTTTGCCCCTGCCCATTCAGAGTCTGATCAGAATCCTCATGCTCCAGGCAGTGTCTATGCCACCTGAGACCTTCAGGCTCAGCTGTCAGGTATTTCAGGACTAAGGGTTACACCTGGCTGGCCATTTTGGCTTTCTGTCTGTCAAGTTGCAGTACTGCCTGGGCTACACACATATAGCCCATTTTCCCACTCAGCCCCTTCAGGGCAGACAGGTCCCTGCAGCAGACCAGGGGTTAACAGAAGCTGACCGCAGTTGCACAGCTGTTAAGGTAATCAATACCACTGAGATACTAAAGCAGCATAAGCCACATTATTGATTGCCAAGCAGATGATAAAACTGTTTATTATGATAATTGCAGAGCCCCTGCAAGAGTACAAAGTGCAGCCTTCAGCCCATTGCATAAAGTAATAGAAGGATCATCCAGGTATCAGCTAAGCCTGAGCCAAAGACCTCCACACTAACTTAGGATCAGCTGCTTTCATTCCAGGATACACTTCTGAAGCTCTCACACACAAACAAGCCCAAGACTTAAACCGCCTTCTGGGCTGAAAAATACTTGAAATTCCTCCCATGTCAGACTGGCTGAAACCTCAGCAATTCTCAGAGAGCACATGTGGCAGAGGAAGATCCTTGGGCTCCCCACTCTCTCCCAGTACTGTACTATCCTTTGCCCTAAGAGAGAAGGGAAGTATTGGGGGGGTGGGGATATAGCTATTTTGCTCTTCATATCAGGCTCCATCAAAATAGCAACGCTAATGACATTTCTACTATATAGTGAATCCATGTGTTCCCTGGATAGGTAAAACAAGAGGTTCTTCTTCTTTCACCAGACCAATAGCAAATGATTACTGTTTGAGAGTCAAATATAAATTGATTCAGTGTTAATTACTGATGTGGTATTCTTGCTTTTTTATGTTGAAGAGAGGGAGAGTGTGCTCAAAAGGTGGAATTAGTTTATAAGTGAGTCCTCCCAAAACGAGCAAGTTGACAGTTAGGTCCTGCTTAAAAAAAAAGAAAAAGGGAACAATAACAACAAGCAGCTGCTGCTGCCCTGGTCTAAATGCTACCTTTTCTCTTGTGCAAGTGACACAATTCTGTAGTTTACTTACAGAGGCCTCTTTCTGCAAGATCCACCATACATCTCAAAAAGCAGGTATAAGTCAAGAGCTATTCTTGATTTTCAGTGGAGCTTGTTTGAAACTGACTTGTTTCATGCCAACTGCTGTCCCATGTTCTTCAAAGGTCTTCTGAGACTACTCTCAATAGTTTTGTACAACCCCTCACTTTCCTTGGGTAAATTGTCACTTTCACATTCCTTTTTTGCTCTGATTATTCAATAGATCCAGTTTAAACCCACTTAAGCAGCAGCCTGTTTGGTTCTAGACTACTTGGATAATATTCATTAGGATGAAAGGCAGAGGGGCTGGAAAACCTCCTGTGTCGCAGCAAAGAGGTACACAGACTTCAAGGCAATTCATCTTCTGCTTCCATTAGCCAACTAGGCATCTAATAAGTGGCACGTGGTAGCAACTAAAAGTCAATACAGATATGGGTCAACTCAAGTTACTCCCTGAATCCATAGAAATAGGACGGGAAGGAAGGGAGCACCCAACAGCATTACTAATCAATTGCTTTTACTTAAATCTCTACCACTCTTCAACAGCTTGGGTGGGACCCAGAGACATGAACAGATGACTGTTTACTTAACTTTTTGCTTCAAGACTCAACACTTCACATATCCAGAGCTCCTCAGCATCCCTACATTCAATTCTCCTAGCTAAGACAAATGAGTAGCATGCTCAAATATACAAGATGACCCCAAATAGTGCTGTAGTAACTGAAAATGAGAAGGGGTTAATTTCCTTCATGAGCGTAAATCACCCCATGGTGCAAGGTCACCTGCAGGTGCAAGGTCAACCAAACCTGTTGCTATGGTAATGACCCAGTACCCTGACTATATCTGTGATTAATGCATGTCAGCTCAGTAGTGTCAGTCTGCAGTTAGTCTGTATGTTAGTCTGTGTTTCTTGTCAAGTGCTACATCTTGAATTGCTGGGACTTATTTAGAGCAGGGGAGATACTTTGTACCTGTATGCATCTGTATATAGCTGCATCTGCAAAAGCCTGCAAGCTGCATACATCTACGTTCATAACTGTTTTACTAACCCTTATCTTCTGCAACAGTAAACTATTTGGATCTTAAGCTGCTTCCATGTGGTGACTGGTACTGGGAGCAACTTCCACTGCATGAGAATCTCACTTGCAATTCTGCGGGGAAGAAAGCACAAGCAGCAATGGCCTCCAACACTGACTGGTTCTATGACATGTTCAATGCTAAATATACATGTTAGCAAAGTTATGTTGTTCAGAGCCACCTTTAGAGCTTCGGCTTTCTGAAAGACCTGTCAAGGCCCCTTTCCCACCAGCACTTCTAACAGGACTCCACTGCCTATTTTCTACTCCATGGCCTTTGTAGCTGGATACAGCTCAAATTTACCTTTGCAAGCTCTCTGCTTTGTTAATGTATTTTCATGAGAGCTGTCACTGGAGGGCAGTTTAGCAAGAGGCCCCCAGGTTGACCTTTGCTGGCAGCCTCCAAGCTCTCCATGTAAAGTGATCTAATGGCTAGGCAAGGTAATTAGTGCTAGAGCAGTAATTGCTGCTTCTAACTAAGCAAGATGAAGATAGCAAAAATTCTCCAGGGTGCCCTGCTGGGGACCCCAACACACACACAAAAGCTTCTGCTTGCATTCAAACAGAGAGGCTCAGCAACATTTCTGTATGACATCAGCATGATTAAAGAAAGTTGAATGAAAGTTCTGAAAGCAACTGGAGAAAGTCCCCATTTTGCAAGTTAATAATTATAACAATAATTTTATTATTTATACCACGCCCATCTGGCTGGGTTTCCCCAGCCACCAGACTGGAAACTAGATAGCCCAAGGATCACAGCCTGTTAGAAATCACAGATCAACTCACTCCAAAATACCACCACTGGGCAGATTTACTGAACCAAAACAGTCTCACAGCAGAAGTCTCAATAATCCAGGACTTACACTCTTACTAAATTCACTCAAGGATCAGGGTCTGAGCTGTTGATATCTACTCTGAGACCAACATGGTAGCCATTCATGTAACTCCTCAAGAAATACCCACGATGTAGAATTCAAAGCTGAAATGTACAGCCCTACAGGGCATTCCTTCCCTGCACCCTCAAGCTTGCACTCCTGTAAGGAACATCCCTGTCCATGGCAACAGTGCATAGCTTCTTCCTTGACATTTGGAGCTAGTTGTTTTACCACCACCATCAATCTCAAGAGGCAGAAACCGTCAAGCATTCCAAATGTTCATCATCACAATGAATCTATGGTGAAAAGGAAGCCAAAACCAAATTATTCTTACTTGCTTCTTTTGGCTCCAAGGCCTGGCAACAGAGAGAGAAACATGACAAGGTTAGAAGTTGTTCCAAAGGGCCAAAAAGAATGAAGCTGGTTCTCAAACTAACGTACATCCAGTTGGAAGCGTAATCAGAAAACTGTTTCAGGGAAGAGAATCCATTTGCCACCATTTCTTATCATTTGTTTTGACTGTTTTTAACACTGAAATTGAAATTATTGTAACCTCCCTTGGGACCTGCCTGCTGGTTAAATTGAGGAATTATTATTATTTCTTCTTTTTTAAGGCTGGAAGCAAGGCTCCTTGCTCTGAATGCAGTAATCAGTACCATTTATTGCAATGGAAAAGGAAGCAACAAGTCTTTGAGTCTTGAAACCAACAGGCAGGATCAGAGGATGGCTGAAGTGAGCAAACAGAACAGACAGGAGTTAACAGTCAACCACCAATATCTTTGATGATCACATTAACAAGATTTGCCTATGCTCTAAACCCCAACAGGATATTATTCCAATGTATCCTTTTAAACATTATCACAAGGAAGAAAAATGCTAGCAACCTCCATCTTTTGCTACCAGTTTGCAATTGACCTGTTTTTTCTGTCTCTCTAGCACCCATACAGGTGCCTGTGCAGGACACAGGTCTTGTCACAGCAATCTTGCTGAATTCAATAATCCTTCAAGTTTAAAGCCTGCATGATAATATCCTATCCAGTTCACCCTGCAATGCACCCATTTGTTCTGCCAGTGTCTCAACCTGGTGTAAAGCTGACAAGCAAAATGTAAGTCATATTAAAGGGCACAGAAATAGGTGGAAATAGAAATGTAGCAACTACCTTCAAAACAACTTCTCTATTTTCCAGCTTGGACGAAACTTAAACTCTCTCTCTCAAGTTACACAGGCACTCAGCTATACAAGAATTGGCCAATAAAGAACAACACCAAAAATAAAGAACGAACATGTGGAGATGAAGCAAAGAGGTGGTAGATTGCTGCCATAATGGCCCACAGCCAGCCTCTCTAGCTACTCTACTGTGGAACTGGAAAGCCTCCTTGCTCTGATGCCAAGCCCTGAAAGGTGGTGGCAACCTGCCTGCTCCAGAGGCAGCCCCAGGCCATCTGCTTTCTCCCAATCTTTGCAACACCTCCAACTGTGTAAGGCAGGATGCAGCTGGCTGGTGGCCCATTCAGATTTCTTAACAGTGCTGTGATCTCGGGTTTCCAGGAAGGCCTTTCAGGCCTCAATCACCACCAAGGGGAAACAAAACCAATGTTGCCTGTGTCAGTATAGGTTGTGGCGGCACACTAAGTGGTCCTCTCCCAACCATATGTTTTGCACCAATTCTCCAACAAAGCTGCCCTTAAGATGCAAACTTTTTGTCAGAATTAAGAACAAGCTAAGAAGGCAGACACATCTCAGCTCCAGCATAGCCCTGCCTGCCAGTACCCCAGAAGGCTTATCTGGCAGAGGTGTGTGCCTGCCCTCCTTCCCACAGCCAATATACTCTGGCAACATTGGTACCCACTCTTCCTCATTATAAAGCCCCTCTCTATGATGGAAGATAGAAACAGTCCACTGGAGTCCACTGAAGACAGAACAAAGGCTGCTCCTGAAGAAAGAAACCTTGCAACAAAGGTGCTCACTGTAAGGAGGTGGCTAGGACACTGCAGGGTACTCCAGATTAAAGGGCTGTTTCTGAAAAGCATCAGGCCTGGGTTTCTCAAACTTGGGTCTCCAGCTGTTGTTGGACTATAGCTCCCATCATACCTAACCACTGATCTTGCTTGCTTGCAACAGCTGGAAACCCAACTTTGAGAAGCACTGCCTTAGGCTGTGCCTAGTCATACACAAGAAGATCAAACCTATCCATTCTGAAGGAAATCAGCCCTGAGTGCTCACTGGAAGGACAGATCCTGAAGCTGAGGCTCCAGTACTTTGGCCACCTCATGAGAAGAGAAGACTCCCTGGAAAAGACTCTGATGTTGGGAAAGATGGAGGGCACAAGGAGAAGGGGATGACAGAGGACGAGATGGTTGGACAGTGTTCTCGAAGCTACCAGCATGAGTTTGACCAAACTGCGGGAGACAGTGGAAGACAGAAGTGCCTGGCATGCTCTGGTCATAGGGTCACGAAGAGTCGGACACGACTAAACGACAACAACCCAGTCATACATAGCAACATAAGGCAGCTTCCAGGGGCCCTTAGTCCAAGGAGAAGAGAGAGAGGCCATCCCTTCCAGTTCAAAGCAACAACACCATCATTACAGGAAACTCCCAGGCAGGTGATGGCTATGGCCTTGCAACTAAGGTACTTTGCTGAGCCACGGCCTCCTCACATGCCACATCACCACATAGCAGAGTGCTTCAGTGGAGCATTTCAGCCATCTAGTGGTCACAACTATCAACATGTGGGATCAAAGAGTGCTCTTCTATAAAGTAGCTCCAAAGGGGACAGGTGGGCAAAGGGCTGGAAGAGTAGAGGTATTCCCATTGCCAGATCCCCAAGCAGCTCCTTGTGACATTAACACCAAGAGCTCCTTCAGTGCTCACTACCTTCTCCACCTATGCAAATTGTCAACTGACCCATCTGCTTCTCGCTTGGGAGTTTTCTGATGTAAAGGACTTATTACACACTTTACCTATCTGTGCCTGAGCTTCAGCTGTCTGTCCCATAGAGTTTGATTTAATACCCAAGATTAGCACTTTTCCTGTATAGCAGATACTGACCCTCCTTCTCCAGAGGGCATGAACTTTGCTGGCATGAGTCATCCCTGCTCTTGAGAAATGTTTCACTCTAAAATGTGGCCAAGCTAGTCTCTGTCTGGGAGCTTATGTATGTCTATGGAGTGTCTGAGTCCCTCCCCTCTTCATACTCCTGCATCTACACATACAGGGAAGGAAGAACACCCAACCGCAAAGGTGCACCAGGCTGTTAATTCAAACCAAAGGAAGTCCTCCCAAGAAGGGAATCTTCACTCTTCCTTCAGCTGCAGCACTCCCACGGCTCCCGTGACAGTTCCAACAAACAACTGCCTCTCTTGTGAGCTTTATGGAATGGAACATAGACTACAGGTCTGGTCTGACCCAGAAAAGTTTTTATCTAGTTCAGGTATTTAATTTCAAATGGAGACCAGGACTACAGAATCTCACATATCACAGGCAGAAGAAAGTAACAGTTGCTGCCTGCTGCTCTAGTGCTTTCCCTTTCTGCCTGAAGGTTTCAATGGCAACACACCCTAGGCCACAGTCAGGACTCACAGCCTCCTCAATCCAGTTTAAGATGCCACAGTTGCCACTTGTTACAGGTACTACATGTCTCAGCCCATGAGTGCTCAAATGCTGACCACTGACTTTCTGGCTTCAAATCCAGTGTGGTGTTCAACCCCAGGCTGCTTTCAAGAGGTGGACTCCTACAGGCAAGGTTAAGCCAGGAAGCCTGCTATTGTTCTTTGATAGAAAAGTACTCTTTGCTGGTTTGCAAGGATCACAGGAAGAGGCTTTTTCAAGGGTTACAGTCTCCAGAAACCTGCCTCCTTTACAATGAAGTGGGTTGCTAGTTCTCAGGTTCCAGTTCTTTATTTGCACAAAACTGGGGGACTGCCACTTTTGAGATGCACAATAATTTTTTCCATTCAAAATTGTTGTCCATGTGCAGTGCTCGCGATTTGTGATGATATCAGATGACAATAAATAAATAATAAATCCTGGGTGCACACCCCACAGTAAACTTTGATGGTGCCAAATCACACATTCACATTTCTGGCCTTAGGTGTAAACCAGCATCAAATATGGCAGCCACACACCAACCATTGTCAAGGACGAAATGAAGAAAGAACTGGGGGTGTTCACCTCAAAATAAGTTTTGGGTCACCATAAATCATGCATCCATGCATCCAGTAATATGTTGCCTATGAGGTGGCATGGCATTTGTCCCAATGCTTTCCTACAGTATAAGACACTGTAAGTAGCTTGTAACCCAAACTGATAATAGCAAAAATAAAAGAGTGAGATTTGAACCCAGCAAACAAATGTTGGGCCCATACAAATAATATATCCACGCAGCCAAATGTGTCCTTTGGGGGAAAAACACTGCCAAGGGTATGTATACATGCCAACCGTAGCCAGAATATGCAGGCAAGAGCAAGGAACAATAAGGCTGCTCTCTTCTCCCTGACATGTTACTTTAATATAGACATAGACTACATACAAGAAAGTCAGTTATCTGTGAAATGAAAGTGCAAACTCTTTCTTTGGGTTGTATCCAGGGTTGTTCTACACAGAGCCATTAAATTAATGGATCTGACTAACATAGGTCCATTAATTTCAATGGCCCTACTCCAAACAGAACTTCATTGGACACAATTCTCTTTGAACTGAACACACTGTCAAGGATACATACTCATGCTATGACCATTCAAAATATCCCAAAATAAATTTTCAATAAATCTTCACTTTCTGAAGTTTTGATCAAACCCTGTCCTTTCCAGGTAGATATAGTCACCAGCCATAATCACCAGTACATAAAAACTCCTAGTTGCATTCAAAATGATTGCTCTTGATTTTCAAATGCATGCTAGTTTTAATGTGCAGGTGGGTGGAAACCTAGGAAGAAGAATTTCACCTTTTCAGTTCAGTAGCTACTTTTTTTTCTTTTTTGAAAGACACTATTCCATGCCCTCATAAAGCTCTGGTTTATGAGTCAAGCTAGCAAAAATCTATCATTTGCCCGATAATAAATGCTGGAAATGTAAAGAAACGGAAGGCACTTTCTTTCACCTTTGGTGGACGTGCCCAAGGATCAAGACCTTCTGGGAAATGATCTATAATGAAATGAAAAAGGTGTTTAAATATACCTTTCCGAAGAAACCAGAGGCCTTTCTCCTGGGCATGGTTGGCCAATTGGTGTTAAAGAAGGATAGAACTTTTTTTATGTATGCCACAACAGCAGCAAGAACACTTATCGCGAAGTATTGGAAGACACAAGAACTACCCACTCTGGAAGAATGGCAGATGAAGGTTGATGGACTACATGGAATTGGCAAAAATGACTGGCAGAATCAGAGACCAGGGAGAAGAGACGGTGGAGGAAGGTTGGAAGAAATTTAAAGACTATTTACAGAAATATTATAAAATCAATGAATGTTAGAATGACATCGGATGGAGGTTAAAAGGTTATTAGTAATAATGTGGCGAAGGAGTATGGAAAATTTGAAGGTCAAAAGATGAAGAATCAAAGGTTTAATATATTAAGATAAAGATTAAGATAAGATAGAGGGAAGGGATTTGCTGATTAAATATTTGAATTGGAATACAGTGAGGGGAGGTGTGGGGAAGTCTGGGAAATAAGCAAATGTAAGAAATACTATGAAAATGGAATTGTTTTTATTTGTTTTTCTTTTTATCTTTGTATTTTTGTATTTTTCTTTCTTTTTTCTATGTAAAAGTCTTAATAAAAATATTATTAAAAAAAAACACCACATAAAGCTCTGGTTCGCCAACTATGGCCATTCCTGGACAGGGATAGCCTGATCACTGTCATCCATGTGTTGGTAACCTCAAGGCTGTATTGCTGTAGTGCGCTCTATATGAGGTTGCCTGCCCTTGGGTCTGGTTCAGAAGCTCCAGCTGATACATAATGCTGTGGTGCCAGACTGCTGAAGGGAGCTTCTGGCTGAGAACATGTGGAATCGTCTTGCCAAAGTTGCTGTATTTATTTCAATCAATCCCGATAATAGGTAATATATGCCTCAAGAAGTTACAAAAAGAGCTATCAAAATTTGTCTGGAGTGGTAACAGGCCTAGGATAAAACATAAAATAATGATTAACTCGAAAGATAGAGGCGGCCTCTCACTCCCAGACCTTACATTGTATTATGAGGTGGCATGCATTGTTTGATTGAAGGATTAGATAAAATTAGAAAAAGAAGAAATCCTTGATTTAGAAGGACATGATAACAAATTTGGCTGGCCTGCGTATTTATGCTATGAGAAAGATAAAAAACATAAAGGGTTTCATAATCATATAATAAGGAAAGCATTGATAAAAGTATGGAATAAATACAAAGATTTCTTAGAACCTAAAATGCCATGGTGGTTGTCTCCAGTTGAGGCAATAGCAATGAAACCGTTTAATAAAAAAGGAAACTGGCCAACATATAGAGTTTTGTTAATAGAAGAAGAGAAAGGTTTGAAATTAAAAAGTTATGAAAACTTGAAAGATACTTTACAAAGTTGGTTGCATCACAAAATGTACAAAATGTACAAAACAGGATATAAGATATGTTGGAGTTGCAAAGAGAAAGATGGTACTTTTTCATGTATGGTGGGAATGCAAAAAGGTTAAAGAATATTGGGAAATGATATATAATGGATTGATAAAAATGTTGAAAAAAAACTTTGTTAAAAAACCAGAATTTTTCCTGTTTGGAATTTTAGATCATGATATAAGAGAGGGAAACTGGAGATTGTTTATGTATGCAACAACAGCAGCAAGAATTTTATTAGCACAAGTATGGAAAACAGAGAAAACGCCAACAAAGGAAGAATGGCAAGCCAAGCTTATTGACTATGCGGAACTGGCTAAGCTGACAGACAGAATACATGAGAGAGACAACATCAATTTCAAAAAGGAGTGGGAACCATTTATAAACTATATAAAAAGACAGTATAAAGATTTGGACTCATTGGCAGGTTTTGACTAAACTTTCACAACTATATAAGATTATACCAGTAGGGTATAGAATTTGTTTAATAAATCAACACGGAAATACAGGGGAAGCCAAAGTGGGGGGAGGGGAGAAATATGGATTTATAAATTGTTCAATTAAGATTTGTGGAAAATTTGTTGTTACAATTTGAAAATTTAATAAAAATTATTTTTTAAAAAAAGAAAAATCAGAGAGAACATTTGGAATCATTGTTAAAACAGCTGCAGTGGCTGCCCATCTCGTACTGAGTGAGGTTCAAGGTTCTTGTATTAATTTACAAAGTCCTGAACAGCTTAGGTTTAGGGTACCTCAGGGATTCCCTGAACCCTATGTTCTCTATCACTGAGATCACCTGCAGGAGTATAATCGATCAGGGCCCGAGTTGGTGAAGCTTGTTTGACAACAAGAAGAAACTGAGCCTTTAGTGTCCTTGGCCCAGTCCAGTGGAATATTCTGCCAATAAAGATTCAGTGGGTACCTTCTGTGCCAACTTTTAAACGCATGCTAGAAACTTTTTTATTACACCAGGCAATTAAGAGCACATCTCCCACAATGGTTTATTGCTGCTTGTTTTTAGTTTTTGCTTTGAAATTGCTTTTATTTTTTTATTGCTTTTATTGCATGATTATCTTCTTAATGTTGTAAAATGCTTTGATGTGTTGTGATTTAGTAGTAGATAAATACTTTTATAAATATATAATATGGCAGACACTGTACTGGTGATGTGGGTATATGATTTATGGTGGACCAAAGCTTATCACACTGTGTACACCACCAGTTCCTTATTCAGTCTCTGCTTCCTTGAGGAAGGACTTCGGGCAAAAGATGAGTGGGACCTCACAGTGGTTGGCAATAGTGCGTTTGCTAAGAGTCGCACAAACCTGATCAGGAGAGCTTTAAACTAAATCCTGAGTGGGAGGAAGACAATATTACAGATGAGAGGAGAACACCTGGTACTGGGGATAACAGCTTCATTGATACACAGAAAACTGAGATGGTGCTCCAGAAACCTCCTAAAGGGGAGGAAAGTACAAGAAGGAAGCAGCTGGAGGGAATGACTCATAGCTTCAGTTGTCTATACTAATTCACAGAGTATAAGAAACAAGCAAGACAAATTCAAGCTCAATACAGGATTGCAAATATAACCTAAAAGGCATTACTGAAACCTGGTGGGATGAGACATATGACTGGAATGTAGAAATTGAGAGGCAAAACTTATTCAAAAGGAATAGACCAAACAAGAAAGGAGAAGTAGCAGCATTATATGTAAAGGATATACACACTTGTGTAGAGATCCATGACCTGGAACATGGAAAGCAGTTTGAGAGTATATGGGTAAAAATTGAAAGAGAGGAAAACAACAGTGACCTTACTTTGAGTGTCTGCTATAGATCTCCAAGCCACACTGAAGTCTTAGATAATGCCTTCCTACAGCAGATTACCATACATTCCAATGTGAGAGAGATAGTGGTCATGGGAGACTTCAACTTCCCTGAAATCTCTTGGAACGCAAAACCTTGTCAAGAATGCAAGGTCTAAAAAATTTCTCCACTGCCTTGCTGACAATTTCATTTCCCAGAAGGTGGAAGAAACAAGGGGATCATGTATCTTGGACTTGGTCCTCACCAACAGAGAGGAACTGATCAATGAAGTGGAAGTACTGGGAAACTTAGGAGGAAGTGATCATGTCCTCCTGGGTTTCATGATACAGAAGCAAGGGAAAGCTGAGTGTAGTTGGATATTTACTCTGGACTTTTAAGAAGGTGGATTTCTAAAGCTTAAGTGAGATTCCATGGTCAGAAATTCTCAGAGAGGAGAGAATTCAAGATGGATGGGAACTTCTTAAAGGTGAACTATTGAGGCACAAATGCAGATGATTCCAACAAGTAAAAAATGTGGGAGGCATCTAAAGAAACCAGTGTGGCTGTGATGTGCATCCACAGTAAATGTTGATACATCCTTATTTCTAGAACACTATCCCATGTAAGACGACACTGAATAAAATCTGATCCACTGCTTTATTTCAGGACAAGCCAGTGTCAAATATGACACATATACACCCATGTTAATCTGAAGTCATCATTTATTCATTAGAGTTTTGAGGTATACACCCCAAGTTCTTTATTCATTTTTTCATATTTTGACTATGATTGACATTTAGTATATGACTAAATGCCATATCAAAGGACATTCTCCTGGATATGGGGTGTAAGATTTTTGTGGCCTGAAACCTATTGTGGAGTGCACACTCCTTGATCATTACTTGTTGCTGATATCTGAGGTCACCACACATTCATGTGTGTTGCACAAACATGACAACCTTGATTGGAGAAAAGCTTTGTGTATCTTGTAGGAGACTGTCCCCCAGTCAAGGAGTTATATGATATGAGGTATTCCAAAGTTTATTTTGGGGCTCAGGAGACACATAAACTTTAATTGATTAAGTTTTCTGACTGAGTTTCATTTTGAACTTTGCACAAACAACTGGGAACTAGTCACCAGATTCAAAGCTTTCCACAAGCAAGCTGAGCCACTAAGACAGACCAAAGTATCACTTCTCACATTGTTCTTGACTATCTTAGCTCCACCCCCAACCGCCCAGTATGCTCTCATTCATGCTAATGTCCAATATAACCACAAATTGAAAAGAGGATTTCTAGCAGCCAACAGAAAGAAAGGAGGTGCAGATCTATGTCATGCCCAGAGTTCATCAGGAAGAGAGCAATCCAGAAATGGAGACATCACTAGCTCCTCCTAGTGTTTCTGGGTCCAGCCCTCCGAATATGGAGAAGAGGGATGTACGACAACCAAAGCACCTACACCAAAGTCATAAGCAACTGGAAAACTAGGAAAGGTTAAGTTTTCAACTTGTTTATGTTGTACAATCATTTGAAGATGCATTCCCTGGAATCAAACCATTGTGCCATGATCTATCCATCACCACTGCATGCTATAAGTGATGAGCTAGCTCTCTACACATGAGGATTAACCTCCTAGTCCTTTCATTTGAAATGTGACTGAAACATGTTTTGTGTGATCATTATGCCCATAAATGTCAGAATCCTATCACTCTCTAATAGTAAACTCAGGTGATGAGTGTCAATAGAAGTGAAGCTGTTTCACCCTATTGTTTCACTGTAGCTATGTCAGCATACTCAGGGGAACCTCAAGATTTGTAGAACCCTCCCCCTCTCCCGCCCCCCAAAAAAACCAGACAAATGAGGGCTATACATGCCATAATATGTTGAGATGTCAGTTAGAAAAGAAAGCAAGAAATTGTGGTGGTGGGGTGTCAAATGGAATACAGTCGTACCTTAGCTGTCTAACGCCTTGGTACTCAGACGTTTTGGCTCCGGAATGCCACAAACCCAGAAGTGAGTGTTCTGGTTTGCATCAGCTGAATGTCTGATGCAGCTTCCAATTGAGAGCAGGAAGCTCCAGCAGCCAATCGGAAGCCACACCTTGCTTTTCAAACCGTTCCAGGAGTCGAATGGACTCCCAGAACGGATTAAGTTCGACAACCAAATTACCACTGTATCCTGGGGGAGGGTGTGGCTCGTTCCCTGAACAACAACACTTCTGTTAGAAGTTAGGGCATTTTGCTGCAGATTTTCTATATAAAGAGCTACTTTAATTATACCCTACCGCACTGAAAATCTGAACAATTTATTTCTATGAACATTAAGTACAGGCAAAACTGGGAGCAGAAGAAAAGGAGGAGAACCTCCAAGAAGCCTGTCCTGGGCACAAGCAGCTTAGAAACTCAGGCTAGTATTGCTCCTTCTGTAGCACATTAGGAGCCCTTCACCTGTCCTCACTGCCAAAATATACAGAGCAAAAGTCTTTTCATACACACACACAAGTTTCACCTTATCCCAGGAAGCAGCCCTTATTGAACTGTGGAAGCATGTGCGCTGCATGCTATGGGAATGAGTGGCTGCCCCACAGAAGCCATAAAGTCTAGCAGAGGCGCACACACAAAAGGCAAACACCTGAACCCCTCCCCCAACATGTCAGGTAAGAGGGCAACAGGAATGGTAAGTTGAGAGAGGACACGGCGATAGTTTTGCAGGAACTGTACCTCAGGGAATGGATCTGATGTCAAGTGTCAGCCAGTAAATTGCTATTGGCTTCTCAATAAGCAGGAGCAGTGAGCTAAGTGTTTCCTTGTGTTGTGAAGGCTTGCTCAGACTCAATACGGCAGTATTGACAGCACAATCACCCAGTAATCCAGGCCTCACTAACGGCTCAGCACTTCTACCCTGAAAATACACTTTCCATTTGGACACCAGCCCGTTAGCTGGGACTGGGATCACAGACATCATCCCACCTCCCCCTGAACTGGCACTGCCCTCTGAAAATGGCCTTGGGAGAAGGAGGGAGGGAGCAGAAGTCCAGCTGTTACTCCCTTCCTGTGAGTTAACCCCTCCTATGATAGAGGCCTGTCTTGTCCTGCAAAATCCCATGTCCAGCTCACAAGCCAATCAACATGAAGATATCTGGCGATGTGGGCACTTCCAATCTGAATGGCTGACTCGAGGGAACTTTGGTCACTGTGACCTACTCAGCCTGCTCTCAGTCTCTTTCACTGTGCTGCCAGTGGAATGATGAGAATGCCTCAATAGGAATTCTGTCTGCTTTTTGCTAAAATGCTCTTTTCCAAACCCATTGAAACAAATCCTTAGCAAAGCCCAATGGACACCTCAGTCTATGCAGGAACACAGCAGGTAAGCACAACATGCATACTTTCCTCTCATGACAGACCCACAAGAGGACAGACATGAGGATAGTTGAGGCAAAGGTGTAAAGCGACAAGGCCCAGAGTAATCATAGAGGCCAGTTCTAGTGGGAAGCAGGTCCCTGGCAAGGAAAATGTTAACAGTGTTTCAGGCTGTCATCTGATAAACGGCTCTGTGGAAAGCAGGTTCTCTCACTTTGAGATATGATGTCACTAACCTTTATTGATCCGCCATCAGAGAACTTGGCTTATCTCTCGTGGGTGATCAGCTGCCCTCCTGGACTCAACTAGTGTTTAATACACTACTGGGCATCATGCTCAGCAAGAGTGCAAGATACAGCCACAAGAGGCAATATTTCACAGGTTATGCCAACGGAAGGGGAGACTGCTTGCTTGTGCACTCACTTTCTCTTCCCTGCTGTCAAGGCCGCCATCCTGTCCTGCACTGAGTCGTAGCAATGTATTCAGGTTGAGCTCAATCACAAATCAAGGCTAATTTCAAATTCAGCATACTCAGCCAGAAACAGTTAAGGCTGCTCCTCCAAATGCTATCCCAACTCCATTTCCCCCCATTTTTAATGCTGCTAACTGAGCAGGCAAAAATGTCTGTAGAACAGTGGAAGCTACAGAAAAATGAAGTGACTCAGGAGGCTGCAGAGAAGACAGGAGGACTTTCACAGGGATTGAACACAGATGCCATGGTGAGTAATGAAAGCGGGACAAATCTCAGTCCAAACCAATGAGTCAGCAAAATGGCTCCAACAGAGCAACTGAGAATACAATGGCAAGTAGCAAGAGTTTAGGCTCAAATATACTGTGCAGTAGGGAGAAAGAACACCCTAACTGTGAAGACCCTGGGAACAAAAAGTTCTAAAGCTCCCCTTCACCCACAGAATTCTGTTTGCTCAGACACTGCAGACTAGATAAATACTGCAAAGCCATTTAAGGGACAGATAAGAACTACAAACGCTTAGTGCTGCCTGGAGCTCTCCAACTTGTTCCTTGTATCATGGGTAATGGGCTTTGGCCAGGGCTGAGAGTAGTTTATCAACTTCATCCAATTCCTGCAAAAAGATCCTCCTTGCTGGAAAAAAAAGTTTATCTAGTTATGCTCCTAAATAAAAATAAGAAGCAGACATAAACACACATCCCACCAGTTGTAACACCAACTCTCCAGAAAGGTAAGCATTTACAGACTGGCTACAGTGAAATGCTCCAAGCTGAGCACCTCTAGGCTGACACACAATTGGTATGAATAAAATAAATATATACATGAATCACATAAAACAAATCATGTATTGGACTGGGCTGGCACAGTGGGCTCTGTTCAAACTCCGCCCTGCGTCCCGGCAAACCATGCTACACTGCTGAAATCAGCCACATACACCCCTCCCACTGGTTTTAATACATTTCACCTGGATTCCAATCCTTTAACTGAGCTATCAGGGGGTTAAATGTGAAAGTGATTGGATTCTGCAGAAGTGACAAGGGTGGTGATGCTGCCGGAATTTTCAACAGTGTTGTGAACCACCAATGCCCAAAATGCTTCCTCAACTAGAGGGATCTTTATCCAGCATACCTTGGGGGAAATGGTAGCTGTTAGGACACTGTCTGAACATCTTTGCTCTGGTGGGCTCCCAACGCTGGGCTCCCGCTGCTTGCTGAGAGTTGCCTGCACGCTGAAGCCTGCGCGCGCTGAGCTCAGCGCGTCCAGGCTTTGCGGACCTCTCCGCAAACAGCGGGAGCACTCCCTCTGCTTGCGGAGAGTTGCCTGCATGCTGAAGCCTGCACGGGAGCCAGCGCTGGGCTCCCACGGTTGCAGAGAGCTGCCTGTTTGGGGGCTGGGGTCGGGGGAAGCTCGGGCTTCCCCCGCCCCAACCCCATGCCTGGGGGGGAAATAATTATTTTCCCTTTATTTCCCCCCTAAAAAACTAGGTGCGCCTTATGGGACGGTGCGTCCTATAGGGCGAAAAATACGGTAGTTGATCAGAAGTAAGCAGTTCCAGTTAACTTGGAGATCACTGAATTGGTTAAGAGTGAGAAAGGTGGTCTGAACTCCAGAATGGGCACTGGGTCATTGTTCAGAACAATAGGATTAACATACTCTAATTTCACACAATCCAATGCTCACATCACCTTTCTATTGTGCATGTAGTATGGGTGAATATCTGAATTTTTAAATTTCCCCACAAACAGAGGTGTTCAAAGCAACTCACATAAACCACAGAAACAGCCAATGTATAATGCAGGCCACCCACTCTTCAGACAGTCACCAAGACTTACTCTTCCAAGTTGCAGATATTAGTATCTTTCCTGTTATAAGAATTTTTAGCTCTTATATATATAATAAATGTTCATAAATGTACCAAGCAAACACATATATAAATATATAAACCACATGTCTAAAACCCACAGTAAAAGTCCTAAAGCCATTTTGACTTTTTCAGTCACCTCAAATATTTCTCTACAACAAGGGTCAGCAAACTTTTTCAGCAGGGGGCCAGTCCACTGTCCCTCAGACCTTGTGGGGGGCTGGACTATATTTTGGAAAGAAAAAAAAAAGAACAAATTCCTATGCCCCACAAATAACCCAGAGATGCATTTTAAATAAAAGCACACATTCTACTCATGTAAAAACACGCTGATTCCCAGACTGTCCATGGGCCGGATTTAGAAGGTGATTGGGTCGGATCTGGCCCCCGGGCCTTAGTTTGCCTACCCATGCTCTACAAGGTGGAAGGAAATGCAGAAATCTCCCCATTGTCTGTGTCCTCACAAATCCTGCCTTAAGGGCACATTTAAGGTGTGAATAGGATGAGCCTGTGACCTGGCTCAGGAATTAAAGTATTTTCATTACAAAAGAATGGCCAGGCTCCCCAAGTAATCCAATCAAGTGACCATTAACAGTAACCTGGCAGACAGGTTAAAAACAAGGCACTCAGATTTCTGTTATAGACAGCCTTTTCTGTGATGTAGGTATGATGTATCTGGGGTTACACCCCTTCTGTAATGTATGTTTCTGGGGGTGGTCTTCGACTCCAGGGCGGGCAATTTAAAATGTCTATATAAGGGCTTGCGCGCATGGCTTGGGGGTCCTCCTCCTCTCTCCTGCATGTGGGGGAGCACCCTATTGCAGCAATTAATAAAGATCAGGCTGCTTTGCTTCTCAATATTCTCTGGTTTGCCTCTGTTATTTTCTCCTACTGATACAAAACCTACAAAAGGACTCTGTATGGGCTCTTGGGTATTCCATAAGGGGAAAGGAGCAGGTTTTTTATTTATATCACCTCCTTTCAGTGTGAGGTTGAGGGGATTTATCATTTAGTTCTATCTGCTGCTAAAACAACCTATAGCTGGCTCAGTTGGGTAGCTCTCAGCTTCCTCTCCCTGCTTGTACCCAAATTCAACAGGAAAACACAGGAGCCAAACTCTGCCTGGGAAAATACACCTATCCTCCAGAGGGCACACATTGCACAATCAGTACAGAAGCTTTTATCCAAGGGCAATATGAGAAGTCTTTTCCATATGTGAAGGTGCTGCTGGAGATATATACACATGAAAGTCTGTGTAGGACAAGGGGAGGAATTATCCCTCCAATTGATTTTTGCTCTGGGGTATTAGAAAGAACACAGCATTTATCTGGAGATTTCTTCCCAAAGCCGACTGTGGACTTTCAAACATAAAGAGACTTGAAAGGAGCTTATCAGGTGAACAATCTGCTCAGACCATCATCACTCAAAACAGGACCCCCAGCAGGGAGCTCCACGATCCCATTGTTCTTTCTTGGACCTCTGAAAGTAACTCAGCTGCTTGTCCAGCTTCAAACAAGCAGGAACAGGGTGATGGGAGGGGGAGGAGGGTAGGCTAGAACTACAGAAAGGGGGCAGCCCCCCTGTGCTCCCAACACGGCCTTTTGCCTCTGCACATCATAACACTCTGCTAAACCCCACACATGCTGCTGCCCAGCAAAAGAATGGAGACTGGCTATATTTAAGATCTCTAAAGCATTCTGTTGCTTAACACATTCTATATTATCTAGGAATAGAAATAGATTTTCTCCCCTCAAATTACATACACCCAGAAAAGCAAGTTTGGGATTTCCCCTGTGTGTGAAGCAAACAGGAAGAAAAGGCGACTGACTACCCAAAGTGGTGACTGATGCTACTCCTTGACCAGCAATGACTCTTGAACATCTGTGGCCACAGAATCCTCTTTCTGGTGAGTCATAACAATGCTATCTGCCACCAAAACTACAGCAGTGCTTGTTCCCATAAACACCTTTTACACGAATTACCAAGGATTCACCAAACACAGCATTCCAACTACTGGCAAAAATAAACAAAATTGTTGTGTACTTAAAAGACCTTTTGTCACCTCACTGCTTGACCTTTTGAGGACATGGGAAAGGTCTCTCCTTGACTAAAATGATTTGAGGGGGGAGTGTAGCATGGTAAGACAGCCACAGCCTCTCATACTCCAATGAATTTTCTTGTATCCTGGCAGCTCCCCAGACTAAACAGGACCCAACAGCTGGGCCTGCCTGCCTGCTCTGTCTCTCTCAGGTAGCTGGAAGGTTGTAATTGGCGAGGCAGGAGATTAGAAATATCGGCAGCCTCTAAGTAAGACTTTAATTTACTGGCAGATCAATAGCACTACGGTTATATTGGCAAAGTGTCTACAACTCTATTGACTCCCGCAATTCCTCTTATCAATTTATCAGAAATCTGGAAGCCAGAAGATATTGTTTGAAGAAAAAGCAGGCAGGAACCCAATGCTTTGCCTCAGCTGCCCAATTGGAGCTCCAGACTAAGCCTCTAATAGCAGGTATATTTGTTGCAAAGACGACAAACTACCAGCAATATGATTAAGAGCTCACCAACTCCTGTTCAAATCCCTTCCTATGTTTGTTGTGCTACACAGGCCTCACCCCTCTTGCCCCAGGCAGCAACCACCACCCCCTTCATACTCACCTGGCATGTTGTACTGGCTCAGACCTCATCCCAAGGAGGGACCACCACTCAGTGGTAGAACATCTTTGCATGCAGAAGGTCCTGGATTCAGTCCCTATCTTAGAAACAGGTGACAAGAGATATTAAAGACTATTTTCTGTCCAACACCTTGGAAATTCAAGGCAGACAGTACAGGGCAAGATGGGCAAATGGTCTGGTCTTGAATACAGAACATAAGAAGTTGCCTTATGTCAAACCATTGGTGCATCTAGCTCAGGACTGACTGGCAATGGCTCTCTCCTACCCTACCTGGGGATGTCAGGGATTGAACTTGGGACCTTCCACATGTAAAAAGATTATCGCCACTGAGCTACAGCAATTCCCTGAAGACAGCATATTAAGTCCTCCGGTCTTACTGTTCTAAAGCAGCTAACGGAAATGTAGAGTGGATCCTGTCTTGCGAGTTGTCAACATCCAGTCTTACAGCTATTTCACTGCGCAGAATCAAATTCCCAACCTCTAGTTCATGAGGGAAGTTCCAACTCCTTCACCACTATGACATCCAACAAAGCGCTGATTTCCAGCTTCTGCATGAAAATGACTTAAGAGGTATTCATGTCATAGAATAATAATCATAGAATCATAGAGCTGAAAGGGACTACAAGGTCAAGATGTTGAGAGAGAAAATAAAACTGCAAATTCTCTCTTCTTACTCCAAGCCCAAAGTCCTTTTACAGCCCCCTTTTGCATCTCATTGAGCCAGCACACAGTGTAAGTATTTCCATGTAAACAAGCAATAACAACACTCCTTAATAAAATACATACTAATACATAGTAATCAAATGGTCTGATATCGATATTACTAACCTTAAACAATTAAAGAAGAGAACAGCCTAGTGTCAGAGGCGCATAAGTTCACTCTGGGCCAGCCCAAAACACCAGGCATAGAGTAGCAGCTGAAAATTACATAGCTCCTCCAGCAACTGTAATGCCCCTTTTGCCAAAGAGATGTACTCTTTACCCACTATTCCACACAACACACCCAAAGCTGCAAATAAACTCCTGGCTGCAAGGAGGCTAATCTGAGGTCTTGAGGACATTTAATAAAACTCCTCTCACCACAGGGCAGGCTAGGAAGAACAAGAGCAGTTGTGGGGAGCCTTTCCTATTTATTTACCTTTTTTTTCATTGAACTTTGCTTTTGGAAATGGATTTATTTACTCAAGCACAACCCCTCAATTTTGGAGTCCTCTACCATGTCAAATAAGTGATAAACCCTTCCTTATAATGAAATTGAAGAGCCCTTGAAGCCTACTGGAAATAAGTGTCACATCAAAATGTCCAAGTGGTGGCTTTAGGTATAAATGCTATACAGTTTGAATGCAGCTGTATGGCAGTAAGCTCAGGATAATGCTAGAAACCATGGAGAAGGTGGCGAATGCCAAGTGCTTCCAGCAGAACTGCATCAAGGAAGACTGTGTGAAACTGCAAGGCATCTTCTTGACTTAAAAGACTGCCAACCCATAAGCGAAAAAGGACCAGAATTTTTGATCTGCTGCTGGCGAACCACAAACTTGTAGGCATAATGAGAACTGGAATGAGGTTTTAATTTGACCCAAAAATATGTTTTCTCCAAGCCACACCCACCTACCACATACTTGACATCAACTGGCCTTGTTCCACAGCTGCCTCACCCCTTGCTCCTGAGGAAGCTGTCATTTTTCCATCTGTGACCAGCAGAGAGGAGCCTGCCCTGCTCCTTGTTGATTGACTGAGAGCCCACCTGGGCTCAACCGCCAGGGGAGTTGAGGTTAAATCAGTTACTGGGCTGGTATGCCAGCTGAGACCCTACCTGCCTGCGCATTATCTCACCAGGGTGGTACATGCTCTGGTTATCTCCTGCTTGGACTACTGCAATGCACTCTACACAGGCCTTCCTTTGAAGGTGACTCAGAAACTACAGCTAATCCAGAATGTGGCAGCTAGACTGGTGACTGGGAGTGGCAAGCAAGGCCATATAACACCGGTCCCAGTACGTTTCTGAGCATAATTAAAAGTGTTGGTGCTGATTTTTAAAGCCCTAAACGGCTTCAGCCCAGTATACCTGAAGGCGCATCTCCACCTCCATTGTTCAGCCAGGACACCGAGATCCAGCTCCAAGGGCCTTCTGGCAGTTTCCTCATTGTGAGAAGTGAGGTTACAGTGAACCAGACAGAAGGCCTTCTCAGTAGCCATGCCAGTCTTGTGGAATGCCCTCCCAACAGATGTAAAGGAAATAACCAACTATATAACTTTTAGAAGAAGGCAGCCCTGTATAGGAAAGTTTTTAATGTTTGATGCTTTACTATGCCTAATATTTTTATTTTTTTGGAAGCCGCCCAGAGTGGCTGGGGCAACCCAGTTAGATGGGTGGTGTATAAATAAATCATTATTATTAATTATCATCATCTTCATCATTAGACAACACCAAAGAAGTTGCCCCCTTGGGGAGAAGTAATGTCCAGGGGACAGCAAGGACCACCCCTTAATATCTGGAGACTAGAAGATTAGGACAGGGAGTTAATCTCTCTCTCTGTGTGTGTGTGTTTGCTTAAAATATTGTAAATTGCTTTGAGTTGCAGGGACAAAAAGTGACTACCAAATTTAGTAAATAATATATAATGATAATATATATCATCAAGTGGGGGAGAGTTAAAGAAGCAGCTGCAAAGGAACCGTAAGGAGCTATAAAATATGCTCCCAGTTGCTCCTGGGAAAGCAGAACTTGTATTCAGCACCTTTGAAATTTGGCACCAAATGTAAGCCCAGCTGCTGGAATTGATGCTGTCTGGGATCTCCCCAGCAGAGTCAATTCCTGCTGGAATTGCACCATTCATCTGTGCAAGTTTGTGCAGGAACCAGACCACCACTCAGACAGCCTTCCTCTATAGAATGAACCTGGGAACAATGTGGCAACCTAGACACATTCAAAGGAAACAGCTTCCATTCTTTCCAAGCAGCATTCCCAGTGTAATCCCAGAGCAGGTAAAAGGGAGCCCAAGAGCAATAATGGCTCTCAAGCACCCTTTTCCCAAAAGGAACTAGATCACAGATGGTAGGGACAAAGTGCCAGTGACAAAGCCTGTCAAAAGTACTGCCAAAGGTAGATCTGAGGAAAATGTGGGAAATGATTGTTGTTAAAAAAATTGAAGTTATGATATTGAGATGTATAGGGCTTGATGGATTGTTTGAGTGAAAGACTTTGTTCCGATATGCGAGACTGGATGCCAGGCCAAGACCAGCCAGCCCCTATGGAAGGAAGAAGACTTGGCCAAAGAAGATAAAGAAGATTGGCAAAATAAATTACTGAACTATGCAGGACAAATTAAAAAAAGGGGGGGGGGACTGTTCAATGCATATTTTTTAAGCTTTGTGTATAGATTCTTACATTAGTATAACTTTTAAAAGTCACTTGTAATAGGATGAAGATGATTTTAAAACTGGATTGTTAAGTATATAAGGTTTTATGGGCATGCATGAACAAGTATATTATAATGGAATCAAGGGGGGAGTGTAGGGAAGTTGATCAAAAAATTATGCTTAAATTTGGTTATGATATTTTGTGTGGTTTTTCTTCATTTTGTTATATTTGGAAAATCAATAAAATGTTTTTCATATATATATATAAAGAGAGAGAGAGTGTGTGTGTGTGTGTGTGTACTGCCAAAGGCTGTTTGCCCCCAACTGAACCCAATTCCTCTTGTAAAGCACAAGAGTCAATGACACAGTATAGACTATGGACCAGACATAGTTTTTCCCAAATCAGTTTCTGCTATTTCACAAATGGATTTGGTGCATTTGTATTGTTTGTATGCTTTTTGCATATCAGCACTATATTTTTGAAAGAGTTGGTTTAATTATTTCAATGGATAATAAAATAAAGTGCTAAGAAAAATCCTTTGCATTTGCCAACTCTCATTCAGTATCACCATGCAAACACAAGATCTGATGCTGATTTGTCTGCAAGCAAGCACCAAAGGTCACCGGGGGAGGGACTGCCATCTTGTGCACACTGGACGAACCAGAGCAGAGGAGGGGATGTCTCAATCTCTGATCAGTCCTGTCATGTAAAAGACTTGGAGCCTGGAGACTCTGCATTCTGCTGGGGGGGGGGGGGAGAGAGAAAAATATTGGACTTATTACTACTGACTGACCACACAAGGCAGAGAAGCTCAAAGACTCTAGACCAGTACAGGCCCATAAGCCAACAATTTCCCTAGAGCCAGTGCTCACTGCGTGATGCAAAGGTCTCAGAAACTGGGCCTTCCCCCACCCTCTTCCTCCTCACCATGGAGACGAGAGTCCTGAACACATGAATCTCCCTCCACCTCCTTCAGAGGGGAAGGCTGTGATCTTGCACAGGGTTACCATGGAGCTCAAACAGTTGCATTCATTCATCAGGCTGGGGAAGCGTGGAGAGCTTGGCCTAGTGATTAAAGAAGAGGCCTGGGCACTGGGAAGACCTGACTACAACTGGCTCACAGTTTCTGAGAGGAGCCAAAGAGTCATTCCCACAAGGGACTATCACCACCCAGAAGGCTTCCCCAGGCACTTTCTGGCAGCTAAGCTGGCACTGCACAAGGCCACAAGCTTCACTTCCCTCTACAGCATTTGGGGGGCAATCCAGCTGCTTGAAACCTGAATGAAAGGTTCAATTACTTAAATCGCAAGAACCATTTCAACTTGACCCCAGACGTCACAGCCCTTAATGGCCTTCTGCCTTTTAAATGCAGATTTGAACTTTTCACCCAAGGTCGACAGCTGCTACTCTCCTCATCCCAGCAGGGACCAGGCGCCACTGGGCTTTTCTCCCCTTCAACCTCCCTCTAAGCAAGGAGCCCCCACTCCATCAGATGGATCTGCAAAGGGCTCAAAACCAAGCATGCAGCAGTACCATGTGTGGCGAGGCCCCGGGCCCCAAAGTTCCCCTTAGATAATAAACACACAGATACTAATATTTTGAGTTAATGGGATAAATAAGGCCACAACTTTATTGGTTACAGATGCGAGCAGTTTGGCTTAGGGACTGGGTGAAACTGACTATATCCTGACTCTTGCACGCCTGCAGGAAGTCTCTTAAGGGTCAACTACCAATAGGGGGAGCCCTATGATATACATCAATTGAGAGCATGCCCGGGGTCCCCAATGGGGTTGTGGCATGGCCTAGCCCACGCCCAGGCTTCGGACAGGATCCACACCCCCGGATCCCTTTAACAGGATACCCTTAATGAGGAAGGGCTGGCGGAGGCAACAACCTCTCCTCCCATGAACCAGGCTTACCCAATGCCTAACCGCCTAACGTTACAAAGTTGTGACGATTGCTACAAAGTAGGTTAAAACCAAATGGCTGGTGCCAATTTGCCAAGTGGGAAAATTCCTACCTGGCCCCAACAATAAGGTGACCGACATTAGTCCATAAAAGGTAAAGGTACCCCTGCCCGTACGGGCCAGTCTTGACAGACTCTAGGGTTGTGCGCCCATCTCACTCAAAGAGGCCAAGGGCCAGCGCTGTCCGAAGACACTTCCGGGTCACGTGGCCAGCGTGACATCGCTGCTCTGGCGAGCCAGAGCCGCACACGGAAACGCCGTTTACCTTCCCGCTGGTAAGCGGTCCCTATTTATCTACTTGCAACCGAGAGTGCTTTCGAACTGCTAGGTTGGCAGGCGCTGGGACCGAACAGCGGGAGCGCACCCCGCCGCGGGGATTCGAACCGCCGACCTTTCGATCGGCAAGTCCTAGGCACTGAGGCTTTAACCCACAGCGCCACCCGCGTCCCTGCACATTAGTCCATAGCAAGGCCAAATTCAAGCAACGCATAAAAAGAGGACTGGTGGGCTGGGTGATCCAACGAAGGAGGTGAAAAGAGGCCATCCTCCAGCTGCGATGCGATTTAAACAGCAGTAGCCACACCCCCTAACTAACCGGATTGGTCAACCGGGGGGGGCGTGACATGGCTAGGAGTCCTGATGACACGGGCGGAATCACTCCGCCCCCTGCCGGGTCACAGTGATTTCCCGGATGCCTTCCCACAACTCCCCCCCCCCCCCCAGGGAAGGGGAGTGGTCTTATGCCCAAAGGGTGAGAAATCAACAAACCTTACCATGGAAACCCCAACAGAAAAATGTAATGGCCAGAGAATAATAGATGAAAAATCAACAAGACCCTCCAACTTTGTTTCTCCAACAGTGGAGCAGAACCTCTTTATCAAAACAGCTCAATAGGACAAGGTACCATAGATTGTTCCACTATTGCCAAAGTCAGTCGTCTTCTCTCTCTGTCTCTGACTCTCTCTCTGATGTAAAAGCCCAGCACATGGCAAACAAAGGCCTGCCAAAAAGTAGGCTGAAAAGGCAACTCCAGCAAACTTGACAACATCCCTGACATAGTACTTAAAAACCCAAGGGCAGGTGTCTGACAAATTTCAGCAGGTAAGAGCTGATTCCAGGAAACTGGAATTCCAGCTGTCTAGGAAATGAGACAGAAAGCAAAAGGTGGCAGCTGAAAAGACAGCCAAACAAATGCTCAGCACTTCCTCAGAATCCAATAGATCTCCTCTTGCACTTCACAGAGAGATCCGTTCCAGGTCTGCTATAGATAAGGTCACACAATCAACCCCCATAACATGTTAGGCAGAAGCTGGCAGAAATGTAGACTTTTGGCCTGCACACAGTGATCAGCCCGGCGAATCATTCAGATCAGATTCTAGCCTCCCAAAGTGGCGAATGGCTGGCAGGGCAGCGTGAGAAGCCAAATGTGCAGAGCCCCCCAGAATAGTGCACCCGGGACCATCGCTCTGGCAGGTGCTCCCCCCACCACACCACTGCAGCTTGGCTCCAGTGGGGGGTCATTCTGGTGGCCAGGGCTGGGCTGGCACAGTGGGCTCTGTTCAAACTCCGCCCTGCGTCCCGGCAAACCATGCTACACTGCTGAAATCAGCCACATACACCCCTCCCACTGGTTTTAATACATTTTTGTCAAATCCCTCCACAGCCGGTCAACATTCAACTTAAGAGCACCTAGAGAGAAAAAGAGACCACATCAGAGGAGCTTTCATCCACCCTTCCATGCAGGGACCATTACCCACTCAACCCGCCACAGCAGAGGCACAACATGAGAGCCACTGGCATTCTTCCTATAGCAGGATTAACACAAGAATGTGCTTCTTCACAGAGAAAAGAAAGGGGGGTGTCTAACCTGCACAAAGCCCAGCAAGAACATATAATATGCCTAGGTTGCCAAAATGGAACGAAGGAAAGGGTGAAAAGCCAAACTCTGGGCTTCTGATGGGGGTGGAGAGCATCTTCCTCAGGCACTTAGATCCCTATTGTCTGTAAGGTAAACCCCCACCACCCCCTACCTTGAGTTAATCAAAACCAAGTTGCTCAGGAATGCAGCAGGACAGGTCTGTACTTCCAGACCTCTTTTGTCTTTGAGGGTGGGAGTCTGAAAAATACAATGTTGAAGGAAAACCAAGCCCTTCAAGGGTCTGCCCCTACCACAAGCAGAGAGAGGGAAGAGAAATTCCTTCAGAGTGCCTGCCAGCTGCGGGGCTCAGCATTACAGAGGCACCCACAAGAAGGAATAGGTGCCACTCTTTCCTTGTCATGATCAGGATACTGGCAACCCTCTAGCCACAAACTCTTGATATGGAGCAGCAAATAAATAAATGCTGCTCCCCGAGTCCTCCAGTTGCCTCCCTGTACCTCTAACCACAGATGCAAGGAAGGCCTGGGACATAGGAGCTACTTTGGAGATGCCAGACACAGCAGGCTGGACAGTGAAACACGCCTTTCCCTCACACTCTCAACACAAACTTCTCCAAACAGGCAAAGTGTGCCCTGTAGCTCTCTCCCTCTCAAACAAAGGGGGGGGGGATTCATGTCAGCACAGATTGGAGAGCGCTGCCAGCTCAGTCTCTGCTGCTCCCTGCCTGCAACAGTGAAGCCACAGCCCAGCCCTACTTTTCAATAGCAAAAACAAAGGCTTAAAAAAAAAATCTCACTGATTAAGTAACTGTAAAAAAATACTTTGCTGCAGAATAGGAGGAAGACTCAACACTCTCTAGGTACAAACTGCAAGAGCCAGAAAACTTTGGACTATCTGGAAAATTGTGTCCCCATTGCTTTCCCCAGCCAAAGAATGCTTGGAGGGGACTCTAGAAATATACAAGTTGTGGCCTTCGATCCAAGCAAGAGCAAATGGACTCCTAACCCCCATGCATAGAAAGGAAACAAAAAAGGAGGAAGAGTTTTCCCTTCCTAACTGGATCCTGACCCAAGTAACAGCCCATTCCTTCTACACATCAGTCACAAGAAAACTGAATGAAATACAATACTCATAAACATGCAATCTTAATATCATTTCCTTTAAAAATTACTTTTGCCAGAAGTCATCTTCATTTGGAAGCAGCTCAAAGATGCACCTCTCTCAGTAGCACAACCTATTCTGCCACTTGGAAGAAAGTTATTACTGGACATTCTGCAAACTGGATATTCTGCAAACATCCTGTGGAAACAACAACAAAAAGTATGTCCTCTACCATTGAGGTTTGCATTTTCAGAATGATAGGTATGCTCAAGGTGCACACTAGCCGGCCTTATACAGAGGCAAGCCATTTGTCCATCCACCCCAGTCTACTGCAAGTGGCAAAAGGGTATCACAGTGGAGAGCTGCTAAGTGGAGATGCCAGAGTTGGAATATGAGACCTTCTGCACACAAGCACATGCTCCAGGCCCTTCCACTGATTTTTCAAAAGTAGACTAATGCTGAAAGAACCCTGAAGCATGTCCAAGCAACAAACAGCATGATTGGCTTCAGAATCGCAGCTGCTCCTGTCCAAAGAAAATCTGAGGGGGAGCAATCTAATAACTGGGGGTGATAAGGAAAGGACAATTATACAGCTGCCTCCTCCCCAACCATTTCTTAAGGACCAACTATTGGGCAAGGGCTGGGTGGCAGGGAGTGGTGACCTGAGTAAATGCCTGCTCAACCTTGGCATTCTTCTTGTAAAATTCCCTGCTCTGGAGGGGAGTTCCGCTTTGCTGTTTACTGAAGATTTTGGTACCTCCTAATGATGTTGTTAGAAGGGACGCGGGTGGCGCTGTGGGTTAAAGCCTCAGCGCCTAGGACTTGCCGATCGAAAGGTCGGTGGTTCGAATCCCCGCGGCGGGGTGCGCTCCCGTTGTTCGGTCCCAGCGCCTGCCAACCTAGCAGTTCGAAAGCACTCTCGGGTGCAAGTAGATAAATAGGGACCACTTAATAGCGGGAAGGTAAACGGCGTTTCCGTGTGCGGCTCTGGCTCGCCAGAGCAGCGATGTCACGCTGGCCACGTGACCCGGAAGTGTCTTCGGACAGCGCTGGCCCCCGGCCTCTTTGAGTGAAATGGGCGCACAACCCTAGAGTCTGTCAAGACTGGCCCGTACGGGCAGGGGTACCTTTACCTTTAATGATGTTGTTTAATTGTGTTTTTGAATATTTTAGATGAACCCATTTAGTAGAATGTATTGTCTTGGGATTGTTCTGAAGTAATGAGGTTTTTGTGATTTTAACATATTTTATTTGTTGTTGCATATTTTACACTTTTATTTGTGAATCTGATTTTGGGTGAAGAACTGTATATTAAGGCGGGGGAATATACACACATATTTAAAAAAAGCCCAAAGCAAAGATTGGGAACGGGACGGGACTACTCAATCACCTAAATAATATGTACCATTTTTATGAGGAAGCACATAAAGGCCAATGCTTTCCAAGGTATCAAGTACCTGCAACCATTTAGCTGTCTCTCCTAATCCAGGGCAACACACTACAGATACAGATAGATAGATGGAGGGATAGATATAGATATACTCTTTCTCTCTCTCAAAAACTAAACCCTCCATAAACTCCAGCCATGCTTGAAAGCTCAGTGTGTTAAACACACACACACACACACACACACCCCAATAGTTGCAAGAGGGTGACAGGAGGAGCTTCCTGCAAACCACCTCTCATGTGTTCAGGGCTTATCCCTATCTACCCTCAGCCTCACTGTGGTAGATACATATCTTTATAGAGCCAGAAAGGGTTGGAATAAAAAGAAACCAACCCTTTCCCAAAGCTGTAGGAAGCAAAAAGAAAAGCACCAATTAACTCAGCAGCAAGTTGTTAGTATTTGCATATAAATGCAGTCACAAATCACTACAAACAAGCTAGGACAAGTCAAGGCTATTAGCATATACAAATCTACTCTGGACAGTAGCTCTAGGTGGGTCATTGAAAGGAGGCAGCCTGCCAACTTCCTCAAAAGGGAGGGAGGGAGGGGGAGGGACTCACATCTGTGCAAACAGAAGCACAAGGCAATTGCACAGGATACCAAGAAGAGGAAAAGTACCGGTACAAAGAGGGCTGGGACATATGATTCTATACCTCAACAGACTAGCCTCTATACGCCAAGCACCAAAATGGGTTTGAGAACGGCTACAACCCTTCTATTTTGGTTGCAACAGATTAGCCAGGCTACTCTGCAAAAACAGGAAATGCAAGATTGGGAGAGCTTCTGCTGGGGCAGGACTAGGCAAGAATTCCCTACATGGCAGTTTCTCCGGAAAGTGTTCTACAAATTCATTTCACCATCAGAAGGTGAAAAGGTGGTCATGAGGAATAGACAAAGCTAAGTTGTGATGAATAAAGCAGTCAGAATCTTGCTAATCTTGTAATCACTAGTAAGCATATTTCTATTCTATTCCATTTTTTTAATTCTATCACTGCTATTTGCCCAAGTGATTAGTTCCCCCCCCCCAAAAAAAAGTACACCTTTTGACCACAGACACCAAATCTACTGATTCACTGGGCTCTCCATAGGTTGTAGGCAAGTCCCAACCCTTGCCTCAGGCTTCCAGAGACAGCTGGTTCCATTTTGCAGGTGGCAGCATAACATGAAGCTCACAGTCCAAAGGGAAACCTGGTGCTGATCACAAAAGCAGTGTTGTTTCAGACTTGATATTTAAGGGATGGGGTGCCCTAAAGTTTTCAGAAAAAGCAAAATTCCTATCATCTTACCTGGTATAATCTTACCAGTGTAAGCACACAAAAACACGGATGATAAAGCCTCTCACTGAGTTCTCTAGGTTTTGCTTTTTAAATCCTCAACCCAAGGATGCTTATTGTCAGGACAGCAGAAGACAGCACACCTTTGCCAGGTAAGAGTGTGTTGGACTCCTGTGTTTTTCCTAGAAACAATCACTTCCACCATTTAGAGCATGAGTGGAAATAATGTCGACTGGGATCTACTGGTAGTTTTCTGGGTGATTTGCAATAGCTCAGCTAAGAATCCCACCTGTTTAAGAGTGGCAACAAATGACTCCAAACCACCCTAAATTAAACTGTAGAAATGGATGAGGCTTGGAATAACAAGGTGAGAAGATGGTAAGCTTAGCTCACTTCCGGTGACAAAACAAGGTTGTATGCTCAGCACCTGCACAGAGGCACCATCTACTTTGATTTCAACTTTGTTTTTTGCACATGGCTCCAGTTGATGGCTCTTGGGACTCTGGTACATCCCACAAGCCTGGGCTCTGTTCTCTCTTGCTTTAGAGGCAGCGACGGGAGGATACAGTTTGCCTGGTCCTGAACTGCAATTATTTAAAAGCTAAATTGGGAAAAAATTGGAGTCAGATTTTTTTAGTTTGCTCTGAACAAATTTTACTTATATAGAAAGATGTGTATAAAAAAGTCATGGCAGTTAACAGGTTAACACAGTATAACTAGTAACTCACAAACATATCAATAACAAAACCAATCCTAGTAAAACTAACAGCAAGATCTAATGCATCAAAACAAAATCAGAACAAGCATCATCAGCAGAAATTAAAGAGATTCTGGAAAACAATATCCTTCAACTGGCTCTGCAAGAAAAGCAGGGAGGAAGTTGAAACAAACTGCTTCTGCAACAGAGTTTCAGAATGTCAGGGCCACCACAGAAAAAGTCCTGTTAATTGCAGAGGTTCGCCTAACTTCTTCATATACAGTGGGTTGCGAATGTGATCCGTGCGGGACGCACAGCCGCAACCCGCAGCGGCGCGTCTGCGCATGCATGGGTTGCGATTCGATGTTTCTGCACATGCGCAAAGCACGATTTAGCGCTTCTGTGCATGCGTGACTGTCGAAACCCGTTCCAGTACTTCCGGGTTTTGGCGGTCCGCAACCCGAAAAAACGCAACCTGAAGCGTCTGTAACCCGAGGTATGACTGTAGTGGAAAGTAGAGCTGGACCTCCTTAGACATCTTAAGAGTCAGAAACTCACATGGAAGGAGACATTCCCTGAGAAAATCAGCACCCATAACCAGCACTTTGAACTGGGCATGGAAACTAAATGGCAGTCAGTTGAAGGGGAAATATGAACAAACTGATCTGCCCTTTTCAATAGGCAGCCTGTCACATTCCTCAATAGCCAAATTATTGAATCCAGGTTGGATTGCTGTAATGCATTCTCTATAGGGCTGCCTTGAAGTCAAAATAGAAACTTCAATTAACTCAGAATGCAGTTGCTACAATGTCAACAAGACCCAGGAGGTGGGTTCTTATCCCACCCACTTCATTGGCTTCCTGTTCACCTCCAGGCTCAATTAAAATGGTATAGGACTCAGATAGCTACTAGACCATCTTCTCTCATATCAATACACCCGTGTGCCAAAATGCACATCCAAGAGCCTTCTCTGGATGTGTCCTCCATCTGAAGTAAAGCAGGTAGCAAATAAAAGAGTGCTTTTCAGGATTCGTTAACTGTCCCAAGGGAGGCTTACATGGCTCCTACTTTGCTGTCATTTCAGCACTAGGCAAAGAACCTTTAAAGCATTGCTGACTTCTAGTTTTTAATTTTTGTAAGCTCCAGTGGTTTATAACCGACTGGAGCTCTTGTTCTGTGCTGTTGCATTATTTTTTCAAACTATGTTATTATTTATTTATTTAAAATATTTTATAACACTTATCCTTTTAAAATTACAAAGGATACAACTGGACAGCACAATGTAAAATTACAATAAAATCAACATGTTTATAACAACCACCATAAAGTAGTAAATCCAAAGCAAACAGATTAGGAACAAAATGGTGCTAATTGACAGCAAAAGCTTGGGAAAGCAAAGGAGTTGTCAGGAGGCACTGAAATACCATCAATGTGGGGGTTGCTGTAACTCAAACAGAATATGGTTCCTACGCAAGGGCGCCACAACAGAAAAGGCGCTCTAGACTGTTTGCACTTTTACAATTTAAAAATATTTATAGGCCACCATTTAGAGCAGTGGGTTATGAAAGTGTGGGCTGCAGCCCCCTGGGGAGTGGTTTGTTTATCTAGGGTGGCACTAAGAGGCAAGGGAATCACAGGGAATGATTCAAACTTCAAAAAGCTGGTATCACTGGATCAGGTTCATCTATTTTGTTGAATTAAAATTAACAGTTTTAATTGGATTTTGAATAAATATGCAATTATTTGTTACCGTTTTGAATCTCATTGTGTTATTTTCTGCCTTAGCAGGTTGTCCAGACAGCTTTACTCAATAATGCTTTTTACAGGGTGGTGGCACTGAGGACGAGTTTATGGAACCAGCAACTGGCCCATCAGCTGTAGTTTCCAAACCATATTCAGAGGCAGAGCTACATATGTGTTGCAATATTCTAACCTAGAGATTACCAGAGCATAGCCAACAGTAGTTAGGTTACTCCTGTCCAGATTAGGGGCACAGCTGGGCCACCAACTGAAGCTGATGGAAGAGACTCCATGCCACTGAAGCCACTGAAGCCTCAAGCAACAGCAAAGGATCCAGAAGTACCTCCAAGCAACGTACCTGCCACTTCAGAGGGAGTGTAACCCCCTCCCAGCCATCCAGTCTAGGCAACCACCCACTAGCAGTGTTTCAGTCTTAACTGGATTGAGCTTCAGTTTTGTTGGCTCTCATCCAGTCCATTATCCAGGCAAAGCAACGGTTCAGCACATCCACTGCCACACCTGCAGATGTAAAGGAGAAATAGAGCTGTATGTCATCAGCACATTGCTGACAATGTACTCCAAAACTCCACTCAGTGGTTTCATGTAGATGTTAAACAGCATAGGGTATAAAATTGAAGCATGAGGAACCCCGCATTGAAGGTTCCACAGGTCTGAAGAGCACTCCCCAAGCATCACCCTCTGGTAATGATCATCTAAGTAGGACCAGAACCACACAAAGCAGTGCCTCCCATCCCTAACTTGGACAGCCACTCCAGAAGTATATCATGGTCAATGGTATCAAATGCCACTGAGAGGTTGAGGAGAATTAAGAGGGACACATTTTCCCTGTCTCTACCCCAACAGAGGTCATCATACAGGGTGACCAAAGCAGTTTCTGTGCCAAAACCAGGCCTAAACTCAGATTGAAATGTTTCTACCAAAAGCGCCTAGATCTGTTTCTATCAAAAGCACCCTAGATCTGGTCCACGACCACCGATGCAATAACCTTGCTCAAGAAGGGGAGATTAGCAACTGGTTGGTAATTTTAGATTTTCCAAGTCCAGGGAGGATTTCTTAAGGAGTGGTTTCACCACTGCCTCCTTCAAACGGGTAGGGATCACCCCATCTTTCAGGGAGGTATTAATCACCTCTTTGGCCTAGCCAGCTGTCCCCTGCCTGCTACTTTTTTTTTTTTTTAGCCAAGAGAGGTAATGGTCCAGAGCACAACTGGTTGCCCTGACTGAAGCATGCACCTTGTCCACATCTTCAAGCCTTACCAACTGAAACTCATCAAACACAACAGGACTGGACTCTAGACACCATTTGATATTCATCTGCTTTAACAGCGGAGTCAAGATCCCAGTGGATGCAAGTGATCCCCCCCCCCTCAAAATGCTTTGGAAACAGGTCACAGCAAGCTGCTATCAGTTCTACTGCCTCCTTCAGGCCAGACTGTAACAGGCCCCATACTACCCAGAAAAGCTGTCAAACAGCACAATGAGGGTGCAATGGCCTCATTGCCAGTAGGTAGATTTGATGATGAGCTTTCACCAGCATTTGATTGCATTTTCTTCCACTCACATTCAAGCCATCTCCAGGCCTGTTTCCTCACTCTAAGCTCTGGAGTATACCAGGGAGCAAAATGGGCTCCACAAAGCAGGAGAGCCTACTTAGCACACTGTTGCCTTTCGGGGATGAGGTGTGAGGGCTCTAGGACCCTGTCAGAGCCTCACACCTCCTTCCCAAAGCTCAGCACCTCACCTATCAGGCTTTGGGAAGGACTGGGGGGGGGGGGGCTGTCAAATTTTAGCCTCATACTCCCCATGTATGGGTTCAAGGTTGAAGTACTATTACAGCCCACTTGGTATGAAAACTTGGACTGCCCTGCTCTAGATCCCTGCATTTCCTGCAACAAGCAGGGAGCAGGATTAGATGGGCTACAAGGCTTCCTTCAGCTTTATGATTCTATTCTTTTTATCTGCAATTCACTTCTCAGAATAGAGAAGGATGCACCCAACCCTAAGTCCTTGTTTATGTCTCGGTAACTACTGCTGGTTAGCTCTCCAAGCCCTTCAAAACTTTTCTCTATGGCACATCCATTCAACTTTCACACAACTGAAATTCTCATGTGCAGTCAAGTCTGAACCACCACAATACTGAGCTAATGGAAGCAAGGGGGGGGGGGATAATTTAACTGCAAGATCAAAGATCAGAGGCAGCAAACAGTGGCTGGGTAGAAAAAGAAAACAGCATGAAATGAAAATCCTGCCATCCCTACTGCCACTTCACCATGCATAAACACCAACCCAACTCCTGTGACAAGGCCCAAGCTCTCTCTCCCCCCCCCCCCCCCGGCCACAAACAAGCTTTATTTGGCATAGCATCAGCCTTCCAGGAGACAGCAACATTCAAAACCACACATCTGAGACGTTTTTGCTAAGAGAGTGCTGCAACCAAATGAAGGCCCAGAAAGATCAGGTTCTTGCACAGGCCTAGGACAGACAGCCAATGAGATGTTCCCAGGCACACAGATGTCCCCCCTAGTCTGCAAAGCAAGGCAGCCGTCCCACATGCCACCTTGTCGTAATAACTGGAAATGATGGGAACTGACACCCCCCTCCCCATTGTTTTGGGAAAGAAAGTTCTTTGATTGAGGCTAAAGGCAGAAAGGAAGAGTGTTTGTCCTGAGGCCCAATGATGCAGAAGTTACATGCTTCAAAATTCCCAGAGGAAGCTGCTGCCTCTCTGGAGGCTCTTACATTAAAGGCATTTCATTAGTTATTGTGTATCCCACCCTAGAAAAACGGGCAACAGCAGGGCGGTGAGGGATAGAAGAGTTGCTCAACCCCAAGTCACATTGATAAACTTTGCAGACTTTCAGATAAATGGTACAGTGGTACCTCAGGTTAAGTACTTAATTCGTTCCAGAGGTTCGTACTTAACCTGAAACTGTTCTTAAGCTGAAGCACCACTTTAGCTAATGAGGTCTCCTGCTGCTGCCGCGCCGCCGGAGCACAATTTCTGTTCTTATCCTGAAGCAAAGTTCTTAACCTGAAGCACTATTTCTGGGTTAGCAGAGTCTGTAACCTGAAGTGTATGTAACCTGAAGCGTAGGTAACCCGAGGTACCACTGTACTTTCAACTGCCTGGGGCCCTTTCTCCTTCTTAGAAAGCTCCCCCCACCTCAAACTGTACCCTCCAAAGAAATAGTTTCAACTAACATGACACGTCTCAAATCAGGTTTCTTGCTGTTGCCATCACATAGCACTACCTATGCTTCCTGACTGACTCTGACACTAGACTAAGCCACATGTCCCACAAAACTGAGGAAGGCTTGCTTCTGTGGGGGTAGAATGTAGTTTTTTTACCTCTATGTAAAGAAGGAAAAAGTTGTCCCAACTCTCAAATATACTTTGGGGGGGGGGGGGACTACAAGAAGTTGACACAAAAGGAAGCTTTTCAAAATTCAGGAACAGTCACTGAGTCAGTCATCTCTAAAACAGGCCCAGAGAAAGGAGACGATCTAGGAAGCATGGCAGCTGACAACCACATAGCAGCTAGCCCTGCCCTCCCCAACCACAAGCTGAACTGGGCAGACACTCCACAGCCCTCACCCAATCCAAGCAATCTCCTACCCTACAGTTCCCTGCTAGTTCCCTCCCAAGAGACCTAAGGCAACAGATATCAATGAGGGCACTCTATTCAGAAGAGCCATGTATTACCCCCACTCCCTAACCCCCCCCCCCCATGTTCATTTCAGAGAAACTGAACAGAGTACAAACTCTAAGGGGAAGTGCCCCATACCTCCTGAAGAGAATGTTCATGTGTGCAAGAGCAGGGCCCTCACCTCTACTTGGCAGGATACCTCTGTCCAACATGGGGGAGGAGCGTGCTTACTCTCTTGCAGCAATTGCTTTTAGTGAGCAAATGAAATGTCTCTCAACAAAAACTTAAGAAGAGAAAGCACAACAAAGTCTGGAACAGGGCCATATGACTTCATTACACTGGACCCACCTTGCAGGAAAATATGTGTGAACAACACAAAGGTAAATCACCTAATCTAGACCCCTAAAGAAGGGCCCCTTTTCACTGTGACGTTCCTGTGGAGTCCTGCAGCTCACAATACTTCCCTCTTGTGATCCAAGATTGTGTGAGGTGTCAACCTACACAAATCCAGCAGGGAGGAAAAAACAAAAAGATTTTTGCAGTTCCATCATCTCATGTCAGAATCTTTCACTGAAATAGAGGCTGTCCTGCTTTCTAATATATAACTAAGTTATTAGACTGGAAGGTATTATAGCGATGATTCTCCAGGCATTGTACAGAACCCAAAAGTGCCAACAGTGTACCTGGATGCACCCCATGCCACTTCCAGGGCGTGCAGACTGCCTAGTCCCCTACTGGCACTCTATAATTGTCAAACCACAACAGCACTAAAGCAAGGAAGAGCAGAGGTGCATTTATCAAGGGACGCAGGTGGCGCTGTGGATAAAACCTCAGCGCCTAGGGCTTGCCGTTCGCATGGTCGGCGGTTCGAATCCCTGCGGCGGGGTGAGCTCCCGTCTTTCAGTCCCAGCTCCTGCCCACCTAGCAGTTTGAAAGCACCCCTAAGTGCAAGTAGATAAATAGGTACCGCTTTATAGCGGGAAGGTAAACGGCGTTTCGTGTGCTGCGATGGTGCTGGCTCGTCAGATGCTGCTTCGTCACGCTGGCCACGTGACCCGGAAGTGTCTCCGGACAGCGCTGGCCCCCGGCCTCTTAAGTGAGATGGGCGCACAACCCTAGAGTCAGACACGACTGGCCCGCAAGGGCAGGGGTACCTTTACCTTTATATAGTTTCTTATGCTGGTGTTTAGACGCTTTTGTCTTGTTTGGGACTGTATTCAACAGACATCCTAATAGCCTATTTGCTCTCCAGCTACTTTTGAGCTTTGCCCACAGGCTCAAGGCTCCCAAGACCTATACCTATTTTTCTAATCATAACAAACCCACAGATTCATTGCCAGAACCAGCTACTCTGACCACAAAGGTGATCCAAGGTGACTTGAGCACCGCTGGGAAATATATATTCTTCCCCTCCCATCAAAATAAAGATCAATTAAACTACAGCTTCAAGTATCTTTTACTTAATGATTCCCCTGAAAAAGCCCCATAAGAGTAGAAATAAGGGTGGCTGGCCTAGAGAGATGAAAGAGGAAGGGCGACATGACTCCTTTATTAGGAGGCCAGAATCCACAGTTAATACAAAAAGGAAACTTGTGCTGCTCTGACTCCAAAACCATTTTTTCAGGCCACTCAAATGTTCCCTGAGGGAGAAATCTTGGGAATTACAGCTCCAGCTGATGAAGTCACTGGAGATGGGCAGGGCCCTTAAAAAAAAATGTAGATAAGGATCATTCTCAGTTACAAGTGTGGGTTATGCAGCAATGTGGGACAGGAAAAAAATCCAGTGCTTAATTTTTCCATAGAATTTTTTTAAAAGCATTTATAAACTGCTTACTTTTTTAAAAAATCTCTAAGCAGTACACAACATAAATACAATCAACAGTATCACTAAAACAAAAATACAGCATAAAACTGGTAAAACAGTAGTCTTAAAGCATATAAAAACAAAAAAAAAAGGAATTCGAGGAATTCTAACAATTAAAAACAAGTTCTGATTCCAAGGTCACAGAAAGCCGGGGGTGGGGGTGGGATATGTGTTTAACAAGAAAACTGAAGCAACTGCTGGTTGCTGCTTCACATAGAGAGGTGAGAAGCACGTGTTGTAGTTCAAAGGCAACAGCAGAAAATGCATATTTGGAAGGTCACTACCCTATGATATGCTATAGGGTACACTACCCATGATAAGAATTTCTCCAGATAATCTAAGTGTTTTACAGGTCTACATGCGACATTTTAGGTAACCTTGTCCAGAACTGTTCATTATACGTTAACAAGAAGACATTGAACATGGCTGATCGGCAGCCACTGCAGTTTCCTCAGCATAGATGTAATATGTGCACATCCAGGTGCCCCACTCAACAAGCTGGTTATTGAATTCTCCACCAGCTACAAACCATATCCAGGTGCTTTTGGACGAAACTGATTTTCTGGATCCATTTCAATCAGGGTTTAGGCCCGGTTTTGGTACAGAAACTGCTTTGCTCACCCTGTATGATTACCTCTGTCGAGAGACAAGGAAAACATATCCCCGTTAATTCTTCTCAAACTCTCAGCGGCTTTCGATACCATCAACCACGGTATCCTTCTGGAGCATCTGTGTGAACGAAGGGTGGGTGGCACTGCTTTGCGGTGGTTCCAGTCCTCCTTGGATGGTTGTTCCCAGAGGGTGTTGCTTGGGAATGCTTTTTATAGCATATATAACCCAAGGTACCACTGTACTCTGGTAACCTCAAGGATAGATTTCTGCAATGCGTTATATGTAGGGGCTGCCTCTGAAGACAGTTCAGAAACTTCAACTAATGCAGAATTCGGCAGCCAAGTTGCTCACCAGAGCAAGACAGTTTGTGCATATTACACCGATCCTGGTTCGACTGCACTGGCTACCAATTAGCTTCCAGGCCCAATTTAAAGTGCTGGTTTTGACCTATAAAGCCTTAAACGGCTCAGGACCGCAATACCTCAAAGACCACCTCTTTCCATATGAACCTACCTGGACCCTGAGATCACCTTCTTAGGCCCTTTGTGTACATCCTCTCTGAGAGGTCCAGAGGGTGGCAACGGGCTTCTCTGCAGTGGCTCCCCATCTGCGGAATGCTCTTCCCAGGGAAGTTTGCCTGGCGCCTTCATTATACACCTTTAGGCACCAGGAAAAAACGTTCCTTTTTAACCAGGCCTTTGGTTGATTTGATTATCATCCTATGCCCTCTTAAAAAGTGGGGGGGGGGGGTATTGAGTTGTTTTTATTTTGATTATGTATTTTGTGGTTTTATATTTTGATTTTATTCTATGAACCACCCTGAGACCTCCGGATATAGGGTGGTATATAAATCATCATCATTATTATTATTATTATTATTATTATTATTATTATTATTATTATTATTTATTCCAGACCAATTCCAAGGGAAGCCCCACACTAAATTAATCTAATGTACTCTACCTATTCATAATAATTTTCCATTTCACAATTTTAAACTGATAATGAATAGATTTTAATAGCAAATACAGTAATAGGCAAGCTTGGCAGCTTGAAAATTGCTAGCTTTGTTTACTGAATACAGGATACCAGAAACTTTTCTTATTCAAAATTCACTGCAAAATCCCACATTTCTGGTTGTACATACCCATGACTGGTGATATACAGACACTTTGGGTCATGGAAATTTCTCCCATGCACCACAATAGCTACAGTTAATGCTCTAGTCTACTGTAGTGAGTGGTTGTCTATACATCCCTAGCAGCATATTCCACACTACATTCAGTTGTATGTATGAAACCAGAGTGGCTGCTACTGATCTTCCCTTCCTTACAAAATCCAGGCACCCTGCCCCATATGCATAGAATGTTTCAGAAAGAAAAGCAGGTGAGGTACTTCTCATGCCCAACAGCATACACAACCCAGGCATCTGAGGATCCATGCTTATAAAAAGTAAGTTCACAATACTCCATTATGCCTAGCATAATCCATCCATATTTCACTCAGGTCAAAAACCCCGTTTGGCAGACACACACACACTTGCGCGTGCACACACGGGGGGTGGGGGGTGGGAGCCTTAATGGTACCCTTCTGAAGGCTTCACCCAGGGCAAAAAAAACCCCAGCTAGCCCCCGCCCCGCCCTGTAGCTACGCGATAGCCACACACAGCAGGTCCAGACCACATCTGTCAGAGTGTTAATGGGGACTTCTCAAAATATGTTACATCCCTACTTACAGAACTGCATAGACTTTAGACTGCTGATGACCTCTAAGGCCAGGATACCTAAAATACCACCAACTCCCATATGGATCCTTCTATGTGTTGAGGTCATAGTTAAAGGCCATGGTCTGTAACCAGAGCAAGGGCCTTTTCTGTTCTGGTGCTATCCTTTGGAATCCCCACCCCAGCAAGGACCACCTGCCTCCCCTTTCTTTTAGTTAGCAAGTGAAAACAACCACATTTAATGTGCCCTTGAAGCCAAGTGGGGGAATAAATTTATTGAGGAAGAGGCATGCTGTTTGCATGACTGTATTTTGTTGGCCAGCTTTGCTATTGAGAATAAAGATAGTAAGCATTTCTCACCAAATTCAACACCAAGACTACTACCACCATCAACAGCTACTAAGCCCATAGGCAGGGCAGAAAGACCAGTCCTTCCAAATGAGCACAGCTCTGGTAAAAAGGTAAAGGGACCCCTGACCATTAGGTCCAGTCATGGCCGACTCTGGGGTTGTGGCGCTCATCTCGCTTTATTGGCCGAGGGAGCCGGCGTACAGCTTCTGGGTCATGTGGCCAGCATGACTAAGCCGCTTCTGGCGAACCAGAGCAGCGCACGGAAACGCCGTTTACCTTCCTGCCGGAGCGGTACCTATTTATCTACTTGCACTTTGACGTGCTTTCGAACTGCTAGGTTAGCAGGAGCAGGGACCGAGCAACGGGAGCTCACCCTGTCGCAGGGATTCAAACCGCCAACCTTCTGATCGGCAAGTCCTAGGCTCTGTGGTTTAACCCACAGCGCCACCTGTGTCCCTTACAGCTCTGGTAGGGACCAGCTAACATGGAATACCATCCCTTGCTGAACTCAGAGATGAGAATGACCCAACTCCTCCTCCTCCTCCATTGCTGCTCCTGATCAACTAATGCACAGGCTGGACTGTGAAGCCAGTCCTGGTCCTACTTTGCCTGGTAGCTGTTTCCACCAGCCTTAAAAGCTGCTTATGCCAGACTGGAGAATAGCAGGACTAGGTTTCAATAACTGGCTTATCAAGTCCAGGATTACATCTGATCTTAGAGCAGAAATGAGCACTGCTACTTGTGAAGCCTCTCTCTACCACCCAGACACATTTGTCAAATTTCACAGGAATGAAATAAAATAGACAAGTTGAATGCTGGCAATGAGGTTTTAAAGGGCTTTTACTGTGTAGCAGGGGCTGCTGTCTCACACACAGAAGACAGCACAGTAACTGACAACTGAAATGTCAGGTTGTGTGAAAGCATCCGTCACAAACAGCCCTGTAGTGTTATAGACAAATGCTATTAGTACATAATCAATTTCCACTGCAGGTTCCCGCAGTAGCTACAATATACCACCTTCTCAAGAGAAATTTGATGCACCAGAGTGAAGACAGACAACAAGCGTTCATCTAAAACTGATCCAAACAACCACGCTAGGGACAAGGCCAAAAACTTGAATTTTCAAGGTTGATGAGTACTTGAAAATATGAATGGTAAGAAGGCAAAAGAATTTACAAGAAAGGTGTCAGTTTAGCAGGATAGAGTAAAGTCAAAAGGAATCTGACAAAGCGAAATTTGCAGCAGGCTATAGCTATGAACACAAACACACACACACGCTTGATGACTGGTCTGTCACCCAAGTCACCACAAGCTGGAGGTTGGCACCTGAATTTCCTCTTTTCTAGACCTGTACCATTGTGTGGAACATATAGCTGAGATGTGCCTGAGAACACTGCTGCCCAAGTGTGGTCTTCCTGAGGCCCAAACTGCCTCCCCTAAGAGCTTTATGTAAATTGAATCAGGCTCTCAATTTGCTAGCATGCAATGTGGGGGGGGGGGAGAGAATCACATTAGACATCAACAAAGCAGAAGGTTAATTTGAAGCTCCCAGCCCTGCTGCTCCTCTGCTCATCTCTCCCTCAGCGCCTGCTCTTCTTGCTGTGCAAAGCCTGACATCTACAGTTCTGTCTGGCACAGTGAGGGGCTCTGATACAAGGATGGTGGGTACACAACAATCAAGGGCTCCTTCAGCAAGCATGTGCTTTCGCTCACAAAGCCAACCGGGCTCTACGAAACAGGACAAGGGGCCTCAAGTCTCCCCAGCCTATTTAGTCCTCAAATTTACCTTGGGTTGTGGAAGCTTTAGAGCATCAGTCACCCTATTTTGCATCGGCAGAATGCCCACTGCCCACCTTCTTTTTTAAGAGGATAAGGGCTCACCCCTCCCATTCAGAAGACACTCCCAAATGCTCTTACGGCTCATCAGCGCTAAACTAGAAGACCTCTAACGATTCTCCTGACACATTCCCTTCTGCAAGCCATTGTCATATGCAGTCTGCTTCTTGCCTTTCTCTACAAGTCCAACCAGCCTCTTGACACACTCCCACACACAAGAACTACTGTGCCTGGAGAGACACTTATTCATCCAATGCAGGTCTCTGTCCATTTCTACAGAACTCAGTAAGAGAATAGCAGTAATGCACCTGGCTTAAGGAGCAGGATAAAAACTGGTATATTTTTGCAACAGTTGACTTAGGGTTCAAAGAAGCATCAATTTTACACCTTGAGCAACAGAGACGAACTCTTAACCACCAGCTGACTGATACATACATCATACACTACATTCTCTTCTCAGAGGTCTCTCATGTCCTTCTGATGGAGTAAGAAAGCTCAGGGGGAAACTAAGCAGACCACAAAAAGAGCTCAGGCAATGAGTGAGCAACACCCAGGACTATATCTAAGAACAGATTTTCCAGGGCACAACTAGCACTATTAAGGAATGTCCAGAAATTCAGCAATCTACAGGATTTTTCTGAGAACTCTTTTCCAACCCTACCCCAAATTAGAATATGCATCCAAACCCTTATCAAACTGAAATGCCTTCTGAAAAACAAACACCACAAAATCCAAGGATTAGAGCTATACGTTCTTCAGCCACTTGGGAACGAAACTGTGCAATTAAGGGTGATGTGAAATTTAACTGTGCAGCTTTAATGTTTAGTTAACTAGGTGCTTTCTGCAGTTTGACAACACTATCCAAACAGCTGACCAAGATCCCCAAATCATTAAAAGGATGAATTCAGAAGCTAACCACCAACAATTCCCAACTCAAGAGCATGGCCAAATACAAGTCACCAAACCCACTTCTTCCACTTCAGAGCCAGTAGTGGAAATAGCCACCAAATCTCCAGGATATAGATTGTTCCAGGCATCCTGCAAGCTCCTATAGTAGGCAAGCGGGTAATCCAGCAGTTGCCATGGCTATCCTTTTGCCCCTTGAAAGCAGATCTTCCCAGCCTGAAAACCCAAGGTGGAAGAAAGTTTAAAGGGAAACTATGCACCAGCTGCATATTACAGCACCCCACGAAAACATATACAATATTTCCCTAGCTTTTATCACCATTGTGCTTTAAGTTGTGGTTGCTGTGGAGATAACCACTTCACTGACTGACAGTTGTCCTGGGGGAATTCGCAAGAAAATGTGCCTATGGTCGAGGCCTCTTTTCAGTGCCAGAACTCTAACCCAAAACAACAAAGCGCTCCTCTGAACTTGAGCACAAGTGGACCAGACAATCCCTTTTCTCCTCTCTTCCCTAAGAGCTCTCTAGAAGGTCGGCCATTCTCTTTTCAAACTATGCCAGCTGGGTTTTTCCACACACCCACTGTGTGCGTACTGACTCACTTGCAGAACAGCCCCTCAACTAGGTGACAGTGTTCATTAGCCTCCAAATTTTTATTCTTAGGTATATTTTCCCAGCACAATTGAGTTTATAGCTATTTATCATTAAAAAACAAAAAAGTGAGTGACAACGATACATAAACAATGGTGTACTATCACATTACAAAACATTTGCTTAGTTTCTTAGCTTTTACAGACGTGTCACCCCAGCAGCTCTTTGTAGGTACAGACTGTGGTACCAAGCCCACCCCAGCGCTACACAGCATCAGGATTTCCCAGACAAACCACTTAATCAAAACCACGAGTATTCACTGCACAGGGCCTGTATGCAGATGTTTCGATCCCCATTCTTCCATCCTGATACGTTCATCTAACAACAACTGTATTGTGGATTGGTTACTTCAGAAATGTACAATCTCAGGGCGAAAAAATCAAGGAAAACAAATCTGGTTTTGAAAAGACTGGTTGAACAAAGAATTTCTCACCTGGCTCCCTTTCCCTCCCTTCACAGTACAGAAGTACAAGGTAGAAACACAGCCTATAGGATTGCAACATCAGGGAGAAAGAGAACAGAATTCAGAAAATAAGATAAAATTAAATCAAGACCATTCTGGAAAATTTATCTTAATTAGCAAGACTCTTTTTTCAGATTGCACTCAGATTGCACTGGCAGGCACCTTAAATTGCTTAGTTCACTCCTGGGAGAATTCCAAATACAAATATGAGTAAAGAGAGGGTCCCATGAACATCCCCCCCCTCCGCCCAAAAAATGCGGAATGAAGAACGAGAGAGAAAATAAGTCTTTGCTTTGTTCAGTCATCTCAATTGCCACAACCATTACACTGGTAAAGCTGTGTTGTAGTAGAATAAATGAGAGATTTTGAGTTTTCCCTCCCAAATTGTCTTTCTGGAAAAGCCCAAATTTGTGCTAATCAATGCTGAGTTACCACACCAGAAATACTCCAAGAATAATACAGCTGCCTCCTTGAATTTCCAGTGCCAATCTCAAGCCGACAGAACTGGGGGATACATGCACTCATCGGGGATTACAGTGTTGAAACATACGCTACCCAGCGCTTTAAAATCAAGTTAGGACACAACCCTGCTCATGCCTTTGTAACGCAACACATTCCTCATAAAAAGCGAGTGCGGTAATCGAGCAACAACAATGCAGGCCCCTATCCAGGCACCTGCTTTGGAGGCAGCGGTTCCTCTACAGCTGCTCAACTACTGGCCAGTCTTCTTTAAGGGAATCTATTCCATTAACTTCCCTCAACTCGAAATGCCACAAGATCATAAGGAGGGGGGGAGGGGGGATAGAAAGTGAGAAAGAGGAAGAGTTTAAAAGGCTGGACAAAGGTCTACACTTTTCATCCGGGACCAAGTGGCTCCCTGCTTAATGTGCACCAACAATAACCATGGGAAGGCTGTGTGCGGAGATTTCTTTGGTATGACTGAAAAGCACCTTAGCTCAGTTCCCGGGAACAAAAGGCCAGCACTATGGAAAGTGACCTGGGGTTTTCCCATCAAGTCAAGTGTCAAGGCCACTTCATTTTCCCCTCTGCTCAGATGCAGAAAAGCAAACTTCCTAGCAGCTCTTCTTCCTCAGAGCCAAATATACAGAGAACATTTTTAAAATTAAAACAAAGCAGCCCTCTCAGACGCAGAAGAGAAGCTGCTTTTCCTTCCCGCAGTTCTTCGTTACCGACAAACGCCTACTTCCAGGCAGAGAATAGTCCGAGTGTCAGAGTTGATTTTACTCTCTAAAGAAAGTCAACTGACCAAAAGCAAAGGAGAAAAAATGCATTTTATGTTCAAATAGAGACAAGAAACAGAAGTGGAGGGAGGAGGGGGAGAAACCCTGAAACACTTTCCTTCTTTTCACAGCAGGCGCCCCACTAATGCTGGCCTCCGATTTGCAAGTGAATTGAAGTTGTCATTGGACCTTTAAAAAAAAAAGGGTGGAGAAGGAGAACAGAAGAGAGAATTAAAGATGTGGAGGAGGGAAAAATGTAAAGAAAGAAAGGGAAACTGAAATGAATCATTGCCTGACATGGCGGCCCAAGGACAAGCCACAAAGTTGATGCTGGAATGTTTAGCCAGACCCTGAGACCACAGAGTGATGAAAATGCACCACACGACCCTCAGCCTTTGAACCCAGAACATGCTCTGCAATTGCACTTCCACATGCCTCCGCAGGCTCCAGCTGAAAACTGGAGGAGGCACAACAGTTCAAATAGGAAAGGAAATGACATCAGCAAACTGGAGGACCTGTTTAGAAGAGACCAAAACAAAACAAACTTCTAAATATTTTCCATAAGAGACCTCTCACAAAACGCCATGAAACATACCAGTAACACAGCACCAACAGAATAAAAATAAGGGATTGCAACTGTCATCGTCGGAATGGGGGGGGGGGCACAAGTATGCCAAAGCAGAGGAGGCCGCAAGCTCTCCTCGACTGAGTTTTCCCTTCTGCCGATGTTGCATTCATATTGCTGTTTATAACCAAAACCAAGCCCAGCATTTCACTTCATACAGGACCAGACAGTGAAACCAGGTTGTTAATACTGAATTCTTAATACTGGCAAGTATTCAGTTACATAATAATAAAAGAGGCTGCAGCGGACAGCAATGCAAGGCCACACTTTGTCACTAACATCAAACAAAAAACAGGGCACAGCTGTTTCCAATCAGAGCTGATTTCAATGCAGGTAGTTTATGAAAAGAAAGAAAGAAAAATAAAGTATGGGTAATTCATTTGCCTCCTGAACGATAATCCTCCTGACAAAGGGTCCAAACCTCACTCCTGCGATACCCATGGCTAGTATGGGAACTGTTAGCTACCTAACGCTGAGGAAATACATGTGCACAAAGCACACACCTATCTTTCTCACATACACTGATTTTCACATATAAAAACTTACTATATATAAGAAGAGGTAAAACCACTAAAAATGTACAGGAGTATTTTGAATATAGATGAATAGAAAGTACACTTCTCAGATTAATACCAAGCTTTCATTGCTTTTCTATGCAATACCTTAAGACTGTAAATCTATAACCACTGCAATAATTTAGTGATTAAAAACTATGATAACATATTGTGTAACTGAAAACCACATAATGCCTGCCAACACTCCTCCTAGACATGGAACAAAAATACATAAAGTGTGTTGCTTGCAGCAATCTTCCCTCAGTTTTTTAACTGGAAGGGGGGGTGCTCACATACACATCAGAAAACGGCTCACTACGATCTACATAAACATTTCAATTCGTAATAGCTAAAAAAAAAAACCTGTTCCCCCTGTCCCATCTCTTTCTAATAAATGAGGACAGAAACATTCCTTTCTTTCTAAGTTTGCTGTAACTGGAATAGCTGGTCTTGCGTTATGTCCTACGTATTCAAAGTTGCTTTGTAACAAGATATGGAAACCAAACCTTATTTGCTTAAATTTCAAGGCTCGGGAAGGGGGGCTTCCCCCTCTTCCTGCAGCAAGATAAAAATTAAACCAAAATATAGAAATATTCCTCTAGGTAGCCTCTGCCCCTCCTAAGCTGCCAGCCTGTTCAGCTCAACGGCAGGATTCCTGGCCCCTGAGGAAGGCGTCCCCAAAGGCAGGACCCGACGACCACGGCGAGCTGGGGAGCGGCTTCCATGGGTAGTTTGGGTCGGTACTTCTCAGAACCCAAAACAAAGGTCTGGGCGAAAGACGCACTTGGCACCATCCACCGCAAACCCCCGGACATTTGGTCTTCACCACCACCACCACCCTCCCCGCGGAAAGGACTCGGTTTGCTCAGAGGAAACAGCAAAAAAGAAAAAAGGAAAAAGGCGCTGTTGCAAATATTTAGATAAGCGCAGAACGACGACTCCTCAGCACTAAGCCAGCAAGGCACAGGGGGCCGGCCCCAGGGTGGAGTGGACTGGGGCGCGGGGGGGGGACTCCTGCTTGCAACTCTCCGGGTGCCCCCTACCTAGGCAGGAGAGCGCTGGGCCGAGGGCGCTCGGGGGCTCCGGTGACATGTCGGCAGGCAGCGTGCCTGGGCACCGCCTCCGGAGCAGGGGGTAGGGGCTGCCTCCCCGGGAAGCGCGGCGAGGAGGCCGGCGGAGGGGAGCCGCGGCGGCGGGCGGGCATCGCAGCCATTTCCCGGCCACCCTCTTCGCTGCCCTATCGATTATGCAGATGGGCCGATCAATCTACCCTCTGCCGAGCCGAGCGCCGAGGCACTCCTGCCTGCCAAGGCGAGGCAAAGCGGAGAGGCAGCCCGCCCGCCCGCCGGACTCTCCTCCGCGCCTCGCCGCTGACCGGCGGCCAGCCCAGCCCGGGCAGCTCCTTCTTCTCCTCGTGGGCCGCCTCTCTCTCCTGCCTGCTTGCGATCGGTCCGAAACACCTGCGAGGGCGAGGGACACAAAGTTTGCCGGGGGGGCCCCGATCCAGGCGGGGGGCTGGCCGGGCCAGCCCCATGCAAAGCAGCCCAGGCGGGGCGGCGGAAAAGTTGCCACTTACGCGGCTGGCGGCGGCGTCCTCCCTCCTTCCTCCTCTTCTTCTTCGTCTCCCCCTCCTGCTGCTGCTCCGGCGAGGCGGTTAATCCCGGGAGAAGGCGGCGGCGGCGGGGCTACAGATCCCATGAAGGCTGCAGGATCGGCGCGCTCCGAGGAGGAGCCCGGGGTGGCGGTGACGGGACGAGGCGGCGACCGGAGCAGGAGCGACGGGGGCCAGAGCCAGGCGGGAGCCGCTTCCACTTGCGTCGCCGGCGCTGCTGCTGCTGCTGCTGCCGCCGCTGCCCAGCAGCAGCAGCAGCATCGTTCTCGGGAGCGGGCGGGCGCCCCCCGGAGCGAGCGAGCGAGCAGAGGAAGGAAGAAGCGGGGCGGGCGAGCGAGCGAGCGAGCGGGGGGCCCGGACAGGCGAGCGAACGAGAGCCGGGCTGGCGGGGCGGCCGGAGCAGGAAGCGCCCGCGCTCAGATCTGCTGATTGGGGAGAAAAAAAACTCTTTGGATCTTTATTCTGCTAATTAGTTTCCTGCAAAAAATGGCTGATTAGTGCAGTGCGCATGTGCCTCATTACCCAGGCACGACGGGAAGGGCTAATTAGCCACCTTCTGGATCAATAAGATTCAGCCCAGGCGGCGGCGGGGGAGGGAGCGCGCGAGCGAAGCAGGGAAAGGGGGGGGGGGGTGGCGGCGGCGGCGAGGAGGAGAGAGGGGGAGGAGGCGCGGGAGGGAGCGGGCAAGTGAGGAGGGAGATAGGAGGGGGGCCGGCGGGGCAGCCAGGAGGGCCAGAGGGAGGAGAAAAGGAGGAAGCTCTCCCAAACCGGGAGGGGGGAAGGCGGAGAGAGGGAACGGGGACCAGTCCGGGCCGCTACCCCCCCCCCCCGCATTCCATCGGGCTCCTCGGCCGCAGGGCCGCCTCCTCGTCCCCTCCCCCGCGGTGGGACGGGGCTGCAGCGGCGGCGGCGGGAAGTTGCCGAGAAAGTTGCTGCTCGGCGGGAGGAGCCCAACTTGGCCGCGGCCCCGATCCTCGGCCCCCGAGTTGGCCGGCTTTGCTCGTCTCTCGGGCTTCGGGTGTGCCGTCGCCGCAGGAGGAAGCAGCTGCATTCCTGCGTTCCCCACCAAAGGTCGCTTCTTCGCGGCCCCCGTAACGGGCTGCGCCGTTTCCTCGTGCCCCGCTGAGTCGCTTCGGCCAGCCGCCGGGTTTGGAGCCTTTGGAGGAAGCTTCCTCCCCGCCTCACCACCCAAGTTCTTTCCCCCCGGAATGGCCGAAGAAGTCCGGCAAGGCGGCTGGCGTGGAAGTACGGGAGCCGCTGGAGCGGAGATCTTCTGCCCTCCGCCGCGCTTTGATTCCCTTTTCGGAAGGGCGCCGTTCTGCCTCCCCTTCCAGCTTCCTGCATTTCTGCTGGGGTGGCGAGGCCGGCTCTGGACATGTTTGTTTGCTCAAAGACAACCGGTAAACGGGGACTGCCGAATTGGGACAGGCACGCATCCTTCAGCGGCTTTTTCCTTTGGGGTTGGGTGGCTTTTTAGAACGTGTCGCAGCGAATGCACCGAACGAACGGAGCTTTCTCGGTATTTTAGATGCTAGCTAACAGATTAAAACTGTACGTATTTAATTCGAGACATTCTGCAACCACTATTCGTGTGTATGTGATAACAAGTATGCATAATGGTGAATGTATCCGTAGGAGGCGTGCGGAGGTGCCGTGTCTGCCTTGCAGATATTTATGTGACCGCTTTCGGGTACTTGGTACCCACACGTTTGTTTTCTCTTTGTTTTAGTTTGATGGCAAAATGTTTTTTTAAAAAATAATTTTTCAAGAAATGAGAGTGCTGGACGCTCCTGGGTGCATTTTTTCAGTTTGTCAACTATAGTTTGTGCCCCTCATCCCTGGGGAAGGAAATCCAAATTGATGATCAATCTGTGTAGCAGGAATGCCTCCTACTACTCTTGGCATTTGAGCTCTGCAGAAAAGGGACAGGGATGGGGGCCAAACCAAAGTGCTTGGGTTTCTACTAAGGAAGCGAGAGAACATCTGGGGAGGTGTAGGGTGTTTAATCTTGCTGCAAATAGTGTCTTATCCAGAGATCATGGGCACCTCTTCCATCCCCAGTTTGTCTGTATGTGCCTCAGCCCAGCTAGCTGGCTTGTGTACTGCAGTCCTTCCATCTCCTTTCACATGTGGATTCTATCAGTGTAAACATGCCAAAGCACATCTGTCTGTACAATTAATACGATGATCCAAGCATCATTCTTTAATTGGCTTTCTCAGCTGTTCACCCCCCCCCCCCTTGCAGTCTTGTTCTGCTCTGATTTCCAGATCTAAGTTGCCCTAAATAGAAGGCTGCTTTTACCACTAAGGCAGAAGAAGGGTTAATATGCAGTAGCAAAAGAGTGGTGTGCTCTGGGGCATTTTTAGCTGCCTCTGGAAAAGGTGTAGGGGAGATAATCAAAACCTGGCTAACTATGGGTTTAAGCTTTGGCAGGTGCCAGAAGCAGAGGTGGAAGAACAGCTCTGACTTCTAGGCAGGATGGAAGAAATTGGAAGCTTTCTTCTTCCTAACGCAGAAGAGAACAAAATAGCCCAAAATGATGTGGGCTCAATAGTATCTCAGAGATCAAATAGAGGTGCTTGATACACCTTGTGAACTGCTGTATTTTTTGAAGTTTTTGCCAGATGGGTATTAAATTAAAAAAATACACTTATTAATAGAGAAATGTTCCTGGGTGAGCAGACAGCTCACTATAACTGCTGTGAACAACTGAACACATACATTCAGAGAAAATGTGGTGTTAACACTGGAAAAAGGCACATTGTAAGACACCCCCCCCCCCAAATTAAATATTTGCCTAAAGAAAAATAAAAGAAATGACAAACTTTTCTTTTGTGAAATGGCTACATAGGTAGGAGCACCTTGTGAAAACCAGCAAGTTTATTTAGCTTTTTTTGTCTCTTAAGACAAAAGTGCTGGAAATAGAAAAGGTGAGGTGGGGATTCTTGCTGTAAGGCATTTGGTCTGCCAAGCACTGATTTGGCTGAATATACCGTAGTCCCCCTCTGTAAACTGAAGTAGGAGATCCATAAAAGTCCCAAACATGGATGAGACTGACTCTTCACTCTAAACTGAGTTATACAAAGAGATCAAACGGTAAAAATTGAAGTAACTTGTGGAATAAAAGCTATTGGAAATGCTGCAATGTTGTGCTATTTTCGGATGTAGGACTGCTCCCCCCCCCCGCACCTGAATTAAACTGGGGAGGGGTACACTTAAGCCAGAGGTTACAGGATTGAAAGTTCTATTGGCTCAACTTGCCTGTTGCCTTGAGCCATGGTAAAGTTATACTGCCTTGGGGTCAATGGACTTGAGCTTCTTTTCTAAGATGTAACCTTCCTTGCTGGAAGACACCTCAGGGTATGTACAGTAATGTTGTTATTGTTGCTTGAAAATGTAGCAAAGGAGCGAGAATGCAGCTTGCAAAAGTAAACACATCTAATGCTGTGAAAATGTGGGTCAACTTAGATGTATGGCCACTAAGCTAGTAATATATTACTTCTGTATAAAGTTCCTAACAGTTGCTGCTAAACAAGTGTTAGGCATGGTACTAGTAAACTATTTGAAGGTACCATATTTATCAGAATTCCTATTCTCTCTGCTCCTTTGCAATGGATATGTGCAATCAACACCTAATACCAGGAGTATGCAGCCTTCTCAGCATTTCTTTTCCTAATTTAGCTGCACAGTCTATAAATGCTTTGATTGTATTTTGATTTGGAAATTTTCTTGTTTGAACAAAATCAACTCCACATCACAGGGGAGGAAAAGGAAATGGCTGCTGTTAAATAAGTAGAGCTGATGTATTAATGTGAGGGCTTCACAGATCAGAAACTCTTGAGGGCTGCTTCCCTCTACATGGCAAGTCAAAGCAGCCTCTGGGGCTGAGATGCAGAAATGCCACTGGGATCTTAAGAGGGGAGCCGGAGAGATGGACTGTTGCAAAGCTCCTCAAACCAGAAGGCTGATTTATATCAGCAAGTGTGTTATTGCTTAAAGTGTTGTGACTCGGGATCTGCATTTTTGTACAGAAAGACAGCAGAAGATCTGTTTACATTTCTTCTTGAGAGAAGTTTTCTCTAGCCTCTTCAAAGAGACTTTTTTCTTCATGAACACCCTATCCTCCCCCCCCCCCCCTGCACATAGTATCGTAGTCAATAAGAATGGGTGGCTATCAGTGAATTAAGTTACGCCTCACCTTTCTATATCATACTGTACAGAGGCAGCAATCGGGTATTGTTTCTAGTCTAATATCCCTGTTATACTAACATTTGTTACTAACAGACCTTGTATGACAGCCGACAATACAATGGAACTATTTTATATTTAATGTGACATTTTTAATTGTTGGAGAAAAAACTTTAATCAGTATAAATATTTGCTAAATTCTTTCTTATTCAAAGTCTTTGCTTATACACAGCTTTAGTTGGTACTGTCTGATTATTATATTGATGTCGACTTAAAATTTATCCCAATAAGCACAGTTACTAAGAGTTTGCACTGTTTGTTTAAGGAAAATTAAGTAAATATGGATTTAAATTAAAACCTAGGATTGAATTATAGGCTGAAGGTGCAGTCTCCCTTCCCCCGTACCATTAGAACTTGATTTGGTAAACCTATCAAATGATATTTTAAAAGAGTCCTTCTCTGCCTAAAGCTACCTTCAAAACCACAGCCTCACACACAAGACATCCTATAAATCTTTAAAGGAGTTAGATCCCTGGGTATATTTGCCTGCCTGCCTGTCCTTGTATGTAACTGGGAAATACCTGGTTTATTGCTTTTCTGCATGAAAACCTGAACCATTAAAAAAATTACACATATGTATTGCTATGGGGAAGCTCTTAATAGCCACTCTTTTCATTACCTGACATGCAGATACCTAGCTGCACAAAATCATGCATCCTAGCTTTTGATAGATGCAATACTGCAGGTACCTTGCTCATGATCATATATGTTCATCTCTCTCTGGAGCCTTATTTCTAAAGCTCAAATCAAATGAGGCCAAGAATTGCTTTAATATAGTTTTGCTAGATGCACAACCCATTGGACAAACATTAAACTTGGAGAATATTTATTTATTGTAGTATGAGGAAGTGTATGTGCAAGTCTTCTTGTCTGCAAACAGAACCCCCTTATTTTTCAGGGGGATGAGTAATAATGTTTACAAAAGTAGCTTACAGAGACCTAGATTCTCCAACAATTCCTCCGATCAACTGAAACCTGGATGGCAGTGGCATCTTCTCAGCTTTTTGAGTGCCAAAGCCAATAATTCTGCAGGTGCCAAGCTTTGAGATGCCCCCCTACCCACAGCAGTTTTATGAAAGTCTGTGTCAGTACTGGACAGCTTCCCGTCTGTCTTTGAATGATTTTGCGCGCGTGTGTGTGTTGCTACTTTTTTCATCAGGTGCCTTAGCTGAAAGGCAAGCCTAACTGGTCTGTACTCCGGTGCTATGGTCTGGACAGTGCTGAACCTGGCTTTCCTTTTGTCTTAGATGTTAAAGAAGTAGTACTACCTATTTCCTTCTCTCCCAACCGAAGCTGTTCTGCAGTTTTCTAGTGGAACAGCTAGATATTTTGGAATGGTGGACTAATGATCACTAGTCTGAATATTTTCCCCCATATCTCTATAAAGTCTCAATCCTGCAAACACCATACACACACTAGCCCTTATAGAGCTAAAAGGTATGAGTCCAGAGATGCTCCTGTTACCTGGCATAGTATGCTCTTGCTGCCAGGCTGAGAAAATGGAGAAGGAAGAAGGTAAGAGGTCCTCTCAAAAAAGCAAAAAGTCTGAAGTCTTTAACTGTTCCTCCTCTCCTAAAAGAGAGCCAATGCTGCAGGAAAACGTCTGCTCATCGTGCTGCTTAAGCCAGCACACTTGAATGATATTCTTCCGGGAAGTGCTTACTGCTAGCTGGAGCTGTGCTGTGTGTTCACTGTATCCTATCAGTATCCACCAATCCATTGCGAGTGCCTTCAGAGCTGTCTGTTAAGATAGTTCAAAAGCCTGCTTTTCCCAATAGGGGTTGGAGAGTGTGTGTACAAGTGCTTTCTGGGATAGCCTGGCATTACTGTTCTAGTTTCTTCAAAGAGAGTAAGAAATAAAATATTTTGTTGTTGTTTCTTTCTCCCCATTTGTTCAAGAGGCAAATACTGCTCTTCCCAGTTTCTGGCTTTAAAAAATCCTGTGCTAGTGTGTCTCCCTACAGAAGGCAGAAACAGGAGCACCATCCCATCTTTCCTTTACCGCCAACTTGTAGATCTGTATTAATTTGTCTTGACATAGATTTCAGACATCAGAATCCTGAGTGCATTTCTTAATTAAAATATGAATAATGGCAATTGAAGGTGCCACAATGTGAAAGAGTCAACTAAGCTTCAGTCCACTGAGGGTAAATTAGAGGTACACATGACAGCTCTAAGGCTGATAGGGGGTTGGAGTGGAATGTACCTCTGTAAACTATTACTGGGCTAAGTTCAAGGTGTTGGTTTTGGTATATAAAGTCCTTTACAGCATGGGACCAGGATACCTGAAATACTATACCCTGTATATACCCAATCACTGTGATCTGTGGGTGAGGACCTCCTGCAGACCCCAGCTTATGGGATGCCTTCCCCAGAGAGGTTTGCCTGGCACCAACACTCCATGATTTTTTAGTTATAGGTGAAGAAGCCCTTCCTGTTGTCATAGGACTTTTAATGACAATCTATCAGGTGCTCTAATTTTTCCACCAAGCTCTCTTTTGCTGTGTTTGATGCCATGTTTAAATTGTTTTGGCTACTGTGTTTTGTTGGTTTTAGTTTTTTTGTTTTGTTTAGCTTCCTGCTTTGTAAATTTTCTTTATTAAATATTAAAAGTGTTATTTTATTGTAAATTCTATTTTGGTATTTTATTGTCTATTTAAGCTACACATGAAATGAAAAGCACATATAATGGGTGTTCCATAAATAAATAAATATTTTTTACAAAATAATAATACATATATATATATATATAAATCTCCTTACCATAGAAGCAGAAGTTAGTAATAGCCTACAATTTTCTATGGACATTGCACTAACCTCCTTTGCATCACTAGACATATGCATATTTATTATTTTAAAATTTTATTTAGGACATATACTGAATTTCTCATTCAAAAGCCAGCGTGGGCATTTGTAGGTCCTATTCTCTTCAACAGACTCTTATGTTCAAAGTAGACCACAATCCTAACGTGTGAGTTATCAAGGTAGCTTAAGGCCCTTATCTGAGCTTGAGCTATCAGCATAAGTGAGACTGGAGGAACAAATGATGTTTCCATCTGCTTCCTGGTTGTTTTTAATTGTGTCCAATGGAAGGGGAACTAGTGGGTTGGTGGGAGTTTAGAGATACTCTGAAACATGTTTAAATCTCCCAATTTGAGGGTATGGTAGGGGAGTGGGAGGGTTTAGAATCCTCTAGATCTCAGCCACTTCCCAGAAATCCTCCCCTTTAAAAACTCTTATGACATCAAGTAGGCTAGAGCTTCAGAGGAGCCATCAGCACTGGAGAGGAAGGCTCTGACATCAGTGGGCCTCCCAAGAATCAGAACTGCACACTTTTCGTTATTAGGTGAATTTTATGCAGGTTTATGCAGTGGGGTCCTGCAATTCTGCAACCTGGCTGTCCCTCAGTTGTTATATTCCTCCTATACATTACAGGCAAGTTACATGAAGAGTGAGATCTTCACACTTTTCACTGCCTGAGCCTATGACAAGCACCTACTCTGAGCAGCTGCATGTGTTGCTGGTCCTCTAGGCTTGGGTCTTCTGCCCGTGGTTGACAGGAAAGGCTGGATGACTCGGCAGCCAGCATCAGGGTAGTGGTGAGACAACAATGACATCTTGTCTAACTGGACTTGCAGGGTAAGAGGGCCATCAGGTTTTCACACTAAGCATCAAGAGAGCAGCACTCATAGAAGCAAGCTACTAAACTTCAGCCACACTTGTTTTCATTCTGCAAAACAGAATCTGTCTGCTTGGAGTGTTCATAATGGGATAGCAACACACAGGCATCAGGATCTGCTACATGGGATGTCTATTCCTCTTGTTTGAATGGTGATAAGAAAAAGTGCCCAGAGGGGGCAGGGAAAGCAAATGCTTTTGGCTCCCAGTCACACTAGAAAAAGGGGGATGGAATGGTAAAGGGAACCCTGGTATAGCCCTTAAGTCTCTCAGTGGAGAGAGAGGAACTTGAAACTCTGACTGAATCTTTCTGAACAGTGAGGTCTCCCAGCTGAGTCTGCATGAGTAAGCATCTGCCAGAATCACAGGATTGGCTGAGCTTTATGTGAAGGCTTTGCTGAAAGGCTTGTTAAGGAAGCACTGCTGACCAGGCCATCCAATTGCATCATGCTTCAGAAACGAAATGTGCTGCAGCTGGGGAGTCACACGTTGGTGGCTTCCGGCAACAGAGGGATAAAATAACCAACTCTTTCCCACCCTTGGGGCCTGTGCCTCAGAGAATCTCCTGCACTTCCACCCAGCAGCTAGAGCCAATCTAGCAAGGAAAATGAAAGCACTTTCTGCTGCAGGCTGTGTGAAGTGGGTTGGAGGGACAGGTCAGTTACATCAACTTTCCCCAAAATAAAAAAATGCAACTATATATTAATTTATGAATGGCCTTTGGCAAATGTCAAGGTAATTTACAAACAAAAACAGCTAAATATAATTGCAATTTAAAAACAGCATAAAATGAACATCTAGGGCAGAGATTTTTTTTCATCCAGTGGATGTTAGTCTCATATTGCTTTTGTTATGTATCCTGTGGTGTGGAGTTTGAGCCTGCAGTGTCTAAGATGCTGCAAGATTCTTCACGTGCAAAGGTTCTGTGCTTTCCACTGAAATCCAAGGAAGCACAGGAAACACATTTGGTTTACTAGCACACTCTCTCCCATTAACCACGGTCCTCTACTAGTTCACAATACTGGACTACCTGGTACAGCAAGCCACCTCTCCATGATGTACCCAATAGCACTGGTGACTTAAGCTGCAGTCCTTTACTCACTTGAATACTGTAAATGCTGTTGAATTCAACAGGGCTTACTTCTAAGTAGAATTACACTATAAACCAGTGGGTTTTGAAAATACTGAGGTGACAGTAAAATGGCAAAATGAAGAAGTGGGTGCTTGCTGGGGCCTCTAGCATAAGGTGCATTAACAATTGTGGCTCTGGGGACCTGGAATCGTCCTGTTCTGAAGTTGTATTGAACAAGCACCTTTATCTCAAAATGCTCTGAGTTTCAGGAAAAGTGCTTTTAGCAGCCCTCCAAGCTCTTGAGTTCCCTGGCTTGAAAGTATCTCCTCTTTTCCCTCAGCCTCCTCCTTGGGGAAAACTGCTAAGAGTGTTTAGTTACAAGTATGGACCTACCCAGCAACAAACTTACTCCCTCCCTTCATCTTGCCTAGCAAAGAATTAAAATGCAAATCAGAATTGACGGGCCACATTTAAAAGAGAGGAGTCTTCATATCTGATTTTTTGTTTACTTGGGCTTTTAATTTTGCATGTGATTTGGGACTCCTACAAACTGGAGTTTTCTTGCTGGTGTATTCTGCAACATGTCATCCAAGCAATAATAGTGTATTAGTGATGGATATATACTAGACCATCTGCACATAATTCTACTTTATTTGTAGAATGCTTCCCCAATGTTACTGTGTTATTGCCATCTGGAGGGGAACTCTTGCATTATAGTTCACACTATGTCCTTTCAAATATATTTATAGGAGGGGAGTTATTGGGTTTTTTGTTCTTGTTTTTATTATGTATTTTGTGTTCTCATTTTGTATTTTTATGTTGTGAACCACCTTGTGATCTTCAAATGCAGGGTGATATACAAATTTGATTAATAATAATAATAATAATATAGCACAACAAAAGCAGGTCATAAAACCCCTGGAACATTTGTGGTATGAAAAGGTACTGGATTTCAGTAGGAAGCCATAGGACATGCACCTATTCCAAACAAAGCAGTATGATCACCCTGAACCATTTGAAGGTGCAAACAGTATTGAAAGCCAGGTTGCATATAACAGCCCCAATATTATTATGAATGTACAATTTAAAACATATGTATATCACCTCCTCCTTGCAGATTGCTCTTCTTGCTCCCCACGTCTGCACATACAAATTCCTGCTGACCAAGATCATTGTCCATAAGGCTTTCCTGCACTAAGTTATTAGTGTGGCTGCCCCTCAGTATTGACTATCTGCATGTGCAAAAGGATAAATCACTTCAGGTCTCAAAGGCTTCCTTTATCACACAAGCCATTCCTTGCGCAATAAAGAAAATCCTATACCTCATCTCTTGCACACAGTGATGCACATCTTCTTTCAGCATGATACATCTGTTGTGGGCTTGTTGGATTTCTACAGTATTCAGATGGTAATACTTTGTACCTGAGGTGAAATGGGGCCCTTCTCCAGAACAAGAGCATTTTCACTGTTGATGTGACTGTTCCCTGCAGGCAGTCCAGGGGGACTTCTAGACCCCAGAGGAAGTGAGGGAAATCCTAGCAGGTCCAGAATATGGAAGGAACCACCCATGCAGGTACCTTAGTTTTTCAAAGGGTCATTTATCCTGGGAACCATGTGGCAAGGTTTAGAGCTAGCACTGGAAGCTTTCCCTGGGCACTTGGGCCCACAGCCAAAACATGCAGCTTAAAGGAAATGTAAAAGACACAAGAACCTAAAACTGTTTATTTTAACTCTCAGAAAGGCAGGGAGATGCTGGTGCCTCTGGATACTGCTGGCAGCCTAAGAAGTCAGATTCTTGGGGGAAAGGTTATAGCAGCTCATTAGAGTGCCTAATAAAACTGTCTACAGATGTTCACTGCCCATCCTGATACTCTTTGAAAGAATAGGACCTGAGTAGGTCCCAGATAAACCTGAATAGCATTTCATCACTCATGCAGCATTCCTTAGAACTGCACTAACAGAATCGCCATGATTACAGGGCCCAGCAAGCATCCTGCTATGTGCTGACTGAATGCCACCTGCAAATATTGGTAGAAAGATGGTGGAATGTTGGTGGTCATTAGTCATTACATCCAATATCAGTGGGGCTTGTGAAACCCATCTTGCACACACACTGCCAACATGAAGAGGTACATCTTGTCTTTGTGCTCCATACATCTACCCCAAAAGCTAGGACTACAACTTCCTATCACTGCTGAGATACCCACAAGGAAACATATAATGCAATCAATGTTAATCCTGAAGACAATACATTGGTTGGTATGGAAGGAAGAGGCAGACAACACTAGAAAGGGTAGGAGGTTTCAAGAGAGACAAACAAGGTTATATGGTGAGAGATAATTCAATTGTTGTACACCCATTTATTTCCATCATTAAACTACAACCTAGGCTTCTATGGGTGGGCTCTATATGAAACAGAGCTGAGCCAGCTGAAAGCAAAAGGTGGCAGATCCCTAGAGGAAAACCAGCAGGAACCATATGTCAGGAGTGCTCTGATGGTGTTTCCTGCTTGGCAGGGGGTTGGACTCGATGGCCCTTGTGGTCTCTTCCAACTCTATGATTCTATGATTCTAACTAGGGTGTATACAGTTTAAGAGAAATCTGCCCTAAAAGGATATTGAGGGTGAAATTGTTTATGATTGCTCAAATGTGGAGAGGCACCCTATAGGTGTTTATAGGCTAATACAATAAGTTTCTGAGCCATGGTGAGTGAGCTGGAGTGCTTGGTCTTAGAGGAGAGCAGAAATATAGTGAGCATAATGGAAGTCTGGTGGAAGGGAGAAAACCAGTGGGACATGGTTATCTTCAAATACAAATTCTATAGGAAGGACAGAAAGGGAGTGCTGAAGGTAGTGTTGCTCTTTATGTCAAAGAGGTCATATGAATTCAGCACACTAGAAATTCCAAAAGGGATGGACTCCTCCACAAAATCACTGTGGATGGTAATACCAGGCTTCAAAAGTAGTTTAGTACTGAGGATGTACTACTGTGCCCCCAATAAAAATGCCTAGGATTAACTTGAGGTGGAGCATGACACCAATGAGAAAGCCAAAAGAGGAAGTGCTGTAGTAATGGGTGGCTTCTATTATCTTCACATAGATTAGATGCATGACTGTTCGAGTAACTACAAAGAAGGAAAATTTCTAGATACCCCAAAATTCTGTGTCCTAGAATAGTTGGTCATGGAACCAGCCAGCCAGACAGTGACTCTGGTCTTAATCCTAAGTGGCACCCAGGACTTGATGTGAGATGCAAGTGGTATTGAATTGGTTTGGAACACTGATTATAATACTATCAAATTCAACAAACAGTGGTACCTCTGGTTACAATCTTAATTTGTTCCGGAGGTCCGTTCTTAACCTGAAACCGTTCTTAACCTGAGGTACAACTTTAGCTAATGGGGCCTCCCGCTGCCGCTGTGCCGCCGGCGCACAATTTCTGGTCTCATCCCGAGGTAAAGTTCTTAACCTGAGGTACTGCTTCCAGGTTAGCGGAGTCTGTAATCCAAAGTGTTTATAATCCAAGGTGTTTGTAACCCGAGGTTGCATTGTATGTTTAAATGGAAAACTGCTGAGAAAATCCAACACCATCACATTTGACTTCAAAAGAGGTGCATCTGAAAAATGAGGTGACTGGTAGAAAGGAATATGAAAGAGAAAGTCAAATGGATTAAATATCTCCAAAATATCTGGAGGTTATTCTCAATAATAGAAGCTCAGCTAGAATGTATAATACATTCAGGAAAGGCAACACTAAGGCCAAGAGGATGCCAGCTTGGTTAATGAGCCAAATCAAGAAAGCTCTTAGAGATAAGATTGCTTCCTTCAGAAAATGGAAACCTTATCCAAATGGGGAAACATACACACCCCTTTTCATCCAACTAGTTCTCACCAATCCCTGCCTAGTTGTTATGCTCTTCCAAAATCAAATCAGAGACAGTAGGTATTTTCCCACTCACCAACCTGGCAATCATTAGTAGTAACACTACCTAAGTTATTGGGGATGGAAGACAGGGCAGAAGGGGAGACAAAGTGCAAGTATGGCCCCATCTCATCACCTGATGTCTCTGTCCACTACCATAGCACCCTCTGCTGATAACACCAAGTCATACAAGGTGATTAAAACATATCCCCAAGCTGGGTGAATGGGCAAGTGTGTTTCAATGTAAGCAAGTGTAAAATGATAGAAATTGGGGTAAGAAAAATCCTACTTTCATATATACTATTCTGGTCTTACCCGACAGTGACAACAAATCGTAATGTCGTGACGAATAGCTGAATGACAATGTATGCAGCAGCTATGAAACAGACAAATTAAGAAAGGAATCAAAATAAAACTGCCAATATCTACGGTGCAGCAACTCTTGAAATACTGTGTACAGTTCTGGACACTGTGCCTCAATGATGTTGCAGAGCTGCAAACAGCAAGAAAATGATCAGTGCCTTGGAGCAATTCTTATTTGAGGAAAGGTTACAATATCTAAGGCTTTTTACTTTAGAAGAAAGGTAAGTAATAGGGGGCATAATCGATGTGTAAAATTAGGAATGGATTTCTTATAAGATTAGAACGCAGGGCTACCCAATGAAGCTGAAGATTCAAGATGCACAAAAGAAAGGGCATCTTCACACACTGAGTATTGTGGGCCCAATTTTATGGAACTTCCAACAGAGGATGGATGGGTCCCTTTCCTGTTGAGTATGTGACACCTAATGAAGACTTTTTGTTCCATTGGGTATTTTAACTGAATTCTGATTTTATCGCTTTAATTGATTTTTATTTTCACTGCATTGATTTATTTGTGTAAGCTTGGAGACTTATCATAATTAAGCTGTATATCAATTGTGAAAAATAAAATTATGGAATTTGTAATGACAAGATGTGGTGATGTTCACCAACACAGATGGCTTAAAAGCAGGGTTAGACAAATGCATGGAGAATTAAGCTATCAGTGGCTGTAAGTCATGATGGCTCTTTTACCTCCAGTATCAGAGCCAGTATGCCTCTAAACACCAGTTGCTGGGGACCACAAGTGGGGGTGGAAATGCTATTGTGTTCATGTCCTACTTGTGGATTTCCCATAGGGATTTTTCCTCATGGCCTATGGGAAGTTCACAAGCAGGACATAAGCGCAATAGCATTCTCTCACTTGTGATCCCCAGCAACTGATGTTCAGAGGCACACTTTGATATAGATAGCATATAGCCATCATGATTAGTAAAAAGACCTAGCACTATGGTCCCATCTTCATTTTAATGACTTGTTATCGACAAAGAGACAGAGTGGCAATCCTCCCTAACTGTGAAAAGAGTTCATGTTTCAGTCTGTTCTACCCTAACACCTCTTCTGAAGATTTTTTATGAATTTAATTGTGGGAGGGGTGGATAAATGTGAAATGGTGGCTCACGGTATTATGAGAGTTACTGCTTTAGAAAATTTGATGATTTATTTACTTATGTATTAATAATTGTATTTTACTGATTTGTTAGGTATTGTTAAGGATTATGTTATTTTGTGGATTTCTCTCTCTCTCTACCTGTTGTAAACCATCTTTTGACTCATGGAAAGGGTGGTATAAATAACTAACAATATGTATGAAAATGTTATACCGTCCTTCTATTAAAATGACAATGGTGGTGGATGGGATACAATACATTAAAAACTCAGCAGGAAAAAATGAAAATTGCACCATGTGCTTCCTACCTGTTGGTGTCTCTTGCACTTCCTTTCTAGGCTCTTCTTTTCATGCGTCTTTGAGATCCAGATGGTAGTAAGGAGGCCCAGAGTCACCAAGTGGGCATGAACAGTTTGATTCTGCAGATTAATTGACTCTTTGGTGAATTTCTGTATGAATTTTTTCAGACCAATCCCTTTACTGTTTCATAGCATCTTTTGGTTCTGGTAAAGTCTAATAAATCAAAGATGAAGAAATAATTTCTGCATCTGATTGTCCAGCTGATGGATGAAGCACAGAGTCTGCGATTGAACTCCTCTCCAGGTAGGTCCTTGGTAAGGACTCTTCCATCCTAAAATAAGAGAAGACTACATTGGCTCCTTGAGATGGGAACTAAACACAGCTCATAAGTTTTTTACAATCCAGCTCCCTACCTACAGTATATATTTTAACCCACTGAGAATATAATATACTGCCATTCCATAACCCCTACTACCATATAACTTCATTTCTAATGTGTCTTAGATTATCCAGGGATGGATATATGTATAATACTTGAGACCAGTGCATTCCCTGTGAAAAAATATTTCTCTGAAAGGACATACAATGGGAGCCAGCTAGTGCAGCACCCAGGAAGAAGATATTGATGGGGTTTAACAGCATGCAGAATATGGAAAGGAGAGTCTAAAAGTCAATAGAGCATGTTTTGTGTTCCAGCACTGTAGGAAGGAAGCAGTTGTAGGCAAGAACCTCAGTAATCTGAAAGCATTGCACAATTTGCAAAATCTGAATTAAAGGACCAATGATTCAGAATTTTATTCCATTTTATGAAATACTGAATGAAAGGTAAGTTTTGGTGCCATAAGTGGTAAGTGTCTGATTCTTCCAGTTAGGATGCATGCAAAAAAATCCCTGCTAATGTTATTAGCAGAGCCACTCATCTCCTTACCAGGTTGTGGCCCAGATAAGCCACCCTTTTGCGCCTCCTGGAGCCCCTCAGCCTAGTTTATAGCCCTTCTGCTACTTCTTACTTGAGACATCCAATAACTGTCTCCTCTTATTAGCAGTTTTATCAATAAGGACTCAGCTATCGACAGGCTGCAACTTGAAAAATACAGCCCAACTGTCCCTGGAAGAGCATCTGAGGACTGCTCAGCTTTTAAGGTCTCATTGCATAAAAGCTGAAGTGAGTTCTTACCCTTCTAATCTTTGTCCCCTATTCCAGCACTGTAGGGATGGTCCACACTGGCTTGTGGGCATAGTTCAGGCTGGGTTAATTAAGCATATTGAGCCAATAACCTTCCATGTTTGGATAGTGATATTCATAATTTAATGTATTGCTGCTGAAACATTAGCCTGTCAACAAATGGCACCATGCCACAGAAGTCTTAGTGCTGACCACCTTTCAGTAAAATGAGTGTATTGTTAAAGCAGGCATAAATCATTTATGGTTATGGCTCTATTGTCAAACTGTACATGCAAATAAGCAGTAACTTGGGTAATTTATTTTGCCTTTTGGAGATTATTTTCATGATTTTATTATCCCATTTTATGATTCATAGGCACTGGCCAAATGCCATTTTGTGCCTTTTCAGTGCTTTGCTGCTATTCTGTTAGTCGTCTTCAAAACAAGAGGGAATCTGGCATCAGCACTGTCACAGTCCCACCAGCTTCCAGCACGGTTGGTGGAAATCCAAGCATCTTATTGTGGATACACCATTCCATTCAAAATACAGGGAAACAATTGACAAGGCTTTATTGGAAAGATGGTGAATGGAAGAAGTTTTAGATTGGAAACCTCTTTGGCTAGAGACCTGTCAAACCTGTTCTTTGTACAGCCCTATGTTTATGATATTTAAACACAAACAGCAACATAGATGGGGTGTTCTACAAGCTTTCAGCCCACCAGCTGATGAATGGATTCATGTATAGACCAGGAATGAAACCTCAATTGGCTTTTGGAGCACTCTGGCAATTAGCTGCAAGATTGCTGATGTTTCTTCTTCTTCTTTTTTTTAATTAATCCTGCTCTTCAGCCAAAAAAGGATCTGGAGCAGCTAATGGAACACATGAGGGAATGCACAGGATTCAGAATATGAAAATAAGCAACAGCAGCACTAAGCAGGCATCACAGCATCCAGGAAGGGGAACCTGCAGCTGATCATTTTCAGCAGAGGTTGAAGATTGTGGTAAATCTGTACATAGGGTAGAAGACTTGAAATGTTCTGTGTCCTGATGCTTACATAGCATCTGAAGTCACCCTTGTAAAATATTGTGGTACTTTGCTTGTCATTTATTTATTTTGTTTATTTAAACAATTTATATACCACTTAATCACAGTAATCTCAAGTGGTATACAGGAAACCAAATACAATAAGACTAAAATGAGTTAAAACAATAAAATCAGAATTTAATTTAAAATAGTCTTATTAAAATTTAATTTAAAAAGTATTCAGTAAACACTGGGAGTTCAACAGGAAGGGGGCCTGTGTGATCTCAACTGAAAGGAAGTTTCATAAAATTAGGCCGACTATACTGAATGGGCAGCTCCTTGTGGATACAATCTGTGCATCTGAGCCATGGGGGACCACCAACAGTGACTACCCCAAATACTTCAGTAATCAAACAGGAATATGAAGAATCAGGCAATCCCTGAGGTATACTGGATCCAAGCTGTTATGGGCCTTGTAAATAAGAACAATGAACCTGGCTGGGTAGCATACAGGCACCAGAGTTATGTGTTGGCAATAGTCTGTCCCAATCAACAGTCTAACTGCAGCATTTTGCATAAGCTAGAGTCTCCAGACCAGGTCCAAGGGTAGCCCCACATAGAGCACATAGCAATAACAGAGTCCTGAGTGAATCATAGCAGTCAGACTATTCCTGTCCAAGAATGGTTATAGTTGGCATACCAGCCATAGCTAGTAAAAGGCGCTCCTAGTCACTGAGGCTACCTTGATCCTGCAGCAACAAGGATGGATTCAGGATAATTCCCCAACTCTGAACATGTTCTTTCAGAGGGAGTGCAAACCTATATAGAACAGGCAACTGGCCTATCTCCTACACATGGGGACCACCAATCCTCCATCCTTCTGTCTTCCCAGGGTTCAAGCTCAGCTTACTGGATCTCAACTCCACAATTGTGCTCAGACAATGGTCCAGATTTTGCACAGTATTTCTTGACTCAGATGTTATGGAGAAGTAGAGCTGTGTGTCATCTTTGTACTGATGTCACTTTGCCTCCCAACTCCAAAAGAGTGCACCCTGTGGCTTCATACAGATGTTGAACAAAAATTTGAAATAGATGATAGACAGATGATAGAAAGAAAGAACCGCATTGAGAACAAGATTGCATGCAGTGGTACACAGTAGTGCAAAGACCATTAAACCAAAAAAGCTATCTTCTAATGCTACTCATTGGCAACACCTTTGTAGGTAGCAGTAGAACAACAGTAGAAAAAGGCCCCTGATACCCAACCCACAGAGCCAGTCCATAAGGATACCATGGGTAGTGGTATCAAAGCAGACAAGAGATTAGGCAGAAGCATAGAGGCACTTCTCCTGTCCCACTCTCGATTCAGGTCATTTAACAGGGCAACCAAGACTGAGTCAGTCCCAAAACTGCACCTGAATCCAGACTGAAACAGATCTAGATAATTCATATCCTCCAGGAACTCCTGCAACTGCACAGCCAGCATTCTTGTCACCACCTTCCCCCAAAAGGGGTATTTGCAACCAGGAAGTAGTAGTTATATACCATGGAATCTGGGGTGAGCTTCTTCAGGAGTGGACACACTACCACCAGTTTAAAGGCAGTAGGCATCACACTGTGTTGTAAAGAATGTGTTCACCATACCCTGGAAACATCCAGCCAGCCTCACTCCCCACGACTAGCTTTCACCAGCCAAGATGGGCAGGGGTCAAGAGAGCAAGAAGCCAGTTGCAGCATTATAAGAGTCCTGTCCACATCATCATAAACTGAAATTGATCCCTCAGAGCATAGGAAGGCACTGCATTGGACACCTCAGCTGGAACACCAATGACAGTGGCATTGAAGGTACTATGGAGCTAAGTTACTTTATCCTCAAAGTGTAGTGCAAATTGATCACAGCATGCTGCTGAGTGCTCCAGAGGCCCATCCACTACTTCTGGTACAACTAGCCTATAGAACACCTGAAACAACTCTGCTGGATGGTTCCCTGAGGATACAATGGAGGTAGAAAAGTAATTCTTCTTTACCACCTTTACTGCTGCTTGGTAGGCAGAGTTATGTGACCTAACAAGCATTCGGTCATCTTTGGACTGAGTTTTCCACCACCTGTGTACTTGGGAAAGGGTGGTGAAATTGGGTGCATAACGTCATTGGAAATAAAAAGTTTGTCCTTATCTGCCACCATGAGCTTCTTTGTAGCATTCTCGGGGTATCTACTCACTTGGAAACCTCTCAGCTTAGGAGGTACTAGACTGATGAAGTTGGAATGAACTTCCATCTACTCACTAATGTGCATCTGATTAACTTATATGAACTATTAGATGCATGATCCTAACGTATTTTCCATGAGCTGCTGATTCCATCAATATCAGTATAATAAATATCATTCACTTTAAACAGTTATTGTATTCTTGTGCTGGATAACTCATATATTGTATTAATCTCTTCTGTTATGCTGATTTTTTAAAAACGCTACTTTGCAAACCTCTTGCAATAATTCCATGGCCCCTCAAGGCATCCACAGCTCACTGGCTGGAAACCACTGAACTAAAGAATACAGATATTAGTAGTGTTGCCAGAAGATTCCCCAAACCACTGGATAAAGTTCATATCCACTGCTGAGGAGGTTCAGAGTGACTATCCAATTTGAGGATCAGTGAGATCTAAGCACACAGCCATTCAGGATATGGTTCAGCATTATAATTACCTCATCACCAAACTATTGAATTAAGCCTAATCTTTCTGGGCAGGGCAGGACTGTTTCATTTTACCAATAAGAAGGGACAGTTATTCACTGCAAGTCGAAGAGAGAATGAAAGGAACAAGAAAAGCAAATTATATAAGCTCACTGTGAGTACAATAAATTTTAGAAATTAGGACTGTTTCACACAGGCAAACATTGGTTTGTCACTTAGGCTACAAACATAACAGGGAGCTGCAGCCAATCCTGATTAATGTACCTGTTATGGTACACATGCTTGTCACAGTAACTTTTTGTATCATTATGTGGTACACTTAAAGCATCTTAGATGCACACTTAAGAAATGTCACCTGTGTTGTAGCTCTTGCACAGGTTGTCACATTGATCATCATGCGCTATAAAGATCAACATTCCCAAAATAAATTTTTGACCTATTGCTCAATAATACAGCTTATGCAATTCAAAATGTTTCTGGTGATGATCCACTGAACCTTGACTGAACATAGAAAAGGCTTAGAGCCAAAGCCAGGGTTGTTCACTTTAAAACTGCTCTTGTGGTCTGGAGAGTGTCTCAGGCAGCAGGTGCCAGGAGACTCTATGCCAAAGACTCTGGAGAGCCACTGCCACCCACAGGAGACAGTCCTGGGCTAGACAGATAACATCATATACTGCATTGGATTTCAAGGCAGAAGAAAGGTGGGGTAAAAATGAAAGAAAGGACTGTCTGGGAGGGACTACAGATCTCCTTTGCCAACTATGACTACATTTTGTGCTGCACAGCCAAAAGCAGGAGCAACCATTACTCTCTTAGCTACAGCTACAAGAGAGTTAAAGCTGAGGTTTCTAAATTGCTCTCTTGAGGTCTTATTACTTGTTGATTAGCTCCTTTTGGGGACTGCATCAAACCTTCTACAATAATAAACACTCCCTTCATTGGGAATTCTGTAACAACCTCAACTGCCCTGCAGCCCTCTATCCTTGCCTGGAAAAGGCAGCGACATATGTGAGAATTGCTTCCCCTTTTGGGTTGTGAGTTCTGGAAGTGGGTGGACATATTGATCTGTGGAATATTTAACAAGCTTATTGAGAGCAGATATACAAGTGTCAGGTTTGTATACTTTCATATTTAACTTCTCAATCCTAAAAGTCTAAGCAGAAACAAAAGTGGTCTGTGTACCTGTGGGAAAGCATTTAAGGTAGCTTGGTCCTTGGCTGCTGTCAAAAACAAGCTGCTCTTTGACAAACCAAGTTTCGCACTTGTGTGATGCTGGTCTTGAGCAGCATCACCCCTCTGCTCTAGTTAGTTAGTGTTAAAGTGCCAATTACAAGGACAAGAAGCAACTCTGGAGAATACTGTGGATGTGGGTCAGAAAAGATGAGCAGAACTGGTAGGAGGTCCTACCCTGAAGATTTCTAAGTAAAATTTGGCCTTCAGCTTGGCAAAAGCCAAAGCCATGCCACTGAAAACTAATTGTTTTGCTGAGATGACTTATGCCATTATTTGGATTACACTTACAATTCTAAAAGAAAGCGGAAGGAAAGACAGAATCTCAAGCACAGGGGACATTGTTCTCCGTTTCTGATATCTGTGTTTCTCTCCAAAACAGGGCATGGGGCCTCCCTAAAATCCTCTGTAATGAATTAGCCTGAAGTTATCTCAAGTCATTGCCTCAAAAGAGCCAGCTACCTGTTGGAAGAGAGGTCTGATCGATGCGAACTAAAGCAGCCGTGCGTGAGCTGTTACACAGTGGTTAGTATTGATCAGAGCTAAAGGCTGCCGATAGGAATGTAGAGGGAACTGACAGGCGGAGAAGAGGAAAGGAGGAAACTGCCTTCGCTGGTGGCAGTCATACAGAGGAAAGCCGATAAAAAGTCAATTCCACTTAAGTTAATAGCTGCTAACTAAATATTTTGGGGGGCAGAGCCTTCCCTCTGTTCCGGAAGTGAGACATCAAGCAAGAGCTGGGCATCGACAGATGAGATCACAGAAAGAGTTGTGATGGCCAGTTGAGCAGAATGAGAAAGACGTAGGCTCCACACAATCTGCTAAGCAAAACCTTGCTGTTGCGTATATCAGAGGGAAGAAGCTGAAAGGTAGCAAACAGCATGGGACCAGGGGCATCTGCAGGATTTTTTCTGGGATAGAAGGCACAAAGTAAAGATTCCAGAGTAATAAATATGTGCACACACACACACACACACACACACACACACACACACCTTTTCTTAAAGTTCTGGCGATTGAGCAATGGTGAGACCCAAACAGACCTGACCTCTGAGAAACAAGCATTCAAGCATTCAAGGTGTGGTTCAAGTGAGGAAGAAGCTCACTAAGCAAAGATGAAACTTGCATATCCCAGGGGCAGTGGAATAAGCAAATGAGGCGCTGTGGAAGGAGTATAATTTGGCCACAAAGAGTAGCACAGATATTGCTGCACATTTCTAACATTTAACTTGCATGCCTGTAAAAGTAAAATTTTGCTACAGAACATCAGGGATAAAACCAGGAATCAAACTGTGTTTTGTATAGAATGTATATAATTTACACATGATATACACATTTAAGCATTCACCATCACATTTTCTCTCCCTTCTCCCCCATTGGGAACCGATCTTCTTACATGCACTGGAAAATGAAAATGGACATATTCAGTTTTCTTCCCAATTAGTTAATTGCTGGGTTCTTCTGTAATCTGCACTTGCTGAAGTCTCTCTTCTGACTTGAGTAAAGTTAACTTTTCTTTCTCTCTCTCTCTTTTTCTCACACACAAACAAGATTTCTATTAAGTGGACAGTTTTACAGAATTAGGTGTTAAAACTGAACATGGCATTGATCATGCAGACTTGGGAAACTTGGGTCCTGATTCCAAAGACTAGGAATAGTGTGGGGATCTTTTACAGCCATATGCTTTCTCAGACTCTGGGTGGAAGATTCATGACTGTATCAGGCTCCTGGTTTTAAATCGTCTCAGTCACTCTTGGGTCTGCTACTACTGCTTCCTTAATGGGTCTTGCTGAACTCAATTGTATGCTTAACCAGTGTGACTGACAGAAATCCAATGCTGACCACTTCATTATGTGGTGACCTTGCCCCTCTTTCCTTCTGTCTTTCTAATTCCCCATCCTGGGCAGTGCCCCCTTCCTAATGAGAACTCATTCAAGGTCAAGACCTTCAAGCCTTCACTTTTGGGTGCAAAGTTCTACTGTATCCCAAGAGAAATTCTGCCACTGGAAATCAGCACTTTGAAGTGCAATCTTCCCCAGATCAGTTTGGTACAGTTTGGGTGGGATTCTATTTCACCAATTAATCTCTCATGATCCATCTGCACCCCAATAGGCATGTCTGCTACTGTTCCTCTGTAGAAAGAAAACCTTCTTAGACAAATCTTTTTTAAAAAAGTAATACTGAAATAGATGACATCCCTCTGTGGTAGATCAAAAGTGGTTCAACCAGTCTCACGGGAAGTGTCTACACTGATTATCAATATAAATAACATAATAAATAAAAATAGTAAAAGAAACACTAATTAAAAATTGTAAATCACTTGCACCCCTCTCAAATATTCCCAGGTCTTTCTGTACCTGTTCCTTAGAACACTTAAAAAAAACAAACGCTGGGAGGGAGCATAACTTACTAGCAGAGCAGTTGTTTTACATGTAGAAGATGGTCCAGGACGTCACCAGTTAAAAAGATAGCAGGTGATGGGAAAGGCCTCTCTCTGCCTGAAATGACAACCCTGGAGAGCTGCTGCCAATCAGAATAGAAAATACTGGGATAGATGGACAAAGAGTCTCAGTGTGGCTGTAGAAGACACACTGCCTTTTTCTGCATTTCCTCCAAGCAGTCTTAACAAAAGGCAGTTGCATACCACATAGTCAACAGTGCTCACTAATCACAAGAGAACATTTAGGGCAGGGTTCCCCAAACTTGGGTCTCAAGCTTTCTTGGGACTATAATTCCCACCATTCCTAGCTAGCAGGACCAATGGTCAGGGTTGATGGGAATTGTAGTCCAAAAACAGCTGCAGACCCAAGTTTGGGAAATCCTGATTTAGGAGATGGGAGTAAGGGAAATTATTCCAGATCTCCACAAACGCAAGAACAATTTTAACCCTAACCCAAAGCAATGGAATGAGTGCAAAGATGAAAAATGAGGGAACATTTGGTCAGATTTGTATTTCCAGTTTATCTGGTCAAAAGCACCTTGATATGTCTCCTTCATGTCCTTCTTCCTTATTTTGATTTTTCCTTTTTAGGGTGGTGGTGGTGGCTGTTTTGAAGTTACTATTTGTTTCCAACATTTCCTCCCTCCTCTCAAGCATACATGGTTTCCCCCCTTCCTTCAGAACCACCCTGTGAGATAAGTTAAACTGAGAGACAATGACTGGACCAAGGTCACCTGCTGAGTTTCATGGTTTAATGTGGATTTGAACCCTGGTGTCCAAGATCTTAGTCCAAAACTAACAACTATTTTTTTAAAAAATGTGATTAAAATATTAAATAAATAAATACTGTAATACCTAAACAAATAATCATAGCCATAGCTATGGGGGGTAGCCAGGTTTTTGCCCCGGGTGAAGCCTCCAGAAGGGTGCCATTGAGGCTCCTAGCCTGTGTGTGTACACATACATGGGGGGGGGGGGTGTACAAAACTGGGTCTTTGACCCAGGTGAAATAATTATTTGCCCCTGAAAATAATCAACAGGTTACTCCTGAGGCTAAGGGTCCAAATATTCTCTTCAAAGAAATATGATGTCCACACTCCCTGTCCGTTTAACCACAGGAGTTGCACAACCCTCCTTTTCTCAAGTAGCAGAAGTGCTGACTATCTGAAACTATCCACAAAGAGAGAAAGGAAGAGAGACACACACACATACCTATGTGCTCACGCACACAAAAAGCAAACATGATCTGTGATCAATATCTTTACAAGTCTGAAGGAATCCTAGCTCCCAAAGGGTTAATCCAGAGAAGCAAAGCCATCAGACTGTTTAGTGAGCTAATGCTTTTATTGATGGGAAATGCCTTTCTGGCTCCAGGAGAGAAAGCTCCATACAGGTTGCAAGGATACAGCCTGGGAAAGGGGCAAATCACAGAGACCTGGCACCAAAGGATCTGCGTGCAAGGCTTTTTCACCACCACTTTCAAGTGCAGGCACTCAAAGTAACCAAGCCACCCAAGAGCTACTCCAGTCATGAGATCATCCACATTAAACAGCTTCAGGGTAAGGCACCCTAGTCATTGCCTCAAATGCCAAGCAAATCTTAGCCTGAAAATCCCATATGAAGAAGGTCCTGCTCAGATGGCTTAATCTCCTGTTCGTGTTTTTTTACAAAATGTACAGAGCATTCCTTTTTAAAACTATCCAGTGCCTGCTGGTCATGATATCTGGCCTTAAAAATGTTACCAGTTTGCTTCAAATTATCGGCATCTATCTAGTAGGCTATCTGTGGTCACTGCCAGGGTCAGGGATCAAGGTGTAGTAATCTGCTAATAAAGTGTAAGCTAATGTTGTTGTCAAATTGCTGGAGTAAACAGACAGTGCCCACTTCCCACTGATGAACTTCCTCTGGGGTTGGGGATATTGGCTTTATTGGAAAACTGCCAGTTGCAGAAGTGATGGAAGTGGCTGGTAGCAGAAAAAGACATCTTGATTTTGTAAAAGGATGAGTTCTGTAGTTGATAACCATCTGAAAAGCAGTTCATTGACTGACTGTACAATGACATTTATTAACGATCTCAGGGCATGACCAGGTGTGGGTTTGGTCAGTGCCTGGAAGACAGCCTGTCTAAGAACCCCTTATACGATACTTTTAGTTCCCTTCTATTAGGGAGCTGGAATATAAATCCAACAAATAAACATAAATGAATAAATGGTTGGTTACTCCTTATATAAAGAATCTCAAGATCTGCATCACCACTATTCCCACTTGGCTGAATAGCAAGCTATTTTATTACGTTACTGCATTTTTATTCTATCTTTCTTCCAAGGTGCTTCCCTCTGTCCAAGGTATCCTGAACCCAATAAATAGTCATATTGTTGAGAAAATCCTCACAGTTACTTCCAACTCTACAATTCTATAAAAAACTGAGGTGTATGGCCATATGCATTGATGGCTTTACCTGTTGCTGTCCAGAGAACTTTTGAACTTATGTATGGTCTGACAGCATGCATTCTATTGGGTGGAGGGTGGATTGTTTAAGACAATCTGCTACCCACTGGTAGCTACGGAACTACTGATGAATTCCGCAATCTTATTAATGTCAGAAGGATCCTGTCGGTAAAGGTAAAGATAAGATCCTGTCTGCAATCCATAAGGCAGGGCATTTACATAGCTTTTAAGGGCAGAATTTCTGAAGGACACCTGGAAGACATGGCTTGGCTGGATATAACTTTAATTAATGTTCCAAAGTTGGGGAGCTTTCCGGATGAGATTTTTCCACAGAGCACATACTTAAATTACGGAATTTATTTCCAGAAGAAGTAATGATGGCCAGTAACCTGGATGACTTTAAAAGTGGATTAGACAAATTCACTGAGGATAAGGCTATCAACAGCTACTAGCCACGATAACTATGTTCTACCTCCACTGTCAGAGGCAGTATGCATCTGCATGCCAGCTGCTGAAAACCAGAGGAGGGGAGAGTGCTGCTGTGCCCAGGTCCTGCTTTTTTGCTTCCCACTGACACCTGGTTGGCCACTGTGAGAACAGAATGCTGGACTAGACGAATCGTTGGCATGATCCAGGAGGCTCTTCTTATGTATATCTTTAACATCCCAGAGTGACCAAGTGGATGAATAGTCCCTGCCTGTATCTTACCCCATGTTGTGGGATGAGTTTCAGCTGACACAATCTGATGACATGTACAAGGTGCAGTAATACACCCAGCTTCATGTCCTGTGAATCCCTGCCCCACACTGCTGAAGAAATCAAGCCAGCAGGGTATGGTCAGTTGAATCCAGAATGTGATTAATGTGTGTTTGTGCAAGAGGGTGGTCCCTGCTGCCTTTCAAAAAGCAGCAGTATGGCCAGCCTAAGCCCATCCTGGACCCATTGGTTTGTGATAGCTACTGCCCAGTCCCAAATACTCTGTTTTTGATTAACGCAATTGAGAGGAGGGTGGTGGGGCAACTACAAACACCCTTGGATGATACTGATTGCGTACATCCCTTCTATTCTAGTTCAGACCTAGTTTTGGGACTGAATCAGCCTTGGTTACCCTGATGGATTGCCTTCATTGAAAGAGAGTCAATGAGAATATTACTTTGCTTTTCCTCTTCTCTCTGGCTTTTGTTACTATTGACCGTGGTATCATTTTGGGCCAGCTATTAGGGAAACTGTTTTACAGTGGTTCTTTTTCTATCTCCAGGGTTGGCTCCATATTATATAATTGGAGAAGTGTTTGTCAGTCCCAACAGTTATTCTACACGGTTTTGCAGGGCACGATTTTATCCCCAATGCTTTTTAACACTTATGCAAAGCTGTTGGGAGCAGTAATGAAGGTATTTGGAGCATTGTGTCATTAGTGTGCTGATGACACGCATCTCTTCAACTCTCTTTCTCCATATTGAAGCTAGTGTAGCTGTGCAGAAACTGTACTGGTGTCTAGATGCAGTGGTTGTCTGAAGCAGGCCAATAAAAGGAGCTTGAATCTACAGAAACTCTGTGGGTAAGCAGTTCCTGGGCCCAGGAAATATGTCAGCTGCTTGTTCTGGATGGGGTTGCACTCTCTCTAAAGGGGCAGGTACATAGCAGGGGGATGCTCTTTGATCTACCTCTATCACTGGAGGCCCGAGGAGTTTCAGCAGCTACAAGCACCTTCTTTCTGCTTTGGTTGCTGTGACAGCTACATGTGTTCCTGGATAAGGATAGCTGACCAACGATATTCCAGGCATTGGTAACCTCCAGATTGAATTACTGCAATATGCTCTATGTGGGGCTTCTCTTAAGGTGGTCCAGAAGCTACAACTAGCGTAGTTATACGGAGATGCCCTACTGACAAAAAGGTACATTGGCTGTAGATACACTAGGAGGCTAAGTTTAAGGTCTTGCTATTGAGGTACAAAGCCCTAAACAACTTAGGACCAGATTACCTCTGAGGATTTGCTACCTTCTATAGCCCAGTCCAGTCACTTTGATCCTCAGCAGAGACACTCCTAGAAGTACAGTATGCTCCTGAATGTCCTCTTATGTCCACTGAGACCAAAGCTTTTAGAGTGGAAGCACCTTCCTTTTGGCATGCACTCCCAGTGAATATCAAGCAGGCATTTAGGCTCCTGCTTAAAACTCTTCTTTTTACCCAGACATTCCCCAAGGGGTATCTGCATTAGTACATTAGTATATTATGTTGATGTACTAATCTGATCTATGAAGTATTCTATGTTAGTTTTGTTAATATAATTTTATTATTGTTTATTATTGTTGATTTTATGTTATTCATTGCCATCCTTTTTTAAAAAATATAGTTGGTAGGGAATTTTTATACAAATAAATAATTTAAATAAACCACATGACAAATATGCCTGGTGTGGACAGTAAGGGCCCGTGTCAATATAAAATGGTGATCTCTGTGCCAGTGTCTGCCAGAGAACTAAAAACCCAAAGGGTCTCCATGGAACCCAACAGTGTTGTAAAGGCAGAAAAGAATCTCATCAACAGATGAACATCATATGACACAAATGATCTATTTGAAGAGGAGCAGCTCCAGGAGCAGAATCAGATGCCTCCCTGTTCACCATCTAGAACAGGCTTCAGTTGATATTTAGTTGCTTTTCAGAATTGTTCTAATACTCACTTAGTGCCAGCAGTTAACTGACAAAGATGTAGAAATGAAGCACCATCTTAAGTCTTGCTCACATTTTTCTTCTTGTGATTTGCATATTCAAGGTCTAGATGCCTGGCTGTCAGAGATGGTGACAGTTGTGGGGGCTTTCTAGCTTTATCAAGGGGGATTATTTCAACCCAAATTATTCTGCATTGTAAATGTTTAAATCTACATTAAACCCTGATTAATTCATGAAACAGCCTGATAGCGTATTTACTAGAAGGAAAAAAAATCAAATTATTATGGCCAATTCCCAACCAAAGTAGCCTTTAAAATGCTGTATTCTGAGCTTTGGCTAACAACAATGTTTTTAAAATTATGCTTCATTTTGGAAAAGCTCTCTTTAATTTCATAGGCAATCTGAATCCTTCAGCACTTTTGCACAACACAACAGGAATTAATAAAGTAGATAAATCCTAAATAAATCTGGATTTGGGTTAACTGTGTCTTGAGATTTAGAACACTGTAGGAAAATGAAAAGGGGCGGAGGCAGGTCTACCCCTAAAAGCTGCCTGTGCATGAAGAAGGGATGTGCTGAGGAGGAGGGTGGGGGTTGGGGATCCAGTTGAGCTGGGTAATCAAAGAGCTTATCATGGTAGTTCTGAGGAGATGTTCAAAGATCTTGTCTGGCCACAGGCTTGGTAAGGTCACATCAAATGCAGTTCTCAAAGAAGATTATAGGGGAGCTTGGTTTGTGAGATTTGTTGCAGCAAGCTAGTTGGACTACACTAACTTGGAGTCCTGTCATAGGCAAATCTGGCGTCTTTCAAACCATTTTGGAAATGAAGGTCTGGCTCCAAACAATAAGCAAAAAACAGCTTTGCAAAAAGGCAACTCAGGTCTTTCTAGATCCCTGCAAGCAATCCACTCCTCAGAAAAAAAACATTTGGGGAACACCCTTGGATTTGCTATATTGGATTCAGAGAAGATTGTTTAAGCCGAGTTCTGTGGTATGATGCTTTCCTGACTCCTCTTCCACCCCCACACTCCAGCATCTCCTACACTCCCTCTGAATGCAATAGGGTGCGGGAGCTGCAGCAGGCTTGGGAAATTGGACAAAGACAGTAAGACTGTTTTTCTATTCATGCAGGATACCTCTGGATCCAACCTTTTGATACTCTATGCCAGCCTTTCACCTTTCCTTTTTACATGAAGAGGAAGAAAATGGAAGTGACTAAAGAGGTGAAGAGTATTCTCGTTGTAGAGTGTACCACACACAACCATCTGTCCTGGAGAGTTAGGCATCTATCTTCACATATTCATTCATTAAGAGGAAAATATTATAAGAGCATATAAAACATTTCAAGACTTTTTTCCAAAAAAGAACTCACCAGAACTCAGTTCTGGCACCTCTCAGGTGGGCGCCATTGCCATTCTAAGAGAATGAGGGAGATGTTCATGGTGAGTTCCATCACCTCTTTTTCTAGAAAAATAGCACTGTTCAAGACTTTTTATGACACTTGGAAAATTAACCCTGCAAATAACTAGATCTATTTGGATTTTAGACTGCTGTAAATGTTTTTGAAACTTACTCATCCCTCTCAGCTTCCTCTTGAAGAAATGGAGCAGATGTGCACTGCCTGAGTGCTGAGTCTTACAAATGACCAATAGAACTATTCTCCCTGAGACTGGAATGACCAGAATGACACAATGACCAGAGCAAGGACTAAGAAGACAGGACAAAAATGTACTCATCAATTCATGTTTTTTGGCACCAATGTCTAAAGTTTACAGTGCAATCATATCATTCCCTCAACAGCAAGCCACACATAAGAAAGTTGCCACCAACATAAATCAAAATTCAGCTGTGTCTGGAACATTCAGTTTTCAACATACAAGACAAACTCTGACCTGTGTCCAAGTTCAAGAAATAAGAACATTCCACAAGCCAGCTATTAAAACTATTTATCACATCAGGATAAAATCCACAGACAAGAAATTACAAGGTAACAATTTTTGATCATTGTTTTATGTTTCCCTATCCAAAAATGCATAAATGGTTCTTCCTCACACAAAGAAAAAACCTTTACCTACAGTACATGTTACTTAGGCCAATTAGTGCAAAGCTCTGTAACCAGCCAAAACACAGCAGCAATGTTTATTTTCCTAAAAATGCATGGCAACCCCCCAAATTTTGAGAAAGCTTATTAGTCAGTCTGTGCTATGGGGCATTCCTGGCCCCTCCAGCCTTGTGAGCAGCATGAAGGACTGAATTTAAGAGTAAGAGAAACCAGGTGCACAAACCTAAGAGAATGTTACTAACATCAAAATAAATGAGTTTGTTCATTTTCAGTTTTAAGTATGTGGTTTGCTTCTTTTTACTAACAACCCTGTTGTAGTACTATTATTGTTATAATTTTAAAAGAGTAACGATATCTGATGAGGCTGGGAGAGAAACAGGTTTTCCAAATGCGAATGAGGAAAATGTGTTTGGTATCTCAGACTCAACACACGGATTTGATGATGCAGCATCTCATTTTCCTTGCCCATTTTATTAGGCACAGTAGCAACACTGACTGTGTAGTACTTGCATTCACAAGAGCTCTGCCTATCCAGTAGAGCTCCCATATAGCTTAGGACAGACGAAGGAATGTTCAGGGCAGTGGCAGAAGGCTATTCATAGTGGCACAGAGGATGGCCATAAACTTTCCCAAGCTAACTCCTAGCTCTCCCCATGGAATAGACTTCTCCATTCACCCAGTGACTTAGACAATCTTTCTTCCAGAATAGCCTGTTGAATGTTAATCTTTTCTGTCCATGTCTTCCATGTGATTAAACCATTTCCTAAACAAATCATTACTATTTATTTTTTGTATCTTCTGTTCACCAATAAATATAGTTCAAAACCCAGTAGAATTTGGGAAATCATATTTTGTCTGTTTATGACAGATAGGACTGCAATGTTGATATCTAAATGCCATCCCAGAGTTTCTCATTGCTGCCAAGTTGGTGTGTGTTAGCCAAGAGCAATCACTGTCAGGGAAATCTTATATACACCCATTACCACAAGGGGAGAGGGGGATTACACCACAGCTATGCCTGTGGAATGGCTACCATAACCTATACATCAGGGGTGGCCAACTTCCAAGAGACTGTGATCTACTCACAGAGTTAAAAACTGGCAGTGATCTACCCCCTTTTGGGGGGTTCGGGTTAAAGTTATTGAGTTTTTTCAGGGAGGAGGTAAAATGTTGAGCTTTTTTTAGGGGAGACACAGTTCTTCAGCTTCTTTGGGGGGAGCCAGTGATCTACCGCAGACGTCCAGTGATCTACCAGTATATCATGATCTATCTGTTGGACATGCCTGCTATACATGCTTAGGCCAGAGGAAAGGGGAAGACACACGACTCAGAAAATTTTCAAACTGAGTACAAATGGACGTTTGCTCCAATTTAGGACTAAAAGGTTGGTTTTCTCTGGGGAAGGGAGCAGGGCAAGGAGAAAACTGCTTGGACCCATGCCTAGAAAGTGCAGGTCAAACCACTTGGAGCCACACTTTCTAGGCACAGGACAAGTGGAAGTATGGATGAGCCCTTAGTTGGATGAGCCCTTTAAACCGCCCAGAGTGGCTGAAGAAACCTATTATTATTATTATTATTATTATTATTATTATTATTATTATTATTATTATACTGGCAGAAATGGTATGCTGTTGCTGTGAGGAATTGAAGTTACACCGTATCTGCTCTGTTTCAGACATTTTGCCAGTATTTAGTTATGAAAAAAGGGGAACCAATAACTAATAAGAATAGGATATCTGGAAATATGCAGAAGGAGATTGAGGACAGGTAGACAAGAGCAAATGTAAAAATAGCGAACACTGCCAGGGCTCCTTCCCTGCCTATAGTGGTGGTTATAAAAGCAGCTCAAGGTCTATAGGTTAATAGAGAATGTATTAAGTCACAAAACTCTAGGGCTGAAGAGATGTGATGTTTCTCCTAATCCAACTTGCTTCTCTGAATCAAGATTTAATTTATTGACATACAGCAACAAAGTTCATTTCAAAGTACTGAGATATCTCTGCAAATTGGCACATGGCATAGTAAGTGGTGAGAGGCAGATCCCTACAATTAAGAAATGCACAAAAAGGCTCTTTTACCTGGACCCTCCTCTACTGGTGATATTACCATTGGTGATGTTACCTGGGGTTACAGCACAAAGCTGACCTCAGCTGTTTGGAACCTATTAAATTCCTACTCCTGCAGGCCCTTATCAGGCAGCCATCCAGAGGCACACACAACTCCTGCTATTAACCCTGATCTCCATGTTAGTTCCTTTTTGCCCATATTCTGCCGCATTCCCTACCCATTGTGGAATCTCAGCATCTCTTAAAAGCATCTTTCTGCAGCGATGCCTGCCTTCTGGCCACTACACATTTCCTTGTCTTCCCAGCACCAAACATAAAGGAACATCTGTCTTTGGCCAGGGTAGTTGACTTGATAGGTGCAATGTAATGGAGGACTACCCCCTATTGCAGAAACTGATAACATGGCTGGCCCTGGAATAAAAATGGCATCTCAGTAGCCAAATAAAAGGGCAGGGTATGTTCACTTATTCCTGTGCCCTGAATGACTCTATGTAAAATGGAGTGTTCTATATGGTGAAGTTATTCAGTTTTACTAAATACCTGCACAAAGCAATGTGTACCTAGTCAAAATTCTCCCTGCCACTGCTATGACAGAGATCGCCTACCTTAAGTACTACTACTAAAATGAGGCTACATTTTAAGCTGTATTTTAAGCCGTATTTTAATTGTTTGTTTGTTTGTTTGTTTGTTTGTTTGTTGTTTCTTCTATCACGTTTTATTGTAATTCATATTTGGTGTTAGCTGCCCTGAGCCTGGCCCTGGCCGGGGAGGGTGGGGTATAAATAAAAATTTATTATTATTATTATTAAGTAGCAGAAGCTTGCAATATATAAATCATCTATCAAGGTGCTCCTGAGTAAGATGGAAAAGCCTATCTTATTTCTCCTCTTTTTTAATCACCTCAAAATAATTGGTCCTCGAACTGCTACAACCCCTGCATTAACATGAGCCTTTTCAATTATTATACAAAAAAATAACAAGAAAGAGATATTTGGAAATCTATCCATTATCTGGTTGCATTCTCCATATGGCCATAACAACAGAGAGAGAAAGAAAAAAATCTGCCATTTGTCCCCCAAACCACATATTTAATCCATGTGCTTATGTCAAACTTAATTACAGCACATTTGGCATAAAATAACAATCCACATCCTTGGAGAGGAGAATTTAAGTAGTTAATACGTGTGATTGAGTGAAATTGCTTTGCTGAATGTTTATGGGAAATTTAAGATGGATGAAATGTGATGATATTTTAACCATGTAGATGCCAGTTCTGGGTTTGAAATCTGCATTTTTCCTGCCATAAGTCCAGTTTTGGTTCCCAACTTTTAAACTACCCAGCAATTGTGTCCTTAACAGCAGAATAACATGTAGAAATGAAAAAGATGACATATACTCCATCTCTACATGTTAGGATGCAGTTTAAAACTTTGCAACCTCCAGAACAGGCATCATATTTTTAGCACTTTAAGAACTTGTGCTTGAGCCTGCTTTTCCCTTCTCCCTCTCATCACTTTTCCCTTTTGTGTCATGTCTGTATAGCATGTGAGCCTGAGGGCAGGGACCATCTTATCACAGATTTAGGTCATGCTTGTAAGTCTCTGAGAACCCTTTTGGATAAAAGATGGGGCATAAATGCCTAAATAAATATATCCATGGTTACTGTTGCACCCAGAACACTCAGTATGAAGGTCGCCTTAAAAACATCTTCAGAGGATTCATTATTTCTTAATACTGACAACCTGCTGACTGAACTATCAAAGACCAGGCTGGGTGGAGGAGCTACACATAGCCTTGATGTGGACAATAATGGTTTTGTTTGTTTGTTTGTTTGTTTGTTTGTTTGTTTTTTGTATCTATGCATGTATGCATGAAGTGCTTTTTTTCTTTGGGGACGTAGGGGTACGCATACCCCTAAACATTTTGTGAATATAAGTTTGGCCCCATTGAGGGGCAGTATTTCAATATGAGTAGGAAAATTAGAGTACCCCTAAACATTTTTTTTAGAAAAAGGCAATGTATGTATGTATTTCCCACCATTTCCCCCTGATGGGGCTCAAGGTGACTTACAGATAAAAACAGGAACTGCTAAAAACATCAATAATTAAAACACAATTAAACATTGATAGAAACTACAGGCATACATAAAATCTGTTTAAAACATACCAATAATTACAATAAAAACAGCACAAGCCCTCTCATTAAAAGCAGTCAATTCTCATTAAAAGCAGTCAATTCCCTGTTGGAACAAGAAAGACTTCACTTGCCAGTGGAAGAACAGCAAGGAGGGAGCCAGTCTAGCTTTTTTAGAGAGGGAGTTTCAAAGTCTGGGAGTAACCACTGAGAAGGCACATGGGCTTCCCCTGAATACTGTATCTCAAAACCCAGGTAGGTTCACATGAGGGAATATGGTCTTTCATATTCCTGAACTTATTCTACCAAGCATTTTTATCAATAATCCCCTCGTTTATTCTCTAATACATGAACAGGACCTAATGGCTATAAAGCAGGGGGTACAGATCTTGGAAAGCAATAATGTGGCCCATGAAATGAAGATCCCCGTCCATATACAAGCACACATGAGCAACCAAGAGAATCTTCTTAACCACCTAAAATGTGAGTGGGGACATTTTGCACCCACACTAACATTTTGTACTGCACATGAAAGGGAATTGTGCTATGCCTTGCATTGCTTGATATCAGCCCAGGACCATCAGTCAATAATGGCTCACACCATAATAGTGCATGACAAATTACAGGGGCAGTCATATGAGAAATCTGTTTGGTTTGATAGAAAGATCTACTAATAATGAGGGACTGAAGCTTAATTATTTGCTTCTTGCCTTGTTACCTAAAAGTTGAAAGTTAAACACCTAATCCCTGTCAGCCTTTCATTGATTATGGAGACAGAAATCATATCTGTTATCATATTGGATTCCTATTTCAGTCAGGAAGTTTGATGCCCTCTCCCATCTTACTCTGAGTAGTTAGTCCCTCTTCCCATGTCCACTGGAAATAACTGTCTCCTCTGCTAGATCTGAGATTCCAGACAGAACTTTCCCATGCCACCATCCCTCAAAATAGCCTGTGTTCCTCAGTATTTATAGCAGCAAGACTCTGCTGAGCTGATTTGTTTGGATTTCCACTGTTTTTGTGTTTAACTCACCCCTCACCCATGGGCAATTTCTTCAGGCTGTTACTGATGGGATATGTTTGGGTGGCAGAGACAGCATTCAAGATGGTAGCTGTGCAGAAAAGGCATGGGCTGCAGAGAGAGAGGGTGGGGCAGAGGTTTTGTAAGTAGCTGGGACAATGAGAACAAGGCAGGCAGTATGCCAAGCATGGGATGGCTGCCAAAACACAGATCATTAGCTTGGGCCAGCTATAAGCAAGGAAATGAGAAACATATGTGGGAGAGCAAGGTTAGGAGTGAGGGCCTGTGGGTCAGTGACAGTCGTACGAAAACGTTTCCCTTGTTCTTCAGCTGCAGCCTGACAGTGTCAAATGCCATTCTGGTAGCCTTGATTTCTCATGGTGCTCAAGCTTGTTTTGGCCTGATATGGTTTTTTGTTTCTCTTTCACTGATGGGAGCTTTTGGGAGGAGGAAGGGAACAGACAAGGAAGCCTTTCCCCTCCCCCACCCCAGCTATGGGAAAAAGCAGTGTTTTGTATACTGCTCCCAAAATTCCTAACACTTTTCTGAATAGCGGCTTTAAATCCCAACTGCCCTGGGAAGAAAGGGCGGAGTTCTCAAGTAGGTCTTGGTGTTCTTTCTTAAATGTAACTAGCTGCACCTCATTACCTGATACTGAAGGCCTTTTGTGCTTTTGCAGAGCTGTGCTACCTGAAAGCTGTGACATGCCGCAGCTTGTAGTATCTACTTTTATTTTATGATGCTAACTGTTTGGTTTTGACATCTTTTAACTATTCTCTATGTAGACTTCAAGTTAAGTTGTTCGCAAATAATTTTGATTTTCTCCCAAGTTTGCTGATCCATTAGTCAGCAAAACTTAGTGAACTGTCTACAGCTCCAGCATCTCTCATTTTTTACTCATGAAGAGTTTACAGACAACAACTTATAGAAATTTCCCCACCTTTTCGCAAGCATAACACAGAGGGAGGTGAAACAGTATCTGGATATGGGAAGAGCTCTGGTTGACATGCAAGTTCAATTTTTTAAATATTCTGGGATGTGTGGTGAGGTGTTGTTTGTTGTATTTATTTATGTTCCTTTGGGTGTTATGGTTTTATGTCTCATTTTTTATTTAAATTGCTTTTGTACTTATTCATTGTAAGTTGCCTAGTTAACCTTATGTTATCTATGATGCATGTATATTGGCATCCATCTGCCCAAGAGATAACAGATGAGTGTGCCATTGGGAGTAAAGTCAAACCGTCTGAGAGTTACAGTGCCTGCTGTGGCTGTAGAGACCAATACAGGAAAGACATATTTTATTGCAGTTGGGCATATGAAGGCATCCAGTTTTGCTGTTACAGATGTACCATGGCCTTTATTTTCTCTGAGCTCCTCCCTGCGGTCATTTTTCCTCTGATCACGGCTGTGGATACATAACCTGTCTGTCTCCAGGCACTGCTGTCAATTGCAAGGGATTCCCACACGGCGGGTTTAATGCTGCCAACCTACATGTCACATTTGCAGACATCTTTATAACACAGACTTGGTCTGCCAACAGGCCTGGTGCCTGCCACATGCTTGAGGTGGTAGGTGGTTTTGTCTATCTGGGCTCCACCATAACCAGCAACCTTTTCATTGATTCTGAGCTGTACAATCATATTGGTAAGGCAGCTATAGCAATGGCTTGCCTCTCCAAAAGGGTATGGGAGAATGTGATGCTAACAACCAATACCAAGATGAAGGTCTACCAGGTTTGCATGTTGAGCATGCTGCTTTATGGAAGTGAGTCATGGGCAACTTACACCTGCCAGTAGCAATGCCTCAATGCCTTCCATATGTGCTGTGTCAGGAATATTTTGGGTACCGCATAGCAGGAAACTAATGTCATAAGTAAATAACAATTAATTAATTAATTAATTAATTAATTAATCTTATTCACATTCACACCTGGGAGTGCATGATAAGTTTTAGGGTGGAGTAAGAAAGGGGCAGCAGTCACGAAATTAAAAGACGCCTGCTTCTTGGGAGAAAAGCAATGACAAACCTAGACAGCATCTTAAAAAGCAGAGACATCACCTGGCTAACAAAGGTCCGTATAGTTAAAGCTATGGAAGTGAGAGCTGGCTGATTGCCAAAGAAGTGATGCTTTTGAATTATGGTGCTGGAGGAGACTCTTGAGAGTCCCATGGCCTGCAAGAAGATCAAACCTATCCATTCTTAAGGAAATCAGCCCTGAGTGCTCACTGGAAGGAGAGATCGTGAAGCTGAGGCTCCAATACTTTGGCCACCTCATGAGAAGAGAAGACTCCCTGGAAAAGACCCTGATGTTGGGAAAGATTGAGGGCACAAGGAGAAGGGGCGACAGAAAACGAGATGGTTGGACAGTGTTCTCAAAGCTACCAGCATGAGTTTGACCAAACTGCAGGAGGCAGTGGAAGACAGGAGTGCCTGGCGTGCTCTGGTCCATGGGGTCACGAAGTCAGACACGACTAAACGACTAAACAACGAAGAAAGGGAATCTATTCCAAATATTATTTTCTAATGAAAGTTTAAAATACTTTAAAAAGGTAAAAGGACCGCTGACCATTAGGTCCAGTTGTGACCGACTCTGGGGTTGCGGCGCTCATCTCGCTTTATTGGCAGAGGGAGCCGGCGTACAGCTTCCGGGTCATGTGGCCAGCATGACTAAGCCGCTTCTGGCGAATCAGAGCAGCGCACAGAAACGCTGTTTACCTTCCTGCCAGAGCAATAACTATTTATCTACTTTCACTTTGACGTGCTTTCAAACAAAAGCTGGCTGCAATTCTGACTTGACACTGTAACAAGAATCTGAGGAAGTATTCTAGAGAAAGCAGGTGCCATACAGAACATGAAAATATCCAGTTACACTGGCCATTGCATAACAGAAAAATACATTTCCTGTTGGTCCTACAGCTGCCTACCTTCCTCCCTGTGCTTGAGCTGAATGACTATACAACCCCATGTTATGCAGAAGCACCCATAGATGCCGCCTCTCATCCTGTCCCAAGACAAGCAACAGTGCAGTTTAGGCATGTGTGGTGGTGGACTATCACATTACTGATACAGTAGCAATCTTTTGGAGGTTCTAATAACAACACCTATTTGAGTCCTCACCCAACTCAAATTTGTCTCAGGAGTAGGTCAACTAATTGTTTCTTAATCTGCTTCCAAGGCAGAAATTTTCTGGATTTCAACTCTCCTTAGGATTCCAGGGTACGGGCATTTGTGCTCCCTGGAAACTCCCTCACAACTCTTGTCCAGTTTTCCTTTGGCCACTGTTGGTCTCTTCAAGAAATTGTAGCAAACACTCCCTTGCCTGGATGTCAACTCTCTTTATATTCCCTAAGGCTCTCAGGCCTTTAGGTAGCCCTTGGGAAGATGAGGGGAAAGGCTGCTCCAGAATTCTCATAGGCCACTAAGAGTCTCTGCAGGAGTCAATAAGCTGAACTCCCAGGCCTGAACTCTTTCCAGCAACATGAAAGATGTAGTGGCAAATACATCTAATGCCTAAAGTGTCAATTGAAATATATATCTGTCTGTTTCCTGCGTACTGTGAAAGGCTGTCAACCTTGAGAAAAAAGTTATGTGCAGTTTAGATATTCATCCATGCATCACTATAAAAAAAATAAAAATCTGAAGAGTCAATGCTATAATGCAGTAAACTCTGTAAATAAATCTCAAGGTTCCACGCACATCTGCAGAAGTCTGTAAGTTTATCTGATAGCCATTCCTATCAGTTTTTCTTTTTTTAAAAGGTCACTTGATAGCACTTCCTTTCATATAAAGACACTGCCTTATAACAGGTCTGTCTGTCTACTCTGACTTGCAGTGGCTACCCAGAATGGTAATTTCCACAGCCTGCTACCTAATCCCTTTTTAAACTAGAGATGACAATGAGGATGTTGAACCTGGGGACCTCTGCATGCAAAGGAGCTGCTTTAGCACTCAGCTATATGTGCTTCATTCCCAAAGACGTAAATGGAAATTATTTTTTGCAGAACCATCTATGTATCAGGAACAACTCTCCTTGCTGCACTACTAAATGTTTCCCAGGAACCTTCAAAATCTTTTCTTTTTAAAAACTTTTTTTTAGAAATTTATAACCACAATGTAAATAATAAATAATTCCTAGATTGACAAGGAAAGAGGAAAAGAACAGGAATAACCTGTCAGCAACCCATAATCAATTAATACATTTTTTTAACAGGTGGTCATCCACCCACATCACAAAGGCTTCAGCTTCTCATCACATATATTCACCTTACATTGACTATACAACCATTGAGATAAGCCAGAAGGACATGACATGAAAATGTCTAGAATTCAGTGGCACGCAGTGTACTCACAGTCAGATACATTGTGTTTCTACATTCTAAATTAAACCAAGCAACTATCTGTGATTTCAATATATCCTACGTGCAATCATCATTTTAATCAAATTGGGCCCCAGACTGCCTAACCAAAGGTAGTTATAGGACATGTACCAATGTAACATTACTTATTTTCCAGAGATTCTGCCTTTTTCATTTCTTTTTTGGAAGAAAGTGAGATCTGTTTTTTAAAAACAAAACAATAAAATACATTTAAATTGACACCCACAAGCAAGAAAACTATGAGCTACCCAGGAAAAGGATGAACGCCTCCCCTCAAAGGTTCAGGTACAGCCAAAGACAAGGATTTTTCCATGGAATACTGTTTTGATGGCTCATAGATGAGCTGCTCTTCTCCAGCTCTTGGTAAACACACCTTCTCCCATGCTTGATCTCTGCCACAAGAGGTAGTATGATGCAAACAAAGAATAAACCATAACTGGGTTTTTTGGGCTGACGATGGTGGTGTGATCATGGTTGCTCTTTGTTAATTTCTTGTGAAAAGTGCTAAGAATTGTTAGGAGATCCCCACAGAGCTACAATTCCCAATGAATGGATGGATACCATGCAGATCCAGTGATTTTTAAAATTTTAATTTGACAGTAAGGCTTAGAATTTCATCTATTGTCACCACTATTTGCCTCAGTTTTTCAGATTCTGTTCCTGAAGAACTCAGGCACAAGTATCATCCTTCTTAAGCACATATTTAATTCACTTGTCATCCAACAGTCCAACTACCGTACCTCCTTAGATGGTTTCCTGCTTCCAATATATGTTTAAAAATATTATTGTTAGTCTTATGTTTTCAGAGATGTGCTCCGCATTTATTAATATTTTGTACCCCTTATTATCTGCTTGCATTTATTTTGCCAAAATTTGAGTTGGTTTTGGAAATGTATTTTGTTTTGTTTTTGGTTTTTTGCTGTTCATCTGGGTTATGTTCTTGTATTTTTATTGTCAGACCTTCTTATGAATTATCAGTGGATTCTTTAATTTTATTGTTTCATTATTAATATGAGATGCTTTCATTAGTTCATTTTTATATAACTATTTAATTTTTTATGTTTTGTAACTCTTGGTGAATTATGTAAACCATTTTGATGTGAGCTGCCATGAGCATAATTTACTATGGAAAGGTAGCATACAAATAAATGATGATTTATAAGCTTTTTTCCGCAGTTGGCTTTGAGTGACAGATTGCTAAGCCCAGCCAATGGTAAATGGCCATGTACTTCAGGAAGCAACACTAAGACCGTTTGGACAAATGGGAGGAGGGCTGCCACTTACTACAATGCAAGCTTTGCTGGATTTGCACCCCTCTCAGGCAAGATAGTATCAGAGAGTGTGTCTCAGAGAGGAAACCTGGCTTTTTCACCTGGATGTGCAGGAAGACTAGAGACACCAGGCAATACAAAAGTGACAGACTGGGCTTTGGCACACCAAGTGGTAGATAAATGATTTTAAATAAATAAATTTAAAAGGGCAGAGTTGTGCCACAGCCTTTACTAGCTTTCTTGAGTCAGTATCCACTTTTTCCACACTATACATAATTTTACACATAATTTATCATATCCCCACTTGCTCGCCTTTTCTCTAAACACAAATATTGTAACCTTTCCTCATAGGGGATTCAGTCATGTTGGTTGCCCCTTTCCCAGTGTTATGATATCCATTTTGAAGTGCAGTGACTGGAAGTGAACACAGAAGCCCGTGTGGTCACACTAATAGGTATGTATAATGGCATTATGATATTGGCAGTTTTTTTTCCACATCACTTTTCTCAAATAAACTTTCCAAACTACATGGACTTTTCAGTCCATTTTACAGTTCATTGGTTTTAAGAAGGAATTTATCTGAATGCCTCACATGCAACTCCACAGATGCTAAGCTACACCTTTGTGTTCTAATAATGTTCCAGAAAGTTTTGTTAAGTTCTTTGTCTTCTGAGCTCCTTTAATACTTACATTTAATATTTCTAGTGCTGGGATTAAGGGATGGTTGTCAAGTAACATTAGTAAACCTCCCAAACAGTCAGATAGCCCATAAGGTTTGGGGCCAGAATTAGCCTGTGGTGCATCTATCAGGATTATTTCTGGGCAAACCCTTGCAGAAGGGGGCCTGCCACTATGAAAAATCATCCTCCCTTCTCCAAATCCATCATAGATAGGGATCCACTGGTCCTTGATCTAGGGTTGCCAACTGCCCGCTCCCAAGCAACAATAGTACAAACAACTCCTATACCTTTATTAGAAAGGTACAGTCAGAAAATTCTTCCTGATGTTTAATCAGAATCTCCTTTCTTGTAACTTGAATCTATTGGTTGGAGTCATACCCTCTGGAGCATCAAAAATCAAGCTTGCTCCATCTTACATGTGACAGCCCTTCTCTCATTCTCTTCTTTTCCAGACTAAACATACTGAACTCCCTCAGCCATTCCTCATAAGACTTGGTTTCCAGACTTGGTTTCCAGACTTGGTTTTCATCTTGGTCACCCTCCTCTGCACACATTCCAGCTTGTCAATATCCTTCTTAAACTGTGGTGCCTAGAACTGGACACAATATTCGAGGTGTGGTCTGACTTCCCTTGATCTGGACACTAGACTTCTATTGATGCAGCCTAGTATTAGCTTTCTTTGCTGCTGCATCACACTGTTGATTCATGTTACATTTGTGGTCTACTAAGACGCCTAGATCCTTTTCACATATACAAGACAGGTGTCCCCCATCCTATATTTGTGCAGTTGGTTCTTTCTGCCTAAGTGTAGAACCTTACATTTGTCCCTATTGAAATTCATTTATTAGTTTGGGCCCAGTTCTCCAACCTGTTAAGGTCATTTTGAATCCTGATTCTGTCTTCTGTGGCATTATCTACCCCTCCCAGTTTGGTGCCATCTGCAAATTGGATGAGCATCCAAGTTGTTTATGAAGACATTCAGCAACAACAGGCCAAGGACAGAACCCTGTGGTACCCCACTTATCACTTTTTTCAGGATGACAGGGAACCATTAGTGAGCACTATTTGGGTTTGGTCAGTCAACCAGTCAACCAGCTACAAATCCACCTAACAGTAACCTCATCCAGCTTCTCCACAGGAATATCATGGGGCACCTTGTAAAAAGCATATGTCCACAGCATTCCCCTGATCCACCAAACTTGTAACTATCAAAAAAGGAAATGAGATCTGTCAGGCAGGACTTGTTTTGGAGAAACAATGGAAATTCGCTTATGTATTTATTTAACAAGATCTGTATACCACTTAACTGTAAATAAAACATATAAGTGGTTTACAAAGACTATAAAATATACATTAAAATTGAAAGCAAGCTTATAAAAAAGCAACATGTATAAAATCAAGAATAAAAAATGTCCTTCAGATTGCCATTCCCTCGCCCCAAACAGAAAAAATACTAGATTATCTATTCATAAATTAATCTATTAAACTACAAATAAGCTCCATTGGACACAATTTATACTTTAAAGTCAATGTTACTGAAGTCCATATAATTTACTGCTAGTCCCAGAAAAAGTGTTTAGGAATGTAGTCTTGGGACACATTCACACCGTACATTTAAAGTGCTATAATACCTATTTAAGCATTCATGGCTTCCCCAAAGAATTTTGGGAGCTGTAGTTTAAGAGAGTTGTGCTGAGAGTTGTTCAGAGGCCCCTATTCCCCCCCCCCCCCAGAGCTAGAATTCCCAGAGTTCCATGTGAAGAGAGATTGATTGTTAAACCTGTCTGGAAATTGTAACTCTGAAATGGGGAGCCTATTCTGCATGCCCACATTAGAGTCCTAAATCTGGCATGTGGAACAGGCTCCCCACTCAACATGGTGGAGCCAGCAGGGGATGAAATAGTGAGGGCAGGACTAGGGAGCACAGACTTACTATGCCCCTCATGCAACAGCTATCACCTAAGCTACTAACTGAATAGGACTTTTGTAATTCAAGAAAAATGAAGAGATGTTCTGAAAACTCTTTCATACACTTATATTTCGGTAGGAGGGAGAAGGGATGTGATTGCAACTTCTGGTACAAGTTATGACATTAAAAGATTATAGAAAGATGGTAGACACAAGGCCAAGTAAAATTACCTCAGAATTCTTTGCAAAATCTGGATGCTTCAGAAGCCCAACTGGCTTCAGCTTGAAGTCAGGCATGTAATGTTGCTGGCCCCATACTGTGGAATACTCTTCTAGCAAAGGTTTAGCAGGGATTCTCACTGCTGTTTTTCAGGCATCTCTTGAAGACCTTTTTATGGTGACAGTCCTGTTCTGTTGTTTACATTTTTTCTGAGATGAGTCAGACATTTTAATGATTTTTTAATATTGTTTTTATGGTATTTTATTTTTTATTGTACTTGTGTATTTTGTTGTACACTGCCTTGATATTTATATGAGGGGTGCTCTTTAGAAATATTTTTAAAGAAGGAAAGGGTTGTATTCAATGTTAGTCCTACTCAGAGTAGACCCACTGAAGTTAAAGGACATGATTAATTCCATTAATATCAATGGGTCTACTCTGAGTAGTTAGTTACAATCCAAAGAAACTAAGGAAGGGACTGCCAAGCTGCTTGTGAAAAAGATGAGAATAAATAGGGGGTTTTAAGTTTTTAAAAGCAGCAAAATATTTCTCTTTCACACAAAAACTCACACACTTCCACATTTTAATCAGAATTCTGTCAGTTCTAAAACTGACATTTTCCTTTTCTGATCACTTCTGAGATAGTGGCATGGGAATCTTATTTATTTATTTATTACACCGATGAAAACAGCAGATCATCCCACAGAGAAACAGCAAGGACAGTTGAAGTCCTAATCCCTGACCTGCCTTGCCCTTTCCTAACTAGCTATTGACATTGAACTTAAAAAGCTGCAGTGCTGCGATGAGATAATGACTTCTGTTTCTTCTCAGTGGAAAAATGGGAAGTAGGCCAGGCTGGGCTGGGAGACCTCAGAAATGGTGCTCTCAAGGAACTGGTATAATTTAAGTCTCCTGATGCCTGAAAACTGTTTAGCAAAGGAAGGTATGGCAAAAAGCAAAGCAAAACTGAACATACACAACAATGATTCTTAGAATGCTTCTTGAAGGGCAGAATAATCCTATCTAAGTCATATATATAAATGTCCCTGGATCTCAATTTACTCCGGTAGTGAACTGGAGCCAGGAACAATTGCCCAAGAGATCTCATGGCCTCTAAATTCAGCAGAGATAGAAGCAGTTGAAGAAGACCCCAATCATATCTCCTGAAGAAGGAGGCAGAGTCACCTAACTCTGAATCTGGGAGTGGCTGCCCAAACCTTTCAGAAGAGGGATCTGAATGTGATATTTGCTCTTATTGACCCCCACCCCCACCTTGGAGAAGGCAAAAGACACAATCTGAGGCCACTCAGCAGCAGCACAGTTCAATCCCTGTGCCACTTGAGGAGGTGGGGAAGGGGCTCTGGCTGACATCAGATTTTACTTGAGGAAATAAGGGTTCAGTGGAGCCCATACCTTGGTGGTTTTCGACCTGTGTGTCATGGCACCCTGGGGTGCCTTTAATGATGGTCAGGGGTGCTGTGGGCAACAGAGGCCTCTTTCCCTCTTTCCTTCCCTCCCTCCTCTGATGCCCTCTTGCATCTCTGCCTCCCAAAGGCTTGCACAGCTGTTGCGGCAGCCTTGACTATAAGCTCCAAAGGTGGGTACTGGCCTTTCTTGTGCTTGCTGTGTGCAAGGCCTGCCTGAGAGCTAAGTGCCCGGTGCTGAAGGGGAGACTTTCCGCCATGCAGGCCCAGCAGCGCCCACTGCTGCCATTGCTGGCCTCACGTTCACCTTTGGCCAATCTCTGTTGGGCCACCAAGGCTGGGGACATCCTCTTCCCAGGTTCCTGTGGGGTAGTATGAGGTGGCAACTCTCTTGGGGGGTGAGGGGTGGCTCAGAGACCAGGGGCGGTGGTGGCGGCTGCCCAGAGGACTCCCAAGGAGAGGGTAGAGGAGAGGAGTCTGAGGGAACACTCCACAAGGGAGGGTGTTCCAAAAACAGTGAGAGGCTGCCAGCTCTGCAGGCAAGGGTGACACAACTGGGCTTCTGAGCCCCACAGGGGTGCCACAGAAAGAATGCAATTGGTCAAGGAAGCCATGGACTAAAAAAGGTTGAAAACCTCCGCCATAGCTGGTTTCAGCTTCTGCTATCCCTAGGAACTGTCCCAGGTCCTGCAGGACTTCAGTCTGACCAGCTGCCTGCCCCTGATTCTGCTTCCTATTACCACACACTGATGCCTACCTGTCTGTCAAGAAGAGTTTCTGCCTATGCAGCAAGCAGCAAACTCAGTAAATGGGTGGAACTACATGAAGACCAGACACACCAGCAAAGAAGCCTCCAAGGATCACTTGTCAACAGTCAAGTCCCATTGTGTTTAGCTCTACACCTACACACAGGCTTTGCATGAGAGTTCCAGTAAGGAAGAAAACAGTGCCAGGAAGTATTTGAGTTTCCTATCCAAATGAACAATCATTTGGATTGACAGATATTTGTAACCCTCATCCTCACAGTGTCGGTCCATTCCCTAGAAAAAAGCCAGCCACTGAAAGACTGTTCCATTACCAGAACCTTCCATTCATCCTTCTGATTAGCATAATTCATGAAAAAGAGTAAAGGGAAAGAATCTTCTTTAGTGGATATTTAATCAGTGTTCTATGAGCTTCATAAGCAACCTCTTTAAGACACCAGAAAATGAAACAAGACATATTTCTGGGGCTGTCAGCAGGTAGATCCACTGATTTTGCAGTAAGTAATCTCTATGGGAGGAAGCTCTTGGCTCTGATGTCTGTGTTGAACATTCTGTGGCTCCCCCCAGCCGCACCCGGGCAGGTCTCTTCAGTGGGAGAGGAGGCGGTGATGATATTGCTTCTAACAACCAGACTGAAGTGTAGCCTGAGGCGATCTTCCAAAGCCCCCTCCAAACAGCCTCTAATTAATTTTTATCCTGCTACTCCAATGAGTCCCAGGAGGGCAACAACCAAAACAAAAAAATCCTCTCATTTGCTCATTCAGAAAAGCTTTGACGGCAGTTCTTCAAGATTGTAGAGCTCTAAAGAGAAAAATGGCACTGAAGTTTTGCAGCTGGATTTTCCTCCAGTTCCTGTTTTTTGTTCAAAGAAATAGTTCTGTTGTTTCTGGTGAACAGGTCAGAGTGTATTTCTCTTCAGATGCTTAGAAACACTTTATGAATCCTTCTATACATGTAAGGAATTGAGTCACAAGCTTGGATTCTGCAATGCCACCCATCCACCCCAAAAAACTTTAGGAGCAGTTGGGCAGAAGCACAAACAAGGGTACAGGCTGAGGCCCACTTCACAGATAGAACAGACATGGTGACACTGTTCATGGACTTTACCATATCAGACTGTAGGTGTGAGGGACCACAGAATGGATTGATTAATGTTCAAAATATATATAATTCAGAGACTATTCTCTGACATTTAAGGTTGCTCCAATTCTTCTTACTTTTAAGACGGTCTTCCTGATATGTAAATCAGCACTGCAAAGGAGATCAGTTTTTCTCTTCCTGGAACCCCCCCCCCCTTTGTATTTGAAAGCAGTGGTCTTATCTAACCTTAAATGTTTTTCTGCAAGTGGAGCATACTCTCTTTGTCCAACTTCTCTCCACTTTTCCAGGAATCTAATTCCTTCATATTTATTCTTATTTTCTTCTGAGACTTGCTTGAATAATCTGAAGACTGAAGTGCAGCTGTCCTTTGAACTGACTGTCTGTGTTGATCTTTGGAAGGGTTAAAGTGAGTGCATGGTTTTGAATTGAGCCTCAAAATAGGCCTTGCTTTTCATTTTGTTCTGTCCATTTCTATTATCTACATTCTACAAATTCTTCCTAATATGTCTACCTCCCCAGCATGGCTAGCTGGGTGGATCTGAATGCTGGTGATCATTCACAACAATCATGGAGTGATGAAAGAAGGCAGTAGATGCCCAATCCCAGAATACATGGAGACAGAAATCCATTTCATTACCTCATTATAGAAAAGCAAACGACAAGTCAGTGCAGAATTAAGTAGAGGCTGCTATATTCTTAAGGGAAAGCAAAGAGTTTCATGAGCCCAAGAGAGGCAGTATCACACCTGCTTCGCACCTCTCCTGTATTTCAATTTCTTCCCTGACCAGTGGGGATAATTTTGTAACATTACACCAGAACATCTTCCTTTCTATTTGACAAAATGAAACAGAGTCCTCAGGATTTTCCCACCCATTGCTCTCTTGGCTACTCTGCTGCAGTACTATTTCATTACTTATTGATTTTTCAACATGCTGTCTGCGTGGCTGTAATTTACACAGGTTCTGATGGCCCTTAGCAATTCTTAACACCTCAAGGTGAGGTCACGGAGTTCATCTAAGACAGTAAATGTAGACAACTAGAGTTTCAAGAAAGGATGACAAATTGGCAAACTTGGTAGCCAAATAGGAGTTGCTGCTAGCCCAAGGCAGGCCACATACTGAATTATCACTGGATTAAGACAAGAAATGAAGCAAGTTTGCACCTTGGTGTTACTATCCTGTGTAGCCAAGAATGATTGGGAAAGCAACTGAGGAAGTAAATACCATATTTTTTGCTCTATAAGGCTCACTTTTTCCCTCCTAAAAAGTAAGGGGAAATGTGTGTGCGTCTTATGGAGCGAATGCAGGCTGCACAGCCATCACAGAAGCCAGAACAGCAAGAGGGATTGCTGCTTTCACTGCGCAGCGATCCCTCTTGCTGTTCTGGCTTCTGAGATTCAGATTTTTTTTTCTTGTTTTCCTCCTCCAAAAACTAGGTGTGTCTTGTGGTCTGATGCGTCTTATAGAGCGAAAAATACAGTAAATAGGCAGAACAAGTTCTAAAGGGCTTCAATTACAGAAGTACAGATGATGTCCAAGCTTTAGGATAAAGGTCTTGATTTTAAGAACAGTTCAAAAATTGATCCAGTTAGCAAGAGTGGCAGCAAGGGTGTGGGTGGACTCTTCCTAGCTGCATGTCTTTTATGCAGAGGCTGGGCTGGCATCTATCTGTTGGGTATTTCCTGAATCAACCAAGATGTCCTGCAATACCCTCTCAAGTACTTATGACTATAAAAACTATTTATTTGTGCATTGTTATTACATTTATATCCTAGGGTTCCCACACATCTGGAATTTTCCAATCATTACTGGGATTCGACCATCGGAAACATTATCTGGGCAGAAATTACTTAAATGTACATGAAAATCTGGACTTTTGTGTCCAGATTTTCACTTTTTGAAATATGTCAACCCTATTATATCCTACCTTTCCTCAAGGTAACGTACATGGTTTCCCCTTTCCATGTTTTCTTCACAACCACCCTGTCAGGTAGGTTAGGGTGAGAGACAGTGACTGGCCCAAGGTTACCCAGTGCGTTTCATGGCTGAGAAGAGATTTGAACCCTGGTATCTCATGTCTGTGTCCTGCAGGCTAACCATAATAATAATAATAATTTATTATTTATACCCCACCCACCTGGCTGGGTTTCCCCAGCCATTACATCACACTGGCTCTCACAAGTTGTATACCTTGAATAAACAAAATAATATAACTTGTTCCTAGTATAGAAGGACTAGTTCAGAAGTACAAAGAATGAAGCTTTGTCACACTTTAAAAACTTACAAATGTATTGTGACAGAATGATTGCTTTATTTGCTGCTACAGGCTAGCCTGGTTACCTTATTCCCTCCAGGATTGTCAAAATGTGTGGATCCAGAAAGTTGAGAAGAAAGTATAAGCTGAGTCTGGCAGAATTCAGAAGGGCAGGCTGTGGGAGAGTGAGCACGTATGCATGCCTGACACCTTAAGGTGCAGTATGGCAACTGGAGCAAGTCACTAGACCCATAGCTATGACTGGGGAACACCCCTGCAGGAAGAGAGGAAGGTGTGTGATAATGTATTATCCCATCGCCTCCAGTCTGAAGCCAGAAATGTAGGACCAACCTGGGTGGGCATAGAATGCTGAGATGGGCTTCTACAAATAACAACCACTCCTAAGCTAGATATGCCTTGAAGATGTCTTGTATTTTTGCTCAATGACAATTCTTTCTTTCACTTTAAGCATAGTTTTAAAGCTTGGATTCCAAGCATCCAAAATTAATTGCAAAATATCCCACATTTGACCATGAAAATGACCTTATGGGTCAAAGCTCCATTTGAACATTTGTACACTCCTCACCACCAAGTATACAAACAGAGGCTCAATGATGTCTGGGATAGCTCAGTTGGTAAAGCATGAGATTCTTAATCTCAGGGTCGTGGGTTTGAGTCTGTTACGTAAAAGATTCCTGCATTGCTGCATTGTTGGACTAGTTTACTTTCATGGTCCCTTCCAACCTTACACTTCTATGATTCTATGAAAGTGACACACTGACACATGTGCAGCCCAATCCTATGCATATTTACATAGAAGAAAGTTTCATCATTTGCCTTGTTGGTTTACCATGAACAAGCCTTTCTTGTCTGTTTGTCTCCTCCCTTCTAGAATGTGGAAGAAACAGACCACTCTCACATCCAAACCAAGGGTTATGGGTTTATCTTCCAGCAAGTTATGATCTGCAACCAAGGTTTAATTTTGGCATACTGATTATGATTTGTTAGAAGCAAAAAAACAACAACTATGGTGTTTGAACATAATGCTACGTTAGAGGTCGTGGTGTGTTTCTTTCATGTGCCAGCAGGGAGGAAACAAAGAAACCAGAAATCAATCATGGTTTACCATGAAATGCACACTGGGCCACTTGGTGCAATGGGGCTTTCTCCCAAATAACTGCATATGCCTTAAAATAACATGCTAGCAATAAAATTGTCATGGTACACACACATTCTAAGCCTAACAATAAGGTTCTAGTAGTCATTGCATGAAGAAAGTAAATGTTATGATTCTCACATTAAAAGGAAGTTAATTATATTCATACTCAATTACTGGTAGCATTTTGACATACGTGAATCCAAACTACGTTTTCAGTGCCGCACAATTTTGAGAGGGCAACACTAACATTTCTTGACATTTTAATTTTTGCTGAGCCACCAAGGTACAATGCTTTGACTGTTTGTTCATTTCATTTCACATATATATTTATTTATACATTCATTATGACTTGTGATATTCAAGTTTGTGTGAATAATACCAGGAAAAGATACTATTCTAAAAATCAATATGCTGAAAGTGCTGTTTTAGGGCTGCTGTAGTTGTTTGTTGTTTTTCTGAGTTATTCCTATTGACCTGAGTTCAAAAACAAGGTATTGATTTATAAAGTACCTTCAGTAAATAAATGCACATTCTTTCAGCTAACCCTAGTAACTAGTCACATACTGAACAGGGCTTCAGCTCAGCTTACTGGCTGTGTTCAGAGTCCACTCTAAAAGCCACCAGACTCTGGGAAATAAAGGATAACCAAGAGAGAGTACCATAACAGTGAAGTAATAGTTTTGGGGCACCGGTATTTTTGGTCTATAAGAGGTGTGGGGGGGATTGTAAAACACCATTAGTAACAGATAGTGACTGATATTGGCCATAGGTAATATAATGATGCCTTCAGACAACTAAACAGCCTGTATTTATTTCTCTGTTTAGCTGCTGGTCACTAGAAAGTATGGACACCCCCCCCCCGTCTAGGCATCTTCTTTCTCTTTGGTACCACACCATTTCTTCAAGTCTTCAGGTCAAATTCCTGTTAAGCCTAATGCTTCAGGACTGCAGCAGCCATGCTATTTATCAGTCATGGATTATATAGTTCACATCAGGCCGACAAGATGTCAAGCCTTCTCTCAGTCATTCTTCTGTGACCTAGGAGTAAAAATAGGTGATAGTACTTCATATGGGAACATGAATGGCTCTACTGGTAACATATTCTGCCCCCTACCTCATCTTTTGTACAATTTTATATTATTGCACATTAATTTTTGGTGTCCATTTGTGGATTGTGATTAGATGCGCTCACACTGACCAGCAGGGTGTGCTCTCAGAGCAAAGCCAGCTATTCCTTGGCTCCAGATTAAATGAAGCAGACCCTCTGAAATTTCAGTGCCCTCCAAAGGGTAGGTGGAATGCTTTCAAATTCCCTCCTACAATAGCTCACTAAATGGCAATAATATATAACAAGTAATTCCAACAAACTTATTTATGTACAGTATGAACAGGCTGCCCTAAAACAAGGTCTCACAACAAGAAATAATACCATTTAAAATTCAGTAACAACGGGGGGGGGGGGACAGCAAAATATTTGAAATGTGTTTCCCCCCTCAAAGGTAAATTATTTGTCAGAGACTACAGACTTGTTTAGATGGTATGCCTCATTATATGTAGTATACTGCCCTCCCTAATCCTCAATGAGAAAATCTGAATTAATAAAATGCTACTCAGCTGAGTGGCTCAGCTTATTTATTTCCACATATTTCCAAATCAAGATGTTTCAAAATCCAGTAACTGATATAGAGAAAGCTTCAAATATCCCCTAAAATGAATCTTATCTTTATTTTATCCACATCAATTACTTTTTTGAAATCCATTTGCATTTGAACAATGTTCCAGAGTGCTTGGTGCTACTGCGGTGTCCAACCAGACATTTATTGGTGAGGTATACAAATAACAATAATTAAATAAATATATATGAACACTGGCTTGACAAGTTGTCTCAAATCTCCATTTCCAACTAGCTTTCAGATGCTCTCTCTTCTGTTTTGCTTTTAAAGTTTCAGTTTTGCATTATTATTAAGTAATTAATCACTTTAAACAGTGAGGTCCCAAGCAATATAAATACAACCATAACCTAAAGATAATCACACACTAAAACATTTTTAACTCCCCTGCACACCACTGTGCAAAATGAAGGAAGGAGCTATGAGGAAGCCTTCCCCAGGCTAATCTCCACTTTCAACACTACCAGGTTTCCTTGATGCTTTCTTTTTGGCTCCCTCTCTACATCCCCAGCAGATGCAAATATCCACTCTCTCTGCATATTGTGCTGCTTCATAAATCCAAGCCTTCACGAGCAGTTGCCACTAGCCTTTTTGTTCAGTCAGGGAATTGTGCTTGTTCCAGCTCTGTGCTGAGCAGGACCTGACTTGCCAGCTACACTGGATGTGTCTATCAGGGTATTATTAGGGCAACCACTGTGCACCTATGGCAAGAAGGTGCTCTGCCAGATTCCACACACACCCTTGTTTAGATTGGGTGAATCTAATTGGATAAGCCATCCAAGAACAGAACTATCACACTTGTGTTCAAATGCCACATCCTACTTTGTGGTGCTCCAGGAACAGTTTGTCAGGGCACCTGGCCTCCTCATGCTGTGACTACATCAAATGTCCCTATATTATGCACTATCTCCCTCCAGCCCTCATGTGCACTGATGCTGGGGAAGGAAGAAAATAATGAAATGAGACTTTGCTTCGGTTTCATAGGTAATACTGTAGCCATCCACCTCTCTCCCCCGAGGTGTAAGTGGGTCCAGCAGCCCTTGGCTAGATGAGTCCTATCGATCTAAGAGGCTCTGTGTCATTTCCAGGGGATTTGCTAAAGAAGCTACTTATGTCCCTTTTTCATTTTCACCAACTCATTACCAGCTGCTTCTGCCTTGTGTATTTCAGCAACACCTGCAGGAATGAAGCCCGCTCCCAGTCCTTTTTATCCAATTTTGATTCAGATACCCTTAATTAAAAGCAAGACAACAGTTCGCTTGACAATTGGCTGGGAAAGCTGGAGTCAGCTCACACTGGCATATGAGACTGGGGAAGAGGAGTCTTTCTTTCTTTCTTTCTTTCTTTCTTTCTTTCTTTCTTTCTTTCCCCTGCTCCCAGGTTCCCAGTTCCAGATTAAGCAACTGATCCCTGGCTTAACTTTTAAATTAAGACTATTGTAAATTTTGGAACTTGAGAAGAGAGAGGACCCCCATGATCCTTGCAAATATCAAGTGCCTCTTGATATTGGTTACTTTCCAAAGGTAGCTGCTAGGTTACAATGTGCTATGGGAATGAAAAGGGCCCACTATGTCCACCCTGTAGGATTTCAGTCAATACACATAATATTATCAAACTTTGACAGGATTAAAGATTGCTTCTTTTTCAGCCTGAAAATACAGCAGGTTCAGCCAGGCACAGAAGATGCCACCTTGTCTTCCTTAAGGGAGACAAGAAACCTAAGTACTGGATGGAAGACTGAAAAGCCCTTTTCAGTAGCTTCCCTGGCAGTGAGCATACCTTTCCATCAAGTACTTTCCAAATGGCTAGTTTTAAACAGTTTACAAGAGCTGCTCAGACGGATGTTATTGGCATCTTTTCTTTTTCTGGTAACTTTTCCTGATGCAGCAAAGATTTCACCTGGATTTCTAGCTGTTTTACCTTGTCTAAAAGGTAGAAATGAAATGCCATTTTATACAGTTTACAGGTCAACACTACTAACAGAGAACAATTGTCAAGATTTTCCACATTTCTAGGAAGTTCCCGAGAAAAGACAGGTTCTCTCTTTACACACATGCAACACAGCTGAACACAGCTGAGGAAATATGAGTGGCTCTGACAAGAAAAAAGTGTGTGATTCAGTTTAAGCAACACTTCAAAATACGCATAAATACTGAATTAATACACTGCTGGTGAGGTTTGATCTAAGACTGCAATTTGCATTGGACAGCCTGCCTGCGTGTAATGGCTTCATATGAGTTTTATCTGAAAGAAGGGCACAAAAGCACCTTATCACCACTCGAAATGCATGCTTTTGCCCTTCCTTGCTTGCTTGGTGTTTGTAGAGACATTTGAAGAAGTCTTAAAGTTCTGTTGGTTATAATGTGCTTTCCATTAATTAATTTTAATGAAAGGTTATTCAATACCATTTTCATTTATTTATCATCTTCATTTATACTCCACAGAAATAGGTTCATTCAGGGTGTAGAGAAAGAGACTTATGTTTATTAACAGAGGCATGGCAGGCAGAAATTCAACAAATGAAGCATAGTGATGCACGGTAGAGGAATACACGCTTCACCTCTAGAATGTCCAACTAACATGCAACTATAGCGTCCTTGTCAGGAGGAGAGGTGACCATCCCAAAGGCTTTTGCAAGTTAAATTTTAAACTCATAATATAAAACTACAAATCCAAGTAGTCACATACACACCCACATCAAATTCTTGCAAGCAGCTGAATATATTTATTTACTCATGTATTTAAAATGTTTCCATTCTGCCCTTCAATTATATATTTGTAGGGCAAATTAAAATAGCTTGTAAATCGCAATAAAACAGTAATAAAGTAACAAGTGACAACAGTAAAAGGTGGTACTAAAAATAACCAGACCAGAAATAAAAATATATCAAAGGTTAAAAACCTGTGAAAATAAGAATGCCTTTGCCTAGTGCATTAAAGCACAGGTGTCAAGTTAGTCTGCATGAGGAGAGAATTTCACAAGCATGGTGCCACAACCCAAAAGGCCCTCTTGCCCATAGCCACCTTCCACACTTCAGATGAGGCAAGTTTTAGTGTATGTAAAGCTGATAAAGAGGAAGACGTAACACTGACGTCCATGTCCGAGGCCATATACGGTTCTGAAGCTAGTCCGCCAAGAAGCTAGCAAAGCTATCTGGCACAATGTGTCCCAGTTAGTAGCTGACAGTAGCTGTGTTTTGAACTAACCGCAGTTTCCAGACAGTCTTGAAAGGCACCCCATACTCACTGCAGTAGTCTTAACTGGAAGTTACCAGAACATGGGTATCTGTAGCCAAGCTCTTTCTCTCCAGGATCACAGCTCATGTATCAGCCTTGGCTAGTAAAAGGCCCTCTTGTGCCACTTAGATTTCTAGCAACAGAGCTGGAGCAATCCCTAACTGCAAATCTAATCCTTTAGCGGGAGCGATCTGGAACCTAATTCAGGACAGGTTGGATATAATACCACTTTCATGGACAGTACCCACCACCACTACTTCCATCTCATAAAGACTACGTTTCCTGGTCCATTGCAGCCTTGAGACAATGAGTCAGCATTTCTATTGATTCATCTGAATCTGATATAAAGGAGAGCTAGAGCTGAAGATGAAGTCATCTCTAGTTATGACTGAGGGCTCGTCCACACTTCCACTTGTCTTGCTGCTTTCTCCCAGGAAAACCTGCTGTTTACTGATGAATCAGAACAAATGTCAATAGGTTTTTCTGTGGATTGACATTTGTTCTGATTCAGTGGTATACTGTGGGTTTTTCCAGGGAAAGCAGCAGGACAAATGAAAAACCGCTTTTACCTGTGCCTAGAAAGCACAGGATAAGTGGAAAACATCTCAGGCTCGGCAGCAAAACTGTGGAGATGCATTGAGTGTCAAAACTGCAGATAATCTCACTCAAAAAATTCCTGTAGATGTTAAAACCCTCTGGGTTCCTATGGAATAGACGTCATGGAGTTAAGCAGAACTCACTCAGCACTATGAAACAGAGTGAGCCCTCCAGATAAGAGTAGAACCACTGAAGCACCATGCCCCAACTCCCAAACCAGAAACCCTATCAGGAAGGATACTTAGCTGAATCCACAGAGAGAGCCTGGAGCAGGGGTGACCAAGCAGCCATGGGTGCCATGGCACTTGTAAATATCTTCATTGGTGCTCCCAGGCAGGGACCCGGTACTCTGGGCTTTCATTTTTTAGCAAATAAGTCTCTAGCCCTCCTAGAGAGAGAGAAAGTTATGAAGCACAATGTGCAGGTACTCTTCTAAGCAGTTCCTGTGAAATGAACTTGGCTGACTGCTTCAGTGATTTTAGTCTATGCATGAAGTCAGAGGTGTGATTCATAAATAAGTTGTTTGGACACCAGGTAACAGGAATCCCTGGGGCCCTAAAGAGCTACTTCTTTCCCCTCCACTTTAGTACTTCTGTCTTTTCTACTCCTTGCATTCACCCATTTGCTGCTCTATTTGTTTTGATTTGCTGTTTGCCAGTCACATTATCTCCTCATACACCCCTAAAATTGAGGAGCTAGTAGATGACATTCTGCCTCAGGCTTCCCACTAACCTGGGCCAGTGTTGTTCAGCTACTACTATGGTGAGGTTTTAAATGTATTTTGTGTGTATTTTCCATGTATTTTTATTCTTTTTCATTCCTTAAAACTCAGACTTGCCAACCAGCATTAAGTATGTATATTTATTTGTGACTATATATGAAATATGGCTGGCTATAGTAATTCAAAAGTATTCCTCAATTCAGCTATCTTTTAATTTCCAGCTCTACAACAATACCCCAGTAAGAAACAAAGTTACAGCCAGTGCCTGTTAAAGAAGGTTTCCCACCAAAAATATTCAGATAACAAAAAATAAATAAAAAGTTTTTTTATGTGTTTAAACCATTTAATGTTATCATCTCTTTTCTTTTTCTTCTGTTTTGGAGTTGGCAGCCATTTTGTGTAACACTTCTGGCAGGAGCCATTTTCTTACTGGTGCTATTTTCTGAGTGGTGCCTTCTCAAAACTCCAAATGTGCCCCTAGACCCCAAAATGTTGGTGATCGTTGGCCTGAAGAATAAGTAGGGTCACATTCCCCCGTCCTTCTGCCATTACGGGTTATCTGCCCAAGCAACAAGATAGTTTCTGTGCCAAAATGAAGCCTGAAACAATACCAAAATTTAGCACTAAATGGGGGGCCATTTCCAAAAAAAGAGAGTGGCAATTTCAGGAGGTGGAGTGTCAAACCAGTCTCTGCAGTGATGACTCTTTTTTCCCTTTTAAGTGACACTGCCTGCCACCACAGGTTTTTAATGAAAGTGGCTGCAGCTAGAGCTCTTGGTCCAGCCACTATCATGTTTTTGCACTCTCTACATATTAGCCATTTGAAACCCTGGTTTGGCTCTGAGTGGGAGAAAGGGAAGCTTGCCTCTGCTGCTCCTCTTGTGGGCACAACATTTAAAAGCAGAAAATAGCCATCACCATGTGCACCACTGTCACCAGGATAAGCAGCTCCCAACCACTTAAATGGCAAACTGGTTAATGCTCCCCTCAGGTTCCCACTTGTAAAAAGGTAAAGGACCCCTGGATGGTTAGTCCAGTCAAAGGCAACTATGGCGTGTGGTGCTCATCTTGCTTTTCAGGCTGAGGGAGATGGCGTTTGTCCACAGACAGCTTTCTGAGTCATGTGGCCAGAATGACTGAACCACTACTGGCACACGGAGGACCGTAACAAGTGCCAGAGCACACAGAAATGCCATTTCCCTTCCCACTGCAGCAGTACCTATTTAACTACTTGCACTGGTATGCTTTCGAACTGCTAGGTTGGCAGGAGCCGAGACAGAGCAATGGGAGCTCACCCCATTGCACAGATTCAAACTGCTAACCTTCCAATCAGCAAGCCCAAGAGGCTCAGTGGTTTAGACCACAGTGCCACCCGTGTCCCTTGTTCCAAAAGACACTATGGTGGCAAAGTGCTATTATTTGCTGCCATTATCACTACTGAGAGTGAGCTCAATAATGAGCTTTTTCTGAGTTTAGTTGGATCCACATCTAGATGTCTGCTACTTGTGTTTTTGCAATCTCCCAGTCTGCTTCATTGCCTCTAGCTCTGAGAACAGGCTACTCAAACAGGTCCACCACCCTAGTAGAGGGCAATGGCTGAAGAAGTCATCAGGCATCTCATACTGGGGAATCTAATATGACAGTTGACCATCACAGTATGAAACCAAGTGTTCACTCACTTCCCTAAGGAAAGACTTCTACTGCTGGGTAAATACATCTGCAGATAGGAGGGGATTAGGGGGGTGACTGACGGCAAGCTATCCCACCACACCATGCTGCTCCAATGGCAGCAGAGGTGGTAGCAGCCATATCACTACCAGGTGGTGCCCCAGGCTGGCTGGTGCTGCCCCTCATTACACACTATTAGGAAAACTCAACATCCAACTATAAGCATCGGGGTCAAACTAGACAAGAAATCAGAGATCTGTGAGACATCTCTTTAAATTTCTTTAAGAACAAGCCATGGGGAGTGCCTAAAGCACTCTCCTCCCACACCTATGGCATTTTCCTGGTGTAAATGGTCACCTCAAGCTGCAACTTGTTTCATTACAGAAAAACATTTGAGCCTAGAAATTAATTTCCAAAGAACTTTGATGATATTAGCAGTGATGAGAATTATAAGAAATCATTATTTAAATTTAAGATAAGCCCAGAAATGAGACAACACACATAGTGAAATGCTCTGATACCTGAGCTGATATTGGTCTGGCAAAACTGAGCTATAAATAAAGTAGTTTCTTCATGTTGGCAGTTGTGCTCCCAAACTTCAAAGCTACTCGAGTCAGCCCAGCCATTTTCTGCATCTAACATGATCAGGTGGGTGACACCTCCTTTGCCAAGTTCTTGGGCAGGAGCACAGGTTCCTAGAAGGGAAAAGCTGAAGCACAGTGTGGGATCCTGTAATGTTAAGAATGAACTGCACATTCACTTTCCTAAAGCCTTTGGGCTGCACTTCTGCAGACAGAATATTCCAGCAATTCAAATGATTTCTTCAGCACTATGAGCAGCACAAAAATGTTGCTTCCACAGGACTCTCATGAGGGTTTTATAAACTTAATTAATAGATGATAGATATTTGCAGCTTTAATTCCAGTTCAACTAAAGCCTTTTTTCTGGGAAATTCCAAGTCTCAGCCAACATCAATGAAGTTAGAGCTTTTCTGGGCAGCCTGAGGGCAGCCAGGTACTAGCAGGTGTCTGCTGCTTGAAAATCAATTAACACTGACCCTGCATTCTGGCCACTAAAACTGCTTTGCTGCTGCATGTGACTAAATGCTGTTTTAGATTCTGAAAATGGAAATATTCCCACAAACAGAATTTCTTCAAAAAATGATGTTGGTTGTGCCAAAGGGGAGGGAGGGGTAAGAGGGTTCCTGGATCACTATAGCATGGGTTTGCCAGGAAAAGAATTCCTGGTGCAAAGTCCACAGAACTTCTCAGGACAGAAATGTCATTTATCACCTATATTTAAAGTTGAATTTGCTGATATTTTATGGTATTCGATATTATTTCTATTAACATTTTATGCTGAAATTACAGAATGATTCGTGAGTACTGAATTTTTGATTGCTTTTACACTTGCTGGGACACTATTAAAGTTGATTTACGTTAATAGCACTGTAAGAAGATATTAACAATGAAATTTCCAAAAGCACTTAGCATCCCATAATTGGAGTTAAATGACAAAAAGAGAGAGGATAATAAAGCAAGGGGAGAGAAAAGAAGAGAGGGAGATTTTTGACAATATTCCCTCTGCTACCCTCTGTTTGCCATTACACCATACAAGCTTGTTCCATGAAAGAATAAAACTACCAGTCAAGAAAGGGAATCCTGCTTAGCTGACTGAGAAACGTGGTGCAAAGGTGAAGGACTCAACAATAAAGTAGAACTTAAGAGGCAGAACTTTCTGATTGTTTCTTTTCTGACAAGTAAACACTCCTTTCAGTGTTTACTGTTTATGGCAATCAGAGATTCTGGTGAAGGAGATACAGTGATATGTGTCAATAAAAATTCATATCGACAGAAGCCCAATTACAAGAAAAGGCCTTTGCAAAAATGAACTAGTCTGCATTGCAAAAAGTGTCAAACCAAAGATAGCCATGATTGCTTCTCTGGTTTTATTCCTATGTGCTGATCTGCACATCACATAACACTAGAAACCTGGGTGGGAGTCATCCCAATCTCTGCATCAAGTACAAGAACCGCTACATGCTAGCAAAGGCAGTGGGCATGATTACTGACCCTTTGACCCTAAAGGAAGGAGCGGTGAAGGGTCCCCATGCAGATCCGGCACAGTTGGTCTTCTAGGTGAGGGTCAGTCCTTCTCTGCAGTCATAATTGTTCCTTGTCAACTACGTACCTGACATTCAGAAGACATCTTAAGTTCAGGGAAGTTTTTAATGTATGATATTTTAGTGTTTTTTGGTTTCTATGGAAGCCGGATGGGTGGGGTACAAATAAATTATTATTATTATTATTATTATTATTATTATTATTATTCAGACTTTCATGCAAGGAAAACCTATCATATTTTCCCTCATCTTTAATTGTGGTATTACTGCCCTTTAGGGGTACATGGGGTGTTAGGGGAGGGATAGCGCATCTGGTGAGGGACACATCATGCTCCTTCCGGGGAGGTCTGTCCACCTTTGGTCTCCACCCCTGCACTCTTACCTGTGGCTACTGAAGCTGTCAACATGCAACAGTGGCCACACTCCAGGAACAGTTTCGACTGGCTGGCTAAACCAGGTGAGGGTAACTGATGGGTCTCAAACCCTTGATGAGTTAGGGACTTCCGCTGCATGAGAATACAGACTGGTGGATTGAGACCAATAGTGGGTCCAATGGTCAAGGAAGCAGTTTCTGCACATGATGGAGAGGGAAGTGAGGGGCAAATGGGGCTTGTCAACCTGGGAAGGTAGCCCATTTAGGAGAAGAAAAACCCTGATCCTAAACCTTCACTGCCCTGGGGGGGGGGTTTGTTTGGGAGAAGAAAAGGCTAAGGAGTAACCCCTAAGAGTGAGGCCACTAAGATGGTTGGAGGGTGCCTTGTACACGTCCTTCTGACAACTCCTGTAGTGAAGCTGGTGCCGAACATATTGCTCTGCTTTCCATTGGACCACATCAGTGAGGCCGAGAAGGGGGGGTGTTGTCATCAAGGCAGCCCAGGACCTCCATACTTGTGCCCCAGGGAGGTCACTTTGGTTTGACTTCACCCCCAAAGGTGCACTCCATTGTCTCTTGAGAGACATCTTATCGGGAGGTCTGTTCCACATAATGTAGTGTTATGGCACCTCCCCTTTGAAATTCCCTCCCCTTGAATATTAGACAGGCACTGTCTCTGTAGTCTTTTCAGCACCTACTGAGAATACCTTCCTCTTTCAACAAACCCTTTAAGCAGAAATCTTTCCCATTTGGCAACTGCAGTGTAATTGTTTTTAATATGTTGTTATTGTTTTATTTTTTGTTGTTTGTAACCCTGGGTTCCTCTGGGAGGAACAGTGGAATAGAAATTTAATAAATAAATGAAATATTCATAAGCACCTTCTTTGGCAACCCTGCTTGGGAGGCCAAGAACTGGAATTAACACATGTCACAGGGCAGATGTGGTGGCAGCAGAATTAATAACTGGGTTTGAGCAGTTGTGATGAGCAGGGGCATCTCATCCCCCTGTGATATCACTGACTCTGCTAGTTGGATTGTGTGAGCTTAGCAGAAGCCAGAGAGAAGTTTGCTTTAAAAAAAAACAAAAAACAAACCAGCCTTTCTCCTACTGGTGACAGCTGATGCTTTAGGGGTAGGCTATGTACAAACAGTAGATTTCACAGATGCAAGAGTATTGGAAAATTAGCACAGCCACAACTCAGCTTGGTAGGATACACACACTCAAGTTCTGTGTCCCACCACTGCCTCTGGGAAAACCAGGTTTTCATTGATGAGGATGCCTATAATTATTGAGTTCTCCTGAACAGTTAAGTCCAGTCAAAGGCGACTATGGGGTTGCAGCGCTCATCTCACTTTCAGGCTGAGGGATCCGGCATTTGTCCACAGACAGCTTTCAGGGTCCTGTGGCAAGCATGACTTAACTGCTACTGGTGCAACAGAACATGGTGACAGAAACCAAAGTGCACTGAAATGCCATTTACCTTCCGGCCACAACGGTACCTCTTTATCTACTTGTACTGGCATGCTTTCAAATTGCTAGGTTGGCAGGAGATGGGACAGAGCAACAGGAGCTCACCCTGCTGTGGTGATTTGAACCGCCAACCTTCTGATCGGCAAGCCCAAAACAAGTGCGCTCCCTGTGGCATATAAGAATTGTCCCTAGGTAACCAGACAGACAGGTTTGAAAAGCAGAAGGAACTCACTTGTTTTTCCATGAACCTGTAGAAGGATGTGTGGCTGCCCAAGAGCATATTACACAGAGCTGGACCATTTCCTAGAAGGGAAGGAAGAAGGGTTGTATCCAAGTTTAGTCATGCTCAAGCAGAACTATTGAAATCAATGGACATTACTAACCTAGGCTCATTAATTTCAATGAGTCAACTCTAAATAGAACTTAGCTGGATACAAACCATACTGTGCAGGTAAGGTAGTAGCAGATAGCTGTTTACATTGACCTTCTGCCTCCAGATTCTGGGCCATGGAAATGCTCTAGGCAGTGTGGGACAGACATGTTACCTCTGCTATCCATTTTGCACACTTTTGCCAGCTTCCTGGTTAGCATGTTCAGGCACATTTCAGCTGAAGAATGGGTGGGGGAGAAGCAGATGTGGCTGGGGACCCCAGAATGGTTCTCCTATTACTGGAAGCCGCTGCTGCAAACTGTCTGTCGTCCCCCACAAACCTCCCTGTCCCCTGTTCCTGATTTTCTTTCCAGGAATTTACAAACATTTTCCACAGATCAATATTGGTATTGATTATTCATTGTGAGTGAATCATGTGTCTTTGGTGATCCAGCCTGGCAGAGTAAGCAGCCAAAGGCTGCTGCAGTAAAAAAGAAGGAAAGAAAGAACAACATACATATATACATACATACATACATACATACATACATACAAAAAACAACAACAACCCAGAAGGCAAGAGGGACCCAGCTCTTGCTGGGCTTGCTGCTGACAGCAATGCACTGACAGAAGGGGAGGAAGAAAGGAAGGAAAATGCAAAGGCAAGTAAAAGCGTGGAGAGGAGGGGGCAGCAGAAAGAAAGATGACAAAGTCTCAACTGGCAAATGTGTTCCTTCCAGGGCACCTTGGGAGACATGCAGCCCAGCCATCGCCATTCCATGCACAGATGCAGTGGACCTTTTGATCAGGGAATAAGAAGTGACTCATGTTTCTGGTATCTGCTACGTAACAACATTGGGGGAATTCCTTGGCTCACTGACAGCAAAGGAGGAAAGCTGAATCAATGAGGTAACAGTAGATTGCTTTCTACTGCCTTCCTAGGAATACACAGTCATCCTGGATGTCTTTAGCATCTCACCGCTTCTGAACATTTAAATGGATCAACATCATTTACAAAGTGAGTAAATACAAAGCCTTTCATAATTTGCTTGCCAGCTAATGCAAAACTGTATTTTTTAGACTTGGAGAAAATCAGATCGTTGTGGCATTTGGTGTACATATACATGTGGAGAACAGCCGAGGGGGGTGGGGAGCAGCTAATTGCTGGTTATGTTTTAAAAGGGATTATGAAAAAAGACAGAGAAACGATCACAGGAAAACAGTCTGGATCACAGCCAAAATCAAAGATGAGCAAGGCTGGAGTGCCTGAGACGGCACCAGCTGTTTCTGACAGCTCTTGGATGGGGTTTCTTGTATTTCCTATGGATGGCAAAGCCCCTGGAACCAGGGAGATTTCTAGAAAGGAGCATGGTGTCAAGAACTGGAGCTGGGAGAAGATGGCTAAGTAATGATTAACTAGAGGTTGCCGAAAACCCTTTTTGGAGCCTCAAGCAAATTCAGAGAGCAAGAGAGCACAAAAGATAAGAGTCTTAAAAATTAACCATTCAACAACAGAAGTAGACATTTTTCCATCTCCTGAAGACACCATGACTTTTCAATACAGGAAGGCTGGATTAGTTAACTTCACTTTTGATAAAGGATCTAGGAAGCCTAGACATACTTTCTGTACCAGCTGGACTGAAATGTATAAATTCTTCCTGGAATCAAAAGGGGGGGAAATACTCCAAATGCCTCCCCAAGCAGGGAACTGCAATACTGTTGTTCTGCATACACACAGAAAAAATAAGCTTTCTGATGGAATGTGAACTGGCTATCTTCATTCCAGTCTCTGTTCAACATGGCCATTTCAGAGCAGGACAAAGTAAGTCTCTTCTTCAAGGTCTTAGTCTCTCTTCATCATGGCTGTATTTTATCCCATCAAACTCTGTGGTGGCTCAGAAGAAGAAACAGTGTTGTCTATGCAAGCAGGAATCTTTGGGGGCATGGGTGAGGGTTAAGGCGGCAACAGCATCAACTAATACAATAGACCTTTGAACATTTCATTCTTGAACCATCTTCCAAAAGCTGTATATGTGGCATTGTGTATGAAAAGAAAGAGAGCACAAGATAAGCAAAAAGCAGGCAAGTAAAATGCTTGGGCATTTCCGTAGTCATTATCAGCATAACTAGTCTGGTTGTAAGCTCCATGCTGTGGAGTGCCTGCACAGACCTGATTGGCATGTTAAACCGAGAGTGCTTCAGCAGCATACTAACCAAGTTATGAAAAACCCAGGCAATCAGCAAGTGGTAATCTTCCCTGCTCTAATGTGTAAGAGGCAGACTCACAGCTACCGGTACTTTGTTACTTTGTTAGCCTCTTCTGCATTGAGATTTTTGCTTTCCTGATTTTTAAAAAAGTCTGGAAGAGAAGGTTGTACAGTGGTACCTCAGGTTACAAACACTTTGGGTTACAAACTCTGCTAACCTGGAAGTAGTTACCTTGGGTTACGAACTTTGCCCCAGTATGAGAACGGAAATCGCACGGCGATGGCGCGGCGACAGCAGGAGGCCCCCATTAGCAAAAGCGCACCTCATGTTAAGAACAGTTTCAGGTTAAGAACGGACCTCCAGAACAAATTAAGTTTGTAACCCGAGGTACCACTGTACTTCCAATAGCTATAATGAAAACAAGCAAGCTCTCAGAACAGGTGGAGCAGACAAAGCATGGCAACAATATCCAAAAACAAATAAACAAAACCATACAATACCCTGCCACAACAGCCACTTAGTAGAAAAAGTCCTCTAAACAAAAAAGTCTTTACCGGCCGGCAACAGGAAAGCAGAGAGGTGGCCAGCCTAATCTCCCATGGAAGTGAGTTCCACAGTTTAGGAGCAGCCATTGAAAAGGTCCTCTCTTGTACCCTCACCAAATGTGCCTATGAAGGTGGCGGGACCAAGAAAAACCTCAGAAAATCTCAAAGCTTAGGCAAGCTCATATAGGGAGAAACAGTCCTTCAGATAACATGGACCCAAGCTGTATAGGGGTTTGTAGGTCATAACCAGCACTTCTAATTGTGCCAGAAACAGACCATTAGCCAGTGGAGCTGTTGTAACAAGGAGTTTTTGTTCTCCTTGTACCTGGCTCTAATCAGCAATGAAGTCATAGCATCTTGGACCCACTAAAGTTTCTGAACCCTTTCCAAAGGCAGCCCCACATACAGCACACTATAGCATAGCTGTCAACTTCTCACTTTTCTTGCGAGGAATCCTATTTGGAATTAAGGAATTTCCCTTAAAAATAGGGAAACGTTGACAGCTATGCACTATGAGTGATACATATGGTGTGTAACTAAAACAGATATCACTGTCCCCAGATCAGACATCTCCAGGAACAGACACAGCTAACACACTAATTATAAATGTGCAAAAGCACTTTTCTGTTCATTTCAATGTGAGAACTTATATCTCTCATTAAAGTCAATTAAACTTAGAAGTGCTTGACTTCAGCTGAATTGTAATGCCATTTTTTTACAGAATAAGATCAAACATATTTACTTATTTATTTGTTAAATTGGTATCCTGTATTTCCACCAATTGCTGCTTAAGGTGACCTGCATAGTCCATCATCGATGGCCAGAAGTCAGCTGGTATAGGAATATATGACTTGACAGAAACAGAGAATATGCACCGTTAGATAAATCTACTTTCCACAATTGGTCAACACAAAATTTATAAATGATCCCTCTAAAATGATCTCTTTATAGCATAGTTGTGAAAAGAATGACATTAAATATGCACCAAAGCCGAGACTGCATCTCATTTATCTCAACTGCAATATGGACACTGGTATGGATTCACTGAGTGTTGTTGGATGTGCATTTATCACACCAAAAGCCACATCTTTTTATTTGCTTTTTCTTCTGTCTTTCATTACCTTGACGTATCACGCAGTTGAATTTGGTTTCATGAAAATCTGAATATTTATGACTGGATGAGACAATTATTTGCATTGGTTAGGAGAGTTTGAAATGTTTGCCCATCTGGTTTTCAACATTCTTCTGCCATTAGTAATCACAGTTAATGATCTTCATTTTGAAATCTGAAAGGGCAATTGCATCCTGTTGATCCTGTTAGATCACGATGTGTTTGTAATTTGTCTGGGGGAACTAGTATGAGTTGGAGGAGCTATTCTAGCACACTACCACACATTTCTGTCAGGAAAACCAAATAGGATTATGTTGAATAACTGTTCATCTCCTCCCATTCCCATCCAAGTGTTTCTACCTGGTCCCCCCACCCTGTTTCATACAAGCAGAAGAAGAAGAATAGTTTTGGATTTGATATCCCGCTTTATCACTACCCAAAGGAGTCTCAAAGCGGCTAACATTCTCCTTTCCCTTCCTCCTTCCTCCCCCACAACAAACACTCTGTGAGGTGAGTGGGGCTGAGAAACTACAGAGAAGTGTGACTAGCCCAAGGTCACCCAGCAGCTGCATGTGGAGGAGCGGAGACACGAACCCGGTTCCCCAGATTACGAGTCTACCGCTCCTAACCACTACACCACACTGGCTCTCACCACACAAGGGACTAGATGAAACCTTGGAGAAATTCTGGAGTGTAGTGTCACTTATTTATGTAATCACATTAAGTGCTACGTGTTTTTCATCTCACTCAGGCTATGCAGTACTGCTGCCTCCCCAGTTTGGTCATGATGGATATCAGATGCAAGATACTTGGAGTTGAACCCAGACAAGTTTGAAGTTGTGATGGTTGGCATAAATCTTGTGACTTGGAAGGGAATAGTCTTAAGAACGCTTGTGCTCCTACTCACCACATTCTAAAAACAAACATTATTTTCAAAAACTGTCAACTGTAATTTGTCCCATAATCATTTAAAAAAGAGGTTTGTTCCCTTCATCAACAATAGTTTGATTTCCTTTGTTTCAAACTAGCATCTTCTATGTACCATTTCCCACAATTTCTGAACTAATCTAATCTAAATGGGATTTTTGTGATCTGCTATTCAGCTTAGGAGAAATCCCATTTTTGCTCCATTCACCCTGCACACCCAACATAGATGGCTTTAAGCCCTTCTGTTTCACAGCCTTGAATGCTTCTGAAACTGAAACTGTATCTAGGAGTCCAGGATTCAACAGCTACCAGATGTATGTTTCAGAAATTACTCTGTCTTCTAAGAAGGCTACACATTTTGCCTTTGCTTAGCACCATGAACATTCCAGAGGCCAAAGAAACCTGTGCTTGAAGATGTTCCTCCTGTGCAAGTCAATACATTTATGAAGGTAGCAATCCAAAATAGAATTTTTAGAATGCTTAGGCAGCAGTCTTTTGCACACTTACTTGTAAGGCCAAATGATCTCAGTGAGACTTACTTTCAAGTATATATGCACAGGATTACAGTTAGTGTACATAAATCTTACCTCAACAAGCCATTGAGACAAAGCTGTGGCAACAGCATGGCACTGCTCAGTTGAGGAGAGGAACTCTTCTTACCCCTTATTGAAGGTGGTGGAAGTTCTTCCCTTTCATCACCTGTACAAATAAAAAGGAGATCAGTGACATTATTCTGAATAATTGGCATTTGCCATGAATTAGCATTACCCTGATATCCCTTGGTGCTAGTGTCGGTCATCTTCCACCCTGAATACTCCTTGACCTTCACTTGGGTGGTTTTCTTTAGTCTTTCTGTTTTTCTTTATTTGGTTTTTCCAGCATCTGCCTAAGAGGCAGTGCTTTTTTTCTTCCTAAAAAAATGTTTAGGGGTACTCTCATTTTCCTACTCATATTGAAATACTGCCCCTAAATGAGGCCAAACTTTGATTCACAAAATGTTTAGGTACCCCTGCGTACCCCCCAGAAAGAAGCACTGCTGAGAGGTATTAATATTAACAAAAATAGCTTCCAGGTGGGTAGATGTAGCCTGCTGCTTTAGCAGGAAAATCAACAAAAAGTATTGTGGCACCTCAAAATCAGACATATTTTATTATAGTATAATAATATAATTTGTTAGGTTTTAAAAGTTTATTTTTATTAGTTTTCAAGGATCAGAATTTAATAATATATCCAACTAAAGGCAGGGCATAGAAAAACTAAGCATATTAAATAATAACACCCAATCTAAGATCATGATATTCATATTTCTCTAGATGGAGTAGGAAGAGATACCTAAGCCTGAAACCAAACTTGTTAGTTTTCAAGGTGTCACAAGATTCTTCATCAATTTTACAAAAACAGCTTTTCTTTTTTCTGATTTTGAACACATAACTACTTAATTTGTAATCCTTTCCAGTAGTTTCTTTTTAAATCTCCCTTCCTTTCATATTATGTGCATGTTATCCATGTATATAACAGGTATAATACATCTGGCCATATGGAAATTCAATTCCCCCCCCCCCCCAAAAAAAAATTAAGTAGATCCTCCAAATGCAAATAACAGCTAGATTATCACAAGAGACAGAAGTGTGCATGCACTATAAACAGGTCAGGGTATGACATACGAAGTCCACAATGGGCCAAGGACAATATTTTAACATCAAAATGTTAAAGATGTTAACAGTGATTCAGGGGTTTAAGAAGACCCAAAGACTGTGTACTGGCATAGCAATTGGCAGTGGATTATTACTTCCAGTTGTCAGTTACTACAGTATTTCTCTGAATATCAGTTGCTGGGAACCACAGATGGGGAGACCGCTGATAACCTCAGGTTCTGCTTGCAGGCTTCCCACAGGTATCTGGTTGGCCAGTGTGAAGAAGGATGCTCGACTTGATAGCACTTTGGCCCAGTCTAGCAGGGTTCCTCCTATGTTCTTATGCCTTGGGGCTATAAAGCTGAAGAGAGGTGCACTCTAATGTCTGCCACCAGCCAGGAAACCAAGGACGGTTAGGGAGTTGCCTCTCAAGAAGAACATCATGGCAAGGGGTAGATCAGCAAGATCCTATTTATCAACCAGTGACAGAGCAGCTGATCCAGTAACTGCTTTCACCTTCTAATTATTTAATATTTTTACAGTGATTAGAACATTTTGAATGTTTTATAAGTATTATTTGCATTTCCCCCCTTGTATCTCATTATGATCCTGTTACTTTCCTCTGTGCTGGCTACCTATCACCTGCTTCATCAGCTTAAAGCTATCAATCCCTTATAGTTTTCCAAATAAAACTACAAGGGGTGTGTACAGCCAGGGGTGCCAACTTGAATAAAATATGTAGGGGGGGTAAGCCCTGCCCCACATAATAAATCGCATGATGAGGTGCACCCACACTATTTGAATGGAAATGCCCAGCACCTTTGAGGGGGAACCTGGCCCCTTCAAATATTTTATGGGGGAGAGGGGACAAAGGGACGTTCGCTCCTAGGAGTTGGCTCCTATGAGTGCAGCTAACCCTGGATTTTTGATGCAGTTATCAAGGCAAGGCAACAAAAAAGTGGTATAGGAAAGAGGCAGGAAGTAGCATGAAGACATGACTGAAAGACAAAGCTGAAGCAGGAAGGGACAGTAGCTTCACTAATGGGGAGCCTGCTTGACCGGGGAAATCAGGGCCTTTCCCATTTCCCTAAAAGTCAGTGGAATGGCATTCTTTTCATTGACCTGCATGGAGGAAGGGAAAATTGCCACCTTGAGGAAGGAGAGAATAACTCTCAATGCACCTCAGACCCCTGCTAAAGACTAGTTTCTGGATCAGTCTCAGTCCTTCCAGTTATGAACCCACACCTTTCAGTCCCTTATGCTTTCCACTCAAAAGCTCCTCTGCTTTCAGTCTGTTAAACTTCCTCACCATGATGCTCTACTGTATATGGATGGAACAAGTTCCCCCTCTTTATATGCCAAGTCACTTTTCACTCATCCTTCAGCAAAGTCACACATTTTCTGCACTCTTTGCTATTAGGCTACCCACCTCTACCTCTTCTATCTCTTTCTCCCTCATCCAGCCATTTGTCCTTCTTCCCCATGAAATGGGAAAGGCAGCCAAGAAGAGGAGCTCTGGAATCTTCATGTTGCAAAAATGCTGGCAAAGAGCAACTGCTATGGAAGCTTCTGTTGCCAATATTCCAATCTGCTTCTTCAAGGCTGCAACATGTCTCCCTGTTAAGTCAATCTGCACCCACAGGGAGTGGATTTTCCATTCACTCCTTTGCTCCCTTGATCTCTCCATTCAGACACAAGATGATCCCACAAGAGGCCCATTTGCAGCCTTATAAAACAAAAAAATGTAGGTTGCAGAATGAGCAAAAATCTCTCCTCCAGGCTCCACCCCACAGCAGTTATGAGGCTTTCAGACCCAGCTGTCCCTGATGAGTCGGAAGCTATCTTCCCATGTTATGATGAACACACAAGAGGAGAAACAGGATTGCACCCACTGTCTTCCTCAATTCCACCTCTTAAACATGCCCCTAATATCTGAAAGAGATGGTGCACATACAAACTGCATGTGTGATCAGGAACACTGACTTATTCAAGGTTCATGAGTGAACAGACATAACTACATGGTGCCAAATGCATGTAGGAGTGAAGCAAGGGCAGCAGCCACATTCTTGTCCCTCTTTCTATTAATGTTTATTGTAACATACAGGGCCGTCTTAAGCATATCTGGCGCCATGGTGCAAAGCTCCTTCCCGCCCCCTGCCCCAGTTTCCCAGAGTTGTCCACCTTTTTTTAGGGAGGACAGCGCTGCCGGCAGGGCTGGAGGAGGTAGGCAGCGGCTGGAGGGCGGCTCCTCTGGCGGAGAAGAGGGGGAGGCTGGACACAGTGCCTCCCAGCTCAGCTGGCAGCTTCGTGCCGCGGTGGCCATGGCAGATAGAGGCTCCAGGCGCGGTGCTGCTTCGGCGCAGCGTGGCAGAGGTGGGCGAGGGCAGCGAGCTGATGCCGAGAGGCACCGCGTCCAGCCTCTGCCTCTTCCCTGGCGCCTTCCAGAACTTGGCGCCCTGGCGCCTCTATGAGTAAGACGCCCCTGGTAACATATTAATAGGGTTCTGGTTGTGACATAGCCTTTGGTACTCTGTGCAAAACTGACATCATATTATCACCTGACCAATGTTTAATTACAAATCCCATCCCATCAGTTTCCCAAGAGAACCTGGGAAATTATAAGCCTATGATTTGAGTCCATGTTGGCTATCACTTACACCAAACATGCAGGTTCACCCTGTGGTAGGCTGTAAGGAGAGCTGGGATGTGTCTACCTGATGCTAGAAACAGAGCCTCCTTCAACCTGCTCCATATATTTGTATGCAGTACAGCAGCTACAAAGACATCCTTGTATGCTTCTGATCCTTATACCACAAGCATACTAGAGTTATGAGCCTGGCCTATAAAATCACATGGTGGTTTTAAGAAATTAAATTATTTCTTTATGTTATATTGAAAGTTACCATGGCCCCAGAGAGGCTAGAAAATGTGTTTATTTACAATTGGAAGCTAAGAGAAGCTGGGACTTTCCAAAAAGCACCAAGGCGGATTGAACAAGTCTTCAACAAAAACATAAGCAATAGAAGCTGCAGAGAAGCACCTGGGCTCTGTGCCAGCAAAAGGTATCTGCAACATACAACTGATGTACTCTATGGTGGGCTAGTCCAATAAAATATGCACAACTTTTAAGAGTCTAACATTTCCTTGTTTTAGCTTTGCATGCTACAGTAAGGCGTGTGGAAGAAAATCTTGAAAAACGGGCAATAGCCTCGCTATCTGTGTCCATTTCCCTTGCTTCACATTATAAGGCTTGAAGTAATCTATTTTTTGTGAATCCATTTTGTAATTTCAGCTCACATCTCTCCATAATGATAATTCCACCCCCAGGCACAAGAATCCAGAACTACCTTTACACTGAATGCACAATTCACACAATACGGTTGTTGTTTTTGATTTTATTTTTTACTGTTCTCAGAGGATGGGACAACTTAAACAGCAAACCCTGACCACATCCTTAAACCCAATCCAGTTGCTTCAGGATAACTCAACAGTGTGCAGGCCCAAGATGAGAGTCATGGAAATATTTAGCCATCTTAAAATATTCTAAACATTTGTACTCCACCTTGCGAAACAGAATCTTCACAAGGCAGCTTACAACCAGATTTTAATACACAGCACAACAGTAATCTAACTAGAACTAAATGCAACCTACACAATGAGAACCAAGACTGCAGCAGAGGGAAGCAAAACCCTCATCAGAGAAGACATGATGAATAGATAGATGCAGACCACAGAGTGTGTGGGTACCAGCAACATCCTATGAATGGCAAGAAAGGGAGGGGACAGCATGGCCACAGAAGAACCCCACTGGTACTCAACTCCTAGGATAACTCTTTGCAAACTGACAAGCAGCCAACCCCTCTTCATCCTTCCAGCTGTCCTGCATGTGAGACTGTCTAGGAGGCCACACTGAAAAGCCACGGCATCTGCCTTTGTCTTGCTGCATGCCCACATACTGAGGAGCCTGTTTGTGTCTAATCACAATTAGCACCATGCCCAATTCCATGCCCTGTGCTAATTCAAGAGGAAGAGCATGTCATTCCCTGCCAAGAATTACAGCTAATCGCCAAAGGCTCTGTGGTACGCCTGCTTTGCCTTTCATTAGGCTTTTGTTTCTAATGGCAAAGCTGGTGGTCTCCTTTTTGCTAGAAATCACCGTGGCATCACTGAAAAATGCCAGCACCATCTCAGATTGCCTAAGGACAAATGTAGTGCCTGTGAGTGATAGCAAATTTCCCCACCACCGCTTAACACACAACAACAACAATAATAACAACAACACACGCAATATGCTCAACAGTCAACTCAGGGGTCTGCCAAAATGTTCATATTACAGCCCTGCAGCCTAAATGTAATGTGAAACTGGCAGCTGCATTAAAGTCTCAGGAAAGTGCAACACAAGAATCAACTCTGCCCTATATTTGCCCCTTTGAGTTTGTTCATACAGTATAGTTAAGAGCAAAAATTCAGACTAAATACTTCTGACAAAATAGAACACATTATAAATATACAAAAGGAGGGCAATGCAAATGAAACAGCCCATGCTCTTTGAATGACCCTTGAGGCCAGACACACACATACACCCCGCCAAGCAGTACAAAGACTGTTCCACTCATGAATTCTCAGTGCAGAAGAGTGGCCACTGGAGGGAGGGAGAGTCCTCCAACTACTCACATCTCCCATTAGGCCTAGGTATGGTAAGGAAGGACCTCCTCCAAGTTGTTCTGTAATTGGAGCAATCCAGCACTGAGAGACATATTTGTCTGCCATAACTCATTAGGTCAGCTAATCTACTTTTTAAAATACTGTAGCTTTTTGGATGCACATTATGAAATACAGAGCCTGTGGTCATAACTCGAATAATGCCAAATATTTCAGAATGAAGATTCTTAAAAGTGTGCAAAAAGACCATCATAGCTCTGGCAAAGTGAGTGCCACAAGTGATAGGGTCCTTCTGAATTTGCTCTGCACTAAAGAAACCCAATCTTGCAATAACTCCAGGAAACGTTGTGGAAGAGCAATTTAGATTGCTAAGGACATCACCCAAGTGTTATAAAAAGCTAGGATAAATGTGTTTGTTTGTTTGTTTGTTTACATAATAGCAGTTTACTGCTATTTTTTTATGATGATAATTCATAATGTATTAGTAAATGTACAATCATACAACTGTTTGTTTGTTGTAATAAGTGGCATCTGTACAACACTTAACTTGTTTCCTGCTCAACCTTGAAATCCTTTCAAAACAGTGACATCCCCTTTTGTGAAAGATACAAAAAGTTTGAAAAGTAGCAAGTTCATCTTGGCTAAAACTGCTCCCCCAACACACACTCCACAAAACCTGGGAATCTGGCTAACTGCTTCGCCTCCACCCCTTGCTCATTCTGTGATGTCTGAACTAAGTATGAAATAAGAATGCAGCAGATTCAAGCCAACTGCAAATCCGATAGGGGGAGGGTAGTGGTGATGAAGAATGCACCACAGCCCCTTGGGATAACATGGTGATTTTAAACTCCTGGCTTTTCTTCCATTTGGCTGTATCATTTATATTCCCTGACCCAGCAAAAGCAGTTGGTTCTGCAGTCTGATTAAAGGAACTGGGCATTTGATCTGTAATTGTTTTTCAATGGCTGTATCTTCTTCTGTGTTATTGCTTTACACGGCTTGCCTTTGTACAATATTGAAAATCAATAAAAGTACAAAAATGTATTTTTTTCCCTCCTCTTAAAAGTGAAACAATCTTGTTAAGATTCTGCTGCAGACACTTTGCAATGGTAGTACCCCCTTTTTAAAATAGCACTTCAAGGAGCAAGCCTGGCAATCCCAGACAGTATGGAAACAGCCATGGCACAAATGCCCTTAGTCATGGCATTCAATCCAATCTGAGAACAGTCTTTGGACTGAAGCCTGTCATGGCTCAGGGCTCAACCACACTTCCACTTGCCCCAGGCCTAGAAAGCATGGGTCCGAAGGGTTTTCTACTTGACCTGCGCCTTCTAGGCATGGGTCCAATCAGTTTTGGTTGGCCCACTGCTTTCCCCAGGAAAGCCTGCTCTTTACTGCTGAATCGGTACAAGTGGAAGTGGAAGTGTGGCAGGACAAATGGAAGTGTGCATAGGATACATCAACTAGCTAAATCCAAGGTAGGTATCTGAGAGGCTCATCTCCCTACTATGTTCATGGCATTTCCAATGTCATTGCCAGCCACTTGCGGAAAAGCCAAAGTGTTTCAAGGTTTTAGAGACCTGAGGCCAATAACTGCTGCAGCTTGGTGCCACAGCCCCCCAACTGTACTTATTTAAGAAGGGCCAGCACTTGTTTGCTCATAGGGTGTTTTGACTGCAAATATCTGCATACTGTTGGAAGCTAATATGACAACTGCTCCTATCTGAATGGCCAAATACTGTTTCGATAGAGAAGTTTCAGTACAACTTTCTAGAAACCATCAACATGCTTTGAGACCAAAACTAGTGCTTTTGCTCAAAATGCAGGAATTTCCAATGAGTATTATTCTGAACATTTTAAATTTTCACTTCCTTTTCTGTTTAAGTAGAGAATTGAAGTGCAAAAGTCACCTCCCTCAGCTACATAATTTACTCAGCTAAATTTGCTGCAAGCATCACCAATGGCAGATATATATATATATATATATATATATATATATATATGACAAGCAAACAAGAATCCCAAACCCAAATTCAGTGGTTGGCTCCTCAGTTTCCTTGATAACTAGACCATCTACACTTCTCTCATCTGGCTTTAAGGGAACACGAGAAAGGGAATTTGGATTGTTTTCTTGTTCCCTCCCTATCCCCTTTTAATTATATTATAAACCTGAGAATATGGTCTAGGCTGTTTTCTTAATATATGTACAGTGCCTTAATACCAGGGCAAGAAAGGGGGAGCAGTGCTGAAAGGAGTATCAATGGGGTGCCAATTTGATGGGGTCCTCAATTCCTATAAATGTGAAACCAAATGCTTCCTGGTGCTAAAAAGGCACCCCTTCCTCCTCCACTACTTACCACTTGTAGGCTTCAGCCCCCACTTGCTCACCCAGCCTCCTGGAGGCCTGGCACATTGTGCGGCCTAGCTGGAAGCTGAGAGTGGCCAGCCGCCTCCTCATCCTGCTGCTATTGTTGCTGATGGAAGGTTCCAGAAGAGCCAAACAGCTGCCTATCCTTGCTTTGGTCCCTTGAGGCCCTGCAGGGTGTCCTTCAGGGGGCAGAGTCCCTTCATGGAGCAAGGCACCCAGAGTCATTAATCAGGAATAACAAACCCCACAAGTCCTGTTTCCTCAGAACTGAACGGAATAATTACCAAGTTGGTGTGGGGTGATGTGAGAGAGCGGCCATATTTCCCATCTGCTTAAGCAGCCTGAGGGAGGGACTCGAGGAGGAGGAAGGGTAATGTGTACTATGGCGGGTGCCACTATTCTGTGTTAAGCCCACAGCCCAGAAGTTGGAGCCAGGCTGGAGCCAAGCTGGCTGGCTCCCCAGCCTGCCTCACCAAGAGAATTGCCTCAGGAGGACAGAGAGCTTCTCCCTCCTCAGAGAGCAGCTCTTGGACCCTGAAGGGGCAGGCAGCCTCTATTGGCTCTTCTCCTTCAACCCTCCTTCCCATTGGCTCCCTGGTATGTCTGTTTCAGATAAGAGGTGGCCCACTTACCTGGGCCTTGTTAGTTTGATATACCCCTCCCTTGCTTGAATTCCTCAAATCCCAGCAGCCTTTTACAACAGCCTGACACAGATAACATGGCTGCAGTTATTTTATTCCTTTGATAAAGGTAAAGAGTAGCAAATCTGTATCTTTAATAACAAGGAAAGAAAGAAATGGCTTCTGCCTTATTCCTACTACTTCTCCTTGCTTTGAGCCAAACAGTCTCTTCTATCCTTCCTCCATGGTTTCTGCAGTTGGTGTGTACAGAGTTGTGTCTGGCCAAAGGCATTGTGTGTGTGTGTGTAGTTTTCTGAAATATTTAGGTATTTTTTTAATTTAAAAAAGTGTGGTAATTTGCAGTACCTAAATAAGAGAGAGTCCAATGGACAGTGGAGAAATAAATGAATGCCTACTAATACCAGGCCCCATCTTTCAAAATTTGAGGAAAAAGAGATATGAAATTGCCCTTTTAGCTGGGAATTAATTTAGTGAGGGACGTGTAACCTTACAATAGCTTTAATCTGGGTATATCTCGGAGAGATTTTTAAAGCTTACTTTGTCTACTAGGCCTGCAGTCTGAGCCAATCTGTGTTTACAGTACTTGGAATGAGTAACGAGAACAATGAGACTTGCTCCCAAGTGTGCACTGGATTGCAACTTTACTGTGCAATTTGGGCCCTGAGTCTTCCTCCCATCCCACCTAACCATCCCAATTCACACTGTTATTTCCTAAGGATTTCTCACAAGATCCAGACATTCCCTTATAAAGTGAAACAACTCAGACTGTTAGTAAGCTTCAAATCTGTCACTCAGCCAGGAAGCTTGCTGAGTTGATCATGAGTCACTCACCACATCTTAGCCTAACCTACTTCACCAGGTTGTTGTGAGGGTAATATTATGTGGTGGGAGCCAACTACCACCCTAAACTCACTGAAGTCGGTTAAAAAATGTAATAAACAATAACTGGGTTTCTCCAAAGCTTCCTTACTATAGGAATAAACATATAGGCCTCCCTTACAAGCCTGTTGTAAGGATTATTGCGACACTTTGAGCACTTAAGAGGAAAGCACTGTATAAAATCTGTCTGATTATATATTTTTATTTTACTCAGGGAAAGATTTGTTGTTTATTCCTAAAACATTATTTTATTTATAATATGGTTTTAAATTATTATCTCATTTACTTCAATGCTTAGAACTTCTTATAAATTTAATGCAAGACGGGCAGAAGTCCAATAAAGATAGATGAGTATTGCAGTTCCCCTTCTATCTTCCTCCTCATTTGTTTTACTTAGATAGGAAAGACTGAAGCTCTGTCCCTCCTACTGACAGAAAAACTGAGAGATAAAAGGGGATTTAAATGCTTAGCAAGTCAATTGATTTGGGTGTTCCCAGCCACTATCCAGCTGCTGGGAATATAAATAGAGCTAAAGGACTAGAAAATGATAAATTGCTACATTTCATTTGCTATATTTTTCTGGAAGAATTTTTTTTTAGGGCTGTTTTCCAATTTCTGATCCAAATCTCTCCTTTGGGTGCTCTAAAAGTGATCTAAGCTTTGCTACTTAGGAGAGGAGCCCCTCCCCACATCTGCATCTGAAGGCTCCCATAATTTGGCTCAGTCATGGGCTCTCCATGGGGTGGGGGTAAGTGTGTAGGCACAAAGAAATGTCCCAAGAACCAAGATTACACTTTAAGGGCTTATTGGGGGTTTATGTGTGTGTGTGTAGAGAGAGAGATTCTGAAAAGAACACTCAGTTTTCACATGGATTGTTTAGAATTTCTGATGAAACTGCAGAAATGTCAATGCAGAGTAGGAACAGCCAATCAGAAAGCAGCTCTTTGACCTTTGCCCTTCTCTTCCTCAGCAGGACTGCTATTATCTTCAAGGGGGGAGAGCCCTCCTTGCCTCTTGTTATACCTTTTTTATGATCTAGGATTCTGAAGATAATAATGACTCCATGTTACATAAAACAGATACATTAATGTCACCAAGTCCCAAAAGTATGGAATCAACCCAACTCCTTCAGAAAGACTGGGGGGAGGGGAGTGATAGAAATTCAGAGAGCAGAGCCTTAATAAGGCCGAAAGAAGAGAGGTGCTGCCTTAGACCGCTTTTTTCTTCCTATTTGAAATGGGATATTTAAAGGGCCCTTTGGCTAAAGGAGATCAGAGTCTTGGCAAGATAACTGAGTATGACTGAATACGCTGTCATCAAAGTGAACAAATCAAATGTGTGATTTTGATTCGTGCTGTAGAGTGTTAGCCTATTACACTCACTTGCTACAACCCCAGCTGCTAATGGGGGAGAGGGGGAGGACATACCCAGGCACCCAGCTTTCATCTTGGGGATGCTTCTCCCCAGGATTGGCTCTTTGGTGACACGGCTTGTTTGGCCTCAGTAGAGTGTAGATTGTGATCCAGCCCTCCCCACACTAGAAACCCATTGGCTTCTCATTTGTTGGATGTCTGTATCCTGGTTTCTGGGGTCACAAGTAGAAGAGAATATATGTTGTGGCAGCAGCAAATCCCACTAATTTTTTAAAGTGAGGAGCTTGTGCTGCCTCTTGATCCTGGCTGAGATGGAGTGTCTGATCGACCAGCAGTGTATTTTCCAATGTATCCTGCCATGCTACATCTTGAGAGGACAAAGGAAACAAGAAGCAGTCTTTGTGGTACTCCTGCATAAGGCCTCTTCCAAAGCCTGGAGATGACTTGTTCCTCTTGCCTTGTTTTTATGTACAAGTGTCTAAGAAGGAGCCCCCACCCGAAAGGCTCTTTTCCAACATAAATTCTGCTTAGGGCTTAAGGGTCCTCTCTTTTCCATCTTAATTCTGTTATACTAAGCAGATGGGAGTGTTATGTTCCATTCCTGTCTGAATTCCAAGCTAAATTCCAGACTAGCTTTGGTCATCTTGATAGATGTCTTGAACAGGGAACTGGATAGTGGGAATGCAACCACCTTGATTTTACTTACTGCATCTCTCAGTGGCATTTGACACCATTGATGACCATGGTATCTTTCTGTCTGAACTGTCAAGCCTGGGCTTAGGAGGCATAGTATTATTATGTCTCTAGTTCCTTCTTTAAATTCAGTACCAAAACATAGTTCAGTACCCCGCCCCATTGCCTCTGGTTTGTGGAGTGCCACAGGGTCCATCTTATTCCTCCTATTCTTCAACATCTATATGAAGCTCCTAGGAGAACTCATTCATCAGATTGGGCTTCAGTGTCATCAATAGGCAGATGGCACACATCTATACCTTTCTTTTCCACCTAAGAATCCCAGGGGAGGCTGTGGAACTCTTGAAGAGCTGTCTGAATGCACTGCTGAGATAAATATGGAAGAAAACACTGAAACTTAATATGGAAAAGACAGTGGTTCTATGGATTGAGAAGTCAGCCAGTCTGGATAGTGATGTGAAACTGGTTATGGATATAGTTACATGAAAATGGGGGGGGGGGCAATTTGAATAAAAGATGGGGGGAGGTAAGCCCTGCCCCTTTTAATCGATCACATGATGCAGTACATGCACACAATTTGAATGGCAATGCCCATCAACTTGGGGGGGCCTCGCCCCCTCAATTATTGGGGGGGGTGGAGCAAAGGCCTCTCGGCCCTCAGGAGTTGGCTCCTATTCATGAAAATTGCATTGATTACCAGTAAGTTTCTGTGCTCAATTGAAAGTCCTGACCAGGAATCCAGCTATCTAAAGTAGTACCATCATCCATATAATCCTGCCCATAAACTAATATCTGGGGTGTATGGGGTGTTTGTTAGCGGAGGGGTAGTACCTCTGGTGAGGGACACATTGTGCTCCTTCTGTGGTAGTTTATACAGCTTTGGTCCCTAACCTGTACTCAGGTTTGACTTGTGACTGGCCTGCCAAACCAGGTGAGGATAGCCAGTATGTCTCAAACCCTTGATGAGTTAGGAATTTCTCCTGCATGTGAAGATCAGCTCTGGTGGATTGAGCGTACTAGACCAATAGTGGGCCCAATAATCAAGAAGGCAGCAACTGTACATGCTGTAGAGGAAAAAATCTGTACCCACTGCCTTGTAGGACATCTTTGGGAAAAGAAAAGGCTAAGGCAGAGCTTTCCAAACTGTGTGTCGTGACATGTTAGCGTGTTGGCTGCAGTGTGTAGGTGTGCCACGTGAATGCTCCCCGTGCTCCTCCCAGGGCTGGAAAGGTATTAGATTAACTTTTGGTTTGCTAGCAAAACTGAATTACTGTGTCATGAAATGATGCATGTCTAAAAAGTGTGTCACCAACATGAAAAGTTTGGAAAGCTCTGGGCTTAAGGAATAAACCCTACACAAATCTTGTATCCTCCTTCCGGCAACTCCTGCAGCCACGCTGGTGCCAAATGTATTGCTCTGATTTTATTTGGACGACATCTGCAAGGCCAAGAGGGGGGTCTTTTCATCTGGGCAGCCCAGGACTTCCATATACACTGCCCAGTCTTGCTTCCTGGAGAGGTCACTTCAGTGCTGCAAGGGGCAGGCCTTGGTAATATTGTGCCCTGTGTGAAGCAAAAATTTGACACCCCCCACAGCCCTCACACTACTTTCCCAAAAGCCGAGTAAGCAAGGTGCTGGACTTTGTGAGTGCTCTGGCAGGGTCCTAGAGCCATCCTGCCTCCTTCCCAAAGCTGGGTGAGCAATAACTAGGCTTTGGGAAGGAGGCAGGAAAGTGTTCTCTTGGATCAGCACTCTGTGTGGGGAAACTAGTTGTGCTGCCCAAAATCCACCTCTGATGCTGCTAACACAGAAAAACAACAACATTGGAGGCAACAGTTATGAGTTACTGGTCCCTGCAGCCACAGTGATTTGGCTTCGCCTTCTGAGGCACTCTCCGTTGTTTCTCGAGACAGATGGATGACAACCAAACTAATATCTGTTTCAGGGGTCTTTCTTGAGAGCTTGCCATTAAGTTGACATATACAAGAGGAAGGGCTTCTCACTGGCTGTCCCCCAAATTTAGAACTTCTAACTGATATACATCTTGCTCCTTCACTACAGGCCTTTGGCAGGCCTGAAATTCTCTTCACTGCTGCATTTATCTAAGACCCAAAGTAGTTGTGTATTTCAGAACAGCAAGTTCAGAATAATTTGTACCCTTCTCTAACGTGACCACTATATCTCCACCTGTGTCTCCTTCTTTGTATGTATCTCATTTTGTAAAGTGTGGCTGTAAAAATTGGCTTTAAAATATTTTAAATAAATAAAATGCTGCAACCTGGTGCCCAGTTCAACATGATACTGATCTGACAGGCAGCATGAAACCCTGCCTGCGGGCATTTGTAAAGCTAGAAGAGGAAGGGATCTATTATTAATGGCAGAAAGTGAGGTGAAATCAGGGCAGGGAAATAACATGAGCCATGATTAGTGCACATTATTGAAGAGGCCCAGGAGTTGTTACCTTTTGGATGCACAGAAGCCACAGGGAAAGTGTCAGGCTGCAAGATCCACCACAACTCTTTCCTATTTGCTGATTAATAACACTCATTAATTAGAAGAGCACCTAATGGGATTGCTAATTGCAACTGATGGAAGTCCCATCTTTGCTAGAAACATTCTGGATTTGGCGCATCATATAATCTCCTTGTCTTTGATTTTATCTGTAGCAAAAGAAGAATGCAGAGAAAGGGAGGCAGAGGCGGGGAGTCAGAGGAAAACCCCAAGGATAAATGTAATGGATGGCAAAGTCTCTTTGAACTTATGTATACAAACCAGCCCAGCTACTATCCTCAACATCCTGCTGAAGGCCAGAAAGCCATAAAAATTTCCAGACTCTGAGCAATCATGAGAGGCATCAAGTGCAGGACAAACTCTTACTGTAATGCTTCGGGAAGAAAGAGAGAAAAATCCTCATCCTGAGCACACAGCCCCAATTGTAAAGCAGGCTCATGCTGGCCTTGTAAAAATCTGTTTATTTATGTATATTATATAGGCTGAGCAAGTGATTACCAGCGTGACATTATGAGACTCTTGGGGACTCAAGATAACCTGAGTACTAGGAGCCAGCTCTGACTTTGGGTGGCACACAGATAGGTATCAGCAACATCAGGAAGATCACATCCCAAAATCCAAAATAGTCAAAGCTAAGTGGCTTCTGCTTAAGTCTCCAGCACATCCCAAGACCATATCCAACTAGATTCATTTACCACCACCACTTAGGTGGGACTTTTAAGACAAAAAGGTAGACAGTTGCCCTCTGCAACCACCCATCAACCTCTCCCAGTGGCATAATGGGTCAGTGCATCTGGCTGTTAAGCAGAAGTTTGGTGGTTCAAACCGACCCAGGGGCAGCTGTAAGCACTGCAGTGGGTTGGACTAGATGACCCTTGGGATCCCTTACCAACTCGACAATTATATGATTCTAACTCTAAGGTGATATCAAAGCCTATGGGTGTGGATGGGTGTGTCATTTTTCACAATGACGAGAAGCAGTAGCAGCTGGATAATACAAATATAGACATGGTAAAAAAAAAAATCAACAGGGCATTGAGTTAGGTCAATTTTAAGTGCAAAATAAAATAAGGGTACGCAAATGCGAGCAATTGTTTCCTTTGCTAATACTATTATATTATTACATTTGTATACCACCCTTTACCCATAGGTATCAGGGTAATTCACAATATTAAATCACAATATAAAACCACAAAATACATAATCAAAATATAAACAAAAACAACCCAATAACAGTTGTTTCCTTAACTGTGTATCTCCCTAGAGCAGGGGTCAGCAACCCGCGGCTACAGAGCCGCATGTGGCTCTTTTACACCTTTGCCGCGGCTCTGGGGCGGATACTAGCGAGGGGAGGAGGTGCATTGTGCACCCTGACACTCCCCACTGTGGTGGGCGCTGTACTGGCTGTGACGTCGCATGGGGGCAGTGCGTGCGTTAGTCACGCACCGTCCCAACGTCACTTTCCCGCCTACCCGCCCGCTACATTGTAAGTGGCATGTACGCTGGTCACTGCATTGAAAGGGGGCATGTACGCTGGTCACTGTTTTGAAGGGGAGTGAAGAACACACATACACAAAAAAAGATAACTTGTTAATTTAACGTTTATTTCTATGAGGAGGACTAATTCTGAGGGGTCAAACAAAGAAATAATAAAAAAGTGACAAAAAAGTTATTTTTATAATGCCGAGTTTTGCGGCTCCCAGTTTTTTTTCCTTCGGAAACGGGTCCAAGTGGCTCTTTTTGTCTTAAAGGTTGCAGACCCCTGCCCTAGAGGCATCCACTGCTTCTTTTGTTCCAAGGCACACGGAATCATAGAATTGTAGAGTTCGAATCATCTATTGTAGTACAACCCACTGTTACAGGTGGCCCATACAGGATCAAACCCACGACATTGGCATTATCAGCACCATGCTCTAACCAGCTGCCCCCTTGAGATCTCACAACTCACGATGCCAGAGGTTAACAAGCCTCTGTGCATGGTTCCTGATATGGAAGGCAAAACTGGAGCAGCCCATTGTCAGTCTTTGCGCCACCCCTGCCCCCGCCCCTCCACACATGCATGTCCCAGTAAGTACCATTGTAGCTCCCAGACATCCTAGAACTCTGTGAACATGCCAGGAGTATCTGAGAAAAACCTTCGTGTCCTGGGTGATGGCAATGACATGTCCTTAAGCAGACCTTCAAATCCCCTGAGCCAGATAAATGAAGGTGCTTTTTTATTAATGGAAGGGGAATGAGACAACAGTGCCAGGATAGCCTAAACCCTTCAAGAGTTCTACTGAGGGCTGGGGCTTTTCTTCCCATTCTCTCTGTCTGTCTGTCTCTCCACTCTAATCCTTTCTATTGGCTCGCCCAGTAACCTTACAGAAACTTCTCCTCTCAAGTGCCGCCTATTGAGCTCTGCTCTCAAATTGCCCCCAGAGCCCACTGGATATTCCTTCAGATGTCTAACAAGCGTCGAACACAACTGAGGTTTAGAGAGACACAGAAATCAATACTGCGGCTTCCACCAGTCACGCTGAGGGATTAGTCGTCCCAAGGAAAAGCACAGACAGTTGAATAAGAGAATCATGACTCCGAATAACCTAAGAGGTTTATGAAGCTCGAAGGCAGCCTCTGGCCTCCTTGATAACCTCCAGTTGGCCCAGAAAAAAGGAGGCTGTGAAAACATTCACTTAGCTTCCTCCCCTTCTCTGTCAATGAGGGCAAGCTCTAGAGCTCTGGGGTCAACAACAGTGCACTAAGGCACCACCACAGAATGTCCCGGACACAGTGACCATTTGCCGCACTGTTTGCGGGGAAGCTCATAGCTCTCCCGCCTCTCTCCAACTTGCTAACATTTAAGACGTCTGGTGGCAACTTCAGCTTGTGGTGCCAGCTTCAGGTCATTCTTCCATGACACAGTGTGTGTGCAGAAGGAAGGTGACAAGATGCCTGGGTCAGGCACTTCAGCCACACCTGTCCCACTTTGCAAGGAGAAATGCTGGCAAGCGTTTGGCATTCAGTTGAGAGACCTGCTGATGCAAAAGATGACCACCGCCTCTATTGCAACATGACTTCTGCCTGTTGAGAGCTTCAGAACACAGGCTGTTGCCAGCCTTCGTGGCTGCTAACACCTCACTGGAGGATGGGGTGGAGGTAATGAGACACACCTGAATCAGACACAGTTGGCTGCAAAGACTAGTTGCAAGCCGGGCCGGGGGGGGGGGGTCCTCTGCACCAAGATGCTGCAGTTTTCAATTAGTTATGTGATGCATAACTGGTGTCAAGTCTGGTGTACAGCCACCCAAGATGGGCAAGAAATTAAATGCAATTCCCATTTAAAGGTGAACTTACTTAATTCACACTTTCCTAAGCAATATGTGAATAGAAACATAGCTAGCCTTTGAAATTCACACTACTCTGAATTTTGCCATGCAGTTCTCCAGCCAAGGAATGTGTACCCAAATGCATATACTATGCTAAAGTATGCATAAAAATGCATGTGGTGGTGAAAATAACGTACAAAATCCATTATACTATATTAGGTAAAGTGCAGAAAGTGTATACTAGGGGAAGTGAAAACAAAGATGTGTATGTGAGGAGAAATGTGCATTAAACTGCTGGTGAATTTTGTGAGGACTTAAAAAAAATAACAATCTAATGTGAAGAACAGAATTTAAGATTGGAAAACTGGAAAACTGAGATAAGTCAACACTGACAGATTCACCCATTATTAACAGTCACCTTTATCAACCTGGTACTCTCCAAATGACTACAACTCCCTATGGCGGCTGGAGTTGCAACTTCTGCAGGGCATCTGATTGGTGAAGGCTAGTGAAATGGGTCGTGTTGGACTTAGACGATGGAGACTCAGGTTCAGTTTGCCACTAAGCCTAACCTTTACAGGTTTGTAGTGAGGATAAAATGGTGGGGGGTGGGAGGTTGAGGACAAACTGTGTGCCACTCTAAGCTCCTAGGAGTGGGGGAAACCCAACTGGAAAATCACTTTCTTAGCTATATTCTCAATGTTGCTGCTTTTGGGTTTTGTTTTGTTTACATTTATTGGCATAGTAATAGACTACAAAGAAAGAACTATTCAGCAAATGAAAGAGGGTTGCAAGGGCAATGAGGCATATTGGTCAAGCTTTTAAGACCCCTGTACTCTAGCAAACCATCTGATAAATTTATGAGGACAAATGTTCCTCAGCACATGCCAATCCAGTGTCACATGCTTCAAAACTACGCCCTTTGTGTCCAGTCCATTGTTCCAGCAAGCAAGAAGGAGTCTCTGTGGTAGATAGTTGGGCCCTGAGTGATGCCTTAGACCCAGACCACCTCCCAAGAAAGACTGGGAGGGTGCTAACATTTTTGAACTGATTTCCAATAGTTTGAAAGTGGACTTTGGGTGTGTAGCAGGGACAACAGACAGAGCATGTGGGCAGTTTTGCACCTTTGCCTTGCTGCATATCAGGCAAATCAAGTCCTAAGAGGCAGAAGAGGCTGCCTGCAGACCTTCTCCTCCTCCTCCTACCCCTCCATCATCCCCACCTGCTGCTCCTCCCTATCATAGGCAGCAATTTTATGGTCAGCATTACTAGCTGAAACCCTCCTTTGAACCAATCAAGAGGGAGACTGGCTCTCTGAGAGCAGCTGCAGCATTCCCTGACCCCCTCCGCCAGCAGCCACCATAAATCTGCCTCACCTGATGGGAGATGGGCTTTTTAGGATGTCTCCGGGTGCTTTGAGGTAGCACTTCTATGAACTCCATGCCACAATAAATAACGCTACCTGCAATATGTCTTTGGGAACGTGTCAGCAGCCGCTGTCCTGCCATGAATTTTTATTCTTTTGCCGTCTGGAAGATAGATTCCAGATACAGCATTTTCCCGCACTTAGTGTCAGATCTCTTTACCCCTTTGCCCCAGCAGAATGACAGGGACCACAAATAAAATAAAATAATAAAAAAGCAGTGTAGGAGAAATAGCTGGAGAGCAGAAGAAGAGCACGGCACAGCCTTCTCCTGCGGCTTCATGGATGACAACAGCGCCCAAAAGGCAGCTACCATAGCTCCAGCAGAGAGGGATGCATTTGGGGCCCTGAAAGGTGGAGCTGGCCCGCCAAAGACTATAAGCAGAGGACAAGGCGCTGACCCAAAGGCCTTGCAGGTGTTACAGAAAGACAGAGAAACAAGGGCTCAAAGGTCCTGTCCAGCTCTGCGATTATTGCCCTCTGTAAAATGACCTCATTTGGCAATCAGATATTAGCCAATAGCTGAGGCAGGCAGGGACTACATGGAGTCCAGCTCATGGTGCATGCTTGAAAAAGTCTTGCTCATTCTGTTGAACTAACCTTTGTCTCATTGACACTGAACCATGGAAGGAACAGGAGGAGCTGGCCCAGATGGAAGGAAAGTTGCAGCCCCAGCCCCTAAGTGATTAGAATAGCCTCCAATGCTGAACCTCCATCTTGGGCGAAACTTCTCATGTCAGGCACAGAAGCCCTGCCAGAAAAGACGCAGCAAATCCACTTTAGCTGCCAAGTTCACTGACAGAACAGGATCCTTCTTCACACCTCTTGCCTTTGTCCCACTACAGAACCCTGAAGTTGGGGGCAGACTATGAATGCATGGCAGGAAGCCTGTGGCCTGCCTGGTCCGAGCTGACTTGTTCCCTTCCCCGCCCTTCATGGGGGGGGGGGGTTGCAGTAGCTGCAACTGTGGAGCCTCAGTGGGGACCTGGCCTGCCTCCATCCCCACCACAAATGGTCCCTCCACCCCCGAGCCGCAGAATGAAAGTGGAGGTGATTTACAAGGTCGTTGACAAATGCCTGTATTGATCGGGTATTAAAGTGTCTTGTGATTAATACAGCCTTCGAAGTAATTAGTGCAGAAAATCTCTTATATCTCAACATGTTTAAATAATGTATCTGCGAACACCCAGGCCTCCTGTCAATCAGGCTGGCTCAGGCCAAACACCATATCACCTGATAACTCATTTGGAAACTGGGCTTCCTGCCTGCGGAGTAGCTTTCAAAAACAGTGGCTCTCGCCTAATTGCCCACAGTGACCTATATTTAGAGCGGTGGACTTCATTAGGGAGCAAGAGGGTGAGGGTGGAGAAGGCAACGCTCTTGTGCCCAGTATGCTGAACAATAGCAGCTGACCCCAGGAGGAGATCCAAAGGCATTGATGAGAGGCTGTGTGGGAACCCTGGGAGGCTGCATGTAAATGGCCCTGCCTGCCCCCAGCCAACCCTGTCGGAATGGCAGCCCCATTCAGTTCCTCCCTAGGTTTGTTTCCGGCCATGCAAAACTGGCCACTTTTAGCCCAGCAGGGAAGGGTCCAGCCTGCCTGCTAGGGCTGCCTCCTATCTTTGTTAAACTTCTGATCTTGGCAGTGCAATTTCCTTAATTACCAAGTGAACCACATGCTGGTGTGGAAGGCCTGCTTGGAATGCCCAGTGCATTAAGCCGAGGGAGAATTCATTATCCCTTAACACCAGCTGGAATGAATTGTGTGCCTGACACCTCGCCCAGCAGCTCAAGGCAGTGCAGAGCAGCTCTGCTGAATGAGAGAAGAACGGCTTTGGACATCTCATTCATTCTGCTTTACAATTACTCTGAACTACAGCAGCTTTCCAAAGCCAGGCACAACCCACACACTGCCACTGGCGTCTGCTATAATCGGTGGCCTCGGGGCTGGCTCAAGAGTTCAGAGACCCTCGGCAAAGTGGTCACCGCGGTTCACCCACACACCCCTCCCCTGCTGTGAGCTGAACTGGAGGCAGTGGAGGACAACAAAGGAAGGGGCGCAGAATATTCCTTGGGACTCACCAACACCCTAGGGCATTGTGGGAATTTTTAAATGGCAGCTACCTCATGTGGGAGCTTTGCCAGGGTATTGGTGTCAGGCAGCCACCTGGGGGTTTGGGGTATCGAGTGCCTGCCCCACATGAGCCATACACCCCATATACGCAAAGGAACAGTCAGCATCGCAGAGTTAGCTTTATTCTCAAGAAATTTTACTCACAAATCACTTTGCCAGCCAGGAGCCGGAGTTTGGAGGACTTGTTTTACCCTTTCCCCAAAACACTAAGTGCACACTAACACAGTTACACACTCAAGGGGATATACCAAAATGTAAGAAAAACAACAGCTATGCAAGCAAACAGTGGCTAGGCCACTGATCTGCCTAGCTCAGCCTCTTGATTTCAGCAGCGCCCATGTTTACACTACAGGAAAGTTCACGTGGAGGAGAACATAATAGAGAAATCTGTTCTCTGTTGTTGGCCTCACAGCCTCTAGTAGTAAGACTCTAAGTAGCCTGACTGTATAAATAGACTGTTCTTCATAAATGTATCTAATCCTTTCTTCTTTTTCTTTTAACCATTTTAGTGGCCAGGAGTTCCACAGAGCAACTGGGGACATGGTGTCAGGAAGACTTTGGCCCTTGAGAGAAGCTGGGTTTGACTTCTCCCTGGTTTTCAAGGGAACAGATAAAGGCCACAGGTCAGACAGAGTTCTCCAGAAAAAACATTGGCTGCCTCTTTGTCACGTTTGCCTGTTCAGAGACGCCAATGGTCCATGTGGTTTTGCCCTGAAGCAGAAAGGAGAACCAGCCTCCAGCCAGTCATCTTTGTTTCTTTCAGAAGCCCCAATCGTTTCTCAACTTTGGGGTTTGTTTGTGGTGGGCATTTCCCCATCTATTGACTTAACACCCTCCACTCAAGTATTTCATCATTTGGTTCTCTGAGAAAATCGTATTTAATCAACACAGGAGAGAAACTAGCATAATTATAGATGCTGGGATGCCATTACACTCGGAAGAAATTAAGCCTTGTCTTAAGCCATCCAGCGGCGCCTCTGATGAAAACAAGAAGATTTCATTACCCGTGGGGTTACAGAGAGGTTACTGGCCAGAGAGGACCAAATGCACCTTGCGGCAAGCGTTTTCTGACCCCAATGAGCCAGGAAAGAGATGGGGTGGGGGTGGGGGCAGAGGGACAGCATCAAAAACTAATCAGATTGCAGCCAGTAAATGAATCTTTTGTTGTTCTGAGAATGTGATGAATGATAGTGTAATAAAGAAAGGTTAATACACAGAGCTGTAACAACTGTAAATAACCAGACCCTTCCAAATCCCAGCCTCAGGTGCTCGCAGAGGAAACTCTAATTCCCAACCATTTATAAGAGGAATAAAATAGAAATACTTTGTGGTTCCTGGGGGCAACAGCAGCAGAATTCAGGGGAGGAGGGGCAGTCCAATGCAACCCAGGAGGACAGACACGCCCGACTGCCTCCCACGTGGCCCAAACAGGCATGTCAGACAAAGACCCTCTCAAGTACTTGCACACCAGTGTGCAAGGGTGCACGCCTGTCTCTTCCAGCCTGGCAACAGGATTTCATTCCCACTGATACAACCCCTTGAGTGCTCAGGATACTGATTCAGCTACACGGTCGGCTGTGGTGCTATTGTGTCCATGGAAAAGGCAACACGAAAGGAGTCAAATGAGACGGGATGCAACACTAGACTGTTAACTGCATGCCTAAGAGTCCTGCAGAGAGAATGACCTAGCATTGTCTTCTATTGGTAACTCAGGTGGGTGTGGAGCATCTCCCAAACTGTATCTCTATGTTTCTCTGCTGCTAGTTCCTGCCCTGGAGGGATGCATTGTTTGGGGATGAGGCTCAGGTCTGCATCACCTGTTTGCTCTGAACATAGCACAGTACAAACACCCATAGAATAGGAGTAATTGATGAATAGTCCAACGTTTCTCCAGGGACACGGGTGGTGCTGTGGGTTAAACCACAGAGCCTAGGACTTGCTGATCAGAAGGTTGGCGGATTGAATCCCTGTGACGGGGTGAGCTCCCGTTGCTTGGTCCTGGCTCCTGCCAACCTAACAGTTCGAAAGCAAGTCAAAATGCAAGTAGATAAATAGGTACCGCTCTGGCGGGAAGGTAAACAGTGCTTCCGTGCACTGCTCTGGTTTTGCCAGAAGCGGCTTAGTCATGCTGGCCACATGACCCGGAAGCTGTATGCCGGCTCCCTCGGCCAATAAAGCGAGATGAGCGCCGCAACCCCAGAGTTGGCCACGACTGGACCGAATGGTCAGGGGTCCCTTTACCTTTACCTTTACCTTTACCAATGTTTCTCCACTGGAATGGTTTCTGCTTGATGTGCAAGTTTTTTGAGAGAGCAGATGAGCTACTGAAAGATGTTCACAGGAGTTCTAAGAGGTCACGGGGAGAGTTCTCTGGCTCCAACCTGGTCCTGAGTCTGGGACAGCACTTCAAGGGCTCTTTGCCTGAGAAGACCTGATTGCCCCTCCCTCCCCTTACATTTATAATTTTGCTTGTGCTAAAAATACTTCTGAGGTTTGTCTAAGTAACTGAGAGGAAGGAGAGGTCCTTCCAGACCATCCTGCTGCTGACGATTAAGAAACCTCAAAGTAATTTTTGAAAATGTCAGCGTCTCATTTAGCAAAAGGATAAATAATGAATGACGCGTAATCACTGTCCTGCGCTGGCAGTACAACTTCGCGGTGTCATTAGTAAACTAACGGTATAATATCTTCGTGTCACAGTTTAATTATATCTTGTAATTAGTTTCAGCAATGGATTGCACAGAGTCAGGCCCCCTGAGCTAAACAAAAGGGTAATGGAACTTTCAGAGCCCCTGCAGAAATCAATTAGGAAAGTGGCTGAGGAAGGGAATGGGTCCTTTGCTGGGAGGTTGTGCCTGTAGCAGAATAAAGTGCTGCAGGCCAAGGCCAAGACACATCATGCACCTCTCCAAAGCATTGGCCCGAAGTGGCACTGGGCTTCTGACTGCAGGACCTGCCACTATGTGATCTACAGCCATTAAGAGGGGAGCACAATGAGAGCCTGCAGATGGAGCAGGTCAAAGGAGGCCAATCTAATCCAGCATCCTGTTCTCACAGTGGCCAACCAGATGGCCCAGTTAGAAACATGCAAGCAGGGCATGAATGCAACAGCAACACCCTCACGACTTGTGATTCCCAGCAGCTGGTATTCAGAGGCATGCTGCTTTTAATTTATTCTGAGCACCAGCTGAACATGTGCCATTGCTGCTATATGCCAAACTGGCCTCCAATGCACCTGAAGGGGAATGTGATTCTATACAGGGCAGCAAGCACACAGCCATCTGACAATGGTCAGAGAGCATGTACATGCAGCCATTGATGGAACCATCATGCACAGGGGCTGCATGAATGATCCCAGAGACTTCCACAAACTCTAGCTTTTCCTGGCTAATAATTTTGCCTTTGGGTTTCAGCACTTCTCTAGGAAGATGCCCCTTTTGCCAAGGGTCTTTTCAGTTGGTAAGCAAATAGAGCAGATGTTTCTATCTAGCTAAAGTAGTACAACCCCAGTTCTCATGCTAGTTGTGTCATGCAACCCATTCAACATCTGAGATTGTGCTCCCAGTGCCCTCACTGGCAGAAGCTGGGCAGGTATCCACGAGGAGCAAGGCCTTCCCAGTGGTGGTGCCAACCTTATGGGATAGCCTCCCCAGAGAGACCCACCTAACCCAAACATTGTATGCCTTTAGGTGCCAGGTAAAAAGTCAGCTCTGTGAGAAGGCATTTGGAATCAGCTGGACTTGTTCAGATCATTTTTGCTAGTTTGCTACTGACATTTGTTTTGCTACTGCTGTTTCCGGATAATTTTGTTCACCACTTTCTTCTGTTGCTAAGTACTTTGCGGCTTTGCTGTCTTCTATTTTTGTCTTGCTTAATTTATATTTTTGATGCTTGGATGTTTTGTAATTTGTATGTTAGCTGCTTTGAGTTTATTTATAAAGATAAATGAGAAGATATATTTCAGTAAAATAAATATCCTGTCCCAAAATGGCCAAAATTGCCTGTGTTCTTTGAGAAACTTGTTGGTTGTTCTTTGAGAAACTTGTTGGCTGCAGATTGTTGTTGGTTTGTTTCAAAAAAATTAAAGCCTCATCAGCATTCTGACTGGAGTGGAAATGAAAGGAGAACCCAGCCTTTAAAGCAGCAGATGGGAAAAAATAATGGAAACTTTTGTAAAAAAAAAGTTCTCAAAACGGCACAGGCATGGAGGAAGTGAAGATTATATGGCTAGTCATCAGTGACATCACAGGCACTAGCCAATAGGTGCAGCACACATAGTGATGGCTGTGCAAGCTGTAGGGGAACATGCACATCCTTCCAGGGGTAAAATAGTATGTGATGAGCACCATGAATCAGGATGAAAAATGCCATTTCCCAGCAATAGCTGAGCCGCCTTCTCCCCACCAATGAGTGTCTTGTCAGCTGCACCTTTACAGGGTGGTGGAAAAGCCCCTTGTCCCTGCCAAGTAAGAATCAGCCTGGCTGCCTCAGGTCTGCTGAAGCATGCTGGGATTCGAGTTCAAAGGCCTCCTTGAGTCTTCCTTGAAAGCGAGTCTAGTGGCCAATTGGCCTCTCTGTTTATACAGCAACTTACAGGTTAAATGAAAAGCTACTTGGAAAGCAGGCCTGGATCCTCCTATTGTGAGCCCTTCAGCAAATTTAACAAAAGGGGAGGGGGAGGAAGGGGGGAGCCCAGGCTGGAAAAGTGGGGGAAGGGAAGAGTCCACTCCTCAGGCTGGTGTGTGGCAATCTGGCTGGTTGCTATGGAGACGTGATGACTTGTTCACATGGCAACATACCTTAGGCCTACTATTAGCATGATGAGAATGTCGTAGGTTGCGCTCCGGAGAACACCCTCAGTGCCGGCGCATGCAGGAGCGAGGCCAGATAGAGGAGGAGCCCAGGGAGGGGAGCAGAGGAGGATATGCTGATCCTCTTGCTTTCTCTGGAAGCAAAGGGACAGGTGATGCAGTAGCTAGGGCTTCCCAGACTGCAGAGACTTTCCACACCACCACCGATGACACTGTATGCTAACCTGGCACCAGGTTTTGTGATAAACATCCCTGTGCAGACTTCTGTCTGGGGCTTCCTTTGATTCCTGTTCCTGAGATTTCAGCAAAACAGGAAATTCATTTGCTGAGGAACGAGGGTGCTTTTTAGCCGTTTCTGACAGTTCTGAAGGACCAAAGCACCCAAGAAGAGGCACACACTGCTGCGGTGTCTCTGGGATTTTAAGAATCCAGAAATTGCCCCCTACTTGATGGCAGCGAGAAAACCAAGGGCTCAGCCCTTGCCTGTCACTGACATGTTGGACATGGAGGGGAGAGTGACACATTGCACAAACAGTTGTTTACGAAGTGAGAGAAGACCTAGGAAGGAGAAGGACCCTCTTTGCCATCGCCTTGTGCTCGCTTGCCTTTTCAACAAACATGCAAATCCATCAGAGAGGCCAATGTGCCTTCAGCCTACAAAAACAGTCCTGTGCCTGATGATTGTAGGTGTGTGAAAACATCCACGGTGGCAAGCTGCTGAGAATCAGTCAAGTCCCCGCCCCCCAGGCCTTTCTGGCTTGGCATTCTTGTGCCAGAACGGCATCTCTTGCACAGAAATAATGAGGAACAGGAGGCAGCAAGGAGCAGAGAATTTCCAGGTGCTGCAACAGGTGCCTAAGCAATCCCACCTCCCTCCCTCCTCCTGGCCTTCTTCGCCCTTATTTTCAAGTTTTACTCCATCATGGAGTTGCTGCTTAGCACCTTGTGTGCTTAGCCATTTAATTAAAGCAAATCCATGTCCACATGCCTTGACCAGTAGAGCCAGATCCTCATTGTCATGCCAGCTGCTCCAGGAGGGACGGAGCCCCGCGCATACTAATTGGGGGAAGGCAGTGATTCATCAGCCTCTGATACGGCTCCAGCATCTACAAGCACTTATGACATGTAATTGGTGGTGCATAAGCAAGCCGGGCCACATTAAAAACCCTACAGATAGTCAGAGATAAAAATTAATGACTTTTGCTTTGTGTAATCCTGCACGCATTGGTGGGGAAAGGGGGGAAAGGGGGGGGATCTGGGATTAATGGGCAAATCTAAGCAGACACAAAGGAACAAAGGCTTCCCTCGCCCTTGTTTACATACCGAACAATAAGAAAACCCACAAGTGACAAGTTATGGGAAAGGCAAGTGCGAATTTTCGGCACGAGTGAGTTGGAAGACTACACGCAGTTCATTATGGATGCAGCATTTCCATACTCATTATCCTGAGCCCTTCTGGGACCAATGGCAGCTCTTTTTATTATTATGCCTTTCCTGCTAGAAGGGCGGAGGCGGCCAGTGGAGGGGGCTGTGTGATGCTGCCGGTGGCTGACTTTCAGCAAGGAGGGGTAGGGGCTCAGGGTTACAGGAGACCTCTGGCTGTAGTAGGGAAGGGATTCAGGGAAGAGTGACAAAGGCTGGGGAGGCAGGAGGTGCTTGGGAGGCCTACATGTCAGCTTGGAGGCTCCTCCAGGACCACTTTCAGATTTTTGCAAAGGCCTTCCTGACTTTGTTCTCTGTATGTACTGCCCTATTCAGCTAAACTCTGCCTCCCAATGCAACTCACTCACGGGGGAAGGGCTGTGACTCAGTGGCAGAGCATGCAGAAGGTGGTGCAGTCCCTAATGGCAGGGCCGAGAAAGACTCCTGCCTGAAACCCTGGAAAGCCAATGCTGCCAGTCGATGTAGACAACACTGAGCTAGAGGCACCACTATTCTGGCTTGTTGTAAGGCAGCTTCCTGTGTTCCTGTGAACTGTTGGAGGTTTTCCTGGAAGACCCAGGAAGGACATCTCCTTGACTTCTGTTCCCACCATCCCTGGGAATCCCTGAGGCCACTTCGTCCTTGGAGAGAGATTCAGGGGTTGACTTGTTAAAATGTTGTTAGTAGCAGTTGTTAATATTTATTTTATGAATTATTGTTATTAGTACCCTGACTGGGTTGCCTCAGCCACTCTAGGTGGCTTATTTATTAAATTTATATCACTGCCCTCCCACCCAAAGGGCTTTCTTTAGGTATCAGTTCCCATTCTCTGTGTCTCAAATAGTTCAGTCTCTGGCTAGGGGTAAGATGGCTGGATACAAAGGCATGTAAAGGAAGGCCCAAAAATGCCACCATATTGCTCCCCTTGCTCCCACCCAACCCACAACTGCCTATTCAGGTAAAAAAAAAAGGGTGAAATGTCTTCCGGTTGAAGAGTAAATAAATAACAGACAGAGAAATGCCTTCTACAGTATGTGAACCTTGGGGTGAGGAGCATCACAAGGACACCAGTCTGTCCCTGTTTCCATCTGGGAAATGCCTAATGCCACCACCGTCATTATAATTTTTAATATATTTATGGGATTTACAACGTGCCCCTCATCACAAATGATCCTGGGGCGAGTCACAACAATATAAGGTACCATTAAAAACATCAACAAATTTATTCATCATCTGGCTTCCAATATATTCAAACTGTCCAAAGGCCTGCAGGAAAAAGAACTGCCCTCACCTGGCACCAGATGAATCTCAAGGTGAGGGGAGAGAAGGAGCATGTTACACTACCTGTTTGCCATTGCATGCCCCACCTTTTCACATAAATTTAGGGCTGCTTACAAACTTGGATGTGGGTGGCACTCTGGTCTAAACCACTGAGCCTAGGACTTGCCGATTGGAAGGTCGGCAGTTCGATTCCCCATGACAGGGTGAGCTCCCATTGTTCAGTCTCAGCCCCTGCCCACCTAGCAGTTCGAAAGCATGTCGTGCAAGTAGATAAATAGGTACCGCTCCGGCAGGAAGGTAAACGGTGTTTCCGTGCACTGCTCTGGTTCACCAGAAGCGGCTTAGTCATGCTGGCCACATGACCTGGAAGCTGTCTGCAGACAAACGCTGGTTCCCTTGACCTATAGAGTGAGATGAATGTGCAACCCTAGACTTCACGATTGCACCTAACAGTCAGGGGTACCGTAACTTTACCTTTACAAACTTGAAACGCAAGAAAAACATCATAAGAGTCATAAATAAGAATACAACCACAACATGACATAAAATAATATAGAACTGTACCATTTAGCTTTCACCCACTCTAACTTGGGCAACAAGAGCAAGGCCAGAGTGAGGCAAGGGGTAGAAGAAGCAACAATCTCCAATCCCCACCAGGAAGCAGCTCAACTCATTGTTCCTCACACAGCTTGGCAGATGTCAGTTGACGTGCTGGGCATGCATACACCACTCTCCCCTTTTGTCTACACACCCAGCTTCCATGCCTTCAGCATACAGTGGTGAAGCTGAAGAGCCCTTCAGGAAAATGCTGCTTTACCTGCAAATGATTACTACTCATGCATTAGACACCTAGGTGTGGGCTTCCCTGTCTGGCAAGGGCAGAAATCAAGTGTAAAGAAAGGAGGAGCCTTCATGCACTAGGAGGACAAGCTTTGTTGCTTGGGACTGTTCTTGGAAGAAGAGCAGGAACTTGTCCCTGGAGCCGAGAAGCAAACAATGCCTTCCATCATTCAGTTTCCCAGGAAAGGCTCCAGGGCAGAGCAACATCCCAGGCAGACCCCCGGACAGCCCAGGCTCCTAAGAGGTGCCACAGTCATGCCTGGAGGACAGAGGCTTCCTGAGTCTCCAAAGGCACTTTGGCACACAGAACTGCAAGACAATCAAACAGAGAGCAGAATGGCCTCTTGGAGCAGGGCAGGCAGCGAGTATTGCTCAGGTGAATGGAAGCCCTCAACCCTCCTCCAACATGCAGGCAAGGCTTATTCCAACTGCCTAGTACAAATAGCTTTGAGGCTTTTATGGCTTCCCTGATCCTTCACAAGCTCAGAGGCTGGGAAGGCAGGTGCTGGGACTCTGGAAAAAGAAATTCATTGATATTGGCAGGCAGCTGAGCAGAAAGTCAGAGCTATCAGTTGTGTTTAAGCACGATTGCCACCCCACCATATTTGCTCTGTGAGACTCTCCTTTCTCTGAGCCTGTGGCTTCTGTGAATTTCATCTGTTTTGCAGGGATGTTGGCTCAGGGCTGGTGCTAAGAGAAGGAGCCAGTGGCTGCAACCACTGGAAGCTTACAGAGTTCATTGACAACCGGGGCTCTTCCGTGCATCTCGCTAAAAGAGGATTAATTATGCTTTGCAGATTAAGAGGTCTTTGTATTCCACAAGGTTCTCAACCGCACTGTCTGTGTTCAACAACCAAAAGTGACTCAGAGGCACTTCCCTTCATGAGCCATCCAAGGCCATCCCTCTTGTTGCAGAGGACCTATGTAGGCTTGAAAACTAATCAGAAATGGTCCCTATCACTTTTCAGCCCTGCCACACCTGTGCCCTCTGAGCCTTTTCCCTAACTACACCCCCCACACCCCTTCCACTTCTGGATAGAGACCAGACCAATCATTCTAAGGTTGTGTACACACACACCCCTGCCCCCTTTGCAATCCTGGGAACCATCACAGAGCTACAGTTCCCAGCACCCTTAACAAACTACAGTTCCCATTATTATTTGGGGGTGGGGGGAAGAAATATGCTTTAAGTGTATGGTGTGTTTGCAGCCTCTGCTTCCCACCTGTAACCTATGAGCCATGATTAGTCTGTTTTGCAGGTGAAACTTGCAAAGGGCCTTGCTTGGGGGTGGCGGCGGTATCCTGCCTCTCCAAAATACATCCACACAAGAAGGATTATGTTTGCATGGAATCCAGCTCATCCTTTCCAGCCATATTAATGTTCATGTTCCTTTTCTAATGGAGGGCAGGGGGACTTTGCAATGGAATCTGGCTTGCTCAATTGTCAAGGCACAATTACTAGTTGTGAAGGGGACATCCTTGGCCACATGACCCGGAAGGCTGTCTGTAGACAAATGGCGGTTCCCTCAGCCTGAAAGCAGAGGTGGGCACCGTACCCCATAGTCGCCTTTGATGGGACTTAACTGTCCAGGAGTCCTTTACCTTTTTTACCTGCATATGCAATATAACATAAGAAAAGGGTATGGCTTCCTCTTCACAGTCTTCCACTATGCTATCACACCCATGCACAAACCTGCTATCTGATCGACGCAAGGGTGCAGTTTTCAATGCATGTAGATGGGTAGTGCCATCTTGTAAATACCAGAAATCAAGAGGATGGAAACTATTCCATATACTGTAAATTAATAGTGTGTGTGTGTGTGTGTGCGCGCGTGCGTGCGCGCTCTCCTTTACTCTTACCTTCTACAGGCCAGTTTTTCAGACCTCCTCACAACCCTTGAGTCACAGTAGATAGCACAGGCATTCTTCAGAGTGGGGTGAGAGTGTGTAGGAACCACCTGCCTCAATGTTAGATCCAAAAGGAGAAAAGTTTTCAATGCATATATATGGGTAGTGCCAGGAGACTAATGCACATTTGTAAGTACCAGAAATCAAGAGGATGGAAGATACTCCATATACTGTAAATTAATAGTGAGTGTGTGTGTGTGTGTGTGTGTGTGTGTGTGTGTGCACGTTCTCTCCTTTACTCTTATCTTCTACAGGCCAATTTTTTAGACCTCTGCACAACCCTTGAGTCACAGTGGATAGCACAGGCATTCTTCGGAGTGGGATGAGAGTGTGCAGGAACCACCTGCCTCAATGCTAGATCCAAAAGGAGAATCCATAAAAAGAACCCTGCTGTATCAAGCAATCTTCTCCAGAACCTCTTCCAGCTCTGCAATATTCTTTTTGAGGTGAGGCAATCAGAACTGTACCCAGTTGTGCCATACATTTGTATAACACTGTTGTGATATTGACAGTTTTATTTTCAATCCCTTTCTTAATGATTGCTAATGATTGCTATTTTTTTTTTACATCTGCCACAAACTGAGGGTCCCTCCAGACAGGTGTTTTATTGCGGGTGTCTTCCGCAACATTTCCTTGACACAATAATAGTGCATTCATTAGTGGTGGATTTATTCTGCTTTATTAGTTGTTCTGCAGTGCTTCCCCAAAGCTACCACATCGTTGTTGTGTGGAGGGGTTGCAGTGCAACAAAAGCGGGACAAAAATAAACCAGAACTTTTGCAGTATAAAAAGTTATGGGATTTCAGCCAGCCATTACAGGATATGCACTCATTGGAAATGAAACAGTATGACCACCCCAAAACTTTTGCAGGTGCAAATAGTATTGAAAGTGGGATCATACACAGCTGCCCTAATAGCAGCATGAGCATAACTCATAATGAGTGTGCAATACAGTGGACATCCCAGGGGTGAGGGGCTGAGCCCATCTCTTATTTTAGCTATCCATTATGACCCCAAGGTATTGTTGCTGGTCATCATTACCAGTTCAGTCCCCACGAGCATATCTGTGAAATTAGGATTTTTTGCTCCAATGTGCATCGCTTTATACTTGCTTACACTGAATTGCATTTGCCATTTTACTGCCCATTCACCTAGTTTGGAGAGATTCTTTCAGAGCTCTGAGCTTGCAAGCTAAACTTTGAAGACAGTATTATTCCACACACTTAAGTGCCTGAAAAGGGGGCACTTTGGTTGGCAGGCTGCAAAGTACGGTTGGCAGAGAGATGCACCCTTTCCGCACACTCCAGAGCCAAGCTGCTCTTCAGAAAAAGACAAAGGGCTCAGCGGCCAAATGGCCTTGTACAATACAGCCTATCTAAGAAGACAACACAGTTCTGTCGATGGAAGCAATTGCTGCCGGCTGCATTAAGTGTTAACTGTCCAGGAATAGCTAAAAACAGCACGCTAAATGGTAATCACTAGGTAACGTCTCCGACAGATAGGAAGAGGGGGGGAACCCTGGAGTAGCTATCTTTAAAGAGAACAAGCAGATCTGAGTAATCCAATTTAGGGGAGATAAGAGTGTGCTGGTAGCCCTGTCCTTTAACTGGACAAACGCCTTCGTTCAGGTGTCAACCCCAATCCTGGAGAGGTCACCGCAATGGGCCTGCAGCCTAATATACTCCAGAATTGGCTGAGTGGATTTCCGAACAAACACGCTGGCCCAACAGAATTGATTTCCAACGGGCCGCATTGGTCCCTAACGTAATTATACTGCAGTGAGTCAGTTCATGGCAGGCCCTGCATTTAAAGCTCCTGGTCAGCCAAAAGAAGAGGTTAGTATCACGGCCTCCGCTTCAGCCGCTCCTGTCTGCACAGGACTGTGCGGTCCTTGCTAATGGAAGCCTACAAGCAAATTGGGCTGAAGGAGAAGGGAACTTCCCTCTTGAGCCCCACTGAACCACCACTCTAAAAAGAGCACAATAGACAGCAAGGAAATGCACACACATGCACACGGGTCACAGCAGACCTGGCTTGTCTCATTATACAGAGATGCTTCTAAAGGTGGGGGAGAATTTCATACTCTACCAGCGGAGCTACCCAGGCTTTCATTCAGTCCCCATTTGTCTCCCCCTCGGGAGAAAGGGTGAGATATAAATCTTAACAAAATAAACTTCTACCTCATAGAATTGTTCATTTAGAAGGGATCTTCAAGCATCATCTAGTTCACCCCCCTGCAATGCAGGACCTAATTTGCACCTTCCAGGCTAATGCATGGATTGGGACGTAATTATTCTTTGGATGTTGCACTTCTCTGATTTTTGCAGTACAATTCTCAGGTCAAAAAACATATCAAACCAACGTGTTAAAAAGTGCACAAAATACATTTTAGGATGAAATATATTTATAAATCTGTACGTTGAGATAAAATGCATATGTAAATTAAAAAATTGTGATAAAATCTAATTCACATTTAAATATGAATTGCAGGTGGGTACAAAAATGGGACAGAATTGGATTCATAAATGAAGACAGGTGAAAGTGACACAGACAAGATAGCCAACTGAGGCACCTCCGTCCATCATTAGCTGTGTCCTCAACACTAGCTAACCTAACACAAGGGCAAAACTAGACTTTATTTCACCCAGGTGAAAGACCCAGTTTGCCACACACCCCATGCACATTTGTATACACTCACACACACAGGCTGGGAGCCTCAATGGCGTCCCTCTGGAGGTTTCACCCAATGTTGCCCTTACAGAGGCCTCTCAGCAAATAGAAGGTACTGCTGCTCTCCTCCCAACCCTGGGGAGGAAATGGAAGGGGCTGCCCACTGGGGTCTTCCGAGCTCTACACCCACCCAGTGCAATACAAAGCAGACCCCTTTCCCCTCCTTTGATTCCCACTTCAGATAAGGTTGATTTGATTCCCCACTTTGTTCCCAATGCAGATCTTTATCCGCAGCTTGTTCTTGGGGTAGATCTTCACTCACCCCTTCTTCCTTGGCAGGGTGGTACCAATTTATGGTTTGCCTAGGTGTCAAAATAACTTGGGCCGGCTCTGCCTGCCCTCCACTGCATATGGACAGTGGGCCCCCACCTTGCCACCTCTAGATGCTTCAGCTGCTGCCTTTCCCTTCTCAGGATTTCCTGGTGAAGAGGGAGGCCTGTTGGGGAAGCTAGGCCAGTTCAATCTGCTCCTTCCCATGTTGCTGGCAGAGGGTGCAAAAAGAGGAAGAAAGAAGCCACAAACTTGCAAAATCCAACATGAATAAAAGGTATCCATACAGGTGCAATGTAGCTTCCCTCCCTAGTCTCCCAAGCCATCTTAGTCCACACATCCAGCCATGGAACAACTGAGAAAAGTTCTCAGATTCAGGGGAATTAATTGGTACACAATACGGTCAAAATATGGGTCAAGAGAAAGTGTGGATGAGCCGTGACACTGTGCCCTCCTTGTTCCAGCAGCCCACAGATGCTCCCTGGTCACTCAGCCTCGTTCCCTATTGCCCATCTTTCCCCCAAAGCTGGAGCAAGTAGGGCCAGGTCCCAACTACATTTTTCAGCCTCCAATTAGCAGGCTCCAATTCATCACCCCGAATATCTCCTGGCATCAGAGCTGGGATTTCCGTCCTCACGCCTGGTAAATCGGTCTTCATTTAAAATCTCCTCTCTTAGCCCTAAATGGAAATCAATTCTGCAAGTTTAGCAAATAGTTAATTACTCCACAAAGAGGATTGATTGGCCTTTGATCACCAGAAAGCTCTGTAGTGCTATTAGTCTCTTTCATCTGTGATTAAACCACAGAGAGAAAGAAACAAAAACTAAATTAGGCCTCTCCTGTTATCCTACAAATATTTAATGACGGGATTATCTCTGAGAGGTGTGAGCGTGGGGTGCACATTCCATGAGGAACAACTTCCAATTTTGCCTTGAACCCACAAGTGGCATCTTTAGGAAATGCGTGTCTCTGGGCAGCATTGAAACACCTTCCTCATTCTCTCCCTCTCTCTGCAGATCATGGATTTCCCAGCAGACCCTGAGGTCACTATCACTTTCATGAAGGTTGTCTCCTTTAGTTGGAGTTTGGCACTGCCTGCTTGATGTCCCATGGATGTACAACATTGCAAGTAGCCCACCTCCCAAGAGGCTGACTATTCTCACTTTTGGGCAAGAGTCTGGTCCTGTCACAAACCACATATGTGCAATCCTTGCAACTACTGGTACACCTTGACTCAGCTTGGAATTTGGATGATGGGGGCAGGAATCAGAACATAACTTATTTTCCCAAGCTTACCCCTGAGATTTGAATCCTGTTGGGCTTCCAGTTACTTTGTTGGGAGCACAATGGGGTCCAAATGCCTCTCAAGTCTCTGTGAGCTCCCCACCACCAGCAGCCAAACAATGCCCTTTTCTGCTTTCCTGGCAGTAGCGGCAGTTGGGGGGGGGTGTCTCCCTGGCCCTCTCTAAGCTCTTACTCTCTCTCAGGCACCTTGAACATGGTAATGACACTTTCCCAGGAGCCAGGGGCATGACACTTTTGCAAGGCCCCTATGGGGTCTGTTTGCTTCATTAAGCTGTTTGCTTCATTAAGCAGCTGAGCATCACTCAGGTAATTGCGAACTTTGGCAACATCTCAACAATCTGAAGGAAAAGAAACAGGCCCTAGGTAAACAGTAGCCAAGAAAAGGTGACTGTAAGTGGCTGGAGGAGAGGCACGCACAGCAGTAGCACCATCCCAGGGTTCAGTTCCCCACCCCCATGGCTGACGGAGAATTCTGCCCACCAGCGAAGCCAGGGAGCTCCCCCATCCTAGGCCAGGCATGAAAGGATACATCAAGGGAGAATCCACAGGGAGCCCAGCAAGATAAAGTGGCAGGACACAACAACCATCCCCATTTCCTACGAGGGCTAGCCCTTCTCCATAATGTCCCAGCCATAGAGGGTACCACAGTCTTTGCTGAATGCAGGATAGCCCGGATTCCATGGTGCTCAACAGAACAGTCACAAGAGGTCCGTGTGGTCTCCTTTATTTTTGTTGTTGCAAATCTCTCTACTGCTGCACGCTCCAGGGGTATGCAAAGCCTGAAGTCTTACACAGACAGACAAGCACACTTTGTTTCTCTGATATGTGCACAGCCTCCTGATTGCTTGCTGGGATTTTCACAACTATGTGCACAGCAATCGTCATATGAGAAGGCCTCTACAAACAGTCAAGGAAGAGAGGTCTAATACTGGATATTAGACATCACTCAGGATGGCTCTATGGAACCCTCAAAGTCAGAGGAAGCCTACCCTCCGAATACCAAATATTGTGGGGCAACCACCAGGGAAGACACTCCCCCCCCCCCCGCTTGTGAGCTTTCTGGCTGGTCTGAAGGACTTCCTTGTGGTACATGGACATGTTCCAGCCAACATGTCCTGAACTGTATCCATGTTGCTCTGAGAATTCAGACACTTCTCCTCCTCCTCAATAAACTTTCTCTGTGCTCAGGTGCCATCACATTCCTCATGCAAAAGGTACCAAAGAGGCTCCTGACATGCTTTGAACTCCCCCAAGGCGAGGCATCCTTGAGGGGCAAGCTGCACAGCCAGCAACAGCAGGCGCTAATTAGCCCAGATGTTCGATTGACTTGTTTTGTGTGTGTGTGTGGCTTTTCTTTTTTTTCCCTGGGTGTCTCATTTGCAGGATGTTCAATCACCTTCCCCTCTCTCTGATTCTGCAGTTGTGTGTGTTTCTATGTGACTGTCGGGTCTCAACACCTGTCAAACAGTGCCACAGTAAATTGGACGTGTCAGCCCCAAGGTGCTGGTGCCAAGGTGCGAATTAGACACAGTCTCTTGCAGCTGTTCTTCTGACCTCCTACTCTATTAGCGGGACATCTGTAGATGTCCAATCAAGGAAGCACCGGACCTGCAGCCTGTTCCACTTGATGCCAAGGAAGCAGGAGAGGGCGGGGGGCAAGGAGGCAGATTGCAAGGGGAGGCCGGGTGGCAAACACAGGCCAAGTGTCTCGAGGCACCTTTGTGGCTCGCCTTGAATTTCTGGAAGACATCCTGGATGAGGGGGCTGTTCTGGGCTGGGCTGTAAGCCTTTTTGTGCAGCCCTAAGACAAGACCAAGTGTATGTGTGTGCAGAGGGAGCAGGGGTGGGGAGGCCTGAACTTCTTTCTGGCCTTCAGAAGAGCAGTTTGATGGTTTTTCAGCATTAAAAGGAATGACCTGCTCTGTAAGCCAGGCACATCCACTCTGGATCTTTCTCCTGGGTGCCAAGACTGATTGCCCTTGAGTGACACCCAGCAAAGGCACCCTTGACCCTTGACTCTTAGCCAAATGCCCACCTTAGCCTTGGGACCTAGTGAATGTTGGGAGCTGCCCCACACCGAGTCAGACCACCACTCCAGCTAGCTCAGACTTCTCCACACCTGGAGGGGTAGGGTGCCTTTTTCATTTTGGGGGCCACGTTCCATTATGGGTCACAGTCCATGGACCAATGGCCAGGTGCAAAAGTAGGCAGAGCAATGGACATGTCGTACTATTTATTTATTTCATAAAGTTTACACACCACTTGATTGTAAAAAAACCCTCAAAGTGGTTTACGAAAGATAAAACGGTAAAATCAAAACAAACTTACAACCCTACTATAAAACATACATCGGTTTATATATTAAAACAGATTAAAATTACCTTAACTTTCTAAGCATCTGGGTAGGCTTGTCTAATCAGGAATGCTTTTAGCAGGTGCCAAAAAGGGTACAGTGAAGGTGTTTGCTTGATCTCAATAGGCAGGGAGTTCCAAAGCGTAGGCACTGCCATACTAAATGATTGGGTTCTTACAAACGCGGAATGGAAATTATGTGACACCTTCAGTAGTGCCAAGTCTGGTCGAGTGGGCACATGTAGGGTGCTGCGACCTCATAGGCAAGCTGGTCCCAAGACATGACTCTTTGTACAATGGACGCTATTCCAGCTACACCAAGGCTTCTACACTCACCTCCCCATCCAGGCAATATGCAGGAGGCAGCATTGCAGTCCAAGGACACAACTGAAGCCAGGCAAAAGGAGGGTGTGGAGGAGGGCAGGGGTGTGGCCTGGAGAATGGGGCGTGGCCTGAGGAGAATCCCACTTCTGCTGCCCAGAGGTGCTGTTTGGGGTTGAGGTCCAGAGCTTTTGGATGCAAGGCATATGCTCCGCCACTGAGCTAAAGCCTCCCCTTCTCTGCAAGAGTTTCCATCGGCTCTAGAGGAACCTCTGCCTTGGCCAGAAAGGGGTTGGGGTCACCTTTCCATGTACCTGCCTCGTGGTTGCAGTGGGGAAAAGATCCTTCAGCTAAAGTAAAGGTCTGTTGGGAAGTGCCGCCCAAGCCCTCCCTTCTCTCTGTGCTGATTAAAGCCGAGCAGAGCCTGTGGCTCCCTCTCTACAGCGCTGTCTGATCTCACGTAAGAAGTTACAATAGTTTAAAGTCTTATCTGATCTACCAAACCCAACAGTGCCTTTTTTTGTTTTTTGTTTAAAGTCGGCAAAAGTCTTAAAACTAACACACCAAAACATAGCAGTAGTTTTTCATGTTGAAAGTAAGACATTTCCCTCTTACGGGTGACATGTTCATTGCTAATTACACAATTAGTTTATTATGCAGCACTTATCGAAAATAACAGATTTTGAAGTGTGAAGAAATGTCTACCAAATAATAGAATCATTTTGATACCATGAATAAATGTAGCCACTGTTTTCCTTTAAGCTGGAATTTGCTGAATGGAACTGAAGCCAAAAGCATTTTCAGAGTCCAAGGGAAGTTGCTGGGTCAGTGGAAATACAGGAGCAAAATGGAGGGAGTAAAAGTTTCTCTTTGGTTTTTCACAACTAGGGATGGGTGAAACTGTCTATGTCTCTATTTCTCATTTTAAGTTCAGTTCCCCATAGTTCCATATCAGTGTGGATTAAAAAATAATAATCATTGGCATTTTTGTGTGCAAGTCTTCTAATATACACATTTTTTGAAAAGCAATTTCCCCTAATATAAATCATTTTGGTGTGTTATCTTCCTCAGTCTATGCATTTATGCATACCTGACTCTAATATATGCAACTTTGGCTGGAGAAATACATTACATTTTTTTACAAATGTGAATTTACAAGGATAGTTATGTCTAAATTCACAACTAATTGTAGAAATAGCAAATTAGGTAAGTTTGCCTTTAAATGCAAACAAATTGCTGTGGGAATGGACACACAGTCACACTTCAACAATGCACACAATCTCTGAATACAAGGATGTATATGAAGAGGGCAGATTACAATCTTGCTCCTTTAAGAAAAGGAAAAATTTATTATTCCTGAAAGCTTATTTCTGTAATAAAAAGTTATTTTCCACCCAAAAGCAAACCATTGCTAGCTAAAGAAAGGGCTGGGGATGAGGGTTGACATGCTTGGCATGCTCAGTGTTTCCTCAATTGCTGAGCTGGTAGAAGGAGAGAAGCCTTGGTTTCAGGGTGATGATGAGAATCCACGCTACACAACCACACACATACAACACACATGGGAGGACTTTGTCAGAAAACATCATACATGACAAAATGGCCCCCACATTAAAACATATTTAATGTTTGATGTTTTATTGTCTTTTTATATTTCACTGAAAGCCCCAGTCAGATTAGCGGCATATATTATTATTATTATTATTATTATTATTATTATTATTATTATTTGCAGAACCACATGGCCAAAAGAAGGAGGGTGTCTGCCAGGCTCTCTTTGCAGAGCAGCCTGGACCTCTGTGCAAATTATTGTCCCTTCAGCCAGCTAGTGAGAAGGCTGGATGCAGGCAAGGCTGCCTGGAGTGGGAAGAGAAGGAAGTAATTCTGCCCAAGGGGCTTAGGCATTCTTCAGGGATATTGTTAGTTTTAATTGTGCTGAGTTCACTCACCTTTGCGACATAAAACATTTTTATTTATGTCGTGCTTTAGCTGAGCCCAGCGCTTTGCAGACCTTCCCCTACCCTCAGTCTCTGGCATTTCTATTCCCGGGAAGTTATAGCCCTAATCTTGGGCTGGCCAAAGGCCAGAGGGGCACCACATAGGGAGCCAGGAGGAGCCTGGGAACGGTCACTGTAGCTAATGCCCACCTTTAAAATATTCCCTGGAAATCTGGGGGGAGAAGCAGAAAAGGTTTCGAAGCAATGGCTCATAATACATAGATATAGGATAGGGGAGTGTGCAGGGGGAAAGAAAGATGAGGGAGAGCCTCACAGTCAGGCCAGGATAAGGGGATGGGGGGAGGCTTTGCACATGAAGAACCTAAAAGGGGGTTGTGCTGGCGAATAACCACAGAGGCAGAGGCAGAAGTGCGGCTGGTTTGCCTGCACTGGGTGCCAAGCTGGGAGGGTTCTGCTGGAGGCACTGCAACCAGGGCTTTTTTTAAGCTGGAACTCACTGGAATTCAGTTCCAGCGCCTCACAGGTGGGTTCTGGCACCTCTCTGGTAGGCACCATTGCCATTCTAAAAGAATGAGGGAGGTGTTCATGGTATTTTCTAGAAAAATAGCACTGACTGTAACAATGACAAACAACAGAAGGCGAGAGGCAGGGGTGCACTGAATTTTGGCATTGCACAGGATGCCACTGAAATTGTAAAGTCCAAAGTCTGCCACTGCCAGAAAGGACTCTGGCAACCCCCTGCTGGGTATCACCAGGGTGGCCCCTCTGTGCCTGGGGCTGCATAAACACAATACAGTTAAAGCACATCCGCCAAAGGAATTCTGGGAACTATAGTTTAGCCCTTACAGAGCTACAATACCACCTAGCAGTCTTAACAAACTGAAGTTCCTATAATCCTTGCCGGAGGGAGGAGTGTACCCAGGCTTGGCCCAGCATGGGATTCACGATTATCTCTTTATTTAAAAGGCAGATTTCCATGAGGCATAACAGGGCAGAGTTGGCTCACTTCGGCAGCACATGCACTAAAATCAGAAGGATACAGAGACCACAGCCCCTGCACAAGGAAGGCATGCAAACTCATTCAATGTTCCTTTAGGGTGGGGGTAATGTAAAAATGAAAAAATGGATCTCTCTCTCTCTCTCTCTCTCTCACACACACACACCATAATGGACACCCCTTTTGGAGACCCCCATATGGTCAGCTGAGGTCCTTTCCTTATAGAATTGCTGTTGTTGTTTGCCATAGATGACTCCACTATCTTCACAACTACCCTGAGGCAGGGTGAGAAAGTTACCCAGCATAAGTCCACCCAAGGTGCTTGCAGCTACGCTGGTAGCTCAGCCTGAGTCCTCTTCCATTGTGCATTGCAGTGGCCCTCTGGAGCAGGCCCCCTTCCTGATCCCATTGTCCCCAGAGGCTTTTTTGCATCTGGCCAGACCTGGAGTGGGGGCACAGGAGAAAGAACGGGATTCTAGTGCACATCCCAGGGAAAGTTGGCCTTGAAAGAGAGCCCTAAAGGAGTCCTGTAGCTGCCTCAGAGACAATTCCAAGCAGCTTCAAAATACTTCTGTAACTCAAAAGGTAACAAAGGTATTCAGTGAGAACAGTGGAAAATCCATTATTTCCGATTTTCGAGCAGCTCACATTTCTTGTCCTTTAAATGCACCACCTCCCCCATTTCTCCCCCATAGCAGTAATTCAGACCTATGGGTAGGGGGAGAAGAAACCTCATTAAGAAGCTCCCCCAAAAGAGGGCTCAATGAGGTCTCATTTCATCATAATGAGCTCCAATTGAACACGATCATTATTTCTGACATTAAAGTCCTCTGAATCATGTCACACGCCTGGGGGCTATTTTCTTCCTTGCCCTCTAATGCTAGAAATAACAAGCCACCGTTAAGGGACAGGGAATCTGTGGCAATAAAATTCCATCAAAATGGGAATTTTACTCCTGGCAGACTGGCTGCGATCCAGTCAAAGTTTGCTGAGGCAAGTGGTCTGTCCTCGCTTTGTGTGGTTGGTCCCTGTCCCTCCCTCCCAACCTGTGAGGCCGCTGGTGTGATAATCTACACACACACACACACACACACACACACACACACACGGAAAAACAAGGCTTCATTACCTTCCCATTGCCAACATAGTGGTGATTAAGTAAGCTTACAACAGATTTGATTTGTTGTAAGCCAATTAGCTCCCTTGTTGTTAACCAATTAATCGGATGTCCAGAGTAAACATTAAGCATCCGCTTCGACTGTCCCTGGAAAATCTCTATGCCTCCTTTGTCCCTTGGAGAGATTCAGGGTTTGCCTTGTTAAAATGCCTGTCAATGTCCCCTTCCTTAGGTTTCATTCCCCCCCCCCACTTTCTCTGGCTCTCTGGCAGGGGTGGGAGTCATCTGGCCGGATTCATCTCTTGACTAGAGTGCACAGGTATGTAAAGGCAGGTCCCAAATGCTGGCAAGTGGCTCCCTTTCTCTCTCTCTCTCTCCCCCTCCCACAATAACTGCCTATTCAGATAGCAAATGTAGCTAAACATGTTTGAGTTACAGAGTAAATGAACAGCAGAACATCAATAGATCTGCTTAGATAAGGGATTCTCAAACTGTGTTATAGTGAGCCTCATTCCCCAGAGATGCTCTTGCTAAAACAGGCTGCAGAGCAAGAAGAACCTCAGAGACGTTGCTCACGAGAGTGCAGGGATTTGGTGCTACATAAGCCAGGTTGTGGCACCATAGGTGGGTTCTGCTCTCCTATTTGGACCCACAGAGATGAGCAGGGAATCAACGCATTCCCTGCATATTAGAGCAGGGATAGCCAATGTGCTGCCCTCCAGATGTTGTGGAACTGCCTCTGAATAGAAGTCAAGTATCAATACAGAGTCCACACCTGAACCCAAGAACTATGGCCCTTCTTTATACCATCAGTGACAGCCATCCTCCCCGCCAGTCCCTCACTTGCTCCCATCTGGAAAATATTACATTTTAAGTTATTTGGCTAAAATACTGGAAAGAACCAAAAATCTGTTGGATTATTATATCTTTGCATACTACTCTTCTTTCTTCAAGGGCCCACACACACAACCCTGTGAGGTAGGTTAGGCTGGGAGAGAGTGGCTGTCCTCCAGGGGTGCATAATGGGAGATTGATCATTTGGCCTGCATTCACGCTATACATTAAAAGCACATGCCTGCCCCCCAAATCCTGGGATCTATTGTTTGTTATGATTGCTGGGAATTGTAGCTCCATGAGGAGTAAACTGCAATTTCCAGGGTTCTTTGGGGGAATTCATGTGCTTAAAATGTATGGAATGTACACAGTCTCAGAGGCACTCAGGCTCCTCGTCACCCTGAGCCCAGCCCTCTAGCCAGCCACTATTCCACACTGGCTCCCCAGGATGGTGGGTGCAATGCATTCATTCTGTGTTCATCAACATCTCAGATCATACAAAAAAATGCAGCCATGGTGCCATCTCAGACCTCCTATAAGAACCTGTCCAACTACTCCAGGCCTCAATTCTGCAGAGGTCCAGTCATGTCCTTCCCAGAATATGGCTGAGGCGGGCTCAGCATTTTGGCAAAACAGAGCGGGAAGCATCTCTGCTTATTAGATGGAGTCTACCCCATCACTGTCTCTCCCCCACCGTCCTCCGCCTTGCCTGCTATCTAACCTCTTCCGAATTATGTCAGCCGCTTTGATTTCATTGACTCTGAAATGCATTTTCATAAAGGTGCAAATGGGTTGATTAGTTTATTCAGGGGTATTGACAAGCTGTAACGTGCTGGAGCAGCGAGTCCATCTCCTGCCACGCTTGAGGAGGCAGTGGCTACCCCACTGCAGTGACATAAGCAGGAATCAAAAGTGCCCGCCTCCCACCATGACTGAGTGAGGACACATTCATTGCTCTGACTTTTGTAGGATTCTGCTCTCTGGATGTGGCCACCAATAAGTGAGCTATCGATGGTGTGGGGGAAGGAGGAGTGGGAAGGAGGAGCCCTGGGATCAGTCAGAGGAGAAGGAGGAGGAGACGTTTAGCTGGGCCCCCTCTCATCTGCCCATTCCATCACCAGAAGTCAGCCAACCAATCCGGGATGCATGTAGGATTTTAGGTCTCAGCACCAGGTCAGAAATTCCTCATGACCGGATCTTATCTTGAGATTGCACTGTCCCTCATCCATGGGAAATGGTGGGCAGCTCCCTGAGGCCCACAACCTTGGCAAAAGTTACAGGTTAGAAGGGAGCTAGGGAAGAAGCAAGTGGGGTGCTCCTACTGCATCAGAATCGGGGGGGGGGGGTGCCCTTGACTTGGCTTTGACCTGGAAACCTCAGCAGGTGAGAGAGCAGTCTACTCCTGGCAGGGTGGCAGTGAAGGTTTATGGCCCAGCAGGGGACAAGGGGGGCACCTGATTTCACCACTCATCAGCTGGAGTGTGGAACCACCTGTTTGCCATGCCACATTCTGGGTACAACCCAGAAAAGGAGCCCCCACCCACCTACCTACCCAGAACCACAACCTTGCCTCATTCTGCGCCAGGGGCAGGAAGCGCAGCCTGACAAGTGCCCTCGAAAATCACAGCTCCATTTGCATATGCAAAACAACTTGTGACTGATTCCCTCCAGGGATGCTAAGTGGCATCCATATGGCAGCAGGCGACTCCTGCCACATTCGGTATTAATCTCCCTCGTTTAGAGAGTGTTTTGTGATCATTATCTCATTAATCCCCCACAACATCCCTGCCAGGCAAGTAGGTCAGCTCCCTCCTGCCCACTTTACATGGGGCGGTGGGGAGGAGGGAAGGAGGCAGAAGCCGCCGTGAGGGAACAATGACTCATGCCAGGGAAATCAGCCCACGGATGAATGAGCTGGACTTGGATTCCAGGCCTCTGCTCCGCTGAGGCCCATTTGCAGTGGCTCTTGCCTTGGAGCAGACTGAAGATGGGCCAACCCCACAGGGCAGGCAGATGGGGTGCCCTTCCAGATTGGGCTCAGGAAGAGTCTCTGCTTCTGGGCACCCTTCATCAGACTTGCCACCTGTGTGAGGGGGAGCACCTGTCCACCTCTTGCATGCTTCTGCCCTTTGCTTTCCACACGTGCGTTCCCTGTGCAAGTCCTCAGGAAACGGGCTATGTGTGTGCGTGTGCATGTGATTGATTGATTATGGGGGCATGCCAAGTGCTGAATGAGCCTTTCCAGAGAAAGGGGCCAATTGCTATCTTTCCCTCTAATTGGTGTGTTTGTGTGGAGTGAGCAGGCAGCTCAGGCAGAAGAGGCTGCAGACAGGAGGGGGTGGGCTGCAGTTCTGCTGCCTGAGTTGGAGTTGGAGAGAAATGGTTAGTAACTCAGGCTGGTCCCTCAGGGGTTCATTAAGTGACTGGTCATCCACTATATCCTGTCACTTCTGACCTGGAAACATAAACACGAAGGAGGCCAGCTTTGCAATATGCATGTGCCTCTCCTCCCTCTGCTCGGCCCACAGTGTGGCTCCTAACAATGGGTGCACAGCATCAAAACCACATGCAAGGAATCATGGGTGGTGCTCTCCTGGCTCCCAGAGTTATTGCTGCACACCCTTCTCTGAGAACAGCCTCTTTGCTTTTCCACTAAAGGTGCCAGGGTGAAGAGGCAGGGAGCAGGTGGAAGAGGGAAAGAAGCAAAGGCCACAGAGATGCTCTTCCAGAAGTCTGTGGCATCAACCAAGAGGGTCTCCCCCAGGGGGCCCTAAGGGCCCGAGTCTGCCATATGGGGCTGCCCCCTGACACACACAGCTTGAACCAGAGATGCTGCCCAAAGGACATCTCCAATAGGCACTTGCTGAACATAATCCCTGTGCTAGAGCATTTGCTAATCCCAGCAGGAAATCTGAGTTCTTCATCCCACCTGCAGATTACACAGGATGGGAACCCCTTCTGAAATTACACTTGTGCTTGCTTGTGTTTTGTGCCCATGACTGGCTGATCCTGAACACAGCAGCAGCAACACAGCACGGCTGACCATGCTCTTGGGCTCAGTTTCAGCTACACTCTCTTGGGACTCCCTGTTTGGTCTGTTAAAAGCAACAACAGGTTGAGAGGGATTATTTGTCATCTTCCTCTACCCCCACCCCACTCTGCCCCACCCCGTCGCCACTCCCAGAGTTAAACGGTGCCTCTTCCCTTTCCGCCTCAGCTCTCTAGATCTTTTGTCAAGCACCTTAGAGCTAAGTTGCTCTGTGTTCCAGCCCTCTGGGAGTTCATTTTGCTGCTTCTAGATCCAGCAGGCCTGATCTGGCCAGATCAGAGTTTTCCAAACTGTGTGTCATGACACGTTAGTGTTAGCTGCGGCATGTAGGTGTGTCGCGCAAACACTCCCCGCACTCCTCTCGGAGCTGGAAAGGGGTTAGTTTAACCTCCAAGTTTGCTAGTAAAACTGAATTGCTGTGTCGCAAAATGATGCATGTCTAAAAAGTGTGTCACCAACATGAAAAGTTTGGAAAGCTCTGGGCCAGATAACTGTTTTTGGGGTGTGCAGCTGGGCTCTTGATGCAGCTGCCCTGCAGGAATCCTATCCCCCACCCCTATTGCTCAGATATTTGCGGACATCCCTCTGGCTGGCATCCCTTCGATATTTACAGACAGTTACCTTGCCCTCCCTGCAGTTGTCTCTCTGCCAAGCTATGCGTATTTAGCTCCTTTAATCTTTTCTCATAAATCAATCTCTTCGGCCTCTTAATCCCCTTTGTTGCTGTCCTCTAATCTCCCTCTTTGTTTATCAATATCTCTCTGGGACTGAGGGGACCACATCTCAACTCAGGAGGAGACTTGGAAAGCATGGCTCCTGCACAGGGGCTCTGCCCTTTGCCCAGGAACCTAGTGAGGAAGCCTTGACATGAGCTGCTCCATGCTGCACGGCCCCATCCCTCCACGTGGGAAATCTGGACTGGCTATCTCACCTAAGAGGGAGCTCTGTCTGGAGCCACAGAAGGCAGAGGGTCTCCCCTCTGATCTCTTTAGGACCACTGGCTCCTCAGGCCTTTGACCTTAGGATCCATCATCCAGTTGTCACCAGAGCTAACCGGCACAAACTGTGCATATCCCATTTTACAGCAGGTCTTGTAACAAAGAGAAAACAACCCAAGAGGTGTGGCCTCTTGATGAGCAAAACATATTTTCAGTCCATGCTCAGATAAGTGATTTCTTACCCAATAATATTGCCGGCCTTCTCCCTACTCAAGAACTGCTTTAAAAAGAGAGAGAGAGAGAGAGAGAGAGAGAGAGAGAGAGAGAGAGAGAGAGAGAAGAGATGGGTTAAGCTGCCTTTAATCTTTAATTCATGCCCACAGATGCTCTGCAGCACATGCAGCAGCGGAATGGGAACGGCACTCCCAAGTTGGCGGGTTGTAGAGACTCTTGCCAGACCTTCCCTTTCAAAGCCGCACAGCCTGGGGAATGGTACAAATGGCCTTCCATTGCCCTCTTCATTGCTCTTTGTGGCAAAAAAAATGCATTGCTTTTATCCAGCCCCGCACTGTCAGCCCCAGAGGCTTTGAGAAAACAAAAAACAGCTGAGTAAAATGCCCCCTTCTCTCCCAGAAGGCGGGTGGGTGGGAAGCTCCCTCCAAGGAAAAAGGGCTGAAGGAGGGCAGGCGCTCAGGCTGTAAAAGCCAGTAAGTGTAGCAAATTTTTCTGCATGGATAGCAGAATTTGGCCGAGGCTGACAATGTGCTTGCTCTTTCCAAGCTCCCACAGGCTCTGGCTGCATTAAGCTGTGCTTGGCCAGAATGGAAGCCAAGCAAAGAGGCATCTATTGTTGTACCTGGCATCTAAATGGATGCAAAGGGAAGACAATCCCACTGCACAATTGAAAGAAGGGCCAAATGAATGTAGGAGGGGTGACTAGCAGCCTTCCAAACAGATTCATTAGCATCTCACAGAAGACAGCGAAGGCTACTCTGGGAAATGAACATACGACCACAGGCTAATGTTACAGCAGACTCTGAAGCACCAGGGCAGGGGGCCGATCAGATCCAGATCCTTAAAAATAAGTGAGGCAGTGCATAATCAGAGACAGGGAACCCATGATATGAGCAGAAAGGCAGAAAGTGGGGAGGAAGTAAAGGAAAACAGACAGGGAGCCATCAATAGGCTCAGTGTCCATCCTTCCATCCATCTGCCTGTGTCCTTTTGAAAGTAAAAGAGAACGGGTCCCTGCCTCTGTGTATTAAGCCATGAGGGTGCAGGGAGGAAGCAGAAGTCTTGTGCAAAGGATGAATAAAAACTCTCTCTCTCCTCCAACACAACTGCTGGCAAAAAAGTGATGTTATTATTTATTTTGTTTACTTAAGATTCTTCTATCTTGCTCTTCCTCCAACCTGGAACTCAGGGCAAGTAAAGAACCAAGAACAAGAAGCCAAAATAAGGCATCGTTTAAGTGCAACTTGCTAACTAGGCAAGCAAAGAAGAACTTTATTGGGCAAATTGTTAAAGGTATAAAAATGAGCAAATAATGGGAATTCAAACTAGAGTATTTTTTGCATATTTGCATTTAATGTGCAAAAAGGAAGGTAGCAAACTGCTGTGGGGACTGAAGATAGCAGGTGTGGAGGAGTTGAAATTGTGGTCCTGTTGAAATTGTTCCTCAGAGGCTGTGATTTGCATTGGGAGGAAATTCCCCACTGGTGCAAATGGTAGCTTCTGGAGAGTGATTATCAACAGGACTTTGACACAGACACCTCAAATATTTGGTTTCATCTAATGCTGTTTTCAAAGCTTTTGAGATTACTTTTTATCACTTTCTAGGGTGGGTAAAGTTGAGCAAGAAATACAAACTATTTTCATATTTAGGCACAAGTTATAACATTTTTGGAAGGCAACAGAAAGGGACATACCTAAAGGTGAGGATTGCTCTCTGTGTGTGTTTAATTTCTGTGTTTTACAGAAATTATCCCAGCTGCTTCAGGCCAAAAACATCATTCTGCATTTGGTGGCCAAACACATCATTATGGGAGGACATAGCAGCCCATCTGGGCACTGAGTGCAGCTCCTGTTGCCTACTCAAAGCCTTAAGCTTAAAAGGAGACTAAAAGGCTCTTACAACTGAGGCAGCCATGCACCAATCTTGACCCTGGAGTCATCCTCTTCAAGGAATGAAGCTAGGGAGCTGGAGTTTGAGAGGGAACTGCCCTCAGGCCAGTCCCAGATGTATGTAACTAACAGGAACCACTTGTGCAAGAGGAGCCCATTGTGCCAGCACCTCTCTGTCCAAAGGACATCACATTCCCCTCCTCTGACTCAGAGGATTCCAGTTCAGGACCCATGGTTGGGCCACTGTCTCCTTTGCTCCATCAGAGTCAAAGCAGGTTGAAACCCTTTAAATGAAGAGGTTCCTCTCACCGCTGAGCTAGCAACTGAGATAGAGCTGTTGCTCATATTTAAGGGCCAGCTTTTGGGTTACAGGTGCTGAAACAACATTCGAGCTTTGCTCATGTGGAGTCTCCCGCCTGAGTCTCACATGGAGCTGTCCAGGGTACTGATGAGGTTTGCCTTGCAGCTGAGACCATCACTTAAAACAGAACTGCAGCCACATTTTCCCTTGGTGTTTCAGCCCTAGTGGTCTTCTTCCTTTGCAGGGTTGGGGAATACTGAAGCTCAAAACATATCTAATGGTTTCTACACATTTCCCTGTATGCTTCATTTGGGTTCAAGAGAATGGAGCGATTCAGTAGCAACAAATTGGATGCCAAGAATGGCAAATGCAAGATGTAGAGAGAGAGAGAGATGGTAGGAGTGGAGTGGCATGAGACTGGTGGCAGGCCAGCACAGGGAAGGGCCGCAGCTCAGTGGCAGAGCATCTGCTCTGCATGCCGAAGGTCCCAGGTTTAATCCCTGGCATCTCCAGCTACACCTGGGAAAGACTCCATGTCTGAAATCCCAGAGAGTCACTGCTACTAGTCAGTGAGCTAGATGGATCAATGGTCCATCTTGGTATAAGGCAGCTTCCTATGTTCCTATGGGACAAGTTTGTCTTTCACCATGAGTAAGGCTGAGTGGATAAGTCTGGCATTGTGCACAGAGATGCAAAGGGATTGACATTTGCCGTATTAATTAAATGTTTAGAATTTACAAGCAAAGCAGAGCAAGCCTGGCGTTCTGTTTGAATAGTTACTTTATTAGTTTTGAGTTAAGCATGTGCAGGACTGAGTTCTGTATTTTAAGATAAGCTATGCAAGACGTTGGGTGTCAGAATTAAAAGTTTAAAATTTGCCAGCATATGTTTTATTAAAGACTGACCCACTACTGACTTCATCTTTAGGGTCCTCTAACTTGCAGAGGATTCGGACCAAAACACCAAAGAAACTCCATTGGGACACAGAAGCTGCTACAAGTGAAACACAAGCATCTGTACTATAGAGTACAGCATCTTTACCGCTTACATGTCACACAAGTTAAGGTGAGAGCCTTACATATTGGCGCACAAGTGAATTTGTAAGCTCCTTAACTCTTTTTTAAAAAACTGAAATGTATATATTTTAGTCCTAGAATGTCTTCATTGTTTTAATGAAAGCAAATTTGCTAAATTTCAGTGGGAAAAATACTATACTATACTATACTATACTATACTATACTAAACACACCGGCAGCAAAACCATCTATCTTACTCTCACATAGGCACACAGAGCAGCCTTCCTCACAAACACATCCATGTTCTCCCTCTTGCTCTCTGTCACAAGTATGTGCTCCTAGTGTGCTCATCCTCTGCTTCCACTGGTGCTCACTAGTTGAAGGATAACAATATGCAGAGATCCATCTTCTTCCAGTCCCCTGGACTAATCACAAATTCTATCTCTCTCTCTCTGAGAGAGAGAGAGAGAGAGAGAGAGAGAGAGAGAGAGAGAGAGAGAGCTGGAAAAAGCCATAGTCTTGCTCTGCCACAACTTACTTGCTGGTTGTGTCAACTTTTAACTACCTTTTAAATGCCGCCCTATCCTGCCAATCCACCTGAATCCAGGTTTTTTTTCATTTCCAACTAATCTCTTGCTTTGCGTCTTTTCCTACCTGCTATTATTCCAAATCACCCACTGTACAACTGGAAAAACAAACCTGCTTGCGTGTCTTACATGCATAACTGTTAATTTACCTAATTAAATGTAATCTTGTTAAACTGTGTGTATCTTTGGAGCAGGAAATCAACTGACAACCAGGGTCAAAATTGAAAGCAACAGTGTGAGTCAAGTCCCTGAATCTCCCATGATGGGAAATTAAGTGCAGCTTTCAAACAGCCTCCTGATTAGCTATTTATCTTAAGCCATTTTAGGTAGAAACTGATACTGTAACAAGAGGTAAATTATTTTACAAGAAGTTTTCCCCCTTTCTTTCTAAAGAAGTGCAGTGCCTCATTCAAACAGTTGTTTCTCTGCTTGCTTAGGATAAGTGAAAGATGCTGACAAGCCCAGTTAAACTACAGCCACGTTCTTTGGACTGAACAAGTCACAGGCTGGGGTTCTTTGCTTCTGCGTTGTCTTGGTCAGACAGAGAGCTTCTTACGAGCATCATCTAAATACCCCTGTTGTTGTGATGTACATTGAAAAGTCAGCATGAAACATTCCATGCCAATAAAAATCAACAGAGAGAAAAAGAGAAGAAGTCCTTGGCCTGAGAGCTTAAATAAATTACCATCTTTGTAATTCTGTAATAAATCCCTCAGTTGGGCTATAATGATTTAGTGTTTGCTGATTTGGCACAAAGATAAATGTCTGGTGTTGCTTAATGGATAAAGTGTTGCCTTTTCACCTTCCTGACCCTGTTTCAGCCTCTGCTCCAAGGACTCCCCTCAGTTCTTGATGGACAGCAGCAGCAGCAGCAGAGGAGCTGGAGAAATGGCCTCTGAGAGGCAACCGCTCCAGAGTCAGGAAAGGGGCAGAGGATGGGTGAGCGTGTGGACATTAATGGAAATGGAGGCCCATCTTTCACACCTTGTAGAAGGAAGCCCAGACTTCTTGCCAGCATTGTGCCTGTCAGGGCTTTGAGCTTCAAAGGCAGAAAGTTAAGCACTCCACAGGCAGCCCCTGCAAAGCAGCTTCTTCCCTCCCAAAAGGACACCCACAGAGTTAGGGAAAGATATCAAGTTCCTCCTAGGTGCCAGCTTCAGGTTTTTAATGGAGACGGGCACCAGCGCCAGAATGGGGCTGAAATAAATCTTTCTACTTCCCTGACATTCTGCTCTGATTTCTAGGCACCAGGTTATCTGTTGCCTGGATTTTCCCCATACTGGGAGGCACCTGTTCAGAAGAGGCAGCCCAATTATTTCCCGGGGGGGGGTCCCCCCACATGTCACTTGGGATACAAACTGTCTATTTTTTAACATCAGGAGGAGATTGCACATGGAAGGAAAACCCAGACGGGTTCCGGGAATAAAAGTTTCTCTTGCTTTATTCAATTAGGCAGGAATGGGAGGAATATTTTTCAGGGGACACACATACTCTTTTGCACAGCTGAGGGCGCATTTTGGCTGCTGTGAGCTGTGCTGCTTATATCTCTTTACTGTTTTTCATCTACGTTGCTCTAATCTCCTTAAAGAAGAAAAAGTGGGGTATAAATTATTTTAAAACAAATACAAAAATAAAACAATGCAACCAGATGTTGACTCTGTGGGAGATGGTTGTCAGTGATTAATGAATCACTAGGGATGCTGCTAATCATTGCATGCTCATTTCTCATTGGAAACTCTTCCTATAAGGTGTGAAGATTCTCTAATCCTTGAATTATTTGGACAAGGGGAGACATTCTCCTTTGATGAGAGGAAATGAATGTGGTTGTTTCCCATGATACAGGTTAAGAAAATGCTCAATTTGCAATCAGATGAAATCTCTTAGTTAAAGCTGGTCATCTGGATTACAGAAATGCCCTTTGGGGATTGCTTTCTAGGTGCAAAGAGCAACGCATCTTTAAGTCAAAGCCCTTTGTGCAGGCTGCTCTATGGTGCACCTCCAGATAAGGAGACAGCATCCCCGCCAGGCCTCCCTAGACTGCCCCACAGGGGGCTCCTCTGGCCCATTTGCTCCAGTGGCCTTCCCTTTCCAGCCGTTAGTTAGCATTAACGGGAGAGGACAGCAAACCCCCAAAGGCTGTGTCAAAAACGGGGAAGAGAGTCATTCAATAGAGCACAGAAAAGACCTAAATTGGAGGTCAGGAAAGCCGGTCAAAAGCCGGGTAGGAAGGAGGGTAGGTTTGCTTTGTCCTGCCGCCATTGGGAGCAATGCAGCCAGAGATCTCTCCAGCCCTGGGGGAATGGGGGCTATTGTCTTCAGCTGCCCATAGATGTAAGCTCCATATGCCCAGAGCCCTCCCCCTTTCCTGACCCCAGCAAGGTCAGAGGCACAGACATTGGTCTTGAACTCTCCGTCTGTTTCCCCACTTTCTTTCTGCCATATTAATTACGGCTCCTCTCTATCAAATGCATCCTCCCCCCTGGCATTCACGTGCATTAAGAAGGGCAAGCTGCTTGTTCTGGCTGCCTGATCCCTCTTCCCCCACAGAAAGGAAGGCTGAGTGGAGAACAGCCTAGAGATGCTTTTCTCCATGGGCTAAAAACAACACTTGCTCTGATCTCCAAAGTGCTGCAGGGATCAGCAGGCAAGGGAGGTGGAGAAGGCAGGGTGATGCCACACTGAGGGGCGTTGATGCACAGATTCTTGTGCAAATCCCAGCCGAGATTCTCACTGGCTGGAAGATCTCTTGTTGCCAGTGTTTCCTGGAGCTGCTCCTTCTCCAAACACTGCAGAATATTTCACGTTGGATCATTGCAAGTTTTGATGAGGGCTGAGGAAGCCCCCCCCCCCTTGATGTGTGCCATTGACATGCACACCCCACTTCCTACCTGCAACACCCAGCCCCAGTGGCACTAAAGGATTACAGAATCAGAGCTAAAGAAACAGGTTAGTCCCCCTTCTCCAGAAAGCTTGCCAAACACAGGAACCAGGCAACCATGATGCTTCCTTCTGCTTCTTACATGTATTCCCAACTGTGGAAAAGAACAGGCAGCTGCTCTCCAGTGCCAGCCCTTCTGCCTTCCATGGGCTGAAGGAGCACAATGCACTGGCCCAACTGGGTGAGGCCTCCAGTGACCTCTTCAATGCACCAGAAGGTTCTCATTGACCTGCATGGGGATGGCACATGAACATGGAAAGAGTGCCTAAAGAAGCAAGAGTGCACGGTGGGTAAGTCATAGCCAAAGAACTGGGTCCCAACAGTATTTGTGTGTGTGTGTGTGTAAATGCTGCTGAGTTCCTGGAACAAACTCTTTCTTTGGAGAAGCACCTTCCCTCCTTATTCCCCAAGCTTTATAAAAATAGAAAGAACACATGTTCCCATTAGTCATTTGCTTGAGGGGAGCTTTGGGGTATGTGCTGACAGTCTGTACATGGAGGCCTAATTTGAATACTATTTGCATACTGCAGGTAGACAAAGTGCCACTGTCTTAACAACACTCACAGGCAGGCAGGCAGGAGGAGGTGGAGCTGAACAAAGCAGTGTGAGGAAGACCCCCCCCCCATGACCCCCCTGGCAAGCAACCAAGTCAAATCCCAAGCAGCAGCTCCCTCCACCCACTCACCAGCACCCCCCCGGCAAGCAATGCCCAACGCGGCCGCCGTATTCAGAGAGGCTTTTAATTAAATGCTCGCTTGCCAAGAGTGGTTTGTAGATGCCTAACAGAGGACACGGCTTCCCTCCAGGGAACGTTGCAGGCAGACACGGTCCCCCTCCCTTGATAACACCATTTGCAAGTCCTGAATGAGGAAGAGGAGGGGGCGAAATTTTCTGGAGGATACAAGCCAGTTGGTACTGCCTGATGCTCCTACCCCAGGCCAGAGATTTGAAAGTGTCCTGAAAGCCCCCTTCCAGAAGCCCCCTGCCCCTGGCATCCTTTGATCTCATCCAGCTGAATAGCCTCTGCCTTGGACATAACCTTGGGGAGTTCAAAGGTTACATTTGAAGGATGCAATCAGTGTCCGTGCGAGACAGGACAAGAATGCGAGTGGGGCGGGGGCGGGAGGGCTCCTACAGGTGCCTCCATTATCGATGGACCACTTTGCATTACAGGATGTGAAATGCTGTTCATGTCCCCAGTGCCTTTGATCTGACCTGACCTCTGCGACCCCGTCAGGCCCAGCGGTCAGTAGTTATCAGCTGTCAATAGGCAGCGGAAAACATTCCTCATTCCGACCTGATCAGCTGTTATTACTACAACTCCTATAGATCAACTAATCAGCTGCAAACCATCAGCCTCAGATTTTGTGACTTAGCCTCAAGAGAGTGTCAGGTGCTGATTCACCTCTAGTTCCAAAATATGCAAGAAAACAGAGAGGCGGCTTGCAGCCTCACTCCAAGGATGTAGGCCACTTATACACCAGCAATAAAAAAGAGAGGGTGATAGATAATTTGCACATGATGATTTTTATATATAGATGCAAATTCATAAATAATTGCTAGACGTCAAAAGAAATACATACATGCCACCACCATGGGGAAGAAGGCTGTGCTCAGGGGCCCTGTGTGACTGCTCAGCCTATTGTCCAGGAGCTGCTCACTACTGCTGGCTGGGAACTTCCAGCCCCCACCCCTGCTCTGCTCTCCTTTCTTGTGACTCTTTATCTTTAAACCAGGCTTGGACTGGGCATTCCATCAAAAAGAGACCTATCCTCTGCAAAGTAGGAGAGCTGCTCCCCCGCCATCACTAGGCTTGCTTGGAAGTCAGCCCCAAAATTCCAGTGGAATTCACTTCCAGGGATGCAATCATCCATAGTGACACCAGAAGGAGGGAGATGGATACTGAACTTCAGCTTCCTCTAAACCAGGGTTTCCCAAACTTGGCCCTTCATCTGTTTTTGGACTACAGTTCCCATCATTCCTGACCACTGGTCCTGCTAGCTAGGGACGATAGGAGTTGTAGTCCCAAAACAGCTGGAGATCCCAGTTTGGGAAACCCTGCTCTAAACCTTCATATTAACTAGCTTGCCTCAGCAAAAAGCACAGTACCTTGGGGTCAGAAATGGTTTTACTGAGACAAATAGCAGGCTTCATGGCACTTCTGTGCCAGTCCAATGATGATGCTCTGGAAACACTTTTGGTTTCAATGGTGGCAGAGTTGGAACGAGTGGTGTAAGAGCTTTGGAGTGGAAGGACACAAAGTTCAGAGAGGAAGGAGGGTGTTGCTTTTGACACTTCCTAGTGGGATTTGCGGTTGGGCCTGGAGCAACAAGTGCCGTGGAAGGTGAAGGCCAGGAAGACCTTCGAGCACAGGCAGAGAACAAAAGAGGCTTGGAAGAGGGTTTGGGATGCTGAGAGGCTCCAGACAGAAAGACAGAATGCAGATGGCTGCATTCAGAAAAGAATTAATGAGTAGGTGTCTTCTATGACTGTGATAATTACCAATTTTCTGTATTTATGAAAATGTCATAAATATTGAAGTGTGGCACTATTATCTCTATAGATACTGATTTAGCATGAATATGGAAATTTGTTAATTATCGCTAAAGCTGTTCATTAAATTCTGAAAGTTTTTTTTAAATAAAAAAAAAACAGCAAATAAGTATGTCATTTACTCATTGCTTCATTGCTTCAAACCAGACATTTCCATATTGACCTGCTTTGTTTGTTTGTTCCTTTCATGATGCAGGTAGAAGAGATTCACTCCAAAGAAAAGGTTCTCTCTTGCTGCACAAGCAGAATTATGCAGTTGCCCTGATCCAGCAAAGGAAACCCATGTACAGAAATAGGACTTAGCGCTGTGCATTCACAAGGAGGAGGACAGCTGAAAGGCCCAGCTGGATCAGACCAAGCCAGGCAGATCCTCCTGCTCTAGTTTTCTGCTTTCCACAGTGACTGCACAGATACCTCTGAGATCCACAAGTATGACACGTGAGCACAATTAAAGGCCCCTTCCACTTCCCCTCCCACTTCCCACCAGCAACTGGTATTCAGTGGCATATTGCCTTTAAATCTGAAGGCTGCATCTGCTAATCTGGTTTCTGGATTGCAGCTACCAAAAGGAGAGTTCAGGTTGCAATCCTAAATATATTTTTTTCATGTTCATACCATCTACAAGTCTCAACTCAGGCCAGGCTTTTTCATATACCCCTTCCCTGCCATTGCTGCACTCCAGATAGAAATGCAACAATATCCCCTAACAAGTTCATTACAAAAAAATGATAAATAATCAAGACAAACAAAATCACAGAACAGACAATTTCAATAATCAATACAAAAACACTCAGTTCCTAACAATTCATTATACTAGAATAAGTAACAATGCTGTAATGACAGCATTAAACGGCAAGTCACAATTCATTCATACGAACAAGCAAAAATCACCAGCAAAGCTTGGCAAAAATTAATACAAATAAATGAAAATGCCAGTGTAATCGGTGCAATTAAGATGTTAAATGCACAATCTTATTGAAGGCAGAGGGACTTCTGAGTAAACATGCTGAGGACTGAGCTGTCAAATTAGGAAACAGAGGGAGAAACGCACTACAGGCTGTGAATGCCTGCTTGGCAAAGCAGATACTCCGCTCAGAGGGGAAATTTGCTACATTCTTTGCCCCCTTGGGCCAAATTTCTAGGCCTGATAGAAAGGAAAGTGCAAAGAGGGCCCAGCTGCGGCCAGAGAAGGTCTGGGAACATCCAACACCCTGTGAGAGGGCAAATCTGTATCTAGTCACCAGCCACGCAAACTCAAATCATCACTTGTGCAGAGCACAGATAACATATAATTTGGGAAGCCGGGAGAAGCCTTGAGGAATCTCCTATTGGAGCAGATGGGCCTACGGACAAAAGTGAGCTGCACTCTAAAAGCTGAACTTATCCTACAACTGCCCTCCCTCCTGCCAATGCGAACCTGGCAGGAACTCAGGAAGCAGCTGAACCACTTCTTGGTGTTCAGCCTCACTGCAACATTCCCAAGCGGAACATGGGCGCATCGCATCGCTCTGATCTGCACATCAAACCACGCAGAAAGTAACATGCAATTATACAATTAGGCTGATAACACAAGCCTCCAGTTAGTGTTTATTCCTCTTGCCAATCATGCTGCTGGCTGGGAAACAGGCCTCTTGGAATTTGCAGCTTGACAGCATTTTTCTCTTCCATTTGCGGAGCCTTTGCCACCCTACCTGCTGGTGGAGGTTTCCATTTCCTTGGGGCCCTTAAGGGTTTCCCATTACGAAGTCAACTGGAAATGGGATGGACTTAGTCCCATCTCCTGTGTGAACAAAGATGAACAGGGCTTTAATTGGTACTTCCCTCCCTCCCTAGGAACAGGAACCCCACCCTCAACGTGTGCATTGGCCTTATGCTGTGCAAGAAGGAGCTAATATCTCATAGCATATTCAGGACAGTTATCTGCAAGAGCAGATATGTTGTTTGCTCTGCAGGCACAGGCACCCACAAGCATCCCTATGGGGACCTACTGTAGACTGAACCAGTCAGGGGTAATGTGCTCTTTCATCACAGGATTGAGAAACAGCACAGCCCCAGCCCATCGCCAGGGGTGGAGGAAGGGGGTGGGGCCAGTCCGTCCGGGGTGTCATCAATGAGGGGGGTGACATTGACGCTCTGCCAGCCTGTGACTCCCAAGCCTACCCTGAGCCGTTGGGGGAAGGGGCAGAGCTGCGCTGCCTTGCCAGTGGCCTTCCCCCCTTCCCCCTTTGTTTTGACAGCTCAGGGGAGGCTTGGGAGTCACACCATTGACCCCTGCTCCCGGGCTGCTTCTTGGGGGGGGGAGCCTCCCCCGAGCTGTCAAAAGGAAGAGGGAAGGGAGGAAGGCTGCTGGCAAAGCGGTGTGGCTCCTCCCCCCACCTCGTCGCCACCACCCAGGAAGCAGCCCACCATGGGGGTGGCTTGCTCCACCCCCATGGGCATTTTGCTCCCAGGATGCTTGTTCTGCCCCCAGGGATGCTTGCCCCGCCCCATGGCCCCGCCCCTGGGTGCACAGCATGTGTCACGCTCCGGGTGCTAGAGCAGCTAGCTCCGCCTCTGCCCACCGCTATCCATCTGACCTGCCCTTAATGGGACTGGCTTCCCCACTCTTTCCTCTCAGTCTTTTCAACCTCCCACCTTATCTCACTGGGCTCTGGGACTGCTGGCTCTTCCTTAATACATTTGTAGATTAGCTGCTCCTTCCATTAGCAAATTAGAAATCCTCCAACCCACTAGTTAGGGAGAGGTTTCCTCTTCTTTTCATGCGTGTCTAGATCCCAGCCTTGCCTACCATGAAAGCGTCCATGCCTCTCGTGAAAGAGGGACCATTTTGAATCAAATTCTGTGGCTTTTCAGGAAATGGTTGGTTCTAGACAGTAATGTCCCTACGTTTCGTTAAGGAGAAAATTCATTGTTGGGGAAGTGTAATTCACAAAAAGAGATTAACAGAAGACGACGGTGGGCACGTCAACCAGAGCGTAGCAGGGCTCACACCTTCACAGCAGAGGCTGTAGGAGAGGGTGGCTTGAGCAGGACAATGACTGGGAAGGGCAGGAAGGATGGGGGCTGCCCCCAAATGCAGAAGCAAACCCCCTTCCTCCCAGTTTGTGGTGTATCAGTCAAAACAACTGGGATCCACTTTGAGCCTTCCAGAGAAGGTGGGTGTGAAATAATTGAATGGTCACGCAGAGCACCCACTCAGCTCTTCCACCATCACTGCTTTTGCAGTTGTGGAAACCAGTTTCTAATGGCCATCTAATAATAAGAAAGTGTAATTTACACAGATCGCTGTAAAGAGTGGGTCATTCTGAGACTTTAAGAGGAGTCACAAAATCTGGGAAACTGCATATTGAAACAAAATAAATAAAACCCCAGGTGGATCCCTTCTTTCTATGGCACAGAGCTGGTCCTTGGGCTGTGCACTGCTAGTGCTAGTCCCAGGCTATCAGGAGGTACTTATAGTTCAACGACCCTTCAGGAGCTCTTTGGGGGCTGCTCCAGAATGGCCAGCAAAGGAGTCCTACAACACTCCTGTACCATGTCTCTAAACTCAAACTGCCTGTGCACTTGAATGCCAGCATTTCAATATCAAAGGCTCAGGTCCCTTGGTCAATGCTGGGGATTACAAGCTTTATGAAAAATCAACATGCAGATTGATTTTTGGTCAGATAATGTTTTGCCATGTTTTGAACCCAAGGATGATAAAGGCATAAACTGTTCAATTTCTCCCAGATGCAAAATTTACCCAATGTAGCAGAAGCTTTTTGTGCCCCTGAAAGTCAAAATAGCTTCTGACAAAAGTTAGGATGGAGAGCAAGCCATGAATGCCTGAGGATTCTACCTGACAGAGAGTTTAGAAGAACCAAAATGAAACCTCCAGCAGCCAGGTGAGATACCTCTCCTGGGAGATGCGAGATCCTGAACAGGGCAGAGGGCCCAACCACCCGGCCACTCTGTGCCTCTTATCTCTTCCTTTAATTGGTTTAATCTAGCCTGCAGGTCCATGCTGAACAAACCCCAACAAGATGCTGTGCGTACTCTTCTGAGACTCCTTTGCAGGCAACAACCCCCAGCCTTTAGTGGGCTGTTGCAGTCCCAGCAACAACACCCAAAAGAGAGGAGGACGTTTTGTGCTTCTCAAGAGTGTCCGTTTAAGCCTTCTTGGTCTCACGCGGCAGAGAGGCAGGATGTGCAAAGAGTTAAACAGCTCACATTTCCATTACACTTTGCCACTGGGCACAACGAATTTGATGTAATTAAGAACCATTTAGGAGGCAAAGTGTGAATGGATCCAACTGCACTTCTGAATTTTTAAACGGATCCTAAGTGGGAGACAGTGGCCGGCTGCAGCCTCTCTCCGGAACACAAAGAGCTGCTCCTCTGCCGTGCTGAGTGGAGCCCTCGGAGCAAAGGTAGGGGATGGGGGAAGCAGATTACAAAATTCAGTCACATTTGAAAATTTTCTGCTACAATAATTCACTTTATGTAGAATTAATGTGGCTGATTGAACGTTTGTGCTGCAATTTACTTATAATTAACATTTTATGGTGAACAGATTTCACCATCGCCTTCATGCTGGGAACTCCGAGCCATAGGTCAAAAACAGAGATGAAACAGAGAAGCACAAAATATTCTCACTGAAATATTAATGAGATTTTAATTTACTGCTTTAAAAATACATCTTTCATCAACGTCTGTATATCAAATCATTATTTCAATTTCCCCCCTCAAATCACATTAAAACTATAATGAACTTTTCTGGCCTTTGAAAAGCTCTGAGGGAGAGACATTTGTTTTGAAGGAACATCCCTGGGGAGGAGCGCCAAAGCACCCCCCTCCAGCCCATGGCTCTCTGGCTGACCAGGACCATTTACTGCCCGACTCTTGGCCCACTGGCTTCTGCAGCCATTGCTGCACTCTGGAAAGGAAGGTAAAGTGAGGGTCAGTCAAGAGGCTCACCCAAGATCCCCTTCTCCTTACTGAAAGCCAGGGCCCCAGGGACTGAAGGGAAACTCCAGCTGGCCAGCCTACATATTCACTTACTGATTTTATTTCCCATTGCTTTGAGATGTTTCTCAGGAATGGGGGTGGGGGAAGTGAGGGGGGGATCTAGGCTGCTTTTCAAAATAAGGATTTTCCCCCAAGCAACACACAACATTAAAAGCAAAATTATTAAAACAAAATGTAAATTCAAAAGGCAGCATACAAACATTTAAACCTTAACAAGTAAACCATTCCAAATTCAAAGCCACCCAAATCCACAGTCTTCAACAGCAACAGCTAGCAGCCTTTGCAACAGCCTCAGGTGCTGGATTGCCACTGCTCAAGTAAAAAAAGCAGTGTTTTAAGGTGTATTTGTGAAGATATCCTGCTAAGGTTGCCATATGTTCTCTTTTTCCAGGACACGTCCTCTTTTTCATGAGCAGAGTTGTCATAGCGATCCATAGTTTAAAAGTAGAAATCAGCAAATGTGTCCTTTTTTTTTTTTTTTTTTGCTCTTCAAAATATGGCGACCCTATCAGCTGAATGCTGAAGAGAAGGGCACAGTGAATTTCTGCCTGCCACACAGCTGTTGAAGGTAAAAGAGCCTGGCTCTCCTCCACTGCCAACTCTTAAACCATACCAGTGGGTTTCTTGAGCTTCAAAACCAATTATGTTACTGTAGCTATTGCATCCATTGATCTTAGGCTGGCAATATGACATTCAGTGCTAGACCAGGACTGGTATTTCAGATGACAGAGGCGGGGGTGGAGGGGTCAAAAGAGATTGAAGAATTACAGCAGTCAAGGCTCAGATGCTGCCCGTGCTTGCATAAATTCAAGATTAAATTGTTAAAAAGCATTCTAAGAGCATTTGCTTTGGTTATTTATTTATATCTCATAATAATAAGTACAACAATGTCATCAGCCCAGGTCAAGCAGGCGCCCTTTTATTTTACTTTTTTAGCAAAAAGGATTTGATGCTTTGACATTAATGTATACCAGAACAATCCACCCCCAAGAATTTCCCTAACCTGCCCTCCTGAAAGCAATTAATCCCCCCCCCATGTTGCTGCTACAATCAACTGATCAGCATCTACATCTGTATTTCCCTTAAAAAACAACAACAACACACCAAGAGCCTGAATAACAACACTAGTCTACACTGCAAGGTTGTCATGCACTACTCTTTCTCAATCCTCCCGTCACCCCCACTTTAGCAATATTAGTATAGCAACTCTGAGCTATTTTGCATGGCTGATGTAATCCATGCTTTCTCAACCATAATATCCTCCGTGCAATATGGATATACTAATCATGGATTTTATTTGTATTTCCATTTGCAGGGTGTCACATGAAATTAATCCTGTGCTACGAAGAGCATGAAGTCCTGTCCTCATTGCACCCTTTTGGTTTGGCTGGACACTCCGCTGCCTGGTCACTGCTACACTAAAATCCTGGATTTCCAAATTATTATCTCTGATCAACAATTACTTGTCTGTTACAGAAGAAGAAAGCATCAAAAAGACTCAGCCATTCCTTTCTCTGTTGTTTTGAATCTAGCAAAAAAAAAAGTTTGAGCCACAGAGCTTCAAAATGACCCAGGAAGTCCCTTCTCCATTGTGTGCAGAAGGGGTTTCCTGGGTCATGCTGGAGCTGCTTTGTGCTCTTCTCTGATGTGTGGGTCACTCTGCATTTATCTGTAGCACTTGCCAATCACAGCGGTGATCACTCACAGCCTACAAACACTGAAAAGTGGGAACAGGCTCATATTTCATGAGGCTTTGGGGAGTGGGGAATAGGGCCTGCACAGCTTGCTTCATAATATTTGTTCTACAAGGGCTAGAAATTTACTTTAAAAAAAAGAAAAGAAAGCTCAGAGTCTGCTCTCCTGCTGGCTCTGGGTTCGGTCCCTCCTTCTCTGGTTGGGTGCTGCAGGAAACAGAGAAAGTGTCCTTCTCTTGAGTCAGGCCATTAGGTCATCTAGATCAGCACTGTCAACACTGACTGGCAGCAGCTCTCCAAGTTTCAAGTTAGAGGAAATTCCCAGTCCTATCTGGAGGTGCCATTGTTTCCCCACTTCTAATTTTATTATTTTCAGAAGCATATAATATAATAATATAATAATAATATAATATAATAATAATATAATAATAATAATATAAACCTTTGTATATCGGAGGTGGTGCAATTGTGGATTGAATCAGGGGCCTTCTGCATGCTGAGCAAAGGTTTGACCATTTAGCTACAATGCGCCTTCCTATGAACAGGATGCTAGACTAGGTTGGCCTTTGGTCTGATCCAGCCCTAAGGCGCTCCCGCCCATATCACATCAAAAACATTCACCAACATTTCTGCCTCAGAGTCGTAGGCTCTTAAGTTCAGTCACCACTAGCAAGGAGTGCGGCTGGCTATGCAGAAGAGGATATTACCATTACCATACATACGAACTGGGGAGGAAATAAGATGGTAACAATAAGAAACGCACACACACAGAGAGAGAGAGAGAGAGAAATCAAAGCAACCTTTCCTTATTTCTCTTGTAATAATCTGGTTTTTGCCGCAAAGATTGCAAGAACAGCCCCCTCACACACCATCCCCTACCAATCCCAGGCCTCGCTTTGAGTTCATTCTGTGCATTTACACATTCTGAAAGAAAGAAAGGAAGGAAAACCTAATGAATATACTCAAAACAACAACCTTGTCTGTGTTCAAAAGGCCCTGGATTTTCCTCCAAAGTTGCTGTTCCATAGTAGAAAGATAGAAACATCCCTGGGAATTATTACTAATTTTTTAACAGCACTAAAGAATTAAAGCACAAGAGAAAAAGAAGACATGCAGGAGGAAGGGGGAGGAGGGGGAGGGGGGAGAGCGAGGTTAAGCTCAAAGGCAGAGAGAGCGAAATGGACCAGATTATACAAAATTAAAAAGCAAATACGAGCAGACAATTTGTGCCGAGTGATTGCAAGCAATTACAGGCTGGCTTTTCTGGAGGGAAAATGGGTTGGGGGGGGGCATTTCAGCTTAAAAGGAGACTTTATTCATTCCTGATCAGCTTCTCCTTCTATTCTCTCTTTTATTCTTAGATAGCTTTTTTTTTTTTTTAAGACGGCCCTTCAGATGTTACACATCCAACCCTGTGAATCCCACCTCTGGGCAGTGAGGGTGGAATTCAGCATCCAATCGGCTCTTTCTACAGCCCTGAAAAACCAATTTGCTCATAAAGATTTTTTTTTTTTTTAAGGGAGAAGCACAACAAGAGGGGGCTGGAGTTGCTCTTGGAGGAGAGCTTCAATTTCACTGTAATTGTCAGAAGAAGGGCTGCTTTGATCTACAGAATCATGATTATCTTTCAAATGTCTGTGCATTAATGCAGCAGCTGCACTTTGGCAGGAGGGCATCAAGAGGGTGTTGCAGGATAACCTCCGGCTTTGGCCCTGCTTAGCTCCCCCCACAAGCCTCCCTCTTCACTCTCCCCCCCCACCCCACTTATTATTTCCAAGGCCACTTAGGAAGATGCCCCACAAGCAGCAGCGGCAGATGTAAAGCTCTTCGTCACCAACCTTGGTGTTTCCGAGAAGGTCCCGCCAAAGGTTTGGGAAGGAGCTCTCCAGGCAACACAAGAAATGCTCTTGCCTGTCAAGCCCCCATACCTGCCCCCAGTCCCAACCCCAGGCAAAGGCAACTGGGAGGAGACTTGAATGTTGGGTGAAGGCTCATCTTCCGATCTTCATATTTACGTTCTCCATCCTGCATTATCCAAACAGAAGAATTTTCTTCTCTTTGTGTTGCATGCTGTTGCTACAATCTTCAAACCCAGTTCTGGAAATCACGATCCACAGCATGATCTGGGTGGGAAGATGGAGCCTAGGAGAAGCCCTCATCTGTGCACCTGCAGCTGCCAGGTGGCAAGACTAAGGGCCCGGTTACACCTTATGGGGACACTGGATGGCTGCCAGAGACCCGCCTCCCCAAAGAATTACTGGGCAAAAGACACAGGTGCCACTGTATTCCATGATCTCACCACCACCACCACCACCATTCCAGTTCACTGACTGCCATTGACTGGAGGAGACAGTGCACTGGATGCATGGATTCATGCCACATGTTTCTTTTGCCAAATGCTACTGAGGGGACACAGGTTGGTGGGAGCTGCGTCCCCCTCCCACACACATGAAGCCCACCCTAAATCACTGGAAGATAAGCAGTCACCTTCATTTCTCTGATGCATTTTTTTTGGCCCTCAACCCCAACACTACATTACTCCTTGATTCACTGATTCCATTTCTCTGCTGCCCATCCAAGGCTTAAGGCTCCTTATAGAAGCTACTGACTGTTTTGTTTTTGTGAGAGGTAGGGCATCTGCAAAGGGGAAGAGGAAGACTTGCTTGGGAAAGCCAGTAGGCCCACCAACCTCACTTTCCCACCTGCACGTGCTCCCCACCTAACCTTATGCTAATTAGCCATGCAGCCCCACCAAGAGCAAAGTTGCCTGCCACATCCCCCTCCCTCACCATGATTTATGTTCAATTTGTACAAATGGAGAAAATGAGATTTCTGATTTCAATGCCATTTCTGCAATGAAGTGATTAAAAGAGAGAGAGAGAGAGAGAAAGAGAGAGAGTAGGGGAGAGGGAGGCACTGCGTTCGACTGTATAGAATATTGATCCCGGCGCTATTTTCCTTTGCAATAACCATTAGCCCTGTATTATTTGCAAACCTCTAATGTGAACCCGAGGATGTAATTTACATTTCTGCTTTCCTTATTTGCCTTAACAAAACAACAACAAAAAGCTTTGGGCCTTTCAATCTATCCACATTGTCAATAAAATCAGCAGCTGATAGGAATTTGTGCATATGCTAAACTGTCATCTCCATGTAAACGACAGAGGGTAAAGTGAGGAGCAGAGGGGACTAGGAAGGCTTCAGATTGCCTATACTTGGCACAGGTCTCCTCCTGTGTCCATCCTATACCTGTTATTTGCTCTCCCCTCCCTGGCAGCACAGTCCTGGCTCCTGGAAGCAATGCACAGGAAGCCATGCAGGCAATAGGCCTGGATGCGGCCTGGGGAATATAGCCACGTAACGAACTCAGGGCGCTTCCAGATTTTTGAGTAGGATTCAGCCACAAACTGGCAAATGAAGGATGCACAGTTAAAGTTGTTTGGGTGGTCTTGTGCAACAAACCCACTTTTCTGAAAGAATTTTTTATTTTATTTTATTTTTATTTTTATTGCAATCAGGAAAGTGATGAGAAAATGCACTGGGATAATATATCCTCCAAATGTCCTGATTTTCCAGGGACAGTCCTGGAATTACAGAAGCCGCCCGGTTTCTGATTTGATCCTGGACTGTCCCACTTTTCCAATAGGACGTCCCTATTTTCATCGGAGAAATGTCAGAAGAGATGGAGGAGGACATCCCTCTTTTCATCAGAGAAATGTTGAAGGGTATGGGATAACACTTGCTTTGATGCAACATCATCTAACCACCCCTCAAACAAACTGGAAAGAATGCTCACTGAATGGCCAGCATCATCTAATCTGCCTGCAAATGAGTCGAGATGGATCCTTAGTAAAGAAGTTGTCTCGAAGTGGCCTCTCACACCATTTTACAGCCAGCCATTTCATCACTCCAGATCCTGGAGGGGGCACATCAGGGGCACCTAAGCTGTGACCCTCTAAATGGTCCTGGACTACAGGTTCCATCACCCCCAAATGTGGGCCATGTTCACGGCAGTTCAGCAACATCTGGAGGGCTGCAGATTAGCCACTGGGACACTTTGCAGAGGGTTGCAACTGCAGCCAATAAACTACAGCGAAAGAAGGTGTTTCAAATGTGCTCTAAAGGTATAGTGTGTACACTGAAACAGGCACATTGTAGGGTAGATGATGCCCCTTGTTATGTGATGGGTGGCCAGTGTGACTGAGCTGTGCCCCTCCCTACAAAGATCCAGCTCTTTGTTAATGGGCTTTAGGTTACGATGGTGGACCTATTCCAGTTCATAAGCAGCCAGCCAGCCATCAAAGAGGCAACAGGCAGTAAAGAAGCCCAAGGAGGTGTGTGTGGAATGGAGAGGTACTAGAGACAGAAAGGCAGGTGTGGGGACGGGGCAAGCAAGGTAGCTCTTGCCCTTCAGCCAGGAGGGATGCAACACTCTTGCCTCTGAATCAGGAGGACTTTGTCAGGGTGGGGAAAACAGTCATGCAAAGGTCCAAATCCACCTGGGACTCTCATGCAGAGATTGCTGGAAAAGCCCTTACTGAGCTAACTGCACAAGGAGTTTGTAGCGCAGGTACACACATCTGCGCCACACACACCAGTCCAAGGAGAATCAAGATGGGGAGGCAGGGATGAAGTCCTGAGAAGTTGTCAGACATCATGTTGCCACTTGGGTACCAGCTCTGGACAAAGGAGATGAGGAAGTTTCTAGGCATCCCCAAAAACAAGGCGAAGGAAAGCAGGAGAGGGAGCCCAGCCCAGCTAATGACCCTTAATTGCCACAAGCAGCATGGCACTGAGGCCAGGCGGCTGCTTTGCATTCTTGGGATGTAGGGTATGCAAATGCCTCCCAAGGGCTGACACAGTTTCTCTATTGTGGATCCTGAGGCTAACAAAATTAGCCTTTGGCAGCCATGGTAATTGGGAGGTGCGGTTCCCATTAGGAGTCCTACAAATTATGAAGAAAAATGGACCAGGGGCTTTGTCGCAAATAATAATAGCAAGAAGAAAAGAGCGGGCGCCTGCCTCTGTTCTCCCCCCCCCCCCACGCCAAATCTCTCTCTTTATTTCTAGATGGTGCAGTTAATGCCTCCTTGTTTAGTAACAAGAAAATAGTCTGCAGTCCCCTGCTGGACTTTTCCAAGGCAAGATCACATGGTGGATAATATAAAATCCAATCCGAAGATGGAGTTGCAGCAGAGCCAAAGTGCCAGTGGCTGATCCAGACAATGTTCTTGTCCCTGCTTCGCCCCCGCCTTTGTTGTGAGTGAGGACTGAGACCTGCAACAACATGGAAGGATGTGCTTCCTGGTCCTTGAAGGGCTAGACACCTTTGAACAGTCCCAACCCATGACTTCTTCTTTCTCCTGCCTCCAATGGGGGGTCCTAACCTGCTCCCAAATGTGCCTGCCCGGGATGAAGGTCTCAGCCGCTGAGAATTTGAAATGCTCTGCCAACATCTTCAACGGCTGCTGACCCTCTCACAGTGCAGATACTGCAAGTCAGAAAATGAGTGGCCTCTTTGATCTCCCTGCCAGGAGACCAAATGTCACATTCAAGAAGCCCCAGCCGCCGCCCCCAAGTTTACACCTGAGACTGTTTTCCTCCCGAGGGTTTTCCATACTACTGGGTCGGGGTAGTAGAGAACGTGAGAAGTTTCACATACATAGTGCAGCAGGCCAACTGCTCTGCAACTATGCTGTGTTTCCTTTTGCAAGAAAACTGAACTGTTGCAGTCACATTTGTGCTTTGAACTGCAATTTGTTAAGGGTGCTGGGAATTATAGTTCTGTGAAGGATAAACTACAGTTCCCATGATTCTTGGGGGGAAGCCATGTGCTTCTGATGTATGGTGTGGATGTGCATGAAACTCAACCAGGTGAGCAGATGTGGAGAATGCTGCTGCTGCTGCTGCTGCTGAGATGTCCCTCTCAAAGGAGCGTCAAGCCAGAGGATGTCTGGGGCAGGAGTGTAAAGAGCCGTCACAGGCCACACCTCATCCTGAATCCTGTTTCTGGTTCACCCACTAAAAGAGGAACTCCACATACCCTGAGCTGTTTCTCATTCCTTTCCGCTCTCTACATTCTTCTTCTTGTTTGTTATTATTTCAAACCAGGCAGCACAACAGCAGCCATTAAACAACACCAATCAAGGAGGCACCCACAATGCTGGGAGGACTAAGTCTGCATGAGGACGATCCTACAAGCGACACAGGGTGTGTGGCAGAATGAAAGAGGAGGAACAAACTGTGCCTGGGGATGGGGGGCCCATTACCTCTCCCCCAGGTCCTGGGGTAACAGGCGGTCAGCCTCCCCACTCTACTCCTGCAGGAATCCAGGGCAGCCCTAAGAGATTACGAAATCCCAAACCCAGAAAGGCTTCATGAGCTGTGCAGACGAGTTGAAGGGAACAGCTCACTCACACAATGACAACAATGCTCGACTTTTTCATACTTATGCTAACTCTCCATCATAGAAACCGCCGCAGTCAATGTCTTAACCCCAGATCTTTATTTTTTCATTGTTTCCCCTCAGGGCCTCTTTAAGGAGCCGGCAGAGGAGCCACTTTCCACGTCGGGCGCAGTTGGCACGCCGGCCAAGTGTACTTAAACTTTGCGTCTGATCAAGTTATGTGTATTGGATCTGAAACCAGCGAGTCAATTCTTCCAGGTCCCTAAGTGGCGATTTGTGGTAATGTCTACATCAATACGAAGAGAGCGGTTTGCTAGCTGGTTTACGTAAAGCAAATGCTTGCAGGATGGGAGGGGGCCTCCAAGGGTTCTCCCAGCTAATGGTGTTGTGCACATATGGTGGGGGGGGGGGGGAGCACAAGCAGAGGCCAAGCAGGGGAGGGTGCTTTTTATGCAAACCTCCAGGCAAAGGAACCACCACCTCCTCCTAACTGAAGGGTTCTTTCCCATTTCCACCAAAGCTTCTCTTTCCCAGCCTACCAGCATCTCTCTGCCATCTTCCTGGCAAGCACCACCCACCTGTCCTGAGGTGGAGAAGGATGGGGAGCCTCTGGAGGTGACATGTGGGCCAGGCCAGGAGATGAAGAACTGGGTATTCTGTCACAGGGACTTCCCCAGAATGGCAGGCTGTGCTTTCTCTCATTTGCTTCGGGTTTTTTTTTTGGGGGGGGGGCTCTTGGCACACAAGGCTGTGTGAAAATTGATTTATGGGATCCACTGCTGTGGGGTGCAGTGATAGCCCTACAACAGAGAGAAAGAACAAGGAGGTTTAAAGGGGGATTAGAGGAATTCATGGGTGAGTGGGGAGATTTGTCAATGGCTGTTTGTCATGGTTGGTCTGTGGAAGATGCTCTGGGTTTAGCCTATACTGCTCCTAATATTTGCTGGCAGGCACAGAGCAGGGAGCACTTATCCCTCCTTGTCGGCCTCTTGAAGGCATTGCTACTTGGTGGGGCAGATGAACTGAGGTGATTCTGCTTCTGATCTCTCCCCTGAACAAGCCCTCTGGTGTGCCTTCAACAGCATGGCTACTCTATACCGGAATGCTCCCCTGCCCACATCTACCTGGCCACCTGGCCTAGCCAGATGAAGAAGACAAGAGAAGAAAATTTGGGAAAATTCCACCCGAGTCCTGGCTACATGTAAGATTTCCCAGAATGCTAAGCAGCACTGCTCACATTCTTCTTTTGAAAGCATCAACAGGATCCCTTGCCCTCGGTGACTCCCAGCTCCTCTGTGGCAGGTGAGCAAAAGTATGATGGAACAAGGTTGGGAGGTGCAATGGGAATTTCTTACATTCAGTTTTAAGACACCAGATGCTCATTGCCTCTGTGTGCTTTCTTGTGAGAATCAGCCCAACGTCACTGAAGTCCTTAAGTTAGTCATAAACATCCCTCAGATCTAGGAAGGCTCTCGAGAAAGACTAGCTCACAGCAACGACCTCAGGAGAACCTTCTCACGTCCTCTCTAGGATTTCAGGACAACCTTCTCTGAACTGCCTCCTCCTTTGTCTTCCTCCTTTCCTTGACCTCTGGAACAGTTTCACCCAACTGAGATGCCCTCCAGGTGTTTTGAACCACAACTCCCATTAGCCTCAGCAACATGTTGGCTGGGGAGGAAGGGTCATGAAGGAGCCACCACTGCAGCAAAGATTTCCATAGGTGGAGAGAATCTGCTTATCCATTTGACACTGCTAAGTTTAGTCTTCTTAAGTACCAGCTCCCCACTGCCTGCTGCTGCCACCATGACAGTGATTCTCTTCTATTTCCCATTAATTATTCGTTTTGCAATTGTACATCTCCATCCCTCTGGGATTGTGCTGCTGCTGGCATTTGGCACACAATTTATGGAAAGTTTCCATAAATATGATGCTGTTCAGAAAAGGAGCAAGATATTAGTTTAGAATTTGCAGACTATCACAGGCTGAGGACACACCACTGATTTATGGTCCCCTGTAAATTCAGAGGCACGGCTGGTGCTGCACTCATAAACTGCAGATGAGCTGGGGTTGGCGTTTCTCTTAAGCCCAACTGACTGCTGTGAGGACTCAACAGCCACCAACTGCAGAGATGGCGGCCTACTGCCCCTCTGGCCTCTTCGGCCTACCTGCTAAGGTCAGGGATTCTTCAGCAGCCATTGCCACTAGGAATGGTTGACCTAGATTCTTCTGCTGGACAAGGACTCCTCTTGAGGTCCTGGGCCTGCCATGATTGATTTCAGCTCCCCACTGCTCTGCTCACACCTTCCTCCCACAAACAGCAGCAAACCAGGCCTTAGATGATACTCCCACTCTATCCCATAAATGCTTTGCAGCTGCATACCTTCCAACATGCCACAGAGGAAAATCCGGCTGTATGTCTTTTGGGGCTGCATGCCGTGTGAGTCACGTGACTCGCATAAGAACACAGCTCCAAAAAACTTGCATCTTTTCAGAGCCAGATAACTCATGTGACAGCATAACTTACATCTTTTCAGAGCCATATAACTGGGGGGCCCCCAAAACGAGTGTCTTTGGGGGCTGTGATCTTGTGGAAGCCAAACAGGACATTCTGGGATCCAATCAGAAGCTGGGATGGCTTCCGTAATTCTGCGATGTCTCGCTTCAAGTGGGACAGTCATGGAGAATGGCAGCTGACAGGGCTGGAACACCTTCAGGTTTGCAGTCTTGGTAGCAATTGGCAGCGGGGAAAATGTTTTCTAATGCAGGTTTCCCCTTGGGAGAGCTGGGGCCTGCAACATTCCTTTGGGAATTTTTGTAGCCACAGCCATCTGTATTCATTCAGCTACTTGACAGCTCACAAATCCTGCTCCTGTACAAGAGGAAACAAAGGAGTTCCGATGCTGTACTTCATTTTAAAACTGGGCAGAGCTTGCTAAAAACAGAGCTTGCCTAAACAGATCTGCAGATGGACAGATTCACCTCTTGATGATGCTGTGAACTGCCGACAGTGATTGTCTACACAGCATCTCAGTTCTGCTCCCCTCTGCCACGGATAGACTTTCCCATAAGATCATAATAGCAGCCCTGTTGGATCATGCAAATGGTCCAGCTACTCTTCCATAGTGTCCAGTTGGGTGGCCCCTGGAATCCCACAAGCAGGACATGAAGACAACAAGCCCCCTCCTGCTTCTTGCCTCCCTGGAAACTCAGGCTCAGGAAAGATACTAGCTCTTCATATGTCCCTATACACTGGTAGCATCCATAAGCGCTACGAGCTGGATATTGTGGGTGGTGGGTATCTTACTCCCCAGTCAGATGCTATGCAGAAGATGCCATGTGTGGCTTCGGAGGATTGCTTTGTACAAAAAAAACAACAGTCCAGCACTCAGCTACAACCTTCCTCTGTACATCTAGGAAAAGAGGTCACAGCATGGCTTGTATGGGTGAATCCCAGACCCAATGGTGAGTTTTGCCACAAGTTCAACAGCCACATTTGTCTTAAAACTGAACCTGAAAGTAATAGGCACCCTTCCACTGGGGAGACAAACTCTCGGAGGAGCTTGCACAAGCCCAGCTTCTACAGGACAGGAATAGCAGCAACTGACCTTCCTAGTATGGCATAGCTGAAGGGAGATATGAGGTTGCTGCCTGCCCTGAGGTTAAGATCGACTGGTCCATAAAACCCAACTTTCAAACTTCAAATGTTTGTGCTCCTCCTCCATGAAGGAAAAAAGAGAGCAGTTTCCAGAACAGCAAAGTTGGTCCAGTTTAGGAGTAGAAAGAATGCCTGCCGTGATCAGATTTACTGCTAGAAAGGAACATGCATGCATCATGGCAAGCCTGAAATGTGTCATTATGAAACATTTAACCAGTTTAAATCTCTCTCTCTCTCCCTTCTCTGATGCCCTTCTGAGTGTCTGCGATTTACAGCTCTCAGTCGATAATCAAGCCCAATAGCGTGGATGAAACTGACAATCAGAGGAAGCATCTAAATGAAACAGAATTGGAGTCACTTTCGAAAGATCCATTAAAGTAAAGAATTCTACTGAAGACTCTATGACAGCACTTATTAGAAACACCTCAGAGCAAGAATCAAACTGTGAACGGAATGGAAAATCTCAATGAGTGCTCAGAATTAATTAGGGAAAGTTTGGAAGAAGAGCTCCCTTGTAATCAGGGGAATACCTATTTGGGGTTTGGCAGGGATGGGGCTCATTTCTTTCCATATGTAGTGCACCTTCCAAGGCTAACTGGTTTGGAGGAAGCCCACCTGGCTTGCAAAGGCTGCTCTGGGAGCCATCAAACAGGGCTTGGACCCAGGCCCAGGCAACTGCCCTTGCTTCAAAGCCAGAACTGTTGTTTCTTGGCCAGAGGGCATCTCTGGAAAGCACTTGGGCCTCCCTCCTTGCTGAGTCCCCATCAGGCCATCTCTCCTCTCAGATAGCAGCGCCTTTGCTTCCTTCCTTTCACAGCCCTTGGATAATTTCCCTGGCTATGGACTCCAGCCTGACCTCAGAACTGTGGTCTTGTCTTTGCAGGGAGCCACAAGGTTCTTAGCTTCTCATCTCTTAAAAGTGCCCTTGCCCCCTTCTGCATCTTGCCTGAGGCAGCCTTGTCTTGCCATCAGGGCCTTCTTGGACTGGCTCAGGTGAGATGAGGCTCAGGCTGGATACCAGCAGGCCAAGGCAAGAGTGGACGCAAGAGGGCAGACCCTCCAAGTGTCCCTATTTTCCAGGGAGTCCTGGATTTACAGATGCCATTCTGATTTGACCCTGGAATGTCCTACTTTTCCTTAGGATGTCCCTATTTTCATCTGAGAAATGGTGGAGAGTATGGAGTTATGTGACCCTCAAGCCACAAAGATGGAACTATACAAGCTTTAGTAGACATCTGGAGGCAGCTCTGTGCAAGGAAGTTTTTTAATGCTTAATGTTTTATTATGTTTTTATATATGTTGCAAGCTGCCCAGAGTGCCTGGGGCATCACAGTCAGATGGGCTGGGGAATAATAATAATAATAATAATAATAATAATAATAATAATAATACAGTAATAGAATAGAATAGAACATTCCTATTTTCATCGGAGAAATGTTGGAGGGTATGGGTTCTGGCTGAATGCAGCGGCTCTGGCTTGGCTCTGTGGCCGCATAGCTCCTATGTTGCTTCAGCAGGGAACAAACTGAACCTCACCCAGCCCTATGTGGCTGCAGCAGAACAGCTGTCTCCTAACCACAAGCCTGGCAGGCACTGGAAAGTTCTGCTTTGCTTAAAGGGCCCAGCCCTCTCCATTAGTCTCTTGCTGCAATGGAGTGGAGTCTCCGGTTGCAACGAGTCCTCCATGGAGCCTTCCAAGCCTGAGAATGGCATCCTCTGGCTGCAGGGTGAGGAGAAGGACACTGGCCCTGCAGGCTCCTCAGGTAGGAATGCTTCAGAGGGTGCCTGCATACCCTTCCCCTTCTGTTTCAGAGTCTTACACTTCATCACCTGAAGAGCACTCCCACTCTTAGCCCCTGACAGGGTAGTAGCACATTTAATTCTGACCAGTACCAATTTGACAAATCCGTATAACGAATATATTTATGGAAGCACCTGCTCACTTCATTTTGTTTGTTTGTTTTATTTATTATACAACGTTTATATACTACTTCATTGTAATAAAACCCCAAAGACTCATTTGACCACCACCACCACTTACTCCACCATGCTAGAGGCCAGGCCCTTCTATGGAAGTCCAGCTCCTTTTCTGAAGCATCTTAGCAGGGGCCCAAACCCTTGATGTTGCCTCTGGCTAGGTTTTGCCAGCAGGACCCCTGACCAATTGGGGACAAACCAGGCCATGCAAATGGCCCTCGGCTGCACTTCCTGATTGCACTGGGTGCAAGTGACAGAGCGAATAAAATGTCAGAAGTAGCTGCATGAGCATCGTTCAAAACCAGGTGTAGATCTAAATGATCCTGGGCGCTCAGAGGATGGATTTGTCATTGGTTGGAAATATGGGTGAATCTGTAAATTTTGGTTTCTCTCAGCTTTTCCTTTTTTGCAGATTTTTTTTAAAGAAGTCCTCATGAAAATTCATCAGTATTTTAATGTGAATTTCTCTGAATTTATACATTTTTGTTTGCAATGCTGCCTACAATTTTATTGAGTGCAGGATGGAGGACATGTGATGCATCATTGCTACAAATGTAAAGCAGCCCTTGGTATGTTGTGGCTGCTTCTTTGACCACTCTGAGCCGTTACAAATATCCACAGCCATAAAGACAGGTAGAATCTCACACACCTGAATGACACCTTGTGCCTCCCTCAAATGGACCCGACTCCCCAGCCTGAATCTGTTTCTCAGTCAATTCCTCTTTAACGGGGGTTACCTAAAGGTGACTTTGCCTCCCCATATCCTGCCTGGCCTGTTCCCTCAGGGTCACTTTGTGTTCTCAGGGAGTCAGGTGGGCCCAGATGCCTGGGATCTGGGATCTTTGAAAGCCTCGATTGCTGTAGCCAATTACTTGCCACTTTGGTTCAGGGCAAGCAATAGCATCTGCAGCAACGACCCAGGTCATTCTCAAAGCCACACAGAGACCCTGTGACCAGGCTCTGCAAGGTCTCTTGCCCGGAGTCTATACAAATAGCAAATGGATAGCCACCTCCTCTCCTGCTTAAAAGGAATGTGGCCTGCCCTTCGATCCAACTAGCCTCTCCTATTGCCTCTCTTTCACTGTGCAAAGGCACCCCCCCCCCTGACAACACACACACCCTCTCCACCAAAGCTTTGCCAACAGCTGGAGAATCGCCTCTTTAATTCTGACACACGAAGGATGGTGGAAGGCGCCCACCAGTTCACCTGCCTCCTGGAATTCACAGCAATTCTTTGAACGTGATAAAAGACCCTCTTCCTCTCCCCGTTCCTCCCGCCTCCTTGAAGCCTGCCCAGGCCCAGACAACCAGGTCTCCCCAGCCCTTAGATCCCCGCCATCAAGGGGTTCGTTTTCTGTTCAAAACATGGCAGCTTAAACAAACAAAATGAAACAGAAATACAAGAGGAGAATTATCAAAGGGAAAGGAAGAGCAAGAAATAAATGAGAAATAGGTGAGCGGGGGTCGAAGGCGACAAAGCGAGGCGCTTGACCCACCTGGAGAGCAGACCGGGCCATCGCGTCCGTCTTGGCCAATCATGCGAGCTTTGCAACGGGCAGGAAAATCCACATGGGTTCATTTGGCTGGAGAGGGTGGCTCATAAACCTTACAGTGCTGCTATGAAAGCTCTCCGAATCTCCCCACGTTTCCCCTTGTCATACCGTGGAGATTGGCTGCTGGAGAAGTGGTGCTGGTGGTGGGGCGGGCAGGCAGGAGGGGGAATGGACTGATGTGTGTTGTGGGGGATCGGCTGGCGGGGGGGAGAGGGATGGCCAGAATTATTATTTTTTTAAACTGCGTAAAGCGAACGAAGAAAACAGTTTATACCTTTAGGGTCATCTGAGGGAGCCACTGGCAAAGATATATGCAAGACAACAGCAAAAGAGGGAAGAGGGAGGGGGGAGGGGGAGAATGAGTGCGAAGGAGAGAGGCAAAAGCTTTCTATTATTCGGGACATTGGTGATGCACACGGAGGCAGTTGGAAGATTAAATTAAGTATTATATCTGCTGACCCAATTGCCATGGTTACCGGACAGCGGAAAATATTAATCAAGCCAAGCCTTTTCTGCTGAACATTCTGGGGGAGGCGGAGGTGGGTGGCGGGTGGGGGGGAAGAGAATGCTCAATATAAATATATACATACATATATATATATATATATATATAGGCATTGCTCCGTCACACAAATGCTGTGGAGGAAGGCACCTGATATTGTCAAGATAAACCATTTTAAAATATTGCTGCTGCTGCTGCTCCTACTATTATTATTATTATTATTATTCAGAGGAGAGCAGATGTCACTGCAGAAAGCTATGCTTGGAGGACAAAGATATGGCAGCCTCCAGCTCCTTCTTCCAGCTGTTTTTAAAAAAGTATTTATTAATGGCAGCAAACTATGACATTTGGCTGATTGCAAAGGCAACGGCATCTCCAAGGCTCTTTGCATCCTTCCGCCCAGGAAACATCACTGCGGCTGAGTATCCCTCCTGACAGGAGAGGCAGCAGCCTGGTGAAATAAATGATGGCCCAGGTAGACAATGAGCAAAGACCAGCTGGAGAAGGTTGCCTAGGTGTGTCTCCTGCCAGTCCCTTGCCTCTGTTGCTCCCACATCCATCTGCAGCTACTGCCACTACACACAGAATGAGAGCCATGCATAACTTCAAGAATGGCCCGAGTCTCACAACTGGAAACTGAAGCTCTGGTTCCACCATGTTAAGAGATGTAGGAGCTTGGTGATGAATTTGAACCAGACGCTATCCTCTGATAAGTTCATAGACAACTGCCGCCTTCCCTGGCTGTGCTGTCAAAATGGGGGTGAGAGCACGGGTGGGGCATGAACCACTGAGCCCTGTAATTTACCGGACAACAGCCACCATCTTGCTGCTACTCCGGGGCCAGCAGGTGGCACTGTAGCTTCATCTGCTTCTACTCCCACTGGTGGTTAGGCCAAAACAGGAACTTCTTCTTGATTGGCTCATTCAGATTATTTAACTTCCTGAGTCACTGTTGAGCTGGGCAGGGTTCAACCATTTTCCCCTTTCCCCCCACCTTCCTTCTATTGTAAAGCAGAAGAGTTTCCATGTCAGAGCAGACCAAGGGCCTATCTGACCTAACTCCCCTGCTCCCAACAGAGACCAGTCAGATCCCTCTGGGAAGCTCACAAGCAGATGAGCCAGCTGCCCCTCTGCCCCAGTTATCTGAACATGCAGGTTCCACTTATATGTCGTGGTTAGTTATTACAGATGGATGTATCCTCCTCTTCTATGTATGTGTCTAATCCTTATGTTGTCAGCAGGACAAAGTAAAATGCAGTATCAGGCATTCAGTTGTGTATGCCTGCATGTGAAGATGGAGGGTCTGTTGGCCTGGTTTAGACTCCTAAAATATGTAGAGCTCTCCCTTCTTAGTCATCTTGCCCAGCATCTTCCTCCAACAGTGTATAGCCTAACCAAGACCACAAGTAGGACATGAAGGCCTCCCTGGCTGTCCTCATACACAGAGGATTTGGACCTCAGGAAACAGGCAGCCTCTTCAACATATGCATATGAGGTAGGCATCTACTTAAAGAAGCATTCTTTTCGTACAGGCCTTCCCATATTAATTCAGTGTACCATATTTTATTTTTCTCCACTGCTGGCATTTTGATCACTTGGAAATTGTTTTTATCTTGTCTTTATGATATATTGCTTTTCTCTTTAATATACACTGGTTTGATATTTTCTAATAATAATTGGTTAAAAAGTCTTGCACAGAAATGTGAACAGAAATTCAGCTCCCATCTCATCGGGGTTTCATAATCCCATCTCTCCCATCTCTATCGGGGTTTCATAATCTTTTTGGCTGTAGATATTTTAAATGCTACTCTTTTGGTCTTTAGTTTTGTAAGGTACCAGAAGTAAGTCATTGCTTGATTCCAGGTGTTCCAAATGTTCTGAAAGACTTCAGGGGTTTTAAAAAATGTTTTGAAATGTTTAATACACACATACATATGCATGTGTATATATATAATAAATTTAAAATAGTGTTATTTTTATCTTTATTTATTTTTCCTGTACTTACTTTGGAAGGAAGGGTTAGAAGGAAGGATAGAAATCAATCTGTCAATCAATTAAATACCTGTTTCTGTATGAGTTTCAACATTTTTAGCAACACAGCTGTTTCTGTAAATATACTTCTGATAATCAGAAGCAAAAGTACTGTGTATTAAAGACAACACTTAAAAAGAGCATTGCTGCCTTTAAAAAAATTAAAAAAATTTAAATTAAAAAATGTTAATAATAAATATTCATCATAAAATAAACAGAACTACTCTACTGTATTACACCTTGGGGTCTCCAATAATGTCATCTGCAAAACACTCTTTCCAGAAATACCTCCAAAAAACCTCCAGAATTGTAGTCACCCTACTCCAAAGTATTTCCAAAATTGTTTAATTAAATCCTTGCTTGGTGGTGGAAAAACTGCCAGAGGACGTCACAAGAATATTGCCATTCAAAAACTGGGTTACATATTTCCTATGAATTAAATAACAAAAGGCAGTCTCTGCAATCCAGTGGAGTGAACAGCAGCTGGCATACTTAAGTCCCATGCAATGATGTGGTTGAAATGCACCAAATTCTGTCTTGGAATGTGGTCAGTAATTTTTAGTCAATCCATTGAAAAGCAGACTGCGCTAAGTCTCAGTCCAGTGGTGTTGTTCTCTCAAAGGAAATACTCTCCCCATTTATTTCTTGACCCAAGGGAAACTCATGAAGCTGAAGACCTTCCCCTGCCCCCCCCCCCGTAGTTACTTGCCAGCATCCTCTGTATTGCTGTCTGTTTACTGCTGCCTCTTGCTGCCAAGATGGCAATCACCCCTTCGCACCCAGCACCCTGATCCCTTGAGTCCTGCAATCTGGAGCTTCTTGGCTGTGCATTCTGGAGTGCCCAGACCCCTGAATCAGTGGCTGCTGCCTCTACATAAGCCCTCCCCTTTGGCACTTCAGACATAGCTCCTTCCTTCTTACCCCGGCAACTTACTCTGGATTCTCCTCCATCTGCCACCCTGCCCAGCTGCTTGTGGGATCCTCACAATCCTGCCCAAACGTGCCTCCTTCCCCTTGATCCAGCAACACCTCCCTCCCAGTTTGTCTGTTCCTGGCCCTGAGTCTTTGCTTTCTTCCACCCCACCAGCAGTAGCCCAGCCGGCCAGAGGCTCATGGGCAGTACCTGTCCGGCCAGTAATCCTTTCCTGCCTGGAAAATGATTACCCTGCCATGGCCAGTGTGGACGGCTTAGGGCAGCTGTGTCATATAAATTGTCAGCAATGACCATAAGCACTCAGAGAAACACTTTAATTCTTCACTCCCGCCACCGTGGGCTGATATATTCTTTCAAGGTCATTACCCAAGGCTAGGGGGGTCGCATGATAAACGAGTGACAGGCCCAATGAGGGACGGTGTGCCTGAGCAGGCCTTACATTAATTAGACAGAAGCGCTAGAGAGGAAAGGTGGCTGGGCCAAAGAAGGGGAGGGGGAGGGCTGGCCCAGGCTCTCTGGGATCTCTCACCCTTCCCTTCCCCTCCTGCAGGCCAGGAGACCAGTTGGCCTCCCTCCCTTGCCAGGTTTAGCAGCTTTACTTGTAAAACTACATATCAGATGTAAACAATACTTCATTTCTGCTTTGCAAGGACCGGGACATCCCTCTCTGCCTGTGTTCTGCTGGGTCTGCTACTTGCCCCCCATCCCTGCTTCACAGTGGACTACAGAAGAGTAACTTGCAATGAATGACACATCCGAGAAACAGCAAAAATAAATTGCTCAGAGCCAAGGAAGAAAGGCGGCACCATGTGACATTTCTCGAAAGGCATCGTTGACAGGCCTGGTACAGCCCCCCGCCTTGTTAGGTTGAAAGAGCAGTAAGAGAATTGCTGGGTCAGTTCACACACCCACATTGGTCACTTGGTGGCTACACCCTCAAGTATCAACTTGCACATCCAAATGAGGCATCCAGAACCTAAAGTAACCTCCAGTACTGTACAAAATGTCTATGGGTAGAATCACCGCACACATTCAGCCAACACTCAGCACATGTTGAATAATCAAATTATGAGGAGTCTAGCTATGTTGGTGAATGTGTGAACTCACACACTGAATCAGTTTTGTGTGGAAGCTGATGGGTGCACCCGAGCACTTGGTTCCTTGAAACCAGAAGAGGGGGTCTGGATAATATCACATCTCCCCATGTTGAGCAAAAGATTCTTGTATTTCAGGGGGTTAGACTAGATGATACTCGTGGTCCCTTCCAACTCTACAATTTGTGATTCTAAAGATATAGAGCTCAGCCACCTCTGTTCCAGCCTTTTAATTGGGTGTTACTGCAGGTGTGAAGGGAGCCTGGTTACAGCTGCTACCCTTTGGTGAAAAAGGCTCCCAGTTTGAACTGAACCATCGGTTGCATGTTGTATTTGGGGTGGGGTTGGAGATAGAGTGGAGCAGATGGGTGCAATCCCAAATGGCAACAAGCAAAGCCACCGAGTAATGGTGCAATGGGCTGCACCTCTGGCCTCCCCTGCCCCTGACAGCACGTGCAGGAGTGAGGGGTCTTCCTGACTAGTGCAAGCCCTGGTGGGTGTTCCTCCTTGGGTGCCCACCCATGGCTCCCCACTATGAGAAGAATGATTTGAGATGGCGAGCTGATTTTGTTCTTTATAAATCAACCGCTGGCTAGTCCTGAATCCAGCACTGCATCTGTTCCTTGCCTGGATCTGTGTACGCATATCAATGATTTCTTGATCTTCCTGCCCTTCGAGGTACAAGTGTAGGCAGACGTGTAAGGAAATATTTGGTGTGTGCCTGCGTGGGCGTATTAAAAGGGTTCTATGCTCTCACTTTCTCTTCCTCGTTTTCTCTGGTTACTCTCGATAATGCTGATTTTACTGCATAAAAAGAAAGCCCCCCAGAGCATTCGGCTCTTCCCACCCCCACCCCCGCCTGCCTTCAATTCCTCATAAAGCCTCTGGCCTTACACTGCTGTTTATCACCTAAGGCAAACTCTCTCTCTCTCCCCTCCACCCAATCCCATTTCTTTAAATCTCTAAACCACAAGGCAGTGTGCGAGCAACACCGTGGGTCAAAATATCAAAAGCTGGAGCTTTCTCCGGTTTCCTCGATAACACAAACCATAAAAGGAGGCAGTAGCATCAGCGCAGGCAGTTGCCCTGACCTTAGCTGGTGATGCTGCACGATGGTTCCCGGGCAGCCTGCACCCAGCCACACCGGCAGGTGATGGGACTGGCTGGGGCTCCAGCAGGTGTTAATGATGGAGAGGCAAGAGCAGAGGATGAATCTCACAACTGCAAGGAGGATGCAAGGACAGCATGGGATGGGTTTCATCCTGCAGACAGCACCAGAGAAACAGCCGCCTCACCCCACAACCCAGGTATCATTTCAGAAACTACGCCCCGTTCTGGTGTTCTCGAGGGCGAATGCATCAGAAACAGGAGGGAAAGAGGACGTGACCGTTCACAACAGCCCCATCCTTTTGGACAGCAAAGGTTGCAGAACGGCAGCAGAAGAAGTTCAGTACAAATCTGAAAATGACTGGCCTGCTCTCAGCTGTGCAGCTTGGCTACACAGCTCTCTCTCTCTCTCTCTCTCTCTCTCTCTCTCTCTCTCTTTCTCTCCCCCACCAACATAACAGTGGTTGTCCATTCCCATCCTCCAGCCCACTCCAACTCCCAAAAATCAAGTATACATTTACAACTTTTGTTTCCCAATGTTTGGGGCGCCATGCCCCTTAGTGTATTTTATATATACCCTTAGTGTATTTTTGAAAAGCAACAGCCACTCTAGAAGCTGGCATTTCTGCAGGCCTGTAATGTGCCCTGGGGTGCTGCTTTGTCTCTTTAGGCATTCAGCCCCTCTACTCTTTGCACTTAGAAAGTCTTGTCTCTAACAAGCCTCAGGAACGTGAGAATGAGGGCCTGAAACTGCCTGTCACCAAAACTTCAGAAAAAGTCCTTATGTTGACTGGCTCAATCCAAGCCCTGAATCTGAGTCTGCTGGCCTGGTCTTCCTGTAGTGACTACAGGGCCAGACTCAATAAAATGTGGGCCCCACAGAACATGTACATATCTCACACCTATGCAGTCAGTGTGCACACATGGCTGAATCACCTGCCCATAAAGCACACAAACGTGTAGAAGGGCACATCTAAACCACGGCCGGCAGCAGCACCTCCATGAAGGATGGGCTTCAGAGATGAAAGAGACTTGTCTCACGCGCGTCAGGCAAAGGCTGCCATTTTGAACAGCACTTTCCCTTCCATCAGAAGAAACACCCCAAAGACCAGACTTCTTTCCCACCAAAGGGCACGTCCGCCTCCTGTCCGCCCCTCCCTCCTGCCCCACTTGAGGGCATGAACCAGCCGTGCGGAAGGCATGGGGAGGGCAGCTGCTGCCCCATCTCACCTACGTCCTGTCAGCCTATGGACAGGCATTTCCACACAGCCTCTCTTATTTACGCACACGTGCAACGCGTCTAGGAGGAGAGAGCGCCTATCTCTGTGGTTATGCCTGCTTGTCTCCAGGATGAAAAAAAATACACAGCACAGTTACTCAAACACATGTAAATATCGCTCTAATCCCATTTGTTTGGCAGACCATATAAAGGCTAAGAAATGAAAAATGCACTCACACGCCCTCTGACACCCTGGCCCAGCGCATGGAGGGGAGCGCTCTCCCAGTGGCTGGCTCCTGGCTCCCTCGCCTCCCTCGCGCTTTGCTGCTAAGAAGATACTTAGAGCGCAGGGATTGCTCACAATCTGGCTGTGTGATCCACATACATGAGTTGTAATATGCCTGCTCCTATTTCGCTGCCTCTCCCTCTGCCTCTCCCCCCCCCCCGCCAGCCCATCTCTCTTGTTCTCATGTTCAGTGGTTATTTTAGCTTAATGCAATGACATCACACGGCTCCCTTCATTAGGCAGAGCCCTCGCCGTGCTGCGCGGCTCCCCTGATCACTTCCAAATGATGGGATTTAGGGAGGTCGGATATTTATTGCCGATCAGTCTTAACGTGGGACGCTCAGCTCCAGGGTGGCGGGGTGTGTGTGTTGGTGTGTCAATTTCTCTGCCCAAGGTGTACACAAGGGGGGGGGGCTGCACAGCGCGGGTGACAGCTGTGTTGTGGCTGTTTGTGTAAGCTGGCGGGGGGTGGGGAGAGAGAAGGCGAGAAAGTGAAAGGGGGGCTTTATTACACATTTTCATTTTTATACAGCAGGCTCGAATAGCTATAGGTATCTGCCCATAGCTCCAGCCTTTAATCGGTGGAGTTTTTATATCAAGTCTGAATGAGGAAACTCCAGTAGGCCCTGGGAGGGGATGGCGGGTGCAGGGGGGGAGAAACCTCACTTTTCAGCATCGCATAACAGCATCACAAAGCATCAGTATTAAAATATGCACAATATATTATTTGCTTTGATGATGGCAATAATAATATTTTTTAAAGTAGTTGTGGTGGTGGTGGTTGTTATTAATTGTTAAGCTGCTGCTGCTGCTGCTGCTACTAATACTAGTAGCAACAACAACACCCATTTTTCTTTTTATTTCCTGCACACACCCTTTTATGTTTTATCTTCTACCTTCTGGGCTTTTGGATATCTCCATCATTTTATCAAAAGCGGCAAATGCTAAAGGACCAGCAAAGGCCAAGCACTGGTTCAGCAGGAATGCTGAGGAGGAGGGAGAGAGATGTCATCAAATGAGCTTCCCATTATTATGGGCTGTGGTGGACTGGCTGGGTTCCTGGGACGCCAGAGAGCCCTGAAACCCTAAATAATCAGGTTGCCAAGAAGGCTAGCCTGGGGAGGGCGAGTCTGCTCCTGGAAAGACAGACACACGCCGGCGTTTCTCCTGCAAAAGGCTATGGCTTCATTCAAGTATTTTCCTTCAAAATCAGGCCAGCACAAATCCCCGCCTGCAGAATATATACTCTGTGCCCTCCCTCGATGGGCTAGGTAATCCCTTGAATTAAGATTTCTTCTTTTTCCTGAGGGTTTTTATTTAACTGTTCTTAATAAATGAGAGCATTTAGGCACGTTTTGTTCTGCAGCCCTTGCTGGGACCAAAATTGCTACATTTGCTGAAACGCCGTTCCAGATGGCGTGTCCCCCACCCAGCTCCCTCCCCAAAAGGGCTTTTCTGCTTCTGCTTCTGGCTGCCTCTCTTTCGCTGCTGCTTGGCTGGGACGGAGGGGCAGCCGCTGCGGGACCTGGACAGCTCCCTTGCAGAGCCACAAAGCCAGGCAGGAGGAGGCCTGGCTGGCTGGCTGGTTGGCTGGCTGTCGCAATGGAGCCCCTCCATACATTTGTAGCAGCAGCAGCGGCAGTCTCTGGACTTGAACCCCCTGCCCTCTCACCTCAGGGTCTGATATGACTCCTCTCTCTCTCTCTCTCTCTTCCCCCACAACTCCCTGCCCCCACTCTCTTTTCTTCCGGCTCCTCTATCAAGCAGTGATGTACTCAGGCTGGCTGTGAATAAATGTAAGTGACCCCCACCCAGCCACCCCCACTTCCCTGAGCCTTCTGCAACTGCTGGAGAGGGAGAGAGAGAGAATGAGAAAAAGAGAGAGGAGGAATGAGAGAGAAGAAAGTGAGGGAGAGAGAGAGCAAGCAAATGGCCCCGACTTCCTCCCAGGTAATTAAAGGGTCTGTTTTCAAGGTTGCGTGGGTAAAAGACAATTTGGCCTAATGAAGCATTGATCGGCCAGCACTAAAGGTAGAAAAAGAGATGCTGACTCTCATCCATTCAAAGGTACCTTTCACTGCTGTAAAGCAGAGAACCGGGGATTGTTCTGGCTCAGCTGTCATTGCCTATGACCTGCTTTAGGGGGGGAAAGATGAGAATTTGCTTTAAATTTATTTCGATTCTGTAATGGCGCCGAGGTATATTATATGTCAGGCTGGGTACGATTATTAATCAGTGGGAAATTATATTTGCACGTGTGCGTGTGTGTGCTCTTCTCTCCACCCCCTTCCCCTTTTCTTCCCCCTTTTCTGCTTCTACCGAATATTGCGTCCTTCATTATTCACATTAAGACCCCCACCAATCAGCTCTTCGGATGCTGAATGCGTGAGGTCAGTTATGGAGATGCAGGAAATTACTGCGGATTGGTGGGGACATTTTTGTCAATTTGTAAGCAAAAGCCGGCGTTATTGCAAGGTTTTCATCACTGTCGATTTGTGCCGGTACAAGATATCTCAAAACAAAACCCTCCAAGGCACTGATGGCGGACGAGGCAAAATATCTGAGCAGAAATCTTTAGGCGCCGATATTAATGTTCCGGCAATCAGAGAGAGGAAGTGTGTAATTTTTCCACTTGAGACCAATCCAGTTCTAAGCCAAAAGCCCTAAAACCTGCCTCCGGTGGCATTTAAGCCTCATCCCAGCCAGGTTCTGGAGCTGGCAGGCAGGCGGACAGCGGCCTCCGTACATTCTCCTTAGCTGCTGGCCACCCTGACCCCTCTGACCCCTGAATTATTTCATTCACCAAAGGACCAAGTGATCATAAATGGGGGAATGGGAGGAAAATGGGGTACAGCAAATTTGGGTGAGGGAGGCAGGAGGGGGACCTATACTGATTGCGGGACAAGCCGAATCTTCTCCAGCGAGCGTTTGCTACAAACCGGGCACTGCTGCCGGGTCTTGCGAGAGGCCCCTGGGCTCAACAATGGAGCGTCCCTTCAGAGCACCAAACACAAAGGGGATTTGCTCTCACGCTGTCCGCATTGTGCAGCTCCTCTCGGTCTAAACGGGGCCGCTTTTTGCCCTGATTAAGACGAGGAGGGGAAAGGGAAACCGAGCCCCGCATCTTTTCTTCTGCAATACAGATGCCGCGTTTCTCCCTCTCCCTCACGCACGGTGCAGTTGCCTGCTCTTTCTAAGGTGCCTTCTGCAGCCCATCCTCATCCCGACTGTTGCATTTCGTAGTCTCTTTAGGTGAGCATCACCCCTCTGCCACCCTAACACTAAAAAATAAATAAATAAAATGGAAGGGGGTTCAGAGGAGAGGGCAGGAAGGTGGACAAAGGACAGAGAAGCCAGCTAGGAAAGAGGCCGTGGGAGGCAGCTCACATACAACACATTTTGTCATGTGTGGGTCCTTTTCTTTTGGGAACAGTGCTGCTCTAACGTGTAGGATTTCACAGATGTGCAAAGTGCTGCTCTCTCTTCCTCCGTTGTCCCCCTCCCCATTCTAAGCATCCTTCAAAATGGCAAAACTGTGGCTCCCCCAATTGTGTCTGCACAAGGAGGAGATGTTGCCGGGAGGCCGGCGGAAGGCAAGCGGCTCCGAGCTCCCGGAACTGATGGAGACAAAGGCCACTTCCCTGTCACCTTCGCCCGGCTTTTCAAAAGAGCATCCCCCGAAACACAAAGCGTCAGCGGGAAATGGCAATTTTATGAATCCTAATCAATCAAAGGGCTTATTAACTCAATGTGAAGCCAGATTAAAATCTTTAATTATAAATCGTGCTGAAAGGAAAAACAAAATGTACTTATGGTACATTGAAAATTCCGGATATTAACATTGTTGTTATTATCTCTGGCAATATTAAATCCCCCCTCCCTCCCTGCCTTGCAACGGGCCCACCTTCCTCTTATTCCAAAGAACAAGACGGCAGAGCAAAACCTCATTTTTCTTTTCTTTTCTTTTCTCTCCCCCCTTCCTCCCAAGGCTTATTAAAATGTATTCTTTTCTATTGCACACCAGGCAGTTTGCAGGGAAGCTGGGGGTGGGGAGCAGGGGGGGCATTCAGGAAACCCCATTACAGCTGCACAGTGAGCGGCAAGAGGCCGAGGAGGCTCTGCTGCTTTATTAAGGGAGGCGAGTTAGAGTTACGGGGCTGGTGGGGTGGGTGGGGGTGATGCAATCAAATGTGAAGCATTTTCTGCTAATGAAAGAGGCATGCATGTCTGTGCAAGGGGGTGTGATTGGCAGGGCTGCAGATTGGGAGCCACAGGAAGGGCCTTACCTCAAAGCCACGGTGTGAGAAAAGGCAAGGGGTGCTATTTTCATCAGGCAGACATTTGGGAAATGACCACAGCAAATTTAATCACAGTTGGAACAGGGCGGGGGGTGGGGAGAGAGAGAGAGCACCAGAGTCGCATGTTTTATTTATTTGTTCAAAGTCACGGTCATCCTATTGTGTGTTCCTCTCTCATTCTGTCATTTCACACACACACACACACAAACACACCCCTCCTCCCTATTTCCATTGTTAACGCAAGGCACAGGAAAAAATATATATAACCCCCCTCCTTTTGGGGGGAAGACAATCCAAGAGAGGCCAAAGGTTTGGCCAGAGAGAGAGCAAAATGGGGGCTTTTCATATTCAAATCATAAAAGCAAAATGCATTCTACATTGTGATGCTAAAACCTGCATCTTTCATGCATCTGCTTGACAGGCTGCTTGCCTTGTTCCCTTGTCTTCATCCCCTCTCTGTTTTGTGCAATATAGCCTTTTTAGATGGAGGGGGGAACTGCCATCTAAGCCCCTTGCAAGGGTCTGATTTGCAGCGGGCGAGGAGGCATTCTTAGTGCTAATCAAAACAAATAGGAGAAAAGAAAACCCGGGGAGCTCACGGGAGGCAGCCTCCCCCCCCCCCCTCGCTTCCTTCTGTACATAGTTCCTGCTTCTGCGCTCCAGGTCTCCTCCTCCGATTTATTCCTAAAGCTGCCCCATGCCCTGAAATCTGTTGTCAATGTACTGCTCTCTGCTGAAGCCCGGTGGAGGCACACAGTCGCCAGGAAGGCAAGTGGATGTGGGCCTGGGGAGGGTGAACTGGCCCTGTGTGTGGCTTCTTTCCCCATCCCACCCCACGCCTAGAAAATATGTCATAACACATTTTAATATTTTCCTAATTGTTTGAGAATTGCTTCCAATCCTCACCCTGTAAAAAAACAACAACCAACAACCTGGTTTAGGACCAAATTTGAGACTATCACTAGTTTGGGCTATTTTCTTGCCTGTGTACTGCAATCCACCTGAAATGTGCACTTTGTCCCTTGCCCAGGATAGGTCATGCTGTCTGCTGAAGGCAGGCAAAGCACCTGCACCCATTGGGGTCCCTCTATAGGGTCGCAAGCACCTGTTTCACATAAGCAGCAAAGATGTAGGAATTGTGGCAGCAGTGGGAGGGAGAGGCTTTTATATTGCAAAGCCAGCACAATTGCATACTTTAGTTCCCTGGTCTTTAAATGACAGGCAGACCCATATTCAAGTGGACCCTTGTATGCTTCATTCATAAGAGAAGGAATTTCATATTCATAAGAGAAAAATGCAGGTTGCTAACAACTGATCAGATCCTCTCCCCCCTCCACTTCAAGATACATGGCATATACTTTACAACCCCCCCCCCACTCCAATGCACCCCATTCTGTAAAAACTTTAATTGCACCAACTCTTTTGAAGAAGAAAATGCAGGACACCTAATCTAGAAAGCAACCTAGAAGGAAGTAAAAGCTCCTTCCAACCATCTTTCAGGAGGGAAAATCCTTTTGTGTCTAAACTTGGTTTATCTTTGCTTTCCAATACTTTAGAACTAGCTGGTTAGATGGCAGATAGATAATAGACAGACACATGCCACCACTGTATTTCTATATTTAAAAATCCATTTAATTGAGTTCTAAATAATTATCCTATTTAAGCATTTTCTAAACATATTTAGGAAAATTTGTAACAGATTTGTGTACAGCTAAATTAATATATTGGAACCTTAAGAAAGGAATCAAATATTTAAACCATGCATATATCTCTGGGAGATCCCACACATATTCAAACCAATTCATATATGGAACATTTGCTAAAATACTAGCTTAAATATCAAAATTATTTGGCTCTTTTTCTCTGCAATTTATTTCCACGTTTTTTCCTCATAGGATGTTGGGTTTAGAAACATGTTTGATGCCTGTCAGCATATTTAAAACAAGGCTTCCATGCAGTTATTTTTCTTAAACTTTATTTCATAATATATACATTTTTTAGAGAAAACTGTTTCAATTATCTCTTGAAATCCCTTGCCAAGAAGGGATTACATTTTTGTATGAATTTTACCCAAAATATTAAATGTGCAGGATCAGCAGAGAGAGGAGAACAGAGGAGGGAAATATTCTATTTTCAAATTTAGGTGCAAAAAACAAAATAGAAAATAAATACTGTGCAACAAAAATATTCAAGAGAGAATTGATACAGCTATCTGACAATTAATAATATTTGTATGAGAAATGAAATTATTATTACAGTGTGGAATAGCAAGGAACAAACTTACAGGTATACGCTTTGAACAGTTCTCCATAAGGAAACAGCTGCTCCTATCCTGGTGGGGGAAAGGAAAATACTTCAAATGTAATTTCTTAAAGAAGGAGGGAAAGGGGGGGAACAAAAAATAACTATTTTTTATGGGGGAAATTTAAATGCACTGTTAAAAGGTAATAATAAAATGTGATTATTATTATTAGTAGTAGTTGTTGTAGTTGTAGTGTGTACTGCTTCAATACCTCCTGCTACACCTTTTCTGCTTTACACACACACAACACACATATTCAGATGAGCAGCCGAAGGAACACACACACACACACCCCAGCCGTTCCAGGGGACAAAAGGGGGAACAGCCGAGTGAGTGCCGCCAAACAGTTTAATCTGGATTAATCTTGCACTACATTGACTCCCTAAACCTCACATTTTCGTTATGCAAAAGCCAATTGGATTTGCCTGCCCTCGGGCTCCTTCGGTCTGGAGTCTCCAGGTTCAGACCCAACCATTTATCTTGATCGTTTCCAAGCTACTTGGACAGAAGGAGCGGGAGGGGGGGCGGAGGGGGGAGGCGATTGTTTCGTTTGTTGTCAGAGGGCATTGATCCGCCCTTCTGTCTGCTGGTCACCGAGGGGAGGGTAGCCCCCGGAGGAGCCCTTCCAGGCTCGGCCAGGTCAGCAAGAGAGAGAGAGAGTCCTATTGAGCCATGACCCAAATGAGCGCTCATTGAAGGAAACGGGGATTGGCGTCGGGATCGTTCGGAGACACCCTCCGTAACACTTAAACAAGTCCACTCTGTTAATGCCGGGTCACCAGGGACCCATCAAGACCTCTCTCCTGACCATTAGACCCTTTGATGGAGTGGACGATAAACTTCCCAGGACAGCTCGGACACTGGACTTGAACGTGGCTGCAGGACGAGGCCTGCCTGGGATGGCACAGATGGCTGCTGACTGCCCCCTGCCCCGGTGGGGGGGGGTGACTATATGTCTCGGGACTGGAGATTAGGCAGAGCCAAAGCAAAGCCACGTGGCTGGCACAGGCCCCCTGGAAATCAAGGCTGCAAACGCAGCCAAATTCCAGAGGCTGCCGGCTCCCCCCCCCCCCCAACAACTGCCTTTGCCGTAGCAATCTCCGTTCCCCCAGCCAGATCCAAGGCCGGGCATTTGGGTATCTTTTGACTGCTGTTGCTTCTATTCTGCGTGAAGGGAGGAGGAGGAAGGCAAATTCTTTCTCTTTCAGAGGAAAATAATAATAATAAATCTGAGACCCATCAACTGGTTTGGGGGACACGATAATGTCAAGGCAGTGCCTAAGAGAGAATTAGTTAAAATGTTAAAATCCTAATTGTTACAATTACAAAAGGTGACGTTTATAGCAGTTGGCACACCAGAACAAATACAATACTCTAATTAGACCAAAATAATAATAAAAATGCAGCAGGGACTATCTGACCGTTTTGGTGTTTTAATCCATGTACTGATATATTAGTATTTGCGCAGATTCTTCCCAGGTGCTCACTAAGATTTGCTGTTTCAATTTTTCCACAAGCCAAAAGGATGCTACTTTTTTTTTTTGCAGAGTACTTGCTTGAATTATCAAGCTTTTATCCTAGTTTTACCACCTTGCCTCCTCCTCTCTGGAGAATTGACTGATTCTGTGTTAATACAGGAAATGACACCAAATTTTGCAGAGACCACACTAGGAGAAATTGTCATTTCTTGCAAAGCTCTTCTGAAACATTTCCCCTCAAAGTAATGAATATTACATTGATTTGCAACGAATATTTAAGTAATTAGCAGAAACAGTCACTAATAAATGGCTAAGGAATTTGGCAAAATTCACTGGAAAATGAATCTGGCCTTTATTTAAAATATTTCATGAATAAATAGCTGCAGGATATTATTTTTCACCTAGCATGTAACTAATGGTGGCACGGCAAAAGAAAATGTCAGAATAATTCTGATTATTTAAACATCCCTCTCCCAGTCAAACCTGAAGAGCTTTTGACTGAAGAAACAGCCGTGTCCTCACTAAGGCAGCTTGTAACCTTTCCAACTTGTTCAAATTTAGGCTGTTTTAAATGAGCCACTTTCAGCGTGACACAATGGTGCCTCTCCCCCCTTTTGTGTGCTGAATGCACCGTGGTTACTCAGCGATGACAAGGAAATGGCATTTCCCCAGAATTCAAAACATGCAATATTTTGTTACTGGGGAAATGTTAACACCTCTTCCTCCCCCATCCCAAACCCAGCACACCCGACTGCAACGCTCTGGTCAGTTGTACGACAGTCACATTTGTGACAAGCCCCCCACCCCACAAAAAAACCCATTCCTGTCTCATTTAGTGATTCTCCCCCTCCCAATTTACATTGGGTTAGTTGCGCTTCGTAGCCCTTGGAATCAACGGTGCTGTAAATTGTGGTCAACTTATCCCCCACTTTTCAATGAGACCAAAGTTCATCTAACTCAGCCTCGATCCAAATCATTATTTTCGGCATTTTCGCCAGAGCTCCCTCCTCCTAAGCCACGGGTCAAGTTGCAATGACGAAAACAAGCAGAAAACCGCTGGACACCAGCAAGTCACCCCCCTCCCCCAGTGACAGCAGCCGGGTTTTTCCACGAATCTTTTGCATTTCCTTGATTTAAATGCAATTTTTCAGAGCCTGAGAGCTGCCTCTCCTCAGCATGGGAACTCTGCCTCGCTGAATGAAAGGAAGAAAGGCTCAACCCCCCCCCCCCGGTCCACTGAACACTCAGAAACAAACGCACAGGCTGCCGTAACCATGTGCTTGGCAGACGTGTGGGGGTATCACACCGCAAGAGTGTGTGGCTATTAAAGTGCTCGGAAGGGAAGGTGTTGCCTTTCCCTGCCCTGTGGAGAGGGCTGTGGCTTTCCAAGGAATGCACCCCCAGCGGAAAGAAACCTTTCATGCCTGCCATTCAAGTTCCAGCACTTTGCAAAGTGATCTCTCTCACTTTCGCAAATGTCTCGAACCAAGAATCTGGTAATGCCTCTTCGATGGCATCATCACTTCCGACGCTTTTATCCTGCAATGCGAATGATAATCAGGCTGATAGGCAAAGCACCCCCTAATCCCGCCCTCTCCCCAGCGAATTGTTCCTCTGGGCTAATGTATTCCCATGGCTGATGTCTGTCTGTCTCTCTGTGTACCCATGCAGCCTTTTGCAGAGAGAACAGGTGATTAAGAACTTTATCATACGAAAAGGAAAAGCCAGAGGCAGGCGGAGCGCGCGCGGGGCGGGGGCGATCAGGAACAGAAAGAACAAACGCAGCCCCACTAGATCGGAAGTCCCTTTTGTAAAGTCATCTCTTTGTAGGGTAAAATCCGGCAACCTCAGCGATCCAACAAGCTGTGACTCTGCAGCAGGACCACCCCCCCCAAACAACCTCTCCCGCTTTTGTACATTGCAGTTCCCTATGATGTCCAAGGAACTGCACAGCAGGAGATAATACAGATAAATCTTTAAATCGAGCAATCATTAACAGAGTACAAAGTTGCTACCACTGTATTTGTCACTGTTTAGAGAGAGATTTTTTTTGCCTAAAAGCACATTTTACACCCTGAAATATACCTTGGCATAACAAACCTGAAGGATTCATTCACAACAAATAATGGAAATTTTCTCTTCTTAGAGTAAAAATATAAAATATATATTGCCAGATTTTCTTAAGTGCATTACTATTTAAAATGTTCATAAGTTGCCTACTCTCCAAAATGAAAGTGACTTTAACATATACCCCCATACAGGTATATAAAATCTATGCACTGTGTCCCCCTGAAGATGTGCCAGGCAGATAGGCAGAATTTGTCCAAGTGGCACAGGTGGCACTTACAAATGCCCTCATCCTGCAGCCCCGTTTCAGGCCCCTGGAACAAGCTTCAAGCCAAAGCACCTTCTTGAACTCTGGGAACTTTGTGGCAGGGATCAGGTACAGAGGGTAAATAGTACAATGGGATTGTGTACATTTGAGCTCATTTCTGGAAGTGGCTTTTTCCTGAGATTTATTAGCACTTGTGGAAACTGGGCATTTTCTGTTTTGTTTCATTGCTTGTCACATCTCTTTCGCTCCCAACATAATGCACTTTGAGTGCTCTGATAGCACACAGAACACTGCCAAACCAATGCAAGAAAAACTCTCTTTGCAATCTGAGTGAATTTCGGAAAGGCTTTTAGTCACGCTTACACATACAACTGCACCAGGTTCTGCAAGGTGACACTAGACAATCATTTAAGATAGCCTTTCCCAACCTGGTTCCTTCCAGAGATTTTGGACTACAAACTCCAGCACCCCAAAACAGAATGACCATATGATGCTGGGTTGGGGAAAGTTGCTTTCAGGCACCCTGGAGTAGGTAATGTGCGACTGCTTAAATGTCAGGCATGGAAAAAGCTACATCTGAGTTTAGAAATAACACAGAGAAAAGTAATATTACTTTCTGTAATGAAGAAAAATGGAAATCCTAAATGTTGCATAAATGCATATTTAAGAACCTTATTTGGGAAAGTGACAAAGGGCTGCCCTCCTAGCAAAGATTATTATTATTAAATAAACCTGCTCAAAGAGGCATTTCTCCAGCCTGCATCCAGCAGCAGCCCTGAGCCCCCAATGGTCTTTTTTGCCACACCCAGGACTGCTCTAACTATCCTTCTCCGCAAAGCTTTCAAGGGTTTTCAAAACCACTGCAAAGCACATCCCAGGTTTCTTGGTCCTCTGCCATCGTCCTGAGGCAGATTAAGGCACTCTGTAGCTTCTAAGTGCTAGTGAAACACTCATTTGCTAATTGAGATGGGATTCCTTGAAGATCAACCATTGTTTCACATGGTTAGAAAAGAAAAAGATGAGTACTTTTAATTATAGGCCTAGTCAAGGTTTTCCTATATGTTATGGATAAATCTAGCTTGGAAAATACTCAGCCCTTTACAGAATTCTCCTACAAATGCACGAGTGAGCCTCAATTTGCTTCCTAAATATCCAGCTCATACAAATACGTATGATTCAAATGGCTGTGACATGGCTGTAAACAGAAATGAATTCCACTTTTCAAAGCCCTTGCAAGTGTGAGGCACAAGCAGATCCGAGTGACCTTGCACCACCCCCGCCTTAGCGCACGCGCTCCATTAACCCCCTGTCTGCTGAGAACTGGAAGCAGAAATTAAGGACCCCACTGGGTGATTGATGCACTTCAGAGTAAAGGGCCATCACAGGCAGCCTCAAGGCAGACTCTCCTCACGAACAACATCACAAGACCAGAGGACATGGTCTTTGGCTACTATGGTATAACAGGAGCTCTTCCTTAGAATGTTTGGACTCAGAAATCTGTAACTGACTGATTCAGGAGGTCTAGTTTTTACATCTGGGAAATGGACAGCAAACCAAGCATCTCAGAGTTTCCCAGAGTACCTCTCAGGTATTCCAGAGGCTAGGGATGGAGAAGGATTCTGGGGGGAAAGACTCATTACTGGAAGGGTGGCAACAAAGAGGTGCTGTAGGGCCGGATTGTGCTCAACTGCCTCCTGGGTATTCTGGGACAGCGCAAGCTCTCCTCAGTCGAGCTGATATGCTGCCTTGTGGCAAGTGTTTGGGATTAAAACTAACAAAGATGGCTGCAAAGCAAAGCTGTAGCCGGGCCTGTATCTTTACCCGGCTGACTGGAAGCAGAAGCAGCTGAAGGGAAGGAAATGCAGGCAGGCAAGAGGGAGTTAAGTAAATAATTTTTTTTTCCTTTTCTTTGTCGATATGTTTAGTTCTCTTCCTGCCAAGACTCATTTCACTCTGCTATCTTGTGAGAGACACATATGGTGCGGTGAAATTGCCATCCGAGAAAGCATGCCCCAGCCTGTTGAGACATCATCAAATAAGATTAAAGCAAAGCAAAAATAAAAAGATAGAACGATTCCCCCTCCCTTTTTTTTTTCTTTTTTGCAGCAAACATCTGATGAAAGTCAGTAAGGTACTTGAATGCTTCTAAAGGTTTTGTGGCTATTTCTTTACTTTGCCTGGTTAACAAAAAGGCAGAACAGGACTGGCCAATCTCCCCCTTTTACTTCTTCAAGTTAACAAAAAAAGTGCTTAATAGTATTGCTTTCAATTCTCCTCTGATAAATAGCACTTAAATGCACCAAAAACAGCTCTATTTCTCTATCGCTCCCTTCCTTTCCCGCTTCTGTCTTGGAGTATAATGTGGAAAGCCTTTGGGTGCCAGTGTGCCATCCTCCCTCTGCAAAAGACAGCACCAGTTTTTAAAGGTTTTTTTTTAAAGGCTATGGCTGTAATATCTGCTCTCTAGGGGTCCAGAGCACCTCATAGGGATTTTAACTTGCTGCAGCTGTAAGGTGTATCAAAATTTTCTATTTTTGCTTTATGGTTAAAATATATTAATAAATAACAGCCCAGTGATGACAAGCAGGCCAGGAAAAAAAGGGGGGGTTGTAATATCAACATTAAGACTGCTTAGCAGTGGCGATGTCTGTCAAGTACCAAAGCCTTAGAGCCATCTCCACATTTTGATTTATAACTTCCTTTAGAAATTTCCAATTTACCTATTTAACCCCCTAAGGAATGCTAAGAGTATGAACCCCCCTGCTGGCATGGGCCTTAGTACATGTGTACCCCTTTTACTTCCCTGTTAGCAACCCTGGCCTCCACCTTCTCGTGTGAACAGCAAATAATGGAATACAGTGGTACCTGGGTTAAGTACTTAATTCGTTCCGGAGGTCCATTCTTAACCTAAAACTGTTCTTAACCTGAAGCACCACTTTAGCTAATGGGGCCTCCTGCTGCCACCGCGCTGCCGGAGCACAATTTCTGTTCTCATCCTGAAGCAAAGTTTGTCACCCGAGGTAATATTTCTGGGTTAGCGGAGTCTGTAACCTAAAGCGTATGTAACCTGAAGCGTATGTAACCTGAGGTACCACTGTAATTGTGACTATCAAAACCGAAACAACACAGGGGTACAGGTGCTCATGCGGCAATTGCACACGCAGAAAATTCAGATCAGAACAAACACAACTAGAAGACCATAAAAACAAATTTCATGGAGCTTAGAGCCAATTGCTTCAATAGCCTTGAGCAAGAATTAGAGGAGAGACCCAAAGAAAGAAAAGCCAGAGGAATATCCCCTGGGCCTAGACCCATGGATATGTAACAGGGGCTCGTGTGATATCATCACAGCATTAACTTCTCTCCCTCCTGACCATGCCTGAAGTTGAGACTCAAAATACAAGTTATCTTCAGTTACTTCCAAGGGCCTATTGTGGAGCTCTCCACCGGTGGGACTTTTGCCTGCCTGCCATCCATTTTTCTGCCTTCCCCAGACTGTCCGAAAGCGGAGAGAATATGTGATTATTGTTCTCCAGAGAGGTGGAGGAAAGGTGTTTCAAAAAGTGACTTCATCCATATGTAAGCAGATGGTTTGTCTGGAGAGAATGAGAATGCAAACCTTACTCACTGGCGCATGCACACACAAACACACACATGCCCTTGGAGAGGCTGCTTGTTTTAAGTGGGCCCTTTTGCTTTCTGAATTGGTGGTGGAGATGTGTGTTATGTGTTGAAGAAAGCATGATGTACTCACACACCTCCTATTATGAATTACTGCACTTGATAATTACAGTAGGAAAGTGATCATCTGAGCATAGAGTTAATTTCAAAAGCCTCCTGTCAAATGTAGTTGGCTGAAGAGAACATATTTCTCATTTCATGGGAAGCCGACAATATAGCTCTTGTTGTTTCAGAATTTCATAGTTAATATCTTCAGCTTCTCTCGGAAGAGTCTCGCGTTATTTCAATTGCAAATTGAGTGTGTGGGGGGAGAGTGGGAAATAGGTTGTGGTGAAAAGGTGTAAAAAGGAAGAAAAGTTGGGCTGAACTTGAAGGAAAGAAACTCTAAAACTACCCATCTGTTTTCACAGTGATGTGATTTTGATAGAGCCAAGTCACATCCACCTGGCTACCCCATGCAATGGTTAGGAATTGGTTGTGGACAGTGCTTTTTTCGGGGGGGGGGGGACACAGGGGTATGCATACCCCTAATCATTTTATGAACTTTTGTCCATTTACTGTATTTATTTTTCCTGATTTGAACTATACAATGGTGATTTTCTTGAGTCAAAATGAGACTATCCCTAAACATTTTTTTAAAAGAAAAAAAGCACTGGTTGTGGATATTCCCACACTGAAAAGAAAACATGAATTTGCACTGAATCTGAATTTTTTGTTTTGTTTTTTAATCTGAATCAATTTTTTTGGCTCAGTCCCAAACATTTGGGTTTTGTATCATGGACGCTTTAAATTATTTGACCCACAAATAGGTTTTTGTATTGAAAAGGGTGTTTGGTGCCTTCTCCTTAACTATTACGAGGCAGCCCTGTTTAGGAAAGTTTTAATGTCTGATGCTGTATTGTTTTTAATATTTGGTGGGAAGCTGCCCAGAGTGGCTGGGGAAACACAGCCAGATGGGCGGGGTATAAATATATATTATTATTATTATTATTATTATTATTATTATAGCATCTCTCTAGGCAGAGCCTACAAAAGACTCATTTCACTGTGGATTTGTGGATTTAGGCGTACCTCCTCTCAGGCAAGGCAATCTCCTTCAGTGAAATGGGGTGAAGGAGAAGGTTTTCTGGACAACAGCAAAGGAGAAAATGTTTGGTGAAGGGTGGAGGCCAACGCAAAGGGAGCTGGGGGAAAATAGAGCTATCTAAAATATGAACCTGTTGTAGGCTAAATCCACCTAAATGTCACATGTACAAATCAGACCAATGGTGTTAACGGGGGTGAGGGTGGGCAGGCAGGAGGGAATCTAACCCAGGTGGTTCTGTAGTTTGGGAACAGAGTTAGGGAGAATATATGCTGCTGATTAAGTTCCAAAAAATGGGGAGGGAAGCATAGCAAAAATATAAATCTATCACTATGGGCAGTAAATGGAAAGGGGTGCGTCAGAAGGGGGTGGGGTAGCAGAAGCAGCCTGCCACCAGGAAAAGGTGAAGGAGAAGAAGGGGGGTGGAGAAAGAAAGAAAGCCGACCTCTGGCGCAATAATGGGGTGCAAACGTCTAAATCTCTCACATTTTATGGGCAACGTCTAATGCTTCTACCCCCTGCCATTATGACATTTCCACTGGCTCTGATCTTTATTTTCAGTTTTATTGCCCACTGAGTAACAGGTTTCTCCAAGAGTGAAAGAAAGAAAGCAGACTCCTCTAGGAAGCTGGGCAGTTGGAACTCAGGCAGCTCCCATCTCCGTCCTCTTGCTGGAGGGACAATTTCCCAGGCTCCATGTGGAACTCCAGCTAGGATCAGGCCCAAACAACCCTTGAGAGGGACAAGGCCAGGTCTTCAAGTGCAGGTTGAAAGCAGGTGTGTATGTTTTTGGGTGGGAGAGTGCTGTTTAAAGGGCCAGGGGGTGGGGGTTCAGACCCATATTTTCATCTCATCCATTTCTGTCCCCAGTCCTGCTCTCTGGGAACTTTTCTCCCAGCTAGACCCACTTCTGGTATTTCAGCTGAGATGCAAAGGGCCATGGGGCCAAAGTACTGTGAGCAGCAGGACAAAGTGCTTTGAGAGAGGACAGAGCAGCGGGCCTCTCTCCCATGCTGTTTGGCCCTCAGTGATGTCTTTGGCCTTGCTTGCCTGTGTCTGTGTATGCTACAAGGAAGCAAGAGTGGCTGAGGGAGGTACAATGCAGCCAAAGGGAAGAGCTCTCAAGACCCACTCATTTTAATCAGAGAAAGAAGTTCATGCACCTTCAGTGCATCACCATGTGTTACTTGTACAAGCCACCATGTGATCCTGGGAGCCTTAAAGCAGTTATTCCTTCAGTCAGAGTTTGTGATGCATATCTAAAGCCTGAAACTGGCCAGAATGCTCATCTGCATTACAAATGGCTGTCTTGTGCTTTCGTTTCTCCTTTTTAAGCACCATACAGAAGGAAGGAAGGAAGGAAGGAAGGAGCTTAAAAGTGATCTGAAATGCTCAAAAATGTGGAGAAAGTGTCAAGAATCTCTGTGGCCACAGCTGTCCCTCCTGCAGGAGGGGGTAGGAGGAACAACGGTGCAAAAGTTGCCTCACTGGATAGACATCTGGATCCCATTAGCTTACAAACCAGAGCATCCGCAAACTTGTCAGCTGAAACCCACAACAAAGCCTGGGGAGGCGATTTGCCTTCTGACAGGAACCCGGCTGCTCTGTTTTACAAGGCAAATATTATCTGTTCTCATTTCCAGGGCGCCACATTATTAAAAGCTGGATGTAATCTAAGAAATTAAAAAGGGCTTGTTTCATTTGACATTTCATCTCTTGAATTCCCCAGAGAAAGAAAAGCCCAATATGAGCCTGGGTCTTGCTTGTCAAGAATTGTCTTTTCACTTGTGAATCTGTTCTCCTCTGATCTGCCTTGTCTGGCAGCCAATCGCAGCACAGGGAAATGCACCTCCCTGGAGCTTGCGAGCCACACCCTCCCAGGGGCTGCAGCAGGAGGGAGCCTTTGCTCACCACCCAAAGGGAAGAGGGTTTTTGTTTTGTTTTTACATAGAGGATATAGATTGCTTGCCTGCGAGGACACGCTGTGCAGTGGGCCAAATTCAAGCTAGAAATAGTTATGAGCATCCATAACTACGCTTCTGGATCAGGATGAGGCGCCTGCTTTCCAATGATGCACCTGGAAGATCACAAGCCTGTTTGTCACCAGCATCTGGTATTCACAGATAGACTGTCTCTGGACACGGAAGACCGTCCATGAAAAGCTTATTATTGGCTGCATCCCATCGGATTATTCCTGAATCCTGAACCAAGCTGGCTTGTGTGCTATCTTGAAATCCCACAAGTCGGGGCAAGGCTGCCAGATTATGCACCCCTCCCAGTCCCTTGCACCCTTGGAGCCCCACTGGGCACTCCTCTCGCACTTCTAGCAGCTGCAATGGCACATGCCAGCAACTGGGTTTCTCCAACGAGGTACCCAGAGGAGCCTGCATGCCTCGGCCAGCAGCCCAGGATCAGTGGAGGAGTGGCCTCGGGAGCATGCAGAGGGGCAGGCTCCCAGCTACTCCAAGCCAGAGTGGAGAGGTGCAATTTTTGCACCCCTCCTGGGCCCATGCTCTTGGCAGGGGCCAGCCTGACCAACCACCAACCCCTGGCTGGGGGCTGACCCTTGGCCCCTTTCTTGAGACAATGAGACTGACCTCCCCTACCTCCCCTTATTGTCTATTTGTGGTTTCAACAGCTGTCAAATGGCTTAAGGCGGCACATCGCTCTTGAGCACTGTTTTGGTTCATTTGCAAAGATGAGGGGCGGGTTTTTATTCAAACCGGGGCAGACTGTGAATGGTTCTCTACATAGTAAAGTCAACTTGGAAGAGCTTGACTGGGTAAAAAAAAAAAAAGGACTGAGGCTGTTTCCCTACTAAGGCATCCATGGGTAGCTGTTTTTGTCTCTGTACTTGTGTGTCTTAGTCCACACACTTTCAATTTTATTCCTCCAAAATCTGTATTGATGTTTCCCGTCCACAGGAGTGGGCGCCGCTTGATGAGATGTAGTCTTGCTGCTTTCTGTCCCCCCCCCCTCATCCACCATAAATTCCAGTAAGCTGAGGTCTGTTGTGGGCATGCATGCAAGTGTTTGTTTATCTATGCATGCGAACCTTTAAAAATAATAAATGGTTCCAAATAAAAGTTTTTCAGTCTACTAGATTTGCAGAAAAGAAAAGTGAATAATAACAAAAATACTTGTGCTTCAGAAACCTGAGGTCCATTATGGGCAGGCAAGCAGGCATTTGTTTACCTGTGCATGCACACCTTTAAAAAAAATTAAAACCAGGTTTTTTGATATACCAGATTATATATGTGTGTTAGAGAGAGAGAGATTCCAAGCCAGTCAAGGTTTTGGAATTGCTAACACGAGAGGCTGCTGCTTCCTTTCCTGCCTATTTCCCTTCTCACTTCCTGTACCTGCAAGGACACACTTTATTTTTATTTTGAATACAGCTGCCTTGTGCAAGAGCAATTTTGTGCAGAACTGCTTTTAAAATTGGCACACTGCAAATGTGGCTTCAACAATGAACAGCAGAAAAAACCATTTTGGCTGCTGGAAACAAAATGGAAATAGGAGTTGTGGCAGTAGACGGCACCCAGTGAAACCCTGCCACACATGGGGGAAGGGTGATCACCCACACAATGCGCTCCACAGTCAGGTAACATGCAGTTTTATATTGGATTTTCTTCCTTTATCAGATCAAAAAAAAACACTGCATTTCGTGGGGGCTGAGGAGAATGCCACAAAAAAAATAAACACACAAGTAGCTCCAAATCCACATTAAACTCCAGTGTGGATGAGCTGCAAGTTGTTTAAATTGGCTGAGTCCTGCAGCTTGGGATTCAAAGTGGGTGGTCAGGGGAAAAGGTCTCTCCTTTGGTTCTACGACCAAAATTCCCAGCTGAAAGCTCCTCTACAATGTAGCTATACAATGAGCACGTCAGAGGTTTGTGCCACATTGAAGCAGCGGTGCAGGCACTACTGTAGCAAGTGGCCAAACCTTGGGGAGCAACAGGGCGAGTCCTCCAAACTGAACCCCCAGAATCCAGAGACTCAAGTCAGAAGGAAAAGCAAAATGTCCACTCAAAGCCATCCAAATTGTGAAGTGAGGGTGGGGATTGTTCAGCCAAGAGAAAGAGGGAGGGAGGGAGGGAGAGAGGGCAATAGAGAGGCTCCTGTTTGACATTCCTGCAGGCCTATTTATTAGTGGTGAAATACAAACCATGTTATCAAGAATCTCGAGGAAATGGATTGATGTTAAGTGATACTTCAGAATCCACCCCCTAGCAAAGCTGCTACACCATTGCAGGCAGATAAGTGGAAAATCCTTCCTGCAGACGGCGGAGATGCTGTAAAGCCTTTGGATGCATTTCTGCGGCAAAATACCAAGCAGCCTTGGGTACCTTGGGGGGTTGGGGAGGAGACAAAGTACACGAAGACTGCAGAGGAATGTTACGAAATCAAGCTAATAATCTTGAAATGTCATAACATGGTGTTCAAAGTCACTCTCGATGTTATGAATCTCTGCCTTTTATGGAACACTCATTGCTCTTGAATGGACCTCCTACAGAGGTGAGGGGTTCAGGAAGAATGATATTCGCTTGATTCATAATCCAGCGGCAACACAGGTGCAACCTAGAGCTCCTCCCTGGCATAAGCAGGTAATGTTTTTGGGTCCAAAAAGGAGGTCCTTGAGCTTGCAACACAAAGACCATTGGAGCTGCTAGGGTGGCCTTTGGCAAAACCACACCTGCATCACAACTTTGGAGGTATCTGTTCTCTGCAGTGGGACCTCTGCTAACAGTGGCACCTTGGCTGGCCCAGGCCCCTTCTGTCGGCTGCCTTCCACATAGTTGGGCTGCTGTTCATCCCCCTGCTGAAAAGCCGCCACCCCCCCCCCCCATGTCACAGCCCTGATCCATGTGACACCTGGGAGAAAGCCCTGGAAACAGAGCTCCCCACAGTGGGCAGGAAGCACAAGCACCCCCTAAGACAAGGGTAGGCAACCTAAGGCCAGGAGGCCAGATGCGGTCTAATCATCTTCTCAATCTGGCCCACGGACGATCCGGGAATCTGTGTGTTTTTACATGAGTAGAATGTGTGCTTTTATTTAAAATGCATCTCTGGGTTATTTGTGGGGCCAGGAATTTGTTCATATTTTTTTCAAAATATAGTCCACCACATGGTGGGCCGGCCCATGGCTGAAAAATATTGCTGACCCCTGCCCTAAGCAAACACCCCACATCCCACCACACAGTGTATGCAATTTTTTATTTTTATTTTTTGAAAAATGTGCTGCTGTACGGAAGGCCAGGGTCTCTGAGACAGACATGCAAGAATGTGCATCTATTGCTTTCTATATCAGGAAAACCATCTAAAAATTAAATGTAGGGAATGGGAAAGGAGGGAAAAACCCCCAGGATCCGTTATGGCTTCCAAAAATCACACCCCTTTGGAAATCAGGAAAATGTGCCTGGAATCCTGAGAATCCCTGCCTGAAAAGTGGTGGTTTTTTGGGGGGTGGGGTGGAGCTGGGAAGAGATAACTAAATTCCATTATGTTCCTTTCCTTCGAAAACCATGTATACAACTCAACTAACACGCATTAGAAACATCCCTCTCTGCCTTTGATCCTTTCTCATCCTGGCTGTGTGGAGCTCAGTCTTCCTTCGGTTGCTCCTTTGTGCCTTTGGAAGGGCCGTGGGGGGCGGGAGTGGCTGCTCCGCTGGTTAGCTGGGGAGGCTCAAAGCCCGAGCAGGACTGAGATGCAACAAATAGCTTGGACCGAAATGCATGTTCTCCCCCACCCAGACACCCCAGACATTCAGCTGGGGGGGGGGGCTGAGGTGGGCTGAGGACAAACATCCCACCCCCACAATAAAAGTAACGTTTAAATGAAGATGCCATCTCACAGAAGAGCTCTGCTGATGGCGGATGTCTATTCATGGGAGGGTCCCCTGCTGGGGGGGGGGGGCTCGTACACACTCTCCCCCGCTTCCCCCCACGCAGGCAACCAAGTGGCTTGCCTTTGCAAGGCCTGGGTCCTCGGCAGGATGCTTCCACTTTCAGACCTATCAAAGGAATCTCCGAACAAATTACATGGTGAATTAGAGTCCCTGCTCTGCCTCCCCCCTCTCCCGCCGCCCGCTTCCCGTTCTGCACGGACAGCAGCCGCGGAGCACCCGGGAAATCCTGCCAGATAAGCAGATTACGGACGGGCAGGTGCCAAGAGGCGACTCTTGAATTTCACAGCCCAACTTCTGAGGCGAGATCAGTTCATCTCTCTCTAAGATGGGTCACAGGCGGACCAGGCTGTTTTAATTAACGCGCCGATTCGCGAGCGGAACAAACCGCGGAGCAGCCCGCGCGCGCGGAGGAAGGCTCCAGCGCCTCTCCCTGCAACAGCCTGGGGGGGGGGGCGGCGTGGAGGGGAGGGCGCTGCTGTGGGGCTTTTCACAGAAGCCTTCCCTGTGGGCTGCTTTCCGGCAGCTCATCGGGTTGCTGGCGATGACCTGAATAACAAAGCCAGAGAGAAAGGACAAAACGCGGAAAACAAATTAGCATTTTTAAAATAAAAGGGGGTGGGGGGAAAGAGCCTGGCTTTTAATCCTATTAAGATCGGGGCTTCTTCCCTTTCTAGGTTCTCTGAAAGAGAGATCCCGATGCCTCTGCCATTACCATAAGTGCTGAAATCAGCGCTTTCTTTGACAGAAGTTGTTAATATTTGGAAACGGCCAGAATTCCAGCCCCGACTTTGATTGTTATTCCAGGCTCCCCTCGCCGGTGCCAAGGTCACCGGGAGATCCACCTGCGCGCCGCGCGCAGCCCAGGCGCCGGGCCGCAGTGCATGTATAATTGAACACCAGCCTCTCCAGGACCTCCCTGCATCCCGAAAATTATTTTATTACAATAACAAATTGGTTTCAAAATCATGCATTATGGATTCTGAAATTAGGTCTGCCAACGGAACCTGGAAACACAAACACGCACTTCAGCCACGGAAGGTCCCGAGGAAAAAAACCGCAAGATGGATGGGGGTGGGGAGGAGGGGGGGGGCGCTGTGTGTGTGTCAGGACGAGAAGAACATTCATTCCGCCTGTAAACTCCTCGAACTCTTCTTTTATTACCCTTAATCGACAGAGTTAACAAGAACAAAGCACTCCTTGGGCACGAGAAGTGCGTAGGAATCCCATCGCACCTATTCCTGCATTGCAGGGGGTTGGACTAGATGACCCTTGTTTGACCCTTGATTCTAACCCGCCCCCCTTCATCAGGCAGGGACTCTGCAGCCAGATGGGGCTGTTCTGCACAACCCAAGACTGCTGTTGCCATTCAGGCTCTTGCTGCTAAACGCCCTGCCCCCAAGGCAGCTTTTAGGAAGCCCTGCAGGTATTCTCCTCCGAAAGGGTTAACCTTGGCTTCTCTGCACCAGCCGGGCCTGCCCTGCCCAGCTAATGCACTTCTGTGATAGACGGTTGTCTCTTATTTGCAAATTTCATTTTAAGTTAAATATACATTGATTTAGCATCCTTTTACAGCACAAATATTCTTTTTTCTCATGCAAAATAAGCATGTTTCTTGGTCAACTGACATTTTGTGAAAATGGAGTTGAGGTAGCTATTTATGAATAATTAAGGCTAAAATGTTTTTCTGATCCCCTCAATGTCTTTTTATTTTAAAACATTTATATCATGTCAGAAAGGACTTGTTGTACCAAAAAGTAAGCTTTCCATTAAAATAATGCGGAAAATGACATCTCTAATGTTCCTAATAGTACCTACGGCTTCTCAGCTGTATTCTGGATCCCCGCTTGCAAGCGAGCAAGGGAGGAGGCAGGCGGATGGACGGACAGGCAGGCAGGCAGCCTTCCTTCTGTTCTTAAGGGGGGGGGGGGGAGTTCATTTTCTGCCTTATCCACTCTGGTGTTAAAAGACTTCATTTGAAATATTTACAATGTGACAAAAAGCCCCAACTAAGAACTCTTTTTTAAAGTACTTACGCTGGTCAAACCCTTTACGATTTTCAGGAGAGTGCATTTTTCTATTAATGGGAGAAATGCAAATTGACAGAAATTGCCATTAGTTTTAAATGGTTTGGTTTTATATATTTATATCTATATGGAGACATTTAAAAAAAGAAAGAAATTGGAAGAACATGTTGCAAGCCCATACGATGTTTTAATATTACCAGTCCTAACAGTGCAGTGGTTACCTGCCATTCCTCATCCATATAGGCATTTTCTGGCAGAAAAAGAATCAGAACAGAATTAAAAAGTTTGAAGATTTTAACGAAGGACATTCTAAGAGAAAACATAAATGTCTGTCTTCCCTTTCTGAAGGCATTTGTAAGCATGCTTTGTTTTTCCTCTAAAGAAATGTCTGTAGAAAAACTGATCTGTAATTTCATTTAGAAGCAATGAAGGGAGTAATTTTTTTCCCTTTAGTGAAATTAAGATGAATAATTATCTCTAATCTAATCAGTATTATCTGAAAAAAGATGTTAAACAGCTTAATTTTTGTGATTTCTTTAAAAGCCTCTTTTGATGCTATTTAGACTGACATGCTGAAGGGTGGCTTTTCTAAAGAAACAATTAAGAAATTGTTGATAGTTATTAAACGTTACTGGCAATTCTGAACAATTATAAATGCATTTTTTTAAAAAACAACACTTCTGATTTTTTTACACACATGCTTAAATATCAGACAGTGAAAAGGAGTAGAAAGAACAATTTGCCAAATCTATTATTGTACAAAATAAAAACAGGATTCATAAGAGAAGCAATTTCTCCCATGATGGGTGTGTGTGTGTATTTGAAAATCTGTTAAATTGGGGGTGGTAACTAATGTTCCCTGCATATTTGGTTATCAATATTTTTTTTAAAAAAAATCAGCTGAGGACTATTTTAAGCTGACTGTTACAAGCCTACTCTTTTAAATGTTATTAAAGTCTGCTTCCATGTGCATGGATTCCTCGCATCTCACCAGAAGCACCATTTCAGAAGGGGGGGGGCGAAATAAAGTCAAAATTATCCTCTCATCTAGAGAAAGCAGAGAACTGCCCTCTGTCCCTGGTCAAGATTTCCCAGGGGGAGGACTGGGAGCTGTGTTGGTGAGGATCTAACGAAGAGGACTGCGTGGAACAATATTTCCCCTGCCATAAAGGCGGCTCTGCAGCAGGTTCACTAGATTTCCAAATCGGCACAAAGGATTAGAGGGGGAAATGGACGGGGTGGAAAACATGGTCTCGAGGGCAAGCCCCCTGGAGTTTCATCCCAAGCTTAGTCTAACGGGAGAGGTGGCTGCTCATGAGAAGGCAAGCAGGCCAAAGCTCGGCTGGCTGCAGCAGAAGCCCAGGGTTGAAGGGGTCACTTCACAGGGAGAAAGACAGAAAAGAAGATGTGCCACAGTAAAAAGAGGGAGCCTGATGTGGTGCACAGAGGCAGCCCAGCCGCCTCTCTTAGCAGCGGCTGTGCTGGCAACTTGGCTGACTGACACCATTAACTGGTTGCCATTTGGAACCCAGAACATCCCCTTGCAGCAGCACCAGGCGGGAAGCTGGCTGCCAGGAAAGGGGGAAAGTTTGACACTGCATCCACCAAGCAACCTCACACCAAAGGTTTCACAAATAACATAACAATAAAGACACTTGTTGTTCTTCAGGATGGTAAACCTCTGCTTTCTCTTTATGCATCAGATTCTGCCAGTTCTCTCTCTCTCTCTGATTTCCCATGGCCGGCCTTAAGCCCAGAAATTCAGACACAGAAAAGAGGAGGGAATACTGTCTGCAGTGGGGTTCCCTCCTCTTCTCCTGCAAATTCTCTTTTTTCCCTGGTCAGCTGCAATGCAAAAGGCAATTCCCTTCCTAAACATCATATAAAGCTAGCAAAGGGTGGTCCCTGATTAGCGTGAAAACCTGCCGAAAAGGGCAACGGCTGCCAGCACCCATGGCAGCAGCAAGCAGCTAAACCAGCCTAGGGCACACTCCGCAAGGAGCACCTCACGCGCAAGCCCTGCATCCTTCTGCACAGTAGCCATTTGCATTAATGCAGCCCAGGCTGGAGCAACGGAATCGTCCTCCTCGATGAGGACAATCCAGTCCTTCCAGACTGTCACTGTTTTCAGGTGCGATTCAACCACATACTGGCAAATTCAGATTGCGTTATTACAGTTGGTCAGGAAGTCTCGTGCAAGAAATCAGCCTCCCCAAAGATCAGACTTTTTGTAAGGAGGAAAATGACAGGCAAACACACTGGAAAGTGCAGGCATAACACTTGCTTTGATGCAGCAGCATCTAATCTCCCCACAAATGAATGAGAAGCAACAAATTAAATAGCCAGCCTCATTTAATCTCCCTGCAAATGAATCAGGATGAACACTCAGTAAACAGGTTGTCTGGAAGTGAAATCAAACAACAATTTACCTAAGGGTAAAAACACCACTTTGGCAAAGCATTTTCTCTCACCAGGAAATAATTATTATTAGTAGCTGCTGTCGTCCCCCCCCCCCCCCATTTTACAATGTATATAAAACACAGAACAGTTATAACAGAGGAAAATTAAAACATGAAAAACAAAACTGTAAAATGGGCATGTACAATAAGCACAGTTACATGTGAGTTAAAATAAAGTCCAAGTCATAAAAGAAAAAAAGTGAGAATAAATGTTGTCTTCATGAAAAGACTATCAACATTATTTGATTATCAAGTATAGTTCCAGATTTGCCAGGCTGGTGACAAGGGTTGAAAATGATGGCTTCATTCCATATATAATAAAGGAATGCCAAATCATATAAAATGTGTCTGGAGGTTTTAGGCCTTGTTGAAATCTTAAATTATGTGTAATTCTCTCCATTATAGGTATATTCCAGAATGTGTGATACAGTACTAGTTATTTTTATTAAATATTATTATTTAAGATGATGATCTACTGTTCCCTAAGGGGCAAGGCAGTTTACAATGTGCAAATAGAAAACATTGCAACCAGAGTTTCAACTAAACTCTGCCCTTGAACTCCTCTCCTCCCTGCCAGGCCACATCCCTGTCCACTTGCCCTGCTAGCTCTTTTGAACATAACATTCTTTTGTCCTGTGACGGATTCTCCCACTCCTTCAGCATACTTATACCAAGATTTTCTTGGCTGTCACATTCTGTGTTGGTGACTAAGAAGTCATGCATATCTTGCTACTTTTTAATCATTCCTGTGTCAGGTTTTCCCATGTTCCTTCTACAATTGTGCACTGATCATCATCATAATGATAATGGTGATCACTGCCATCCCTCAGCTGCAGGAATGGGCAGCAAAAAAAGCACAGCCTGCTGTTCATGCACTAACTAGAGGTTTCTGGGTGCTATACACATCTTTCTAAATTATTATTATTTTATTTATTAAACTTATTAGTCACTAATTTGCCGCAGCAACTCAAAGGAACTTACAATAATTTTAGCAAACACATACATACATGAAAATAGCGTTAAAAAAAGAGTAAAACACAATTCTATTTTTTAAAAAACCACCCTTGAATTAAACATCCCACGCATGCAAAAAGGCTACAGATAAGTAAGTGAAAGGCCTGATAGAAAATATATGTTTTTGCAGTGTGTGTCCCCAAATAAGCCCCACCGTACAGCTCAGAAAGAGCGGCAAATGCGAAGAGAGCTGGGCTGCCTAACGGAAGCAGAGTGATCATGCCCTCATTGTTGCTTTCCAAAAATGTGGGGCTTCTGGAAAGTTCGCTTCTCCCTGCTTGCAGTTCAGAGTCTCCATCTCCTTTCCCTCTGATAGGTTTGGGGTGAAATGTCAGGCCATGATAGCGATGTGCTTGCTGTTCTATTACAAACCCTTTTCCCTCAGTGGCTTTTAAAGGCACATTCAGCTCCCATCCCCCCCCCTTGCCCCTGAGTCAGGGGGAGCTCACCCCTGGCATGGGTGGGGACCCCTGGCCATATCTCATGCTCCCAAGCAGGCGCCCTGGCAACCGTAAATCCAAGCCACTGTAATTCTCGCCCTGGACGGGCGTACATTTTAAACAGCTACTTAGGGGGAGGCAAGCGCCAAGTGCTCCGGCAGGGACCACGCTGAGTTTTGCTTTCCTTTTATTGTGCCTTTTAGGTTTTTATTGGGGTTGATTCATTATGCGCCGTGGACTCTATAGGAACAGGCCATTTCTCAACTTAACAGGTTTACAGGGAAATTATAGTTTTTAAAGCCTAAAGGTCCAGGATGGGGGGAACCAACTTAACTACAGAATTTGCCCCATGGATAGAAAGGGGAGAGAAGATGCCCCTTTCTGCTCTCCCACCTCCAATCAGCCCCCTCCAGTGGCTTCTTCAGCTTTGGATGGATTTGCCTGGTAAAGGAGACTGGAGGAGGAAACAAGGGAAGGCATCAGCAGCACAGGGAGAAAGGAGGAGAGAGCTGGGGGGGGGGGTGCATCATAGAAGCAGGATGAGAAATTTTGAGACATTTCTGGTGGTTGCACTGAAACAATCTCTTTTGATGCTAGGGGGTGGGGAATTAAACTCAGTTTGCATTTAAAGCCACTTAATCTGCGCTTTCTGACACAATGCAGCACCTGAAATGCAGCCATCCTTTGAAATTCACAAATCTCCAGATTTTCCAATGCTGCCTTGCAGCCAAGTCATGTATGCAACTTGGGAGAGGTCTGCACACAAATGCATTATATTAGATAAAATTGCTTTGCACGCATGTGTATATGAGGCAAAATATACACATACCAGGAGAAATTCTTCCCAAAATCCTGATGAGAAAACGAGAATTTTCACTGAAGAAAATTTTTGTTTTCTTTAAAAAAAAAATAAATCAATTGATGCGAAGAACTAAAGGTTGGGAAAATGAAAAAAATGGAAGTTGACAGATTTGCCCACCCCCAATGATACCCTCTGGGGTAGTGTCAGGTGAGGCACATGGAGCTCAGTGCAAGAGAAGCCTGTCTCCCACTCTCTTTCATGTTGTGGGGTGGGAAGAGTTGTACAAAGTCTGTGGTGCAGCCTAATCCTAGGCTTGCTTACTTGGAAGCAAGCCTCTCTGCATTAATCCCAAGTAGGTCTGGACAGGGCTGCACCTCTAGGGGTCCAAAGTGACACATCTTGAAACACGCAAGCTTGGCCTCAGCCCCTTGTGTGTTGTTGCAAGGTGTCCCAGCAGAGCACCTCTCTTGGGCCAGGTGTGGCTGTTTCTCTGGCACTCCTGAAAACGATGTTGCTGTCCAGATGAAGTGGGTGGGCTCCTGATAAGTGCACTCTGTCACCACTTCGCCATACGACACCCAAAACAGCTCTTCCCCAAGGCTGGAAAAATATGTGAAACGCCTCAATCAATCCCAAATGCCTAAGAGGCAGTCCCATATAGAAATAAGAAAAGTACAGTGGTACCTCGGATTACATACACTTCAGGTTACAGACTCCGCTAACCCAGAAATAGTACCTCAGGTAAGAACTTTGCTTCAGGATGAGAACAGAAATTGCGTGGCAGCAGCGGCGCGGCAGCAGCAGGAGGTCAAATTAGCTAAAGCTTCAGGTTAAGAACGGACCTCCGGAACGAATTAAGTATGTAACCAGAGGAACCACTGTATACACATGGTTTAGCATCATCAGCCCCAAAGTCTTCCAAAGCCTGGTCAGCCTGGAAGCATCAGCATGTTTAAAAGGCATATATCCTCTTGTTTTATTTCATTCCCCGTCTTTTCAGTTCCTGCTTAAGGAATGACAGGCAGGCCCTGTACATACAATTTAATCCTTTAAAGAATCAGTGGGCCTCACATCAATCAAGCCTTCATAAACTTGTAAAAACAATATTGTGATTCCATCAGAGGTAAAGCCCTGAAATTCCCTGCTAATTAATGCAGGGTCACTATGGCCGTGGTCAAATATTTACCCCTTAGCCAGCACTCCAGGCCTTGGGACGACCACCAATGACCTGAGTAGTGGGTAAGAATTGATTATGGATCTGTTGTCATTGCAGCAAAGCGGAATTTGCAGATCAACAGTCTTGCAAAGAAGGTGGTGGCCTCAGATCGGAGACCTTCCCAGCATCTCTGCTTTCCCTTCAGCCATGAAGAGGACACTTAAGAGAAAGTGCTAAGGAAAGTGCTAACACTTCCATGCTAAGGAAGTGTTGGGGGGCCTGAAGGCACAGGATGCAACCTCTTGTCTTGGCCAAAGCCAAGCAGGTGTGGGTCTTGTTAGTGCCTGGGATGGGTGCAACTGGCACAAACATATGGAGTAGAATAAAGAGGGGAAACAAATGGAATATTGACTTAAGCCTGGATTTCCCCTCTAAGCAGAGTCAAAATGTGGAGTGAAATGCATGTAGCAGGCACTATTTGTAAAGAGATGTCTGCTTAATTTTGCTACTGGATTAGGAGCTGTAAGTCATTGCAGGATCAGGGTCAGAGGCCAAGTTCAGGGTGAAAGCAGCTGTACAGATAGTTCCTTATTCCTGATATAGGTTTTGATATATGATTTTCCCCCAAGGGACAATATTCTGTTATTGTTGTTTTTAAAAACCTGTCAAAGTGCTTGCCCTCTTTTCTCTTCAACCGCTTTTCTTTGCAAGGCCCTTCCTCACTCACTTGCATCAGGCTAGAGCTTCTTCTGTGCCCCCTCCAGCCTAGCATGAAAATCTCCACAGGTGACTGGGAGCAGCTCTGACTGGCCTCCCTTAAAAGGTGTTGTAGGGATGGATTTTGAAATCCATGCACACATCTCCAGTTAATAATCTGGCTTCTCAAGCATCTATTATTTAAAAAGCAGTGCAGCTCATCTTTAAGGGATGTGTGATATACAGTATATCCTGTAGGTGTACATCTCTCTCTGACTACCTGGATAGCATGTGTCTATTGATCTGCAGGTCTCTATCCACCCATGAATGCCAATAAAACTTCCACCCCCAAGAAAGAAAAAGAAAGGGCTTGGAAATGTTTGCGCAGCTCAGAAATGCTTAAGAACAGAACAGTAAAAAAACCCAAAAAACCCTTGATGGAAGGCAAAAGCCATAATGAATTTGCCTTCCCATGCCACCCTCTCCGAAACCTCCATGTGATGCAATGAGAAAGCAAGATATGTGTGGGAGGTGTACAGAGGGATGCGGTTGCTGGAAAACGTGTTGCAGAAGAGAAAATTAGTCTTTTTGTTTACTGCTTCCTGGATCATGCCCCCACCTGCTCTCATTTTGCAAATTGCATGCCATGAGTTTACTCCAGCACACCTTTCTTGGACAACATTCTCTCCACACAATCCCACCTGCACTTCTGTCCACACCACTATCAAGCAGAAGGTGGTCAATCCAAGATCGTGTTCTTTGGAAATTCCTCTAAGAAGCAATCAAAAAGTGGCACCAGGAGCTAAGTAGTTAAGAGAGCACATTAAAAGAGCTTATCTTGCTTTTAAAAATTAAAAAAAGTATTTTCTCCTCTTAATACTTTTAAACATCTAAATGGGAAATGTGGGCAGCTTAAATGGGAGGTTATCCTCACAAGACACTTGATGGTTTCCATTCTTGTCCAGCACAGCCCCATTTGAAACAGAGGTCCCATTTAGGGGAGGAGGTTTGTGCATACAGTGCCTGGGAAATCTACCCAATTAACACTTTGAGAGTGGAGGATAAGGAGGGGGATGGAGGGAAATTTGACATTTCAAGGTGAATCTATTATATTTGAAGTTTCTGAAATAATATGAGAACTAAAACACAACCAACCATTGAAATTCACACCTCTCTGAATTTTGCAGTGCAGCTCTCCCCCCCCAACCTGTGTTTACAAAATTGCATAGTTGAGGAGAAAGTGTGCTTAAAAGTAAATGCATTAGCAAAAATAAAAAAAAATGCACATTAGTAAAAAATGCATACAAAAATGCAAAATGAGTAGAAATTCACAATAAAATACTGAGGAACTTTCATGAGGATGTTTTTGAAACAAATTTTGTGATTTGCTGAGAAATGTGGAGAATTTAAGAATGGAAAAATGGAAAACAGTTAGAAGAGCTGAAGTGGACAGATCCTTCAATCCCTCCAGTGCAGGGTTTGCTTCAAGAGCAGCACCACTTACTTCTTCCAGCAGTGCTGATTTTCTTTGGCCAGATTCACCCCAATATAAATTGTTTACATGGAAGTCACATCCATGGAGAAGGGTCATAGCTTAGTGGTAAAGCCCAGGTAGAGCTGCATGCAGAAGACCCCAGGTTCAAAACCCTGGCATCTCCAGGTATGACTGAAACCCTGGAGAGCCATTGCTGCCAGTCAGTGTAGACCATACTGAGATAAATGGACCAAGGGTCCAACTCTGTATAAGGCAAGTTCTGCAAGTACCAGGTGTAGTTTGCCATGTGTGACAGCAGGAAGGTAGACTCATTTGGCAGTGACTTCCTGCCATGTGCAATCACAATAAAACAGGCACACTGTGTGTATGCATCACACATGATAACATGATATGATATAAATCCTGCATGCAATGCTATATATAAAGCATGGAGAACTATAAAACAATAGTATTAGGAAGCTGTTGGTTCTTTTCCTTGCAAGGAAGACACACTTCTTTACTTTGAGGGTTGACATCTGAGATGTAAATTTTTAGGGCCTATCTTATTTTTGTAATATTAATATGTTTTAGAACTGTTGTTAATATTATTGTTTTAATTGTTGCAACCCACCCTAGGACCTTAAGGTGAAGGGCAGATAATACAGTGCAATAATAATAATATTAATAATAATAATAAATAATATTACAATAATAGCAAACATGTTTGAAGCAATTGGGGGGGCAGAATCTGCACTTAATTTTTTAAAAAAGCATCCCTCAGTATTAAAAACAGGAATCCTCACGCATTTGTTCTGAAAATGCATTTTTAGCAGCCCTCATCCCCGCAAAGGAGAACTATTTTGGCTTTCAGAATGTATGTCATAATAACTCTCCTCCCTCCACTCTCAGCTTCAGAAGGTAGGAGTGAAACTAATGGCAGAGAATCAGATTTGGGCTAAGCATTAGGAGCCCCTTCTAAACTGTACAAGCGGCTTGACAATGGAACCTACAGCCTCCTTAGGAGATGCTGGACTCTTCTAAGTGACTTCTAACTCTATGGTTGTAACCCTCAAAGGCAAATACTGGCACCACAGAGACACATACCTGCAGCTCCCTTGGAAGGCTTCACCTGAAAACACCTTGCTATCTGATAAACCACATGGAATCAGGCAGGGTGTCACCTCTGTGGCACACAGGACAAACAAGGGATGATCCTGCTGCCTAGCAAAACTGACCAATTATTATTACTACTATTATTACTATATTTATTTATATCCCACCTTTTCCCCAAACCACAACTCAAGGCAGCTTACATAAATCAAAACAGCACTGATAAAAAAATCCCCAAAAAGTTAAGAAACATATAGAAGGTAATTGTTAGAAAGTAATTAAAATCTAACAGAATTAAAATGATATAAAAACAATTCTATTAAAAGACAGATAATAAAAACAGAACAGCACTACTGAAACACTTTACTTAATAATAATAAAAAGTCAGTTCCTGTTGGAATAAAAGTCTTCAGCTGCCAATGGAAGGACAAGGAGGGAGCTAGTCCTGCCTCTCTAGAAAGGGAGTTCCAAAGTCTGGGAGCAGCCAGCCAGAAGAAAAAACTGGCTGTTTGGAGTGGGGGGGGGGGGCTGCAGTTCAGATTCACAAGCCTCAGAAAGCACAAAATTTGGCCTGGTGCTTGTGAACTACTGGGCCCCTCACAGGTAAAATCTTCAGGGTGCAAACTGATATCAAGCAATTGGGGGGGGGGGGCGGCAAGCACAGATTCCTGGAAGTCTTGATCTGCTTTGCACAAAGTGGTCTCCATTTCGAGCCGTTGCATGACATGCGGAGACTGATCTGAGAGCAACAGATCAGCCTCCTGTGATATTTCTTAGGCTTTTATTTACGTCACGATTTCAAAAGAACTTTGGAAGCTTTCTGTTCTTTCCCCATATGTGCAGGTGGATAATTGAATAAATAAAAGATACTACAGCATTCTTTGCTCCGCCTGTCAAAGGCTGAATCAGCTTCTCCATCCCTGACATCTGTGGGAGGCTTTTGTGAAGGACACCGCCTCCGATACAGCTTCCGAGAACACAAAAATCCTGCACTCGGTCCTTGGCCAAATGTAGCTGCTAACTTGTTCTGATTATTTTGCTTGGAAATGACCAAGAAACAGTAGCAATTTCTTTTAGATGGACAACCTGCACCATTCTTTATTTATTTGAGCCTGTTAGGCGGAAAAAATATTACTGCTATTAAATAAATGTTGGAATCATTGTTTCTCTGTTCAGCATTACAATGTCAGCATTGCCCATTTCCAGAGCGGCTTTTGGTTTATAAAGTGCTTTTTAATTCTATGCACTATAGTTTTTTTTTGTAGTCCAAAATTAAAGTAATTCAAACATTTAAAATTGAAGGCTGCTGAATAGAAAAAGCTTCACCTTTGCTTTTCAAGAGAACAGCATAAAACTCAAAGTGATGCAGCTCTCAGTAAACACTTTTAAGTATAACTGATTGCAGAGGGGCACCTGGCACTGTAAATAAATTTGTATTATTTGGGTGGGTGGGAATCACAGGGTGGGCAAATCTGTTGATTTAAGCTCATCCTAATTTTCCAATCTTAAATTCAGTTCTCCACATTTCCATATCAGTTTCCAATTTTTTAAAAAACCTCATGGAAAATTCATCAGCATTTTAGTGTGAATTTCTCCTAAGATACAAATTTCTGTACAATTCTGATAAATATCCAAATTTTAATGTAACAGTATTCCCCTAATATAATGTATATTATGTATATTACTTTCATAAGTATATGATTTTTTTTGCACATTACCTGGCTGGCTGGAAAACTGCACTGCAAAATTCGGAGCAGTGCAAATTTTGAAGGCTGGTTGTGTTTTAGTACCTGTATTGTTTCAGAAAATGTGGCTTAGGTAGATTTAGGCAAATACAAAGTGCATCAAATTTCCTCCTCATTACTAATGGGAATCTGAGGCCAAAATCAGTCAAAAGAGTTGCACAAGACAAGGCAGTCAAATGGGGGAAAGGAAAGAAAACCAAATTGCACAAAAGATAAAAGAAGAATATAAGGGTGAAGAAAGGGCATCTATATTGAAAGGAAATGAAAAGGAGGCAAAGGTTTTAAAGGAACTATTAATTTGCGAACTATGTTGTCAGCAAAACCTGAAAAGTTGAATTAAAAGAGGGAGGACTCTGGGGGAGGGAGAGGCGGCCAGAGGAGGATCAATTAAACCAAAAATTAAACCTCAACATGTAATATGTGAGAAGAGCAAAGATCAAGTGAATCCCAGCTGTTTGCCAAACTTTAGAGAGAGGAGGAACCGGAGGCTGGCCTTCAAGTGGCAAGCCCTTCTGCCTGGTTCTCCGGCAGCCCACATGGAATTATCCTAATCTTCAACTAGCTGCAGTTAAGCAGAACACCCCAATAGATATTCAGGGCACTTGGAATAATCGGAGGGGTTGGGGAGCTCACTCTGATAACACCTTCCAAAGGTAGGCCTGCCTTTGGGCTCACCTCTCCACCACCAGCTGGCTGAGTTATTCTCACTTTTATGCCAACATTGCACTTTTGCTTCTTCCAGCTTTCCTGAAATCACCCCACCTTTGAGATAAAAGTGGAAGAACATTTCCTAAAAAAATTCTCTTCTTTCGGTAAAAAGAAGAGTATTTAGGTAAAAGTGAATGAGTGGACCATTAGATCATGCAAAGGCCTATGTGGGGCCACCTCTCTACACAGGTGAGGGAAACTTCGACTGGTGCCAAATCTCTGTTTCTAGGTTCCACACAAATGCCATTTTATTTATCCAGCTGTTTTAAAATACTCAGTCCTTTCTGAGTTCCATTATCAATTGCTGGTTTTATTATTTCCTCTCCTGCTGTTTTAGTTTTTGGTTGTATTAATTGTCAGTTCATATTTGTAAGCCGCTCTGGAAGTTTTGAAAACTGAAATGTAGGGTAAAAATATTGTAATGAATAATAAATCCATGCATCCGTTTATTAGAAATTGTGCCTTTAACACACAGTGGTTTTCATCAGAACAAGGGGAAGGGGTCGCAGCTCAGTGGTAGATCACCTGTTTTGCAGAAGGTCCCAGGTTCAATCTCCAGGTAATATTGGGAGAGACTCCCTGCCCAAAGCCCTGGAGAGCTGCTGCCAGTCGGTGAAGACAATAGTGAGCTAGATAGACCAAAGGCCTGACTTGGTTTACGGCAGCTACTACCTATGTTCCTGTGTACCATTTGCTCTCCAGACTCAGCTGTAGCAACTCCTGTCTACCTGCTCTATCCACATCTTTTAACATTCTTCCTAATCTGTTATAAAAATTCAGTCACTCCAATGAAGCAAAAATGGAGTAAAAAAAACCAAACTTTGTCCAAACAGAATATAGTCAAAGGAAAGCAAAATGGACACAAGACGGAATGAATGTGGTCAACAACAGGGAGGGAGCAAAAGTGTTATTGAGGGCAGTACAGTACAATTTCTCAGCATTATCTGAGGCTCTCCCAGCTTTGACTCCAGGGAAATCCCCCTCTCCACACAATACAGGGCAAAAACATGTCTTTCAAACCCATTAAGGTCCTCCGGCACAGAACTGCGGTTCATGCAAATCTCCCAGTGCCAACAACAATCATTAACTGGGAGAAGCAAATTTGTAAACCCTAACCACAGAAAGATTCACACTGAAGCAAAGATTAGAAGGGAATTCTAACCAGTAATGCCCAGCAAAGCACACAGTCTTCTTCCCCCACCAAAGAACACAAATGGAAACGGAAGCAGTTGACAGGCAAATGAGTGATCCCTGAAAAAGCCCGCATGGAAGATGAAACGTTCAACATCTGTGACAAAATCCCAAGTCAGACACCCAAAGATAAAATGTAACACTGAGCCATATTCACTTCTGGTTGGCTTGGCACAGAAAAAGTCTGCATTTCTTTTAAGCAATAAAACCTTTTAATTTTTTATGCTTCCCACACACACACACACACACAATCCTGTTCTTTGTGTGTGTGTGGGAAGCATCAAATGAAAAGGTTGATGCTGCTCAGAAGACTTCGAGGTGTATGTCGGGGGGTGGGGAGATGAGAGAGCAAAAAACCATATAAATGCAATTATCTTAGATGAGAATATTTGGCTCGGAAAATCTGGAGGGGGTCTTGTTTTTGATAAGACAGCCCCGTTTGACACAGGCTGTCACCACTCCAGGCCCCTCCATTGTCAACGCAAGATGAAAGCCCATCAGAAAGTATTAACTTCAGCTTTTAAACATTTTGAAAATGTCAAAGAGGTCACAGCTGATCTGTTCCCTTATCCAGCATATTTACTTGATGAAATTTGTGGTAACAATGTGTTTTTACTTTTCATTCAGGTTGGCCTTAGATCCTGGAAATTGATCACAGGCTAATGAGAGCTGACAAGGGCATAATGTGATTGGCTGGCTTTGTATCAGCCACAGCTGTTGCAGGTACACGCCAGGCGTATTAGAGTTTCGCTAATGGCACTAATTGGGGGCACTGGAAAAAACACCACCACCCAGCCTTGTGGACTTTCCACAGTTGTCACTCAATGGACTCCAGTTGCACCAAGGAGCCAATTTAAGCCATAACACCTTCCTGCATTGACACTGCCTTCGATGTGGCTGCCGAAAAATTGTTACAGCAGTTGAATAGGGCTCCCACCCACCCCCTGCTCTGTCAGCAAAGATACAAAAGGAGGCAACATGTTTAGCTTGACCTTTAGGGAACGTGAAATGGGCCCGGAAAGTCCTTTGAGGCCACAGTACCGTGAGACATGCAAAGGATAGAGGGGTAAAGGCCCGGTATTTGCTAGAAGGGAATTCTGAAGATGCAGGTAGCTGGCCTCAGCCTCTAAACGGGAAGCTGGGGAGGTAAAAACACATTAAACAGTCCTTGTATCATGCTAATTCTCTTTCACACACACGTGATTCCAAGAGAAAGGTCAGCCCGGCTGTCACTTCCCTCTAACGGATGCTCAGAGACTGTGTGCAGCAAGCGTGAGATATTTAAAAGAAGGAGAAGGAGAAGCCATGATGCAATAGGCCATTTTCTGCATCAACTGTATTAATCATAAACCCTCCATCTTGAGCTGCACGAGAGGTGAGGAGCCAAGCAAGAGGCAGAGGGGCTTCGTTCCCTCCTCTGAGCCAAAGGCATCCTTTCCCTCACCAGGAGATCAGGAGGGGGTAATAATATTAGCCATAATTTATAAGGTAGACGGCCTGGGAAAGAGCTGCAGGCTTAATTGGACAATTGAGTCCATATCCAAGAGGGTGTAGGGAGGAGGAAAACCAGGTGAAATGCACAGAAAATGGAAGGCGGAGAAAGAAGACAATGTATTTTGTTCCTGGAAAAGGCATTTATCTTCCTCTCTCGGTACACAGATACACAACACACAGACACTATGAGCAGATATTGTCTTCCTGCATCTCAATCAACGGCAGAAAATGAGCAGCCACCACAGCAAAGGGAGGACACAAGATCCTGACACCGCTGTAATTTGTTCTCACAGGCAGGTTCTTATTTGTTCCTAATAATTCCAAATATCTTAACTGAGCAAAGTCACATATTTTAGTGCTTGGAGTTAGGGAGACATTCTGCCTAGATTAAGTGAAGGAGGACCCACCTTGCCTTTATTTTTGAGTGATTTGCAATCACTTTCCTCCGGTGCAATCTTCTCTATGGCAAATGTGAATGAAACAACCTGCACAACGGAGGAGGACTCTGGGTGCTCACTGTAAGGGCTTTTACAGACCTCACAATCGGGGGGAGACACTGGTCACTTGCAAACAACATGCTCTGATAAAGGAAAGGGATGAAGCCCACTTTGACCACTGCTAACCCATTTGGATTAGCAGGATTGGTACAGAATGAAGGGCAACTTACCTATATTGATTACTGGTTACACCTTTGTTAATGTGAGCCACTGTTAAACACCCACACTTCCCCAAGGAAGACCCAGCCTCTGCTAGCATGACCTTCATTTGCCAACCAAGTTCATTCTCCCTCTAAAGATAGCTTGATGGTACCAATGTATTTTCTGGGAGACCGTTCTTCTTCCTACTCCTAAAAAGAGGCTGCTTGTTAACAGGGGAGGAAGAGGTTCCAGCAAGGACCTTGGTCCTGATGTTCTGTTGATGGAGATACAAAAGAAGAGCAAGATCCGAAGAAGCACAGGTTTGGCATTAAAATATCCAAACCTAAATTTGACATAAAGATGGAAGATAGTACAGTTCTGAATTACATTTGGCTACGGATGGGGGCAACCTCTTGTGGGCTACAATAGGGTGTCTCCCTGTGGACAAACTACAGGCCAGCTTCTGCTAGAAGCTTTCAGCACACTTCCCAACGGTTTGTTCTTTATAGCAACTTAATTGGGCTCTAAAATGCTGCACTTGACCTTTGCTCGCAGCCTGACCTTTGCCTCAACTGCTGGCATTTTGACATTGGCCTAGGAAGGTGTGCTCAGGCACAAGCAAAGTCACAGGAGTTCCTGGAATAGCACCTCTGGAGGAATATCACCTCCCTTCATTTTTCCACTCCAGGACACGATCCTCCCAATAGCGATCCAGGTCCTTCCATGAGAGGAAGCCAGTGGAAGGCCACAAGCCACAGCTGAAAGACCTGGCAAAACCTACACATTTCTCCCTCTAATTCAAAACAGGGAATGTAAAACGGAAAGAGTATTGCAAGCTGCATGCTAGTGACAGCCGGCACTCCCAGAGGGGTGACTGCCTTCAAAGACAGGTAAATGAGGGGCCGTATAAAACAGCCAAGTATTGATGTTGTAGTAAAATTCCAGAAAAACACATTGGCAGACAAGTAAATTTGTCACTAATAATTTAATGTAATTTCCCTAAAACGGAGGTAATAGGTACTTGGGGAATACACCTCCAGGGTTTACATCAAATGTTCATGTGGAATATCGCCAAATATTTTTTTTTTTAATGTAGATGCTTTGTCTGACATGTTAGTTTATGAGAAAAATCATTCTCTTGAAAAGATGAGGTGGGGGGATTGGAGGAGGAGGGTGTAAACCTCCAAACAGGCACAGCCTGGATCCCCCAACCTGCCTCCCCCCCACTATAAGATGACAAGCTCCTGCGGTTGATGTGATGCAGAGGTTGTTTGTTGGGGTTTGCCATGCCTTAAAAATGACGGACTCCAATTACCAAATATTAATAAACCAATCATCTTACAAATATGGTTTCCTCTGTCGCTCCAGTTTACAGAGTGTCTAACATCAGACTCATTTGTAACATTCCAAAACAGCATCTTTGTTTCCCTGCTGCAAAGTGACAGCTCAGATCGTGTTTAGTTGCATCCATTCAACCCCCCAACCCTCAGCAAATCAAGTATAAAAAAATTATTTTCTTCTCTGTGTGTTAATGTGATTTCTTTTAAGCTCATCTCTTCAGACGACTCGCTGCATGGGTCCAAGGGATGCTTAAATACCTTTATTAATTAGAACATGTTGCCAGATTCCCCTCACCCATTTTGTTTAAAGCTGTGTTTAAAGCTTGTTTAAAGCTTGGTAGCAGAAACTACCAAGGCCAAAAAGTGCCCCCTCACAATTGCTTCGTTTCCAAGACCTCTTTGCCGTTTACCTTGCAATCGTAACCTAGAAATCTGAATTGCACTGCAAATGCTGCAAGCTTACGATGGAGGTGGTGGGTAAGGCCTGCCCCAGGTTGCAGCAAGGGAAGGTCTGGCAAATGAATGAGGAAGGAGATGGAGAACCAGAAAAATCACAATTTGATACGAAAAATAATAATAATGGTAGAAAGCCCATCATACAGGAAGCTGACAGGGTGACGTGAATTCAGCATACAATGAAAGGCTCTGCTCTCTTAAAAAGAAGCATCCAAATATGGCCACTTTCTGTGTGGGTTTCATCAAATGGGCAAGTTTAATGTTGTTTCTGCTGCCACCGCCCACAAAAGAAAAGCCTGATCCAATTTAGCAGAAGGTCACACGAAGAGGTCTGCATCCACAAGCACACAACCCAGGCTTTCGTCTGCCGTCGGGCCTGGCTGGGCTAGGAGGAGTGATTTGTTAGCGTCATGCCTGTGCCTCCTGCATCCCTTGCGCTGCAGGCAGGCTGGTCTTTGAGATCCTTGCAGTTCAGCCCTATGCGGTGCTGCTGCCTTTTTCTGAGGGTAACCCTCCTTGGCCCTGTAACACCACTAGCTGGGAACCTGGTAGAGAAATGTCCCTGGTGGTCTCTGTCTCTCCAGGGAGATACTTGCCTGCTCATTTCCCCCAAACAATTCTTGTAATAGAGGGAGACTTAGGAAAAGGCCCAGCATGGAAAAATAATCTTTAGTCCTGTGTTTATTAGTGAAACGCAATCCCATTTTTTCCACCAGGCAATGGAACATGCAACTGAATCAACTCATCACCAGCAAAAACACAAACCAGTTTAGAAAGAGATGAAACCAACACAGAGACACACACTCACAATCTCCTAAAATATGATCTGCCTGTGGCCCAATTAATGGATTGAATGGATTTCTGAAGGCAGGTGAAAGCTAGCAATACCACTGAAGGTTCTGCAAACTAAATACACTTCAGTGCATTGTTTGAATTATACAGATATATACAGATGGTTTGTGACCATGCCATCAAAGCTGGAACATTTTCAGAAGGCAGCTCCACTTGAAATCCACATTTTTAATCTGTGATTAATGAAATGTTTGATTAATGAAACCAACAAATCCTTTACAATCTCTTAACAAACAGAAGACGTGTCCAGTGTGTTATGATCAACCCTAAGAATTGCAAAATACGAAGGCATCTGGCCCCCACTTTTAAGACTGGATAAATTGAAGTCGTTTTGTTACATAATACCATGGGGAATTGGGTGAGCTCCTTTGAGTTTCCTTTTTCTGCTGTGTGAAACTCAAAAAATATCTTTTTTGGGGGGGGGGTCTCAGCTATCAAGAACAACAGAAACATACTTTTAAAAAAGCGAACAAAACAAAAGGAAGTTCAGACGCTCATAAAATCAGCTGCTTCAGAAGAAGGAACGTTAAACATGCCCCAGTCTCTAGAGGGCCCTGATGCAACAATGAAAGTCAGCCATACTGTTATTATGATGCTTTATCATTTCAAAGCCATAGGCTGGGAAAACGGGAAAGGCCACCATTGTTAAGGAAATTCACAAAGAAATTAAAATTATTCCCCCCCCCCACCAGCAGCCTCCTTCCTGTAATTTGCTTTCTTCTTGCTGTTTCCTCTTCAACTCATTTATTCACTGGACATTCCTTAAGGCACTGGCAATAGTAAGGGCTCTCCAATTACATTCACCAAGGCAGAAATGGAAACATTTTTGTCGAGCTTGCAACACATTTGGCAAAAAACAAAAACAAAACCCAATTCATTTCATTGTATCACTAATCATTATGGTTTGATAACCTATGGCGTGGCTGCTGCTCTCCATTCTCCATGTTTTACAAATAAAATACCATTTCTGCCCCTCTCACTGAAACCTAAAGAAGCAGGATGCTGGTCTGGTGCCTCAAAATTAACAGAGAAGGGCTATCTCTGAGGACCAAATTGTGCTGTGGGCCAGCTGCTTAAAATGGGCAACAATTTGCAAGGGGAATTTGCCCTCTCCTTCTCTCCCACAGCCTCATCACTTCCTTTTGGCAAACTGTAGCACAACCACCACCTGCCCATCTGCAGAGGGAATGTGGGAATGTGAGCCATTCTGCACCCCAGTTCCTTGAAAGAGAAAAAATATCTGGTTTCGATTCTACAGTGGGTGTGCTCACAAGATTGTGGCATAAAATGAACCCTTGCCCAGTTGCTGTCTACCTCTGGGCAGATCTTTCTTTCCATGATCTACACAAAGCAACTCTCACATGTGTTCAAAATGCACACAGGTCAGGAAAAAGAAACAGGCAAAGAAAATGAAGATGTGGAGCACCCCCCTTCTCCACTCTGCCCCCACATTGCAGAATTGGAATTTTGCACAGCAGTGAAGAGTGATATCAGCCGAGCCTTTGTTTAGAGCAGGTAAAAGGAAAACCATGAAGATTCACAGATTCTTAGAGGGGAAATCGGCTCCTTAAAATTGCATTACTGACGTTGATGATTCATATTACAAATAGCGCGATTTCCCCATATAAATCTGAATTTCATTTAAGATATTGCAAGCTTAATAAGAACCGAGGCTTCGTTTTTCCGAAGCAATAAAGAATGAGGCACCTGCCACAAGCCAGAGAGCTGATAGACTGAGGGAGGGGATGGGGAGGAGGGGGGGGGGAGAGGCTCCAGGCTGAGCAGCCCTGGGACAAGAAGAGTTATGGATTGTTATGGGGAAAAAATTAGAGCCCATTCGTCATCTGTTACCAAAAGAGGGACGTCATGGTGTGAATTTAGAACGCGACCCAAAGGCTGCTCCTTGTAGCCTACACAACAACAACTGTGCCCAGGGGGAACCCAAGGAAAACAAGTGCAGCCCACCCAGAGGAAGGGAAACACGGAGGAGCTGCTCCCTCACCACCCCAACTGTCAGGTACAGCCAGGAGGGGGCTGAGCTGATGGCTGCGGGCTGCATTTGAGTGGGTCTCATGCTCAGGCTTCTTCTCCTGTGCAGCTGGACCTCTGGGCTGGGGAGTGGGAGGCACACCAAGCAGAGGAATGTGCTACTATTAGGATCGCTCTGAGGGCCAAAATGTGTGAACAATGGGTGGTTTAACACTCTCCCCCCCATGCCATTTCCCTAATAAAAATCATAATCATTAGGAAACCAAAGCTGGTGTGTGTGTGTGTGTGTGTGTGTAGGATTTGCATGTTCCCTGTTCTCTCTTCCTGCCAACCACCCAAAGATGCAGAGTTTGTGTGTTCATGCAAATGCCTGAGCACGGCTTAGGTACTTATCCATTGCACAAAGGGCAAGGCACCCCAGGGCTACATCGCCTCACTGGCTCCCCAGGGGTGAGCATGCCATTTCTAGCTCCAGGCCGTCCTCTCAATTTCAAGTCCCCCAGGAGCAACAGCGGGTGGTCTCCATTGGTGCTGGCCCACATCCCCTATGCTTTACTGTAGGACTAGAGGGTTAGTTTATGCTAGGGCTGGAGCTGGGCTAACCTACAAGCCCAGCCTCAGTCACCTGAAGAGCTTGGTGTTGCTTCCCCAGGATAGCAGATTTGTGCAAAAAGGCCCCAACTCAGAGGACTGGCATCAGGGCTAAAGCCCCCCCCTTTAAGCCCCCCCCACACTCAGAAGTGCTGTGCCCTCCACTGCACGTGAATGAAGGTTGCCTTCTACAACAGTGTCAGAAAATGACAACAGCCAGGAAATTGAAAGCCAGGAGGAGAGGGCGTCCCTTTGTGATTTGCACAAGTGCCGAAAAGAGGAAGGGAGGGTCGGGGAGGCTTAACTTTTAATTTCCTGGTTGTTATCAGTTTAAATAACAACCTGACTGTTATTTAAATACATTTCCCCTTTTTCTCATTTCTTTTTTTTTTGGGGGGGGGGCGGTTAAAGAGAATTTGGAGAAAAAGGAATTACTTTTTTTTTTCTTCCAGTGACAGAAGATGAGGAGGGCTGGTAGTTTGCTTTTCGTATGTATCTCCGTTTCCTGGCATTTCATATGAATATTTTATGTATCTTTGCAGACACTATTTGCACACTGAGCCACGGCTGCTGAAGCAATGCTCACTTTTGGCTCAAGAGCCCCTCGCTATCCAGTGGTGAAAGACTCGTCCTGCTGGCCAGTTTCCCCCCAAAGCAGGAGACCCTGGTGAGCCACAACTGCTAAGCTTCTCCCTGTCCCACTGCCTCCACTTTTGTCCCCTGGGAAAGGAACCTTGGGTGGATGTCCTGAACAGAAAGCACTTGTCAAGGGTTTATATAACACACGCTCTCAAACACGTTGCCCTAGAACCCCAGAGCCTGATCAAGCAGACCCATTTCTCCTCCTTCCCCTGCCCAGGATACTCCCCGCAGACTCCCCTGATCCTCTGTCTTCAGAGTTTTCACCAATCTTTCTAAGGGGTCATCCACACTTTTACTTGACCTGTATTTTGATTGTATTGCGTACCGATTAATTTCTCCGGGTCCAAGAGCTTTTCTCATTGTTCTGCGGCTGTGCCTTGTGAAAATCCAATCTTACCTTCTGAATTGAAACTCTGTTAAGCAAAATCTCTCTTCAGATTTTCTGCGCATCTGATAAGATCCGATTCAGCGGGTAAGATCGGGTTTTCACAAGGCACAGCTGCAGAACAACGAGAAAAGCTATTGGACCCAGGGGATTTAATCAATACACAATATGATCAAAATAAGGGTCAAGAGAAAGTGTGGATGAGCCCTAATATAAAATACATAATTCTGGAACTTGGAGACCTTTCCCCCAGCAAGTCATGTGAAGTTGACAATGTTATGATAACGAAGGTAATGGCACAAATATCCCCACCTTAGTAGGGTGTAGTAGCAACATTTGTACATCATCACAACACAAAATTATTGTATCTGAGAATCAGTACTGAATTCCCACTTTCGGGATTTTCTCCCACTGTGTGAAGTGTTCTGTGTGTCATAGAATGGGAATGGGACTCTAAGCAAGAAAGCCTGCATGCACACACAAGGAAAATACAGAGGTGTGTTGCAGTGGTGCACACGTTGAAATCTAAGCACATTTTCCCTAAAAAAAAAAATACATAGGAGGCTAGGAGCCAAAATGGGAGCCATTTGGGGACCCAGGTAGATTTCCTGCTGACTGGGAGGCTCCTTAACCTGCTACCTGGCTAAGAAAATAGTATTGAGTCAAGTCCTCTGAAATGGAGAGCAACTGTTTCTCCCTTTATTTTAGGAGGGGGAATTTTTGAAGCTTGAACTAAAACAGCTCAAAATCCTTAGGCTATTTCTCCCCACTGGACTCAGTTAAAAACCAGAGGAGTTTTTAACCCGGCCCTGAAGCTCTTCCTGTGGAGGTGCTGGGAGGGCTGGGAGCCCCCTTTCCTCCAACATGGGCAAGGCAGGAGCCAGGGCTGCTGCTGCAAAGAAGCCACGTTGGCTGGTGCAGATAAAAGGCCCTGCCCAACCAATCAAGTGGGCAAGTCTGGTCCGTGCAAGAGCCCTACATCCAGGACTTCTGAATCCAGGCAGCACAAAAGGGGATTTTGTGAGCATCTTGCCATCCGGCTGCCCTCGCCTTTGCTCTTCTCTGCAGGCTCACACCTTGCCAAGTGCCATTCAGTTTGGCTTTCTTTCTGGAACACCTTGATCTCCTTCTCCATTGTGCCTCGAAAGCTGCTCCGCTTTCATGTCAGACTTCGAGGCTCACTAGGCCGGTTTTGTGCTGCTTCTGCTGCTGCTTCTGCTACTGCTGCTGCTGCGAGATTTTTGGTTGCTTTTTATTTGACCTGTAATCTTGCTTTCCTTTGGAGACCAGAACGTTTAATGTTTGGAAGGGAATCTGCTTCGTGTCTCTGAAAAGCCAAAAATCACCTTGCAGGTTTATGTTAAAATAAAAATAAAAAGGACATTCCTCCCACATTTTGGGGGGGGGAACCATTTGTTCCCTGTGGAGAAAAAATCCACTGCAGAACAGGGATAGTCAAGCAGCAATGACCCCGTCACACTGCAAAAGGAATGAGAAAAGACTCCTTTGGGTTTTGTTGGGAGGAAGGTGGGATATAATCATCATCATCATCATCTGTCCTGATTTGGACACTGTAGGTTCATATCTCCTTAAAAAAAGCAACTGTCAGACAAATACAAAAATATCCAGACCGGGCTGCAATACTATGTCCAATTCCTCAGAAGCAAACCTCCAAGAGGTCAGGCACCAGGGGCTTTCCCAGCTCAGTGTGGTATCCTCCTGCCCTGCCTTATCACTCAGTCATGATGCAATTTCCTTCCCACTAACAATCCAAGAAGATGCTCACAGAAAAGTCTGAGAATTGTTCTAATACCTCCAGGGGTGGATGATGTGGAGCTTTAATCTGGCACAGTCCCTTTTAAAGATCCTAAATCGGGGGGGGGGGGAGCGCAAGAGTAAGAGCGAGAGAGACAGAGATAGGGAAAGCTCCCCTTTGTGTAAGCCTCCCCCTCCCCCCAGGTAAAGGAAGGACAACTCCAAAAGTCTTTGTTTTTTTCCCAGCCTGACAAACGGGCATGAAATAAGAGGCTGACATCGGCCTCTGCAGGTCATTCAAGTCAGGCTGCTGCATGTCAGAATTCAAACTGCTTCATCCATCAATGGCAGACCAAAAATTAACGTGGCTTGGAAACTCTGCAGCGAGACAGTAACAGCCCAATTGAAAGTCTGACCTTCCAAGAACGCTGGGGTGAGATGGAAAAAGATGGAAAAATTATTTCACGCCCTGCACCAAAGCGGACAATGCAGAGCAGAGAGATTTTAAGTTACACACACACACACACACACACACACACAAAATTCCGTTCAACCCCCAGCAAGCAATTTAATTGTCAAAGCTTGGTGTATATTGATATTTTAAGCAGTAGAACCCGCATTCAGCATACACAAGCCTTCAAGTGCTTTCTTGGGTAAATCAGGATTTTTTAAAAAATCAAATTGATTCTGCATGCAGATTTCAATTGCTGGACCAGGATACTCTGTGCTGGGTGCACACAAGACACAAGACCTTGCTTGCCGCTAAGGGGGGCAGGATCTAGGAAGGCAACTGCCCCCTGATTCGCTGGATGGAAGAACTACTTAATGGTGCTTGAAAGAAAGAGGGCTCCCTTCAGTGACAAAGACAGGCTGAGCAGTCCTAAGAGCTGGTTCCTTTGAATTATTGCAAAATCCAAACAGGGCCAAGTGAGGGTTGGGAAGGTGGGTCCATCTCAGCACATTCCTAAGCCTGACTACCAGACATGAGGCAAGGAAAGACAAGACCTCACCTCAGTGCTCCTTGAGTGCCTGCCGCTTTGTTCCGGGCATAAACACAATCTGAAAGAAGAAAAGGGCTGGAGAAACCAGTTACTGGTGGTCACGATGGTGAAGGAGCCAAACGTATGGAGGGTTGTAAAGCCCTGCTTGCCTTTGCGCACGGCTGGAGCTGGGAGGTGCTACAATTTGCAAACATGCAGAAAATATTATTTGTGGGAGCACAGTGAAGCTCTGCAGTCATGAAAGACAATTACTGCAATTACTTGGAGGGGATTATTTGCTCATTTTATAGTTCTGTCAACTGCAGTGTTACTGGAATATCAGGCTGTTGTGATTTACCGGGTTGGCATCCTTAGCAAGCATCAATGTGTAGCACAAATACCAATGGAGACAAGACCATAGTCCCCTTGCACATGCCCCCAAACTGAGGGGTGGGGAACCAGACACTTTCTGTCGACAGGGGGCCTTGTATGGGCTACAGTGCCATTCCCCACCCCGCCCTGCCCCGCCCCTCCCTCCCTGTGTGTGTGCCAAGTGAGGTTGCTTCCAAGCAATCACTATTCTGTTAGTGAGATTCAACAAATTATGCAACAAATTCCAGGTGCATAATTAAAGTGGATTTGGCTTTCTTGGGCACCCAACCTGCTTCCCTCTTAAACCAGACTTTATGTAATAGGGAAAATATTGTGGAAATGTACAGGAAAGTATGAGATGTCAATGGTTGGACAGACCTCCCCACAAATGAATAAAAATGAATGCTCAGCAAACAGCGAATATCCTACAACATCCCCACAAACTTGGAGCAAGCATATCAGGCTGGGTGCTCCATGAACAGGTTATCTGGAAGCAATCTCAGAAGGAAAGCAGGAGCATCGTGTCAGAATTGGGAGCTCCTGGCCCTGGAAAAAGAGGGAATGAGAACTTGCATATGGAACCCTAGAGCTAATAGTCTAAGAGGCATAGAGACGAGTGCCCCCCCCCCCATAACAGGCTCTCTCCAGAAATAGAACTCCCAGAGCTCCTTTGTTCCTGCTGGCATTTCCCAGGTACAGACAGGAAGTGGCAACATGGTGTGGTAGCAGAAGGGAGGGACAAGCCCAGCCATTGCCAGAGTTATGGTGGTTCCAGGACTGGTGAGAGGAAGGATGCCAGTGCTGCTGATGGGATTTACAAGCCTGAAGATGGAAAGGAACAAATGCACCAGGCCTCCAGTTACCAAAGTGCACAGAACTGCTGACACTAAATCCCAGGGATGGGGTCTAAAGGGCACCTGCCACTTGTGCTCAGGTAATATACATACCTGCCGCGTCTGACTATAAATTCAAGTTTAGTTGCCAGAAACAAAAGGAGCTTAAACAGAGGCATTTAACGAAGCTAAAGGGCACCCATCAGTCCTCTCATTTAAAAAAAGGAGACGTGGGATTGGTGAGAGAGAGGGACAGAGAGCCCCTGTGACCCCTTTATCCCAGGCCAAGACAAAGGAAGCCAGGGCAATGCTCTTGCAGTAGCATTTGGGAGTGACCAAGGCTTTGGGTCATCTGCTTTTGCTCCTCCAACCTACCAGCTTTTGGCCCATGGGGCAATGGCAGGCCTGCACTCTGGCCCCTTCACTGACAGGCTTAGTGCCACAGCAGGCAGCAGAATTCGTCAGTGGAATTTCTAAGAATCAGAATTCCAGCCACATAATGAAATGGGAAACAACCTTCAGCAAGGTCTGGATCAACTCATCCAACTGCTCCAGTGTCAATAGTGTGTGTGTGGTTGGGGAGAAGGGCTTCCTGGCTCCCCCTTCCCTTTGCTCATGTGGTACCTCAGCATGTCCAGGGTCTGGCCTGAAGAAGGTACAGGAGGACACCACCAGCGTCTGGTCAGTGCCTGGACCACCTGGGAGCCACGCCCTACATCAGCTGTCTTCTGTTCCATGACAGAAGCAGGGCAGAAATTTGAGAAAATCAACAAAAATCAGCCATCTTTGCACATCATTTTCAAAGTGCACATTCCCGTTTTACACAAAATTTGAAACAAGTCTCTATACCCCGTTCCTTTTCTTAACACTGAGCGTATCTATCAAAATAACTGAGAGCTCATTTAATAAAAATAAAGGGATGCAAATGAGTCAGAATCATAAAAACAATTAGATTGATGGACACGTCTTGGTTGCTGTAATTACCAAAGGTGTATCATTTTCTAAACTCTCGTTGCATTAAATGGGTGACATACATTTATTGAAAGTAATTAGCACCTTAGTGACAATGATTTGATTGACTGGATTTCTCTCTGTGTAATAAAATCCTGCTGCATTGGCAACTGTATCCAGAAAGACAGACAGCATGAACATTTTGCTGATTGTCGCTCATTATTATCACCCCCAGAGGCAGAATTATGTCAGGGTCTCCTCTAGCTACGGCAAACCTTGGGGGCAGGCGGGGCAGGGTAGATGGGAACCATGTGGCTCCTCGAGTGGGTCTCTATGGCTCTCCCTAGCGGGCCACACATGGCTCTCCTTGGGCTGCAGCTGCCCCAGGCTTTGCTTCTCCACTTTCCCCAATAGCCCATTATCACCCTCCAATCACTTCCTCTTCCAGCCTACAGCTTTTGTGGGTGGAGCTGCTGAACCTGCCCTTTCTCCTTTTCCCCGTTCTGTCCACCTTCTTCACATCCTCCTTCAGACAGACCTTTGCCAGCTTATTAGGTCACCTACTATGCTCAGCTTCTCCAGGCAGCATGTCTCTCTCTGGTGGAGATGTTACATCTTGGAGGAAGCCAAGAGGCTGTTCTCTGACAAACTCAGGTCTACCTGATCCTAGTTCTGGAGAGGAACTCCAGGCAAAAACATTTCAGCTGGAACCCTCTTATGTAAGACCAAAGGCAAGTCACCTTTGAAGGCACACACCACCCACACCAATGAACCGAGAATCAAATTTCTCTTTGTAAATCCATAAGATGCATGCTGTTTGATGAGAATCTCACATAAAGGTCTCATTAAAAATAAATAAATAAATGGAGACACTATTTTTGTCAGAGTCAAATCTGGCCAAGCCTTCCACAGCAGCTGTCCAGCTGTCAGCATTTATCATTATGGCCAACATTAGACATTTGAACTTTCGCCCCAGATTTAAGACCTACCACAAAAAGAGCCATAGTTTTATTATGAGAAGTCATTGGGGGGGGGGAGAATATTGCTGGGTGGGTAGAACATCTGCTTTGAATGCAAAAGTCCCAGGTTCAGTCCTCAGCTTCTACAGGTGGAGCTGGGAGGGAAGGACCCCTGTCTGGAAGCCTAAGAACACAAGGAGAACCCTGAAGCTGGATCTGACCAAAGGGGGCCCATCTGACCAAAGGGGGCCCATCTCACACCACTAAAGCTTGCGCAGGTCTGGGCCTGGCAGGGAAGCTGGAGGCATAAAATTTTGAATAACCCTGCAGTCCACAAAGGTCAATTCCTGTCCCCTTCTGGGATTTGAGAAGAACCTTCTTTGGCTTGTATTTGGTTCAGTTCTTGCATGAAGTGGTGGGTCCTGGAGGTGGGGAAAGGGCCCACACACTGAACCTCTTAACAGGATGCAAGTATTGGATAAAGGCAGGACAGGCAGAGAAGGGAGCATAAGAACACAAGAGCCCTGACTGACCAGACCAAAAAGGTGGGCCCAGCATCCTTCTCAAAGTGGCTAGCCAAATGCCTCCAGGAAGCCCACAAGCAGGACATGAAGGTCACAGCCCTTTACCATTGCTTCTCCTTGGCAAGTGCATTCAGTGGTAGACTGCCTTTGAAACTGGAAGTTCCACCAAACAAGGGAATGCAATATCTTACCCTGTCTCTTGTTTTCTCTCCATAAGTCCTCTTGGCTATATATGGGCAGCGCCCCAAACACATCAACACGCAGCTAAAAAATTATGAGCAAGAGCTACCTGTGTTGTGCATGTCCTCTGCTTATAATTCCTGTCACCCAAACTCTGTGGTCCTCCTGTATGAGGAAACTAGCTGACAGAAAGAAGCATTAGGAGTGATTTGACTACGCCTTTAAAATGCCTTAGGCCCCGAGGGCCAGTGGAGAAGATGTGCAGCTCCTTTTCATGGGCATTTCTCTGTCTCTGCAATTAAACAGCAACAACATCTGTTTCGCAGGCATTTTTCTGGAAAAAGCCGAGACCATTTGGGGAGCCGTCCTGCTGCATGGATACGATCTGGAAGCTTTGGCTTCCCTCTCCAGAGCCAAATGTCTTTTGCATTTACAAAAACAGGCCTCCATTCAGTGATGGCAGAAACCACTTTCCATTTTCCCCCTGAACTCCCCAAGGAAGGAGTGGGGACCTCATGTCAAAAACCCTCACTTTAGAACAATAAATAAATAAACCAGCCAAAGCCTTCCCGAGGCTGGCCAACTGTAGCATAAGTAATTCAACAGGCCGAGAGATGCCAGATAAATTTGATTACTATAAAAGATGGGAATATGTTGCTTTCCTCTGAGAATTCGCAGAAGGGGTCAAAAACAAAGCAGCACTGAAAGAGAACGATTTCATGTTGCTTCCCATTCAAGGCAAAAATCCAAAGGCAGCTCTGTAGAAAGGGGCCCATGGACAGCCCCATACCCAGGGTTTTCTTGCCACTTGGGCACCAGGAGAGGGAGGTGGAGATCCTACTGTGGTGGAGGAGGCTCACCCTTACGAGTCAAGCTTAGTGTGGTAGACAGGGAAAAGAAAACAACACAGAAACATGCAATATCCTGCCTGAGGTTGCTCAGGAGCTCCCTCCTAGAAATAGTCCAGTGCCAGAATTTCTTGACTCTGGGCTGGGTCAACGGTGCAGCGACCCCCACTAGCGCCTGGGGAGGAGCCTTTTTTAAGAGATCGCCCAAAGCTGTTGAGCTATTTTACTAATTAAATTTCTATACCACCCTTCATCCAAGGCTCACAGGATGTTTAGAAGCAGTGCTCCCCATTTTTAATCTGCCGTTCTCCAAAGAGAAAAGCAATTCAGCTTACAAATAACTTCTTACAGCACTGAAAGATTCCAGCATCACTAAACGGGAAGAGATCCTATCCAGGTAAACAGCATCGAACAACAAGGGTACATAATTCCCCCCCCCCCAATAGCTTTTCTCCTGCCCTCCTAACTTCCCCCCAAAAGGGAATTAGCCTAGCAAAACTAATACGCAGAAATCTGCTACAGTTGCCAATGATCCTTGCATTTCAGCAGCATAATTAATTGCTTTCCACCACAGTGTTATTTAACAAACACCCGAAACCTCACTGGGAGGATGCTGTTGTGCAGACCAGGCCTGCTACAGACAGGAGTGGTGCCTGGCCCAGAGACCTACAAAATGAACAAAAGGCTCCTGCGGATTTTAATAAGACCGATCCACTTATGGATCATAAATCACACAGAAACACACTTGCAGCCCAGAGATTTGGGTTTTTTTTAGCAGGGGTGGGGGAAGGTGTTTCTGCACACCACTCTTCTGCCCATCCCATTTTGCTTGTTCTCTTCAAGGAGAACATTTGACATTCTTGCATCAAGCAGAAAGGCAAAGGATGCAAAAGATGGGTGGGAATCTTTGCATCCTAAGCCTGGAAGCTGGGAAGAGCATAATCGCACCACTTTTATTATGGCTAGATTAAAAGCACGGAGCAGACAATGGTGTCCCCTCTAAACAGCTCAGGCTGCTTTGGGCCGCCTGGGCCACCAACCGCCGTCACCCACAGAGAGGTTTGCATGAGTGGATGTGTGCATATTTTGGTATGATGAGAAACGGCTGTGCAGCATTTTCAAGGCACACTCATGCTCATGATGGACGACACATTTAACGTAACTGTGGGACCACTCACACAGTTTTCAGAAGCTGGGACAGGTGGCAAGGCAAAGTGAGGGGCAAACTGCCCAGAGAGTGAACTATGTCAGGTGTTGCTTCTTCCAAACAAAGCACTTCACAAGCCACACAGTCAACATACACGTTTGGTCAAAGGCCTGCAGCTCACAGAGATCAGTCAGAATTCACCGCTGTCCACAAAGCACATCAGACGGACAGCAGTAAAGGGCACAGCAGTGAAATTAATTCAAGATGACAATTGTACATTATGTTGTGTGCATCCTAATTGTGACACTTTCTCGTGAGAGGGAAGTTAACAAATGAAAGCAACAGAAACAGAAGTCAGGCTTCAGAGAGATTTCCTGCAAAGGTGGTTTAAAGAGCTCTGCTCCTTTGTGAGGAGGAGGAGGAGGAGGAGGAAGAAGAGGAAGAGGCTGCAACAGCAGCAGCAGGAGGAAAATGGCAGCCGCTGATAAGGAACACTGGAATTTGGAAAGAAAAATGGGAAGGGGGAGGTTCTGCATCTCAGGAAATATTAAAACGAATAGCCCAGGGGTGGCCCAGATTCACCGTGTGCGTTGGGCAGGAATTTTTCATTTCATACATCATTTGCAACTTGCTACAGCCGACCCACAAAATCAGTCCAGAAAATGAAATGTTGAAAGGAGAGACCCTTTTTTCTGCAGCCTTTTGTGCAGCTACCCCTCCCCTTCACCACGTTGCAGGTGATCTGGGCTGCTGCTGCCTTCCTAAGATTTCTTGGGCAGTGCAAAACGAGACAAAGGCGTTGACAGCTTTAAGCCAAGCCTTTCCCCATGTTTCCTTTGAATAAAGATGATGGTAATGATGATGGTGATAAATAACGAAAGCAGCAATCAATGTGGTCACATCATATTTTATGTAGGGGGCTTCCCCCACCCCTACTCTGGCACACATGCTTCCAAAGATTCTTATACTAAAATTTTAACACACAATCACAAATGAAGGACCACTTGAAAACCTCTTTCTAAAAAAGGAACCAGCAAGCAAAGGGAAAAGACACATCAAAGGTAAACAGCAGTAGTAGATCCTCTACAATCAACTAGTCCCTGCCTAAAGTGGGGAAGGAAAGAACAACAGTGGTGAAGAGCCACCAGGGCGCTAGCCAGAGATCAAGGTTCTGTCACCTGCTAAGGTTAAGGTGCACCCCCCCGAAACAGCTGTCCTTAACTCTTGGCAAGTCAGTATGTCAAGTCCCCAATCCTGGGATCAAGCCACATGTCCAAAGTCCAAACTGCAGCATGGTCCTGGAGCATCCAAAGTGAGGCCCAGCAACATGAGCAGACACAGCACCTCAGCTTTGCTGCCCTTTTATAATTTGCAGGCTGATTGCAGCATCTGGGCTTGATGAGGCATGTGACCCTCAGCTGTCCCAAGCCTACTCCAGCTGAGGAACCACACACTTTCTCCCAGAGACAGCAAGCCCCACCTAGTCATCTAGTCTAGTGAGCTGGGCTGTGGGCCCTTGCCTACCTCAGCCTCCTGGAATACTCTGCCTGCTGCTTCCTACGCCTCAGAGCGTTTGTGGAGACAGGGGCCCCTCTGGCTCCGGTGATGAGTCCTGCTGCTCTGATTCATGTGCACTGACCACCCCCCCATCCCTCACCATCCTCCACCACCACCTGAGTACTTCCTACACCAACCTCTCCTTGAGATATTTGAAGATGGCTATCATATCTCCTCTCTGTCTCCTCTTTTCCAGACTAAACATACCCAGTTTCTTCAAGTGTACCCCATAAAGCTTCTAGACCTTCTGTTCCTTCTAGACCCTTGATCATCTGACCCTTGATCATCTTAGTTGCCCTCCTGTACACATGTTCCAATTAATAAATTTCTTTCTTAAAGATATGATAACCATCTTCAAAAATCTAAAGGGTTGTCACATGGAACATGGAGCAAGCTTGTTTTCTGCTGCTCCAGAGGGTAGGACCCAAACCAATGGCTTCAAGAAATGAGATTCCAACCAAACATGAGGAAGAACTTTCTTACAAGAGCTGTTTGACAGTGGAACAGACTCCCTTGGAAGGTAGTGGACTCTCCTTCATTAGAGGTTCTTAAGCAGAGATTGGATGGCCATCTGTCAGGGATTCCTGCATTGCTGGGGGATGAGACTAGATGAGCCTTGCAGTCCCCAACTCTACAATTCTATGGCTCTAAGAAGAGGACAGACCAACAGAGCCTGCAAGCAGAGCATGAAGGCATCACTTATCCCTTGCTGTTTTCTTCCAAGCAATGCAAATTCAGAGGTAGACTGTTTCTCAATATGAAGACTCCATTCAGCTATCCAGTGGCTGTGAATTCCCAAAATCAATCATGCACTGTGTGAAGAAATAGCTAAATTATTTTTGTCTGTTCTGAATCTATTGCCCATCCACTTCACTGTATAACCCTGAGTTCTAGTGTCAAAAGAGGGGGGGAGCTTTTCTCTGTTCTACTGACTCCTCACCTTGAAGAATTTTATAAACCTTGCACACAACTTTTCACCTCCTCCCCCAAATTAAAAAGCTCCAAATGTTTCAGCCTTTCCTCTTAGGGGAGGTTTTCTGCACCTTTTCTGCACCTTTCCCAGTTATGTGATATCCTTTTTGAGATACCCAAAGTGCTCACACAGCTTAGGCCGCCCTGAGTAAGCCACCCTGAGACTAGCATTTCAGCCCCTTTTCTAATACTCCCAAGCATGGAATTTGTTCTGTTGTATTCCAGAAAGTTAGTCTCTGGGGTTACCTGAAAGGCTTTCAAGTTAGTAAAAGCACAGTATATCAAGAGAACATATTCTAAAATTGCAACCACCCTGCTTTTGATGATGGCGCAAGTTTCAATATCACCTTCAACTGCCGTGCAGTTCCATCAGAACAAATTAAGAGGTGCTTATTCTGTTGCAAACAGTTCTTGACCACATTGCTTAATAATAAACAACATGTTAAAACAGCATCTCAAAAGACAAACTATAAATATTTCAAGTCATAAAATCTAGGCATGGGCTGTTTTGGGGTCCCATGTCCAGAAAATCCGCACAGGCTCATCAACTCCTGTGCCTGGGGACTTCGCTAGGTTGTTGTGTTGGCATCGAAAACAATGCCCACGACCTATTTGGGGGTTAATCTGACTAAATGGAACCTATTTGTTGTTTATTATTTATAGAAGACTCACTTCCGATTAGTCTTTCTGCAGGCGTCTGTCTTTGTGCAGGATCACTAAGTGTCTCCAAGCCAGCCCCCAGCGCAAAGCCGGACCCAAAAATGACAAGTGCGACTGTATCACACTGTCCACAGCCTTCTATAAACAGCAAGAGGGAAGAGAGGCTGCGTGAAAGGCGCAACACACAGTGGCTTAATGCATTGACCTTCCGTGTCTGATAATGACAAGTTCAAGTTCCCGGAGTTGGACGAGAGGCGGAACTAAAGTAAGTGCACTCAAGCAACAAGCCCTCCTGGTCTGTGAATGCAGCGTTAGCAGAGCCGGCCGCCAAAGGCTCTTCTGCGGAAGAACCTGCCTGCCTCTCATCCCTCTCGGGTTTCTCTAAATGCTCCATTCACCATGCTGTGCAAGGCATAATAAAACAGATCCAGCCCTTGCTTAACATTGGCCTCACACATGCAGGCTCCAAGGGGCCACAGAGATAAGTGGAGAGGTGGGGGGGGGAGCTGCCTCTAGCCACCCACCCCACAGGAAATGGACATAGGCACGTAGCCTTTGGAGGGGCTCAAAATTTCTATTTGCAGCAATTAATTCATCATTATTGTTAGAGAGAAGGGGGAAGACCAGATGCAATGGAGTGGTCACGTGTATGCTTTATTCTTCGTGGAAACGTAAGCTTCCATGTTTCTTTTTAACAATTGCTAAAGTGCTGTCTAATGGGAGAACAGGGTCAATTACCTATTGAAGCCCTGTTTGGTATGCAGAGTGAGCAGCGTTTAAGCTAGTGAACCTTGGTTAGAGAGCAGGCCCTTCTTGTTGCAATCACACATAGAGAGAGAGAGATGCTTGTACACAAGAAAATAATAAACTTCTTGTTAATTGTACGACGTACATAATTTGGATAGAGTTCTAGCCCCAACTAGTAACGAGAAGAACAAGGCAGCCATGCTTGCTCCTTTGTTCTTTCAGAGGATAGTTAAATAGGACCTCTCATCATGAGTTAAGAGAGAGAAGTATGAGAAAGAGAATGAAGAAGCTGTCAAATAGGACACAACCTAGTAGTTATCAGTCCGAACAAGAAGGAGAATCTGTCTCATCCACTTTTAAAATGGTTTAAGTTGGTGGACATCACTACATCTTGTGGCAGTGAGTTCTATAGGTGTGCGGTTTGAAGAAGTACTTCTTTTAGTCTGTCCTGAATCTCCCTAGATGCAGCTCCAGTATCACTTTTCCTGAGCTTTAAACACCTCTGAGCAATTTAGAGACCATTTTAAAACAAAGCAGTGTTTTAAGCAGCCCCCTAGCTACAGCCCTTGCATGCTGGCGGGGCGGGAACACACCTTCAGAATGTTGCTATTTTGCAGGGGGATTCAAGTGCGTTGCAGAACTTAAGGTTTCTGCAATTAAAGTTTATTAGAGTGCTCTGTTGCCCTAGCACAACAAATCAACTTTAAATCAAAACAGGCTTTTTGCAGTTAGGAAAGTGATGGGGAAAAGAACTGAGAAGTAGGGGGTTCGATAAATAATTCACTGGAAAATGTGTTGACACCCCAAAAGCAAATCAGGATGGATGCTCACTGATGAACAACCTCCCTGCAAACAAATCAGACAAAATAAGCATCAGTCCCTAACCACTAAATAAGTATTGTGCAAGCAAATCAGGATGAAAGATGAATGAACAGGGTGTCTGGAGGAGCTAGGAATTTAACTGCCACCTGGCTGAAGGCTGCTTGATGGAAATACTGGCAGAACATACGCATTTATTGTTGTTGTTGAATTTACATCTTGCCCTTCTTCCCACAGGAGCCTAGACCAGCAAACAAGAAATTTGGAGTGGTTTTGCTACTTGAAAATACCTGGAAAATATACAGTCTGTTCTCTCTGCAGCGCCAGGCTTCTCAATGAGAAAACTATAAATCATAGGCCTAAATTATACTTTAATTATAAATGCCTTTCCATCTAATGCTGCCCAGGACCTTTTGCCCTCCTCCATAATTCTAAAAAATGACCCCTGTCATAATTCCCTTCACTAGAATAATATGGTGGGATCTAATCCTGAATCCTGTCGTCTTACAATTTAATATAAGAGGTAATTATTATTATTACTATTATTCAAAAGATAAAATTGCAGATATTGCAAACATTCTGAAGTGTAAAAAAAAGGAGACTTGGTATGTGGGAATTTCTTTTCTTTCAAGCAAAACAGAGATTTTATATAGAGGTTTTAGGATTTATGAAAAAAATATTAGAGGTGAAAAATTATTTGTAAGTGGAATTTATCTGCAATAATTTACATGGCTTTTAGAACATGTGTGCACACAAATTATCTTTGCCCCCCACTATAAACAAGAGAATAAAACCAAGCAGACATTTGTGGGATGGGAGATTCTGTGGGACCTTGAATGCTACTCAAGGAATGCTCAGGGAAGATAGGAAGGGCTTTGCATTGTTCATCCCAGCACCAGTTCTGGCCACCCACACAGATTTCTACTGCCGTAGGGCACCAGTATTGATCTGGCCTACAGGCATTGTGGGATAGCTGGGCCTACCCAGAGATGCCTGCTTAAAATGCTAGAGAGAGAGGAGGGACTGTAGCTTTGCATGCAGTAGGTTCCAGGTTCAATCCCCAGTTGGCATCTCCAGGTAGATAAGTATGAGGTTTCAGGGCAGGTTACAACATTAAAACACAATATTGAAAACAATTAAAAACAACTTAAAATCATAAAAATAAGGCAGGTTCTAAAAATATACACCTCAAGTGTCGAAAGCCATGCTAAAAAACCCCAAGATAGACCAGGAATCTGGCTCAGTATAAGGCAGCTTCCTCTGTTCCTATATCACAGAAGAAGAAGCAGTGTAGTTGCCAGCTGTTGCGTCCAGGACCTACCACAGAGCAGACACAAGCAGGTTGGCGTGGGGGACATGGTGCTGGGCTGAAGCCACCTGGGAGCAGAGCCAGTGCAGATTGGAAACTGGCCCTGGGATGAGACAAACATGTCCTAAAGATGTCACCTCATGAAGCTGCCCTTGTCCATGTTCCTCCACTGTATGAGGGGTGGTGGGTGGACAAGTGCCCAGACTTTTTGGGCCAGGGCATTCTCAAGCTCCCCCAGGCCTCTTCACTGATCACTGGATGATGGTCAGCAAAGCCAGCTTAGTTTTTGCAGGCTTCTTCTCCTAGGGGGTTGTTTTTAGTGGCCATTTTGCTGTTGCTACGGTTTTTACAATTTATAGATCCTGTTGGGTTTCTTGTAGGTATGGGTGTGGCATTGTTTTCAGTTGCTTTTACAACTGTAAGCCAACCCCTTCCTTGACTACAGTTTAGAAAGTCAGGGTAGAACTAATAGTAAAAATTAAGGAAGAAGGTACCCCAAAGCAAAGGAGAATGAAGTAGAAAAAGGATACAAAAAGAAAGGGCCGAAGCCTACCCAAAAGATGGTGCTTAAAGGGGGGGAAATGACAAGAAATTCACTGGCTTTTCCCTCACACAAATCTAGTATCAGATGAAAAGGACTCTTTTCCTTCTAGGCAAATAAAAAAAAAAACCCCACCACCGCCCTCGCACACATGCCATAAAATATCCTAAGTGACAGGTTCAATAGCCCAAAGAGGACAGGGCCAGAAGGGTTATTGGGAAGTGGGGTTCTCCAAAGATAATTATGGCCCCAGCTTCCTCTTCCTAGTTGAGAGAGTAGTCAGAACGCAGCTACACAGTTCAATAAAAAACCTCACCACAAAGCGCAGAGAGGAGAGTTTACTGCCTCTTTGTTTTTGCTTTGGGAGCAGTTCATTTAAGATGTAATAAATTGGAGGGTTTTCTGTCCCTCCATAAATCTAGAAACAGTGCAAATGAGGTGCTCCTCATTAGGAAGAAAAGAATAGGGGCTCCCAAGACAGCGACAGGCAGTGCCAACATTAAAGCACTCATTAAAAGGCGCTGTCCTCTCTTAAACAAGGGGTATAATTTAATAACATGGCACAGAGTGTGGCATGGTCAGGGTGAGCAGAGAGGAAAGAGAAGAGGGGCTCTCTATTTCCCAAAATAATGCAGGGGGGTTGCTTATGGAAAGCAGAGGAGACCTTGCACCCACCTGGATCATTTCATGATTATTACTGAGATTTATGGTCCTCGGGAGGCTCACGGCAGGTGCCCGACTGGAGTTCCAAATAAACATATCCACATCAGATGTGAAAGCAGAAAAGGGAGGGGACTTTGGGTCACCTGTGCTTCTCCCCCCCTCCCCCGGGGCAGTCCTATTTGCCCTTAGGACCTTGAAAAGGAGCAAAGGACCCCTCATCAGAGAGGGATGGCAAAAAGCACCTCTTTTTCCTCCATTGAGGAGCTGCTTTCAGCCACTCTCCCTCCCCTGGAATTATCCAGACGGCTCTGGTTTCCCCTTTGCCTTCGTTTGCTGCTTAGGAGTGAGACATCAGCAGGATTTAAATGTATGCATAAAATGCTTCCTTGCATTATTCTTACAATAAGTATTTTTATGCCACCCTTCAATTAAATCTCCCAGAGGGTGCCAGCCATTTTTATCAGCTACTTCAATGTTCTCCTGGAATGAAAGTAGCCCCAAGCTGACTCCTCCACTGCCCAGTTCCAAAGCAAATGAAGTCAAGCATGGCCAAGGCTAAGGGAAGCATCATCTGATAGACTCTCTGTCTCGCGGGTGGTGGAGTCAGTCTACACCACACTCTGGCAACTGCCGCATCTGTGTAGACTGTGTATGCTCCATTGGTCAACTGCCCTGCTGGCCTCTCAGCCTTCAGAGGGTTTCCTCTTGCTCTTACCCTACAATTGTCTTGCTGAAGGTTTCCCAAATAATGTTGCTGGTGACTGACCGAGATGAGCTACATACATCTTGGGAAAGCTGACATGGTGACTTGAGCTTCATATAAAAGGACTTTTGCTTTAATTGTGATGTTTAGCTTATTTTTTAGTTGTTGCTTTGTTAACAGTTTTATAGATTGTAATTGTTTTCACTGATGATTTGTTAATTATTCTTTAAGTTTTATGCTGTATTTGTGATGTTCTATTATGTTCTTTCATATTATAATTATTTAAGCTGCTTTGGGGTTCATTTGAATGAAAAGTGGCATAGAAATATAATAAATCATATCAAAGTCAAATCAAATCCAGTGCCTGGATAGACCCACCTCCAAGAGCTCAGGTGGCCCTTGGGAGGCTAACTAGCCACAGCTAATTAACACAGCCCTTGTTCATTAAGACTAGTAAAGCAAGATTATCCAGTTTAGAGCATGTGAGCAAGCATGGAGATAAAGCAGTACACTTGTATCTGAGCAGTTTACTAATGCCATTTGATAAGCATATTTTATCTTTTAAATCTACGTAATAAACTATTTTGTGGTGCTCATTTGTATATTGATGCCTTCTGTTGTCATATTCAGTGCTCATTAAGGCTGTCACCTTCCCACAGCCCTCGTGGATGGAAGCAGATTATAAATCAAAACAAACAATGACGTAAATAAGCAGAATATGAGGACAACACAATTTCAATTTACCATTTAGTCTTGAAATATGGCAGATGTGAAGCATCACCATGCACATTCATGTTGGCTTGTTTTGTCTTATTATATCTGTAGGAATGTGATTTGAATAAATCCAGGTAATTAGAATACGTGATCAGAGTAGCTCCACAGGCTTCCATTGGAAACCTGCAGCAGAGGTGAGGGATTTCTTAAGAATGTATGAAGCTGGCAGCCTTTTCTCCTCCTAGACCAGTAGCCTTCAATCTTGTCAAACCCAGGACCCACTTTTAACCCAAACTTGCATTTGGGGAACCATTTCTTAATCTTTTATCGTACACTTCCATAGTGGGTAGTGTTCCTGTTGTGACCTGCCTTGCATCAGACCACAACCCACTGGTGGGTCCTAAACCACCAGTTGAATACCAGTGTCCTAGACCACTGGCCTGTCTAGTTCAGAACTGTCTACAATGAGTGTCAGAGGCTATCCAGGGCTCAGGCAGAGAGAGGTCCTTCTCAGTCCATCTGTCACCAGAGATCCTTTTGACAGAAGATGCCTGGGATTGAGCCCAGCATGCATGCAAAGCAGATGCCACACTGAGCTACAGCCCCTTCCATAGCACTGAATGGGAGTCATAAGGCAGTGTCACCATAGAATAACATATTTCTGGATCTGCACTTTCCACCACAAAAATGACATTCTTCACTCTTTGTTTTTTGATGTGTCTTTCCCATCTGGTAGCAACCTGTGTGAATTTGGGCTTAAGCACTCCCCAGTGTGCCAAGCAGCACAATGGTCTGCAGTGCAATTGCGCAAATGCTGCAGGCACCTATTGGCCTGTGCCTGCGATGTCACCCTCACAGCAACTTGTTTCACTTTTATTTTACATGGTTTAAAATAAAAGTGAAACAAGTTGCTGTGAGGGTGACATCGCAGGCACAGGCCAATAGGTGCCTGCAGCATTTGCGCAATTGCACTGCAGACTATTGTGTGTCTCCTCCTTTCCCCATAAAACTGCAGGATAGCATATGCTACCTCCCTTTAAAACAAAAGCCAAATATAAAAATGGCAACATATATTTCAGAAACACTGGCTTTAACAATTCTGAAAAAGGTTTCAGCAAGCTGTGCACTCCCTGCTCCAGGGTTCAGTGGTACATATCTCCTCTCCCTCCCCTTCTCTCTCTCCCTCTCTCAGAATGGTCCTCCCGCAGCAACCCTTGCCCATAACCCATTTAGCGGGAACCTGAGTAAATGCAACGGTTCCTTTAAAGCACCGTGCAGGAGGAGTATTGCATGTATCTGTGCTAGAGTGCAGTGTGGGGTGGGGCAGGGGAGGAAGCTTCCTTTGAGCACAGAAGTAGATATCTTTTTTTTAGAAGACTGGATGAGACTTGTACCTCCAAAGTCACACTAAGTCTACATCTCACCACCTCAAAAGAGAGAGAAATCAATTTTCTGTCTCTCTCCACTTGATGTAAAGAATCACTTCCTCGGCATTTCACTGCCCCACACCATGACAGAGAGCTTCGGTCCACATTGGCAGCAAATTACCAGGTGGCCCTCAAAGGTGTGTGCCAATTGCCACCTCCCCAGGTTTGCCTCTTCTTTGTGCTACCAGGTGGCAGCAGTGGCGGTAAAAAGTGATGCAGGAGCAAAGAAGCCTATGGCTGGTGGGTCCTTAGGATAGCCTCCTCCTCCCCCCCCCCCAGCTGCTCCCGAGTGCCAGCCTCCTCCAGCCCCCCTTTGCCCCCCTCTGCATAACATTCTGGCCAACACGCCTGCCTGGCTCTATATCTTGCACCAAAGAGCAAAGGGAAAATTCTATAAAGTGGAAACCTCAGGTTTATAGTCAATGTATTATGGATATGAGAAAAGCAGGATTAAACAATTATTGGCTTGAACTCACACAGTAAAATTGGTTTATGAGGTAAATTTTAACAAGAAACAAACAGTTAGTGTTGTTTATAGGCCACAGCAAGCTGTAAAGAAATAGAGGCGGCTTTGTAAATGGCACTCGACCCGCTGGCTGGCCTGCCGGGCCCCAAGGGGGAGTCCCCTGCTGCTGGCAGCTGCCTCTGTGGCCCAGGCTCCTCCATTGCCCTGCAAAACAAGGCCAGCCTGATCCCAGGGTTCCTGGGCTAGGGCAAAACACACACTTTTCTGCTAAGGCACAGCTCTTAACAGATTTGGCTCATGCAGTTGATCTGTCAAACCTTGCCTCTGAAACTGGGAGAGCATCTTCTGCATCATCCTCGCAGAATGTAACTTGGCTCACTTGCTTGAGTCATGGGCAGCGAGTGATTTGCTTTGCAGACTTTGGCTCATCTGGGTAGAATCAAAGGCTGCAAGTAGGCACAGGTGGATGAACAAGCAGCCCTTTCACTCAATGACTCTTCGGTGCTGCTCCTGTGAAACCACAAGCCCTCCCTGCCAGCGCAACAGAAAATGGGATATTCAGGAGCAGAACAAGGGCACTGGGTCTAAAGGACACACAGGATGCCCTTATTTCACAACTGCTGTACCCCTGCCCTGGTTTGGGGGCTTCCCAATGGAGGCATCTGGCTGGCCAGTGTGAGAAGACGATGCAGAACTAGATGTGCCCCTTTGGGCCTGATTCAGCTGCTCAGGACTCTTCTGACGTTCTTAACATGGCCTTTCTGACTAAGCATCATTCACTGTGACTAGTGGTAAAATGTATCCCCAATCCAAATCTGAAATGAAGTTTGCTTCTGCTGAAATCTTTACACACTCACATGTGCATATAATCACTTGACGCCCCAGAGATCAAAAGATGCCATGAATAACCCCCTCTTCTACCACCTTTGCTCAAGGCATGGCAAGGAGTACACCTCTTCAAGAAAAAAACAGAAGCCCTTGCCCGCCACCCTCTGCTTACAGGAAATGGGGCATGGGGGGTGGAGAGAGAAGCCTTTTTATTATTATTAAAGAGGTAGGCAGGCCGTGCTCCCCCTGCAAGCTCTCTGGGGCTCTGAGGTGGCCCTCATGCTCACAGCAGCCCCCCAAAGCCTAGCATTGCTGGAGCAGCGGCAGAGACCCACCAGCTTGCTGGGAAGCTGATCTGTGGGCGGCTGGACACTGAAGGGAAACTCTGTCCCAGCCCCCCTGATGTTCTCCTTTGTTTAAAGAAAGAAGAGAAAGAAAGAGGGCGAGTGGGAGGCGGGGAACCCTCCATCGTTTAGTACAAGTCATTTTACATGCTGGGATAATGAAGTATAAAAATGCCTTCAAAGGCTCCACTTCCTACTTTTAACTCACTACCAGCCAGGCTCTTTGTGAGGCCTTCTGGAACACGCATTCCCGGTCCTGCACAAACAAAAGAACTGCGAATTCATTAAACTATTTAATTATGCCTTTTTATTTTGCTCCATTAGCAAGCCCTGCCAGCGCACAGTAAATAAAGCCGCGATGGTCTTTCCCCAGCAGACACACTGACTGTTTTTAGCCTTTATTCAGTTTACAATGCGGAGGGCGATCTCCCCCTCCTCCACCTGGGCCTTCCTTGGCTTCCTTCCGAGTCCAAGCTCTGCAAAGAGAAAGACCCCAATCCACCCACAGAGGAGGAGGAGGAGGAGGCCCTGGCGGCAGCCTGCCTTGCTCAGCATTGCAGGCACATCCCCAAGCCGCCTTGCAGAGCGCCGGCAGCAGCTGACGGCAGCCACACCGCACTTTACAGCCAGGCACGGAAAAGATATTAGCTTCTCTCTCTCTCTTTTTTTTATACTCTAGTAAATTTGCTTTTTACATCTATTTCTTTTCAGAAGGGCTTGTTATTGAGCTCACTGTCCACAAATTCCATTGATCTCAGGCTGTGACTCAATCCATATGCCCGCGCCTGACACCAGCACAGCAAGCAAGCGATACAAATCCTGTTCAGGCTACAAACTTATTGATTTTATAGATTTCCCCCAAAGTTGTGATAATGATATATCATTGTTAAATTTGGTAGAACAAACTGCTTTCCCAATCTGTCAATGCAAGCATGAAAACCAATTCACAGCCTTGTTTCAGAGGCTTTCCTCCCCTCCGAAGGATGACGGCCGCTGGCGGAAGCCCATAGCGAGCAAAGGCCTGGCTGCCGCTGCCAATGCCGCCCTTGGCGTGATGGATGTTGCCTTCCTTGCTGCCCTTTCCTGACCTGTGGCACGCTGGGGTGCCAGACTTCTACCTACCGCCTACAATTACCTTCTTTTATGGGCTCCAGCGGGATCCACTGATTAGCTATTTAAAGCTGGCAGCACACACAAGCCATATCAATGGATTCTAAAAGTATTTTTCCCTTCTTTTCTTCTTAAAATAAATCTCAAACTTGGTCAGCGTGCATTAAGATGACGTGATGATTATTGGTTTTAACAAATAATTTTGGGTCTTTAGGCCCATCCCTCTTTTTGAAGGAGGAGGCAGAACACAGCTATTCATAGGGAAGCCTCATCACTTTTTGCTTCAGTACCAGCATAGAAAACAGGCGCAGCATAAGTAGAAACCAGACCCAAATTTTGTTAATTGCTCTCCTTCCACAGAAGAAGCAGGCAGGGATCTGGGAAGTGGGTTGCTCTCTGAGGCTTGAGCAGAGTATCACGTGTGCAAAAACTTCTGCCTAGTAGTTCCTGTAGGCTGCCTCCAAATACTGCCTGCATATCACAGCCTCCACCAACCTGTTGTCCCCTACCCAGGATGGTGCTGTACTGGTAGGAGTTGCCATCCAAAACATTTAGAGGGCACCAGGATGGCATATTACACATGCAGAGATAAAACAGTTGTCACCATTTTTTCCCTTCTGTTACATAGTACTGAATGCAGCTTCCTCCTCCTCCTCCTCCTCTCTTTGCATGTGAAATACAGAGGCAGCAGCCAGTGACCTAAATGCCTGGCCGGTGCTCATCTCACTCCAAACTTCAAAAGTGCAAAAGTCACCCAGGTAAGGTAGGCTTGTGATATCACAGGAACCAGCCAATCAGTGCTGCACTGCCACCCACCCTTTCCCCAGAACAGTCGAGAAGGTGAATAAAGCTACATGTCAACCTCCTCCTTCTTTTGCCCTTACTAATACTTCTATTGGGTGAGCAGGAGGCCACAAGGCCAGCAAAGGGTCCAGTTTAAGACTGAGTCTATAATTGTAGCCAAAAGGCCTGGCAAGGTTAGATCTCTAGAGCTAAATTTAATGTGGGCTCACTTCACACAAGGCAATTTGGTCTTAATTTGACACAGGTGGAAATTAAAGTCTCTCCCTGCCCCCCCCAAAACCCCACCCCACTAACATTCTGTTGCACTTTTTGATGTCATTGAGAGCACAACAGGAAGGTCCAAGAGAGCTCCCTAACCCCAAAGAAACCACCACAACTTCAAACTTCACATGGCCACCACCATTCCAAAAATTCCCTGGTGGTAGTGGCAATGAGGCCTTGTGACTGGCCTTGTGACCTGTCACTGCCATGTCAGGACCAGTCCAGATACCTGCACTAGCCCTGTACCTCTGGGGCTAAAGGGGAGTCATTGGGCACACCCAGACTGCCATGTTTGAGGAAGCTGAAGATTCAGGAAATCCAATCCACCATTAATATTACTCCACCAGATTAAGACTCTCCAAGATCAGTGACCCAGTGAATCTGAAAGGCCAGAGCAAAAGGTCAAGTACTGTCTGACAGGATAAGGTATCCATTCTACTCAATACAGAGGCAGAGCCAACATGTGCTCAGGATCAAGGCCCTGCTAACACCCCAGAAACAGGACAGAGAGCTATAAAGCTCCTAAACTGGTGCCTAGCAGTTGCTGATACAACACCTCGTACTGCTCCGCTCTCAGTAGTTGGACAGTTCCCTTGCTAACGCAAACACTTTGGTCCCTAACCTAGTGGACAGCTCCTCAGCCTTGCTGGTAGGATGAGCCAGATGATCAGGATGCTGCCATTCGGGCTGTGTATACATTCTGCCTTTAAAGCACATTTGAAGTAGATTCTTTCCCTCAAAGAATTCCAGGCACTGCAATTTACCCCTCACAGAGTTACAATTCCCAGCAACTCCTCAAAACCACACTGCCCAGAATTGAGGGGCAGCGGAAATGTGCTTCTTTTTCTTGAGTCCTAATAATGTTGTCATAAACCATGGGAACTGCATCTCCCATAGGTCCTTGTACCCAGGAAATTGCTGTGGTAGCACAAATTTCCCACAGGAAGACCTTCCCACCAGTGATATAGCATTGCCACCGCCCCCACACCCTCCCACCCACAGAGCAGCATCACAAATGCTGCATTTTGTTATTTAGGTATGAATATTTTTAAGAGCCCTGTACAGGTCTATGTGAACAGAAACCTTTACCAAAGGAACAAGGAAACAGAAAAAAACTGAGCAAAACTCAGTTTTGCTCAGTTTTGCTCAAAACTCAGACTCAGAGAGTTCTGTTGAGCACACATATTTTGATGACTCCTTGCTCATTTGAATTCGGCCTAACAAATGGGTGTCTACAGGTCCCTACAGCTTGCTGTCACACTGCAGGATCTGACTGACAACATCCTTGCTGGATGCAGAATTGACAAGCTGATCTCACCACATGCCTTCTCCAAGCACCCAATGCATTTGTGCTGTGTATCAATCATAACATTTTTATATTGCTTTTTCCTGTGGCTGTTTCAAAGTACTTTGTATGTGATCCCTCTTTGAGGGCAGGATCACCTTGTTGGTAGCTTCTGTGTTCACCCAAACACAGCCTTTGCCTCTATAGTTTGGAAAGACGAAAGACTTCCCATTCAGCACGCAGAAGTTTTGCTTCTGCAAGAGGGGAGGGCCTGGCCTGTCTCAGATCAAAATGCCATTTGTCAAAAGCAATTAATCAGAGCGCTCTGATTGTCCTCTGGGACCACCAGCCGCTTCCATTTGCAGGGCGCCCCTTGGAAACTGCCTGCAGTGGTTGTCACCTATTTTAGAGACGCTCACAGATGCTGCAATTAGAGAAGCAGTACAAGAGCAAGGAAGACCTTCTCTTTCCTGGCCTGCCCTCAGAATAAAAGCAAGCCAAAAGAAGAGGGCTACTGATAATTATTGTCCTGGTCCGAACGCAGAGGCGCCTTCACACAGAAGGATGGCTTCCTTTCTCTCCAGCATTTGTTCAACTCCTCTGGGAGGGGCAATTTACAAAAAGCATTATCGATTTTTGCCATAATAGGTACAGAGACGTGTCGTCGTCCCCGTCCGTCCCCCCCCGCCACCGCCTGCTCAGCCAGCTCACTCTCTGCATCCCAACTGCCAGGCTGGATTCTGAAGGCAGGCCATTATTTTCTCTCAGGCAAATCTATCATCTGAGTGGGGAAAGGACAGTGATGGAGAAAGAAATAAAAATTATTTTCACCTTGCCGTACGAAATAATGGCCACGTTCGTGCCAAATCAGGAGGTTACAAGAGTGAGGAAGAGGCTTCAAAGCATCTCAGGAAGAAGGGAGCCGCCACCCGCCTCAGTAAAGACCCCCACTATTTTGTTTGAATGTATCTTCTGCTTTTAATGCAGAGATTCTTCCAGACTTTCCAGCCATTCTCCACATTCGCACTCTGCCTCTGACACGTTCACTGGCTTTTTCTTTGCCTTTCGGGGTAGGGTGTGTGTGTTGTGGAGGTGCAGAGGAGCACAATTATTAAGCATCCTTGATCTGAGGGATGGAGCCTGCCTCTAAAGCCCCTTCTGAATACAGACCACCCACCCTCTGCAGAGATTAGCTGTGGCTCCCCCATTGTGTACAGAACAGTTGTGGGGGAAAGAGAAGAGAATTTCCACTCCCAGTTTACCACTGGCCACCAAACGTACCGTCTCCTGGCAAAGACGGAGGGGTCCTTACTTCAACTGTGCAGGAAAACAGAAATGCTTGCTTTAAAAAAAAAAAAAAACTAACACCCACCCCCCATAAGTTTGTAGGCAGACTGGTTTGGTATTTGTGTTGTTTCCCTGATTCATTAGTGCTACATCCTGCCCAGATTTTTCTGGAGCTCCAATCTTGACAGAGTGAACATACATACGCATGCACTTACTGGGGTTCGGAGTTGCTATTTGCTTTTGATTCCAAATGTAATTCTGAAAGACAACCTTATTTGGGGGGCCTGGAAAGACTTTAATGCATGAATTGGCTCTGGATCTAATGCCCGGATCCTCTGCTCATTAAGGCATGAAAAGCGATCCGCTGCTTCAGAGCTGGAAGAGACATTGTTCCAAAGGCAGCCCAGAGAAGTAGCACAATTAGCCAGCCTTTTGCATAAAGCCAGGCCGCCTCTGGCAACAGCGCAAGCGGCTCAATAGCAATCAAAGGGCCTCATTGAAAAGCAACAGCAGCAAGTTTGCTCTCTGCAAAGAGGAAGGAATTTGTGAAGTTGGTTGCCAAGTGGTGCTTTCTGTAAGGGCACTTGTCGCAAAAAGACAAACCACGCTCACCCTACTTGAAGGAAGGAGGGGAGGAAGGGAGGCGCTTAAAGGGACGCAGCGCCCCCTCCCCACCACCACCACCTTGGTTACAAGCATTTGCAAACATGCTCCGGGATCTGAGGAAGAATGCCGGGGAATTATTCTAGTTGCTGGGAGACACGAGTGGGGAGCATTGCCGTTGTGCTCAGCATGGCAAAGTTCAGCTCTCCCTTTAAGATTGCTCAGTCTTCCCCCATCTGCCATCATCTGTAAATGGAGGAGTCAAGGGCTGAGGAAAGACCACCACCACCCTGTTTCCACCTTGATGGCCCATCTCTGGCTATTATTATTATTATTATTATTATTATTATTATTATACCCTTAACAGCTTGGAACCAGTTTGCCTACCCTTACCCCACCCATGCCCACCCAACCTCTTCAGTCAGCAAAATAGGCAGCACTACAGGTGCCACATAATACTCATTCTGCCTTTGTAAGAACTTGAATCGTTTAATGTGGCAGCTCCTACACTTTGGAACTCCCTGCCTATTGAGAACAAGCAGACAATATCACTGTACTTTTCAGCACCTGCTAAAACATTCCTGTTTAGACAAGTCTACCCAGATACTTAAAAAGTTGACATATTAACAACCTGTTTTAGTATTTTAACTTTTGTATGTTTTAAAGTATATTTGTGACTTTTTCTTGATTTAACCATTTTATCTTTTGCAAACTGCTTTGAGGTTGTTTCTTCTAAGTGGTGTATAAACTTTATGAAATAGAATAAATGAAATAAATATTCTGCCCTTCCTCCCAAAAGAGCCCAGGGTAGCAAGCACACTCACAGAATATTTACTGAAGTCCTCTGGAACTAATATCATGGAGTTCTCCACCATCATGCCACAAACCTCCCTTGCCAGCTCAATCCAGGATGTGGTTGAACTGCAGGATGGATGGTCCACCAAGATCCCTGATCTGTCTCTGCCACACCTCTCTCTCACCCCTCCAACCTTGACCTGTGCTGCCCTGAATGACCAGGCAAGTAAAGCTTGGTATGATCAGGACTCTCCAGCTCACTCACCTAAGTCTCTATAATACATACCAAATCAGCCCAATCAAATTGTGGATAAAGGCTGTTTTTATTATGGACTGACCTAGCAAGAGTAACAGCACCGCCAGTTGGGAGAGCAAACCAGCATGGCTACTGACGTTTTGGTTGCAGTGAGGCTGAGCAGGGGCAACAAGTGTCAAGTGTCTACTCCCCACTCTTCTATATTGCATACCCTACATATTCCATACCTCCAGTTCCCTAGAACTCTAATCTTCCCACCCCCCTGTTCTCAGGCACATGATGCTATTATCCCCCCGCCCCCCCTTGGGTCGCAGGGTAACTGTTCAGTCCCTCAACAATATTACCACCCACCAAGTATCCTTCATATGTACTCATGAATACTTTTCATGCTATCACCAGATCACCATTTGCCATCCTTCTGCCTCTCACCAGGAGGCTGGGTTTGGTACATTCACACCCTCCTGGTTATTCCTGGTTCTCACACAGGAATCAGTCCAACCAGCAGTTAGCCATACCAGGGGATAGCATCCTCTGCCATGTCTCCTGAAGACAATCCCACAGGACATTGCCTTTGGTGTTCACTGCTGCCCAAGGCAACATTCACTGTAAGCCTCTGTGGAGTTGCTGGTCCAGGCAGAGACGTTAATGGTCAAGGATTCCCCCAAAGAATACTGGGAGCCATCACTTACCCCTCACAGATCTGCAATTCCCAGCACCCTTAACAAGCTACAGTTCCCATGATTCTTTATGGGCAGAGAACCAACAGTTAAAGCGGTATAAGAGTGCTTTAAATGTACAGTGTAGAGGTTACTATAAACTGCAGTTGGAAATAACAAGTAGTTCTATATAGTTTCCTGGATCAGAATGTGAGCTCCTCCAAGCTCCCTAGAAATGCTGGCAAAGAAGCAGAGCTCAAACTAGTTTCTTTGCCAAATGTGCAGTAATTTTTGCAGCAGTGATATAGGCCAGTAGGAGAATCAACTTATCTCCACCGTCCTTTTGTGTTGGTGCACCTTCTCTCCTGCAAGAATCGGCAACTTGCCATGAGTCAGCTGCAAAACAGGCTGCCTTCTGTAGCAGAAGAATTTTGCTTTGGCGCAGCAACAGCCAACGCTGTGGCAGAGCATGTGGCTCCCTTGTGTTTCCCGGGCTGAGCCAATATTCCACTACACTTAATTCATACATATGTTCAAACACATGCACACACACCCGAAAAAAGATGTGCACACAAAACAGAGGCCCACGTGCTGCTGCAGTTCAAATATAGCAAGGAGTAAAAAAAGAAGCAGCTCCCTAGAGGCAGGCAGATTGGGCATGCTTGAAAAACCTCCTTGCCTCTATTTGGGGGTTATTTATTAAATATATGACAACACCGCCATACGGGTGGCAAATCCTTTCAAAATATTATTTTATTTGGCAGCATCTGGAAACAGACAAGACCTTTCTTCTCACCTACCCCATTTCCTTTGTTGTATAATGTAAGTTGTATTTTTATACGCCATTTATAATTTTACAATTTTGTAATTTTACCCAGTTCATTTATTCCTGATATTTTATATTTCTTTTGACTTTAACACGAATAGCTCCTTATGTCGTATTTATATTATTTTGTTGTTAATGTCCATTTTTTCTTTTTTGTGAGTACTGTCTTTTTTTGTTGCTTAGAAAAGTAACAAAAAATTAAAAACCCCGCTGATGGAAAATTGCCTGTGTCCCCCTTGTTTTATGTGGGAATGCTGTAAGCTAAGTTAATGTTCCCCTCCTGAAACAATCTCAAGGACTTGCGAGATTCCCCATGTGTTTTAGGAACAATTTCCAGTTCTTTCTATGCTCATGCCTCCAGCTTTTTCCTTCTTCTGCCTCACTGGATTAGCAAAGGAGGAGGACAGCAAGGACAGAGTGAGAGAGTATAAGGCTGAGTCCTTGAGCAAGTGGAGTCAGGCATTCCCCCTCCTCTACCTGGAAAGTTTGTTGATGCTTCAACAACAACAGCAACAACCAAATGGAGATCAATAAAGGCTGGAAGTATAGAAAACATGTTTTTTAAAGGAATCATGATCCAAAAATATACCAGCACGACAAGGTAGAACTAGGGCTGCCATGTGTCCGGATTTTCCTGGACATTACTGGGATTTGACAGGTGGCGCTTTGTCCTGGATCTTAAGCAATTCAATCAAAAAATTGTGTATCCGTAAAAAAAAAAAAAAGCTCAACAACTTTTGGAGTGTCCTGGTTTTTACAAGGCCAGGCGCCGTTGCAAGCAGCAGTTTCCTCTATGTTAGTGGTACAAGGGTGCTTAACATGAACATAAAACAAATTAACTCAAGAGCATTCAAACAAGGCACAAAACACAATTTGTAGCATAATGAGAGGCCTGCCTGGGCATCCACAGTGTTGGTGCGGCTGAGCCAGATTTGGCCAGCTGCCACAGTGGGGGTGGAGATGCAGAGGATATAGGGAAGGGAGAGCATCACTTTGGGGCCTGCTACCGAAATCCCTGTCGCTGTTCACTCTGCTCTCAGCTCAGACGCAGCCTGGCGGCTTTCTCGATGGTTCCCTGTGGGCTTCCTTCCCTCTAGGTCCTATGGGGAAGCCAATTTTTCCAATGGTTGGCACTGTAACTCATTCAGTAATCAGGAAAAAACTAGGAGTCTTTGTACGTGTCACATCATAGCTATGAGGAAGTCACCACGTCATACCCTGCAAGTGAAAAACTGGGACATCTCATTTTTTATTGCGCGAGAATGGCAGCCATTTTGGTAGCCATGATCTTGTGCATTTTCCTCCTGAAAAAAGCACTTGGGGGGCTGCACCTTTGGGGAGGTGAACGCAAGGGGCTTCAAAGCGTCCTACAGTCAACCACTGAATCTTAAACCAGAGAGTCCAACAATCAACCATAAAAAGGAGAGGGAAAGAGAGAGAGTGTATCCCTTGAGCACCTTATAGCTCTATACCTAGCTGAGGAGAATCTCCCTTCTGAGGAGAATCTCCCTGCGCTTTTTGGGTAAACATGTGATTATTTGGAAACACCTCAATGCTTTTCAGAAGATTTCCCCTCCCCCTTGCTTCCTTTGGAGATCCAAAACAAAATGATCCTGTTTCCATTTTATCTATGGCCCATGGGGAATATATTAAAGGCCAATAACTGTCTCAAGCTATGAATTTGAAAATCCAGAGAGCACACTCTTTCCCCAAAGTTTATTCTAGCACATTTCTAATAAGGCTCAAGGAGAGGCTACGCTGGCATTGTCAGTAAAGCAAATCAACCTTATTCAACTGGTATTTTGGAAGTTGTCTTACCTTACTCTCTCTTCATTGCTGCTGCCTCCATCGGCCAGCACTGTGAGGACAGGCCTTCTCGCAGCGCCACAGTGCTACATGGGCAGGCCTTTTCTGGGCAGAGCGGCACCACAGAGGCAGGCCTCCTTAGCTGCTCAAGAGAAGACACATGGATCCTAGGACACTCCCAGATCCAATCAGAAGCCGGGGCGGATTCTTTAAGATGTGATCTCTCAGTAAAAGCAGGAAAGTTGAGTTCTTGTTGTCTTATAATGGCAATGGTGCCCACCTGAGCGGTACCGGAACTGGGTTCCGGCTGAAAAAAAAGCCCTGCCACCATGTGACACTTTATATGAAAGTACAGTTTATACACATTTAATGAATAAAAATAAATAAAATTTAGTTGGATACTGCTCTGAACCCACAACCATGCTGGCTTATTGGGGCTGCTGGGAGTTGTAGTCCAAAATAACCAGAGGGCTCCAGGTGAGGGAAGGCTCCAGGGACCCCAGGAGGAGTTACTGGATTTAACTCAGAGACCCTGATCAAAGAAGAGATGAGGAAGTGTTTAATCCAATTAAACACTGGCAGCAGCAGCCTCCAGTCAAGGAATGGATGTTAGATGTGACCATTCTCTGTATATTTAATGCAGTTATAAGAGTGTGGTGTGGATGTGAACAGCAATCAATATTTACCTCACAACTAAGATGATGCAATTCTGGGAACTCTTATTGTTGTTATGGGAAATTAAGCTTTAATTAGAGCTGAAGGAAAGAAAAAAAAACCCCATAAGTGAATCTTTCAGGGAAAGCATCACGGGTGAAGAAAATGAGATAGTCTATTGTGACCACAAAGGACTCTGTGAAGAACTTCACCACCTTTAGACTGGCTTTTTTTGACAGAAATTCAAGGCTTCTTGGCCTACGTGGGGCCTACAACTACAACTAATCCAGAATGCGGCAGCTAGACTGGTGACTGGGGGCGGCTGCCGAGACCATATAACATCGGTCCTGAAAGACCTACATTGGCTCCCAGTACGTTTCCGAGCACAATATAAAGTGTTAGTGTTGACCTTTAAAACCCTAAACAGCCTGGCCCAGTATACCTGAAGGAGCGTCTCCACCCCCATCGTTCTGTGCGGACACTGAGGTCCAGCGCCGAGGGCCTTCTGGCGGTTCCCTCACTGCGAGAAGCAAAGCTACAGAGAACCAGGCAGAAGGCCTTCTCAGTAGTGGCGCCCGCCCTGTGGAACGCCCTCCCATCAGATGTCAGAGATAAACAAGTACCTGACATTTAAAAGACATCTGAAGGCAGCCCTGTTCAGGGAAGTTTTTAATGTGTGACATTTTAATGTATTTTTAATCTTTGTTGGAAGCCGCCCAGAGTGGCTGGGGAAACCCAGCCAGATGGGTGGGGTACAAATAATAAATAAATAAATTATTATTATTATTATTATTATTATTATTACCAGCTGTGCCACTCCGAGGCCCACCCAATCCACCTCCAGGCCACTGTCTCCACACTAGAGACATGCTACCCTCAGAAACCATTTCCCTCTCCCATCTCAACCTGCTGCCTGCCCCCCCCCCCAAAAAAAAACCTCTAGCAAAGCAACACCAAGGGTTTTGCTAACACTACCGGCACATAATGGAATCAGACAATTTGTAAAGTGCAAACAGAAAAAAGGGAGAAGGCCTCTTGTGCATATTGTTCATTTTTGGCTCACCAAGAATCAAGATTTAAGGGGAGGGGAACACAAAGGTTTGTTTAAAAACTTTTATTAAACCTAAGAACATCTGGCCAATCAAATTTACAGCAGTACAAAGAGAGCTATAAAAGTGCAATTCTTATTAAAGAATTATGGTTCAAGATATCCATTCTGGAGCCTTGAGCAAGAAGTTAAAATGGGGGTTCAAGGATCCAGCTATCAGAGCTTTCCCTTCAAAAGGCTGGAAGCTGAAGTCTAGCAGGTCTGCCCAGTCAGCAGCATGGAGTGACCCAGGCATGCCCCCCCCCCCCGCAAAGCCCTTTGCACCTTCACAGGGGCTCCACTCTTGAATTAGGACCAGCTGCTGCTCTTAAAGAAAAATAGTTCTGGTGAAAACTGCCCTGTGAGATACCCAAATAGTTGCCTGATAAAAGCAAGTGGCATGGGGAGTAACAAAGTTATTTGGGACTTGGCATGTTTAGAGAGGAGGGCATTTCATCATTAAGAAAGATAGCAAGCATTCAACAACACAGTTCCCCTCCCAGTGAGGACAGGAAGGTGATGGAGAAGTCCTAGGTTCCCTTTTGCCCTTGGCAAGGAGCTGCATCAGGTCTTCCGAAGCTAGCAGGGACCATGGATCAGAAACTCAAAAAGTTTGCTTTTGTTCCTTTTCACGATGTCTTCCTCTGTGGCCCTTGGGGTTGGGTCTGCTCTGCTCCGCCTCCCCTACTCCTCCTCCAACAGTCCACCTATCTGCCTGTCTTCCTCCGCTCGCTGCTTTCCCTTCTGTCTCCTCCCTCCCTCCCTTTTTCCTCCTCCTGCAACTCTCACCCATTCTCTCCATCTTTCTTCTCTCCGAGCCCCACCCCGTGGAGCACTCCACCCACATTTCTAATAGCACTGCTGACTGACTGAGGAGGCCTCGCATGGATGTTGCGATGGCCCATGCCAGTGGCCGGATTCATCTGCTGAGGTGCCCAGAGGAACCTGTACCCCACTTGGCCGCCCCAAGCATTGGAGGAGCAATCCAGGGAACACATGAAGAGGCGAGCAGGCTCCTAGCTACTCCAAGCCAGAGTGGAGGGCCAACTTGGCCAACTTCTAGCTACACCTCTGGATGGGAGTTAGACATGAGGAAAGGAAAGGAGGACTTTGAAAGTGTGCAGTAAAGGCAGACATTTCAGTCGGGGTGGAGAAACACAGCCATTTAATTAAATAATAATAATGAAAATAAATAATCCTAACAGCTATAAGTATTCAGGATCAACAGACTACTGTAGTTCAAAATGCACAATAAAAAGGTAACATCTTCAGTATGTTAAATCATTTTTTTAAATCTCAGAAAAGCAATGCAAACATACATCTCCTGCCCGTCATCCAGAACTGTCTGCTCAGGGCTGTGACGGCTCTGTAATAGAACAGTTCTGTTGTGTATGCACATGCGACTCTTGTGCCTCCTCCTGAAATTGGCATCCAGTATAAGGTACCCAGAGTACTTCCAGACCGTCACTTTTTTCAAGTGAGATTTAGTCACATACTGGCAAATTCAGGCAAATTATAGTTGTTTGGCAGATTTTTCACACGAAACCCACTTCCCCCAAATATTGGGCTTTTTGCAAGAAGTTAAGCAAGAGCCAAACACACCCTGAGTATGCAATAACACTTGCTGAAGGCTCACTAAATAGTCAACATCAGTGCTTTTTTCTGGGGGCGCATACCCCTAAACATTTTGTGAATCTACGTTTGGCCTCCTTGAGGGGCAGTATTTCAATATGAGTAGGAAAATGAGAGTACCCCTAAACATTTTTTAAGGGGGGGAAAAACACTGGTCAACATCATCTAAACTCTCTGCAAAGAAATCAGGATGAATGCTCAATAAATAGGTCATCTGGAAGCACCCCCCCCCCCCAGGCAATCTGCAGCAGAGTAGAACCCTCTGAAACTTGAAGTCTTTTTGTGAAGATCTCTCTCAGGGCTGCAGGACACACCATACATGCAGCATATTTACAATCACATGACTTCCCCTAAGAATCCTGGGAAATGTAGTTTCCTCATCACCCTTAACAAGTTTGATCTGAAAGAAGTCATTGATCTGCTGCCTCCCCCACAACTCTACCAGAGGAACAACAGCTGAACAGAGGGGCAAGGAAACTGAGACCACCACAGAACTGACTGAGGGCCTTGCTGCTTATCAGCCACTTGCCCAGGGATCTGGAGATCTCTCTGTCTCTGGCTAAGCTTCACATATGCACTCTGTTCAAATCCTTCTGCACACCTGAGCTACAGCTGGATGGGACTTTCTTGGTAACTCTTGCAAGACTTAGCAATTAGCATCTACCACACCTTTCACAAGCTTCCTGACCTGGGACGATAAGAAGACAAAAGAGGTTTGGGCATTTCTTTGGGCTTGTGAGCTGTGGGGACAACAGCAGCTTTGGCTAAGCATCTCAGCCAAACTATAGCAAGTGGCTTGCAGGACAAGCCAGAGATTAGTTGTGGGCCTGCAAATAACCCAAGCTTTCCTGACACACACACACCACATTCCTTCCCTGCCTAGGAAAGTTAAATCAAAGGAAGCAGTTACCTCAGCTGTTGAGGTTTGGGAGATATCTGAGCACCCACAGGAAGTATGACGGCCACGTGTTTTCAGTCGCAGGTGTTCATCCCTGCAGAATGGGGTGCCTGGGACTTCAGAGTACAAGTTCACCTCTCACATCCTTCCTGAAGAACTAACTGCAAGCCATGCTCAGCTCATAGGAGGGCCACCAGCAGCAGCATGCAATCAGGAACGCCCCATCCCTTCCAAGGAGAGGGAAAGCCCCAACTCAGTGCCTCCCCTCCCTGCCTCCCCTATGAGAGTCAAGACATAGTAGTCCCATTTTTTTTTTATCGGCACTGGTGCAAAAACACCCAGAATATTCTGGGGAAGCACACACGTCTCCCTTGGAAAGGAGAGGAGACGAAGAAAAGGGGATTCATACTTGGAAATTAACAATGTCAGCCTGTCTTCATATCTCAAACTAATTTGAAAGGGCTTTAATTTTCATAAAGGATAAAAAAAGGTTTCTTTGCTAGATTAAACTTGCAATTGTCATTCATATATTGTTTATAAGGTACTCATGTCCTCACTCTGTATTTTTTTGTTTTTGATTTTGTATACTAGTTAGCAGTGAAGACTTGTCTGCATGTATCAGAAGGAATAAAGAGCGAAATGTCCTTAACTGTCAGTTTTAATAAGAGGAGTCAACGTGCCTCCATTCAGGTTAAATATTGCCCTGTCACATTTCAATAGAGTCAACAGATTTTTTAAAGAAAACTCAAAAGCACAGTGTGTGCAGAAAAGGAAAAATATCTTCCTTGTCATTGAGTGTCAAAGCCCTGTTTTATTTGGGGCGGGGGAGGCTTTGGGGAGGTAGGACAGAAATTTCTTTTGTAAAATGTGAAAAATTACCACTCATAATTGGTGCTGACATGAAAAGGGGCTCTTTTTGTTAGAAAAACAAAGAAGATCTCTAATTTAATAATCACCTGCAAAGGGTTATTGTGATGGGAACAAAACACACACAATCAAAGTCATCTCTTTTAAGTAACTATATTATTCTTAAGCAATCAACTGCATTGACTGTGGCTCTGAGGAGGCACCAAACGGGGGGAGAGAAAAAGCCCAAACTCACAGAGGGAAGGTTTCAGAGATGAGATGTGTCCGGCCCGTTATGAAGAGAAGGGACTGCTGAAAGAGCCTCCAAAAAGTCATTTGACAGAGATATACTTTTAAATTAGGGTACGTGCAGCTTGTAGGTGCACTCCTGGCTCCCATTTAGAAATGGCTGGTGCCTGAATAGCAGGCAAAACAAGCTCTTGCTCCAATCTGGAACTTTGAAGATGTGACACCAAAGACGTTTTCACATCGTATTTTTAAAAAATGTGGTTTTGAAGGGTGCTTTAGGACTAACCCTGCTCAGAATTTCAAGGCAGTAATATGGATTACCAGTTTCTTAAGTTCAACACTTTTTCAGAACGAAGGGGCTGGGGCTCCAGGCTGTCCTCTAACCTGAAGTGGTAGAAAGCTACATACAGGATCAGAATATAGGTGTGCCAAGCTCAGAGTTGGCACTGAGGGGCAGCAGCTTTCGAGGGTTTCAGTCAAGGGATGTTCCCAGCCCTACCTAGAGATGCTGCCAGGGATTAAACCTGGGTCTTCTGCATGCAAAGCAGGTGCTCTACCCACTGAGCTACAGACGCGAAGCACAGAATCATAGAATGATAGAATTGTAGAGTTGGAAGGGACCTTGAGGGTCATCTAGTCCAGCCCCCTGCAATGCAGGAATCTTTTGCCCAACAGAAGGCTCGAACCCACAACCCTGAAATTAAGAGTCTCATGTTCTAATGACTGAACTACCAAAGCACTGAGCAAATGCACTCTGCATAAACCTAGAGGCACGTAATAAAAATGCCCAACTCATGTCAACAGAAACAGTGGCTCTGACAAGCATCAGAAAAGTTCAGTGCCTGGTACAATTGATTCTGTGGAGCCAGCACTAAGGGAAAGACCGTTCCCATAAACTTGGGGGATACAGAATATTTGCCCAAAAGCCGAACATCTGTAAAGCCGGTTTCTCCTCTGGCCTCCACAACAAATCCCTCATAATATCCGTAATGCTGGAAAAATTTCCTTTTAGCTCAGGTAACTCACATCCCTAAAATCCAGGTGGCTCCCTGGATTGTGTTTTACAAGCCACCTGCAGGATGCCAACAGCTCGTGCCAGAAACAGGCCCGTTTTCATGAAACCACTCTGAGCTTTAATCAGTGAAACTGAATCCTGCAGGGTGTGAAATGAAAAGAGGCCCGGAGGAAAAGCAGAGAGACGCCACTGCATTGGTGCCCCCTGCCTGGGCATCTGCTTTGGAGGCGCTTGGCAAGCAAGCAAGGGGGACAACTGGAGAGGCTTCCTCATCCCTTCAGCAAGCTGCTTTGCCACAATTTACACATTCGGCAGGCAGCACTGTCCTCCCCCCGTCCCCACTCTGCTGTTGCTCACCTTCTCCACACACAGGCTGCCTGCCAAGGGAGATCAGGCTGCAAGAATCACGGACGCTCACGGCTGGACGCTCCAGAAACAGGAGAGCATTGTCTTGCCAGATCAGACCAGGACCCGTAATTCACAAGCAGAGAAAGAAGGAGAAAGTCACCATTCCATTTTTGTTTCCCCCCATGTTCTGATCTTCAGAGGCAGATGGACTGCCTTTGAGTGTGGAGGTTCCATTTTATCTTTCATTTTATTTTAAATATTTGTATACTGCCCTTTATTGAAGGATTTTAGGGCAGTGTACAACATACATCCACCAAAATACATCAAAAGAATAACTGGACCACCATAAGAAAGGCAACAACAAAATAAAATTTAAAAAATCAGAGACTAATCCGGATAAGACCAATCTGGGCAGAGGACAGGAGGAGAGATTGTTTGATTCAAGATGGCAGAGCAAAATGTGACTTTGGCATGACTGCCCATTTTCTGGAGTGATGGATCCAATCTCATAAATTACACTATCCATTAAAAACAACAACACATTTGGGGCGGGGGAGGGGTTCTACAAGTTCCTGGGCAGAACTGGGCACTCCCTGCTGGTGTAATATGAACATTTAAACCAAATATAAGAAACCAAGACAGAATAAAAACCTAGAAACACATCTATACATATGAAAGAACTAGGCCTAATACATCCCTTCCCACTAAAAGAGGCCTGCAACCTTGGCATTATCCGCACCACGCTCCAACCAACTGAGCTATCCAGGATGTGTGCCAATTCAAACTTACTCCATAAAATCTCCTAAATGCCAGGCAACCTCTATTGTGGGGAGGGTTTCAAAACCACTGCCTCAAAACATTCTTAAAGCAGACCTGCTAGGGAAGCCTTGTTCCCAAATTGGAGAGGCGTGTGCTGTGCACAAGCTTAGCCACAACCAAAGACCATCTAGTGAACCTGCAGAGATTTGAATGGGGAACTTCCTGGTTCCCAGGTCATTTGTATCCTCCACCCAACTCCTGCCAGCTGTGCTTTGTGAATATTCATCTCACCGTGTGGCTCTGTACATTTTCCTTGAGAGTGACGTCACCATATGCAGACAACAGAGGTTTTGCAATTTAATCCTCACAAGACACTATGCATTAATCTCTAAGAGGCTCCAGTCACATCTGTTAACCCAAAGGGCATAACATCAAGATACTATGATCCTTTGTGACGTACAAAAGTAGTTATTAATTTGCACTCATTATCTAAAGTCATTTGTCAGTAGCCTTTAGATAAGTGCAAAGTGCTCACATACCAGAGAAAATGCAAGGAATCATTGATGGGCAAGTGGCTTCAGAGGTGGCATCATTTAATGCTGCCAATTCATGCAGAGCTAATGCTTACCCAAGGACTCAGGATTAATTAGAGCTGAGCTGGCAAAAGGGTGGATACTTATGCCATCCCAACCTGTGGCAACTTCAGGAAAAAGCCAGCCTGGACTTACTTCAGACCCTGGCAGAAAGTCAGGAATTCAACTCTGATATGCTATGATTGACATATGTCAGAGGATGATATTGCCACACAGCAAGTCTAAAACTGAAGGTTTGATTTACATGTTTAATGTGTTTTTATCTTATGCTGGTCTACTGTAACTGAGAGTATGTGTATGTGTACCTTCTACTTCTGCAGTTGCCCTATTGTCTATCTAGCATGTTTTATTTATGCATGGAGGTATTTTTTTCTTATGCTGGTCTATGACCGTAATAAATAATTGGATTGGATTGGACCCCGATATGGTCTCTGTACGCCAGTCTGGATAGAGGAGAGAAGGAGAACTTATGCATATTGGGACACCTCCACAGAAAAAGCGGGGGGCAGCACCACTTTAGCTGTGGTCTTTGCTGCCCAGTTCACTCACACATGCTTACACCATTCCTATTTGGAGCAAACTGTCTGAGGCATCTCCACCACCTTCCGAATGCAACAGCAATATGACTGAATCATCACGATGCTTTACTGTTGGCTTGGTCCATTTGTATCCATAATGTAAACTCATTAGCGCAATGGCAAATATCCAACGCAACTTCAGAATGTGTCAATAGTGCAAAGGGCCTACTGCTGCTCCCATTTCCTAGTTGTTGTATGAAACACAAGCCAATACTCAGAGTCACTTACAATATCAGGAAGCTCTCTGAGCTCATTTTTCATCCATGACCCCAGAAGCTCTTAGGCCAGCCCTGAGTGGCGAAGAGGCTTGGCTTTAAAACCCTCCCTTATACTTTCAACAACTGCTCCCTTACAAATGTATTATAACCTCTGTCATTTAGCTGGCTCAAGAATGTGGCCCACATCACAGCAGAAGCCACAATACTTCCCCCCCCCAGCTGTTGGGCTTTGTGTTGCACACAAAACGTGGAGTGTCTTCTTGAGGAATAATGGTTTTCAAAGCTTGGCAACAATCTCTTCATCTCAATACTCTCTCCCTCTCTCTTTTTACACCTTTCTGCCCAGGTAGAGATTCTCAGTGGGAACTCTAATTGGGTAATTTGATGTTGACTTGTATCCCCTGCTGACCCTGGGGGGTCAAGGCAGCCCTGCCATCTGGCACTCCAAATGATGCTGGATGTCCCTTCCAAAGTGCTCTGGCCTCCCTGATAAATCTCTGTGATTAGACAGTTTCTGCTATCTCTCTTTAAATAAAATGTTTTTTAAAACCACCAGGAAAAAATATGTCTTCAAAACAGGGAATTCATTTCTGGTGATAAAATACACTTGTTTGTTTTAAAGTGACAGAGTCTACATGTGCAACAAATGTATATATATCAACACGAATAAAGAGAATGTTCAGTTTTGCCAATATTAAACTAGCTCTGTTTTGTTTTTTAATTAATACACCAATAGGTTCTTCAGAGGAGATAGGCTACCAGTGTCATTAACTGGCAAGACTACAGGGAAGAGGAAGAGGAGGAAGAGGATCCCAGTAAGGGCTATAGCCATTGCCGGATTTATGTATAGGCTAAGTAGGCTGAAGCCTAGGGCCTCTAAATCTAGGGGGCCTCGCCAGCCCTCCCGCACCCCAGGGGGCAGTCTCCCCTCTCACACAATTGTAAACCCAAGACTTCATGCAAGGGCAGGGCAACTCAGGCCCAGCAACTATTAGGCTCAGGGTTACCCAGTGGGGCCCAATTTGAAGCAGTGGGGCACAACTTGATTTTTTGTTTTTTGTAGGGTTCACAGCCAAAGTCTGCAAAATCTTATTTATATAAATAAAATCCATCTAGATTGCCCTGGTGCAGGGGCCCTCTTAGGAGCGGCCTACGGGGCCCAATTTGGCCCAATTGCTCCAATTTTCTTAAGGTCAGCCCTGATGAGACTGTGCAGGGGACTGGACTGACAAGCCCTGCACCTTCTAGGTCCCTGGCGTCACCATTCAGAGTACAGACTCAAGGTCTTGTTATGGAAATGAAGGTGGGGCACATATTGGAAATCAGTTTTGTCGCCTCTCCCCCCCCCCAAAACCCTGAGACATCGAGCCCAGCCACCTTTTATTCACAGTCACATAAGCACTACACTACAGCATGGCCATAAACTTGTATGTTCAACCGCTGAAATATACACCCAATATGTAGCAATGGAGATTTATGTTACTGCTTTATGAATGAACACTGTGTTTTATGAATGGACTCTGTATTTTGTGAATTACCTAAGAGCCACCAATAGAGAGCACTAGAATCTGACAGCTAACCAATTGGGTACTACCAAACAGCGACCCCTATTGCTGAAAGCAGGTAACCAGCAGGTAATGTTTCAACTCAGCCTTTGCACTGTTGATTGAACACCCCTGCTGTGCAGATAATGGAGAAAGATCATAAATTGTATCCCTTCTGGCATCCTGGCCAACTCTATTACCCAGGTGCACCAGAAGCACAGAATAGCAGCAAATAAAATCTGCTCATACGCCAGCAACTGATAAGACTGGTCATCCAGTTCTTCCAAAGTCTTCCTAAATTATAAAGCTCCAAAATACAGGCCAAAAGAGAGCATGTCTGGGAAGAGCAAGGCATACAATGGTTACCACCAGTGAAAAGGCCCTGCTCTGTGTAACTCCTGCCCTGTCATTTGAAAGAGTGCTCACTTGCCCTCCTTCTTGACATGGAATGATCTCTGTTGGAGTCTCCAGGTCCAGTACAAAGACCATAAGAAGGGAGAGCAGGGACCTTGAAGTTCCCAACAGCTGTTAATCAAGCAAGCAAGCACACAGGTCACCTTTGTCACAGTCAGGACACCTATGTCCTGGCCAGGCCTGCACCCAATCTTGTTTTTGTACCATCTTGTTTGTCCTCAGTAACCAAAATTATATTATCAACATATACAAGCAGAAAAGTTGTTTTCCTTCATTTGCAAGGAATCGTACAAAACGAAGTGGCACTAATAAAGAAAAGTTCCAGGGTGGCAACAGAAAGCAAACTAAAAGTGCTTTTGCAGTTCATCAAAACTATCCAGCAATATCAAGTTACAGGAAAACTGGTGGTATTAACAGTAATCCTTCTAGTTGGTTAATTGGTTCAGCAACTTCCATGTACATAACGTGTGATGCTAATTCTTTCCCCCAAGAGTTAAATGACAACTAATCAGAGGCAGCTACAGGAGAGCTATGCGATTCAGGTGAGGGTCAGATGACTTGTCAATCCCAGCGACCCGGCCTGCCCAGGCCATCACAGGAGCTTCAAAAATCCTGATAAAGTAAAGGGAGCCTTTGCCTAGTGCTAGAAGGACAGAAACTATAGGACAGAAGCTATAGGAACCAGGAGAACTTCTTGATGGCTGAGGCACCACAACTAAAGAGGCCTTTACCACTTGCCTCCCCTCAAGCATGTGGGGCCTCTAAAAGTGGCTGTAGTGTGGCAGGCAGGTGGGTGCAGGTGCTCCTTCAGGTTCCTGGGTCCCAAAGCCACATCCCTTATCTACCCGCCTCTGGATATCTGCTTGGCAGTTTCCTTCCATCCTGCTGAGATGAAGCTGAAAGAAAATGCAGCTGCCATTTCGGACATGTTCTTTCTAGACTGGAGTGGAATGGGAAAGGTGCTCACTCTTGGTGAGCAAGTTTTGAAAGGACCAAAACAAAAAGCAGCAATCATGATGAACAGCAAGGGGTGCAGGGTGACTGAGCCTTAGTTAACACCTTTAATTTAATTACCACTCTGAAGGGTAATGAGGAAGTCTGTGGAAAGCAGGAAGGGGGAGGGGGGAACTCAGAAGTGTTAGAAATACCAAGGAGGAAAGAAATTATACAAAGCAACCCAGGGAAGTTGGAAATATTGACAGGCAATAAAATGAGCTACAAGCTGGATAATGCAGGCTAATGTATCTGGGGAAAGACTCAAGCAGCTATTCAATGGGAAGGAATTATGTGGAAAGCAGAAGGCGAACAGGAGGCTCAGCGCAGCGCATTCGGCACAAGAGAAGGTGTTATGTACGCTGTTGTTCCTTATTTATTTTGCTTTATCAAGAAAACACAAACAAATGTCAATAACCAGTGTCAGCTTAAAAAAAAAAAAAAGTGACTGCAATCCTAAAACCACTTACATTGGAGCAATTCCATTAAAGTCCATCATGCAGATTTGCAATTTAAAATCTGTAAAGCAGGGAAGCACAATTAGCTGACTTTATAAAGTTCAAGGTGCAATGATAATAATGTTTAAACTACCTAAAAATCAGATTAAGTTGCTATGTCTCGAAGTCTTTCATTGGACTGCAGTTGCAGGATGCAGATTTACCCCATGTTCACTCCAGAAGTCCCAGATAGAGTCTATACCTAGCCCTGTTGTCAGATATGCCCTAACTCCCATCATCCCGGGCTGCTGGCCATGCTGGCTGGGACTGATGGGAGTTGAAGTCCAACAACATCTGGAAGGCCACAGTAGGTTCCCCACCAATGACTTATCCCAGCCAAAAAAAAGCCTGCTGCTTGGAGTAACAGAGGAGAAATGCTGTGCACATTTATGGCACAAGGACCTGCCATGTCACAAGGCCCTTTGGTGAAATGGGGCGTGTCTGCTTTCTCTGTGGCCTTTGAAACTATTCAGTAGCATCCTTGGAAGAGCTCTTTGGAAAGAAAAGAGTCGGGGAAGCCAAAGGGATACAAAGTATAGTCAGACTTCGCAGGCACAATCCTGTAATAAAATAAAAAAGTGAGCTGAGAACATGGAGAGAGAGAAGCGAGCCAGGGAGTTCCCAAACGTCTTTTTTAAAATGCCATAATCCATCCCACTAATCCATCTTTAATTATATCAATAAATTGACAGGGTATCAGATTGTAATTCAAAGTGGAATAATTGTTCACGCTAGTTCTACCCTACGTTAAAATGAAACCTGTGGAATGCAAGCACTGCGAACAAACCTAACAGGCCAGACTTTTAAGGATGGCATCATTACAGAATAAGTCCTACCATACCATGTCTGGCTTGGCTTTTGCAAAAGTCCTAGCAGTTCATTGCTACACCACTAGAAGGAATGCTGATCAAATGGTTCAGGTTGATACCCAGGCAATTAGAAGCAAAGGGGGAGGGATGTTTCGTTCTTTGTTTTTTTGAGTGAGTCACTACCTGGTTGTCCTTTTTAAAAGCAAAAATATACCCTGGTTATAATGTGAGAAGAAAGCAGCAATGTTCCAGAAAGTTATCTTGCACAGGTGCCATCAAACTGCCCGCCAAGGCTTTGAGACCTGCTGGGGGGAGGGGCAGAGGCGGTGAGGTCTGATTAACTGGAGAAGCCAGTTGTGCAGGGATGTGAAGCAGGGATTTCCCAGTGGTGTCACCCCCCTATGGGATGGCCTATGCCAGGAGCACCAGGAGGTTTGGTTGTCACCCTCACTGGTGTGTTTCTGGAGACGTCTCAGTCCATAGCTCTTCTGTCGCTCCTACAGGAGAGGCAAAGGCTGTTTGAGGGCAGATGGCTTGGTGAGGTTTTGGGTCACATTAAAGTGATGGGTGTATTAGGGCTAAATTGATTAACAATATTTTTGAACACCGCCCTGGGATCCTAACCAAGGAGGGAAGGTTAACAAATTGAACAAATACAGAACAGAACAAAACAAAATACTGTACTGACTTCTCAGTAGTTGTGCCCACTCTGTGGAACCCCTTTCCGTCAGTTGTCATGGAAATAAACAACTATCTGACTTTTAGTAGACATCTGAAGATAGACCTTTGTAGGGAAGTTTTTAATGTTTGATGTTTTATTGTGGTTTTATAATTTGTTGAAAGCCGCCCAAAGTGGCTGGGGAAACAGTCAGATGGATGGCATATAAATTATTATTATTATTATTATTATTATTATTATTATTATTATTACTACTACTGCTGCTGCTGCTGCTGCTGCTTCTACTGCAACTACTACTAGTGCATGGGAGGTGCTCAAGATCTGGGGTCCCCTTTGCCCAGAGGAAGAGTTTTGAATGTAGATGTCTCTGTGGCTCCCCTTGGCATCTCTGGCCTGCCCTGGCGCAGGAGCTTGGATGAGTCTGAGCAGAAGAATCCCACCACAGTGCTTTCTTCAGTCATGGCCAACAGCTCTTATCCCCTCAGGGGCTCCCATTCGCGGCTTCACCTCAAAATTAATCACATTTGAATTTGCACCTTCTCCAAGATCTTAATGAAAATGTTAAATAATAAACTGAAGGCCCTGCATTGATCCCTGAAGTGCTTTGCTTAATACTCTTCGTCACTCGGTGGCCTTACTAATCATAATTACACTCTGCTCCCTGTCTGTCAACTAACAGCAAACCCATGTTGGGGAGAGATATGATGGGGTGGCGGGGGTGGGGAGGTATCAAATTCTGTTTAGATATACGAATATGACTGCAGAAGAACCAGGAATCCTAAGTGCCAAACTGGAAATAATAAGGCAGATCCATGCATTTGTCAGTGCCATAGCTTTGGGGGCTAGCCGGGTTTTTGTGCCCTAGGTGAAGCCTCCAGAGAGGCACCATTGAGGCTCCCAGCTTCTTTGTGTTTGTATGCAAATACGCGTGGGGTGTGTGCCAAACTGGGTCTTTGATCCGGGTAAAATAAAGCCTAGTTTCGCCCCTAGATTTGTAAGTATGAGCAAGCAAAGAAATCTGACTGCAGCAATTGCTGGATTAGAGCTGCTGGTGTCTGAAGGAAAGTGCAGAACACAGGAGCAAAGTTGATGGCTGGGCTGGGAGCCTCCTTCCACCCTGACATTGCTCCAAAACATTGCAAGACTTCAGCTGCCAACTTGGGCAGTGTGGATCATGATGATGAAGAGGGATGTCCCCAGGCCCTGATACAATTTTCAGGGGCCACTACTCACCATCCCAAAGAATGGCAAAGTTTGGTGACTTACTGAGTATGGAAACTTTGCATTCGGAGGCAGTCTGCTGGTATCTCTGAATACCAGTTGCTGAGCAGAGCCAAAATGCAAACACTGCCACTGCTGCAGGACAGAAAGTGGCACAGAGCCATTTTTAAATCACACGCGCTTCCTTGCCAAAGTAGGTTTTACAATTGCATTAAAGTTGCAGTACATGCAGGGGGCTCTTACAAATGATGCATTAGAGCATTTGATTTTGCAGGAAGGGCTTGCCTCTCGCTGTACGGAACAGCCTGCTTGAGGGCAAGAGCTTTCCCTTTCTGGGAGCAAGTAGATGTGCTGGTTAAAACAACAATGCATGGCAAGGGTGACCCATCCACTGCCCCACCAGCAAGTCTACGCAGAATCACAGATTTTTAATATTTGCCATGGCTGAGGCTTCTTCTTCTTCTTCACCAGCAGCGGCACCCCGCCTTTGCATTCACACTCATTTCCACCCCTGAAAGGTGTCTTTGAGGATGCAGCTCCATGCTGCCTCCAGGTCCCTGTCAGAGATGCCACCATAGGAGGTGCCTCAAAATAACTCCAGCTGAACAAGAGCATTTGATCTGGTTGCAGCAAGACGTCTGTTTGACACATAAGGCTCACTCCACAACAGTAAAAATGTGCATATTGCTTTACAGCTTCATTGTTGTTATTACCTGGGGTGGAGAGGCAGATCTTTTGTCTTCATTTATTTCGGTCATCCTGGATAGCTCAGATGGTTAGAGCGTGGTGCTGAAAATGCTCAGGTTGCAGGTTCAATCCCCATATGAGACAGCAGCATGTTCCTGCATTGCAGGGGGTTGGACCAGATGGTCCTCAGGGTCCCTTTCAACTCTACAATTCACCCAGAGGGGGTGAAGGGAAACTCAACTTGGAGGACCACTTCCTTTCCTCAGCTACTGACCTTGACTATATGTTGAACCCACAAGGGCAGAGGCGCCAACCAGAATGAAGGAAGCCGACTGCAATGAGGACATATGGAGGAAGCGGGGGGAGAAGTGACTAGAGGGAATGGGGCCCCCACAACATTCACTAAAAAAATCCAAATGTGCCTATCAGCCTGAAAAGGTTGGCGAACCTGAGGAGCTCACAGGACAATTGTACTTGGATGATGGTGAGCATCTGTGGAACGGGTGGAGGTGGGATCAGAGTGACAAGCCCTGCCCCTGCCTGCAACACATTCTCTTGCCTGCCTGCCTGCCTGGCTGGCTGGTCCCCACAGCCCAGGGGAGAGAGTTGGCTGCCCTGATCCCTTTTGCATCAGAGCCCAGCGTATGCAGCAATGGTCTGAGCAGTGCATGCACTAGTCCTGAGAAAGCTGGCTTCAAAGAGAGCTCGTAAAAATGCCACATAATAATGATAGCAGGTGAAGGCAGGGGCAGGCTGAGCGGGGGGATCCCATGACAAACTGGCCTCTAATCAGAGCCCCTCCTCCTTTCGCTCTCCCATCTGTTTTGCAAAGGTGACCACTCCTTGACCTGGCTTCTGCTCTCTTGGATCCGATCCACCTGATAGCAGCCTACAGTGTGGAAAAAATACTACCCCATATTTCAAAGTACCTCAGCCAACTAACCAAATGTACTAAATTCTTGTTTTTGTGCCTGGCACTTAAATTCCTACAGACCTGACTTAACAGGCAAGAGAGGGCCATAAAACTGATGCTGCGGAACAAAAAGAGACTTTTTAGGAGTCCTCGGACAAAGACTGCAGGGACACCAAAGATGTCCACCATTCTTGTTTCAAATCTTCCTGTGTGCCTGTCGACATCTGGAGTGTCTCTGACTGCCAACATGTGCAGGGCAGGTGAGAGTGTCTTTTCGCATGGGATGTACATCTGTGCCTGTGAAAAGGCATCAGAGTTCAGCAGCCTAATTCTCCTAAGGCAGTCTTTGCCAACCTGGTGCCTTCCAGATATTTAGGACCACAACTCCCATCAGGCTCTCTGTCCTATGATGCTGGGGCTGATGGGATCTGTAGTCCAAAACATGTCCATGTTGGCATACCTCTAGTCATGGAGGGAGGGAGCAGTAAGTCCCCTCCAGGCAACCTGTTTCTCCATCCTGAATTGTTGCACAAAGCTTACACAGAGCTTGGCTTATATCCGGTCTTCATTGTGTTTATAAATCTTCGGGTTCATCATTTGTTCACCCCACACAATGAATGGTGTGCACATGATGTTGACCACAATCTACATGTATCCTGTAGTTTCTTATGAAATACTGCATTTTGATGCGCTTCCCTCCAAACTAGCTACCATCCAAATTGAGGGGGGAAATGACCTAGCTACATTTTAAGCTGGTCATTTGTACTGGAAGCACTGTTGTTCAGCAACATCTGGAAGGTCACCAATTAGCCACCTGTGCTGTAGAACCTGCCAAGACAACATGGCTAGATGTCAGCTGGGGGGCCCTATTCCCACCTTAACTGGTCATTAACTAGAGGCCTAGTGAATGTGGCAACACAGAGTCAGATATTCAATCCTAGGGTAGCTAATATGGTACCTCTCAGATGGCCCTGGACCATCAGCCCCAGCCAGCCTGGCCAATAGTCAGGGATGATGAGAGCAACATCTGGAGGGCTACAGGTTGACTACCCTGGTTTACATGTCGCTGGAGGCTTACAGTCTCAAAAATCAAGGTTTTCACTTCTTGGGGTTGATTTTTGACATGGCATTTTCATAAGGTCTCTTAATCTTTGTCCCTCTTCCCAGAAATATCCTTATTCCCACTACCAGCTCCTTTAAGCCTCCGATTCTATAGATCAGCAGGAAGTAATAATGAAAGAAAAGTGAAAAAGAAAAACCCAGCAAGACACGTTCCACACCCAGACACAAATAATAATGCAGTCATGTTAATTTCAAGGGATGCACTGGACCAAAAGTGGGTGGGTGAAATTAGAAGCAGAATCCCGATAGTGCTGAAGTGCAGCTCTCAAGCTCAGACCAGGGGGATTGGGATGTGGGCTAAAGTTAATTGCATTTCCAGATGACAAACCTCTCACCTCTGAACTGAATGGCTCTTTATAAAAGCTATCAGTAATAAACTGTAAATCTCAGCTATGATTGCAAATAAAGGTCATCCCTTTGATGCTGCCACTTCTTTCCTGGCCCTTATTATATCCCTGCCTGAAGCCCCCTCTCTGCTTCTTAAGGTGTGGGGGGCCAGCTCTCTGCAGAGGCAGCCAGAAAGGCAGCCCTTTCTCTTGACTGGAAGGCACAAGTCAGGAAGATTTGTGCTTCCCCGGGCCCAGCCCTCTGCTTCACATCACAAGAGCATCCAGTGACTGAGCAGGCTTAAGCTTCATCAGCCAGCCTTAATGCAAAGCAGACCCTTCTCTTGCCTCTGCTTCCTCCACCCCTGAAATAAAGATGCCTCCGTCTTGTTCTCAGGGCAGTGATGATTCCCAGGCAGGAAAAAGCAGCTTTTCCATGTTCCTGTGTTGGGATCTAAATGAAAAGCTTTCAGGCCAGTGCTACTGATCCAATGCAAATTCTAAGAAAGCGCAGGACAAACAGGAGTGTGGACAGGCCCTTAATTGCTTCCAAATTAGATGGCTACATCTCCAAAGGAAAAAGGAGGGTCACCTATGAGGCCATTGTGCTGGAGCGACTGGGTTTTCCAAACATCTGAGAGATTATTGTTTGTTCTTGGACACTCACAGGATTCAAGATCAGGTGATCATCTTTCCAATAAAAGTTGAAGTGGATGGCTCTGCAGTCTGCACCACACAGGTGATCCTTAAGCTTAGCCTGACAGCAAGAGGCAAGCCCCGCCCCCCTTTCTCCGAACTAAAAGGGAGTCTCAGAGCAACCTCCAAGGCCTGGCTGTGTTTTGAAAACATGGCTTCACAGGAGGACTTCATCCGGTGATACTATTAGGTGTGAGTACAAGATGCACAAACAGAAACAAGAAGTCACATTTCACAACTACATGCCCTGCTGTCCCGATAGTACAGAAGGCCAAAGGGCACTTCCCAGAGGCTCGCAGACATACTGAAAGTTACATCCTACACAAACTGAGCATGTTTCCTGCAAGTCAAATGCAGGAATGATGTTTTCATGCCACAGAAAGTGAGAAGGTGTGGGAAAGAGCAAAGTGGAAGTATTTTAAACTGTGGGTGGAATTAGGCAGGACGACTGTAGGTGTGGGGCTAGGGGACAAGTTAGGGGTTTGAGTGCCGAGGAGAATGATCAGATAGGAATTCTCCCCTGCATTTTTTAATGCGACCAGAGAAAACCTGGATTTGGGACAACACATTTGTTAAGAATTTTAGAGTTGGGGTGGGGGCCCAACAGAATCTTGCAAAAGTCCAGTTGTAATAAAAACATTGCAAGGTTGCAAGTAATCGGTCAGCAGAAGATGTTTACTTTCCGTTCTTTAAGAACAGCTTAAAAATTCTCTCTCTCTCTCTGTCTCTGTCTCTCTGTTAAAAGAGCACTAAAGCCCTAGGCAACACAACCACTGTGGATTTATTATAAAATGCATTTCAAAATAATGGCTGAAAGTCTTAGGAGCAGAGAAGAAGATGAAAAAGAAGATGAAGTAAACAAGCCTTTTCCTCCTGCTAAATGATAAATTAAAAGCAGCATTTTGCTGGTCTGCCTCATTTATTCTCACATGGCACTCGGGCTGCCAGAGTTAAGGTTGTGTCAGCATTTCCACTACAGACCCCCATATTTAGGGGTTTATAATTCATCCATAAAACTTTGCTCCAGGCTGAAGCTTGTCTTCCCAGTTTTTAGTCCACTATTAAAGTTTGTTGATAAAATGGTAAGAAAAGACAACCACAACCAGCCCTGGATTTCCACGGGTTAGAACAAAACGAATGCCTACATGCCTGGCCAGGGTCAGGTTTTCAGTCCATCCTTCACATCAACATGATGTCATGAGCAGCGCCCTGCAGTGCTCAGTCTACTAGTTGTTCTGCTAAAGAGGGAATGTGAAGGCACATTTCCCCACTAATAATAATCACAATACATGCACTTCCTGGAGGAAAAGAGTCCCAGATCCCATGCAAGAACTGGGTGCCAAAGCCTCCATGTTCATGCAGAGGTTCAGGTGGAGGAGGCAATGCTTGGAAAAGCCCCACATCTAAACAATAACGCATAGCAGGAAAAGCAAAGCAAACAGCTGCCAAAATCTAAAAAGGAAAGTTTTCTTAAACCTAGGCACACTTTCCCTTTTGGGTTTCCTATAAGCGCCTTCATTAACAGGCTCCAGATGTTTCTGAGCGGCTCCCTTAAAAGCAGGCGAGAGCAACTTTCTGCCTCCTTGACATTAAGAAGGCGAAGCCTAGCTTGGAAAGGGAGGCCCGGTTCTTCAATCACGCAGCGGCAAGCAGATTGAGAAAAGGAAGGGTCGGGAGCAGCAGCTGGCTACTAAAGAGTTAACGAACCCTTTTCCACGCTGCCCTCCCTATAGTAGCCACTGAAGGTAATGAAATATGACATGTACTTTGGCCCTTGACCACGGAGAGCACCCCGCCTCCTGTTTGCCTCACGAACAAAGGCAAAACAGATGTCACGACTTCTGCAGAATCAGAGGCTGAGGAGCGAGCAGGACCCAGCCCAAAACGTCACCGGCCCCAGGAGTCCGGTATGCCAGGAAAGCCTTAGTGGTGGCTGAGGCAGGGGGAAGAGTGCTAAGAAGGAGCTCAGAATTCCTGCTCTTCCTCTTCTGGATTTCCCATTCCGGGGCCTAGTTATCACACCCAGCTCAGCGTTTGCCCCTCTTCCCCTGTCAGATGGGATGCAGAACTCTCCATGACACACACACCCCAACAGGGCAGACACAAAAACTACAAAACCCCAGTCACTTCCAGGCCACCTGTTGACTCAGCATCTTTGCACAAAGTTCATGGGAGGCTAGACAACATCACTGGCTATTTATTAAGCATCTCTTCTGATTTGTTTGTGGGGAGGTTATACAATGCTGTGTCAAACAGTCGCTATCCCACACTTTCTAGTGTGTTTTCCGGTGCTTTCCTCATCCCAAGAAAGCCTGATGGGGGTGCGGGGGGTGGGAGCAGGTTTACTGTGCAAAAGCGCCAGACAAATTTTAATTTTGAAACCTGAATTTGCTGGTATGTGATTGAATCTCACCAGAACAGAAAGGCCTTCTGGAAGCACCCTATGTGGGTGTTCTGCCCATGGTCGGCTTTCAGAATCTGGAAATAGCGAATGGTTGGAAATGTGCCCTTGTATTTGCAACCCACTGTACGAGTCCCTGCGTTTTAGAAGCATGGTATAAATGTTTTAAATAAAGTAAGAATAGGTTTGAGAGCTTCTTTCGGTGACAGCTGGAACTGTGCGGTCTGAAAACCTCCACCCAAGTGGTTAAACTCAGCATTTCCAGCAGTCATTTTAAAATATACATTCCAATGTATTTTTTAAAAAATATACAAAGGATGCCAAAAAGCTGCAAAAGATCGCCTTAGAAATTAGAAGTGAAAACAGATGGCACAATGCCAGATAAATATTTCCAAATCACAAGAGGTATTCTACAAATCTAAACCTTCAATAAATGCCAGAGATTCACAGGGCCCCTACCAGGTTTTAGTCGCCTGTGGGAGGAGGTTGCTGGAGGCCTAATTATGTACAAAGGACGTGGGTTGCCCACAGGTGGAGGCTGAGATTATGCCAGCCTTCAACAACTTGGGGCCCTCCAGGCGCTGTTGGACTACAACTCCCATCATCCCCAACCTGCATGGCCACATGATGCTGGGGTTGTTCGGAGCTTTAATCCAATCACATCTGGAGGGTGCCAGGATGGCAAAGGATGGCACAAGCACTCCGGCAGGCAGTCGAAAGGCCACGGCTGCTACATCAGAGCCACACAAAGAGGCAGCCTGCTGCACCCCAAAGAACGGCTGGCTTACTGAGCCCAAACTCTGCTTGCACTCTCTCTGCCACAAGAAGCTGTGTGGGTGAGCTTGTGCTTTTGTCCCATTCAAAAGATTTAAGAAATGCATCTAACAATTGGTGCTATGGGGAAACATGACTGGAATATCCTGGGCTACGAACATTCCTTGCATTAGGTCCAAGTCTCTGTCCAGGTATTGCCTCAAGGCTCAATTCATGGTGTCATCACTGGTCTCCCATGGTGTAGTGGTTAAGAGTGGTGGACTCGTAATCTGGTGAACCAGGTTCGCTTCCCAGCTCCTCCACATGTAGCTGCTGGGTGACCTTGGGCTAGTCATACTTCTCTGAAGTCTCTCAGCCTCACTTACCTCACAGAGTGTTTGTTGTGGTGGAGGAAGGGAAAGGAAATTGTGAGCCGATTTGAGACGCCTTAAGGGGAGTGAAAGGCGGGATATCAAATCCAAACTCCTCCTCCTCCTCCTCCTCCTCCTCTTCTTCTTCTTCTTCCCTAGTTTGCTTGCTTTTTAATCTTTCTTATTTACCACTCAGCTCAATGCCCAGCAGGCTTCAAAGGGGTTTACAAAACAAACAAGCTAATGGCACGAGCTGGTTTAAAAGCTGCTGCCAGCACCAAGGCTCTGGGACTGGTTCCCTTGAGGCTGGGCCTTCTTTCCCTTTTTTCCCTTCAAAGAAAAGAAGGCAGCAGAAATAAGTCAAGGGGCATTTTTCACCCATGATGCTGAATTGGCCTTTGAGCCTCTCTGGGAGTATTTATGATCTACTAGATTCATGCAGAAAAGGAGGTGCAGAAGAAGCATTTGTCATGCAAATGAGCATCTTGGCTAGCCAGAGCCCCTTTAAGCCTCAAGTGTATGGAAAGACCTCTTGCCTTGGGCTGGGCTATGCAGCATTTACTTATTCCAAAGGGGCAAAATCATCAAGCAGATTTTGGTTAAACAACAACAACAACAACAGAGGCAAGGCGGGGGGGGGGGGGAGCAGTGAAAATTGATAGCCCTTCTTGAATGTTCTTTATCAATCTCTGCAGAGACTGTGACATGTGGCTTTTGAAAGACGATCCCATCCCTTTAACCTTGACTCTGAACACATTCTTAATTTGAGATGCAAGCAGAGGTTCAACGTGGGGTGACCTTTGGGTGGGAGTTCTAGGGGGGAGGGGCGTGACTGGACTTATTTATGTGGTGCTTGGACTTTTTTGACATCACAGGCCAGGCCCATTACTCAAGAGTTACACAGCTCAAGATTGGCTCTTTATAATGCAGCAGCGCCAGCAGCATCAACATTTGTTTGATTTTATTCAGGCTTATCCCTGCTGTTCTTGCAGTAAGAGAAAACTCATCTCTCTGGGTTAAAGGCCACGGGGGGGGGGTCCCAGAAAAACTGGTTCTGAACCAAGCACACTTCACCTCACAAGCATGGGGTCAAGTGGCCTTGGTGGCACAGAGGGATGCCGTGGTCTTTGAGGGGGTGTCATGGCCTCCTTCTGCCCCAAGCGACAAGGGTGCTAACAAACCCTTGCGGAGCCTCTCTGCCAAGCAGGAGCAAGAAATGGAAACACCATTCTTGCCAGGACCACCCAACTTCCCTGAACAGCAAGGGCTGTCATCCCTGTAAGATGTGTTGTGTTGGTCCTGGTCCATGTAAGCAACACTAGATAAAGCTAGACTTCACAATGCACAGTTCAGGGGTTGTTTTTTTTTTTAATCTTCCTGGGAGAAATGTGGGCTTAAGGTAATCATATATGGGAAAGAAGCAGTTATTAAAAAATTAAAAAATGATCCTGTGAGGGGCAGGTGAATATTTGTGCCCCTGAGGTCCTGCCAAGTTGTCTTCTCAGCCTGCTCAGAGTTCCTCTTTGCTCCTCGTCTGAAATCATATTTATTATCCAGCACCTTCCCTTGCTTGCTGCCATCATGAGTTTCCCACAAACACACACACAGCATGGCCAAGCATTAGATCACCAAAGACCTGTAATTATGGACTCTGTTTACAGAAACATGAAGGACGCAAAGAGGTTAGCGGTAGAAAAGCAGGTTTATGAGCCAAAGTCATTTCAAGGCAAATCCTCCTCCTCCAGAAGAAGAAGAAGAAGGGAGGGAAGACTGTCCAATGGATGCCCAGCAAGGCTGCAGATCTATATGGGTTCTGAAGGCAAGTCCCAAGACTGGCAGAGCACATGGAGGGAATTCTCGTCTCCTTATTAAAAGAATGAAAAGCCCTAACATTGATTTTGTCCTTCATCACCACACAAAACAACCAACTAAAGAAATGGATGACTCCGAGGATTACCACAGTAGCGTAAATCAAAGCAAATGTATTTATCAGAATGACTTTGTTTGTGGCACGCGGGGGCTGTTTGTTGGCCCATACTCTTATTCTTTTAATTTACGGGTTGCTTCCCCTCCTCCTCCTCCTTTTTTCCTCCTTTTCCTCCTTGTCCGCAACTTCTCCTCATGCCAGTAAAGATCAACATAATGAAACGTCAAGGCCAGCCCCAGTTGCCCCGCAAGGGCAGCCGCCGTCATTGCTGGCACTAAGACGCTCCAGGCCCACAGTTTTCGCACGCAGCCCCGCAGGGTGGGGGGTGGGCAAGGAATTCTGGTGTGAGACTTCCCAAAGCCAAGGGCAGCCAAGGAGTCCCCAGCTGATGGCCACAGAGGTGGGGGTCAACACAGGTGGCCCAGAGAATCTGGCTTTGGAAGCTGTTTGAGAATGACTGCCCCCCCCCAACTCACCAGTCCTGCCTAGCTAATGCCAAGAAAGCAAATGCACCACAGAGTCTTCTCTGTCCCCAATGACATGAGCAGGAGCAGCAAGAGAAGGAGAGGGAAGGGGACTCTTTTGGGACTGCCATTCATTACAAGAGTGGAAGAAGCAAGTGGATGGGGGTTTTTTTTGGCAGGGGTGTGTGAAGAAAGTACTTATTCACACAGCACAAAACTATGGAACTCATTCCCACAGGAGGCTTTAAAAGAGGCTTAGACAAAGTCATGGCTATTGACCACAACCATGATGGCTATTGCTCTGCATCAATGGTTGGAAGCAGCTATGCTTCTGAATGCCAGTTTCTTGAAACCCCTAGAGGCGAGACTGCCCTTGCGCTTGGATCCTGCTTGCATGCTTCCCAGAGGCATCTGGTTGGCTACTGGGTCCTGAACTAGAAGGGCCATGAGCCGAATCCAGCAGGGTCTTTTTACGTACTTATGTGACCAGACCCTGCTTATTTAACTTATATGCGGAATTCATCATGTGAAAGGCTGGGCTGGATGAATCCCTAGCCGGAATTAACATTGCCGGAAGAAATATCAACAACCTCAGATATGCAGATGACACAACACTGATGGCAGAAAGTGAGGAGGAATTAAAGAACCTTTTAATGAGGGTGAAAGAGGAAAGCGCAAAATATGATTTGAAGCTCAACATCAAAAAAACGAAGATCATGGCCACTGGTCCCATCACCTCTTGGCAAATAGAAGGGGAAGAAATGGAGGCAGTGAGAGATTTTACTTTCTTGGGCTCCATGATCACTGCAGATGGTGACAGCAGCCACAAAATTAAAAGACGCCTGCTTCTTGGGAGAAAAGCAATGACAAACCTAGACAGCAGGTCCTAGGTCCGTATAGTTAAAGCTATGGTTTTCCCAGTCGTGATGTATAGAAGTGAGAGCTGGACCATAAAGAAGGCTGATCGCTGAAGAATTGATGCTTTTGAATTATGGTGCTGGAGGAGACTCTTGAGAGTCCCATGGACTGCAAGAAGATCAAACCGATCCATCCTGAAGGAAATCAACCCTGAGTGCTCACTGGAAGGACAGATCCTGAAGCTGAGACTCCAATACTTTGGCCACCTCATGAGAAGAGAAGATTCCCTGGAAAAGACCCTGATGTTGGGAAAGATGGAGGGCACAAGGAGAAGGGGACGACAGAAGACGAGATGGTTGGATAGTGTTCTCGAAGCTACCAGCATGAATTTGACTAGACTGCGGGAGGCAGTGGAAGACAGGAATGCCTGGTATGCTCTGGTCCATGGGGTCACGAAGAGTTGGACACGACTAAACAACTAAACAACAACAAATGTGACCAGAACCATTTGAAGAGAACTCTGATAATGAACAAAAACAAGGTGAGCAGCTGTAGCCACTGTTTGGCCAGTACTAGGCCAAGCTTGGTGATAGGAAGGGTGCACAGGTTCAGAAACCACACATCCCACACAATGCCAAGCACTGCAAGTCGCTATAGCCGCTGTTTGGCCACTACTGGGCCAAGCACACCCATGGTTTGGTGATAGGAAGGGTGCACAGGTTCAGAAACCACACATCCCACACAATGCCAAGCACTGCAAGTCGCTATAGCCGCTGTTTGGCCACTACTGGGCCAAGCACACCCATGGCTTGGTGATAGGAAGGGTGCACAGGTTCAGAAACCACACATCCCACACAATGCCAAGCACTGCAAGTCAAGTCTCAAGACACCACTGCAAAAGTGGGAGCACCAGAGGCACTACAGATGGGAAGAGGCTGCTGCCTCCCCAGCTCCTTTTCTCTCTCCCCACCGCAGGCGTGGAGAGCACCTGTCTGGTCCCATTTGGCTGAGAGAGGAATCCAATCCACGGGGAAAGCCTGCAGGAATGTTTCCCTCAGCAGACATTGATCCAATTATGCATTGCATTGCACAAAAGGCCAAATACAAAAGGCATCTAATATTGTATTTAAATGTAAGCTGGGAAGGAACAAAGAGAGAGCAGCCAGGCTCTTCTAGCAGGGACTGGGCCTTCAGGACATGGAGTCACTGAGATCTCAAGCTTCCATGAAGATGCTGCTTCCATCCCTCAGAATGCCTCTCGGAGGCCGAGGGTTGCATTTCTTAGTTTTATACTGGGGGGAAGGGAAGGAGGGCGAGGCTGATTTCTCCTCCAGGCATTTCTCCTCACCCCGCTGAGGTGTAGGGTCAAGCCAAAACCCACACGTCCCACCAAATCCCCACTCAGCCATGAAGTTTACTGGGTCACCTTGGCCTCCTCACTCACTTGCAGCCTAAGCTAACTGACAGGTTTGTTGTGGGAACTGAATTTAAAGAGAGAGAACCATGTGCACCACCTTGAACTCCTTGGATAAAAAGTGGGATATAAATGCAATAAATAGCTAAATGAATTTTAGATTGCGAATTGCAAGTCTATCACTCTGACGGCAGATCGGGCCCTTTTCATGACCATCTCCAAATCAGCTTACAGTACAAGCCATTCTTAATATGAATCAATGCTGCATATTCCTGGGATACCTGCATTCTTCTGATATTGCAACCTTTCAGCTGCTATCTCTTCCATGTTCTCCTGATCTGTGAGCCTTTAGGAATCAAAGCGTCAGCTCTGTTGCCAGATTCTATTTTGTATTAAACATTCTGGGATGGAGTAATGCAAGTGCAGGAATGCTTATGCAGCCTTGAAACTGCAAAATGCACAACGGAGTGATGGTGGAACTGTGGCCTTTCCTGAAAACAAGGAAGTTCAAATACCAAGTGAACTGATGCGCAACAGGAACCCAGTAAAATGTGGACTTTCCTGTGCATTTCCCCTGCTCATGATCAGGAAATGGTTCTCCAACTGAAAGTCCTCCAAAGGCATTTCACGCCTGCCTCCTTGCAGCAGAGCAATTTAAATAGGTGTTAAATCAAGAGTGGGGAGTGCTTGAACGTGTAGTCCAGGAATCCTGATAGGGTGCAAAAGAGAAGTCAATCTGTCCTTGGGTGGTAGAAAGCCTAGTTGCAGCCTCAGTGCCCAGGGATCTGGATGAAGGAGGTTAAAACTGAAGGGAGGAGGAGCTGTCCTTAGTTGTTACTACTGTCTGCCTCAGGTCCTCCCTTGAGGCACTCTTTCCCCCCGCAAAGAATTCTGGGTACTGTAGTTTGTGAAGGGTTGCCGGGAATTGTAACTCTGCTTCAAATGTGCTTTCAACTCCCACTATCAACCTCCTTTCAAATGTCTTTATGCTGCCAAGAGACAGATAAGTCCATCTTGGTGAAGCCACTCAGGGGCCTCTAACCCAGCATGGTGTGTCACAGGAGCCCAGCAAGCCAGTTTCTGGCTGACACCCCAAATTTCAGCTGAGGAAGGAGCTGGGAAATGCCACCAAGAATCTAAATTGGGAAATGTTTGCTACCTTTTCATTTCTTTGTTCATTCTGTTCCTTTGTGTCGTTCCCAAAGCAGCCAACACAGCATGAGGCAGAAGAGGAGAGCATTTTCTGGGGGGCATGTGTGTGTGTGTGTGTTGCTCAAAAAGCAACAAAGCAAGCCTGTTGTGGGCTCCCACTCCAAAGGGATGAGGGAACCACAGCCCCTACCAGTCCCTTCTTTCTTTCCATACTGTCATGATTGCAGTTGGCTTCCAGGACCTGCGATCCCAGCCCACTTCCTAATGAGCACTCTCCCCCCTCCCAAAAAATGGAACAAAAAAGGCTCCTATGAGCTGCACCTCCCTACCCTCTAAACCATTGTCTGTTAATTGTCAGGAATTGGTGGCTAAGACATCTCAACCAGCCTCCTTTTCTTCACACAAATTTGGGGGGTGTTGTTTGTTTTTTTTAAAAAATTGCAAAGTGTTTTGCAAGCAGTTGATGTGCAAAGGGAAAAGGTATTGGTCACATTTTGCAGATGGGTAGGAGAGAGGCAGAGGTGACACACAGTCAAATTTTCCCAGGCTAGTGGGGGAAAGTAGGCAGAGCCAAGACCAAATTTGAGGGTCTGCCCAGGTACTCCTAAGAGCAGGCTGCTACAGTTGCTGCAGTGGAATCCCTGATCTGAACCTTGTGCAGAGTAGAAATGAATTTGCTCTCCACCACAAGAATGCTTTACTGGAAACAGTCTTAAGATAATTACAAATAAACGTTATAAGATACAAAGTAACGCACTGCTGTTAAACGACCAAGTAATGTGGTCCCATCTTCTTTTTAGTCCTTAATACAGTCCACTAAACTTTGCTTTCTCTGATCCCAGAGAGATATCCTAAGTTGGTTCATCAATGTGTTCTCAGGTTTCACCTTCCTGCTGTGAAAGATCTGCAGCTCTGTTTTCTGGGATGAGTCATTAATTAATCTGAAGCCTTAAAGGGAAACATCTAACCTTTTCTGCCACATTTGCCAGAGTGAAACCTCCCATGCTTAATGCAAACTTCTCTTTGTAAATTCAGACCCATACAAACATTACATTTTATGCACATTAGATGTATATCTTAACATAGGCTTCCCTCAAAGGGGTGCTGAACTACAGTTCCCAGCAGTCAGCATGGCCTCAGGTTAGGGATGATAGGATCCAGACTCGTAAAACATCTGGAAGCATCTAAAAGCAAATCTTCCCCTATTTTTAGGTGGTTCCCTCCATTGTGAGAGAAAAAGGGGGGGACCTCTATTGAGGTGGTACTTTTTCCCACCTGCAACTTTTATATTAAAAAGTAGCATGTCCAAAATGGTGCTGTCAGAATAATGGGAGCCTCTGCTTGCTTGTTTGTTGGCCAAAAGATTCACCTAACTCGTTTGTGTTTGACAACAACAAGAATCCAAGCCATTAGTATCCTCAGCCCAGTCGTGTGGAATACTCTGCCAATAGAGATTTAGTGGGCACCTTCTGTGCCAGCTTTTATATGCCGGCTGAAAAGATTTCTATTCCACCAAGCCTGTGCAGGCAATTAACATCCTTCCACAATGGTTAATTGATTTTAAACTTTTAAAAAATGATCTTGTTGTATGTTTTTTATTGCTGTAAAAGGCCATGGGTGGCGCTGTGGTCTAAACCACTGAGCCTCTTGGGCTTGCTAATCGGAAGGTTGGTGTTTTGAATCTGCGTCACGTTGTGAGCTCCCTTTGCTCTGTCCCAGCTTCTGCCAACCTAGCAGTTCAAAAGCACACCAGGGCAAGTAGATAAACAGGTACTGCTGTGGTGGGAAGGTAAACGGCATTTCTGTGCACTCTGGCACTCGTCACGGTGTCCCATTGTGCCAGAAGCAGTTTAGTCTAGTCATGCTGGCCACATGACCTGGAAAGCTGTCTGTGGACAAACACCGGCTCATTCGGCCTGAAGCAAGATGTGCGCCGCACCCCAAAGTCGCCTTTGACTGGACTTAACTGCCCAGGGGTCATTTACGTTACTTTACCTTACCTATTGCTGTAAACCTCTTTGATATTTTTTTCTTGGTACGGTAGTATGTACATGTTTTTGAAAAGAAGTAATGCTGAGGCTGGTGGAATCTGTAGTTCAAAACATTTGGAGGGCACCAGGTTGGGTAAGTCTGAACAAACTGGTTAACTGATCAAGCACTGCAGCCCAAGGAGGTAGAGTGTTGCCTTCGAACTGGATGGAAATAAAGCGGAGGAAGGCCTTTCACCTGCCCATCCCTCACACAGAGCTGGGCTTACTTGCTTGACTTGTCTGATTTCCTGTAACCCCCTGAGTGGGGACAGGCTCTGAGGGCTGACTTGTGCAGAGGGCTGACGGGGCTGGTGAGTAGAAAGCCACACTTGGGGCGGGGAGGTAGGTGGCTTTTGCAACCCTCCCAATAGCTCTGAGGAGCATGAGGCAAAAGCAGCTCTGAAGGCCCTGCTTGAGGGCAGCAGCCACCATTTTCCACCTGGCATTGGCTACTCACTCTGGTGCTGGGAGCATTTTGAGCATCTGGCAAATGTGGATTTATGCCCTGCCCCACCTTCCTCCCCACAGCTCCGTTTGCTTTACGGCTGTTGTTCTTAGCAAGTCCACTTCATCATTCAAATTATTAACAGTGGAACTGCATTGACTGGGAAACCCCAGGACAGGCAGCTTTAAAAAACTAAACTAACATTCTGACATGCGGCAAGGTATTGATTTGAATGGGCAAACAGAAAGGAACTCCACATTACGGTTAGTTATGAGTTAAGAGTTTGTGTTTGGTCTCAGAGCAGACATTTCTCTGGCTTTCCATTTAAGCCAGGCATCCCAATGTCGGGTTGCTCCTCCAGGCAACAAATGGCAGCTATACTGGCCACACAAAACAGAAGGAGGAATCGGGGTGGAAGAGCAATGGGAGGGGAGGAGTTCCATATATATATATATATATATATATATATATATATATGTTTTTCAGGTTTTTACATTTCACTAATTTTACAATCATTTTAACATTTCAAAATTTGACTTCCTTCCCCCTCTTTCTGTGGTTCCTTAATTTTTTTTAATACCTTCTGCATATTCAAATTAATTTGCTCATTTATTCAGCTACTTTAAATATATACTCTTATAAAACTGCAGGTTATTACACTAATCCTGCCAATGTTCTTATCTGTTTACAATTTATCTGTAAATATTCATTAAACAAATTTCCATTCTTTTATTTAAAAGTTTGTTATCTTGATTTCTTATCCTTCTGATAAGTTTCACCATAATTCTGCATATTCCATAAGTTGGGGAGGAAGTTACTTAACCCTCTTCCTGCCTGGGTGGTATAGTGGTCAGCATGCTGGACTTGGGCCTGAGAAGCTAAGGCACAGTCTCTCAGCCCAGCCTACTCACGGGGCTTTTGTGGGGATTAATTCACAGAACCATGGAATGGTAGAGTGGGAAGGAAATCCCAATGGTCATCTAGTCTAACCCCCTGCAATGCAAGCCTCACAACTAAAGAATCCCTCACAGATGACCATCCCACATTGCATTATCCTCACAACAACCCTGCAAGGTAGTCAGGCTGAGAGCATGACACACCCAAGTTTGCTCCAAAGCCCTTTTTCTCTTCCCCCCTTGCTTGATGTGAAGTGAGTCTGCCTCCCTAGCCTGCAAGGGTGCTGCTTTGTCCATTCAGCTCCCCACCTGGCACTGACTCAGCACCCAGGGTCCCCTCTAAAGCCCGTTGAGCACCAGTCACCAGAGCATCCGCTGGCCAGCTGCTTCTCCACAGGGCAGCAACCCAGACCCTCCGGAGCTCAGAAACCTCATTGTGGGAGCCTCTCTTTCTCTCTTGCTCTCAAGGCAGAAAGGGCCTGGGGATTTACGAGGGGATAATGTGGAGCACAGCACCTATTTACGAGCCGATCATTTGTACAAAGGCCCCCTCAAAGTAGCAGAGGTTACCCTGCAACCAGGAGCTGCACTTCTGCCACTCAAAGGGCTGCAAAGCCAAGTATATGAAAGTTAAAAGCATTAATAAAAGTGTGACTTATAAATTACTTCATCTTTGTCACCCTTTTTGAAATGGGGTGAGTGAGGCCAGGGTAAATTTATTTTTAAGTGCTTTTGGAGACCATCAAGGGTCAGGCCTGAAATGCTGTCTTCTATAAATCATTCCGAGTGTATCTGATAAATGCTAGTGAATCATAACATTAGCCAATATTGATCTATTTATCACTTGCAACTGCTGATAGGCCAAACAGCTACCCCAAAAAGGGTTAAGGAGAAGGAAAGCTGTCGTGAGGGGGGCAGCAAAACGGGACTGGAAACGTTCCTCTTTTAATAAAAAATGAAGCTGGCAGCAGCTGGGTGGACATCATCCAGTCACTCGGAGGAGATTCCTCAGCCGTCTGTGGCCTCCCGAAGGCACCCTGTTCTCTGTCACCGTCATGTGAAATGGCTGTGCTCTGCCCACCCCTGTGGCCCAGCCCATTAAATCTTCTGTCATTAGAAATGGGTCATAGTCTTTAAGGTGCTACGAGAGGCTTTGTTGTTGTGCCAGATTATACACGATGTCACTCATGCAATTAGCAGTTGTGCAGATGTAGGGGCAAGGGCTCCAATCTGGACTGGGACTCTGGTGTGTGTGTGTACAGGAGGGCTTCAACCTTTTGCCCTCTTATGTGGTCCTGATGCAGATCAGCCTGTGTGATGGGCATCTCTGGTTTGGCCCCAACACACCCAGCACTCTGGAAGTCATTAGTGATGCCCTTCAGTTGGATTTTGCTTCTTAAGCCTCCTGGTTGAGGGTGGTTTTGCAGGTCCAGCAGCAAAATGCACTAGGAGGATATTTTGGCAGAGGTGGCTTCCTCCTCCTCCTCCTCCTCCTCCTCCTCTTCCAAGCCTATCCTACACAACCACCAAGTCATTTCTAGAGGTCATTTCAGGTCCCATGGCTGGCATTGCAGAGTCTCACCGAGACCATTTGTGGATTGCGAGTGACACACAAAGACAATTGCAGTTCAAGCTCTCCAGCCCCGCCACACTCCCTCCCTAGACAACATCAGCCTCAGGGGCGGCTGAGAGGGCAGCATCCCTCAGTTGCCAAGCCGGGAATAATTGGAGAGCATGTGGAGGCTGCTCTCTGCTGCATACAGCATCTCCCCTTTGGCCTCTGGACATTCCAGACATCACAAGCCAAAGGCTCGAGGGGGACAGAAAGGAGGCGATTGCCTCTTCCCTCCCCATCCGCTGCCTTGCTGCCTTCCAGTTCTGTCCAACAGCAGTCAGAATTCTTCCAGGATTAGGGAAAGGAGTTTAAAATAATGTAGCAATGACCAGGTCAACAGGATGGTGGTCAGGAAAGGTGATGTGAGCAAAAGAGGCAAAAGTTTCTTGAGTCATAATAGGTTGGAGAGGAGAGGCCAGGGAGGGGAAGATAATATCAGGCACAGAAAGAGGATATGCTATCCTTGCTTGCCCCTTGCAACCACTGGGAACAAGAAGGAATACCTGAGAATGAGGGATATTCCCAGGTGGGGGCCAGGCGAAGGAGAATGACATTAATAAACCTGAGTAATGTCCATTAACATCAGTGGATCTATTCTCACCTATAGGACTCACTCTATAGCTCTAGCACAGGCACCCCCAAACTCAGCCCTCCAGATGTTTTGGGACTACAACTCCCATCATCCCTAGCTAACAGGACCAGTGGTCAGGGGTGATGGGAATTGTAGTCCCAAAACAGCTGGAGGGCTGAGTTTGGGGGTGCCTGCTCTAGCATGCCAGAATGTGTCACTTAGGAGTGGGATGAGAACAGGTGGAGTGGTCCAATAATGTCCCCATTTCCATCAGTCGTATATTGGTGGGAAGTGGATGTCCTCTGACCTGAAGACATTTTTGTATCTGAAGCAAAAAAGAAAAAGAAAAAAGGAAACAGACACATACGTTTCATTGGAACTAATGTTTAATATACACAGAAGTGATGGCTGGAGGTAGGGAAAAGGCCCTTACGTCTCCCTCCAGAGTCCCTCTGTCTTTACAGGCATCCATTGCCAGGCCTTGGCTGATGCTGGCTGGCTGCTCCTTATGCCAGGTCTTCTCCTTGGTCAGGGCCTTGCTTCCAGGTGCGGCTGCAGGTAGGCACTAACTTCTTGGCACTGCTCCTTGTGATGTCTGGACTAACAGAAAGGGATACTGACAGGCAGGTAGGTTTTCGCAGCTCTTCAAAGCCTATAGGTCCTGTAGAGCTCACTCTGACAGAGGAGGACACCCCACAGTTTATGGCAGGAGAGGGACAGATTTGATTGTCTCCCCACTACCACCCCAGCCAGCCAAGTTGAGCCCTGGGGTGCCACTTCGTAGCCAGCACTTCCGAATGACCCTTTGACACCTTTTCAAAAGAAAATACAAACTGAGCAAGCCTGGCCAATTTATGAGAAATATTCACAATTGTCCAAGGCTGCCTTCAAGATGTTTCATCCAGGTAGGGCTTCACACAACAAAACCACCAACTGCTTCTGATTAAGAAAAAATCCCCACACCTTTATCCCTTTAGCTGGGAAATCAGCCTGCATTTGTGATGCAGTGGAAATCTTGTAGGTAGGGGCTATAGGCAGGTTTCATAGAAGTACTTTTAAAAAATCCAGACATCCCATGGATGAAGAAAGGTCCTCTCCCCACACCAAAAATATAAAATAAAAACTAGGCAGTTCAGTGGAATACGACTCTTAAAAAGAATTGAACCACCCAAAAGAAGTTTACTTTTATGAATCTAAGAACTCAAGGAACAATACCCACCCCAGCAAAGTTGGCAGTGCCCATAGCCTACAAAGACAATCACAAGCCAAGCTGCGCAATGCAGGGTCTCAGGATAGGAACAAAAGCATACCCTCCAACATTTCTCTGGTGAAAATAGGGACATCCCACTCTGGGGAAACTCAGCCAGATGGGTGGGGTACAAATAATAAATTAATTATTATTATTATTGTAATTTTACTATTTATACCCACACATATTACTGGGTTGCCCCAGCCACTCTGGGCAGCTTCCAACATATATAAAAACATATTAAAACATTAAACTTTTTTTTATAAAAAAAACCCCTTCCCTATACAGCCTTCAGATGGCTTGGGGGTCAGAGAACTCCACAGCCTCCAACATTTCTCCAATGAAAATGGGGACATCCTAAGGAAAAGTGGGACATTCTGGGATCAAATCTGAAACTGGGACAGCTTCTAGAAATTAGGGACGCCCCTGGAAAACAGAAACTTGGAGGGTCTGCAGAAGCATTTATAGGCAGGGATAATCAGGGAGCCAATCAGGAGCTAGCAAGGGGGTGGCTGCTTTGATGATCAAAAGTAAACTTACCCAGGTGGGAGGCCAGTGATTGGCACATTCCAGAGGGCAGGGCTAAGGCAGGCCTCTCTTCAAACCCACAAGCAGCCTCTGGTTGTAGGCTGGGCTTTCCTCCTCAACTTACAAATGGGGAATCAGTGTTGGATTCCCAAGGAATGGCAGTGAAGGCAGTTGGCTTTACCTTTAGCTGTGCAGAAGCAGGCATTCATTTATTTATTCCTTGCATTTATATACTACCTTTCTGCCAAATGCACCCCTTTCTGCAAAAGGCACCCAAGATGGTTTGCAATTTTAAAGGATTAAAACGAGTGGTATAGCATTTAAAGTTGGCTGGCGGCGAGGCAGTGTGGCTGGAGCAGGCCTGATGCCCGTGTCTGCCTCCCTTCCCCTCTTCTTTCTCCTCACGGGGCAGGTGGTGTCTGCTGGCCCTACTCTGGGCAATCCCCTCCAGCTCTGCCTGGAAGCAAGAGCAAAGATCAACAGCAGCAGCAGAAGAAGAGGGGATGCCCTGCTCAAAGCCTGACCTGCCTGGAGGAGTGTGGTCCTGAGTAGCTGCAGCCAAGGATGCCTTGCCAGCCACCTGGAACCTCTTCCTTCTGCTGGAGAGAAAAACATTTGCTCAGCGGGAGGCTCCGGCTACCAATTAAAGGTCGTCAATATTGACTATCTGAGGGATTTCCATGCTCAGGAAGCAAATTAGAAACTCAATACCAGAACTATTCCTAAATGCAGTTATCAACTTTGGAGTTTTATCTCTTAAAACCAAGGCAGCTTAGGGTTTAATGCTATTAAATTAGAGTTTAGAAATAAGATTTGTGCGGAGAATGAATGCATCATTCACTTGAAATTGCCATAAGCCCAAACCCAAAAATGCAGTGAAGAGCAGGAACGAGGCAGGTAGGCGAGGGAGGCCTTCCGCTGTTCGGAAGTGCTAATCCTCTTGGACTGCTCCTTGGCACAACTCTGCCCTTTGTTCCGAAAACCTTCTTATGTCAGCCACTGACAGAGAAGAAAAGAGGCGACGTTCCCTTTCTTTGTGGAAGTGGCACAATGAAGCCCCTATCGGGCTTGCGGCAGGCACGTCAAAGGAGCCGGCACGAATGCCAAGACCATCTCAGTAACGGCCCGATTTTCTGAGTTCCCGTTTGCCAGAGAGTCGTATGGAGGGCTGGTTTTTCAAATCAGACTTACAGTACATTAAAAGCCCCTTCCACGGGACACAAACAGTCTCTGAATAGGGTCCTTAGTGTCCTGTGGTATGGTATTAAAACTTAAGTTTTCATACAATAATACAGAAATGAAATACGTTCAGGAAAGGACTGGCAAAGCAACAATGTCCGGAGTCCCCTTGAGTTCTTTATTACCAGGGTTGGCTTCCACACAATATCAGCAAAAGAGATGCAGATTCGGGAGTTGCCTCTCACTAATCTAACATGGCTAAAAAATGAAAAAGAAAGAAAGAATCCAATTCTATGACAAAAGCAGCTTTTAGCAGGCTATTTCAATAATAACTTTCTCGCCACCCTTTGATGCTGTGGATCTGAGACAGCCTGTGGTGAATTCCTGAGGATTCTAGCCACATTTTTTTGCAAGAGGTCAGCCTTCACCAGTTTGCTGACTTCCAGCTGTTATAGACTACAACTCCCATCTGCCCTAGCCAGCCCAGCCATATGATGCTGGGGCTGATGGGAATTGTAGACCAAACCAGCTGGAGGGTATCTGGTTGTCGAAGGCTCTATTAGTGCCATGTTTCCATTCTGAAAAGAAGCCATTATTACAACCTTTGGAACAGTGTCTCAATGCACTTTAGTCACCTGCGTGGGATTATTTGGCTGTCATAAAATAATTCACAGCACATTGTGCGACTCCATGTGAAAAGGCCAGATTGTCATGTTTGAAGGCACATAGTTAAAGAACTAATGCCATAGCTTCACTCATGTGGGATTTAAGAGTTTCAGATTTTATTAATATACAAAATTGCAAAACATTCACGTGATTTCAGTGCAGGCTTGGTGGGGGGGAAAGAATGATATTTTCATTTGAGGAGCTTCTTCTTTAGCCCATAGTCAACGTGCCAGCAATGATAGCTAACGTAAAAAATTGAAAGCAAAATGGGAGCTGATGACAGAAGTTGTGGAACATCGCACTTGCCTCTGAAGATGCAACACAGGCTGCTGCAAAATAAGGGGAATAAACAGTCATTCCTCTTCGCCTCCAGTCAAACTTCAGGACTCAAAACACAGTAGCTATCCCCTTCTAAAAGTCCAACTGCTGAGAAACTGTCAAGTCCCTGAAATTGGTCACAAAAATTTATATATCCCTGTCCCTGCTTTTTACATATTGTGCTTTGATAAAACATCCCAGGAAGTAGAACCAGTTTCTGGGCATTCTTAATATGCATTTAATGCTGCCAACTTTAGAAAACGCTCTTCTGCATATCTGCCTTATTGCTATTTTTAAGCAAGGCTCAGAATGTTTGTTCAAGCTCATCTTGAGATTCCTTGTCTGTGAGGAAAATTACTCTGGCCTCCCAACATATGTTTCTAATACTCAGCAGGCACCACTCATTTAGTCTAGCAATTCTCACAGTCCCATTATGGGGCTTTGTAAGGAGGTCTCACTTATACTTTAGCACCAAAACAGAAGAAGAGGGAAAGGGAAGAATGGAGATCCCAAACAGAGCTCTGGCCTGCTTTATGTTTACTTCATCTCAAAGGCGGCAGCCGCCACTGGTGAACCCTGCATCCCTCTCTCCTCCCGCAGATGCCACTTGGGCAAGAAATGTCAGTCAGCTGTGCTGCTAATTCCACTAGCGCATAGCCTCCACACCTGTTTTCAAAGAAGTGGCACATGTAGAAGAAAAGAGGGCCTCTGCACACAAGCATTTGTTCTCACCAGATGGTTGCCACAACCTATCTCCATTCATCTGAGAGTTGGAGCTGGATGGAAAGGGTCCCAGGTCAGTAGCAACCTGGCATTCCTTGTTCAAAGAATGAAGGACTTCATTGCTAACCACTCTTCTCATTTATCCCCCTTGCACAACTGCTGAGTGTCTGGCTAAGTGTTGGTTACCACAGTCTTCTCCGCCGCCTCCAAAGTGTCCTCCTCACAAGCTGTGTTTGACCTTAAGGAAGAGCCTGTCATGACGTGGCAGAGCACCCAGATTCAATCCCAAGCAACATCTCCAGGTGCGACAGGGAACGACCTCTGCCTGCCCGAGACCCTGGAGAGCAGCTGCTGCCAACCAGTGTAGGCTATCCTGAGTTCCCGATGGGACTGACTCGGTTTAAGGCAGCTTCCCATGTTCCTGTGGCTTTGGATGAGACTCGTTAGCCCCCCATGTGAGCATCTTCACACATCAAGGGGTGAAGCTAGCACTTGATGCTCCCCTGGTTGGGAGAAGGATCAGATTATCAGAGAATGAAACTGGACTTGGAAACATGTCTGACCTCTTCAGTTTCCCATACTGCAAGATTAGCAATATTCAGGAGGGAGATGCTGAAGAACAGAAGCCACTTCTTAGAAACACTCCAAAAAATGTCATCTCTACAGAGAGCAATGAGGCCTTCCCCTTCTCTGCAAGACACACGCCTACTTCTATGGATCATGCTTCCAATTCACCGTCACTTCAAGGATATAACGTTGCAGGATTGCAAGCAGGTCCGCTCTGGTGAATTTGAAGGGGAGACATAGTGCTGTTAATATCAGCTGATGTTGCACAATTAAATTCTGGGGTAGAAAAGTAAGGTTCAGTTTTGTTTCCTTGTTGCTTTCATTATTGTTTTCTTTGCCTTTTCTATGTTACCATAACACTGGTTTTAATTGTATTTTTGTTATTGCAAACCTCATGGAACTTTCCCCCAAAGTAGTACAGGAATATTTTGATCTTCATCGTCACAGTTGCTTTAGTGTAGCTGTCCCTTTTCTATGGAATAGCATTCCTACTGGAATACATTTTGGGGGGAGGGGATTATTGGTTGGTTTTTTCCTTGTTTTTATTATGTACTTTGTGGTTTTATTATGTATTTTATGCTGTGAGCTGCCTTGAGCGCTTCAGATGAAAAATAGTATACAAATGTAAATAATAATAATAATAATAATAATAATAATAATAATTAATAAATATTTTTTGTTCTGACAGGATTTCCCAGCTGTATAAATGGGTTTTTATCATGCATGTCCATTTGTTAGGCTTTCAGTTTTGTTTTAATTATCTGCTGTTTTGTGTTTTTAATTGTTTTATGTGTAAATTACTTTGAGAGGGTGGTTTAGATGTATAAATCAATCAATTGCAACAACAACAACAATTTTATTACCACCTTATTTCATCGCAAGGACACCCCAAGAGTTGTTCAGCTTTTTAAAGGGAGACTAAGCCTACCCACCTCCCCATTTAGATTAAGCTAAAATACAGAGACTGGCCCAAAGTTACCCAGGAAGTTGCAGGCTGAGTGGGGAAAACAAACATCATCAAAACTGGATGATCCTCTTTTATCCATACCTCTTTGAAAATAAAGACCTCTGAATAAATATTCCAAAAGAAGTATGGTGTCATATTTTCAGTTCAGGATCCTCCTTTTCTCTATCAACTAATTACCAAGAAAACTGTATTTAGATGGCTACCCAATGGCATCTCCAGTTGCCCAGGAGCCAAAAGATGATAAGGAGCACTGGTGATGGAAAGTGTTGGTTTTGTGAAGCCACAAAGGGAAATTTCTCCCATTTGTGTTGGGGGTGTATTAAAGAAAAATGGTTTTAGAACTGTGTGGTTAAAATCATAAGGGAAAGCTTTGCAAGTTGAGTTATCGTTAGAACCGCTGCTTGTTATTTTGTGTGTGTGTGTGTGTAGTATTCCTACATGATCCAGATTATACATGTTTTGACCATTGCAAGGCTGTTCTATGCCAATTACATGTGAACTAACAAAGCAGGATATCACCAGAAAGATCTGGGAACAACTGAGCTTGATTAAGTTGTCAGCAATGCTAAAGAGCCAAGTTAATTATCAAGAAGAATTAAATAAAAAGCTGTCAGTTAACATATTAGGTAAAGAGAGAATTGGATGTTTCAGGTGTTTGTGTGGACTACTTCATGTTATGTAAAAAAAATAGTTCAAGAAAAGGGTAGCTATGTATACGACTTGATCTGTTAAAAAATAAAATTGTGAGATGGGCTTAGGACAGGGGAGGGGGGATTATTTGCTTTGGCACTGTTTCTTGTTTCTTCATTTTCAAAAAAAAAATATATGTGTATACTAACAATGGAGTTTGGCTGCATTGGTATTAGTAGAATAATTTTTAAAACATTTACCATCTCTTGTTCTCTCTTAAATCTGACCTGTCAGAAAGATCATGAGCCTCTGCAGCCTCCTTTTGTTTTTTAGCTGACACACATTAGCCTCCAAGCTCAGCTGCGCTAAAACCCCCGATCCCTGCATTGTTTTTTGTGGGTGGCAGCAGCAGCAATGCCTTCGCCACCAGCGGAATTTTTTTGGCAAACATACCAAGAAGTTCCCTCTCTAGAGTCTTCTAGTAGCAAGAGTCTCACTCTAACCTTGGCTAGATCTGCTTTCCAAACAAATGGGCTAAACTACTGAAGTGGGAGGTGAGTTTCTCACAAAACAAATGTGAATAGTAGCCTGCGTATTGGGCACCGTATCTCAGGTTCTACAGATGCCAGAAATGTCCTTTTTTTTTAAAAAAAGAAAAGAAATCTGGGAACCTGGGGGTTGTGACTCTTGGCTGGGAGTGGGGCTGGGGAGAGAACTGCTCCCCTTGACCCCTCGCCCCTGCTGCATAGAAGTCCATGGTTCTGGGGCCAAGGCAATTGCAACTGGAAGTACAACATCTTGGGAGAGGTGTTATCAGGACCAAAGTAAAACTGTGAAGCTCCATTGTTATTTTTGCTATTGCCAGGAGGTGTAATGTTGTTAACCTCATACTGTTTCATTTATAGTACTGAATCATTATTATATTATTATAGTACTTTATTATTATTATTATTATTATTATTATTATTATTATTATTATTATATTATATTATTTGTATGTTTACTATTATGTTGGTTTTTTATGTTCTTTTCCATTGTTCTTGTGATGGCTGATTTTGAGATGTACTCCTGTTTGCTTTGTTGTATGGCACTTGGAGCATGATTCTCTTTATTGAAAAATGGCATACAAATAAAATTACAAATGAATGATTGACGTGGTGAAGGCTCAGTAGACTAATGCTAGCACCATTAAGTCAGCAGCTAAGAGATGAGGCAGAGCAGGTCCTGGCAGGGGCCAGTGTTCATCCCAGGGCAGGGACTTGGAGCAGTTGGACCAAGGTCAGGCACAAGTGGGCTACAGAGTATGTCAGGGACACACAGAGAGAGACAAAAGAAACAAGTATGAGCTCTGATGTGGGCAACATGCACACAGTATGATCATGGCAGGCAGGCAGGCAGGCAGGGAGGGAAGAAGTGGACAAGGAGGCCTTTGGGGAGCTCCTCTTTTGGGGGAGAAGGCAACTCATCAACAGGAAGCACCTGGGAACGAGCGTTATTCTTCCTACCTTGGGAAGAGAGCTCAAGCTCATCAGGCCCACCCAGCCCTCTCCAGGATGTTGCATCTCTCCTATGGATGGTACATGCTTGGAGCAAAAGTACGGTACATTGAAAGCGCATGGCTTCCCCCAAAGTATCCCACATGCTGTAGTTTGCACCCAAGAAACCTACAATTCCCAGCACCCTTGACAAACTACAGTTCCCAGGATTCTTTGCCAGTAGAGAGTCACTCTGTCTCTACTGGACATGATTACACCCCGCAAACTAAAGCCAAGTGTGTCCGGGAGCCTCCCTTTCTCTCTCCTTCGCTGCTGCCTCCCAAAACTCAACAGTGAACTGAAATTAAAACAGCATTCGAGAAAAGAGGCTGCTCTGTAATCTGTCACCTGCCGTTTCCGTTTAGTCTAGTATAAAATTCAACGGAGCAAAACATTGCCAACAAATTTGGCCAGTTCTTGTCCAAAAAGACAAGCCATTCAGATTTGTAAGCACCCACCCATATCTCTGGAGAGATGGATTGTGTCAATAAATAAATAAATAGGATAAAAGGGGCATTTGGGTCAAATGAGTCAAAGGCAGTGATTTTAAAGGAACCCTTTTCTTAAGTTTTAATTGTTTGCTGATTGGTGCCAATGTGCAGGCATCCCGTTTTCTAAGGACGAATAAGGGTTTTTGTTTTGTTTTGTTTTTTCACTTTCCTTCTGCTGCGGTAGACACAGCACCTTCTACATGTCAGATTTTAGCCATCAAGTCACAGCCTGGCTCCGAAAGGAGAAATGTGGAAAATGCACAGGCCAGAAAGGAACAGCCTATTAAGATCTGAAAAGCTGTCATCCCTGCTGAAAAGACTTGTGTCAGCCACTGAGGCTATATTTTAAAGCGCCTGTCCGCAAGAAAACTTTAATAACGCAGTCTGGCTCTAATGTCTTGTGAGAGGAGAGGCAATTTTACTTCTTCTATTAACCCAACGTGATTACAATGGCTTATTTCATGGAATATTAAGTTCAAATTCTGCTCCCTGGGAGGACAATAAAAAAAAAAAGGAGGGGGGGGCGAAGAATGTCTGTGCGAGTGCTTCTGACATTGCCCGAAATAGCCACAAGGACCATCAGACCCACCTTGGCGCTTCTGCAGCTGCCATCCACCTTGGTTGGCTAATAGTCACATAAATTGGCAACAGAGTAATAAAGATGGAAAGGGTAACGTTTATTTCCAACAAAAGAGACACGTGGCAATCCCTCCTTCCCATCCAGACTAGGGTGTACTCTCCCTCCACCAACACACACACACACACACACCTCCACTTGGGGGGAGAATGGCACAAAATTCCTGCCATGAGGCAGTAATAAGCAAAACATTTTGCGCTAAGACCACAGCTGGGACACCGGCTCTCCTCAAATAGATCCGTTAATAACTGCCTGGAAGCGAGAGGCAATTTCCAGCTACCTGAATGAGCTCAAAGTGTTCAGACTTGGCTTCCTCCACCCATCCGCTCCCCCCCCCCCCCCGAAAAGGAGCCAGGCAGTTAGGGACGGTCCAAAGATGCCTTTTGTGTCTCCATGAGGATGCTGAGCTTCCGGCCAGGCACCCTCTCGTTTGGCTGGCCAGGTCCCTGCCTGCTTCCCTCCCCCCCTCTGTCTTTTCAAACTGGAAACTAAAAGAATGTGGAAGCTTTGAAATTTCAAAAAGCTTTCTTCATGCCCAAAAGCATAAAGGCATAAAATGAGATGCAATTTGCTTGGACTGGGGGGAGGGAGGGCTGCCCCCCCCCCCCGTGGAAAAGAGAAATGCCACAAAGCATTGCAACTGGCAGGCAGGCAGCAGGACACACGAGAGCCAGCTGAAGATGATTCATCCACCAGGAACCGAGTCTCAGCAAGCTTTTGCCCCCCCTCCCTACCCCACCCCACGGGAAATGTGACCAGTTCGGCTCAGCTGCCCTTTTCGCCAACCTGCACGCTCAAAAGTGATGGCCGTCGGACACTGGGCTTTGCTCTCTTTCATCTCCCCAGTTTACCTGCTAAAAAGCCATCTGGGTGTCAGTGGTGTAGCGTGGGTTGTCAGCACCCAGGGCAAGGCAAGTAATTTGCACCCCCTAACAGAGAGGGGCAGAGAGCTGCGAGTGCGAGCGCCCCCCCAGATATTGCGCCCGGTGCGGCCGGCCCCCCCTGCACCCCCCACGCTACGCCACTGCTGGGTGTTCCATAAAGAATATAAATGCAGTGATACATTAGCCCAGCCCCAGCCCCTCCGGCCTTGCTAAATTGTGTTGGGTGTCTAGCAGGCTGCGGCGTTCCAATTAAAGGACAGCCTCAAAGCCATATAAATGGTTCTGCAACAGCAAGGCTGTTGATCAGCCTCAAAGACGCCTTAAAACCCCACACAATAAAATATATGCAGAAGGAAACTTCCTCTGCCCAGTGAACGTCGCCTTTTTTTTTCTCCTTCTAAGCCTCGCAGAAAATATTAATGGTGGCTTCGCAACCAAGAGCGTTGTGTTAATCCCCTCCCAGACCACTGCCCGCCCTGGCCAAAAATGTCAAGACAACACAAAAGAGGAGGGTGTCTTTTCCCCTTCCTGAGTGATTATTTTAGCAAAATGAAATTTCAGTTCTCTTACACAAGAGCACAATTAAAGGGATAGAAAGGTGAAGCAGGCAGAACCAGAGAAAAGGCCAAAGGCAAGAACAGAAGCACACCAGAAAGGGCTGTGTAGTGTTAGGGCAGGGAAAGGCAGCAAAACCAGGACAAGATTTCCTCCCTGCTTTGGTTCCTCCTCTCCGTCCGTCCCCGTCCCCCCCCCCCCCGCTACTGCCAACAGTTCCTTCTTTTATTAGGTCTGTGTTACAAAAGTGATCTGATAAAAGGCGGGGAGGCTAAATGGCAAGCGGCCACCATCCCCAATAGCAGCCTGATGTATTCCCTTAGCCCTGACCTTTCGATAAGAAGCCAAGCCGCAGCCTGAGCATTCCCTGCACACGCCGCTCCACGTGTCTGGAGGGGTTTATGACACCACAATTGTGGGGCAACGAGAGAGCAAGTAAAAGCCAGGAAAGGCCCTGAGAGGAGATGATGGTGATGATGATGATGCAGCTGATGCAGTGGTCTGAGGGGCTGAAATCCTCAGGTAACATCAGACACGTGTGTGAAACACACACACACACACACGAAGAGAGCAGGGTGCACACACATCCAGCAAGGAAGGCCTAGGAAAAGAGACCTGTATGTGCAAAAGGCAGTTTGTGATATTTTGCCTACGACGGTGCTATATGTTTGGGAAATACTTCAAAGGCAAAAAAAAAAAAAAAAAAAAAAATTGTATTGCACTGTGAAATTAGCTAAAATTATGACAACTGGAAGAAAAAAAATTATATGGGCAAAATTTGGGTCTGCTGGAAGAATTCTTTGATGTCTGGATTCCAATTTAACCCCCAGCTGAGTTCTGAGAATCAAATGAACTGACTGTGTCACAAACCCCAAGTCAGCTTGTCAAGGCGAGGTGAAGCTTTTTTTTATTTTTATTTTATTTTATTTGACTGTAGATTTACCAAACCCTGGTCTGACACTGCCTCCCTTTGCACAGCCTGATGGCCCTTTGCTCATTAAACACACACTTACGTTGGGGGTCAATAAATATGTATCACCCTCTTTTCTATCCGTTGCCTGCATTATGTATTCATAACTTTGTCCCGAATACTATATGAGATACAAATTGTGTACACATGTGTCTGCTCCAGCTCCCCACCCCTGGAACCTAACAGGAAAAAAAATGTGGGCTTTTTATTATTATTTAAAGGTAAATTCAGTAAAATTGCAAGGTGTCAACTACCAAGGCTATTTTCCTATCTGCACCAAAAGGCCCATCTGCCTCTGGCTCCGTGCAGCTCCTACACAAAATGGGAAACGTAAGCATGGCTGATACAAAGCAGGCGTACACACAAACGCGCACACAGATATTAACATATTTACTATCAGTGCTTCTGTGTGACTTCATGTCTAATGCTGCATTGCTGTTGAGAACACCTCGATATTTGAAAGCGATCTCTGCCTGGTAGCCGCACGGTATGTTTTCCAAACACACACACACACATCACAGAAAATGGCTATCATCTCAGTCGCCTGTATACATTTTGCATGGAAAAATAACTTTATCTTGGTAGATGAGTGTAACGTGAGCAGCACCTCGGAATTTTTAAGGCTGTTATAAATGTTTAAACCATTAATAATAAATCCAGGTTGTTTAAAGAATATTTCCAAACATCGTAAAATATTTAGGCACGAGAGCCCCCTCCCACACCATAAAAAGGTGAGATTTATCGCAAAATGTTTGAGGGATAATCAGCCATTTTGGGGCTAATATATTTTAATATTTATACACCTGACAGAAGCGGAATATAAATGACGCGTTCCCATTTCCCAAAGTGTGTGGAATTTTTACAATTAACCAGAGGAGTGATGGCTCGAGGGCAGAGGCGGCCATGGCCAACCTCGCAAGGCTTGCTGATTAGGGGAAATCTTACAGCCCAGAAGGACATCTAGAAATGCTTCTGCCCGTGCTGTGCATTTGGGGGCGGCTGTAGTGTAACATACAGCGGCTGCTTATCGAAATGTGTACAGGCTTCCAGGTTCTTGGCTCCTTGAAATCAACACAGCATCTGTTTTACCAAAAGTGAAATAGGCAGTTTACAATCAATAATCATGCTTGATGTCTCAGGGAAAGCAAGGAACTGTACAGAAACTATTGACTTTCATTCCAAAACGCTGATAATTTTGGGCAAGCTGAGTAATTATTACACCTCACAAATTCCTCCTCCCGCCTGCATCCCAAGCACACAGGCACAAAATCCGACAAATGCAGGTGTGGGCAGCTGCAAAGAGAGGCTCCCCGCAGGCACTCAGCCGTTTCAGAGAATACTAAGAAGCCACAGGGTCAACACTGAAAAATAAAACGCAACGCGAATCAGAGCATGTGGCCGAATTGGAACCCCAATCTCACATTACCAAAAATACCAATGTGGATTTTATTTTGTGATGTTTACATTTGTATATTCATAGAATTGTCTCCAGGCCCCTGCTCTTTTACTCGACACCTGGAAACATGGAATACATGTGTATTATGAGCAACGATAAGAAATTGTTTTATCTCTCCCTCACCGCACCCGCAAACTGTTATAATGTTCTATATTTCTCAGAGTCTTCCCATCCCCACTGAACGCCCCCCCCCCTTTATCCGCTTGCATGTTTTTCAACAGTTGAAGCTTCAGAAGCAGCATCTGGAATGCGAAAGAGAAACAATTTGGTGGCATTCGGCAGAGGCGATCACAACCCCAAGACTCCTCAAGGAGCCAAGCTGAGCAGCAGCTGCTTATCAAGCCAGTTTTATGTTTCTGAAATGAGTTCCTGCCGCTGAGCCAGAATTTGTAGACAGCCAGGGAAACACACAGAGGCTGTGATAAGATTGCACTTGTCCCCCAAACAAGTTGTTGGAGACATAGATGCATTTCCGAACACCACGGTGGACGAAGCGCCGGTGTGGGAAGGCGGCTGGCATCAGGCACAGGTAGTATCTCAAGTGCTGCCCACGCATGAAAATGGACACGTGGATTCCCTCATCCCTCCTCAGTAACAAATGTGTTGATTTCGATGGTGGAAGAAAAGTCTTCATTATTTTATCGAAATAATGTACATACAAAAAATAAAAACAGAAACACCAACACAACAATAGTTGCTCTCCCTTTTATTTTAAAGAACCATTTAAAGAATGGTTTTAAAGAACCATTCTGTGTGTGTGTGGGAAGAGAGACTTTTTAAAAATGGGTTTAAGTGTGATTTCTCTTTAGCAGGCTGTTAAAGACAATACACGAGGGATTTTAAAAAAGGAATGTAAGGCTCATCAATGTCCTCTTTTAAAAAGAGAGGGGGACTTTTTGCCCCTTTCTAGGTCATCCATCTTTCATATTTCCTTTTTTTTTCTGCTTGAGGGTGGGGGTTCCCCCTCTGTCGGATGAATACAAATACACAGAGCTTTTTTTAAAAACTGAGAAAATCAACAGAATTGTCTGTAAGCAGTGACCGAAGCAAATTTTGTCGGGCACCAATAGAGTGGGAATGGCTGCTGCTAAATAACAAACCAGGCTAACTTTATTTTCTAATGATGACTTTTTTTAAAGTGGAGGGTAGGGGGGAGGGAAGCCAGCAGCAGGGTGACGGTGAAGGCTGCTCCTCTTAAATTTTGACACCCACCCACCTACCCCCAGTGTCAGGGCAAACATGTAAGGCGCGTCAAGCAAAACAAGATGAAAACGAGGAGGTGTTGCCAGAGGGGAGGGGGGAGGGGGATCCGAGCGCCTTCTTGCTTTTCTTGAATCCTTCTGAATACATTTCACAATTCATCAGTTTTTGTCTTTCCTGCCACAAGTGAGGACAATCAGACCAGACACCCATTAGATTTTTCATGCAATTTTTTTTTCCTTGTTCATGACATGTTGGCAGCGAGGATGGCAATTCTGAAATCTTAGCAAATGAGAAAAATGTCAGAAACTGAACTGACAGCTAGTGGTTACTATGGTGATAGGTGATATTGGAGGGTGGGGGGATAAAATAAGGCTCAGTTAATTCAAAAGGAATTGAGTTCAGTATTTTTAAGCCATTTGATACAGAGGGGAAAAAACTTAATCCTGATATGGGGATGCTATCTTGTTTCAGCGGAAAGCTGGAGAAACCAATTTATGCTGTCCTCAATTAACAGCAGCTAAATACATGTTTTAGAGAGGCTGCAAAACTAACATTAAACACGCATAGCAGTGTTGAAAATGCAGGTGAAAACACAGCGGAGAAGATCAAGGGAAGCATTTGGCCTGTTTGTGCAAAGGTGCCATCTCTCCCCTTTGGCAGATGTTTCCTGTTCCAACCCTCTATGCTAACCTCCGTTTTTGAAAAGGATCAACTGCAGGTTCAGTCATTGAAGGGGGGGGGGGGGAGACACATAAGCCTGGAGGAACGTGGGGGGAGGAAGAGCGGGGGGAGCCAGTTGCGGCAGCAGCAAGCAGGCAGGATGGCGAGAGCCAGGCCAGCATTTCTGTTTATGTATTTCATGATTGTGGGGTGTGTATTTGTTTTTTGCTCCTTCCCAGGGGAGCCCATCTGGAGGTGGGTGTTTAAACTCACAAGAGATCTGGCATCAGCCAAGCTACCCCAGAACATCAGCTCTTGCGTTACTTCCCCTCTATTTACAGTTCTATCAGGTATTTGCAAGCCGAGGAGGGGAAACAAGAAAGTGTATTGCCGGGGGGGGGGGGGGAATAACTGGGGGAAACAACTGGTAGAGGCCTGAATTTGACCTTGACCCCACCGATTTTCCTGCTGGCCTCCTCCAAATAATTTGCACTCCAAAATGGATTCCACTTCAGAAGTCAGTCTGTCACTGGCTGGATCCCCTGCCTGACCTTTGCTCTAAAAAAAAGTCTCCTTAGAAACTGAAATATAATAAATTAAGCTCCAGAATTAAGGCGAGTGAGTTGTCTACCCAACAGCATATTGGAAGAAACATGTTCTGGAGAGACTCCATGAAGCACTGTCCAGAACAGAAGAGACTGGAAAGACCATCTCTCATGTGGACAAATCCTGATTTTTAAAAACAAAACAAAAACAAAAAACACCCCTTTGCATGAATACATGTGTTCCCTCCTATGACACATAAGTGTCATATGAAACAGATATTAAAGTAGCTTTTACTACTTGCAGTTACCGGTAACAAGGAAAAAACACACACATGTTGCTGTGTGTATACACACACACACACACACACACACAGAGCATTTAATGAAAATAAGCCCTAGCAGAAGGCAAAATAGGAGCCAGGTCTTACTGAACAGACAGCAATGCCATCTACTGGGAAAGCAGTGGTAAGTCGCCCTGGGAAGGCGCTCTTGGCATTTCAAAAAGGCTGGAAAATTAGCTGGAGACATGCCCAGCCTAGCAATCTCCTTCACCAAACGTGAAGTAAAAGAGAAGTCACTGGAGTATGCATCACTTCCCTTTGTAAAGCATCCTGTTCTGCTCCTGACATCAACACCCCCCCTCGTGTTTTCCTTCTTAATTCTCAGCTAAAGATTCTCTTTTCAGCTCCTTCCAAGCATGTTGAGCTCCAAGAGAACAACTCAAAGGAAAATAATCACGTGTGCGGCTGCCCTCCTCAGTCTTCGGCTTGTGGCTGCCCCCCTTCCTCCAAGCACTCATCTTCAGATCTCAAGTAGGGAGAAGTGGGGGTGGCACACAATCAGCAGGCAGCGCCAACATCGTGGGAGCAACTTCATGACGTCTCCGCCATCCGTGCCGGCCTCACGCCAAAGAGACGGTGCAGCCAGGAAGGAGGCAGGGGACTCACACGTGGCCCTTGTGTTTGTCCTCAAACAACTCAGCAAAGGGCCCACAGTTTGCCACCTTCCCACCCTCCATTTTGGGGGAAAGAACTGTATGGCCCCTATGAAGTCCAGGTCCAACGTTCCACTATCCTGCTTGGAACAAGGGATTTCCTGAAAGGTCTCCTCTGAACAGGCCAACCCAGGCAACAGGTAGACAGCCCGCCCCTCCCATTAGCAACCTAGGTGCCCTGAGGGTGGTTTGGACAACAGCGCCTATCAGTCCCTGTCAGCACAGCCGTAAAGACCGCTTGAAAGCAGTCGTGTGCTGGGTAAGAAAACTATGATGCCAGATTTTGGGGTGGGTAGGAAACATTTACTCTGAGAAGGACAGAACCGGATATCTGTCTTGCAGAATCATTTCCGTTTGTTTAATATAAACGTTACCCCACTTATATTCCAGCAAGCGCTATACAGCTAACAACTGCAACTCTAAAATACATCTGAAACTATAAAACATGATCAGCATGAATGATAACATTCCAAGGAAACCACAGAAATGGCTGACCAGTTAAATCCCCTGAAATGCTGGCTTGGTTGGAAATGTCTGACAGGCTGTCTGAAAAGGGTGGCCTTTGGAGGTGGTTTGCTTGCACCCGGAAAGTCCTCTAGACTTCGGCACTGGCAGACCCACCTCTGTGCCTACCTTGCCCTCCATTTATTCTTTTCTACATATTTCATTTCTCAAATGCTGCCCCTTTGGTGCCAACCAGAGTTTCTTGTTATGGTGTATGGAGGATACTCTCCAGGGGATGCTCTTAGCTGGCCAGAGTCCTCAAGGCAGACTGGAGGAAAGTTGGCCCCGTCATGAAATGGCACACATATTATTTCTCTCTCACTGCCATTTACAGGGCTTCTCCTGTCCACAAAAGGCTGGATGAATATTGCAAGGACATAATCACTAGAAACAAAATCACTGGAAACACAACACAACAAAGAGGCGGCCGCCAACTTCATGGAGAGCTGGAGACAACACATCTGTAGAGGAAAACAAATGATTATTTGTTGCTCTTTGGCTGCTGTTCTTGGGCCCAATCCACCAAGAATATTCCCCACCTGCTATAAATGTAGGGGTGGCCCAGGCTAGCTCTTCTTGCACAATTGCCACTTCTTTTGTTATGTGGGTCATATCTTTGTTATGATCGGTCAACTTATTACCTACAGTTATTTATTTACTTGTAGGGCTCTAATTTTATTTTTAAGCCCCCTCCCCCTTTAAAAATACATCCTTGTTCATAGGCTCACAAAGAACTGACACATGACAAAAGTAAGAAGTGTCAAGGATGGTGGGGAGGAACAAAGGAATCTTCAATGTCACTTTCACACACACACACACACACACACACACACACACATATATACTGTTTTCTTTGGAAGTCATTAAAAAAAATCAAGTGGAGAGATTTTGGGGAAGGAAGATGAGGAAGAGATGTCAGGTGGGGAGCATAAAACAGTGAGGGAGAATTCCAAGAGTAAGGAGAAGGGAAAGTGAGCAAGAGAATAAAACAATGAGATGACAAAAGGAACAGAGAACAAAAGAACAATGGGGAGCCAGCAAAGGAGGATCTCTCTGGACTGTCGGCCTGCTTTCTTTCCTTGCAGTGTCCTGCCTGCCAGCAGCACCCTTAGGAAGTAGAAAAGCCATCTTCTGCTGCTGGGAAAAAGAGAGAAGCTTTTCGGCTGGAGAATGGCACAGACCCTGTAGATGATTTATTTATTTCTGGCCTACGACTCTGCTGTACTACTGACACACACACACACACACACACCCCCGACGCAAGTGATCAGCCTGCCAGCAGTGCAAGGCCCCTGACGCCGCAAGGTTCACGCTTTCCCCCACGGGCGCTGCTTGTGCCTTGCAGGAGCAGCCACATTGAACAGGGCCCCTACGGCCTGCAACTCCTGGCTAGGAGAGTAAAAAAAAAAGGGGGGGGGGGGAAATGTGTCCATTTCAGGTTTTTTTTGTTTCTCATTTTTCCAGTCTTAAATTCAGTTCTTCACATTTCCACATCCATTTGCAGATTAAAAAAAAGACTCCTCTGAAAATCAATCAGCATTTTAGAATGAATTTCTACCAATATACATGTGTTTGTATGCAATTTTGCCTAATTCACACATTTTTGCAAAGCAATTTCCCCCAATTTTTTTTTTTTTTGTTATTTTCATTACACAAACATTATAATACACACTTTATCAAAATGTACACATTTCCTTGGCCAGAGAAGTGAACTGGAAAAAAATCAAGAAAGTGCAATTTTCAAAAGATAGTTGTGTTTCACTACATGTTTCAGAGAGTGCGAGTTCATCTTTAAATGCAAACTGAATCAAATTTCCACCCCTTCCTGAGAGTGAGACCTACCTTGCAGGGTTGCTGGGAAGATTAGAACAAGATGTGTGGGAAGTATTTTGACCAACGCAAAGGGCTTACTGCATTATCCTGCTGGATCCACCTTGGCTCTGGTGTTTGAGCGTATGTGGGATAAAAACAGCCTTCCTTTCCAACGCTTTTCCTGCTTGCTTTTGTTTATTAAATGATACATGACCAAAAATTCACTTTTATTGAGATTTAACATTTGAAATTTAACCAGCCAGCTAATTCATCAGCTGCTGTGAAATCCTTCACCTAACCTAAGGCTACATCCCTGGTCTGAAGAACAACATGGTCAGTTCACCCCACCTGGCTCAGTTTACCCTCATGGCATGTCTGTGTCTCCTTCCATCATGCAACACAGGATGGGCAACTCTAGCACTTTTTGCATCCTTTAAAAGGAGCTGCTGGGGACCCCCCCTTCTCCCCTAATCAGGGTATATCTAGCAATAAACAGGCTTCAGTAGGATTTCAATGGACCGCTACTTGGGCGGTTGGCTGATATTGCAAAGGAGGAAGAAGGAATTATAAGGAAACGGTTTATCTGCACAACAGACAAGGGAGCTGGAAACCATCCACTTGGTCGTAATAATATACACGAAGAAACAATTCTGTTTTTGTTGGGAAGCCCTGAAAAAGTCTCTCCCCCCCCCCGCCCCGCCCTGCACACCGCCAGGACTCTCTTGTACATTTCGGGGGGGTGAGGGTAGGAGCATAGAAGTATGCATGTTTTTTTGGGGGGGGGGTTGAATCAGAAGAAAGAGAAAACCACCATGCTCTTCTACAGCCCTCCTTTTCTCATGGCTTATAGCAAACAGGTTTTCTCTCGAAGGCTTCTCTGTTTGCGGTCAGAGATTTATTTATTTTTAACCGCCTTCGCAGTCTCGGCAGTCTCCCGGTTTCAGTCAAGTCCAAGCTGAGTTTGTCAAGCCATGCGAGATTCTGGGTGGGGGAGTTTGAATTATTTACACCTCGGCTCAGACCGGTGCAAGGGGGTGGGTGGGAGGTGAGTTCATTTGCCACTCTTATTTACTATGTTTGTAATTCAGTTGATTGACAAGCCAAGTGTGTATGAGGAGGCCTCGGACACAAAGGAAAAAGGACCCTATCATTGTCTCCTTCAGGGAGGGAAACGGTCCCCACATGGGGTGGGGGGCAAAGGAGCTGGGGGGGGGGGTCCAGATGATTCCATGCAGATAGATGGTCCTGGGGAGGGGGGGGAGCACCTACAGGCATCTGGGCACTGCCCCAGCATGCGAGGGGCTAAGGGGATTCCTAGTATCAGAAGTCCATCGGCATGAGATAAATTGATTTGACTTCCCCTACAGCCATTTATTTATTTTCAGGTCTAATTTGCATGGAGTGCAGTCAGAAAGTTTCTGTTCATTCAGCCACACAGTGATTTTTATGCTATGCAGGTCTGATAATATTAAGGGGGGGGGGGGGCTGAAATACTGCCTGCCTGCCTATCCCACAACTCTCGTCAACGGCAGCCAGTGACCTTTGCTCACAAAGTGTGCCTCCTTATGCAAACATTTACTATATGACTATTTTTGCTGAAGATCAAAGAGAAAGATGGGATATGCAAGAGGGCAAGCATAATGGAGTCCCAATTTTAGAGAGAGAGAGAGAGAGAGAGAGAGAGAGAGAGAGAGAGAGAGAGAGAGAAAGAAAGAAAGAAAGAAAGAAAGAAAGAAAGAAAGAAAGAAAGGCAAACACACAGCCACGGGAAAAGCATGGGGCTGGCTTTATCTCTAGACTAAACAGTTTGCCTGAATCAAAGGATACGATACATATTTTCACAGTTTTTATACCACAAATATAGTAGCAAGCAATAGTAGATATTTAAGTACAAGTCTTAGGGGAATCTTAACCCTAAATATTCTGACACAGCTGATGCAATAAACTTAAACAGGAGAAGAATTATCACTGGAACAAAATGATATATTTACTGTGTTCACTCAGTGACTCTTTTTCCTGCAGCAAATGCTGCTGTGGTACATCTCTGCAAATTGTTAGCTGACCACCACACAAAGGATCCAACCCACCTCAGCAGAAAAGGCCAGAGCTGGTGACCTCATGCCACGCTCACTTTTAAAAATAAACACATTAATGCAATAGCAATATAATAATTTATAGAGAAAGTAAAATAATAATAATAATAATAATAATAATAATAATAATATGCTCAAAAACATAAACAGCAATGTGTTTCTGCAAGAATCCTTGCTAGGCCCAAAATACTTTTGCAAATAACTATTAGCACAAGCCCTAGGAAACATTATTTCAAGCCAGAAGGCGGGGGAGCTGGATGGGAGAGGAATTTCCCCCAGACTGTCAAACAGACCATGCACTGTTGGGGGACAAGACTGTGGAAGAGAGGGGGTGGGTTCTCTTTTTTCCTTTTCCTTTTCTTTTTTTTTTTTTTGCAGGAGGGACAGTTACATTATACATTTGAAAGATTATTATGTGCCTTCTATAAATCAAGCTTCCTTTTGAATTTCCCCCTCCTTCTTATAATTGAACAAGTGTTAAACGGTACCAGGCTGTCACAGCTGTTACAATACATGAACCACACTCCGGCGAAGCTTTCGTTCCACATTTTTGTGGAGCAGTTTCCATAGCGCTGTGATCGGCTCTGCATTCTTTTGCTTTCGCCTCTTTACTGGGGCTTTTCAGTTTTTCAGAACAGCAAAAGGCAAGGAACCACGGTGCCAGGCTTGATTTTGCCTTCTTTTTTAAACAACAACAACAACTTGGGCAAGCAGCGAATGGAGGCTGGGTGGGAGGGGCCTTGGGGCCACACTTCAGTTCAACAGGAGAGACCATCTTTGCAAAACTGATGCAACTCAAGTGGGTGACCAGTCTTACTGATTGTTTATCTTCCTACATCAAGTCTTGAGGCAATGTACAACAGTGTTAAAATGCATGGGCTAATTCCTCAATTCAAGGTTGCCCCACCAGCTATATGGACCAAGCAACGCCACTGCAAAAATCTCATTCAAAACTACTCTGTTATTATACAAAAGCACCTGTTGTTTAGCTTAAAGCAAACATCATTCCATGATCACAGCAGAACACTTTGGGGGGGGGGTTGTTGTTTTTATTTTGATTATATCTATTGTGGTTTTATATTTTGATTTCGTTCTGTGAACCGCCATGATACCTCCGGGTATAGGGAGGTATATTAATCAATCAATCAATCAATCAATCAATCAATTAGAACAACTTCTTGCCATAACCTGGACTGGTCATTCCCTCCTGGACTTACGGAGGCTTTGTGAGCAGCCTGGGCCTACAAGGCGCTTTCACTCAAGCCAAGATAAGGCGCTTTAACGCCACTTCTCCTCTCACATCCACATGCAGGCTGCAGCTTGTGGCTGCACGTTCACAAATGAAAACTGAGGCAAAGCTTCTGCTTTGATACACATGGTTTATCTGCTCCTCATTGTCTCCTGTAAAGAATCAAAAATTGGCCGCCAAACCTTCTTTTTTGCCAAGAAGTTTGAAGACACGTGTTTGCTCTGAACTCATGGCTCTGGTTGTGCCTGCCAGGGCTCCCAAACTCTCAGGAAAATACAGACCCAAAGAAAGGGGGTCGCTCCTATTCCCAGAAAGCCCCCCTGGCCCTTGTGGGTGCAGGTCCAAGGCCCTCAAAATTAGCCAAATCAAAATTAGTAACCTCTATAATCAATGTATTTGATTTTCAGTCTTAAATAGGAAACAGTCTCATCCCCCCCAACCCTCCCTCATCTCTGAGAACAGAAGGCTTCTGGCGAAAGGAATGAAAATCTGGAAAGAATTTGGGGGCGGACTGGCTACCCCCCCTTTCATTTCCTTCAGATGTTTATAATCTAGCACCTTTCTGAAGACGAAAAGGGCTGGGGGGAGTTTTTCCCTCCTTTGACTGAAGGGTGACATGGGGGGTATTAAAATCTGATCAATGTAATTTTTCCCTCTGAAGTATTTGCACATCTGTGGAATAATGTAATTTAGGAATGGGGGTGGGGAGTGGCCTTTTTATATGGCGTTCATGATTCTAGCTCAATCTGGAGAATTATTCAAATCTCAAATTAAATGTTCAAGAGCCCAGCTGTGGCTTTTGCCCAGCTGTGTTTCGAACTTTTTAAAATTCTATTAAAAGTGTATCGGGGACCCTTTCCAGGTAAGCCTCTTTCAAAAGGAGTGTGGCATTTTGAAACGACTTTATGATCAGCTGCATTTTGTTTTGTCTTGATTGCCATCCCAGTGGTTGGGTATGTTTTATCTTACAGTAAAAGAAAAAGAGGGAGAGAGTTAGGAATGTAGACCCACGGAAAGCGCTCCATAAATTATATTGTATTTTATTATCTCAGGGCTTTGAGGGGGGAAAATTGGCTCTTAAGGAAGGTTAAAAAAGCTTTAAAGTGAATTCTCCTGTTTGGCTAAAATTGCTTTTGATTTAATATGATCCATCTGCAATCAGTACCTGGCATACACCCCTCCTCTTCCCTGCTGGCCTTACTGATACCACCACCACCACCCTGCCCCCACCTACACCATGGCTCCGTTCTGCATTTCCAGCCCCCCCCCCCCCAGTAAAGGGCCAAAGTTTTTTAAATATGTGGAATTAAAATGGCTGAAAGAAGATATTTCAAAAAGAAGAATGATTTCTGTTTCCAAATACGAGACTGGATGGTGGCACCTGGCCTCTACCTGTCTGTGACCTCCTTGCCTTGCCCCCAGCTGGACCACAGCTCAGAAACATGCCAATACTTTCTCTGGAGGGGCAGCGAACACATTTAAAGTGCGGTGGGGTTACTATCAGCACAACTGTCCCTGCCAGCGAGTTGCCGTTTCCTTCTTCTTTGCCTCGCACACCACAGCCTGCCACATTCAAACCAAAATTAAGAGGAGGGCTGCTTTGCCCAGATATAGTGCAGAATGCGAGTGCTCTCTTAGAACAATACCTTCAAGGAAAGAGCCTAACAAGCTTGCTTTTCAGGGGCTGGTGTTGCGATTGTAAAGGTTAGGAATCATGTACTCTTGAAATTACATGTGGACTCACAAGCAGCAATCAAATATTTTAAAAAGAAGGTAGGGGAAATGTAGCTCTGGAAAGTGTGCACCGTTATGAAATAAATAACCCTTTGACAATGAATTTACAAAAAGGCAGCATCTATAGGTAGAGGGTGATTTATTCTTTTTTTTAAAAAAAAACACAGCAGGCGAAATGAGGGGAAAGATATTGTTCCTGCAGCTTCAGACAGACGGACTTTAATAACACTTAAGAGAATGATGCGCATTAATGATCTCAGAAAAGCACTTCTTATGCCTCATCCATCATGTGGAGGAGAAAATGAACCCTTCTACAGCATTAGGAATTATTCCAGATCTTGTCAGTAATTCGCACCTTCTCTGTAGCATCCTAACACAAATTTGTGTGTATGAGACACTGACCATTAATCTAAAAAGGATCCCCCCCCCACCCTTCCCCAGCATGCTGAGAACATATCAGATGTTACATGGAGAAATTTCACATGTGAAATTCACCCTAAACCCAAATGATAGACAGAGAGATATATAAACAGGGAGGATGATTTGTCATATTTAAAACAGTAGCAGAAAAAACAATGCAACAGTCTCTCTGTTAAAACAGAAAGCTGACATGAACCTGAAATACTAAATCTGTGGCATGTAAATGCCCTGGCTAAGCCTCGTCTTCATACTTTATGCGTTTGTTTGTTTGTTTGGTTGGTTGGTTGGTTGGTTGTTTATATTTAATCTGCAAAGGTTTTCATAGGAACTCTCAGGCAAATCCTAGATTATGCATCAGACAGCGATGGATCTTTATGAATTGCATTTAAGGAACTTTAGTCATAGTTAACTGAACTGTAGTTTTTAACAATGTTTTCTTTAAATGAAATATTCTGCTAATAAAAAATGATAACTGAAATATACACTCTAGCATTAGAAGAGTATATAAATATGCACATATAAATTAATGCAATCTTAAGAGAGAGAAAAACCCTCCGAGTACATGCCAATTGATTTTGATCCATGCAACATACAGATCAAAGCAAGCTGGATGTTATGTTAGCCTATGATAAATCAAACCTATTTTTCTACTATAAGTCACAGGCACCAAAGAGATGTACTTGATCACTGAGCAAAAGATACAATTATGAGGTTATTAAATGAGGAGGATAATTTCTCTCTAGAAATTAAATGGGGGAGAATGTGCGCTCCTAAAAGACAAGGCAAAAACACATAAGCACTTAGAATGTTCTTCTTCATCCTCCAAATTTGGCTTACAACCAAAATGGAGTCGGAGATTATATTAGCGTGCTTTCTAACCAACGGATAAAATTATAATTTTCTCTACAATTCAAGTCTTTGGGTGAATACACTTTTCACAAGCTTGAAAATCCCATCTGCTTTGGGGCAGATGAGGTAATGTGCCAATCAAAGGTAGAAATGTCTCTTTGGGGAGCTCAGGTAAGAGATTCAAGGTGTAGGCATGCAAATTCTTCTGAGACTCAAATCCTGGCCGAGTCGGTTAAAGCCCTCAACAAACTCTTCTGAATGAAAAGCTCAGTAAAACCCAAAAAGGCAGCTGCGACAGACAAAAGTGTGGAACACGCACTGGAACTGCGCTGAAGAACCACCTTGCAAGGGAGACATGGCTGATCACAGAAATCACCCACCACCAAAAAATACTGCTACAAGGGGCTGCCGTTCCTTTCCTCCCTGTTCAAAGTCCCCAAAAATGACATCCTAGAGAACTTCGCTTTCCCATTTGCATCTTTGCACAATACAGAAAAAAATCACAGACTGAGGGTGAAATGCAATTGAGCCTGGACTCATTAATACTGGACAAAACAAAGTGAGAATTCTAGGACTATATATGTTTATATATAAAAATCAGTGTTACTGTTTTTTAAAAAATAGATTATTTGAAATAATTTCCTTTGCATCATTCATGTCTAGGAGCAGTTGGGACTGTCCTCCAGTGGATTTAAACAGCCTGCACAGTCTGGGGGCCAAATGGATTCCAAGTCAAGGGGTCTGAAAATGCTGACAAAGGGCCTTAACAAGAATATCTTTGTATCATAAAATATATTTTATTTCACTGGGAAATAAACCACATATTATTAACACACAGTGGCTTCGTTAATGGTTTCTCTTTAATTCCCATCATATTTATTGGGGAGACATAGATGGAACTAGATTTGGCCCAGAAATTCCCTTCCCAATGTAGGCAAAGAAGCTGCCATCCTCAGCAAGTCCAACAAATCACAGACCCCAAATCTGCAAGGGCTGCGCTGCCTCAATGTTTGCTGGCCTCCTCTCCAGCCTTGCCGCTGCCGAGATAAAGACCCAATCTGCTCATCATCAGACACCTCCGGGCTCGGCCATCTAATAGGAACAAATTGGCAATGAGTGCCCAGGCAGGAGACACCAGGCTCCTGATTTGTAGATGGTAACCGAGGCCTAATGATCCCCTTGGGCTGATCAATAACAACAGACCTTATCCCTGCCTTTCTTCTTTTTTGGCACACAAGAGCCAGGCCTGGGGAAAGCAGGATGCGGTCCGTGCACAGCACCCCCCAGGTGCACCGAAGGGAGAGCCCTTAGCACCAGAGGCAACTGCTGCAACAGCTAAGCTGGCTCAATGCTCTGCCGGCCTGCTCTTTGGCCTGCCCTGACAGGCCCTTCAAGTACCACGCTTAAGCCATGGTGGAACCCAGAAATCAACATGGTGGCACATGAGATAGAAGCCACCTGAGGGGGAATGCATCCCCCGCCACCCAGACCTTGAGCATGGGAGGCAAGGCAAGGCTGATCAGGAACGCAAGAAATAGGTGGTTGTGTCAAGAAGGCACAGGGGAGAACATGGCGTGGTCGTGCAGGCAGAGAAGTAGCAATTATTAGTTTTAGGGTCAGAAAAATTAGGCTGGTGAGGGGTTTTCGGCATGTGCACTGGTCCCTCTTTTACTTCCACAAAAGGTGGTATTTTCTTTTCATTTCTGTTCCCTTCACTGATGGTTAGTCAGCCATTCTTGCTTTTAATTTATCCAAGAACCAGGAGTTCAGTTGGGACTGGTATTTTCCTTTTTTAAAGTGTGGGGGGGGGGGGTTTGAATCCTCCAAAGGAGACAGCAGTGAGAAGGGTTCTCCGGGTCTCTTGCGTGGCTTTAAAATAGATTAGGGAGGGGGCACACCAGGCAAGGAAGTTTCATCAGGAAGACAGGCAGGAAAAGGGAGGAAGAATCGGGATTCTGTTAGAAGCTCCGAAATCTGCTACAGAGAAAAAAAAATTTACTCTTCCAGCTCCATTCCTCCCATTTCCTCCTATTTAATTCTGCTCATAATCGCTGCTTCCTTGCCTTGTTCCCCCTTTTGCAAGTAAAACAGCCTGGAGGCTCAGAAGAAGAGGCTCAGAGCGTGCGCTCGCTCAAACCAGAATTCAGACCCAGCCACTGAGAAGCGCCCGATCCCCACGGCTGCTCCAGGATCTGCTTTGCGAACGGCCTTTTCTTAAAACGTAGCTGAAGAAAGTAGCAAAAGGAACAAAACAGAATTTCAGGGGATGTCAATGAGCAAAAAACAGGCACCCTGCGAAATAAAAGCTGCCTCCTCCTCTAAAAAATGGAACAGGCTTAGTTTTATTTCTTGGAGAATCCAAGCACCCCTAATTCATGAACAAGAAATGCAGGGCAATCAAGAGGGTGGGGGAGGTGGCAATGTAATTCTCGGGGTGCCAAGTGCCTCAACTTTCTCCCCACCTGGCATTTTCAAAGTGACCACCTTTCCCTCCAGAGGAGGGCTGAAATCATCGTCATCATCACAATAAAAAAAGATGCCAAACCACCCCCACCTCAATCAACAGCGAAGGGGGGTATTAAAAAGAGGGGGGGAGCCGCCTCCTCTGCATCAGATCCTCACCCAGGAGGGATCACCAGCACCATCACATTTAATTTGTCGCATGATTCTCCTGTCATCTCACGGGCCCTCACACCTCCGCCTCCCCGCACTCCAACATGCAAATGAGCGAATAAACAAACAAACACCCGCTTGCCGCTCCGGCTTTGCAAGGCAGTAGCGCCCTGAGCCGAGCATGGCTGAGCCGAGGACCCTGCGGGGGGGGGGGGAGAGGGAGGGGCGGGCAGACACGTGTCGGGCAGGCCGCCTATTTGCATATTCACATCAGGCCCAGCCGATGAGCGGAGGAGGCGGAGGCGCCCCCTCTCGCGGCTGCTGCCGCCGCCGCTGCCTTACCTCGGCCGGCCGGTCACGCTGCTGCTGCGGCTGCGGCTGCTGCTCCTCTTAAGAGAGGTCGGTGGTCGATCGTGGAGCAAGTGGGAGAGCTGTCGTCCTGCGGGGCTGGCGTGGGCTCCCCTCCTCCTCCTCCTCCTCCCCCTCCAGCTCGGTGGCGGCGGGGAGGGGGAAGCGGGGCTGGGGGGCATGGGGAGGAGGACAAACAAATAAACAGACCCACGCGCAAGGGACCCCTCTCCATGGCCAGGCAACAGCCGCAGCAGCAGCCTCGGCTGCTTCATCGCCACCAAGTCTACGGCGGGAGGGTGAGGGGGGTGAGAGAAGGCGGGGAGGGTCACGCAGCTTCAGGCTTGGCAAGAAGAAAAGAACCCAAAGCCTCGATTCCGCCTCCCCCCCCCCAAGTGTCGGCCCCACAGTGGGAAGATGCTCATTGTGCATCATGCAACACACACACCAGTGTGCGTGCGCTCCAGGCTTCCCGGGGCTGGGGCTGGTGCTTGAGACACTCCTGGCTGCCGTCTGGCCAGTTTCTCTGCCAGCGAAGGGTGTTTGACGAAGGGCAAATGTCCCGGTCATATGTTAGCTTCCGCAGTCACAAAACACATCCTCGGAAGTGGGAAGGAAGAGCGCTGGGCTGCCTGGCTTATGGCAGGGAAAAAGGCAGGCCATTGATTGCTGCTGCCGGCTTGGGAGGGACAGGCATTGGCTGGCTGGCAGCAGAGCTCCCTGCCCTGGCATCCGTAGCAGCCGCTCTCGGCCTGGCAGGCATTTGTAGAGCTGCTGCGCGCAGCAACCCAAGCAAGCGTCCTCGAGGTTTGCTTGGAGAGTCCTGTGGCTGGGGAGGGGGGAGTTCAAAGCAGGACTCTCCCCCAACACCAATGGGAGTGGGCAGAGGGTCAGGCCAACCCTCTGTTTTCTGGGGCAGCCCAAATGGCGAATCTCCCCCCCCCACACACACACCTTGTGGGACATGCGACTGCACCCGGAGCTCTACCGGGAAGCTTTTCCGCCCGCGATGGGCTGGCAGAGATAGAGTTAAATGCGAGGAGGAGGCGGCAATGTGGGTGGCTTGCAAAGGGTTAAGCTAGGGGAAACAAAGGGCTCTCCTGCCCAGGCCCACAGCAGCAGTTACGGCTCTCCAAGCCCAGAGGGGGAAAGCGCCCCACCAGCTACTGGGGTTCCCACATCAGGGACCAGACCCGGAGCCCTGGAGGGAAAGAAGAGCCCAAGAGCAGCCGGGCCTTGACTTTTTGCTTTGGCTGACGCGACCCTTCCCACTGGGAAGGGTCCCCCTGTAACAGGCAGCATCCAGGCTGCGAGCCAGGCAAAACACCGTAAAGGCGAGGCTGGGCGCAGCAGCCTTGCCACCAGAGGCTTCCCGTTTGGAGGAACAGGCAGGTGGGAGCTACTGGATTTGATCCACTTGTGTGGGGCGGCCGCACGAGGCTGGCTGGGCTCGTAGTTTGGGCGTTGTGTGCGTAAACACAGCCTGCCACCACCCTGCCTGCAACCCAGCCCGGGTATCCTGGTAGCACAAACTGGCCTTGGCAATTCAGCAGAATGGTGCAGAACACACACACACACACGGGCAGGAAATTAATTTAAACGCTTTCTGTGCCAAAAAGAAATCCGGATCAAAAGGCCCTGGTGACACAACACACAGTTCCTGCTTTAATTCACTCTTGCCTGGGCGGAGGGGGTGCTCCCTTCCCAGCGATTTATGCAGAGTGGAGAGCAGGATCCGGAGGGAGGGAGGGAGCGCATCGCAAATAAAAATAAACTGCTATGGAAGCAGCAGAGAAAGCCGAGATGCGAGAGGCGCTGGGAACACACTGCCCGCCCCCTGCCTCCCCCTCCCCAAATATAGCCTGGAGACGAGTGACCCTGCTGGGGAGAGATGGAGCCACAGAGGTGACCCAATGCTAAGCAGCCTGTTAGAACTAATCAGGTGTGTTCCTCAGCCACTCCACTGACATTAGGGGCAGGGCGGAAAAGGGGCTCCTTCCTACAGCCCATCCTCAGCTTGAAATTTACTATCCCTTTGCATTATTAAAGAGACAGCTTTGCCTTCCCGACGTGGGGAAAGATTTGGTGATGATAAATAACTGGGCAGGGTGTGTTTGTTTGTTTGCTTGCTTGCTTAAAAAAATATAATGTTAGATTTGTTCTCTCTCTGCTGTCCTTCTATTAAGATGCCACACATTAAAACATGCTGGGTTAATAGGATGTTTACCATTGGAGCTGTTTTCAGAAATAAAAATCTAGTTTAGAAAAATAACACTTTCCCATTACAAACATAAAAATGAGGGGAAAACATTAAAAAAAAAAAAAAAACAAACCAACCACGATGGCAGGGAAGATATTTGGTCTCTCCAAAGCAAAAACAAGATGAGAATAAAATAGTCCTTGGTGGTGTACACCTGATTAAACCACTGCTCAGAGTGAAATCTCACAAAACGATTCTGAGGTTTTGTTCCCCCCCCCCTCTAATAAAGCGGCTTTCAGGAGGCAGAGGCCTTGCCTGCCTGGCATAAGAGGCTCCCAGTACGTTTCCGAGCACAATTCAAAGTGTTGGTGTTGACCTTTAAAGCCCTAAACGGCCTCGGTCCAATATACCTGAAGGAGCGTCTCCACCCCCACCGTTCAGCCTGGACACTGAGGTCCAGCGCCGAGGGCCTTCTGGTGGTTCCCTCACTGTGAGAAGTGAGGTTACAGGGAACCAGGCAGAGGATCTTCTCAGTAGTGGCACCTGCCTTGTGGAACGCCCACCTACCAGATGTCAAGGAAATAAACCTGACTTTTAGAAGACATCTGAAGGCATCCCTGTATCAGGAAATTTGTTTATATCTGATGTTTTACAATTTTTAGTGTGCTGTAAGCTGCCCAGAGTAGCTGGGGAAACCCAGCTGGATGGGCGGGGAATAATAATAATAATAATAATAATAATAATAATAATAATAATAGGTGGGCAGGTAGAAGGTGAGACTCATATTCATGATTTCACAGGGAGGGCATGTTGTCACCTTCCTTGCCCCCACAGGGGACATCTTGGGTCCATGATGCCCACTCAGATGTGCCTCCCTCTTTTCACCCCCCTTCCTCTGCTCCAAATGCTGCTGCCACACTTTAGTTAGGAAAGGGCTCCTGTGCGCTTCGACTGGGGCAAGAAAAGTCATAATAGCAATAATGGTTTTAAAATAGTGGCTGGCATATGCTGGGCCATGCTGGGCTGAGTGCATGATGGGTTGTTTGTTTGTTTGTTTACTTTCACCCCGGTCCCCCACCCTCACATCATTCCAGAAGGCCCCTTGAGCCTCAGAATGCATTTCAAGTGGCGACAGCGGGTGGGAAGGGGGAGCCAAAATGTCCTCACGCAACCCACAGCTCTTTGGACCCAGTGCATGGAAAAGTGAGAACGATAGAGCAGCTTAAAGATGCAAAGAGAAAATGCCTCATAATGCTGTAATAAAAATTTCATTCGACAGTTTCTGGGACAGCAAGGCTGGTGGTTGCACCACCACTGGGAAACCTCTTGCAAAGAACCAGCACCTCTGTGAGCACAATGTATCAGGGAAACCCAGAATGCCTCTAGAGCCCGAACAGCATGAAAAATAAATCAAAGGTCTCTCGCTTCCACGTCAGAAAGATCCCAGGGAATCTGGGGTGTGATGGTCCTGTTCCATTGGATGCTCTTGCACTAAGGCAGCCTTCCCCACCCTGGTGCCCTCCAGCTGTGTTGGACTGCAGCTCCCATCAGGTTGGAGCACCATATGAGCCTGCTGGCTGGGGCTGATGTTAGTTGTAGTCCAAAAGATCTGGAGGGCACCTCGTTAGGGGAGGCTGGTCTAAAGTCTCCTGGACCAAATGCTGGCATCTTCCAGACACCTGAGCGGTCACTTGGGAGTGCAGGGCTCTTTGGTACCCTGAAGCAACACCCTGCAGCTTCATGCCCAGCATCACCTTGCAAGGGATTGTGGCAGCAGGAGGCACCTCTCGAGGCAGGGGAGAGGGCCTGCATATCCCAAAGGAAAGCACACTGCCCCCCCCGTCTTCTCGCTGCAACCTGGGCATGCTAAAGTGAATGTTTAATGTCCATTTACAAGCCATGGAAAGCAAGGTTTAAAGAGGCCCTCTGGAGACACAATTATGGTCACGCTAATGAAATCTCCTTGCTCTAATAAGGCGTCATAACTTAGACATGAAAATAATGCTGCTCCTTCAAGGGTACTACAATCCTGCCTCCAGTGGCTCACCCATCCATCTCATTGAAGGGTCTGGGCCCAGAGTTCCTTGGCAGGTGAGGCATGAGAACCAGAACTTGCTCAGCTCCACGTAACAGTCGGCAGGTTGCACACCTAAATGTCAGTGCAACAAATATGATCTATTGCTCTCTCAGGATGTACCTCTTGCCTCCCAGCTGGCGACTAGACAATGCTCCTGGTGGGTCGGATTTGGCCCATGGACTGCCATTTGCTGATCTGCTTGGGGGCTTCCTATTGCAGCAAATGGTCAGCCACTGAAAACTGAGTGTTTGGCTAGATGTGCCTTTGGCTCTCCTGAGGTGTTTGTCTCCACCCTAGGATGCATAGGAGAAGATTCACAGTTGACACTTAAGAGACCAGAACACAAAGCTTTTAAGGCAGCAAACAGACCTTCTTAATGGCATGTGAGCTCTCCTTGCTACAGAGGAATGAGCCAATCTTGTGGGAAGCACTAGAGGGTTTTTCAGGCTGGGCCTGAGTGTGGCATCTGTGACACCTCCACCTTCTTTTCCTGGCCTGTGAGGGTCTCAGTTCAGTACCTTGTTTATTTGATTATATGTTGTTCTTATATACAACTAATAAAATATTTTTTAAAAGAAAGAAAGAAAATGGCTGTCCGCTGTATTTCTGTAAAATAAAGCATGTGTTTTCATTCAAAATACCTCTTGCAAACAAAGGGGGGGAAAACTAACAAAATAAGGCAAAGTGGGGGAGAAACCAGAAACAGGAAATAATACATTTTACCCAGCCAGCTTTGTTGTATAATTCAATTTCTTTAATGAACTTACAGCTCGCTGAACCTAGGGCCTTTTGTCTCATAATGGGAGGGGCTTCATTTGAGAGCGCACAACACACAAACCCAGTTCAATTTCTGGTGTCCTGTCAATCTACTTACAAAGCATTTCGGAAAGTATGTGAAAATGAGGGTCGGGGTTTTAAACGAGCTGAGAGTGGAATATTTTACTTCCACATTGCCATCAATGGCAAAAGTGGCATTTCAAAATTTTCCCATCCTTTGCTGCTAAAGTGAGAAATCTGTCTCAGGGCAGAGAGAAAGAGAGAACCAAGGCCCAAATGCATGAGCCACACCATGCCATGAGAATGGTGACTGTAGCTAATTTGGCTCATCAGGCAGCCTGCAGTATTGTGCTCAGAATTCAGCTTGAAAGCCACATCTGGACAGTCATGTCCAACTCTGATTTCACTGATGTATAATTTTTTTAGGAAAGTCAATTTGACTAAAACAGAACACAGAGGGTAGATGTTTTAAGACCAACCGTCAATTTTATCCAATAAAATGCTTGGCACCAAACTTCCATTGTGAACTTAATAATAAAAACCCAGCCCTCCGCTGCTATCAGATTCTGGTTGACGCGGCTTTCATAAGGGTCTGAACTCCTGCTTTGAAGTGAGGAGTGGTGGGTTTCTCAAACACGTCCTGCTACAACATATGTTGGATTTCTGCCATCTACAGGATGTTCTGGGTTGTTGTGGTGATGGGTTTCATTTCCATTTGGTTCTGGGCTGCATCCCATGTATATGTTTTTAACTGGTCCCGCAAAACATCTGTGGCATTTCTCAAGTCAGACTCCCAGGCAGACCAGGCTGCTGTTGCCACATGTTGATAGAACAGGACACTGACAGTCTGCAACCCAATGCTCTGTGTTGGCCCTTTGCCTCCCAGCTTGACACATGGCCAATGCATGCATGCATTTCAAAGCCCCTAGAAGTGCTAAGTTGGGGTGATGACGGTGGGAGGGAGGCCGGTTCAGGCAATGTCTCAAGGCAGGCGAAAGTAGCCCAGTCTGCACAGAGCAGAGAGACTAGAGGCAGCAGGTAATATGGGATCCTATTGGCTCCCAAGGTCACTGATCTTGCTGGGATTCGACACTGAAGCCTCTGCACTGCAGCCTTCCGGTGCCAGAGAGCATTAGAGGTCAAACTAGAGCTTTCCATGGCCTGCAGGTTGCCTGGTGGTGGGTGACACAGGAAGGACAGTGCCTGGGCTATGTCCAGAGCCTTCACGTCAAGGTCCCAGTTGTCCTGCAGGGGACAATGTGATGGTGACTGCCGTCGAAGACAGAGAGATGTCAAAGAGATGGAATCAGTCCTTTGTTCCAGGATCTAATCTCGCCTCTCTGGCATCCCAGGATGAACAGACTTTGCAAAGAGCCTCCTTGAAAATCAAACCCCCATAACCACCATCCCCCAAACGGACACTTAACAACAGCCGGTGGGGGGCTGAAATCCAACCTCTGTTGTAGTGGGAAATGTGTGAGCAACCCACGGAGTCCCTCCCTTCAAACTCTTTCTCTTTCGCTCTCTCCTTGGGAGGTTTGATTATGAGGACGCGCAAACCCTGTCAGACATGCGCCAGCATCCAACAGGTCACCTCTTTATTAATGCAGAACAGCCTGATCTCTTTAGCCCGGAGAGTGGAAATTAGTGATGATCAAAAGGTGAGGTTATTAAGCTGTTCTCCGCATGTCACACACAAAACTCATTTCTGAGTTGTTTTCCGCTCAGCCTTTGTTTTCCCCCTACTGTGGCAGCGAGGAAAAGGAAAGGCTTCTTCATCACACGCCCTCGGCTAGCAGTAATAATATCTACCTAGGTGTCTTCTTAGCACAGAGAAACATGGGTTGGCCTCCCTTCTTTTTATTTCATGAGACTGAAGTCCATGGCAACTGTGGGAAAACAGAAGGCTCTTCCTAATGGAGTCCACTTTCCCTATTTCAACGGGAATTATTGTTTTTTTTTGCAGGGAGCTCCACAATGCCCCCACCTCAATCTAAGCAGTACCCCAGGGGCTTCAGGAAGGTCTTTCCTGCCAACTGAGCTCAGGGATGGGGGAGGCACATTGTGTGAAGCACACTGCAGGCCAGCACCTGCAGTGAAATCTGCTAAGATGATGGCTCCCTGCTCCACTGCAGGACCTCAGTTGGGTCCTTCTTGAATGGACAAAGAGGAGGCAGGGCACAACGAGGCCTCCTTAGCTGTGTGTTGCTGCATCTCCCCTTCATGGTAGGGGATCTCCTGGGGAACCTTTCTTCATCCAACGACTCCATCAACACCCCATTAAACTACTTTGGACTGCAGTTCCCACTGCCCTGCATATATTCCCACACAACTAACCTGGTCAAGCATATTGTTCCTTGTTTCCATTTCTTAAAAACGGGGGTGGGGGTGGGGACCGTACGCACTGCAGACGAGCAGAAAGGACTTTCCATTCTTTTGCCCCAACTAGCATCTCTGGGTTTTCCAACTATCCACTGCAGTCCAGCTCATGTGCTTGTGGCTGGCATAGAGGAGGGTCTCTGTCTGCATTGAATCTTCCTTCCCGCTTCAATCACCACCGAAGCACTAATGTGGGTATCACCATCCCACTAGAGGCTGCAGGACAAGATGCCTCCTCCTTTGTAGCCTCTCTCAGGAAAGTTTTCCGGGCAAATTAAATGCCTCGGGTGCATTTGGCTTCCCCTTCTCTGAGATGTAAAGCAAAAGCGAACACAGAGCGGCTCTTTCTCGTGGCCATTCTGCTGATTTAGTAAGGCAACCACCTGGATAATTTATCTTGAAATATTTCCTCTTTGGTGAGGGGGTGATAGTGGAAAAAAAATAATTGAGGGGGGAGGTGGTGGAGGAAGAAGAGGGCCTTTAAAAACAGATTTTACTGTCCCAGGGAGAGCATGACAGCAACAATTTACAATTTTCTGCCATCCAATTCTCTCAGCCTCCGTGGTGTGTGTGTGTGTGTGTGTGTGTGTGTGTGTGCCTGGCCCCCTCCCTCCCTCCCTTCTTGCCTGCCTGCCTGCCTGCCTGCCTCTCCCCCCATCTATCCTCCATTTCCTGATAACTTCTCATCATGCTAGTTCATGCCTAATATAAAATGGTGGTGCACAGAGAAGTAGAGAAAAGGGAAGAAAAGAGAGAGAGAGAGAAATGGGGTGGGGGGGGGGGAGAGAGGACATGATGATTGGGAGGGCAGGCGAAAAAAGAAAGATTGAGAGAGGCAAGGAGAATGTCAGAGCCCAAGTCTGGCATTTGCCTATTTAAATTCAATCATGCAGCCCTCGCTGGGCTGAGAAATAGATGGCCTGTATTATGAATTTCTGATCAGACGACTGATAGGTTATGAGAGGGGACGTAATCCCATTGAGGGAGCCTTTTTCTCCGCGCAAGGGCAAGCAATAACTGCCCTTCAGAGACAGCTCTCTGCTTTGCCCTTTGTATAATTTCCCTTCTTTCCCTTTTTCCGTTAAAAGTCCAAATAAGTCCCTTTTTATGATTATAAATACATCTTAAAGGATTCCCCAGGCCTGACTCTGTGCCTCTGCAAATCAGAAGCGATAAAAGGGGACAGTTTGGTTTCTTTTAAAACCTCATTAGAATTCTTGCCTCTCCTGGCTCATTTTGTACCAACATGGTGATCTGAAAAGAAAGTGAAAGCAAGGAAGGCACCTCCATGGAGACGGGGGGGGGGGGGCTCTCAGTACCTGCCAGGGTTTTCCCCTCATGGTCACATTTCTTTTCCTTTCACATTGCATGTTTACAGACTAAAGAGAAATCCCCCTGCTGCACACACAGCACCCCCCCAACCCAAACAACATGCATAATATTTGCATACCATGGAAACAACATCCCAATTATGCAGGTTTTTTGTATATGCACACACCTGCCTATCACCCATCGTGCCTTTCAAATATTAATTACAGGCCATCAATTATGATACCTCTTGGTGCTGAAAGGTTTTCATTATCAACACCCATTGAAAATGTCAGTTCAAAAGTATTATCAGCACTTTGATTTTATTTCTAGGAGTCAAGCCCTAACGATGATTGCCTTCCTCTTAAAGAGAAGAAAAAGAGGCAGAGGCAGCTATGGATCTGCAATTTGGAGTATATTGCCAGTGCTGCAGCAAATCTGAAATAGTGCCTAATCTCAGCTGATGAGCAGAGCAAGGAGTCACCAGTGGGGAGCTGGATCTGATTCCAGAATTAGGTTAGGAAAGCAGGGAAGAAGCCCAACCTGGCAGAGGAAGACCGCTCTTTGGGAAATAATCAAAGGAGGGAAAGAAAGGCAGCTCTAGCAGTACGGAGCCTTTGGTGATGCGCAGGGATGCCGTAGAATATTTCAGCTCTGCAGGAGACTCGAGTGGAAGCCCTGGCCTTGGCTAGAGGCTCAGCCTGGGAAATTCACTGGGCAAGACCTGCCCCAGACCAACACGCTGTCATTCTTCACAGCAAACACATCAAAGCTTCCACTTCAGACCTCTATTGACCTTAACCTGGTGACAATCTGGCCGGGGAGCGCATTTGTCTGTCGAACCCAAGAGTAGATTTTCACTTCCATGGTTTCTCCCCACATCCCACCCCAGTTTTGCTTCATGATTTTTAAGCTGCTGAGCAAGATCATTCTGACCTGTCCAATTCCCATCTCCCATTTCTGGCCAGTTTCTCTGACGTTGTATGAGAATGTGTGTTGCGTTTGCCAATAATCACAACCGAGTCACTTGGATTTGTTGCTAATTCCAATCATCGATCTGATGGGGAAACGTGAAAGTGGGCCACTTTGGCCAACTTCTCACCAGGAGGATTTTGAACATGAGAGCTAATGAGACAAACCTTTCTTCAATCATCAGGCACAGCTGCCTTCCTGAGTCGGTTCCTCCACCACCACCTGCTTCTGCTTAGCTATCCTGGGCCTGGACAGGCTGCGGTTGCAATATTTAATCTTATTCACTGATGAAACTTCATTTCCAAAATGCCCATTGCCCAGTTCTGGGAGAGGGAGAAGACGCCCAAAATAACTAATAAAGGTCCAGAACTTCCCTTGCTCAAAACAGTTTGCATAAGAGGTACACACACACACACACACACACACCAAACCCCAATTCTTTTCTTTTCGTAATTGATCATTTAATTTTCAAGATGAAAGCCTCAGTGTGAGAAACATTCGGGAGCATTTTTTCACAGGTCTCTGTGGAAATGCTGCCACCACACTGCTCAGGGTGGAAACTGCACCCGCTGCTGGTCCAAAGGCTTGTGAAGAAGTCATACATCACCGGAGGCTGCCAAGATGCACCGTACATCATTTTGCTACACCTGGGGTGATGAATGAGAGGCACAAAACAGATCCTGGGAAGTGGGGTTTGTTTTTTTTAATGGAACAACTATCCCATTTTGCTACAACTGGACCAGGAACATTCCAGATGTGAAGCATCTCTAGCTCCCATTAAGAGCAGCACAAACACACTGTAGGTCATTTTGCTAGCCCTGAATGTGAGAATGAGATAGTGAACACCCAAGAAATCCTGCAAGGCAGAGAGTTCTGAAAACCAGCTGTTCTGGACTACGCCTAGACCAGAAAGGCAGAGCACCGCACGTGAGATTCAGAGTGGGCATGTCACAATTCCTGGTTGTCCATGGCAGAGAAATAAGCCCTCAACCTGTTTAAAAATAACACATACCATTGCAAATAAAGGTCCCACAACTTCTGGTTTAGCTTTGTGGCATGGTGAACTCAAACAGAAGCAGCAAGGAGGCAAGCGCTGTGCTGTTGCCTCTCCAAATCTGGCATCCAACCTGTGTTTCTGCTCCAGAGAATCATGTTTTGCATTCCTGTGTAGGAAAGTCCATGATAAAACGCCAGGAACTGGATGCTGCACGTGCAGTAGGGATGTAAGAAGGCCGTGATTTCTGTCTTGTCCTGCTTTTATCAGACGCTGTTCCTGTTCCACTCCAGTGTGGCTTCTGCTGAAACCTGCATCATTCGTCTCACTATCCACTCTGGCTGAAATAAACGTACTTAATTATGTACTATAATCAATTTCAGTGCATTTCAATGGAAGGGAAGCATCAAAAACAATGCAGAAAATAACTTAATTATTTACATAGCGTTTGGAGACTAAATAAAGGAATTATACTGCTTGCATTCTCTTGCACGATTTCTGTTCTTGGCTTCTGAAAAACATGTGAATTTCAGCTTAGCTCCTGTTTCTGATGGAATTTCCCAACATCTATAGTTTTCAGAAAGTTAAGCCTATGTTCATAAATACCGTCCCAGTTTGGAAGCATGTTCTCCCTGACAGAAGAGGCAAGCAACTATTTCCTTCCTTCCTATTTGTATAACAGGGGCAAAAATAGGCTTTATTTCACCTGGGTCAAAGACCCAGGTTGGCACACCCACCCCATGCGCATTTGCAAATGCACACAGAGGCTGGGAGCTGCAATGGCGCTCCTCTGGAAGCTTCACTTGGGGCAAAAAACCCCGGCTCCCCCACCCCCCAGTAGCTACAGCTCTGTGTATGAAATACCAGAAGGTGATATACAGATTAAAAAACCCAGTTTTACAATACAAACACATCAGTAAGAGCTTTGAAAGTCAAAGCCTAGATAAAAGTCCAATTCCTTTTGGATATACATATATTTGGTGAGAGTCAGGCATCCTCATTTTAATTTGGAAGCTCCATTTGGATCAGAAAACATTCTCAGCCACTCTCTAGGAGCAAACAGCACACACACACACCCCGACACACCGCTATTACTTCCTGTTTCTACTGTATAATTTTTAATTCCTCCCCAGTCTCTCCGGGATTTGAAATTGTTTTTATATAGGAAGTTATATAATACATAATAATTATATATGAAATTATATATAATACAGAAACATCAACAATTTAAACATATGCATATTTGTGCGTGTGTGATTTTTTTTATTAAATCACTTTGAGATGTTTTACAGGAAGTGATTCATAAATGGAATTAAATAAACAACAGAAATCAAGTGTAACGTTAGTCGTAGAGTTCAATATTAATGGGATCTTTGTGTTTATGTGCTCAGGTGGTCTTAGCACAGCCTTGAACCCCTTCCCAGATGATTCATAGATTCATAGTGAGGTTTATTTTTATTATGTCTAAGTGGAGAGGTGCTGAATTATGATCAACTGACCAGGTTTCATATCTTTGTAAAATTCACTCCCCAAAAATCCTGAACTGAATTATCCCATCCTCTCGGGGGGGGGGGGTGTTGTTCACACTTATCTCCCTCTTCTCCAGTGAAAGTAATTTGTAAATAAAATTATTCAATAATAGAGATAGCTTACAAGTGAATCCAGCCTTCAGGGTGCTTTGGACTATCGCTCCCATCAGCCCTGCCTGGGAATCATAGTGCAAATCATGTGGAGGGCACCAGGTTGAAAAAGGCTGGTGTATGTATTTAGAATGGTGCAACTTAGAATTAGGTACACTTAGAAATGCTTTCGGATCTGTCATGAAAGAAAGTTGAAGAAACTGAGCTATTTTCAGCACTACAAAGCATTAAAGAGAAAGACCTTCTCTCAGGGGATTTTATTCTTGGTTGCCTTTTTGCTTTTAATTACTCTAAATAGCGCTTGTCCCATTTCTTTGTCTTTTTGCCAAGTTCTGACGGAAGAACCACTGACTGGTTAAATTAGCAGGGAATGGGGGCTTCACTGCCTAATTTTAATATAACTATCACTATATATAGTTTTTGTTTATATTTCATATATTTAAAGCTGGGAGTCATCCCTGCAAAGTAGAAAAGAATGTTAAGAACACAGGATCCCTTCCCTTCAGCCAAACACTGAGGGATGCTTGCAGACAGAGGTTCTGGAAGTGTAAAATATCCTCAAGCAGCTTTCCTCCACCCCCAACACACAAAAGCTCTAGTGGTGTGGCAAGAGTAGGTTGTACACTGATGTGGGTGTCATCCACCACTAGGAGGCACCACTTCTTTAAGTCACTTCCTGTCCCACTTCCTGTATTGGCTGTCTAGTAGATAGAGAAACTCCTAAATGGAAACAGCTGCCAACATGTGCAGTCCCTGTTCTAAGGGAAACATTCTCGGAATGCACTAAATTATAGCCAGTCATCAGAGCCAATGATACATTAAGGCTTTGGAAAGAAGAAAAATTAAAAGCCTACTTTATATGTGTTTTCTAATCAGATTCTCCTCTTTTACAAGATAATGTGATCTCTCTCCCTGCCCTCGACTCTTTCTGCATCAATTATTTGTGTGTGTCACATTCATTTTGTGACCCAATGCTTCTACCCAAATAGAAAGAGCCCAACTGTAAAATGTCCACAATGGTTTTAAGAGATGTTTAATAGGGTGCATTAACAATGAGAATCCTTCCTTCAGATATTGGTATCGCTCAGGTGCAATCCGGATTTCCCTCATTTATAAATGAGATGCTTCCTACCCTTGGAGGCCCGACTAAGTGAAGGCCCTCACGGCTAATGGGCCTCTCCAAAGTGCTTCTGAGGACAAGGAGAGACACGGGTGGATCCCCCAATGCAATATGCATGAGTGAAGTAGATGCATAATGAGGAGCCCTCTTAAATCCAGGAGCCAAGCCCTGCCTGTTTAATAAATCTCACCAGCCCTCCACTATTAGACAGGGGATTAAAACTAATCTATCAATCCCAAAACCAAGCATAGAGTGGATTAAAATGCAAAACATACGAGAGTATGAAGACGCCTAATGCTAAATAACAAACATTTCAATCACAGAAATCATTTTTATCTTCTTGTTTATGCTAAGTAGATACTATTAGACTTAATGTCTGTATTAACACAAGTGGGTGAAAGAAGCAGTTTTAAGGAGACCAAAATACTTGACTGATGCTGCCTGGGTTAGGGATCTCAAACAGAAGCAGCTCTACCTCAGAAGGGAAGGAATGTGCCTGCTCTTCCACGGTGCTCAGAATCATTGTTTACTCCTTCAGCTCAGCTGCACTTGCCCTTCCTCCATTTTGTTTGTTTTAACTTGCTGCCCTGCACCCCCATAGAGCCTTAACAAAGAAAACCAGACTGAAGTCAGGAGATGCCAACTTAACATTTGTGGTGGTTTGACCCCATCCTGGGACTGTTATGGGCAGGATTCCTGCATCCCAGGGGTTGGACTAGATGCCCCTTGGTGTACCTTCCAGCACTACAATTATATGATTCTGTGGTTGCAATATTTGAGCACCTTAAGACCTTTGTTGTCACATGGGTCACATTGCACAGAACCTTCAGTTCGGCTTGTCAGCAGAGAACATCCTTTTCAGAAGATGCAATAAACGGAATTGTGGCGATAGGGGAGTGTGGCTCACGAAGCAGAATGGCTAAGTGACACTATCATAGCCCAGTTCTCCTTGTCAAGGCCAGTCCCATGCCTTTATGGCAGCTAAAATGCTTCGCTATCCAAATGGCATCTTGGGTGCCACCGGCTTCCCATGCAGCTCTGCCCAACTGCATGGTAAACCTCCTTGCCAGTTCTGCATGCCCCACCTCTGATTCCGCTATGGAGATCTTTACCACATAATCAGGTGAAAAAATTGGTGGCAACAGAATAACTTTTGTTTGCTTTCATACAATGGGAATCAAATAAAAGGGAAGGTCATTGTTTGTTCTGAGCTGCTTATTTGGGTGTATGCATTTTATATGGAGTGTGTGTATGTATGTGTGTGCTTTAGCATACCAGATTGCTCTTCATACACAATGGACAGCCTACTGGAAATATATGGTTTATAGGCCAAATGAGTTCTGAGGGAAATTGCGGCTTCTGCATGTTCTATATTATTTATTGCAAAGCCATGATTGACAAGACCTCTCGGAGGCTTCTTAGACTGTGTTTCTTGCATGGCTGGGGGAGGGTGACCTCTCTCCACCTTTCCTTTCTACTTTGCCACTTTGCCACTGTCACACAATGACTGCTGGCAATTCTTTAGGATGCCACACAGACCACCATTATTCTGAGGCATCCTGGCTTCGGGGCCAAAGCTAAGAACAGTTTGTTGAGTGCCAATGGAGCCGAGAACCTCCATCACAAATGGGTGCTTTTCCGCACTGCCCTAGACCAAGCCTGAGTGATAGTACAGTGCCTAGTCTGTCCCCTGCGTTTTAATGTCACTGAGCTGAGGACAAAGGGGGGCTAATGCAACCCCGCCATGTTGTTCAGAGATCAGAAGGAGAAGTGTGCAGAGGTTTATAAGATTAATTCTTATCTCCCTGGGCACTGGGTCAAGGCAAGTCAGAATTGTCACTCAACCAACTCTGTGGATAATCTGCTTTTATTATTTGCAATCACACTAAGTGTCTGCCAGCCATACTATGCAGACTAACTTATTGGGGGAAATTATGTGCAGGGCTTGATTGGGGAAGAGATTGAAATATAAATCTGGCTGGGAGGTGGGGGTGGGGGGAAGCATCCCTGCAGATTTTGCGTCTCTTCTCACTGCACAGAAGCCTTCCCTATCCAGGTGCAGCTGGGGGAGTGTTTCAAAAGGAGGTAAAGTAGCCAGCATCATATGTTGTCCAGCTCTGAATGCCAATGAAGAGTCTGGCGTTCTGCTTGGAACACAGTCTCTGCTAGGTCAAAATTTTTGCTTTTGAGCCTCTGACGAAAGGTTGCTTCATTTTGGGAACAGGGGGGTTAGTGATTACTGGACAGACACGACCTCCAAAACTGCCTCCTGGATTGCAAAATCCACTCTCACCTCTCTTCCAGTGACGGATAACATGGCAGGAGATTTTGCTTGCCTTGATTAATTTCAGAGTATCTCAGAGAAGCTGCATAATCCCTAAAATAGCGTAGGAAAGGACTGGGAGAGAGGGCTGGTAATAAGAGCAGGCTGTAATGGAGAAGAGGCTTCTCTGCCGATGACAGAGCAGCCCCCAAATGAGGCTTGCACGGAGCACAAAAGGGGGCTTCTTCTTTCGCACGGTACTTATTTGTCTTATGGGAGTTTGAGGCACACACAAGAAAACCTTCCTAATGGGCAGAGAAACAGGAAAAGGGAAATTCTCGGTTCTCCCAGATCACAATGGCTTTTTATTTATACAAGCTCTGAATATGGAGGAGGCTGAAATTTACGATGGTGCTTGGACAGACGAGAATGGCAAATGATGGATGAGGAGATTCCCTTATTAAAGTGTCAAAAATCATTCTCTAAATATCAAAGGGGCTCCATCTAATGTATGAAATTCACACCAGCCAAGAACACGAGGTGTTCCTTTGTCGTGGACAAAAAATTTAGAAGACAATTTTTTTTTTAATTCCAGAAAATATAATTTGCTTTCATATGTTATCACGGCCTTATATTCTCATGCACAACATCTCTGTGTGAAATAAGGATTTGTGAAATCAACAACAAAATGCACACATGCACGGACGAAATGCACTCAGCGCCAGCCAGAATGACAAAACTGTTCCATTTAAAATCAGATCCAACATTCCTCATGCTGTACATTCTCCTCCTGAGTGCTTTGCTCCCCAAGACAGGCACAGGGTCTTTGTTTCCTGCCTTACTGACAAAAAGAGAGCTCAGCCCTCCCACCCTCCAAGCCTCCTGCTTTTGCAGGCTGGCGGGGACAGACCTGCAGCACCCACTAGTGGCTTCCTCTCTGGAGCAACCACAACCTTACCAGAGAGCCAGAGAGGCATGCGGGACTCTTAAGCCTGTAACTGGCTTGTGGGGAAAGGAATGTTTGGAGTGTTTGGTCTAGCGCTGCCATACGTCCAGGTTTTTCTGGACATTACTGGGATTTCAAAGGCAGAATTGACGTCCGGGGGGAATTTCCGAAAGGCGGTGCTTTGTCTTGGATCTTAGGCAAGTCAACCGAAAAATTGCGGGTTTTTTGGCTCAACAACTTTGGGGGTTGTCTAAAATAAGTTCAACAACTTCCAGGGTGCCCTGGTTTTTACTTTTTGAAATATGGCAACCCTAGTTTGGTTCCCCTGATGAGCTTCTTGGACCTGCCAGTTCCAAGGCTCCTTTTCTTGCTTGAGCTCACAATATAGAAGAGTTTGGCGATGGTAACTAGAGGAGGCCCAATCCGTCAACTTGGGTCCAATTCACTGGTGCCCCAGAACAATGACTGAGCCCTGGGGAGCTCTTCTTCTTGTACAGCATCACGCAGCTTCCTCAAGTGAAGGCCCACAGGTGACGGGTGGGTCTGTGAAAGGCATTCCGCCTGAGTTCTCCTGTTAGAGGAGGCAAAACCAGGCTAGTCAGAAAAGCAACTGGACCTGCTTCTTGTGGCCCAAACTGCAGCTCAATAGACTTTGAGAATTGTTCAAATAAAAATATCTCCCTCTTACTGCAAAAACTCCCTGCTCAAAATCTCAGAAATTAAACATGTTATTGCACCTAGCATTGTGTCATGCTGTTGATAATATGAAATTTAATAAGTACCAATCCAAAATAACTCATTCAGTATTTCACTCTCCTGGGAGAATCATAACTTACCTTGATCTCAAAAACGGAGATAAATGTATTATTCAACTTATCTGTTACACTTTGCTTCTTGATACCTGTCCTACCATTTTATATGATCCCATATACCTCTTGTCTGTCCACAAAGATAAAGTACTAGTGATAAAAATCCAGAGGGTGGGCTGAGTTATTCTGTTGCAGTAGAAATAAGAAAGGGTCCAGGAGAGAAGGAGGAAGAGGCGCCTTAGAGACCAGCAGCGAATCTTAACATCTGCAGTGGCAAAGTGTTGTGTCATGTGGCCTGTTCATGTGGTGATGTGATCTTGGTGTACACCCACCACCACATCATTGGTGGGCAAGTACAGATACGCCCCATCCCCATTGCCAGGACCAGTGGTGTAGCATGGGGGCACGGGGTGGCTGCCCCGGGCACAAAATTGTTAGGGGCTAAATTTTTCAACACACTTACTTTGCTGGGCTCCAATGAAAACTGCTTCTTCATGTGAACCAGGAAGTGACCTCTCCGAACAATGGAATGACCCTTCTTTTCTTACCTCTGTGGCTGTGATCTCCTGGGTGACACAGGCAGTTGAATGTGCATGTGTACTCCGTCTGTTTCCCTCCCTCCCACACCCCCTCGGCACAGCCCCAGGAGCTGGCAACCCATGCTATACCACTGCCCAGGACCACCGCTATCTGGTTTCAAATGGATACACTGCAGTTCTTTTTTTGGAATGAAACCAATTTCTCAAAAAGCACATTTGAGGGGCAAAAATATGTAATAGATCTAGATTGTGTATGAACTATGTAGAAAAAAAAGCAACCAAGTTCTCCGTCTCCATTTATTCTGGACAGAGGCGCCAGCTTCTCAGGATGATTGAGGGGGGCCGGTGTGATGTCCTGACATTGTGCACATGATGTCACAAGGAGCCAGTAGACGGAGCCAAACACCCCTCAAAAAAATATTGGGGGGAAGTGATTTGGCCCCTAGGAGCTGGCATTTATGATTCTGGAATAAAATGCTGTGTGGACACAGCCTATTTTATCTTCCTTGGACAAGCCTTTGTCAATTACTTTGTCCACTGGGGTGTCCAAAGCTCTCAGAAGTAAACAGAAAATTGCCATCCATTTGTGCCTGGCATTGGAATTCTCTCCACTTTCTTGACTTAACTGTGCATCAGAAAGAAACAGTTTCTCTGCCATGGGATTCAGGAAGCAAATCACAGGTTGCCTTTTATTGCTGTTACCCACTTGAAAATGTCACGCTCACACATTCACAATCCTGTATTTCACTGCTTACTGGAAAATCACACATTTGTCTCTTTCAAACAAAAGGAAGTCAGAACAAAGAGATTCTGTTGATTGAGTAGCGATGGGAGAGGAGGTGGAAATGTTCATACCCACCTTTCCTACACACACATGCTGATTTTTTAAAAAAAGGGGAGAGGAAACTCAATAGTCATGGAAGGAAGGATGCCACAGCATGGTCAACAAAACAGCAAGAAGGCACACTGCACAAATATGAGTATTTAAGGAGAGACAAAATTTGATTCTGTACAGCCAGATGAGAGACCTGAGCACTATTTGGGGCAGGTTACAGGATGAGGCAAAAATGCTTAGGCCCTTGAAAAGCAAAACTGGTGATTTGGTGCTCACCCATTCTCTTTATGGTGATGGGTTCCCCCCCCCCCTGCCCTGAAGCATAAGATTGAAAGCCATGAAAGGCTGGGGCCGTTAAAGGCTGGTGAAATGAGCAAAGAGGCACATTTAGCGATCTCCCTCCCAAGCAAATGAATCACACCCAAGCCCGTCAAGGCAGTGTCACAGTTGTTAACGGGGGCGACTCATCCTGATGCCGTGCAGGCCCCGAAAAGGCAGAGAAATAATTCTCCCCAACTATTACTGTTTCTCTGAAGAGGCATAAACTACACAAAAGGCTCTCAAAGTGTAGGAAAACAAGTATATAATTACATAATTATGCAGATACGCTGCCATTTTTCTTTCATGTTAGCCTTTATATCTTTAAAAAGCAACAGGACAGAGCTGTGCTAGAAAGCAATAAAGCAGGGGGTAATTTAATACCAAATTACAGCCATATTGAAAAGTTTACATGAAGTTGAGAGCAGACAGAGGTCAGGTTTTCAACAGGACTGTCTTTAATTGTGGCCATCAGTTTTGGCAATCCAGATCTTGGGATCAAAGACAGATGTAATATGTTTCCTCAACACTGAATAGTGAAAACAGGCGGCAGGGCTGGCACCATCTCACACCACAAAGTCATAAACTTGAGTCTTTGAAAGGAACTCCGAGTCTTGCACCAGCCTAATTGCAACCAACAGGGAGGCATTTAGGAAAGCTGCCAATCCTTATCGGATGCTGGCCATTTTCTTGGCCACTAATTTTCATGCAGTGCCTAGGTGGAAACCTACAAACACATTCAATTGCACCATATCGCTCTCTGCCACCGTGTGAACAGCCCTCCCACCCCTCCTTCCTGAAGAAGAGATGCAACCTGTGACACTCTGGTCCCCAGCCCCTTTACATCCGATAAGAAGTCAATTATCAGTGATTCCGACAAAAAATAAGTTTGCTAGATCTGCTGATCGATTCTGCAAATGAAACCATTTCATCTTGGCCAGAAGAACGTAAGTGGCCGAGAAGGCAGGCGGCGAAGGGGCTCTTTGGTTGCTGCAGCCCCTGTGTGTACACAGATGACTGAGCCTTCTTGCATCAGGAGGCAGCCAGAGAGAATCCATCTCTTTCACGCAACCAAATACTAAATAAAAAACACATTTTGCCTCTTATTAAACCTCTCCTGTAAGTGGTTCCAGGTCCATGCTCTTAAAAGAGGGGAGCCCAGGGGAGCCTCTGGGAATTTCTCAGGAGTGACTGGAGATGAGGCACAGGCAGGGAACCTGCACTGCTTTAATTTTGCTTCTAAAACACAGAAGGAATAACATTTTAAGTCATTAGCATTTTCTTTAAGTGGCCCTCTATTCAGCAGAGCCTCTCCTCTCTCTGTTCTTACAAACACGCACACACACACAGCCCCAAATTCTCTTAGGAGAATTCCGACTGGAATTTCATTGGAAGTGCCTGGACCCAGAAAAAAAATGCTTTCTTTAAAATAATAATAATTAAAAAATCTAACCTCCACCCAGAGGACTCTGTGACTAAATCCACAGAGAGACCTGCTTTCAAAGACTTTAAGAATATGGGTCCACTGGCAAATAGACCTGAAAGGCAACATCAGCCTGTGGAGATGCTCTTGCAACAGCCTCCAACAGTCTCATGTCACACTTTGTCACCTTTGCACAACCTAATGCATAACTAGAATGCAAAACTTTTAGAGGAGGAGGAGGAGAGGAAGAAGGAAAGCATTTTTATAAAGGAACAAAATAAAGTATTAAGGAGCAAGAAGGTAGGAAAAGCTAATTGTGAAACTGCTGTGGTGGGGAGGGGGAGGCAAAAATGATTCTTCCCATCATTAAAAAAAGGACCACCATGCAATGTGACATGGATGTGAGCCACTTCTGGCCTGCCTGAAGCAGAGTCCCAATACCTCCCCTGCAGAAAAGCCTCGGCTTATAAAAGTCTTGCTGTGCCATTCCTGCCTCATGTCACTTCTGGACAGCAGCACCAGCCCTGATGACATTACAATGGTACCTCTGGATGCGAACGGGATCCGTTCTGGAGCCCCATTTGCATCCTGAGTAGAATGTAAGACGTGTCTGTGTGTGCGGGGGTCACATTTTGCCGCTTCCGCACATGCGCGTGATGTCATTTTGAGCGTCTGCGCATGCGTGAGCGGTGAAACACGGAAGCAACGCGTTCCATTACTTCCAGGTCGCTGCAGAGCGTAACTTGAAAATGCTCAACCTGAAGCACATTTAACCCGAGGTATGACTGTAATGGTCAAAGCAAATACAAAGATGGAGGATTCAGAAAATAGTGCTACCTGTGACATCCTACAAGAGAAGATCCCCAGCAAAGAGCCACACGAGCCACTTGCTGCCAAGCATTCACAAGGCAGTTGTTGCAGCTCAGGCAAAATTCGTAGGAGCAAGAGCCCACATTCCGCTTCTTACAAACTTGACTTTCTCCCAGGCCAATCAAATTCCAGGCACTCTGCATCAGGCTCTTACTATTGGAGTTCATATCAGTTTACTTGAAACAGGAATTTTAAAAATATCTCTCATTAAGAAACAAACATTTCCAACTTTTCCACTCTCTCAGGCCCACATAATTCCTGGGACATGGGCATCATCCTGTCCATTTATTTCACAATGATAATCATGTTTGGGGGGTGGTAGAACTTGTAAGGCAAAATGGAAGATTTAAAACAGTTGCTTACAAAAACTCATAGTCCCTTTTCTTGATCAATCAGATCATGGATTTGGACTCTGCATACATAGCTCTTATGGTGCCAATTGCAAACTCTGTGGCTGAGAATCTGTGGAAGTTTTGTGGCATCTCCAAGATTAGCTTGGCCAAGGATCATCAAGAGAAGTTTTGTTTCACAACCCAAGAATTAGGAGGAAATGTCCTTACAACTGCAGCAGTCCCATATTCTATCACCGAGAGTCCTTTCTTCCCAAAGAAAGCAGTAGCTGTTTGCCTTCCACGGCAGGATCATGGCCAGGGTGTGGCAGCCCTGCTTGTTCTGACCCCAGGTTTCTGGGCTGAATTTGGCCCAACAGGGAAAGGAACGTTATCAAGCCATGGGGTTTCAGATGGCTTTCTCTTCAAAAACTGACTTTACCTCCAAATTAAATTTTTCAGCAATATTCATTACCTCTTTTGAAGAATGCTAAGCTGCAGCGCTGTGTCCACAGTTATTTATTACCTGCCTTGTGGTTTGAACAAATATGATTTTGTTATTCCACACTGTCAAAAGAAAAAGCACATCTGGTTCTGGTTGACAAAATTATGACAGAATTCACTGTATCCTAAAAAGCTGATTGAAAAGTTTGCAGACGATTCCTGGGCCTGGTTGGGGAGGTGGAGATTGAATTTCAACAAAAGACGTGCCAAATATTTTTCTCCCCCCTCTGCTTCCATATCCCAGCGTCTTTCTGATTAGATACTGCAGCCAGGCAGGTATTCCATTCAAAAGGCATCTGTTTCTCTTTAGCGGCTGGCCCTCAACTGCATTTTCTTATGCCGCTACAGCGTGCGAAGAAGACGGGGTTCACTTCAGATGCACACGTTAGGTGATATCATCAGCATCAGCCAGAAGGACGCAATTAAACCCACGTCCAAGCAGCAACACATTAGCAACGCAAGGGCTTCCAACAAGTTTTTCCTCTGTAAACCAGCCGTAACATTGCCATTCCACTTAAAATATCACCACCGCTCCCCATTTTATTAGTTCCTCTGTTCTCCACCCACCCTTCCTGAGTAGGAGATCACTGACAGAAGTCCAGCAATAAGGGGGCTAGCACAACAAAGGAGTCGTCTATAAATGCTTGCATGTTGCTAACCAAACACACCATGTGGAGTGTGACTTCTGGGTCGTTTCTACAGTTGCCAACTGCACAAACTCTTAAAAAAAAATGTATTCGTTTATTCAAAACCCCAGTCATGTCCCTGGGGCTTTGGGAAGCTTATGCAAGTATTTACAATGTTATGTTCAGCAAAGAGCAAAGGACAGGACTTTCCCCTTCGACAAACCTCTCTGGAAGGGTCCTTTGGCTGCAGCCAGTCACTCAAGGAGCAACCGGCAGTTCTGGTGGACCTTGACCATCCCTTTCAGTTCTGCTGAACGAGGAGCTAAAAACCCTCCCAGCTCAACTACCCCATCCAGGCAACCACCCATTAAAGAGATTTGGCTACTCTGTGTCCTTGATCACATCACCCGTCCATTTTCTTTCTGCTTCTCACATCTCCAATTTCGTTCTCCACATTGACCAGCATTGGCTGAAGCCTTTCTTCCTCGAGTACCTTTCCACAGTTACTACATGATATGTAAGCCAGAACCACCACCACCCCCCAAAAAAAATCCAGTGATAAGGAGGTGTAAGGGCTGTTTTGGGAGGACATCTGGAAAGGGTCATCTGCACACGCTGGTAGCTCTCTCTGTCTTGGTCCAAGCATGTTGATAAGTTTTCCAATATGGAATCCATTCTTTTCTAACAGGAAGCACATGGAAATTATGTTTCAGACATGGCCAGGAATGGTTCCTTTTTATCTTCAAGAAGATTTGTGACCTGTAGCTTGGGCTACTGTAACATGATTTATTTGAGCCTGCTGTGACGAGCACTCTAGCCAGCAGCTCTTCCAGAATGCAACCCTATCCTGCTCCACCTGCACGTTAATGAGAGCCAGGCTTGGTGCCCCATTCGGCTGCCTGCTGGGACTTCTTCCTGGATACGCTGGAAGGCCTTCATGCCAAGCCGCTTAGACATAAAGCAGCCTTCCCCAACCTGGGGCCCTCCTGGGACTACAACTCCCATCAGTCCCTGCTGGTACAGTTGTTGCCCAAAACAGCTGGAGGGCAGCAAGCTGGAGAAGGCTGACCTAAAGGATCACATGTGCTGGACATCAGGCACTGTAGGGCAAAACATGGGCTCATGAAACAACTTCTCATCCACAGTCCAATCTTCCTGGCAAGGGAGCTGGAGAGCAGATCACTGCACATTGTACCTGGCTGTATTATTATTGGTGGCGGTGGCGGCAGTGTTACTTCAGTTTATTTACCAACTAATACAAAAAGTCTTGAGGTGACTTATGTGCACAACTGAAATAAATGAACATCAAATTTAAGTATAAAACACCTCCCGCCCCAATAACACAGAAACAGGTTTTTATCATGAGAGAATGACGGCCATTTTGGTTGCTGTGATCTCACGCAATGCAGGAATCTCAACTAAAGGATCTTTGACAGATTGCCATCTAAGCTCTGCTTAGAAACCTCCAATGAAGGAGAGTCTGCCACCTTCCAAAGGTGTCCATTCCACCGCTGAAGAGCTCTTACCGCCAGAAAGTTCTGTTTAGTTAGAATCTTCTTTCTTGTAACTTTGAAGTTACTGGTTCGGGTCCTAGCCTCCGGAGCAGGAGAAAACAAGCATGCTGCAGCCCAGCCACTGGTGTGCAGAGTTACGGCAGCAACAGCAGGCAACAGAGGGGATTCCACAGAGCGGCAGGCGCAGCAGCAGCAGCAGGCGCTGGAGGGTCTCCACCAGGCATCCCCCAGACTTACTCCAGAAGAGCCGGCAAATCTCAAAAGCCTCCTGCAAAGTTCTTAGGTCTGTGAATGAAAAGAGCTCCTGTAAGTACTAAAGTGGTTAACGATAAAAAGAATTGATTTCCTGCCTGCAGTGAGCTCCCTTGGCTCGGAGGGCTGAACGAAACCAGCGACGGACCCCAGAAATACAGCAAAGTGACGAGGGAACAGGAACGAGGCCGGCAGGGTTTCCGCTCCATTGCCATTCAGAGCAGCGGCTGCTACCAGCACAAACTCATCCCAAAGGCCTCCCTAGCCTGTGTCCCAGTAGCCCACGATGTCTGCATCCTGTGGCTTCTCCAGCACCATTGGGTGCTGGCCTTGGGGAGCCCCACCCCAGCTGAAGAGATTCTAAGGCTCAGAGAGATCGCCCAGCAAAGCCAGAGTTGTGCTCAGCCTCCATTTCCTCATCTGTAAAATGGTCATGGCAACTTGCACTGCAAATCCAGTTATGGCTGTAAAACATTTTGGAACCTGCTTACTTGATCTAAGTCAGTATTCCACAACCTGGTGCCTTCCAGATGTTTTGAACCACAATGCCCAACAGCCCCAGCCAACATCTGAAAAGCAGGAGGTTGGAGGAGACTGATTTAAATATCACCCCCTTCCTTTTGGTCCAGTTGGGTTCACAAAGCAGCTTACAATTTTGATAAAGCGCAAAGATAAGGAACAAAGGGGAGGGGGACTAAGAGTCAACTAAAATATAGAAACTCAAAGTGACAGACATTTTAAATAGCAGCAGTATCAACCTATTTCAGCCAGGTGAACCTCATCACCTATATTTCAGGCTGCTGCTCCAGGCTTGGGACAGATGCAGAGCAGAACCACTTGGGGGTGGGGCATGGAATGTCAGCTGAGCATGGAACTCCTACCTACTGAGATGAATAGCGATATGTAGGCAAAGGATCTTACTGGCTTTGGTGGAGGGGGTCATGACCCGGAGTGGCGGTAGATCATTCATATTTCAAAAGGTGCAATTCATTGAGTCTCTTGTACACTGCTTAGAGGCAAAGAGGTATACGATTTGCCAAAATAAGTAAACAAAGACAGGATGATGAACTAAGGAGAGCTGTGTTGCTGAATCAGGCCAAAGGACCACTTAGTCCAGCATCTTATTTTCACAGTGGCTGACCAGATGCACCTGGGAAGACTACAGGCAGGACAGAGCTCGGCAGTCTTAACAGGACTAGATGAGAAATGAACATTGGATATTCCCTTATGAAACCAACATCCTCCAGGAGAGATGGACAACCTGGCCTGTCTTGTCTCACTGCGTGTAACACCTTGGCTTCTGCCAGGCCACTCTTTCCTAACTAAAGCCAAACTATTGGCCATACGCAACAACTTGTCAGCCTGCACAATTTCTCTCTCCCCCCCCCATACCTGTGTAATTTGGCAAGGTTGTTTTCAGTTATAATTTAATTCCTCCTCCTCTTCCAATTTTCTTGTGGCTCCCTTTGCTCTGCTAAAGGGACTATCAAACATCCGAGTTGCATTAAAAAGGAGGGAACCAGAACTCTCCTCCACACTTCTCTTGTGTTGCAGGTTCATGTCAGGTCTACATCGTATTTAGCAATTTAACAAGTATTGCTTTTGCCCAGAATTGATTTGCACACACATTGAGAAATCAACAATGGGTTGCCCTCCTTATTGTGAAAAAGATAAAGGGCCCTGCTGGATCTCAGGCTTAAAGGCTAATTTGTTTATTGGGAAACAAGCTTTCGAGCTCGAGAGAGTGAGGAAGGCCTGCTAAATCAGAGGCATGACAGGGGCAGCAGGTAGATGTGCCTTGAGGTGTACAGGAGCATAAAAGCCACATTAACAAGGCAAGAGGCAGGGGCAGCAGAAATGCAAAGAACATGTCCTGATCATGGAAGTGTGAGACATAAAAGCAGGGAATAAGGTATTACTGCATCAAACCATGGCTACAAAACATTGTCGGGCCACTCCAAATGGAAGAGGTTTTTTTCTGGTAATGAGAGCACCATCTATAGTCCTTTAAACCATGAAGCACAGTGTCCAATTTGTTCGCGAATTCCCCTGCCACAGCTGCTTGTTCAAACTCTCTCTTGAATTTTTGCCCACCTATATTAAAGTCTTAAGGTCAGAGACAGAATGTCCTGGAAGACCAATATACTTCACACACACACTCCAAGGTTTCCATATGTTTCCATTTCCTAATGTCCAGCTCCCTTATAGTCTTCCATGCTTCCCTGTGCCCATGGGGGAAGGGCACTGATGGCAGCAGGTGGCATATCTGATGGGTTAAGCAGCCTCCAGCTGAAATAAACTTGCGAGTCTTTAAGATGCTCCAGAACTAATTGTGTTGTCACTAAGCCAGCTACACTTCTAGAATTCACCTTAATTATCAGTCTGCCTTTTTGGAACATGATCCTTTTGGAAAAACATATCATTATTCACCTATGTTCATTCTGCACAAAAAAGCAACACCACTCTGTATTTCTTTAGCAGGTTCTGACGAAATCTGTTTAGGCAAATGCCATGGTACAGACCAGAAATCAGATGCGGTGAGGACTATACCATCATGTCATCAGGTGACTGACGGTACTTAGATTTATACAACACATGGGATGTTATAATAATGCTAAGCTGCATTTACATATAAACCATGGTTTATTGAGAGATGTACAAGCTGCAGCAAGCATCAGGCTAGCACAGTCACCCACCCCCAGAACTTGGGAACTTTTTATTTTCCTTTTTAGTGGAGCATGGGCTCCAGAATCACATGCACTGGGACTGGGTATATCAGCAAATACCATCAGTTATGAAGCTGACTTGCTTGAACTTACCACAGTTAGCATAAACCACAACTCAGTTTGTGAACCCACTGGAGGAGGAAGGGGGGTGCAGTAGGTGCGGTCCTTCCCGGGTGTCATCGGGTGTGTGTGTGACATCCCTGCACCACCCCCCGGGACGCTTGTTCCGCCCCCACTGGCAGCTTGCCCCGTCCCCAGGTGCACAGCATGTGTGCCGTTCTGGGTGCTGGAGCAGCTAGCGCCGCCTCTGTGTGAACCATGCCAGAATCACAATGGCATGGAAATTCACAGTGCAGGAATGCCATCTTCCTGCTTCAGAATGAAGTAAGAAAGATTTAAACAGTCCCCAACCAAGGCCTTTGAGGTGGGCTAAATGAATGTGCACCAGGTGCGGAGAGGCATTCCCTGCCTGACACATAGGAGACTATGAGCATGTGTCTAGAGAGACCACAGCCCACGTAGAATGGGGGAAACTCCAGATTAGGAATCTGGCCATTTTGGTTCCCTGAGCTTCTCATTTTTCCAATCTTACATTCAGTTCTCTACATTTCCACATCAGTTTGTGTTTTTTTAATTTAGAAAACCCTCCTCCCAAAAATCCACCAGCATTCTAGTGTGAATTTTTCCCAATACACACATTTTTATATGCATTTTTGCCTAATATACTCATTTTTGCAAAGCAATTTTTCCCAATACAGTATAGTGCATTTTTGTATGTTTTCATTAATACATTCATTTTGATGCTCGTTACACAAGTATATGCATTTTTATACATTTTACTTGGCTAGAGAACTGCATTGCAAAGTGCAGAGAAGTGTGAAATTCAATGCAATTTTGTGTTTCAGTTTATTCCTTCTTTCAGAACATTATCTAGGTTCACCTCTAAATATGAACCCAGTCACATTTCTTCCCCATCCCTATGTCTGGAATCCCACAACTTCTCTGTGTTAATTTAGCCCAGAAGGTACGGTACTTGCTGAAGGGCTTTAGACAGCATCTTTAAAAAATCTGAATTTCAGCTAAGTTTCCCTGGCATTCCCTTTTGCCATTGCATCATAACTATTGCTCAAGCAGCCCGGATAGGAAAACCTACAGCCTTGTGGGATGTGTTTGTTTGCAAGAAAGAAAAAGTGCTGCCCCATCTCTGCATGCTTTGGGAGCCTGAGTTCTGCTGCAGGGGTGTTCCTGGTCTGCCTTGCTTGCTCCACTGGCAGGTCATTTGCCTTTTTATCAAGCATGTCCTGCACCTTGGGGCGGGGGGGGGGGGAGCTCAGTTTTCTCTCTCTGGTTGAGCTGATGCTGAGGGCAAAAGGGTGAGCAGAACTCAGGGCTTGCCAGGATCAACCAGAACATTTTCCCCACTCTCTCTCTCACAGTCCTCCAACTGCTCCTTGCCTTGGATTGCCACCTTCATAACTCTGACTCAGTGCACCTTTAGGGTAGTTCTGAGCTGGCAATGGTTTAACTTGGTCTAAGGCAGCTGCCAGTGCCCTTAAGATGTGCATTTTATTTTAGCTCTATTCTTCAGGCACCTGAACAAACTTGGAGAACCCAAGACAGCTTGATTTTGTGGGGTTGTTTGTTTCCAATTAGGCAGTTGCAAAAGCGGTGATCCAGCCCCAGTGGCTGCCTTTGGCCTCCTCCTCCTCCTCCCAATGCCTGTGACTCTCCCTGCACCTTTTCCCACACTCCTTCCTGCGCCCTCCAGACATGCCCCAATTCCACATCCAGCCCTGAGGTCAAGGAGGCCACATGATTCTTTCCAGGTGTGTGTTGCTGCTTCATTTACAGCCTCCTTTTCAGTCTCCCTGTGAGAAACTCAAGCCGATGGCCAGCTGCAACCAGCTGGCGGGAGAAGGAGGGAAGGAACATGCGGGGGAAGAAGGAAAAGAAACAAGGACACCCCCCTCTTTTGGCCTCTGCCACATATGGCTCACCTTCTCCAGTTGGGATTGTTTTCCCCCTTGTCCATTTACATACTGTATTCTGTTATCTCACTATTTAGACAATTATTGGGTGAACTATTTGCGCAGACTGTGATCTGCTTAAATTGGGGCCCCTCTGAATCCTTGGCTCAGATTCAGCTCACCCTCCCTTTGCTTCCATGTGTATTCCAGATGGAATTCTGGAACTCAGGTGCTAAAGAAAGAGCAAAGCAGTCGGGCTGGGTTTACCACCCTAAGCAACATAGCTGTGCTGGATCAGTCCCGAAAGGTCCACATGGCCCTGAGCTATCCTGCTGCCTCCCATGGCCAACTGGGTGCCTCCAGGGAGCCCTCAATGTGGTCAAGATGGGTATCCTGTTCAGCTCTTTGCCTCTCCAGAAAATGGCGTAATTGGCACACTGTCCACTAGTAGCAGCTGTCTATGCTGGCATCTTCCACATTCAGCCCCCCTCCCACCTGGCCTGAGTTTCCCCACCACTCGTGAACAGCTTACCCAGTACATTTTAAGTAGCTCAGAGGATGGGTATAGAACATGAAAGGGAAAAGGATGGAGGAGGGAGAAGCACTCTGCAGTTTCAGGCAGATTGGACTGAAGTACCTGGGATTCTTACAGGCCCCCCCCCCCCCTTTCTCACTTTCTCTTTCCAGGTCTACTAACGCCAAGGTTCCTTTTTGTCGGCTGTCAAGTATTGTTGCTTGTTGGCAACAGCATTAATATCTCTATCATTTAATTTATTTTATTAATCCCTTTCAAGATTACCATAACCAGCCTCACACTGTAAATAGCAATCATAATGCCATCACATCAGGGTTAATATCAGTGATGCAGGTGAGTATTATGTAAAGCAGAGCCAGTGAGCATCAGGAGTGCAGGGCGGGGGGTGGGGAGGGGGATACAGGCACCCTCCTCCTCACCCTGCAGGGGGAGTTTAAACAAAGGTCTTGTGCAGATTTACAGAACTATGTTATCTCACAGAAGAGGTGAGGATTTAATACCCAAAGCCTCCTCTAAATTCCCTCTAATGCTCTTATTCTCTTTGCTCCATCTCAAAAAGTACAACTAGAGAAAAACAATATTTACATCCTCATGACTTTGATTGCAAGATATTTTAGAGCTAGTGATATATTTATATTTTTTAAAAGCCCATAACGCAAGTTTCTGTAAATCCAGATGATTTAAGGAGCTTTAGACCAGCGTGTCCCAACTGTGGCATCTTCCTTCGAATGTGGTTGGTTTCTGGCACCCATCAGCCCAAGGCAACGTGGCCAAGAGTGAGGGATGGTGGAGTTCTGGTCCAGCAACACCTGGAAGGCAGCACTTTGGCCGCTCCTGCTGTTGTCCACAAATCTTGGGAGCACAAGAATCAGTCTGAAGAAGATCCTGGGAAGGGAGCTAGTCGGGCCGAGGTCATGCAATTCCCTTCCCAGTTCCAGGAGCGAGCAGATACTTTGTGTGGGTGAAAGGGGCCGTGGCACACCACAGCCACGGATAGCGATGGAGGGTTTCTGGCGTGCTCTGAATCAAAGAATTCAGATTTCAAAATGCATAGAAAAAACTGCAGCTGGTGCCCAACACAGTGGCTAGGTTGTTTGTGGGAGGCGACTCCCAGCAGCATATAACGCCCTGCTTGCAGGATTTGCACTGTCCGCCCATCTGCTCCCAGACCAAGTTCAAGCTGTTACTACTAACATATAAGGGCTTATCTGCACTTCTGTTTTGCCATGCTCTTTCCAGGCACAGTTCCACACTTAAAGCTCTGGTTTTGAGCACTCTTTTTTTTTTACTGTGAAAGCTCATTCTTTAAAGCTGAAGAAATACAAACAGCAGTTTGGGTTTTCTGTGGATTGCCATTTGCTCCAATTCAGCTTCAAAGAGCGAGTTTTCATAAGCAAAGCTCCAGAGCAAAAATAAAAATTAAAAAAAATGGAGAAGGAAAAAGAGGAGCGCTTGGACATGGTGCTTTCAAGCATGGACCATGCATGGAAGGCACAGAGGAAAGGCAAGTGTGGACAAGCCCTAAGACTCTATTCAGCTCAGGACCATGTTACTTGAGAGGCTGCCTTATCCCTTATATTTCCAGTAGGTCACTGCAGTCTTCAGGAGTTTCTCCTGCAGGTTCCAAAGATCTCAGGAGGCCGCTGTGCAGCAACTCAGGCCAGGGCTTTTAAAAGTGTGTCCGCCAATCCTGTTGAGATACTACAGGCGGGAACGTAACATGGAGGTTGCCAGTGAGCCATTGTCCCAGGCACATTGTTTCTGAGGGGGCACGAAACAGGTGCCCCCCCAGGTGCCCCCAGCATGGCCTGGCCCAGTGCTCCTTTCCACCCACCAAGGGCTGTGTTTGCCAGCCGGGCTCCCCCCAGCATGAGCAGGCAGGCAAGCAGCTCAGCGCGGCCCCACTTTGCTTCAGTGGGGGTAGAGTCACCCCAGCAGCGAAGGCTAGGCTGACACCTCCCTTTCTGGCACATGTGCCCCTCAGCCCAGAGCATGCATGCCCACTCCGGGTGCCGGCAACTGATGCTACACCACTGACAACTGGTAGACTAAAATGCTCAGGAGTCCCACTCGTAAAGAAAAAACTAGTTATTTCATATTCACAAGGTTTGCCTTGGATTCTACGCTACATGACTGGCGCTACCTTCACAGCATCTTCATGCAAATAAGAGGATAAAGAAAGAGAGCTAGCACAAGGAAGGGTGGAGCTTAGGTGTCTTCCCTATCTGTTAGTCCCAACCCTGCCCTCTACGGACAGGAGGTTCACGGAGTTGCTTATACCCAAAATGTTGGGAGCTGCCTTTATTGCATTTTGTACATCACCATGAGGCATGTGTGTGGAGAAGGCAATAAACAAATAAATATTGCAAAACGTATCAGAAAGAAAGGGCCTCTTCCTTTTTTAGCATTAATGCACAGAAATAGCCAAGAAGTCTGCCGTGTGAGCATGTGTTCATCAATCTTCATTTCACCCATTGCTTCATAGCTCTAAAACCGTGCAGCTTTCAGCCCACCCGCCCCCAACAGATCCTGGCTAAGTGTTTCGAATAAACAAAGGACATCAGCGGCTTGAGTATTTTTATTTATTCATGTGTTATTTGTATTTATAGCCCCCCAACACACACCACAGTTTGTGCGACCCTCCAGGGATGCTCTTTCCCAGTAAAAGGCAGAGGAAATCATCTCGCCATGGAAGAGGGCCCTATGTTGACATGTGGGTGCTGTGCCAGCCCTGCTCCCTCACAAAGGAGCCATGAATGGAATGATTGCCTGGGGGCAAATCTGGTCCTCCGCAAGAGGGTAACTGGGGTGCAATCCTGCCAGCCAGCCAGCCAACCTAGGGGCATGGGATGGTTCTAACATGGACTGAGCCATTTTGGCATAACAGAGCTTTTGCCTCTTGCAGGTCTGCAAATCGAACGGAAGAGCTCTGTTTGCTCCTCGGCTGCGCCTTCTCTTTTCAAATGGCCTTCACCCACTTCTGCTAACCACACTAGGGGAGCATAGAGAAGCAACATATTCCAAACCAAAAAGAGTTCACTGAAGCATCACTTGCAAAAGTGCTCCTGTGCATCTTCATGTCCACATGGGACAACATGTATGGATTATTGAAGGGGAGGGGGAAATTCAGCAGCAAACTCTCTCTAGATTGGACTTCCTCAGGCTAAAAAGCCATTAGCGAAAGGCCATTAATTGCTGCAGTCCAGAGGATGCGATATGGAGGGCTCTGTGTTTACACATTGGAATTGACTCCTGGAGGCGAAAGAACAGGCTAACAATTCAGCGTCTGCCGAGGATTTGCAAAAGAGTTTTGGGGGGAAGGAACACCTTTCAGAGGTTCCCTCCGAAGCCTCCCAGCGCACAGGATCCGAGAGATGGTTCACTAAGGCAGAGAGAGTTGGGTCCTGCAATTGCAAACCGGCCTGGTTGACAGAAGCACCCCCCTCCCTTTGTTATATCTTCCCTCGCCTTCCTCTAAGAATTGAATTAGAGATATAAAAGGGGGGGGGGATCTCAGGCAGGAATATATTTTCTGCGCCTGGATAAGGGAAAGGATTGGAGGTAATTGCTTGCTTCCCCCCATTGTTCTCAGCTGCCATCCAGAGATTCATAGAGCAGTTGCAAAGCTCGCTCGCCTCTTTCTCCCTCCCTTTCCCCCTAATTCTTAGCCCCCCCTCCAAATCATCAGGCAGACACCCCCAGTCCCCATCTCTCCCCATCCTAGTGCTTATTCCACCCTAGGAAGAAAAAGTAATTCGTCTGCTTTATTTATGATGCAATGAAGGTATGCTGAACACATCAGGCTGGCTTGACACTGGTCAACCTCTCAGTCAGCAAAGGAGGAGGACAGACGGCTTTCAGACGCCAACTAGTGCATAATTTAACCATTTCTCTGCCACTGTGCAACACAAAGCCATTCATCTGCAGGGAGGTTGGTTTGCTCGGGTTTTTTTTAGTGGTCTTTTCAAGACAAAAAAAATCTACTTTTGCTACATCCTGCTATAAAGCTGGGGTTTGACATCTTCCCTGTCATTCCTTTATATGATTGCAGGCTGTAATATGTAGAATGGGTGCATGTAGCAATTTCCATTTGCTAAAATATGGTCTGCATTGAGATAGCTAGATGAAAACCTAGCCAAGTCATGCAATAAAGCAAAGACCGCAAATCAGTTCTTCCCCCACCCCCAGAAACCAATTTGAGATGGATTTAGAAGCCAGTTCCCACTGCAGAACCAGGTGTGGCTGACAGGGCTGCCGCTTGAACTAACTTCTCAGGTACATCAAGGTGTTCCCGCCTCCATCCATGTGCCGTCTTCGGCTCTTGAGAAATTGCAAAATTATGATTACGATTCTTATTAAATGTATTTATATTCCTCCTTTCCCCCAAGTCGGTATTCAAGGTGGCTTACAACATTTTAAAAACATCATTTTAAAACACAAAGTACTAATAAAAAAGCTAGTTAAAAGCAGTAGTTGAAATACAATAAACAACACTGAAACCAGAGTTAAAATACTGCTTGCCCTGACAGTAGCCCAGTGGCCAGCATCGTCTGCCCCTATTTTTCAAAGTCCTGTCTTCTTGCAAGAGGAAAGACAGCAAGAAGGGCACTAGTCTAACCACCCTGGAGAGGGAATTCCACTGCCACCCAAGGGATGGAGAACAACTATGTGAGAATGCCATGGAGAACTCCAGTGGACAGAACAGCAGCAGAAGGACAGAGGGGACTAAAGCAAAAACAAAGGTTTAGAATAAAATAGGAGAAACAGTCAATTCCTTTGCTGCAGAAAAGCTCTTATTTAGAGAGAGTACAGTGGTACCTCTGGTTACGTACTTAATTCGTTCCGGAGGTCCATTCTTAACCTGAAACTGTTCTTAACCTGAAGCACCACTTTAGCTAATGGGGCCTCCTGCTGCCGCCGTGCCACCGCCGTGCGATTTCTGTTCTCATCCTGAATTTATAACCTGAAGTGTATGTAACCTGAAGTGTATGTAACCCAAGGTACCACTGTAGTTTTAATTGCAAAGGGGCACCCCACGAGGCAAGGGTCCCTCTTCCTCACTCACGCAGCTTGAACACAATGCAGACAAAACCATGGATTACCTATGGGCAAATTTGCTAGGTCTTTGTAGTGTCCTGATTCGACTCGGTTCCCATTATATCAGGGGTCAGCAACCTTTTTCAGCCATGGGCCAGTCCACCATCCCTCAGACCATGTGGTGGGCCGGACTATATTTTTGGGGGAAATGAACGAATTCCTATGCCCCACAAATAACCCAGAGGTGCATTTTAAATAAAAGGACACATTCTACTCATGTAAAAACACGCTGATTCCCGGACTGTCCGCGGGCCGGATTGAGAAGGCCTTAGTTTGAGAAGACTGGGCCTTAGTTTGCCGACCCCTGCATTACATCATGCTTGAGTAGCAAACCCATCTCCTCCTGCCAGCCTGTGTGTGGAGCAAGGCAGTGGATTTGTGGGTGGGGAGGCAGCCGCTGGCGCTGGACCTTTTGCTTTTAACCACAGCAGTCTTCTGGCCCCACTTTGATGCTCTCTTCTGACCTGGACTGCTTTGCCACCAGGAATTCTCATGCCTGGTTCCAGACATAAAGCGGCCTTTTTGGCTGCAGAACAATTGCATTTTTGATTGAACAGTCAAAACAGTGTTCAGGGTTAGGCCAAAAAGAATCTGCTCTCGTCCCAGGACACCCCGAAGGGCAGCGTTCCCTGTACACAAATGTGTTTGCAAGTCCTATGAAAATACTCAGGTTTTAACAAACTGCAGAAGAGGGCGAGAGGGAGGAAAAGAAGCTTGTGAAATGTAATGTAAAGCACACAGCATGAAACAGAAACAAAGAGCCAGCAAACCAGGGATGGTGATGAATGAGCTTTGCAGCACCTTATTTATTTTTGATATATTTCAGCATTCGCCTTTAATCTTCAAATGAAAGGAAAGGGGCAAAAGGAGGCTAAAAAACTGCACTCTCCATACAGCCGCAATGAATGCAAAATTAAACGGGAAAAGCGGCATAGTAGCAAGCGGAGGGGATTTAGAATTTAGCCGTTCTGAGGATGGAGAGAGAGAGAGACCGCAGAGGGTGGGGTGGAGTGGGGGAAAGCAGGTACTAAAAAGACCATTTGCAAGCCCAAACATGCAGCTGAAGGGCCAAAAATGAACCAGAACTTACAAGCATTTAAACAAGACATTTTTATTTATCTTTTAAAATGACTTTCCTAAGAGTCAAAGCATCCACAGTTGAAAGATATATAATTTTAACCTCTGGATGCCTATTAAAATATTTGCTTTCTGTTAATAATAATACTGTTATTTTTGTCAACGACAATAATGGAATAGCAATAACAGCAACAGCATGCAAAAATGAAAACTATTAAACTATCTTCCTCCAAAGTGGGAAAAGATTTAGCTGAGATTTCAGAGTGGCAAATATAAAACGAAACCACATTTTTACATATTGAATTTATAACCTCTTCAAAAATAATAGTAATTAAAGTCCATGTCTAGTTTTTAAAAGCAAATTTCTCCCGTGCTTAACAAAAAAATAAAAGTGGCTAATCTGAATGTGGAAATCCTAACGTCAGAAAGGTTTTTCTTTTTTTAAAAAAACAACAACTATTTTTTAATGCAACTATGGGATTATTATAACCACTCAGTTGTTAAACAAAAATTAAACCGCAACCCAGTTGCACGCTTAGTTTCAACCTGGGAGCTGACTGAGGAGCTGCATTACTAACCTGCCAATAAGGCATTAATAACGGAAACAGATGGGGATTTCATTACAATAGTCCCACTGATGTCATTTTGAGTCAGAAGAGGCTACTGATTCTCTCCAACCCTGAAAACTCAAACACTACATAAATTAGCTCTTTCCAAATAATAATTAGAGTATGGAAGATTTCTGTAAGTTTCAGAGTTTAGTTATTATATTTTCAAAACAGAAAATCATTCTAAGGGAATCATCTTAGAACAAAGTGAAATTTATTTTGAAACCTGACGAGAGTTCTTTACAATAGTTTCTTCAAGCCGCAATTCATTTCTCACCATTTTGCTGCTCTTCTCAACATTTTTGAGACTGTTAATACTTAAGGAATATATATATAAATATATAGTTGCAAATACATTTTTAATTTCCAAAATATAACTGAAATTCAGCAGTGAAAAATGCAACAAATGTGCCTTAAAGCAATTAGTAGTCTACCTTTTTTTTTTAAAAAAAGGACTACAATTAATTTAAAAATATAACTAGAACATTTAAAAGGGGAACAAAATATTAATAATAACGTGAGCAGGAATGGACAAATCCGCCCATTTCAGATTCCCTCAGTTTATCGTTTTCCCCGTCTTAATTTCAAATTGCCCCATTTCCACATCAATTTGCAATTCTTTTTAAGGAAAAAAAAATCAACTTGCAAATTCATCAGGAGTTTAGAATGCATTTTTCCTAAAGATTTGTATGTAATTTTGCCTAATATATACAGTATACATTTTGGCAAGCCACCTCTTCTTATTTAATGCATATTATATGTTATTCTTATGCATTCTTATGCACACCTTCCCCAAGGACACAATTTTTTCTGCACAACTTTTGGTTAGGGACTTTGGTAAGTGTGACTTTCCTGTTTTGGTTCACCTATTGTTCCCCAAGTGTAAATTAGGCAGATTCGCATTACAATGTGAGCTAAACTAAGTCTCTCCCTCATCCCTAAATAGTATCATGCCCAAAGGACCCCCAAATCCTGCAGTATCCAGTATGAATTGGTGCAGAACAAACAGAGAGCATGAAGGGCCCTCATTATTTACAATGATAGTTCTTGTTGTTCTAAAAAGGAGCTTCTGTAAACCCTACAGCGCAATGGCATTTTTCCTCTTCCCTACTGAAAGCTTTTGGCTTTGCTCTGTGTTTGTGTGTATGTGTGCTGTGTGTGTGTGTGTGTGTGTGTGTGTGTGTCCTAGAATAGCCTTTGCTGTGGCCTGTCTGGCTCTGTCCAGAGCAAACTAGGAGCCCCAGGGAAGCAAACAGGAGCTGGACTAGCTGAGGATTTCGTTGGGATGCCTCAGCTTAGAGCTCAGATTCCAGAGGAGGGACTTTAAAGAAACTGCCCTTCATTTTAACACATTGTGTGTCATCCACAGCAGCGGTCCTTCTTGCGAGAAAGAGCAGTTTTCTTCCGTGGTCGTCATTTAAAAGCATTTTCTTGCCCTGCTCCCCAATATTTATGCCTGTATGTTTAAACCTACCCACAGAAACCTTGGGGTTGTTTTTGCATAGCTGTTAAGCAAAAAAATTTTTATCAACCTGTCTTAACAGTATTGTAAGGCTACATTTAAGCTTATCAGTGTAGTTGTTGTTTTCCCCCCCAGGTTCTGGTGGATGCTGTCTTGGGACATTCCTAATGATCTTACCATTCTGCTTATTCACAGGTAAGTTTACCTCTGATCATGTCTAACAACATGGGAAAGCAGGGTGTGTGTGTGTGTGTGTGTGTGTGTGTGTCTCATTCTCTCTCTCTCTCACACACACACACACACACACATCTCCCCCATTCCTACTTTTTAATCACCGGTTATTTCAAATAGCCTAATGCTCTGCTGGGAGGGGTGGTTATACCTTTCATGATTTAATGATTTTTACACATGCATATCCATGTTCCGCTAATTCAAATGCTGCTTTAGGTTCACAAGGAGCTTTGAATTTCTGTTTTGTGGAGAAAGGCTGCCCTCTGCAGGTAAGATTCTGTCTCAGATTGTTCACACCTTAACAAAAACACACACCCACACAACACACACCAGCACGTCTTGTGGAGAGATTAAAGCGCAACACCTTTGGAAAGGGTTTGAGCTCCCAGAGCGGCCCTTTGGAATGTGCTCCAGGAAATGCCAGGCGGTGCCCTCAGGACTGGCACTTAGGCACCTGCTGAAGACTCATTTGTTCATCCAGAGTTTCCCCAAGGGGCGATCCAGTTAAGCTGATGATTAATTTGATTCATTCATTTCTAACTTCTAATTTGTTTTTACTGATATAACTTAATTAATGGTTTTATCTTCTTTGCCACCTTGGTACACACACACACACACACACACACACACACACAAATATCTGATGGCATAGAAAGATCGGGGGGGGGGGCAATCAGTAGCAAAGGGAAGCTGCCAAAACTCCATTAAGTTTTCATCCCAAGCTGGCTAGAAACAAAAACAAAACTGCTGCTTTGATTATTTTTAATAGGAAAATGGGGTATAAATATAAAATTAAATTAAATTATGAAAGCACTGAGTAGCTGTACGAGTGTCATTTCAGGGCTGCTATGGGAATTCCACAAACCTGCTTCCAGGAGGTGTTCAGGCCCCCCAAGTGACCCTGGAACTTAAAGGAGGAGTGGGGGGCAGGGGGGGCTCAGAGGTGCTTCCTGCCAGGCACCTCAAAACTGAATTTTAGCAGGGAGGAAGCGTTGCTAGTCTCCCCACTGAGGTTCAACCTCCTTCCACTCCCAGGAGGCCTTCCTTCTGGATTTTGCAAGAGGGCACAATATGGCTAAGCTGGCGCTGTGCCATAAACATCAAAATACCTATCTATCTGGCGTGTTTAGGATAATTTTAAAACAAACAAACATTTCTCACTGTCCAGTAATAGATTTTCTACTGTCTCTTATTCCCAATATACGATTCTGAAGAGTGGGCTTCTCATGTCCACTGAGTCACTTTTGGTGTAGCCCTTGAAGTACAAAAGGTAGAAAGTGCTTGCTTTTATAAATCAAGGCTACTGCCAGATTGGGGGCTCAGTACTGGAAAGGAATTGCAAACGGCCTATGAGATTAAATAATAAACAAGACTGCAGGATATTCCATGGACAGGATAAATCTGGATTAAATGACAATACAGGCTGGCATTTTGATGATGGTGACATCATATGAATGCTGCAAAAAATGAAAATAAAATAGCAAGCATGAGCAATACCACTCCCATAATAAAAAAAACACCTGTCTGGAAGGACCCTCTTGGATCCCCCCTTCACGGGGAAAGCAGGGGCTGCTTTTAGCATCACCCCAACACTAACTGTTGGGATTGATTGTTGGACTTCTAGCCTCACATGCAAAAGTAAGCTCTGGCTTTGCTTTTATCCCTCTTTGATTAAAAAGGAACTTGGCATCCATGCTGGGCAGGAAGTTGGGGGAAGATCTCCCTCTTGTTGGCTGCAGACACCATTCCAGTGGAGTCGGGACAGGGGGCAGCAGGGGGTCTCTTCTCCAACCTGCCTTTGTCTTTTCATCCAGGTTCAGAGCTGGCATCCAGCTGCTTTCAAGATGCCTCTGGCCCTCAAAAGCAGCAAACCGATGTGCATCAGGGCAAAAGCTGCACAGAGGAGGAATATGTCACAAAATGAGGATTTACTTGACTTTTCCTTGCCTCGCAAGAGCTGTGGAGTCCCAGTGGTACTTCCTAGGAGAGAATAGCACTGTCCTGACCTCATTTGCCCGTCTCCTTCTTTTGTTCTGCTGAAGAACAGAGCGCTCACTTCCTTCACAACAGACTTTTTTTTCCTGGAGACAGTTTCAAAGCAGCGGGGGATATCATGAAGTGCTCTCATCCCCCCCCCCCCTTTTCTTGCATCAGTCTTATAAATTGCTCTCCCCATTAATTGCTTCCATGGAAACAACATTTGGCTCATTTGGGGGCTCCTGGTTTTTCTTTCCTTTTCTTAAAAAAGGATTCTTAAAAATATGTGGGAAAGTAGGAAGCGGTCTCCAGCCTTTTCAAAATAGATCTTGTGCAAGCTCTTAACTAAATGCGAACTTAGGTGCTTGTTACGGAAACATGGTTGAACTTTACACACTTTTAATAAAGGAATCAGGAGACATCACTCCATAATGTGTGTTTTTTTAAAAAAAATCAGAGGAAAGGGCAAGAACAGATTATGTACATGAAAGAATTTCCCAACACCTCCCAGCAAAGTGCAGTCAGGAAACCATTGACCAAACATCAGTGTTCAGCACCACAGCCTTAACTAATAATTTAAGCATGAGTAGGTTGTGCAAACAGCATAGGAACTTCCAGAAAAAGCTCTGTGGCTTCCCAGATCTCCAAGTGTACTTCTCTCTCACAGTCAATGTGAATGTGTGTATGTCTCACACACAAGCACACTCCCCACCCCTTTATATCGCCTGGGGGAGTGTCCCCGCCTTTCCACAGCAAAGGACTTTAAAAATGCCTATGTGCTAAAAGTCTAATGTGCAAGCAGACTTGGGCTATGTACACATCAGCAGCTTGAAACGCAGCGAGGTCGCCTTCCCCTGCACTGTGTTTCAAGTTGCTCTTTTAAGTTGCTGCACACACCAGAGAGGGGGCGGGGATGTCTTCACCCGATGTGCAGTACCTGGCTTGTTTTCCTGCACCAAACTCCAACCCACTGCATGCACTGTTTCTCAAGACACTACAGGATAAAGTATGAGTTGTGACTACTGTCATGTGTACTCAGCTTCAAACATGGGAGCACATGGGGAGCTGGAGTAAAGGGTCATGTGTACACAGCCTCTGCTTGGAATGTATGTGTGGCTAAATGCCTCCTTCTCAACAGGATTGCTTCTGTAGTGTAAAGCTTCCCTGTATGTGTGTGCGCACAGGTACACACTAACACAGAGACGCCACAATGCTCTGAACTGGAGGCACTCTCTCAAATGACCCAGGGCACGTTGTTGGAGTCAGAGGCCACACACAACCAGCTGTGCTCTGGCCTTCTTTTGTGAAGTCAGATAGATGCTCATTCCTGCCTAGCAGGTGGAAGAACAACATTTGCTTAGGAGGGGGCAGGAGAGTTTTGCTGATGTTCACAATCACATACATGCACACATCAACCTGCACTCTGGCTCTCCCCACCCCATGGTGCTTCCTCAAGTGTCGTTGACGCTGTTTTGTGGAATGTGAGTCCAACTTCACTGCTGGGGATAAGTCAAGGGGCACTTAGGAATGAGTGGCACAACTTTTCTAATGTTTCCTGGAAGGTGATGGGGGCTGCCAAAAAATGTTATCTCAGCCCCACTACACACACACACACACACACAGAGAGAGAGAGAGAGAGAGAGAGAGAGAGAGAGAGAGAGAGAGGAGCGGAACAACTGCTTGTCCCAAAGAAAGCTTCCTCTCCTCTCCCAACTTTTCTTTCTCTCTCTCCCTTTATGAAGCCACCCAATGTAAATTCCAGCTACGGACCGCATAAGAATGAGTGTTACTTCCCAGAGACCTCCTGCTCAGAAAATTTGGGGGTGGGGGAGAGAGAGAGAAACACAAGCCAAGCGAAAACATGATAAAGCAAAGTCCAAAATCTTACACTATCTTTCAAGGTAAGCTGAATTATTGATGGGCAAAGCCTGGCCTAGGAATGGTGGCTATCAATATTTTAATACTTCTGCTGCTAATTTCATTCTCCATATCGCTGTTTGTGAGCTCTGCCAGTGCTTCGAATGCACTGCATGGTGGAGGCTCAAGTCATGGATTTATCTTCTTTCGATTCTCGTTTTTCTTCCTTCCTTCCCTTTAAGACCCCCTCTTCTCAAGAGCCTTACTGAGACCTGTGCTGGGTCAAGAAAGTCCACAAATGTGGAAAGAGGTTAGCAGCGAGGCCCATTCCACAGGCAGAGCATGGAAGAGATTCAGAACCTGCAGAGGCTGTTCAAGGCAAGCTCCTTTTGGGGGTACAGAAGCAGGGGCACAGCCTGACATCGACACTTGCAGGCCGGCTGGCTTCCCCAGTTAGTCACTGTGTGTTCTGCTGCCCATCCTCCACACACACTCCTTGGGGGTGTGGAAATGCATTGCACAACAATGTTGTTGTTGTTTAGTTGTTTAGTCGTGTCCGACTCTTCGTGACCCCATGGACCAGAGCACGCCAGGCACTCCTGTCTTCCACTGCCTCCCGCAGTTTGGTCAGGCTCATGCTGGTAGCTTCGAGAACACTGTCCAACCAACAATAACCTTCAGTAAATCTGTAAACTACACAAGAAGCAGAAATGCTTAAGTAAGCCAATATGGATACAATGCACAACTTTTTGAAAGTCTTTGCACATGCACTTATAACACCAGGAAGGGGCTGTAGAGCTGATAGAGGGAGGATGCTCAGAAAAACACAACCTGCCAGAGAGGAATGGGTGGCAGTGGGTAGGTAGAGAGACATTTGATTCTGTTCAACAAATAAATAAATAAAGTTAGGGGACACTGCTTTGCAAAAATGTCTGTAGTAGGAAAAAATTCATATAAAAATGTGTATAGTAAGAGAAATTCACACAAAAGTGCAGACCAATTTTTAAAATTGCAAACTTATGTGGAAATGTGGAAAACTGAACATGAGACTGAAAAAATAGGAACAGAGAGACTCCAACATCGAGGGATTCAGCCTTCCCTCACTGTTTTTTTTAACTGTTTCTATTGTCATGCTTTTTAATTGTGTGTTTTATTGTATATTTTAATTAAGGATGTTTTAGTGCCCCAATGGAATTGTTACTATGTATCAATTTTGTAGCTGTGAACCTCCTAGAAGGCATTTTGGCATATCAGCAGTATATACATCAATTTGTTTGCAGAAACATTTTCAGGGGACACTGCCAGTGATTTACCGAGGCTCCATTCTGATTTGTTGTGTCAGGTGAATGTTATCCCGTACTTTCCTGGGGTGTTTCCCCATCACTTTCCTTGTTGTGCAAAGTCCAGTTTGCAGGGGGCGGGGAGGTGACTTCTATGTGCACAGGACCTCCAAATCAACTGAAATCGTGTGACCTGCACTTGCCAGTATGTGACTGCATCCCACCTAAAAGCAGCCCCATTGGGAAGTGCCCGGGGAGAATATTGCCCGCAAGCCAAGAAGAATAGGTTCAGAAGGTTTCATCCTCCATAGAAGAATGTCTTGCAAAGCTTTGTAAGTGGCCAGGAACAACTTTGAGGGCGATGGGAGGTGGGCTGGGCTGGGCTCTTCTATTTATTTATTTTTTGCACAGATTCTCTGGAATTCACGAGCAGCTGGGTAAGTGTGTCTGGGGGCGGGTAGTTCATTTCCCTTGAATTTGCCTGATTAACTGAAAGAATAGTGTGTCCTTTACTGCTTTATTTACTCTTTATTAGTCTAATGAGGCTGTTTCCTGGGAGCTTAATTACCTCAGTAGAGACAATTCATTTTCCTTTGCCCTTGCATAGCGTAGAAGAGAAAAGGCCCATTAAGCGGGTGGCGGGATGAGGAGAGGGGCCAAGGCAAGGCTTGGGATGCCATGGGGTTTTGTGGAAAGGCACTCAGCGTTGGACACACGAGGCCATAAATTTCAGGCGTTTGGGCAGGACGGCCGAGATGGTGGCGCTTTGGCATCCCAGCATTCCCAGTGGGCTCTTTGTCCCACCTCACCCCCACCCTGCCTGTTCCAGCTGCGCAGCAGAGCAGATTTACTCAGCGAGATAAGAGAAGCACTTACATCTTAATACTTTAAACCAGCTCCTAAGAATCATGAAAGCAGGACAGAACACTACCAAGTGACGCTGCATGAAAATTAAAAGCATATGATTAATGTTACAGAAAATGTGAGGGTCCTCAGCCCTTTGAAACTTTATCTCTTCATCATTTTGCCATTTACAGCTTACTAATGAAATTAGATATGGCACAGAGGTTGGGTGTTTCCCCCGCCCCCATGTCTACTGAACATTTTTCAAGAGTTAAATCAACATATTTTCCATTCTTCATTAGGCAGGGTTGGAAAACGTTCCTTTGCTTCTGATGCTACTAAGAAATATTTCTACAGTCTTTCCATCATGTGAATCATCATTTGACACGCTGGCTCTGTCCGTGTGAGCGCTGCAGATGCTACACAGCACAAGGGATTAAGCAATTTCCATCCGCTCAACTGTTCTCTGGTGCAAACCAAACTTTCCGCCTGCAAAATGTTTACTGGGTAGAGCGAGGGCAATGCTAGACAACTTCTCCCACAAACACAAAACAAAGTTTAAAATAGGTAAGAGGCCAAACACTGTGGACAGGAGATTAGCCCTTGGCTGTGCTGAGCTGACACAAAGCTCACTTCAGTATCCTTAGGGCTGGAAAAAAATATCTGGGAGTTGTTATATTAATATTTTAAGGCGTGTCTATAATGCAAGAAGCTTAACAAAAATAAAAGAATTATAAAATTGGAAGCACATGTAAAACAAAGGAACAAATGGGAAAAACCAAGCCAAAAGCTTCCTGCCACCTCCAACACCTTGCCCAACTTTGGAAGCTCTGCTAAGGCTGTCCCCACAAGGGCAACAGGCAGGCACAAACTCTAAAGAGCTCAATTTCCATAATGTCACCCACACCCACACACTTGTGTTTCTGCTTCAATTCCAGCATCAGAGTGGCTGGGTTTTCAAAAGAAGCTTCATAGTTTGGCTGCCACCAGGAGCACTTTTGCAGAATTGGGGGCAGGGGGGTGTTGTAAAATGTATTCCATACAACTGCAGAAACCTTAAGCGTAAGGAACTAAGACTGATACATTTTTATTTATCTTTAACTTATGGTTACAACTCTTCTTTTATAGTACAGAGCAACAGAGGTGGCAGAACCATGAGAGGTGACTGACTTAATGGTTTTTCCCACAACACGATTTTTTACATAACACACGTACACATTGTGATTCGCGATGTATCGGTATGTCTAATATTATGAAACCATTACCATGATGTATCAATACATCGCCCAGCTTAAAGTTCAGCTTCACCCCAGGACAATGGGGCCAGATCTCAAAAATGCTCTTGATTTATAGCTCCAACTTCCCAAGCACGGCTGCTGGACCATTGCCCGTCCTTTGTCAAGGGCCTTGCGTGTTGTGAAATTCTTATGCAAGCTCAACTGATATGTGCTGCAGGAGTTGTGCAACCACCAAGGATCATGCCTCTATTCTGAGCCTCTATTCCGAACCCTCAAGGATTGTGCCTCTATTCTGAGCCAGAGGTTCATATATTGAGTGAACCGGCAATGATTCAGTATCTCTCATGCAGCAAGAGGCTAATTGATAGCAGGGAATTTGGGTAACCGTATCAGTTTAATAGGATTCCACTTAGCATCCTGTGTAGGCCACAGACACCTTTTACAGCACTCTCATTTCAATCAATAGGAACTCAGAAGCGTGTTTTCCAATAAATATTGTCTTTTCTAGAAAACAAAAGGAATCGTTTAACATTTGCATTTCTTGCTTTTTAAAAAAATAATAATCATCATCATGTCACACCAAAGCACCATCCGAGCTATTTATTACTAGATTCCAACCTGCTCTGAAACAATTTGGTTCCAGGGGTGGTGGTGCTGGGGGGAGGGGTTTACATGTGCATAATGGCAGGTTTCAAAACAGATTTTATATCCAGCTTTATCTTCTAATGGAGCCATAGCAGCAGGGGGCAACCTAACTTTAGGAAACCTGCTGAGAAAGCAGCACTGGGGGGCTAAAGCAAAGTGGGAGTTATTTGCTAGTCTGAAAAATCTGCACTTTACCAGAATACAAACTATGGTCAGTGTATGTTGTGGGTGGAAGTGAAGGAGAGCAACATGGGAGGGAAAAGGTTCAGAGCAATAAAATGCAGAGATGATGGGTCCACTCTAGGATAAGATAACAGTTTAAAGCAATAACACCAAAAGCCTTAATGGAGGCAGAAAGTATTCTGTAAAGGTGTGCGGACTTGCTAGAATTGATTTGATTTTGCTTTTTGTTCTAGCTTTGCCTGCAGACATTTCTAAGCCCAAGTAACTGCACATCTGGGAACAGTAGGTATTTATTGATTTCACTGGGTATGGGAGGGTGCTCAAACTTTTAAATAAATAAATAATAATAATAATAATAATAATAAACCACTGTACTGCTAGAAAATGGCATACAGAATAGGTTCACAAATAAAAGCCAACCCCAAAATAAGAAATATTAAACCAGATTTTAAAAATTACACCTGCCCATAATTAAGATACATAGTAAAACATACAACAGTATATAAGAGGACACTGAGGCTGGTTAGAAGGAAGCATTGTGACTGTTCAAAGATGGAGCAAGCTCTGGTAGAGAAAAATAGCCCCTACCCAAGCAAGGGCACCAAGTGAATTGGTCTGGGGGCAAAGGACTGGACTTGGGGCAAAGGACTGGGGGCTCATCCGCTCAATAGGAACAAATGTCAGTTCGGGTTTTCTGCAAACTGCCATTTTCTGTGTTTTCACAGGGAAATCTCTGGAGCAAAACCAAAAAAAGGTCACTCAGACAGAGCAGAGGAAAGGTAAGTGTGGATAAGCCCTTAGCCATCTTTCTAAAGCTTAGCTGATATGGATCCAGCCAATGTGTGAAAGGGAGACGCTGTGTACAAACTAATCCATTTGTAGGACAAAAATCAATTTGGAATCATTCATGTTTGTTCCTCAACATGCTGCTTTCAATCAAGACAGATCCTGCTGCCTACAAGGGTGGGTATGGTTACTTGATTAGGTTATCCATGTTTTCTCCTCCCTGCACAGCTCCAGGGGAAGGAAGAAGGACATACATGGTGCTTCCGATCTTGGCATACTCTCACCCACAAGTTCATTGTGCAAATGTGGACACACACCCCCCGCCCCCTCTGCATCACTGGGACCCACTACTATGTGGGGCAATGCAGAATCAATCCTCAACAAGATTTTGTTTTCAGAATGAAACCATTTTCTCATGAAGCACTTTTGAGGGGCAAAAAAATCCATGGATCTAGATTGTGTGTGGACTATATAGAAAAAGCAAATACTCAGTCTCCATTGATTCTAGGATAAAAATGTCTCCCCTTCAGACTCTGCCTTGAGCTCCAAGATGAGAGAAAGATGGGGCATGTAAAGGAAATAAAATAAATGTTTAAAATGCATTTAAAGACAAAAAAACAAACTACCTACGATGGACAAAACTAGGTCGAGAGAGCAAAGAGAAGCCTCTGGCAAGATTTTGTTAGGAGATAGCATCATTTTGAACACGGGGCTATGTCAAGGATTGCAACAAGTGAAAGTCTCAGGCCAGGAGAAGCCAGCTCTCCCCCTAGCAGGGCTGTGACATCACCTCCATAAACAGAGAAAAGGAAAAAGAGATGTCCAGCAGCTTCTTGGAGATCAGCAACAGAGGACAGCCCTGGAGTAAACAAGGGCTTCTATTTAAATGTGGAGATAGCTGTTGTTGCTTCGATCAAACACATCTTCATTATCTCTAGCCGTGATTACTATTTTTATATTCTTGGGGGAAATGTAAATATATTTACATTGCGTTAACTGTGGCTGCAAACAAATGCTTGTCTGGTCTCCTAGCTAGACTTAAAAAGAAGAAGAAAAACACACCTTTGAGCCCTGCACAAGGAGAGTCCTGCCCTCTCCAACCAGAGGCCAACAAACAGGAGAAGCAACTGGCATTCAGGGGCATATATGTCCATCATAAGCATTGATCGCCATATCCTCTCATCTCTCTTTAAAGGCATCTCTCTATTTAAATATATATTTAAAGGAGAAGATGCTGCAGATACTGAGAGCTGCTCCAATTTTCTGTGCAGCTCTGAATATTCATAGCTGGTTTTCTCTGCCTCCAAAGTTGCCCATATTACCTAATGCATACTCAGCATGGGGTAATGCATTTAAAATGCATTACCCTTTATTGAATTAGGATTTCCAGCAGCCACTAATAACAAAATTCAAATTGCTGCAGCAGACGAGGGTTTTGAGAATGCTGTGAAGGAACTGTGTTTTTACGAGAAGCCGGTAGGGCCGCCCATTGAGTGAGGGAGAGTGTGTGCGTGTGCTTGCGTAGTGATCAGGAACCTCTTGAGTCTTGACAAAATACTTCAAATAGCTAATTAGATTTGTGTTAAAATAAATCTGTCATTAAGACTCAGCACTCTGGGAGATACTCGATAAAAGATGGTCCCCGGCTCACCAAGGGCATATTATTCAAAGTACAAACTACACACACACACACTTTGTATGTCTCCATCTCTGTGCCCCTGCAGTGGGCACAATACAATTACCACAACACAAAAGGGAGGGGGGTCTGGAAAGAACTTTTGACTATGATGGCAGGGCCTGCTTTCCTTGCCTCAGGGGTTGACTCCAGGCTGATTGAAAGGGGTTTTTTTTCCTAGTGAGGACTAACAGGAATACCCAGTTTCTATCTGCAGCTCCACCTTTTTGGGGGAGTGGGGGCTCAGAAGCAGCTGAACACCAGCAAAGAGGCTTGGCTTGAGGTGGCTATTTTGAATTTGGTCTTTGCTGGCTCTTCAGAAAGAAGCCGGATAATCCCACTGTTCCTTGCTTGCTCGACAGGCTGTTTAATCTAATAAAGCTATTACAGCGGAATGGATTAAAGCAACATGAAGCATTAGTAATTTCGGGAGCAGTTAACGAACGTTAACACCAGCCACTGGGCTGCCTCTCTCCTAAGCAGATTGCATCGGAGACTTGAAAGGGGACCCCTCTGTTCTCAGCCTGCCAAATTTCCAGGAAAAATAGTTTCATGCTTTAAGGCAGGCGTGGGGAGCCTTTTTCCAGCTTCTGGGCAACTTTTCGATAGCTATAAGCCAGGGGTGGGAGGAGTCAGAAGGGAAAGTGGGTGGAGCATCAAATGTAAATATTACCTTTGTACAAGAGCCTAGTTTCTACACACACTCACACAGAGACTTCTCTCTAGCCTCCCTCCAGGGGAGTTATCAGAGGTCACAAACACCATTCCAGTCAGGTAAAAGCACACAAGGAGGGTGCAAAGCAGGGCCAGCAAGGCGTGTGGCCCGGCTTGTGTTCTGAGGGCCAAATGGAGAGGCCTGGAGGGCAGCATTGACCCAGGACAGAGTTGGAAGTCCAGCTACCTTGGCTGTGAATGGCAAAAAATCCAAAACTGTGACACAGCTGCAAAGGAGCTGTCACAAAAGACTGTGTACACATTACTCTTTCCTTTGGCTCCAGAGCACTCCTGTGTTTGAATCCGAGTACACATGATGCTAACCAGAATGCATGGCGTTGGTTGGTGTGTGTTTTTTTTATAAATACTCCTATTTGATGCACTTTCCCTCAAACCAGCTTCCATTTGATTTGAAGTTATAAGCCATGCTGAGGTGTTTACATCTGAGACAGTCATTTTGCCTGCACAGATGACACCACATGTGCAGATGATAGCCAGGTGAAGTCTGAGGGTACAGGCACACACCATTCACACAGCAATACACATCCGGATGGGAGAAGAAGAGGCACCCAACACAGTCACCATGTCACCATTTGCATGGATGGTTTACTGGTCACAGGCAACCCTCTTACTCTGTGTAGCTGAACTTCACTCCCACCCAAGATCTCCCTCAAGACATCCCCCCCCCCCCAGCAGACTATGAAGTAGATGGAGGATGTCTCCTCCTGCTCCTCTGGTTTGGGGCATTCACCTCACAGGGCAGGAAGGGGAAAGCAAGTTTCACTTAGCAGAATTTGAGAACCTGGCACAAGATGCAAGAGGCACTGGAGCACCTAAGTCTGCTCCTAGGAGAGCCGCTGGTGTGGCGGGTGATGCACACCTATGAATGTGAACAGGAGGTGGACAAAAGGGGTTACAATCCAAAATAAAATCTGCAGCTTTTGATTTTCTGCTCCCTGGCATGTGTACGACTGCTAAGCAATTGTTGCAATTAAGAACCGACTTCTTTTGCCATTCCGCAAGCTACGGATGCAACATTCTCAAAATGCCAGCACTTAAAAAAAAATATGTCTCTGGCACTTGGAGAGAGCAAGTAGTCACGCTATTTACATTTCAAATACTCCTCAGATGTGAGTCACAGCAAATCCCTTGAGGTAAATGATATGTAGCAAACATTTGTGGATCAGGAAATGAATTTCTTCATTCAAAATAGATACCATCTTCCCCCCTTCCCTCTCCCCTTCTCAAGGCTAACTTTGATTTCTGGAACAACGGAGGCACTTTCTGATGACCCAGCAAACATCACCATGCAGATGGGAGCATTAAGGAGCCAGATCAATAGCAAAACAAATGGGTCAAAGTATGGAAAGAAGAGATGGCTGCTCATTTTTCAAAGCCCCCTGGGGTGCTGGAGACTCAGGATGCTCCAGGCGGGAGTGGGCCCCTCGTGTGGCTTTCTGCTCTGAGTAGATTTAGCCAATGTGAAGGAGGGTTCAAAGCCAAGATTGTGGTTCTTGCCCCATCTCAGAAACTACAACCAACAATCTACTGATCTTCCCTCTAAGCAGAGCTTCCATTCATAATGAAGAGTACTTATTATAACTTAAAGGCCTGTCTTAAAAAGTAAATAACAAATACACAATTTCATAAACAGTCATGAAATTCCCCAGGGAGGAAAGTCTAAGGGCTGGATCCACTATAGGGCAGCTGGGGGCCGGGGGTGTGGCAAATAATTGCCCCAGTGAATCAGAAGCAAAGAGTGATCAGATTGCAACTTTGGGCAAAGGCTATTTTCCAGTAGCTGTGGCCTCGGATTTGATGGCCCAGAAGGGTCAGGGCAGGAACAAACCACCCTACTGCCTGTGACCTTTGAACCAGGGCTGCTCTGATGCCCCCCTCCCCAAGAAACAACACTCCATCACCATCCAAATTCTGGATTCAGAGATTCACAGAAAAGCAAGATTCCAAGCAGCAAAGATGAATGAACCATCTTCCCCCTGTTTTGCAAAGGGGGAAAACGCCACATATTGTGCAGCTTTCAGGAGCAAGCTGAGAGCTCTCAGTCTGAGCCACATCCGTCACCTTCGCACCTGACCAGGCAGCTGCTCCTGCAGCGAGTCCAGCAGACACTTGCAATGCTAATGGGTCAGCAGTGAGTAAAGATCTCTGCTCCTTTCCTGCAGTAATAATTCTTAGGATCTTTCTGGGGTTTTGTTTTTTGTTTTTGCCTGCACAGCGATTTATAAATTTTTAAAGCTAATGGTATAACAAACACAAACAATGATATCAGTGATTTATGGTACATTCTGGGATAAATAAATTATGAGAGTGACAGGAAAATGAAAGTGAAGGGGCAGCCCAGCTACTTCAGAGAAGACCACCATATCCATATCCATGTTTGCAGAGGCTTCATCTCATTGGCCGTCTCAAGTTAGGGAAATTTGGAGCTTGGTCATTGGCTGGGCAGGTGGCCACCTGAGAATACACTGTCCTTGGGGCTCCTTGAGGCTTCCCTGAGATGCAAGGCTGGTCCAAGACATTTTGCTGCCTGACGCAAAAGACAAAAGGGTGCCTCCGTCCATTCCATGGAATCTTACTTCAATATCCAGGGGTCAGTAACCTTTTTCAGCCGTGGGCCGGTCCACCGTCCCTCCGACTATGTGGTGGGCCAGACTATATTTTGAGGAAAAAATTAATGAATTCCTATGCCCAACAAATAAGAGATGCATTTTAAATAAAAGGACACATTCTACTCATGTAAAAACATGCTGATTCCTGGACCATCCGCAGGCCAGATTGAAAAGCCGATTGGGCTGCATCTGGCCCCTGGGACTTAGGTTGCCTACGCCTGTGCCCCCACACTGTACCTGAGCTGAGCTAGGGGATGCAGGATATGCTGCACGGTATATACACGCACAGCTCTGTCCATTCACCACCTCCAGTATCTGCCACCTGAGGCAGCTGCCTCACTTTGCCTCAGGGTAGGGCCTGCCTACGTAGCTGAGATGGCTAGTGGGGAAGGCACTAATGATGATAACTTTCTATGTTGGATGCCTTTGGCTACAGCACAGTGCTGCCATCTCTAAAAGACCAGCACAGTTTCATGAGCACAACCCCCCACTCTGTTTTAGCTAGGATACCCTCCCCTCCTCAGAAAAATAAGAGAAGCAGGCTGGGTCCCAACCCTCAGATGTTCAAGCCAGGGTTTGATGTTTTGTTTTTAATTTCATAGGCAGCATGAGGGTGCACGTCACTTTTAGAGTGCAGCACCATTCACATTGCTTCAGGTTCACGTGCAGATGCAACTGCAGCCTTAAGGATGCCATAACCCATAAAGCATTTGTGGGTGAACCATCTCTGCCCTCCTATCCACCACTAGCAGCCACAATGGCTATGTTCTGCCCCTACGTTCAGAGGCAGTGTTCCTCTGAATACAGTTTGCTGGGAATCACAGCAGGCTGGGCTGATCCTCTGGCCTGATCCCCCTGCTTCGGGGCTTATGCAGCCACAGTCAGCAGTCTGTAGAGGAACTTGCTTTAAAGGATTTGGGCCGCAAGCACTAAATTACATAAAATTTTCATATGCTAATTCACACATATAGATGCCTCTGGGCAGCTTCAGAGTCAGTCACCAGCACTGAGGGGGGAAGTGGGGGAGAGATCCAGGCCCCAGGGCAAAAGACCTCCTGAACCACACACCCCAACAGCGGGGAAGGTGGAAAAGAGAGAGGACATGCCTCCTGAGGACCCCCAGAGGAGCAGTGGGTCCCTCCAGACTGGTTGGTGGTGATGTTTTTGTAAGTGTAGTCTGTAACAGTATTAGTATTATTATTATTATTATTATTATTCTGCTATTCATCTGTAGGTGTCAGGGTGGTTCACAACATAAGAATACAAGATGGAAAACACAAAATGCATAATAAAAAATGAACAAAAACAACCCAATAACCCCGTCCCCCCCACACTAAGTTGAATCTCACTTCAACACTAATTATGGGGCAGCATCTTTTACTGCATCTGAAAGCAACCAGCTACCTTAGGGAACAGCCATAGCCGTGTCCTCGCTCCACTGTCAGCGGCGGAGGACGCCGCTCAGGCGCCTGGGGATAAAGCGAGCCACCCATGGGGGCCGGGCACACCGCGGGGCCTCCGGAGTCTGCCTTCCTCCTCCCACTCAGCTGCCCTACAGCTGGGGGGAGGCAGCAGGCGGACCATTTGGGCAGTGTGGAGCCTGCACATGCCCAAACCACTGCATCTCTCCCAGGAGAGACGCATGGTTCAGGCGCACTGCAGGCCCCGTGGTGAATGCCACCTGGCATTTTGTCACCCCTCTCAGTGACACCTGGGCGACCCGCCCCCACCGCACCCCCCTTCCTCTGCCTCTGGCCACCGTGTGCCCACAGCATCCAACGCCAGATGTGACTTCCTAACATTGGCGCTGCCCCTGCATCTTAAGGAAATGGAGTTTCAGAGGCACAGAAGACCCAGTCCCTAGTCACCACCTGCCTGTAGATAAGAGTGAATGGTCAGGTTCACAGGGTAAAAGGCAGGCCTTGCCTAGGCCATTTAAGGCTTCACAGGTTAAAGCCAGCACTTTGAATTTCATGGATGCAACAGTGGAGGGTTTATACTGGACTGACCCCACAGCATTCTGTTTACCAGTTATTCTGCAATGCTTCCTCAGTGTTGATGCATCACTGCCAACTGGAGGGGCACTCCTCTAGGGTTGCCATGTGCCCTCTTTTTCAGGGTAATATTTGGGGCAAATTGCATTCATTGGCTTTGAATGGCCATCATAGCATCGTCTTTTTTGCTCTCCAGTATATGGCAACCCTATAGTGCCACAAAAGTGGGACAAAAACAATCAGACCTGCAACATTTGCTGTATGAAAAGCTACAGGATTTCAGCAGGAAGTTATAAGACATGCACAGTTTGGAAACGAGGCAGTGTGTCCACACTGCTCCCCAAAACCTTTGCAGGCACAAATAGGATTGAAAACAGGATTGTGTATGTAGCCACTCCAATACCACCATGAGCACAATGATAATCACGAATGCCTAAGGAAGAGGATATCTGGAGGGGTCCAGGGATGCTCTTGTAGCTCTTGCTCTTATCCTCCTCTTGCGGCAGGAGAGCATTTCCCCAAGGGGCAACCTGCAAGCGTGTTTTCCCCCTCAATACATTTTAGGCCCCCTTTCCTCCCCCTGCATCACTTCCGCTGGCAACTTCAACACTTCATCTTTTCCTCACTGAAGACAATTATTCAGAAGCAAATAGGAAACCGAGGCGCCTTGACAACAGAGCTCTGCAGTTTAATGCTATTTCTGTCTATATAAAGTCTTTGGTAATTTGTTTACGACTACCAGATCCAGCCGTAGATTTAGCAAATGCAACCCCATTTATGTTAATGCCCTCTCCCTTTTTCCAGATCATGTTCTGAATAAAAATTAGGCAAATACTCTGTTTTGAAAATATACAGAAGATGAGAACTTGCTGGAAAAATCCCTGCAAATGGGCTATCCTATCATCCACATTATTATTTTTTTACTTAATAACTTAAGTATACTGTTAGTGAAATTACAACCTGCTTGTGACACAATAAATTTACAACAAAATTCATTCCATAAATTATTCAATTCACTGACTGCAACCAAGGAGAGAAATATCACCATGAGCAGGTGATTAGCATGTGAAAGGAAGCCCATCTCCAAACTGTCACCTCCATTTGAAGCTGCCTGGTGGAGTTTTGTAAAATTACCATTAAGAATACACATTTAAGGCTTTGTGGCTTCCATAAAAGCTATAACTATTTGATTTACATTAGATTCATTTGTTCTTTCTTCAGCTGTCTCCTTCTACAAACCATAAACCACTTCAATAAATGCTCCCTCAATCAAGTGTGCATTAAAACAAAAGAATTTAAGTTCCATAAAAGTGATGAATCAGAAACCAGAAGTTAAAGTTTCCTCTTTACCTTCCTCACCTCTCTGCTGCAATGATTGGAAGTGAGATAGGCTAATGGGGGAGAGTGTTGCTTTTTTCAAGCATCTGCTACAGGAATACCATGAACTGGCAACACGGATTAGATACCAAGATCCTCTCTGTTGCTCTGTGGCACAAGCCCAATCTTGATAGCTCAGCACCTGCACAGGACGGTTCAAATCAGCTGCTTCTTCATGCAGTCCTTTGCAGTGTGCAAATCATTTTATGCAACATTCATAGGGGGCTGTTTGCCACTATTTCTTCCTGTTTTCAAGGTGGGAAGCTGAGAAACAGGTCTCCCACTGAAAACTTCTTCACAGAATCACATAACTCTAGTGAGACCCCAAGGGTCATCTAGTCCAAGCCCCTGCAATGCAGGACTCACTAGAACAGGGTGCTTCCAGGCAAGTATTCACCCTGGTTTGTTTGCAGGGGGGTTAGGTAATGTTGCGTCAAACAAGTGTTTTCCTCACATGTCCCAGTACATTTTCCTATCATAGGAATATAAGAAGAGCCTGCTAGATCAGGACAACAGCCCACTTTTCTGACACTTTCCTTATTGCAAAAAGTCTGATTTTTGAGGGAAGAAGTGAGTTTGTTGTGCAAGACCTCCCAATCAACTATAGTTGCCCAACCTGATCTAGGCCACTTCTCTGGGGCTGCAAAGGTAAATGGCTCTGGAGACTGAACAGTAAAAAGAAGTTGCTGCTATTTTCCTCAACTACAGACAATGGACGTCCTCTCTCAGACAGGAACAATCCCGAGTTCTTTGGCTATTATACTTTTACTTTACTTTCTCCAGAGCTGTGGGTGTCAGGAATCCACTGAGCTGCCGCCATGTTTCCTTGCCCAGCAGGGCTGCCTTTCTTAAAAACAGACTCCGGGAACTTCAGGTAAACTCAGTCTGGAAACACTTTATTTAAGTGCAGCAGACAGGGAGGCAGGATTACTGCTTGGCTTCCAGGCCCACACGGACTTCCTCTTCCCACTTGCTCCTTCAGAAAATAATGTCCCTTTTCAGGTACTTCTCTTTGACCCGGGAACTAACAGTATACACATTTATCTGCATGCTTTTGAATCCCTATTTCACACATAACCATGCACTGAAAGGTGTGTAGGTTGGTGAGAATCCTACCTTTTGCCACTCTTGAACCAGTCTGACTGGGGTACCAAGAAATGTGTTTGCTTCCAATTTTGCCACAGCCAGAGCTGGTGGTGGCAGACAGATTTTGTGTTGTTTCCAGAGCCATTTTGAAGCCATGGGTCCAGATAAAGAGCCTTTGTTCTTGGCTCCTAAGCAAGCAGCTGTTTCCTGCAAGGGAGGCTCTCGGCCCAACGAGTGGCTGTCTCTCCACACGAGGGCTGGTTCCAGTTGATGGACAAAATCTTTCACCTTCTTAGATGTGTTCTTCGTCAACATCCAGCTATGCTTCCTAATTCCTTCTCCGTATCTGTTTTCATTTGAACATAGCAGCTTACATAATTTATAAGGAGAATCAGAAATATGCAGAAAGAGAAGGAGCTGAAACCGAGAGGCCGGCTTGCTCCCCAGCCAAAGAGCAGCATGGACTTCAAGGAGCTTAGGATTTTCCCATGGATCAGATTCCCTGGGAGGAGGACCTTGGGCCCTTCCAGGAGCAGCAGCAGGTCTGGCAGGTGGGCGAGGGTCAGCCGCTGTGGGCCTGTATCACTTTCCTTGCATGGCTTGGGGGTCTTGGCCCTGGGGGGTGGGGGGAGAAAGCCAGGCGGTTACCATGCACAGGCAAAGTACGGACGACAACAACAACAACTTGGCTGCTCTACCCTTGACCGTTCTTCCTGCTCAAGGCCTCATCCCGCACTGACTGCCCCAACAATGGGGGTGTTGGTGAAGACAGGGTCCCATAGAAGCCAGCCGTAATACAGTTTCAAGAGTACAGTGGGGGCAGAGTCACACCATACATCGAAAGCACATGACATCCCCTTCCCCTAAAGAATCCTGGGAATTGTAGTTTGGTAAGGATGCTGGGAATTGTAACTGTGAGGGGGAAGCAGCAGCTCCCAGGATTCTTTGGGGGAAGTCATGTGCTTTAAATGTATGGTTTGGATCTGCCAGGGGGCTGGGGTGTGTGGCGATGAGCTGTCTATCTGCTACTGATTCCAATTCATTCAGAAGGCACAGGCCAATCAGGGTGGAGCCCCTATGGTAGTTAGCTGGCCTGTGCTCACTAGGAGGGGAGATGTGACAGGAAGGTTGGTGTGGTGCAAATGCTCCACCAAACTCTAGCTCACATGGCCCTTAAATGTAAAATGTACGATGATCTCCGCCAACCATTTCTAGACCATCTATGTATTCCAGCATGGAAACCAGAGACAGAGGTTACACGCTTCTTATTACAGGGGAGAGACCAGGAGCTCACCAAGAAAGTAGCTAAGTTCCTCTATTTGATTTTTTGTCGCCGAAGTACGCTACAGGATCCTGCCCTTGCTGGAGACCCACAGAGGTGAAATAGATTGCTCGCCTCTTCTTCCCTTTGGCAAATGACTGTACTGTTGAAATGACGACAAGATCTCACTGGCCTATTTATTCTGAATGTTTGTATGTGATGCCAATAAAGGTTTGATGATGATGATGATGAAATGTTCCACCAAGACACCTGCACCATTCCAACCATCCCACCACCTTTCCCTTCCCCCCACCTCTCCCTGTAAGCAACCAAGAAGGTCCTGTGGTGGCTCTGCACCACCTAGGAGCAACTTCTGAATCTGAGGTATCAGTTCTGACATATAAAGCCCTAGACAGCTTAAGAGACAGCCATATGACGGAATACCTTTCCCTGCACCAACCTATGCATGATTTGAGATCTGCCAAAGAGGCCCTTTTTGGTAGTAGTACTGTTGCCCTCCAAAGAAGCCTGGGCTCATAATAGGGTCTTCTCAGTGATGGCACCCAGCTGTGGAATTCTCTTCCCCCCGAGGTTAGTTTTTGGCACCAGGTGAAAACAGTCTGACTTCTGAATCTTCAGCATTGGCTTATGTACTGAGCGGGATGACAGATGAAGGGATGTTGCATGCAAAAATGGATTGTGAATCTTAGATGTTTCAAATACTTTGTGGTTGTTTTTGCATAGTTTTATATGTTGTGACTCATCCTGCGGTTGAATTATGGTAAAATACAGAATATAAATTTTTAGAGAAGAATAAATGAAATCAATTCTGAATACCATAAATGCTGGGACAACTCTGATACTCGCTTTTAAGGCAAATGATAGCCGACTCCTTAGTAATTCTTTGAATGCAGGGAGTGGAAAGTAAAATAATATCACCCTTTTAAAGCTCTAAAGGGGAATCAGCACCTCATGCTCAGCCAGTAGGCAAAGCCCGTCTGTTGTAAGAGCACAGCAAGCGACATATAGCGCCTAATAATTTCCATATATGAACATGATTTCGTTCCAAGGCAGGGAAGTGGGGGGCGGGGTTGAGAAGTTACCTTTATTCTGCCCAAATTAATAAAAGAAGAGCTTGGCTTGGTTTTATCCTGCTTCTACCTCTGATCATTTATCATGCAAATGAAAAGCTGTAATGGAAAATGTAAAGAAAACAAATTTTGCAATATATTGAAACCTCTATCCAGTGAGAGATAAGATTGAATATTAGAAGGAAGGGTGCAGAAAATTAGCTGTCTGTACAATAACTGGGAGGGGAAGCTGTTTTATTTAGCCTGGAGGGATTTTGGTTGCAAACCGACTAAATTAAAATCCAGTCTATTAAATCCAGGATCATACTAGAAAATGCCTTCTCTTTGCACTTTTAGATAAATTTTCATTGATCTCATTTTACGCATGATTACATTTTTAATGAGTTGTGCAATATTTCCAAGCTAATTTTAAATCCCTTCTCTCTCTCTCTCTCTCTCTCTCTCTCTCTCTCTCTCTCTCTCCCTCTCTCTGTCTTGCACACCCTACCCCACTTCATACTTACTGCCCGCTGGATTAACATTTCTGATAAATTGTTGGACCAGAAAGAAGGCGCATTACCAGGATGAAATAAATTACTTCCAGTTTTGCAGCTACGGAGTGATAATGTGAGAATACAAATGTCCAGCTTCTAATTATGCCATCTTCCAATTCATTTCACAAAACAATCTCCCCCCCCCTCACATTGTCTATTATAAATAACCCCTGAACAATATGCATAAGTGGGGGGGGGGGACGGGGGGAGGGACAATTCCTTGCCCCATGCAGAGTCAGTGTTCCCATTTTGTAAGTTCAAATCTATCTATCTAAAGAAAGAAAAATAAAAACGTGGGTAAGGAAGAGCTGAGGTGTGATCACTTTTCCTACGTAAGGCAAAATATCCAGAAAATAAATTAGCTGTCCAGTTTTCAATAACATCTCAAATTACAGGTAAATAAAAAAATAATTCCAATTTTACACTCTCAGGCCATAACCCCAGAAAATAAAGTTGACAAACCATGCTTTAACGTTAGATTGGATCATGTACTGATTTCAGCATCAAATGCCAGGGAATTTAGATGCCAATAATGCCTGAAAGATGGTTTCCCCTGGGCTGCACAATCAGCAAAGGACCGAGTGAGAGTCATCCCATTTCAGGTTCATCACATCATGGACACAAATAATCATAAATACACAATAGAAAGAATTGGGGGGGGGGGGGAGAGACTTGTATGTTATGTTCAGTATTTCCTGGCCAGCTCCTGAGCTGCTATCCTGACCTCTCCCTAGTCATGCTACTTATGCACACTGATGAACACAACTGTGGAAAGCAGATTCACAGCTGCTGGGGCAGCTGCCAACCCTTTATAGGGTTACCTAAGGCAGAAGTGAGGGTTGATTCCCACCTGGTGAGGCTGGAGCTCAACTCTTCTTGACCATTTCTGCAGACTGAAGCATTGATTCCTTCAGACAGCCTTGCCTTTCAGCAAGGGCATATGCCATACCCAGGGCGGGAGATGGATCCTAAAAAATAATTATTAGCAACTTCTTTCTGTTCTTTCTTAAGGATCCTCCGCTCCTCCCACAACCCCTTACTTTACACAATAACTACATGCAAAAAATGAGGAAACCCTTCAGCAACCCAACAGTCATTGCTTAAAGCCAAAACAATGTCTAGTGGGGTGAAGAAAAATGAAAAGGGGGGAATTCTTTCACCTTCATCCTGGAGAGACCTCAACGTTAACATTTGCTTAGGGTAGGAGTAGGAAGAGTGGTTTAACAAAAGACAGGCCAAGAAAGAGCACTAACCCAAATGAACACAGTGAGAAATATTTTCAAGTCATTCAGGTAGCATGAAGACTCAAAGGCTGGGCAGGCCCAGAGGATATTTTGGTCACAGTGTTGCAAGTGAGCTGTGAGAGTCATCACACAAGGTCGGCACACTTGTTTGCATCCTCTTCAGCCCTCATTACTCAATCAATCAATCAATTTGTCATTTGTACCCTTACAGCAGTTTCAAAACATTAAGAAAATACAAAAATCAAAAGTACATTGTAAAAAACAAAACATTGCGCTAATTAAATGAACAACAGCAATCTAAAATATGGAAGATGGGCAGAGTATCTGGTCCAACCGGGCTTTGTGGGTCTTATAGTGTTTTCAAATCCTACAACGCCTGTTTGACCAGAGATAACAATGAGGCAAATGGCCTGCGCTCTGTGTGGAAAAGATGCCTTTCTGCACCATACTCTTAACCTCTACATCAAAACCACCCAGTGTGTCCTTGGTCGAGCTAACATTTAGACCGGCACCTTTTTCTAGTTCACCATCATGAATAACTGGATCCAGAATTTGCCAAGAAGCTGGCCAGGGGCCACAGGACTTCTTTCTCAGAAGCAGGGGCACTTTCCTGGCATGCTCCCCAGCTGAGCAGATTCCTCTGTCAGCTTCATTATAAAGGAATTAAAATGAGTTATTCCTGCACAAAGTGGATTTTGGTGGTTATGTCCTCATTCCAGAGGAATGTTTGCAATCTCCATGCAAAGCCATCTGTGTCATCAGTGGATCAGAGCCTTCGGGGTGTGCTCAGTTGTGTTGGTTTAATAAATCCGTTGCACGCTTTAACCTCAGTGTGATTCGTAAGGCAAGCAGAGTTCAAAAAGAAACAAGAGCAAAAGAACAACTTTGCTTTAACTCCTGTTTCTCCAGATGCTAAAGCAATATTATCTTTTCACTCACCAGAAACTGCCCCAACACGCAGCTGAAAGTCTCCCTGGATGATACCCCTGACTCACTCAAGGCAAGAAGACCCCAAAGGGAGTTTCAGCTCAACCAAGGAAAGTGTAGCAGAGGAACCAAAGCCAGGGACCAGGCAGCAAAGTCACATCTCCTTTTAAAATATTGGTAATTGGATACTGAGTTATACCCAGAGCAGGCCTACTGGAATCTACTGTATTGGCTTACATTATCCATAATAGGTCAGATACCAATTATCATGTACGGGCATAAATGTATCATGTGTAGAAATAAATTAGCATTTCCTTTTGTTCAGAATTTTGGGTTTGCTTTGCAGCAGCTTCTGACATGGGTAGCTAAATGGGCTATTCAGGAGAAGATTCCTGTTGCAGATGCAAGGCGCTGTTTGGCCAGGAACCAGTTTCTGCAGCAGTCTGGGGAGAATACAATTCCACTCAGCTTTGCACAGCACCCAGGTGAGCCATGTCTTTGTACGGTATTCCCTCCTCTCCCTCACCCCGAACCATGCAGGTAAGAAAAGAAAGCCACTCCTTTCAGTTTTTACTCAGCACACATTTTGTGTCCAAAATAATTAAACATCTAGCGATAATAAAGCATCTCAGTTAAGTCAAAAAACCTGGAGATTCATATGGTGTCCATATACATTTTGAAAGCAAATGCTCAAAAGACAGAACAGTTGCATGCAGCATGGGGCCACAAGGCTGGCAGCTGAGATGCCAACTACACTACTAGGCTTGTCGTGCTCCCATTTGCAAGCACGGATGGGCACACTGCCCAAATATCTTTCATTTCCAAGTCACCTAATGGGATTAAATCCAAGTGATGTTAACACGCAGCTATCTAGGTGCCTGAGTTGAATGAAAGGTGGCAAGTCTGAGCGTATGTTGGGGTGGGGGCTGTTGGCTGTGGCTGCCTGCTGAACCCACAGAAGTCTGAATGTGCTGAGAGATTCCTAGCACAGAAATGTGATGGATTTGTCCAAAAGCTTGCTGACAATGTCCACTTCTCTTTAGGTTGTTGTTGTTTAGTCGTTCAGTCGTGTCCGACTCTTCGTGACCCCATGGACCAGAGCACGCCAGGCGCTCCTGTCTTCCACTGCCACCCGCAGTTTGGTCAGACTCATGTTTGTAGCTAGACTCATGTTTGTAGCTCTCTTTAGGTTACTTTGAATTAAATTGGCCCTAGAGGGGATACCAAGGCAGGCTGGGCCCAATGTCACCACTTTGAAGAAGGTGCTGCTGCTTCTCCAGACCAGGCCTCTCTCTTTGGTCTTGCTGTAGCCACCAAGTTTGTGGAGCTGGAAATGGCTGGAAGAGGAGGGTGCCATGGCATTGCCAGGTGGGCCTCCTTGTGCCTTGGGCGCAACCACAACTGCTGACCACACCTTTGCACAGCTGCTGCGGCTTTATTAAAATGCAAAATGCAGGCAGAAGCAGAGACACCAATAAATTATTCTGTAAAAAGCACAAAATGCTTTTTTTCCAAATGGCTCCCAAAACACTAATAAGCACGGCTCTCTTATGTGTACTTGACTCTAGTTAACCTTTTTCTGGCGCTTTTTAACATCTCCAAGTCAGGTACTAATATGGAACTAATGTGGGGTTTATGTTCCCTACAGGAATAAGGGAAAGAGTGCTGCGCATTATCGCAAAGCACGCAAGTCCCCGCCAGAAAAATGGCAGGACTTTAGATCAAAGTGCCCATCCTGGAGCACAGGAAAAGAATTTAATCATGACTGTGTCATGAAGGGTGTGTGCGCGCTTCGCTTTTTGACATCAGGCCTGCTTTATGGAATATTAATCCTGAGCACCGTTACTGGAAACTAGAAAATCAGCAAGAGCAGAAACAACAGCATGTCCTCCTCACCATGTCTGGCCATCCCAGAACCACTCTGTTGAAGCTGTGAGTGGAAGAAGACCACAGGAACAAAAAGAATATGGCGGACAGTGCCATCCTATACTCTGCAGCAGACTCCACAACCTGATGCCTTCTGGATGCTTTGGAGTACAGTTCCCATCATCCTCAGCATCATAAAGCCATCTTGGACAGAGGATAATGGGAGTTGTAGCCCAATATCTGAAGACTACTCTGCTGAATGTTAAAAATGACTCTGCAGAATGCAATGAACTACATCACTGTAGTTCATAAATGCCAAAAGGGAAGGTGCCACTGCTGAAGATCAGACAACTGTTGATGGGAAAGACCCTCCGGAGAGCTACTGCCGATTAGTGGAGGCCCTAGTGCAGTCTTCCAACCAAATGCCCTCCAGACCTCCTGGACTACAACTCTCATCATCCCTGATGACTGGGCATGCTGCCTAAGATGGGAGTTGTTCTTGTTATTAATCCCCCACCCTTCACTCTAAGATCCCAATGTGAATGGCAATATTAAAACACAATAACTGGGAGAGTCACTGGCCTCCGCTAAGAAAACCAGTCTGAAGTAATCAAAGGCAGTTCCCCATGTCTGAAAGAAAAGTTTAAAAGCATTAAAGGGTCACAGAAGCCCCCTCAAGTGTTTTAAGCTTTGGGGCTAATTCGTACACTCCATAACGTATGTCATTCATGGAAGCACAATCCAGTAGGCGCTGTTCATGTGGACCAAAGTTATGTGTGAACCAATCATGGGCAGGCATTGAGTGTTAGCAGGACACCCACCCCCACCTCACAGCAGTATGACCTGGCAAGAGGCCTTTCTTCTTCCACCTTTCTTCCAAACCTCGATTCCTATCCCCTGGGTACTTTCGGTTTCTACCACACAGACTTCACTGGAGAGATTGCCCAGTCAGGCAATCCTGAGCATCCTGAGACAGCAGCAGTTGTGTCCCACCCACAATAATCCCCCTGCCAAGCTGCTGGAGAACAAGGGATTCATTGGACAGCAGCGGGGGGGGGGGGGGGCAGAACATAAATATATGGGGGGAAGAAGGGAATACATAATGGAGCCTAAACCATATGAGCAAAGCAGCTTCTGTCTGTGTCTCTGTCCTAGGAAGTAGTAGCAGTAGTAGGGAAAAGTGAATGGTAAGGTGGGAATCCCAAAATGTGCCTCAATCAGGAAACAGTCAGAAAGACGCCCAAGAATTTCCACTGAGAGGCAACTCAAATGAAGGGGTGAAAAAGCAGGAGGCCTTTTATTAAGACCACAAGACTCACCCCCTACTTCCTACATACACTTTAGTCAAATTATACCCACTCAGCCACCCTGCAATTTAAGCGCTGAGGCAGCTGAAATCCTGTCATGTATGAGGAGGCAGTGACCAACTGCAAAGTTGTAAGCTATCAACAACAGTATCATTGGATGGAAGAATGTTTTTCACTGCTTTTTGTTTTTTAACTGCAACTGATTTTAGATGTTTCTAATTGTAATCATGTTTAGAATGTTTTAATCTGTTCCAGAATATTTATTTTTGTTTTAAATGGCACATCAGTGTGCTGCCCTGGTCTCCTTTGGGAGGAAGGGCAGGATATAAATTCAGTAAACAAACAAACAGGGCACAGCCGGCTAGGCCCCATTGTATCTGGAGCTGGAAGGAAGGAGATGGTGTCATTTCTATCACTTGAAGCAAGCAGTGTTGGTCTGGGTGTGATTAGCAAAGCGGTGTTTAGGGAAGGAAAGTTTCCAAAATCTCAAAGAAGCCCATTTCTGTTCCATAGTACATAAGTAATATACTTCAGTGGCCCTGCTGCAGTAGTTTGTGGGCTAAACATCAAAGACCTAATCTCTCAGGCTATTCTCCAAACCCTACTGCAAGGAGAATTGTGGAACAGCACATCCCTGACTTGAAAGGCAAAAGCTTTCTGCACGTGCTCAGGGATCTTTCTAAAGCTGATGTCTGAAATGGGTTTTCATGCTACAGTGGCAGGTGCAGAAATTCAGGATTTAATACCAAGGCCCAAACTGACTTCAGAGCACTGAAGCCCCAGCAGAGGTGGATTTAGGGGAGCACAACCGCAGGGGACGCCACAACTGTTATTTAGAATGGAGTGTGAAAAGGGTGCTGAGTTTTGGTGTTGTAAAGGGCTCCACTGAACTTTGAGACCCCTTTGTCTGGCATTGGCCCCAGAAATTGCTTGGCTGTATGGAGACATCTAGAAGACGCTATTTCACTCTTCCCTGAGAGGTTTGGCCGATGCTACTATAGGGCCTGCGTTTTCTAGCTTTTGTAATACTGTACCTGTTTATGTACAAGTGCATAGCAGCGAGGCCCAAACCCACAGCATGCCTGCTGCTGGCTGGACACCACACAATAATCAATCCAGATGGGGAGGAGAGGCAGATGCTAGCCTCTGTTGCAGAAGACAAGAGGTCAGCCCCCTCCCCTGACCAAAGAGTCAGAGATCACCCTCCATTCACAGGTGAGTCCCAGGGAAATATGCAGCCATCATGTGCTTGCTGGGTATACAAGTGCATGCTCATAGCCAGTCCCTGGCTCCAATTACACCCTGCTGCTGCTGCTGCTACTGAGAATCTCTCTCTGTTTATTATAAAGATATCTTAAAACAACAAGCGTAATAGGCTGCACATGCTGGCCACAGCTTTGGGGCAGCTGGGAGTATTTCCCAACATTCTCCACCTGGGCGGGGGGCGGTTTTTGCATTTATAGGCACAAGGAGGCTCCCATCGCCACAAAGCTGCAGGAGCCTTTCAGGATGGTAAAGTCATTTACCTGGAGGGGGCAAGGAAGAGGGCAAGACTCCGGAGCTGGCTAGCAATCAAAGGAAAGCCTCTTTTAATATCAGAGCGCCACCAGGGCAATCCCAATGGCTAAGGAAGACTGGGCTTCATGCACACCAGACATCGCACACCGCCGGATCCCCCATTCAGGCTGCCAGATGTGGAGATTTACTTTTGCATTCTCATTGTTTATGACAGATCAAGTCAAACAGAAACTTCCTTGCAAGTCAGCCTCTGTTTTCCCAGCTGCCAGGCATGTTTGCTCCTGCAGACACTTTCCTGCAAATACTTTGACTGCATTGGGTTGGGGGTGGGGGTGGGGCAGTGCTGGACAGCATCTGTGCCTGAGATTCACAAAAACATTCCTCTTTGGAGGCAGGGAAGGGAGATCAGAATCCTCCATCAGTGCAGAAGAGGAAGTTGTTAACTCTGCTGTTCCAGACAGAGTGTTCTGCCAAGCTACAGAGAGGGAATGTGAAATACAAAATATTTAAGACCCCTACACATTAAAAAGGCATGGAGGTGAAAAGCTGCAAGGAAGAGAAGCTGATGTGAGTGTTAAAATGAGTGTGGGTCAAATGCAAATTCATGAGACAAGCCCCCTGTGCAAGCTCTCTGGCTGTCAGTCTATGGCTGCAGCTCGTCCTCAGAGGAAAGGCCACCAGCACAAGGCAAGTTCACTATGACCCAGATTAGATCTTGCTTCTGCAATGCTCTCCTATGGCTCTCCTGGAAGAAAATGGCTTCCAGCCAGACACCTTCATAACTGAGCTCACTTCCTTGGTCAAGGCTTGGGATTAAATATTTTATTCTTCAGCTTTGTCCCATTATATGTTTTCACAACCCATTCTAAGCAGTTTTGCTACTGGAAACTGGGTCCAGTTACTTATTGACATCCTTTGGTACATAAAATGTGCAGCACAAGGCTTGTGAGTCTGGGTAGAGGGTAGACTTCACCTGTTTCAATCACACACAGAGAGATGCTTGTAGAGTTAGAAAAATATCAAAGTAGTTTATTGTAAGAAGTACATAACACGTCTTATAACAATAGAAAAGTTTCTAGGTCTAACCTAACTAATCTAGAGAAGACAACGGCAGTCGTTCTAGTGAGGGGGGCAATAATGACACACCCACCCATATTAAACAGATCCATGGGCTTCTGTGCCTTTACCTGCAACAAAGCAGCACACATCTAACTTGTTCTTCCACACCCCGCAGTTGGATAGCGTGAGGCAAGAAACCAAACAGCCTTCATAATCTCCTGCTGGACCAACGTGCAGCAGCGTTCGCTGGTGTCTCCTTAGTTTGAGACCTGCACAGGCTTTGGACAATGAATTAATTAGCTAATAATGAGTACCTGCTGGGCCCAGGGGAAAGATGCTGATCTGAAATGCCAATATTCTCTTTGGAAATAATTTAGCTGTCACTTACATAGATTGCTTTGGTGAGTGTCATACAACAGCCTGATGTGTAAAATCCATATGTCAGGAAGACTTCTCAACAGCTGCTGCTCTGCAAGTCTCTCTCTCTCTCTCTCTGGCTTTGCAAATCCAACTCTCACTAGCCTGATTCAGTGCAGTATCAGGAGGTGGGGAATGAGGGGGTTTATAGGTTTACATGCATGGGCTTTAATCCTGCTTCATTCTCCATAGTTTTAGGTTAGAACAACAGCTAACTGATTAACAGGTTATCTTGCTTTTCATACATCAACAGAGTCTTGATATCTTCAACACCTGGGGGTAGAGGGAGGCTTTGCAATTCAGGAGCACTGAAATGTAAGCAAACGAAGGCCGCATCCACACCATACATTTAAAGCACCACAATTCCACTTTAAACAGTTCTGGCTTCCCCCAAAGGATTATGGGAGTTGTAGTTTCTTAAGGGTACTGAGTACTGCGAGAGACCCCTTTTCCCCCTCACAGAGCTACAATTCCCAGAGTTCCCTGTGGAGAGGGATTGACTCTTAAACCACACTGGAGATGGTGAGAATTGTTAGAATGTGGCTCAAATGAACTGCACAGTGCGTACAGGTATATTTGACAGGGTTGCCAGATGCTTTGACTCCAAAATGTAAAGAGGGGAAATTGGGCCAGGAGGAGAAGCTGAGTCCTTGTTTGAATTCCAGAGGCACTTAATGGCAGAGCTGGTACAGACACCACCAGCCAGAGCAAGCGGCCTCAGCCTGCCAGAGCCTGAAGTTTTTGGAAGAGCCACAAAGCAGCAGCAGCTGCCGGCACAGGCAAGAGAGGCTCTTCACCTCAGCAGACCTTCTTGCTGGAGCCTCATCCCCTAAATTGTGCCTTCTCTCTTTTAACAGCTGTGGGACTGTTTTTTCCAAGGCCACAAGCCAAACGCCTCCGAGTCCCAAATTAGTTAGAAGTTCTCTCATTTCCCACATTCCATCTCTCTCCAAGCACATTTGCTGTTCTAATAATAATAATACTACATTGTAATGCCCTGTTTTAATGAGTTTCTTCTCCTTTTTTTTAACATACAAATATCCTGTTTCAAAATCCAGATGCAGAATCAGATTTTTAAAAAATCTGTCATAAAAATAAACAATGTTATTTCTGCATCTGATGCTCTCGGCTATGGAAGTTCAGGCCACACTCAAAGAGTTTCAGTCTCTAAGACACCACAGGAGAGGAGGAGACTTAGAGCAAATTACTGGCTAATGGATTCACAGACGCTCCCAAGTCTTCCACAGTACAAATCACTTTTGAAGGAGGTGAGCACAAAGCTGGCTTCTACTGCAGCACTCTGTTGACCCACCAAAGGTCTTGGGACTTCACTGTACTGAAACAACAGCACCAAACTTTTACCACTGAAGATGCGGGCAGAACTTCTGCAATGCCACAGAGAACGGGCTCTTCTGGACAGCCTGTTTCTTCAGCATTCATCCTGATTTGGTGGCGCAAAGCTGACATAATGGTTTGAACATTTCTTCTGATATGTTTATGGGGTGGTTATACAACGAAGATATTATTGCATTCATCCTGATGCACTTGAAGAGTGTTTACACCTCCTCCTGTGATTTTTTTTTTTAAATAAAAAATATATCCTGCCCATCTGGCTGGGTTTCCCCAGCTGCTCTGGGCGGCTTGCAACATATATAAAAGCACAACAAAACATCAAACATTAAAAAACAAAGTACCCTATACAAGCAACAAACAAACCAATAAATCATTAGAAATCAATAATAACGACAACAGCAACAACAATAACAATAAAAAGTTTACAGTTATACCCAAATTGAAATAACCGCCAACCCCAACTAAACATTTAACCACCAACCCAACAAAACAAAACAGAGGAACCAAAATTAGAACCTTTTAAAACATTTTAGCCAGTTGCCCCAACCCAAGAGTTGTTCCATTCATTCATCCCACAAATCTCGGTACATTTCTCCTGCAACTTTCCTAACCACAAAAAGTCCTTTTAAAAAAAGGAGGGGGGATCTGTTGTGCACTTCAATCTACAGTGGTACCTTGGGTTACAGACGCTTCAGGTTACATATGCTTCAGGTTACAGATTCCGCTAACCCAGAAATAGTACCTTGGGTTAAGAACTTTGCTTCAGGATGAGAACAGAAATCGTGTGGCTGTGGTGCGGCGGCAGCGGGAGGCCCCATTAGATATAGTGGTGCTTCAGGTTAAGAACAATTTCAGGTTAAGAATGGACCTCCGGAACAAATTAAGTTCTCAACCAGAGGTACCACTGTACTAGAAGTGTGCAGATCTAAACTTCCAGAATGTGACTGAATGTCTCCTGCAAAATAAGGACAGTTTTGCAGAGCCCAAGAGGCCAATGGCTGGTGTGGTGTCTTCCCACGAAAGAAAAGCATAAGAGGCTTTGGGCTTTTCAGTTCTCTTGGTGTGAGAGGGGGTCCAGCAACCAGGCCCATCCTCTCTTCCCTTGGAGGGCAGGCTTCTGTGCCACACACCTTACCATATCCAGATGAAATCTGCCACCCTCTGCACACACACTGGTTCACTCCCAGGGGTGCCCTTAGGAAGGGCTGCTTGGCCTGGGAGCCCACGAGGGCTGTCTTAATGAAACAGCACCAAACCCCAGGCTCCCACCCCTGCCCTCCTGCTTTTTAATCGAAGCCTTCCACAAGATGGAACTAATTATCGCCATCTGCTGCCTGCTCCATACTTATATTTCCTCTCTAGCAGCTCATTCTTCAAAAACTCGGTAGCTTCCTCCCTTTACATTTGTAAATGCTGTTGACTATGGATAAAATCCATGTTTACTTTGTATTCGGGGCCTGTTTTAATCGTCTACAGATGTCCTGCTCTCTTTTGCTTTGCTTGGCACTCAACCTCAGAGGGAAATAAAAGAAAAATCTTTATTTTACATTTAAATTGTAGATTGCTGCAGACTAAATAAAATGCCAAATTGTTATTGGAAACAACACAGCCGCTGCAATAACTGGAGTTGACATTTGCTTTTTATACAATTATAATTTTGTTTTCTGGCATTGTTTAACGCAAAATGGTTTCCACATTTCTCATCCCTTCTCCAAAATGATTTGCAATGAGGCCACAGACATTTGAAATTTATTTTTATTTAATACTTTCCTATGAGTTTATGAAATACAGGGATTATTATGCTATATACAGTAGATAGGTTTTTGAATGCATACCATCCCCCTGGACTCATATTTCAATACACATTATCCTCCTGAACCCATTTGTAAATGCCCCTTATTCCGACAGACCTCTCCATAAATATGCAATGTCTCCATGGACTGATTTGGCTGTACAATCCTTTTTATCTCTGGTTTCTTTCATATTTATGGTCACCTTTGATGTCCAATATGCACACTCTCCTCGTCCTCTGGTTTTTATTTATCCACCACTAGTGTCCACTTGCAGCCTCCATCAGTGGCAAGGCAAGGCAAGACTGTCCCCCAGATCCTAGCCTGTTTCCCAGATCATAGTAAAACAGGAATGTGCACAGACAGAGGGGCTCAGATACCTGCCCGCTCCACGGAACTCTCACTACCCAATTGCTACTATTACCTGCTCAAGTGACACCCAACAATTTACTGCCAGAGCAAGTGCCAATTTTGCTTTTAGTTATCACTGCCAGGGACCAAACTGTGAACCTTTAAAAACCACCCCACACAACCTGTCCTACCATCTTTATGCTGCATATCACTGAACATCCCAACCAAGGTTCATAGCTGTCAACGTTTCCCTTTTTTTAAGGGAAATTCCCTTATTCCGAATAGGATTCCTCACAAGAAAAGGGAAAAGTTGACAGCTATGCCAAGGTTGTCCTTCATAGGGTTATTTATTTTTCACTTCAATTCTGTTTTTAAACCAAGAGAAAATTCCTGATTATCATTTTCTGACCTAAAATCACTTCCCAAACTTGCTTAGCAAAAATTACTGGAAAGAAGCAGTGTGTTATTACTGAGCTCAGCTTCGGCCACAGACAGCTACTTCCGTGGCAGAATGTGGCCCCATCTGACCAATATAGAGACATAATCAGGATTGTTACGTAAAATACAGCAACATTACCATATTGGCCTGAATATAACCCACAATCCCCCCCCCCAAAAAAAAATATTCCGACTGTGAAAAGTTAAAGTGTGGCTTAAATTCGCGACCTTACAAAATGGGCTTTTACGATATTGCTGCTGAAACAGACATAGGATAAAACAGAACGGGAGTGAGTGCCTGCGGAATTTTAAGGTAGCGGCTTATATTCTGTTATTGTCTCTCTTTTTTTCCTCTCCCCCCCTCCTTGAATTTTAAAGGTGTGGTTTATATTCGGGTGCAGCTTATATTCGGGCCAATACGGTATATGCATTTGGTATATGCACTGTTCCAAACCCTTCCCTTAACATTAGTCCTTTGCTTCCTCTTTCCCATCATGCAAAAGAAAACTTCAGCTGTGAATGATCATGCAATCAAAAATTGCTTCACAACTCTCAACACTCACCTTTGAAGCCATTTTATTAGTAAGAGCCTGGAGCCACGAATCCCACCTCCAGAGCAGGCCCCATTCGTTGTGATGGCTATGTAGTGCCCCCAGTTCCAGAGGCGGAATGGGGGGACCAGGAGGGGGGTGGGGTCTTATACTCAGATCCTTCTTCCACTACATATTGAGGCATCTGGTTGGCTGCTGTGAGAACATGATGCTGAACTACATGGGCCTTTAGTCTAAACCAGAAGCTGGGCTCCTCTAATGTTCTATGCTCAGAGAGGATTCATGAGGACTACCCTCTTGGAGAGGCTCTCTCCTCTCTCCATCAGTGCCCAAATCCAAGTATTTGGGTACAACTCATCTCCTACTGATGTCAAAGCAGCCCTCCCTACTCCTTGGAACCTGAGGTTGATTTCCCTTCTCCAGTCCCCTCCCGCAACTTGCTCAGTAATGCAAATATAAAATCTTCACTGTCCAGAGTGCTCACTCAAACTACAAATGTCCCACTAGCAACTAGCATGTCCAAGCACACAAACATTGTTTTTCAGGCCTCCTTTGACTGTTCTGTGAAGCTAAACAATGCATCAACTATTGAATATATTTAATAACAAATAATTTTAAAAATAAGCATGGTAATTTGCACTTGGACAGAACTGGCTTGGCTCACCCTATCCATTGAGATATTGCTCCTTTACTGTTCTGACTGATGAAAAGTTCCATGCAATCCAATATATTGCACAAACAGATTGTATGTTTCTATGCACTCAGGAAAGCTGTGCTATTAAGCTAAGGGAAAAATACTGTGATTCCATTAAAGGTACTCTGTGAGGAAAGACAGGAGCCCTGAGCAGAAATAACTCCAGACTATACATGAGAGAGAGAAGTATCTTAAAGTATAATAGAATGTAAACCAGGTTGGAAAGAACCACAGTGATATTTTACATCACAGGTGAATACTGGTCTGAATTAACAGCTCATTAAGCAAAAATATTTGCAAGCCTGGATCTAAAAGGAAAATCTCATTGATTGTCATATATAATTTCCAGTCTGTGGATAAATCTGAAAAAATGTCAGCCAGCCAGGCTCTTACCATGCACCAAACAAACAGGTGTCTATTGGCCTCCTGACCTGTGACATCAGCCACACAATAAAAACCCCTCCATTTACAGAGCAAGCCATTTGGTCCTGGTCTATGGCATAATACCTGCTTCATAAAATGCGGAAACATTTATAACAAATGCCTTGTTAAATCCCGGGAGGAACGGAGTCTTACGATGTGAAGTATTCCCTCCAGAAATCTTGTAAATCATAGAAAAGTTTAACATATCCTGGGACAGGTCTGACAATCTGTTTGTGGTTTCCAGTTCATTTTCAAACATTAGATCTGGTCAAGCCACAAATAGCAAAAGGATCCCTTGACATTTTCCATGCCAAAAGTTTGTTTAAATCTTGCTAGAGGAACGGGTTTACATGCCAGGCAAATCTGGTTTCTAAAAATCAATTAATGTTCTAGTTTTTCAAAAATTCCATTTACTCTGTTGTTTTGTTTTCCTCATAACCTTTTAAGAGCTTTTAAGAAACAAATGGCTGGGCTGGGCCAGCCCTCCTTCCCCGACTCTGGACATTCCCTTGCAAGGTTTTGAAGGCTGAGTCACCATGAATGCTTTCTCCTTTTATTTCTCAATAGTCTGGAATTTTTCAATATCATCAAGAATTTATATGGCTTTGGAATCTTGGGGTGAGGGAGAGAGATAATGGGATTAAGCCATTTACATCCCAATTCTAAACATTTGCTCTGCCAGGCATCTCTGCCTGCAGCCACAGTGTGACACTGGGAAGGTCCTTGGCTCAGAAGAAGAGCATCTGCTTTGCATAACAGAAGGTGTCCCAAATTCAATCCCAGATGGCATCTCCAAGTAGGGCAGGAAGGGCCTCCTTGCTTGAAACCATGGGGACTCATCACTGCCAATCAGTGGAGACAATATTAAGCTAGATGGAACAAGGTTCTGGCTGGATGTAAAGCAGTTTCCTATGTTAAAAAATCCCTAAGGCAAGCAGACACTAATGCAACCCACTCCAGAAGTTTGCGTGCTGGGCAGCAGCAACAGGCATATCTTCCTGATCAGAATGAGTGCCCCGTTCCCTGGAGCTTAGCAGGGAAGGGAGCTTTAGGCAGGGGCCTTAGGGCAGGACATCCAGTGGATATCATTTGTGGGCATCTCCCTCTTGTGTCCTGTCCACTCATCATGTCAGAGGCCAGTGAACAAAGTATGGGGGAAAGTGGGTGAGATATTAATTGCACTTAGAAGTCCCCAATCCTGAGTCATCCATCCTGAGGGGGCTGCCACAAAACAAAGGGGGTGGCCCCCTCTCCCCACTCCACCCTACCTGGATTAGGTAAGCTGTTCTCATTTGGGCAAACCCCCCAGAATGCAGGCCCCACCAGCTGGGCCTTCGAATGCCATACCTGTGAGTAAACACAGTGAGTTGACGTTATTAGCACCAGGATGACCGATGGTAGGGGATATGTCATGTGCTTAAAAACATTGGTACACTTCTTCATACTTGTCGGGAGAATCACGCCCTTGCTGCAGTCAGGAAGCCACCCCAACTTGTTGTTCAGTAGACAGAGCTGGAAGGTGGCATTTGTCAAGGCTGCAGAGGAGCAGCCTGGGAGGCAGCAAGTGATGCTTTGCAACCCGGCTCCTTCTGTCCAGATGGAGAGACCACAGCTTACTCTTTCCTTCCTTTGTGAAACAGAGAGTCACTTTTGAAAGTGATTGGATTACCAAATTAATTCAAGCTAGTCCCAGATAACCTTCAGCAGCATTCAAAAGACATTCACCAAAGATGCGCTTTGGGGCTGGCGATAAGATTTCCCTTCACTGTCTGGCTGCTTCTGCCACCGGAGCGCAGCCGTGTCTTTGTGATCTCAATCACATCTTATTCACAGAGCGGCTGGTGGGACCTGCCGCTTCCGACATTATAGCTGTGTGTGTGTGTGCGTGTGTGCAGATTATTAAAATGAAACTGCATTTGCCTCTCTGGACAGCATTTCTCTTGCAGGCCCCTTCGGCTGAAACTCACCGTGGGTTTCCTTTATCAAATTAATATGGCAGGCACATTAAATGTCAAAAAAGTAACATTAGGCTAACGTTGCCACTTAGATCTCACTTACACTATGGCAAAGAAATAAAAAAGTTGAAGTTGTTGTTCTAGATTAGAGCAAAGGGGAAAGTGTAAAATGTCAAAACAGAAGAAGGGCTGGGGTGGAGCTTGCTCCCAGTAATGTCAGACACTCTTTGCTAATGCTCTACAGCCGCTCCTGATCGTATCAGCGCTCCTGTGATTTCGCCTGCAATAAAAGGAGATCTATTATAGAGAAAGCAAATGAAAACTTTAAATGAGGCTTTTGAAAATGGGGTCCAACTTTTGTCCCAGCTGGCTAAACTCATGGATCAGAATGGAGACCTCCGGATGGAACTTTATAACCTCAAAAATTGCAGGCAGAATCTGTGAGTGAGGGGAATTCTGGAAGCCACAGGGCCGGGCGGGGCGGGTGGGGGGGGGGACTTGTTGGATATGGGGCCAAGATGCGTTCCCAAATTTGAGAATGAATGATACAAATGCAGAATGAGTCCACAGAGCCCTTGACCACAAGTGCTCCAACCCATCCAAGCCTAGAGATATTGTGTCATTTGAATGCTTTACACTACAGTAAAGGATGAAATGGCACGGGTGACTTGCAGCACCCAACATCTTCCCTGCCATGGATCCTCTGTAATGCTTCTTCAAGATTTGAGCACACACACCCTTTGCAGGAGGCAGATCCTGAGATTGCCTACTCTGAAGCGACAGGAAGCCAAGGTGCCAAATAAATGGGGGTCCGCCTTTCACCTTATGGTAGAGCAGATGGAATCCAACATATAACTGCAAGGATGCAGTCCAAATTCTGCAGTGGCGTAGCGTGGGTTGTCAGCACCCGGGGCAAGGCAAGTAATTTGCGCCCCCTAACCCGTGGATTTTAGTAGGGGCAGAGAGCTGCGAGTGCGAGCGGCCCCACCCCCTGATGTTGCGCCCGGTGCGGCCGGGCCCCCCTGCACCCCCCATGCTACGCCACTGAAATTCTGGCTCTGCTCAATGCTGCATCTCCATAGATGGAGGAGGGCCTTGAAGAGGACTTTGAAGAAATGCTGCGACAAAACTGGATGAACTGGACAACAGGATAAAGCAGATAGGCCCCTAAGAAGAGACAATGTTTTTCTAAATCTGACCAGGTCACAAGCTGAACAAAGAAAACACAGAGCACATTAGCTTTTATCCACACTTACCTTTTGCCCCAGTCTTTAAAGCTGAAGTGCAATAAATGGCAATTCTGGTTTTCTGCAAGTTGCCGTTTGCTCTGATTCAGCAGTAAAGAGCGGGTTTTCATGGGGAAAACTCCCGGGCAAGAAAAAGGGTGCTTGGACACAGACCTTTAAAGCACAGACTGCACCTAGAAACCATGGAGGAAAGATAAGTGTGGAAAAATTCTTATTTATTCTTTATTCTTTACTTTTTCTTAGTTACTTGTGTGAGAGAGACAAGCAGGGCAGAGGTAAAAGTAAAGGGGAGACCCTGGCTCCAACTCCCAATGGTCACAAAATGCCGCTGCTTCACCTCCTTCTCCTTGCATGGTCTTTGTGCACCACAGAAGTGCAGAAGCATCAGGGCTGAGATGGGCAGCAGTTGGAGCAGCTGTTACAAGCGCAGGAGGAGAGCCTGTTTCCCAAGCTTAGGGCCACAAGGGGAAGACACTGAGAGGCCTGCATAAGATCCAACTTTCAGTGGCAGAACAGGATGGGGGTGAAAGCTGGGCAAGGAGAGAACATGCCAAGTCAGACACATTGAGTCCATCTAGCCCAGAATTGTCTACACTGACCAGCAGCTGTTCTCTGGGGTTTCAAGCAGGGAAAGCTGACTGAAGATCTCCCCTCTGGGTGACCTTGGGCAAGTTGCCACTTCCCAGACTCACTACTGTTTAATCTGTATGCTATTTGCACAGCACCTTGTAAAGCAAAAGTTCCGCAGGAGTGGTTAAAATAATAGCATGAATGTGTTGCAGCTGCCAAGTCCTGGTTGCCAAAGGTCACAGTGGATTATTTTCCGTGCTTCTAAACTACTCTGCTGTTCTGAGCTACTTGCCTCAAACCAAAGTGTTGGGCCCCACAGCAGTGGCCTCAAAAGTGGCCCATGTTATTAATGACTCTGGAAGACATGCCAGGCACACCCCCCCACACACACACATATGCTCTGGTGGGTTGAGCCAAAGAAGGGATAATTCCTTCACCTTTCCACAGTAGGAACATAAGAAACCACCCAGTACAGAGTCAGAGCCTTGATCTATCTAGATCAGGATTATCTATGCTGACTGGCAATAGCACCTGTCCAATATTTTGGGCAGGTGTCTCTCTGAGCCCTACCTGGAGATGCCACTACCACTGGTAAAAGTAAATTACCCATAGATGGTTAAGTCCAGTCAAAGGTGACTATGGGGTGCGGTGCTCATCTTGCTTTCAGGCCAAGAGAGCTGGCGTTTGTCCACAGACAGCTTTCTGGGTCATGTGGCCAGCATGACTAAACCGCTTCTGGTGCAACAGAACACTGTGATGGAAGCCAGAGCACATAGAAACACTGTTTACCTTCCCGCCGCAGTGGTACCTATTCATCTACTTGCACTGGCGTGCTTTCGAACTGCTAGGTGGGCAGGAGCTGGGGCAGAGCAACGGGAGCTCACTCCATCATGGGGATTCGAACCGCCAACCTTATGATTGGCAAGCCCAAGAGGCTCAGTGGTTTAGGCCACAGCACCACCTGCGTCCCATGCTCTGCCACTGAGCTATGGCTCATCCAGGATAAAGACACAATGGGTTCTGATTGCACTAAGAAGCCAGTTGCCCATCGATTGCATGGGCATGGCTTGAGCCTCAAAATCCTCCAGGCACAGGCCCATGGCATAAGTTTCCATTGAACTTGCAAAGTGTGGCGAGAGCCACACTGTCAGGGCCTGGTACAAAGGTCTATGCTCTGTCCTCCTAGGCGACCCCTTCACAATGCTCCTGTAAGCAAGGGGCAATCAAAAGCTTAGTGTGCACTGTATAAATAATAAAATTAGTATTAGTAGTGCAAATGGAGTCCAGTGTGTTCAGTCCTCTCCAAAGAAAACGTTTCCTGTTAAGATGGTCCCTTCTAAAAAAAATCCCCTAAACACCAGAAACTTATCATTACATTAAAATACAACAACCCCAGAAATATTTACAAAAGTTTCTTTAAACAAAAACAGATTTTCTTTCTGAAAAGCCTCCATCCTGACACAAAATGAACATGCTGGCTGTTTCATTCACAACTTTGCATTCTTTTTGGTTTTTATGCACAGGTTATTTCAACATTCATTCCTCTAACAAGCACTGAATATCTAATTAAAGATGCTGCATCTTCAAGCCTTCATTATTGTCTAGAGGTTTGTTTCACTTCCAAGAAAACTTATTAGGGCCCCTCTATTAATGTAATTTAATTGTGGGGGGCAGGGGGAGCATTTGTTTTTCATTTCAAAAATAGGTGGTTTTGAAATTCTGGCCTGTCAACATCACTTAAAACATCCCTGTTCCGTGCCTCGGTGTAATACATTAAATCAGCATTTTAATTGTGCCCTGGCCTTGCGGTTCCTGGCAGTACAATAAGTTCTTCTGTGAAAGCACATCTCTAAAAGTCCTACTGAGTGATTAATTACAAGTCTGGAAGATATAAATATGCCGTTCAGTACGGACAGTATGGACTGTTGGAAGCGATGGTCTGTTATGCCCTGGAGAGCTCCTTTACTTAGCAGACATCGTTTTAATTCAAACAAGATTCCAGCTTTGCTGGTCTCCTCCAACAGCAAGACTGGCCTCCATTAGCCTCCTTCATTAGCACCACATACAAACCTCCAGAATCACTTAGCTGTTCCTACAGAATTCCATCAGCTTCCTGTAAGGCTGCAAACACACAATACACTTAAGGCACATTTAAAGCACATGGCTCCCTGCAGAGAAGCCTGGAAACTGTAGTTCACACACCCCACAGAGCTACAATTCCCAGCACCCTTAACAAACTACATTTCTCAGGATTCTTTGGGAATATGTCCTATGCTTTAAAATAATGTATGGTGCGTATGCATAGAGGGAGAAGAAAAAGCAGGAGAATTTTGTCAGCATGTTACTCAACGGACAGTGGCAGGTGGATTTGATGTTGTCGCTGGCTGCTTCATTCAGAAACTGCTGTTGAAATGTCCCTCCAGTCCAAAAATGTGTTGCCAAGTGACAGGGCAGGAGGTGGAGAGAAAGAATCTATGACCAGAACAACCTGCCCCTTCAGTACATGGAACCAGCTGAACAGGAATTTGCTTCCTTACTAATACAAAACAATAGTGTATAATTTGTGCTGTTCTTGTAATGCCAAGATCTACAGCACTACCCTTAGCCTCTTTATTTGGCCCTCGGAAGCAGAAACAGAAGGATCTGTCAATTTCAGTTCTCAGTTGCTCCATTTTTCCAATTTGATTCTCCACATTTCCGTAGCAATTTGTGAATATCTTTTTAAAAATGCTCTTGAAAGTTCTTTAGCAGTTTAGTGTTAATTTTTCCCCATAAATACATTTTTATGTAGTTTTAACTAATTTTGTAAGCAAATTCTCCTAACATAATGCAGGCTTGTAAGTTATTTTCTTGAATATATTCATTTTTATGGACACTTTCTTCTAATCTGCCTTTTTGTAAACCCTGGTTGGAGAACTGCATTGCAAAATTCGGATAAGTGTGACTTCTGAAGGATGGCTGGTTTTGGTTTTCATATTTTGGGGAAAGTACAAACATGATGAATTCAGCTTTGAATGTGAATGGAATCAAATTTCTCTCCCATCCCAGCTCAGGAGTCTCTGTAGACTACAGCCCTCATTGGCTCTGCTTTGTACCCTCTTTGAGTGATTCTGCCTGGCTGGAATGTGTCCTTGAACTCTGATAATGGCTCTTGCTTGGATGGATGGATGGATGGATGGATGGATGGAGGATAGAGAACAGTGTGTGTTGAAACCATTATATAGTACAAAGGGAAATTCAAGTTAATTGTTCCACCCACTTTTGCTTCTGTCCCTGCCCACCAATGACATGTCCCCCTTGGAAAGTTGTTCAGAAGGGAACATGGCGCTCAGCCTGAAAATGGTTCCCACCCCTACAGTAAACATTAGTGTGACTTGGTATAAGGCAGCTTCCTATAATGAAACACATTTTATTTCTGGATCTTCGGTGGGCATTTTACTAATGGGCACCCAGCGAAAAAATTCTTTAGACAGTTTTTCTCCAAAAGAAGGAAGTCAGCCTTTGGCAAAATAATTCTGCTAGCATTTGAGTTTACTTTTCTTTGTGGATGTGTGGAGGGGCAGCACATGCTCCCAGAGCCATTCCCATCCTCATTTCCTCCCTCTCTGCAAGGGAAGTATCCTGAGGTTAGGCAGATGAAAGCTCTCATTTCTTTCCATTTTCCTCATCATGTCTGTGTTTTAAAGGCTGATGGCAAAGGCAACCTATAATAACCCTTGATGAAGCACAGACTGCAAACGTATGAAAACAAAGCAAGCATGTTGTAATTATTAATTTTTAAAGTTGGGTGAGGCAAAAGAGAGAGAGAAATCTACATGCTGTTGTCTCATTTGTCCAACATAAGGGGCCGGCAACTGGTTGGAATGGGTGTATGTGTATGCCACCTTACCCTTTGCCTTTTTAGTGTAAATAATCACATTTGGGCCGGGGGGCTGAACTCTTCTTCCGGTGGCCGTATATTTCTTTTTTTTAATGCTATGTATTTTTAAAAAATATTTATTAATATTAACAACACAATATAACAATACGCCAAAACAAGAAAGAAACAATTTCAAATCTTACAGATTAAAACACAAAACTAAAAATGAAAGAAAAGAAAAAAGAAAAGAAACAAAGATAAGACAAAAAAGAAAAACAAACATATTCCCAACACCATATTCATTGTTACATAACCAAAGTTGATAAATCAAAGACTTTCACTGATCTCACAACACTTCATTTCAGTCTCGTTATATCTTTCTGTATTTCCTTATTATCTCAATCCATATATATATATATATATATATATATATATATATATATATGTGTGTGTGTGTGTGAGTGTGTGTGTGTATTCCTTCCCCTTTCTAAACTCAACCAGATTTTTACCCTTGAATCTTGTTTTTTGAAGTATTCATTCAAACAGTCCCATTCCTTCTTCACTAAGCTTTTTGGTTTTTGTCTTATTATGTCCGTCAGTTTGGCTAACTCCACATATTCACAAAGTTTACATAGCCATTCTTCCCTGGTAGGTATTTGTTTCCCTTTCCAGTACTTAGCTACCAGGATTTTTGCCGCTGATGTCGCATATAAGAATATTTTAACTTTATCTTTTGGAATGTCATCGTTTAATATTCCTAATAGGAATGCCTCTGGACTTTTACTATAAGTAATTCTTAGTATTTTCTTTATCTTTTCATGGATCATGCCCCAAAATTTCCCAGTCTCCGGGCATGTCCTCGGTAGCCAGATATTTCACATTCCTTGACCATCAGTGGTAGGATTTGTTGGCTGAATCACCTGCCTGTCAGATAAGCCAGCCCAGCCCTTTCGTAGAATTGTCTACATGCTCTGGAAGCCATCTTCATCTGTTTTCTGTGCAGCAGAGTATTTTGTGATCCTCCTCCACCCCCACACATACCCCTGTCTACTTTACTGAAACCTATAGGCTCAGGCGGACTGGACTGGCCAAGACAGGCGGCAAGGCTGCTCACTCAATCCTGTGCTGAGGGAGGGGGCAGGATTGTCCCCAGGGCAGGCCCAAATTATTTCACTGCCTCTGGCCGAGGGCAATGTGGTATATTCATCCCTCCATTCCAAGGACAGAACCTAACTGGGCTTGCAGTTGGCGAGAAGAGAGTGTTCATCGTCATCACACCTTAGTGAAGCAGGCTGGTTTTTGGGGTGCAGGACCGGCTAGGTGACATACACAGGGCTCTGTCGTCAAATAGAGGGAAATGGCTGGTTCCCTCCATTGTCCTGCCATCAGAGGCACTTATCTCTCCTCTGGCTAAGGAGAGGGCCGGCCGCAAGTGTCCAACAAACCACATCCTGGGACATCCTTGGAAGCTGAGGGAAGCATTTCTACCTCCTCAGTCCGAGATGTGGGAAGTGTCCTCCTTGCTTGGTTTGGAAAATTGATAGACTGTAGGTACATCATTATGGAACCTGGCTTGTATATTATATAAGCAGCAGCATTTATGTATCCTATTTTATTTTAATGTGCATGTACACACACAGAGATCCCTGAGAAATTACTTTTTTTATTATCCACCTTTTATAACACCACCCTAACCCCGTAATAGTAGTTTAAACTCACAACCCATTTCAAACACAATTACTAAAAAAAGGAGGGAAAGCCTGACCATAACCACCACTCCTCTGCAAAATCAAAACGTAAAAGAATGCTGGATTCCACCCACAATTGGGGCTGCTTGTTTATAACAATGTAGGCTCATTATTAATATGAATTGGGGGAGAAGAAAGATCAAAGCTAATGTTTATTCCTGGTGGCATGTGAGCTGAAGGACATTCCCAGACATTTGAATACACACACACACACACACAAGCTCTTTTCCTCATGTTTCCTTTGGGGGGAAATCTGTTTAGTGAATTCCTCTCCCGGCTCTGGCTTTATGAACCAGGTTTGTCTCTCTTCCATCTGCAAATGGCCAGCTGAGCTGCTGGGGGAGCCTCCAAGTTGGCTGTGATTTCATTCACTCAGGCGCAGCTAAGCATCTTAACAACCAAGCAGGGAAAATGAGTAACAAAAGGGCAGCCAGTCTATGGCCATTGTGCAGCAGCAAACTCCACTCCTTTGCTGCATAAGGAAACATTTAATCTTCAAACAGGTGACCACTTTGTCAATTATTACTTTTCACATGGCGGGGAAGCTAGAGAGTTGGGGTTAGCATCAAAAAAATGTGTGAGATCTGAGCGAAAAACTAAGGATATCCCACCCTTTATATGGTTTAAGATTTCTTTCCATACCACTGGAGCCATCTGTATCTGCAATTACGAGGGAAAACAATAGGGATTTGCAATAAATCTTGCCTAAAGCTGCAAATTGTTCTGGTGCTTACAAGCAGGGATTATGAATAGCTTGTTTGTTTCTGGGCAGAGATACCAAGTCAAGAGTAAGGATTGTGGGTGGCCGCAAAGGCACCGATGCCGACATGGCAAACTGACTTCCCTCAGAGAGGTGCATTAGCCTCTATTGGTTACAGTTGAGCGCGACTCACATTCCGGGGCCACACAGCATCCCTTGTGGGAGTGCTACAATATCCTTCCCACGTCCCTTTGCTATGCCTATCAGCAAGCCGATGCCAGGAGATTAGGTCCATAGCAGTCAATCGTTCCATATAAACATCCTCTTTGCCGCAAATTTTTGCCACTCCCGTTCCACCCCAGTCTGTCTTAGCGTGACTAATGACATCCACCAGAGAACCGCAGCTTGAGCCACGGCGCTGTAGCAATCATGTAGCTCTGTGCATGCATTTTAATTTCATGCTCTGTTGGGGGGGGGTGGAGAGAAGAGGGAGTGGGGAATCACCACCAGGCTTAAACAAAAATTGAGTCTTTATCATGTGTTGTTTTACACGCCTTTTTTTTTAAAAAAAAAAAAGCTTCCCAGCTGCGTAACGTGCTTCTCGAAAGGTACCTCAACTGAAGCTGCTGCTACCTGGAGAGGAGGCTATAGAAAGGAGATTTGATCAGAACCTGATTGGAGTCTTCTGGATTAAAAGCAACAACAGCCTGAAAATAAGTACTGTGTACACACATACACACACATATGATAACCCTGGGAAATCTGAAGCATACCAATAGTTTCAGCAGATGGCTGCTCTGATCAGCCTCCCTGGTTCTCCTTGCAGCGTGGTCTGGCCTGACAGCACCCGCCACCCCATCACAATCTCCGTGGGAGAATTGCTACCGGCAGATCACACACCTGGGCAGTTTTGAACACAAGCAGCAACTGATGTCCTTCCAAGAATAAGGAAATGGGGGAAGAGCAAGTGACACCATGAAGGTGATCTGGTTGAGGCAACTGGGCTGGTCTCCTCAGATGTGTTATACAAACACTGCTTTCCTTATCCCTGACATTTGCCTTCAGAAGGCAACATAAAAGAAGAACATAAAAGGCTTCAAACTGTGTCATAAACCAGGAATTCCCAAACTGTGGTCTGTGGACCACAAGTGGTCTGTGAGCTTCATTCAGGCGATCCATGGCGTGTCTGTGGATTTGTGGTTGAAGAAAGGAGGCAGCACATCCGTCACACGGAATATCCATAATTGTATTTTTATTGCTCCGTTTTATTTCTTATATTGTATTTTACTGTGTTACAGATTGAATTCTATGGAATTACAACTGCTGCAGCAGGCGGGAACATCGTTAAGTGGTATGGCAAGACCTTCAGCAATTTTCTCCCCACGGTGGGGGGAATATTTGGGAACCCCTGTGGTAGACTCTCTCCCACACTGTGCAGGTGGCTTTAAAGGAGGAGTAGATAAATTCATGGAGAATGAGACTATCAGCAGCTACAAGTCATGATGGCTATGTTCAACCTCTGTCACAGGCAGTAGGTGTCTGAATGCCAGTTGCTGGGGAGAATGCAATTGTACTCATGTCCAGTGGGCTTCCTGATGGGACATTTTTTGTGTACAAACAGGGACAACCCAGTCAGATGGGCAGGGTATAAGTAATATTATTATTATTATTATTATTATTATTATTATTAAACTAGATAGGGCCCCTTGGCCTGATCCCTCTGCAGCTGGGCTCTTCTTACGAACATCGTCTGCGAATGCTAATGCTGAGAGAAAGGGGTGGGAAAATAATTGGTTCCATCACACGGAAGATGAAGTGAGCTTGTTTTCTACTGCTTCAATGGATTCAAATTACAAGAAAGGAGATTCCAACGAAACATGAGGAAGACCTTTCTGAGGGCAAAAGCTGTTTGGCAGTGCAGCAGACCACCTCAAATGTGGCAGACTCTCCTTCATGAAGGTTTTTAAAGAGGTTGGATGGCCGTGTGTCAGGGATTATTCAGCTTTGGTTCCTGCATGGCCATGCAAGGGGTTGAACTAAATGACCCTTAGGAGTCCTTCCAGGACTACAACCCAGACAGCCTTGGGAGCCCTTTTGAACTACAACCCAGCCAGCATGGCCAATGGCCAGGAAGGGTAGAAGCTGCAATCCAACAATATCTGGAGGGCACCAGGTCAGCCCTTCCCCTGCATTGACACACCAGTCAGTGTAGGTCTGACAGTTGCAGCACACAAGGTAGCACTAAAGAACAAAGAGAGAAAGCATGCCATCTCCTTGTTCATGCCTGAGAACAAGGCCCTGGACATGAGCCATTTCAGAAGGTGCAGATTAAGACATCTCCCTCACTCCTTGGCATGTGCAGGGAGCAGAGCGCATATTTGGCAGTGCTGTAGCAATTCCCCAGGCTCCTTGCTGGCTCCCAGCCTCACTCCAAGATTGGGCTGGTGTAGACCAGGCCCTGCCTCTGTCCAGTGGAGGAACACACCTGACCCCTCACTCAGGCGCTCCTGCTCCTGATGAAAGACCCAAAATAAGTTTTTATGACCATGTGGTTGCCGCTGCTGTCGCCTTTCCCTTCCCTGAGGATTCTGAGAAGGAAGCAAAGGCCATTTTCTTTGCTTTATGAGTTTCAATAGCTGGATTGTTTTTCGGTCCCAAAATACGGTTGTGCTGCGTGGCTAAAGCACTTTATAATTTCTTGCTGATTATTGTTGCTGTTCTGCTGCCGTTATGCTAGAAGCTGCCTTGGGCTTATAGGAAAGATGAAAGGTCTAAACACATAAGCAAGGTAGTCCTGCCTGCAGTTAATGCATAAATGCCAGGGTCCTGTCTACCTTGAAAGCAGATGTGGAAACTCCTGAACATTCATTCGTCTGTGGGGCAAGTTGTGGTAATTCAGTGGCAACCGCAATGCACTCTGCACATGTTCAAAGGCACTCTCCTCCTTTACCACATGCCCCAGGACCAATCTTGGATATTAAAAACACATTGCATCCAGGGCCCAAGTTAAGCACAAGATGATGGGCCCAGCAAATGAGCATCTCTCTCCAGGGTGTGGAGATGGGGAGAAATGGTGCCCAGTGACCAGAAGAATCAGAGGACCATTAAGACATTCCATTTGTCTGAGAATTCACAGTCTGTTTTAATACACTAATGTTCCAGAAAGGGCAAATAAATTAATGATTCCTTCTGCTAAAGAGCCTTTTTTGAAGAAATGCGGCACTGTCTTTAAAGCCCTGAGACAGACTTTTCTGCCCCCTAGTGGGGGAAATGCAGAGAAAACAACAGAACAGCTCACCTCTCTGGTAAGCATTTCTGCTCTAAGAAATGGGGTTTCAATGGCAGGTTTAAATATTGTAGCAAAACACAGAATGGATACTTTAAGATAGGTCATACGGGGTATTAAACTATCTTCTGCAACATGTCAGAAGATAGCCAGTGTAGCGCAGTGGTTAGAATGCTGGACTAAGGCCTAGGAGACCAGGGTTCAAATCTCCTCTCAGCTATGACCTTGGGCCAGTCACTCACTCTCGGCCTAGCCTTCCTCAGAGGGTTGTTGTGAGGATAAAATGGAGATGGGGAGAAGTGTCTGTGCCACCTTTCAGCTCCTTGGAGGAACACTGGGGTATAAATGAAATAATAAACTGAATTGACTGTAGTTTAAGAAAGGTGACCAGCATTCCTGCACACACACACACACACCCTGCATTGTTGTGTTGAGGGTGTCTGGCGTCAGGGCAGATGCTCCCCACCTGTCTTTTCATTGAGGAATATTGTGGCCATGTTATGAAAGTGTAGGACAATACCTCTTTTTTACTCCACAACCTCCTTAATTAATACCCAGTTTACTCTGTTCATTCCTGCAAACAAACAAACCCCATATAACCAAACAGACTGGGACTACCTCTGGTATTAGGAGATCATCCACTGATTCTTAACTGTGGTATGTGATGAAAGTTAAGAGACGTAAAGTAGAGGTTTGGAAATAGGTTTGTGTGTGTTTAAAATTTGTGCTGCGCAATTCTGAAGTCATGGAAAGAAAAATAAATCCACGATTCTGTAATGTAATTTTACAGTCATTACTGAAGTTTATTGATCTGTCAGTTTAAAGTGCCACAGTATCAGTTCACCACTGTATTGCATTAAACTTTTTTTAAAAAACACACTTTAAATAAAAATCCCATTTTGTGACTCAGGTATACAAAAGTGCAAGCTTCGGGCCCTCTGATGTGTCAAACGACATAAATCAAAAGTCATAAGGAAAATGTATTCCCCCCCACCAGAAAATGTGAGGCATAAACAGAACAGTCTAAAGGATAAACTTTCCCCCCAAAAATGCAATGAATTATGTTCAATTCATCTTTCTTTCTGCATCTGCTGCTTTCATACATCTGCTGTGCTCATTTAGGATTTTAAAAAAAGATTCCCATTCATATGCTGTCGTACGGCTCTCCCAAAGGACTTTGCAGCATTAATAAAACAGGTAGATGAACATTCTGCACAAGAGCTACAATGGAATTATTTTAATGTTCAACTGAATCTGAGCAGATTGGAAAATGACATGTACAACACCTTTAAGAGACGTGCCTGGGAATTAAAACTTACTGTCTTACTGAGGACAAAGAGATGAACAGAAACCTCAGATTCCTGAGGAGTCACTGCAATAGTAATTGCCCTGCTGGTGGTGGTCAGTGTATTAAGTGAGTTTGAAGTGAATAGGTTACAATTCAAATGCAGTGGCTAAAACACACCAGCTTTGCAGCTGGAACACATTCTTTCCTTCTCCCTGGAATTTAGCCTTCTGCCTGATGAAGGGTCCTGTGTAACTAGAAGCTTTGCATATTCCCAAATCAGGAAAAAGTGCTCTAATCTGACATACACCCTTCCTGATTTTGCACTTATCTGTCTTCACAGTCAGCTATCAGTTCAAGCATTATAAGGTAAATTGGGGGTTTGTGAGGGTTACAATAAAAGGGACAGTGCTATCTGGAACAGCCACCTCTTAAGAAGGCAAACAGCTTATATGTTGTCATTAGTGGCAAGTGCATAACTTGCTTGTGAACAGGTAAATTTATTGATTTAAAATATTTATATCCTGCTTTTCTGCCTGACAACAGGCCTCCCAAACGGTGGATGAATTGAAAATGCTTAACAGCACAAAAAGAAGATTATTTGAAACCACAGTGGTGACTTATGAAGACTGAGGAGGTGAGACATAGGAGGCATATATCCTCTGCCCATTTTTTAGATGAATCCAATTTCTACAGGAATACAGAAATAATTCAAGAGGAAAAGCAAGACAATGAAGATCATGGACATCCTTAAAGTTGGTTTTTCAAGGGACAGAAAGAGCTCTTTTCATGTACCGTAACTTACTGTTTTTCTCATTCACCCTATCCTATAGTTTGGAAGAGTTTACAGAAATGTCAGGATATATGTTAGTTAAATGGCTTACTTTTGATCTTGCTGCAATGATGACTGTCTCTCCATGGTTGCCCACTGGGCTTGTAAAGGGTTTTGAGAGCCTGAAAACAGCCTCAGGAAGGAGGCCACCAATTCCACTGCCCCCCCCCCCAAATTTATTTTTTTTACAGATGGGATCTGTGGCCATAGGACAGCAACTTGTCCAGAACTACCCAGTACTGAATTATCCACACTGGACATTGATAGCAGAGCACCACCAAACTTCCTTCTCTCGCCCCACTTGCCAGCACATATCAAAGTCCCATTACTGCGGAGCACCAATCTCTTCCCAAATGAAACAGCTCCATCAAAGCCCAGCTAGCGGAGAGGCCCTTCTTCACCCAGCCAAAAGAATTCCACTGGGGAGCAAAGCAACACCTATTTTGCTTTCACTCAAATATTTCATAGAAGCCAATCTGCAGCAAATCACATTTCATTTTTGTAAAAATAAAATAAGTAAAATCATAATCAGGAGGAATCCACAGTGATAACATACTCATAAGCATGGTGCAGTCTTTCGAGAACAAACACCGAGGCAATAAAACAGGAAGGAAAAGCCTCGCAGCAGGAAGGGGCCCTCCCCGCATGGAGGCAGCCGCTCCACCTGCTGTGCAGACAGGGGATTTGTGTATGTGAATTAACACTTGTTCTTATTTGTTTTCTCACCTTTTAATACAGCAGCTGCGGGTGTGCCGCTTTATCTCCAGCAAACGCTAATAAGCAGTTCTAAAAGGAAAGCTCACTTCAAGGACCATGGTGGATAGCCAAAAGGGGGCTGGCTCTTTATTTTGCATTTATTTATTTATATCCCACATTTTTCTCCAAGGAGCTCAAGTTGGTGACACATGGTTCTCCCCTCTCCTCATTTAATCCCCACAACGGCCTTGTGAGGTAGGTTAGGGTGAGAGGCAGTGACTGGCCCACAGTTGCCCAGTGACCTTCATGGCTGAGTGGAGATTTGAACCCTGGTCTCCTGGGTCTTAAGAGAAGAACATTCTGACCACCACTCTGAGCAGGCTCATTCTGGCAGGCAGGAGGCACCCGGTTCGGACACAGCCAGAGGGAGGGGGGCACAAATTCGATTTGGTTCACATTCGCAGCCCAACCTATCTAGTGTGCCCTGGGAAGCCCCTGGCACACTGTTTCGCTATGCAAATTTGCCTGCCAGACAATTCTTCCTTTCTGCTTGCCAAATTGGATTCAAAGTGGGCATGAATAGAGTGATCAGCTCAGAGAATCTCCAGCAAATGTGACTAAAAGCCACACAACTGGGATAAGTACCTGCAAGTTTTAAATTGCTCCCATGACGAATTGTAATCGCTCCCTTTCCAGTTCTGAATGACCAAGCTTCTAAAACAAGCCCCTTTTATTTGGAGGCACTGGGCTTGTTATTGCTGAAAATAACGTTCAACTTTATAAATTGCTGTAACATTGTTGGCATTATATCTTGCTTAATAAGGAAATTTAATTGTCCATGTAATTTGGTAAATTCATAATGACATATTGTCTGTTATGCCAGTCTAGAATGACTTAATTTGCCTTTATAAAAGTTCTCATCGGCCTCCCTGAATTATTTTTTAAAATTAAAAGTCATAAATATACACATACACTAAACTACTGCTCTTGTTAATGATGAGCTTCCAAATCGCAGGGCCAGTTTACTTCAAAAACTGATTATTATTGACATTATACTGATTATGGTGAAACTGTTCTGCAATTAGAAACCCACCCCCCTCCCCCACCCCCCAAAAAACCCTAACACAAATGCAAACCTGATGAATTTCATGCTGATGTAATTGTCAGACTGAAAAGGATGATAACTCTTTGTGTATTCCAAATTTAGTTTCTGGAGTCATAATCCAGATTTCAGGCTCCCAAAAATGGAGTCTTTCCTCAAAGGAAAAACATTCAACTACCAGAATTCATGACCAATACACATCTGATTTATTTATTTTTTAAAGTTTTTAAGCAATCTCTTGTTCTGATTAATGGCCTTCTGCCCTTAAGCACCATTGCAACATGGGGAAGTGTCTGTGGTGTCAGGCAGGAAGGCTTTTCTTTCGGCGGGGATGAGGAACCTACTGTGGTCCTCCAAAAGTTGTTGGGCTCTTAACTCCCATCATCCCAGCCAGGATGGCCAGTCCTTGGGGACTATGGGAGTTGGAGTCAAGCAACCTCCGGAGGGCCAGAAGTTTCCCACCCCTGTGTAGTATATTACCATGACCTGGGCTACCATGACCTATATTTTAAAAAAATCATTTTGATAACAAGAGCTGGTAAAGCAAAGGGGAAACCATAATCTCCTGACAAGACTGCCTGCTTTATGTACATGTTGTTGTTTTTCTTGAGTCCCAATCTACATAGAAAATGCCTCCTATGCTCTTTCTCCTCCCCCTTCCAGTTTTGTCCTACCTTTTGATTCACTTTCTCTCCTCTCTTCCCTCCTGGGCAGTTGCTGTAGCTGCTTAATATCAAAAGGCCTCCATGTGGTGGTTTAGGAGCAGGGCAAGGCTGACTTGCTCCACAGAGATGCTGTTTTATGTAGTTTAATATAGAGAGTTGTCATGATGGTCCCAAAGAATGACACAAAATCAATAGCACACAAAAGAATAGTGCACCAAAGCTCATTTAAGAGACACCAACTCAACTAAGTGGTGCCTCCACATTTGAGGCTGCAATCCAAAACACACTTACTAGGAAGTAAGGCTGCGTACACACATTTTATTCCAAAATCAGTGGAGAGTGAGCACGTGTTTGTTTTTTCCATGTAGTGTACACGCCAACTACATCTGTTGTATATTTTTTTGCCCCTGAAAAGTGCTTATGGTTTCATTCCAAAAATAAAAGCTCATTGCAGATTGATTCTGCATTACCCTGCAGTGTGTCCATTGGAAAACAGATTGTAAGCAGTCCTGGCAGTGGGGCAGAGAGGTGTATCCCTACCTCCCCAATGACGTTGTGGGTGAGCGTATACCAATAGTGCAATCACCACTTCCTTCTTCATGCAGCTGCAGAGAGGAAAAGGCATAACTTAACTACCCAATGGGGCGGTTTTCAAATGGGTTTCAAGCAACCATGCCCATTCCTGTGCATGCCAGGTTCTAAAAACAATCTACACTGAAAACGCCATGTTGAGGACAAGCATGAACAATTCTGGATTTTTTAAAAACTAAATTTTTGTGCTACAAATGGCTCGATGTATATGCAGCCATAGTCTCACTGAATGCAACAGAGCTGACTTCTGAGCAAATGTGGTTAGGATTGCATTGTAAATTTACAGTGCTTTCCATAAAACACTCCTTACCATCTTTAGGTCATCAACCATGGGTACACATACACTATTGCGATAAGGATATCCATCCATCCCAAATGCAGGAAGAACCACCTCCAACCTTCCTCCTGGGCAGCACAATGAAGTCCCCACCCTCATTTTTATTCCTGATCCCTCTTTAGTGGGAGCTCTGTATGTTGCCTTGCTGTAGACAAGGCAATTAAGGATCACGTCAATGATAACAGACACACAATATCAGGAAGATTCAGTTGTGCAATTAAAAACATAAGCAATGCGTATAAGCTAGAGAGAGAAAAGGAATCCATATTCTCATTCAGAAGCAAAATTTGAATAATTACTTGGGAGATACGATGTCCTTTCCACCAGTGCGTGTCCAAGTCAAGACTACAATGCCTGACATCAAGAACCCAACAGCACTGACTATCACCTCATATGCCTGAAAAACATGGACATGCCGCAGATATTTTAATTCTCTGTAGGATTTTTTATATGGCTGTGGCTGCCAGTTATATATTTGTGCTTGTTTATTGAATTTTAGTGCTGTATCTGATTGCACTGCATTGTTTTGATGTTTTTACCCATTTATTCAAATTGTTTGCATGTCACCCAAAGAGGTTTTGGGGTGGCTAATAAACAAACAAACAAAAAAAGCAGAATAATTTTGGCATACATTTTCCCCAGTGAATTAAAATCCTGAGAAGCTTAGTGCAGACACTTTTCTAAAATTGCGAAGTTTGTGGTTCACACTATGAATCATAAGATGTGTACAGTGTTTAGAGTACCTCATGAGTTGTGTATGTCTTCTCTGCATGCAGCAAGATTCACCCAATGTACTTTGCATCACATTTCCTTCCACATTCCAGGGGCATTAAGATACACAGCGCAGCCACCTGACGTTAGACAAAATGGGATGAAATGTCTGGATGATGCAGTGTTAATATAATCTACAGATGACCTTACTGAGCTTCCCTGCCTGTCATAAATTTGAATTAATTGTATCATTTTATTTAAGTTCCCAACTTGCTGTGGTGTATTAGCATATAAAAATTAACTCTGCGGGCTGTAATCAGTTCACCTTAATAAACCAACTTACCAGGACAAATGTGATAAAATTATAGTACCCCCTCATGGTGTTACCTTCATACCCCAATAGGACATTGCCTAATATTAAAATCTTCTTCCACCAAGCTTGGTGGATAGCTAATTAACCTTTTCTAAAATCCAATAAGAGCAAGAGGAAACTAAACGGAATAGCATCAAAGTCTGAAAACAGACGAGGAGGAAATTTCTCCACAAACTGAAGAAGAAATCTCAAAGAGAATCCACATGCATTTCTATATCAGCAAACATGGCAAATATTTGTGCATGAAGGAGTGGAAAGGGCAGATCAAGGTTTGATATTCGTAGGGAGGAAACCAGCAACCAAACAATGGCAAAGTAGTATTCCGCTTTGGCCAGCCCAGGCTCTCTCCTTCCTCCTTTTTACTGGGTCCTCTTTTTACTTTTCTGCACATAAATCCAAAACCAAAATTGGCTCCCACATCCCACATGTTCATGGCAGGCAAAATTATTGACAATGGGCAATTAGATGATGAGGGGACAAAGAGGACTTGGGGCTCACTCTAGGAAACGGAGTCACTGGTACCATCCATTTATTCATGCTACCTAGGACCTCAGGGACACTTATGTGCAAATTCTTGCTTGGCTACAGCTTTACTGTGCTGCATTCAAGCCAGTTACAAGTGGATACATGCGGCTCTGAAGAGGATTATTTAGGTGATCAGGGTCAATGCAGGGGCGAGGCATTTGTAATGGGGTATGGGCATTCTGGACAATGCATGCATGGGGCGGGGGGCAATTTGCACTAGAACTCTCACTAAAGCCAGAAGTGATTAAAAAATTCATGTGTGAAAACACCCTCAGTCTCATTGACCCCTCTGAAAATGGAATTAATGAGCTTCAGAAAGATTATTACCCACACTGTGGAGGACTGGGGTGAAATCAGACATTGCCTGTACATTTTACTATAGTTTGATATTCCAATTAAAAATTGTCATAGGGTTAACATGAGGATAGGAATGTATAAATACATTTCAAATGAAATACGAGCCTTGGATCTGCATATCTACTATGTGCTAATTCCTACCACAAACACACACTTTCCTATATAATCAGGTATAAAAAGTCATAATTTATTTCTCTGGTCAATTTAAATCTTCCTTTCCTATTCTTAGCAACTGTCTGAAATTGCCCAGGAATTGTGAAGCAGAAGTGAGTGTTATTCCCTCAGCAGCATATGAGAGCTGCAGTCCTGTGGCCAGGTATGACGTGGGCATGCCTGGAAGCTTGTAGCTGAATTTAGTTGAAAAACAATTTGTGATTTGTCTTCTCAAGGATCTTTATTTAAATGAACAGACAACTTTTGAAAAGGCAGCTGCCAGTAAGCCAGAGAACTACCTAGGAAAAATTTCATCTTCCTCCTCTTAAAAAAAATAAAAAATCACAGTTCACTGTGACAATATAATAAATGAGCCTTCACTGACCAGAAAGTACACACCTATTTCAAACAGTACATTTTGTCTTTCATTCTATGCTTTCAGTCATGAGTTTCATTTTGCTTTCTCTCCTCTCCTCTTCTTAATGTCTCTTAAGCTAAACAGTTCAAATTTTCAATTGCATTATAAAATAAAGGCTCAGAAATGCATATTTGGTGTGATTTTTCAGCTGTGGTTAGCAAAAGTAGCTGGGCACAGTGTTTTCTGTTCTATTAATAATTTTTCATTCTTGTAAAAGAAAACAAGGTAAAATGATGGCAACCATCTGCTTTCTCAATTCTTGTTTGGAGTTCTGTTGGCTACCTCTGTATTCTCTCATACATGACTAATAGGAAAGATACAAGACTAATAGGAAACATAACTGCAACTTCACTTATGGTTGGCTTCAGTTAACAGATGGTCTTTAAACGATCCAACATAAAAGCACACATTTTTATAAAAACTGACCCCCAAACTGCTTCATAAAGTAAAGGGTTTTTTGTTTTTTTTAGATCTTTAAAAACTTTAAAGAAGTTGCAGTATAAAAGAGGCCCTAGAGTACAAAGAACACTTATAATTTCCAACTTAAAATATCAGAGACAAAAGATTTAACAATACGATAAGTATCAGAAATAACACACAATTCCCTTTGCAGCTATATAAAAAGAGGCTGGTCGGCTGGTAAAAATCTTTCCTACTCATATTTTAAGTATGGCCATAAAATTACAGCAAACAGGTCTGAAAAAAATCTCTCTGCCATGGCTGATATACCCATGATGGACTAGCGAAGGCCAACATCTTCCATATGCTGGTTAAGAGCTGGTTAAGAGGTGTGCCTAAGGCTAGCACTACAGCTGCCTCCTTTGGGGGAAATCGTGAGTGATGGTTCAGCCATCTCTAGCAAGCGACAGTCCTCTAACCACTTTCCCCAAAGCATCCCAACTGGCTTTAGCAGCAAGTTGCCGCCAGAGAAAATTGTCTGAGGTTCCCTATGTAGCACCAATTTCTTTCTAAAACAGGCCCTATATCTTACCAAACGTTTCAACTGCTGTTCAGTGCAATGATAATCATCCAGTGTATCCTCCTCGGGTCAGAGGAAGGCAAGCATCACAACACAACCCACCAAAAGAAATATTAATTTCCTATATACACTTATAGGGTCTGAATTAAGCGATGAGGAAATACGAACAAGATCTTGGAGTCATAGGGAATAGATCATGCTGGATTGTGGCAAACATACCATGCAACTGTCATGTTTCGAGTGGGACATCACGGATTTAAAGCAGGCATCCCAGTCTCTGATTGGATCCCAGAATGTCCCGGGATCCACACGTCCTTCCTTGGGTGGCCACTGCACAGGAGAACAACTTTCCCCTTCTCAGTCTCTTAATAAATTAAGCAGGGAAAGAAAATGGCTGTGGTGGCTGCAGGGAGAAATCTGGCTCTCTACCAATCAGAGCACCTGGCAGGGAGCGCAACAACGTTGATGTGATGGCAGAGCATGATGGCGTAGCAAGGGAGGGAGGACAGCCCTCCATTTTGCCTTGCCCAGCCTCGCCGGAGTGCACAGTGTGTGTGGCCCTGGGGGACCATGAGTCCAGCAGGAAGGCAGCCGGAGCATGTGGAAAGGAATGAGACTCGGCAGTCAGGGCATGAGTAGCAGCAGGAGGTGAAAAGGCTCTGGGTGCTCTCTGGCAGTGGCAGCTGCTCAGCAGTGACCCTTTTCCTCCCTCTCATACCAGAGCTCAAAGGAGGAGAGATGCGGCGCAGGGCTAACGCTACCACGCCTTCTCTGCACTGCTTCTGCCCCTGGCGCAGACCTGAGCCAGGAGCGAAGCTGCAGTGTACCGGAGCCCAGATGAGAAGAGGCACGCCACCGCTGCCGGTCCTTCTCTACATCGTTTCTCAGAGGTGCCCGTGTCCCTGATCCCAGCTTTAAAAGGTTGGAAAGTATGGTCAAAATCACCCACCTGCCCTGAGCCTTAAAAGCAAATTGGAAGACATTTCCAAGCTGATTGTTCTTCCATCCAATTCATCCTCATGCTGTGAGCAAACCAACCCACTTTGCTAACTGGTCCATTGTACTCTGTCATTTCCCCAGCCCCCATTTTAAAAACACAAACCTCACAAACATGATGCTAGTTAACTTGTGTAAATCAAGTCGCACATCATCTAATCTAGAAGTCATTTGCCTTGAAATTTAACTTCTCCCATTTTTGTAAGACATGTAAATTGTTCTTTTTGACAAAGCTAGGCCAAGTCAAGTGCATTTCAAAAAATGTCCTGAAGAAGGAAATTATTTTAGGAAATACATTTGCAGAAAACTAGACAATCTTTGTGATGTACTAGAATGACTAACATGAAGACAAAGTTGGACAGTACTCATTGTTTTCTTTCTTCCAACAGTCATAGTGTAATTCAGTTTTGTTGCAAATAAGCCCAGGTACATTTTTAAAGGCTTATTTTATTTTCTGATTAGCTTAAGCCTTGACTATTTAACTATGGCTCAATTATGTTAATCAATGAACAGTTGCACTGGTATTGTTCTTTCATGTACAAAGCAAGCCCCAACTGGGCTGTCTATTTTTTGCAACAAATTAACTTTCTCTCTCTCTCTCTCTCTCTCTCTCTCTCTCTCTTTCTCCTGCCAAGGAACAGAGGATAGACACAAAAGTTATTATCTGCCTATGAGAGTATGTCAAATGCAGAACAATGGGACTTTGCTTCCCAACATGCACACCACAAATCAGGAGAATGGTTTCTTGGTATAAACATGAGGATTTTATATTATCCTAAATCAGAATTATCTGAGTTTTCCTAAGAAGGAAGGGTATATGATAGTTTCTCCTACCCAATTTCAAAAGTGTCATGCAAATAAAATAAAAATTAGGAGTAGAGGAATAAATAATGCTGGCAACTAATAGAAAGCGGAAAGTGAATTTGTATCACTCAGAGAATCTGCTGTTCTAGAAGCATCATCAGCATCTGTGCCTGAGCAATTCATCATCGCAGGGAGATGGAGGGCTAGAGGAGCAGAGCCAAGCTACAAGCCAGAAAGACCAACACACACATTTTAAGAAGGTTATGGAACAAAAGAACTCATTTTATCACTTGGCTTTACCGCTTGAGAAAATGGCTCCTGGTGCGCTGAAGTCCATGATAAATGTGCCCCCTCCAGATCTTTATTGCCCTTGTAAATCACAGGACTGACAGCAGTTAATAAGAAAGCTTTTGAGTGGTTTTGAAGTTTTGCTATGCTTTGTACAAATAAAGCCTCATAGTAAAGAATTTGCTAGTCCTCAAGATATGGAAAAATTATTGCAAGTGAAACCTGGTTGGGTTTTTTTTTATTGTGTTTCCTTTCTCATACAGAAAAGGGAGTATGTGTTAGGAGGATGAGATGATGAAGCCAATCCAGACATGTTGTGTTTCGGTTTCTTTTACTGCTGGTTTTAATTATCTTTAATTGTTTTTAACTGTTTTTATTGATGATTTTAATATTTCTTATAAACCGCTTAAGAGGTTTTACTACAATCCCACAGTATATGAATTGAGTCAAATAAAATAAGCAAATAGCCATTTTAACTTGTCTTTCTGATCAGAGCATAATGCCTCTGTCTTACAGGCGTTGGCTCTGGTATTTCTAAGCTTTGGGGCTGGGAATGCAGAGGGGAAGGAGGAGAGGGATGTTGGAAACCCAATTTCCAGCAATGCAGTGGAAAGGACCAGGATTCTAATTACTGGGTAATTATGTTTGGTATCTTTTTTAAACAAAGCAAGTGATAGTTGGGTTTCTATTAAAAGTGATGATTCCAAATACTGGTCAGAGAGAGTGACACTGACTGCCAGCTCACCTCCTGCATGGAACAACAAAATAATTCTAATCTATAGAAAGGAGATACCACAGAAGGCAGCTGCCATGATAGGATAATCCATATCCTGAATTTATACTAGACACCTATCTTTTCCTACGGTGACAACCTCATCCTGGGCAACACAAATGGACCTCCATTCTAAAGTGATTTGCCCCAGTTCAGTGAATGCAATCTCCATGTGGAAATGGAATTTCTGCATGTAAATCTACTGTACCAGATGTGCTGAGTAGGGGATGATAGACCACATCTAGCCATGTGATAATACGACATGCATAACTACACACAGCATTACCCCAAATGTATCTCCATGCGTCAGCTCGTGTGCATTAAGCATGGTAATCTGAAATTATAAGAAGAAAAGCAATTGTAGGTATAACAGTAACTTAATATGGCTAGAACTCTCTCCCAATGTTTCCCCGCCCCGAATAGCCCATATTACACAACAAGTAGTTGTAATGCATGCAAGAACACCATGTGGTGATGTGTGGAATCTGTGGCCCTCTCCAGATGTTGCTGAACTACAACTCCCATCAGCCTCAGCAAGCATGGCCAATGGCCAGAGATTATGAGTTAAAGTTCAGCAACATGGGGGGGGGGGGCGCAAAGGTTCCCCCACCTGGTATGGTGATCAGTTTGGGATACACATTTAAACTGGGAGACACCAGGGAAGATGCAGGCTCAAACTTCCGCAGCAGTTTTGCTGGGACCATGAGCACACACAAGACTAAACTCAAGCATGTATGGGACAAATGCTGTGCTGTCAGGTTTGCATCTTGCTAACAAAAGGCAGCACCCAGGAACAACTTGTGAGCATGGCTGGCACACAGTGCTTTGGATTTGCTTTTCTTCTTCTACGCTGCGGAATCCGGTGAGATTTTGCACGTGCAGAAAACTTGCTCTGAAAGGAAGCCATCCCAAACACAGGGCAATTCCTGGACTTAGGAAAACCAGTTTCCCTTTTGATAGCTTCTAAGAACCAAGGAGTTCTGTTTTGGTCCACTGATTTCAGAGCTCATTCATGCACAAACCTGGGCCTAATCATTCAGTTCCCTTAAATGTTTGTTTAGGCAGCAGAAGTGAATAGAAAGCTACTGATGATTAAAACACTTGACTTTACAAAATCTACACCACACCCCGCCCCATGCTGGTTTACAGCTAGGTGTTCTCCAATGGTGGAAACCCTTGAAAAGCTCACATCATAATTTGAGAATCACTTGCCAAATCATATAGGTATTGATGTTTGCTGCTCTATAGTTAAATCACATCAAATGTCAATTTAATCATCTCATTAGCTGGCTTTTATTGAGCTTCAAAGCTCACTACATACTTCTGCAATTCTTTGATTAGGCAACATATAGACTGTATTTGCAGTTTGCATCTGCCAAGTGATTAGCTCAGTGGTCCTGTTAATCTGTTCGTCTCAAAGGCATGGAGGTTCAAATTCCTCGGAGGAGCATGCTCTGTTTACATCTTTGGGGCATAATGTCACCCTGCAACCTTATGAGCAATATCAGCAAGCAAACGCAACTGCCTGTTTGCTAAGCTAGAGACTAATTTCAATGACACGGTGCAGGAGGTAATGAAAACACTGACTACCTCTCCCTTGGTCATACTTGGTTAGCACTCAGTAACCTGCCTAGCTTTTAAATACTTTCTTACTAAGGCTATCCACTGATTAACTATTTTTAGTCAAATTAACTGTCGTCCTGTTTAACAGACTAGTGTTTAATTATCCAGTTAAAGCAAACAGCCCGGCTGCCTCTATAAAGGTAACAAGTTAAGGGTATGTATTGAAGATAACAGTTCCTCCCACGTAATTAACAAAGACAGATGGAAATATTCTGTTCAAAAAAATCATCCCAAATATAAGAAATGATAATTAATAGCATCAGCAGTGAACACCCTCCAGCTGCAGCCAGCATCGATTCCTCTGATTTAAAATCCACATTCTAAATCTGCGATTAATGAATTAATCGATTAACATGCCGATTAGTTTGATGAATGTTCCCAGCCACACTTCTTGCCAAAAACGCTGATGTAAGAGCCAAGAAGAGAAGCCGGGTGTGTGATTGTCACATACATAGAGTCTGGATGGCAAAGGTCAGAACAGCTTACTGGTATTGCTGGCCCGCTGCTCCGAATTGTATATCTTTTCTGTCCCTTGGTTATTGCCTGACATGATTTAACAACTGTAATTCCTTATTTAACGATGTCAAAGGTTTTTAGGAAATTGACTGTATTTCACCAACGATATATTTCTTCTTGATTACCGAGTGGTTAAAATGATTTTAAACCAAGACAGCAAAATAAAGCAGTAATAAAATCAATAGAAGGTGCTTAAAACATTCCTTCTATTAGGTAATGGCATTTAAAATATCCGTAGCTTGTAATGGCACTTAGGATATGCCCAAAAATCAATGAGCTAAATTACTTATTGAACTAGTTAATTTGAGCATTGAGTTTTATATGTATATTGATAAAAGAAGCTTCTAAAGGCAGCATTATCAGTTCTGTTATATGGTCAGATGTCTCCCCCTGCTGGAAAGAAGAAAAGACTCCACCCAGAAGGAAAATAGAATACTGTACTGTGTTTTAGGAAATTGTGTGATGTAAGGTCTAGAAGTGCCACAAGAGGTCCCTGCCCTTACTATACAACAATAACTTCAAACTGATTCAGCACAGGCCACACAGGGCTATTTAGGGGGCTCTTCCAGCTTATGAACAGAGGAAGCTGCGTTCTTCTAGGTCAGACCATTCACCCGTCTAGCCCAGTATTGACTTCTCTGACTGGCAGCAGCTCTCCAGGGTCTTGGGCAGAGAGAGGCTTTTCCCATCACCAGGTACCTGGAGATGCTGCCAGGGATCGAAGTCGGACCTTTTTGCATTTTAACGCTGCCTTAACATCATCTGATTTTAGTCTCTGCTCACTTGACAGCGATCATTCAGTTTTAGCGTGTGGGGGTCTTTTAGTTTTTATTGGATTGTGCCAGTGTTAATGCTTACTTATTTAGTTGCTAGTCTTGTATATCACAATGTATGGCTTGGATTATTATGTGCTTTTTTAAACTCTTTGTATCAGGGTTATACATCACCTAGAGGCTCATTGCAATGCGGTGACTGATAAATGTAACAAACGATATAGAATAAGATAAAGTAAATAAACAACAGAATTGCTTTGCATCATAACGTCATCTTCCATAGCAGCCCTTTTGGAATCAATATTGCAAAAACACACAGTAAACAAAATTAAAGCCATTCAAACTTTTAAAGAGAAAGGTTCAGGAGCCGTCACTGACAGAAATATAGTATTCTGCTTGTGGATCTTTCCTGGGGGGAAAATCAGGGTTTGTATCCCAATGTTCAAAATTCACATTGTCAGGAAAGCATTGTTTAATGTGTGGATTAGATACAAGGATCTTTTGGAAAACAAAACTCCAAGGTGGTTGTCTCCAATGGAAGCGAAAGCTTTAAAGAAACTCAATATGGAGGCCAACTGGCCAAAGTATTGGGAAATTTTAGAACAAGATGGAGACAAATTGAAGTTACACAGTTTTGATAAATTAAAAAGCAAAGTCCGAGACTGGCTCCATTATTATCAAATAATGGAGGCATATAAAATGGATAGAAAAATTGGCTTCCAGGTGGAAAAATCAAAATTGGAAACAGAACTGTTAGAACCCAAAACAAAAATATTGTCAAGAATGTATAACTTGCTGCTGAAATGGAATACACAGGATGAGGAAGTGAAATCAGTAATGATTAAGTGGGCACAAGATGTTGGTCATAATATAACGTTTGCTGACTGGGAACGTTTATGGACCACTGGAATAAAGTTCACGGCATGTAATGCCTTAAGAGAGAACATAATGAAAATGATTTACAGATGGTACATGACACCAGTCAAGCTAGCAAAAATTTATCACATGCCTGACAATAAATGTTGGAAATGTAAAGAATCTGAAGGCACTTTCTTTCACCTTTGGTGGACGTGCCCAAGGATTAAGCCCTTCTGGGAGATGATTTATAATGAATTGAAAAAAGTGTTTAAATACACATTTCGAAAGAACCCAGAAGCCTTTCTCCTGGGCATGGTTAACCAACAGGTTCAGGCGAAGGATAGGACTTTTTTTATGTATGCTACAACAGCAGCAAGAATACTCATCGCGCAGCATTAGAAGACGCAAGAACTACCCACACTGGAAGAATGGCAGATGAAGGTTATCGACTATATGGAATTAGCAGAAATGACTGGCAGAATCAGAGACCAGGGAGAAGAGACGGTGAAGGAAGACTGGAGGAAGTTTAAAGACTATCTACAGAAGTATTATAAGATAAAGAACGTTTGAGGACATCAGACTAAATTTAAATGAATATTAGCAAAAAATTTATGATTAAGAAAGACAAGTGTTTTTAAGACAAATGGAAATGTAATTATGTTAAGAGATTAAGATTAAGTTGAACTATAGAAATGTCAGAGGGGGAAAATTTACTGTCAGAATATAAGATTTGGAATACAGAGTGGGAAGGTCTGGGGAAGTCGCAGACACAGGTTAATGTTAAATAATACAAAGGCACAATGATCGTTTTTAAACTTTTTCTTTTATTTTTTCTTTTCTTATACATTGTATTTTATATTGTTTGATTGTGTTGTTTTTATTTTTTGTTCTGTATTTGTTTGTTTGTATTGTTTGTTTACTAATTGTTAAAATAAAAAAAATTATAAAAAAAATATATCAGGGTTTGTATCCCATCCTGCAAAAAGTGTCCAAGGGCAGCTTACACAGCATCATAAAAGCAATGTTAGAATAGTAAAATACGTTTGGCAAATAAAACTTACAAAAATAAAACAGCAATGGCAAACCAGTCTAAAATCCATAATTCATACTGAAATTGGGGGGGGGGGGGATAGGTTTTAGCCTGGTGCTGAAATGAGAGAAAAGCAGGCTCCAGGTAGGCCCCTCTTGAGAAGTGTTCCGTAGGCACAACTGTGATAGGGTCCTCTTCAGACATCATGCTCCCTCCTGCAGCCTTTTCCTTCACTTCCATCCAAGCAGGCAAACTAAGCAAATTAAGAATGTCATGGGAAGTTGCCGTATCCCAGGTCAATCCACTGGACTATCTAGCCCAATATTTTCTTCTCTGACTTATAGTGGCTCTCTAGGAACTTGGCAGACGCCTTTCCCATCTGCTGCTATGGGGTTTTTTTAACCAGAAAAGCCAGGTACAGTGGTGCCCCGCAAAACAAATGCCTCGCAAGACGGAAAACCCGCAAGACGAAAGGGTTTTCCGTCTGCAGAGGCGCTTCGCAAGACGAATTTCCCTATGGGCTTGCTTCGCAAGATGAAAATTGACGAAAAATTTTGAGTTTTTTTTTTTTTGCTCCAAAACCCCTTTTTCTGAATCGCTAAGCTGCTAAAAGCATTTTAGCAGCAAAACCGCTAATCCCTTAAGCCTTAAAAAGCCGTTTTTAGTCCTTAAAGTGCCAATAGCGCTAATAGCGCTAATCCGTCAATGGGCTTGCTTCGCAAGACGAAAAAACCACAAGACGAAAAGACTCGCGGAACGGATTCTTTTCGTCTTGCGAGGCACCACTGTATTTGTCAGGGTCCAGCTACACCCAGACTATGAACCAGAGTCTCCTTAGAGGTGGAGGAACAGGGGAAGCAGGATCGCAACACACACACACACCCCAGAACACCAGCACTGCCAGCAACCCTGAGGAATCCTTCACTACTTTGAACCCTGATGTTCCAGCTGTAGCATAGAAGGTCAATTACTGGTTGCCTGAGCTCCCATCTGGGTCACAGGAATCCCCTCTGTCGGCCATACAGCAACAGGAGTGGTGGAGCTGACAAGCTAGCCACACTCCAGAATCATCCATGTGTCTCTGAAACACCAAAGAAAACGTATTTTACCCAATGGCAGTGAGGATCAGAAAAAAAATACGTGGTTGAACTTCACTCTGTAAAAAATACTGAAAGCTAAAAAAAGAAAGAAAATAAATTAAGTGCTCTGGGAATTTTCTTCAACCTCCCTCTGTCCAACAGCGCTTGAGCAAGGACCCTGTAGTGATAACCTCAGGTCTCATCAGGTAGCAAGTTTTTTCTGTCTCTTATGAGGAATAATCTCTGACCAGAAATCCAAATCATAAAAGGTCAACTCCTTCCCTTAAGAGACTAAAATTGATCCATATAAGACCTCATATTGCGAATTCCTGTTGCAGTGCCTTGTCGGGGTTGAACTACTGGCCAAAGGACTTTCTTCATTGTAGATAAATCTGTATGAAATCTTGCAATGCTGCTTTAATAAACTTTTTTTTAAAAGGGTCTGAGGTGCCGGGATTTCTGCAAGCAGTCTCCCATTTCCTCTTCTTTGGCTCTTACTAGTAGAAGCTGAGATGTAAGAAACAGCATCTGTTAAGAGGTGCAATTATGTCACTCAGTGCAGAGCTGCAAGATCAGGACAGGAAGAGGACTGTGACATAGCAAGATATGGGTAAGAAGATATAGCAAAGTACTTTGGGCAGCACATACAATCCTCAGAAAGCAAGCGGTGCAACACAAACTTTCAAGCTTGCCAACTGAGAGTGGGTGGTGTGTAACTTAGTTATTCTTTCTTTCCTTTGATTCAGAAGGTTCCCAAGAAGGTTTCCTATCAAATTCTCAGCATTCAGTCATGGAACAAAGAAATGTTTGGTCAGAAATTACCATGGCCCACCAATGGTGTTTGTTGTGAGAAGGCCACAAACAGATTTTGAGAACAGCCACTCATGTGCCCATCACTTCAAGACCATGATAGTTGTTCTTCTTTCAACTACATCTGCACATTACGTAGGAACATAGGCAGATGCCTTATAACAGAGGCCCATCTTCTAACTCAGTACAGTAGTACTGAGTGGTAACTGAGTGGTACTGAGTGGTAACATCTTTCCAAGGTTTCAGACAGGGAACATTCCTTCTCCCACCTGGAGATGCCAGGGACTGAACTGAAGACCTTCTACATGCAAAGCAGATGCTCTATCCACTGAGGTACCACCCTTTCCCATTAATAAGCCAAAGCAGCTGCCAACATCTGCAGCACACTTTTCATTACAAATCACATCTCAGTTCAAGGCTCTTGCTCCTATTTGTGTCCTGTGATCTATGCTGGTGTCTTCCAGGTCCCCAGGTACAAATGCTCAGAGTACTGAGTTTTACCTGCAATTTCTAAAAAGCCTTGGATCTCCTTACTTAAGAAGCCACTTCTCTTCCCATGCCACAATGCAGCAGGTGAGATGAGAAGAGGCACCTGAGATCTTTCTCATTATCAAAGAGAAGGTAGAGGCAATAGAGTGCTTTCTGGAGAGACTACTTGGGACTGGCATGTGTTTTCTCCTTCATCAGAAGGAGGTTGAATTCAGAACACATTGAAAGAAGTTAGTCACTTCTCTGTGGGCTTTTGCAGTGGGCGATGTCACTCAAGAGTATTCAAGGAGGATAAAGCATAAAAGCTAATCTTTCTTATGAGGTGCCGTTCAAGGCGGGGGTGAGGGGAGCTTCAAAAGAACAGCAACGGAGACCTGTAATATATTTGTGAATGAACCAAATGAATGTATCTGAGTATCTTCTCTTATCTGAAGCCATCCCTATAAATCAAGATCATGCCTTACAAGGGATTAATTAACACACATTCTGAATCACTGAGCCAGAAAACAGGCTGGTATTTTCTGTAAAAATTATGACCAATTAAGTGGTTCTATAACATCTACTTTCCTCAGCAACAGTGAGAAATTCCAAACAAAGAAAAGAGACAGCAGTCAGTGTGGGCCAATAGAGAGCTGGTCTTGGACCTGGGGAATAAGTCTCACCTCTGGGTGACCTTGGGCAAATTGCCACCTCAGTCTCAGTATTGGTTAATCTGTATGCTATTTGCACAGCAGCTTATAAAGCAAAGTTCTTCAGGAGTGGTTTAAATAAGTATAAGAACCTGAATGAATTGCAGCTGCCAACTCATGGTTGCCAGAGGACACAGTGGATTATTTTATGTGCTTCTAAACTACTCTGCTGTTCGGAGTGATTTGCCTCAAACCAAAGTGTTGTGCTCTACTGCCATGGTCTCTAGGTGGCCCATATTAATAATAGCTCTGGAAGAAGTGGGCTGAGACAAAGCCCACCACTCAATTCCCTCTTAACAGTAGGAGCATAAGAAACGACCCCATACAGTCTTGGTCTATCCAGCCCAGAATTAACTATGCTGACTGGCATAGTTTTCAGAGTTTCTCTCCCTGTAGTAACTGTAGATGCTGCTGTGGATTGAGCCTTAGGTAGGACACCGTCTGCATGCAAAGCAGAGGCTCTGCCACTGACCCACAGCCCTTCCCTTAATACTTTGGAGTTGGAGTGGATGACTATTGTAGATATAAAAAAGTTGTTGCTGGTTGCTGTTTAAGCTCTTGTTTTAAATTGTTTTGTGCTTCCTAGTTTTCTCTCTGGAAATAAACATGTGGCTCCCCCAACAGATGACTCCAGAGTGAATGCAGCACTGGACAGATAGAAATCTTTAATGTTGCAAATGTTTCCTTCAATTGTGGAAAATGTGTGTTTGTGTGCATGCGTGTGCGTGTGCGTAATTTCAAATAACCGAGGAAGCCCTCCATTTGGAGCATGTGATTGCCGGAAGAAATATCAACAACCTCAGATATGCAGATATGCAGATGACACTACCTAGATGGCAGAAAGCGAGGAGGAATTAAAGAATCTTTTAATGAGGGTGAAAGAGGAGAGCGCAAAATATGGTCTGAAGCTCAACATCAAAAAAACTAAGATCACGGCCACTTGTCCCATCACCTCCTGGCAAACAGAGGGGGAAGAAATGGAGGCAGTGAGAGATTTGACCTTCTTGGGCTCCATGATCACTGCAGATGGTGACAGCAGTCACGAAATTAAAAGACGCCTGCTTCTTGGGAGAAAAGCAATGACAAACCTGGACAGCATCATAAAAAGCAGAGACATCACCTTGCCAACAAAGGTCCCTATAGTTAAAGCTATGGTATTCCAAATAGTGATGTATGGAAGTGAGAGCTGGACCATAAAGAATGAAGGACAGGTGACCCCATCTAGGCCCGAAGTCACCCCCCCCTAAAGCAGGCTCAAAGCTTCTCAAAGCTTTTCAAAATCATTTTCTCAGCAGCTAAGCATCTGCTCATTTGCTCTGCTGTTGCAAGGCAAAACCGTTACTTTTTATCAGTACAAGAAGGCTTCAAAAAGCTAATGAATAGGCTCTGTTCAAAGCAGGCCTGAGAAACGAATCTTATCTCACTCTAGTTGCAACACATCTGAACATGCTGAAGACCCCTTGGCTCTCACCCCCCTTTCCTGGGAAGGGTGCCAAGAGTCCAATAGTCCCAAGACAGCTTTCTGTTCATGCTCAGAGGAACTCATGGGCAGGACTCTGGAAGAAGGAGGAGAAAGGGGGAGGGAACTGGAAGGGGTATATATGTTTGTGCACATGACAGTGAAGTCGTGCATGCTTTTTGTGAGTTATCACACTTGCTCCTTCTACCAGTTCATGGATGGTAGAAATAAAGCTTTTTCTCTGAAACTATTCCTTGAGTGTCTGTTGACTCCCACTTCCCTTTCCCGGGCGCAATATTTTTCCCACCCGAGGGCAAAGCCTCATAAGGCTACACTATAGTATTCCAAATAGTGATGTATGGAAGTGAGAGCTGGACCATAAAGAAGGCTGATTGCCGAAGAATTGATGCTTTTGAATTATGGTGCTGGAGGAGACTCTTGAGAGTCCCATGGACTGCAAGAAGATCAAACCTATCCATTCTGGAGGAAATCAGCCCTGAGTGCTCACTGGAAGGACAGATCCTGAAGCTGAGACTCCAATACTTTGGCCACCTCATGAGAAGAGAAGACTCCCTGGAAAAGACCCTGATGTTGGGAAAGATGGAGGGCACAAGGAGAAGGGGACGACAGAAGACGAGATGGTTGGACAGTGTTCTCAAGCTACCAGCATGAGTTTGACCAAACTGTGGGAGGCAGTGGAAGACAGAAGTGCCTGGCATGCTCTGGTCCATAGGGTCACGAAGAGTCGGACACGACTAAACAACAACAACAAAATGTGTCTTGCACGTGTTAGCAGCGATACAGTGTCTTCCCTGAAACCAAATCTCGGGTTTTTTCCCTCCTCAAATTCCCCAAAACACGTAGAAAAAGTATCTTTGGGTGGATGCTAAAGCCGCCTCCAGACTTAGGTTGTGAACGAAAAGCACAAAAAGGACGCTTAAATCATTCATCAACGGCTTCCCTCCAGAATGTTCTGGAGGCGACTGACCCTCGCATAATGCCATCCCTCCTTTTGCCCTTCTGAATATGGCGACACTACAGCCCCACGACGCCAAGATGGAAATCTTCTCACAGGAAGCCGAACTGCCGGTGAGGTACCCTTTGAGACCATCCCAAGATGGCGTCGCTTTCCCCCGCCCACAGGCTGAAAGGAAGTCGCGTGACGTCACTGCGGCTGCCCTTCCCAAGATGGCGAGGCTGCCCAGCTCCTCCCTCAGCATCGCTTGCTTCACACCCGGTGCCCTGAGTCACTGAGAGGCGCTTTGCTTACCGGGAGAAGGAGGCCAGGAACTAGGCCAGGACGTGGAGGCCGTGAAGCCGCCGCTGCTATGCCGGAGCTGGCCGTGGAGCGAGTGGTGGTCCACCCGTTGGTGCTGCTGAGCGTGGTCGACCACTTTAACCGGTGAGGGAGGCGGCGTCCGGCCGGCCGGGCTGAGTCATGGCCGGCAGGCCAGGGCTTAGGGAGGCAGGGTGGCCGTAGGGCTGGGGTGGCGCTTTGCACATGCTCAGGGGCAGCGAGCTGCGAGGAAGCTACTGTAAAGAAGCGCCGGAGCGGAGGCCGCGGAAGGACAGCTTAGTCACGGGCCCGGGCTGAGGCCAACTTCCCGCCTGTGCCCCTACCCTGGGTTTCGGTTGGGGAGACCCTCAGGGTTTGGCGAGGCCTCGGAGCAATAAAGGAAGCGGCTGCCTTTCTCGCGGAGTGAGGCCGTCGAGCCCAGGGGAGAGGGCTGTCTTAGCTGCCTGGCTCCCCGATCCTCCTCGGAGCAGCTTTCGGGGGTTGAACCCGGAACCTCTTTCCTTCTGCAGGCCAAGCGGCTGCTCTCTCCCTCTGCACCCCAACAAACGGGCCTTTGGGCCAGAGACTTCATGGAGGGGGGCTGGATGCTACTTTTCGCAGATTTGCTTTTTATGTTTATCGCGGTGTGTTTACCGCGTGTGGAGCGAGGATGAGATTCATCTTTTGCCACTGCTTTTCCAGACTCTTGAGTGGAAAAGCGGAATATAAGTGAACTGATATGACTTAAAATATACTTCCTTCCTAAGTAGCAGCCACAGCTGCATGGATGAAATACATGTAACCAGCGCGTGGCTGTGCCAACTTGACTGAGTAGGTATGTGGCAGAGCATTTGCTTTACAAGCAGCAGGTTCCAGTTCAACAACATCTCTCCCCCAGAAACCACACCTGCTAAATGGATTTCAGAAGCAGGTGGTGGGAAAGGCCATGCTCTGACATAGACCTTGGAGAGTCACTGCCAGGCCAGGCAGTGCTCACACTTTGGGGCTAGGTGGATTGGTGGGCTAAGTCAGCTTTTGTATGTTGACTTCCTCCATTAACCATCAGAAGAAGACAAGCCATCAACACTCAGCTACCTCCTCCCTGGTGACTATCAAGACTCCTTCTGTTGGGAGTCTTGGCAAGTTGCTACATACTCTTTTCCTCCCACCTTAGTTATGCTGGTTTTCATTGCCCTGAGTTGATAAAAATTCAGTTCAGGAATAGTTTATGCTGCACATCAATGTATCTCATCTTTCTTTTGATTTTGCCTTTCTATTTTAGGATAGGAAAAGTTGGAAATCAGAAGCGAGTTGTGGGGGTTCTCTTGGGTTCGTGGCAGAAAAAGATTTTGGATGTCTCCAACAGCTTTGCAGGTAAAGTGACGCCTGAGATCTCTATGGTTGTCTAGCAAGCCAGATGTGGTGTGTAATGTACTTTCCTACCCTAACCTTTTCCACCCCATTAATGGATTTGGGAAAATGTGGGGTTGTCCCTTAAATTGTTGGTGGGGGGCCCTCCATATGTTGTTGGACTCCAAGTTCCATCAGCAGCATTTGGAGGGTCAGAGGTTCCCCACCTTTTGCCTTAAAATGAGAGACCCAGAAAAGCTTAGTCATAAATCTCAATTGAAACTTGGTTGATAGTCTTGAGTTTTCAACAGCCCTCTGATTAAATAATAACCCAAAGGGGTCCAGTTAGAAACCTGCTGGATTGTGTTTGGCTAAAAGCTTAAATGCGGTCCCTCAAGTTCTCAGGCTGTCATAAGCCAGCCTTAGCTCTCCATAGTCTGCTCCAGGGAATCATCATTCTTTCCTTTTTAGTTTAAATCTGAGTCTGCCCAGTTCTAGAAACTTGTAATCTAGTCATTAATCTTGTGGGCTGCAACTACATGTACCACATACTACAGTCAATACTGTAGTAGGAAGAGGTCCTAAATCAGAGGTAGAGTACCTGCTTTGCTTGCAGTGGTATTAAGTGGGGCTGAAAGACTGCTGTTTTGAGACCCTAGGTAAAGAGATTGACTTCATTACTGTATTAAAAAAGATTCTTTTATTGTTTACCTCCCTGGGCTCCTTTGGGAGGAAGGGCAGGATATGAATATAATAAATAATAATGGTATCTTCTGTTCCTTGGGGAACTTTTGTAGGTCAGTCATTGAATGCATGCTTTGCTCACAGAATGTGCAGTCCCTGGCATTTCCATTTAAAAAGGACCAAGTGGCAGCTGATAAAAAACTCCCCTGCCTAAGACGCTGGGTAGCCACTCAGGACACCAGTACTGGGATTGGATAGTCCAGTAGTCTTACTCAGTGCATGATAACTTGCTATTTTCAAATGCCCTGTGATCCTCTCATGAAGGGTGGAATAGAAATTTAAATCATCCTCACCTCTGTAATGTCAAGACTGGATCCCATTCTAAGTGACTTGCCAGGACTACCTGGACCCTCTTTGACCTGATCCAGCAGGGCTGCTCTTAATTCCCACCACATGGGATGCAACTTGGCAAAATTGTCACTTTCCTTTTTAACATTTATTTATGATTTTCAGTTTTTATTCATTTCAGTAATTTTACAATCATTTTAACATTTCAAAACTTCCTTCCCCCTCTTTGTTGTTCCTTAAATTTATTTTTTATATTTTCTGCATATTCCAAATTAACTTAATTTTCTAATTTATTCATCTACTTTAAATATAATACTTTTGTAAAACTGCAGGTTATTACAATAATCCCGCCAATGTTCTTACTGTTTACAGGTTATTTGTAAATATTCAATAAACCATTTCCATCGGGTTTTTTTTAAAGGCTGGAAATTCATGCCATGATTTGGATTCTCTTTTTTTACCCACAGTCCCCTTTGACGAAGATGATAAAGACGACTCTGTATGGTTTTTGGACCATGACTATCTGGAGAACATGTATGGGATGTTCAAGAAAGTAAATGGTAAGCAATGCTTGGTTAGCCAGAAGTGCAGGTCACAGCTAAATCCATCACTAGGAAAAGCCAAAAAGTGATGTTATTTAAATAACTTTGCTATGACTGCTCACAGATGCTTAGTTGTTAAAAAGGTTTTCATTTTAGAGATGAACACCTCTGTTAGTGAGAAAATGAAGGAACTGGGTCACCCTTCAACATCAGATTCTGCAAAACCTCTCATGTTTTAACCTAATGCCCCAGCAAAGAAACCATATTTTAGACTACATGCTACTTGAAGGAAGGGTTTTATTATAGCTTGTGTGTGCAGTAAATAGGCTTTTTGTTGTTCATTCGTTTGGCAAAGTCCTCAAGGTTGGGCATATCTTGTCTATTTGGCCAACGTTCAAAGTGTAGTATTCTGTACCTGTAAAATTTATTTTGAAGCTGATGTCCAAGTCCAGTAAACTTTGGATGTAAGCAATGTCCAGTATGAATGATAGGCTCAGGTTGTGAGAACTTCTAAAGTCTCATCCCGTTTGCTATACAATATCATTGCATGTAGAACCATGCTTTATTCCTGCAAAGTCCCACTTCCAGTGAAACTGTAGAAGAAGGAAATGGCTCTTGGAGGTTGAGCCCTCTTCCAGCTGCTTCGTGTACTCTGACTCTTTTTTTTTCTTCTGTGTCTTTTTCCTAGCCAGGGAAAGAATTGTGGGATGGTACCACACAGGTCCCAAGCTGCACAAGAATGACATTGCTATCAATGAGCTAATGAAAAGATACTGCTCAAACTCGGTAAGAGCCACTCACAACCTACAAATCCTGACAAGGCTTGCTATTTGATGTTACTGCAACTTGTAAGAACAAGTTGGAAATGGCAAGATGATCCTTTATGCAATGGCAGGCTGCAGGTTACTGGAAGGAGACTGGTAGGTTTTGTTTTCCACCAATAGGCACTAATGGGTTTCTTTCAAACAGGTATTGGTAATTATCGATGTAAAGCCAAAGGACCTGGGGCTGCCCACTGAAGCCTACATCTCTGTGGAAGAAGTTCACGATGTGAGTATCCTGGGTTTATGCACATCAAGTTGCTTTTCCCTCATACATTTCAGTGTCAACCAAAGGACCAGACTAAAACAGGCTGAGCCAATAACAGGAATGCTGCCTGTACCTTGCTCATGTCACTCCTTTTGCAGCCAGCACCCTACAGAGCACCTGAAAAAACTGCTTAGGATGAAAGAACTTGCCAGTGTTTATTATTAATTCAGTTCACACTTCCTTATGGAGGTAATTTAGGGTTAGTGTGTCTCTTTCATCAGCCAGTTATGGATCTGTTCTTATTCTTCAGCAATTCTTGGCTTCTTATGCAACAATTGTAAGTTTATCCAGGGTTCAGACACACACACACACACACACACTGCCCAGAAGTTGAATAAAGGTGATTACTTTCATGCCTGGTCTCTGCTTGCACCCCGAAGGATGGGACACCCACCTCTAAGACCTTTGAACATGTGACCAGTGAAATTGGAGCAGAAGAAGCGGAGGAAGTTGGGGTGGAGCACCTGCTACGGTAAAAAAATACCTTTCTCACCTGTCACTTCAGACTTCTGAGCTTGTGTTCTGCTTACATAGTTACTCCTCAAGATAATACAGGGAGGCAGGCATTCCCATCTTGCAGATATAAAATAATGGATGCAGAATGCCTTTGACCCCTGCAAGGCCACACACCCCGCCAGCTTAATAGAGGCATCATCTTTAATTTATCCTGACAGCCACCCTTCATTGGGATCTAGTGGTAGCCTATCCCATAGCCATGCAAATGTGCCACCATATTTCCCATGCTGGATTAGGCCAAAGGGTGCCCATTTAGCATCTGGTCTTATCCTAAGGGGAAGCCTACAAGCAGAACCTGCACCTCCCCACAATGCAGCTGGTATTCGCTTACACCCCCATGTCTTTGTATGGGTTGGTTGGTCCAGAGGAGATTCAGATTTCTAATCCAACTGTAGAAATGCCCAGCATTGATTTCCGTAATGTGGCAGAGAAAAATAATTCTATTCTTCCTTTCCTGCCAACTGGGTTCTCTTGTTCTGACCCCTTTCTTGGCTGTTCCAGGGATATTAAAGATACCACTGTAGGCACCCTTTCTCAGCGCATCACAAACCAGGTCCACGGCTTGAAGGGACTGAACTCCAAGCTTCTAGACATCAGGAGCTACCTGGAGAAAGTGGCCATGGGCAAACTTCCCATCAACCACCAGATCATCTACCAGCTCCAGGATGTCTTCAACCTGCTGCCTGACGTCAACTTGCAAGAGTTTGTCAAGGCCTTCTATCTGAAGACCAATGACCAGATGGTGGTGGTCTACTTGGCTTCACTCATCCGCTCTGTGGTTGCCCTCCACAACCTCATAAACAACAAGATCGCCAATAGAGATGCAGAGAAGAAGGAGGGGCAGGAGAAAGAGGAGAGCAAAAAGGAGAGGAAGGATGAGAAAGACAAAGATAAGGAGAAGAGTGATGGCAAGAAAGAGGAGAAAAAAGAGAAGAAGTAGAGTAGGATTTTGTATTTGTATATTAAAACCTTGTAAACTGAACTCTGGAGCTGGCTGTAGGTTTTTTTGTTAGTAGAGGCTTGGGGGGTACGCAGAAGTGCTTTGGTTTGTAGGTGGGTAGCTAGGTAGAAGATGAGATGACCTGAGCAATATCTCTTTAACTGAACCATCTATGGCAGGGATGATCATAAGCCATGAGGCCAAATGCACCTCCAGGACTTTGCATGGCCCTTGAGGTGCTTTCTGGAGGTTTTAAAGCAATTGTTGGATGGCCATCTGTAATGCATGCTTTAGTTGAGATTCCTGTACTGCAGGGGGTTGGACTAGATGACCATTAGGCTCCCTTCCAACTCTGATTCTATGAGATTCTCACCAACTCTGTTTGAAGTCTCCTTGAGTGTTTTTGGCTGGCTGGAACGTGTCCCAGAATTCTTAATATTTCTAATTGCCTGGATGGATGAGAGAGAGAGGAATGTGTGTAGAAATAAAAGCTGTTACATAAAGGGGAAATGTATATTAATTTCTCCACCTACTTTTGCCCCTGCCCCAGCCTACCACTGCCATGTGGCCCTTGGACTGAAAAAGGTTCCCTGTCCTTGATCTGTATACAGCCTGAAGCAAGAAATGGCACTAGGGCAGACAGCCTGGTTAGTCTTTGCTTTAGCAAAAGCTGTCAGCCCTGGCATGGCATAATGCCTCTTCAGCCAGCTACAAAGACAGAGTCTTGCTCACAGTGTTAAAAAGCAGGCCCCACAGATGCACACCCTAAACTGGACTATCCAGTCTGGCCAGTGAGACCATAAGCTTAATCCCATAACCAAGAAAGTCTGTTATGGGGGCATGTATGGCTATGCACCCCCAGATGCACACATCAGAGGTAGACCACAGGCCAGCTCTTGCCTGGATTTGTTCTGAAGTATAGCAAAGACAACAACAACCTGACGTACTGGTACTTCTTTGCCAGAGCTCATGCAATAATGAGCTTCAGCCGCCAGGTGGCAGCAAACACTCATGCAGCTGGCTTTAGAAATCCTCGTCAATACAACCCCCGAAGTAGGGAAAAGTTTAAATAACATACAAGTCATCAACAGTAAAACCATCAAACAATAAGAGAGTAAAAATTGCACATTATCCACAAAAGAGGCAAGTTCTTGACCGTTGCACGACAGGAGAGGTTTAGAGAGATTGCTTGCTCTGAGGTGACCGTTAATTGCTTACCACTGCCACGTATGCCCACCTTGTCCAAGAACAAGCTGGCAAACTTTTGGGGCTAAAGGAGGTTACTTTACTAGGAACCTGCCTCACCCATGGCCTCTTGCAAGACAGGTGGCATGAAGGAGAGATATTTTGCCTTGACCAGGTCGTTTGCTTTCCACTTCCCAGGCATATTGGTTTAAGGAAGACATCTTTACTTAGGAGGAGGGTAGAGAGATGAAACAAAGGAACATGGGCAGAATCTGGGTGCTGCATCAGACCAAAGGCCCATCTGACGCCGCATTCAGTTCTCGCAGTGGCCGGTCAGATGCCAGTGGGAAGCCTGCAAGCAGGATCTGAGCACAACAGTAACTTTCCCTACTTGCAATTTCCAGCAACTGGTATTCAGAGGCATACCACTTCTGTTTTTGTCATTTTCCTGTTTTGTTTCTTTTTTGTTATGTTTGTTGTTTTGTAGACACGCATGCATGCGCGCACACATAAATACGCGTAAATATATGTAAATACCTAGCTTTTGTGATCAGTACACCTTGCTGGAATGAATTTTGTGAATTATTTCTGCATTCTGTGAAGTACTTCCTTTTGCATGTTTTAGGTCAGCTACCAATCAGTTTCAGAGCCTGAGGTCTTGTTTTATGAGACGAGGGGAAAAGATCTGCACTTTTCTCCAGCGCAGCATCCTTGATTTTTGTTTCTTCCTCTCTCATTGCTTTTGCACACATCTGTCTGAGGCCCAAACAGAGACCTTTTTTTGCAGAACTTTTATTCTGTTTCTGCTTTTGCTTTTTCAAGTGGCTGCCCATTTGCTGTAGGGAGACCTGAAACTAGGATTCAAACCTGTGCGGAAACAAACACAACCTCTGCATTTCCCTGTGAAGTCTTTTTTTATCTGCTTTTCTACAGCAAGTCAGATACCCAGGGTAGGCCCTTTGCTTAGGACAAAACCTCTCTGGAAGATGTTTGTTCCTGGGACAAGAATTGCTAATTTACAGGCTCTTTGGCCCACCAGTGAAATTGGAGATTACGACAACTGCCGCCCTCCCAATTCCGAGAGCGGCAAGAGCAGAGCTCTGATACAGCAGCCAAGCCTGTGACAACGGTGACTTCAAACTCAGCCCCCACTGCAGCCCCTCTAATTACAAAGGAAACTGCCTGTTAAGGATTGGCAGCAGTTCTCCCAAGTGGCTTTGGCAAGATGCTGATGGAATCCAGAAGGGCTTTTCTGCAAACTAGGAAGGAGGTCAAGACAGTCAAGCAGCCCAAAGCTGCTTGTGTGAAAAAGGACATTCCCCCCACCCCCTTGGAGTCCTGGCTAGTCAGATGAGAAATTCAACACGAACACAGTAGCTGATGGTGGAAGGAATGAGAATCAAGGTGACAATGGTTGAATAGAACTATCTAGAAGCCAGTAGGCTGCTGCTGTCCAAAAGATCTGGTTTCATTAGTTGATTCAGTACTCTAATTGCCTTTGGTAGAGTGAAGAACATTGTAGAGAAATAGCTGAAGCTCTGTGTGTTGCTAGGGAAAGAAAAATGAGGTACCTACCTCCAGACCTGTGTGCAACATGCACAGATTAGGAGAGGCTCCTAATTGCAAGGGAAGTCACCAGATTTGTTTCACAGCTGTGCTGTGCTGGATGCTCTCCAACATCTTTGCTCGCTTGGATAAAGAATTAACATGTGCATTAAGGTAAAGGTAAAGGGACCCCTGACCAGTCCAGTCGTGGCTGACTCGAGTTGCGGCGCTCATCTCGCTTTATTGGCCAAGGGAGTCAGCTTCCAGGTTGTGTGGCCGGCAAGACTAAGCCGCTTCTGGCGAACCAGAGCAACACATGCAAATGCCATTTACCTTCCCGCCAGAGTGGTACCTATGTATCTACTTGCACTTTGACGTGCTTTCGAACTGCTAGGTTGGCAGGAGCAGGGACTGAACAACGGGAGCTCACCACATCACGGGAGTTCGAACCGCCGACCTGATCCGCAAGTCCTAGGCTCTGTGGTTTAACCCACAGCGCCACCCGCGCCCCTGTAACATGTGCACTAACTACTGGTAAATAGATTGGTGCTAAAAAAGCAAAAGTTTGGAAGTTTGCTAGGTGTCATTTTTCATCTGAATGACTTTATAGGATTATCATGGCACAGGGTGGGCAGCCATTTGCCTCAGCTCAGAGCGACCTGCTGGTTCTGCTTAGAATGCCCCAAACAATACACAGTCTAAGAGGGGGGAAATGGGATGCTGCCCTCTACCAGACCAGACTCTGTCCATTTAACCAAATAGGGTCTGTTCCTGGCAACAGGTCTTTCCCATTGCCTACTGAGCCTTAAAAATAGGCATGGGAACTTCTGCACACAAATGTGCTTCACCTTTTGAGCTATGGCCCCTCCCTAGTAGAAGATGAAGTTGCCTTTCATGAGAGTTCCGCTGGCCTGTATGATCTATTTCACCTGGCTGTGGCTCCACAGGGGCACAGGCTTTTCAGCCCTATAAGCTACAAGCAGGGTGGAGGTCAGTTGGACCACTGATCTACTGACCTGTGCTCCCCCTGCTTTCAAAAGTGTTAGTCAAACAGAGGCAAGGAACCTGTGACCTTTCAGCTATTTTGGGTACTTCACTCCCATCCACCATAGCCAGGGATGATGGGAGTTGTAGTCCAGCAACAGCTAGAGACCCACAGGTTCTCTCCACCCCCTGGCTACTTTTAAGTTATCTTGGAAGTGAGAGCCATTGCAAGCTGCCTTAATAGCACTGCTTCTAAAATAGCCACTGCCCTCTTGTCTTTGGCCCAGCCTTCCTCTCCGTCACTTTGCTGCTATTTGGCTCCATTGCTTTTGTTTTCTCCTGGGAGATGGAACAGAAAGCAAACTAGCTTGAGAGCCTGGAAGATGGCAAAGCTTGCCCCAACACCTTCCAAGCCGTCACACCCTAACGCTGGCAGGGGCCGCTCACCTCCAGTTTGGAATGTGTGAGGGTTTCACTGGCCAAACAAGGGCATGGGGCTCACCCTCCTGGTTTCCCAAAGTGACTCCCCCAGCAGTGGGAATCTCTGGCTGCTTTGCTTCCCCAGAGAACAGGGTGATCTTCTTTCCCTGCAGCAGAGCTCACAAAGCCAGCCTGTGCCTCTTGGCCAAGCTAAACATGTTTTGCTGCTCCCTCCTTCTGCCCACAACACAAGGCTGCTCTCTGCCTTCAGGGACAAAGCCATGCTTTTAAAGTCGGCAGAGAGGAGGGGAAATCTTTCCGCTACAGGCCCCAACCCCTCCCCTCTGACAGTCCTTCAGGTAGAAGCCTTTGCAAATTCCCTCCCTCCAGGCCCTGGAAACTTCCTCTGAAACACAGGGGGCTTGTCTTTGGCACCAAATGCTGCCCAGCAGAGCCATTCTGGCTCTGGTTGTGCGCTAGAGTTGGAGGAAGTGGTCACACCTCCCCCACCCCCCACCTTCGCTTCCAAATGCCAAGAGCAGCAGCCTGTGTGCCAGGCCTGCAATGGCTCCCTTGGCGCCAGGCTAGCTTGGGGGCCTCTTTGGTTTCCCTGGTTGGAGCAGGAGACAAGTCAGCTGGGGAAGGCAGTGGCGGCGACCTGGGACTGCTGCAAAATGTGGCTTTCCCGTCTGAGCATTCGAAGAATATAAGCGGAGCCCTGCAGCTCGACCAGACCCAAGGGGGCCCCAACTAGCCCAGTCTGCTGTTCTGACAGTGGCCTGCCAGGTGCCCATCCTGGAAAGCCCAATGGCACTCCTGCATATAAGAACACCACTCTCCCCAGCCTCTTCTGGGCACACACTTTCAAAACCCGAACAGGAAAAACGTTGAAGTCCAAGCAGCCTACATGAGCCCTCCTGCAACTGAGCCCCTTGGGGTCCTTCCTCCACTCTTCTGAGTGCATGCAAACCTTTGCAGGCCCTTGAGCAGTGGTGGCAGGAGCTGCTATGCCTCCCCTCTTGGGCTGCGAAAATGTGTGCCACTTCTCCACTGCTGAAGTGGACTGGATGGGGAGATTCGTCTAGCTGCTGAGTTGTATGACAGACGCAGTATTTGCAGCACAGCAGTGGGCTGGATGATATGCTTAAAAGCAAGGAGAATTTAACCCCTTTTGGTCAGCCCTGGTTTTCCAGGCCTGCCTAGGGCTGTCCTTCTCTGCCTGTCCACAGGATGTTCCCCTTGCTCCCTTTCAAGCGAGAGCATTAGGAACAGGGGGTCAAAAACCTCCACCTGCAAGCAGGGAAACAGGCAGGAGTCAGGCCAAACTCTCAACTGGGTCATCCTACAGTGGGGGGAATGGGGGAAGCACACAGACCAGAGGGCGATGAGAGCTGCGGTGCCCCCGCCTGTGGCTCTTTAACACAGCAACAACCTTCGCCATGTACACGTTTGGGAACCGCCCCACCCAGCACCCAGGAGAAGCCACATCAGGCTCCCAAAGCACAGAGGGACACATGAAGCCCACAAGCAGCTGCGGATTGTTTATTGCACAAGAAATTGGCGTCACTGAGGCAGGATGATGCAGTACAAAACTATCCAGGATCCCCATCAAAAGCTATTGCAATTCTTTGTATCCACAGACATTTATATACACATTTTTATACACATTTTATATACACACTTACTTACAAACAAACGAACACGCGCGCGCGCACACACAGTCCAGCTCTCATATGCAGACATACACCTTGCTGTGGAGGCTTGAGGCATCCCCACCCTCCGCCATGTAGCCATAGGACACACACGCAGACGTATGCCACTCCCACTCTGGCATCTGGTCCCTGTTCTCAGGGTGTGCCAGCCACGCATACTCCAATCAGAGGATTTTTTTAAAAAAAACCATCCAGAAATAAAGACAGGGGATTCTTCTGGTTCGCCCCCTGCCCCTTCTTCCTGCCTTTTAGTGCAAAAAAGTTCAGAGTTCTGCACTTGGGATAACCTGTTTTGTAGACATTCAAGGTGAAGGCTTCCCCCTACAATCTTGCAGCTCACTGGGCACCAATGTTTCCAGAAAAAGAAGATGCCCCACTTCCAACAAGACTTGGAACAGCTCAGATCAGGAGACTCAGGTTCTCCATGCTTGGCTGAAGCCTGGTTTGGCCTCCCCTGCAATCTGGCCAAAGGCCATCCTCTCTCTTCCTGAGGGCTCTTTGTCTATAGCCTTTGGGGTTGAGTGGGGTACCCATTTGCTGCTTTGAACAGCCCAGATCCTGCTCCATGACACAGCTGGGGACTGCCTGGGGCCCTGCCCTGTCTTCTGCTTCATGGGTTTGGGGAGGAGAGGAGCCTGGGATGTGGGCCAAATCCTGCCCACTGCTCTCAGCAGAAAACCAGCATGGTTGCAGGGCACAGAAGCCTCACCTACCAGCACAGGGAGTGGGAAAAGGCCTCAGGAAAGAGGAGGTGGGTTTAGGAAAGTTGTAGGGAATCCTGCCTCTAGCTCCCACCCATCTCTACCAATCCCCAGTGGCTATCTGGAGCAGGGGCTCGCAACACACTCCAGTGTCCTTGGCAAGGGGGGAATTCTCAAAAGTGCTCTTTTTTCCTGTGCAGAATGCCTTGACATAATGTTCAGGATGTCCTGGTGGGTTGGTACCAGTGGGGGGTGGGTCTGGATTGCTTTAAAAGGCAGCTACGACAAAAGCCCATGAGGCCCATAGGTGGGGCAGAATGGCTGCATAGCTCAGAAACTGGTACAAGGAATCCACAGGGAAGGAGGTGGATACCACTTGCAGCCACTGCTCTGCTGGAAAGCAACTGAATATTTTTTTGGGGGGGAAGGGGGCAGAGAAGGGGAGCACCTTCTGCAGCCTCTAATTCTCCAACCACAAGATCTAGGCCTGGGCAATCCCTCTTCCACAAAGCCACCTCCTTCCACCTTCCTTCCTTCCTGGAGATTTGGCTCCATTTCCAGGTATTCAGGATGGCTTCCCAGGAGGGTCTCTTTGGAGTCACTCTTGCCCAAAGCCCTCTGTCTCCTCAATGGCATAAAGGAGCTTCTCCTTCAGCTGCTCATAGCTCTTGTAGGGAGGCAGGTCCAGGCGGTTGAAGCTGCAAAAGGAAGACAGCGCAGCCAATCAGCAGGGGGAAAGGAAAGGAAGTGCCCTCCCACCCATCCAAAGCATGGGCAGGAAGGGCCAAAGCAGAGGAACTCACCATGTGTGGCTACGGGGAAGCCAGGTCTCCTTGCCAACCTTATCAATGCAGAACTTCTGGGGCCCGTTGCTGCCTGTCAGAAAAGAAGCACAACATCAGAAACCCACAAAAAGTACCCGTGGGGTGTGACAAGAACACACAGTTGCACTTCAAATGCAAACTGGCTTGCAAACCATCTTGGCAACCCCACCCCACCTCTAAGACTAGAGCTGAGAAGTAGACTGAGCCGAGTTCCTTCACCACAAGCAAAGGCAACCAAACAGACTCAAAACAACTTCCACGTGCCCCCATAGCCCTGCTCCAAGCCTGACAGACAGAACCACACAACCCTCCCCCCCACCATGAAGTTCTCCCACAGTCACTCAGCAACTGGGATGGCGACATCCCCTGCTTCCCCCTCCCTAGGCAGCCAAATGCACAAATACCAATAAGCTCAGCAAATCCTCCGACTGGCAACCGGCAAGTCCCCGTCACAAACTGCAGAAGCCGGATTCTCTTCTCATTGTCCATCTCCTTGACCACCTGCAGCCAACATGGGTAGGGGGATGTCAGACCAGGCTCCCACCTTCCCAAAAATATTTCGGGCTCTCAGCAACAGGGATTTGCCCAAAGCAACACTGACTATGTTAATAGCAATGAAAGCTAAGGGTGGGGAGAGACATCTGGTTGGAAGTCAGATCCTCAGAACTAAAAGGTCCTGCAAACAGGTCCTGCGTCACGGTGACTTACTGATGAGGCAAATGCACTCTGCGTATGATCAGAGGCACGTGTCAGTACTCTGCCACATCCAAGGGTCTGTCCAGGGCAAAGCTTCCTTTCCCCCTGTCCATACGGGGGACCCCTTGGCCAGGAGCTCTTCCTTGGGGAGGCTCACCTGCCAGAACCACTGGATCTGCTTGCTGTTCTTGGTGTAGTGCCGATAGATGGTGTTCTTCTGCCAGTCACTCATGTCAATCTCTTGCATGCCACACAGCATCAGCTAGAAGGGAGAAGAAGGCGAGAGGGGGCCCAGCCCGGGTCACCGGGAGAGTCCAGAGGCAAGACCCACCAAGGCAAGGCTTCTATCGTTCTGAGAGTGTGGGCATCTTGCAAACTGAAAGCTAAACCTGACCTGCCTACTTGACTAAAATATGTGTGTGTGTTTTTACAAGATTTACTTCCTGGTTAGTCGGAGGGCGAGGGGCAGTGGGGAGATTCAATTAGAACTTCTATAAAAAATTCAAATTGAGTAAACACCAAGGTCCCTCTGAAATGTTCCATTCTCTCAGGAATTGTTCCACTGACAATTAACAGTCAGAGGTCTCATATTCGCAAGGAGTGGCAGCCTTATCGAGGGGCTGCAGGAATGTAAGATGGTAGATGACCATGTAGTTGGCTCATTGGAAGCCAGACAACAGATCATTCAACTGCTGTGACCTCTGCACAGCCTGACAATGTACGAAGGCAGAGCCCAGGGCAGGAGGACAGGCCCCTCTGGGTAGGAGAGGAGGCCCCCACACTTCCAACAGCCCAGCTCACCTCTAGCTCCTTCTCATCAAAGTACCGCAGCCACTCCAGAGGTGCCACCTCATTGAAGCCATCCAGAAAGGCCTTGGTCTGCTCCTCCACACCCCGGGTGAACCGCCAGTCCGTCAGCAACCTGCAAGGATAGACAGACCAGCCACTCAGCACTCCTTGGGCACCTAAAGACCTGCAACTGATTGACCTGGCCCTGGCTTGACCCTAACCTCAGCTACGTGATTTTGGGAGGACCCTATTTCCTGCATTTCATGGATTAATGAACACACACACCACAATGCCTTATCATCTGTATCGCATTCATCCTCAGAATCAGCCAGTGAAGTTGGTCCACAACGTTCCCATTTTACAGATGGGGAACTGAGCACCAAATGCCCAAGGCTAGCTAGTGAGCATAACAGCAGAGTGCAGAGCTTAATTTCGTGGCCTACCACGCTGCCTGGTCAGCAGCCCAGCGAAGAGGCAATTCCTGGAGCCAAATGGCATGCAAAATGAAAGAGCCTCTGGCCAAGCTGCTTCTCAAAGCCCCTCTAAGCCTCAGGAAAGCGAGGACCAGGAACTCACATGATGTACTCGTCCTTGTTCTCCTCAGTGACCCGGATGTTCTCTCCACCCTCCTTCAGTTCGTGGGTGGTCACCTTGCCCAGAATCTCCATGTCCTGAATGAAGTAGAGTTCCAGGCCACACTCCTCTAGGTTGTTCTCTCTGCAAAGGGTGGGAGAGAGAAGCAGCAGATGAAGCTTCACTAGGAGGACAGTTGGGGGTCTCAGTGGCTGCTGCCAAAACCTAGAAGAATCATGCTCTAGGGGCTAAAGATCACAGGCCGAGTGGATGCTGTAGATGGCAGGATATCCCGAGTCCCAGGCATGCGTGGCATCCCTAGTTGGGACAGACAAAACTGCCCCTGCAGTCTCAGTAGCTTAATTCCCCCCCAGAAGATATCACAAGACCTGCTCTCAGCATCCCCAGCCATAATTTGGTTTGCAAACCACAAGTCCTTGGCGCTATGCCACAAGCAGCCCCCGCCAGTTTCATCCTCCCTCTTCTGCTCATTATAACAGCAACATTCAGATCAAGGTCTCTTCTTTAGGGGCTATTTTGCTTTGCCCCTTTGCTCTGTCTTGTTTGTCACCCTCCCTCTTTACATCGGGGTGGGACCTATATTAGCTGGAGGGTCACTTCCCCTTGTGGGGAACCTCCCAGAGAGGTCTGGAGGGCTGGCAGATTGCCCCTCCTGCTTTTACACTGCAACCCTCAGCCTTCAGGCTTTGGGGCACATGAAACACAGAAGATGAGAGCAACTAAACGCTGCACACTTGGGCAAGGTGCCAAGCGACAGCAAGAGGAGGGGTGGGGGCTGTACTGCTGGGTGCTATGAGATCACCACAGGTTAAAAGTGGCTGTGCAAGCCATCAGTCGGTTTGGGGCAGCAGCTCCATGGGACATGGGCTCAGGAGGAAAGGGGAGGGGCAAGCAGCACCCTTGCTGGCACTTACTTGATCCAGACGATGGAGTTATAGAACTCGGGGTCGATGGACTCCAGGTCCTTGAGGGTCGGCCGCTTGTTCAGCATGCGCTTGTAGAAGGGCAGTGTGAAGCCCGTGTCAATGAACTTGCCATGGTACAAAGCCTGCAGCACAAGGAGACACACACACACCCCAAAAAAGTATGTTAGAGCAAGCTTAGCACCAAACTGCAGAGGAAAAGCAAAAATGCAACACGTTCCCCCACACACACATCAAAGGGGCAGCTGATCCCATCAACTCTCTTCTTGCAGTCCCCCAGACACACACCTCCACTGCACACTAGGCTCCAAGGTTATTCTTTTTATTTAATTTAAGGTGCCGATATACCAGAAACATTTAGCCCTGTGTTCATTTTGGAATCCAAGTCCCACAGAAATCCCAGGCGACACACGACAAAAATCACATAAAGTAGCATAGTGGTTGTGTGTGTGTGGACTCCCATTTCTAGTCTTTAAAACACAACTCATTTCAATGCCCAGAGAATTGGGTGCCTTACCCTGATGCATAAAAGGCAACAAAATGGGTGCTAGGCATGGTTCTTTAGGGAGGTGCACTCCAGCTGAGGTGCCACCGAGAAGAAAGCCCTCTCTTCCTTTGCCAACAATAAGGACCCACAAGTGGCAGAGCCCTTGCTTGGCATGCAGAATGTTGTTCCTGATTCAATCCCTAATGGCATCACCGGGCAGGGCTGGGAAGGACCTTTGCCTGAAATCCAGGAAAGCCGCGGCCGGCCCGTGTATGACGGTATTCAGCCAGATGACCCAAGGAAGGGTCCTTATGTTTCTGGTGGCACTCGGCAGTACCTGCGCCTGAAGCAACAAAGAGCTTTGAAGGCTGAGAGCCGCAGGGACTGTTAGCTCCCCCCACCCACACTTTGCTTTCCAGTGGGTACCCAAATGTCCCCCTCTGGGGAGCTGAGGCAGCCAGCCTGCTCCCCAAACAGCTCTGGAGCAACGTTTGTTTAATCAAAACTCTGCGGCCACAGAACGGTCTTCTGGGAGCCAAGAATAACGCAGACGCTTTTGCGCGTCTGGAAAAGACCAGCCTGGTGGTGAGTAATAGTCTAGGGTTTGGAGGGGAAGGGGGAGCCAGGAGGGGAAACCATTGGGAAAAGTTCTTCCTGCTCTTTCAAAGGCCAAAGGAGGGCAAGCCCACCCAGGGATCAGGCCCCGAGACTCGATGTAGGGGCAGCGCCTGCCCTCTTGGTAATTCCCAAGCAGCCCCCTTCTTTGGGTGTGGGCAGCTGCCTTTTCCTCCTGTAGAGTTCTCAGGCCAGGCCAAAGGCCCAAGTCCTCCTCCCCTTTTGCCAGGAGGATCAAGGGAGGGGGGGAAAGTTACACTCCTTTCTCTGCTAAGAAACAAAAATACAGAACTCTGGAAAAACAAGGGAAGAAAGTGTTCCATGACACACTCTTGTCACAAAGAGGCCACCTGACCTGATCCATTTTTCCTGGCTGCTTCCTTTCTGCTCAACAGAGTCAGAACAGGAGACTTTACGTGCCATTTCGGAACTCAATGGATACAAAGCCGTCTTTGGCCACAGAATTAAATTTAGTTTTGAAGAACGCAAATATTTTGATTCCCACTCTGCAAAACTCCCTTTCTTTTTTTATTCCAGGGGAAAAAATGATTTCTCTTTCCTGTGTACACCTTTTCCCAGCAAAACTGTTGGAGGGGCAGAAATGTGTCCCTGTTGCCAAAGGAACCAGGCCAACGCGCAACAGGGTTGCCTTGGCGACAGACATCCCCCCCCCACCCCAATTTAACCAGAGTTCAAAGCTGCTTCCAGCCACTTAGTGCCGTGACACCATCATGTCCTTCCTCACATGATCCACAAATGGCCAGAATACAGTGGAGAAATAGCAGCACAGCCAGAAGCAGAATGCTGCCAGAGCACTGGTTGTCCAGGTGAGGTGGGTGGAACTGGACAGGATGAACACTGCAAAGGGGCCGCTAATGGCAGTGGGCGCTACTGGGAGAGGAGGGGGGTGCCTCCCTTTCACCTCAGAGATTGTTAAGAGCAAACACTTGATGCGTCGCTCCTGAAGATTTCACAGTAGCCTCTCCTGAATGCCACTAGTATTATAGCTCAGTATCAAATCCCAGAGAGGTAGTAGCTGTGTTAGTCTCCTGAAGAAAAAGCAACAAAGATCCTTTGTGACAATGTAAAAACTAACAGATTTATTGTGGCCAACAGAGCTTTTGAGGACTCTTTTTTGCTAGATGCCTGGATTCCATCAGTCCCCAGCTAGAAAAGGCTCCTCTCTCCTGTCTGAAACCCAGCCAGCACAGCAGCTTTCCCTGACCTGGTGCCCTTCATCAGCTGCAGCCAATGGTTAGGGGTGGTGGGATCTGCCATTTGGAACATCTGGAGGGCACCAGGCTGGGCTGGGCAATACTAGGATAGATCAAACCGTGGCCTGATTTGACCTAAAGCAGCTTCATAGGAACACAGTAAGCTGCTTTATTCCAAGACAAACCACTGGCCCACCTAGCAAAGTACTGTCTCCACTGACTGGCAGCAGCTCTCCAGGTTTTCAGGCAGGGGTCTTTCCCAGCCCACCTGGATTGAACCTGGGGCCTCCTACATACAAAGCAGACACAGTGCCACTGAGCTGTGCAATGACCTGCACTTCTTGGTTGGCAACCTGAGTTTAGAGAACAACTGTGAGCAAGCACCCACGAAATGCAAGTGGCATAGCTTGCACAAATGCTATGGAAAGCACAGCCACCAATGATTTTGCAGTCAAGGTGAAGGGCAGAACTCCCGAGGTAGTGAGAGGAAGCTGAAGCCCCACCCAGCCCCAAGTTGCCCCTGCACAAAAGCCCTCAGAGGCAGAGGCGGCTAGTATAGGAGATGCTCACCATGGCGATGAACCTGCCAATGAAGCGGAAGTAGGTGAGGTGGTCGGGGTTGATGGACGAGGCAGGGTTGATCTGCAGGCAATAGTTGTTCTTGCCAGCGTATTCAAACAAGCAGTACATGGGGTTGAGCACCTCGTGGGACAGAAGGAAGAACCATTCGCTGTTGGGGTGGAGGGGGGGGGGAGAGAAGGATGGCTGATGAGAGCCAGCCCAGCCTAGCCATTCAGGCCCAACCATTGTCATCCGTCCTGCGCAAGGGTGGGCGGGGGCCTGCGCACACACGCTCCTTCGGCAGCCACAATCACTGCTCTCTCTTGGCTATCTCCCTCCTTTGGCGCAGAGAGCCCCCGCATCCTGTCCGTGGTTCTACCCTGTGGTAGAACAGCATGACGTAACCTACCATAGGGTAAAACCACTGGCAGGACACAGGGAGATGCGTCAGAAGCTCCTGCAGGGCGGGAGTGGCTGCCGTCTGGAGCCGAAGTGGCAGCCCGTCTGGAACACGCTGGACTTGAAGCTCTGCAGAGGAGGCCACCAGGAGGCCTCTCAAGTCTCAGGCTGCACAGCTAGCCAACCAGGGGACCCTCTCATGCAGAAGGCCAGGCCCTGTCGATCCCACTCCGATGTCCTGAGTCACCTCCACACTGCTGCTTCAGCAGTTTTCCCAGGGGCGGATAAATCCCGAAGGACCAGGGAGGGTGGATATTTGAAGCTCCCACCTCCACCCCACTGTGCTGTGCCGACTCACCGGGCAATTCCGCCGTAGTCCAAACCCTCCTCCCCACGCATGATGATGTACAGTCGACGCCGCAGATCGTAAGGCTTCATGTTCATGATCTGAGCAGAGAGAAGTGAGGTTGGCAGGTGCAGTGGGGAGAGGACAAGGGTGCTCTTCCCAAGGGGTGACCAGCCTCCCCTCCCCTCCCCTCCCCCTGACCCAGGCCTCACATCACCTGCTGGAAGGAATCTTCGAAGAGTGTTTGCCGAGAGACACTGATCTTGACATGGCTGGGCAGTGCGTTGGACTGTGAAGGAGATAGAGGTTGTGAGAAGCCCAACGACCCACATTCGGTCCCTGCATCCTGCCTAGGTTTGGGCATCCCCATCCCCACCCACCGCCCGCCACCGGGAGCCACAGATTTTCTGGGAATCTCGCAGCTTCTCCTCCTGCCCTGCTGGGAACATGGTGAATGAGCAACTCACGTGGCAAAGGAAGCGGAACTGGTGGAACTTCCAGCGAAAGCTTCGGTCGTATGCTCCAGGTGACCCACCTTGCTTACTCCTGCAACAGTAAACATGGCCTTAGTGGGGCCCTGGCCACATTCACATTTATTAGCTCTTGAGACTGACTAGTCTCCTTCTCTCCCGCAGTTTAAGTTTGTGTGAACATTCCAGATTCATTAGATACCTTCAAGAACACAGAGTGGATATCCCACAATCTTCAGCACTGTATCTGGAAGGTCCTAAAAGCTCCCACAATGCACTGCACCACCCCTCAAAGCCTGGCTGGCAAACAAGGGCCAAAAATCCCCCCTCGCAAGGAATCCTCCATCCGGGAATAAACCCACAGGCACCTGGAGGCGATGCTGGGCGGTGCTGAGAAGGCAGAGCGCCACACTGGAGAGACTTACCCTGACTCAAACCCGGGACGGGGGTCTTTGAAGGTGGTAGTGCGGGTGTTGTGGTCCACAAAGTAACGCACCCGCTCGTTTGTGTACTTCATCTCCCAGCCAGGTGGCAGCGCTGGCTCCTGGATCATCCTGAGCAGAGTAAGAAGTTCAATGGCAACACACACCTTGGCCTGATCTCTTTCCCCTGCCCAGACCCACCCACTGCAGCTGGAGGCAGTGGCAGCTTCTGCTCCTGGCGGCCTCAACCCAGCTCACAAAATGAGCCCCCCCCATACCCAGTATGCTAGCTCCAGTTCAGCCTTGGGCAGGAACCAGGAGCAGGCAGAGACAGTCTTGCTGGGCACAGTCATTCTGCCTGCTCACCAGGCTTGGAACTCAGGGCACATGCCCAAGGGCCTGAGAGGGAGCCTCCCCTGCCTGTCCCAGGAGGAACACTCCTTCAGCTGCTGGGAATGATGCAACTCAGGTCCATCTGTGGGGCCTGGTGGACAGCCTGAGACCCCTTGCAGGCTTCCTATGCCCCTCTGCAGGCTGAAGAGACCTCACAGTTGCCCCAAGGCTACTAGACAGGAGTCCTGGAGTGCAAACCAGCAAAAGGAAGCCAAGCCTACCCCTGAGTGCGGGGGTCCTCCCATTGTGTGGTGCGGGTGTTGTGGTTCACGTAGTAGATTCGCCTGTTGTCCTGTCTTTTTTCTGGAAGGAGAAGGAAAGAATGGAGAGGTAATGTTAGTTTCCCTCTCTCTGGCCAGGCTGGATTGGGGCCCAGCAGGAAAATCTAATGGGGAATCCAGAACCAGCAGACACACCGCAGCCAGGCTCAGATGGGACAAGCCTGGCATGCCAGGGTCTTCCGACATGCTCCCTGTGACAGCAGAGAATAGTGCCTCCAAGTCTTGCATGGAAGAGGCCCAAGACACACCAGCCTCTTCCCACAAGGAATCCATCTTCCCCCCACCTGGCACCCCTCCAGCTGGAGGTACCCTCTACTCCACTGGCTAGGGCTGATGGGAGCTGGAGTCTCAAACATCTGGAAGGTCTCAGGTTGGGGACCACTTCTCCTCCTCCTCTAGGGGAACACAAGTCGCATGGCAGTCAGCACCCCTTTGGCTCAGGCACAGCTCATCTCCCAGCCTCAGAGGCCTAGCCTTAGGTGCCCATTTCCCAGAGAGGGAGGTGGTCCCATGAATGAGAGTCTGTGATAACCTCCTTCCTCCGCAAGCTCACAAGCAGGACAGCCTCTCTCTCCCCCTTCCCTGCTCACTCAAGCTCAGTTCTACCCCACTACAACGCTTGCTCATTTCCCCCGTTTCAGCTCTGAAGCCCTTGATGGTTCTACCACAGCAAGCAACCTAACGCCAGGCCTGCAAAAGATGGGGAGGGGCTCAGTGCTCCCCCCTCCTGAACTGCCCCCAAACAGCTGGCCCTTCCTCTGACCTCTCAGCCCCAGCAGGGCTGTCCTGGAGACTCAGCGACTTGGGTAGGGAGCCTGGCCTGTGTGTGCAGGATCAGCCAAGGGCAAAGCAGATTTGTTGACTCCTAGGGAGAGAGTCTGCTCCCACCCCCACCTCCATCACCACCCTGAGAGAGCCGTGGTGAGGATCCAAACAGCAAGAGGGTGCATCACCACTGCCCCTTCCCTGCTTAACCCCAGGGCCACCCCTCTCTGTCTTTCCCTGCCCAGGATGAGTGCTGAGGGAGGGGCAAAAGGTCACATAAAACCATCAAGGTCCTCATGATGATCCGGCAGATGGCCAGCAGGTGTCTGGCTACAGTGAATTCTGACAGCTGCGTCTGTCCATCCTCTTCCACCTCCCCACCACCACCACAAGGGCACTAGGTCTGCAAGACTGCCAAGAGCCAAACCTTGACATCTGTCTCTCTCTCAGACCCAGTTTCAGTGAGGCTGGATGCTCAGCCCTCTGTAGTAGTAGCAGCAGCTGACAACCTCTCCTCCGTCTCCAGCAAAGGGAAGTTGCTGTTGATGCTCAGGCAAAGATCCCAGCAGCCCACAGTGGCATCGCTGGCCCAAGCTGCAATGATTTCTCTCGAGACTGTTTGCAAAGGGTCCCCCTGGTGAGAGCTGCCCCTCTCCTGGCATCCAAGAGCATCTCTCCTCAAGTCCACCCAGTCCTGTTTCTCAGCTCCTGAATCCTTGCAGGCAGTCCCTGCCTCTCCTGGGTCCTGAGTCCCAAATTGGGTGGGGTGGAGAATTGACCGAACACACACTAAGTTTCAAAAAGTAGCTCTCAATTCGGATGTTTGGACTTCCAGACCCCACTCCCCGAACCCGCTGGACAGTCCAGTGGCCTCCCACAACATTTCTGCTAGGCCTTTTATAAGAGCACAACACACACACAGTTCAGTGTCAGCAACACAGATCCCATCTGGCCCCTGCAGCCCCTCTGGGCTTCTTCTGAATTAGCTCACAAAGGTAGGGGGCAGGGGGGAAGAATTACTGTTGACATCCCTTGGTTTCGTTCTAATTGTCTCAGGGTCCAACAGGAGGCAGCATCCTCTCCCCATGCACACACACTTCCCTCCTTCCCCGGGTGTAAGAATCACATCAGTGAGCCCTGACTCCTTTGGCACATCCCAAGCTCCACAGTGGCTCTACATCCCAAGAGCCACTTCTACCTGCTTCCCAAAGTGTCTCCACCATGGGCAAGCTCTCTCCATATCCTGCGCTGCCTAGCATCACCTCCCCTTCTCCCCAGGTGCAGCAGGGACAAGGCAGGCTCCAAGGGCTCCAGCAGAAGCAGCCCAACCACACAGGGAGGAGAGCAGCTCCCACCCTCCCTCCAAATAAGAGAAAGAGAAACAAATGAAGCCAGGGTTGGAAATGCACCACCGGCAGCAGAAGCATTGCTGGACTTGGGAGAGAGTTTTGCCATGATATCAGGATTTGAACTCAGAGCCCAGGCAGGTCTCGCTGGCCAAGTAACACAAACTCTTCGTGCCTGCCTGCCCTTAAGGAAGAGAAGTCCACCCACCCCACCTACACCAAAGGCAGCTGCAGACAAGCAGCAGGAAGGTCAGCCCCAAGCCCAAGAAGCCAGGCAGTACTTACCCCAGCCAGGAGGAAGGGGGCCCAGCGGGTCATTGTCAGACGGGGCACCCGACGACTGGAGGGGGCAAAACAAACACCACGGGGGTTACGAGAGAGAGTGCTGGAAGGCAGGATGGGGTCCAGCCGTTTTGCCCTCCACCCTGCCTTCTCTTCCCACCGCCCGCCAAGGCTGGCTAAAAAAACAACAGCACACACGTCCCAACCAACTGTGGGAACAGCAAATGCCTGAATGTGTGCGGCTTGGGGCAGAGGACGGGAGTGAAGGAGCTGCAAAAGCCCAGGTGGCAGGCAGGCAAGGGAGGGAGGCAAGAAAGCAGCTGCTGCTGCCCCTGTGCTGGCTGAGGCGACTGAGAGCCCCACCACAGTCCCACCTCCAACCTCCTCCAAGAACCACACACAACCGGGGGGGGGGGGGAATATTGCAGGCCTTTCCAATGAAATCATTCCCACAAGCCCTGTCCACGCCCAGAGCTTCCTGGCTGGGCCTGCGGGCTGCTTGCCTCCTCCTCCTCCTCCTCCCTCCCCTCCCTCCCTGCCTGCCCTGCCTCCCTCACAGAGGACCGTGAAACCCAACGGCCGGGCGCGAGATGCTCACGGACTGAGGGAACATTCATGCCGCACAGACAGGCGTTTCCCCCACAGCCCCCCACAGGTCCAGGCCCCATACAAAGCACCTTTATCCAACTCCAGGCAGGCTGGGCCGGGGGACCCATTTCAAGCCTGCTGGGCAAGCTGGGGAGGGGGAGACAGTTCCTCAGCAGCGCGCTGTTTAGATTAGGCCCCCTCCCTCATGCGTCTCTGGAGAAAGCCAGGCCAGACAGAACTCCTGGGACCCGGAGGCTCGCGTCAAAAGACTTTTCACTCAGAGTCCCATTCCTGTCACACCCCTCAAAAAGCTGGGGTCGCCTTCCTGGGAACAGCAACTCCATTACTGGCCAGCAAAGTCACTACAAGGCGAACAATGGTGCCCTCTGAACACCTTTCCACATGGAGGGAGCAGCTCTGGTGTGGCAAAGAGCAGTTTTCTCCACACTGTAATGTGTGGTCGGCTGTGGTGTGGCTGTAGAGGCAGAGAATAAGCCATCGGCCCAACAGAAGGGAATAACAACAAGATGCAGGCCTCTATGTTGACCACCACGGTGCTGCCAGGGTCTTGTGCCTCCTGTGTTGTGGAATGGGGAGCAGGTTCCCAAGCCAAGGAAGGCCAGCAGGCTCCACAACAAGTCCTGACCCTGCAGTGCACCCAGACTGGGGTCTGCATCATATATTCTTGGAGAGTCCTGCCCGCCATCATCTAATGCAAGAGTGGCAGGAGGGGAGCCTGACTGGCATCTTCCTTCAGGACAGCCAGCAGTACTGGCAATCAAAAGAGGGAGCCTCAAACCAGATCTGTTCACAGGACTAAGGAAACACAGTCTCTCCTTACCCCAATCCCCTGAATTTCAACCAGACATTTCTAGTCGCTCATGCCTAAATGAAAACCGGCCACTTTCCACACTCCAAGCCACAGGCACCACACTCACAATGCCTCTTTAAGACACAGAATAGTGGTGTTCTTACAGGGCCATTGGGCGGAGGGATTGTGCAGGGCCCCATGAGCTCAAGAGCTGTGCCTGTTTCTGGCCTCACTAAGGGGCAGGGGGCCCTGTGAGTAGCAGCCAGGAGGGAAACCTCTGGGCCTTCTCTTTCAGTTTCATGTTGTTTTACTCTTGGCTGCTCCTTTCTCAATATATACTGTTTCATTGTCTTTTATTACTTGCTGTAAGCTGCCCTGGGATCTCTGTTACAGGGCTGCCTACGGATAGTGACAATGAAACAAACGATATTAGTAATGGAATCAGGCTCTCAGAGCCCTCAAGGGAAGGCTCCAGAGCAACACTAGACTGTAGCAGGGGCAGGACCGAGGCAGCCAGCAGGCAACGGCTACCAAAGCCGCAAAAGGAAGGGGCTATGGAAGGGGCCTGTCTGTAAGCTAACCAAGCCCCCTTGCAGCTCTTCCTCTGGGTCTCTTCTGCTGTAGATACCAGCAGGTATTAGTAGGCATCTTTGATGCAGGCCCTCCTGGTACCCAGTTCTCCTGAGCTATTTCTCTGCAGCCTAGAGCATTACTCTTGCAGCCTAGCAAAGGGACTGGTGGCTGTGGGAAGGTGGCAGAGCCGCTCTGTGCAGTTTGGCTGGCTGGGGCTGGGAATACCCTCACCTGGTAGAGAAATCTTTGGCTGAATTGCTGCATGGCTCCTTGAAGCTGGTTGCGCTGGCTCTGCCACTGCTCATAGTTGCGCACGTACTCAGCGGTGGGGCGCTGCCACGTGGTCGTGCGAGTGTTGTGGTCCACATAGTAGTACCTGCCACGGGGATCCACTCGTTTCTCCCAGCTGCAGGGGCGAAAGAAGAGCCTAATCTTTCTGTTTGTCTCTCTCTCTCTCTCTCGCACACACAAACACATACGTGGCAGATGAATCCTCTTCTACCATCATGGGAACTTCTTTTGCCAAGGACTGTTTCTGGGCCAGAGGTGGCTTTTGGGGTTGGATGAAGAATTTTCCCTTTTTCAGGCACCCCAGATGTTCTTCCATAATTCTGCCAATATCCAAGTAATTAACCCTCTTCAACCCACACACCCCTTTAGGGTAACCGATTTGGGAGGTGGAGTTTGGCCTTCTCTGGACAGAGCTGCACTCCCCTTACAGGATTAGGTTTGAAGGATGGGGGGGGGGATGTTCCGTTAAATCCAGCCCCGTCCTTAGAACCCCAAGCAATTTTCACAGCTTGAAGATCCTTTCACCAGTGATGGCTACAGCGCCAGCTTGATGCTCCTCTTGGAAAGAGAGTGAGCTGGGCTCAGGTACCGCACTGTTTGGCCATGTGCCCTTGAAGAAGACTCAGAAACTTTGACTAGTAAAGAACATGGCAACTGAGACCAGGTATATGGAAGACACCTGGCCAGTCTTAAAAGCATCTGCACTGGGCACAGCTCAAGGTGTTAGTTCTTACCTTGCCCAGTGCCGATGCTTTTCCAAGCTCCCCCATCTTCTGAAGCAAAGTTGGTAGGTGAGGAAGGAAAGGGCCGTCCAAGCAGTGGAATGCTCTCCCCGAGGTGGCTTGACTGCTAGACACTCTGCTCTCTTTCCAATGTCAAGTGGACCTTTAAGCTGATTTAAATGTGCTCCAAAGCTGGTGTGCTATTTTAACTAATTAATGCTGTTATTTGCATTTTTTTAAGAGCGAGTAGCTCTAAAAGCCTTTGGACCAAAGAGCAAAATGTGCACTTTTGTAATGAAAACAATCAAGCAGATTGTCCTTGTTCCAGCTGTCTTTGCAAGCCCTGGGCAGCTGAACACTGAGCCTGCCCTAGAATTATGGCCTCGGAGATATATAAAGTGCCTGTATGTGTATATATATGTTATCACATATGTTAGGATCTTGTGAAGAACATCTGCTTCCCACAGCACACCCAGCCACCCTCCTTTGAGTATCTCCAGACCAGATCCTGCAAACATGCTCATGTCAGAGCACCTACCCTGGCGGAAGAGGGCGCTCCCAGGTGGTGGTCTTTGTGTTGTGGTCCACGTAATACACTCTCCCATTTGGCAGCTCTCGTTGCTCCCACCTGAAGGACAGAAAGAGAGAAGACACAGAGTGAGAAGGGGACGGAGGGCCCATTTTGTGAGCCAAGGCAACCCTTGTTGCTATTACTTATTTCTAGCATTTTCCAGAGCATGAAGAACTTACTTTGTGACTCTCACTTTGTCTATGACTCCAACAGCCCTGTAAAGTAGGCACAGGGCCTTACTCAAGGTACTTTATGAGCAAAGGCACAGGACCCTCTCCTCTGCACCCACTGGCTCCAACTGTATAGCAATACTCCAGCCAGATCCAAGGGTGCATGTCAAGGTTTGGGGGCCCCAACAACTTCTGCAGGACCCACAGCTTCCAAAAGGCATCAGCAGGCACACATAACATCCCATCTTTGTTTTGCTTTGGCCAATCACAGCACGATTAAGGAGCAATCCCTGATTGGGCAACACTTTCACGAAGAACAGTCTGCCATTTAAACAACAACAACTCATAAGGGCTAGAAACTTTATTTTTAAAAAAACAAAACAGGATATATGAGACGATGTTACTGTGGAGATGCAAAGTGCACCTCTTAAATATCCCCAGCCAAACTCCAGAAGGCTCTGCAAGGATCATAAATGGCCACCAATCTGCAAGAAGGAATGCCTTCCACTCCAGAGGGCAGGGCACTGCCATGCCATAAAGCCAAGACGTGGCTCAGGAAGGTGGTTGCCAGGCAATCAGCTAGCCATCCTCCTGGGCTACTCTGCTTTGAATGGAGACGAGGCTTCCTGGTAGCAAAACAGCAGTACTGAGGTCACCTTGCCGTCCAAGCGAGACGCCCTGCCTTACGTAAAGAACCACAGCCCGCGCCTGCTGCAAGGGAGCATAATGCACCTCTTTGTATGCACGAGACGAGGCGCGAACTGGTGTACACGCCGCCGTGTTAATGAGAGCCGCTGTCCCCGCGCAGGAGCAACGCTGATAGGAACCAGATGCAGGTCGGGGAGGGGCGGGGGGAGAGGAGGTGTCTGTTCTGCCGTCAACCCAGAGGGAGAGTGGGTGAGCAAGAGAGCCTGTGTGTGACAGCAGGATGCCCCTTCCCCACAAGGATCCCAGCTTTGCACAGCAGCACCCCTTCTGGTCCTCCTCACTGAGGGCCATGTCGTGGGTCTCCCAGGAACATGAACACCCCACCCCCACCCCGCATATGGAACAGTTTAGTCCCATGGCTTTCCACAGCCTCCTGCACTCCCCGCTCCAGCTGTATGTATGTGAGAGGCTTTTGTGCTTGCCACGTTGAGTGCAGATGTTAAGGGAGAGCAGCATAAAGGCAGCCTACAGCACCCCCGCCCCTCTGATGGGCTACCTCCCGGCAAGCCTGTTTATGCCCATGCAAATGGAGTGGCCTGAAGCAGGCGCCCGGCGCAGCCAAGCAAAACACTGCCGGGCTGCCAACAGGAGGAGCTGGAAGCGGCCTGCATGCGCGCGCATTCACACCAGGGCTTGGAAGGGCCTGTGGACTTGCCCCACCAGAGGCCCTGAGATCCCTCAGCCACAGAAGCAGGGGAAACTTGGCTTGTACACAGCGCAGTCCCCACCCAACACCCACACAAGCTTCTCGCTATATAGCAGGGGACCGTCAGCACCAGGATTCTTAAAGGAAGGGTGTCTCGGCCGTAGGCTGTGGGATGCGCCCTCCATTTCAGGAGCATCTCTGCATAAAGGCGTCAGGTGCCCCCCTTGCCTCCTGGACCCCAGGCACACCACAGTACGTGAGCAGGAAGGGAGGAGAGCTCCAGCAGGAAGAAAGAGCCTTTTGAGACGCCCTGGACTTTTCCAGCTGTCTGCAAACAGGAAGTGGCTGAGGCCTGAAAACAGTAGCGCTCACACGCCCGGCATAAAGGCGCTCTGAGCTGCTGGCCCCCCAATTACCTGCAAGTGATGCAAACACACACATGAGACTCTGAACCAAGAGGCCAGAAGGAAAACAGATGGCTCCCTTCATCGGAAATGCAGGAGTCAGGAGGTGGTGTTTGGGCATTGGAAGGCTCAACAGAAATAGCCACATTGCAGGACCAGAAAGGATGGAAGGAAGGAAAACAGGTGCAGCTGAGGAGCCACAACTGTCGAGTTCACAACTGAATCGTAACCCTGGTAATCCAGACTCTGCTCCCAGATCAGGCATCCTCAGAGCTGGACCTCAGTCACAGCCAGTCCCCTTCCTCCCTAGAACTCCAGGCCTTGCAAAAATACTGTAACATTCCTCTAAGGATGATAATACTTAGCATTCATATTTCTTAAATGCAGAAGGGGATTCACAGACATGATCACAGTAATCACTGAAATTGTCTTCTGAGGTAGGCCTGGGGCCCCATCCTGCTTAGAGAGAACGAACTTTGGAAGCAACAAGAGAGCAGGAGTTCCCGCTAGGATAAACTTTACTCCTAGCGAACAGCCTCCAATTCAGAAACATACTTTTTAAAGGTTTCAACTCCCTGGTGACCCATCCCAACCTCCCCCTAGTTGGCTAAGGGCATTCATGCCGTGGCCAAGGTGCCCAAACAGAGATCAGGATACCACTTACCCAGAGGGCAGCACCTCCAGAGTCTGTGCTACTGGCTGAGAAGGCTGGGCCTCTGAGCTGGGGGCAGATTCCCCTGCCCTTGGAGAGTCATGAGCTGTGCCAGAGCTGGAGGTCGCACCTGACACAGCCTCAGGTGGCACAGCCTGTTCATCTTCAGGGACATCGAGGGTGGAACTGGCAGGTTCACCATTCACTGAAAGAGAGGGGAGCAATTATGGCAGAGTTGAGGGGATGCTGATGCCTCCTAAGAACATAGCAGGAGCCATCAGGCCAAGGGCCCATCTAGTCCAGCATCCTGTTCTCACAGTGGCCAACCAAATGCCTGTGGGAAGCCTGCAAGCAGGACCTCAGCAAAAGAGCACTCTGCCCTCCTGCAGTTTCCAGATGCCTCTGACGGTGAAGGCAGAACACAGCCATTTGGGCTAGTAGCCAGCTGTAACCCTGCCCTGAATTTGTCTAATCCTCTTTTGAAGCCATCCAAGTTGGTTGCCACCACTGCCTACTGGGGAAGCAAATTCCATAGCTTAACTGCCTGTTGTGTGAAGAAGTCCTTCTTTCTGTCTGTTCTGAATGTTCCAGCATCTAGCTTCATTAGGTAGCCTCATGTTCTTGTGCTGAGAGGGAGAAAAACCTTTCTCTACCCAATGTCTCCATGCCATGTGCAGTTTTATAAGCTTCTTTTGCATCACCTTCTACTCGTTTTGTCTCTAAACTAAGCAGCCCCAAATGCTGCTTTCCTCACAGAGGAGTTCCTCCATCCCCTTGATCATTCTGGCTGCCCCTTTCCAGATCTACAATATCCTTTCAGAGGTGAAGCGTCCAGAAGTATACACAGCATTCCAAATGTGGTTGCATCATAGATTTTGAGAACAGCATGGGCAGTTTTAGTATCAATTCCAGCTACCACGCAATGGGCCAACATCTTCATCAAGCTCTCCACTAGGACCCCAAGGTCTCATTCCCTGTCCATCGCCATCACCCTGAAAAGGGCCCAGAGTTTCCCCAATGGCAACCTCTGTCTGTAGAGCATAGCCGGTCAAGTAAAACTGGGGAAGTGACATGGGGAGCTAATCTTTCGTCTATAGGTAGCACCTCAAAGTTATATTAATGCAGGTGGGAGAGCAACGCAGGTCCTCCACAAGTGAGGTGGCACACAGGGCTGGGCTTACAGCTTCAGAGGAGAGACCATCACCTCCTCCTCTCTCTCCACTCTCACCTGTGCCATTCACTGTGCCACCCTGGGTCTTGCCTGCTGGCTGCTGCTGGGCTCTGGGACTGGGACTTTGCTCCCCGTTGGCCGTGCTCTGCCTGGCCACTCCAGCCACATGTCTGTGTGCCCTGCAGAAGAAACAGTCGAGAGGTGAGGGGAGTGTCTCCTGAGTTTCCACAGATCATTATGTTCCTTGTAGGCAGGAGGGTGGAAGGCTGATGGCTGGGCCTGTTCTCCATGACATTCCATACCTCGTCCTGCACCAAAATAGCACAGATCAGTCATGCAAACTGAGTCCATGGACATGTAGTTGCAAGATCATGGCAATTATGGTTACATAATAGTAATAACTGCAAGTGGAATGGAGGGAAGAGGTAAGCAAACATTACAGGGACCTGACACCCCACCCAGGTTTTTGTGGTTTCATCAGGTTTCTGTCAACAGACATAAGGACTAGAAACATGCCAGGAGGAAAACAGAAGACAAGAGGAGTTTGCGCTGGTTTGAGACATTCCGCATCTCTGCACACAGCAGGAGTGTGTGGAAGTCATACTATGTTATCCTCACAACAAGCCTGTGAGGTAGGTGAGGTTGAGAAAGAGAATGACTGGCCCAAGTTTGTAAGAATGTAAGAACGCTTACATTTCTAAGAATGCAAGTAGAACCCTGCTGGATGAGGTCAATGACCCGTCTAGAACAGCATCCTGTTCTAACAGCGGCCAACCAGATGCCTGTTATGGGAAGACTGCAAGCTGGATCCAAGTACAACAGCCACACTCAGCCCACCTGCGATTCCCAGCAACTAGCATTCAGCGGAGGTGGGTCTTTCTGGGGGCTCCACGGCTGGGTGGGAATCTGAGCCTGGGCCTCTCCAATCCTAGCCTGACATCCTCCAGCTGCTATAACGCTACCTCCACCTCAGCTGGAAACTCTCCATGTGTCTGTTTTCATAGTGCTCTTATACAATGTTCAAAATGTGGAGAGCAAGTTTATTGGACCTGCATTAAGCTTCCATGTGCTTGTCTGAATTTTTAAAGAAATACATTAAGGGTTAGAAGAACAACGCAAAACCAGGACAAAATCCTGGACAGTTTCACGCAGAGCGAGGTGGTAAGGTTTTTTGCACAGGACTTGCGCAGACATCACTAGGAATGGCTCACCCACCCCACCCTCTGGGGATAAACAACCTCTGGACCTCCAGGGGTGTTTTTTAGAAACCCAAATTGCCCATTTCCACCGTGTTGCGCAGGTCGTGTTAGGCCCAAATTAGCCATCCTGCCAAGGCTGTCTTCCTACGGGGCTCCTAACTTGGCATTGTCTTTTAATAGACGTGTGGAAATAAACCAGAGGAAGTCACATGGCAGAGCTCATGGGGAACAGCAGCTGCTTAAAATAGGAGCCTGGAAAAGGGGGCAGGCAGCACCAGTGGGAGGAACAGGCTGGGGACAGCAGGCAATGGGGCAGTTTCCCCATAAGTAGAGTGAATGAGGGGGGGGGCAGGGAGCAGGGCTGATCCTGGGTAGAGAGGGGAGGCACGACCTGTAATAGGTAGGCCCTAATCCCCACTTCCAAAATGCATGCAGAGAAAGCTCCAGAGATTCTGGCCTGGGGTCCAGAGAGTCAGGCTGTTTCAAAGTCAAGGAGGTGAGATCAAAATAAGGCCCTGCAGCAGCTGGGTCAGGTCAAACAGGGCCCATCTAATCCAGCATCCTGTTCCCGCAGTGGCCAACCAAAACCAAAGGATCCCCAGGATATGCTGGCTGATCAAGACACTGTCTAAGCAGCTCCCTCCTGCCGGTTTCTCTCCAAGTGCAGTTGGGGGTAGGAGCAAAGGGCATGAGGGGGAAAGAAAACCAGCACCAAGCTGACCTTGCTAGGAATGAGCAACCCCACTGGGAGAAGGACTCAGGGAAGTAGGAAGGGGAAGGGGGCACAATGGGGAAGGCAACACCAAGGACAGCAGAGAGCAAGGAGAAGGGTCCCCCGTCCCCCTGCCCAAGGAGCAGCAGGAAAAAGACAGTGGAGGAGGGGCAGCCCATGAGGGGACCCAGCAGTGAGAGGGCCAATCTCTGCTGTGCATATGCAAGGAAGCACTTTGCAAACAGGCACGAGTGATCGATCCTGGTCACAGGGTGGTGTTGCCAGCCCTCCTCAGCCAGGGAACCGCTAGGCGGGCAACGCAAGGCTGAGAAATTCCTCTGATCTGTGCAAAAGGTGGTGGTGGTGGTAGAACGGGAGGGAGGACCACCAGCCACAAGTGTTTGTTTCTGAAAACAGAGCCCAAGGTCCCCCCTCCCATTCCCTTTTCTCCTTCCTTTAGAAACTGTTTCCGAAGACACACAGATCGGGGGGGGGGGCACACACTCACCCCAAACACGTCACCTTGGAACCTCTCTGATCAGAGACAGCACGAAAAGGAGAGAGCAGGCACCTTTGTTGTAGCCTGTTTGCGAACTGCCCTGAGATGTTCCTTAGCTGCTTATGGAAGCAAATCCCACTCTAATCCCACCCACACCAGTTTCACCCCAAAGCAGGGAGGGAAGTGCTGCTCACTAGGGAATTTGGCATCCCAGCATCAAAGTTTTCCAGCAAGGGCCCAATTTTGCAGAACAATGAAGAAACAGGCCAGGGACAAAAATTAAACTCCTTGTTGCCAGCCTCCGACCAGCAATGTCAGTAGTAGTAATGATGGTGATAAATAAATAAATAATCTTATTTCCCCTGGAAGTAGAGGCTTAACCCTTAGAGTGGGCCATGCAGCTAGCTGCCTGGAGAGACCAGGATGCAAATCAAGGTTGCTCCAGACCCTCTTGGCCCATCACTCAGCCATCCATGCAAAGGGTCTTGTGATCCAAAGGTCAGCTTGAACTTTCCTTTGCAAGACCTGCCTATTCCATGGGAGACTAAATAAGGCCTAGGAAGGCTCATGGCCCACTCATGTGTCCAATGGAGAAATAATAATAATAATAATAATAATAATAATTTTTATTTATCATGGGACATCATGGGACAGACTGAGGTTTTCACTGCTCCAGACTAACATGGAGAGCTCATCATCCAGAATTTGTCCAGCACCCTGATTCGATCCAACAGCTGCACAGAGCCAGGACTGCAAGAATTTGCTCTGCCCCTCAGGGCATAAGGTTCTTTACACCGTTGCACTTTTTTAAAAGAAGCAAGTCTCTAGACCTTACGGCATCAAGGAGAAGCCAAGAATGTTGTGAGTACTCTTGCCCTCCTATCCAGCTTGTTGGCTTCCCAGTGGGGCAGCTGGTTGGCCGCTGTGGAACCCAGAATGCTGGACTAGGTGATCCACCAGCCAGGTCTTCTGAGGATGTTCTTCTGAGCAGAACCACATGAAGGCTGCAGAAGATGCCTGTGTCTGTTTGGAAGGGCCATTCCAGGAGCTTGGTGAGGGACAAAAGTTCAACTCCCTGAAAGCTCTTCCCATCTGCAGAAGCTAATATGTTTTATTCAGGGGAATCAAACTTCTTTTGGTGGAGGATTCGGGGGCTTCTGGGGGCCCTGCACAAACAGAGCCAGGAAGGCACAAGGAAGCAGCCAGAGGAAAAAGGACACTGGGGAAGAGTCCTCCCTGGATACGGGGCTGAGTGCTGCAATGCAGGGAAGAATGGAACCTGGTAGGTTGGCTGGCCATCCATCATCTCGGGAGATGCAGTATGGCTCCCTTCAGGGACACGGCAGGGCAAGCAGAGCAGTCTGGGGTCTCCCTCCTGCCCAGCAAATCCTGCCAGTGGGGTGCTAAATTCAGCACCACACCGGCAACAGTACACAAACACAACACAGCTGTGGCCAGAGAGTGGAAGGAAGGGCCAAGCAGAGCCCCTTGCCCTGCTTTCTGGACAGGTGCTCAGAGCAAGGATTTTTTGCCAGGGTCAGCAGGCTCTGATTGGAAGGTGGGGAACTATCAGTCTCCAGGGGACTTTGCTCTAAAGCCAAAGTACCCCTCAATGATTGCCTGGACTTTCCACACACCAGATAATGGGTGGTGCTAGAGCAAGAGAGCAGGGTACCAAATGTAGCCCACTACCAACCGTGTCCTGGAGCTGCAATTTCCCTGCTACCAAATGCTCCTCTTGCCACAGAGGGACGCAGTAGCCCTTTCTGGTCTTCCCAACTCTGACCCACATGCACATGTGCCAGCCTGACTCCTCAAAACCTTGCAAGGCAGTTCCCAGTCTCCCCCTGCCCACCCTGGCCTTTCTGGCCTCTTTCCTGCCTCTGTCCTGGCCAACCTCCCAATCTCCCCGTCCTCTTCTTTGTCTCCATCAAATGCACCTGCAGCCATCCAAAATGCCACGGAGAGCAGAGGGGAACCCTTACCTGGATCTGCCGCCAAAGCAGTTGGTGCTGGGGGCCTGGTGCCTGCTCTCTGGGGATGAGGCCAGACCACAGGGGTCCCTCCCAGCTGCCTGGGACCCTGAAGGAAAAAGGAAGCAAAGAACTGGTCAAAATAAGACCCTGGCAGACAGGCCAAAAGACAAGCCCTGGCAACAGCCATTCAGCTGTGGGGAAAAGGGAGGGGTGGCTGGACAAGGATTGAGGCAGCTGTTTGTTCTAAGCCTGCCTTTGTATACCATATATATAAGCAGCTGTAACCTGGAGCTGAGGTGGAGAGGAAGGGTGCAAACCATAGCAAATGATACAGGTTATTATGACCGATGAAACATGGGAGTCCTCACAGAATCATGAAGCTGGATGATCCCAGGGCCACTGGAGAGCTGAGCTCTCCTCCCACCTCTGAAGATTCAGCAACTATAGCAGAGGCTGGTGGGCAACAACCGCAACACAGCTTTGCCCATGTGGACCTCCTCCACCTCCCAGTGGTGTTGTGGCATCTTTGGGTTTATCTCTCAACTTCTCTCTCATCCCATCAAATGCAGTTCCTCTCACTTTCAGGAAAGACTCGGCTAGGATGGGTGAGGAGAAGGAGCCCCAGGTCCCTTCGGGGGGGGGGGCAGCAGGAAGAGACAGACCAGCACCTTGGGAAGGTAGAGAGGTGGCCTCCCCGGGATGGGAGGACCTGTTTAACATGCCTGCCAGGGGAGGTTCACTTCCCAGGACACAAGAGCTCCTCGCCATTCTGCTCAGGACAACTCAGGTACTAAAGGTCTGAAGAGCAACATTTGCTCTGGGGCTCAGTTCAGAGTCAGGCCCCAGCCTCAGAACCTGCTCGCATTCTCTAAGCTGGGCTCAAGGACCTGAGATGTTGCTCTAAATACTGCCTCTGCACATCTACAGAGTGATTCCCCTTCCCTGACACCAGACCACACATGGCTGGGATTAGAGTACAGGGGCGGTTTGGCTCAGACCTGCCTGCCCCCCCCCCCTTTGGCTTGAACCCGTCTGCCTCAGCTCCTGTCTTTCATAGGACATAACTCCATCAAAGGCCCCGCTGGCTGCCCAGGACCCTAGTGGCAGGCAGCTCCCCCACCCCACCCTGCCACACTCACCCTCTGTCACGATGTTGCCGTTAGGCAAGCTTCCCACATCAACACTGGGCCCATCCAGGAAAATGGTCAGCTCCCCACCAGAGACAAGGCAGCCTTTGTTCTCCATCTGCAGGTTCAAGGTCAGCTGCTTGTTTTCCGCTGTGAGGTACAGAGAGTGACAAGAGGGGGGAAAGCCATTACACCGGGAGAGTGGCCCTGGTGGACACAGGCCCACAAGCAAGTGGGGGCAGTCGGGCAGCCTCACTCCCTAGACCTCCCTAGCACTCCAGCCCTAGCTAGCCTCACCCCAACGCTTTAATCACACCATTCCTCCAGTGGCAGAGTTGGAGCTTAGCCCCTCAGCAGAGGGAACTGTAATGTTGGGGGTTGGGGAGGGCAGGAGCGTATGCTGAGTACCTTGCTCCCCACCCCAGATGACAGAACCATCTCTGTAACCACGGAGCAGCGCAGGGAACTCTCCTCTGTGACATTAAAGGCTTTCCAACGTGAGGGAGCTGAACCTACATCCCTGCTCTGCCCAGAAGATGCTCAGCAGAACAGTCAGGCTCAGGGCCGCCCACTTCAGGCCCAACACTTTTCCCGCTGCTGCACCTGCACTTACTCCCCAGCACATTTCTTAGGCCCAAATCTGCCCTCAGAGCCTCAGTCTCCTTGTGCTGGCTGAAAAGGAAGGTGAGGAGCACAAACGCCCTGAGAGGCAGCTGGCATCAAGGTGACCAGGGCCCCTCTATGGGAGAAGGAATTCCTCCTCCCCAGCACCCAGGGCAGGAAGACAAAGAGCAACTGATGTTCGGCCCCTGGAGAGAGAGGGCCAGGCGCCTTGGGCAGGCCCCCAAAGTTCACACCTGAGCTGCCTGGGGGCCTCCCTTTCACCAGCTGCACACGGGGCTCCAGCCTCTCTGTCCGCAGTGGCGGTGGCAGCTCCTGGTGTGTGAAGTGCAGCACAGCAGAGTCAGAGAGGGGGAGGTTTTGAGCCAGAGGAGCAGGAGGGTTTGGCCTTCCATCTCCCCTTGGGAAGACCCGCAAGGAGCCAGGCCCAGCCAAGGGGCCACCAGCAGGCCTTTGGTGATGCAGGGAGCCTGTCCTCGCCCCTTTCTCTCTCCGCTGCCCCACCTTGGCAGCCCTCTGCTCCTGCTGCAGGCTGCACAGAGCCCTTTTGTCCCCTGGCAGAGACAAGGTGCCTGTGTCTCCAGGCAGGGCAGCGAACACCACTTTCCCCTCCCTCTGCTTTCTTTAAGAAAATAAACACGCCCGGGCCCCTCCACCACAGCCCATGGCCCAGGCACACATAAAGGGACCTTGCTGTTGCAGCAGCCCAGGGTCCCTCTGCGGCCGCACACAAAGCCAGCTTGTGTGCAGGGGGGACGGGCTGTTATCATTTGGGGGAAGGGGCCGCCCCAGCCTTACATAAGGCATCCTCAGTTCACTACCTCCGCTGCACCGCTTGGAGCCTCAGCGCTCTCATTTGGCAGGGAATTCCTAGCCAGGACATGAGAAGGACCTGCGCTTTCCAGCAGTCAGGCCAGCAGGAGCAAGGAAGGGAAGGAAAAAGGAAGGAAGTTCCAGCTGCTGGACAGGCTCCCCAGTGCCCCAGGGTGGACATGCCTGGAGCGATGTGAACAAGACAGCAGAGAGGAAGGCAGCCCAAGGCTTAACATGGATGAGAAGCGATGCAGAGGGGAAAGGAAAAGAGAGAGCTCCGCCTCCACCTTCTGGGCACCAGGAGCAGGGAGCCCTCGGGGAACAGAAGGAGCCTGTATTTGTGATGTTTAATATGTTCTATCATGTTCTAATTACTTATTGTTTGTAAGCCACTTTGGGATTCATTTGGATGAAAAGTGGCGCAGAACTATAATAAATAAAATCAAGATGGTGGCCAATCAAACAAAGGCCAAAGGCTCTCTGGCCCAGGCAATCCTTGTCAGTTTGCACAGGCTTGGGGTATAAGAGCTTTCCCAGCAAAAGCATGGGATGCGACCCCAGAGTTCCTGCCTCTTTTTCCTAGAAAGGAAGAAGGGGAGGCCCCTTTTTTCTTTGGCAGGGCCTTTTAGCCAGTGGCTCCCTACAGTATAGCAGTCGCCGAGGAAAAAGCACCACTCCAGCCAATGAGGGGAGCGTTTCTCTGGTTGGGTGCACAGGAACACATAGGGAGAAATAGGGTCAGAGAAAGCTGTCTGATGAGGGAAAGAGAGCAGAGAAAGTTGGTTTGTGGAGTTCAGGATTGTCTACACTGATTGGCCATGGTTCTCTAGGGTGTTGTAGACACCAGGGGCTGAACCTGGAACCTTCCACATGCCCCTACTGGGTACAAATCCATCAAGCAGTAGCTTCATTTAGCCTACATGCTAGCAGTCTGTCAACAAGAATAGAAGGAGGGAGTTCTGATAGGGAAGGGGAAAGAGCCCTCCAGGCTAGTCAAGGAGGCTCAAGGGTTTAAAGAGGACAATTGCAGAGATGCAAGGCACCTTTCTGGAAGAAGCCTTGTACACCCAGCAGAACAAGCTTTGCCAGCTGGCTTGCAAGGAGAGGCGCTACTATTAGAGGAAGGGGCAAAGCAGGATGTGGGACCCCAAAACATGGTTGCCCACACAACTCTTCCCCAGCATAGGCCTGGCCACAATTCAGTGAAGCCGTCTTTGAGGTTGGCTTTCCAACGAGGAGCCCATCCATCCTTCCTCCTTGGATCCTGCTACTACTTTGTGTGGAGCAGGGAGCAGAAATCAGGACTGGCTTCCTTCTGAATGAATTCTTTGTGGCTGCAGCTCCAGCATCCCTGCCTGGGGCCAGGCAGAATGAGAAGCAAAGTCACAGACCTTTGCAGGAGCTGTAAAAGCATTGGGGGGGGGGGAGAAGGGGGGCTCCCTAAACAAGAACCTCTTGATGCAACCTGAGAACAAGGGTGATGATTGTAGGGGCGGGGGGAGGTGTTGTTTGCACACTGCAGCCCGAAAGGCTCCAGGCCCCTTGTTTTCACACTCAATTGGTGCAGCCACATGAGGATTTGTTTTTACACACAGAGAGAGATTTCTTCTGAGCCACACCCCCTGCTCTGGGTCCGGCCTTGATTCAGATGCTGGCTGCTTCAAGAGCCTTGGCAGAAGGACCCATTCCCTGCCTGGCTGGCAGGCGAGAGGACATACGAAGGAAGCTGCTGCACTCACACAGTAGAAATGGGATCAGCCTCCAGGTTGGGGGGGGGGGTTGTAAACCTGTGCCCAGAACAGGCTTGAGAACAAAGCGTCCCTTGCGGGTGGGTGGGAATCTGGAGCTGCAATCGATGCATCCGATGAGGGACTTGGGAGCTGCTGCTGCAGCCAAGGCAGTAGCCGGCTGGCTCTTATTGAACTAATTTGCACCCCACCCTCCATCTCCCCAAACAGCCTCTCCTACTGGAGCACTGCTGGGGCTGCCTGGCCAAAACGTTGGTTCTGGCAGAGCACTTCTGGAGCAGATGTACAAGGAGCACAGCTAGGCTGGGAAGAACTCCCCACCCCACCACTGCCATTCTGGTGCAGCAAACAGAGCCCATCCTTGGGCCAAGGACAGAAGATGCTCAAGGAACATGCAGGGATCTTCAGGGCACACAAAGGCTGCTGACCCAGCTGGAGATCCCAAGAAAACTTCAGATGTGCCCATCCATCCGCTCCAGGAGGCCTAAAGGCAGCTGACAAAGTGCCAGGAAGGAGCTGTGGCTTCCTCCTCTCCCAGTGCAGCCCAGCAAGGCCAGTTCAAATCATTCTTCAGTCCTGAGGCTCATTGGGCAGCCTCAGGTAGGCCTCTCACCGAGGCTACTTTGCAGGAAGGAAGCCTCCACTCTCAGCTCCTCAGAAAAAGGGAGGCCACACATGCCACCAGTCCTCAGCGCCTGAGAGATGGGCCACATGAATCTCCCATCTTGTGCCTTCAAGACCATATCCATCCCCAGCCAGAGCATCACAGAGAAAGGCATTTGGATCTGAGATGCCTGTTAGTAGAATCAGGTGGCCATCGTAGGTGGTTTTGCAGAGGTCTCAGGGTATTGCTTTCTCATTAGTTGTGCATTGCTTATCCTGAAATGGGTGCAGAGACCTAGCAATGAGGCAGGATAGAAATTAAACCAATAGGAGCCCACCCCCCACTCCTTAGATCAGCAGTCACAAGGGCTGCCCTTCCCTCCTGCCCAGCACAGAGAGAAAGGGAGGGCGTTGTCTTTGGGTGCTTGCTCAATGGAAGGCTGATGGGGAGCAGACACCCACACCCAGGGCAAGGAGGAGTGAGAGTAGCCATTCTCAGTGCCAGCCGTGAATCTGCTCTACCTGGAGTCACTTCCTCTCCTCAAAAAAGATATGGTGGAGTTGGAAAAGGCAAAACGATCAAAGGGATGGAGCAACAGCCCTATGGGGAAAGGTTACAACGTTTGGGACCTTTTGGTTTAGAGAAAAGGCAAGAAAGGGATGGTAGAAGAATATGGAGTTATGCTTGGCATGGAGAAAGTGGACAGAGAAGTCCCTCTTTCATAGCACTTGAAATCGAGCACATCTAATGAAGTGGAATGAAGATTCAGGAAAGAAAAAGACACTACTCCTTCGCACAGCACATCTTTAAACTATGGAACTCACTCCCACAAGCGGCAGTGATGGCCAGCAACTCAGGTTAAAAGAAAGTTACACAAATCCATGGGGGACAAGGCTATCAACAGCTCTTAGCCATAATGACTATGTTCTGCCTTCACCATCAGAGGCAGTAACTTCTGAATATCAGCTGTGGGAAACCACAGGAGAGGAGAGTGCTCTTTTGCTCAGGTTTCCCACAGGCATCTGGTCGCCCACTGCGAGAACAGAGTGCTGGACTAGATGGGCCACTGGCCTGATCCAGCAGAGCCTTTCCTATGTTCTTATGCAATTCATCCAGGAAAACAACCACAGCGAGCAGCCCTTGCCTCAGAGCCACAGGGAGAAAGAAAGCCTGATCTTCTGACACTCACCGGCAGTGGCTGCGCTGTCGCTTTAAGAAGCCTCCCCTCGCAGCCAGTGCCAGGGAAAATTCCATCCTTTTTGGTACCGAGCGGAGCCTTTTCCATTTGCCGCCCAAAACTACGCCTTGCCTCATGAAAGGAGCATTGTGTCCGGCACACAAGGAGGAAGAGGAGCAGCTCAGGTGGGCGAGGAGAGGGCGGAGGGCGACTCAGGCCCGCCAGGCAGGATCTCAAACACTTGCCCTCCAACCACACTACAAGGCCCCAAAAGGGCAGCCCCAGTGTTAACCCCCCCCACACACAAAAGCCACTTCCAGCAACCATGAAGCCCTTGCCACCTTTTGCTCTGAGGCACCAGTGCGGCAAGGAGCTCTGACACTGCAAGGGAAGGTGCAGGTAAGCCTTCACTCATTTTCTTGACCCAGAGCAGGGGGTCTCTCTCCACTCACCTCCAGTCAAAGCCTGCTCACCAAGGCCCAGACATCTCAAAGCTAGTGGACCAGACCATCAGGCCTAAGCCCAGGGAGAAGAGACTGCCCCAGAAAAGTAGCTGGCTGTTGCTCTGACATTGCCCCCACCTCCATCTGCTATCTCCAGGCCCGGCACCTCTCAATACGAGGTCTGTATTCTGTGAGGCGGGGGCCATGGTGGGGGCAGGGGAGCAGTTTGGGCTGAAGGAGACGGAGAGAGCCTTTCCCTGCCGGGAGCCCCCTGAATAGAGGCCTTTATGTAGCAGCAGCAGCAGCGGCTGCCGCCACGGGCCACTCCAGCAACCACAAATGGCAGCAGACAGCCAAGGGCCTCGTGTTGCTGGGCGGGCTGCTCTGCTTTCCTGGCTGGTGAAGGGGTGGCCTCCGTCAGACACACCAGCAGCAGCAGCCCTGTGCGCCTGACAGGCCTCCCAGCCGCTCACAATGAGGCCTTGTCTTCTGCCAAGGCCAGAGCATTTCCACCACCAGGTATGCCTTATTTCCCCCTGCCAGAGGGCGCAGAAAACCTGGTGATGCCCAAACAGGAGGACAGGCCAGCGGAGGGGGCTGTGGAGAGTCTCTGCCATGGGACATACCTTTCCCTTTGCTCTGCTTCAGTGCACTGGGGAGACTGATGGAGGCTGTGCCCAGCAACTCATTCCGCAGGGTGTGGTAGCTCCAGAGTTTCACGTCAAGGTGGCTTTGTGAGGTGACATTCCTGCAGCGGGGTTGGGGGAGGAAGAGGGTGCAAAAGAAGACAGGTTGGTGAGGCGGTGGGATCAAGTTTGCCTTGTGCCAAGCATGAGGGACGTTCAGTAAAAGCCAATTTGGGGACAAAATTAAACCTTAAAAGGTGAAAAGGGGGCTCTGCAGAAATAAATGAAAAGAATGTGAGTGCTCTCGACCCGTCATTAGGCTTCCCAAACATAAGAAGAGCAAACTAGGTCATCCCAGGCCCCAGGAAGAGGCCTTTCAAGGCCTAGTCATTTCAGCAAACAGGCTTAAGATGACAAGCCAGGGGAAGCCAAGGGCCTTCCCTTGTTTGAAAACACAGCTGATAACATGCAGACCTGTCCTCTGCAAGGGCTCCTGCTTCACCATGGAAAGAGCAGCTGTCGGGGCCACAGAGCCTAAGGCCCATCCCACCACTTTTGCTCCTACACAGCTGCTAGCCTGGGCAAGCCCTTTGGGCCAGAGCAGACCCACCTGGGCAACGCCAGTGCCTGCCCCAGCTCGGTTTCACACACACACCCCAATTCCCTAGAGCCCCAAATTCTTACAGCACAAGATTCTCGTTCCAGAGCAGCTCAGAGATCCCGATCCGCTTTGCTGTCTTCTTGGTCTCGCTGGTGAGCCCATCCGCCGTCACCTCCACGAAGCAGGTGATCCGAGCCTGGCGCCCCTGTGCCTTGGGCTTTGCTGACACCACTGGAGGGAGGAAGTGGAGGAAGTTCAGTAGCTGCTCCTCGGCTGGAGTGGTGGGTGACGCCTGCCCCAGGCTAGCCTGATAGGGATTTTGGGGTAGCCAGATCTACTTGCGTGCCAGGGAAAGTGACAATGCCACCCAACTGTGCCCTTTTAACCCCTCCACTTTACACAGGACGCTCCATTGCTGGTTCCACCCTTTATACAAGCACAAGACTGCCAAAGGAACAAGCAGGGCAAAGGGCATATCTATGGCCTACATTGAAACCTCACTTGAAAATAGAAGAGCCCTGGATTCCCACAAAGAACCCTGGGAAGCAAACCTGCTGGTTCATAGGGTGATGGCAGCCCCTTCCCATCCAAACAAAGGCTAGAATACGGGCAGCTCAATGTAGTGCCCTCCAGATACTGCTGGACTCCAACTCCCATCATGCCCGACCACTGGCTATGGTGGCCGCTGGGGGTGACCAGAGCTGGAGCCAAACAACACCACTTTGGCTACTGCTGGTTCAAACAGCCACTCTCCTCCCCTCCCCACCTTGGGAGCTAGCACTGGTCAAGGAGGCGAGAGTGCCCCCTTGGCATTCCAGAGGGTCTGTTACTTGAGACCCAGAGCCTAGCCCTAGCTGGAGAGTGCCAAGGCTGACGAGTGCCGACTACAGACCCAGGGGCTGACATTTCAGCCACGAGAGGAAGGCAGAGCAGCTGCAGCCTGTGCAGAAATGCTCCTGTAACTGCCAGTGTTGGGAGCCCCCTGGTGGCACAGTGTGTGCAGCTGGCCGGACCCAAAAGCCGCAAGAGGCTGCTGTCTGGCCCCATCATACACTCCCCCCCTGCAGCTGCTTGAGGTGCAAGCAAAGCATTCATGCTAGGGGGGGGGGGGCACCAGCTAGCCAGAAAAACAAATCTGGGGTGGGGGGGTAGAAAGGGGAGAGTTGCCTCTCAGTCCTTATGAGCAATGACCCAATGGCACATTGCTGTCACAACAGGCCAGAGGACAAGAGAAAAGCTTGTGGGTCTCATTTTTAACCCTTGAGACTGGAGGGCAATGTGAAGAATTAAACACTCACATATCAGTAGAGTTGGAAGATACCCTTGCCTGAAACCCGGGAGAGCTGCTGCCACTCAGTGTGGACAATATTAATCTATATGGACTCAATATAAAGCAATTTCCAGCCTTCCTCCTTGTAGAATGAATGTAAGCAGTTGTAGTTAGTTGAGTTTCTGAGGTGAGATGGGATGACCTGCAGTGGTGGCTCTCAGGGTGCGGAAGGACCCGGTAAATAACCCTACCACAGCCATGCCTCTCTAGCCTGGATCCAAAGTTTGCAGGATCAGCAGGTAAAAGTCCATTGCTGTTATGACTAGACGGTAGGGAAACTGTTTCTCTTCCCACACCCACCCTTGCATGTAAATGCATGTGTGTGTGTACACACACACACATACAAACAAATACTGATGGGAGAACCCATTTGTCCCCCACCCTGAACTGACAGTAGTTAGGAGTGGGGACTGCTAAAGTTCAGGCCATCTTGGCAAGCTGTAGGGAAAAGATCAGAAGGTCACACAGTCATCCTGTCGGCAAGGGTTTTCTCGCAGGCAAGGAAATTCTGGGTCATGCTAAAAAAGAAGAATTCATCCCTACGCTGGGGACAGCACAAGTGGGAATGACTGGGAATAACTGAAAGACCACAGCAAACAAGTCAAGGAACTATCATGGGACCACCCAAATACTGGCTACAGTGCTTTCTGGAGCTCTTCTTAACTGGCAGCTGCTTAAAATAAAAGCAGTGTAAAGGGGAGGAATCTGTTGCCCTTCAGATGACGACTCCCACCATCCCTGACTACTGACCACACTGGCTGGTGCTGAGGGAAATGAGAACCCAACAACCTCTGAAGGGCCACAAGTTACCCACCTCAATGTAAACTAGCCTTCTCTTCATTTTAGAGAATATTTAGCACCTCCTGGGATACATGAAATGTTCTCATCCAGAATGATCTGCTCCCTACTGGTTTTTTTTAAGCTTTTGCTCAGCATACGTAATTATTTCTGAGTCCGAATAGCTCAGAACAGCACCCATAAAGCAATATAAATGTTTGTTCGGCTCATAGGAAGAATCTCACTTGTTTTGTGGGTTCTATAAGCTTCCTAATATTCTGATCTGAACTTGGCTGATAACCAGTCAGTATCTGTAATGGATCTGAAATTGTTTTTTAATATGTGTGATTGTTTTTATATGTGTTTTTTAATGTGTTATGAAATTCCTTTAAGATGCTTCACGGAAAGAGATTTGTAAATTAACTGAACACAACCCCACGGCGCAGCTACGCTTACACAAAAAATCCTTGCAGCTGATGGGAATTTCACAGGCGAGCCAAGGAGAAAGGACATCCAGAGCTGACAGAGGGGCAGACCAGAAACAACAAACACCTCCTTACTGCTGCCAAACTCCACAGAGTTGCTCCTGGACAAGAGGACTCACCTTTCACAGTAAGTGGAGATTTCTCTCCAGGCAACCCCACAGAAGCCATTTCATCGCTGGATGCCTATGAAAGCGAAAGAGCAACAGGTGACACATTGTCTGAAAAGTCGGGGCAGGACTCCTCCAAGTTCTGGTACTGGACACCGAGCTGGTAGCATCAGCACTAAGGAATGGGAGGAAACCTGGTTTATGGGCTCCAGCTTCCATCAGCCACAGACATGGGCATAGCCAGGGTTTTTGTTAGGGGGGGCAGGCTTTCGTTAGGGGGGACAGAACCTCTGATTTGTATTGATTGGGGGGCAGTTGCCCCCCTGCCCCTCCTTGGCTACGCCCATGGCCACAGCTAGCATGGCCTGATGGAGTGGGATGCTAGGAGTTTGGCTACTCATGCTTCCTGCTGCTTCTCTAAGTTTGCCTGTTTGGCTCAGGACAGGAAATACCTTGCTCTCACCAGCCATACAGATAACTGCACCCTCCAAACTTAGAACTTTTCCAGTTGTTGAGTTCTGAATCCTGGAACAGAGAGAGCTCCTTGAAGAGAACCATCAGAAGCCCCAATCCAGCAACAGTTCCGGAAAAACGAGGCCCCAGGGGGTAGTGTGGGAAATTCCCCTCACTGAGTAAGACAGCAAAGGCAGAAGGAAGAAGAGAGCTTCAGAGCACAGACACAAAGAGGAAGTGGGTGCAGAACAGCTCAGTTAAGGACTGCCAGCATTTGTTTGCACACAGCAAGCTCCGATGAAGAGCAGCAGCAGCTTTTCATTCAGCAAAGAGGAGGAACTTCTTCTTCATGCTTGAGCTTCTGGATCATAAAAAGTTTTGTATTTTAAGTCTCTGAATGACAAGTGGGCAGGTAAGGTTAGAAGAAGCAGCAGCAGGAACACCCCCTCCTGAATGAGTTTCCTCGCTCACTTTCTATCCCCCACAGAAGAGTGAGTTTGTTGATTTGCACTAGCTACAGATCTCCAAGAGCAGGAAGACAGAGTTGGTTCACAACAGAGTGTGAGTCTAGCAACCACGCAAGCTGCTCAGGAGGAACCAAACCAAGTCAGCTAATCATTAACACATTCAATCATTGCATATTTATTACTCTCCTTCAAACCCAGCACTCTGTGAAGGTGATAGGTGACACACATACCACTTCACTTCATTCCCTCCATGGTCTCAGGTGCATTGAGAATGAGCCAAAAATTGAGTTAAACAGAACATAAGGTAAATTATAGGTGGGTGGTGTTAGTTCAATCCCACATATGGTTACAGTTCTAGTGTACCCAGAGAACATCAATGTTGGTAGTTCCTTTCAACAAAATGAGCAAGATGCAAACAAGAAGTCCAATAGTTCACACACAGCAATGCAAGAGTCAGTGGCAAAAATCACTCAACATGCCTCATGACGTGTCTACATCAGCTGTTATCTGCATGACAGAGAGAGCTGTCCTCTCTCCTTTGTGAAATAGGATTTTACTCCCATATTTCTTTGTAGAACTCTCTGGAGCTCCATTAAAGAGTCCCTATGTTTCCCACAGCAGTCCTTGCCACAACCAGGAAGAATCTACACAATTCATTTGCACACACACCCCTTTGTTTAAACAGTATCACTCAGGCTACAGTATATCTTTACAAGTAGCTGCAGCAATCAGCCAATTCAAGAAGCAAACCTGTCTCAATCCTTGCGCTTATGTATAGTGAGCACATAAACAGCAGTTCCAACAGAAAAGCTGAATCCCAAACAATAAGCAATGCAATAAAAGAAGCAATACAAACTTCCCTATAATCTGAGCAAAGCAAATAAGTGGATGAACCTCCTTTGCATGTGTCCAAGGAACGTCATGGTGCCCCGAGTAGAGCCAAAGGCTATTCTGTGGGTACCTTAGAAAAGGAGGAAGGGCACCCAATGGTTTGATGCAGCCTCATCATACAGCAAGGCACTGTAGAGCAACACAACTGAAAAGCACACCCTATACAGACCGTCTGGACACTTCCACTGGCACAAAACATAGCAATTTGTCCCACACCTGAGTAGGTTAATGGCAGCCTAGCTCTCTGGGGAAAACTCTACAGTGACTGCCAAAAAATAAGTCCCGGTGTCCAGAGTCATATGAAAGCAACTCTTACCCAGTGTTAGAAACTGAGATATGAAGCTAGGAGCTAAATGGCATCTTAAATCTAGGTTGTGGGTGCAACAACGGCACACTTTTAAAATAACAATACAAAGCTGAAAATGAACAAACTGCAGCTAAAATATTATGTTCATTATGCTCTCACACACACCCCTAATATTCTTAAGAGGGTCTCTTCTCCAGTCTTCAGAGAGTAGCTGGAAGTGGGGAGGCAGAAAAAGGTCCTTCTTTCCTTCCACTCCACAGTTTTAATCTGAAATCTTAGGTGCAGTACTGTGCCCAGAGCTCAGAAACTGTTCACACTAATGAAATTCCATCACAAAATGCACCTAAAACAATGGGAGTTTTGAACCCTGCTCTTACCAACATAGTATACTCCAGTTGTTTTGGACTACAACTGTACTGGCTAAGGATGATGAGAGTTGTAGTCCAAAACTGTTGAAGGGCAGGCAGTAGGCTAATGTAGTCTGCCTTAAAGGGCCTGAGGCCCTCTTCACCGTAGAACAGTCCGCCTCATAGACAGTACATATCTTAAGGGCACCTTCTGAACAGAAGAGCTCAGCTGCTGAGGTACTCAGAGAGACAACCCCTGCCCTCTTTAAAGCTTTCAAAGGACAAGGCAGGCAGGCAGTGGGGCTGGAGACCCAGGGTGCCTGCGGTTTCCAAGCCTGTCGACATTATATACACACACATACAGCAAAAATATTTGGGGTTTGTTCAGGCCTTCCGTTTCTAAAGGTTTTGGCTGACTACTTCATCCCTTCATTTGCCACCTTCCTCTTTCCTGTAGCTTCGCGGGGCGAGGGTTGTTGTTGCTGTTATAACCTGAAAAGCGGGATGGAACTAACAACCCCTAAAAATAAATAAACAAACGAATGTTTGTTTGTTTTTAAAAAGAGAAACTCAGGAGTGTTTCGTTTTTTAAAGCTCCAGCTGATTTTCAAAATGTTGGAGAGAAGGAAACCAGGCAAGCAAGCAAGCGGGTGTAGGTATCCGTATGTGTCAATCACAGCAGTGGCCAGACCCCCCGCTTCCCACCCTCAAATCTCCAGACTTACCGGCGACGGTTGCCAGCTTCTTCCCACTTCCACCTCCTGTAGTCATGGGTCATGTGACAAGTGACACATCACGTGACACATACTTCGGAAGTGGAAAGGGAGGCTACGGAGCCGGGACGGCTAGAGCGGAATGGCGGAGGAAGCGGTGGCTGCAGCGGCTCCGACTTCCGGTTGTCGGGATGAAGCAGGAGTGGAAATCGCGTGTTCCCTTTCCAAGTTATGAGGTCTTGTCGGACTGGAAGTATAAGTTTATTTCCCCGGGATTCTTTGGAGGTGGGTGGGCGGCATCAAAAGTATTAGATTAAAAGCCCCGCCTTCAAACAATGCAATGCTCTGGCTATTCTTTTTTAAGTCAAGGAAGAAAGGACGGTTTTAGAGGGGAACTACAGCTCCCAGTATGCCTTTCTTCCGCGAACTATCCTGTGTGAGGCCGCACAGTTCCCAGCATGCTCCACAATGGATAGCGGGGGGGGGGGAAAGACTACACTTCCCAGAGTGCCCTGGGAGTCACAGTCTAAAGTGGAGCAAAATGGCTCCCGTGGAGCACGTCGTGGCTGATGCTGGAGCTTTCCTGCGTGGAGCCCCGCTTCAGGTACAGTGGGAGAAGGCTGAGAACGGCTGCCAACTTGGCCAGTGGCCCACTGGGGAGCCCCGCGAGAAAGGACCACAGGCCCAGGTGTATGCTTTACTTTGCGGTAGATTTTTGTTGGACCTGGAGACTTTTATTAGGCCATCCCGAGTAGAGAGAGAAAGCTGCCTAGAGAGAGACTCTTCTTAGGGCACATGGCAGGTTGGGGTTGTGGGCCTGGAGATTGTTCCCTGTCCCTTGACAGCTTCAGGCGGTTGGGAAGGGACACACACACACCCTGGTCTACCAAGTCAAGGTGGCTCCTCAGAATGTTGCATGGGACTCCTGGAGTCCCCTCTGGTTGCAGGTCGCTCTGTTATGCTTCTCGGTATGTGGGCACCCCAGAACCCTCAGATTAGCTTTTGCTCCTACGGAGTGTGAGTAGTAGGTCAGGAGAGGTGTGGCTATAGGTCTGCATCTCTCTTCCCTAACCTAGTTGCCTGCCCCAGCTCCCTTCCAGCCCTCAGGTTCCTGACCCACTTGCAACAGCTCTCAGCTGTGTCTTCCCCACTGGCAGGACATTGGCAAGAATATCTACACAATCCGAGAGGTGGTGACTGAGATCCGAGACAAGGAGACCCGCAGGCGGTTGGCAGTGCTGCCCTATGAGCTCCACTTCAAGCAGCCTTTTCCTGAATATGTAAGGCTTGGTGAGTAGCCTCTGCTTCGTGGTCTATTCTTCCTGCCCCTCTTCTGTGACTTGCCTTTTTCTTTTTGTAAGTAACTTTGAGCTCTTGACTGGAAAGCAAAGGGTGGTATTCAATTCTAGTCCTACTCAGGGTAGACCCATTGAGATTAATGGACATGACTTACTTTCATTAATTTCAATTGATCTACTCTGGGTGGGGCTTTGTGGAGTATAACCCCAACTAACATGTGACACACACACACACACACACACACACACGGTCAGGAGTAGAAATCAAGTTGATCACCTACAATTGCTTCATTGTTACTTGCTCTTTGATGTGTTTTCCTGGTGCCCTCTGGAATTAGAGAAGCACTTTTTCTCATGACCAGTTGTGATTTCCTAGTTTTGCCTCTGGGCTTGAACACTGAAATCCTCCTTTGTTTCTAGTGACGGAGTTTTCCAAGAAGACGGGTGACTACCCCAGTCTTTCAGCCACAGACATCCAAGTCCTGGCCTTGACCTACCAGCTGGAAGCAGAAAATGTTGGTGTGGCTCACTTGAAGAAAGAGCCAGAGCAGAAGGTGGATCTTCCTCCTTTTATTATTTCTCTTTTGAAGGGGCCTTTTCCAGCAAAATGTTTATTTACTATGATGTTGGTTTTGTATCCTGCTTTTTAGGCAAATGTTTTCTTCCAAACAACTCACATTAATTAAAAGACAGACAGAGAGAGGTCCTTCCCTTAGGCTTACACACTTTAAAAAACAAGACACACAAGAGAAGGGGAAATTAGGGAAGCGGGGGGGGGGGGGGTGTTGACCAGATGGCTAATGCCAGGAACCAAGTGGTGGGGTGGGCACAGGCATTACTATCTAGTTGGGGCCAAGATAATATTTCCTTGCTTGGATGGAGATACTGTAAATGACCCTGCAGCCCTTGTTCCCCTGGCTGATGTCAGCATTTGCTTCTACCTTTCAGCTGTGCACTCCCAGGGCAATTGAAAAGGGTTCTTTCTGCCAGTGAGGAGGGAAGTCAACTCCCTCTGTGGCTGATTGAGGAGGCCCCTTGTTGCAATATTCTTCCTATCCAGTAGGAGGGGGGAATCCAGTTCCCCGTGAATGCAGGACACGCTTGCCACCAGCTGCATGTATTAGCAACCTATGTTTTGTCTTTGTCTGTTTCCTGCTGCTGCAAATGCCAAACAGGCTGATTATGCACTGCCTGAATCCTGTCCTATGCTCTGCTGTGGCTTGAACGCCATTCTTCTTGCCATTGCTGCTCAAAAGCTGATCAGACCCTGGGATGGTAGGTTTTGTGAGGCAGCTGCTGCTATAAGAATCAACACTATGCCCTACTGACCCACATCCCACTTTCTTTTCTCTCCCCACCCTGGATCCTTGCAGGTAAAACTCAGCTCAACAAAGCAGCACCCTGAGACACCTGTTCATGTTGCTGGCTTCCATCTACCTTCCAAGGTAATTGCCTCTGTGAGCAATCTGAAACTCTGCCCCACTATTCATGGAAGGAGTATGAGCAGAGGGTAGCACACCTTGATGACTCACTGCCCCTCCCCTCCTCCTGGTTGCATGGGGTGTAATCTGGGAATGACCAGGTGTGCCAGTTGAGCCCTTGCGCTGGGAGTCCTTGATAGGCAGCATCTCCTCCTTGGCTTGTGTGAGGATCCAGTGACCATCCGGCATCTACCAGAAGCCTAAAGGAAGAGGTAGCCACACACGGCTTTTCTAAGAGGGCCATGGAGGATGGGCAAATCACTCAGTGGTGGAGCACCTGCTTTGCCTGCAAAAGGTCCCAGGTTCAATCCCAGCCAGCATCTCCAGGTAAACACCCCAGAGAGTCATTGCTGCCAGTCAGTGTAAGCAATCTGGAGCTTGTATATGACTGTTTCTTCTGGCAATTCATACATGTCAGCTTTTCTTCTGCCCAACTTTTATTCTAGACCAAGTGCCCAGGAGGTGAGAAGAGTCCTTCCGTGGTGGGAAGCAGAAACTCTGCAGACTCCACAGGCCCTGAAACCTCTGAGTTTGGTTCCTTCCTGTTCTGGAGGAACCCTCTGCCCAGCATTGAGGAGGATCTACAGGACTTGCTGGTAAGAAGTCTAGCATTCTTTCCTTTCTTCCTGCCTCACTGGGACACAGGCACCACCTTCATCTCTGCAGCCTGGGAAGGTTCCATGCTCAGCGGATCCTCTCCCAATTGGTCTGTTTTTCGCAGAAAGCGGATGCTGTTGTTATTGTGCCAGAGGACCCCAAAGGCAACAAGAGTAGTGGTGAGGAGGAGGAGCAGAGTGGAGAGGACAGCGATGACGAGGAAGGCTGGATCACGCCTAGCAACATCAAGCAGATCCAACAGGGCATGGGCCAGGCTGATGAGCCAGCTGGTGTGCAGGTTGGCTGTGTCACCACCGACTTTGCCATGCAGGCAAGTGTGGGCTGTGTGAGACCAGGTGGTCCCCAGGGCTTGAGGGGAGGGAGAAGGATGTATGCTTACCTTTTCGTCCTTGCTTCCATGCACCCAGTCTAGTCCTGTAAGCCTCCTGCTACATTCTTGTGCCTGCTACAGCTGCCTGGTCCAGGCTTCCTTGGAGGCCCAGCAGAGGTTTTATGGTCTATGTTGGAAGAACATGATGAGAATAGGAGGGACAGAAAGGGTGGCTCATGAGCAGCAAGGGGTGACTTGGGTGGCAGCAGGAAGCTGAGAAGAGGGAAGGGAAGTGGCCAGGTGTAGAGCAGAGGGATGAGAGAGAGAGGAGAAGCTGCAGGAGGTGGATTGAAGGCAAACAGGCAGTGGGACAAAAACAGGAAGGGGAGAGGGGAAGCAGCGCTTTGTGCTCCGAGTTGGGCAACCTGGCAGACCTAAAGAAGAGGAAACTGGGGGCTCTCTTTCAACTGGAGAAGCTTGGTCAGCCCAGCAGCAAAAGAAGAGCAAACTTCCAAAGCCAGCATTTTGTGTATTTTAAAAAGGAGAGCAAGCATTGCCTTATTTTAGCTCCTGCCCTTTCCAAGACCCCAGCCTATGGAGTATCCAAAGTCTGTTGAGAGGGACTTGCCCTGCACCAGCGTCATGGGGGCACATTGGGTGCTGATTGGGCTCTCCTCCCCTTCTCTGGTCTCTTTCCCACAGAACATTCTGCTGCAGATGGGCCTGCATGTGCTGGCAGTCAATGGCATGCTGATCCGGCACACCCGGAGCTACATCCTGCGCTGCCACGGCTGCTTCAAGTATGTGATGAGTTGGTGGCTGGGCTGCAATCTCTGGCATATGGGCAACAGCTGGGCCTGTGTCTAGCCGTATTCAGGAGGCGCCCCCTGGGCTTGGGCAATGGGCTGCTGCCAAGGTTGTCAAGCCGCTGACCTGGCTTCTCTGCTTTCCTCCAGAACCACATCAGAAATGACCCGGCTCTTCTGCCCTCATTGCGGGAACAAGACGCTTAAGAAGGTGGCAGTGAGTGTGGATGACGATGGCAGCATCCACATGCATTTTTCTCGGAATCCCAAGGTCTTGAACCCCCGTGGCCTCCGGGTGAGCAGCTCTGCTCTGGGCTCCAGTGTTCTTATGGGCTTCCCGCACTTGTTGTCCTCTCTGTTGGCTGCCTGTGCTCCCAGCTGAGCACCTGAGGCAAGAAGTAAGAGTCTGCAGCAGGCCACGCAGAAGTCTTCTGGGGCCAGCAGCAGAATCTTCTCTGGGCTTATTTATTTCCTCCCAATGGCAAAAGTTCTGTGGCCAGTGCTATCCAGTGTAGCTTTAAGGAACTTGTTCCACTAGCACAACGATTTATGGTTGTATAGCAATATTTCCCCCTGCATGTGTCCTACGCCTTCCCAAATTTTCTCCAAAGAGTTGGGGGAACCCCATAACAGATTATGGGGGGAGAAGATGTGGGGGGTGTCTGTTGTGCAGCTGTCACTCCTCATGCTACAACAATGAGTGGATTGGATACTACTGTAAGTAAAAATGTAAAACCGTAACTTGGAAAAAATATAACAAGGATAAAAGTCAAGTGTGAGGTGCCTCTCCCTGTCAGGGGTGTGGGGCAGGGTGCATTGGTCCTTTTGGCTTCACTGTGTGCCTCTTTCTTTCCACAGTACTCTCTCCCAGCTCCTCAGGGTGGGAAGCACGCAAATAATCCCCACCTGACAGAGGACCAGCACTTCCCCCAGCAACGGCTCTCCCGCAAGGCCAGGCAGAAGACAAATGTCTTTGACCCTGATTATATTGCAGGAGTTTCTCCATTTGCGGAAAACGACATCTACAGCCGGGCGGCCAATCTACAGATCCGGGATACGGCGCTGGGTGCAGGCAGGAGGCGTCTGAACCCCAACACAGCCTCCAAAAAATTTGTGAAAAAGAGATGAGGTGGGGAGAGATGCAACCACCCACCTGTCCCACTTGTCAATGAAGGGAGGACAAGTCTTTTGTTTCCTACAGCTTGTGTGAAGGCAGGACTTTGCCCCTTGGCTCTGCTTCCAAGGCAACAGACACTAGTGTGAATAAACGGCAAGCAGCAGGAAGGTGGGAGGCAGACTGACAAAGTGATCTGGAAAGTGAGAGTGGCCCTCGTGCGGCAGAATCCATGTGCTGCGCTCAGGTCTTGGGTGCAGTCTAATGCAAAAGACTCAGCAGCGGTGGCCGCATGTTTTGTTTTGTTTTTTTAATAAACCAGGGTGTCTGCACATTTGGTGTCTGTGCACAACTCCTTGTGGTTTAGCTTGTCCCTTTCCTGACAACTAGACCCCTTTTCTCCCATGAGCTGAAGGTAGCCTTTCCCCTGTAGTAGTCAAGAGCACGGGCCTTGGCCTTTTTCTACCAGGTCTTCAGCCATACAGTAAACTGGTTGGGATGCCTAGAGAGGAAGCACTGCTCTTTGACTGTCTTCTATCACATTGCTGGCTGCAAACTTTTGAGTTCCACAAAGCTCTTTCTCAGAAGTGCCTGTTCAAAGCAAAAACAGAAAAGTTTACGGCCTAATAGCTGATTAACTCCAAAACACACATCCATGTGGGCTAATAAGAGTAGGAACCTGGAAAAGCCTGTTTAATTTTTGGTCTAAATACCTATGCTGGGGAATAGGCCTCTGTTTAACTCAAAAGATCACTTCCACTATTGTCAAAACATATGACAATAGGTTGCCTAAAATCTTTTCTCTGGTGAAAAGGGGTTAAAGAGCCATGAGAAGGAGAACTGCAGGAATGTCGCAAAAATGCCTGGCAATGAGCTGGTGGCAACTCCATAAGGCCACGTCCCACTCACAGAGAGAGCCGCAGGTGTTCTCCCCCAGCCCTCTGGTGGGTCCCCTTGCAAGACAAGTTGTGTCACATTTTCTACTGCTTCCTGCCTTGGGCTACAGCAAATCCTCCTTGCACTTAACAAGCCTTTTCCTTGTAGAGGAAAGGTCAACGGCCAGTTTGCTGCAGACTGGCCCCTGTTCCATTCCTCCTAACTATGCCCCAACATGCAACAAAGGCCTACATATACCTGGGACCAAAACTGACTGGTAAATGAAATTTGATTAGATAGATTTCTAGTGCAAACAAAGGGCCCTGCCCAGTCCTTGCATAGCTCTAGTTAAGTCGCTAACAGTGCCCCACCCTGGCACCACACAAAGTTAATCTGGGCATTTGCAGCTTGAATGAAAGGGCTGTCAAAAACATTCTTTGCCATCTTCTAGGGAGGCAGTTGCCAATTTCATAGGCACGCCTAGCCTGCTTGCTTTGTTCTGAATCTGCCGTGCAAACACCAAAGACCTGCCCTTGGTGGCTAGGACTTAATAAACACAGGAGAGGCTTACACACAGACACACACTTTTAGCAAAGTTTGGTGACTTGTACCTGTCTTTTTTACCTGTTGCCATATACCTTTCGCCAAAAGCAGACACTGCTGCTTCCTATTGGAATTGTATTCTACTAATTAATTAATATGAATTCCCATATGTATTGAAAATACTCCCAGGAAGTGTGTGATCTTGCCACAGAGCAGAGCATTCAGAGAAATGACCATTGCCCAAAATTCATGTGACATTGCTTCCTCTGGATCCATCCCATTACAGTACTGATATAGAAGATAGCCATGGTCAGCAACAGAAGCTAGTTTGGTACAGCCTGAAATCATTTTACTACTTCCAAATACTGTCCACAGGATTCTTTGTAGTGGCACCCAGAGGCTGTTGGGGAACACCAATAGCCTCACAGGAAACTGATTCAATGTGTTTGTGAGGACCCAAGTGCCACGCCGAGCACAGAGATACCTCTTAGCAAAGCTCTTGGCCTGCTTGGAGTTTAATTAGCATGTTTGTTCTCCTTTGTTTATGACTGGACTAAGGACTACAGCAACATCTAGGGCCCTGGGGACCCCCTTAAAGTCCTAGTTCTCTCTGATTGCTTTGGATACCATTTGCCTGTTGTCAATGCCAGCAGTCCAGTAGTCCCTTGATAGGAGCCTGAGCTGGTAAGGCTTTGTGTATTTGCCTAGCCTTCTCCCCAATGTGGCAGCAAGAGCAAGAGCTAATTCTTTCATGTGCTTACTATTTCACATGCTCCCATTTTTTCATTTGGTAATTTCTCCCTCCAAAGATCCAAGCAGTAATCTGAACTGTACAAAGAGCTTGATGAATGATGCAGTGGATGGGTGGCGGGAATAAGTTGTTGGCATCGTCTGTCTTGGGAGACAATGGGAAAGGGCACCTTTGGGTAAAATCAAACTGTTGGAGAGTTACAGCACTTTGGGTGTAGAGACCAATGCGGAAGAAACATGTTTTGTTGCAGCAGGGGAAGAAGATGTCTGGTTGTGGTACAGCAGAGGCACCATGGCATTTCTTCTCTCTGCGCCCCTCCCAGTGGCCATTTCTCCTCTGCTCACTGCTGTGGATACATGCCCTGACTGTCGTTTTAGGACAGACAAAGGAAAAGATTTCTCCACACAGCGCATAGTTAAACTATGGAATTAGCTTTCACAAGAGGCAATGATTGCCACCAACTTGGATGGCATTAAATGAGGATTAGACAAATTCGTGGAGGAGAAGGCTATCAATGGCTATGTTGTACCTGCACTATCGTGCCTCTGAAAACCAGTTGCTGGGGATCACAAGTGGGGAGAGTGCTTGTTGCACTCATGTCCAGCTTGCAGGCATCTGGTTGGGCACTATGAGAACAGGATGCGGGACTAAATGGCTCACTGACCTGATCCAGCAGGCTCATCTTTTGTCCTTCTGCCCTGCAGAGTAAATACTGCTAGGCTTGAAGGACCAACGGTCTGACTTTGTATATAGGAATAGCTGCACATCATCAGATGTCCCAAACAGTACAAATTCAAACACTAACTGACTAGGCTATTTGGTGCCTCTGAAGAGGATTAACAGCAGCTGTTTTCACAACTAGTATTTAAGTGGGTATTTTGCACTGTCTACAGTTCAATTTTCATTGAATGAAAATGCCATATCCTCCAGAATGAATGGCCATTTCTAGACTTACTTAAGTCTTTGCACTAATGTAGGATTTTTTACATTCATTCCTGTACTGTATGTACCACTAACTTAGGACATGAATTGTTTAATAGGGATAGCCTTCATTCAATAATTGAGGGATTCTGCTCATTTCAAAAAAAGAGCTAAAAGTCCTTCCCCAAAATGCTGTGGGCAAGGGAAGGGCTGCTGAGATGTCAAAAGCCACCAGCAAGAATACCTAGCTGGAAGCCTGTGAGCGATTCTTGTAAAATTCACATTCTGTAATTTCATCACCAAAGACAAGTTCAAACTGCATCTTTCTAGCAGCTTGGCTTAACACTTCAGCACTGAACCAACATGGGTATCTTCAATTAGCAAGGTGCTTTTTTTTTGCAGGGGAGGGGGTTAAATTGTGTAGGCTTGCTGCATGGATCTGCAAATACAGTAAGAGATCCAGAATGGGAGGAGTCCTTGGCAAGCACTGATCCTTCCCCAAAGCTGCCATCTGCACACGCCTTCTAAAGCATCTACCCTGGTACTCACCTTTGCCCCATCCTGGACCAAGCAAACACTCCAATGACTCTTATTAAGAGGTGCTAGAAGGGCAATTTCTCCACCCTTTCAACATATGTTTTCCAGAAAAGGCAGCTGAGGCAGGGCTGGGGCTTGTGTCTTCATTTGCAGCAGGGATCGGGAGTCATGCAGAATTAAGGAAAGGCAGAGTACAAGGCTGGGTTCATGTATTTCATTTGCACTATGTCAGGTGTTCCAGGTTCACTTTGCAGAAGGCCTCCTATCGTAAAATTTTCTCTGCTTTCTGCCAGCAAATGGGCAGGTGAAGCAGCATGGCATACTCTGGTGCCGTTTTATCTGCTTTCCAGTGAGATAAATTCTGTCTGGGGTTTTGCCTTGGATAGAGCCGCAAGCTGGGACTGCATCAATGAAAAGGGCACATTTCACGTTGGAAACCATGGGCAAGCTGGGTGTCGGTCCTGCCCCCCCCCCCCCAAAATCCTGGCTACACCCATGTTGGAAATGAAGCTACTGTATTAAGCATTGTCACCAGTCTCCCCTGTGAGGGCTACGAGTGGACGCTTGCCCCTAACAGCATGGCAGCTAAATGGACCCTTCAGCGTCTATCTCTGAATGCCAATGGCACAGATGACAGGAGGTTTTGCGTCTTCCTTTTCGGACATCTGGTGGTTGGTCACTGGGAGAAAGCGGGATGCTGGGCCGGGGGGCGTGTCTTTAGATGGAGAGCTGCCAAATTAAGGGAGAAGTGAATGGGCTCTCGATGGCTCCTGGGCATGAGTTTCTCAATACAGAGGCAGTCTCCCTCGGGGCGAAGCCTTCCCCTCGGGGCACCAAGAGGCAACATGCTGGGTCTGGCCGGAGTGTGGTTTCCCCGCCCCAGTGACTCAGCAAATCCGCGCCGCCTCCTCCGCCTCTTATAAGACCCGCGGCGCCGACGGCTTAGTTCAACTGCTGCCCGGCTTGCATCGCCATGGCTGGTAAGTAGCTCGTCTCCTCGGCCCAGCCTTACTCTGATGGGCCCTAAAGTACGCATCAGGCTGCCCCGCGGAGCCAAGCAAGCAGATCGAAAAGAGAGGAAGGACGGGGGTGGGTGGGATCGATCGAGTCTCCAAGGCACAGGCTCCCCCTGCAGGAGTCCTTTCCCGCCTCGAGAGCGTCTCCCCTCGGGTTCTCCGAGGCCCTGCCGCAGCGCCGGCAGCAACTTGCAAGGAGGCGGGTGGCGCCCACCTGGCGGGCCCCCGAAAGGCAGGCAGGGGCCTGCGAGGCTGCGCTGCCCTGGTGGGAGGCGCCGAGGCGGGAGTCTGTCCGCCTCTGTTGCAGGCCCGGCGGCAGGGCGGCTCTCCCGGAGCTTTGGCCGCCCGAGGCGCCTTGCCTTGCCAGGCTCTGCCCTCCTGCTCTCCTTGCAGCTCGGCAGGCGCTGATCGTGCTGGCCCACCCGGAGCGGACATCCTTCAACTATGCCATGAAAGAGGCGGCTGTCGAGGCGCTGCAGAAGAGTGGGTGGAAGGTGACCGTCTCGGATCTCTACGCCATGCGCTTCAACCCGGTCCTCTCCCGGGACGACGTCACCGGTACATAGGTCTCTGGGTCCCTCTCGCTCCGCTAGGTGTGTCTGCACAGATTGGCGGCGGCGGTGCCAGCTCGGCTGGGTTTCAGGCCGGCTGGGAGGGGGCGCTTTCCCCAGCCTTCCTGCCTGGAGGAACTGTCGTCGGGGCGAGTACCCGGGACCTCTTGCCGCTCCTTTCCCGGAGCCCCCAGAGGCTCCGCCTCGCCTGCGTGCCTGGACCCACCCTTCCCCCCTCTCCCCCTCCCTCAGGCAAGCCGAAGGACCCGCAGCACTTCAGCTACCCGGCCGAAACGGGGCTGGCATGGAAAGAAGGCCGCCTGAGCAAGGACATCGTAGAGGAGCAAAAAAAGCTGGACGCTGCCGATCTAGTCATCTTCCAGGTGGTTCCCAGATCATAGGACGCTAAGGAGTCAGACCACCTGGTCCATCAAGCCCAGGGTTGTTTAAGTGAACTGTTTCTCCAGGTTTTCAGGCATGAGTCTACCCCTTCTACAGCCCTTCTCCAACTATCATAGATGGGCACCGGCTTCCTGGGAGGGGATTTAGAGGGGGGTGACTTTTCCACCTGCATCATAAGCCTCTTCTTGCCTTAGGCAAGAAGGCTTGTAGTGTTTGACCTGAGTGTGGATTTTGGCCATGAATCTTGCTGACCAATGAACTCTGGAGAGGCAAATTTAGGAAGTCCTAATTCAGTAAAGAGGGTAGGAGCAACACTTTTTAAAGCTCAGGTTTTAAAAATTGGATTCTGGCAAACATGGAAATTGTCCACATAGGGCCTGTACTTCACAGGGGGGAAACAATATGCTTCTAACCCCCTGAATCATAGAGTTGGAAGAGACCACAAGGGCCATCGAGTCCAACCCCCTGCCAAGCAGGAAACACCATCAGAGCACTCATGACATATGGTTGTCAAGCCTCTGCTTAAAGACCTCCAAAGAAGGAGACTCCACCTGCTAGAGCTTGACATTGGAACAAAGTTCTGGAACTAGTGGTTCTAAGGGAATGCCATGGGCACTGAAGAGCTTTTTGGGAATGGTACCTGGACTCTAAAGTACCATGAAATGAATGTGCAACAAGGGCCTCAATCCTTATCCTATGGCTCTGCTTCTGTTGCAGTTCCCTCTCCAGTGGTTTGGTGTCCCGGCCATCTTGAAAGGGTGGTATGAGCGTGTCCTCACTGGTGGATTTGCCTACTCCTACAGTGCCATGTATGACCAGGGGCCCTTCAAGGTAGGTATGCAGTGGGGATTTGGTGGGAGTGAAGTCTTGCTGCTGCTGTAGCCACCACCACCTTTCATTCTCTCCAACTGGCCAGTAGCTGCAGCCTGTCTGTTGTGCATTTGAGCCCTGCAGTCAGCCTCTTTGGTGCTCTGCATGAAACAATATGGCAGACTCTGGTGGTAGTGGGAAAAGACAGAGGATTCTGACAATGACCCTGCCTCTTGGTATTTTAGAGAAGGTTGTTCTGTGGGACAGAGAAGGTGCAGTTCCTTTCCTCCATATTGTGGCAAGATGATGATCAGCTGGGCTTTCACAATACTCTGCAAAATGACCCTTGTTCACTAGTTGCTCTCTGCATGACAGTGTCTCAGCTGCTGTGTAAAGCATAACTCATACTTGGTTACTTACAGAATAAGAAGACTCTACTTTCCTTCACCACTGGTGGGATGGGCTCCATGTACACCCCTGAAGGCATCAATGGGGACATCAACATCCTTCTTTGGCCAATACAGGTAACAAGGCAACATTTATTGTCAAACCCATAGCTATTTCTAAGAGAGTTTAAAAATTATTATTAAAAGGTGTAATACTTAAGTAGATCGTGCAAGCTTCTGCCTTACACATAATTCTTACAGGTTCCTGTACTTGTCTGGTTTGAGAACCTTTGTGTAATCCAGAGGTTTACAATCCTGCATTCCAACCAATTGGCGAGATGACTGTTTTTTCAAGAGCTGTAGTTTACTGAATCCTAGCAGAAAGCCCACATCCCTTGTGTGCAAAGTTGTAGACAAATTTTAGGTTTTTAAAACGAGTAAAAATGTTATAGCAGACATTTAGTATGGTAACAAAAACACATACTGTACTGGAAATGTCACTATAGATCTCTTTGTTGGTCCTGAACTTGTTCTAATTACATTCCTCCTGCACTATTTGAATATGTATTTGATTTGCAAATGTTTTTTTTTCCTACTCCCCAGAGTGGCACTCTCCATTTCTGTGGTTTCCAAATCTTGGCACCCCAGATCGCTTTCAGTATTGGCCATACACCACCAGAGGCCCGCTCCCAAATCCTGGAGATGTGGAAGAAGAGATTGGCCACGATCTGGGAGGAGACGCCCCTCAGCTTTGCCCCAAGCAACAACTTTGATTTGAGCTTTGCTGGGGGCTTTCTTCTGAAGAAAGAGGTCCAGGAACAGCAAGAAGATAAAAAATATGGGCTGACAACTGGCCAGCATCTGGGAAAGCCACTCCTGCCTGATAATCAAGTCAAAGCCCAGCAGAAATAGCAAATTCCGTTGGTAAATTGGGACAAAAAAAGAGGCCTTTCTGTAGTAATGATAGCAGTAAAAGTTTCCTACTTTCACTTTCTCTGGGTTCATAGGGTCCCCATAGGGCAGACCTTCCCCAAACCGCGCCCTTCTGCTGTGTTTGATTCCAGTCCCATCAGCCCAACAAGGATGATGGGAGTTGAAACCCAAACTACCTGGGAGCACACCAGATGGGAAAGCTGGTTGAGCACTCTACCATTAAAAACAGTTAGTTATACCTTGTGTATGTAATACAAGGCATATACTCCACAATGGAGCCTGCTTTATTACTGTTCTCCTCTTTGCAGCCTTAAGATCCTAGCCTATAATCCACAGGTGGGCAACCACCACAGCCTTTCACATTCCTCTTTGCAGCCCCCATCTCAGCAAAGAGTACCACCATACTGCCTTGAGCGACAGAAGAATTGGCAGGAAGGTCCAACCCCAGAGCAAAGTACTTAGAGCTTGGGTCTTGCACTTCTCCAAGTGCATATGCCTGGAGAGCATCATAGGTTGTATCCAATGTTAGTGCTACTTGGAGCAGACCCATTGAAAGTAAAAGGCACTATCTAACTTAGGCACACTAATTTCAATGCATCTGCACAGAGTAGAATGTAGTTGTATAGAACTGTATGGATCTACCTGGCTGCTTTTTTGTCAGCTCTTCCATTTCTTGTCATAGTAGCCTCAAGGTAGTGGGGGTGGGTGGGTGGAGTACATTGCCTTTACTTCATTAGCGACCACCAATCCACAATAGATAAAACAAGCTACTTGGCAGTCAATACCACTTGCACCAGACTTGAGCTGCCAGAGGAGAGGTGCAGTGGCAATCTGTCTGAAGACAAAACAAGCCACAGATGTAGCTGAAAAGAGGGCAGCTGGGAAGAGTGGTGAAGACAACTGGGCTCCCACCTTCTCCAGCTTGAATCAGCCACAGCACAAGAAGGCAGGGGGAGAGTTCCCTGGCAATAAATGGTGCTGGCAGGGGGAGAGTTCCCTGGCAATAAATGGTGCTTCAGGGGGTGGGGGTGGGTGGGAAAAAGTGTAATTAACTGGTGGGGAAGGTGAAGGGTTGCTTTAAATCCTCTTAGTTTACTTGCTGGTAGTAGGGATTAATACTACTTGAGATTTTTGTACTTTGGTAATAACTTTCACATGTACTAACAACGAAGCCAGGTGTTGCCTCTATTAGTCAGGTTTGTTGGAATGTCATGTAGATTTATACAAGTCTCTCTTGCGCCAGCAGAGAAATTTAGAATAAAATACTTTTTTAAACCCTTCTCCTGCAGCTGTCTATTGCGTCAAGGGCCACGTTTTGTGCTAGGCATTTATACAGTTTGAACCTATTACACCTGTTGGATTCTCGCATGACAGCACTGCTCAGAGGGGAGGGGTGCCTGTTTGTGTCTTCATGAGAGGTGGTGAAGCCTAAGTCTGCTGCTCTACCGTACAGTTAGTAATATGGGACAAGCCAGCCCAGACATGGTGGGTTCTGCAAAGGAGGTATTTACACAAAGAAGGTTCCACCTTCCCATCAGTCCAGTGAAGGGACACCCCTCTCCACCTGCTCCATATATGCTGGTGCTGGCTTGCTTATCGGCCATAGAGCAAAAAGGGATGTATAGAATTGTAGGGTTGGAAGGGACCCTGAGGATCATCTAGTCCAAACCCCCTGCAATGGTGGAATATGCAGCTGCCTTGTATGGGGATCAAACCTGCAACCCTGGTGTTACCAGCATCATGCCCTAACCAACTGAGCTATCATTAGTAAACTTCTAGCCAGTGTGTGCAGGGCTCAGCAGACAACACACTAGCCTTGCACTTCAGGAGCAAATGACTCCAAGATACTGAAAAGAATGGAGCACAGTAGCAATACACTGCAAAATGAAAACTTTCAAAGTTTTATTCTTGACTGCAGCTGTGTACAGAAATATAGTTGCAAGTATACAAATGTCCCAATAGAAGCAAAATATCTCTCTCTTAATATTCAACAAGTTATCACAGGATAGCTAAAAACAAATGCAAATGAGTCCCCCACCCCACCCCCTCCAATAGAATAAACAAAACCATTATCAGTGCTCTGAGAAACCCACCTACACAAGCCAGGGACACAAAATGCACAAGGGGCCATCTGAGGCTACATTCACATTGCAGGATATTGGAAAAGGCTGCTTGGTGGCTGGCTGGTCTTGAGTGATGTTCTAAGCAAGCATGGCAAGAAAGGGGAGGGAGTGTGTTAGGACTGCGGCGACATTAACAGGCCTAGCTCTGGGAGAAAACCTTCATTAGTTGCACACAAATTGCTGTTGGGACAGAGGGGTACAACAAGATTCTTGGTCTCAGCAGGTCCAAGCCCAAACTGTTCAGAACAAAACCTTGCCCTGTCCAAATGGGACTTCATTCCAAACAAGTTGGACTCCATGGGCCAGAGCCCCAATACAAAAAGCTGCTGAAAAGAGGAAACGATGGACCCCAGATGACAGCCAAGCTACCTAAGGGCTTAAGGATCAAAGTGGCAGTGGTGGCAGGGACTGAAAGAAAACTGCAGTGGTGGCAGCAGCAGCATCCACATGGGCCATGTCTGGTGCAGAGGTCAGGGTTACACTCAAAAGTTATTCCAATGCAGGAAATCCTCTGCTATGAGCTCAAAAAAGAGACCACCATTTTGCAAAATGGACCTATTGGTTAACACTGAAACCCTGGAGAAAACAACAACAAAAAATTTGCTCCCATGATCAAGAGTGACAGCCTGTCAAATACTTAGTGATGGTTATCAAATCTCCTCTTCATTGTTTCTTGTGCAGCCTAAATATACCTAGTCTTTTCAACCTTTTCAAATGGGACGTGGCTATGACCAAGTTGCTCATTGCCAGGGTGGGCAAGACCAAATGAGGCACTTCCTGGCCTTTCAGGCTCTGCTCTGATGCAGTGTGCTAGAGGATTACTCAGGATAAGACACAAGCACTTTCCTAGGCATGTTTGGAGTGGTGCACAAGAGGAGAAAGGAAAGCAAGTCAGGAATGCCTGAAAGGACAGCTCTCTTGACCATTAATATGCAGGGAGGGACCTGAAACCACAAGGGCTTTTACAGTTCTGATTCCCGATGTGGCTTTATCCAGAGTGTGTGAGGAGAGAGTTGTACATAAAAATGATTGCCTCCTGTAGTTTGAAGCCCTTTGTGGTGGAAAGGCTCAGCTGGATTCTTGTGGACTGATGCAGAGAGGAAAATGAATGGGGACAACATGAGCTCCAAGTGCCATGTGGGGATCAAGAACACACAGGAAACAAGATGCACCTTGCAAGGCTGCCGAGGTCCCATCTCCATGAAACTCTAGAATACCTTTTGTAGGCTCTGCTACCACAGGCCCCGGAAAACAAACAAAAAGGGTGTAGGAAAGATGCAGCACCAGCCAGCCACTGAGCAGACCTTTGTTCCAAATACATACTTTTTTGTAACCAAATCACGTTAAAAATGTTGCACATTTAAATATTGACCTAAAATGGACCAAGAAAAAATAGAAATAAACCAACCCAAAAACCCATGTACATCACCGTTTTGAACAGAGCAGCAGCAGGAGCCCTTTTAACAAACAGAACACAGATGCCTGCGTTGTATGGCTGGAGTAATGTGGGGAGAAGTGACAAGAGGCAGCTCTGAGCAGGAAACTTGGTTCAATAGAAGATTGGTCCCTGGTGACTTAGCACTGTCCCCCGAGGACAGTCCTGATGCCACCGAAGTGAACAAGACACAGCAGCGTACAAGTCAACCTGCTCCTACTCAACCCTCTCCACACACTTCTTCCCCATAAAGCTCCTGCCATGGCCTGGGACTAAGTGCCTCTTCCAGAAGACACAGGCAATCCCAGGCCCAACTGCAGGATCCCCAGAAGTGAAAGCAAAAGCCTCTGGCTTGGTACATCCCTTTCTGCCTCCTCATTCATAGTTAGGCACATGGCTGCTCCTTCCCATCCTCAATACTCTTTCAGCAAATAAAAGAAACATAACATTGTAAGAGAAGCAAGCTCAATGCAGCTACAGACATCATGAAATGAGGAAAGAAGGTTCCAATTGTGAATTTGTAGTGTTGTTATAAATTAAAAAGCTAGCAATAAAATATTAGACATTAACCATGAGTGAACAGCTGAATGGCTCATGTCAAGGGACTCCCATGCAAAGGAAGATGCACATGTGTCACCTCTGCAGTGAAGTTGCCCTCACAGCCAATCAGCACAGAGGCTGCCTGATTATATGAACGGCCAGAGATGAACCAATCACATCTGCAAAAAGTACTCAAATACTTTGTGAAGACTTAACAACAACCCCCCTTCCCCTGGTTCCTAGATGCCATGTTGTGGGAAAACAGACAACAAAACACACATTTACCACAAAAATCTGTGGCAAAAAGAATATATGTGTGTGAATATATGTATATGTATATATATATTTATATATATATATTATTTATGCCAATGTACTCACTCAGTACAAATAGCAAAATAGTTTATCATTTTCTAAATACAAAATAGAGCTTTCCAAAAAAATGAAACACACATTAGATATAAACCATCCAAAACCTGAACGATTGAAAACTGTATTCAAAATTAAATGACCTAGAGCAGGTCTCTTTCTGAAAAGTTCTCTTCATATCGGCAAAATAGCCTGTACTACTGAAAACATAACTCAAGCCTCTCAAAGAGAGACGGACAAACAGAACGAATCACTGACTGCAAACATCAGAGACGGACTGGCATTTAACAGGACAACAACAATAACAAAAAACAAGCACAACTCTACATAGCTCAAGGTGGAGCACAAGTTAGAAAAAACACACAAGGGGTAGCCTAAAAAACCAGGTACAAGCTAAATTCTTCTCTACACAAAAGTAACAAAAATGAACACCAATGCTTACTAAAAAACACAACTCCCCAATGCCAACAAGAGTCACACACAACAGCTGTTGGGTGACAGACACCACGCACAGCATTTGATGTGCAGGAAAGGAGGAGAGGGAAATAAAAATCCAGAAGAGGGAAACTGTAGCTATCCCTGGAGAGCACCTGAAATTGAGTTTGCCCCTTGGTGCTGACAGCACACAATAGCATCTGCCTTTTAAGCCAAAATGGATGCAAATTCATCACTAGCATTTGCATTTTGAAAGAGTGACGTTACTTGTCTCGTATGAGCTAAGGAGCTATGTAAGAACATAAGTAAAGCCTACTGGATCAGTTCAATGGCCCATCTAGTCCAGCATCATGTTCTTACAGTGGCCAACCAGATACCTAGTCCACAAGCAGGACCTAGGTGCAATAGTACTCTGCGCACCTGCAATTCTCAGCAACTGGTATACAGAGGCACCCCTTCAAGCCCCGAGGGGAAGCTGTCAAATCCCCCTCCCCGCATGTGAGTTTAAATTTAAGACTTCAAACCTGCACCAATTAGAAAAGGGGTGGAGGAGCAGAAACCAGCATGCCCAAAAATATTCTCTCACCCCTCCTCTACAGACCAAGGAGGTATCAGCCAGCTTGGTCATTCCAGCCCCACTACAATGGACCTTCTGGTCTCCAAAAAACCTAATTCAGATTTGTACAGGTGGCAGCATATTTCACACAAGAGGAAAGAGACAGAAAAGGGATTAAGAGGAACAAAATTCAGCTTATGGCCTATCAAGGCAGGACTCAAGAGGGGGTCTATTGCTCAGCATAGCAAACTGCCCCCTTGTGAAAGGGGAGATGGGCAGAGCACCAGAGGCTCAGAGAAGTCCCTGTTTGAGCAGCCAATCTTTCAGCCTCCCAGGAAGCTGTAGTCACATTCTTGGATATCACCCACTCCCCGCCCCTCGTGGCTTTAGGGGACTCTCTGCCAGTATATGCCACCTTCCTAGGTGCTAATTCACAGCTTTCTCCATACTGCTATGAAGCTGACAGCAGCTTCCGTTTAACAAAGAGTCATTAATTCACACTGGTATGTTCAACACTTGATAACTGCACCATTAAGCAATGACTGGCATGAGTGAAATGCACAATTGAGGACTGAACACTTGAATCACCTTCACCTCCCCCAAGCAACATTTTTCACTGGAAACCATTTACACCTGCAAATCAAGTGATTGAGTCTTCAAGTGATGAGCACAAATGTGTGAATCAACCATCTGTATATCCCAGTTATTTTAGGACACATATCCCTGTGTGCTTTGCAGCCTGTTCCAGGAGCAGACACAGTCTCAGGTTCTTTCAGTGCCAAGCTGCAATGATAAATGAGCAGCTGCACTCTGCATCCCCACAGCTGGACTAGAGATGGGGGCAACTGTCCAAAGTAGAGCCTCTTTCGCATCTTCCAGCTTCAAGAAGTCTCTCTCTGATGCTCTCACTCAGCAGCCGTTTCTCATCAGGCTTAGAATGGGTACTCTTCCAATGTGATGGTGAAGGCTACATTTCCCCTTGGGTCCAAGGCCGCACTTTGACACAGGAAATTTAACTCCAAACATCCTAAATTCCAGAGTCACAAGAACGAAAGTCTTGCAAATCTGCTTGTCCATTACAGGATTTCTGAAGTTACAAGCTAAAAGAACACACAAAGACAAAAGTTAAGCATAGTAAGAGCCTCATTATTTCCCCCTAAAGCACTCTAATTAAACAGCATCCAACAGCTGGTTATTTCCCTCTATGCTGAAGTTACCAATGATGGCTTCTTTGAATGTAATATTACTGCCACCCATCAGTGAAATCTGACTGGGACTTGAAGAGAGGATGTATACTATGGAGTTGGAGTGTGAGAGAGCCCATCCTAGCATTATGGCTTGGGGAGGGCCATGTGCTGCTGAGCTCTCTCTTGTAACTGCACCAGCAGCACAGAACTTGGTAGGATTTAACATCCTAAAATAATAAAATTTAATGCTTTTGTAAAGAAAGCTCCTAGAGGGCTAATGGCTGAAAGCATTGTTGCAGACAAGTGGATGACACTTTTATGTCTCAAGAGGCAGAGCAAGGATTCCAATCACTGCCAGTAGAAAAAGGATTATGTAAAAGCCCCTGTTTCCTTTGTATAATTTATTCAGGCCAGAAAAATAAGGCTTTATTTCTGTGTGGAGTAAACACAGCTGACCATGCTGCCTTGGAACTGCATATTTCAGCCTTGAGCTGAAGTCAAGGCAAACGACCCATATCCACCCTGGGATTTCTGAGCCATGGTAATCAAGTTCAGTGAGGCCACTGCAAGTGTCCTAAGGGCCAGGAGAATGAGGGCTGGGAAGCTCTATTTACTCTCAAGACAGGCACTAATTCTATTATCATTCTGGGGAAGCAGCAGAAAAGACGGACTTTTATTAGCTGCAAGAAATAAGAAGAGAACATGCTGGCTTGGCTACAGCCTTTGACTCCCATCTCCAACTCACCTGGACAGTTAGAAGGAGCCAGCCATGTTGTTGTTCCCCTGGTTTTGTAGAGACACTAGCAGGTCATCAATCTTCTTCATATTCTGATTGGTGGTCATAGCAGAAGGCAGCTGGGGGCTTTCAGACATCTGCTGGGATAGTAGAGTTGTGACTGATGACTGTGCTTCACCCTGTGGCTGGCTTATTGTGATCATCTGATCTGACATTGAAGCGGGTCCAGATGTTAAGAGCTGGCCACAGTCTGTTGAGAAAGACAAGATTCGTTCAGAGCACCATGCAAATTTATTGAACAGTGAAAGGAAGCCTATTGCATTTCACATTGTACTGGCCTCATAAACATCTAGAGTGTCCCCACAGAGCATTTTCCCCTAAGGCATTTAGGATCAGGGTGCTGGTATCCCAAGAAACCAGTAGAAAGAAGTCAGACACCGACAGATGCACAAAGCATCTCATACGAAGTTAACAGGCCCTTTGGCTCATTCTTCTTTGTCTATATATAAAATCTACTGCATAGCTAGAGAGCTTTCCCCCACCATATTATGTGCTGTGCTATGCTCTGAAAGCATGCAGATAGGTTTACAGCAGCTCTGCCACAGTTACAGAATCTCTACTTCTGGGAAAATGCTACATAAATGCCACTGAGTGAACAAATTGGATTTGGATGCTTTTGTACACATTTATACTGATCACTGACTTTTATACTGGCTGGGCCTGATGGGGGGAGTTGGAGTCCAACTCCATCTGGAGGACCACAAGTTCCCCATCCTTGCTTTAGACTGTAAGCAGTCTATGTCAAAATTGCTGTTAACACTGTAGTGTGTTCCCAGATTATATGGGCTTTACAAAGAAAGTCATAATTCAACACAATTTTAGATAGTTTTTCACAGCTGCACAGATGTGGCCTCCAACACAAGCTTCACAAAGGGAAGAAAGCACTAATGGCAATTCTGGATACTCTGTACTTACTATCTTGGATGCCAAACAGGAATATTCCAGAGGTCTGCCGAGATGAAGCGGAGGAGTTCTGCAGCTGGTTCATGGAACCACTTCCAGGTGTGTTATGGAACAAAGCAGCCTGCTGCTGCTGCGGGGGTGAAGAAGCTCCCTGGATGCCAGCCATATTGTTTGGTGAAGAGTAGTGGGGGGGCTGCTGCAACTCTTGCTGGTTCATGCTGTTTTGCAAGGCAGACATGGAAGTCGATGATATGAAGAGGGTGACAGGTTGCTCCTGAGAGCTGGAGGATCCTTGGACTAGCTGGATCTGGGGTGAGTTGTGGAATAAGGCAGGCTGCTGCTGTGACTCAGCTTGATTAGACCCTGGGCTCTGGTTCTGAAACTGCATGGGTTGCTGATCCTGATTCATTGGTGCCATGCTGCTTTGTGGGTGGAAGAGAGACTGGCTTTGTTGTTGTTGCTGCTGTTGTTGCTGCTGCTGCTGCTCCTGGCTGGCCATTGGGTTAGGGTTTGGGTTGTACATCATGTTCTGCTTCTGAGATGTCATAGGACCCATGGAATTCTGATTGCTGAACCTCAAATTCTGCTGCTGCTGCTGCTCTTGGGAGGGTGTGCTGTTCTGAAGAGCCACCATAGAATGCTGTGGTTGGAACATGGCTCCTTGCTGGTTTTGGGGCACCTGTGATTGGAACATGCTCTGCTGCTGTTGCTGGGACTGCTCTTGGGCAAGCATAGGGCTCTGGAGGTGTGAGAGCTGAGCCTGCTGCTGCTGGAATGTCGACTGCTGCTCAGCATTGGCAGATGTCTGCAGCGGAGAAATGGAATTCTGTGTGGCAAAGAAGGGCATCTGTTCCTCCTGTGCAACTGAGCTCTGGGGAAGGAATAGGTTGCTTCCCTGCTGGTCCTGAACCACACCCATGGGACTCTGGGAGTGGAACATTGGAGGCTGCAGCTGCTCTGAGGAAGAGGCAGAGCTCTGGCTGTGGAAGAGAGCACTTTGGGTCTCCTGCGAGATGTTCTGAGCATCCCCAATAGGGCTCTGTGAGTGAAAAAGCTGAGCCTGTGAATGGGGAGCCTGCTGCAAGAAGCTTCCAGACTGGAGAGACATCAACTCCCCACTCTGCTGAAAGAGGCTCCCAGTTTGCTGCTGTTGCTGCTGTGTTCCATTGTCCTGAACGGCCATCATGCTTTCTGAGGAGGAGAAGAGGCTGACCTGCGCCTGGTTCTCCCCGCTGTGCTGCATTTGAACCATAGCTTGAAATACATTGTTCTGCATCTGTTTGGTCTGACCTGAAGCTTCTTCACCTTCGGCAGAGCCAGAAGACTGAAACATGGAAGGGCCGTTGGCAGGCACCACTTGCTGCTGCTGCTGCTGTTGCTGCTGCTGCTGCTGCGATGGAGTACCAGCTTCATTACCAGAAACATTGGTGGGTGAGAATAGCTCACACTGCATCTGTATGTCTTCATTTGTTGTCAGTGCACCCATCAGGTGAGAAGTTTGTTGGTACACTGGGGACTGCTGGATGTTTCTATTTCCCGAAGAGGAGGTTGAGAACATGTCAGACTGCATCTGACTTGCTGCCTGGCAGAGGCCTTGCTGAATCTCAATCACCATAGCTGCAGAAGTCTCCATTGCTTGCTGTTGCTGCTGCTGCTGCTGCTGTTGCTGCTGCTGGCTGGACAAAGAACTTTCAGGTTGTGGATGGACATTCTCACTTCTCCCAGAGAGAAGGTCCTCAGCCCTTGAATGGACAGTGTCAGAGGAGGAAAACATCCCTTGGCTGACTCCATTTTGGATCTGGCTAACCTGCTGAAAAATCTCTACATTGATTTGCTCTTGAACATCCTCATTGTCAGACCCAGAGAACAAGACAGAGGACAGCTGCTGCTGGGCTTCCAGGACCTGCTGGACCAAATCTACACTTCCATGGTTGCTGCTGCCAGTGCTAGACTGAAAGTTCCCTGCTTGCAGTTGTTGAATTGTGTTCTGCAGCTGACTCACACTGCTGGCCGATGAGAAAAGGTTTGACGACATCTGCTGCTGCAACACTTGTGCCGATTCCTGGAGTGGTGACTGCTGCTGGGACGCCTCCGTCAACTGAGACAAAGTCATGACTGCACTGTCTGGCTGCAACACCTCTCTCGGCTGGGACTCCCTGGTGGGGAACTGGGATGCCTGCTGCAACAAGGTGTCACTGTTTTGCAGCTGATTGGGACCAGAACCTGCAGGGAAGCTGCCAGGCTGGGCAAGGTCCTGTGCCTGGAGGGAGGGCATTGCCTCTGGAGTATATAACTTTGGCTGCAGCTGCTGATTTTCACTCTCTGGTGCTAAGTGAGAAGCAGAAGAGGAGAAAGTGCCATTGCCCAATATACTGGACATGTTGGTTTCCAATGTGGCTTGGGGTGGTCCAACTACACTTGTTGCCTGAGGGGGGAAAGCACACAGTAATAAGACAGAACAATCATAAGCTTCCATGGTGCCTCAATGAAACAACACTCTGAAAACTGTTTAACATTTAAACCACACCAACTGCAACATTGGATCCCTATCCCATTAAGGCACGTTGAATTTTTCAACTTACAAATTCCAAAAATGAGGGGTGCTAAAAAGTTGTAAAATGACTTGGAAATTCAAAAGATATTTTGATTAAATTAATATGATTTAGTTTTACTTGGCAACTAACGACATAAAATATTGACCTTTTGTTTTTGTACAACTTCCAATAAATTTTAGCTTCTTATAAAAAATATGTAAAAATGTGTGTAAAATTGAGTATCATAAAACATGATTGCCAAGTACTTGCAGTTATATATGACCCCGCATAATGGACAATTAAAAAAGCACAAGCAGCAAGAAGGCGGCTTACTAAATATAAGCAGAGAAGTAAGCAGGATGCTTCAATACCATCAAATGAAATAATTTTTTTGGCTGATAGAAATGAATAATAGCCAAGGTGGAAATGATGGAAGTTATGAACTGGCAATAGAAAAATCAACTACACCTTCCACTTTGAATAAAAAGACAGAGTACAACATATTAGAAATAAATAATTTTGCTATGCAGGGCATTAGATATGCTGTTGACCAGCTCACCACAGCTCACCACAGATTTGTAGTTGATCACAATAAAATCAAGAGAGCCCAAGAAAAAGATATCAAATCCCTGAATCAGGAATCTGATTATCTTTGTCAGAAAGGGTGAAATTGACTGGTTCAACATCAAAGTAAAGCACTCAATGGAAGACCCACACCACATCTTGTTTCAGCTGCAACAAGTTAGGCTGCAAAAGAAGGCTGTGGTGGATGCCGTTTTACCAACCATTCAGCACTCAGCATGGTATGCATTTAGCAAAATGATAATCCAGACACTCTTGGGCTCAGAGAGCAGTGGGAAGAGGAAAGCTCGTGTCTGAGAGATCATTAACTTGAGGGGTAGAGTTGATCTTTTAATAAAAGTTTTGTCAAATAAAAGTTTTGCAGAACCCCCCCCCCAATCACCAGCTCTCTATGCCACCACTTACCTTAAAGACTGGAGGAGCCCTTTTTTCAGCTGTAAGTGCCATGGGAGCACCCTCTTCACTCTTGATCACACTGTTTGGCCTGAGTGGCGTTATCAAGGCACTGGGAAGAATATTTACCTTGTCCAGGTTACAGCCACTGGTGTTCACTGCAGCAGAGAACAAACACAGTCTTACTGGTGTCCTGAAGGATAGCCACAGGGACTGAGAATAAGAGGACTGGTTGCTAGGGCTACCCCTCCACTCTCCAGAAATTAGGTTGTAAACAGCAACAAGCATCTGAATACATAGCACTGCCACAGAGTATTTATACATCTGGTAAAATAAGTCCCTATATGGCAAGGACTATACTAGTATGCTACAACAAATACAAGGCCATGTGGCAACTCACATTTGACAAAGTGATCTCAAGCCCATTATTCCACAGTAAGTGTGTTCATCTTTAAGATGCTACAAGATTGTTTTGTGAGTAATTTGATGGAAAGAGTAATATTGATGCTTTCAGCTCTCCTTACCAAACAGGGATCTAGGAAGTTGCCTTATACAGAGTGAGACCATTAGTCCATCTACAGTACTTTAGCTTTACTAATGGTTTTCCAGGGTTTCAGACAGTAAACTTTCCAAGCGCTACCTAGAGGTGACAAGGATTGAAACTGGGACCTTCTGTATACAAATCAGATGGTCTACCACTGAGCGACAGCTCATCTTCTGAAGAGCCATAAAGTTGCTATTACAGGAAAAATCACCCTGATCTCTGATGTCCATCCATTTGCAAGCCACCAAGTTTCCCCATTCTGTTCTTTCAAATTGCATCAGCTTTTGCCAGAACACATCAAATGTTCAACTTCTTGCTTATATTAAGGGTTTTAAGTAAAGGTGAAAGTAGTAAAATAAGGGCATGAAGGAAATAGCAGTAATTTGCAAGTGTCTTTTATCAGCTGAAGAATTGTTTTCTATAGAAATAATCCAACAAACAACTTGTACAAGCCTGCAAGTGATGAGCACCAGTTGTTTGAGCCAAATGGCATCAGCATTTCACTGTGACTGATGAAGCATATGTAATTAACTGCAAGAATTCCAGGCTGATACAAGGAAAGGAGAAGGGATGAATTGGGATCAAAAACATAATCCTGTGCACAGAAAAGTGGGTGAAATATTTGACTCAAAGCATAACGAAGAACAAACTAAGTACAACACTGCCACATTTATCATCACACACTTCATGTAGGCCAAGTCACACAATTATACTGGTCAATACATAAATTAGTTCTGGAGAAAGAACGAATATGCCCTACACATACAAGCCCAATGGGAAACACTCAAATGCAAAATTGAAGCCAAGATTGGAGAAGTGTCATAAATTCAATGGTAGCTGCTCTGCATGCAGAAGGTCCCAGGTCTAATCCCCACCATCTCTAGGTAGGACTGGGAAAGAATCCCGTCTGTGACTCTGAAGAACTGCTGCCAATCAATGTAGAAACTGCTGAGCTAAATCGACAAATAATCAGTGAATGTATGAGAACATCTCCTGTTCCTAGTGAGTTGGAAACATTCCAGAACAGCTATGCTGAATCTTTTCCAGCTGCAGCCCTGGAAGCCTGACGAACTCATGACCTTACTATTTATGCTGCTTTGCTTCAAAAACACATGCTCTTGAGCAGCTTCTGAAATTTAATTAGCTTCAGCAAACAATTCACTTAGTAAGAGCACACAAATCAACAGGGCCTGCCACTATAGTACACACAGAGTAGTAAAGACAACTGCAAAGCAAGTACTATGAATAATTTATTCTCTATTTTTATTTGAGTGGTGAGCTTTGCACTAGCAATACAACTCTTATGTCAACATTTTCATGAAACAGTTTAGAAAGTTATCTGCACTAACTTCATGTTTAGTCAGGACTTTTAACCACTTGTGGAATTAATATGTATTAGAAACAGCAACACTAGAGTAATTGCAAGATTAAAGCCCCAGCATATACCACTGTCTCTGCGACCAGGAGTCTTAGGCTGCAATCATATGCACACTTACTTAAGAGTAAGCCCCCCTGAGCTCAAAGCGATTTACTTCTGAGTTGACATGCAAAGGACTACACTCTTAATTTGTGATCACAATAAAGCTCTTACGAAAATCTCTCTGAAAGGTCTGCAGAAAATTGGTGTAAGTTAGAACTCAAAGAGATTAATACCACTGCTAAGAATTAGATACCTTTGATAGCATCATCAAAAGAGCAAGGCTGGGTTGGACTGGGTATTTCCTGCTTCACGTTCACATTCAGAGTACCAGCTGCAAATGCAAAAGACACTGTTGACTTTCAGAACAGATGTAAAGCAAAGTGTTCCCCCGTAAGGTGAAAGGTACATTTTAAAGGTTTATCTCTATTTTCATGTGCGCAGTGGTGGGGGAGACCTTAACTCAGGTCTTTGTAATACGGTGTAGCCCCAAACTCATCTTCCTCCCATAAACCCTTCAAGCTTCAGAGAGACAGGCTCTCTTCAAAGAATGAGAGCACGTCCCTGGTGTGCAGCTATCAGGTCAAGTAGTGCAAGAGGTGTTGCCCACCCAACAGTCTTGCTTTCTTCCTCAGCCTCTTCCAAAGCTATAACAATTAAATACAAGAAAAACTGTGCAGAAGTATTTGCCAAGGGCCATCTCTACAGCTTCATCATTTTCAACATACATGTATCAGGAGTGTAAGTAAATGGCTGTATGTCATGTGATCTTCCAGCATTGGTCACCACATAGATCCCCACAGAAACCGGGGCAGTTATTTGCTGGTCGTGATATGGCGGCACCTTCACAATTAGATGATTCTAAATCCAAAAAAGAAGAAGTTTGTTAGAGCAGACACCTTACCAACTTATATCTTCACAGACTAACACTACAAGACCTGATCATAAGAAGTAAAGATTGCATTGGAGGTACCAAGGATCTGCTGGGAAATCTACCCAGCTACAAATTGTAAAGCTGAATCTCTTGAACATACCTATCAGTAGCGAGAGCACACAGGAGAAAAGTCTTTACTCAACATAATCTTCCTATCTCTGCTATTACAATCTTCTTAATTTCAGAAAACCTGCACATAAACAGCAAGTCACTGTTTCCTTGTTTTGCTTTGCTATAGCTTCCACTGCTCATCCACCAAAATGCCAGTCAGGGACTTAGGTTGTGCAGTGGCAGCAATGAAATAACTACAGGGAGGTGATTTTGAGGTTCCGCAGCAACTAGTAGTATTCAGAAGCAGGCCAGAGGTAGTATGTAGCCACAAATAACCTTATTCTCCATTAATTTGTCTAGCCTCCTTTTAAAGCTGTCAAAGTTGACAGCCATTACCACATATTGTGATATGAAATTCTATAGATAACTTTGCTGGGGATGGGGAGGCAGACATAATACCCAGCAGTTTATGTGCATTATTTGTGACTAAATCTGAAATGATTTCCTCACCCAACAAAAACCTAAGCTTAATTTATGATCCATGATAACAGCAGGTTATAAAATTAAATCATAGCCAGAAATATTGGGAAAACAGAAATATTCTGTTTTTAAGTAGTAAATAGCATATGACATATATGCAAAATAGAAAAGTAATGATATCTTTATTTGGGTACTTTATCATCACAGAATCTTATAGAAATAATTAATAGTAACTTGGTCTGTTTGGTCCTGGTAGCTAGGGATGATGGGAGTTGTAGTCAAACAACATCTGGGGACCCAAGGTTGAGAAAGGTTGCTCTAGATATTTTTCCACTCTCAACTGTATTTACCCTAGATTCTTAAAAACATAATCACCACCTTGCTGGATCAGACATTGACCCAACTAGTCCAGCAGCCTGTTCTCACAGTGGCCAATCAGATGCCTCCATGGGAAGCAGGGCATGAGCACAAAAAACATGTTATATGGTTACCTTTTTTTTAAAAAAAAGTTTCAACAATTTTATCTTTGTTTTTAATTTATGGTATTATGTATATTTGTTTTTATTGGTTTGTTTGACAAAAAAATAAGCCACATGAAGGCAGCTTTTGTAGCAAATTTACCCTTTTAAACTTGGGCATAAAGTGCTTGGAATTCGTATTTCAACTTCATATATGCTTTCTAAATCCTCCCTTCCAAATATATGATAAGAGGAAAAATTCTTTAGCAATTCCTCAGGCATAAATGAACAACTGTATCCCAACTATGAACAAGGAAGATTTTATACAGTGGTGCCCCGCAAGACGAATGCCTCGCAAGACGGAAAACCCGCTAGACGAAAGGGTTTTCCGTTTTGGAGGTGCTTCGCAGGACGAATTTGCTATGGGCTTGCTTCGCAAGACGAAAATGTCTTGCGATTCCTGGGGTGTTTTTTTCGCTCCCTACCCCCCTTTTTCTAAGGCACTAAGCTGCTAATAGCCTTTTAGCAGCTAATCCGCTAATCCCTTAAGCCTTTAATAGCCGCTAATAGCCGCTAAACCGCTAATAGCGCTAATCCGCTAATGGGCTTGCTTTGCAAGACGAAAAAACCGCTAGATGAAGAGACTCACGGAACGGATTCTTTTCGTCTTGCGAGGCACCACTGTATCTGGATTTCTGTGCATTTTTAAAAAGCATGTACCTGATGAAACAGCTCCATGTCAATTTCTGCTTCCCCTTTCCAAGAGTTTTCATCTGTTTGAAAGCAAAAGAGAGTAGAATTACTGCACAAGCTCAGCTAAGTTTATTCATTGTCAGGGAAGCTGGTCACAAGAACCTCCTTGGCTACCTGCAGAGGCAGTCGTTAGCCCAACTCCATCCACAATGGTCTTCCCACCCCTCACCTCCATTCTCAGCCTGAGTATGTATGTATAGTTCTCACCAGACATATTCTCTTGAAAGATCACTTTTGTTCCCTTCAGAAAGTTCTTGCCAATTAAAAAGACTTCCTCTTCTCCCTTCACAGAACAACTGTGCAGGCTTTTCTTTAGAATCTCTGGTACACCAGCTGGCTGAGCTACAAATTGAAAAAGAGAAGGGATATTTATTATATACACCCCCACACCTGCAACTTAATGCCAAAATGGGCTTCTAAGTGGTTTAACTGACAACATGCAAAAAGTTGGCATCATCTCCCAAGGTCTCAATCTGGAATAATAATAATAATAATAATTTATTATTTATACCCAGCCCATCTGGCTGGGTTTCCCTAGCCACTCTGGGCGGCTTCCAAAAGAATATTAAAATACTGTGATACATCAAACATTAAAAGCTTCCCTAAACAGGGCTGCCTTCAGATGTCTTCTAAAAGTCTGGTAGTTGTTGTTCTCTTTGACATCTGATGGGAGGGCGTTCCACAGGGAGGGCGCCACTACCGAGAAGGCCCTCTGCCTGGTTCCCTGTAACTTGGCTTCTCGCAGTGAGGGAACCGCCAGAAGGCTCTCGGTGCTGGACCTCAGTGTCCGGGTAGAGCGATGGGGGTGGAGACGCTCCTTCAGGTATACTGGACCGAGGCCGTTTAGGGCTTTAAAGGTCAACACCAACACTTTGAATTGTGCTCGTCATTTGGCTTGCATGGCATATAGGAAAGCAGAACTTACAGTGATTCTGCTTGGGTGTAGCAAAGCATGCCCATCCTTTAATTCATCAGAGATAAGCACAGCGCAACTCTCCTGGGAATTGGCACATGACTGTAGTCTACTAGAATGTGCTCATCATAGCATTCCCCCCCTAGGTAACACTGAAGTAAAATAGCACTAGTTCTCTCTTTTATAAATGGGCTAGTGCAAGGAGTTTCAAAAATGAACCAACTGTCATAAACAACATCTTAGAGGCCTTTAAAATTTGTCTCACAACAAGGTCCATAACAATTGGCTGGACATGTACATACAGTCTTCAGCAAGTTTCCAAATACAAATAAGCTTTATATCAATATTACACAAAAGTTAGTCATTTTGCCCAGATGCAAAAAGTTGGCATTTTAAACACAACTGTAGTTTTAAGCCTCAAGCCAGCAACAAATAATTCAAACCACAGAAGCAGGCTATCTCAGGCTAGAAACAGTAATTTTCCTTTGCCAAAGTCCTATGATACATGCCACACTCCTATTCCAACTATGTGCACTGCTTGTGGATTGACAGGGCACACTGTTAAATTTGGATGTAGGCCAGATCCCCTACACCCAAGTTTTGGTTAACACTGAAAATAGATCAATGAGGGAACCAATTAGATATGCTATAAGCCTACACAGAAAAAGTAATTTCATTTAAAGCAGCATGAGGACTCCTAGCAACACAGACACACATGAAAGCTAAGGTCTAGGCAATTTATTTGGTTTATTTGGGTTGTTCGTTCTATTTTGTTATTAAAGCAGAAAATGAAATGCAGGGCAACTGAATTAACAGGAGACCCAAAGCCCCAGCAAGATGGGACTCAAAGAGTTTGACTTTACAACTTACTGCACAGAATTGGTGAGGACGGCGTCTGCAGGGTCAGAATGGAACCATCCTTCCGAGTGATGTTAACACGGAACACTAGCCTGGCCCGAGTGCTTTTTTTCTTGGAGCCAGCGATGCCTATTCGAGCTTCAACATCTGCATTTCTCAGTTTCAGTATTCCAACACAGTCCACCCTAGCAACACAAGATTAAAGTTACCTACCCAACTTGCTTTCAAAGAGGCCACTTAAGTTTTGCCAAGGTATGTAAAACAGCAAACTTCCTAGGTCTCCAGGCACATGGGTATTTAACCCAAGCGAGAGTTGCCCATATAAACACTACAGGTGCATGTGCCTCTACAGCTGCAAAGATGATGGAAGCAGCCACAAAAAGCTCCCTCACCTCCAAGCTCTGCAGCAACAGCTACTGTCAAAAGAGCAAGCCTTAAATTGGAGAGAGGTGTGTGCTAATACCTCTGCTAAGGCAAACAGTCACTTGCTGGCCTTGGGAAATTCATTTTCAGTCTCTCTCCACCTCTCCCATAAAAAGGGGGCACAGCAGCTTGCCTACTAGGTGTGTTAAGAGGATGGCAGGCAATCACTTTGCATATTATTCAATGTAGCTAAAATGTTCTTTTAAATGTGTTTGTGAGAAGGGGGGTATTGGTTTTTTTTGTTTTTGTTTTTATTATGTATTTTGTGTTTTCAATTTCTATTTTTATGCTGCGAACATTTTATGCTGTGAAAATTAATCTTAACTACGGAAGTGTGAAATCCAAAAGAGGCTGCTTTACGCAAAGTTTATTTGGCTTCCATGCAATGTGCCTCTAACAAAGAACAGCTGCAGGTGGGTTCTTAAACCTATACACAAATTTCTTTGGTACAATAGTTTGAAAATAGAAATAATTTTAAGCTTTGTCATGCAACTGGCACAAATAAAAACAAGAACCATGACCCAAGAATCCACAACAATGCCCAAAGTAAGCAATTTGTATTATGGCCAAATACTTCCAAAATATCTTTTTTCAGAAACTAAAATAACCACCTAAATGCTACCTCCCCAGAACATTTGTTATAAAATGCATTCATCCTAAATATTCAGAGAGAGTTGGCTAATGCATTCAAATATACCAGAGGGGAAAATAGCATCTTTACAGAAAAGCAAAAGATGGCAGTAGCACTTCAGATTCAGCTGAGGCAGATCAGATTTGGTGGCAGACAAGGAAGAGCAATGAATCTGGACAACCCAATTATGCTGGCTGGCTGAGTGCTCATCACTAGAGCAACCAGTCACTATTCTGAGACTCTTTTGCATCTGTCGCTTGCATAAAGCAAACAGAGAAAACAATGAACTAAGAAATCAGTTCATCAATGAAGCGAAAAAGTTTTTCAATTCAAATTACTCTCTCTGGTTCCCAGAATATCCATTCTGCATTTTCCCCACCCAAGATGGCCGCAGAAAATTTATTTCAAATGCTGTAGAGGGAAGTACAAAGCTGCTGTACTTCTTATTCACCAGATACTTGAAAAAATTCAAGCTACACTATGACGCCGACATTATTATTAATAATATTTATTAGTCACTTTACTCATTAAAATGGCTCAAAGTGAACATGAACAGAAATACTAAACCAATAAAAATAATCACATCAATAAAAAAACTCACATCTATACAAATAAAAGACAGGTCCAGATCCTGCCCCCCACCCACAAGAGGCCAGAAATCCTTCAAACTAAGGGCCAAAAGCCCAAGCAAAAAGGGGGAAAATGCTTTGCGCTGACATGTGAATAGAATTGGACAAAAACTTTGTGTCACCTGCCTCTAGTCTGTGGGCCACAGCAGCTATGTCAAAATAAACATGGAGTTTAAACTGCAGGTTTATTCATTGATACTGCCCCCCCATCCAGCCCTACCCATGATCAAAGCAGGAAATGGCAAATCTTTAACTAACTGGTCTTCACAAAAAGGATCATGTAATATAGGTCTCAATTCTTCCCACTTCAGACAATTCAACAGATGAGGCCTAGCTCAAAACCAGCTACATGGACCAACAGGTGAGGAATGATCTGGTCTCGTCTTAGTACACTATTATATCCCATCAATAGACCACAATAGCTTTTAAATTAAAAGGTTGATCCATTTTAGGGAGGGAGTCAAAATACAGATCCCATTACGGAAGCTGAGATTGACCAAGTCCAGAAATGGAAACAGGAGGAATTACCTACGATAGAAGAATGGAGAACTAAAATGATTGATTATGCAGAACTGGACAGAATGACAGGAAGGATCCAGAATCGACGAGATCAAAGATTTACAGAAGATTGGGAAAAGTTTATCCAATATATGCAAAAACTGAGTGAAAATAAAATTACGTTTGTAAGCTTTACGGAAGCTCTGTGAGGGGAAAGGGTTAAAAGGGCAGAAATGTGTAAAAAGTAACAATAGGAAGGAACGGCAGACAAATTGAGGGAAGTAAAAAAAAAAGAAGTAAGATGTAATTAAGATGTATGGAATGTATAAATTTCCTTTTGTATTTGAAAATTAATAAAAATATAATATATATATAAAAAAAGAGATTGACCAAGTCACAAGCAATACAAAACTTCCTAGTGCACACACATAAAGCTCCACATGGCAGACAATTTATAAGAGCTTTGTGCTCACTGAAAGACAGCATTGTTTATTTCATCAGCAGAGTCACCGCTACTGAGCCAGCACTGTGAGAGCACTTCATCTTACAAAACTCTGCTAGTTTCAGATAGCAGCCCAGTTAAGAGCATTTTGACAAGAGCACAGCTGATGCATTCACCTAGCCTTGCCACCAGTTCACTGGCAGCTTTCACAGTGTTAACTGGGGAGGCATACTTTAGTCCTGCCTTCCACCTACCTGCCTTGTATTCTCTTCATCTTATTTCCACGTATCTAAAATGCTTTATAAACATTATATTTATATACATGGTCTTAAAAGTTTTCATTGTATACAATGTGTCAGCCTAAGCAAAGGAGGGAGCAGACTGCCTATCTTTTAGCATCCAACATGCTGGTAAGTAGTCCAATTCAACTGTTAAGATGTACAGTGGTACCTTGGGTTACAAACACTTCGGGTTACAGACTCCACTAACCTGGAATTAGTACCTCGGGTTTACTTTACTTCAGGATGAGAACAGAAATTGCACACCACCGGCGCAGCAGCAACAGGAGGCTCCATTAGCTAAAGTGGTACCTCAGGTTAAGAACGGTTTCAGGTTAAGAATGGACCTCCGGAATGAATAAAGTTCGTAACCAGAGGTACCACTGTATTGGTACATGAAAGGCTCCTCCACATTCACAGATTTCTAGGCAAGCTGGGGCTGCCCCATTAACTTCAGCAGTAGGAGATGTTACATGCACTGAAATGCTGTACATATTAGCGTTCTGACACAAAAGTGTCTGCTTACATGCATTTTGTGCAGACCAGAATCCCAAGAGCTCTAGATTGGGGCCAATGTACAGGAAATAATTTAAGTGTATTCAAGTACTTCCCAGATTTACTGCCTTTTATTGCAATTCAAAATGCCTGATCTGAGTAGAAACAGAATCATAAAGAGCTGAAAGGGACCTTAAATTGTCAGGTAATCCAAAGCAGGAAATATGCTGCTACAGAATCACTGAGAGACCCAGAAATAGTACAATGAAAAACAGTGACTTACGCCAGGGTCATGTTGTTGTTTGGATCCAAGCCCACCTCAATGACGGTGGTACCCTCTATGTCAACTTCTTTGCAGGGTGTGGTGTTTCGTCCTGTAACCCTGCAGGCCTGATAGAATCCATGAGGTTTCACCCGACCAGAGTCATTCCCCACAAAGACCTGCAGCGTCACAGCCTCATTGTGACCTTCCAGCTACAACCATAAAACAGGGAGGAAAGCGTTAATAGACTACAACAGGCAATGCAAATAATTTGCAAATATTACAATGTAAAGGTATTTTGAACATCAGAACACTAGTTAGTGTTAAAACCCAGTGGTGCACTGAAAGTCTTCTCTTTTCCAAAATAACAGCTCAACTCTTCAGTTGTTTCAGGCTATGTTAAACCAATTTAATTCCAGTTAATTCCAGTGCAATATCTCAGTTATACTTCCCTGAGTCCATCAAGCAGGAATCAGAATCCTTGCTTATAAATAGCAAATGTGCAATTTAGTCCCAAACTGAAATCCTTTCATCTTTATTCCAGTGTGTTTATTGTATTTAATTATGTATCCATTCAGAAACAGTGGCATTTTCAAAAACCTATTAGAAATTAATGGACTTTCTAAACATGTAGTTATAAAATACAGAAACACCATCACAAAACAGTCCTAAACACTTCTAGATTATAAATTCTTCAGAAACTGTACATGCACAAAAACATATAAAAGCAATTCAGTCTGTACACTATTAAGATACAACATCTTTCAAACTTTATATTTGCTCAGAAAGTGATGTAGTTAAGTGATTGAAATATCTCTCCCCAAATAATCCATGCTATTTTTTGTTCTATTAAGAGTTTAACACCCACAAATATTCAAGGGCAACATGAGCAAAACAGAGAGCAATGATTTCCCCACCAGCTGGATTAATAGCATTTTGTAATTCCTTGGTGCACTGTGGGGCTAAACACTGATGCCCTAAAAGTCTGTCCATACGCCAGGCTAAAAGTTAGAAAGGCATTGTAGGTACAGAGCCCCATTCAGTTTTAGCACAGTCTTTGAGGGCTTCCTCACACCTTTTTCTGATGCACTACATCACAGCTTGCCTAGTTTCTGATGAACAGCCCCATAGACAGTGCTCTGTGCATTCATTTAACCGTTAATTGCTGAGAGCAGCTATTGGTCTATATTTACACATCCTCCACTCAACAAGAAAGGCTGCTCTGTACTAAACTAAGAAACATCCAGACCTCTACTCTCCAAACAACACAAAAGCCACATCCCTGAGAAATATGGAACTATATACACAGATTCTAAATTAGTGCAATTTACAACTTAGAATGACAACATCAATACTGAAAAACACACCGTGGCACTGGCAACAGTTTGTCACTGCAGGGAAACCCATGATGCCATGGAGGACCTAGTATGTTTGTCTTTTGGCCAGAGTCAGGTTTGGCTGGGGGTGAAGAACTGGATTTTCACTTACCATAAATGGCAGCACACTCCTGAATTGGCCCACCCCAAAAATTGAATTGGCCTACCTTTACGGTGGGGAATCCTTGTTGTGTTCTGTCTTTCACCGAGCCCCGACTGCCCTCAGTTAGGTAGCGAGCTCTGTGCTGTGTCTCTGGCTGCACCATTATCTTCAGCTCCTTGCCTTCACTTTTACCAGGGTACTGACCACATAACATAGGACTCTTCTTGCCTCCAGTTGTTTTTGGGGTTTCTGATGTTCTAAAGAGTTAAAGCAGACCAGTGATTTCAGTTACCAGAGGCTTTCTTTAAAAAACAAGCACAACTGGGGTGGGGAGGGGAAGAGAAAAGAACACAGATCTGGGCCATACTTAAATCTACCAATATAAAATCACAACGCAAGACTGCAAACTGGGAAGAAATGTAGAAGGGGGTGTGTGTTTTCATGTACCGAACTCACAACAGAAATTCAGTAACTAAACCATATAGCCTGAAACTTAAGCCCTTTTAATCTTTGTTTTATGTAAGAATGTAAGAAAAATGCACACTGCTATTTAGGCAAAAATACCTGTATAAATCTAGTCAGATGGCATGAGATGGCAGGCATCTTAAAACTGTTCATCATGTTTTCGTCACTAATTATAACCATTTTGAACAGTGGTCACTGTAAATCCCTTGACTATGTACGGTAATTAAATGCATACAGCTGAGCAGAACTCACATTGTATATGCAAAATCCTCCATCCTTTAAGTGAAACATGAATTTTGAAATGGATATAGTTAGGCCAATAAATCCATTTTAGGACTATTAAAATACAATATTCCTTTAATGACAATATTGATTGTGATAAAATTATTTCTATTCTGGGCATCCAGGCCATATCCCAGACCACATGGCTGCTGGATGCTACTTATTTGTGTCCTGAGATTACATTTGCTTCACTGTCCATTAGTATTTCCCCCCTTATATACAAGTGGCCCAATCCAGCAGCACTTGTAACTTTCCACCACATTAAAGAGAGAGCATAAGTAACTCTCCCAGTGAAATCAATGGCACTTAAACTATGATTGATTGTGCCTACATTTTTTCCTGTAGCATAAATGCAGTTATTAAAATAATAAAACGCTGCACATCAATCTTCACCAGGCTGAAAACATTAAATGTTTTATTACTGTGATGCAGATTTAGAAGGAGGAGCCACTCATGGGCTGACCTGATTAAACATTTTTCTATTTTGCAACACAAATAAAGGGGCCTCTGCCCTTTTCAGAAGTAGATTAGACAGAACAGCATCTAGCTGTTGCTAATGTACAATTCTGTGTAGCATCCAAGGTGAAGAGAAATATTTCAGTGGTAAAAGGAAAGGCTTGCTTTGCTCCTGACCTTGGAAGTTCAAGTTTACAGACACTATATAGTGACGGATCAGTCTGATTTATTTCTTTTAGAACCATCTCTTTAAGCTGCTGAGTCTGCTCTAATGAAGTAATACATGCAACACGACTCAGCCTCTAACCAGCAACATTGTTTAGAAACTGCATTGAATGGTCAGTTCCATAAATGAAACCAATTTGAAGAAGGCCCCCAAAGGGCACTGTCTTTTGGACATCCCTAGCTTCAAGATTTTTAGGAATGCTGTTTCAACATGCCCTATCCCTGATGTGGGCTTCTGTTTGTACAAGTCCTCACTGGCTCATAGGGAGAATGGGAATGAATTGTGTGCTCTGCAGATCTGAGTGCCTACGTATATTTTAAGTTTGTCCTCTGTGAACTAAAAAGTACTTGTCTTCTTTCTTGAACACCAGCATGTGCACTATAACATCAAACCAGGGGCATGGGCAGCCCTAAGCCAGTTCTCACAATACAGCATTGTGAAAAGTAGGTCTACATCAGGACCTCAGTATCTCAGCCCACAAGGGCCTGGAAAATCATTCAAGAACAGCCACAATCAACACAGGAGTTTCATGGCTATTTCCAGCACTACGGATCTTTTAGTACTTAGTACTTTAGTACTTTAAGCTTTGTTAGTAAAGCTTCATAGAAAATACTGCTTGAAATGTCTGCTGTACTAGTCTGGAATGCCATAAAACCTGCATCCACCACTGTGCTCCTGCTACCAAAAGGCCCTGGAAAAAATGTGTTTAATGCTGATATGTGTTCTACCTCAATCAAAAAATCGTGGGTTCTTTTGTGTTTTCGTGAAAAAGAAAAGCTCAACAACTTTGGGGTTTGTCCAAAAAAACCCACAACTCAACAACTTTCGGGGTATCCTGGCAACCCTATTTTAGGACTTCTCTCCAGGCTTCACGCACAGTGTGGAAGACTGCTACGTAACACACTTTATGTACAAATGAAATAGAATCTAAGCATGAAAAAACTCTCTCAGTGGCACTTGGCAGGGAAGATATATTCTATGTTTAGCTATGGTCTAGCTCAGGGGTTGTCAACCTGGTCCCTACCGCCCACTAGTGGGCATTTCAGGATTATAGGTGAGCGGTAGGGGGTTCTACGGCACAAGCTGAATCCTCCTTCCATCGAGCACTGGTGGGCAGTAAGGAAATTTTACCATCAAGAAAGATGCATTAGTGAGCGGTAGGTATAAAAACCGCTGGTCTAGCAAAAGTAGCAGCTGTACGAAAACCTATTTTTAAAAAGATGTTTAATTGGTTTTTGCATTTGAGGACAGGTCTGGAGAAAATAAATATTTTAAATCTCATGAGAGTTTCAAGTACATGACAGCAGGCCCATAACACAGTAAACAAGAATCTGTGTTCACAATTTCTACCTAAATCTGCTCGTTCATAAGCAGTATTCATAAATCAACTGCACAACTAGAACTTCTCCTTCTCATCCTTGAGAAACTGACAGTGGCATTTTAAGAGCCTTCTATGAATTCTCCAAAATTCTATATGCTGAAGGGGTCATCACAGTGTCACTCTGCTAAATACTCCTTCTCTTCCTGTTTCTCATCAATGTCCAGGGATCTAAAATGTGAATACGCACTTTACTTAGGTGCTACTGGTTAATATAAAGTCCAGTAGGTTAGACAGCTATTTTATGAAAACCAGAACCATGCCTCTAGTAGTCAAACACAGTTGTTTTCATTGTAGTACTTTGCCTTTTGTGATGGCAACATTTGCACTGAGCTATTCAGGATGACTCCAGATATGTGTCTTGAATAATAATAAATTAACAACAATAATTTCTGTTATATTATCATTATTACTATAAATGCTACTGGCTAGCTACACTACTCTTCCATGTACCACCTTGTTGAAAGAAAACTATATTGAGGTTCAAACCTGTCTAGGTTCAAACCTCTGCTTAGCCATGAAGCTCAATGAGTAGTCCTTGAGCAAGTCACCAGCCCTGCTTGTGCAACAGAGTAAACCATGGTTAATGGTTGACCATAATCACACCTAAAAAGGCCTGTTTAGCTTCTCTCTGCTTATGGGCCAAGGAAACAAACACCAATTCCTCCTCACTTTGCACTGCTTCCAAAGCAGGGAGCATGGTTTGTTTCACTCCAACAAGCCACAATCAGTAAGCCAAAAACAAACCCAATAGGCCTTACTTCCAAGTAGACACACATAGGATTACACTGTTAATCTCAAGAAACCGAACTTACTTCTTTGAAGAACTCACCACTTTAAGAAAACCTTCCCTGTATCTATTTTAGTTTGAATAAATTCTGGCAATGCTTGCCAATTTTGAAATTTGCAAGACAGGCATAAAACATTTTACTTTATGTCTGTCCTCTGAGTTTTTAATCACCTTTGTCCGAGGAAAACTCTGCTTTGTTGCAAAGGATACCAAATTATAACAATGCTGCAGTGGCAACATAAAATATACTCTGTAGAGTTTATTATAATCTACCTTTACAAAGTTATATTTTAAGTATGGAACTGGAACAACAAAGTGTACACAAATTGAAGGTGGTTTTCCTACAGATGGGAAGGTGTTTCCTATCTGCACAATATTCACCAACCTAAGGATAGCTTTGTGAACATACCACAAACACATACAGAAAATAAAATAAGCCCACTTTTTTATTATGAGCTACAAAAATAAACATTACTGGAAACCAGTGGGCAATCACTTGGATCCCAATATTCCCCTGTATGAGCAGTGTGTGTGTGTGAGAGAGAGATTCTTCAGGCAACTGCACTCACCTCTCTACTCTGAAGGTACCCTATCCTTCTGTAGCCTGTTTTAAACTGACACTGAGGTTGCAGATGGAGAGAAACAGTGACACATACAACCTTATGAGTGGAATTGTATTCTGCTCATGCAGCAGGACCTTTGGATCCAAGCCACTATTTCTAAATTGAGATGCAGTTAAGTGAAAAGTGTGAAGTGGAAAAGATGAGAAACCACCACCCAGGCATGACTACAGACAACAACAGCAACACACACACACACACACACACAACCGAGAAGCACACAGCAAAACAGGATTAGAGATTTATTTCTGAAAAATCAAATACATAACTGAAGTGACATGGAACACAAATTTGGTTCAGCATATTTTAACATTTTAGTAAGTGTTAATATAATAAGATCAAAATCAGCTGTCTTTAATTGATGGAGAGAGTGAAACAGAAGTAGGCGAAGTGCAGATCCCTTATAAATAGCTTTGTATGGTACTGTTGAGGAAGACATGGAGGAGCCGATCTCAGCTTCAGGTATTACATTTTTAACATGCTTTTATTGAAAAGCTTCCTATTCACTAATCAGTTTCCACAGGGAAGAGCTAGACAACAATTCCAGGACAGATTAGTTCAATAGTTGCTAAATCAGACTAGAATATATATTCATATGTAAACCTTGCATTTTAGCATAAGAAACCATTGAACTTAGTTCCAGATTATCACCTCTCCTGTATTTCTCAGTGTGAACCTGAGCTGAACACTAGGGAAAAGTTAAGGTAATGCTTTTAGCTTGTTTTTTAAACATATGTTGATAGAACTTAAAGGCAGATACCAACCCATTTCCTGCTTTCGAGTTGCTTTTGCTGTCCGTGCTGAGCTGAGAAAGGACATAATGAGGTGCTTTGGCACTGTCAGCATCAAAGATATCCATGGTTGACTCTTCACAATCTCGCCGTTTGATCCCCGGTCTCTGCTTTGGATTTCGTTTACGTGATTTACGTGGCACCTCAGTGTTATCATTGTAGGAACTGGTGCTCATGTTACTGAAGTTGGAGGGGGAATCCTCCATCCACATACTGCAGCTCTGCTCAGATTCCAATCCGCACCCCTCATCCTGGCAGGACATCCGGCTGTTGTCCAGCAAGTCCTCCGGTGGTGGTGTGATGTACAGGACTGTGTGCCTCTTCGGTGTGGACTGTTGTTGTTGCTGCTGGGCTGTGTTATTGGTTAACTGCTTGTCACTTACCCCTCGGTTACTTACCCCCATGGCTGAGGAGCAGCTCTCCACTTGCATAGCTTTGCTGTCAGTGACTGAGGTAGAGTAAATGGTGGGACTGGAAGAGGTGGTAAAGGAGCTGCAAGCACCGCCCATGGAGGAAGAGGAGGGAGCTGAAGAAGCATCTGCGGTGTACAATTCAGAAGTAAATACAGGGTACATGATCCCAACTGTGCTGGCTATAGCAGTCCCTTTGAAGTAATGTGATTAGTGAACTGATTTTTCCCCCAAATGAATGTTTTGGAATTTGGCTTGTTTTTGAATTTAAACACTTCAAGTGATATAAGGCTTAAGCAACACAGAAGTATTCTGAAAAGTGTCCAAATGATACTTCAATTTTTGTGCATGTGGCAATCAGACTTTTTTCTTTAAATTTTCTTTAAGTCATAAAAAGGCTGTAAGCAAACAAGGGCGCTTTTATTGCCTCAGCTGGACTATGAGTTTAAGCCATTTTATCTAAAATGATAGGAACCCCAATGCAAGACATGTGTCAGTGCTTTTAGGCCACATTTCATGCCAATCAACCAGCATCTGAAATTTTTGAAAAAGGTGGGACTGTGCTTAGCCACAAAGTATTAAAATAAGTTTCTAACCTATGAAGCAGAGAACTACAGGTCATTTTTAATGCAGACACTCCCTGCTTCAGAGGCAAATCCTGGAATAAAAATATGAGAAAATAAATGAGAAGAGAGCTGCTCATTATTCCAGATATTAACTATTAAATGAGAAATGAAAGACAAAAATAACTTAACCGCAACAAAATGGAACTGGTACCAATCACCATTTATGGCTTAAAAAAATTATTCAGCTGAGATTTGAAATCAGAGCATGCTGGTAAGAAAATGGAAGAGGCATGATCAAGTCACCTCCTTATGTGTTACTTCAAGTCCATAAAAATATAAAATGAATTAAAGCCACCTAGCATTACTGATGGCATAAGTAGCAGCCCATGTCTCAGCAAAAGGAACATTATTGGGGTTGATGGCTAAATAACTACCAGGGTAGGTGCTGGCCTAAGAATTAGATATCTGTTTGCGACTAGGGCTTCTTAAAAGCAGGTTAGGCAAGAAGAATGCATAGATAAAATATATTTAACTGCCCACAAAGCCTTCACTCCTCAACAGTGTCCTGAAGTCAAAGTGATTGCTCTGAGCTAAGGAGATTGTGGGCTGCAACTCTCTGCATATATCTGAGAATGCTACTAAATAAAAAAATTACCCACCAGCTTAAGACATCTCCCTATTCCAGAATAATTAGCTTAAAAAATAGTTGTATTAAGTTGATAGTACTACCTGCTGAAGGGAGCAAACAAGATTGGTAAAACTTATGTTAACTATAAAAAGAAGGTGGCTTCTGATGACTCAATGAACAGAATTTCTGTGTATAAACTGAAAGGGTCAGAAAAAGGAATTAAGATTGTTGCAGGTTCCTTTTCTTTTAAATGCATTCAATATGCAATAATATACTTAAGGTACAGAAAAAACATAACTAACATACTGACCTAGTGAAAATGTTAGTATTGCATTAAGAAGCCCAAGAAATATAGACTAAAAGCAAAACAGATCAATCTTCTGTTTAGTTTTAGTTATGACGGTTTCAAATGTGAACCTATCAGTCAGGTAATAGTGCACTCTTCCCTTAGAACTACCCCCATCCCATCTCCAGCCAGTCTCTGGAATAATCTGGAGCCACTGACAGATACCAGTTCCATTTTCCAGCTTGTTCCTTGGCAAATGCAGTGGCTGAAATTGGAAGTTTCAGTCACTCAGAACTGCATTTTTATTTAAAAAAAAAACCAAAACATTTTCCAAGTCCTTTTTGTATCATGCATTAATGCAATGCTTTCCTTAGAAAGATGTAAAGTTTGCTAATTTCAGTGACTATATATAATTGCTGATTTGCAGCCACTTTGAGTTGAAAAGTTTGCTATGGGACATTATTTTTTTTAGATAGCTTTTGTTAAAATAGCACTAACTTCCATTTGCTTTTAAATAGTCACCCACCTAGAAATGCAAAAATGCAGCTAGCATACTGCATGCACTGTAAAACATGCAGGAAGAATGCTCTAAACTTGCATTGCTGCAGACAATCCTTTCCCCCTCTCTAGTAGCACCCCACCCCGAAAGGAAACTCCATGCAGAATATGACCATCTCTGGATTCTTCCCCAAACAAAGATGATCATACAAGGGTCAGGCGTTAGTACGGAGGCTGCCTCATCTTTGATTTAAGGTGCAGAGAGTTTACACACTTAAGCTGTGTGTTTGGCACCAGCCCATTATGCTGATCTGTGAATAGTGTGGATAGAAAAGTAACCATGTTCCTATCTAAAATGGAAGATTTTGGAACTTTCACATCAGTCCACACTGGGGTAGTTATGCCAGGCAGGATTAGCAGTCTGAAGAGGGAATTCACATAAAATAAAATCCTACCAAGAAAGCCAAGGTATGCTAATTTTATCAAGCAAAATATTAGCACCAAGTTAAGTAGCTTTAAACCTGTGTTAAATAAATAGTAACTTTCTTAAAAGGAAATTCTCCAATTAGTATAGTTTTGCAGATAATTTGAAAAGCACAGACTACCAGGACCCTATTTTTTTGCTACCCCTGTGAATCAGTCATGTGGACTGGAACCAAATAATTGTTTGGTTTACGTACTCACAGCTGTGCCAAGTTATAAACTTGAAGCTTTAAAGCTTAAAAAATAGGCAAATTTAGTTACACCAATGAAAAAGAACTAATTATATGTCCTTATACCAATATTAATAATATAACCCAGGCCAAAGATCCTACTATTGCATTTGAAGTTAGGCAGGCGGACCTCTTTACTTTTGTAGCTGAAAAGGCTCAGGAAATGATTGATGCATTACACATCAGTGAGATAAATGCTATTTTTTCAGGTAGTGTATACATAATTTGGATGCAGTGTTAAATTCAATCTGAAAAAGTAATGGCAATCCCTTGACTGATCACTCCATACTAAAGCAGTCTCAAACCCTTTTCATTATTAACAAAAATGTCCTCTCAACTGAGCCCAAGTCATGGCAATAAGAGTGCCAGCCATTAAGAGTTAGCCAAGTCCAAGACATAAGGAAATTGGCTTTCTCTAGGAAGGTGGTCACCAGAAAGTAACCCCTCATATTCCCACTTTGCAACCTTAACCCAGAAACACAGTCCTCCCACTTTAAGCATTTTCCTTTTACTTCTAGAATAGAATTTACTCACTAGGACCCAAGAGACACAGCTCAATAAGCACAAACTCGATGTTTGGGGAGGGTTGGATATTTTTACTGCATTTTGTTAAATACAAGATTACAGTCTAACAAGGTTCAGTTTCAGTTACATTTTAAAGCCATTTTAGAATTACAATCACATGCCAAGAATGTTTTATGACAGTCTCCAGAGGCATGGCAACAAAAACTACAATACACAGTTATCTGTGCAAGTCATTTTATAATTAACTCATCCAAGATCCAAACAGGAGAGATCACACTGGAAGTTAAAAGCCCTTTGAGCTCCAATACCATCAATAGTCAAAGATGAAATAAAATATGTAGTTCAAGAAAGAACAACAAGCTCCTGCACCCTTATTGGCATCTGCTTCAGTTCTGTCTTAGAAACAAAAGGACTCAAAGCAAGCCTGTGCAGTGCATTGCAAAGTAATGGCCACCCCTGCTCTGTGCTACAAGTGACAGCTCATGTCAGTCTGCAAAGACCCTTTGCTTTCCAGGTACTAGTAGCTTTTAACCTAAATAAGCATTTTGTTTTTATGGCAGTGAGGCAGTTTTTTAAAGCCTCTCCTCTCCTCAGAATAAGATTTAGGAGCTGAGAATCAAAGAGGTTATGGGCCGCTTGGGTTACTAGCTAAAGCTACGATAGCTTTATACAACCTTGGGAGACTAAGACTCTAAGATTTTAAGCCCTTTTAAAATTCTCTGTCCTCCATCAGCTCACTGCTAGTTTCAGAGAGATTTGCTATCTTTAGGCAGAGCTTAAAGGAAGCCATTTCTTGCCCTGAGGTATTTCTCTTAACATAAGCCCTTCAGGGCTACAAGGCTTTTCAAGAAGACCAAACATCAGTTCAAGTGATGAGAAAACTAACAGGCAAGCTACCCTGCAAGGAAAAGTCACCTTCCAAAGTGGAGAACATGAGAGATCAAAAGCTAAGCCTTGGGATGCCCCTGTATATGAACCACTATTATGCACAAGCAGCTGGTGGAAGAACTCACAGCTTTCCAGAAACTGGCACACTTGCCATGCTATTTGCTGTTCAGAAAACAGAATGAAAACAATAAGCATTCAACAACACAGGGTGAACCCTTGGCATTTTGATAGACTCAATCCCCAGAGCCTATCCCTACACAAGTGTCATTTATGAACCTTGCATTTTCTATTCTTGGCAGTTTCCACTTCCAATATTGCTCAAATCTTTCTGTGGGTTAATTTTGCAGGACCAGTGAATTCAGAGCGACAGTTTTGGAGTAAAGACAGAAGGACACGAGCCCTTGTGTTGTCAAAGGTAGAAGTATGAACCGGGACAAAGTGGCTGCAAACCTGCTTCCGACACCTTCTGTGTCAACTTTGGCTGCTTACTTTTCTTCAGCTTCATTTATTGATGTAAAATCAAAAACTTTATTAAGAGTTTAACTTCAGTCAATCCACTATTTATAACAAAACAAAAAGAAAAAGAAAGGAAAGACTTATGAAGAAGTCTGAAAACAAGACCGACCTATACCCTGGGTGAGATTGGATGGGTTAAGTGTCTCTGGTACTATTTGTCTTCACTATTGACAGACACTGTCACACAACCCACCACACGATGCCTGTCTCTGAATGGCGGAGCTAGAATGCAAGTTAAGTGTATTAATAGAGAAAACAGCTAGCATCCCAGCAAATATCATAAAAGCAATCCAATTTACTTTAAAAGTTCAAGGCAGATTCAAAGTAGGTTGGTTACTTACATTAAACCCCAAACAATTTTAAATTCCCCATTACATTCACATGCCAAAACAAGTATTATTTAACACAATTAAAAACAGGATTCAGTCTGCTTTGACAGACGGGAAATCCATAATTTGACACTCATATTTACAGATGCACAAGTGGTTATTTCTTACCTGGAACTTTTGTTGGGTGATTCATGTTCACCAATTCAGACTAGGTGGTCTGCCACTCAAGAGCGACAATCAGTTGCAATCAACCAGCAAGCATGAATTCAGAGCCCTCATACCTATTTATCCCTGCCCAGTATTCCTCTCCAGACACAAGGAAATGCTGCATTGTCTTGATCAATAAACTTAACATTTCTCCAGAAAGGAAATGACTGTCCTTTCTGGTCCAATCTTTACAATATGCGATAATTAGTTTGGTAAATTTTTCACACTAGTCATCATTCTATGAAGCTGGTAAGAGACACGTGATAATCTCACTAGTGTTCTTACCATAGGCAGAAGCAAAACCCTGCAACTACTGCTCAGTGGAAACATAGACTGACAGCTAACAAACTCACCCCAAATCTATCCTATTAAAACAAATGTGTTTTGTTCAAGAGCAAATATAACTGATCAGTCAAGAAAAAACCTCAGTAAAGCATGAGACTCTTGATCTCAGGGTCATGGGTTTGAGCCCCACATTAGGCAAAAGATTCCTGCATTGCAGCAGGTTGGTCCAGATGACCCTTGCGGTCCCTTCCAACTCTACAATTCTGAGATTCTATGAGAAGAGAAGAGTTTTAACAGGATAAAAAGAGGTAGGCACTGGCAAACTACCTATTTACTTTTACTGGATTTAGTGCAAAGAAGAAAGCAGGTATAATGTATGTAGCAAGGGTCCTTGTGCAGTGTATTGTGAAGAACATGACTAAGCTTAAATTGCACAGCAATTCAGGCAGATGAGGAAACCATCCCTAAAGCAGCCACCGAAGTCTCATAAAGCTAACTGGACAATGAACTCTGCTATGCCTCTCTGGAGCCGTAGGTGTACCAGTGTGTGTCTAAAACTATTGATCAAGCAGCACAATGTCAAACAACATAACCTGCCTTTAGAAGACAGATAAGAATCCCTTCTAGTCCCCTTTTTGACAAATACACACACAACATAAATCACTATCTTAAAAAAATGTGATTTATCTCCTCCTCTTTCCATTGATATGTAGAATCTTGCCAGTTTTTAAACTATGTGAATTTGAAACTTTGTCAGAATTATATTGTACTCTGAGGTATAATGCACATTATCATGCAAATTAAGCCTCATGTCACATTAACCATGTCAAAAGAGAAAGTATAAAATCAAGGCTTTATAAAGAGAAGCTACAGAAGACAAATGAAGCCTTTGCTATTATGGACAAATATAGTCAAAATGACCTAAGATGTGTTTTTATACTCAAGTTTCTGAGCAACTACTTGCTCCTAATATGACAGGAGCTAGTATTTCTAGTTTAAAAGTTCCTTGCGAAAATTAAAAAATAAATTTTGGTACTGACTTAGGCTACACCAATGGTAAAAGTAAACTAAAGGAGCACTTATTGTTGCAATTTTTTTTACCTTCAAGCAAATCAAAATGATTAAAAACAAGGCACTTGACCTTTCTCCACCTTCTGAAAGTCATGGCCTCTCATTCAAGAGAGATTTGCATGGTGTTTTTAAGACAGAGGTAGGCAAACTAAGACCCAAGGGCCGGATCCAGCCCAATTGCCTTCTAAATCCAGCCCGTGGACAGTCCAGGAATCAGCGTGTTTTTACATGAATAGAATGTGTCCCTTTATTTAAAATGCATCTCTAGGTTACTTGTGGGGCATAGGAATTCATTCATATATTTTTTTCAAAATTTAGTCCGGCCCCCCACTAGGGCTGAGGGACAGTGGACTGGCCCCCTGCTGAAAAAGTTTGCTTACCCCTGTTTTAAGACATTTGTTGTGATGCTATAAAGTTTAATATCAAACTGTGAAAGGGAGGTTGGCAGATATGTGTTGGAGTGAAAAAGCAACCGATTTGAGACAGCTCATTTCTCAGACCCATTCTTGAAGCACTGTTTCTTCCTACTTAGCAAACACAGCATTTCACATTAAATGCTAGTATCCTGCTAAGACACACCTGTTTGCACCTTCTGGCAAGAGACACTTAGAAATAGACTGGCTGCACAGAAAGGATAAGCTCTCTCTCACTCTCTCTCCACACACACACACAGAGGTGTTATCAAGATGTATCTGCCTTCAAAAGATAGACAACTCTTCCCAGCTTAACTATATATAGTTCATCATGAAAGTTCAGAAATAAGCTGAGAACTATGTTAAAATTAAGAATTCATAGCTGGTTAATTTACAAAGAAACCACCTCATGTTTGGATTGATGAATATGAAACACACCTTTTATGTTAAAATAATCAAATGTGCTCTTAAAAGACCAATTAGCAAGACTCAGTTTTAAAATGGTTTAGACTGATTTGAAAATTGGAAGCCAAACACTAATAGCAGAACTAGCAGTCTGTTCCTGCAGGCCCTCATACCTGAAATCAGCCAATCCTGTTCCTCCAGAAATCTGAAGTTAACTGCAGAAAATCTTTATGTAACCTGCTTATGTGTCCCAGAACCTCAGATCAAAGCACTGAAAGAAAAACCTGGGGCAATCTGATTTGCAGCCAGATACTGTGTCACCCTGTGGCTAGGGAAGCAGAGAACAAATGAAGTAAAGTCTTAAATGAGGAAAATATTTTTTACCAGCTCTCTCCTCTTAATCTAGTCATTGGCACCAGTAATGGCAACTGTGTCAGAAAGCTTAAATAAAGGAGAGGGAGCCAAAACACAGAATATTTGCTTGGGTCTTCAAGAAACTGCAATCAGCTTTAAAAAGAGTTGCTTTTGGATTCTTACTGATTATAAAAAAGCAAAAAACTGTCCCTTCAGGATAAATAAGAGTAGATACAACAGATTTGCACAAAACAATAAGGAGTTTTGTTTTTCGGGCATAAAAGGAATGGGCTCCTGCAGTTCTAGATTGTCCAAGGTCACCTTCTCCTCCCAGCCACTTGACAATGTGGCCGATTGGAAGCTATCCTTGTCTGCCTGATGAAAGGACTAGAATGAGTGAAAGTGATGCTTTGTCCCATTTTTTAAGTGATTTCAATCTCATAAAACCCTCCACAATCCCACAGCCATAACTCCCATCTTCCCAAAGTCCCTAGCTAGATTGCTCTTTGAAAATTGGGATGGTTCAGTCGGTAGAGCACGAGACTCCTAATCTTAGGGTTGTGGGTTCAAGCTCCACGTTGGGCAAAAGATTCCTGCACTGCAGGAGGTTGGACTAGGTGACCCTTGTGGTCCCTTCCAACTCTACAATTCTATGATTATTTCTACAGAAGAGAAGGCCAGGCACAACAGTTCTGTACAGAGAGCACAATACCCTGAATGTTAATGTGGTGGCTGATTTATGTCCCCCTCCATCTACATGTAACATCTTAAAGAACTCTGGCATGGTTCAGGGTCAAGCAGAATGAACTCTGCATCCAGTTTTGGAGAAGCTTAGTACACCCAGCTGTAAAAGCCAAGTCAACCTGCATCTTCAAAGAAGGAGTGTGTGGTCCACACTCTGAAATGGGAAGAACTCCTGGGAAGAATTAGCCCCTCCATGATAAATGCTATCTAATGAGAGACTAGTGAAGACCACCCAGAATTACAGAATTTCCCAATGCTAGGTCTTCCTAAAACTCAACTACTAGCCAATGACTACAATATATTCTTTTTGTGCCTTTTGGCTTGCCTGTAGAAAAGGAGCAGAGTCACATGAATGCTCTGGCCCAAAGTTTCAGCTGGGACTTCAGTTTATCCATGTTGGAGGAGAACGATCCTCTTTGGGTCTATGGTATTGAGTTAATCCCAAATGGCAGATACATGCTGCTGAGAAAGAAGAGATACACCATCATACCAGCAGGGTTTGTGGGCTTTAAGCTGAGTGACCTATTCAACAAGGCTTCTTGTAAGCATTCATGTATTTGCTGAAGGTTTTACTCCTCTAAGGGCTTTCTCCTCAGTTTCTCCAATATCCCAAAGTAGCAGAACTCTCACTTCCAAGATTCCAGACATGCTTGATTAATATTGCTCCTATCTGCACACAAGGTAGTTTCCTTCAATATATTTTTAATGATTGGGGGTGGCAGAACTGCAAACCCACCATGCAGACCTTCCAAGTGTCCCTATTTTCCAGGGACGTCCCTGATTTAAAGAAGCTGTCCTGGTTTCTGATTTGATCCCACTTTTCCTTAGGACACCCCTATTTTCACTGGAGAAATGTTGTAGGGTATGGAGTTGCTTGACTCCTGAGCCATCTGAAGGCAATCCTGTACAGGGAAGATTTTTTAAAATGTTTTATGTTTTATTATATTTATATATATATTGAAAGCTGCCTGGAGTGGCTGGGGCAACCCAGAAAGATGTGTGGGGTATAAATAGTAAAATTATCATTATGGAATGGAGCATTCCTATTTTCACTGGAGAAATGTTAAGAGGGTATGCACCATGTGAATTCAAAATAAATCTTGGCAAACTTCATATTGTTATCACGGCTATTTTGTCTCTGTCTCTCTTCAGTATCCATCGCTGCTTATCTTGACTGATTCTCTTCCCAGCATGTTAAGGCTGCAATTTCTGAGTTAGCCTTTACAGCAATTTGATTGTCCTCTCTATAAATTATCTGGAGTTGGAGCCTACTGTATTCAGCACTGCTGAAATATAAATAACTGTTTTTTAAATAGACCAAGTTCACTCACTTAAAACTTTAAAACTACAAATCTAGGGGCAGTCTCTATGATGAAAACTTAAGTGCGAACCACCCCTTCGGAACAAACTGCAGGATGCTGACCACAGTAATTGTAATTATTCGGATTTAAGTTTTTTAGTTTTTAAAGTCAGAGAAACATTTAATTAATTAAACATTTAATACTATTAGCAAAGAGATAGAAAGAATATTGAAAAATTATTCTTATTCAATTAATATGGTCCCCTATATAAATACCATATTGTGGAATATGCTAGTTTTCTTTAGTTTTTGTTAATATGAACTCCCATAGGTTCAGTTTTTGAAAGGAAGTGGATTGACTGTCAGACAACTAATGCCTAGAAGTAACAGACACATAGTTCTTCTCATCAGCTATATCAGATGCTTGAAAATGATCTCAAAATATGAAAATCAACAGTAAAGTATTTCTGTGGATTTAAAGTGCTAGCAGTTTTCAAAATATCTTGCAACTGTTGTTCTCTTTTGACTGAATTAGCTTCTGAAGTGCAGAATGAAACTACACTGGATGATTTGTTAACTAAAGTAGTCTTGGATCTAATTACCAATCTCCCCGATACACAATTAAATCCACAGATTTCATTAGGGAAAGTATTCAAATATATCAGCATTGAGCAGTGCTGTAAAGTTTTACCCTAGACTTAAGCCTTGTACTACCAAACCAAGAGGCTCATTTTCAGGGTTGAACATACTAGAGAAGGCACTCCTATCTAAATTGAATGCACTGAACACATTGCTTAGTCCAGCTATGCTCTGATAATAAATAGCCTTATGGAGAAGGCTAGACTAGGCCAGACACATGATGTTCTATTACAAATATTACATGGTCAGTCAAGCAATCTCAGCCCATGAGAGGAAAACCCTGGAGCACATCCATTAGTGAGGGTATTATAAAGTTGGAGGCATTCCAGATGAACAAGAATTTGAATGCCAACTGCCAATTCAGGTTTGCCCCTTCATAACAAAAACAGTCGTCATTCCCCTAAACAGAAGAAAATGATCCAGCAATAGGAATTTTATTTTAAAAGAACAAATGTATGAGGCTGAATAGGTGATAACTTAAGTTTAAAAAATATTTTGGTAACTGGATTCAAACACACCTACATTTAGCAGGTATCAACTATCCCTTCACATATCACCTAATCACTTTCAGGACCAAACAGAAAGCCATGTAAGCTGAATCATTCATGGTTTCATCAAGCCATGTGGTGGTGGGGAAATGAAAGTAGAAGCCACAAACCCAGAACACTGCTGCAGATTTCATTTCTGTCCTGGTTTGCAAGGCAGCATTCTCTGGCCCATTCAAATACTCCCATTTAGTTCTAAACTGGCAACTACTACATCAAAATATAATATATCTGAGGAGTCCAGCACCACCATAGGGGCAAAAGAGGAAATGTGCAATAATAATTTCCCCTAGTTCTAAGTCTTGTGTTAGTCTTGTGGGGGTTTTTTAAGACTGCAAACTTTTCCAGCACTGCTCATGCTGACAACAATATTAATATGCATTATGTTCTTAATTTTACTCAAGTGGAGTACTTACCAGCAGCAACTACACCCGGAGGGGGCGAACCTGCCTCACCACCACTTGTTTGACTCATGGATGCTACAGAGAGTTCTCTGGAAGGTGGTAACTGCAGCTCCTTTGGGAGAAGGTCATAGACAGATTCTAAAAAGAAAGAAAAAATATGTCTTAAGAAAACAAATAAATGTCCCTATATTTTGCTACCAAAATAGCAGGAATGCTAAAAATCGTGCTATGTTGGTATGCCTCAAATCTATGATAGAAAGAAAAGGTTGTATTACCTCAGTACCAGAGATAAGAGTCCAAAAGCACTGAAAGAGTCTAGCAATTACATAGGATTTCAGTAAAAGACTAAATCAAATCTTTGGCATTTGTAAGAAATTCCATAGATACTAACTTTCCATCGCAATTATGGCAACGTATGCCAACCAATTGCATTCACCAAATTTTACATGGTTTTTAAGGCTTTGGACAAGCATCTGAAGAGCACCAAGTGTACCCTGCCAAATCACAAACCAGCTTTTGGTGCGTACATGAACACTATCACACATCTCCCTTTGCATCCCTGCTCCAAACTACCGGTATATAAAATTTCTGAGAAACTAAAGACTAATATTGGGTAGTGCAAGAGTAATGGAACAAAACCTATATGGAAAGTATTACAAAGATTGTCTAGGAAGGAAATATAAGCAGGACACAAGCTCCTTGCTGGTTCCTGTTCAGATTTTTCCAGTAAGAAGCACAATGAGTTTCATTTCTACTGAATGGTTAGAATTTGACCCTTAACAATCAACTCAACTCTTATAGCCGACTCAATTTTCCTTTTTACTATGTTCTGTTTCATATAAATCCATGTTTTTTCCATAAAAGCAGTCCTCAATATTCTTGACAAACAGCAACTAATTTACTTTAACAGAGATAATATATGTTTCTGATCCAGACAATCCACTTTTCTGATTCAGATAATGCACTGTATCATTTTTTTATTACATAGATCACTAAGTTCTGGCTGTTTTCATTCATTTTGCTCAACTATACATTATAAACTATCACAAAAAAACAGATACCCAAAGATGTCCATTTATCATCTGCTACATGATTTTGTATTACCATACAAATGGCAAGTTTTTAGCCTCCAACAACCCTGGATAATAATGCTCCTAAACACCAACCACAAGGAGAGGGGATTTGCATGAGACCAAGAGGAGGGTATTCCATGCTGCCTGCCTCCCAAATCAAAATACCAATGAAGTTCTCCTGAGCTGGGTTCACAGAGTAACTTCACAGAATTGTAAAATCCAACCTCAAAAGTAGAAAGAACGCTACAAACCCCTGAACACATTCCTGGCTTGGATTAAAATTTGGAATGAATCATCAATTTAGTTTTCATTACCTTCTCCAAGGACTCTCATCTAGCATTAATAATATCTTTCCATACAAGGACAGGCCCTTTATTCAGGTTTTAGAATCCAGGAGGGAAGCAGTGAAATGCAGCCCACACAAGGCAACAATGGGCAACAGATCCAGCTGTAGCCTTTGAACTGCAGTTGGCACTATGACTAGTAGTACAGAGTGAGAAGATACTCTGCTAACCCTAACTCTTGAGGCATGCAAACAAGGTGAAATGTTACTCCTTGCAGGGGAATGAATGTGAGCATTATCTCCTTGCCAAAGCACCCTAGAATATTCTCAAATCTGCCCTTGTTTAGGCACAGAAATCTCCCCCATTAAAATGTGTGTGACTTAGAGAAAAGAACTCCACTTAGATGTCTTTTTAAACAGTGATATAACAGCCTCTTTAAAACTAATCCACCTTTCACCTTGGGCCCCCCAAATTTCCTTGTAAGAAAAAAACTTACTTTGGATAGCTTACTTCAATACCTTTATTGTTACAAAGTTAACACTTTGCTTGCAGAAGGCAAAGATAGGGTTCCAAGCAGACTTTACAATTCAAAGCAGCTCAAGTGCGCAAACAAGGAAAATGGCCAGGCACTGTTGGAAAGAAGGCCTGCCTTAAAGGGCACAGCAATACAATTGTGGCTACTTTACCCAGCCTTACACACCAGCCACAGCTTACACCCGGTGTCCAAATGTTCTTGTCAGCACAGAGAAGAAACCTGGTGCAGCTGGGAAGCAGGGCTGTGAGCAGAGGAAGAAAGAGGGTAGACAATGCAGAGCCTAGCGGGGGGGGGGGGGGGACTAGCCAAGTTTTTTGCCTCAGATGAAGTTTCCAGAGGGGCATCATTGAGGCTCCAGCCTGTGTGTGTTTGTATGGGGGGTTGCCAAACTGGGTCTTCGACCCAAGGGAATTAAAGCCTACTTTCACCCCTGGATGACTGGACAGTGCTTTTATCCCTAATTAAAAGCCACTACAGCTCATCTAGGGAAGTAGTCTCAGTGAGAGCTTACTTTTAGTGATTGTACAGGCAATACGGGGCATTCAACGCCCACTTTATATATACATGCAATTATATATAGCTGCAGATTACCCTTCAGAAAAAAATCTCTACCTTATTTGGGTCACTGAAGGCAGTATCAAACAAAATAGTTCCATTAGCACAATGACATCTGGTTGCTCAACAGAACTTCCCACTACTCTCCTCAAATCTCCCTCCTCCCAGTACCGATTTAGGTGCATGGAAAGGAGAGGGCAGTTCTTTGGCACAGCCAGAAGATATTGTCTTAATTAAGTTACTTCGTCAGATACTGCCCTAATTTATTTAGTTTATGTAGAGCATTATATGCACAACTCATCCAAATGATTCCATTGAAGAAAAAACTATAAATAATGATGTATTTATATTGTAGCATACCAAAATATACAATAAAACCAGGCAGTAGTTATGATGTTAGTGTACCTCCTTAGCGAAGGCATTCCAGTAGCAGGGGTAAAACTCAGCAGTTTGACAGAGCTAAGGGCACCCAACACTCTGACAAATAAAGCATCTGGTATGACACAGATCCCTATCATGGAGGTCTCATTTCTACTGCAGTTTCTGAACAGGGTAAGAAACAGAAGGAGCCTCTTGCAAAAGCAGGATGAGAAGCTCTCACTGTTTCTTATATTTCCTGAACTCCACACAAATTAGGTATGACCATGCCTTTGTCCCATGCCCTCAGCACATACTGGAGTACTCAAGGGAGGGGTGTAGAAGTAGCTACAAATAATGGCTGGCTCCTTAGCCAAGTCACGATTTGTGGATCCCTTGTGGACAATAATACCTAATTCCAAGATTAATGTTAAGAAAGTACTTCGTGCCACAAGGTGTATGTCAACAGCCAATAGTTCAGGTGTTTAGTTCTAAATAAATATTTTATTGCCAATTTTAATGTTTGTTGTTGTTGTTGTTGTTTGTAAATACTTAGAGGTTTTATTTACAATCAAGCAGTATAGAAATTTTGTTAAATAAATATATAAAATTGGCAGAATCGTCACATCTTTTTGCCCAGGAATCTTTGTTGATTTTTGCTTCGGAACGCTGATGGCAATTGTTTTGGAACATTTATTCTGCCAACAGTTTCTGCCCTGCAAAGATACAACATTCTTGCCCACTTCAAGCTTGGCTCTCAACATGACTGGCAACTGCACTGGAAAACATACCAGTTGCATGCCTGATGCGCATTAGCTTTCTAAAAGATTATGACAGCCAAGAATAACTGCCAGCATTCTACACATAATCATTCTAGCATCTTACTACTGTACTGCTTGCTGAAATAAGCACATCAGCTTCTAGGTATAGGACCTTGATCTAAGAAGAGAGAATATCAGAACTTCCAACTATCAAGCAACACCAGTGAATCTGAAGTGTATTGTCACCTTAGCTAGCATACTTTCCAAATGGGCTTTGTTATCCACCTTTGTTATATCTGAGGAGCACTTTCCCCTCCTTAAATCATATTTTTCACATCATACATATCTTCAGTTGCTGAAAGGGTTTAGAAGGATTCCATCCCTTTAAGTAAAAGCCAAATATCTACCATCTGGTCAACATAATCTGTACACATCTCTTTTTCTGAGAACAGTAGAGCAAGTCAGATAGCCATCAGAGCAAAACACAACAGTCAGAACGCGAACGCAAAGAATTGCACAACTGAGCACATGCAACCAATATGGCTGTGGGCTTCTGCTTCTCTGTCAGAAGGCTACCATGCTATAGAGCAAACCACTCTTTTGAAATGGAGGAAAATGTCGAAAGTAGTCAAAATGCCTTCTAGGCATTTTTCATGGTTAAAATATTCTCTGGATTCCAATCAATATTGTTTAAATATTTCCCCTAATAACATAATTGTCCCTAAAATACAACTTTACATATATATTTTTGTATACTTGAATAAAATATGCTGATTTTCTTAAACATTATTTCAACATTTTAGAAGTAATTAACTTATAAAAACATGTTTTGAACTAATTATATACAATATAGCAATGTAATATCTTGTTGACCAACTTTTGCTGCTTTTATCATCTTGATACCTAGGCAGCTTTCTTCCTACTATCACCGTTACCAAAATGTCTGTTTTCCTATTCATTTCTTTTGGAACATATCACAGAGGTCTCCCTTAAAGTGTGTTTTGCTATTGGTGCAGGTCCAATTGCGACTACGTGGAGATTTCTGGGTGCCAGGTTGGTGATTGACATCTCCATCGAGCCAGCTTACTCGCACACAGTCCTCCATCATCACATCAAGGGAAGTAAGTACAGGTCTGAGTACGGATGTATTTGACTGTGCTACAGCGTTCCACCCAAATGGAACTCATAAACCACAGTTAAAAACCTCTGCCTTAGTCCACTGTTAATACCATTTCCATTTCCACAGTGTGAGTTTCTCCTTCTTGCATACTGGGATAGATGAATTGTTGTAAGAGCAAGCAATGTAGTTGAGATCATAGAATCGTAGATTTGTAGCACTGGAAGGGACACCAAGGGTCATCTAGTCCAACCTCCTGTCAAGCAGATATTCTGTTGTGATGACTGCAACCTACATTTAAGGTGCCATTTCGTGCCCTGAGTTTTTAGCACTATCCCTTCTTCCTTTTGCCATTATTGAATTACATGTAAATTCTCCTTCTGAACCTGACCCCTCTACTTGGTTTGGAAACAGAAGCAGAACTTCAGAGCCAAGAAATGCCTGCTGTCCCAACAAGCATACTTTCATCTGATTCATCAATTCCAGGAATGGGGAGCCTTTGGTCCTCCAAATATTACTGAACTACAACTCCCATCAGCCCCATCAAGTTCAGCAACATTTGGAGGGCCAAAGGTTCCCCACACCTGAAATATACCTTCTCTCATTCTTATTATGAACTTCATCTGTAATTTTGATTTCAAAAAGTAAGCAAGCCATTCTGAACAAGATTAAGGTATTCAGGAGGTAATTTTCTTCCTCTGTATTAATGGAAAGCAATACAGCTGGCTCAAAACTAATGACAAATTGCTGCCTGCATGAATACCCATCACACCAACTATGAGAGCTTTGTTGTAAGTAGATGTTAAACCAATTTTAGAATCACAGAATTGTAGAGCTAGAAGGGTCTCCGAGGGCCATCTAGTCCAATCCCCTGCAGTGCAGGAATCTCAATTAGATGATGATGATAATAATAATAATAATAATAATAATAATAATAATAATAATAATAATAAATTATTATTTATTATTTATACCCCGCCCATCTGGCTGAGTCTCCCCAGCCACTCTGGGTGGCTCCCAATCAAATGTTAAAAACAGTGCAGCATTAAATATTAAAAACCTCCCTAAACAGGGCTGCCTTCAGATGTCTTTTAAAGATAGGATAGCTGCTTATTTCCTTCACATCTGAAGGGAGGGCATTCCACAGGATGGGCGCCACTACCGAGAACGCCCTCTGGTTCCCTGTAACCTCAATTCTCGCAATGAGGGAACCGCCAGAAGGCCCTCTGTGCTGGATCTCAGTGTCCGGGCTGAACGATGGGGGTGGAGACGCTCCTTCAGGTATACAGGACCAAGGCCATTTTGTATCATATTGTATATGACAGATGGCCATCCAAAGGGAGTCCACCACCTCTCGTATGAGTCTGTTCCACTGTCAAACAGCTCTTACTGTCAGAAAGTCAGAATCTCCATTCTTATATCTTGAATTCATTAGTAATTTGAAAGCATTGAGTCCATTATTTTCAAGCCAACAAACCCAAGTTATCATGCAGAAACTTAACTTTCTTACTGTGCTTATGTGGGAAGACATGGTTTACTATTAACACACCCTAGTACTGTATGTATAAGGTTTTTACAGATACTTGAATGTTTACTCAAGAGTGTTAGTTGGAACAAACAAAGCTAACACTGGAATGTGCTATACTGTTCCAACCAAATACATACTAGGCACATGAAAATGCACATGCAGCAGAAAAGCAGTACATCAATGGAAGCTTTTAAAACCTAAGGGGATTAACCTTTACCCCATCTTATGATATGCTGAACAGACTAACAACCTCAAAATTTTCATTCTAGAAATTCCTAGCCCTTGACACATTTTTATAGTTCTTCTCTGCGCCATGCACAATTATTTTTACTCAGCTGTGAATATTGGAAGTACCCTACCTAGTATTACAACTGAGACTTTGCTGCTACTGTGTATAGAATTCAATTGTTTGAAAAATCATTTTAAATTGTGTAAAAAAATATATCTAGCAATAACAGCTGGGATAAAAAATGGAAACAAAGTAAGAGGGAAATGGAGAAGCAGAATGGATTAGGTGCTATTATTATTATTATTATTATTATTATTATTATTATTATTATTATTACTATTATTATTATTATTAATACACCACCCATCTGGCTGGGTTTCCCCAGCCACTGTGGGCAGCTCCCAACAGAATAAAGCACGATAAAATATCAAACATTAAAAACTTCCCTAAACAGGGCTGCCTTCAGTTGTCTTCTAAAAGTCAGATAGTGTTTGTTTCTTTGACATCTGATGGGAGGGCGTTCCACAGGGCGGGCACCACTACTGAGAAGGCCCTCTGCCTGGTTCCCTGTAACCTCACTTCTTGCAGTGAGGGAATCACCAGAAGGCCCGCTGGACCTCAGTGTCTGGGTTGAATGATGGGGGCGGAGACGCTCCTTCAGGTATACTGGGCAGAGGCCATTTAGGGCTTTAAAGGTCAGTACCAACACTTTGAATTGTGCTGGAAACGTACTGGGAGCCAGTGTAGATCTTTCAGGACTGGTGTTATATGATCTCGTTATATGGTCTCTAGTTATATGCTAGAGCCCTGTTCAGTGAAGCAAGGCCACTAAAAGCCCAAGTCTGCTCCCCCTATGAACAACAAATATGTTCATATTTGGCCCCTACAAAGCCACAAATGCTTTTCTCCAAACCACTGTTTTGCCTTTGGGTTGGGCTAATAACGGAACAGCCAGACAGCAACTCTCAGAGGGATTTCAGTTACCAGTTTTAAACTTGAGAGAACAAGAAGCCCAGTGCCACCTGAGAGCATCTATTAAGCAACCACTAGAACCCTACCCAAGACCCTTTTGCTCTCTAGCAATTCCAGCACACCAGTTTTTCCTTCACCAGTATGGATGCTGGAACGGAAGAAAGGAGAAAGGAGAAAATTCTCATAAAGATCAGGACAGGTATCCAATGCTACTCAGAGTAGATCCTTGAAGTTAATTGGCACAACAAACTTAGGTTCATTAATTTCAATGGGTGTACTCCTGAGTAGGATTTAGTTGGATACAACCATAGGTCCTCACCAGATTCTGCAATTTGTGCTTCTCAGCACAGATGCCTATTAATAGCATTTACTACTGCTCAGTCCTTGCCAGGTTACAGTCTCCTGTTCTGTAGTAAACACAGCCTACATTAACAAGTCTATCAATGTAACTTTCCTGTTATGTCAAGACTTTTAGCTGGCTAATGATGACCATGGATACAGTGGTGTAGCTTTAGCATTTATCTTTAAAACTTTTTTTTTTTTTAATCAACCATAGTGTTACAAGAACTACTATTTGCTGTGGAATTAATTTTTGACTGTTGTTTGTGAAAAGCAATGGTATGCAAAGAAATAAAAGCACCAGCAAGCTTGAAGGAATTGCAGGAACAGGTCAGAAAAAGAAGAGACCTGTAGCACTTTAAGACTAATAAATTTATTATTGCATAAGCTTTCATAAATAAATCTGCTAAATCTTTAAGGTACTATGGGAGTATGTTTTTGCTGCAACAGAATAACGGCTCATAATCTGAAGTTTACACTCTGGATGGAGTTTATCCTGATACAAGATGTTGGTTAGCACTTCAGTCAGTGAACCTTATACCATGCATCTCCCAAAACAGTTGTTTGTTTTTTTGGCTGATGAGTTTTATAAGTTTCTTGGTCACCTGAATTTCCAGCAATATTTACAAGCAAGTTTCTTTATCTATTTCCATCAGCTAGGCTTTTTACTTTTTAAAGAAACAAGGGGTTGTAGGCAATGCTAGTTCTACTCAGAGGAGACCTACTCAAATTAATTGATATTAGTTCCATTAATTTCAATGAGTCTACTCCAAATAGAAAGTAAGGAATCTATGTGGGACAGAAAACTGATCCCAATTGTCCTTAAGTATTTATTCACCCCAGAGAAATCCAGGACAATACAACTCAGTTACAAACTAGATTCAACCAAAACAGCAGAGGCAAGATCTATAGACCTCTCAAATGTAATCATTCTTAACACACCCTGTAAGCAATTTAGAACATAGGAGAGCTACAATATGCTAGCTACAGCCTGCAATGAATTCAGTTCAATATACCAAATATGTCAAAGTTGACTGAGAAGATAAACAAGATCAAGACAACGTTAGCACTCACTCTCTCTTGACTTCAACTATTATAATTAAGGAAAATTCGTGAAGTACTTGCCTGGGAGCTACAATTTATAAAAAATTACAAGAATGAACAGATCTTTCTTTTTCTTCTTCTATTAAGTTTTATTCTTTAAATTTCCCCGGAGACCCCCAAAAATACATTATGAAAACTTGTATTCCTGTACATACTGTATATAACAGTATACATATATGTACATATACAGATCTTTCTTTCTATGGGTATTTGCAAGTACCCATCACCCCTGCTAATGAACATAAATATTCTGTATAAAAGTAATGAAGATGTTACAACTCTTCTAAAATTTTAAGAGTTTAAACTTTACAAGTAAGAAGAGATTACTCTGATTTCTAGTGTTACTGCAGGGGAGAAGGAAGCCTGTCATCCACCTTGTGATGCAGCTGTCATACTCCTTACCAGATTTGAAATCAGTAACTTTTATTATCTCAAGACTTGACTAATACAAAAGCTGCAGCATGGACTCAGAAAACTGTTTAGTTAAATGACTGATCATGAAAATAATAATTCATGTATATTCAGAATCCTGTGTTTTATTACAATTCTTATTTAAAAGCACCTAAAATTCTAGACACTGTACAAAAATCAAAAGGCATAGGGTCTGCTTATAGGTTTATAATTAACAGACATGATAACAAAAATCATTGGAAGAAAGGAGAAAAATAAGCAAATTTAGAAACAATTCTTACACACAGTTTTAGAATTGTCATAATGATTAGGTGGAATGTTCCCTACAGGAGACAGTTCTAAGACAGGAGGAGCCAAGTTATACTTGGCCCCAGCCAATTGGCTGTGTCACTTTGCACTTGCTGGGTGCAGGTGAAATGGCTGCTAATGAAGACAGTACAATGAAGAAACAGTAAAGTGTAAGAATATTATAATGTTTGCTAATTGAAAACAGTCTAGCCCAGATTTTCCTAACTGCGGGCTATATGGCCCACTGGGACTCCCCAGGATATTTCAGAGGGGCCACAGGTGAAGATCACATAAATGGGGCCACAGCATGAGGCTAGGGGGCCACAGAGGAAAGTGAGAAGTGAAGGGGGGAATCCTTTTTTAAAATCTGATTGGCTGGCTATCTGCTTGGCCAATCACAAGCGGGTATGTGGGTGCCCCACTAGGGCCTAATGCTCCTTTTTGCCACGTGCGTGTCCTGGTTTGTTTCCAGTGGGAGAGGACGATCGCTGAGGCTCCCATTTAGACCAGTAGAGCCCGTGATCCAGAACCAAAGGTCAGATTACTGCAGTGGTGGAGTGGCAATGGGTAGGACTGGGCGAGCCAGAGCTGATTGTTGCTGCTGCCAGTGCTGGGCCCAGTGGCAGCTTGGGCCTGACTCTGCAAGGTACAGGGTGCAATCCACCCCAGCGCCTGGTGGATCAGGGCCTTCAGATGCTGCTGAGGGGTACAGGGCCTGTCGGCAGCGTTGGCATGTCTCTGCAAGGTGCAGGGTGAAATCCACCCCAGTGCCTAGCCGAGCGGGGTCATCTGGTGCTACTGACTTGCATCTAGTAAATAACTAAGCGTCTACTCAGAAGAAAGCCACACTGAGTTCAGTGGGCCTTACTCCCAGGTAAGGGTGTGGGGGATTATAGTGTGCTATCACCCAGGGCCCCTCTGGATAACAAGATCTTTTTGCACCAGGTCAATGAGGACCACTTGATTTTTAAAATTCTCCCATACTGTATATACAGCACTCCTGGCGTTCCTTTTGAACTTTATCTATTCCTGCACTGCAGGGGGTTTGACTAGATGACCCTCAGGGTCACTTCCAACTCTACAATTCTATGATTCTAAGACCTATGCAAAAGACCAACGAAAGCAATTACTCTAGAATGACAATGGTAGATTTCAAACCACAACTACAATAACCATGACTGAATCAGCAAGAACCAATGAAGTTACTAGGAACTGTTGCCACTGCATAAGAGTAAAAAAAACACACACACACACACACACACACACAAACAGCTGACACATATACCAAGGCAGCAATTCTATGAGACACGGTGGGACTTACTGCGGAGTAAGCATGCAGACGCGGGTGGCGCTGTGGGTAAAAGCCTCAGCGCCTAGGGCTTGCCGATCGAAAGGTCGGCGGTTCAAATCCCCGCGGTGGGGTGCGCTCCCGTTGTTCGGTCCCAGCGCCTGCCAACCTAGCAGTTCAAAAGCACTCCCAGGTGCAAGTAGATAAATAGGGACCGCTTACTAGCGGGAAGGTAAACGGCGTTTCTGTGTGCAGCTCTGGCTTGCCAGAGCAGCGATGTCACGCTGGCCACGTGACCTGGAAGTGTCTCCGGACAGCGCTGGCCCCCGGCCTCTTGAGTGAGATGGGCGCACAACCCTAGAGTCTGTAAAGACTGGCCCGTATGGGCAGGGGTACCTTTTAAGCATGCAGAAGATCACACTAAGTTTCCTGGGTACAGTAAATTAATACACTGCAGGCATATAGCATTTAATAATAATAATAATAATAATAATATAATTACGGTATATCCATCAAAGAACACCAAGTGTAAAACATAGTACTATACACATAGTTTAGTTTACTTTCTACTATTACAGACAAGGCAAACACATTCCAATCAAAGCAATTTCTTGTCTTGGCTTACTGCCACATCTCTTTTGACCCTTATCAGGAGCCTGCAACCCTCCTGCTATAATAAGTACAAAGATTTGACTCCACAAAAACAACAACTGAATTGCCAAGATCTTTTAGAAACTGCACTCAATTTGCCACAGCAAGGGTGAAATATAAATATGCAAAGGAAAAAACCACAAATATCACACAATTTTAGATTAAGTGATGTTCACAACTCTCGGATAACTCAAGGAAACCTCTCCTTGGTGAAGATTCAGCTATGACAGAATCGGTGACTGTAGCGTAAAATGTTTTATCTTAGTTTAGTTTAGGAAGTCATCTTTAATAGGTAGATCAATTAGCTAAAGCATTAGATGATTAATTAGTAGGAGGTTATTTTAATTTGTTCATTATTTAAAGCAACTTTTTCTGATGTGTTACTATAAAAACAGCAAGGATAAAAAATGAAAGTACCGGTAAATAACAAGGCTCTTTATGAAGGGTTGGTAATATGTAAATTTAAGTCACTGAAAATAAAGTCATCTGCTTCATAAACTATTTCCATCACTTTACAGTCTGCAAATAGGATTTAAAGTTTCTCCTTCTAAATAGTTTGAGATAACAGATTCATATGCTTCCAATGTTGCTAAGTAATCTTTTATACCAAGTTCACTTTATTTTGAGTGACCGCTCTGCAGTTTTGAGCCACAGTAGGTTGTATCCAATGTTGCTTCTACTCTTTGGTAAAACCAGTAACACTGGGACAGTAGTGCTAAATAGCACCAAGCATTAAGGTCTGGTGTAGAGTCTCTGTTCATGATCCCAACCAGTGCTATTTTCCTAGAAAAAGAGGTGCCAAAACTCACCACGAACACCTCTCCTTTTCTCTTGGAATGACAATGGTGCCCACCAGAGAGCTGCCGGAACCGAGTTCCTGTGAGTTCCCCCTGGGGAAAAAAGCCCTGGTGGGTTGTGGGTTCGAGCCCCATGCTGAACAAAAGATTCCTGTATTGCAGGAGGTTAGACTAGATGACAATCAGGGTCCCTTCCAACTCTACATTCTATGATTTATGGAACCCTTCTCAATTGAGATAATAGAATTGTAGAGATACAACAATCTTTCACATCAGCTACTTTGAAACAGCAGGTAAAAACATACCCATTTATCCAAGTCTTTGGAACTTGATGTTTGTGTTAGCTGTACTTGAAGTTTAGTGTTGTTTTTAGAATGGTTTTGTCTTGCATAATTTTCCTATATTCATGTTTATACTTTATTATGTGTTGCAAGCTGCCCTGAGCTCTGCTCTGGAAGAAGGTGGATATTAAAACTCTGAAATAAATAAATACCTATTTTGTCATAGTAAAGAACAAACCTATTCTTTAGTTTCTGAATAGGTATATAAAAATGTTAACATATTAGCTAGAGTTAGACAGTGTACACTAATCCACTGCCAATTTCACTACTTTGTGCTGCAGTTCTATACCTACTTTCTTGGGAGTAAGCTCAATTGAACATGATGGGACTTACTTTCGATGGGAAATGTATAGGATTGTATTATACTATTAAAGAGATGTCTGTTGGGTCTGGGAAGAGGAGAGACAAGATTAGTATTTATCACTGTCCTGTCCAAAACTAGTTTTTCACAAGAAATCATTCTCATCTGAGCACTTTCAGAATGTTCAATCCTTTCTTTTCTAGCCTTGACTAATGTTTTTGTTTATACACCGAACGAAAATTGAAAACAAAATAAGCACTGGTTATAATCAAAGACTTTAGATACTTTTCCTAATCTAAATTTTACACAGACTTTTGACATATTTTGACAACAAAAGTCAGTATTACTAACTAGGCCATCTTTTCAGTAATTTCCTTCTATCCCCCTCAATCATATGCCTCTAGTTTATTACCAAAAAGCGGGAGAGCACAAACAAGAACTGCATCTGCTGTCCCTGGGCCCCAGCGTTCTTCCACAATCTAACAATTGCTGTGTTCACTGTCATCCACACAGAAATGAATCTTCAAGGCCAGCCCTGGCTAAAGGAGCAGCTGACACATCCAACATGCTACAAGCTCCAAATACAGTACTGACAAGGCCAAGGGAAGCCCAACTATAGTTCCTACTTCTCATACTAGAAAACAGGAGAAATCCCATCCTGCTGAGGAAGCCAAGGAAAGCTTAATAAACACTTCATTCAAAGACTTGTCATGCTTCTTTTCCCTTCAATGCAAAAGTCAATCAATAACTCACACAGCTGCTGCATTTCTCTGAAAACAGGGATTATTAGAACTTTTGTAATCCCACTCAGACAACCTCAGCAACTGCCCATACCCTTGCACATATTTTAAGAACCACAGACCTGCCCTTTTGCGAAAACGGAACAAAAAAGTGTCAAATCACATGTTGAAAATCCACAATTTAAGTGAACATTTAAGTGGACAAAAACCCATCATATAAATATAACAGTAAGGCCTATAGGAATACAAGTGGGCAATTGGCTGCCCTGGCTCCATATTTTCATTACACTGATTTATTTTAGCCTTGGGGGCCCATTCAGATATTAGTCTAACAGTGCAAGAAATGCTGTGAAGAAATATACTGAGTAAACCTGAAACATTGGTCTGAATACCCAACAAACCTATTTTGTCGCTCTAGATTTCACAAGACCATTGGAGAGTCTGACCTATTTTCCTTGGGGGCATGAATGGAAATAACTCCTGCATTTTGTGCAGAAAATGAGAAATTGAGTTGAATCAACCCTCTGTTTCAGGAGTTTATAATGCTTGCTTTGAGGCAACTGCAATATTTTTACATTTTTAAAAAGTCATGATCTAGTTGTACAAGCTGAACTTTAACATAATATCTTTTTCTCATACCATGTTAAGACAACCTGCTGGATTTCCATAAGTACACTGCTGTTTTCCTTTGAATTCTCTCTTTGTGTCTCTTGTGTGATAGGTGTAAAGGAGGGAGGGCAGTGTGGCAAGCTAATTGACCCTGGCCATTATTTTGAGGGCAAAATATTTTACAGGGTTGCTAGCCTTGCTTCAATGTTTGCTTCGTGTTTTCTCCCTGTTGGAGCTCCTTCAGAAGATGAACCAAGGGGTTACTAGGATCAAGGTGAAGTGAGGGAAAAGAAAAAATCTACCATTTCTATCTCTTTCCTCCTAGGAGGCCAACATATACGACTTCCCCACTTAACTCCTGCATTTTCAGGCCAACTCTCTGTCGCATGCTACACTGGGCCCAATACCATAGCTGGCTGCGACAGACTCATGAGCATTTGTTTTTCACAATTTGTTCATCTACAGAAGTAGGAACAAGGAGAGGCAGCATCAACCTGCATTCAGCCATGAAACTCTTCAAGCATCTTTGGGGCAGTTGAAAGGATAATGGAGAGGGGAAGGCCATGTAGGGTGCCTTGAGCTCCTTGAAAGAAAGGTAGGATAGAAACGTAACAGGCTGGTAAACAGACCTACTGATGGCAGGAAGGAACGGAAGAAGACGGGAAATTCAGAAGAATAAAAGTGACACTTTGAGAACGGGGCCCTATTTAGAAACACTCTCTCGGTTCAACGAAACATGAGGGTTTTGGACCTTACTTGTGAACCGCCACCGCCGCCAAAAAGGATGCTAATCTGGCAATTGATAGACAGCGAATGAAAGTAAGGGACACTGCCTCTGAGCACGTGTAGAGCGCAGCCCCGCCCCCACCCGAAAAGTGACCTTATTAACGGCGACTGCGCCCCTTCCTCACCTTGGTCGAGCGCGCGGGGGGGGGGGGCAGCAGCCCCTCCCCGTCCCTGTCGAGCGGCCTCCTTCTCGCACACGCCCCACAGGGTCGGGACAAATTCCTGAGAAACAACGGTGATCGAGCGAGCGAGGAGGCCGCTCCGGAGTCCAGAGTCGTCGATGCAACGCGGCGGCGCTCTTTCCCTCCCACCGCCCCCCTGAGGCCCACCAGAGACTCACCCTTGGAGTAGAGGGACTTAGGGGACTCGAGGTCGAGGTCGGCGCTGAGGAGAGAGATGAAGTCCGAGGGCATCGCAGCTCCGCGGCCCGGCCGGGGGGAGGTGGCGGCGGTGGGGGGGCGGGACGGGGGGGAGGTGGCGGCGGTGGGGGGCACGGACGGATGGACGCCGCAGCGGTTGCTGACCACAGGCAAGGGGAGCGGAGGGGGCTGTGCTGCGGCGGCGGGAGGCGGGACCAGGGACAGAGGAGGCGCGGGCCGGGCTCTTATTCAGCCACCGCCGCTCCTGACAGGAATTCGGTGCCTGTCGCCCAGCAGGACCGCCCCCTCTCCGTTGACACTGCGCATGCGTCGCTCGGCTCTCGAGCCACGGCGACGGTGAAAAAGAGAGAGGAAAACACAAAAAACCAACGGGAAAAGGAGGCGCATGCGCAAGGCCTGAGACCGCGGGCGGGGGGGGGGGGGAGGCGGCGGGGCAGCGGCAACAGGCGACGCAAAATGGACGTTGTGCGCGTTTGCGCCGTGCTCGGCAAACAAGTGCCCTCAAGCCTTCGACTCGTGCGAGCCGCTCGCGTAAACGAACCAGAGGCGGCTATAATGCGCATGTGCCAGTTCTTGTATGGACAGGGGCCTCGCGCAGTCGATTCGAGGGTGGTTTCTGCGCCTGCGCTACAGGGGATATTCGCGAGAGAGAGGCCTCTTTGTCAGAGTGGAGGGAGGTGGCTGTACAGCTTCCTATTCAGCTCGGGGGAAGAGCAAAGAAGAGTCAAGGCAATCTCTTAGGAAGAGTGAGGAGCTGTAGGCTGTGCCGTCGTCGCCGGCTTTTTTTTTTTGTAATTGCTACTTTTGTTTTAACTGACGTGCTTGATCACTGGTGCGTTGTATTTATTTCGCATCTACTGACCAAAAGATGAGGACAGAAATATTTAAGGAGAGGAAGAATTAAGAGGTCATCTTCTGCGTCAGTTTTCTGAAGGGTATTGCTCTTTTCCAGGCTGCAGGGGAAAAACAGCTACGCCACCGTCAAACACCGAATGTCCTGTGTTCCCTTTGACTTCAAGCACCCTTGCCTTGAGTGGTTCTATATCACATTTATTATGGCAGAAGCTTTTGCAGGCTGTGCTGTCTGACCATTTGTGCTCCACTAGTCCATCTATCTTTAAGGTGCCACAAGGCTGTTTTCGGTGAAGGAAGGTTGCTCCGTGGCAGGCAGCACCACCTTTGCATGCACAAGGACAGAGGCTGAAGTCCCAGTTAAAAAAATCATAATTAAGAGCAAGTTACAGGGAAAGTCCACTCCCGTTGGAAACCACGGAGATCTGTTGCTGCACTGGGCTTAAATGGCCTTATAGTGCATAGAGTGGCTTCCGCCTGCCCCTGCCTTCTGAATCTCAGGTCCTTATAATTTATTTATTTTCTTTTAAAAAAAACCTGGGGCTTCAGCCTCTGCCATTGTGTATGCAAAGGTGTACCCTATAAGGAAACATGGAGACTATAAAATGACAGGAGATGAAGTGCAAGCACTGGAGGGAAAAGGTGCAGAGGCCCCACTCTCAATAGGCAAGCTCTTGAGAATCAGAATGTACAATTATGAGTTTTCTGTTCCCTCTTGTACTATGGAAGTCATAGGATAATTAAGGGGGGCTCTCTCAATTAGTTCACAGTGGGGAAAGCCAGGTAGATTTCCTCAGTGTGTTGCCTACATAAAGGAGTAATAGTAACATATTGATTACATATTAGCTTACCTTGCCCTTGAGAGGACTACAGTCAAAGATCAGACTACTGTACAATAAAACACGTGAAACTATAACCTAAAATAACTTAGAAAAGGCAGCAAAAGCAATAAAACAAAAGCATAAAACCATCAGCAGACATAAAATAGACTGACATTAAAAGGTCATGGAAAACAAAAAGGTATTTGGTGCTAAACTGACATCCAGATGACTCACAGATGAGCCTCTCTGGAGACACCTTCAGCAACTAAGGCTCCACCACTGAGAAGGCCCTTTCCTCAAGAGCCACCCATCACACCGCAGCAGAGAGAACCTGGAGAATGGCCTTCACTAAAGATCTTTATGTATAGAGAGGCCCAACTGGAGACAGGTGATACTTTGAAAAATGCAGGCAAGCTATCAAGAAGGTGGAAGTTGTCATACTGGGTTTGAGTAATACTTCATGCAGTTAAACAACATGACGGTTGTTGACTCCATATTCTGAAACCAGAGTCACTTCTCTTCCACCATCACCAGTGATCGTTTTATGTTTTTGACCTGTTCTACATGTCCGAATCTTCTGGATTTCTGTTTTATTTTCTCTTTATATGCTTTCTGTATTTTTATATTTCAGATTAACTGGTTTCAGGTTGTGGTTTTGTTTTAATATATTGCTTGTTTTTCACAGTAAAGATTTTTGAAATGATAAGCAGTATGTAAATTATTTTTAAAGAAATAAGAATAGTGCAAACACTGAAAAACAACCGTATACTATCGTTTACTTTGGTATGCAAGTATTATTAAATCAGGTGCAAACCATCCTATTGGGTCTGGCCAAGAATAGGGATATAGACAGGTTTCCTATCATGAGCACCACCACTTGTCAGGTGAAGGAAGTGGCTTTTGGAGAAAGTGAGGGGGATGTGCATTCCAACTTCCCCCCAGGACGTCAGCTATGCCAGCCCTCGTCTGTTTAAACCGCAGACAGGAGATGACTACAAACCACATACTCTGTATGGTTGAGTCACATGTGCACACACATACTTTCTGTGTGTGACAAGAGGCACCTCCTTTGCCTAATTTCCTGCACTTCTAGTTCAATTCCAGAGTACAGAAAAAGTTCGTGTGGGTATGCAAACCATCCAAAATGTGAATGTGTTAAGTCTCCTAGCTTTCGTGATTCTTGCCATTCTGGAATCTACTTTTTCCTCACCAAATCCTTGGCCTCAATTACACCCAACACAGCCATGAATCTACTGCATTCCAGTTAAGTACCACAGGGAAAATATTTCTTCTTATCAGTTGTGAATTTTGCCATTATTCATTTTCTGCAAATGTTCCCATGATTGTAGGAGATAATCAGTTTTCTTCATGCCATTCTTCTCTCCACCCCACTTGTTCTTTCTAAAAGAAACAAATCCAATCTTTCCAATCTGCCTTCATTCAGAAGGCTTTTCATTTTTGTTGCCCTTTTTCTCAGCCTCCTCCGCACTTTGGGAGGCTGCATTTCCCCCCAGCTTTCCTCTTCGTCCTCGATCGCTTGTTCTTAAGCTTAGACATACACACAAAAACTGTGTCTGTAACTGAGAGAAAGAAACAAATGCTACAACACGCACAATAAAACAACTTGATGCCATTCTAACACTGCTGACATTACTTTCTCCTGAAAGCTGTTTAGAGAGTCCATTTTTAATGCCATTTTAATCTTTGTTGTGGAATATTTTACATTGTCTTAGATTAGTGACATTCCCATGAGGGATGCCAGTCTTGTATGTTTCTAACCCTGCTCCAAACACCCATTTCAATTCAACATGCTGATGAGGATCAGGACTGGACTGTTAGACATCACTTTTTATCATTAAAAACCTTAAATTATTCTAAATTGTTAAGCAGGTAAGGGAAATGTGCCATACTCACTGGGACTGATAGTTCAACAACATCTGGAGGGCCAAAGGTCCCCCACGCCTGGTGTAAACAGTACTAAACTAGATGGACCAATGACCTGATTCAGAATAGGAAAAGTTTCCTCTGTTCTATTTTAATTGCTTTTCAAAAACATTACAATCCTATTTGTATAATTATTAGCAAGTACATATAAGATAAAACCAAGAGCAACTTGAATGTTTGCCTTATGATGAAAATAGTGCATGCATGTTATACAAAAGGCAGGAAATTGATTGGGATGAGCCAATTAACAATTTAAGCCAGTCGTTATTTTAATCAAATTGTGGGGGGAGAGAATAAGCAGGTGTTTCCTTAATATACCACTAGCTGGAGTGAGGCAGTTGATTATTTTCCAATAGTAACTGGAAAATAATGTGCATCTGTCAACTGCTCCGGTGACCCCAGGCCATGCTGGCACTTCCTGACTTGTTGCTAAGCTTGGCAGGGCCTTTGTTGTGTTGCCGCCTTTTCCCCTCATGGCATCCTTAGAGGAAGGACAGTTGTGGACTTGTGAGACAAAGCTAACAATGCCTTTGTGCAGAACCCAAAGAGCTGCTGCTATAGTTCTGTGTACAGTGTTTTTTTCTAAAAACCCTACATCTATGGAGATCACCTACTACAGTACTGTGTGTTCTCTATTGCTAGAACTTGACGCGAAGAGTGGGGTGTCAGTTCTTTTGTGATGAGCGGTCAAGAGCCTTCCAGGAATAGAGATGCGTTTACACAAAATGCTGCTTCCATTTTACGATCCTTAGCAGTCTTTTAACCCTCACTGAGGGAGGAATTAAAGCAGGTGTGGGGACCCTGAGACCAGGGGAATCCAAATTCAGCCTACCAGAACTATTCCCATTTGCTATTATTATTATTATTATTATTATTATTATTATTATTATTATTATTTTGCCTTCCATATCTGTAAATGGTATATATGAAACATATATCTTGGTAATATACAGAATAACACAAATATTTATTTTTCAAAATACAAAATGGACACTTGTGGCAGAGATGTATTCATCCAGGTGGGAAGGCTTGTCAGAATAAAAATATCACCAGTTTCTGGAAAAGTGCAGATAGTGAACCCCTGTTGCCTCTCAACAAAAATGCTGTTCCACAGAACAGTAGCACCCACACTGAAAGCCCTGCTAGTGTGCTAGTGTTCTAACTTTGAGGTGCAACATGTGGAAGTGCCTTTACCGTGGGTGTGTCACACTAGCCAGGAAATACTGTATTTTTCGCTCTATAAGACGCACTAGACCACAAGATGCACCTAGTTTTTGGAGGACGAAAACAAGAAAAAAAATATTCTGAATCTCAGAAGCCAGAACAGCAAGAGGGATCGCTACGCAGTGAAAGCAGCAATCCCTCTTGCTGTTCTGGCTTCTGGGATAGCTGTGCAGCCTGCATTCGCTCCATAAGACGCACACACATTTCCCCTTACTTTTTAGGAGAGAAAAATTGAGTCTTATAGAGCAAAAAATACGGTAATTTATGTAATTAAATTTTGAATCGGTCAAGTACAAAAACTGATGCTAGTGCTATACCTTTCAAGTGCCCAGAAGCGCTTCTCTCTCACTCTCTCCCCCTCCTTCTGTCTTGCCACCCACTTATCCTTTTTTTCCCCCAAGTCTCTATTTCCCTTCCCTATTTTCCTAGAACAGCTTGGACCAGCTTTCCCAAAACTTGTGACCTCCCAATGCTTTGGACTACTAAGTCCGAGCCAGCATGGGAGTTGTAGTCCAAAACATGTGGAGGGTATCAGATTTAGAAAGACTGCTGTCATAATTGTATTCCTTAAGGTCCCCAGGATCCTTGGAGCTGCAGGTTGTCTCTTTTTGTTAGGGACCACCTGGCGGGACTTTCACCAGTTGAGCTTAGGCACCCATATCATATCAGGACCTGTGTGCTAGTCTGCTTTTCTTAGCATAGCCTTTCCTACCTACAGCTCCTAAGATTTTCTCAAAGGTAGTGGTTTCCTTGCCTACACTTCGTCTTCTCCTTTTTGCTCTCCTGGCTTGCCACTGGGCTTACTAACCTTTATCTCTGCTTATAACCCTACTACGGTAATTCTTCCCTAGTTTCACTTTCCTTGCTCTGTAGCCTGTCTGTGGCTTATAAAACCCTCAAATAGCTGCGTTTTCTTGCTCTCTCTTATTCTATATCCCTGGGACTTTTCTCTGATGTTCCAGCGCATCTAGGTAATGCTCCAGAGCTGCCACCATCCCATCACCTCTGCCCCCCCGTATATTTATTTCAGCTGGCCTCAGTCCATTATACAGTAGCTGTGGAAATGCATACCATTTTCATAACCAAGGGCAATATTCTCCTTATGACAGCGTTATCAGTTGCCTTTAAACAGTGTTTTATTGAAGCAGGCCTTTAAAAGTTTTGTAATACCATAAAGACGGGTCCCTACCACCACCACCAGCAGCAGCAACAGTCTTTTAAAGATCTCATTTACTGCTTTTTACACCCCCAGTTGTGGTTTCCTGGTTCCTGGTTCTGACATGGAAAGCATACAGTAAAATCCTTAGGTGGCAACAGAAGCACCAGTCAATATAAAAGCAGGCAGTAAATGAGCCACACTGGGGCCTTTGGCCTCCTCTCTTCCCCACTGACTGGAATTGCTTGCACAAGGCTAGTGCAATATGCCCCTTGCACAAAGAAAGTCCTCCCACAAGCCAGGGAGGGTTTCCTGCTCACTCACTAGGATTGTTGGATAAGACCCTCCTGGTCATGCGGTGATTTGCAGAGGGGGTCAGAAGGAGGAACTTCTCTGGGGAAGCCCCCTTCCTGTAGAACCATATCCCGTCTGATTAGAGGCCAGCATCTACATCAGAAGTGGGGAAGCTCAGGCCTCAAGGCCAAATGCAACCCTCCATCTGGCCCTTTGGACAGCACCCAAGCCACAGCCCCCTCCAGCTGTGTTCAGCTGGAAGGTGTCCTTGAACTGTGTTAATGCCTCTTACATACCTGGGTGGAGGATGCCTTAAACCAGTGCTTTTCAACCAGTGTGCCGTGGCACCCTTGAATAATGGTCAGGGGTGCTATGGGCCTCTGTCCCTCTTGCCTCCCCTCCATCCTCTGGTGCCCACTTGGGTCTCTGCCTCCCAAAGGCTTGTGTGGCTTTTTGCTGCAGCAGCCCTGGCTACAAGCTCCCCATGTGAATGGTGCCTCTGGGGCTGGTCAGGGGGTGCTTCCCAGGCCTTTGTGGGGCACTGTGAGGAGGCACCTCTCTTTTAGCTCAGGGACCAGGGGCAGTGGCTCCCCAGAGGACTCCCAAGGAGAGAAGAGAGGAGGCTGAGGGAACACTCACAAGGAAGGGTGTTTGAAAAAGGGTGAGGTGCTGTCAGCTCGGCAGACAAGGGGTGACGCAACTGGGCTCCTGAGCCCCACAGGTTGCCACAGAAAGAATGTCGTTGGTCAAGGGAGCCGTGGACCAAAAAAGGTTGAAAACCTCTGCCTTAAACCATAAACTCATTGGGACAGGTACTGTCCATTTAACTCTGTGCAGGGTCATGTGAACTACCAACCCTGTATTAAAATAACTTTTATTTTTATTAAATACAGTGGTGCCTCGCAAGACGAAATTAATTCGTTCTGCGAGTTTTTTCGTTCTGCGAGTTTTTTCGTCTTGCAAAGCACCAATGTGTATTGACGGTTTCCCATAGGAATGCATTGGCGGTTTAAAAAAAAAGGCGCAAGACGTTTCGTCTTGCGAAGCAAGCCCATAGGGGAATCCGTCTTGCGAAGCAACTCAGAAAACGAAAAACTCTTTCGTCTTGCGAGTTTTTCGTCTTCCGAGGCATTCGTCTTGCGAGGTACCACTGTAATCATAGAATTGTAGAGTGTGAAGTTCTTCAAGTTCTTGTTGTTGTTGCTGCTGCTGCTGCTGCTGCTTACTTACTGGAGAAACACCTTTGCAAGCATTAATCTTTGCTATAACCAAGCGAGAGGATGCTGGGGTGTAACACATGATTCAAGGGCTGTGTCCCAAGTTTGTTGCAACAAAGTCTGGAATGTACCCCTTGGACTTATTGCTGCCCTCTCTAAAAAAAAATCTCTGCCACCCCAGGAAACTGACCTTGAGTTGCATATGCAGACAAACAATGCTGACACCACAGCCACATAGTTTCAATCCCCTTTTCACAATGGCCCTCTCAAAGTAGGTTAGACAGAGAGTGAGCTTTCTGGTTGAACCAGGATTTGAACCCAGGTCTTCTCACTCTAAAGTTCTACACTCAGTCCTTGTCTTTGAACCTACACTTTGAACCTACACTCAGTCCTGTCTTTGAACCTGAGCATCAAATCAGGGAAATGCCAGGCCTCGCTAGCTCTTCCCAAGATATTTTGCATGAGCTCACACACTTCTTAGTACTTGTGTCCGAGGTTATAGCACCAGCTGTTCCTAGCCATGCCTTACAGATTAGCAATAAATACAAAGTTGAGGTGCACAGGGACCTTTGTCATAGTAAAAAGTGCCCCTGTTTCTCTTAAGGAATCAAGAAAGTTGCCACAATGTGCACCCCCCCCCCAAAAAAATTGTTGAATACAGACAGACACATACAGAAGAGTTTGAGGACATTGCCTTTATTAGAATAAGCTCTGAAGGTCGAGAGAATGCATTCAGGTGACGGAACAGAGAGGAGAGAAATATGTATTTTGGAGGCAGGGGATTAGAGAAGAAGCTGTTTTATATAGTACTCCCTTATTACAGCCTTTGTTGTTCCTGGAAATATTCTGGTATTATAAAATAAGGTGCCAGATTGTCTCAATTAATTCTGTGATTTGTTTCAGTTAGGGGTTTTGTTGGTTGTTACATAGCAGCTATGATGGAATATTTCAGAAACCCTGAATAATGTGGAAAGAGAAGGTTTTCAGCTCAACATACCCACTGCCTGTTCTCACTCTCATTTGTTTGTGACAGTCCCAACCAACCAACCAAAAATAAAAACATATTAAAAATTACAGGACTAGCATCATATAACTTTTGCACTCCAATTACTCACAGCTCAGTCCTATCAAGCTGCATTAATAAAATGATGAGACCAGAAATCAAATCTGTTCTATCCCATGACTCTCCGGAGGTTAGCTACAGCCATGTTAAAAGCTAGCGTGGAAGAGAACACCAACCTGCAATCCTCTCCCTGGCAAGCAATTAGATTGGTGGGGTGTGGGGAGTGACTTTCAGAATATAATAGAATGGGGTGGACCACAGACCCCATCAAATGCTATTGCTATAACTACCAAATCTCTTGAGGACATGCAGGGCTGTAGCACTCCTTTGCAAGATTGCATTTCTAATTAGAAGCTTAAAGTTGCTGGTTGAAGATCTTTTGCTAAGGCTCCTGCAGTCAGAACCATATTCAACGAATCTGACTTCCAGGTAGATATGCCTTGGACAGCAGTTGTCATGTGCTACAAGTTACTCTTCCTTAAATTTTGTAAAGAAGGGCGTCTTTACACAACTGCCTGCATTTCTGGACTCTTGTTGAGGATAGTGTATGGCTGGGATAGAGGGCACTTCATGGATGAGCTGCTGCACTTTAAAATATACCTGCACCCCATTGCTAAAAGAAAAAAACTGACATTCATGGATACATGTTTTTGATTTGGGTGGGGGTGGGTTTGAATCTAAAGTTTGTCCTAGACAACATTATAGCTGCAAAGATCTTTTATTAAGGGCGACTCGAGCCAGGTTTTGCTCGTTGCTAACCCTCCCCTCCTATTTTGGTAGCCTTATCCATTGGCGTATCCTCCTGGCTGCTTTATCTGACTGGTCTTTAACCCCGCATTAAATTAGCCCAGCAAGAAGCTACATGGCCACGTTTCGTGGCTGATCCTGAGCAAAGGCGTCACATCGAGCCCCCTTGGGTGGCTTGGCGAAGGAGTCTCCGAGGAGGGCGTTTCAATGACCCCCCCCCCCGAGATGGATTCTGAATGAAGAGCAGGAATCCCTCGGGGAGTCTCCTTTTACAGCCCTCTCCGAAGCACTCGGGCTTGGGAGAGGGTGGGAGCGGCGCTGAGCCAAGGAAACTCGAGGGAGCGGGCCTCGTCGGGACAGCTACAAGGTGGGACAGGGGCACGGAACGCCCTGCAACTCCCGCGGCCCAGAGCCGTTCCCTCCGGGGCAGTAGCGCTTCTGACAGCAGGAAGCGCTCTTCTTGGAAAAAAACTGTTCCGAGGAAGGACCGCGGCCGAGGTGTGCACGTAGGCGGTCCCCGGCTCCATCCAGACCGGACTGGGGAAGACTTTCGCCGGTGCCCGGAAGTCTGGAGACGTTAACCGCTGCCGGTGAGCGAGGACAAGACTGGGTTAGCTGGACCCCAGCAGCCTGACTTTTGGGCGTCGCAAAGCAAAGGCAGGCGCTGCCTTGGTGGAAGGGCCGGAGCCCAGAGGGAGCCTCGAGGGAGGCTCTTTCCGTGGCTTGCTTGCTCGCTCCAGCCCTGGGCCGGCTTACCTGGGGGGGCGGCGGCGACGGCTCTCCCTCCGAAGGCGCTCCAAGGCCAGTCGTGCAGCGGCGCGGCGCAGAAGGCGCTCTCGTCGGCCAGCATGGAGCGCATGGCGGCCACGTCGTGCCAGGGGCGCCTGCGCGGGTCCAGCCTGCTCGACGGACGGGCAGAAGGGCGTCTCAGCTGCTCGGGGCTCACGCGCTCCTCTGCTCGGCCGCGTGCGGAGCTGGGGACCATCGGTCTCCCCCGGGGGGAGGAGCTCAGCCGCGTGGCGCCCTTCCCTCCTCCCCCGGCAACAGGTATTTATTGCGCAGTCCGGGCCGCGGGCCTGCGGATTAATGGCCACTTGGCACCAACACCGGGGCGGAAGGGGGGGGGGCGCATACTGTATCCTGCTGCTGCCCTCCCGCTTCAAGCCCCACGAGAGGGGCTGTTCTTGCCCCCCAGAACAGACGAGCAGAGCCCTCTGACCTTGAGCAACGCGGGGAACGAAGACGCTTCCCCACCCCAAGCAAACGCCGCTTTCGGTGGCCAGGACCGCCAGACTGCTGACGCCGCCACTTCTTTCTCCTCGAGGGGGCAAAGTGGTGTCCAGAGGGGCTTCTCCTGCTGCCGCTTCGTTCCCTTATGGGAGGGGAAGAAGAGGCTGAGCTGTTGTTTGCGAGCTTGGTCAGCGGCTTCCCGATCCTGGCCCGACTGCTCTGACCGTCAACTAGGTTTCCAGGCCCAACTCAAAGTGCTGGTTTTTCCCTATAAAGCCCTAAATGTCTTAGGAGCACAATACCTTAAGGAGTGCCTCTCTCCATATGAACCTACCTGGCCCCTGCGATCATCATGCGGCCCTTCTTTGTGTGCCTCCTTGTGTTTGTTGGGTTAGATTTTGGGTTTTATTATGCATTTAGTGTTCTCATTTTGTATTTTTGTTGTTTACCGACGTGATCTTCAGGTGAAGGGCAGTATACAAATTTAATAAATAATAAGGAAGGAGCTCAAACTCCCTCATCGTTTTAGTTATCCCTTTTCAGCACCATGATAGCATCTTTGCCCCCAGGGCAGTTGGAGAGGGAAACAAAACAACCCAGTACTGAGGATGGTGCCAAGCTTGCTTTGCACCGTTTGTTTTCCTTTAAGTAACAGAGCTAACTTGAGTAGCCACTTTTCTTCTTGAGGACTGCCCACTTACTACTCCATAGCATAGCAACACCAAGACCAAGCACAGGAAGCTGTCTTATCCAAAATCAAATCTTTTGGTCCACCTTGCTAAGTACTATCCTTACACCAACTTGCAGCTGCTGTCCATGGTTTCAGATGGGATTTCCCTCAAGATGCCATCGGGGATGCATGCAAAGCAGATGCTTCTCCCCTGAGCTGTGGCCCTCCCCTCCCCCCTTCAACAAAACAGGGTCAGAAGAGAGGGAGAGGAGCTCCATCTTCTTCTCTGAAATAGGCTTCCCCCATACAGCACTCAAGTCAGGCAGGGCTGGTGGCTAATGAGGAAAAAATGAAGAGTTACAGGGGGCATGCGATGGGAACCAAAACCCAAATTTCACCAACCATTATAATCACCCTGTATTCCAAGGGTAGCCAACACTACACTCTTCAGGTGTTCTGGACTGCAACTCCCATCATCCCTGACCATTGGGCATGTGGGCTGGGACTGATTTGACTTCTAGTCCAAAACTTCTGGAGGGCAATAAATTGGCAGCCTCTGCCTAATTTCAGTTCAGTTCTCTTGGTGCCATCACACATGTAATAAAAGCAGCAAGAGCCACACTGAAGTGGGAAGTAGAGTGGGTTATTGCTCAGAAAAGCTTCCGCCACAACAAAACAGCTAGCCTTTAAGGCAGCAAGACACTCTTTTGTTGGTTTTGTTGAGAAAAAGTGAGAGATGGAATAGAGTGGAGGACAGAAGAGAACCACAAATGTGAAGGCACCTGCCAGTTCCCTTCCTCCCTTCCCAGCTGACACCAGGCACCTGTTCCTTCACACTCTCACTGCCTCACTTTGGACAACTTCCTGTCTTGGAAAGGAGGGGTTTGAAGGCTCCACACTTACACACCTTTTTTGTGGGGGCTCCATTTATATAGACTACTAGTGAATTCATTATCCAGCCACCAGACATTTTGTAGGCAGAATAGCACCATCTGAGGGAGGTACCAGCAGGTGTGGGGTAATCTTAAAATACAGTCATACCTCGGGTTGAATGCGCTTCAGGTTGAGCGTGTTCGAGTTGCACTCCGCGGCAATCCAGAAGTAACGGAGCACGTTACTTCCAGGTTTTGCCGCTTGTGCATGCACAGGCGCTCAAAATGACGTCACGTGCATGCGCAGAAGCGGCGAAAAGCACAGACGTGCCGTCACTAGTTACGTTTGCTTCTGGATGCAAATGGGGCTCCGGAACAGATCCCGTTCGTATCCAGAGGTACCACTGTATGCAGAAATGCAAGGGGAGGGAATGTATAAAACAACACAAAACCCTTTTATAAAAATATAAATAAAGGGGGAGAAAGCCCTCAGAAGAGCTTAGTGAGACTTGAGCATGCTGTGGGGGCACAGAATGCTGGTTGGCTCTTTGGAGGAATGGAAGGGAATGAGTGGAAACCTGAACAAGAACATTTCACACTGCAACACTTTTTAACAATAGTGGTGCAACAAGAAAACTGCTAGCACATTTGCAAAGCTGAGCAGCATCCAGTATGGGTTCAAATAGGATGGGGGACCACATGTTGTGATTCCAGCATTGCAGGGGATTGGACTAAACGACCCTCAGGGTCCCTTCCAACTCTACAATTCTCTGATTCATATATATATTCTGTTGTGGTCATTTATATTGCTATGTGACAGGTTTTTCCTCTGTCTCAATTGTTTTTCCTCTTCTTCGGGTTCTCTGGTGTTCCTGTATTTTTGTTTTGGGATTTCGTTCCTTGAAAAATCAATACAAATCAAGTTTAAAAAAATGTCTTGTGGATATAAACCAGGCAGGTCAGCCTACACAAATTCAACCAGATTTATAATTGTCTTCGGGATCACCTTTGGGAAATGAAAAAATTAATTTCTAAGATGCTGGTGCAACAGCAACAGCAAGTTCAACTAACATAGTCAATGACAACTTTTAACACAGGCTCAGGGTTTTAAGAAAGGAACCGTGAACATGTAGAATGTCTGCACTCCAACCCCCTCCTCAGAACCAGACAGCTTCTTGAGTGTTTACCATCATAACTGCTATTCCAGACAGATTAGTTTCCAAGACAACAAGATCTGAACCTTGGATTTACAGCGAGGGAGAACTGAGATACATGCATATATCTAGCTCCCTTATCATCTAAATTCAACAGACACAAGAACAGACACAAGCCTGTCAGCCAGTCTTCAGAGAATCGCCCATAGAACCAATTTAACTTCTGGCTGCATTTTTTCTTCTTTTTGCATTGATGGTTTTAAGGCTTTTATGTGTTCTCAGATATATATGTAGGCAAAAAACTGTTGACCAAACATTGCTAGAAAACTAATTTTAAAGAAACATGATTATGCATATCTGTTTACGAGACTCTTTCCAAAACAGTGTAAGTCACCTGACCTTAGCAAAAACAGCCTTGATCTCAGCAAACAGTCAAACTGGTGAGGACTGTGGACAGCCTAGTAACAGACAAGAGAAAAACCCTGGAGGGTTAGTTTCAAACTGTCAAGATATGTAACTGAAGATTATACTAAGAACTGGGTTTATTCAGTGCTCAGGCCTGAGGGGTTCAGAGCCATAAATGAACTACTCTAAACCCCCAAAGTTATCCAACAGAAAACTGCAATCTCAAGACAAGCCACCAGTTTTACACTAGATGTTACTTATGATGCCGAAATTTCCTTTAAGAAGCTATAGTCCTTGACCTCCCATGAAGAAAGGCAACATCAAAATTATCTTAGTGGATAACTTTAGCTTCATGGCTGTCCTTCCCCTAACACACTTAAGGCAAAATTAGGGGGAGTATGTGAGAAGGAAGGGAATTATCCCAGCACAATGCCTGTCTTGTGCTACTTGCTTGCATTGTTTCAGGCTTCAGAGCAAATGAAAAAGCACAAACCTAAAAGGTATCCTCATCTCTTGTTTCAACCCTAGAGGCACAATTTCCTTCAGCTTCCTTCTCTCCCTCAGTGTTGATACCAACTTGCTTGCACTTAGAACATAGCAAGCTTTTCTGGTACAAAGTTGGCGAAAAGGCCACTAGCTTTGTACCACACCAGCTTCTTGGAGTTCTACGCTCAAATAGGGCATTAAGAGCAGAAGCGGAAGGGCAGGCGAGTGATGGCCAGTTCCAGCTTTGCCAGAGGTAGCAGAATCAGTCAGGAAAACAAGGCCGCTGACCAGAGTAATTGGAGAGTCCTTTATTACAGATCAGGCAGATTAAAAAGGCAGACAGTTAGGACTATGTAAACCAGAAGACTGAAACAAAAATGTACCCATTTAACCGTTTCAAAAACCATGTACGGAAAGAAGCTGAAGGAAAACACCCGAGAAGAGGCAGGTGTGCCGCCGTTCCCAGTCTGCGCTGTGCTGGTGGAGCCATTTCTCTTGCTGGTCTCCTGCTAAAGAGGAATGTTGACAGCATGCCATCTCATTCTGCTGGTACTTAATGGGACAGGCTGGCATGGATCAGAGGCACCATCACGACGAACCAGAAGCTGCTGGATGAAAAGTGACTCATGGTCAATGGTGACAGAAATGCCATGCCATGGAATGGCAGGAAGTTGCTGTTTCTGCAGTTACAAGAAAGATAACAGTGGGCCCCACCAAATTCCCACTTGGCTTTGCAGACACCAGGGCTGCTGGACTGACTGATACACGTGAAGGACAACATCTAGGTGTTCATCAGAATTTAGTAAGACCCCACCATTTTCAGTGGCAAGGCATGGTTTCCAGTCCTAAAGCTTCAGCAAGGTCAAATCAGGAGGATTTCCCATCCATCACGTAGTAGCGATACATCAATCCCAAGACTATGGCTCCCAAAACAGGGATCAGCCAGACTGTCCAGAAACTGAGGAAAAAGGCAAGGGGAGGGTAAAAAGTTACATTTATGTTAAATGCACTTAAAACAGGAGAATTCTTTTCTAGAATCTTTTTCTGTCATAGTTCTGTGAGCAAAGTCTTAACAATTCTATCCATTCATTTATAAGGTAAAGGTAAAGGTACCCCTGCCCGTACGGGCCAGTCTTGACAGACTCTAGGGTTGTGCGCCCATCTCACTCAAAGAGGCCAAGGGCCAGCGCTGTCCGAAGACACTTCCGGGTCACGTGGCCAGCGTGACATCGCTGCTCTAGCAAGCCAGAGCTGCACACGGAAACGCCGTTTACCTTCCCGCTAGCAAGCGGTCCCTATTTATCTACTTGCACCCAGGGGTGCTTTCGAACTGCTAGGTTGGCAGGCGCTGGGATCGAACAGCGGGAGCGCACCCCGCCGCGGGGATTCGAACCGCCGACCTTTCGATCGGCAAGCCCTAGGCACTGAGGCTTTAACCCACAGCGCCACCCGCGTCCCTATCCATTCATTTATAGGTACAGATAAAAACCTAAGGCAGTTCATTCCTACCCAATAAGTATGGTTGCTTCAGAACTTTCCACTAGTTTCAGCCTGCATGTGGCTACCAGTTAAATACATTATCATGGCTGAGTAAGGAATCTCATACAACACAGGAGCAGCAAAGATGGCACAAGATTAGGAACTGGCCTCAGTCAAAGGTGGGTAGATTTATCTCATTTACAGATATGTAAAAATAAAATGTTTATAGGACTAATTTAGATGGTCAGTCCACAGATCATAGTATGTAACAACAAAGCCTAGAATGATGCATGATTAAGATGCTGGTGCAGGAGGCTGATCCATACAAATGTTGAAGCGCCATAGATCTATTTAGAAACCAGGCTGACTTAGAGAAAGCTTGTTTGTTTACTCTGTTGGCAGAGCAGAATACCATACCTTGATTCTTTCGAGGGAGACTTGTTTGGAACCTGAGAAGACAAAACAAACACACATTTTGTATACATTTTATAAAACATGCAAGCTGAAATTATAGGTTACGAAATGGTCTGGTTCACATGTCATGGCAACCTATGGGTTATGAATATTTAGCATGGCCTGGCTGGACAAATAAACCACCAGGCTTGACTTAGGGTCCCCCCCCCCACTTTCTAAACAAACCACATGCCTCAGTTTGCATGTAACGCCAAGCCTTCTGGTTTGTTTGTTTCTGTGCTAGCCAGGTTGGAGTAAAGTGGGAGTGATTAAGCAGCCTGCACCAGCTTTCTGCTCATTTACAATATACCATGGTTTGTTGTTTACTGTGACATATGACCAGTCCAATTTGAGCAAAGGTGGGTAATAGCATTGAGATGACCCTGGAAGAGGAAACGAATGGGAGGATTGTTTTTTGGATCTTCATTCTCTGCCCTGGTTCTTCACATATTCATTTACTCTCTCAACATGTTCCATTCTTCCCAACAACTATGTCTGGGCACACATTTAGTTTCTCTTCAGTCCCTCTTCCATGTTCTATAAGCACTTGGGCACTTTTCATACGGAAGCTCTTCAGGCATCCCCAACCTTTGGCCCTCCAGATGTTTTGGACTACAATTCCCATCATCCCTGACCACTGGTCCTGTTAGCTAGGGATCAAGGGAGTTGTAGGCCAAAACATCTGGAGGTCTGAAGGTTGGGGATGCCTGTCTTAGATAATCACTGTTTGCCAGTTGCTGTGTGTTCCTTTGCTTTCTTATTTGCTGCTGTGATCAATAAGGTTCCTCTCCTTGACTACAAGGCTCAATCACCAAGCAGAGACTTCCCATAACAATGGAAGCCATGTGTTGTGCTGCTTTTTTGCCCTTGCTTGTTGGCCTGAATTTTGAGTTCCCCACTGTTCACCATCCAGACATGTCTTAACAGCAACTCTATGTCAAGCACACAGCTTGGTGTCCTTAAGACACATTCCACATACTGGCTTAGCCTCACACCCAGCAGCCACACATGGACTCTTCATTACAAGCACAACACTTGGCCTCAATTCAAAATGAGACATCATGAAAAGCCAGCTTGAGCAATTGCCTCTCCATGCAATGGAGGGAAGTTACAAAAAGGTGCCTTTGCCTTTAAGATGTGAATAGTTCCCTTATTGCAAAGCTGCAAATGCCAAGTGACAGCAGCATCATTGTGAAAAGGGCTGTCTAAAGCAGTGCTGTTCACCGGCCAAATCTCCTAGCCAAGCGTGAAGAGAAGCCAATTGTTAAACATGCACATAACTCCTTAATGAGATTCCATTTAACACTCCCAGCACCAGCGCCAGCCCTAAGCCTTCCTTTGGCACCCATCCCACGTGTCTCCAATCTGTCGCTTGAGCTCTGAGCTGCAATGCTAAAGGGTGCTTGCTGAAATAATATAACTTCTTTGCTTTACCAAGTTCAAGTAGCCTTTCTGTGCACCCAATGCAAACAGCTTGACCACAAAGAGTGGCTGGCATTCTCTCTTGTACCTCGTGTTTTCAGATCTAGGACAGGAGACCTCTTCGCTTCTTGTAGCAAAGATAAGAAACTGGGATGGGGCAAAAAAGCCCAGGGGAGAGGAGAATCTTATCCAACTCCCCTTGGAGGATGCAGGCACAAGCCAAGAGGGATTGTATGGCAAGAAGTGACTATCAAATACTTGTTCTTAATTTATTTATAATTTGTATTCACCTTTAGAAAACCATATGTATTTACAAAGAAAAGTTAAGAAAAAATAAAGAAATTGCAAGTATTACATTAAAAATAATCGTATATGTTATGTCATCTCTAATAAATATTTTGGATCATGTCAAGAATGTGCCTTGTTATACCTATCTTCAATAAACATTGCCCAATTCTGTCTGAACTTATTAAGTTTCTACAGAAACAGAAACAGAACCTTGTTTTTAACTTGTTAAAATTACGGTGGCCTGTGGCAGTGCAAATAAATATACTGACCATGAAAAATGTTGTGAGTCTAAGACACCAAGCACAGAAGCAATTTGCTTGCAGTATTGTACTATGTAGTAGGTTATATGACTGCTGTTTGTTTCTACATGTAAAGGTTATTGAAAAAGGGAAGGCTACAAGAAGACTGGGAGAATCCCCCCCCCCCACACACACACTCAGTATTACAGCATACAGCAACCAACTGTGCTAGCTAGAAATGATGTGGGTTGTAGTCCAAAATATCTAGAGGACATCAGGATGAGGAAGGCTGAAATACAGAATATCAGAGCAGATATCAAAGATGGAAGTACTACTGCCAGAACAAGGAATTTTTACCTGCCTCTAGGAGTTGCCCTACTTCTGTTGATCAAGAGATTGTTCAGTACAGAAATTATGGATAGCTACTTTCAGGGGGACTATATGACAAAGAGTCTTCCCATCATTTCCCCCCTATAAAATAGCCCAACATAAAGTGTAAAAAGAGATGCCCAAGAGAAATCCACTAATCTGCATTCAACCTACAGATTAAGCAATGCTATATTTCAGAAGTAGTGGCAAGAAGACAGTTGCATTTGTGGTGAAAAGCTAAAAACCTGTGGAAAGTTGAGAAGAGATGCTAAGAGACTTAAGGACCAAGAACAGAGCTGAATTCCACAGGCTGAGACATGAAGCTGGAAGGACAATGCAGCAGACCGTCTGAGGTGCCCCTGTAAGTCAGAGAGGTCTGCTTTGGAAACCAAGAAAAGCCTTTCGCAAACAGAAACTTGCCGCACCACCAAAGAAACCCAATCCATGAGCGGGAAGGGTGCTGTTCCAGTAAGGGCAATTTAGAAATAGCCACATTTTTTGGTGGCTACTCATGACAGACAATGACATCAGCAGAGAGAGAGAGACAAGACAAACAGAAGTATTAAGAAGAGATCCAAGTCTATAGCAAGTCAATCCAATCAAAGGCTTTCTGTGAAGAAAGCACTATAGCCCTCAGTATTGAAGGCCCTCTCCAATTGTTGCAATTGTAAAAGCCCCCTTCTCTCTACCCCAATCAGCTCTCTCCCTCCGCTTCACCATATTCCTAGTCTGCCCATTTTGTATGAGCTGATTTCTTGTGGGCCGTTTATCTCTTTTTGTTCCCTTTTCCTCACACCAAGCCACCTCCTGCCATGCCACTATTGGGGGGGGGGGGAGGTAAAGGACCCCTGGATGGTTAAGTCTAGTCAAAGGCAACTATGGGGTGTGGCGCTCATCTTGCTGCACACTAAGAGAGCCACCGTTTTCCACAGACAGCTTTCCAGGTCACATGGCCAGCATGACTAAACGACTTCTGGCGCAACGAGACACCGTGACAAGTGCCAGAGTGCATGGAAATGCTGTTTACCTGCCCACCATAGCAGTACCTATTTATCTATTCACACTGGTGTGCTTTTGAGCATAGCATACTTTCGAGTATAGCATACTTTTGAGTGGGTGGCACTGTGGTCTAAACCACTGAGCCTCTTTAGCTTGCCGATCACAAGGTCAGTGGTTCGAACCTGCTCAAGGGGGTGAGCTCCCGGTGCTCTGTTCCAGCTCCTGCCAATACCACTATCTATGCCTGGATCAAACTCCCACTCTCTATGGCTATGAAGGCCCTTCCTCCATGTCTCCTTACCACTGGAAGAGGCAATGCCTGCATTGGCCCCCAGGTAAAGGGACCATTTCCCTTCTTTAGCCATGATAATTTTATTTATTTTTTAAAAAGGAAAAAGCAGGAGTAAACACTACTAAACCCATTGAGTTTCCCCCTACAGAAGATTTCATTAGCTTTTGAGACTCACACAAGTTGCTTTTGCTGAGTATGCAGAAAACCAACACTGAAGAAGCAGCTAGGGGGGAAGAAGAGGCGGTGAGCAAGCAAAAGCAACCCCTTTGGTTAGGCCTGGCAGAGGAAGAAAAGACACAAAACAGGCTCAAAGGCTTGAGGAGCAGATGGGAGAGGGGTACCTCAAGTTCTGCAGAGGCAAAGGAGACAGAAAACACAGGGGCCATTTAAATATGGCATATATGCAAAGGGCTAGCTCTCATTTGTTGGCTCTGCTACAAAAGGACCATGGTCTCCTATGTAAACAGTCCAGAAAATTATGATGCAAACCATGCCATCAGGATCCTGAAAGGGGGAAACAGGACTCCCTTTCAGGGCATGTAAAGTGTAGGTGGGGGAATCAGTGTAAAGGCAGAGGACCAGAAACGTCATCAGCTTCTTCCTCAGTGTCTAAACCCTTCTTTTAGTAATTGATTCAAGTAAGCCATTAGACACTGCAGAGCAGACAGAAGTCATTTCCAAATAATAGGGTATGCCTGGGCACATTTCTTCAGATGGGCCAACCAGGGCTTTGTTCCAGGGACAGGGCTGAGGCCACCCACACTACTCTATGCCTCTCCTCAGGAAAAAAACCCTCACTTGTCAGAAAGGAGTGACACTTAGACAAGATTTAAGTGGGACTCACTTTTTCTTTCTTTGCAATGTTCCTGCCACAAAAGTTTGCCTGGCATTCTTCTTATGAAAAAAAAGTACAAACATGTTTGCATGCCTGTAGCATTTTGTTTTTTTCCTGTTGTTGTTTTTTGGGGGGGAACCCATACGTAGAAAACCCAGAAACCCAGTAACTGTCATGTTGGCTTGCATCAAACTGCAGTAACCAAACTAGCCACGCTCATCTAGCTAACACACACACACACACACACACACACCACACACATATTTCCTTGTGCACCAGTCACTCTGAAACTTTAAATCTGGGTGGTTCTATAAATGAAACTACTGCAATGTGTTTTTATGTTTGTAGGAAAAACATTGTGAAGACTCTTTTTCTCGCCCAGGTATCATAAATCACAGAAAGGTATTGACTTTACAGCTTCCCGAGACACTAACACAACAGATGAAGGACAGGGAGTGGGTGTTTCCCATATAAAGTCATTTCCAACTCTGGACCAAGAAGCAAGGCAGCAGAGAAGCTACTTAGGGCTTCTGTGAATAACCTGAGGTTGCTCCCTGGTGGCAGAGGGGCACATCTCTGGGCAAAGTGTAGCACAGAATCAAATGCTTAAGTTCTCAGGACAAATTCAACAAGTTGTTGGCTGGGACCTCATTGTCACCCCAAGCCTTTGTTGACACAAGTCAGGGAGCATGACGAGAAAGAGAGGATAATACACAGAATGGGCTTCGAGTTAGGTAGGAGAAATGTTATAATCCTTTCGTCGTAAATGATTGAACTGCTGGGCACCACACAGTGGGACTTGGGCAACCCACAATGGCTGTGTTTACATAGCCAGCGGATGGCTCCCACTGCTCCTCTCCAATCGTGGGAACTGCTCTTCAATGACAGGCTCAGAATTCTCCCAACAACTGCAGCACAGAGTTTGCCAGGTCAGCTCCCGGGTAGACTTGCTGGGAAGGGGCTGCTCAGGTATTCCGATGTGTTCCATACCTGGAGTGCTTTCAGCCCCACCCACTCAACCAGCTACAATTGAAAGCTGTTGTGTGCAGAACAAGGAAATCCTCTCTCCTCCAGCAAAGGTAAACAGTCCTGAAACCCAGGACCTTTAACCCAGAACTTAATATCTTGTGAGGGAAGTAAGAAGAGCCCTGCAGCTACTGCTGGATCAGGCTGAAGGGGGCCCAGCAGACTCTTTCCTACAATGGCCAACCACATGTCCCATCAAGAAGTTCCTAAGGGAGGGCAAGGGAGTTGGTAGCCCAGAGGGACTAAGCACCAGGCCTCAAATCTTCTGCTTCCTTCAGTCATTTAAAAAACTTAACACACACACTGCCCAGAGACACCTACACATATAAATTAGCATATGCACATTTTCATTCCACATCCTTTAAAGACCTAACAACAACCCTAGTAAGACCAACAATCCATTCTTATTCAACTTCCCTGGCAACTTGTACTTTGAGGAATATCACCTCTGAACACAGATAGGCATTGATCTGCCTGTCCTGTGCTACAGACAATTTTATAGTCAAGTTTGAAGGCAGCATGGCACAGAACCACTGCAGAAGGAGAGTTCTTCATTGAACTGAAGCCCCAAGGTAGAAAGAGAGGACGTGAGAGGCAGAACACAAGACCTGCAGCCAGAACACCAGTGGGCTTGGGCTCTCTAGAGGAAAAGGCCCACAGACAGCACCCCCATCCCCAATCTGACCAATTAAGGGCAGAAACCAACCAAACACTCCTAGTGCAGCAGGGCAGCTCTCATTGCAGCACCCTATGTTCAGCTGTTTTACCCCTGCTGAAGTCAAAGTGAGGTGAGCTCTGCTCACCAAGGAGTAGGTGCATTCTACTAACACAACATGCCCATTCTCACTGCACCTTTTCAAGTGCCCCAAAACCTTTTCCATGCTAGAATAAAGGGAGGTAGGGGAGTTCACCAGGATAGTGACTTACCTTGGAGGCATTAGGATTACGGTCACACTGTTGAGAGAAGAAAAGGAAGAGAAAGAAGAGAAAGGATGTTAAGCTCCTGGGAAAAAAATCTTTCTGGCATGCAAGAAAGAGCCCAAGCCACGTGAGGTACCTGGCATCCTTCACTTCTCACTCCCAGAAATGAACTGGGAGCAAAGTTCTAATTTAATAAAACCAGGACATTAGAGCTGCCTTGCTAAACTGGTACTCTCTAGTTGTTTTGGATGACAACTCCCACCAGCCCCAGCTTGCATGGTCATACTATCTACTCCAACACAGTTGTGCTGGCTGGGGCTTATGGGAGTTGTAGTCCAAAACTGGAGGGCAGGAGGTGAGCAAAGGCTGAGTTCAAGTCATTTGAGAGCACATGCTGCTACATTAATCAGCTCCCCCACCCAAGCCCACAACAAGCTCTTTGACAAAAGAGGCAAAGAATAGTTTGTGCCTCACCTTCTCTCTGGCGCTCCACAGCCTGTACCCAAAGGTGGATATTCTTATTAAATAAAAGCTACAAACATTCCCAATTTCTCCCCCATACTAGGACCTCACCGGATGAACCTCTCCTATAAGGTACTGGTCAAGCATCTCTCGGGCATCTATAGAGTGGCCAACATCTTCAAAGTTCTCAGTGGCATCTTTACCAGCTTGTTCAAGCAGAACCTCCTCTCCACCTGGATGCTGCAAAGAACAACAACATAGGAACTATGAAAAAGAAAAGCAGCAAGAAAAACACACCAGCTTCTCTTCCTCAGCATATACGCAACTGACAACCCAAGGCATGTCCCACTGAACTCAGTGGGAATAATATCCAAGTAGACATGCAAAGGATTGCACTCGGTTGAATCCTATACTTATCTACTCAGAAGTAAGTCCTTATGAATTCAGTGGGACTTGCTCTCAGGTAAGTGTAGTTGGATTGCAGCCTTAATGTCCCATCTCCACTATGGGAAGCCTCAAGAATTCCATCCAGTTTCCTTAAACATGCTTGAAAAATTAAGGCCCTGGCCATCCAAGAACCTGGAAGCCTAGTACTGGCAAGCAAGAGGTCCGCGGATTTTACTCCTTCTATCCATGGTCAGGAAATGCATTAATGTTGGTCCCTTAAACACACATCAGGTGCCTGGAGATTTACAGTACTGTATTTGTATTTTAATCATGTGCAGCCTTGAGTATTCTTTGATATAAATGTAAGATAAAATAATAAAAGAAAACAAATGCAATGTTTTTCAGACCACTTAAGACCCATCTGATTTTTTTAAACTGTACCTCTGATATTAACAGCCATTTTTCCACCCAAGGACACCCATCTGCTCTGGTCCAGAACAACTGTGGGAACCACCAGGTTGGTGAAGATTGAGTTAAAGAGTGGGATGGAGGGTTGCCAGGATGAGCAAAGCTAGAATCGCTATGATTACTACGGTGCTTTCTGGTTCCACAGATGCAAGGAATGAGCACATGTTTTACATATAAAAAGTCCCAGGTTTAATCCCTGCTGGCATCTTTGGTTAAAACAAAAACCCTTTACTTGATCCCAACATGGATAGTGGCAGGCCGGAAGAGAGCATTCTCTAGGACAGCCCCATAGCTATTGAATTCCCTCCTCACATAGATGTGTCTGTCTTCATTATACAGCTTTTGTCATTGTTGAAAATGTACCTCTTTATACAGACCTTCAACATCTGATTATCTATCTGTCTGTCTGTCTGTCTGCATTTGTACTCAAACTGATATTTGGTCTTTTATCACTTGTGTGTATGTTTGTCTCCCTGGGCACCCTTAGAAGGAAGATATATAAATTCAATAAATAAATGTTTTAGGGCCCACCCTATACTTCTGATTCAAAGTTGTTTTTAACTATATTTTAAATTGCTGCAGCCCATCCTGGGACCTTATGGTGAAGGGCAGGTAAGAAATCTAAATAATAGCAATAATAGTGGACAGATACTTGCAGCTGGAATAAATAGTGTGAGGCTAGGTGGTCAATTGCCCGATGTGCTAAAAGGAGAAGCTTCCTACACTATCTGCGTTTTACTTCCAATAGTTTGGACTCCTGCTACCTCTCCCTTGGGTCGTAGATGCCACTGACTTTGGCAGAGCAGGAGCCACATACAGCATCTCAGGTCAGAGAGTACAATGCAGTCAAAACATGCCCAGGCACACCTTCAATGTGCTGGAAGGATCCCTGGGGTGGATTTTGCTCCCAGGGTAAAAAAAAAGAAAAAGAAGAAGCCTCCAAGGGCGAGGCAGGGGCCAGAGGTGATGAGAGTAATCTCTGATTGACGTCATCAGCTTCCCCCTTTGGCAGCTCACATTTCTCCCCAGAATGACACAAGAGGTGTGGACACTGAAGGCCTTAGAAATGGACAACAAGCGAAAAGGGCTTGATTTAAGCACCAGCAATTGACTTCTTTCCTTTGTCTTTATGAACTGCAAAGTTAAGGATGGGCATGGAAAGAAGTTAAGCAAAGCTTATTTGAGAATGAATAGTATTCAGCCCTAACTAATCTCTCAGGCATTGAATCTGGTTTCCATACTACCAGAGAGAAGGAGAGAGAAGACAAATACAAAGGTAGCTTTTGAATTAGGCTAGTGTGTGTCATGCTGCCTTAAGTTCTTGGTATCTTCTGGTTTTAAGTTTCTCCTTAAAGAACAGTTTTGGCGTTCCATGTCACTTAGAAAAGCTGGATCAGTAAGACAGATGATCTGATATACAGTCAGTTTGAGAAGCTGAATTCATCCACAGCCAAAAGGCCATTTACAGCCAGAAATTTTTTCTCCAAGTGATCAAGCAGACAGTAGAGAACAGAATGCCAAATCAAGTTGGAAAGTACCCAGCAAAGATGCCCCCAGCCTAGACAAGTATAGGAACCCAAAGCTCTTTGCCGGAGCTAATGCTATTCAGACGTTTGATTTTAAATCTTCCAAAGTCTCATAGCAACTTGCATTTAGAGCAGGAGACATAGTGAGGGCCCAGAATTTGGCACACAAGAGAAGGGGCCCAGAAGCAAGCATTCCTGCGCATCCTCCCTTGAAATACATTATGGGTACCCAGCTGGTGTTCACAGGCAGCTCCTGAGCTACCCAGGAATTCAATTCCTAGCTTTTTGGAGTTCCAGTTCTCCCTCATTCCAATGTGCTTCTATCACATGAAAGTCTATCTAATGTCTCATTCTTTAATATGTAATCTTTTCTGCAACATTACTAAACAGAATTGGATTTATGTAATCCCTGCTGCAGTTGGCAGGCTTCAAGGACTAAATCAGCATCTGGCCCATTGACCGACAAGCTGCTGGAGCCCCAGGAGCAGAACACAATTATCTCTTTGCAAAGAGGCCTCCTCTGCTTTACGCAACAAGCCTGTGGTAGCACTTCAGGCTGAACCACAATCTCACTCATGTATCATGCAGCAAGAAAGCACAAAGAGTTTCAGGTTGAAGAACATTGCAGTACAATTGCTAAAATAGGCAGAAAGATCAATAAGTGGTCCTCCAAGACTACAGCAATTTTCAAGCAGTCCATGGGGGAAGATGTTTGGGAACTACTGAACTAATTAGGAGTCTGAAAGGTACTATCTACAGCTTCAATATAAGACCCACAGAAAGCACTTCTCTTTCCTTGTGAGCTCATCCATCCTTTCGAAACAGTAGAAGAGGCCTTGCTTAAACTCACACAGGCACACAAGTGTAAACACACAGTGGGGTCTTCTCAGTGGTGGCCTCAATCCATTAGACTACATTATCAAAGAGGCCAAAGCATGTAAGTAGCTAGTAATTGGCGTAAAGGCTATTTATATTAGGACAAACCTATGAGGCTCTTTTGCAAATGTACAATGTTTTCATGAAATTTCCTTTTATCTCTGTGATTAGCTATCGATTTTTTAAAAACGAAGCACTAATTACTTTAGTATAGTTTTATGTTGCTTTTATGTAGTGATTATTAACTGCTCTGGATAGGCAATAAAAAGAGGTCTAGAAACTTAAGTGAAATAAACAGTTATTTAGACCACCCACAGTCCTCAGTCTCCAGACTACTCTTTTTGCAGATGGTATTGCAATCTAGATCTGATTCAGATTATGGTGTGGATGTGCATTTACCAGAAGCTTAAGACTTTTTCTTGTCTTGTCTTGTCTTAAGACCCTGTGGACTGCTGGGAAGGGGAAAGAGGAAAGTGATCATGTGTGTCTGTGTGCACACACAATTCCACCCCCAACCCTCTTAATCAGTACTTCTGGGAAGTAAACAGCAACTTCAAAGTCACTGAGTAGCCAGAATTGGGAATTAGCTCATAAGCAGTTGAGGAATTAATCAGACTTAAGACAATATTATATGTTAGATACCAGGCACTGAAATACGGACATTTCCAATACAGTGGCCACTTCCTGCAAAACTTACCTTGCTTTTTAAAATACTGGCATCTATTAGGTATTTTGGAAAATGGTTTGTCTGGTTGCTATGCATTTGGACACCTCTTAAGACACTGTAACCAAATTTTGAAAATGGTTCCTGAGATCAAGGATGCGTCTTTTATCTATGTTTGGGTACAATGGGAAGCCATTAGAAATCAAGATGGCACACTGAACTGGACCTTTCAAAACTGCACTGATGTTTTGATTTCTTAGAATTCCTGAGCAATTCCAGGTACAAGGCTGCTAGCAGTTAATAATTATTTCTATAAGCATTTTAGGGTTCCAAATAGTTGAAAATCCTTTTCATATAAATGTTCACATCAACCCTGTGAGATCCTAAATTCTTAATAGAGGCTGCAACATAAGATATGTTCACACAGAGGGTTAGCTGAATTATGCAAACCCTTAACAAGCATTTGCTGCTATCCTGTCCTCATTTAGAGTCAATAAGCAGTTGTGTGTACCTACAAAGCTGCCAAGTGGTCAACCCACTGGGTCCACCAGCCTAGTACTGTCTGCCTCAAGGGGAGGGGAAACTTGCAGCCTTCTAGATATTTTTGGACTGCCGGTGTGAAATAGTTGGTGTGTTGAACTAGGTCATGGGAAACTAGGGTTCAAATTTGCACTTGGCTATGAAGCTCCCTGGGTGACATTGGGCCATTCACTCAGCCTAACCTACCTCACAGGGGTGTTGTGGGGATTAAATGAGCAGGAGAACCATGTAAGCCACCTTGAGCTCCATGGCGAAAAAAGGGAGATATAAATGCAATAAAGAAGTAAATCAATGAGTTCCTATCATCCCAGGCCACTGGGATAATTAGGTCATTAGGGTTGATGGGAGTTGGGAGCCTGAAAATACTTATAGGGCCTCAGATAATTTCCTGCCCTCCCCTTTATCTAAAGTGACATGCCATGGGTCTCCAAGGCTTTTCCAGGCCTTTCCCCCTCACACTGGCCATCCAACATCTCAGGCAAGAGTGTACCACCCTTTAAACTGGAGATGCTGCGGACTGAATCTGTATGCCTACTACATGCAAAACATTTGTTTTACCCCCATTCCCATGTGGTCCTCCAACTGACTCTGGCTGACTAGATTTACTCTCTGTGTATTGCTACTTTTTATGTATACATTTTTAACATTTTCAAAGGATAACTGAGGAAACTCAGCCCACTGAAGTTGTGGGGAGGGGGTGAACCTGCCCAGAGTCTTAGAAGGAAGACAGGGGACGCTATGGCAAAGCAACGCCTTGTGTCTGTCAGGAGCTGGAAGAAGTTAGCCTGGACTTTATGACGTTGTGTTCTGCCTTTCCCAATCTACAGGCTACTTGCAGTTGAAAGTCCAGGAGGCTGGAAGAGGCTCTGTCGGGGGCCTAGCCATCCCAACCATCACCACCCCGCCATGTTTAGCCTGCAGGCCAGCCTTTTCCAGCCCCCTCACCCCGTCCGGCAGAGGCCAGCTGGGGTCTCCCCTTTCGGCCCCTCCAGGCCTGGTTGGGGCCTTCATGACCTCAGCAAGGCCCCGCATCTCCCTCCTTGCTCCCAGGAAGTCCCTGGGTGGGAATGGATCCACCCACAAGCCCCCGCTCCCGTATAGCGGAAAACAGTCCCCTCCTGAGGGTGGGGGGCCTCATTTGCATAAATTAGCATAGCCACCTCGCTGAGGAAGCGGGTTACGTCATAGACGCGCCCGCTGATGACCAGCCAGGTCTCCTTGTCGGTGTTTCGCTTCGCCACTTCGTCCAGGGTGAAGACGGGCCTCCTTTCGCGCGACGCCGGCGCGTCCCCGCCGCTACCGTGCTCCTTCATCGACCCCATTCAGACTCGCCCGCTTCGACCGAAGGGGATTCTTGGGCTTCCGCGGCCGCCGTACCTTAGGCCCCTCCCACTCACCAGCCAGGTGGAGAGGCGGGGGTGGGATGAGGTGGAGGAGGGCATAGTGCTCAGAGGCCAATCGGAACGACGCGCCGTTGACTTTGTCAGCCAATGAAATAGTCTACTTTCATGAGGCGGCCGACGGGGGTGGGAAAGAAGGCATGTTTTTCTTTTCGTAAATACGTACGACTAGAATGTGCTTCATACGGGACTTTTGAGAGGAATGGCGTCAGCGTAGACAAGGCAGATAGCATATTAATTGGTTTCTTACCTGTATGGAAATGATGGATTGATTGTTTGGGGTGTACGTATGATATCTTCCCACTCTTCAATATAAATTATATACACATACACAAGTCTGAGAAGCTGATACACTAATACAGACTCAAAACAATTAAAAAAATCATAAAAGCATAACCATTTTAACACAGATTGAAAATAATAAAACTTAAAACATATAAAGGTAACTATATATGTCTAGATAGGCTTACCAAAACAAAAAGGCTGTCAACAGGTGTCAAATAGGTAGGAGGATGCCTACCTTATGACAATGGGTATGTGTAAGGACTCTGCTGGCAGGGAGGTTTTCTGGATCCAGGAAGGGGATTGTCAATATTACCTAGGAATGAGAAAATGAGTTACAGTGGTACCTCAGGATGCGAACGAGATCCGTTCCGGAGCCCCATCCGCATCCTGAAGCAAACGTAACAAGCGACGGCATGCCTGCACGTGCGTGGGTCGTGTTTTGCCACTTCTGCGCATGCACATGGCAGAATTTTGAGCGCATGCGCAAGCGTCAAAACCCGGAAGTAACGTGCTCCGTTACTTCCGGGTTGTCGCGGAGTGTAACTCGAACGCGCTCAACCCAAAGCACATTCAACCCAAAGTATGACTGTACATCTTTCACCTCTGCCTTACCTGGGATTTGAAGGGAGCACCAGGAGTCCACGTAAGAGTTTTCAGAAGAACCCTCAGGCTGAAATAATTCTAAAGAGCTTGAAGAGTGCAACATTTGCTATTGCCGATTTCATCAACCAGGTGCCCTCCAGTTGTTTTGGACTACAGCTCCCATCACAGCCAAAGATGTCATCCAAAACACCTAGAAGGTACCAGGTTACCAAAGGCTATGCAACTGAATGTAAGTGTTCTATGTAGATGCCACCTCCACTACATTGGGACACACAACAGACCTTCAAACGTAACTTAGAAAACACTAATCAACAATCATGTCACAAACACATTAGAACAAACCTGTTTCAAAATAATTTCTTGTTGTTTTTAGGACACCCCTCACAGAGCCACAATTCCCAAAAACACTTAACAAACTGGTTTCCAGGATTCTTTGGTGGGAGCCATAACAGTTAAAGTGCTGTGAGAGTACAGTACTTTCAACATATGGTGCGAAAATGACTGTCAGTCCTAAATACATTTATTTATTTTATTTATGTAACAACATTCATATACCAACTGATTGAAAGAAAATCTCTAAGCAGTTTACAAAATTACAGTACTTATATTTACAATATATCTTGCTAATTTAATTGGATTTTCTTTAAGCTCAGTTACAAACCTAGACATGCTTTCTTAGGATCAATACTGACTGAAATAAATGTGACTCACTTGCCAAATATTTTTACACTGTTAATGATTCTTCTGTACATTTACCCTCATACAACACCACAACCATACCCTCTTTTTCCAGTCTTCAGGCTGTGATGCTGGTTTCTTCAGGCTGTCAAAACAGTAGCACCAGCACAACAGGAACTGATCAGCTGGGAGAAACAAAAAGCTGGGAACATGGGGTGGACCCCAGAAACAGCCCTATCAGAACTGAGATGGATTGCAAGTTGGTGGGGGTTGGAATAGGAAGACGGAGGTTGAGGAAGGTGAATTAAATAGAGAAACTAGAACCCTGGACTGAAACAGTTGCTGCATGTCCCAGTTTAATCTATTTTGGGGTTTTTTTAAAAATAAAAATTGAAGGTGTGGGGCAGATATAAATGCTTGAACCTGTATCCTGAGCAGCCTGACAAACTTTTAAAGCAGATACAAGCCAAGGAGTTGTGCATGTCACTGTTTCCCCATGTATACATGGGTCTCTGAGCAGTGAAATGTTTGAACTGAGGACACACATTCATTTGAACCTCACCAACAAAATGCAGCTACATTTCAAAAGCTTTCTGGGCTTTGGCAATTGGTTCAGCTGAATTGAGCAATGATTCACATCACTGCACAAATGGACCTTGGCATATGAGGGCAAGAACGTGATTGATCCAAGTACATGCATCAGCTTTCAGAGTAACATTACACGACTTTGCCAATATGCTGAGTATTTGAGACGTGATCTCTAGTTCTTCACCCGCTCTTATTGACAAGGGAGATGGGTGGGAAAGGGGCCCCACCACATTCAGATACAAAAGTTGTATGAATTATGGGGTGTGTGTTTCTCTTTTTGCCTGATTATCCCCCTATGACAGCCTTGCCTTCCTGTCTTCTGTTTATTCAGTCACGGGAAATATTTTCAGGTTGAGGGGAGTGTGGAAAGCCATCATTTTCACAGGAAATGTGCATTTCTCTTTATTTTCCAGTTAAGCAAGTTAAACCACATGAGCTGGAGGGCAGCCCAACAGCCTCTTCATTTATTTACCATCAAGTTGCAGAGGGTTGGAATGGGCTGAGATAACAACAGGCCAGAGACGCACAGTCACGATGCTTCCATATCTGCACGGTGGCTCCAGCTTATCTGCAGTCATAAAAACAAAAATGTAGGTAGGGTAGTTCTATTCCCTTCATTACAGCAGTTCGCTTATTTGTTGAAAGATGACCTGAGTGTTGTTATCTGGGGCTTCTGGAAAGCCCTCCAAGGGGTGGGGGGAGTGAGGAGGGGATGAATTTGCCCCCTTGTCTTTCAAACCATAGTATGAGATTCTTTGGGGGAGCAACAATATTTCTGTCTAACTCACCAATTCTGTCTTGAATTACTATACAGCGGTACCTCTGGTTACGTACTGAATTCGTTCCGGAGGTCTGTTCTTAACCTGAAACTGTTCTTATCCCGAAGCACCACTTTAGCTAATGGGACCTCCCACTGCCGCCGCCAGATTTCTGTTCTCATGCTGAAGCAAAGTTCTTAACCCGAGGTACTATTTCTGGGTTAGCGGAGTTTGTAACCTGAAGCGTATGTAACCCGAGGTACCACTGTAGTTATAAACATTCACATGGGCTCAGGTATGAGTGCTACATCTTAAAGGCACCAATCCTTCTATTTCAAAACATTTCTGAAAATTAGCTCTTAGATCTTCATGAATATTACTCCTTCTCTGCTGGAAGCCTTCCACACATCCTGTACCTAATATCTGCATTGTTGATACCTACTCTGATGGCTACATAACAGGTGCTCCTTTGAGATCATGGGAGTTTCAGCCCCACCAAGGGCCAGCCATACAAAATGCCTTACCAGTTCCACATTCCTTTCACAAATTCAAGCAGAGTGAAATGTAATTTATGGTTGTCCTACTCAGTCTTGTGCTTTACCACAGATTGGACTTGGATCTTGAAAACTACCCATAGGAATAGGAGACCAGAGCTGTCAAATTAACAAGCCCATCGAGATCATAATTGTTGGGAAATAACTGGGGAATGCTAGTCATTCCTGAAGTCCCATTTGTGTGGGGAACTACAAAGAAAAAACGGCTGACTGCTTAGAATAAAAACAAACAAACATGGGACTTTACGCACTCTGTAGCCAAAACAGCCCCCAGAAGAGTTTAAAACTCAGATCTATGCAGCATTTGCAAAGTGTGGGAAATATAGCTTATTAGACCTTTAAATGTCCAAGTGTTATGTGCTTACAGTTCTCTTCTGCCTCTAGCTTTCTCGGAGTGAATAGACCACAAACTTTAGTAAGTTTAAATGCTTTACTTACAGTAAACACATGTCTCACTCATGCATTGTTCAATACAAAAGCAGAAACAACACAGGCAGCATATTATTGATTACAAAAGGCAAACACTAATCTCAAACATGCGGCCTAAGTCTGGAGTCCAAGTCTCAAACCTCTGCTCAGCTTACATGGTTCAACAGAAGAAGGAAAGGAACAAGAAACAGACAATACTTATTCCCAAATGTGAGGGGGTGTGACCTATCTGTCCCTTCTCTAGTAATTTACAGCTCTGTGGTCTTTAACCCCTTCATTTACTAACTAGCATAGGTATGCATTGTTAGCTTAGACTGCAAACAACTCCCACAATAATTACCCAGTTGAAATGGACAGCGACTTGGCCATAGAAAACATGGAGGTTACCAACTTGGCTCATGTTAGTGGTAACCAAAAATCCAATTGTACTTATAAAACAGATGATAGTAGCAGCTGTAAAAAAACAGACATGAAATCAATAAGCCCCTAAGTAGGATGCAACAGAACAATTTCCCTCAACCAGGCACCCTCCAAATGTTTTTAAGCACAACTTACATCTGTACTAGCTGGGGTGGGTGGGAGCTATAGTACAAGACATCTGGAGGACACCAATTTGTGGAAGGCTAGAACGGAGAATTATGCCTAAATAATTACACCAGCGAGGTCTACCTTATTTGCCATTTTGTCTTTTCCTCTACGTAGATCTGCTAATTAGAGGTAGTTGCTCTTGCTTAAGTCCTTTTACTACCTTCCAGAGTTACACTTTTCTCGTCTGTGGTTTGATGTCTTATGGAGTAGATCAAACCTTTCCTCAAACCAGTTACTGTCCTTGTTCCTGTGGAATACTCTGGCAGAAAGCAGAAACTTCCTCTGACATACCAAATAAATAGTGGCTTATTACTAATAAGAGTGGTTCTGGGGCATGATCCTGCTGGAAATCATTCCATCAGCAGCACCCTATACATGTGCTCAGGACCCTTCAAAGGCAACAAATTTCTGTCATGGATAAGCAGACATAAGGGAGAAGTGGTTGACTGAGCCAGGTAAGGAGAAGAAGAGATGGCAGACTATTTTTCTTTCTGATGATAGCGCTGCTGACCTTTGTCTCTCTGATGTTTACTCCTCAAAAATCTCTCTCTCTCTGATGTTCTTATTCTTTAAGTAAAGATTATTTCCCTCTGCTTGTTAAACCACAGCCATTAAACCAACCACTTTCTACAGCAACCTTAACTATGTTCCTGCCCTTCCCTCTTGTTCACAGTTAAGCATGTGGTCTTATGACAGAGAAGGATCGAAGGAATTTGGCATTTGGGCTGAGGATCATGACCATTGTCAACTTTGTCATACAGAAGAATCCTCTCTGGCTAGACTTTAAGCCCACTTTCTCGTTTCTCCACATGCAAACTCCTCCGTCTTGGCTGTGAGTCCTAGATGTCCTGATCCCTCCCTTGGAGACTTTCCCCCCACCTGGCCTGGGAGGGTGGGCCCCTGACTGACTCTAGCTACAAAAGCTGAAGCTTCACAAAATGTTCGGGGGGGGGCTTGCTCTTGGTTTTTCGTATCTTTATTTTAGATCTTGTTGTGATTTATGTGGACATTGTTCTGTTTGGTTCTGTTCTGTGTATTTTTTTAATGTTTATTGTTCATGACTTTTGTTATGTTGTAATTACATATTCATGTTGTAAACCGCCTTGAGCGTGGTTTGAACTGTGGAAAGGCAGCATACAAATACAATTATGTATCTATATATGCATGTAGCTTACTCTCCCATGTTGCCTTTATGGATGCCAAGAATTGCATAGCTGTTACCCACAGTAGGGCCTAGAAAATGCCCTTGATTCTCTCCAGGCAGGGATAGTTTCATACAGCAGCAGCAGCCACGAGGCACTTGGCACCCAGTCTATGTGCTCACCAGTGTGCCCCTTGTAATTTTCCTTTTGGGAGGGTGGGGTCACTTCCTATGACCCCCTCCCTCCCGCCTGCTTTTACAGTAACTCCTGCAGAAGGCCAGGCACACAAGACCTCAGCAATGTGTGGGTCCTGGGCCTGGAATGTTTTCTTTCATCTCTAATCGCTGCACTGAGGCTCATAAATCATGTAGCCAAGACAACAAGTAAAAACATGACTGTAATTTGTTTCTTCCTGGCCCATTTTTGGCACAGCAAAACCAGAGACTTTCTTGGCTGGGAATGATGATGACACCATAACAGAAGGCGAGTGAGTGGACATCAACCTGGTGACTCTTCCCCCACCTCCCCTGCTTTCTTTTTAGAGGTGCCAGGAGGTAGTAGGATGCTGACAGTTATCTCACTGCTGACCATGCTGGATAAAGAATAACACAATTAGCAACCGGATTGTGTGTGTGTGTGCCACTTCTTTGAGGGAAAGAACGTCATATTCATGTGTGTTTATTGTCACCAAAGGCACCTGATCAGATGGTGGAAACAAAGTTTTCAGATAAACGAATTAATTTTTTAAAATTTTTCCTTTTGGAGATTGGAGGCAAAACAGGCCTGGTGGTGCAAGAAGTTTATGGACTGAAAAAAAATTATGTTTTACATGATTGTCCTTATTTATATCACGTCCGCAGCAATCCTCTGCAGAATTAAGTGGAAGCAAACCTCACTGAACACAGTTATATTGACTTTGAGGCAAACATCCATGGGAATGGGCCACTGTATCCTAATTTCCTGAACCACGGGTGACATGTTCCTGCTCCTAAGTAGTTTAGTGTATGAGTTCAAAACTGTCTCCCATGAATACATAACAATTGATTGACTGTATTGTGATGGGCCACCTCATCCAGAACTGTTTCACGAAGTGGCTCTGGGAAGCTCTCAGATCAGAGCTGACAGAAAGCACCATCCCATGTCTGTCTCAAGCAAGTACACTCAGGCATTGAAAGCTGGCCACCCCATTAGCCTCAAGCAGGCTTCACCACTGGATGCCACCAGATGTTGTGGACATGGCTCTCATAAGCCCCAGCATCATATGGCCATGCTGCCTGGGGTTCATGGGAGCTGAAGTCTGAAACATCTGGAGAGTGACGGGTTGGCAAAGGCTGTCCTAGGGTAAGCAATGGCACCCCTTGAATGGGCTGTGCTGTTGGGCCAGTGCTACACAGTCCCACATAATTCTTCAGTTACTATTAAAAAGAAAAAAAAGATAGAAACTGTTGTTTTTTCTGAGAATGCCACTGCCTTTATGAGAACAGAGTTTCTACACAACTCCTAGTTGGGAGTCCTGGGAAATAAAGGCTTGGGATGTGTGTGACTTACTCATTTCTGACTAGCCTGATAAGACCCAAGATGGACCCCACCACTGTTCTCTTCCTCCTACCCCTTTCCCTCAGTGGCTGTCAAAGAATATGAAGGGGGAGGGAATTCCACAGATCTCTCTTGGGCCTCAGCTGAAACTCCCCATTCCATAGCTCACTGGAAGAAGAATGAGGAAAAACACATACTTATACCAGAGCCTGCCAAATGGAAAATTATAAAACAGTGGGGAGAGGAGCGTGATTGACACACAAATAAATAACACTTAGAATGAGACACATTGTTTAAAAAGAAGGGAAGTTTTCTTTTCGCTCCATTCCTACTGCAGAGGTTATTACAAGCAACAGCTGACATCTTTTCAAAGTTGTTGGATCCAGTATGTCCCATTGAGTTCAATGGGCCTGCTCTTACGGTTGTCTTACGGATCCAGCACCTTATTTGCTGCCAATAGCTACAGCTGCTCTCTCCAACTCTTTTTCTGCATAACGTGAACTGGTGAAAATGTGCCTCCTTTAGCTTAATAGATAGTGGTATAATGGTAAATTCTGTAGTACAAGTGCTCATCTTGACACAGATAAATTTATAAGTGATGAGAATAAGGTGGTGCAATTGGGGCAGAGTGAGGCAGCTGCCTCAGGCAACAGGGTGGGCAAAAAAAGAGGCAAGTGGAGCTCTCGGAGGGTGAGCTTGGTCTGGCAGATGACCATCTTCTGGAGTAGAAACAAGCCTTTTTCACTGTCTTTCTAATTTACACATGGTGGGCAAGCAATTCCATTGGTGGGCATTTAGCCCTCTCGGTACCCCACCCTTCCCCAGTGCCACCTGTATCCCAAAGATTTTATAGCATAAAGGAAGGAAGGCAACACCTCTGCTATCTTTGTTATCTGCAAACAGAACATGCAGCCCCCAGAAAGGGAAATACAACAACCTTTCAAACATTAATTAAAAAGTAATTCCCAACTACAGCATTTGAAGCTTTCATGATTTGCAATTGCACATTTAATTTTTTAAAAAATACACTTTTCCAACAGGACTAGATATGACAATGCTGCAAGCAAGCTATTTCTGGAACTCCGCAAGGCTATGGAAATGCAAAGTTCACATTTAATTTTAAATGGATATTTTGCTTGTGTAGTAAGAGCACAGTTAGGATCTCTTTAAGCGGGTGACAGCAGGTGTTTATTTTAAATGCAGAACAGGTAATTTATTGGTGTTCCACCCATGTGCTCTGTTCCCTGCGGGTATCCGCCCTGGCCAAGGATAGTGTTCATGATTCATGTAATAAAACCAGTTTAACAAACCCGTTCTGGTGCCCAAGGTGAAAGAGTCCTACACGTGAGGTGTTTCACCATGTTTAAATGGCTGTTCCACTTTCATTACAGCCTTTTGGAAGCATAACAATGTGACAACTTTCCCCAAAGACTTTTTGAAAGATCTGTTAGTTGTGCCAAACTAGAGCCTAACAGCAACCTCCAGTATGTGAATAGTCCAGCATCATGTTCTCATGATGAAGAAGGTGGGCATCCCTACCCGCTGGATCCATGATGTGACTTGTATTGTTTTTGATGTTTTAATCTTCTTATTGACTTCATGTAATTTCAAGTCAGTATTTTGCTACACCCTGCTCTGGGATTATTTTAGTGAAGAGCAGAACATTTCGCCATCCGTGAGCTAAGCCCTGAATGTTATAGGAAGCATGTGCCAATAATAATAATAATAATAATAATAATAATAATATTTATTTATTTATTTATTTATTTATTTATTTATTTATTTCTATCTATCTATCTATCTATCTATCTATCTATCTATCTATCCCGCCCATCTGGCTGGGTTTCCCCAGCCACTCTGGGTGGCTTCCAACAAAATATTAAAAATACGTTAAAACATCAGTCAAATAATAATAATAATGCCTGTTTTGTAGCAATACACTCTGCCCAAGCAGGTCTCTACGACCAGACTAGATTCAAGCGGGGGGAAACCATCCATGATGCCGTTCATCTGTTGGCCAGAGCCAAGGCTAAACGGGTTAACCCTCAAGCCTTTGCTGGATTGCCAAGAGAGTAACCATCATCACCCGCTTCCTAGTCCTGCTCTTCAGCACCCTCTTGTGGGATATGTACACACAGCAGCTTAAAGTGGATTCAGTGCATCCACACATTGTCCTCATCCAAATGGCAGCCTGAATCCTACCCACAGCTGCTTTAATTTGGATTTCCCCAATATACAGATAACGCAGCAAAGGATATAAAGAAAATTTCATAAGGGGGGGAAAAGGCCAACATTGTGTGGACGAGTATTTTTATTATAAAAAAAAACCTAGTGATGTTTTTTCTGGATGCCCTCTATTAATACCCTCTGTTACTAAGTCCTGTACTTTCATTGGCAAACTGCCTCCATGGGCCTGAGGCAACACACTCACTTTTTTAAAAAACCACTGTTTTGTGCAAGTGTGGTATATCAGAAAACTCGTATCTCAGAAATTAAAACAAATTGCCCAGTTCACAACGGGCCTCAGTTTTCCAGAACTCAGGGAAGATGGAGAATAACTAATGAAGAGAAAGGAACAGCAACAGGTTGATTTCGGTAGACAACCTGTTTATTGAACGTTCTTCCTGATTTGTTTGTGGGAGGTTGTATGATACCTTGTCAAGCATTTTTTTAATACCACACTCTCCAGGGCATTGCCCCAGCGCTTTCCTTACTGCAAACATCCCTTTTTATTTGGAAGCAGCTTTCTTGTGTAAGAGGGCCCAATCCACTTCAACTGCACCACCTCAATTTGCCGGGAATGTATTGAAGTCCACGCCCAAAACAGTAACAGCCTGGAGACAGATAATTAATAAAAAATAATTTTATTATTTACACCCTTCCCATCTTGAACCATTAATGGTGTTTGTACTCAATTCTTTCCTTCTACTCTTGTCTCTGGTTGACCAGGTTTGCCAGGTTTTTGAAAGGGGGGGGGTGGAGGGAATAAAAACTTTGTTTACTAAAAGCAAGGTGAGCACAGTCAAAAAAATTTACCTGCCTCCAGCTCCAGCCTGTTGTTGTCACCGGTCCTGTTGTTTTGCAAACCACACTTCCCCAGCCAGATGCATTCCTAGCCTCCCCTTCCTGCAAATGTGAGACTGGGGAGCCAATGCGAGAGCAATAAACCTGGGAGTGAGGAGGAGGAGGAGAACATGGCAGCACAGTGAGAGAAGCAGGAGCAATTGGCATCAGATCAACCTCAGAACATTTTGGAGGGCATTATTTTATACTAATCGATAGGAACACATACTTTTGAGGGTAACTTTAATTATTTAACAAAACCCACATGCCACTTGATTGTAATAAAATATCTAAGTGGTTAATTAAAATTAAGCACTTAGTGGTTAACTAGTGGTTAACTTAGTGGTTAATTAACTAAGTGGTTAATTAAAGTCAAACAATAGGAGACTGTTAAAAACAGGAATTAAAAACATTCAAAAGATAATGTTCCTGTGTGCTGGTGGAGATCTTGAATTTCACTCAGATTTCTACAGCAGAACTGCTGCTATCTAACCACTGTGATCAAAGAAGCGCATTCAATATATGAGGCTGAAAGCAGGGGTTTCTCCCCAGAAAGGCTGCTGTGTGTTTGGACTATATTTTTAAAGGGAAACAACATGCAATAATGCAAAACAGCCTGGGACCCCAAGGTCACATTTGACACACATCAACCCTCTCTCAGCTGGTGCCCTGAAGATGCTTTGGACTACAACTCCCATCAGTTCTAGTATCACAAGGTTGTGCCAGCTGGGGACTAGGTGAGTGGTAGTCCAAAGGGTACCGGCTTGGGCAAGGCTGGTATGCATAATTTTAAAGAGAGAATAAAGTAGAGAAGCTTTCTCTGGTGATGGTGTCCACACTCTGTTTAAGATGGCAAAAAAATAATGTCAAATTTCACTGGAACCTATTTCCAAAAAGATTGCAGATGCGATCTATTCCTATGTGCCCTCCCCACCACAATCTCGGCGCACAAGCTTTGTCATCCTCCTCTTCCTCCTAGAGTCAAATTTCCCTGCTCAGTGTTTGTGGAAGCTGCCCAGCTGCCCCCTTGATTTCCATGGGCAAACAGAGACACCGGGAGGGCTTGGCCTCTTCCTTCTCCTGTGTTTCATGTGGGCTTCTAGCCAGAGGAGCAAGCAGATCCCCGCTGGGACCATCTTGCCTATCCTGCCAGGTTGAGATGGCACTGAGGCGACAGACAGCTCCCGGCTTAGCCCTGCTGCTCTGGGCCCTGTGCAGGACTGCTGTGCCTGTCACCACGCCTGAGGCTGTGCTAAGGGAGCACCAAGGACATTGCTACCAGCTTGCTCAGGAAAGACTGGCTTTTGAGGATGCCCAGGCTGCCTGCGGCCGATGGGGAGGGCACTTGGCACAGGTCCCTTGGGAGGTGACAGGGACGTGGGGTGCTCTGAGAAGGAGGAGGGGGCAGCTGAGAGGGCCCTCTGGAGGCTGGTGGGTCTCCAAGGGCCCAACCAAGCCTGCGGTGGCAGGTAAGTCAGTCCTGTGGGGGCACCAGAGAGGGCTGGGCAGAGGCGGGAAGTTGTTTCTACTCCAGAGGGTGGAGGGTGCATCCTGGTTTCTATCACAAAGGCCAGGTCCCTTTACACAGCTGACTTGGCTGTGCTTAAAGGCTGGGATTTGGGGAGCCACATTGAGGGGCAGGGTGTGGAGGTGGGGGGCACTGTGCTGCAGAGAGCTGGCTCTTTTGCTTGTAGTGTAGAATTCTGCTTATTTTCATCTGCTCTGTCAAGGGCATACCACCCCGCTCTGCCTACTGTGGTCAGATCTTACAAGAGGGCAAGGCCCTCACCTTGCCCTGCCCAGCTTGCCACCATGCCCATGGCGTCCTCTTGTGTCTTTGCCCAGGAGCCCAGCCTCATCTGCATGGGGCTCACCAGCCCCCCACTTGCACCTTCCTCTCCAACCTGGGCCTGCTGCAGGAGGCTACCGGGCCCACGTGCCGCCAGAGGCATCCTTTCGTCTGCGAATTTGGTGAGAGGCCAGCTGGGCTGCCAGGGTGGGATTGTGACACCCCCACCCCACCCCACCTCTGAGGACAGAGATTGCTCCTCCTGACCCAGGAGGGGCTCCCTTTCAGGATGGTCTTTTTTGCAGGTCCTGTGGAGGGAGTTGAATGCCCAGTCAAAGCGGCCAGGAGTGCCAACAGCTCCAGGCCTTGGCAAAAACAGAAGGCTCAGCTGGTAGGTGATGGTGGCCAGTTCTCTTCCCTCCAAGTCCAAAGCAAATAGGCTTTCCCTCCTGCTGCCTGAAACCAAACTCCAGCAGATGCACCAAGGCAGAGGATGGGGGGGGGGCAATAAAAACAGCCTGTCTGCCACCTCTTAGCCACCCTCCAGACAATTCCTTTGGGCATGATTCCTGGGCAAGCTCCTAACAGGGAACCCTTTGCCCTGCCCCTTCCAAGAAAGCCTATTGGGTGACATATCCTACCTGGCACAGTGGCACTGCGCTGTCCCACTCTTTTTTCTCTGTCTGCCACCAGGATCTGACCTCCATGGGGCGGAGGCCACAAAGGCTCATGCGGCGGCATCTGGGTGATAAGCAGAAGTACCCAGGTGATGTGGGGATTTATTGATTTCTGAAATAATGCATTGAAGAGTAGGTCACCTGCAATTATAAGCAATTGTGAGAGGCTGATCATCTTGGGTCATTCTGCTTATTTTAACAAACCCTTTAAATGCCCTAAAATAATATTTGTGGGGCTGAAAGGGGTATTTTATCTTATTTCTCATAGACCATCTTTTCCAAAAGATTGTAGATGTCAGCACAACCAAAAGATATGCTTTCAATCTGCCTGTACAGAATTACAACTCCAACATTTACCAATGGTATTTGTTTAAGCTGTGCCCAAGGGGCAAGGCACCCGTGATTAACTGTTTTTAACAAGTTTTATTTCAGATAAACTTTTATTGCCATGTTCTACCTCTTCCACGGAAAGAGCCTGAAGCAATGCTCAGGATGAAAATAAGCAACTGTAATAATGTAAAAGCGGGAATATAACTAGTAGCCAGTGGTTCCCTTATCATGAGGCTGATCCTTTTGCCGGTCAGGGCAGTGGTTTTCCCCTGAAAGGAAGCAGCTTGTTGTTGAGACAGCCTCACCGCAAAGAGTTTGTGTTTATGGAGGCCAAAATGCCTGTTTCTGTGTAGGGGGACCCTGAGGGGAGAAAAGACTCTTGCTCATACTTCTCCTCTTGCCTCCAGAGACATCAGCAATCAGGGAGGCCTTGCAGGATGTTGTTCCCAGGACCTGGCAGCAGGTAAAAGAGACCCACTGGGAGGGAGTATCTGGGGAGGGGACCCCCTTCAGCCCAGCCCCATTGAGGCCCACAGCAGAGCCACCAACCTTCCTCTGGCTCAAGACAGCCAACCTCTCTTCTGGTGGTTAGCACAGGCCTTATGTAGGCCGGGAATCTCTTACTCAGTGGTCTGCCTTTGCCTGCCAGCATTTGAGCCCAAACTCCTGATTCTGCCTGCAGGAGCTGCTCCAGCGACTGACACTGCCGGTGAACAATGGTGCCTGGAGTGCCTCTGAGCTGGTATGATTGGGCCCATGGGGAGGGCGGGTGCCCCAGAAGGGACTGAGCCCCAACTCCAAAGGCTGTGTAGCTCCCATGGGGAACCTGAACAAAGAGTCAGGCCAAGTCCTGAGAGGCTCTTTCCGCCAAGAGAGGTGATGGGGAACATTTTACGGAAGGAGTCAAGGGAGCCCCATTAGTGCTGAGGGACTTGGGCAATGCATGGGCATGGAGGAACATTAACATCATGTGCCTTTGCATGCCAGGAAGAGGAGGTGGGGTTTCTTCAGGCTGTCAGTGAGGACCTGCTGAAAAGGAGGCCTCCAGCCTCCCCACACTGGCACCTCCTCAACCTCCTGGCAGTCCATGGCACCAGCCGGCTCCTGCAAGTCATTCTGGGCCCCTGCTCACCCAACGTCAACATCCAGGTGAGGATATGCCACACTCCCGGGTGCCCTGATGGGGAGGGACAGGCCGGTGCATGGGTCCCTTCATCCCATATTGCCCCATCTTGGATGGAGATTGAGTCCCCAGTAACTGCCCACTTCTCCCTCCAGCAGCATGAGGCCCTGACTGGCACCCTGATGCAGATCCTTCACAAGCTGGAGCAAACTCTTCAGGAACTGGAGGGCAGCAGTGATGCCATCACCATGGAGACGCCTCTCATCAGCATCTATACACACAGGTAAGCTACCAGGCTTGCAGCCACTGGGCGATGGGGAAGGTAGGAAGCTTGACTGGCCCGGGAAGGGAAGGGAGAAAGATCTTGGCAGGAAGTGTCCAAGAGAAAAGGCCATGAGGTATCCATCTGCTCTTCCCTTATCATGGCAGCTGGCTCACATTTGCCTGGCTGTCATGCAGATTGGCAGCTCTCCTGGGGCATCCTGGTCCCAGGCACCATCTGCTGTGCCCTGGCTCTAACCCTAACTCTCTTTGTCTCCCTTGCTCAGGGTTAACTCTTCTAGGCTGGGCAATATGGTGTTCTCCTTCCCTGGCAACCCAGGGGCAGCCAGAGTCATTTTGCCAGAGCAGTCTGCGCTGGGCGCCGTCATGCCACAGAATATCCCAGTGGATGTGCAGGTCAGAGGGAGCAGGAATGTGTGGCTGGCCCTCTCCTTTGGACTGGGCACAGGGGCCTTCCCTTTCCATGAAACGGAAACTTTCCTCTGCCAACTGCTGCTACCCCAGGAGGAGGAGGAAGGCAGAGAGCACCCAGGCAAGGAGTCCCTTGCTGTTCTGTGGATTGCATGGGGGCCCAGCACTCAGAAGTGACTTGGCTCCTTCAGATCAGCTTGATGATGCACCCAGAGGCATCTTCCCTCCCTCCCTCCCTCTTCTGGAACCTCATGCTTCTGGGTTGGACTCCAAACATTTCATGATACCCCCCTTGCCAACACCCCTGCAACCAATGCCCCTGACTTGGCCCTACTCAATCTACCTACCCAGTGCTTCCAACAGCAAGCAGCCATGTTTCCAAAAATGGAGAGCAGAGCGTGAGGAGGTGGAGAGGAGCGCCCAGACATCCTGCCAGTGTGGCCATGCGGCCAAGCAGGCATGGTTGGTGGGGCAGGCCCCCTCAGCAGTGGCGCTGCCCTTTCTTCTTCTCTCCCTCTCTCTTTAGATGGTGAGCTTCCTGGGCAGCCCCTTTCCCCCGAGCTCTGAGCAAGGGGTCACAGGAGCTGTAGCTGAACTGAACCTCCTTTCTGAGGGCAGCCAGATCAGCGTTAGCAACCTGAGCACCCCTGTCCAGGTATGTCCTGCCTAGAGACTTTGGGCTGAGTGGAGCCTTCCTCCCTGTAAGGGGGTGGGCTATTGAGCATCTCCAGAGGGCAAGGATAGCCCTCCAGGATCATTTCTCATGGCAGGATCTCATGGTGTGGAGATCAGCTGGATTAGCCACCAGGTAGGCCAGCCGCTTAGCCTGGGAGAGCCTACAGTACAGGGTCTGGTCTCTCTGTCATCCTTCCCTCTCTCCCGCCACAGCTCACCTCCATCAGTCAGGCTGCCTCTGCTCAGGGTGAGAGCCTGAGGCAGCTGCTCATCTCACTGTGGTGGTGCAGTAGCAGCCAGTGACATCCTGCTCTCTTTTCCCACCCCAGATTTTCCTGCCCCGGGTTGTGCCTTCAGCCCCTGCCGAGCCAGATGCCCTCCTCTCTCTGGGGGAGGCCCTCCTTCTGACTGCAAACGTGACATGGACAGGGGGATCCCTGATGATCCACGCTCACCTGGAACCTGTGGGGCCTCTGGAGCTCTTCCTGCAGCCGAGCGAACAGCTCTGGGAGCCCATTGAGCCCAACGTCGGCCTGGGTATAGCAAGGGGACAGAAGAGCTGGCTTCTGCTTCCACTTTCGACCTGGGGAGGGTGAGGACCTCTTCCTAAAATGGTTTCCCTTTTGTGTCCCCCCCCCCGCCCCCATCTCCTGCAGATGGCTACACTTGGCTAGTGAAGGAGGAAGTTCTTCGTGACCTGAGAGGAGCCCTTCAGTTCCTGGTGGTGCCACTGAACCTCTCTGCTAGCCAGGGTCCTGCCACCTTACATGTCAGCACCTATGGGATCCAGTGCGTCTCCCGGCACCTGCCTGATGCCCAGTGGCAAGAGGCAGGCTGCAAGGTGAGTCTTGGCGTTCAAGAAACAAAGGGAATCTGGGTACCTTGCGCCCCCTACTGCCGGAGGCAGGGAAGAATCAGAATCTGGTCCTTAAAAACACTTCTATCCCATTTCAAGACCAGACTGCCTGCTTCTTTATTTAAAGCATCTGGATCTCTGTTTTGTGAGAAATATCCAAGGTGATCTGCTGCCCAGAAGCGCCCTTAATCCCCACCCTGTTTGCAGGTAGGAGAGAGCAGCAGCCTGGCGGAAGGCCACTGCCTCTGCACCCACCTCTCCTTCTTTGGCAGCAGCTTCTGGGTGGTGCCAGTCCAGCTGGATGTGGTGCGCACAGCAGAGTACTTTAGCCAGGTGAACAAGAACCCAGTTCTGGTCGTGGTCCTGGGAGTCGTCTATGCCCTCTACTTGGTGGGGGTGGCCTGGGCCCGCTGGTTGGATACACGCCCCCTGCACCAGGTAAGTTGCTGGGGGGTGAGAGGGCCAGAGGTAAGGGGGGGGGGTCTGGCAGCAAGCAGCACAAACTCACAGGCCCTTGGCAGCTCTCAGGTGGTGATGCTCCCAGAAGGGCAGGTCATGCAGCAACAGCCGCCATTTGGAGACTGAACCCTTGGAGGGTCTCCAGCTGCTCTCCCACGTCATGTGGAGAGGAAAGGACTCTGATCTCCTCACCCTCCACCCCAAAAGAGTGTGGCTGGCTAGGGACGGGGAAGGCTTCCTATTTGCTACAAATGGTCATGACTGCATTGTGCTCTCTATAAACATACAGCTGAGTGAGATGCAGCTAACTCTGTTCTGTCTAATGATTCCATGTGGATTTAAGGTTTGCATATCTTTTTGCCAGCAAAAGAGATCCCCTTATTCTGGTCTTCACTGGGGCCAAGTGGGAAGGACAACTGTATGTATGGGGCTTCAGCACTCTCTGCTCTCCTGCGCTGCTCCGTGGCAGAGCATGACCCTAGAAACGCCACCCCTCACACCCGTTCTCCCTCTCCCAGGCAGGGCCAGCCCTCCTGTCCGATGATGATCCCTGTGCCCAGTACGGCTACCTGCTCCAGATCTGCCTGCATGGCCAGCAGAAGGCCCCCGGAGGCAGCCCCTGTGTGAGTGGTCTGCCCTGAGTGATGGAGGGGGTGGGGTGCCTGGTCTTTGCCCCAGAGCTCACCCAGCCCTGTCATCTCCAGCAGGTCTGCATCTGCCTGCAGGGATCGTCTGGTGTCAGCAAGCCTCGGCGCCTGCCCCTGGAAGCCAGCCTCTTCCTCCTACGGGAGCCATACCCACTGGGAGAGCTCCAGAGTATTTGGTTGTGGCAGGAGCCCCACTCCGCCCCACAGCTGCCCTGGTCAGTCTGCCGAGAAGTAGGGTGGGTGGGTGACATCCCACTTGGAGACATTGTGCTGGCATGCGGACACTGCCCACCTCCCATGGGGTGCCAGCCTGCCTCTGCTGGACATGCCACAATTCTCCCTCTCTCTGAATGGGGCAGAGGTGGTTATTGTGTCAGGGTGACCATCCTCAGGCATCCGAGAGGAGGCGGGGCTGGGGGGGGGTCAGCACACCTGGCACTTATCCAGCAGGGAGGCCTCTTGCCTCTGCCTGGCAGGACTTTCTTCCAAGTGGGGCACTAGGAGCACCAGCCTCCTGCCTGGCACTCACTACCCATCCCCTTCCCTCAGGCAAAGCGCCCACATCACAGTGCGAGACCTGCAGCAAAGTAGGAGGTTCCATTTCTCTTGCCAGCCGTGGCACGTCCCAGCAGCAGGGGCCCCACACAGCACCGCCCAGCATTTCCTAGCAGCTCCACAGCACCAGCTAACAGCATTCTGGTAGGCTTACCAAGAGACGGGGGAGTCTGTTTGGGTGTCCTCAGCCCCCACCTGCCCACTGTGCATGAACTTAGCAGGGATCTCCGAACCGCCTCCTCCCAGGCAGAGCTGGAGACTCCATCTGTCTTCCTCCTCTGGCTCTCCCATAGCCTGGCCTTGGGTCCTGCTCCCACCCATCTATCTACCACTCTCTCTGCAGGCCCATCTTCCGGCAAAGGACTCTGAGCGGTCTTCGGGAGGAGCACACAGTGCTGACAGTGCTGCTGACCCGGACAGGCCACGGGCGGCCCGTCACGCGGGTCCAGGGCCTCTCCTGCGGCTTCTGCCTCCTCCTCTGCTCTGCACTTGTCAGCCTCATGTTCTGGGAGGTGCCCCATGATTCACCCGAGCTCCTGAATGTTGGTAAGGGTTGTGCCACACGGGATATCTCCCAAGGGCCACTGGCATGGAAAAGGGGGCTGTGCAACTCCTCTGCTCCAACTTCTGCCAGTGGAGGAAAGTCCCTCCTGCCACAACTGGAGGGACAAACGCAGTCATACCCTTTGGGCCGGCAGGAGGGACGTTCATGTATTAGGACTTCAGAAGAGCCTGGGTGCAGCTGGATCAGGCCAACTGCAGGTGGGATCTTCTCACACAATGGCCACCCGATGCCTCCTGGGAAGCCCTGATCCCCCACCCCCTGAATCTAGAGGTATCCTGCCTCTGATTGTGCAGGTAGCAGTTGGTGCCTCCTTCCAGCTTCCTTGGGGCACGAAGAGTAGTGACTGGTAGGTCCACTTGCAGGCACTTTCCCCCCCTGTTGATACACAGGCAGCTGCTTCTCCCTCTCCTGGAAGGACATCATGATCAGTGTGGAGAGTGCCTTGATTACCTTCCCCGTCAACTTGCTCCTTGTATTCATCTTCCGCCACGCTGAACCACGCAAGAGCCATGCAAAGCCCGGCCTGGCAACGGCTGTGCCCAGCGCCCCTGCCAGCCCAACAACCCTGGACACTGTGCATGAGGTAGGGACAAGAGCTCTCCAGGACCCAGGACATTTCCCCCATTGTGCCTCCCCTTGGAATAAGGTCAAGGCTGAGCTGGCAGTGGACAACAACCCCCACCCGATCCCCAGCTACCTCTCCCCCAAGCCCGCCAGGATCCTTCTTGCACCAGTGAACTTGGTCCCAGGGAGACGTTTTTGCATTTGCAGATACAACAAGCACTGGCTTGCCAGAGATTTTTCTCTGTGGCACTTATGGGGTGGCTTTTAATAGGTAGGAGAGGATATGTTAATGGTAATTTATCCCTCCAGGTGCCCACATTTGTGGGTTGAACATACAAGGTGATCAGCTTATCGCTTCGTTAAAAACACAGGGCTGAGCAGAGTTCAAAGTCTCATCAGCAGAAAAATAGAAAGCATAGGAAAAGGCTGTGAAGCATTCATTAAATTCAGTCCAGCCACAAAGCAAGCTGGTTGCCCCTTAACAAATAACCAGACAGACTGAGAAGTAAGTTTAAAATATGTTTACTTACTCATAGTCATGCAATTGTTCTCAGCAGCAACAGCAGTAAAATACATGCAGGCAAAATACTTATATTTACAGTATGAACAGCTTGAGGCATGTGGCCAATGCCGGAGTGATAGGATATATGTCTGCTCCATTGCTGGTTGAAGAGAAAAGAGAGAGGGAAGGAACAGGAAATACCTTGAGTCTTCATTCCCAAGAGAGGAGGGGAAATGACCCCACACAGAACCATCTCTACCAATTACATTTCTATGGATTGAGTCTGTCTTTCAATAATGTGACCCTATGGTCTTAACCCCTTCACATGCTAGCTCACAAAAATATGCATTGTTAGATTTGGCTGCAAATCTCCCACAGCACTTCTCCCATCTGCTACATCTTCTTGTGCCCAGCTTTGCCCACCTTACCCTCAGCCTGTTGGGTGCATTTGTGCCCCAGTCGCCTGCCACTCTCCCATCTACCCATGCTTGTCTTTCCCTCCCTAGAGCCTGCGCGGGGCAGTGGAGACGCTGAGCAAAGCCAGCAAGCAGAGCCAACAGCTGCTACATCCCGACATGGACCTTGAGGAGCTTCTGCAGTGGCTGGCTCGTTTTATCCACCCTGATCCTGGAGAGGAAGAGGAGGCAGCAGGTGAGAGCCCAGCCATGCCTGCCTGCCTTGGGCAGCCCTGCTAGACTCCCAGAGGATGGTGACGCTGTGGCTTCTGCTTGCAGGGAGGGAGCCCAAGATCTCCAGTGTGGCACCCAGCCCTGATGCGCTGCACCAGACCTACTGCAACCGCTACCTCCTCCTGAAGCTGCGGCACATTTCCCGTCTCCTGGGGGAGCTGGAACCAGGAGTCTCGACAGCCAAGCACCCTCCGGCTCTGCAGCAGCGTGTGGAGGAGATGGCCAGGCGTCTTGAGCTAGCAAGCCCCATCCGGTCTCGCTCCATGTAGGTAGCTCAAACAGGCTCCATGAGCAGGCAGGGAAGCCTACCCTGCAGAGCCTCCTCCTCATGCCTTCCTCTTGTTCCTCCACAGCCGAAGGTGGCACTTGCCCTGGTGGGGCGCCTGGGTGGGGTGGGCCCTGCTAGTCTCCCTCAGCGCAGTGGCCACCTTCTTCTCCTTGCTCTATGGCTTCCACTATGGCAAGGAGAGCACCGAACGCTGGCTCATCTCCACTGCCATCTCCATGGGCCAGGCTCTCTTCGTCCTGCAGCCTCTCAAGGTACTTCCCAGCCAGGCTGAGCAAACCCAGCATTCCTGGGGGGGTCTTCTCACGGGAGGTCGGGTTGCCAGACCTCTTAAGTCTGATCTGAAGTCTTCAGGTTTGCCTAGTACCCTCCAGGTGGCAGGTGAAGGGCTTGAATCGCTAGATGGGTGAGAGTTCCAGTGGTGTGTGTGTGTGTGCACAGAAGACTGTGTATAGAGCGTGCACACTTTGGACCAGCAGGAGCTGGATGCAAATTATAGCATAGACACTCTGGGGGACTACCTCCACTCTTCTCCTAATTAACCTCTGTCTCTAGGACCCTTGTGACTATACCAGGGTCTGTGCCCCTGACGCCACCAGGGGCAGCCCCTAGGTTTGGGCCCTGAAATCTCAGGGTCTGTGATATTCCTCAACTGGCAACGCATAGGGGAGGGGACATCTCAGCAGTAGCAGAAATCACGGTGCACATACTTCTTCCTCATCTCAAGTATGTGTCTGCCGCCTGCCTGCCTGCCTGCCTGCCTGCCTGCCTGGGACAGGTGTCTGGCATTGGAGCACTGCAAACACCCACTGCATCTCCTCTCTTCTTCCCATGAATTTCAAGAGGGTGGGGGAGAAATTAACCAAAACACCCTCACACATACACCAGTTTGTTGTGGTGTTTTGGCACAAAGTGAGGGGCTTGGCTCATCTGGAGAAAGGGAAGCCTACAGATGCTCCCTCTGTTTTATGGATGGGGGGGGGGGGCAAAATGGCTGCGGATCCTGCCCATCCCTCTTCTCCCATGAAACCCACTGCAGGTGATAAGCTTTGCCATCTTCTGTGCCCTGATACTGAAGAAAGCAGAGGATGAAGATGAGGCAGCCCTGGACCTCGAAGACCGGTAAAGGGAGGAAGGAGGCTTGCAGAAGTTGAAAGGCAGGATGAATTGAAGGAGGGAAAGGGAAAGGGGTTTCCCCAGAGAGGGTTGGGGCCTGGACTGCCTCCAAGTAGAGAAGGGCAAAGGTGGCACTGAGAATGCCCTGCACCCACTGCAGAAAACAAACTCAAGTTCAAAAAATTCCTTTCACGACAGTGGCCAGGCAAGAGGAAGGGTTTTCAGTACTACGTCTGTTCCCTCTTCCACCTCCCGTAAGGGAAGGTTATGCAGACAGAGAGAAGAATCACGCCTCTCCACTTTGGATTGGCATGACTAGGAGCCCACCTGAACCATTCCTCTGCTGCTTTGAGTGGCCCGGCAAGGCATGCAGGCTTGGTGGAGGAATCCAGTTGCTGGTGTGGGCACCTCTGGTTGCCAAGAGCAGGTAGCCCAGGGCCCGCTCTGGGAGACTCAGAGGATGCAGAGTGGCTACACTAGGCATCTCCTGGGCTTGCTAAACAGGAAGGAAACTCATTGAACTGAAGCCCCTGCACGGGCAGGACTGGGACTGTCCCCTGTGGAAGGGGAGAAGATTGGGGAGGGACTAAAAGGTAGTGACTGGCATGTGCACAGTGGGGTGGAGAGGAGTCACCACCCAGTGGCAGAGCAGCTGCTTTGCAGGCCCCCTGCCTTCCTAACTCTTGACACTCCCCATTAAAAAGATCTCGAGTAGTCTCTCTTTGCTCGTGGCCTTGAAACACCACTGCCAGTCAGACTAGAGCAGACATATTAGGTTACCCGTAATTTAACCATCCTAAGGGACACTGCAGCTCCAGGACTGGGGCCAAGGGAGTAGAAAATATGCTGGGAAGCAGTCCTAGGGCCCCATCCTGACCCACGTCTTCGACCTCTGTGATTGCAGGCTGTGCTCTTTCCAGTGATGGGAGGACAACTTTCTTCGAGGCCACCTTGGCTTTTGCCACGCCATGTGCCCAAGACCTCCAATCAGCCTCTCCAACATGATGTCACCCACACCTGTACAAAGGCCAGGACCATCTCTCTGGAGGAACGGGAGGGCACAGCATGGGAGGGGGACAGCGAAGTCCCATTCTGTAACCTGCCAATGGAGCCAACCCTGAACTCACCGAGTGTTGAAAGAGTTGGGATGCAACTCAGCTTGCTGAGGGTTTGCATGAGGTTAAAGTGGATAGAGAAGGGAACCTCCAAGATTGTCTAACTGCCCTTTGATCTCTCTGATGACCTTTCCTTTACTATTAGACTGATATTCTTAGGGTTCCTGACAGTGACCAAACTTCCTGCTTCCCCCTCTTCCTTCTGAAGCTGAAGGAGAGGACATATATGGATGTATCTCTGCCGAGAGTAAAGAGCAAGCATGACTCCCTTGTAGCTTTAAGATAAATTAGCTAAAACTAGAAACTCTTTTCTATCCAAGTATATATTTCTTATAATAAATGGAGCTTTATTATATTCCAATTTTAAGTACTCTGTGTGTGATTGCAATGAAGGCAAGCCTCCTCTCCCCAGTAAGAAGTCCATGTGTGCTGTGTGCTATCTTGCAAAGTGATTCAGCACTAGGCGCAGCCCACACCGAATAAATGGCAGGCTACAGTTCAGTGGTGTCCGTGGAAGCTCTCTTTCACTCTCTGATGACTTCATGATTGGCTTCTCAGGGGCCCAGGCCCAGATCCAGACACCCATTCCCACTTCAAACGCCATGGTGGCCCCCTGGCAGTGACATGCAGTAAATTGTAAAACCTCATGTGGCTGGCTGGAGACTCGCCAGCACTTGTCCAGAAGAATCAGAACTGTAGTGTTGGAAGGGACTGTGAGGGTCATCTACTCCTACCTCCTGAGGAATCCCACTAGCACAACCTCCCTGGAAGGAGGGTCCCTTCGCCTCCGTTTAGAAACCTCTAATGAAGGGGAGTCTGCCACCTTCCTGTCTGCCCCACTCCCCAACCCCTTGAAATCCCATTTCTTGTCACCCAAACTGCTTGGTTATCATACTGTTCTTTGGAGCAAGAGGAATGGGATGTGCCACCTGGGCTCTCAACATTTGCCTGCCAGCGTGCCTTTTATGCAGCAGACAATGCAGTTGCTCCTCCTTTCTTCCTTGCAGGGGTGCAGACAATGGCACCCTCTTCTTTGCAAACAAGAGGGCCCATCTCCAGCTGGAGCGCCAGGTGCTGCACCTGTTCAGCCTCTGGGTGTGGCGCTGCTCTGCTCCTCTTTTCAGCAGCTCCCCCACCTGCTTTCTCAGCTCGTGGGCTGAGCGTGCACGGTGGGGGGGGGGGGAGGGCGGCGGTTTAGACTATTAAAGGGTGGCCCCGGGCCAGCTTGCTCCAAAGAGGGAGCGGCATGGGGCTCCCTATAGGGATGTGGCTCTGGCTCTGGGCCGCACAGGTCTCTTCGGAGGAATCGGAGCCCGCCTGCCTGCCCGTGGCAGGAGAGGACTGCTATCGGCTGCTCCGGTGGCCACAACCCGCCTTGGGTGCAGTGATTTTGTGCAGACGATTCCACGGCCGGCTCCTCCACACGTGGAACCAGCAGATCCAGGACGCCCTGCGCGACCGCCTGGACGACAGCAGCAAAACCTGGATCGGGGCTGCAGCAAAGGCGCTCCCAGAAGTGCGCCACCCTGGCGAAGGTGAGAGCGGAGCGGGGGCGCAGAGGCCCAACAGCAGCACCACAGAAGAGGGGCAGCAGCAGCCAATTCCAGTATACTCTCCCGGGATGTGTGTTATTCCCCACTCAGCATCTCTGACTCGCCCAGACGCCAAACCCCTCAGGGCAAGACCGCCACCCTCCCTACACAAGGTGGGACCACCGTCTCCTCGTGGGGATCGAGGCGGGGCAGCCAAGCTTCTCACTTCAAGGGCCCAGCCAGGCCCTGCAGACCCTTCCCTCCGTCGAGGGACCCCGCCCACCAGCGTTTCAAGGACACTCAGGGTGGCAACCCTCCTCCCATGCCAAGCCCCGCTGCTGATGGCTCAGCTCTGCAGTCTGTGACAGGCAGTCAAGGAGTGGGGAGGGTTAAAAATAAGAATAATGCAAGGCTGTCCGAGGGTTTGCTACCAGGCACTCACCCTATGCAAAGGCTCCCCTTAAACCACTTGCCACCACTGGGAGACTCTAGACACTGGAGAGGGAGCGGAGCCCTACAGGGCAGCCTCAGCCGGAAAGCCTTATCCTAAGAAAATCCCTCAAAGGCAAACAACTGGCGGGCTGGTGCTGAGTGTGGGGTGGCGGGGAAGAGGGATAACCGTGTCTGACGGCGGCGCCTACTCTCCGCAGACCACTGCAAAGTCCTCGTCCGGAATGGGGACCACTTCTATACCAGGAGGGAGGAGTGTGACCAGAAGTACTTTTTCATCTGCCAGTCTGGTGCGTGAGTCTGCCCACCCCCCGGGGTGGGAGTTCGCGGCCTCCAGCTTCAAAGAGCGAGAAGGACCTCGTGGCTGAGCCGAGGATGAGACTCTCTGGAAGCACGCCTCTGGAAGCACCCCCCACGAAGCACGCCCTTCAGAGGTGGCTGCAACCCCGGAGGCAGGGCCAGGGCCAGGCTCTCCCGAGGCGGCTGGGCTGGGCCGTCGCAGGTCCTAGAACCATCCCTGACGCCCCGGAAGCGCCGCTTCCATGAATCCTCCCGAGCTCAACCCCTTCTGCTCTCTGTCCGCTACAGGCCCCCCGAGGACGCCCCGAGAGACTTCCACGCCCTGGGTGGTAAGTTCCCGCCAAAGCAGGTGCCTGCGCAGCCGTCGAACAGGAACGGGAGAAGGCTCTCTAGGCCGCCGTCGCTGCGCAGCGCCCCCTGGGCTGACTGCAGCGCACTACCGAGCAGCCGGCCCTGGTGACTCTCTCTCCCTGTCTCCCAGAGAACGACCTGCCAACATTTGACGTGCGGCCCGACGGAGGCGACTCCCATTCTCACCGAAGAGCCGACGGCGACTGCTCCTCTGAGCGCCCAGCCCTCCGCCGCGACTCCTCCGCCGCCCAGTCCTCCTCCAAGAAGCAGCACAGTTCGCCAGCCGACCACCGCTGACATCCAGTCATTCCTTGGGACCAGGCCAGAACTCGGCACTCCCCGCCATCCGCCGAGCAGCCCCAAGTCGGCATCCAGCACCTGGCCAGCCGGCAACAGCAGCCAGACTCACCCCAACTCTCGGCCCTTAGCCCCAGAGCCCAGCACTCAGCCGCTGCCCACCAGCAAAACCACCTCGGGGGGTACCAAAAGCCACGAGTCCAACACCAGCCCGGACTCCTTCACCTTCAGCCCTAGAGACTTCCCCCCTGAGGACCAGGGGAAGGTAGGGAGACATCTGGACTGGCACCTGCCCCCACCCTGGTAGCACCTTGTCCAGACAGGCTCTCCTCTCTCTCCGTCCCATACCCCACACCCTGCTCCGGAGATGCCAGGAGGTGGGGTGGTGTGTGCGTTGCAGGATTCTTCCTTTGCACCTGGAAAAAGCAACGCTGAGGTGCAGATCAAAGATGAGTGTGACTCGTATGTGATTTCCCAGGGATTCAAAGTCACTTAATGAGTGATTTCCAGACTGGTTTTGCCTACAGCAGAAAGGGGGGCAAGTGGCTCTGGGGAGGTGTGGGGGGATGTGTGGCTCCCTCCTGCCTAACTGCCTTTTCAGATCTTCCCCCTATAGGGTAGAGGAGCCTTCCTAGAATTATAGATTTAGCGATAAGCTCTACTTGCAGGCTCACTGACAGCGTAATAGGGCAACCAGGCCCCCTTCTCCCCCAGCCCCTCTCACTCAGGGTCTGTCCCACAGGCCCTAGAGAAGGTGCTGCACCAGTTCAGCCAGGCTGTGGAGACCCCAGACCACCCTATGGCACTGGAGCAGGCAGCCCGGATGCTGGAGAATTTGACAAATTTCCATGCTCTGCTCTCAGACGATGCCCAGGTACTGGCATGTGGCAGGGAGGGAGGGAGGGTGGGTGGGTGGCACCCCTGATCTAAGGGTCTGTCCCCTGTGGCCTATTCTCCCAGTCCTTGGTTGAACCAGGCTCTACCCAGGCTATGTACAGAGGCAAGCCTGCCCCTTGGCACAGCCAGCCTCGCCCTTGCATCCCCAAATCAGCCCCGCCAGATGACCAGCCCTGCCTTGTTCCTACAGGCCTCTGCCAGCCAGGCACTCCTCTCCCTGAGCTCTCAGCTACTGAGGGACCACCCTGCCAGCAATGCCTCCTGCCTAGACCTCACATCACAGGCTCTTTTCCAGGCCCTCAGCAACCTCCTCCAAGCCTCAGGCAGCCAGACACCCAGCTTCGGCCCACAACAGGTGGGGGAGAAAGAGGACCTGCAGGGGTCGGGTGGAGGAGGCTATTCTGACCTGCTCCTTCCTCCTTCACTCTTTCCCAGGCCAGCAGAAGGATGGGGTTGCCAGCTCAGGCCTGCTGCATGGCTGGGTCTCATTCTGAAGGCACCCCCTTTTGTCCAGGCCTTCCCATTGCTCTGAGCCCATGGGAAGGGAGCTGAGCTTCCCGGCTCCCCACCCTGGCTCTGCCCAGCTCTTGACCACACCTGGCCTTTCTGCAGCAGGAACGAACAGTCCTGGAAACAGCATTGGAAGCCCTTCCTCTGATCCAGATGGGGCTCCTGTTGGGAAGCTCCACCATGGAGGAATCCACAGTAACTGTGGTGTCTCCTGTGCTCAGCACCACCCTCAGCAGGTACCAGTCTCCTCTCTCCTAGGCACTGAAGAAGGGGGGGGGGCTTGCTCAGGGCAGCTGGGGAACTGAATGAATTGTTTGGTTGCCAATTACCTATTGGAATCCTTTTGGTACGCAGAGTAAGACATTGTTCAGAGAATGCATTTTGGTTAGGGGACAGACTTTTATGAGTTACAATCTCACACACAGGGATGTTTGTAGTTAAGATAAATAATAAAGGAGTCTATTACATTATTTTTAAAATTATTACTACATTTATAACCCACTTTTTCTCCAAAAAGCTCAGGATAGCTCACATTCTCCTTTTTTCCATCTTATTCTCATAACAACCCTGCGAGGTAGGTTGGGGCTGAGAGATAGTGACTGGCCCAAAGTCACCCATTGGGTTTCATGGCTGAGAGGGGATTTGAACCCTGGTCTCCCACGTCCATGTCTCACACTCTAACCACATAGTTGGATAGAAAAGTTCTAGCCTAACAAGTCTAGCCTAACAAGTCTGTACTAGAGCATGGTAGCCATGCTGGCTCCTGTCTTATCTGAGAGGATAATTCTTCTTGGAGAGAGAAATGTGAGAAGGAGCAGGAAGTTGTGAAACAGAGTGCAGCCTGAGAATATCAAAAGAGAAAGAGAGGTGAGCTGAAGAGGTTAATGACACAAAGGTAGTCTGGGAATCTGGAGGTCTCGAACTCTGTTCTATCTGTCCTAACCTACGCAAGACCCCTCTTCTGAAAATGGAGTTGCACTCAAACTTTCAACAGTAACCCCTCTCCCCACTCCCTACCAGGTGTGACAAAGCCTCCCTGCCCCATGCCTCCTTCCACCTGCTTCAGCCAAGGGGCCTGAACGTAACCTTCCCATCCAGCTCTGCTCTGGAGCCAGTTCTGAGCCAGCACCCTCAAGTACAAGTCCAGGTAAGGTGGTAGTGGCTTGCTGTCCGCTGGGTCCTTGTAGGGGGACATAGTGCAGGGCTGGCAGGGCGTGGAGGTGGGGCAGAGGGCACCCCCACAGCTTGCTCTTGCTCTCATCTTCACTCTAGGTGGCCTCCTTTGCATTCAATCCTTTCCGGCACCTGGATGGGAAGCCGATCAAAAGGATGGCAAGTATCGCTCTCATGGCCAGCGAAGAGTCCATCGGTGTCCACAATCTTGCAGAGGAAATAGAGGTGAGAATGGATACTGTACTGGAAAGTTCTCTCATCAGGGGGACTCTTCTCTCAGCACCCAAGTGGCATGGAGAAGCAGCGCTGTCCAAGGTCCAGCTCTGGATCAGAGATAAGCACTTTGTGCTGTATGGCCTGATGGGAGACAATATGTGCTCAAGGACCAGTGGGGGGACGGACGGACTGCAGGGCTGACCATAGGCATTCTGTCTACTTCCAGATTGGGCTCAGTGCTGAGGCTAGTGCTGAGGCCCCTCACACTCACTTGACTGGCAACGTCAGGAACTTTGACATTGTGGTAAACATCACATCAGTAGAGGATGCCTTGCTAGTATCGGTGGAATCCAGCACAGTGGTCCAGATCACCTTGCACCTGGGCCTCCAACCTGAGCCCAACAAGAACAGCAGCCTCCTCAACACCACCCTGCCCAGCAGTGGATGGCAAGAGGGTGAGGACTTGTTAGAAGGAAGCTAGAGGGCAGGTGCTGCTTTGGGACTTCCTATTGGAGCACCTGACTGACCTCTAGGAGAATAGTGCTGGACTAGAATGGCCATTGGCCTGATGCAGCAGGTTCTTCTTATGCTCGTACATACAACACAATGCTGCATGTATCCCCTTAAAAGTAAGTCTCATTGGAGTTCAGTGAAGTAACTCTCAGGTAAGTGGGCATAGCTTTGAGGTGTTAACTTCACCGGCTGTTCTGGGTTTCAGCCATAAGACATGACCTGTATGGCAGACTTCCTCAAGCTCGACCCTCCAGATGTTTTGAGACTACAATTCCCATCATCCCTGACCACTGGTCCTGCTAGCTAGGGATCATGGGAGTTGTAGGCCAAAAACATCTGGAGGGCTGAGTTTAAGGAAGCCTGCTATATGGGAACAATTTACCTCTATAAATAGGGAAAGTTGCAAAAGTATACAGATTGAATCAGCTGTGTTTCAATTATTTAATTGCCCATTAAATTCATTTAATTGCAAATTAACATGGTGTAGTGGTCAGATTTGCACTGTGGGAAACATCCACGGGAAATTTGATTTAAATCGCTTAGTTAAATCAGCCCGTTTCTTCATGTACATAATTGACCAAACCACTTTGATTTAAATCTGTGCACCTGGGAGTAGGCACAGAGGGAGGGGCTTGAGGAGGTGGGGCCAGGCAGGACTGTGTCCCCAGTGGGGGAAGGTGTGGGTGAGGTCAGTGGGTGTGGTCCCTCTCTGCTCTCTTTGACTCACTGCTCTTGCTTCAGAGGGTACCTACACATGGGTGATTCCTCCAGAGGAGCTGCAGCATCATGGCCTGGGCACCTACTACATCTCTGCAGAGGTGGCTCCCCTCTCTCAGGGCCCCTGGAACCTCTCCATTCACACCATCATCTCTGGATGCTACTACTGGTCCAGCCAGCATCAGGCCTGGAGAAGTGATGGATGCCGGGTATGCAGTAGGGTCAACCAGGCCAGAGGGCTGCAGGGCAGGCAAGCAAACCTTTGCTTCCATGCTGGGAGAAAAAAAACGTAGGGCGGAATGTCATGGGGAACCAAATGGAGCAGAACTATTGGGACCTCATCCTCCTGTGTTGGTTTCTAATGCATCAGTGCTTCCCTCCCAGGTGGGCTCCCAAAGCACCCTCCACAGCACCCAGTGCTTGTGCAACCACCTCACCTTCTTTGGGTGCGTCGCCTTGGTCCTGCCACACCTGATTGACCTTCACAACACTGCAAAGCTCCTGAGCACCGTGGGCCAGAACCCTTCTGGGCTGGCCTTGCTAAGCAGCTTGTTGCTGGGCTATGGAGCTGCCCTCGTTTGGGCTCGATGGAGACAGAGAACGGATGTTAAGAAGGTGAGGGGAAAGGGCAAGCAAAAGATTTATGATGGTGGTTTGGGGTTATTAGCATTTGCAGGCCAGAGACACCCACCCCCCATCTGCCCTCATTCAGGCCCTTCTTGTCTGATGTGCTGAAATGAGGAACAATGAAAGTTTTTCATTGGAAATGCAAACGGGTCATGAGAGAAGACATTTTACACCGTCTTTTTAGGGTATGAGATATTTATCCAGCAAACAGCTGAGAGCCAGACACCCTGGAAAAGCCGACTTGCTGAAGTGGGGCTTGGCCATTTCTAGGACCACCCACCCCATGTGTGTCTCTCCCCCCTCCAGGTGAAGGTCACAATCCTAGCAGATAATGAGGCCACCGCCTGCTTCCCTTACCTGGTGCAAGTCTTCACAGGCTACCGCCGAGGGGCTGGGACCTCTGCTAAGGTAGGGGAGGGTCTTACTTCCCTGCAGGCCCACTTTGTATTGTTGATGGTACAAGTGCTGCCCATCAAGTTCCATGACCTTGGGCACCTGCCCACAGAATCTGGGCCGAGTCTGGCAGATCTCTCCCTATCGGGGAGTGGGTGTGTGGGGTGCAGGCTTCTGTGTGACTGGCTGCATGCAAAAGCCTGTCTTTGATGACATCCTTCATGTGCTCCCTGCTTGGGCAAGGAACTGAGGAAAGGAAGCAATCCATGAACCCCACCCAGCATCCGCCCTCTTTTCCCTTTCCTTGATTGACCCCTTCTCCCTCCTTGGCTTGAGGTTATCCTGACCCTCTATGGGGCAGAGGGCCGGAGTGAGCCACACCTGCTACAGCACCCCCAGGGGCCCTCCTTTGAGCGAGGTGGGCGGGATGCCTTCCTCCTTGCCACTCAGAAGTCCCTGGGCAACCTCCACGCCATCCGCCTCTGGCACGACAACACTGGGCCCAACCCCAGCTGGTAAGTCCATGGCCCAGAGAGGGCTGAGGGTGGGGGCCAAGAGGGTGGGGTTAGAGCGAACCAGACAGCAACTGGGATGCCAGGCAAGGAGGAGGTTGGAAGCACACGACTGGCGTGGGAGAGTCCGTTGGCAGCACCAGACCTTATCAGATGCTAGTAGGTGAAGGGACACTGCAGCTGGCATACCTAGTCCTCCCATGCCATGGGGTTGTGCTGCCAGGGCCTGGACACATGCAGAATTCCCAGGTCCTCAAAGATACCTCCTTTCGAGCCTATGCTGAAGAAATTCACAAGATCCCTGTCCAACTGTAGCAAAACTAGCATCAGGTCAGTTGGACATTCCAGGGGGACGATGGAACTGTGGCATGGCTTGTCCCACCCAAGGTTCATGCTCACCATGTTAAAGGCCAGCTTTGGCTCCAGAGGCCACATTGTCATGTCAAATAATGCATATGACCCACCTTTGGTCTGAACCCCCAAACATAAAGGATACATCAGGGAGGGAATACGCTTCCATCTCCAGTCTTTTCCCAAAGCTACTGGGCAAAGAATGCTTTATGTATAGGTTAACTTGGAGCAAAGCTTTCCTTGTGCTTGAAGGAAGCCACATGCAGCTCTCTGCTTTGGCAAGGTAATGAGGGCAGAAGGAAAAGATCCCCACTGCTTCCCTTTAACCTGCAGCTCTTGAGTGATGGGGGAGTGGGGGCAGATCCCTTGGCTGCAGCTAATGGGCACCACATGACTGCTTGGCAGTGCCACCCATGTGTGGGCAAACGACTGAAAGGCCTGAGCCTCCTGCAGGTTTGTGAGGCGGCTGGTTGTCTGTGACCTGTCTGCCAAGAAGAAGTGGCATTTCCTGTGTGACTCTTGGCTGGCAGCTGACCTGGATGACGGCCATGTGGATAAAGTCTTTGCTGCTGCCTCCGAGAGGGATCTCCTGTCCTTCAGGTAAATATGAGCCCCACCCACCCACCTCCTGCCAGTTTGTGGCATCTCTGGAATGTGTTTTTGCCCTTGGGGTTTTTCTGCCCCTGATCTACCCAACAGGTACCTTGCCTTTGACTGAATTATGCTAAGAACACCTGTGTGAAAAAGCAATATGCAGACATCAAAAAATAAAAGTCGGAACGGCAGGCTTTGTCCCAGAATCTGCTTGGAATGACGAATCTCAGACCCAGTGAAGAAAGTTCCTTTGACTATACACAGAGAGGGCCTTTCTCTCCCACCCATCTGGGAGTTGGGTCTTCCTTCCAGGTCAGAGAGTATGATGCAGCTTCCAGCTCCTCTCCATTCAGAAATTATGTGCAGCAGGAAAGGACCCTGCTCCTGGCCCTTGACCCTCTCTGGCTCAGCCCCCACCAAATACATCCCTTATCCCACTTCACCAGGTACCAGTTCTGGTCAGGGCTGGTGGACAAATTGACGCAGGAGCACCTGTGGCTGTCGGTGGTGACCTGCTCGCCCTGGAGCCCCTTCACCCGTGTCCAGAGGCTCTCCTGCTGCCTGGCCCTCCTCTGCTGCACCTTCCTCATCAACATCATGTTCTGGAGAAAAGAGGCAGGGTCCAGAAGCCCTGAGGCTGGTGAGTCGGCTGCCAGCTGGAGACTAGCATAGCCAGTGCCTTTCCTTGTCCCCTGCCCCAACATGATGCAGGTGGGCGCTGGGCTGGGGGCAGGTGAGTGGGTGGGGTAGGGAAGAGGCTGGCTTCCCACCACTTGCCGTGGCTCACAGCCCCCAAGGCAGAGCCCTGAAGGGTCCTGTATTTTTGCTCCTGTCCCCATGCTCCACCTTCCATGCATAGGGCTTGTGTGTCTCTAAGTAGCAATGAGGATTCTAAGCTTCACAATGGAGCTGGGAGTCCCCCTCTGCACCCCGCCCAGCATTTTTGGCATCAAAACTGCCTCAGCCACAGCAGTGATCCTTTCAGCCACCCCCTCCTCCTGACTGAAGGTCTCTGTCTGCCCCTCCTCTGCCCAGTGTGGTGTAGTGGTTAAGAGCGGTAGTCTCGTAATCTGGGGAACCGGGTTCGCGTCACCGCTCCTCCACATGCAGCTGCTGGGTGACCTTGGGCCAGTCACACTTCTCTGAAGTCTCTCAGCCCCACTCACCTCACAGAGTGTTTGTTGTGGGGGAGGAAGGGAAAGGAGAATGTTAGCCGCTTTGAGACTCCTTAAAGGGAGTGAAAGGCGGGATATCAAATCCAAACTCCTCCTCCTCCTCCTCCTCCCCCCCCTCGCTCCCGAGACAGGGCCTTTTATGGTGACTTGGCACGAGCTGCTGGTGAGTGTGGAAACAGCCATCTTCCTAATGCCAGTGAGCCTACTGATCAGCCACATCTTCCAGCTGGTCCAGCCCCCAGCCCCAAAGCCTCCGGCTACCAGCCCTGAACTCCTGCAGACTGTGATGCCTCCCAAGCAGGTGATGCCCATCACACGAGTCAAGCAGGTGAGACCCCCTCCTGACAAGTCCCTCCAGTCAGCAAGAGGTCCTGAGCGGTCAGTCTCCCAGCACCAGCCTCTGCCCTGATGGGTGCTTGGCACTCTTGCCCTGCTCTCTCCATTGCAGGAGCTGGAGGAGACCCTGGGCTTCCTCTACAAGAACAGCCTCTGCCAGTGCAGAGCCATGGACAAGTTCCCTGGGACTTCTGAGCAAGTACCAGAGCTTGTGTCTGCTCTGTGTGACCTCATTGAGTCCTACCTCCAGCACCAGAAGGACCTGGAAGGTCCCCCTCAGGGTAAGAGTAGCTTGTCTTGGCAACGGATGCGAACACCACTCCCTTCCTCTCAGACAGAGAGTGTGCCACCCTTCCTCATGCTCTGTGCACCAGTTTGTACCTTTGGGGGGCTGAGCAACCCTTGACTCAATTGGAAAGAGGGGGGGGAATTAAGGCTCTGTAGGGTGAGAGTGATGCCTCTTTGTACTTGTTTCCAGAGAGGCGCTTCAACCTCCACAGCTACCTGAGCCATGTGCTGAATGACTTGGGGACTCAGCTCCGCAGCCTGGATTTGTGCAGCTTTCCTAACCCCTATGACCATCTGCATGCAGTGGACCAACTACGGAGAGTCCAGCAGCACCTAGAGCAGCAGCAGGCCCAGCCCTGGCCCAGCCCTGAGGGGCCTGGCAGGTAGCCCCCATCTGGAAGCTCCCCTCATCTATCTCTTCCCCACTCTCCTGGCCCCATTTCCGGGTAACATTATGCAGAGATTGCTCCAAACCCAAAATAGTACTTGGGGAACAAGTTCCTCATTTGTAAGCTGCTGTGTGGCATCTACTGTACACACCCTACATATGTATACAAAGAAACACACCTAGCTAAGGCCAAAGTTCCTTCCATGAAATAGCTTGCAGGAAGAAACTAACCAGATGTCTTCACACTCCAGGGAATGCCTTCAGGGGCTGGGCGAGGAGGCAGGTCCTAGTTGCAGGAGATAGAAGCTGCCCCCCCCCCCAGGACTCACCAGTGAGGATGGGGGTCGCATATGCAGCAGAGTGCTCAAATGTCACCCAGAAACAGAGTGAGGCAACAGTCCAAGGTCACCACCGCAGTCGAGTTCAGGCAAGGTACAATGCAGCAAGGCAGGGCGATGAGAATCAGGAAATAAGGCACCAGAGACCTGTATTATTTCCTGCAACTAGAAGGCTCACTAGGGAGGCTTTATATGATACTCTTGTCTCCTAAACTACACTCATCCACAGCCACTGACTGCTTCCTCGCAAGCAGACTGCTGCCTCTGATTCCAGAGACTGGCAGGGGGAGCTGTTCCACCCCCTGTTCTGACAGTTCCAGGAGTTTTTCATCAGGTACTAACCTGGAGGGCCCCTGGATCTATAGGGTATCTGGTTCATCTTCAGAGGACTCTGTGTCTGGTCCCGTGTCACACTCAGACCCAAAGCCAGCCAGTTTTCCCAGCCCACCCAATAATGGTCTTTTTCTTAACTGCCTATTGCTTTTTCTGCTTGGTCTGTGGGACATTTGCCCTCCCCACTGCACAGTTCCCTCCCTCCACTGGTGTTCCCAAAAGCTGAGGTGCCATTTATTCTCCTGTCTCTGTGTCTCAGGCCCACCGGGCCCAGGAGCGAGCTCAGCAGTTTCCCACTTGAAGACCCTGAGAAGGAGAGGCCGCCGTTCTCCCACTGTCTCCCCGGGAGATTCAGCTTCGCCTGCTGGCTCACAGTGGGGAGCACCAGCTTGGTTTCGGCCTTCTTCACAGTGCTCTACAGCCTAGAAATGAGCAGGGACGAAGCTGGGCACTGGGCCATCAACATCCTGCTCTCAGTGCTACAGAACATCTTTGTAATGCAGCCCCTGAAGGTAACTTGGTCCTACCTGGGGTGCAGTTAACCTCTCCCCACACCCTTGCCAGAGCCAGCATCTCCCCTCTTCTCCCTGCCTCTACAAATGTCTTTGGTGTTCTGTGATTCTGCAGCAACCCAGCAAGGTCAGAGGTCTGCAAGGATCCTCAGACCCCACATAAGTCCAGACTGGGTTTAATGCTTGTCCATCTCTCCCCCAATCTGCACCAGTAATGTGTGTAATGTTACTAACCATTCCATTTGTGGTGGGGCCTCTCTTGCATATTCTGCTAAGAGGGGCCCCAGACACCTGCCCTGTGGGGCCCCCCAATGGCAACCCTGTTCTCTCTCCTTCCCAGGCGTTGGCTCTGACCTTCCTCTTCTCACTGCTGCACAAGAGGGAGTTGTGGAAGGACAAGGGGCAGGAGCAGCAGCTCTGGTGGGCCCTGGGCCTCGTCACAGGTAATTCAAGCTCTCCAAACCCCCCTCCCCGCGCTTCCATCTGCAGTGCTCGATAGGGCATCTGCCTGAGCGGCCTCTGACCAAAGGGGGCCTTTTTCCTCTTGCTTGGGACTTTCCTCTCCCTCTAGCAAGGGGCCTACAACTGGAAGCTTATGGGCGGAAAGACTGGGCAGACCCAGCTTACAGACCCCCTGCCCTCCAGCCAATGGTGCGGCCAAAGGAACGAGCCTTGAAAGACAAGAAGTTGTACTCCTTGATCAGAGAGATTGCAGGTGAGACCAGGCTCGAAGGCCAGCAAGGGCGTGGATGGGTTGTGCAACACTTCCTGCTCCCTCCCCGCACCAAGCAGGGGTCAAATATGCTCAGCATGCACACTCCTAAGCATCAGTGGTTAAGGAAGCAAGCAAGACAGAGAATGATACCGAGGCCAAGGCCAGAATGGTGGGAGCGGCACTCGCCTCTAGGAACATAGGAAGAAACTGCCACATACCATGTCAGAACATTGGGCTTACCTTTCATTTTCATCAAAAAATTGCTTTGCACAGGTAACTACCATAGAGTTATCAAAATTTTCAAAAGTAGGGGGCTTGGCTTTTGAAAAATAGGGGGTCCTCAGTACTGTAATTAGCTAATTGGGAACCACTGCTATAAACCACAATGTATACATAACTCAGTGGGTGCAGAATCTGCTCAGGACAAATCTTCAGATGTAATTTGCAACCTTTAAACCACCAGCAGGGAACACCATACCGGGGCGGCATAGAGAGCGGGGTGCGGTCCGCCCCATATGTCATCTCTGAAGGGGTGACAAAATGGCGCATGCGGGAGGGTGGCACTTACCGTGGGGCCTGGCCTGCAGCACGCCCAAGCCAGGCGTCTTCTGAGACTGAGGTGGTGGCTTGGGGCCCTGTGCTGCCCGAAATGGCAGCGTGGGGGGGCTTGCGTCCACCAGGCGGACTCAATGGACAGATCACTACGCTGCCGCCCCCCTGCTCCCGCCGCTCCAGGTGCCGGAGCAGCTAGCTACGCCCGGTCATACCTGCAGCGGGCGGGTTGCTTAGACCTGGAAGGGGTTATAATTTGGCCTGTGATGTTGTTCCCCCCCACGTCTTCTGGCTGTAGGGATGCAAAATCCAAAAGGACAAACTGTTTCAATCCACTTTCCTTTTCTGACACCCAGTGCAGCTTGTGTTCCTGGCTGTGCTGATGGTCCTCAGCTATACTGAGAGAAGCCCCAATGAGTTCTACTTTAACAACGCCCTCCAGAAGACCTTCACATCCCACCTGGAAGACATCCTTACTCCAGAGGAGTTGTACAGGTGGATCAGGGTGATTCTGCTGCCTGGCCTCCATGGCGATTCTGAAGGTGAGCAGCACAAGGAGCAGAGATAAAAGAGACATCCTTCTGTATACAGGCAGCCCTCTGCTTATGGGCATTCTTCTTGTGTGTGACTGCTTTTATGCGGGTCACCACAAAACGAATGACTGAATAAATTGAAACAGTGTGCCTTCCCTTGCTCAGGGCTGCTGCCTGGAAGTCTCTTTTTGCTGCTCACTCGCTGCAATGGGAGGGATTGTGGGGAAGGCTCAAGGCAGCAGCCTCAAGTGAGGGAAGGTGTGCCGGGCAGTGGCCCCAGCAGCACATGCTGTATAAAATATAAAAAACACGGCCTCTTTAGGCTTTTTCAGTGTTGCCAAAGCTGAAACCTGAAATTTACCCAGCTTTTCACATCTGTACAAACAGGTGTGCGTCTGTGTGTTTTGCTTCTAAGCAGCACATTTCTCCCCTCTCTCAATCTCCCAGGTTTGGCCATGGATGGAAACTCTTTCCTTGTGGGTAGCGTGCGGCTACGGCAGATCCGAGCCACAGGAGCCCCACCAAAGCCAGGGCTAGCTTTTCTCCCACTCCAAGAGGGAAAGCAGGGTCCCACGGCCAGCTGGGGGCCTCCTGCTGCAGGTGGGAGAGGTCAGGCGAGTGCCTGGGTCTTCCAGAATGAGAGCACCCTGCAAGAGTACCCCATCTGGGGGAAATTTGCTCTCTATCCGGGAAGCGGCTACCTGGCAAACCTTGGCAGAAACAAAAGCTACGCCTGGAGGTATGTGGACTGAGGGAGCTGCAGAACAGGCATCAGGTACTGAAAGCTCCAGGGGCTCTTTCTGGGCAGGTGTATCTCAGTCTCTGCCCACTATCTCCTGATCTGGTGAAGCTGTGGGAGAGGGTAGGTGAAAGCTAAAGACCCACAGTCCTGGCTAACAGTAGTGAATATGGCATTGCTAGCTGAAGTCTGGCAGGTGGTACTTGGGGGAGAACTGATCAACTGGGCAGGGCATGCAATAGTAAACTAGAGTTGTGTTTCTCTTCCCCTGCCGCCAGTAGATTTAGGTACAGCCCTTAGAATTCTCTCCCACTGCAAGGTGGATACACAATACAACTTTTTCTGCACCATTTCCACCAGAACCCTTCGCTATCTGGAACGGAACAACTGGCTGGACAAAAGCACACGAGTCGTCTTCATTGAGTTTGTTGTCTACAATGCAAATGTCAACCTCTTCTGCGCAGTCACGCTGATCTTGGAGGCCAATGGGATAGGCAAGAGCGTGTGGTAGAGACAAAGGGGGCCTAGCCCTGCAATGGGCCTCAGAGGCAGGATGGCTGTCCTGGGGCTGTTGGGGAGGGAGAAGGAGAAAAGGTGTTCCCTCTCCCTGGGAGCCAGCCTTGCTTGCAGCCTCCATGCTTGACCCTGTGCCTGTTTCTGTGGCAGGGGCCTTGTTCAGCAAATCGGAGCTGCAAATTCTGCGCCTCTATCCAGACCTCCAGCTCGTCCTCCAATTTATCTGTGCCCAGATCACCTTTCTCCTGCTCATACTATATTACATCTTTGTGCAGGTGAGCAGGGCCTCTGTGAGGCAGCTTAGTTTCCTTAGCCTAGCACCCTCCGGATATTGCTGGACTACAACTTCCATCAGCTTTAGCCAGCACTTTCAAGGTGCCTACGGTTAGTGGGAGGTATCAGCCAGCACCAGCTCAGGGGAGCTGAGATGTGGAACCTGCGGGGGCCCTCTGGGTGCTGCTAGGCTCCCATCATTCCTGACCACTGGCCATTGGCTGCCTAGAGCAGTTGGGCATTTGGATTCCAGCAACACCTGGAGTGCCGCAGGAGTGTCATCCCACCCTTGTTTTAGGGCAGTGTTTCTCAAACTTGGGTCCCCAGATGTTGTTGGACTACAACTCCCATCATCCCTGAGCCTTGCTAGCTAGGGATGGGAGTTGTAGACCAAAAACAAATGGGGACCCAAGGTTGAGAAAAAGGCTGTTTTAGGGGGGGGTGGTGTGTGGAGATTGCTGTATTGCCAGAGAAAAAGCATCACACCACCACTGCTCCTTCCACTTGCATTCCCCCCCCCCCAACATGTGGCTGCCTGAGTCAAGCCTGCTTCTTCCATGGGGCCAGCAGGGCCGGCAGTTGAAGCAGCAGAAGTGGAAGTACTTCAGCAGCAAGAGAAACCTGCTGGATGCCAGCACCATCCTCATAAGTGTGGCAGCTATTGGCCTTTATGTGAAGAGGCGTGTGCTGGCAGAAGGCATCCTGAAGCAGCATCGCCAAGACCGCAACAAGTGAGTGTCTACCATCCGAAACAAGGGGCAGGGGCAGACCTCCACTCAGCAGAGGCAACTTTCACACACCCTAAAGCAAAACTCCCTCCATACCTCTGGCAGGTTCATCAGCTTCTATGAGATGGTGGAAGTTGACTCTGCGCTGACATACCTCATTGCTTTTCTGGTGGCCTTGACAACCATCAAGCTGTGGAACCTCCTGCGCCTAAATCCCAGAATGCACCTCATCACACAGACACTGCAGAAAGCCTGGGATGAGGTCCTGGGCTTCCTGCTCACACTTCTGGTGCTGCTTGTGGGTTATGCCATTGTGGTAAGAAGAGACCTGTCAACTGCAGGGAAACCAACCAAGGGCGGAGAGAAGACCCCTCCCCCTTCCTGTGTCCTTATACCCCTCCCCCTACATCACCTTCACTCTCTTGCCATCAGTGCAACCTCATGTTTGGATGGAGCGTAGATGACTACAAGACCTTCTTTAACTCAGCTGTGACCATCGTAGGGCTTCTCATTGGAATCTTTAATTATGAAGAGGTGAGTGCCATGCAGCCCCACTTTAGGCCGAGGCACACTGCCAGGCTGCCCTTCCAGGACACCACAGATCACAGCAGACCCCCAGCCCCATTCAGCTCCCAGCTCAGCACCCAGAGAGACCTGCATGGATTTCAGCTTTCTGGGTCTAGAATGCCAATGCTTCCCTGTGCCCTGCAAAGCACAGCACGGCCAACAGCTCTCTGCTATGTGCATATGTAGACACAGGGGACATAACTGTGCTCTTCATGCTTAGGTCATTGCTGTGGACCCCGTGTTTGGCGCTGTGCTGATTGTAACCAGCGTCATCTCCATGGTGTTCGTGATCATCAACCTGTTTGTCTCTGCCCTTTTGACGACCTTCAGTCGGGAGATGAAGGCTGCCAAGGTAGGTGTAAGCCCAAGCGGCTGGTGCTGCTCATCACCCGCCACCAGCCAAGCTTCAAGCAATTAAGCCTTCATGAGAAGCTGCTTATGCCGCAGCCACCCCTCAGGATCTGAGTTCACATATAAGGCATCTCTCTCTCTCCCGGTTCATCACAACAGGCCAGCAAGGAGGAATCCATGTTGCAGCTGATTCAACTGAAGATTTCCACCTTGTTTGGAATCAAGAAACAGCCGCCCTTCCCAGCAGCTTCCCGAAAGGAGCCACAGGACTGAAGTGGCATCATCCCACCTCCCCATTTGGACAGCTCTTTTCTATTCTAAAATGGGAAGGATCACCATTTTCCAAGTATCACTAATGTACATGCTATCTTTAAGAATATCAGAGGTCAGCTGGGCTGGCAAGAAAATCTGTATGGCTTTTCTCCCACTTTTAAGCTGCCCCTCCTGCTCTTCAGCTAATTTACCATGTGATCTTGACTCAACATTACCTCATGCTACATCCTACTTCCTTTATCCTCAACAACGCCTTTGAGTTGTTGGGACTAACCAAGGCAGAACAAATCTGACGGCCCAGAAATCCCCTGCTGCTGCCCTGCAGGTTGAAGAGCAAAACCGATCTTACTGGCTTCCAGCCCAAAGGCCGGTCAAGTCCCTAAACAGCAGGAGCCAGTTTCTTCTCTGCCGAAAGAGGCAGAGCAAAGGAGGGCTGTTCTTATTTATAGCCAATCCCAAATACTCAGTGGTGCACATCAATTAAGCCTTACAAATCAAGTTATTTTTCATGTCGCTGAGGAACTCTTTACCTATTGCAGGGCTTAACCTCTGAGGAGACAAACAGGGAATTGTAGATTACACTCCCCTACCCAGCCACAGATTTGAAGAACTTATATGACAAAGGGGGGTCTGTTGAGATGCACAAAGGATACACTGTTTCAAGGTGAACCAGAGGGAGGAGATAGAAGGGCGGGTGGGGAAGAAGAGTGACTATTGCCCCTCCCCACCCAGAGAGCTCAGTTTGCCCAATGGGAGAGATCAAATCCATGACAGGAATCCAATCCTGCCTTTCCTTAAAGGCAGCCAACCTCCAAGATGCAAGGATCCTTAAGCAGCCCTTACCTTAATCCAGAGGGGACCCTTCAGCCTGGTCCAAGCAGAAAGCACTCATCCCCCTACTCCAAACTGTAAATGTCAGCATAAATCCGACAAGGGCTAATTTCTCAAGAATGATGGCTTGACAGTTCTATCACATCACGGCAGTGAAGGACAACTGCTTCAGCACCCAGGCACTTCCCCGTGGCCTGCAGGACAGGTGGCCCACTCTTCTGAAGCTGCCACTGCTGCCACCACCCACAACGTCTTGTGGGAAGCAAGTCTAAAGGGAGCCTCATAAATTCGCCTGTGGGTGGTGGTTGTGGGCTGCACTGCAGATCCTCAGGTGTGCGATCCAAACTGATAGGACTTGTTCCAAAATATAACTGTGAACCCAAAGGCAACACATTTGCATGCTTCTTTTTGCCAATATTTCCCCTTCCCTCAATAAATAGTTTGACTGGAAGTGTGACTGTCAGTCTGAAGGAACAGCCATGATAAGAACTGGTGGCAGCTGCCCCTCCGTGTTGTAAACATACCATGCCTCCTTTGCTTCCCCTCCACAACTGCCAGAAGCCAGGAAATATTATGTTTTACTTGAGACAGACCCAGTCAAGGCTATTCCTCAACTTTATTTAGAATTAATAGAGAAGATACAAACCAATCAAATTGTCCCAGAAAAGCCACATGAAAGAGTTACATACAGAGTGTTACATGGGAGAGCTGAGGTTGGCTGCTGGCACTGCAGCTGGTCTGTAAGAGCAGCAGAAGTTGCTGGATGTGTTGCTGCTGCTGTCACCACCACCACCCATGGCTTTGCCCTATAGGCAAGGGAAGAGGCTAGAGAACCAGGAGTGATGGCACATGTCAAGCAATGGCCCTGAACCCAGCCTGATGCAGAGCCACGTTAAGGCAGAACTGGGCTCACTCAAAGCTAGGAAAATGTGCCTGCTGCTCTGCAAGCCAGAGGCAGGAGGACCACTGAGCCACGAGGAGTGTAGACTGGTCAACTCCTGTGCCCCACAGCATCCCTCCCCAAAGGAAAGTCATAATGGCCCCGGAGGGCTCCCTGAGAACGCGGCAGGCAAAACAAAGCTATCAGGGGCCCAGAGCAGCTCCCCTTCCACAGCACATGCCTGGAGGGGGGGGGCGCGCTTCTGTCCAACTACGTTGCCCAGAATCTTCAGGTTGGTGTCCCTACACCACTGTCTGTCCAAATGAGAGGCCACCTACATCACTCCCTTTCCCCTCTAATGCCTGGCTGCAGACTGCAGAGCAATGCATTCGGAGGGATTGTTCCTGCTCCCATCTCAAAGAGGCTGTGCAGTCCCCCACTCCTGGAGCAGAATGTCAGAAAAGCAGTGGCATTTGGTGTAAGTACAGAAGGAAGAAAGGCCAAGCGGAAGAAGAGGAACGAGCACTTGGCCGTGCTAAGAGGGAAGGAGGAGGCAGCAATCAGGCCCATCGGCCCCCTGTTCAGGGGCTCTTTTTAAGTTTTCTTCTTCAGTTCCTCAAACCTTCGAGAGAGGTCATCGAAGTCAATGTCTTCTGAGGCGGAAGTGTTGGCACCAGCAGAAGCGGCAGGCAGCGTGTCTGGCACAGATGGCAACTCTGGCAGCACAAAATTATCGCCCGTACTAGGAACTGCAGCTGGTGGCCTCCCCCTCGGCTGTGGCTTTGGGGCTGGTCCTGCAGCAGACAAGAGTGACTGGTTACAAGCAGTGGGCAGGCTCAAGGCAGTGAAAACAGTAGTCTACCTAACAGGAGTAGGGGCAGGGGTAGGACCATTCTTCTTTTTGCTGGACTACCGTTAGTATATGTCCTGTAGAAGCAAGCACTTGCTGCACTTCAGTTGAGCCTTGCAGCTCCTACCAGTTACTACATGGGTCCAAGCTTGAAGAGACCCAGTCTCTGCCCCCAAAACACACACACACACTCTCTTACCTCAGCAACTCAAGAGCAAACACAAGTGAAGGGGACCAACAATAAACACAAGCACCAGCTTTCCCCTGACATCACCACCTCCCTCCCTCCCTCCTCACTGCCTTGCCAGCTCCAGAGCCTCTCCCTCCGGCCCTGCACTCACCGGTCACCTGTGGCGATGGCAATTCCTTGTCAGCACCCATGTCATCAATCTGAAACAAAAAAAAAGCTGGCTTTGCATGGAGCGCCCCACATAGAACCACCACCTGACAACTCCCTAGAGGCCTACATGCACAGCAGAAGCACCATATCTGGTGTTCCCATCTTCTTCATGCAGCCTGGCCAGACAGCAGAAGGAAGGATGAAATGAGGGATCTGGAGGAGGAGGAAGCAGTGGTGGTGAGCCTGGCCTGGTGGCACCATAGGTGAGGGAGAGCCATTCAGCATGGCTGCCTACCTGAATAGGAAGCGGCCCTGGCTATGTCCCCTAAGGATGGCCTGACGGTGCAGTAGCTCTTCACCATCGCTGGTGGTCTCACCTTCAACCTGACATGAACCACCACCACCAGCAACCACAGAAGTCTGGAGAGCAGCAGCTGAACAAGCGCAAGTGCATGAAGGTGGACACATCCCCATTTCCACACTCTCTAGCTGCTCAACCCACCCCCACATCTCGTCCTCTGCTCATGCCTCCCATGGGCAGCAGCCTGGACTCTGAGACCAAGGTGACCTCTGAGTCACTGCCTGCAAGCTCATCCAGGCTGCTGAGATCATGCTGAGGCTCCCTCAGTATCATTATCACAGCCCCTCCCTCCTGCCTGGTAGACTCAAGTAGCTGCCCTGCTCGCTCCCCTCAGTGGCTGCCTCCTCCACCACCACATCGTCAACCAAGGTGCGGCTGAAGAAGCTGGAGCAGCTCCTGGTGGACAGGCTGCAGGGCTACTGCTGGACCTCCTGGTCGGCCTCTATACCAAGTGTAGTTTCCACTCACTGCTTCAGAGGGACAGGCTTGTCTTGGACTTCCTCAAGTGGGAATGGGACTCCTGATTATTGAAAGTGACCTGGGCAAGTTTCTCCTCAACAATGCCTAGGCAGGCAACATCCACCTTACCACTGGCGGTAGGCCTAAGGCCTAAGAGCCCCATCATCTCCACCATCTCTACTCAAGGACCCCAGCCAGTGCAACATCTGGCATTATGTGCATATATGTGTATTATAAGGAACTGAACAGAGTGAAAAATTATGAGTCATGGGGGTACAGAGACATGACTTGCCGTAATAGTGAGGTTTAGCTTATTTTTTAGTTGCTGTTTTCTTAAGATTTTTATAGATTGCCACTGTTTTATTGATGTTTTATTGATAATTTGTTGATTATTTTATATGATGTATGCTGTATTTGCGACATGCTAGTATGTTTTATTATGTTATGGCTATTTATTGTTTGTAAGCTGCTTTGAGATGAAAAGCAACATAGAATGAATGAATGAAAAGCCAACATAGAAATGCAATAAATCAAAATCATATCAAAGGTGCATGAAGTTTGCTGCAAGCTCAATCCAGTGGATGGCAACTCCTCAGTCAGTCCAAGTGGGGAGGCCTGCCAATACCCAGCACTAGACTAGGGACAGCAACAGTCCCAGCAGAGAGGACTTGCCCTCCCAGCAATTCAGCTTTTGTTTTTCATCAGCAGTACTTACAGACTCATATGTTGGAGGTGTTGCTGGAATCTGAGGTGGATGAAGGCTGGTGAAAGGCTGGTAGGTGCCCACTGGTAGCCCGTTGAAGTGCTCCTAAAGGGAGAAATTGTTAAGTCAGACCAGCACCCCTTTCTAATGGCAGAATCAGATAGGAAATACCTGCCAGAACAGCTGGAAAACCTTGTTCACACAGCAGGTAGTGAGGTGTGCTCAGATGCTAACTCACCACAGTAGACTGCTATCCTTTCCTCCCCCCACTACCACCCCCAATCCCAACTTTACAGACTCCCCTCCTGTTTCAAGCAAGACATAGGACTTACTGGTCCCTTTGGAGGTGGGTATGCAAAAGGGGGAGCTGGAGACGGCATGGGCATGGGCATTGGCATTGGCACAACTCCATCAGGACCAGCCATTGGGGTCATGAAGCCGCCGCCGCCACCACCTCCACGGCCACCTTTCTTTGTATCATCCACGAATCCCACATCAATCAGGTCAGCTTCCACGCCTGCGGGAGCCTCAGCCTGGGAAGAGGAAGAAGCTGATGTCACATGTGGGAAAGGGAGCTGCTACTGAGGGAATTGAGAGTGGAACCGCCTCCCAGTCACTCACCATGACAACAGAGTCTGGCTCATAGGGCACGTTGTAGTTCTTTGCGATCTCAATCAGGTACCGCTCCACTAGGATTTTGGGAGGTGCCTCTACGCTCAACTTGTGCATCAGCTGGAAGGGAGGGAGGGAAGAGTGAGCCCTTCACCTAGCTAAGAGATATCCAAGCCAGAAAAAAGATAAGTTTCTACCTTGCCTGGTGAAGCACCACAGGCAGGACCACCTGCTGCAAGCAACTCATCTTTATGAAGCACTGATATCGTTCCCTCCCATAAGAACAGCCTGCTGGATCAGCCTGTCTAGCCCAGCATCCTGTCCTCACACTGGCCAAACAGATGCCCCAACAAGAAGCCCCTGAGTGGAGCAGCAGCAGTGCTCTCCTTCACCTGCGATTCCCAACAACTGACATCAGGAGCAGATCACTTCTGACAGCAGAGGAAGACGTAGCCATTGTGGTTAGTAGCTCCTGAGAGCCTTACCGCCATCTCACCCCCATGATGCCCTTCCCATTCCACTCACCCTGTCATTGACGGTCCCAATCTGGTTGCTCCGGCACAACTTGCCATACTCTTTGCTGTACTTGGCACAGAGCTGGTCAGCAACCTAGTATGGAAATGGCACACTCAAAACAGAGTCCAGGCACCACTGGCTCCCCTCTATTTAAGACAGGGCACAGCAACTATCGCAGCACCCCTGGACAAAAGGTTCAGGAGTTTGGAGACTGGAGCCAACCTAAACTCCCAGATCAAACAAGAAAGTCACCAAGTTCTCTGAGCATCCTGTGAGGATAGATCAAAGTGTTTTCCCAACTGCTGCCCCCAGATGTCCAGGAAGGCTGAGCAGCCTGCCAAGACACAACTGGCACTACTCACCATTTTCAGCTCAGCCACCTCCGCTTGCAGTCGGGGGGCAGCCCAGATGAGTGTGGAGACAGCTTCTGCCAGGCCGGAGTCCAGCTCCCTGAAGGGACACAAAGTAAGGCAAGAGTGAGCAAGTAGTTGAAAGACAAGGAGGACAAAGAGGTCCCAGACCTAGCAGACCGAGGGGAGGGGACACGTGGCAGGCACCCAGCACCCTCTTCCCCATAGGCCAAGACCTTACTTCATAGATTGTATGAGGCCAAAGCGTGCCAGAAGCAAGTCACAGTAGAGCTCCAGGATCTCCATTGCCTCCACCAAGTAGTCCTCCCGGATGATGTGCTCCACACGGATGCGAGCCCGCTCATCTTTGCCAGCAGACAGGTAGTCAGCAATTTCCTTCCGTGCCTTCTGGGCTAGCTCAGCTGCAAGAAAAGGGTTCATCATGGGGCAGCAGGGGAGGCCCAGAAGCCTGCCCTGGCCCTGCCTGGGGTGTTTGTGTATGCAAAGAGAGGGGCTCCACCAAGAAGGACTGTGGGTTGTCTCCAACTAAGTTATACTTAGGCATATTGAAATTAAGTAACCATGTCCATTCAATGAGTATAGTGGGGCTAGAACTGGACACAAGTCCACAAACCTGAGAACTCTTCACAGAATCCACACCCCCATCCCAATGACCACAATTCTCAGCATCTTTGAAATACAGTACACACACACACACACACACACAAGCAATTCCACACTTACACTCTGACATGTCAAAATAAATTTAAACAATTCTTTTAAAAGATAGTTAAAAATACTCTTCTTAAAAACCTAAAAACTCCCTTTAAAAAATCAAGTCTTCAAAAAAGTTATACGATCTAAGAAAGTCTTGAAGAGAATCCTTCCAAAAGAATTTAAAAATTATAATGTAGCACCTTAGAGACCAACTGAGTAGTATAAGCTTTCGTGTGCATGCACACTTCTTCAGATACACTGAAACAACATGTGCAGGCTATAAATTAAGCATCTCTTAATTTATAGCCTGCACATGGTGTTGTGGGACACCATGACTACCATCACTACTCTGGTGATGAGGTCAAGGAATTAGGTAGAAAAGTCCACTCACTTTTCTTTTTCTCCAACAGTTTGAGGCGATTGATGACAAGACGTAGGTTGACTCGCAAGCGCTCGGCCTTGAACCCAGAGCCTAACATGGTGTAGAATTCCTGCCAAGAACACAAGAGAGAAAAAGCCTACTGTCATGTGTGTTAAAGGCAGAGAGCTAGCAGTTTCCTGTGTAGATATATTCTACTTGTAATATTTATATATTGTTTTGCACATTCAGAGCCATTCCAGAGTTATTTAGAATAAAATACAAAATACATTTAAAATTCAAAAAAGTGATACAAATATAAAACACCAAAAGTGCTCAAAAATTAATCTAAACAGAATATTCCCTGCTCTACACAAGCAGGACACCAGTATTCTCAAAAATCTCAATCATCAGCACTGTCCAAATGCTGAGAATAACTTTTTTGCATGGTTCTAGATTCGGGTAGGTAGCTGTGTTGGTCTGACGCAGTCGAAATAAAATAAAAAAATTGTCCAGGAGCACCTTAGAGACCAGCTAAGTTTGTTCTGGGTATAAGGTTTCGTAGGTATCTGAAGAAGTGTGCATGTGTACGAAAGCTTATACCCAGAACAAACTTAGGTAGCCTCTAAAGTGCTACTGGACATTTTTTAAATTAATCAAATTATTTTTTGCATGGTGCTGGAGCATTTCACAACTGGAGCGGGGGGGGGGATCTGTTCTCTTGTTGCTACCTGCTGAACATCTTTTGGAGACGCAGACAGTGAATGGTCTCAGATCTCAGGATCTGGATTGGTTTGAATGTGGAAAGGTTGCAAGCTGTAATGTTTTATCTCCGCTGCAAATATATAATAAAGCAAACAAGCAAATATAAGTAATTTTAATGTGAATTTTTGTATACAGCAAGAATAAATGTTTGAATAGACTATAAATGCCAGCCATTTTTAAACAGAGTCCATACAGACTCAAGTGTGTGTAATAGTACAGTATGCCAAAACCTATTTATCTACTTAAGAAATGCTTTGTGTGTGTGTGTGTGTGTGTGTGTGTGTGTGTTTGTCTGTATGTATGTGTAGAGCACTTTCATCTGTGCAAGCAACAGATTTCTGTCCCCCCCCCCCCTTTTGTACATGATTTGATCAGCCAGGCCCAACCATATACAGCACAAGGGGCAGCTCACAACCTTGGATCTCTTTAACCAGTTTCAATCCCTGGAGGACAAACCTGCCCCGCTTTTCAGCACTGGAAGCGGTAGAGAGCTCAGCTCCCACCTATGTGGGAGCTGGTGGAGGATTTGCTCCAAGAGGGTGGGGGAGTTTGCAGGTAGTTGAACTACAGAGGCACGAAGGCAATTCCCAACTCTTCTTCCGGCAACGGCTTCGCTTTCGGCTAGACACAGGCAGCTGCCCGCTCCGGGTTCAGAGACCCCAAAGGCGAAACACCAGCGCCGCCCGACCCGTAGCCTGCCAGTTTCGATGTGCTACAGGCCCCAAGGAGGAGCCATTCCAGGCCAGCGGCAGGAGCAAGAGCCGGAAGGGAAGGCGAGCGACCAGGCTGGGCAGAGGCCAAGCCCTCCAGCCGCGGACCAGGAAGCGCCGCTTCTTCGCCCGCGCCTCTCGCCACCGGCTGGCCGAAGGCAGCTTCAGGCGGCGGCCCCTCCGGGCCTCTCTCGCCTTTCCCGGGGCCCTTCCCTGCCTCGGTCCGTTCCTCGGGCGAAAGGCGACCGGGAAGGCGGGGGAGGCTTGTGAGGGCGGCGGGAAGCAGGACCTCGAGTCGTCCAAGGAGGGCAACGGCCCCGCTCCCCGGAAAACGCAGAGCCGAGCGAGGGCGGTCAGCCGGGGCGGCCTTACCCGGGGGCGGTCTTTTTGTCTCCGTCTGTCCCGGCAGGCAGCGAAGGTGGCGTCGGCGGCGTCACGGATCCAGCCTCAGCTGGGCAGGCGGAGGGATACGTCTCTTCTCTGCTTTTCAGGAGGAGGTGCGCGACAGCGACAGTAGCAAAAGCAATAGTCGTAGTTCTTAGCAGCGTCCGGCCCTCTGTCTGCGACGCGGCTTCTCCAAGATACAGTGCAGCGACGCACGGGGCGCTTTGTGTTTGTACGGAACTACTTTACGGGCGGAGGGATCTTTCGCCGGAGAAAGAGGGACCTCAATAAAAGTCGTACTTCCTAAAACAAGCGTTACCTTCATTGAGGTCCCTCCATAGCCCTCAACCGCGGCTGGAGAGTTCCGGCCTCGTCGGGTACGACGTCGGAGAAGGAGGAGGAAGAGGTGGCGGCCCCGCCCACTGCCCCCCTCCCTCCGAGCTGCTTCCCATCCCCGGGGGCGTCGCGCGGCAGACTGGAGCCCTCCCGCTGTAGGGGCGCTCGCGTGAATGGCCGGGCGCCTTGCAGGACATGGCGGGGGCGTCAATCGAGTCCCCCTGCTCGTGGCTTGAAAAGAGGCGGGGACGGCGGCAGCCCTGCCACTAGCACCGCGGCGGCGCCGCTCCGACAAGAGGAGAAGCGTCCCCGTGGAAGGAGGCGACTCGGGGCAAGGGAGGCGGGTTGCAGCAGCAGCAGTTGCTCCTGCTCCTCCTCCTCCTCGGTAGCCGGGCCCGTGGAGAGCGCCGAAGGACACAACTCTGGCCCTGCTGGCTGGTCTGGGTGCGTGAAGCCCCCGGAGGCGCCGGCCTGATGGCTGCGGGACCGCCTCCCGGCTGAGCGCCTGCGCCGGCCTCGGGATCGGCGCCCCTGCTGCCAGGCAGGAGGCGCGCTCCGCTCAGAGGGGAGGGCTCCAGCGCCGCGCGCCCCCGTCCGCCTGTCTGTCCGTCGGTCCCGCCGTGCACGAGCCGGGCGCTCCCGCCGTGCCGCCATCTTCCTCTGTCTGTCTGTCTGCCAGCCCGGGCGGCCCTTTGTCCTCCTGCAGCGCTGCTGGGCGAGCCCAGGCCGGGCGACGGAGTCAGGTAAGGGCCGAGGCGGCGGCAGCCTCCTTTCGAGCGCGGGGTGGGGGCTGATCTCTAAATGCCCCCCGCTCGCCTACCCTGGTCATCCCCCGCATGGTGACAGGGCTCTTCTTTCCGCAGGTGCGCCCCCCCCGGGGGGGGAACCATGTCCCGTCGGAAACAGACCACCCCCAATAAAGTCCACTGTGAGTAATAAGGGGAGGGGGGATGTTGTCACTTCCACCTTCACCCCCTTCCCCCGCTCAAGCGAGGCATCCTCATCCGCAAAATGATGGGGGGGACAGCCCTCCCCTCCACTATTTGCTGCATTCTTCTCCCATAGCCCTCCCTGCCCAGCATCGAGGATTTGTTGGCTGAGCTGAGACATGTCCACGTATCACCTCTTGTAGCCTAAGGGCTCCTTAGGTAGTCTGGGGGCTCAGAACCCCTCTCTGCCATTCTAGTGGCATTCTGTCTCTCATTGGGCCACCTTACCCACTGATGTTTTTTCTGCAAATGAACAGCTTTTCAGCACTAGTTGGGAATGGCTGGCTAGTCTCCCTTGCACAATGAGGAACAGGGGACTTCCAGGCACCATGATAGCTTTAGGATCAGAATTGAAATAGCAAAGGCCCAGGAAAGAGTCTGGCAATTTCAGGCAAGCACTGCCCACTTTGCACAACTTAAGAGAAAACGTATCAAGGAGGAACTAAAGCAGATAACTAAACCTGGACCACAAAATCCACAGAAGACGTCTCCCACCACAAATTTGGTTTGGAAAAGTAGATAAATAGGTTTGCTATTGCCTACACTAAAGCATCTTTTACACACATGTAACAGCTTTACCCCTGGAGGAGAACCTGTATGGCAGGACAAGCTCTTCCAAAATATGGGCCCCGGGGGTGGGGGAGCACATGCAAATTCTAGGGCGGAGCCAGGGCAGGCAAGAGCCCTCCCTGTGTGCTTAATGCTGCTGAAGACATTTGTATTTCCAGGTCATGTTGGAAAGGATGCGAAGGGACGGATTGGTCAGGCCACCGTTGCTTTGCAGGAAGGGTTTGGGGAAAGCTGTTTTGGGGAATGGAGCCCAGGCATTAGTCCCATTCTGGGCCATCTTCAGGTAGGGGAGACCATCACTGGACATCTGAGGAGGGGGCAAGGAATGATTGGGCTTGGGAAGGGCAATGGGCTAATGCGGCTTCTTCCTCCCCCATTGTACTTCCAGGGGAGCAAGTCTTTGCTGGGTTAGAAGAGCACACACGTCAGGCCATGATGCGAAGAGACTTCCCTGGGCTGCTTGGAGCCCAGTCACCACTCATGCAGCAGCTGCCACCTCCGCCACAAGAAAAGGACTCCAGCAGCAGCAGTAGCAGCAGCAGCAACAGTGAGTTTCCCCATCTGGTACTGGAGGGCAGCTCTGGGACACCTGGGAGAGACCAAACACCTGCATGCTGCTTTGGAATCCTGTCAGCTGGTCTGTGGCAGAGGCCTAAAGCTGTTCTGTATTCCAGGTGATAGCGAGGGGGATGAGACAACACAAGATGAGGTCTCCTCCCATGCTTCTGAGGAGGACGGAGCATCAGCGACAGTGAAAAAGGAACTGGAACTTACTGAGCAGCTGGGCTGCAGCAAGCAGGTCGCTCGAGGCCATGAGGCAAGTGCATCACATTGGCCGTAGTCAACATATACTAAAGCAAAAGTGCAACGCTGCTGTGGTTACTCGGTGGAAGGGAGGATAGCAATAGCAGACTCTTGGATGGCCCTAGCATGGAGAAAGAGGACTGTATAGCCCACTCTGGGATTCCTGGGACTGGTCCATTGATGTGTCCAAGTGATCACTACAGCAGGCTCAAGTGATTGGGTCTGGGCTTTTTGGCATTAGAGTTCCCTAATGGTAATGGGGGCAAGGGAAGTGATAGGGCTGTTGTCATCTCATTCTGGGCTTCCCAGAAGAGGTATTTGGTTTGGCTCCTGTGTGTTAGACAATACACAACTAGGTAGACCCTCAATCTGATTGCGCAGGGCTAATCTTACATTGTAGAGAATCTGTCAACATGGTCTTAAAGGGTCTGGTGCAGCATCAGTTGGGGGGAGGGGTATGTGTATGCATGTGGCAGAATACCAGGCATGGGTTTTGTCCTCTGCTCTTTCCTTAGCCTGCTTTTCCTTGCTTGCAGATGGGTTTAAATGCCAGCCCAGATACCCTGATGGGACTCTCTCGTTGTCCCCTCTGCCAGCTAGAGTGTGGAAGCAGGGAGCAGCTTGTCACTCACGTCTATCAGGTACTTAGAGGGGGCTTTGATGAGACCATCACGCAAGGCTAAACCATCCCTGCCCTGGCTCCCCCTTTCCTTCCAGGCTGAAATTAGTAATCCTGGACTGGGAAAGGGTGGGGATGGGGGCAGGGGTTGTTGGCATTGGATGCAATTTGAATCATCCCCCCTGGTGGGTTTGCACCACATCCCAGGGAAGGCCTTGCGGGTCTCTCTCCTTCTTTCCCTAACAGAAGAGGGAGCTCTTCCGTGGCATGGCCTTGGCTGCCAGCCCTCATAGGGACAGCTGAGAGGGGGACAGGGCGGCGGAGCCCTTGCCTCACAGCCCGGCCTCGTTTGCAGCATACGGCAGCTGTGGTCAGTGCCAAGAGCTACCTGTGTCCCGTCTGTGGCCGAGCACTCAGCTCCCCGGGCTCCTTGGGCAGGCACCTCCTCATCCACTCCGAGGACCAACTGTCCAACTGTGCGGTGTGTGGGGCTCGCTTCACCAGCCATGCTACTTTCAACAGGTGAGAAGTGGGCATCTCTGATGGTGGGACTGGGACAATGTGGCCCAGGCTGCATTTTGGAAGTCCTGGAGGGGCCCTGTTCAGTGGAAGCAATGGAAGTTATACCTGGCAATTTCTGGAGGCAGCTGGAATAGGTGACCCCAGCCCGGAGCATTCTGCAGGCCAGCATTCATGTGGGTGGGGTGGCTTGTAAGCATGGCCAGAGGGAGGGGGAGGGTTACAGCTAAGGCAGTAGCTTGCAAGCCTACACAATGGCTTCTTAAGATCTGTGCCGACCACCCGTCATTTCTACTCTTCGACTTTCACAGTGAGAAGGTGTCAGAGGTGCTGTGTGGAGATGCCCTGCCCATTCCCCTCCCTGAGGCTTCTTCTGGTGCCGAGGAAAAAGCAGGTGGTGGCGCTGCTGCTGCTGTCAGCCCCACAGTGTATCCTGCTGGCATCCTCCTGGTGTGCAACAGCTGCGTGGCCTACCGCAAGCTTCTGGAAGCTCAAGCTCCAGGGGTTCGCAAGTGGGCCTTGCGAAGGCAGAACGAGCCCCTGGAGGTGCGGCTGCAGCGCCTGGAGCGAGAGCGCACAGCTAAGAAGAGCCGTCGAGACAACGAGACGCCGGAGGAGCGGGAGGTGAGGCGCATGAGGGATCGAGAGGCCAAGCGGCTGCAGCGCATGCAGGAGACGGACGAGCAGCGTGCACGCCGCCTGCAGCGGGACCGTGAAGCGATGCGCCTCAAGCGGGCCAGTGAGACCCCTGAGAAGCGGCAGGCTCGGCTCATCCGGGAGCGTGAAGCCAAGAGGCTAAAGCGGCGGCTGGAGAAAATGGACATGATGCTGCGGGCACAGTTTGGCCAGGACCCCTCGGCCATGGCTGCATTGGCAGCCGAGATGAACTTCTTCCCACTGCCAGTGGGTGGGCTAGAGCTTGAGGGGCAGCTGCTTGGTAAAATGGCCTTTGAGGAGCCGAGTCCCAGTGCCCTGCACTGAGGAGGGTAAAAAGGAGGACCTGCTCTTGTCTGCTGAGGCCCCACTTGCTCCGCCAGTGAAGCATGGAACTGGAGTGTGACAACGGTCTGAGAGGGGCAGGGAGGGAGGAAGGGGCGGGCGCACTGGCTGTGATCAGAAATAAATTAATTGTACATGTCCTCAGTCTGTGCCTCGTGGGCGTGGCCAATTCACTGCAGCAGCTTGAGAGGCAGCTGCTGCTGCTGCCTTGCCTAGCTTGCTTCCTTGCTGGGCAAGATCCAGCTGGAACTTTGCAGTTCTGTAGCCTGTCCCTTACTATATCACGCTGGAGCTCTTAAGTGGGGACTAGCAAAGAAGGGGGAGTCCTGAAGAGGGAGGTGTATAATACGGCTTGGAGCCTCACAAGTTACCCACAGGGGTGTATTAGGCCTAATCATAGTAGCTGCTAGACTTAGGTACAGCAGCACCAAATGGGAGGTTTGTGGAAGAATTTTACATTCTGGGGGGGCGGGTACGTGTTGGGGAGGGAGAAAGCAGCTAGATTTGAGTGCTGCTGCTCTTGCCTTTGTGCTTAGAGAGATGGTGGTAGAAGGGAGGCAGTTTCTCCCAGGGAGCACCAGTGAAAGGCAGACTTCTAAACAAAGGCTAGAGGAACACCCTACTGAGGGGTATATTTATTTTCTTGGTCAGCAGCCTGTGTCGTCTCTTGCCCAACTTCCAAACTAGGTAAAAGGGAGAGACTTGGCTGCACAAGCGAGGAGAAGTTATCTCTGACTTGTTAGCCAGGTCTGTTCTGTCCTATTAATCTTAAATCATAAAACCTATGTGCAGCCTGTTAAATTTTTTACACAACAGAACAGAGCTAATTGCACCAGTGTGAAGATTGCTAATTGGGGCTTTAGTGACCACTGTATGAATTTAAGGAAGTTTCCTTTATGAGCTTTGGTGTTTCTGCCAAAATTTTCTCCAGGAGACAAGTAAGACACAGACACATCAAAGGAAAAGCTATTGGCTTATAATTATATAGATATATATATAGATATAGATATATGTATATATACTGTTTACATAAGAACAAGTTAAATGCAGTATTCATAAGAGCATTAACAATAAAAATACAATCTGTGTGTACAGAGACTTTAAATGGTAAAACAGGAAAAAGGATCTCACCCAAAATACAAATATACAGTACAAATTGATTTATTTAAAACAGGTACAAAAAAAGCACAACAAAATAGATTATCCTCCTTAGATTGGTAATGCTTCATTAAAGATCAGGTAGGAGAAAAGGGGCTGGGCACTCAGCTAGTCCTAAGGCTTTAGAGATACGATGCAGTGGGTTTCGGAGTGAAGATGACTGGTGTTGGTTGCAGGGCTGCTACACACTTGCCCCTTGCCAGCTGCATACAGGAAGGTGACCCACCCCAACTAAGGTGCTATGCAAGGGATTGAAGGGTGGCAGGCTGACTCTGTTTGCTGTCTTCCTCGGTGCATCTTGAGATATAGCAAAGGAACTTTCTCTGCAACAAGCCACTGGGTCAGGCCATCGCTCAGTGTTTCTGGGCAGAGGTGGGACTTAATATAAGCGGATGTTTGCTCTTGCAGGTCAGGGCTACAGAAACAGCTGGCAAGAAGGGACGGGAAACCTTTTAGCTGGAAAGGGTATCTGGTTGGTGCCCTTCTGAAAAGCAGGACCCCAGTTCATCACCCCCTAGTTTGGCACCCCACACTGAAACGTGTCTCTTTTAGCAGCCCCCATCCTACCCCATGGAATGGCCAAATGGACACAGCTGTGCAGCTGCCAGTCCCACAGTATTGCATATTAGGGAGCCCTTCCCAAATATTTACTAGGGCTTGGAAAGGGGTCGTGCTGTAGTGTCACAAGAGAGAAATAGCTTATTGCTCTAGGAAGCTGGTTCTCCCAACCCTCCAGCGGCCCCAGATGGAGTAGTGCCCAAAGACACTTCCATATTTTGTAGCTCTATTCCTAACTCGGTCCTGGGCCCTAAGGGCTGTGCAGCAAGCTATCCTGAAACAGCACTGGACCAGGGTGGCAGTAGTGTTGGGCGGTCCAGATGAACTGAGGGGAACTGACCCTCAATAGCCATGGAGGGCCAGAGTTGGTGCCAATGAAAGTTGGTGCCAATCAGGCTCTTCTGCTGTGATGCTGTGCAAGTGATCCATCTCCCATGAAGCCCTGGGAGTAGAAGGGCACTCTGCCCTAATGCCATGAAGCAGACATCTCCTCCCTGGTGGCAGGGGAGCTGAAGGACAAAGGAGAAACCTAGGCCAGCATTTACATGGAAATGAGCGTTGGTCTAGTAAGCACACAATCCAGGGGAGCCCAAGAGCAAGGAAGGAAGGCAGAGGGTGGTTTGCGGGGAAACCTGGCTCGGAATAGTGCAAAGTGCCGGGCCTTCCAGAGGAGAACAGCAAAGTCTTCCACCTTTCATATAGAGAGGGCTTGGAGTGGATGAGGTGGCTGGTCAGACAGGAAAGCAGTTCCCGTTGTGAGCCAGGAATGCCTGTAGGCAATGGCCTAAAAGCAACAACTGTAGACAAAACATCCAAGGGAAACAAGCCAAGGCTGCCCATTTGGAGCAGTGGGAGGAGCTTCCTGGCTGCTATTCTGGAGTGGGACTTGGATGGCACTGATGCAGAGTCACGGCTATGATTCAGAGCCCTAGAGCTCACCCCTGCCGACTTGAGGGCACAAGTGCAGGAGAGGGTACTCAGCCAGCGTCTTGAACCCAAGCAGTTCTACAGCTTTCTCGGCTCAAAAACTGTTAACTAGTTGCACATTGTATCTTCTTTCATTCTGTTTGAGTCACCAGTGCACACAGAAGAGCAATTTTCATCTTTATCAGAAGAACCTGAATACATTTTTCTAATATCCAAAGAAATCTTACACATGTAGTAGGGGCCATTCAAGCTGGTTACAGTGGCCAGAATGCCCCCTCTCCAAACTCTCAATAGGAAATGCTTTAATCACCCCAAGGAAAAGCAGGAGCTGGCTGTAATTTGAGGCATCCACCACTGTGACAAGCCTTAGTCAGCCCAGGCCATTCAGACCTGGCTTAGCTGTGAACATCTAAGGCATCTGCAACAGAAGTGGATGCAGCCTTTCTAGAAGATGGAGGTGGGGACTTAAGAGCAGGATGGAGATAGCTGAAGAAGCCAGAGCTAGAACATCCTCTCACACGTACACCTACACCATTCCCACCTATGGGATTCGAGTTCTACCTGGCTGCAGAGCTGTGAGGCAACACATTGCCAGGTTTGCAATTTAACAGACCATTAACCATTTCCTTTCAATCTAACACATGTGAGGAAATTGCATACAAATACTACCTCCCTGAGGAGAAATCCAGGCTCCCTTGACTCGGTGCCTGGAGAGGGGCTGCTGGGAGGCCCAGACAAAAATCCTTAACTTGGGACCCGAGCAGAAGAAACCTGGCAAACTCCCTCACTGCTCCCTTGCCCTGGTAAAAGCACCCTCCTGCTATGTGTGAGCAAGTGTCCAATAAAGTGCTTGAGTGAGGTGGGGGGGGGGATGTTGAGCCCTTGCTCCTCTCCTCACAGAAGCAGCGCAGTCACTGCTTCCTTCAGAGTCTCCCCTTGGCTGACCCCAATCTACCCTACCCAGGCTCAGACCTCCCCTACAGGGGGTGGAGAGAAGGAGCCTCTGTCAGTGGAATGATTCTAGGCACACAACTGGGGGAAGGGCCGAGCATCTCAGCAGTGGCCAAACTGGAAGGAACCCAGTTAAGCGTGGCACACAAGTTCGCCCACCACTGGGGCTTCACTTCCCTGCATTTGAACGGCCCTCGATGGACAACTTGACCTCCTGGGGAATGAATGAAGGGCGGAGGAGTGGTGGCCGGGGCTCCTCCCCAGACCTTTGGAAGCTGGGGCCTGCCCAACCATGCAGAGAAACAGGATCGTGGTGGGTGGATTCCTGGGGGGAGCCCACTGCCACCCCACCCTTCTCTAATGGGTTTTTCTGCAGCTCCTGGAGACTCTCCCCAGCCCGCCCAGGTCTCTCTCGGGTAGCACTCTGGGGGCTTGCCTGGGGCACAAGCCTCCCATTCAGACTCTGTAAACTGATGGAGATGCAAACATCTCCCACCTGCAGCCTGTGGCAGGAGAGTGAGAAGAGCCGATTCGTCCTCTCTGGACTGCATGAGGACCAGCCCTGTCCATACACAAAGAAAGGGTGCTCAGGGGGCACATCAATGCTCACTTTGCTCTGCTGCTCCCCCACCACAAAATGCAGTGTGACGAAACCCTGCCAGGGACTCTCTTGGATGTCCACCACAGTGCTGGAGTCAATCTTGAGGCCACCACTCACCTCTGCACTGCGCACAAAGTCCTGGGTCTGCAGGTCCTCCACCCTCTTTAGCTCTCCTGTGGCCAGCTGGATGATGGCTCCTTTCATGAAGTGGGAGGGTAAGTGGCTCTGGGAATGGGCACATTCCGTGTCAGGTAGTCCCTCATGGGCTGTTCCCTCAGGACTTGCACCTCCCAGGCCATCCTGAGCCCCAGGATGGAGGGACCCTGAGACTGGCCGACCATTGGCCATTGTAATGCCTTTCAGTATTTGCCGATGGCGGAGCTGCTCCTCAGGGGACTTTGCTGACAGTCTCCGAAAGTGGCTTTTCTCAGCAGTAGCAGCCACCACAAGTTCCACTGGGTTCCTCATTGACTCTGCCTTCTGCTCAGGGGGATTACGATGGGAAAGGTTTAGAGGGCTCAAGCCATCCTTCTGCTGAGCAGAACATACAGGGTAGTCCTGGGAAGCAAGCACTCCAACCACCCTCTGCACCTCCAGGTCTGTATCTGGGGTGCTCCGCTGAGATGGCACAGAGATCTCTGTTCTCAAAATCTGACTGCTTGTCAAGAAGGTACCTTCAGTGCTGCACTCTACCGTTGTCCTTGGCCACTGCCCTTCAGCCTCACTTTCCTTCGCCCCCATGGCAGACCTTTGCACCCCGTTTGCTGTGACTTTAGGATCTAGCTGATTCTCCTGCAGAGACTGCTCAGTGTTTGGGCCAGCAACAGAAGCTTCATATGATGAATAGCCTGCTGGCAGACGGGACATCTGATAATAGACTGGAATTCGGCCCTGTGTAACATCCAGTGGCTGACCTCCAACATGGGGCTGCAGAGAGCCTGAAGGCAAAACTGAGGCACTGGTCTTGCCAAAGCTGTGGGCTGCCTGTGGAGAAGGAGCAGAGTCTTCAGCCAGGAGAGGTGCATAGGGCACAAAGTGTGGGATATGAGAGGCAGCAAGGCTGGCTGAAGAGGACAGAAGGTGGCTGGGCAGGAAGCCAGGAGGCACAGCAGCGGCATAGGGTACAGAGTAGTGTGATCCCACAAACTGCAAGGGAGCAGGAGGAAGTTGAGTGTAATGGATAGGCGAGTAGGGGATACCAGGGTGCGGGATCAGCTGCGAGGTCATACTGAAGGCTGGAGGCAGCGGGCTGACATTCACCACGGGTGAGAAGGTGGCCGGGGGCATCGCCACTTTGTACAATAAGCCGTACTGGTCCACGGTAAGACTGGTCACTGTGTCGGAGCTGCCACCAGCCTCCGTGTAACGTGAAGGTGTCTGGCTCTGCCTGCCTGTTGCTGAGCCCCGGGACCATTCCACAGAGGTCTCGCTGCCGCCACCGCCCACCAGACCCGACTCAGCCGCCCGCCCCGGCTCTTCGTTGTTGGCAGCCACCGGCAGGTCGCGCTTCTTGGGGGGGAGGAATTCCTGGCCCCGCTCCTGAGCCGCTCTCATGGCGCTCGTTTCGGGAAGCTGCAAGGTGGGCTGCTGCTGCTGTCGCCGCCTCCTCCTCCTCCTGCTCAAGGGGGTCTCCGGGCGGGATCACCTGCAAAGACACAGAGAAGAGCACAGGGGTCAGCCGGGTGGGGGGGGGCAGGCGGGCGGCTTCCGCCCGGCGGGGGGAAGGGAGCCCCGGACACTCCTGTCGCTTACCCGCCGCCACCGCCGCCGCCTCCACGGCTGAGTGCCATCCCTCTGCCCGCCGACTCCGCAGCCACCCCGGGCCTGACCCCGCCCTCTTTCTTCTCCGCCGCCGCCGCTGCCGCCGCCTTGCACGGCGCGCCGGAACTGCCGAGGCTCATGACGTTAGGACGGCGCGCGCACAGCGCACAGCGATGACGTGTCGCCGCCTGCGGTTGCCATAACGACAGCCGAGGAAGCGGCGGCGGCATCGCTATAGCGACAAACGCACCTGCCCTTCCCCTCTGCACGTGACGTCGCGCCCCGGCATCCCCGCGAGCTCTACTCCGTCGAGCCATAACTGGTCTACCTGTAGGGTTGTTGTAAGGACTGCTGAGGTCTGGCTTGAGAAATAATAAGCGATGCTTGTGCACTTGAAGCGGTCTCTCCACTGTGTGATGTGCGTCTTTATTAAGATGATGAAGCCGCCAGCCTCGTGCCTTTGCGGCAGGAAAACCGAAGCGCTCCCACGGGGTTTGCTGGTATCAAACTGGGATTGGAAAGGAACGAGTAAACTGGCGCTGCTTCTCGGTTGGCTATTCCAGGCCTTAAACCAGGAAGATGCGTAAATTATGGCCACAGTCAAATTCACGCTAAGCAAATCAAGGAAGGGGAAGCAGAGAGGAGAGACCTTTAATAGGAGCCTTACGCTATCCTGGCAAGGAACCGGTCTCTGTGCGGGTAGGCAGCCAGTAAGTGTTTCCAAAACCGCAAAGAGCCAGGCGGCTTCAGTCACAGACTCTGCACGGCACGAGTTCCTTTTACAAGGGCAACAATTCTCGAAGCACTTTCCAACCTTCAAGCATAAAAGTGGCCTTGGCTTTTTACTGGCCAGGACAGGAACAGCTTGCTGGTGCTATGTAGATGGGATGGGATAGAGCTGTCACTCGATGTTGAGTTGATTATTTATTTTTCCTTTGTGTCTGTGAGAAAGAGAGGAATGCTCTCAGTGGGGCTTCTGTCGCCCATCGATTTGCAACTAAAAAAAAAAAAAGCCGCTGTCTGGCGAGATCCTAGGAAGAGCTCTGCTTGTCCGTTAGATCAAACTAAGTGGAGGAGGGAAGGGCTGCATGTGCTTTTGCGTGCAGACAGGACCAGACTTAAACTCCTGGCAGGCACTTTCAGGTAGGCCAGAGTGAGGAATCCTACCTAAAACTGTGAAAAGCTGTTGACCACCAGTGTAAGCAATACTGAGCTAGGTGGACCAAGAGACTGACTCAATTTAAGACAGCTTCCTACAGTATCCCCATCTGTTTCCCAGCGATTAGCCAGATGTCCTAATGGAAGGCGGAAGCAGTGCAAAAAGCCGCCGACGTTGACTATCAGAGATAACGATTGAAGTGACCAATATATATTCCGTGGCGAGGCTTTCTAGCCCCCAAACCTTAATACTAGCCGCGGAACTGTAGAACCCTAAGAGAGGCCAGAGCTGAAATGGATGTATCGGACACATTAGCGAAAACTGTTTCACGCAAATCAGAGGAGGTTGAGCCGGGAGGCTCTCCACGTTCAAACAAGGCGCTTGCCAGCAAGCTTCTTCGTCTCTCTGCGGCCTCAGAAACGGGACACTGGAGCTCCGTGCAAAGCCTGCAGTCCTGTGTATGTCCAAAGCACTGGGATATATTTCCGAGTAAACTTGCTTAAGATTGAGCTTGCTAGGAAAGCACGTGCTCTGTACGGACTTGGCCCCGCTACTGTCAGGCTAGCCCCCGGCAATTCGCAATTGGCGAAGACGCTTCAGTCGCCCTGACAGCTGGTTTTTTCCTCGAAGGACGGGCAGGCGCTTCGCTTCTTGGGCTGTGGGCAAGTTCCGTATCCAGAACGGAACTTTAAAGTTCGCTAATACGACCCGGCCGGACGCATGTCGTGAGCACAGCCGCAGCGGTGACTAGGCAGGCGTCTGACGTCATCACTACCTGCCACGGCGCAGTCTCACCGCTAATCGTGTGACACCGCTACAGATACTTCCGCGGAGGAAACGAGTTCTGGGGCCAGTTACCGCGGTTCCAAGCGCCGAGCATTCTGTCTGGCCACGAAACGCGCCGGCCGGCGGCGACGGAGGACGCAGCAACGTTAATGGATGCAGCAGGCTATCGCCGCGCCGTGCTCTGAGAGAGGGCAGTCAGTGAGTCCCGGTCTCCAGATTCCTCCGCCTGCGGTATCGGTGCTGAGGCCGCGCCGCCGCCATTTTGGATGCCAGGCTCTAGCTACTGCCGCCGCCGCCTTCGCCGTAGGGATCCGGCCCGGTGAGTGCCGCGCGGGGAGAGAGGAGGGGCGCTGCCAGGCAGGGTAGGTGTTGCTGCTGCTGCTTCTACTTCGGCAGTAGGATCCTAGGCCCGCCGCCGCTGCCCGGGGCAAGGCCCAGCCGCCGCCGCCTCCCACCCCGCCTCCCGGGACTGACTGAGCCTTGGCCGCCGAGGGCCCGGCCGCTTTCCGGTCGGTGGGTGGGTCGGCTGGCTAAGGGGAGAGGCGCCGGTTCCTAGAGCAAGAAGGGAGCGCGCTGCCGTGTTCCGCGAGGGTTGCTGCCGTCTGACTCGCCAGCTGGCTCGTGAGGCCTGGCGGGGCTGCTGCCCCTGCCGGAGCGGCCCTTCGCCCTCCCGGGCAAGAGGTGGCTGTTCCTCCGTCCGCTTCCCTTCTCCGCGCCGCCGCGTCCCGAGCAAAGGCCAGCCTAGGCGGTGCTCCTTAGCCCATGACTTCCCTCCCTCTATTCGAGGCGTTTTTCTCTTCGCCCGGCCAGTTCTGTCTCTGCTGTCGGCGGAAGTGCCTGTGGCCTCTTCTGTTATAGACGAGGAGAGTCTTCTCCGCGCGCCGCGCCGGAGTTCACCCCCGTACAGCTCGCCCGGGCTTCCGACGATCGGATCGGCTCCTATCTGAGGCCTGAAGGAAGAGACTCGCCTCGCCCCTTGACAGGCCTTGTGAGCAAGGGGCTTAGGAACACCTCGTCGGGGAGAGAGACTTGAGAGTCACTCCCGATTACGGCAGGGTCGACACTAGGAAAAGGCTCAAGGCTGTTGGATGTGGATTCCGACGCTTTGCAAAGAATGCCTGTTTTAGTGAGCGCTGGGGAAAGGAAAGGCCAAGACCACGGGTGGGTGCGGGGAAGTGAGAGGGCAGTCCAGCCAGCTGGCTCACCTGTCAACTTGACCTGAAGAAGCCATTGCAGTTCCTTTTTTTTTTGCCCTCCTGTCGAGAGGGAAATATTTGTTTATTTTTATTTAACGAAAGTTTTATTCCATTTCATTGGAAGAATTTCTAAGGGTCTTACAAATGAGATAAGCTGCTTTCCTGCTGCTTTCCTGCTGAGGTTAATGATTGTGAAGGAGTTATCTAGCAGTACTCTTGTAGATGAGTAACAGTTGGAAGAGGGTTACTCAACATCTGCAGATCTTCTGAAACTTAACTTCATTTTAATATGGATATTCCTGCCCATATCCTTAGTTGCTTCAGCTTGATTGCCCAGTTTTCTGTCCCCTAGACTGGAACTCCTTGCAGGAAACCCTTTGTGACAATCTCTTTCTCTTCTCTTCAAACACTTCCTCAAAACACATTTTCACTTTGAAGCCTGTTGTTTAATGCCTTTGGTTTCACCTTCATTGTTGCAACATGGAGTATTTGCTCACATTTCTCCTTCATCTGCCATTTAAAATTTAGAAACTGTAAGCTCATATTGATGTGATTCTCTGCAAAGCATCATGTGGAATGATGGTGCTACCTTATAACTAATGATTAACAGAACCTGTCTGACAGAGGGCCTCTCTTTTATAAAATGTCTAACTAGTGTATGCTGAAAATCCTCTGTGTCTCTTGAAAGAAATTGTGACAATTGGGCAGAATTGTTACATTGACTAAGTTTAGTGTAGTTCAAAGATATATCATGAGATGGAAGATTTGCTTTTAAATAGTATTGCAGATGGAGTATGCTTGTCTTTTGTCTGAATACAGTGGTCTTTACCTTTGTTGAATTTCTGTTGGCTATGGGCAAGTGTCCAAAATTAGCCAGGTGCATTTTGCACCTGACTATTGACCACTCGCAACCATGAGTTATATTTTATCTGCACAATCAGAATGAATTTCAGGAACCAAAATGCTTTTTCTGTGCAGCCTGAGCAAGAGCAACGTTAGTTAATTATTGTAGTTTGTCTTCACTTACCCCACCCCACTGGCCTTGTCGCAGTTGTGAAGAACATCCCTAAGTTATGAATGGTCAGTGTCACCATTAAGAAAAAGATGTAGGAATAGGCCAATATGTATGTGGACTGTCCCTGCATCAAGTGACTTTTCTTCTTTAAGTTCTCAAAGTTCTTAACCTAGTTCAAGGTAGTCATCTGAACTAGCCAGGTGTTTCACTGATAATCAATCACAATTAGTCCATCATTTGAAAAATAAGACTTTAGAGCCATCTTACCCTCAAATGGCAACTAGATATTCCATTTTGGTGACTAACCTTGGTTTAAGGAGCCCTTTGGCACCTAACTTACATATCATAGTTTCTAACACTACTGTGAGCTTATTCTGGATGTTTTTGTATTGGTAGTACACTTTCTTTCCAGCAGTATGGTTGAACTGTCACTGTTTTTGTTAACAATGCCTGGCTGTTAATTCAGGGTGTACCTGCATTGAGGTGGTGAATTGCGTTCTGTGTCTCTCTTCCCAAACATAGTTAATAAACTTTACTTTGTGTGTTGGCTTGCATGTTGACCATCTTATGGCAGAGTTGGATTTTAGGAGTAGTTGCAGGTATTTTTGAACCAAAGACCTGTTTTCTTATTTTTTCTTCAGCTTGGGCATCTTCTGAGAGTTTTTTTGGGACCTGCAATCAGAAACTGTTTGTAATCTGAACAATGCTGTCTTGAGACCTCTTGCTACCTGCGGTAGATCTCAAATTTCTGTTCTGTAGGGCTAACCCTGTACCATTCAAAGAGCAGTACAGCCTCCGTCTAGCTTTGGCCACCTCCATTATGCTGCCTGAAGTACGCTGTTTCATCCTGCTATGTATCAGGGCCCACCCTAATTGTGAAAGTTCCGTTAAGAGTGTTGCTACTTTGAAAGAGTTCTTATATTTGGTTTATCTTGTGACTCATACCTTGGAGTACCTGAAGAGAGGTGGGGTCAACTTTAGTATAGCAAGATAATAATCATAATAATAATTTATTATTTATACCCCGCCCATCTGGCTGGACCTCCCCAGCCACTCTGGGCGGCTTCCATAGAAACCAAAAATACAGTAAAATATCACACGTTAAAAACTTCCCTGAACAGGGCTGCCTTAAGATGTCTTCTGAATGTCAGGTAGTTGTTTATCGCTTTGACATCTGCTGGAAGGGCGTTCCACAGGGTGGGCGCCACTACTGAGAAGGCCCTCTGCCTGGTTCCCTGTAGCTTTGCTTCTCGCAATGAGGGAACTGCCAGAAGACCCTTGGTGCTGGACCTCAGCGTCCGGGCAGAACGATGGGGGTGGAGACACTCCTTCAGGTATACTGGACCGAGGCCGTTTAGGGCTTTAAAGGTGAGCTTTAGGACAGCCTTGCATGTAACAACTCACCTGGTAGTCATAGGCAACCAGAAATTCCATCCTGGTGAGTGAATGCCACATTAGACAGATAGCTATCAGAGCATTTCTTACTAAACATCTGTTTACCAGAGATTATTTTTAAAATGTCATAGAGGCACTTGTGGTATGTTGGCTACTCTGGAAGGTTGTGATTCACTAAGAAGCTCTTCCAAAGCGTCTTAGTAGAAGTTAGATCATGAGTACTTCTGGATTCTAGATCCTAACTGGGAGCTTTGGATGGAAACTCAAGCTGACTCATGAAACATGGAAGGAGCTGGCTCGCTGTGGGTCGTGTGCTTGCTCTGATCCACCAGGATCCTCCTGTGTAATTATGGCAACAGCTTCCTTTCCTAAGGAATCCACACAAATTTGGCAGTAAGTGGGTTGGAAGGCACGAGATGGAACAAGACTCTCTAGCAGGCATGGGTCTACCCTGGTTAGCACTTGGGAAAAGGGAAATAATTCTGCTTCTCTGTCGCCAGAAGATCAGACCTGGAAGTCTGGTCAGTCTCCATTATCCTGCAACACCTGCAGTTTGTGCTGTGGTTTATTTTCCATAAACCACCTTGGATACTCTGTGGAGGGACATAAATAATCTAATAACATGCATGAAGGAATAATGGCATGGGGAAGGAATTCGGCTCAGTAGTGGAGCACCAGCTTTGCAAGTAGAAGGTGCCAGGGTCAATCTCCAGGTAGGGCTGGGGGAGAGCCCCTACCTGAAAGCCTGGAGAACAACTGCTAGTCAGTGTGGACCGTTCTGAGCTTGATGGACCAGTGGACTGACACAAACAGAAGGCAACTTACTATGTCCCTATGTTGGTGGCAAATGTAAATTGTGGAATGAAAGAATATATAACCGTAAATATTCCCTTAATGAGAAGCCTCCAGTTTGGAGACTGGTGGCTGTAGAGAGCTCTGATGAGATCTCTCTGCCTGAACAGAGTCCTCTGCTTTCAACCAGCACATGGACCCATCTGTGAAGGGAGGCTGCAGACTTCTTGTCAACTTCATATTGTGTTGCGGGGGGCAGTGTTAGAGGAGTGTCTTGGGAAGCATGTTTGTTCTCGGTAGCAGAAAGGGAGGCTTTTGAAGAAGGGGAATCGTTTTTGCATGTTGATTTGGAAGCAAAGTACAGAAATATAGTTAATAGAATGAGGTTGGTTGGATAAATGTAAAATCACCCAGTAAACAGGACCGGGATAGGGGAACTATTTCTGCTAGCAGGAATGAAAACAGCCATTTGATCCCAAGAATGGGCTTGAGAGCACATTATTAGAGTTCAAGAAAACTTGACCGAGACTCAGTCCCTACCTGGATGGTTTGGAACTCCATGGAATCAGTTCATCTGTAGGTGACTGCCTGCTTGCTGCAGATGCTGCTGAAGGGAAGCCCTGCTCTGGGCCCCACCTATGGCATGTGGACATATGCAGTTAGGCTTTCTTGGTGATGGTGGAGGCTCCCTGGTTATGAGACTCTTCTCCATGGACTTAGCCGATGGCCTCCTTTTTCTCTTCAGGCAACAGGTCAGAACAGTATGGCTTGAGCCATGCATTTTTCAGATGTTTTTCCTCTGTGTGCGCCTTGGATTTTTATATTGCTGCTGCATTAGAGTGAGTTGTGCTGTTTTATTGTTATTAGGATTTATGATGGTGGTTCAGTGGTTTGAACATTTTGTTTTGGGATGGAAAAGTGGGAAATCAATGTTAAAGGAAAAAAATTAATGCTGAAGTTTTCAAATAATAATAATAATAATGCCCCACCCATCCGGCTGGGTTTCCAGCGCATATAAAACCATAAGATGTCAAGCATTAAAAACTTCACGATACAGGGCTGCCTTCATAAGTGAAAGGTTCATCAGAGACCATGTCTTTTACCCACCTGTTGACTGTAGTTTCCTTGACAGGTAGGACTGTTCAGCCTACCAAAGAGAGGCAGTTCAGAATACCTTGGAAGATGGTGGCCATCCAGCTTCTGCTTTAAAACCTTCCGAGGCTGGTGTGTGTAGTAATAGGTCTCCTCCATCCATCTGCAAGGTTGTACTAGGATGATTTGTGAGGTCCCCTTCCAGCTCTGTAGCTAGCAGCAGCAGCAGCAGCAGCATGACCTGAAAGTCATGTGTCCTTCTTTTGTTTCTCCTACTTGACAGCCACCTTCTTTTGAAGGTGGATGTGAGGAGGCCCTTACAAAATCAGCTTGGGAAACCAATGGGCTGGCACAAGTGGATTTCACAAGTAATAAGAGAGAACTTACAGTGGTTTCTGTAGCTTGTTGAACATCTAACCACATTTTGTAGTTTTTATGAAATGCATCAGTCAAAAATGTAGGCATCTACAGATGCTGAGTGCTCAGTCTAGAGCTGCGTAGTTTAGAATTTCTGTCCGTTATTTATTGCACAACCCTTAACAAGTGTAATCTCTGAATGGATTGGTGTAGTCACAGTTTGAATGCTCAACTAAAAGAGAGCCACAGCCCACTGTAATGTGACTTGTACTGATGAAGCAGCTTTAGAAGAGGCCTTGAGTTGGGCTACCTAGCTTCTTCCCATGGGTTTAAATAATAGCATAGACTTTTCCTGGGTTTCATCGTTTGGGCTCAGGGGCTACCTGTTGGGCCTGCAAGTGCATTTGGAATCAGCTCTGGGTTCGGTCACATGTGAGAAGCAGCAGCAGTGCTGGTGTCCATTGAATGTTGGGCTCAGTTTTTAGTCAACCACTGGGCTGGGAGTATACTGAAGTAGTCTGCTTAAGGCTGTACTGGGAAAGTGGGGGAGGGGATGTCCCACCCTTCTGGAACTGTCCCACTCAGGCTCTGCTGTCCTTGCTTTGAAAAGGCCTCAGAAACAGCCATACTGAAGAGCCTGAAAGGGGCAGAGCTGTCTGGACGAAAAGGACTTGAATGAAACCCTGATTTGTCTCAATCAGGTACTCAGGAGTAAGATGTCACTTCGGCATGAAAATTGTCTTCACAATGTTAATGATGCTTTATTGCTCATGTTCAGCTGGGCTAATTGAAACTTAGGTTTGCGTGTTTGGTCTAAAAATGTGTTCACTCTGTAAGTATTATTACATCATGGTAACAGTAAACTTAGATATGATTTACTGTGTATGAGATGTATTTACAGACACATGCATTTTATATTCCAAAGAACAATACAGTTGTACCTTGGTTCTCGAACAGAATCCATTCCGGAAGTCCGTTTGACTTCCAGAAATGTTCAAAAACCAAGGTACAGCTTCTGATTGGCTTCAGGAGCTTCCTGCACTCAGTTGGAAGCTGTGTAAGCCGCATTGGATGTTTGGCTTCCAAAAAAGTTTGTAAATTGGAACACTTCTGTATTTGCGCGTTCGGGAGCCAAAACATTCGAGTCACAAAGCATTTGAGAACCAAGATACAACTGTACAATATCATAATGACCATTCTCATTCGTAAAAGTAATGTACGTATTAGTATTATGCAGTAGTGTATGCTGGGCCTTGAAAATAATACTTTTTCCTCCTAACTTGTGGATAATTTATTTCAGTTTGTTTGGCAGATAAACAGACCAGGGTAGCAGAGAGTGACCCATGCATTGGGGCCAAAGGCTGCTTTGAAATATAATGGGAGTTTCCTTTATTTGAAAAGCAAATCCAGAGTGAAGTAGAATATTTGGGTTTGAGCCAGAGGTGTTCCTGTGGTTTGCTAGATCCTGTAAATAAGCCTTCACCTTGGGGCAGGCATAATTTGGTTTGCTTCAACTGCATAATTTGGTTTGCTTCAACCTCAGGTTTGTTTTCACAAGCAGGGCTTAATCCAAGGCTCAGGAAGGTTGTGCAGGGTTGCTGATTAATCTAGGACTTTTGCCTTATTTGGGGATGGCAGAAGGAGGGAGGAGGCTCCTATCTGTGCTAGTATGCAAATTTAGGCAGAAATTCCTGGTGATTAGGGACAGCCACAGGAAGAAAGAAACCGGTTCTTGGGTTTGCCATGAGAGGTGAGCTGTGTGTGTTGTAAAGAGCACATGCAGTCAGTTTATCACCAGCCTTAGTCTGCCACCCATTCCGCCATGCAGTAGTGGAGACGGAGCTGCAGCGAATACATCATGACATACCTTGGCAACAGAGCCATATCTCTTTCCTTACTACAGCTATCTTAAGCCACTTGGCAGGGAAGACAGACTTTTTGAGGCTGAAGTATTCTGGAGTCCCAGCTGTGGCAGAGACGGCTGACTTGGGATAAACACCGTGGATTGAACCATAGCGAGTTCTGTCAGTATAACCAATGCCAGCTAGGAGACCCTACCAGCCTCTCTCTACAGTTTCTCATGGGGTACTGTTTTAAAGACTTAACTGCCGAGGTTTAATTCCCTGCTCACTATCTCTCCCTCCCCCCATTATCTTTTTTCTCAGAGGATGCCAGCCCCCATCAGACTCCGGGAGCTGATCCGGACCATCCGGACAGCACGGACCCAGGCAGAAGAAAGGGAGATGATCCAAAAAGAATGTGCTGCCATCCGATCGTCTTTCCGAGAAGAGGACAACACTTACCGCTGCCGGAATGTGGCCAAGTTGCTCTACATGCACATGTTGGGCTACCCTGCACACTTTGGACAGGTAGGCCCTCTTCTTTTCATCAGTAGTGGCAGCAGCCCTTTTGCAAATTCCTAGCTTTGGATGTTTAGTGGGAGGCTCATCATGCTGGCAAAGTGCCTTCAGAGTTGCAACCTGTAGGAAACTACACTGTTATCTTTCTCTTGCTGCGTATTACTAACTCAAGTTCTTTCTTGGGCTGGAAATCCTTTGTGGAAGAGAAATATTTTCATGTGCCTCACAGAAACCCAAGGAGGAGCATGTCACAATCCTCATGGTTTTATTCCATCATCTTACTTTAGCAAAGGATATATTTTGTGATCTTTAAAGTGCCCAAGCCATTCCTTAAATTTCCCCAAGAGCTGTTCTACTCTGTTTTGTCGCCAGGGAGTTCATCTCATGGCATTTAATTTTGCTTTCTAAGTTGCTTGTAAATTGACTGGTGTGTGGTGTGATAGGTTCACAGGAAGACTTATGAGAGGTCTTAGTTTCCAGGTGCTGGTTCTGCATGTGATGAGCAGAAGTTTCATGATGGAGCTCTCCAGCCACAATGCATGGCTCTTTCATAGTGCATCAGCTCTCTGTTGGGAATTAAAACCAATGGGCCATTCAATCCTCTGGGCTCTGTGCAAGGGCACAAGGCTAGGGGGACAAAGGTTGGCAAAGGGATAATGGGCAGCTCTTCTGTGGGTAGGGAAGGTGTGACTGTGTTCTTGCTGCTGCCTTGCCGTGTTTCTGGGCCATTCATTTGAGAACTGGAAAGGCAACCAGACCAGCAAAAGGTCCTTCCTGAGCCCAAGCCACCAAGTAAAAAGGCCTGAAAGAGTGGGCCGTGGGAAAAGCGTTGCTTGTTTCTCTTGCTCCAGCTGAAATGGGATATATTGGTGTCAAAGTTGCTCCTCCTCTGCTCAGCTAGATCAAGGGAGCAGCTCACCCAGATCAGGTTACTGAACTGAGCTCTGCATGTAGGAAGCAGGCAGGCATTTAAACAGGCTGGGTACAGGTAGAAACCTTTCTCCTCTCCATCCAAGCCTGAAGCGCTGCTGCTGCTGCTGCTGCTGTGCCTTGTCTTCCTGGCATACCATGATGGAGAGTTCGTTCAGAACACCAGGAAAGCCTAGGAGGTGGCCCACAAGCTCTTGGCATAATTACCTCTTCTTCAGCAGATGTGCTTTTCTGCTAGACCTCATACAGGAGTTTCATAGAATTGCAGAGTTGGAAAGAACCCTGAGGATCATCTCGTCCAACTCCCTGCAGTGCAGGAAGATGCAGCTATCCCATATGGAGATATGAACTTGTGATCTTTGTGTTACTAGCACCATGCTCTAACCAACTGAGCTTATCAACCTAACCTGAAACTTTAGCCTAAGCTGGGTGCTGCGTGATTAGGAAATAACTGGATTTAGAAAGCAGAACAAATGGATTCTTTAAAAGCAGCTTTGCTATTGCTCTTCTGCAGTTGTAAAGACTGTACAGATCCTGTGTAGATTCATGCTGTGGTGCTGAAGAGATTGTGAGTGAAGCATTATCCTGGTGGGCACCAACATTCTTCCTACAGACAGCCCCAAGGCTAATTGGGACTTGCTTTTAGCAAGGATTTGCGAGCAAATTCAAACATTGATTTTAAATGACATTGAAATATTTCAGATCCTGTGAGGCATTTAGCTGCCACAGAAGTGCTTAGTTTTAGGATCCATTTCATTCTCATGGCTGAACCCATGTACTGAAGGGGATTTAAGTAATGGTGTGTCTGAGCATTGTAGTAACTGTGCTGAGCCCTGGTTGAACCCTCAGGTTTCATTACAGACTCAGTTGTCCACAGCTACAGTTCATTCTTTTCTTTCAACCTTTCTCATCTGGCATCCCTCACAACCCGAAGCCAAAAATTGTTGTCACCAGGTTTTTAACACCCACCACTGTCTTTCCTGCAGGAAAAGCAAGTGGGAATATCCTGGCTAAGGCACTGCTGGACAGAGGTGCCCTGAGCACCTCCACCCAGCACCTTCTGCCACCCCCTGCAAGAAAGGCCACTTATTTGGTCACTGCTCAGGGTGCCTCCAGCCAGCAGCAGCCACTGCCAAGGAAGCTTCATGCTGGTCTCTCCTCAGGGGAGTGCAGGAGAGCAGCTTGCCAGCTTGGTGCTTGGAGGTGAGATGTGCTCAACACCTTGACAGTGAAGCAACCCAACAACTGTCAGTCTTCTTTGCAGCCTAAGAGTCATGGAGGGAGTTGGTAGTAAGGCTAATCAACCACCAAGGTGTGGTAGCACAGTTGCCATGGTGAGTGTGACAAAAATGTTGGAAGCATTGGGGAGAGTCACTCCCTCTGGCTTCTCTGCCCCCTCTTGCAGTTGGAGTGCCTCAAACTGATTGCCTCTCAGAAATTCACGGACAAACGCATTGGTTACCTTGGAGCCATGTTGCTGCTGGATGAGAGGCAGGACGTCCACCTTCTCATGACCAACTGCATCAAGAAGTAAGGCCTTTTTAATTTCTAGGGTGGGAAGAGAGATCTATTCTGCAAAGGTGGACCTGCCGGCAGGGCTTGGAATATTCTTGTTGAGCCTTGAAGTTCAGCACACCTTAGTCATGCACCCTCCTCTGAGGATTGCAGCCAGAAAGTGGTGGTGGAGGTTTGGGAAGGCAGGTAATAAGCTGCTTGCCTTGTAGAGCTGAAGCTACCTTCTATGGTAAGAGTTAAGATGCACCACCATGCTGCAGATAGCTCTCTTCCTTGTTGCCGTGTGTCTCTGGACCTGGCTCTGTAGAGCTATGGAAGGCATCTGGGCGGGAGCATCTGTAATATGACTTCAGTAGACACTTACCGTAAGTCATTTTTTTCTGGTGTAATAGAGATGCCACTGAACTTGTGGGGGATTTGACCACAGATGAGTTAGTGTGGTGGACACAGTTGCGTTGTCATTGAGTGAGACAAGTGTTGGTTGTTCTTTGTTCCTTGGAAAGCATTCTAGCCCATTGCTATCCCCAGGGTTATCTGACACGCTGTCAGCTTGAGGCCGACTGCTTTGTATCTGGGAGTGCCTTATCCCAGCCATTTCTTGCATTGCTGCTTTCTCTCTCTTCCAGTGACCTTAATCACAGCACACAGTATGTGCAAGGCCTAGCACTCTGCACCCTGGGCTGCATGGGCTCCTCTGAAATGTGTCGTGACCTAGCCGGGGAGGTGGAGAAGCTCCTGAAAACCTCCAATTCTTACTTGAGGAAAAAGGTATTTATTTATTTATTGGACAAAGGTACAACTTTAGGGGACCCCCTCCCCAAAAGGAGGGGGAGTCCTCTAGATCTGTTGAACTGTAAGCTCTTCCCTTTTCTTACATTAAGATTGTGGTTTGCTTCCTCTCAAATGTCAGCAGGAAGTTGCACTGCCCAGATCTTTGCAAGGAGTTTTTGACTGGCCCTTGGCAGTGGGTGGTCTCTTTGTGCCCACAATTAAGACTTACCAGGACTAGAGTTAAAATGCAAATAAAGTACATAGTGTTTCTCTCTTGAGGGATCCCCTTTAGGGGTCTCTGTGTAGAGGGCTGCCTGCACATCTGCTGACCACTCCCCCTTCCACCCCCCAATTCTTCCATAGGCAGCCCTGTGTGCTGTTCACGTCATCAGGAAGGTGCCTGAGCTCATGGAAATGTTCCTGCCAGCCACAAAGAACCTGCTGAATGAGAAGAATCATGGTAAGGCCTGCTGTGGCAAGGGAAGGCCTAGGCACTATGTATTTTTGGGGTAGACTAGAGAAATATGAGGACCTGAAGGGCTATGATAAGAAAGCTTGGGCAGTTTGGAATGGCATAGAAATCCTCATGTAGATAAATGCCATGTGCACCAAGGCCAGGAGCCAAGCATACTTTTTGTGTTTCTGTGCTGTGAAACTCAGTTCTGGTGGACTCTGAGTTGCTTGCTCCCTCCTTCCCTTAGAACAGTGGAAACTACCTTGCACTGAGTTGGCCTGCTGGGCCACCTATCTCAGATGACTAACTGGCAGCTGGGTTTGGAACAGGGAGCTTTCCCAGTCCTACCTAATGGTGGCAGGGATTGAACCTGGGACACCTGCCACTGAGGTACTTTTGGTCAGGGGAGTGAAGGAAGCTGGATCCCATAACAGGGAGTGCAATCAAGCTCAGGGAGGGAGGGGAGTGGGGTTAATGGAAGGAGACTCGGTCAGAACAAAACCTCACCTATTCCAGTATCCTGTTCTCACAGTGGCCAGCCTGGTGCCACAAGCAGGACAAGAGCACAACATTGCATTCCTACCAACTGGTGGCATAGCCCCTCTGAAGTAGTAACAGTATGCAGCCATCATGGTTTGTATCTAGCAGTGGGCTTGCAAGCCTTATGGGCGTGGCCTTTTGAGCTATCTTGTGAGCTAGTGAGTTCCAGCCTGCTGCAGTGTGTGTTGTTGGCATGAAGGAGGCATTAACTTGGGCAATGGGGAGAGCCGGCTTCAGCCTACTCTGCAGCATCTGCCTCACTTGTTTTTTGGCTGTGGGGTTGAAGGAGAGAGGCATTTGAGGCTCCCTTTGCCACCAAGCTTTGCTCATGTTTCTACAGGCTACAGAGCTCAGTTCAGTGCTGCCTTTGGAGGGGTCTAAAGAGTTCCTTGCAGCTTATCCTTTTATCAGCAGTTTCTCATAGGGAAAAGTAAAAAGGCCTGGCTGCTTTGGCCTAGGATTGAAGTCTCTCTGCTTTTTCATCCACAACCACTTCTAGCTTCCATATAGAGGATTATCTTGTGTATAGAGGATCCTGGCCCAGAAGTGCTGAGGCTCAGAGGGCAGGTTGCTGGTTAGAAGCTGCCAAGCTGCTGCCTTAAAAGCTTGCAGTCTCTCATAGTCCATCTTCAACTGTGGCGAGTCCTTGGTGATGGCCATGTAAAGCATAGGCTCCTTCTTCTCTTTTCCTGGCAGGTGTTCTTCACACCTCTGTGGTCCTCCTTACGGAAATGTGTGAGAGAAGCCCAGACATGCTAGCCCATTTTAGAAAGGTAAGTCCTTGTCGACTTGTCACCCTATTGCATGTGCCCCTCTGGGCAGAGTTTTGAGGCAGCTTGGCTCCTACCTTTGAGGGACTGACGTGGGTGTCAGTTTCCAGTCGCTGATGGGTTGGCCTTGCAGGAGAGAAGCATGTGTCCTTCCTTGGCAAAATATCCATTTGGTTGAATGGAAGCCCTGCAGCTGGGAAGCCCCTGTGCTTATGTCAGGGTATGTCTTTTCTACCCTTCCTGTGGAACTGAGTGGCAGGGTGGTGCACTTGGGCCAGGCCACTCCAGCTGCTGCTCTTGCAGAGCACATTCTGTTTTCTCCATTTTATAAAGTGATACCACCTCAGCAATGATTTGAGGGGAGGGAGCCGGAAATTCCTCAAAACCCAGGAAGATCCTGAGCAAAGCAGGAGCCGCTGTTTCTCCAGCTGCTTAGCCATGGAGAGGGCCACCTCTGCTTGCCAGCCTGCCTCCCATTGTTGGGGCTGTGCGTGGAGAACTGTTGCCCAACACAGAAGGGACCTGGCCAGGGAGGTAGATGAAGCTGTCGGTCCAGCTGGGGAGAGTGGAGTGCAGTTGTGCTTCAGGTGTTGTTGTCCTGGTTACCCTTCCTGCCCTTTGTTTTGCCGCTGCTGCTGGTGGAGGTGGATGAGGTGGTTGATGTTGTGAGCTGTTGCTCCTCTCCCTAACGCCTGCTTCATCTCTTCTGTCCCTTTTGTCTGTTTGGAATCCTGCTGTGGTGGGTTAGAATGAAAAGGTAAGAGTCACTCACTTTTTCTTCCTCCCCTATGCCCCCCATGCATGCTTTCATTGGGCCTGTTGAGGTTTGTGCCAATCCACTGCTTACTGCACTAATACTGCAGCTTGACTAATTGTGTTTGTAGTTGAGTTTATTAATGCCCTGATTAAACCTAGTACCTAAGGCAACCTTGGATCTTTGTTACAGTCCTCTTGAAACTCAGGTGCTTCTGCTACAGTCGGATGGATCTTTGAGGGATGTGAGGGGGGTTGCATCTGTGCTGTTCGTGGTGGGTGTTTTCCATTGGCTTGGTACAAGGCTTCTATAAGGTGTGGGATGGGTAGTAAGCAGAGAAGGTGGAAGAGTGAACCGCCCCTGTTCAGAGCAATTTGCCTTCATGCTAAGGGCAGCTGTTAAAGGCAGAGATACTCCTCTTCCTTCCCTACTTGCTTCTGCTTGGCTGGAGACTGATCTCTACAGCTGTTTCTGCTCCCCCATGCTTGTCCCATCATCACTGGTTATGACTTGTGCATGGTTAGAGCAAAATAATGGTGGGTATGGGAAGCCTCAGTGACATGACTAAGCAGGGTTCCAAGCGATGAGATATTGCAATGAGATTGAGCAAGATCTCTGTCTTCCTAAAAGATTGTCTAAAGTTTGTATATTTGGCCAGCTGCCATATCTTAGCAGAGTCTTTCATTTTACAAAGGCCCTTTCGCTCTCTGCCCCTCAACTTGAGGCACTGAGAAGGAAATCCTCTTTGGGGCTTTATCCTGTCTTGGCACCAAGTTAAAGTTGTTAACCAATTTAAAATTATTGGGTTGTAGCCAATGCTAGAGGAGACCCATTGAAATTAATTGACATGATTAAAGTAAGTCGGTTGATTTCAGTGGGTAGACCAAGAATAGGACTTGGATAATAGGTATAATGCATCCATTTAGCAGTTTTAAAATTATGCCCAAATATTTACAATTCTTACTAATGTGGTCAAAACAGCAAATGGTGCAGAAGTAGGGGGATAGGCTGAGAGTGAAATAGTAGAGGCCTCTGGTGGATTCAGAGTTGACCTGGGATTTTGTGTCAGGCTTGGTTGCTTCATCCAAACAGAGCCTGTCCCCTGGGGGAACCACATCAGCATTCTAAGCTTGGAGACTTCCCTCTTATACCTGCCACGCCCACATGCCTCTTTGCGGCCGCATAAGTGAGCACCAAGAGCAGGGGGATCTCTGTGCTGGTGTGCTTTCTACTAACCACAGAAGGTTAGTAGGGTTGTAAAAGGAGACCAGCAAGGGAAAGAACCTACAGGGTTCTGGAAGTTATATGGTTGACTGTTAGAGCCTGGCTGTAAGTGGATCAGGACAAAGAGGAACTATATAGTTTCATCTTCCTGTTTTCCTCAATGATCAACCAGATACCCCATTGGGAATCCCACACATAAGCATGTGATAGGCAGCAGCCCTCTCTCCCATTCATATTCTGCAGCAGCAGGTATTCAGAGGAACGCTATATCTGATACTGGAGGCAGCTTCAGCCAGTGGGAGCCAGGTCAAAGCCATTTGTTTCCTGTTAGTAGTTTGAGGCATCAGTTGCCCACCAGACTACTCATATGTATATTGCAGCATGGCTGTGTAGGGCCAGCAGGCTTATTTGGCTCTGTGCTGTGGAAAGGTCAGTGAGGTTGGGCTGAGCAGCAATGAGAGCCCCTTCAGCTCTCACCTGCAGATGGTGAATCTAATACCCTTTTTTCCTGTGAGAGACTCCTCCTTGGACCCCTTCTTCATGTCAGGTACAACAGCAGGGCTGTAGATCAGATGGCTGATGGCTCTTTGTCCTCTGCAGCTTGTGCCCCAGCTAGTCCGTATCCTGAAGAACCTCATCATGTCTGGTTATTCCCCCGAGCATGATGTTTCTGGAATCAGCGACCCCTTCCTGCAGGTAAGGGCTTTGGGGCCAGGCACGTGCTGGGCAGGGAGAGGAGTGAATGTTGGCCAGGGAATGGAGCCCCCCCCCAGCCTCCTCCCTCAAGTATGAAGAGGATCCTGCAGTGACTGACTTCAAGACCCAGAGCCTTCTGGGTCCATTGTAGCTCAAAAGGAGAACTTTGTCCTTTTCAGGTGCGAATCCTACGATTGCTGAGAATTCTAGGCCGAAATGATGATGACTCAAGTGAAGCTATGAATGACATCCTTGCCCAGGTGAGGGGTGCAGCCTGCCAAATCATTGTTGGGAGGCGGAAGGGAAGGTGGTACATTGGTCTAGAGGGAGGAAGCTAGAAAGTGAGATTGTCTGTCTTGTGTTCCAGGTGGCCACGAATACTGAAACGAGTAAAAATGTGGGAAATGCCATTCTTTACGAAACCGTCTTAACTATCATGGACATCAAGTCTGAGAGTGGCCTGCGAGTACGTAATCTTGGATTTGTGGGATCCTAGGAGAGACACTGAGCAAAACAAAGCTTTGTGGCCCATCACAGTTTCTCCAGCCATAGCCAAGCGTTCCCATGGGGGCTGACCTCTAAATGATGTTTGAGTCAGATGAAAGCAGCTCAGGGCTCTTGCATGGAAGCAGACCAGCTGACAAGGAAGAACCAGGGTCACTGAGGTTGCTCATAGATCCAATCCCCTTTGGGAGTTTTTTGGCTGGAGAGTGAAAAGTATCAACAAGTAGATGTCCCTGACCCATGTCTCTTTGCTTGTCTCTTTCTAGGTGTTGGCCATTAACATCTTAGGCCGATTCTTGCTCAATAATGACAAAAATATCAGGTAGGTCAGAGTACAGGTCCAGGATGGAAAACATGTTCTGGTTGGAGCAGGCACAGCTTTCTCCAGGTCTCTTGTGGCAATATTGGTTGTTTTTGAGGCGTGGCCAGGGCAGCCGTTGCAGGTGAAGTGGTCAGTCCTTTCTACTGCCTGGGTCTGTACTGCTGCAACCATATGCACCATGTGAAATTCTGGGCTCTTTTTTCCACATCCTATTGGTCTAGCAGGCTACCTGACTAGAATTGGTTCTGAGAGAAATTCATTTTCACTCTCCAGGTGCTCTGATACAGATGGGAGGGTTAGAATCCATTGCCTAGAGGTTTGCAATGGCTGCCCTTGCAAGTCACTCAACCTGCTTGCTCCATCTCCCTTGGCTGCCTGGCTGTGCTGTCTTCAAAAGCCTTCTAGTGTGCTGTGACACAGAACAGCTGCCATAGTCTAAAGCAACAGGTCTCTTTTTTCAGATATGTAGCTTTAACATCCTTGTTGAAGACTGTGCAGACTGACCACAATGCTGTACAGCGGCACAGAAGCACCATTGTGGACTGCCTAAAAGATCTGGACGTCTCCATCAAACGGTGAGTCAGATTGGTATGCTAGGACTGTGGGTCCAGGTGGCCCAACCATCTAGGATTCATTCTCGTGTCACCCCTCACCTGTCTCCTCTGCCCGCCACTGTGAGCCAGAAGCTACTTATGAGGCATTGTTGTTTAAAGCATGGTCCCTTTTCCCACAGGGAACACCCTTATGACTGTCCAAGTTCGTAACCATCACTGCTTCTTGTGGGAGTAAATATCATCATTTAAGTATACACTGTGTGAAGTACTTCCTTTTGTCTATCCTGAATCATCTAACATTCAGTTTCATTGGATAACCCAGTTTGGTTCTAGAGTGAGAGAAGGAGAGAAAACACTGCCCTGTCCACTTTCTCCACACCATGCATCATTTTATATAGCTCGTGTCCTCTTGCTGTCATCCCTAATACTTATTCCCGCCTAAAGTAACCTACTTTCTAGCTTTAAAGGGTTTGGGTCTGCAACCAAGAAGCTTGCTTCTCCTTGCAAACTCCTGCTCTGTCTTACTACTTGTTTTTGAACTTGGCCACCCCTTAGGTTTCATACTGGGACCCTGGAGTGATGAGAGGTGGGAGCCTTCTGGCTTGGCTGGTGCTGTTGTAGGATGAAGCCTAAGAGTGATCCATCAACAGAGCGCCTGGCGCAATGATGACACTCAAGCAGCTGACAAAGCACGTTTGTGGCCTCTGGAAAGCTCCTTGGGGTGATGGGGAGACTTGTCTGTATAGGGGCTGCAAATGTGTAGGCTCTTGGTGGTGCTCAGGCCCAGGTCAGCAGAGCTCCATCCCTTCCTCTCGCCTTCCTCTGAATCCCTTCTTCTCCCCTTCTCCAGACGGGCGATGGAGCTGAGCTTTGCTCTCGTGAATGGGAACAACATCCGGGGAATGATGAAGGAACTACTGTATTTCCTGGATTCCTGTGAGCCAGAGTTCAAGGCGGACTGTGCCTCGGGAATATTTCTTGCAGCAGAAAAGTAAGAAATCCAAATAATTTGTGTTCGTTTCATCCTTTGTTGCCCTCTTCTTCTCCTGCTACCCCCCCCCCAACCGCTCTGCAGTCACAACTTCGGGAGGCCACAACTCACTCCCACTTGCTGCTCACATCTACAGCTGGGGAGGAGCATCTTCAGGCTGGACCCATCTCTGCCAATGCTTGTCCTTCTGGTAATGCTACCTGGATACCATCACCCTGTAAGCCAAATGGCGGTAGTGGTCCTGTCACTCGCCCCTGGTGGAATGCAGGGATTTAGCTTCATCCTCTCTCCTGTGCAGTCAAGCACATTGCACCTTAGGAGTCAATTTATGCAGGTGTAGCCAAAGCAAGTCTGGCTACACAGTTGACTAATCCTTGTCTGGAAAACCAAAACTGCCTTACATTTGGGAACTGAAGGAGCATTTGGAGAAGGAATGTCCTCACAGCTTTGCATCTACTCCTTTTTCAGATATGCTCCTTCTAAGCGCTGGCACATAGACACAATCATGCGAGTCTTGACAACGGTGAGTGCTGACCCTGTCTGTTGCTCCTGTATCCCCAAGCAGATGTTCTGAGCCTTAGGGCCTGTCAGTTCTCTATGTCCAAGAGCCACCAGTGGAGGTGGTGGACCTTCCCAGGGGTTCTTGTTTGGTGGGGACAGAGGGATTTTTACATAGTTCTGTAACTCTTGAGGACTGACTGCTACAATGTATTTTGCATTGGGGGCTGCCTCTGAAAATGATGTAGGAGCTTACACTACAAGTGCAGGCTGCTGCTGCTGCTGCTATTGACTTAATGAATGAAGGACAAGGCTGCATTAGTTCTAGGGGCTGCCTGAGTTCTTCTGGGCGCAATTCGCGGTGCTGGTGCTTCAGGTTAAGATCACCCTTTAAAGCAATGGCAGCCCAGGACCAGCCTCTATAAAGACTGTCTTCTGATCAAACCTTGCTCTGTTGATCTTTGACACATGAAGGAAAGTCATTGGCAGCCAGGAGTGGGGGTTTTGCCACAATTCCTTCTGGCCTGATCGCCAGAGGGAAGTCAAGAGTAGCTCATCCCCACTTAGGGCTCGCCAAAGACTTGCAAGAGTTGTAGCTTTTGGAAGCTGGTTTGATTGGAGGGGTGTGTGCTTGCCAAATACACAGTGGTGGTGCAGTTATTTGTAGCTTTAAATCTTACTGCATTTTTATGTAAGCCATCTTTACCCTAAGAAAAGTGGTATATAAAAAAACTAATTGACTACAACAGTGTCTAGAAATCTGCTTTTGAGTACCACTCCCTAGCTTTCTTAGACGATGATGATAAATAATAATTTATTATTATTATTATTAGTAGTAGTAGTAGTAGTATTGTTGTTATTATTTATTTATACCCCTCTCATCTGGCTGTGTTATCCCAGTCACTCTGAGCAGCTCCTGACAGAATTAAAAGCACAATAAAACATCAAGTGGATGGCTTGTAAACCTCTCTCTGGGTCCTCTTTCCAGGCAGGGAGTTACGTTCGTGACGATGCTGTACCCAACCTTATCCAGCTTATCACCAACAGCATGGAGATGCATGCTTACACTGTGCAGAGACTCTACAAAGCCATCATGGGTGACTATTCCCAAGTAAGTCCCCAAAGTGATGCTGGTGGTGGGTTGGGTTGCAGGGGAGAGGGAAGAGAGGCATTGTGTCAATGAACCTTTGTTACTTTGGGTAAGAAGATGGCATTGCTGAGTTCACCTGTCTTCCTTCTCCTTGGTAGCAGCCCATGGTGCAGGTAGCTTCCTGGTGTATAGGAGAGTATGGAGACCTCTTGGTGTCTGGTCAGTGTGAGGAGGAGGAGCCAATCCAGGTAGGCCTACTGAAAGGGATAAAGATTTTACTTGACCCCTGGTGAAGTTTTCTCCCATCTGGCTCATGGTCCATCCTTCTTACCTCTGCCTTTTGGCTTGCTCAGGTCACGGAGGATGAAGTCCTTGATGTATTGGAAAGTGTCCTAGTCTCCAACATGTCTGTGTCTGTCACACGAGGCTATGCCCTCACTGCCATCATGAAGTTGTCCACTCGGTTCACTTGCACTGTCAAGTGAGTATTTTCAGGAGTGGGGGGGGGGGCTTTGCCTATGCTGCTTGATCTTTATTGCAGTCCTTGAAATAATCAGGAGATAACTGAATCCCATTGCTTGCTGCTGTGCAAGCTTCATGAACCCTTACTTTGTGGATCTTAACCAGCACCCCCCCCCTAAAAAAAAAACTAGCCACATGCATATTTCCATGTTCTCTCATCCTGAGAAGGAAGTCCCTGGTGAGGGGTCCAGCTGTACTTCTGTGTTACAGAGGCCAGTCATTGCCACTAGTCCAAGGAGACATAGTTGATTCCCAAGGACCCCAAAGGCTGGGCCAAGACACACACAGCTGCAGAGCTACAGTTGCAGAGCTGGTAGAAGTACTTGCTCCCTGCTAAGCTGCAGCCCCTGCCCTGCTGCCACTTGTCACTATTTCTTTCCTACATCTCTAGCCGCATTAAGAAAGTGGTGTCCATATACGGCAGCAGCATTGATGTGGAGCTCCAGCAGAGGGCAGTGGAGTACAATGCCTTGTTCAAGAAGTACGATCACATGAGGTAAGTGTTAGAGGACACTGCTGTCCCCATGCCTTTTGACCTTCAGCCTGGTGGGTTGGAAACCTGCAGGGCTGTGATAGTATCAGTATCACCACCTTACAAACATATGGTGGTAAATTAAGAAGTGGGTCCCACATCTGAAGAAGGTGAAGACCTCTTGGTGTCTGGTCAGTGTGAGGAGGAGGAGACCTCTGCCTGGCTTGACACCTGTTGGTGAACATTTCACAAGACCTTCCAAGGAACAGTGCTGATTGCAACGAACCATTTCTAGTACGTGACCTCTATAGGCCTCAAACCATTAGCCCCATAGAAGAGACATTGAAGAGACTCTTACATTGGTTCATGAGACTGGGGGAAGCTACTGGTTGCCTCAGCTGGACCTATTTGCATAGCAAAAATAGAGGACTTGAACTGACTAAAAATAGATTGCCTCTGACATTGACTGGTTGGGAGCTCACCACTCTCTACACCAGATCTGAGGAGTAACTCCTGTTCCTCCTAGCCTGTGAGTTGCCCAGGAGATAACAGCCTTGCCACTTTGCAGGTCAGCCCTGCTTGAGAGAATGCCAGTTATGGAGAAACTGACCACCAATGGCCCCACAGATGTCACTCAACCCAATGGGGAGGCAGAGCCAACAGTGCTGGAGACCAAACCTCCCCCTTCTGGCCTCCAGCCCACCAGCCAGGTAAGAGAAGGTGCTGCCAGTGCAACACTCAAGATAGCTATTCCTCCCTCCCTCCCTGCAAACAAGAGAGCAACATTGCATGGGGTTGCTGCTTTCTTAGACAGCATCAAAGACTCCTTTGGGAACTGTTGCTTTGCAGCCCACAGCTGGCTGCAGGAGCAATTGTGGAGCCCCCACAGGAACAGGAGGCAGCTTTCTCTGCTGGCCCCCTCCAGCCTTCAGAAGCTAATGTTGCTCAGGGAGGTTTTGAGACTAGATGGTTTCCTTGGCTAAGTGCCTTTAACAGTCTAATTTGGTGTTTCATACCAGGCAAACGACTTGCTGGACCTGTTGGGAGGTAACGACATCACTCCCATCATTTCAACAGCCCCTCCAAATAAACCAGCTTCTGCTGGTGGGGAGCTGCTGGATCTCCTGGGGGATCTCAACCCAACAGGTGAGGTGCTGGACATGTGGAAGTGAGATTCAAGGGTGCAGGGAAGAAACTGGGCAAGATCTCTTATTTGTTGGAGGCACTGGCGCTGGTCCTTGCCTTGAAGAACTTCAGCCTAACCCTGCCCTTTCTTTCATAACTGCTCCTGTAGGACCTCCAGCTCCTGCCCCACAGATAACGCAACCCCCATTTCTGTTGGATGGACTTTCTTCGCAACCCATCTTCAATGACATAACTGCTGGTAGGACTGTAGAACCTCGCTGTTTGAGCAGCGGCTGAGGTGGGCGGGGAATGTGTACTATAGACTTTGTAAGGGCCAGTTGGAGAGGGCACTTTCCAGGACTCTGACCAGTACTGCATCTCCACAGGCATTCCCCCAATCACGGCCTACAACAAAAATGGATTGAAGATTGACTTTGCCTTTGAACGCTCAAACACCAACCCCAGCGTCACCGTGATCACAATACAGGCCTCCAATAGCACCGAGCTGGACATGACAGACTTTGTTTTCCAGGCTGCGGTACCAAAGGTGAGGCTGGTCTTTGGGGTAGGAGCATCTGCTTTGGTGGCCTCCTAGCTGCAGTGGGACAGACAGTGTTTCCAGGCAGACTTTCAAGCTCCTGTGGCTGGCTTGGCTCCAAAACTGTAGATGGACCCTTAGGACCAGCCCTTTGCCTTTGATATGGTCATAAGTGTCTTGCTGTGGCAGGAAAAAGGAGCACATTCTGACGAGAGGCAGAGGGCTAGGTGCTGTGCATCATTGGAGTTGAGCCCGAGCTTTGGGCCTCCTGTCTCCTGAAGCAGCAGCAGTAGTTGCAGCATAAAAACCAGGTGAAAGTGTGCCCCCTTCTTCCTTTTGTTTGCCTCCCTCCAGACATTCCAGTTGCAGCTCCTGTCTCCCAGTAGCAGCGTCATCCCAGCATTTAACACAGGGACCATCACACAAGTCATTAAAGTCCTGAACCCCCAGAAGGTGAGCAAATGAGCAAGTGAGTGACCTACTACCATGTTCAGCATGGAGGCTGAAGGAGCAGCTGGGCTGGGAGTGGTGCCCAGCCTCTTGAGTGCTTGATGGTACAGGCCATGCATTGGTTCTGAAGGCCTCTAGTTGTGGCTGTTCTGTTCAGTGGGTGGGGGTGGGCTTGAACCTTCATGGGCACAATCTTAACAGCTGTGTGGTGCTTTTAGCTTCATAGTCCTGCTGGATGAACTCTGTCCCTTTTGGCACCCATTTAACTGAACGAAGTTGAGGTGGTTCCACTGCAGCTTCTGCAAGAGTGATCCCCTCACCCCTCCTGCCCAGATCTTCTTCACCTCTCCTTGTTTCATCCCGTTTGTAGCAACAGCTCCGCATGCGGATCAAGCTGACATATAATCACAAGGGCTCAGCAATGCAGGACCTGGCAGAAGTCAACAACTTTCCCACTCAGTCCTGGCAGTGAGCTCTGGCCCCACCCTCCTCACCCCACCTGGTTGGCCGAAGGAACGCTGGGCAGAGCGCTGTGACTCCAGAAATCCCCCCACTTGCACCATGGCCAGGGGAGCTGACGAGAGCAGCGGCTGCTGCAGAGCAGGAGGACTGGCCTTGCTCACCTTGATGAAGCATATCTCTTAAGACACTTGCTGGCTCGCTCTCTCTTCTCTCCTCTCCTGGCTGCTGAGCCACACTTGCCACAGAAGCCACGTTCCCCTTGTTTTGGAAGAGGGGGGAGGGGAGGTGCACTGTGGCACGTGCGACTGTTTCTCCCCGCCTGCCATCTTCTCTCCTCCGGTGGGCGTGGGCGAGTGAGTGAGTGAAGCGAGTTTTGTTTCGGCTCCTTGCTAGCCGGGTTACCACCTTCAGGCACTTTTCATCCAGAGTTCATGTTGGAAATGTATTCCAAGGATGCTGGTGACCCTTTCTCCTTGGAGTTCCCTGACGTGGGGGGCCTTTTCTACGCTTGACTGCACACCCCGAGGGCAGTGGCTTGAGTCTGAGAAGGGGATGGATAGGTGGACCTGCTGTTCTGGACAGAAGCTCTGCTTTGGAGGATTCAGTGGTGGAGGCAGCAACGTCAAGCTCTCTTTGGCCAGTGCCTCCCTCTCAGAAAGCATCATGATGGACGAGACTGGCTGCTCCCTCCAGCAAGTCGCTCTTCAGCGTGCCCCCACCCCAAATCTTGGAACTCCTCTTGTCTGATCCTTGGCTGTCAGCTGTGGTAGGTGGGTAGAAAGGAAATGTGTGTTGCTTAAAGATGGAAAGGGGGGGCACCATTTGCCTGCAGAAAGACTCATCTCAAGACTCCACTGCAAAGCTGCTTTCCCCCCTCAGCCCTTTTCATTTCCTGAGTCTGTCAGAGTCCTGGATTCCATTTGAATTCGTTCTCCTCCTGGGACGTTTGTGTTGTATCTGTAATATTGGCACTGAAAATAAAGACCATGCGGTTTAATGAGACCTTTCCTGCTTTTAGTAGCTGGTTTTGCAGCTCCTTGCATAGATGTTGAGCAGAGGACATTCCTGTTTTTGAAGGCCAAGATTCCAAAGTATGACAACTCCCTAAGAGAGATGTTTTCAGGGCAGAAGTCAGTGGGTTAGGGGGGCATGTGTAGGATTCCAGCAGCAGCAAAGAAGGGGGAAACACTTTAGAGTTCCCATCTATGATTGGCTAAAGTTCCTAAAGCTCATTGCCAGCCTGTTTGCCTTACAGAAACAGAAGGTGTGTCTGCATCCACTGTTGGGTTGCGTGACGGGAGAGGGGGAGCCAGGCAGAAGCACTTCAAGAGCCACAGGAAGTCCTCTAGACATGCACTATCCTAGCAAATGATTCGCTGCTGAGGACCTGTTGACTGGAGCTGTGGTCAGCTGCCTCTCTCATCTACCCCCCAGTGAGACTTGATGTGTGTCCAGCTGGCAGTGCTGCTTTCATGAAGGACAGGATGAAATTGAGGCAGTGGGGAATGGGGCTTTGTGCTCTCACAGAGGACAGGATGAAATCAGGGCAGTGGGGAATGGGATTCTTGTGATTCTCCAGCCGACAATTATTACGCAAAGCTCACCAGCTGGATTGCTGGAGGTGGAGCTTGTGGAGTCCAAACAAGATTCTGAAGAAGTCTGCTCTTCACCACCACAGCAAAAAGAGCCTTGGGGATCCCCGAAGACTAAGAAATGTATTTGGTTTGAGCTTCCTCTTCCTCATAGGATGAGCAGAGTTGGTTGTATGGCAAGACGCAGATGGCAGCACCGAGGACTCTCTTCCTGTTGCAATCTGAACCTGTAAGATGATGGCTTCTGTCCCCTCCCTTACCCCCCCCCCCCCGCAACTAATGATGGCAGGTCAGACAGTTGGGGGTTGGCAAGTCCTTTCGTCTTGCACAAACAAGTATCCCTCCAGGGGACACAGAGTTGAAGTAAGGTCACCTTTCCTTGCAAGGAGCTCAAAGTAGTACTGAAGGGTGTCATCCCCCCAATGTCCTCAGAGCAACTCTGAAGGAAAGGATAAGACTTTGGAGTGACTGCCCAAAGTTAAGTCATGGTTGTAGTGGAGATGTCAGCCCAGATTCTAGTCCAACCCTTTAACCCATAGGTTTTCAACCTTTGTGGGTCTACGGCTCCTTTGACCAACTACATTCTTTCTGTGGCACCCCTGTGGGGCTCAGAAGCCCAATTATGTCACCCCTTGCCTGCAGAGCTGGCAGCCCCTTTTTTTGAACACCCTCCCTTATGGAATGCTCCCTCAGCCTCCTCTCCTCCCCCCTCTCCTTGGGAGTCCTCTAGGCAGCTGCAGCTACCACCCCTGGTCTCTGAGCTGCCCCCCTCCGCCCCCAAAAGAAGTGCTGCCTCACCCTGACCCACAAAGGCCTGGGAAGCACCCCCTAGCTAGCCCCAGAGGCAGCATTCACTTGGGGAGCTGCTGCAACAAACAGCTGTGCAAGGCTCTGGGAGGCAGAGACGCAAGAGGGCATCAGAGGAGGGAAGGAAGGAAAGAGGCACAAAGGCCAGTGTTGCCCATGGCACCCCTTGCCATCATTCAAGGCACCCCAGGGTGCCACAGCACACTGGTTGAAAACCACTGCTTTAACCACTCCACCATCTCCTTCCCTTGTAAGAGGCAGCCAGGAGCTCTGATGACTGTGCTGGAAATGAGATATGACCCACCTGTGAACTCTACAGCTGCTTTTATCATGGGCTACGCTGTCTGAGGCAATTGAACCTGTGGCCATCTAGGTGTTGATGATGGGAGCTGGGAGTTGAGCATCCCCACCCCTCAACTGAAGGATCTTTTTACACAGTGGCCCATCTTCCTCTCCCTCCATTTCCCACAGTGGAAGGTCCAGACTTATTGTGAAGGGAGAGCCTGTGTGGAATAACTTAACTATGTTGCGCTTTTGTTAACACAGGCTGGTACCTAAACCCCAGTCTAACTTGAGGTGTTACACGTTGAGTATAGGATACCTCTATGCCTGCAGGAGGCAGGGTACAAATAGGTTGAATAACACAATTCCTACAATAATTGTGCTTTCTGGCCCTTAAAGTAGGTGTAGCAGAGGGTGGCAGTCCTACTGGGTTGGGTATTGCTCAAAAAATTTGTCACATTAAAGCAATGGCCTTCCAGATGTTGCTGTACTAGAATCATCATCCTTGACCATTTAGCATGTTGCCTGGGGCTGATGGGCGAACTACATGTGGAGGGCCCCTGTTTCCCAGCTCTTCCTTCAAAGGTTTCTCAAATCTCGCCTTCCTTTCTGAGGGGTGGGTGTGGGACTAAGCTACAGAAAAAGTTTTATTGGACAAATGTTTTTGGATATGCAGAATTTCCCTTTGGGGACCACAGTAACTGCCAGGCTTTGGGAGACAGCCTTCTATGAGCTGTTGAGAGAATGTTGGTGTAATGTGCCAAAAAAGCTCTAGAGTTTCAAGGAAGAGAGTACTAAATGCTCAGTTAAATAGGACCTCAGGGAATGTAGGTGTTCCAAGGTGTTGAAGTTCTTCTGTGTGTATTGCTGGAAATGCAGTTAAATGCACCCCTTGGAAGTGAGCTGGCTTTTGCTAGGAGAATGAGTTCCCTCTTCCGCCTCATCAATGCACATCACTGTCAGGTGTTTTGTGGGGGGGGGGGGGAGGAGATGCTTCTCTACATTGAGGCGGTCAAATGCAGCAAGCCCAAAGAAAGTCCAAGATCTCTAGTGGTGTCTTTTGACATACGCATTTAAAGTGAATTACCAAGGTAGTGATTTTATTGTTGTACAAAAGTACTATATTCCATAATGAAAACAATTTGAAACAAGGCTGCACAGAACATCTAGTAGAAGCATTTGCCTTCAAGGCAAATGTGTAACTTCCTCATCAAGGAAGCAGCTCAACGAGGTGAATGGAAGAAGGAATGAAAAACGTTTTCTCTGGCATTGTAAGAAGGGGTGGGTGGAAAAAGACACAGATTTTGCTTTCTATAAGAGGACTGGGTTTTTTACTGGGGGTACCAACAAGATGGCACTTTGCCCCAAGGCATATATTGAAAGTCTCTGGTCAACGCTCTCTAAAGGCATGATCTGAAAGGAAAAAGGAATGCAGAGGGAAGAAAGCACGTGCTGGTTGGTGATGGGACCAAGTTGGTCTTCTTGCCATTACAGGTGACGTTCTATATTAAAGAGGAGCAGGGAGTAGTCTTGCTAGACTTTTTATCAGTATGTATGATGGGAAAGAAATAGGAGCTTGGAGAATGTTTACAAAACTGTGAAGGTAGGGTTTAGACAGAAAGTGATCACTGCCACCACTGTACATGGTTCAAAGGCACTGCTTAGCTTGGCTTAATATGCTGCTCCATCCTGCTCTCCCTTCAACTCAGGCAGCAGAGGCCAAGCTAGTGCTCATAGCTGTGTGATGATGGTTTTGCTTGGAGGGTCCGGACAATCTTGAAGCCACGGACAGCCAACACAACGGCAACAGCGAAGGCCACAATGGCCGCCCCAGCAAAGAAGCCCACAGCGATCTCTGCTCCATGCAAACTGCAGCCAAAGCCCCTGTAGCCTTTGCTCTGGTAGAGGTTTTCTCGCTCTTTGCACAGAGAGGAGGCATAGATCTCGTGAAGGCGATGGTAGTAGAAGTACAAAGCTGGCACAAGACCAATTGCAATGGCCACATCCAGAATGGCCTCCGCTATAAGCCAGGCTGGGCAATGCCAGGGTACTCGGAAGAGACTAGCCACAATCTGGAAGCAGGCAAAGGCCATCAGTGCCCCTCCAACTGCCATGGCCACCTGGGCTGGTGGCACCTTGAGTTGGTGGAACTGGGCATCCAACTGCTGTGCCTTCTCCCCGTCAGCTCCACTGAGGCCACTGTAGGCCCCGCCGTATTGGTAGTAGTAAATGCTCCCCAGACTGAAAAGACCAGTGTAGCCACCTGTCGAATTGTAGGAGACTGAGCTGCAGATGACAATCAGCATGCAGAGGAGGAGCTGGAGCTGTTGGCAGCAGGCTAAGAAGCAAGGGCAGAGGGGTCTGTTAGCGCCATTTCTCTAGTGCTGTGGGGCCTCAGCCTGTGTGGAAGGTGGAGAAACGGGGACGGCACTTAGCCCCTCCAGGTCCACTCATAGAGGTCAACTTTGTGGGTGGATTGGATCCCAAATCTTACTGGGGTTAAGGGAGCATATCTGAGCAGGCAGTGACTATCCTTCCTTCCCTGTTTCTACCAGGGCATCTTCTGCCCCAATGCCACATTGAAAGACTTTTCATACCTGAGGTTAGTGACCTCAGAGCTCCCCTCATGTTTCACCCTTAGTTTTAGGCCAGGGATAGGGAGCCCCAGGCATCAAATATGGTTTCCTGGGTTCCTCTAATGGCTTTTGGGACTTCCTCAGGCCATGTCCCATGCAAGCCTCACCTCACACCCCTGCAGTGTTTTACCTGCTGCAAGAATGCCCCCTTGAATTCTGATAATTTATCTTGCTCCCCTGGTGGAGACACAGGGAGAGAGGGATGTGTGAATAAATTAACATTTGTTGCCCCACCCACACTGGCCATATGGCCCCTGTAAAGTTGACTAGAATGGAATATGGTCCTTGGGCTGAAAAAGTTTATTCACCCCTCTTTTAGGCGGGGAGGAAACTGGGGTGACCTGGCAGCCTCGTGGGTGCCACCCTACTCCCTGGAGGGAGCTTGTGCAGACCACAGAGGCCTGAGGATTGTGAAAGAGCAAAGTGGTTCAATCCAGGTGGGGAAAGGCCATAGGCGTATTCAGGACGTGAGCGGGCAGCAGCGCAAGCCAAGCGGCTGGAGTGGGCCCTGCCAGGCAAGGCGGGAGGGGGGGGACCTGCCCATCTGCCTTGACGGCTGAGCAGCACACACACACTGCCCCCCTCGCCAGCAAGCTGTGGGGCCACAGGCCTGTCCCTCGCGACTTTTGGGCAGCCTGCGAAGAGAGGGGTGGCAGCGTCTGGCTGGCAAGCACCCCGTCCCCGCGAGGCAACAGCCCTTTTGCCCGCCCCATCAGGGAAGCTGCCAGTGGCCTCGCCCACACAGAGCTCACCAGCGGGCAGCGGCGGGGAAGGAGGAGGAGCTACAAACACAATCTCCCCCCCCCCCCATCGCAGCCCGGGCGCCTCATCCCACGAGGGGAAGGGGGCGTGTCGTCGACATCGTACCGCCCTGACCCACCCCATCGCGGGCCAGTAGGGACATCTAACCCGGCCCGGGCCCTCACCTCTGGCCGTGCACAGGGCGCGACATAGCGGTTTGTCCAGAAGGCCGCCTCCGCCTCGGGCCTCGGCAGGGGCGTCCAAAGAGGCCAATGTGGTGCCTCGGGAGGGAGGGGGGCGGTGCTCGTGCTGGTGCTGCTGCCGCCACGGCCACGGCTGCTCTCCTACCGCCACCACCGCCGGCCGGTCGTGACGCCAGTCCCGCGGCATCCCGGGTCTCCTCCCGGCGTCCGCCATGGCTCGCAGGGAGGTCTGGGTGGGGCGTCCCAGGTGAGCGCGGCGGCGCCGCCTCCTGGGCGGAGATTGGCCGGGGTTGGTGTAGGTGGGAGGCAGGTGTCCGTCTCGCCTAGGAGCCGCCGCCCGACAGAGGGGGCTAGTCGCTGCCGGCGCTTGCCGAGGGGCGCTTCCCCAGCAGCCGTCGAGGAAGTCAGGGCGGGTCTGGAAAGGCCCAAGGCAGTCCCTGGACAAACCGCTATTGCTGCCCGTCCAGGCCCGATGTTCGGTGGTCCCGGTGGCCGCTGGCCTTCCTGGTCCCACCACAAGATGGCTTTTTTTTAGGATGTAGCGGGAAAAGATGTCCAAGGGCTCAAGGGCTTCTCCGCCATAGGTGCGCCCCTCCCTCCCCCGCCCGACTCGGCTTCTCGCCCATTGCCCCACTAAGCAGCGGTCTCTTGGCACTCTTTTTTTTTAAATAATATTTTTATTAGGATTTTCACATAAAAGAAGAAAAAGAAAAATACAAAGAAATAAAAACAAATAAAAACAATTCAATTATAATATTTCTTGCGTTTGCTTGTTTCCCGGACTTCCCCACAACTCCCCTCTTTGTATTCCAGTTCAGCCATTTAGTCAGCAAATCCCTTCCCTCTACCTTATCCTTATCTTAGTATATTATACCTTTAGTTTTTCCTCTTTTAACCATCCATTTTTTCATATTCCTTCACCACATTATTACTAATAACCCTGTAGCCTCAATCCAACATCATTCTAACATTCATTAATTTTATAATATTTCTGTAGATAGTCTTTAAATTTCTTTCAATCTTCCTCCACCAGCTCTTCTCCCTGGTCTCGGATTCTGCCTGGTCTCTTGGCACTCTTGGCCATACCTGACTCTGGTAACAATCCAGGATTAGAGGGAAAGGAGAGAACTGGAGGTCCTTCTCAGCACCCTGATGATGGCACTGCCCTTTGCAGCCTTGGATGATCTCCCTCACTGGCTTTGTGTTGATTCTGAGCATCAGGGGGTGCAGAAATGGACTCGGTGCAGCCCTTCCTCATTCTTGTGGGACTGCACAGAAACCACAGGACAGGAAGGAATAGAACCACTGCCACTCAGTCCTTGTCCATCCATGGCTCACCCTCTACATGTCCAGCTGAGCAGGACTAGATAAAGAGCCCTAAGCCCATGGGAAGGGCATGGCTGCTGCCAGCTAAAGTAGAGGCTAGATGATCCTCTGTTCTGACGGTATTCATTCATTCACTCACCTGTTCAGCTGAAAGCAGGAGGCAGGGATGAGGAACCTACAGCCCACCACAAAATCCCTGTCACCATCAGCCATGCTGGCCAGAGGAAGCTGATAGGAGTTAGAGCCCATCCTGACACCAGAGAAGTTCAGCAGGTGGATCAGGCCAAGGTGAGCCCCTCTTGCCCAACATCCTGTTTCTAATCAGACATCACTGAGAGTCCCACAAGCAGGATCAGGATGTTGCCCACCTACAGCAGCTCAGATTTGGCCTCTGGGCATGGAGGCTTAATTCAGTGCTCATGGGTAGTTGCAGTTGCTAGACTTCTTCTCCCCCATGACTTCATTTATGACCCTGTTTAGGCTGTCTGTCTGCAAAAAATGCAATTACTTTTGGTACCTTCATTATTTTGAGCGTGGAACAATTGCTCATTTGCTCTACCCAAAAGTAACAAGGGGAAGGGATTTACTTTCTCTCTGTCTTCTCTTAAACAAACATAACTTGCTAATCTGGGCAATATAACTGTGTCCCGTGATTTCAGAAGCTGGTTTTAGAAAAAATTAGTCTTTGTATCCCAGGGGTTCTCACCAAATGCAGCTGGGCCAAACCCTAGAAAGCAACTGAAGCCCATCCAAGGAGGAGACCTTTTCTGCGTTCTCTCCTCCACCTGGCTGCCACCTTCACCACCTTCCTCCTCTGCTTTCCAGCTGGAATTTCAACCAGAGGCTCTCCTGAGAGATTCTCATCCCCAGGTACCACTATCTTGGCTGAAGGCACCTTGTTTCTCAAGGGCAGGCAAGAGCAGAGAGCATTGTGCCACTATGGCTTGATGGGAGGAACCTTTCACTTACTGTCTTCTTTCTATTTCAAGTGGTTGTCATGCCAAAGGCCTGCCTCCTCTCCATGGCCTGAAGTTCCATGATGCCTTCATGGTGAGGGTGAGGCAAGCATGGGCTCAGGTGTGTGTGAGTTGGCCATTGGTATCTGGGTTCTGAGGGCTTTGGGGAAATGCTAACCTAGTGGCCAGCCAGTGCTTCTGCCTCCCTGCCCCCCAATTGCATTTTTCTAGCCAGATGGTATCATTTCAGGTGAAGCTGGCGAGGTTTGGCTCTGATACTTCTCCCTTAGCTCTGAATCCTTCATTGAATTATTTTGATGAGGGAGGAAGATGGTTTTTTTTTTGCATTTGGGTACTAGATTTTGGGTACTGGCATTTTATGGAGGCCTCCTCCATAGCAATTTGTGGTCACTGATTCAGCATCTTAAGAAATGCTCTTTGTATTTCTGCTCAGGGGCATTTTGTCCATCTAGGTATCTCTTGGAGACCAAAGTACTTTAAGCAGCATTTCTAGAGGCAGATCATCTGCTTTGCACAATAAGAAGGTCCAAGTGGAATGGTGGAGGCTGCTCCATTAGGGTGAATGGAGTGCAACCCTACCAACCTCACTCTGCCCTCAGCCAGCCAGCCCCACCTGGACTTGTGGGTGGGTGGGGAATATGGGGCTTTAACCGTTTTGTCCCCTGTATAGACTTGATTAAGATGATGTATTAGCATACACACATGCTCAAGCCAGCAGCCTGTGTTTGGGTAGGGGAACTTCCAAGGCCCGAATCCAAATTGGAACCATAGCAGGGAGCAGACAGATAAAGCTGCTCTACCCTGACACCATGGTCATGTTTTGGATTGGGGCCCCCAGCCTGGCAACATGTAGAAAACAAAAAAACTCCTTCATTTAAGAGCACAGATTTTGTGATAAAATAATTACCGGTATCCTGTTGGAACACCATCACCACCCCACTCCCCTACAGATGTGTACATTGCTAGCTGGCAGTGGTGTATTGATTACCATCTAGGTTGCAAAATGTACTCTGACTGCTAGAAAATTAAGAGCCAGAAGAAAAGGAGGGGGCTGTGTGTGAATGGGATGTGCTTTTACTCTGTTATGTTTGTAGTGTATAGGCACAGGTTTATATGGAGGGTCCATGTCCCCTTTGTTTCTGAGAGAAGTTGTACTTAAACTAAGTATGAGGTGCTTTTTATGCAATACTGTACGTTAAGAAACCTGCATTTTCACATGTATTCTATATTACCATTTTTGTATTGAATCGTGGTGGCCTATGGCTTTGAACAAGAAAGAGATACTTTAGTTGGACCCTCAGGGCAGCCTGGAGCCAAAGTTATGAATCATGTGCTCTGGACAAACAAAGCTGTGTTGTCCCTCCCTCTGGGCCTTGCTAGGGATTGCTGCTGGGATTTTCCATGAAACTGTAAGAGGGAAGGTGGAAACCGGTATAACCAAAGCACAGGGTATTTTGCGGTTGTCTGGATCTGAAAAGACAAAGCCAGAAGGAACTTGTGTGCCACATAGATGGCATCCTTGCATCTGATTTTAGGAAGTGGGAGGAGACTGGGCAGCAGTGCCACGTGGAAAGGATGTTAGGACGTATTTGTAGCAATGTCATTGTGGGAAGCTCCCTGCAAGATTTGCTGTTCCAAACTTGAATGATACTGAAGCACAAAACAAACATGATTTGTGCAACTCCTGCTCAGACTGAACTCTCTGGGAAGCCTTGGCTGCCCTTGGTCTCCATTCTCAGCTGGTGCCCCCCCCCACTCATTCCTCCAGGCTGCCCCTTAACAAACACATTCCCATTTCCTATCATTACATCTTCCATAACTCTTTATGAAATAAAATATTCTCTTGCATTCAAATAAGCCCCTTCTCAGCTCTGCCAAGATTGTCACAAAATGTCGTGAGTGCATTGTGCATGGGGATGGGGGGTGTCTAGTATTTTATTTAAAGCTTCTTGACTTCAGTGTTTGATTGCACAACCTCTGGAAATACTTTTGTTCATTCTGTGGGTTCTTAAGATACATCAGTTCTCGTTTATTGTAACAAGCAGCATTTTCAGCCATCATGAATGGGACGTTTCGCTTTAACGTTACTTCCTGTAGGCTGAGCAAAATCTTTAAAACATCAGCAAACATGTTTATAGCAGAATGCTCTCCTAATTAGTCATGGTTCCTTTCAATTTAGTGTCCTTTCATGTGAAGTTGGCTGACTCTTTCAGTAGCAAGCAGGTGAAGGGAGGGCAGCAGTCAGCCTGTTTAAAGGGCATCTTCTTAGATTTCCATGACCTGCCCTAGTGTGAGGTGGGGTCAGTAAGGTGCATGTCCATGAAAGGGGCAGTAAGCCTGCCAATCTTACCATGGGACTGGGGTGGAGAGAGAGAGAGACTTAATTTATCTCTACAGACACTATAAACCTAATGGGGGAACAAGAGCTGTTGGGAGTGTTTATGCTTAGACTCCTTCTGCCTTCTACCCTGCCTGCACATACATACAAATAAATTGTGCATCCCAAAGACACCATAAGCCTTCACACAGCAGCCTTCATTCCAAAGAAACCAAACCCATGGTATGTGTTGGGACCCCTGAAACTTTACCGCTTGGAGATGTGTTGCACATAACAACACTTCCTAGAATCTGCAGAACTTTCTGAAATTCCACAAGTTTTGATTTTGAGATAGGCAATTGGCACAATGTTATTGTAACAACATCAGCTTCCTTTGAGTCCATCAGCTTCTATCATATTTTTCCATCTTTTTCAATGTATTTATTTATTGGTATTGGTATTTGTATTATAAGGTTGCAGGGCAAGTAAGGAAGGCACAAAAACAATGGTTGGTATTTGATGCTAGTTCCACTCTGAGCAGACCCACTGAAGCTAATGGTCATAACTAACTTAGATTCATTCAAGGTGATGGAAGGTCATGTGAGGAAGACCTGCTTGGTAGTGGCTATCAAGTTCAGGAACACACTTCCTGGGAATTCAGCTACCACCAACATCACCCCAACTTCTTTCATCTGCTTTGCATATATGATGTCCCAGGTTCAATCCCTTACAGCAGGCTTCCTCAACCTCAGCTCTTCAGATGTTTTTAGACTATAATTCCCATCATCTCTGACCACTGGTCCGGCTAGCTAGGGATCATGGGAGTTGTAGGCCAAAAACATCTGGAGGGCTGAGGTTGAGGAAGCCTGCCTGACAGCATCACCAGGCAGGGGTAGGAGAGAACCTCCCTGCCTGAAACTTGGTGAGCCATTGCTGCCAGTAACTGCAGGCAGTATTGAGCTAGATAGACCAATGGTCTGACTCTCAGGCAGCTTCCCATGTTCCAATGACAAGTGAAAATATTGCTCTTTCATTGGGTACTTGCTTAGAACACCTGCTTCATTTTGTTCTCCTTGCTGTGATTTTTGCTGGTGCTTATATTGCTCTAGCATTAGGTATTCTTTATTATTATTATTATTATTATTATTATTATTATTATTTGTTTGCTCCCCCAGACATTATTTTTGGTGATGAAATAGCAGTGGATGCTTCTTCTAATAGCCAAATGTTTGAGTGCAGTCCTGTAGTGCGGTTACTGGTGCTTGGGGAGGGAAGCAGGTACAAAAGACAAGATTTTCGGCTGCAGCAACACAGAAGGATCCCTGTTGCTGGTTCTTTCAAATCATGACACTTTGCTTTTTCTAGCAGCTCCTTGAATTGCCTGAATGTTCCTTTGTTGTTTGGCATCCAGTGAAATGCAGCGTCATGAGCCAATAACTCTTTCCGTGCTGTTGTGATTACTGTTGTCATGTTTGGAATAAACTTTGCTAGATCCTGGCCATTCCTAGAAATCTTTGTACATCAACCTTATTCTTTGGGCCAGGCATTCCAATGCTGGCTTTGATTTTAGTTGCATCAGGTATTAGGCCATCTTTGGTTAACCTATGTCCTCAGCATTTAATTTCTGACATGGCAAATCTGCACTTTTCATTCTGTTTCAGGTTCCTCTCCCAATACCTGTCTGGAATTGGCTTCAGGCATTCTTGCTGATGTTTACCTACTATGATGTTGTCAGTTCAACGTATGATGCCGTCATACAGGGGGCCTCTTCAGTCATTACCATTAAGTGGCTCTTGAAAACATTTCTTGTTTTGTTTCGCCTTTTATTGACTTTCTATGTGAGTTAGTAATGTAGTTGCTTTACTATATTTAGTGGTGACTGGTCTAAACTAAATGCTCCTTTTAAAATATTTTATTGTTTGCTAGCTTTTGTAAAGTTAATGTGTAAATGTATTAAAATAAATAAAATGGCAACTGGATCAGCCTTTGGTACCTATATGGAGCTGAAGCGATACCAAATGGTAATTAAGAGAAAATTAATCACTAATGATCCAAATGTCCTAAATGAGAAGCATGAGAGGCAGATCCTGCAAGAAGGAAGTTTCTGATTAGTAGCCTTGAAGAGCTGCAATGACACTTGGCTGTTCTGCAATCAACAGCATGAGGCAGTGTGGTGTAGTGGTTAAGAGCAGTAGACTCGTAATCTGGTGAACCGGGTTTGCATCTCCGCTCCTCCACATGCAGCTGCTGGGTGACCTTGGGCCAGTCACACTTCTCTGAAGTCTCTCAGCCTCACTCACCTCACAGAGTGTTTGTTGTGGGGGAGGAAGGGAAAGGAGAATGTTAGCTGCTTTGAGACTCCTTCGGGTAATGATAAAGTGGGATATCAAATCCAAACTCCCCTTCTTCTTCTTCTTCTTCTTCTTCTTCTTCTTCTTCTTCCTGCAGTTGCATACTGTGAGAGGAAATTTCCACCAACTAGCCATTCCTACACTTAAAAAAAGAAGAAAGGAAATATGGACAATCTAATATGAGGGTGGTCCATTCTGACAGAGGATCTGTATTCCAGTTTTGGGGGTGGGGGTGGTTCTCTGCCTTCAAAGTTTTGGAAGATAGGTCACTCAAGGAACTGATGGGCAAAACTTTCAGAAGCAGTGCTTTGACCATGATAATGACACCCAGTAGTTGTCCTGGTTTTTGCATAAAGTTCTTAGTTAGGGAAATATTTTGGCTATGTGGGGAACAAGCCTCTAAAATGCAGATGGTTTTAATGAGGATCCAGATACACCATCCACATTAGAAACAAATTCCAGCCAGTGGAAACTCACTATGGACTGTTATATGGAGCAGAGCAGAATTGCAGTTATGTAAACAGGGGAGAAGGAATCAAAGCAAGAGTCACAGGGACCACAGCAGAAAGGAAGAGTCCAGAACGAAGTTCAGTGGAGCACCACCCTCCCCGCTCCCTGCCAACAGCCTGTGAGTTTCTGAGGGAAGTACACATCCCTCAGTCTGACGTCTCTGCTGTGACATGGGAAATTTGTGTTTTCAAAATTATGCACACAGTGTGCCTAATTCAAGGAATGTGTTTAGCTGCACCCAAGCAACCGGCTGTGTGCAGTTTTATCCCTGACTGTGTGGAATACAGTTGTTTTTGCTATGCTGTGTGGAGCTGGAGGAGTGGCTGGGAACATGAGGTGGTTGGTGCCTGCCCTGTTCCTGGCAATTGCATAAGAATGACAGCTGAAAAAGTGGGTGACATATGTGAACAGACGCCCCTTGAAGTCATCCGAGAGCCTTCCTGTTGTTTGCTTGGCACCTGGCTGCTCCAAGGCCATGGAGGTGAAGAGGGCAGAGGCCGCTACACAACAGGCCATGCAAGAGGATGAGAATGTGAAGTCACTAACCAAACATTGGTGATGAAATTAGCCAATATTGACTTGGCTTCAAAGGAGGGGGGGCGGGAGGGGGGTGAAAGCTCTCCACAAATGGGAGAAAGTGGTTCCTGCTGCCTTCCTTTCCCCTCCCTTCCCATTGCACAAGAGCTTGCTGCGGAGAGTCTCATAACACAAGTCATGGTAACCTTCCCCACCCATCAAAGCACTGAGTTCATTGTCCTCCATGGGGGGCCCCTGTGCAGATCTTTGGTGCTGCACAGAAATAAGGTCTCTTACTGGTGCAGCTTGACGGCAGATGGAGGAGGGAGTTTAATCCTGCTAAAAGAGAGTGAAACCCAAGCACTGCAAAGGGGAGAGAGGAATGGGGGACCACCACCCCCCGCCCTAGTCTATGAAGTGGCATCTCTTGATAAACAAACGGCTGGAGAGGCTGCTGTTGGGTCTGCAAGCAGGAACCTCCCTAGAGCCAGTCCTCATGTTTGGGGAGGAAGGAGGCGGTGGAGGCAAACCCCCAGAAAGTGAACAAAACAGCCAAAGGATGCTGTGGCGGCTGAAAGCCTGATGGGGAGGGGGGAATTCCCCAAGGTAGGCCTTGCAAAGAGCCCCTTAGACTGCAGCCCATTTGCCCCTTCAAGAGCAGAGAGGCAGCATGAGCCACACCCACTTGCCCAACTTCTGCTTCCTACAGCGGCAGCATCAGTGCCCCTGCCAAGCTGTAGGTGCCTCCCTGGTAGCCAGAAGGGGAAGGGGAGAGTTTGTGGATGCTGCTGGCTGTGCTGTGCGTAAAAAAAACTCCGAGGATGGAGGAGACTGGGTGGAGGATGGAGCCTGGGTAGGAAGGTGCCAGAGAGTCTGCTGCTGGCTTTGCACTTCTGGGGCTGAGGGAAAGGAGAGCATCTGGTATGGGTTACTGGAAGAGCTGCTGATGCATTCTGTGTGCATTGCGGGGAATCTTTCTCCCACGGTGCTAAATAGACCCCTCACCATTCTCTGTGCTCTGTCCAGGGATTCCGCCCCACAAAAGAGGTTTCAGGTGGTGTTACCCCAATAGCATGCCTGCCGCCCAGCCTTTCTGAGGGGAGCACTTTCTGGAGGCTTCTTGGGCAGCACTTGTGAGGTCCCAGATGTTTAGCAGTCCTCCCTCCTGCCTGCAGACTGCCAGCCTTATGTAACTCAGGCTATCAGTTGATGCAAAGTTGAACCAAAGGGCTCCTGCAATTGAACCTTGCAAGGTGACAGTCAGAGTCATTGCTTGCATCAACCAGGAGGGAGGGAGTGAGGGAGGGAGGCTTGCCAGGCACATTATGGAGGGGGAGAAATGTCTCAAGGCCAGCCTCGCTCTGCTGCAGCTACAGCCTGCAGAACTGGGCAGATCATCTTGGCACCAGCAAAGCTTCAGGGCGGGCAATGGGGAAAGGGGTCACAGAGCCTGACGCTTGAGGGTGAGCCTGATGGGGCCCAAGAATTGGCCTTGAGGGACAGGTGCTGACCTGGCACTGCCAGTCATCCTGTTCTCTGCCCTCAGTGTTGTTCTGGCTGTGGAAGAGACCTTGTGCCACTTGCAAAGCTGGGAGGGGGGCTCCTTGGCACAGAAACACTATTGGTGCCAGCCAGAGAAGGCAAAGCCTGTAATTAAGGGTGCCTTGCAATGCCAGTGACTATACCTTGACCAGCTATACTGACTGGTGGGCATTGTTTGCTCATGGGTGCTTTCTGAGCCAGGCTGTTCAGAAGCTACCAATTTCTTTCTCTCCCTCTAGGCCCGAGATAGATACACATCCATTAGCTGCTCAGGCTAGCTCTCCACCACCCCTCCAGGAATGAGATCTGCCTCTTTGCTGGAGATTAATGGGGTCCTCGCCAGGCAGGTACCCTTTGATCTTCAGCTGCTGGGGGTGTGGTGGGGCTGGCTGCCTGTGGTTGGAGGAGGGCGTTAGGACTGTTGTTGCTATCGGGACACCTCCTCTTCGCTTGCTTGCGTGCGTAGATGTGGGTGGGGGGGGGAACATTTGGGACTCATTAGTGCTTTGCAACGTGGAGCTGGAGATGATGGGATGAATGTAGCTGATTGCATCAGGCCAAGACTGCCAGGCTAAGCCTTGGACCACTGAGGCACTGAGGAAATTAACACACCCCTCTCCACTGTGGGCACCCAGCCTTTGCAGGCCCAATATTCTCCAGCAATGAGGGTTGCAATCTAGCTGCCCCTGGTACTGGAGGGGTGGCATACTCACTTGATCTGCCAAGGCCAGACTGGGAGGGGCCCTACCCCAATTTTGTGCTCGCACTTCACAAACGGGATCAGGGAGCTGTGGGGGTGTAGATGGCAGTCGAAGGGTTAACATGCAGGCAGTGTTTGCTCCAGATGTTTGGAGCTAGACTATTACTGAGCTGGTGTGTCTGTGTGTCCTGATGGGGGGGGGGAGTGCAGCCCTCCCTATCAGCCAATCATTAAAGGTCTCCAAGCTGACACCCAGTTCTTGGCTGGGAATCTGCAATGGGGCCCTGTTGTGCTCCTGCCCGCCTATCCCACATAAAAGGGCCCAGGGAAGGCTCTGATCTCCCCATTCAGCAGCTCCAGAGCAGGCAGAGCGGCCTGCCAGGTTCATCAGAGGTGCCTCGTTCGCCCACCTTTGCCACCACACAAAGCTGCAGCTGCTGCCACATAGGTAAGAGGCTCCTTGAGGTGCCACCTGTAAGCCTGACGGGGTCCGAGCTGGTGTCCACGGTCCCTGGGATGGAGTCCTCTGCGGGGAACAAGCACCGCATGAAGGGCTGCAACAAAGTGGCGGAGGCAGAACTCAGGTGCTTTTCCTGGGACACCCCTGTCCCAGCACGTACACCCTCCGGAGACCAGGAGTGACCTGAGCAGACACAACAGAGAACCTGGAGGTGGACAATTGCAAAGGGACTGGCCTGGCCTCTTGGGCCAGCGGAGGCTCTGGAACAATGAACCGAGGAATTCTGGCGTCTGTGGAGAGTGGTTTTGACGTCTGTGTAGTTTGTTCCAAGAGGAGCCAGGACTTGAGGTGGCTTGGGGCGGAGGGTGCAGGCTGGCTTTATCTTGGGAGGCAGGTGGCACCACACCAGCAATCAAATTTATTGCCATATTATGATTATTGTCTTATTCTGGGAGTAGAGAGAGGAAATGACTTTTCAGCCAGTGTGAAGAGGTTCCTTGGGCTTTTGCAGCTGGCACAGACTTCTTAGTTGTGCCCCTGGCTCTCATGTGCCCTTCTTGCCCAGGGAGCCACGAGCTGCCTCTCACTCCCCTTGCTGCTTCCTTTGCCACATCCCACCAGCTTTGCCTTCTCAGCTCTCTCCAGCTGTGCCAGATTCTTTGGAGCCAGACAGGGGGACAGAGGGAGGGAAGGGGGCAATGCAAGTCATAATCCTCCCAAGGCAAGTGCAGGGCCCCTTCCCGTCTCTCTCTCCTGGTCCAATATTTGCTGGGTTTCCCCTCAGTGTTTTACAACAACAGTGGCTGACTCAGCCCTTGGATTTTGCCCATAAGATCCCTTGGTGGTGATACTCAGGTTCTGTTTGGGCTTCTCAAATGGCATTTGAAATTCCTGACAAATTATTCCCTTTTGTTCTTAAATTCATTTCTATAATTAATCAATTTGACTTTTAAAAAAATACCGTAATCATGGCTTAAAGACAAACAGCCTAAAGCACTTTACAAGATTTTTCATAGTAGACCAAAATTCATTTATGCAGTGGTACCTCAGGTTAAGTACTTAATTCGTTCTGGAGGTCCGTTCTTAACCTGAAACCGTTCTTAACCTGAAGCACTACTTTAGCTAATGGGGCCTCCTGCTGCCGCCGCGCTGCTGGAGCCTGATTTCTGTTCTTATCCTGAAGCAAAGTTCTTAACCTGAAGCACTATTTCTGGGTTAGCAGAGTCTGTAACCTGAAGCATATGTAACCTGAGGTACCACTGTACACCCCTTTTTCAGTTCTAATAGTGCTTCAACAATACTCTCTCACTCATCCTAACAGCAACCCTGAAAGGTAGGTTGGGAGAGAATGGCTTCCCTGAGGTCACCCAGTGAGTTTATACTGGAGATGAGCTCCAAAGTGAAGAATGGGGGTGGTCCTCCCACCTCCAGCACTTAGGCACAACTAGATAAGTATGTTTTGAAAGAGAACTCGGTCAAAGCCTGCCCAACACTCACACACACAGTGGTGTCTTGTCATTCACATGCCAAGTACATGCTGTCCCTACCTCTGTGGGAAGGAGGGCACAGAGGGAAAACACATTTCCCTCATCCAAGTTGGCCTCTGGCCCAACTGCAGTTCTTGCCCCACTCCCCACACATCTCCACCCCCTTTCACCGGCTTCCCTGCTGTGAGGCTTGATCAGGGTCCTGCTAGGGGGATGTGCAGCTGACTTGGCTCCTCCTGAACTAAGAGCCGCCTGCTCAGGACTGGTGCTTCCACCCATGGGTGTAGCCAGGATTTTTGTTGGGGAGGGGCAGAATTGACATGATTGGTCAGTTAAGTATTTCTGTTGTTTTACTTGATCTGGGGGGGGGGCAGCTCCCCCCACCGCCGCCCCTTGGCTGCGCCCATGTCTCCACCCAATTCTGCCATGGCAATGGCCTTGAGCAGACAGCAGCCTTGAAGAGAGGATTGTGTAATCAGGGATGGCGGCCCACCTGCTCTTTGCACTTCCTTTCCAGAGATGGAATCCTACCTGATCCACGTGAATGGCAAGACGTCCCCACCCTCCATCCTCGATGTCCACGTCAGCCTCAGTGGCGGGAAGGGCCCTTCTCTGGGCAAGGGGAAAAACCGCAAGGCCCACTGGGCCGTCAGGGCTTCCGAAATGTCCAAGAGGACCTTCAACCCCATCCGAGCCATTGTGGACAGCATGAAGGTGGAGCCCAACCACCAGAAGCCCCTGATCTCTCTGTCCATAGGTAAGCAGGTGGGCTATGGAGGGACCATCAGGTGGGAGCTCCTGCCAATGCCCCACCCTCAACTGACATGGATTCCCCTCATGTTTCCCCACAGGGGACCCAACTGTGTTTGGGAACCTCCCAGTAGATGATGAGGTCATCCAAGCGATGAAGGAGGCCCTGGATTCTGGGCAGTATAATGGCTATGCCCCCTCAGTAGGTAAGTCCTGGGAGACGCTTTCAATGTATGCAGCCCCTATTTTGCTTTTGCTGCAAAGGTCTAACATGCCAACTCTTCTGGGAATCCTCTACACAGGTTACTTGTCTTGCCGGGAGGTGGTCGCAGGCTACTACACCTGCCCAGAAGCCCCCTTGGAAGCCCAGGTAACTGACCCTGACTGCTGCATGCATTGCCATCTGACCTTGATGCTTGATGTTGCGAAAATTAGCTTTTGCAAACCCTGGCCAGCACCTCCGCAACTCACTGTACTGGAACTGGAGCTTGCCCAGAAAGGATCCTGGGCCTGGAATCTTTATTAGGAACCCAGGAAGCTGCTTTATACTGAGTCAGACAACTGGTCCACCTAACTTGGTATTGTCCACACTGACAGGCAACATCGTCTCTCCAGGGTTTCAGGCAGGGAGTCTCTCCCAGCCTAATTTGATGCCATTGGGGATTTAACCTGGGACCTTCTGTATGCTAGCAGAGACCCACCGCCTTCATTCCAGCCTCCTGGCCAGGAATTTCGAGAAAGAGCCAGTGGAGAAACCTTTCCCTCCCACCTCCCTCCCCTTCTGTGCTTCTTCTGGGCTAGTCTTTCCTGGTGGTTGCTACCCACCAGGCTCACGGCTGCCTGCTCTGCTCCCTCTTCCTTTGCAGGATGTGATCCTGACAAGCGGCTGCAGTCAGGCCATTGAGCTGGCCCTGGCTGTGTTGGCCAACCCTGGGCAGAACATCCTGGTGCCACGGCCTGGTTTCTCCCTCTACAAAACCCTGGCTCAGTCCCTGGGCATCGAGGTCAAATTCTACAACCTCTTGGTAAGCTGGGGCAGGAGGTGGCGCAGCATGCCCTCCCCACTGCCTGCAGAGAGGCATGACACAAGCAGGAAGACAAGCAGGAGCTCCCTCCACAGAGCTCAGTTATAAAGAAGGGCTGCCTGTGGACCCGGGTTCAAGGCCTGGGGACCTGTTCTCCATCTCCCCTTCTTTGGACTGGGCCCAAACCCAGGCTGGGAGGTGTTGCAGGGCTCTTGGAAGAGAAAAGGGAGGTCAGTATCCTGACCAGTTGACAGTTGCTCCAGCCGCCATCCCTTTTCACCTGCCCAGGACCTTCGGCCCACCCTGACCCCAGCAGGAAGCCTGGTCCATGGGCACCAGGCTGAGGTCCTGAAGTGGGGGCATTCCTCACCTCTTCCTCCTTTTTCTTCTCCCTGCAGCCAGAGAAATCATGGGAAATTGACCTCAAGCAAATGGAGTCGCTGGTGGATGACAAGACAGCTTGCTTGATTGTGAACAACCCATCTAACCCCTGTGGCTCCGTTTTCAGCAAAAGCCACCTCCAGAAGATCCTGGCAGGTGAGGATCCCTGTGTGTGTGTGTGTGTGTGTGTGTGTGTGTGTGTTTCTATCCCAGGCCTTGCTCTGGGGAAGAAACAAGAATCAGAGGGCTGACTAGATTTCTTTCTGTCTGTCTCTCTTTTCCTGCTCAGTTGCCTCCAGGCAGTGTGTCCCCATCTTGGCCGATGAGATCTATGCTGACATGGTGAGTGAGGCCGAAGCACCCCTGGCCCCTCGGAAGGCCAAGCACAGCAGCTGGAACCCTTCTTCCCAGGAGAAGCCCCCTCCCACCTTCTGACACATGGCTGGGAAAGCAGGGAGTGGGGTGGGTCTGCCTGAGGTGGCTTGGTCTTCCCAGCTGCACTAGCATCCCCCTTACCTGCTTTACACGCCCATTAGGTATTTCCATCACTACTTACTCTGGTATTCCTCCTTCTGCACTCCCTCCCCCCCCACTAGGTGTTTGAAGACTGCAAATACGAGTCCCTTGCAAAGCTCAGCACCAACGTGCCTATCCTCTCCTGTGGAGGCCTCGCCAAGCGGTGGCTGGTGCCTGGCTGGAGAATGGGCTGGATTCTCATACATGATCGCAGGGAGATCTTTGGGAAGGAGGTAAGTTAGCAGAACTCGGTGCTGCCCTGACTTTCTGCACCCGGTCCAGGAGCTGGTGTGATGGAGGGAAAGAGTTCATGCCCTCCAGCGCTTCACAGCCACTCTCTAAGCCTGATTCATGTAGCCTTTGTGCCCCAATGCCCACTGTCTGTGCTAGGATGTCAAGGAGGCAGTGTCCCCTGCCTCCTAGGTCTGGTCAGTGAAAGACTGCCCAAGATGCCCCCTACTCCAAATGGGCTCTGAACAGGAACAAGTTGGTTTGAGTAGCAGCTGATTCTTGAGGGGGCCAGGAGATCCCTCCCCCACTTCCTGTGCCCTCTACACCAGTGCGAGTTCTGCACAGGTTCCGTCCATTGCACCCATGGTAGGCTGCAGACTTTCCTTCCCACCTTCCCAGCTCTGCCTTTGGTTTGGGGGCACACTGAGCCACAAGAGGGCTCTTGCTGTGACTGCGGAACAGGTTGGGCGATTTCACTCTCTTAATCAACTTGGGGATCAGGTAGTGTCCCTCCCTACTGAGCTCTCTCTCCTCTGTGCATCTTTCAGATCAGAGACGGCCTCCTGAGGCTGAGCCAGAGGATCCTGGGCCCCTGCACAGTTGTCCAGGGAGCTCTCAGCCGCATCCTTCGCCAGACGTCCCCAGAATTCTACCACAACACCCTCAGCTTTCTCAAGGTACATCCCTTCTCTTTGAAAGGAAAGGGAGAAAAGAAATAGGAACAACAAACACATAAGCAAAACCAGGACTAGACCAAAAGAGCTATTAAAAACAGAGTGGGTGGGGAGCACCAGGGAGGGCTCATGCCTCACAAAACCCCTCTTGCTTAGCTCTCCCAACTCCTTGGAGGGCAACAGGGATGCTCCCCAGCCCATAAACATCGCTTGGGTGGTGGGAGTGGACAATGTGGCTCCTCTCACCCTGGGGAGCTGCACTGGCCTGGAGGGGGCAATGAGGTGCTCAGCACAGCCCCCACAGCCCCTCCCTGTTTTGCCCTTTGGAACTGATTGGCTCATTTAATAATCCAGCTTAGCATGAATTGGTCAGTGAAACTGTTACAGTTAAATGAATGTGCATATTAATGAAATCTCTGCATAGATTCCCTTTTGAGATTCCATTGATATGCTAGTTCAGAAGGATGCACCTCAGCTCAATGGTAGAGCAATCTGCTTTGCATGCAGAAAGTCTGAGGTTCTACACCTCCAGGCATAGCTTGGTGAGACTCTCTGTCTAAAACCCTGCAGGACTGCTGCCTGTCAGTGCAGGCAATACTGAGCTGGATGGGCCAATGTTATAAGGCAGTTTCCTATGCTCTTGTGAACGTTAAGCGTCCCTATTTTATTTTCATCCAATGTAGTAATATATACTCTGAACTATTCCCCACCACATAGCACATCAGAGCCAAACACTGTGTCAAAAGCTTTGCTCTTTTCAGCACTGGGAAGACCCAATATTCATGGCAGTGAGCATGGAAAGAAATGAGAGCTGTGGGATGGGGGGGGGGCACTCTGGAATGCACACACCGGGAGCACAGGGAAAATAACACAGTGCAAGTGTGGGCACGGCTGGCAAGCAGGCCACTTTTCTGTGGTCCCATCAGTTCCCAGGGTGGGCAGGTTTTAATTCATCAACAATGTACCCTTTTAAGCCTTTATCCATGGTGAACGTGTTGGGTGGTCCCAGTGGGGACCCTGGGATGCTTGTGCCTGCAATCTGACCTGACTCCTCCTTCCTCCTTCCCTTTGCAGTCCAATGCTGACCTCTGCTATGATGCCCTTTCCACTGTCTGCGGCTTGCAGCCTGTCCGGCCGTCAGGGGCCATGTACCTCATGGTGAGTGGCTTCCTGTCACTTGCAGAGCTTTGCCCCTGCGATGGGCAAATGCCAGGCAGATCATCCCTAACTCTGTGTTTCCTCCTCTTCCTTGCTGCAGGTGGGCATTCAGATGGAACACTTTCCAGAGTTTGAGAATGATGTGGAGTTCACAGAGAGGCTCATTGCTGAGCAGTCTGTCTTCTGTCTGCCGGCCACGGTGAGCATCTTTATTTGCAAGAGAGTTATGGGAGGCCCTGGGAGTTACTGGTGCCCCGGGAGCTGTACTTGGCAGAGAAGAGGTACTCGGCTCGGCTCCACTTTCCTTGGGCCTCTGCTGCTCAGCTGGCCCCCACCTGCCTTTCCTCTCCTTTAGCTAGTCTTTCTTCTAGATGCTTGTGATTCGCAAGGCACTCCCACCATGCATGGCATGAGGGGACATTGCTTGCATTTCACAATCTCAGTGCCAGCTGGCTCAGCACCCACACCCCTGGCTGCTGAACAATGGCACCTTGTGAGGTGCCATGAGGCTCCCTTCCCTAGATCCCCAGCCGCTTGCTCCCTCCTGCTACGTGGGCCTTGGAGAACGGCCATTGCACTTGCCGGCAGCACCATTCCTTGGGACAAGCCTGCTGGATCAGGCCAATTGCCCATCTGGTCCTGCATCCTGTTCTCACAGTGGCTGACCAGAAGTCCGTGAGAAACTGACAAGCTGGTTTCTCTGTACTCCTTGAGTGGAACAACAAGCAAGGCAGAGACCCACCACAGGTGCTGTCACCACGTTGCTTGCCCTTGGTCGACTCTACACTGACTAGCAGCAGCTCTCCCAAATCTCGCTTGGAGAGAGAGTCCCCTTGCCCAGACTTTTCCATTGGGAAATTCAGGGAGATCAGCCAGGAATATTCTGCATGCAAAGCAGGAGGTGTTGACCCTCCCCTTAACATGCCCACCCCAAACTCCTTCACATTTATCCTACCCGGTCTTGGTGTCAGAGTCTGGTGTGTGCAGGATTTCCAAGGCACCAGAGATGGTGCTTCGAGGCTCTCGCACCACTCCTTAGGGAGTCAGCCTTGGAAAGGATCCACATGCTGGCTCCTGGCCCCTGATGCCATCTCAATGGTCCTCTTCTGCTTCTTCCGACAGTGTTTTGAGTACCCCAACTTCTTCCGTGTGGTGATCACAGTGCCCGAGGAGATGATGGTGGAGGCCTGTCGGCGCATTCAGCAATTCTGCGAGAGGCACTACGAAGGCGGCGAAGGATCCCAGGACCTGGAATGTGACAAGTAGCTGAGGGTCCCTGCCTGCCCACCCGCCCTCCTGCCTGCCTGCCTCCACTCCTCCTGCAGGGAGTTGGGCTCACAGGGCCTGTGCCTCGCCAGCCCCTGTCCACTGGCTCAACACCACTTCTGTGTGCCACAGCCTCTGAAGCCCCCGCACAACCATGACACTTGCCTGGAAGTAGATCCCCACAGAGACACTCCTCCCCTGCAGGCCCCCTCCTGCCTGTGCCCAGGGCAGCCAAAGGACTCCAGCAGGCGCTCCTGGCTCTGGGTGCTCCTGGCAGCCTCTGCAGTGGTGTGATGCTGCTGGAGCCTCCCAGATGCCCTTGAGAAAGACCTGCCAGCACCCCTCCCAACCTGTCCTTCTGCAGAGACTGTGCTGAGTCCTGGGCTGGCACAGGCCACCGTGGGCACCCGTCTCCCCCTTTCCCCCACCCATGTCCTCCTGTGCCTGTTTGACGTTCATAAGTTATTATACCTTTTGTATGAATAAATGCATGAAAAATGCCTGGCCTTGTGACAAGATCTGGCTTTCTTTCCTCTGTGTGTCAAACTCTCTTCCAGCAGCAGCAGCCACTGCTGCAAGCAAAGCAAAGCAAAGGCCAGGGGAAGACTCAGGGAAGCCTGGGCACTGCAGGAGTTCCTGGGACTCCTGGCCTGATATGGAGTCCCAGCAGGAGTGACACCTGCTTCTCGCTTTTCCATTTCGGCCAAGGGCAGTGTGGAAGGAAGAAGGGAGGAAGCCTCAGAGACATACCCATCTCCTCTTCTGAGTGTCCTTCACACCTTCAGACCTATAAACAGCAATGTGGTTTAATAATTATTATAATATTTATATTTATTTATTATAATATATTATAGTTATTATAATATTTATTATAACATTATAATATGTATTATAATATTATAATATTTATTATACTATTTATTTATTATAATAATTCCCTCTTCCCAGAAAACTCGGAGAACTGTGGCTCTGTGAAGGGAATAGGTGTCATCTAACCAGGGGTGGAGGAAGGGGGGCAGTGGGGGCGGGGCGCCCCAGGTGTCACCACTGGGGGGGGGGGTGACAAAATGCCAGGCAGCACTCACCGCAGGGCCTGCAGCGTGCCCGAGCCATGCGTCTCTCCTGAGAGTGACGTGGTGGCTTGGGCACCTGCAGGCTCCGAGCTGCCCCAAATGGTCCGCCCGCTGCCTCCCCCTCAGCTGTAGGGCAGCTGAGTGGGAGGAGGCAGGCAGACTCCTCGGACACCTAACAAGTCTCAATACCCTTAACAAACTAGATTGTTTCCTGGAAGCCATGACTGTTTAAATTGGCATGATACTACTTTTAATGTATTGGAGCAGATGAGAAGTATAGTGTACAACAAGATATACCAGCACTGAGCAGTTAAAATAAACAAAGGTAGTGCCAGAAAGGCAAATAAAAAGTCATTTGCCAGGTGTCAGAGTTTCCTGAGGGAGAGCAGTCCCATTTCAGGGGTCCACACATCCTGAAAGGTCCTTTCCTGGCCATCTGTACTTCACTCCAAAATGAGGAGGTGTTTTGGGGCAGCGCAGCTGTTGGTAGCCCTTTACTGCAGTAGTATTAGCCCTGCAACCTAGCATGGGCATGTTCGCCTCTCTGGAGATGGGGATATTATTATGGGAAAGTTCATCTAAAGCAGAATGCAAACTGGTCTAGTGTAATCATTTTCTCGGTGAACTGGGCCTGCAATGGCAAAAAAAAGAGGTTGGGTGGAATTTCTTGTGTTGACTGAGCACCCATTTCCAGCAGTGAACAGCCAAATTGAGCAGGACTTAATCTCCACTCACCAGCTGATTCAGGAAATGGTTTGCACTGCAACCTCCTGCTAAAACAGAGGCCTCCCCCCTGCCCTGTTTTAGCAGACATTTCTATGCAAACTTGCATAGGATCCCCTGCTAAAATTATGGCAACCCCCTCTTTTTTAGCAGGCAGTTCTGAGACACACCCATTCCTGAATCAGAGTGTGTGCATCAGAATCTTGTACTAAAACGGATGGATTTTTAAATCATCATTTTAGCAGCGGATCTATAGTTACACCTGCTAGGATGAGAAAAGAAACCATCCCCTTTGGAAGCACTTTGACATCCTGATTTTGGGACTTCAAAGTACCTTGCACATGACTTTGTTGTGATTGACAAGTTGGTGCTCCCACCCCACCAAATTTGGCTTGTGAGGCTGATCTGGATAAGGATCTAGCCCATGGAGTCCCAAAGGTTCCTCTTCCTCCTGCTAATAAAAAGGTTAAGGGATCTTTGCATTTCCCCCTCTCTCATTTGTTTGACAGTGACATAGGAAGCTGCTGCCTTGTACACAGTGTCTAGCTCAGTTGCCTACACTGACTGAGTGTGGCTCTCCAGGGTTTCAAAACGAGGACATTCCCAGCCATACCTGGCGATGCTACTGGGGAAGGTGTGTTGTGTATGAATGTGGCACAGCTACTGCATGCCACGTAGCTGCTCTGCCACACAGCTACAGTCTTTCCTCCTAAGAGAAACTTCCTGTTTAAAAGAAGACAATATTCTTACAAAAGGTCATATTTTACTGACAGCTGTAAACACTGAGTCAGTTTATAACTCTTTATGTGCTTTTTTAATATGTTGACGTATTTTATTCAGGGGCTCTGGTGGCACTCCCTGGCAAATAACATATAACTCGGCTCCATCAAACATTAGCAGGAATCTCTCTTAAGCCCTGGCACAGGACCTTCCCACCGGCTTGGCACAGAGGCTGCTCTTCTCCTGCTTCTTCCAGCACTGCAAAGCAGCCCAGTCCAATCGCACTGCATTCCTCTCCATTCCAACATTTCTGGCTCTCTAGAGTCACTTCTGGACTGTTCTTCTGCCTCTCCTGGCCCTTTGATGGCAAGATAAATTTCCTGGGTAAACAGCCAAGGGCCCTTGTATATCCTGTCTGGTGCTGGGTGAGATGAGGGCTGATTTGGGCCAAAAGGAAGAACCCCGCCCTGGTAGGCAACCTCCTTGGGATGCAGCAGTGGGGTACCACATGTTGCCAGCGCCAGGGGCAAGGCAAGAATGACTCCCCCTAACCTCATTGTGGGCATCACGCTGGAGGCAACAAGTGGACTTCATTTGCTGTGCCCCTACAGTGGCCGCTCCTTGCAGAGGTCGTTGGATGGTAGCCACGTTTGCCCTCTCAGCTCAGCGAGATCCCGGTGGGAGTGGTGGTTGGCTCTCCTTGGCAGGCTTGGTGGCATCCCAGCAGTGCTGAAGCCACAGCTGCAGCAGGTCTTGGAGGAGGGTGAAGGAGAGCAGGCTGAGGTGCCAAGCGCAGCCCTTCTCCAGCCACCGCCTCTTGGTCATGCAGTGTGAGGGCGAGCACTGGCGGGTTCCAGGTGAATGGGTGGCTATTGTCTCTGCATTCCCACTGCAGGGTACATGCCTCGTCCAAAGGTACACGCTGGCAGGAAGACCCCAGGGAAGGACTGGTGCAGACTGGAAAAAGTCTGAGCTCCCTCTGGTGGGAGTTCTGCCCAGGGGTTGGTGACACTTTGCCAGCTGCAAGGAGATGGAGGCCTGGACATGGCTCACCTCCTCACAGGTCTGGAGGGTGGCAGCCGTACAGCCTTGGCAAGGAATCCTGTTGTAGGGGAGCTGGGCTGCTCCCCCTTAGAATTCTGCGCCCGGGGCCATGGCCACTGTCACCCCCCACATGATGCCACTGGGATGCACTGAGATTCTGGTTTCACTTGAGGGCATCAAGAAGAGGAGCACTGTGGGAGCTTTTCCATTGTTATGTACTGAGCTGAATCCTTGATCAATAAGATCCAGAATACAGCAGTCTGATTGGTCCACAGGAGCCACCCAATCCAGCTCCAGGTGGAAGTGAATCAGCAACCTGATTGGCCTGCAGGAGCAGCCAATCAGGCTTCTGGAGGAGGTGAATCTGCAACCTGATTGGCCTACAGGAACAGCCTGGAATCAGCCAATCACGCGGGGCCCATTGTGTAAATAATGTATATATAGTTAGACTTTTTGGGGAAAGTTTCATTCATTGCTACTATGAGCTGAATAAAGAGCATGAAATTCACACTCGACTCTAAGTGTATTTCATCCACCATCCATGAACTTGCCCAGAGAAGCTTACCCTTACGGACAGCTCTCCCCCAAGCAGCAGCCGTTGAAGATTTCATTCATTCTCCTCCCACCAAGTTGCTTGTATTTGGGTCCCTAGCTTTGCGCTAATCTCTTTTTCTGTCATTTGATCCAAGAAGTTAATCTTCCTGTACTTTGTGTTCACAAAGCCAGTAATGTCAGATTATCCGTTTCGCAAATATCACAGTTAGAGGAGGAATTTTGTCAAGCATCAGGACTGGAAGAAAACCATTGGGTCATTTTGTCCAACGCCCCACCATGAGCTCACCCCACTGTGAGCTCGTCCACACTTCTGCTTGCTCCACCGCTTACCTCTAGGGAAACCTGTTCTTTACCACTGAATCATAGCAAATGGCAACTGGGTTTTCTTCAGGTTGATGTTTGCTCCGATTCAGCTCCAAAACAGCGGGTTTTCTCAGGGAAAGCAGCAGGGCAAATAGAAAAATACTCAGACCTGTGCCTAGAAATCATGGGCCTAGTGGAAAACCTAGGCCAAGGGTGGGAAATGTATACAAAAGCACGGGAGATCTTGGATACCTCTGTTCTTCCATACTTCTGTTTTTGGGAACATAGATCCCAGGATCCAGTAATTAATCTGGCTGGTCTGCGACTCACCAAGCTGACCACCACCAGGGCGCTGGCATGGCTCAATTGGCTAACTGATTGGGAAGACTCTGGGAATTTTACCTATATCTCCCTGCAGGGAAATAGTATGGTGGACTATATTCTGATACCCACTAATTTGATGCCCTACGTGGCTGAGTTTTACATAGGTGATCCTATGCTCAGTGACCATCTCCCTCTATGTTGCAAACTTGTCTTTCCATTGAGGAAGTCAGAACAGTTAATTAATCCATGCCCTCAGGAACCAAGTCTCCAGCACGCAAGGATAGGAGTTAACGAGCATACACTATCTCTTTTCCACAGCTTGGTGAATTCTGACCATGTGATTCATTTGTTTTCAGAAGAGAAAGGTGAACTTTCCTCTGTTGTTGGAGTCACTCGGTTTGAGGAATTTATTGACACTCCAACAACTGAACTGTCTCATTTACACTCGCACAGGCCACCTAAGAAGAGGGGGATTGACGATTGGACTGACAAAGAAATCATAGCAATTAAAACCGAGGTCAGGAGAATCTATAGAGAGTTCAGAGAGACAGGCAGCTCTCGATTGCCTGACATTTACTTCTCCAGATCTCGACAACTTAGGGAAACTAGCCAGCTCAGCCGGATAAGATATAGTCAGGCATGTTGGGATACGCTACTCTCAACCATCCTAAAGAAAGATCATAAGAAATTTTGGAAGGCTGTAGCAGACTCCCCACAGACACAGGATGATTCGCTGACGTTGATTCCATCATTGTCATGGGTAAAGCATTTTAATGCGGTTTTCTTCGATGACTGTATTCCACCTGATAGTCAGGGCCATGCCAATTTTACTTTTGTGGATGAGTGGGCCCCTGTCTCCATCACCAAAGTTATAACATTAATTGACCAGATGAAAGCAGGAAAGGCTGCTGACCCTGATGCTATTCCATCTGAATTGATCAAAGCCAAGCCAGAGTGGTGGGCTCCGATACTAGCGGATGTATTCACTATGATAGATAGATCTGGTATCATACCTAACTCATGGCAGCAATCTATAATTATCCCAATCTTTAAAAAGGGTGACAAAAAGCTGCCATCTAATTATCGGCCAATAAGTCTACTGTCAAACATTGGGAAATTGTATGCTAAACATATGTTTAATAAACTAACAACTTGGCTTGATGAGAATAACATCATAGGTCCAGAGCAGGCAGGGTTCAGGGTTTATGCGACTGTTTGGTGTTATTTCATTTAGCCACTAAGTACAAGCACATTCATAAAGAATGTCTTTATGTGGCCTTCCTTGATATCAAGGCTGCTTTTGACACTGTCAACAGAGGGCTGTTATGGTCCAAATTGGAGACTATGGGCATGGAAGCTAGATTACTTTACTTGATTAAAAACCTTTACACAAAGAACACCTGTCGCATAAGAACAAAACCAAGGAATGTAATGACAGATCCTGTCGTTATAAACAGAGGTGTAAAGGGCTGTGTACTCGCTCCCTCTCTTTTTAATCTTTTTCTTAAGGACCTCGCTTCTTTATTAAAACAGGTGGATGCCCACAGCCCAAAACTCAACACATCAAGCATTCCCATCCTTCTATACGCAGATGATATGATTTTGCTTTCACAGACAAGAATTGGGCTAAAACATTTGTAAAATTACTGTATTGACTATCTGTCCAGAATGAAATTGTGCATGAACTTTGATAAAAGCAAAATGATGGTTTTTGGGAATTCATGTAAAAGCTATAGCTGGGTATTTGGTGGAAAACACATCCAGCAGGTATTTGAATTCCACTACCTGGGAATCACATTCCATCATGGGCTTCTATGGTCCTTGCACCGTGCAACGGTGGTGAATGCCAGTAAGATGTCTATGCAGGCCATAATGCATTTCTTTATAACAAGAGGTAATTCACATACCCCCTCTGCTCTCAAGGTCTTCAGCGCCAAAGTTATAGCTCAATTGCTCTACGGCATTCCAGTCTGGCTGCCAGGGTAGAATGAGTGCAGGCAGCTTTCCTTTTTAAGATTTTTGCCGTCCCACATTGTGTAGCCTTTGCAGACTTGTGTCTAGAGGGAGGTCAACACAAGATAGAGACCATAGCTGGGCGAGATTTCTTACATGCTGGTTAAACATCTGCCTCACAACAGATAAAGATCCTCTCCTTAGTGAAGTTTTGCTAGATCCCTTTCTTTCTCCAGGGCTACAACAGTTTAACATAAAGGTACAGCAACTTGGGCTGTCAGTGGAATCTTTGCAATCGATGTCTCCACCATCTGCCAAGGCTATAATAAAAACTAGGTTGTGAGATATTGAATGCCAGGAACTAACAGCAGCAGCAGAAAAAACATGCTCCCCTCTTAATGTTCAACTTTCTTGGGCACATTAAATTAACCACAATTATCTTGAATTTTTGCTTAATCCTCAAGAAAGAAGGGCATTTTTGCTGGCCAGGTTTAATTCAAATTCAAATCCTTCAAACCTCCTATGAGGAAGGTTCTCGGGAATGGTGGAAGGAGAAAGAATTTGCCCATGTGAAGACCATCAGGTGGAAGCTCTTACACATATGGTTCTTAAATGTAAATTATATGTTGATCTCCGCCAGCAGTTCCTAGATCAACTCTGCATCCCCAAATGGAAACCAGAGTTGTTGCTGTTGTTTAGTCGTTTAGTCGTGTCTGACTCTTCGTGACCCCATGGACCAGAGCACGCCAGGCACTTCTGTCTTCCACTGCCTCCCGCAGTTTGGTCAGACTCATGTTTGTAGCTTCGAAGACACTATGCAACCATCTCGTCCTCTGTCGTCCCCTTCTCCTTGTGCCCTCCATCAGAGGTCATATATTTTCTATTTTGGGGAAATAATCAGGAGCTCACCAAGCTAATGGCTAAATATTTTTATCTGGTTTTTGTTGTCGAAACACATTGCAGACGTCTGATCTCACTGGAGACATGTAATGTTAGACTGCTCTGCCTCTTTCATCTGACAAATGTTTTGTATCACTGGGAAGGCGCTAATTCTGTACTAATTTGCTATGGATATTTGTATGTGATGCCAATAAAAGGTTTGATGACCATGATGAAAACCTATTGGACACACCTTTTAGGCACAGGACAAACAAAGTGTGGGCAAATCCTTAGGCAATGCGGATGCCTGCCCTACATCAGTAGCCACCAGCTGGATGGCTGAACAAGAACAAAAGCCCAAGTGCGGGGAGGAAGCCTCAGCCTCTGTGCTTGGCAGTAGAAGGAGCCCGGCCCTTTCTGCCCTTCCTGCCCATCCATCACTGCCCATTCAGCCACCCCTGGGCTCTCAACCTCCTGGAATAGGCCTGGCTGCTTTCCAGTCTCCCAGCAGAAGGTTACTGTTGGACGGAGACTGATGTCTTAGCAGGAAGAGTTTGGTTTTCAGGGTGTGCCAGATCCCCGTAAGCCTTCTCCTGCCCTATGCAGACTCTGCTAGATCAAAAGGCGAGGCATGCCCGCATAAAAGAGATCACAAGAGTCAAAGAGGGGAGGGGGACAAGGAAAGCTTCTTAGCATCTATGTTGCCTAACATTTTGGACTACAGTACCAAGTTACCCAACCAGTGAGCAAAGGGAGAGCACTTGCCTATGTAGTGCCCCCCACCTTTTCTGCCCATTTCTCTGCCCATGCACAGACCCACAGGCAAATGCTCAGCAGCAAGGTTACCTCTCCAGCGAACAAGAGGCATGGCCTTTCCCTGGATCTCAATGTAGCATCTTTTGTTTCCTCCGCACAGAAGAGCTGTGCTGGCTGAATAGCTCCTTCCCACCCCCGCCCTCTCAGCACACACCTCCATAGGTTGGACAGGTGCCTCTTCTGTGTGTTCCCTCCTTTCCTCCTGACAGCAGCCTTCACACCACAGAGCACCCAGCAGTGCAGGACTGGGCTGATCTGCTGCCAGGGAACAACCAGCTCTTCCTGTTGCTTGTGGCTCCTCAAGGAAGCTGGGCTTGCGACCCCAGGAGGCCCCTGGATCAACGGGAGGTGAGTGAGACGGGAGGCTCTGTGGGAGAAAAGTGTGCGCCTGCCAGTGGGAGAGCATGTGTCTGTTTCCGCCATGCTGCTTGGATGCCCAGGATCAAAGAGGGAGACACTGACCTGCATTAACAAGTGATCCCTATCGGATGAAAACTCTGCCAGGGATCTGGCATAAGGAACAGCAGAGGTAAAGGCCTAGGGGTGCGTTGCAGGGTATTTTACTGCCTGCTTAACAAGTGAAATAAAACCCCACCCTTCTTCCCACAAGATGGAAGGCGTTGCCCCAACGGCCCCTGGAAGATGAGAGGCAAAGAGGGCAGCTGCTTCCTTCACTGCAGAGAAGCTATATGCTGGCCACCAGCTGTGTGCAGCCCTGGGCTGTCCTCTGCTTAAGCAGCTGGTGAATGCAGTGGCCACAGGAGGAGAAGTCCAAGGGAGGGTAATGGGGTGGGAGCCCAGTGGAAGATGCAGCAGGGAGGGAACTGTTCCCAGCCACACAAAAATATTGTGGGTGCATTCATACAGACCTTCCTAAAACTCCCAGGTGTCAGATCTGGACTGCTGAGAGACCGTTGGGCAGAATATGCTCTTGCAGCTTGTCCTGACACAGCTGCCCCTCTTGGAGTTAACCCGGCAGTGTGTGATTGTGTGTGGAAAGGGGAGGGAGCACCTTGCATGCTTCGCCTGTTCAAGAGGCTCTGTTTCTGCTCCTGTGTTGAGGCTGCCAACAACCTGGGGTTTTGCTTTCTTGACAGCAGATGTTTTCATCTGTGCAGAAGAGGCATTGCTAGCCAGCTTGCTTGCCTTCCAGATGCCTTAGGTATTAATTTGCCCTGGCTGCACAAGACTGGCTTCTGAGATTGAAGGGCTGAGATAGGAGGTCTATTGCTTCTCTGGAGGCAGCCCAGAAGCCTTTAGTGATTCAGGAGCCTCTGGTGAGGTTTTTTGGATGTAGTGTGTGTGTGTGCGTGCGTGAACACATGTTTTATTTGCACTTGGGGGTGTTTAGGTGCTTGCCTATTGTTGATTCTGAGGCTCACCAGTTTTTATTATTTGGCACTGATATTTTGCGATGCTCATAAGAGATTCTTAGATTCCCAAAAGTGCCTCTTGCACCTGTTCTGTGCTATATTGCTTAATAATTTTGTCTTTGATAATGCTTCCCACCCGTTTACTCAGAACCAACATTATGCTAACCAGCCTGTAATTCCCCACTGGACTCTCATTTTTAAAAGGTCAGGTGGCATCTATAAGGCAAGCAACACGGTGGGATTGGCACTGCATGCCACAATACAGCCTCTTCCCCACCCCACAGGTATGGAATTCCCAGAAGGATGTCTATTTTAAAAGCACAAGGGCATCGATTTCCCTTTGGGGACGGCAGCATTAGTGGCTTTAGGCATTTGCTCCCCTGGTCTCTGAGACAGCTCCCACCAAAAACCTCAGAGACTGCCAAGCTCAGACCCCTCGCCTGCCAACTCCTCACTCAGTTCAGGAACTAGCGGTTTGTATATGTTTCTTCAAAACCAGTGAAATGAACATGGTGCCCATGAATAATTTCTGAGCAATTCAAAGAGCTTAAGAGTAATAATTTGGAGTACTCCCTGCTAAGGATAGCAGTGATATAAATGTGGGAGAAGGTCTTTCCCAAAGTCTCATCTTGTGTTCCCCCTCCCATATACACTGTGAAGAGAAACCACGTGTCAACAAAATGGTCGCCCTGCACCGCTCTGCATAGAATTCTGTGTTCTTGCATCTTTACTGCTTCTGTGTTACTTTTATGATAGTGCAATTTGCCATACTTCATCCAGCCTGAGACTCCCACTGATGAGCAATTTCCAGACGGGTAAGATCCAGAAGAAATACCATGAGATAGTTATGACAAAATAGGGTAGTAAAGGACTACAGTGGGATCAGGATCAATTGGTTGCTTCATAATTCCTGCAATTTCAGCAAGAATCCCTGCCCAGAGCACACAGATCCAGGGGCAATGCCACCATGTGTAGCAGAATGTCCTCATTTTGCTGCCACCCCTCCAGCATTGTGGAGAAAGGTTTTTGTTGATGTGCCATAATGGGTTAATCACGATGCTTGGGATGCAGTGCCATCAATACGCTGTTTTGAGCACGTCTTTATGAAGTGGGGCTCTCAGGGGCTGCCTAGACCCATATCCCCTGCCATTTTGTCTTCTGCCCAGACCCAATTCCCAGATTGCCATCAGGTCAGTTGTTTCTCTACAATTCCTATTTAACCATTCTTTATATGACTGACAACACACCCTTTCAAAGTGACAGCTGAATATGCATACATATATTTAGAAAACATCATGGACCTAAGAACATTATCTGTTCTGGCCAACTTATTTGCAAAAGCCAGAATTTGTCCAAGTTGTCCAAGCTGATCAAAACCAATGGATTTGATCAGCCCTTACTTAGCATGTCCTTTTCCAGTTAGCACTCAAACAGCTCTCCAGTTCTGAATACAGGATGGGTGTTGAAAGGTCTTGGCCCTAGGAGCATAGTGGTTCAATTCTCTGAAATGTGCTCTCTTTCTCTCCCTCTTTCTCTCTCTTTACCCCCCCCCCCTCAAGGCTTTGGGCTGCCATGCTGAAGCTGACCAGGTTAATAGTTCTGGTGATCTTGGCAGTACAGGTCATTGCCCTCACCTTCTGGTTTCAGCTTCATGGCAGGAAATGTCCTCGGGCGCAGGAGCCATCCCACGTGCACATTCTCATCCTCTCCTCCTGGAGGTCAGGGTCTTCTTTCGTCGGGCAGATCTTCAGCCAACACCCTGATGTCTTCTACTTGATGGAGCCAGCCTGGCACGTCTGGGCAACCATGTACCAAAACAGCGCCAAAGTCCTTCATATGGCGGTGCGGGACCTCGTCCGGTCGGTCTTCAAGTGCGACATGTCAGTCTTCGATGCCTACCTTCCACAGAAGAGAAATGTGTCAGATCTCTTCCAGTGGGAGGTCAGCCGGGCCTTGTGTTCCCCACCAGTGTGCAACTCCTTCCAGCGCAGTGACTTCATCTCCAAGCATGCCTGCAAGACGCTCTGTAGGAAATCCCCCTTCAGCAAAGTGGAAGAGGCCTGCAGGTCTTACAGCCACATTGTCCTGAAGGTGGTCAGGATCTTTGACCTCAAGGTGCTCTATCCTCTCCTCAATGACCCCTCCCTTAACCTCAAAATCATCCACCTGGTCCGTGACCCCAGAGCCGTTTTCCACTCTCGCAAGAACACAGGAGGTAGCCTGGCCCGGGACACGAGGATTGTGCTGAGACACAAGAGGAATGCAATGGATACCGAGCCCTACGCTGCCATGCAGGAGATTTGCAAAAGTCATGTTGAGGTTTACACTGAAGGCAGGCAGGCCCTTCCCAGCACCCTCCAGGATCGCTACCTCTTGGTGCGGTATGAAGATATTGCCAGCAATCCCTTGGCCAAGGCTGCTCAGCTCTACAGTTTTGCAGGACTGCCCTTCTCTCCTAACCTTCAGTCCTGGGTGCACAACATCACCCATGGGCAGGGCCTTGGCAAGCAGGCCTTTGATGTTGACTCCAGGGACGCAGTGAATGTGTCACAGGCTTGGAGGAAGGCCCTTCCTTATCTCCAAATAGCAAAGCTGCAAGAGGTCTGTAAGGATGCCTTGAAGCTACTGGGCTATCCACTAGTTAGGTCTGAGGAAGAGCAGAAGAATATGGCATTAGACCTCTTTTATGCCCAAACGCCTCTTGTCAATCAGGAAAGCAAAAGGAGCCTCGAAGCATCACCTGCAATTTCTTGGACTTGGACCAGATGAGACATCAGAAGCTTCCTAACACTATTGGTCCATTCGGCTCACTATTTTCCACACTGACTGGCAGTGGCTCTGCCAGCAAGATGGCAGCTTGACTTGAACTGTTCCTGAAATACAGCAGTCATGCAAAAAAATAATGATGCAACAGCCCACAAGGGAGAAGTCTGCCCAGCTCGTCACAGAATCTTGTCACTTCCATTTCTGCAAGTTTGCAGCATGTTACAGCTGAAACTTCGCCCAGGGACAGGGATCTGGACACAGCAATGGAATCACCTCTTCCCTTTCTGTTTGAAAAGCTGGGGGGGGGGGGGAGAGATGGGCTTGCCTTACATTCAGGCCCTGAATCCAGCAAGCACCCTTTCATAATATGGTCTTTTAATGGTAATATGGCAGACTAGCACACTTATTAAGGCATAGGCTGTGTTAATTGGATTACCAATGCCAGAATGTTTGTGTGGTAACTAGGTTTTGTGGGAATGGCCAGTGTAAATGGCATAAAAATCTATTTCTGTACTTTTCTGCATTTTCTTCCCTTCTGACTTAACTGTTGACAATTCCTACTCCTGAGTTGGGTACGTTTGTACCTGTAGCTCAGGATAACACCTTGTGCATCTGATGAAGCCAACTGCAGTTCACAAAAGCTTATGCCAAACTAAATTTCTAAGTTGTTAAGGTGCCGGAAGACTCTTTGTTGGTTCTGCTATAAGAGACTAATAAAACTAATCCTAAACTTTGTTGTTGTTTAGTCGTTTAGTTGTGTCCGACTCTTCATGACCCCATGGACCAGAGCACGCCAGGCACTCCTGTCTTCCACTGTCTCCCGCAGTTTGGTCAGACAATCCTAAACTACCCTAATCCTAAATAAGCTCAATAGCTGTCAGTCTGGCTAACTGGCAGACATCTCATACAAACCTGAGCATAGAGGCACCCAGAGACTTCCCCAGATCCTACAAAGGCAGAGTCAAGGGTCGTTTCTGTGCAGGCGCCAGTGCAGAAATGTAGCCCCCACAATGCCTTCAACTCATGAGAGTAACTGAAGAAAATTGGGAGGGGGGCTACAAATGAGAGGATTTCTGTGGTTCGTCGTCTCATCCAATCTAGCAGTCCAGTGTCTGCAACTTTCAAACTCACCCGGAGCATCCTTACAAGCCACAACGGAGAGCTATTGCTAACTCCCAAGAAATCAAGCTTTCTTAAAAGTGCGTATCTACTGAAAGAGTTCCTACAGAAAGCCTTGGTATATTTCTCACAATGCAATGACCAGGAGAAGGTTAGAGAAGCAGGGTATAAAATGTTGGCCCAAAGTACAAGCACCAAGTCAATAGTGTCTTCCATGATGATGAGACTCCTTGGCCATGCTGGGTGATGGCAAAAGGAGGTTTGATTCAATGGCTTGTATGTGTGAAAGAGGATGGAGTCTGTGGTTGGATGAAAGAAAATGCCAAAGTGCATGGATCCCCTTGGCTGGGGAATCAGCTGTCAAGAGATAGTTGACCTCCTGTGTGAGGAAAATAAGCCTTTATTGTAGATCTTGAAGCACCTCCCAGCGAAGCAAAAAGAGGCCTCAGATTTCCCAAAGCTGTAAAGCCCCTGACACAATGGGGGCCCTTAACAGGGCAAGAACAAAGCAAAATGAGGTCCTCATTCTTATAGCAAAACGCATATATTTTAAAGTAACAGTACTAGTAAAAACTAATTAAGACCAATAGTCAGTGCTTACAAAAACTCATTCCTTTTTCTAACCAAATATCCCACAGTCCAAACCACTCCTTTCTTGACAGTAAACACTAAGTGCCAGCTCAAAACAAAATATTTCTTTTGTGCAGTTTTTCTCCAACCACCACCCCTCCCCTAGTCCTCTCTTCATTATCCATAGAATGCTCTCATCTTGAGCAGTGGCATAGCAACGTCAGATGGTACCCGGTGCGGAAAATTTATTGTCACACCCCACACCCCCTTGGAAATTCTTAAAAGAAGAAAAAATAAGATAACTTACAGTTGAAAGTGTTATTTTCTGGTTTATTTACTTAACACTGTGAGCATAAGAACTTAAAATATTTTTTTCCCTAACTTTGTTCTCTGCAAATTTTGAAATCCCATCACTAAAATCAATTCCTTTTGCTACTTTGTTTTCAATTGACAAGATGGCTAAGCCAGAGAGCTTTGCCATTCCCTGTGGGAATGTTCAGGGAGGCAGGAGAGGATATATTGTTTAATTATATCCTTCCCAACTTGTGTTAACAAGTTCTATGATTTAACAGAGTAACTTTCCCCTTTTAAACTTACACAGCGGATAGATTTGCCAGGCTTGCATAAGCCTCCAAAATAAGTTTCCTGGTAATTCCCCTTTCTTCCCTCTTAAAAGAATAGACACGACACAGTCTTGTATAAAAGTATATAAAATAGTTTACTCACATTCTGTTCACAGAAGGATCCTAGAAGGCAGACTTAAGTTACAAGATATATACACCTGGAATCTATGCATGTCCATGTCTGAAACATTGTTTAAATATTTTATTTTGTATATTCATAGTCTGTTTTTTGATCTGAAAAATCTACTAGGTGGCTCATAATTGATTTTAAATCCACAGCTTGGCTGGAACTAGAAATGGCTTCAGTCCCCCTGGTGGATTATCTACACTGGGAACTAGATACTGGGAGTGTGCCCCTTTTGGCTCTGACCCTCAATTACATATTATAGTAACCCAATAATTACATTTTATCCTCACAACAACCCTGTGAGGTAGGTTAGGCTAAGAGACTGACCTGAAGTCACCTAGCAGGTTTCATGCCTGAGCAGAGCTACAAGGTCCTAGTCCAACATTTTAACCACTACACCACACTGGCTCATGACTGGATCAGCCAGCGTCAGTCTAGCTAGCTCAGAACACTGGTTCCAATAGTGGCCAGCTGGAAGGAAGCAAAGAATGGCTTATACAGGAAATGTTGTACAGAGGCTCATGTTTCCTCATACCATGATTATGAGAATGGAAAAGGCTGCTGAGGTGGGGATTTTGTGGAAGGACGAGGAAACAGGAGCCTGTCTGGCCCTATGCATGTTTGCTGGTGTGATTTTTCCAGTTACTGGGGCCTACTCCCATTTGCACTCACTTCCTCTACTTTTTCTGTTGCCTCCCTTACTTCAAACTACTATATAGACAGCAAACGCATTATGGCAGGGCAAAATTATCTTGTTACTCTATGCTTGATGCCCATAAACAATGCATGGTGCCCATGATGCAGACCCTTCGAGTGTCACTATTTTCCAGTGACAGTCCCAGATTTACAGAAGCCACCCCATTTCCTGATTTGATCCTGGAATGCCCCGCTTTTCCATACAACGTCCCTATTTTCAGTGGAGAAAGGCCATGGAAAGTCACGGGAGCCCCGAGCCAAGGAGATAAGTAACCATACCTTTAGAAAACATCTGAAGGCAGCCTAGTATAGGGAAGCTTTTTAATGTTAAATGTTTCATTATGGTTTTTTATACATATTGGAAGCCAACCAGAGTAGTATTAGCATTAGTAGTAGTAGTAATGTAACAGGACATCCCTATTTTCTTGGGAGAAATGTTGGAGGGTATGCATGATGTCGCTGCATAAACACCAGCAACAAATGTAAGGAAGTTGGCTTTAGCGCACGTGAGAGGAGAACAAGTCCATTTTCTGGGCTGTTTTTCCTCTCCACTGAGATTTGCAGTTAACAGAGCTGCTCGAGAGAAGACGCCCACCTGCCCGCCACCCCTGAATCTCCCTGGGTGGGGGAAAGGAGAAGGCAGGAGGGGTGTGGGAAATAGAACAGCATGCCCCTGCGCATGTTGCTCCTGCCTCTGCCCGAGCCCAAACTGGAGGTGCGTTCCCAGTCCAATGCGACGCATGTGCAGCCAGGCCGTCATGTGGCCTCCCTGAGGAAGGGGGCAGGTGTCCTGGAGGTTCGGGCTCGCACTGACCTCTCCCCACCCTCAGCCTCCACCCCCACCATACTCTACTTCTTCTTTGCCACCAGAGCAACCAGCAGTGGCGGCAGAAGGAGCGTGACAGCGTTGTTTGCCCAAAGTCACTTTCTTTCAGGGGCCGGGAGCGGGCGCGTTGAGCAGTCTGTCACCCCCCTCATGATGACACCCAGGGTGACCTGCCCCCACTGCCACCCACTTCCTACACCACTAATCCTGAGACCTCTGCAAAGGAGTTGAAGTGTAATTTAGTCTTGAAGAATTCATGGTTGGCGTCTGTGTGAAAAGCCCTCTAATGAAGTTCACATATCTGATCTGTTTCAATAACGAAGTTCACATCAAGCCTGGTTCCAATCAATGTGGTTGCTGTTCTACTTGCTTCAGCGAGGTATGGCTGGATACAAGATGACCAAATTAGCCATTTCCTTTTAGGGTTTATGACGATCCACATGTGCTCTTATTTATATAAGATTTTTACAGTCCAAATTAATTTTGCAGTGGAGACTTGCATCAATCCTAACAGTGCTCCCTTTTTCTGTTTTCCACTACCATTAAAGACCATTTTTGTCATGGTTTCCTGCCATCTCCTTCCATCTCTGCTGATGTTTTCTACCATTTACAGCAGTTTTCCACCTGCCTCATAGACACGACACTGAACGTCAACACCCTGGTTGCTCCCACATTTTCTTTGAGAAGTTAGAATGTTCATGAAGATTCCACAACATCACCATCATACAGGGGCAGGGATGGCCAAAAGTGATGGTCAGATAGAATGTATTCATTTCATAGCATAACCTCTTGAGGCTGGCGAGTGCCACATCTATTCATAGTAGGAGCCTTTGATAATGCCTTAAGAGCCAGTTCATGGATGAGTGATCAAGTTTAAGAGCATGTGAAAACGTATATTCTTTGGCAGTGGCCAGTGTGGCTGTAGTCGGCTGTGTAAACTTCCTTAATCTGGCTGCATTGATCTTTTAGAGCTCCTGGATGTTTGTATTTCACAAAACTCTTGAAAAACCTGTCAAAGAGATAAGTTACTGTTGGCACCTATAACACTTTTTTGCAGCATGATTTGGACAGAACATTCAGATGCTGTGGCATTTAATGAGGAAGGGAGCACAGATTCTCTTCACTCATTTGTCCCATACCTGGCTGTTCAGCTATGATTTCTCTTTCCTTACCAACTCAAGGAAGCCAGTGCCACACACAGAGACCTGAATACATACCTATATTTACTGTACCTCTATCCAAGGTGCATTTGCCATGATGTGGCAGAAATTTATCACATACTCCAATACCATCATACAAGTTGTTTGCCCTTCTCTACATCTATTTTTAAAAAATTAAGTCTGCAGCCTCTGTGTCATCGGCTACCTTATTGTAACCAGATAAACTACCCTTAAAAGTTAGGTGGAGTTTTAGTTGGGTTTTTGTTGTTGCTGCTGTTATTTTCAATTTTTGTATCTTTATTTTTAGATCTTACAATGATTTGTGTGGAAATTGTTCAATTATGGGTGTGTTTTATTTATTGTTTATGACTAGTTTTGTTATGTTTTTATTATGTATATCTTTTCATGTTAATGTTGTATGAAAGGCGGCATACAAATTAAATGATAATGATGATGAAATGTTCTTCTACAAGGAATCCCAGGCTGGTGTGTGAATAGCCAAGATGATGAGCAATACTTTGCATTTGCTACAGGACATGTAGGTGCCCCCCCCCCCAGCACTCGTTAGCCTAAATGATGGGGGTGGGCTGTATGCGTATCTATCTAAGTGGGGATGTTCTGGCTCCAGAAATCATTCCAGTGACTAAGTGCATCAGTGCTACTGAGTATTCTTGACTGGGTGGAAGCACTTCTGGAGAGAGGGATGGGGGGGGGGTGGGATGACCCCACAGGAAGACCCAAGCAATGCTCCAACTTTAGGGGATTGGCTAAAGTTGAGCCAAAAATGTGTGGCTGTCTGTTGCCAAGTACCTCAGAATCAGCCACTGCCACACCTAAGTTCCAACTTAAGGCAAGCTGGCAAAGGGAGAATAAAGAGGCTGATTGTGCCAGGTCCACATAAATCTCCTGTGAAGTAAATGAAGGCTTTGTGTACAAATGGAAATGAGGAGTAGGAAATTCTCAAAGAACGGTCTCTCCATCACAACAGCTTGCTGTGCTTTCAGTCACAGAAGACAGTAACTGCAGGTTGCTGGCCTCCAGAGACTTTCCCTCTAGCCTGACACTCAGAAAACTCCCTCTGAAGAAATGTGTGTGAGAAAGCAGAGGGCTGTTTGCTGCCCTCCTACAGTAAACCATGGCTGTTGCAAGCTAACTTTTCCTGAATGCCACGCGCCTGTTCACATTCTCCGCTCCATATTTTGCCACTAGCTTGCTTCTGAGGTCTTCATCCCCCTTCAGCAAGTCCACATCATCCTGCCTGCTCCAAAGAGGGCAGCCACCCAAGGACTGCCCCGTCTGCAGGCAACATTCCACAGCTGCCACTTCCCCACTGTTTTTCAAAAAAGCTTGTGTCACAGTTGTCAGGTCCACGTCAAACTTCTTCATGAAATACTTTATGTCCTCTACTGCCGTGGCCACCTCCACAGCTGAGGGAGCTGCAGGCTGCTGCTCTGCCACTGGGGGCTGGCTTGGGGGCTCAGCAGAATCTCCACCAGATACAAACTCAAGCGCCCTGATTTTGGGATTAGGAGGTGCTTCTTCTTCAGAGGTCTTGAGCTCCATGTGTTCTGAAAAGGTGTCTTCTGTGGAGCTGGGGCTCTCACTGTCTCCCTAGAAGGAAGGTGAATTAGGACAGTTCAAGATCACTGTTTCTTTCTAAATTTTGTAAGCCTTACAAAGAGCAGATTATCGTCAGTTTCTGGGACCTGGTACTCTGATGGTGATGGGGCAATGCTGTTTCAGTCATTCCATCTCAAACAAGATAGTGAAGGGTTACAGAAAGTACAGAAAAGGGGAAAACGACAATGGGGTTGGAGAAGTTTCCCTCTGAGGCCTTTGAATCTGCCAGGTGGACAAAGTTGACCAGGGGCCCCTTTCCCACTCGAGTCCTTCGGCACTGCAGATGCACTGCTTTTCTCTAATCAGATTGAAGCATATTAAAGGGAAAGCTGCTTGGGTCTTACTTGCAAGTAGCCCCACCAGTAATGAGTCAGGCTGGGCTGCAGGTAAAGGTGGGCATCAAGGCTCAAGGCTCCCACTAATGGTTTATAAGCCTCAGAGACAGTCAGGAAAAGGAGCCAGAGCACACCTCTTTTGGGAGCATATAATATGGTAAGTTGTACCAGAGTGTGGTAGAGGTGGGCTATATTTTCCCCAACCCACTCCCACAGTTGAGCAGGGCTTCTCTGGTCTGAAAGAAGGCAGAGAGAGGAGTGCAGCCCTGCTCCTGAAGGCAGCAAGGAACAACTGCTTCAACTCTGAAGAGTGAGAGACCCTACAACTGCAACACTAGACAACACACACTTGCAATAATAATAATAATAAATAATAATAATAATAATAATAATAATAATAATAATAATAATTTTTTATTTATACCCCGCCCTCCCCAGCCAAGACCAGGCTCAGGGCGGCTAACAACCAATAATAAAAACAAGTTGATTAAAATACAATTTAAAAGATTAAGATACAACATTAAAACATTAGGATGCAGCCTCTTCACAGGAGAAAGGAAAAAGAAAGAGGAGGAGGGAATCAAACTGATTCTAAGCCAAAGGCCAGGTGGAACAACTCTGTCTTACAGGCCCTGTGGAAAGAAATCAGATCCCGCAGGGCCCTGGTCTCATGAGACAGAGCATTCCACCAGGCCGGAGCCAGTGTTGAGAAGGCCCTGGCTCTGGTTGAGGCTAATCTAAATTCCTTAGGGCCTGGGACCTCTAGGGTGTTGCTATATATGGACCTTAAGGTCCTCCGTGGGGCTTACCAGGAGAGGCAGTCCCGTAGGTACGAGGGTCCTATAGTGCAGAATGGTCTAGCAATCAGCAACGGTGAAATAGAAACATTAATCAGAAGCCTCCTTCAGCAGCTTCTACCTCTGAAATGGTTCCTGTTTAGCAGGCTGCATCATTAGTTAATTGGTTAATCCCTGTTCCCCAGGTGCGGGAGGTGGGGAGGTTAATGACTAGTTCCTTCTCTGAAGCTGCAAGGAGCATTTTTCCAATTAAAAGCACATGGCAATCCTGAAATGCCTCAAGGGTGTTTACTGGCACGCACGCACCACAGACTGCCACTGCAATGGGGGGGGGGTTGGATTGCTACGAATACGGTCTGAAAAAATATAAGGGGACAACACTGGAATGAACAGGTTGGCACACAGCACTGCCTATATCACCCAGAAAAAAGTGCCTTAATGAAACCTAGCAATTCCAGGCTAAATAGCCAGTGACAAACAAGTTATACTTGCCCATGTCCAAGGCCAAATATGTCAAATAAATGTAATCAGTTCTGCCTTTAGTCATTCTATAAGCTATGCTGAAACACTCGGTGCCATCTTATGCGAAGGCATCTGTACCCCATTGTCTTCAAATTCTTTGTTAGCTGCCTGGAAAATGCTATGTACCTTTGGTCCTTCCGCAGTGTGGCTTTGATCCTCTGGCTGGGGGACATCCTCGACTTCCTTACTTTGGGAGGCTGCTAAAGACAAAGGTATGTTGAGGTTCACTGTGACAAAAGTAATCCAAGCCACATTTCCCACCCTTGTGATGATGCACCAATCACCACCTTGGTGCCATGGGCCCTTGAAAAATGGGAGAAGGAAATGGCAGCTTCAGGTCCTGAAGCCCCACTGGCCTCAGCTAGCTAATGGAACAGGGAATGATGGGTTTTTCCGACTCTTGATTTATTTATTCCCCGCCCCACCCCCCACATGTAAGGTTGCGATTGTGCAGCTAAAGTGAGTGTAAGCTGCAGGCCCACTGCACTGCAAAAAAAAGCCCTCTTTTCCAGAGGAAACAAAGGGTCAGTTAGGCTGGGGACTGAGATATGAAAGCTAGGAACTAAATGGCACCTTAAACCTAGGTTATGGGTGCAACAACAGAATGTCTAGGTATGCTTTTTAATAACAAGAATACAAAGCTGAAAATGAATGAACTGCAGCTAAAATATTATGTTCAGTTTTCACATAGTCATCCTTCCCCTGCCCACCCCCCTAATACTCTTATGAGGGTCTATTCTCCAGTCTTCAGAGAATAACTGGATGTGGGGAGGCAGAAAAAGGTCCTGCTTTCCTTCCACTTTGCAGTTTTAATCTGAAATCTTTAGGCGCAGTACTGCACCCAGAGCTCAGAAACTGCTCACGAGAATGAAATTCCCTGTCACAAAATGCACCTAAAACAATGGCAGTTTTGAACACTGGCTGGGGAAGACCCTCACACAAGTGAGAAGGAGCAGCACTGAACAGGCAAAAAGCCCGAGGACTTAAAGAATCCTAAGAGTAGAGTGAATCCCCCTCCAAAGGGGCAGGCAATCCGGAGGCAAGGCGATCATGGACTGGGAAACTGGAGCCTGGGGGTGGGGGGAATACTCAAAGACAGTAGGGAGTTGAACAAGGGTAGTGGGGAAGAAGAGAGGAGTGAAAGGGGTGTGTGTGCATGAAACTCACAGGGGAAGTACTTGGCAGGTCACCAGCAAGCAGAAGCAGTAGCTTGAAAGCATATGAGATGTTATGGCAGGCAGAAGCCCAGTGTTGACCAAAGGCAGGACTGAGAAGGAAGGAGGAAGCTACTTTAATATATTTTGAATTATGTCCCCATGATAGGGCTTGGAGGCAAAAAAGGTGTGAAGAGAAGGGAGAAGGCAGGAGGAAAGAACCCCAAAGGGAGAATTTTGCCCGTGGGGGCTCCTTTGGCCAACACTTGGCCAAAGTTTCATTTCTGGGCAATATAGAAGCCCAGAGGGGACAACAACCTGCAAGATGAGTGGTAGTATTTGACAACCAGGAAGGTGGAAGCAGGAGGTGGGCCAGGGTGCCCCAGACAAGCTGCCTCACCATAATGTAGCAGTGATGCCAGATATGGCCGGCTAGTGGCTAGCTGAACCTTGCTGCCTTCTGGCTAGGAAAGCATCCTTCTGCCAGGCCTTACTGGTCCTGACTGGCAGCAGTGACTCTCTGTATGGCTTCAGGCAGGACTCCTTCCCAGCCCTAGATGGAGATGATGCCAGGGTCTGAACCAGGGACACTTTCTGCATGCCAAGCAGGTGCTCTGATCCTGTGCTATGGCAGGCCTTTTGGCCCACTCCAGCTAAAGCAGCCCTGCTTACCAGCAGCAGATTCAGACGAGCTTCTGAGCTTGCGTCTCTGGGCAGGCAGGCAGAGGTCTTCCTTGCCCCGCAAGTGCTTCAGGTAGCGGTCGCGCATGGCCTGCCAGGAGTGCCGCGTGACCCGGGCCGCCTCCATCTCCTTCCAGACAGCGTTGCCACTGCCGGCTGCCTGCCTGCCGATGCTGCCTCTCTTGCTCCTCCGCAGGTGCAGCAGGATGGCCTGGTCTTCCACCTCGCTGAAGGGCAGGCGGCCCTCGGCAGCGCCCGTGTCCGCGGTGACCGGCGGTGGTTGCAGGCGGTATGTCTCCATCGGCAGGAGCTCCTGGCGGGCCACACAGTCGGCGATGTAGGTGGCGGAGATGAAGACCCCCGAGGTTCTCGGCGGCACCTCTCCCGGCCGGGCCAGCAGCACCGCGCCCGGCTCCTGCACGCGGCACATGCGCCCGCCGTGGCGCACGATCAGCGGGGCCAGCTCCACCTTGGCCGCCCCGGGGCGTACGTAGAAGCTCAGGGGGCTGCCGTCCTCCCGCTGGAAGAACAGCCGAGGCTGCGGGGCAGAGCCATCCGGCTCACCCTCGGCCTCCGCTGTGCCCAGCATCGTCCGCACAGCTGGGGCTGCAGCGGAAGGACGAGCCCCGCGACCGGCTGCTCGGGCCCCCCAATTCCCACCCGACGCCGCCTACGGGCTCCTCTGCCCGGAAAGGAAATGGCACTTTGCACGCGCTCAGGGGCATCCGCGTGCTCAGATTAGGGGCGGGGCGATTTGACCCGTTGCACTCCGCCCACTCCTCCCTTCAACGGCGGCGGCAACGTACCGGAAAGTTTCCTTTTGCAGCCGCCGAGCTCCAGTTTGCGCAGACGCGGAGGCGCTTCGTCGAGGGAGGGCGTGGCGCCGCTTGCGGTAAAAGCGGCTGCTGACCCAGAAGTGCTTTCGCTTTTGTTTCCTGTGGGGTGGAAGAAGCACCTGTCGGCCCGGAAGATGGCGGCGCCCGCCACGACGAACCCTCTGGATGGCGAGGCCGAGCCCCGCCTCAGCAAGAAGTGAGTGCCGGAGCCGGCCGCCGCGGCCTCTGTCATGCTCGGCGTGGCGGCGGCAACGTGGCGGCGGCTGCTGGGTCTCCGCCCGGCCTGGCCGCTGCGGAGCTTCTGCGGGAGCAGGCAGGCCCTTGGCGGGCAGGCGAGGTCGGTGTCTGGCCCGCTGGGTGGGGTGTTGGCTGCGGGGAAGGGCCGCTGGAGAGGGAAACGCCGCTGACTCTCGGTTCCCTTTTAGCGAGCTGAAGCGGCGCCTGAAGGCCGAGAAGAAAGTGGCCGAGAAGCAGGCGAAGCAGAAGGAGCAGGCAGAGAAGCTGCCGCCAAAGCCCGCCGCCTGCGCGGCTGAGGACGAGGAAAACCTCGACCCCAACGTGAGATGCCGCCTTCGCCGGGGCTGCCCAAGCTGGGCGGGGGGAGGGGGGCACTGAGTGGGTGGCTTGACGGAGAGGGAGCCCTTGTGGGTTGGGGATCTGCAAGTGGCTGTGGCTTGGGGCTTAGCCCCAGAAACCCTTTGGCCGGAGTTTCTTCCAGATAAAGCTCCCTGATCTGCGCCCACGGTTAAGGCACTGCTTGGGTGGCCTGGTGCAAATGCAACTATGTTATTTCCAAAGGGATCCTCTCAAGGATCTGGCAGAGAGCTTCCCTTGCTTCTTCCAGATCTTTCACTGGAATACTGATGCTTACTGTGAGGTGCTCCTTTGTCTTATGTTAAACAAGTTTCTGGGGCCGAATCGTCATGTACTAATTTGTACATTGTCAAACATCTTTGTCTCCTTTGTACTGGTAGCAATACTACAAGATCCGCAGTCAGGCCATCCAGCAACTGAGAGGCACTTCCGAAGATCCCTTTCCACACAAGTTCCATGTGGATATCTCACTGTCAGACTTTATAGAAAAGTACAATCACCTACAGGCAGGGGATCATCTTACTGATGTTACAGTGAGACTAGCAGGTAAAGGTTCATGTTGACATTCTGGGAATGAAAGTGATTGTCACCTTCCCCACATATTTCTTTTTTATAGTGAAGAATTAGTGCAGTGTTGTGTGGGTAGTTTCTAAGCAAAAGAAGGAGTGTCACTGATTGCTCCTCTTGTGGGAACAGTAAAGTTGCAGTAAGTTTCATGGAGTTGAAGATATAAGGTGGAATTTGAAGTAAGCAATTTGTCCGTCAGTTGCTACAAATTCTGCGCAATTGACCTTTGGTAAGGTCTCAGTGGAAGGTTGTATGTTATGTGCTGCCATCCAGAACTCATATGTGTTTTCCAGGCTTTTCATTGTAACTGATGGCATCTGAGGCATTTTTCTTTGTCACTTTTGTCATTTAGGCCGGATTCATGCCAAACGAGCCTCTGGAGGAAAGTTGATATTTTATGATCTTCGTGGGGAGGGAGTTAAGTTGCAAGTTATGGCAAACTCCAGGTAAACAACATTTAACTGCTTTTGTCTGTTATTGCCTTCTGTGAGTCCCAGTGGTGGGGCACAAAGGAACTGAAAATGAAAGTATGATGTTCTTGGGCCTCCCGACTTGTTCTTGAGGATATTGTCCCAAGGGAACTTCCTTTCTGGCTCACTTTACACATTCTAGAAATCCCCTACAATGGGTTATATTCCAACTAACTTTAATTTGTATTAGACCCATTGATATTAACGGACCTAAGTTAACCATATCCATTCATTTCAAAGGGTCTGCTCTACATATGACTAACTGGGGTTGGGGAAATGCTTGCCAAAAAGAGTTGTTTCAGTAAAATATTTTTTAATCCTCCCCCACCCCCAGAAACTACAAATCTGAAGAGGAATATATGCACATTAACAACAAGCTTCGTCGTGGGGACATTATTGGGGTCCAAGGGAATCCTGGCAAGACAAAGAAAGGGGAACTGAGCATCATTCCGTATCAAATCACCCTCCTAGCTCCTTGCCTCCACATGCTACCTCATCTTCATTTTGGGCTGAGAGACAAGGTATCTTATTTGGAGCTGCTGTTGCAATAGCTCACTTGATAACCTCTGAGGTTATCCAGTGTACTTTGGTTTTCCTTTGGTATGTTTTATGCTCTAAATCTAGCCATTGTTTGCAGGAAACCAGATTTCGGCAGAGATACCTGGATTTAATTCTTAATGACTTTGTAAGGCAAAAATTCATCGTCCGAGCAAAAATGATAACATACCTTCGAAGTTTCCTAGATGAATTGGGCTTTTTGGAGGTAAGCATTGTGTGCATAGATAGTGCTATATGTTACTCCTACTACTTCACTTTCATCGTATTCCTAGTTATTAGTGTGTTTCTTAAAAAAAAATATGATTGGCTCCTCTGAAAGTGGGATGTTGGACTAAAGGTGCCTCTTTGGGCTACATGTTTTTAAAGCTTGGCATTCCTTGAGTTGAAAGAGCATACAAGATGACCTTTTCCATTTAATGAAATGTAGAAAAGAATATAGTGTGTGTTGGGCTGTATTCACATGTAACAGTAAACTGAGGTTTGAATCTACACCATAACGTGTACACAGTTTGAGAGCTCACATTTCACTCCTTCCTTTGTTGGGAGTAAAAAAAAGTGTGTGCTAGCGTGGTGTCTGAATTTGTGCTCTTGATCTGTTCCTTTTTAAATAAATGTAGACAAACCATAATGTGAGGCCAAGAATTGTATTTGGTTTTCCATTTGTGGTTTGCGAGAGACAACCCATGAGTGCTGGATAAAGTGTGATTCATGGGTTGTTGCTCCCAGCTGGCTGGAGGGAAGAACAAAATAGCAGCACCACGTAGTTTGCATTTATGCCATAATGCGCACAAACTTTGGCTTTGTGGCACTTGGTCTCTTGGCCTTAATACAAGAGAAAAAGCATTCTGAAGAGTTTTTGTTTGGGAGATGTAGTTTTTAAATTAATGCTGTGTTGCAGATGCACCAACTAATAATAATAATAACAATAACAAAAATTGGCAGATCCAAAAGGAAGACGAAATACAGCAGAGAGAGCCAACCCCACCCACGAAATATAAAATAATTTATTTATAGATAGGAGCAGCACTTTCTGAAGTTCACACTAAAAAGTGGGGTAAGATTGCACATTCTCACCTCTGGAACACCCAACTTTCAGTCATTTGTCGTCCTCCCATAATACCCATAACAAAACAGATTGACTGGTGTGCTTACCTTAGTGTGACCCAAAAGGCTTATAATCTCTGACCCTTGTCAGCCAGGCAGCTATATTTGTTCTTGCTTCTCTGTTTCCATTAAACCTGAAGCCTTTGGAGGTTGGGTCTGGAGTCTCAGTTCTCAAATACATGCCTCAGAAAATCAACTTTGAAGGTGGGGGCTACTGTGTTGCATGAGAGAGCCAATGAATCATTTGTAATTCATGTTTGCTTGTTCTTTGATTAGATTGAGACTCCCATGATGAACATCATACCTGGAGGGGCTGTGGCAAAGCCTTTTATCACCCACCACAATGAGCTGGACATGGACTTGTACATGAGAATAGCACCAGAACTCTACCACAAGGTGAACTGTCAGAGACAAAGAGGATAAAATACATTCACTCTATTGGTCTGATGCACCAAAAATGTGAATATTTCACAGCATCCCCTTTTTGCTTAATGTGCAAACTGAGGCCAGAACTGATTAAAGTACACATTTCAGAAAGTTCAGAGGAATAACTTCTGCATAAGAATGCCACGAGGATGGAGGTTTTTGAAGGCTGTGCATCTCTCATACTGATGGGCCTATTGAACTGCCCAAGCAGTTGAGTCGTGTCACACCATTGGGTGGACATGGAGACCAACTTGCACTGATTATGACAGCAGATGTTTCATTACTTTTGTATGCTGCAGAAAACACATTTGCATCATGTTCTTCTTGGTACTGGCCCCGCACCCTTGTCCTCTCCACTGGTTTCTGTTGAAATATTTGGGTCAGGTTCTGCTGTTCATATTGAGATGCAAATTATTCCATGTAACACTGGATTATATCCCCCCAAGTTATTTACATGTTTCCTCTCAATCTTCTGGATTCCTTCTTACTCACAGATTAGTTATTGGCCCTGGTTGGGGGAAGCTAGGAGAGTCCTGGTGGAGTGGGCCCTGAGGTGGTCTTAGTCATAGGGTTTGCTTCTAAGACCAGTTTAGGTACAAAACAAATGCCCCTTCACAAAGCAGGTGGGTCCAACTGTCTTTGTGTTTTGTAGATGTTAGTGGTTGGCGGAATAGACCGGGTCTATGAAATTGGGCGCCAATTCCGGAATGAAGGCATTGATTTAACTCACAACCCAGAGTTCACAACCTGTGAATTTTACATGGCATATGCAGACTACCATGACTTGATGGAGATCACAGAACAAATGCTCTCAGGTTGGTGACCACAATATTGAAGAAGGGGGTGGAGACAAGATCTTTGTGAGAATTTGAGCAGTAAACAGACATGGATAGGCATAAAGGGGAGCTCTTCTCTTGCAGGGATGGTGAAACACATCACTGGCGGCTACAAGGTAACGTACCACCCTGAAGGCCCAGATGGTCAGGCCTATGAGATAGACTTCACACCACCCTTCCGCAAAATTAGTATGGTGGATGAGCTGGAGAAAATATTGGGAGTGACTTTTCCTGCTGCAGATCAGTTTAATACAGAAGGTAAAAGAAGACAAATCTTGATTTGTTTGTAGCAGTTCATTTTATGTTGAGAACATACAAGAGAAGTAAAATACACCAGGTGCCAAGGTCCTTATATTGAGTATGAGAACAGGATTGGAGTATGTCTCTGCCTCACCTGGGCTGCTGTTAGGGTTGCGGGGGCTAGTGTAGCAGATTGCTAAGAGGGATGGGTAGTTTTTTGGGGTTAATGTTATTCTAGCTCTGAATTGATACTACTTTTGCCAATGGCTTTCATACTGTGTTTGCTTAGTAATTGCTGGTGGCCATTACCATTCCCAGTGATGGAAAAATGCAAGTGGTTCCAGCCCTCCTCATGCATCTAGGTAAGGGATTCAGGCAGGGGCGTCACTAATATCTCCATACTGTGCACACAGAAACTCGTAAATTCTTTGATGCTATCTGTGAAGAGAGGGGGATTGAATGCCCGCCCCCCCGGACTACAGCCAGGCTCCTTGATAAGGTAAGGGTCCTTTGTAATCTCTGTTAACTTTTGGGTTCTCCTGTTCTCTGTCTCTCCTTGATTTGGCCTAGTCAAAATTCTCAAAGTGCCACAGGAAGGAGTGTATTGCACCTTAAAGGCATGTGAGGCAGAGCCCAGAGGGATGGATGGTTGGAGGTGGAGCTTGTTCTACTAAGCCCAGAGGAAGGCAGATTTTTGGAATTCTTCTGAGGTTTGTGACTTTTTGCTTCTGGACACAGAAGGGTCCTGCTTCCTGATGTTCTATGTGCAAAGTGAATCTAAAAAGTGGACTGCCTGCTATGGTTAATGGGTCAGCCCGGAAAGTGTGTCCTCAGAAAGTTTATTTTTTGCTATGGACATGGCTAAATTCGTCAGATGATGAAAAGGATCAGCAGGGTTTTCCCATCTTACGCCACTTTCCAAGACAACAATTGTTTAAAGCAACAGTGTGAAGCCTCTCACTCTCTCTTCCATCCCCTCTTGTTTTCTAGTTGGTTGGGGAATGTTTGGAAGTTACGTGCATTAACCCCACATTTATCTGTGATCACCCTCAGATCATGAGTCCTCTGGCGAAATGGTAAGCAGGGAGAAAGGGTGTGTGTGCACTCATGTTTTGAATGGCTCAGCTGTTTTCTGTGTGTTCTGCAAGCAGGCAGCAACGTATTTTGCTAAGGCAAGTTTTTATTTTTATGGTTTTCTAGTTTGGTGAGTCTTGGGAAAGCTGGATTGGGGGAAATAAGGGTGTTGTGCTCCTTGCCATGTCCTATAAAATAGAATGAACTACGCAGACCTGATAATCAGATTGTAGAATCTAGAGAAAGTGCAGAAATGTTACATGCATTATAGAGTAGAATTTGTTTAATTAGTCTGTAGACCGTATCAAAATCTTTTATTACTTTTCCCCTGCTGCTATCCAGGTGTGTTTGAGTAGCTTGCGGGTCTAAATCTTAGGTCTCCTGTTGTCCCTCTGCAGGCATCGCCTTCGGCCGGGCTTGACAGAACGCTTTGAGCTTTTTGTGATGAAGAAGGAGATCTGCAATGCCTACACAGAATTGAATGATCCTTTTCTGCAGCGGCAGCTTTTTGAAGATCAGGCTAAGGTGTGAAGTTTGCATAGGTGGCCATTTGAGCTGTGCTTTTTTCTGTGAGGCTCTCTGTCCCTGTGTAATGCTAATGATTTGTATCTGTCAAGGGAGGGCCTGCATGTTGCAGGAACCCACGGGCAGGAGGATGGATCACCCAGTGTTGGGTGGGAGGGCAGGTGCTGATTTCTACAATGTCTCCCTCAAGCACATGAATGAACAATGGATACTTTGTCCTGTCAAATCTATAAACAAATGATGTAGGTAGAAACTGGGGAGATGGCTGAAATAGAGTCATCAGGGCAGTCTTTGCAAACCTAGTGCCCTCCAGATATTTTGTAGAGTTATATGGCCACTAGTTGGCAAAGCCTGCCCCCCCAAATGCCTTCTTAACTCCTGTGTGATGTATTTGACTGTGACACACAGAGCCAACATGAACCCCCAGCTCCAAATAAGAGGTTCCATGAGCATATTGGTGGAGTGGCAGGTATGGGCTCAACCACATTTCCTGTCCCATTGTCCTCTGACTTTGTAGACCCAGTTGCCAAAGAGAAGCCTTAGAAGCCCATCTCCAGGGGCCTCTTAAAATCTCTTCCCAAGCAAGTTCTATGGCTGCAGACTCTAGTTTCAAGGATGACCCCTTGGTCCAGCTTTTCATTTCCACCCCCTTCCCCCAGGCAAAAAGTGCAGGTGATGATGAGGCAATGTTTATTGATGAGAACTTCTGCACGGCTCTGGAGTACGGGCTCCCCCCTACAGCAGGCTGGGGCATGGGCATCGACCGCCTAACCATGTTCCTGACTGACTCAAACAACATTAAGGTAGGCACAGACTCTTCGTGAGTTCCTTCCACCAAGCCAAGGCCTGCCTGTGCCATATACCATTTGAGGACTTATGCTTGGTTTTACTGATTACTGTTTTTAGCTATATTATGTACGTGTGTATTTTATATGTTGGAAGCTGCCTGGGATCACCATTTGATAAAGGGTAGCCTATTACAATGAGTATGTGTGAGATGTAAATGACTCTCATTTCAAGTGGTCTTAGTTTGGGACTCTCAACTAATCCATCATTAAAAAGTGCTACAGATCTTGCTACAGTGGCTCTTAGGCCTCCTCATGCAGGAATTGTGGGGGGTGGGGAGAGGTGTTGGTGGTCTAAAATGCCTCTTTCTTTTGCAGGAGGTGTTGCTATTTCCAGCCATGAAACCTGAAGAAAAGAAGAAAGATGCACAATCCAATTCTCCTGCTGATGGGACCTCTGTGTGACCCAAAAGGCTGCATTAGGGGGCAGAGGCTGTCCTAGGCCTTTGGACATGCCAGGGCATGCTTCTGTATTTTACAATCGTGAATAAAGGAGCTGTGCTATTGCTGTTTGCTATGAATTTGTCCTTTCATGATTTCTGGGGGGAGCATAGAAAGGCCCCCTCCCCTGCGTATGGGGCACAGCAGCTGCGAATGGCCTGGGCCATTATGTCTCCCCTCAGATTCTACTTGTCTTTAATGGTTATTTTGAAAGCACGAAGTGTCTTGGGAATGTCATTCTGTCTTCGGAGCCATATGAAGAATGATGGACATTAGGGAATCTGCTCAGTGTCTGGGCAAATGAGCATAACCATGGTTGCAAACATCAGAAGTAAAATGTCATAGTCCAGCTCCCTGTTGATTTCTAACCAGCATATAGTGAAAGGGGCAGGATGTCAAGAAAGAACCTAGCTTAGTTTGCCGTGGTGGCCACCCTGCTGGGGTCACCTGCCTTTTCCAGACGAAAGGCTATGTTGCCTTCCTTGGCATTTATTATTATGTTGCATTCCTCCAGCGGTCTTGCATTTGTTGCTACTTTCTGAGAAATGGCCTGTGGTGTTAGTATGTTGCCATTTTATGAGCCCTGTTCCCTTTTAACAAAACCTATGAGCCTTCCCCCAGGCTTCATTGATTTATTCCTTTATACTTATTAGAAGTTGGGAGATGAACGGAAAGCCACACGGTAGCCCCTTCAAAGCACAGGGGAGCGGGGCTTCGCTGCTTGAGTTGTCTGAGCTGAGCGCGTGATGCTCTTCTGAAATGCCTGGGTCGCCTGAGGTGATGTAAAAAATAATCAGGAAGTCCACCCTGCAGATAAATGAGCGGTCACTCTATACCTTATTGCCTCGAGGATTCCCGATAGCAACCTTCACTTGCTGCTTCTGGTCGGCTAAAGGGAAGAGCCGCTCTGTCCGGTTCGGTCTCTATGGCGTCTGCCGAGTGTCGCCCCACGTGGCCCTCTGGGAGCCGGAAGTGCCGCTAAGGCACGGCGGGAGGCATACCGGCTCTGATTTTCCCCGAGCGAGAGCACCTCTTAGCGTGTGCAGAGCGCCTCCTTAGACCCCGGCGCTCCCAGAGAGGGGCGGGGCACTGTCGCCACAGAGCTCTTCCGTCTTCCTCCCGGCGGCCTCCGCCGGTTCTTGACTTTCTGGCCGGCAGCAGCTTCTGCCTGGTGGGTCCTGGGGAGGGTCGGTGCCTGTTGCGACGAGGCTCTTAGCGGGGATGCTCGGCCGGGCAGGGGAGGCAGGAGGAGCCCGCCTCGTGCTGCGGCAGGTCTGGGACTGCTGGACGGGCTCTCTCTCGCTGCCCGCACCACAATCCCCGGCGACGGCTGAGAGTCGGAGCCCCGCGACCTCCGGAGGTCCCCGGTAGGGAGTGAGGCAGATGTCCGTCTCGCCGCCCCAAAGGATGTGGACCGCCGACGAGGTGGCCGCCCTGTGCTACAGCCACTACGAGGCCCGGCTGCCTAAGCAAGGGAAACCGGCGGCTGGTCGAGAGTGGACTCTGTTGGCGGCGGTGCTGCAGGTGGAGAGCGCAGGTGAGGCTCGGAGAGGACCAGGTGGGCTCTGGCTTCTGCGGCGGGAAGAGGCGCCTTGACCAAAGGGGGGCGCCTTAAAGGGAAACCCAGCGAGGGTTTTTCATTTTCTGGTGTTGGTGTCCAAACTTTCTGTGGCCGTTCTTGATTATTAAGCATCCCAGCCTATTTCCATGGGTCTGCCTGATGCACCGATATGCCTTGCAGGGGTAGCTGTGCTACTGGATATAACCGAGGAGGCTGCTGCTGCCTTCAGCTCCTCCTAGCAGAACTTGGTTGCCCCAAGTGAGTCACCCTAGGTGTGTCCCTGGCTTGTGTGGCAGATCACCTCCCCCCTGACTGGAGAGGATGGCATACTTGAGGGGAAGAGTTCCATTTGGGATTAGGGTGTTGATTCCAATGCTTCAAGAGCTTCTGGTCTCTTTCAGAGCACTTGTGCCAGTTACTGTCATTAAAGCTTTCGGTGGATTAGGACCTGGTTACTTTATCCCATATAAATATCCCCCCCCCCCACCCCCAGCTCTAAGACTTTCAGGAGAGGGGTTTCACTGTTCGCCCGGTCAGCCCCCTGCAAAAAATAAGTGAGCCTCTCTGTGATTCTGTGAAGCCAGGGTGTTTGGTTCTAGAAAAAGGAAGAGAGACAAGAGCTGTGGGTGATTTGGTATCTCCCCTAAAGGGCATTGCACTCAGTGGCAGCACCCAGGCTCTGGAACTCCCTTCCCAGGGAGCCTGGGTGGGCTCTCCCATTGTGCCTTCAACCCTGCAGAATAACAAGAAATAACTTTCATGGGACCATCATCTATTTGGACTTAAGTGTGTGTGTGAAATGAGGGTAAGACACCGCAGAGGCAACTGTGGAACTGCCGTTGCTTCAGCCTTGCTGCTCCTGAGCCTGGCTTTGTGTGGGTGAAGCCCAACCCAAAATTTTCTCTACCCTGCTATGGAGATTGTCTGTCCCTCTTCCAACTACCATTATTTCCCTCCTCAGAAATAAAGGCGATTGTTGCCATGGGAACTGGAACGAAATGCATTGGGCAGTCAGAAATGAGGAAGACTGGTAAGCAGCCCCCTTCCCACCTGCTGGAGCTAGGTCCCCCCTCCTCACAAGCCCCTTGGAATGGAGCAAGGGCAGCTGCACACTGGTGTGGCTTCGTGCTTGGCTTCCTCCTGGAGAGGAACCGTGTCGGGCTTACTCTGTTGGTTTTGGTGGTGGTGCTTCTGCAGGAGACATCCTCAATGACAGTCATGCCGAAGTGGTGGCCAAGAGGAGCTTCCAGAGGTGAGCAATGAGCTTGAGGGTGGACTGGGGGCGGGGGTTGGAAGATTCCCTGGAATGAGCAACTTCTTTGGGGGCCTGCTTATTCCAGCTCTGTGGCCCTTTAAGCCAGCTAAACTTTGCACTTTTCCTTCCTGCAATGCATCTGAGAAAAGAGCAGGACTTGCTTGAATTGGCTGATCAATTATTTTAAGAATTTGTAAACTGCTGTACGTTCAAAGAATACCTGAGCTGCATACAGAAAACAGAATATAAAATGTAGTACAAATTACAAAGCAAAGTTAAGAACACAAAGTCAACCAAAATTTAAAGCTGCAGAAATAGAATTGGTCCATTCTATTTCTGCAGCTTTAAATTTTGGTTATATTCTGTTTTCAAAAGCTTGTGGGGGGGGGGGATAAATTTTCAGTGGACATAAAAAAGTGTTTCTGTCTGGCAAATTAATCTCATCCAACAATGCCTGCAGGTGGGCTCCCACCACCATCTGAATCACCCTTCCACAATAGGGGGATTGGCAACGGGGATAGTTGTCAAGAACCAGAGTAGACCATCTCTGCTGATTGGAGCATCTTCCAGATACATCCCAGTGACAGAATCCAACAGTATGCTAGCAAAGATTCACCCACCTGATATTATAAGCCTGCATTCTAGGGTAGCAGCTCACCCTGCCTAGGTTGTCCTCCCCTAACTTAAGCTTTCATCAGAAGATAGGTTAGTCATACACACCCTCCCCATAGGAATGCTTCTTTCTCATCAAAGATTGCCCTCCAACATCAGGTTATTTCAGCACTCTCATAAATGCAAATTAAAACAAGCAAATGAAGTGGCAGTTTTTCATCAGTCCCAGGGAGGATCACATTAGATTCAGGTGCCCCCAGAAGGGGTACTGCTGGTGATGTCTCTTGTAAAGCAGCTGTCCTCTTGCCCCCCAGGTACCTCCTTCACCAGCTGTGGCTGGCAGCTGTGTGCCAAGAGCCCAGCATCTTCCATCCAGGAATGGAGGAAGGGAAGTGGATTCTCAAACCACACATCACCTTTATTTTTTTCTCCAGCCACACACCTTGTGAGTATGTTAGAACAGCTCTTTTAGTTGGGGGGATCTCTCCCCTTCCCTTGGTGGCCTCCCTTGGAGCCGGGTGGTAGCCTGGCGTGGCTGTGCTGCATTGGTGGAGGTGGAAAGTTCCTGCAGTGAAATTGTGAAAGAGCCTGGCTGCCAAATAGCCCAGCATATCACTGAGCACCTGGGCTGGATATAAAGGTAACTGAATCTCACTGTGGGTAAGCTATAAAAAGGGTGAATTCTACACTATGCATTGTTAGGAAAGGGATTGAAAATAAACGGGCAGTATCTTAATGCCATTATACAAATTTATGAGGAGAGCATGCTTGGAAGACTGTACAGCTCTGGTTGCCTCACCCCAAAAGAGGATGGGTTCTCTGCTCCAGGGAATTTTTCCTCTGTGGGAGAGAGCCCCTGCTTGTCTTTGTCCTCTAAGAGCCCGTCCCCCATTTCTTCTAGGTGGGGATGCTTCAATTATCCCAGTCTTGGAAATGGAAGCACAGCCTTGCCAGCCCCTGAAGCCATCAAAGGCAGCTAAGAGGGGCATCAGTGACTGTGGGCCTCTGGCAGCTGAAAGGGAGTCTGAAGAGACGGCAGCTGACCATTTCCCCAAGAGACAAAAAGTCTGTGGTGCTGAGCTCCCTGCAGAGGACCGTGTAGGAACCAAAGTGGTGGATGTCCACAGAACTGGGGCCAAGTGTGTCCCGGGAGAGGCAGGGGATTCCCAGCAGCCAGGTGGCGACTACCACACCGTGGGGCTTCTACGGATCAAGCCAGGCCGTGGGGCCCAGACAGTCTCCATGTCTTGCAGCGATAAGCTGTTGCGCTGGAATGTCCTTGGCTGCCAGGGAGCCCTCCTGATGCATTTCCTCCAGCAGCCCATCTACTTTTCAGCCTTGGTTGTGGGCCGTTGTCCCTACAGCCAGGAGGCCCTGCAGAGGGCCATTGTTGCAAGGTGAGCAAGTTGTGAGGATGGGGAGGGTATTAGCCAGGAGGGTGGAGCAGCCCATTGCAGTTACTTCTGGGGATCATGCTTGTTTCCTTATTCCAAACACTGGAACGTGTCATGTTGCTGAACGGTGGTTGTGCTCTTCTGTCCCCCAGGGGTCTGCCTGTTTTGTGTTTGCCAGATGGCTTCCAAGTTCAGGAGGTGGAAATCCTGCAGTCCCAGATGGGCTTCATCCACAGCCGTGAAGCAGTCCAAGCCAGCCATGCTCTGCACCAAGGGAAGCTGGTGCCCTGCGGGGCAGGTGGGTGTCTCCAGGGGTGTTTATGAGGGTGCTTGGGCTTTCCCCTTCCCTTGCTTGGAGGTGGTGGCAGAGAGACCCTGCTGTGGGAATTGTTATTGTTTGTATGCATTACCAGAGCCATAAAAGTCTGAGGGCAACGTTGGACGTTGCCATCTAACCAAAGAGACCAACTTGCATTGCAGGGGTTGGACTAGATGACCCTTGGGGTCTCTTCCAACTCTAAAATTGTATGATAAGGAAACTGGAGGTGGGGGTAGAGTGGGGAGCAATAGGTTTCCTTCTGGAAGTTTACTGGGTATTTCTGCTGACTTGATTGATAAACAGATATTATCGGCACAGCAAATAAACTTTGCTGATAAAATTGCTGTTTGTAATAATAGAAAGCAATGCTGGCTGCATTGGAAGGAATAAAATCACCAGGTAAGAGGAAGGGAAAAGAGGAAAAGGAGAGGCAGCAGCTAACTAATGTGTGTGCATTTGGTGTCAGCGCATACCTGGGCAGCCGCCTTCTTCTCAGGGATATGGCCAAAGCACTTGTTGAGATGTCTGGTTCTGAGCTGGGGGTTTTAAGGGAGGGGGGAAGATGCCATTGTGTTACTGCCTAGCGATAGCGTTGCAGGCATTGGGGCAGCAAAAGGCGAAGCTGGTGATCCACAGCTGGTAACAGTGGTAGGAGCAAAGGTCACCGTCTGTTGGGCTGCCTGCAAAAGAATAACCATCTGAGTTGGGGGCTTTACAGGATGGCACTTAGTGTTTCCCTTGCATATTTGCGGCAAGTGACTCCTCCTTCTTCTCTTTCCTCCCAGCTATCAGCTGGAGTGCTGTTCCGGAGAACCCACTCGATGTCACTTCACATGGCTTCAAGCAGGGGTCAACCAAGAAAGTGATTGGAAGCCCAAAGTCCAGGTGTGTGTCACAGGTGGCAGGAGCCACAGCTAGGTAGTGGTGTGTGTGAGAGAGAGAGGCCGATGCAGTCCTTCGGATGATTTCTGTGTGTGCGCTGAGTGAGCCAGACTTGTTGAATTTCAGAGAAGAGGTGAGTCTCAAACCACAAGAGCCTGACTCTTTCAAATGACTTCATTCTGTACCACCCCCACTCTGCTTCTGCTGAACTGGTTTCATGGCAGACATTTTGTCTGGTTTTTAATTTCCTTACCGTTAGTGATAAATGATTCAGGTCAGTTGCTTGGTCTTGCCATAGGAACATAAGAAAAGCCCTAGAGCTGGATTAGGCCAAAAATGGCCCATCTAGCCCTGTGTCCTCACAGTGGCCAACCAGATGCCATAAAGGGAAGCCTACAAGTAGGATCCAAGCACAAACAGAGCATTTTCCCACTCAGGATCCCACCAGCAACTGGTAATCAGAGGCATGTCGCCATCTTGTCTAGTAGTACGCCATCAACATGCCTCCCGCTGTTGAAAGTCATTGTGGCCAAGTGGGCTGTGAAGCATTCTCCGTATGTTTGTGTCTGTGTGTCTAAACGCTGGGATCAAGCAACAGAACTGACACACTTAACATACATTAAATGAAAAACAATGCCTGAAACACACAGTTTACATGAGCTGCAAATGAACATGGACGGTGGCCCACATTGGTTGGAATCACCCTGGAAAGAAATCTCTGCCACGGTGTGGAGCAGGAGCCTGAAGTGTTGCAGCTGTAATCGTAACAGTACCAGCTGCATAGACAATGAGACCATTTATTACTGGGCTGCTTCTAAGGAAATGGGGAAGGAGGCTTGGCATCTCAAGGGAAAGTTTTTAGTCAGCAGCTGATCAGCTTACAGCCTCCCAGGAGACAAAGATCCTCTGAGGAGAAGAGAGTGGACAGTTGTCATTGCAGGGTGAGGGGAGGTGTTGGAGTGTAGCACTTTGGCCCTACAAGGATCTATACTGAGAGTGGCAAAATAACCGTGAGAGATGGTGATGATTAATGAGGGAGTGAGGGCGGTGTTTTCTTCAAATCTACTCAGGGCAGTAGCATTCCAAGCAAGACACATGAGCTTCTCACTGGTATGTGTGCGCGTAGGAACTAGGCAACAGAGTTGGCATGCTTAACATACATGAAATAGAAAATAATCCCCAAGACATACAATCTGTCCCAGGGGGCTGAGTTACCTGCAGTCATTCTAGAAGGGAATCTCGGCCCCAGTGAAACGGGGCATGTGTGTTGCTAAGGGCCAGAGTAATTTCATTACAGGCTTGTTGACAGGCTTGAGGCAGGCTGATCATATAACACCGGACTTGGCACAGCTGCAGTGGCTGCCGGCACATTTCAAAGTGCTGGTTTTAACCTGGAAGGTCCTTTATGGCTCAGGATCCCAATATCCTTCAGAACTCCTTTCTCAATACAAACTTTGGCCTTCACCTGTGGGTGGCAACAAGGGCAAGTTGTTTTGGGGGGGCTTCTCCATCTATGGAGGTCTGTCCTGACACCATCATTAAAATCCTTTTGACACCAGGTTAAAAATTAAGTCATCTTCTTTTGTTGTTTTTCTGCTGGGTTTGTTTGTGGATTATTGGAATTGTTTTATAATTTTTCTTTTTGGCTTTTAATCTTTCCTTAAATTTCTTAGGTACTTTTTTGGTAGTAGATGAAAAATAAGTCACTTAACTAATTATATTAATAATGAGATGTAAAAGCATCAAGAATCAATACCATGTTCCGTTTTGGCAGCCCCACGTGAGAAAGCATAGTCAGAAATGGGAGTCTTATGAGGCAGGATAGCTACAACTCCCAGACTTTAGCCGTAAACATTGTTGAGAAGCAAGTGAGAAATACGACCCAGTGTGTTGTAGTGGGCACAGCCTTGGACTAAGACTTGGGAGACTATGGTGATGATGATGTACCAACACAGGGCACTTTACAACATAAAAACAAAAAAATACATAACTTAGTAACAAACAAACTTTAAAAGGCCATGGATGGTTTAATTAAACAAAGGCCTGGAAGAAGAGGACTGGTTTTGCATGGGGCCTAAAGACATGTAACAAATATATGTAACAAAGGCACCAGGTGAGCCTCGCTGTGGAGAGCATTCCACAAGCAGAGAGCTACCACAGAAAAAGCCCATTCTGGTGTCCCATCTCCCATCATCAACCACAAATCCACAGGCCCACCAGAATGAAGCTACGGAACCACTGGAGGCCAATGGACCACAGTTTGGGAACCCCTGATGTACACCATCTTGAACTCTTTGGAATATAAATGTACTTATCATAATGATGATGCCATTTGTGTACCTACCCCAGTCATCTGATTTTGGGGAGGTGAGATGCTGTGCTAATTCAACTGATAAATCCTGGCAGTTTTAGTTCCTTAAATTTCTCAATCCTTAGGCAGCATGCCTCTATTTTTAAAAGGTTTTTTAATATAATTATCATAAGAACTTGAGCCTCTTCTTAAAACACACTCACACAAGGAAAAAAGCCTTATGATGGCAGATTCCCTCATAGATTGCCAATTGCACCAGTCTCCTTTGGGCATTAGGTGTTATGAATCCCTGTCAACCTGGAGATATCAATTTCTGAAAAAGCAGAGGTCTTGCAAGAAGCTTTTTTGCAGTGGCCTTTGGGGACAGAAACTTGACAAAGCAGCACTTCAACCAACAAGCTGGCACCCTTGTTTCCTTTTGCAATGAGACTTATGATCAGAATTTGGTCTTCTGTTGCCGATAGGTCTCAAATCTGCAAGGTGGAACTCTTTCATGCATTCCTGAAGCTGGCGGCCAGCATTCCACAGGAAAAACTGCCAAAAACTCTCAGGTGAGGAATTTCCCACTGCCTTTTAACTGCTGCATGCTCCACTTCTCCGACAGCAGGAGGGCCCCATTTTCTCCCTCTACCACCATGGGGTTGGCAACTTTTCCCTTTGAAAGGTAAATTGACCAATGGGAAAAGTGAGCCAGTGGACAGAGCTAAAGTCCAAAGCAGCTGGCATTTGTTGGACTGCTGAGTTTGTTTAGCTCTTTCTCTCTCGCCTTGTACTGCTCCATCCCTTTGGGCTGCCTGCAGCAAGGCTGTGAGCCAGTTTTGAAACTCAGTTCTATGGGGATTGTATCCTTTCTTTTTAATAGAAAACACTGTATCATTGTTCTTTCCCAAGCTTTCCCTCCTGTATGCTACCCACTTTCTGTTTAGCTGCATCTCCCTGTACTGAATGGCTTTCCCCTGCGGTGTCTTACAAGCTTTGCATTAATGCTATGTTTGCTTTGGCTGTATTGAGGTTGCGTGCAGACACTTCCAGGGCCAGGCTCTCGTCTTCCCTGTTCTAACACACTCCTGCCAGCACCTGCTTCTGCAGGCTGCCTAGATGTGCTGTGTGTACTAAGAGGTATGCTGGCCCCCATACTGCTTGCATAACTTCTCCTTCCTCAAACATATTTTGGGCTTTGCTTAGTTTTGCAATTTCCTGGGGTTTTGTTTGCACTTTGCCTGTTTCCTGTCTCTCTGTACCCTTGAGGCAGAGACTGGTGCCCAGGCAGCTGGTTCTGATTTGACACGGTTGTCCCTCCCTGTGGGCAGGAGGGGGCAGTATTTCTATATTCAGGTAACTTGGCCTTCTTCCTGCACACTTTGATGGGGCAGGAGCTGCTGAAGACAGTGGGCCTCTGCCCTGTTCACCTTGGGTGCTTAACTTCCCTTCTGGTTCAGCCACAGAGTGCCCAGAGAGGAGCAAAAGCTGCCCTTCTTCAGCAAAGTTGCTGGCAAGAGCAGGGCTGGACATAGCTAAGTTGGTGTGCTGGATACAGTTGGTGTTTTGATACTCTATGGTGGGCAGCAGCTGCATGGCTTTAAAAATAAATAATGGTTACATAATAAACATTGGCTGAGTGCAAAGCTTTTGTTCTGGCCTCAGCCTGCCTCACAGCCTTTCAGATGTCCGCAGATATCCCCTCCCACAAAACGCAGCCAAAGCTGTCAACAGCCTACTCCAGTCCCTGCAAAAACACCAAGTTTCCTTTTATCCTGCTACCCTCCACCTTCAGCAACTTGCCAAGTAGGTGGTATGTACACAAGCTGGCTCCTGCTGCTGAGTATCCCACTTTGTGGGTGTTCGTATGGCCTCCTCTGGGCCTCTCCCTTGCAAGGCAAACACAGGCAGAGCTGCTTGTGACCATTTCTATACCAAAACGTTTTATTGCAGCCCTTGGCCATGAAGTTTTTGTGTGGTTGTTGAATGTTTGCTATTTGTTGGGCTAAGCATGGCCTGAGTGGTGATGATATCCTTTGTTTACAAAGAGCTGGGAGGGGGGAGCAAGGCAGGACAGTGACCCATTCCAGGACTGTTTGTTTCTCCTCAGAGAGAAGAAATTAAAGACTTACTGGGAGTATAAGGAAGCCGCTGCCAGTTACCAAGAAGCCTGGAAAGCACTGCACAGCCAAGCTTTGGGCTGCTGGGTGAGGAACAGTCGTGATTACCTGCACTTCACGTGAGAGGAGGAAGTTGCACTGTGACACCTGGCTCAGAGCCAAGACTGCCTCACCTAGGGGGTGGGATGTTACTGGTCCCTCCTGTGACTGACAGGCATAGATTGAAACTTGAAAGATAAATATTCTTGAAACTTATTTTTAAACCACCACGACCGCTACATACTTAGCCACCACCACCCTTTACATTTTAACAAAAGGGCATACAACGGTACCTCGGGTTACATATGCTCCAGGTTACATACGCTTCAGGTTACAGACTCCGCGAACCCAGAAATAGTACCTCGGGTTAAGAACTTTGCTTCAGGATGAGAACAGAAATTGCGTGGCGGCGGCGGTGCAGCAGCAGCGGGAGGCCCCATTAGCTAAAGTGGCACTTCAGGTTAAGAACAGTTTCAGGTTAAGAACGGACCTCCGGAACGAATTAAGTACTTAACCCGAGGTATCACTGTACTAAAACAAGGTAGCAGCCCATTAACCCTGTTACTTAATTGTCACAGCATGGTCTTTTTTGTTTTTGTCTTTCTGTAACTTGGGTGTGACTGAGGTTATCAAGTCAGGCTGAGATTGCAAACAGCTCTTTGCAAATCTATTGTTAATTAACTGTAGTAGATAAAAAGTGGGATCTCCAATTGTGTAATGTTTGCAGTTCTGGTGCTCGATATGAATAATTTTAATTGTATACTCATTTTAAGAAGTTATTTAGGCTTTTGTTGACAGGAGTTTTAGAAACTTATTAAGTACAGTAAGCCTGCAACTTATGCACATTTAACTTGTGTGCATTCAGCTTTATGCACTTTGCAATTAAAAAAAAAAAAAAGACTTTGGCAATCCCACCCACTGTTGCACCCAATGTGTTTTGATTGTACAGGATTTTTGGCTTTAGGTGTGATTCCTGGAACGTAACCCCAGCATAGATTGCGGTCCTGCTGTACAGGACAGATTGAAAGTGACTGTTGCATGCTGGTTATTTGAACTGGTTGGAACTCAAACATAAATGCTTAGAGCAGGGGTCATCAGTGTGCCCTCAGATGTTGCTGGACCAATCCAGTCATCCTTTACCACTGACCATGTAGTAGTGCAACAATCTGGAGGGTCCCATGTTTGTTTTCTCTGGCTCAAGAGCCTAGTGCTGTTAAAATAAGCCATTTAGGAGTTGTTCTACTGAAGCAAGCTAGGCTACTTTGTATAGTAAACAATTCCATTTAGCTTATCAGCTTTTGGAGAATTTTGAGGTCATCACAGCAACTGTCTAAACTGGATTGTGAGGATGAATGCATTATTCAAAATGTATCCTGTGACAGCAATGGATTACACAGCTGTGTTTTAGTATGGCTCATAGAGGTGAGTGTAATTGATAGACCTGTGCAACAAAGGCACCAGGGGATGAACACCAAGGAGAGGAAGTCCATTGCTGCTGCAGGAAGGGGAAGGAGGCCAGCTCACTCCTCAAAGATTTAAAGAGCGGCCTGATTTTCTCATGAGTGCCAACATATTACTGCATAGGATTATGGGGCCAGCCATCATTGTAAATGCAGCCTTGGGGGAGGTGAAGAATGTCACAGGGCTTGTGAAACTTCCTCATGCCCATCCTGCTTATTCACTGAAAACCTACGTAATTAATTGATCCAATCTGCCATAGCTGGCTGCCTCTTTGTTAATTATAAACAAAGTACCCACCAAGCCGGATAGATGACTAATAACATGTGATGTAATGCTAGTTTTCATGACATCGTTAAGGTGTGCTTAGAACAGAATTGGCTACATCTGGAATCTACCTGCTTTTTGGATGTGGAGAGCAAATATGACCACCTCCATGACTGGAGCTAGATATATCTGTCTTTGCTCTGAATACTATCACTACAACATGGTTATTGATTTGTTGTTGTTTAGTCATTTAGTCGTGCCCGACTCTTTGTGACCCCATGGACCAGAGCACGCCAGGCACTCCTGTCTTCCACTGCCTCCCGCAGTTTGGTCAAACTCATGCTGGTAGCTTCGAGAACACTATCCAGCCATCTCATCATCTGTCGTCCCCTTCTCCTTGTGCCCTCCATCTTTCCCAACATCAGGGTCTTTTCCAGGGAGTCTTCTCTTCTCATGAGGTGGCCAAAGTATTGGAGCCTCAGCTTCACGATCTGACCTTCCAGTGAGCACTCAGGGCTGATTTCCTTAAGAATGGGGAGAGGTTTGATCTTCTTGCAGTCCATGGGACTCTCAAGAGTCTCCTCCAGCACTATAATTCAAAAGCATCAATTCTTCGGCGATCAGCCTTCTTTATGGTCCATCTCTCACTTCCATACATCACTATTTGGAATACCATAGCTTTTACTATATGGACCTTTGTTGGCAAGGTGATGTCAAGGTTATTGATTAGCCTTTGTCAATCAAGAATTATAGCCAGAGCAAGCCTCATGCCTATTGTGTACCTTGAAAGATACATCCATGTATCTTCCCTTTTATTTCCAAATAAAATGGAAATAAGACTGTTCCATAACTGCCAAATAATTAGGCATGGGTAGCATTCAGCTGACAGCTGCAAAACGTTGTTACATATTATTAATTTTTTTTAAAAAAAAATGAGGACCGGGTGACGCTGTGGGTTAAACCACAGAGCCTAGGGCTTGCCGATCAGAAGGTCGGCAGTTCGAATCCCCGCAATGGGGTGAGCTCCCATTGCTCGGCCCTAGCTCCTGCCAACCTTAACAGTTCAAAAGCACGTCAAAGTGCAAGTAGATAGGTACCACTCTGACGGGAAGGTAAACGGCGTTTCCGTGCGCTGCTCTGGTCCGCCAGAAGAGGCTCAGTCATGCTGGCCACATGACCCGAAAGCTGTACACCAGCTCCCTTGGCCAATAAAGTGAGATGAGTGCCGCAACCCCAGAGTATGCCATGACTGGACCTAATGGTCAGGGGCCCCTTTACCTTTATTATAAAAATAAGACTCTCCACCACCCCTTGTTAAAGAAAGGAATGCAGGGACCTGTCTCCAGATATTAAATAATCCTACAAAGGAAAGTCCTGTCCGATCACTCTTCAAAGTCCCTCACCAAAAGCTCAAGGAAACTTATCTGGCTCCTAAAGAGGAAGAGTGTGAAGCAACTTATTGGAGGTCTTCTCACAGTCTGAGAAATGCCTAGATCTGCAAAAGCAGCTGCTTCAGTGCTCACAGCTTATGTCATAGGACAGACGCAGGCTCACCCCTTGTAAAGATTGACCTCATAAGACTGTGTGTTAGAAAGTGAGGCTGAAGTAACATAGAACTGAAACATATTTGTGAGAGGAATTTTAATCAGTTTCCTCTAGCAAAATTCATCAAGAGGAAGACACTAGCCAAAATCAACATATTAGCATCTTGAGACTGTTTGTAACAATCTAGAAGCGCCCTTACTATGAAACTGTAATAATTAATAATTAGTCAAACCTTCATTTCAAAATCCCCCTCCCCCCCTCACTTTAATCCCTCAACTACCTTGCTTCAGTATTTAAATAATGTCAGTATATGTGTTCCAGAGGAGAGAGACTATGGAATTTACAGCTATGAGTACAATGGGGAAATAAAACTTTCATAAATTACCAGGCTAACAAAAATCTATCCATATATTAAATCAACCCAGTGACAGATGCAGGATGTGCCCCGGGGTCATGATCACAAACAAGAGGCTATTTACAAGACACAAGAGGGAAGGAGATGCAATCAGATGCCAAAGGTGTTTTCTCCACTATAGGCCACATACAGGAAGCCATCCTCGTCCTTCTCCTTCTCGTAAAGCTGTCCCATTGTCAGGCTGAAGGTAAGAAGACAAGACAGTGAGGAACTTGCTAGGGTATCAAAGGAGTCTACATAGCAACTAAGAGGGAATGCAAACTGAATGGAAGCCCAGGCAATTCTTTAAACAGGACCTTTTCTACTTGTACCATGTGTGTCTGTAATGATTACTTGCAGCCTCTAGAATTTCTGGTAGCAGAATGTTATCAGAATATCCCTTCGCAAGAGAGGGGAAGGGATAGCACCCTGGTTCAGGAGGTTATGAGAGAGATGGCTGGAGGCAGAGTGTGGAAGGCTACAGAACACATCTCTCTCTCATCCTGTGTTTTTGGTTGCCCAGGATCTTATTGTTTCATCTGGTATTTTATCTTCTGGTGTTTATATTTTGTGTGTGTCTATGTGTGTGTGTAAATAATTTGCTGTCTTTTTGTAAACTGCTTAGAGGCTGTTCTGGTATTAAGCTCAATATAAATTCCTGTTAAGCTGCAACATTTTACAAAGATTGAAGTTCATGACAAAAGATTAAAATGTTATCTACCTCTTGAGAAATTCAATCTGTAATCTAATAAAAATATGAAGGTTAAAAAAAAAGCCTGGCAAAAATAAATGAACAGAAGCACACTAGATCTATACTTGGGCTGTAATCTTAGAAGTTATGCCTACAGAATTCTAGTGGGCTTACTTCTGAGTAGGCAGGCATAGGATTGAATTAATTGTTTAAAACCATAAAATACTGATCCTCTAACATCATGAATTTGGCATAAGGGGTTAACTTCTGACTTAATACTAGGGTTTGGGTAAGATGTAGTCCTCAGCCTTATTTCATGTGAGTAAGGGAAACTTTGAAGGAAAAAATGGCAGAGAGATTAAAGAAAAAGAATAAACATTTCTACTCCCCAAATCAGTTACAAGCATTACAGATTTTTCTATAGCAAGCACTGTGTCCACCTGAGTAATCCTGCATATTCCTGTATACACAACTCGAGCTCTGCTATTCACGCTGCTCTGAAATTAGGAACATTTGTGTATTCTAAACTATCATGGTAATTTCCTTTTCTTCATGACTGGAATTAACACTAGTTCTGTCTCTGAACAGACATTGGCTGCAGTAAGCAAAAGTTATGGATTGCTGGGGTGGGGCTGGAGCAAAACGAGCAGAAATGGTTTAGAAAAAGTATCCTATCTGAGAAAAATGCACTAAATCATGTTTTAATTCTATAACCAGACACTTTGTGGAGAGTTGAGGAGGAAGATTAGAACACCACAACCCATCAAAACTCAGCTATACATAGCCTAACATAGTTAGACTACAGTAGCACCCCCATAGGAAAATAAATATATGAGAGCCCACCTGTATGATGCCTCAGGTTCCAGAACAGAAGAAAGGCAGGAGGTATATCCATAAATAAGAAAACCACATACACTCTCAGCTGGCCCCACCAGCCAGCCAGGTGTAAGCTGCAGCCATGGGCCACTGGAGGAAAACTGCTGCTAAAACCCACAACAAAAGAAATTCTTGCCCTTATGATGACTAAGTAAAAGGGTTAAAGACTACTCGTTTTTTTAAAACTGGGGAGCATATTTCTACATCCCCTCTTAGCCAGCGGAAGGTGCAGCCAAGGCAAAAGCAGGGAGAACCACCTTGCCCTCCTCCCTCCACCTGTAGCAATTAGCTAGAAATAAAAGATTTAAGCTTTTATTTCAACCCTAGTTACCAGAAAGGAGAAGGAGCAGAAAAGGTTAACTCCTTCCCTGACAAGCTGCACATTCCATGAAGATTTTATCCCCACACAGGCTGTGGAGTGGTGGCAGCAGACTTCTATTAGAGTCAATATAAAGCTTTCTGAAAGCCTAATTGCAGTGAGAATGTGTTTCTTGAATGGGGTGGGGGTATCACAGTGCACAGGAAGGGCAAGGCTAGGATGAGGAAAGGACACCAAGGCTTGGATGCAGAGGTCCTAAGGATGGATGGATCCAGTCTTTGGACCAAGAGTTCCCCGCCTCTCTTAATGGAAGCAGAATATTCAGGAGATGCCTGGGCAACCTCTCACTGCTTGGCTATGCGTGTATGATGCAAGCATAGTTTGCCAGGAACCGGACAGCTTACAAACAACTGTAAGAGCTGTCTCAGTCAGTAGGGCATGAGACTCTCAATCTCAGGGTTATGGGCAAAATATTCCTGCACTTCAGGGGATTGGACTAATGACCCTCATTGTCCATTTCAACTCTGATTCTGGATCAGGCCAAAAACCCATCCAGCCTAGCATCCAAGTGCCTATGGGAAGCTCGAAAGCTGGACCTGGATGCAACAGCACTCTCCCCACCCATGATTCCTCTGAGGAATGAATAGTCATTCATACTCCAAAATCAGAGATGGAAAATATCTAGCCATCCAGATATTGCTGGATTACAACTCCTTTCAGCCCAAGCCACCATGACTAAGAGTGAGGGGTGATAAGAATTGCAATTTAGCAATGTATGAAGGACCACATGTTAATCACCCCTGCCCTAGATCATCTCAGCTGAGGCTGCAAACCACTTCCTTTCCCTTGGAGTGAAGAAGCCAATTTCACATTGAACATACAACTGCAAAGACTGGAAACAGCTATTTCAGGACACAAGCCAAAGTGCCCTGGAGGACCATGCCATTTTAGACAGCTGGTCATCAGCTTTGTTTTCCATGAGAAAACGGCAGCTGTTGTCCTTGAAGAAGGAAGATCCTCACCTGGATTGCGGGACAGTCTTGTCTACAAAGAGGAATATTGCCTTCTCAGATGGCAGTTGAATCCTCTTCCGGATGATCCACATAAACTGAGCCACAGTTATGTCAGATGGAACCAGGTACTTCCGCTTGTCAATGTCCACAATCTGAGAGCCTGAGACCTTTTCAACAATCACCTGCCCAAAGGACAATGGAGAGGGATAAAATGGAGGGGGACAGGATACATCAGAACATTAACACCAGGACAATATACACAATGGCAGTTGGAGAGGCTCAGCAGAAAAAATGATAGACAAGACCAACCACAGCATGTCACAACCTCTTCTCAGTTCTCTGAAATTCAAAGGGAGGGAGGACTTTGGCACTCAAGGTTAAGCCACAAGGGCCTTTTCCCAAACTTCAATCAGTGGCTGCCCCAACCATATCCTTTCCTGGAGGGCTCTGATACAGCCAGTGTCACATAATCCTTGATGGCATTAAGGCTAGACCACAGCCATGTGTTCTATGAGGTGTTTGGAACTTCCATTGTTTCCCACTCTCTCAATATTGGAACCCTGTAGGGGTAATCCGATGAAGCTAAATCCTAGAAGATATAGGACAGACAAAAAAAAAGTACTTCTGCACATAATCCATAGTTTAGCGATAGAATTTGCTCCCACAATATGTTGTGGCGGATTCTCCTTCATTTGAGGTTTTTAAGCAGAGGTTGGATGGCCATCTGTCATGGATGCTTTAGTTAAGATTCCTACATCACTGGGAGTTTGATTAGATGACCCTTGGTGTCCTTTCCTGCAGTTCTATGATGGTAACCAACTTGGTTGGCTTTAAATGGAATTTAGACAAATAGATGATGAATATAGCTATCAATAGCTACTAGCCACAGTGGTTATGTGTATCACCAGGAGCAGAGGCCTTAGGCGTTTGATTAAAAGATATGGTGAATCACAAGTGGGAAGAGGTCTATGGCTCCCATATCCTTGTCCTGGGCTTCCTATTGGAGCATCTGTTTGGCCAGTGTGCAAACTGTTATTTGAGTAGCCAAGAATCTATGGAAAAGTAAATGATATTTTTCCAATTCTAGCATATTATTCTAGCAGCTGTTAACAATTTATTATTTCCCTTCCCTTTTTGTGATAAGTTATCCTTAAGATAATCAAACAACATTACCATATGGTCTTTGGGAGGATTATAGTTCCCCCTTTTTGGTACAACTAAATCTCAGAATATCTGAATTTCTGTACACATCCACATAAAGGGGAACCCGTTTATGCCGGGAATGGAAGATCCAGGGGAATGTCTTCCCTCGCTCCCTTCCTCCGCTTTACAGGCCTAAGTCAAAGATTCCTACCAACCGGGCGAGGCACTGGGCGGACAGAAAACGGGCAAGATGCTCGGGCCAAACAGGCTGTTTGTTGCTTCGTTTCCGCAGGGCGGATTTCGAACGGGAGCCAACCTGCACCGATGCTGAAGAGGCCCAGCCCACCGAAACCCCACCCCGCGCGGACCTTCCGGCCTCCTCCCCGAAAGGCGAAGTAGCGGCCGCGAGAGACTTACCGGGACGCGGTCAGGGTACTTGGCCCGGATCTTGGCGGACTCCACGCAGCGGTGCTCTGCGGAGACAAACGAGGGAGGCGCGTCAGGAGGGGCCGAGAGAGACTCCGGCCGGCGCCCCCGCCCCGCCCTTCCCACCCCCCGACCCGCGGCGCTGCGCGTGTGGCGAGAGAGACGCCCCTCCCCCCCCCCCGAGGCCGGGGACCAGGCCAGGCCTCATCCCTGGAGAAGGCGGCGGCGGCGGCGGCGGCCTCCCTCCTCCTGGCCCCTCACCCAGCGCGTGGTCCTCCTTGAACATCCACTTCATGGCGCCGGTGCGGGCGGGCGGGGGAAGGAAGGGAGGGGCCGGCCTGTCGGTCTTCCTCTCGGTCCGTCGGGCCCGTAGTGCCACCGTCACAACAACAACAACGACGACGAGCAGCAGCAGCCACCACTACGGCACGTCGGGCGGGACTTCCGGCTCACCGTTTCCCGGCAACCACTCGGGAGCCAGGACTTCCAGAAGGTGGGGCGGAGCGGGACGGCGCAGTGGTCACGTCGCGAGGCCCGGCCCTCCGCGCATACATCTTCGCGCCCTTCCCGCGCTGATTGGTTGACAGCGCCTGACCCGCAGTGGCGCGCGGCTCGCGGCCGTTGCCCGGGTGACGGGTTGTCGCCTGCCATGGCCTGGCTAGAGGTGGTCTCCAAGAGCGGCGGGCGGCGGCACCGGGTCGCGCTGTGCTCGCTGACGGCGCTCGGGCTGCTGCTTCTGGGCGTGCTCACATACGTGCCGCCGCTGCTGGTGGCCTACCGGAGCCACGGTGGGTAGCGGAGGGGCACCAGGGCGTCCCTTCCCTGTCCTGCTCTCTCCTTCCCTCTGACCGGCGCTGCTTCTTTTTCCCTTCCAGGCTTCTGGTTGAAGCGGAGCAGCTACGCGGAGCAGCCGAGCGTCCGCTTCCGGCACGAGGTGCTGCTGGTGGGGCTGATGGAGAGCGGCGACTTCGTGGGCTGGAGCTCCTTTCCCTCCTGCAACCGCCTCCTAGGCGACCGCCTGCGCGTCCCGCTCGTCTCGGTAGGCGCTTCTGAGCGCATGCAAAGTGCCTCTTGCTGGGGCGGCCAGTGGGGGCGACTCTCAGGGCATCGGCCTCGGACGGGTTCCCTCCCTCCAGTAGCCCTTTAGATCCGCCGGTAAATAGGAGCCGGGCACGAGCAGCGTTGACGAGGATGACTGTTGAGCTCAGGCTCTCTGCGGGCTCGGAGTTGACAGCAACTATAGCCACAAAAGAGTGACTCTTTGCCCAGTTGGAACCCCCGCCCAGGTCCCAGTACAGTATGTTCTCTCTACGATGAAAGGCTGAGTGGAGGTTGCTGGTCTACAGTAGCCTTTTCCTAGAAACACCTCCTGGCTGCTCTTTCTCCTAGTTTACAGGTGCGTTTGGAAGAACATCACCTGCTCCCATATCTCCTAAGTTAGGAAGTGATAATGGCAGACTCAAGGCTGTGCTACTCCTGTACTGTCTAGATGAGAACGCAGTTTTCTCAGCCAATAAAGACCCCTAACCTCTTCCTAACCCAACTGGTTTTCAGTAGCCAGGGTAAACTTTGGCCCAATTTGCTGCTGGTAGCCAGTTCATTGGTGCCAGTTCTCTGCTGTTTGAATCAGAGTGCGCATTTCCCATATCAGAGGATGAAACAAAGTGACACTGATTGAAGTTGGAGATGATTGAATTTCTGACACCTCAGACTGGCCCTGTGGTCAAAGCTGTGGCTCGCAAGTTGAATAGATGAGTGATTTTATCCACAGAGTGTATTGCAAAATCATGGAAGTGGGTAATCGAGGCTTCAAGTGGGGTTCAGATGCTTTTCCTAGGGCAGTCACCACCTAGGATGACTGCACTGGGTGAGCCAAGATGGAGATGGTTGCTGCCACAACATAGTCCTTTAAAATGAATCTGTTTGGCTGCTGGTGTGAGGCAAAAAGTGTCTGTGCTCTGCTTTGTCTGCCTACAGCAGGAGACTTGCTAATGAAGCAGTGGGAGGAAGTACGGTACCTGAGAGCAAATGGGCTCATGGCTGTCATGCCACTGGTTAATTAGGCCATAGATCTTGATGGATCTTTATAGATCTGACTCTCCAGATGTTGCTGGCATCACCTCTTGATGAGAGTCCTGTAACATCTGGAGAGTCAATTTGCTCCATGGGTCTTTGGCTTCTAGGTCACTGATTTCAGCAAATCTGACATAATTATGGAGGCCCCCAAATCCTAAACTTACTCTGAACAACCAGCATTAAACTGGATGACTTGAAGGCTGCCTCAGAGACCAATTTGAACCTGAGCCTTTTGTGGCCAGGCCAGAACAGAGGGACTGGGCAGGTGGGGGCCTACTCCAAGTTCCTTAGCAAAGGCAAAGGGGAAACCTTTGGTAAAGATTATTGAAATGGGGCCTACATTTCCCATCTGGCCTGGGCTTATCATCACCTTTGCATGATCCTGTATTCTGGCTGTATTCTGCCATTGCACTGGTGCTTTGGTGCAGGCACCTTGGCCTATATTGAATCTAGCATCTGTATTGGGGTGCGTGTTTCCTCTTTATCTGGTGTCGCATCTGTGTAGCTGACATGTAATTGAAATTATTGCTAAGAAGTTTGCTTTAATAAAAGTTCCTGTTATGCTTGCTAGGCTAGAGAGGAAGACTCAAATCAAGATGGAATGATGGACCTGTTAAATTTTCGCCTGGAGCTTCCACTTCAAGCTACAGAGCAAATAGTTGGGATCCAGCTCATTCTGACATTTACCTATCAGTTGCAGGTGAGTGCCACAAGCCATAGCTTTCTAGGTGCCACTCAGTGTTTGAGGACAGGCAGCCTAATCCTCTTACTTGCTGTGGTGATGGCGGCTGCTGTTTCATTTACTCAGTATCCCATGCTCAGCTAGTAGAACAGCTTTCTATGCAGGTTTTTTGGTGAGGGGAGGTCATGGTTGGGAGGAGTTAAGCCTCCCTTCCCCAGCTGTGACACATGGACACAAACTGCAATTAAGCTTGAAAGACATTTTATGCTGGCTATTGTGGGGGCGGGGATGCTGCATGTGCCAAGAAAGGGCTTGATGGGTCATGTACACCCGCAGCTGACACACTGGTGACTCTCAGCAGCAGGGGAAGAGGACTTTGGGCCACACGCTTCAGGGAAGAGATGCGATTTCATGGAAGGACTTGCTTGGGACACTACATGTGTGCTTTATTGCTTGGTTTAGTTCATGCTATAAATATATTTTTTTAGGTGCAGTCATAATGCAATACATAATGCAGGCCACCAGTTAAAAAGTTGTATTCCCTCCTTTTCTCTATTTGATTGTTTTGATCATTTGTTTTACATTCATCCAGCCCAATGCTCTGCCTACCAAATAGGAAGCTTTGGTATTCTGAGTGTTGTGTTTGTATCACTTGTAGAATGATTAAGGCTGAGCCATAAACCTTTCCTTTTCTCTCTCCCCCTCTATGCTCCCATTTCAGAGAATGTCTACATTCGTGATGCAAAGCATGGCCTTTTGGCAGGCCTCTTCCCCTTTGCCAGGGTCAAAGGTCTTTGTGAGTGGAGACCTGAAGCTTCACCAGAGGCAGCCGCTTAGCCATACTGGGCTGGACAGCAGATATAATGTGAGTGGCCTTTTACATTTCAGTCCTTTCAAGCAGTTTTGTTGCCCTTTGTGATGTCTTTTCCACTGCAACTGATGCTGCTGGAGTCATGCACTAATTGCAAAGTGTGATCATGCCAGTGAAATGTGCACTGTTTGATATTCAGGTTATACAGCAGAGGAGATACTAATTTCACGTAGCGTTCACCTAGGTAAAGGTAAAGGGACCCCGAACCATTAGGTCCAGTCATGACAGACTCTGGGGTTGCGACGCTCATCTCGCTTTATTGGCCGAGGGAGCCGGCGTACAGCTTCTGGGTCATGTGGCCAGCATGACTAAGCCGCTTCTGGCAAACCAGAGTAGCGCACGGAAACACCGTTTACCTTCCCGCCGGAGTGGTACCTATTTATCTACTTGCACTTTGACGTGCTTTCGAACTGCTAGGTTGGCAGGAACAGGGACCGAGCAACGGGAGCTCACCCTGTCACGGGGATTCGAACCGCCAACCTTCTGATCAGCAAGTCCTAGGCTCTGTGGTTTAACCCATAGCGCCACCCGCGTCCCTAGCATTCACCTATGTCACAACAATTCACCTGTACTGTGGTATTGCCAAGCAACAATCTCATAAAAGGCTAAAGAGACTTCGGAAAGTCTAGTGATCTATTTGACCACCACCCATTCTAGCTGGAGCATGTCTAACCTGAATAGGAAGTGGTATTGTTAGGGCTGAAGCAGGCACAGGCCCTTGTGGTCTGCATAACTCTTATCTCTTGCCTGAGACTTATATTGTGTTGCCTGCCCCAACATGTCTGTTCTTGTTTTTTAATACAAAGTGTTCTCACTGTGACAGGTATCTGTGATCAATGGTACAAGCCCCTTTGCCCAGGACTATGATCTTGTAAACATTGTTGCAGCATATCAGGAGAGGAATGGTGAGTTTGCATTATGCACAGTCCTTTCTAGGTTAACTGATACTTGTTTTTCACCAGCTACTTCAGAATTATGACCAAATGCCCACAAGGTCTTTGTTGTTTCCTTTGCAGTCACAACAATTTTGTCTGGTCCCGGCCCTATCTGGGTGGTTGGAAGAGCACCTGATGCACCGTTTGTGGTCCAGACAACCATCCACTACCCAGTGGAACTGATCCTATATCCTTTGGCTGCCAGGTGGTTGTAGTTTGGCCCGCTTGGTCTCAGTCTGGCATGAAAGTGGTGGAAGCTGTTTTGAGCTGTGCTTGGCAATCGTGGCACTTGGTAGGTAGTGTGCTACAATCTGAATGTGGAGAATGTAGCTGCTGGGTTGGACCAATAGAGAAGAATGCCTGATAAAGAATTCCATGAAACTTGCCTGGAGGCCAAGGTAGTGTCACTGTAGACCACCAAAGGTGGTTGATTGAAAGAAGATTATCTTGAGTAGAGGAATGAAATCAAGAAAGCATCCAAAATAGGAAATGTTGTAGCTGTGGTTGACTTCAGCTACCATCACATAGACTGGCTACATATGTATTCCTGTCTTGACAAAGAGATAAAATTTCCAGATACCTTAAATGACTGTGCCCTAAACAGTTTGTCATGGAATCAACCAGAGGGGACAGTGACCTGGGATCTGATGGTGCCCAGCACCCTTGTGCAAGATGTAAGTGTTGTTGAGCAGGTTGGGAACAGTGACCATAGTGCTATTAGTCAATTGCCAGGGAAGTCCAACACACAGTCACTTTTGACTTCAAAAAAGGAAATGTCCCTAAAATGTAAGTATTGGTAAAAAGAAAGCTGATAGGCAAAGTCAAGAGGGTCAAATTACTCAAAAATGTTTGGGAGTTGTTTAAAAGCACTATATCAGAAGCTCAACTGGAGTGTATATCACAGATCAGGAAAGGTACCCTGAGGGCCAGGAGTATGCCAGCATGACAAAGGAGTCAAATGTGTGTCAAAAGAGTATGATATGGTGGAGAAGTTGAATAAATTATTTATATCTCCGTAGAGGAAGATAATAGGAGAGATCCTAGGGTGTGAACTAAGTCTTAGGTACTGAGGCAGATGGTATTGATGAGAGGTAGATTTAATAGACAAAATAAGAACTGACAAACTCACCTCAAAAATAATAGTATAGATTTGGAAAAATGATCGAGAGGATGGAGCAGCTCCACTGAGGAAAGGTTGCAGCATATGCGTAGCATGGAGAAAGTGGATAGAGGAAAGTTTTTTCCCCTCTCGCCTCAACTCATGGGCATCTAGTGAAGCTGAATGTTTGAAGATTCACGGCCGATAAAAGAAAATACTTCTTCACGCAGCACATCATTAAACTCGCTCCCACAGGAGGCAGTGATGGGCCCCAATTTGGATGGCTTTTAAAAATTAGGCAGATTCATGGAGAGCAAGGCTATCAGTGGCTGCTAGCCTTGATGACTATGTTCTACCTCCACTCTCAGAATCATTATGCCTCTGAATACAATTGCTGGGAATCACAAGTGAGCAGCGTGTTGCACTGCTGTCTAGCTTGCAGGCTTCCCACACGAATCTGCTTGGCAGCTTTGAAAACAGGATTCTGGACTAGATAAGCCGTTGACCTGTTACAGAAGGCTCATCTTATGTTCGTAACTTGTATTTACACAGGGATGGGAGTTTCTCCTATTGTGTCTCCTATTGTTTATTGAGTGTTCTCAGCCACCTTTCTTCTAGATGCAGATCTAATCTCTCATTTTGCTGGTCATATGTGTTTGAGGTGTGTATTCTGAACTGGTGTGAAGAAACTTGAAAATTGAATTTTCCTTGACTCTTGCTACATATCAGCCAGGTTTCTGGGAGATGATTAAGTTTGCCTGGATTCAGTATGTTGCCATCCTGCTGATCTTTCTTTGGATTTTTGAAAGAATAAAAATCTTCCTTTTCCAGAATCAAGTACTAAGCACAGTACCAGTGACACCAGTTCCCCCTGGATTGTCATATAAAGAGCACCAGTCCTGAACATGCTCCTAAAATTACCTAAAACTCCCAACAGGATGAATAAATATCCCATGCTTTCACTTTTTTCTTCAGCAGCTTTGCACATTGAAGATGAGGAGGCACCTTTGTGTTTGTGGACAAGGCTTATTGCAAGAGTGAAAAGAACTCTGTATTTCACTTCTCTCTGAGCCAAGTATTTCCACTTGAGGTGCTATGTGAGCAGCATATTGGGAACCTAATTTGCTGCCTTGCATTTTGTCTTCAGTTGTATATGAAACACTATCTGCACACACCCAGATAGTGGCTGAAGGAGCTTCAGTTGATAATGAGATACACTGTTTTAAGTAAATTCATTCTCTTTAATACTTTTATAATGGATTATGTTTTGTTATTTCTGCACTGCACTGAATTTCAGGCTTGCAGGTTTGGTTAATCCCCTGTTGTTGTAATCCTACATAGGGATTTTAACATAGAAACAAACACAGCCGTATGAAAAGGCAGCAATAAAATTGCATTTCCAAGAAGGCAGCATTAGCTGGTCTGTTCGGTCTGAGAGGACAAGGGTAGGGAGAAGCCTGCCCACCTCCCACAGCAGAGCAAGCATGCCTGTTTGTACAGTTTAGTTCTCACTCTCCAGCATGTTCCTAGGGTGGTTTACAAAAAAAGTTAATGTTAAAACAAATGTTAAATAAACAGTGAAACACCACAAATTAAAAGCATTTAGCAGACGTAAAACAAATGCAAATCATGAAAGTAATTAACAGAAGATTTTAAAAGCCTGGATTTTGTTTAGGTTTTTTTGTTTTAGCAAAACTGTCTTCCCTGGGTGTCAAAATGACATCCTGGAAACTTGCGCCTGGACATAAAATGGTGTATCCTGGTGAGGTATTTTCAATTTCTTATCCCCCAGAAGATTCCTATACATAGCTAAATAGTGCAAAGGAGGCAACTGTGGAAATTGTAAAAAAATTGTTCCAGTAGGCAAGGGAAGCATAATAAATTAGAATCGACTAAAATGTTACAAAGTAGTGAGCAAGACTGAGTTCTCCAAAAGTCTTCTGCAACAAAGTCATTTGCCACTAGAATGAAAAAATTAGAGGGGGGGCAGGCACAGTTTGTAAAACAGCCTTAAAATGTAATGTAGGCTCAATTAGGCTAGAACTGTGCATTACTGGAATCAGCCAGCACTCCACCATAGAGCAGAATTGGTGTAAAACCAGCCATCCAAAACTAAGAGGCAGGTTCTGATTGTGGCCAGTGGTGTTTTCTAGGAACCATAAGAAACTGCTTTATATTGAGTCTGATCCATCTAGCTTGGTATTATCAACTGGAATCTTTCCCAACCCTATGGTGGAGAGACTGTTGACTGATGCTTTGCATACAAAACCATGTGTGAAGCCACATCCTTAGACTGTGCTATAGTTTAGCACCTCCCTTTTGCTTTTAGTCCATTTTGCTGTTAATGTTTTATGGCAGTTTATGAGGAAAGTCAGTCTCTGCTCTTATTGGTTGCAGCCAAAAGGCTGCTCAGAACTGCATAGAATGTAAAAAAATAAATAAATGACCGACGTCCCCCCTCCCCCAAGTTGAAGAGCACTGCCGTTCAATCGCCTTGTGATATGTGGGGCGGGGCTTACCGCTACCTCCCCTTATTAAAGTTGGCACCCCTGCGATAAAGTATTTTATATACTTTTATAAATGAGCAGTGGGGTGCAGGAAGAGAGTGATGGGCAACTACAGCTGCCTCGTTTACACTGGGGGGGGGGCGAGGAGAGGCGGCAGGCTGCACTTTGCATAGCTGCCTCGGCAGTGGCGTAGCGTGGGGGGTGCAGGGGAGGCCGGCCGCAACATCTGGGGGTTAGGGTTAGGGGGCGCAAATTACTTGCCTTGCCCCGGGTGCTGACAACCCACGCTACGCCACTGTGCCTCGACCCCATCCTTTCACGGACTGCAAATCAGGCGCCAAAGCGCTGGCCCAGCGTCCTATGGCCTTCGCATGCACGAGGCCCTTAGGAGGTCGACAAGCAGCCCTGCAAGGTAGACCCCGATCAGTGTCGAGTCTACTTCCTAGTCCACTACAGGGCGGGGGCTACGGCCGCAGGCTGCACGAAGCAGCGGGCCTGGTCTACGCGGCTCCTTCTTGCCCTTAAAGCCGCGGGACGGGCGCCTGAGCGGCAGCGTGCGCGAGAAAGGCGGGTCAGCATCCCGAGTCGAGCAGCCTAGTCGGGAGCGCACCGACGCGGAGCGTCCGCCTCCCCGCGTGTTGGTAGCGCCGTCGGGTCCCTCCACCCGGTGTGGCATCCCCGCCTCAGGCATTGGGGGGCCGAAAGGCCGGCCACGCGTGGTAAGCGAGAAGCAGCGCCCCCGTCGTCCTTGGAGCTCTCGGCTGATGGGCGGAGATGGAGGATGGCGGAGCCTGGACGGCGCGCACCACCTTGCAGGGGGCTGGCCTGGGCGCAGAGCCCACCTCCCGCCGAGGGGGCTGCTCGGCTTCCCGCCCTGGACCGGCCCCTCCTTGGCGCCTCCCTCCGGCGGCCGCTCCGGGACGCGGCGGCGGCGGCAGCATCGGCGGCGGCCACGTCTGAAAGCGGCTCATTGTCTGTCTGCGGAGCGGCGGCGGCGGCACCACCTGGAGCGACCCGGCGAGGGCAGCCAGCCAGTCAGCCAGCGCGTCTCACCCCCAGGCCCCGCCTGCCCCCTGTTTTCCAAATTCCCCACGTCTCTGAGGAAAGGGCTCGTGAGTCTTGGCCGAGGTGAGGAGCTGAAAAGGGGCAGCCGCGGGGACTCCGGCCCAGGACGGCAGCTGGGGGTTCTCCCTCCCCCACCGGGTTCTCCCAGGGGCAGCAGCAGATTCCCTCTGCTTGGCCATCTCCCCCGCCCTCCCTCGCTCTCCTCCACTTCCACTCATCTCGTGCGGGACCGGAGAGTCAGGCCCGCGCGGCGTCGAGGACTTCGAGGTCTGTGCGCCGCCGGACTTGGAGGCGCGGCAGGCGTAACTCAGAGAACGAAGGAAGCCGCGACGGCCTTTGAGCGCGTGCAGAGTGCGCCCGTATCCAAGCAGCGTGCTCTTGGTGGACGGCGCGGCTGAAGCCCTGGCGCATCTCAAGCAGCCGCCCTTAAGCTCTCGGGTCGGGAGAAACGTGCATCGCTCTGGGCTTCCTCCTGCAACTGCCTGTCTCGCTGTTTGGCGGTGGATGGCTCACCTTGGCACAGCTCCGGGGTCTCTTCCTCCTCCTGGCACTGGTTGCAGTTGGTATCCTTTTGCACAGGCTCTGCTTGGAAGTTGACTCTGAGTGGGTCATATGTCACAGGAGAAGTTACTGAGTTTTGAGTTACTTGAGTTTTGAGTTTTTGAGTTACTTGAGTTTTGTTTTTAGGGGGGGGGAGTGATGGTTACTTGCATTTTCTGCACAGATTGTGCAAATGAACTAGAACTGTACCCTATACTCTGCCTTGAGCTCCTTGGAATAAAGGTGGGATAGAGCTATGGACAACAAATAAATACAGTACTTAAAAAACAGATTTGTCCATTTCTGTATCTAATGGTCAGGGGTCCCTTTACCTTTACATTTACTTGCCGATCAGAAGGTCGCGGTTCGAATCCCCGTGATGGGGTGAGCTCCCGTTCCTCGGTCCCTGCTCCTGCCAACCTAGCAGTTCAAAAGCACGAAGTGCAAGTAGATAAATAGGTACCGCTCCGGCGTTTCCATATGCTGCTCTGGTTTTGCCAGAAACGGCTTAGTTATGGTGGCAACATGACCCGGAAGCTGTACGCCGGCTCCCTTGGCCAGTAAAGGGAGATGAGCTCCGCAACTCCAGAGTCGTCCGCGACTGGACCTAATGGTCAGGGGTCCTTTTACCTTTACCTTTTTACTCATTTAGTATAACTACTTCAAAGCTAAAGGAGACGAGGCTGACCTTTAGCTCTTGTCCCCTCCCCACAGCATCTCCAAAATTAGGCTGAGAAAAACCCCTGTTAGTAAACTGGTGAACCTCTATGGAGATCAACCTTTGCCAGTCTGGTGGTGCCTTCCAGATGTTTTGAACTACAAGTCTTTCACCTTGCCTATGCTGGCTGGGGCTGATGGGAGCTGCTGCAGTTCACTAGTCCCTGTACACTTTCCCCTGCAGATTAGAAGACAAGACACATCTAACTGTTTTCAAAAGATAACTTGAGATTTTCAGAATGCTAAATTGAGCTTTGGGTTTTGCATTCTGTCCTTCCACACACAGCAGAATACAATCAATGTTGAATAAAGACTGCCTCCATTGCCCTGTTTTCCCCCCACCCGAACAAAAGAGTTTGTTCCAAACTCTTTTGTACTCTCTGAGCATCACTGCTGTATCATCCAGCCTGCTGTTTTTCATGGCTCTCACTGACATGCATATCTGAACTAGTTAGTCGTTTCCGGGCGTTATCAATACAATATGTATGGCAACCCAGGCTGTTACTTGTTTGCATGCAAGGTCCTTGTGTGTCATCGTCATCCTACTGAAAACTGAACAGCTCCCCCTCTCTTTTTCCTCCAGTTGTGCTCTGCTTCAGCCAGAATGGTGAGGATCCGAATATCCAGCACTACAGTTGCAATCTTCCTTGTGATTCAGACAGGATTTCTACTGTTTTTGTGTGTTCAGCATGGTGGCTTTATGTCTCAGTCTGAAGAGAAACCACCCCAGGTGCACATTCTCATCCTCTCCTCCTGGAGGTCGGGGTCTTCTTTCGTCGGGCAGCTCTTCAGCCAACACCCTGATGTCTTCTACTTGATGGAGCCAGCCTGGCACGTGTGGGTAACCATGTACCAAAACAGCGCCAAGGTCTTGCACATGGCAGTGCGGGACCTCATCCGGTCAGTCTTCAAGTGTGACATGTCGGTCTTCGATGCCTACCTGCCATGGAAGAGAAATGTGTCAGATCTTTTCCAGTGGGCAGTGAGTCGTGCCTTGTGCACAGATCCTGTTTGTGAATTGTTCCACCGCACTGATATCACCAGCGAAAGTGCCTGCAAGGCTGTCTGTGGGAAGTCTCCATTCAGCAAAGTGGAAGAGGCCTGCAAGAGCTATAGCCACGTTGTCCTGAAGGAAGTCCGGATCTTTGACCTCAAGGTGCTTTATCCTCTCCTCACTGACCCCTCCCTGAACCTCAAAGTCATCCACCTCGTCCGTGACCCCAGAGCTGTTGTGAAATCCCGGGAGCAATCAGCAAAAGCTCTTGCCCGTGACAATGGGATTGTCTTGAGCATGAATGGCACAAAAGTGGAAGATGGCCAGTACAAAGTCCTGCAGGAGATCTGTAGAAGCCACGTTCAGATTTATGAAACAGCAACCCTGAAACCTCCAAGTTTTCTGAAAGATCGTTACTTGATGATCCGGTTTGAAGATCTTGTACGAGATCCTTTAGTGGAAATTACGGCAATGTATAAATTTTCAGGTCTTCAGCTGACCAGCAAACTAGAAAACTGGATCTATAATATCACCCATGGACAAGGGCCAAGTAGGAAGAGGGAGGCCTTTCAAATCACTTCCCGAGATGCAGTCAATGTCTCCCAGGCATGGAGGACTGTTCTTTCGTTTCAGAAAGTCAAGCAAGTTCAAGAGGTTTGCAAGGGTGCCTTAAATATACTCGGATACCAACTTGTAGATTCTGAGAAAGAACAGAAAGATTTGTCATTTGATTTAGTGTTGCCACATCGAAAAAGTCAATTCAGCTGGGCATCCTTTAGTGAAAATTAGGGGAAGTATGACTATCTGTAATCTCTTCGACCCCACCCCCACCCCAGGTAACTGGAAAATATTTATTTTGATTGCTGAATTCTGTGCTTCTAGTTATCATCCTTTTTTTTTTTTTTTTTTTTTTTATAATATTTTTTATTGCGTTTCTTTCCAAATTTTGTGCATTGCAAACATACCTACAAATTTACAAGAAACCATTTTTTTTTTTTTTTTTTTTTGTATAGCAAAACAATATAAATCAAACCAAAAAAAGAGTCCTAACTTGGACTTCCCCACCCCTTCCGATTCTGCATTCTTTGTATTAACAATGTCAGCAATTTGTTACCTTATATCATACCTTATTGTAACTTTCACATGTTATGTATCCAAATTCAATATATTATGTCACCATTTTTATACCTTTAAAAATAAACGTAACATGTTCAATTCATATTATCTCCTTTTCTCTTTTCTCGCTTAATTTACTGTTCACTTAATCATAGTTGCTAAAGCATATCATTTCCAAATCATGCATAATCTTAAGATTCATACAGCTTATAATACTTTTGCAAATAATCTTTAAATTTTTTCCAGTCCGCCTCAATTGTTTCTACATCCACATCTCGGATTCTGCCGGTCAATTCAGCTATCTCCATGTAATCCATCAACTGCGTCTGCCATTCCTCCAGCGTGGGTAGATCTTGTGTCTTCCAGTTCTTAGCGATGAGTATTCTTGCTGCTGTACTAGCATACATAAACAAAATTCTGTCCTTCTTTAACACTCTCTGGTCCACCATGCCCAACAGGAAGGCCTCTGGTTTCTTGGGAAAGGTATACCTAAATACCTTTTTCAACTCATTATAAATCATTTCCCAAAAGGCCTTAACCCTTGGGCAAGTCCACCAGAGGTGAAAGAATGTCCCCTCTGCTTCTTTGCACTTCCAACATTTGTTGTCAGACAGGTGATGTATCTTAGCTAACTTGACTGGGGTCATGTACCACCGGTATATCATTTTCATGATGTTTTCCTTCAAGGCAGTACTTGCCGTGAATTTCATTCCGGTGTTCCATAACCTTTCCCAGTCTTCAAACATAATGTTGTGTCCAACATCCTGTGCCCATTTAATCATAGCAGATTTAACTATCTCATCCTGTGTATTCCACATAAGCAGCAAGTTATACATTCTAGATAACAGCTTTGTCTTTGGTTCTAACAATTCTGTCTCTAGTTTCGACTTTTCCACCTGGAATCCAACTTTTTTATCCATTTTGAAAACCTCTTGAATTTGAGCATAATGTAACCAATCTCGCACCTTGTTTTTTAATTTCTCCTGGCTCTGCAGCTTCCAATTGTCTCCAATTTTTTCAATTAGTTCCCAATATTTCGGCCAGTAGGCCTCCATATTGGGTCTTTTTCGAGCCTTGGCCTCCACTGGTGATAACCACCTCGGAGTTTTACTCTCTAGTAGGTCTTTATATTTCATCCAGACTGCAAAAATTGCTTTTCTGACAATGTGGCTTTTAAACAATTTATGTACTTTAACCTTGTCGTACCATAGGTATGCGTGCCAACCAAAAGCATTATTAAATCCTTCCAGATCTAGGACATCAGTGTTTTCCAACAAAAACCAATCTTTCAGCCAGCAGAAGGCTGCAGCCTCATAGTACAACCTCAAGTCCGGCAGGGCAAACCCCCCTCTTTCTTTTGAATCTGTTAGTATTTTAAACTTTATTCGGGGCTTTTTGCCCTGCCAGATAAATCTAGATATGTCCTTCTGCCATTTTCCAAAACAATCCACTCTGTCCACGATCTGCAAGGTTTGAAACAAAAATAACATTTTCGGCAACACATTCATTTTTATAGCTGCGATTCTTCCCAACAAGGAAAGTTTCAATCTTGACCAAATTTCTAAATCCTTTTTAACTTCCAACCAACATTTCTCATAATTATCCTTAAATAAATTCAAATTTTTGGAGGACAAATAGATCCCTAGGTATTTCACTTTTTTTACCACATTCAATTCTGTTTCTCTCTGAAACCCCTCTGTTTCTGTAATTGTCAAATTCTTGGTCAACACCTTAGTTTTTTGTTTATTTAACTTAAATCCCGCCACCCGACCAAATTCAGATATAAGTTCAAGAGCTCTTTTTGTACTGGGTTCTGGCTCCTGCAGTGTCAAAACTAGGTCGTCTGCAAATGCTTTCAGTTTATATTGTTTCACTCCGACCTCTATCCCTTGTACCAACCGGTCCTCTCTGATCATGTTCAATAGCACCTCCAGGACTGAAATAAATAACAGAGGGGATAGGGGGCACCCTTGTCGTGTCCCTTTCTCAATTCTAAATTCCTCCGTCACCACATTGTTCACTATTAATTTAGCCTTTTGTTCTGAATAAATTGCTTGTAATCCATTCTCAAACCCCCGTCCCACTCCCATCCCTTCCAAGTTCTTCTTCATAAACATCCAAGATATGTTGTCAAATGCTTTCTCCGCATCAATAAAGATTAACACCGCCCTTGTGTTCCTATCAGTCTGCAAAAGTTCCAAAATGTCAATGATGTTTCTAGTATTTTCATATAAGTGTCTACCAGGGAGAAAGCCTGCTTGGTCCTTATGAATTACTTCATTTAATACTTTTTTAAGTCTATTTGCCAAAATGTCTGCAAATATTTTGTAATCCACATTTAGGAGTGAGATGGGACGGTAGTTCTTGAGCTGAGTCTTTTCAGATTCTGACTTGGGTATCAATGTGATGAAGGCTTCTTTCCACGTTTCTGGTGCCCTCTTCCCCTCCATGATCTGGTTGCATACCTCCAACAAGGGTTGTATCAAATAGTCCTTCAAAGTCTTGTAATATTTGGAGGTAAGCCCATCCGGGCCTGGAGATTTGCCTAGTTGCATATTCTGAATGGCACCTTCAATTTCCTGTGTAGTTATTGTAGAGTTCAAGATTAATTTTTTATCTTGAGTTATCTTTGATAATCCATTTGTCTTTAAAAGTTGATCTATCTCTGATTCTTTCTGAGGCCCCTGTGCATACAGTTCTTTAAAGTATCTGTGGAAGCACTTCCTGATTTCTTCTGGTTTCTGAATCATCCTTCCTTCAATCTCTAGATTTGTAACCGTGTTTAACTTTTGTCTTTTTTTCAGCTGCCATGCTAGCAGCTTTCCACATTTATTCGCTGATTCAAAGGATCTTTGCTTCATCTGTTTTATTTTCCATTCAATCTCCTGATTAATCAATTTTGAATATTCTGCTTGATGGAATTTAATTTCTCTCAGCACCTCCTTTGACTTTGGTTTAGTTCTCAATTTTTTCTCTCCTTGGTGTATTTTCTCCAATATTTTATCTTTCTTTCCATTCCAGAATTTTTTCTTGATTGTATTCTGCTGTATCAGAAACCCTCTCATAACGGCTTTGCTTGCGTCCCAGATCGTTCTTTTTTCTACTGTAGTATTCAAATTTATCTCAAAGTAGTCCTTTAGTGTTTTTTGGGCCTTTTTCACAATCTCTTGATCTCTTAATAATGTGTCATTCATTCTCCATCTGAAGGAACCGGGTTGAGTTAGTCTAAATTCTATTTTCAAGGCGTTGTGGTCGGAGCATGTTTTTGGGCAGATTTCCACCTTTTTAGTCTTTGGTGCCATCCCCCTGGAGGTCCAAATTTGGTCGATCCTTGACCAGGACAGATGGGCCTCAGAGAAGAAAGTTCCTTCTTTACCTAGGGGGTTCTTTGTCCTCCATATGTCAATCAAATCCAGATTGTCAGTCAGTTCAAAAAAAGTTTTAGGCAGTCTGCCATCTGATGTTAAATTCTGATTGTAAGACTTATCCATGTGTGTAGACACCACTCCATTCATGTCTCCCATCATTATGATGTTAGCATAATCCAGATAGTCCAGCAGCGTCTCATGCAGCTTCTTGAAAAATTCTGATTTCCCATCGTTTGGAGCATAAATTCCTAATATCAATATTCTTTCTCCTTGAGCTTGAATTTCAATTGCCAAAATTCTACCTTGTTCATCCTTGAATAAAAATTTAGGTGTCAGACTCTCTTTAGCATAAATCACCACTCCTCTCTTCTTTACTTTGTCCGACGATATAAATTCTTGGCCTAATCTTTTATTAACTAAAACCTTTCTATGGAGCCTGGTCACATGAGTTTCTTGTAGGCAAATAATGTCCAATTGTTCTTTCTTCAATATGTGAAATAACCTCCTTCTTTTCTCCGGGGAATTTCCGCCATTAATATTCCAACTGAGTAGCCGCAGAGACATCCTGAACTATTCTGTCACACCTAGAGCGGTGTGCCTTCTTTCTCCTCTGGTTCCGAAGGTGCAGGCGTTGGTCCACCTGGGTTGGGTAAAGGCCAATTAGCTGCTGCTTCTTTTTGGAGATCTTCTCCGTGGTCGTGCAGGAACTTTTGTAGGTCCTCTGGTGATCTTATTTTAGCCTTCTTCTGTTTGTAAGTAAATGATAGTCCTTGTGGGAACTCCCACCTGTAAGGAATTGTGTTAAGTCTCAACAATTTAGCCAATTCTGAATAGGTGGCTCTCAAATCCAATAACTGTTTGGGAATGTCTCGGTAAATTTCCACCCTTTTCTCTTGTATCACAATTGAGTTTTTAAAGTGTAGGCCTAGTATTTTGTCTCTCTCTTCCCTTGATCTCAAAGCTATTAAGCAGTCTCTGGATCTATTTTTTCTTACCAATCTTCCCAACCGAAAAGCCGATACAATTTTAAAGTCACTTTCTTCTTTTAGATCCCAGAACTTTGTAAACTCTGTTGTCAAGAGTCCAATCAAATCTTCTTGCTCAATTTCTGGGACTGCCCTCAGCCTGAGGTTAGTCTCCCGATTTTTCAATTCCACCAATGAGAGATAGGTTTGTTGGTCACCTATCTGTTTGTAAAGAGGTTTGACTTCCGCTTTAACTTCCTCAACCTCTTTTTTAGCCGATATTGCAATTTGAGCGGCTTCCCCTGCCAGTTTACGATTCTCTTCTGATGCTCCTTGCAATTTTTCAATTGCTAGGTTATGTAGGGAAACCTGCTCTGTCAACTTCTGGATTGAGGATGTTGATTGATCAATTTTTATTGATTGATTATCAATTTTTTGATTTATCACTGCCAATTGTTCCAAAACTTGTTTCAGTACACCCTCAACTCCTCCTGTTGCCATATCTCCCTCCTCTGGTTTTTCAGGCTTTTCGGTTTCTACTTTTTGTGTCGCAAGCACAGCTGGAACTGATAATCTGCGTCCCTGAGTTAAAGTTGTTTGAACAAGCTGTGCCTGCTTTTTTGCTTTCTCTTTCTCCTTAGCTTCTTTAGCTTTGGCTGCTCTTGTCTTTCCTGCGCCACTCATCAGTCAATGTTCAAGGTCAAATATTATAGTCCCATGGGAAAGACAAGCCCAAATTTAAAAACAGTCCATTGAGAGAGGATAAACAGAAAACTTTTCCCAGGCCTCTATATTACCAATATCCTCTAGGGGGAGTGCCACCAAAATTTTAGTGAGAAGAAGGTAACTTTTCCGCCATCAAAGTCCCTTTGTTCCAACTTTGAAAGCACCTTTAAAGCACCTTTGAAAGCACCTTTAAAGGCGAATTAGTTCCAACGCACTAAGAAAAGAGTCCTGCAGAGCACTTTTAAACATGTAACAAAGTTCCAGCAAGGTGCCTGCAAATGTATCCACTTCAGCTAAACAAGCTCAAAGTTACACTTTCCAATTACAAAAAGTGTCTGGAAGTTTGCAACAGTTCCGCAGTTTATACAACTTTGACCGGCCACCCGGGAATATGGAGTTAGAGTCTTCCCTTGCCCCTTGGGGGACCACTTCAGGTCCAATTTATGCTGTATTTATTCTTAAAAGGAAAGTTTCCAATGTGCACGAAAGTCCCAATTTAAAGCTTGAAAGCTTCTCTACTCACAGCGCTTTCCGCTCTTTAGATCATCTGCTTTGATCTTGCAAGCAGTGCCGGAAGACGGACTTCCTCTTTCTCGTCTCCCGTTTTCAGCCAAATTTTCCGAATTAATTTGTAGGATCTTAGGTCCTTACTCACGGGTTTGATGTTTCAGCCCGATGTTTCTTGGAAGAAGGATCAGCGCTCATCCGTGACAGCCGCGCGGCTTCGCCTCCGCAGAAAGAGCGATGAACCCACAGCACCACTCCCCCTCCTTCACTCCGGAGCCCCTTACGAGGTTCCTTTCGTGATTTCGGGGTCGCTCCAGGTGCCCGCCGGGTCCCACGGCCACGGACTCACTCTGCCCGTGGTTTCTCTTGATGGGTTGTCGCTGCGCCGTCGCGAACAACCCTTTTCTGCGGTGCCCCTCTTCAGAGCTCGAAGAGGTCCGCCATCACGGTTTCGCGCCGCCCCCGGAAGTCTGCTAGTTATCATCCTTTTGCCATTTACATAAACTAGAGCAAATGGAAAAAAGGGGTGATATGTAGTTCGCAGAAATATATCCTATTGGATCAGTCATTGTACCACACTGTCCTGCTATATTTGTAGGTATCAGGAATGCCGTTTTTTTATTTAATAACAATGTAGAACTTCCAGAAACTGCATTATATTTGACATAACTCTTCAATACAAAATACTTTTCCTTTGCTTCTGAGAAAAGGGCAAGAAAGTAACTATGGTATTCTGGGTTCTGCATTATTTTTTAAACAAAATATGTTCATATGCTGGGCTGTCAAATTACTGATAAATGAGCTTTGGTCTTCTTTGCTCATGTTAGCTAACCCTCTGAATGGCCACCTTGTTTAGGGTGGAGGAGTTGAAAGAAAGCCCAATGTTGCTGTTCAAATGAACCATTTGGCTGCTGTCTGCTCTGGTGACAGACAATGGGCTGGTCCCTAAAATCATTATATATGTGTTATATATACGTGTGGGAGAAATCTCTGTATGCAGTACTGAATGCTCACTTCTAATGAAGGCCATCACTGAACATGTAATCTTTTGTGCTTCATAGTTGCAAAAAAATATAGCGGGGAGAAAAGAAGGATTCTGCTAGAGATACACAGAAGAAACCTGGGGCTTATTCTCTTCTTTCTCTTCAAAATTAAAATACTGCCATTGGATTGGACAGATGACTATGCAAAATCTATGCAAATTGGACAGATGACTATGCAAAGATTGTTCAATGCTTCTTAATGTGGCTGCCATATGCAGGTCCTTTGGAATATTTCTCCAGAGGCACTTGCTGGTTGCTTTCTTTCTAACTTTGGCTGGGGTCCTAGCATCTGTTTGTAATGTCACTGAGCTGACCATGGGCCTCAGATATTTCCCCAGAAGGAGAGAACCTGCACCTATTGGAGATTTCTTTCCCCGTGAATGGAATTCCGCAGCCAAAGGCACACTTCACATGCAGAGCCTGTACTGTTAATCCAGAATCCAAATTGCAGAGATGTGGGAATGGGCCCCACCATCCAGGATCCAGAAGTGTTTGCGGGGAAGAGCAGCGGATAGTTTCTCAAAATTGGAGTGCTGGGAATCACTTGTGCCTCTGGAAGCCCCCGCTCCCCACAGCAAGTCATGTTTTGGAAGCTGCACAGCTGAACCACAGGCTGGGGTGGGGGTTGGGGGTGTGTGGGGAAGGTTGTGTTGGGAGGGGGAGTAATCTTTTCCCCTCACACATTTATTCTGCCATTAGAATGGGCTCTGGGGCTCCCTTCCAGTTCAGGTTTGCATTGGGGCTGAATCCTGCTGCTTTGTACCTTTGTATGTTAATAAAAGTGCTATTTCCATAAGTCTGTGGTGAATTCTCACTTAGAGAACCATTTGCTGATCAGGTTTCCATGAGGAAGGCCAAGTAGATGTGACCACGATGTGACCCCCCCCTTAAATTGGGGGGGGGTCCAGACTGAATGGAGGGGGGATGCTTCTCAAATCATAGATACTGCAGAGATAAATTATTAACACTCTGGTAATATTTGAATGTGGGGCATCCAACACAATCTATAGCAGGTTCAGAAGACACGGGTAATTCCATCACACACTAATCAATTTGCCTGTGGAATTGTTTGCCACTGAATGTTGTATATATAAATTCAATAAATGATGGTAATGATGATGATCATTTCTGGCTCCAAGAGAATTAAATTGGTCTTTTTATGGCCTCAATAGACAAGGCATTGCAAAATGCAGCCAGGAATATCACATGCTGCTCTCAGGGTTGTGCTTTTTCTGCATCTCTGAGTGATCTATAAAGAAAAGCTGCTTCAAATGACAATGTTGGGGGACACCTTAAAGCAGGGTTTGCTATGCTGTGGATCTTCAGATGTTGTTGATGTACAACTCCCAGAGTTCCTGATTACTGGAATGGCCATGCTGGCTGCCTGAAGCGGACAGGATTTGGGAATCTCAACAACATCTGGAGGGTCACAGGTCAGCTACTTCTGCTTTAAAGAGTAATAAAAAACATTTCAGTTTCACCTTTCCTAGATTAAAACGCATGAGAAGGTCTTGCCTGTGGAAGCAAGTTCATGCTACAGAACAATATATTCATTAGAAGAGGATGGGGCAGCTGGGTTAGCTGAGGCTTTGCCTTCCTGCCTGTCCACCTGAGCTGCTTGGCTTTGGCAGGAGCAGGGGGAAGGAGTCTCACTGCGGCCACGGCTTGGATAGCATCTGGGACATGAAATCTGGGAAACTTGGAGGAATGCTGTCTTTGTGCAGTCAAGGGGTTAAGGTTGCAGAGATTTTTATTTTTTATTTATTTATTTAATTTGTATCTTGCACATCCTTCCAAAGGAGCCCAGTCCTGCGGAGGACAGCTGTGCCATTGCTGTGGTGGCTGGCTGCTGCTTCTCTCCCATTAATCTTTGAGCCCTGGAAGTGAGTGTGCTCCCCTTGTTTGTGACAGCTCCATCCAGCACTTTGGGCAGGTCCTCCAAGGGTATGTGGGACACTGGTCCAGGACAATGAGCTTGTGAGCTGTCCATGGTGTTGACAGTCCTGCTGCTCTTCTTTGTGCATACAGGCATGCCGTTCCTCTGCAGATCAGCAGCCATCATAGATTTGGTGCTTACCCTCCCAACAGCTGCCTCTCTCAGTGCCATCTCCACCATGCCACAGGTACCCCTCCATAGGATACTGAAGTGCCACAACTCCAACCTGCAGCACACCCCCAGCTGGTGCCCCTGCTGCCCCCAAGGCCACCTTCAAAGCTGGGCCTTGGGATAATGGAAGAGAATCAGGAGGAGCTGCCACCTCCAGTGTGTGTGAAAGCCTTGGGGGAAGGGAGTTTCCACTCCTAGCAATTTTGGAGGTCAGCCCTGCCTAGTTGCTGGGGATGACAGGGTGAGTAATGCTGCTACCCTGTTAGAGACACAGACTGAGTCCTTGGCAGGTAGTGTTGGCAAGGAGGAGAAGGGGATTGGAGGTGGTGGGAGCCTTAGGGCAGAAACTCTGGTGCTAGTGTATCATGCACTTGTAGTGAAGAATGTGGGTGTCTTGGTGGTGGAGGTCACTGTCCACATGTGTATGTCCTGCACCCAGAGCTGTCGCTGAGGTCTTGTTGCTTTGTGGCAACTGTGGAGTGTAGGAGGCTGGTTGGTGCATGTGGCCAGAGGTGGCAGTTGCTTCACTACACTCTAGGAGGGTATTGGAGATCTGGTGGTGCAGGTTTGCACACTCAGTGCTGTGGCACCACATCCACAGGCACTGAGAGACTCTTTGCTGCCTCCTTGGGCTGGAGCAATCAGATCCTGCATGTGGTAAGAAATGTGGGGTCTCCATCACAGAGGAATTTGGTGAACTCTCCCTGCTTCTCTCTAAGCTGTCGCAAGTGGCTGGTGATCACAGTGGCCTCGCTGGCATGTCTGCCTGGGTGGATCTCCCTGGTTATGCACTCTTCTTGCAAGGTGCCACTGGTGCACTTGGTCTTTGCACCAGCAGCAGGTCTGATCTGGCTTGCATTCCTGCCCCCAGCTGTCTTTGCTCATGCAGCCCCACCTGCCTGCCAAGCCCTTGGTGTTTGACTGCTCCTTGTCGTGTCTGGACCACTGATCTATGGGGTGCCCACTGGGGGCTGGTGGGGAGCGAGGATTGCAGAAATCTTTGCTACTATGAACTCCTTTTCTCCTTCGGTATGTTGCTTAATTGTTTCTTTCTTGTCAATAAGGAACAGTTTTTTGCACTGCGCTCTCTGGTTCCATGGTATCATTGGTGTGTGATGGGGCTGCAGGCATTTTTGTGTGTTGGGGCAGTGATGATCCACCTGTGGTTGAGATGCCACAAGTTGCTGCTACGTATAGTTGCTTATGGGGTGTGGGGAGCTATGCAGCATGTGTTTTGGTTACTAATAGGTCATGTGTGTGGTGCTCAGTGTAGCAGTGCATTCTGGGAGCTAAGTCTGGATTGGTTTTTCTGGGTGAGATTGCTATGGACATGGCAGCCATTGGGACATGCCTACACTCCTGCTGCTGTGACTATTTTCCCTTTCCTAGCACTGGCCCCTCTCAGCAGACTATTACAGGATAGATACTGATGCTACCTTGCAGGGCTGTGCTATATGTACATGCTGAACTTAAATTGTTCATTGCCTCTTAAATTCAGAAAGGGTTAGGATGTCTGCTTGTCTGTTTGGGGGATTCCCCCTGCCTCGCCCCTCCAACACAGGCACACTTCCCTCAGAATAAAAAAGAATAAAATTAACTCTATTAAACTAATAGAGTTAAAGAGTCGCTAATATAATATAGACTATAGCTTAAGGTTCCCAGATTTTTTTCAATGATTCCGGGGACACTTTCAACTTCAATAGGAATGATAGAATTTGTCAGGGGACTGATTTGTCCTCGGGAAATGGGGAGGTCTGGTAACCTTACTATAGCTCCCAGTATTCTTGCCTTTATCCCTGTTGGCTGGGGTCTCTGGGAATTGCAGTTCTCCTCTTTCTCTGTTGTGTATTAAAACTTAAGTCAGTAAAGTCCTTAAATAGTACTTTTCTGTCACCTGGTGACAAAAAGTATAACTGCAGCCTCTTTCTGCCCACTGCAAGCATAGTGTGGTAAACTCGGCTAACTGTAGCCTGTTTCTACCAACTCTGCTGCCATCTGGTGGCAGAATAGTGTAGCTGCAGCATGTTCCAACCCACTGGTGGCATGAGATGTTGGAGTTATCTATCTAAAACAAATTTACAAACATATGAAGTATGACTAAACAGGATATAAAAATTGAATAAACAAAATATAAATATCAAAGTAAACAAAAAATATAAATCTGCCTCTCTTCAATTGACACATGCATAGACACTCTCACATGTTCACTCTCTTGCTACTTCTCCTAACACCTTAGGGCAGCATGACTGGTTCCACTGGGCCCAAACCTTTTTAATACAGTAGAAAACGTATACCTCCCAAGTTCAGAAATGCCTATAGCACAGTATTAGATGATATGCTTTGCATGCAGAAGGTCCCAGATTCAATGCTCGGCATCTCCAGGTAGTTCTGGGAATGCTCCCTGCCTGAAACAATGGAGAGCAAATGCCAGTCAATGCAGACAGCGCAAAGCTAGATGGACCAATAGTCTGAGTAAAAGGCATATCCCTGTGTTCCTCTATTCCTGGAGATATCTGGCTTTTGCTTTTGTTTTAAACCTGAACTTTTTGTTTTGCACCACGTTTGACTGAATAAATTCTAGAAGAATATTCAGTACCTGAGGAGGACATGAGGAGGACAGCATTGTGGACTACAATTTCATATACAATTGTGTAAATGAGGGGCAAATATTGCTAACATCCCTCCGGCAGTGAAACCTCTCTGCGCTCACTTTGAAGACTGTGTCAGTGAGGCCTTAAAGTTCTCTCCCAGGACCATTTTCCTGCCTTCCCTTATCTCACAGATATCTTTCTGCAGATATCTTTGAGCATGCAGAGCATCCTCAAGGTGCTGAATAATTGATCATTACCACTGACAGGAGCCTTTCAGGAACAAGAAGGGAACATTCTCTCCTGGTGAGGCGACTCCTCATCTGAGCAGTCTTTCTCATCTCTTTGATGGTGACCCTTTTTGTGAACTGAAGGGAGAGAACTCTTCTCTGGTGAGCATAGGTGCCAACTCCCTGGGGCGCTGGGTACGCGAGCACCCACAACATTCCCCATGGAGGCACCAGGCACACACAAATTTCAGTGCCAGGGCCATACACACTGCATGGCACTCCTGCTGGTGAGACGACAGCTTTCCTACTTGTTTGACACTGTAGACGGAACCCTTTGCTAGATTCAGTGTGTGGATGTTTTAACTATGGGAACCTCCAGACTGTCAATTTTTTTGTGGAAGGAATTCAAGCACATATTTTTTGTGCAATTAAAGTGGATGAACTGCCATAGGACAACAAGCCCACTTTTAAGGGCTTTTAAAGAAAGTGACAGGGAAATGTGTTGCAAAGTGAGTGAGCAAATTCCCTGCAAGCGAATTAGGATGAATGTTTGAATCCTGTGATAGGAATTTTGAGGTCTTAGATATATGTTTAATGTTCATAAGTGTACCAACCAAGCACGTACATAGATCAGCACAGGAAGACCGACCTGAAACCATTTTTGCTTCCCAAACAGACCAGGTGTTTTCTCTGCAAGGAGGGAGGGGGTCAGGGAGCCTTCAGGGAGCCTTCCCATTGTCTCAGGAATTGAGTAATCAGCATTTTAATGGGTGACAGACTATCAGGAAAGGCAATCAGGAAAGGCAAACAGATAACCTGGCAGACAGGAAAAAGAACATTCAAATTTCTGTTTTAGACCACCTTTCTGTGATGTAGGTATGTGGGGTGGTGGTCTTGGGTTTACACCCCTCCTGTGATGTATGTATGATGTATGGAGGGGTGGTCAGGAGCTCCAGGGCAGGGAATTTAAAATGTCTATACAGTGGTACCTCGGGTTACATACGCTTCAGGTTACAGACTCCGCTAACCCAGAAATAGTACCTCGGGTTAAGAACTTTGCTTCAGGATGAGAACAGAAATCGTGCTCTGGCGGCACAGCGACAGCAGGAGGCCCCATTAGCTAAAGTGATGCTTCAGGTTAAGAACAGTTTCAGGTTAAGTATGGACCTCCAGAATGAATTAAGTACTTAACCCGAGGTACCACTGTACAGTATGTTCTCTCTGAGATGAAAGGGCAGGCACACCTTGGTTCTGGGTTCCTCCTCCTGAAGGGAAACAGTTAGGGTTACCCCAAAACCCCTAAAACTGTTTGTGAATCCCCCCCCCCCCAGCCAGGCCTCAAAAAGCCTCGCCTCAAGCATTTTTAAAACTGCATTTCCTCTAAGGCAAAAGAAAAGTATTAGCTAAGCATACTCCGCTTGCTGTAACTAAAAAAAGATTGCAACAAAGGTAGAGAACAGTCCATTGTTTCTCAGGCTTTTTCTGAGGCCTTTGGCCTTGCTAAAAAAATACATTGCAACTTGCTTTCTGTCCAGGAACCATGCCAAAGCACAAGAATGAAACAACTGGAACACTCTAAAACCTCCTCACCCCCTTTCCTGGGAAGGGCGCCAAGAGTCCAAAAGAGTCCCAAGACAGGGGAGCTTTCTGTTCATGCTCAGAGGAACTCATGGGCAGGACTCTTGAAGAAGGAGGAGAAAGGGGGAGGGAACTGGAAGGGGATATATACTCTGTGCAAATGCATGTGAACTCCTGCTTGTTTTTGTGAGTTATCACACTTGCTCCCCTGCCCCCCCCCCCACCATGGCAGAATAAAAGCTCTTTCTCTGGATTTAACCCCTTGGTGTCATTTGGCTCCTTTTCGTCCCTGCTCGGGTGCAACATTTTCTCATCCATTCTAAAGGGCCTAGAAAGGCTACACTCCCTCCTGCATGTGGTAAATGAGGACCTTGTTGCAACAGATCAATAAAGATCAGGCTTGCTAGCTGCTTTGCTTCTCATTATTCTCTGGTTGGCCTCTGTTATTTTCTCCTACCAATAGGGAACCTACGTAAGGACTCTATATGGGCTCTTGGATACAACATAAGGGAGGGGGGAGGCAGATTTTTGTTTACAACAATCCTCATTGTCATGTAACCACTCCATAAATGAATCAGAACAGAGGCTGCCATTTCTCCCTGCATTCTAGCTCAGCCATACCTTGTTGTACAGTTCAAGGAAGCACAATCCCACGGCTAAATTCTAATCTAAGTGTTACACAACAGACCAGTTTCTTATTTGTAAACGGTTATGCAGGTCCCAGCACATACCATGGATTTGGTTTCCTAGAACTGAAGGTCACTGGAATCTGGTAGCATTTCTTCCTTCCTTTTTATTTGAAATTTTTATTTATTTATTTATTCAAAATCTGTACACTGTATAGTGTCTTCATGATCACAATCCCATTACACTGTGCAACAGCATGGAGCCAACTCCTCTTCCAGTTGTGGCTATATATCAGTCCAGAAATATTTCTGGTGGGTGGATGGCGCAATCCCAGAGGACCCCTTGCCCATACACAGCAGGGCTGGTGTCTGTGTGTTTGTGAGACTGCTGGCATTTCTGTCACATAAAGCTTATTCACACAAACGTATGGGATGAGCAAGAGATGGAAGACTCACAGAATTAACACTTGAACAGATCAGCCTCCCCTATTAGGATTTTGCTCCGCACAAAAAGCAAGTTAGACCTCTGTGCTCCTTTTTAACATCCTCGTTTCAAGGCTGACAGTTTTGTTATTTTTCACATGCAGATACCTTGATGAAATCACTTCCAGCTAGAGAAGAAGCGGGTTCAGAAGGATCTCCAGTTATTGAATTTCTGTGCCAACATCTCACTTGCACTTGACCATCTCTTTAGTTATGCAAAGACCCATTCTCTCACCAAAAGAAAGTATGCCAAGCCATGGGAGTAGCCAAGGCAAAGTAGACCTAGTTAAGAAGATCCGTCACAAATAAACTCCCTTTGAGAGCATTATGGAATTTTTTCCTACCTCCCTGGCCATACTTGGCCAGTTAACCAGAAATGCTTAATCTTTAACAAGCCAGAACAAGAGCTGCCTCAATTACGGTAACTAAGGGTTCTTCCAAATGACCTACTTAGCAGCATTCATCCTGATTGGGTTGCATAAAATTTACACAGAAATTAGATTACACCTGATCTTTATTGAGCAGTTCTGATTTGTTTGCAAGGATGTTATAGGATAATGAACTTTCATCCTGCATTAATCCTGATTTGTTTGCAGGACATTTATACTTCATTCATTTCATGGTTGTCAGTGCATTTCCCTGCAACTTTTCTAACTGTAAAGTCAATTTGAGGTGAATTTGTTGCACAAAGGCTTTAATCCACACCTAAATTTCCAGGTACCCACTTGAATCCTCCCTCATAAAATCATGATGGTGTGGAAGGGCCATCATACTTGCTCCTACTTATAGCTGCAAATCCAAAACAGAAGGAGTTGGGTTGTTGTTTTCCTTTAGCCCCCTTCTCTTTTTCCAGTTGAGGGAAAGGAAAGGGGTGTGTGTGAGCAAACACTGATCTCACACATTGTTGCCAAGCTTTCCTTGGCACACAGCTCTGGCAAACCCTACCAAATCTCCCCTCTTGAAATTTGCAGTGAACTGCTTATCCCCCCCCCCCCCAAGCTATGCAAGAGCCCTTGAAGACCTCTACAGCAGGAATATTGTTTTTCCATTAGGCTCAGAAATCAAGGAATTGACTCAAGATCTGCTGGGGGGGTGGAATGGAGGGTTAAAGTCCAAACGGCAGGCAAATAACCTGCACACTGTACAATTCCAAAGTTTTCAGGCAGTCTCTGCCTGCCTCTTGCTCTCTTACACATACATTCCCCACCCCCACCCCCATTTTCTTTTTCTCCCAAATCAAATCCCCTTCAGGCAAGCAATTCTGCTGACTAATCTTGCTTTGACTTGTTTGTAGAGGTGTTGTACTCTAAATTAGTTCCTCTTTCTTTTTGTTGTGCTGCCAGCAGCTGGCAAAGCAGACCTGGTTTAGGAGACCTGGCTTAGGAAGACAATCATTTGTGTGAACTGCAGCAGAGGAGCTGGGGACTTAGAAGATGTCTATGCTGAATGCACGTTCCATCCTGGTGACTGGGTCCAACCGGGGCATTGGCTTAGAACTGGTCAAGCAGCTGGTGGAGAAAAGCAACAGACCAGAATGGATCTTTGCCACCTGTCGGGACCCAGAGGGACCAGGTGCTCAGGTGAGCTCCAGGGAAGGGCCAGCAATCCTGTAGATTGGGTGCCTAAACTAGTGAATTCCCTCTGATGCTAGGGAAATTGTGCCTAGGGTTTATGTGGAGCTGTCTGATAACATTTCTTAAGCTTCCTGTTGTTCAGGCACTTCTGTAGAGCAACAACAAATCAAGATATACATCCCCATAGAGAAAAAACTTGGATGGTGTGTGTATCAGAGACCAGGTCAGGTAGTTTTTTTCTATTGTGATAATAATTTCAAGGTCTTAGATATGTAATAAATGTTCATAAATGTACCAAGCAAACATGTACAGTGATACCTTGGGTTAAGTACTTAATTCGTTCCAGAGGTCCATTCTTAACCTGAAACTGTTCTTAACCTGAAGCACCACTTTAGCTAATGGGGCCTCCCGCTGCCACCGCGCTGCCGGGTTCTGTTCTCATCCTGAAGCAAAGTTCTTAACCCGAGGTAATATTTCTGGGTTAACGGAGTCTGTAACCTGAAGCGTATGTAACCTGAAGCGTATGTAACCCGAGGTACCACTGTACATAAATATATAAATCACATGTCTGAAAACCCCACAGAAAAAAAGTCCTGAACAAATTGACCTCAATTATTTCTCTGCAAGGTCAAAGTGGGAAACCTCCCCATTGTCTTTTTCCTTCACAAATCCTGTCTTAAGGGCACATTTAAGATATGAATATAGTGTGAGCCTATGACCTGGCTCAGGAACTAAGTATTTATTATTACAAAAGACTGGCCAGGCTCCCCAGGCAATCCAATCAAGTGACCATTAAACAGGTAACCTGTCAGACAAGATAAACAAGTCACTCCGATTTCTGCTGTAGACCGCCTTTTCTGGGATGTAGGTGTGATGTATCTGGGGGGTGGTCTTAGGTTACACCCCTTCTGTGATGTATGTATGATGTGTGGAGGGGTGGTCTTGAGCTCCAGGGCAGGGAATTTAAAATGTCTATATAAAGCCTTGGACAGTGTTCTCAAAGCTACCAGCATGAGTTTGACCAAACTGTGGGAGGCTGTGGAAGACAGGAGTGTTTGGCGTGCTCTGGTCCATGGGGTCATGAAGAGTTGGACACGACTAAATGACTAAATAACAATATAAGGCCTTGAGCGCCATTGTTCTGGGTTCCTCCTCCCTCCTGCATGTGGTGAGTGAGGACCCTGTTGCAACAGATCAATAAAGATCAGGCTTACTCGCTGCTTTGCTTCTCAATATTCTCTGGTTGACCTCTGTTATTTTCTCCTACCAATAGGGAACCTACGTAAGTACTCTATATGGGCTCTTGGATACCCCATAAGGGGGAAAAGGGCAGATTTTTGTTTACAACACTATCCCTGTCTTTCCTTTATTCCAGGGTTTGCATTTTTATCCAGCTATGGAGCATAGGAAGGGGGAAGAGACTAGATTTCTTACTGCAGGCAAAGGAGAGAGAAGAGCAGCAACCCTTGCCAGCAAGAGCCTGGGAAAAGCACAGGGTGGCATGGCAGCTTCTGTAGCTCAGTTGGTTACAGCATGGTGCTGATAATGCCAGGGTTGCAGGTTCAATCCTCATATGGGACTGTTGCACATTCCTGCATTGCAGGGGGTTGGACTAGATCATCCTTGGGGTCCCTTCCAATTCTACCATTCTACGATTCTATGATATCAGAAAGGTACGGAGTGGGAAACCTCCCCATTCCATAGAGGAAAGTACTAAATTCTGCTGTTGAAAAATGGGTACCAGGACAGAGACAGTAACCTGAGAGGACTCTCCCAGTGCAGAGTCAATAGTGTGGGAGTTTTGAAGAACATTTATGTACTGGGAGAAGAAGCAGACAGCTCAATACAAATCCATTACAACAGCAACAAAGACACCTGCTAGGAAGTGCTTTTAAACTCTTTGCTTCTGATAAGGAAAATTCTGGGTACATCCCCCACGGATCCATGTGGTCAGTAAAAGAAGGAAATTCCAGCCAAGTAAGTTGGAGCAAAACAGCAGTCAGTAGACTTAGAACCTTTATTGTTGCACAACAGGTTCAAACAGCAGCGAGTGAACCCCACGCATGGGGCGACATTGACTTTTAAAACTTTCCCACCATATCCCAGAATACAGTTCGTACAGTAACATTGCTACATCATTACTACCTCACTAAAACATCAGAAAGGGGAGGGTTCTACAAGATTAACATAAGCAGACATGTCAGGACAAGATCCAGGTATAAGATTAGCATAGGCAAACACCTCTTAAGTACTCTTCACCAAAGCACAATACAGTGGTACCTCGGGTTAAGTACTTAATTCGTTCCGGAGGTCTGTACTTAACCTGAAACTGTTCTTAACCTGAAGCACCACTTTAGCTAATGGGGTCTCCTGCTGCTGCCGCGCCGCCGGAGCCCAATTTCTGTTCTTATCCTGAAGCAAAGTTCTTAACCTGAAGCACTATTTATGGGTTAGTGGAGTGTGTAACCTGTAGCGTATGTAACCTGAAGCGTATGTAACCCCAGGTACCACTGTAGAACTTTCTTTGCATGTCTGCAAGTCCGGTGATGAGATTTGGTTTCCATGGTCAACAACCAGCTCAGCAATTGTCACCCCTGGGTGGGGGGGGGTGTACATGTCCTCACGCTTCAGGGATTATGGCGGGAGGTGGCAGGGAAAAGGGTCCTTTTTCCAAGGGCAAAATGGCGTTGGAATGGAGGAAATTGGCAAATGTGTTGATTTTATATGATTTATAAAGCTAGGTATCTTCCCTGAGCTGTCGTCGAAAGGATAGATTCAGGCATAATATTTATAACATTTAACAATTTTAAAGATGTGCCCCTCCCCGCCCCTGTAATTTCTGTAACACTTCCTACATTGTTTCAAACAATTCAGTCCACTTTGCTGTGTTTTGTTATCTTTCAGGCCTTGAGGAATTTGGCTGCTAAGCATGAGGGAGTGGTTATCAACCCAATGGGTATGTGCTCTTATCCCCTTGATTATCTCTCCTTAATGGAGAAAGGTGCTGTCATTTAAGGCAATACAAATGAAACAGAGATCATTTACAGGATCTCTGTTTCATTTGTATTGGTTCCTCATTTGTAGTTTGCAGTTCCCATGTCTTACCCAGGTTCCTGCTCTGTTTTGAGGGCATCATAATTTTTGTTGGGATCCATCTGCCTCGAGAGACAATGTAGTAGACCAACCTTTCTCCTCTTCTTAAATGCAGTTCATCCTAATTAAAATGTATGGAATTTTAAAACAAGCTGCTGCACAATCAACCACCAATCATGCTCCTGCACAAACAACAAAGAGATACGGTATGTCAGAAGAAATGGAGGCAATGCATAAAAATGAAACTTGGGAACTTGTACCTTTACCTGAAGGGAGAAAACCCGTCAGTTCCAAGTGGGTGTTTAAAATTAAAAAAAAAGGAAGAAGCACAAGTACAGATATTTAGAGCTAGATTGGTTGCAAGGGGTTTTGCACAAAAGCACAATGAAGAATATGAATCAATTTTTGCTCCTGTAACATATTCTAATGTTAGGCTATTGTTAAAAATGTTAGTTTATTCAGCTCCGGCCCATCTGGAGCTGATATGGCTCATGTCGTCCTGAGCCCAGCAGAGTGTAATCTCGTAGTCCGCAACAAAAGGATGAGGCTGGTATAGCTACATTGCTATTTTATTTCGCTATACCGAGAACACACAAATGTACATCTTGGCTCTGTGAGAGCAGAGAGCAACTCACAACGAAGAAACGACAGAACAAAGAAACAGGAAACCAGTGGACGTCACATCCAGTCTCCCTTTCCTGTGGGAACCCAACAGTAACTGAACTGTGGAATGAAAACATTGTCTTGTGACATGCAGCTGCTGCTCAGTGAGGGAAGCAGAAACCAACAAAAAATAGCAGCAAAAAAAGAAAATGAAGGTTTCACATTTTGATATCAAAACTGCATTTTTATATGGTGAACTTGAAGAAGAAATATACATGATTCAACCACAGGGTTTTGTGAAATATCCAGATCTGGTATGCAAACTGAAAAGGACCATTTATGGTTTGAAACAGGCAGCTTGATGTTGGAACAAGAAATTAGACACTGTGTTGAAAAATCTTGGATTTGAGCAAAGTAAAGCTGATCAATGTCTGTACACTTGTAGAGACAATGATGGAATTACTTATTTGGTGGTTTATGTTGATGATCTTTTATTGATTTATGATTCAGATAAGCAGAAAAACAATTTAGATACAGTGAACAATTACCTAGGCACGCAAATAGACAGAGATGAATTAGGCTCTTTCTGATTAGTCAAAGCAGTAAAATTCAGGCTCTGCTAGAGTCAAATGGCATAGATAATTGTAATCTAGTTGCTGCTCCAATGAATCTCAAATATCAAAAGCAAGATGATAAAAAATAATTTGAGGATATTGACAAATACAGAAGTGTAATTGGAAGTTTGCTTTATTTAGCAAACATATCCAGGCCTGACATATCAAATGCAACTAACATACTTAGCAAATAAAATAAAATAAAATGTAACAGCTATTAATTAATCATGTACAGTAGAACCTCAGATTTCGAACTTAATCCATTTCAGGAGTCCATTTGACTCCCAAAATGGTTCGGGAACCAAGGCACTGCTTCCGATTGGCTGCAGGAGCTACCAACAGCCAATTGGAATCTGCACCGGACGTTTGTTTGATTGTTCTGGTTATCGAACGTTCTTTGGAAGCCAGTCACGTTCGGGAGTCAGAATGTTCAGCTCCCAATGCATTTGGGAGCCGAGGTTCCATTGTATATTACTGAGTCATTTCTGCCCTTAAGATAGATGTTCAACCTTGTTAGACCTTACTAGTTACTGGTTAACTCGGTTCAGCAGAATCACCTTTACAATAATTTCTTTGTTGCTATAGACACTTGTGAGCCTAACAGCATCAAGGCTGCTGCAGCCAGAGTCACCGAGTATCTGAAAGGAGCCGGGTTGAATCTTCTGATAAACAATGCTGGGATTGTAAGGCCAGCTTCTATGGAAGATGAGACACCAGAGAGTATGTCTGAGGTGTATAGGACCAATGTGATTGGGCACATGGTAGTCACTCAGGTAAGACTATCCCTGGATACATGCTTCTTCACAGACATTCCTCAGCATGTTGTAGAGCTCTTAAGTTATGGAGAACAGAATGATTTATACAAGTGGTTCCTGGTGAGGAGTTCATTGTTTGCAAAGTGTTTTTTGTTTAGTTTTTACACTTGAGCAGTATAGAAATTTCATGAAATAAATAGGCTTGATTTCTCGAATGTACAGGACCTTTAACAGCTGAACGAAAGACAGATGTTCAACTGACACTGATGTGGCAGTGGATGGGCTGGACTGTTGTTTTGCTTCAGTGATGGACTGAATGAGAGTCAACAAACGGAAGCTCAATTCAGATACAGCTTAGGCACTGTTAGTGGGTAGTTCCCTAGATCAGATGAATGGGAGGGGAACAGCTCTTGATGGGGTTACACTTCCTCTGGAAGGAGCAGGTATGTAGCTTGAGGGTACTCCTTGATCCATTGCTGTCACTTGAGGCTCATGTGTTATATGTGGGGCTGCCTCTGAAGACAGTTTGGAAACTTCAGCTGGTGAAGAATTCAGCAGTTGGCTTGTTCACTGGGTCAAGACAGTCTCAGCATATAAGCAGTGGTGGAGCTTCAAGCTCCGGCAGGGGGTGGGGGTGGAGAGCAGGTGGGGACATGGCTGGTGTGTGTCCCAGGGGCGTGGTGCGCATCCCAAGGACATGGCATGCTGCCTGTGGGGACATGGCGCGTGCCCCGGGCGTGTGGCGCGCCACCTGCAGGGGTGTAGCACCCAGGGCACGGGGGGGGGCGGCGGCTGCGATGGTACCCTACTGGGATCGTGCCACCGAGGGTGGTGCGCTTGCCCCACACCCCTGTTCCTCCACCAGTGCATATAACACCAATCCTGGCCTGACTGCACCGACTGCCAATTAGTTCTCAGACCCAATTCAAAGTGCTAGTAAAGCCTTAAATGGCTCAGGCCAGCAATACCTCAAAGACTGCCTCTCAGGATGAACCTACCTGGATTCCGCAATCATGATCTGAGACCCTTCTTCATGTGCCCCCTCCACGAGAGGTCTGAAGGGTGGCAACACCAGAACAGGCCTTTTCTGTAGTGGCTCCTAGTTTGTGGAATGATCTCTCTAGGGTGGCTTGCCCAGAGCCCTCATTACATACCTTTAGGAGCCAGGAGAAAACATTCCCCTTCAACCAGGCCTTTGGCTGTTAAACAATCTATGGCTTTTTAAGTTTGTGTTTTTATTAGTTTTATTAGGATTTTAATATTATGAATTTTGTGTTTTACATTGTAAACTGCCCTGTGATCTTTGGATGAAGGGTGGTATATAAATTTATTAAATAATAATTATAATAAAGGAGGACCAGATCTCCCCACATAGTATAAGGTTGTCCCTTCATTCCACTCCTTCTCCAGGCATTCCTGCCCTTGCTGAGGAAGGCATCTCGGGAAAGCCCCCAGAAAGGAATGAGCTGCAGCAAAGCTGCCATTGTCAACATGTCCAGTGAAGCTGGTTCCATTACAAATCTACTTGGATGGGAAGTGGGACATTCCATCAACTACCGCTGCAGCAAGGTACAGAGGTATTTTATGGTGTTGCAAAGAGGGGTGCACTGAGCGGTTGGCAAAGCTGACCCCTGCCAGGGGCACACTCAGACCAGAAAGGACTCAAACTCCAGGCAGGATTTAGCAGATGCACCTCTCTCCTCTTCTTCCACCTCTTACACTCCTCACCCCCCTCCAGGGCTCCAGTGGCAGTACATCTCAGCCACTCAGTGCTGCCGTGGCACTGGGGGGTGGCGGCAGGGTCTGGCTTTTGCTGCGTTTGTCCCTGTCAGCTGACTCGGGAGCAGCAGCAACGGTCGAGGAGAGAAGCATGCCCCCAGCACTTCTGGGTGCAGGGGCAAAAGCTTTTGTGGACTGGAGCATCCACTTGATGCTCCTTGTTTAAAAAAAGAAGTGAACCTTTCTGTTGAATCTGCCAGTAGTGCAGGTAAGTGATTTTAGAACCTGGACTTAATTGTTTCAATGCCCACCCCCCCCTACGGCATGGCTGCCTGTATTGTTTCAGTTCTGAAGTGCAGAATCAACACTTCTGATACAGCTCCTCATGAAGGGCACAAGGGATCGTAGGTATGCTTCTGGATGCAAACAATGAAGGGCAGCTGTGCTAACATGTAGGAAGAAAGTGTCACATTATCATGCACTCTTCCCCAGCTTTGCACACAGCCCTCCATTTGTTCTCAAAGATATCAGCTTGATGGAGGGCAGATACTCCGTGCTCCTCCTTCTTTTCATTTGTTTTTGTATATCAAACTATCAAAACATACCTTGACAGCATTGTAGAATCTGAAATAACAGGAAACCTCTGTTAACTTATATTTCTAACATTTAAGAAATAATTACCAGTATTTTCTCTCTGTTCTATGCTGCTGAGGCAGTGTCCATGTTGTTCCCAGGCAGTCACCCATCCAGGCACTAACTGTTAGAATTCCTGCTCCATGATGGCAGTCATGGGTTTGTTGTTTATCACATGATCGTGTATGTTTTGACTCCACAGTGTAGGAAGTGACGGAGACAGGATGTTTGTGTTACTGTGTTCCATGAAGTGGGACTACTGTCCTTTATCCTTTTTCTCTTCGCTGCCTGATACTAGAGAGGGAGCCATATTGCAGTTCTCCGTGTGTGTTTATATGTAAATAAAGTAGATTAGCCAAAATGCTGAGTTGCTGAGGTCTGTTACACAAGTGCGAAGACTCTGCGGATCCCTAAGTGTGCCGATGTCTGTTGGCATCGGTCGCTGTGATGTTCGGGCTGAAGAAAGCTTTCGAAGCTCCCGAATGATCGACCAGGAGGGAGAGAACATGCCAGTTGGGCATGTGACTCTACCAGGGTCTTACTTGAGTGTAGGACGAGCTCCTGACACTAACCAGATCCACTCCTACTTTAAAAAGTAAAGTAACATAGCCGAAGGTTGGAGAACCTTTAGCTCTTCACATGTTGTTGGATTGTAGCTCCTATAATCCCTTTCCCTGACCGTTGGCCATGCTGACTGGGGCTATTGGGAGTTGCAGTCCAGAAATATCTTGAAAATCACAGGTTCCGTGGCCCTGCCTTACTCTTACAGATGCCTCCTGTTAACTAACTCCTGCCAGTGGGGCAGAATATCAGTCTAATTTGCTTTTAAAGCCCTTCCCGCTTCCCAAAACAATGCATGAACCAAAACACAGCCACCCTCCAAAATCCATACTTCTCCACATTTTGCAATGCAGGTCTCCAGCCAAGTAATATGCACAAAAATGCATATATTCATGAATTACATAAACGTACATTATATTAGGGGATATTGCTGTGCAAAAAGGTGTATATTAGGCAAAACTGCATACAAACATGTATATATCATTGTTGTAAGAAAAATACTATTTAGGGCAACCTACAATTTTACACAAACACACAAAAGAAGTACTTCTCACTGCATTTCCCTCAATGGTTCCCAATTTTACATAAATAAATTTGAATAAGGTTTCCAGTGCAGGGCATAACTTTGTCAAACAACTAGTATAGCCTCTGTACATATACAAAGTTCATGATTCAGTAAATCTATTATGCCTATTAAAGTGTTGCATCTCTTGGCTTAATTACCATTTGAATAAAGCCATGATTGGCTTTTCTTACCAGGGACTCAAGGAAGGTAAGGGGTCAATTAAAAAAAAAATCAGATTTCCCAAGGGCAGAAACTCAAAGGTTTTCACCAAAAGCCAGTACAGTGGTACCTTGGGTTACATATGCTTCAGGTTACATACACTTCAGGTTACAGACTCCGCTAACCCAGAAATAGTAGCTCGGGTTAAGAACTTTGCTTCAGGATGAGAACAGAAATCGTGCCCTGGCGGCGCGGCAGCAGCAGCAGGCCCCATTAGCTAAAGTGGTGCTTCAGGTTAAGAACAGTTTCAGGTTAAGTACGGACCTCCGGAATGAATTAAGTACTTAACCCGAGGTACCACTGTACTGTAATACAAAGTTGGCCAAATTAAATTTCTACTAAAGCCTCAGTGCTCATGGATCTTGTTTCCTGTATTAAACAGATATATCTGTACCCCAGGCAAAGAAAATTGGGAGCTACATGCCTCCTTTATCTACAGGAGATTGGGGTACAGATATCTATTCAAAAAATGTGGGTTATCATTATTTTGTGTGCCCCCGCCCCGGTCATTAGCAGAACAATCACCTGCTCTCACATGTATGATTGAAATGGCCAGACAGTCAGAATTCATAAATTTCAAATATATTCCTAGTCATTTCAGCTATGAGCAGACTAAATTTTCTGCCCCCCCCCATGTACAGGAAATTGGCCTAGGCCCATCCATCTAAATCAGGGATGTCCAACAGGTCGATCAGGATTGACTGGTTGATCCCTGGGAGGTTCCAGTCGATTACGGGCGCCTTTTCCTTTTTCTTTTTCTGGGTAGCCTGGCCATTCCTTTGAGATGGTAAATACTTAGTTCCTGAATCTCTTACACATACTGATATCAGCTTAACAGATATTTCCTTCCTCCTCGCAGAGAAATATTTGAGGTCAATTTGGGAGAGTCAAAATGGCTTCGGGATTGTTCTCCTGTACTATTTCAGACACGTGGTTTATATACTTATGTATGTGTTTGCCTTGTACATTTATGAACATTTATTTTATATATATAAGACCTTAGAATTCCTATAACATCATTCACCACCTTCCTGCTCCTGGCATATTTCTCTCCTAGGCTGCTCTGAACATGCTCACACGGTGCCAGTCCCTGGGATTTGCTGAAGACGAGATCCTGTGTGTTGCGCTGCATCCTGGGTGGTTACAGACAGACATGGGAAATTTTGAAGTAAGTGGTTCATGGTGCCCTCCACTTCCCAGAGGTCATCAAATGCACTGAAACACTGGGCCTGCTTCCAGCTGAGGCTCAGACTGGATAATACCATATACACTCGAGTATAAGCCAATCCAAATATAAGCCGAGGCACCTAATTTCAGCACAAAAAACTGGGAAAACCTATTGACTCGAGTATAAGCTGGTTCACCACACCACAAACCTGTGGTGGCGGCAGCGGCAGAGGAAGAACAAGCAGCCCAAAAGTTTGTACTTACTTGTACTGTTCAGTTCCCGCCCTATACCCTAGGAGCACACATGTTCTAAACTCTGTGCCTGGCAAACACCAGCCCAGTGGCAGATATCCGTTGCTTCCAAAATGCCCAGAGTTTGAATGTTGGAGCATTTGTCAAGAGAATGTTTCTCTGGTTGCCCTTGATACGTGAACTTGGTGCAAGTGCAAACTGCCCTGTGATCCTTAGATGAAGGGTGGTATAGAAATGAACAAATAATAAAATAAATAATAGTGTGTTGCTTTCACCCATTTGTCATCATTACATATTTGCACAGTGCAAGAGATATATCGCTTACCTGTTCTCCTTTTCCAGGGTATACTAGCTCCAGTGAAAGTGGATGAGGGTGTGAAAGAGATCCTAAACACCCTTGCGCGTCTCTCAGAGAAAAACACTGGCACTTTTGTAAACATCGATGGGGAAACCCTTCCCTGGTGAAAGCACAATGTTATTGTCCTCACTGCAATGGGAAACCAGCACCACGGGCAATCCAAATACCTGAATAGATGAACTTCAATTTCAATAAATGCAACAAGTTCTGCTGAAAATATTAAAACTTCCTTCTAGCTGCTCTGCGTGGCAGAGATTCCTTCTGGTTGCTTTATATGACCTAGCCTGTCTGTTAGTTGTTTTTGTCTTGTGTCACTATTGTGCCTTCTCACAAACACAGTCTCAGAGTGATACACAATGTAAGGGTCTTCTCAATCCTGAAAAAAATGCAAAAGGGAAAAACTTGTTCTCAAAAGTGCTAGCTAAGCAGATTTCTTACAGGTCAATGTGTGTTGGAACACTGGTTCCTTTTTCTGGGGAGATCTACACAGATTTAAAAATATAAGTTTAATGCTGATCTATGAACAAAATTACACACAACACTAATTAGAATAGTGAAACGTAACTAATCTGAGTTACCAACTGAAATTAGACAAATGCCACACATGTTGATATTTAGGCAGCTATGATTCTTTTGTTTTTAAAGAAGGCTTTTAAAGACCTAGTCATTTCATAGAATAACAACTGTATAATCATAGAAATAGTTTGAATGTGTTCAGTTACTGAGTTTGTAATCTTTCATATTTCATATTTGATTTTATTCTACACTGCTTTGAGAAGTTTTGATTGTGAAGCAGTTTATATACCTGCAAGTAAATAAAATACAATTAGATATTTACTTACTTTATTTGTTTGCTTGCTTCTTGATCCTAGCTTCTGGTTTGCCCTGTGTTCTTCTGACTTCCTCTTTGGCCCTGGCTACTGGGTCATCTGGGAGCTCTTGGTTCCTGGTTCCCCTCACACTGCTACCTACAGCAAAGTGCAGTACTCTTTCTCCAGTTGGTATCAGTGCTGGTCACACCTGCAGGGGTCAAATGAAAAGGTGGGCAAACCTCTCATGTTGTTTGCTCTTCATTTTATTTATTTATTTCTAACATTTATTCACTGCTTGATTATTTAAAAAACCTCAAAGCGGTTTGCAAAAAGGTAAAATAATACAATCAAGGCTTAACCTGACCTGATTATCTTCCATTTTAAAAAATCCTGTGTAGAAAATGCAATTTGTCTGCATGGGAAGAACTGATTCATCTGCTGCCACAACCGAAAAGAAAAGTAGCCCCTCAGTCTCAGTTTAGGAATTTGTGCATCTTAATTTTTTATATTGCAGGGTCTATCGAACTCCCTGCCACCAAAACTTAAGAGTTCCTCAATGTGACCCTTTTCTACTGCTACCATTTCCTTAGAATGCCTTTGAAGCTGCCTCCAACCATGATAAAATACAATTACCGCAGGTATGAAATGGACACCAACATCGGATGAACTAAATTATGTTTACTAAAGGGATACATGACAGGACACTGATATTTATAAAGGCATTTTAAATGAACACAATTGCAATTTCTAAGCAGTTAAGATACCGTTACTGACACTAGCCTCTAAGTGGCTTTTATCTCAGTCCAATTTCCCAAAGTCTCCACTCCAGCCAAATCCACACGTCACAACCCAGTCCAGCTGCTGGGACAGGGCCGGATTTAAGTTTGATGAGGCCCTAAAAGCTGCTGAAGGTAATGGGGCCCTTTATATGTCCAGCTGTCCTTTGTCAACAACAAATTGCCGCTGTTTTTTGCGTTGAATATATGCTATATGGTAATTTATGGACCTACACAACACAAAACACTGTTGCTGTATGTAGGTTTTATTTTATTTTATCTTATATTTTGGAAATGTACATACAAGTTTTTTTCCTTTCAATTTTTTTTTTTGGGGGGGGGGCAAGAGAATGGGGCCCTAAGCTATAGCTTGTTTAGCTTATACATAAATCCGGCACTGTGCTGGGGACAACCTGCCTGTGGCCCCAAAGTTCCTCTGGCTGTAGTTCTGGCTGCTGATTTAAAAAGCCTGATTGCACAGCCTTCTTCAGCTAAGACCTTTACATAGGGCAGCCACTTGACCTACTCCAGCCACCAGCTCCCTTCTTCTGAATGTCACCAGCAAAGAACAGCTACCAAGCTGGGTAAGAATAGCTTCATCTCCAGAGCTCAGCTACCGGCTCTCCCCTCAGTTGCTTCTGGTGTTTGCTCAAATCTCCCTCATCAACTGACTTTCCCAACAGTTAACTGCCGTTTCTTCACTGACTAGCATCTCCAGCCAATCAGAGCCTCTTGCTTCCCAGACCAATCAAAATGGTGTTACTTGATCCATACCCCCTTCTATAAATATTAAAGTTATCAACACTCTTTCCTTTCACAGCTTGTCACCAAGCAGATAGTGTTAACCAGGCCCACAACTTAGTAAGAACACAAGGCCTAAAACTTGGACAGTTCCATTCTGACATCAACAGGGGTCCTTCGCAAAGCACAATAGCCAGCCAGGCAGACCTATACGCACAATATTTTTCCAGAGTCTGAGGGAAGGGTTACAGCTAGGCTTCCTCCCTGACAGCCTAGGTTTTCTGTGTAGGGCAATGCATACCCTCCAACATTTCTCTGATGAAAATAAGGACACCCTATTTCATAATGATAATTTTACTATTTTTACCCCACACATCTTACTGGGTTGCCCCAGCCACTCTGGACAGCTTCCAACATATATAAAACATAATAAAACATTTAAAAAACTTCCCTATACTGTATAGAATTGCCTTCAGACGGCTCGAGGGTTGGATAACTATACCCTCCAACCTTTCTCCAATGAAAATAGGGACATCCTAAAGAAAAGGGGCATTCCGTGATCAAATCAGAAACCAGGATGGCTTCTCTAAATCGGGGACATCTTTGGAAAATATGGACACTTGGAAAGTCTGGAAATGTTTGGGGAGTTCTCATGCACAGTTGAAGTGATGCAGTCTGGACAGGCTGACTTTGGAGGCAGGCCCATGAAGAGGGGTGGGAGGCAGCTAGGTATGCTTGGCCCAAGCCTTGGAGGGCTAATTTGGATGGGGCCCCCTGCTAGGGCCTGCTGGACTTACACTGTCATGTCAAGAATGTGCCCCTCAAACGACCAGGGACTTAGGGGGCCACTAGGTGGCGCGTTGGAAGATGGCCGACAATAACATCTCTCTGACCCATACGAGGTATTAAGGGGCTGCTATGGGAAGTAGGCAGCCTTCCTAAACCCCCCCAAGGGTATGGGGGGGGCTGCCCTGCCAGCGGTGTTCATAATGCACCCCCTGATCCGAGAGACGGGGGTGTGGAACACTTGGCAAAAGCCCTCGATGGATTCAGATCTTCCCGACGCCGATTCCAATCAGCGCGTGCTGGTTGCTTCAGCCTGGAATTATAATTGGACTAATTGGCAATAACGGATCGGAAGAAAGGCTGAAGCACATATATCAAGTAAGGCTCGAGATAAGGACTGCTGACCAATGCATCTCTGTGATCGGGAGTGACGGATGGATAAGTAAATCTCTTGATGAATTACCACCATGAGAACGTAAGGCTGGAACGAAGGGGGGGGGGGTGGAGGAAAAAACCCTCTTAAATTCCTTTGCATGATATGACTACAATAATCCTCCACCCTAGAAAGAAATAAGATCGTCGCGTTTTAAGAAAACATAAACAGAACTTTAAAACTGTGTGGGGGAAATGACTACAATACGAGAAGATTGAAAGGCGAGAAGGAGGAAAATTCTTATGACGCAGTTAAAAAAACATGGCGTCTCGCAAAGACAGGCTAGCAGGAGAACAGACGAGGGGGAGGAGATTCAGGAATTTGAAAAAGAAAGAAGGCTGGAATGCAAGTTTGACCTGACAGAGCCCCTGATAATGTCTGATTTATGGCTAGCCTGAGGAAAAATAATGGACCGACCGAAGACTAACAGAGGTCGCTCCTGAATAATATGAGTTTGGCAGAGTATAAAACCCACACAGAGACGCTAAATCTTCAATCTGTTTGTGAAAACCATCAGAGATCGCAAAGAAAGGAATAAATGACAACAACAAGAAGAGAAAGAAGGTAATAAAGATCTATCCGAATCGAACTGGATGGAACTGTTTAATAAAAGCAGCAAATAAGTGATGTCTGGAGTCATCCGGAATTTTGGACTCGTGCTGAGCTTGATGTATGGGTACCCCCCCAAAATTTTAAAATTTGGCTGTATAATTTGGAATTAATGTGATTTGAACAATGTGATGTGATTGGCCTGTTAATAAAAATTATTTCAAAAAAAAACAAAAAAAAACGACCAGGGACTTAATGGGTGAAACGACCATGGGCGAAATGCCTGTCCATACGCACTGCAAGTCTTTGATAGTAAAATCTGGACCTGTGTTACTGCATACTAGTGTGTAGCATCAGACTAGGGCTTCAGACAAGCTCTGCACAGACCTGCTTGTAGGGATGCCAAACTGGCTTCCAACTTCCAGCTTAACCTCACTGTGTTTGGCTGCCTTCAGATGCAGTGGAAGATGCTGTCCCATCCCCAGTGCTGAAGTAAGATTCAGTTGCCAGCACAGTCATCTTCTGTATTTGGAATGAAAGGGAGGGGAGCCATTTACTTTTTCAGCGCCAGCAGTAAAATGTCTAAGACCAGGCATGGCTACTTAAGACCATCGTGCCTGGGGCTCCTTAAGACCTGTGTGTCTCAAGGGAAGACAGAGGTGGAGAAGTCCAGGCCACAAAGCTGGTACTGGCAGCTCCTGAAGTAGACCTGAGAATATTTTGTACTGTTCATTTGTGTTAATATTTTAAAATTGTGGTTTTGAAGAAAGGCAGTATGAAAATGCATTATAAAAAGAAAAGAATGAAAGGAGCTGGAAGAGGTCAATGGGTGAAGGGCAGTTTTTGCTTCCCTCCATCCCCACTGTCATTTGTGAAATGGCCCTGAGTCACACCCCCCCCCCAAAGAGCAAGAGCAAGAAAACCCAAAGCTAGGTAATACAGTGGTACCTCAGGTTAAGTACTTACCGTATTTTTTGCACCATTACACTCACTTTTTTCCTCCTAGAAAGTAAAGGGAAATGTCTGTGCGGGTTATGGAGGAAATGCCTATGGGTGGCATGCCTACGGATTTTCCTCCTCTAAAAACTACATGCGTGTTATGTTCGGGTGCGTGTTATAGAGCAAAAAATACGGTAATTCGTTCCGGAGGTCCGTACTTAACCTGAAACTGTTCTTAACCTGAAGCACCACTTTAGCTAATGGGGCCTCCTGCTGCTGCCATGCCGCTGGAGCACAATTTCTGTTCTCACCCTGAAGCAAAGTTCTTAACCTGAAGCACTATTTCTGGGTTAGCAGAGTCTGTAACCTGAAGCGTATGTAACCTGAAGCGTATGTAACCCACGGTACCACTGTAATGGCAAACAGAGTACTGTACTGTAGTTCATTAAGGGCTTATTCACAACTACCTTTTACCCCGCTCTGTGCAGAAGTCTGTGCTTCAATACTCCATGTCTGCGAATTTGTTTGGGGTTTGGGGTTTTTTTTTTTTTTTTCCCCTGACCTTTCCCTGCAAAAACCTGCTCATTAGTGTTCAGTTAAAGCAAACATCAATTCGGATTTTCCACAGATTCCTGTTTTCTCTGACTGAGCTTTAAAGAGTGGGCTTTTGTGAGGAAAGCTCTGGAGAAAAAGGGGCAATTGGACACACAGTTTTATATTGCAGACTGTGCTGGAAAAAGTGGAGGAAAGATAAGTGTGGCTAAGCTCTAACAGTTTTGACACTTTTTACTAAAGTTGTTTGGGCTTGTGTTATTTTATATGGGACCCAATACAATCTTGTAACACAGCCTCCCTTCCCCACATTAGAATTCTAGAGCCCTCCCACCTTGTTCCCAAAGCTGAGAAAGTATGAACTAGGCTTTGAGAAGAATGCGGGAGGACTCTAGAACCCTGCAAGAGTCCTCATGCCCCCTTCCTTCCCAAAGTCCTGCACCCACAATTACTGGGCTTTGAGAGGACATCCCTTCAGCTCAGTGCCCAGTGCATGCGCACCACTCACACTGCCCTAAATCTGCCCCTGACCCCACCCAGGCAAGCCTGTCTCAGCAGACAGCTACATGTGGGATTTGCTGAGGATCTACAAGTAAAGCCCAACGTTTATACACCTGAATATCCTGACTGTGTCTCAATTTCATTTTTCTTTGATTTTTAAGTTGGGCTTTTTCATTATTCCAAACCTGCCCTGCTCCCTCAATTGAAATTTGGGCACAGACAGATAGAAGAGATGCATTATTATTATTATTATTATTATTAGTAGTAGTAGTAGTAGTATTCGTTATTTTTCAGTGTTACATTTACACTAATCCCAATCTTTCACCAAGGGGTTCAAGGTGGGCTCAAGGTGGCATTTGTGGGTCTCCTTTTCCCTAGGTTATTCACACAACAACTTTGTGGGGTGGGTTAAGCTGAGTTTTGACTAATATATACATTTTTGTATGTTACCTTCACAATATATGCACTGTTATGTGTATATGTATGTAGGTGTATATGCATTTTTGTAAACTGCTTTGAAGAACAGCATCACAAAATACATATAAGTGCAAATGTTGAAGGATGGCTGTGTTTCCATTCTCACATTGTTTCATAAGGTTTTAGATAGATTTGGCTTTAAATGTGAAATGAATTTAATTTCTGCATCATCCCTACTATGTAAATAAGCAGGCAGTTAGGTTGAGTGGGGTGGTCATCTCAGGCAATTGATTTGGGGTGTCATGAAAGGGCAGCAGATTGTTAGTTATGTAATTTATTTTTATTGCTTTTGTTCTTCCAGGCAGGGGGAGAGGTCAGAGTTTCTGTTTCTGGTGCCAAAAATAACTTGACCCAGTTCAGGGACTGTTCACCTGGCTGCTCCATTTCAGGCAGCAAAATATCTTGGGCTCACCAAGGAAGGGTGTTTCCCTCCCAGTTCACAAAAGTGCCATTGTCTTTCTCAGAGAGACGGGAAAGGGTCTTCAGGATTGCTTGCACACTCTCATCCAATGTCAGTGGGGCTTGTCCCTGGGGAAAAAAGAACAGCTAGAGTGACACAAGGACTTATGAGTATATTTCTTAAAAAGAGTGACAAACAGCACGGGTATCATCATCACAAAGTCTGGCACCAAAGTCTCCTAGGGGACAGGTAGAATTCTTGTTCCATTTTCTTTGTCCCACTAGCAGCTGATTTTCTTTCCCCAGGGAGCCAAATTCATGGGAGATACGTTTATGATTGGAAGTGAGAGCTGGACCATAAAGAAGGCTGATTGCCGAAGAATTGATGCTTTTGAATTATGGTGCTGGAGGAGACTCTTGAGAGTCCCATGGACTGCAAGAAGATCAAACCTATCCATTCTGAAGGAAATCAGCCCTGTGCTCACTGGAAGGACAGATCATGAAGTTGAGGCTCCAATACTTTGGCCACCTCATGAGAAGAGAAGACTCCCTGGAAAAGACCCTGATGCTGGGAAAGATTGAGGGCACAAGGAGAAGGGGATGACAGAGGACAAGATGTTTGGACAGTGTTCTCGAGGCTACCAGCATGAGTTTGACCAAGCTGCGGGAGGCGGTGGAGGACAGGGGTGCCTGGCGTACTCTGGTCCATGGGGTCACGAAGAGTTGGACACGACTAAACAACAACAACAACAACATGTCTATGATTACACATGTGACAATGTCCAGAGGCAATTTAACCTGAATGCCAGTTGCTTGCAGGGAGGGGAACAGAAAGAGAAGGCTATTGCCCCTCATGTCTTCCCTGCTGATTTTCTGGAGGCATCTATAAAGCAGAATGAAGTGTAACATAGTTATTCAGTGGCAAAGGATGTTTTGATAGCTGCTAGTTTTTATGGACAAGGCTTATCCAGCTAGCAAAAGCTATCAGCCACAACAACTAAGAGAATAAATTCCTTGCCCAGGGAGCAACATCTGCAGATAATGGTAGAGCACTGCAAACCTTAAGTTACCTGGAGTATCCTTCTACGATGCTTGGGTATCCAGCCAGAATTCAGCAGAGTTTGAATTTAAGCACACCTAATAACATATTGGATTGTAGCCAGTGTGTAGCCACTCTATTTTCTTCCTGGAGTAGACCATTGGTCCAATGGCTTTCTTCAACTTTTTTTTTAAAAAAAATATTCTTTTGAAGCACCAGAGGGAGGGGGGTTATTGCCATTCATGTCTTCCTTGCTGATTTTGAAACTAATTATACACCTTGATTCTTACTTCAATGTAAGGCCAAATGAGTTAAATACAGTAAATATGCATAGAGTTCAGATTCCTCCACAAATCACTTACCACTGAACTTCCCATATCTGTCTGCACAAACCCAGGATGCAACGCAATGCACAAGATTTCATCTTTGTCAAATCCCAGGGACTGGCACCGTGTAAGCATGTTCAGAGCAGCCTAGGAAAGAGACATATCAGAAGCAAGGGGATGAAAGATGCAGCTAAGGATTGGTAAGAATTTTGCCCCCATTCTCCATTTTAATGTGAACCTATCTGATTTCCTGAACCAATATTTAAACTGGAATGCAGCAATCCTTTGACATTTGTGATTCTCTGAATTTTGTGATGCAGTTGTCCAATTAAAGCATGAGTACCATAAAGCATTTATTAGGGAGAATGCATACAATAATGCTTTTGGTGGTGAAAAGAATGTATAAAATGTGGGATTGCTTGCAATGTGGGATTGCTTGGGAAGTCGTACACAAAAATGCATATTAAAAATCACAAACTGATGGGAAAATGGGGAAAACTGAAAAAATATGAAAGAATGAGAAAAGCCGACAATGAAAGATTCGTCTATTCCTAGAATGCAACCCAGTGCCACATGATGGTATGAGTTTAAAAAGGAGGCTTCTATATTACTGAGATATGTTTTAATGCTCTCACTATTAGCAGGTTATTTTTATTTTTTGTTTAAATCTTAACATTGATATTATATTTTCTAATTTTGTTTTGATTTTGGAAACTATATTGCTTTCTATGAATGAATGAATGAATGAATGAATGAATGAATGAATGAATGAAATAAGCTTTGCAGTAGAGATTCTATGCAGTAATTTCTATTGGCAGAAATCAGTAATAAGTTGGCTCATTCTTTCTGACTGAATTCCAAGTGAGTTCCTGTTTTGTTTTGCGTTTGGTTTGGTTTTGAATGCCATTTACAACCATGGATGGTTTCTAATAGCGTGGGTCTTGGTTCGCTGTTCTTATTGATAATGCTGCAGGAACCTAGGGAAGCCTTTTTGCTGCCATCTACTGGCTAATGTATTTTAATGTACTTTCTTTTTTACATTTCTGTGGAGCAAGGAATGGACACCTGCTAATAGTTTGACTCTTTGGGTTAATTGTGAGTGAAGCCAAATACATTCATTGGCACCTCTAGACAATGAGGGGATGTGGGAAGATTTTCATGTTGAGAGTACCATTGTGGGGTTGTCTGTTTCTTCCTGTTCCTGCCATTGTTGATTAATTTAAATAAATCATTTTGTTTGATCACATCTTAGGTGCTCACGTGAGCGGGGGCAGTTGTCAGACATCTATTCTAGGGTCCCAGGTCCTCCGTAGTGGGGGCTGAATCCCTCCTATGGCCAGATATTTACTTACCAAGATAGGCAAGGGTCAGGGAGGCATATTTTGGACTGCATTATTTTAAGACTATTGTCAACACCATCAGGTGAAATTAACAGAAAAATCAATTTCAAGCTTCTAACTTGCAGTACTTCTGTGGCCACACCTTGCTGCAACGGTAATTGACCGCTTGTGCCAAATGCCACATGTAGACAGTTGTGATGGAGCCACCTTCACTGGACATGTTGACAATGGCAGCTTTGCTGCAGCTCATCCCATTCTGGGGGCTTTCCTGAGATGCCTTCCTCAGCAAGGGCAGGAATGCCTGGAGAAGGAGAGAAAAGAATTACACACAGTTGCATCCTTCATGTAGAGGACTGGGCATCTTGTCACCAGTTCAAAGTTCAGTGTGTGAGTGAAACCGTGAGCCCAGCAGTTACTTGCTGGTGGTATACCAGAGTTCTCTCATGGTTCGTCCAGAAGGGAGCTGCAACAAGTACAACCTTCCCCTATGATCTCCACAAGCCCAAAGGATGCACTTTTAATGTCAGTTTCTCATGAAGCTGTTAAAGTTCTGTTCTGCATCCTTTCTCTATGAAAACAGTACAGTTTCGAAACATTAGGGCCCTGCAACCTGGCCAGAAGGTTCTGTGAAGAAGGTACAATAAGATGGCCTTACCTGGCTCATCATCATGGGGCCAATCACATTGGTTTTGTACACCTCAGACATGTTCTCTGGTGTCTCTGTCTCAAGAGAGCTTAGCTTTAAAATCCCAGCATTGTTAATCAGAAGATTCAGCCCAGCTCCTTTCAGCCGCTTGGTGACTTTAGTTGCTGCAGCCTTGATACTGGATGGGTCACAAGTATCTACAGCAGCAAAGAATAAATCCCATTTTTTAGGTAAGATCCTTCTCTTCTTGTCACAGATCAACAGAAGCCTTTTTGTGTTGATAATATTTAGAAGGAAGGATCTTCTCTATAATATTTATGTACATCTCATATTTGGTTCTTGAGAATTAAACAAAGTCCATCTATAACTTTTCCTATAGTTATTGTCTCTTCATTGGCCAGAGTCCTGTAGATGTTTTGATACGATATCAGTCAGTGATTTGCATATTATTATTATTTTTATTATTATTATTATTCTCCACCACCCATCTGGTTGGGTTTCCTCAGCCACTCTGGGCGGCTTACAGCATATATTGAAACATAATAAAACATTAAACATTAAAAACTTCCTGATACAGGGCTACCTTCAGAGGTCTTCTAAAAGTTATGTAATTCTTTATCTCCTTGACATCTGAAGGAAGTGTGTTCCACAGAGAGGACGCCACTACTGAGAAGGCCCTCTGCCTGGTTCCATGTAACTTCGCTTCTCACAATGAGGGAACCAGCAGAAGACCCTTGGAGAAGGACCTCAGAAACTATTTTCAAATCTATCACTAATCAATCTAACTTGTATCTAAGTTACTTTACTTGGATGTAAGCTCCATTGAACTCAGTGAGTTTGGAAGAAGAAGAAGAGTTTGGATTTGATATCCCGCCTTTCACTCCCTTTAAGGAGTCTCAAAGCGGCTAACATTCTCCTTTCCCTTCCTCCCCCACAACAAACACTCTGTGAGGTGAGTGGGGCTGAGAGACTGTGACTGGCCCAAGGTCACCCAGCAGCTGCAAGTGGAGGAGTGAAACTTCCTTATGCGTAATTTATCACTTACACTACTCCAAATGACCTGCAATGTTCTTTGCCTGTACCAATGCATGAATTTAGACCACAAAACTATGATTTACAAAAATTGTGTTCCTCTGTTGATCTTGTTCAGCTGTTAAAGCTTCATAAGTGGTTCTGTAATATGACAGAGTACTTGGATTTATTTGTTATATTCTTTTTCTTTTATAATTCAATAAAACCTTAAACAAATCTAACAAAACAACAAAAATAGGGAATGCACTTTTTATTTGCTAAAAAGTAATATTTTGAAATGAGCTTGAATATCAACTGTTGTTCATATCACTGTGGGGAAAGTGAATTTGAGGAGGGGGTGACAAACACATACCTAGTGGGATGATTTCCACTCCCTGGTGCTTGGCAGCCAAATTCTTCAAGTCCTGAAAGATACAGGCAGTACAGACTTAGGATGGAACAGCAAGTCCTGAAGTCTGAACTATTTGAAATGGGATAGGAATGGAAATGATCAAGTCCCATCTGGTTTTGGTTTTCAGCATGGAGAGCATTTGCAAAAGTGTCCTGCAGAAAGTATGTCAGCTTAAACTTGTGCTTTATAAAGAGATCTACTCTGAGTGGCAAGTCCTTGGGTGGGTTTAAGGTCACACAAGCTATATGGAAGATGGAGCAATCTTGTTTTCTTCTGCTCCGGAGGGTAGGACCCAAACCAATGGATTCAAGTTACAAGAAATGAGATTCCAACTAAACATCATGAAGACCTTTCTGATGGTGAGAGCTGTTCTACAGTGGAATGGACTCCTTCAGAAGGTGGTGGATTTTTCTTCATTTGTGGTTTTTAAGCAGAGGTTGGATAGCCATCTGTCAGCATGTTTTAGTTGAGATTCCTGCACTGGAGGGGGTTGAACTAGAGGACCCTCATGGTTGCTTCCAGTTGTACAATTATATGATTTATACAAGAAAATGCTGAGATGAAAGTTCTTTAAACCTCGCACCCACCCATTCATAATTTAAGAAGATGAAATATTGCAGTTCTAAGCAATTTGACACAGAAAATGAAGTTAATGTGTTTGACTATTTAGTGATATTCATCATATGGTATGTATTTCGGAATGTTTAATCTGAGTTATTTTTGTAATTTCCAACACCCATTGAGACAATTCTGTTAAATGCTCTTCAAATCACTGGGTGAAAGGACTCAACCATTTTCCTTCCAACTCCTCTCTTAATTCTGCAAAGAAAAGGGGTGTGTGTGTAAAAAGGGGTTACTAATCTGTGCTTAAGGTACCATCCTCTCTCTAAGAATGGAAAACATAAAAAGCCTTGCCCTTGGCACTATCTTCTGGACATCATGGGGAATCCCCTTGTTTCTATGCTCATCCCAATGCACAGCCCTCACCTGGGCAAGTGGTCCATCTGGATTCCGGCAGGTGGCAAAGATCTGTTCTGGACAGTTGTTTTTCCGCACCAGTTGCCTAACCAGCTCCAAGCCAATGCCCCGATTGGACCCAGTCACCAGGACTCTGCGTGCATTCAGCGCAGCCATCTCTCTTCCCAGCCTGCTCTGAACAGAGTAATCCCTTTGTCAGCCCAACTGCAGCACCAAATGTAGCTCTCAACTTATCTAGCAAGGCTTACATAAGCTGCTTGTTCTTCTGTCAGCTCGTGTTCTGCATTTGGCAACAGCCCAGTAACTTGCCAAGTTCCCACCTGGCAGACTGGTTTTTATTGAGTCTCACAGTAATAGAAGGAAACAGGATAAATGGGGGAGGGAAGTTGGCAGACTGAATTTAGAAGTTCTCATCTCCCTGTGTCTACTAAGAAAGCTCAGTGGCACCCACGGATGGCTATTTTAAGCACTCAAGTCCTCCCCCAAAAGGTTACATAAAGTGCTTGCCCCCTGACTCTGCTCAGATCCTGTGTCTGACAAACTGGCAACAGACCAGGTACAAAAAGACAAGAGTGCAGTCAGACATGCACTCTGGACTTTAAGAAGGCTGATTTCAAAAAGCTTAAGTGAGATCCCACGGTCAGAAATACTCAGAGAGGAGGAAATCCCAGATGGATGGGTGAAATATTGCAGACAATAAGAAAGAAAAGTGGGAGGCATCTAAAGAAACCAATGTGGCTCCATACAGAGCTTGCAGATAAGCTAAGATTTAAGAAGGGCTTGTATAAGAAATGGAAGAAAGCAGAAATCATGAAGGAGGAGTATACACGAGTAGCCAACAGTTGCAGGGTGAATGTCAGGCAGGCCAAAGCTCATAATGATCCCAGGCTTGCAAGATAGGTTAAAATTAATTTTTAAAAAGAGGTTTCTTCAGCTATGTTTGAAGCAAGAAGAAGAACAAGCAAGTAGTATGTCCTCTGCATGGAGAAGATAGAGAAATGCTTTGGATGACAGAGAGAAGGCAGAACTGCTCAACACCTACTTTGCCTTTGTCTTCACTCAAAAGGAAAGCAGTGCCTAAACTGCTGATAACAGACTAAACAATGCAAGGAAAGATCTGCAACCCAACTGATGAAAAGAGGTGGCTCCTCTAGTTGTGCCCAGCTAACCTTTTTAGAATAGGCAACTTGTCATAAAGCGGTTCCTGGAGTTCAATTTAACCATCACATCCAAGGTGCTTTAAAATGTACAGTATGAGACAGGATATTGAATAATTATGATGGAAATGGAATTGGGAGTGGAAATTAGCCAATATTTGCTTATTTGTCTCATGTCTGGAAAGGAAATCATTTCCACAAATATGATCTGTATTCACTGCAGTTTTCACTCCACAAACAATACACAGTGGATGACACTTTTTCTCCATTTGCATTGTGTTTCCTTTGCATTGAAATAAATGGTAATGAGGGCATACTTCCCTAAAATTCCACCACAGCCAACTGTGAGATGAATATTGTAGTTTTTGTCAATTTTTGCTGAGAGAAGATTCCATCACTTGGCCAGATTTGAAGGAAAATCTATCCTTCTGTATGCAGGCCTTTTTGTATATAAATTTGTCTCTGACATGGGTCTAATGGCCCTACTCAGATGAAGAATCATGCATTGCAAGAACCACGTGTGCCTGGAAACAGCTTGCTTGTGGTGTGGAGTCTGTGATTCTGAATGTATTAGGATGAGGCAAGCTACCTTTCTTACTTTGTTCTGTACTTGGCTTTCCAAATATATATTTATATTGGACGTTCTTAACTGTATTTTATTGGTAAAGAGTTCTTATCCTATATTTATAACCTCCTTAATAAAGTGTTCCATTTATTCCTTGCATGACTTTTTAAAGCTCTGAATCTGGTACCTTGGCTGCTTGGATGCAAACTACTGACTCCTTTGTGGCTTGGGGCTCAAAAGACAGTGAGTGAACTGTTTCACTCTTGTCTTTTCCAGAACAACCTAAGTTCCCCCTGGTTTAGGACTGGGGAACTGCAAAGGTGGTGGCAGTACAGCTGGACAGGGTTGGTTTTCCCCAGTCTGCTGCTCACACCTGCAGCTTGGGATAAGCAACAGAAATTATATCCATGCTGGCCGTGATGAGAGGGAAGAGATAAATCCCATATTATTTACATTGTGGCAGCATGGAATAACACTTTTCATGCTGCCGATCTGAGATATAATGATCAACCTTTAAAATACAGCCTTAAAATACGTATTGAATAAAGAAATAATCTGCTGAGGGATACATCCAGGGCTGGAGTTAACACTAGACATGATGAGGCAACCACTTAAATGGCACATGCTGTGGGTGGGTTGATAGCAGCAGTCCTGCCATTCGCCCTGGGCCTACTAAACTACCTTGCCTACACCTGCTAAGCTAGGTTGTCCTCAAGCGTGTTGCTGGGTAGGGGTGGGGAATAAATGGTCTAATTCGCAGTTCTTGCTCAATTGCCCTTCTCCAAATTTTGCGGTGAATTATCCAACAAAATTGTTGTTGTTGGCATCTTTTTGTCTTGAGAGACAATGGGGCGCACTTCTGGGGGTGAAGTCAGCAGTGTCCAGGCCAGCAGTGGCTTAGCAACCCCCCTAACATCTGGGACAGAGTTGGGTTTTTTTAGGGGACCAAAGTTCTTGAGCTTTTTTAAGGAGATCAGTCAAAGTTGTTGAGGGACGGAAAGTGTCAGCTCCCCTGCCACCCTACATACCCTGCATGACACCCTGAGATCCCCCAACACCTGCTGCACCCCGCCTCTGTCTCCCTTCACTACTGCCCAAGGGACCTCAGGGTCCAAACTTGGGCAGTGTGTATGGAGGTCCTGGGCTGCCCAGATGACAAGATCCCCTCTCAGCCTCGCTGATGGTGGTCCAAAGGAAGTCAGAGCAATAGATTTAACACCAGCTTGGCTGCAGGACTTTCTGGAAAAAGACATACAGTGGTACCTCGGGTTAAGAACTTAATTCATTCTGGAGGTCCATTCTTAACCTGAAACTGTTCTTAACCTGAGGTACCACTTTAGCTAACGGGGCCTCCCACTGCTGCTTCGCCACCACGCGATTTCTGTTCTCATCCTGAAGCAAAGTTCTTAACCCAAGGTACTATTTCTGGGTTAGCGGAGTCTGTAACCTGAAGCGTCTGTAACCTGAAGCATCTGTAACCCAAGGTGCCATCCAAACACTTTAGGGACTCCCCACTGAATTTGTGTAGAATTTACTTGTATTACAGCTAGACATTGGAAAAATCTCTCCGGGGGGAATGTAGACGACTGGTACAAAGTGTGTGGGATATCATTCTATTGGAAAAACTAATGAATAAATTATTATTGTTAACAGATCAGAAACAAAAGCATAACTTCACAACAATTCGGCATGATGATGATAATAATAATTTTATTATTTATAACCTGCCCATGCAAGCATTCCAGATAATAACCAATCCCCAACAACAACTTGATATAACTACAAAAGCAAAAGATATTATTATTGTTGCATTTTTACTGCTGGGGGAGACAGAGAGGAGCTTGTGGGTGTTTCTGCCTCTGGTGTCAAAATAATGTGATCCGCTTTGGGACTGTGCACCATGTGGCACTTTCCTACTCCACATCAGGCAGCTAAATATCTTGAGTTCACCAAGGAAGTACATCCCCCTGCCAATTCACAAAAGTCCCAGTGTCTTTCTCCGAGAGATGGGAAAGGGTCTTCAGGATGCTTTGCACACTCTCATTCACTGTGAGTAACTGGAAAGAAAGAACAGTGACACAGGGACTTGTGAGTAAAAGAAAAGAAAAGAAAAAAGAGTGTCAAAAAACATAAGTAGCATCAACTGAGAGTACAGGGGACAACATTCACGCACCGTCCATCAAACACAAACAGAGAAGCATTCTGGACGACTGCTCTCTATATCTGTGGATAAGGGTGAGCCAATAAGACATTAATGACCCAGTGTGGTTCAATGGTGAGAGTGTCAGGCTAGGACCTGGGAGATCATGGTTCAAATCCCCACTTGGCCATGAAGATCATTGGACCACTCATCGCGTCTCAACCTATCCTATGTCACAGGTTATTGTGGGGATTAAATGAGGAGAGGAAGAACCACACGTACCACCTTGAGCTCCACAAGCATTTGACAATAACACCAAAGGCTTCTAGAAGTCAACTAGAAATTTTCTTTTCCCTTCCCTTCCTTACTATTTTACTCAAAAGTCAGCTCCCATAGTGTTCACTTGAGCATACTCCTAAGTAGATCTGCCATACCTTGCCTTGTCTTCTTTCCCTCCTCTTAACGAACTTCTAATATCCCCACTCCAGCTAATCAGGCTGCAATCACTAACCCCATTTACCTAGGAGTAAGCCCCATTGAATGCAATAGGAACTTAGTTCTGAGCAAGACCAGGCTAGACTTTCTTCTGTCAATAACTACCTTGAAAAACAAATGCTAAATCAAATGGCCTTTTGTACTTTCTGTACTTTGAAACCAAAGCCCAACCCTTCAGCTTGGTAATATTGTTCCTTTGCAGATGTCTTCCCAACAGTTATTCATTCATTCATCTCACACACTTTTGAATACACCTCCCCATCACTTTCCAAACCACAAACATTCAGATTCTTTTTTTAAAAAAGTGATTATGTTTCACAAGAACAACAGAACCCTTTCATTCGCTTTAGTTAATCAGAACTAAGTGTTCTGGGATGTGCTTGAATCCTTCCCACAAAATGATGATAGTCAGGAAACATTGTATGCTTTTAATGCTTGTCAGTTGCTATCAGCCACAATAGCCCTTGTCCAGACAATTAGCTCTGGAAATAAATAGTAGGGAATTGGCATTACCTTCAAAGGGTGGATTTAAACACAGGAATGAAGTAAAGGTAAAGGGTAAAGGGACCCCTGATCATTAGGTCCAGTCGTGACCGACTCTGGGGTTGCAGCGCTCGTCTCGCTTCATTGGCCGAGGGAGCCGGCGTACAGCTTCCGGGTCATGTGGCCAGCATGACTAAGCCACTTCTGGCAAACCAGAGCAACGCACGGAAACACCGTTTACCTTCCCGCCGGAGCGGTACCTATTTATCTACTTGCACTTTGACGTGCTTTCGAACTGCTAGGTTGGTAGGAGCAGGGACCGAGCAACGGGAGCTCACCCCGTCACAGGGATTCGAACCGCCAACCTTCTGATCGGCAAGTCCTAGGCTCTGTGGTTTAACCAACAGCACCACCCTTTTCCACCCGCGTCCCTTTTAAACACAGGAATACAGCACTGTAAATGAGTCAGAAATTAGATTGTTTTCACTAAAATAAACAAATTCCAATGAGAGTTAAACAATTCTCACTCTCTGGCACTATCTGATGTTGCATGTTTAAAACACATTCAAATCACATTATTGTGATGAATGTAGCTGAGTCCATAGACTGATTCTTGACTTATCGGGGGCATCTTTCTGGTCAGAGTTGTGGATCCCGCCACAATTCAGCAGAGAGTTGAAATTTTAAATGGCTTAAGCATTCCTAACGCAATACTGGATTGTAGCCCACCAGTGTGTGTGACTATTTTCTTGCTGGATTGGATCATCAGACCAAAGGCTTTCTTATTTTTAATTTTATTCTAATATTACTAGAGAATGTCTTTTAAAATTCTTTTGAAACACAAACAAGTTAATAAACTCATTATCCATCCTGACCCTTGTTTCAATGTAGGCCAAACGAGTTAGATAATTGCAATGCTCTTTGTATGGTGATCTGATTCTGACACAAATAACTTACCCCTCCACCTGTCATGTCTGTCTCCACAAACCCAGGATGCAGTGCAATGCACAGGATTTTGTCATTAGCATATCCCAGGGACTGGCACCGCGTCAGCATATTCAGAGCAGCCTAAGAGTGAGACATACCAGAAGCATGTAGCTGAATGATACAGCTAAGGATGGGGGATAATTCCCCCCCCCCTTTTGTATTTTAATTTGAACCAATCTTATTTCCAATTCCCAAACCAATATTCAACTGAAATGCTGCACTTCTGTAGATTTTGCAACGTAGTCCTTCGTGAAAGACACAGGTGGTTTCTGTGGCTAGTTGTACCGCTTTCCATCTACAGTGGGTTTACCAGCTATGACCTTCCCTAGATTAGGAAACTTGTCCTGCCAGGCTTAGCTAGGTCAGTCCTTGGGAGGAAGGGTTATCAAGCTCTTTGTTCTCCCACTTTCCCCCATTCCACCTACTAGTCAGGAGGTCTAAGCTGGATGCTCCAAGCTCAGACTGTGTGGCTTAAGCAAGCCATCTTTTGTGTTTCTATACAAATAATTTAGAAACTCTCACCACTTAGGAACCTAATTCTCACTTCTTGTGTGTTATTCCTGCTGTATGAATCTGACCTTTGAAGAGGTTATAAGTAAACCATTTTTAACTTACCAAATGTTTGGTCTTTTCTATGCTAAAGGAAGTGGGGAACTTTGGAAGCCACTTAGAAGGGGGTATTTTAAAGGTCTAACAAGCTATATTTCCCTGCTTTACGTTACTGCATATTTTGTTATTTTAAATCCATGCTGGGGTTCTCTCACCAAAGAGTACTTGCCCCAAACCTGGATCTAGCGATCCAGGGAATTCTCTTTTTATGATTATACCTTAACTTATTTGTCTTTTAAGCAAAATACCAACAATATCATTAAAAAACACACAGAAATATCCAGAAGCATCAAAATAGTCACTCTGTCAGTCACCCTGCTAAGATAGTCAGCCAGGAAAGCCAAAGCAGTGTTCCAAAATGGGCCAAAAATGGGCCCGATAATAATGTTCATCCATGAGTCTTTGAGGTTGTCTAGCCTCTTGGTTCTTGAGAACCTTCCCCCCCCCCCCAAAAAAAAAGCCAACTGGAGACTGGCCCATAGTCATGAAGGTCAGGAGATATGTAAATACTTATATAAAAATGTATAATTACCTGGCCAGCACCTTCAAGGCAAAAGAAACATGCCCCTTGGATAACTGACCACTAAACCAGTGTTCTTTAAATTGGATGCACAGATTTTATTGGACCACAACTCCTATAATCCTCAGCCTGCTTATTCAATTGTCAGAGACAAAGATGTATCTAGGGGAGCATGACCAGTTCAGTTGCACTGAGTGCAGAACGTTAGGCGCTGCAATGACATCCAATGGAAGGCAAGAGGTGGTGGGGCCTGCTGGATATTAGTGTTGCACAGGGCACTGTAAGCCCAACAGCACCTGAAGTCCCAAGGTTGAAGAACACTGCACAAAACTGACTACTTGTCTGTGATTTGTTGATACCTTGCTGCAACGGTAATTGACAACTTGTCCATTCTCCCACAGGAAGAGATTTGAGATGGAGCCAGCATCACTAGAGATGTTGACAATGGCAGCTTTGCTGCAGCTCATCCCATTCTGGGGGCTTTCCAGAGATGCCTTCCTCAGCAAGGGCAGGAATGCCTGGAGAAGAAGAGAAAAGAATTGCACACAGCAGCACATGCTGTAGAGAAGACTGGCCATAGTGCCAGATTTAGGGTAGTGCAGGCAGTTCCCTCTACACAGGGCACTGAGCCAAGGGGGCACATAACAGCTACAACTCCTACTTCAACAGGTTCAATCTTGCCCCATCATCTCCATTACCACGAAGGTTGCACTGTTAAATATTATTCTCTCATGCAGCTATTACAAGCTTAGTTCCATATCCTTTCTCCATGAAAAAGGCACAGCTGCCAATCACCTCATCACCAGGAAGCAGTGACATCGGGCCACCTACTTCTCCAACATTAAGGGATCTGCAACAGGACAATAAATCTCTGTGAAGGAGGAACAACCACGTAGCCTTACCTGGCTCACCATCATGGGCCCAATCACATTGGTCTTGTACACTTCAGACATGTCTTCCGGTGTCTCAGCTTCCATAAGTAAGTTTAACCTTGCAATTCCAGCATTGTTTATCAGAAGGGTCAGCCCAACCCCTTTAAGCCGTTCAGTGACTCTGGTTGCAGCATCCTTGACGCTAGAGGGCTCAGAAGTGTCTTCAGCAGCAAAGAGAAGAATTTCATAAGTCCAACTTTTTCTCTCACTACAAATCAACACATTATAAGCCTTTTTCTTATGATAATATTTAGAAGGAAGAATTGGAATTTGATATGCATCAAATATTGTTCCATTTCCACCTCCTGAGATTTAATTGCCAGAAACTGGAAGACAACAGATACAGGTAACTCACATTTTATGCAGGGGTTACATTCCAGGGATGATGTGTATACACATAACACACATACACCCTTGGAGCTGCCTCTGCCCAAGCAACCTTACATTTGGAGCCAGGACACTAAACAGTATAACCTGTTAGGATATTTCCGTTCCACCTTAAAAGGGAGCAGGATGTTTGTGTCACAGCCTGCGTATTTTCCTGTTTCACAGGATGTTTATGTTGTGTCTTTGCTTTCGTTTCTCACTCTCTCTGCCGGAGACTCTGAAGTAGGCAGTCATGTTTTTCTTTGTTCTGACCAACGCTGAATAAACTTGTAAATAATGCTGCCCTGGGTGCATCTTTCGCTGAGTGCATATCTGCTGATAGAGCGTGTTCGGCTCTGGAATGTGGGAAGCTATTTCTGGAGCTCGTGTCGCTAATTGCTGATACTGCGTGTCTACGGGAGATCAATGGACATCCGGAGACGACGTGGAGTCGAGATGGACTTTGTCTCCCTGGCAGTATCCCAACATAACCTCCACCCAGAAGGCAAGTCTGAGAGCTTAAAAGCTCTTTCCATGCTGGGAAAACCCTGCACAAAAAGAGATTTTAAGCTCTCTGCCTTCTGTGCATTTAATTTGTGTGATTTCAACCAGCTGGCCTTCAATCACATAAAGTTGAAATTGCGCATGTTGCACATAAGTTGCAAGTTACCTGTCTTAAATATAAGAAGCCCATGTTGGAAAAGATTTAAAAACTACATGCACTTTCAAAGATAATGAACGTAATAAACCACAACTGGGCAACCTTGACCTTTAGTGACAAAAGAGAGCCTAGGATAGGCAAAGTCAGCCTGGAAGGTTCTTCATTGAGAAGGCTGCCAGCTGCAATTCAGTAATGGATGGAGAACAATAGGCCAAGGGAAGCTCTTTGTGTGAGAGAGTTTTGGTTGATACTGGAAGCTGGAGACAGAGGCTTGCCTTGATCTGCGCTGGACCCAAAGATGTGCCTTGACAATCTTCCTGGAAACCTAATGGGGAGGCCAGATCTGTGGAGCCCATCCATCCTATGCTCAAGTTGTATATATGTGTGATAAAATAGAACCATATATCCCAAAGGCACCGCAGTTTTAGTTGACCTTCATTCCAAGGAAAGCAAATCCCAGGAAAGCACTGGAACACCTGGAGTCTCTCACTGCTCAGAGACTGGGGTGCATGAAATAGCATGTTTATTCACATATTTTTTCTTCAGTAGCTGTAGCTGCCTAAAGGCAATGCACAGCTACCCAATAGCAACAATCCCACGAAGGATTAAGGTGCAGTCTTCTGGCAGAGGCCCAGAACTCTTTGAACTAGTATAAAAACAATTTTCCGGTCAATATTGCAACACCTACAAGTTACTCATAATATCAGAGGTGGAGTCATCGCCAGGAGTACAAAGGTGCCTAGATATGGAATAGTGTGTCATATAATTGAAAGTTATAATGCAAATAGAATGGCTCAAAGATGTTGAGTTTTGCTCTCTATTTAGAGCTGAACTGGATTGTGCTCGGCCTGTTTGGGGGTTCTGCCTACAGTCCGTGAGGAGAATGGCCCTTTCTCACATCATGCAGTTCATCATTTGATGTGGCAGAAAGGAAATGAAAGAGTTAAAGAAAAAGAGATGAATCCTCAGTGTGAGGATGCCTCTCAGCAACTGTTGACAATGGAGTTGACTTTTATATATTTAGGTAAGTTGTTTTTTAGAACATATCCTACAGGAAAGTAGTCTTGCGAAATCTCAGCTCTTGTCTCTGGCAATATGGGAAGAGGGGGGCAAGGCAATTTGGTGGGGGGCAAACACATACCCAGTGGGATAATCTCCACTCCCTGATGCTTGGCAGCCAAATCCTTCAAGACCTGGAAGATGCACAGACCATAGATTTAGGATGCAACATCAAGCCCTGGAGGTGGGATTATTTAAAATTGGAGAGAAGAAAGTAGATGATTTGGGCTGTGTACACACTAACCCATTCGTAACACAAAAGTGTAGTTTTTCCATAATCTGGAATAATTCATTCTCATTCTTAACAAACAGTTTTCAGTCTAGATTAAGGTTACCAGATGTCCCCGTTTCCCGGGGACAGTCCCAGGATTTACAAATCAGTCCCCTGACAAAATCCATTTATTTAACAGGAAGTTGAAAAGTGTCCCTGGATTCATTGAAAAAAATCTGGTAACCTTAGTCTAGATGGATTCTAGATCCTGCTGCCCACAGGTGGTTACAAGATATGCTTTTGAAATACCTCTCCTTGGTTAGGTAATCAAGAAGGAAGTGGCTGTGAACACTCTATACCCTTGAAAGGCATTTGAAGCACCAAACAAAGAATTCTGGTCGCTGTTGTTTAACCTTCACAGAACCACAGTTCTCAGCTCCTTTACAAAATTCAGTGCCAAGATTTTTTTTGGGGGGGGAGAGAACTTTAAGGTGCTTTAAAGGTATAGTGTATACACAGGCTTAGGCTGCAAACCCACATTTTATTAAAGAATCAAGGGAAACTGAGTACAGTGGTACCTCGGGTTAAGTACTTAATTTGTTCCGGAGGTCCATTCTTAACCTGAAACTGTTCTTAACCTGAAGCTCCACTTTAGCTAATGGGGCCTCCTGCTGCCGCCGCGCCGCCGGAGCACAATTTCTGTTCTCATCCTGAAGCAAAGTTCTTAACCTGAGGTACTATTTCTGGGTTAGCAGAGTCTGTAACCTGAAGCGTATGTAACCTGAAGCGTATGTAACCCGAGGTACCGCTGTACTTGTTTTTTCTATGTGTTCCACAAACAAAGATCTACTGAATAATTTTTGTCCTGGTTTTGATTTTGATTGCATAAGTGTTGCTTGCCTCTCCCCATCCAATTAACTGCAACTCGTGATGTTAGCTTTTATTTTCAGATTAGTCACAGGTTGCAAGGATCGGTGGGTTACATAAGAGATTAAAGACTTGGCTAAGCACAAGCTATGAACCAACAAGGGACATGCCTTGTGCACCTTCCTTTTGAAGGACGGGATGGGCCAGCACTGGTGTCTCTGTCCTAGGCAACGGAAGCAGGGTGGGTGCTGGCTCAGTATCAGATTTACTTCCACCAGCCTTGCCTGAAGGGGGAGGCTTTTACATAATAGGGGAAAGTGACAGAGGTGGAGAAGCAAGGGGGCCATATCTGGAAGGGAGGTAAAGGGAGGCATTTCTGAGAGCTTACCTGAGTCTCCTTCAGAGGGTGGATCTCCACCCCCTAACCCCCAGGGGCTTTCCTTGGGATCAGACATATCTTGGGGCTTGGAATCCGTAAACCACACCCCACTATAAGAAGACAGTCCCTACCTGCAAGCTAAATGATACATTACCTCTTTGACAAGTTGTAAGGCTCTTTTTCCATACTCTTCCAATCCAATTGCATGCGAATGGACATTGCAATTGTAAGCACGTTGACACAGACAAAATCCTCACTGAAGTGACTATTTAGTAACGTTTAACTCACGTTATTTGTTGCAAAATCTGAGCTGTTCTTGTAATAGCCAACCCCCAATAGCATAATCACTTCTTCCTTTAAATGTTCTTCAGATCAAGCGGTAAGAGATACCAAATCTCTTTCCTACTCATTCTTCCCTAATTCTGTAAAAGAAAGGGTTGTCAAAGCACTCAAGGGGGCCACTAAATTGTGTTTAAGCAGTCAGACCCTGGGAATGGGAAGTGCAACAAGCTGTGTCTTGGCACCACCACATCCTGTGGCTCACCTGGGCACGTGGTCCCTCTGGGTCCCGGCAGGTGGCAAAGATCCATTCTGGCCGGTTGCTTTTCCCAACCAGCTGCCTCACCAGCTCCAAGCCAATACCACGATTGGACCCAGTCACCAGGACACTGCGTGCATTCAGCCCAGCCATCTTTCTTCCCAGCCTGCGCTCAACTGACAATGCCCTCTGTCAGCTCAGCTCCAGCACTAACTCCAGCCCTCAGTTTCTCCAGCAAGGCTGGTATCAGTGTGTGCTCTGCATTTGGCAAAAATCCAGTGTTGTTCAAGTTACTTCATGCAGAGGAGAAAGCTGGGGTTTGCCACTAGCAGGCAGGAAGGGCCAGAAGAGGATAAAGATCTAAGTCTGGCTCTGCTGCCCCTGTGGACCCTGCTACCCAACCTTGCCTAATGGATGGAGCAGCTCTACCACTCAGCTCAGACTGGCAGCAGCCCAGAAACTACATAACAAGAAATAATGAGAAAGAGATTTGTTGGGAGCTCCCTTCATGCACTGGCTTAGCAAGAGGCTTTACAAGTTTGGCTTGTTGCCTATTTAAAGAGAGAAGTTGGGAAAAGGTAGCTATACCAGCAAAGCCATTGTTTTGTACCTTGCTTTCTGGGTGACCTTTGGACAGAATGGAGTTTCTGGCTCTTCCTGTTATGCTCAGCTATAGCTCTTATACTTTGCAGTCCACTTTAACCCTTCCACTTTGAGAAAGACACCTATGATGCAGGGCTGAACAAAAGTACCCTTGGCTATGGCCAAAACATAGCCCTGGGGGCCTCCTCTTGCACCTCACCCCAAATGCTGTTAGGAAACATAGCATACTGAATTACATGGAATAGCAACATAATAAATGTATTGTTTAGTTTAGTATTACTTAATGAGGATAAATGCCAGCTCATTAGATAGGCAAACCTACTTTATTGAAATGCAAAAAGAATAGCTTACAATATTAGGAAATTGCAAATCATAGTAAGTTCCAATCATGTTTTTTACAGTTACTAAAATTTATAAATTATCCAATATTCAAAAAATCATTTATTACTGCAATCATCCATTTCATACTTAAACAGTTAGCCTACTTCAATTATTTCTTCCTTGCATTCATTTTGATGATTTTAATTGCTCACATAGCTTTGTTTACTTGCTGCCTCCCTCTGCCAAATGGTTGGGCCAGCCCCTGAGGGAGGAACATAGGAAGGAAGCTGGGGTATACTGTGTCAGACCATTGGTCCATCATGCTGAGTATTGTCCACACTGACTGGCAGAGGCTCACTGGAGAGCCAGTGTGGTGTAGTGGTTAAGAGCGGTAGTCTCGTAATCTGGGGAACCGGGTTCGCGTCTCCGCTCCTCCACATGCAGCTGCTGGGTGACCTTGGGCCAGTCACACTTCTTTGAAGTCTCTCAGCCCCACTCACCTCACAGAGTGTTTGTTGTGGGGGAGGAAGGGAAAGGAGAATGTTAGCCGCTTTGAGACTCCTCAAGGGGAGTGAAAGGCGGGATATCAAATCCAAACTCTTCTTCTCTGGATTTTCAAACAAGGGGCATTCCTATGATTCTATATTCTTGGAGGAATCAGGGTTGACCATAGAACCTTCCGCATGCAAAGCAGAGGCTCTGCCGCTGAGCTGTTACAGCGCTTCTCCAAATATATGCATTAGATACAGCAAATCTCTAGCTGTGACCCTTCAAATGCTTTGGTGGGGGAAGAGAAAGACTGCCCCATTGACTGGTTTAGCCTCCACATGCCATAGTCCACCAAAATAACCCTTTCCAAACATTTGAGGCTGGGAGAAAGGAGACTATCTACTCAGCCAAACAATGTTATTTGGATCCCAGCAATCTCAGTGAATAGTTGTTATTCTGCTTTTTGCTTGAAGCAGAACAGCAACCACTGGCTGTTGCTAGGTCACCTACATCTGGAAGCATCCATAAGATGTGTGCAGTGGAGGCTAACTAGCACCCTTGATGCCTATATCTTGAAAGTGTGAATAAATGAGTTAATTGATAACTTGCACTGTTAAAAAGAAATACAAGCAAGTGAGACTGCAAAAGCCACTAGGAATTAACTTCATTACACAGAATAGTTCAAAGGAAGGCTAGATGGTGAGAGTTTCAGCTGAAGATGTATTTTTTTAAGAAGTAGAAAAAAGGCGTATCTTCTCAGGTGTTTATGTTGCCTGTGGTAGTGAGGGGTTCCTTCTGCAGTGCAGACAAGCAGATTGTTTGGTGTTTTACCAGGGAAGGACTTTCCCATCCAAGTTCACAAATGTGCCATGGTCTTTCTCAGAGAGAGAGGGAATGGTGTTCAGGATTTCTTGCACACTGCGGTCCACAGTCATTGGGGGCTGCCCCTGGAAAGAGAATAGGGAAAGTGACACAACGACTTGCAGTTAAACAGGAAAAAGAGATTATTTTACAAACAAAATTGGTACAACTGGTTTGTTATAATTCTAATTCTAATTCTAATAATAATAATAATAATAATAATAATAATAATAATAATAAATTTATTATTTATACCCCGCCCATGTGGCTCGGTTTCCCCAGCCACTCTAGGCAGCTTCCAGCAAAACATTAAAATTCATCCAATATTAAAAGCTTCCCTAAACAGGGCTGCCTTCAGATGTCTTCTAAAAATCAGGTAGTTGTTTATTTCTTTGACATCTGATGGGAGGGCATTCCATAGGATGGGTGCCACTACTGAGACTTGGTACCAAGTTTACCAAGAAACAGTAAACTTATATATATTAAATTCAGTGGATGTTAAAAAGGTAAAGGTAAAGGTACCCCTGCCCGTACGGGCCAGTCTTGACAGACTCTAGGGTTGTGTGCTCATCTCACTCTATAGGCCGGGAGCCAGCGCTGTCCGCAGACACTTCCGGGTCACGTGGCCAGCGTGACAAGCTGCATCTGGTGAGCCAGCGCAGCACACGGAACGCCGTTTACCTTCCCGCTAGTAAGCGGTCCCTATTTATCTACTTGCACCCAGGGGTGCTTTCGAACTGCTAGGTTGGCAGGCGCTGGGACTGAACGACGGGAGCACACCCCGCCGCGGGGATTCGAACCGCCGACCATGCGATCGGCAAGTCCTAGGCGCTGAGGCTTTAACCCACAGCACCACCTTCTAATCAAGATGGTGTATCTACAGTCCCCCCCCCCTTCGATTTCTTAAACTATTTACTGACGTGTTAAAGCTTAAGTCTTAAAGCTTAGGTTCTGAAACAAGGTGGTACTTTCTGTCATTTTCCCAGCCTCCTATAAATCTCACTCCTGAGGCTCCTCTATTAGTATACCAGACCAGAGGATTACCACTACACCCCTCCCAGCTGGTTTTGGGATTACTCTTCTCTCACCAGAAGATCTGTTCCCTTCTTACTGAATTGAGACCCAAGCAGAGTGTTCCTTCACAACTCCACTTCTCCTGTCTCAAATTCAGCTACCCAGTTCTCACTTGTCTGCAGTGCTTTTCTTCTAGAAAAAAAAGGTTGCAGGTAAACAACATGAAGTTGTTACAGTAAATGCCACATTTTTAACCTGTGCTTTTCTTCTATAAAAAGTTGTGGGTACTGCGTACCCTTGAGTACCACCAGTAGAAAAGCAGGAATTGTCTGTGTACTCTCAAAAGATACTAATCACTATCTTTCGATCCAAGCTGAGAAACTTATTTCTCTGGTTGTAGATCTTTTCCTCAGGATGGATGTTACACACAAAGCTCAGAGACTATCCTCTTATCCAGCTGAACACCAGAAACCCCCGTCTCTACTCCTTTCCTTTTTCTCTCACAAAGTGCTGTCTCCAACCCCCTCTGGCTAGCTGTATTCTCAGACAATCAGAGTGATGCTCCAGCCCACACTCTGTGAGCCACACCACTCTGGTGGAATTCCACTGCCCCACCACCAGACCTCTGGTCTACCTAAGCTTTCCGTCATAACAGCCTTTGAGAGGAAAACAGAGAAATATTCTTGATAGCTCTCCTACATATGCATTGATAAGGCTGGTCTGATAGACATTACATACGTCCAAAACGTTTCTCACAAAGTCTGCCCCCAAAGGATCTAGGGCTAACCTATATTGGACCTCAAAATTTGATGTTCAATTACGGGTGCTGTTGTTTTTCCAGGGGAATCAAATTCATGGGAGATAAGTCTATGAGTGTCATTGCAGCTTTGGAAAGACAATAGATGAGTGACTTGTACTGTGCAAAATAAATGAATGTATTGCGCAGTGAGAAAAAATAATGACAAACATGGATAAGTCAAGAGAGAGCACACATCCTCATATTGATTAGTACCTGGTTAAGGGGAACCAGAGACTAAGGTTATATTGATAGTTCCCGCAACTAAAGGGTGGAGGAAGTGGGGATGTTGGAAATTTCTGCTGTGAGCAAATATAGAATTTACTCAGGTCTCCAGGAACAGAATTTATTGAAGAAAAGCAATCTGCATGTGATTACAGTTTGTTTGTTTGTTTGTTTGTTTGTTTGTTTGTTTTTAAGCACACTTTGCTTTTCCTAAGGATGATATAATGAAGCTTAAAAGAGGTTTAGAACACTATAGGGAAACTGTAAAGTGACGAGCCTTTAGCTGCTTCATTTCCTTGGAAAGAGGGAAGTGAATAATACAAGGTATCTGAATGGCTTGAGAGAGGGGCTGCCATTGTGTGAGATTCTTAATAATGGAAAGCCTTATAGTGCTGAGTTGGTTAGGAAAGTAAAAGGAGTGAATGGATTTTTAAATTAAAACACCCACCCACAGTAAGGAAGCAAATTCCAGAAGCACAAAAAAACCTTTTAAAGGCAGCACAGACCTTATTGTTTTGCAATTGTCTATATGTGTCAGGTCACATGCTGATAGTTTCTAGGAGCCACAGGTGAGAGTTTAGTGCAGGGTGGGGAGCAAAGGTGGACAGACTAGTCCAGAAGGAGTATGACATGTCCCCCACCAGAGGTACTACTCATAACATCCCATACATGAATCACGTACCAATTTATTTCCCATGTCTGTCTGTAACCACCCAGGATGCAATGTAATGCACAGGATGTTGTCTTTGGCATATCCCAGGGACTGGCACCGGGTGAGCATGTTCAGAGCAGCCTAGGAGAGAGACATACCAGAAGCAGGTAGAAATTCAATTCTGTTTATATTTTGATGAGAAGCTACTCAAACCAATACATAAACTGAAATACAACAATCTCTGTCGAAATTTACACTTCTCTAAATTTTGCGGCTCTGTTCTTGAACCAATGTGCACAAAAAGCATATAGCATACATAGAAAAGTGCACATAAAATTCTTATATTTGTAAAAATAACATACAAACGTATATAGTTGAAAACTGCATCAAAAATGTGTCTATTAAGAGAAATTTGGAGTGGTATTTTCAAGAGGATTTTTAATATGAAAAATCACATTACAGCTGAAAGGAAGATGATTGAATTTAAGGCTGGGAAAATGAGAAGCTGCGAGAAACCAGAAATTAGTGACATATGTCCATTCCTAATTATGTATACTTTATATATATATACATATATATATATATATATATATATATATATATATTATCTATACTCTTTTTCAAATACAACTATTTAATTATGTCAGTTTGTTTTAAAAGTATGCTATCAGTATCTTAAATAAATGTTATATATTTATATTAAAATCTATTATTTTATGTAATGTGCTTAGAGATTTTTTATATATATATCAATCTATATTCTGTTAAATTAAATAAACAGGCCAGCATGCACTAACTCTAAACAAATGTAAGTGTCTGAATGTTACTAACAAAAATGGATACAGTCAAGCTAGGATGGATTTTCTAAGAACCTTTTCAGCACCCTAAGGTGAAATTAACTGAGAGTTACTTTCAAACTTTGGATTGCAGAGCCAACCACTGTTCCCTCCATACCTTGCTACAACGGTAACCAACGATTTGCCCTTCATTCCATACAAGGACATTTTTAATGGAACCGGCTTCACTGGATACATTGATAATAGCAGCTTTGCTGCAGCTCATTCCTTTCTGGGTGCTTTCCTGAGATGCCTTCTTCAGCAAGGGCAGGAATGCCTGGAGAAGGGAAGGGTAGAATGAATGTTGATTATTATTAATTTATGAATCACCTTTTCCATTCATCTAAAGGCAATTGACAAACATACCAGAAAAACAGATAAAAATGGTTTTCAAACAGTCCCCCCTCCAACTAGCAAAAGACAGGTTTAAAACTAATAAACTTCTGTTGTGATATTCAATTATTGACTCATGCCTGCATGCATGAAAGGGTTATCCTTAGCCCTGAGCACAAGTTGCCAGTGGGTGTGGCTTAACAGGCCTCCCTTGCTTCCCTCCCTTTCTCTCTCTCCTGCTTCCTGGAACAAAGAGGCATGTGGCTATGGCTCCCAGGTGCAAGAAAAATAAAGTGGATTCAATTAGCCCTCATCCAGCTTATCACTGCATCCAGACCCCGGTCTAGGACCTGATCCACCATTCCTGATTCTGAAGTTACAGACAAATAGAGCTGGACCTTGTGCGAGATCTCCATATGGTCACACCCAAAGGTTTCATATGGATGTTAAATAACTCTGGAGACATGTAGTGTCCTGCAGCACTCCATAGCTCAAGAATAATCAGATAAGACTGCAACTACTGCAGAATAGTGCTGCTGGTACCAATCTCTCATAGACCGTCTATGGTCATGAGAGATCAAGCAGGAGCAGCAAGGTTGCACTCTCTCTGACCCTCTACTGATAACCAAGGCTGATTCAGTCACAAATCAAGTTCTGAACCTGGATTGGAGTAGGTCTAGATAATTATATCAGTAAGAAGGTCAGTGTATCTCCTCTCCAGTTCAATGTTCTCACTGTGAGGACAAACATAAGCTCAGGAGTTACTTGCAGTGGCATGCCAAAGTTCTCTTGCAGCTCACCCAGGCAGAAGCTGTTCATCAGGCGCAACCTTCTCTCATCACTTTACTTCCATAACCTCAAATAGCACATCTGTTAAATTTTGGTGTGTCATGCAGCTATAAAAAGTTCCTGCTGTTCATATGTTCTCAAAAGGCACACCGACCCATCACCCCAACAACCAGAAAGCAACGGCATCATGACCTTCCAAAGTCAAGGGCTCTGCAACATGCCAAAAAGTTTATGTAACAAAGAGACAAAGAGTCTTACCTGAGTCACCAACATGCTACCAATCACATTGGTTTTGTACACCTCAGCCATACTGTCTAGTGTCTCTGTTTCCAGAGTGCTTAGCTTTAAAATCCCAGCATTGTTTATCAGAAGATTGAGCCCAGCTCCCTTCAACCACTCTGTGACTCGGGTTGCAGCAGCCTTGACACTAGATGGCTCGGAAGTATCTAAAGTAGCAAAAATATTTTAAAGGAAATGAAAGTGAATGAAGATCTAACCCTGCAGACCTCACCAGCACTGCTATTGCTCTGTACCTGCAGTCTTCTTGCTCTGGAAATCCAGAGGACTATGGATCAACTTACTTGGCACATTTTTATGCATACATGCCATATATATTATGTATAGCGGATGAAATGCACACAATGGACAATCACATGTTTGCCAGAACTGTACAGGTATCCCACAGAGAAGGCAGCAAGGTATCATGAGCTCTGCAGCACCTTGGGTTTGAGCTTGGGACAGCAAGCCCTGACACAAGGGGAAGAAGAAAAATTGGAGGGGCTGAATTGTGGGATCCTGGGTTAGAAGAGGGGAGACTTCCCTTGGCTCTCCCTTGCTTCCCAGTTGAGGCTGGGGAGGGTTGTGAGCCACCAAAGACAGAGGAAGCAACAGTTGAACTGGAGCATGCAGTCTTGTTGCCTAGAACCAGGTGCCACCTTTGTAGACAGAAGCATACTCACCCAGCCCAATGAAACACCTGGTTGCAAACCCAACATTCTATCAAGGCAAGCAAATCTCATGAGTAAATGCACCACACTTAGTCTTTAAAAGCTTGGTAGGTGGGGTATGGAAACTTGTTGAGACATCTTCATCACTTCTGTCCAATTCTGAATTTATTTTGTTGTTCCTGGACTTCTGAATCATGACTCCTGAGTAATTTTTCTGCTGCCGAGCCTGCACCATTATTTGTCTGAATAAAGGTATTTCTTACTTTTAAGTAACAACTTCTGTCTACATATGTTGGACAGAAATAGTACCACAGATAGCTCTAGGTGACCTACTTGCTCAGATGAAGGTTAGGACCAGACTGAAACCTTTTAAATCTTAACCTCCAGACTACCTTTTCTAGCCTCCACCCCATTGTGAACAACTTCAGAGCCTTAAAGGGCTATCCTTCTGACCTGAAGATGGACACTTCTCTTGTGTTCCATAGCCTCCTACTGCACTGCTGGACCAGCAAAGTGTGGTGGGAGGCATTTGGCTCCTTAGGCTCAGGGAAAGATACTCATAAGTGCCCTGGCTTTAGGCACAATGCTCCCCTGGTCCCCAACAAGCCCCTCAGAGACTTGAACTTTGTCCAGTTCCTTAGCTGGTATCTTTGCAGCCTCCCAACCTGTGTCTGGCTTACTACTAGATTCAGGGGTCATGGCATTAGCAGTGCTTTTATAGGCATTGCTATATTTGTGAAAGTGAAAAAGGTCTCTTTTCCATTGTTATTCACTTTTAACTGACACACAACATTCCACAAGTACAGTCCTCACTGAGTGATTGGGCTTTTCCCTTTTTTATATAATTAAAAATATATTTGTTGTTCTGAGAAACTCTCAGTGTTGGATTGAGAATGCTCAAGGCCAGGCTTTGACTACACAGTTGCCAGTACACACTGCCTCTGTTTGTTCTATTACATTGCCTATTTACTCACTATGCATGCCAATTGCTGCAACATACTGAATTTATATCAAATAAAGGAACATACTCTCTCTTTTTTTATCTACCTGGCAGAATATTAGCTTTTCTGCTTTGGTCCTGGATCCAACACTTTTTTCAAGTTCTTATATTCTAAAGTAGTTTTGAGAAGGCATTTACTGTGGCATTAGAACTCTCATACATGCATTTTTTTCTGCAGCTTCTACATGACATTGCTGGCATCAGAATGCCAGTCTGCATCTCCCCCCTCCCCCTGCTACTACCTGATTTAGTCTAGATTTTCCCCTTTCTGTGGAAAATCCAAGTGGTTAAAGCAAACAAACCCAACCAACCATACTTATTTTAGCCAACAACCTGTTTGTGACATCTAAAGGACTGATTTGAAGTATTGAGCCCCCATCTGGAAGCTCCCTGAGTGAGCACTGGAGAAACAATGCACATGTAACCTGCAAAATACCTTGAATGAGATGGCCTTGAATTCTAGCTATTGTAGACAGTAATTTAGGATGAGGGAATTTAAGGTGGGGTAGGTGGAGAGAGCAGGCACTTACCCAGTGCAAGAATCTCTACTCCCTGGTGCTTAGCAGCCAAATTCTTCAATTCCTGAAATATTAAAAAAAAGGAGAGAGAAAATAGAACTTCATGTCCTTCATACGGGATTATTTGAGACAGGATAGGAAGAGGAGGGTGCTTTCCCACTAGGCATTCATGTTGTTACCGTGTTTCTTCCTTCTGTGTGACAGCAAAGAACAGATATTTGGGACTCAAACCCAAAGTCACGATAAATCACAGGAGCAACTGGACCAGTAAGAGTAATCAAATAAATGGTTGATTGTCATATCAGATTTATTTATTTGTCCCCAGTCATTAGATCATTAGAAAACAAAGATTAACAGTAAGGCAAGGTAGCAGAAATAGAAATAGTGAACTTGGAAGCAATTCAACTACAAAATAAACGCACTTAGAATGCTGAATTTCCTGGACAAATCACAACATACCCCTATAAAAAGGTTTCTCCTCTTTTCAAACAGTGGAAGGAAATATAAAAATGAATGAAATAGTATGAATTTATGCAGATCTGAACAGAATTATGTATAACCAGAATGAAAAAAGCCTAAAACTAACTTAGAATTCTGAATCTCCTTCACACAACTTTTATTAAGAAATAATTTTCTTCTGTCATCAATTATTGCAGTTAGAAAATACAATTTTCACAGTTGCATGTTGATCCTCGGATAAAGGACAGTACAAAAATTTCATGTTTGGTAACGGTTACCAACTGTCGGTGAAAGAGTATGCCTTTGTGGATGAAGTCAAACCCTTGGAGAGTTACAGCGCCTGCTGTGGCTGTAGAGACCAATATGGGAGAGACATGTTTTGTTGCAGCTGTGGCAAATGAAGGCATCCTGTTTTGCTGATGCTGATATATGGATCATTTACCTTATTTTTTGCTCCATAAGACACATTTTTTTCTTCCTAAAAAGTAAGGGGAAATGTCTGTGTGCCTTATGGAGTGAATGTGTGGTCCCTGGAGGCAAATTGCCCAGGGGCAAAAAGCAGATCATGCTTTTCTCTTTTTTTGAAAGGGGAAGTGGATGTTGAAACAAAGCCGCTGAACATTTGCCGATCAGGGAGAGAGATAAGGGATGCTAGAGATAAAGGAGGCTGTCTGGGAAGGGGGAGGTAAAGACAGCAAACTTGCAAAGGGGGGAAACAGGAAGAGTAAAGCAATAAGGAGAGAAATTAGAAGAAAAGGAGGAGCAAAAAACTGCTCCAGCTAAGGAAAAGACGCTAAGGCAAACAAGAGGGAAGGGAGTGTTGAAAGGAAACAGTTGATCAGTGGGATCGGAAGAGAGATAAGAGACGCTAGCAGAGGCTGCCTGGGAGGGGGGAGGTAAAAGCCCATGGACCTCAGGATTTTTACATTGGGTCACCCCAAATTTGCCATCAGATCACATAGCATGTCCATGGCTACAGCCTGCACCAAAAAAATCACGCACCCGCTGTTGCATGGGGCCACAATGGAGCAAAAACGTGGTTACAAAGCATGGATCCTCAGGATTTTTGCATTGGGTCACCCCAAATTCACCATCAGATCACATGTCTGTGGCCACAGCATGAACTACAAAAATCATACATCCACTGTTTTGTTCAGAAGATTTTTTCTTATTTTCCTCCTCTAAAAACTTGGTGCGTCTTATGGTCAGGTGCGTCTTATGGAGCGGAAAAATACGGTAATGATCTTAAGTTTTTCTTGTCACAAACAGCATGCACTCAGTCATTTGACAGGGCAGCACTATTGTCTTTCCCCATTTTATTGGTCAACTTTCTTGTTTTCCTTATGCTACTTATATACAAACTTATATTTAAAAAATTGTTTAGCAATCTCCAGACTCAAACTTTTTGCATGCAGTTCTGAGAAACCAGATTTCACCACTAGAGATAAAACAAGCCTCCCCCAAGAGAACCACAAGTCTTAACCCAATATAATTTGTGGCTTCTACCCTCTAGCAGTTAGGCATAGAGGAAGGACAGAGCACTCACTTGCCTGCTTGCAATTCCTTCTTGCCTTTGGCTACCAAGCATGTCTTTATATATGACTGAGTAACCCTGATGAAAAACAGTGTTATTCTCTAATACATGAACAGAGAAAGAGCTTCCATGTAAGATGGTCCAAGTATGATTTTCAGAAAAGATCACAAGGAACACTTGCTTCTGGTTTCATGCAGTTTTGTTTCTCCACCAAAAAATCAATTCCAAGCCACTTCTTTCTATAAATTAAAAGAACAAGCTATTCCAGCCAAAAGATTAAAAATAAACTTGTTTGCTTTGAGCCATGCAACAGGAGAGTACAAAACTACATATTTGCAATCGTTTCTCAGTTCTGCATTTCTATGTTGCAATGCTACACTGCTGTTTACAGCAAAAGAGGGGTTTGTGGCTTCTTGTGAAGTCCCTAGGAAGGACTGCCTAGCAAGGAGCTGGAGAAAGAGGGCTTCTTGCTTAGCTGGGGAGAGGAACTCCCCAGATGAAAAACAGAGTGTTATACTTTAATATATGGACTCACAAATCAGTTTCCTGGCACTCTTGTTTCAATACAAATTATTATGTTTAGCAATATTCTAATCCTAAACACTTTGACCCAGAAAAAATAATCACTCTGCTCAATGTAATTGACTCCTTAGTAATCTTCATCCCATGGTATGTATTTCAGGAGCTTTGGATCTGAGTTATTCTTGTTATCTCCAACACTCATCAGGATATTTACTTCTCTGTTTAAATGCTCTTCAAGTGGGAGTAATTAACTTCTTTCCAGCTTTACATTCCTAGCTCTGCAAGGAAAAATTTCAGCAAAGGCACCCCGAAAGGGGTAAACAATCTGTGCTTGAGCCAACATGCAAACTGTCTCCAAGCCACTTAACTTACCCCAGCAATGTGGAACTTAAAGAGCCTTGTAAGGCACCTCTACTGACCAAGGCACAATCTCCTTGGCATCAAAGGGAAACCCACCCTAACTTCCACCCTGGAGCTCACCTGGGCACGTGGTCCCTCTGGATCCCGGCAGGTGGCAAAGATCCATTCTGGCCTGTTACTTTTCCCAACCAGCTGTTTGACCAGCTCCAAGCCAATACCCCGATTGGACCCAGTCACCAGGACACTGCGTGCATTCAGCACAGCCATCTCTCTTCCTAGCCTGTGCCAAACTGACTAAGGTCTTCGCCAACCCAACCCGAATGGTAAATCTAGCCCTCAGCTTCTCCAACCAGGATTATATAACTGCTGACGAGACACTGAGGGACAGGAATGCCTTTGTGTAAAAGAACTGAAGGAGAGCAAGATCAGATAAGGGGCAGGAGAGACCCTGGTCTTGGTGGGGTATCTATGATGGAGTCCTCTCAGTCTGAGGCTTGCAACGCTGCATTCTCAGGCGCGAGGGGTACTGGGTCCACAAGTAAGTTTGACCCACCCTCTATGCAAGAATGGCTTTTGAGACTATGGGACTCGTTTACTTGGTTAACATGATTAGAATAAGGGAAGGGTGATGAAATGATAACAGGCTTTTGGGGAAATTGAGCCCTGCTTGCTTATCACTTATTCAAATGGTAGGGTAGTACAAGTTTATGCAACATATAAGGCAGTGATCTCCCAACTTTCCCACTGCACTGGCCTCTTGAAAATTGCTGGGGGTCTTGGAGGACCACTTAATGATTATTCTGCCTGTTGTAGCAATTGTAATGCCCTGTGTTAGCAGCTGTATGGTTTTTAACTGTGCTCATACAGACACACCACAGGCCACCTGAATGAAGGTAATGGAGCACTCCTGGTCTGTGGACCACACTTTGGGAAGGAGAGGTGAAAAGAGCAGTGGTGGCTGATGTAGGTGTCTTTCCCCACTTGATAAAGGGCATGCCTACAGCATTGGCACTTTCTCAAAATCCCTTATGTGCCCACTGCTGAAGGAAGGAATGAATTCCTTTGGTGTTGGCTTCCTGGATGCCTTTGGACAGAGCAGAGGTTAGTGTCTCCTGTTGTGCCCAGCTGCAGCTTTTTATGGTTGGCATAGTAGTTCCACTACATTTTGAGATAGACATCCAAAATGCTTTAAAATATACACTATGAGTATATGAATCATGGCTACAGCTGCCAGCTGAGTGTGGTGTGTGAAATGGCACCTAGACACCACTTCTGGAAGAGCAAGAGCATTTCAAAGCCAGCACCTGACAGGTGCAAAGAAGCTGGAGAGATCAGGACTGAAGCTGGTTCGCAATTTTGAGCAAAGTTGTCAAGGTTTAATGTAAAGGATTATGGGCTGGTATCTCAATGCAAAAATGATATACGATCACATTGCATTGTATAAACTTCCTTTTGTTAGGGAGGAGATTGTTGGCTCATTGTTCAAAAGCAGTCACTGTTGGCTCATTGGAAGAGAAAATTGAAGCTGGCATCTTTCCCACTCCACCTTCGCTGGGATGTTGTAAGTTCGATCTGCGTGAGAAAGTAACAACTTGTTCATGGGTAAGTACTTTTTTTTAAAATGCAGTGAGACTCCAGTGATCTCTCTTCCAAAGAAAACCAAACCCATTGTCCCTCTCAATATTATGATGGGTTGTATCATAGGGCTTTTTTGGGGGGGGGTAAAAGTATTGTAATTTGAGTCCCCTGCCACACACATATGCCACAATCCCATCCTATGCAAACCATCTCCTGAGTCATGAAAGAAAAGTTTCTATTTTAATTCTGAAATTTTATTTTCTACATTTCTGAAATTATACGATGACCCATGCTGGGGGGTTTCTCATGTTATGAGGCAATGGGCAAATACAAAGGCTACTGACTCTTCTATAATATTTTGGTTGGTTCCAGTTTAAAGGCATTGTCCTTTCAATGTTGTTATTGTTGTTCAACATGGCTACAAACATTTTTTTCAATAGACCAATTAACAGGTTCATTTTCTGGCCTTTTTCATTGAAAATCATGAATATTATTATTAGTACCCATGCTTCTCCATAAGGTCTCAGGGCAGATTACGCCATTAAAACAACATTAAAAACAATTAAGAACAACCCACAACCGTAAAAGTAAGGTGGGTCCCAAAAACATACACCTCAGGGGTCAAAAGCCAGGGTAAAGAGGTGCATCTTTAACATTCTCCTAAAGCTGTAAGTCAGAAAAGGCAGGTTCAATTGCTAGATGTCTTAACCATTCTTGTTCTGCAGAAGAATGACAGCAGTTTTTCAGGAGTGCTATCTTGCTGAAACATCTTTCAGCTTCTACCACAATCACTAGCAGGATGCAAACAGATCCCTAGCAATATGCACAATTCCCATAAAATTAGTGGCAGGGTTGCTGTTTTTTGTTTTTTGTAAATGTGGTGCACAACCTTTGTATGTGCTATGAATGTGCTATGCCCAGCACATACAAAGGTTGTGCACCACCACCTCAGTCTCTGCCGAGCAGTAGCAAGTATCCAGGGGGTTCCAGGGTTAAGTTGTGGGTGAACATATCAGATGACACAGCAATTCTTCAAACAGCTCGTGTTTATTCACAGGCCAGAACAGAACTGAACTGAAGGGTTCAGCCAGCCTGCTTATATAGAGCTCCACTAGAACGCAACAGTAACCATATTCTGTAACTATCCAATCACTGAACGTCACTTTCGACCCCTTATTTGCATATGTGGACCTGAACTATCTACATTATCCCCCTGCTGGCCCAGGGTGAGAACTGCAGTATATAACACAGGCATTTACCCAGGGTTGTGGCACAGATTGTTGTGTATTTAAGAAATATGGTTTATTTTACTCATATTTGCACTGGAAGCTTTCAGTGGAGGGAGTGCAGAGGTTACAGCATTTGCATCTCAAGAGGGACTTGTTCTTCATGCCTCTGTCCCAGACTGCCTTCAGCCAGCCTGCCAATATTCTGCCCCTCGGCCCACACTTGGAGTGCTACCTATCTCCTCCTCCTCGTTCCCAGAACTCCTTGTTCTAAGCTTCTGTGTAAAATGACACTTTCCCCCCATTGGCACAGCTTGCCTTCTGACGTTTTTTCAATCACAAACCTTCCTCTGTCTACAGGAACCATGACAACTCTGTTTTGCCTAGACCCAAAGATTGCATATTTTATGTGTTGATGACATTGTTTCATATTAGCTTGCAGTCAGCTACTCTGGGCAGGCTAGTTTGCATAGGCTAAACCCAGGAATTTCCATGTTTGGCACAGTTCAGGAGAACTGCTGCAACCTGTATTTTCCCATCCATGTCCCAAATATTATCTAAATGCTACCACATTGCTAATTTCTAACTCTAGATCTGTAACAATCCTTCCCCCCCAAAGTAGACTTGAAGGTATGCTTTTGTATGTCATCATAGGGTGGGAGCCACCAGAGTTCCTACTTGTCCCCTATACACCCCTTGTGATTATTTGTGCAAAATCTGGCAATACAGGTGGCTAATTATATATAGCCCCTAAAATCACAATAAATCCTTAAAATTTCCACAGTATATCTGGTTTTCAATTATTCTGCCTGAGCACAAGGCATGTTAACTCTCTGACCTATCTTCACAACCACAGAATGTTCTCTATGGCACGCTTTGCACCTGTTCTGACCACATCAGTTATCTCCTTTGCATGTTTCGAACCACAGAATGTGCTCTTATCTTCTCTGTCACAGGAAACTAAAATTTAGAATTTTAAACAACACATGCTCTTAGTATGCTTCTGTTTAAGGCAGGCTTCCTCAACCTCGGCCCTCCAGATATTTTGAGACTACAATGCCCATCATCCCTGACCACTAGTCCTGCTAGCTAGGGATCATGGGAATTGTAGGCCAAAAACATCTGGAGGGCCAAGGTTGAGGAAGCCTGGTTTAAGGTATATAACTAATGGGCAATTTCCACTCAGGTCAAGCATCCTGAACTAAGGTGTGTAATACCTAAAACAGCCCCTAAACCCCTGTAAGAATCACATATGAGTTATTATGCCTACATCTAAGAAGCTTTCATATAGGTATATATATTGTTCTAGATCTGTGGGTGCTAAATGCTTGGGTTTAATAATTTTTTAGGATTTTATTCGAACTGGTATGTTAGGACCGGTAATAGTCAGACTCATGTGTATTTAAGATGTGGATTAGCCACTGTTAATCTCCCTGGAATTAGCATATGTGAAGAGATAATTAATCTAGACATACTTCCTGGGTTGTGTATTAGAACTTGTAACCTTAGCCAAATCAACAAGTTTTAATGAATTCAGACAGAATTCTTGGTGAGGTGACTGGGGATGAATCTCATTTGCAAATGTGTGGATTTCCTCCCTCTCTCAAGGGCTAAGTGTGAATAAGTGTAAAAAGCTGGTCCTTTTTGAGGAAATGAGCTTTAGCACATTGTGCCTTATTCTCGAAGGAAACACTAACCCTGGCAAGTCGCCAATGGACATAATTAAGCGGTGATTGATGATAGCCAGGCATAAATCTTGGCTATCAAATTCACACTAGAGGTAAGAGTGAACAGGAGATTAGCCTCTGATGCTCTGAAAAAGCCATTTTCTAAGTCAGGAGACTGAAAAGCTGTCAGCTCCTGGGAATCTGGACAGGGCTGAGTGACTTAGACCAGAGGAATCAAAGCCTTGTAAGAACACTGATGGGCTTTGGGTACACAAAAGCTTCCCTTTCTCTAATTATCTTTGAAATGGTTATAATTTGCAACAGAGAGAGGTTTCTCTGTCTGCCAGTTGAAAAAGGAGTGTTATACTCTTACATTTTGGAAAGATATTGGGCATAAGTGTTTAGCACTTTTGACTTACATTGCTCACTTATTTATGCCAAAGTACTCATAGATTAAATTACTTTTGAAGTGGAAAAGGAGTTTGGGAACTGGTTTTTTAGACTGGCAAGGGACCCAGGTTAATCTGCCTCCATCTTTTGTTCCTTTTTAATGAGATATAAAAGTTCAGTTCTTGCCTTTGAGATTGGTTACCCAAGCACCCACTTGGAGATTTAGTGTACCAGCTATAAGATGCATGCAGTGTTGGAAGTGTTCCACCAACCATGTGAGCACTTGACTGTTTACCAGGTGGATTACTCTGAACAGTTTGGTCCAGGGTGTTATCAATGCTTTACTTCAGGAATAGGCAGTTGTTGCCCCAAGGAATGAGATAAGCGTAATACTCCCTCCTGATGTAATGATCTGGTGGTTCAACTCCCCATCTTTGGGGGAATGAATCCATGCATTTGGAAGAAGCATCAGATTGGAGAGGTACTTTTCAGGGCCAGCCTTCAATGTCCCTGCTCAACTGTAAGCAACAACAGAAGAGGAGCCCATTTTGTCAGCATCTCTCTAGCCAAAAAGTTTGCGTTGCCCCCATCTGACTTCAAACCAGAAGGCCCAACAGAACCACTATCCCTCTTCACCATCAAGAGTCTATGGTTTGTCACCCTTTAAGTGAAGAGGTTTCTCTCATTAAAGGCACAGTTGGCCACCCAGGTGGAGCTGCAACTCTGTTTAACGCTCATTCTGGGGTTACCTATTTCTGGAGCAACATTTTAGCCTCCAGCTTAATGCTATCTGTGTCCTGAACTCTTGCCTTGCCTCTCTTCAATTTACCTTGTATGCATTACCAGAACCCTCCCACTTACCCGTCAACATGACATGCAGGGAGTGAGGGAACACAGGATCCGGCCCTGCTGGCCAGATCCTGCTCCCTGCTCCTGCTTTAACAAATCCACTCCCCGTCACTCAAGCATACAAAATACATAAGAGACATTGCCGTGCAGTGGACATAATCCATCCTGGTGCAGAATGGGCCTGCCCCCATTACATTTTCTGACAGTCCCTTCAGCTCCTCTCTTGAGAAGGCTACACAGGACTCTGATTTGGCCAAATAGGGCTTGTACACACTCACTTCTGTTTTCCTGCATTATTTCAGCACTGGACAGAGAGTTGAACTTGGATCAAGGAATCCTAGGATTAAATGCCCACTGAGCCTTTAAGACTAGACTCTCTTGGCATTGACTAGTTCCCAGGATTATCATGTGGATCAAAGCATGTTGTCTTGGAAGAAGAGCAGGATGCCTGCAACAGATGTAACACAAAGCCTACAGCCCAGAAAACAGCCCCAAATGGTCCTTTAGCATGTGATGCAGAAGTAGGGACCATTCTGTAGCATGAAAAGTATGAGGAGGCAAAACTATTACACCCAGGGGAGCTGTTAAATATCTATAAGAAGAACAGCCTTCGCCAAGCTGATGCCCTGCAGGTGCATGACTGTGCTGATTGGGGCTGCTGTGAGCTGGACTCCAAACCACCTGGAAGGCACCAACTTGAAGAAGACCATACAGTACTAGAAAAACCAAATGTCCTCCAAGAGGCTAATGATTTAAAATGTATACCCCAGCAAATGCAGGTTGTGAAACAGCAAGGTGTACACTGCAAGGTGCCTTAGTGGTTTGTGTGCATTATGTGTACATGCACCAGAGATGTGATGCATTGACTCCCCACTCCAGTAATAAACAAACAAACAAACAAACAAACAAAAACAAACGAAACACAAAATAAGACATAAAACCAAACGCTAACTGCAGTCTTGGATAATGAAAAGAGACTATGGATGCAGTTTTATAACCACTTGCTGAGGCATAACTTAAGCATCATTGAACTCAGTAAGACTTGCTTCTCAGCAGACATGCGCAAGATTCTGCTGCTAATCTACTTTCTACTTCCATCATAATTACAGGTATAAAATGTCAATGTTTGCCTTTAAGATTGGTGGTTTGAACGGTGTTGCTATGGCCACCAGTGAAGTGGCAAATATTTAATCATGTGTGTATAGTAGGGTTTTACAGGACTGGTGAAAGATGGTTGGATTTAGGCTTCTTTGAGAAACGTGTCACACAGGCTACCCCACTTTCTTAGATTTAGAATCAATGGGGACAATTGCCCAGACTTCACTCTTCACAGCCTAACAGAACAAGAGAGAGAGAGAGAGAAAAGAAAAGAAAAGAAAAGAAAAGAAAAGAAAAGAAAAGAAAAGAAAAAAGTTGATTTGTTTTAGGATATGCAAGGTACTATTTAAATTCTAAAGAAATTAGCCTAGAGACATATTTTAAAGAAAGGACAGATAGAGTCTGATTGTTTCATTGAAAGATTTGACAGTGACCTAGCAATGGCACTAAAAATACAAAAAACTGTCAAAAGATAGCCAAGAGCTCCTCTCTAAGTTCACTTTGCAGCTATTTCTAATAAAAAAGATCTCAAAATAGAAATTAAATATGACTTATCTTTGGAAGAAAAAGTGACAGAACTGACAGGAAAGATAAAAGAACTAAAACAGCTTCTGAAGCATTTAATATGTTCATGAAGTCCAAAAAAGCCTTTTCTTAAATGGAAGAGGCTATATATTAAATAGATGCCCAGCTTGCGTAACTGGAAAACAGATCTGAGTTCAAATTTGAAGGCCAGATGGGATGAAGAAGGTCTGAAGAAACAAAATATGATGGGCTTTCCAGCAGATTGGTTCTCTAAACAATTCCCTCAAATTCGTCTCACTGTAGATCAAATTGAACATACCCATTGAGCCCTAGCCCCAAAGCCTAAAGAAGGATTTCCCGCATAGGACATAATCATTCATTCACAAACAGTGCTATAAAGGATCATCTTGAAGCTGCCTAGGCAAATTGACCAGATAAAGCTGAAGGGTAGATTGAACTTTATCAAAACTTGAAACCTATGACTGCAAAAAAGACATCCACTGTATTTCTGCACAGCTAAACTTAGTGAGGCTAACATCAGATACAAACGTGGATTTCCTTTTATGCTGTGGTCTTCCATGACACATGCTGCTGAGAACAAGATGAGGCTGCAGATATTTTTGACTGGAGACTTAACACTCCAAAAGACAAGGAAAGAAAAAGAAATGTAAAATGAAAACTGAAAATTGCAATTCCCTTGTTAGAATCAGATGTTAAAATATACTTTGTTATTTTGGACTAATACTTGTATTCCCTGCTGAGCTTTTGTCTGCAAAATGGCAGTTTTATTTATTGTAATATATATGTTTACTGCTTGTAGGGTGAGTGGGAGGTTGCCTCTGGTCTCTAGTTCAGAAGGTTTCTCTGTTCATTTCTTTTTATTCCTGTTAACAGCATCTCTCTCTACTACATTTAGGGAACATTCACCAATTCATCTTAAAAAAGGTTTTGCCTCCAGGTTGTGCTGTTGTAAAATGGTGATCTCTTAAACAGTGAGGTCTGGAGATGGCGAGGAGCAAAGGAGCATGGGGGAGGTTTGGATATGATTATGAAGTGTCCATTTGTTCAGGGTGCATGGTATCAAAATGAGTTATGAACTACTTTATATACTTGGCTATAACATAGATTTAATCACATGAAATATATCCAGCACGCAACAACTTTTAAAATATGAATTGAAGCTAAAGATTGGAAATATTAAATTGATTGGTTACAATGACATCATTGTATAAGATAAAAATGTTTAGCATAAGGGGGTTGGGTTCACTGATTAAAAGAAGACACATTTTGAGTCTTATTTTTAAAAAAACAAAACCAAGCCAGATATACTGTTCTTATATGAAACCCATTGTGAAAACGTCATGTTAACAAGAAGATACTCTTTGCCCTCTGGAAGGTTGCCGAGATGGGTGTGTCCTCCTCCTTCCTAAACAGTTCCCCCACCCACATCCTAAACAGTTAAGAGCCATTTGACAATGGATGCAACCTATTCCCAAAGGAGGTGAATGAGATCAAGATTATTGGAGATCTTCAAACAAATCCCCATTGGTTGCATCAAGCAGGATGTTGGATCATATTACCTTCTATTATTAGAAGATGCTTCCCCCTACTTTTTGCTTATGGACACATGGGTTGCTTAAAACAGTGAGACTATTCGGGGGACGGGTTGGGGGGCTTGCTGTGTTTCAAGTTGCATTTGAACACTGCTGTCCAGTGAGGGGGCTGGGATGTCTTCACTTACCTTTTGGAAGGTGTTGCAGGGGAGGGAAAACCAAACTCCTATTGAATAAGCTGTCATCTACACACCTGCAATGGAGGTCCCAAATGTACACACCTTAACCTCAAAGTAGATGTAGGTTACAGTTTCAAATTGGATTTTTGTTGGGGGGAAGCAGGCCTTTTATTGGGGGCGGGACCTGAATTGGCTATGTATTTTTATTGATTGGAGGGCAGCTGCCCCCCCCCCCGGCACCCCCCCCCCTTGGCTACGCCCATGGAAGCTGGTTTGAGGAATACACACTGAACAGAAATATATCTCACAAACTTACAGGAGGAAAGATAGTGATTGTCTACAACTTCAAACACCAACAGTGGGTGCAGGTTAGAGCCCAAGTAAACAGCAACAGCCTTAGATGATATATTGCAGGGGGTCAGCAAACGTTTTCAGCCGGGGGCCGGTCCACTGTCCCTCAGACATTGTGCGCGGCCGGACTATATTTGGGGGGGGGGGATGAACGAATTCCTATGCCCCACAAATAACCCAGAGATGCATTTTAAATAAAAGGACACATTCTACTCTTGTAAAAGCACGCTGATTCCTAGACCGTCCACGGGCCAGATTTAGAAGACGATTGGGCTGGATCTGGCCCCCAGGCCTTAGTTTGCCTACCCATGATATATTGGCATGAGCAGCTGTTTCACCCATGCTGGGCCTATTATTGTTGTTGTTGTTGTTGTTGTTGTTACAGTGAGTCAGACTGTTTCTCCTTCCAGCTCAGTATTGTCTACACTGACTGGCAGCAGCGGTTCTCCAGGATTTCAGAGAGGTTCTCTCCCAGCCATACACGAGGATGCCGGGGGTTGAAGGTGGGTCCTTCTGTATGCAAAGCAGATGCTCTGCCCCTGAGGCAGACCTTCCGCAAAGTGCACTTTTACACTGTTATCAAAAATCAGTCATCAGGCTGCGAGGAAAGGCTCCAGTTCCCGCAAGCGGCCGCAGGGGGGCGATGTGTGGCGGGTGCGAAGGGTGTTGCCCCACAGGCAAGTTTTCTGTCGGAGGCAGACCCGGGACGGCGGTGCAGCAGATGCTCATGGAGAGCTTGGGAGCGCGCAGCGTCTTGGTGACCGGAGCCAACCGCGGCATCGGCCTGGAGCTGGTTCGCCAGCTCCTGGATATGCCCAACCCGCCGCAGTGGCTCTTTGCCTGCAGCCGGTCTCCGGACGGGGAGCGCGGACAGGTGAGTGGCTCAAGCCCCAACATGGGCTGCTTGGGGGACGGAGGAGGGTTCTCGGAAGCAAGTCCCGCTTTGGTCCCTGGGGCTTCGTCCCGGTAAGCTGGCGCAGCATTGCAGCCTTGGTCGGTGGGAAGCCCCATTGAATTGAGCAGGGTTTATTTCCCAGCGAAGGAGTGGCGCCTGGGGCTGGTCGGGTGACTGGGACTTTCTGGGAATCAAAGCGTAGGAGTCAGGAAGTTATTTTGCACCAGTTATTGCTGTCGCGTGTTAAGTAGGAACTTTCACCCCCAAAGGCGAAGGAAATCACTACTCATTGTGTTTATTTAAACTCCTAGGTTAGCTAAGAGCTCAAGAAGAGGGGTATAAAGTAAATCGTCAGTTTTTAGTGCTCTGGAGTACAGACTGTGAGCTTGAGCAGAAAACTGGAGATGAACCTTGAACCTTGAATATTCAGTCTCATCAGCACTGGCATGAGACTTTGATTGAATGCATTTATAGCAAGGAAAGTGGCCAAGAACCAGCCAGGGTGGAGAGCACTTTTAGACTGAAATCCGTTATACACTTCACCAATGAGTAAGTCTCATTTAAATTAATGAGGCTTTCTTTGGAGTAAGATGAGCATACAACTACACTGTTAGTAGACCATGGTGTTATAATCTTCACCATAGTTCGTTAGAACCCATATATATATATATATATATATGCAGGTTTTGGTGTCCTCGGGTGTCTTCCCGTGTAAAAGTTGGGGTGTCTAGGCGACGTTTCGACGAGGTCTCACTCGTCATCTTCAGGCTGGTGCTTTCGGCTTCTTGTTACTGGAACAGAGCAGGATCTCAGTGTTTGAGTTCCTATAAATACTGTTGAGGAGGTGTGGTGTATAGCCTCCAATGTTCTGGGCAGAGAGGAGGTTCCCAGGCTAGTGTGCCTTTTCTTCTTTTGTTCCTTAATTACTTGAGGGATATCTTGAGTGATTTCTTGAGTGATTTCCTGAATCCCACTTAGGTGGGTCATTAGGTGTGGATTAGTTGCTAAAGCCTTCGTGTCTTGAACTCTTGAACTTTGTGAAGAGTTTTTCTGAGAAGATGGCTGTACTGCACTTGGTTGTGCTCTGGCTTGGCTTCGTGTATAGGGGCGAGCTGTGGTTTTGTGGCCTGTGCCAGCCAGATCTGTGTAGGGATTGCAGGGGGGTGCAGCATCCGGAGGTGCCACCCTGGTTTGGCTACTGGATGGTGTCTGTAATTTATCTGTGGAGAGGGTCTGGGTTTGGGTCTGGTGTGGTTGATTGGTGATGGCGTTCTGTGTGCCTCTGGATCTGGTGTCAGATTTTGTGGGGAGGGCTAATTTCCAGATGTCTGGCAAGCGGGATGTGTCGTCACGCTTGTTCATGTTGTGAGGGTGTTTCTCTATCTCGATGGCTTCCATGATTATTCTCTTGTGGTGATGTTCCATGTTAAAGAGCAATTTGGAATCTGCAAAATTAATTTCGTGTCCTGTTTCTTTCATGTGTTGGAAAAGAGAGGAAGTTTTTTCTTCTTTTTTGACGGCATTCTTGTGTTCTGCGATCCGTGCATTTATTCGTCTGTTTGTTTGTCCAATGTACGTGGCTGGGCAGACTTTGCAGGGTATTTCATAGACCCCTTGGTTTTCCAACTGAATTTTATCCTTGGGGTTTCTGAGGATATTGGCTATTTTTTGGTTGGTGCAAAAGGCTGTTTTGATATTGTGTTTATGGAGGATTTTGCTAATTTTATCTGTAGTGCCCTTGATATAAGGAAGGAGGGCTATGCCATTGTTTTCTTCTGTGTCTTGGTTTTTGGGGGGTGTTTCTTTTTGGATTAGCTTCGTAACCCTGTTTTGCTGGTATCCATTGGCAATTAACACATTTGAGAGATTCTGTGTTAATTGCCAATGGATACCAGCAAAACAGGGTTACGAAGCTATATCAAGGGCACTACAGATAAAATTAGCAAAATCCTCCATAAACACAATATCAAAACAGCCTTTTGCACCAACCAAAAAATAGCCAATATCCTCAGAAACCCCAAGGATAAAATTCAGTTGGAAAACCAAGGGGTCTATGAAATACCCTGCAAAGTCTGCCCAGCCACGTACATTGGACAAACAAACAGACGAATAAATGCACGGATCGCAGAACACAAGAATGCCGTCAAAAAAGAAGAAAAAACTTCCTCTCTTTTCCAACACATGAAAGAAACAGGACACGAAATTAATTTTGCAGATTCCAAATTGCTCTTTAACATGGAACATCACCACAAGAGAATAATCATGGAAGCCATCGAGATAGAGAAACACCCTCACAACATGAACAAGCGTGACGACACATCCCGCTTGCCAGACATCTGGAAATTAGCCCTCCCCACAAAATCTGACACCAGATCCAGAGGCACACAGAACGCCATCACCAATCAACCACACCAGACCCAAACCCAGACCCTCTCCACAGATAAATTACAGACACCATCCAGTAGCCAAACCAGGGTGGCACCTCCGGATGCTGCACCCCCCTGCAATCCCTACACAGATCTGGCTGGCACAGGCCACAAAACCACAGCTCGCCCCTATACACGAAGCCAAGCCAGAGCACAACCAAGTGCAGTACAGCCATCTTCTCAGAAAAACTCTTCACAAAGTTCAAGAGTTCAAGACACGAAGGCTTTAGCAACTAATCCACACCTAATGACCCACCTAAGTGGGATTCAGGAAATCACTCAAGAAATCACTCAAGATATCCCTCAAGTAATTAAGGAACAAAAGAAGAAAAGGCACACTAGCCTGGGAACCTCCTCTCTGCCCAGAACATTGGAGGCTATACACCACACCTCCTCAACAGTATTTATAGGAACTCAAACACTGAGATCCTGCTCTGTTCCAGTAACAAGAAGCCGAAAGCACCAGCCTGAAGATGACGAGTGAGACCTCGTCGAAACGTCGCCTAGACACCCCAACTTTTACACGGGAAGACACCCGAGGACACCAAAACCTGCATTCCTGTACCCGTGAAAATCTACGAAAGCATATATATATATATATATATAATACAGAGAGAGAGAGGGAGAGCTGTTGGTCAGTAATTGTATTATACTGAGAAAAACAGTACTGAGCTAGATAATGATCAGTCTCACTTCTGATCTCACATGTATAGCGTCATTAAAGGCAAATCTGTAATGAAACAAGGTGTGAAATCATTATGGGTTGGCTATCCACAAATCATTCTTATGTCAACGTTAATCTAAAATTGTCTTGACCTCCCAGCTGCCAATGCAAAATAAATTACCATATTCATGATCAATATTTTATTTGAATGCAAAAGATTGCTATGCCCGTCAGTTTTCCAATCCTGTCAGAGCATTTAGACCCACTTCAAGAATCAGTAGGGCTAGAAAAAGTCTAAATGTGTTTTAATTCCCACTTATTCCAATGAGTGCTTAAATGTGGCTGGATCATGCTCAGTATTTCTTTTTTACAATAATAATAATAATAATATCCTGAAGTAACAGTGTATACTCCGACAGCAGCCTACCTGATATAATTTTACTTCTTAATATTTATTGTTCTGCTCTTTATGTCTTTTCAGGAACTGAGGAAATTGGCTTCCAGTCATCCAAACCTTGTGATGGTGAAGTTGGGTATGCCTTCTCTCCCACTTACCTTTTAGCCTTCGTACAATGTTCGTGAGACTCTCTCACTTTCACTCCTCCCCCTTCTTTTGCAGCAAACCCTTCTGCATCATTCCATCTTCTCCCCAAAGGATGGAAGAAATAGCCTCTTGGTTTGGATCCTGGTAGCTAGAGATCTGTGCCCTATTTCTTCAGCCATTTGCATCTTAGCTAGAATATGGCATTGGCTGCTATAGAGGGAGGAAGTTTAATGCAGATCCTCCCTCTGCAATTTGTAGTTTTTCATAATTCTGTTACCTAGTGTCACAGGTACAGTGGCTACTTCAGAAGTGCAGGGTCCCATCACGATAGTCGCAGTTGTGCCCCCTCACTGCCATAAACCCCTTTTATGAGTACTCCAGACTTCATATATTAGAACAGGAGGTTTTAACCTGCTGCTGCAGAACACCAGGCATCATTCTTGATTTTTTTAAAAGATAAAGCCAGTGATATAGGCTAATCAGAGAAGAGATAACAACTCCTTCTCACGAAATCCTTTACAAAGCTGAAGACCAGTGTAAGTAAATAGTGCCTTATGATTCTATGTAGCATTAAATAAGGGTACTGTTATGCATATGATTCAATAAACAATACCATCTACCAAATTCCAGCCTCCTTTGAAAATGTAGAATATTGCCCATACAGGAAGACAGACGAGTTTACGTACTATATACAGGAGTTAGCATTTTCAAGGGATCTTGAAAAACCATTTCTTCTTGCCAGTCTGTTACTAACAGCGCACGGTTCTCTGACTAACAATGTATTGATCTTCCCTCAAATAAGGATGATGATCCTGATCGCAAGCAGATTACTGTTGCGTCACTTTTTCTGACAATAAACATCAAGAAGCCCGTGGCTTGTGCTTCATTGTCCAAGAAAGGATAAAGAGTTGTCACCAACTAAGTTTTACCCTTTTAAAAAAGCATATTTGTAGTTCCGAATATAACTGGGTTCGTTAACACTGTGTGCTTTACGTTAATGGGTTTTATTTATACTAATAATGGTTTTGAGTTGCACAGATGTGAATTAGAGATAGAGGTGTAAGGTTTAGTTGGTTATTCTAAAGCAGGGGTCTCCAATGTGTTGCCCTCTGGATACTGTGCTACTCTCAATTCCCATCAGCCCCCAAAGCACAGCCAATTGTCAGGGATGATGGGAATTGGCTCTCTAGGTGTTGTTGTAATACCACATGGGCCACTCTTGTTCTAAAATGTGTTTGTTAAGGTGTTTTTAAAATATGTAAAGACCATTTCCAAAAAAAATTAATGCATAATTCTGTGTAGTTTATATTACCTCCTGAAGTTGGGCATTAACAACTACAATGAACTTATTGGGAGCACTTTGAGAACCATTCTTTCTTTTGTATTGCTGTAGCTGAAGTTCATACTTTGTCCCTGCATTTTGTAGGTGGCGTTAGAACAGTCAGAATTGCTCCCAGTGTTCCCCATCTCTTCCTGCTTCTAACCATCTCTTTTGTTTCTGCTTTTGCAGATGCTACAAATCTTGCGAGCATTATGGAAGCTGCAGCATTTGTTGGGGACCACCTGAAAGACATAGGGCTGAATGTGCTAATAAACAATGCTGGCATTTTGAAAGGCTTGACGCTAGACACTGTGAGCGAGGAAGACATGGACGATGTATACAAGACCAATGTGACTGGGCCATTGCTAGTGAGCAAGGTACAGGGGCTTGGGGGTGCAAATGCCAGACTTGGAGCAGTCAAATGATTCACTTCATCTGATGCATGAAGTGCCCTTTCCAGATAAATATATCCAAGGGTGTAGGGAGTGTAAACAGTTGGGTCAAAAGATCACTAAAAGTAAGAAATGCATGCTACATCAGTTAAAAGATAAAGGGACCCCTCACCATTAGGTCCAGTCGTGGACGACTCTGGGGTTGCGGCGCTCATCTCGCTTTATTGGCTGAGGGAGCCGGTGTACAGCTTCCGGGTCATGTGGCCAGCATGACTAAGCCGCTTCTGGCGAACCAGAGCTGTGCACGGAAACACTGTTTACCTTCCCGCCAGAGTGGTACCTATTTATCTACTCGCACTTTGATGTGCTTTCGAACTGCTAGGTTGGTGGGAGCAGGGACCGAGCAATGGGAGCTCACCCCATCATGGGGATTTGAAACGCCAACCTTCTGATGGGCAAGCCCTAGGCTCTGTGATTTAACCCACAGCACCACCAGCGTCTCTACATCAATTAGGTATATCCTAAATCAGGGATGGCCAACAGGTAGATCGCAATCTACTGGTAGATCGTGTGGTGCCTCCTGTGGTAGATTGCGGTAGATCTTGGGACCCCTCCCACCCCCCACCCCCCAAAAAAGCTCAACAACTTTGGTCAATCCAGTGGGTAGATCACCACCATTTTTTTATAGTGAGTCTCTTGGAAGTTGGACAAGCCTGTCCTAAATATATGTCAAATAAGCATAATGACCATTCACAATAGCACTTATTTGTCACTATGCAAACATCATAACTGTGCTAACAGGGATGCTGTCAGGGTCAGGCTTTGGGTCTCCAGACAGCAGAAGGAACAGCAGGGACCCCAAAGGCAGTGGGGCTGGCTTACCATATTTTGAAGCAAGTGTAGTAATGCACGTTGCCATTGAAAGAGCTCCCCTTACATTAAGTCTGGGGTCTAAAACTACCAAACTGCAGCATTCAAGTTGGCAGTAGAATGTCCGGGTAATCAAAGTACTCTTCACTGGTTTCTGAATGTAAAGAGATGTACGCTTCCTGAAAACTCTGCTAGGAGGGGCCACCACTGACATACTGAATCCACTGCCTAATGAGGGAGTCTTCACAAATGTCAAATGTGCTGGAGCCACAGTGGCACGAGAACTGCTGCTGGCTGAACCACACAAAAAGTTAGCATCAAGCTCCTTGGCCTTTGGGTGCTCTGTCGCCCTTTTCCAGAGTCCACAGTTGTAACACGTCATGCAAACTGAGAAGTTTGCATCACCTGAGTTTTATGCAGGATTTGAATGAGTGAAGATGAAGTGTTGCTGGGAATAAAATGGCAGAATAGTGCACTGTCTAGACAACAGTGTCCCATCTTTTCTGGGCACAAGAAGGAGGTAGAACAAAATGGGGGAGGAATCATTAACAATGGCTTGAACTCTTTGGGGGGAGGTGGGGTAAAAATAGCATTACTTATAATACAAGTGTAGATTGTTACATGAGAATAAATACATAAGGCAAATGAAGCGGGTACTGAGTTTTCCTCAATTATTTTCTCTCCTCCTCTCTTTCCTCAGGCTTTTTTGCCTCTGTTAAGGAAGGCAGCCCAAGGAAGTTCACAGAAAGGGCTGAGCTGCAGCAAGGCAGCTATTGTCAACATCTCCTCTCTATTAGGCTGTATTGAGTTAGTCCCCGCAACCTATTCCAAGCCTGTAATTGCCTACCGCTGCAGCAAGGTAGGTGACATTTCTTGCACCCAAGTAATATGTTGGCTGCCCTGCTACTGGGCACACTCCCTATCCAAACAAATGGCTGTATCTAAGGGAGCTCACGGTCCTAGTTTTCTTTTGCAAATATAAGACACTGGGCCACATCACATTCTACAGATGTGAATTTTAAGAAGCTCAGGTTTGCAAATACTAGTCAGAATTATCAGGGAAGTATGATTTGCAGCAGCTTCCCACAGAGGGAACGACTCTGTGGCAAGCCCAGGTACTCCTGCTGATGTTCCACAACAAAAGAGACGGGGGCTTTAACCTTTCCATTGTGAAGTTTGCTACCCACTTTCTCTCTCTTTCCCTTTCAGGCTGCTCTCAACATGCTGACAAAGTGCCAGTCTCTGACTTACAAAGAGGATGGGATTTTGTGTACTGCAGTTCACCCAGGGTGGGTGAAGACAGACATGGGCACCCAGGAGGTGGGTACCAATTTTTTGGGAGGAGCTCCTTTAAAAGATAGTTAAATAACATAAGCAAAACTGCTGAAGATTGTTAGACACCCCCACTCCCAGGAAGCATGCACAAAGTGTGTTACTTTCACATAAGAGAGGCAGTTGTCTAGATCACTGGGGGAAGAAAACCCTTTTTAGGGTGCATTCCCTTGATGCAAACCGGTTAAGGGCTGGAACCAGCAGAGGCAAAACTCAACTTTTTTTTTTTTTTAGTCAATGTCTCTCTCACACACATGCACACTCATACTGTAGCAGATGGCTCAAAGGCCATACCATGGAGTATGGCAGCTAGAAGGTCTTTTCCAAGGAGACTCCTCTAGGTGAGCTGATACATTCCATGGTTGAACCTCTGAGCTCCTGTATGCACCTGCCAGGCAGCCTCTCTCTTTATCGCCTCATGGAGGAAAAGGAGAAATAGTGCAGATAGGTTGTTTTCCAGAGCAGAAAGACCAGCAGGCAGGAAAGTGTGAGCTTGTTTGTCATGGCAGAACAAGCAGGTGAAGTCAAGGACTTACATGCAGTAGGATCTAAGGTAAGAGACAGTGGGCTGATGGAATGGTGATGCAGACTAGGTCTGGCTCACAGATTGGTGGTTCCCCATCCCTGCTGTAGGCTAGGTTGGCCAGATTTGGCAGTTTTCATGGGCTGCTCTGTTCTCCACTGTGATCCAGGAGCCACAAGTGTATTTTTCCACCCATACAGACCTTGTGAGTGAGGTTCGATGATAAAAGCTGCACCATTTATCATGATACATACATTATCAAATATATCCAGGGTATTATCTACAAAACTCAGAGACACTCCACATTAAACCCTGATTCAGGGTTGAAGGGAGTAGAGTTAGGGTCAAGTTCTCGACACAGAAAAAGTGCGCCCAAAGGACTCAAAGTGGGCAACGTTGTCAAAGACTGGCAAGAGGTCAGCACTTTGTGGGGAGTGAGCAGGCTCTCAGCCAGGCAGAGCCTTTTCCAGTGAGACTAGCTGCTTATCCTCTTACAGCCAGTTTGGTCGTTGGGGTCAGACAACCGAGAGCAAAATTTGGTACTATAGATTTTTAAATGAATGAATGAATGAATGAATGAATCCTTCACACCCAACATGTAGGAGGATAAATCCAGCTTTCCACAAAGAAGAGCCATTGGCTGTGCTTCTCACTGCTGTTTGTCTCTTGCAGGCTGTCATGACTGTTGATGAGAGTGTGCGAGGGATTCTCCAGGTGCTTCCTAACCTTGTTGATGAGCACAATGGCACTTTAGTTGACTGGAAGGGCAAGAAACTACCTTGGTGAATGTACTGAGTCTCTAGTAGAAACTGCTCTGCCCTCATGAGTATGGTTCCCTCCATAGGTGAGTGGGAACTAGTGGGAACATAGTTGTGGCTATGTATCTGCTATGCTGAAATGTGGATATTTGTTTACAAATAAATACAACTATTGAAGTTCTCCTGGCTTCTCCTGCTTCTTTATCTTAGGGCAGACCTGTTGCTAAGTTTCCTCGCACCCTTCCCAAACCCATGGGATACTACAGTGGAGCTATTTCTACAGATCATTAACAGCCTGAGAGTTAGAGAAGGTGACATTCAGTTTCCAAGACAGATGCTCAGATCATTCAATAAATACTGGAAAGGCAGCATCGCTCAAGTGCCAGAATCACTTTGTAGACCTGATGCTGATATTCATTGCTAACGCAGGAGCAATCTTACCACAAGCTTAGTTCCTGGGCCTAATTTTCACTCTGCTTACTTCATCACTTTAGATCAGGGGTGTCAAACTCAAATTCATCGGGGGCCGCATCAGCAGTTTGGTCACCCTCAAAGGGCCGGTTGTATCGGCCTAAAATATTTGAGCAGGCTGAGACCCCCAAAGTTGATGGGCTTTGACATTTAAATGGGATGTGTGTGGCATGTGATAAATTATGTGAGGTTCGAGCTGGTCTTTGACCCGTAATAAATGATGATGATGATGATGATGATGATGATGATGTGAGGTGGGGCCTACCTGCCCCCCTCAATATTTTATTCAGCCTGACACCCCTGTTATGAAAGATTACTAAAGTCTGCCCCTGTGGTGATGTATCATAACATTGTGCAGGCCCAGTCTGAGGGCACCTTTACTGGACTGCGTCTTGTGGCTGGGGCTTATCTACGCCTTCTCTTCCTTCTCCGCCTGGTGCTGCCTCCTCCCTGTGCCAGGTGCTGGCGGGGGGGGGGGGGGAGATGTGCCGGTTGCAACCCAGTTTCTGACGGGGGCCAATGCTGCTTGTTCTTCCCTCTACTTTTCAACACTGCAATATATCGCTACCGTATCACAACATCACTATCACAATGTTGAAAAGTTGGTATCGTCTGCTTTTAGGGGCTGATGGGCTTACTCAGTACGGACAGGGGCACTCCTAGGAATTTATTGGATTTCAAATCCCTGGATTTCAAATCCCATTGAGGGGGGGCAGGGGCGGACTTTGGTAATATGGCACCCACCCTGAGTGAGGACAAACTTTGGTGCCCCCCCCCCCCATAGAATAAATAGGCATCGTTATCATTATTTTGTCCTCCCTTGGCTCGGGGCGGGTAAGGCGCCCGCACGGCCCCAAATCTGGTGCTGGTGGAGGAAGCACATTTCCACAACGGGCCGAGCTGCCCCTGTGGATCCTGCTGCCTGAGGCAGCCGCCTCCCTTGCCCTCCGTGGCAAGCCGAGGCTGAGGGGGACGTTCGCTTGCCCAGGCGCCGGGCTTCCGTCCACTTGCTCCGGTGCGCTCGCTGCAGCCCTGCTGCCAGCTGCCAGCAGCCGTCGGGGAAGGCGGCCGGGCTCCGGGGCTCGGTGGGGCCCGCCGGCAGAGGGCGGCGCTGCGCCTCGCCTGGGCGTGGAAGCCCTGCTGGCACGTTGTCTCCCACGCCGCGCGTTCGCGTCGCGCTCCCGCCTCCATCTCGGCTCGCTCCCTCCCGTTCTCCGCCTCCGCGCCTCGCCTGCCAGACTCGCATCCCTGCCCGGCGGCGGCACAGCGGAGGCCGAGCATGGCACCAGCAGCGGCTTCCGGGGCGCGCGGAGGAGCAGCCTCTCTGCTCACCTCCACCTTCGTGCTGAAAGGCGACGCGGCGCACAACCAGGCGATGGTGCACTGGATGGGCGAGAACAGCAGTGAGAATGGCGGCTACACGGGCCACATGACAACGTCTGGCGGGCCGGATTCGGCCCGCGGGCCTTGTGTTTGACACCTGTGCTTTAGATTAAGTTGGCTTAATGTCTCTTCCGGGAAAACTGACAGAATGCATAAATAAAGGGAAAGCTACTAAGCATGTAGAACAAGTGGGAGGAACCTTTCTCAACTCAGGGGCCACATTCCCTCAGGGGTAACCTGGCAGCCACATGCCAGTGGTGGGCAAGGCAAGAGGCAAAAGTGGGCAGAGCAATGGGTGTGTCTCTTGCCCTTTGTACAATAGGCTACATACCAGCCATTCAGAAGCCACAGGTTGACGTATACATACCTCTCCATCCTCCATCAAGGCAAGCAAAAGGCATTAACGAAATTCAAGGACACAGTTCAGGCAAAACCAGCTGAGGGTGTGGAGGAGGCCTACAGAAAGGTGGGGTATGGAATGGAGCATGGTTGGGGAGAGTCGTGAAGGCCTAGAGGACTGCAATCGGCCCTGGGCCTGAGGTCCCCCACTCCGATATAGAAGGACAAGATTTGCTAAAGAAGGATCAGCATAGCTTCTGCAAAGCTAAGTCCTGTCTAACCTTTTGGAGTTCTTTGAGAAGTATATGGATGGGGTGATCTAGTAGAGAGGGAGTGGGGAAAACCACCAGTGATAATTCTGCTAGTCAAACTGCCACTTGGAATGTGTTTTTGAAGCTTTTAGTAGATTAGAGACTATAGTTTGGAACAATGCATACCTTTTTATACCTGCTGGTATTTCATTGTCCCTATGGTCATGCAGCATACACTGACTGCATACCACTTTTTGCAATCAATCATTTTATTTGTGTGTCACCTTTCCAGAGTGAAAGTAGTAATAAAGTAGTAATAAGTAGTAGCAATAAACAATAAACAAAGCATCAAAAGGTACACAAGCAGAGCCAATTTCCTCCCCAAATAGGGCTTGTCTCCATATTTGGCCTTGTCCACTTTCCCTGCCCCATTTGAATTAGACCACGCATTTGAATGTGTACAGAGAGCAACTTTGGCCTTTCTGGTTCAGACCCACAGGAATCCGCTTTTGTGTTTTCCCCATAAGTCCTAATTTGTTAATTCTACTTTGCCAACTAAGTAGCAACAGGGCATGCACACAGATAACTATGTGTGCTGCCTTGTTGTTGTTTTTTGTTTCTGTTTCTTTGTTTAAATCCCACCCAGGAAGTGTGGAACGAGCCACAGGCAATTGTAAAATTGTTTGTGCAATCTTCTGGTATTGTGCAAGAGCACCCTGGAAATAACACTGCCGGAAAAGAAATGAAAGCATTGAGGAAGTAGTGGGTGTGGAAAGGGGAATAGCAGAAAATGACAGTTGATCCACCCTCACCTATACATCAAAACAATTTGTCTGCAAACTTAAGCAGTTTGAAGCCTAGTTTCTCGGATTGTCCACATGTTGGATTAACGCAAATCTACAGATGGAGAGCATTGAGACTGGTATTGTTTGAGGGTAATATCATGTGGACTATGCAAATTAAATGGGAACACAAATAGCTGCAAATACATGGTAGACTCCAGTGTGGACAAGCCCATAGCTGAAAGTGTTTTAATAAATGCAGATGGAGCTACAGCAAAGCTTGCAGGCTTGTTTGAAGGCATGCATAAAGTTTTAAAGTGCAATACACACATTGACCACATGGTGGTATCAACACACAGTATTCCTAAATCCCTGGTTAATGTTTGCTGCATGATACATGGTGCCAAGATTTATTATAGAACCTCACCCACGAAGTTGTCATTTTGGGTGAGAAAATACACCTCAACCACTGCTGGGTGAACAGGGTGGCTCATGAAACTGCCAATCTAGCCTAGAGCTGCAATGGAGAATCACCAGATGTTAGGCCAGAGACCTGGCCTGCATTACTGAGTCCACTGATTTTATTTTATTTTTAATTAGGCTCAAGACATAATTTAGGGTGGAGATAAGGAACTGATGGCCCTACAGACGTCGTTGGAATCCATTTTGGATAATCCTCAGCCAGCATGGTCAATGGTCAGGGATGATTGTTGTTGGGTTCTAATTCCCTCTAGAAAACCACAAGTTCTCAATCTCTGCTTTGGTGTACAGGGGGACGGGGTGGAGTTGCCAGGCAGAGACTGGGCTGGAAATCAGCAGCGCAATCTAGGACAGAGTTAGGTCAAATGCTATGAGCAGAAACCAAAGATCTGAAGTGGGCAATGCTGCCTAAGGCCAACAATAGTTTAAATTCCAGTGGGCAGCACTAGGGGGGAAAGGGAACGGACCCTCAGCCAAGCAGGGCTGCCTTCTGGCTATGGTCTTATAAGGCCTAATAGAACCAGATTGATTGCCTGTGCCTCTTACCCTGCTTTTGCTCATCACTTGCAGACTGGCCTGACTGGAGAGGAGAACATGTGAGGGATTCTCCATGTGCTTTTCAATCCTGGTGATGAACACAGCAGTCCTTTTGTTGACTGGAAGGGAAACTAACTTCCTTGTGAAGGTCTTTCAATAGATCAGTAACAGGCTGAGATTTGGACAATGTTACACTTAGTTACCAAGGCAGATGCTCAAAACGCCCAAGAAATTCTGAAAAGGCAGCAATGCTTGAGTGCCAAAATCACTTTTAGGTGGGTGCCATTTCTCACAGTATTAATACACCTTCCTCTGTAATGAAATGTTTGTTTTTCTTTGTAGACAAGTTGCTGCTATGTAGTGATAAAGTAATTATGAAAGCTTTCCCTCACTTGGGGTGGAAAGATTTGTCAGTTTCAGTTATCCTAGTTTCTCATTCTTCCAGTCTTAAATTATCTCCCCACAATTCTGCAGCCTTTAGTAATTTCCTGCCCCCCCCCCCCAAGAAATCCTAATAGAAATTCTTCAACTCTTTTGGTGCAAATAAGTCTAATTTTGTATGCAGTTTCTCCTGAAATAATGCATTTTAGTATGCTATTTTCACTTGTATATTCATTTCCACTTGCATATTCATTTCCACTTCATGTTCAGGGAAGCCCTGTTCAGGGAAGTTTTTAGTATGTAACGCTGTACTGTTTTTAACACTTGGTTGGGAGCCGCCCAGAGTGGCTGGGGAAACTCAGCCAGATGGGCGGAGTATAAATAATATATTATTATTATTATTATTGTTGTTGTTGTTGTTGTTGTTGTCTGCATATATAAGCATTGGTTGTAGAACTGCATTTCAATATTCAGATGAGATTAAATTTTGAAAAATGGCCATGTTTCAGTTGTTATATTGTTTCAGAAAGTGAGAATTTGATAGACTAGGCTTAAAAAAACCTGTATTTAATTTCTCCCTCCTCTGTATCACTGACCTAATTATTAATGAAATATTAATTTAAAAAAATTTAAATATGATTTTACTGTTTTAGGAGCCGGTATCTTTGGTATTTTATCCCAATAGCACCCTGTTGCATTATTGCTATTATGTTGTGTTTAATTACGTTAATATTTAATTGTGTTAATATTTTAATATCTTGTTATTGTTATTTGTGTTGGATTATTTTAGAGGAAAATGTAAAAGATGTGGAAAATGGAAAATGGAAAAATGTAAAAGAAATAATGGATGCAGCAGTAAAGTATTCCTAATCTAAGCTCTGGAGGCCCATTAAACACTTGTTTTCAATATTCTGGTGGGATTTCGCAGTTGCTCTGTCATCCGTCCAGCTATTTGTTCCCAGATCCTCTGTTACAAGAGCCAACAATGTTTTAAGGAAGGGATGAAAAAAACTGGTGACCTGGATGCTCAAAATCTCCAGTTCCCTACCTCTTTTGCATCTCAATTGCTTACTCAGTTAAGGTACTAAACCGCAGTAACAGTGGGTATTCTCACAGTGAGAATACCTTTCACTTACGCATCTGGGAGTAGGTTTGCACCAATGCTGTAAAAATGCAATAGTTTACTCTAGTTGCAACTTCAGCACTAGAGTCCTTTACTTTTCCACACTGGCTAACTCCCAGCTCGCTTTCAAACATGATGGTTTAATTCCACAGCTATTTGAAAGCAAGTTGGCAGAAGTGAAATACGCTATGGCTAGAACAAACTGTTCATTTATGTAAAGGATTTCTAGCCTGCCATTCAGGGTGCAGTGACCTCACAAGATGGCGATGGAGAACCATTATCACCCTGAGGGCTGCTTGTGTTCTGAGGGACACATGCCAGTGGTGGGTGAGACCAGAAGCAAAGCTTTCTTGTGCACACTCACACACCCCTCTCTACCCTCCATAGAGGCAAGCAAGAAGCATTATCAGATGACGGGCAGGATTCTAGCCAGGCAAAAACAGTTAAGGACATTGCAAAGCAGGGCTCCTGAGGGATGTGACTAGGGAGATTCCTGAGGGCCAGAAGGAGAGGCCTGGAGGGCTGCATTTGGCCCAGAGACTTGGAAGTTTCCCATTCTTGATTTACACCAATAAAATACCCCATCAACTTCACAAGAAATTTAAAAGCAGCTGCAAAAAGTGCAGCCCATTAAAATGTGCAGAACACAGACTAGAATGTCTTTTAAGATATTATTGAAGTCTGGCAATGGTGTAAGCCATTATTATGTATAGGAGCCATCTTCAAATATCTGTCTGTCGCATGGAAGATGGAGCAAGCTTGAGTTCTCCTGCTCGGGGGGGGGGGGGTAGGCCATTCGGTTCAAGTTACACGGAAGGAGATTCTGACTAAACATCAGGAAGAACTTTCTGAAAGTAAGAGCCGTTTTGACAGTGGAATGGACTCCCTCGGGTGGTTGTGGACTCTCCTTCCTTGGAGGTTTTAAAGCAGAGGTTGGATGGCCACCTGTCATGGATGCTTTCGCTGAGATTCCTGCACTGCAGGGGGTTGGACTAGATGGCCCTCAGGGTCCCATCCAACTACAATTCTATGACTTTGAAGTGCTTTATAAATCTGTGAAATAAATACTAAATAAAATGAGCTATCTGGTCGCCAGTCCTGTTCCTGGGCCTAGTTTTGTCTCTGCTAGCTTTTCAGTTAGGACAGTGTTTTAATGACATCAGGGAAACATGGAGACCAGAGAAATAGATAGTGACTTACATCAAGGCTTCAGTCTCTGCTGAAAACTTGCATAAAGTTTTAAACTGCAATATACACATTTACCACATGGTGGTATCAATATCACCTTAAATCCCCAAAATAAAATGCACTTCAATGAATTGGGGAGGCGACTGGAAATTCTGATATAGAAATTTTGCCAGGTAGTGTTTTCTGTCTGTCTGATAATGGGACTGTGTCTGTTTGCTAAAGGGACTTTTGACTCAGCTGGGTCAAAAGTGGGAGTGTGTTATTTCCAATTCGTAGTAATTTCAAAAGAAATTACTCATATGTTGCTAATCTGTTATAGCAAAAACAGCAGAAGCATCTTGGAGTATTGTAAAGTATGGATGGGGAACCTCTGACCTTCCAGTTGTTGGTAGACTATAACTGCAGTCAGTCCAAGCCAACATGGCCAGTGGCAAAATGTCCTCTGGTGAGTGTTTTCTTATGTCAATGGTCCCTGCTATGGTGACAGCACTATGAACACTGCTGGCTGGCTGGCTCTAGCCATCCTAATTTCCCATAATGCCTGAGTGATGCCAGGTCACTGACATTGTAGGAAATTAAGAAGTGGCTATCCAGCTGCCTAGTTCTTCTTTTTTAAGGAAGGCTCAAGGCAGGCATCACCAGTGGGCCTTGGCAGCTGTTCTGATCCCGGCTCTGATTGCAACAAACCTGCAAGCAAAACCTGGCAAGCAAAATATTATCCGCAATCTTGCAAAGTGTCATCCACATACTAGAGGTGGGGTCTAGAGGCATCTGCACTGGAGGGTCCCAGTTTACACTTCTTCATCACTATGCGACACTAAAAACTCCGTATGTTGTATTATTGGCAGCTGCTTCAAAGGCCACCCAGGTCTAACAATGCAATCCCCTACATGCTAGAGTTCAACGATGCATATTTCCTGGTAAGGGGGTAAACGTCTTGCTACATACTTTTGGCTTACTCTCTCCAACAGCTGTATCTGCTCTCCTTGCACCTCTTTCCTTGTGATACTTTGGAAACAAGATATGGAGTACAAAATCCCCTACTCATTTCTCCCCATCTAATTCAAGTAAAGATTTGTAGTATACATCGTATGCAGAAAGAGAGAGACACAGTACACAGTACCACTGTCTGTTTTGTTAGATGAGAGATACTGCTAGGGATCTTGGTGCCTCCCTTCCATTAACAGAGCCCCTATTCAGGGATGGGAAACATGTGACCCTCTATATGTTGCTGGACTACAACTAGGAGTGGCTGGTGAAGTGGGGTGGCACGTTGCTGTGGTCCTGATAGAGGTATCACTGCCATTTGCCAGATTAAGGTGGCGGTGAGGACAAGACACCACAGGTTCATTGGTGGGAGCACCATATTGACTCCACCAGTGCATCTGTACAGCTCCAACCTTACCGCCACCCAGCTTTATCCCAGACTACAAGTGCTGGCTTTACTGGCTGGGTCCGAGGAGATCCATCAATAACTGGAGGCAGGCTTGTGCAGAGGGTGCAGCGGCAGCTGGGTACACTTGCCCTGGGCCTTGGAGGACTAAGCTGGTTGGGGCTCCCTGCCAGGGACTAGCTGCTTTTTTCTTTGAGTTTATAACTTTATTCTAACATTCCTTCCACGGACCTTACACAAGCTTTGCATAGGTCTGACTGGAGGGACACATGCTTCCCAACCCTGATATAAATAAAGGAGGGAGAACTAATATGTTGGAAAGGTATGGTGGCCATTGATCATTTCTAGCACGGATGGGGCAATATTGTATTCCAATGGCTGTTTTGAGACTCACTTTTCACACTGCCTGCATGTTGAGAACAAATTCTTCTTACACATGTCTGATGCTGTACACTGGCATTTCTCTTTCTCTTGCAATAACTTAGCTTTCTGACCGAGGACTTTCCACCCCCACTTGCTGTTCACAGTTAGGCCCAGCTGACATTACTGTATCCTGAGAGGACATGGGAGGGAAATGACACTATTGTTTTTAGAACAGAGAAAGGGGCTTCCCAGCATCCTTAATGTCACACCTTCAGAACTTAGGAAAACATGAACACACATCTCAGTGGATAACTAGTGGGGCTGTTAGGCAATTTTGGAAACTGGTTTGTCTTGGGGAGGGGGCTCTTCTTTAGATGGTAATGTGTGTTACTTCATTTCAAAATGAAGCCCTGCTGTGTTTGAGGGCCTAATTTTTCTGAGCAAAGAGCTCAACTTCTGCCTCCAAGATTTTTGCCCTGATGACACCATTGTGAGTAACAATAGTTCGTATGCTATTGCATTTGAGACCGTATCAGATAATTTAATGGGAGCAGAGATGTCCCTTGCCCTGGGAAAACCTGAAATTACTAGTCTTTTCCTATGCCCTGGCATCTCTTGACTATTTATTTCCTTTTGGGTGCTATAATACTTTACAGGTTTTTAAAGGATTAACAGCCCCTCTTCATCTATATTTCTAATATAGGAATAACAGCAGCAGCAGCAGCAACAGCAACAACAACAACAACAACAACAACAACAACAACAACAACAACATAGCTGTTCTGCTGGACCAGACAAGGAGACCATTTTTCTGCTACCAGAAGTGGCACAGCAGCCATGTTGTCTTTTGATCCTTGCCTCTGTTAAGTTGTGGGTGAACATATCAGACGACACAGCGATTCTTCAAACAGCTCTTGTTTATTCACAGGCCAGAACTGAACTGAACTGAAGGGTTCAGCCAGCCTGCTTATATAGAGCTCCACTAGAACGCAACAGTAACCCTTTTCTGTAACTATCCAATCACTTTCGACCCCTTATTTGCATATGTGGACCTGAACTATCTACAGTATCCCCCTGCTGGCCCAGGGTGAGAACTTCAGTACATAACAGCCTCCCTTCTTTCAGTTCCCTCAGATGACACTCACAAAGCTCTGACCTGGGCCTGTGTCTTTACTGCAACATTTGGACCAAGCTAACTTTGTTTTAAAATGTGCCTGTATGTACATGTACATATAAGTGTGTGTGTGTGTGTGTGTGGCGGGGGGGGGGGGGAGAGATGAGGCAGTTTTAATTGTCAGATCAAAAAAGGCACTGAGATGGCATGAGCCGAGTCCTTATCCTTGCCTTTGCTCCTTGTGTCCAATCACTTCAGGCAGTATTCTCCCAGCCACATACCAGTGAGCAAGGATGTAACTGTGGTCAGTGGTGTAGCAAGGTCAGGTGGTACCTGGTGCGGAAAATTTCTTGTCACCCCTTCCCACATTGATTTTTGTTTTTTGCCTGCAAAAATGGTTTGACTTTATTTCATATTTTGGGGGGGAGCCAGAGGCCTGCGTGCGCCAAAGCCACAGCGTCTCTCACAGATGTTGAGTGCTGCATAGCATTTTGTCACCTCCCCTCAGAGGTGACACCTAGGGCAAACCACATCCACTGCACCCACCTTGCTCCGCCCCTGACCATGGTGGCAGGAAGGAGAGAGTACAGAACATGTGAACAGCCAACATGGCTGCCCCAGTCAACTATATTGTGGCTCCTTGATGAACCAGCTCTCTCCCAACACAGCTTGGAGGTTATGTCCTTCAAGTGACTCCAGGAGAAGGCATATCACATCCACTTTGCAATTCTTATTTTTCCTTATCAATGTTTCATTGCCTTTACGTGTAACAATTTTCACTTGTATGCCACTGGCATACAAACTATGGCTTGATGGATGCTCCTGTACGTGTGATGTGCTTTGCAGTGGGCAATCTGAAACAAAGTATTAGGAGTGGACATGTGCTTATGTGGGAGAACAAAAAAGGATTTAAAAAAATGTGGCATACTCTACGCAGTCCTGACAGGAAACGTCCCTTTGATATTAACAGGGTCAAAGCCGAAGCCGCTATGTGGGAGGTGGAGCATCAAGTGAGAGGCAGGTCATAAGTATGCAGAAAGCAAGGAAACTCTTTGAGCCTGCCCAGTTTAATCAGGGGAAGGGAATTCTTAGCTAACACACCCAGCCCAGGGAAGAGCTCCGGATGGCCAGACAAGGCAGCTGATCAAGGTCTGACTGAACTCAGGATTAAACTAGATTTCTAGCCTCTGGGTTGAACCTCTGGGATTGGTGAGTATGTGATTTGAAGGTGCCAACCCTCAGTCATTAAACCTCACTAATGCTAAGGAATAGGTCCTATACCACAGGGGCATGGGCCACCCAAATGGATCTTCATCTCGGTATCCATAGGAGTGAAGCTTAAAGAGCACAGTGTGAAGTACAACAGAATTGCTCCGGAACAATTGTTGAACAGATTTTTGAACCCGTCCTAAATCTAACACCATAGTTTGGGGTTCATAATGTTGCTATCTGAGGGGTATTTTCTTCATGTAGATATATGAGAGTGATGTTTATTGAAAGGATATAGTTTATTTTTCCTTAAAGTACAAAAAGGACATACTGTATTTGTTTTTCCTCATCTGTACAGGTGGTTGGTGTATATTTTTCACTTTTTGATATTTACTGTGGCATATATCTCTCTCATAACCGTTGTGGTTATCTTGCTGTTTGACGTTTGGGAGCTTGACTTCACAACTTTCCCAGTGTGTACCAATTTGTGAGGAATTCTGATCATTGTGGCATTTGGGGAAGTGGGGTGTATTGCCTTTGTAAAAAGAAACTAATAGATGTGGCGAATTTAATATTATGGGTTTTGTAAAAATATGTATTCCTGTGAATATGTTTAATAATGCTTTGGTGGGTCATGACAGCAGACCTATAGACCGGTTTGTTAATTGCATCACAAATCCGTGAACTGCAACAAACATTTTTTTCCCCCTGGAAAAGACACCAAATTCAGCACCTCCAAATTATTTTCTGCTGTTTTATTTTGGAGCTTCACCTGAACCTTCGGACTATCCTTCATGTAAGAACCCATGCTGGCCTTCCCTAATTACATAAAACCAGTGCCTGTTTTTTCCTTTGTCAAATGTTAGGGCATATGAGAGAACACTTGATTGCCAAGGTTGCTCCTGGGCATGAACACATGGGGCTCTTGAACCCTGCTCCATCGGTCAAGTTCTGTTGTCTGGACCACCCCAGTTGCAGGGATGAGTATCACTTTAGAAACGGCTTTTCTGTGAATTGAATGCAAGCGTGTGTGAACTTGTGTCCATCTGGCCTCCAGTATAGCATTGCATGTGTTATGTGTATATTGAGTGTGTGTGTGTGTCGGGGGGGATGGTTGCCATGGCAGATACAAGCCTTGGGGAGTGTTGGCCTTGTTTGGAAGGAAGCACATCTTGATTTCTGCAGCCGCTGCAGATTGAGAGTTTGCCAAGGAGACCAAATGGGAACAGCAGATAATGCGGGAGGCTTCCTCTTGGCCTGGACTGGGTCACCCGGCCTCTATCTGCTGCACAGATCCCACGTGTATCCCTCCTTCTGGGTTTTTTATTATTGTTAGCTGAGAGGAAGTGCCTCAGCAAAAAAACAAATTCCTTGCTCTCCCAAAAGTTAACTCTACACTGCCCAGCTGCACAGAGGAAAAGTGAGATAGACATTCCCACTTCACTTGCTTTCCCTACATGCACATAATTTCAAACACACTAGAAAGAATAGCAGATACATAGCCAGGCATTCAGGGAGGGGGTGGTTGTTAAGAGTTCAAGCAGTGGTACATCCTATGTCAACATGAAAACAGAATAAACCTCAATCCATTAGCCTAATATGATGGGCTACTTGTTCTGTTGGTTTAAGCGTACATTTTGCCCAAGGGGGATTGATCCTGTGAGGATTGAGGTGCAGCATGCTCTCAGATTGCAGCTTGATATGCCATTGCTTCTTCTCCAAAAGTATGTCGCACAGTTGTGCTTTTGATTGACTCTAAATATGTTTGGCCTGTTTCCATTCCTATTGAAAAGGATGCTTTATGTGTGTTTTTAATATATTGTTATCTGCCTGCAGCTCTGGGGACTGGATTAGGTTAAAAAATAAAATCCAAGTGAATAAGCAATTACTAGTTTCTAACAAGATAGATGCTCGTGGTCCTACTGGCCTTGATTATATGATAATTTTTGCATGATAATCCTAAACGTGTAGAGCAGGGATGGGGAACCTGTGACCTTCAAAATGCATACCTTCTAACACGCCAAGGCGAAAAACCAAGATGTGTTTCTTCTGGGAACGTCCTTCTGCGCAAGTCATGTGACCCACGTGAGATTGTGGCCCCCAGAGATGTGCTTTTTTCAGGGTTGTGCTCTTGTGTGAAACCCAAGCCCTGAAAAAAGTGTGCTGAGGGAAAGAAACATTGCACATGATCAGAGTTGCCTGGTTCTTAATTTGTGAGGAGGGTTAGCAGCCTTATTGGGTCCACGGGCACAATTTGCAAACACACACACAGATGGCAACCAAGAACACTGTAACTTACTATATAGGCTACAACAGAATGTTTATCTCAAGCCTCATTTCAGCAGGGAGGAGGAAAGCCAGGAAGTCCTCTGTAGGCACATGTGCAGCTACATACAACACTATGGCAACCCCCAACTTACAAGCCTGAACCTTGGCACTCATCTGGCTAATATCTCATGAGACCTGACTCAAATTAATCTTAATTTAATGTAGAAAGGCATTGTAGCTGCTAGTGTGTTGGATTAAGACCTGGGAGACCAGGGTTCAAATCCCCACTTAGCCATGAAGCTTACTGGGTGCTTGAGCTCCTTGGAGGAAAAGTGGGGTACAGAAATGCAATAAATAAATGATAATAAATTAATTAATAACAGGGGCAGTGCAAGTTACTTAGGAGCAGTGGTGGAGCTTCATGCTCCGGCACAGGGGGGGCGGAGAGCAGGTGGGGGCGGGGCTGGCACACGTCCCGGGGGCGTGATGCGCCGCCTGCAGGGGTGTGATGTGCATCCTGGGGGCGTGGCGCCCAGCACGGGCGGCGGGGGGGGCAGCCACAATGGCACCCCACTGGGATCACACTGCCGGGGGCAGTGCGCTTCCCCCACACTCCTCTTCCTCCACCAGTGCTTAGCAGGAGCTGGGCTACAGACCCATGGCACAAATTGGCATATGCTACATTTGGTGACTGGGGTCTCACCAGCACTGCACTTTGCAGTATGCCCAGCCTCCTAGTACCAAAATTTGGGGCTCATTGCAAACTATTCAGGGCTCAGGCCTCTTGAGCCACCCACAGCAAAATCCCAGCTAATAACAACTAGCTGTCTACTTGTTTATTTCCCATCTTTTATCAAATGAAGCATGAAGCTGATTGACAAAAAAATGTATAAATATGTGAAGAGAAATGAAATACATACACAGCACAATTTTTTTTAATGAAACAACAATAAAGGCAGGCTGGTTAAAAAACAACAACTGCCAAATTAAAAGGAGGAACATCAGTTGCAAATGGGAGACGAAAGCAAATACCAATAGCAAGATGATGATGATAGCAAACCCTGGTGCTAAAGTGTTCACTCCCACCAATCTGAAGCAAAGCAGGGCCACTCACATGTATGGTAGGCATTTCTTACATACTCAAGGGACTGCCAAGCTACACTGAAACATACAAATGCTGACATGTCAGTTGAGTGGGGAGGATGAAATTGGAGGTTGTGGGGGGAAACAAAAGGAGGAAATTGGCCTGCAAAAGCTACTAATGGCTTATAGTAAATGGAATGTACATTGCAGGACTGAGTGCTTGTCTTTTGCATACGCCACTCCCTTTCCCTCTCCATTCTGAATCTTCCCACCATTACACTGACAGCTAGCATTCCATGGCCACTGAGCATGCCCAGTTCCCAGAGGGAAGTTCAAGTTAGAGGATATGCGCCATGAAGCTAAAAAAGCCTTTCCTTCCAGGAAGAAGGAAAGGGGAAAAGAAGAAACCTATTCTCTTCCTCACAATCCAGGATGTAGCTCCCCTGTATTATAGTTCCTACACAGAAAGGCAGCTAGGGGTCTTTCTTTCCAAAGAATCCTGGGAACTGTAGATTACACTTCACAAACTACAGTTCCCACGATTCTTTGTGGTAATGATGGTGTATGTGCAGCCTCAAACTGGGGACTAATGTAGCTCTGTCTAAACCACAAGGTTTTGGTCTAGAGCAGGCATGTCCAACAGGTCGGTCACAATCTACTGGTCAGTCACGGGGCGTCCCTGGTTGATCTTGGTTGGTCGCATTATCCTGCTTCCCCCCCCCCCCAAAAAAAGCTCAACAACTTTGGTCAATCCAATCAGAGTAGATTGCAGTCTCTTGGAAGTTGGGACATGCCTGGTCTAGAGCAAAGGCTCTAGTTAACAAGCAAAAGGCAGTGAAACTAATTACTTCCTCCTTTATGCCTATTTGATCAATGAGGTGGCAGTTCCTCCTGCTTGCATGTTTGATCAATGAGGTGGCAGTTCCTCCTGCTTGCATGTTGTTCTTACCCTCTTCCATAACCAAAATATCTCTTTTTGGCTCCTGCTCCATCACCACCCCACCCCATGTCCTGGATACTTTCCTGTTGCCTCCTGTTGGTAAAACAAACTGTGCCTAGCTTAGTGCAACCAGCTATCTTTGGGCGAAAACGGATTGTCTTCTTGCAGCCACTGATGCCAATTACAAAGTCTTAAAATAGCCAACAATATGCAGGACAGATGCAGCTATCTTTTAGCACATAGGATGGGCATATTCTTATATCATCCTGCCCATGCCTCAAGGTCTTCAGGCAAGGCTTTTGTTGCCCATTTAGTGTTGCTCAATGGGTGGTGGTGACCTTGAATAGGGCTTTTTCTCCAGTGGGAATTTAGCTATGGAATTCCTTTCCTCTTGCATGTGAATGTGGCACTGTAAACTGGCAATAAAATGGCAGTTTGTAAACTGACAGGAATCTAAGGATGAAGGTTGGCATTGAATTGAAATGGACTAAATACATACATAAAATATGTTTGGGGAGATACATATATTTTGGAGTAAGGAAGCAATTTTATTCTTAGCTTGGATGGGTTTGTTATGTTTATTTCTTCTTCATAGTCTTCATAATCATCTGTGTCCAGAGAAGCTCAAGAATAGCAACCATTAAAACAACACTTAAAAACTGTTAGGCTAGCTGCTTACTTGTGAGTAACCTAACTAGCAATCAGTTTGAATAGCCTGCAGTTGAGCTTCCAGACTCTTCCAGGTGGTTTATAAGCAGGCTGGGGTGGATGGAATGAGGAGGGGGAGAATTTTGGAGAAGCAAATAGGAAGGAATAGGGCAAGGATGGGGAATCTCAGGCTACCTGAAAGAGTCTTGGAAATCTCCCCAGGCCATACACCTTTCTAGCTCTTCGCTGCATCCTCCTTGGGCCCTTTTACCTGAAGGCGTCCTGTGATAATACATCATGCGTACCTGGATAGAGAGAGGTGTGTGTGGAAGCATTTTATCATAGAAAGGTAAGAGTCATTGCAGCTGCTCTACCAGCGAATGCCTTGGGCCATACCCACCATTGGCATATGGACCTAGGAAGCCCCCCCCCCCCACCTCCAGGTACAAATGCAGCTATGGGGTTGATAAAGATTTCCTTCTCCTGGAATATGGGAACCTAGTGGGAAAGGGCATGTGGTAAGCTGGGCTATTTCCCCACCACCCCATGAGCCTGACTACTTCTGCCTGACAATAAGACTTCAGAGTTAATTAAATACTGATAATTTCCTCTCCTTAAGTGTTCCGACCTGTTGATTCAGCATGATGCTTTGTTTGCTCACATGAGATAACTTGAACTATTTGCTGCATGTGTATCTTTCTGTCATGGCTAGTCTGTTCTCTGCTTGTGATGGAACATTATGTTCTGAATTCTTTTTTGTAGAGCTGGTGGACTGCTAACTGTTTCTGCCATAATTATAAGAAAGGGATGTAGCTCTGTGGTAGAGCACATGCTTTGCTTGCAGAAGGTCCCAAGTTTATTCTCTATAATCTCGAGTGAGATATAGGAAATAATTTTGTCTGAGACCCCAGAGAGCTGCAAATAGTAAGTGCAGATGATACTGATCTTGACTGATGTATAAGGCAGTCTAGAGCAGGGATAGGCAATGTGGTGCCTTCCAGATGTTTTGGACTACAGCTCCCATCATTCTCTATCATTGGTTCTGCTCCCTGAGGCTGGTGGGAGTTGTAGTCCAGAAATTTGGAGAGTACAGTACTGTTTTGACTACTGTTCTACAGAGTTAAACTAAAAGGGCTTTTGGTTTTCTCCAACTTTTATTTTTGTTTAAAGCATGGAAAAAGCCTGGTAGCACCAGACCAAGGAGCATTTAATCCAATACTGTATCATGTGTCTAACTGTGGTCAGCATTGGATGTATGAAAGCAAACATACAATGCTGCAGAGAAACAATGGGGTCCTTGCTTCCTGTTATTCACTAAGATCAGCTAATTCTCACAATGTAATTATATAGATAGGAGTTGTAGAAACATCTTAAGAGTAGGGGTGTCATCATCCGATGCACATTACCTGTTTTGTTTCCCTGTGCCTGCAAAACAAAAAACCAATACTCCTGTTCAAGGCAGCTGTCATCTGTGCATGCACTGTCACCACAGCTGTCTGAATAGTACGCACCTCAACTTATTTGTGTTTTGCATTTCCAAATCAGATGGAAACTGGTTTGAGGGGAAACACATCCAAAGAGAGTATTTCTTAAACTACTACATACATGTGGATTATGGCTAACATCTTGGGTACGGTACTTGGTTTCAGACACAAGCAGTGGGAGTGCACCAGAGCCAGAGTAAATGGTAATATGTACGCAGCCTCAGTCTCTTTGGGTTGTATCCAACCTTAGTCATACTTGGAGTAGACCCATTGAAAGCAATGGGCATCATTAACTGTATACTCTTGAGTAAAAATTAATTGCCTTTGCCTTTAAGGTGCCACAGCAAGAACTCTTTGCTCTTCTGGCTGCAACAGACTAACATGAGTATCTCTTTGGGAGCAGAAATCTGAAAAAGGTATAACCTTGTTTTATTTGGTTTGTGATTTGTCTTGTATTATTGTCTGGGTTCATGTGGTTGCTTTTCCACTGAAGGACTATGACTAATGTAATAAAAATACCCAAGACAAGTGCAAAGTGGCTTGAACTGACAGGTGTAAATTAACAATTGCGTTCTGTGAGGGAAGCAAGTGAGATCAAACCCAGAGGAAAATCAGCCCAAACCATTTTTTCTGCCTTAGTTGGTTTTGTGAAATCTATTTCACCTTGAGTGGTGCTGTTATTGAGCACCAGGTGGCAGCAGCTGCAATAACACTGCACAGACCAGCCTGGTGGTGGCTTCCTCAGGAAAGGGCGGCTGCTTTTACTCACTCAACTGTTTTTGGGTGCCTCCAGACTGTCACTATATTTTGCAGGAGCGATTCATGTGCATACCAGAAATTTAGGTTTGTGCAATTAAAGCTCAACAAACAAAATGTGATGATGGCAGTCATTTATTTTCATTCCAAAATCCACATACCAATCAAAACATTACAAAAATAGTCTGCAGGTGTTAAAAGAATTCTGCAGATATTTTGGGGTTTTTGCTAAACAATCCAAAGATTGGATAGGGTAAAGAAATGAAATTGTCTGATGTGGGAGCCATGAGGTGATAGACCTAGGGAAATAAATTGACAAGTTACTTCAGTCTACTGAGTTCAGTAGGTCTACTCTAAGTATCACTAACTTTAAATACCACCCATGGAGTCTGCTATTAGTCACAGACTCCTTGGTTCCAATATTAGCAGACTTTCCACTCCCCCACCTAGCCTGTTGAAGAGTTCTGGAGAACTCAAAAGCTTGTTCTTCAGTCCAAGTCCAGTTTAAATATAAGAACCCTAGAAAGAGGGAGCAAGGAGGCCTTGAAGTTACCCATAGCTAGCACTTGGACAGCAGTCTGGGCAGACACAGATCACCTAGTCAAAGTCTTCCCCACTATGGTAAATATGTATTGTATTTCTATTTAAATTATAGTAACTATTTCTAAATTTGCATCTATACATATGAATTAGCAAATGTACCTATTATGCAAATCTCTGTCCTCTTCTGCAGTCTTCTTTTGGTGATTCTTTTTTAGTATTGCATAATTTCCCATTCTAGTTTTTGCCCATCACCTCAATTCCTGTCCCTGTTGCTTGGTCTCATTCCTCTTGGCTGTGCTTCCTTCTATTATAGAAAGCTGCCCATCTGTCCAGCTGTTATCCAGCTTTCATAAATCTCATATGTTTTCTCTTCTACAATATTGCTCATGCCAAAAGCTGCTGGGCACCAAAATGTGTTGGGTTTTGTCTCCTGGAAGCTGCCTGGCCTAGCATATAACGCATTCCACACGTAGTTAGTTCATCCCAGCTGGGCTCTGAAGTGCTCCAGGTGATGTGAGCCAAAGCAGGCCTGTGTTTCTGCCTCCTCCCTGCCAGCATTTCAGCAGTACTTGGACCAAACCACGTTAGCTTGCATACTTTGTGTTTTTGCAAGGTTTAGTTTTGTTGAGTGGAACCCTGGACTTCTGCCCCAAAGTCCTGCCCTGATGGCACCACTGACACGCACCACACCCGAAGCACAAGGCTGCACTTCTGAATACACAAAGTGATACACTCGCTGGCTAATCAACTGCTGGCAGAGCCAGTGGGCCCAGCTGTTTCTGTCACTCATGGCGGGGAGATGGTGAGAGAGAGCAGCTATGGCCAGCAAAGGGGCTGAGGAGATAGGCCTGTGAGTGCGTCTCTGAATGTTCAGTGATGCACAGTCTTCTTTCTAGATAAATTGGTCTTGTGTTGTTCTAGCATGACTTCCTGGCAGAGTCTTGTTTATTGATGGAACATTTCTCTGCACAGTGTCCTTGCTCCTTCTGAAGCTCTCTGCCCTAGGGAACAGCTGCAATCCCAATGCCTCAGCTGCCAAGTGCTTATAACGGAGTTCAAAGAAGAGACATTCCTGGAGGAATGACCTAGCCAACACATGCAATACAGGAAACCTCCTGAACCCCTCATTCACTGAAATGGGCATGTTTCTCTCTACTTCTTCTGAATCTTAGCACTGTTAGAAACACTCTGTAGATCTGGAGGGGCCGCTGGTTGGACCTGTGACTACAGTAACTGCATTGAAGTTCTCATGTCCACAATGCAATGTTAAGGTCTGACAGGTCTCTGCCATTCTAAAGCCTGAGGTTTAGCTAGCCATGTGTTCCAACTTCACAGAGAACAGTCCTCAGTTTGAAGGGCTATTTAGTCCAAGTCCACTGCAAAGAAAATCCTGGACAACAGGGGCCTTGAAACTGCCCATTAACAACACATGGACAGCACACTAAGCAGACATACACATCTCCAGATCAGTAGAATAATAGAATTACAGAATCATAGAGTTGGAAGGGACCCAAAGGTCATCTAGTCCAGCCCCCTGCAATGCAGCAATCTCAGCTAAAGCATCCATGACAGATGGCCAGTCTTCCTTCCTATGGTGAGATGTATTTATTTTAGTAATTATTTCTAAATTTGCAATTATACATGTAAACCAGCACATGTAAATCTGGGCAGTCTTTTTTTCTTTTTTTTTTAGTTTTTATGGATAAGTAGCCATTCTACCTGACGCATGGGATAGCATTTAGTGGTGTCCTGAGGTAGAGCCCTGGGATGCCATGGGCCGGTCAACTCTTTAAAAAGACAAAAATCTGATGCTTAGGCAGAACCTAGGAATGTGGTCCAGCAGTAACAGGACAGAGCTTGAGATGACAGGAAACTTGAGAAACTCAGATGAAGGAAGTCTACATTGTAGTAATCCTACCATAATTGTTGGTATTGTCTTCAGTGCAATGTGGCAAAGTATAGTAGCAAAGGAAATTGTCTCTGATGTGCAAAGTATGTTTCCTGCTTTACCAAGGAAGTTCAAGCCGCCAATTTAAGGCTGAGTGAGACTTCCAAGGGTTGGTAACATGCAGTGTTTTGGACTTGATTCTTCTTCTTGCAACTAAAGCCGCATGCAAACAATACATGCTTTAACACATTAGTTTCTCCAAAGCATCCTGGGAACTGTGGTTTAAGGGTGTTGTGAGGGGTAAACTACAGTTCCCAGGATGCTTTGGGGGAAATGTGCTTTAAATATATGGTCTGTATGCGGCCCACACCTCGAACACAGGATACAGCTAGGTCATGCATTTTTGTCAGTATCTTAGATTCAGTAGATTTCAGAGAGATCCTCTAAAGAAAGTGCACTCAAGAAATCTAGTCTCTCCACTCCAAAGAACAATCTGGGTAAATCTGAAGGGAAATGCTCTGGAATGGCATTGACCTCACTTGCAGATAAATTGGAAAGAATATGAGTTAATCTCTTAAGACATCTACCATGTTTGCCTTTTGCTGAAATTTTATCAACAAACACAGGTGGTCTTGCAAGATCTTGCAATTATGTCTGGGAACTGATGAATGTTACAGCCCAGTCCTAAACATCCCCACCCCCAGGAATGAATCAGTCCTACTAATTTCAAATACACAGTTAGACAGGCAGCGTAATATTTGCATTACATGTACTGTATAGTCATCTATCTATCTTGTATTCTAACTGAACTGAATGCAATGTGACCATGTGTTGTATTTAAGTTAAATTGGTATGTAAACTATGTTGATGGAAACACTGAGAGAGAGAAGAATTGGCCTTGATAGGATTGTGACAGAGTATCATGAATTACACAATAATTATGAGAAATGATAAAATAATGTAGCATTTTGCAGTGAGTTTTATATTTTTCCTCCTTGGAAGCTTATTTAATAGATGTATAAATCTCCTGTCTCCTGGATGCTTACTGAGCATTGAAATGACCACAGAGAGCAAGAAAGCTAACATGACTCATCCTATTGCAGGAATGGGGATTATAAAGGAGCTGGAGGACACAAAGAGGACACAACAAGAGCAGCATGTGCTTGACAGTGTGGGCAGAAAGAGTCCTCCCTGCTGAAGGAATGTCTGCTTTCCCAGAGGAGTAACAGCCAGCTAGCCTACAGCCTGCATGAAAACAAAACTAAGCACAATAAGAGGCTAGCAACTACTTACTTACTTACTTACTTACTTACTGTGTTAAGAAAGTAAGAGTCCTGCTAGATCAGACTAAAGTCTAGCAATCAGTTCCCAAACACAAGAATGTGAGTAGAAGTGCCCTCTTCTGCTGGATCACAGTGACTGGTGCCAAGAGTCATACTGTGTCTGATACTGTAGAAATGTACGGGTGTCATGATTAGCAGCCGTTCCTTTCAACCACTCTCCTTGCATGCATGCTTGCTTATTTACTACCGCAAAACGTGATGATTGCCACCAGTTTAGATGACTTAAAAAAAAAAAAAAAAGATCAGAAGTACAGTTCCTAATGCACTTAATAGTGGGGCAAAAAAAAAAAAATCACATCTGTCAACCAATGCGCCTCTTTTGTTTCAGATAGTACATGGGTAGACAAGTCTAAAAAGCCTGGGACAAAAATTGTCACGGCCCTGCTGGATTAGGCCAAAGGTCTGGGAAATCCAGCATCTTCTTCTTGCAGTGCCTATTGGAAGTCCACAGTAAATACCTGTGTTCCTCTGCACATGTGATTCTTGGCAACTGGTATTCAGAAGCATACTGCCTCCGACTGTGGAAGCATTCAAAGCATGGTCCCACCATAGATTTATATAATGGCATTTTGATATTGGCAGTTTTATTGTTTATCCCCCCCCCTTTCTCAGCTGCCCTTTGAGGGGTCATCTTCTTTGTTTGCTGTGACTTGCAATGAGTTAATATGGGAAAGCACATGTGGGTGTAGACTGAGGTGGCCTTTCCTGGGTTCTCAGTCCACCCCAAAGAAAGACCATATTCTTGATCTATATAGCCGGGGCATGAGTTTCATAGGAATTATCAACTCAAGATGCTCACAATGTCTCTCTTTGTGCTCCAGCGCTGTAGCAACATGCTTTGCAGCTTGGCTCAAATGTTGGACATCTGCCGTCAATCAAAATGAAATACTGACACCATAACCAGCTAATCAAGCCAAGCTCCTACTGGGCTGTTGTCCAATGGGAGCAGCTCCTCCTCCCCTCCTCAATGTGTGGGAGACCTGCTGGTTGGAGGCGGGTGGAAGCATGGAAACTGCAGCAGCAAAGAGCTGCAAGAACAACAAAGCCAAGCCCTTGGAGACTTGTTCTGTAAATAGAAACATGTAGCAAGGATGAGAGAGGTGTGTATTTATCCTCATAGGGGAAAACCCATGACAAGCAGGAGCCTGTGTAAAGCTCTGGCCCTCAAAGGTGCCACAACTTTCCAGGCTTGGCAGGGTACAAGGATTGCAAGGCAATTATATTCCGGATGTGAACATTAATTTTTTTGCCAGCTGTAAGGGGGTCTCCTGTGCCTGAATTAAATGAAGGGAGTTAGAGTAAGGGCCAAATCTGTCCTGGCCTCGGTTGTCAACATTTTTGACATATTGCATGTTGCATGTTTTTCCATATGAAGTGGCTTGAGCAGGGGGCAGCAAGGTTTATCTCATCTGGGCCGGTTCACTCCAGCGGATATCACTCCATGGGCTGGATTGCGTGTGCACGCCCATGATTTTCAGCATCTGCGCATGTGCAGACACTATTTTCAGCGCTGCGGAAGCGAGTGGTTTTAGCGCAGCGCGCAGGGACTTGCCAAGCGGGAGGCTCGATTTGGAGGTGGCTCGTGGGCTGGTTAAACGACCCCCATAGGCTGCTTGTGGCCTGTGGGCCTTAGGCTGCCGACCTCTGGGCTTGAGCATTCGTATGATCACTATGCTTAAAAATATATTGTCCATCAATAATTACATACTGTAATAACATATCGATTCTCAAAAATATTGGAAAAGCTGTTGAGAGTGTCACTCCAGAAATCAGGGCTAAAACTAATGGGTAGAAATTACAGGGAAGCAGATTTCAGCTAAACATTAGGGAGAAATTTAAGAGTATAAGCTGCCTGGCAGTACAAGGGACTGCTTCAAAAAATGGTGGGCTCTGCTAAGTTGGTGGTATTTAAGCCGAGGCTGGATGGCCTACTGTCAACGGTGTTGTAGTTGCATCTTGCATTGCAGCTCCTGCACTGAGCAGGGGTGGAGTATGTGGCCTCACTGGTCCCTTCTAACTCTCTTGAGCCGAAGCTTTTATGGCAGCATTTCTGCAATGGACCTCAAAGCTACTCGCAGTCAACAATATGCAGAAGAAAAACAATACAAAGCAGATCAACCGGTGAACTTACAATTAAAACATGACACCTGTAAGGAGGAGGCATTCGTGCTGTCTTAATGGAAAGGGGTCGCAACAGAAGGAGGAGACGTCACCGCGGTGGCTCCATCAGCTCTTTTTCTTAGGATAGTAAAACAAATGGATGCTTTGACGCGTTAGCTCTAAAAGCGTAAGTCTGTGTGCACGTGTGAATGTTGTTGACGCGAGCAGGAAGAGGACAGAATTCTAGCAAAGGAGAAGAAATGCGCTTTTTATATTCGAGTGGCAAGTACTGCCGCGAAAGCACTTACAGGACCCCTGTGCAGACGTTATGCCTGCACGGGGGTGGGGGGAGGAAAATGTTCACTTCCGCTGCCCCCCCCCCCGCTAAAAACGCTCGACAGAACTTTTGGAAGCGTTAACCCCACAGGCACGTCCCCGCCCCCTACGGGCGTAACGTCTGGAAGGATGATTGATGACTGTAAGGGGAAGTGCGGGTCGGGTGGCTCCAGCGCCGCCGAGTTCCCCGCTCGGCGTTATAGCGAGGGAAACGCCGCCCTCCAAGCGAAGTTCTCTCTCTCTCCTCCTCCTCTTGTTCCTCCCGCTTTCCCGGTGGGAGACGCTGCGCCCCGCCTCCTCGCGCTCGGCCCGCTGCTTCGTCCCGCGCCGGCTCCTCCCCGTCTTGTTGCCGTGCGCCTCGGGTGGGTGGCTGGCCAGGCAAGCTGCGGAGCGGCGTCCGGATACGGACGGGGCGGATGACCGACGACGGGGACTCAACTAGCAGCCATGTAAGTGCGAGGCGCTGGGGGAGGGCGCGCTGGCGGCGAACGGCTTACCCCCCCCCCTTTCTGCTAAAGGTTGGCTTTTTGAGGCAGTCTTGGGCGCACGGGGCACCCTGAGGAAGAGTGGGCGAGACGGGGTCCCTGCTTCTTCCTCCTCCTCCTCGCTCTTTTCCTACATGGTTTGAGAGGGTGTGGGGTTGGGGACGCTCCGTCGTCCTTTGCTGGGGAAAATATAAGCTCCTCCACCCCTGAATCTTTCCCCCTTTTCTTGCTAAGTTGTCCCTACATGGAGAAAGGCTGGAGCTCTCTCTACCTCTCACTCTTCTTCCTCTAGACTCGGAGATACTTCGGGATGGTGTGCCTGCCGCGTGTATGCTTTGAGATCTGTCTCCCAACTCACTTTCTGGGCTCCCCATGGGAGGAAAACAAACGGGGGAATCTTTCCAGGGCCCAAGGTGCCATCAGCATGGGACTTTGGGGCCACTGTTCAGCAGAATGAGCACAAGGGCCCCATAAAGGCAGAAGTACTGGTTTGCCACATTTTGGAGGATGAGAAGCTCTGCATAGTGTCTGTAAGATGTTCCCCTTTGTGAGACTATAAAAGGCCTGAGGCTAATATTCCCGCTCTGAACCCTCTTTTTTTCATCAGACCCCCTTGATGAGTAAGTTATAGGCAGCTTGAGCCAGTCACTTCCTAACTTGGGAATGGCAATGGTTCAGCGAGCTCTTAATCTTGAATTTCCTAGAATGGATGTCCTGGACACTCACAACCTTGTTTAATTTCTTTAATGGCTTGTTTTTAATTTGCTTAGTGTTAGTGGAATACAGTACTATAATATGGGAACCTCTCTCTTCCTCCTACTCCAAGTATTCCCTTTCCTGGAATCTTTCAGAGCATGTGATGGTAGTGGGAGGAGAGCATGGTACAGTTTCCAGATCAGGATTTTGGACACTCTTTTGAGTGCTGAGTAGGATGCGTCTTGTAGCTGCAGTGGCAGCCATTGTTTCCCTGCCCCTCTACCACCTGTGAGTTAGAAAAACTTTTTGCCTCTGAAGTTCAGTGGAGGCAGTTCTTGATTCCATAAGGAGAGACAATCTCAGTGTGTGTTTACATCTATACAGTACATGTATGTTACTGTTGAACCACTGTGAGCAGCTCTCTGCCTATGATCAGGTGCTGCATGTTTTTGTTTGCATCATGTGTTGCTGAGCTAAGCCCTAGGATGGCTGCAATCCTAATCCCTTTACTTCGGGGCTGTAAGCCCTACTGAATTCAACAGGATTTACTTCTGAGCAGACCACGGTTAGGATTGCGCTGAAAACCCTCCAATTCAGATTGATGCTGTTGTGGAGCATATAGTGTACATTCATGCATTTCCTCTTCCAGCTTGCTGAGAAGTGGAAGAAGGTGGCAGGAGACTGCGGTAGTGGCAAAAGGTTCAGAGAAAGCTTGGGAGCAGTGGTTGCAAAAGAAAGTAACAGGATTTGATGATCTGGGGTTGTGGCTGAGGATGGCTAGTGAGTGGGTTTCCATGCAGTTCTGGGAGAAGCAAGATGCACAGGCTTAAAGGACTTGCAAATTGCTGGAACTTGGATCTATTTCCCCCCTTGCATTGTTTCTTCTGGTTGCTCTGCTGTGGGCAGTAGCCACGTTGGTAATACCAGGTAATCTTCATTTTCCATTTCATGGCTGAGTAGCCATTCTCTGCAAATGCTTGATTAAATTTCCAGTTCCCCAGTGCGCTGTCTGGTTGCCAGTTGGCTGTGATTTGCCTGCCGCCTGCCCGCTTCTCAGCTTGTTGCATTATTTGTGTAATTTGCAGTGTGGGTTTCACAGCCTGAACATTCTCCCGAGGAGGTTAGCAGGGTGTAATTTTCAGATGAAAGCTTTCTGCTCCCTGCCACTTGCCCTCCCAGGCCTGGAAGCTCAGGGAGCAACTTTGATACCAAGGCTGAGTCTCTGTCTCTGCTGGTGTTGGGATGTTGCAAGCAAGAGAGATCAGGTAGGAGCTGCCAAGCAGAGCCTAAAGGTGGACTTTGCCTCTGATCGTTCTTTAATGTATAATTGAGAACCTTATTTAAGAAACAGAAACAGTGACAGTTAAATGGGGAGCCCGTTTCAGAGGTTACCTTTGGAAGGGAAAACTCGGAGAGATAACTTGAAGAAACTTGTTTTGAACCAAACTAGAACAGTTTTCTGGCCATCTTTTGAAAATTATAAGAAAAAAAGCCTTGGATGCAACTGAGAGGCAAAGCGTGCCCCCCCTCAAAGTGGAGAGGTCTTACTGTAATTCTTTCTTCTCCTGCCACTTGGAATTGATCCCTCCCCTGGCCGCCTCCCCACACACTTTGGAAATATGGGGATACTGTCCTTTTCTTCCTACATATGGAGGGAAGCGGCTTGTGGGAGGGGCAGCTCTAGCTTCCTGCAATTTTCTGCTCAAAATTGCCTCCACCCACACCCATTTGGGGAAAAATGCATGGTTCTTACATCTTTTTTTCCATGAGAAGAAAAGCTGCCGCATGGCGGGGGGAGTTTTGTGTTGGTGGAAAGGGGAGTGGTTCGTCAGCCCCTCTCCCCACCAAAAGATACTGATCCACACATCTAATTTAACCTTTTCACACATTCAGGAGTATATTGTAGTGAAGGACAATTGTTACATGGTGCTAATTCAAGGGGGAAATGTGATAATGATTTATGAGAAATTATCATACCTTTTTATTGTGTATGCACGTTCAAATCAGTATTCATTTCCTACCAAGGAGGACTGTGAACAGAGAAGCCATATACCACAATTCACTTCTCTTTTCTTGAGAGGAAGTGGCCATTATCTTTGAGATTGGCAAAGGCGCTCCCAGAAGTGGATGCTGTGGTCCTTATGCAAACACTTCAGAATGGTGCAACTGCTCCTACCTCTTCCTCAGTCTAATCTGGGGTATTTTTTGAAATTGTTTTTATTTCCATTTTCTAATGCACAAAAAGCAATAATAACAACAATAAAAAGGAAGAGCAAAGATAAAAGCAAGAAAAAGGAAAAGAGAGAAAGAATATGAGGAGAAAGGAGGGGAGTGGTAATATTCCATAAACAGCATTAAAGTTAGTCTAATCTCAGGTTTAACAACCCACATTAAAATTTGTTAAATTATTTTATCAAGATGTGGCCTCTAGTCCTGAACAACACCTATAGATCATGAGAAATCTTACATGTTTATTACATTTTGATTGCGCCTTTCCTCCAAAGACCTCAGGGCTGCACATATGGTTCTTCTCTTCTGCACACCCCCCCACCTGTGAGGTAGGCTAGGCTAAAAGAAATTGGGCCAAGGTCAGCTTCCTGACTGAGTGGGAAGTTAACCCTGCATCTCTCAGGTCTTATAGCCTGTTTATTTGGGCATATGAGCTAGAAGGGTTTATCTTGTACAGTACAGGCAACTCTCTGGGTTGGATAGAAGACCTGGGGGCTAGCTTAACTATCCCAGCAGAGATGCTAAGTGTCGTCCTTTTGTTAGGGTAATTGGCTGATTGCTCTGAATAGCTGGCCCATAATGACTAGGAAATAGTTGGAGGGTTCTTTTGGCAAAAGAAAATATACCTCTCCCTGCACCCTAGCTAAGGATGATGTAACCCAAGTGTCTGTGTGGAGAGATGACTTCAGTTTGCAAGCACTGTCACTATTTTCATTTTGCAAGTGGGATACAACTGCTTCCCAACAAATTCAGGTTGCACAATGAAAGTGGATGAGGTGCTGTTGCATAACAAGCCCACTTTAGGGGGGGGGGGGAGTCTGAATTTTTCACAGTAAGGAGAGGAATATAACCTGGAAAGTCTGGGGTAACAACGCCACAGTCAACTAGGAATGAATGTTCAGTAAATAGCCCCACTAACTTCATGCAAACAAAGCATTTGAATGCTCAATAAACAGGTTGTCTGGAAGTGACTATTGTCAGACTGAAAAAGGTGAGACAAAGATCTTAGTTTGGACACTGTAAGCATCTTGGGGTGCTGGTTGTCTCCCTAGAGATATGATGCAAAAGTAGTGGGTTGTGACTGTTGGAGTGCTTACATAGTGTGCTCAACTGCATTGTTTGCAAATAATGCAAATGCTACAAAACACAAATAAGCCCCCAGTGACCTTCCTGAATAAACTTCTTACAGGGTAAGAATAATAAGCGTAACAGTACCATGGTTGAAATGTTTTCTTTCACTTTCAACATGGTGGCTGAGGACTTTAGGGAACCCTCCTCAGCTTGGCCATCTTGATATATGTACTGAATTTGTTCATTTGTTGCGGACAACTTTTGATAGCTAAATCTATTTGTTGCATGTGGCTCACTAATGTATAATCTGGGTTATAACTTGGAAGGGACTGCTTCTGAATATGGAGCTCTCAATTGTTTGACCAGGTGGGTTTGCAATATGTGATCTTCATGTTTCTGGCTTCAAGGCCGGCCTCTGTTAAAAACTGATTAAATTGTTTTGAATGCAGATGTCAGTTTCTGCCAAGTGTCCTTCAGCTCTTGAACTCCCAGTTTTGGGGATTAATAATAAAAAAAGAATGTTTTGTCCTTTTAGGTGTGGTCGAGAGGAAGATGCCTCAGTTTTTGCATGTGCAGAATCATAGAACTGAAAAAGATCTATTTCAATCCCTTCCTCAGTTCAGGATGCAGCTTACAGCATCCATGATAGGTGGCTGTTTAGCCTCTGCTTAAGTAAACCCACCACAAAGGAGAGCCCACCACCATCTGAGGAAGTCTGTCCCACTGTGGAACAGCTCTTACCATTAGGATGTTTCTCCTGATCTTTAGCTGAAATCTGCTTCCTTTCCATTTCCACCCATTGGTTTTAGCCCTTCCCTCTGGAGCAGCATCTTCTGCATAATAGCCCTTCAAATATTTGCATATAGATATAATATCTTCTCTTAATCTTCTCTTGCACAGGCGAAACATAGCTAGCTCTTTCAACCATTTCTTTTAGGAATTGGTTTCCAGATCCCTTGCCATCCTGGTCACATAGGCTGATCACATTTCTCCGATGAAAATAGGTAGGGACGTCCCATTCCATAATGATAATTTTACTATTTATACCCCACACATCTTATTGGGTTGCCCCAGCCATGCCGGGCAGCTTCCAACATATATAAAAACAAAATAAAACGTTAAACATTAAATAAACCCTTCCCTTTACAGGATTGCCTTCAGATGGCTCAGAGGTCGGATAACTCCATACACTCCAACATTTCTCCAATGAAAATAAGGACATCTTAAGGAAAAGTGGGACATTCCGGAATCAAATCAGAAATTGGGACGGCTTCTCTATATCAGGGACATCCCTGCAAAATAGGGACACTTGGAGGATCTGTGATCCTCCTCCTCTGAACATGCACCTTAAAATGTGGCACCTTGAACTGGACATGGTGCTCCCTGTGCTGTATAGAAATAGGCTGATATTAACCTGCCTCATATTTCTAAGGATCTTTCTACTTGTATCGCCAAAAAGATGAAAAGGCATAGGGTTTCTGTTTTAGCACCTTATGGGATGCATTGAGCAAACAAATTTGATAAGCCTCGTGTTTCCCAATTGCAGTGGGTGTTGCCTTGCCTGGGGCATGATGAACCTGAACTGGCAGGGCTGACCATATTCCCAGCCTATTATCCTCCAGGTGTTGTTGGGCTCCAGCTCCCATGAGCACCAGCCAATGTAGCAAATGGTTAAAGATGATGAGGGCACTGAAGGCCATCAGTCTGGGAAATTCTGCACTAAGTAATGCTTGGTGGCTGCCTGGAGCAGTGCTTCGTAGTGGGAGCAGTATTCGTCTTGCTGCTGCAGTAGATGGAATGGCCTTTCTGTTGTTCTCAGAGCTACTTGGCATACATGGTGCTTCTTGGGACTGCTGTGAGAGAGATCTGATACTATGGGAAGGTGAGAACGGACTAGGAAAAGGGTCAAACACAGTCCTGCCACCAGCCCAATATTCCAGTGGGCTTTTGGCCAAGTGTGAGGCCCGTTTAAATAGTTTTGACAAGGGTGCCAAAGTTAAGGCCAGCACTGTGACATGAGTAGCACTTTATCTGGATTGGTGTTTTTCTCTCTCTGCTGTGTCCTTGTGCCATTTATATAACAGCTTTGTAAATGACAAGAGGAATTTGGTCCTGCGGGTTGAATATTTTAGAGCCGCCTAGGAACCAGTTTGCTGTTTCCTAAATGGTGCTTGTGCTTTTGCACTTTAGATCTTAGTGAATTCTCAGCTGTGCCTGCCTTTGAGGAGTGCCCAAGGGATCCAGAGCATTTTTCAGTTTCTGGATCCTTAGGCTTGGGTTGTCTCTCTCCTGTTAAAGCAGCACCAAAGGCTTGTTTTTAGTCTGAAGTTTAGATCTAAAGTTAATCTTGTTTCTCAGCAGATGCTAATGCAAGTGTGTATTCTGTACTTAATCATATCCAAATAGGTTTGTGAGACTTGATATCTGGAAGTTTTATGAGAATCTCTGCGATCAAGCAGGGAAAGGGAATTCCTTTCTGTTTCATTTCCTCAAGAAGCCTGTGAGCCTCTCCATCACTGAGGCATACAAATTGTAGTGCTGCATATTGAGATACGGTTGATGCAGCCAGGGGTGGGAAACCTTTTCCAGACCAAGGGCCATGTGTCAGTGGTGGGCAGGGCCAGGGCCAGATGCAAAACTGGGCGGAGCAAAGGATGTGACTCTTAACTTTTGTACAGTAGAGTACATTGCAGCCACACCAAAGCCAGAAGCTTCTACAAACTCCCACCATCCACATCTTTTTATCTTCTGCCCAGGCAAGTAAGAGGCATTATTGCAGTTCAATGACATTTTCCAGCCTGACAAAAGCAGTTGAGGAGTACAGAGAGCAGGGCTACCCTTGGGATAAGGCGTGGCCTGGGAAGAGTCTCAGGGGATTGCATTTGGTCCATGGACCTGGGGTTCCCCATCCCTATGTAAAGCAATGTGGAGCAGAGAGAGAAGACTGGGGGACAGATTGTGGGCAGAAATCTGAGAATGAAGCTATCACTTGGCTGCTGTTAACTTGTATTTTCTTAACTCAAGTGAATGCCTTTCTGAAAGCAGAACTGGATAAGAAGAAGCATAAGGAAATACAGAGAGCCAAGCTACAATGAGAGCAAACAGAACAGCTGAGCTGTTTTCACAAAATACACTTAAAATGGCATCATATTTACTTGTGTCATGCATATCCAATTCCCAGCCCTCTGGAGGAGAACCCAGATGCTAAGCTTCTCTTTAGTAAAAACGGCAGTCTCTGGACGTGCACAGTTAGATTCTGGAAAAAACCAAAACCCCAGGATCAGGATAGTGCATGATTACTCGGGTTTTTTTACTTTAATATTCACATTGCTGGGGACTATCTTTAAATGATAATGCTGATGAACTAACCCTGCTCACGAGTTCAAATATAAGTGCTGGAGTTAATGCAACACAGTTCTGTCAGGTATGCTGTAGTTATATCCTGCACTGAGCAGGGGGATTGATAAATGACCTCCAAAGTCTCTTCCAGCTCTACCATTTCTAAGCATATATATTCAGAAGTCTCCCTACTATTATCCCTACTGAGTTCCCTGGGGCCTCATTCCCTATTCAGCTTCTACAGGATTGAGATGGCCTCTTTAGATCTAAGATGTGTTATAGTAGAAGGAGATTGTTGACTTCTGCTGTATGGCAGGCAGTGTTATAGGCTAGTCTGGAAACTGGCTGGGTCATAGGAATACTCTGTGCTCACTTTTCTCCTTGTTTCTTCCCTCAAGTGTAGGTTGTTGCACCTCTGAGGTGGGTTGCCTTTTCGTCTGGTGTTTTCACAAGCAGTAGCTGTTGCTGGATAGTCTCAATCTCCTTTTGATGTCTGGTGAGGCAAACTTTGCCCCCCTCTTGGGACCAGGCTGCTACTGCTTGCTACGGCAAGGAATTCACACAGAATGGGGCAATCTGTAGAAAGGTGGACCCATTGTTAACTGATTCCAATCCCAGGGAGCCTGCTTCTTTCCCCTTGTTTCTTTTCTGGCTTCTCACATGTGTGGAAATGTGCCGTAAATAATTTCCGGAGAAACTGAACCTCAGTTCTCTCCAGCATCTTTGGGAACTTTTGCAATATATACTGCCCCCCCCCCTTGTGTTTTGTTCCATGACATCTTTCCTAGGCCATGTGACTTCCTTCTGAGTTTGCAGTTTGGACATCTGTCGTCCAGAAGAGGCAGGAGGTTATTAAAAGCTATTTCCTGTTGCTGTGTTGTGCTATGGTTTGATTGTGTGTTCCTGTTGCATTTTATCTATCTAAACAGTATAAAAAATAGTTTTCCTGTTTAGGCTGTAAATGTTATTATTAATATGTAATCTAATAGGCCTGCTTTCTCATGTTATTTGTGGGACTTGTGGGGACCCAGTGGTTAATAGGAGGAGGGCCTTGAACAGCCATTTATTTACTTTTATCCATGGCCTTTACAACCTCATGATTATTCTTCCCTGTGGAGTGCTTAGGACATTCTTGGAAGTCATAAGAGGTGCTGATGGTAAGTGAATTTGGTACAGAGAGCATTAAAAGCTGGAAGCAGAGGCTGCTATGTTCTGAGCCTTTGGAGTCTAGCTCTTGCATGGATTTTTCTGCCTTCCTTGAGGCAAACACTAGTTATGTTGGCTGCCTTTTCCCTATCAAAGGGGAATATGTTTTCTGCATAACAAATACAGTTTACATTGGAATTGGCCAGATTCTGTGTTGTGTATAATTTATGCAGCTCAAGCACATTTGCATGTATTTAGCATAACTTATTATGCTTTAGCTATGCAGGGCTCCGAAGCTCAGCCCCCCAATCACCAGAAATCCTATCCTATTCTTCTGTTGCCGTTCAGTTATGGTTGTGTAATTTCATGTGGCATTTCCCATACATTTTACCCAGCCTTTCTTTGCAGTCATAAGAACTGGGTCCTTGCCTTTGCTTTAAAATGTGGAAGCTGAGATTCTCAGGGCAGTTCTTAAACATTATGCATTTTTGACTGTCTTTAAAATATACAAACACACAGGAGCTGCCAAGGCTACAATATGAAATCAAAGCTTGGTCTTTCTCCTTTCCCCTTTGCACCATTTCCTGCACTGAGAATACCCCCTTGCAGATGATTTTGCTCCTTGTAGCAGGTGCATTCACAGGTGCAAGGTGAAAGGATTAAAATCCTCTCTCCTTCCACACTGAGATTCCACATGATATTTCAACCTCGGAGGCTGCATTGTGTTTAGGGGAAGGGGAGAAGAGCATTTGCAGTGGTACCTCGGGTTACATACGCTTCAGGTTACAGACTCCGCTAACCCAGAAATAGTGCTTCAGGTTAAGAACTTTACTTCAGGATGAGAACAGAAATCACGCTCTAGCGGCACGGCGGCAGCAGGAGGCCCCATTAGCTAAAGTGGTGCTTCAGGTTAAGAACAGTTTCAGGTTAAGAATGGACCTCCGGAACGAATTAAATACTTAACCCGAGGTACCACTGTACTTTGCATACAGCTTCAACCCCCAGCATCTCCAAGTAGACCTGGGAAAGATTCTGTGCCGGAAATTCTGGAGAGCCTCTGGCTGCCAGTGTAGACAATACTGAGCTAAACTGTCTGATTCAATAGAAGGCAGCTTTCTGCTGATAGGAAATGGGGAAACAGCCTTATACCAGGTCTTACTCCAGTACATTTCCTGCATTTTCAGGGGAATTGACTAAATGACATTTGATGACCCTTCTTCCTCAGATTCCAGGTCAGACTATTTGCCCATCTAGCCCAGTAACATCTTTTCTAGCTGGTGACAGCTTTCCAGGGTCTTTCCCATCACCCCTTACTTCATCCTTTTAACTGGAGGTTCCAGGAGCTGATTCTTGTGACTTCCTACATGCAAAGTATGTATGACTGAAATACAATCATGTCCCATACACATATGTGTAGTGCCCCCCTCAGGATTCGGAATCCTTCTCTCTACACCATATTCCACACTCCTGAGGAATTGGGGAGTCCAGGTCGCTCTGCCCTATCATGCTCCAGCCTGTCGATAAATGTTTGCCTGCAAAACCACATGTGACTGTTGAAGCACTGGGGAAGCTCATCCACCAAAATGCTCCCTGTAAGGGTCTCGATGAATGAGTTGTTGCATCTGTGAGTGTTAAATAATTATGAAAAGCATACTGCACTTCCTATTTTGCAAATGTGGAAGTGATAGTGGTTGGGTTTCCTCCGTTTGTTTGCTGCATCACCGGCTGTGAAAGCCAGACCCTAGGATGCCTGTTTTGTTGATTTCAGGGTTAGATAAGGACACAGGAGGGACAAATTGGGGTAATCATTACCACAGTAACACATTCTAGATTTGCCTCCTTGGCACTGTATGCTGTGAATTAGTTAGACCCTGTCCAGTCTCATAGTGATTTGGCTAATTTGCATAGGGCAGGCGTGGAGAATATTTGTCGCTTCAGATGTTTTCAGAGCCAAGCCACTTATGAGGCAAGGTGAGGCAACTGCCTCAGGTATCAGGATCCACAGGGGCAGCAGATCTGTTCTCCAAGGAATGCATTGCCTGCTGCAGCTGCAGTAGCAGCAACAGTTGTGGTGCGCCCCTTGGAAGCCAGATCTGCCCCCCATGCCACCTCTACAGTGACCTTTTGACCAATAGGAGGCACTGCTGGTCTTCTCCCCCCGTTGTGTAGATCAGACATAGGCAAACTCAGCCCTCCAGATGTTTTGGGACTACAACTCCCACCATCCCTAGCTAACAGGACCAGTTGTCAGGGATGATGGGAGTTGTAGTCCCAAAACATCTGGAGGGCTGAGTTTGCCTATGCCTGGTGTAGATCTTTATTGGCCCCTTGGTCCTGATGTAGATCTTCATTCACCCCTTCTTCCCTGGCCATGGCAGGATGGAACAGCATTTTGTGGTTCATTTCAGGTGCCAAAATATATTGAGCCAGTCCTGGATGTTGCTGAACTACAACTCTCATCATCCATGGTCATTGGCTATGCTTGCTGGGCTGAAGGGAGTTGTAGTCCACAACATCTGGTGGACCAAAGATTCCTCACCCCTGGCATATGGTAATTTGTATTGGGGAAAATTTAGTTTGTATGAGAAAATTTTCAGATGCCCTCAATAGTTATCAAACTTAGAATGTTTATTTTACTTGTATTTAGTAAACAAAGCTGAATACTTTTGAAACTGCCAAGCTTGCATATTTATTTTCAGTTGGCATTTGGTCATCATTGCTAATGCGAGTGTGAAATCTCCTAGGGAAAATTTTCTGTTGCACGTTTCAAAAGGACTAGAAGCATTTTAGTGCCCAACTTCTCTCAACTTATCTGTTTGATGCCATCTGCCTTTCCTCCCACGAAAACGATGGGGAAATGCCTTCTCAGCTCTGCACGTGTAACACCTTTGCTCTTCTGTACATGCATGGCATGGGTATTCCACCCACCTACCCTGTTCATGCAGGAGTAGGAGTGTGAAACCTGAGGCCTTCCAGATACTGTTGGATTTCACTCCCATCAGCCCAGCCAACATGGTCAGTAGTCAGGAAAGATGGCAGTTGTGGTTCAGCAACACCTGTAGGGCTCCCCCACCCCTATAGGGGGATCAAGAGAGAAGCAATTACTCTGGCAACCCTGTTGCTCCTTGTAGCCTGGACTGGGCTCTTTTCTGCGTGCTGATTGTTGTGGAATTTTGTCTCTCAGCCCTTCCTTTGGAATGCCGGGAGAATCTCATTCACTGTGAAGCCCACATAGCTCACCAAGTGTTTATCGTGGTGGGAGGTGTTCCCTGCAGGGCTAGTGAAGGCATGGAGGAGGAGGACTACGACAATGTGGAAGGTCAGGGTAGGCGTGGGGCTAAGATTATTCTTGGCTCTTAGCATGCTGAGGCAGCAGCAAACTTGTTTAGACATTATACCTTCTGAAAAGTGTTCCTCAGGCCAGAGACAGCTGTTGGGATAAAAGCAGCTTTACAGCATGGGGAGGGGTTGGGAGGAGTAGAGAAGAAGTCAAGGGAAGAAAAGATGGAGATCCGCAGAGGAAAAAGTTGTGTGGCCCTGCATTACATGAAATAAAGTTTCTGTCCTTAGCAGTGATGTGGACTTTCCAGAAATATTTGACCTGGAAAATGTTCTTACGCAAATTAGCCTAAATTTGCATGGGGTAATTTTCAGTTTGCATCAGGAAATTTTCTGATGTCTCAGAAGAGAGTGATCTAATTTAGAGTGTTTATTTTTCTTGGGTATCATAAACAAAGTGAAAAACTTAAGCTGCCAGGCTAAACTCTATTTGCAGTTGGTGCCCATCCACTGTTACCAATGAACTTAGAGAAAGGAAAGTTTTCTAAGGAAAAAACAGAACTCTGGGAAATTCACCGCCCTGAATTACTGCTTTTTGGTTATGTGATCCTGCAGTCCAGGAATGAATTGTTGTGTCCTGAGACATTTCTCTACCCCACCTAAAACAAGGGAAGACCATCCTTTCCTGTCAGATTCTTTCATCTTTAACAAAAACAAGCATGGCAACTGTGTCCATATCTAAACCATCAATTAAAAAATCAACTGGCATGATAGGGCATGTGAATGTTCCTAGAGCACATAGGAGGAACAGACCTCAGAGTGTGCAGAATGGGCACAACCTTTGACCTGCCCAGGAAGGCTTTGCTGCTTTGTTGTCTGTTTCACTTTTAACCTCTCCTGGTTGCAAACATAAGTAGGTTTTTGTGCTCCAGCAACTGATATTTATGTAGCCATCATGGCTAATAGCCAGTCATAGCCTTGCCCTCCATTGATTTGTCTGATGCTGTTTTAAAGTGGCCCAATTTGGTGCCTATTACTCATTTCTCTTCCTTTTAAAAATGCAATTTATATCCCACCCTTCCTTCTGAAGGAGCACAGGGCGGCAAACACATCAATAATATAAATAGCCTAAAAATAGTTTTGTTTTGTTTTTTTTTAAAAGAACCTTCTAAAAATAAAAGATTCTCTCAACCAGTGATGTCAGGGTTTCTAGTAACAGTGGCTTTTCAGCCTGGGTAAACAGAAATGTTTTTAAGTTTCTCCTGAAAGTCAGCAGTGAGGGAGACCGGCACAGCTTACAAGGGAGGGTGCTCCACAGATAGGAAATTGCCACTGATAAGGCCATGTCATGGGTCAGTGCTGATAGCCCAGTGGTGGCACCTCACCTGCCTGTTGTAGGGTGCAATACTGATGGTTGATACTGAGGAAGATGCTTGGTTATTGAGGAATATTGACGAAGGCACTGCTTTTTAATTTTTCATGCTTATGGGGAATGTGCTGCCATAACAGGTATAACAGAGGTTTGTGCAAAGGCCTCATTACCTAGCATGGGACTCAGTTTTTCCTTCTAGGACTTTGATGTTTCTGCCATCTTATCCCTAAGCCAGGCTGGACAGCATCACTCGTTGGCTTAGCGTCTGATGTAGTTAGCATTAAACTCCCATACGCACACCACCACCGCCACCTAACACAACAATGGAAAATGCTCCCTGTTCTTCCTCTGCCCTCAAATCTTTGGGTGCTTGTTGCATGTGATTTCTTTGGAGTGTTCTGGCTACCTTCTTCCCTAGGCTCACTTTAATTTGGACGGTTGGTTTGAAAGGGTTCCAGGAAGCTTAGAACAGCCTGTGCTCTCTGCCTGTGACAGACCGGGACAGAGAGGCCTCAGCAGAGTTAATGTTTATCCAGTGAGAGTGACTGCTGCGCTGAGATTTGGGCCTCCAGGGCAACTGAGACCTGACATTTCCCATCTGCACAGAGGATGGCAGCTAATGTAGGTACAACACCTCTTCAGGTCCGGTGCTGATCATGGATTGGCAGGTGACTTACGCAAGAAATGCACACTAGAACACTTCTCTCTCTCCCCCCCCCCCCCGGTCTCCCATTGAGCACAAGCTGCTCGCTGACCTGTACACCTTTTCCTACAAAGTTTTTCTTCTTTTCAATTCTGGAATAGTTCCTCACATCTGATAGGAATGTAGAAAGCTGAGTCATTCTATTGGTTCATCTAGCTCAGTATTGTTCACACTGTCTGGCAGCATCTCTCCAGGGCTACAGAAAAGAGTCCCCCAGCCCTATCTGGAAATGCCAGGGATTGAACCTGGAACCGTTTGAATGCAATGCATGTGCTCTGCCACAGAGCTACAGTCCTTTCCCCTGATCAGAGAAGGTGTGCACTTTCTGCCATTTCTCAACTTCTACATTTACATAGGCACAGTTGTCAAGCTTGTTTTTAAAAGGTGAGAGAAGGATAGTCTTGTTGAGTGGGGGCCTTACCTTGATCAGCAGTGCAATAGTAAGTAGGACTCTTAGCCTTTCAGAATCCCATGCTCAGACTGTAGTTGCCTTATCACAGGAATCTCAGACTACTATTAGAGAAGAGGAAGAATCTAGTGCCTGCCCCTCCAATTTGGAAGCAAGTACACTGTGCTTTGAAAAAGGCTTTAGGGGAACTTGTGAAGTCTGCGCAATTGGCTCCCTTGAAGCCTTCATGTCACTTTTCTTTAACTCTGCTTCAAGAAGTGTAATGTACTTTGAGATGTTTCTTTAGCTTCTGGAACTAATGTGGTTTAGTAGTGGAATACCTGCCTAAGCTCCTGGGTTCAATTCCTTGCATTTCCAGTAAAATGGTAGCAGGCCTAGAAAATACAAGGTCAGATCAGTATTGTCTTCTCTGGGTAGCATCTGCTCTCCAGAGTTTCAGGCAGAGAACCTTTCCCACCACCTGCTGCTTGAGATCCTTTTATGGAGGTTCCAGGGACTGAAGCGGAGACCTTCTGCATGCAAACCAAGTAAGCCAAAACCTGAGCGAGTGAAAATGAAGCTGCTGAGTCAGACTGTTGGGCCATCTAGCTCAGTTTTGTCCACATTGCAGCATTTCTCCAGCAGCAGCATATCTCCTGAGTTTCATAACTGAGTCTGTCAGCTTGACCTGGAGATGCCGGAGGTTGAACTGGGAACTTTCTGCATGCAAAGCTGATGCGTTTCCCCATCTTAGTGGAAGAGCATCTGCTTTGCATGCAGAAGGTCACAGCTTCAATCTCTGGCATCTCCAGGCAGAGCTTGGGAATGTCCAGTGTCTGAAACCCTGGAGAGTCACTGCTGCCCAGTGCGGAAAATACTGAGCTAGATGAACCAAAGGTCTGATTTGGTGAAAGCTCCTTATGTTCCCATGGAAAACCGCTACTGTTCAGAGTACTGTAGATGTTACTGGGCTCGAATGGTCAGTGATCCGACTCAGTACAAGGTGGCTGTGTACTTTTATGTATTACATAACCACTCAAAGCTTTCCTCTTCTCAAAACATTACTCTTTGAGGTTGACAGTGGTGTTGTACCTTGATAAAAAGAAAAATTAAAATGGCAGGTTCCACTGTAATATGTACAGAGCAAGGATATGCAGGCCAAGTATGTGTTGTGCTGATTTGCTGAAGTACTGAATTTGGTTTTCTTACTAGAGAATTGTAGTTTTGTTGGCAGATAATTTTCTATGCTTCAGTGCATAGGATGTCTTAAAAGTGCGAGTGACTGGATCTTGTAAAAACATGAATGCAAATCTTCACTTTATAATAATCTTTCTGTTTGAATGTGCTGTTTCAGTTCAACACTTGTGTAAACATGATTCACAAATTCTATTAATTCTGGCTGCTTTACAGAACTGTACAATTAGGAAAAGCATGCATTTGCATAATTTAGTCTTTTAATTTGCATCATATGGCCTTTAATTATAAATATCTAGGCTGCTCAAGGTTAAGCTAACTGTAGCTTTGTCGAAGTAGGATCTTTATACAAGGTGAGCTGGCACAGCATCCAGCAGCTCATACCTTTTTCCTAGTTGAAATTTTGCCTGTCCTGGTGAGAATATGAATATTTGCAGACTCTTACCTGCCTAAAGTTAATGGTGGCAGAATGGTGTTCTTTACATGTCTAAGGAACACTGGAAGCTCCCTTATACAAAGTTAAGTTATTTGTCCATTTCATTCAGTATTTTCCACTCTGCTCTAGCCAGTTTGGGAAGGGCCATAACTGAGTGGTCAAGCCTTGCATGCCGAAGTTTCAGGTTTAATCATCCTCAGCAGCTTCAGGTAGGGCTGGGAGAGACCTGTCTGAAACCCCAGAGAGATGCTGCCCATCAGTGTTGACAGTACTGAATTAGATGTACCAATGATGAGTGTAATGGTTTTAGGGGTTGCTCATGCGTAAGCAGGTACCTATCCCCCCGGCTGGGTGCAAACACCTGGCTGGGTTGCCAAAGTGAACCTCTTTCTGTCCAGACAGCCACTCACCCGTGGCTGACTCAATCGCTGGCATAATCCGTGAGTGGGCGTTTCTTAAACTTCTTCCAGCAAAGAAGTTCTTTGACGCCTAGTCTCCACCTACCCTCTCTGCACGGAAGCCTTCTGCGCAGGGAGGGCGTGGGCAACGGAGGACCCCTACTCTCCCCGCTGGTCCCAGGCAAGGAGACATGAGACCGCCTCGCCACTTCCCCCAGCTGCCCCCCTTCTCCACTGGTGCTACGCTGATTCTCTTCCCCAGAAGATGGGCTGCTCCTCCCGATCCCTGGATGCTCTCCGGAATCCCTCTGGCTTTTGCTCTCCCCCTCCAGTCCTGATGGCAGTTCCCTGACCATGAGACTCAGTAGAAGGCAGCTTCCTAATACTGTACTCTAACTGGCAACAGTTCTACAGGGTCTCCAATAGGGTCTTTCCCCTGCAACCTGATCCTTTTAACTGGTGATGCCAAGAATCGACTGCTGGATCTTCAACTTGCAAAGCAGGTGCTATTATACTCAGCTGCTCGCTTTCTCTCCCTCTGCCCCCAATTTGTTGTCACGTGGGGAAAGATGATTAAGCCACACCTTAGCAAAAGTTGCGTCTTCCTTTGGGCCATGTGCAGTGTTGAAGCACATTATCTCTGTTCCTAAGTCCTATAAATGTCCTCAGACTTTAAGGGAACTGCTAATTGCACAGAAGGGAGTAGATTTAGCAATGCTGTACTGATGCCCACAGACTCCAGCTGCTATAATTTATAGCGCAGGAACAGTGGGTACACCACAACCGCCTCCAGAAATATGTTCAGCAAAGAATTGGGCAGCAGACTGCTCAAGCTTTACATTTAACTTTGCTTATGTTTCAGAGACAGGGAGAGATTAATGTTGTTCCTGCTCACATGAGAGGTACATTATAATAATCTCATTGCTCAGCTTTAGTGCCTTTTTACACACACACACATATATAACTGTTATTTTTGTGAATTTATTAAAGGAGAAAAGAACACAAAGAGGGCAGTGAGAAAAGCAAAATCGTCAGCTCACTTTCACAGAACAATAAACATCAGTACATCCATCTGAATTTACACATACATAATGATATATGCCCTCCAAATGTCTGAGTATGTACCCAAACAAAGTTGGTGTTTATAGAAAGTAGATTCAAATGTAGCAAGGGCATTAAGGCCTTCAAACAATTGCATAATAGATGGTGAATATTTATCCTTCGAAGATAAATGTGAAGTGTAAGTCTCTTAGCAACCACAAGCACCAATAAAGTCTGTTTCTGTTGTCCTGCTTTTAGTCTCCATGTACAGGAATATAATTTAAAAGTACATGAACACACACAAATATCAATGATTTCTCCAGTACACATTTAATATGAACAGCAACTTCAAACCAAGAAGGATGTATCACTGGACAAGTCCACATCATATGTCTCAATGAGGCATTTCCAACATTGCACCTCCAGCATCTATCTGATGTGGAGTCTAGTATACCCAAAATGCAAATTTTTTTGTTGACTCAATCTCAATTTTAAATCTAAAGAAACATTCTGTATAGATTCTAAAGCAATTTTCCATTGTTTAGCTTGCATGGCACACTCTAATTCATGGTTCCATTGTTCCATAAGTTTCCGATCTTCTACTTTATACACTTCAAATAAACATTTATAAACAGTAGCAACTGGTTTGGTATTTTATGATGATCCAATTATTATTTCCAGCTGTTAAGGGGGGTGCTGAATACTCAAAGCTGATGGGCCATAAATAAGACACCATTTATGTTGCTTCGGAAAATTTTGAATTTCCTCATGATGTTATAAAGTGGATTCGAATATTGTGCTACTCTTCTAAGTTGCAAGTAAGGGTAAATGGAATCCTTTCAGATTTGTTTGATAATAGAGAAAGGTACAAGATAAACTGCCCTCTTCCTCCACTGATATTTGATCTATGTTTTGGAAATGTTGGCACGTGCAGTTAGACAGAACAGGAAGATCTATGGTTTTGTGCATGAGAAGTGGAATTTAAATTAGGTTTGTATTCAGATGATTTGCTACTATTTGTTAGTATGTACCCATCCATTTTGGAATTAATGAGATTAACTGATAAAATTTAGTAGAATTTATGGATATATGAGAAAAAGGTTAAAATATGAATTAATGCCAGTGGCCAATTAATTGCCTGCTTTCTATGCTAACTGGTGTTTTTGCTGGTCCCAAAGATTCTAATGTATTTAGCGATCTTTGTTCCTGCAGATACTTGTCAGATTATTAAATTAAATTTAAATAGGTTAATAGCAACATCTCCATTGATTTGTAAAGATGGTCACTACTTAAATTTAGTATTCTGAATAAGGTAAATACACGTACTGCACAAATGCTGTGTTTTGCTTGGTCTACACATTTCCCAAGCCTATTTTCAAAAGTGGAATGAATTATTTTGGAAGTTTATTCAGGGTATTTCTCCACCTTGTGTATCACTTAAAAGAATGTTGTTGCCTATATCAGAAGGAGAATTTAATTTTCCTGATATTTGCTCTGTACCACATGGCATATCTGTTTATGTTTATAAACAGGTGGCGAGTCCCCCCCCCCCATGACTACCTCAGTTTTCAGACTTCCTCTTTCCTCCCCTGCCCCCAGTTTGCATGACCTCTTCCTTCCAGATTGTGCACAAGCGAGAGAAGGGGAAGCATAAATGCTGAAAACTCTTTTGCCTTCTAGTTCCCTTCTGTTCATTGGCTGAGAATGGCTAGGAACAGGGTCTAGTTTTAAAATGACTTTGCTGCTACACAGCCATGCAGGAGTCACTCAGAGGCTGCCTGTTGCCAAAATCTACAGAAGAGAAAGCCTGAGTTCATAACTGAAAAGCTTTTGCTTTTTACAGTTGTTCTTGTTGACTCTGATCTTAACTGGGCACCCTCGAAATGGTAGTGAAGTGTGATAGACAGAAAAGCTGGCTTTCCATACCATTATTCCATTCCAGAGTACATTTCATTGGAAATAGAAGCCAGGCTGCGTCACACTGAACTCAGAAATTTTGTAATGGGCCATAGAAGTACTTGTGTAAACTGGTTCTTCCCTGCTGGAGCCTGCATATAGCAGTGCCCTGGAGTCATCTGGTCAACAGTTCCATGGATATCCAGAATTTCTTTCATTTATGCTTCTTAAATGTGCAGTGGTCTTTCCCCAGCTAGGCCCAAAGCTGTGAAGCCTGGAAATAACACTAAAAAGGCTTCCACTTGGACTTCACAATTCCCAGTTTCCAACTTCGTTGTCACTTGGTGTATATGTAGTCAGCTTTGCATGTTTCACTATGGTAAAGTTGCCTGGGTCAGCTGCGGCACTTGATTGCCAGGATATTTGTAAAATTCCAAGTGAAAAGTTGGAACATTCATTCATTTTGTTTTAACCTTTTTATTAATGCATGTGCACTCTCGGGAAGAAAGGAATTGAAAAGAAGAAGAAGATCAAGCCAGTACCGGCAGTTGAAAAGTGATACTGTTTACAGGGACTGTCTTTCAGAACATGTAATGGTGGAATTGAAACATACAAAGATAGTTAAGATACTGCTGATGAGCATCTTAGTGGGAAAGAGGTTGGGGAGATAGGGAGGCTGAATGTAGTTCCATAATCCTTTTTAACACCTGATATGCAGAATTTTATTTTATTTTATTAAAAAGGGATCCACATGTGCTAAAAAAGTAATGATTGCAAGTGAAGCAATGCACCACCCACATTGCCAGCTGCCTGGCAGGCCATTTCTCATTCCAGATGTTTGCCAGTCCACACAAGTGAAAAGCTAGCTCTCTAATTGTGTTGAATTTGAAGGTCAGAAAAATTGTCCTTTATTTCTTAAGATGCTGGAATATGACATTTGGCAGCCATTTCGTCTGGACTCTTTCGTAATGACACAATTCCAGAGGGGGGGGGGAGGTAGTGCAGAAGCACCTTGAGGCACAGGGGAGTCGCAGGCACTGCTTGGCAGAGAAGAGGGGGGAGAGAATGGACAGGTCATAGTGACTCATGCCATAACTGGGAAGGAGGTCTTGGACCTTAGCCATGCTGCTTCCCTGGTCTCCTCTAGGCTGCTCCAGAGTGTTGTTGCTGCTCTAGAGTGGTGTTGCTCTTAGTCGTGCAAGAGGATGAGCCAATGGATTACTCAGATTGGGGGTTGGGGATGTGACTGCTGAGTCGCCTTCTGCTTGGTCCTTATTTTCGGCTGCTGTGAAAGCCTCTGCCAGGGACTGCAATTCTAAAGCTTCCTAAGGATTAGAATCGCCCAGCTGGATCAAAGGAAATACTGGGGTGTAACCAGTGGAATGTGAAATGTCTTTGGTTGTAGTCCCACGTTTGGCACTTTTGGTCTGTTCTGAATAAAAGGACAAAACGGGTCAAATTTTCCATTTCCATACATGCATTTAAAACTGTCCTGTTGCCTGGCATTGAAACTGAATCTGAGCTACATACAGGGAAGTCCTCAGCCAGCCAAGTGGTAAATTTAAACTTCAGTAAGCCTAGTAGACAAGTTGCAAGTGGCTTCCTGGTTCCTGAGCCAAGGGAGACATTGTGGGTAGCCTTAGAAGGAACCCAAACCCACCCTCCTTCCACCATCCTTCCTTCCTGTATCGTCAAAGCTGGACTGCACAACTATAGAATTGCAAGCCTCTGTGATGTGTTTGCTGTTGTTCTTCTTAATGGGTCCATTGTTGATAGCTGTGCATATCCAATCTCTGCATGTCCCCCAAGATGAAGGGCATAAATTCATTGAGCCGAATTATTGGTCCATCTCATCATTACTCCTGGGCCTGGGCAGAGGTCCATTTTGTTACCAACCACCTGATCATTTTAACTGGAGACACCGGGAATTGAATTTGGGAATTTTATCCATGCAAACATTTTCTTTACCACTGAGTTACAGCTCCTGCGTTCTCCTTAATGCATACCCAGGAACTGCTAGACCAGATAACTTAGTGAGGCTGCAAAACAAAATGCTCCAAGTTCCTACCCCTTTCATAAGATGCTGTGGAGAATATCACACACACACCCCCCCCCAGTTAAAAATAAAAGCTGGAAGGTCCATATAGCTCAATCCCCTGTCCAAAAGAAAGGACACCCATGCATTAAACAAGGTGACAATATGACATAAACGGAGAAGAGGTGCACTTCAGAAATATGCCAACAAAACAAATATATCTGATGAGCTTTAAGGAAGTGAGCCAAGCCACATACTGCAGTGGGATGCCAAAAGAAACCCCATGTGTACACAAAACAAGCCCAAACCCAAACCTTAGAGTCCGAGCCAGTTTGAGACAGAGCTTCAATTCTTTCCTGGCCGCAAATATGGAATTCAACCAGACTCTGAGCTGAAGGAAAACCTGCCCAACAGATCTTCCAAAAGTAAGCCCGGCAAACTCTTGTTCTGCAATATGCCAACATTTCTCCACACTGTTCTCCCAAGTTGAAGAGATCTGATCCCATGGCAAAGAGACGCCAGACTCAAAAGGAAGGTAGTGAGCTTTGCCTTTAAACAGATTGCCTGGAATTGGGCTGGAATCTTGTGTGTGTGAGAGATGGGGGACCTGCCTTAACGCAGCCTCCCCTTGTTATATCTTACTCAGCATGGCAGCAGTCTCCTGTCTCCTTCCCGTGTGGGTGAGGAGGGGTGTGGGAAGGAGGCGCTTCCCCTTGGTTTCCTGTCTCAATCACATGGCTTCGGACGGTTTCCATGGCAAAGGCAGGAGGGGGTGGGTGCTTCAGAGCGAGTGCCTTTAAGACTCCAGTGTTTTCGCTCTGTCCATGGGAGTGGAACAAAGGAAACGCGACAAGAGCCGGACACGCTTTCTCTCCCTGCCTGATCTGCCTGCGCACCTGGACATGTAAGTCTCCAGGGGCTCCGCAAATATTTTGACAGGTGAAACTTAAAGACAAGGCAGACAGCCCTGGGATAGCCGAGTGTGCCCCCCCCCCCCCTCCGACACTTTCTATCTGGTGAGCGGTATGTATTTAGCTTGTAACTGGGCTCGCTGAGATGCAACCGCTCACTAGATACATTACCTCAGTCGCAGTTGCAGGATAGAGTGCAAAGGTTGTGGTACTTGGAGGAAGCAGCTACCAAAGCCAGTTATCGCTCTTGACTAGTGATGGGTGGAGAGCTTTGTTATGGTCCTGCCAGCCATGGGTATAAGCATGAATTTCTCTTTGCTTGCTTTGCTGTAGGGTTGAGGGGTGTCTTTGGAAGGCAGAAGAACCCAGATTTCTGTTTCTGCTTTGCTAAGAGCACATCTTCAAGATCCTTAGAAGCAGACTGGTTTTTGCCTTTGAATCCTTCAGCCTCCTTATTTTTGCTTGCTGCCATAGTGGTTGAACTCTGGAAAGAGAAAAGTTCTGTTTCTCTAGTAGACTTTTATTGGTGATACGGGAATTCAGACCCATGTGATGGCTTGTTAATATTTATTAAAATCACATTTTCTTTCTTCCTCCAGGGTAATGGATTCAGGGCACCACACATGGTGGTTTTGTCAACAGTCTTAAGGGAAGTGATGGTAATTTGCCCAAGGACCGTTCTGTAGTGGGTTCTGTGACTGGTGGGGGATTTGCTGTCCAAGCCCTACATTCTGTTGCATCCTGTTTCTTCTTGTGTAACATGGTAGACTAGAATTTGTCACTTTAGACATGATGGTGATAAAATGTGAAAAGTTCTTAGAAAACAGAAAAGTACCACAACAGGGAAGATAGGGCGGTGGCTGTTTTTAAATGGCAATTCAGAATTGTTTTTCCTGCCCAGTTGCAATCTGAAGTGGTATAGTTCTCCTTACAGCCTTAAGATTCCCGGTATAGATCAGGCCTTAATACATTATCAGGGTGTGGTAGTTTCTGTGGCTTAATTGATCTGGAGTTAGAAGATTGTGACATTTGTATGTGGTGTAAACCTGGGCCAAATGGGGCAGGTTATTTTGCCAAGCAAATCGTGGCTTTGAAAAGAACTCGGGTACAGGGTCAAAGGCCTACATTTTAGGGTTGTTGTTTTTTTGTTGAAGTTGTGATTAAAGCCACGAGCTAATGAATTCAAGTAGAGAATGCCAAACCTGTCTGGTTTAGTAGTCATCGATATGGCAAAGTTTATGGCAAAGTCACCAGCATATTCACCTGTGGAGAGCTGTCAGCCTGCCAGCCGCTGTATTTATAATCCTTACCATCTGACCTCAGCCTCTGCAGCGGCAAGCAATTGTTCTTTCATTTTCTGCCAAAAATCTTTTTGAGAGGAAGAAAAACACTCATTGGGCAGAGCTTTGCTCTGAAAATATTACAGAAATTTCCCTGGTGTCGTCCATATATTATTTCAATGAGCCAGGTTTATGATTCACATCGTATTTTATAGCACCCTTGGATTTTATCACCCCTCTTCCTTTGTTTAAGGCTGTTGATTGTAAGCTTAGCATTCTCTTAGCTACTCTCTGTTCGTAGAATCATAGAATTGTAGAGTGGGAAGGGATCCCAATGGTCATCTAGTCCAACTCCCTGCAATTCAGGAATCTCAACTAAAACATCCATGAAAAATGGTCCTCCAGCCTCTGCTTAAAAACCTCCAGTGAAGGAGAGTTCCACTGCTGAACAGCTCTTACTGTCAGAAAATACTTTCTGATGTTTAGTCAGCACCTCCTTTCTTTGTAACTTGAATCCATTGGTTTGGGTCCGAGCCTTCAGAGCAAAAGAAAACAAGCTTGCCATCCCCCCTTAGCTGGGTGAGGATTAAAAGATGTAAGAAATTCCAAATATTATAATACAGTCATGTCCCTTTTAGTTGTGAAAAGGGTGGCTTTTATTTGTTTATTCCTTTATAAAATGTATTGATTCTCCCCCCCTTTTAAAAAAAGTGTTAACACAAAATTGCAGTGCTTTACAATAATAGTAAATTACCAATAAAACTAAATTTAAATAATTCAAGCAATAAAACAAAAGCATGTATCTTTTTTCACAGCAAGATAACTTGATTCCCACATCTGATTTTCTGCACTGTGGGAGTGAGGTGCCAAGCTAGATACGAAGAAGGGTTGTTAAAACGCAGATTGTGTTGCGGGAAAATGAAGGAAAAAGGAAAGGAAGAAAGCTCCTAGTTCTTACTGATGTGGGTTGTAGCTCAGCATCTGGGCGGTTTTACTTCAGATTGTGACTCATAGGATTCTGCGTTCCTCAATACAAATAAATAACTAAATCCTTGCCCTTAGAAATGTAGCATGTCAGGGAGAAGGCTGCATTAGAAGCTTTCTCCCTGATAAGTAGTTCACAAAACAAGCCCTCCATAGAGTAAACTAGATTTGAGGGAAAGCGTTCCTAGTGTAAGCCACTTCTCTGACATGACAGCTTCTTAAGAACAGGGATTTATTTATTTTGTATGGTAAAGGATCTCTGCTCCTGGCCCAGCCTGGGTGGAACTGGTCAAACACGGCCTAATGTGTAGAAAGGAGAAAAAGGTGAATCCTTGTGCTGATAAATGTGTGCAAAATCTTGATTTATTTATTTTTCATTATTAACCCCATTGATGGGATTGGATTAGCAAAAGTCTGTATGAATGCAACTGTGGTTATTTACATTGGATTACATCAACAGGTGTGGGAACATACAGCTATTTCAGACCACCAAGCCATTTGGATAATTGCAGTTTGGACAACGGGTATATTGTAGAGTTTAATAACCAGAACCAATGCGATCAACAGATGTTTAATGCAATTTTTGGGAACCTATTTGATTGAACAGAGACCAAGGCTATATAGTTGAAACTACAGTATATTGTTTTTAATGGAGGAGGCCATCTGTTCTGTCTCTTGGCTTCTTGAAGGCTTTTTTAAAAAAAAGATCCTATTAATCTTGCAAGTTCTCCCTCCTCCTCTTAATGGGAGGTCTGTAGAATAATTAGACTGCAGTCGTTTCTTGAGCCTTCAACAGCAAACAATGCCTGTGCTGGTTGATTATGTAGAAAAGCCACGTGGATTCTGCCAAATGACAGCTTATTAGCTGAAATAATTGCTGCAAAGCTGCTTGTGGGCTGGGCTGGAGTTGAGAGGTGGGCGAAGAAGAGAGCAATTCAGGAACACGTGGTCTCTGTATATATCTGTGCTTGTTTATGTGTAGGTGTAGGCAGGAGTCCACCACAAAGGAATAAAACTCCTTGCTTGGGTCAGGTTTTGTGGTGTCTAAGCATTTATGAGATCCCCGAGTCTGCGTTTTGTAGTGGTGCTTTCTTTTGCCTAGTTCTCCGTGGGAGCATCTCTCTTGTGCTGTACACTTCATAAGTTCCAAGGAGGGATGGAGAAGAATTTTGTGCAGTCTGCATTTTTAAGTGAACTGACCCAATTCACGCCTCCCGGACCAACACACAGATCGAAATGTAATTATCCTTCAGATTTCACACCTTGGGTTGCATTCAGCCTAGTTAAACTGGGAGTAGACCCACTGAAATTAATATATCTAAGTTAATTAATTTCAGTGGGTGTGCAACCAGTAGGACTAATGTTGGATACAACCCTTTCCTGAGATTTGCAGTAGAGTTCTCAGCACAAAAATGGACCAAAATGAGTTATATTAGGGTAAAATATATTTAGAATAATTGGTATGGAACTGGTAAAAAACATCTATATGGAAACAACATGCACAAAGTTTGTACAGGCTGGAAATGGACTGATCTGCCCACTCGTAGTGCCAAGTCACTGATATAAGTCTTCAGCATATGGGATGCAGTTACTTCAACATGATGCTTTCTTGAAACTCAACTTCTGCCTTCCCTTGTCATTGCTGTGCTGCAGTAGAATTGTGTTTCTGGTGACTTCAGCTGTTCTGTATGAACCTGTGATGGATTTGCTGCTTGTAATGGTCTTGTTGGGATCTGTCTCTTGGGCAGCTGGCAGGTCAGGCTGGCAATGCCCAGACGAAAAGGACTGCAGGATGGGCATGCTGCACTGCAGCTCTCAATGGACCAAGTCCAGGTTAAAGCCAGAAATAGCTTCCTAACCGCTTTTGACCTCTGCTTCGAGTTTGCTCCCAGCAAGACTGCTCTAAAAATGTGCCCTTGGGAAGCTGCCTCTGCTCTCTGCTGCAAGACTGCAGCGGAATATCAGGGTTGGTGTCCTCTGTTGTTGGACTCTGCCTCCCATCACCCCAACCACTGACCAGTCTGGCTAGGGCTGATGGGACCTGTAGTCCAGCAATATCTGGAGGGCCACAGGTTCCTCATCTCTGCTTTAAGACTACAAGAGCGGGGGGACTATTTAACAAGGAAAGGGAATAGTGTGTGTCTGTTGGTTCATTCAAGGTAAACAGCCACATCTCTAGAGAATGATGTAATTTGTATGTGTATATTTATTAGTTACTTTTTTATCTCACCCTTCCACAGTGGAGCTCAAGGGGGGGGGTGTACTTTTTATCATTACAACAACCAGGTGAAATAGGTAGGGTTGACAGATGGCAACCAGCAGTCCAAGGCCATCCAATCCGGTAAGGTAGGTCATTGTTGATAAATCAGTATTGGGGGGGCGGGGGGTTGGATGTTTGAGAATGAAAAAATATGCCTTCTCTTGTGATCAGTTGGTGATTTCATGGTTAAGATGAGCTACAACGTAGGGGCATCTTGGTTCACATTCTCAGCTGCTACCAGCTTGTGCTGGTGTTGAGATGCAGCAATGAGTTGCAGTTTTAAGGATCAGTTTCTTGATGAGTACCATAATTTAAGGATGGAGGCTATTCAGATAATTTATAAGACTTTAAATTCTGGATTTTGAATTTTTCCTTCTGTCTACCTTTATTATTTCCCTGAGTGCCAGACAGATGCTGGAATGGTTTTGCTGCAGAAAGAATACGCATTTCCTTTATTTGCTCGTTTCCTACCAACAGTAAATGAGTAAGGCGTTCTTATTTGCATCATGGGCATCACTTGCCCATATATTTTATTGCAACATAATCTGATGCCTGTTTTCTTGGTAGTGGTCTGAAGAACCTTCCATCACAGCCATGGGCAGCAATAAATTTAACTTGTTTCTGCTTCATGTTCTTTCCATTGCAGCAGCGGCAGTCTGGCTCGCACAGTCCCATTGTCCCCAGCTCCTTTGGCAAGCATCTTGCTCTTGGCAAGGCCAATGTTAATCAGTGTTTGGCAGCATGCAGAGGCCATTGAGCTTCCATGCTTAATGCCCACCTGCTATAGTACAGCCTGAGGGCCTTGCAGGACTTTAGAGCTACAAAAGTTGGTTTCAGTTGCTGGTGAAAGTAGCAGAGACACCATGGTGCAGGGAACACATCAGGATAGATGCCATTTTGTAGTGTACGGTGTCACTGGTGGAGCTCAGAGCAGGCGTGGGGAATCTTTTCTGGCCTAGATCCTGATCTTCTCCAAACCTTAACAGGCCAGATTTGACAGGTGAGTGGAACTGTCTCTCTGTCAATCAATCAATCAATCAATCAATCACCTTGGTATCTCTATGATGTTTGGTGACACTGTGCTTTGAAGCGCAGTTGTTGGGGCTTCAAGGTTCATTGTGTTGACTGTATGAAAGCCCTTTTGCAAACAGCCCTGCACTGTTTTTTGAACTTCCAAAAACCAAGGAGTAGTGCAGGGCTGTTTGCAAAATGGAAATTGCTTTCATCTCCCATCAGCTGATTGGCAGTGGGAGCTCACCTTGCTCTAGCTGAAATGAAGAATTGGGAGCTTGCATTAAGCTCCCAAACATTTAGTTGTTGCCACATGAATGCTGCTTCATTTCTGATGTCAAGTGTGGGGTGGTGAGCATGTCTGATGTCAAGTGTGGGGTGGTGAGCATGTCTTAGGGGAAATGGCCTCACAAGCCAAATTGGGAGCCCTGGTAAGCCACATTTTACTCATGGGCTTACCCAGCTTTGTCCTAGAGAGCCTGTGAATGCATGAAATAAAGAGCATAGGATGTTTTGAGTGCATCCATGTGCAGAGCAGTCTATAGACCTGCTCATTGGATGAGATCTGCACAAGGAAATTGAGATAAGAGTCATAAGAGTTTGAAGCTGTCTTGGAGAGCATCTAGTCCACCTCCCTCCTCAGTTTAGAATCTGCAACTCAAGGTGAAACTACTGCAAAGTCCCTGACAGATGGCTGTCCAGTTGCTGCTTAAAAGGCCTCCAGAAAAGGAAAGATCACCATGTTCCACTATCAGAAAGCTCATATCATTGGTATGCCTCTCCCAAGGCTTAGCTGAAATCTCCTTCCCTCTGTTCCCAGCCTTTGTTTCAAGGCCTGGCCTTCTGGAGCAAGAGAGAATGAGTGCTTCATTTTCTGTGTTACAGTTCTTCAGATCTTTGAAGATCCCAGTCATGTCTTTCCTTAACTTATTATAACTTAGGCTGATCATATCCAGTTCTTTCAACCATTCCTCACTGCATTGATACCAAGATGGTCTACTGGCTAGGGATGGGGGTGAACCCTAGAAGGTAATTCCCTTTCCCACAATTCTCTCTGTTGTGGATACACATTGCGTACAAATTCTGTGAATTGCACTTGGCTCGAAAATGGCCTGTGGCAGCAAAACCAGAGAGAGAAATTCCAAGTTTATTGGAAACCTCCTTTCTTCTTACCTGTCTTCCTTTTTGCCTGTTTTGGATTGGAAAGGAAGCAGCAGGGCTGTGAGAATACTGATTGCTTCTAAAAGAAAGACATGGTAGCATTCTGGGGGAAATGAATAGGGACACCAAGCCTTAGAAGTGGAAGTGGTGTGCAGGTGGGGATAACAGCATTGTGTGTGTGCCGCAAATTAGATGCAGGGCATGGGTGAATTTTGTATCACAGTATTGTGTCTAGTCTTCCAACTTTGAACAGAGAATGGTGTGGGGCTTTTAATCTGAATATATTACCAGGGGACCCTTGCAGATAAAAAACAGGAAGATGCACTGAATAGTCTTCTGGTAGCAAACCTATACTACAGGGTTGGTGGACCTGTGGCTGCCCAGATGTAGTTGAAGAACTACAAGCATATGGAGAGCACCACATACACTGCCTCTGTCTCTAGAGCTCTGTTCTTGTTAAAATTTAATGAGAACAAATGAGCTGGTGTGCATCGGGAAGAAGGAAGAGCCTTTCCCCTGAGACTTGTGGTATTGATAAGAGTTCCTGCAATCCCTAGGTATTTGAGAGGGCAAAGGACCTCTTTAACCTTGAGAGGGGGGTGATATCTGTAGCCTGAAGTGTCCTTGCCCTATGTTGCAGGGTAGAGCTGGTAGATCTGAGAGACATTCATAGTAGATTGGCAATGTTTTCTGTCTCCCAGTAGTCTAACCAGAGCAACAGCAGAGAGGCTGCATCACCAACTTTTCATCAGGAAGGCTGATGAAAAGAAAAAACTTTAACCAGGGGTGAATGTTTAGTGTGAAAGCACTGTGAGCTCAGTTCTCATGCTGTGAACAAATTATTGGCATCCTTAACTTGAAATGTGTATATTTTGCAACTGTCTCCAATTGGTGGCTCTTCCCAGGGTGTGTGGGTGTGTGTTTAAAAAAAGCAAATTGAAAGCCTGAAGCCCACCCAGCCCTCCCATACAGCAGATTACCTGTCAGTGGACCCTGCTTGTGTCAAGGGCTATTCGCTTCCAGTTCATTTCACCTATTCTCTTCTCAACTTATGGGTTTATCATTTTGCTTCTAGCCAAATTAAAGCTGCTGGTCCCCCATTGCTGCTGTAATTGGTCTGGCATAAGGTAGGGTTGAGGAACCCCTGACTCTACTCAACTATGACTCCCTCTTCATGGGCTATATGGCTGGGGGTGGTGGAAGTTGGATCCTGGTAACATCTGGAGGGCCACAGGCTTTCAGGAACAGCTTTCTCCAGAGATATATCTTGCTCTCAAAACACATTCCCAGAGTGGCTCCCCGCTCCCCACTCTACAACAGTGAACAAAGGTTCACAAGGAGGGATGTTGCTATAGGTGCCGTCACCATACCCACAATAAGATTAACCACAACCAAAAATTTAGTTTTTTTGTGGGGTGGGGGGCTTGGTTGTAGAATTCCCTTGCAAGACCCTCTTGCTGTTCTGTGAATATATATTTTTCCACCAAGCCTTTTAAGAACTAGGACTGTTTATGTTTAATATGGTATAAAGCTGCTAATAGTATGGACAGTATGAAGGGTTGTTATTGTTTTATTTTCAGCCATTTTGAGGGTCTGCATAGCTGAAAAGCAGCCTGAAACATTTTCTGTAGAACTAAATATATAAGTTTCAACTTCTGATTAACAAGCCTTCACCAACCTGGTGCCCTCCAGATGTTTTGGACTCCAGATCTCCCTGTGCTGACTGGGGCTTATGGGAGTTTTAGTCCAAAATGACTGGAGGGCGCCAGGTTGGTGACGGCTGCGATAGACTGTGTGTTGAAGACATTTCAGTGGCTTCATGAGCAATTCTCCTAGAGTAACAGCTGTTTAAGTGGAGGATAACTCCTAGACACATGATTACATATGACTGGGATGGGCGGGGGGGGGGGAATATCTCATGTGCATTTATGTTTGTATTGAGAAACCCTAAGCAACTTCCAAGGACCTGCATGCTTCTCTATAACAAAGCCTGGAAGCTGCTGTTTTAGGCCAAGAGAGAAGGACCCAGTATAGACATAGCAGGACAGGTGGGTTTGAGTGTTAAGTGTCGTAGCTCAGTGGCAGAGCATCTGCTTTCCATGCAGAGGGTCCCATGTTCAATTCCCAGGTAGGGCTGGGAGAGACCTCTGCCTGAAACCCTGGAGAGCTGCTGCCTGTCAGTTTAGACAGTGCTGAGATAGATGCACCAATGATCTGATTCAGTATAAGGTGGCTTCCTAGGTATCTATGTAAGAAATAAAGCAGTCATTTATTTTCTTCTTTCATTATCTCCCAATCTTTTCAAACAGATAGGATTGCACTCTTTCTTTCCTCTCTCTGCTTTGCCCCTCTGTGTGTTCCTTTCAACTGTTGCTTTGTCTCCCATATACACTCTGTGTTCCTCAGTAAGAAGGCATTAAATGCTCTAAATATGAGGCAGCCCAGATTGTGGGGTGGCGGGGCAGAAGCAGATGGGGAAGGAGGTAGAGTGTGCCAGGCTCTTTTTTTACCCATGAATAAATTCTTTCTTGCACTCACATTGGAGATCCCGAATGAAATGAAAGCTTTTAGCATCAAATGATGCTTCAGGGAGCAGCCTTTCAACTGGGGGCGGGGGAACCACTGGAGTTCTTTTAAAGGGTCTTCTCCTCCAGCTGAAAGAGTGATGGGGGTGGAGGGACGTCTGCATGAGCCCATTAACCTTAGTCGCAGCTCAGTGCATGCTGTCTTCCTCGCATGCCTGTCACCGTGTTCTCCCGAGAGAGATGGCATAGCCTGTTTCAATCTAAAGCTGCCTTCTGTGGATGGGGAAAAAAGATGGCCAGAAAAAAAAAAAGATCTGAAAACCTTAAAGTGCTTTATGAATAAATGGTTAATTAGCTGCTAGTCCAAGGTGAAGCAGGCAGGCCCAAATCTGGCACTTAAAATAAATTATGTAAATGTGAATGTACATTTACATCATTAGTTCTGGTTGCGATAGTCCCTCCCTTCCCCCCTCCTGTTTTTCTCCAGCTAGTATAAAAAAGAGGCTTTCGAAAAAGAAGCCAGTTTGCCTTCTCTTCTATCTTTGTTTTATTGCTCCTTTCATTTTCAGCTTCTTTAAGCCTATCAGTGGTACTTAGATCAGAATCTTATCCTGCAAACCAAAGCATCCTTAATTGGAAGCAAGTCCCATTGAATTCCCTGGGGATTTAATATCTGCACGACCATGCTTCGGCCTTGGCTCTGTAGGAACCTGAAGCAGAACCTTGTATAACAATGGTTTTTTGTGGTCTTTCAGGTACTGGAAACAAGCCTTTTGATTTAAATAACTGTTTTTCAAGGTTGGGGGGGGGTGGATACTGCTTTGCCAGCGTGTTGATTACCTGACAAAGCCTGCAGTTTGAATATTATTCAGAAAAAGCAGTAGTCCATCCATGGCCCTCATTGTACCCTCATATATGCCATCCTCTGGATACCTAAACCCAGTGATTTTTTCTGGGGGTATGCAGGCGTACGCATACCCCTAAACATATTGTGAATCTAAGTTTGGCCTCATTGGGGGGCAGTATTTCAATATGAGTAGAGTAGGAGAATGAGACTACCCCTAAACTTTTTAATAGAAAAAAGCACTGCCTTAGCTACCTTTTGGATGGCCTCTGTGGGCTGAGTGAGATGGGTTTTGTGCAACTAGATATGTGTGCGAGGGCCCATCTGTGGAAATGCGTCGCTACCGAAGCTGATCTGCAACTTACCTGCAAAAGAGAATTCTGTGCATTGGTTCTGATAGCTAAAATGTAATCTCCAAATTCAAGTTCAATATTTTTGCCATAAACAAGTAAGCAAGACACAGAATAATGGCAGACCATAGCCCATGTTACCACTCAGCTATTGACTACCAGCCTGCTCACCTAATTATGAAAAGCCATTTTGGCCTCTTCATTCATCTAGGTAGAGGGCACCTTAGTTCATGTTCTTAGAAACAGTGGTTTGTGGGAGCCCCTAGGCATTGTGGGGAGAGCGAAGTAACAGGTTCTTGTTCTTGCAAGGATTGTAGCAGCTTGGCTTGCTCTACACTGCCCTCTACTGCCAACCTTCAGTTCAAATACATTCCTGAAGCGTAGGAAGATTCCTTCTACAGACTCACACTTTTGGTCTATATGGCATAGTATTTTCTATATTAAGTTCTGGAGATCTGCTGCCAGGCAGGCAGGAATCTTGCCGGTCCCCAACTGGGGATTCTAGGGATCAAATCTGGAACTTTATGGATGCAAAGCATGCGCTGTACCACTGAGTCCCAAATGCTGAACCATTTTGGGAGAACTGGAGTTTTAGGGAACCCAACAAAGCTCCTTAATTTTATTTTAGCTTAAAGAGAAAATTTAGTCTCCCCCAATCCAAAGAGGTTTGTTGGAAATAATAAATAAATAATAAATCCGCGATAAGTAAACTACTGATAGTAAGGGGGCAGAATCAACATTTTTATACCAAAACATTGATCCTCCAGATGTTGTTGCACCATGCTTCCACTATCACTTGTCATTGGCTGTGCTGGCTGGAGTTGTTAAGAGTTGGAATCCAACAATATGTGAAATGCCACATTCTTCTGGATGATGCTTGGGCTTGGGAAAGGTCAGGGAGGCAGGATGCAACCAGCAAGTGGCTTCTTAGTATTCTAGCTGATTGCATTAGAAGAGTCCTGCTGGATTAGACAGGCCACCACCATCGTGTCGTACACAGCCACCAATCTGATGCTTCTGGAAAGCCCACAAGTAGGGCATGAAGGCAGCAGCTCTCCACTGCCATTTGCTGTCCAGAAACTGGTGTTCATTTGTATTCTGCCTCTGAACATAAAGGTTCAATTTAGCTGTCAGGGTTAATAGACCTATCTGTGGCTGTCCTCCCATCGGTTAGTATGATCACAGAAAGAGTATGCTTCAGAGGGTGTGTTTGATTTGATCCAAGAAATTGTTGCATGTTATAGCTGAGAAGTGCTCTTCTCGTGTAATGTATGTAAGGTTCTTTTCCGTTTAGGAACTGAAAAACTATCAGCTTGCAAAAGGGTAGTTCGCTAGCTCCTGCCATTCCTGAAGACAATGGAAGCAGATAGCAGCTGTTCCCTCACTTTCTATAACAGAAATACTAACAAACATTTTGTTTCTAGTCTGGGAGCTACCAAGGTCTGGCACACTGAGGCTTGTTCCACATCCTACCAAATGCCAAAATACAGATTGGGTCATACGTAATCACTCAGGAATTTCTGTCCTGAACTTGGCTAATCTCAGCATCCGCTGGGGAACAGGAATTCCAAGTGTTCAGCACCTGTCTCTATACAGAAGTGCTGCACGTGCTACGATGAAGCTGGCAATACCTGTCTGACAGGTATGTTGTCACCCAGTCATCTGCATCAGACAGGTCAAATTTGGGGTGTTGAGGGCATGATGTTGGAAAGGGTCAGTGGTTGTGATGGGAGGCCAAATGGATCTGTGTGTGTGTGTGTGTGTGTGTGTGTGTGTGTGTTGGTATTTCACAACGGGCTTTGGGAGTGAATTTGTTGTGGCCAATGAGGTGTCTGGTGATACACACTGTTTGGGTGGCTTTGTAGAGGAGAATCAGGGTCTCCTTGATTCACACTGAAAGGATTGAACTCTACTTGGGAACTGGAGGAAGAAAGCTGGGCTAACACAGGCTGGAGAGTAAATGAGGGTACAAGAACTAAAGGCGCCTTAAAAAAACAACAACCCACCATCCCAGTTTCTTATTTGGCTGGCTATTTAAAGGTAAGGCGCACAAAAGCAGGAAGTGGAATGGACTTTGCTGAATCACAGTGGAATATTCTATCATTGGGGCTGGATTCAAGGAAGAGAGGGAATGCCTTTCCTTTTTTGCTGAAATCTGATGAATGAAGGGAATCTTGCCCTGGATGCATTGAGCAGGCAAGGCCCAGGCTATGCTTTCCGGAGATCTGGCAGGTGGCAAGGGGCTCCTGCTTTCCATCTCCATGTACTTCTCTGGCACTCCTCCTTTGTAACCAGATATGTTCACCAAAAAGTCAACAAAAGGGGGCTAGTTATCAGGAGAGATTAGATAGGTGGTACAGTGGTACCTCGGCTTACATACGCTTCAGGTTACATACACTTCAGATTACAGACTCCGCTAACCCAGAAATAGTACCTCAGGTTAAGAACAGTTTCAGGTTAAGAACGGACCTCCGGAATGAATTAAGTACTTAACTTGAGGTACCAGTATATTTAAGTGCATCCCTTAAAGAGCTCAACTCTGATAGTATCTGCAGGCTTTTATTTTCAAAGGAAGACCGGTCGTTGCTACTTTGTTCTAATAAACTCTGGTGCGACATGAGAATTGTCGCACTGAACTGAGTGACGCGGAACTGAATGATCTGAAAAACTGAACTGAATGACCTAGAAAAACTGTCTGCGGACAAATGCCGGCTCCCTTGGCCTGTAAAGCGAGATGAGCGCCGCAACCCCAGAGTCATCTGCGACTGGACTTAACTGTAAGGGGTCCTTTACCTTTTATGGTGTAGCCCAGGGGCCAGCAAAGTTTATCTTGCCTGGGCCAGATCGGTCCTCCATGGGCCAGATCGCGCATGCGCACCTGTGATTTTTGGCATCTGCGTGTGCACAGATGTGATTTTTGGCATCTGCGTCTACACAGACACAATTTCCTGCGCTGCAGAAGTGAGTCTCCATGCCGCACTGTGCCAGTTTAGCGCAGCACACAAGCTGGCAGCTCGGTTCGGGGGGGGGGGGGCTTGTGGGCCAGTCAAATGACCTCTGCAGGCTGCTTCCAGCCCATGGGCCTTAGGCTGCTGACCCTGGTGTAGCCCATACTTTTGCCAACCTGATTCCCTCCAGAGGTTTTGACCATTAGCCGTGCTGGCTGGTTCTGAGGGGAATTGGGAGTCCAGCACTGTCTGGAGGGTGCCAGGCTGAGGGTATCTGGTCCAGCCTAATTAAATCTTCATCTTATTTATTTGCCTACCTCCTCCACTTCATCTCAAGATTACTACAAACTGCCAGTTTTGCCTTTTTCATCACACCTCAAAACAATGTTTCCTTCCCCGCCCTCTTTTTTTCATTCTTGCATCCAACCTAAATAATTCTTTATACTATATGTGACCAATGATGGATAGGAGGATGGAATGTGGGTTTCTTGTAAATATAAGAATAAAAGTTCTAGTGAGCTCAAAAACATGCTGTTTGTAAGTTTTACTTATACCTAGCTGCTGTCGTTATGCAATCGCCACCCTACAGGTGGCGCCATGAGTGAATAAGAGAGAGAGAGAGAGAGAGAGAGAGAAAGTAGAGGGGACTCCTTCAAAGAACTCAAAAGGAGCCTGTTTTGAGTTTAACTATGCTACTTCCGGACAACAGTGAGCTCTCTGAGGGGCTTTCCACCTTGCAAGATTATTTCCTTGATTAAATCTGAACTCACACAGAAAAGGTGTAGGCAACTGGTCAGGCCTTGGCTTTCTCTCCGCAGGATTCAAGACTTAAAGGTTTGTGCATGGTTTGTGGAGGTGTGCCAGCTCATCTGGAAACTTGGGGCATGGGTAGACGTTTGCATATCCAAGGTGATATGTGGAGGGAGAAACCCTGCTGGCTTAGCATGCTAGAGGCGACTGTGCTTTAGCTGGAGTTCAAATGGGTTTTGCATGCTGCTAGGTGTGGAAAAGCTGCACTAGGGATATTTGTGGCACTTTGTAGCACCAGAATATATTTCCAGCCCCTGGAGGCAGAGGGACACTAGGTTGATTGCTGTGTGCTGCATACAAGCAGAAGGCCTGTTAGTAAAGGTAGCCATTTAATTAGCTATTTCATACCATAGTACAGGAAGGCAGCCAGGGAGAGAACTTTCCTTCTGCAGGACGACAAAAGCTTTTACTTGAAAGGATTTGGGTGTTGCCTTTGCGTTCTGGGTAAGGTTTAGTGGTAGCCCATTGCTGTCTTCTGACATCTTCCCATAACAGCTGTGCTAAGAGACCAGCTCTCCCCTTGCTTCACTATAACCTGCCCAGATTGTTAAGGCCAACCAAGAGCACTGTTATTCAAAATTACATCTCTTTGTATCACAGACCTAATTCTCTGCCATAAGGAAGAATGTGGAAATGAAGGTGTGTGTATGAGATTAAGGGAAGGAGCTAAGCTCAGGCAGACAGGCACTGTGTCCCTTCAGTTCTGACCCATAGTCATGTCTTGGGTGTATCACTACACTTGGGTGTATCATTTCCAGCAAAGCCTGGGGCTTCGCAGCTTTGCTTGACCATAAGGAAACAGAACTGGTGGTTTAATTTGCAAAGAGGAAGGTGTGGAGATTCATATTTGTCTGGGACCTGTCCCTTTTTATATGGACAACTTGCTGCACAATCAGTTGTGGGGTGTATGCTATGAAGAACATAATCACTGTGTTTAGGGCAATCTAGACATGCTCAGGGATTCATTTATTAAAAAGATATGGGGGATTGGTCTTCAGTTGGTGGGCTTCATGAGTGGGCTGTGGTTTGGCGGTGACTGACTGGGGCTTTTTCTTATAGAAGGAAAGAGAGGTAAAGGGGGTGACCAGATGCTAAGGAGGCAGAGTTCCTTTATCTTCAATAGCTGTGTAGAGAGGAAAAATGGTTAGGTGTGGTTTTCTCACTCCTACATGACAAGCTGTCTCTGTAAACACTCCGCCTCTTATGTAGCTATTTAAACAGCCTTGTAAATAAGCCCACAAAAGTTATTAGCATGCAGTGTTTTTTACTAACCTGCTAAGGAAATTAGTAGCTTGTTGTTTCCATGATGACCACAGAGGAGAGGAAGCTTCTCAACAGGCTTGTTAAAGAAAGTGCCTTCTGCTATACAGGCTGGTGGAGGAGAGACAGACTTGGTTTCCATGCTGGCTTCAGAGGAAGCAAAGTGGAGGCTGGTGGGAGGAGGAATGGAGAGATCCACCCCCCCCCCTTTGCCAGCCCACTCACTCCCCTGTGTGGAATCTCTGGTTGCCATGGGCGATCCAGTGAGTTATTAAATACAGTGCTGTAGATCTGTAAATTCCCTTGCATCTGGTCACTCTAAAGTGGTGGGTGGGATGGGCAGAGCAAAGAACAGGTTAGTTGCGGGGGGACACAAAGTCTCACCTCTAGGATGACACCTTCTCGAATGCCAGGCTAATTGGAGAACTCTCTGCTCTGGCAAGGGAGTGAAGTGATAGGCGGCATTAAGAGTTACTGTTGTCTTTTACAAATTTATATAGATGAAGTGGGATATGTCAGCTGATCCTAATAAACTGGGTAGTGTGCAATGGGTAGTATTACTGATGTGTGCCTGTGCCTGTGTGTGTGTGTAAAAGAGAGAGAAAAATCCACATAGCTGCATGCGTTTCTGGACTTACCTTGGGGTCATATAAAGGAACACCGAAAACTGCCTTATACTTGAGTCATATCATTGGTCCATCTTGCTCAGCATACATGGATTGGTGATGACAGTCCTTTAGATTTTCAGGGAGGAGTTTTTGCCAGCCCTACCTGGACTGAATTTGGAACCTTCTGCATGCAAAGCAGGTGCTCTACTGCTTGAGGGGCTGAGTTTTGTCATAAGTTCTTGAACTTCAGCATTTGCTACTATATATGCTAAGAAAAATTTGAAGTGGACCTATGTTGAAGCTTTGGGTTCTTAAAGAATGAAGGCTTCTGTTCTTGTTCCAGGGCTGTGATATTTTGGCTAAAGAGAAAAATAGCCCAGTGGTTGACATTCTTGGAAGTTCTTAGACAGTCTTCTCTGTCTTCCTGATGTGTCTTCTTTCTTCCCCGCCTCCTCCAGAGGCAGGGCTTCCTTCTCTTGCCTCTCCATGGCTGTGTGGCTTTGACTCACCCTGGGAGCAGCAGGAACTGCAATGATGTCAGGCTGCAAGGAGGGAAGTGTGGGAGGAGACACACTGCCCTGTTTGGCTGGCTGGCTGGCTGGGAGCTCTTGTCCCTGCCACATTTCATGGGATAAGATGAGAGCAAGCAACACTGGTACTCAAGGCCTTGCTCCAGTCTTCAGTGTGGGTGATGCACTAACCCCAGCTTCAAGATGAAAGGGAAATACAAAGGTAATGGTCTCAGAATATGTCCTCTTTTCTTCCTGACTTCCAAACTGTTGTGGTGGGATCCCTAAAATTAAAATCTTGGGAAGGGGGTTCCAGGCTGGAAAATGTTGAACTGTAAGCCAGGAACTTCTCTAGTTTAAATATCACCTCTGCCATGAAGTCTGGACATGGCCTCAAGCAAATTACAGCTTTTCAGCAACCCTCAAATGTGCAATATGATAAAACTGACTAGGCAGCCGGATAAGATTGCTCCAGTAATGCATGTGAAGACCTTAGAAAACTTTTAAAGCACTACGTAAATACTAGACAAACTTTGAACCTGAGACAAGGCAGTAGGTGGGATGTTTGCCTGCATGGCTCATTCTAAACTACGTAAATCCCAGTGGATAACAAGGAAGGAAAAGCTTGGAGAGGAGACAGGGACCACCCAGGTGAGCCAGTGGTGACTTTTTCTCTTGCCATGCTTCAGTGCACCGGGCTAAGTGAGTGCCAGGTCAAAAGCTTGTTTTCTGTGGCATATGAGTTACTAACTTTGTCTCTTGCTTAATGGCCTGTTGTTTAATTGTAGGGTTGTAGTATTTTGTTACTGTTTGAATTTTGTTACTGTGGTTGAGAAAAAAAGGTTTTTGTTTAACAGTTATAAATCAGTAAAATAGAGGGGAATAGAGTTAGAGCTCTGGAGGAATTTCAGGGATGCCTCACTTCTGCTTTTTGGGATTTAGGACACAAAGCTTCTCATTCTTGGCTGAATCTTGGGATGGAGATTCTAGTGTCTTGTAAGCTGCACATCCTGCACCCCAGTATTTGCTAGGGAGTGAGTCAGTAGGCCTGGGGCCACATAGCAGAGACAGTGGCAGTGAAACCTGGCTTTCAAGGTCCTGTTTTGTTTGTTTGTTCTTTTGTTTTGTAAGCAGATAAGATGTTCCTGGTGCTCACATGTGAGCTACATTCTCTTCCTCTTCCTTTGCTCAGTTATCCCTAATATATAGGTTGACCTGATCTGAAGTATTGTGGGAGTGCTGGTGATACTCGCCAGGCCTCATTCCTGGTTTTGTTTAAGCATTGGGCAGGATAGTTGGGAGGTTGCCAAAGGTGTTCACAAATAGGCAGTGATTGGTTGGAAGAGGTATGACTGGATACAGGCATGGTGATGGTAGTGGTGGTAGGGTCAGAGAGGAAAGAGCTGGAGTAATGGTGTTTAACTTAGACTAAGGAAGAATAAGTTCAAGTCCTTATTCAACCACAAGTCGTACTGAATGACCTTCATTATTTCTGGAGATGATGTTAATGCTATAAATGTCTTGTTTTAAACAACACAGCTTTCATTTGGTGGTAACAGAGAATAGGGGCTTCAGTGCCTTAAATTCATTCATTTATTTACAGCATTTTTATCTTGCCTTTTGACTGGAAGGTCTCCAGGACAGCTTAAACAAAACATTTAAAAATAATATTAGTAATAAAATTGAACAATAACACTGACACACCACAATTAATCATTCAAACAGCTGTGCCACACGTTCTGTGCTAACAGCACTGTGTAGGTGTAGGTATCGGCAGTAGGTTTTCAAACTCTTTAAGTGTGGGTTTCACTGACAATTACTCAGGCGTAACAACATTTATTTGAGGAACAAGGAAAACAATTGATCTGCGACTTTGGTTTACTGCACATGCAGCTGTAACTAGAAGCTTCCTAAACTAGGGGTGGAGAACTTGTTGCTCTCCTCATGTTGCTGAAATGCAGCAACTCCCATTATTCCTGACCTCTGGCCCTGCTGGCCGGGGCTGATGGGAGTTGAGATCCAACAATATCCGAAGGCTCACAGATCCCCAGCCTTGTCCTAAACCCAATCCCACCCAGCTAATCCCTGCTGGCCCATTCCCTTTTTCATAGAATTGTAGAGTTAGAAGAGACTACAAGGGTCATTTAGTCCAACCCCCTGCAATGCAGCAATCTTTTGCCAAATATGGGGCTCAGACACATGACCCTGAGATTAAGAGCCTCATGCTCTGCTGACTGAGCAATCTACTTTGCAGAGACTGTCAAATGACAGAATACCACCTCCAGTAACTGGTCATTTTATGCTCTCTTCATTCCTCACTCCTTACATTTCATTGTCCAAGCACTTTACTGTCTTCAAAACACAGCCCTCCAAACATGGTTTACTACACCACTGTATGCTGAGTGGGGAAGAGAATAATAATGAAAATTAACATGGTGCCTAAAGGTTAGTAGCATTTGTCCCTGACTAATCCTTCTGGGGAGATGAACTCTCCAGCCAAGATACCATCGCAAAGGAAGTCCCTAGCCCCTGCTATTGCCCTCTCTTCCGAAGTTGGGGGCAGTCAGAGTGTGGCATCCATAGGTGGGGCCAGCTCCAGGTTTGGGGGGGGGGTACTTATTTTAAGAATTTTTTATCCTACCCTTCATTGTTACCAAGCCCAAGGTGGATTACAAACACACAACATATAATACAGCCAATAAAATACACGAATTAAAGTACCAGCTATCAAATTCATGCTAAGAGACTCTTGTAAAAATGCACAAAAATGCTACCTGGCCCCCCTCATCCCTAGTGGAGAAAATGATGCTGGATAGTCAACATTTGCTGATCTATAGCGGTCCCAGAAATCATTTTTTCTTGTCACAGAGTTTTGACTATTTTTTCCTCTTCCTTTTGTAAGTGTGCACATGGCCCTTGCTCTGCCCTTCTTTTGGTTTTCTTTCTGACCACAACCCCCACACTAGCTGAGCTCAAACAGTGCTTCGGTTTCATCTCTTGCGCTTCCTGCGCCAGATGTTTGGCAGTGGCAAGCGCTGTGCTTCTCGCTATAGGCAATAGGGAAGCCTCCCTCGCAACCTTCCCCCGCATGGCAGCACGTCTGTCTTGCTGCGCTGCTCTCTTCCTTGTGTCTTAGGAGTTGATCGCTTTAAGGTTTCCGCCCCGCCACACTCCCACAGTTTTTTCCATTTTAAATTGCTACTTACTGATAATGAGAACCCAGAAATAAACACAGGCGGATGCCGTGCAGCTGGGGAGGCCTCGGCAGGGGCACTTTTGAACTGCTGACTGACTCTTTGGCAGGGAGGGCTGCTGCCAGTCCTGCCTGCAAGGGAGCCCTAGCCAGCTCCCCTGCTGTGGGGATGTGGTTCATTCCTGCCTCGCCAGGGCCTGTGTGAAGTCAGGTGGGCGTAAGAACATAAGAAGAGCCTTCTGGTTTATATCTAGATCCCTCTAATCCACCGTCCTCTTTCCCACGGTGGCCAACCAGATGCCTCTGGGAAGTCCTCCATCAATGGCCCTCCCCCACTGTTGCAACCACAGCGAACTACTAGCATTGAAGACCTCCTCCTCCATGGTTTTGTCTAATGCCCTTCTAAAACCCTCTGAACCAGTAGCCATCACCACAACTGGATTTCACAAGATTTATTATAGCTCGCATGAGGAAGTGCAACCTTCTGTCTATCCTGAATTTACAACTCTTACTGCATGTTGCAGTTTTAATTTTTATTTTTTATTTTTAAATGGTACTAATCAGCATGCATGATGTTGCGCAGAACGTAAGGGATAGATAGCATAGCCGCTGTGTGTGTTTGCTTTTATATATTTATTCCTCAGCCACTTTGTAGGGAATTAACCTTCATGAGCTGGCTTAGGCAAACAAAATGTCAGATACGCTGAGAACATTAGGCAGTTTTAAAACAATTGTAAGACCGCAATCTAAAAGGCAATAGGCTAGAAGAACCATTCTGCAATATCTTTTCATGAAAACAGTTTAGAGCCACTCAGGAATCTCAAAAATGAGCAGCGCTGATACTCTTAAGAAAGAGCAACTGGAAACAGGTGAGTTTTTAAGGACGGTGTGAAGACCTGTGCAGTAGAGGCCGTATACAATTCATACTTCAAGGAGAGGGAAACCTGTATCCAAGGCAGGACAACTGCAAAGTTCAGTCTCATAGGATCCAAGCTTTTGTTTTAAACAGTGAGCTACAAATACAGGTTTGAAAGTGGTGGGCAATGGCTCCTAAAATCTCAGAAGGAGTATATGAAAGAGACCAAAGTTTTCCAAGTGCTTTGATTAGTAAAGGTGAAACATTTGGTAATAAGGACTAGAAGCTTTTAATTGATACAGACAGGAATAGAAGGTTGGCATGCTGTACTTAGTTACTGCATTTATATTCCACATTTCAGTAATATATTCTCAGGGCACCCAACCAAATAACAATAAAATTACAACAAAGCACAGTGAAATCAAGTTATAAAAATTAATACTGCATAAAAAGAAAAACAGCGGTCGTTGCAGCATAAATTTCCAGGAGGGGAAACATGTTTGAAAGGCTTGGATTGTTGTTTTTAAAGGTCTTCACATGGCGCTGAAAGGAGATTGAAATGGGTGTTTTGCAAGCCTCCCAAGGGAGAGCATAGCATAAATGGAGTGTTCTAACTGAAAAAGCCCATTCCCTGTTTTCTTCCTGCCTCATTTCAGATGGCAGGGGCACCAGGAGGAAATTCACACACACACCCAGTGACAGATTAAAACCCAGTTGGTGCCAGTGGGTCCTCAATTTTTAAAAGCTATTTATAACAGCTGCAAAGGGATGGGGAGCGAAGGATTAAACTTCGCTCCTCCGTGAGCTGTTGTTGCAAACCATGTCCCACCTGCACACTTACCTCTGTGTAAGAAAAAAGCTTCGTATTGAACCTAGTGTATAGCTTAACCCTGTGTGATCTGGGAAGTATCTGATTTCACCAATCCGACTTTTAGCTGTGAAGTCACAATATGGCCTGAGGCAGCTTACTGGCTTGGTTCAGAAACCACAGCTAAATCATGGTGTGGTGATGCCTCAAGCTCCTGCACTCTCTTTTCCCCGTGGAAGCTGCAGTTCCCCAACTTCATGACGCCTATTAGTTTGCTCACCTTACAGACCTTACAGACTTGCAAGAATGGCTTACAAAATGTATGTGAAGTACCGTGGCGATTTTAAACTCGTAGAAAAATGTACATGTTCAGAAGAAGGGTAATAAAGTGGCCAAAGCTGTGGGAGAGAGAGGTTTGGTTCATTAACCTAGAAATTGATCAGAACACACTGCACAATTATATTGGGATTTTCTCCACTGGAGAAATGATGGGTTGGTGTTGATGGTTCTAACTAACTTCTTTGTGTTAGTTTTTCACAGTCTGTATGTATGTCATGATTGGAATCCCGAAGAGGCTGCTCATTAGTATTCCCATCGTATGGTTGGAAAAAACTTGAAGCAAAGAGCTAATGCAGTAGTTTTCAGCCACTGTGCCATGGCACCCTAGTCAGGGTGGTCAGGGGTGCCACAAGCAACATTGGCCTCTGTCCCTATTTCCTTCCCTCCCTCCTCTGGTGCCCTCTTGTATCTCTGCCTCCCAAAGGCTTGCACAGCTGTTTATTGCAGCAGCCCAGGCTACAAGCTTCCCAGGAGAATGGTGCTTCTGGGACTGGTCAGAGGGTGCTGGTTGCCAGGAGCTGGAGGCAGCCTTGGAGTAAGCAAGCAAGTGAGTGAGGGAGCCCAGCTAGTCAATATGCCAGCCCTTACTGTTGGGAATGGACAGACAAGTCCCAGGCCCCTGTGGGGCAGTGTGAGGAGGCACCTCTCTTTGGAGCAGGGGGTCAGCTCAGAGACCAGGCGTGGCAGCTGCCCGGAGAACTTGCAAGGAGAGGAGGCTAAGGGAACACTCCATAAGGGAGGGTGTTCAAAAAAGAGTGAGAGGCTGCCAGCTCTGGAGGCAAGGGGTGACATAACTGGGCTCCTGAGCCCCACAGGGGTGCCACAGAAAGAATGTAGTTGCTTAAGGGAGCCATGGACTCAAAAAGGTTGAAAACCTCAGAGCTAATGGCTTCCTTAGTGTGTCTATCAGTGAACTCATAGCTGAATAGGGATTAGAGGTCACTTCTTCCATCTCCAAATAGAACAGACTCAAGAACTCTGCAGCGTCTGGAGAAGTGAACTCTGCAGAGAACAGCTTCAGTTATCACAAGTTCTTGTTTGGTGTGGCAGGAAGAGCCCTTCCCAAGCGTCTTAGCTTTGCACACCCTCCTTTGAGATGCTTGACGGGTAAGCAACCACTTCCTCCAATTGTTGTCGCTCTTCCTTTTCCCAGTCGCCCTTTTCTTGCATGCCCTTTCATTAACCCGTAAGCATCTTGACTTTGCTTGACATGAAGATACCTCACACATGTTCCTTAAAATTATAGCTACCCTCTGCTAAACAGAGAATTGCCTTTTCCTTCCAAAGTCTTTCCCCATTTCTGTGGTTTGCTTTTATCAGTGATGCCATCACTCCAAAATGCTTCTAGAAACAGGAAACCAAACTTTTGTGATGGCCATCCACAGTCAGTGCAGATGTGCACAAAATCTCCATGTGCACTTCCCAGAATGTGGATTTCTTTTGTTTCAGTTTCAGTCAGAGACTGCAGATGAATAGTTGTGGGGGGGAAGCTGGAGTTCATGACAATGAAGACAGGAGGAATGTCGTGCTGGACTGCGACTCCCTTCAGCCCCAGCAACGTGGTCAGTGGTTAGGGATTCATGGAGTTGTACTTGAAGGACCCCTGTGTCCCTGGTTCTGCTTTAAAGGAAATGTGACCATTCACTGAGAGTGCATGTTTACTTCACCCAAACCCTCAATTATTTTCAGCCTCCCATTTCTCCCTCTTGGGGCCAATGGAGGGTGGAGTGTGTCTGCTCAACTCTTTTTCTGGGTGCTGCCTTATTTTACTGCATGCATGTAAGGCTCCAAGAGCTTGGAAAGGGAAGCCCTGGGCGTGGGTGGAAATATGGCTCAGTGCTTTTGTAGTGCCATTTCTCATCTATTTGCTTAGAGTCAATCATTCCGTCATAGAAACCTTTGCTCAGACAGACAAAAAATTAAAATTCTGAGTGAGTCACAATGCACTTGGATTAAGTCAAGAGTTTGTGACTCATTTCTTGACTTAGCAAAAACGTCGCCATGTTTTGTGAGCTGCTAGAGCAGCTTGCTCCATCCTAGAGCCTGGAGAGCCGGCAGCTGAATTTGGAACAGGCTGTTTTGTGTGTCTTTGGACTGTAAAGCAGGATAAATATAAATCTCATCTAATCTGTTCCTCCTTTTCTTATTATACAAACACACTGCCTGTTTGTTGGGGTGACTCCTGTTGGCCATCTGAGGGCTTGTACAAAATACAATCACTTTGTGGACCTGTGTTAAATCTATGCACATAGTGGAATGGGATGGTACAGTCCTGAAATGGGAAAATGGACTGTACCACTTCAGTCTGAAGGGGAGGGTCACTTTTTCTATACTCTCATGTTAGCACCTTTATCCCTGGAATGCTTTGGGGAAGGGGCTTTGCTTTTTGTTTCCTTACAGGAGTTGTTAAACGGTAGCCAGCTAAAACTAGTAAGGGAATTTAGGGAAGCCACAATTTCTGTTGTTTCCCCTGCCCCCTTTGACTACTGTTTTTTACAAGTTTGGTTGCTCTGGTAGAAATCTGTTTCCTTGGCATGTGACCCTGTAAATCACAAGTCCACCTCTATTTTTTAGTTAAAAACCATTTTCGGTAGAGTGCGTATGTGTGTCTATGCATTCATATCTAATACTCAGGAATTCTTTTTTCTTATTATTTAAAATATTTCTATTTTGCCTCCACTAAAATGTTCAGGCAGCTCATGCAATACAGACAAATCAAAGCAAGCCAAGTGTTGGTAAACATACCTTGTTTGTTTTACTGCCTTCATTAAGAAAGATGCTATTTGTCACACCCAAGGTTTTGTTTGCACCCCTTAAGGAACATGTTTTCTAGACTGAGCAGACATTAGGGTTGTATCCAATATTAATTCTATTTTGAGTAGATGCACTGGAATTAGTGCATGTGACTAACTTAGGTCCATTAATTTCAATGGGTCTGCTTTGATTTTAACTTACCGGTAGTTGGATGCAATCAAATCCTCTGTCCTGCTGGCAGGGAGTCCTTGTTAGTTTCTCCATCAGTTGCAACTAAAAAACAGGATGGTTCGGCATGCTAGCACCATGAGTGAGGAGATATCAATGGAATTCCAACAGGTTTCCTGTTCTCACTGTCTCAGTGTTAAACACACAAGCTGACTTTCTCTCCATTAGGCTGTTGTTGCTGCTCAGGGCCAGCCCAACCTATTTTGTTGCCTGAGGTTAAGGACAAGATGGTGCCCCTTCCCAGGTCCATGTACAGAAGTCAGCTAGACAGCCAGTTGAATCTTACTTAAACACTGGTAACAGGGCAGTGCCCTCATCCCACCACATCTGAGGGTAGAAGGCTAGTTTAGGGGCCCAGGGCAGGCAGGGTCCTTCAACACCTCCCCACCCCTCAGCATCTGCCGCCACAGGTGACCTCCTGGTAGGGCTGACCCTGCTGCCTCCACTGGCCTCCTTTGTCCAAGCTTTAGAGAATGATGTTGACGATGGCAGTGCCAACCAGCCTGCCTCTTAAAGGGTTGTTCCACTCTTCCGCCATCTAATCTTGGGTTACATCTGATGTAAAAAGCATGCTGATGAGCAGGATGAAAATGTTAATCTCTTGTAAAATAGGAAGGACACAAGCATGAGGTCTGCGTCTAGCAAAACTCCCAAGATCTTATAAATGCATTTTATGTTTGGGTCAGACCTTTGGGGCATGATAAAAAGTATGTGTTTTCTTTTGCTTTTCTGTCCATTTCCTGTTTTGAACACAGAAGTAGGAAACTCTGATCATAGTGGCCCAAAGTACCAGCTTCATTCCTTCCTGCTGCAGGTCTCTGTTGCAAGCCCTATTCCTGTGGGGATTTGCTCACCTGTTCTTAGCCTGCCTGCCAGAGGCACCTCCTAGACTCCCCGCCTCTGCTGTCGGCAGTACCAGTTGCTGATTATCTTTGAAATGTTAGGAATGCAAGAGTGGAGCCCAGCCCCTCGGGGAAAGCACTGGGAAACATCCTGCTTGCTGTATGATGTGTCCGCTCCGGATTCCAAATACTTTCCTAAGCTTCGAAGAGTTGGGTAAAGCGGGTGCACACCTAGACTTCAACCCCTTCAGGGTGAGCTGGCTGTCTTTCAGCTTCCATCTCCTGTGGCCCCAAGGGTTTCGGCAGTATTTCCAGCACCTCATGTTAACCTTGTAGAACAGGTAAGTTCCTGGGACTGGCATTTCTTCTCTGCCTGGCACCTAAAAGGGCTCAGCTTCTATGCTTCTCCACAAAGGCTCTGCATGTGAAGGTCAGCTCCCAGTTTTGTCACCTGCTTTGCTCTTGGCAATAGTACCCTTGCACTGACCAGATGAGGGCACCCTCCCAGTTCTGTAGTGGGCCAACTGGCTAAATCGTGCTGACCTGGCAGGAGCACCTGTTGCCTCATCATCCTTGCTTGCAGTCCATAAAGACCCTCTGAGTTCAGTGGGGGTGGCAGGGCAGGGCTCCCTTGGTGATCTGATTAAATGGCTCCAACAGAGAGGGTAATCCGCTAAGGTCCTACTTGGATTACAGCTCCTTCGTAATGAGTTTAATTGGGCCACTGTTGTCCTAGAAACGGGACCGTTGGAGTAGCAATCATAGGGCTAGCTCCTGAATCTCATACTGCCTGGGTCTTGAGCTGTGCAGGTGGGAGGGAGCCCAATGTGAGCGGCCTCACTCCTAACTCCTGGGATGCTACTCCGAAATGTTTGTGACAGAGGATCAACCATGGAGGATTTGGATGTTGTGACGGAGATCTTTGGTGGGGGAAAGGCTCTGGCTCCCATTGGCTGGTTGCTGATGCTGACTTTCTTGGATTGGCTATTGTTCAGGTCTGTGTAGCTTTTGGGGTAAGTGAGAAGAACCCTGCCTGTTATCACTAGCAGATAAGCTGTTAGCTGGGTGACAAAGCTATGGATCATGAGTACGGTGACCTTGCAGTTAGTTTGTACCATTGCTGTCTTATTTCCTCTTCCTCCCACTGATCAGCATTCATAAAGAACGCAGATAGATGTAATGCAAAATCGTTCTTAAAATCCATCTTCTGGGTGGGTCAGTTATGCTAGTATTTTCACAAGCTTCTGAGTTCCACAGGGCTCCTCTCCTGCCATAAAGAACTGGGGGTTTTGTATTCATTCCTCCATGACTGTTTACTACGACTTTCCAGCTCCAAAGTAGCATTCTCCTGGAAGTGTGTGTGGGGGGGGGCTGAATCAATAACATTTGTCTGTTGTTAATGGTGTTCGTAACTGTGCCTTGTTCCAACTCTGGAATGGAAAGTGTTTTGTGATTTGTCCCACGCAGGGCAGGCTCCTTGTTCTGTTTCTGCTGTAGTCTCACCAAGTGCCAAATAACGATGCCAGTTCTGCTAGTGTATGAATGAACTCCGTATATGTTTCCCCTTCTTTGTCACTGCTCAGCCACCTTCTTTCCCCTTCCCCTAATTAGCCAATCAAGATGCAAAAAAGGTGAAAGCGTTCTCAAAAGAGGAGCAAAGAAAAACAAAAAAGTCACATAAAAGAGTTACCCTCTTAATTAGATAATACGATTGACACATTACACACTGGTGTTGATAACTGTATATCATATTGCAAGACTAACATCAACCAGCATTAAATTCAGAACTGAGAGAAGCTGAATTTTGTGACCTCTGGATAACTAGCAAGATCAAATGAATAATTCCCAACAACAGTAGTTTTGGGGGCTGGATATTATTCCATGCAATGTTTTAAGTCTCTGAAATAATATCAGATGTATTTTAGTCCCTTTTAGTAGTGGTATGCTTTATTTTGTTGGGTTCTTTTCTTGGTTGAAGCTAGCCTACAAATATAATATGGTGATCTCCTTGTTTTTGTGTAGTGAAATCAATTCCCATCTTCACACAGTCATATTCTCAACTGAGAATAGAAATACCATGTGCAAACCCTCACATGGTTTAATACAGTGCTATCTTTCTCGAAAAAGAAGTGCCAGAACTCACCATGAACACCTCCCTTGTTCTCTTATAAGGGAAATGGTGCCTACCTGAGAGGTGCCGAAACTGAGTTCCAGCTGAAAAAAGCACTGGATTTATATATATGTTGTGATTCTGAGGGAGCATATAAAAAACACAGCATCAGTGTTGGCTTCAGAATCCAGATTTTTATGAAGCTCTGATTTTCCTTTTAAATAGAAAGCCTAGCTCTTACATTTGTCAATATGTTCACAAGTGTGTGAACTTTTCAGTATCCTACATAGCTGCTCTTCTCCCTGCCAGCAAAGCCAGATTAAACAATGCAAAATATATTATAAAAAATACGTCAGTCACAATTCATTTGCATAAAATTCAGCTTCTCTTAGTACAAAAGTAAGTGTATGTGTGTGGTGGTATGTATGCCTGGATTTCCAGAGTGCTAGAAGAGAGCAAGCAGTTATTGAGAGACCAGAGCACCAAATAAACCAATTACGAAAAGAACCACCAGCTCTGATCTTTGAGCGTTGTGATTGCATGGCACTTTATCCTTGCCCATCTGTTCAGTGCTGTCTGCATGTTGGCAAGTTCTAGTCCTACGCAGGAGGCAGTCCTGGAAGGGGCTGAAGATACTGCAGCTTGAGGAATAATGTTTAAGTGCAGTGAGAGGAGCGTAGTTGGAGATGGCTGGCTGCTTCCTTCTCACAAACTGAACTTCAACTTCTTTGGGTCTGAGTTCTCTGCACAGAATGAGAGGATCTGTCTTTAGAGGTGGTGGGAATGTTTTCTCTGACAGGTATCCAATTCGGGCAAACAGCACACTCATTACCTTCCCCCAGAGAAGGTTTGGCCTCTTCCTCCTCCCGCCATGTCAAGTCTCAGACTTTTAGTGTAAGCTTCAGCTCTTAATGTTCCCACCCATGTTGGAAAGGGTGCTCTGAGGAAATCATGAGCAGCTGTGATGCTTTCGCATTTTGTCCTCAAGAGAGAGGTTGTTAAGGACCTGACTGAGATTCGGGTTTGAAGGACTGTGATTGTATTGCGTACACCGTTGGACCAGGTAGACCTGGGCTGAAATCATCCATGAAGCTCACTGGCCGACTGAGTCAAAATCTCTGCGTACTTACCTCACCAGTCTGTTGTGAGCACAAAATGAGAAGATGGGGACACATAGCATATATTCAACCTTGTGTGATGGTTGGGATAGAAATGTGATACTTTTTAAAAAAGGCTTTCCTGAGTTTTTCCTGGTTTGCACTGTGGGGTGGTAGGTTGGCTCTGAGTCCTGTTTTGCCTCATTCTGCCACATGTGTAGTTGAGCACTGAGATGAGAGCATGAACTGTACCATTTCAGAGTTCAGGGAGTGGACCACATTTTTATGTGGAAAACATCCTCCAAGTGACCACCAACACATGAGTCCTTTTAGACCCGGAACAGGGCAGGCTTATTCATGCATGGGTGCTAGGAATGGAACCCCCACACAAAATGGTCACTGCCTGTATAACAGCTTGCTGATAGGGCAAGAATCTTTTCTTCTTGCTGTGGCAGGTTCCTCCTCACCTCTCTTTGAAGGGTGGGTTTTTATTTGGGGAGTGTAATATACTCTATCTTCATTCTAAATTAGTACAGTCAGCTATACCATCTCATACTACTGCCTGTGTTGACAGGTCCAAGTTGTCTCCTGTCAAACCGTGTAAGGGAAAGGAGATGTTTCTTGGGCTGGAGCTTGACATGTGCTCCTCTTGTGTTGAGACAGGCCTCAATGGTTGATTCATCCCTTTCTGTGTAAAGGACATTCATTCATTCATTCATTCACTATGTCTAAACTGCAGCTTCACCCAGACATGGATTCCAGAAAAATTTACATAAAAACTGCAAATATCACTACAATATTAAAAATAAACAATAAAAATCAGAGCAGTATAATAAAACAACAGAGGTTGTAACCAAAGAAGTATTCAGCCACCTAAAACCATACTGTAATTTTTTTAAAGACTGAACAGTTTAAAAAATATATATTAATCTGGCACTGAAAAAAGTACAATGCTGGTGATAGTCTTGGCCTCTTTAGAAGGAGATCCCAAAGCTAGAGGCTTGTGTTTAGGCCCTGACGACTCCTTGACTCTGCCTGCAAGTTGGTGGCAATTGCTTGGTCAAGCAGCTGGTATCTGAAGGGCACTGAGTTCTTCTGAGATCCTTTGGGCCTAGAAGAGCTTGACAGTGTGAACTGAGAGACTGCCTGGCAGACTCTGTAGGGCAGAGCTTTCCAAACTTTTCATGTCGGTGACACACTTTTTAGACATGCATCATTTTGCAACACAGTAATTCAGTTTTACTAGCAAACCAGAGGTTAAACTAACCTCTTTGCAGCCCTGGGAAGAGTGCGGGGAGCGTTCGCACAACAACACACCTACACATTGCAGCCAACACACTAACGTGTCATGACACACTTTTGAAAATTCTGCTGTAGGGTATAAGTACAGTGGTACCTCGGGTTACAGACGCTTCAGGTTACAGACTCTGCTAACCCAGAAATAGTACCTCGGGTTAAGAACTTTGCTTCAGGATGAGAACAGAAATTGTGCAGCGGCAGGAGGAAGCCCCATTAGCTAAAGTGATTAAGAACAGTTTCAGGTTAAGAACGGACCTCCAGAACGAATTAAGTTCTTAACCCAAGGTATCACTGTAGTCCCTCCCTTGTGATGTGGAGGGTGATGCCTGCCAGGGCTGGAGGCCAGGTGTATCAAAGGCACAGATCAGGGGTGGGAAACCTAAGGTCTGCTGGAATGCATCCTTGCATTCTGATGACTCCTGCTTGCCTGGACGGATGATAGAGAACTGTGCGTCATTGTGTGTGGAAACTAGCTTACTGTACAAAGGTAAAAGTTAACATTCATTGGCCCACCACTTCTGCCTCTGTCCCTGCCCACCATTGGCATGTGGTTCCTGTAAGGCTGCTTAGAAGGGAACGTAGTCCTCAGGCTGAAAAGTTTTCCCCACCCTTGCCATAGATCAACACAATGCGCCATGAGAACTGAGAGCAAAAAAAATGGTCACATTGCAAGGGTCTGAGGAGAACCAGGCCCAGTTTGGTCCCCAGAGAAATGTGTTGTGATACATGTTTCCTTTATTTATAAAAAAAACTTTTATACCAGTTTTCAGCCCTAGCACACACACGCACCCTAGCAGTGTGCAAGAAAAGAAAATACCGGTTTAAACAATAACAGAATTAAAACTGAATGTTAAACATGACATTTAAAAAGTAGGAAGAATGAATCAAAACCTTCAATCTCAATAAAGGCAGGAGCCAAGTGGAAAATAAACATTTTTGTTGCTCAACCTAAAAGCCATCAGGGCTGTGGCCTAAGAATCACTGGACAAGGTGAATTGATGCCCTCATCTCAGGCCATGATAGTTTCTTGCTCCTAGCAAGAACATTTTAATAATTCTCCCTAGAAGAAATCAGAAGTCAACGAAGATTTATCTTTCTAGTCTATAGAAAGCAGCACAACAACCTGCTAAAAATCAATGGATGGAGAAGAATTGGAAATTTGCAAGTCAAACTGGCTAGGGATGCAACTCTGAATATCAATCCAATGGCAATCCAGTCCCCTTTTATTATATTGCAGCTCTTTTCCAAAGGAAGGAAGTGTATGTGGGTGCCTGCCAAATAGAAGTACATGTGTATGTTTTTACTCTCTAATGGTGTTGTTGTTCTATGAGATCCAAGCCTGGGTTGAGATTTTAATTTCTCCAGGTCCAGATACATAGTTCTATCCTCAGGTTTCCTCCCCTCCTATTGGTAAATTCTTGAAAATCTGAGTTAATGGTCTTAAACCTGAGCCACTCCTACCTAAGCAAATGACATTCCAAAGCATTCTGTTTAGTTTCATTCCAGACACTAGAAATAGTTCCCTGAGGGTCAGGAGACAAGGGACCATTGCCTCTTGTCCTCAACAAGCTATGAAATTGGATGTAGTGGGCTCTCTGATCTTGGCAGATCTTGGTTTATATAAATATGCCAGTCCTTCGAGGTGCAACAAGACTGTGTGTTTTCTGCAGCACACACAGCTCACCCTCTGGAATTTTGGCATAATTTGGGGTGCCACCTTTGGCTAAGAATGTGGTTTATAAATATTTAAATAAATGTGCAGGAAACAAGATTGATTGGGGATTTCTAAAGGCTGTTGTGTACAGAAAATAGCCAGCTGGAGTGTGGGGCAGTTCTGTGTATTCCCTCCTCTGCCCCCCCCCCTTTTTTTTGCCTTTCAGGCGCTCTTTCACTAAACCACAAATGATTAACATATGTGAATAGGTAGGCTGGTGACATTTGTAATTGATTTACAAAGCTCCACTAAAAATCCCCAAGGTGAACACTTGCAACAAGAGATGGGTTTCCTCTCGGAAGTGAGGAACTTTGTTTAGCCTGAGGGCCACATTCCACCATGGGTGAACTTCTGGGGGCCATGTGCTGGCGGAGAAAGTTAGTGGAACAAAGGATGTGACTCTTACCTTTGTACAGCAATTTGCATTTCAGCTACAAAAAAAGCCAGAGGTTTCTACATATTCAGCCCCAAACACATGAAACACATCTCCATCCAGAATCCAGGCAAGCCAGAGGTATTATCACAGTTCAAGTACACATTCCAGCCAGATGAAAGCACTCAAGGGCATAGGGCATTCCAGTGTGGGGCTTGACAAGCCTAAGAAGTCATATTTGGCCCACAGGCCAGAGTTTCCTCACCTCTGCCTTAAAAATCAAGCATGGCCCTTTTGTACAACTGTATTAGTTCTCCTGTAAACAGCAAGCGAGTGATTGTGAAGGAAGGACACTTAGACAGCCAATTCTGGAGAGACTGTTGCTTCCGGCATGTGGACAATAGGGCAACACCTTGACTTTTGCCCTCTACTCTTGTGTTTGATATGGGACAATGCCTCCTCTCAAAAATAAGACCTGGTCTGAAGGATCTAGAACAGAGGGAAGGCAGTCTTGTCTGTTTATTCCCATGGTAGATTCATCGAGTGGGATAGCACTTGGGGCAGGGATGGGGAACCTGTGGCCCTTCACATGTTGTTGGACTCCAGCTCCCATCAACCCCAGACAACATGGTCCGCGATGATGCGAATTGTCCAGCAACATCTGGAGGCTTGCAGGTTCTTCAGCCCTGACTTGGGGGGAGGCTGTGGGGGTGTCAATTGACTCGGCAGATGTGAGTGGAGAAGTGGTATAGGCAAGGTCCTACTGCTTCCAAAAACAGTGGACTGGCCTCCCAGTACATCACCCTCCACTGTACTAACCTGGTGTTGCTATACTTGGTGGAAGAGTAAGAAATTGCCAGCAGCTCCAGTTTAAAGGAATGCAGTAGATATCAGGCCTTGGCCATTGCCGGTCATAATAAAATCATAACTATGTGTCTGACTTGGTACAAGGCAGATTTGTGTGTTTGATATTCCAGGTTGTGTTTTAGCAAATGGAGATTGAGGAATGAGCTACACAGGAGCCCTTTGCAAGGCAGCTGGGTTATGAGCCTCCCTTACTGGATCATAACTTTGATCCTTCTCTTCATTTTCTGAGATGTTGTAGCTCAGCTAAGTCTATTGTTTTTGTGTATCATTGTAATTAGGGTGTCGCTTTTTATAAACTTATGACTCAGTAGTTGTTTTGGTTACATTTAAAAAGTGCTTTTCCCACAGTCATTCCACCTCCTGCAGCTTTGATTCCCTCCTCCCTCTCCTCTCCCTGTACATTGCTCCCTGACATGGTTCCTTTAGCTCCCCCACTTTGTCCTTGATGCCATGCTCTTCTGTTCTCTCCACAGGGCGTCCCTCCAGGTGGAGCTCGACGATGTCACTCTCCGTGCGGCCCCAGCGGCGCAGCCTGGTGGTCAGGATCAATAGGAGCCAATCGTTCGCTGGCGTCAACTCCACTCAGGACAAATCTTTCAGGTAGGCCCAGAAGAAGCTTCCTTGGTGGAAATGGGAGTTGGAGCATGCAGAGAACAAGGTGAATGGTGGTGTGTGATGCTTAAATGGCTAATTGCCTTCCCATTCCACCCAGGACTGAGAGTCATGCTGCTGTACTTACATTTTAATTTATTGTGCATAATGTATTTTGTTTCAGCTAGTTATAGGGGAAGGGCTAGAATATGCAAAATGATCCAATCCCCTGGCAACTGGATGTCTTGCTCAGCCTCCCCTCAAATCTCCTGAGGTACTGCTGCTGACCACATGTTCTTAAGCTTCATTCCCATCAGGACATGAAATACTTACTTTAAAATAACAAAGCTGAAATGCACACAGCTTTGTTCATAACATAGGACATTACTTCAGCAAGAACAGTGGCTGGCTTCTTATTCGCTCACTGCCTTTGCTCCAGAGATGCTTCAGGAAGCACCCCTGCCTATATAAATTGCCGTAATTATTCCCTATGTTGTTTGTTTGTTTATTTAAGACATCCACATACCACTTAATTATTTGAATTTCTAAGTGGTGTACATAAAAAAAATAATCCACAGAAAATAGGACTATAAAAATTGATCATAAAACTGAACACTACCTTAAAATACCTGCTGGAACAGGAAAGTTTTAGTCATGCACTGGAGATTCAGCAAGAAGGTTGTATGTCCCATCCCAGCTGAAAGAAAGTTCCACAGGCTGGGGCCCACTAGATTGAATGCACAGCTTCTAGTAGTTACAAGCTGTGCATATGAGCCATTTCTGATGTTGAGGCTGTGCATCCCCACACTAAGAGGGAGGTATCACCAGGGTTTTGGGAATCCTAAGCTTTTCAGAAGTATAGTTTCTTTCACCATACAGTCAATCTGTGGCCGTATCTGCTGTCTGGATGGCGAGTGCTTCTTAGCATGTGAAAAGGTGGCATTTTCTGAAAGCTGGGTATGGCACTGAAATGCGCAAGGAACCTCACCAGATAGAAGATGCTCCTCTCTGTAGATAGTCACCTTTTCAACCTGTTGGGTGGGGTGATGAGGTGTTGATATGCTTGCCCCATTTTAAGAATGCTTGAAAACTACTTGTTTATCTAGTGAATGCACTCCTAAGACAGTTCTGTGTTTCATTACCACTGGTTTAGAGCGGGAGCAGAATCCCTCGTGGGAGGAAGGAGTAGGATGCAATCTGAGTAACAAGCCAGTCCATAACATAGACACAGCGACCACATGTTAGAAGGCCCTTTATTTCTTCCTGTAGGAACATTTGGCAAGTGGATAATTTTTTCCTTGGCGAACTTGAATATGTGAGGCTGGATTCTTGAAGTACTGACCAAAATGAGCCAGGCTAGATGCAACAAAAATTCCACTTGATGGTGAATGCTCCTGTTTCTGCAGTAATTAAACAGAGGGAAGGCAGGCCTGCAAACAAGTGCCATCAGCCCACCATACTCAGTGCCCTTTTTGCCCATGGGTAGTGCTAGAACATTTAGGTTTAGGTCAGGGTGAGGCGGAAGGCGCAGGAGTGTCAAAATCCATAACATCAGATTTCTTTAATCGCTTCCCCAATGTGTAGAACAATTCTGTAAATCAGTATTTCAAATCAGCAAACATTTTTGCAGCATGGAATTGCTCCAAATATAACATTTCACGTTTCTGCTGGTGATCTTGGAACATCTGTGAAGAAGCAATACCTGTTGGCTTAGCGACGGTTACCATCTCAACACAGAGACTGTTGACATTTGGAATCCTCATTTCTGTCAGTTGCTGTGTTTTGAAAGTTTAGAGCTGATATCAGAATTCCAGCTGTTGGAGTCATTTTGTGTTTCTTACCCTTGAAGGGAGTGGAGTCTACAAAGTACTGTACTGTTGCTTGTGAAGGATCATGGAAAAACCTAAGCCTTTGAAAAGAAGCTACAGGCTTCCTAGTACTTATAGAAGTAAGGTAGCAAGTTATTTCCATGAAAAACAGAGATCTAGGTAGGACTACCATATTAGAGGCTTATTGGGTTGGTTGAAAGATAATATTACTTCATGTTGTACAGTACCAGTGCCTCCCAGTTGGTTTCAGTCTCCTGCTCTGTTCATCTCCTCACCTGCCTCCAAGTCTTTCAAGAGTACCAGTCAGGGGCTGGTGTAAGCCTTTAAGTGCCATAGGCAAAATTTGTATAAAAGCCAATGCTGGATCATGAAGCTGTTGGGCTAAGAACCAATCCTCGGCCATTCTGCTTGGCTCTCTTTCACACCCCAATTCCAACTAGTGCTGGTCTTCAGCTGCTAGCATGCTGCTGCTTATGTCCAGGTTTACTGGGCTTTTCACCCACAACCTACTGTATCTGGGATTCTTTACTATTGCCTGGTCTGTTCCTGGAAAAGACAGCAACTTACTGCTAGAAAGCACACTTTGCGGGCAGAACATCCCAGGTTCAATCCCTGCCATCCCCAGTTGGAGGGATAAAATAGCAGGTGAGGTGGAAGGCTTTTGCCTAGACTGTGGAGAGCTGCCACAGATAAGGGTTGACAGTACCAGATTAAACAGACTTACGGGCTGACCTGCTACGTCAGCTTCCTATGTTCCTTTGCTATCAACACTTGTCCATTCTTCCTTCTTACCTCTGTCAGGAGCAAAAATGTCATGAACGTGATAAGCATGTACTTCCCTACTCGTTATCTGTTACTGCAGAAGACATGCTGTCATGGTCAGCTGTCTAAGGCTTCCTAACAGCAAGGCATCCTTCTTAGTTCCAGTCCTCCATTTTACACATCTCCCAGCAAGATGCACAATTTCTAGACTTGGGACTATTCCTGCAGCACAAGGATGGGGAACTTGTGGCTGTCTGGTTGTTTATGGACTCCAGGTCCCATCAGCCGCGGCCAGAATGGTCAGTGGTCAGGAATGATGGAAGCTGTAGTTCAGTAACATATGGGTGGCTAAGGGTTCCCTGCTCCTGTTGTAGCAATAAAAGATTGACCAGTAACTCCCAAAATAGCATGGGATATTAATCTGGCAGCAAAAATTTGGAGCCTGAATAAAATAATCTATTCTAGGGGGTGCAGGGATCAATTTAACAGTAACAGTCATGCCCATTAAACTAGTCCGTGTTGCTTAGAATCAAATTTAGCACATGTCTGAGAGAAATCAGGGTTTCATTTTAGCTGGAAGAGAAAAGAAGAGGGAATGAAATTCAAGAGTCAGGAGTTCATTGTGATTCTTCAGTTATACGCTAGGGCAAGATGGGGAGTCTTTAGCCTGTGGGCCAAATTTGTCCTGGCGCAGGTTCCAATTTGGCATGCACTATTTCTCTCAAACCATGAACTCCTTCCCCACATCTGACAACATATGTCATGTTAGGTATGGGGCAGGTAGAATCGTGGCTGAATTATGCAGAACTCCATCATGCAGGTGATACCTGCAAAAAGCAGGCTTGGAGTTGTTGCCCATCAGTTGATTAACCCTCCTAATTAGTGGTGCTTCAGAGAATTTGCAAGCCCTGTGTACTGTTTTGAAGTCCTGATGATTGGACAGTTGGGGCACCCTGCTCACCTGCCAGATTTGGCCTGCTAGGATAGGATAAATATGGATCTGGCCCACTGGACAGATCAAGTTCCTTACCCCTATACTAGGGTACATGGAATACTCGAGTGACTCTACCAAAACAATCTGATCTGAGTTGTGACAATACTCAGTCATGTGCACTACTCTTTGAGTAAGGAGCATCTTCCTTAGGATAGCATTTGTGAAGTGCTGCATGCTGTTCCCTGCTGGACATATACTTTAAAGGGTTTAGAACTGCACTTCCAAATGGCATTGTGCAGAGTTGCCGGTGCTCTGTGGTTCTCCCCCTCCCCTTTTGTTCCTGGTAGTCCATATTACAATAGGGGATCCGGTTCATGCAGTCCGAGTGACCCACTTTCAGGGTATAAAGCGTGGGAAAATGATCTTTACTGTGGGTTGGTTTTTAGCATTTTCTGTGCTTTCAGCATTTGCTCTAAGCAGCAGCAGTAGTGTAGAAAGCTTCCTCCTGAATGCATGCATTTTTGTGATAGGTGCTCTGCACTGTGAGTCAAAGCTCTCCCCCCCACATGGGTACACTCACTCCATTGTTTTAAGAGTCAGCCCAGCTCCACGACGTCATGCTTTGCTTGAGGATTTTTATTTTTATTTTTTTAGGAATTTCCCTGCCTTCAGCACCCCAACGGTCTCCAGGAAGTCTGGCTCCAGGGTCAGTAGGATGTTTTCAATGTCCCACAAATCCCCTCCACCCAAGGTGCCCCAGCCGGAGCGACTCGACGAAGTGTACGAAGCACTGAAGAAGGGACTGACGTGAGTGATGCTGTTGCCAGAAGTCCCACCCTCTTAACCTGTGGCTTGGGGTGGAGGTGCCTGTTTCATTGAAAATTGTTTAATGCCATCTTTCTATCACATGTTGATGTTGGAGGCTCCCTAGAATGAATGTTGGAATGCAAACTCACTAGCAGTACAAACCCAACAGTGGTAGATAGAGCCCAGATCTCAAAGGGGTGGGGCGCCAGCTGCCCAGTGATCATAACAAACACTAACCATAACTAACATGCGTATGCCCCAGCCTTTGCCAGCCCAGTGTCCTCCAGATGTTTTGGACTACAACTCCCATCAGCCCCAACCAACTTTCTCAGGCCTCTCCCACCTGTAAAAACTGGCCTGTGGAGGGTGGGATAGTTTTTTGCCCTGCCTCCCTCTATACACATACAGTATAATATTTCTTCCCACACAACAATGCACTACGTGCCTGCATATTCCCTCTCCCCACCAACTCTCCACAAAGTATGTTTGAGTCGGTGAGGGTACATGCAGGCAAATAGCCTAGTATGTTTGCTTAAACCTTAGTCTATACCAGTAGCCTTCTCAGTGAAGCTGGCGAACCGAAAGCTCTGCTGGACACAGCTGAACTGGGCACAGCCTCCTGGGAATCTGGAAGCAAGGATTCTGTTTGGGTCCTTGCTGCCAAGGATAACATCCTGTAGAAGTTTGAATGCTGTCTCCCCATATCTCTTTACTTAAAGGGGAAGAGTCCTGCTGCTTCTGCTTACCCAATTTCTCCCCTAACAGTGCTTATCTGGAGGTGCACCAGCTGGAGCTGGAGAAGCTGAGCACCCAAATCCGCGAGTCCAAGAGGAATTCTCGACTGGTGAGTGGAGGGTTGGTGCCAACTAAAAGCATTCCTGCCCTCAGTGTATGCACTTCATTCTCCCCAGAGTGCAGGACTGGCAATAGTAGAGAGACTGTGACAGGTCAGGGAAGGGAAGGAGCCTTCTGGTACTGTTTGTTTTGGAGCCTTTGTCCTCTCAGTCAGCATTGGCTTCTGCCATGTTTGTAGCCTCTCAACAGTTCTGATCCTGAGGGAGCTTCCCTAGAGCTATGGGGCAGACAACAGTTCTTGGGACACATATACTGTACATGCTTTTTGGGAACAGTTGGTGCTGGCCACCAACTTGAAAATGGTGTTCAACAACTTCATCGGGGAGAAGGATAACAGTAGCAACTGATCTGTGATGAATGGATTTTATATCCCAATATGGGATGCAGTGTGCTACTGAATACAACTTGTTGGTGATCGTAAGCAGGAGAAGTCTACTGCATTCATGTTCTGCTTGTGGTATTACCATAGGCATCTCGCCGGCCACTGTGGGAAACTGGATGTTGGATTAAGTAGGCCTTTGGTCTAATCCAGCAAGGCTCTGTATTCAGCAATCATTTTTTTCTGACCTCTGCCTAACCTTCACCTTCTCCTTGTTTTCTCCTCTAGGGCTTTCTGTACGATCTTGATAAGGTAAGACATGCTGCGAAGGAAATTGTGCTTGCCATGGATTGCGGGTGGGGGAGGGCTTGCCAACCCGTTGAGTTCTGTATCGCTTGGATGCGAGACATTGAAGCTTCTGGGCCTTGGGTTGCATCTCTTATCCCTGCCTTTGCTAGCACAGAAAGTCAAGTTACTTGACTTCAGTGATGCTTCTCTCCTGCTGCTTCTGCTGCTTTCCTTCAGATGTCACTTCCTGAATCCTTTGTTTGGCTGGCCAACTGCCTTAAGAGCCAAACTAGATGTGACACAGGAGTTCTGCATCTCTTTTCACTGGTGTTTCTCTTTAATTTAAAAGCTGCCTTGGAAGTCATAATCAAAAGCATGAGAGGGGAATGAAGGAATGCTTAATCCTGCATTTCTGATCTCTTCAGCTTCTTTCTCAAATGCAGGGGAAGGTATCCTGGGGGTGGGGGAAGAAGCTTGGGGACGTCTGTTTTGAGCTTTGTACAATGGCTATAGACTAAAGAGTCAAGCAGTTTCTCCTGCACCCTGCTGGCCCTTCCTTTGCTCAGACTGGCAGCCTTTGAGGTTGCTTTTGGTTTATAGTGGAGCAGATGATAACTTCCCCACCTTGGAGAGGGGTGGAAAGTGGTTCCAAGACAGGTATTGCTACTTTCATAACAAAAGAGTAGGATCGTCTACAAAAGAGTGGATGTAAACACCCTATCCTGCTCTTTTGCATCTGATAAACAGTTCTTGCAAGACTTTGCATTGTTTCAAAAACATGCAAAACCTGTTTGGTGAGACATGAAGTGAATAAAAGAAATACCATTAGGTAAATACCTTGCGAAATCTCTCTTGAGCCAGTTGCAACTCTCTTATAAAAACTATTTGCCTATCTCCAGCCTGAGGTTAGTCTGTGTATTAGCTGCAGCAGAAACCTCTGGTTGTGGGGCCGGGAGAACATAAAGAAATCAAGCGGGCAGTTTTTTCAGTTTTAACTCAGGCATGCCTTGGCTGAAGCTGCTCTTTTCCAAGAAGTTTCCTTGAGGAACTGAAGGCAAAAATAAAAAAATAAATATGCTAGAAACATAAGGAAAAGGGGTAGTTAATTTATCTTTTAAATAGATAATGAAATCTCAAAATAATAATGATAACGTCAAAATGATGAAGTTTCATAGGTAAAGGTAAAGGTACCCCTGCCCGTACGGGCCAGTCTTGACAGACTCTAGGGTTGTGCGCCCATCTCACTCAAGAGGCCGGGGGCCAGCGCTGTCCGGAGACACTTCCGGGTCACGTGGCCAGCGTGACAAAGCCGCATCTGGCGAGCCAGCGCAGCACACGGAAACGCTGTTTACCTTCCCGCCAGTAAGTGGTCCCTATTTATCTACTTGCACCCGGGGGTGCTTTCGAACTGCTAGGTTGGCAGGCGCTGGGACCGAGCAACGGGAGCGCATCCCGCCGCAGGGATTCGAACCGCTGACCTTTCGATCGGCAAGCCCTAGGCGCTGAGGCTTTTACCCACAGCGCCACCCGCGTCCCATGAAGTTTCATAGTTAGTTTCTAATCTCTTTTCTTCCCAGTGCTTGACAACAAGGAAACCAGTGTATTTGCTAAATGTGGTGACTGGGAGAGAAACAGCCATGGGCTAGTCCTCATTACAACTTATATGCATCCTGCACTCTGCCCTAAGCAACAAAAAGCACAGGAAATGAGCTTTCTCTTTGGGGGTCAGCTTTGCCTGGTGAAAGGATGCTGCATTTGGGCAGGCAGAGGAGGGCAGATGTGTGGTTCCGAAATTTTGAGTTACAAAAATGAGAGAAGAAAATGAGCACTTCCAGGCCTCCCTTTTATTTACAGTCTGCCGACCTGGACTTCTCTTTTCATGGGCATATCTGATTAGTGATGGCTTCTAATTTGATGGATTTTAAAAAAGAAAAGGAGTTGCATGTTTTTAAGATGTCCTTTCTGTTAAAAGTAGGAGGGGAAGCATTGAAAGTGGGAGCAAACCAACTAGCTTTTTACTTGGTGCCTAAAAAGTACTTTGCCAGTTTCTCCCACCTTCCTTTCAACCCCGAATGACTTCCTCTTGCCCATAGAACAGCAGCCAGATGGAAGGACCCTGGCCAGTTGCCCAGTGATTAACCTGAGCTAGGCTATATCTGCCTAGCTTTAAATATTGTTCTCTTGCCAATGAAGATATATATCAGGAACTTGTTGCTCTAAAACAGATCAGCAAAGGAATCAGTTTAGCCTGTAAGCACCAATACGACATCTATTGCAAATGGAAAGACCCCAATCCTTTCTTGGGCAAGCTGGGAACATAGAGAATTTCTGGGACCTTGCACTACTTAGTCAGTCGGATTTCCAATTCCTGTCTAATAGGATTTCCTTTTATTGTCTTCACAGCAAGTCAAGTCGATTGAGCGGTTTCTGCGCCGTCTGGAGTTTCACGCTAGCAAGGTACCAGCCGCTTCTCAGCTTGTAAAACAGAATTTCTGCACTGAGAAAAGCTCTGTTACCTTTGAATATTATGCAATTTAAGTATGTTTGTATATATTTGCTCATTTTGTATAGTCTCGCCGTGAGGCAGATAGCTATGTAGGGGACCGACGTTCCAAGCAAAGGAGTCTGTTGTGTTCCCTAGAACACTTCATGTCTGTAGTGGGGAAACTGTGGCACTCTAGGTTATGCTGGGTCCCAGCTCCCATCATTCCTGACCTTTACTCATGCTAGCTGGGCCTGATGGGAGTCCAGTAACAGTGGGAATGCCATAGGTTTCCCACCTTTGCTTTATGGTGGGAGCAGAGGAGGATTTAGGGAAGTGTGGCTGGTTCGGTCACACTGGGCGCAGAGCCGCAGGGGCGGCTACAACTTTGATGTTGAATGGAAGATGGGAGGGGGACATACCAAATTTTGGGTTCGCACAGGGTGCCACTGAAATTTGAGACCCTGTTGAATGCTTCCACTGATCTGGGTTTGTGTCAACCAAACTTTCTGCCAAGCATCCCCTACAGCCCATCATCCTAGCTCTGTGGTTTACTTCCTAACAGATAGATGAGCTTTACGAGGCCTACTGCATCCAGCGGCGGCTTCGGGATGGAGCTCACAACATGGTTAAGGCCTACACAGCTGGTTCACCTGGCAGCAAGGAGGCACGTGAGAGCTTGGCTGAAGCTAGCAAGGGCTACAAAGAGTACACAGAGGTGAGTCAAAATGGCCTGGTACTGAGGGAGGAGGAAGGAAATGGAGGAATGAGGACCAGGCTTTGTGTTGGCGGCATTAATGGACAGTTTTTTGGTTTCTCCCCCTTCCAGAATATGTGTCTGTTGGAGAGTGAACTAGAGAGTCAGTTGGGAGAGTTCCACATCAAGATGAAAGGTACAGAAGAGCAAACAATATGTCATATACAAAGGGATGTCTGGTGGCCATTTTGTAACTTGAAAAGCAGCTTTGGGAGGGCATAACCCTAAGTGGGTGGGAGGGTTAACCCTTTTTCTTGAAAGCGGATGTTTTACTCCAGATCCCATATATGAAATTCCAACTGCAAGTTTACCTCCTAAACATGTATCTGCACCCTATCCCACACCTCTTGTCATTTAAGTGGATCAGCAAAATTGTGGGGTCATGACAGAGGCACTGACATTTTTTTTCCTCTTGCAGGATTGGCTGGCTTTGCTAGGCTCTGTGCCGGAGACCAATATGAGGTTTGTGACTTAGAGATGGGCTCAGAACATGTGGAGAGGGAGGGGCTTGGGTCCTGGAAACTAGTTGAATTGGAGTTGACCGAACAGCTTGTTGGAGGGGAATCTGGTTCCCCAGCACTGATTGCATTAGCTCTTGTCCAGCTCTGATAGGATGCACACCTTGTTTCACGTCCATCCAGTTGATCTGAACTCTCTTATTCCTTGTGGCAGATCTTCATGAGATACGGGCGCCAGCGGTGGAAGCTGCGGGGCCGCATTGAGGCAAACAGCAAGCAAGTGTGGGACAGTGAGGAGATGATCTTCCTGCCCCTCATTACAGAGTTCCTGTCCATCAAGGTATCTGGTGCCACTCTGGGCAGCTGGCCCCTGTCACAGGAAAGACAATTCATTTCCTAGGCTTACTGGGCCTCAACTCTTCCTTCTCCTCCCAGGTAACAGAGCTGAAGAGCTTGGCCAGTCATGTGGTGGTGGGGAACGTCTCTTGTGAAACCAAGGACCTGTTTGCAGCACTGCCCCAGGTCGTGGCAGTAGATATCAATGACCTGGGCACCATCAAGCTGAGCCTGGAGGTTAATTGGAAGTGAGTTATTCTCTTGAGGCTTGTTGAGTTTCTCTGTTGTGGAGCTGTGTTAGAAATGTTCTTGGGTGAGGAAGGTTGTGATCTTACAGAACCTGAAGGGAATGGGCCTGATAGGTGAGGGAACTGGGGCCATGGTACTATAGATCCTCCTTCCCCAGCTTAGTGCCCTCTAGGTGCTTTGAACTACAACTCCCAACAGCCCATGGCAAGTATAGCGTGCTGACTGGGACCAATGCGATCTGTGGTCCAAAGCTTCTGGAAGGCTGTTCTGGATGGTGACTCCCCAAGAGGATTTAATAATGTGTGACCCTCCCTTTCTCTTCTTACATCAGTGTACAGGAGGGGTGGTTCACTTTTCTCTCTGAGCACTCTGCTTTCTTTTCACCAGCCCCTTTGACAAAGAGGACCAACCATCATCTGCTAGCACTGTGACAAAGACATCTACAGTCAACAAGAGATTTTCCACGTACAACCAGAGCCCACCTGATACACCATCTATGCGTGAACAGGCTTTTTATGTGAGTGCAAAGGAAAAAAACCTGGAAGGGAATCAAAACCCACACTCCTGGTCCTAGTTGGGAGAACTGTAGCTTTCCTAAGTCCCACCAACTAAGTTTGTGGCTGAGATGTGGCTAAAAATCAGCAGCCTCCTGGATCGCAGCTCAGACTTTTAGCCACAATGCTATATGAGATGGAGAGATCTTCAGAGCAAGTCCTACTTTGAACGTATTGCATTAAGGCATGTGGGAGAAGTGGAGGGGTCAACACTTGTTCTCAGTACAGGAAACCTTAGTTTCTCAAGTCAAGAGTTTTGCATCTGAACCAGGCCTCTGTCTTGAGCTGAAGAAGTTGAGGAAATTAGTACAGGAAAGGAGAGGACAACATCTGGTTGATAGGAGAAATGTCAGATTATTATTTTTTAAAAAAATGCATTTATATCCCAGCATTTCCTCCAAGGAGCTCAAGGTGATGTGCATCATTCTCTCCCTCCTCATTTAATCCCCACAAGAACCCTGTGAGGCAGATTAGGCTGAGAGGCAGTGATCTGCCCAAGGTCACCCAGCGAGCATCATGGCTGAGCGGGGATTGGAACCCAGGTCTTTCAGGTCCCAGTCTGAGACTCTAGTACCCCCACACTGGCAGATCGATCAGTTATAGAAACCAGAGTAGTCCTGATTGCCAGGGAGAAGCACCAGCAGATTGTCTGTAAGGCAAGTGAGTCTCATGTTGTAATGGAGCTAAGCCCTTGGTGCTGACCGTTGCCTCTTTCTCCGCTCAAGAGCCTGCCACGGGAGGCTCCCCACAAGCACAGGTGGGCCTTGTTGGACATCTTCCGGGAGACTTTCCTAGAGAGGCTGCCGCGGAGCTGCTCATGCAGCGACGTCTCCTCAGTGCAGCTCGGCACAAGGGCACCTCGGGGCTGTGTAAGTGCTGGCCCTCTAGCTTAGCCTAGTCACCTGATGTAGATGTAGCTGTGCTCTGTCTCCCGTGTGCTAGTCTGTGGTTCCTGTTTCAAGGCCTGAATCAGAGCTGTGAATAAGGCAAGTGGATTCACTGCAGAATCTTGCCTGTCCCTCTGCCGCTTTGCAGTAGTGAGCAGTGGACTTCCCCTGTCTTCCCAGATTGTGGTGTTTCGTGGCGATCGTGTGCTTACTTGCTGCTGCCCCTGAAGGCAGGGTGCGGATCATACAGGCTTTTGTCTCCTGCTTTATGTAGTAGTAGATTTCTTCCTCACACCAGTTTGCCTTCTGTAATATACCAGCCTTCTATGTGCTGCCCATATTCATCATATGGCTGCCTTCTGGTGGATTTGGTGGCTGAGGAAGAGCTGCCTCCCTGTAGGCCAGGACTTGAGGAACCTTTGACCTTCCAGTTGATGATGATGAACTCCAACTCTCATCATCCCCAGCCAGCATTGCAAATGGTAAATTATGATGGGAGTTGAACATGTGGAGGATGACAGGTTTCCCCTCCCTGCTCTAGGCCTCCCAAGCTGGTGTGTGTGTGTGTGTGTGTGTGTGTGTGTGTGTGTGTGTACGGGCTGTAGCTCAGTGGTAATTCAGATGCTTTGCCCAGAGAATGTACCAGTTTCAATTCCTTGCAGCTCCAGGTACAGCTGGGAATGTCCCTTATCCCTGGCAAGATGCTATCAGTAAGTGTAGACAATACTGAGCTAGATGGACTATTGGTCTGACTCAGCATGAGGTGGCTTCCCGTGTTCCTCTGTGTAATTTGTGGTATTTCCAAACTGGAGCAGGTATCTCAAGAAAGGAGGAAATGTAACCTTCAGGGAATTGTGCAACATTCCTTCGTCTGGGGTGCTACCTGAAATAAACAGTGATTTCCTCCTTGCCTGCCACAAAGATTAGCAGAGAATTGGCATATAATTTGCCATGTGATTTGTGACATGTGGCTCAGTGCTGGGGCCTGGCAAACAAACAAATCACTCGTGTGTCTCATCTTGGCTGCAATTCCTGCCCTTATCCATGGGTGGTGGATGTATAGAGGAGTGGTGGAAGCTATGTAAAGAAGCACAAAGGGCTTTGAATAGAAAGGGTTGGGCTGGAGGGCTGGAAGCCAATATCCCTCCAAGCAGCCTGTTAGAGAATGGTTAGGGGCCGAAATGTTTCTCAGGTGCCTTGCCATCTTGTCGAGGGCACCTTGAGTTGTCACAGCAAACCAAGAACAGGACAGCTAGGAATGATGGCCCTCCTGGCCAGTTCTGGATCCAACCCCACTTGCAAGGGAGGTTGATTTAACTGCCCACAAGTAGCTGGGCTGCTGCCCTGGAGTCTTGTCTCCAAGACTGTTGAGATTTGAAGCAGAGACTTGCTTTTGTCTGGAAAAGATGCAGCATCACACATCCTGGGCAAGCTGTCTTCTCCAGTGGGGAGCCGAGTCGCAAAATGATGACCAACATTTTGCGCTTCCTGCTCCTACCAAAGTTGCAGTCTCTCTGATATCCAGCATCTTTCCACCCAAAGGGCACAATCTCCCAAGTTCCTGTTGCTGGCCAAGTGAAGAGAGTGGGAGCTCAGTTGCAGCCTGGTATAACAATGGAGCTTATCATGGGGGTCAAGGGGCACAAATAAGGAAACTTCAGTGAGCCTGAAGAGTAAAGGAGTGGGGTGGCGGTGGAAGGAAGTGATGGTGTTATACAGGGGTGTAGGCAGTGACAAATGTTTCCATGCTTGCACACATGCACTATGCTCAATGCATCCCTCGTGTCTCATCTATGCTGCATTCTTTCCAGAACATGTTGCGGCAGCAGGAGGAGCTTGAGAACGGGGCAGCCTGGTCCATCTCTTCAGAGTCTTCGGATGATTCCTCTAGCCCACAGCTGTCTGGAAGTGCCCGCCATACACTGCCCAGGCCTATTGTGCAACCTGCAGTACAGGCAACTCCGCCTGCCATAGAAATTGCCTTTACGCAACCCGAGGACAAAGAGCCACCAGCCGTTCGCGAGGAGGTGGCTGTGGCTAACGGACATGTGCCCTATGCTCGGACACTTAGTCAGATCAGCGAGGCTAGTGTGGACCTGCCATTGGCAGAGGAAAAGGAGTGCACTGTCCCCAGAGACTCCAGTCCCAGGGACCTGCCTCCGCTGGAAACGAACTCCTTGCCCCAAAGTGCAGGCTCAGTGCTGGACACTCAGATCATAGAGGCTGGAGAACAGGAGATTGAGCCTGGTGGGGCCACTCCCACTGTAGAAGGGACTGAGGACACAGCCTCCCAAGCCCAAGAGGTTGAACAGCCCAAGCTTTCATTGAGCCTGCCGGTCCCAAAGGAGCTTCAGCCAGTGGGACTCTTGGAGCCACCAAAGCCCAAGCCTGTGGACTGTGGGCTGGAGGAGGCCATCAACTCACTGGCCTCTGCTCTAGATGACTACCGAGGCCAGTTCCCTGAGCTACAGACCTTGGAACAGGAGCTCAAGCACCTAGAGGAGATTCTCTTGGTGAGTGAGAGGGGGTGAAGAAGACCATGGCTGGGGGAAGGACAGCATCCCTGGATCTGTGTATATTTAGAGCTGTAATAAAATGTTTTAACCAAACTTTGCTGAATTCTGGAACTTGTGTGAATTGTGCAAACAAACCTCACTTTGTGCATATTTGCTGCTTGTTGTTTGCATAATTTGTGCCAACCATAGGGAAGAACAAAAGAATAATTTGTTGGACCCCTGAAGCCTCGCTCCCTGACCGCTGTAAATCCTTTCTAGTGTTCCCACCCAGTCTGGTGAAGTTACTGTTGCAGATACACATAAGCAGTTAACAAAATAGCAATATGTGTATATAACAAAAAGAAAACTGAGAAACTACAATGTAATATAATCCAATGCAATGTAATACAAAGCAGAGCTACAATACAGTATAATAAAACAAGACACCCTCTCCCCCGCCGGAAATGTAACAACAGTTTTTGAAGCACATTTAGAATCCAGGGTCCCCTCCTTTTTCATCCTCTTGCTAAGGTGCATCCTGACCAACAGAATCCAACACTCAGCCCACAAACAGATACACATAGAAGCCAAATTCTGCCTTACATATAGAAGCAAAAGAAATATGGTATGTTCCTTCTTCCCGGCATCCTTAAGTGCAACCTGAAAGCTGCATGGCACCTGAGGAAAATGAGACTGAATGTCTGCCACCTCCTTCCACATTCCATCTGTGGAGATCAGATGGAGGTTCCCTGGCTTCACTCTCAGCCAAGTTTCTCCCTTTCTCCCCCACCCCTGGGCCAGCCAGCTTTGTTTACCATCTAGCCTGTTAAAGGGTTCTGGAGAACTTAAAAGCTTGCACACAAGTTTTGTGACATTTTGGTTGTTCTGATAAAAGCTATTGCCCAAATATTGCTTTTGACATTTTTCTTATGCTTTTATACTTATGAGATTAGAAGATGTCCCCTCCCTACAACTTTCCCCTTAGAAATTGTTCAGAGTTTCTCACTTCTCGAAGCTACAGCGGCTGCAACCACAGAAGCACAGGTGATCACAGCTTGATCTCATGGCCCAGAGTGTTTTGCTGGCAGACATAGGAAACAGCTGCCAGAGTGGACAAAGTGATACTTGTTTTCTTTCCCCTCATCCCACAGCAAAAGCAGGGTGTGTGCCTGAGCCGGGCCTCCAGCACCAGCCTGACGGTAGAGCATGCTCTGGAGAGTTTCAGCTTCCTCAATGCTTCTGATACAGAAGATTCAGATGATGATGGGTGAGTGAGGCTGGGATAGGTTACTAGGGAACTCCGTGTAGGCTGCCAAAAGTTAAAGTGGGCATAAGCGGAACCCCAGCATGTTGGGATTCCGATCTGTATGAGAAGTGGGGACAAAGTAATATTCAGTTTTATAGCGAAAAGTGATTGGAGGCTTGCAATGCAAAGGGGCAAAATTAGAAAACCCCTCATCCCAAAATGATGAGGTGTTAACTGAAGAAGGTGTGGCCTTCCAGTTCCTGCTGAACTACAACTCCATCATCCCAGACCATTGGGTGCGCTGACCAGAGCAGTTTGGTAACAGGAATGCAAGTACCTTTGGAGGGCCACAGGCTTCCCATTCCTGAACAACAGGAGCCTGCAAGCTTTTAACATTCTTGGCTAGCATGTGCCTGCCCTGGAGCTTCCTCACACTACTGAGGCTCTACAATTTTGTCCCAGGTGGTTATCCTGGAAGAGCATCTGTCTTACAGGAACAAGGAATTCTGGGGAGGTCACCTTCTTCCTCTGTAGCAGCAAAAACAACAAATATACCAAGGCACCTTAAAATACTAACAGGTTTATTATGGCACTAAAGTACACAAAGTGTTTCTCCCACAACACCCCTTTGTTTAACCATCTTTGATGAGACGACAAACTGCAAATTCTGGCTATCAAATAACAGCCTTACCGTAGCTTTAATCAGGTTGACCAGCTTCTGTATTCTCTAAAGGGCCCTGTCTTCTCCAGCTGTGGCCTAAAAGTATATTTTCTCTCACACTCTCCAAATCCATCATGGGCGGTCAAGTCCTCTGATAGCACTGGTGACCCTTAACATGGTAAAAGCTTCATAGGAGCATTGGAAGGTGCCTCACACAAAGTCAGACCCTTGTTCCAAGTTGCTTTGTATTGTCTTCGCTGATTGGCAGCAGTTCTTCAGGAACCTCCTGTGTTCAAGTGCACCACAACTGAGCTGCAGCCATTTCCTTCATAATGAACAAACTTCTGTATTCAGGCATAACCAGGAGCATTGTACAGAAAGTCCAGTGTGGACGTAAAATGGGAATATATTCAGCTTTTTCAAACCTATTCTTTTTTTTTATTATTTGTATGAATATTACTACTACTTTTTTGGAAAAAAACCTTGATTAAAGGTGGGCCAGATAACACTGATTCATTGGCCTACCAATTGGCAATACTCAGCTTAAGTTAGGATGAAACAGCCTACGGCTGTTGACTCTCCTCCAGTTTATTTGTGTATCCTCTCCCTGTACCAGAACTTGAAGGGAGCTCAGAGGTCTTTATCTCAGGATAGTTGGTTTTTATAAACAGGCCCCCACAGTTCAGGGATAGTTTGGATTCTTAGTGGCTCCCTTGTCTGGCTGGGGCTCTGTGTTTGCTCCAGGCTAATGTCTTTGCTTGGCACGCTAAGAGACCCAGATGGACTTTTCCCACAGTGCCGATGCAGCTGCCGGAAATGAGCCGGGCCTGACAGGTGAATTCCAGCAGGCTGTGCTGCAACAGTGCCACTCAGCGGCCAGCCCTGGATATTGCCAGCAGGAATCTGTTCTCTTCCAGCCTCTGTAGGAAAGTAGACCATTGCAAAAAGGGGAGTGTAAATGTCTTGGAGCACAAAGTGGATAAAAGTGTTCAGGAGTGCTCTGTTGAGACACTGGCAGTTGAAGTTGCAGTGCTCACTTGACTAGATCCGCAACCCAGTTAAGGATATGATAACGGAAGAGGGTTTAAAATCAATGGATTGATTTGTGTTACTCCATTCAATTTGCATGTTGGGTAAACATTTGTGAGGCAAGAAGTATATGTTCTCATTTTCAGAAAAATCTTCTGCCAGATTAACGGGGAGACACCTTTTTCAGTTGATTAAAGTTTGTTATATATTTGATTTTGCCAGTTAATCAAGTAGATATCACAGCCCTAATTCAGACCTGTTCAGGAGCTTTTTGGTGTCACATGGATGCTGGGACAAGCCAAATCATACTTTCAATGCATTTCAATGTTCAGGGGTTGACAGAGTGAAGAAAGTTGGGCTTGCAAAGGACTGGATCCCTGCTAATATCTTTCCTGCTGGCTCTTTTCACAGGAAGGCTAGCAGTGCACAGCCTGCACCCCTGGGCAGGGTACCGGGACCCAGCGAGGCTGTTACTGAAGACACAGCTGGGTGCTTAAGCTCAGAGGGTGGCTCAGAGCCCATGAGCACTGGCAACGAGTTCCTCGACAGGGCCTTGGTCCTACACCTGAACCATTGCAATCGCTTGCTGCTGGTGAGTTCACAGTGAGGTTTCAGTGAAGAATGGGCTATGTCTTTCATTGTGCAAGATGATTGTCCTTGCATAAAAATGAAGATCAGGAGGGTTTGCAAGAGCTTTTAAAAAAAACAAAATAAGTAATAAAGCCAAATAAAAATACAATACAAATGCACATTTAAAAAAGCAGTACTATGAACAGATTTAAAACAAAAAACCACCCAACTTAGCCACCCACAATGAAAACCCTGCAAAGCCATTTGAAGAAACCTAAGAAATAGGTGCTAGGCAAAAACTTGGGGAAAGCATTGTATGGTTGGGGCCCCACAATGGAAAAAGGCTCTGATAACCAGCCAGCAGGAACACCTGGAGCAAGGCCCTGTTAGATTAGCTCAGTAGATAGGCAGGTTGATACCAAGGAGGTCCTTCGATAACACTGGTCCCAGGCCTTTTAGGGCTTCCTCATTCAAAACCAAGACTCTGAAATCTAGATGACGATGATGGACTACAATGCCCATCATTCCTGGCCATTGGCCATGTTGACTTGGGCTGATGGGAGTTGGTGCCCACCAACATCCAGAGTTGGTTCCCACCACCAGAGGGAACCTAAGACTTGGCTCTTACCTTGGAACTCCTCCTCCTCCTCCTCGTCTTTTCTGACCATCCTGTCAGTCGGACATCACTCAAGTTGTTGAGTCCCAGCTTTGATGCCAGGCCTGCCCTTCTGTGGTGTTCTTGCACATGATACCTAACCAGGGGGGAGTAGCTACTTGTACTGGAGCCTTACCTTAAAAGGGCTCCCCATATGCCCTGCACAGTATGAGCTGAGATTGACCACCTCCACTAAGAATCTTTCCCACTTGTATCTGATTCCTAGAAACTGGGCACTTTTGGGCCCCTCCGCTGCCGGGAAATGTATGCCCTCGACAGGCTGGCAAGGGAAGCACAAGTCCTGGAGATGGTTTGCCGCTTAGCAGAGGAGCGAGCAGGGACAGCCAGCTCTGCTGAGGAAGGTAAGGAAGAAAGAGGAGAGATGTGGAATGAATCTGGGGTTAGCTACATCAGTGCCGGAATAGGCACTTATTTGCAGGATACAGTGAGTCAACTGTTACTCTACAAAGGGTGTCTGCAAATATACAACAAAGCATGCAGCCAGGCTGTTTGTCTTTCTTCCATAGGGTAAGGTTGGCTTCCTGCTGGCTTGTCTTTGTAAGATACATTTATACCTGCAATAGTTGTTTGTTTTTTATATTTAAAAAGTTTTTTAAAGCATTGTGTCTGCCTTTATTCAATGTAACATTCCCTGAACCCCTTTCTTTAAAAGAACAGTTTTTAAAGAGTTGTAAAACTAAATTGAGAATGGGGGAGGGAGGAGATGTTGACCTTACAGCTGCTAGCCAATCAGAGTTGTGCACAGCCACTTTCTGCAGACCTTTGCAATTTGAGCTCATCGTGCAAAAGAATGGGTACAGCTGACCATAAATATGGTGAGTGTACTTTTAGAGCATTGCTGACTGCTGTTTTCAATGTAAATTTGTATAGGATACTTTGCAGGGGAGGGAAAGAGAGACATTTGTGGAGCTTCTAAGAGTAAGACTGGTTCGGGGGGGGGGGGGAATGTTCCTCCTGGTGTTATTATCATAACCAGAGGTCTAAGCTGTCTATGTCGTCTTTTTCTCCTCTCAGTGGTAGAGTTTTCTTCATGGAAGGAGGGAGTATTGCCCTTCTGGGACAACTGTGTGGTCATGCCTAATCTATACACCTGCCCTGTAGAAAAATTCCTGCAGACACTCAATTCCCAGTATGCGGCACGAATCAACGAACGCCAGCAAGGCCTGGCAGATCCAGGTGGGTGTGACTTTGGACACAGGACAGTACTTACTATATGCTTTACTTCTCTCTCCACTGCCCCCAATTTCATCTTACGATCTGCAGTCTTTTTTATATTCTTTGCAATTCAAGCATGAACCTGCACATTGTGCACATCTATGCTTTAGCTAGTGATGTGGGATGGGCAAGGGGCTGATACCTTGACTGCTAGAAGTCCTCCTCAGTCCCACTCCAGCTTTGATATTCCATAGTATCATACAGTTGGAAGGTACCTTGGAAGCTATTTAATCCAACCCGAGTTTACCACCTCATAAGGCAAATTGTTCCACTGTTGCAATGTTTACTTTTAGGAGGTTTCTCCTAGCACTTAGCTTAAATGTGTTTCCTTGCAATTTCCACCCATTAGTACTTGTCTTGCTCTCTGGAGCAACAGAAAACAAGGCTGTTCCACCTTCTCTGTCACAGCCCTTCAGATATTTGAAGACAGCTATCACATCTTCCCTTAAGCACACCTGTGTCTTTCAGGCATTCCTCATTCCACTTGGTTCCCAGCTTTATGTTCCAGCAGGCATGGCTCATATTTCATGTTGTCAGGGGTCCAGATGCTTGGGATTTTTTAATGAATGAATCTGGGGGTTCCCCGAGTGCTGAATTCTGGGCCAAATATCCATTCCTATGCTTGTGCCGTATGCTTCTTTTATGAGGAAGGTGAGTATGGTTAGAGGACAAGGGTCGTTTGTGATGCCCTAAAATTCACTTTCATAAAGGAATGACTCCTAGGGAACCTTTGAGCTGTTCTTTGCCTTAGACTTAGTTCAGCATTTTTTGTATCGAGATATGTTAAAGACTGATTGTACTCCAAATAACAGTATAACTGGCCCATGATTTGTTGGAGTTGACTATGATTGAACTGTTGAGGGTGGTGGCAAAATGAGTGTAACTCAGAATGAACTCCTCAAAGCTTTATTCATATCCAAAGAGTGAACCCACCCCTGAGCTTGTTCCCAGGGACTGTTCCCAAGTCCCTACCATACTCCAGGCCCATTCAGAAGCCTGGGTGTAGTTGCAAGACCCTTGTCATATGATTGGTACATCTACCAAGTATTTGGGAGCCACCTTGACAGTGTTTTTCCCCCTGCCACAGTGTGTGTGAAGCTGGTGGAGGAGTTTCTGCAACGCAGACTGCCCAGGCGCCAGGGGAGCTGCCAGGCTGAGCAGATCACTGTTTTCCAATACTGGAGCCACTTTGAGGCTCTGCCTGTCTTGACGCTGGACTCTTACATCATGGAGTTGGCGGAGGAAGGTATGTTGTGTGACTTGTGAAGATTCATGGAGGGTTCCCACATGCATGTTGTGATGCCAGATAGCAGCAACATCAAGTGAAGACTTGCACATGTGACCATACCTCTTGGCTCACATGCTACTTAAAGGGTTTGATCATCACCCTGCCCATCACAAGGGCATTTTTTAGGGGAGGCTATTCCTTCTACCTATTAGAGGCATTTTTTAGGAAAGGCTATTCCTTCTACCTATTAGAAGCCACGTAAAGGGATTCTTACTAAATTTCTTCTTAAGTGACTCAGGAGTTAATGCCATTCGCTGGCATTGTAATTCCTGCTTGTAGTTCAAGCAGATGCAACTTGCATTTATTGGAAATGTCGCAAATTATGGAATACTTGAAGTTAGCAATGACCAGCGTACAAGATGACTGGATATATGTATATCACCATCCATAATATTGTGCTATGTTAAATCATTAATATTAGCAGAGGATGGAGAAATGATACTGTACATGTTATTGCTGCAGTTAGAACGACTGTTAGTCAAAACTGGAAAAAATAAAGGTTCCATGAATTATAGATTGACTATTATAAATTTGGGTTATAATGTATATGCATGATGGGAGTAATTTTAAAATGCTGTAATGATTTATATATTTGTTTTATGCATTTTTTTACTCGTTAATTTTGGATTGCTTAAATTTAAAAATTTCAGGGTTGTAGCCAACCAGCTTTCCCTCAAGAGTAGACCCAGAGGTCTATCTATTTCAGTGAGTCTAAGTGGCACTAACAGTGGATACAATAACCCTTTGTGTCTGGTCTTCAGCTTTCCCAGATGTATTCCTGAAAAGGAGTATGTAAATGAACTTCATAAATAAATAATGATGTAGCTAACCATGGAGCTGGTTCTGCCTTCACACTGTAGTGCTGCTAGCACAGAACCTGAATTCTGATGACCAAGACGTGGTCCTGAAGGCCCTGAAGCGCGTTCCTGAGAGCCGGCTTCGTAAGGATGGGCTGAAAGCCTTAAGCCTGCTTCTTGTGGAAGGAAACAGCAAGGTTGTCGGGGCCGTGTCAGCACAGTTGCGCAACCTGTCGGAGAACCCTGGCTTCCGGGAACGGGTAAATATCTACTGTGCTGGTACTATTGTTGGGAGGGGATTTATTGATCAGGAGATTAGCCTGGTTTCAAGTGCAGCTACACTAAAGGTAAAGGGTAAAGGGACCCCTGACCATTAGGTCCAGTCGTGACCGACTCTGGGGCTGCGGCGCTCATCTCGCTTTATTGGCCAAGGGAGCCGGCGTAAAGCTTCCAGGTCATGTGGCCAGCATGACTAAGCCGCTTCTGGCGAGCCAGAGCAGTACACGGAAACGCTGTTTACCTTTCCGATGGAGCAGTACCTATTTATCTACTTGCACTTTGACGTGCTTTTGAACTGCTAGGTTGGCAGGAGCAGGGACTGAGCAACGGGAGCTCACCCCGTCACGGGGATTCGACCCGCCGACCTTCTGATTGGCAAGTCCTAGGCTCTGTAGTTTAACCCACAGCGCCACCCGCGTACACTACAGATTGCTAAAGCATGTTGGAAGCAGTTAAACTTTCTTGATTCCTCCTGAATAATTCTGGGAGTTGCAGTTTCATGAAGTAGCTGAGAGTGCCTTATTAGTCATTGGTTGTTGATTTCTTAGTTGGGTGTTTTGTTTGTTGCCACCCATCTGTCTCAAGAAACAAAAGGTGTGTGGTGTACAGAAAGGGGGCACAAGCAGGCTGACTGACGTGTCTTTCCCAGGCCCTGGTCTGTTACCTTGAGCAGCTGGAGGATGAAGAGGTGCAAACACGGATTGCAGCCTGCGCAGCTCTGGGCTGCCTTAAGGTGAGGGCTAGATAGAAGCTTTTCTCAAAGGTCTGCTTTTAATATATTTACTAACTGATATCCAGGAGTTTTCTGGATGTATCTCACCCTCTGTACCTGATCATTTAAAACAAGACTTTGTTGTATGGAAGGAAGGGAAGCCTTCTTGGTGATTGCACACCACAAGGTTTGGTTGAGCAACTGTCTGGGCTGCAGTGGGCTTCAATATCCAGTATTTGTGTATTGGTCCTCCACCTTATTTGTAGCTTTGGGTTTTGGGGTTCCCTTTAGAGAAGGAGCTAAAACTTGATAACATCAGCTTCTTTTACATTTTCCTCCAATAGGCCAAGGAGAGTATTGAGCAGCTGGTGTACTTGTGCCAAACGGACAAGGAGGCCGTACGAGAGGCAGCCAAACAGAGCCTAATGCTGTGTGGTGAGTGCCTTCCCTTCCCTTGTTTTCAGACATAGTTCTCTCCCGTCTCACCTGGGCAGGCGGCTCCCTTTATGACAGTGGTTGACAACCATCAAGGGGGACATTCTCTCAGGGGAATCCATTGGGGCTAAAGTCAGCAGTGTGCAGGGCCAGAGCCTGAGGTGGGTGGGGCTACCTTTTTCATTCTTTCTCCCTCCCCCCCCCCTTGCTACTCAACAGGCCATTCAGAAAGAGACAGATCACTTCTTCCAAAAATTTAAACCAGTAGGTTGCAGAGGGCTTTGGAAACCAGGCTAAAGGCTATAGGCAGCCCACCCTGCCGGTTGTCCACTCCTGCCTTGTGGCTTGTTGAGGGGTGGGGTCTGGCTCCATGTGGTGCTCACTCTATACTAGATGGCTAGGCAGAACTCCTAGCTTGTTTGGCCATAGATTTATGCTCTTAAATACCCCATACCTATTCCTTGCTAGTGTTCACAGCATAGGACAGAGGACCCTCTTGGCCCTACATTGCTGCTCACTTAGTGAGAGTTGATATGGAACATTGAGAGTGGAAAGCACTAAGCAGTTGTTGTTTATCATTTTGTTAGATGGCACTGAGAGAACCATCTGATTGGCTAACTAGACTTCCGGGTCATGACAGCAGCTGCACAGGTCGGGATGTGTTGGCCAGTCCGTTCTTCCCCCTTCCCCCTGTGCTGCATGCTTTATTGGTGTCTCTTGTCCTGGACCCTGTTGGTCTTTATCTTGTCAGGTCTTTTGTCTCAGCTCACTCCTCCTAGTGCGCTTGTGTTCTGGCTGTGTCTTTGTCACTGTTGCAAAGGGAATGGCACACCTGTTGAGGGGCTATGATCCAGATTACATAGGAAGTTGCCTTCTGCCAGGTCAGACTGCTTGTCCATCTTGCCCTAAGCCTCAGTGGCTCTCCCGTATCTGGCTGTGGTTTTCCCATCACTTACTTGTTGATCTTTCCACTAGAGATGCCAAGCACTCACCCCTGGGATCTTCTGCATGCAAAGCAAGTTCCACTTTCCTACCCAGACAGGCCTTTTAGATCAGGGGCTTGGCACTAACAAGAAGCGTGTAGTTCATCTCTTCCAAATGAAACCTGCCTTCCCAGCTAAAGGTGTCTTGTTTTTAAGAAGCTCGAAACACCTGGAAGATGAAGGGCTTCTCAAAGGTGCACTATTAAGTCTCCTCCTGCATTCCATTAGTGATGGGCGACTAGCTTCTGAGAGCTGAAAGGGGTAGAACTATAAGGTTAGGGTGATGGCCTGTTGATGTCTATGTTGTCAGGAATGACAACATTCTTGTCGTAGGGCATATGTCTTTGAATTGCACCCTGGGGTTTTCTGCTACCAATGGTGGGTGAAAAGGCCTCTTGCCCCCATTCCTGCATTAGCCAGTTACAAGGCCAAGCACACCCTTCACTGAGCAGGACATCCTTCACAGCAGCTCTCTTGAGAGCTTCTGCCTACACCCTTGGCTTCCCCTACTGTTCATATGCTGCAACTGCAGGCCCCAGATTGGGAACATAAGTTTCAGGGGGAAGCTTGAACACACACCAACCGTTATCACTAGAAACTAGGAGCCCAGGAATCAGCACTGGCACAGAGCTGGTTGTATTTGTTATGGAGTGGGGTGAGATCCACAGTATCTGGCATGGCACCCTGTAAATTTTCTAAAATGGAATGAAATCTGGACAATAGTTTTTAATAATTTAAAAGGTTTTTTTGTGGGGGTTACACCACCCATTTCACAGACCCACTAGCAGACCATCAAAGTGCAGCAGGAGGGGATTGTCAGCAGTTGCAATGCCACAAAAACTGTGTCGATCCAGGTGCCTGAATGGGGGGACCTGTTGCAATCAGGTCCTGCTTGTGGAGCTTCTCGTGGGCATCTGGGTGGCCACTGTAAAAACAAGATACTGAGCTAGACGAGTCATTGACCTGATCTAGCAGGCTCTTCTTATGTTCCCTGAAAGTTCTGCTTAAAGCAGCATGCCTGTTGCGGAGGGTATTTATTTACAAGTTCTAAAGTACTGCAAGCAAGCAAAGATCAGCACAGGTACAAAATGAAGGGCAAATTCAAATAGAATAGTGCAGTCATGCGCCAGTTTGAACATGCAGAGGAAGCAGGACAATTGTTAAATGACTCTGACTCAGGACAGAAAAGGGCACCTGGAAACCAACGGGGTTCAAAAGGTACTAAATGAGCTCTTCAGATGTATCAACTGACCATTCCTACAAGGGTAAATTCTTGTCAGTAATCATATAGCCTCATCAGTCTTCATTGTTTGGTTGGGGAATTGGGTTCACATTCAAGAAAATATGAATGGACCATCATCAGCAAACAATATTGACCATACATTAATTTTGGAAGTGTAGTCTTATAAGTGTAGCCACACAGCTGGTTGGATCACCCTTAGGCAGCCAAGCAATGAAGTTTTATGAAATTGGGTGGGGGAGGGAATCACCCATTTTCAGGCCAGTGTGTTGCCAAGGAAGATTGCAGGGAAATTTTATGGTCTGACTTTGTAGACATGTGCAAGGCTGGGGCAAACCATATCCTAAATAACAGCTGATTGCTTTATCTGCTTGCAGGAGAAGATGGGAAATCTGCTCACCGACGTCTTGAAGAGTCTCTTGACAGTTTGCCCCGAATCTTTGCCCCGGGGAGCATGGCCAGCACTGCGTTCTGAAGGGTGCCACACAAAACTGACCAGCCAGATCCTTTTGGGACCCAGACTTTGCATGCCACAGAACTTCAACCAAGTCACACAGACTGGGGTCAGACTAGTGTGCCATAGACTGGGCAGCTCTTTGCCCCTAAGCGCATGCACACACTGCAGTATTAGCATCACCCACACGCTGTCTTATGTGGAGGATGCCTTTTCCTAGCCCCAGTGGCTGCTTCACTCATGGAACTAACATGAGTACAAGACACTGAGAGATTCGCTTGTTTTTTTTCCTACAGGAGCCCACAGGGCTGAGGGATTGAGTATGGCTCTCTGCCATTTGCCAGGATCAATATGCCACATTTTGGAGAAAAACAACAGCTGAACATTATGGCCATGGCAGAAAGTCTCAGTTGCTAAAGCCATCTCCCATTTGAGACAAACTTGGAAGAATTTTTGTGTGTTCTTGAAGTCCCACTTAGCATTCAACTTGTTCTTAGCTTGCCCATGTCCTCCACCCTTTGGGGCTGTGAATACTGCAGGAAATTGGGACCAGGTATATTCTGCTACTGAGGAGCTGCAAACTCTTCTCTCGGTTCTGAGAGGTGGGGGGGGGGGGGGAGAAAATGCACAATGATTACAGGAGGGAGTTTCCCACCTCCCAGTGGAGGAGGAAGAAAGGACAGATTGTTTTTAACAGTGGTGCTGTGGCAGATGGAAGCAACATGGATAGACAAACGCTGCCACTTCTTTGGCTATTTTATTATTTTTATTTACACATTTTTTTTGGGGGGGGGAGGTTGCAGACAAAAGCAAAAAGTCTTTTCTATAAAATCTCTATAATTTTATCTGTATATCTACATAGATATATAAATATATATAATGTAATTATCAAGAGGTTTGGCTAATTTTGACTTTAAGCCTGAAATAAAAAGAAGTTTGAGCAAGTGAGTTGGGTGTACATCATTTTGTGACTGCTGCTGTGGAGTTTCCCTAACCAAATTGGGAAGGAGCGAGGTGTTGTGAAACCTCAAGTGGTCAAAAACACCTTAGGTAACTCAAGTCAACAAAGTACAGCATTGAAGTTTTTCAGTGGTTTTACAGGTGGTGAAATAAAAAGGAAGATGGACTGAGCTTCTTTCCAGAAGTGAAAGGGGAATGCTGAAGACCACAGGCAACAAGTCATCCTTGTCCTTCCTGCAGTACAGAAAATAGAAATGGAAACCATTATTCATCGATGTTCAATATTCATACCCTGCCTTGTTAAATAAGGTTCCCTGAATATGATAGATAGATAGATAGATAGATAGATATCAATACAGCAAATTCACACTAGCATTAAAGTGAATAAGGAAGTCTCTTCTCCTATTGGAGCCCTCTGGATCTCTGAAAACTGTCATGTTCTGACAACGTATTTCTAAACTTTTAACAAACTGGACAGCAAAGGAACATGAAAATATTTCTTCGGTACTATGTTTGTGTGTTTGGATATCAGTTAAAGAGAATAACTTGTACACCAGAAATAAAACTGACACAGTTGAAGCCTCACATTTGACTTTCAACTTCTTGGGGAGGGGGATCAATACAGCAGCAAACGTAAGCTGCCAAACTAACAATCTTAAAGATATTAACAGTACAAACCTACATCATTTTAGTCAAAAGTAAGCCCCTCTGAGTTCAAGACAGCTTACACTCATTTAGGTAGGTATAGGATTGTAGTGCAAAACACTAAAAAGTTAACAGGAAGATGAAATTCAAGGAGAGTAACCTGAAAAAGTTCCTGCCTATCTGAAAGCAAACAACAAAGGGGGCAGGTGAACCCCCTTGGCATGTTATTCCAGATCTGAAAAGGCCCTGTGGTGGTGAGGGACCTTAGACCAGGGCCTCAGAAGACGAAGATGTTAAGACAGGTTTCATATGAAGAAAGGTGATTCTTGAGATAACCTAGGCTGAGAATTCTTTGGGGATGTCTCCCGAAAACATTAGCTCAATGTGTCTGCAATCTGAAAAGAAGCAAAGGTGCTGAACAAGATGCAACATAATTCACATTTTTTTACATTTAAATGCAGGTATGTGCCCCCCCCCCCGAGTATGGATCAGAAATATAGGGGGAGGGCAAAGGGCTAAAGTCAGGGGACTTATGTCTGCCATTTACTTTTAAAAAAAAAGTAACACAGTTGTAAACTGCGTGGATAGAATCTCATCTAGTTTGCCCGTAAGAAAATAAGAACATTCCTCCAGTTGTCTGGGAGCACTTGATGCAGTGTTTTTGAATCAATGCCTGAATGAGAGCTGCATATAGGCTGTTAGGTAAGAACAGAAAATACATTTTGAAAGTGGATAAATACAGGTTAGGTAAATGCGCTTATAAAAATATGCATGTGCCCATGAATTTCCCTGTACCACTTGTGACTCCAAAAAGCTCCTAAACCCAGAAACTAGCATAAACATGTCCGACTTACATTAACCTAGAGTCACTGGGCAAAATGAGCTCTTTATTGAGGAAAGCCCCAGGATATATGGATGTAAAGTAAATTAAAACCAAGGTTGTTCCTAAATTAATTCTTCCTTGGCTTGTGACATCAAAATGATGTGTCTTGAGATCCTCAGCTTGAATGGATCCCTTTAGCATAGAGATGGGGAACCCCTGTACTTCCAGAGGTTGCTAGACTATCATAGTTTTTGACCATTGGCCATACTGACTGGGACAGAGGGCATTTAGCCATCTAACAACACCTGGAGGCCACAGTCTCCCTCTCCCTGATGAGGAATATTTCACTCCTGCGAAAGACCCAGCTATTTGCCCTGCATAATTGTTTCGTTGGAGTTTCTTGTTGGCACGTCCCTGGGTTTCGTTTCCACATGGTTACTTCACTAAAATGTATTGAAAGTGCCCTAAGCTGCTTCCCTAGCCTGCCACTAAGATGAAATGTATAACTTTTGAATTAGGCCTAGTGTCTGGACTATACCACTTCAGGTGGAAGTTCCTGTGATTGTGTAGAGGTAACTGGCAGCTTATATGAGGGTTTGGCTTCAGGGGTCCTCGTGCAAATGCAAAATAGTGTAAAGCCAGGAACCTCTGGAACTGCTCTCCCCATTACCATCCCTGTCTACAGCAGCCTTGCCCTTGGCCTCTCTTTCTGCCCTCTGGGAAGGATGTGCAACATTCCCAGAGCCCAATAAGCAAAATGGAAGGCTTAAAAAGATATTTTTGCAGTGGGTTTTCTCTGCTCTCCATTTATTTCTCCACTGCCCACATACAAGTTGTGATGTAGGAGAAATCAGTGTAAGCTACATACGTTCAGCTGTACTTGTACCTGCCTCTCCCTACAAAGAATAAAATACCTTTAGAGAGAGAGAGAGAGAGCACACATTCTGTTAACATTGCTACCCTGTTAGCTACGGGATTGTTAAAGTACCCACAGGCACCTGCAAAGCCTGAGGCAATTCATACAAGGCAAACGATTTCCAACATCTATCATTGCTGCTGTCTGGTTTTCTAGTGGGAAGAATTGAGTCATGCTTCCCATGAGGTCCACCAAGAGTAAAATGGCCATCCAGCAAATCCAGAAATAGATGTTTGGGGATTTCTTGGCCAGCAGGTTTATGGAGGATCACTGCCTATGGTCAGCATTAAATCTTTCCCTAGCTGTTTTTAGCTGGTGTAAGCAGATGGAAGTGGAGAGATTTTCCTGAAGCTGTCATTTGAGAGGAAACTGGAAAGGGCCAGCCCCAGGTAGGGGTGGTCCTATGCATTCTTCATTCTAGTGCCCGCCCTACCCCCCCGTCAATATGCCCTAGCAGGCATACCTGTCAGTAATGGTTGGCAGCAGCAACAGTGATGCTTTCAGCAATGCTGGATGGCAGGGACTAGCTACCATGTTAATTTCCCTCAATACCTTGTAACAGCACTTTGTCAGGGGTGTTGTGTTGGCCCACAAAAAATAAAGGGGAACTCAGGGCAGGTATCAGTGATGTTGGGACCCTGATGGTTGTCCTGGAACTGGAGATAAAGGGTTGGACCCAGACATAGTCATCCTCTTTTTGCCAAGAGAGGAAGACAGGTGACAGATGCATAGTGAAAGCCATGAAGCTCACTGGTGACCTTGGGCCAGTCACTGCCTCTCAGCCTAACCTACCTCACAGGGTTTTTGTGAGGATGAAATGGGGAAGAGTACAATGTACACCACCTTCAGATTCTTGGAAGATAAAGGTGGTATATAAATGTAATTAATAATAATAATAAAATGTTGATTTCTTCTAGGAGAGAACTGTTCATTTGTAGAAAACTCTGTTTCCCTTCAAGATGGCACCTTCTGCTGCAAGGCCACAAAAATTACCACAGCTCCAATTAAAGAACTAGGATTAATTAAAGAATAGAGATTAGAGATATATAGGGGATATTTTGGTGGTGAGGGGAGGTATATAAATACTATTAAAGTAGAAGAAATGTGTTTAAAAACTGGGAACGGTTATGAAATACAGGTATGAAATTTACGGCATGTAATGCCTTAAGAGAAAATTTAATGAAAATGATTTATAGGTGGTACATGACACCAGTTAAGCTTCAAAAAATCTACCATTTGCCCGATAATAAATGTTGGAAATGTAATGAGACTGAAGGTACATTCTTTCACCTTTGGTGGACGTGCCCAAGGATCAAGGCATTCTGGGAGATGATTTATAATGAAATGAAAAAGGTATTTAAATATACCTTCCTTAAGAAACCAGAGGCCTTTCTCCTGGGCATGGTCGGCCAATTGGTGTTAAAGAAGGATAGAACTTTCTTTATGTATGCAACAACAGCAGCAAGAATACTCATCGCGAAATATTGGAAGACACAAGATTTACCCACCAGGCAGATGGGTAAGTTGATGGACTACATGGAACTGGCAGAAATGACTGGCAGAATCCAAGACCAGGGAGAAGAGTTGGCGGAAGAAGACTGGAAAAAGTTTAAAGACTATTTACAGAAATACTGTAAAATTAATGAATGTTAGAAAAATGTTGGAATGAAGTTATATGGCTTTAGTAGAAATGTTATAAGGAACTAAGTATAAATAGGTTATTAGAGCATTAAAGGGAAAAACAAAGTTAGGAAGTGTTAAGATAATTATAGGATAGAAAACAGAGGAAGATGGAAAGGAATTGCTGAAACAATTAATAGAAGTGGAATACAAAAAGGGAGGTATGAGGAGGTCGTGGAAATTAGTGAAAGAAAGACAAGATATTGAAATTGGATTGTGTTTTAAATGGGTTTTGTTTTGTTAGTTGTATGCTAGTGTTTTGTAGTGTTTTTTGTATTGTATTGTATTTTTGTATGTTTTTTCTTTTTTGGTTTTTTGTAGTTTGTGTTCAATTTGTTGGAAAACTAATAAATATTATTATAAAAATAATATTATTTTTTATAAAAATAAAAAATAAAAAATAAAAACAACCACCAAACATATTAAAGTCACTACATTCATGTTACATATGCAGCAAGGAACACCATGAATAATCCACTGGATTATCCACTGGAATAATCCACTGGAACACCATGAATAATCCACTTGCTATGCAGCAAGGAACACCATGAATAATCCACTGGCTCCATAAGGACAGATAAGGGGGTTCTAGATAGAGCTACTTCCCATTTTAGAAACCAAGCACCATTTTAAAGTAAAATCTAAACTGCCTGAATGTGGAATAGGACACAAGCAAATCTATTTAATATGTTTTCTGCTGAATTTTTGATAATCATTTTCAACTAAAAACTGCTCTCCTCATAGATATTTCAAGGGGGGCGGGAACCCTTCACCAAGAATTGGGATGGGTTGCAGTTAGTTTACCTACATTCCATGCACAGTACATATCCTAACAAATACTGTATGGACTTTGAAAGGACATCAACCCACCTGTTGTGATCCTTTCCCTGGTTAGGGTCAATTTACCTGATTACTGTGCCTTTCAAATAAGACAAATGAGATTTGAAAAGCAAACATCCCCATGACTTTTAAAGATTGTAAATCTTTAAAATTTTAAAAGATTTAAAAGATTGTAGACCCCCCCACCCCCCCACTCTTTTGGGTGTCAGGGCTTTAATGGTTGTGCATCAAATTTAAAAGGACAGCAGTATTTCTCACCACAGATATACACTGACAGGTGGCAGCTTTGCCTGTTGAATTTCTGCCTATTAAGGGATTGTTAAAGGTTTAATCCTAATATAAAAATAAGTGGCATCTCTATTTTGAGGCAAACGTGTGCAATCACAAACTGCCTCTGACAAGCTGCAGTTAACTTACATATCCAAGCTCGCCTATTTTGCTTCTGGACACGTTTGCACCAATTTGCTCCTGATTATACCAACACGACGCCCTTGACACCCCCGCCCGTTGACAAGAGATTTTCCTTTCTCGGCAGGTGGCAACAGGGCCAACGTCACCTCAAGAGGGCGCCACACCGCGGAACCAATCTCTTTGCCCGCGCTTGCAACGTGCAAGTGCTCTGCACCCTCGGCCCAGGCCGCGCGTGACGTCACATCGCCACCCGCCCTCACGTCCGCCGCGGCCCTTCTAGGTCCTCTATTTGAAGTTGGCGCCCAGCGGCTCCTCCCATGGTGCTCCGCGCGGCGGCTTCTCCCGCTCCCTCCTCCCTTCGCTCGGCTTCGGCGGCCGCGGCTGCCGGGCTGGCGCAGGCGCACTGTTCGTCTCGGCCGCCATTTTGTGTCCGAGGCGACTGTGGAACGATTAAACCGCGAGCTGGTGCTGGGCGCTGGCGGCGGCCGCTAGCGGCGGGGCAGCGGCAGTAGGAGCTCCGCAGGGCCCGAGCGGGGCGGGGCCCGGGGCAGCAGGGGCGGCCCGGAGGCGCCTCCGGGACAGGTAAGCAGCGCGGGGGGTTTGCAGTCGCTTTCTCCGGCCTCTAGGTGTCACGATGGGGCTCGGGCTGGGACCCGCCGCGGCGCCGCCGATGGGGAGCGGGGCTTTGTCTCCCTCTACCGTCCCCATCGCCCTGATGCCGGCCTGGTACTGCCGCCCATCGGCCTCCCAGAGCAGCGCCTCTGCCGGAACCAGGCCGGGCCTGGATAAATAGACAGAGGCGCGGCTGCTTAGCTCGGCCTTGCCCAACCCGCCGCCGCCTCACCCTCTCCGCCGCCGCCAACCACGGCCTGTTGGAGTGACTCGGTTTTTATTTAACTCGTCCGCCATTATGGAAACGATTAACCCCGGGCGTTTCTGTCCCCGCCAAAAACCTCTGTTCAAAACACCCACCCGCCCGCCTGGATCCTGGCCGAGTCGATTGGGTTTCCTCCCCTCCCCCGTTTCCCAGCTCCTCCCGAGCCGCCCCCATTAACCTGCGGCCTAATCCTGCCACCTCCCGCCTCTTCTGGCTCGCTTCTCGTTCCGCCCGGTCGCCTCCGCCCCGCGTCGATTCCCGCCCGTCTCCGCTTCTGCTTTTCTCTCCCTCCTCCCCATGCCCGGACGTCCTCGTCCCGTCCCAGCTGACCGTCCCCGGCCTGCTCCGTCCGCGTCCTTTTCCCCCGATGGTCCTGCGTGTCCGCGCTGACCGTCCCTGCCCGCCTGCTCCCGCCGGCCGCCGCCTCGCTGTGCGCGCTGCGGAGTGAGAGGCGCTGCGAGCTCAAGATCGGGACTCGAGCTCCCTCTTGCAAGGCAGGCTGAGCTGCAGCGCCATGCAGCGCGGGAGAGCGCCAGGCGGGGACGCCCGAGCTCGCTCGCCTTGCCCGCCCGCCCGGCCTGGAACCGGGAAGGAGCTCACGCAGGGCTCCCCTTTTCACCTTTACCGGGGAAGGTCCTTTCGTAAAGTTAGGATGGTGTCCAGGAAGGGGGGAGACTTCACGATCTCATTCATACCCCCAGTCATGACTTTGGCCTCGACGCTACCACCTAGTTCTGATTATCTTTGTGCAGATACTATTCTTAAAGGTGGAAAAGAAGTAATACTTTAAGGGAAAGCTCTCAAAAATTGCCAGAAAATTGGGCCACGCAATTCCGGATGTTGTAGAGATCTTCCTTTATACATCCTCATGTATAATCCAAGAAGGTTTGGGGGAGGGGGATCTCCCAGCCCTGAAGGAGAGAAGTCTATTACTACTTTGACTCTATAGCTTCCTGAAGGTTCTCCTGCGGTTTTATTTTAAGAAAAGAACTCTTTCACAAAGGGAATATACCAGAAATTTGCATATTACTTTATATGCCTTGTTTTAAAATTTATTTCTCAGAATATATGCTGTCAATTTAATTTGAGCAGTTGAGAACATGCTTGAGGTTGCTAGTGTGAAATTGGTGGGCCTGTTAGATGTATTTCTCCAAAGTAGGTTAGGGTGAGTGATAGCAAGTTGCCCAAGCCATCCTGGGTAATCTTGACGGATAAGTCATAATTGCATCACACTAGTGAACTGCCTTCTAAAATGGGGAGAGGAGGGGTATTGGTCATAGCTAACCAGCTTTGATTCTGACCATTTATTTACAGTTACATGTTCTTTACAGAATGAGGTGGTCCGTGAGGGGAGATTTAAGTGAAATAATAAACCCATGCTACTATAATTATGCTAGCCCATAGTTGGTGCAGCATCTTGATGTAGCTAATACTTCTATGTTGTCAGTGGCCATCATTGCTGTTTTGCTGTAATAGTTAGAATTCTGCTTGATTTCCAAAAAAATATTCTTTTGGGCTCCCAGTATTGTAGTGATTGTCTGAATAGTCATTTAAACCTAAAAGTGTATTCCAAACTAGTATCCCTCACCCACATATATTTTAAAACACAGTTCTAAAGTCTTGCCCATTTGTCATTCGTCTGTCACTTTCTAATGCAAATGAGTCATCTCTAAATAACCACAGTAAGCTGTTTTATGGGTTACATTCTGTTTCTTATTTTACTTTCAAACTTTCCTACCATGAAAACAGGTGGACCTTGTGTGCTCCTTAACTTACTCTTTTGCAGGCTTTGGGCAAGTAGTGTACTGTACAAAGTGGTGCAAGGGAACAAATGAATTTGAGAGGCGGGGAGTAACTTAATCAAGGCTACTCTTACATATTCATGCTAATCTGATGGTGTTAGAGTTGGCTGATACTGGCGGCAGTAGACTCTATTGAGCAAAAGTTAACCTGTTGGGACTAGGCTGCGCTGACATCTGAAAGACATGCCTATGTAACAGTGCGCTGTAGTTCCATTTATTTCATTGGGGATTCCAGGACAGATAAAAGAAAGTACTTATACACATAGCACATAGTTAAACTATGGAGCAGTCTCCCATAGGAGGAAGTGATGGCCACCAACTTGGTTGGCTTTAAAAAAGGATTGAACAAATACATGGAGGTCAAGACTATCATCAGCAACTACTAGCCATAATTGCTATGTTGTACCTCCACTGTCAGAGGTAGTATACCAGTTCCTGGGAATTACAGGTAGGCAAAGAGCTGTTGCACTCATGTCCTACTTGCAAGTTCCCCACAGGAATCTGGTTAGTCATTGTGAGAACAGGATGGCGGACTAGATGAGCCATTGGCCTGATCCAGCAGCATCTTCTTATGTTCTTATGATTAAATCTTAGCAAATTTCCCCCAGTATCAGATACATTCTTCCTGTGATAGCCTGGTCTTCTGAGCTGTAGTTCAGACTTGCCTGTTGTTATGCTCCACTTCCATCTACACTATGCCAACAAACTGCTTCTACTTATCTTTTTATCTCCACCTGTGTTGAACTCTCATATATCTGTAAAACTTCCAAAAATCTCCTGGCATATTGAGGCATTCACCTTGGTTTTAGATCTGAATGTATCAATTGATTCTAATGTTGCAGTTGTTGAATTCTCAGCAGTACTGCTAAGGATTAAATGTACCCTTGCTGCTTCCGTCAAAACTTGGTGTGTTTTATGAAATACAGTGGTACCTTGGGTTACATACGCTTCAGGTTACAGACTCTGCTAACCCAGAAATAGTACCTTGGGTTAAGAACTTTGCTTCAGGATGAGAACAGAAATTGTGCAGCAGTGGCAGCAGGAGGCCCCATTAGCTAAAGTGGTGCTTCAGGTTAAGAACAGTTTTAGGTTAAGAACAGATCTCCAGAACGAATTAAGTTCTTAACCCGAAGTACCACTGTATTCTGAATGGTTGAGCCAATGATTCTATGAAGAATCTGCTTCATAGCTAGGGAACCTGACTTTATTTTCAAAACTTAAGGTCACATTTAATGTGAATTCTTGTACCTGGTGGAATTCATTTATTTTTGTAAATTTCACTTTCCCTACTGTGCCATTACATATAAGTAACTTCCAGTTTGTACATTCAGAGGTGATATTGGACTCAGATAAATATATAAAATAAGAATCCTGGAGTAGCTTCAATCAACCTATTTTATTAGCATAGCTGTAATTACAAAATGTGGTGGCCTTTGTAACATGTAGTATAGAACTCAGGATTTTTAGAGTTTGCTCCACCTTTGTAATATAAATTTCAAGTCCTGTTGATTTAATCTTATAACCACTTAGCTGGGGGTTAACTGCTTTGAACTCAGTGGAACGTAGTTCTGAACTGACATGCATAGACTTTGTTGTTAAGAACATGGAAAGTTGCCTTATGTAAAGTCAGATTATCCTAGTATTGTCTTCTCAGATTGGCAGTAGTTCTTCAGGGTCTCAGGCAGGGGTCTGTCCCATCACTTACCACCTGATTCCTCTTAAATAAAGATGACAAAGATTGAGCCTAAATCTTTATACTGTACATGCAAAGCAATTGCTCTACAATTGAGGTATGAATACTTCAGTGAAAATGGTTCCACATAAACAAGGGAACCTTTTTGAATCTCACTGCGGTGGTTTAGCTTTCCCTCTGGGTACAGTCTTGGAAACTTCTTACTTAACAAGAAAGAGGAAATTTATCTCTGTGTTATCCAAATAGACCTTCTCCATTGCTTGCTGTCAAATGGCTGAAATAGCATCTCATGCACAGCATTTTATGCTTTTATTCATATCTGCAGCTCCTGAGCTCCTGGGGGAAAGCTAGGTAAGGAAGGTGTGATGTTTCTGGACTACAATTTTTTTCATGCCTGACCATTGGCCATGCTTGCTGGGGCTGATGGGAGTTGTAGTCCAGCAACATCCGGAGGGCCAGAGGTTCCCCATACCTATTGTATGTATGTATGTATGTATGTGTGTCTTTCTGTGTACTCGATCATTGAGTCTGGGGCAACCTACAGTTGCTTTCAAGCTCCCTGGAACTTAACAATTTTGTTCAGAGTTCATTGATCTTGGTGTTGGTTTCTTGCAAGCAGACGATCTTGCAAACTGAAGCCAAAGGGATTTTCTTTGCATTGGCTAGAAAGTGAAACAAGGCATCAGCCGGAAAAGTCCAGTTTAGAAGAGGCAAGTGTTGAGGGGTTGAGATCTTTTCCCTCTCTCACCCTCCACTTAACCCAGAAGATGGATTCATAAGCTAGTGTTGGAAAATATCTTTTTCTGCATATTCTCTTATTAATCCCAATGGTGGGTCACCTTGATACCTTGTTAATTCCCCAGTGTCAAGAAGGAGCATTCATATCAAAAGGGTTGCTCCTAATGGCACCTGATGTATTCTCCAGCTCTTGACAGAAAGATCGTGAGAGAGAAACACTGGTTTTGCCTTTGGCCATGGTTGACTGCTACTGCAAGATCCTTTTCAAAACTCTCTTTAAAATAGAGGAGGAGGGGATGTGGGATTGGAGGAGGCATAGCTGGGTAGAGCTGCTATTTGAAAGCACTCCAGTACTCCCTGCTACATTAGTGAAAGCTTCTAGGGCAGGGTTTTTATGGATAAGGAGCTCTCTGACATTCCTGATCAGTTGGAATAAGACTTTGGGGCACAATTTACTGCAAGCTAAGCTAAACAAGGGCTAGTGGGGAACATGCTGGATACTCAGAAATTTTCCAACTCTGGTCTACAGTATGTTGAGTTCTTACATGTGTGTAAAATGACTTAAACATCAACTGAAAGCTCACACATTTGCATACTTTATTTTAAAGCTTTCATACAAGCTTGGCATCTTGGTCACTTACTGGAATATTACATTAACACAACAACAACTTTGCACAAGTAAGAGTAACCTCTTTTGAGTCTTCTGATGGCAGTGTCAAAATGACGGGTACTCACCAGCTTTGTGTGAGTAAGAATCATAAATGTTCATACAATTATCACTGAAAACCAGGGACAGTTCATATGTACAGCTGTGGAATAACAAGATATATGACACAGATCTAAATTGACTGAAATTCTGAATATATCTGCAGCATGTGACTACGAAAAAATATGTATAAATTCTTAATTAGTTGAGAATCTTGTAAGCTTCAGTGGGCATGTCTGCTATTAGTTAGGCACTGTTTTTCCTGGTGAACTAAATTTACTGCCCTTTAAAAGATTATTGTACACTTCAAAAGCTAAGAGAACAGATGTTCTAGGTACTCAATTCTTAGGTTTGAGTAACTGACTCCCAGGTTTTTCTGGAACTGTCTCTGGAGTGAAATGAGCTACTCATAAGCATTTCTAAAATAGCCTTGGCAGAATTCTTAAAATCAGCATTTAACCTAGCAAAGGTCAAAAAATGCCTTATTCACCTTTGCGATGCTTAACTTGTAAGCCTTCCTGGATCCAACTAATTGTCTATCTAGTCCAGCATCTTATTTATAAAAGTTTTCAACTAAAATTGAAGCCTGAAAACAGGATTAAAGGCAACAGCTCTCCCCTGTAGCAATTGGTGTTTAGAGATATACTGCCCCTGAATAAGATGATTTGACTTAGCTTTCATGATAGGGGTTTCCATGAATTTGGCTAACTTTACTTAAAACCACCTAGGTGGCTATTGTACAATAGTGAATCATTGTCTTCAAGTTGAATCTTTTAAAAAGGTAAAATAACTTTTTGGAGAAGTATCTTCCATTGATGCGGAATATTTCCCTTTTTAATACTAGCTACTTGGAAATAAATGTTAGAAATTTAGCTCAAGACAGAGGGTGCTGCTTTTAGTAAAAAACAGTATGAACATTTTTGGAGTAACTATAACCTGAGTTTTATTTGTGTGTGTGTGTTTTTGTTGTTGTTGTTTTTTGTATTTAGGGAACGGCTTTTGTAATAATCAATATGCTCTATCTAACATTCCCTTTGTTATAGTTGTTAGTAAAGTCTCGTTACTGTCTGCCTCTTTGTTTGGTTGTTTATAATAATCTACATGTAGTGGAGCAAAAACATGTTTGTTGTGAACCTTTGGGTTAACCACTTAATGTCATGCATGATAGCATAATTTTAAAACAGCAGGGTAACATACAAAACTTTCCCTTGAACATGGCTGTTCAGGCATAGAAAGTACAGTAAGCAAATAGCATTTTCTTTCTTTACTATGTTAAGGAAAATACAGGCTGAGGCAGATTTGGATGCCAGTTATGTTGTAGTCAACAGATAGGAGTGATTGCAATTGCATTTTTGATTTAATTGCTTCCTCTAAAAGGTGGTACTGTCTTAGCTTTCTGGACCATTGTGTAGCATCAGGAACTTGAGTGTATTCTGTGGATCCAGAGCCTTGTTTGAACTCCCCCCACTGTGATGCAACTGTCCCATTGTGGGGGTTTTTTTAATTGAAGCTGTCAAGTTCCTTAAATAAATGTTAAGATTGGTGTTTGTGGTTTTTTAACATCTGTATACTAGTAAGAACAATAGCTCTGAAGAAAAATGCTACACTTCTCAAAATATCATGCCCTATATTTTTGCAGGCATATTTTAGTAGAGCCAATCCCTCATAATTCAGGCATCTGAATGCAGCCCTGATTCAGGAAGCTTTTAATGTGTTCCTTTATTTTGTTGGAAGCCGCCCCAAGTGGCAGGTGGGCTACTTGAAATATTAATATTATTTCAAGATAGCGCTTCTTGTCACCTGTTATTTTATAATTTATAATAATGTTTTTCATAAAATTTATATACCACTATTGCTTTAAAAACCAACCAACCAACCTGAAAGCAGTATATAAGTGCTTTAAAAACAGCAATCTTGGGAGGGGGGGGAGAATATGCAGACTTTTAAAAATAGGAAGTGCCAATTTAGTTATTCAAATAGTTTTATATCAATTAATCTAACCTATTAATTGGTTCAGTTTTCCAACCCAACTTCTCATGTTGTAAAAGACAGCTAAACTTTACAGGTTATTCTTAGCAACTTGCTGTGACTCCACTGTAAATATTAATCGGAGATCCAGAGCAGAACTTGAGTAGGTGTGTTCTGCAATGGCCAAGGCTGGAAACATGGGCTTCTGCTGCAGGTGCGCAGGGTGAGCCAATCTAAATGAACTCTAAAATTCACAGAGGCAAATTAAAAACTGACAGCATGCACTGCAGGCATACAGACTTTTCACATCTGCCATGGTTTTAAAAACAGAAAAATGTTTCAGAATGTCTCCAAAACAGTTGATGGCATTTTTTTTTAAGTGCTTAAAATTGTGCTAAGTGCTTTGCAAAAATTATTAAGACAGACAAGTCAGAGGGTAAGGAAAGGAAGAACATTTAGAAAGATGCATAATAATTCACTAATTTTGGATAAAAAGGGTAAAAGCTATTTTATGGTTCATAAATGTAATTACTACACTAAAGTGGCAATATGCCTTTATGCAGATTCTAAGTGGGCTGGTTCTCCTATAAGGCCTCACAACTGTAGAAGCTCAAATTGCACATGCTTCCACTTACTGATGCTCAAATTAAATGCTGTGGTGCTTGTTGAAGAACGGTATGTTGTGGCCTTTCCATCAGTGCTGCTATTCCTTTTGTTTTAGGGGGGGGGGTGCGCGCGCGCACAACAGCCCTGATGTAGTTGACCAGAAAGTGAGTCATTGGGTTGTCTCAAAACTTAGTCCTATAGAGGTGACCTTTAGAGCATCAAGCTAACCAAATATTCTCTTTTTTCTGATCTTTTGATTTCTGGATTCCCCCCCCCCCCTTTCCTCCTATGCAGACACAGTAGCTGGCCTGCTAGGAAATGGAATTATTTATTTTGTGGGGAAGTTTAGGCAAGAGATGTGAGGCTGTCTCAGTGTTGACAAGCAAAGCAACCCACCCACACTGCAAATCATGTGGTCAGCTTCTGGGCAGGGAGACAGGAGAGCTTATTAAGCGCATGCGTTGAATCTCACTGTTAACTGTCATGCAGGCGGATGTAATACTGAGATACTCAGACAGCTGCTGGCAGAAAACAGGAAACTAACTTAAAAACAGTGGGATTCATTGCGTGTCAATTTGTTTTGCATTGCTTTGTTAATTTTCCGTTTCTTAGTTATACTGACACTGAAATCATTATTTTCGCAAAATGTTGGGTGCTGCTGCAGTATCAACAATCACATGAGTCTCTAAAAGTATCTATTATGTTGGAGGAAATGTGAAGTGCATGGACAAGAGCAGTGTTTTCCAAAGGTTAAGTGTGAAGAAGGTAGAAAACATTCCTTATACCTTGTATACTCATCAGGACTATCCTCATCCTACGTCAGCCTCACTTTTGTTACTTTCAAAGAGATGGAATAGATCCCAGGGCCTATTGTAATCCTGTGCAGGATAGTGATGCCTTGCATGTGAGCTAAACACCTAAGCAAGTTAACATATGTAAAGCAAAACAGAAGTTAAGCCATAATCCCTTTTTCTTCAGCACCACCTACCAAATAGTGGTTCAAAATAGCAAATTTTTACTCTGCTTCCAGAAGATACTTACTTGCCTTTCAGTGAATGTAGTTTTATCTCGGAGCTAATCAACATAGGATTTTTTTTAGCCTCACCTGCTGTGCAGGCTTGTGGTGAGGATAAAATAGAGAGGAGAGTCATATATACAAGCTTGAGCTCCATGGAGGGATAGAAATGTAGTAGTAATAGTAAGTGTTTTAGGTGTGGTTTTCTATTCCAAGCTACATTCCAATATATTGTGGGGAACTGGAATGGCCTAAAATGAAACAAAGTGTTGCTAGAAGTTGGCTTCCCTGGATCATTTGGTTTGAAAAAAACATGCAACATTTTCATCCCAATACATTACTGTACTACCAGTGGGACAATAAAGCACCCCATTAGCAAACCAGTACAATTTGTGGGTGTCCCAGGTACTTTCTGTACACCTTTTGTATACAGAAAGAAAATACGCTGGTGACACGTTGAACTTGGAGAGCATTGTGTAACAAAAAGTACACAGGTGTAATTTAATCCCTAAAGTCTGCATCTGGAATAATTTTAAGTGCTCAACTGGGATTTTTTCATGGTACCACCAGGGTTGTGCTTTTTTAATGGAAGAGGTTGGTTCATTCCTTTAATTTTAATGTTATCATTATGCAACAAATTACTAGTGTGGGTAGATGAGTGAATACTGTACGTAGATTTATTTGCAGGATTACTGTAGTCTTATTAAAAATAACTCTAAACGTTTACTTCCAAATTCCAGTTCAGATAAAGACTTTTCTTTCGCTCTCTTTTTAAAGAAAGAACATTCAATGTTCTTTGGTACTCCAACCCTCTGGGGTTAGAATAAGCTAAATATTTTTAAATACTGCTTTTATTTTAACAGATCTCAGGTGGACCTTTCCTCACATGTCATCTGTCTTGTTTGCTTTTGCAGTGGCACTGAACCACCCGCATTTGTGTGGGCTCTTCTTTGTTTTGGCCCACATTGTCAGCCTTTTTGCTGTTCTCTTCCTGTGAACTATTGACACTTCCACAGCAGCCATTTACTTTGTATTGGCAGTGTCCCAGGCACTCAGTTTTAGGTGTGTATCCACGCAACATTCTGAACATGTTCCAATTTCCCTTCCACTTAGTTGATTTTTCCTGCTTGGGGAAAAGCAACATAAGCACAGTAAAGAAGGGTATGGTTGCAAAAGCTGGCTGATCCAAAACAAAGTATTCAATATTTGGAGGTTGTGCTTTTCTGACATCTTATTTTGGGGTTGCTGCCTCGTCTGTGCCATTTTGGTACATCACATCACACCTAGACCATTTATTTCCAGGTGTAGCCAGAGCAACTTGCCTTTTTCTTTTCCTTTCACTTTTGACTAATGACTACTGCTGAAAGTAATGGCGGAGGGATTTCATGATGTCCCCAGAGACTCAATCTTTTTGACACTTTTTGGGAGGGACAAAAAATTCAGAAGCGGCTTTGCATTAGCCCAAAAATACTGTATCTGACTCATGGGATGCAGGAGGAAGAAAGAAGTGTAAAATGCATGTATCCTTGTAGCCTGATCTTGTCCCCCAAATCCTGAGTTAGAATGAATTACAATTCTTTCTCTTTTTTCACATTACAGACCTATATCAAGCGTGTGTAAAGAGTTGTATCCATAATATTTGTGAACAGGGGTCTTTTTTCTGAGCATTTCTTTTTTCAGCAAATGCAATGTGTTATTCATGTCTGATCAGATTTCTTAAGGTGTGACACTCTGTCCACCCATTTCTTGCAAGCTGCTGAAACAACTGCTTAAGTGTTTTGTCTCTCCCTCTGTTTTCCAGCAGGAAGGTGACATGGAAGGGGAGGCAGTTGAAGCTATTGGCGAAGAGTCTGAAACTTTCATTAAAGGCAAAGAAAGGAAGACCTATCAAAGGCGCAGGGAAGGTGGGCAGGAGGAGGATGCTTGCCCAATGCCACCCAACCAGGCAGATGGGGCTGAAGTGGTACAGGAAGTCAATGCTGGTGTCCAGATGGTCATGATGGAGCAGCTTGATCCAACACTGCTTCAGATGAAGACGGAGGTCATGGAAGGCACTGTGCAACAGGAAGCTGAGGCTACTGTGGACGACACGCAAATAATAACCCTACAAGTTGTGAATATGGAAGAGCAGCCTATAAACCTGGGCGAGCTCCAACTTGTCCAGGTGCCTGTCCCAGTGTCTGTACCTGTTGCTACCACTTCTGTGGAAGAACTTCAGGGGGCCTACGAAAATGAGGTCTCCAAAGGAGGCCTCCAGGAAGGGGAGCCTATGATCTGCCACACCCTCCCTTTGCCGGAAGGCTTCCAGGTGGTAAAAGTTGGTGCAAATGGTGAGGTGGAGACGCTGGAGCAAGGTGAACTTCAGCCCCAGGAGGATCCTAATTGGCAGAAAGACCCAGACTATCAGCCCCCAGCCAAAAAGACAAAGAAAACCAAAAAAAGCAAACTTCGTTATACTGAGGAGGGAAAAGATGTGGACGTGTCTGTATACGACTTTGAAGAGGAGCAACAGGAGGGCTTGTTGTCAGAGGTCAATGCGGAGAAGGTGGTGGGCAACATGAAGCCCCCCAAGCCAACAAAAATTAAAAAGAAAGGTACATGGGACATTGGATTTGGGGAGCAGAAGGGGGGGCATCTTCAGTATCTGTTCTGGATAGGAATTACTGCCCTCTTCCTGAATACATCATCATGTTAGAACAAAGAGCCTTGCCAGCCTTGAAACCCAGATACGTTTTGATAGGAGACTTGACTGTCTTTGATACCTCATTGTGGCCTGTTGAGATCAAGAAAGGGTTTTTGTCCCCACTTTTTTAAAGAATCTGGTGTTGCCTTCCATGAAGATTTAAATACAGGGGTGATGGATGGATTTCAGGGTGTGAATTACCTAGTTTCCCCTTAGATCAGTGTTACCCAGAGTTGTGGAGTTGCCTCCTTAATTAATTTGTTTGATCTACTTCTATTGGTTTTATTAATGCTATCCCCTGATTTAATCTGATATGGTATACTTTGTCCCCTTTGGATAGGTGCCTTGAAATTGGAAGTGGGGTGGAAGAAAAACATGAGGAGGATCCTGCCTCAAAGTGGGGTCTTTGAACTGGATTTGCCTCTGTGGTGCTCCAGGTCATTTATGCATATAGAAGGGTTGCTATTTTAAGACTGCTAAAGAGGCTTGCTTTCTGGACAGGAGTGAAGAAGACATTCCAGTGCGAACTGTGCAGTTACACTTGCCCACGCCGTTCAAACCTGGACCGTCACATGAAAAGCCACACAGATGAGAGGCCGCACAAGTGCCATCTTTGTGGCAGAGCTTTCCGGACAGTCACATTGCTGAGAAATCACCTCAACACTCACACAGGTACTTTAAAGGGAAAGGGTGACCTCTGTTTCTTTTGGGGGCCACATTCCCTCAGGGTTAGTGTATCGGAGGCTGCATGCCGGAGCCAGTGATGGATGGAGCCAGACACAAGGGTTCTGGATTAATTGATCCAGAATGAGAATTACCGTACTGTGCTTCAATTTTCACAGTGACTACCTCATGCTAGAGTCCCTAAACTTAGGCGAGTCTATTCAGGAGTAAGTGCTGTTGGGTGTAAAGGGATGATGCATGAATAAGTATGCAGTGAATTATTATTTTTAAGTACAACAGACCAATATATCCAATGTTTTAGAAACCTAATGAAAGCAATTCCTTTCTGACTATACAAACAAACAAACAAAAACATACACTGCAGATGCCAGAAACCTAGCAATTTGTCCTCAGGCTTTCACTGAGCCAGGAAAAATGTTTTTTAAAAGCTTTATATTTATCAGATAAAATGCTGCCCCTTTCAGCTTTTCTGACACTGCATATAAAAAAAGGGGAAAGACTGTAAAAAGCCAAGAAAAACAAGGAAGAATGTTTCTAATGTGATGGAAGAATGGGACTGCTTCAGGCAAGTTTCCCATCTGTGGTTTAGGTGATGCTGCCAGCCCATAAGCATTTTTTCTGGCACCTGCCTCTTGGTTTGTGGGAGCTACAGATTCAAGCCATCCTTGTGCTAATATTGGTCCACCAGTAATTTTAGATTCTGTGATATGAGAGGCAAGTGTCATGATTAACTCTACTGAATAAGCAAACAGGGCTGTATTTAATGTTAGTTCTGCTTGGAGAATACCCATTGAAATTAAAAGATGTGACTGAATTATGTCCATTAATTCCATTAGGTATACTCTGAGTAGAACTTTGTTAGCCAAAACTCATACCAGTATATGCAAAAAGACCTGAATGGATTTTTATGGTGAATCCTAATGTGTCTTAACTGAACACTAGGCTTGGGGTTGCAGAAGGGAGGTTGAGGCTCATAGGAATGGGGGAAGAATTTGACACTGAAGCGACAGACTGGATTCTTTTTCAGTCTGGACACCTCAGCATTTCAGATGTCCCAACCGGTCCTTGTCCTACTGTGAAGTTTCCTTTTTTTGCCCATGAGGGCTGGAAACTTCCTTTTGAAACACTGAGAATTACTGCCTTCCTTACTGTTAACACCAATCTGCATAATTTTGATCACCCCACAAAGTCCAAAACATAGCTTTCAATAAAGCAGAAGCATAATTGAAATAAAAATGCCTTGCATCAATTGCTTCTCTGTGGAACAGTCACATTCCTTACCATGCCGTTGGGTGGTAGGGCTTCGGTTTTTTTATAGTTGGGATGCTATAGAAAACAAGTCTTACTTAACCACATGTACCATACTTAGCTTTTTCAAGCATTCGGACCCTTAGCATGGTGGCATCAGTGTACTTAATAATAATAATCAGTCTTTTTAAATAGAGATTTTCTTGCCCATTTTTGATGCACCTTTAAATTAAGAAAGCTAACATATTTCCTACAGATGATGCCAATATCTGTTTAGACTTTTTAATATATATTTGTCTCTGTGATCTCTCAGGTACTCGTCCTCACAAGTGCCCTGACTGTGACATGGCCTTTGTGACAAGTGGCGAGTTAGTTCGGCATCGCCGCTACAAACACACCCACGAGAAGCCATTCAAGTGTTCCATGTGTGACTATGCCAGCGTGGAGGTACGTTTTGAATCCAGTTTTCCAGGAGTAGTAGTAGTAGTAGTAGTAGTAGTAGTAGTAGGTAGGCCATACCCACTTAACTACCAGTATTATCCTGTCTCCATGCCCCCCCCCCCCATTTGAGGTTTTGGGTTTCTTTAATGGATATGGAGTTAACAAAGCCTGTGTCATATTGTTTGTTTCTTGACCACACATTTAGTGTGCCTAAATAGACAGGTAACTTGCATCTTATGCAAGGGTTCTGCTATGGGCGTCCACATGTAAATGCAAAAACATGTATAGCCAGGTGCCCCCGGAACTACCCCCCCCCCCAAAAAAAATGCAGTTTCTGGTTTTGTAGGGGAGGTCTGTTGCCCAGAGTGGAAATATCAAAAATGACATTGGCAGGCAATAAGCAGCTGTTTGGCTCCCAGAAAGCTTTTAGCCCCATAGCCATTCTGTTTTCTGTATGTCTCATCTTACAATTCAAGAAATGCAAAAGGTAAAAATAGCACTGATTCTTTTGTGAAAAGACAGTGAATGCAAAGCCCTTTCTTCTTATGGTACAAATCCCATCTTGGTATTCTTAACTTACAGGTGAGCAAGTTGAAACGCCACATTCGCTCTCACACTGGAGAGCGGCCATTCCAGTGCAGCTTGTGCAGCTACGCCAGCAGAGACACTTACAAACTGAAGAGGCACATGAGGACCCATTCTGGTACATATTTTGCAGAGGTGGCACAGAGGCCAGCACACACTGGAATTTCTGTGCACGCTGCTCCTTTGGCATGGAAAACCTGTGTGCAATTTCTGCATAATCTCAGAAACTGTGGGATGGGGGGGCGTGTCTGACTTAATATTCTAGTGGCTTTTCTTAAAGGCTGCTATGACCATTGTCACTGCTTGGATCAGCATTTCAAGAAGTGGGATTCCTTACAGACGTTTTTTAAAATTTGTACAGTACTTGCTTTTTTGCAAACTGTTAGGGAAGTGTAGTAATCTTTAACTGAACACTAAACTGAAGTTCCCTGACGGCAGCTTCAAAGAGTGATGTATATTTTGTAATTGGGAGAGAAGGAGATATTGGCACTCATCCACAGATCATTGTATCTGCCATGCAGCATTTGAGAGATCTCTCTTCTTTGCATTCTTTGCCCCATAATTTGACTTTGATTGAGGGGATGCTGTCTCTCCAAGCCCACCCCTCAGGTCCTTTGATAGTTTACTGCCCGCAAATGAGCCTCTCTTACTAACTGCTCCTCTCTTCTGAAAGGTGAGAAGCCCTACGAGTGTTACATTTGCCACGCTCGCTTCACCCAGAGTGGGACTATGAAGATGCACATCCTGCAGAAGCACACGGAGAATGTGGCCAAGTTTCATTGCCCTCACTGTGACACTGTTATTGCACGGAAGAGTGACTTGGGTGAGTGCCATGAGGCTTGAGGTTGAGGTACCAGATTCTAGTAAAAGAGGTGGTGATCATACTTCTCAGAGGAAAGACTAGTTGGTTGGTCAACTAATATTAGTTTGATGGTCTAGAGAACAGGCTGAAGGCTGCTAAAGCCATGCAGGTCTGGCCCTGCAAAAATTGCCTTGTTGAGAGATTGCCTGAAAACCACATATAAGCTGTTTTTTGCTCCTCAGAAGTAATACAGTGTATAAATGCAGTTACTTGATTGCCTTTGAGGGTCTGGTTTTCTTTCTATTTGGTTATGAGGGCCACATAACTACTTGCTAAAGTAGGAGCTTAGAATATAATAAGCCTAGCAAATATCAGATTCCAGAACTCTAAAATTCCATGTGTGCAATAACAGATTTATATTTTTAATCCCACTGTACCTTGAAGGCTCACAGAAAAACAAATACAGAGGACATGGAGTCTTAGATACTGTGGGCTAAAATATTTATCTTAGCATAACAGGGCAGGAGTTTGCCCATTCAGCTGAACATTAATATAATCTCTAGGGAGTAAGCATGAGCACCTCGATGTATTCCACAGGCTATGCAGTAAAAGCAGAGCACTCTATGTGGCCTGTTTCTCTTTACCAGGTGTCCATTTGCGGAAGCAGCATTCCTACATTGAGCAGGGCAAGAAGTGTCGTTACTGTGATGCTGTATTCCATGAGCGGTATGCACTCATCCAGCATCAGAAATCTCACAAGAACGAGAAGCGTTTCAAGTGTGACCAGTGTGACTATGCATGTCGACAGGTGAAGAATATGTAAATGTTTAAGAATGGTCGGGTGAAGCACGCAGATCAGGTGGGGGAGGATGCAAAATAATAAAGTGGGATAATGTAGACCGACACAGTGCCCACCAGATGTTGAATTACAACACGCATCAGCATGTTTGCAGCTGATGGGAGTTGTTGTCCAAGAACATTTGGAGGGCACCAGGTTGCCTCCTCCTGCCCTAGAGTTATCCCCCACCCCTGCTGACTTGGTTCTTGGTTCCTTCTAGGAACGGCACATGATTATGCACAAGCGAACCCACACTGGAGAAAAGCCTTATGCCTGTAGCCATTGCGATAAGACCTTCCGCCAGAAGCAGCTGCTTGACATGCACTTCAAACGCTACCATGATCCAAACTTTGTTCCGGCTGCCTTCGTTTGCTCCAAGTGTGGCAAAACATTCACACGCCGTGTAAGTGATTGGGGGCAAGGTTGCTGCATGAAGCAGGGCGTAAGACTGGTGCCTGAGATAATAAGTTGAGCACTAATAGATCTTCCAGCTTCCTTGATGTGCTATATTGCTAACTGCCTTGGTGAGGTCAAACAGATATACGAAAAAAGCCATCCCCATATGGCATTTTGCTGGGTGTGTATCCCTTTCAAAATGGTAACTTGTCATGGGAGGGGCTGCAAAACCTACGTAAATACACTTGCTGATTCCTGTTCTCTCTTTGGAGTTATGTCAAGCATACGAATGCTGGTCTATATGTTCTCTTTGGGTGGGATTATTGGGAGAAGTAAAGTGTACCAAATAAAATTTGGCTCATCATCACAGCTTACCTCTGATGTTGGGGCTTAGCCCCAGTTTTGGCAAATAAGATCATTTTTTCGTTTGGAGGATAAATCGGGGGGTGTGTATCATGCTTGGATTCAAGTGCTCTAATTCAATACAGCCAACGTCTTAACATTCACCTGGCTTTTTCTAATCAGAACACCATGGCCAGACATGCAGATAACTGCACAGGCCCTGATGGAGTCGAAGGAGAAAATGGAGGGGAGCCTAAGAAGGGGAAACGTGGGCGAAAGAGAAAAATGCGCTCTAAGAAAGAGGACTCCTCTGATAGTGGTAAGAACTGTAAGCTTCTCTCTGAATCAGCTGTGACATCCTCACCTTGCTTATATGCTCAATTCTCTGCATTATATTCTCATGCAGCTCTATAGTTACCAAGCCGTGCATGTCGCTCATAATAAAAATCTTGCCAATGGTCACTTAAGCACTACTAGCTGCAATTTTTCTTGCAGCTATAGAGTATAGGGCGTTATAAACATGTAATAAATAATAATAATGGCAACATCCAAGCTTTTGGCTTCCAAATTTGTTTTGCCTACCACCTGGCACACCACAACAGGTCTAAATCTTGGGTGTGAATGAGTATGTTAGTGTTAAGCTGCCAAGAAAGGGCAGTAGAGGTGATATTTTTCCCTCCCTTTGAGCTGGCTCATCACCTGTTTTACGTACAGCCTATATAGGATCATAGAATTGTAGAGTTGGAAGGGACCCAAGTGTCATTTAGTCCAACCCCTTGCAATGCCGTTCTGTTCCAAGTCAAGGTGGGGGATGCTGGAAGGTGCCTCCAAGTGCAAAGCAGGGGAGTCATTTCTAGTATGCAGTTGAGGGGGGAAGGCACTTCTTTGCAAGATAAATATATAGAAGACCCAAACCAGATGCTAAGTGTGTACGCATCTGTACACTTGCTTGTAGTGGTGACAGGACAGCTCAGTGAGTGGAAGTGAGAAGACACATGGACAAAAGGCACCAGGAATCTTTTGAAGAAGATTTTAAGAGGAGGACAGGGTAAAGTTAATAGGGAAGTCGTTAGAACGCCTTGAAGTTCAGTATCCCACACATAATGATGAAATTCCGTAGGAGGCAATTTATTTATTTGCAATATGTTTTTGAAAAACAATAATAAAACAAAATTCTGCTTCTTCATTCCACTGAAGAGCATTCTGAATAGCTAATAAAAAGAAATTTCTTGCTTCCACCCCACCCCCAGCACACATGTACAGTCAAAAATCCTCCCCTCCCATTTCATTGTGGAGAGGTGTACTGACATCTTCAAAGTTCCAAATTTCATTCATTCCTGATTAAAACCTGAAATGGCAATACTGCCTATGGGGAGCATATTAGCTGTTCCCATTTTGCTGTTTTCATTGATTTCTTTTTTTCAATATTGAAGAGGAAAATGCAGAGCCAGAATTGGATGATAATGAAGAAGAAGAGGAGACGGCGGTTGAAATAGAGGCTGAACCGGAAGTGGAACCTGTGGTTCCAGCACCACCACCGGCTAAGAAGCGAAGAGGAAGGCCGCCAGGCAAAGCCAATCAACCAAAACAGCCCCAGCGTAAGTCCTGGGCCATGGAAGAAAGGAAGATTGTGCATAGGTGGTTTGGGGGGGGGGGGCAGGTTGCAAGTTTTTGCAAGGTGCATTATAATAGAGTCAAATATGACTGGCAATCAGTGGGAAATCGGATATCATCACTTAACATATTTTCAATAATATTTGCTACCATAAAGGTCTAGAAACTTGTGAGGGGCAGAGTACTCAAATGTCTTGGGAATTTGCACAAAATACTAGATTCTTGGTGAAGCATTTGCACATGTAGGGTCAAGTTGGCTAGTTCTTAACACTCTGCTCAACTAAGATTGAACTTGCATGACCAAATCTAATTGGTCAGTCTCCCTGAATTGGATGTTTATGAGCATCTTGGTATTGTTAATGGCTGAACTCTTGTTCAGATTTCTAGAAATTTCAGAAATCGGGTTGGAATAAAAACATTTATGAAACCAAGATGCCGTACATTCCATCTCAGGAGGTAATGAAAACCTCTTCTCAGAAGCTTGTGCAGCCACAGGAAAAAAGACCGTAACTCAGTGAACAGCACATTCCTTGCATGCAGATGATCCCAGTTCAGTTGCTGACATGTCCAAGTAGGGCTGGGGAATCAATCCCCGCTCCAAAACCCTAGACAGCCCCTGCCAGTAAGTGTAATAATAATAATTAAATAATTTAATACCCTGCCCCATCTGACTGGGTCAGAAGGACCAATGGCCTGATTTGATAAAAGTCAGCTTTCTATGATGACTGTGAATTTTTATAACCTTAGGCAGTCAGCCTAAAAAAAATTTATTCTTCCTCTCCAAATGCAACTTAAAGATGTGTCAGAGTACATTTCCTGTGATGGCATTCCATGGGCAGGACTCAGCTGTATATTCATGCTCAGTCTGACACACATTTTCCCTCTCCCTGCAGCCATCAAAAAACATACCAATTTGAAGCCACATTGGTCAGAGACCAATTTTGCCATCACTCTTGGAATTGTTAAAATTAGAGAGGCCTTACCTAGTCACTGTTGTCCAGCTATGAGTTTGTCCAATTCTCCACCACATACTGCACTGCCAGAGAATCACAGCATATACACAGCCTTAGCTATTGTTATTGTGCCTAGTGTTGAGATACTGTGAAGTGGTATCCCCAGAGAGAGTCTGACTTTTACCCCGTTCTTATTTGATAGCAACAGCAATCATTCAGGTGGAAGACCAGAACACTGGTGCAATTGAAAACATTATAGTGGAAGTCAAGAAGGAGCCTGAAGCAGAGACTGTAGCAGCTACAGCAGGAGCTCAGCCAGCTGCGGTGGAAGCACCCAATGGAGACCTCACCCCAGAGATGATTCTTAGCATGATGGACCGGTGATGGAGGAAGAGTTATGCTCTTGACTGAACTGGCCTGGGCTCTTTTGAAGCGGCTCGATCCCTTTTATTTTTATTTTCCTTTTTACCTTATTTTTGGCTTTGGGAAATGCATCATTTTTAGACCATTTTACCAAACAACTCGGGAAACAAAACTTCAAATGATGTTAGAAAGTGATTTGCCTAGAACTTTCTCTGTTTAATGTTAGCCTATAACCGGATCATGGAACGTGGGGATGTTTTTGAGTCCCCAGGGGTCTCCTGCAGGTCGCTGGATCCAGTTAACTCTGGACTGCATTGTAGTGACAGGCCACGGACAGCCTTTGCACGTAACGTGGAAAACATGGAAGCCCGGACTCGAGCCCACACTAACTGCTCTGGATCTGCTTTCGCGTTCCTTGAAGCCCTCTGGCCTCATTTTGCTCTATAGAGGTTTTTAAATGTAAATGCAGAACTCAGGAGGGTTGTAAAACTTTTATTGCATTTTAGTTTTTGCTTTCCCCCCTCACCCACCCACCAACTCCACCCTTCCACTGACTGGCTCTGCGTCAGCAATGTAGGTTTGGCATGCTCCAGCTGGTGTCTTTCCTCCCAGATGCTTTGCTTTCTGCAGGGCATCTCTGTAATGATCAAGCTTGTAAATAACTTTTTTTTACATTTTAATCTTTTTTTCCATTTAATTAAGAGGTTTGTGGGGGGAATGCAGTTTAAAGAAGAGAACCCTGTTATTTTAAACCAGTGGTAGCTAACATGGTGCCCTCTAGATGTTGCTCGATTACGGTTCCCCTCATCTCTGACCATTGTCTCTGGCACTGATGGGAGTTGGAGTCAGACAGCATTTGGAGAACTGCAAGTTCCCCACCCCTGTTTTAAAACTCTTACAAAAATGAATTATGCAGGAATTGGTCCCGGATTAAATATTGGAACCTATCAAATTAGTGGAAGAGTGCTAGCCAAGTGTAATGATAGAACTCCACACCCCATTTCCGTTTCTAAATATATAGACTTGGTCTTGAAACGTGTCACTTAAACTCCCTTTTGAGTTTCAGGTTTTCACAACTCAATTTTCTTTGCTCACTTTTTTGTGTTTATGAATTCTGTGTTGAAAGCCAAGGTGTTAATTTGCATAGGGCTTCCCAGCCCTTGAAACCTAGGGCAAGAAATCATACTAGGTCATTAATTAAAAGATTTGGGGTTTTTAATTAAAAAGAAGAATAATGTGAAAATACAAAATGATGCCTGTATATGAACCATCACATGTTAAAACTACGTAAGCTTTTTATAGAGCCTCAGTCTTGCTGATTTCAAAAAGAATTTTCTTCTATGTATCGCTTTTAAGAGAGCTATCAGGTTAGCTATCTGATTCTAGGTTGATGCATTTTTGTACTTAGCTGTACTGTGTGATATTTTTCATTATTTTAGGAAACCAACATGAGATAAAATGTTATAAAAATACATAATGGGGTTTGGACTCTGGGAAGGAGAATATACTGCTGTACAGCTAATAAATAATAATGATGAACCTGTGTGCATGCTTTCTGCCTCCTTGGAACCTCAAGAAGTTGTGTGAAAAATAGGATCGAACAAGTTTATAATCACTTTTAAGTGAAGGGGGAGTGAATACATGTTGCCTTTTTGAGCTGTTTTCATTCAGTGGGAGATTTTCCCATTAAAGAAGAATGGAATTTCCTATATATCATAACTATTATTTACTGCATATGCATTTTAATCACACAGCACACAGTTAATGGCACCTTTGGCTTTTTCATGCATTGTATTAATGGGCCATGCACATCACTTCTACAAAAGATGCTTAAAATGTACTTGCAAATTGGAATCCATGCACAAGATTCTGAGTTCTTCTCTTCCATTTTCTTTGAAGCATAGTCGACCTAACAATATCAAATGGAAGGCCAATTTTCAACCAAACGTAGCCTGCTGACTCTCTCCTCAAGGGGCAGGGGGATGGCACACCGGCTCCCAGTTTGCTATGGCCGGAGGAATATTGCTTTCCACAATGGGGATTGGAGGAGGCTGTGCATTGCCAAAGAACAAAGGGGTGGGGAAGTAGTGAAAAAGCTTTATGGAATGGCAGGATATAGCTGAAGGGGGAGTAATGAGCAGCATAGCTGTTATACTGGACTTTGGCGTTTCCAGAGTGCTTTTCCCAGTTGCTGAAGTGCTTCTCATGCATTCTCAGAAATGTTTGTGACAATTGGTGATGTTGACCAATATCAGAGCTGAGCTATACTACTAACAACACTTTCTGGATTGTACCAATTAAGATACGTGCATTTTTAATACATCTGTTCTTAAAAAGTATGGGCTCCAGCACATAGAAAATCGGCTTATCAAGGGCTGAGGTTCTAGGTAGTACTTTTCATGAATAGCTATTAACATGGCAAAGAAAGATGTGCTGTGGACAGTCAGTCTTATCTCATAGTGGGTACATGTAAAAATTTTCTCTTGCACAAGGGTACATAAATGTTCCCACTAACTAGCTCAGTAAAGTGCGAGATGTAGCCTGCAAGTAAACATGCAAACTCCATATTTCCATAGAAAAATATACAGTAACTTGCTTGGGATGACATTAAAGTTATTGAATCATCTATTTCCTTGCTCTTTACAAAGACAAATCATTTATTGAATGCTGCATTCATAGATTAATGTGTATCTCTGAATTTGTCATTAAATGTTAATTGGGCCTGCGCAACTTGTGGTACACACGCTCACACTATGATGTAGGGTTTGATAAACCAGTTTTTGCTTCCTAGAAACTTCAAAAATGGATGGTGTAGTCTTGTGTTCAGTTTAGGAACATAAAATTTTGCTGGAGCAGACTAGCCTACTATCCCATTTCCCCAAATAGACAACCATTGGTTGTTGGTTTTATTCTATTTTAAAGCCCCTGGGTTAGCTGCCTTGGATTGTATAATAGAAGTTGGAATAGAAATATTTTAAATTTAGAAATAAACACATGCTACTGGGAAGTTCATAAGGATATGAAGGGCTCTTGCAGTTTTGATTCCCATATATTCAGTATTCAAAGGCCATTCAACCAGGAGGGCGCCATTTAGCCATCATTACTTCTAATAGTGAACTTGGGTGAGTGCCAACAGGTATGAGGCCATGGAGAAGCGGGATTATCAACTGCTTAGAGCAGGGGTAGGCAACCTAAGGCCCAGGGGCCGGATGCAGCCCAATTGCTTTCTCAATCTGGCCCGCAGATGGCCTGGGAATCAGCGTGTTTTTACGTGAGTAGAATGTGTACTTTTATTTAAAATGCATTATGGGTTATTTGTGGGGCATAGGAATTAGTTCATTCCCCCCCCCCCAAAAAAAAAATATAGTCCAGCCCACCACATGGTCTGAGGGACGGCTGAAGAAGGTTGCTGACCCCTGACTTAGAGGAAGCTAGAAATACGCTGATTTAAAATAACAGTAACCAGGGGACTAAAAACTAGCCCAACGGGTTGAGCATGCTTAGTAGAAACAACATTTAGTGTTGGAAAGGAAAAATGAGGGCCCAGGAGAGGAATGCCCTGCCTGAATTCCTTCTAATGTAAAACATCCCCAAGAAGCATGTGGCTCACTGCATATTTTGAACTCGAAAATGAGCACTACAGCTAGAAGCTGATAACACATTTTGTTGCAGGTTCAGTTAGTCATTACTATTGATCAGGGATTGGAAACCTGTTGCCCTCTATATATTATTGAATTCTCAACAACCAAGGCCAGCAGCTAGGAATAGTAAGATAGTAAATCGAACAACAACTGGAGGGCCACCGCTTTCCCTTTTGTGAAATAGATGCACTTACATATAATGAATTTGTCTAATCAGTTTGTTGGCTCACTTTTCCAACAGTAAATAGTGGCAGCCTTCAGTTTGCCCTCAGGCAATAATCTTTAGTGCTTCTTGCCCAAATAATCTTTAGTGCTTATTGCCCAAGTTCTGGAGGACTTTTCCTCAGCTGGGCCAGTTTCACACAATGCTGTTTGCTCCTTGGATACATTACAGAACAAGCAAGAGCTCACCCTGGTACTCAGTGCTGTGCTCAACTAATTTGCCTTTTTTACTTTTGCCTGCTGCCTGTTTTCTTATTCAGTATGATTTGAGGTGAGTGGGAGACAGGAAGAGGCACCCTGAGGTGAAGAGGAGGAGGTAGGAAGCACGGCAGCTGCCGCCTTGCTAGTAACCTGCTTAAACTTGACGGAAACAAGTGTTCATTCTGATGCTTTTGCAGAAGGCCAAGCTTTTGCTCGAGCAGGATCCAGAAGATGGCTGCCTCTTTCAAGGAGATTCCTGCAGAACTGCATGGTACGTAAAAGGTTTTTCTTGCAAGGAAAGGCCAATAGACCTTTATGGTCACCTTGGTTCTGGATGTCATTTTTGATAGTGGGGTGCTTTTGTGGAAAACCTGCCTCCATTTCCTCAATGTCTCTCCGTTTACAGATTAAATTCTAGGCCAGAGATTTGAGCTCGCATTCTGGCTTTGGGACTGAGATGTTAGTTTTGATAATGTTTTATGGTGGTGGAGGGAAAGGGGGAGCAACCAAACAGAGGTGCTTTAATCTCGTAATTTTCAGAAATATGACAAGCTTCAGATGCATTAGGTGTACTTGGCTAGCACCAATTTTTCTACACTCATGAGGGTTGGAGCCGCACCTTAAAAATAAAATAAGTTGGGACACCAAAAATTATAACAGAGCTGGGCCTTGTAGCCTGTCATCTAGCACTTTCCCTCCAACTGCTTTCATATATAGATGTTCAAACAGTAAGAATCCAGAAGGCCCACAAGAGCTACTGTACTTTGAAATCTCAGAGCAATCTTGCCTGAACAGAAACTCTTGTGCTGCAGTTTAATAAGCAGTAGCTGACAAGCTTCACAAGGCCTGAGAGTTTAATTAATGGCCCAGTGTATCAACTCCCTTTGACTGGCAATGGTTAGCACTGCCTTTAAAAGCAAAAATTGGATACTCTGGTTTCTCTCCAGATCATATAAATCTTTCACCTTTTAGAAACAAAAATTGCCACGAGCTACAACAGAATTACATTTTTCAGCAGTCAATGTATTTTCCTCAGGTGCCTACCTAGCCGTTGGTTAGGTTGGCCCCCACAAAAATTGTGAAGAAAGATGGAGAGAACTGGTGATTGCCAAGGTAGAAGGAGACAATGTGTGTGTGTGCGTGCCGATACAGCTCCTTGCCAAGGGCACAAGGGAGCCTATGTACGTCTCTGATTTTACTATTTAACATACACTGATGGTGACTCCAGAAAGTTTAGAAACTCCTGATAATGCAGACATGATAATACCAACTACGCAACTACGCAGTAGGTCAAACAAAAGTAGACTTCCAGCTTCTGTGGTCACCTTTCCACAAATGTTGTAGTCCAATATAAAAACTGAGGAAGTAGTGTTTTTTTAAATAAATGTATTGTCATATTATGCATTTTTGCATTAAAGGTGTATGGGTGGTTGTTTTTAATGAAAACAGATGGGCACTGATAGGATTGCAGCAGGCATGGAAGGTAAATGTAACCCTTTCCCCCCTCTGCTTCTAAGGGAAATCACTCCTTTGTAGCTGCTAATGGAAGGAAATCCCCTGCTGGCATGCTACAATGCCAACAATTATCAGCCTCACGTGGCCCTGGTGGTGCAATTTGATTCCCCCCCCCCCAATAAGGATAATACAAAAAATACTTAGGTATCTCGTATGGCCCTTTAGAGGACTCCCCCCCCCCCCCCCAGGGCAGAAAGTGAGCTATCTTATTTTAGCACAACTTTTAGCCAATCTCCAAAGCCTCTGGTCCTGGTTCTGTGCCCAGCCTCACCTTAACATTCATATTCCTTGCTATCATTTTTGGCAGCTAAGACTGCAATCCTATCTATATTCATTTATCTGGGAGTAAGCCCTATTGAACTTGGGACTGCTTCTGAGTAGACACATGCTGCTAGAATGCAAAATTTTGTGACCCAGACCCATGTACATTTATGCATTATAAAAATGTCATGTATTTTTATACTGCTTAATTACCAAAGTTTCTAAGCAGGAATTTGGCAACTTGGCTTAATTTTATTCACGCACATATTTTTTTTATTAAAAAAATACAGTCTTCTATAGACTTCCCACATTCCCATTCTGCTCGAGAAAAGTTTTATGAAAGCTCAAGCCCAGCTTAGAGATTGTGGCAAGGATCTCCTCCCCTCTTTTAGGGGCTTCTGTAAAAGAAAGAGTCTGCCACATGTCTGCAGGCCATTTATTTATCCTGTCTTGTCTCTTTTTCAGAAAGCATCACCAATTTATTAGGGACACATGACGTCATCCTGCTGGATGCTCAACTCCACATCAAATCCAAAGTTGAAAATATTGTCCTGGTATGTATTGATAGCTCAATTTTACCACTCTTGTTGGTTTGTGTATGTTTCCCAGGTCTCTACACCATGCAGTTGAATGTCATGGCCTGTAAAGATTTCCTAGGTCACATGCATCCCAACATGCTCCAGCACTTATATGGATCTTTCTTGATAAAGAGTAACTACAAATATCCATCAATACAGAAATAATGAATTAGGGTAGCATTCTGTATACCATTCTAATTACTGTAATCTGGTACTGCTGAGTACTTGCTTCTGCACCTCTGTAATATCTACTCAAGTTGTATGTTTGCAAGTTAACATTATTCTTGCATTGCAGGGGGTTGGACTACAATTCTACAATTCTATGATTACCAAGTTTGCTAATCCTAAGCATATTTACATGGATGTACATTCCACATATTTTAGTGTTACTGTAAATTATTCCTAAGTAACTAAGCTTTGCAATCAGAAGCAAAGAGACTCTTATTTTATAATGGCAAAATATTTGATTATGGGAGAAATATAGGTATAGCTGCAGTCTCATCCTTTATGAAACATGCAATTGGACTAACAAGAAAAAGAAAAGGCATAACTAAGTCTGCAGTCCTTACACACTTACCTATTTGTACTTGTGGAAGTAAGGTTCATTAAAACTCAATTGAGCATACTTCTGAGCAGAACCCATAATCTTTAGATTTCTTGCCCACCTTTCATCATAAGGGCCCTGGTTGGATTGCAACAATATGAAAATCAATTAAATATTTTAGATTCTTAAGGATTCTGCTGTTAGCTTTACAAACAGTGGAGACAACAGATACAAAAGTATAGAAATTTAATATAAGATAGGCAGTATACTGCAGAGTAGATCCTGTAATGTAGGTGCAGCCTGTTCTGACCAAAATAAAATAAAATTGAGGTTCTTTAAAGAATTGCAGTTTGTTTGTTTGTTTGTTTCCTTTCCTCCAATTAGCTCAGGCTAGCAAAAGCATATACTCACCATCACCACCCCATTTTGTTATTGGTGTGTATGCGTGTGTGTCTGTGTGTTTAAATCTACTGTATAATGTTTTATTTATTAAATTTGTATATCACCCTTAATATGATTATCACAGGGTGGTTCACAACACACACAGTTGTTATATTGTTGGAAATCACCTTGAGACTTTTGCTTTGAAATGCAGCTTATAAATAGTCTTAATAAGTCTTCACAACCTACTTTGCAAAGGACAGCCCTCTATTTGAAGGATTGCCTGATCCAAATACAGAGATGAGGAACCCTAAGAAAAGATAGCAGGTGCCTTGAAGCTGGCAATCCATAATTATGGCACCTGAGCAGCAGGCTGATCAGGAATGCAGAGAACCTGATCAGTCTTCCCCCATCATGGTGAGATGCAGGGCTTTTTTCAGCCGGAAATCGCTGGAACTCAGCTCCAGCACCTCTCAGGTAGGCTGCCATTGCCATTACAAGAGAACCAGAGTTCACGGTGAGTTCCGGCACCTCATTTTCTAGGAAAATAACACAGATGAGGTATATTGCAATTCTTATTTAAATTACAGCAAACCTTTGAAAATTTGCACCTGTACCTATAAATTAGCACATGTACATTTTATGCAATTCTGTGTGCTTGTTCTTAATCTTGATCGTGCAGTTTTAAGTGGCCACCTTCGATTCAATATTTTATTTGGGGACTGAGGCCTTAAGTTTCTCTCAGCTTTCCAAAAGTTGGCCCTCCTGGCAAAATTATGCCCTTCCCCCCATGGTTACTGATAAAAATTGCAAGAGTAAGTCCTTAAGCCCCTTGTAGACGTTGTCACCGTTTTCTCTCATAAATCCCTGTATGTGGAAATGCAGTTAGGCCTCCTCCTCCTCCTCCTCCTGATCTCTGCTCTCTGGCCTTGCCTTGCTATCCAGGTTTTGATGCCCTGGAGAGCCCTGGTGGTGCTGGCGAAACTCCCGGTCAAGGTAAGACCTGCCCTGACCATGGTTTCTCTTAGGACTTTTTTGTATTGGATCAACTTGTTCTTTGTTGCAGATTGTTTCTTCAGCTTGTAAACAACCTTGTGTGTTGTTATATAGGAAGGTGGCGTATAAATTAAATGAAATGTGTATAAATAGGAAGGTGGTGTATAAATGAAATGAAATGAACTTGAACCCCAGAGCAGGCCCTCGTGGCTCTCTTCTCAGAGCAGTTAGCCATTCTAGTCAGGTTTGCACTCCTTCCTAAAATACCACATTTTCAGTTGGTCTCTGGAGTCCCAAGAAGCCTTGGTGGCTTCATATTATTCCCCACCCCCAACAGTGTAATTCTAGCATTGTGTGGGATTTCCCCCCCCCTTTCTTTTTTACAGTAGTTTTTATATGATTTTACAAATATAAATTTATAACAATACCAACTACATATCCAAATAAAGAGATTTCTCTGAATCTCGAGACTTCCCGGCCCCCATCCTCTCCATCGGTCCTATTGTCAACATTTTAAACTGCATATTATTTTATAATCTATATTTTGTATTTGTCCATATTGTCCATAGTGTTTGTTACATTATAAGTGAGATTAAGATCCTGCTAATGTTTTTATCTGCTTACAGTGGTCTCCTAAATAAAAATTTCCCATTCTTTCTTGAAGTTTTTGTGTTCTTGGTTCCTGAGCTTTCCGGTCAGTTTTGCCATTTCACCGTAGTCTAAAGGCTTGGTTTGTGCATTGTATAGGATTTCTTTATTAGTTAGGAATTCTCCCCAAACTAAAAATCCCCTCATACTGTTACATAATATGCTATTTCATTACCACAGGAGTCCCAGGCAAACCCTAGGCACAAACTGAATGACAAACCAGTGGAATTTCTCAGGTTTTTTTTTTTTTTAAAATTATTATTCTACTGCAGTTTATGGTTCTTTTTTGAGGCTCAGCTTTCAGGTCTTTCTTGACTGAGGAAGCGGGAGGGGTACATTCTTACTTATTTATATCACAGGCCTTGTATACTGTTTAGTAATAATAATAAATCTCTAAGCTGTTTCCATAAAATATTCATGACAAAATAGCAATAAAATAAGACTTTTAAAAACAGGAGACAAAATAATATCGAAATATAGATAAAATAAAAACATTTTAAAAACAAATGTTAGGTTTGCCTAAACGAAACAGTTTTTGACAGGTACCGAAAACAGTATAACAATGCCACCTGCCTAATATCAATAGGCAGGGAGTTCCATATTAACTTTCTGGTTTAAAATGCTAAAGTATAAACTATTGTGCAACTCTCCCCTTCCGAAAACACATATTGTTTCATAGAATTGTAGAGTTGGAAGGGACCTTAACCTGCAGGAGAGCTGTGCTCACTGCTTATGCAAGACAAGATGATATGAAAGCATTTTCTGTGTTGGTAAATATCTGAAGAATAAAATTTTGTTAGTGCATCAGTTATGAAGGGCACACACATACAGGTGTACATTTTAGGTTTCCCTTTAAAATGCATTGGCTACCTGATCCCTCTGCACTTACCCACCCTTGCATGTTTCCACCTGCAGGTACAAGTTAGCTTCAGCTTCTTAGCTGTGCAGATCATCACAATAGGAGGAGATAACCGGGTGAGTGCAAGATGTATTGGGATCAAGCTGTTGTGATTCTCTCCCTGTGCCATACAGACATTAAGCTCGTTTTTCCTCCCCTCCCTATGGGGCAAGGGTCTAGTGTTTTTTGGGGGCAGATGCCAGATAAACTTTCCCCACAGTAAATGCTACAAAGCTGTCACGTGTGCACGTAGACCAAGATTTTGTATATAACTGGTCTCAAATATTTTAATCAGGTCCTTAAACCAACAAGACCATCCTTAATGTTGCCATTTCATTTCATTTCATTTCATTCCATTTTATTTACTATGTCTACTTCTGTACCTTCTGTAACAAAACTGATGTACAGAAATGAAGGTGATGTTTTCTTGGCACTGGAAATAAAATGACAGGGAAGCTTTCAGCTGCTTGATTTATGTGTGTCAGACCACTGTAAAAGGCACAGAAGTGGGACCAGTAAATTTTTTGATTGCTCTGACATTAAACAGCCAGTCTGTTGTCATTAAAATTACTCATGTCCAGCAGTTAAAGGGCAGTAGACGACATTCTCTCTTGGTAAAAAAAAAAAAAATCCCGTTTCTGATGCTTGCTGAAGAAACAAAGGGCACTCCCCAAATTGAAAAAAGAAAAAAGAGAGAATTTACACCACATTCTATTTTTGATTGGTTTAATAAAGTGTGGACAAATGCCTTAATGAGCCAACTGACCCATTATAAAAATATGGAAGAAATAAGTGTATACCATGAGTCTTCAAATGGTGGGTCAGGACTCACTCCTGGGTCATGGACTGATCTACCACCCTACAAATATATAGCAAGTAATTAAGAAATTGGTCCCTAGGTGTATGGTTGGGTTAAAGGTGTCTGAAAATATTGACTACTGCCTTAGACAGTAGACATTTGGGCAGCACTAGCAAGTAGATGTTTGTATTCTGACTATATTTTTTACATGTTTATGTATTTATTATTATTGTATTTTTGCTCTTTGTTGTAAATCACCTCAGGATTCTTTGAAGAGAAAAGTAAACTATAAATTTAATGAACCCCAAAACTTATCTATACACATTTGTTGAACACTGGATTTATCAACTACTGAAGCATTAAGTTTCAAGATAATATGCATCCATACACATTATTCTCACTTTTATTATGTATTGTTTATTTTGTGCCTAATATTTTTGTATTCAGCAGTGATTCATTCTGTGCTTGTTGCTATTGTTTGTAATGCACTTAAGTGTTAAGTACATTAACACCTTTGTGCTTCTATTAAGTCCTAGTTATATTTAATTTATTTATGTTAATAATTCATGTTATAGTCTTATCATTATATTTAATAAAACAAAAAGCAAAAAAACTAGGAACTGCAATTCAGCAGCTAAAATCCCAGTTTGGCTCCCCCTATTCACGAACCAATTTTTTCTCTTTTCTGCTAACAATTCTTGGAAATTTATTACCCCTATTTTGCACCAACTTTTGCTTTTTATGTGTTCATTATGTGTTCGTTTTCACATGTGAAATATTGGAGGCTATGGAGCAGGTCTAATTTTTCACTGCAGGGACCATAAGAACTCAAATTTAGCAGGAATATTTTCTAAACCTTTCCAATGTTTCTTACAGAGAAGATGATACATAGGCAAACATAATTATTAGATCCCAACTCTACAAACAATCAAAAAAGGAGATATTAAACTGGTTTGTTTGACGATTGATTTAGACTTTGAAATTAGCCTAGATTTGAATTGTTTGCTAGTAGTATTAGCAACCTATTAAGGTAAAGGTACCCCTGACCGTTAGGTCCAGTCACAGACGACTCTGGGGTTGCGGTGCTCATCTCACTCTATAGGCCGAGGGAGCTGGCATTTGTCCGCAGACAGCTTCTGGGTCATGTGGCTAGCATGACTAAGCTGCTTCTGGCGAACCAGAGCAGCGCACGGAAACGCCGTTTACCTTCCCGCCGGAGTGGTACCAACGAAGACAACAGTTTGGGACCTATGAAATAAGAGTTGCTTGGCACATGGTTACAGAGCCATAAGCATCATTTGGCTTACTTTGCGTCAGATTTTGCTTTCAGATTCTTTTTATACACTTTTTTCCTACATGGTATTTTGTTGTTCTGTGCTTGAGGTTCTTCTGCCTTTGTGTGTGTCTCTCTGTGAGTGTGTTTTTAAAGCACAGGTGTAGTTGTTATCAAGTGTCCTTACACCATATTCTTCCTTAAGTTCAAAGCTCCAAGTTCAAAGGACCTTGGACATTGATGAGGTCCACATCTATTTAACTTCAGCAGTGATATAACAAAAGGCACTTTCTCATAATACATCATGTAATTCTCCCTCTTTCAAAAAGTTCCCCGAGGATATAGATCATCTCAGTGGGTGGGCAGGGAATAAAATGTTTTAAAATCAACTCTTCTATGGAGTCTTCTATGGAGAAAGACACATCTGGAGCCTGGGGAGTGAAAATATTTACAAATGTTCAATATTTTAGTCATTTTGCTGGAAGATTTTTCTTTAGATAGAAAGTATGAGTTTTTTATATACCCTTTCTACTTGCTTTCCATTATTTTCTTTTATGATATTAGCATCTTCTGTGTATCTCGTCCTCTTTTCCAGAGGAGAATTTGGGTTATTACATCTCCTTTTTTGCTTGTGATAATTTCATAATACCTCCCTTCTCTAAAGAAAATTATTCATTTTAATTTAATAGTAATAGTGAGAAGAAAAAGCTCATGCATGTTGGACAAAAAAATGAGTATTAATGTTTTATTATAAATTATTTATCATTACAAATATTATTTTAGTACCCTTGTTTAAAATAATGTGTATTATGAGATAATAACTATTGTTTAAATACTGAAACTTGTAAATAGAAAATATCTCCCCTCTTATGTCTTCTCTTCTACTTAACTAAAGGTTGTCGTGGAGACAGATAAATCTTCTTTTGAATTTGAGTTCTTGTCATTGGATGATTTGGAGCATATGGTCATCCACGTAGTCACATCTCTGAAGAAGATCTTTCCAATTTCTTCACCTGGGTAAGGGGGTTATGTAGTTTACCAAAGCCCAAGATTGTACATATATTGGAGACTTTTGAACAGGTGGGGGAACCTGTGGCCCTGTATATATTGTTGGACTAACATTTTCACCATCTCTGACCATTAACTATGTTGGCTGGAGCTGATGGAAGTTAGAGCCGAACAAAATCTGGTTGGACACAGGTTCCCCAGCCTACATTAGAAGATATGGGCTGAATGCTGGTGACCAAGGCCAAACTAGTTAGATGGGTTTGGAGTTTTTATTATTATATAGCACATTAGCATGCTCAAATCAGGTACATTACCTTAAATAAAAGATACAACAGGGCTAGCCACCATGGTACTGTCCAGATATTTTGGACTACAGCTTCCATCATCCTTGGCTATTCTGGCTGGGTTTGATGGGAATTGTAGTACACAACATCTGGAGGGTGTCACATTGGTTATCCCTGCCTCACAACAACCCTTTAAATCAGGGCAGTGTTATTATGCTTCACATTGCAGGTATGAAGATGTGGGGTGAAACAGTAGAGAATTTAAGAGATAGTGGTATGCCTGAGGCTTTCCTATAGACTCATTACGTGATTTGAACAAGTGACTTATTGGTTAACAGTTCAGTCTTATATCCACTATCCTATACTAGCATCTGTTTCCCAAAAGCATCTTGTCTGAAGCATCTGTTACGCTTGAAAGGGATAGTGGATGCTCACTGACACAGCCCATTAGGGAAAGGGACCATAGCTTTATGATAAAACACATTTTTAGCTCATGTTTCATACCCAGATAATGCAAGAAGTGATAATGCAGTGGGCAGCCAACACTTCTTGGGCTTCGTATTTTGTAAAGACTCAAGCCGATAACAGTTCTAATGAGAGGACAATAAAGTACTTGGTTGTGGATAACTACACAACATTGATATATCTAGCTTAGTATTATCACCACTGAGAGGCAGTGGCTCTCCAGATAATAAGCTTTGAGTCTTTCTTGGCCCTGGCTGCAAATACCAGGGGTTGAACCTGGGACTGGTTGCAGACAAAGCTTGTGCTCTACCATCTTCATCTTACAAAGCCATGGCAGACTCCAGTTAATGTATAAGGGGTGGGCAGGAATGGAGCACAGATGATATTTTGTTGAAACCAAATAGAAGCCTACAATACATTCTTATTTCTGAGAAGGTACAATGGTCACATATGCAAGCAGTACTTGGAAACTGATTTACTGAGACTGTGCCAGAGCAATATTGTAAGAATGACAGGGTGTTACAGATCAGCGCTTGTTCTGGTTGAAGTTTCCAGAAGCATTTTTGGTTTAGAGATGCGTAGCTGATTACCTTAAGCACCAGATGTTTCAACAGTACCAATTTATTTGTTTCTTTTAAACAAAAGAAAGGTAGGGGGGATAGATGAGTGGACAGTGTTGTTATATGATTTAGGCACTAGATGGCTGTGGACTTAATTGTATGTAGGTGGAATCAGGAGCTTCCTGTGTCTGTCCTGATAATAATGTTTATGTCCAACTTCCTGACCGGTGCGTCCTCTAAGGCTTCAGTGAAAAAAATGTAATTGGTTTTTCCCTTTGTTTTGAAGAAACCTACTCCAAAATGCCTCCCCCATCTTGCTCGACAGAATAAAAGCGATAACAGATTCCTTGGAAGAATTGCTAAAGGAAAATCAAGGCCCATGTGGTAATCTTTATATATGAAATTTATTGGAGTAAAATATGTTGGAAGTAATTGTTGAGCCAAACTATAGTTGTGAAGAATGTAAGAATTGTAAACTAGGGATGAGGAAATATATCAATTTTGGTTTCTCATTTTTCTCCACATTTTCACAGCTGTTTGCAAGTATTATTTTTTTTTAATCCTCATAAAAATTCACCAGCATTTGTGTGAATTTCTCCTATTATACACATTTGTTTATGCAGTTTCTCCTGATATAATGAATTTAATGTTATCTTCATTAACATATTCAATTATATGCACATTTTGTCCTAGTATATGTATTTTGTTACCCATTCCCTGGCTGGATAAGTGTACTGCAAAATTTGGAGAATGCAAATTTTGAAGGATGGCTATGTTTCTCTAATGTTTCTGAAAGTTTGAGTTAGGTAGGCTCTTGTCTGCAAAGTGAATCAAATTTCTCCCCTATCCCTAGTCTAAACTAGCCTTTAAAATATGCTTACAAAAGTTTTTAGCCTTTTAAAAAAAGTGTGCTACCGGGGGTCGTAGGGAAGGGACATATGTCTCCATCTCTCCTCAGACAGCCCACTGTTTCCTATATTGGGCGCAGAGGAAGCACAGAACTTGTTTATCTACCTGCATGCAGTTTCTTGTTGTGTGTGGCAACTAGGTGAGTGCTTAAATACAAGGCTAGTTTAATAATAATAATAATAATAATAATAATAATAATAATAATAATTTATACCCCGCCCATCTGGCTGGGTTTCCTCAGCCACTTTGGGCGGCTTCCAACAAAACATTAAAATACAATAATTCATCAGATATTAAAAGCTTCCCTAAACATACAATTTAAACTAAAGTTTAAACGGGGACGCGGGTGGTGCTGTGGGTAAAACCTCAGTGCCTAAGACTTGCCGATCATATGGTCAGCGGTTCAAATCCCCGTGGCGGAGTGAGCTCCCGTCGTTCGGTCCCAGCTCCTGCCCACCTAGCAGTTCGAAAGCACCCTTAAGTGCAAAGTAGATAAATAGGGACCGCTTTATAGCGGGAAGGTAAACGGCGTTTCCGTGTGCTGCTCTGGTGCCGGTTCGCCAGAGCAGCTTCGTCACGCTGGCCACGTGACCCGGAAGTGTCTGCGGACAGCGCTGGCTCCCGGCCTCTAGAGTGAGATGAGCGCACAACCCTAGAGTGTGTCAAGACTGGTCCGTACGGGCAGGGGTGCCTTTACCTTTACCTTAAAAGTTTAAACATACTATTAAACTGGTGGTAAAACTAAAGCTTACTTCCCTTAGAGTGCTCAAACCTTTAAAAAATCTGACAATTTTGAATTCATATGAATTTAGCATAAGCACAGATTGGAAAATAGGGCTGCAGGGTGTGTGTGTGTTTTTGACCTTGGCTTCAGAAGCACCGAGTTGCTAGTAGCTGCCACTTTCTAGGAATCATTTTATGTAGAACTTGCCCTAGACTGCAGATGCTTATGCAGCCATCTCCCCATGTGCACATATGGTCAATCTTTCCCTTGATTAAGACTGCAATCGTCTATTGGTTTACCTGGGAGTAAGCTTCACCGAACACAATAGTTATTTCCAAGTAACCTTTCATAGGATTGGTCCATAGAATATTTATATCCTGCCTTAACAATTATTGATTATCTTCATAGCTGTTCACAAAATGATAAAATATGAACCAATTTTAAACAACATCTTAAAAATGAAACACTAGAAGCAGAAGCAGCCAGACAGTAAAATGGGAGATGAAATTGCCAATAAAGCTAAGCAGCAGCATCCAATTAAGCATTATAAACCATTAAAGGTCTGGGCAAGTAGGCTGCTTTGTGCATCAGCTGTATATATGAGATGATGGTTTCTATGGTTGTGCAGCTGTCAAGTGGCCAGATGCCAAGGAGGACAGCAGGGCTCCTGTGCTATTTAAATAGTTGTAAAGAAGAGAGAATTTTAGCATTGACAGCTTTTTGTGACATGGTGTGGTCGTTAGGAGGGTTGAATTAGGGCTGGGGAAACCCTGGTTTAAATCCCAACTCAGCTGTGAAACTCACTGAGCGACTTTTGGTCATTCATTCTTTCTGATGCTGCCTAACCAACCTCACAGGATTATTGTGTGGATAAACTTGACAGGGGGGAAACCATGTGCCCTGCTCTGAGCTCCTTCAAAAAAAAAGGGCAGGATAAAAATGTAAGAAATACAAGATTGATATACAGTCAAAGCACTCATAGTTCAAATGTCCAAACTTTTCAGTAGCTACATTTGCTGTTGTAACAAATGAGGTCTGTTGAGATATTTACAAATTGGAGGAATGAAGCTGATGGCAACTCACATCCGTTCTCCGCTACTGCTTTACTTTATCTCAAATGTACTCCTTTTTATAGTTTTTTCTTAATAGTTTTTTTCTTAATAGTTTTTTAAAAATAGATTTACAGCTGTATTTTCTATTTTTGTATCCAGAAGGATTGTTGGCAGGGTTGAGGAGTGAAGAATGGGGGTAATAGTACTAATGGCCCAAATATTTGATTTGGGCAAAGTATCTTCTTGGCTCAGAATATCTGTATTTTGTGATTTTCCTGCATTATATGTTTTAAAAAATCACTTTTATATGGCCTGTCTTGTAATTTTTGGAGCCTTCAAATACCGTAATCTCTGAAATCTCTTTATCACCCATGCAAGATAGGTGTGTATTAATTGAGCTTGAGAGATAGTGGTTTGCCTAAGACCAGCTACTAAGTTTCTGGCAAAGGAGAGTTTGGATCTAGAACTTGGATCAGCCTGTAAATTCTGTTCTGCTACATTAACTGCTAATATCCTCTCACATTTACAGGTGGGTTTTCAGAGACATACGCTGCTCTCTGTGATTACATTGGCCTCCCTTTCCAAGAGGAGATCCAGTGGGTAAGACGCAAATTAGTCATTCATACCAAAACAACATGCTTAAGAATAACCCACAACTCTGTGGCAGAAAAAAAGTAATGGCCAGAAAATGCCACCGTTTCCTTGTCTCCCATTGCATCAAGGAGTTTAATGTGTGCATGCACTTTTTCCAGATGGTGATTTGGCAACTCATTTGTGTCCGTATTCCCCCAGTTCCATCCTGCATGACCTGTGTACAATATTTTTTTTTTGTAAAGTACAGTGGTACCTTGGTTTAAGAACAGCTTTGTTATGAAGAACTTGGATTAAGAATGCTGCAAACTCAGAAGTAGGTGTTTTGGTTTGTGAACTTTGCCTTGGAAGCAGAACATGTTCTGCTTCCTGTTGAGTGCGTTTCATTTGTAAATTGAGTCCCCCGCTGCAAAGCACGCCTTGGTTTAAGAATGGACTTCCGGAACCGATTAAGTTCGTAAACCAAGGTACCACTGTAGTGTAGAGCCAGTGTGGTGTAGTGGTTAAGAGCGGTAGTCTCATAATCTGGGGAACCGGGTTCGTGTCTCCGCTCCTCCACATGCAGCTGCTGGGTGACCTTGGGCCAGTCACGCTTCTTTGAAGTCTCTCAGACCCACTCACATCACAGAGTGTTTGTTGTGGGGGAGGAAGGGAAAGGAGAATGTTAGCCGCTTTGAGACTCCTTAAAGGGAGTGAAAGGCGGGATATCAAATCCAAACTCTTCTTCTTCTAGTTCTCAAGACACAGGTATGCCAAGTCTGGCTCAGCATTTTGATATTGAGCTCATCATTACTCTTGAGTGGAACTCTTCTGCTTAGAGGTGGCTAGGTAGTGCTGTTAGCATCTTCGCCATTATGCGAATTTGCCAAATGGTCTCTTACCTCCCTGCAATGTGCTAATGTATTTTATTTTTATTTTTCAAGGATGTGGATAATATTTATCACAACCAGGAATGCAGGGAGTTCAACCTGCTGGATTTCAACCACCTCCACAGCCAGTGAGTCCATATAAAAAAAAATTGGGTGGGGAGTGAGAAGGGTGAAATCCATGAGGTGGTATTGAAAGCTAGTCCTATGCAGATTAGACCCATTGTAGGTAATAAACATGACTAATTTAAATTCATTCATTTCAATGAGTAGGACTTCATTGAATATCACCTGATATGCAGTCATACCACACAGTGTTAAAATAGCATGAAATCAGCAGTATTCTAAGAAATTCAGGAATTCAGTCTCCCAGTTCAAGCCATGTTTGTGTGTCAGTGCAAAGCTTGGCTGAGCAATGCTGTGTGCATTTGAGTTTCAAGATACTCAATGAAGCAGTTGTGTGATTCCCTTCAATTCCCCTCATCTTCTCTGCATTGGCCCCAAGTGTGTCTGTCTAGAATGTAGCTGAAGACCTCCATAAGTAGGCAGGCCTTTTGAATCTAGATCAAATGGGGAGTTCCTGTGTTAGACAATTTTTAAATAATCTTTATTGGGTTTTTTAAAAAATAAACAGTTCTTTAAAAAAAATATCAAGTGAATTGTGCCTTTTAGAGTCTAGATTTTAACTGTTTAAATTCTAAACTAATTATTTTGTAGAACTGAATAAGCTACATCTCTTGTTGGGTGCATAGTGGATTAGGATAGGTGGATGGGGCCAATGGATAACTGAGCTGTTGAGCACCTACTTTGTATGCAGAAGGTCCCATTCCTGGTTCAATTACTGGCATTTGTAGGTAAGGCTTGGATATTTCCCTGCCTGAAACCCTGAAGATGCTGCCATTGAGTGTCGGCAATACTGAGCTAGATGGACCAATGGTACAACTTGACAGAATACATTTTCTATGTAATATTGCTTTGTCCTGTTGCAGAGATGTGGCTGTTAGTGTGACTAGCCTGTCACTGAATCAGTGGTTCACAAGGCTGTGCTGCAAGGACTTCAAACTGGTGAGTGCAATGTGCTAGGCTTTTTGGCAAGGACCTCCCTGAGATGGACAGAAGCATAAGACCACAGGATGCAGCCTCCTTGCTGAAGCCAAGCAGGTCTGGGTCTGGTCATTGCCTGGATGGGAGACTGCATGCAAATTCCACGTATACCACCTTGAGTTCTGTGATGGAAGAAAGGCGGAATATACAAATAAATATAAATTGGAGAGGGATCAGCAGAGTACATGCTTCACATGCAAAAGGGCCTGGGTTCAGTTCCTGACACCCCCAGTTGAAAGCATCAGGTAGTATGTGATGTGAAAGGCACCTGGAGTGGTGATGCCCATTAGAGTAGATAATACTAGGCTAGATGGACCTGGTTTAAAAAGCATCCTTCTTAGTTCTTAGGATGATGACAACAACGATGGTTGGCATTTGTGTGGGCAGCTCACAAAAATTAATAAAATACAATATTAGAAATACAATACAAAACAATAAAAAGAATAAAAATGTGCTTTTGCAGATTTACAACGAAATATAAACTATAAAGCTGAGACGCTCAGATTAAAAGCACTAGTTGTTTAAAAACTCTGGCTGAATAAGGAGGTATGTGCCAGCCATCAAAAAGAGCATAAGGATGGTGCCAGGCAAGCCTCTCTTGGGAGGCTATTCCATAAACATGGTGCTCTTACCAAGGAGGCCCTATCCTGGTAGCCACTGAATTTAGCAGGGGCACTCGGAACACAACCTCCGTGTGAGAAGATGAGTTTTCAGAGTAGGGTGGAGAGAAAATCAGAATATAGAAAAGAGACTTTTCCATTTTTAGTCCCACAATTTTCTGCTAGTTGTTAATATGTTATAGGGGTTAGTGATTAATATAATGTCTGTTATTCCCCCCCCCAATAATTATTTACAAGTTCTTTGATAATAGCTGCCTCTGCCTCTTTCATATGTCAAAAGTAAAATGTCTTCCTGAACCTTCCCTAGCAGGGCTTCACAGTATATTTTATTCTGCCCTAGAATTTGGATATTCTGGATCAGATTCTCCATGTTCTCAGCAAATCAGTGACTCTGGAAGAGCTGGTGTTGGAAAACTGTGGCTTGAAGTTGTAAGCAGAAAAAGTGGAGGTTTCATTATGAATATATTGTGAATTCATAATAAATGGTGGTTGCTGTTGGGAGTGGGACACTGCATGACAACAGGTACACTTTTTTTAACATCATGCAACAAACAGCTTCATAATATATCAGCATGCTGTGGCAATGATCAGACCAGTTATTTAGGATTGAGCAAAATGTCCAGCAAAAGAATTAGGGATGTTATGGAATCGTAGTTGATTAATGAAATGAGTTTAAATGCATGTCATAAACCAGTCTTCACCAACCAGGTGCCCTCCATATGTTTTGGACTGCAACTCCAGCCAGCATGGTCATACACAGTTGTGATTTAAAAGATCCAGAAGGCACTGCAAAATCCCGTGGAAGATGGACCGCATTGTGCCAGTCACACACAAAGTGGCAGTGAAGCACACACACCAACAAGCTTGTACAGTATACAGACTGGAAAAATGAATACTTAAAGCTATGAATAGGAATGTGTTGGGAGTAGAGCATGAGTTCTTAGCTCTGCCACTTAAATGTCTCCATGCCTCCTGTTGTGGTAACCAGAACTGTTTCTGATCTTCTCTGACCTTCTGTTTCTACCAAGAGAAAGACTCAAGAAGACTTGAGTAGGAGTTTAAAAAGATCCTCATGGGCATCCCACCAGAACATTTTCAGTCAGAATGACTTTGACCTTAAGTCTGGGCTAACTTTGCAAACCATGCACCAGTCAGTAGGCAGGTCCGGAAGTTCATATTTTGGTCATAATGTTGAGTGTTCCACCAACCTCTGGCAAGTATTGGATGCTACCAGGTTGCCCCCAAATCTTGGAACTGAAGTGGGCGTCATGGATCATCCTCACCATTGTGCTCCACTCAACATATCTAAAGGGATGGTTCCCCTCCCCAGTCTCAAGGTCAGGAGGAGACCTTAGCAACACAGAACCAAAATAGAGCTGGGACTTCCTTCAGGCTGGGACTTGCTTCCATGCAGTGTGTTTCCAATGATGAGTTCTCCATCTCATGCTCCATGGCTGGAGTTGAGAGGAGAATAAGGAATTGTTCCTGATCTTGCCCTGTGCTTTGGATGCGCAGCACAAAATCAGGAACAAGGTATCAACCCTTGGGAGAGGAGCAAGTTCTTAGTGACCACAGATGTTTGGTTGGCATGAAGGGAAGTCAAAATGTGTGAGTCACTATTATTTTCATCTGTGGGCTTATTGTGACTGTGTGAAATCTTTTTCCCTTGCAGTGATTTTGCTCACCGGATGGCCCAGGTGCTTCACAGTAATCCAAACAATACCTTAAACATGCTTAATCTTTCTGGAAACCTGCTTGAGGACCGAGGTAGTGCAATTTCTGATCACTTGGCCAATATTGCATAGTAGTGACCTGTGTGTTCTTGCCATAATAATAAACTTGGTTCACTGTCTTCACTGGCGGAGGAAGAGCAGTGCGGGGGGGGGAGTGCACCACCCCCGGCAGCACGATCCCTGTAGGGTGCCATCATGGCTGCCCCCCCCACCCACGCTAGGCGCCCTGCCCCCAGGACGTGTGTCACACCCCTGCGGGCAGTGCACCCCACCCCCAGGACGCGCGCCAGCCCCGCCCCCACCTCTCCAGCCCCGCCCGGTGACGGAGCATAAAGCTCCACCACTGACTGTCTTAACTATTTACTTGGTTGCTCTATTTTCTGGCTAAATCCTTCTGCACTTACCTAGGTATAGAGAATCTCATTTGTTTCTGCCTTTAGAACTTCATTTACTAAAGTTGCATTCTCTGCCCTCAAGAACTGAGAGAAAAGAGACCTTTCCAAGTCTTCAATTAGTTTGAGTGCTTCAGCTGTTATAAATATGGTCTTTTAATTTGTTAAGTGATTCACCATCTTTACTGTGTGTGTTTGACCTTACAGTAGCCCTATGAGGTAGGTGACCATCAGTCTCCCTTTACCAATGGGGAGCTAAGGCTGAGAAATTTGTCTTAGAATCATAGAGTTGGAAGAGACCACAAGGGTCATCGAGTCCAACCCCCTGCCAAGCAGGAAACACCATCAGAGCACTCCTGACATATGGTTGTCAAGCCTCTGCTTAAAGACCTCCAAAGAAGGAGACTCCACCACACTCCTTGGCAGCAAATTCCACTGTCGAACAGCTCTTACTGTCAGGAAGTTCTTCCTAATGTTTAGGTGGAATCTTCTTTCTTGTAGTTTGGATCCATTGCTCCGTGTCCACTTCTCTGGAGCAGCAGAAAACAACCTTTCTCCCTCCTCTATGTGACATCCTTTTATATATTTGAACATGGCTATCATATCACCCCTTAACCTCCTCTTCTCCAGGCTAAACATGCCCAGCTCCCTTAGCCGATCCTCATAAGGCATTGTTTCCAGGCCTTTGACCATTTTGGTTGCCCTCCTCTGTACACGTTCTAGTTTGTCAGTGTCCTTCTTGAACTGGGGTGCCCAGAACTGGACACAGTACTCCAGGTGAGGTCTGACCAGAGCAGAATACAGTGGCACTATTACTTCCCTTGATCTAGATGCTATACTCCTATTGATGCAGCCCAGAATTGCATTGGCTTTTTTAGCTGCCGCGTCACACTGTTGGCTCATGTTAAGTTTGTGGTCAACCAAGACTCCTAGATCCTTTTCACATGTACTGCTCTCAAGCCAGGTGTCACCCATCTTGTATTTGTGCCTCTCATTTTTTTTGCCCAAGTGCAATACTTTACATTTCTCCCTGTTAAAATTCATCTTGTTTGTTTTGGCCCAGTTCTCTAATCTGTCAAGGTCGTTTTGAAGTGTGATCCTGTCTTCTGGGGTGTTAGCCACCCCTCCCAGTTTGGTGTCATCTGCAAATTTGATCAGGATGCCCTTGAGTCCATCATCCAAGTCGTTGATAAAGATGTTGAATAAGACCGGGCCCAAGACAGAACCCTGTGGCACCCCACTAGTCACTCTTCTCCAGGATGAAGAGGAACCATTGATGAGCACCCTTTGGGTCCGGTCAGTCAGCCAGTTACAAATCCACTGAGTGGTAGCATAGTCAAGACCGCATTTTACCAGCTTCTTTACAAGAATATCATGGGGCACCTTGTCAAATGCCTTGCTGAAATCAAGGTAGACTACATCCACTGCGTTCCCTTCATCTACCAGGCTTGTAATTCTGTCAAAAAATGAGATCAGGTTAGTCTGACATGATTTATTTTTCAGAAATCCATGCTGACTATTGGTGATCACAGCATTCCTTTCTAGGTGCTCACAGATTGTTTGCTTAATGATCTGCTCCAGAATCTTCCCTGGTATTGATGTTAGACTGACTGGGCGGTAATTATTTGGGTCCTCTCTTTTCCCCTTTTTGAAAATAGGGACAACATTTGCCCTCCTCCAGTCTGCCGGGACTTCGCCTGTTCTCCAGGAATTCTCAAAGATGACTGCCAGTGGTTCTGAGATCACATCTGCCAGTTCTTTTAATACTCTTGGATGCAGTTCATCTGGCCCTGGAGACTTGAATACATCTAAACTAGCCAAGTATTCTTGTACTATCTCCTTAGTTATTCTGGGCTGTGTTTCCTCTGCTGAATCATTTCCTCCAAATTCTTCAGGTCGGGCATTGTTTTCTTTATCGGAGAAGACTGAGGCAAAGAAGGCATTGAGGAGTTCAGCCCTTTCTGTGTCCCCTGTTTGCATTTCACCATCTTCTCCTCTGAGTGACCCCACTGTTTCTTTGTTCTTCCTTTTGCTACGAACATACCCATAGAAGCCTTTTTTGTTGCTTTTAACCTCTCTAGCAAGCCTGAGTTCATTCTGTGCTTTAGCTTTTCTGACTTTGTGTCTACACGTGCTGGCTATTTGTTTGAATTCCTCTTTGGTGGTTTCCCCCCTTTTCCATTTTTTGTACACATCCTTTTTTAATCTTAACTCAGTTAAAAGTTCTTTAGATAGCCACCCTGGCTTCTTTAGGCACCTTCCATGTTTCCGTCTCATTGGTATTGCCTGAAGTTGTGCTTTTACTATCTCCCTCTTAACAAACTCCCAGCCATCATGAACTCCCTTTCCTTTTAGTATTACTGTCCATGGGATCTCACCCAGCACTTCCCTAAGTTTTATGAAGTCGGCTTTCTTAAAGTCAAGAAATTGAGTCCTAGTATGCTTGGCTGCTCCTTTCCGTTGTATAGTAAACTTCAGAAGAGCATGATCACTTGCGCCTAATGATCCTTCCACTTCTACCCCATTAACCAGGTCATCGACATTGGTTAGGACCAGATCTAAAATGGCTGTTCCTCTTGTTGCTTCTCCCACTTTCTGGACAATGAAGTTGTCTGCAAGGCCAGTGAGGAATCTGTTTGACCTTATGCTCTTGGCTGAGTTTGACATCCAACAAATATCTGGGTAATTGAAGTCCCCCATTACTACTATCTCCCTTCCTTTTGCATGCTTGGCCATCTGTTCCAGGAAGGCATCATCTATGTCCTCCGTTTGGCTTGGGGATCTGTAGTAAACTCCCACAATGAGGTCACTATTATTCTTCTCTCCCTTAATTTTGACCCAAATGCTCTCACTTTGGCTTTGAGGTTCTAAATCTTGGATCTCTTCACAGGTATACACATCCCTGACATATAACGCCACTCCTCCTCCTTTCTTGTCTGGTCTGTTTCTCTGAAATAGATTGTATCCCTCCATTTTTACATTCCAATCGTGGGACTTATCCCACCAGGTTTCAGTGATGCCTATTATGTCATATTTAGTTTGCTGTACCAAGAGCTCAAGCTCATCTTGTTTATTTCCCATGCTTTGTGCATTAGTGTACAGACATTGAAGTCCATTAGTCATTCCCCCGTGTCTCTTATTTAAGGATTTTTTCCTCCCACCACTAGGTCTGCTTGCTGTTTGCTCCATTTGGTCTATGACATTTGGATGATCATCTTCATCAATTAATAGACTCCTACCTTCAGGAGCACTGTCTCCCTCCCCCACATTAGTCAGTTTAAAGCCCTCCTGATGAGGTTTCTGAGTTTTTTGGCAAAAACATTCCTCCCAACCGTTGTGAGGTGCAGCCCATCGCTTGCCAGAAGTCCATCCTCAAGAAACTGCAGTCCGTGATCTAAGAATCCAAACCGTTCCTGTTTACACCATTTGCGAAGCCAGCTGTTTACTTCCACTATTTTCCTCTCTCTCCCTGGGCCACGTCGTTCAACTGGGAGGACAGATGAGATGACGATTTGTGCATTTAATTGCTTCAATTTCCTGCCCAGAGCCTCGTAGTCTCTTTTGATCTTCTGGAGGCTATTGCTTGCAGTGTCATTGGTTCCCACATGAACCAAGAGGAAGGGGTATTTGTCAGTGGGTTTTATGATTCCTTGCAGTCGTTCAGTTACATCTTGGATCTTAGCCCCGGGGAGACAGCACACTTCCCGAGACATCTTGTCAGGCCCACAGATCACTGCTTCTGTTCCCCTCAGTAAGGAATCCCCTATCACCACTACACGCCTTCTCTTAGGTTTGGTCAGGGTTCTTCCGTGAGCGGTCCGTTCCAAGGTCGCCTGCACATTCCCTGAGGACTGACTTTGCTGCTCATCTTCATATACGTGATCGACTGTAATGAGGGAGAGATCCTCAAATGGAGTCTGCTCTTCGTCTTCCATGCTAGGGGAGAGGACCTCAAAGCGATTGTGTATTTCTAGACAATCAGAGCGAACCCTGGGCCTCCTACTTCTTTGAGTCACGTTTCTCCACATATCGGGCTCCTGTGTTGGTGAACAAGCCTCCTTCTCAGGGGAGTCCCCTGTCTCCTCCTTAAATTCCTACACTGAAGAAGAAGAGGTTGGATTTGAATGTTGGTCCAAGCTTAGCTCTGGCCCACACTGGCTTAAGCAGTAAGATTAACTTGGGGAACAGGAGTGAATTTGTTAAACAAATAGCATTTAGTGTGTAATTGCTGCATGTCATTCATTCACCTTGGGGGAAATTTGCATCACGATATCATCACCCAATTGTTATATAGTCCTGTCTTTTCCTAGTGCTGCTTCCATCTTTTGTAGAATTTCTCCAAGTCTAGATTGCTTTTGTGCTTCTTTTTCAGTATTTCCAAGTGGCATGGGTGCAAAATGTGCATTGATACATTGGGCAGGTAGACTTTCCCCCCACTTGGCAAACTTTGACTATTACTTTTCAAGTGGTCATCATATTGTCACTGTTCGTCTTTATTTATAATTGTTCTTTTAGTTAGCACTAAAATGCTAATATCCTATTTTTATATATAACTAAAACTCCCATCAGTCCCAGCCAGCATGGCCAACGTTAAGGGATAACAGGAGTTGTAGGCTGACAGTATCCTGAGGGCCCAAGCTGAGGAAGCAATCTTAAATAAAAGAGTATTTTTCTAAAACTCCCCACTGCCTTACTAGTTGCCACCATTTTATCAATGTGCTGCCCCCCCCAATTTAAAATACTTCTGATCTAAAAACTTTGTCTAAGAGCCATCTGGAACATCTGTATATCAATACCTTTTTTAAAACAAATCATGACATCTCGCAGGTAATTACTCTTAAATGAACAAATACCATGGTGCAAATTAAATTATTGATAAGGGGGAAAAAACTATGTGAAAAAAATGATGGGTTATTTTCTGGCCCATCTATGTGGATGAAGCATAGCAGGATGTATACAGAAAAATTACAATACCCCCACCACCACCCAAGTTGTGTGGAAAGTTGATTGTTGCAATGCCACTTGTAGTTTACTATGGTAGAATAATTCTTGGGTGATACTAGGAACTGCCTGCCTAGAAGCACCACTGAAGTACTGGTACATGGCAGTACAATTGCATTCTATGTCTACTCAAGGGTTCTGTTCTCTCTTTAGGTATAATTGCTCTGAGCCAGAACTTAGAGCAAAGCATCAAGGGCTTCCAAAGCTTGAACTTTGCTAGGACCTCCTTGACTCCAAAAGGTACAGGGGGAAATAGTTAGTCCGTGGTTGAAGAGCTTGGGGTAGTGGTACTGTTTCAGGATGCTGTATTAGGATGGCATTAGCACATCAGAGAGAACTGAAATCTAAATCTTCATCCGTGGTATCTATTTATAGTATCTTTATTGTAGTGTCATTATTAATGTTATCTTGCTGTGAGATTTATTGCAGTGATTAGATTTTTTGCCTTCATTCTTCCATATTAATGTTTTATTAGTTCTATTAAATACTGGTTTTTAATAAAATAAATATACATTGCCTGTTTTCTTCACTGCATGGATCCAGGGCTGGGCAAAGCAAAATGTAAATTAAAAAATCCAGCACGACACCCCCAGAGCCTTGGTATAGTTAAACAAGCTGATGAATTAAAAAAACCAACCGGACAATTTCTGTTCTTTAATGGCACTGGGACCAGCTCAATAACATTTTTACCTGAGATGGAACAAAAACAGCATGCTCCATGGGTACAGCCAAGTAAAAGTGTATAGGAGCCAAGACTGACCACTTGTGGCAGAAAATCCCTTAAATGCCTCTTACCGGGAGGGAAAATACAATAATTCCAACTTAAAGTAAGAAGTTGCTGACCTTTCATGACATCAAAAATCAGTTGGCTGAGGTGAGGTAGCCACCTCACTCTACCTAATGGTAGAGCCAGCCCTGTAACAGGGTCACTGGATGGAAGACCTGCATGTACCAGTTGTTGATAGTTAACAAATCTATGAATTGCATTGGAGCATATCATGCAACTGTGCTTATCTAGCTGAGGGAATGCTTTCTCATTTCAGGTAAGGATTTAGTTCTCTGTACATACCAAATTTCCCCAGTCAGTGTCAGAATCTGAGCTAAGCAAGGCCAACCTTGCAAATGAAACAGTTGCCCTCCACCTTCCTCTGTGTAACTTGGCACTTGCATCCTTAACCTCTCCCTGTGATTTCTCTTGCCTGCCAGGAATGTTGGCCCTTTGCCAATCTCTGGGCTCCAATAGACTATACAGAACTACTCTGTACCACTTGGACCTTTCTGGGAACCCAGGGAGCCTGGCCACTGAAGGTGCAGATGTGAGTATTCATGGCCCCTGGAAACTGTGTAGCAGATGTGTTTCGCCTCCTGTTTCAGACACAGACAGGGACTCAAAGTTTGCTCCTCAGGCCCAATGTTTCTGTTTTGGAATTACAGTATTTAAAGATCAATGCATCTAGGTTTCATTTGCTTTTGCATTTCTGCAGAAGCTAATGAAATAACAGAGTCAACAATGCTGTTCTGGAGCAGTTGTCTCTTTACAGGAAGAGTTTTCTGGGCCTTTCACCTTCTCTTCCCAAAACTTAACTTATCTTGCTGTCTAGTCCCACAAGACCTGTTGCTGCTAAAATATTCTGTGTTAGTTCACAAGCTTTAAGTTGTCTCATCACCAGGCAAAGTCATTGGATAGTTTAAGTGGCTCAAGGGGTCACTTTTGCTGGTGATTCAGGGCTTTAAAGGTGAACAGCCCAGAAGCATAGAGGTAAACAATGAAGACATTTTTGTTCTATTCACTTTTATACACTTTCATTTGTTTTTTACATTTAAGTTTTATTGAGTTTAGTTTTAATGATACAGTATATTGTTTGTTAGATTATACACCATTTAGATTTTTCTGAAATATTAAGCAGCTTATAAATGCTTTTAAATAAGGAACTGAGTCATGTTCTATCTAAAAAGCTCCAGATATTAGTTTAGCAGTGGCATTTAGGCCTGTTGGAGCTTCTGGATAGTTTTCAAAGGCAGCTCTAGAGTACATTAAAGAAATGCTTGCGGTGAACCTTGCTGTCTTACAACAGCCGCATTGCAATTTTCTTTCTCAACATGTAAGTCTTCTCTCTCTCTCTCTCTCTCTCTCTCTCTCTCTCTCTCTTTCTTTCTCTCTCCCCTTTCAGGGCTTGTTTTCTTTCCTGAGTCAGCCAAATGTTTTAGGTCACCTTGACCTCTCTGGGACAGCCTGCGCTTTGGATGTGGTGAGCACCTGGCAGCTGCTGCTATTTCTTACTCTTAAGCATGTTGTACCATGTCATTTTCCCGGAATGAGGACCCTGTATTATTGTGCTGTCACGAGTGAAGTTCCTTTAAAATGAGTCAGACCTTTAGTCCATTTAACCAAGTACTGACTACTCTCACTGGCAGTGGCTGTTTCTATTTGAAAATGGAGTTTGCTAGTTATTTTGTTTGTTAAAACATTGATATCCTGCCCTTCTGTTGCAAAAATAAACAAAATCGATACTATCACTCTGGACAGCTTACAACATTCAAAACCTACAATTTCATAAAACAGCAATATAAAACCCTCAGCCAAAATGACTGAGGCTACATGCATAATATATTTTTAAAGCATATTCATAGCACATTTCCCAATTCAAAGAATTCTAGGCACTGTAGTTTTTTAAGGGTTGTTGAGAATTGTAAGTCTGTGAGAGGTAAACCATGGTGCCAATAATTATTTGAGGGGAAGAATGTGCTTCAAATGTGCTTTAAAGGTATAGCATGTGACCATAGCCTGAGTCAGTAGTTAAATCCAAAATATAAAACTTTTTATGGAACCCAGTGGCACTCTCAGAATTCCACAGGTGACCATGAGCTTTTTTTGTTTTGTTTTCTGTAGTTGTCCATTACCTTTTCCTCCTCTGTCCCCAGCTTTTTGATGCCTTGGGTGCTGGTTGCTGTGAAAGCCTAATCCACCTGAACTTATCCAAGAACGTTTATACACACAAGTAAGAGCTTGGTGTGCTTTCCCTGCACCTTTCTGGCAGGCTACTTGGGAGCAGTAGCATATTATGCCAGCCTGCAGTTTTATTTCATTTATTTATTTCACTGGATTTATGTACCATAAAACCTCAAATTGGTGTACAAGAAGACAACATGGTATAAAAGTTGGTAGAGCTTTTAAACTGAGCTTTTAAAAAAATCCATAAACCATTGTGATTTTGGGCAAGAGCCTAGAAATATGCATGTGAAGCTCTTTTGTTCAGTGGGTTTCTAGAGTAATGACTTACGGTACTTCCTGATAGCCTAGTCCAGATGTCTAAACCTGACTTGGCTCCTGCTCCACATAAAGAATCTGCATTGCTCCTGAATTCAAGTTTAGGTGCTGTTCTTGTGTTGAGTGACAATCCTGTACATTCTCATGATTTTGGTTGCAAGATCTTGGCAGAGGATTACATTTCCAAATCAAGCTTTTGACTATGAAGATTTTGTGGTGCAGTGGGTTCAGCCTCCCCTAAGGTCCTGGGACAGTTTACCCAAGTCTCCTCTGACAATCACCTACTTTTAAGGGGATGCCCTGTGATTAGGGAAGCTGGTTGTCTCATTTCAGCTGTCTGAGCCAGGCAGGGGAGCTGTCCAGCAGTGCAGACAGTCAGAGGACCTAGTCCTGAGCCAGGAAAAAGAGCTGAGCAGAATAGTGCTTTGCTATGAACAGGTCTTCCAGCTAGCAGCAGAGGGTTTAATTACTCAGCCTGCTTGTCCCATCCTTCCTGGGGTGGTAATGGGATCATGACCCTGACTGTTTTTCCTCTTTTGACATGGGATGCCTTGTTCAGCCAAGTGAGCACAGTAGCATCAGGACTAAGCTTCATTTTGGACTTTCTGCCTTTACTGTTCCTTAGGACCCCATGGAGGGTCCAGAGTTAAGGGATGAGTCCAGTTAGGCCATATCAGGTCTCACAAGTCTGCAGTTACCCTGGATGGAATATTGTGGAGGTGGTATGAGTGTTAGTGTTCCTTTTGGGTTCCTTGTCTCCCTTGGTCCTGGGATTCATGGTGACATCATAGGAACATAGGAAGCTGCTTTATACAGAGTCAGACCATTGGTTTAGCTAGTTCAGTATTGTCTATGCTGTTTTCTCCAGGTTATCGGACAGGGAACCTTTTCAGCCCTACCTGGCAGTGCTGAGGATTGAATACAGGGCTTTCTGCATGCAAAGCAGCTGTTCTGCCACTGAGCTATGTCCCTTCCCTTCATCCTCCTCTAGTGAGGAGGTATTTTCTGATCCAGTTCCAGGGGTCTGTGGGTCCTGATACCTGCCCATAGAACTTAAGTTACTGCACTTCTTTTCAGAAAGAACAGTGATGTTCCTGTTGGAATCAGCAATTTCTTCGGCAAAGCCTCTGCTCTCCAACATGTTTCGTTGGCTGGAACCAAGTTACCAACAGAGGCTTTGAGGTGAGGGGTAAATAGTTGTTTTTAGCTGGCTCCCATTGGGGGAGGAGGAGAGAGAGACAATATTGAATGTGATTTGGATTCAAGTCCCATATCTGCCATAGGTTGTTGTAGTCTTGTGTAATTAACTGTTCTTCCAGCTTTGGTTCCTCGTTTGTAAATGAGAGATCTATATTGAAAAACTACTATAAGGATGAAAATAACCTCATGCACAGCAAATTAATGGCTGTGTTTGGATGTCCTGATGAACAGCAAATTATTGTGATGGGAATACACCAATACATTCTCCAGGCTTACACTCTCTTCCCCTCTCATTCTCTGGTGTAGCTGCAAGGAATTCAGAAGCTTTCACTTCCATTTTTGATGACACAGATGTCATGCCATCTAAATCAAACTAACTGTGGCTAATCTTTTTTGGCTTGTTTGGAGAAAAAAACCCAACTTCACACCAACCATAGCTTATGAAGCTGGCTTTTTTCAACCAACCATAGTTAAAATTAACCACAGTTTAGGGTTCTGAAGTAATTGGAAATAAAACTTCCAATGTCCTCCTTTACAGCTGCACTGCAAGAGGAGAGGAGAGGAGTACACAAGCTCTGGAGGAGGTTAGGCTCATTCTCATAACACTAAACTGTGGGTTAGTGTTTCATCTGAATGCAGCCGATACGAGCAAGTAAATATGAGAAGGTAACTAATAATAATATCAAAAGAAGAAAAATTGCTGGGCAGGCACAGAAAGGTATACTTGACTATTTCTTAGCTGAGTGGGCATGAAGGAATGAGGCATAATCAAGATGAATTCCGTAACACACACATTAATTTATGGATTTGCCACAGAATGCATGGGGGGGTGACAAATCCATTGAGAAGGAGACAAATCCATGGTGTTTGTTCGGAATCTCCATGGTTAGAGGCAGCCTATCACTGAATACCAGCTTGCTGGAAGGCAACAGCAGAGGGTGGCTGTTGTACAATGCTGGACTAGCTGAACTTTTAATCTGATCCAACACAAAGTAATTCTTATCCTTTTTGGGTTCAAAGAAGCAAAGTGGTGAGCTATTAGGGATTAAATTAAGCATTTTGGGATGGAGTCAAATCTATAGTGGAGGGGGGAGAAGATGCAGAACCAGGTTCCACCAATGACACCTGGCAGTTAGAGCTACTCCCTACAGTGGCGGAGCTTCATGCTCTGGCACTGGGGGGCGGAGAGCAGGCAGGGGCGGGGCACCCAGCGCAGGCAGGGGGAAGCCATGATGGCACCCTACCAGGATCATGCTGCCGGGGGCGGTGCGTTCCCCCCGCACGCCTCTTCCTCCGCCAGTGGCTCCCTACCCTTGTTTCCTTTCTGGTTTGTTACAGAGCTTTGCTGCAGGCCTTGGCATATAACCACCAACTGAGTGGTCTGCACCTGGACCTCAGTGGCTGTGAGGTAAGAAGGGACACCCCTCCCCAAAAAAGTGTACCTAATAAAAGTTGCTAGAGAAGTTTGAAGAACATGTAGGCAAAGGGGCAGATGATATGAAGTTTGTGTTAGTTATCTGAGTTCATTTCTTATGAATCAGATTTAATATTAACCAAGGTGGAAATACCATTTTAGGTGATGCACTAGGTAAAAATTCAGTAGCAGCCAAAGTGGGTGGCTTTACCTAGCAGCTGAAAGTACTGTTTCCTTGGATAATAATTCACTAGATTCATGTGGTTTAAGGTTCTCTTTCTCTAGCTTAGGTTTCCACTGTTGAATGGCTAAATCCAGTATTTTCCAACTCATACAAAAAGTAAATGTAGCCATTTTGGCTTACTAGACTTGATGACTATATCAGAGGTGGCATGAATACCAGTTGCTGGGAATCAACAGTGGAAGAGTGCTGTTGCCCTGCTTGTGGGTTTCTCAGAGGCATGCATGTGGTTGACCACCATGAGAAATGGGATGTTGGACTATTTAGGTATTTGGTCTAATTCAGCAGGGCTCTATTTAATGTTCTTAATAAATATTGCCAATAAAAATTGACACCTCAGCATATCAAAACCAAGAAATCAACATAGCTCTAATCTGACAGAGTTGTTCTTATTTTTTTATGTTCTTACTCTTTTTGAATATGTATGAAATGTCTTCATATTAAAGCTGAAATCAGCAGGTGCCCAGGTGATCCAGGATCTTGTTTCAGATGCCAGCTCAATCAAGGAGTTGAATTTATCCGACAATGGTAGGTCTATCAGTCCCTTAGATTGCCTCTGTCCCTAAGACTGAGGGAGACTGTGTGCTCTCTAGCTCTTTGTGTCTCCTTCCTTGCCAATCTAGGCTTATCTGAATAATACATACTCCGCATTAGACTAGGATCTGTGGGTGGTCTTTTCTTTGTGGTATGTTAAAAGTTCTCAGCCACTTTTAACGTCCCATAAAGGGGCATGATACATATCCCACCAAAAGAGCAAACACACCAAAAGAGCACACCAATTAGAATCAAGGTCTTTGCTGGTTTACTGGAATCTAAAACAAAAGTAGCTAACCTTTGGCCCTCCAGATGTTGGACTACAACTCCCATCACTCCTGACCCTTGGCCATGCTGGCTGGAGTTGGTGGAAGTCCAACAGCATCTGGAGGGCCACAGATTAGCCCCCTGATCTAAGTGCTGTTTCTTCTAAGGTTTCTCAAGCCTGCCTCACCTTCCTGTGTCTGAATTATATCAAATCTAGTGTTTAATCATCTGTTTTGGTGGAGGCCCTTGCTTGCTTGTGACCAGTCAGCCTTGCAGGACCCTCACCTGCACCCATGAGGTACCCATGCATACACAGCTACTCTTTCTGCAGGCTTTGATTCTGACATGGTGACACTGGTGCTGGCCATCGGTAGAAGCAGATCCATCAAGCATGTTGCACTAGGAAAAAACTTTAATATCCGGTCCAGGTGAGCATTTAACACTCTGTTGGTAATTAAAAAAAAGTTTAATACTAGTATTAATACATACATGTGAGACAGAGTTGAAAGAATTTTTTTTACATACCTAAGCTATTTTTTTTAATTTATTTGCTTGCTTTTAATAGTTTTGAGCCTGCATTTCCATACCTAGAGGCAAACCCAAAGCAACTCATAAGTTGAAAGTAATAAAGACATGATAGTACCACGCATTGCAAAATACAGAAGAACAGACTAATAAAAATAACAGCAGGGATAGCAAAAAACACCACCACCAAAAACCTGCACACAACGTAATTGGTTGCCATACCCAACAGTACTACAAAAACTCAGGTTAAAATTCTGAAAGCAGAGCCAAATCAACCAAATGCCTAGAGCATATGGGGGGATTGCAACCCTTCAGCGTACAACTCCCATCATCACTTGCCATGGGACATTCTGGATGGGGCTGACAAAGTTTGAATCAAACAACATCTGGAGGGTCGCAGGTTCCTCACTGCTGGTCTAGAGCATAGCGGTCCAGTGAACCTCTTTGGGAAGGATATTCCATAAAACTGTCACCACCATTGATTAGACCCTATGCCTAGTGGATGCCAATCAAGCTTCATTCGTCAATGGCATCTAGAGCAATGCCGCAGATATTGAACAGAGCTTATGTGGAGGCATATATGGAAGAAGGTAGTCCTTGATAGTGCAGTGTCTTAAGCCCTTCAGGGGGTTAAAGTTCAAGAGCAACACCTGAAATTGAGCTGACTGAAGATCACAGGCAGCCAATGCAGATTACATAATATCTAGGTATTATTCCAGTCCCAGTCAAGAACATTGTGACAATGTTTTGCACCTGTTGAAGTTTCTTGATAACGTATTCTCACTGCTCTGGTTTCGCCAGAAGCGGTTTGGTCATGCTGGCCACATGACCTGGAAAAAACTGTCTGCAGACAAACACTGGCTCCCTCGGCCTGTAAAGCGAGATGAGCGCCGCAACCCCAGAGTCATTCGCGACTGGACTTAACTGTCAGGGGTCCCTTTACCTTTTTATGAATCTAGTAAACTAATGTGACACAACAGGAACCCACTAATCACCTATATATTAATCAGATTCAGAGCAGGAAAATTAGTGGGCTTTCTGCTTCTTTCTCCTAGGGAGACCCTAGCTGATGCTTTGCACCGAATTGTTCAGCTAACTCAAGATGATGACTGTGTAAGTATGGAGTTCTAAAAGGACAAGTTCAATACCTGTGTATTAGCATGCTTTGGTCAAACTTTGAAATCCTTCATTATTTCTGGTAAGTACATGCTCTCACAACTCAGTGGAGCTTCCTGTTGTCTGCCTAATTTCCACTTATTTTAACCTTACCACATAGAGATGTGCTATTTGTCCATAGTCACTATTGTCCATTGAATGGTCTTTGTCATAGACTTGGCACTATGTTTGTGTGTTCCATGCCCTCTGCAAACAAGCAACATGGTTATTAGCGTCTTGGGGTCTCTGCTACATTCTTCCCTGATTTTATTTCAGTCTGTCGAATCCCTATCAGTGGCAGAATCTCGCCTGAAACTGGGAACCAGCGTTATCCTAGATGGTTTGAGAAGCAGGAGCAGTTGTCTTGTGATGCTGGATATCAGTGGTAATGCTATGGGAGACGTGGGTGCCAAAATACTGGCAAAAGCTTTGTCAGTGAACACAACACTCAGGTGCGATCACTTAATTTCTTTCACTTGCATAGGTGTGTGTAGGTGGATATGTAAATTGAAGATAGGGATAGGGGAGAAATTTGATTAAGTTCACACTTAAAGGGGAACTTACCTAATTTTCACTTTTGAATCAAGATTCAAACCAAAGTACAATCATCTTTTGAAATTCACACTTTTCTGAATTTTGCAATGCAGTTCTCCAGCCAAGTAATGTGTAAAAAAGTGGATATAATAGGGTAAAGTGTGCACACAAATGTATATATTATTGAAAATCACATACAAAAGTGCATTCTACTAGGAGGAAATTGCTTTGCAAAAAATGCTTATATTCTGCAAAATTGTGTGGCAAAAATGTGTATATTATTAGAAATAAACGCTTAAAATGCTGGTGGATTTTGATGAAGATTTTTTTTAAATTAGTGAACATGTGGAAATGTGAAAAACTGAATTTAATATTGGGAAAAATGAGTAATAGAAATTGAAACATTTCCTTATCTCTAATTACAGAGGGATTATTGTAAGTCTGTATATTGTAGGGGCCATAGCTCAGTGAAAGAGCACATGCTATCCCAGATGCTATCCTTGGTTTCTTCAGTTAAAATGGATCAATTAACAGGTGATGGGAAAACTTCTCTCTGAGACCTTAGAAAGACTGTGCAAGTCCAAAAAGACCAAATGTTGCCCACGTGTTATTTGTCAGCATGGCCAATGGCCAGGAGAATAGGGATTATATTTCCAGCAACATCTGGGGACCCAAGGTTGGGAAGGCTGAATAGGCTGGCAAATAATCTGGCCATCTATAAAGCAGGCTATAGAGGGCTCATGCTGCCTGCTTGGGACTGCAAAAATGCATTTTGAGGGAGGCTTGTGTTTTCAAGCACCTGACATGTCACAGTACATACCTTGTTAACTCAAGGGCTTGCTGTGCTTTCCTGCGTGACTGGAAAGTAACATGCCTCTGTCAAGTCTAGTGTCTCCTGTGCAACTTGGTTCTGTGCTGCAAAGCCAGGGTGCCCACAGAGATCAATGTATGGCTTCCTTTGGAAGAAGACCCATTCCATGTGCATGCCTTTCCAGTAGCTGTTCCTCTGCAGGCTGCTCTGGGGAGTCTAGTAAGTTTAGCCCCTAGCAGTTTTGCAGTATCAAACAAAACCAGTAGTTTAATACAGTGGTACCTCGGGTTAAGAACTTAATTCTTTCCGGAGGTCCGTTCTTAACCTGAAACTGTTCTTAACCTGAGGTACCACTTTAGCTAATGGGGCCTCGCGCGGCCGCCGCACAATTTCTGTTCTCATCCTGAAGCAAAGTTCTTAACCCAAGGTACTATTTCTTGGTTAGCGGAATCTGTAACCCGAAGCGTCTGTAACCCAAGGTACCACTGTAGTCTATTCTAATGGTGATTAATCAGGTGCCTTTAGAAGCTCAAATGCACATGTGAACCTGTCATACATTACTGTTTCTATTCCACTCCAGCCTATCCCAGGCTGATGCCCTCCAGAAAATGTGGACTACAACTCCCATCAGCCCCATGTTGTGCTGACTGGGGCTGATGGGAGTTGAAGTTGAAAACATCTGGAGGACACCAGGTTGGAGAAGGCTGGGCTTCTCTGACTGGAAGTGGCTATCCAGAATCTCAGGCAAAGAAGAATCTTTCCCATCACTTGCCACCTGAAATCCTTTAAATGGAGATTCCAGGGATTCAGCTTGTAACATACTCCATGCAAAACACATGCTCTTCCACTGAGCTATGTTTTCTCCTCAGACAGGATAGCTATTTCCTGTGTTTTCCCTCACCATCTGGTAATTGAAGAAATACTGCTTCTGAACACAGAGGCTTCATTTGGCTATTGCAGCCGTGAGAACTTTTCCCTTTTAGGAAAGTGTCTAATTCTTTAAAGGGGGAACAAGTCTGAGTCATAACCATTTGTGTCATGTGAAGGTATAGTTCCTTTTGTTTAAAAAATCTACACTCCTGGGTCTGAGCAGGAGTTGTCATAGAGTGGGGCTTCTGTTTCTAACTTTTTGCACCCTGCCCCCAACTAGTGCCCTCCATGTTTTGGATTACAGATTCCATCAGCCCCAGCCAATATATGCTGTAGTCCAAAACATACAGAGGGCATAATGTTGGGGAAGGCTGAAATAAATGCACATGGTTGTATTTTGCATATTTGGTAGGGACAAATTAGATGTTACTAGGGAAACACAGGGTTCCTGGCTGACTCTTCCCTTCATAATGTTCATGTGAGTGTTGGTGGGTGCTATTTGCAGGAGAATTAGATAGAAAGAGGGAAGATTGATCATTCTCCCTCTGGTGATAATTCTCCCCTCTAAGTGCATTTGCTCTGGGTCATATTTAAAGGTTCTGCCCTGCTGGGCCCTTAAACTTGAAGTGGAACCAGCTGTAGGGGAAATAGCTGTGGGAAAGGAATTTGCAGGGAGTGTCAGCAAGCATGGAAAAGGTTTCCCTTCTTAATTTCCATGTCACTAAATTTCCTGTTACATTGGCAAATATGGGGCTGAGGCCATAGGTTTGCTAACATAATGTGTGGCTTGGATCATGCAATGCAGCTTTCCTGAGTTCAGAACTTTTTGGATACCTTGACACAAAGGTTTTTAAATAAACTTTTGATTCTTTTTTTAAAATAAGTTTTAATTTCTATTATGTCTCTGAAATTTAGAGCTGGGTACACATGCTTTAAATAAAAAAGGAAAGCAAAGATTCTACTTAGAAATGCTTCTATTGTCTATATATTGGAGCTTGGTGTGCTTCAACTGAACCGTCTTCCCTTCTCATCTGCTTAGGACGTTAATTTGGGACAGGAACAACACAACATTGTGTGGATTCCTTGATGTTACTCGTGCCTTGCTAAGGTAGGTACCTCATCGCTGTGCTCTCTTGATGCCATCCTGGAGGTTCTGCAGACAAATTCTGTTCTTCTTTGGAATAAGAGAATCCCAGTCCAAGTGCCAACTCTTTCCCCATAAATAACTTTGGCAATGCCATTTCAAGACCCAATAATGTCAGACAAAACATCAAGGGTTTATTCACTCACTCATCTTCCTATATGATATATGCCGCCAGTGGTATTTTTCTTGAAAAAGAGGTGTCGGAACTCACCATTAACTTGTAATGACAATAGTGCCCACCTGAGAGCTGCCAGAACTGCATTCTGGTGAGTTCTGGCTGAAAAAAGCCCCATATGCTACCATTGGTTAGCATACCCTTCTGCATTCTACATAGGACAAGAAGCCAGTCTTGTCACAAAATAATAAATCAGGCTTCCTCAACCTCCAGATGTTTTGAAACTTCAATTCCCATCATCCCTGACCATTAGTCCTCCTAGCTAGGGATCATGGGAGTTGTAGGCTAAAAACATCTGAGGGCCAAGTTTAAGGAAGCCTATAATAAATGAATGCAAATCAGACATCAGAAATGATGATATTTTAAAAACCAGAGAAATAACATTTCAGCTGCTTGGGATGTTCTGGAAGTGGCCATTCTCAAATAAAGGAACTTCAAAGGGAGGCTCCAGTGAGAAACAACTGAATTATCTCTTGTGAAGAAGTTCAGATCACCTGTGACCTGAATCGAAATGAACATAAGGAGCACTCTACTGCAAAGTTTTGTTACAACATCTACTTGTTTCACTTTAATTGGGAAATAGCCTGCATGCACAGTTGTGGATTGTTTTGGGAGCCCTTAGTAGCCTAGGGACATCTAATGAAACAATGCTTGTTCCTCAGGAATTTTACTCTAAAAGCTATGCCCTTGCCCATAACTGATGTGGCCCAGGCTCATCGAAGCCATCCAGAGAAAATGGAGGAAGTTGTGCACAAGGTAAAAAGCATAGGAATGGGGGTACTGATCTGAATGGGGGAGCACTCTAGATCAATCTTGAGTTAGAACTCAACTGATAGGTATGTGCTGAATGAATGTTAGCATGCTGTATGTGCTCCAGTATGCTGATCATATGTTACTCAGTGCTGCTGAGTAATTGCAACTACTTCTTTGGGAGGCCATAGAAGTGAGGGTCATGTGAGCCATGCCTCTTTTGCATGCTGCAGATACAGTCTTACCTCGCAAGGAATCAGATTCAAGAGACCTTGCCCAAGGAGAGATGCCGGTTACAGCCAGACAGTACAGCCAGCTCTTCTGCACAGGTGGGAACCCTTGGATCTTCACCTACCTTCATAGCTTTACGTCTTTTATAGTCAGCTCTGTTCACATTTTTTAAGAAAATGTATTTGCACCACCCTGAAACAATGCACAAATAGAAATGCAGCTAGCCTACAAAATTCACACTTCTCCAGATTTTGCAGTGCAATTCTACCACGTAATGTGTACAAAAAATGCATATGGGGGTAGTGTGCATAAAAATGCATATCTTAATAAAAATAGAACTATAGCAGGGGAAATTGCTTGCAAAAATGTGTACATTTAATAATAATAATAATAATAATAATTTTTATTTATACCCCGCCCTCCCCAGCCAAGGCCGGGCTCAGAGCGGCCTTAACAAAGCTACATACAGAAATGTGCAACTTAGGAGAAATGCACACTAAAATGCTGATAAAAATTGTGAGGGTTGTTTTTTAAAAAGAAATTCCAAACTCTTGTGGAGAACTGAACTTAAAATTGGAAGAAAATAAGGGAACCTGAAATAAGGGAATCTTGCATGCCAACCTCTTTAAAAGTCAAGTACTGCAGAAGAGGGTCAAAGGGCAGAAAACATCTAAATGGGGCAAGAATGCTGGCATCTGCACATTAGAACATTAAAGTGCTTCACATGCATTGTATCCTGGTAAACTTTCTGACAAGAATTAGTGCTGTCACATTGCAGATGCAGGGATTAGTGCTAAGAGAGTTATAGCCAACTTAAGGGGTATATCATAATACACTGATCCTTCTGTTCCTCTTCCTTGCCATTGCTGTTGGTTCATCTGCCCTCTCCCAGTGTACAGGCCAACAAAAGGCAATAAGGAGGAGCAGCATCCTCCGCTTGCCTTTCCTTTTCTCTATGGAGAGTGCTGCAAATTGGGCCCAGAGGGACATGAATCGGCAGCAGCAGCAACCGATGAGAAGTTGGGGTTTTTCAGGGGAGGGACCCTCTGAGGTCACCCTGACCAAGGGCCCCCAAAACCTGGAGCCAACACTGACTCAATTAAATACAGCTAACAGAGACTGGAATTCTAGGGAGTGCTATACTTTTGTGCTGGTGGTACAGTGGTGCCCCACATCTTGCTCTCTATTCTAGGCACTGAAGGATGCATCCCAGTCTGTGCATAAGTGCATTGAAATGCTGAGCTCTGTTCAAGATGTGGAAGTTAAAGCAGACATCCTGTGGGCAGAGGAGACCATCAAGGATGCAAGCCTTTCAATCAGTGTGAGCTCTCCTTCATGTGTGTTAAGGGTGCTTTCCAGGCAGCTGCTTAATCTGCAAACAGGTTGTTCACAACACTTTTTTTAACGTACCAGATTTTCTCCTAAAAGGACACATCCAGATTAAATCAGCAGGAGTGAGGGATGCAGGCTGGCATTTTGATGCCAGTGATGTCATGTCCATGCTACAAAAACAGCTTACTTGCATGAGGAGTACTGATCCCACAATAAACACCTGTCTGCAAGCCTCCCCTTTGCTACTTTTCTTGCTTTGGAACTCAGTCATGAACCACTAAGAATTGATGATGAGGAGGATTAATTGAATTTGTTATCACTTTATCTTGCCCAGGACAACCCAAAGCAACTTACAGTCAAAAAGGCAGATACATTTTTTAAAAAACACACCTGTCCTCTTCTAAAAAGGCCACAGATAGTTAAAGGTCAAAGACCTGGTTATAGAGGGAAGTTTTTTGCTGAGTAAAGGTAAAGGTACCCCTGCCCGTACGGGCCAGTCTTGACAGACTCTAGGGTTGTGCGCTCATCTCACTCTAGAGGCCGGGAGCCAGCCCTGTCCGCAGACACGTCCGGGTCACGTGGCCAGCATGACAAGCTGCATCTGGCGAGCCAGCGCAGCACACGGAATGCCGTTTACCTTCCCGCTGGTAAGCGGTCCCTATTTATCTACTTGCACCCGGGGGTGCTTTCAAACTGCTAGGTTGGCAGGCGCTGGGACCGAACGACGGGAGCGCACCCCGCCGCGGGGATTTGAACCGCCGACCATGCAATCGGCAAGTCCTAGGCGCTGAGGTTTTACCCACAGCGCCACCCATGTCCCAAGTTTTGCTGAGTACCTAAAGATATATAATGATCGCACCATGTGAGCCTCCTTGGGGAGAACATTCCACTAATGGGGAGCCACTGCAGAAAAGGCCCGTTCTTGTATTGTCACCCTCCGGACCTCTCATGGAGGGGGCACATGACGAAGGGCCTCAGATCATGATTGTAAGTTAATTTTTAACCTGGATGTGTTTTCCTGTGGTAGTGTCACGAACCAAGCAACACTGGCAAAAGTCAGAATATCAGACATGACTGAAGATGCCTTTTAAATTTTCATTACAAATTCAGGAAGAATGCATCATTTTCATAGGATACAGGTAGGCAACCTGCAGTTTGGGGGCCACACACAGCCCTCAACCTCATTCTGTGTGGCCTAGACTGACAAAATCAATGTCCTCTGGACAGTTTACAAACATAAATAAAATACACAAATGCAATAAAACCGATACCACAATTTCTTTACAAGTATTAAATATATAGAAGGTAGCCATGAACCTCCTCTAGCCCCCTTTGGCAGCAACCTACTGGTGGCAACCTGCCTTCAGCAATGGCCTTTCAGATAAGCTACTGTGGCAAAGAAGGACTGAATAGCCATTCTTGATGAGAGCCTTTCTCTTCCTGCAGGTTTTGCCTATTTTGTATGAGGCAGGAAACCCTGTGCACCAGAACAGCAAGCTTCAGCACAAGCTGGAGAGTCTCATTGAAGAAGTCTCTCAGACTTGCAGCAGCGACATCCAGGTAAGTAGGTAGAGTTCCATAGTCATCTAGTAGTAGGAGATGGAAAATACTTTGGAGAGCTTCTGCCAGTTAGAGTAGACAATATTGAGCTTAGATGGACCAAGTCTGCAGTTTTGCACCACACAACTGTAGCTTTTGGTGTGTGCTACAGAAATCAGCCTCCTGAGAAATTCTGCTTCTGTTTTTTAAAAGAGTGTTTTAATCCATATGGTGACAGAATTAAGTCTGTAATTGAACTGGAGACAAAGATGCCCGTCCTTGGTACTATTGGAAGTTTGGCTGCAACTCAGCTTGCAGAACAGGGATTGCACGGGGTTAAAATCAATAGAGAAAGTGACCTCCAGATTCTCAGACTACCTCTGTACCTTTAACCTCTATGCTGATCTTGGGTGTATCTTCTGACAACAAAAGGCAAGCATGGCGGCTTATTTCTTCAACTAGTTAGTTAGCTAGAATTACAGAACTCTTTCCCATCAAGAATGTACTTCAGGCATAGGCAACCTTCGGCCCTCCAGATGTTTTGGCCTACAACTCCCATGATCCCTAGCTAACAGGACCAGTGGTCAGGGATGATGGGAATTGTAGTCCAAAATATCTGGAGGGCCGAAGGTTGCCTATGCCTGATGTACTTGCCGGCACAGGTGCATAATGGCCCCTGCAGGGAGGGCCACAAGAATGAACACAGGAGACTGGTATTGGGTTGAATTAGGCCACAACTTTATTTATTACAGGAAAGAGTAGATTTGGCTAAGGCGTTGAGTATGTATCCAACCAGCATCAGGCAGCCCATCTGCTACCTGGTAGGAACCTGGTGGGGTTGACTTTATGCTGGGGAGTTTCCCCAGTATGGAATGGGTGCCACAACCCTGCACAGGCTGCCATTGGGCAAGGTGCATTGGCCCATCAGCCTCCCTGTGAACTCCTGGACAGAATCACCTATTATGGACCCCTCTAGCAGAGTGCCCTTGTGACTATGGATCTAGTCCAAGGCCTTAGCTGCCAAAGTTGTGATGGTTGCTATGAGGTAGGTGAAAACTGGCAAGCTGGCCAGTTTGTTTGCAGGAGAAATTTCCTCCCTGGCCCTGGGTATGGTGACCAAGTAAACCATAGCAAGATCCATAGGCAACTTGCCCATTCCCCCACTTGGTGGACCCCTAAGAACTGCGTGGGTGGGTGGAAAATCCAGCAACAATCGGTCAGGAGGGTGGCCTGCACCTAGCAGCCCCCTTAAATAGGCCATGGTCAGACTGGACGCAGCCCCCAAGCCCCTGCCTCTGATTGGCTTTGCGGGTGCTGCCCACCCTTACCTGAGAAGCTGATGTGGCCAGAGGTGGGTGGCACCAGGTGGCCATCCCCTCCACCGAATGCGCTGGAAGATGGTGGCCTCCCCAGACCCACTGCGGCCACGCCATGCGGCAAAGGCCACCCATCCAGAGCCCTGGGCAAGCAGGTACTGGTATTCCTCAATAAGGCTAAGCTTTCTTATCTTACACTAAGTCTCAGTCTGAATGCCTTCAATTAAAAGTGTGTTCCAAGCAAAAATTCATTTAACTAAAGCTAACTGCTGCAGCAGCATATAAACTCTGTCTGCTAACAGGTTCTGTGAACATACCTTTGCACCTTTTATGTCCATCAGAAGATATGCAGATATGACAAAATCAAAATGTTGGACCTCTGGCCTATAAATCCAAGAAGAAGTCAAATAAAGTTTCTCCTGGCAGATCAGGACAAAGATATCACTGCCTTAGTAGCTTCCTTTTTTAGCCACAATTTTACTAGAATGGGTTCCCAATGAACCATCCTTTTGGGGAATAGACAGGGTGAAGCAGAATATCTAAGTGCACACAATCACAGTGTGACCTTATTACCTTCAACAGCTTCACCCTTGTCCTTTTAACTACCCTAGTGACTTGAAATATTTTATACTGTGATACCAATAAAGGTATTTGATTTGATTTGCAAATGTGTGTAAATGCCTAATTTCCATTGTTTATTAATAACACCAAAAATATTGTAAATATACATATAAAGCCTTAGACTAGAGGAAGGTGACCTGGAACCTCTTGCAGTGAATGGCTTCCCCACACATGCTCCCAAGTAGAAAGTAATAAAACATCAGGTTTTGATGACTCTTCATGCCACATTTATCTCTTGCTTGTACTTTCTTCATAGACCATCATGCATGCCTCATTGGTTGCCACTCAGAGTTTGTGCCCCAAACTCATGCAGAAAAATGACTTTCAGGACCACCTGATCTCCAGCGTGCCAAAGAAGATGCTCCTTGACCAGCTTTTGACTGAGATGTACAGCAGGCTCACGTGGGTGACAGGACTAACCTTTCTCTTCAAGCCACACCAGAGTGCCTGTTTGGGTTGGAAGCATCTACTCAATCTTCAGCATTAAACGCTGAAGTAGAAAGAGAAAGGTTTTGCCTGCTGGCTGTGTTTCTCCTTGAGATTTCTGCTTCCTGGCATATAGCTTTTCAGTAGAGACACATTTGGGATAGATGGGGGCCTCTTTGAACTGTCCTTTTTATTTTTCATACAAGTACTGTTCTCCATTGGCAGCTTAACCTCATATCTGTAAGAATCTTGAGCCTCTTGTCTGGTATATGAGTCTGCAGAACTGCTTCCATGGCTCAGGCAGAAGCCAGCATCTTATGTCCTCTACATGTCACTCTCTGCTATGCAGATTCATCTCTCTGACAGCTGTCTAGGCTCCTAGGGCATAGTCACACCACAGAGTTAAACTGATGAAACAGACATTCCCCTTTCCTAGGGAATTCTGGGATTTGTAGTTCTGTGAGGGGGTAGCTTTACAGAGAATTCTCAGCACCTCACCAGATAAAAATCCCCAAGATGCTTTAAAAAGGTTATTTTTTGTCCTCTGCTTCTAAAATTTGTATAACATTCCAATCAACTTTAATCAATTTTCACATTTTTGTGGCATGCAGTATAGGACCACATTCTAGATGCATGTCTTCTTTCATTTTTCAAAGATAAAAGAATTTATAAAAAATGTTTTCCAGACTTCTTCATGGAGAATGTAAGAAGTGTCTTGCTGTGTCACTCCTCACTCACTAACAGATCCCAAGCAACTGAAATCTAGGTACATCCTGTCTCTAAACTTGGAGGCTCCATTTAACCCTGATGACTAGTGGGCACTGATCCATATATATATATATTTTCTGATAGTATTTTAAAGATACCTAAGCCTGTGGCCATAGCCACATTCCCCAAGAGCAGGAGCCATATATCAATTATTGTTATTATTTATTAGGTATCTTACATGCCCTTTACTCTGAGATCCCAGGGCAGGGTACAGCAATGAAAAAAGTACAGTACAGTACAGTTAAAACAAATTAACAGTTCAGACTACAGGCTACATCATAAAATACACATACCCCAGGTGTCAGAGTGGGGAGAAATCTTCTTCTCCCACCCATTTCTGGACCTTTACCCAACATCTGATGGTCATGGGAGCCTTAGCAGTTACTTTATCTCACTTCTCAGCCTCCTTATTTTCCAAATCCTAACCCAAGTTATTGGTGCCAAAGTCTTACTACACAGTGGAGTTCTCCTTTGTGCTTTTCTGTGCTAATTGCCCTGCTTTGTCCCTTTTTTGATAGGGATATCCAACAGTCAGTCACTGAGGCCATGGTCAATGGTATTGCTGATAAAATTTTGGAGGAGTTAGCCACCGTTCAAGGCAAGCTGGTGAGTGCCAGACAGGATTCCGGTCAATGTGCAAAGGCAAGACTGACCCAGATAGGAGTTCTGTATGCTGCAATTACTTTCCTTGCTTTGCTCTCCTTAGTGTTAATGTAGGTTTGAATGTCATTTTGTCTCTACCTACCTCTCTCTCTCTCTCTCTCTCAAACACAGCCCTTTTATCTGTTTAAAATATTATTCAACTTTTCCACCAAGGAAGCTTGCTATATAAAAGGTTGAAAGAAGAACAAACACATGGTATATGTGACCACACTTGTCAAGTTCTGGCTACTGCATCTCAAATTCTCAGATTCTTAAAGAGATGGAAAAGACAGTTAAAGACAGTGATTCACTGGAACAAAACCACCATTTTCCCATGCCACCTGTCTAGTATACTGTCTGAGTCACTTTTTGAACCTACTTAAACCATTTCAGGCAAAACACCTCTCAAAACTAGCCCAGGAGCCACAGGTGACGAATGCTGCAGACTGGAACACTTTCCAACAGGGGCACAGAAGCCTGTGGGATGTTGTTGAGAAGGACTTCCAAAAGGAGGAGGTATGCATTTTCCAGCCCTCAGTGCATTCATTATTATGCTAGCATGAGCCTCACAGTAATTTTTAATTGGGATCAACCTAGTTATTTAAATGCTCTGCACACGATCTGAAAGCCATCCCTTCACGTTGCATCTGTGTCTCTCCTGATTTTACCTACGGTATATGTCCCAGTGTAGCTGGGGAGTGAATCCTGCAGTTATTCTTTCTCCCCAAAACAGCAGTAGGGGAGTGGCCAAAGGTGGCAACAGCAGCAGTATGTACATACCTGTTCGATAACTTGAAAGGTAGCCCTGCTGGGTCAGAGAAAAAACCTGTTTAGTCCAGCATCCTATTTCCCAGTGTTGCTGGCCAGATGCTTCTGGGAAACCCAAAAGAGAGACATGAAATCTGAGAGCAATAGCTTTCTCCCACTGATATTCCCCAGCAACTGGTACTTGGAGAGGGCTCTGCAAGCCCATCAACCCAGACAAATGTCACTTGTATCCACCAGTGGAAGGGATAACTGAATTTATACCCCAAGCTGCTTATCTGAGATGCCTTTGAAATTTATGTGCTACTTTACAGTGCTAGGCATAGTGACATCTTTGCTGTGAAAATGCCTTCATCTGACAAGTCTTTTGAAAGCAGTGGTGGGAATCACTCCTGATCTGTTGTAGACATTTGCAAAATTACGCATAGCAGCTTGGTTCGATAGCCAAATTGTGTCACTAGACCTTGCTATGTATGTTTTCCTTCTGGGATTTTAGAGATGTACTCACCACCTTCTGATATAGCTGCAAAGCTTCAAGCTTCAAATTAATATTCATCTCTGCTTTGGGAGACTGCTATGAGCATATCTGCGTCACAGAATTAAAATGATCTAATAGTCATTCCCTGTCCCCAGTGAATCCTGGGAATTGTATTTCTTTGAGGGAAGGTGGTGATCTCATTTTAGCAGAGAAGTCTTGTCAAAGCACAGCTTTTAGCAATTTTTGAGAAAAGCCACAGCAATGAAAGTGGTATGAAACAGAGATAAACTTGTAATAAGTTTGTCATTTCACTAATCTTCATTTAGTAGGTTGAGGCCTAGACCTGTATCGTGGCCTGATCTAAGGTGGATCATATCAGCAGCACTACCCTAATATAAATATACAGTAAAAAGAAGTGGGTTATCATCAAATCCATTTAAAAAAGTTTAAGATATCTCTGAACAGAAGCCATAGTCCCCCCACAGCAGCCAGGCATTCTCCCCTTTCTCAAAAGTCCCTGCCTTGTGGTGACACTACTCCATCAAATTAGGGTCAAACTACATGTAATGCTGTGTATAGTGTGTAATTATGTCTGGGTTTTTGAAAATGTAATATTTAGTGTGGATGGACCCCCCCCCCCATGAGCACAGGGAGGGGCTTCTGATTAAAATCCCCCTCGTGCTGCAGTAGCCTTAGGAAAAAAGCTCTTGGTGCCGACAGAAGCTTCACATACACATACACACAAGTAACTGGAGTACTGTTGGCAGGTTGGATTTTCATCAGGATCACAGCTGGGGAGGAGCCTGAGAACCTCAACTAGTATAAGAGATATATCCAGTAATTCCATGTTTTATAGCTTTTCTTTAAATTTGTATTCTTTTGAACATAAATAAACTCTGGAAAGAAAAGAAAATCAAGGGTTCCAACATTTAGCATTACATTTGAAAGAGGGGGGAAAGATCTAGTTGTACACCATGCATTTAACACAATGTACAGTTTGACCCACTCTGCATTTTTATCCTCAAACTCCTTTGTTTGTTTGTTTGTTTGTTTGTTTGTTTGATTTGTAGGAATTTCTGTACCACTCAACATATAAAATACCATACCTTTTAAGATTTAAAATAGACACAAAATAAAAAACAAGAAAATGATAAAGTATCTTCAGAAGTATCTATAACATGGCTGGGTCACTCTACAGCAGGGGTAGGCAACCTAAGGCCCGGGAGCCAGATGTGGCCCAATTGCCTTCTCAATCCGGCCCACGGATGGTCTGGGAATCTGCATGTTTTTACATAAGTAGAATGTGTCCTTTTATTTAAAATGCATCTCTGGGTTATTTGTGGGGCATAGGAATTTGTTCATCCCCCCCCCAAAAAAATATATATATAGTCCAGCCCACCACAAGGTCTGAGCGACGGTGGACCAGCCCATGGCTGAAAAAGGTTGCTGACCCCTGCTCTACAGAGTAAGCTTGTGTGTGTAAGAAAGTTTAAGCAAGCATCTATCACTGTATGCACTGTAAGCTCTTCTTAGATGGCCAGAGGGTAGGAATTCCACAAAGTGAGTGCAAAGGGCCTAGCTGCAGGGGTTCATGGATCAGACCTCAGGAATATGTAACAGGGTAAAATGTGCTTCTTAAGAAGACTGCAGTGTCCCCCCAACGTCACTCATTACCAAGGAAATATAATAAATGAACAGAAAAAAACCCTACCCAAGTGACACTGACACAAAGCTCCCCCCACTAAGCAAAATAATGTAAGTTTACCACCCCACCTCCTCTCCCCCCCTCCCCTTCTCTTTTCCCCCAGCCTGTACAACAGTGTCTCACACTGAATGTAACTGGTCAGTAGAAACGATTCTATGACCTGAAAAGAGACAATGCATGTACTTTTGTAAACCAAGAAAATCCTTAATAAAAAAATATTTTAAAAGCAGGCTACAGTGACAGGGCAGGTACATAGAGAATAAGACTGTCACTCAAATAGGCTGTTTCTAAGTTGTTTGGGATTTTATATACCATCAGCAAGACCTTAAACCTGGCCTGGTAGCATACTGGCAGCCAGTGCAACAGTACAGTAGGTTTTTAAAGTATCGTTTCCTTTCTTCACAGTACAAGATGGCTGCCCAATGGAAGCACAGCTGTTCCACAAGCATTCTCCCAACTCTTGGACTAAATGGTAAATCTTATTATATGTATTGGTATGAATGAGAGCCTTTTCTAAAATCCACTTAGCTGGGAAACAGTTTAGGTGAATGCCAAAGGGTTTTATTTTTTGTAAGTATTTATGTGACAAGCATGAGTTTGAAAACACATACAATCATATATGGACACTCAATGGAGAGTTGAGAGTGGCTTTGGCCCCTGTTTGGTACGCAATTGGTGGCAACCTTTGTGTGAAATGCCCCAAATGCATAATGACCTAAATCTCAGAGATGATTAGGCAGTAACTCTAACTCCACTAAGATGGAAGTAAGCCCCCATGAATACAATAGGCCTTGCTTCTGTGTCTAGGATTGCAGCACTAAAAACTCATTGAAATTAATGGATATACATTAGGCACAACAAACTCATCCTGTTGATTTCATTGGGGCTTTAGCATGACCAAGTACGTCTTGATTTTGGCCCAAGTGACTTACCGTAATTCCTGTATACTTCAGTTTCAGGGCAAGTTTATACATTGGCATGTCTCCATGGAAGATTGCTTTCCTATCACCAGAGCCAGACTTACCATTAGGCAAAGTGGGGCAGCAACCTCCAGTGGGGCTGGGGAGTAGGCAGCAAAGTACTGAAGGAATGGTGGTGAGATATTGGATGGCAGAGCTGTGTGTGCACCACATAGCATGTGCTCCCTCACTCCCATCTCTGAGCTACCCTGCTGCCCTTGGTTACAGTGGAGGATGATGTCTGGTCATTCTTGTGGAAGCTAGATTTGACTGCCACTCCAGTTGGCTTTCATCCATGTCATGGGAAACACCATCTTGTCCTTTGCCTCAAGCAGCAAAATGTCTTAGAGTGGCTCTGCCTGTCACAACTTTATACTCTGGTTGTAGCATTGAACAACCCAGCCTAAAATGGTTGATCTTTGTACAGGAGTGGTTCCCACATCTTATGTTTGGAATAAATGATGGAAAGTCACCAGCGCTCTTAAATTTTAGATGGCCAGAATCCCCTCTCTCTCCTTAAGATATATAGGTCTTGCATGTGCTTTCCTTCTCCTCCTTCAGCCAATTGGTAGATTCCATACTTTGCATTTTTCTATTGTGAACTGCTCTGGGATCTTCGGATGAAGGGTGGTGTACATTTTTTAATAATAATAATAATAATAATAATAATAATGCCACCACCAGGTTCAATTCCTGGCATCTCCGGTTTAAAAACCTATTGCAAAAGACCAGTCTGAAGCCCTGGAGAGCCATTGCCAGTTACAGTAGACAATTCTAGGCTAGATGGACAAATAGTCAAACCTGGGTAGGTATAAGGCAGCTTGCTAAGGCCCTACGAGGTGTGGGTGGCAGCAAGGCAAATGTAGTCTGGTGACTGTTGCAGAGGGGGCAGCAAGAAGGACGACAGGAGAAATGTGGATTTCATCATGTGTCCAGTTGCTGGATAGCAGCAGCAATAATGGGTAAGTGGGGGAGCAGGAATATGGGACAACACAGAAGCTTGGAAATACAGTGGTACCTCGGATTACATACGCTTCAGGTTACATATGCTTCAGGTTACAGACTCCGCTAACCCAGAAATAGTGCTTCAGGTTAAGAACTTTGCTTCAGGATAAGAACAGAAATTGTGCTTCGGCGGCGCGGCGGCAGCAGGAGGCCCCATTAGCTAAAGTGGTGCTTCAGGTTAAGAACAGTTTCAGGTTAAGTACAGACCTCTGGAACGAATTAAGTACTTAACCTGAGGTACCACTGTACTGGGGTTGTCTCCTTTTCACATGCGAGTGGGTGGCTGGCTTGCTTCAGGAAGTCACAGCACAGTTGGCTTAGGTTGTTTGCAAAGGGGACTTTGGTAACCTCTGAAAAGTGGGAATCCTTGCTTCACTCAAAATGAAAAGAAAAGGGGGTGGGGGAGAGGAGACACGACCTGGCTTTGTACAGAACCACCCACTCCTATTTGTCTTTGGAAAAGCAAATAAATCTGTAGCTGCTCCAGCTTCTATTCCTCAAAGCGTGAGCTAGCCAGGAAATCAGTCTCAGCCAGGGGATGCACTAGCTGCTCCTCCTCATCCTTCCTGAGGCAAGGCAGGCTTTTCCCATTGGTGCACAAAGCCCCGAGCCCATTAGCAGTAGCCAAGTCTGCCTTGTCAGTTTAGTCGCCTGATATGTAACAAATCTGCCTGTGTGACAGGAGACGTTGCTGTGCTGCATAGTGGCAGCCTGCTGTCCGCCTGGCAACTCCAAGGATTCCTCCCCCTCCCCCCCTCCCCCCACCTCCTCCGACTTCTCTCTTTCAGGTCTATCGGAACTCGATTTTAAGGTAGAGGCAGAAGATAACAAGATTGGGGCTCCCCAGGCTGAGCTGTCACTCAGCCGTGCCTCCGTGAAGTCACGCCCTGCCTCCACAAAGGATGCTGAAGCTGGGAGCAGGCTGCTTCCTTGCACAGAGCCTGCATCCGCACAATCCCTTATGGACCTGCCGACTGCAGGAGAGAAATTGGAGCATTATACTCGAGACAGGCCCAGGCCCAACCGCAGGAACAGGCAGCCCCCCAGCAAGCCAAATGTAAGACTCCTCTTGCTTTTTTAAATCTCTAATTGCTTTTGGAGATGCACAAGGCGTGTGTGTGTGTGTGTGTGTGTCTGTGTGTGGAGAGAGAGGAAGAGAGAGAGAGAGAGAGAGAGAGAGAGAGAGAGATGGGCAAATGCCTTACGGGTGTTTATTGCAGCCCTGGAAGATGAAATGAGTAGAACAGCAGCTGTTTGATTATGCGCTTGTCAGCTGGGCACTGGCCACTGCTGCGTAGAGGACAAGGTTGTTTATATATGAGGATATGCAGCATTTGGGGGTCTGGAAGCAGATCTTGGCTGCTTGTGTTTATTTCTTGGGTTTTGCAAGGTAGGGGAAATTGTAGCACTGCCCACTCTAGGAAAAACTGCAATCTGGATTCTGTGGCAACCATCTGCATGCACTCACTCACTTTTGAGTGCTATGTTTATTCAAACATTTATGGAAGAACAAACTTATACTGCTGCATGGACAATCTACTGTCTCTTTCTGAAAAAATGTGGATTTTTTTTGGAATTGTTAGCATGGATTATGTCACTAGATCCTTAGAATATATAAACAGCTAAGTAAGGCCTTTGCTCTTCGAACATTTTGGGCATTGACCTGGTATGTTTTCCCAGGTGAAGGAGAATAAGGGAAGGGAAGGCTTGTACCACGAGATGTCTTTTTAGCAGAAAATGGTCCATTATTGAATTATAAATTAACCCTTTGACTACAGCTGAGAGTAAAAACAAAAAACAAAAACTTTGTGGTGCAGCCCAAGCTATATATTTTAGAGAACTAGAAATCTGTGTTTAACAGAGGGGTGTGTGAGAGAGAAAGAGAAATACATTATTTGAGTGATATGTGAATCCAGATTATGAATATAGCAATGCAAGTGATGCCTCGGAAGATGTAAGATGGAGAGTGGAGTTTGGCGTCCCTGCAAAGGTAACACATGTTTCTTCATCGCTTGTTGCCTTGAGGCACTGGGGCTGAGGGCTGTTTTCCACCACTACTTTTTTTTTTTAGGGTGAAGCGTACCCAAAGTGTGTTTGTGTATGGTTACCACATACTTGGAAAAGTTCAAAATGTGGGTTGAACCAAGCAGTGATGAATAGTGAATTGTGAACTCTCTGTCTGATAATTAGTATTTATTCAATTGGACACCCACAAGAAATTGCAGGAGGAGGGTGAAGGCAGTAGTGCAGTCATTTAATTAAACCCTGGACTTAAATGTGGGCCTTCCTTTTTAGTTTAAAATTTGTATTACTTCACTTGCTTCAAAATGTGGTAAGTTAGCCCTGCTGCATTTACAGGTCCCTCTGTTCACTTTGGCAAGTGAGGCCCTGCATGATATTATTACATTTATAACTTACCTTTCCTCCAAGGAGCCCAAGGAAGTGCATGTAGTTCTCCTCCATGATTTATACTCACAACAACCCTGTGAGGTAGGTTAGACTGAGAGTTGGTGATTGGCCCAGTGTCATGCTTTATGGCTAAGTGGGGATTTAAACCCTGGTCTCTCGGGTCTTGGTCTGACATGCTAACTAATACACAATACTTTCTTGTTTCATTGCAATGAATTGACTCCCATGATCACTTCAGTGCCTGAAGGCCACAGGTTTCTTCCATCCCAGAAGTGATGGGAGAAATGGGTTCAGAAAAAGCACACCAAAGAGCCTCTCCTATTTTAACTACTCTCATAACAGTACTTTCTGCAAGAATAGAGAAGGGACCCTTTCCTGCCTGCCTCCTGCTCCCTGATTTAGCCACCCCGGATATTCTCATTGAATACTAAAACTGCTTCTCATACATTAACCTAGACATGCTTGCAATAGTCCTGTAAGGCAGACCCATGGTATTAATATTAATCCCCACATTGTTTGAAGATGGCATTGGGTTGCATGAAGCTGAGAACTTGTGACTTGTCTAAGTCAATCCAATGGATTTGCATGGCTAAGATTGGAACCAAAGATGTTTTGGCATATAGCTTTTGCTACTCTATAATGCTACTGTTATATAATAAAGATGTGTTTGTACATTCACACAAATGTATGAGATGCCTGACCACTTATCTTGGTGCTGCGGACAACATTTCCTACATCTGACTAGGAACTTCTTTTAAATCAGGCTCTCACCCCCAGATTACGCTGAAGGAGTGGGGGGAGTTTAGCTATTTATTGCCTATGGTCTCTTACTCCCAATACTAGAAGCAACAACTGAGACTTGAACCCAGGACCATTCAGTTAAGTTGAGATGGCACCATAATTTCAGGACTGATCAAAGAAAGTACACTTCATAAAACACTAGCTTAATGTATGGAATTTGTGACCCCAGGAGATGCTGAATGACATCTAGCACAGATGTCTTTTAAAAAGTTTGGTCAAATTAATGGAGGATAGATCTATGAAAAATTATTCATCCTAGCAGCTCAATGGGACCTCCATATTTTAGAGGCATCATATCCAGTGTTAACAACAGATTTGGGGTGGGCAAGAAGTCCTCAGGGCTTCCTCCATTGCCATTATCACTGTTTCAGATTCACTTGGTGTTCTCCCTCTGGCCTAAATTCATACCACTCCCCCACCCCCAAAAAGGGCAAGACAAGTGGAGGCTGCTGCTTTTCTCATGTTGGAATCTCTGATGTTGGAATCAGAGAGGTGGAAGGGACCTTAAAATTAATCTGGTCCAACCCCTTGCCATTGCAGTCTGTCCTCTACTTCAATGTCTTTTTACTGCTTGCATGCTTGGAGGGGGTTAGGTAAACAGACAACAGCAACAAGGAGAAGGAGTGAGAGCAGAGTGCTCTGGAAGTTAGCACTGGTCTTCCTGCTGGGTTGTGGGCTTTGGCTGTTGCTCAGTGATGCCAGCCCTGGGTATACCTAATGACTCTGAGATGCTGGGAGCAAGCAACAGGGGATTACTTAATTCTATAGGGCTTCTCAAGGGCACTGGAAATGCTAGGCTACACGGACCCTTTATTTGAGCCATCATAGGCATTCCTGATGTTCTTTGTCTCAATGTCTTTTGAAACAGGACCATGTACCTCTAAGTATGAATGGGCGAAGCTGAATATTTTGAGTTTCCTCCATTTCTTAATCTTTTCAGTTCTTCACATTGGTACATCAGTTTGTAATATCTATTTTTTAAAGTTCTCATGAAAATTCATTTTAGTATAAATTTATTTTAATATAAACAATTTTATGCAGATTTCCCTAATACACACATTTTTCCAAATCAAAATACAGTACACAATTAAACTATGGAACTCGCTCCCATAGGAGGCAGTGATGGCCGCCAACTTGGATGGCTTGAAAAAAGGATTGGACAAAGTCATGGAGGATGAGGCTATCAATGGCTGCTAGCCAGAATGGCTAGGCTCTGCCTCCGTGGTTGGAGGCAGCAATGCTTCTGAATACCAGTTGCTGAAAACTGCAGGTGGGGAGAGTGCTCTTGCACTTGGATGCTGCTTGCAGGTTTCCCATTGGCAATTTGGTTAGCCACTGTAAGGATGCTGGTCTAGCTGATCCTGCAGGGCTCTTTTATGTTTTTAATTTTCTGTAATATAGTACATTTTCTATGTTATTTTCACTAATATGTGCATTTTAATGCAGGCTGTATTCTAGTATACGTATTTTTACACACATTAAAGGTAAAGGTAAAGGTACCCCTGCCCGTACGGGCCAGTCTTGACAGACTCTAGGGTTGTGCGCCCATCTCACTCAAAGAGGCCGGGGGCCATTGCTGTCCGCAGACACTTCCGGGTCACGTGGCCAGCGTGACATCGCTGCTCTGGCGAGCCAGAGCCGCACACGGAACGCCGTTTACCTTCCCACTAGTAAGCGGTCCCTATTTATCTACTTGCACCCAGGAGTGCTTTCGAACTGCTAGGTTGGCAGGCGCTGGGACCGAGCAACGGGAGCGCACCCCGCCGCGGGGATTCGAACCGCCGACCTTTCGATCGGCAAGCCCTAGGCGCTGAGGCTTTTACCCACAGCGCATTACTTGGCTGGAAAACTGCACTGCAAAGTTCAAAGAAGTGTAAATTTTGAAGGATGGTTGTGCTTTGGGTCAAACGTTATTTAAGAAAGTGCAAATTAGGTAGATTCATCTTTGAATGCAAAGTGAATCAAATTTCTCTTCCATCCCTACTTCTGAGAAACCAAAAACTCTCAGGCATGTTTGCATCATTACATGTTTATATTTCCATGTGTGTCCATATAACCCAAATCATTCCAAATATGTAGATACATGCATATTAATTAGTGAGAGTGCAGGCAGGAGAGTGAATGATACCTATAGGTTGCCCCAATTGCTTACATCTCACCTATGGGTTGTGCAGGGCAAATTTGTCCCATAAAAATGTATTGGGCAGCCACTGCTGGAAACGACTATTTCCTATGAGTGGAAGCACTGTGAGATGTGTGGTGGATATGTGACCTACTGGATTTAGGCCTTTGAGATCGTTGGACAGGAGTGGGGAAACCACTTTTGCACAGTGGGACAGATACAAAAGTGGCCAACCTTTTTAGGCTACATTGACAGTTGGGTGGCTCTGCTCACCTGTCAGTTACCGGGACATTTGAGAATGCCCTCAAAGGCTCCTGATTGTTCCTTTTCAGCTGCAGCTTTACCAGTGTGATGCATGATGTCATATGACATCAGATGAGTGGTAGGTGAGCCTAGCCCAGCAAATACGTTGTGGTGGCCAAATTTGGCCTGGTGGACCTAATTAGGCCCAGAGACTGCAGAATTCCCGCCACTACAGTAGTGGTTTTTTTAATAGTTTGAATCCATTGAATCCCTGCCATTTAAATGACATGGGGAACAGCATAACTCAGGCATAGGCAAACTCTGCCCCCCAGATGTTTTGGGACTACAACTCCCATCATCCTTAGCTAACAGGACCAGTGGTCAGGGATGATGGGAATTGTAGTCTAAAAACATCTGGAGGGCTGAGTTTGCCTATGCCTGGCATATAGAATTCACTGACATTGCTTCAGGAAGGCCTGAAATAATCAGATATTCTTCCCTGACTGCCCTTCACTTTATTTTCCTCTTCTTTTGTTGAAGGGTTATACAGAGATCCCAAGATTGCTGTATTTATTTTTTTGTTAAGCCCAGCAAATGTACTGCAATTAAAGTTTCCAAGGTTCTTTGTGGAGACATTTCCTCCAAACCAGGTTGTTTACATTTTGGATATGCCTTCTATATGCAATAATCAGTAGAAATACTCATATCATTTGGACCACTAGAAACAAAAGGGCTAGCTTGTGCTAAGTGAGAGGAGTAAATGTCAGAAAGGATGTGGTGATGAGAGACCACCCACCAAAACATCACTACACATGTGACAAACTAAAGCACAAAAATGTGCTAACACGCTTCCACAGCAGCAGCAGTGGCTGCTGATGTGAAACAGGTTGTTTTTACTTATCAGCAATAGGGGAAAATCAGGATTAAATGTGTAAAAAGGAAAAGTAGAGACTAGTATTTTATAATGATGTTGTGTGCATGCTGTGTAAATTCGGGTGCATGAGTAGCACCGATTCCACAATAAATTCCCATCTGGAAACATCCAAGCATTCTATTTAACAGGAGTCCTGCAATTTCAGATAGTTCTTAAGCTTGTTAAATCTGCCACAAAAACTCACCAGTGCAGACAATGTTCACTTGCATATGTTAATTTCCTAAAATGTGTGCCAAATTAAAACAGCCCAGCATTAAAATGGAATTTTAAAATGAACTATCTTGGAATCCAAGAAGCCCTTTTAGGCTAGCCAGTCAGAAGACAACCTCAATGTAGACCAGAGTGTGTTGTATAATTTCAGGGAGGCTCAAATTGGCTTTAAACTTTGCAAAACAGCCAAAGCCTGTGTTTGCTTTCCTCCCTTAAAGAACCATAAAAATATGTGTTCCCAGGGCCACACAAAAAATCCCCAGCCTCCTCTGCAGATACATATTGGGGTGCCAAATGATTTGGAGTTCTGCACCCTGGTGTTTCTGCCAGTACTGATGCAAAGGTAGGCCCACACAGTTGCATTTATACATGTGTGTGTGTACACCCACCCACCCACACGAGCATTCTTTAGCTGTGATTCCTGCATTGCAGGGGTTGGAGTAGATGACCCTTGGAGTCCCTTCCAGCTCTACAATTCTATTGTCCACTGAAGTACAGCTCTTACTTTCTAACAGGAGTGTTTGTCTATATTTTCATGTTCTCTCTTGATGTATTCTGAAGTAGTCAGTATTGAAGTCCTTGTGCTTTTCGGGTTACAATGGATCAGATGTGCCTAATCAGGGAACATGACCACTATTCTCTTTTTGTATAATGAGAGAACAACCTCTGTATAGAGAATTTTAAAGGGTCCTATTTCAAAGAAGGAAGATGGATGCAATCGCCATGCTGAAGATATAGATATATTTATCTTCAGTTTTATCGCACCCATTCCCATAAATAACAAACAACACAGGAGGGATTCTCTGCTTTGCTAGGACCCTCCCTATTCTTTAGTTTAATTACTGTAATGCTTAACCCGACCTTATGTCTTGTGTTGTGTGCCAAGCTGTGGGTTGCTTAGCTAGCACTGTAACTATCTTTCCAGGAGTAGACACAGGGAAGCGTAGGATGGCTTCAGCTACTGTGTAGTGGTGGTATCATGTGATCTACTTGTGTCTTTCACTCCCCACTTTCCTTGGCTTATTATCTGCTTGTTTCCCCCCCCCAACACTGGTTAGGCCACTGTCCATGAAAAGCTGGTGCTAATTGCAAGTCTTTGTACTTCCCTGTTTAGGGAAGTTTTTAATGTTTGATATTTTATCGCTTTTTATTCTGTTGGTTACAATTGTTCAAATTATTATTATTATTATTATTATTACTACTACTACTACTATTAATGCACATATACAGGCCTCCTCATTTATCACTTTCTACGTAGCTTCCATTACTTGCCCTGATGTTACAGTACTTAGAAATAATTAACCTCCTTTATTGTGAACACTTCAAAATCTGTCCCACACTCCAGGGTTGCTTCTCTTGAAGGGGGTGTGGCTAGCAGACTTGTGAATATAATAGGGAGGCAAATGTTCTAGGATAACTTGAGACTCCTGTACTGCCACCAGGGGAGACCTCCTGCTAGGTGCATTCCCAAAACCAAGTGTAGGATCAACAGTTACTGTCATTAACTGGATCCATCATTGTGTGTGGAGTCTTGGAGAGACTGCTTTCCTCACATGAACGTATCCTGCTTGGATTCTACTCTATATCCTAAAGGTGTGTAAGGAAGAAGATTTTCTGATTTTTTGAGCATACACCATGTTCTAAATCAGAGCCTTCTTAGCTAAAGGGTTCATGCAGCAAGGAAGCTAAAGCAGAATTTGGGAGTAGATTGTATTTTCATGTCCAATAGGAGTTGCTGCCTTTGGCCTGATTCTAGATGATTAAATAAGAACACTAAATGCTTAAATAAAAGCATGGGCTGGAGAATTAACCAAGTTTCTAAAATGCCTTCATACTTCTCAGATTTCAGTTTATACCGTTTCAATAGCATATTCTGCAACCCTACTGTGGCACATATAATCTGCAGTTTTAAAGTGTGAGGATTGGATTACATTTAGGGTATGTTCTATTACTTCTTTTGTAGCTCCATAATCCAATCTGTAAGAGAGAGGTTGCTTCCAGGGTTGCTGAAAGGTTGAGAACGCTGGTCAAATTTACAGAAGGCTGATTTGATGTTTGGAAATAGTAATGGCAAGATAATAAAAAAGTGGTGGTGCCTGCACTGTTCTGGGCAAAACTAAAAATGTATATGGATTTCTATGTCATACACTATGGTCACTTTTAGAGACCTGTCTTCTTTATGTCTATTTCCATCTTCTACAGGAAAGTCCCTCTAATAATAATGAAGCATAAATTCAGTTGCAACTAATTTGTTTTATTGATTTCAGTGGGACTTGAGTGGGACTAACATTCTCTAAATTTGGGCTCATGTATTTAGTCCTGGGGATTAGTTATGTGTTTCCATATAGATGTACATGGAGTCCATTTTGCCACAAGTGGCTTTTTAATGAGTTATTTTGTTTTTGTAGTGGTTTATGGTTGAAACAAACTTTTATTTATTTACTGTGGAGACCTACCACCTTTTGTTCAGTAACTATCTGCTGGTCCCACGCCTTGACCAAACACATGAGCTTTACATTGTGCTTCCAAAACTGTTCCCAGCACTACCAACAAATTGGAAAAGTACCTGGAAAGCTTCCACAGTCCAGCCCCCTCATTTCGAAACCATTCCATCTGCTGTGAATATGGGTTGTGTGAATCTCTATGTAGCTTAATGAGGCTGATTGTTAAAGTCTGTGCACAGTACATAACTCAACCCTTACATTGTTAACTGTGCTGCTGCTGCAGTCATTTCCAGGAGCTTTGCAATGCTATAATAAATGTGTCTAGAGCAGGGGTCAGCAACCTTTTTCAGCCATGGGCTCGTCCACCATCCCTCAGACCATGTGGTGGGCCGGACTATATTTTTTTCGGGGGGGGGTGAACAAATTCCTATGCCCCACAAATAACCCAGAGATGCATTTTAAATAAAAGCACACATTCTACTCATGTAAAAACACACTGATTCCCGGACCATCCGTGGTCCGGATTGAGAAGGCGATTGGGCCGCATCCAGCCCCCGGGCCTTAGGTTGCCTACCCCTGGTCTAGAAAGTTGGGACCTGTCCTGCTAAGGCAGCATTAAAATATCCTTCTTATATAGTTTTTCTATATTTTACTAATGTCTAAAAACAAGATTTACTGGTATAGCTGGAACAAAATTATATTGAAGGCTGTTAATCAGAACTGGATGAAGAGGTGGTGAGGTTCAATATTATTGGTTAAGAAAAAGAATGCCATCTTGCCTAATAAAGGTCATGCGAGGCATGCCTCCTACTGGCACACCAGCCCTTATCATCCTTTCTGTTTTTTTTTCTGTTTCTTCTGAAAGAAAACTGGATTCTCCTCTGATTAGAATCCTGCGCTTGGTGCTTGCCACCATTTTTTTCTCCAAATGTAAAGTATACAGTAAGCTGTTCTTCTATTAAACGTGTTTTGAAAACAATTCTGTTTTCCTTTTTTACAATCAGTCTAGAAATTCATTCTGACATCATGCATTAAGTTTGGCCCTTACTGCTGGTGTACACAACAATCATGGTCTAGAAAGTTAGAGCAGTGTTGGACCTAAGATGCCAGGACCCTGCTCTAGCACAGAAAGCGAGGCAGTTTAGTGGCTTCCCACCATGCTCACACCCATTTGGCTTTCTGGGCCTCTTGGTAACCTGTGATGATGGAAAGAGGGGCAGTTTAGGGGTTACCAAGAATTATGATCTGTCTCTACTTTGTCCACTGTGTTGCAAGATTTCCATGTTTGGAAGGTGAATCATGATCAAGACTGCAAATTGGCCTTTCTTAGAAGGTCAGCCAGACAGCACGATGCCCAAAGCAGGGAGCAAAATGTTTGTTTTCTGATGGGTTTGCCATGGCTGAGTCATGCCTGCTTATGAGCTGAAGGTGACTGTAAATCCAGGTGTTAAATACCCGAGCAACAGGCTTTTCTGTAGAGGAGCCAAATCCTAAAGAAAGATATCAGAGAATATCCAGGAGGCAACAACCTCACAAGCAAGAAAGAGTGCATCCTCACTGCATGTATTTGTTGTGTAACATGGTACAAGTACTAACAACAGTGCTAGGATTTGTGTGCCCTCATCATATTTGTGTAATGTGATATGATGTGAAGTTTCAGTTAAGAGTTTTCTAGACCCAAACAGTATTTGCTGCTTGAATAGCTGGCCAGACAACATAGCTGATTTCTACCCTCTGAGTCTGCAGTGTAAACAAGGAGAACAGAGTAAAGAGCCTGTATGGTGGTGGATTATTTTTCAATTTCATACTCCCATTTCTTATTTCTCCTGCCTGTCGCTCTGACTGTGGCACTTTCTCCTAGGTGCAGCCTCCTGTGCGTGAGAATGATGAAGACAGAAGCATCGCTAGGCTGGATGAAGGGCTAGATGAGTTTTTCACAAAGAAGGTGATTCATGAGCATTTACAGTAAGTGAAGAGTTTTCCTCAACCCAGTCGTTACCAGTGAACAATAACTAGGTGGTGGGGCATTTCTGCACCATGGGGTAGAAATCAGGGAGCCAGCCCATGATATAGGCAAATATTATGACAATGATAAAAGTTTAATGAGATTTGTTAACAATTTTCACAGCAGGCAGAACTATTGGGCAAATTTTGCATGAAGAATTGGATTGTTTCGCATGATGAATACATTCAGTGCTGAAATGGAGCACAAATGCTGTTTCCTAACATGGAGTGGCAATGCTATCTAATGCTATTTAAGGAGCCAATGCTTTCCCAAGCAGAGTAGCTTCCACTGGCACTATTGTATTGGCAGTTAACTTCCTGTGGTTCTCTGTTTTGATGTTGGGGAGCATTCAAAACTGCTATCTTCAACCTGTGCAGACAAGGCATTTGTCATTTTCTGTCACAGAGTGGGTAATTATGCTGGCACCTGACTGGTTCTTCCTTCACTTAATACACTGAGTTCATTGTGGGCATATTTGTACCAAGGGTGCCCTATTCACAAAAATTCACTAGGATTCCAAGATGTCAATATGACTGCAGCTCCTCAAGTAATTCTATTCTTATTTCCTGGTTGCAGGCCTGCATCATTGGAATCCTGCCTGACAGCAGCCACGCCAACAACACCATCTGGTTCTCGGACCTTGAAAAAGAAAATTGGACACTTCTTTGCCTTCAAGAAGCCGAAGTCAAGCCGGGGTTCCAGGCCAGAGAAAGAGCCCGAGGGTAGTCCCTCAGCAACAAGGGGCAGGAAGCTGATGCTTAGTGACATTTTAAGGGCCCCCAGCAAAGCCAGCGAGCCAACTAAAGCACTAAGCAAGTCTGAGGAAGGAGGGCTGGCTTTGGAGAGCAGAGGTTACCTGGAGCAAAGCCAAACTCCAGACAGCGCTCGAAGGGCCAGGCCAAAATACTCCAGGGAGGGGAAGTCCCAGTCCCTGATTCTTCTGTCAGGCGAAGATGAAGAGGGTCTTGGTGTGAGACATGAGAAGGTAAGTCTTTTCTGTCTCGTGTGTGGCTCAGTATTTATTTAATTAATATATCTTATTTCCACCATGGAACTCAAAGAGGCATACATGGAATTCCCAGTCTCTTATACACTGACCAGATCCAGACCACCTTAGTTTCAGCAAGACTGTTCCATTACGTGTCTGTGGGACATTGCATGTGATGAATCTGGTCTTTTAAAGTCAAGAATGTGAACACTCAGTTTAGCCCTAAGATGGAAGATGGTGAGTCCTATGATAGAGATGACTGGTCATGCCACTAGGGAGAAGAAAAAACAGGTTTATCCCTAACAAAGCTAGGCATAAGCTGCAGTTTTCGGTGGTTGTGTTCACAGACCAACTGTCAAGATATCTTCAAAGAACACATGCTTCCAGTTGTGTTCATGTGTCAAGAAAGGGAAGCATCCTGTAGTTGTTGACTACTTCGTAGTGAGGGGGGTGTTATACAGGGGGATGTTGTCTATTTTATCTCCCCTGCCTGCTCAACCCCAGTGAGACAGATGACTGTCAAGAAGCAGCTGTACAAGTTCTTTGTCATCATAGCAATGATTGCTGTAGGGTGGAAAGATGGATCTTACTGAAATTTCAGCTGTGGGACAGGGACTGGATACTCTATTACTAACTAGTGGACTGTTTGGGTGAGTGTGAAGAGCAGATGGTGGCTTGTGCAAGGCACCTGGTATAAAGCTAGCTTGCCTGACTGTCCTGGCAGTATCCAGATAAAGGACCTCAGAAAGGACCCCCACCACTGGTTCACACAAAATGTAAGGTTTAGCAACACAGCCAAGCTAGGATGCACAGCCTAGCTAGCTAGGTAAAGCTCCCAGTCTGTTTTGCTGAAGTAGTAAGTGGCATTGCAGCCCAGATTTGTCATGTGTTTTGTCCTATAGAAGAGGCCTTTTGAGAAGAGTGATGGTGAACTGCCCAGCTCCTTTGAACAACGTGTCCATGTCATGCTGCATCGGATTGGTGTCACGAAGGTGTTATCCACTGAAGGTAAAAAGAAACAGGTGAGGACAATGCTGCTTTTGGTGGTGGGTCTTTTAGCAGTAATAGTAATTTTTGAATTGCTTGGAACAGGCAGCCTCCTTTGGGAGAAGCTAAAAGTGTAATGAGAGCTAGGGAATGAAATGTGTTCTGAGCAGATTATTTTCTTTGCCTGCTTTGATTAGTTTAATTTTAAATAAAACACGGTACTTAATTGCAGCCTATTTTTGCCTTAAACGGAAAAATAACTAAGGCTGCAATTCTGTACACACATACCTGGGGGTAAGCCCTACTGAACGCAGTGGAATGTACTTGTAAACCTGCATAGGATGCATAGTTAGCGTGAGTCTGTAATGCCAACAAAAGTAGTCTCTATGGAAAGAAATGCACATCCCAAATGTTTGTTGCTTAATGGGCTTGCTCATGCACATCAGAGTCTCTTCAGTAGTGGGAGTTACTGGATAGATGTTCCTCTCTTTTGGCAAAAATCCAGATTGAGTTGCCTTTTAATCCATTCCATCTCCAAGATACGGTTCAATCCCTGGTATCTGATAGACACTTAAGTGATTGTAGTGGGATATTCCATTGCCCATGAAAACAATAGTATTACAAAATTGCATGTAAACTGTCCATTACTGGCACCCTCCCTCTCATATCCACTGGGGCCTATCCCAACAGCATCCTAATTCTAACTTCAGTCAAACTGAGATCCTCTCCATTTCGTGTAGGGTTTCCTTTTCCTTGCCTTTCTCATGTAGGCTACTCTAGAGACAGTGTTTTCCAGAAAGGATTATCCCCTGAGAGTTTTTCTTTGCATTCTTTTGCAGAGCAAAGATGGGGAGATTAAGAAAGCTGGTTCTGATGGTGAGTAGCAGCTGACTCTACTTCTCCCCTGCTCCTACTATTCACTATGTTACATTGCTTGAGCAGTCCATACCTTGTCCTTCCTGTAGGACAAGAAAAGTGTTTCAAATTTCTAGATGCCTCAACCCTGGAATCCAAAATATTGTACTGTGCTCCCAAGAACCAGTACCCACTTAGTGCTCCTATCACTACACCACATCAAAAACCTGCTCTTGAAACTCCCCTAGCTTCATAAATGGGTTGCTGTGTGAAAATCACAGGTGCAAAGCCCCCTTGGGCATGTGGAATTAAGGAGCACACAAAAGAGGTCCCTGGAAATCTATCCAGTTTTAACAGCAAGCATTTCAATGCCTCCGTTTAGAAAGAGAAGCACAGAGAAAACTGCAAACACTTGGCTTCTGACTGTGCACTGAGCATTGATGACATCTACTGGACTTGAAAGGGAAATAATACGTGAGATATTCCTGAGAAAACACAGAACTCATGCCCATGGCGTCTTTCCACCCACTCATTGCTTGTTGTTTTCTTCGTTAAAGGAAAACCAACAATACCACTGCTTTGTTTATTACAACTTCTTCATTGAAGTGCTCTCTGTAAACCTTAGAAAATCTGAGGAAGGCTAGCTACAGCCAACAATGCTGTTTTCACTGATTCAGGAAGATCATGTTGGGAACCAACATGTTGCAATTCCTTTTTTTATAAATGTTTTTATTAAAAGATTTTCCATAAGTAACAAGAATACATTCAGTGTCTCCATTTTCAAATAGTAGAGTCTTTCACACAGATCAATTGCAGTCAATTTGAGATATTTTTGTTATAAGCAATGTGGGGTTGAGGGGGAAAGAGAAGTGGGGAGATGGTAGAGAAGGTGTTGGGAAGAGACAGTAAAGTTTCATTCTTTAGAGTATATGAGCGGGGCTTTTATGTCTATGGTGTGTGGATAGGTGTCTTACTTTTGCTGATGGAGTGAGAGCAAGAGATCATGCTACACATAATGACAAATGATTTATTTTAGCATCAACTCACTGTTTCAAATTCTATTTTATAATGTAATGGTTCCGATCTTCTCAAATATGAGCTATGGGGGTATCTTTCTGCAAGCAAGAGCAAGGTATTTTCATGCTAAGAGAGTAACTAGAGCAAACCTGCCACAATGATGTGGAGATTTGTGAGAGCATGACTCCCAAATTTCAAGCTGGGCCAGCAGGATATACTGCTGGCAGAGGCGCCAACAGCCTGACATTTGGGGTGGTGAACCTCTGGCCTACAGGCCAAACTTGGTCCCATTTACCCCACAAGGCTATTTTCCCCAAATCACACCCACCTGCCCATCTGCTGATGGGCAGGAGAGGGTTTAATCCTGCATTGGCGGTGCACTGTTCCCAGCAGGAAACACGATCATGTAGCCAAGGCACTTGCTTGTCATTATGTGTAGCATGATCTCTTGCTCTCACTCCATCAGCAAAAGTAAGACACCTATCCACGCAGCCCCAAGCTCTAAATCTCCAAGATTGGGAATTATAGATGGGCAAGGGATTTTGACATGTGACTAACCCCACTCGTATATCAAATTTGGCCTGTGATAAGGAATCTGGCACATGGAGCCAAAAAGGTTGCAACTCTTGACATACAGAGAACTAATTCTCTTGAGATAATATGCAACATATAATGAGCTTGCAATGGTGTTCGATATCTAGTTCTCAATGAAGTGGTTAACCTGTGCACGAGCTTTATCACTTCACACTGGTGGAATTTATGCCATTCATATGTTGCTTTTTCCATTATCAAAATTTAGTAATACATACATGAGGTTCCCAGGCTATATCTCACCCTGGCACTGACCTGACCTAAACCTGCTTAGCTTCATTACGGTTGCCTCCAGACTATGCTCCATACAAAAAAAATCCCATACATGTAGAAAACTAGATGTCAAGCAGAAGAGTTCTAGTTGGTTTTCTACATGCAGGGAAGGATTATATCATATAAGCCTCCAGCTGCATTCAGCAGGATCTAGGTTTTTACAAGTTTAGCTGCACTTTGGATAAATAACCCTTTGACCTTCAGCAGTAATCCATGCCCCCAAACACATTCTACAGCTTGTTTTTGGCCTGCTTCTTGAATGTGGTTGTTTGGTTTCTAGGGGATATTGTGGACAGTTCAGCAGAATCTCCTCCTTGCCCCTTGAAATCACGCACACACTCCATGTCCACAGGTAGGTGTGCTTTGAGATTGGTGAGTTTCTTTTCCATGGTGCTTTATAATACTGTAGTTTTCACTCTTTAGCTATAGCAGATCAGTCTCTACAACTGTTCACGCACTTGCCATGGCAATTTGCATATAGAGCTCAAGGGCCAAAGCTAGGCATGGGATAATGGGGGATTTCCTCCCAATGCAAACAACAGCTTCAGAATAACAGTGTTTGTCAGAACCACAGAGGGGCAAGAAAGGGTTAAACTCCCCCATCCCTGCTCCCAATAATGATAAACCCTTTCAGTGGCTGCTATCTGCATTAAAAACAACAACCATGCACAATAAGTACAAAGACACATTTAATGTCATGTCTAGTTTGGCCCTTAGTCTCAAAGAACATAGATCAGAGGTCATAGAACAAACTCTTGACCCAGCCCCACATTGGGCTGGGGAATAACAGATCGTTAGTTTATAGCCCCTCTGTATTAGGCTCAAGTTACTTTTGTCCTATGTGAACTAAGCAAAAGCACAGCTGCTTAATGCAATTTCTCAGGGATGAACTGAAGCAGTTTCTACAGAATGCATTTATGTACTGATGGGGTAGGCCACATCACAATTTATGTTTTTAAAAAATAGTGTTCCGAATGAAACTGCTTTACGTGCCTCCAGGTTTTGCTTGAAGATATGGCACTTGGGGTATCTTTGGGGGTTTATGTCAGGAAGTCATTTGCCCATAGAGTTCCAGTGTGGTGTAGTGACATTTAATGTATTAGGATTGGGGAGAATGTCATCCAAAGTTCCACACGGTCATCAAGCTTACTCAATAAACCTCACCATAACCAACCTCAAAGGCTTGTTGTGAAAATAAAATCAGAGGGTGAGCCATGCATGCTGCCTTGAGCAATGTGAAGGAAGAACAGGATGAAAATGTAAAAAAGTAATAATAATGGTAGAAAGAGGGAATAAATAAATGATTTGGAGATGCAGAATCATCCCAGAAGAACTGATCAAGCATGTAAGGTGTGTGTGTGTGTGTGTGTGTGTGTGTGTGTGTGAATGCCTGTCCACTTGATAGCATGCGGTGCTGTATTGCAGATCCCTCCGTGCGGCTAGGTCCTGCTGATGCTGCTGGCAGAACAGGTACAGAACCCAGTGGAGGATCCAGTGAGGGGAGACTATCCTGGAAAGCTCTTGGGAAGCAACTAAATGTAGAGCTCAAGGGCAAGTGTTCAGAACTCAGCTCTTCACCAAGAAGAGCTTTTGCCGTACAAGAGCCAGCCAGCCCAAGAGAGCAGAAAGCAAAAGAGAGCTGGAGCAGCAGTTTGCCCAGGATTGGGAGAAGCACAGCAGGCCCTCTTCCTATGCGGAGGACTAGCAATGCTGGAGAAGGACGAGCATTTTCCGAGCTACAGAATTCATATGCTGACGTAAACGTGATTGCTGGAGGTATGTTCAGTAGATTCCAGTACTAGTGGGGCTCCAGTATTGAAATCTACTTCCCAAAATCTTGCTGCTTGCTTCTCTGCCAACATCCCAGAGGCCAAAGCACAATGAAGCAAGTTTTCTCTATGTCTCAATTTGCTATTATGTTCATTTGGAACAAGGGAGAAGGAAAGTGTAATCTGGCTGTCTCAGCAAACTTGTATTTCTTGGAACATTGCATGGGATGTAGCTAATTAATCCAAAGCTTGTAGCTTGCCACTGAGAGGCTGGCCAAATCTGGAGGAGATATGGCTTAACAGCAAAACCTACTTTCTGTGTGGCTGCTCCCAGAATACGCCTGAAATTTGTCAAGGCCTGCTTGAATAGCATATAACCCTACCCTCTATCTTTCAGACAATCAACTCAAACCCAAATCTCGTCTGAAGCCTGTGGCAAACCGGAGGGCCATGTCTGTTCACGAAGAACAGCTCAGGGACCAGGCCTGTGCAGCAGAGCTGCACCGTAAGTAAACATGCAGAGCACAGCATTCTTTCAGAGTGCAAATCATGATCTAAAGAATGAATTTACTGTCTAGGTGGCTCTTGCAAGAAGCAAAAACACTGCTTCCATGCACCCTGGGGTGCTTTTCAGATAATCCCCTTCTCCCAGTCTCATTTCATTTTGGATTTGTTAACAAGAAACAACTGTCAACGTTTTAGACTTATATTGCTTTTTCTTCCACTAAGCACTGATTCAGTGAGATTGGCCTTCATCCCTGCCACCTATTTAGAAGTAAAAGTAAGTCAGGTGAATTAATATACAAGGTACCAGTGTTAGGTTTTGTGGTGCTTTGGGAACTGTGTAGGACAGTGTCTTCAACACTTCAAAGTGTGGGGAACTGGTTAGATAGTAGTCTCAAAATGCTGTCAGCAGAAGGCAAGGGTTAGTTTTTTCTAAAATAGGCACTGGGCCTCAGGTATTAAAAAGGGAGAAAATAAATAAGGCAATCAGAAAGGTCAGTGAAACATTCATTCGTATAAAAGACCATTGGACAAGATAAGAGGTTATGCATGTCAGAACTGTGATAGAAAAAAACCACCAAGCCTTATCACTGCCAAGAGCTCTAGAACAGAACAGCATCTGCTGGAGCACTGTGTACAGTGATCCTTAAATATTACACACAGAATGTACTTAGTGACATTTTACAGAGCTGCCAGCCTCATTATCTATCTCAACTGCAGCAGGCCTCTTTCTCAATCTGGTTCACCTGACTTTTATTCCCTACAGATGCAAAGCTTCCTCTTTGTCTGCAGCGCTCCCCAATTGTGAAATGGAAGATTAAGCCCAAGTCCTTGTTGGAGCCTGGGACATCTACACCATCTGACTCACCAAGTAAGGACAGCCGCCCCTCCCAAAAAAAGTATACAGTGTTTCCCCCCATAGACAGATTTAATACTTTTCTATAAAAACTTCCCAAGTTGGTTCCAAACTTTATTGCTCAACTTCTGTTGATTGCGGCACAAGTGGTATAATTTCCTAGCACTTACCACAGAGGAGCCAATAATCCAACCCCACCCCATGAACACCTGTTTTTTGGACAGCAGTATCTAAGAGATGTTTGATGCTACATTAAGTATAAAATGTTCTGCATTCACATTTTCCAAATCTGACTTCTTTTTCAGTGTTGTGTTCTAGTGGGTACTAATCACAATACTTTCCATAGCAGAGGCAGTTCCTGAGGAACATCAGAGAGTATTACTGCTTTCATGTTCCATTTCTGAGCTTCCCATAAGCATCAGTTTGGCCACTGTGGGAAAAGAACACAGATGAGCCTTTAATCTGACCCTGCTGGACTCTTTGGTTGGTTGGTTGGTTGGTTGGTTGAATTAATTTATATCCCTTCCTTCCTTCCAAAGGAGCCCAGGTTCTCATTGCAGGCAGTAAAGAAGGCCACTGGTATTATGCTGATAGGATGGTTGTGGATTTTCTTGCAGGCACTCCACGCCAAGGAAGGAACAAGGAACCCACAGAGGCAAAGCCAAAAGCAGAAATGGAAGAAGAGTTGCAACAAGCTCTGGAACAAACTCTAGAGAACGCACAAAATACAGCCCTAGACCAAAGAACTGCTGTGCCACTCTCCAAGTCACCAACACAAGAGCACTGAGTCAGTGGCTGGTGATTCTGCATGATGGCAGCTCACACAAATGAGCACAGAAGACAGGCTTGTAACTTGAAGCAGCAGAACAGCCATCTGAGGAGGTGCAAGCGATTCAGCACAGGGCCAAGCAAGCCCCATCATGGCTCCTTGGTTGGTAGAGCTGGTGTTTCCAGTGAGATAAAGTGACGTAAAAACTCTTGCACGTTTGGGTTGTCCCCTTTTCACCTTTCACCCTTGTAAACTCTCATGTAAGTGCCCAGTGTTCTAATGGTTCACATAGGAAAAGCCAAATGCTGAGTATGCAGGAAACCGGCTATTTCCAGCAACAGTTATATAGCTGGCAGCTGGTGCAGATGCAAAAATGTGTAGTGCCAGAAACTGAGAACCACCAGCAGGAGGGTTGGGTGGGGGGCTATTTTATATACACTAAACTTGCCTGCCTTGCATTGTACTTTTCAGGAGTGTGAAATCTGGACAGCTTGGGATTTGCAGAAAAGGTTAAAAGCGCCACAAAGCCAGGTTGGTCTGTCTCACATTGACAATCTTGCTCCGTCCTTTAGCCTGCATCATTTCTGTTCCTAGGATTCCACTTCTGCCATATCTTTCTATAGCCTTCGTATTGCCTAGGGGGAAAAACTCTATTCCTAGGCAAATAACAATTGGCATCAGTTAGGTGTTTGGCATGAATGAGGCATAAGGGGAGGGTGTGATTTGGCAGCTTTCAGCAAGTTATAACTAATAAAGAAGTTTCAGCTCCTCTGTTCCACAATTAAATGAGGATGATAACTCAAATCAGCAGAATTTGTTCTTGTCTCATTTATTGTGGTATTAGGACTGTTGCCTTTATTTCCCTCCAATTTACAGACTCCATCTGTGTCTTGCTGGTACAAGAAAGGTGGGAGAAAGAGAAGATGCTTAAGTACCATGAAAAGGATAAGCGAGAGTCGTCTTGCAAAAACTCAGTGCTTCTGTTTAGAGCTACTGCAAGATGACTAATCACCGCCTCTTAGAAAAATAGGCAGGTTCCCCCCCCCCCCAATGCCATCTTAAAGGGAACAACTTACCATAACCAATATGCTTTAAAGCACAGATGGAGAAGTTGTAGGTACTAAAGCTCTAACCATCCTTGATTATTGGCTAGGCTGGCTGGAGCTGATGGGAGGTTTGAGTTCAGCAACATGGGGGAGGCACTCCTCATTCCCTGCTTTAAGGACCCTGCAGCTGCTCATGGAGGTCACTACAAGTGTTAAATTTTCACACAGAAAGCACTTTTTTGTACAAGAGCTGGTGAAGACAGTTTTTGCAGTGCTGAGAAACTCACTAAACGCAGCTGTGCTGTGCTGTGTGTAAACACTGAAAGATTCAGTCATTCTCCACAATCATTTATGAGTTTAACTGCACCCAAGTGCTTTGGGTGTAGAAAATCTGTAATAATATTAATAATAATCTGTTAATAATACTCTGGTTTCTCTTCAGATCGTATAAATCTTTCGCCTTTTATGAAAAGCTGTAATAATAAGATTCTCACCGAGCCTCAGTCATTCAGGGAACTCATCCCCCCCCCCCATCCCCAAATAATATTGAAAGAGATACACACAGCTACAGCCATGGAATCCTGTTTTTGTAGTTTGAGAACAATCTGGTTTAAGAATTAAACTGCAAGACTCCTATAGACTTTGACACACACTAAATCGCAGGGGGGAATCTAGCTCTATGTATTGTTCTTCAGTATTTATCATCAATTACCAAGCAGACATTGCATGTATATTTAAGATATATTCTAGCACAAATAGCTGGTTTTCTTTACATTTAAGGTAAAGATTTGTTTTATTTAAATTTTCAAACAGTATTTGAGTTATTGTGCTCAGTTTTGGAAAAAAGGCACGCACATATTTTCTATGAGAGCTGTTTTTTTCTAAATTTGTTTTCATTTTATCAAGCATGTAAGCTATATAAAACATTTTGTAATTAAATGAAATGGGGAAATGTTCAAAATAATTACAGACCCATGCTATAATTCAATTCAAAACTGACGTTGACACAAGAAGGTATTATTCACAGTAAATATTCCTATCTCGTCTCCTCTTTACCTGGCTAAAAATACCCAATTCCCTCAACTGTTCCTCATAAGGCTTGGTTTCCTTTATCATATTGGTAGCCCTCTGCACACATTTCAGCTTGTTAATATCCCATTGACACTTAGGCAATCAATATTCTTTATTCTCATTTCATTTTTTTAAAGAAACTGAACAGGAAATATGAATACAAAACTTAAATGGAGTAGGTTCCATATAATGTTTCTTTACTTTATATTGGTTATTTATTTATTATAAATAAATAAATAAATAGAGTTAGCAAGCTCAGCTCCAGTGTATAATGCTTATAAGAAAAAGTACCACCAAGGGCAGGAATGTGCCTCCATAGTTAACCTACTGAGCTATTGGAGGAAATAAGGCTTCTTTCAGAAAAGTTTTATCCTCATTAAAACAACGAAAGAATACAAGCAGGCAAGAAGGAATTCAAAAAGCAGAGCATATTGCTTAAAACTTAAGACTAGCAATAATAAGAAATACACTGGAGCAGGAAACCTGCTAGGGAGGCAATTTGACCTATTGATGGCAAGGGAATCAAAGGTGTACTACAGGAGAAAAAGGAGATCCCAGAGAAGCTGAATGAATGTTGTGCATCTGTCTTCATTGTGAAAGGTAATGGCCAGATCCATATGCATGAACCTTGTCAGGAAGGAGTTTGAGGCAAATAGTGATGAGAAGAGATAAAATTCCAGCCCTTACTCAGAAATTAAAGATGAAAAAAATAACAGGTCCACATGTCATCCACTCAAGTTCTTAATTTGCTTGTTTTATACCAAAATATTTAATTTCTCCCTAAGATCAGCCTCTATATCTAAACACTGGAAAGTTAACTCCAATTTTAAAGAAAGGATCCAAGTAAAATCAAGGAAATTACAGCCCGGTCAGCTTACTATCTGTTCCAGGAAAACTGGTGGAAAGCATTAAAATCCCAACCTCACTCTTATGGCATCCAAACTGGAGTCGTAGTGGATAACTTCTTGAAGATGTTGGCCCAGGGTGCGACAGCTGTGAAAAAGGCAAATTCCATTTTAGGGAGCCTTTGGGAAATGATTAAAACAGCACTGCCAATGTCATAATGCTCTTATTAAAAACTGTGGTTTGACCACAGTTTGAATAGTGTGTTCTGTCCTAGTCTCACTGTATCTCAAAAAGGATATTGTAGAATTGGAAAAGGTTCAGCAAAGGACAAGCAAAATAAGAATGGGGTTGGAACAACTCCCCCATGAGGAAAGGTTACAACATATGTGGCTTCTTAGTTTAAAGCAAAGATGAACGCGGGACAATGATGACATAATAGAGGTGTCTAAATTAAGCATGGAGAAAGTTTTTCTCCCTCTCCAACACTAAAACCCAGGGCTATTCAGTGAAACTGAATGTTGAAAGAATCAGGACAGATAAAAGGAAGTATTTCTAACACAGTGCATAGTGAAAATGATGAAATTTGCTACTGTAAGATGAAGTAATGGCCACCAACTTAAATGGCATTAAGGGGGTTTAGACTACTTCATAGAGAATAAGGCTATTGGTGGCTACTAGCAATGGTGATAGTATTGGAATTGGTATGCCTCTGAATAGTTGAGGAGCACAAGTGGGGAGAATGCTGTTGCACTAATGTCCAGCCTGCGTGCTTCCCATAGGCACCTGGTTAACCACGGTGAGAACAGGATGGGACTAAATGGGTCTTACGCTCTTAGAGAACAAAAATTTAGTATGGTCAGCTTACTTTCTGATCATTGGTTCTAGGAACAGCATGGGCTACAAGACTGCACTGTAGTATTGTTATTTGGCCATCCCCTGTGGAAGCAGCTAACATATCCCCTTGTGACAAAAGCAGAATAGCCTCTGCTTTACAACCGCTGGCACACATGTGAAGTCAGTTCCTTTCTTTTGAGCCATTAAATATACTACTACTACTAATAATAATAATAATAAATTTTATTTATATCCCGCCCTCCCCAGCCGAAGCCGGGCTCAGGGCGGCTAACAACAATAAAATAGTGCAACTTTCTAAAAACATTATAAAATTAATTAAAATCAAATTGATGGCAATCATAGGCTAAAGTTCTGTAAAGACTGCCAAAGGAGGGAGTCAGGCTGCACCCTGACCAAAGGCCTGGTGGAACAGCTCTGTCTTGCAGGCCCTGCGGAAAGATGTCAAGTCCTGCAGGGCCCTAGTCTCTTGTGACAGAGCGTTCCACCAGATTGGAGCCGCAGCCGAAAAAGCCCTGGCTCTAGTTGAGGCCAGCCTAACCTCTCTGTGGCCTGGGACCTTCAGGATGTTTTTATTTGAAGACCGTAAGTTCCTCTGTGGGACATACCAGGAGAGGCGGTCCTGTAGGTACGAGGGTCCTAGGCCATATAGGGCTTTAAAGGTTAAAACCTTTAAAGGTTAAAATACTAAACACTTGTTTTCAAAAATTTATTTTAATATGTAAGGTACTAATCATTATAATATGGCAAAGGTGACTAGATAAATCCAACCTGAGAAGAACAAGGAACTTCAGCAAAGACTATCATTTCTGTGTGCTGTTGAAAACCCAGCATGCCCATGCCAGCAATGCTCTTGAGATCCTGCAAAACAAAAACAAAAACAAGAAACAATGTGAAAAATAGGATCATAGGATGGTGGATAAGCAGATCATTCTTGCCTGCTGTGTCATATTCCTCAAAATAAAAATACCGGTATATCATTAGCAAGATCTTATGGAATGCAGCAGTCATTGAGCAATTACTTTTACCTTCTCCCAGTTATTTATCTTCTGTTCCTGCAGTGGGCACAGTTCCTTTGGACTCTATGCAGAGCAATCCCTCTGTCTCCCATATCACTTCAAGTATTACTAGCTTGGAAATACACTAACCTTGTAGAGTGCACTTGGGAACAGAGTTCAGATGTTGGTGGCATGTACGTAAAATGAAAAGGGGCTCCTCTCACACACTCCTGCAGGAAGGAAGAGAAGCAGATTTGTGAATTTGAAGTCAGGTTTGCTACCTTGCTCTGTCTTTTGAGATTTACAGGCTACTTCTTTCCCAAACCACTCTCTGCAGGGAGGATGGGAAGAAGGGAAGAGACAGGGATTTCAAGCCATGAGGCCACAAAACTGGTGAGGAAAAGTCATTCATGTTGCACAAGTGAATATAAAACTCTACACTCTGCCTATTGGTAGAATCAAACATAAATACAATATTTGGAGTGGGGGCAAAGAAGAGACCAGGCTTTCTCAAACAGTTGTCAGGGAGCCCCTAATCACACTATGAGAATCCTGTCTATAAACCAGTGTTTCAAAGGGTTTTTACCATCATTGTTCACCCAGATCAGATTTACCAGCTGTTGAACTCCAAGCTGTTCTTCTGGCCTAGTGATGACTTTTGAGGCTCCTGGCTCCCTTCCCTTTCCCAGGACTCCCTCTGTGCATCTAAATTGGGCTGATACCTGATGCTGTTGAACTTGCATCTCCTTTATCCGGCTCTTTTTGGACATGTTCATAGCTACCAATTCCATATTACTGGATTCTGGAAAGGCCGTGGTAGTATGCTGCCCTAGGGCTTTCAGACTGGTACATGTGGGGCCAGAGAAAGTCTCAGTAGGCTCCTCATCTAGAGTCATTTGTTTCCTTTTAGCTGCCACACATGTCCTGCTTATGTCCAGGAATTTCTCCCCAGATCTTCTCACCGAAGTCTGATCCCTCTGCAAATGGGCCATATGATCTTCCTCTTTATTTTCAGACAAGGACCCAAGAGAGATATTTCTCTGAATTGGGGAATGGACAGAAGAGCGAAGGCACATATTAGTGTGAGAATGTGAATTCCTCAGTGATGGGCCACGGGGAATGGTTTCATCAGTATTTGCAGTTTTGCTGACACTACGTGCAGTGATCAATGCAACGGAGCTGGATTTTTGACTGGCAGATTCCTTGGGAGATGTACTGCTATGAAAAGGAAGTAGTGATGGGGACACAGTCTCTTTTGGCGCATCCTGGCCAGAGCTACAGTGGGACATATGAACACGAGGTTCCAGCAAATCTGGGGTGCAGCTGTTGGAGCGTGGAGTCTCTTCTTCCCCGGCAGTATTAGCCATGAGCACCTGCTGTGCGCAGGGGAGGCTGTGTGATATACCAGATGTGTCTGCCAAAGCAAAAATGGAAACAACTACTTTGAAGTCATATAAGAAAACAAGGAGGCTACTGTGAACCTGCTACAAATGATCTCAAAAAGAATGGCTGTGAAAGTCAAGTCAACATAAAATATACACAGCTACTTGCAAATATAACCAAGAATTACACGATATTCTGAAGGCTATTTGCATGTGGGTAATTCTGCCATTTCAAGGGGACAGGAACAGGGACGAGAACCTGATTTGTAAGAGATTTTGACTGGCTAGATGACAATGTAGGCTCCAAATAGGCCATGACAGGAGGACAACTATAATATAAATAATTTGAGCTTAGTGCCACAGTAGAGCATGTCATCTTAGTGGGTAAAATTTAATTTTTGCAAATTTCTTCATTTGGGGGGAATCTTAAAAATATGCTTTTGGATGTGAGAAATTCAAATCTGCTATTTTTGTGATTAGACATTTAGCTTACCAAGTCTACATTTGATTAAGAAGCAAATAAACTCTTGGAAAACATAAAAAAGATGTTTAACCTTCTGAAAGTGTCAGGTAATATAAAATATGTATTAAATATATTGTATAACTGCAAATACTTGGCTATCATTTCTAACGATTTCTATGCACTTTTCCACACATTTTAATTACCAAGCAAAACAAAAATATTTATTTAACCAAAGTATTTTTTTGAATTCCCAAATCATGTTAACAACTTTTTAGCACCCCTCATTTTTGGAATTTGAAAGTTGAAAAATTCAACATGCCCTAGCCCACAGGTAGGTTTTACACATCTGGTCAGCAACCAATTTTCCATTTTCCCCTGTAACACTTTATCCACTGACTTGTCTAATTCAAAGTACGAGCCAAATGGGGTGTGATGAAAGAGATCAGTGAGTGATATCTCTCTTTTGTGTGTGTGTTTCCTTTAAAGCAGCACAAAGAGTTCACATTTTGATTCAAGTAATAACAGGCGAGGGGGGGGTGGACTCTTTCCTGCCTATCCCATTATCTCAATCTAGCTTCCAACTCCCTTGTTGCTGTTTGTCTCACTGGAGAAAAAAACACTCAAATGAGGCTTACAGCAGCTTCAAAGAAGAATGTGGTGGTTTCCTTTTCCAGCTCAATCAAAACTTAAGCCTGACACAGGCACTTTAATAACAAAATTTAGATTGGATCATAACCTCCTTCATTATTTTAGATTTGGGCCCAAGACACAGACAAATTTAACTCTCTCACCCTCAATATGAACAGAGTCAGAGGCTTTGGCAATGCCCACTTCCTTATAATACTGCCCTGTTGCTCATATCCCTGCAAGAGCAATGGCATAAGCGAATGGCATGAACAGCAGAGGTGCATAGTAAAGGAAAGCTTCTGCAAATTGCTATTCACACTGTAGGAGAAGGGTAAAAAGCCCTTTGTGTCTCATCTTACAAAGCAGAAAGATGGTGAGGTGAACTATGGTGTTGGCAGGGCTTTTTTTCAGAGGGAACTCACAGGAACTCAGTTCCAGCACCTCTCAGGTGGGCACCATTGCTACGCTAAGAGAACAAGGGATGTGTTCATGGTAGAGTTGCCATATTTTGAAGAGGAAAAAAGAGGACATATCTGCTGACTTCTAGGTCACTATTGTCTACACTTACTGGCAGCAGCCCTCTAGGGTTTCTAGAAAAATAGCACTGGGAAGGAGAAAGTGTTGAAGCATGGAAGAGACCGGCCCAATTTAGCCACTGTTTCCAACCAGAATGTAAAAAACAAGCAAAACCAACCACCAGTTAACACCTATGATATTTAAAGACAGCAAGTGTGGCTGCAACAAAATCAGATTATTCCGGCTGCCAGTTTCTAGTAGAAACTCAAGATGGACATACTTGCACTACTAAGGATGCCTGGTAATGTTTTTGCTTCACTGTGAATTAAGTATGCATGTCATTTCCCAAGTATCTCTTCAAAAAAAATTGAGAATATAATTTTCAGACATCATAATCCACCCAAAGTTAAGAATATCTAGGTTCCATTGATTTCTAAAATAAATGACTTACATCACTTAACTTTAGCTGGATAGTGCCCAAACCTCATTATTTTGAAAGCAAGAAAGGAGCAAATTTAATTTTTGAAACCTTGAGAACACTGAATCACAGAAACATTTAGCAGCCTAAACTACAATTTTTTTTAATAAATCAAAATATCAATTAAAAACATCAACACTTAACTTCTTGTGTCATTTGTATTTGATTTCTTCAATAAAACAGTCTGACTTTCTTTCATGCTGAAAATTCCAATTATACTTCATCTTTACTATCAAAGCCAAAAGAAATATCCACTGATGCAAATACCTGGTACAAAGAGAAATAGAACAACCTTCTTCACAGGCAGTAGGACAACAACATACTCACCACTGGAGGTGGACAGAGTCATTCCTGGAATTTCATCCCAAGGGTTTTCTGAGGAACCATCTGGGCTTTCAGATTCAGCTGCCAAAAAAAAAAAAAGAGTGCAATCAACTGTTTCCCTGCAAATAGGCCTCTTAACGGTGCAGGCGACCCTGAGGCCAGGTTAAAGTAATGGGAAAGAGCTCTGGACATTCAAACATTCTAGAAATTCTCTCTTCCAAGAAGGCAGCCGGTGTAACCAAAGTAGGACACAACTACCCTCTCCCCTCCCAAGCTGTGTTAAGGTGGAGCATGGTCTGCCCTCAAAGTAAGTTCAAGATCATTCAAAATATCATCTGCAGAGCAGGTTTTCAGAAATTAGTTTAGTGTAAAAATAAGAGCAGAGGTTCTGAAGTTACATCTACTAATGCTTATGGAATAGCTTTGAACCACATGCACAGCATTGTAGCTTGGGGAGGTGGCATTTGATATCTTATCTCCACATCCTTTCAAGACTCCCTGGCCGCATATGAGACTACTTACAGCCATCCACGGTCACAAATGTTTTTTCCCTGTCAAATAACACCTATTAAAAAATTTCATGCTATACTGGAGAACTGCACATCTGTAGTTATCAATGTGCTCCTTAGTCCTTATAAGGTTTCATCCCAAAATCTAATAGCATAGCAAGCCACCAGATGTATCTGAGCCTACAGTAAATGGATATGAAGCATGAATATTGTCAGGTTTTGAAGAGATTACAGAGCACATGGCTCTCAACCACCACTATCCAGACCTCATTAGATAGATTAAGAAGCATAAGCAAGTGAACTTCACATTTGTCAGCTTTCCTTGTAACTGAGTCAAGGGCACTTGCTGCAGCATTTCAAGGTCTCAGCAGATTTATTAGTTTGGTGAATAATAATAATAATAATAATAATAATAATATACCACCCTTCATCCAAGGATCACAGGATGGTTTACAGTATAAAAACACAAAAAACACCATAGTAACAAACAATAACTCCCTACACCCATTGCCCTGCCAACCACTGGCATGTGGCACCCAGAAGACTGCCCACTAGGGAATGTGATACTCAGGCAGAAAGAGGTTTCTACTCTTGGCTTACAAAGTTGGGCACCAAATGAAATTCAACTTCCTATGACTATTATTGAGATGCTGCTCAGTAGGAGCTTTGGATACAGACAAGCAACCATTATCTGTAAAACTACTGATTTCATAATACAGTGGTACCTCAGGTTACATACACTTCAGGTTACATACGCTTCAGGTTACAGACTCCGTTAATCCAGAAATAGTGCTTCAGGTTAAGAACTTTGCTTCAGGATGAGAACAGAAATCACGCTCCGGCGGCACAGCAGCAGCGGAAGGCCCCATTAGCTAAAGTGGTGCTTCAGGTTAAGAACAGTTTCAGGTTAAGTACTGACCTCTGGAATGAATTAAGTACTTAACCTGAGGTACCACTGTAGTCTTCTAGACTTTGAGAGCTCAGTTGTGGACCAAGGTGTCTTTTAGATAATGTGATATCCCCTTAAGTAGAAAGCTGCACTTGTGTCAACAGAAAAGCCATACATCACTTTTGTGGCCTTGCAGGCAGAGAGACAACTACTGCTACTCACCACTGAAAAAAGATACAGTACTTTGCTCATCATCTTGAGTACTCTCAAGAATAGCTTGAGAGGGCTCTGTAAGATAAAGGACAATCTGATTTTTAGCACGGACTCCCCCAAAGAGACACGTATTAGAACCAGCCATTAAAAAATTAAGACCATCAGTAAAAAATTGGAATGAAAATCACCATAAATATCACAACAACCAAACCAAGAGGCAGAAGCAGCAAGCAAAAGCACTTTTCCATCCCCATTACACTTTACCCCTCCCCAAAGGGCTGGACAAAGAGGTGTCTTCACCTACCAAGGAAACAAGACTATGAAAGACTAGGCAGCATTTCTCTGATCTCCGATCTTAACACTTTGACTAGTCTTTAAAATGAAGCATGGGGGGAAAAGGCACCAGACACCAAAAGCTCTTACTTGCTCTTTAAAAGGCAGCAGGCAGAGGCTTATATGTGATCTTAGTACTGTGAAACTTGAACTTTGAATCACCTGACATCATAAGATGCCAGGGGATTGGTAGCCTGTCCACCTGGCCTGTGGAGGGTGGGCGAGATTCAGTTCCTCTTATCTGACAAATGCACCACCTCAGCTCACAGCAGCCCTCACCCTTAATTCATAAGATCTATGAGATTCTGCCCAAAAAAACAGCAGTGGTGGACAATAAAAACAGCCAGACCTTGCACTCTCCCTTCTACTGTAGCTTGGGTATTAAAATGTAGCTCCTGGTTGTGGTCACAGAATTCTCTGTCCACAAAACCTCAACCTTGGTCTCTCAAACATACTTAGGCTTTGTTAGTCCTTATGGATTACCATTAAAATGATGGCATTTAGTTATGAAGTTCTAGGGACACTTGATATTCTGAAATAAACAGAACTGCTTCGTAATAAAGTAATGTGGCAAATTCATAGGCTAGAGCAAGAATGGGGAGCACTCTGAATACTCAGTTACAGTTCTCACAACCCCTAGCTATTGACCATGCTGCCTGGGGCTGATGGGCCCAACAGCATAAGGAAGGCCCCATCCTTAACTAAGGTAATCTTTCACCCAGCACTCTGGCACTCACTTGGTAGGTAGGACTTGTGAAGTAATGCTTCATTTTCTGCACTGATTGTCAACAGCTTGGCTGGGATGGCAAAGACATTCTTGTGAACCTGAAATCAGAATTGTTACTCCACTTCTGCTTCCCTGCATAGCACAACAGATCCACGCAGACCCAGCCAATGCTTAACAGGCCAATAAATCTTACCAATTACATAATTGTCCAATAAAATAGAAAATAAGGGACCCTGGTTAGCAAATCTCAGCCATTTACAGCCAGTATGGAAATTCTACCAGATCTACTGATTTGAGAAATAAAAAAACCTGACATCTGCTTTACTTTCAGGGATGAAGGTTTTATCAGTTTTGATCTGTATTTTTTATTCTTTATTCTTCCATCATCTATCTACCCTTTCAACCATCACGCCCACACACCCCATCCCTGTGATTTTCAGTTGAGATGTCACAGGCAGAACAGAGAACAGACCTTATCTTGCTTGCGTTCCACCTGCCATTTGGTGTCAGGATATACAGCCAACTGCTCAGAATCCAACAGCTTGCTGGGGTTCAATAAACTGAGACAATCCTTGGCATTTTCTTTTAAAGTACTGAGTTGATCCTGCTTTATCTCCTGCAGTACTTCAGAAACGGATGATGGCTCTTTACAGGAAAAGGAAATGTGCACAGTAAAATAGGGTGTTAGCTTTGGAACAAGAGTCCCGTAACATTTCGTATTAGAGCTAAATGAAAATGAAACAGATGCCTACAACACTAGGCCAATTTTAAAAGTTAGTCAGAAATATGCTTGCATCAGTCTTTTTGTAATTTGATCCAAGGTAAACATATTCTGTCAATAACAAAGTGAAAGTTTCTGCTGTCAGCAAAACACATAAATCAGGATGTAATCTTGCTATCTAAAAGCAGATTACAAAATGTTTGTCCTCCACTGTAAGTGGCCCAGATGCACCGTTGTCCACTGACAAGGGATTTTGTTTAGTGGAATCCACCTCTTTTGTTGAATGTATACTAATCTGGCTAAAACAGTTTTACCCATTCTTAGAACTGTAATGTTTTTATTTGTTTTACAATTGTGTATTATACTGGTGTAACCTGCCCTGGGATCTGGTAAAGGGCAAGAAAGAAATTTTAGGAATAAATAAATAAAAGTGACACAGAGCTATGCAATGCAAACACCCATCAATACTCTGTTAAGGCAATAAGGGACAGAAAAACCACTTACAGTAAGCCTGAAACTTACACTCACTTTACTTATGCAATCATGCGGGTGACCAAAAAATAAGCAAATAAATCCGAAAACCACAGGAAAAATAGGGTTAAATCAAAATGTGGTAGAGAAACAACAGTTGCCAGTCCCATCTGCCATTGCTGTCACCTGGGAGAGTGTTTGGGCACCTTCAGAGAATAGGAGTGAGAAAGGGTCTAGCAATTGCATGGAGAGCAAGGGAAAAGTGACCTGAAAGTGAGCAAAAGTCATCTGGAATGTGTGGGGAAGGTTGACTGAGCAAGTGGGACTGAGAGTGATGGGAGTTGATCTGAAAAGTGGTCCAGAAGCAAGGGGAAGAGGTTTTTTAAACTTGGTTTTTTTATGGCTTCTTACAGGTCTTCCTGGCTTTATGTGTTTTGTCATTTATGTGCAGTTCCACATAGGTTGCGGGCTTGCAGTACTGCATGACGCAAGTATGATATGGAGACTTAATTAATCTTATACCAACCAGCCCCTTCTATTATGTTACACTAGGATTTCCCTTTAGAAACGTCCAATGTTCACTATACAATACCTGAGCTGGACCAGGGCTGGAGAGCAAGGCTTTTCCTGAAAGACACAAACAAAATAGAACCTAGAGTTAAGAATGGCAATGGGTTTGCAAAACCTTCAAACAACCTCTTTTTATGTCTGAATCAAATTTTGCTGTTAATTGATTTTATCTGACCCATTTTGATCCACTCTAAGGATGACATTTTAGCACATCCCTATCCCAAAATACTTGTTATGACATCTTAGAAATGGCTAGTATAGTAAATCCCTCCTTCTTTCTGAACAGCTCATTCTTTCTCTACTTCTGGATTGATTACAAGAAAGTAAATATCTCAGTTAAAGGACTATTAGCTTCTACTGTAAAATTTGGCATTTGAAACAAGAGAAAGAAAAACTGATGTGTGGACTATGGACGATTCCTATATAGTAGAGTCTATATCATCATCTAGTGAAAAGTTATTGTCTGTACATACAGAACTATCAATCAATTCCAGTAATATATCTTGCTGTTCATTGCACTATCCTTCCTCCAAGGAGTTCAGAGTGGTGTCCATGAAGGTTATTTCATGTTATCTTCACAATAGCCCTTTCTGTACTGAGAACCTGAAGTTTTGAGCTCTGACTGTTCTAAAACAAAAACCTTACTAATATGTGCAAAACAGAACCTGAAACGTGTTTTGGTAAGCCACGTAGAATATTTCCACAGCTATCTTAAGCTAACTCACATGTTAAGCATGAAGAAACAACTGTTGGACCATGTACTTACTGCCACAGTTCCTTTATCTTCTCCAGTACTGAGGGCTCCCGGTTGCTATAAAAAGATGACATCTTAGCATTCCCAGCTTTTCACCATAGTCCAAAGTTACCACTTAAGCTTCTCAGAGCAGAAGAACAAATGGATTAAAGAATGGATTTCGAAACCTGACCGATCATACGAAAAATTACAGAATACTCTTAGTTTCTGAATATGGTAGATCCCAAGCCCATCAAAAGTTACCAAAGCCACTTGGAGAATTATTATTATTTTCATTTTTAAAAACAACCAATTTGCAGCTTCAATTTCCAGTAACAAAAACATCACTAAGTAGCAATTCTCTCAAAAATGACTGGCTGCCTCCAGGGGACACTGCCTGTCATCTTTCCAAATCCCCTTCTTTGACAATTTGAGAAAGCTACAGCACTGAACTAAAAGAGGTAAGGGCCTAACTACACAGGACGCTAATGAAAACATTTCCCCCAAATATAAATTGGTATGCAGCAGAGGCTATTTTCATTTAAATTGTGGCTGGGAGTAGAAGATTTGAACCTTCCCACACCATACACCTCACCATACCTGGAGTTTCTGAGATAAAACCATACATGCACCTCTGGGTTGGCACTTAAATTTTTAAAAGCCACAATATGATTGCTAACCACCTCATTCACATCACAGGTAGTAAGGCTCTAACAAAATAAGACTGTTGGGAAGGACACATACCCATTCATTCTGCCCAGTTTAATTTACCAAGCTTAAGTAAAATGTGATGCAAATTCAAGCAGACTCATATAAAGACTCATCTAAGTGTTTTCTAGCGAACCTTCGTCCATGCAAATTCACACATCAAGCCCATAACAAAGCTCAGAGAAAGTCTCACCAGTCTTGCTGCCTCCGTTCCCTCCGCTTCATGGGCATCACTCGGAAACAATCAAGTACCAGGTAAAATCGGCAATCCTCCTGAAAGTGAAGGAAAGGCAGAATTAGGTATGTTGTGCCTGGATGAGTATTCAGTCCAACATAAGGCAACACATGTTCCCAAATTTGATTTTATTTAATACTTGAATGCAGAGGTGCCAAGACTGAGGGGGCCCAGTGTGCATCATGTGTGACGTTGCACCATCTAGAGGAGGTCGAGCGCTTTGGCCGCTGAAGCTGCGACACATGATGCACAATGCATGTGATGTGCATGCATGACACACGTTGGGGCCCCTCAACATCAAGGGGAACCAGCCCCTTTCCAGCAAAGACTGAGGGGGCCGAAGACACATAAACCCCTAGAGTTAGCACACCTGTTTGAATGATATGCAGGAAGTGGTGGGAGGTGGAGAGAACAGATAGCAGGGCCTTTAACAAAATCCAGAAGCCCCCTTCTTGGCTTTCCCTAAATTTAATCATATTATGCTCCCACAGAATAATAGAGAATAAGAGATGAGAGGGGGAAAAGACAGCCTTCAGTCCATTAATATTACTAAGTGTAAGATTTGTAGGGAAGGGGGGGGGGATTACAAAATGCAAACGTCTCCTTGCTCTCTCCAGCCAACATAGGCTTGCTTCGGGACAATGTAACTGTCCATGTCAGCTGCTCAAGACCAACCTGTGTCCCATATAAGCTGTGCCAACAAAATACCACTTGGGACAATAAAGGATCCTTCACATGTTAGCTTTGCCCCTCAGGTTCATGGGATAAATGTGGTCTTTTCACAAGAAACTTAGGCAAGAAAAAATTATCTACCCACAAAATGGTAATGATAAGTAAATAAATAATGAGTTCCCTGTTATTAAGATAAAGACTTGCCTTTCCTTTAACAAGTATCATTTAAGTTTTCAATAACCTCATGAGGTGGGTTAGGCTGAAATATAGTGACATGTTCAACACCATCTTCAGGTCCAGCATTTAAAACTTTGAAAATAAATTGCAGTCACAGAAAAAAGAAAAAAAAAAGACCATTTTCAGGGCCAGAGGGAGATTGGAAACTTATGCTCCACCACAACCGCCCCCATTTTCAGGACATAACTACTCACAAACTCACCTTAAGAGAGTGTGCTTTCCCAAGACTACAATGCTGTATCAATTTTAGAAAAGGAGGTGGGAGAAGTCACCTCACAATGATACTTCTTCTGCCTTAAAGATGGCAGACACTCAGAATGCTGACAAACTCAAATCAGACAAAGGTTTGTGCCAGACAGCCTTCTGTGTCAGGAGAAAAGTCAACCGACTCAAGAGTCCCACCCTGACTATTATCCTAACTTCTGAGGAGCAGATGAACCCTAATACCACAGCTAAAATACAAGCCAACCTGTGGAGGCTGGCTGAGGCCTTCACATGTTTTCCCGCCAATTTATGTGAGGCAATGCAGCTGCACCTGATTCTAAGTACCGTATTTACTGGAATGTAATGTGCACATTTTTTTGCAAAATTAGGGTGCACATTTGATTTGATGGCACGTTTTCAATCGCCAGCAAATACTTTTTTGGTTTCAAGGTTTTGAAAATTGAGGTGCGCATTAGATTCAATAGTGTATTAGATTCGCGTAAATACGGCTACTTCTTTCTAAAGCACCTGCTTTCTAGGCTCATAATAGAACCTGAGGTGATGTCAACGACATTTTTTTACACCATAGGTCTGGTCAGAGGAAACAAAGGCAATTTTGGTAAAGAAAACTGAGGCTGCAATCCAATTACTGTACATAGATTTTAACTGACTAATGGTAGGTGTTTCATTTTATTTATTATTTTATTACACAACATACAAATGCACTATAAAAACACAAAATACAAAATAAAAATAACCAAACCCTGCCCCCCACAAACCAATATCCCTCATCCCCCCCCAGCTCCCACAAACACATTTAAAAGAGAGTATAAGATGTTAATCAGCCCAAGGTCTGGTTGAAGAGGAGCGTTTTCACCTGCTGTCTAAAGGGGTGTAATGAAGGTGCCAGCCGAAACCTCCCTAGGCAGAGCATCCCACAAATAGGGAGCCACTGCAGAAAAGGCCCCGTTCTTGTGTTACCACCCTCCAGACCTCTGGTTGGGGAGGCACACAAAGAAAGATGAGGATCACAGAATCCAGGTTGGTTTATATGGGGAGAGGCAGTCCTTGAGGTACTGTGGCCCTGAGCAGTTTAAGGCTTTATAGGTCAAAACCACCACTTTGAATTGGGAAGGAAACTAATTGGCAGCCAGTTCAGCTGGGCCAGAATCAGTGTAATATGCTCAAACCGTCTTGCTCCAGTGAGCAAGCTGGCTGCCAAATTCTGCCAATTTTACTGATCGCCAGTAAAGAAAATAAAGTGAATTAATTCCAACAAAGATGGCAAAAGATGCTAGAAACGAACATCACTGAAGAAATATGGGGAAATGCCATATTTTTCCATGTATAAGAGGCCCCCATGTATAAGACGCCCCCTATTATTTTAATCCAAAATTAAGAAATTAAGTTGTTTAGCTTTTAGGTGGGGTGGGGGAGGTCACTTCCGCCAATTGTTCACCCACCTGCCACCACTGCCGATCACTTGCCACAGCCACTGCCAATAGCACGCCTCAGCACAGTCGTCAATTGTCTGCCCGCCCGCCACCACCAACAGCCCACCCGCCCACTTGCTGCAGCCGCCAATCGCCTGCCCAACTGCCACAGCCAATCACCATCAAGTCTTGCCACAGCCACCAATCACCCGCTGAATCGCCACTGCCAATCTCCTGCTTGCTGCTGCCATTAATCGCACATCCCGCCTCTGCATTCACTATCCATGTATAAGACGACACCCAATTTTTGCCTTTTTTTAAAGCAAACAAGCATAGCCTTATACACAGAAAAATACGGTAAATTCTCTAATAATTTGGTATCCTGCAGGCCCAGCTTCCTATTACCTCAGTGGCATAATCCCATGGTAGGCAGCACACTTTCCTAAAACCAACAGTCCTTTAGAGACATCTGGATGAATGCATGTGAGCTAAAAGTGTGGTGTGAGAATACACACAAGCCGTAAGGCTTCAGTGTCTCTGTGCTCACTGGTTGCACTCCTGACCTTTGTGCACTGAGTGCAAAGATTCTAGTCACGTTCAGTTTTAAATGGTTAGACTCCTTCCCACAGTAAGAAACTCAGTATAATCGTGATCGCGACTGCCCAGGTTCAGCTGAGCATGGTTAGGACCAACCTGCAGATAACTGGGAGAGGCAATGCAGTTTTTTACGGATTGGTTTTTTTATGTTTTTAGATATGTTGTAAGCTGCGCAGAGTGGTTGGGGAAACCCAGCCAGCGTGGGGTATAAACAATAATAACTTAAATAATAAATAATAAATATTCATGTGCCTTACCACTTTAGCTTCTTCTTTAAAACAAACCCTAAAATTCTGCAGGACGATGAATTGGCCAACAATACTGGAAAATCCAGACTGGGGTAGAGCACTAAAAAAGAAAGAAAGAAAGAAAGAAAGAAAGAAAGAAAGAAAGAAAGGAAGATGTATTGATAGCCATGCCCAATAGTTTGCCACATTGTCTAAAAGGCTGCAATTCCAAGCAAAATTTGGAAGAATCCATTCATTTCCTCAGAATACTGAAACTTTCAGCTTCAGCTTCAAAAACAAAGACTGTAGATAACAAGAAAGATATGTTTTGAGAATATATTTATTTTTGAATACTTGTACATCATCATTCAAAGGCTGCAGGTAGTTTACATCAAAACACAGTAAAATAATATAATCATGCAAGTAGTGTGCTTGTGTGCTCTGTGTGATCCAGATTATGTAGTCCTTACTTTCCTTTAGCTAGGAACACATATTGCTCATCACTCACCCATATGTCACTCCCTCCTCACACTACATTGCTCAGGGGGCGGGGTGGGGAGATCTTTCAAGTTGTACAAAAGCCCATGTGGAAAGTGCAGAATGAAGTTTGCCAACAGTGTGCAAATGCAAATGTGCACATATTGGTTTGCAAAAATTATTCTAAGAACAGAACTTACACTGTCTCAGAGTGAATAGAGTAATTATGTATGCAGGACCTAAAATATTATGGAATTTACTCTTCCATGCTACATGCTCTGCAAATAGAAATTAACAACTGGTTGTCTACCATAGGCTCTCTTGTGTGTCTTAAAAAGTGAAGAATGCATGAAAGGTCTAAAGTTAATTTTTAAAACGGCATTCTTGCGTTATGAGACTTCTGGTAGATTTTATAACACAGAATTTTAGATTGCTTGGCACAGAATGGTATGCAGATTGCTAATGTGCTAGCTTTTGTACATGCATGTACAAAATGTACATGTTTCATAAAATTTATATACCACATAATTCTAAGAAAAAGCCTAAAAGTGGTTTAAAACCCCAAAGCAGTAATAAAAATGAAAAACACAAGGAACCATAACAAGGTTCTCTAGCCAAAGCAAGGTGCTCTGTAGATAAAACCAGGAAAGTCACCACTACCTAAGCCTCTCAGAAATCTATTGCAGCAGGGCCCATGGCAGTGTTAATTTAAAAGCTAGCTAAACTAAGGATTAGCTACTGTTCAGGACTGACAGAGGATACAGCTTTATGCCTTAAGCCTCTGGTTTGTGGAAGCTATGATGGGACAAGGGGAAAGTGGAATGTGTGCTGATTCACACAGTAGCCTTTTAGAATCCTTCAACCTGGGGGGGTTGGGGGTGGAGAAAGAATCTTGCACAATTTAGTGAAAGAATCCAGTCACTTGGGCCACCAAAGAGATGTTGCTTTAACACTGGACGATGAAGTCACTGACCTCCATAAAACAACTGATGAGTGATTTGAACTGGCAATGTATCCACATCAGCACAACGAAGAGAAGTATGAGACCATTTTAATTAGTTTTTCTTAAGAATTATGCATTGTAGTGGGCCGCTTAGTATAAAATAATTATCTTCAAAATTCATATCATTAAAACACTGCAATCCGTCTCCCTTGCTTATTTTAATACTTTTTATTTTTTGTTTGAATATTATTTTAATTTTAGACTAGTGAGTTTGTTTGCTTTTAAAGGCTATGTGACAGGCCCTCAAAACATTTCCATTTTTCTTAATTGCTTGCCACAAGCTCAGCAAGATAGAAACAAGGGTGGAGAGCAGTGTGGAACCACCAATATTTATTGGTAATCTATAAGGTTCCCTATAGTAGGCTGTTTACCCAAACACCAATTTCACCCCGGCAAATTTGATGATTAGGACCTGGGAGACCTGGGTAAAAATCTCCTCTCACCCAGGAAGCTCACTGGACAACTTTGGGCCACTCACTGTCTCTCAGACTAAGGTACCTCACAGGGTTGTTCAGAGGATAACATGTAGTGTGAGGAGAACTATTTACACCACCTTAAGCCTATTGACAGAAAGCTGAGATATAAATGTAGTTCATACATAAAGTGTAAAAATTACCATTTTGTCATCTGAACAGCTTTGGCTGTAACATCCACTTGGATATAATGATGCCCATCTGCGACGCACAGAATAGCTGCTGGAAGCTGCTCATCATGATCTAGAGCCTTTGTTTCATTTAGAACCTAGCAATAAATTGGGAGATAAGGCAAGAAAAGAAGTCAGGTATTTCCCACACATATTAAAAATAGGGACCAAGCCACTCTAGAGTCTTTCATTCATTTTTGTGGGGAGCGGGGGCAGAATGAGGAAGATATGGAGACCCACAAAGTTTTGAAAGCCACAGTACGGCAATTTAGATCTGCATATGAGAAAAAAGCAATAGTTGTGGGAGCAGGGGACTTCCCATTTTTCAGAGGATGAATACTCCTGTTGCAACAGGAATCATCTTAAAAAGATCAGTCTCCTAACAAGAAGAAAAACTCTCTTCTAAGCTGGTATGTGCTGACTTCCAATTTTTACAAGTACTTGTATTAAAAGACAAAATGGTAGGAATGGGGGGGGGGGGACTTCAATCTGCTTCCCAACTAAACAGGGGCACCATTTTAGTGAATCAAAATATTGTAATTAATCTAACTGATCAACCAACTTAAACACTGCAGCTCCGGCTATAAGGCACATAGGCTGCAATCCTATTCTCATTTACCCGGGGGTAAGCTCCATTAAACACAGAGGGACTTGCTTCTGAGCAAGCATGCATGAGATTGCTCTAATATAAAGCAACTCTTATGCTCAAGCAAAAGGTCTCCTCTGGATTCAGAAGGCAGAACATAGCCACTTCCTCAGGAGCAGCAGGAGCAGCAATTATGTCCACATTAATGTGGTGTAAGAGTGTTGAACCAGGACATGGGACATGCAGGTTCAAATCCCTACTCTGCTATGAAGCTTTCTGCCAGTCTTTCTCTCTCTCTCGCTCACTCTGCATAATGAACCTCAGAGCAGAACCACTCAAAGTGGTGGTACATAGACTGGGGCAGGTCTGTGAGCCATCAGCTACTGATCCGTGGTAACTTCACCACAGCCCAGGTTGGGTTTGATACTTCAAGATAGCTTGAGAAGTACCGCCTCACAGGGTTGTTGTAAAGAGTAAAGTGAGGGTGGAGACATTGTTCTAAGCTCCTTGGAGGAAGGGGAGTATGGAATTTTATTTTATATTAAAAATTAAGAGTTCCCCATTCATCACTGCTTAAAAAGTCACATGAATATACCCTCAGGACATGCCCAAGTTGACCCTCTTCTCTGGCTTCAGAATCCTTGTACTCCAGGAGAAGATTCACGATCCAAGGTTCCAAGTAGCAGGGCCTGTTTGTCTGGCTATCTTCATTGTCTAAACTGGAAAAAAATAAGTAATTAAAATTACTAAGGCGTGGAAAAATGTGCAAAAGTGGCATGGCAAAAAATGTTGCTTGATGGTATCACACTAAATATCTTCCAGATTGCTATACCATTAAAACCCATTGTGCATTTATTCATCATTAAGAAAACAGAAAAACACAGAGAATGTTTGAGATAACATGAGCCATGTTACTTCAGAGAATGCTTCATATGCCCTTCCATATGTATGTAGGTACACAGCCAATCCATGTTCAGCCATCTTAATGGGACTACTAGGACCTTAACACTTTCATATTCAATGACCTCACCTTCTCATGTAACCATCAGTAGAGTAAACAATTTGCAAGTTGGTATACAGAAAGTTCATCCAAGAAGCTCTTCATTTTAACTGAAAAACCATTCTTATTTGATAAGAAACAGAAACATGTACAGTGGAACCTCTTGTTACGTACCGTCCTCCTTGCAAGCGCTGCAGGTTACAAGCTCCACTAACCCAAAAGTAGGTGCCCCTTGTTGTGAACTTTGCCCTGGGATGCGAGTGGAAGTCGCGCGGCGGCAGCAGGAGGCACCATTAGTGAAAGCGCGCCTCATGTTACGAGCAGTTTTGGGTTGCAAATGGACTGCCAGAACGGATTAAGTTTGTAACCTGAGGTACCACTGTATTCTAAGCCAGGTGCAGTGTGGTACAAAATTAGGTACAAATTTTGAGGAATAAATTATGAGCATCATATAATTTTTATTTTGAAAAACACCCTTGATTGCAAAATTTACTCCTGCCTGTTGCACATCACTCTATTTTCAGATACTTTTGCCAGAAATCAGGAGGGCTAGAAACTTGCAATATAAATATAAGTTTTGCAGAATTCTGTATTAGAGTCCAGATTTAGAGCAAAACTGGGGAGCAGGCAAGCAGTTCCTGAGAACAGAAGATCTTCCTTCCTGATACAGTTTCACCCATTAGTATCACTCCTTTCTCTTTTCTATTGAGATTCCCAGATTGCACTATGGGATTAGGAAGGGGTTTGCATTCACCCAATACCAACATAAAAAGCTTGCACAGACATGCCCACAAGGTCACTCACAGGGTACTCAAAGTGGTCTTTATCATGCTGGTGAATAGCATAAGGTTACCTGATTTTTTTCAATGAATCTGGGGACACTTCACTCTGAAATGAGTCAGAATGATAGGATTTTGTCAGGGGACTGATTGGTAAATCTGGGGACTGTCCCCGGGAAACGGGGATGTCTGGTAACCTTAGAAAAGCAGCCTAATGCAGATATGAAAGGAATATACAGGGCTGGTCGTTGCTGGTCCAAGAAGAACTTACAATTTTGGACACCCACTGCAGAGCTACTATAAATGTGAGTTGATGCAAAAACAGCAGACTCTCATTAAATCTAAAAGTAAAACCTGTATTGACAGAACACTTTCTCAGACATAAGACAAATTCAGACTAAACTGAGTGGGAGAATCATTCTACAACCTATTTTATTCTCTGGTAAGAGGAAAAATATAGAGATAGGTGAAGTAGTGCTATTTATTTATTTATTTATTTATTTAATTTATATACCATAGCTTTAGGTATGGGTTTTACACATGTATTTTATGCCTGGCAGATAGGACTGGTTATATTACTTAGAAGGAAGCCCCAGCCCATCGAGTTGAACATGAAACTTTCAGAGTAAAACCCTGCCCACACTTACATAGAAGCTAAGCCTCACTGCAATCGTTCGGGACTCGCAGCGCAATAAGCCTACGTAGTACGGAGGATGGATTGCATTTGCGCTGGAAGTGAATCCAAGTGGTCCAAAGCAAAAGATGCCGTGCGCGCCTCTGTACAGCAACGGGAAAATAATGTCCCGAGATGGAAGGGCTGCTTCGGAAAATCAATATCCTACGGCGAGTAAAAGTCCTTTTAAAAGGGAATTACGAAGCACTCAAGAGCTTCGCCACCCGCCAGCTTATTCGGCGGCCTCTGCCTGCCAGCTGCACCGACTACACCCGGGACCCGCAAACTTACCCCGTGGGCTTTGAGTCCCGCAGCGACCTCCGCTCCCGATTCATAGGGGCAGCTGCCGAAGACCCGTGTCAAAGCGACCTGCCCCTTTCTCTGGACAGGAGCGAGGCCTCATTCCCGCTCCGCTAGCTGGACTCCTCCTCCCAGCGACTTCCCAACGCGACCCGAGCTAGGTGGGATGGCCGGAGGGCGGGAGGGACAGGCACGGACGGCCCCTTCGCGTCTCGCCCTCCCCTCCCGAGCTTCCCTTGCAGCGCCTGCAAAGCAGGAAGAGGAAGCGACGTTGGCGCAGGCTTTCCGTTGTACAAAGTAAACAGCTCGGCCCGCGCAAGATGTCGGACGCCGAGGCGGGAGGATCCGCGCAAAGAGACATCCTTCCCCCCCAGTTTCCTGAGCCTTGCCAACTGGCCCAAACCGTGCTGGCTTGAAGCAAGCTCTGCAGTGCACTCAACTGCTCTGCGAGCATTGTCATCTGAAGGCAGGATAAAAATGTTTACAATGAATAATAAATAATAATACCTTACTATATTTTCCGCACTTCCCTTTTCATTTCCCCAGGCCTTTAAAATTATATTATTGCTTTATGCTGTTGTAGCTCTCTGGATTTTACTCTTCTGTCCTCAGTTTAAATTGTTTTGCACAGTCACTTTTCCTCTGTTGTATAGTGATTGATTTTATAATTGTATAGCACTTTGGGGTTTTTTGACATTTTGTTTGATTAAATTCTGAAGAATGTTGATTATACCGCAGCCTGTAAAGTGTATGTATGTAATATACATTTCCCTAGTTTTAATCATTACAACGTCTTTGTAAGGTTGGCGGTATTATTTCCCTAACTACAACTGTAAGTGGGGACTGAGGCTCAGAGTGGGGCTACTGAATTCTGGCTAATGCATTGGAGTGATGGTTTCATTCAAACTAGGAACTATTGTGGATGATTATAACAATTCCAAAATTAGTGGGTGTTTAATTACATGTAGGAGCATTAGTAGATGGAGAAGTATTCTTTATGCAATATCACCATCTGTTGGATCCTGCAGGAAACGCAGAGGCCCATTAACAGTGAAATCCTATTCCCATCTTTTCAGAAGTACCGTAAGTTGTATTAAGTAGGATTTTCTACCAGACAAATGACTCTAGTATTTTAGGCTGCAGGGCTATAATTAGGTCACATCCTATAGCAGTGCACAGAAAACCAGGTGGGGTGCAGAGGCTCCACACCTGTGCAGGCGTCCTCAGGTGTTAAATATGCACACAACTATCAATGCCCTGTTAGCCCTGCCAGAATGGGGGGTCAGGTACATACATACATAGCAACCAATGTCCTGCCCTATCAGCCATGCATATTCAGGAACAGTGCATGTGTAGCTATGGGTGGAGTGCGCTGTCAACATATGCCCTGCTCCTGGTGGCCTTGTTAGAAGGTAAAGGGACCCCTGACCATTAGATCCAGTCATGGCCGACGGGGGTTGTGGCGCTCATCTCGCTTTATTGGCCAAGGGAGCTGGCGTACGGCTTCCGGGTCATGTGGCCAGCATGACTAAGCCGCTTCTGGCGAACCAGAGCAGCGCACGGAAACACCGTTTACCTTCCCGCCGGAGCGATCCCTATTTATCTACTTGCACTTTGACGTGCTTTCGAACTGCTAGGTTGGCAGGAGCAGGGACCGAGCAATGGGAGCTCATCCCGTCGCAGGGATTCAAACCGCCGACCTTCTGATCGGCAAGTCCTAGGCTCTGTGGTTTAACCCACAGTGCCACCCGCGTCCCTGGTGGCCTTGTTAGGTGTGAGCTTAAGCACCAGGTGGCAGGGTGGCAGCCTGAGGGCCTCCACTCCCACGAATCCAATGACACAATCATGTTGGTTAAACCATAGAGGTCAAACAGATCTCAGAGGTCATTTAGTCCAACCAACTATTCTCAAGGCAGGATCTTCAGTCATGTCTTGATTTATAGCCATATAATACAGCCTCTGTTTAAATATCTCCAGTGAAGGATAGTTTCACTGTCAGCCAGTTCTTACCATTGGAGAGTTTCTGCAATGCAGGGATGGGGAACCTGTGGCCCTCAACTCCCACTAGCCCCAGACATCATGGCCAATGGACAGGAATGATGGGTGTTGTAATCCAGCAATACCTGATCAATTTGTTGTCATGCTATGCTGATTTTAATTCAAATGAATCCCAAAGCAGCTTACAAACAATAAATAACATAATAACAAACTCAGCATAAATAAGACAAAATACCATATTTTTCTGTGTATAAGACTAGGTTTCCCCCCTAAAAAATAATGTCAAAAAATTAGGGGGGCGTCTTATACACGGATATATCTCCCCCCATTTTCTTAAATCTGAGTCCCCCCAAATAGGGGGTGTCTTATACATGGTGTCGACTAATAGACGGGAAAATATGATAATTAACAAATCACAAATAAAACAATTATAATAGCAATATAGCCTTGCTTGCCAGAGCAGCCTTTCCAAATGTGGTGCCCTCAAAGTATTTTGGGCCTCTATTCCCTGCATCTTGTTATTATTGGCTATGCTGGTTGGGGTTGATGAGAGGGTACCAGCTTAGAGAAAGGTGTTATTGAGCTACAGGGAACATTTGCCCAATTCCTGCATAAGCATCATTAAGATATTTGAAGACTGCTATCATGTCTCCCAGCCATTTCAACCATAAAGCTCCTCAGAGGACTTGGTTTCCTAACCCCTAACCTTCCTGATCTTTCTCCTCTGGACACTTTCCAGTTTGTCAGTGTCCTCCTTAAAAGTGTGGCTCCCAGTATTGAACACAGAGTTTGAGATGCCACCTGAGCAGTGCAGAATTAGGTTTGTTGCATCTCTCTGGGATTTTCTAAATTAAGAGTGGTAAACAAACCTTCAAGTAGTCTGAAGGTTATTTGAAAACTTATCTTTGTGCTAGTCTGAATATGCACTGAACTCTTGCCTGCAACATAAAAAGGTAAAGGTAAAGGACCTCTGACAGCTAAGTCCAGTTGTGAACGACTCTGGGGTTGCGGCGCTCATCTCACTTTACTGGCCGAGGGAGCCAATGCTGGTCTGCAGACAGTTTTTCTGGGTCATGTGGCCAGCATAACTAAGCCGCTTCTGGCGAAACCAGCAGCGCACGGAAACACCATTAACTTTCCGCCGGAGCGGTACCTATTTATCTACTTGCACTTTGACATGCTTTCAAACAGCTAGGTTGGCAGCAACATGTTGCCTGCAACATAGTAAACAGTCAGATAAAGAACCTTAGGTCATGCTGTTAGGTAATAGATCTATGGAACAGAATGGAAAGATTTCAACTCTTATTGGTCTCAGAAAGTTTTAAGAAATTTTCAGAAGTTTTCAGAAGTTGTGGGGGTGCCACTCAGAAAATGGCTGCCACGGAGGGAATGTGGCATAACACAAAATGGCTGCCATGGGAAGTGTGGCTTAACACAGTATTAGAGACAACCACCCCCTGACCACTTTATGCTTACCCATAGGAAGTCAGCTATGTCCTGCTGGTGCTGATTATGGAGTTCACACGCACGCTGCTACTGTCAAATAAGAACAGGTAATGCCAGAAAATACATATATAAGAGAGCAACACCACTCTCATTTCACAGAAATTGATTAGAAGATGCCTGCACATTTTCCTCCATAACTTACTTTCTAGGAGAGCTGCAGCCTTTTTAAAATGAAAATTCCAGAGTTTGGGGCACCTGTCCAGGGGCTATTGGAAGCCCTCAGGGTGCCACAACACCTGTGGGCATCAAGTTGACGACCCATGCATTATATACCTCCTACAAACTGAGTTTGGAAACGGGTCTCATCTTAATGCATAGGGAAGTTGGTAGGTGAGGAGGCATTCCATCAGATTTGAGGGCCCTAAGCCACTTCAAATTGCAGAGCATGGTTCAGATGATACCTGTATTCTTCCATACCAAACCATTCCCCACTCTCTACACACAGAAAATTAGTATGTCAGAGAAAACGGCTAGAATTCTTTCCCTTTGTGTGCTAATTTTTTGTGGCAAGGATTTTTTTAGTATGGGGGAGCATTCAATTGAGTGAGCACTGATTTAGGGAAAAAAATATGGTAGGTGGGGACATGACAGAGGTTTATAAAATTTTGCACATTGGGAGCAAATGGATAGAGAACACTCTTGTCTTCCCCCATAATGATAAAATATCCCAGGGCCACCCATTGAAACTGATAGGCAGTAGATTCAGAAGACAAAAGTAATTACTTCTTCCCACAGCACTTAATTAACTTGTGAAATTCAGTGTTACAAGATGAGGCGATGGCCACTTGCTCAGAGAGCTTTAAAAGATAATTAGACCAATTAATGGAAAGCTAGGTCTATCAAGGAACATTAGTCATGATAGCTCTATGGGACCAGGTAAGCAACAGGGGAAGGTGATTTCCCTGCTTCTGAGCTGCTGGGGGCAAACAGGATGCTGGACTTCACTCAATAATTGGAAGTGGAATTGTCCAAAAATCAGCACTTGGCATTCTTGGGCAACTGCTAGGACCCCGAAGGCCCAAGGGAAACTCAAATACATAAAGGCACTGTAGATGCCCAGGGAACACTCAGAGCTGGCAGGGTAAGAATGCTGAAATGAATACAAACAGCTGTTGGCTTTTTGCAGTATGGTAGCGCTGCAGAGAGCTTGCTGGGGAGACCATGCATTAAAAAGGGACTCAAAAATAACTTAGACAAGGTTTTAATAAGAAAAACAAAAACTCCTTTTACACTAAATACATTAACAAACAAACATGACCCAACCACCAACCCATCCCCCAGGGTAATGGCAGAGCTAGGTGCTGCTCCTTATATACTACACCCAATTCCTGACACAGCTTAATCAATGCAACTCAGCAGCACCTGCTATGTTTCACAGCTGTAAAGCTGGATCTCGTTATTTTGCTCTGGCCCTTGCTCTGGCCCCTTAAAGATATACACATCGGGTGAAACAATGATGAACCTTTACATTTAAAGAAACAATTCAACAACAGCATGGCTGGCATGTCTGAAAACCTGACTCCACAGCCTTAGACTCATTGTGTTGGAAGATACCATTGAGGTCTTCTAGTCAAATCCTGGCTGCTCAACGCAGGATGCAGCCATAGCATCCTCAAAAGAAAACCATGCAGACTCCGCCAAAATGCCTCCAGCACAGGAGAGCCCACCACCTCCCAAGTCACTTTTGTTTTTGCTCCATCTCCTCTGCTAATGCATTTGCATCTCTTGTACACAACACATGCTGTGTCACACCCAATTGCACAGACTGGTTCACTGTATCTTTCACCCTGTAGTGTAAACCACTAATATAATTCTGGCAGCTGACAAATGAGTGGCGACTACAGCATTTGCATCTCCTTTTGGCAGCTCAGCATGACTGCTGCTCCGGTAATGGACTGAGCCCTGGATGATTGATTACAGTTCTGTGCCACTTTATCCAGAATGGCCCAAGGAGGTCAACCAGTTAAAAACTCATAAGACATCTCCATAAAACTCTACAGTACGCCGCTATTTTTCTCATAATAAAAATAATTATCACATTTTTTGAAGAAAAACTTTATATAATATAGACTATTTTGTCAATTAGAATGCCTCTTGTTGCTGTACACTTAAATGCAGGCAGATCCAGAAGACTTTAGCTCTGGAACAAACAGAAAAAACATGAATTGTCATTCATGTGGTGCAGGAAAGATAGAGGGAAGCACAGTACCACAACTTTCAGAACATCATCTGCTAGAGCACCAGGATAATTGACAGACCCTCTTTGTTATGGTAAGTGAATGAGGTGATTGTGAGACTATCAAGTGAGTTTGTGACTGATTAGCATGGAGAAAGTTAAGAGAATGAAGAAAATAATCAAAGGAGAGGTTGGATACTTTTTTTCCTTTTCTTTGTTGGGGTTCCTACTTCACACTAGCAGTTTAAATGGTACAGGTTCTTGCAAGATTGCTTTCATTTCTAATTAAAAGCTAAAAAGGTGAATTTTCAGCTTGTTGAATACCTTTTGCTAAAGCTTGAAGTGTTTTAAAAGCTGAATCTATGCAGTCAAAACTAAGCACCATTGAGTTTAATGGAGCTTAATTTCAGGTAAGTACAAGATCACAGTCACACTGATTCAAAAACATTGGTGTTACACTATATACTCCTGCTTATTGGTGTGTATGTGAACAAATGGTATGACACACCCAATGTGCATTTTTGTTTTAAATAGTTTATGTATTGTGTTTGAATGCTGTAACTCGCTCTGGGACCTGAGGGTGAAGGGCGAGTAATAAATAACAGAACAAAATGGAAAATTATGGAAAAGCTTGAATGGGGTTTACTTTTGAGTAGATTTTGAAAAGATCCCACTTGGCCTTCTTTAGTCTGCTCTGTGGTTTTACTAATATCTTGTGTTGTTTTTCTTATTCTGTTCCGCATTCATTTTGATAGTAAGCCACCTTGAATATCTGTTTACAAGTCAGACATTAAATAAATTGAGCAGTCAGGGTTTATCCAGCAACATTTCTAGCTTGGGTGCCTTTGTAGTGATGCAGACTGAATGCAACACATAATTCATTATCTCTGCTGATGGACCAGCTGCCTTTGGCTTTCCCTCAGCCATCACCTATCTGCAGCCATTCCAATGGGCTTCCTGAACTGTTTCCATCCCAACTGGTCATTACAATTTTTAACTGCTTATCCTGTCCTTTTTTTTTTTTTTTTAGATGTTGCAATTGTTATGGTCTTGTAAGCAGCCATCCTGAGTGGTATATTTGCACAAAGAGCAGGATTAAAATGCTCTAATTTAGAAAGAAAGAAACTGTAATAACTAGTGACCAAACTTTATTTTATCCCTCTCCTTCCTCCCCATTGCTTTTTCCTTGTGTGTATTGTACTGTCTTTTAGATCAGAAGCCTGGGGCCAGGGGCTGTTTTCCAGCACAGAGGTACCTTGGTTTACAAACAGTCCTGTTTACAAACTATTCGGTTTACAAACACCACAAAACCAGAAGTAGTGTCCCAGTTTGCGAACTTTACCTTGGTTTACGAATGGAAGCCAAACGGTAGAAGGGCACCATTGGCGGGAAGCCTCATTAGGGAAAGCGTGCCTCGGTTTAAGAACGGATTCGGTTTAAAAACGGACCTGAAATGGATTAAGTTTGTAAACCAAGGTACCACTGTACAGTTGTACCTCAGATTACAGATGCTTCAGCTTACAGACGCTTCAATTTACAGACTCTGCTAACCCAGAAACAATACCCCGGGTTAAGAACTTTGCTTCAGGATGAAAATAGAAATCGCATGGCAGCAGCAGGAGGCCCCATTAGCTAAAGTGGTACCTCAGGTTAAGAACAGTTTCAGGTTAAGAAGAGACCTCCAGAACGAATTAAGTTCTTAACCCGAGATACCACTGTACAGAATTGCCTTCAGACGGCTTAGAGGTCAGATAACTCCATACCCTCCAACATTTCTCCAATGAAAATAGGGACATCCTAAGGAAAAGTGGGACATTCCGGAATCAAATCAGAAACTGGGACGGCTTCAATAAATCAGGGACGTCTATGGAAAATAAAGATCACTTGGACAGTGTTCTCGAAGCTACCAGCATGAGTTTGACCAAACTGCGGGAAGCAGTGGAAGACAGGAGTGCCTGGCGTGCTCTGGTCTATGGGGTCATGAAGAGTCGGACATGAGTAAACAACTAAACAACAACAAGGGTCTGTTTTTGTTTAGCCAAGTCTAACCTGACACATGTTTTAATTTCTTTTTAGCTTGCTATTGATTTTAATTATTTTTGTATTTTTTAAAATACAAGCAGTGACAATTTCACACAGGGGTTCTGTTCCCATCCCCTGTGTCTGTCGGCGGAGTTTGCATAAGAGCGCCCTGCCGCGTCCCCATCTTCATCCCCCATTCTGTCCCCAAAGACCCATGAATCGGGGATCGCGTGTCAACTGGACACACCTATAATGTTTGCTGCCTGTACCTGTTTTTAGCTATCTTTTACTGATAAAATTAAATGTTTGGGGAGGGGGATTGTAAATCGCTTAGCAGCCTATTTACAATCAAGTGGCATGTAAGTTTTGTTAACACATAAATGTGAAAATGTGATTAGGTGGACCTGTGCTACCAGCACAGAGTGAGTAGAAGAAAGCTGAATGTGAAAAGAGCCCAGAATATAGTTTAAGGCAGAGCTTTCCAAACTTTTCATGCCGGTGACATACTGTTTAGACATGCATCATTTCAAAACACAGTAATTCAGTTTTATTAGCAATCTGGAGGTTAAACTAACCCCTTTCCAGGAACACAGGGAGTGTTCACACAGCACACAGATTGGAAAGCTCTGGTCTAAGGGTACATAAGGCAGCTAGCTACCTTACCTGAAGCTAAGCAGGTCCGGGTGTGGGCACCAACTGAGCACTCCACATATGTTGGGTTGGCTTCCAAGATGGAATAAACAAATACACACACAAAAATAAACTCTACAGTGCCAGCCCAAAGCATTTTGTTGCCTGAAGCAGAGCACCTAACATTCCCTCCCCATTCTGAGCACAACAATTCACAATGTTTCACTGCACCATTCCGTTCAGACATCAGTTCTTGCTTTCATCTAGCCTTCCTAGATTCCATCATGTGAAGCAGCCAACTTCACCTTGCTGCCTCCCCACTGGCAGACCTATGAAAATTGGCCCCACAGTAATTGTTAGTGGAGTGCAAAAGCCAAAAAGGCACAATATGGCAAGGGCCTTTTTACCTCCATCAGACATCTGCTAAGCTGCTGACTTCAGGCAAACTGAACACCTGCCAGGGCTGCAGATAGATAGGTACAAGCTCAGCACCAGCCTGGTGGGGCAAGATACACCCCAGGGTTTGCTGCAACCCATATTCTGGGCAGAGATAAGGGGCTCAACAAGCAGCCAAGGTGGAACCGCCTTTGGTACTTGCACCCAGCCCAGTGTGTGAGCTGTCAGGCTACAGGGAGTCACAGGGGAGGAATGGTCCTGCTTAAGATAAACCCAGGGCAAACTGCACTCCCCACTGAAACTCTGCAGCCTGCTGCAGCAAGAAACACAAGGGTGTTGTTGGGGGGGGGCAATGAGTCCAAGTCCTACATCTCTTGCCTGCTTCTCTCCCCCGAATTTTAAAAATGGGTTTTTTCCCCTTTAAAAAATGCTTACAGGGTAGCTGAATGCAGTGCAAAACAGAGTGCTGGTTGTGGTATACTGTTTTTTTAAGGAAAAAGTAGGGAATGTTAGCACAGGTGAAAGGTGTTTAATCAGCCAAATTCCTTATGTCTGGCAGTCCTGCCAGTATTTGCTTAGTTTTAGAAGATTGTAGTTAATTAAGCCTACTTAGAGTAAACACAAATTAACAAACCTAGTTTAGTCAAGTTAATGAACTTCAATGGGTCTATTCTGAATAGGACTTGACAACCACCCTCAGTATCTAAATGACAAACGTTTACAGAAGATTTTGAGTCTTCAAGTTTGTCTTACTCAAGCCTAGCCAAGGTGGTGCCCTCCAAATGTTGTTGGACTGCAGATCACATTATCCCTGATCACTGGCCACACTGGCTGGAGCTGCAACCCAGGGAGTTGTAGTCCACCAAATATCTGGAAGGCAGCAGCATGTTCGCCCCTGGACTCCTAACTGCATGTTTCGGCAGCAGGCATTACACTGGTAAAATCCCAGTGCAATTGGCTTGCTCTAGCTGTGCATCATGAGAAAGCAAGAGCTATTGCTGCAAGTCAATAAATACAATTTAGGGCAAGTCCACACTTCTGCTTGTCCCACCACTTTCCCCCAGTGAAAACCTACTCCTTACCACTGAATCAAAGCAGACATTGATTGGATTTTCCATGGATTGAAGTTTGCACCAATTCAGCGGTGAATAGTGGGTTTTCCCAGGGAAAGCAATGGGGCAAACGGAAAATGGCTTTCTAGGCACAGAATAAGCAAGGCTTAAGTGATATGGTACAAGCCCTTAGTCCTCCTCAAACGCAGCCTTTGAAGCTGTAGTCCTCTACACAGTGGTGAGGAACCTCAGGTGCAGGGGTGAAAGTGGCCCTCTAGGTCTCTCTTCCCAACAGTGGATGGAAAGGTGTGTGTGTTGTCTGTGTGCCTGCATGTGTAAACCTCTGACTTTTGTCTGGCTGGGATGGATGCAACCTGCTGTAGAAAGATACAGGTTGCATCCATTGCTCTGCCCACTTTTGCCTCTGGCCTGCCAACCGCCGGCATGTGCTCCCTGAAAGGTTCCACATGAGGGAATGTGGTCCTCAGGTTAAAAAGCCATTAAACACAATTGGACTTATTTTAACAATGTGTTGGATCTCCCTCAAAGTATGTGTAATTTAACTGGATCAACATCGTCTCCTGTTACATTCATCTCTTTCTCACTCTCTTCCTCCCCCTCCTTATGTTGCCTTCCCTGTATCAGATTTTTAGACTGTGCTCATCCACTGAAGGACCTTACTCTTATTCTTTAAAATACCATGCACATCCATGATGAGAATAGCCCATAGTCAGGGTGATGAAAGTTGGAGTCCAGCAGCATCTGGAGAACCACATATTGGTCACTCCTAATAGAGATCAATCAACACACATACATACTGGAAGGCTGCCTTTCCAAGTCCAAGACATGTGCCTTGCAATCAAGCTTTGAGCCCCAGAACATATTTTAAAAAAATTAAATAAAAATTAAATGATGATTTCAGCATGCTGGACATAAGCACAAATCCTGATGGCACTGTGTGGCTGCCTACCATTCTCTCTCCTTAGGCTGAGAAGCATCAGGAACCAGTCCAATATTAAGTCAGGAGAGCACAGCAAAAGGTTTTTTTTTGCCCTCCAAAATACAGAGACGGGCATGGATAGAGGACGTGAGAAAGCTGAGGAAGACCTGTCCTCCCTGCGATTCCACAAATAGTCTGATACCCATTTTGCCTTTGTGGCATTGGCCAAGCCTAGGGTGAGGGGAATGGGAACGTTTGGGGTCACCAGGAGCCAAAATTGTCGGGCTAAAATCTGAGGGGGGAGAGAAATATAGCTCAGTTCCTGCGCCTGGCCACTGCATCAGCAGCAGCACAGCTTGCAATAAATCCAGTGGGGAAACGGACCGAAACGTTCCCATTATTACAGAATGGCATCTGTACTCCCTCCCCGACACAGCCTCCTTTACAAACGTGAGCCAGGCTCTCCTCACAAAAAGAGAGAGAAAGAGAGAGAGAGAACAGCCAGACAAGGTCATCCTAAGAAGCTGCTGGAAAAGAGAGGTGTGAGTTTAAAACACACACACAGCTCTCAGCCTCCTCTTCAGAAGGGCAGGAGAGATGAAAGGCCCCCTTTGTCTCACCCAACCTGCGGCATGTGTTTGTTGTTATTTCTGGGTCCCAAAATTAGGAAGATGAGAATGTGGGGACCACAAGGAACAATATCCTCTTAGGGCATTCATTCTGACTTGTTTGCAAGGAGATTAGTAGACCCTGGTGAGGCTAGATGATGTTACATTAGAGCAAGTTGTGTGACACACTTTCCAGTGCATTCTGCACAGGAAGGGAAGGGAAAGGGGAATGATAGTAAGACAGGTCATAACAGAAATTCTTAACATTATGCATGGTATAGAGAAGCTGGATAGAGATATATTTCCACCCCTCCCTTCTCCATCATACTAGGATTAAAAGGTAAAGGTAAAGGGACCCCTGACCATTAGGCCCATTCGTGACCGACTCTGGGATTGCGGCGCTCATCTCGCTTTATTGGCCCAGGGAGCCAGTGTACAGCTTCCGGGTCATGTGGCCAGCATGACTAAGCCGCTTCTGGTGAACCAGAGCAACACACGGAAACACTGTTTACCTTCCCGCCGGAGCGGTACCTATTTATCTACCTGCACTTTGATGTGCTTTTGAACTGCTAGGTGGGCAGGAGCAGGGACCGAGCAACGGGAGCTCACCCCGTCTCAGGGATTCAAACCGCCGACCTTCTGATTGGCAAGTCCTAGGCTCTGTGGTTTAACCCACAGCGCCACCCACATCCCATACTAGGATTAGGGTTAACTAAATCGAGTTGATTAGCAGTAGGTTTTTTAACTTGTGAAACTCAGTGCCACAAGATGTGGTGATAGCATCTAAGTTGCAGAAGGCTTTAAAAGTGGATTAGACTAGACAAATTCTCAAGGAATGAGAACTCAATGAACAGCTATCAGCCACAATGACCATAGCAAACTTTCATATTCAAAGGCTGCTCAATATCAGTTGTGGGGAGGGAGGGACTGTAGGGGGCACTGCCTTCATGCCTTCCTTGTAGACTTCTCAGAAGCATCTGGCCAACCACTGTAGGAAATGGGTTGCTGGGTTAGATGGTTCAATCCAGCAGGAGTCTCCTTACTTCCTTACTCCACCAAATAAGAACACTTAACATTGTAAAGCAGTTTTGTGTGCTCCTACAACCTGATACATCAACAGGGAGCAGGAAAACTATTGGCAGGCCTCTTGCTGCCAACTCCTTTAATTTTAATCCAAGCCTCACCAAGTCTGTAGATTCTTTTAAAGTGCAAAATCAAACAAACAAACAAAAACCCATGCAATAAAACTGCAAAGAGAATCTCTTTCATGTTCAAAAGGCCTATTTCCAGCCCCTGTGGTGGTAGGAAAAACTTGGCAAATGTCAATGTGTGACAGAGGGGGAAAAATATTAAAGACTTTGATCCAAAAATAAACAAAAGAATAGCATCAAGAAACTTCTCTTTTTTAGTTTAAGTTAAAATTCATGAGATTAAAACAATCTTGCGGGGCTGGGGAGGGCTGTGCTGACTCAGGTTTTGCCCCCAGCTGCTTTCTCCGTGGCTGGGAGGAGTGGAGGCTTCGGTTTTTAATGGTGGGAGGGGGAGAGACTGGGAAGAAGCTCCAGAGCTAAACTGGTTCATGGAAAAGGGATGTAGCCAGGGCTTTTCCCCCCAGCTGGAACTCACTGAAACTCCGTTCTGGCACCTCTCATGTGGGTGCCATTGCCATTATAAAGCAAGAGAGACGTTCATGGTGAGTTCCGGCATCTCTTTTTCTAGCAAAATAGCACTGGGTGTAGCTGCATGGTAGAACAACTGTTTTGCACCCAGAAGGTCCCAGGCTTAGTCCTCAGCATCTCCAGGTACAGCTGGGAATTGCCCTTGTATGAAACCCTGCCTGGTAGAGCTACTGCAAGTCACTGGACAACACTGAGCTACAATATTAGAGCATCTGCCTTTCATGCAGAAGGTCCTGGGAATATCCACTGCCTGAAGCCTTGGAGAGCTGTTGCCAGTCATTGTGCACAATACTGAGCAAGAACGAACAGTGGCCTGACTTGGCATAAAGCATTTCCCATCAGGGCAGGAGTTTGGGGCAGAAGTTCAGAGCCCCACTCAGCAGAACAGAGCAGGAGCACCCCCAAAGACAGCAGGACTCGCCATCTAAAGACTGGGATGCACAAGGACAATAATTCCAGAGCCTAAATTTTGCTAACTGTACCACCACTCTAGTGTATGAATTGGATGAGACTGGGCTTATCACCTAACCCTGGTTTGGTCAATTTCTGCTCAGAAAGGAACATAGTAGGTGCGATTGATCTCTTCTCCCTTCTTTCATTTGACAATTTAGCAAGAAAAGAAGAAAAGGGGGGAAGATTCCAGGTAGATAACTGCACTCCACTCTCAGTCCCCAGAGAGACAGGCCTCAGGAATCGTGCCCATTTCTGTTACAATCTTAAGGGCTCCGCCAGTATCCCTGCCTCAGACCACAACTGGGACTAGATGCTAGAGTTCCTTTGAAGGGTAGATTTTCTCATATGACCTTCATTATGGGAAATAGCATTTCATATTAATAAGAATCTGCACATGGGCGATTCCAGAAGGGTAGCCTTGTTAATCAGTTACAGAAAATGCAAACAAGTCCTACAGCACCTTAAAAACCTTATTCTGGCAGAAACTTTCATGCACTAAACAGAAGTGGGGAGCCGTTTTGGCTCCTCAGGCAAAACCCTGATCAGATCTAGGCTTGTGGGCCAAGTTGGACAGGCAGGCAAGGCCATCCCCTCTCAATCACCTGATGTCACAATGATGTCAGGTAATTGGGAGCCTTGAGGTCCCATTGTTGGGACCTCAAAGAACCACACAGTGCTTGTGAAGTGCTTTAAAGCACCTGAGGCTTGGGGTTTACCCTTGCCAGTTTCCCCTTGCACTTTAAGGCTCCCAATTGGCACTGGCAGCTGTGTCTCTATCTAGCCCACACCTGTTGTCACATAAAACATCAGGTGTGGGGCAGGTGGGCATGGTTTTGGGAAAACGGGCTTGCAGGCCAAATCTGAACTCCTAGCCAGCCAAGTCTGGCCCATAGACTGGAGGTTACCTACCTCTGTACTAGAGGGAACTTTATCAAATGTATGAAGCACTATCCTCAACTGATACACGAGAAGGGGGAGGGGATTGTAAACTTTAAGAACAGAAGTCATGAAATCCCTAAACTGCACCTCTTACATTTTGTGGTATTTGAGCCCTACGGTTCACATCATCTCTCTGTCTATCTCCCTGTGTACATACTGTATATTATGAATTTGCTAACTAAGGACTGCATTCCATGCATCTGAAGAAATGAGGTCCCATCTACAAATATGTAATTGTCTTTAAAAATGCCCTAAGGCTTCTCTGTGTGTTTGCATTTCGAGATTACATTGTAAATAAGTGCTTAATTCTTAAGTAGAGGCCTGCCAAGACTCAAGTCTGCTCTGAACTTGAAGCGCTTTGCCATCATCCTGGAGGCATGGGGATCAGCCAGCATTGAAAGGTCCATGAGAAATCTTGTACATGCACAAGAATCAGGGGCCTGTGTAACTATGCAGTCTTGTACAGAAATCTCCAAGGATTCAGGGGTGCTGAGTGCAGCAGTGCTGATTTAAGCAGCAATGGTAGCTCTTAGTGCAGCCAGTGAGCCCACCAAGAGCATGAGTGGGGTAAGCTGTCCGGGAGTGTGCTTTATGGCAACGTGTGCCCTGACAGGGTGGCAAGGAGGTGGCAAGGACAGTTCCGGGTATGTTACCACCCCCCACCAAAGTTTAGTCTTCCTTTGCCCTCTCTTCATCCTCAGTTTGTCAACATGGATTGTAAGCAGTGTTGTTGTTTTGTTTCTGAAGAGAAGACAGCATAGAAAACAGAAACCTATATACCAGGTGTGGTGTGGGGTACCTCCAGACCATGAGGAAGGCATGGCTTATCCACCTCTCTTCCAAGTCCTGCCCACTCTTATTTCTCCACACCCATAGCCCCATTTTCTGGCGAACCAGAGCAGCACACGGAAATGTCATTTACCTTCCCGCCGGAGCGGTACCTATTTATCTACTTGCACTTTGACATGCTTTCAAACTGCTAGGTTGGCAGAAGCAGGGACCGAGCAACGGGAGCTCACCCGGTGGCAGGGATTCAAACTGCTGACCTTCTGATCGGCAAGCCCTAGGCTCTGTGGTTTCTACTCGCAGCTAAATGCACTCTCCTCTTTATTATTTCACACCTGACAGAATAGATATCACACAAATATCTGGTGAGTCAACAACAACAACAGCAAAGAAAGAGGTCAGTGGTGCTGTAACTATTTACACTGTCCCCATAGAAAACATCTGCTGCACGGCAAAGCAAATAATGTACAAAGTCTCCACTATTGATCAACACTGTTCATTCAATCCTTTTAAAAATATGTGTTCTTCTGCTCTGATACTCCCCTGTGCATTTCAGATGAGATGATCCCCCTTCTCAAGGGTAATTAAAAGAATTCAGAGAGCTGCAATCATTCAGCAGCAGCATGTATCTCCGTGTGCTGTGAGTCATAAAGTGTGTAGTTCCTAATCTAGCATCAAATCTGACCGTTTTTTCAGGACACCAAGAAGCTTACGTTTCCTTCCTTCCTTAAGTTTTTGCTCTCATAACCTTCAACAACACAGTCCAGATACCTCACAAGCATGCAGAAAACCCAAAACAGTACAGTTACTGTACAATTACCAACATACATGCAAATATGGCTATATAGCACTTGGGATTTTAACCCCAGAGTTTCTGCCATGAATTTCTCTAGTCCTTTTAAGAAGTCCACAGGCAGAATAGCATTCTATGGCAGTGAGTTCCATAGATCTGGTAGAGAAAAAGCTTTTTATGTCAGAAATTACATAGTTTAGAACAAAGTTTTCAAGCTGTTTGAAAGTGAGGTGACTTATCAGCAGTACGTAAAGCCTCCCTGCTCTAGTACATCAACATATTTTTGATGGTGGGGGAGGGGGGAAGGTGGGTTCAATTCAATGCACATCTAATGGATTGTCATATGCTAGCCAACACTGAGTGTAAATCAAGTTATGCTACCCAAAAGAAAGTTACACTATATTTGCAACTCCAGAATATACTACTTGCACAGTGACACGTGAGTAGCACAGAAGTCGTGCCCATGCATCTTCATGGGGTGTGGGTTCACTTGTATGGGTCTCTCTGCTGCCAGAAAGTGCTTATGTGCACCAGCCACCAAAAGGGGCCTCCAATCCATTTCCTTATTGCTACTCACTGGCAAGGCTCTGAGAATCTCCCATACCGGCGTCCTGCCCCTCATGTTCCATCTTTCCCCGACGCAGAGCTTGGACGGCAGCCAGAAGGTTATCAGTCTTTCTTCCCCACTGCGTTTCTCATTAGAATGGCTGCAAAACGAACGTGTGCAGCTGTCTTGAGCTCCGAGGCTGCAGGCAGTACCTCCCTTTTTGCACTTATTAGAGCAACGGCAGCTACATCTGCTGTTAATTCTGAACCCTAACGACGCTCTTAACAAAAGCAACAAGCAGAGGCTATTGCAGCACTTAACTAATGAAGTCTCGACCTCCCTGCCTCATGTAGCAGCCAGACAACCCCGGGGAGGCGGATTCCCCCAGCGTCCGCGCGCGCGCGCGAACTGCCGTCCAACTCGCCCTCCTTTTGATCTCGCGCCGTCGGATACACCTTGGAACGCCCCGGGCCCCGGTTACCTAGGCGACGTTGTCAGCAACCTTCCATCCTTGCGCCGCGGACGTTCTGAGCCCGCCCTCTTCGGCCGGCCTACGCCAATCGCGCGGCATCCCCCCAACCTGCTGGGGGCTGACGTCATGGCCGGTGAGTTCTCTCTCCTGGCCTCCGCCTCCTTCTCCTGTTTGCTGTTTCTGCTGGTGGAGCAGCGGCAGCAGTAGCAGTGCGGGGCGGGAGGAGCGAGCCGGCCCTGCCCTGCCCTGCCCGGCGCAGCATGGCCAAGCACCACCGCACACCGGCGCGCAGCCCGGAGCCTGTCATCGAGGTCAAGAGCAAGGTGAGCGCGCCCGCCCCCAGGGTGGGGGGCGGCGAGGTAGAGAGAGGGAGGGGGGGCCAAATCTGTTGCTGCTGATTTGCCCGGGAGAAAGAGGGGGAATGTGCTCACCAGCAGCAGGGCAAGCTCTGCGCATCGGCGGCGCCAGAGCTGCAGCCTCTCCAGCTCGGGAGTGGTTTTCCAGACCCACAAACGCGAGGTCCGTCTAGCTCGCCCCCTTCCCCTCATGTCGCTGGGGCCCAGGTCACGCCAGGGGCCCGTTCGCCCTGCTGGGGGCAGCCTTGATCCGGCTTGCAGCAGGTGCACCGGGCAGCTGCCGCCACCGTCTCTCTCCCCCCCCCCCCACGCCAGGCTTGCACCATCCCCACGACTGGACGGGCTTGCGCGACGCATCTCGCACTCCCCACCCACCCCCGCTTTCTTTCCTGTCCCGGGTGTCTGCTGTGCGCGTCTAGCCTGGCCTAGTGGATGGCGGAACTGGCCGATTGTTTATGCTGGCCCCCCCCCCGCCAATCCTTCGGCAGTGTGGAGACTGCCAGCAGAGGATTATTGCTCCGATCCGTGGGGATTTCTGCCTTCGATGCGGAGTATGTGTGCGGGAAAACCTCCTTCTCCCGGGAAAGGGAACCGAGGGATGCCAGAGTTCTCCGCCGGTTATGCAATGGTGCACCAGAACCGGGAGCACCAGAACCGGGCATCAGACCCGTGGCTATTTAGCATCGGGCCTCGGAGGGATGCTGAGCTGATTTCTGGAAGCGAGGGGATGCCTCAAGGAATCGGTGGAGCCGGATATTGATCCAGCGTTAAATCCGATTTGGAAGTGAAGGGAGGTGGGATGCGCGGTGGGTCAGCAGGTATGCAGTTCAGTCTTCTTGGGTTTATTAACGTGCCTTCGAGAGAGCAGCAATAGAGAATGGAGAGAGAATCTTTACGATATATTTCCCTCCCCAAATAAGCATTGCAAACGCGAGGACAGATCTCCAACTTCAGACTGGAGGTTGCAGAACCCAACTGATCTTTCTTAGAATTCTACTGACGATTGACATCAATTCTCCCTTGGGATTAAATCTGTTGTTCTCTTTAGAGGGTCAGAATTTTATCACAAGCAACTGGCTGGGACAGACAGGCACACCTCAGATTATATACAGCATTTCTGGAGCATCCCCTGACTTAAGTCCAATGAGGAATCATGGCTATTTGGTAAAGCACGTGCTTTGCATGCAAAATGTCCCAGGATGAATCCCTGAATTTCTAGTTAAAAGGTCTGGGTGATGGTTCAGACCTCTGCCTAAGACCCTGGAGAGATGGTGGCAGTCAGAGCAGAGGACCACGCCAAGCTGAGTGTGGCAATAACCTGGCAGGCATTATGCAAGGTTCCCTGTTTGGCTTTAATAGGCTGTTTGTTGCTCTAATTTACGTGGTATCTCGGGTTACATACACTTCAGGTTACATGTACTTCAGGTTACACACTCCGCTAACCCAGAAATAGTACCTCGGGTTAAGAACTTTGCTTCAGGATGAGAACAGAAATCGTGCTCTGGCGGCGCGGCAGCAGCAGGAGACCCCATTAGCTAAAGTGGTGCTTCAGATTAAGAACAGTTTCAGGTTAAGAACGGACCTCTGGAACGAATTAAGTACTTAACCTGAGGTACCACTGTATATCCTGCCTTTAAGAACACAAATCCTTTGACAAGATCCCAGGTTTGGACCCTGACATCTTCAGGTAGGGCCGGGAAAGGTGCCAGCCTAAAATTCTGGAGAGCTGCCATTGGTCAGCATAGAGGATACTGAGCTGGTATGCAAAACGGCCTCCAAATATAATTAGAATCTGACAATATCAAAAACTCATCAGTCAATAAAACTGCAGGGCAGAAGCAAGAAGCCTGTGGCCCTCCAAATGCTGCCGAACCGCAGCCCCCATCATTGCTAACCGTTGGCTATGGTTGCAGGGGCTGATGGGAGTTGGAGTCCAAGAACATCTGGAGGGCCACAGGTTTCCTGCCCCTGCTGTAGGGGGATAGAATAGTCCAGCTCAAATAGGAGCAAGTGCCTGGTATTGTTTTCACCTGCTTTTGTCCTTCTCTTTCCCGGTCAGAGCCATAGCCGGATGATCTTGCGCCCTTGGCAGAACCGTCCAGATTGCACCCCCAGCCACAGACAAATTAGCTCTTCTTTCCACCTCTCCTCCAACCCACCCCCCATTTAATTCACCCTCTATTTAAAACTTTTTCTTATGAGGCAATAATCAATATTTTTATTTATAGATATATATTTATGGACATACTTTTAAGCCGATTTTGCAGGGGGGGGGCCCTCGCCTGTGTCCCTGGCAGGGGACCACCTCACCACCCCCTAGCTACGGCCCTGCTCTCGACCCTACTAGAACTGATGTTACAGTGGTACCTCGGGTTACATACGCTTCAGGTTACATACGCTTCAGGTTACAGACTCCGCTAACCCAGAAATAGTGCTTCAGGTTAAGAACTTTGCTTCAGGATGAGAACAGAAATCGTGCTCCGGCGGCGCAACAACAGCAGGAGGCTTCATTAGCTAAAGTGGTGCTTCAGGTTAAGAACAGTTTCAGGTTAATTCGGACCTCTGGAACGAATTAAGTACTTAACCCGAGGTACCACTGTATTTCTCTTATTTGGGGATTCGCCCCATTTGTGGGGTCCTTCAGATAAGGTTTTGTAACAGTACATGATTTGTGAAAACGCAGTCTGGCGGGGGGACAATCCACACAATGCAGCATCTCTCTTGGGCTTCTCTCCTGGCTGGCCTAGGTGTCTTTTTGTTCTTGTAGGGCAGAGGATGGGAAACCTGCACCCTTGGCCCAATTTCATATGATTGACAAGGATAGGAGAAACTGGGGAAAATGAGGGTGTCCCCAACAACCTTTGACTGTGGTCCCAGCCACTTTTGACTCCAAGCCTGCCCACTGCTGGATTCTTGACAGAAAAAAGGTTGCCCACCCACACACCCCACTGAAGAAGGAAGCTGCTTCAAAAGTTGTGATCTGCCTTGTGCACCTAGACTCATACAGGCTCAATTGGGGAGCTGGGAGGTGACAAGGGGCAGAACTAAGTTGGAAAGGGAAATGCTGCTGGGCATTCACAGTTCTGTAAATCTGACCCTTTCTTATGGATGGTAGGAAATCCAGGCACCTTCCCAAAAATATTCCCTGCTGCTTCTAGACATATCCTTCCACAATGCACTTACCTATTCATCGGGGATGGGAATTTTGTGGCCCTCCAGATGTTGCTGGACTACAGTACCTATCCTTGCTGACCATTGGCTATACAGTCATACCTCATGTTACGTTTGCTTCAGGTTGCACGTTTTCAGGTTGCATCCTGCGGCAACCCGAAAGTACCGGAAAGGGTTACTTCTGGGTTTCACCACTCGTGCATGTGCAGACGCGCAAAATGACATCGTGCGCATGTGCAGAAGCGGCGAATCGCGACCCGCAGATGTGCAAACACGGGTTGCGTTTTGCTCCCGTTCGCAACCAGAGGTACCACTGTACTGGTTGGGACTGATGTGAGCTGCCATCTAACATCTGGAAGGTCACAGGTTTCTCACCTCTGCTCTTCTGTGTCCTATATGAGCAGCATCCTCCTTGCTACCCCCCCTCCCCTTTTAGGTTTGTCTTTCCTTTGTGTGTCTGTATTAATTAGGAGCAATACCTCTGAGTTTCAGATGGAACAGAGGAAGCTGCCTTATATCAAGTCAGTTGATTGGTTAGTCTTACTCAGTATTGCCTGCACTGACAGGCAGAGACTCTCCAGGGTTTCAGGCAGAAGTCCTTCTTAGACTTACTGGAAGATGCCTGAGTTTGAACCTGCATCCTTTTGCTTGTAATTCTTTCAGCATTACAACAGTGTGTTGAAAACTATCCTCTCCTTTTTTGCAGTGGGGGGGGGATGTGGGGAGAAGCCATCACGTAGAAAGCTCTTTATTTATACAGTATATAAATTTGTCAATACGTTTATTGATTGATCAATTCTAGTAAATGTCTACCTTACCTTTTGGACTCCCAAAGGAGACCCTGAGCAGTTTCCAATTTAAAAAACAAAACTGCACAATGAAAATAATGAGATAAAAGAAAAGCAACAGCAAATATAATAACAAATCATAATATTTATTATATATATATATTTATATTATTGTTTCTCACCCCAAATGATAGTTTGGTTACATGACTGAGGTATGTATCTGCAGTTAAAGAATGTTCTCAAACTGGTACATTCTGAAGTAAATAGGAGTTTTTTCTCCACTTCATTCGTTATGTTCAAGTAGTTGGCCATGTGTAAATATTACTGTGAGTGGTACCTGCACATTGTGCAGGTGGAGATGGGAGGCATATCATTCCTAGCAGAGACCCCAGGAGAAGATGAGAGCAAGCAAGATAACAAATGCATGAAGAGGAGCTTACTGATCCCTTATAACCACTTCTAAATGAGTTGGTACTCTACTTACCAGGAGTTGTGTTCTTAAAATAAAAGACTTTAGCAGTTTTGACTTCATCTGCATTAAAGCTAGCAGTTTTAACTCCCTGGCATATCTGTTAAGAATGCTACATGCCCCCCCTTAAAGACAAGGACTGAGAAATCAAAAGGGTAACCTTGATTTGGGGAGGAAATACTGACCTACTGAAGCAGAGTCCAAAGTCCTTTGGCAGCAGTAAGGTTGGCAGTTGCCATGTCTTGCAAGACTTTCCCCGAATTTGCTGGGACGTGTTAGCAGCTTGCTGATTTACATTTGGCCCCCATCTCCTTTTACACAGTTTGATGCTGAGTATCGCCGCTTTGCCATGAAGCGCTCCACTGCGGGTGGCTTCCAGGAATTCTACCAGCTGATCCAGAGAGTCCACCAAATCCCTTGCGTGGATGTCTTGCTTGGGTATACGGATATCCATGGAGACCTGCTGCCCATCAACAACGATGACAATTACCACAAGGCTCTGTCATCTGCCAATCCTCTGCTCCGGATCATCATCCAGAAACGTGGTAAGAAGGTTCTTAAGGAGGGGGCTAGAGTTCACTTTCATTTTAATCCAGCTAATTTATTCTATTTACCGTATTTTCCGTGTATAAGACGGCCCCGTATATAAGACGACGCCTATTTTTTTGAAATGAACCAAGCACCAGTCCCCCTATGCACTATCCATGTATAAGACAACCTCCAATTTTAAACTTGAAAATTGGGGGGGGGGGATGTAGTTTTATACACGGAAAAATACAGTACTTTATTTTATCTTGCCCGTCGCCCAAGGAAGTGTTGAGCAGTATACATAGTTTTATTCACCCACTGATTTTTTCTTCACAACAGCCTTGCAAGGTGGGTAGGCTGTAGCTGGCTTGGGGATCTAGGGAAAGCTTGGATTTCCCTAGATCAGGGGTCTGCAACCTGTGGCTCCGGAGCTGCATGTGGCTCTTTTACAGCTTTGCCGCGGCTCCGGGGCGGATACTAGCGAGGGGAGGAGGCGCATTGTGCGCCCCGACACTCCCCACTGTGGCGGGTGCTGTACTGGCTGTGACGTCGCATGGGGGCAGTGCGTGCGTTAGTCACGCACCGTCCCGACGTCACCTTCCCACCCACTGTCAGATCGGAGGGCAGCGGCGCACATGCTTTAAATGTCGCAATGGTTTTGCGGCTCCCAGGTTGTTGTTTTTCTTCGGAAACGGGTCCAAGTGGCACTTTTTGTCTTAAAGGTTGCAGACCCCTGCCCTAGATCATGATCTAACCACAATACCACCATTACCTGCAGAGGCAAGAATGCCTTGAGATCAGGATTAGAAATGAAGTATGCTAAAAACTTCTCCTAATAAGATAAGATATAGGCAGTTTTGTTCTCTGTGTTTGTGGGTGTGAAAGTTTGTATGTGAGTGCAAGATAGAGAGAGAGAGAGAGAGAGAGAGAGAGAGAGAGAGAGAGAGAGACTAATCAATTTCTGCTAGCCGGGAGAAAAGACAAGGAACTGAACAGAGCAACAAAACTGCCATCAATAACTAAGAGTCCCACTCAGCCCTCCTCTGGCTAGTCAAACTTCATTCGCTTCTATGCACTTTCTTTTTCAGTTTGTCTTTGTAGGTAGAAGGACTAGTAACTTGATTTTTAGCAACAGCAACAAAGGCACATGATGCAGTGCATTTGCTGAAGCTAAGCAAATGTAGCACTGTTCGGAAACCCCTCATGTATGCTGCTTTGAGTTCTGCGACAGATGAAAGACAGGGTAGGCAAAGAAATACAATAGGCAAAGAAAAGCTCAAATATTCAGAAATTGAATTTTGTGCCAGATCCCAGATTCTGCACACCTACAGTGTAATTGTGGAAGTGTGAAATGTGCTGTGCATGTGGTGCTTTTAATGCTCAGGCTGTGGATCTCTGTGATGGAGGACATCAGTGCCATCTTAACCATGTCCATTCAGAAGTAGGCTCCATTGAGCTCAGTAGAATTTTCTCCCAAGTAAGCAATCCTAGCACTCCCTTACATGGGAGTAAGCTCCACTGACTTTAATAGGACTTGGTTCTGAGCAGAATTGGTTAGAATTACACTGTCTGTGCCTAAGTTGATGGTATTCAGATATTAAAACAATGGATTATTTCCTAACCATTTCAAAGGCAGAACAGTTTGGTGAGTGTTACGGAGGGCCCTGCTGAATAGAGACAACACTGATATGTTTTAAGGAACAGTATCCAGAAATTATTTTTGCAGTCCTGAGACAGCAACGCTCTGTGTCCAAATTTTATTTAAAGGACAAAAATGAGATTTTCCTGTATCTGAATCTCACCTAACAGCATCTTTGTTTATTTGTCTAAAGTATTTTTACCTAACTCTTCAGCCAAAAAAAGGCTCCCATAATTACGTTGTTGTTGTTGTTGTTTAGTCGTTCAGTCGTGTCCGACTCTTCGTGATCCCATGGACCAGAGCACGCCAGGCACTCCTGTCTTCCACTGCCACCCGCAGTTTGGTCAGATTCATGTTTGTAGCTTCGAGAACACTGTCTAACCATCTTGTCCTCTGTCATCCCCTTCTCCTTGTGCCCTCCATCTTTCCCAACATCAGGGTCTTTTCCAGTGAGTCTTCTCTTCTCATGAGGTGGCCAAAGTATTGGAGCCTCAGCTTCACGATCTGTCCTTCCAGTGAGCACTCAGGGCTGATTTCCTTAAGAATGGATGCATTAGATCTTCTTGCAGTCCATGGGACTCTCAAGAGTTTCCTCCAGCACCATAATTCAAAAGCGTCAATTCTTCGGCCATCAGCCTTCTTTATGGTCCAGCTCTCACTTCCATACATCACTACTGGGAAAACCATAGCTTTTACTATACGGACCTTTGTTGGCAAGGTGATGTCTCTACTTTTTAAAATGCTGTCTAGGTTGGTCATTGCTTTCCTCCCAAGAAGCAGGCGTCTCTTAATTTCGTGGCTGCTGTCACCATCTGCAGTGATCATGGAGCCCAAGAAAGTAAAATCTCTCACTGCCTCCATTTCCTCCCCTTCTATTTGCCAGGAGGTGATGGGACCAGTGGCCATGATCTTCGTTTTTTTGATGTTGAGCTTCAGACCATATTTTGCGCTCTCCTCTTTCACCCTCAATAAAAGGTTTTTTAATTCCTCCTCACTTTCTGCCATCAAGGTTGTGTCATCAACAATCAATAATAAGATTCCCCCGCCTTCAACTTTACATTCTAAAAGACACAGCACAAAAGGAAAGGAGATTGGGACGGGTGGAGGGAAAAAAGCTAACTCAACCGGACACAACTTCTTAGTTTCTCACAAGGAGGGACAGAGCAAGCTCCCTATAGATGCTTTCTGTTTGGCTAATGGTTGGGTCCAGGTTGGTCTTTCCCTGTTTTCCCCCATCTTGCCCATTCATGTTCTCTTAAGGTTAGTAGTGGGCGGCAGATAGGGCAGATTTTCATTCTAAATGAGAAATGCATTTGCTTTCTTGAGCATCGTCTCCATCAGCCAACCCACAGGAACTCCAGACTGGCTTATTTCTGGGTTTTATAAGGCAATAACAACTAATTAAAACAGTGACTCCTTGAATAGCTTCACCAAATCATCCCCACCCACCCCCCGCTTGTTTGCAGATTAGATTAAACTGTCAAAACCAGTTAGAGACAGCCTGACCCAAACCTGTGCAGGAAGGCAAATTTAGAACCTGAATGTTGTGGACTTTTGAAGGCCAGTTGTTGAAGCACAGTTAACATTGCTCTTTGTCCCCAAACAATTCCAATCACCATTCCATGCTTTATAACTGCTTCTACATTCCTGATATGATAGAAGTTGGGGAGGGCAGTTTTCAAATTATCGTTATAATAAAGCAAGAAATACTCTGAGCATGTGAAACTTGACACTTTAAAAAGTGCAAAAATCTCCTGTCAGAATAAACTATGCAAATTAGGCAAACCGCATAAGCCTATTTTACTGAGCCACCAAATCTGTTTTTGTACACTGGAAGCTTTTCTTCTGAGGGCTGGATGGCAGGTCGCAGGAAAGAGATGAATGAGACATTGGGGACAATGCCAGAGTTACTGCTGAACACCCAGGAATATCCAGGCTACTGTACAGAGGAGCCGTTACTGCCTGGTTTTGTTTTTTGCCTGCTGCTGATGTTTTCAACACCCACTGCAAATGGCCGTAAGAAAGGCCTCTTTTCCCTCTCTTACCTGAAGCCTCCTGCTCAGTGGCTGATTCACCAGCCACAGCCCAGCGAAGGTTGCTAAGCCAGAACTTGAAGTGCATCCTTAAGCTGGCCACCTATGCATTGCTTTAGAAAGAAGAAGAGTGCCAATTTGCATAAAGTGTTCATATGCTAATTTATCTGTGTAGATGCAGGTTTAGATTTTTTTAAAAAATAGAAATAATTACTTTGATGAAAATAGAAATGCATGTCACCGTAGTGCGGAAGACTGCAACCAGGTGATAAATGCGTCTGCTCAGTCTGTTGTCCAAGTGCTTACTGTTGATGGGAGACTTTGAGGCCCCTGATCCCCATTCTCTTCCCGCCCTTATGATTTTTCATCTTTGAATTGGACTTGGGGTGGACAAAACTGTCCTCTGTAGAGCAGGACACCTGGGCACCCTATGCATCCTCCCTCTGCCCCCTGTGCTCTCCTCTGCCCTGCGGTTTTGCTCTTGGCCACCTTCGTAGCACAGAAGATGCTACAGGGCTGCCAAGTACAATGATGCTGGTTGCTTGGCACCAGGATTGGCATTGCTGGGCATTTGCCAGGACCTCTTGCCAGGTCTTTCCTCGGCTGGCTCAGCTGCTCTTCCTCCTCATAGGAAGATAGGAATCTTCCATCTCTTTGTCCATCTTGCTCAATATTATCCACACTGACCAACACCAGCTCTCCAGGACTTCAGGCGGGAGTCTATCTGAGCCCTTCGTGGAGATGCCAGGGATTGAACCTGGGACCTTCTGCATGCAGGGGAGACCCAGAGTGACTGGGAAAACCCAACCAGATGGGGAGGGTATAAATAATAAAAATTTTCTTATTCTTATTCTCTATCACCAGTCAAGGAAAAGGGTCAGAACTCTCCACTCACCTTGCTGTCCCTCTTGTTCTGGGCAGCACTGCAGATTCGGCTCAGAGAGAGAGGGCAACTGACTGGGCAATGGTGCAAGGTGCAAAGGAGAGAGGACCTCTTCCAGGAGGAAGGCCCACGAAGGGCTTCTTGCTCAAGGGTCCTGCAAAACCTGAGGTGGCACTAGTTGGACTGGTTGCTGGGTGGGGTTGGGTGGAGAGAGATTCCACAGCCCTGCACAGTCTCCCTGGGCTAAAAATAAGCCGCTGCGCCAAAAACACTGTGTGATATTTATAACTCTGGAGCTCCATCTGACAAGCTCTGTAGAATAAGGGGTGCGCCACTTAAGGATAGAGACATGCCAAGGCTGCTCTCCCTTCCACTTTGAGAAGTTTCTTGTCCTGTGTAGTACACGGACTTTGTTGAGTGTGTGTTGGTGTTTGTGCATGGCCATCTGTCACAGACGCAGGCTTGTAAACACATCACCCATCTGGTCTCCTGCGGCAATCCAGAGTCTTCTCCAGGCAACCAGGCAAGATAAATTTGTCAATGACTAGTTGTTGCTGGGGGTTTCTTCTTGTTGTTTTTTGTCTTCCACGCTGCAAATGACTAAAAAAGCGAACGGAGGCTCATAAAAAGAGAGCTTGAGACCAGGGCCGGTTCCTTCTGTGGGCTTAATTTACAAAGCTGCAGGGACCAGGCTGTGAAATTGGACATGCTCCCCTGGGTAGATTGTGCAGGGATTCCAAAACTCTGCTAGCACCGACTTCTGGGATTGCGGTGGGGTGTGTAAGTATGTACGAGTTTAGGTCCCAGGTGCCTCACTTCTCTCAGATATTACAGATATTTCAACAGCACTAAAACCACAGACCTGTTCAGACTCTTCCTGTTTCTTCAAGTCCATTTTGTTGCTTGTCACAAATATATTTGGGCTCTTTAGGGGGCTGGGTGAACTGTCCATCCAGCTAGGTGCAATGCATAGGCATGGACAGCACATTTCTTCAGGGTGTGCACACAGGGATATTTATTTATTTCAATGAAGGAAGACGGGGGTGGGGTGGGGGAACAACAGGACAAGGAAGAGGTAAAGTGGCAACTGGACAATTGTCATCCAAAACCTCTGGAAGGCAGCATGTTGGGAAAGCCCAATTTACCCACTGCAATTGTAGTTTTTTTAACCCATCATCCTCAGAATGATTCTGTTTACCCATGTGCAGATTTATGCAAAACAAGTTGTTTATCAACTAAAACCCATATGACTAATTGTCTCTGACTTCTTGAATTGGATGGCATCTCAGAGGAATCCCTCTTCCCCCACCCGAACTGCAAATTCTCCCTTTTGTCTGTAGCTGATTTCTCCTTGTTGCAGCCCCAGGGAGCAAATTCTTCCTTGCAAGGAGACTCTTTCCAGCCTGACAGCCCTTCAAGCCTTTCCAGCTCTTTAGTATCTCTCATGTCCCTACAGCATTCCCTGCAGTGTTGGCATGCAGTGACAAATAGTGCCCAGATGGTAGAGGGGTCCCCTGCAGGCATCCCTGGAGGAAAACAGAGTAGAAAAGAGTGCCCCCTGCTGAGTCAGCCACCCTGTTTTCTGCAGATCCCAAAACTTCTTAATTCAGCCTTCTGCAGTGCCTGTCCTCTCAAGTCATATTATCTTGAGATAACAATGCCTTTCGCCTTTCTGTAGTGACAAACTGATAAGAGGTCATTTGAAGCCCTCTGCCTGTCGACTGCACAGAGGACATTCATGATATGCTTCTCACAGTGCAGAAGAGAGAGCTCTTAAGAGTCTCTGCTTACTCTCTAGGGCAGGAATGGGGAATCGGTGGCCCTCCAGATCCCATCAGCCTCACCCCACACGGCTAATGACCAGGCATGGCAAGAGATGTAGTGAGCATTACCTGGAGGGTCCCCATTCCTGCTGCAGGGTCAAAACTGGGTGGTTAAAAGGACATATTTCTCCTCTCCTCCAGTTTATTCAATCTTTAAATGCATTTTTACTAGATTTAGCATGTGGGACTGACAATCTTAAATAATAAACCCAAGTATTTTATATCAAGTTCCTGCTCTGTGTATGTTTGTGATGGTCTGTTTACTCCACTGAAACCAATTTAGATTAACATGCATTTGATAAATTAGCATATGGAATTAGCAAGAGGACAAGGTCTCTGCCTCTGTCTTCCCGTCTCTTTCTCCCACTACCTCTCAGCACCAGATCTTCAGAGCCAATTCTGATCTGTGCCTGTGTGTTCTGAGTCCTGGTTACTCCTGATGAATTCCCCTGGAATTCAGATGTGGGCACCTCATGGAAACTGGCAGGTTCCGCTCTAGGGTCTGGCTGTTGGAACAGCCTTTATTTTGCTTTTGCTGCAGGAGAACACCAGAGCCTGAGCTGGCAGCGACAGAGTTAAGTCTGCAGAGTACAGCTCAAAGTGTGATTAAAACTGAATTATTCATATCCCCTTTAATCCCAGCCTGGCATACAGTGGGTAATCCCAGAAGGGGCTGGGTTCCTCTTCCCTCTCCAGCACTGGCAGGTACATCTATCTAGGCATGGGTCAGGATCTGACCTGGGTAGAGAAGTGTGCGAGGAGGGAGTCAGCACTACTGAGCAGAATGAGACCTGCTCAGCATTTTGCATTGGCTGTGCCTTCTGGTGCCTAATGATGTGGCGTTATAATACAAGGGAGTGGCACATCACTCACGGTCATGATCTGTCAGGGCCCAAGTGTGATCAACTTCCCCCCTTTTCTCCACCCCACGTCCCTGGCAATAGGGAGCACTATAAAAGGAATGCCGCAAGAGCCATTCACATTTCAATGGAAATATAGTCATTCTCTGTAATGCACACTGGGGTCTCAACCTGTGTTATTTCTGGTACTGCTCCTTGCTCACAGGGTTTATATATAAACTACTACCACAAAACAGTGGTGTCCCACTTCCCCCCTCCTCCCCAGCCAAAAAGACACTTTTGCATTTAGATGTTGTAAACCGGAAATGTTTCTCCTGTCATGCAACATTATTAACTCCCATGATGCTAAAACATTCAGCGTCTCAAAAATTCCAAGGTTGTTAGAGAACCAGCAGCTCCCAAGGGATACAGATCAGCTGGCTAAACGCAGACAGGTTTTGTTGAAAAGCCTTCTTTGGTATGAGAGAAATTTATAATGCCTGGCAACCACCTCTGCAGTAGCTGACACTGTGTCTGTGATCATCTAGACAACTTGGGGGTCCTAAAGAGCTGGAAAGTAGGGATACAAATATTCAAGCAAATCAATAATGTGTTTGGCAGAGCAATGAAGAAAGGAACTATGGATATGAACAAAACAGGGGATGAGCTGGGTGTTTGTCCTGGGTGCCATGCTAAACTCAGCAGCTCAGTGTTAAGTTTGTTAAGTCCGTGGTGCATTGGTAAAAAATATTTCTCCCTAGTTTTTATTTTATTTTTTACTCAGAGTAGAACCATTGAAATGAACGAGACTCAGTTAGGTTCATTAAGTTAAATCACTCATGCACCACACTCATACCAGTCAGGGGAAAACTGTTGAAAGCTAGTTTTTGTCCCCTTTCATGGGCATTTCTGGGGAAATCTGGGAGCAGGAGGTCCTGTTGCAGAGCCAGGTTTTGCAATCCTGCACAAGAAGCGCTGGGCTTGGTAATGCTGCAAAACTGATCATGGCAGGTGGAAGGGGTGTGTTCCTAAAGCACTATTAATCCTAGAGATGGCCCTTGATTTGGGTTGAAGTCAGGATGAGTGCACAGGGGACAGAGAGAGGACTAGGAACATAAGAAGAGGCTGCTGGATCTGACCACATGCCCATCTAGTCCATCATCCTGTTCTCACGGTGGCCAGCATATTGTCTATGGGAAGCCCATAAGCAGGACATGAGCACAACAGCCCTCTCCCTGCCTGTGATTCCCAGCAAGAGGTATTGAAAGGCACACTGATACTTGACAATGGAGGTAGAATATGGTGGCTAGTAGAACCTCAATGAAGTTGGGAGATATTTGACACCTGGGGAACAAGGGTTGGGCTTGAGCAGTGGAGACCTGCCCATCTGATCTGTGCTTGCTTTGCTTTCTTTCCTTCTTGCAGCGGAAGCCGACACCAGCGTCTTCGCCTCCAACTCGCTGCAGCGGAAGAAGAAGGGGCTTCTTCGCCCTGTGCACCAGCGGGCAAAGCCGCACTTGCTGATTGGCATGCCGCAGGACTTCCGTCAGATCTCCTCCATCATCGATGTGGACATTCTGCCCGAGACCCACCGGCGGGTGCGGCTGCACAAGCATGGCTCCAACAAGCCCCTTGGCTTCTACATCCGGGATGGGGTCAGCGTGCGCGTGGCACCCCACGGGGTTGAGAAGGTGCCCGGCATCTTCATCTCCCGCTTGGTCAAGGGGGGCCTGGCGGAAAGCACGGGGCTGCTGGCCGTGAATGACGAGATCCTGGAAGTCAACGGCATCGATGTGGCAGGCAAGTCGCTGGACCAGGTCACGGACATGATGGTGGCCAACAGCCACAACCTCATCATCACCGTCAAGCCGGCCAACCAGCGCAACAACGTGATCCGCAGCAGCAAGGCCTCGGGCAGCTCTGGCGTGTCCACGGACAGCACCCCCAGCCAGCAGACACCTAGCCCGGCCTCCCAGTACCTGAGCAACTGCAGCACAGCAGAGGGCGAGAGTGACGAAGAGGGTGACCTGGTGATTGAGAGTGATTTGCCTGCCAGCTGCCCCAATGGCGGCCTCCTGGAGAGCTTGCAGCACAGCCTGTCCCTCTACAGCTCCCAGGGTTCGCTGCCCTCCCTGAACAGTCACAGCGGCAGCGGCAGCCCAATGCGGGGCAGCCGAGCAGGCAGCCTCCGGGAGGATGGCACGGTCATCACGCTATAGCCCCAGGCACTGCCCCTCCCTTGTCTTCTGAATTTCAGCATTTCCACGGTCAGTTTGGCAGTACCTTCTTCCTGGCCAATGGAGCTGGAACTGGGGGCCCCGTCTCGAACCCAAGACACTGCCCAGACCTGCCACCACAGACTCTCTCTTGCTCATGGCCTGCAGACCCAGTGGCACTCTCTCCGCAGCTGCTGGAGCAAAGGTAGCAGCTGGGGTTTGGAGCACTTGGGGCCAAGCCACTTTCCTCCCAGTCCTTAGCCACCCAAGAGGTTCTATCTTGGTCCCCATTGAACCAAAGCAATGGGAGTTCTACTACCTTCTCCATTCCCTCTCTTCAGCTCCTGTCTTCATTCTGGACAGGTAGAAGGAAAAAGGCAGGGATGCTCTTGCCTCTCTCACAGTCTCTGGTTCTCCCCTCCACCAACTGTCAGCTCTCATGAAGTGTTTGTTTTTAGTTATTTGTTTTTACGATAACATGCATCACAGATTAATATATTGCAACAAACTATTAAAACTTTTTTTTTTAAAGAAATGTGCATTCACATGATTTTTAGAAGTGTGCTGGTCAAGCACGATGAGGAAGCTCTGGTGCCTGTCCTGGGAAATTGAGCAGGGTGGTCCCAAACATGCAAGATGCATTATTCTGCTCAATAGGATGCTGGGACCCATTGGGACTGGTAGGGCAGCAAGGGAAATGTGACTGAGGCAACTTGGCTTTTTGTTGTCTGACTTGGGTGGATAGATGTTTAGCTAGCTGGCTAGATCAACTGCTGGATCAGGATCTGAAACTGAGTTGCACCTGAAGCATAGCTGATATTTCCTGTTAAGGGTGTTGGTTTTATTTTTAAATGAAGCACATAGGAAGCTGCCTTAGACTTAGTCGGACCACTGGTCCATCTATTGCCTACAGTGACTGGCAGTGGCTCCTCCAGGGTTTCAAGCAGGGTTCTCTCTAAGCCCTACTGGACGATGCTGGTGACTGAACTAGGGACCCCCTGCATGGAAAGCAGATGCTCTCCCACTGAGATATGGCCATTCCTTAATTAAAATATAAGCAGAAAGCTGGGGAGAAATGTTTTCACCCTTCTAACTAGTTGGAAAGATAAAAGGGAGAAGATAGCTGAACATGTTTCTAACACATGCAGATTCAAAAGCAGGTCTTAGGCCTGAAAGGTTGGAGAGCTTTGGACTAGCCCATCTCTTGGCAGGCTGTATGCCTAGCTGGCCCCTTGCTCATTCCTATTGTGTGCAAGAATTCTATACACTGGCAAACCAAAATGGTGTTCAAGTGCTTATTTCAACCTTCAAGATAGTGAACACAAAGAAATCTGCATGATGATGTGGCTTATGCAAATATTATATGCTAATTTGAATTCTCCCAGGATGTTTTAGATACCTGCTGATAGCAGTGACCGTCAGTGGGAGGGGAGCATCATCAGGAATTAAGACATGTGCCAACCCACTGAGCTCTGTGGCCCTCAGTATACTGATGATCTGGCCTTGCAAGGTGTCCAGCTTCTTGCTAGATCTCTTGCCAGAGCCCTTTGCACCTGCCTCTCCATTAAAGAAAAAGAAAAGGTTTCAAGCATAATATCCTTCCACATCGCTTTCATTTTTCTCCTGCAAAAAGCAACTGATGAAAGGAAATAAAAGCATCTCTAACAAATCACCCATTCATCCCAGCTGCATTTCTACCAGGTCAGGATCATTTGCACTGAAATGGTTTTTAGGGAGATGTTTAATTTACCATTCTAAATTGAAGGAAGGTAGTCTTCTCTTGTTTTGTTCATTTTAAGTCTGACCAGCTAAGATGCTCATAGTCTGTAGTAGGGGATTTTAAATCATGGTAAACTAGCCAACAGCAGCTGCTTCCACCTCAAGAGAGACGTTTCGGTGCCTAGGACCTTGATTTGCTGTGAATCATTATCTTGTACAATTACTGGGGTCCACCACCAGAGGACAGTAGTGGCCAGGTACAGGGTTCAAGGCATCTCTTCGTTCCCACTGGGCTTATATTTAACTGTTGGCCTTAAACACGGTGTAGTAATTCACCTGTAGGTAGTCACTGCAGGCCATGTTCACAACCAGCCAGCCACATGAAAGCCTCTGGGATTTAAGAACTCTAAAAGAGGGTCTGTGACCCACCATTCACTCCCACTTGGAAGCTGTTGCCAAGCAGGCAGGGGTTGAAATTGGGATGGAAAGGGTTATTCTGTGCTGCAGCACCCACTTGATGCATTGATATCTTAAATCAATTTGAAGATTGTTTCCAAGCCCGATTGCTATGTAAGGAATCTGTTTTTGTGTCAGGTCTGCAGATACAGAAGTGTTAAATTGCGAATCTCCAAGCACAGTGAGCCTCCCATCCAAATCCACCTCTTCTCGACTGAGTTAACAGATGGTCAACTGGTCAACCTGCAGTCCTGTATCAGGGCCACAGCATGCCTGCTTCCCACATAACGTAACCTGTTACTGGTGCCCTAACAAGCACGAGGTCCACAGAAAACTAACCAAGCTTTTCTCTGCTTTGTCAGTCGAGGTAACTCTTCTAGGTGCCTGAAACTACAATTTTTGCATGGAAAGGAGAACACCTGAAGACAGTACAGAGCTGCCAGGGCTTTGCACCATTACCCCCCCCCCCAAAAAAAAAAACTGGCTAGGAGAGTTTGCACAGCCGAAATAACTCTTGTCTGACATTTCCAGAGGAGAGGAAATGTTTTATGTACTCCGACTACCCCACGGGGAGGCAATTAATCCTGCTACTGCTGTCCATCACCCTTCACTGCAACCCTATCCAGGGTTTGGTTTGGGTTGTTGTTGTTCTGGCGTGGTGGAACTAGATTGCCTGTTAACCTTATTAACCCTTTCCAACCCTGCCATGCTGCTCAATCCTGCCAGTTCTTAAAAGATATGGATTATCTTTGCCCTTCCTATGACTTCAGTGCCACTTGGCTCCAGGGTCCTTTAGAAATGAAGGACAAGCCTGAAAGGGGAGTCTTTCAGGCAGCAAAACATAAGCAGCAGCCCCATCTCCTCTACCTTAGCTTTGTGTTAGTGTAAAAGGCAGCAGCAGCTTTTCCATGACGCAGAATCAAGTGCAGCTTTTCAGATTAATTATATTAAAAAAAGAAACAGGCACTTGAATTCCACTTCACATGAGCCTATGACTGTTTGAAGCTTGCTGGGCCTACTTAGCATCCTTCCTAATACTGAACTTCTTATCCAACTATGGATCCTTATACAGGCTTCTGTTAGGTAAGACTCTACGTCCAACTAATGCACAATCCCTTTCTCTGACACTCTCAGCATAGGGTCTCTCTCATCCCCTCCTGACCCATTTAGGTGGAGGTGCCAGAGGGGCCTTCTGTGTATGCAAAGCAGGTGATCCTATGATTCATCCTTGCCTGCAGTTCTGAGGAGCAGAGACTTGCTGTGTTTGTACGATGTATCATCCAAATGGAGGATGCATTCACCATATATCTGTAAATTAAAAATAATCCCTCAGCCATTTAAAGAATCTTCCAGAGTGCTTGTGAAGGCACCCAGTTTCCGCCTCTGTTCTGTGACAAGTGCTTTCAAAAGTTTGTTTGTTTATTTATTTAAAAAATTACCCCAACTATTTAAGTTAAAATTGAACACCTATCCCTCTGAGTGCTGGCCGCTTGTCCAGCCAATGTGTGTACCTGAACCGTCTTGCAAAAAAGCAGAACAACGCTCAGGGTGCCTGCTCAGTCCTGCTGTACTGTTAGAGCTTCTCAATGCACTCTTCTCAGAGGGGCAGCTCTGCAAATTCAAGCTGTGGCCACAGAGGATTTACAGATTTCACAACGGCCAGATTCCTCTGAGACCAAGCACCTCTCTCTCCCCTCCTCCACCACCAACCATCCCATCTCCTTTTTGGCAACTTTTGCATGAAGAACAAGGAAGGGGAACCTGTGGCCTTCCAGATGCAGTTTGGACTACAACTTTCATCACCCTTGAACACTGGCAGGGCTGCCTGGGGCAGATGGAAATCAAAGTTCAGCAACTTTTGGTAGGCCACAGATTCTCCCCGCCCTTGGTTGTGAAGCAAGACAAGCAGACAGGTATGATGCAGACCTCTGTTGCATCCCAGCTCCTGAAAGGCTGGGTGTCAAGAGCAAGCACCAGAGAGTGGTCAGCCACACAAGTGTGGGGCAGAAGCTTGCATCACTGAGTCAGCCAGCAAGGATGGCTGAGAGGGGGAAGAGGATTTCTGGCTGAGTGAAAGAGCAAGGAAGGAAAAAGAGACCTTTCCTCTCCATTGCAGTCCAGAAGAGAAGGCTGGGAAAGGGAGTATCTTGCCTCTGCCTAGGAGTCCAGCTTGATAAAGACTTTGGGTCGAGAGAATATTTTGAGTGCCTCCTCGATCTGCGACAGCTTATTCTCCAGGGTGGCACGTCTGTTCTGGACGCTGAGCGTGTCAGTTCGCACTGGAAGCAGCAGGAGGTCTTTCAGGAAGCGCTCTTGGCCTAACAGAGAAGAGGAAGAGTGACCAGCTTACAGTTAAGGATGCCTGCTCAATTCAGTCAGTGCAGACAAGACTGAGCTGGATATACAGATGGACAACAACCTGACTTGGTAGAAGACATCTTCCTATGTTCCATAGAGCCTCTGCCAGGTGTGGGGGGCCATGTGGCCCTCCAGATGTTGTTGGATTCAACCTCCCATCATCGCTGCCCATTGGCCACCCTGGCTGGGGGTGGTGGGAGCCAGAGTCCAAAAACATCTAGAGGGTGGCAGGTTCCACATCCCTGAACTAGACCGTCCTGGGCCAACCCGGCATGAAGCAGCTTCACACGTCTTGTGTTCCGCCCTCCTTACTTTGTTTGAGGTTGTTGAGCGTCTCCAACCGCTGGCTCTCTGGCATCATGGTGTGGCCAGGTGGCATGGAGGGGTCAGGCATGTTGCGCTGGCGCTCCTCTGCCTCTTTGCGCCAGTGGTCCTTCCTCTCAATCAGGCTAAATCACAGCAGAAAGAGCATAGTGGTTAAGGTGAGGAAAGAATGGCAGAGAAAGCTAGGAGGAAACGGCACCTCAGACTTCAAGGAACAGAGCATGGCCTAGCCTCACGTCTCTCCCCTCGGGGTCCTACAAACCAATTAAGTGGTAAAGAAACGGCTAGAAGAGAAGTTGGGACAGGAGGCGGGAACAGATGTGGTGTTTACTGCAGTCAGGGCCATCAATCCAGCCCCTCAGAAATGAAACTCCAGGAGGAGGGGTTTCAAACACAGGCATAACATGGCCACCATGACTTGTGCCTCTCACCAACTGGGTGGAGATATTCCAAATCACCGGAAGTTTTTGAATTGTCTTCAAGGGCAACCCCACAAAGAGCACATTGCTGTAGTCTAATCCCAAAGTTATCAAGGCATGAATGAGGGTAGCCAGGTCATTTTCAGCAGTGAGTATAGCTGGACAATCAGTCCAAGCCAATAAAAGCATTCTATGGTGCAGACACCACCTGGGAATCCAAAAACAGAGCTGCACCCAGAAGGAAGTATTCCCTTCTATATCTTTATGAAGAGTTGTGACCACACCCATTTTATCCATCCAGAATGGCAGAATCTCCAATTCAGAATACTGTTTTATTTATTTCAAATCACAAACAAAAGGGCCTCGAAAAAATAAAGCAGAGATTCTGGGAAAACTAAATTCAGCAGCTGATATGAGATGCCATCATTGCTCATATGGCAGTCCTGCACATGGGCAGAATGCTCCCAAACTTACTTCTGGTGCTTATGCCAGACAGACTGCTGTGTCTGAGATGGTATATCTGTTCCTGCCATTTCAGACTGCAGGTGGAGGATCACATGACTGAAAACTCTCCGTTTAAAAATGAACTCACCACATATGTAAGGCTACTATGTCAGGGAGAACGGCTCTCACTTACTTTTCTCCTTGACATGCTAGTTTTCTATGGGAAGGGAAGGGTTATTCAAACCTGTGACCACCACTTTGCAGTCTTGTAGAAAGGTTGAACATTGATTTCTTTACTTTTCTTTTTCAACCTTATATTTATTGGGTATTAATTTTATTTTATTGCAAGTAGCCTTGGAGGCCTGTTGTAACACAGAAAAGCATGGATAGCAGTATTTTAAACAAATAAATACTGACGCCAGATGGGTCAGGGGTGAGTTGGATACCTACTAGTGGGGGACATGGCCTTTCTGCTTAGCATTGTACTCTTCCTGTTCCTTGCGTTTCTGCTCCAGCACTTCGGTCAGCGACTGCAAGGAGCGTGAGCGCTGCAGCTGAGCCCGTTTGGCGTTCCGGGCGTTGTGGCTGATGAAGTCCACCCCTTGACTCTCCTCCTGGTTCTGTAATGAGAAGGTCAAAGAGCTGGAAGGCAAAGAGCTTTGGGTGTCAGGAAACGTTGCTTTTCTAGGGACTAGGGACAGGTTTGGCTTAATTTCTCCTAGCCCCAGCTAACTTTGAAAGCACGGATCACGTCTTTGTGGCAGGGGGAGGGAATATTCCCATCAGATCAAAGAAACAAAATAATTTGGGGGTCACAGAGAAGTAAAAAACATTCCAAGAGAGCTTTGGAAGTGCTGGCAGTCATGCACAACTGCAAAAAGTGTCCCTCCCTCTGCCTTGGGACACCACAGAGCTCCATCATTTACTGCAACCCTGGAATGGAGAGGTTGGGAGGAGGTTGGCTAAAGCACTAACCACTCATGAGGAAACGGAAGTATAAGGCAGATTGCATCAGCACCGGTGGGCATCTCCCCGCCCCCCACCTTGACACTCCCATTCTGTGATTTTGAAGCTGCTGCATCTGCTGTTGCTCCGGACTGGGCAGGGTTTGGAGACGGTGACCTGCATGGACGAATTCCTGCACCGCAGCGCGAATAGGCTCTCAAGTATTTCTGATGCTCTGGATTCGGGGGACTAGGACTCTCCTAGGAAAGAGGAAAACAGGAGGAAGAATTATTGCACAGTCAGAGACGGGTGTAGACTGAAGAACCCAGAGAACATCACTGATCAACCTTCAGCATAGTCTATTGCACCTGTTCCTGATGACCACCACCTACGTTGTTTTAAACTGGGACATCAGACAGGGGTTGCCAATATTCTCAGATCTGTGGGCACATTTGGAATTTTGAGAGAGTGCCATCAGCACAATCCCGTCTGTTTCTTCTTTGTTCACTGCCTACATCACTTTCCTCTCAGCAGACAGAAAGAGAGACTGCATGTAAAATGTATTGCCAATAAGCAGTAGTAGAAATACCTGCAGCTTTGCTTTGACTTTAGACTCCACACTCTCATACTTCTGAGACTTCCACAGGGCCTTCACGGGCTTTGGTTGGCTGAGCTCCCGAGCCTGCTCCTTCTCTCTGCATTTCCGCTGAATCTCTCGCATGCGCCTCAGATTTTCCTTCTCATAGTCCTTGTGATCTTTGCCTGCATTGGCAAGAGAAAGAAAACATTGCCCTACAATACTTGAGCTACAGGCACAAAAGCCTCTCTCCCTTGAACTTCCTTATGTTTTCCTTGTAAAAAAAACAAATAGACAGCTCACCTGTAACTTGTGGAGAGAGACAAGAACTCATATTTCTCTCCGTGTTACAGAGGTATGTACAGCCAGGATTACACCACAGGTCAGAGGTAGCCAAAGTGTTGCCCTCCAAATGTTGTTGACTGCAACTCCCATCAGTCCTAGCCTCCATCATCCCATCCCATCAGGCATGATGGGAGATAGCCACATGGCCTATCACTGCTGTAGGTGAAGAAACCCACTGTAACCACTGTTAAGATGGTTAGGCTGAAAAACAGTGGCTGGCCTGAAGGTCACCCAGTGAGCTTCATGGTTGAGTGTAGATCTGAATCAGGGTCTTCTGAGTCCGAGTCGAATACTCTTAACTGCTACACCACCCCTAATGCTGTCAACAGCAGGCTGCCATCTGTCCCTATGTTGCGACCACACTTACGCTTAGGTGTCACCTCCTGGAAGAAGGAGATCCCATCCAGCTGCAGGAGAGCTCCCACTGTGCCCTTCTTTCCCATCTCTAGAATGTCCCTGGCATTTGGCTTAATCCGCGGAGGGGGGTGAGCAAGGCGGGCACTGTAGCATTCAGGGTAGAGGCTGCATTCTGGAGGAATGGGACCGGGGAGCAGATCCAGCTTCAGAGAGTTCCCTTCCAGTCTCCCTCGTGCTAAAGATGGAAAAAGAAAGACTGCAGCTCAGAGATAAAGTTAATGCAGATGCTCTCAGGTCAAATCTGAACACTTCCAGTGAAAAGGAGGCAATGGGAAAGACCCTGAAGAGCTGCGGCAGGTCAGAATAGACAATACTGGGGTATAAGGACAAATGATCTGACTTAGGAAAATAGGACCATAGGAAACTTCTTTTTCCCAACAGAACGAGAATTTACACATTCTGTCACCCTAAATTAGCACTTTTTCTAGACCAAATTATTCCTGACCAGTGTCCTCACCAGTCTACTCCAGCTCAACCTCCAGTATCAAGCAGCTGCTTGATTACTGTTCTCTTAAAGATCCTTTATTAGGGGTGCAGAACCTGATGCCATTAAGCTCCCATCAGCTCCAACCAGCACAGCCTATGGCCGGGGTAATGGGAGTTGCAGTCCAACAAGCTGAAGAACCACTGGTTTCCCACCCCTGCTGTCAGCAAGGGCTAGTGAGTACTTAGAGGATTCTACCCATTATAGAGAAAAATATGGATCCTTCTCTTTTCCAGAGGTGAAAAGGAAAACTGATTATGGACTGAGATTACCAGGATACCCCAGGATCACACAGCACACTCACCTGATAGGGGACGCCTGTAGTAATCAGGACAAAGGGAGGGATCAGGGGGAATGGGCCCCGTAATCCTGGAGGGCCCCTCTGACATCTCAGCCTCAGCTCCAGACCAGGAATCAAGAACTGCAAGATCTCACTTTCCTTAATTCTTCCTCCTTCAAAGTCACTGGCAAAGCATGGCCAATTTATCTGGAAGAACAGGAAACTGTAGGGAAGCTGCTGCAAGGAACTAAACAACATTATACCCTCAGTGTTGGTTTTATTTCACATCACCCACATCATGCTGGTCATAGAAACATTGCTACTATTATCATGTCATACATGTTAACTACTGCAATAAAGCACACATTTGTATTATATTTATTTCTGTCCCGCCTTTTCCCGAGGAATAAACACAGCTGCTTACAGATAAATTAGAAACAGCTAAAAACATGAGGCGAGAGGCAGAATTTAAAAAACAATGAAACATTAATATAGAATAAAAGCTAACTAACTATATATATGATCTATTAAAATATACAGACAATTATAACAGAATACATCACAGCCCCAGTCCTTTCCTTAAAATCAGTCAGTTCCCCAAAGGCTGTTGGAATAAGAAAGTCTTCACCTGCTAGCAGAAGGGCATGGGAGTATACATGGAAGTGCCTATAAAAAGCAGGATGCACAATTGATGTGATGTCTAGATTGATAATGAATCCCCGTAGGATAAGTATCTTTTTTCTGGGTGTAACTTCAGAAGGAAGTTCTTCTAGTAGTCCCAGCACAGACATGGTTAAGCCATAGAATTCGCTACCACAAGATATAGTGGTGGCCACCAAGTTGGACGGCTTTAAAAGACAAATTTACAGAGGTTAAGGCTTTCAGTAGCAACTACTTATGATCACCATTTGCAATCTCTCATAATAATGATTCCAAAAGAGTTTACAATGCAGACTAAAACAATACAGTACAACCCTATACAAGTCTACTCAGAAGTAAGGCAGGTAAGCCATACTTAATCCGAGGGTGTATAAGATTTCAGCCTATGGTATATAAACAAAAACAATAAACAGAATTAAATAGCAATTAAAAGAGTGGAGTAAAAGCTTTAATTACCAGGGTTCACAAATACAGCATCCTCCCAGTACTTAAAATACAAACTATTAAATGCTTGAGTGAACAAAAATGTTTTAATTCAACACTGTAAAAATAATGCAGGAGCCAGGTGAATGTCCTCCTCAAGGAGGTGGCTCCTTATGAATCGGCCTGCCTTCTGTCATCAACTTTGGGGGGGTTGATCTTTGTGCCAGCCATCTTTGAGATTAGGGGAGACAGGGCTTTTTCGGTAGTGGTGCCGAAAGGTTTTCTGCTGCAGTTTTGTTTTTTAATTATTCTTTTCCCCCTCAAAATACTTGAGCATATAATGTTCATGTATTTTGAGATATAAAAAGAATAAAACTACCCAGTATATCCTGGAGTTTTAAATTTTGTATTCTTAAAGTTTAATTGGTGCTATTTGATTGTTATTGTGGAGTTATTTTTAGCTTGCCTTTTATTTTTATTCTGCCACATTTTCCTGTTTTTAATTCAAGTCTCTTTTATTTTACTGGATAGAAGTACTCAGCTATCACTATGATGTATCAGTTACAGTCTGGTTTTAGCCTGAAGCATTCAAAGAGGCAACACAGCAATACTAACGGACAAATCAGTTTGTTTTCTCAACTATGTTAAAAGCTTGGTGTTGAATTACCAGTTGCATTGTTTGTTTGTTTTTACATGTTTTCAGACACAGATATAATTGCTTATACAACACGTGCAAAAATCTTTGAAAAGCAACAGTAAAATAGGCCTCAGCACTGCCAAGTGTTTCTGGTAAAGGCCAAGCTCCTGGGAGCTGTACAGAACCCAAGTCTCTGGGTTATCACCATTAAGAGGAGCCTCTGTTTCAGTGCCAGCTAGCAAGAGACACATCTGGCTTTATCTTCGTACCATGGATCTCACCTCCAAAATGTTTCCTATGCACCTCCAAACAGGCAGTGACACCTCCATCACACCCCAAATCTACACACAGAACCCTGGAATTCTGCCCACTCAAAACAGGTGCAACCATCACGGCTGAAGCACAGTGCCAGACATCACAAAGCTGTCAGCGCAGTCAAGCGAGCAAAAAGGCGGCAAGGGGGAAAAAAACCTCTCGAGCAGCCATCTGCCTCCCATCACCTTCCCAATGCTCACCTCAAGATGCTCCCAGAGCACATTTTACACGTTGACTATCCTACCTCAGCACCTAGGTAAGATACACTCAAGCAGATTGTTGCTGTTTTTGTAGAGAAGGGATGGCTGAAGCTAAACAACCGTAGCCAAGCTTGCTTCATATATAGGAAGCCAAATGCCTTCCTCACACCTCCGTTAAAGGGGGGGGGGGGCGAGAGCGCTTAGCAGGACACTATTGGCTTCATTCCAGGCACAGCACAGAGAATGTGTTTATTCTGTTGGCTTGGAGGGCAAACGGCTGTTGGGAGCCAAGTACAAACAAGCTGCTGGAAAGGTTCCTTTGCCCTACATCAGGGAAACTGCAGCAGCCTAAAACTGAGGGAAAGGAGGACTTTAGGATTGATTATTGCAGTGCAATTAAGGGGCAATTGGTTCAAGCCTGGGAAGTAGCTGGAAAGGCAATTGCAACATGACAAAAGCCCATTTTGGTACGACTCAGGCAGAAGAACTCATGATCTGTTCGTCCCCAAGTCCCAAATTACATAATATCCAGACTGATTCACACATGCTACCTGCATTAGGGCACACGTGACGGGAAAAAGGCTGCCTGAATCTTTTGCCACAAAGACAAACTGCAGCTTTGTATGCCAGTCCTGAACTCATCCTTGGAAACCGTATAGCCATTAATGAAAAGAGCAGTTTCCAATAGTTCAGGCAGACCATTTGCCACAAGAACAGACCAATACAGAAAAGGAAAGCAACCAGTCACAACCGAAATGGTTGCAAGAATTGATCCTGGGTGCCTATCAGGTGGGAATAAAAGACTGAGGTTGCTAAAGAGCACATAAAGCTAGTCTATTCCATTTCTTCCCAAATATAACACACTCCCTTCACAAGTATCATCTCATATGAGCCTTTAAGTCAGGGATGGGTGGACTTCAATCCTTTTTCAAAATACAGTGCCCATGGGTCATCAAACCCAGGTTAAATTCATAAAGCAAGAATGCACCCTTCCCTTCATAGTTAAGGCATAATTTAAATAAGAGCTACCACGGATGTAGCAATTAGAATGTCAAACTAGGGCCCCATCTGCACTATATATTTAAAGCAGTATCATACCACTTTAAATAGTCATGGCTTCCCAAAACAAATCCTGGGGACTGTAGTTTGATAAGAGTGCTGAGAGTTACTAGGAGACCCCCTATTCCATGCACAGAGCTACAATTCAGTGATTTCACTGTCAGTCCCTCTTCCCAGAGAACTCTGGGAACTACAGCTCTGTGAGGGGTACAGGGGTCTTCCAACAACTCTTTTACAGACTATACTTCCCAGCTTTCTTTGTGGGAAAGCCATGGCTGTTTAAAATGGTATGATACTGCTTTAAATGTATAGTGCAGATGGGGCCTAAGACTTGGGGGCTGGGATGGGAGACAGATTCAAATCTTCACCAAGCCATGATGCTCATCAGGACACTATGGGTAGTTTTGCTGACACGTTTGTATGCCACCTTGGAATCCTCTTGATGAAAGGTGGAGATGTTTTAAATGATCTACCCTCCTTTCCTCTTTAAGAGCAACTCTGGTAGATCGGACCAAAGGACCACCAAGCCCATAATTCTGTTTCCACAGTGGTAAATCAGATTCCCAGGAGAAGCCCACAAGCAGGACATGAGTGCAACGAGCTCACTCTCCTCAGCATCTGGTATTCAAAGAAGCATGCTGCTTCCGATGGCAGAAATAATATAAAGGTGTCAATGGGAGGAGCCACTAATAACCTTTTGAAGCTGTCTAAACTGGTGGCCACCGCCTCTCCCGACAGCAAATTCCACATCTTTAACAGAGATTAGGGAAATGAGGGTAAGGCTATCAATGACTCCTAGCCACAAAGGCCACAGCTCTTCTTCCAGATGCTTCTGAAGGCCAGTCGCTGGGAGCCACAGGTGGGAAGGGCGCTGTTGGGCTCAGGTCCTGCCTGCTGAGCTTCCCGTGGCCACTGTGAGAACAGGATACCGAACTAAGATGGGCATTTGGCCTGATCCCTGAAAGTTGAATTATGCGCTGCGCCCGTTAGTTCTTCCTTTTGTCTTGTCTCGAATCTCCCTCCGCTCGGCTTCCTCGGAGGACCCCTGTCGCTGGCACTGCGAGGGGAAGGGAAAGCAACTTCTCCCCGGGCACTTTCCATGCCACGCGCATGTTTTCACAGCCCCCCCCCCCCGCCTTTTCACAGCGAGCGCTGCCCAATCAGACCGAAGGCCCCCTTAGTCCGGCACCCTGTTTCCTCAGAGCGGCTAAGCAGATAGGAAAGCCCACATGCTGCTCCGCCCCTTTCGCAGCCCCTCACTCACATTTCTGGTCTCCTCTGCCCAGCGGCACTGGGCGGCTCTCTACGAAGAAGCGGCGCGGGAGTCAAATCCCTGGCAGTTGTACTCCCCGCCTCCTGTCTCTAAGCAACAGGCGCTTCCTGTCGCAGGTTGGACGAAGAGCAGAGGCTCCTGGGAAGTGTAGTTCTCGAGCCTCCACGAAATAGCGCTGGGGAGAGCGAGCGGTGCGTATCTCTGGTGAGCAAAACGGCGCCCGCATTGTTTCTCGGAGTACCGACCGCGGGTGAGCAAATACTTGCTTCGCCAGCAGGAGAATTTCGATGCTACCAAATGTCGCCGAGCTCCTCCTTTCATCCGCAACAGATAATATATAGGTTACTGATAAGCACCCGAGATAAAAAGCTATCCCAGATCTGTGAGCCAGACTTAGTAGAATGGAGGGGCTGATAAGAGGGACCAACTAATTAATTTGCTACAGTTTCCATTGTTTTATATAGTATCTTGATGTTGTATTTTATTGATTTGTGAGCCTTCCAGACAACTCCTGCTATAAAGGTAGTTAATAATAATAATAATAACAACGATGAAAAGCTCAACTTTAAGCAGCTTGGAAAAGGAATAAAAAGTGATTGTTTTTAAGCTTTTACACACACATATCCCATCATACTTTTTCCAGAGTTATACGGTTGGTAGGTATTGAGGAAAGGGCTTTCTTGGTGGTGGCAACAACTCAGTTAATTTTTTTAAAGCTCTGGCCCAGCATCCTCTGACAGTGGCCAACCAGATGCCAGTGAGAAGTTTGCATCCCACCAGTTGCTTGGGAAACAGTAGAGTGGTATTGCACTCACCTTCTACTTGTTGGCTTCTGAAAACATCTGGTTGGCCACTGTGGAAAACTGTATGCTGGACTAGTAGATGTGCCTTTCATCTGACAAATATCTTCTTATGTTATTCTTCCTATTATTTATAAACACCTCTAGGTGCTGTACCATTATTTTTAAAATAATATAGCCCTTCCCTGCAGACTCGTAGTCTAATTATAGATGTGATAGGTAAGGCAAAAGGAATGAGGAGGGAAGAGGAAAGCAAACACTTAACCAATGGCAGCTTCACTGGCCGATGGATGGAGCCAGTTGGTCTCTCCGTTGGTCTCCTGACATTTGTAGCTCATGTGCTATGCCACTATGCCATATCTAAGAGACAAATTAATATCCATTAAGCTGTTTGGAAAACAGAAGATATTTATATCCATTAAGCAAGATGGTTTGCACAGCAAGCATCACTAGTGGGTACACAAAACATGACCATTGCCTGCCAGCCTACCAACCAACCACCAATGGAATGAACAGAATGCTACAGTCCTTGTGTAGCCTAGCAACTGGTATGAAGGGAAAGCAGAGCAATGCTTGTAGGGGCCTACTGGTCACCACAAGACAGAGCAGACTGTCCCCTATAAGATCTCACTCTTGTCTAGACAAGAGTGCCACAGCCTTGGTGGGGGCCACATACTTATTTTACCATTGTGTGCAAACTGCCCAGATTCACCGAGTTCAAGTCCTTCATTTGAATGATAGTCCCCAGGGTGTTTTTAGTAGAGGGGAATTTGAACAGAAGGTCTTTGGATATTATAAAAGGTATATGATGTGGTGTACATGTTTCATTCACAAAAATGGTCTCCTGGACCACAGAGAAAAGAAACAGTGCTCAGGAATCATCAGCTTTTTATATGCAGAAATGACAGTGATTCTTCTGTCCACCGACTACATCCCATCCTTAGCTTATATCTTTCTCAGAGCAATGGGCCAACAGGAAGTGAGAAAGGAGGGGAAAACACTTTTAAAGCTAAGATTTTGATCAGATTTAGGATTTCAGGCTTTAAGATTCCATCAGACCTCTGCGACTCATGATGCAACCAAGAGATGAAAAAAGCGGTGACCTTGTTGACATCCTTAGCATGGAACAAAATTCCCTGTGGGAGTGCTTCAGTTAAGGGAGGAAGGAAGGAGCATCTGTTAGTTAATTTTAAGGGCAGATCTGCATGAGGGAGAAACCGCCTATCCTTGTGGCATATCAAGGACTAAAACAAGAGGCCTGCCATCCACTGAGGAGTGCTGCTGACATCAAAGGCTACAGGAAATGTTATTAGAATGATAGGATGCCAGAATTATTGAACAATCCTTCGCTGAGACTCGGTCAGTGCTACAGAAATTGGTGCAGGTGTTAAACCCTCATTACCTGTCTTTCTTGCACTCAGAATGTGAGTGCAAAATAATAATGAGAGCACCTGAGGAAGGCAGAGGGAAAAGAGACAGAGTTGCAATTCAGTTAAATTATTGCCTCTTCCATTTACTCATTGGGTGGCCTTAGGCAAGATGAAATTTGTTAGCCTCGCCACCCCAAAAAGCTGGAATAACAGGGCTGCAAGTGTGCTCCTGTGCAAGGTTCCAGCCAGTCTGCATGCCCTCTTCCAGCTTACAACATTTACTTGTTTACAGCACCCTTTACCCCAGTGTTTGACTATAAAGGCTATCAGAGCAGTTTACAAGAACAACAGCAAGAAGGCTGTTTCTATCCTCACCTGTACAATCTAAAAGACATGCCACACAAAGAAAGAGAGATGAGGGAGGAGAGGGGAAAGCCTGCTCAGGTGCCAGTTAAAGTTGCGGTATTTATAACACCCACTCAATTCTCTCCCTCGCTTTAGTCCCCCCCCCCCCATTTGTTTGTTTATTTCTACAAGATTTAGAATTTCATAATTGACTCAATTTCGTTACAGAAGAGTCTACACTGATAAAAAAAAATCAGTATGAATAGATAGGTGTATTTTATTATCCAGTCTTAAGAGTTTGTGTAAAGTAGGTGCAGTAAACCTGTGGTCTTCCAGATGTTGAACTACAGCTCCCATCATCCCTGACCAGTGGCCATGCTAGCTGGGGCTGATGGAGGTTGGAGTCAAACAACATCTGGGGAGCCATAGGTTTGCTACCCCATTGTAAAGGTTAGAATAGGATAGCATTATAGAAATTTATATTGCACCCTTCAGACAGATCGCCAGGGCAGCTTACAATACAAAATCAAAAGTCTGATTTTAGAAGATGATTAAAATGTATTTAAAACACACACACACACAACCCTACATATTAAAAGCAGTAGAATCCAAAATCTAAACTGAACATAAGCAGAGGCCTGTGTCAGATGTGTGATTTCTGAACTTTCTTCCATTGCAGTCAATGGCTGGTTCTGCACGGATCCCCAATGACAAGAAAACAGGTGGGAAGGCAGCACCTCCTCATTTCCTGTTCCAGCTGGCTGCAGCCCTGGACAACCCCACCATCAAGTCACTGGAGGTAAAGGATGAGTGCTGTAGTTATGAGAAAACGAAGGCGATGCAGATAGCACAGGATATCCTGTTTACAGACGCTGAGGACATACCACAGGCTCATAAAGCAGGGGAAAGTGAAGATCATGTTGCAGAAATGTCTGGAGAGAAGCATGTTAGGTATAGTGCAGTGGTTAGTGTTGGACTTGGACCTGGGAAACAAGGGTTCACATCCTCCCACTCAGACATGAAGCTCCCTGGCTGACCTTGGGCTAATCACAGTCTCTTAGCCTACCTCTCAGGGCTGTGGATGTTTGTCAGCTACCCACAGGAAGCACCATGCTGCCTCTGTTAAGAACGGCTTCAGGGAATTAACAAGCAGCAGCAGCCCTACAAAGATATTCCATAGGAACAAAGGAAGCTGCCTTTTACAGAGTCAGGGTCATTGGTCCATCTAGCTTAACAGAGCCTACACTGACTGGCAGCAGCTCCCCTGAGTTTCTATTGGGACATTCCCAGTCCTAGCTGAAGATGGCAGGGATTGAACCAGGGATCTTCTGCATGCAAAGCAGATGCCTCACTGCTGAGGCAAGGGGCCATAGCTCAGAGGGATTCAGTGCTCCACCTAGCAGTGCTGAGACAAGAACTTACCTGCTCATAACTGCCTGACCAAGGATGGTAACACACAAAAATGATCATTGAACCCTCCCAATAATGGCCCTTTGTTCCCCCAAAAGAATTACTCCAGGGTCACCCCATAAAGCTGAAAGCTTCCTCCATTGGGTTTGCCCTTAAAAAAATAATAATTATATGCCTTTTCTAGGCAGCCAATCCCTGCAACATCAGAATATGCCAGATATTAAATGTGCCCGGGTCTGGGATTTTTTAGACTTTTTAACAGCCTCATTAGGATCTGGAGCCTTTCTCTCTGTGATATGGTGCCACTGAAATTTTTCTTCCACCGCGAGAAGCAAGTTGTGCCTTTCAGAATCAGAAACCCATTGTTCTCTCCAGTGATGCTACCTCGCTAGAGTTCTCCAAATTTTGTTCAGGGGTGCAGGGTGATTTGTGTTTACTATAACACTGGGCTAAAAAAAACCAACCCTGACCATCCAGATGTTAGTGGACTCCGGCTCCCAGCAGCCCCAGCCAGCATGCCCAGTGGTCTGAGGTCAGAACTGTAGTCCCAATATAATTTGTAACAGGACTAGTTCAGATTTCCAGAGGGGGCCTTGGCGAGGTGGACCCAGCAAGAGGTGGTGAATAGTGGCATGGCTGAGGCCCCTGGACACTGCACATACTGGCCCAATGGTGGTGCTGGGCCTGATCTGGAGGGCCACAAGTTCCCCACTTTTGTCCTGTGACAACCATGATCTATTCTGAAAGCACTTCCCTCTCTTACAGAACTTAGGAGATGTGGTGCCCAAAGGTGGCATATGACTTGCTTAATATGAAATGCTGGAAGCTTCCCCTTCTTGTGGTCTCCAAGAAACCTCCGGAGGGATCATGAAACCAGGCTTTTGTTCTTGCCATTGGCCTTCTCTACTGACTATGTGCATCTTCCCACAGTGGCATGAAGATGGGAAAGGGATTCTTCTCCATGCCAAGTTGTTTGAGGAAGAGATCCAGAGGCACCAAGAGCTGTTTACAGAACTCAGGCATCTGAAATCCGTTCCTATGCTCCAGGCCTGGCTAGCAACCTATGGCTTTAAAGCAAGAATGGTGAAGTAGGTCACGATGGATTTCCATATATTTTCTGCAGCAAAGAAGCAGAGCACATGGGAGAAGGAACTGGGTTCAGTTTTTATCTCAAATTAAATGCATCTAAAGTTAAATGTTTAAGGATGTCAGAAAGCAGAACTGAAAGAAACCTCTGCGCAATTGTGCTGGATAACTGGCACTGGGCAAGATGGAGCAATGGCCACTATAAGGCAGCTTCATAAATACCTTCCTCCCATCTATGTTCCGAATGCTGCCTAGTGAACTTTTTTGCTGGTAGTCCTAGCACTGATAATGCAGCCTGGCATTGCAAAGGAGGCAGCTAATTCAGGGGGAAGATGCTGGTGGCAACAGCACCACCACACCATCCCTTCCATGCCCCTCTGATCCTTCTTGGCCTTTCCCTGACATTATGATGACTGTCCCATCTACCTGCCAAAGTTGGTCTGTGGAGCCAAAGTTTCCCACTCCTGTTCCAGCAAATGGAGCCCAAGGCCTGTACTGGATTGTGGGACACTCACTGGAACCAGACCCCTTTCCCTTTGACTCCTCAGCCCTCTTGCATCTTGTTTCTCCCCCACAGAACCGATTCTGAAATGCTTGTTTTCCAACATGCCGATTTCAAGAAGCTCCCTCCAAGGGTGGAGGAGACAGAGGGCCCCAAAACTGAAGGTTCTCTCGTGCCCAAACAGTCCAAGAAATCCAAGAAAAGGAAAAGCACACTGGATATCACTGTGGTCCCAGCTGCTAGCACAGCAGGCACATTGCTTCCAGAGGCTACAGGTGTAGAGAGTGAGTGCAAAGAAATGGGAAGTTACAAGCTAGGTTTTTTCAGTATCAGGGCATGATTCCTGGTGGGGGGGAGAGAGAGACTTGATGCATCTGAGATACTAGTTTTAACTTAGTGATATCTACAGTAAGAATGACTGGCTTGTACAAAATGATCATATTTCCCACGGCTAATACTGACAATCACCAGCACCAGTTGAAGAAGTAGCAGTCCCTTAAAAGCTATATATGTATCTTACATAGAAAAAGGGGACAGTTAGCTGCAGCTTTTCAAAACACCAGGAAATCCTTCTGAGCTGGCCTCCAAGCAGGATGGATATTACTTCTAACTTTAGCCCCATGATCCCAAACCATCTCTAATTCCCAGCACTTCTTGAAAAGTGCACAAACAGGCACCAGAAACAGGCAGCTGTCTGTCTGCTTGAACTCTTAATAACTTCTTCTTCAACTACATTGCAATATAGGGGGAATGGAAATTCTGCTTCCCAAGTCCTTGTGCTATATTTAGGAAGACATCAGTTCATTCTCAAGGGGCAGAAAAAGAACCCTCACAAGTTCTTACTGCTCCATCAATGATGTGAACGAAGAAGCCTGGCTGTTTGCTGGGGTAGCTGCAGATAGAAACAAGGTGTAGAGGGGCAGACCATCATCTGCAAGGAAGGAATAGGCTGAGGTTTAGGTAGAACGTACGTGTGTGTGTCTCATTCTCATCTCACCAACAGCCTTTGCCTTAGAAGCCATCTATCATCCAGCATTCACTGTCGTTATTTGTAGGAAAGTCACAGCGTCTGCGTCCCTTATACCAATATATCAACTATGATAACCCAGAGATGAACAGCCCCTCAGACAAACAGTGTGACCTGCCTCCGCTGGAAGTGCATTCTGCTCTAGATAATAAGACAGGCCCATTGGAACCAAGAATAACTCCACTCAAAGGTAACAGGTTGGGAACAAAAAAGGGAGCTTCACATGCTCCTTCTTCACAAATCCAATACCACAACAAGGGCTGGAGTAGAACAATGGGTTCAGCTGAACTTGGAGCTGAGAGACCAATGAAACAGGTGAACCTGCTATTTCATGTGGTGTCCAGAACTCCCTATTTTTAGTCAAAGAATTCCAAGAGTTTCCATTGTGGGCTCAGAAAGTCACTGGTCCACTATCACACTGCTTCTGCATACCTGCTCATGGGACAGGACAATGGTTTAGTCAAAGAATTCCAAGAGTTTCCATTGTGGGCTCAGAAAGTCACTGGTCCACTATCACACTGCTTCTGCATACCTGCTCATGGGACAGGACAATGGTTCATATTGACTATTTTTGTTGTTGCAGAAGACAAAGGAAAAGAGCTGAGAATTCCGACAAATGCAACTTCGGGAGCTGCAGCAAAGGCTGAAGTAGACAAGTCTACTCAGGTGGACATTGATAAGATGCTCAGCGTCTGTGCGGCTCACCTAGTCCCACCACTGTCGCCACAGCACAAGTAGCAACATCTAACAGAATGCTTAGCTACTCCTCCAAGAGACAAGGCCTGAGACAGAGTCATTTTGCTAGATGCTCCTTTATGCTACCAATTGTATTTCCCCAAATGTTGATTATATTAAGGTGTCAAGTGTTTGCGTTGTCTCCTCACTTGCCTCTAAAACAACAACGGCGGTATACCCTACCTCCATTTTATCCTTTACAAATATACTCAGTCTGGCAACAGTATATCTCATCTGTGCTGGAAGGTGGTGAAAGAGACTAATAATTGGACATTTGTGCCTCTTCCCCTCTTTAAACTGGCTATATTTGCATTCCATCAAAGGAAAAGGAAGAGCACATAACCTCCCCTCCCCCCAATAACAATAACCACCACCACCAGAAAATGAAAGACTTACAAAATGGGAAGCGGCGAGTATCATACTGCTCTTTGCCACTAAAAGAAAAAGAGAATTCACATATGTAATCAAAGAAAGAGTCTTCATTAAATTATTTTTCTATCTTCTCAAGTTTGCATAAAAACTCAATCAAGGATTTCCAATGGCTTATCTAGTGTGGACTTCCTTATCTTCACAGGTCTTGACAAAGCATTTAAATTCTCAAATTCCACATATTGTAAACAGAAAGTTGGGAGGTTCCCTTACTCTAGAATTTGGACTTTTCCAGTACAAAACACTGTCCACACTGTCTTTTGTTAGTCCAGTTGTATAAAACCAACATCTGCAACTAGAATTAAGGATACAGCTGTTTGGGTTAAAAATAAATTTAAAAGCTCAGAATAGAAAAATAGAAAAATAGGGTGTTCTAGTTCTTGATTTTATCTATTTTTAGTTTTTCTTCCATAATGTTACCATTTACAAAAACACAAGAAAGGTTGCTTATTAATGCTTTATATTAATGTACAGGATTAAAACCTAGTAGGAAAACGAAGTAGGAAAACAATAAAAACATTCAAGTAAACAGTATTATTTATACAAAAATTAGCTGCTGCTTCTCAGCGTCAGCCTAGTGAAGAGCAGCTCTGAGATCTGGTAGTTGTGCACTATGATCTGCTACGCAAGAAGCACCACAGCTCCCACAGGATACAAGTCAGGACAAGGGATAGGGAAGATCGCCCAGTGTTCGATTAAATCAACTACCCCTGTCAGCATGCAGCTGAAAACAGCAACTGAATATTCCTTTTCTTATCAACTTCATAGCCCTTGACAGATGAAATACCTGCTTCATTAAACAACAATCACTGACTTAGATTTGGCTTCTGTGCTACCGAGCAATCATTGGCAGCATTTGGCAGCACTGAGCAGGGCAAGAGAGAATGCAGGAAAAGAAGTGCAAGAGGCCTTCAGTCTCTGCTATGGGAAAGGAGCACCAACACATGCAAACAGCAGGTGACTTCTAGAACAGCTAGTCTCAAAGGCAGAGACTAAATTGGAAGTATTCGGTACCGAGGCACAGACTAGATGGATGTGGTTGTCATTCGTGTGTCAACCCTGCTCATATGTAAAGCAGGAAGTCTGTAGGATGAAAATATAACAGAAGGAATGCAGGAAGGAGGATGCTCAATCCTCCCCCCTTGCACACTTTCTTCCTCTCAGTCCACTACTCCAACAACTTTCTCCATTTCCAGCCCACTTTTGGAATCAGAGCCAGGGACCCACCAAAATGGCTGGAACAAATGATTGGAGGAAGGGAAGGCATGGGAGAGTTCAGTGGCCTTTTCCTGAACACTTTTTTTTTACTGTTACAACAAAACAGGGGTGGGGTTTTGTGTGAACAGGGAGGATACAGGAAAATACATGTCCACCACCTAGTTTGATACTGAGCTATAGAGACTACAAATTGTTCTCTTTAAGGACCGTACTTCTGCATTTGCCTCACTTTTACCACATCAAGAAGAATCCTAAAAGGTAACTTGTCTTCCTGTTCTTAAACAACCATCTCTAGTGCTACATTCAAACTGCAAAAATACATGAGCTGTGCACAGAAGGGAGGAAGACTTGTCCCCAACGGTAGAAATCCCACCTTTTCGTTTTAGCTACTTCTAAGTGCAAAGGGCAATTCAAGTTTTCCTAACAATACAAAGTTCAAAAGGTTTAGCTTTAAAAAAACAGTGACACAAATCTGCAACATTTAAAATGCTCTTAAATGAGTTTAAAAACCAAAAGGATTTCCTTTGAGGTTTTGCCTGCAATTATAATTCCCCATTATACCTCCTCCCACCCCCTGAATATGAAACAAATGTATCCATGTTAAAGTTTTCTGCACATATTCAATATTCTGCTCATTAGGAATATTTCTATTATAGGTTATTTCTCTGTAATGCCTCACAGAGGTTTTGATTGGCATCTGGCTCCTCAGTCATTACTTCCACAGATTCCCAATCCCCAGACCGGCTGGATTTTTTAATAGCATCTACTACACTTTGCATATAGAGGCCATCTTCAAAAGAAGCCGCCATTGCAACTGGCTTGGGATCCCAGGTTCGCTGGTCTTCCTGGTCCTGGAAGGACTGACGCAGAGCTTGCACCAGGTACACCATCCCTTTGAGGTACAGAAGGGGTATGTCTTTGAATCCTTTTTCTGAAAGGCCTGCATGGACATTCAAAGAGTCTGCAAACAGGAGTTCTTCCTGGGGAGCAGTGTTCTTCTGGCCATACAAATCTGTCCCCCGTGCTATAAGGCGTCCTGCTGACCCTACAATCATGACCTCATGAACAAATGACCCAGGCATGTTGAAGTTCAGAGTCACAGTGCTACAGATACCTCCTGACATCAGCATTTGGAAAAAGCAAAAATCATCACTTGTGACATGGCGGATGCCATTGATGGCAGAGTTCTGCTTCACAAAGGTTTTCAGTAACCCATGAACCTTCTCTGCCTTTCGACTTGTCAGGTGAGTGAGGAGGTCTATAATGTAAGTCCCCATTGTGTGCAGGCCACCCCCACCCATCAGTTCATCACAGATCCAGTTGTACTTGTGGCTGAGAAGGCTTCCCCAGTACACTCGCACGTCACAGACCAGAACATTGCCCACATAGTGTTCTTCTATTAACTGCTTCATCTTGATGAATGCTGGTAGAAAACGCAGGACATTGCCTACAATGCTCATGAGCTTGGGGTAGTATCTGGCAGCTGTGACCATTCTGAAAGCATCCACAGAGGTAGCAGCTTTCTCACAGATGACATTCTTTCCAATACCTGTGAATAAAGGAGACAAATTTTAGTTCAGATTTTGCTAGGCAGCCTCAAGCAAATAGAGGATTCTTATCTGTCTGTACAGTGTCATCCTTGTTCAGTTCATAAAGTACAGGAAAAGGAAGGATGACTAGCAGCCATGTGTGCAACCATCTAATGCAGAAACTCCATCTCTCTAGCTGTTTTGGGACTACAAGTCCCTTCAGCCCCAGCCAGTGCTGCCGTGAATTGGCAGTTGTGGTCCAAAACAGCTGAAGGGGACCAGGCTGGGAAGGCACTAGATATTCTGCAAAAGTAAGCATTCATTCATTCAATCAGGTTTCTTCAACCTGGTGCCCATGTCCAGCTGTTTTAAACTATAGCTCCCATCAGTCCCAACCAGTAAAACCATACTGGTTTGAAGAAGATAGGAGTAGCAGTGCAAAACAAATGGTGGGCACCAGGTTGGCAATCAGTGCTCTAGAGAGATGCTCCGCCCCACCAAGGATTAAGTACCAAGATAAGGTATTTGCAGACACCCAGTGGCTGGTGAAGCTGAAGAAACATGTTGGTGCATTTTACTCAATCCCTGAGGGACTGTGGATATGTGGATATTTAGTTTAACCACAGTAAGATTCCCTCTCTAATCTGCAGAAAAACATTTTTTGTTTTGGAGATGCCATCCTGTGTGAACTGTACTTGAGGAATGATAAACTTAGGCAAGGGATACTTTCGCCTTTCTACTTCCTGTTTACTATGTTTCTGAAACATGCAGACCTTGATACTTAGAAAAAGAAAAAGTCAAGTAATCATGCTATATGCTCTTCCAATGAGCATCTAGCTGTAATTGCCTTTACAATGCTGCTAGTTTAATATGCAATAGCAAAGTCAAGTTAGCAAATGCTAAAAATTTCCTTACAGTAACAAAAAGAGTTCACTCCTTCTATCAGCTAATGCAAAAGAATGAAACACAAACATGTTTTTGGGATAAGCGGAAGAAGGGGTGGTAATACTAGCTATGGCTGCCTGGTTAAATTTAATGGCTAGCTCCTGCTTCCCTCTATTTCCCTAGATATTTCTGTTCTGTATGTGACACATTGCTATGCAAATTTATTGGGAGAGAAGAGACTTATTAAAAAATCTAAAGTGGTAAGAGAAGAGCAAAACCCTGATGTCAATTATTTTTTCACATGTCAGACTGAATCAAGTATCTATGGGTTGAAATATACTTCCCAAAATTGTACAGGCACAATAATATCACAGAGGGCAGAAAGTTGAGTATCACTCCAATTTATGTAACGTGAGACAATGATATAATAATAATAACAATAATAATATTTTATTTATATCCCACCCTCCCCAGCTGAAGCCGGGTTCAGAGCGGCTAACAACAGTAAAACATACTGCGCCAAAATGAAGCATTCAGTTTTATAATATTAAGTAATCAGCAACAGCCTGAGAACACAACTGTGAATCTATTAAAGGGGGAATGAATTTTAAATAACCACAACTTGTTTCAGATAATCAACAGCACAGTACCTAAAGCTTTCACAGCAATTTGTCGTGTGAGTGGTGGAGGGATGTTGATGCAAACCAGATCCACATCCTGGTGCAGCAAGACATCATCTGTCCGACTTGTGTAGAAGGAAATATTCATTTCCTCAGCTAGTTGCTTTGCTTCTTCTTCAGTCTTCCCCCATAGTGCCTTGATGGAAAAGCCTTCAGCTCTCAGCAGAGGCACTAGCACCCGAGCTGAGCTCCCAGTCCCAAATACCCCAACACCAGGAAGCATTTTCATTTTGTATTCTTTTTCCAATTCAGTTCCCAAGGGCAAGACTAAGGCATAAAAACAAAGCTTCTTGGCATCCTGTTTCATACATCATTCCTAAAACAGAATAAAATAAAGTGTAAGCAAAAGGAACCATTTATACATTCTGCATAAATCTGTGGCTATTTGTAGTCAACACTAATACAAGTGCAGTTCAAGGCTCGTTATTCAACATCAAATTTGTTTGAAGCTGTTCATTTTAAGACTACATCTTTATATTTTAATTCTTCACATATACTATGTCTTACTAAAATATCTATTGCATCCTTCAGAGGAAATCCAAGTATGTGTTTTTCTAGTTTGAAACTTTCTAGTAAGTTACCTCTACCCTAGTAAGTCACTCTTTCAAATACAAAAAACAATGAAATGGTGGTGCTTAAATATAACACACAAGCTGAAGCAGCACTGGAAATTACCAAAGGATCAAGCTATTAAATGTTAAGAAAGAGGACATTTTCAGGTTTTCTAATATCACTTGATATTATCTTTAAAGGAAAAAAGTGGATACTGAAAGTATATTTATTGACAATATAAGCAGCAATAGAGTATGTTATACAAAATTCTCACTTCATTTTTATCATTTGAATAATATATTTTATGGCCTTCATATGCCTTTGGGGTATATCCTTCCATACATGTTGCTGTGACCTTTAGCTCTTACATCATCTTGAAATCTTTATGGGCATAAGACATTGTTAACAATTTTCCTTGAGGGGTTATATAAATAAGAGCTATATTAAAAGTAATAACCATATATATTAGATGCAAGATAGAGCTCCACAATTATGAGCAAGACTGGACAATCATGAATCCTATCACAAATCTTACCAACCCGCCTGGCAAGAAAGCTGTTAAACATTGTGCACATTATTTATATGACAGCCCTACAAGCCGACAGTCAAACATATCCAGAACATACAGCAAGCAAGCAGTGCTTGTTGAGGCCTGGGGATCACTGGATTTGGACTGTTTTCACACACTAATACTACATCTTGTAGAATTCTCTGAGTTATATTTTATCTGCACAATCATAATGAATTTCAGGAACTAAAATGCTTTTTCTGTGCAGCCTGAGCAACAGCAGTCAACATCGTTATAGTTAATTGTTGTAGCCTGTCTTCACTTACCCCACCCGACAGCCCTGCGCTCACAGTTGTGAAGAGCATTCATACATTATGAATGGTCCATGTCACCATTAAGAAAAAGAGGTAGGAATAGGCCAATATATATGTGAACTGTTCCTGGATAAAAAGACTTCTTCTTTAAGTTCCCAAAGTTCTTAACCTAGCTCAAGGTTGTCATCTGAACTAGTCAGATATTTAACTGATAATCAGTCACAGTCATTCCATCATTTGAAAAATAAGACTAGACATTCTGTTTTGGCGACTGTAACCTTGGTTTAAGGAGCCATTTGGTGCCTAGCTTATATATGCCAGTTTCCAACACTGTCCCCATTCCTACCATACTCTCACGATTTTTACACATATACTTCGCTGCAGCTGACCCTCATGGCTTGTAGTCCTATTCTTATGGCCAGTTCTTTCAGCTTCTGCCTAGTCAAACCCATCCTATTTACGTATTGTACTTTTTTTAAAAAAAGGAAAGTGCTTCTCTTCAAAACCTGTCACCAGCATGGAAAGCAGCTACTACCAATTAAGGTTCTGAACTCCAATAATTACATAGTCCTTTACTGTATATTGCCTGTGGTGCTTTAACAGAGAATTCATGAACAATATGATTAAAACTTTTCCACTCTGCCTGCCCACCACATATATCCCACTTCACTTCCTCCACACTTTATATCTGCCCTTTCCTTTCACAATACACATCCTCCCACACAATTGCCATTTACTGCTATCATGAATGGTTGCTGCATACATTTGAGGCTGCATCTCTTACATTTCTTTGCCTTTGGGCCCCAATGTTTACTTCTCTGAACCTATATTAAAAAAAACCACCCACCTCGCCACACTCTCTTCAAGCATCTTTTACAAAGTAGATTCTGGCTAACAAATATGGGGTCCTTTAAGGTGCCACAGGACCCTCCTTTCAATGATAAAAAATAGAGATACTTGATTCATTCACTCACCCACATTCATATATATATACTGTATATACTGTATATACTGTATATACTGTCTGCCTGGTTCAGAGGGCCTCGAGTTCCCCGCCCCGATACAGCCTGATTCTTCACGCACCGGACGAAGCAGCCTCTCAGCCCACAATAAACCTCTTAAGACTTTTTAAGGCGCCAATAGACTCACTGTTGCTTGGGCTGCAGACCAACACGGGTCCGCAAGGTCGTCTGTCACCTAGAATAAGGGAACACGCGTGTGTGTGTGTGTGCGCGCGCGCGCGCCAACAAGAAGCCCTTCCCCCTCGTGCAGGGACCTCACCTACCCCTTGCCCCCCGCCTTGAATAGCGCGGCTTCTGCCCCGCCCTTCCTTCCCTTCCTTTCCCGATCACACACACCCCCCGCGTTCATTTTCGCCTCAGAGTCAGATTCCAGACGCTCCCGCTTTCCCATGGAGGAAGGTGGTGGTGATGATGATGACGGAGGGAGGGAGGGAGGAGTAAGGAACATCTACGTCCGCCCCCCCCTTCACCTCACCTCACCTGAGGGCCTCAGCGCCTCTTGGTCTCTCTCTCTTGCGTGCTACAAGTGCGCGCGCACGCTTTCTCGCGCACTGCCCGAGGTACCGGCCGCCTAGGTCACATTTCTCTCCCCCTCCCACCTATTGGGCTTTTCCTTCTTGCGCAAGCGCGAGGGGCCGGGAAGGAGGCGGGGGCGGCGACGTTGCCGGCTCCCTCTTAAAGGCGCAGTGCCGATTCTTTCACTTGGCTTCAATGCGGTCCTGCAGAACAGGCGTTCGAATCCCCACTCGGCCACGAAGCTCGCTGGGTGGCCTTGGGCCAGTCGCTGCCTTTCGGTTTAACCAACCTCGGCAAGGTCGTGGTAGGGATTCAACGAGGGTGGGGACCTTGGAGGAAAAGGTGGGCTATAAAGTCAACAAATAAATAAATGCAACAAATAAAGTGGTTGGTGGAAGCGGGCAGGGAAAGCAGTGCCTGGGTGTAGCTGCCTCCGCAATTGCCTGCATTACAGCATAGTGATGCTATGTCAGAAACAGATTAGAAAATGTAAATGGTGGCTTGCACAGTGTGGGGTGGAGGGACCTAAGACAGGTGTCTATAGTGGGCCTTTCTGGAGTGCTGGACTTCTGGCAACTGCCCGAGGATGCTATGTGCTGGAGTTGTTCCAGGCTAGTCTACTTTGCAGGGCTGTTGTGAAGATTTTTTAAAAAACAACAACAACAACAGGGGTGCCGGAGTAAATGATGACATATCCTAAGTTCATTAATGAAAGGGTGTAATAGAAATGCAATAGAATAAGCATATCATGCTGCTAGGGAATGTATTATTTCAACCTTGTCAACAAGCTTACAAAAGTTACCAGAATGCATTTTTTCTATTTTATACTAACCTGAGGGGACTGGCTAAAGAGGGGTGGAAAGCCTGTTGTGTTTTTATGCTGTATGTGAAAGAGGGGGGCTTCCTTCACATGTATGCAAGTCCTTATCACCTATGGCAGAGGTGAGCAACCTGAGTTCTGAATACCAAATGTGACCCTTCACGTCCTTCTCTGACTCTGTTGCACAACCTCAAGTGCTTTCTCCTGGCTGCAATGTGTTCTTGAAGAGTGGTGATAGCTCTCCCCTGCCCGGACAGAAGATACGTTACATTCACCCCAATCTAAGGCTAGTGAGAGACTTAAGGCAGCCAGTGCTTCCCTCTGGTCTGGTTTCCTTCGAATGAGTATTTTTGAAGACTGGTGTCTTTTTGATATATGGTTTTATTTACCCCACACACAACCAGAGCACAAGATGAAAAGCTCATAGCATCACTACTACATCAGAACTTGCTTCTCCATTAGACTTCCAGGGAGATCCCCCAAAGGTTTGGTTTCATCCCACCATGAGCAAGTCAAACCTCTGTGTCTTCTCAGCTGCATACTTGACAAAGGCTGCCCTCTGACCTACTGTTTTCTTGCCTCTAGGATGATGTGGTGAGATCTGGGTAACTCCTTCTAGAAACATCAGAGAAATGATGGGAGGGTATGGAGTTATGTGACCCCTGAGCCAAGGAGATAAGTAACTATACAGTACAGTGGTACCTCGGGTTAAGAACTTAATTCATTCTGGAGGTCCGTTCTTAACCTGAAACTGTTCTTAACCTGAAGCACCACTTTAGCTAATGGGGCCTGCTGCTGCTGCCGCGCTGCCGGAGCACGATTTCTATACTCATCATGAAGCAAAGTTCTTAACCTGAGTTACTATTTCTGGGTTAGCAGAGTCTGTAACCTGAAGCGTATGTAACCTGAGGTACCACTGTACAACCTTTAGAAGACAACTGAAGACAGCCCTGTGTAGGGAAGTATTTTTTTAAAGTTTAATGTTTTATCATGTTTTTATATATGTTGGAAGCCGCCCAGAGTGGCTGGAGCAACCAGGTCAGATGGGCAGGGTATAACTAACTAGTAGTAGTAGTATGGAATAGGACGTCTCTATTTTCATCAAATAAATGTTGGAGGGTATGCACATATACACAAAAAGCAGCACAAGATGCTCACAGCATCACTGCTACATCAGATCTTGCTCCTCCATTAGGTCCCTAGGGAGATCCCCCAAAGGTTTGGATTCAGCTCTGAGAGGAAGTCAAGCCTCTGTGCCTTCCCAGCTGCAGACAAGACAAAGACCAGCCTCTGACCTACTGTTCTCTTGCCTCCAGGATGCTGAGTACAGCCACGTGTGTGAGATCTGGATACCCTTCCTTGTAGAGACAGTACTACCTCATTTTTCTATGACAACACGCCCATACTTGCTCAAGTCTTTAGGTATATAAAAGGATGCTGAGCAGGGTCAGCTTGACCTTTTAGAAAGAAACTGGTTCAGGCACTTCAGCTCCTACTACAGACTCCCATAATCCAGATAAAAAACCACAGGCTTTGGAGGGGACCTAAACATATAATCCAAACCAACCTGCTGCTCCTACAACAGCGAGCTACACGCACTAAATACCCCTGGCTTTTGTATGTAGCCTTCTGTACCAGAGATGGGGAATCTGTGGCCCTCTATCCTGTTCCATGGAAAGGTAATATTCACAACCTTGCCTTGCCCACTTTTGGCTTTGTCTCACCAGTGCCACCCACCCCCACCTGGCATTGGCATCCAGCCCCCATAAGGGGGCTCATGAGGGAATGTGACTCTCAGACTGAAAGATCTTTCAGTCCATGGCTAGTCCTTAAAAACAATTCTGCATGAAAACTGGTCTTCAGTGGAACCTTCTGAAGGAAGAAAAGAGTCAAAAACATTTTTCCTTGAATCCCAGGTGGTTTATTGGATGCTCTCTAGGCAGAATCCTAGAGTGGTAAACCCCCTGGCATCGGGAAACAAATCCCTCACCAGGGTACTCTGCGTCCTTCCCAGTCCACAAAGGTACCGTTATCCACCTCAGAAAGTGTGGAGAGAACATGAATTATTCCTCGTGTACTCTCTTCTACAGTCAGGTCCGCCTCCTGTGAAGAAAAATATTGTAAGTGAAGAATTTCTTAAGTTCGGAACAAGTCGTTCTTGAGCATCAAATAGCAGAAGGCCTAGATGCTGTTGGATGTCTTGGTTATAAGATTTCAGCCTGCACATTAAACATTGCTTTATGAAAGACAACCAAGTGGTCATGCATGCCAAAGGATAGCAGTTCACTGCAAGGCCTCAGAGGACAATGCTTGCTTTTCCAGGATCATTTTTGGATATTATTAGAAGCACCAACTCATAGATGCTGCCTTCATTGCCTTGCTCTTGTGCTTTTAATACCTCCAAGCAGTGAAGGATGGGGCACTGGAGCTGCTCAGGCACCACCATCCAACTAAAAATGTCAAGCAATTTGTTTACCCACCTTTTCCATGATTACCAAACGCCTTGAGCACTTACTTGCCTTCCTTGAGTTTTTACCCAGCCAGGATGGATGCAAACACACAGAATCCCATAAGCTGGATACGCGAGTGACTGGCATTTGGTGAGCATGTTTAAAGCAGCCTACGAGGGAGAAAAAACAAACCATGAGCAGAGGGTGCATTTTGCTAACTGATTTGTAGCGTTAAATGTTTGTTCTAAGTTCCGCAAGAAGAAAACACTTGCTATTTATTTATAGAAAACATCCTGCTATCTTCCCTTAATGCCATCTACTGTTTTAGAAAATGCAACATTCTCACAACAGAAGTTTGTCTCTCAACATATATCTGTGGGCAATGCATGATTATTGCCCAGATGCACACATACAGCTATCATTTGGAAAGATAGTCACAGCAGGGCAGGGAAGAGGAGGGAGCAGACAGTTTCACATGGATTTCACATAAGGTACCTTACTGCAGCGATAGGCAACAGTCATCTTTCTTTCCCATAACAGCATAACTTCCATGGAGCCTGCAGCACTGGAGGTATTGATAATGGCTGCCTTGCAGCAGCTCAGCCCTTCCTGGGGATATCTCTGAGCTGCCATCTTCAGCAGGGGCAGAAATGCCTAAAAGAGAATAGAGATCATGGCTGTTGTTAGGTCAATGAATGCAGCTATCTTAGGGCAGGGATACTGGAGGAAAGCACTGGATGCACTGTATAAAGTTAAAGGTATATATGAACAATGCTTGTAGCAGAATTAGGATTTCTGATCCAAAAATACTTTCTTTAAGCTTTTGCACAAGAAGTCTCGTAAGACTTAGCAGACGTTTAGAATTGTTTGAACACACAGCTGGGCAACCTGTGCCCTGGCCTCATTTTATGCAGCCCCCAACAGGACCTGAAGCTGCTCTATTCTAAGGTCTCACCCATGTTTCTTCCTTCTAGTTCGCTTCTTGGCATTTTAAAGTTGTCCTCCTTCCACAACTTCTGCAATCTCTCTCTTTTACTATGTGTGTGCATAGCACACTAAAATAGGAAAGGCATTAATGTCATCTGTTTTCCAGAAAGTAGCCATATTGATCCATTCTATTAAAAAAAATTGTCTGCATGTTCATGAGAGCAGCCCCATTAAACTTCTGGGGAAGCAACGGTAGAAAGCATTACTATTTTTATGCCAGACTGATGTTCAGCAACTGGTGGATCTATCAATGATGGTTTATCATTTTTCCTACCTTAAGTTCAATTTTCTGAATTTCCATATCAGTTTGCAATTATTTTCTTAAAATCCTCATGAAAATTAATTGCTCGAACAAATACTGCTTTTCTCCTACCCAGTTTGTTGCTTTTGTTTAATTATCCCAAAGGGCCAGAACATCACAGTTATTACCCGGGCAATAGGTAGTGAGTAAAGGGTTTTGCAAGCCCCATGAAAAGCAAAAACTTACCTGGCTCACCTGAAGTGGCCCAATAGTATTGACGGCATATACATCTGCCATGTCCTTTGCATTTTCCTCCTCCAGGTTGTTTCCAGATGTAATACCAGCATTGTTCATCAGGAGGTTCAATCCACATTCTCCCACACACCTTTGCACTTTCTCCACAGCTGCCTTGATGCTCTGGAGGTCAGTGACATCTGCAGAATGACATTTCTAATCCCTTAAGAACTGGGTGGTGTGGGGATGCCCAAGGGCCTTTTAAAACTACCAAACTACCAAGGCAGGTGGCTTTGGGGGATCTTACAGATTAAGTCCTTTCAAGGACGAGAGGTACTTTTCTGTCCACTTATTTGTCCCTTGGTCTGTCAGATCTTTTTGTTTGTGTGGGACAAGAAGCTACAGTTAGAACGGGATATGGAACAACTGATTGGTTCAAAACTGGGAAAGGAGTACGACAAGGCTGTATATTGTCTCCCTGCTTATTTAACTTATATGCATAATTCATTGTGCGAAAGGCTGGGCTGGATGAATCCCAAACCGGAATTAAGATCGCTGGAAGAAATATCAACAACCTCAGATATGCAGATGACACAACCTTGATGGCAGAAAGTGAGGAGGAATTAAAGAACCTTTTAATGAGGGTGAAAGAGGAAAGCGCAAAATATGGTCTGAACCTCAACATCAAAAAAACGAAGATCATGGCCACTGGGCCCATCACCTCCTGGCAAATTGAAGGAGAAGAAATGGAGGCAGTGAGAGATTTTACTTTCTTGGGCTCCATGATCACTGCAGATGGTGACAGCAGTCACGAAATTAAAAGGCGCCTGCTTCTTGAGAGAAAAGCAATGACAAACCTAGACAGCATCTTAAAAAGCAGAGACATCACATTTCCAACAAAGGTCCGTATAGTTAAAGCTATGGTTTTCCCAGTAGTGATGTATGGAAGTAAGAGCTGGACCATAAAGAAGGCTGACCGCCGAAGAATTGACGCTTTTGAATTATGGTGCTGGAGGAGACTCTTGAGAGTCCCATGGACTGCAAGAAGATCAAACCTCTCCATTCTTAAGGAAATCAGCCCTGAGTGCTCACTGGAAGGACAGATTGTGAAGCTGAGGCTCCAGTACTTTGGCCACCTCATGAGAAGAGAAGACTCCCTGGAAAAGACCCTCATGTTGGGAAAGATGGAGGGCACAAGGAGACGGGGACGACAGAGGACGAGATGGTTGGATAGTGTTCTCGAAGCTTACCAGCATGAGTTTGACCAAACTGCAGGAGGCAGTGGAAGACAGGAGTGCCTGGCGTGTTCTGGTCCATGGGGTCACGAAGAGTCGGACACGACTAAACGACTAAACAACAACAGCAGCTACCACAGCTCACTTGAGGAGGAAGAACCAGTGCTTCTCTGAATCATGGAGCTCTGTGTGTCTTTCTGAGTTGTGCATGCAGTGAGCACAGGGACTGCCTGGAAGCTGGCTTTTAAAAATACTTGTATCACATTAATATCACTCCATCAAAAAACAAGCTCAAAGCAAGGCGATTGTAAGGCCAAAATACTTAACTATTGTAGGGGGAGAAAACTATTGTAGGGGGAGTCCTGACAACACTTTACTGAGCAAACTGAACAGAAAACTGTGTAATTTATGGAGAAAGCAGCAGAGATATTTTGTGTCTCTTAGTCGAGGCCTTGCATATGCACACTGAAAGATCCCTGCAGTTCCTCTTCCAAGATTTATGAAATCTTTGGGACAATCAGACACACAAAAGGTAAGGCTGAGCCCAAAACAAGGCCATTGTGAATCCCAAGTACCGTACTTTATTCTTTGGACTATGGTAACATACCACAGGCTATGTATGGTACCTGTTATGGAAGCCTTGCCTCTGTGTGTCATATTGCCTCTGTAAGAATTCACAGACACAGAAAGTAGAGTACCCATAAGAAATAGCATGAGGCTATGACTTTGGTAGGCCGTTTCGGAAAGTTCCTTTATGGCAGGTATGGGGAGCCTTTGACTCTCCAAATATTACTGAGCTACAAATCTAATCAGCCCCAGCAAGCACGGTCAATGGGCAAGGTTGATGGGAGTTGTAGTTCAGCAATATATGGCGGGCCTGCTACCACCTCAGAAGAGAGGCTTTGTTGCTTAAGCCCTTGATTGGCTGTGAACCGTCCTTTTTCCAGTTACTGCTTTGTGGACTGTACTGGTTTCCACTGGTGCTGGGAATGTCTATCCATCCCGCACTTGGAACGTGAGACTTACCCAGCTGCAGCACCACCAGATTCTGATGCTGGCATGCCAACTCCTTTATTTCCTGTCAAAAAAGAAATGTTTTACCTCCTTGATTAAACTGGAACTAGTCACCAAGAGAGACCCTGAGCCTTAGAGCTGGATGCTGAAAATGCTTAGTAGAGTCTAATAGAAACTCAGGAATCTCACATAGAACAGTGCCTTGCAAGGAGAACACCTTCCTCTTCAATATTAATAGGCAGTGCTTTTTCGGGGGGCGGGATGCAGGGGTACACATACCTCTAAATATTATTTTGTGAATCTTTTTACTTTTGTCCATTTACTGTATTTATTTCCCCCGATTTGAACTATAAAATGATGATTTTCTGGAGTCAAAATGAGAGTACCCCTAAATATTTTTTTTAGAAAAAAAAGCACTGTTAATAGGTGAGTATGTTATGAACAGAAAACCTTGTTTCATGGAAAAGTGGTTAGCAGTCTGAAAGCTCTCCCCACCTCCCCCTTTGTAATTCTCCCAAGACCACAGCCTCTTTCTCACCATGTCATACCCTCATTGGCATTGCTCTATACACTCAAAAAATGCTTCTGCCTGGCTAGAATATGTCCTTGTACTGTAACAGTGCCTTTTACTTGTTCGGATGGAGGATGGAGAGAAAGGTGTATGTAGAAACTAGTGACTTTTGCATCAGTGGAACGTAGCCTATTATACAAGGACAGCAGCCATATCTGTTGCTTGGCCCACTTTGGCTTCTGGCCCCCTACACCACTGGCATGTGGCCCCCAGAAAGTTGCCCACAGGGGAATATACTAAAAGGAAACTGTGGAAGACCTAAGGGTAAGTTGAACATTATTACAAAGTTACTTTGAAGGAACTAGACTGTTAAAAGAAATAAAAATCCTGCATGGAGTTGACTTGAGGTTTAAGGGATTAATTTATTTCCTGACAGCCAATACTGTCCTCTGCTGGTAAACAGCTTAAAAAGGTGTTGAAACTTAATTCAGCAAAATGATAATTGCTGGACAAACCAATCTACAGGTGGAATTAGAGTGATAGAGATCTTCTTTTATGTCCCTCCCCTTTAATCTATGCTGTAATTTTCTAAGACTATTATCATATAGCAGCTCAACTGGCCGCTAACAGACAGCACTGTGAACTACAGCCTTTTGGCAGCCTTGTGAGAGCTGCTGGCCCATCACACCAGTGCTGAGAGCAGCAGACAAGGCAGGCAGTGGGCAACTCAGATGAGCCACTGAAAACAGTCACACCAGAGCAGGGCAGCCGCTGGTGAAACCAAAGGCCCAACATCATTCTCTCCAACCGGGCACCCTCCAGATGTTTTGGACTACAACTCCCATCAACCCCATCCAGCCCACAAAGCTGACATTACATTCTTACAACATAGTAACATCACTACTCTCTTATGCTACATTCCTGGTCCTCACCTTGCTTTTTGGTCCATCCAGGTCTAGGGTAGTAGCAAAGACCCACTGAGGTGGAGTTGGCAGCCTCAGAAACTGCTTCACCAGACCCAGGCCAATTCCCGAATTGGATCCTGTCACCAGAACACTCTGAACAGGGAAATCTGTCACCATCCCCTTGGAGCTGCAGCCTTTGGCTTCCATGCTTGTAACGCTTGCCTCAAAGAGCATCGGGTCGTCACATGAGATGCTTTTATGGGAAGTAGGCACCTCCTTTAATCTTCAGATAATCTTATGCTGGATGCTACACCTCATTTGCTGACTAGCTCGTTGGCCATCTCTGTTTTTTAACAACAACAACATCATTAGCAATGGGAAAACAAAGAAGCATTATGGCATTATGGTATAGAGGACAGATAGTTCCAAATTAAAATCTTCAGTCAGTCTCTCAGCCTGTTTGGCTTTGCAGGGTTGTTATGAATGTTTTAATGAATGTTTAATGTTTTATTATGTTTTTATATATGTTGGAAGCCGCCCAGAGTGACTGGAGCAACCAGGTCAGATGGGCAGGGTATAACTAGGTAGTAGTAGTAGTAGTATGGAATAGGACGTCTCTATTTTCATCAGATAAATGTTGGAGGGTCTGCACATATACACAACCAGAGCACAAGATGAAGGGCTCACAGCATCACTGCTACATCAGATCTTGCTCCTCCATCAGGTCCCTAGGGAGATCCCCCAAAGGTTTGGTTTCAGCTCTGAGAGGAAGTCAAGCCTCTGTGTCTTTCCAGCTGCAGACAAGACAAAGACCAGCCTCTGACCTACTGTTCTCTTGCCTCCAGGATGCTGAGTCCAGCCACGTGTGTGAGATCTGGATACCCTTCCTTGTAGAGACAGTACTAGCTTGTTTTTCTATGACAACACGCCCATACTTGCTCAAGTCTTTAGGCATATAAAAGGATGCTGAGCAGGGTCAGCTTGACCTTTTACAAAGAAAATGGTTCAGGCACTTCAGCTCCTACTACAGACTCCCATAATCCAGATAAAAAACCACAGACTTGGGAGGGAACCAAACACATAATCCAAACCAACCCCCTGCTTCTACAACAGTGAGTTGCACGCACTAAATACCTCTGGCTTTTGTATGTAGCCTTCATTACCAGAGATGCGGAATCTGTGGCCCTCCATCCTGTTCCATGGGAAGGTAATATTCACAGCCTTGCCCTGCCCACTTTTGTCTCACCAGTGCCACCCACCCCCACCGGGCATTGGCATCCAGCCCCCATAAGGGGGCTCATGAGGGAATGTGACCCTCAGACTGAAAGATCTTTCAATCCATGGCTAGTCCTTAAAAACAATTCTGCATGAAAACTGGTCTTCAATGGAACCTTCTGAAGGAAGAAAAGAGTCAAAAACATTTTTCCTTGAATCCCAGGCGGTTTATTGGATGCTCTCTAGGCAGAATTCTAGAGTGGTAAACCCCCTGGCATCGTGAAACAAATCCCTCACCAGGGTACTCTGCGTCCTTCCCAGTCCACAAAGGTACCGTTATCCACCTCAGAAAGTGTGGAGAGAACATGAATTATTCCTCGTGTACTCTCTTCTACAGTCAGGTCCGCCTCCTGTGAAGAAAAATATTGTAAGTGAAGAATTTCTTAAGTTCGGAAAAAGTCGTTCTTGAGCATCAAACAGCAGAAGGCCTATATGCTGTTGGATGTCTTGGTTATAAGATTTCAGTCTGCACATTAAACATTGCTTTATGAAAGACAACCAAGTGGCCATGCATGCCAAAGGATAGCAGTTCACTGCAAGGCCTCAGAGGACTATGCTTGCTTTTCCAGGAGCAATTTTGGATATTATTAGAAGCACCAACTCATAGATGCTGCCTTCATTGCCTTTTCCTTGTGCTTTTAATACCTCCAAGCAGTGAAGGATGGGGCACTGGAGCTACTCAGGCACCACCATCCAACTAAAAATGTCAAGCAATTTGTTTAAAGAAATATCATCCTATAGGGCTGCCCACCTTTTCCATGATTACCAAAAGCCTTGAGCACTTACTTGCATGCCTTGAGTTTTTACCCAGCCAGGATGGATGCAAACACACAGTATCCCATAAGCTGGATACACGAGTGACTGGCATTTGGTGAGCATGTTTAAAGCAGCCTACGAGGGAGAAAAAACAAACCATGAGCAGAGGGTGCATTGAATTGTGGGGAGCTGCTTAATATGGATAGCAAGGTGGCTAGAAAGGATTTGGAGGCAGAGAGTTTTGTAAGAGAAACTCCTGAGCATTCCTGACACAAAAACTAGCAACTTGGAAGTTATCTATCATGGACACCACTCTTGAACAATATTTTTGACAGGCATTTGTGAGTATTCCCCATGCTTGTTGGCTGCATCATTTTGCTAACTGATATCTAGCTTTAGATGTTTGTTCTAGGTTCTGCAAGAAGAAAAGGACTGTACACATGCTATTTATTTGCAGAAAACATCCTGGTATCTTTCCTTAATGCCATCCACTGTTTTAGAAAATGCAACATCCTCACAACAGAAGTTTGTGTCTCAACATTTATCTGTGGGCAATACACTCTTATTGCCCAGATGCGCACATACAGCTATCATTTGGAAAGATAGTCACAGCAGGGCAGAGGAGGGAGCAGACAGTTTCACATAAGGTACCTTACTGCAGCGATAGGCAACAAGTTTCCTGCTTTCCCATAAATGCATAACTTCCATGGAGCCTGCAGCACTGGAGGTATTGATAATGGCTGCCTTGCAGCAGCTCAGCCCTTCCTGGGGATATCTCTGAGCTGCCATCTTCAGCAGGGGCAGAAATGCCTAAAAGAGAATAGAGATCATGGCTGTTGTTAGGTCAATGAATGCAGCTATCTTAAGGCAGGGATACCGGAGGAAAACACTGGATGCACTGTATAACGTTGAAGGTATATATAAACTATGCTCATAGCAGAATTAGGATTTCTGATCCAAAAATACTTTCTATAAGCTTTTGCACAAGAAGTCCTGTAAGACTTAGCATACATTTAGAATTGTTTGAACACACAGCTGGGCAACCTGTTCCCTGGCCTCATTTTATGCTGGTCCTGAAGCTGCTCTGTTCTAAGGTCTCACCCATGTTTCTTCCTTCTAGTTTGCTTCTTGGCATTTTAAAGTTCTCCTTCTCCCACAACTTCTGCAGTCTCTCTCTTTTACTATGTGTGTGCATAGCACACTGATAGGAAAGGCATTAATGTCATCTGTTTTCCAGAAAGTAGCCATATTGATCCATTATATTAAAAAAAATTGTCTGCATGTTCATGAGAGCAGCCCCATTAAACTTCTGGGGAAGCAACGGTAGAAAGCATTACTATTTTTATGCCAGACTGATGTTCAGCAACTGGTGGATCTATCAGTGTTGGTTTATCATTTTTCCTACCTTAAGTTCAATTTTCTAAATTTCCATATCAGTTTGCAATTATTTTCTTAAAATCCTCATGAAAATTAATTGCTCGAACAAATACTGCTTTTCTGCTACCCAGTCTGTTGCTTTTGTTTAATTCTCCCAAAGGGCCAGAACATCACAGTTATTAGCAGGGCAATAGGTAGTGAGTAAAGGGTTTTGCAGCCCCATGAAAAGCAAAAACTTACCTGGCTCACCTGAAGTGGCCCAATAGTATTGACAGCATATACATCTTCCATGTCCTTTGCATTTTCTTCCTCCAGGTCGTTTCCAGAAATAACACCAGCATTGTTCATCAGGAGGTTCAGTCCACATTCTCCCACACACCTTTGCACTTGCTCCACAGCTGCCTTGATGCTCTGGAGGTCAGTGACATCTGCAGAATGACATTTCTAAGCCCTTAAGAACTGGGTGGTGTGGGGATGCCCAAGGGACAAATAAAAAGGCCCTTTTAAAACTACCAAGGCAGGTGGCTTGGGGGGACCTTACAGATTAAGTCCGTTCAAGGATGAGAGGTGCTTTTTGGTCCACTTATTTGTCACCTTGGCCTGTCAGCCAATTGTTGCTGAACTACAACTCTCATCAGTCCCAGAAAACATGGTCAATGGCCAAGCATGATGGGAGTTGTAGTTCCGCAACACATGGTGGGCCAAACCTTCCCTACACATCTGTTATGTGACGATATGGACAGAGACTACATATAGGTGCATCTCATTTCAAAGCTTCATTGAAGTTGTGGGGACAATATCACTGATATTCTGTAACAGGGGAGCAAATCATCTTGTTTTCCAGTTACTGCTTTGTGGACTGTACTGGTTTCCACTGGTGCTGGGAATGTCTATTCATCCCACACTTGGAACGTGAGACTTACCCAGCTGCAGCACCACCAGATTCTGATGCTGGCATGCCAACTCCTTTATTTCCTGTCAAAAAAGAAACATTTTCTTGCATTGATTAAACTGGAACTAGGCATCAAGAGAGACCCAGAGCCTTAGAGCTGGTTCCTAAAAATGCTTAGCAGAGTAACAGACACTTAGGAATCTCACTCAGAGCAAACCCTTGCCAGGATAACATCCTCCTCTCCAATATTAATAGGGTGAGCACACTATCAGAGATGGACAGAAAACCTGGTGCAAGGAAAAGTGGTAAGGAGTCTGAAAGTCCTCATTCTCCTCCTCCCTCCTATGTGGGCTCCCTCTATGCAGGCTTTGTAACTCTCCCAAGACCACAGCCTCTTTCTCACCAGGTCATACCCCTCACTGGCAGTGCTCTAGACCCTCCTCAATGCTTTTGCCTGGCTGAAATATGCCCTTGTACTGCCACAGTGCCTTTTACTTGTTCTGATGGAGGATGGAGAGAGGTGTATGTAGACTTTTGCATCAGTGGAACGTAGCCTATTATACAAGGGCAGCAGCCGTATCTGTTGCCTGGCCCACTTTTGCTTCTGACCCCCCACACCACTGGCATATGGCCCCCAGAAAGTTGTCCAGAAGTCCTTAAGGTAAGGTTACCAGATTTTTTTCAAAGAATCTGGGGAAACTTTTTTTTTTTTTTTAAAGAGAGGGTGAAAGTTTTTTTTTTTTTAAAGGGTATTTAAAAAATTCTCTTCTGTGGTCTCTGTCGCACGGCCTTCCTCTGCGCCCTGGCCTACTCTCTTGGAGCGCTAGGCACTGTGGAATACGATCGGGTCGGGCCTGGGCTTGGCCACGTGTCCTTGCCCTCCCGGTGCTCTCCTACCTGTCTACCTCAGCAGCGGCATCAGCGCGGCAAGGTCAGGGCTCCCTTCTTTTTTCTCCTTCCTCTTTTTCTTCCTTCTCCCTGCATTGTCTCTGGAGTTTTCCTGGCCCCGGAGCGCCAATGGGCAGTCGGACGGGTGCTCTTGCTCCCAGCTTGATTTGGGTCAGCGGGGGGGGGGGGGTGTCATTGGTTTCCCCAGTTGATGCGCCGGGCCTCCTTGGTTTCCTCTTGGCAGTGGCGGCGGCAGTGGCAGTCTCAGCAGCCCAGAGCCAGCCTGGTAGCGCAGGAGGTTCTGGCTGGCTTCAGGAGCTGCTCGCTGCTGTGGCACCTGCCATTTTGCCTCGCTGGAAGTCCCATATGATGTGTCTTGTGCCGTTGAACCATTCACGCAACATTCATTCCCTACTAATAAATCTACAACATTTAAAATATAAATCCGGGGACATTAAATGAAATCCAGGGACATTCTGTGGACGGATTTTGTCCAGGGACAGATTTGTAAATCTGGGGACTGTCCCTGGGAAATGGGGACACCTGGTAACCATACCTTAAGGTCTCTATTATTATACCCAGCCTACACTACAAAGAAATGTTATTGAGGAGGCACAAGGGAGTGTTAGGCAGCCTGGTAGAAATAGACACTGATCTATTTCTGGCATTATTACAAAGTTAGTTTGAAGGAACTAGACTGTTAAAAGAGATAAAAATCCTGCATGGAGTTGACTTGGGGTTTAAGGGATTAATTTATTTGCTGACAGCCAATACTCTCCTTTCCTGGTAAACAGCTTAAAAAGGTGTTGAAACTTAATTCAGCAAAATGATAATTGCTGGACAAACCAATCTACAGGTGGAATTAGAGTGATAGAGATCTTCTTTTATGTCCCTCCCCATTAATCTATGCTGTAATTTTCTAAGACTATTATCATATCGCAGCTCAACTGGCCGCTAACAGACAGCACTGTGAACTACAGCCTTTTGGCAGCCTTGTGAGAGCTGCTGGCCCATCACACCAGTGCTGAGAGCAGCAGACAAGGCAGGCAGTGGGCAACTCAGATGAGCCACTGAAAACAGTCACACCAGAGCAGGGCAGCCGCTGGTGAAACCAAAGGCCCAACATCATTCTCTCCAACCGGGCACCCTCCAGATGTTTTGGACTACAACTCCCATCAACCCCATCCAGCCCACAAAGCTGACATTACATTCTTACAACATAGTAACATCACTACTCTCTTATGCTACATTCCTGGTCCTCACCTTGCTTTTTGGTCCATCCAGGTCTAGGGTAGTAGCAAAGACCCACTGAGGTGGAGTTGGCAGCCTCAGAAACTGCTTCACCAGACCCAGGCCAATTCCCGAATTGGATCCTGTCACCAGAACACTCTGAACAGGGAAATCTGTCACCATCCCCTTGGAGCTGCAGCCTTTGGCTTCCATGCTTGTAACGCTTGCCTCAAAGAGCATCGGGTCGTCACATGAGATGCTTTTATGGGAAGTAGGCACCTCCTTTAATCTTCAGATAATCTTATGCTGGATGCTACACCTCATTTGCTGACTAGCTCGTTGGCCATCTCTGTTTTTTAACAACAACAACATCATTAGCAATGGAAAAACAAAGAAGCATTATGGCATTATGGTATAGAGGACAGACAGTTCCAAATTAAAATCTTCAGTCAATTTCTCAGCCTGTTTGGCTTTGCAGGGTTGTTATGAAAATTAAAAAATTGGGTGAAGCAAATCACTATGTATCCTGAGTTCATTAGTGAAAAAGTACTAAAAAAGCATACCGTGTCACTAGGGAATATAACAACCAGGATGTAAAAACTAACCAGAGGGGGAATGGCATAAACAGTGGTATAGGAAGGAGGGTGTGGTGGGTGTGGGCCACCTCGTGTGTCATCACCGAGGGGGAGGTGACAAAATGGCAAAAATGTGAGTTTTAAAAATGTGGCTGGGTGCAAACAGGCGCCCCCACAGCAGACTCCTTCATCAGAGCCTGGCTCCATGCCAAAGATGCTGTGGCTTGGCTGTAGCACTTGTGCCTGGCGCAGCTCCGCCCTGAATCAGAGGAGAAGAGCAGGCGAGTGGACATCAGCGCTGCTGCTCACCTTCCTCACTGCGGCACGCCCAGCAGCTCTCCTGACCCAGTAGTAGAGAGCAGCCCTCCTCAGCTGTGGCATGGTGCACCTGGCTGCAGCAGCTCCATTGCCAGGTCAGATTTGACCCAGTAGCAGATAGCAGGAGGGTCAGCGGCAATGCTGCCACCCACCCTCCTTGACGTGGCGCCTTGCGCCCAGTAGCTCCATCACCGGGTCATGTCTGACCTGGTAGCGGAGAGCAGGGGAAGGGTGAACAGCAGCTTCCCTGCCACTCTCCTACCCCGAACTGTGGCACGTGAGGAGAAGAAGAAGAGTTTAGATTTGATATCCCGCTTTATCACTACCCAAAGGAGTCTCAAAGCGGCTAACATTCTCCTTTCTCTTCCTCCCCCACAACAAACACTCTGTGAGGTGAGTGGGGCTGAGAGACTTCAGAGAAGTGTGACTAGCCCAAGGTCACCTAGCAGCTGCATGTGGAGGAGCGGAGACGCGAACCCGGTTCCCCAGATTACGAGTCCACCGCTCTTAACCACTGCACCACACTGGCTCCCTTCCCTTCGAAGGCATCCTTCGCACTCCACCCTCCTCGGGCACACCCCATGCACCCACCCAGGGCAGCACGGGCACCGCTGGGTAGAAGAGGCCCTCAATACTCTCTCTGACCACACCCGTCTCTAACTCTTCTTCACAACCTCCTCAAGAGCTTTTGCATGGCTGCAACATGTCCTTGAGCAGTGATGATAGGTCCCCCTTGCTTGGGCAGAGGAAGTGTGTGTTACATGAATCCCAATCTCAGACCAGTGAGAGACTTCATGGCAGGTGCGCCATCCTTGTGGGGTCATGGGTGCCCAGGCACACACAAAATTCCCCATGAGGGGATTGGGCCCTCAATATTACGCAGCTGGGCAGGCTACATTGGACCCTACACTGGGCCCAATGGAACCTGGCACACCTGGGTCATGGGTGCTGTTGCTTCCCTTGGGCCCAGTTTCTTTGGAATAGTATCACTGAAGAATGTGGTATCTTTTTGACAATGGTTTTATTTACACATACAAACCCTCGGAGTGTCCCTATTTTCCAGGGACAGTCCCAGATTTACAGAAGCCATTGTTGATTCTGATTTGATCCTGGACCAGAATGTCCCTCCTTTCCTTAGCCTAACCCTATTTTCATCAGAGAAATGCTTGGGAGGGTATGGAGTTATGCGACCCCCAAGCCAAGGAGATAGGTAACTATACAGTACAACCTTTAGAAGACAACAACGAGAAGACAGCCCTGTGTAGGGAAGTATTTTTTTAATGTTTAATGTTTTATTATGTTTTTATATATGTTGGAAGCCGCCCAGAGTGGCTGGAGCAACCAGGTCAGATGGGCAGGGTATAACTAAGTAGTAGTAGTAGTAGTATAGAATAGGACGTCTCTATTTTCATCAGATAAATGTTGGAGGGTGTGCACATATACACAACCAGAGCACAAGATGAAGGGCTCACAGCATCACTGCTACATCAGATCTTGCTCCTCCATTAGGTCCCTAGGGAGATCCCCCAAAGGTGTGGTTTCAGCACTGAGAGGAAGTCAAGCCTCTGTGTCTTTCCAGCTGCAGACAAGACAAAGGCCAGCCTCTGACCTACTGTGTTCTTGCCTCCAGGATGATGAGTCCAGCCACGTGTGTGAGATCTGGCTACCCTTCCTTGTAGAGACAGTACTAACTCCTTTTTCTATGACAACACGCCCATACTTGCTCAAGTCTTTAGGTATATAAAAGGTGCTGAGCAGGGTCAGCTTGACCTTTTAAAAGAAACTGGTTCAGGCACTTCAGCTCCTACTACAGACTCCCATAATCCAGATAAAAAACCACAGACTTGGGAGGGACCCAAACACATAATCCAAACCAACCCCCTGCTTCTACAACAGTGAGTTGCACGCACTAAATACCTCTGGCTTTTGTATGTAGCCTTCATTACCAGAGATGGGGAATCTGTGGCCCTCCATCCTGTTCCATGGAAAGGTAATATTCACAACCTTGCCCTGCCCACTTTTGGCTTTGTCTCACCAGTGCCACCCACCCCCACCTGGCATTGGCATCCAGCCCCCATAAGGGGGCTCATGAGGGAATGTGACCCTCAGACTGAAAGATCTTTCAATCCATGGCTAGTCCTTAAAAACAATTCTGCATGAAAACTGGTCTTCAATGGAACCTTCTGAAGGAAGAAAAGAGTCAAAAATATTTTTCCTTGAATCCCAGGCGGTTTATTGGATGCTCTCTAGGCAGACTTCTAGAGTGGTAAACCTCCTGGCATCGTGAAACAAATCCCTCACCAGGGTACTCTGCGTCCTTCCCAGTCCACAAAGGTACCGTTATCCACCTCAGAAAGTGTGGAGAGAACATGAATTATTCCTCGTGTACTCTCTTCTACAGTCAGGTCCGCCTCCTGTGAAGAAAAATATTGTAAGTGAAGGATTTCTTAAGTTCGGAAAAAGTCGTTCTTGAGCATCAAACAGCAGAAGGCCTATATGCTGTTGGATGTCTTGGTTATAAGATTTCAGACTGCACATTAAACATTGCTTTATGAAAGACAACTAAGTGGCCATGCATGCCAAAGGATAGCAGTTCACTGCAAGGCCGCAGAGGACTATGATTGCTTTTCCAGGAGCAATTTTGGATATTATTAGAAGCACCAACTCATAGATGCTGCCTTCATTGCCTTTTCCTTGTGCTTTTAATACCTCCAAGCAGTGAAGGATGGGGCACTGGAGATACTCAGGCACCACCATCCAACTAAAAATGTCAAGCGATTTGTTAAAAGAAATATCATCCTATAGGGCTGCCCACCTTTTCCATGATTACCAAAAGCCTTGAGCACTTACTTGCCTTCCTTGAGTTTTTACCCAGCCAGGATGGATGCAAACACACAGAATCCCATAAGCTGGATACGCGAGTGACTGGCATTTGGTGAGCATGTTTAAAGCAGCCTACGAGGGAGAAAAAACAAACCATGAGCAGAGGAGGCATTGAACTGTGGGGAAGCTGCTTAATATGGATTACTGTAAGGTGGCTAGAAAGGATTTGGAGGCAGAGAGGTTTGTAAGAGAAATTGGACATCATTGAGCATTCCTGACACAAAAACTAGCAACTTGGAAGTTATCTATCATGGACACCACTCTTGAACAAGATTTTTGACAGGCATTTGTGAGTGTTCCCCATGCTTGTTGGCTGCATCATTTTGCTAACTGATATCTAGCTTTAGATGTTTGTTCTAGGTTCTGCAAGAAGAAAAGGACTGTACACATGCTGTTTATTTGTAGAAAACATCCTGGTATCTTCCCGTAATGCCATCCACTGTTTTAGAAAATGCAACATCCTCACAACAGAAGTTTGTGTCTCAACATTTATCTGTGGGCAATACACTCTTATTGCCCAGATGCACACATACAGCTATCATTTGGAAAGATAGTCACAGCAGGGCAGAGGAGGGAGCAGACAGTTTCACATGGATTTCACATAAGGTACCTTACTGCAGCGATAGGCAATATTCATCTTTATTTCCCATAACAGCATAACTTCCATGGAGCCTGCAGCACTGGAGGTATTGATAATGGCTGCCTTGCAGCAGCTCAGCCCTTCCTGGGGATATCTCTGAGCTGCCATCTTCAGCAGGGGCAGAAATGCCTAAAAGAGAATAGAGATCATGGCTGTTGTTAGGTCAATGAATGCAGCTATCTTAGGGCAGGGATACCGGAGGAAAACACTGGATGCACTGTATAAAGTTGAAGGTATATATGAACAATGCTTGTAGCAGAATTAGGATTTCTGATCCAAAAATACTTTCCATAAGCTTTTGCACAAGAAGTCTCGTAAGACTTAGCAGACGTTTAGAATTGTTTGAACACACAGCTGGGCAACCTGTGCCCTGGCCTCATTTTATGCAGCCCCCAACAGGACCTGAAGCGGCTCTATTCTAAGGTCTGACGCATGTTTCTTCCTTCTAGCTCGCTTCCTGGCATTTTAAAGTTGTCCTTCTCCCACAACTTCTGCAATCTCTCTCTTTTACTATGTGTGTGCATAGCACACTAAGATAGGAAAGGCATTAATGTCATCTGTTTTCCAGAAAGTAGCTATATTGATCCATTCTATTAAAAAAAATTGTCTGCATGTTCATGAGAGCAGCCCCATTAAACCTCTGGGGAAGAAACGGTAGAAAGCATTACAGTGGTGCCCCGCAAGACGAAATTAATTCGTTCTGTGAGTTATTTCGTTCTACGAGTTTTTTCGTCTTGCAAAGCACCAATGCGTATTGACGGTTTCCCATAGGAATGCATTGGCGGTTTAAAAAAAAAAGGCGCAAGACGTTTCGTCTTGCTAAGCAAGCCCATAGGGAAATCCGTCTTGCGAAGCAACTCAGAAAATGGAAAACTCTTTGGTCTTGCGAGTTTTTCGTCTTCCGAGGCATTCGTCTTGCGGGGCACCACTGTACTATTTTTATGCCAGACTGATATTCAGCGACTGGTGGATCTATCAGTGTTGGTTTATCATTTTTCCTACCTTAAGTTCAATTCTCTGAATTTCCATATCAGTTTGCAATTCTTTTTTAAAGTGCTCATGAAAATTACTTGCTCAAACAAATACTGCTTTTCTCCTACCCAGTTTGTTGCTTTTGTTTAATTCTCCCAAAGGGCCCAAAGGGCCAGAGCATCTCCCAAAGGGCCAGAACATCACAGTTATTAGCAGGGCAACAGGTAGTGAGTAAAGGGATTTGCAGCCCCATGAAAAGCAAAAACTTACCTGGCTCACCTGAAGTGGCCCAATAGTATTGACGGCATATACATCTGCCATGTCCTTTGCATTTTCTTTCTCCAGGTCGTTTCCAGAAATAACACCAGCATTGTTCATCAGGAGGTTCAATCCACATTCTCCCACACACCTTTGCACTTGCTCCACAGCTGCCTTGATGCTCTGGAGGTCAGTGACATCTGCAGAATGACATTTCTAAGCCCTTAAGAACTGGGTGGTGTGGGGATGCCCAAGGGACAAATAAAAGGCCCTTTTAAAACTACCAAGGCAGGTGGCTTGGGGGGATCTTACAGATTAAGTCCATTCAAGGATGAGAGGTGCTTTTTGGTCCACTTATTTGTCACCTTGGCCTGTCAGCTCTTTTTGTTAGCGTAGCAGCTACCACAGTCCGCTTGAGGAGGAAGAACAAGTTCTTCTCTGAATCATGGAGGTGTGTGTGTCTTTAGAGGGAGCACAGTGAAGGCCTGGCTTTTAAAAATGTTTGCACCACATTCATATCATTCCATCAGAAAATGAGCTCAAAGCAAGGCAATTGTAAGGCCGAAGAACTTAATGTAGGTGGAGAAAAATTTGGCAACACTTTACTGTGTGTAATTTGGGGAGAAAGCTGTAGGGATATTTTGTCTCTCTCAGTTCAGGCCTTGCATATACTGTAGCAAGAAGACATTCAGCCAAAGGTACGTATAGAAGAAAACTGCTTACGCTGCTTTGCATGCTTGCTAATCAACACCTCCACGCAGCCGTTTCATAACTAATTGACTTCAACACTAACATAAGGCTACCAGACGTCCCTGTTTCTGGGGGCAGTCCCCGGATTTACAATCAGTCCCCTGACAACATCCTATCATTCCTCTTGAAGTTGAAAAGTGTCCCCGGATTCATTGAAAAAAATCTGGTAACCTTACACTAACATAATTAACTTTTATGAAGCACACTGAATGATCCCTGCAGTTTCACTTCTAACATTTTATTCTTTACTTTTTATGAAATATTTGGGACAATTAGACACATAGAAAGTAAAGCTGGGCCCTAAACAAGGCCACTGTGAGTCCCAAGTACAGTGGTACCTCAGGTTAAGTACTTAATTAATTCTGGAGGCCCGTTCTTAAGCTGAAACTGTTCTTAACCTGAGGTACCACTTTAGCTAATGGGGCTTCCTGCTGCTGCTGCGCCACAGGCACGTGATTTCTGTTCTCATCCTGAAGCGAAGTTCTAAACCTGAGGTAATATTTCTGGGTTAGCGGAGTCTGTAACCTGAAGCGTATGTAACCTGAAGCATATGTAACCTGAAACGTATGTAACCCGAGGTACCACTGTGCAGGGAATCCCCACATATGTATGGGTTTTGCAGCAGCACTTGTGCAAGTCTACCCTGTTCTGCCTCTGACCCATTCTGCCCCCCTTCTGCCCCCTCCCTGCCCCTTGAGGTGCCAAAAATGATGCATACATCAGTGGTTGTGCGTCAGTGGAGAGGTGCCTGAACTTTATTCTGTGGACTATGGTAACATACAAGGGGTTGTGGTACCTGTTCTGGAAGCCTTGCTTTTCTGTGTCATATTGCTTCTATATGAATTCACAGACACAGAAAGGTAGAGTACCTATAAGGGATTGTGTTAGCCCATGTCTTTGGTAAGCCATTTTGGAAAGTTCCTTTATGGCTCTCCAATTGTTGCTGAACTACAACTCTCAGTCCCAGAAAACATGGTCAATGGCCAAGGATGATGAGAGTTGTAGTTCCACAACATATGGTGGGCCAAACCTTCCCCACACATCTGTTATGTGACGATATGGACAGAGACTACGTATAGGTGCATCTCATTTCAAAGCTTAATTGAAGTTGTGGGGACAATATCACTGACATACTGTAACAGGGGAGCAAATCATATTGTTTTCCAGTTACTGCTTTGTGGACTCTACTGGTTTCCACTGGTGCTGGGAATGTCTATTCATCCCACACTTGGAACGTGAGACTTACCCAGCTGCAGCACCACCAGATTCTGATGCTGGCATGCCAACTCCTTTATTTCCTGTCAAAAAAGAAACATTTTCTTGCATTGATTAAACTGGAACTAGGCATCAAGAGAGACCCAGAGCCTTAGAGCTGGTTCCTAAAAATGCTTAGCAGAGTAACAGACACTTAGGAATCTCACTCAGAGCAAACCCTTGCCAGGATAACATCCTCCTCTCCAATATTAATAGGGTGAGCACACTATCAGAGATGGACAGAAAACCTGGTGCAAGGAAAAGTGGTAAGGAGTCTGAAAGTCCTCATTCTCCTCCTCCCTCCTATGTGGGCTCCCTCTATGCAGGCTTTGTAACTCTCCCAAGACCACAGCCTCTTTCTCACCAGGTCATACCCCTCACTGGCATTGCTCTACACCCTCCTCAATGCTTTTGCCTGGCTGAAATATGCCCTTGTACTGCCACAGTGCCTTTTACTTGTTCTGATGGAGGATGGAGAGAGGTGTATGTAGACTTTTGCATCAGTGGAATGTAGCCTATTATACAAGGGCAGCAGCCATATCTGTTGCCTGGCCCACTTTTGCTTCTGACCCCCCACACCACTGGCATATGGCCCCCAGAAAGTTGTCCAGAAGTCCTTAAGGTAAGGTTACCAGATTTTTTTCAAAGAATCAGGGGAAACTTTTTTTTTTAAAGAGAGGGTGAAAGTTATTTTTTTTAAAAAAAGGGTATTAAAAAATTCTCTTCTGTGGTCTCTGTTGCACGGCCTTCCTTTGCGCCCTGGCCTGCTCTCTTGGACCGCTAGCCACTGTTGAGTACGATCGGGTCGGGCCTGGGCTTGGCCACGTGTCCTTGCCCTCCCGGTGCTCTCCTACCTGTCTTCCTCAGCAGCGGCAGCAGCACAGCAAGGTCAGGGCTCCCCTCTTTTTTCTCCTTCCTCTTTCTCTTCCTTCTCGTTCTCCTCTCCTTCTCCCTGCATTGTCTCTGGAGTTTTCCTGGCCCTGGAGCGCCGATGGGCAGTCGGCCGGGTGCTCTTGCTCCCAGCTTGATTTGGGTCAGCGGGGGGGTGGGGTGTCATTGGTTTCCCCAGTTGACGCGCCGGGCCTCCCTGGTTTCCTCTTGGCAGTGGCGGCGGCAATGGCAGTCTCAGCAGCCCAGAGCCAGCCTGGTAGCGCAGGAGGTTCTGGCTGGCTTCAGGAGCTGCTCACTGCTGTGGCACCTGCCATTTTGCCTCATCGGAAGTCCCCATATGATGTGTCTTGTGCTGTTGAACCAGTCACGCAACATTCATTCCCTACTAATAAATCTACAACATTTAAAATATAAATCTGGGGACATTAAATGAAATCCGGGACATCCTGGGGACGGATTTGTCCGGGGACAGATTTGTAAATCTGGGGACTGTCCCCAGGAAACGGGGACACCTGGTAACCATACCTTAAGGTCTCTATGATTATACCCTGCCTACACTAGGAAGAAATGTTATTGAGGAGGCACAAGGGAGTGTTAGGCAGCCTGGTAGAAACAGACACTGATCTATTTCTGGCAGAGAAAGAGTAACTGGAAGGGAGGGCAAATAAAGGGGCACATTTGGGTTGGCCTTATCTCTCTTCCCTACAGGGCTCATGGTGCAGGTGGGGAGCACTGGCAGTTACAAAAACCTGAAAACAATTCGTTTAGCATCTATAGTTAAGCTTAAACCAAAACCTTACTTTTTAAAGAAAAAAACCTAAGGTAAGGACTTTCAGACCAAAGGCCCACTCAGTCCTGCCTCTTGATCTCACAACCAGATGGCAATGGGAAGCCTGCAAGCAGGTCATGAGTGCAACATCATTCGCTCCAACCGAGTGCCTTCCAGATGTTTTGGACTACATCTCCCATCAACCCCATCCAGCACACAAATCTTACATTACATTCTTACAACATAGTAACATCACTACTCTCTTATGCTACATTCCTGGTCCTCACCTTGCTTTTTGGTCCATCCAGGTCTAAGGTAGTAGCAAAGACCCACTGAGGTGGAGTTGGCAGCCTCAGAAACTGCTTCACCAGACCCAGGCCAATTCCCGAATTGGATCCTGTCACCAGAACACTCTGAACAGGGAAATCTGTCACCATCCCCTTGGAGCTGCAGCCTTTGGCTTCCATGCTTGTAACGCTTGCCTCAAAGAGCATCGGTTCGTCACATGAGATGCTTTTATGAGAACTAGGCACCTCCTTTGATCTTCAGATAAGCTTATGTTGGACGCAACACCTCATTTGCTGACTAGCTCGTTGGCCATCTCTGTTTTTTAACAACAACATCATCATTAGCAATGGAAAAACAAAGAACCATTATGGCATTATGGTATAGAGGACAGACAGTTCCAAATTAAAATCTTCAGTCACCTCATTTGCTGACTAGCTCATTGGCCACTTCTGCGTTTTAACAACATCATTAGCAAAGGAAAAATTGCTATGAAAGATTGTTATGAAGAATTAAAAAACAGGGTGAAGCAAATAACTATGTACCCCAAGTTCATTAGTGAAAGAATGTGAAAAAATGATAAAAAAGCACACCATGTCACTATTAACCAGCATATAAAAACTAACCCAATGTCAAAGACTGGGCAAAGGAGAAATGGTGGCGATCGCCTCCCCAGCCTGACACTTCCAGAGAAGAAGACAATTCAGATTTACAACGGTTTGAGGGTGGTCACAGCTCAGAGGAAGATGAGGGGGAAAGTTATGTTCAGGCCACATCCCCATACATGTTTTTGTACCTTCTCCTTAGCTTCCCTTACATCTGTAAAATGAAAACACTATTTTCAAACACTTACGAGATGAAAGATTGCCACACTAAAGAGCTTTTGACATGCATGTTAGTTGCAGCTAGGGTTTCAATAGCCTAGCAAAGGAAAATCTTGAAATATCTGCATTTGGCTGTGTGGCGTAAGAACTTGTGGAAGTCATTGTGGGGGGCAATTGCACATAAATTCTGTGTTTCCAGTGGGTTGGAGGATCCAGGAGGATTTTATGGCATCTGGTGGGATTTTATTTCCTATGCTTTGGATTTAGATGCTCAACATTTATCATTCACACTAGCTCGTGAAATCAAGGATGTCTTGATTTTTATTGATGTGTCATCATTTCTTTCTCTTACTATTTATTGTTTGTTTGCTTTATATATGGTATGATGCAACATCCTGTTACTGCACTTATGGGTTGTTAAAAGTGTTTTTTGTTTTTTAAGTCCACAAGATTGGAATAAGGTAAGTGAAAACTACTAATAAAGGTCATTTAAACTGGTCTGGCAGGTGATTTCAAGGCTACCACTAAAACAAGGCTGTTTTTACTGCATTTATATTTGGTGTTAGCCGCCCTGAGCCTGGTCTTGGCTGGGGAGGGTGTGGTATAAGTAAAAAATGATGATGATGATGATGTTAGAAAATTTAGAAAACAGGTAAGACAGATGCTCCTAATTGCTCTACTAGTTAGGGTGGCAGTTACCACACCCCAGCAGGAGAGGGAGAACAACTACTCCTGAAGTAAGAAGTCTGTTGAGAGCATGTGGGCACTTCCAGGTGAACTATTTATTTTTATTTTTCCTTAATAATAAGGAATAGTAAATGATACAAATAAATAGACCAGGTCTCCTCATGTCATCTGTATATCACAGAAAGCACAATAAATTTGCAGTAATATCTGCAACCTGTGGTTCATTATTAGTGGTCAACTTGAAAGTTCATGGTTCGTGAGTTGGTGTAAATAAAAACAAAGGGGAAAACAGGATAGAGCAGAATTAACAGATAACATTGCATAGCTAGATGCCTAATCAGGAGCCCTTGGGTTGTGCTTGGATTAAGTATGAGTAATAAGTCATTTTACCTCTTATGTTACCAATGAAAATATATAGTGTTTGTATATTGATGAACGTGGGGTGAGTGGTTTCAAAATGAAGATAATAATTTTATGTTTAAATTTAAATGTAGATTAACCAGATTGAGCCAAATGCTGTGGGAGGAGTTGTTCATTTTCTGCAATACTGGCATATGCTATGAAATTAAACTGCCTAAGGGTAAAGCCATATTACTTGATGTACTGGTGTAATATACCCAGCTTGAATTGAAAGACTGTACAGTGGTACCTCGGGTTACATACGCTTCAGGTTACAAACTCCGCTAACCCAGAAATAGTACCTCGGGTTAAGAACTTTGCTTCAGAATGAACACAGAAATCGTGCTCCGGTGGCGCGGTGGCCGCTGGAGGCCCCATTAGCTAAAGTGGTGCTTCAGGTTAAGAACAGTTTCAGGTTAAGAACGGACCTCCGGAACGAATTAAGTTCTTAACCCAAGGTACCACTGTATATACTTACCACAGCAGAATGCTGCACCTGTAAGGCAGTCTTGCAGATATAGCTGATATATTTTACACGAAAAATGACTAGAACTGAGAGATGCAGCCTTGGTGACTGCTCAGGTTGTTACCTATTACCTTGCAGGTGTCAGTTTTGTTCATATATTTATACACAGTGCTTTTTTTCTTAAAAAATATTTAGGGGTACTCTCATTTTCCTACCCACATTGAAAGATTCACAAAATGTTTAGGGGTATGCGTACCTCTGCATCCCCCCACAAAAAAGCACCCTTTATACCTAAAGCCAGCATTTAAAGTCCCTCATGTGTTCTCATCCACAGGAAACAATTCGGCTCTATTGCCTCTGGAACTTCTCACTTCTTCTAGACATGAGGAGCAGGTAACAATATAGTTGTTAGTATTGTACAGATATGTTCTACCTTCATGCTTTTCAAAAGTTTATTTTATGTCCCCCCACTTTATTGTGACCTTTGAGCAATGAAGGCTATATAGATGAAGGGTAATTTTCTTTAATAAATGTAATTTGGAGCGCTGTCGGCAGCCAGGCAAACAGCAGTGTGATCTCTTACATTTTAATTATATAGTAAGAAGATATGGACCCTGAATCTTACACAGTACATTTGCCATCCTTTGCCAAACTAACAACCTGCTTATTAAAAGGGGTGGGACTTAATTTCAGCAAATTCTAGTGAAAACTCAAGACACCATGGAACAAATTATTCTTTGCTGCTTGTTCTCAGACGCTTGAGGGCAATGGGAGTTTTGTGTGACATAGTCAAACATGCCACAGAGTGTTCTTCAACAGTAAATGAAAATAGGACTTATATTTATTGAAGGTACAGAGGCATTGAGATTTACCAGTGAATGTCAACTTGGCTCTTGGCATTAAAAATTATGGTAAACATTTAACATTCACCTGATTTGGCAATAGACCTCACCCAAAGACTTAAGACCCTTGATAGTCAATGTGGGCAAGTTCTAATCTTCCTTTGTCTAACAGGAATCTTTCATGGCATGAGCTTACCTGGATAAAGCCTACATTTCCAATCCATTGCCAGCCATTTTGGGTTTGTGGGCACATTTGAAAATAGAGAAGCTGTGTACTGGGCACCACACACACACTGCAAACAAGCACTTACCACAACCTAGGTTATTAACTACAACCCAATGCTTCTTTCAAGCCTAATTTCAGCAGGGGGAAGAGGACCCTGTGGGCATAAGGGAAAGCCTCCGTGGATGAACATGCGCTTGTGAGCAACCCCTGCTCTAATCTATGAAATGTTATTCATTCTTGTAGGTATTGCCTACCTAAAGCTTGTCTTTGCCCAATTTCATAATGATTTAATAGCTGGATAAATACAAGATCACAGTGGCCTACTGTAAATATTTAAGGTTTACAATCCTGCACAACAATGTACAAACTAATGTTGTGGCGCACAGAGTATGGGCACAAATAAAAATGTATGCACACGCGCAAACACACATAAAGGAAGCTGTATTATATCATGTCAGACAACTGATTCACCATCTAGATCAGTACTGTCTATGCTGACCAGCTGTGACTCTCCAGAATTTCCAATAGGAGTGCTTTGCAATGATACCTGGAGACTGCATCTGGGACCTTCTACCCATACATAGAAAGCATGTGCCCTTTCACTGAGCTATGGTCCTTCCCCAAGCAGACAACATACACAAACAGTACCAGAATGGAGCATAGGAGAGTGACACAGGACACTGGCGGGTGCACATGGATGTATATTTTAATAAAAATAATTCTGTCAAAATACAACAGAATGTGGGTTTTTTTTAAACCATATTTCCAGTACATCCCCCCCCCCCATATTCTTTTTCTTCAGTTAAAATTTCCTCCCCTCGGAAGGGTTTCATGCTAGCGTTGGATAACTGAACTCACAAATACTAAGCAGAGACTGAACCAATGTGCACAGCTTGGTAGGATGTCCACTGAGTCAATGTCCTCAATGAAGAGAAAGAACTCCAAGTGATGATGGAAGCCTGGTGGAGCTGAGGTTCTGCTCAGCCTGTTTTATTTGGTGATCGGGGTTTTTTTTTGTTTTGTACAGTTGATGATGCTATAAAAAAGTTAACAAAAAAGTGTCCTGACATTCCATGCTAGAGCTGGTACCTGAGTTTTGAACAACTGGAAAAGGCAGGGGTAGGGTGGGAGATCAATTGAATTAAAATAAGCACTTCACTGAGTAGGGTTTTGTTTTGTTTTTGTCCTAGCTTGACATCCAAGATGCAATCCAGTCACACTCTGCCACCCACCTCACGTTGCTGTCAGCCGATTTAAGATGAGAACACAGACACCCCAAAATTAAAAATGCAAAAAACAATCACCAACCCATAGTTTTAAACCTTAAATAATGTTTCTTTGTAGTAAATGTCAATCTTTTCTTTTCAATATGCTTCAGAGTACTTCCCCAAGCAGTGTGGCCCCACCATACAAAAGCTACTTGGTTCTAGGAGAGTCCTAGTCAGCAACTAATTTTGCCTGAAGGGAAGTGTAGTGCACATGGCTCTAATGCCCAGGGGCATGTCAACAACAATTTCCACACCACCCCTTTTGCTGCATTTCCCCCCTTATTTAAAGAACAGGTTTGGCAACTAGCATCCAGGAGACCAGTTTTGGCCAACAGATCACCAACTGGTGAGCCCGGTGCTTGAAACCCGCCACTAATTTAGAACAAATAATTCCTCAAGTAAGTTACAAAGTATATATGGAAGATGAGTAAGAGCAGCTTGGGCTTGATGAAAGGATGGATGTTTGGGTGCTGTTGGGAGGCATGCTACCCCGCTTGTGGTTAAAATGATTAGTTTAGGGAAGCATCAGAAACATGTACCTTATTGAACCTCTAGTGCCACCTGCCATGTTACAAAAGGCCTCCAGAACCAAAGCTCTAGCTCAGGTCTATGGTCTGGTAATCTCACCCTGCAAGGCAGATAGGTTGTCCAAAAATAAGATATTAATCTAAAAGCAAAATCACTCTTCTTTTGCGCAAAAGGAACTGTTTGGGGTCAGAGTGAAGAAGTAATGAGTGTACTGCATTTACATTCTAGGACAGGGGTGGCTAATCTGTGACCCTCCTTTTATAGAACCATATCTCCACTTGTCTTATATCTCCTGCTCCTAATATGAGATCAAATATAACACTCCTTATATGTGGAAAGTCTCATTTGTACAGTGTTAAGAACTTCTAGAGTATGGGGAGACTACATAGACAAGAGAGTGTGCTTTTTTATCAAGTGATGGATCAGCATTCTTCAGCATAGTATTTCAAAGAATGGTTTAAAACAGCTGTAGACTAGAGAGACTATTTTACTGCCAGATTGAAGAGCAACCAGCAGTGACGCTGTTGGATTCTAGACACCACAACTAGAGACTTTCAATCTCTATTCCATCTATATGGCAAATGCCCTAGAAGGGGAGATTGTTGTAAATTTTGCCATTTCACCCCATAGCCTAGACAGATATCCCCTATGCATGTTATTTTTTGTTGCTCTTGATCATAATGGCTCTGATGACCACCTACTAAAAAAATGAGTATTTTGTATCCAAAGTGGATTATTCATAGTTAGCTGCTGTAAAAAGAGAATACTATTTCATCAATATGAATATGAACACATCTGGGAAGATTTTGTTTCACAAGTTCCATAGTGTTTTTGATTGAATTAATTTTAACCTCTAAAGTACATTTACACTGTTAATTTAAGAATAATTGCTATAGGCTTTGATACCAACAGCCACATTTTGGCTACACACTCCAGGAGTTTCTGGGTCAAAACAGCAGTTGTACCACAAGGAAACTCTTGAGCTGAGCTGGCTGGTACTGAAAGTCTTCCTCAAGTGTGACACAGAGTATCTCCAATGTCTACAGGATTTCAAGCTTTCATACATTATCAAAGGAGATTGCTTTAGATCAAAAGCATGTTACCCACCATAAGTGTGGGTAACTTGTTTCTGAGAAAATATTCAAAGCAACTCTGTAAAAAGGAATGTTATGGAGGCAGGGGATCGCTGGTTAAAGACTCGTCCAAAATAGGTAAAATTTAAAAATTAACTCCTAAGAGCTACATACAGCAATAGCAGCCAATTGATAGGTTGCTGGTGCAGAAAACGAGATTGAAGATATGAAGATGTCAGTTTTCACACCAAGACACAATTAGGGATGGATTTTAAAATCAGTGTTTTAAACAGGATTTGCTTATTGATGTGTAAGCTAGCACTGAGCACTCTTTAAAAAAGATCTAAGGCAGGATAGAATTGTTAAAACAACACTACACATTTGAGTATCATGTTGACCAGTTATTGATGGCAGCTGGCAAAAAAGGATAATGCTTTCCTTTATTCAATGCAGTCAAGATGATATTTTGCTTTGATCTAACCTGTGCAAGAGAGCAATCATAGCCAGTTATGTAACACTATCAGTGCAGGGACAGGGGGGATTGAATTTGGAACTGTGTCTTCCACAGCCATCTCTTTAATTTTAAAGTGTTTCTGTAGTCTCTCAGTAATAGTCAGCCCAGCAGAACAAGGGATGAAAACAGTGTGTTCACTTCCACCACCACTACTTTACACACAAACACATGAAAATAGAGGTGGTCTACAACTGATGAGCACTGTGCAGGATCATTCCCATTACAGGTACAGGTCACATTCTTGAATGAGATGCTCATTCTGTATGTTCCAAGTCTACTGCACACACGTGTGTTATTCACCGCTATACCTGCAAGCCCCAAACTAAATTGTCAGCTTCTTTCTAATGCAGGCATAGGCGAACTCCGGCCCTCCAGATGTTTGGGACTACAATTCCCATCATCCCTGGTCCTGTTAGCTAGGGATGATGGGAATTGTAGTCCCAAACATCTGGAGGGCCAGAGTTTGCCTATGCCTGTTCTAAATGTGACCATTGTTCTTCACCTCAAAGGGCACACTTCTTATTTAGCACATTCCCCGTAAGCTTCTGCAATACTGAAAAACCACTTGAGCTAAATGTCTTGTTGATTTTATAGGAGTCACTTTTCCCATCAGAAATGTATACTAAAAGCTAGACAAGATGTTGAAATATGCCAGCTAGCCAACAATTCTGAAGCTGCATAATCCATACTATAATCTGACAAAATTGCTTTTAGTAGTGTGCCTCTCTTGATATACATATATACACCCTCATATAAATTAGGCTGGCACCTGAGTTTTTCACCCATTATGCCTAGCAACTTTTTGTGAGGATTTCTGCAATACCCTGGTTTAGAAGTGTCTGTCCTTTTTCTTTTAATGGCTACTCCTTGGAATAAAAACTGTACACTTTTTTTAAAAGGAAAAACTAAATTATTGGCTTATGTCCTCAATTTCACATTTTCATTTGTGGCTGATCAGTTGTCATTCAAGCATCTGACGGACTTCAAGTTCAGTGTGGAACAAAGATCCACAGGTAATGAGGGAGGTGTGATCTGATCTACCTGAGCCCCAAACCTGGACTGGGAGCTCTTCAACTATGAATGACCCCAAAACACAGGGGGTGTGCAACTGTATAAAAAAGCAGACAGCAGTCCAAGTGAAAACCCCTAGGAGAGTCTCTAGCTCAAATAGAAAAGGCTAGAGTGACACATATCTCCTAGTTTCCACATCATCTGACATTATTCCATTGAAAAGACAGGTAAAGTCACTCTGCCTTCAACATCTCTATGGGATAAGTCCCATTTGTTTGATGCTAGCTGCCACCTAAATGCCCATATTGGATTAAATGTGCTAATCAAACTGCATTGGGCCTAGGATCCCTTCCTCTAATGCATGGGTAGTTAAGATGATTCTTTCCAGATGTTATTAAGACTACAGATCCCCTAATCCCTGACTACTGATCATGTTAGCTGGGGCTGATGAGAACTGGAGTCCAACATCTGGAGGTCATCATCTCAGCTGCCTGTGTTATAATGTTGGATGTGTTTAGGCAAGACATTGTTCCTGCTCTCAACCATGTTTAGGGTGGGGGGTTATGCTTGGTTAAGACCATCTCCATCTGTCTCAGAGTATCAGGCCATTTTACTAGAAGATGAGACCAAAATACTGCACACCTTTCGTTCTCATTCTCAGCTTTTTTCCATAGAAGTTCCAATGGCCACCTGTCAGTTCTTGAACTTGAATATCACATGGCAAAAAAGAGACAAATGAGCCTTTCTGCTCAGGCAGTAGAGATGTGGTGGCACAGGTTGGTCTCCAGTCAAAACACAAAGCCTCTTGCCTTTAAGGGGACTAGCACTAGAGAACAACACTGCCCTGGTGACATGCGTGCCAGCAGTTTGCCCTCGTGAAAATAAAAGCAGGCCATCACCAACAGATACACTTTTATCTCTAAATTAGTAGAAACCAGCTCAGCACAAACTCTCCAGATATAAATACTGGTGGCTCAGTCAGAAAATAAAATAAAATAAAATAAATCCTAAAGTAGGAAAGGCGCTACATCAGAATGACCAGTGAAAATACTGAGTGCTGCAATGGCTGCAGGGCAGAGCAGGCTGTGGTGGTGATGACGACAGGGGGAAGGCCCTGCCAGCAGTTTCCAAGGTGAGAAATGAAGGCATCACAAGGATTCCCCCTCAGTCAGCAATGTGTCCTTCCGCTGGGCAGCTTGCCCTTGGGGGCAGTGGGGAAATGCGAGGCAGGGGGAAGTGATGGTGGCAGCACTGGAGGGGTCACTCTGTCTCACTCAGTGGCTAGTGCAAATAGTCATCCACTCTGGCGAAAGAGCAGGAGCCCAAGCCCACGCGGGCCATGAGCCGCAAGCACTCCGAGGCCTGGCCTAGGGCAAGCAGCAGTGGGGGCTGCTTTGGCAGGTTCTGAGACTCTGCAGAAAGAGAAAGAGGGCATTGTGACAATGAGGCGATGCACAAAGAGCATGTCATTGATAAAAGCTACTTTATTCCATCCCCACCCCCCACCCCAAAGCTGCAAGAAGGCTCTTCCCCATAAGGGACTGAAAAACACAGAAGAGGAGTGGGGGTCCCTCCAGTTGTCAATGGGCTCCAAAGCCTCACCAGCCTCCACCAGCACGGCCAGTGGTCAGGAGTGATGGGAGCTGTAGTCCAGCAACATCTGGAGGGACACAGGCTCTGGAATGCATGCAGGCCCTACGAAGGGAAAGATCCATCTGAAGCTTGATGACAGTCAAAGGTTAAATACATGAATCTGGCCCAAGTTCAGCAATGTTGCAGCCCACTGGTTTCAATATAAAATTATACACAGGCATAGCTTTATTTCATGGTAAGCAGTGAGACCGACGAAAGCTCAGCATCTGTTGGACCATGCCTTCAAGTTTTATCGAGGTATCCCAAATTCATTACATATGTTACCACATTACTCTATATAATAACCCTGTAAGGCAAATTAGTGGCATTATGCCCTCGTTACAGAAAGGGTGGCTGAAGCTCAAGCTACCTACTGAATTCATGGGTGGGGTGAGATTTTGCAAGTCTGCTCCCCACTCCAGCTTTCACCTCTGTGATGATAAATATGTGTCCAGCAAAAGCACACACAGTAGCTATGGCTTCGCTCAGCAGTCCTTAAAACTATGGCAGCGGCATAACACTATATATTTCAGGAGGTCTTCATGGAACATGGGGAAAACTAAGCAAAATGTTGGGGAAAATTAAAGAACACTGCAGTGATTTTGCAAGGTAAGCAATAATCCTGCTAGCTGCCCTCCAGCATCAGTAGCCTCACTGCAGAAACAGGTGCATGCAGAAGAGAAAGGTCTGAGCTACCTCACCGTTTGTCACCTTACCCAATATAGCGCTATTGAGTGCAGCACACACGGGTTCCCGTTGGATTGGATCTAACTGCTGGCCAACGGGACAGTTCCATGGATCAGAGTAGGCCAGCAAGCTGAACGCATCCTGAGTGAAAGAAGAGAGGCTTGAACAGCACTGCAACACATACACAAAACACCAGGATTCTCTGATGGAATGGGCCACCCGAAATTACTGAGTCTCTTCAAATTGAGACCAGAGAACACATACTCTCATATGTCACATGAACTCACTGCTCTGCTTGGGAGAAAGTGAATCTAAAGAAATTGCAGGGAAATGATTATATGGATTCCCAACATGTTTTAAAATATTGAACTAAATAGTTTTTAACCCAAAGAGGACAGCAGTTTGTCTTGTTGGTATTTAACTACTATTCTTGGTCCAATCATGATGTGTAATGGCTCAGTGCAGGCAGTATGAAAAACCAAGCTTAAGGAATCCTATCTCATGTGACAAACTGCAGTTATGGCTACTGCACCATGGATGCAGGCGCAAAGATAAAGCTAAGTGATGAGTATACAGAAATGAAAGCAGGCAAGTGACACTAATCTACATCTTTGCCTGTTCTATCTTTGAAAGCCTGAATGGTAGTTTGGGTTATGAACTATGATAAGTGCAAACCAAGGCGACTTCTCTGGAAAATGGGAGGGCATAGAGTGTCCTTCTTGTGCAACCTTTTCTCCTGATGTGGAACAGAGGGCTCCAGGGCTTCCTTGGCAGTGGTATCTCATCTGTGGAACTCTTTTAGCTATTTCTTGGTAGCGAATCTAAAACCCTTAGGTGTCAGGGTCAACACAGTACTATTTTCCTTGGGTTTTAAAACAGTTTTAAGTGACCAATTGGGTGTTGATGGTTTTATTACCACTACGACACTGCTCTATTGCCTTTTATTTTTACTTTTTATTTCGGGGCCATAGCAAGAGTGGTAGAACATCTTTTTTGCATGCAGAAAGTCCCAAATTCAACCCCTGGAATCTCCCAGTAGGGCTGGGAATGTCCTCTGCCTGAAATCCTGGAGAGCTGGTGCCAGTCACTATAGACTGAGCTGAAAGGACTCAAGGTCTGACTCACTATAAGGCAGCTTCCTATTATACTGTTTTTATTTTTTATTGCAAGCAGCCACCATAGCAATTTTATATTGAGAGGTGAAATGGGGATATTTTGAATGAATGGTTTCAAGTTCTGGGTCATGAATGTGAATGGGGTTCTCAGCCACATGGCACACCTGCAACATTTTTTTATGTGTCGTATTCTTCCCATACTCTCTGCACAGCTGCTCGCTCAGGGTCTGCAGCTCCCGCCCAAACTGGATCATCCGCTCAGTGGCAGCATGGTTCCCTCCACAGAGCTGCCTCTGAGGACAGCCATCTTCTAGAGCAAAGGAAAGAAGAAGGGAAGGGAAAGTGAAAAGAAGAGAAGGGCTGGAGCACCAAAGCAATCACCTTCCTCCATCTCTGTCCCCCAAAAAGCCAGTTAGTTCAATTCCAGTGAGGTCAATAGCAGAAGGCTCAGGGAAGTCCCACCACTAGAAGCATGATCAAAAGTCCTTTTGGGCTGCCAAGTTTCCAGCATTAGCTACCTCCAAAAACATGAAGCGTAAAATTGTTAAGACTGGACCAAAATCCTGTGCCAAAGCACATGTGAAGTGCAGCTCTAAGTGTAACATAAACTAAAGAAAGAAATGTTTGCTTGGATGTACACGCCTGGCTATTGGTTTACAAACAGAAATTATAGCTTTTAAGTGACATATAACAGGACAATGAAATGTTGAGGTTAATATTCAGGTACTAATAAAAATGCAGACATTTTAAACAGTTACATTGTTCTGGTTTTGCAGCAGGCAGTTGGTAAATCTCTGGCATTTAGTTTTAAAATGCTGTCCATCAGCAGCTATAAATTACATTGGCACTTCAGTCGTGGTGCAAGAAATTACTTCGTTTTCAAAATTTTACTGTTTGATATTCTAATGATCTAACTAATTTTAGAAACAATTTTTTTTTGCATCCCATGCCCTCTCTGCAGGTTTTTGGACTGGAAGAGGCACCCCAAGTAGCAGTTTCCTTAGGGAACATCACCCACACTTGCTAAGCTGAGTGTTCCCTGGAACAGAGATGAGAAGATGTTTTCCACACTGAACCCTACCCATGCTGGAATCATCTGTCTGCAGAATCTCTTCATGTTTGTAAGTGCCATTCATTATCCTTGTAGCAGAATTCTCGAGGACTCCATTGGGGTAGTGCTCTGCCTCCATCTCCATCTCACTGTCACTGTGTGGAAAAAAGGAGGGTCTTAGAAAGCAAAGGAGTCTTCCTGGGGGAATGAGAGGAATAGCTAACAGGAAAGACAGCGTCAGTGAGGATCAAAGCACACTGCAGAGCAACCAGAAGTTCTTGGTGGATTTTCAGGTTGAAATTATAAAATGTATATACTGCTGTGATTAACACAAGTGTCAAATTATATTGAAAGGGAATTCAACTGGGTCGGAAAAATGGATTTGTGTGTGTGTCTGCTGCTTATGCATTTGCAAATGCCTAGGCGTAAGAAGCAGGACGCTACATCAGTTTCCACCCCCTGTTACAGCTGCCTGCCACACACTTCTCACTAGAAAGAGCACTTCTGTGCTACCTGGTCTCTTGGTTGCTGGTGCTGCTGTGCTGCTGGGACTTGGTGGAATCTGTGGAGTTAGACTCTGAGTAGTTCACCGATGAAGGGGATGACGAGGAAGAGGATGATGACGACGAGCTCAGTGCTGGATATTTACAGTGGCTCTGTTTGTTTTTTATGGAAGTAACTCCATTGCTACAGCTTGGGCTGTCCGCTCCTGAAACAGAAGGAGAAGAATGAGGACTGGTGCCCCTGCTCTGTTTTAATGTTGCAAGGGGATCTGGACAAACCCACTTCAATGTCCACCTTATACTACCATATATACTCGAATATAAGCCGACTTTTCCAGCATATTTTAAATGCTGAAAAAACCTCCCTCAGCTTATACTTGAGTGAGGCGGGTGGCGATGGAGGGACGAGTGGCAAGAAAGGAGCCCTGTCTTACCGCTCGTCCCTCTGCCGCCGCCCACCTCTCGCAAGGGCAGGCACAGGAGCTGCGGCTGGAAGAGGCACTGCACTGCACAGTGCCTCCCCCAACCGGGCTCCTATGCCTGCTCTTGCAAGTGGCAGAGGCGGCGGTGGAGGGATGAGTTGCCTGAAAGAGCCCTTTTGGGCTGCTCCTTCCTCCTCCTCCGCCTTTGCCCTTGTCGGCGGCAGAGGAGGAGGAGCAAGCTACTTGTTCTTCCTCCTCTTCCGCCATTGTTGGCGGTGGCAGAGGAGGAACGAGCAGCCCAAAAGCAGCCCTTTCGGGCTGCTTGTTCTTCCTCCTCCGCTGCCGCCACCACCAGGTTTGTGGTGTGTTGAACCGGCTTGTACTCAAGTCAATAAGTTTCCCCAGTTTTTTGTCCTAAAATTAGGTGCCTCAGCTTAGATTCGGGTTGGTTTATACTCGAGTATATACGGTACTTAGTCCCTATTTCTGATGCAGCTAACCACTAGCAGCAAGACCTTGGTCTGATCTAATGCTTACTCAAAGCTGAAAACCACACACCACAATACATCTTACTGAAATGTGCACAGAACACACATATCCAGGCAAAGGCAAGTGGCCAAGTACTTACTATCAGTAGACAGGCACTGGCAAGATAAAATGGTATGAGGAATGTGCCTAAGCAACATGGATATTAATTAATGCAATGGTTATGTGACATGGACATCCATATTGGACAATACCTCTAAAGACAAGCACCTTAAGGAGCAATTCTGTGGTCCCTGAGACAGCATTGCAAGGCCAGAGGATTTACACCTCTCTCCCCCCACCCATGGATCTGCCATTTACTTACATTTCTGTGTGTGGGTTCTGATCAAGACTGTGGTGCTGGGAGGAGGTGACACTATCCTCTCTCTTCCTGCTATCTCCCTTATTAGGAAAACACTTAAGAGACAATTCTTCTTGGAAGTGGAAGGAGTTTTAAAATGGGCAAAGGGTACAAGAGGAAAAGGTTGGCCCCAGCCCCATCCTTTAGTGTTGTGGCCCTGATCTGACTGAATGCCCATTTCCCCTGTTGACTTTTTTAAAGTTTAAAATTAGACAGGATATCCAATTACACATCAAGGTAATTTCTAGTTTCGCCTTCCCTGTAGGCCTACAGAAGATCCCAGATTTCATCCTTGGCCTCTCCAGGTAGGGTTTGAGGAAATCCCTGCCTGAGCCCCTGTAGAGCCACAGCCTGTCAACATGGACAGTATTGAGCTAGATGGACCAGTGGTCTGACTCGGTATAAGGCAGCTCCCTATGTTCCTATGTACAGACAGGGCACAATGAATACAGTGGTAAGGCCTATAGACCAGTACTTCTCCACACCCTCCTGAGTTTTGTCTCTTCTCTCACAGTACAGGGAGAGAATTCCTAACAAGTGGAGTGAGGGGTGAACACACCAAGAATTCTCCCCAAACATCTCAAGTGCTTCATTATGGGTGCACATTGTGTAATAAGTACCCTTGGGCAGGGAACTGGAAAAGTACTAGAAGGGTTAGGGTTCATTTGCAGAATGCCTGAATGTGGCTAGAGTGCTCTGTAGAAGAAAGCCAAGTAACTGATTACCTAGCAGAGAAATCAACACTTACCAGTGCTGTGAATGTGCAAATTGTTAGAGCCGTGCCTTGGACTTAGGTTGGGGGAATCAGGGTAGCTGTCCTGGGATTTGGGGCTGCGGGCACTGAAACAACGTACTTCACTGTCTGTTCCATTCACCATCTCCACAAACTGCCGGCACCTGTGTGCAAGGAGAGAGGAAGAGAAAGAGTTGAAACACAAAATGCCAGAGCAATGGATGCTGTGCAATGGTTCATGAGAAGCATACAAGCATTTTAGCACCCATTAGTAGCTGCAGCCCAGAACAAACAAGGATCTTTAGAAACACCCAGATGAGAAAAGCAGCATTCTAGTGTCGAAAGCAAAGTTTTCAGCTAGAGATGTCACCTGCAAGATGATGCATGAATTTAATGTTCCATTCAAAAGCCCAGTATAAAGGAACCAGACACATGTTAAGCCCCTTCCCAAGACAGGAAACCACTCCAGCCACAGGGCAAAATCTTTTTACTGAAATGTCTGAAAGTGGCACTAACGAGTGACAATTTTCTCTCTTGCTGAACTAGTATTCTTCAGGAGCTGGAGCTAGTAGATAAGGTACCCGGTCAACACATGAAGCTGTCTTACACCAAGTCAGGCCATTCATCCATCTAGCTCAGTATTGTCTAACTAAGGGTGTGTTTCAGGCAGGGGTCTTTCCCTGGAAATGCCAGCACTTGAATCTGGGACCTTCTGTATGCAAAGCATGTGCTCTACCACTGAGCCATAGCATTTTGGCTTCACATTGGGAGCAACCATTCACCCTTAAGCTTTGCTTCTCATAGAAAAGGATTAGCACTGTGCAGCAAGTGTTAATAAGAGAACTATGAAGAAGAAATGAGACAAGTTTCTATACTGGTAGGCTGCTTAGAAGCCTACTTTGGCATCAAATTAATTAATTAATTACAAGACCCTTTTATAGTTCACTTTTGAAGGAACAGATACAGCAAAGCCTAGCACCTTGTTCCATCATTGCAGACAGACACTTCTAAAATCACAGGTGTGTTAAGAGTAAAAAAAGCTGGGTCTCTGTGAAAGTGGTATAGGTTCAGACCGCTACTTAGTATGACCAACTAGATCCAGTGTGGGGAACCTTTGGCTCTCCAGATGTTGATGAACTACAACCAGATGATCTACCTGTACTAGATTATTAGATTGTGAGCTTGTACAGCAATTAAAAATGTTAGGTGTTTTATGAGTGCTAATAACAAAAGCAAGCAATTCAGGTCTGCATGCCTGTTTTGACATGGCATGTTTTGTACAGAGAAGGACAAGGAACAATACCATGGAGGAAAACGGTGCCATTGCAAATAATGTCTTAACACAGAGAGATGTTTAAACCATCATTCTATAGGTAAAGCAACCTTTCACTGGATGATTTGCCATCCCCAGCTCTTCTGGAATAAGTTGGAATGTGGCTCAAGCCTGCTACCCTAACCAATGGGGTCACCTTTTCAGCACTATACATCACTTATTCTTCCTTCATTTAATAAATTTATTAACCACCATTCAAAGTGCAATGATCTTTTCCTGACAGCTTCTAACTGTAACAGCCAAAGTAAAAACCTGGAATGTTTGTATCACTGTATCATTAGACTCGTTTTGATAGATCACAGCCAGTAATTCCAGTATAAGCCTCTGTCTTCTTATGTTCCTCACATTGCAGGTCTTACTGTACTTGAAAGGATTTGGATGTACTCACTTTAACATAAAAAGGAGATTAGGATTGTGCTCTAGGAGTCCTGGGTATAGCTGTTGTGTGGCTTCAATGGCTTCCCCCACTCTTCCTGCCAAGACCAGCTTCTGTATTCCTGTAGATGAAAGCAGAATCACTGGGATGGGACAGTAAGATGGCCTATAATGACAAGCGGCATATAATCCCATAGGTAGACAGGCAATAAAAATGTTGGACTTTATCTGACTACCTGAAGAACATTTAATTGCAGATGATGTTCAAAGGCCTTTTTCTAGATACTCCTAACTTCAGAGGATAGATAAAAGTGACCACAAATAGGGACTTCAGTGTGATGGCCCCCCACTTGTGGAATTTCTTCCCCAGAAGGTACACCTGGTGCCAACAGCAGATTATTAGGTGTCAGATAAAAAGTGTTATTCTTGTCTTAAGTTTTTAACTGAACAGTAATACTGATTCATCTGCTGGTGTTACAATACCTTTATGCTGCTTCCTGTTGGTTTGTTGATTTTATTAATTTTATTGATGTGTGAACTTTGTACCTGATAGTTGTTTACTGATGCTTTACATTACTTTATATGAAAGCTACTCTGAGAACTTGTTAAGAGGCAAAAGGAAACCCTCCCCACATAAAATGATTTTATTTTCATTGTGAACCACTATGGGAGTTCTTATGGCAGAAAGATTATCGATAAATATTGCAAATAAATATTAGTAATTCAGCAACTGAGAGAAGATACTGGTCTTTCAAGTGCCATAAATCCTGCATGGAGTTAGAGGTATAACTCTGTACCCAAAGCAGTGAGTTCTTTGCAAAGGACAGCCAAAGACAACATGCAAGGTTTTTTTATGTATGCATTAAAAAAAAAAGAAATAAGTAATATAGGTTTGGCAGATTAAATAAAAGAGTACCTATTTTCCTTGAGTAGACTATCCTGCTTCTAAAGTTCTCAAACCAAACATTTGGTTTGGGAGTGGCAGGATGAGGGGGGGAAATGATGAGACACTGGAACACTGGCAGCCGCAGAAGAGGACCCAAGGGAAGTTGTGCAGGATATTGAGGTTCTACCTAGTGACCACTTCCATTTGGCATCTGAATATGTGGATATTGGACTGAAGTCATGCTGCAGGCAGGAAGGGCTGTCTCTCAAGTCTTCAGGGAAAGTTGTGAGGAAGTTGTAAGAATAAACTTACTTTGTCTGTTCTTTATAGAGATCTGTTCTTCCTGGATTGTACTTTCCGTCACCCTGGCAAAGGCAGTTGCTGTAGCACAGTACCCGTGATGGACCAGGTAGGAAGAGACCATACTGGGGGGAGAATACAGAAAGCAAATTGTAGAATGGGTATCTCTGTCAGCAGAGAGCCATGGCAAAGCTGTAAAACAGGGCTGTCCAACAGGTCGATCATGATCTACTGGTCAATCCCCAGGAGGTTTTTGTAGATTGTGGCCAATCGCTGGCTCCTCTATCTGGCCCCACCCCCTAGATTGCTATACCGGAAGACGGAGCTCTCGCTGCGATGCTGACTGTTTCATTAGCAATCTCTTGGTGAGTGACTTATTATTTATTCCCCTAATAAACGGGATTTGCCTCCTTAAAAGAAGCTCAGCAACTTTGATCGGAACCCCCAAAAAGGATAGATCACTGCCAGCTTTTAATTGTGTGAGTAAATCGCAGTCTCTTGGAAGTTGGCTATCCCTGCTGTAAAATATATCTGGAAGGATCACATTAATTTGAAGTCAGATGGTGTATCCCAGAGTTGTCCTTGGCCCTGCTTCCTATACAATGAAAATGTCACACTCTTATATGGTGAACAAAAGCATTTTGGGAAGGGAACAGAAGACACTACTCTTGGTAGATTCCCACACACAACACAGGAGTTAGGCTAGCCAAAGGGAAGAGATCAACTCCTGCTTGGGTATGAACAGTCAAACTGTTATTTAAGAGCACCCAGGAAATGCATGCATTATGGTGAAGGAAACCTACATTAATGTTGCAAACTTTTTTTTTAGTATCACTGCATAAGATGGTCAAAATGATACTGTATTAATGTAAGTGAACAGCAAGTGACCCTGGACCAATTTACTGGAAATCCTATAATGAACCATTAAATACACTGCCTGTCTTTCTGAGGTCTGTAGCAGTCCTATAAGCCTATCTAATCCTTTTTGAAAGTCATATATAATAGAACACTAATCACTGTGCTGTAAACCGCTCTACAAAAATAATCAAAGGGCAATAGAAAAATATGTCAAAATATATAAAAAAATCCAAAGCGATAGCACCCCTGTCCTCTGGAATGTAACATGCTTCCCTCCAGGTGTTGTGGTCTACAATTTACAACCAATGGTCAACTGCCTGTTGATTTTGCAAAGCTTCATTCAAAAAAAAATTATGGGAAGAGGGGACACCAGATTCTGAGCCACTTCAAATTCTGTGCTCTGGAGCTCTGTGCTTCATTTCCCCTCATTTCTGTCTGGGACACAAAGATATAGAAGCTGTAATGTTTCTCCAAACCATCGCCTTTCCCTCCGCATCTGGTTCAGTGATTTGCCAGTGACTTGTCCTCAGACAGGCTAAAAAGCAATCAAGTCAGACAGTTCCTGAAAGCAGCCCTCCACTCTTGAGATTGCTACTGAAAATGAGATTTGTGCAGGTTTGTTTTTGTTTTTTAAAAGCGAAACACATGTGCAGAGCAAACAGTAAGCTCTTAGTTCCTCATTAGCATCAAGGAACTTTAACACACACAAAAATTGTCCAACATAAAGGAAGAGGGGTGCAGGACGTACTTTATAAGCAGACCACTCTATAGCAATTGATGTTCTTTAATGAAGCTTCTAAGTAAAAAGAAATTAATGCTCCCACTCACTTCTGTAGCATGGCTTGCCATTCACCTAGCCGGTCACCTATGGGAAACCGCTTAATGGTGCCCTGAATCTTTGCTCGCCACTCCCTCATGTAATCTTCGATGTCAAACACAAACGGCTGCTGCCCAAAGTTGGCATCCACTATCTCTCCGGGTGTCTGGAGCCCCACAGTGGGATATAAATTGGCCTGCCAAAAGAAGAAACCCCAGTTAAAAAATAGGGCCCTTTTCGGGAAGAAAGCTAACATACATTTTTCTCTGAGCCTCCAAGGATCAGCTGAAAACAAGCAAGGGTGCTAATCTTAGAAGAAGCTCAAATGAAGCCTCCAGATTAGGCAGGCGTGACGAGCACTATTCAGAGAAATTTATAAGAAACCGAACACAATATATGAGGAACCAACTAGCAAAAAAGCCCAATCTTTTATGACATAGCTATAAGGTTTTACTGAATCTTTGTGACTTTCAAGAGCAGTTTGGGAAGTGAGAGAGCAGAATTTAAACACACATGGCTCCATGTCAATCCTTGCATGAGTTTGCAGATTGCAAGTTTCCCCAGGGACTTCAGTCTTCCTAAAAACAGCCTGTGGGAATGGAGGAAGGATCATTTGCCTTGATGACAGTCACATAATATGTACTCATGATCTTCCAAGACTAGAATGAAAGCTACTCCAGAACCTCCACAACATTTTACCTTCGTGGTTGTAGTTACCTATGGCAAAAATACTTTGTAAACATATCCTCTAAGTGCCTCTGAGAAAGGTACAAGCAATGTGTGCTGCATAGAGCTTTAACAGCACCAACAGTTTTGAGAAAGAAAGAAAAAGACAGCTTAGTCAAAGCAAAGCTACTATGGAGAACTGGAAGAGAGCTTCCAGCATCTGGAGGCAAGCAACTAAGAGAAAGCAGCGTTGATTACTGTCACAAGGCCTATGTACCAAATAACTATAAAACAAGGCTTTAAGAGGTATGTAAGATACTTAGCCCATAAAGTGGTACCTCGGTTTTCGAACACCGTAAACCCGGAAGTAAATGCTTCTGTTTTCAAACACGCCTCGGAAGTCAAACATACCACACGGCTTCTGCTGAGTGCAAGATCCTGAGGCCTAGCTGTTGGCTATTGTTTGGTTTTCGAATATTTCAGAACTCGAACTGTCTTCCGGAATGGAATACATTCGAAAAGCAAAGTACCACTGTATCTACATTTCCTTTCCAACAAGTCATGCCAGGCAGTGAATTGTGCTTTTCTAATCTATCTTGTACATTCATTCCAAATTACTTGTTTGACCTCCCTAATAACTTACACTTCACCTTCTAGTGAGCTTGTCCACATTTTTGTGGAAAGGGACACAGGAAGCCACCTTGTATACCAAGTCAGACCCCATTGAGCTTAGTACTGTCTACACTCAGTACTGAGAATCTCAGTAGCAGATCTCCAGGAAGTCTTTTCCCAATTGCATGAAAACATGTGCTCTACTGCTGAGCTATGACCCTTCCCCAATATTCCCTTCTATTCCTTATCTTCATTCAGGTAACCTTGCTGTGCTGCTTTCTTTTTGCTAACTAGAAGATCCATTTCTTGCATTCCCTCCCAGGTGCTAGGGTGGTGTAATGGTTAGAGTGTTGGACTAGGACCTGGGAGACCAGGGTTTGAATTCTCACTTAGCTATGAAGCTCGCTGGGTGACCTTGGGCCAACCAGTCTCTAGGTCTAAGCTGCCTCACAGGGTTGTTGTGAGGACAAAATGGGAAGGGAGAACCACGTACACCACCTTGAGTTCCTTTGAGGAAAAGGTGATATGTAAATGTAATTTGAAAAATAAATAAATCTGAAACCCAGTACCCTTAGTGAGAAGCAATGGTCAAGCATGCTCTGAAAAATCTAGGTACTTTATCGGGAATATTATGAAGTCCTTACATACGCTGCTCACTTTTTCTCAGCAAGAAACATTCTTAGAATTGCATTACTTTTCACACCAGGAGAGGAAGAATGGGCAGGTTTGGTTGACTAGATGCAGCCTGAGTCTGTGTAGAGGGTGACAGTAAAGAAGAGGGGTGGGTTGGAAGAGTACCCTATCCTGTTGGTTGTAATTTCAAAGTAGAAAGAAGTCTAAAATCACATCTGATTGGATCAGTCTACCAAAGACTTGCAGTATTTTTAAAATCCAAAATCTTTCCTGATACCAGTCAAGTCAAGATTGTATATAGCCGTTCTCCTTTACAGCTGATTTTGAAATCAAGTGATGCTACAGGAACAGCCCTCAGAGAAAATAAATTCATTGCCATGCAGCTAAGAACTGAATAGCCAAAGGTTCAGAATTAAGTGGACAGGTAGAAAATTCATTGCCTAGGCAGAAAGGAAGCTGAAGAGCTAAAATTCAGAGTAAGACTCATGCAACACTCTTCCAAGCAACAGAGTAACTGCAATAAGAAAACCAGTGTACTGGGAAGGATTAGATAAAAGGCAGCTTAAGCTTCAAGGACTGCTACTAAACTAGAAAAAGAAGACAACTTCTGAAGTAGTAGACTGTAGGCAAAAGGGCAAAGAATGTTTATTGTGGGCAAGTATTTCATGGAGTTGCAAACTGATTGTGTAAGAACTTTTCAGCACAGGAGAAGCAGATGATCTCTTAAAAGAGCATCATCATTCACAGATATGAACCAACTTAATTTCATTTCTAACAGTGGGTGCTAGAAATCATATGATTTAGGTGTTTTCATTCATTTTTATTGATTCTGGAACTATATTGAATTTGCATTGTATTGTAATTCACACTCAACTAGTAAAGTCAATATCCTCCCATTCTGGATCACAGGGAAGTCCATATGCAGTAACCAAATCCATAACCTAGAACAGATTTCCAAGCATGGTTCCCCAGATATTGTTGGATTACAATTCTTATCGTCCCTGTTCATTAGGCATGCTGGCTATGGCTGATGCAGATTGGGGTCCAATAAAATCTGGGGAGCCAAGGCTGACTAGAAAATGTAGCATTCTATCTTTCATTAGGACTGGCCCGAAACACAGCATGTAGGCAGGATATTGGATGTGCTGCAGGACATGGAAGCAAATTGGGGAGGGAACTAGCCATTGCAAAGAAGTACCTCTTAAATTGTTTGCAGCTACCCAACTAAGAGTGAACTCTACAATTATATAAACTTACATTTAAGCAAGCAGGGGCCCTGCTCCTTGGCTGGATCTTTAACTGATCATGAACACTTTCTGAAAGGAACTAATGCTACCTACAAATCATCTGAACAAATGTCTGAATGCAGCAACAGATAACAGCGAAACAACCAGACTGATAATAGCAATGAAAACCTTGGACTGCAATTCAGCTGCACTTAAAGCAGGCTTCCTCAACCTCGGCCCTCCAGATGTTTTGAGACTACAATTTCCAGCATCCCTGACCTCTGGTCCTGCTAGCTAGGGATCATGGGAGTTGTAGACCAAAAACATCTGGAGGGCTGAGGTTGAGGAAGCCTGACTTAAAGGTTTCAAACAAAGCTCTCCCTCCCCCAAAAAGTTTGTTCCTTGGTTGTTAAATAGTTGCTTTCAAAGCTAAGTAACCATGGGACATGTAATATCTGCATGTACATACATTTTGGTTTTGATTTTCAAGAAGTTTTAAAGTATTAAGCTGGTCTATTATGCTATGTACCCACAAAATGCACACTTCCATTTGGCATTGCAATATTATCCAGCCTTGTAAGCTAGCTCCCCAAAGTTACTAATCTGAGAGTGCGGATGCTAACCTGCTTAGGGGTTAGTACCCTGTGTGTCCCATGTTGGCTGTGGAAGAGAGGGCAGCATGTATATGCAAACTACAGGCCTGTTAATGGGTGGTTGTTTTTTTTAACGCCTTCCATCAAATAGGCTGACAGAAAAGATAAAAAGCAATCCATCCCTACATTAATCTGCTGCATTTCCCTGATGGTTATGGAGGAAAATGACTTATTTTCTTCCACAGCTAGCAGAGATACCAAGTGGGCTAATGGAAAAGTGATGGAGTGAATGCTCCTCTTCTGCCAGCTTGCTCACTTGCCTGCATGAATTTCTTGGTTGCCCATGGCAACCGAGCGAGTTGTTAAATACAAGGTTGATATCTTTGCTGTAGCTTTCAAAGTGCAAATTCCAGCACTTGCATATGCTCAAGTTAAGTCTATTGCCCTCCAGATGCTGTTGTACTACAAATCCAATCACCCCTGACCATTAGATCTGCTGGTCAGGGCAAATGAGAGTTGTAACCCAGCAATATCTGGAGGGCCACAGGTTCCTACTCCTAACCTAACTCATGAACGGTCTACCTGTTCTCCCTACTACTGTTGCAATTTTTTCTTTTTGTAAGCCTGTTTGTCTTGCATGTTTTGGAAGTGCAACTGCTTACATGTTTTGTACTCTGGTGCTGATTCCAGCACACAAAATGCATAATCTCAGACTTAAAAAGTACATGCTGGTATGCATTCCTGCTTTTCCTTTGCCGCATGCTCCAGTGGTAAGCAAGAATGCATCAGCCCACATGCTGATGCACATTTCTAGAGAGGGGAAAAATTACACATACATGCACTGTTTCTAATGGAATGGATGCATGTGCATTTTGTTGTCGCCTCTGGGACTCATGTACAAAGTTCCATAGAACAAAGCAACCCTCAGACTACCATTTCTATCCAAGAGCCCTTGAACTTTGCTCATGCTGAAAAGAAATTTCTTACTTGATTTGCTACGGTGTTGTTAGATTTGGACTCCAACTAGCAAGTCCAAGAGGCAAGGAAATGTTTGGATTGTGGATGTAGTTTGTATAGCAAAAACAAAATGGAACATTTCAGAAACTGGGAATTCTCTTTGTTTGCTTGGCTAACTTGCATTGCTGAACAATTCACTAACTCATGTTATTTTTAGCTTGCCTGAGGCAGCCAAGGCAACATAGAGGTCCTGCTTTATTCTAGACAGACGTCTTGCATTGTTTATTTTAAAGCAGGCAAACCATATCCCTGAAAAACTATTGAATTCCAAACAACCTTGCAATAATCTGAGTTTTCCCTACACTTCCAGTATGTTCCAAGAAAAGCCTGATAATAACCAGCACCCTTTCTGCAGCTAGTTTTGCTAAAAGAAACTTGCCAACCTGATTCAATGCAAACACATCAAGCAAGGAGCCTCATACTAACCACTTCCAGATGGCATGGCAAAGAGAAGACATCAAAATATCCCAGTCAATTTCCCCCCTCCCTTCAATTTGAATCTTTTGTTAAAATACTGAAAATAGTTGTACTTACAGGGAGGTCTGTAAAGGCTATACCTGTGGGGGAAAAAATATTAGAATTAAGACAAAGGATTTCCTCCCATTTGCCTACAACTTTAATGTATTACACATACTAGAGCATAAGAAATTCTATGTTGGGCCTCAGCAGAAGCAATTTGTGGTTTGTGAAGCAGGATCTTCCATGTATTGCAATCTTCGGTGACATTAGGAAGACTTGCAATGTCTATTTGTGCTTTCTCAGGAGCAATTCCCACTGTTTGGTGGTTCTTACTTCCATGCAATTAGATTTAGGACTGTAGCATTAGCTCCTCAACCTAACCTTCAACTTAAGGCTGAACTAAAGGTTTCATAAATAGTGAATTAACTCACATTGTGAATTAGAACCTTTTCAGGGAGGTTAAAGTTGTCAATAAATTTTCAGACAAAGACCAACACCAAAATTTCATTGCCCTCTATTGCCTCCAGGAAGGCTGCAACAGAGTGAATGGGTTCGTACCAATGGAATTCATAGGATCCAAGCTAGTAGTTCAGAGTTTGCCTGCATAAGGAATCAAATTAAACTAGGTGTGTGTGTGTTAATTTAATGCAGATCTGTTAGTGACAATAAAACTCATCCAAAGTTTAAAAGCTCTAGTTGGTTTTACTTGTTTCTTTAAGGCAGAGGTGGGGAACATGGGAGACATCATCATGATTTAAGGATTTATTTCAGACAGACAAAAACAGCCAAGGATTCCGATGAAGTAAGAGAGGAATGTGGCCTGGGGAGGGGTGTGGCCAAGCAAGAGTCCCAAGTGTCCCAGACAGAAAGGTTTGGAAGTTCTGAGCTGCCTCTGAGCTTCCTCTTCTCTTTGCTTTCGGCTGCAGGAAAGCCCAATTACCTGCAACTACATCTGTGTACATTCATTCACTTATTTCTGACTTTCCCTTTCCACTCTCTGTCATCTCCTTCAGTTACAAAGTTCAGGTTGAATGCCCCGTAGAGTAGAAACCAGGCCTTTGGGGGGGTGTCATGTTAGTTTATAAAATTTTAGGAATACGGGGGACACCTTAGAAAAACACAACTGCCACACTCAAATGATTTAATACCATTCCTTAAAATGAGAATTACAGGATAACTGCACATAGTACTGGAGAGAACAATTGTTTCAGGAGACATGTTTCACTTTGAAATTGTTAGATGCAGGTATGTTTCATGTCACATTCACTCTTTACAGCAGGGGTGGACAACCTGTGGCCCTCCAGATGTTGTTGGACTACAACTTCTATCATCCCTAGAGTTGATGGAAAATAGATTCCAACAACATCTGAACACCACAGGTTGCCCACCCTAACTTAGAGAAAGATGGAAAGCAGCTGACTGAATCCACAGTGAAACTACTATCTTAATCATTCAAGTGACACGAAAGTCATTGTAATATGGGTGCCCTGCAGTAATGTCTGAAACAGGTCTAAGAGCAACAGTTTTCACGTTACTTGTTACAGAAGAATTTGCATGCATATGCACACACACAGAACCCTACATTTTACCCCTATAGCTTTTGCTGCTTGAAGAAAAACCAGATACTTTGTGCATTATACTTTGGATAATTCAAAATGGCTTCCAGGCACATCTAATCAAAGCTTTTGGTGTTGTTATTAAAGCAACACCCAAGAAGTAATTCTGTCCCACAGAAAATAATCCTCTGACAGTGCACTGAAGATCTGAATGAAAGTTTTAAGACAGGATATATAAGGGATAGAGACTTTGTATTTGGAGAAGGGAAGGGAAGTTTCTGGCATTAACAGAGGGTATCCTACTTACAGCCATTTCACTCCACCCAAGTGAGATAAGACAAGACACTGAGGGTTACAGAACTCAAAGTAAAGAGTTTGGTACATTTCCAGATTAAGGTCAATTACACTGCCAGCTCTAATTCCCAATAAACTAGATGTTCCACCATCACCACCTTTTCCTTTCAAGAAAGCAATGCACTACTGGACTCTCAAGGAGAAGTTTCAAAGAAGGTTATAGGGCTCTCAAGAAGGCTGCCAACTTAGCTGGCAGAATCAGGGAGCCTGCAACTGCTCCCCCCGTCACATGAGATACAATCAGGCTCCTCCAAACCAGGTTGAAGGTTTGAAAGAGATGCTGAGTAACAACTTAGATAAATTAAGATCTCACAAGTATAGATGTTGAGCCCTAGAATATAAGATTACATATAAACAAGAGATTCATATATATAGAGAGAGAAAGAGATATTACTGAACTTAATATCACTGGTTTGTTATTTCTACCCAGACTTCACTTGTGCTTTCTTGTTTGAAAATTTGAAATTATGGTTTCTGGCTATTCAGCAAATATCAATTTCCTCCCCTCAAACAACTGTGGTGTTTCAACTTTGGTGTTTCATTTGGAATCTGAACCAAAAATACCCTAGCCCTTTTAACAGATTAAGCTATTGGGGAGGGGGCAGATTTCTTTCACAGCAGGGTGGAAAATGTCAGGCAGACTCATCCTACAGAATTGAATACTAGGAGCTTGGGTTGTGAAATTTACAAGCACTCCCTGCCATCCTCAGAATGGATTGATTTCTTACTTTGTCTATTCTATCAGGACTCTTTTTTTTAGAACAAGGATCTGGTATTAGATTGAAATAACCAGCCCTGCAAAACACACCTTATTTTCAGAAGCCCTGAAATATCATCTCCACATCTTAAGTAACCAAACAACAGCATAGGCCCTCACTACATTTGAGACCTATTTTTTCATATCCTTACCATGGAGGGGAATTTTCATTAAGATACCACTTGCTTTTTACTGCACCTCAGGCTTGAAGATGGCAGTTCCTCCATGCAGAAATAATTCCTTGTAGACCTCTGTCTTTGTCCTACCTTTCTTGACTGTAAACACCTAAAGATTTTTCTGTTGTCCAACTGATTTTAGAGAATTTGCTCTTTGTTCACTTTTGGATAGACTATATTCCTCTTACAAACACTCTGAGAAATGCAACAATTTCTATCCAATAGTGTGAAAGAGCTCCCAGAATACAAAACTACTCATCTGACCTGTTGGTTAGACAATATCCTCAGACAATATCAGTTTTCAAACATGTCTGTTTAGATCCAGGGTGATGTGTAGATCCAGAAACAAGCCTTAATGGAAAAGGCAATATGCATAAACTATAGTGCAATATCCTATCAGTGAAATTTACACTGACTGACCAACCAACCTTTATGCTTCAGTCTGGGCCCACCTGAACTAAGCCAATAATATACTACGGATATATACCAGGAAGATAGCTCATCCAATTTCTCCCTCTTGCCAGAACAACTCTCTGTGCACTTAACCCTAATTGGGGTTTGCACGAGAGGCTGCCTGTCTCTGGTGACACAGTTGTTCTACAGGCATTTAGAAAGCTGTCACTAAAATAGGAGCATCTCAGGACAGATTGCTTCCAGTTTTAGCCAAGCACAGCAGCTTTAACACGTACAGACCAGCAATGCTGGAGGCTGGAAAGGACGACAAGCACTATATAGGGAAGAGTAGGGCATGAAACACATTAGTGCTAATGTAATTGCAACATAGCACCTGATTGTTAAAATAAATAACTTGAATGCTCTGAAAGCAGGTTATTATTCCCATCAACAACAAGAAGTTCTTTTAGGAATAGGTTTGGTCTCTCAGCTTTGCCCTCCACAGTAGGAAAAATCCTCCCCTCAATGAAGCAATCCAGAAGAACAAAGCTTGCAGGTCTGGTAGCAGGCCATCTGAACATCTGTTGGGTTAGACAGATGACTCTCCAATCCAGCAAAGCTTCACAAATGGACAGCCAGGTGCTTCTGATAAGCCCACCAGCAGGGCATGGAGGCAAGAGCCATCTCCCGCTTTTGTCCCTCAGCAATGGATGTCAATGGCATGTTGCCTCTGAATCAGGATCTTTCCATTCAGCTATCACACCCAGAAGCCACTAAGTGGAAAGCCACCACTAATTTGTACCCCTTTAAAGCTATCTAAGTCAACAGCCTTCAGTGCACTGAGGCAATCAGATAGGCTAATTAGGTGCTGTGTGAAGAAGTACTTTTTCTGGCCAGTCCTGAAATGACAGTAAGTCCGCAACTTACATGCATTTAACCTGTGTACGTTCAACTTTAGGTGCTTGGCAAATTTTTAAAAAAGAAAGGGGGCAGTCTAGGAAAAAAGACTTTGGCCATCCCACTCACCATCGATCCCGATGTGTTTGACTATACATAATTTTGGCCTTGGGTGTGATCCTCGGAATATAACCCCTATGTAAGTTGCGGGCTTACTGTACTCTTAATCAATTTATTTGGGTACCACAAATTCTGGAATTGAGAGATAGAGGAAAAACCCCTGCTTCCACCACACTATGGATCATTATATAAAACCTCAGCTGTTCTCAAAGACAATTAAAGGAGACCAGAGCTTGGCAAACTTCTCTCGCAACTAAAAATTCCCCAGTATGTTAGCTTTCTCTCTGACTGCAACCAGAATTAACAACTAAAGCACAAAATGCAGTTGAATTCTATAGACAACATACATCCATGCAAGCAAACAAACAAACAACCAATGGGAATGCAGGAAAGTCTGTCTAAAATCTGCTGATGTTCTAGAAAGAGAACAGGCCCACGTAGTGCCTTCACTAGAGGACCTCACTGATAATTCTTCAGTGGAAGCTGTATTTGATGCTGAACTTGTTCTTTGTGTAGACTGGAGCAGGCAACCCGTGGACTTCACATTTTGCTGGATTACAGCTCCCATCAGCTCCACCCAGCATGGATAATGGTCAGAGATTAAAGGAGCTGAAGCCCAACATAGACTGGAGGGCCACAGGTGCTCATCCCTGACCTAGACTGATGGATTACAAGAAATAAACCTACTACATTCTCACCATGATACTGAAGGCTCAGAAAGAAAAGGAAAATAAACCATAGGGGTTTTTTGGGGGGGCAGGGCTTTAGTAGATAGGAAAATGACTACCATGCTCTACATAGCTCTCTAGTCTCTGGTCAGTACCGCCACAGCATAGCCCCAAATCAAAATGAAGAGTAAATTTGTGCACATGTGATTATATAAAGTCATCTGCATACTTTCTTTTGGTATGGAGGCTGATCTAGGGGACAAAATACACATTTCTCTTGAAGATCAGCAACCTCACATTTAAAAATTCTTGAGTGAGTGCCATCTGGACCTTTTCATATCTGGTTCCTTGGACCTGGGTCTTGACACCTCAGTTCCGCAGACTCACTTCCTGAGAAAGTTCAGGCACATGAATTTCCCCTGTATCTTCCACAGTGAAGATGCAAAGAATTCACTCAGCTTCAGTGCTGTCTCCTTTAGAATACCTGTCATCCAAATGTCCAACTGCCTCTCTCTCTGCTTGCTTCTAATGCATCTGAAGAACTCTTTAGTTGTTGGTCTTTATATTTTCGGGCAGCAATGTGCTCCTCACTTTTTTCACATCCCTTACTGTCTGCCTGCCCTTTATTTGCCAAAGTTTATATTCCTTTGGTTCTCCTCATTTGGATAAGACTTCTATTTTTTAGATGAAAGCCTTCCTTCACTCTGCTACCATATTCTTGGCCCTGGTGTTCCCTTTCCTGCTCTGCAGTATATTTCTAGCTGAGCTTCAATTTTTGCAGTTTTGAATAACCGCTAAGCATTTAAGAGAACATTGACTTTGCATTTCAACTTCCTTTTTACCAATACCCTAATTTTTGGGAACTTTCCCCTTTTGAAGTCAAATGTGAGTGTTTTGGACTTTTTTGGCAATTGTCTACAAATGGCTAAATTTGACAGTGCTGTGGTTTCTGGTCTCCATTAGTTCTCACATCACACTGGGCACTACTTAAGATTGAGTCCAGGGTTACCTCCCCTCTGGTCAGCTCCATGACCAACTCTTCTAGGGCTCGGTCATTCAGGATACCTATAAATGTTACCTATTTGTCATGACTAAAATGTGCATGTACCCAGTCTATGTGGGAATAACTGAAGTCACTTTCTCCTCTGGATACCTCTTTGGTATCATTCTCCATCCCAAGATCACTTCGAACATTTTAGAAGATCCCCAGCACTAAATTATTTTGGCGGCTTGGTATTGCCACCCACAGCAATTCTGTTGAGATGGATGTCCCTTCTGAGATTTTTAGTTTGTGGGATTCTACAACCTCTTTGACATACGCAGCAACAACTCATCCAGTATGCCCTTCCGAATGAGATTATATCCAGAGATAATTTTGTTTCACTGGTTCTCTCTGTTCCGCTAGGATTCCATGATGCCCACTGTACCTTTGCTCTCCTTAAAACCAGGCACTCCAAGTCAAGTATCTTGGCTCTGAGGTTTCTAGCATCAGCATATAAACACTTATACAGGGTCTTCTTCTCCAAAGGTCTTTGGCATGTGAGTTTTATCCTATGGCATTCTGGCCTCTTTGGACTGCTGTCATATGCCCATGCATTTTCAATGTCTAGTTCTACCCTCTCTATCTGGACAATTAAAACATTTTCATTATAATTCCTTAGACATCATTTATCCTGAATCAAATGTTCCTCAGCTGCTGCTTGCTTTTCTCTAGCAATCAGTTTAATTATTAAGACACTTAACAGTGAGCTCAAGAATCCCTAAAATGAATATTAACTGAGATTCTCCCCCTCCCCACTCAATCTTGTATATTCACATAGCAATATATTCACCTGCTTAGAGAACTGCAGTGGGGCTGACAGTCTGCTTTAGTGTATATAGAGCAATAACCTTGAACTTTTGCTCCCAATCTGAACCATGAGAAATGGGAGTAAGTCTTTATCAGTCCTTCCTTTCCAGCTGGGACAAAGAGATAGCAATAAAGGAAAAAACTGGATGCAGATACATGAATTGTTCACAGCACTAGTTGTAATCTACCAGTATTGACACAAATAAATGAGATCATGTTGGTTTTGTTTCACCCAAGAAATCATCCTGCACATTAAAGAAGAGCAGATAGTGGCTCAGTTTGTAAGCCCAAAACAAAATAAAGCTGGTCCAGAAGTTTGTTTGCCTACCTAAACTGTGCCCATTCTTTGTGTAGAAGCAGGTATTGTTGATGAGGTTTACACAGCAGCCAATCACATCTCCAGTAGTGAATGTGGGGCCATAAGGCTGTCCTGTCCCTGAAGAGCAGAAGGAGTGTCCATCATCACCATGGTAGCCATAGGAATGTTTATCCCAACCTAGAGAAGACAACATCAAACAGCAAGTTTAAACGATGGCTGAGCCTGACAATAGGAACAAAAAGCACCATATTATAGGATACATAAACAGGGAAGAGACAGAGATATATCCTCATACAAAGCAGGAGTAAAGAGACATGTAGTTAACATTTGAGAGCATTAATGAAAAGAAGAGTTGTCAAAATACAAGGTGGTAACTTCTAAGCTCTCATATATCAGACACAAATAAGCTCTGGAGGAGAAGTCAGAAAAAATGGTGACTGGTAACCGTTACACCATCAAGCTCTGTAGCAGAAATCCAATTCTGATGAGCAGACTGATTTGAGTGTCTCAGTTCTGATGGATGTAACCAGTGTTTGAAATTATGTGCTGTACTGCACACAGAGCTGACTCAGTGCTGATACAACTAGACTATCAGGTTTTTATTTTCAACATTAATGTACTAATAACATCAAAATTCATTCCATCTTGTTCAGTTTGTTTCTCTGCACAGTTTGGATAATAAACACACACACACACACACACACATATGTGCATGTGCATGGTATGTGTGTGTATACATACACTCTCACCCATTCCTCCATTTATTCTTAAGAGCCAATTACTATTAATTTTGCTTTCCTACACAACGGATTATTGTGACTTTTTGTGGGACTGCTAACTTGTTCCCATGTACATTTCCAAGTGGTCTTCCTTTTCCTTTCATCTATAGACTTGTTGGCAGCACACACTTTCTGCTATATCTTGAGTGCATTTTCTTCCCTTTAGCAAAGGATGCTGTAACCGTGGAGGACAGCAGACTAGGCACATATGCTGTGCCTGAGAGATAAGAGCACCCAGGCAGCACCAAATGTCCTCAAATGACCCCGTCTTAGGTAAGTATGCCCAACTGTTGGCAGATAGAACAGACAGGAGCTCATCTACAAGCCACAAGACTCTTCTGCTGAATTACAGGGGTTCTACATTATTCATTTGAGCTGTCCCTGCCCCTGCTACTGTCCATAGTTGTAATTCATGGCTTAACTGATTCTTCTGATTTTGATCCTGAGCCCACAAGAAATGAGACATGTAGTACACTCCTGAAAGTCAATAAGGTGGCTGGATTTCCAGGGATAAGGTTGGAAATGGCTGTACAATCCACTGTGCTACATTCTGTGACAAATCTGAAGGTGACGTGGAAGCAGCAGCTACTGCAGAATGTGTGGCTAGCCTCTTAAGTGGAAGCATAGAGGGCCCATATAATTCTAGTTCTAAAAGAACTGTGCTGGTTGCCAACATACTTCTCAGTCTGATTTTGAGGTGTCAGTAATGGTTCCAGAAATTTCCAGTAAATTATCTAGAAACTTACCCCAATAACTGCAAATTTCAGCCACTGAGAATTCTACTGTAATTTTGGGAAGTGGATTGTCAGTTTGTTCTCTATACGTTCGGGTGCCTCTCAAGATATCATCGCCAAATGCAGCACGAGGGGTCCTGAGGTGGGGGGGAGGTCTATTCAATGTTTAGGTGCCAGGCACCATTTTGAATTGAGGGCCAAACTGTGACTGTGGTATGCAACTGGGCCCTTTCTGGTATAGGTTTGCCTGCCTCTTGAGATATCTGTCAGTACGCCTTTGAGCTGATGTCAACGACTGGGCTCAACAACTTCTTCTGTCCCGACTGGGCTAGGTGACTGGAGCACTTCCTGAGACCTTCCACTCCTGGAAAGCAGGTCTAAGTGCACTGGACCCACAACTGTCCATTGTGAGCACCAAACTCAGCAGAGTATGAACAACACGGAAGAAAGCTGTGAAACCTAACTTCATTATTTTCTAATAGCTACTGCAAACTAAACTAAAGAGCTACTGGCTTGCATGAGTGTTACAGCTCTCACTCAGCCATCTAATCTCTACATAGATAACACACAGACCCCCATAGGAGTGGAAGAAGCGAAGAGCAGTTTCCGCCCCTCCTTTCTGAAAACATGAGATCAGGAGATTCTTGCAATGGGCGGAGGTGAAAATCATCACCCAACTAGGCTAGAGGGTTCTCAGAGTAAGGGTGGCAGACTGTGTAAACATTGGGCACCATTTTGAATCAAGATGGTGGATCAAAATATGACTTTGGCATGACTTTGCCCATTTCTTGGCATTATGTTTGGTCTTCTCTCAAGAGATCGTCACCAAATTCAGTACAATGTTTCCCAAGGTGGGGGCGGTGGGCTGCAATGATGCCAGGTACCAATTTGAATAAAGATGGTGGACCAATATGTCATTGACATGATGGGTCCAAACTCACCAATCACACTATCCATTTAAAAATCACAATATTTTTTTGTTTCTAAAAATTCCCAGGCAGTGCATACATTATATGGTGACATGGGAAAGGGCCTTCTCTGCTGTGCTGCCCCATTTATAGAATACCCTCCTCTCTGAAGTCTAATGAGCACCAACATTGGCCTTGTCTCAGCACCAATGCCTGGTTGTTTGCTCAGGAATTAGGGCTTTCTTGATTGCAGTTACCGATAAGTATTTTGATCTGCTCAGTGTTCTTATGTTTTTCACTTGTCAGTTATGGTTTTATTCGACTATTTATACAGAGATTTTTTTCAATGAAATACACCCCATCCTCAGATCAACTAATATACAGGTTAGAAATAGCTAATAACTAAAGTAAACATAGATCTGAGAAAGACGCACTAACAACAAATAAATAAATAAATAAATAAACCTAGTCAACGAGGGGGGGACGTGGGTGGCGCTGTGGGTTAAAGCCTCAGCGCCTAGGACTTGCCGATCGAAAGGTTGGCGGTTCGAATCCCCGCGGCGGGGTGCGCTCCCGCTGTTTGGTCCCAGCGCCTGCCAACCTAGCAGTTCAAAAGCGCTCTTGGGTGCAAGTAGATAAATAGGGACCGCTTACTAGCGAGAAGGTAAACCGCGTTTCCGTGTGCGGCTCTGGCTCGCCAGAGCAGCGATGTCACGCTGGCCACGTGACCCGGAAGTGTCTTCGGACAGTGCTGGCCCCCGGCCTCTTGAGTGAGATGGGCGCACAACCCTAGAGTCTGTCAAGACTGGCCCGCACGGGCAGGAGTACCTAGTCAAGGAGGGGTGGGGTGGGGAAAGGAAGGTAAAGCAATTCTTGCAGTAATGACCAGGAATACTTCTAGTAATCCAATTTACCTGCTATCTTGAGGAGAGGCATATTATGTCAAGAAAGTCTTGCATTAAAGTCTGAGTGCCAGCCCCCGCTAGTATACAATTTTATTCCTATTTTCTTGTCACATTACTGTGGAGATAGAGGACACTTGAGAAAGGTCTATAAACTCAGTAGGTCAAGGAGCACTGTCAACTGTTCTGGTGTTGTTTCAAAGACACACTTTTGTTTACTGCCACGGAAGGACTAATCGGTGGCAACTTCCAATGCAGCACATACAAAAAGATTCTTCTTACAAAACCATTTTTACAGATCAGGTAAGGCTCTTGCGAAGCACCAGGTAAAGGGCTCTGCAAGCTCCTTTGTGAATTAAAAAATTATCCATTTTTAAAAGAAGCATTTTTCTTTCCAAAAGAGAGCAGCTCACCTATCCAGTTTGGCCTGCTGGGTTCAGAGAGTTAAAGCTCTATTCTGACAGGCTGAAAAGTTTCCATTGTCCTTCTTTAAACATATAGCAGTAAATAACCTACAAATAAGTGAATGTGGTGAGGGCAGCTCAACTGATTAGTACTAGTGTTAAATATTGTTTGTTTTCACCCTTTTGCAAGGGTTAAGTCAGTATCCAAGTACAATTCTGGGAATAGCACTCTTGGGTAGCAAATGGATGAACCCCAAAATCGGAAGCACATTTTGCTATTGAGTGAATATAACAGCCAGAACAGGAAGAAGCATTTCATGCTTAGTGTGAACAACATAATCAACAGTGTTCAGCACAAAGCAGGAAGAAGTCTAAGATATAAGGGTGGTGTTCACACATAGGCCTCTCTCCTGTCAATTTCTTAACTATGGCCATGATATTGGGAGCATGCTATGGAATGCATGCTTTCTCCCCCCGCCCTCTTTATCTTAAATTTCTCAATTACTTCGCAACCTTAATGTCTTAATTTTTAACAGCCTTAATTATTAGACCCCATTTTACCCAAAGTTGGCGAATAAGCTCCAAGTCTTGACTTCAATTTCTAATTAAAAAGGAAAGTGGGGTGATCCCATGGCCCCATTCTAATCTCTTAATCATTATTGAGAAATTATATTTGTACTGGGCTGTAGATCTTGCATGAAAACACAGTTACCTATCAGCCTTTATCCAGAGTTGAGAACTGCATATATGCAGAGCTAGCATCTCTGTATAGGAACACACTAACATTGCAAGGTTGTTGTTTTTTGTTCTCTTGACACGTGTGTGTGGAAAATGAAGCTCTGATTGAGATGAAGGGCTGACTGTAAGTCATCTTTGGTGCCTTCAGCACTATTTGATTCCAGCTGCCTGCCAAGAGCCAGGAATAAGCACCTGCATCTTGCAGGAAAGCTGAAGAATCCTCCTTGAAAGCCCATCTTTCAGCAGCTGCGGAGAAGGCCTCTTTGTTTTAATAGAAAGGCCTTGTAGTCGACAAAACTAGCTCTTGTGTAGCTTCCAGCAGATTTATGTTCAGCCACATGCTGCAGACACATTTCTCTTTCTTTTAACATAAACCACAGAGATTCCAGTCAAGGAGGCATTGAAGCATCATGTTACACAAACCACAGTCCAGTCATCATGGACTAAATATACTTTGTACTCCACAAGCACTCATGGGCTGGCAGAGGAGTGGGATCCCACTCCCGAGAGGAAAGCTACCAAAATAACCCACTGCATGTTCAGGACAAAGAGTCCTGGCAACTCAGAGCCAAAAAAGCACGAGGGTATTGCCCTATGCTTCCAGGGCAACAGATTGCCTCCTGGGTTTCTTTTGAGAAGTGAAAGCGAAGCCACTTAGGTCCAGACTGGATTATTTGTAGTTGAATATATGTAATGAAGGGGTAGCCAGTGTGCTGCCCTCCAGATGTTAAACACCAACTCAGATCAGCCCCAGCCAAAATGGCCAATTGTCAGGAACAAAGGGGCTGGGAGCCTAACAACATCTGGGTGGCATCGTGTTGGTCGCCCTGATGTAATGCATATTGTGGAATTTCACACACAATACGGGGTCTCAATGCTTCCATTTCAAAAGCAGCATGTTCTGGGGTAGTACTATACTCCATGTCACGTTGGATCTGCTGACATGAAGTTTACAAAAAGCAACTGTAAACACTACTTTGCAATCTCATGGCCAGCATCACCAGGCACTTGGGCAAATGGCATGTAGCGCTTCCTTTTCTAAGTACTTTTTAATTAACTGCCAGACTATCCCAAACACTGTCAACACCTTTATCTAGAATGACTCAAGAGTATATACCAAACTCCTCCACCTGAAAACAACTTCTTCCTTATTAAGTCAGAATCAAAAAGGAATAGAGTGACCTACTTCATTCTTAGAGCCACAAACTTGTAATCATCTAATTTAAGAATGATGAACAACAATCTGATGTTTGCAACAATAGTTTCTGGAGTGAACACCCATATGACAAATGAGGAGTGGAATCACCAGTATTTTCCAGGACTTCTTAGTCATCACACCCTTCTGAAAGTGCACTTGAATTACCCAGCCACTAGGGCACTCTGGATCCCACCTGCATGATAAGCACCAGGAAAGTAGACAACAGGAAACAGGACTGGATGAATGAAAGCTTTGGAGACAAACCAAAGAGCCAGACACGCACACCTGCAAAGCCTCCCTCACAATGGGTACAGCTGCTGCTTTACGTCAGTAACAAATGAGGTTAAGAGAGGAATGTCCTTCAACCAGGTAGTTTCTATTCTGGAAAGAAAAGAAGTGGAAGTACAAAAATAGTATAACGAAGGGTTTGAAATTGCCAACCACAGCTACCTAAAATCATTATATACTTCTGTGAATACCATCGCTTATGTAGGTAAGAAAGCACAAGCAAGAGGAAGAAAGTATCACCAGGCTTGGGGGAACCCGCAAATTTGTATAAGCACAAAAAAGTCCTAAATGGGGGGGGGACCCAAAGATCCCAGTGCGTGCTCAGTAACCACAGAATGCTGACTATCTGTTGGAGGGAAAGAAAAGGCATTGCCGAACAGGAGATCTCTGCACTACAACATTCTGTTTTATAATAAGTGGCACAAATGGATTCTGCGACAAAATTCAGAAACCAACAGACACCTTACCAGCATACCACACTTTAGAACAAGGTTTTGCATTACATAAAGTTCATTAAAAAATGAATACAGAATAAGACTTTTGCCACCCCACTAGATTCTCAATGGCTGAAATCTGCAGTTTTTGAAGTATGTTTCTGAATGAGACCTTGGAAATGTCTAGAACAAAGCATCTCAACAGAGCAGCACAAAAGCACACACTACCAATTGCCCTGTTTTTACATTAAAAGTAATTATGAACATGCTGACTATGAAGTCCCATTAATAGAGTTCCATAAATACAGTCATGTCTTCCTGGCAACTATCTGCCCAGTCCCTGAGTGATGTGATACATCCCTCCCTCCCTTCCCCTCAAGGTTCTCTCTGCATGACAACAAGGGAGGGAGACTTATCTTACTTGGTGCTAAGAGGGAGAGAAAACCCACTCTCGCCTAACTCCTTTGGTATGTGCAAGGGTCTTGGGGGAGGGGAGGTCAGCCTCTCACTTTTGCACTGGACCTTGCAGATGCAAGGATCTAGGAAGAATCCTTCCAACTACTTCTGAGTACCTTCAAAGCACTATGGCAAAGGTTAACTTACCCATCTATGCCAAGTCTGTTGTGTGTTCCAGAGAACTGATAAGAGTGGAGGAAGATTTGGGGAAATCATAAATAACAGCTTGCTACCAAGGTTAGATAAATTTTGTGGCACCCGGCTATTAGTCCCATAGGACCTTCCTCTCAGTAAAATTTTGAATAGAAATCTAAAATCCCTAAATTCCTTTGTCTCCAGAAAATCCTGGTGTCAAAAGGGTCCTCCTAGTTATGTCTAGTTATGTCTACACCCAGCTGAAGAAGATCAAATGCTTGGAATTAGAAGTATGTAGAAATAATACAAATGTCACAAAACAGAAAAAGAAAAGCCAAACCCACTCCACCTTTCGGCAAGGGTTATCTTTTAAACACATACCTACAGAAGTTGGAAAGACTTATCTAATGTAACACTTTGTGGAGTTTTCAGTGAATGTTAAAGTTTAAAGAGTGTTTTCTTCCACAGTAGCCTTTCCCAACTTAGTGCCTTTCATATGTTTTGGACAGCCATGCTGATAGGGGCTGATGGATAATCTAGTCCAGAACATCTGGAAGTTGTCAGATTGGGGAAGGCTGCCCTTCCCACAGTTCCAAGCACAACGCAGTAACAACCTATTTTCACCCTTCCTGGTAATGAACTATGGAAAACTGAGGCAATATCAAATCACTAACATGGAAAGTGGTATACATTACAGTGGTACCTCGCAAGATGAATGCCTCAGAAGACGAAAAACTCGCAAGACGAAAGAGTTTTTTGTTTTCTGAGTTGCTTCGCAAGATGGATTTCCCTATGGGCTTGCTTCGCAAGACGAAACGTCTTGCGCCTTTTTTAAAAAAACCGCCAATGCATTCCTATGGGAAACCGTCAATACACATTGGTGCTTCGCAAGACGAAAAAACTCGCAGAACGAAAAAACTCGCAGAACGAATTAATTTCGTCTTGCGAGGCACCACTGTACTAGACTTGCCTGGATGCAAGTCTCACACAAGTAAGCCCCACTGAGTTCAGAACAGACATCTCTAGCATAACACAGATAATGTCATTTAGCAGCTGTGTGTAATACAGTCAGACATGGACATAACTTAGCATGATAGTTATGAGAACCACTGTGAAATAGTGGGTAGAAAGTTGGGCTTGGATAATGAAGACCCAAATTCAAACTCCAGCTCAGCCATGAATCTCACTGAGTGACCTCATAGTGTATATTGGAAGGATAAAATGGGAATAAACTGTCCACTTGCCAACTCGGCTTGAAGTACACTGGGGCAATATTACTACCTCCTTTTGCATGACAGTCCACCAGGATTCAAACCTGCTTTTGTTGTCTGTTTGGGACTGCAGATGGGCAGCTCAAGTACTTCACTGATCACAACATACAACTCAAAGGTTGTGCTCAACTTGACAGGCCACAAATTACCACAAGCCATTTTAGATTAATGGCAGTGATATTTTCAAATACATTGTCTTGTGGCCAATTCCAGCTCCAAGTAATTCTACAAGTCCAGAGTGGCATGTGGAACAACTGTTCTCCCTTCTGAATTATTCCTTCTGCTCTAATATAAAAAACCAGCCTAAGCATGTTCAGGATAGAGTCATCATCTCTCACAAATTTTGCAAATTAACATTCAACACCTGCTGTTTCTAGCAACCCTCTGTCAAAATGTTTTTACTAGAAAAGTCTGGCCACAGGCCAGCCCTTTGGCCATATGAATGGACTCTCTATGGGAAGCTGCAGCCCAGTGCATTTCTAGTAGCCAGTGACAAAGGTGTTAAATGGCAAACACAGCCCCAAAGACCTGCATTTAGAACAAATCACATGAGCACTCTCTAATAATGTTTGCAGATCTCGCCTGACACTGTCATTTCCATGTGACCTTGCAATCAAGTTTAAATACTAAAGCATGTGCAGTTCCAGGCCAAGTAAGAAGCTGTTATTAAAGACCGATCATTAATTAGTACTACTGCAGGATGTTGTTTTTAAAAGATGAACCATCTATCTGAAGAACAGATTCCAAAATAAACTCAAACACATGGAGATAAAAAGTTGAGCTTTGAATAAATGGCAGTCAGGAGATACCAAATAGCAAACAAAACTGGTCATCTGGCCATTTCACGGCTTAATCCACCTCCTAGTTTAACTCCTGATTCCAAGAATCCTACATCCCAATCCATTACCCACTTCTGACAAGCCAAGGGCTCTCTTGAGGGAAAGGCAACAGTGGGTTTTGGCAGAGCCTTGTCTGATAATGCATCTCAAACTAGAGCTAAGCAGAAAGCAGGAGCGAGGGAGTGGCACACATTTTCAACCTGTAAAGGGAGCTCCATTTTGCAGCAGTTTCCCACCACTTTGCAAAAGGATGCAGAACTGTCTGCGAGCAGGAGCATGAGGGGCCAAAATGAAAGTTAGTCCCACTGCCCAAACTCTAGCACTCCCTCACATGGGGACATGTATCTCCATCTGTGGAATTTGAAATGAGCTCTTCATTTCACTGAAAGGGAGTGTTGGCCTGTTTGCTTCAGACAAGTTCAATCACAATTGCAAAGATGCCCCTGAAGAACTTGGTGGCAGCACTACCTTTGCTACTCAGATCAAGACAAAGAAAAATTATGAGTTTCTGTGTGGTGACTATGTTAGTCTTTCACAGCAACCACAGCAAAGGGCCTTGTGTCATTTTAAAAACTAACACGTTTATTAGGACATAACCATTTGTGGAACAGAGTCCATTTCATCAGAAGCACGAAGTGTTATCCTGTGTTATAGGTATAAATGCACACGGTTGGAAGGGATCGGAAATACAGCAGTTCCAGCTGAGCTACAGTGCATACAAAGGGGAAAGCTTTAGTAAACTCTCTGTTGCTGTTCATAGTGGACAACAGAGGTTAAAAAGCTTACCGGAGGTACTGTGGCTCCTGAGGGTGTTGAGTCAGTACCCAGAGCCAGTGGCTCTTCCAATCTTGATCAATACCTTTGTTATAAAATGACTGCAAACTAGGGCTGTACTCTCATCATCATCATCACAAGATTAGCTGGTGTTACTGAGTAACTCATGCCCAATGCAAGTCCTTCTGCGCTAATTGATAAAGGAATCGAGGACTGAATACCCTAAGACTTTATTCAAACTTGTTAATGATTCCTAAGATCACCTGAAGGAACAATCCTTACAATGCCAAGGATAAACCAAGTCCATTATAGTTAGTGTCTGCACCGGAACTATGCCACTAAATTACTACCATTTGGGGTCAAATCATATCACCAGGACTGGGAGGAACCCAGGCAGCATCTAGCCAGCTTAGCACAACAAGGGAGGCACTTCCAGAACACACATGTCAATACTTAGACTGACCCACAACACCCTGACTGGTGCCAGTCAACAAGCATGCATTAGGCATACCACCCCTAAGTGAGGGACTGGGAAATGTGGGTGATGGTGGTGCATGGCAGAAGTAGCATTTCTCAATGGGCTGAATTCTGTTTTGAGACAATGACTTGGTGACTCCTTTATAGAAATGGAAATACTGGTGGACAGCTAAAGGTTTGTGGAAAGAAAAGCAAGGAAGCGTAAGATTCAAGGGTGTTGGAAGAGGTTTCATAAGCTGTATGCGTTTAACAAATTTTAAGTAGTAAATTTGTAGCAAAGTTCCCTCCAAACAATGTTCTGCCTCCACAAGTAGTGGGCACAGACCCCTCTTAGAATTGTACAATTCCAGCGTAGTGGTTGCTGGCACACAGGACAAGCACAAACAATTATTAACAGTGACTCACCAGGAAGTCTGTTCATGTTGACACCTTGGGCTGAGAGTCCTATCCCCATGTACCTTCAAGCAAACAAAAGTGTGTTAATACAGCAAAGAGAGAATGGCCAAGCAAAATCACACAATGCTGCTTTTCCTAACTGAAAGCACAGTTTAAGTTATCATTCAACAGAGGCTGTCATCAGATTCCTTCTGAAATCCTGCACAAAATGGCACAGCTGGCCAGGGCAGTAGTTCCTCATCAAACCTTCTTGATGTGCTCAGCAAACTACCTCCCTTTGCTGGAATATGAAAAAGTATATGCTTTTAAAATATACCGTGGTCATTGGTAACACATGTAAATTAATTTTGCTAGGAGGCCTATCCCAAAGGTAAGAAATGTACACAGAGATGCCTCTTAAATGGGGCTGCATCCCACCCCCCAGGCAGAATTAGCATGCAGCAATCTGGGAACAGCAGCTTTGTAGAAGCACTGCATGCATGCCTCATCTCCAGCTGCTCACAAGCTGCTTCCTTCTCCAGTGACTAAGCAGGGTGCATTGTCGAGCAGAGATAGGATGGTTGAATTATCTACTGCTGGCAGGAGTTCTTCCCCATCTTGGCCTCCCACAGTTCATGAAGCTTCTGATCTTTTTACATTGTAATCCTTGGCCTTACCATTTCACACAAAAGGAAACCTAATTGGTTGGGACAAGTAAAAAGAGGTTTACACATTCAAAGAACCTGCAGTATTTAACTGCCATTGTAAAGACAGGAGAAGTTAAGGTCCTTACTCCAAAACAGACAACAGAAGTTTGGAAGAGGGTCCATGTTCAAAATTCTAAGCCTAGATTTAATGACCTGATATGCACAGACCAACTACCCATACTGGATGGAGTGGTGGGGCTGCACTGCTCACCTGACCTCCCTACGTCTGAGTCACTGCTGCATACCTGATGGTGACAGAACCAAGGGTAGCTTGCTATGAATTGTTTGCAAAGCATTATGAGGACAAAATTGCTTGCGTCCACCAGGAACTTGACTCCAGTGTTACAGCAGATGACTCTTGAGAGGTGTCCAGAGCACTGTCTAGTCTAGCTCTAATTAAAGATAAGTCCATCAGTTGTTGTTTTTTCATTTATTAAATTTCTATTTTTCCTCACAAAGGAGCCCTGGGCAGTAATATTATTCATAGGATATTGAAGCTGGAAGGAATTGATCACATGCCCCCATACCTCAGCCACAGTATCAACTATAATGCCATAAAACAAGGACAGAGAGAACCTCAGCAAGGACACACACAGAACAAAACCAGTACAACCATCTCAGCACCTGGCCCAAGCATTAATAACTTGTAACCATAAAGGCCCTTGTCAGGAGACAACTCTTCACCTCTAAACAAGATCTAGTAAGATTCAACATCAGATTTAGCTCAGCAGGGAAGACATTACATAGATGGGGCACCACCACAGAGAAGGCTCTTTCCCAAGCTGCCACATAACTGATCTCAACTGGAGGAAATCCAACCAATGATCTTAGCATGAAGAGTGGAGACAGGCTGATGCAGAAAGAGATGCTTCTTCAAGCATTTTGGTCTTTTATGAGTCATTGCTAGCAGTGCAGTGCAGTGCAGTGCAGTGCAGTAAATTTTGGGTTATCAGCATACTGCATACTGGCAGCCAGTGCAGCTCTTTCAAGGCCACAGCTACATAATCTCAGTTGGCTGAACCACTCAGCAGTCTACCCACTTTTAGTTACCATATTTCAGTATTTCTAACTACATACTCTTAAAGTTGCTAACTTTTTTTCTCATGTTTTCTCCTCATTGCTACTGTGCTCATATGTTACCAAAACAACCTAACCTCCATGCTACAGCTCTTCAGATCTTGGAGGGATTGTTTTGCCTGCCTTGCATTATTGTGAAGTGTTCCTTACCACCAGTGGACCCTCCGGATAAGAACTTAATTCGTTCCGGGGGTCCGTACGCACCCCAAAAAGTCTGCATCTAGAAGCGCCGCTTCTGCACACACATGTGGTATGTGGTATGATAGAGCGCTTCTGTGCATTCGACAAAACCCAGAAATATACACTTCCAGGTTTGCTGCGTTCGCAACCCGAAAGTTACGTTACCCTAAGGTAACGTAACCCGGGGGTCCACTGTATTAATACCACTAAGTCCATTGCAAAGATTCCTACTTTATATAGCAGAACATCTTTAGTAGATCTTATTCTTGTCAATATGGAGAGAGACTCCTCTTCCCCCCAATTATTTCACTATTAATCAGTTTTCAAACAATATGATATTTTCAGGAAGAAGGGGGTTCTCTTGAACTTCATCAGTAACTGTTTTTTCCTGTTTTTGTTGTTTTTAATTTCAGGGAGCTGAAAAGAAAGAAAAATCCTCTGAAATGTTTCTCTGTTATCTGTTTTCTTCCTGTGGCATTTACTAATGTTTTTAAATTGCATTTATGCTTTAAGCTTGTATATTTTGTGATTAACTGCTCTGCAGGCACACAGAGGAAAAGCAAGTGCCCCATTTAAAAGTATACCAATCCTTGGTGATCTGGTTCTCAGTCTCAAATTCTTAAACATAGAAAAACTGTTCTTAAGCACCAGAAGTTATGACTTTCACAAAGTCTATGGGGAAGGCAAAGCAAAATGGCTCCCATAAGAAGATTCAGGCAACTCTATGAGTAGAAGCACTCTTTCATATCAGTCCAGATTACTGGTAGATTGCTAAAGGTTTGGGTGCCAAAGTAGAAAAACTGTTGCTCTCAAAAATTAAAATGCCCTCCAGTGGGCAGCTGGCACTGACCTCTGTTTGCTTCAGGGGGACTGGACACATGCCAACCCCATTATGAACAATAGCTGGAGCATAGGTTTTTTTAAGTGTATGTAACTCATATGAAAGAATCCATGTACTTTATAAACATTGCATGCCAGGGATGAAATACTAGTTGTGACAGTCACACAGTTCATGCTGTTTATTGTATTAATAGCTCATCCCCATTCTAAAGAAGACCCACTCTCACAGCCAAGCATAAACACCCAATTTAGCAGAAAACTATTTACGGGTACAACCAGGGTACAGAATTCCAAACCAAGCAACAATACCAACAATACCATCCAACAATACCATCATGCCATGCCATATCACTACAGCTATACAGTGGTACCTCGGGTTAAGTACTTAATTTGTTCCGGAGGTCCTTTCTTAACCTGAAACTGTTCTTAACCTGAAGCACCACTTTAGCTAATGGGGCCTCCCGCTTCCGCTGCGCCACTGCTGCGCAATTTCTGTTCTCATCCTGAAGCAAAGTTCTTAACCCAAGGTAATATTTCTGGGTTAGCCGAGTCTGTAACCTGAAGCGTATGTAACCCAAGGTACCACTGTATATGCACATGCAGGTATGTATTCTCAGGACACCACACTTGCAAGAATACTATGAGCTAGGATAACTGTTATCCATTTTGCAGATGGAATGAGGCAGAAAGACTGATATGCTCCATTGAGATGTCATGTCTGAACATATATAGATTCCCATGTCCAAACACACTACCGTGTCACAATGTCGGTGCTGCCAAATTACCGTATTCCAGGGAAAATACAACAATAACAACTTTATTATTTATATGTCGCCCTTCCAACTGGGCTGTTACAACTACTCTGGGAAGCTCCCAACAAAATATTAAAAACATGAGATCGCTGGTCTTTGTATGACTGTACAATAATTATACAAACCTACTTACGGTACAAAGCAAATGTACAGCGCCCTTTGCATCACCATTATTTCAAACACAAAATTTCACCCAACCCAGCATCACCAGCTGAGTAGCATAAGCATCAATGCCACAGTAAACAGCACAAAAAGCACTGTGCCATTTTTACTAACAGTTACTATGAAATCCATGGTGTTCTGTCATCAAAGATGACACATTCACCACCAACACAGCATATACTGGCTGGTATTAGCATGGTCAAATGGAAAAGTGCAAATACTTAAAATGGATTGCCTACAGCTACAGATGCTGGATGAATTCAGCCTTTTGGAAGCCTACAGGAACAAGTTGCAGACAGTCTAATCCCTTCATTGAGAGCTCTTACTATACTGAGCTGCCTCTGCTCCTGAGGGCCCCCCCCCCCCATTTTTTATTATCTCTTCCTTACAATTCCTTTCAGCTACTATTTGATGTCAATGTCCACTGGCTTTCACTTGTCATTACAGCTAGCTGGCACTTGTACTGGCATGAACCCACTGCTCTGTAAGGAATGGTCTAGGCATAATCATCCACCACTTTAAAATTGAGAAAACAGTTTTTCAGCTATAAGAAGGCTAAGATCCTTAGTGGCTCTGCTTGTTACTGAAAGAGTGCCCCAAACCCTGGTACAGGAACTCCTTGTCTAAGTTAGCCCTTGGCACTATGCATTAAATCCTAACGGAAGGGTGTTTCATATCATTAGGCTACCCTGGAAATGCTTATACTGTAGTAGCTTATAGCTACCTCTGTGACAGAAATGTACTACCAGAAGAACCACAACATGGGAGTGACTTCTCACTTTCCTGTAAAGAAAATCTGCTTCTGTTTCCAAAGGCATTCCACGTGTCTCCATTTTTAGTTATTTCTTCAGGGTCCTAATTATTCAAAACAATCTTGTCATTTAACAATTAAGAAATCAGAAGTCCCTGATTCAAGACCCAGCTCAGTCATGAACCTGCAGGGTGACCTTAGACAACCCATTACATCTCAGTTTCCCATCTGTAATCTGAGGGTCACCCAGCAAGACTACCTTACAGGGCTGCTGTAAAGCTTACTGATATAATACTCAAAACTATATCAATGTATTGTAGAAACACACTGTGCAAATAACAAGTACTGTATTATTAATTGCTACTGTCATGCTAACATCACCCCTCTTTTCATTATTCAGTTTTCACTATCTGAAATGTAATGGTACACTATCTGAAATGTAATGGTATACTAAAAGAACCAAAATACAAAAGAAAAAAAGTTCAAATTGAGTTTTTAACTCTTCCTTTTCCCAACCCACCTACCCCTTCCTTATAGAACTTTACACACCCCTTAAGAGTTCTTCCTCCCTCCCAAAGTCCTAACTCCAAGATACCCAAATCAAAATGGCAAGCTGACTAAAACAAGTGAAAATGAGAAAGGATTCAGTAATATGAAAATAATATATGTAAGAAAAAAAGGTGTGTGTCCGATTCTCTGTCAGCTGCCCCAGGTAAGCAGAAGTCCTATGCACCTCCTTTAACCCTGTTGAGGCCAAAAAAAAAAGCCTTGCAAAATACCTTCAAACATCTCCCTTTTCATATAGGCCACTTTCTCAATTACTGCAAGGGTCACAAAAAACCTAAGTGATTTATAATCTTATTCATTTGAGCTTTCGTTTCTGCAAAATCAGCCTCTTGGTAGCCAGTATCACACTTTTAAGAACTGGGCTATTTCATTCTCTCGTCATCCCCATACCATACTGGTTTGGAACTTTGGGTATTCTGTAATTAAGGACCAAACATATACAAACAAGACCTCTTTCCATAATGTCAATATCACTTTATATCCATAAAGCATATACTATAGTTCAGGGACGTCCAACTCCCAAAAGATTGTGATCTACTCACAGAATGAAAAATTGGAAGTGATCTACCTATTTTTGGGGGAGGGAGGGAGGTCGAAATTGTTGACCTTTGGAGGGGGCAGCAACAAAAATAAACAATAAGTCATTCCACCAGCAGAAACTCCATCTTCCGCTCTTGAAATTGTGTGTGGTAAAGGAAAGAGGGAGGGAGGGGGCAGGCCAAATGCTCCTTTTCACCCACGGACAAAAATGAGCCTACGATCGACTGCAATTGACTTCTAACAACTGGGGGTCGACCTGTTGATCGCAGTCAAGCTGTTGGACATCCCTGGTATAGGTCCATTCCCACAACACAACATGTCCAACAATTGTCTGAACAGACAAGCCTAGGGTACCAAAGTGAGCCACCACCGAATGCACTCCAAATAGCATTTTTCTGCTGAATTCACCTGAGCATAAGATCCAAGAAGGAAGTCTTTGCTGCTGACAACACAGCCTGCAATTGCACTGGTTATTTGGGAGAAGGCTTCATACATTCCATTAATGGAATGGGCTTCACGCAGTGAAATGCATAGTGAATGTGTGAGCTTTTCTATAGATCTCAATAGTTTTTTGGGGGGGCAGGACTGCTAGGTTAGATGTAGCCACAATGCTATGGCACAACTATATATATTACCACACTGAACTAAGCAACTGTTTACCAACTTAGTTCTTTAAGTGAACCATTTTACTTTCAATTTTTATATACATGCTCTCCTCCCATGAGGTTGAATCAGCATGAACCAGTATAATTTTGGAAGCTAGCAGTGGCTAGAACAAACTTGGTTTTTAAGATAGATTCCAGCAGCTTCAGGGTCAACAATTCCCACCGTATCCACAATAGGCCACATTCAGGGAATGACTGTTTCCACCACCAGGCTCAGCCTCTCTCTGACTTGACAATGCAATCAATGTTTCTGTATTGCCAAGACCAATTGGTTACAGCTGGGAAAGTGCAGAAATATCACATACCTGATATTTACTCAAGTTATCCTCAGAAGTTTGATTCTAGTCTGCATGGATCTGATCACTTTAAGTCAGTTGTTGTGTACAGAATACTTCCTGGTAACACCAGTGATAGCAAACTATTCAATTCTCACCTGCCGTAAGAACAGCATAGTAGCCCCTTTTTCTGAGCTCTAGTTAAAACAATCAACATCCAGTAACTGGATTTAAGCTCAAGGTTTCAATTTAAAATTACTTTACAGGGTAATCCTCACATCACTATAGGCCACAGACCACTTCTGTGGCAATCATGGTCACTCTGGAAATTGTCTTTACCTACCAGTTAGTATCAGATACCAAATATTTACAATCATTCTGGGAACTGCATAACAAATTAAATTTGTTCCAACCAGAAGCGTTTACTACTTAAAAGCAATGCTGTAATAAAATATGATCCAGATCCACTCACCAAATTGTGTAAGCCAATAGGCTGTATCCAATTAAGTAACACTAAGAGTAGACCCTTTGAAATAAGTGGATTTTAGTCATGATGAACTTAAATCCACCAATTTCCATGGATCTCCTCTGACTTAGCCAGAAACAACCTATCTACATAGATCTAGAGCTGCATCCACTGCTGGATAACATCTTCTGGAAACAGAATGTTGAAATAGATCCTCCAATTCAACCTCTGTTAATAGCAATTCACTCTACATTCTTTGGACTGCTGTCTCCAATCTTATGCAACATAAAATCTTACTATCAGTACACTTTATGCCAGATAGATTATTTGATTAGGAAACTCCACAAGGAGCTGGGGGACAAAATACATGGGGCAGGATGTACAAAACTTATGAGATTTTGTCCAGCTCTTCTCTACCCCACTATTCTCCTCCCTGCATTAGGGAAGGAAGTAATAATATTCAGAGTAAATGTGATACTGAAAGCATTTTATGCTGCAGACATTAGTAAACTTTGCTCCTTGGCACAGGTAGTGTTTTCCGGTTAACTGAACAGGACCTAGCAGGCAGTAGAACCTACAAAAAAAGTGCTTCAGAATTAAATGGCTTAGGCATTTCTCAGACAAATCCATGCTGCTATCATTTCTAGAACCTTGCAGAGATTTTTATTTGGACTTCAATGCATCAAATTCCTCCCAACTTTAGAAAGTGTTCAGCCAATATTTCTTCCTCAGTTTCTTTTGAAGGGAAATGACTTAGCTGCTTGGTAATGCTGCTTCAGTCTTCATGAAGTAGGCAAGATGCATCCTGAACTTAAAAATAGAAATGGCGTCTCTACATGCAGACCCACACAAAATATAGCCAAAATTAATGCCTGGTAATTGCACTTTCCGCAGGCCTGGAACCCAAAAAGTACAAGTGGTTTTTATTTTAGTTCTCCAGTTTGAAGGATAAATAAGCATGACTAAATGGTAACAAAAATGAGTGTCTTCTGAACAAAAACAGACCATATATACCACAGGAGTTGTTTTACTGGATGTTTTTGAAGCTCTTGTGGAATGATGGCATCAAAAAAACCACCAAGGAAATTCTGTCCTGGGACACATTGCTCCACGCTCCATATTTGGTTAGCCAAGTGAAAATTAATTAATACACCCAGTTTGAACCCCAAAGAGACTGAAATTAGTTGCAGGTGAAATACTTCTCTAAGGCCTAGAAAACACACTTGGTGGTCCAGGATGAGGATATCTGCATAACTTAGTTTCCAATATTTTTGGAAAGCAGACCTCTGCTTTCCCAAGTTCATCACCAGGCCTCCCACCCTTAGCTGCATTGGAATCCCCAACTGTGCCTTTTCAACAGGACTCACAAACAAAGCATCATCCCATATCCACCACTCTTTGGACAAAGACAGTTTCAAGGAAGCAATGAGAATCCCATTCTGACACAAGAAGCTATATGTCAGATTGCACCTTAGTAGAAGAGAAGAGTTTGGATTTGATATCCCGCTTTATCACTACCCGAAGGAGTCTCAAAGTGGCTAACATTCTCCTTTCCCTTCCTCCCCCACAACAAACACTCTGTGAGGTGAGTGGGGCTGAGAGACTTCAGAGAAGTGTGACTGGCCCAAGGACACCCAGCAGCTGCATGTGGAGGAGTGGAGACGCGAATCCAGTTCCCCAGATTACGAGACTACCGCTCTTAACCACTACACCACACTGGCTAGTACTTTGATTATAAATTTTGTACAATATAAGAGGATGGCTTGGCTAAATACCATACCAATGCCTCCACTAGCAGCTTCTTCTTGGCATAGCTAATAAGGTATAAATCACTGCTCCCAAAGGATATTTGGTTACGAATCTAAACATTAACTACCTCCACTGGTCATCAATTGTCTATATGGAACCCTAAAAATGGAGTCTCTGGTACAACTTATTTATTTATTTATTTATATACCACCTCTATCTTCCAAGGAGTTCAATATGGTATACATGTTTCTCCTCTTCCCCATTTCATCCTCACAACAATCCTGTGAGGTAGGTTAGGCTAAGAGATGGTGACTGGTCCAAGGAGACCCAGTGAGCTCCATGACTGAGAAAAGATTTGAACCCTGGTCTTAGCAATGCCAAGAGTAAACAGATACTTCAAGAGCAGCTGGTATCTGATTTCTCACTTCAGCAACTGAAACAATGACACAAAAAATTCTACTGTAGTACCAGAGGGAGGAAACAGTATTTAGAAGAGGTTTTTTTAGTCTCCACACCCATGTTGTGACACTGGAATTATAAAGATGTGGTGCCCACAGATATATCACCACACCCAACAAACAGTTGTAACTATTTGTCAAATGTAAGTCACCAAAGTCCACCTCCCTTTGCTAAGCTCTTATTTCCTTTCTCTCCAAGTTATCAACTGTTCAATGTACAAACACAATTTCTGGCAAAGCAAATGAAGAAATCTCTTCTAAGAAGAGTTCTACGTTTGGCCTTGGCCTCTTTTTTTCAGCGCCTTCATCTTTGAAAAAACCCTTTTTGTTTATTATTAAGAGTTCATTACCTCAAAGCTACTTGTTGTAAAGTATGCTTTGGTTTGCCCTCAGCAAGATATAGTGACTAATAAATTTAAATAATAATAACATGCAAGAAAGAAGACAATAAGACTCTCCCATCATAATGTATTCAAATCTATGACTTGGGAAAAGATTTTCTGATGCTGCTTTAACAGATGAAAGCTGCCATTTTCCTATTGATCAGAGAATACTGAACTGCAATTCCAACTATCCTGTAGATTTAATGGACCATCTATGCTCTCATTTTCCTCATGACTATATAACTGCCTAGCATGTCACCCATATATTTTGTCTTGAGCAAATACAAAAAGAGAATTCTTATACACATTTTTAATACTACAAACAGAATAACACTTTCTTCCGCTCCACTCAGCTATGTGGAGTCTTCTCCTCCACAGCCATTACAGTCACTGCCATATTGGATTTCAGTCCCAACACACTAACAAGCCACATAGGAATTTTAAGACGTCTGCTTGGTATAATTATCCATAACAGCCAGCAAAGGGAGCAGCATAATAAGCATGCCTCATCTAAGTCTATATTACTGGCTTGGCATTTGATGGCAGGAAGTCAAACCGGTTTTTTTTTTCTTGAACTGGAGTTGAACCTGAATCACAGCTGTATCCTCCCAACTGAACCTGAATCAAAACCAAAGACCTGGCTCAGTTCCCTATTTTAAAATTAAAACTAGTGCAACATCCTACATTTGGGGCTGCATAGACACATTAGGTTTTACCTACCTGAATCACACTCAGAGTAAACCCACTAAAATTAATGGACCTAAATCAGTCATGTCCATTAATTTCAGTGGATCTAAGTATGAGTTTGATATAATCCATATGGCTCCCCCCACCATACAAAGCATCCCTATCTAGTTGAAGTGTATGCAGTGAGATTCGTTCCAAACCCTCTAAAATGAAAGACAAACTGTCCAAGAGGCATTAGAAGAACACACTTACCCATCTCTACCTTTACTGACTATCTTCACTTCAAAGTAATAAATACCACAGGCCGCAGGGATAGGATGGGTAGCCCTGACTGAAGCAGCATCCTTGTGATTTTTTCCATGTCCTGCAAAAAAACCCAACAACATATATAGCAAAGGGGGAAAGGGGTGAGTGAGGTTCCGGGCCCTTTTACTCCTCAGTGACAGCTGTCAGACTAGAACACAGACTTTAAAAGAGCCAGAATCGTTCTGCTAAGAAACCCTTAAGAAGATGCTTGGTTGACAAAGCAGTGGGCCCCTGCACTGCACCACGGGGGAAAGGATGAGGAAACAGCATGGATGGTTCTGTCTCTTCCTTTGTCAGTTCTCATGAAAAGACAACAAGAAATATAGGCACTAGGGCCCTATTTGGGGGCAAACAGATCAGCACTCCAAATTCCAGGGCAGGCACAAAGGAATGATTTTCTGCCATGATCATGTAAACAATAATCTGGCTGTCTGCTGTTGGGAAAGGCTCGTGCCAACCCCACACAGCTATCAGGACAGGGAGGAAATCCCCTTCTGCCTGCTTCACAGAAACTGCGCTGACCCCTGGAGAGATCCCATCGCTGGCAGCGCAACAGGCAAGTTCAATTAAGTCAGGTCGAGCCAAGCCCCAAACCCACCCGCGCTCCGGATCCTCAAACAGCGCCCAAGGAGAACTGCCCTTTGGCAGGGTCTTCGATGGATCAGTTCCCCCCGAAACCCCTCAAATGCGACAAGGGCCCGTTGCCACCTCACTCCCCTCCTGAAACCCTCCTGCCGATCCTCAACGCCTTCTCCCCGAAGCGTTTTTCCACCCAGTCACCATCTTCGCCTCTCTCTCCTTCACACCCACCGCTCATCACCTTCAGAGGGTGACCCCCCAACAGCCCCAGGCCTTCGCCCCAACCGCCCCCGCCCGGAATCTTCTCCCCCCTCAGCGCGTCTCCCCCCGCCGCCTTCCCCACCCCCTACCTTTGTAGTGGACGCGCAGGTTGCCCTGGGAGAGGCCGATGTAGTTGTACTTGTCCTTGGGGCTCCAGGCGCGCGGCAGCGGCGTCTCGGCCTGGTTTACAGCCGGGTAGAGACGTCGGAGCCGCTGGCTCAGCTCCTGCTCCTCCGGGGGAGGCGGCGGCGGCGGCGGCGGCAGCACCGAGTCTCCCCCAGGTGAGCTCGCTGCACCCGCGTCCGCCATCTTGGATACACTATTGTGTCAGAAGGAGGGGAGCGGGACCTGTTTCCCTGGCTGTCCAATGGGACGCGGGCTCGGCCACAATGGAGCCGAAGGGCGCGATGGGAAATCGAGTCCGAGCGCCACCTCTGGACTGGGTCAAGCCAGGTGGTGAGTGACTACAAGTTCCGAGGAACACTGCACAGGAGGGCCCGCCCACTCCTGGCACCGCAGAGCCCGCCGGGATAATGAGTATAGTAAGGACTCCGCGGGACAGTCCAGGAGATTTCTCACCTTTCAGAACTATTAAGCCGGGCGGGGCGGGGGGGGAGAGCCCCATACAGTAAACATGCCCGGAATTGGGCAACACGACTGCAGTCTTGTGCATGCTTAACGTAAGCGCCAGTGAGTAAAGCGAGATTCACTTCTGAATAAAAATGCATAGGATCATCCAGGCCAGCTATAAACTAGTGGTAGAAAAGGGAGATGGACGGACAAATAGATTGGTACTTCTACCCGGTGACGGCAATTACACAAATACGCAAATACCGTGTCACGCATGCATCTCGTTAAGAAAAATGACACCAGCCTCAACACTGTCCCAAAGCACAGCTCACTTTTTATATAAGGGACTAGTTTCAGACACACAGGATCGAGCCCTTCACGTGCTGGAAAGCGGCGTTTAGGGAAGCAAAAATAAAATAAACGGTGTGCGTGTGTTGGCGTGGGCGCGCGAGCTAAATAGGACGCGTCACGACTAGCTCTTTCATTTAACCTGAACGGCTCACGAGTCACAGCACGGCTAGCAAACTTGCCCTTATGCCTTCCCCCAGGATGAATGCATTCTATCAGCATCCTGGAGCCCAACGTCACTACCACCACCCGTCGGACTAAGCCAGCCACCCGCGTTATATAGCCGGGCACAGGCTTGAAATCCTCTGGGAAAGCAGCTTTCGGGTCGTGCGTTATCCTCTCAAATGCCTCTGGAGGGCGCTGCGGCCTCAGTCTAGACAGCAGGTGGCGTGGTTGCCATGGCGACCGAGTGTAAACATCCTCTGCAGGCGCCGTTCCTCTACCCTCCTCGCAGCCATGAAGAGTAGCGCCTCGACCTTTATGCCGTGAGTCCGTCAGGAAGGAGACGGGTTGGAGGGGGAAAGGCTGGGAAAGGCCATTCTGGAAATATATCCTTAAATCCCAGAGAGGTGGGAATCACCTCCGCTTGCTCCAAGAAAAGGCACTTCGCACATGAAGCGAGGCATGTTCTTTCTGCCGGTTTCTTTGGCGAGCTTAGCAACATACTGTACTTGGAAGCTGCTTTCGAGCAGGTCAGCCTGTTCGTCTACCAAACCAGCCTTCCCCAACCTGGTGCTCTCCGGATGGTTTGGACTACAGCGTGTGCTGGCAGGGGCTGCTGGGAGTTGTAGACCAAAACATATGGAGGACACTAGTATCTTGAAGGTTGTACTGGCCCAGTGCTTTCTGCTCTGACTGGCACTGGCTCTCCAGGGTCTAAGACAAAGTTCTCCCTGGTGAGGATGAAGGAGAAATCTGATCCAGTTTGCATTTAAAGGCAAAGCTACCTAATTCACACTTTCCAAAACAATATGTAAACCAGCATCTCATAGGGTAAGTGCAGAGACTTTTCACCAGGTACAGTTCAGCCCCAATCATTTTAATCAACATTAGATGTAAACCATGGGTAGGCAAACTAAGGCATGGGGGCTGGATCTGGCCCAATTGCCTTCTAAATCCGGCCTGTGGATGGTCTGGGAATCAGCGTGTTTTTACGTAAGTAGAATGTGTCCTTTTCTTTAAAATGCATGTCTGGGTTATTTGTGGGGCCTGTCTGGTGTTTTTACATGAGTAGAATGTGTCCTTTTCTTTAAAATGCATCTTTGGGTTATTTGTGGGGCATAGAAATTCGTTCTCCCCCCCCCCAAAAAAATAGTCCGGTCCCCCACAAGGTCGGAGGGACAGTGGACCGGCCCCCTGCTGAAAAAGTTTGCTGACCCCTGAACGATATTACTCATATGCTGTACAGTATGGAGATTATTATATGTTTTTCGGTATGGAGGCAAACCTTCTAGTTTACAATATACTTCCCAAGACATTTGGCAAAGGATGAGATAGTGCCCCTCCATTTGAAATCAGGTGGACTGGTAGTTGTGTATTACTTCAACACTAGTGATAGGACAACATCCTCCATCGCACATGAGTGTAGGAAACTAACAGCTCAGTACTCTTAAGACCTTACCACCACACCCTGCTCCCCAATATTTGCTGCCTGAGTCAAGTGCCTCAATCTAATTAATGGTAGGACTAGCTCTGGTGACCTTTAGTGTCTGAGTGTTTTAGGCAGTTGGGCAAATTTATATGTACGGACAAAGTTTCCTGCTTTTGACTGTTGTCATTCTTGGAATACAGTGGCAAAGACACTTTTGCTGATTAAATAACTAGACTTTGGTAGGATTCAGCAGCATCTTGTAGTCATACAATAATGTTTTTTTCTCTTTTTATTTCAGGGTCAGTAGTCAGGACTCTGATAAAAGGTATTGCAATAAAATAGAAGAGTTAATTACTTAAATTAGCTTTGTGGTTGCAGTAAGAACTTTGGCTTTGACAGTTCTTACTACAGGTTTCCCACCTTTTTGGTCTTGAGGACTACATTCACTGGCAGCTAGTAGGCTGCACACACATGTACCATATCCGTTCTCTCATGCACACTGACGCAGGCAGGCAGGCAGGGGCTTGGAGTAGGTAGGAGGCACCCCATAACTGCTCACTACCTAGCTACTTCCTCCATAGTTCCCATCACCAGTTGAGCAGCAGGAAAGGAGGAGTCACACACTGGACAGACATATCTGCCCATCACCTCATAACTTTTCACTGCCCAGCAGATGTGCTGGCAAATGTGCTCTCTTCAGCCTGCGAAGCAACTGTTTCAGGGAGCTGTGGAAGACACGCATGCAAATGCTTCAAATGTGGGGCAGATGGGTTGGATTGAAATGGCCTTGTGGGCCAAATGAGGAGGCTTGCAGGCCTGATTACAGTGGAAGCTTGGGTTGTGAATGTGATCCATGCGGGAGGCACGTTCTCAACCTGCAGCGTTCGCAACCCACAGCGCCACGTCTGCGCATGCTCGGGTTGTGATTTGACGCTTATGCGCAAAGTGCCATTTAGTGGTTCTGCGCATGCGCGAGCGCCAAAGTACTTCCGGGTTCGGCATGGTGCGCAACCTGAAAACGTGCAACCTGAAGCATCTGTAACCCGAGGTATGACTGTATATGCTTTAAATGTGTGCTGCGGACACAGCCTTATGGAGCAATCCTATATTTGAGCTACACTGGCTGATGGACCATAGGATTTGGTGAAAACCCAGCTACATTGGTGGATTCAAGATATGTCTGTGGCATGAAAAATACACAATGGGAACATTCCAGATACATCAGTGGAACACTATCTCTCTTTGCTGGTAGAATGGCTCTGCCATAGAGTATTTTACTGGCATATCTGTTCCACTAGCATATTTGCATTGGAATCATTGAATCTGATGTTCCACCTGCAAAGCAGGCCTTCTGCCGCATCCTATAGACCCTCAAATAGCATGCCCTTAATATCCTGGTTAGTAAACTAACTGACATGAAATAAAAATTCCCAGTTTTGGATACAATAGGGAACTCTGCTTTAAATATACCAGGATCTGTGTGCCAAAGCTTTTGTGCAATAGGAGGAAGAGAGGAGTACATGAGCCCAGTGCCTGCTTGTGGCTTCATTAAAAAAATAAGTGATGTTACACCTGAGCCTTGGGATGCAGGAATTTGACACTGAAAGATATAAGACATAGCAACTGAGGAGTTTGTTCCTAATAGCTGGCTGCTTTGTGTTAACAGCCTTTCCTTTGAAATGCAGTAAGGAGGCCCTGGATTGAGAGAAATGACATTGCTCATTCTCATTTTGACATGAATTCCTCCATAGAACTGCAATTTCCCCTTCTTGCCAATTATCCAGGGTCTCATTCCTGAAATGCACTCAGAATCTAAATTGTCAAGAAAAATTACCTGATCTGAAGGAATCATTTCAGAAGAAAAGAAAATCTCTGGTGAGTTTGAGCACATCAGGCATGACAATGCTCATCCCTTGCTAATTTGTAAGTTGCTTTGGGTCACTAAGTAACAATTAAATATAACAACAACAGGGGTGGTGCCAGGCCTTATGATCTTAGCAGTCTGGTAACTACTTCAGCTATCCTAGGGCTGCCACATGGCTACAGCTCTAGGCAAGAAGGATGCTCTGATACCCTCCATTTGTAAAGTAAGAAAAGCAAGAGTCTATTTCACCCTGAGCAAGAGGGGCCCGAGAGCTAAGGAAAGGACTAACAGTACTAACAGTACTATTCTGATAAGGCTTCTTCCTAGGCAGTTACTTTTTTCTGGGGGTATGCAGGGGTAAGCATACCCCTAAACATTTTGTGAATCTAAGTTTGGCCACATTGAGGGGCAATATTTCAATATGATTAGGAAAATGAGAGTACCCCTAAACATTTTTTTTAATAGAAAAAAGCACTGTTCCTAAGTAAGTGGAGTAAGAAATAAGGATTACATCCTAAGTCTTGGACTTACTCTCTTCCCTTGTTGGGTGACTGGTTTTTGTTAAAGGACCTGAACCATTCCTATGCTGAATGCCTGAAGTACAGGTGTGATCATGTTTATAATAAAGGTCATCCGTTTCAGTTCATATTAGCTGATGTCACTGGTTGGTGGCTGAAACCACTAATATGTTGGGATGTCTGAAACACACACCAGTGGGTAGGATCCTGCTTGAAGGTCTGATTTGCCACTGCCCATAATCATAATCTATCACTTTTCAGAGCCACTCTAGCAGTCAGTTGTCTTCATGGCCTGCATATGCACCAGGACACATTATCTTGCAGAATCGAAAACCATGTACTACCTCTGAATGGCAAAGGTATGTAGGATAAATGTTGTACATTAAATGTGAAGTTTTCTGGGCTTCTCTGCATTGTAAACTGATACTGTATTTTTGCCAACTGTCATGGTTTCCTGCATAGAATCTAGGAACTGTAGTCTGGTAAAGGTACCAAAATTTCTCATTAGGGGAGAAGCATATCCAGAATGGGTTTTCTCTTCCCACATGCTCAAGAGCAGGGGTGGGTAATCTCAGGCTCGTGGGCCAAATGTGGCCCCATAGGTCTCTTTATATGGCCCTTGGGTAGGGTTGCCATATGTCCAGGAAATCCCAGACATGTCCTCTTTTAGGGGACCAACATGCCCATCCAGGGGGATTTTTACATTTCAAAGGAGATGTCTTGGGCTCATGCATGGGTGGCACAGGCGCAGGCTGCTCTGCATGCCGCAGCCACTTGCAGCCTAAGCCAGGGAAAGAGGTGTGTGGACATGGCAGTGGCCCTGCACACCTGCGCCTGTTGATATTTTCATGCCCTCCCATTGCAAGAATCTCCTGATCTGATGTTTTGAGAAAGAAGGGGGTGGAAACTGCTCTTCTATTCTTCTCACTCCTGACTGCCTGACTCTGTGTGTGGAGAGAGTCTTATCTACGTAGTGACCAGATGGCTGAGTGGGAGCTGTAACACTCATGCAAGCCAGTAGTTTGTAGTAGCTATTAGAAATAAAAGAAGTTATGCTTCACAGCTAGCTTCCGCGTTATTTATACTCTGCTGAGTCTGGTGCTCACAATGCACAGTTGTGAGTCCAGTGCACTGAGACTTGCTTTCTAGGATTGGAAGGTCTCTGAAAGTGCTCCAGTCGCCTAGCGCAGTCGGGGCAGAACCAGTTATCGAGCCCAGTCGCTGACATTGGTTGAAAGGCGTACCGACACACTTCTTTCCCCGGCCCACCCTGTAGCCCAAGACCACCCCCCAAAACATCATACATCACAGAAGGAGGTGGTCTACAGCAGAAATCCTGCCTGCCAGGATACTTGATAATGATCACTGATTGCATTACCTGGGCAGTTTGGCCATTCTTTTGTGATGGTTAATACTTTAGTTCCTGAATCCAGGTCACAGGCTCACTCTATTCATACACAAATACACTCTCAAGACAGGATTTGCAAGCAAAAAGACAATGGAAAGCCTTTCCCCATTTGCCTCCCTTACTCCAGCGGAGTAGTCAAGGTCATTGGGAGAATCAAAATGGCTTCAGGATTGCTTTCCCATCCTATTTCAGACACATGGGTCATATATTTAGATACGTGTGCATTTATGAGTATTCTATATTCTATATAACACTGGTTACACATTCTATGGCCTTTTAAATGCATTTGGGGGGGGTTACTGGTTTGTTTTTGTTTTTTATGTATTTTGTGTTCTCATTTTGTATTTTTATGTTGTGAACCACCCTGTGATCTTTGGATGAAGGACGGCATACAAATTTAATAAATACTACTAATAATGATAATAATAATATAAAGGCAGGCAATGAGTTTTCTGCAGACAATCATGGGGAGGGACTCAGTTGTCTAGGAGAGACCCTGCCAGGGTGTGGGGAGACTGAGGAACTGCTTGGGGAAGAGGATCCTGGCTTCTGATCACCCCATCCCCTCTCCCTACCAGTCTTCCCAGCACACAGCATCTGCACAACAACTTGCCTGTTGCACCAACACTGGCTCCAGAGTTCCCACTGCTGCTCTGTCTGTTCTAGAGATGTTGGCAACAGCTCCTTCATTGCCTAGGTTATGGAGATGCCCAGGGTGCCAAACTTGAATAAAATATTGGGGGGGGGGGAGTGTTTCCAAGTAAGTCCTGCCCCACATAATCTATCACTTGATGGGGTGCACACACCATTTGAATGGCAATGCCCATCAACTTGGGGGGCAGCCCCCTCAAATATTTTAAGGGGGGCAGAGCCCCTTCGACCCCTAGAAGTTGGCTCCTATGGAGATGCCAGTGCAGGCATGACAGACAGTTCAGGCCCAGCCTTCCTGGAGGAGTTCCCAATTGCTTGCCCAGTCGAAGGAACAGTTCCCTTCGCTGTGCTAAGTTGTGCCTGCCCCATTCCTATGTAAGAGGGTTGTAGGGGTGGGTGGGTGTCATTTGTGGGATCAACATCTTAACTTGCTTAGCCTTGCCTGCACCTGTTGCGCCTATCTACCCATACCAACAGTTTACCCTGTAGCAATTCAAGCGTTAAGGTTCCTATGTTGTTAAAATCAGAGTCCAAGTTTTTTATATGGTGAGAGCCAGGACATTTTGTGTGGAGGAAGCCTCTCCGAGTTCCATTCCTGCTCTTCCTCAGCTTTCAGTGAGTGTTTCTGACAGGAGTTCCATATATGAATTGTCATGAGGAAATTTTGGGAACCATAGTTTAATTAAATGTTGAGACTTGTGTTAAATATCCCCAACACCTTCTCAGAACTCCCAAGGCTCTCTGAGAAGAAGGAACAGCTGTCTGTTGAGATGTGACCACCGAGAGCCGTTTGACATCTCTGTGAGTGGTGTTTGCGACTTTGTATTGAATTTCCATTCTGAAATGCAGATATTTTGGATCCTATTACAGTTACAACAATGCACAAAAATGTATGGTATATCAAAATGTGAACATGTGCATAAAGTTTCATTTTCTTGTATTTCAGCATCAACAAAGAACAGCTTCCTCTTTCCATACCAAAACCGCGCTACCTCGAAGATCTGGAATCCCATTTGAGGAGAGAGCTGCAAGCACTTGACCTTACTAAAGGGAAAGTTCAGGAACTTAAACTCCAGGTCTGAGTAATAAACTCTGCTCTCATTTTACAATCTTGAGTGTGAACACATTTATTTATCCCACCAAGATTTTTCTCAAAGGAAAAGGGGTGTATACAGAAGCCTCATATAACCAGTGCTGACTTGGGGATAGGTTTTAATGGGTAGGAGAGGATATATTAATTGCAATTTATCCAACAGCCACACAGAACACAAAACTGGTGTCAGTGCCCCTGACTGAGCATCTCCTTAAAATACTGTGCAAGCAATCTAAAAGCAGTCAAAGTAAGATACACATCCTTGTTTAATAAAGGATTATATCTCACTGCTGGTTACCAGGTCTAGATATAGAATATATTCAGTTAACAGGATTTATAGTAGTACTGTTGTCCCCCCTCCCTTTTTCTCTCATTAGCCCTATAGAGAAGTATTTGAGTTCTTCATGGAAGAATTCAGAACCTACAAGCCTTTGCTGGCTTCTATCAAGAAAGAGTATGAACTGACTATAGGTAAGAGAGCATCAATTATTTTATACCAGATGTAATTCTGAACAAGCAAATTTGCTTAGCTATAGTGGATCAGAGGCCAAACAGTAGGTAAACAGTAGACTTCACCACTAAAAATGAATAAACAACCTGTTCATTAACTCCCTTCTAATGAGGACAAGACATTGAAAACAGACAAAAGATTTCCGACAAAACCCACACATTTTCCTTATTTAAGTTTAAAAAGGAACCTTCACGGGTCCTGGAAACTTTAAGTAACTTTGGAACCTATCTTTTATGACATTTAGCATATCTGAAAGAGAAGATCTACTCCCTGGAGTCAGTGAATGCCATTCTGGTCACAGCCTCTGATCAATGTACTCGGCAAATCCTGGCCTTTCAGGAGCAAGAGAAAATACAAATTGCAAAGCTGAAGGATGAGAGGATCTACTTACTGAAGCTTATTGACAAAATGAAGGAGGAGAAATATTCTTTAGAAACCCAGGTGAGACAGACGCCTCCCCATCTACACTTTAGTCAACTATGACTCAAGAATCTGATCTTGCATCCTGTTTATTAAAATAGAAAGCACAAGTCAGTTTAGGAGTTTTTGCAAAAAATCCCCTTATGCTTTAAGGTGTATCAGTTGAGGTTGTCTGACATCAGGAGATAACAATAGCAAGTTCTGTGCTTTGGCTGATGAAGTCATTGTTCTGGTTAAAAAAACAAAACAGTGGCGCTCTGGTCCATTTCTGCTGCACCACACCCCCTGGGTTCCAGGTAGCTTTGACTGGGACTGTTCTGTCACTGTTCACAGAATAGTTTTGTGGGAGTCTGTTCATAGGATAGTTTGAGGGCAAGATTCCTACATAGTCCAAGCCCCATCATTAGGTGGTAGAAGTTCTAGAATCCTTTGGGCAGCTAAATTTGGTACCACTACCACCCTCCCCAAAGTAGATAAAATTTGCAGATAGCTGCATTGTTCTAATGGACCAACACAGCTAACACAGCTGCCTTCAATTTTAGAAATACAGTTAGCTTCCTTCCATGATGCACACATTTGACAGCACTGCATCATACAGTGTCACTTCAGAAGTTATCACCTCCTTGGCCCATCAAGGGTACTTGCTGCCACTGCTGAGGCCGCAGCCACTGATAAAGTGAGCTTGTCACACCAGTGATGAGCGGTCTTCTCTGCCTTACATCACATAGGTGGCTAAGATGAGGAAGGCGGTGGCAGAGGAATACCTCCGTTACCTGAATGAGTCTGATGCCCGCAAGCTGCTCCTTATAGATCTCAATGAAATGTACCGCCTGAAGGAAGAAATGAAGTTTACCCAAATCCAAGGTAGAAGATGTAGTTTTCCCAGTTATGGGTAGCTTCTACATAAGGTGGGCTGAAGATTCTTCTTCAGGTGGGAAACTGGAATGCAATGTAGGGGTGGTTAATATATGTCCCAAATATGTCCTCCCTGCTTGCTATCAGAAGATGGAGTGATTACCTGTCTCAGATCAACCTGTCTCACAGGATGGTTGCGATGTATGGCTTCCTGAGTTCCTTGGAGGAAGTGCTGGATAAAAATGTCAATTAACACACATGTTTAGCAATTATAAATGGATGATGCAGGAGAGAGGAGCAGGACTGGGCCTCCAGGAGGGTATATCAGGTTCCATGGCATACAGGATGGGGGGACCTCCCTCCCCACTGCAGTGTCATCAAAAATTTCCCCACCAAGACTGCTATTAGGAAATGGAAGAACTGAGCCACTGAGACCATAGCAGGGGATGGGGAAGGCAGGGTGGAAATGAGCCAGGGACTGATGGCTAACCATTCTCCATAGTACTGATCTTGCAAATGGCTCCTACAGTAGTTTTTTTACATTAAAAAAAAATATGCAGTTTCTTTAATGTAACATTGCTTTGCCCCCCTGGGTTCAACCTAGACTAGCCTGGCTTAACATTTCTCCCTCTTTCCTTGACTTTTTCAGCCCATTATGTAGTCAGTGGAATTGTTCTGCTTAGCATCATGGAGAAATGTCAAGTCAGTTGGTCTGTGTTATCTTATTGTCCTGAGGCAGCCTTTGCAGGAGCAATCAAGAGATGCTGCCATATTGGGGGGTGGGGGAATCTCACCCTACTGGAGAAGAGTAACCTAAGCATAATTTCCAGTGGCAACTTTGGGCCTGTCTGAACCATTTTCTCTTAAAGATGAAAAGGGGGAAGATTCGGTGAAGCTGACGCTCGCTTTAAAGGTAGCACGACACGACCTCACCAAAGCCCAAGTGGAGCTGAACACCATGAAGGCAAACTATGGCGACGTAGTGCCCAGAAGAGAGTTTGAGTTGCAGGAACACAAATGTAATGAATTGACTGAAAAGGTAACCAAAGGCTATGCTAGCCCTACTGACGCTCCAAGGTTGGCTGATTCTCCATTATCTGAGGAGGGTTTTCAGAGTGGGATCTCCTCCCATTTGCTCTAGAGTAGTATTGGAGAACCTCTCACCCATTGGCCTAATTAGGCCATTGGGCTTGCCCTGTTTGGCCTGCAAAACAGTTTTGGACAGCCACACCCGCCTGTCAGTTTCGTCTGATGTCATATCACATCAGGCATCCAACACGTGAATCTGTGATGCCAAATTAAAAACGAAGAAATGGGAGCTCACACTGAAGTGCATTCCCAGTTCTTTCTTTTTGCTGCTTGAATTTTGCACTTTTAAAATTTGACACCTTTTCCCGTTGCCCTGAATTTAATCTTTGCAGCCCCTATTTGAATTATTTTTGAGTTCAAGCTGGGGCTTCAAAAGTAGAAAAGAAGAATCCATAGCACTGTATGCCTCCTCCCCAGTTCTTCCATTGCACTCACAGCTTGCAGTTTGGATCACCTGACTTCTGAATCTGGGCTTCAGAATCTGGGTCTCAAAATTGGGGCTCATTTCCCCACCCTTACTAGAAGCAGGGTTTAATTATTCAAAACAAGACTCCTTTATGTGTGGAAGAGGTTTCTCCTAATCACACTCCTGTTTTCCCAGTGATACGGTGCTTTTCTCTGGAATGTCTCTTAATTCCCAATTTAGCATTTATGGCAGGGATTTTAATGTTCTGACAGGAATTCCTTGACAAGCACTTAAAGCAACCCACACACCTGTAGGCTGTCTATCTACTATTTTAACATCTTATTTATATACCACTTAATCATCCAGAAAATGTAAGAAGCCTGTGTAGAATGTAGAATATTCATTTAAAAACATTAATAAATTTTAACATCAAGAACAAATACACACACACACCCCACACACACATGTGCATGTGTGTGTAAAATCAGAAGATGTTAAAATGTATATAATCAAATTGTATGAGTATGATTGCCTAAATGAACAAGCAAAATTAATGGGTGCTATGCGGGTGGCACTGTGGGTTAAACCACAGAGCCTAGGACTTGCCGATCAGAAGGTTGGTGGTTCGAATCCCCGCAACGGAGTGAGGTCCCAGTGTGGTATAGTGGTCTCTCAGCCCCACTCACCTCACAGAGTGTTTGTTGTGGGGGAGGAAGGGAAAGGAGATTGTGAGCCGCTTTGAGACTCCCTAGGGTAGTGATAAAGCAGGATATCAAATCCAAACTCCTCCTCCTCCTCCTTCTTCTTCTTCTTCTTCTTCTTCTTCTTCTTCTTCTTCTTCTTTCCATTGCTCGGTCCCTGCTCCTGCCAACCTAGCAGTTCGAAAGCACATCAAAGTGCAAGTAGATAAATAGGTACCGCTCCGGCTGGAAGGTAAACGGCGTTTCCATGCGCTGCTCTGGTTCACCAGAAGTGGCTTAGTCATGCTGGCCACATGACCCGGAAGCTGTACACTGGCTCCCTCGGCCAATAAAGCGAGATGAGCGCCGCAACCCCAGAGTCGGTCACGACTGGACCTAATGGTCAGGGGTCCTTTTACCTTTACTTAAAACAATACAGGAAAGGTGCCTGCCTAATATTAATGGGCAGGGAGTTCCAGAGAATAGATGCATGCCTTGCCACATATTTACTTCTGTCCTTTGGCCTTGCCTTTCAGATGACAATTCTTCAAAAAGACTTTGATGATCTCCAAGAAGAATATGACACAATGCTGGACATACACAAGCAAGTTTCTGAGGAACGGGACAAGTTCTATAATGACCTTATCAATGTCCAGCGGTCCTCCACACCGCGGCCTAGCTGGGAAAAATGTGCAGGTACTTTTTGTTGTTGCTGCTGTTGTGGTTGTTGTTGATGTTGTCTTTATGTGCCCAGGACAAGTATACAGCAATATTACACAATGAACAACAGAAAACATCAAAAGGTCTAAAAATTATAAATCTAATGGAGTAATCTAATTAATCACAGTCAACTCACCATGCCAACTGTTGGATCCCAGATTTATTTATGCCTTAGAAAGCAGAGGTGTTGCTGGTTACTTAAAGGACTTGGGGCAAAGTCCCATGAGATAAAAGTGCATAAAATCTGCATATGCTAATGTCTATTTATCAGAGCTGCCAGGTTGCCTCCAAGATTGAGGAAGCACAGCAGGGCGCACATGTGTGACTGGCACTCTCTCCTGTTTCTTTTGATTAGCAAGTACAGTAGAATGTTTGCAGAGTTTATAAGCAACATCTTTTACTGACTATAAGCCACTTTCGACAGGGATTTCTTTGTCTTTTATATAGTTCCTGGAAAAAATTTACGTGCTACACTCATTACAACAAATCTGATAACTAATTAAGTTCTTATATAAAGTTCTCCTTCCAGCTGCATGGATTGCTTGGCCCTATCCGATACCTCACATCTTCTTGTTGTTGCAGATGTGATTGCTGATGGGGCTGAGCGCTGGAGTGCTTTGTCAGAGGGCAAAACTAGTGATCAGTTGGTAGACGTGCTTTTGGAAGAAATTGGTGCGGGACTTCTAAGAGAGAGGGACACCTTCGTGGCGCTGGTATGGCTGTGCTGGCTATTGCATCCATTGGGACTTTCACCTGATTGTTCCTCATTTTGCAGAGGTGGTCAAGAGGAGTCTTGGTCTCCACCTCTCCAAGGGGCCTGGCCTCATTCCCAGCAACCTGGAGACCCTTTCCTTCCCTCTCTTGTGGTGAAGTGTGACAAGGGAAGAGAAGCAGTTCCTGCCTAAGAGATGAGCAGTTTTCAAAATGTCACATACTGAATCAGACAATCAGTTCCTCTAGCTCTGCATTCTCTACATCTCAATGACATCAGGTTCACAGAGTTTTAAATTAAGCTATGCAGACAAAGGCACAGGAGTTTGCAGGTGCCAACAATCAGCTGTCTTCTCAGCTGCATCTTTACCAGCCATCTGGTGATGGGTGGGTAGATGCAGCTTGGCCAAAATGGCCTTGTGGGTTATATGTGGAGACCTGGTAGGCCTGCTGGCTAGCATTTCCCTTCTTCTCACTTGCATTGAAAGTGCAGTGGGTGTGTCGGTTTTGTGTCCTTGCACAGCGCTCCAGGCACTTTATAAAGGCTTAAGTAATAGCAGCAGTAGGGACTCTGGCTTGTGTATTGATTTAAGTGTTTGGCTGTGTACAAGACTTAATACTGTTCCTCTCACTAGGGGAGAAGCGAGAAGGTCCCTGTGTACCTGAGGTGTGATGGTGTGGTTAGGAACAAGAAGCTGACCAAAAAGGAGATTGTGACCATTCTGAAGGAAATATGGAAAGAGAAAATTGCCTCGGATCAACAGGTATCTTTGGTTCTATTTCCTTATGAATGTGCTTGAGGCAACTGGAAACATAGGAAGCTGTTGTATCATGTCAGACCATTGGCTATTGAGTTCAGTACTACCTACACTGACCAGCAGCAGCTGTCCATGGTTTCAGGCAGGGTGTTTTTCTTAACCCTTCCTGAAGATGCTGGGAATTGACTCTGGGATCTTGTGCTTGCATATTATTATTATTATTAGTAGTAGTAGTAGTACAGTGGGAGCTTGGTTCTCGAACAGCATAGTTGACGAACAAATCGGCTCCCGAACGCTGAAAACCTGAAAGTAAGTGTTCCGGTTTTTTAATGTTTTTTGGAAGCCGAACGTCTGATGCGGCTGTTGGCTATTGTTTTCGGGGTACTTGCACCAATCAGAAGCCACACCTTGGTTTTCGAACGCTTTGGGAGTCGAACAGACATCCGGAACAAATTAAGTTTGAGAACCAAGGTACCACTTGTAATAGTATGAACATTGGCCCAGTAGCAAATTGGCAACCAAGTCTCTGAGCAAGGATGTTACATGTTGACAGGATCTCAATCCTGAGGCTGCCAGGACCTCATGTGACAAAACTGGATGCAGAAGCATCCAGAAGTATAGTTACCAACCCTGTGATTAGCCATGGGCGGCTGGTTGATTAAACTAAAAAAAAAAAGAGAGGCCCAAACCTAGCTGAGCAGTTGTTACTACAAGTGATTCCCAATCTATCTTCTTGATGAGGAATATTTTTTTACTATGCAATTTAAAATTATTGGGAGGGAAGCCTTTTTGATTCAAGTAGAAGCTGTAAAGAATTGCTCTCAACAGCTGAGTACTCCGTTCCAGAAACTGCAGCTGTCTCTCTTGCAGAAAGGAAAACAATCCAGCTTTCCAGAGTTCTTCCTGAACTTCTTCCAGAAAAGGTATGGTGACGCTCCTGCTTTTGACTGGACTTACAGCGTCTATGAAAACATCAAGCTCTATAAATCGAATGAAGCCATGTCGCTATTTCATCAAATCCTGACTGGAGAGGTGAGCAGTCCCTCATCTCACTTAAAGTGGATTTTGCCTCTGTAGATCTACATAACCACACACCCCTGACAGTAAATTCCAATCTACTTTTTTTCCTAACCTGCTACAATAAGAAATTGTGTATTCCCCTTTCTTGCTCACAGTGGCTTTTTTAGATCACATGTTCTTCACTTCATCTGAGCAAGTTTCCCTGGTGCATGTGTTTTTCTTCTGAGAAATTCACCTACAGTTGGAGTAAATTCTCAGTTGGTAAAGCACGAGACTCTTAAGCTCAGGGTTGTGGGTTTGAGCCCCATGTTAGGTGAAAGGGGGTTGGACTAGATGACCCTCGTGGTCCCTTCCAGCTCTACAAATCTATGATTCTATTAATTTCAGCTGATTGAGATGTCCAGTTGTTCTGCTGATGGTCCATGCTACTCCTATTCCTAAAGCTGGACAGTGCTGTAGCCTAACTCTTCTATTTTCATTTCCCCAGCTGGATGAAGCAGTATACTACAGCCACCTTCAGGAACTTGCCAACCTCGTAAGGGAGGTGACGGTTGCTGATACCGCAAATACTGGCCAGCTGACACGCGACGAGTTCATGTAAGAGTTTGGAGCAGGGAGGTGTCATTTGCAACCAGGTGCAAAGGAGTTGAGCAGAAGTGTACAGTGGTACCTCGGGTTAAGAATTTAATTCGTTCCGGAGGTCTGTTCTTAACCTGAAACTGTTCTAAACCTGAAGGACCACTTTAGCTAATGGGGCCTCCCGCTGCTGCCATGCTGCCGCAGGGTGATTTCTGTTCTCATCCTGAAGCAAAGTTCTTAACCCGAGGTACCATTTCTGGGTTAGCGGAGTCTGTAACCTGAAGCGCCTGTAACCCTAGGTACCGCTGTATATTTAATTTTAGCAAACTTAAGCAGAATTGTTTGTCTCTGCATGGACAGCCTTGGAGTTTTATAGTACAGTATTCTGAATATATTTGAAAACCAAGGAGTGAAGAGGGGCCCCTTTCTTTGGTACATTATGGCATGGGGAAATTCATAAAGTCACCTCCTTCTTCTCCTGAAACATCAGTATTTTAAAAAACAGCACACATACATAGTGCATGTACATATGAAACCAATACATAAGCTGAAGGGTTTTCTCTCTCCTCCTGTAGCCTTGCCCTGAGGGCAGCTTTTCCACTAAAGACCGAAGAATCTATCCAAGAGTTAAGTGTAGCTGCAGGCTACAAACCGGAGTATCCTGAAACCTCTCTTTCATACAGGCTCTTATTCATAGAGGTAGGTTTCTCCGGTCACGGCATAGAACCAGAAGCAATTAATTAGTTTTAGAAAAAAGGATGGCTGGGGGAACATGATTAGGTTTTTAAAATTATACATAGTAAAAATAGCAATAAACAGAAGAGCTAATGAACTGGCCAAACTTCTTTGGGGAGAATATTTTTCTCTTTCTTTCTGCAAGACCAGTGAAGTTTTGTGTAAAGGTTGGTGATTATAGGGTTAACTTACAGAGTTTGGTGCTTCATGTCTGAAGGAGGGTTTTCTCTATAAGAAGTCAGTCAGGATGTCATGTCCTAGTTTCTTTGATCTGTGATTCTAGTTTTGTTTTCAGTCAGAGCTGAGTCGGAGTGTGTTTGAACTATGAGAAGAAAGATGTGTGAAAGCTCGGACAATTTACTGCTTGTAAATAATAAAGCTTCTAGATTAGAAGATTCTCTCTCTGGACTGTTTCACTCCCTATTCTCCCACGCTGCATCTCTGCTACTACTTCTGCCTCAGCTGAAGTGTTTTCCCAGAAGATTGCACTGAGAGGAAAAGCAGTGTTTTTTGGCGCAGGGAAGCGTACTGGACAGGCAGAAGTCCAACATTTGTGGACAAAGTTCAGTATACTTTTTTAGAAGATGGGCAATAAATTCAGTAAATTCTTTTTTTTTAAAGAAAATACCTCTTTACACACCACCTCATTAGCTTATGGAGTTGACTGTCATAAGGTTATGTAAAGGGCCACTGTCTTAGATGGCTTTAAAAGGAGAGTAGGCACTTTAATAGAGGATGGGTTTATATTAGCTATGCTGCCTAAACAGACCTCCGTGTTGAGACACTGTCCCTGACTAGCAGAAGAGGAACAATCAATGGGAGAAGGCCACAGCCTTACTGCATCTAGTTGGCCCCTGTGTGAAAGAATGCTAGACTAGATGGATTTTTTAAAAAATTAAGCAGGTCTTCTGTTCACACTGCTTTGGGCTGCATTGTGCCTGTTTTTGTTTTTAAGTGACTCATGGAACTTCCTGAATTCATAGTGCACCAGTGGTGTTGTCGTAGAAGCTGAAGTCTTAACTTTGGCTCTTTCCTTTGTTTTATCTATGACACCAAGCTAAAAAAACACTGGCTATCCAAGGGACGCGGGTGGCGCTGTGGGTAAAAGCCTCAGCGCCTAGGGCTTGCCGATCGGTGGTTCGAATCCCCGTGGCGGGGTGCGCTCCCGTTGCTCGGTCCCAGCGCCTGCCAACCTAGCAGTTCGAAAGCACCTCCGGGTGCAAGTTGATAAATAGGGACCGCTTACTGGCGGGAAGGTAAACGGCATTTCCGTGTGCTGCGCTGGCTCGCCAGATGCTGCTTTGTCACGCTGGCCACGTGACCCGGAAGTGTCTCCGGACAGCGCTGGCCCCCGGCCTCTTAAGTGAGATGGGCGCACAACCCTAGAGTCTGTCAAGACTGGCCCGTATGGGCAGGGGTACCTTTACCTTTACCTTATCCATGGAGGGCAGGATCCAAGCAACTCCCCTGCCAATAGAGTAGGTAATTAAAGCTATATTGACAAACCCTAGGGGCAATGTAGCTTCTCCATACTAGCGGTTAAGAGCTTATCCTATTCCAGAAAGGTGCAAATCAAAGCCTACAACTGAGTCTAACTGCTGTTTCAAAGTCTGAATGGCTGGACATGTTGGTTTCAAAAACAGCAATTAAGCATCCTGCTTAGATGTCCAGAGAACACTGGACAGTGGAAACTAGAGCTGTTTCCAGTTAATTTTCTAATGTTTGACAACTGCCTCCACTGACAGAAGGCAGATTATATGCTACCTCTCCCAACTCAGGGTGTTAATTGCAAAGCCAGCCCTAAAATGATTGTTTACTCTTGCAGGATGAAGAAGGAAAAACAGAACCTTTTGTTAGGAAACTCAAGAAGCAATATGTGAATGAAAAAAGAGACTATATCCGTGAGATACAGGCTCAATTAGGAACCTTGATGTGAGTATCAGCCTGAAAAGAATTGGATCCCGACTATCTTAATTGGAAATTAACTCATTGATTTCAATAGAAGCTATGATTAACTTGTCTCAATGGAATTCAAATTTACACCGCATCTTCCATCTGCATGATTAAATTCAATTGGACTTACTCCTCAAATTATATGTATGGTATTATAGCCTTCATCTAGATCTAATCCCTGGTTGGTCAGACAGTTAATCTCTCTCCCTCTTTTGCCCCCTCTCACAATCCTACACACACAAACGTTTGTGTGTGTGTGTGTGAGAGAGAGAGAGAGATGTGTGATGCTTTCCTTTTCATGAATTCCTTGCCACTTTAAAAAATAGAAGAAAAAAGGTGTTAGCCAGGGCAGCAAGAGACCTCCTTAGAAGGACTATACATGCAATAAATGCAATTTTTCCGTCGGTATCAGGCCATCAGATAAGTTGTCAGCACCTCCTAGTATCCAAAAGCAGGAAATGCACAAGAGTAAAGGAATATACTGATACTTTCTGTCACCATTCAGTCCGTTTCCTGCATTCCTAAGGCAGACCTCTCTGCTTCAATGATTTCCAGTGGCTTTCCTCCTATTTTTCTTCTTGATTCTGTTTTCCACTTTTAAAAAAATTAAAAATTGACCCTTTTACCTTCCCAGACTGCCATATAACTCCAATGGCTGCCTCCCTTGGTTCCCACCCAAATTTTTCCTGCCTGCCATTTGTTCCTGCCTCTGCTCACCTCCACCCACACCCCAGGCTGTTTTTCTGCCATCCTAGCCTGCCAGTCTTTTCCTCATGGAGATTTATTTTTCACCACCTATCATTTATTTCCAGGCCTGTTCCTTGGTGGTTGTGGTTCCAGCTGGGTCCTCTGTCCCTTAGGCAGCTGTGGTCCAGCTGTCTTCATTTTGCCTTCCATTTGTTCTTTGGAAGAAGTCTAACCAAATACTTCCACTTGACAAACTCCTAGTTTTGTTTAATCCTAAGACCTTGGGGAGGAAGGCTTCACCTGCTACTTCGGCTTGCTACCTGCAGGTCTCTATTTAACTTGCCTATGAGTGTCTCAAGCTTCCTGTCCCACAGAGCACATCATGGCTCATTTGCCACTAACACCTTGGGCCTTTGACATTTGCAGGGCTATAACTTTTGTTAAGCATTGTAAATTGGCAAGCTTCTTTCAAGAGGAAAGTTACAAGTGGTTTTGCAGACCTAGGCAGCCTGTCGAATCGACTCTACTGGGACTGTGGGCTTTGGTACATCCCATTTGATGGCCTGACACCCATGGAAAAGGGATCATCGGTCTCATCTGCAGGATGGTTTTCATGGGTGACACTGTCAGAACCATTCTCTGAACTAGGACGACTACTGGTCTTCAATGCCTTTTTGGGGTTGTTTTTGTTGTTGCTTGTTTGTAGCTGTTACTTGTTGTGTGCCTCCTGTGTTTTACATCTTTCTGTTTTCCTGATCATGTCTGCTAGTGAGGTCCTGTGTTAGTCTGAGTGAGGATGGAAAGCAGTCATCATATTCCTTGACTTGTGCATTTCCTGCTTTTTTATACTAAGGGGCACTGATGACCCATCTGACAGCCTAATACCCTTGAAAAACCACCCTTCAAGTGAGACTAATGACCTGTTTTCTTAACTTCAAACTATGTACTGGTAGTGTGCAGGTCAGGATGCAGTAAACTTGGATAGGTGATCAGCATTAAACCTGAATACCAGTTTTCTAATGTCGGCCATACTTACACACCAATGACTCTCATTGACTACTTTACCCTTTTTACATACAGGGAAGTGAGACCAGATGACTTGCGGGCAGCTTTCTGCATACTCGACCATGGTTTGTCAGAGCGAACCCTGGAGTCTTACATCTGTTATGCGTTCCAAGTTTCCAAAGACCAATTGGACCCTGCGGTCTCCATCCCCATAGAAGTACTGATGAAAAGGCTTAAGGCTGGAGATATCAGACGACAAGGAACTGTTATAGGAGATGCAAAGTATCAGCTCGCTTTAGAAGAAACAGAAGCTCTTGTCAATATTTAAATTGGCCACACCCTATACCCACCCCTTCCAAGGGTAATTAGAGTAATAAATTTTACAGAATAGTAATGTAGAACAAAACTTTCCTCAAAGAGCTCTGCTGACAGCCCTGCTGGAGTATAGCGTTAGGTAATAGAGGGTTTGACTTCTTAGAGGACGTGACCAAAGGGCTAAAAGTTGTTCACAACTGGCAGCATGCCTTTCCTCTCACAGCTATGTACTTTAGTATTTACTAAGGCTCCTCCATTAAGTCAAAGTGGCAGTTTACCCAACTACACATTGAAAGCTGAAGGATAAATGTTTTTAGAAGATTCTTTACATCTACTTCCCTTGCTAGAATTTCTGTGAGATGAAAATAAAATGGTTCTGTTTCTTTCTGGCATTTAAACCAGTATTTCCATTAAGCCTAGATCTGCTTTGTTATTGCAAAGGCAGTTCATCAGGTGTTTGTGTAGCCTTCAGTGGAGCAAAATTTTATGCAATGAAGTTTAAGATGGCACACTTGAGCCTCTGTGACTCTTCAGTCCTCCAGCACACTGTGTAATACATATCAGTTTTTCAAAATAAAATACAGAACTTGTGCTCTGCAAAACATTGCTTTATTTTACAACCACTGTACAGGAATATGAAGAAAGCTTCTGTAGCACAGGAAAACAAAGGTATAAAGAGTGAATACTTATTTTATTCATAATTGAGATTTTCCCCGAGTCTTTTAAGTAAAGTACTGAGAACTTGCTGGGTGTACTGTAAATGTTCTAATTCTAGAGCCTCCCAGGGTGTTTCTGGAATTGCATTCCTTTCCTCATATTGAGAACAGATTGCCACTAGCATTTCATCATAGCATGGGAGGGAACACTTTATTTCCACTAGTGGCAACAGGAATTAGCAGCTGCCTGTACTCCAGAGGCATGTGACGCTCTATCAGCACATTTAAAGGAATCTTGTCAGTTATCAGTCCTTGCCTGGATTAAAAAGGGGAAGAAAATAATACACGAGTTAGGAAATAAAGTTTGTTTACAACTAATGGTCATTATGGCTGTAACTCAAATAACTATCAGGTTGCCATTTGCTATTAGGCAGAAAATGAGTTCTCAGCTAAATTTGTTCATTCTGATCATTGCCCTCATGAACTGTGACTGTAGCTTCAGATAATCGAGAGGCCAGAAAGACATTTTAAATAAAGGCAGGGTATACAAAAATTGCTTACCATGTCAAACTAAAAACATTGGGGACAAGAATGAATGAATGAGCATTGGGGACATGATGTGGGACAGCACAAACCTATGTCTGATAGAGACCACACACACACAAGGTTTTTTTAAGGATCTCCAAGAGCAGGCACAAATAGCAGCTCTGAATTTAACACATTCACCAGACATTTGTCCAAAGCTGGGCATTAGCACTGAGTAGCGATCTGTGTAAGTGTAAGATGGGACTGCCCAGTTAGCATTCATCAGCCCCTCTTCATCACATTCCTCTCTGCTGAAATGTCCATTTTTGTTCCCTTTTGTACTGCATACCCCATGATACACACAACTGCCTCTTTTTTATGTCAGGTATTGGAAAGAGGTTGTTGTAATAAAATGACCTCAAAACTTTCTTTAGCAGAACAGATTTTACTCAACAACACCAACAAAGTAGTCTTGACTACTTCTACACCCCATGTCTGCTTGAAGGAAAACAAGGGCCAGGTTAGAGACTACTTGCTTTGCAATAAAGTTGCCTGGAAACTGACTTGCAGAAGGCCCCAGGACTCTATAAAAAGTGTTAGTCTTCAAGTATGCATGCCCTTCTGTTAGTCAATTACTGTTTGAGAGATCTGTTTTCAGAAATATACACAACTTCAGTAGCACTGGACTCGAACATCCCTTCAATTTGATGAAGAGCCCTTGAAACAACAAACTAAACATCCTTTACCGCCTCATGAGAAGCTCCAGATCAGCTGGCTCTACAGTCTTTCTTCTGGCATGATTTGCATAGGCTTCCAAGTCATCACTCAGTTGTTTAAAGTACAAGTTCACACTAAAAGGATACGAAAAGCAAGTTAAGCAAGCTGCAGCCTTCCCACATTCCAAGAGATGGCTATGCTGCAAGGCCACAAGAAAAACAAGAGGACCCAGTCCTCAAAACGTGTGGCAATGATGGAAACTGACAGCACAACATCCTTCATGCCATATAGCCACACTTTGGTTTTCTTGGTCCAACAGTGTTCAGCTGGCAACCTCTTCTCCCACATCATTAATTGGTATGAAAGGTGTTCACCATTACTCACCAATTCTCCACAGCCTTGAAAGCATCCTTGGCCACTGGCATCTTCACACAGTGGGCAAATACATTTTTTACAAACTTGCTGGGGAGGGCCGGCTCACGTTTTCCTCTGCATGCCCTCTCAGCTGGCTTTGTAGCCTGCTTAACTGAATGCTGTTTTGAAAGAGACCTCCAAGGGAAATAAATGTTAAATGTATGCAGCAAGCTCTACAGGAACAGATGCAACACACAACACATAATCCTCCTGTTTTACTTAGGGAAGTTTCACCTTAGTTTAATGTTGAAAAGAGTGAGTGCTTTATGTACATTAGTGGCCTACCAACAGAGGTACACAGAAAGGGAAGAAATAAGGTATATAATAGCCAGAAATGGCAAAGTAGTATGAAAATTCAGAATTCCTATGTATTATTATTTAATGAATTTATATACCACCCTATACACAGAGGTTTCAGAGTGGTTCACAGAAAAGATCAACATAAAAACCACAGTATAATCAAAATAAAAACAACAACCCAATAACATCGCCTCCGTCAAAAAAAGAGTAGTCCTGTGTTTCCACTAGAAAGATTTAACAGATACTTGGCAGATCTGCATTCCCACACCTTTTTTAGCATCAGCAGCTACAATCTCAGGCACTGTTGTGACAAGGATACTAAATCAGAAAAGCTAAAGAACAGTTTGAGGTCAAATTAAGCATGTGCAAAATGCTTACCCATCACTGAATAACAGCAACTAGCCATTAAAAATAGAGAGTTGGAGCAGGACTTCCAGGTCAGAGGAAATGACTTCTAGGCAACACAATGTACCTCTTGCATTGAGAAACTGAACATTGCAAAGAAGCCCAAGAAGCTACAATGCTTGTGCAGACCAGACACTCAAATGTATAGTCCTTTTATGCTATAGGCAGCATAAGGCAAAACAGCTATTTCAGATTAATAGAAGTCAGTTGCCATAGTCAGTTGCTGAGGCTGAAGTTCTATCCCATTGCAATTATATAGTTACCTGGAGGCAGCCACTTTTGGAGCATGTAGGGCAGACAGCAATGGTGTATACTGGACAACTTTAGTACGTACAAATGCCGGTGTCTTTTCAGTTACGTCTGATGGGAGAGAAAAAAGATAAGCCCTGTGCATGCCATCTCCAAGAAGCACTCAAGATTAGGCTGAAAGGCAGTAGGTGAGTCACAGATAGGGTCGCTTGAAGCAACTTGGGATTTCCTCCCTTTTCACCGCTGACCTAATACTCCACAGCAAGGGCTTGAGAGATTCACCAGCAACTGATTTCTTAGCACTGGGTAGAAGTCTAGCTGTGAATCCTTGCTGGGAGTTTGAGATAAGGAAATAATTCAAGAACAAGTAATGCTCTGGAATAAGGCTGTACAGTGATAAGTCTCTCATGACAGTCCCCAAAGAGCTAAAATACTCTGTTTTGTTCTGAAAATCTGGAGGAATGAGCTCACCAACAGGTAGTTCAAATTCCATTTGTCTACACTTTCATGAGTAACCACAATTCCATTCCCCTTCCCAAAACAAATCTTCTCACCAACATTCTCAGAATCCATTTCACTCTCTGACACCTCCTCAGATTCAGAATCCATTTCAGCTTCTGAAACCATGTCATCCATAGTTTCTAGGTCCAACATTTTCCCTTGAGATGTTCCGTCTTCCATTTCTTTTGTTGGTAGCCTCTCAAACTGCTCAGATCTCTTTCTACTTAAACGTCTGCTTGGAGTTGCAGCTTTGGTACTTTGGGGGTTCTGAATATCTACAAGGAAATAATTCAAGAACAAGTAATGCTCCAGAAGAGGGCTGTACATTGATAAGTCTCACCGTGACAGTCCCCAAAGAGCTAAAATACTCTGTTTTGTTCTGAAAATCTGGAGGAATGAGCTCACCAACAGGTAGCTTCAAATTCCATTTGTCTACACTTCCATGAGTAACCACAATTCCATTCCCCTTCCCAAAACAAATCTCCTCACCAACATTCTCAGAATCCATTTCAGTCTCTGACACCTCCTCAGATTCAGAATCCATTTCAGCTTCTGAAACCATGTCATCCATAGTTTTTCGGTCCAACATTTTTTCTTGAGAGGTTCTGTCTTCCATTTCTTTCGTTGGTAGCCCCTCAAACTGCTCAGATCTCTTTCTACTTACATGTCTGCTTGGAGTTCCAGCTTTAGTACTTTGGGGGTTCTGAATATCTACAAGTCAGAGGCAAATAAGGTATTCATTCAGTGACAAATAAAATCTTACAGAACTTTTAGAAATACAGTCACACACAATACACCTGGGTCTGCTACTACCCATTCACATATTGCCAAATAGTTTTTAACTTTGACAGTATTGCTGGAGTTCAGCAGAGAAGGCACATGAAAAAATTTCCTCTGGAGTCTCATCTCCACAAGAAAAAAGGAATTATGTTCTGGGTACTGGCACTACTCAATCCCATTTTAGCTCCTGAGATCACACCTGAGACATATGTTCTCTGCAATGTTATGATCCACAAACTTTTCAGACTGATGAGATCCATAAGATGTTTACTTTATTTAAAATAATTTATAAAACCACTTAAACAAAAAATCTGTAACTGGTGCATATAGGGCAATTTAAAACAATGATCAACATACAAATAAAAACCAGCAAAAATCATAATTTGTTTACATGTCTGTATAGGTTTGCCAAAACAAAAAGTAGTACTATACATGGCCTGGATTGCCATGCTGATCTTTTTGGAGAACAGACAGAGCAATCATTCGATGCTGAGGTGACCATCAATCAGTCAAATCTTCCAGAATGGCAAGTGGTAACTCCTGCAGAGATTAAAATCTCTGATAGAGAGTTTAAAATCAAAAAGTGCCAGGCGAGGACATGATGCCGCCAGAGCTATTTAAGACACATATGGAATGGTGGCAACCCATCTTGACCAAAGTCTACACCCATAAAAATAATACAGCTTAAATGCCGGCTGGCTGGAAATTGAACATCATCGTGCCAATTTATAAGAAAGGGGGTAAAACCCTCCCTCAAAATTACCGCCCCATTAGCCTGCTGGACATCCCCTCCAAACTCTATGCCCTGCTTACCAAATTAACAGACTGGCTAAGTGAAAATATCACCTTATATGAGGAACAAGCAGGGTTCAGAGCTGGATATAATACTATTGACCAGTGTTTTACACTGTCTCATATCATCAACAAATATACTCAACAGAACAAACGTAACCTGTTTGCTGCCTTTATTGACCTATCTGCTGCTTTTGACTCAATCAACCGTAATAGACTGTGGAAGAAATTCTCAAATGCTAATATAGACCTATGACTCTTATTATTAATTTGTGAATTGTATTGTGACACCGAAACACAAGTTAGAGTGGGCTTAAGGGGAATGATCTTGGTGATGATCTTACTGGGTCTATATTAACAAGAGCAAAATTAAGTTAGAGAGGCATTACAGGTGTTCAGAAAATACAAAAAAATAGGCAGAAGGAAGATTCCCAAATTGACAGACACCTCCTAAATGTTTGTCCTTATATATAAGGGAAAGGAGGAAGGAAAAGGTGGAGGGTTTTTGTATTAGCTAAGCTTGTCCCAGATGTGCTCCAGGAGTCATAGCAGATTTCTTATGGTGAGGAAATGAATGTATTGGAAGCAAGAAGAGAAGCATCCAAATCACCAGGAAGGGAGGAGATAAAACACTAATGCAATAGCTAGTTGTGAAAGTCTTCAACTTTCCTCACTTCCACTGCAGATTACTTACTGGTGGGCTGATGATTTCCAGGACTTATGAAGTGTTCCATATCACTGTTCCCATGCAGGCTCTCTTGCTGCCCTCTTTCAGGAGTAACAGTCCTTTCCTGGAACCCAACTTTCAAACCATTTGCATGTTCAGCGCCCTGCCTTAGCATCTTTTTTTGATGATGGCGTATTAATCCTTCTTCAGTATCATGCAGGCTCTGCTGATGCTCTTCTATTGGATTAGCAGCATTTTCCTCAAGTACAGCTTCAATCCCATCAACACAGTCAGTGTATTGTGTGAGTATCTCTTTTTGTTCATTCTGTGTCTCTCCTTCAACAGCCGTATCAGTCTCTGCACCCTGACAGGGTGTCTGAATAGAGGATGGCGAGCTCTCTCTGGCTAAAGACTGCCTTGTCGGGTGAAGCTGAGGAGGAACACCAGAAAGCCCTGCTCCACTCTGCCTGCTGAGCTCAGGTTGGGCAAACAACTCTGTATCAGCAAATTGTGCTGAGGAATCATTTGATAACATACTTGGAGCCACAAGGTAACTCTGTGCTGTTGAAAAAATTTCAAAAACGGATTAGCCTTTTAAATGGGGATAACAGTCTGATCATTCCATGCTCCACCATAACAACTTTCAGACACTTCCTTCTGCCCTGGAATATTAATCTCCCCTCTACTCACAGGTTGCTACTCAAATTGACACAGGCACCCGGTCCAAATGAGAACCAAAGGAAACTCACAGCCTTTTGTTTGCAGCAAGTTTTGATCAATGCCGTCTTCAAAAGCTTTCACATTAACACCTCTGTAATTCTTTGGCCTACGGACTAAACCTTTCTTTCCAGCAGAGCGCAATGGTGGTGGGGTTCTAAAAGAGATCTGAGACCTGAGAATATAAGAACAGAGCACATGAAACATATTGCTTGTTTATCTAGCACTGCCTTCCCTCTCTAATAATGGTCATTGTTGCATGTTAGTATAATGAACAGGGAGCCCTATACACGGAATCACCAGCTAACTCTCGTATTCATCTTCCTAATGGACCCTGATCTTTCTCACTGAATCCCAATGGAGCCGACAGTTCCCGTATCACTGGACCCAAAGAGCTCAACTGTCATAGCCATACTCAAACCAAGCTCAAAGAACACAATCCTGGGTAGACAAATGTGGCATTGGACTGACCGTAAAGTTTCATTTTATGTAGTTAATAGAGGTGAGCCTTGGACAGGTTGTCCTTCCCACTCACTCCACTAGGCAGGAATATTCAAATTAGAGCTGTTCTTACATAGTAGTGGGAGGGCGAGTGAGAGGGAAAGCTCCCCTGTTGAAGGTATCAAAGCTCAAGTAAAAAAGCTACAGCCCCTTAAAAAGGTGTCATGAAACCAGAAAGAAGACAAACCCATCTTTCAGTTTCATCCACCAAGTTAACTCAAACACATCACTTAGATGAGGGGCTCCCAACTGTGGTCCTCAGACCACCAATGGATCATGAGCTTCATTTAGGTATGGATGTGAAGAACATCCATCACTTTAAATATTCATACTGATTTTTAATTGTATCTCCTGTAACTATATTCCTATTGATGTTCCTATAATCCTTGCAAATAAATAAAAATGAAACAACACAAGAGTAAGTACCCTGTGAGTAAATGGATCATTGCTGTTTTTACTGACAGTTGTATTATATGTTATAAATAACATATCCACAAGTATGTTATTTAGCACTGTTGGAATAAGGGAAACTTATTCAGCCATTTATTTACCACAAGGAAACTCTACTTGTAGACTCATTTAAAAGCCAAAATAACTTCTGGATGTTTATGGCTCTGAAACAGATAACCTAAGGAAATTGGCAGTATATATCAGGGGTAGTCAACCTTTTTATACCTACCGCCCACTAATGCATCTTTCTTGATGGTAAAATTTCCTTACCGCCCACCAGTGCTTGATGGAAGGAGGATTCAGCTTGCGCCGTAGAACCCCCTACCACCCACCTAAAATCCTGAAAGGCCCATTAGTGGGTGGTAGGGACTAGATTGACAACCCCTGGTATATATCATGTGTCAAATGCTGATGAAGCAGAAATCCCTAACTATGGGGAGGAAAAGTAAGAATAGAAAGTTGATAACTTTTACTGACACACAGTGTGTGTGATGATACCAGAGATGGATTTAGGGGAGCGCAACCAGTTCAGTCACACTGGCAATGGAGCCTTGGGGGTGCCACAATTATGAGGTAAAATGGAAAGTGAGAGGCAGAGGAGAGGGGCTGAATTTTGGTGTCACACGGGGTGCCACTTAAAGTTGAGATCCCAAGGTCTGCCACTGATACTATTCAGCAGTGCAAAAACAGTCTAAATATTCACACATAGGTTAAAATCAGACAATTCTTCAAACCAGGGAATAGTTATCCTTTTTTCAGACAGAGGACCACAGTGGCCCATGGCCAACCCACTGGGAGCCACACATAAAAGCAGCCATGGCCTTTTCTCACCCTTATTGCTTATTAATTTCACTTTCCTCAATAAGTACTATCCAACATCACTGCACTTCCACTTTCCTTATTCCTTCGATGTACATTCAAGTTGAAAATTTCATTCACAGCTGTTTCCAGAAACAAGGAAAATAGCTTGGAAAGGCTTCTGCACTGGTTCCAGCTTCCCAGGGGCATAGTGTGGCGGAGGGAGGGGGGCTGTCAGGGCAATCACCCTGGGCACTTTTTTCTGAGGGGTGTGCTGCTTACAACGCCTTCCCCAAGCCAGATCTGTGCTGCTTTGCAAGGCTAGAATCTGATCAGATCCCAGCCTCGCAAAGCGGGACTGGCTCAGGGAGGGTGAGAAGGAAGCCAGGTGCCCATTGATCTCAGCCTTGCCCTTAAGGGGCTGGGATCAAAGGGTGCATGGCTGTTGTGCCCTTCTCATGCTGTCCTCCCTGAGCCACTTTGCAAGGCTGGGATCATTCCAGCCTTGCCAAGTGGCTTGGGGCTGGTGTCACTCTGGCGGCAAGGACTGGTGCATGGTGGGCTCCATTCACCCCCGACGTACATGCACACCCCAGACACCATGAAACCGCACCCTGCAGCTGCAGCTTCCTCTCCCTGTTGCTAATCCATGAAGGAAAAATTGGGACCTTCTCTGCCTCTTATTTCCCGTGCAGCTACTTTTGGTGAAAGAATAACAATGGGTTGTTAGTTCTAAGGCAGCATTACAACTGTGGATGGGGAGCCTGTCCATGCTCCATCATTCCTCCTGCTTTCATCCCGTCCAAATCAGGCTCTATAGCTACTTACTTGTAGTTCCTATTTGCTCTCCCTTGCTGGCTTCAGTGTCTGCCATTGTTCATGCAAATACCTGACAATGAGGTGAATCTAACTAAGATCCTAGAGGGCTCAACAGCACCATTTGCTGCTTTGCAAAACGTTACAACCCCTCCCCCCAAATATCCAATACAGCAGCCAAATTGCTTGGGGGACATAGACATTCTTGGGGGTTGTGTACACAGGCCACAGCTTAGCCATCCCTGCTCCAAACCATGGTATGAAGGATCAGGAACAAGCAGTGGAAGCCTTAGGCCTATGCACTCACTTCTCTCTCCATCTAGCCTGATAAATAAGAGATTTAGAAACCTCTCCTGATCTTCTTCCTTTTCCTGCAGGTGGGCAGCATGGAGAAAACAGGCTCATCAGCTTGAGACTTTCTGGTGCTCACTCCTGGTGCTCCAAATCACTGTTTGGAGGATCATCTGAATGAAGCCATACTGAATGTAGTGGCATATAGAGCAACCAAGTAGCTCCAGCACCTCTGCCATCACTGTTGTAGCCCTCAATAGGTACATATCATGAAAAGTGGGTAAGAAATCAAATAAATAAGAAAAATAATAGTTTGTAATTCCTCTTTCATCAGTGTTGACAATGTACTGGATGATGACATTATGTTGTTCAGTAGAGGAAGAATTGCTGTTACAGCATAGTCAGAGCAAAGATAACTTACTTTGTCCGAGATGTGTCGTCCAACAATGAATGAGCTAGAAAACAGATCAAGGCATATACTGAATGGCCATGGTAGTGAAGTGTGCAAATTCTACATCTTACAAAAATATTATTTAATGAATCAACTATGCCTTATGATTAATACAGTGGTACCTCTGTTTATGAATTTAATGGGTTCCAGAAGTCTGTTCTGAAACTGAAACCGTTCTGAAACTGAGGCGCACTTTCCCTAATGAGGCCTCCTGCCACCGGTGCCCTTCCACCATTCGGATTCCGTTCTTAGACCGAAGTAAAGTTTGCAAACCGGGACACTATTTTCGGTTTTGTGGAGTTCATAAACCGAATTGTACTTAAACAGGACTGTTCCTTAAACCGAGGTACCACTGTACTGTGTAAATATTTATTTAATTCACTTATACTTTTCCTCTTCAGAGCTCAGAGTGGCTTATAATACTTCCCAGGGCCAGATCTGCTTTAGTTTCAGCAACAAAACTGTATCATGTACCTTCTAACTGTTCTCTAGTCAATTCAGAAATATTAAATATGGAAATTCTCTGCAGTGTTAATCTGAGCCGTATTCATGGGTGAGTTCAGAAGGACACAGCAATTATTCTCACTGACATATTCCAAAGCCTACACATGGCCTGTTCATTACAAAACATATTTGGCTAAGGCACCAGAATACCATTAGCACTAGCTCTGATTGTTTCCAACAATTCTCCACAAAAGGGAGTGCGCATTGTTCAGTGCACTGGTGCTCCTTGCAAAAGACCTCTTTGGTTATTTCTGCTGCTGCTCCCATTTGTGCACATTACTAGGCAAAATACAAGCATGAGCTGATTTTTGTTAAATAGACAGATGGGGAAAAGTAGACTACTCACTTATATTTCCTTTATTCTTTGTCACAACTTCAACAGCCGTATCAGTCTCTGCACCCTGCCAGGGTGTCTGAATAGAGGATGGCGAGCTCTCTCTGGCTAAAGACTGCCTTGTCGGGTGAAGCTGAGAATGAACACCAGAAAGCCCTGCTCCACTCTGCCTGCTGAGCTCAGGTTGGGCAAACAACTCTGTATCAGTAAATTGTGCTGAGGAATCATTTGATAACATACTTGGAGCCACAAGGTAACTCTGTGCTGTTGGGGGGAAAAAATCAAAAATGGATTAGCCTTTTAAATGGAGATAACAGTCTGATCATTCCATGCTCCACCATAATAACTTTCAGACACTTCCTTCTGCACTGGAATATGAATCTCCCCTCTAATCACAGGTTGCTACTCAAATTGACACAGGCACCCGGTCGGTCCAAATGAGAACCAAAGGAAACTCACAGCCTTTTGTTTGCAGCAAGTTTTGTTCAATGCCGTCTTCAAAAGCTTTCACAGTAACAACTCTGTAATTCTTTGGCCTACGGACTAAGCCTTTCTTTCCAGCAGAGCGCAATGGTGGTGGGGTTCTAAAAGAGATCTGAGACCTGAGAATATAAGAACAGAGCACATGAAACATATTGCTTATTTATCTAGCACTGCTTTCCCTCTAATAATACAAGAAATCACCAGCTGGCTCTTGTATTCATCTTCCCAACGGACTCTGATCTTTCTCACTTAATCCCAATGGAGCCGACAGTTCCCATATTACTGGACCCATGGGGCTCACCTGTCATAGCCATACTCAAACCAAGCTCAAAGAACACAATTTAGGGTGGACAGATAAACCCCACAAAGTAGCTGGTGAAAGACCCCTCACAGCCATAGAATTCAGTCAGCTAAACAAAGAGCTGTGAATTCCTTTAGGAATTCTGCATATAGGCTAACAACACCCCCCTCCCCATGCAAATAAATAAAAACAAGGACCCTGTGAGAAAATGGGTCATTGCGGTCTTTAGTGACAGCTGTGTTACCCTTTTCCATGAATATGTTATTTAGCAGTGTGGGAATCAGGGAAAATTCATTACTGAATTGCCACAAGGAAAACTTTGTAAACTCAGGGAACAGTATCTTTTTAAAACACACACACACAAAAAATTAATAATCTGGATATTTGTGGTTCTGAAGCAGGAAACAAGAAATTGACATTATGTGTGAAAGGCTGATGTAGCATAGGCAGATTTCCCCCATCCTGTCCATGTTGCAGACCAAGCTGAAATTTCTAACACTGGGCAGGAGAGTAAAAAAAGAGAAAGCTGATAAACATGGCTACTTCCCACATGTATTCCATTTTAATTTCTTTTTAATTAATACCTAATGAATTTCAGTTACCTCAGCAAATGCACCCCACTCCCACATATATCATTTAGATTTTGACAGTGTTCAAAAACAGGGCATTTTAAGCTGCCTAGATATTCACAAGTAGGCAACATAATCCTCCAAACCAATCATTAACCACCCCTGTGCCAAATAATGATTTGCAGGATCAGAAGCAAGCAGTTCAGTCCTTGGGCTTATGTACTCCCTTTTTTTGCCACATAGGTAAGAGGAGATTAGAAACTTCTGCTTCTAGTCTCCTCTCTTTATCTAAATTGGAGGAGGAAGCTCATCATCTTGAAGTTTTATGGTGCTCACTCCCAGCCCTTCAAACCATGGGTTGAAGGATCATCAGAATGTAGGCATACTGGATGTAGTGACTTATAGTTCAACCAAGTACTTCCAACATTTCTGTCATCATTCCTGTAACCTGCTTTGGGACGTTATGGTGAAGGGCAGATGAGAGATTTAATAAATAATACAATAAAATTTTGTAATTGTTCTTTCATCCCTTTCCACAATATACTCGATGCTGACTTTATGTTGCTCAGCAGGGGAAGAATTGGTTGTTACACCATAGTCACAGAGCAAAAATAACTTACTTTGATTGAGATGTGATGTCCAACAATGAATGAGCTGAAAAAGAAGTCAAGACATGTTTTAGATGGCTATGCTAATGAAGCATGCAAGTTTTCCAGAAATATTATTTAATGAATAAACTATGCTTTACTACTGGAAAAGGTTCAATTATATCACATTCTAAGACTAGAGAGAGAAACATATTTTTTTAAAAAATATGACCATGCATCAAAGGATTATTTATTTCACTTATACTGCTCCTCTTCACAGCTCAGAGTGAGTTATGTATAGTTTGGATAGTTACCCTGAACATACTTTTCTCTGGAGAGGTGAACAAGGCATCCATCCACCTTGGAAGTTGAATGGAATCTGTTCCGGAAGTCCATTCGACTTCCAAAATGTCCGGAAACCAAAGTATGGCCTCTGATTGGCTGCAGGAAGTCCCTGCAGCCAATCAGAAGCTGTGCAAGCCCTGTCAGATGTTTGGGTTCCAAAGAACATTCACAAAGTGGAACACTCACTTCTGGGTTTGCGGTGTTGGAGAGCCAAAACATCAGAGTACCAAGGTGTTCAACAACCGAGGTATGACTGTAATTGGTTAAGCCCTCATTTTGCCCTAGAGAGGCAAGGAACCATATTACCACCTTTTTATGTTTCCCTTATCCTGCTAGTGCTTCCTCCATTTCAATTTATGGCCAAGCAAATATACAGCGATTCAACAGGTCTTTTTGAGGAAGGAAAACAACCCATGCCTTACAGACTAGCAAAAATCAAAGGTCCCCCCCCCCCAATAAACTACTCCTTCAGAAAGCTGGGGAAAAGGCATTTGGTGCCAAGGTTGGTTCTGGGAAAGGAGAAGTCTAACTGAAGAAAATGAGAGGGAAATGCCACATTCTGGCAGGATTCTTCATGCAACCATTAGGATAAAAAAATGGCACTGAAAAATCTGTGGAAGACAGCCACTCGCTCAGAAATATGGATGCAAATGACAATTTTTTTCTATGCTAACAAATGAAGGGGATGAAGTCCTGCCTGCAATTGAAGCAATCTCACCCATGTCATCAAGAAGCTGAATACCAACTAGCTCTAGCTGGGTAGGACTGTTGAGGAGCTTCAGGCTAGGAGCATGGGTGTAAAATCCTTTGAGGCAGGCACAGCAGAGGGTTGTGTCAAGGACTTGCAAAAGCAACTAGCATTAGCTGGGTCATGGACATGCTGGAGTTGCTGAAGCACTCACAGTCTCATTGTAAAGAAGTGCCTGGTGGAAGAGGCTACGTGCAACAGATGTTATTCTCTTTAGTGCACTCAGAGCTTTAATAACTCTAATGCATTTTTTGTCTGTCAAATAGGTGGCTGTGACTTTTCCATGTCACTGGGAAGAGCGATGGGTTATGTCAGAAAGCAGAAATTTTCACTTTGGCAACAGATATACTAAAATTGGAACATTACCAAGATTAGTACGGCCCCTGCACAAGAATGACAAGCACATTTTTAAGCCAAAAAGCAGAGAACCAGAGGGGACAAAGAGCAATTTCAGAAAACTAGAAAGGAGAAAACAGATACTCCCCCCGTCCTTCAGACAGAGAGAAAGAGAATATGATAAAACAAATAATCCAAAAAGGAGAAAATGCAGTAGAGCAGGGGTAAGCAACCTAAGGCCCATGGGCCACAAGCAGCCCACAGGGATCGTTTAACCAGCCCATGAACCGCCCCCAAGGCAAGTCCCCGCACACTGTGCTAAACCAGCACAGCGTGGTGTGGGGACTCGCTTCCATGACGCCGGAAATCGCGTCTGCACTGAAGGGATGGGTTTCCAAAATCCAAAAACTGACTGTGCAGGCAGTTTTAAACTGCACCAAAATCCCTATTTTTCCTTAGCTAAAATGCATAAACTCAAGTCGTTGAGTAAATCCATAACAAGAACAAAGCTCTCTCCCTTATCAGTCCGTGGCGGCAATGAGTGACCTTGCCAAGTTCCAGTACAGCAGGGATGATGCGTGTGATGCGTGTGTGCCTTATCTTATGTGCTGACCACAAAGACGCGCAGACCCACGTCTGGGAATAACGCCAGAGTGTGTTCTCGGAAATGGTCATCTCTGTCTCCCAGATAAGAGTAGGAAGAGGAAGATCCTTTTATGGTCAGAAGTACAGGAAGGAAGATCCTTTTATGGTTGGGCTCATAGGGGAGGAGTGAGAGGGGGCGTGGAGGATATATAAACTGCATGAATCCTGTCATTTCTTTGGACTTGCTGGGAACTAATCACGCAAGTGCCTTCTGCTATCCGGAGAGCAGAATAAACTCTTTCTTTGAACCAACCTCGGTGTCACTTTGACTTCCTTCCTCCTGTCCCAGATCAACGCAGACCCAATCGGTGAACTCCAATAAGGCTACAGCACAGATGCCGGAAATTGTGGGCGCACGCGCAATTTGACCCATGAAATATCAGACTTAAGGCACCAGCAAACCATTAACATCTCATTCTATTGTTTCCAGCTATATTGTTGTTTTAGGAACTGGTGTTCCTTCCTCTGCAACACATATAGTGGCTAATTATCCTCTTTAGCCATCGCTGCTGCTGCTGCCCCCCCCCCCCCAAATTTGGGCACTTGACTAGTCAAAGGAAGAGCATGTGCTGAGTTTTTTATGTAGAGAGGCAGTATCACTTCTGCCTTTCACATTTACTACCCCCACCCTGGTGGTGCATTGCTGTTTATAATTTCATTTGGCAAGCAAGGTTACAGTAAGGTGGATTGTTCCAGGATATTCTCAGAACAAAAATAATATAACGAACCTTTTGGAACTCATTTTCCTTCATAGTTACGACTTAAATGTAACATAATTTTCACAAATGTATATCAGGTAGTTCTATTCCCCATTTCAAATTAGTGTTAGATTGGTATAACCCTACTTTTATTGGTGTCTAAATTACTGAGCTTGGTCAGTGAATTGCAGCCCAAGGGTGACATTCTCCTATTTGGTTTTCTTAAAGTTATAACCTCCCCAAAGCAATGGAGAAGAAGACAACTCATTTAACAGTTTACTTTACTCTGATCTTCAAACAAGAAGATTCATAAAATCCTCAGCTTTTCTAGTGCACCCTAACCTTCAATGCTCCCACTCACTTGAGGCAAGTTGCTCATCCACAGCTCTCTCAAACACAGAAAGACGGACCTTCTTTTTTGACCTGGTGTTGAGCAGTGCAGTCCGAGATGTAGCCTTGGGAGCAGAGTCAGACAAATGGATTTCTAGGTTGCTGAAAGATGACAAAGCCAGTCTTCAGTCAGGAAAACAGTTTAATGTCAACTTCCAGGAAATATGTCAACATTTCTCCAGCCTTGCTGAAGAAAGAATTTGCCTTCATAGTTAAGGAACAAATGAGGGCCTAAAGTTTAGTGTCACTATAACTGGGTGACCTGAGCAGAGCTTGCACAATACCAACATACAGCTGCTCAATCTTACTGTCAGTGACATAGTGGGACCATACCTACAGGAATACTGCCTGTTCAGATTGGAAAGTCACAGAGGAAAAAAAAGACATTTTACAGTGCAATCCTTTATAAGCCTACAGGGATAAGTCCCACTGAGTTCACTTAGGCTTATTTCCAGAAAAGTGTTGATAGGACTGTAGCCATAATCTGGCAGAACTGTATACTCAGGAGTAAGACATTTGTCAGCAAGTATACAAACATGCTTCATGCACAGAACATCTGAGAAATCACACTCTTATGAAATGTCAGGATACTAGCTATATTAGCAGCATACTGAGATGCTCTTAGTCATTATCCATGTGTCTAATTACACTTCTGTGCTCTGTATGGTCTTGCTGGAAAAAAAGCTTTATATATTTCATTGCTAATTAAGGACCACCTACTATTTACAAGAGCAGACAAAACTACAGAAAGAATCTGTTTGCTTTTAGCTATAATTAAAATTATTTATGAAGCACCATCAGTGTTCATAGCACAATATAAAGGAATGTAAGCCCACGCAAACTTAAAATAAAATTTGCAAGTATTTTGTTATTGAGCTGTTCTCCCCTTCTCCCAGCCAAGTGCAGAAAGTTCAGTCTCAGAACCACCTGTCTTATGCCAAGTCACCACTATTGCCCGCATCATCTTCTAGCCACTCAGCACTTTTGCTGCCCTACTTCTGTGAAAGTGTCTCAAAATAGAAGAGTTGCCACATAAGCAGTGGGGTTGTTATTAAGATTCCGAAAATATTTCCCCCCCATTACCTCTTTAAGTAGAGTTTGACAGGCTGTGTCCCTCCAGATGCTGTTAGACAACAACTCTTGAAATACAACTGCCATCATTCCTGACCACACTGGTGGGGGCTGATGGGAACTTAAGTCCAACACAACTTCTGAAGGGCCACAGGCTCCTCATCCCTGCCTTAAAAGTATTATAAATGGCTGGTTGATTCAATTTGGTCCTCTTCCAGTAGCAAAGCAAGTTAACTTCCAGCCCCCACTTGCCTAAAGCAACCATTCAACAGCTATTCAACATTTCGGCATCCATCACATCATCCCTTACAAACTGAATAGTCATTCCTCAAACTTCTACATTTTGGTTCCATTACGTAATGTCAGTGAGCACAATATAACGTACTGCAAGAACACAAGAAAACAACCTGGCCAAAATTTACAGGTTTTCAAAAGAATTTTACAAAGAAATATGCTTAGGATTGCAGCCTTAATCATGTTTAGTTACCTGCAGGGTACACTCTCCAAAGGAGCTTGGACTATTGTCTCCACTGGTTTGAGGGAATCAGGTTTTTCAGGAACAAGAGGGGAGACTATTGGCTCTGTTAAAAGAATACATGGACAAATTGTATTTCTAATGGAACTCCAAGCAAATTAAAATTGCAGCAAGAAGATGAGTGGGAAAAATATGTCTAACTGCACTTTTAAAGCAGAGAATAATGACTGTAACACTGCCATAGACAAGAGAGATTTAACTGGACTGTGACCATAAAAAAGACTTTGTCCTTTACACCATGCTCAAAATAGCATTGTGCAAAAAAACTTTTTAAATGAATATTTAAAGTGGCAGACAGATATGTTCAATTTATTAGACATATTAGTTTCAGAAATGCATCAGGAGACTGAACTTAATGTGAAGATTTATTCTCAGAGGATGAATGGTATATTGTACTGAAGTGGGTTACTCCTCACTTGCTTTGACACTTACATAAATGACACTTTGTCCCTGTTGTTTGGAGGAGTAACAATTGTCCTCTAGTTTTGGAACATACTGTAGCAGCTTTACCAAAAAAAATCATACTGCCGAAGTCAGTGGTAGAAGGTTTTATACAGAAGGTCCTAGGTTCAATCCCCAACATTTCCAGGAAGGACCAGAATTCTTCTTCATCCCTGAGGAGCTGTTGCCAATCAGTAATTGTATTGAACTAATAGGACCAATTGTCTATTGGTATAATGCTGTTTCCTATGACTGCCCCTTCCCTCTACTCAACAGCACCAGAGACATTCTTCTATCCCCTACTTACGGGTCTCCAGAACCTTCCTGAATAGAGTTCGAGGTGTTACTGGATCCGTATAAATAGAGGCACCAGATCTTTGATAGGCCATGGATCTGAAGGGTCTCTCCTGGGGAGAAAAAAAATCACTCCTGAAGCCAAGTAGCACACTTCTATGTTACAACAGAATTCTAAGCACATGTCTTAGATTGAATGGATTTAAATCAAAGTGCTTTAAACCAGAAAGAAAAAGGCCAATATAAGCCATTGATCTAAATCAAGTTTTCCATTGATTACTTCTTCAGATATTTCCTAAACAATAGTACAAATATGAACATTAAATCTGTTAATTTATAACCGAGTATTATTGTTGTTTCACGTTTAGAAACCAGATCCTCCATGTCTTTAATGATTCCCATATACAATCTTTCTTTTGAACAGCAGCCATTACAATGAGGTTAAATATGGGAATACAAGAACCTGAGCAACGGACAATTCTGTCTTCTGCTCTTCTTTTCAGTGTTGCTCATTTCTGCTTTTCTCTGCTTTGGGTCCAACCCCAGTCCAACAGAAATAAACAAACATGAAAGGTCCATGACTGGTAGGTTCAAGTAAGGTCTGATAGTTACTGCACAGACTGACTAGAGGTTGTTTTTATGAAGTAAAATACTCATATTAAACCCCCCCAAAACATTTTAATTATTTACATAGAAGACCCTGATGTAATGCTGATGCAGTAGTGGGTAGGTGTGTTCTTCTCCACCTTGTGTCCTCTGGCTTGTGAGGTGCTTCAAGAGTTCATCATACCACCAAGCTCTTCAAAATCTACATGAAGCCACTGGGGGAAATAATGGTTTGCACTGCCACCAAATGCTGATGACAAGTAGTTCTACCTTTCCTATCTACCTACTAATCCCTACTTTTGAACAGCTACCTGAATCCTGTTTTGAGACTGATGAGAGAGAACAAGCTGTTCTCTATAGTTCAGATTTCTATTGTACATAGCTGGTTTATACTAGAGTATGCTTTTTTAAAAAATGGATTTTATTTTATATTAATAAATTTGTAATAAATTAATAAATTTGTAAGCACCAAGAGGACTTAAATGAAACACATGACTCACTAATACCTTCATTTGATTTTAGCAAACATTCAAGAAAGCAGACTTAAGATTACAACCTCATTTTAAACTCCAGTTTATGATTCAGTTATAATTTGTACGTATGTGAAAAGTGCCCTTCTTTCAAGTGATGACAGAAGCTCAGCACAGGAGCAGGCCCCACTCTTGCAACACCTATGTAGGGCTTAATTTATGAGTAAAGTAACCACATTAGGAACAGGCTGCTGCAAAGTTATGCCATTTCCTTCAGCAGCCTAGATGATATAGCAGTTAAGAGCATCAGCCTAAGGGCTGTGTACACACCATACATTCAAAGCACATTTCTGCCATCACAAGGAATTCTGGAAACTGTTCACAGTAGCTCTGTTAAGGGTAAACTACACTTCCCAAACTTGGGGGGTAGGGTGGGGACGACCATGCTTTAAATCAGTGTTTCCCAAACAGGAAACACTTGTTTTCCCTGGATTGCCAACTGTTTTCAGACTACTACTCCCATCATCCCTAGCTAGCAGGACCAGTGGTCAGGGATTATGGGCACTGTAGTCTATAAACAACTGGAGACCCAAGGGGTGGGGCTGTTTTAAACATATGGTGCGTATACAGCCCAAGAGGAGGGTCAGATCCCCTATCAGCCATGATGCTTACTGGAGTGATTACGGACAAAATGCTGTATCTCATCCTAACATACCTCACAGGGCTGTCATGAGGATAAAACGGTAATGCCGTCAGAACGGTCTTTGTAGCCCTGAGTTCCTGGGGGGGGGGGGAGAGAAGGATATAATACAATAATAGTAGAATATACACCTAAGAAGTAAAAATAAAACAAAAACCAGCTCGTTTGTAAAGGAGATGAAGAAGGGCAAGAAGAAATCACCAGAGTCTGCTCCTGTTAGACCTCAGGGCCAACTCTTGAGATCCCTGTGACTTACTAAATGTTTATTGTTTCACATGCGTGCATTTTTAAAAGTGCATGGATGCTGCTCAGAAAGATACGTATCCTGAAAAGGCGAGATAAAAAAATTTGTTATAACTGATAATTAGGGTCCGTGCTGCCCCGCCCGGTACCTTCACCTTACCTTCATCTCCAACCGCAGAGACCGCCTCAGGCGCCGTGGGGTCTCCAGCTTCTCCTCGCGCGAGCTCCTCCGAGTAGCCATGGCTGCCTCTTTTTGCGTTTTAGTTGCGGACAGGCGGCCGCTGAGGCGAGTCTCTCGCATAGTGTAAACGGCCACCGGCCGGCAGGCGCGAGACTCAAACGGCTGCCGAAGCCAGCTTCTTTCTCTCCCGCTCAGGGATTCAAGCGGCATCAGCTGAGAGAGTCTCGCGATAATTCCTCGCTTCGGCCCACGACCGGGTCGTCGCCTCTCGCGTTGGTTGCTGGGAGATGTAGTTCTGCCGTTGGAAGTAGCTACAGCGGAGGCTCCTTTGTCTGCCCTCCCTGATCCTATACTACTGTACAGAGCGAATAAAACCAAGTACGTGGATGCACCTGTAGAGCTCAAAGTTCACATGGGCGCATTCTCTGCCAACACATACTTCCGCTCACCCCGTTTCCCTAATCTGATTATTTAAGACTGAGGAGAAGGATGTCTAGATTTACAGCATTCCTCGAACTATACTGAATAAACCAAGGATGGAGAACGCGTGGCTCTGCAGATGTTGTTGGACTATGACTCCAGTTAGCCCTGATCGTTGGTCGGCAATATTTGAAGGGCCACTCACAGGTCTCCCATCCTAGGATCAAACACTGAGACAATATGGTAGGCTAGCACTTGGCTGTGCCCTAATAATAAATATTCATATTGCTGTAACTGACAGAGTGGTGCAGCATAAGTTCTTGCATGTATGAAGTTCAGCGTGGGATATTTTAGAATCGTATAAATCCAGAATCACTACTATCTACAGTGAGCCTCAATATATGAAAACATGTCTGTAAAAGGGTTAACCATAGAAAATGAACTGAAAGGTCAGTACTCCTTTTGCAGCCATGTTGGTATTTGCCTCATACACACAATACATTCAAAGCACACTATTCTCCCCGAAGGAGTTCTATGAACAATAGTTTGCTAAGGTGCTGGGAATTGTAGCTTTGTATTTACTCCCAGGTAAGCATGCACAGGAGTCGAAATAAATTCCAGCAAGGAGCCTTGTTAGTCTGCTGCAGCAAACAAATAAGAAGTCCTGGGGCACCTTAAAGACTAACAAATATTATTACGGCACAAGCCAAAACAAAGGCCAACTATTTATATTTATTTATTGCCTCATAAAGCCTCCAGCCGCCTTCCAAAAAAGTTATGGGGCTCGCGGAGGATTGTGGGAAGCTGTAGAGCGCGCGTGGAATCCCCAGCCCGCTTTCTCTCCCGCTCTTCTGTGGCCAAGTTAAACACTCTCGTTGCTGCCCCGCCCAGTGGTGCCTTGTGGGAAACGTAGTTCCGGCGGCGGCGCGGTGCTTTGTGGGGCGGGTAGTTCCGTTTCCTGTGGCGCTGTTGCGGAGAGCGGTCTACTGTGGCGGTGGCGGAGGAGGCTCGCCTTGTCGTTGGGACTCGGCATCGGGAGGCCTTGTGGGATCTGTAGTCCCGGCTGCCTCGGCCCGCCGAGGGAAAGGAGGAGGGCGCAGCGAAACACCACACAGACCATGCCCGGGTTCACGTGCTGCGTGCCAGGCTGCTACAACAACTCGCACCGAGACAAGGCGCTTCACTTCTACACCTTCCCGAAGGACGCGGAGCTGCGCCGCCTTTGGCTGAAGAATGTGTCGCGGGCCGGAGTGAGCGGATGCTTCAGCACTTTCCAGCCCACGACGGGCCACCGCGTCTGCTCCGAGCACTTCCCCGGCGGGCGCAAGTCCTACCTGGTGCGGGTGCCCACCATCTTCCCCTTGCGGGGCGTCAACGAGCGCAAGGGCGCCCGTGGGAACCGGCGCGCACGCCACGCCCCCGCGCCTCCCCAGGCGCCCGCGGTCGCCGCCGCGCAAGCCGCGGTCTTGCTCGCTTTGCAGGAGGGAGCCGCTGCCGCCGCCGCGGCTGGGCAAGGTGTGCCCCGGGGAGGAGGTGCAGGAGATGATGTGAAGCCTATGGACCTGACCGTGCAGGTGGAGCTGGGAGGCCCTGGGACGATGCTCGGGGCCCCAGGGGCGATGTTGGGAGGCCCCGGGGCAATGATCGGGGGCCCTGTTAGCCTGGCGTTCCTTACAGATAACGGGCCCCTGGTGGACAGCCCGCCAGACCACTCCTACTCACTGTCGTCGGGTACCACGTCGGAAGAGTTGCTGCGCAAACTGAACGAGCAGCGGGACATCATTGCTCTGCTGGAGGTGAAGATGAAGGAGATGAAGGGCAGCATCCGCCGCCTGCGCCTGTCCGAAGCCCAACTCCGTGAGGAGATCCGGGAGAAGGACCGCCTGCTGCATGCTGCCAGCATGGGAGGGGGGGCTCGCAAGCGCCATGGTCTCTGAGACATACGTGCCCTCCTTAGGATTGGGGTCCTGCTCTTCAAGTTGCTTGTTTCATGTAGGGCAGGGGACCGAGCACAAATCGACCTGTGTGGTATTGTTTGCAAACAGAACTGGCAAGAAATGCCCAAACAGGACGAAGGGGGTGGGTGGGTGGGTGGAGGCAGGCAGGCAGGCAGTTGTAGCAAGGACAAATGGTGCTCCACAGCTTGGTGTGGTATTGCTGCCCAAGATACATTTTTGGTCCCTTTCAGTCAGGTCTACACTGTGACAGGCAAATCACCAGTTCTTGACTATGTACTGACAACATTTCCTTCTCCTGTCAGGAAGCCCAGGGTGGTGTGTGAGCAGGCCGACACTTAACTGGACCCACACACTCACTTTTTACATGTTTTTCTGTGAGAAGTACCCACCAGGAGTTGGCTACAACAATATTTTTATATACATAAAAAGATGGGTACAGTCTGGATTATTGGTTATCAGCTGATGCTCTACTCGTATTATGTCCTGTTCAAAGCACAGTAGCAGACAGCAGCTGCTTCGGTACTCTCAGTAATGTTGATTCTGTGAGAGCTGGTCCATTTTTAGCATTGCTGGGGAAATGTCTCTAATAAAGCTGGATGTTTCCATTAAGTGGGCGGGTGTAGGGCTATGAGCTTCTGTCACCAGTGGGATTAAATTTAGTGCAAAGCTAATTTTGAGGAACAATAACAGTTACTTTCTAGACAAGCACACTCGGGTTGTAAATCATTTACTCTGGAATAGTCTAGTGAAAGTCATGGCACTTTCCTATGATTATTCTGCAGTAAATGTCTTGGTGATCAACGCCTTAGAAACCATGGCCATCAGTGGATTTTGTTTGTTTTTCTTTATGGAAAGAGAGAGAGAGAGAAAATGTGGGTTGTCATCCCCCACCCACAAACTACTGATATGGAGTATGCCATTTTTGATGCCAAGTTCATTCTTAATCATTAAAGAGGGCAACTGGAGTCTGTATTCCTAGGATGCAGTTATATTTGGTGTTTTGCCCTTTTTCTGTTTCTAGTTTCAAGGGATTATTATGGCCATGCCATAGCTGGATGACTCCCTGCCCATCATGGCATTCAACAACTGCTTCTTTTCCTTCAGCAATGATTCAATATTCTCTTGTGTAAACCAGTATTGTGTGGTTTATTTCCTTTTCACATATAATTTACTGGGATGCAATCTGGCTAGCATAAGAGGAATGAGGTTAAGTTACAGTGGCTTTGCAAACCTTTCATACTTCTAAATAAATTAGCATTCTAACACTCTCTGTTAAGAGCCTGGAAGATGTTAATGTCACAACCATGGACTGATAAATTTGTGAGATACACTTGTACTTTTCAGATATTTATGAGCCAGTTTGCATCTCCATGGATATGAAGATGGAAAGAGATTAGAGAGCAGCCTGCCCTATAGCCTGATTCACTTTTGTCAGAAATAGATGAACCCCCTCCCCACCAATATTTGTATGTCTGTGTAGCACCAAATAGATGCTTCTGATTATTGTATTCAGTGTGGTTGATGATATACTTCAAATAAGAGTCCACAACGGTGTGTGTACTCTGCATGGCTATGCAGAGAATGCCAGAACATCTCATTTCACAAAGAAAGAAAGAAAAACACAATGCAATAGCTAGAGTTTTTGAGTTTATCAAACCCATAACTAAAAATCACAACTGTAGGCATGTAGATTGGCTTTTATTTTCAAGTGTAAAAATACCTTTGGTTGAAACTATTGTGACTGGCAGGGATTGGCTAGTGTCAGAATGGCCATCTGCCCCATTTTTTTTCTTTTTCTTTTTTGTTACAGTATTTTTTATATTTTATATAACAAATCTCAAATAGAAACCACAAGCTTGTATTGCTTATATCCGTTGTATATACCAATAACAGTAAAAGCAATGAAGAAAATATTTTTTTAAAAATGGAGAGGGGGAGATTATTCCCTCAAACAATTAAAAAGCTTGAAAAAATACCATAAAGAAAACCTATTTCTTACATGTCCCTTGTTCGTCTGACTATATATACTGTAGGTCGTAAGACATGTTCAATTCTTGGTGTGATTGACTCCACGGTTTATTGCAGGAGGCAGCAGCACACCATAAACTCTAACCTCATTGGATTTCATGGATGTTCTGCTGTAGTCATTGGGGAATTGGTCTGTTGTTTGAACAAGATAGTAGACTGTATCAAATTATTTGACTAGAAGTTGCTAGAACATGATTCAGCTTGTAACTAGTATTTTTTTATTATTTAATAACTATCTTCTTTTTCCAATCTTAACAGATTTCTGTGCTGCCCCCCCCCCCATACTTCTGAAGTGGGGAAGAAAACTACAGACAAATTTACTGCCATGTGTTGTGCTTAGGTCAAGTTTGGTCACACAGCTTGCATTTTGCTCTGTATGCATCTGTTGAGACCTTAAGCAGCACACTAGTTTTCTTTCTTTGTAAATAGACGGTGCATTCTAGCTGGCTGAGGGTGTTTCGAAAGTGTGTTGTGACAAGTCGTGGTACTTTTTTACCATCATTATGCACTAAAATACGTTCAGTTGCTTGGATTACTGGACTGGTTATCTGTTGGACTGTTCTAGTTTACTGGTTATCCTGAGGTGCTAGCAAATATGCTTAATTTGAATAAAATATATTTTGTTTTTGTTATACAGTACTGCAGTCTGTAATTTGTCTGTAACATCTAATAGTTCTTTCTTCCTCCACCTACTCCATGGCATTTGCTTGTTTCTGCTTTGATTAAACACATTTCAGTGTTTTGTTTTCTATCTCACTTGGTTAAGAGACTTTTATTTGCAAGGTCTTCTTCTGTGGTGATCACTTGTAGCTGAGTAAGATTGTCTTCCATGAACACGGTCATAACCGTGAGTCCGTTTTGAATCCACATGTCCTTCCATAGTGGGGACGTAGGTTTCGGGATGGGAGTTGATCATGGTGAGGGTTTGCCAAATATGCCTTCCTCTGAGCACGTTTCTCAATTTTATCCTGAGTTTGAGCGTCTTCAAAGTCCATGACACCTTTGGTAAAGGCTGTTCTCCAGTTGAAGCACAAACAGGCCAGTGTTTCCCAATTGTTGGTGTTTAAACTACATTTTTAAAGATTTGCCTTGAAAGAGTCTTTAAAACTCTTTTGTTGACCATCAGCATTACGCTTTGGAATAGAGTAGTTGATTTGGAAGACGATAATCAGGCATCCAAACAACATGACCATTTCAAAAAGTTGATGTTGAAGAATCATTGTTTTGACACTGGTGATCTTTGCTTCTTTCAGTACACTGGCATTAGTTGCCTGTCTTCCTGCTGGATTTCAAGGAGTTGGAGATGGCGTTTATAAGTTCATACAGTAAGGTTGGTAGTACAATAGGTTTGTAAAACAAGCATTTTGGTTTCCCTACGAATGTCCTAGTCCTCAAACACTCTGTACTTCAATCAGGAGAAAGCTGCACTCGCAGAGCTCAGGCGATGCTGGATTTCGGCATCAATGTAGGCTCTTGTGAAAAGATAACGGCCCAGGTAGGAGAAGTGTTCAGCACTTTCCAACGTTACACCAATGAGTTTGATTTGTGGCGCTGCAGAGGGGTTGTTTTGTGCCTGTTGGTGCAGCACTTTGGTTTTTTGGATGTTGAGCGATAGACCAAGCTTTTCGTAAGCTTCTGTGAAGATATTTAGGATGGTTTGGAGGTCATTCTCTGAGTGTGCACATGCTACATTGCAATCAGCATACTGAAGCTCTAAGACAGAAGTTACGGTAACCTTACTCTTTTCTTTCAGCCTACTCGGATTAAAGAGCTTTCCATCTGTTTGGTATATGATTTTTACTCCAATTGGGCGTTTCACTTCAACAAAGTGTAGGATCATGGCGATGAAAATAATAAGTAGAGTTGGGATGATAACACAAGCCTGTTTAACACCTGATCCCACTGTGAATGGTTCACTTGGAAAGCCATTCTTATCTGGGATGGATTTTTGGAAGACGCCTGTGTGTGAATTTGCTTTATGTGTGTAGATCAGTGCACGCTGACCAACAAACAATCTTCGCAGTAAAGCTCTATTCTGATGGCATGAGTATCACGACGACTGGTAGATTCTTACCTGCTGCAGCCTTCATCCGCCTTCACAACCCTTGTAACATACTGCTTGTTATCTTCTGCCTGTTCTGCCATTGAGGACTTCTTGGCTCATTCTTTGTCTAGCTCCTTCCCCGTGACCTTATCTTAGTTGACCCTGCTGGGAGTACAAGACACCTGACTGCTTCGCTCACAAGGGTCATAGGAATGTGCAAGCCCACTCAACACGACAAGGTGATGAAGAGTACATATGGTTGCAACTGACACATGTATTTTTTCTTTCTGCTAATCAAAACAGGTTGATATACAAGTCTCTTTTTCCAGGCTCCACATAATTCTTAATATGATTTCATCATTTTTCTTTCTTAAATGTGAACTGACACCTAGTGATGTGTCATAATTTTTTGTGTATGGTGGAATAATGGATCTTCTTGCCTGACCTGGTGTTTCTAATTGACTTGCAGCTATACTGGATTTTCATTTTTCTGACTACATTTATGCTGGACATTCAGACAACATTTTTGTGAATGGTGTTCCTGTACTTTTACATGCATAGTGTCTAAGGTTTCTACCCTCCTATAACATATGTTTGGCCTCTGCTTGGACTACATGGGTAGCCTCAGAGTCCTGTATTGCCATGGATCAGGATCCCAGTCATTGACTGAAACCACGAGGGGTTTGCATAAGTGAAGGAGTTCTGAGTCTGGTCAGTCAGTGCCCAGAAGTCCACATTAGAGTCCTTAGGGTTCCATAATGGAGGACAGATGGGAAACAGCAATGTAATAAAATGAGCCGCTAACCTCTGTTCTTTCAAAAAAATCTGAATCTAGCCATAACAAAGCCTACAGCCCTTTGTAAGCATTATTGGCTGGAAGCCCCATTCAATTCAGGGAGGCTTGCTTCTAAGTAAGGGAGGAGGAGCTGGCACATGGCACAGTCGCCAAGTGCCTGTGCTTTGTGCCCACTTCCCAGCCTGCTCCACCTCCCACACCATACATTTTCGCTTTTTCATTCAGTGTGGTGTAGTGGTTAAGAGCGGTAGTCTTGTAATCTGGGGAACGTGGTACGCGTCTCTGCTCCTCCACGTTTCCTTGCTGGGTGACCTTGGGCCAGTCACACTTCTTTGAAGAAGTCTCTCAGCCCCACTCACCTCACAGAGTGTTTGTTGTGGGGGAGGAAGGGAAAGGAGATTGTTAGCCGTTTTGAGACTCCTGAAGGGGAGTGAAAGGCGGGATATCAAATCCAAACTCTTGTCTCCCCTTCACAGAGTGGCAGGATTTAACTACCAGTACACAGGAGGAACAGGGAGATAAGGTAGACATCACCTGTTAGCCTCAGCATCTTTGCTGTTGCTTTTGGACAGCAAAGACGCTAGGCATGCGAAGATAATAGAATCTTACAGCTGGAAGAGACCCAAAGGTCATCTAGTCCAACTCTCTGTTATGTAGGAATCTCAGCTAAAGCATCCATATAGAATCAGGGAACCGTAGAGCTGGTTAGAGATGGTTATGCAGCACTTAAGTCAAGTGCTAGCATTTTTTCCCTTCTCTCCCCTTCACAGGGAGGTGGCAGGGTTTGGCCTTTCTCTCTCTCTCTGCTGTTCGTTTCACTGTCACAAACAGTAGTCTTTTGGTTCCTGGACCCATCTCTGCTTTATACAAATATGAGATGTAGGCTGAGTGCAGGTGGAAGATCACAACAACACTACTGCTGCTCTCTGCTGATGGTGAGAGGGCTCAGAAGGCACAAGGATAAATACACACATAATTCCATTTTCACAGTCCAAATCATGGTCATGGCGGCATACAACATGAAAAAAATACATAGCTACAACATAACAAATGTAGTCATAAACAATAAATTAAGCATTACAAAATACAAAATCAAACTGAATAATTTCCACATAAAGGTAAAGGTAAAGGTACCCCTGCCCGTACGGGCCAGTCTTGACAGACTCTAGGGTTGTGTGCTCATCTCACTCTATAGGCCAGGAGCCAGCACTGTCCGCAGACACTTACGGGTCACGTGGCCAGCGTGACAAGCTGCATCTGGCGAGCCAGCGCAGCAAACAGAACACCGTTTACCTTCCCGCTGGTAAGTGGTCCCTATTTATCTACTTGCACCCGGGGGTGCTTTCGAACTGCTAGGTTGGCAGGTGCTGGGACCGAACGACGGGAGCGCACCCCGCCGCGGGGATTCAAACAGCCAACCATGTTTTTCTTGATGGGTTGCCGCTGCGCCGTAGCGAAACAACCCTTTTCTGCGGTGCCCCTCTTCAGAGCTCGAAGAGGTCCGCCATCACGGTTTCGCGCCGCCTCCGGAAGTCCTCTGTCACGGATGAGCGCTGTCACGGCTGTCACGGATGAGCGCTGACCTTTCTTCCAAAAAATACTACTCTGAAACAGCAAACCCGTGAGTAAGGACTTAAGATTTGTTACAATAACTTGAAGAAATTTGGCTGAAACCGGGAGACGAGAAAGAGGAAGTCCGTCTTCCGGCACTGCTTATAAGATCAAAGCAGACTGTTTAAAGAGCGGAAAGCGCTGTGAACAGGGAAGCTTTAAGGCTTTAAAGTGGGACTTTCGTGCACACTTGAAATTCTATTCTTAAAGGAAGAAAAAATACAGTTTAAATTGGACTTGGAGCGGTCCCCCATGGGGCGAGGGAAGACTCTAACCCCAAATCTTCGGGTGGCCGGGTGAAGTTGCTTGACTGCGGAACTGTTACAAACTTCCAGATACTTTTGTAACTGAAGTGCAACTTTTGGGCTTACTTAGTTTGAGTGGATACAATTGCAGGCACCTTGTTGGAACATTGTTAAACGTTTTAAAGTGCTCTGCAGGACTTTTTTCTTAGTGTTTTGGAACTAACTTGCTTTTAAAATTGTTTTTGAAAACGGAAACTTTAATGGCGGAAAAGTTACCTTCTTCTTACTAACTTTTGGTGGCACTCCCCCTAGAGGACATTGGATAACAAAGGCCTGGGAAAAGTTTTTTTGCTTACTTTCTTTCTCCAGACTGTTTATAAATTTGGACTTGTCTTTCCCATGGGATTACAACATCTGACCTTGAACATTGACTGATGAGTGGTACAGGAAAGACAAGAGCAGCCAAAGCTAAGGAAGCTAAGGAAAAAGAAAAAGCAAAAAAGCAGGCACAGCTTTTGCAAACAACTTTAACTCAGGGACGTAGACTATCAGTGCCTGCTGTGCTTGCAACACAAAAAGTAGAAAGTGAAAAGCCTGAAAAATCTGAAGAGGAAGATATGGCATCAGGAGGAGCAGAGGCAGCACTGAAACAAGTTTTGGAACAATTGTCAACATTAAATCAAAAAATTGATAACCAATCAACAAAAATTGACCAAGCTACATCCTCGATCCAGAAATTGACAGATCAGGTTTCCCAACACACCCAAGCAATTGAAAAATTGCAAGGAGCAACGGAAGAGAACCGTAAATTGGCAGGGGAAGCCGTTGAAATTGCAACATCAGCTAAAAAAGAGGTTGAGGAAGTTAAAGCAGAAGTCAAGCCTCTGCATAAACAGATAGGGGACCAACAAACCTATCTCTCTTTGGTGGAACTGAAAAACCGGGAGACTAATCTTAGGCTTAGGGCGGTCCCAGAAATCGAACAAGAAGATTTGATTGGATTTTTGACAACAGAATTTTCAAAGTTCTGGGGCTTAAAAGAAGAAAGTGATTTTAAAATAGTATCGGCTTTTCGACTGGGAAGATTGGTAAGAAAAGATAGATCTAGAGACTGTCTAATAGCTTTGAGATCAAGAGAGGAGAGAGACAAAATATTAGGCCTACACTTCAAAAACTCAATTGAGATACAAGAGAAAAGGGTGGAAATCTACCGAGATATTCCTAAACAGCTATTGGATCTGAGAGCCACCTATTCAGAATTGGCTAAGTTGTTGAGACTTAACTCAATCCCTTATAGGTGGGAGTTCCCACAAGGACTATCATTTACTTACAAACAGAAGAAGGTTAAAATAAGATTACCAGAGGATCTACAAAAGTTCCAGCACGACCACGGAGAAGATCTCCAAAAAGAAGCAGCAGCCCTTTGGCCTATACTTAAACCAGGACCCACTCTGCCAGCAGGCGGAGGGACGCCTAAACCCTCGGAATTAGAGGAAAAAGAAGATACACCGCTCTAGGTGTAACAGAATAGTTCAGGATGTCTCTGCAGCTACTCAGTTGGAATATAAATGGCGGAAATTCCCCGGAGAAAAGAAGGAAACTGTTTCATATATTGAAGAAAGAACAATTGGATATTATTTGTTTACAAGAAACCCATGTGACCAGGCTCCACAGGAAAGTTTTGGTCAACAAAAGACTAGGCCAAGAGTTTATTTCCTCAGACAAGGTAAAGAAAAGAGGAGTGGTGATTTATGCTAAGGAGAGCCTGATACCTAAATTTTTATTCAAAGATGAATATGGAAGAATTCTGGCAATTGAAATCCAGACCCAAGGAGAAAAAATATTGATACTAGGAATTTATGCTCCAAACGACGGGAAATCAGAGTTTTTCAAGAAGCTGCATGAGACGCTGCTGGACTATCTGGACTATGCTAACATCATAATGATGGGAGACATGAATGGAGTGGTGTCTACACATATGGATAAGTCTTATAACCAAAATCTAACATCAGACGGCAGACTGCCTAAAACTTTTTTTGAAATGACTGACAATCTGGATTTGATTGATATATGGAGGACAAAGAACCCCCTAGGTAAAGAAGGAACTTTCTTCTCTGAGGCCCACCTGTCCTGGTCAAGGATCGACCAAATCTGGACCTCCAGGGGGCTGGCACCCAAGACTAAAAAGGTGGAAATCTGCCCAAAAACATGCTCCGACCACAACGCTCTGAAATTAGATCTCAGACTTACTCAAACCGGTTCCTTCAGATGGAGAATGAATGACACTCTTTTAAGAGATCAAGAGATTGTGAAAAAGGCCCAAAAAACATTAAAGGACTATTTTGAGATAAATTTGAATACTACAGTAGAAAAAAGAACGATCTGGGACGCAAGCAAAGCTGTCATGAGGGGGTTTCTGATACAACAGAATACAATTAAGAAGAAGCTCTGGAATGGAAAGAAAGATAAAATACTGGAGAAAATACATCAAGGAGAGAAAAAATTGAGAACTAAACCAAAGTCAAAGGATCTGTTGAGAGAAATTAAATTCCATCAAGCAGAATATTCAAAATTGATTAATCAGGAGATTGAATGGAAAATAAAACAGATGAAGCAAAGATCCTTTGAATCAGCAAATAAATGTGGAAAGCTGCTAGCTTGGCAGCTGAAAAAAAGACAAAAGTTGAATACAGTTACAAATCTAGAGATTGAAGGAAGAACGGTGCAGAAACCAGAGGAAATTAGGAAGTGCTTCCACAGATATTTTAAAGAACTTTATGTACAGGGGCCTCAGAAAGAATCAGAGATAGATCATTTTTTAAAGACAAATGGACTATCAAAAATAACTCAAGATAAAAGATCAATCTTGAACTCTACAATAACCACCCAGGAAATTGAAAGTGCCATTCAGAACATGCAACTAGGCAAATCTCCAGGCCCGGATGGGCTTACCTCCAAATACTACAAGACTTTGAAAGACTATTTAACACAACCCTTGTTGGAGGTATGCAACCAGATCATGGATGGGAAGAGGGCACCAGAAACGTGGAAAGAAGCGTTCATCACATTGATACCTAAGATAGAATCTGAAAAGACTCAACTCAAGAACTACCGCCCCATCTCACTCCTGAATGTGGATTACAAAATATTTGCAGACATTTTGGCAAGTAGACTTAAAAAAGTTTTAATTGAAGTAATTCACAAAGACCAAGCAGGCTTTCTCCCTGGTAGACATTTATATGAGAATACCAGAAACATCATCGATATTTTGGAACTTTTACAAACTAACAGGAACACAAGGGCGGTGTTAATTTTTGTTGATGCGGAGAAAGCATTTGACAATATATCTTGGATGTTCATGAAGAAAAACTTGGAAGGGATGGGAGTGGGGCGGGGGTTTGAAAATGGGTTACGAGCAATTTATTCAGAGCAAAAGGCCAAATTAATAGTGAACAATGTGGTGACGGAGGAGTTCAAAATTGAAAAAGGGACACGACAAGGGTGCCCTCTATCCCCTCTTTTATTCATTTCAGTCCTGGAGGTGCTATTGAACATGATAAGGGAGGACCGGCTGGTACAAGGGATAGAGGTCGGAGTGAAACAATATAAACTTAAAGCTTTTGCAGATGACCTAGTTTTGACATTGCAGGAGCCAGAATCCAGTACAAAAAGAGTTCTTGAACTTATATCTGAGTTTGGTCAGGTGGCGGGGTTTAAGTTGAACAAACAAAAAACCAAGGTTTTGACCAAGAATTTGACACTTACAGAAACAGAGGGGTTTCAGAGAGAAACAGAATTAAATGTGGTAAAGAAAGTGAAATACCTAGGGATCTATTTGTCTTCCAAAAATTTGAATTTATTTAAGGACAATTATGAAAAATGCTGGTTGGAAGTAAAGAAGGATTTAGAAATTTGGTCAAGATTGAAACTTTCCTTGTTGGGAAGGATTGCAGCAATTAAAATGAATGTATTGCCGAAAATGTTATTCTTGTTTCAAACCCTACAGATCGTGGACAGAGAGGAATGTTTTGGAAAATGGCAGAAGGATATATCTAAGTTTGTCTGGCAGGGCAAAAAGCCCCGAATAAAGTATAAAATATTAACTGATTCAAAAGAAAGAGGGGGGTTTGCCCTGCCGGATTTGAGGTTGTACTATGAAGCTGCAGCCTTCTGCTGGCTGAAAGATTGGTTTTTGCTAGAAAACACCGACGTCCTAGATCTGGAAGGTTTTGATAATGCATTTGGTTGGCATGCATATCTATGGTATGACAAGGTTAAAGTTCACAAATTGTTTAAAAGCCATATTGTCAGAAAAGCGATTTTTGCAGTCTGGATGAAATATAAAGACTTATTAGAGAGTAAAACACCGAGGTGGCTATCACCGGTGGAGGCCAAAGCTCGAAAAAGACCCAATATGGAGGCCTATTGGCCGAAATATTGGGAATTAATTGAAAAAATTGGAGACGGTTGGAAGTTGCAGAGCCAGGACAAATTAAAAAACAAGGTGCGAGATTGGTTACATTATGCTCAAATTCAAGAGGTTTTTAAAATGGATAAAAAGGTTGGTTTCCAGGAGGGGAAATCGAAACTAGAGACAGAATTGTTAGAACCAAAGACCAAGATTTTATCTAGAATGTATAACTTGCTGCTTATGTGGAACACACAGGATGAGACAGTTAAATCTGCTATGATAAAATGGGCACAGGATGTTGGACATAATATTATGTTTGAAGACTGGGAAAGGTTATGGAACACCGGAATGAAATTCACGGCATCTAGTGCCTTGAAGGAAAACATTATGAAAATGATATACCGGTGGTACATGACCCCAGTCAGGCTAGCCAAGATGCATCACCTGTCTGACAACAAATGTTGGAAGTGTAAGGAAGCAGAGGGGACTTTCTTCCATCTCTGGTGGACCTGCCCAAAAGTGAAGGCCTTCTGGGAAATGATTTATAATGAATTGAAAAAGGTATTTAGGTATACCTTTCCTAAGAAACCAGAGGCCTTCCTGTTGGGCATGGTGGACCAGAAAATGTCAAAGAAAGATAGAACTTTGTTTATGTACGCTAGCACAGCAGCAAGAATACTCATTGCAAAGAGTTGGAAGACACAAGATTTGCCCACGCTGGAGGACTGGCAGACGCAGTTGATGGACTACATGGAGATAGCTGAACTGACCGGCAGAATCCGAGATTTGGATAAAGAAACAATTGAGGAGGACTGGGGAAAATTTAAAGATTATCTGAAAAAATATTATAAGCTGTATGAATCCTAAGAAAGTGCATGATTAGGTAACGTTAAGCTTCTGCGAGTATGATTAAGTAAATGGTAAAATTAGTGACAAAAGAGAAAAGGAGACAATTTAAATTGAATATGTTATGTTTATTTTAAAGGTATTGAAATTGAGATATAATATATTGTATTTGGATACATAACATTCGAAAGTTACAACAAGGTATGAAATAAGGTAACAAAATGCTGACATTGTTAATGCAAAGAACGCAGAATCGGAAGGGGTGGGGAAGTCCAAGTTTTATTTTGTTTTTGTTGTTAAAAAAGAGAAAATTTGTTTCTTGTAACTACTTTATTTGTTTATAAACCTATAAAATTATGGAAAGAAACGCAATAAAAAAATTTATAAAAAAAAAAACAAACAGCCAACCATGTGATCGGCAAGTCCTAGGCGCTGAGGTTTTACCCACAGTGCCACACGCGTCCCTAATTTCCACATAAATTACAACAAAATAAAAAACAAAGATACAAAAACAACAACACAAAAGCAGCAACCCCCACAACACAATACCCCAGCCCGAGAGTCTGTTTAGCAGCCTCAGCTTTTGTAGCTGGAGTCGTCAGGGTTTCACTCTCCCAGGCCAGGTGGAGCAGGTCTTCCAGGACTCCCAGCCAATATGATCTCTGGCTTCTTCATCAGCCTCAGCCTTTGCAGCTATATAAATTTCACATGTGCCCCTTTGGATTCAAATAGTACATGGGAAGACGAAAAAGCCCGGGACACAAATTTTTACACCCCTCTAGCAGCTATAGTGGCTCATTTACCAGAAGTAATGTATTTAGCTTTAACTCTGGAAGTGTATACTCAATTCTGACCAAACTAAGCCTCCTGATGTATATTTCGCTCTAAGAGGCTTATTATTTGTGAACTGTTGACAGCTGCGTCTGCTACCCCCTGCAACAAAGTCAGCCACCTTTTTCTAAGGCCAGCCCTACCTTTGGTTTAGTTAAAGTTGTGGTGTTACTAAACATTTTTCTTATGTGGTGGATCCCACCACAGATAAACATAATGTTGTCTGTACAGCATAAGTTCATTATGCTGCCTTTGCCAGCCTGGTGTCCCCTAGATGTTGCTGGACTGCAGCTCCCATCAGTCTTAGTATACTAGTTAGGACTGATGGGAGCTGCAGTCCAACAACTGGAGGACACCAAGTTAACAAAGGTTGTGCTGTTGTTACTTCAAGTGGTTCACTTCCATAATTCTAACAATATACTTGCAAATGTGTTGGGAAGATGAATGTCGACAAATGCCTTTACTCCATTTTACACAAGCAAAGTTTTTAATTATTATTATACTATTATTCTATTCCAGGTGACAGATGAAACACAGGCATCGTTTGTGGAGCAAATAAAGCACTGTTCACCTTGTCTGAACATATTAAGTTGCCATTGTTGAACTACTATGACATAGCGTGCGTCTGTTCTGGCTGACAGCTGCTGTCCAGTAGGCTCGGCGGAGATGTTCCCATCCCTGATCCTATGTGGCGGGAGATTGCCAGAGATGGATGCGGGGCATCTGTAGGCACGGCATCTGCCATTAACCCCATGCTGCATGTGGCAAAATGTATGCTACGGAAGGTGTTCGCTCTCAGCAAAGCTATCCTGCCTGCATCCCGCAGTTTTATCGTGTGAACCGCCCTGAGATCTTACGATGAAGGGCGGTATATAAGTCAAACAAGCAAGCGAGTAAACCTGGTGCTTCAGAAGGGCGTCGCCCTCCGTTTTTTGCGTGCACAAACCGTTTTAAAACAAAACAAACCCCCACAATGCTTTGCCCCGAGAGCCTGCCGCGCGTTGTATGCTGGGAGTTGTAGTGCTCCCCCTTTTTCAGAGGCGTCCCGGAGTCGAAGGGCTGCGGATGGAACTCTTTTTCCCAGCATGGCTGGCGCGCGCGCGCCAGAGGGCGTGGCCGGAAGAGGCGGGGAGGGCGGGCGAAGCGCGGAGAGAGGGAGCGCTGAGTGGGTTCGGGCCGCACTCGGGGCCGCCGCCTCTGCTGCCGCCGCCGCCGCCGCCATTAGCCGAGGGGGAGCTTGCGAGGTGAGTACTGCGAGGCGCCTGAGGTGGAAACCTGAAGTGAAAGACATAGAAGCAGCGGGGCTTCTTTCCCGCCTCTCAAACTCCTGTGCTGGGCCTGGGCGCTGTCCGCCTGTTTGCCGGCCCGCCCGCCCGCCTCTCTCTTCGGCTGCTTCGAGGCCTTAGGAGTTGGGGAAGGGCGAGGATAAGGGTGTGTTCCTGAGTTACGACTGAATTCTGTTGCTTCTCCTTCCCCTCCCTGTTTGCTAGTGATTAATAGCATGGGATCGTGTAAGACTCTCCACGCATTTGGGGGGGGGGGTGATAAACCCATGTGGGTGTGCATGTGTGAATGTGTCCACCCTTTCCCACGTGTGCGCTTTCTCCGTTACGTGCTTCTTGATTCTTTCTTGGGTACACCAGGAGCGCACTGTTTGAAAGTTTGGGGCCTTGGGCAAAGAACTCCCCCTCCCCAAGTTTATATTTGTTAATTGCTATTTGCAGTTCGGACAGGGTTTGCTCCAACACGTCCTTTTTACAATCGGCCAATGCCTGATATTCAATAGGTTTTAGTAGAGGTTTGTCAAAAACGTTAGGCCCTACACGTCGAAATTTGTTTGAAAGGAAGTGGTTCATTAAAACTTAGGCTGCAACCCTAGTCCCACCTACCTGAGTGGACGTTTCTTCTCAGTGAATGTACTAAAGGGGTTCACTGACTGTCTCTGAGGGCTACCTCCAGTTGCCTGTGACAAAGCATATATCGAAAACCACAGGTAAATAACAAAAGTGTAGTCATTTGTTTTTGAACTCCCAAGTGAGTGTGAATCCAGCATTCTTGTAAGACTGATCCATTCATTGGACAGACCTGATGAAATCCTTAAAGGTTTTTTAAAATAAAAATCTCGTGATCAAAAACTAAATTTGAGAACGGACAGGTTTGAATAATTTTCTGAACAAGAAAAGAATATTATTTTGACCTGGGTATTTATATCAGCAATTTTTCTGTTTCAGATTAATTATTAATTATTTGTAAAAGAAAAAACTAAGGTGACAAAAACTTTGTATGATACAAAAGTATCCAAGTTAATGAAATCCAAGGTAGATTGACCTTAATGGAAAATGAGAAAAGTTAAGTGATTTGAAGAGTGTTGTCCCAAGGCATGGTCTTGAGAGCTTATGAGAGAACAGTCTTGTCTAGTAAGACCCTTGATAAGAGACCACCATGTATGTTGCCTTCCATGATGAAATAAAGCTGGGATATAAATCTCAAATCCCCCCCCCCCCCCAAATCGAGTGCCTAGAAATTGCCACCAGTTTTCTAGGATCCAAGATATTGAGATGTTTGATTTTTTTATTGAATGGGGGTAGGAAGCAAGCAGATATGTGAGAATTCTTAAAAGTGCGGAAGATAAATGAGATATTTTAGGTCAGTGTTCTCCAGCCTAGTGCCCTTCATATTGGACTCCCAGCTTGGACACGTCTCAGCTTGCATGCCTAGTAGTTAGGAAAGATAGGTACTGCTTCTGAAGGGCGTCACATTGGTGTTTAACAGTCTTTGAATGGCATCATGTTGGTGAAGGCTTTTCTAGTCTGTTGAGGTATATACCACTTAACTGCAGCAGTCAGCTGATCATCAGTGTTAGAATGACAAGTAAAGCATTGAAATAAAATGTATTCCTATAAATCAGGGGTGGAGAACTTGCAGTCAGTGTGCCAAATTTGCTCTGCAATACTGTTTTCTTCCAACTGTGTTCACTTGCCCCACGTCTGTCATATGTGACATCAAGTGTGGGACAGGTAGAGATGTGCCTGGATTGACTGTGTGACCAAGTTCTGCCCACTTTTGGCTCAGGTCCCATCTACCACCATCATGCATCATATTACACCAATGAAATGCAACCCTCAACAGGAAAAATATTCCTAATCCCTGATACAGTTGTAATATGCTGCTTAATTTTATGAGGCAGCTGGCATTATTGGAAAAGGTGCCATAAAGGATGACTAGTGAATGAATAGTAGTTGTCTAAGAAGATATTAGTGACTGTTCATTTCAAGAACTAGTATGCTAGGCATAGGTATGTAACATGTATGTTTGGGGGCCAGTGTGACCTAGAATGCCAGCATCTCTGTGAACCTGCTTCCCCATTACAATTGCCAGGGACTCCTCCATATTCCATTTATCCAAGAATAGATACAGGGAAATAGCCTTCTTAGTCATGGCCCCTACATTCTGGAACTGCCTTCCAGAGGAGTTCATCTTAGCCTACCTCTTCAGAGTTCAAAAAGGAGGGCGGATTTCCCACAAGAAAAGTTTTAATTTATTGGAATTTTATTGAGTAGTTATAATCTTGGAGAGACAGAAATCACAAACATGTTTAAAAAATAAATAAAATCTATGAACTGCACATAGCTGGCTGATCCATAATAGATTAATGCTATGGCAGCGGTGCTTTTCATTGTTATACTATTGAAGAGCAGGATTGCACATCTAGGTGTTTAATAAAAATAAAAGATTTTTTTAATACGAACAAACTGTTACCTCCAACCCATATTGGTGCCTCTGCCATTTCATTGACCTTGCAGGATTTTTAAATATAAAATAATAGCTATGAATGTTGCAGTTTTCTTCCTTCAGTGTTGCAATGTAGTTCTCTCCTAAAATTGAAAAATGAACTTACAAATTTTACTTCATGATTTCTGTTAGTACAAATGAAACCAAGAAACTGATGAAACTCCACAGTGAGTGACGCATTCCTCCTTAGTCTTGTGCAATGTGGAACTGGGTATAGTATTGTGAGTAATTGGTGGAGGAGAGTGCATAGGAACAAAGCAGTTATTTGTAGATAGAATTGTGATGAATACAGATTTGAATGTAAGCATTTGTAGATTCTATAGGATGTCACAATGATTAATCCAAGTGCTTAAGATGATCCTTATGTCATGTACTATTGGTAGGAAATAAAATGAACAGTAATTTTTTTTTTCTTGAACATACGCTACAGTCAACAAAATGTCAGCAGAACAGCTTCAAGTCAGTAATGGATACATCTACAAAACTGAATTTCTCCCTAGCCTGTGCTTATCCTTGAAAGTTATATTCTTGTTATCGTATCAACAATACAGTCTTAACTCAATTTAATACAGTATTAAAACAGTGGTTCTTTTTGCCTGCCATTAGGAATGAAAGAGATTGAGGTTTTCTACTGAGTGGACTATTGCTCTTTAGAAAGAACAGCCACTCGCCTGTGGCGAATATGAATCTCCTCCAGGCAACCAGGCACAGAAGCATTATAAAGGTTGATTCTTTTTCCTTTTATTTATTTATTTCTTTCAGTGTAAATCCCGCCTTTCTACATGTAGCACTCAAGGCGGCTTATAATAATAAAAATACAGTAGTTTGGGGGAAAACCACAACCTAACAATAAAATAAAAATAAGACCAGATAAAATTAGTCAGTAATGAAACAGCAAACAGTAATTATATTTGAACATGTTAAGGTAAAAATTTAAAAATATAGCTAATCCAAAAGCTAAATGCCTGTTTTAGTTAGATACACACACACACACACACACACCTACCTGACAGCGGAAGGATGTCATTGAGAGGGTCTAGATGGCTCTCCCTGAGGAAGAGAATGAGAAAGCTTAGGTATAGCCACTGAGAAGGGTGTCTTTGGAAGATCTCAAGATTCGTGTCAGCTCGTACTGGAGATAGCAGTCCTTCAAGTAATATTGTCCCAGGCTTTTTGCATTGTTCCTGTAAATGAATTGGTAGTGATGAAGGTATTGTATTTGTGGTATTGCATAGTCCCTATAAGAGGCCCTGCTCGAGTCCACGTACAGCGTTCTGAACCAGCTGAAGTTTCGAAAAGCTCTTTAAAGGCAGCCTCATAGATAGCACATTACTGTGATCCAAACAATATGTAGTCAGTGCACATGCTACCATGCCCAGAAATAAACAGAAGAGGTAGTAAAACATGTTGTGAACTAATGTTTGTGGACTTATTTGCAAGGTTGAGAAGGGTATTCGTGTCAAACATGTTACTGCTTAATTTATTTATTATAACATTTGCATCCCACCTTTCCCCCAAAAGCATATACAGTGGTGCCTCGCAAGACAAAATTAATCCGTTCCGCGAGTCTCTTCGTCTTGTGGTTTTTTCCTCTTGCGAAGCACGGCTATTAGCGGCTTAGCGGCTATTAACGGCTTAGCGGCTTTAAGAAAAAGGAAAAAAACTCGCAAGAACTCGCAAGACGTTTCGTCTTGCGAAGCAAGCCCATAGGGAAATTCGTCTTGCAGAACGACTCAGAAAATCGGAAAACTCTTTCATCTAGCGAGTTTTTTGTCTTGCGGGGTACCACTGTATAGTAGTTTCAAAAGCAGTTTAGAACCTACTGGTGCTGTAAAGAAAGGGTAGGAAACCTCAGGCCCACAGGCCAACCTTGACTCACCAGTTGGCTGGTGAGGCCATTTCCCCCAAACCACAGCCCCCTCACCAGCTGATATCACTTGTAACATCTTTTGTTGGGTGGTGTTAAATCATGCATTGGTTGTGCATACCTGTTCTTCAGCTGCTGAACTTAGGTTAAATCCTGCTTACTTCAGCTGGATTCCGTTCAAACTGCTGTTAATACAAAGGAGAACAACATCCTATTTTAGCAGCACTTTGCACCTGATATCATTGTGATGTCAGGTGATTGACAGGTTGGTAGCCCCCCCCCCCCCAGCAGTATTGATAAGGGTCTGGCCTAAGAAGCCACAAATATTCCCCACCCTAGATATGCATGCTTCTCATAGTTGCATTTTCATTTAATCCTGAAATGTATTTTATCCACATTGTGAAGTGATTTTATGATGAGGAAAGGTGCCAGTGTTTTTGTGCAAGGCAATATTAACCCTAAATGTTAATGCACACGTAGAAAGGAATGAGAATCATACCGTAAGAAGAGGCACTTATCTGGTCCACAAAGGCATAGAGAGCTGAAGATACCTTAGGGATGGGGGAACCCCCTGGCCCTCCATATATTGTTGTATTCCCAATTCTCAACAGAACCTGGCAGCATACCCAGTAGTCAAGAATGATGGGATTTGTAATTCAGCAACATTTGAAGGGCTACAGGTACCCATCGCTGGCCATGGGTGTTTGCATAATGAGAAAAAGCAGTAGATATTAGTGTAACACTTTATTATCACGTAAGTGACCAATGTGTATTTGTGTAAAAAAAGAAGAAGAAGAAACTTTTTTAGAATTCAGATATACAGTGGACACACGGGTTGCGAACGTGATCCGTGCGGGAGGCACGTTCACAACCCGCAGCGCTGCATCTGCGCATGCGCAAAGCGCCGAAACCCAGAAGTAACCCATTCCGGTACTTCCGGGTTTGGCGCGGTGCACAACCCAAAAACGCACAACCTGAAGTGTCTGTAACCTAAAGTATGACTGTAAATTAAAAACAAAAAAATTCTGTTATGTTTGAGATCTGAGCATCAGACTTCTCTATGTTTTCAGTGCCTGACATGTTGGGTCCACCTCCTGGTAAGAATCAAGGAGTTATTGTAGTAATAACAATCTGCATTGCTCCTAGGGAAAAGTGTTAAAGTTGTTGGCCTACTCTGCAAACTGACCTTTAACTGCTATTCAAGAACCAAAATTAAAAAGAGAAGTAATAGTAGATTTATACCATTAAGGTTTCTTCTTTTCTTTTTTTCTATCCAAAGGGCTGTGGGCAAGCCACATTAAGTTTGTAACAAAGTACGTCAATAATCTAAACCAGAAACTAATACACCATCCAGTAACAGGCTCCCAGAAATCAGCTAAAACATCTTAGAACTATCTGGCAACTGTACAGAGGACAAGAGAGACTGACAGAGGTGAGGCAGTTGAGAACACTTGGATATTGTGTTTGGTACATGGATTAATCAAAATAAATTAGGAAAGCTCTTCATTCAAGAAGGGAGCACAATTACATTGCAAGAGATGAGCAAATTGCTTCTATTATGGGCTGAAGCTTGTCAAAGCATTGTCTAGAGCAGGGCTGGGAAGACTGTGGTTTTCCATATGTTATTGGCTAACGTGGTCAATGGTAAAGGATGATGGGAATTGTAGTCCAACAATATCTGAAGTACCACATATTCACCATCCCTGACCCATAGGAATTATTTTTTTAGTTACAAGTTAGGATACTATTTTCAGTCTGCTCAGATACTTTCCTGGTTCCCCACTCCCACCCCATGTGCTAGCTTTACCAATAGGTCTTGGTTTCCCTTCACTGCTGAATTTTTAGCTGATGTTGATATTTATCTATTCCAGGGTGGGAGAAAGCTTGGTTAATTGGTTGCCCAAATGCCTACAAATCTCATGCTGGCTCTCAATTTGGATCTATGTAGGATTTTAAAGAATAGATGTCTATTCAGAAACTCCGAACACCACCTCAGAACTGACTGACCATGTTTCCATGGTCACATTAATCCCAGATTAAAATGAATGTGCAAGTGAAGCTGTGTGTAGTTGCTCTCAGAAAACATTGGACAGTTTAGCTGTTTGCCCTGAGCTTTCTCTCATCAGTCTCTCTAGCTTTCTACTTTGTTCGTTTTATGCCTCAAACATTTATCAACATTAGACCTATCTAAATGTTTTGTGCAGGTCCTTTATCCTTTTCTCTTATCAAGCACTTTAAATGGCTTTGGTGGTCTTGTAGGAAATGCTTGAGGCTACCCATGCTAATCAGCCAAACCATAATATCCTCTTTGGAGAGTTATCTATCTTGATCTTCTGTTCATCTACCTTGATCTTCCGTTCATCTACCTTGCAACTTTAGAGATCTGCTTACACGATAAATAGGTGTGTTTCTGTTTGCTGCCATTCAGAAGAATGCATAGTTCCCCCTCACTCTTAGTTTTGCCTTGAAGTTTACATTGTAGGAAGTTGTTGATCTAACTCAACAGAAGGAAAGTGATGCCCAAACTGGTGATACAGAATTGTAGAGTTGGAACAGTCTTGCAAATAGATAGTGAATGGACTCCTATGATCATCTGTGTTTGGCTCTGCTTTATCATAGAAAATTGGGACATACAAGTTCTCTGTCACTTTTTGTTCTTGCTATTAGGCTGGGCAGATTTCCAGAGCACTGCACTATATTTCAGTAATGCAGCTGTTATTGGGCTTCCTTCCTTTACAATATCTAGCATTATAGAAAAGACAGGGAAAATGTGATAGGCAGGGGAAATATAACAAGTATCTATGGCAGTGGAGAGTGCACAGAAATGCTCGCTTTTTCTACACTGTCTTCAAGAGCTATAGCCTCCACCCCCAATATACTTTCCAGCTTGCTTTTGGTATGAGCACAGCACCAGGAAGACTTCCTTCTCTCCTGAATATTAGAGTTCAGAGAAAATCCAAGAAGACAATTTTGGGATAGATAATTTGACCTGGTGGAAGGAAGCTTTGGATGCTCCCAAATAAGTTCTGTTGCTTTTTGAATGTGCCTGAATTCAGTGCAGCATGAGGGAGAGTTTTCTTACTTCCCCAGGTACTCAGAAAGCAGTGAGACATATTACTGCTGTTTCTGTATATATGTGACTCAGAGCAGCAGGGATGAGCCCCAGCTGATTGCTGAGGTGGAGAAGGGCAGAGGCTCTACCCCTGTTGTTTCATCTGACCCTGAGCTCAACATGATGTCAGAGAAGGCCCTGTCCTCTTCCTTGGAGGCCAGGGTTGTGGCACAAATTGATTTTGCTTGGCTGTCAAGGCTGGAAAAAAAGGAAAAAGAGTGACTCCTGTATATGAGCCTTTTAAGGACACAGGACAGAGGAAGCTTTGAGCACACTACTGTACTTCTACAACACAGCACAATTTTGGCAGCCTACCCCAGCTTCAAGTTAGCCAAGATGAGTAGTTGAAGGTGCTTTGGTGACATATGTGAGCATGAAGGCCACCAACGGGTTGACACTTGGTAATAGAATCATACAACATAATTGTAGAGTTGGCAGGAACCACAGGGGTCATCTAGTCCAACTTCCTGCAGTACACAAATCATTTTGCCCAGTGTGGGGCTCAAACCCATGATACTGAGATTTAGAGTCTCATGCTCTACCAACTGAGCTGAGAATGTTTGCTGCTTGTTTCAAATGCATGGAGAATTTCACATCTGTATTAATGCAACTAAACAATTTGATGTCACTAGTTTGTATGATACATTTCTGGATTCTGAGTTCTAATTTTGGTTGTTGTATGTTGGCCAAAAATGCTCAAAGAAGGAGGGTACTGCTACAGAGCAGACTTTTCATGCTTTTAAGAGCCATAGTTTTCTTTTCCTCTGTGTCATGGTATGAACCAAGGAGTGCCTTAATGCTGGTGCCTAAATATGCTGCAGTCAGGCTGCTGCACTACAGCAATGTAAACTGGAAAAAGTTCTCTGTAGTGTGATGCTCAAATCCTCGGGGAGGAAAATCATGGCTAAATGAAAAATTTGGACAATTCTGGTAAAAGATCAGCCTATTGTACTTGTGTTGTTACATCTTTCATTGCCCTGGGCTGTCAGTTCTCACTGCTTTTTCTTTTTCAGTTGCTGGCTCCGACTGAGGATTCAGAATGGGAGACAAGCCTATTTGGGAGCAGATTGGTTCCAGCTTTGTACAGCATTACTACCAGTTATTTGATACAGACAGGACTCAGTTAGGAGCAATATACGTAAGTAGCTATTGGAACAGATTTTTCTTGATTATTTTAAACTATTGCTCAATTATTCCAACACGCCCCCTCCCCGGTTATGTGCTTGTTCATTACAAACTCTTGCACAGAGATACCTGGCTGTTAATCTGAACTCCGGAAATGAGGTTGTAATTATTGCTATATCATTTGTACGAATTTTAAAAAACAATTTATAGTGCACTTGCAGTATGCAGACTGCTTTACATTTTGGCTTCCAAACAGCCCTGTGAAGTAGGCTACAATCTTTTGTTATCAGGGAGAGAATTAAGGCAAGGGCATGTTCACTTGCCAAATGATACACATCAGGTGTTAGAAACCTTTGGCTCTCCAGATGTACCTAAACTACAACTCCCACCATTCCTGGCCATTGGCCATGCTTGCTGGAGCTGATGGACACTGTAGTTAAGCAACATCTGATGAGCCAAAGGTTTCCCGCTTCTGACATACAGTGGTACCTTGGGTTAAGTACTTAATTCGTTCTGGAGGTCTGTTCTTCACCTGAAACTGTTCTTAACCTGAAGCACCACTTTAGCTAATGAGACTTCCTGCTGCCGCCGCACGATTTCTGTTCTCATCCTGAAGCAAAGTTCTTAACCCGAGGTACTATTTCTGGGTTAGTGGAGTCTGTAACCTGAAGCGTATGTAACCTGAAGCGTATGTAACCCGAGGTACCACTGTACACAGTTATAAATAGGCAGTCTTATTCGGTCAATTACTTGCTCAGATATTCTAGTCAGTTGAAAAGTACCCCCAGGAGCGCAAGGCTTACGGGCGGCAGCCTGCCGCCCGGCGCGTGGGGCGCCCTGAAGCAGAGCGCCCCTCGCGCCGGGCAGACATCGGCCAGCCCCACAAGCTTGGGGGACAGCGGGGAGGCGCAGCGCAGCCATCCCACTGTTCCCCGACCTGGTTTTGGGGGGGAAATAAAGGGAAATTTTTTTCCCTTTATTTCCCCCCCCTAAAAAGTAAGTGTGTCCTATGGGATGGAGCGTCCTATGGAACGAAAAATACGGTAAATGCCCCACAGTTTGACAAAATGGTGCTCCGGACATTCTCTCTGATACTGTATAAACATTATTGTTTAATTCAGAATGAATGCCAATGACATTACCTTAAAAGTGCTCTAAAATGTGTCACAGCAGGCCTCAGTAGGTTCATATATTTCCAACAAGGGTAGATTTTGCCAACCCATTCGCCACCCTGAGAAGCTCTGCTGGATGTCTACTAGAGGATGCAATTGTGGCAGTGAAGTAAACATTCTTCATTGCCATGTGGTAGGCATGATTATACACTCACCAGCAGAAAGTCATGCTTGCTAGGAGACTTAAACCATTTGTGCTCTGTCTGTTTTCGCTGCCTCTTGCTTCACCCACAACTCCCTGGAAAACCAGGGTCTAATCATGCTCAGCAGTGCTGGAGAGGCTCTTGGGAGTGACTGTGTCGACCACTCCTTCCATATCACTGTTCCAAAGAGAAACAAAAGTTCTAATAAATGGTGACATTTCCACTCTAGATGTTCAGTTGCCTTTCTAAATAAACTAGGATCTCCTAGGCAGATCAGTAATACGGGATGAATTGTTAATATGAAACAAAGAAATGAAGCCTTAGTGATGCTTAGACTAACGTGATCAGCAGCACAGTACTGATTAAACTTTTACACATGCAGTTTTTGTCTTTTCTCCGAGTTCCTGTCAGCAAACTTAGGGAGGGTTCAAAATACACTTCAATACATTGTATATAGCTTAGAGGCTGTACCTGACCTTTAGGTTGGCATTGCCTGAGTGTTTCAAGAGAACTAAGTGCATTTAGGGACTGCCTGAATGCATCAGAATGCAAGAGTGATGCACATGCACATAGGACTCTAAACTTTGTTGGCAGGAAAGCATGTGTTTTACCTCAAGCATTCATACTTTGCTATTACTAGATGCCGTCCATACTCTAGCACTATTCATGGGATAAATTGAAATGGATTTTCAGAATTTTTAAGGTTTGAGTACCTAAAAGCAAAGAAAGCCAGGGAACAAAGTGGGAAATTCTTCCTTTGTCTGACAATTATTTTTCTGGAGGGAATTAAAAATGGCATTTTTTGCTAGAATTTGACTTCTGACCATATTGAAACATGGATGATTGCTAAGCATATTGGACAACTTATATGAGAATGAAATGCTACTTATAACTTCTGTGCCCAGGCCACAACACTTCTACTCATAGCAGGTGATCTGGTTTTATATTGGCGGGTCAGTTTTCACTTCCAAAGGTTCTGGTGAAGAATGGCAGGTGGTAGAGATTGCAGATCCAATTGGAAAATGCTCGTGGATGAAATAGTGAATTGCAGCTGCTCTGAACAATTGGCATTTCTTTTTTATGTGGGTGTTGAATGACAGTTTGCATCATTCTGTATTGTTAAAACCATGGGAATGAAGGGCCTCAACAGCTGCCTTTTGTGTCTGTTTTTTGTTCTTAATAGTGTATGCTTCACAAGGGAAATCCATGAAAGCTATTGGAATGACAATTTTAAAAATGGTGATTGACTGATTTTGTTCATTCCTAGTCCCATATAGTGTATAAGTTACCAAAGAGTGTTAGATTTATAAGATTTGCTGTATAAATTGAAGTAGATGGAAGCTAGAAAGCTGAGGGTCCAAGAACAGGGAGAGGTTAGACTATAGATCTTTGACCAAGAGGTACTTGGCTGGAAGAGTGGAGCAAAGATGGGAGACCACAGCCTTCCTCCACCCCATCAATTGGCTTCCTAGCAAAATAGCAAAAGCCCATTTTCTAAATGGCAAGCTTTAAGTGTGGCACTGTCCAGTGGTAAGCATGATGAGCAACCAAGCTTCCTCCCAACTTAGAGACTGGAGATGTGGGTGAAGATTCTTCAGCACAAATGCATACCCTGCTAGTTTTTCCTGTTCCAAGCCAAGACAGAGAGCATTGGATTAAGCAGTTTGAAGGCACTGAGGCAGTAGAGTCCAATGGCCTGCACTCGCCCCCCCCCACCAAAAAAATTGGTCTTCCCCAAATTAAATACCCTGGCGGTAAGTTCTTGACAGGTGGGGAGCCCTGGCAATTATACTTTTTGGCATGTTCAGCAAGGCCAAATTGTAGACCTCCTAGATGGACAGCTCTCAAGCAATAAGTAGCTTCTAGAAGGCAAAATGTGGCCTGTGGGTCTATAGTTGCTGCGTAGAACAAATACATACTTATGAAATACAGCCTTATTGTATGGGCCAAAAGTAAGGAGTCTGTGATTGGGGTGGAGGATGTGGCCTGCTGTGGTGCACTACTAGGACTCAAAATTTGCTGGATGTCTTTGGCATGGAGCCAACCTCTGATTCAGCTGAGCCTGTACTTAGCCCTTCAGAAAAAGGTACAAACTTACTCCTCTCTATTTCTGTGTGTAGCTGAGAGAGTTTAATAACTATTGCTGTTTTCTTTATGCAACATGAAATCTTACTTTTCCAAGCAGATTTTTACCGTCTCCCTCTCCCTCCTCTTTTAATAATTTCAGATAGATGCCTCATGCCTTACATGGGAAGGACAACAATTTCAGGGCAAAGCAGCTATTGTTGAAAAACTCTCAGTAAGTTCCTGTGCTCTTCATTGCCGGACATTTCTGTTCAGCTCAGAATTCTTTTTGAAAGATTAGCGTTTTGGTGCAGGCCAAGTTCTGGTGTTACTTCTGTTGTATTATTTATAGGAAGCAGGTTTAGGCTGCACCCTTTTGCATTTCTAATCTGCCTGTCTGAAATTGTACTGATTTCAGTTCCAGAAATGTAAAGCACAGTTAACTTAGGAAGTAAGTCCCATTGGACTCAGTGATAGTGAGGATGAAAAAACACACCCTTAGATTTATATAGTGTACTTGAATGTTCAAAGTGCTTCACATGCATTATTTTGTTCTAGTGCTAACTCAGTAAAGTGGTTCAGTTTTATTATCTCCAGACTGCAGATGAAGTCTGAGGAGGTGTGTCTAGCCTAAGGCTATCTCTTGAGTTCCAAGCAGATGAAGGCCCAGGGCATCCTGATTGGTGGCTCAGTCTGTTAGCCACCCAGCTGTACAAAACCTTATTTGCATGTGTTCCAGACAGCACAGTTGCATCCTCTTTCATCGTGGTTGCAGTCTATATAAAGCAGGGGTGGTGAACCTGTAGCCCTCCAGATGCTTGTAAAGATGGTTTTAAGTTTTTAAGTATACAACAACAACAAGTGATTATACAGTGTCTTTTATTTTGCACACATGTCTATATTGTATACTGAGAGCAGATACAGCCTTGCAACAGTTTCTGGGATTATAACATGCTAATTGTCTCAGGATAAAGCTTCTCCTAAGTGAGAGGCAATGGTAGTCTCTGGCAAACATCTACATGTTGCTGAATGCCTGTTGGCCTCAGTCAGCATGATAATGAACAACCAGACTTATTATCTATAACATCTGGAGGCTACAGGTTCTCTTTCCTTGTTTTGTGTGTACTCTGTCCAGAATGAGAACAGCAATGGAGCTCAAAAGAAACACCCTTTGGAATAGGTGAGTTTCTCCTTAACAGGGCTGAATTCAGAGGTCCACAATTTTTGCCTAATCTTAATAGACCAAAAAATATGACTGCACTTTCCTATGTTGTTGATTTCACATGACACTCTATACAAGGTCTGGAATAATTCCTTGCTCCCCTCCCCAGCTCCAAGTTTAGAGCTGGAAATAAGGTGGGAGGGTGGCTTGTTGGCTGTGCAGCTTAAGTGCAGCAGCAGCAGCTTAAACACACATCAGCTTCCCTTGGAGCAGGGGAGGGAGGAGGTGGGAATCCCCATGAAACTGCTAGTACAATTACTGCCTCGCAGCTGCAAGGTTGGGAGGAATTGCTTACAAGAAAGCAGCAACATGCTTACCATGATGACCAAAAATGTGGGAGCCTGGCTTGACCTTTCACATGCTGTTTTAAACAAAAAACTGGTCAGCGATTGAATGAATACATTTCAGGGTGCTTGCATTTTCAGAATTAATTCAACACCTAAGAACCTGGCTTGGTGCCACAGATTGCTTCACAGATGAGCTTAACCATAAAAATTTTAAGCAAAACTTTACATTTTTTTCTCTTTCTGCTTGCAGAGCCTTCCCTTTCAGAAAATACAGCACAGTATCACAGCGCAAGACCATCAGCCCACGCCTGACAGCTGTATACTCAGTATGGTAGTTGGGCAGCTTAAGGTAAGTGCTTTTTTCAACTTTTGGTCCTGTGAAAGGAATAGTTGGTGTCCAATTTCAGAAGCGGTTCAGGGTTTAGCCACTGCAAGTGAGTTTGGGCTCACATGTTCTCTGCCTCCCTCACCCCCACTCTGTGGTTTGCTCAAACCAAGGAGGGAGAGAATTAGAGCACAAAGAGGAGAGGGGGAGTAGGTGTGTTTGAGCCCAAAGCCTGTTCATGACTACCAAACCACAGTTTGACAATTACATCTGAAACAGGTCTAATCCATTAGAGCAGGTTGTTCTAGCACTGCAAGTGAACAGACCTACTTTTGCTTGGGTCATGGAAGCTGAATGACCAGGGCTCTTTCTCAGAGGGGTCCCCGTCCCTCCCCTCTAATACAGTGGTACCTTGGTTCTCAAACTTAATCTGTTCCAGGAGTCTGTTCGACTCCTGAAACCATTCGAAAACCAAGGCACGACGTCTGATTGGCTGCAGAAGTTTCCTGCACTCAAGCGGAAGCTGCGTTGGACATTCGGCTTCTGAGAAACGTTCGCAAACTGGAACACTTACTTCTGGGTTTGCAGCGTTTGGGAGCCGATTTGTTAGGCAACTAAGCCATTCAAGATCCAAGGTACCACTGTATGTTGCATTGTCTTTGTAAACGTTAAATACTCCTATGTCTTGTTTTGACTGATGTGGGTGTAAAGGCCTTCATGCTACCAGTTGGAGGGGAGGAACCAAATGAGTCACCAAGTTTGTTACAACTGATGGAAAGGAGCCGGGGCCTTAACCAACACATAGCATTGTTCCCTCTCTGACAGAGGAGCTTAAACAAAAATCTCTAGGTGGAGCCGTTGTTAAAGAAGCTTGTTATCTTGTGCTGCCTTGGAAACTGAAATACACCTGTGAGCAGGCAGGGTTGTGAGGCTATTCTCTGAAAACTTAGACTTTCAGTTGGACAACTTTAAAGAAAACTGTCTGGCAACACTGAACTTGGAATGTTGGTCACAAGGACTTTGGTAAGCACTGTGTCACACAGCAAAGGTGTTATCCCTTGACACAGCCCACCGGAAGGAGGCACAAAGAACTTTTCCGTCTCTGGGCCTGTGTTAAGTGCATATGGACACACTTTGCCCCACATGTAATCCAGCTTCAAAATACTTTTACTTCATAATACCTGCTAGGAATGTAAAAACAACAAAAGAATCTTGTAGCAGTTCAAAGGCTAATATATTGTGGCAAAAGCTTTCACGGGCTGTAGCTCATGACAGCTCACACCACTATTCTTCAGCTGGTGGGTTAGGACCCACTACTGGATCATAGCCTGGTCCAAGGTGGGTTGCAACAGCAGTACCACCACATTCAGCTATATGGAAAAAGAAATGGGCACCCAAATACATGCTTGGAGTTAAAGGTGGGTCCTGAGTCTGTCTTATGCTATAATAAATTAGTTTGTCTCTTAAGATGCTGCTACAAGACTTTGCTGCAACAGCCCTTTGGAACTACCCCTTTGGAAATTGCTACGAGTTTAACTTTACTGCAAGAGTTGAAGAGAAGCCTGCAAAAGTGGCATTAAAAAAACAAGGGGTGCACATTACTCTCCATGTGCCCATCAGTACTGGTAGCACCTTTAGCATTTTTGTGCTTGGAGGGAAGTCCTCTTTATGCCTTCAGTGTAAACACACAAAGAGGTTTACATGGAGAAACAATCTAGCTCCACCTCCTAGATCAGGCATGTCCAAAGTCCGTTTCAGGGGCCTCCTAATCTGGACCTCCAGTCGGTTTAATTCGGCCCCAGTTTATTTCCTGGGGTAAAATCCTTAAAAACCCTCACGGCCCTTCACTTCATCAAATCTGGCCCTCTTTGAAAAAAGTTTGGACACCACTGTCCTAGATACTGAGATACTGATACACAGTCAGCACCAGTCTGAAACAAGTTCAGCGCATGTAGAGTTTGTGTCCTTGTAGAGAGAGTCCTATGCAGAAGGGATCCAATTCAAACTGATGTTTGTGTGATGTCTGAGAAGTATGGCTGACATGAGTGTCAGCATCTAGGCTAGCCCACCCAAGAACGAGAGCCCGTTTACAGGTTTTCAAGCCAACATGTGAAGCGGTAATCTAAAAGAATGCACATCTTCTTGTTATATACAGAGGCTATGTAGAAGGATTAATGTACGGATGGGGTGATTTTTTATCATAGAAGATAAAGCTTATATACTTTTTTTCTGAATGCTGTTTCAGAAGCGATGCAAGGAGAAAGGGCTTCACTTCTATGTCTTGCCAGAAATGAATCATGTGCATCTTCCCGGGCACTTTTAGGCAGAATGGGAAAGTGCAGATCAGTGGTGCTTCCTATATCTTCTGCATGTTGCCCTGTCCAAAAGAGTAGTCAGTGTGATATCACTAGTATTCATTATCAGTGCATACTTGTTGCATCACTTGGCAGATGAAGGCATTTAGGAAGATAGATTCTGGAAAGAAGAACGTTAATCTCTATCTAAACATAAAGATTACTTAGTGTAGCTTTATAGACAAACACCTGTTTTCTAGTAAGTTTTATGCTAACCTTTCAGAGTTTACTTGGCATCTTCATACTAGTAATAAAATTGAAAGGGCCCAAACTCCATGGTAAAGCAAGTATTTTGTATGTAGAAGGTTCTAGGTTCAGCCAATAACACCTGCTATTCAAATGATTACATGTAGAAGGGATGGGAAAGACCTCAGAGGTGCTGCAAATTGGAATTGACAGTGCAAGGCTGGGTGGAAAAATAGTTTGACTGTATAAGGCAGTTTCATCTGTTCAAAGCTTCACAGATAAGCAACTTTAGTTTGCAGGCTTTTAGTTCATGGTTTGCATGTGGCTTATTGTAAGCTATTGGAAGATTTATTGTTGCGAATGAAATTATATGAATTACCCATTACAAAAACCTCCAGGAAAAAAGTTAATGTAGTCCCTTTAATGTGGACTGAAATTATCTTACTAATTTATAAGCTTGTCCTTATTGTACTGCTCCTGAGTAATTGGCAGCAGTAGAGGTACCTGTTGCATGCCTGGAACATTCTTTCTCTACACTCATAATGGACTCCTGCAAGGAGACTGGCATTCTGTATCTACAGAGCCTATCACTTTAGTAATGGTTTCTCTCCTGTTCTGCTCAGGCAGATGATGACCAAATTCTAGGTTTCCATCAGACCTTTTTGTTGAAAAGCTTACAAGGTGCGTGGGTGTGCACCAATGAAGTCTTCAGGCTAGCACTCCACAATGTTTAGCCTCTGGCCGCCTTCTACCTCTGATCTTCACAGTCCTCACTGAGTAAGAAGCACACTGCTTGCTCCTGTATCCTAGTTGAACTTGCAGTCTGAACAGCATGGACATTGCTTGTGTGTTCTTAAAGCAGGGTTGAAGAATGAGAATCCTGCTCATCTCAGGGTTGTGGCTTTTGAATTGAGCAAATGCAGTTTTCCACTTGGAACCAGCTGCTGCAGAATTAATTTAGCATAACTTTTTATGCCAGTCAGTTGCTTGCCTAACATCCTAGATCTAGCATTGCTTAGAAATCTAGGACATCTGCGTGGCACACAATGAACACTCACCTTGTTGTGTTTGGAGTTGTCTGAGCTAGAGCCTGTATGTATATCTGTGCAAGATTCCTCTTAGATCAGGAAAATGCCCTTAAGCCAAGGTCAGGTTACACTTTAAAGCACCACAAATGTGAAGCTCGTAAACACAGTTGGGTCTGGGCTTCAGGACGCTTACAGGTTAAATAACAAGAGTGTTGGAGGAGATGGGAAAGGGAAATGGCAAAGAATGGGTGAGCAAATGTATTTATTTTAGGTTTTGTTTCAGTTAGGGAAAAGAATTAAGACAAAGGCTTCACAGGAAAAGTGGGGTTTTAAGAAGGTTTTGGCAGGTGTTTATAAACTGCAGGAGTAAGAATGGCTCTTGGTATGTACAGCATGGGTCTGTGAGGCCTCTACATTTACCTGATTTGGTTGCTAATAATCAGAGGGAGAAACAAATGTCGGGGATATGCAAAAGTACTTTCTTTTTAGGAAGCATTTATATATGTCTCTTCTGTGGCACTCTGAAGCCGCTTTTGCCCACTTGTTTCAGCTTCAGTGGAGATTGTGTGTGTGGATGGCATGGACAGGTATGCATTTAGAATCTAGATCTGGTTATATTTCTTTTTGAGTGCAGAGTGCATTTTTAGATTTGGAGCCAATCTGCTGAGTACAGCCATCTTTTGGATAAGGTGACAGTCAAAGCACAGGTCATATTTCTAGCTATTCAAAATATTTGACATGTAGGTTTGCTTCATCCCTGGCAACAGCAAGAACAGGGAAGAAGCAGAGTAGGCACTTAAGAGCAGTGTGCTGGTGCACACAGGTAGTTTGCATTAAACCATGGGCATAGCTAGGGGGAGCAGGGGCACAACAAGTAAATAAATGACAAATACTTACGTGCCCAATTGCAACACAGATAGCTCACTTCTGCCCCCCGGCAATATACTTGCCTCCCCTTAAAATAAATCCTGGCTACGCCCATGCATTAAACCATAGTTTATTCTAAACTATGAACAAACTAGCTCACAGTTAACTGCTCCATGGAATTTTGCAGAAAAATTATATGGAGCTGAAATGCAACATTATATGTACTGGTATATATTCTAGAAGATGTGAACAAGTCAATAATTGCCAGCCTTTCCCCACTGAATGTCACTGTAATGGCTTTATTCCTCCTATTTGAAGGGATTCATTCTTATGCCAAATATATTAGTGATTGTTATAAGGACATGGCATTTTTCAAATTTTTGACCACCACTCACCATCCCATTTCCTCCCCCCCCCCCCCCATCTTTTTGTACATTCTAAACTTTATGCCTATTTTGTTGGCTTTAGTAGGACTTAACCAGGAACTCTCAAACACACTACTGCCTCCTCGAATTGTTGTTAAGGGGTTGTATTGATTCTCAAGAAGCTTATAATTCTCAACTTCCATAAGCATAAACATTATCTGTAGTGCAGCAGTAATTGCTACATTGGTAATGGATCATCTCCATGTTTCTACTGCTCTTTGAGTATTGTCCATGCCATTGTAATTTTGCATCATTAAGTCTCAAAAATGCATGTCAGAATCTTGCCTACCTTAATTCGTTAGCACAGGGATGACATGATAAATCTGAAAGCTGAATGTTGGTGCAGACAGGTGAAGTATGCATGACAGCATTTGGCACCAGCTGCAGGAATTTTGCCTTGTTAGACATTTGCTGTAGTAGAGAATTTCTAAAATTTATTTTTGTTTTGTCTTCACAGGCCGATGAAGATCCTATTATGGGATTCCACCAGATATTTCTATTAAAGAACATCAATGATGCTTGGGTTTGCACCAATGACATGTTCAGGCTAGCATTGCACAACTTTGGTTGAGACAGCATCCCCGAGGCACCTGTACTTTTCTTTTCTCCTCTCCTCCTTACAGATATTAATCACACTCATGGAACATTCCAAATATCATACACAAACCTGCAACACCACGGCAAGCAAGCAAGACCTGCGACATGCCCTTCTGAAGAGTTTATGTTGTGTCACTAGAAGAGTTCCTTGTGCATGATGTTTGGAAGTTAGACTTAGCTGCATTTGACAAGGGAAATGTGTGCTTTTACCAGCATGCCTCGGGAAGCATCCGTAATGCAAAAGGTTGTGTTTCTGTACTGACAAGTTTCTCTAATAGCCCAAAGAAGCAAAAGGAAAGGAAAGAACGGCAGCCTGAATCCAGCTGAGATACTGATATTTTTTTTTTTGTTCAGATGTTTCAGTGCTACATTATACAATAAAACCATGAAATTTTCTTAACAGTTTACATTGTTGGATGTTCACTATGTAACTAGATTCTTGCATCTTCAGCTATACATCTGAATACCTAGCCTGGAAACGCACGACTTGGCAGAACTTTGAAGTTCTTAACGTCTCCATAGCTCTTTTGTAGTACATTTTTGCCATTGTTTAAGGCTTAACAATTGCTCCATATCCCTGAAAGTTGAGACATTTCCTACCCTGAAAGTCGAAATATGGATTTATATTAATTACTTACATGCAAAGCAGATCATTACACTGAGCATCAATCATTTTATTCAGTCCTCCTTACAGAAATAGATGGAAGACTATGCATAAAAACAGCAATGTAGAATGTACTTTTTCCAGGCTTCTTTCTCTACACTAAGTTCACAAGATTTAGCATATTCATACCATTTGCTTTTCCTCTAGTGTTCAAGACATGGGTCCGTATATCATCATGAATTGTTTAGAGAGATTTGCCCTTCCAGGACAGCCATTTTAAAGCAAGCTATAACTTTAGCCTAGTACAATCACACTACTTTTTACGTTTGCCTGTGGCTTGCTTCGGATAATGTCCTGAATTATCGTAGTATTGTTGCTGAAGTAAGCAGCACCCACATGCCACCAATAGCAGTGTTTCAGTAATTAAATAGTACCAGTGCTACTAAACTGCTAAGAAAATTCCAAATACGTTTTCTCTGCTGATTTGCTGCAACAACATAGTGGTGGAGACAACACATATTTTCAAAATATCCTTATAGGGTTTTTATTAATGAGCAGGTGAGGTGAGCAGACTTGCATCCATGGGCCTTTCCTAAAGTTTAACTGAGCTATTTCCAAATAGTGCTGGGCACTTGACCTGATACTTGTTTAGTTTCGTATGTCAATGAGTAGGAGGAACAGTAAGTGTGTTTTTCTCAACTATGGAAAAAGATCTCTTGAAGAAATGGATTTGCTATCACATCTACTAAGAGGTGGCTGTAGTCTGCACCAAATCAATATAAAAACCAAGGCAAGGAAGGAATGCATTTCCAAGCATATCCTGAAATAAAGGTAGATTTCTAACCCCCCCTGGATGGTTTACAAAAGTCCATTTCAGCTTCACTCTTGTTTGGATTCCTTTCTCTGATCATTCTACTTCACCCACTCTCTTTGTGCTTTCATTTTCCTACACAGAAGTGATCTAAAGGACTGTCACTGTCCCTGGCAAGCCAATGCTTTGGGGGCGACTACAGCTGCCGCTTACGGTCCTTGAGGTGTAGTTCCATAGACATCACTTCATTGCAAGGATTTTGGTTAACATTAGCCAGTTACATGAATTTAAAATGCGCTTGTGGAAGAGGGCTTAGGCTGGCATCCATGCCTTAATGCATGTGTACAGGTTTAGTTTGCAGAAGGCCCAATGATGTGTAGAACTTAGTGCCAAGTTTGCTCAGAACTTCACCCTTCAAATCAGGTGATCAGGCAACTATTGGGAAACGGTTGTCTCTGTATCTAAATAAGATGAGGCAATTCCAGATAGCCTCATTTTAAATTTAGCACACCAGATGAAAATCTTTGGGTGAGGTCATCATAGGTACCATGTTTTGAGTTGGATGTTGTATAAGTCTCGGTGAGAGCTTTGCTTAATAGCCATATGAAAACAAAATGCCGTATAAAACTTCATGAGGATGTCTTTCACAGGCAACATTTTGTTGGAAGGGGGGGGGCATTACTCTTTGGCCAAGCTAATGAGGAATGTTTATTATCATCCATAAGAGAAGAGTGACTGTTTCCCAATATCTTGTGTCACCTTCACAACATTAGCTTATGGCATTTTATTAAAAATTGGTTTGCCCTTTGAGAAAATGTTAAAGTCAGTAGATAGAGGCTGCTCAGAAGGGCAATAAAAAGCTGTGTTCTCCAACCCAATTTGAAGGAGAAATACATCCATCCTATCACCCCTTAATGGAAACTGCCTTGCAATCATTTGTTTTCAGAGCAGAAAACATCCTTAGGATATTATAAACTGCTACAAGAAGGTATATGATAGAAAGCCTGATCTGGGATTCTAGATTATGTGTAAGGAGATGAAAGCTGTTAAACTGCTCATTCTGAAAATAGTGTAAATTCTTTCATAAAACTGCTAAGTGCTACTTTGCTTTGGGGCAATACATAGAGCAGACCTGTGCAACTACCAAAGCACAGCTCATCAGCCACATACCATGGCTTGCCACATGCTCCATAAGAGTATTTTTGCAGTTCTAGGCCAGCACCCAAAACAGCAGGGTTTGGATCCAGTCAATATTGTGGTGGGGTTCTCCTTTTTGTGAGGGGTATACAAAAGAAGGCACTGAGAATTTGCTTCTATACAAAACTTGTCATCAGTTGACAGTAGAAACATCATGTTCCGAAAACTGCAGCAGCTTACATACTGCTTTATAAACGTAAAGGTAAAGGTACCCCTGCCCGTACGGGCCAGTCTTGATAGACTCTAGGGTTGTGCGCCCATCTCACTCAAGAGGCAGGGGGCCAGCGCTGTCTGGAGACACTTCTGGGTCACGTGGCCAGCGTGACATCGCTGCTCTGGCGAGCCAGAGCCGCACACGGAAACGCCGTTTACCTTCCCGCTAGTAAGCGGTCCCTATTTATCTAGCAGATGCTTGATGTACACAGGGAGAAAAACACTATTTGTAGAAATGCAGAATTTCAATTGCAGACCAGCACTGGCTTTGCCAATAAATAAGCTGTACTTACCGTATGTGATGTAATACTACCTACCTATACCATATCTACTGTATAATCTTGACTTATTAAGATTGTACCAGCAGCAAATGTTTAAATAAAGGCTCTTTAAGGTTAAGACTAGAAACCAGAAAAAGTGGGGAAGTGTTGTGTGCTGTCTTGCTTCATGAGGCAGCATAAGAATAGGGGGCCAGCATAACTCATCTGTGTTTAGATTGTTGTGTGAGGACACCTCTCATCTCTGAAATAATTTCCCTGTTGTCTAGTGATAAAAGGGAAGGGGCAGCACTTTATGTGAACAAGCCTAGTATTGTCACCATTTGTTTAATAGTGGCAGCCCCTTTTCCTTCCCATGTAATTCCCATGCCCCACCCACCCTGGAGAGGACTTTATGCTCAGCCCCAAGGAGAATAATTATCCTGACCACTTAGTGAATTCTGAAAGAACAAAATGTGTGATAACATGCCAACTTGTAGAATAGCTTTTCCCAACATAGTGCCCTTCATTTCTCTGGACTGTAACTCCCATCATCAGTGATTCTGGCTGGGGCTGATAAGAGGGCAATAAGCTGGCGAAGGGTAAACTTTCTGTTTTGCTATTGATGTGCGGTCTACAGATAATGGAGAATACATGAAATATGAGGCAAGCATACTTGCCTTTTTAGGTTATTAAGGCAAATTTTCATGTTACGTACGCTGCAGTGCACAATATGGGGATAACTACATCCTCCTATGCAATCCTTTGCGGTCCATGTATGTGTTCATCATGTGTTATAAAATTTATTTTATTTAAGATATATATCTCTCCAGCCAAAAAGGGATGCCAAAGTGGCTTACAAATGTCAATCATAAGACAGTCCTTCCCTTCAGGCTTACAATCTAAAATGCATGACATTCAAGGGAAAGGGACTGAGGAGGAAAGAAAAGAACTCGGGCATTATTTCTGGTTGTGAATTGTCTATTGCAATGATGTTGCAAAGGTTTTGAACCAGAACAAACCAAAGGTTAGTGGAGGCACAGTGGAGGTTTGTGGATTTGGGGAACAATAGCAACACTAGTGCATTTCTAGGCTTGGCATCCCAGGAAAGCTTTTCCATTTAGAAATCTAGTGTAATTTTCCTTGTAGGAGGAGGGATAAAGGAAAGTTGCTGTTCTTGGCAGAATAATTTTGTATGTGGATAAGAAGCTTCTAGCATTGCCTCTATTCTGATTGGCAGCAATTCTTCCAGGTTGGGACCGAGGATTTTCCAGGTTTTACTACTCAAGAGCCTTTTACCTAAATATGCAAAGGATTGATCCTACAGCCTAATGCATGCAAAGCAAATGTTCTAGGTCAAACAAGCCTGATATGGCCTGTTATATTTCCCAACATTGTTGTTTTCAGTGCTTTGTGCAGAACTTGCCTTAATATGTCTTGTGGGTTGGGGGGGGTTAACAGGCTATTGTACATGTTCATGCAAAACAATAAAGAAATGAGAGGGATGGTGAAACTACTTCTAATGCCATAAAGTTAAAAATTTTCAAGTAATTTATCAAGAACAGTGGACAAGTTACTTATATACAGCAGCTGCTGGCAGTATTTCATTTTCTGTATGCTACAGGCTATTCTCTATGTTAATAGGGTTGGTGTGTTTTTAAATTGACAGAGGCTCTGTGTAACAGGCCAAAGTCAACAGACAAAGGCAGTGCTGAAAATGATGGTACAGAAGCTGTTCCTACAGCTTTGTCTGCCATGCAGGGTGTTTATTAAAATTCTATACAGTACTGCCCTTCACCCAAGGATCACAGGGCGGTTTACAATATAAAAATACAAACATACATAATAAATGAACATATAAAAACAATACCCCCCACCTACCCACAGTTTAAAAGGCTACAGGTTGTACGTGCGAGGGGGAGCCCTCTTCCCGGCCCTCGTTCTCCTTGCTGCGCGCTCCTGCCTGCTTCGTACACCATCTGTATTTATTCCCTGCTGGGAGAGGCGGAACCCGGACGTCTGGATACCATTTGCAGGGGGGAAGAAAAGCAATGACCGGACCGGAAGCGGAAGTGGGGGCGCAGAAGCGGGGTTTGGCCTGCCCGGGCGGTGGAAGCCGCTGTAGCTGTGGTACTGCTGGCGGACTTGGCGGGGCCCAATGGCCTCCGCGAGCATCGATATCGAGGACGCGACTCAGCATCTCCGAGACATCCTCAAGCTGGATCGGCCGAGCGGTGAGGCTCTCGGGCCGGGACCCTAAAAAGGAGGCGGGGGTTTTTCCTTGGAAGCAGCACCTTTGGGGAGTGAGTGGCTGAAATGAGGCTCGTGGTCTCGGGCGGCTGTGCTCCCCTTTGCTCAGCCCATCCCGCGTGAGCGGGAAGGCGCCAACGGCGCTGGCAGGAGAGCGGGAGGCGACGGGCGGGAGAAGAGCCCAGGGGGTCGCGATCCTATATTCACGCTTATTTGGGAGTAAACCCAACGGAGCATGATGGGATTTGTTGTCTGGTTGTGCCGGGTTACGGTAGGGGGTTGCAATCCTGCGTCTACTTGTTTGGAAGTGAGCCTCCTTGAGCACAGTGGAGACCTACTTCTGAGTAACCAGAACTCAAGGATGGGGCTTCCCGTTTGGGGCCAAAAAGTCCCATCTGACTAAAAAGGTCCTCTGCAACTGTGGCTCCTGCATCAGTTCTTTTTGGTGGAGTGTGGTGCTCAGCTTTCTTTCAAACGTGGCTGCCTCTTTCTACCCCACCCCCTTCATGTTAAGCTTCTGCCCCGCCCCCTTCTTTAATGGAGCAGGCACTTGGTTTGACTTTGGCTGCTTGATTTTTCAAAGGCCATTTTCCCCTGCAGCTTAAGCCTGCAGCCCAGAGTCTGGTGTCATATATCTGCAGATGCTTGTGAAGGCACTCTAGGCAAGGTGTGGTTGGCCAGGCCGCTCAAGCTGGCGCTGAGAATGAACAACTAGCGATTCAGTACTGTTATTCTATGGCTCATTAACAAATACTGGATGCCTTGACCTTTCCTCAATGTACGTTTGCTACATTTCTCAAGTTGGAAGGAGGACTGAGCAATAGTGTTGTCAGATCTAAACCCTATTTTACGACTTGGTAGGATCTTGTAGGGCCAGAAAAAAATGGTGGCCTTATCTGACTTACCAAATCAGGAGTTAGCCACTCCTGCTGTAGATCATAACATTTTTGTATACTGAACATATATCTGGTATGCCTGGTCTCCCACTCCTATGTCTTGTTTTTTTTCTACCCAGCTGCATTCAGAATTTTTTTTTGAGGGGGCACAGTTAGTTGTGGTACTCCACAAGTTGTGTTTCTCAACAACTACATGAAGATGCTGGGAAATATTATCAGGGCTTTGGAGTTGGATATAATTAACAAGAAGGTGACACCCAGGTTTCTAGTTCATTATGTAAGTTTCCAGCAATGGCTGCCTCAGATCTGAACAGTGTGAGGAGGCCACAGGCAAGTGGATGATATAAACAAAACACTTGAGATTGAATCCAGACAAGGCAAAGATGAAGGTAGGGTTCAGACTGTGGCTCATGCCAGAGTCATGCCTGAGCAGCTTCCTTACCTATCCAGAGGGAGGTCTGGGCAGTGCTCCAGGATGTATCCAGCGCTGGACATGACAAGGCAGCCAAATCAAATAGTGCCCTTGCTGAGACACTATCTCCCCACCGATAGGTGGTCTACCTGGTTAGTATTGTGGTAAGAATGATGTGCGGATGGAGTGATGGACAAAGTTGAGTGAGTAGCTTTCTAGTTGTGGAATCTTCATAAATTTGGAAATATCTGCAGTGCAGAGTATGGGAGAGGTTTGTCTTTAAAGGGATAGTTTGGAATGCACCTGTTGCTTTAGTAAAGTGTGTCTAATTAGCATGCTGTGCTGTACGTTATTTGAGGAGGAAATCACAACATTTCTGCCTTGGAAACTGCACTAGCCTCATAAGTCATGAACAAGAACATTGGTGTATGGGGGCAATGCTGTCTTTCTCCATTGGTGTAAAAACAGTTGAATGGCTAGTATGAATATGATATACCTATCTGCACATATTATAATACTAATACAGTATACTTAGGTGCAGGATGCATCCTAGATTTTTATCTGAACTTCTCCTGTGCCAGCCAGATCCCTCCCTTTTTGTCTTTTGTGAGATACTGTTTCCATGGTGCTTGCAGCAGTAACCATTTCATGTGAGCAGCGAACTGTGCCTGTTGACATTTCCTGCCATAACCTCACCCAGCTCTGTTGGGCTAAATGGTGGCATTTAGTTCCTACTGTGCTGCATGTATATTCAGCTTTTGAGCAAAGGCTCTGCTGTAAAGTATTCACCAATCTCTTAATTATTTGTAGGAAGGACTTACTATATTCAGATCACTGACATATCCCAGGGCAGAGTGTGGATTGATTGCAGAATTACTGGGGGTGGAGGGCAATGATATGGCTATTAACTCAATTTGCAGTAGGCAATTTATTTATTCTAGTGGAAAATAGGAAATGCCTTTGCTACTATTACTTTCCTTTCCTTGAACTTGCTCTGGATTTTGATTCCTCCAGTAGGCGTTATCTTTGTTATTCAACTGTCCCTGTAACCACAAGAAACCATGTGAAATGAAGTGAAATGAAAGCGAAAGTTGATTCTTAGTATTCTGTGTGATTCACTGATCAGCATAGGAATATATAGACATCGTTCACTGCTGCTCACTGCTTTATACCAAGCCAGAGCATTGATCCATCTCACTCAGTTTTGAGTCTGCCCAAATTGGCAGCTGCTTTCCAGTCAGACTTCAGGCAGGATCCTCAATTGAGAATCTTTCCCAGCCCTACCTGAAGATGCAAGGAATTGAACCTGGAACCATTCACATGCGAAGCATGTGCTCTGCCCCTGAGCTTATGACCATAGGCATGTACATTTTCATACAAGGCTGGGACCCCATTTTCATGGAGGGTCCTGTGTTCTGGTTGGGTGGAACTTACATCGTATGTGAGGCAGGCAGCTGACAACGGCCAGCTCTGCCTTTCCTCAACATGCCTTCTGTGTCTCCTCAGATCATGGCTTGGCAAGGGGGGGACTTGGCCTGAGGAGGGCAGAGAGGGAACTTTCCCCCTGTGGTCCATTCACTGTCTGTACAGAACTAACCATTGTGTGCTCTGCCTACGTGCCACCCACCCACCTTTCCTCTTCTCACGGTGTTACTTTATGGCATTGAGCCATGCTGCACTCTAGTATGAAACTAGCATTAGCCATCAGTTAAGGGGACTGGGTAGGAATTTTACCCAGGATCATCAGCTGACTTCTCTGGCCCTGGGTTTTTGGATTTTTCACAATAATCCCCTGGCTCAAGATGGCTGAAGCCATTGATTTTGACCTTCTAACATCTACCCAGCAGGATTGCTGAGCCCCAACTTCTGACAGCACATGAAACAGTAGAAATAGGTTCTGTCCCATATGCTACTGGTACTGTTTTGCTACTGATAAACCTGCCTTAAAAAGTTGTTTTTTGGTCTTTTCTTTAATTCCACGGCCTGTTTGTTTCTAACTCCCTTCCCAAGTCTATTCTAGCCTTCAGGAAAAAACTGAAGTCAGCATCTGGAATTGCAGTTATCCAGAGATTTTTAAGCGTCCTGGCAAAATCATATAGCCTCATCAAGAGTTTGGGGACCACCTTTTCCCACACAATCCTCCCCAGTTGAAGCCTAGTCATCAAGTGGTGTTGCTGGCTCCATGCTTACGGCTCATTAGGATAGGCACAGCTAGAAGGCAAGCCTTCTCAGTTATGACTTCCAAACTTGGAAGCCAGAAGAGAAGCAGGCCACAATTTTCATTTTCCCTGCCCACCCTTCCATTCTCCTCTATTCTCATAATATGGAGGCTTCTCACTGAACTAGAGTGGTTGGAGGAACTACCTCTCCATTGAGCTTTCATAGCGATTCTAAAACTACACACAAAGACTATTCTAAAATAGTCTTTGTGTGTAGTTATGTCATCATTCATCATGCTTTTATTGATTAATAATAATAATTAATAATTCTATACTACCCTTCATCCAAGGATCATAGGGTGGTTTACAATACAAAATCACAAAAATATGTAGTATACTAACAATACCAAAAAACAAACCGTAACACACAGTTTAAAAGGCAATAGTTTGTTTAATTAGCCAAAGGCCTGGGAGAAGAGGGATATATTTTTGCCTGGTGCCTAAAGATATGTAACACAGGCTCCAGGCAAGTCTTCCTGGAGAGAGCATTCCACCAACAGGGAGCCACTGCAGAAATATCCCCTTCCTGTGTTGGCACACTCTGGACCATGGGTAGGCAAAGTAAGGCCCGAGGGCCGGATCTGGCCCAATTGCCTTTTAAATCTGGCCCACGGACAGTCAGGAAATCAGCATGTTTTTACATGAGTAAAATGCAGCTCTGGGTTATTTGCGGGGCATAGGAATTTGTTCATTTTAAAATATATATATACTCCAGCCCCCCACAAGGTGTGATGGACAGTGGACTGCCCCCCTGCTGAAAAAGTTTGCTAACCCCTGCTCTGGACCTTTCACGAAGGAGGCACACAAAGAAAGGCCTCAGATGATGATTGCAGATGATGATTATCGGCTCATATGGGGAGAGGCAGTCCTTGAGGTATTGTGGTCCTAAGCTGTTTAAGGCTTTATAGGTCAAAACCAGCACTTTAATTGGGCCCAGAAACTAATCGGCAGCCAGTGCAGTGAGGCCAAGATTTGCGTTATATCCTCAAGCTGTCTTTCCTTGAGCAAAACACTTGCCTTTTTATCGTAGAGGAGAACCACTGATTCAGATTTTCTGTCCTTGGACAGAATGTTTTTCATGTCTTCTCTAGAACATTACTATATTGATGGGCTCCTTGCTTCCTGTTTCAGTAGAAAGAGAGAGCGTTTGGCATTTCTTTTGAATGAAACCACTCTCCCATGTTATGTTCTTTTCATCTGGGACAGGGGACCATCAAAGGGAGACTGTATGGTTCAGAAACTTTCATGACCCTTTAAATGGCTGCGTAAATGTGAACATTGGCTCTGTCCTCCCCCCCCCCCCCCATTTAGGTTCAGTCAACGAAAACCAGAGATCATCCACTTCATACAATGGAGACCTGAATGGTTTGCTGGTGCCAGATCCCATAGCATCTGGAGATGGAGCTTCCTTGACGAAGCCAGTACCCCAAGCAGTTTCTCTGGGAGCACTTCAGGAGAAGCAAGTCATGTAGGTATCTTGCTGGGAGAAAGTGGAGAGTTTGTCATGGGTCTGCTGAAAAATTTCAGCTCGGTAATTGCTCCTACAAAGACTGGGCTTCCAGCTTTCTTGATTACTGCTTTAACATTGTGTAACGTTGTTTGTAGCTTCTGTTCCAGAGAGACTCAAATTTAAGATGGTGTGTTGTCTCCACAGTTGAGGTACTACATTCATACATAGCTTAATGGGGATGCATTTTGTACTGTAATGGAGGCTTCATTGACAGTGACTGGGATTGAGGTTTGCAACTTGTGGTTTGCATTGTTTTCTGTCTTGTGTTGCTTCCAGTAAAACACTCATTTGTCCATGCAAAATCATTTGCAGCAGGAAAGACAAGTGGTAAAATTGCTACTTCATAGTAACAGGCATGTTTGTTTTAATTGGGGGCCTTCAGTAGTCTTATCCCTAACTTTTCCCTAGCTCTCCATAACAAAAGCTGTTTGTCCTTGAGGCCTTTTGTTTTGACTACTTCTCCTTTTCTTTTAGCTGCCTCTCTGGAGATGATAGCTCCACCTGTATGGTGATAACCGCTAAAGATGTTGAGATAGTAGCCAGCAGTGACTCTAGCATCACCAGTAAAGCTAGAGGGAGCAACAAGGTAAAAGGGGAAAGATTCATCTGGACAATGTACAAAACCAGTTGGGGCAGCACTTGCCATCTTTTCAAGCGTGTAAAGCAGGGATGGGGAACCTGAGATCTTCCAGATGTCATGGGACTACAACTCTCACCATCTCTTACCATTGGCCATGCTGAATGGAGCTGATGGGAGATGGAGTCCAACATCTGGAGACCTGGTTCCTCATCCCTGATTTAAGGACTCAGTGCCTGGATTGCTGGTGAATGAGGCTGAAGAGCGTAATAAGTTGGAGGGGTGGATTGAGTATTGTGGTGCTTCTCTTAGACTTTTTTTAAAAGCAGGCATTCATGCCTCAGCCTTGGAATAGCCTGTTTTCTGTGCTTATTAGCATTCCCCCTAATGTTCAGTGGTGATAGGCCTGGGGAAACCTAAGTGCCATGGGAAGCCTTTGTTCACAAGAAAATGGTTATGTGAGGTTGGGGATTGAGGCACTAGCTTCAAACTGCTGTCTTGGGCTGGTTCAGTTGTAGCCTTTAACCACTTGTTGATATATGAAAAAGTCCTTAAGAATTCCCACATCCCTGAGTTCCTTTCCAGTCACCTTCCTTTCACATGCCATGATCCCCTCCCTGCCTTCTCCTGGTTTATGACAAACTGTAGCTTGCAATTTCATCTGAAACAGTTTCTGCAAACCAGAGAGGGCAGTAGGAATTGTGGTACCTGGGAAGAAGGATTATGGTGTAAGAGCCCAAAGGTCCCTAAAGACTCGTTCACATAGTGCCACATAGAGCACATACTTTCCATGCAGAAGGTCTCCAGTTCAGTCCCCAGCATCTCCTGAAGAAGGGAACAGGATTGGTGACTCCTGAACTAGGTGTTGGCTGTTCCCTCTCTCCTCAGCATATATAGATGATATTTCAGTTTTATGTTCAGCGATGGATGCCTTGTCCCTATTTTGGCAAATGTTGAATTTAATTCCACACTTCAGCTGGTCTTTGTTTTCCTTTTTGCCCTCCAGGTAAAAATCCAGCCAGTGGCCAGGTATGACTGGGAGCAGAAATATTACTATGGTAACCTGATTGCTGTGTCAAATGCCTACCTGGCATATGCCATTAGAGGTGAGGCATCTCTCCATCAACTTGGTTCTTTTGGCTAGGCTAGGTTTCTTGCAGCGGCCTTGTGTTGGGCTGAGGTCCTCTTGCTTTCCCCACAGCTGTAGAGAGTGCACTGGCATTGCCTAAGCCATCTTAACTGTCATATTCTTGTTGCTGTTCTTTGACAGGTGCCAGCAATGGCTCTGCAATGGTTCGGGTCCTGAGCGTTAGCACGGCAGAGCGAACCCTGCTGAAGGGCTTCACAGGTGGAGTGGCAGATCTGGCTTTTGCTCACCTCAACTCCAACCAGCTCGCTTGCCTGGATGAAGCTGGCAACCTCTTTGTCTGGCGCCTGGCCATGGAGAATGGAAAAATCCAGTATCTTATCTCTCAGTACTGTTCTTCGTAGGAGATAGCTGCAGTGTTGTTAGATACTGAGGCAACTTTGTAACTACAGGATAGGATGTGGGCACTGTTTATTTCTGTATCTTAGGCAGGGAACCTGTGACCTTCCAGATATTGTCATTCTTAGCCACTGACCATGGTGCCTGGGGCTGATGGGTGTTGACAACTGAGAAAATCTGGAAGGCCAAAGTTTCCCCATCCCTGCCTTAAAGAGATGTACTAGTATTTATGTACTAGTATTTATTTCTGCCAGCCAGCATCCAGGCATTATACATATTTTCTTCTTGCAAGTTATCCACTCAGGAAACAAGACTCTGACTCCTTGTATTGTGACTCAAAGGACCCCTTCAGCAGTAACAATTGTAGCTTAATAAACTATAGCTCATTAAGATGAGAATAATAAATCATTACTGTTATTATTATTGTTGTGCTTAAATCACCGTTACCCATTACATCCAAACCAGGAAGCTGTGGTTTAATCCTAGTTTACTACCTAGCACAGGGCGGCCCAACTTTTCATACCAAGTGGGCCGCAAAGTACTTCAGAACGGATCCTGCGGGCCACACACTGCATTGTTGCATAGTGGGTGGAATGAGACCAAAATCTGATGCCCGCATCCCCCACTCAGCCCTCACACTGCCTTCCCAAAGCCGACTATGCAAAGCTCTGTGTTTGTTTCTACTACATCTGGGATAAATCACAAAGCAGTTGATACTACAAAGGAAAGTGATTTGTAGCTGTTCCTTAACTTTGTGATCAGAGAGGAGATCCTGGTAAACATCAAGCGACCTGATGGGACTCCTCTGAACAGCTCCCGGAGGATCATATGGTGTCCCTTCATCCCAGATGAGAACGAGGAGAGCTGTGAGGAAGGCAGTCAGACCCTGGCACTCTTACATGAGGATAGGGTAAGTTTTGATTTTTTTTCTTTTGTAAGGCGGTTGTTTGTATTGAGGTACTAATAAGTTGTAGATAAGGAATTAGAAAGATGTGCCCCATGGTTAGGTCAATTTTCCAGGTTCTTATACATCCATGCGCAAAGCACCTCACAGCATGTAAACTGGTACAGGTTTATCAAGTCAGCCTCTGCTTTTATTTAAGTAAGTCTGGCAAGTGTGGTTGTGTTGTGCTATTTTTGGGTGTGGTACTTGTGAGGAATAAACACAGGAGATGGTGCAGAGTTCATGGGAAGATAGTGAATGCAGAGCGAGGTGGTAACTGGAATGGCAGGTGACTTTTATGTTCACTCCTGGCAGAGCTTCAGTATGCAGTTTATGTGCTTCCTTCTTCTCTTCGTTTTGCAGGCAGAGGTTTGGGATCTTGATATAATCCGAGCCAATCATAATTCATGGCCAGTGGAAGTGACCAGCATCAAAGAAGGCTTTATTGTGGTAAAAGGTCACAGCACGGTAAGAGTTCTGCTGCTGTCATTGGTGTCTGTCTCCCGTTACAGAGCTGAGCCATCTGTTACGTATGTTTAATTCCTTAATCCAACAGTTTTCAATATTCTGAAGAGGCCTGTGGCTTTATCCACTTGGTTTATGGGATCAATGGCAAAAGGGTCTGGGTGTGTGAGCTATTAGGCCAGAAGCAGCGGACCTTTGGCTCTGCAGATTTTGCTGAACTACTACTCCTATCATCCCTGATCATAGACATGTTTGCTGGGGCTTATTAGACTGTTGCTGAGTTCCTGCTTTTCCCATATGGCAAAGAACAGGCCTTTATGACTGGACAAGTAAAGATGGCATCTTTTTCACCTTTCCATTGTGTGGTTTTGTGACAGTTTTTCCCTCCCCCTCAAAGCACTCTTGTTAAGGTTATGGGTGGAAAACTTCCAGCCTCTTCTTAAGGGGGCTCTTTGTATGGCACAGCTTTATGTCTTGCTTTAACAGCACTGGGGACAAAAGAAGCCTCTTTAAAATGGGAAGTGAGGTGAGAGGGCACAGCGTGATGTTTGAGAGCATGACTGGGTAAGAGTCCTGGAAAGGTGCTTGACACTTCACTGATCCCAAGATGCATGAGGTAGTGGGAGAAGTTAAAATAGTCAGAGCCAGAGGGAGTCAGTGCATTGATGGCAGCTGAGCACAAGATGGTGATGGAGGCTGTCACCTGGAGAATACAGAATGGAAAAGTACTGTAACATATATTCCCCCAAATGTCTTAATTTTTTATCAACTTAACATACTGAACACCCGGGAAATCGAAAGTACTTTGGCTCAAATTGGCAATATGTGCTGCTGCTGATATAAAAGTTGATAAGCATTCACTGTATAAAAAGAAAGAAAGAAAGAAACATCAGGCTATTAATGTGATTCACATGTATATCACAACCATGTTGGTTTTTTTCACATGTAACACTAACTCGTAACTTTGCTTTGTTGAACAAACCAGGATGACAGATGAGCAAAGTGACCACAGCTTATTTCACCTTACATTGGTTGCATTTTCTAAACACTTGTGCATCTGTAGCTGGGTCATGGTCTGGGGTGGGGTACCAAAACAAACCAGGATTAAGTTCAGGTGTAATAAGAAGCCATGGTTATTGCAAGCCACGATTCATAAGCCAGTTTTAAACCATGATTACATACAGTATTCTGGTTTCTTGGCCACAAACAAACCACAGTTGACCAGGTTGGGTTCCGGCATACAAGCAAGCACATTTAAGCTAAATAAACCACATCTTAGCATTGGGTGCAAATCAGGTCATTGCTTTGTATTTCATTGAAGTATTGCTGAGTGAAAGCTGATTTTTTTCCCTGTCTCTGTCTAGCGTCTGAGTGAGGGAGCCCTTTCCCCAGATGGAACTGTCTTGGCCACCGCAAGTCATGATGGCTTTGTCAAATTCTGGCAGATTTACATAGAAGGACAGGATGAACCAAGGTAACTTCAGAAGCTCAGTGTCTCTTGATTTGGTGTGCCTCAAGCCTACTTACATGCCCAGTCCCTTGCTCCAAATATAGTCTTAATTTGGCATGACTTTGTTGTTCTACAACAATATTCCTGGTGCTCTCCAGATATTTTGGGTTACAACTCACATCATCCTCTTTCCCATACTGACTGAAATTGTAGTCCAAGCTTTATTAAAGTTCTTGTGCTCTATTGTCTGACTGTCCACATGTAAATAATGTTTGGATTCTTGAGAGCAAGTTGCTGCCTAAAGGAGCCATTTCACACCTGCAGTTATGAAGGAGCGGGCTCTCAGTCATCATTTCTTTGATTTCCTACCTAGGTGCCTGCATGAATGGAAGCCTCATGATGGTAGACCTCTCTCCTGCTTGCTGTTCTGTGACAACCATAAAAAACAAGATCCAGAGTAAGACATGATTCTGGGTTTTTTTGCTAAGGATGTCCCATTTCCGGTGGGAAGCAGGACTGTATGGAAAAATAAATACATTTGCTCTGTATTTACCCCACAAAGATTCATTGCTATAATAAAGTAACAGGACCCTACAGATCAGTCATTTACAACTTTCTAGTCTAGTTCCTCTATTCCTCCAGGTGTAAGTGCTGGCAAGGAGGAGCCTTTATGTCTGTAAATTTAACTTAAATATTATTTCAGAAGCATTGTGGGATGCAACATAGGTATGCCTTGTAGTGTTACCCTCATTTCTTGAACACTTGTGGCTGGAGTGTCTATGAGCCTGCCATGAGCCGGGAACCTAGTCTCTGGCTTCAAATTTGGCATCAGTTCTGGCTGCCTGTTGATCCTTAAGCTTTATTAAGGTTCCTGAGTTCTGTACTCTTTTTAAGATTGTGTAAATTATAGGGAACAAGTTACTGGAAAACGAACTCCCCCTGTGTTTGCAGTAAGAGTAAAAAGGTAAAGGTACCCCTGCCCGTATGGGCCAGTCTTGACAGACTCTAGGGTTGTGCGCCCATCTCACTCAAGAGGCCGGGGGCCAGCACTGTCCGGAGACACTTCCGGGTCACGTGGCCAGCGTGACATCGCTGCTCTGGTGAGCCAGAGCCGCACACGGAAACGCCGTTTACCTTCCCGCTAATAAGCGGTCCCTATTTATCTGCTTGCACCCGGGAGTGCTTTCGAACTGCTAGGTTGGCAGGCGCTGGGACCGAACAACGGGAGCGCACACCGCCGCGGGGATTCGAACCGCCGACCTTTCGATCGGCAAGCCCTAGGCGCTGAGGCGTTTACCCACAGCGCCACCCGCAGTAAGAGTAGAGTGTGGCATAATATGACTTAGCACTGCTGCTGTGCCAGAAAATGTTGGTATACTTACCTACCTGCCCCTCATTCCCAAGAATAGCATGGAATGAGGATCAGATGCTGAGTGCCAGTTCTACCCATGTGCCCCGCAGAAAGAACAACCCCTCTTTCCTCTTCCTTCCCCCTCCTTGCAAGAAGTTAAAAGACAGGGGAGCAGACCCACAGGAGAATGGGTGAATGCTCCCAGCAGCTGATGGTGTGCTTCTGGATTCCCTATGCACACATGAGTACAATTCACATGTCCTGTAGGTCCAGTTTCTGTACCACAATCTTGTAATGCTTTGGTTTCAGCAAAGAGAACCAGCCAGTTAAGAGAGTCTGGTATCTAGTTGTTTTTGAGGAGAGGCATCAACTTGAATGAGAGAAAATCTGCCAGTTAAGAATTTTCAGAGGCTTGCTGTTCAGACTTTCACCCCTCTACACAATTGGAGAAGGAAAGTAGGGGTGTGCTCATTGGCCCCACCACCTTCATTATGTTCCTGAGGGCTCATAGCTATCTTGACTTCTATGGGTTTTGGCTGAGGTCTTGAAGTGGGGAGCCTTTTCTACTTCTATAGGCACCCCACATGATTTAGGTCCCTGCGTGTTGAGAGTTCTGTATGGCACAGGAAGCCTACATAGATAGAGGAGGCGTCCCATGGCAGAAGTGGAGCCTGAATGTGTGGAAGACTTGGAGAGATGGCCTGTTGGGAACGTGACAGAGCACAGCTAACATCTCCCCACATCCCGACTCCCCACTCACATGGCCGGAATAATGTGAAGGCAAACAAATTAATAAAGCTATGGAGCAAGCAAAATGGCCGTTTCTAGTCATCACTCGTTCCTTCTCATCCATCCTTTCATTTCTGCAGAGTTCCCTTCTGGAGGTTTCTCATCACAGGAGCAGAACAGAATCGAGAGCTGAAGATGTGGTGCACTGTATCATGGACCTGCCTACAGACTGTCCGGTAAGTATTGCCCTAGTCATCAGTTGTGCACGGTAGGAGCCCGTAATGAATGTGTATGTGTGGAAGGTTAACCGAGAAGGGCAACTAACAGTCTTCGTTCCCCTGCCAGTGATTTAGCTCTGTGTTAGAGCAGCATCTGTCTTGCATGTAGAAGTTCCAAGATTCCGTCCCTGGTGTTTCTAGGTAGGATTGGGGAATGCTTCTGGTTGAAATTCTGGAGAATCGGAGTAGACCACGCTGAACTAGATGGACCAATGGTCTGATTCTGTATAAGGCGGCTCTCTATGTACCTAAAAAGGCAGATACACAACATGTGACTAAAGAGAAAGATTATTAGTAGACATCTGAGGGAAACTGTTTTCACTGTGTCATTTTCAGGTTTTCTCCGGATATATTCAGCTCCATGAGTGTCCTTCCTAGTTTGAAGGCCTGCCTGGATCTCTCAGCTGAATACCTGATTTTGAGTGATGTGCAGAGAAAGGTAGGCAAGTTCTGTTGAGAGGTTGGGTGCAAGAGGAAAAGGTATCTGCAATACTGCTAGGCTTGGGAGTGTGGGGTCTGCTGTTAACATATAAAAGAGATGGTTGGGGCTAGGAGCAGCTGTTTGATTAAGCAAAGCATTCGGTTCCTTTTAGTGGGTGTAAACTTTAAAAAGTTCTCATTTTCAGAAAAGTCTGTGAATCCAGAATTAGTTCAGTACTGCTGGCCAACTTTCATGCTGGGTTTGCAGAGAGGCGGTGTGTTGGCTTCTCCCATTGTGCCTAGCCTGTTCCGTGGCCCAAGGTGCAGGTGGACTTGTGTCCTTCCTGGCACAAGAGCCCCTTATTGCTTACGTTACTACAGGGTGTCTACCTGATGCTTTCCTCTTAGGTCTTGTATGTGATGGAACTTGTGCAGAACCAGGAGGAGGGCAAAGCTTATTTCAGCTCCATCTCAGAGTTTCTGCTGACCCATCCAGTCCTGAGTTTTGGCATCCAGGTGGTCAGCCGCTGCCGGCTGAGACACACAGAGGTCCTGCCAGCAGAAGAGGAGACCGATGGCCTTAGTGCAGGTGAGTGATAAAAGATGTGCCTCATCAAAAGTAAGGAAGAGAAAGATGACTGTCTCTCTGGTAGCTAGCCTGATTCTCCAAATGCTATGCAAGCTTTGCCTCTCTAGTCACACAAAACCATGGTTTACAAAGTTTAACTGGTTTGTCATGGTGTCCAAACCTGTAAATCATGATTGGTCATTGGCCCACAAACTATAATGTGAAACCCATAGTTTGAAGCTGACTTGAAACCTGCCATTTGGACTGAAGTCTGAATTGTTGGTTTGGGAGTCTGCCATGCCTGATTGGATGGAAACAGAAGTACTTGAGTGGCTCTCAGTTTGGGTTCCCGGTGGTCACCCAGCTAACAGTTTGTCCACTGCTTTGGTCTCGGCTGTTAATGTGATTGCCAATATATCAACAGTGTAAGACAAAGATGCCAAAACAGAAGCAGACAACAGATGATGCTAGATTCAGGTAGGTAGCCATGTTGGTCTGGTGCAGTCGAAATATATTTAAAAAATTGTCCAGTAGCACCTTGGAGACCAACTAAGTTTGTTCTTGATATAAGCTTTTGTGTGCATGCACACTTCTTCAGATACACTGAAACAGAAGTCGCCAGACCTTTATATACAGTGGGAGGGTGGGGTGGGGTTTTTCTCAGGAGGGTAGTAGGAGTTGGGTGATTGACTCAGTGGGTATGGTAAACCTGTTGATGACTGTCAGTTTTTTGCAATAGGCCTCCACTTTTTGCAAAGTGCTCCAAAGCAGAGCATTTAAGGGACAGCATCCCAGGGATTCCACGGGAAGTAGGCAAGAAAACACACAGTATAAATGATGGTTTCATTATATCTTTGGAGCACACCATGGTTTGTTTTTAAACTGCTGTTAGCACAAACCATGGTTTGGTGGGATACTGGAATTCTGTCATAGTCTTTCTTCTCAAGTGTTGAGTGTTAGAATGGTACATACCCCCTTGGCTTCTTCTGCCTGAGAGCAGGTAAGGCTTGTACTTTTGTCCCTGAGCATTTTCTTACAATGTGAGCAGCCTTATCCTACTTTACTCAGAAGGTGAGCAAGGAGGTTTTACCTGCTAAACAGGAAGGAAACATGTTTTTTTAAAAATATTTTAAACTGTTTCTGTTTTTACTGATTATTTTAATACTTCTTGTAAACCACTTAGAAGTTTTATTACAACCAAGCAGTATATCTATTTTGTTATAAAGAAAAATAAAATTCCATCCATTTTTTTCTTCTTCCTAGAAGGTACACAAGGTACTGGAGCGGTAGAATCAGCAGCGGGGGTGCTTATCAAACTCTTTTGTGTCCACACCAAGTGAGTATTATGTAGAACAGCTGTTCTCCAGGCCTGCCTTTTAATTTTGTCACAAGACTTTACTGACTTAATACAGGCTCAGTTTTTGCCAGTCCACAAAATGGGATGGTACCATAGGTAACTAACTGCCTCTTAGCTGCCCTGGAGTGACCTTTCATGCTTTTCCTCCAAACAGAGATAACTTTTGCAGTCCTAGGCTTTGTGACCAAAGGGTTACATCATAATGGAAGTGGTTCTCACCAAAATAATTCCAGTTATGTAGCAAATAAACCCTCATTCTGCACTTGGAATGCAATGCAAATATTAGGCGCAGATAATGCAAACATTTTGTTGTTGGGATTATGAACATATCTTTAATAGGGGATGTTGTGGATTGCAGGACCACAAGGCATGTGTGTGCAGGGAAGCAGTGGGGACCCAATTGCACCTGTGCATGAAGCTTTAGCAAACAAGCTACAAGTGTCAGATGCAAATGAGAAGTGACAGCGGGGTACACTGTTTTAATGGAATCTCTGTCTGCTACTGGTCTTCTTTTGCACAAAGCAGTATTGCTTGTTTAGCATGCTGTTTGCCTATCGAGGCCGAGTTTGTAAACCAAAACAATCTATCTGGATGTTGCAGGGCCCTTCAGGATGTGCAGATCAGATTCCAGCCTCTTCATAGTCCAGACACAGCTGCTCCAATTCCTCCCCATGGCTCCCATGAAGATTTTGGTGAGTCCTCTAAAAAATATTTGTGTTTCCTTTTTAACTTGACTATCCCATCTGATATCAAGGTACCCTAATTTGAATGCTTGCTATCTCTCAGAGCTGACAATGGAAATTCTTGCTAGTGCTCGAGAATTCTGGATCCCGAGTCTGTTGTAGTTGCTGGGTTATTTTTGGACTGTGGGCAATCCTTTTGTCAATTGTGGTACTTCATTTCAGGAAAGGGACCTTAATTCAGTGGTAGAGTACATCAGAAGATGTATTGGCTTGTTTATTACATTTATTTATATCTACGTTTAATCCCTGGCATTTCCAGTTGCTGCCAGCCAGAGTAGACCGTTCTGGGCTATATGAACAAAGAGTCTGATCTGGTATAAGGCACCTTTGTATAGCCTAGGTTTCTCTGCCTCTGGACAAAATCTTGCCTGGCCCTGACTTTTGCTGCCGAGTCTCTGGGGATACCCAGGGACTTTGGTTTGTCTTGCAATCTGTAACCCCATCCCTCCCTAACCTGTGTGTGTTAATATTAATTTAACTGAGTGGCTGGTGGAAGGAGCCTGTGTGGTTTTCAATGTCTGTTTTCTCTCTCTGTACAAGTTGCTTTTAAACTGTCTGGTGTGTTTTGAAGCATTCCCAGATCACCTTGCTGACCTGGGCGCAGAAGGGCTTGGCTCAGAGAAGGGATCCGTGCATGGCTCACAGCCTGACTTGCGCCGCATTTCAGAGCTATCTGTTCCCGTGGATTTCCTCTCCCCTTCCAATGACACAAAACCCAAGCTCATGACTCCAGATGCATTCATGACTCCCAGTACATCTCTGCAGCAGGTAACCTCCTTAGAGTGTGTTTCAGATGGGAGCAAATTCCTTTGCTGCCTTCAATTTGGACATTATAACGTAAAAGACTTGGGATTGCTTATAGCACGAGTGGAGAACCTGTGGCCCTCCAGATGTTGCTTGGAATGATGGGACTTCTAGACTCCACTGGCTCTGCTGGCCGGGGCTGATGGGAGTTGTCATCCAAAATATCTAGAGAGCACCATGTTGGAGAAATCTGGATTAGATGGTGCTCAGGACAACAAAGAACAGAGAAGCAATTTCCACTGCTCCTTGTATATATTTTTAAGCCCGCAGTTACTTAAATCTGTTCTAAGCACTAATTGGAACTAACTATTTGACCCAATTTGTATACCACTTTGTATGCCACTTAATTGTAAGTAAAACCTCCGAGCTGTTTACAAAGAATATAAAATATACATTAAAAATGTCCGTAAAAGGCAAAGTTAAAAACAAGCTTTAAGAAAATCCGAATTGTAAGCAGAAGTATGGTGCTTCTTATAATGGCAAAATAGTTTTTGGGTGGTGCAAAGTTAATTTATTCCATATATATAATGTAGCACAAGAGGAGTGTTTACTAGCAGGCAATACTGTGTATGTATTCAATTAAAATGCTTGCTGGCAGAGTTTTCTAACACCATTGAATTTTCTGTGCCAGGTCACGGTGTCACCTGGAAGCAGCATTAGTTCCCTCACAGCTGTCACAACCATGAGCACGTCTTCCGTCAGTGACCCCTCCATTCCCAGGTAAGCCCTAGGCAAGGACTCCTTCCCAGTGCTACCCACTGAGTGCTTTCAAGGGCAGGGAGACTCCCTTCAGAATCAGGCATGAAAATGAAATGGCTCACATGGATATCTCAGGGAGCTTTTTTTTTAAGGCGGAGCTTCTGCCATCTTCAGAGTTGCAGCTGTCAAATGCGCTATCCCTATTCCCAAGGAAAGGCATCCCCTTTGTTCTTCAGCTCAATTCCCCAGAACATTTCCTGAAATTTGTAGGTTTTGCTTCATATAATTGGAATAAATAGCAGAGGCTGGTAATGAAGTGACCTTGTAGGCAGATAGTGGAGGATCCTAGACTCGCAGGACAGGGGAAGAACCCCTGTTCCTTGGAATATAGCTGTAGGATATTGAAGAGCACAGAGGCCAGTTCAGCATTGTTTACCAGGCAAGAACCACGAGGGGCCATTAGGCTTCAGACTGCAGTCACTGCTCTCCCACTAGCTTCTCCCAACAGCTCTGAATTACTTGAGGGAATGGATGACCACCTCTTGTAAGTTCCCTTCTAGCTTTTCAGCACTCATTGTTTCAGCTTCTCCCATACAGTGTCCCCCAAGGAAGTCTTTTTATGAGAGTGTTGCTTGGGTGACAATCCCATAGGACAGTAAAGTCAATGGCACAGTTCCTTAAGCATGCTGTGGTTGGAGCCCTTCTCCCTGGGCTGATTTTTAATTGGGGTTTGCAAGACCACTCTCTTTTGTAACCTCTATAGACAAATTTGCCTTTTGCCCGCTGCAGGCCGGCTGAAGAAGTATCTCTGAGCCCAAAGATGCAGCTGGATAGTACCCTTACCCTAAGCGGCAGCAGTGGAAGTCTGCAGACAAGCCCTCGAAGTCATTCAGTCCTCCTCCCTGGCCTTCCTGACAAACTGACCCCAAAGGCCCCCATCCCGGTAAGGTGGATTCTCTATGAGCATGCAAAGATTTACCTTTCTCCCTGACTGTGTCATTGTCTGCACCGTGTGCATGTGGTATGGGTGCCCAAAGCCACTGGAGCACAGGGGGTGGGGAACCAGTCCCCGTCCCTAGATGTTACTGACTACAACTCCCATCAACCTTAACCATTGGCCATGCTGGCTAGGGCTGATGGGAGTTGGAGTCCAGCCAACATCTGGAGGCCCAAAGGTTCCCCATGCCTGCACTAGAGTGCACTGGTCTCGGGTATACTGTCTGATTTCTGCCATACTGAGTTCAACACATGTGTTCTTCCCCATAAATAGGAAGAGGGGGTGCCCCAACGTGATCATTACATGTAGAAAAATATATTTGCTTATGTAAGCTGTCCCAAGACATATAGTTGTTTCAAGCTGTGTATTAAAGATATACAGGTATTCCCCATGACCTCTTTTCAGCCCTGAGTTTCCTGTGCTTATCTCATGTTGTGAGGATAAAACTGGGGTAATCATATATGCTGCCCTAATCGCTATAAGGGAAAGGCCTACTAAAAACAATGTAATAAAATGATCAATAAATATTGCAAAACTTTTAATCTGTTTCCTCACTATGTACAAATCATCATCATGTTTTCGATTTGCTGTGTTAATTGTACACTGCTTTGGGGGCATATTCCAAAAAGCAGCCTATATATACTTAAAATCTAAGGAAGAAAAAATGGGATTAGGAAGGAAGGTTGTCAAGACAATTGGGCATCTAAGTAAACTTCCTAGGTAGTGTGGAGAATGGAAGGGAAAACGTTAACTTTTTTCCTTCTCTGGTCAAGGTTTCCCCAGGGAATGCCCCTCTTGCGCTAGAGCGGCAGGAAGTGGAGCCTCTGGTGGTGCCCCAGTCTTCGCCTACTCGTGAGCGCTCCCCAGACGTCATTTCCTCTGCCTCTACCGCCATGTCTCAGGACATCCCAGAGATTGCCTCTGAGACCCTGCAGCGCAGCTTTGGAGGCGGCCCCCCTGGGCTCCCCACAGAGATCCTGGATTCCAACCATCACGCGGACAGTATGGCTTCCGCAGCATCAGCCTTGCACTTGCTCTCCCCGCGGAATCGTCACAGCTCGGAGCACAGCCATCACTCCTTGGACATGGCCCCCAATGAAGTGGACATGCTGACTGCGCCTTCGCTGCTGGAGGCAGCCTTACCTCAGGAAAACGTGGCTTCTGACGCTGGCGTGAGCCAACCGTGGCCAGCTGCCCCTGACATCACCAGGGAGACCAGGAACAGCATGGCGGACAGGTACCTGCTATCTCCTTCCTTTCTTTTGGGGAAGCACCAGTCTTGGCCCTCCAGATGTTTTTGGAGTCCTCATTCCACCAGCCACAGCCAGCACAGTCAATGGCTTTGGATGTTGGGAGTTGTAGTCCAACAAGATGATGTCCAGGGTCACAAGTTCCCTACTGCTGATATGGGCCATCACATGTTGTCTTGAACTCCCATCTCCTTTCTACATAGGAAGATAAACAGCTGCCTTATCCCAGGTCAGCCTATTTGTCCATCTGGCCCATTGAGTAGGCAGTGATGACAGTGGCTCTCCAGGAATGTCAGGGATAGAGAGGCCTATGTCACATGATTCTTTTAAAATGGAGATGCCAGGAATTGAACCTGGGGATTTCTGCATGCAAAGCCTGTGCTCTGCCACTTCCCCTCCACCTATTGCAGTCATGTCTAGTGTTGCATAGTATTTATTAGATTGTCAATCTAAGGTTGTAGAGACCCAGGTTCAAATCCCCTCTTGGCCATGAGGCTCGCTGGGTGGCCTTGTTATCTCTCTGCTTAACCTAATTCAGAAGGTTGTAGGGCTAAAATGGAGGAGGAGGAGAGCGATGTGCCTTGCCTTGGAGGCTATAAATAAAATAAGAGATAGTAAGTCTCCATTGACTCAATTGCTGCCTAACCCCAGTTCTACTGTTTGACCCTTTCTTTTAATGGCTATGTTTGGTTTGAGGCCACAGACCAGCCTAAAGAAAACCATACTTGCTCTGGGTGTTTTGCACAGAAATGAAAGCTTCAGCACTTACTTTGCACCTGAGTGCTCAGCTCCCATCCTTTGCATGGATGAGATCTGAGACTTCAGTACTTGCCAGAGTACCCCACCATACCAACTGGCTTGCGCCCTGAAGCCAGCAGTAGGGGTGCTACTAGTGGTCCTGCCTGTGAGTGCTGCTCATTATGCAGGGGCCTGGAAGAGGACCTTATCTGTGGTGGCACCCCAGTTATGGAACGTCCTCCACTCATAAGCATGGATTGCCACAACGTTAATGGGTTTTGCCAGACCCATTTGCTTATAAAACCCTTTGGAGCCGACTCTGTTTTCTCTAATTCGGCCCTCTTTCTTGTTCCATTGTTGAGTGGCATGAAAACTGCTAAGAATTATTTTGTATACTTTGAATGGTATGATACTTTGTTTGTTTTGAGTTCTAGCCAATGTTAGATCTGCTCAGAGTAGATGGACATAACTAACATAGGCCCGTGAATTTCAGTGGGTCTCCTCTGAGTACTTATACACCCTTTCTTACTATAGCTGTATATTTCTATGGAAGCTCGCTTTGAAGTCTGTGTAACATAAAGGGGCACATAAGAAAGTTAGATAAATAAAATGAGGCAGAATAAATTCAGTGTGATGGAATTGTTTCCTTCTCTTCCCCGGTCTCCCCTGCCCTTAGTCCCAGGAATGAAGTGGAAGAGAAACACAAGAGCTCCTACCACAGGCACAGCTACCACCTCCTGCAACATGACAGCCAGGATGCCAGCGCTGAACAAAGGTATTGGCAGGTGCCAATCTCCCTCTCTTTCCCCTTTGCAGTTTTCTGATGGGCTCAGCGGACGTTTCTGGGCACAGTGAATCAGTTGAATTTTCACCTCGTTTTGCTCACTGAGGACACATGCTGCCCTCTAACCGTCTGCATGCAACAACTGGCTGCTTATAACTGGAATTTGGATGTAGCATATGCCCTACTGGCACGTGCAATACCTCAGGCTCCTTCTGCCTGTGACACTAGTGCCACAGGCTGGCTAATCATGATGGTACAAAGCTGGGTCCCTTAGATAAGAGCGGAGCTATCTTTGTTAAATTTTGAAACTAGAGGCGGCTTTCTTGTAGAAGATTGTGGCAGCGTCAATTGGCACATTACCCCAGTTCCACTTAGGTGGCTTCTGCCCCTTTTCTGTTGCTGACCACAGGGTCTGCCTTAAGACTGCTGTGTTGGGGCAAGTACTCATCAGGACTGGCTTCCCTCTGCAGTGACCATGATGATGAAGTTGCAAGCTTGGCTTCTACGTCTGGTGGATTTAGTGCCAAAGCAGCTGCACAGCGGCTGCCTGTGAAGGACTGGAAAGCCAAAGTGTCGCCTCGAGCATCCCCAAAACTAAAGAGGAAGGGGAAGAAAGATGATGGGTGAGCATATGCTGCTTGGAAGGTTGGGAATGGTGGCAAAGTGGAGCCTCCTTATAAGGCTGGAAATGGTGGTAGGGCTTGTATTAAGTGACCAAGCCTCTGTGAAGCCTGAGGCTCTAGCTTTCCCCTCTTCTCCTCAGCCAGGAGGAGGAATAAATCAGGATTCTGTGCTTCTTCCCTGATTCGTGGCTTGTCATTACATACAAACCAGGAATCAGAGTTTAAAATAAAACCTAGTTTGCAAAACAAGCCAACTTTATAACCCACGAATGGCTTGAAGGTGACTTGTTTTGAAGTTGATTGGAATTAATTTTAAACCATGATACCTGTTTTGCACGTATCAACGAGCCCGGAATTGGCGAAATTAGAAATGAAACCTGCGTTTGTTCCTCCTCTTGGTCATTAGGGAAGAAGAGATGAGCAGAAGTGTAGAAAATTTGTTCATAAGTCTTCATTCAGCTCTCTGTACTTTTCAATTGGTGGGTGGGTGGGTGTAGAGGTAACCATCCTGTAGCAGAGCCATTTCTAAGTCAGAAAAGTCACGCTTTATTTTTTTGAAGCAATCAGGACATTTGTAGCAGGCCACATTTCTGGTATAATCCCCCTGGTTATGCATGCAGTGCTTGTGATGTGCAATTCACGCAGTTGTTGCATTAACATCTTCCCTTCATTTCCAGGGATGTGCAACAGTCCCCAAGAGCCTTTGATCAGCAGGTGAGTATTTTTCTTTTAGAAATTCCATATACAGCAAAGCTTTCAGTTCTTCCTTCCCAAAAGGTGGTGTGGGGAACTTTTTCTTGTGTCAGGGATCAAAAATGGGACTCTTCTCTCTCTTCTTCCCCAACCCTCTTCCTCCTAGTCTAGCAGGCTGCAGGGAGAGGGAAAAGTCACTTTTGCCAGAGATTCCAACTCACTGCTTGCACTGAGCTTCCCTTCCTTCTATAGCTCTGTTCATTTCAGCTCTCTCTCTCTCTCTCTCTCTCTCTCTCTCTCTCTCCATGCTCCTCTCACCCCCCACATGAAATCAGGACAAGGTGTACCAGTTCCACATTCCTGCCATGGGGGATGCCCTGCATCTCTTCCTCCTATGGAACTGTACATATTTAGGGTTCAAAGACTCAATTTTTAAAAGGTGGAGAAGTGTGTAAATGGACACCCCCATGCCTTATGCCCCTTTTTAACATTATTATGTTCTCGTCTGACGCCTTTTGCTAAAACTCTGGCCACTGCTTTTTTATATATAGTTCACCCATCGCCAACCTAGTGCCATCCAGATGTTTTGGGGTACACCAAGTCAATTACAGCTGTTATAGATTGTCCTCATCCATTGGCTAAATTCCTTTTGGGAATCCAAAAATGAAGCATTATGTTACCATATGCCTCCACTAAGATACTCATCTGAGCCTGGGACTTTCTGCACCTTGAGATTTGCTTTGTTGGCCTTCTCTGAAGTGGCTCCCTATCATTGGGTTGAACTCTTTATGTTGCTGCCTCCCATGTAACACAGAGAGGATCCACTGAGAGTGCTTGGCGTGCTTACATTTCCCCTGCCTCCTCTTCCAATAGGTCGCTCCTGAGTACCAGGATGAGCTGTTGTCTCTTCTGAGGACCCAGCAGAGGGAGATTGTTGAACTGAGACAGAACCAGATGGAACTCATGCAGAGGCTCACCGACCACCTGGATGCTGTGCAGAGCTCCCTCATGGGCCACATTGAGCGAGTGGTGGATTCCCAGCAAGAGCAGGAGCGTATCCTTCCCAGAAAAGTGCCTTCTCTGTCATGGGTTTGTCCCATTCAAAGCTGAGCGCTTATGAGCACTGTGGCCAGTTTCTGTTCCTTTTTTAAAACCGCATGTTTAAATATAGCTGACTGCTTTATGGAGTGAAGGGAAATGTCCATTAAATTTTATTGTGTCTAGTTTAGCCATTGCTCTGTCCCGGAGTGGGGAACCCCATTCCCAAGCCACGCCTCTCATCAGTCCTACTCCATGCTTTTGAATGCTTTTGCTTAGCTGGAATAAGACACCAGCCTCCTGCTTCTCTGGGTGAACAGCAGAGAAATTGGGGGCAGTGTGTGTGTGTGTGTGTGTGTGTGTGTGTATAAAACCTCTTAACTTTTTCAAGGCTGGAATGTTGCCTGCTGTCCAAAGGCAGGAGTTGTTTCCATTGCTCCACCCACTTTTTTCTCTCTGGCCACACCCACCAACAACATTTGGCTCCCAGGAGATGGCTGCCAAGGGAATGTGGCCCTTGGGCTGACAAGGCTTCCCTGCCCCTGCTCTAAAAAGAGTGACAGAGGAAAAAATATCCAGCAAACTAAAACCCATACCATAACAAAGAAAGTGGATGATATTCTTAATATTAAATCATGATTAATTTTAGAATGCACTGGAACAATGAGTGCACACCTTTTAAGACCTTTGTTATATTTGTCTATAGAATTTATTCCATAGTTTCCTCTCTTCCTTCTGTGGTGGAGGTTATCCAGGAATGGTTATTTCTGTCTTCTCTCTCTTTGTAGGTAAGGCTAAACAACTGCCTTAGTGCTTGGGTCCCCTTCAGTGAGAAGAGCCTCTTAAGTTCCAGTCCTGAAAGAAAAGGCGTGAAATACCACTTGTAGAAAATAAAACTAAATATATACTGTTAACCTTCATTATAAAAAGTTTTTTAATGAAAAACATTCAGGTCCTGCTTGCTATAAGTTTCTGGTTGGCCACTGTGAGAGCAGGAAGCTGGACTTTGATGGGCTTTTGGCTTGATCCAGCAGAGCTCTTCTTATGTTCTTACATTTGTATCCTGCTTTTCTTCCAAGCACTCTTCTATTTTTTTCCTTGCAAAAACCCTGTGAAGTAGGGTTTATACTCCAAAGGTAATATATGCAGATATGTGTATATAAAAACATTTTTTTCATTTATTTTTTGCTGGTGTTGGTAGCAGCAGTGCTTGTAAGGTATGAGGAATGAGGATCCCATCTCATGGTTTGGGAGGAAGCTGCCCCATGCTAGGTCAGGCTGTTGATCATCTAACTCAGCAGCGGCTGTCCACAGAGTTGAGGGCCGAGGCCTCTCCCAGCACCTGCTGCATCTTCCTTTGTTGGTGGCACAGACCATTCGTATGCCATGCACATCCCCTACCACAGAGCCATGGTCTCTCCCTTTGCTTTCCTTAACTCTTGTGGTTTCAGAGCGGAGGCTGGACCAGGCCTTAGCTGAGGGACAGCAGCGCAGTGGGCAACTGCAGGAGCATCTGTCCCAGCAGCTTTCCCAGTCCCTCTCCACGGCTGCCTGCAACCGGCTGGAAAGGACCATCCGCGAGGAGATGAAAAAGACGGTGCCCCCGTGTAAGTCCCGCATCTTGGATTCTGATCAGTTTGCAAAACAACAAAGGAGGTGCTTCTTTGGAAGTAGAGCAGCCTTCTCCATCCTGCCCCACCCCCCAATGCTTTAGACTACAACTCCCATCGGTGCTGCCTGGGACTGATGGAATGTTGGTCCATCTGTAGGGCACCAAGCTGACAAAGGCGACAGTAAGTGGTTATCCTGTGGTGTCCAGAAAGCTTTCTGGCATGGGGTTTGGATTTTGAAGAGAAAAACAGGAAAGGCAATGCAGCTAGCCCAGTGAAGATCTGGGTTCCCAGGATTTGCTGAGAGCAGAGCCCGAAAGTTTTCTCTGCTGCAGATAAGTGACCCGTTCCAGTTTCTCCCTGGAGAGTTAACAAAGCAGGAAGGGTTGATGCCATTGTTTCAAGGGATGGTCCATGCATGGACCTCTCCCAAGGTCCTCATATATTTCTTCATTTATTTAAGAGAGATAAAATGGGGGCATGACTTTTGTTTTGCTGTCTCTCTGCTAACAAGGTGTTTCCAAGACTTTGGATCCCATCACTGGGCAGCTGAATAACACCATTGCCACCAAGCTTACAGCCATTGAGGGAACACTGAAGGAGAACGTCACCAAACTGGTGAAATCAAAGGTAATGGGTGGGTTTGGCTGCTGGGAGTAGATCCCTGCCAGTTTGACAGGGAGGGAAGCTGGTTTGTGGTGCTGGGGTAGCGAGTGCTGGTCAGGCTGCCCATTCAGCTGCAACACTGCTGCCTCCTAGCGCCTTTTCAAGGTGTTGATGTGCTAGGCCAGACATTGCCTCATATTTTTGATGGCTGTGACACCTTTTTAGACCAGAAACCTCAGTGAACGGAGCTGTGATTGTCTTTTGATTGCAGAACCTTACAGATGCCATTGCCCGGGCGGCTGCCGATGCCTTGCAGGGCCCCATGCAGTCGGCATACAGGGAGGCGTTCCAGAGTGTGGTTCTTCCTGCTTTTGAGAAGAGCTGTCAATCAATGTTCCAGCAGATCAATGACACCTTCAAACAAGGCACACAAGAATGTATGCCCCACTCTCTGCTTCTTTCCTTTTCCGCTTTGTATACTGTCAGCTGTGGGAAACACTAGTTTACAGAACTGTGGGGCAAAGAAGAGCCTCCAGAAAGCAGGAATGCCCTTTTGAAAAGCCATCATCATATCCAATAGCCTTGATAGGCTTCTCTTTCATGAATCTGGAGGGGTGTGTTTCTTAAGGCTACCAGCCACTATGGTTAAATGGAACATCCCATGCTTGGAGGCTACCAGAAGGCTATGTAGAAAGACTCATACCTCTTTCTCCAGCACGTCGGCTTCCTAGAAGCAGCTAAGTAGTGTGGTAACAGGATTCTGGGCTATGTAGACTTATGGTCCAGTGATGGCTGCTAGCCAGGACTGCTCTTAAGGTGATAAAGCTTCAACACCTTTTGTCAAGCTCAGGCCTAAGCAGCTGGTGCAGAACACAGGAGTGGCACATCGCTCCAGTCCTACAGACTATTTTTCTGTTGATTTTAGGGTACAATTCATGGTTCAGATTTTGACTGATGAAGCACTTCCTTGACTTGAACAGCAGTATATTTTGGAGCCTGCTTGCTCCACGAGATCCCTTCTCGTTCTCCTAAATTACAAGTGCCTTCTTAGCAGTACCTTTTATGACAAAAAAGGTGAACCAGGAGGCATTCTCAGTGGTTGCTTCAAGACACTAGTGCCCTCTCCATTTGAAAAAAATGCCTGAGCATCCCTTGAGAAGGTCTTCCTCTTCAGGTCAGCTTTTAGGAGTCAGGGTTCAGCTGGTAGCTCAGGATACCTAATACTTGTTAAATCTTTAAGGTTCTTGAATGGGGTTCAAATGAATTGTTAGTGAGATGCTTTCTCCTTTCTTACTGCCCAGAACCTTTGAGAATAGGGCAATGCTCCTGGTAAAGAGTCTTGTGGTTGCCGTTGGAGAAACACAATGTGAGCGTACCAGACCAGCAGTTTAGGCAATGGCCCAAATCTCTCTTGAGCATTTTCACATCGTGCTTTCAGAAAACCCCTGTTCCTCAGCAGAAATAAAAAAGGTGCTTTAGATCAGGGGTGGGAACATGCATCCCTTCAGATGTTATAGGACTATAACTCCCATCATTTCCTGCCTGCATGGCCCAATGGCCAGGGATGATGGTGATGATTTTATTATTTATACCCCACCCATTTGGCTGGGTTTTTTCAGCCACTCTGGGCAGCTTCCAGCACATATAAAAACATAATGATGGGGTTCGTAGTCCAGCAACACCCAGAGGGCCACAAGTGAGGCCCATCCCTGCATTAGACAAAACTCCTGTGTGTGTTTTTTGTGCCTTGCTGCAGAGTTTAAAGTATGAAGGCTTCGGGAACATGAAGGGGAGTTGGATTTGAGATTGATGTGGTAGAGAGGCCAGAGGCCGTGGGAATGGACTCCAAAGGTACCCAGATGGCTTTTGAGTAACTGTGAATCTTCTCTTGTAGATATTCAGCAGCTGGAGACCCACATGAAGAGTAAGAAAGCGCGAGAGCAGGATGCCCGGGACTCTGTGGTGAGCCAGCTGCGGCAGCTGGTCAACAACTTCCAGAGCACAACTGATCAGCTGGCAGCCACCATTACGGCCAGCATGCACTCCGAGGTGCAGCATCAGCTTCACGTCATCGTGGGCAAGTGAGTGGCAGAGCAGTTGGGGGCATCTCCCATAGAAAGAAGGGCAAAACAGAGAGTCTTGCGCCAGATTAATAGCAGTGGGTCCTGAGATCTGCATGAAATTGACTCATCTGATCCTTCTCATATAAGATGAGAAAACAGGGCACACACCCGCTTTGAAATTCCCCTGCCCTGCCACACTGGTCATAAGCAGTGCAGTTTTCTACCAGCTGGGCAATATCAGTATTGGAAGCTTCCCTACGTCCAGGGTCTTCTCTGCTCTGTCTTGCCAGAGAACGAAATGGGAACGTTATCTGGAATTATGTACAACCAGTCTCTTGCTACTGCAGACTTCCCACTACTGTCCTCTCGCCCCTGGCCCCCCAGATCTACATAGCCCCTCCAAGTTCCCTTTTTTTCCTTCTCTCCAGCATGCAGGAGTCCATCCTGGCCCAGGTCCAGCGGGTGATCAAAGGGGAGGTGAGCATGGCCATGAAGGAGCAGCAGGCTGCTGTCACCTCCAGCATCATGCAGGCCATGCGCTCTGCTGCCGGCACTCCAATCCCTGCCACTCACCTTGACTTCCAGTCCCAGCAGGCTCACGTGTTACAGCTGTTGCAGCAGGGGCACCTGAATCAAGCCTTCCAGCAGGTACGCATCTCTCCAACCATAGAGGCAACACACTGGCTACGCAACTGCTCTCTGAAGGACCCAGATGGCCACATCCTCAAGGAAGCAGGCACAAAGCTCAGTTAGAGAGAGAACCGTGAGGTTTTTAAAGAGAAGAAACCCGTGACTCTCCAGGTGTTGCTGGACTCCAACTCCCATCAGCCCTGACCAGATAGCCAATGGACTGGGATGCTGGGAGTTGTAGTCCCAACAGCTTCTGATGGATCACCGGTTCCCCATCCTTTTTGGAGGCATCTTTCTGGGAGTCACAAAGGGGCAGCTGGTGGTCTGCCTTAGAACCAGCAGGGGGCGCCCAGAGCAGCTGTCTTATAGTTCAAAGTGTATCATTTAAGCATGACTACGTAGCCCTGCTGGTGCATATATAACCAATCTATATGTTGTCTGTTCAAGGCAGTTTAGCATGGATTAAAAGTTGCTGTGTCTTTCATACTTCCACTCAAGTTTGAGGAAAGGGTTGTTTTCCATCAGTGTTTTTAAGTCTGTGAGGTTTATAAGATAGGGTCTGGTGTGGAGAAAGTGGATAGAGATATTTTTTATTCTTCTCTTATGTAGTAGAACTTGGGATCTCCCAGTGAAACTGACTGGCAGTATTCAGAGGGATTGCTGTGTTAATCTGTTGCAACAAATACAGCAGAGGCTTGTGGCACCTTTTAAGAGACCTAACACATTTATGACGCCATATGTTTTAGTGGACCAGACTCCACTTCATCAGTTGCACAAAGTGTAATCCTAAATTGGCCGCTATATATACATGCACACAGTTGGATGGTGGTATGTGTGCCAACAGCAATAGCAGGCTATTTAACATCAGTCACTCATTTGTTTGTGTCCTGCTTTTCCACAAGATGGTATCCAAAGCGGCTTTCAGCAATGTATGAACAAAACGGCCAAGAGTACTGCGTTATTGTGCTCAAAGCCGTATTCAGCCATATTGAGCTTCTCTAGAAATGTAGATTTCTAACCAGGGCGCACTCTTCTCTCTACAGGCTCTCACTGCAGCAGATTTGAACCTAGTCCTCTACGTCTGTGAGACAGTTGACCCTCAGCAAGTGTTTGGGCAGCATCCTTGCCCACTGTCCCAGCCTGTCCTCTTGTCTCTCATTCAGCAGCTCTCCTCAGATTTGGGAGCTCGGACAGAACTGAAACTGAAGTGAGTATCGCCCAGTGGTGCCTAATGGTAGGTGCAGACTTTCCTTCCACAGGGAAGCGGCAAGTGCTTCCTACACCAGGGCCCTGTATGTTCCGCCCTTTAAAATGCAGACAAAATTCCTGCATCTGGGAAAAACTTGCGTTCTTTATCTTACTTTGTACAAGTCTGTTTTTGCTGGCCATGGAAGGATGCCGTGCAGGACACTAAAGGCCCAGCTGCACCTGCTTGACATCTTATTCAGCTATCTCTTATTTCTGAGTTTACACAGACCTTCAAGTGCATCTTTGCATCCATAAGGTCTGGAAACTTGCTTTCTTCACACATAAAACTGAGAAACTTGGGGAGCTCAATTCTGCCCATTCCCTACACATTCATGGAATGTCATTGTACACACATGCCTGCAGTTTTGCAGCCATGATCACAACCGTGCTGTGCTCTCTCTCTCTCCTTTGCAGTTACCTGGAGGAGGCAGTGATGCATCTAGACCACAGCGACCCCATCACCCGCGACCACATGGGCTCTGTGATGAACCAAGTGCGGCAGAAGCTCTTCCAGTTCCTGCAGGCAGAGCCTCACAACAGCCTGAGCAAGCCGGCCCGCCGACTCATGATCATGCTTCAAGGCCTGGTCACACCCAGCATGTCCTAACAAGGCTCCAGCAGCCTCTCCACAAGGGCGTCCATCATTGCTAACCAAATGTGGCTTTTTCTTTTCTTTTTCTAATGCTCTTGCTGGGAAAATACGTCCACGCTACAGATGTGTGGGATGGATAGAAGGGTCTGAGCCCCAGCTGTGTTAGCCCCGTATAATCCAGTTCTTTTCTGTGTGAGCAGACCATGGCCCTACCCACCACCTGCCTCTCTTTGTACTGTACAAGTTAGATGCGCAGACGCTAATCCCATCTTCCTCCTATTTTCTAGCTTGGAGCCCCTCCCCAAGAATTTGAGGGGTTTGGCAGAGCTTGGCAAGCCTTGCCCTTTTGTTTCAGGAGTACCCTGCCAAGGTAGTCGGAGGTCAGAGGTGCCAGCGGGTTGTGAGTCACAGCAGCCATAGTGAAGTATTGCCTCCACCTGCGCGGCTTGTGGGTGAGGGATGAAAAGTTCATGAAGCCCACCCGTCCTGGGAAGCAGCGTTGGTTCTTTGTGTGGTGGAGCATGTTCATGAGCTAGACAACTCCTTTCATCATTATTATTATTTTGCTTTTACACCACTTTTTTCCTTTTTATCTAGACTCTTAATCTTTCATTTTTGAATAATGTTTAACAAGTTCAATAAATGACTTTTTTGGAGGAAAAAAAACTGCTTCTGTTTCGTTCTGGGCCTGGTGGAGGAGCTCACTCTCTTAGTCAGGGCTGGTCACAGTGCAACTGATGGGTAAGAAACTTTGAGGCCACTGACCCGATATGGCCTACAGCACTCCTCCTCCCCCTCACCCCTGCATGCTGCAATTACCGTAGTTTTCGCTCCATAACACACGTTTTTTCCTCCTAGAAAGTAAGGGGAAATGTCTGTGCGTGTTACGGAGTGAATGCTTCCCTTCTCCATGGTTTCCAGCGGGAGAAGAGCCGCTGAATGGGGAGGAGAGAGGGACAGAGTGCCTGCTTCTTTAAAGGAGCAAAGGTGTAAGCGGCTCCTGTCCGGTTGGTTCCTTTAAAGCAAGCAGGCTCTTTTGTAGCTCTCTTCCCCACTCAGCGGCTCTTCTCCCGCTTTGCTGGAAATATCAGGAAAGATTTTCAGCTCACTAAGGGGGGGGGGGGGAGAGAGAAGCAGAGCCTGCTTGCTTTAAAGGAGCAAAGCACTCGTGTAAGCGGCTCCTGTCCGGTTAGCTCCTTTAAAGCAAAAAGCAAGCAGGCGCTCTGTATCTCTCTCCTCCCGCTTTGCTTTTCAGCTCGCTAAGGGGGGGGGGAGGGAGGGAGAGAAGCAGAGCCTGCTTGCTTTAAAGGAGCAAAGCGGGAGAGGACTGGTGTAAGCGGCTCCTGTCCGGTAGGCTCCTTTAAAGCAAGCAGGCTCTCTGTCCCTCCAGCAAAGGTTTTCAGCTCGCTAAGGGGGGTGGGGGAGAGGAGGGAGAGAAGCAGAGCCTGCTCCACGCATGCTTCTTGTCCCTTGACTGCTTTTCCTTCCCTCCCCACTTAAAACGTGGTTACAAAGCACAGATCCACATGGATCCTCAGGATTTTTGCACTGGGTCACCCCAAATTCACCATCAGATCACATGTCTGTGGCCGCAGCATGAACCACAAAAATCATACATCCACTGTTTCGTTTTGAATATTTTTTTTCTTGTTTTCCTCCTCTAAAAACTACATGCGTGCTATGGTTGGGTGCGTGTTATCGAGCGAAAAATACGGTAGGCCTGAAAGCAGCCTTTGAGCCAATAGGAAGCTGTTTTCAAGCCTAATTGCTTTGGGAAGGAACCTTGTGGGGTTGCCTTTAGGTAGGTATAATTATTATTATTATTATTATTATTATTATTATTATTATTATTATTATTATTATTTATTTGTTCCCCAGCCACTCTGGGCGGCTTCCAACAAAGATGAAAAATACACTAAAATGTAAGGGTTAACCCTCTCTGTGTGCTGTGCCTCTGCCAAAATCCTCCCCAAGTAGTCTTGGAAAATAAATTTCATTGTCCAAGAGGCTGTTCTCAAATCCAGGGTGGGGACTTGAAGGCTAATTGCCTCTCCTTAGGGGATAGTCTCAAAGTTTGATCGTTGCTGCTGGGTGTGAGTGTGCATGTGTAAAAGAGAATTAGTGGAGCATTGATATGTATGAACAAATGTACTTATTGGCAAGCAGCCCCTGGAAGGTTAGCTATGAAGAAATGTGACCCTTTGGCCGAGAGATTTAATCCCCACCATCACCCATCCTCAGGGAGGATTCTGACTCCCTTGTTATGCCTGAAGCTGCCAAACCAGAGTGATAGCAGGTAAATTGGAAAGGCTTTTTTTTTTAATAGCAAGACTGCTTGTTGAAGGGGCATTTCCTCCCCCCCTCCCAGTTATCACAGCCAGAGGGCCCGTCTCCATGAACCCTGTTGAATGTACAAGTCATTCAAAGAGAAGCTTCACCATGCCATGTTTATTTAGTCAAAGCCTTAGCTATTCCTGCTGCCTCTTCCTCATGGCATCCCTCATTACATTGCTATCAGTCCCACGGTGGGGAGCCTCTGTGACATCTGAGATGCATTTTCCTGGAGTAAACCTTCAGCAGTCTTCTTACCCCAGCCCTCCTTTTAAATCCGTCTCTATCCTTGTCAGTGTTGTTCTTTATGGACACAAACCTGATGCACAAAATCACAGCTAGAATGTAACGTACACTTTTGCCGACACTGGAACATCAAGCAGGATACAGATGGCCCAGACCGAGAGGGGATGCTCAGTGTCAATGGCTGAAATTTAATTAATTCAGCCGCACCCCCAAAATTAAAGTAAACAACTGCAGGTCACCAGCTGTTGGCTCCTTCCTCAGTATTTCATTAGTTCAATGCATCTCCCCTTTTTTGTGACTCTCTAGAGCCCCCAGTTGCTCCCAACCCAAGAAGCAAGAAAGCCATTTAACAGGCTTTATAGCTGTGACAAACCAATGAGATTATTCCTGTTGCCAGGGCATCAAGCTTTTTGTGGGCTAAGGCAGATGTTGCAGCATCCAACATCCCTGCGATACATTTTTTTTAATCACAAGTAGAACAAGAAAGCTGCTGTGGAGAGGGTTTTTCTTTCACCAGAACACATGGTGCTGTTTGAATGCTGGAGCATGCTTTTTTTCTTGTTCTTCCTACCACTGTCTAAAATGTGCTTGGGACCACTTTGCAAGTCTGCTTTTCCACCTGCGCACATGCAGTGTACCCTGAAGCAATACTTGCTATGAGTTTCTTATGGTTTCTCCTGCAATCTGGGAAAACCTATCAAGTCATCATATAAACCCAATAAATCAGTAATTCCAAAGTTCAAAACAAACTCTTGGGAGCTGTTGATGTAGATGATGCATGTTTACATACACAATAAAATTCCACGATACACCCTGAAGGTTAAGCCAATCCTTGTAAGGCCTTAAGATAGTATGTAATCTCATATACAGGATTATTCCATCTTTTTTATACCAGAGCATCACATCTGACTCCTGTAACATTTTCCATTTTTGTACAATAGATAAATGCACAGCAACTAGTAAAAATTTACAAGTTATTTACATGCATGTGTAGATGTGTAATTTATTAGATTTATATATTATATCTAATAGATCACACAAGATAAAAGCACAAATAAATAGTTAAAACCGAAACAACAAAGCAATAACCGCCTCCCACAAACACATTTAACGGCTATAGAATACTAATCAGTCAGCAGTCTAGAGCAAGATTTCGCATTATTGAGATCTGAACTGGGGTTTACTATATCATCTATGTTAAATATTTAAGTTTTCCTAATATTTGCCAATATAGATACTACTGGCTTCTCCAACCTGATTTCCGCCCCCTCTAATCTAGCTTTCAAATTTGTCTTTGAAATAGTTTCCAATCCTGTCCTTGGGCCCAAAATAACATTAAATTTTCTGCATAAAGTTCAGCAACCAATCCTTTCCCAGAATAAACCCTATTCAATATAATACCTTCTGAACTTGTGTAAGACGCCAGGAAGTCTGGGCACGGATCTGAGGGTCTGACAACAAATGAGATACTTGACGTAAATGCAACCCACCCATGCCCAGGTCTCCAGTCTTCACAAGGAGTTGTTCCTGAGTAACAGGCTTGGGGGGGGGGTTATATATAAAAATCCCTCATTGTAAAAGACCATTTAACCTCCCATTTCAATACCACTTCCATTACATTTATGACTCATTCCTAAAACATCTTGAAGTGATTTAACAATAAAAACAACTGTGTGTGCGTGTTTGTGTGTGTGAAGAGGCTGGAGCCAGATAGCAGTTGGGAATGAGGGCTTTAGGGATTAAAGTATATTCTGAAGGGAAATATCCCTTTCCCAGCTGGCTTCTGTGCCAGGGCTGGGGGTGGGGAAGGGCCGAGATGCCTGCCTCTCGGAGGCTGGCCGGCTTGCTCAGATCTGAGAGCAAGTGGGGTGCAGGCTAGCAAAGAAGGGCAATTCTCTCACGCATCCGTCTTCCTTATTGAGGCAAGCCCCATCAACCGCAAGATGCCCTCTTCCTGCCCACACCTGCCTGCCTGCCTGCCTGCCTGCTCACTTGCATCCTCCGGTCCATGGGGTGGCACACACGGTCAGCTTCATCTCCCTCAATCTCAGTGTTGCCATTGGATAGGACAGTAGGGAAACAGGTGTAGACAAAACTAGGATGAGTTGGCTCTGCCTAAGAACAAGGAAGAGTCTGCTGGATCAGGCCAATGGCCCATCTAGTCCAGCATCCTGTTCACACAGTGGTTGAATAGTTGCCTCTGGGAACCAGGCAAGCAGGATTTGAACCCAAGAGCACTCTCCCCTCCTGTGGTTTCAAGCAACTGGTATTCAGAAGCATTGCTACAGCTGCAGCTAGTAGCCACAGATAGCTCTCTCCTCTGTTAATTTCCATTCCAGTTGGCGGCCATCACTGCCTCCTGTGGAAACCAGTTCCATATGTGCTGCCTGAGGGAGTGCTTTCTTTTATCTGTCCAGAACATCTTCCAACATTCAGCTTCACTGCATGTCTACAAGTTCTAATTTTGTGAGAGGGAGAAAAACTTTTCTCTATCCGCTTTCTCCATGCCAGGCATCATTTTATCCATTTCTATCATGTCACCTCTCCTCACCTTTTCTCCAAAGTAAACATGGCAACCGTTCTTCACAGGAGAGTCACTCCAAGCACTTGATCATTTTGGTTGCCCTGTTTGGAAACTTTTCCAACTCTTTTGAGGTGAGGTGACCAGCACTGTATACTGTATTCCAAATGTTGTTGCACCATAGATTCGTATAATGGCATCAGTTTTATTTTCAGTTCCTTTCCTAAGGATGCCTAGCATGGAATTTTCCATGGCTGCCACAAGCTGGGGCGACATCCTCATCGAGCTATTTACTATGACCTCAAGGTCTCACTTGTGGTCTATGGACTAGGAGTGGGCACGTGGGCACACTTTTGCACAGATCATGTGGCTCTGGTTGGCACTGGCTCTGGTTTCACATACTGTTTAGGCCAAGTTCAAGTAACTTATTGCACTTGATTCCTGCTAGAGCAATGGGAATTCCCTCTCTCCTCCCCCAAGTTCCCTCCTGACTATACCCTGCTCTGGAGGGTTGGGAGGATACCCAAAAACAGATTGGGGGGGGGCACGCTGGGGGTGGCGGTGGGGAAAGAGGTTCCAAGGAAAATCCTTGTGTTGATGGAACTCCGTGGCCTTAGCACTACATTGAAGGCAACCTATTGTCTCCCTGCCTTCCTCTGCACTTGTCGGTCCCCCTGCCTAAATCTACCTACATCATCCTACTGTGATTTAGCCTACTGCCTAAATCACCCTCCTGTGTAGGGTGGCTGCCTAGGCAACTAATTGTTAGCTATTTTATTTGTTATTAATGGTTGTAACCAACTAAGTTCTACTCACTCAGAGGAATACATTGAAGTTAATAGACGCGACTAATTCAGACCGATTAATTTCAACAGGTCTGAGTAGAACCTAAAACCGGTTTTTATGGCCAAGAAGGGGATTGGTGCTTGCAGGGTTTTCTGCTCCAAGTGTTAAAATAAGTTGGCTGGATTTGGCCGTTATTTTGGTGGTGCTAGGTCGTCGGGCTATTTGCTGCTTCCTGATCTAAGCAACGCCAGCGCCCTAGTTGTTGTTGCTGCTGCCGCCGCCGCTGCCGCCTTCTCCTCCATCTGCGGCCAGCCGCTTCGCGGGTTGAGGGAAGAGCAACTTTTTACAAGCTTGCCGCCCGGGCAGCCACCGCACTGCGGATCCGGCGGGGCTACAGACGCTAAGATGAGACAAGAGAGAGAGAAAACTTCAGTTCCTTACGAGCTGCAGTGCAGGACGGCGACGCCAGGAACTTGCACGGATCCTGTGCCTTTTGAGAATAGTTTGCTCCAGGTCTCCGCGCGCGCGCTCGGAGTGGGCGCTCAGCAAAAGGGAGGCGCGCAGACCAGTTCCACCTCGGCCCGCTCCTAGAGGCCGCGAGGCGAAGCTCCACGGGCCGGATCCGAGGGGCGGGGCGCGGGGGCGGGGCCGAGAGGGGAGGCGCTTGGCGCCGCTCGGCTTCTTGCTCTCCTGCCTGGCTCCGCACTGAGCCGCTGCTGCCGCTGGAACTGGGCGCCGGCACCACCATGGGCTGCGGGGCGCTGCTGGGGTCGTTGGCGCTGTTGCTCCCGCTGCACCTGGGTGAGTATCAGAGATGTGTGCTCGGGTCTAAGCAGGGCGGCGAGTGTGCAACGGGAGTGCAAGAGGCAAGGCGAGGGAGCTGAGTGTGCAAGCTGCCAGCCGCGCAAGGGGTGGGGAGAGAGAGCAGCCCGGCGCTTGGAGGAGCGTGCAAAGTCTTTCGAGCAAAGGAAGACCGCGAGCATCGCTGCGCCTGCTTGGTAGCTCGGGAGCGGGGCTTGTGTCCCAGTGGGCGCGGATCGGCTTGGGCTGCACGTGTGTGTGTGATGCTCGCGATGAAAGAACGGGGCCAAAACGAGCAAAATTATTTTCCATAGGACCAATGTCAGGTTCTACACTTAGGCAGGAAGAACCAGTTGCACAGTTATAAGGCGGCGGACACCTGGATTGGCAGTAGGACATGCGGAAAGGAACTAGGGGTCTTAGTAGACCACAAGCTGAGCATGAGTCCTCAGTGTGGTGCAGCAGCAGAAAAGGCTAATGCTATTCTAGGCTGTATCAACAGAAGTATAGTGTCCCGAACAAGGGAAGTCATAGGACCGCTCTATTCTGCCTTGGTTAGTCTACACCTGGAATACTGTGTTCAGTTCTGGGCACCACAATTTAAGAAGATTGACAAGCTGGAACATGTGCAAGGGAGGGTGACCAAGATGATAATGGGCCTGGAAACCAAGCCTTATGAAGAACGGTTGAGGGAGTTGGGTATGTTTAGCCTGGAGAAGAGGAGATTGAAAAGAGATAAGATAGCCATTTTCAAATACTTAAAGGGCTGCCACAAGGAGGATGGAGCAAGCTTGTTTTCTGCTGCCCCGGAGGCTAGGACCCAAACCAATGGATTCAAGTTACAAGAAAGGGAATTCCAACTAAACATCAGGAAGAACTTCCTGACAGTATGAGCTGTTTGACAGTGGAGCAGACTCCCATGAGAGGCGGGAGACTCTCCTTCCTCGGGGGTTTCTAAGCAGAGATTGGATGGCCATCTGTCTTGTATGGTTTTGTTGAGATTCCTGCATTGCAGGGGGTTGGACTAGATGGCCCTTGGCGTCCCTTCCAACTCTACAATTCTGTGACAAGTGTTCGTGAAGATGCCGCTGCTTGGTTCTGCAGCCTCGCGCCGGTGCATCTATTTTTGCTGTCTAATGGCAAAAGTGCACTACTTAAGGATGTAAGCCCCGCTGCGTTTGGGGGGGACCCTTAGCTCACCCTGCTAAATAGGACCGAGAACATCGGCCTCCAAGTCCTGCCCTGCAAAGCTCGGAGCGCTTTAGACTGCCTCTCCCCCCCCCCTCCCCGCCCAGGCTCCGCGCCAGGAGGATCTCCCTGCTTCCTGTCTGCGGTCTGCCTGCTATGAATGGAGGCGCCGTGCACGCCTTCTCCTAAGTGTGTGAACACCGGAGACCAGCGTTCCGATCCTCCCCTCAAACCCCGGGTGCGTTGCCAGGCCAGCAGGGGAGACCTCTGGCTCGCCAGTTTGTTCTCCTGCACCTTAGCAACCCTGCGCGCTCGTATGGAAGGAAGCCCTCTCCCGGGGTGCCTTTTCTTCAGCACCACGATCTCCAACAACCGGTCCGTTTTCTTGTGGTATGGCTCAGCCTTCTCCAACCTAGTGCCTTTCAGATGTTGTTAGACTACAACTCCCATCATCTCTGACCATGCGGCATGTAGGGGCAGGTGGGAGTTGCAGTCCCATGAACATCTGGGGGAGCACCAGGTTGGAGAAGTTTGGCACAGCTGCATCCTCTGTCACGCTGGCAAACAAAGGATGTGGAATCCTACATTGTGGGTTCTATCCAGTGTTACCCCTACGCAGAGTAGACTTACTGGAATTAACCGACATGACTTAGGTCCATCAATCTCAATGTGTCTACTAGGAGTATAACTTGCTTGGGTATAATCCAATATTTCTAACAGATTGCTTCATATGTTGAAAGCACTCTTCTCCCCCCCCCCCCTTTTTTTTTTTTTGCATGATCAAGGTGGAGAAAAAGGGGTTGAATTTATCGGTGGACTGCTATTTTGAATTTGTTCTGGGGTGGGGTGGGGGTGGTAGCTGTGCCAGTCTGCTACAGCACGCATAACAGAGAGTCTAATGGCCCCTTAAAAGACTAACAGGTTTGTTGTGGCAGCACTTTTAATGAGTGTGTGTGTGTGTGAGAGAGAGAGAGAGAGAGAGAGAGAGAAGCAGGGTGTCCTTGTTAATCTGGAATCTGGAGCAAGAGGGCACCACATTGCCATGCAATTGCCCAGAATGGATCCCCTGGGGGTTTACCGGTGGAGTTGGAGCTGTCTTTAGCTCAGCTTGGCAACGTCTTTTCAGACGGATGGAGTTTTCATTGTGGCTTGAATTGTGGCGTTTCAGTTGAGCTTGGCATAACTGGCATAGAGTTATTTCCTGACGCTGAAAAGATGGTCAGTGACCCCAATGTGCCCTCAGTTGCGGTGATGTATCTGTGGATGGGGGGGGGGGAGGCAACAATTCCAGCAATTGTTGCTTCTGATTGTATTGCAAAGTATGTTGCCTTCCACCCGTCTAGACCTGTTAAAATTAATGAACATTACTGATGTAGGACTGTTTGTTTCAGTGCATCTACCCTGAGCAAAAGTTAGTTAATTACAATCCTTTGTTTGTTCCTCTAGCCTAGCATGAATTATTTATCATTAGGGGAAAGGCTGTAGCTCAGTGGTTAGAGCATCTGCTTTGCATCTAGAAGGTCTCAGGCTAACTCCTTGGCATCCCCAGGTGGGGCTGAGAGAGACCTCAGAATGATACCCTGAGTGTAGTCCAGGGGTTCCCAAGCTGGTCCATGGACTACCAGTTGTATTCAGACTTCATTCAGGTCGTCTGCAGCATTATCTTTAATCATGTTTTATTGATTCTTTGTTTCTTATATTGTATTACCATCTGAATTCCATGGAACGCAAATTGTAATGCAATCAAATACTATATAAGAAAGAAGCGATAAAAATACAATAAAAGATCACACAGCGCCTAGCACAGCACATTATAGTTGCTACAATTGTCAGGAAAACCCTTAAGTGGTCTGCCAAGGTCCTCAGCAGTTTTCAGGTGGTCCATGTGCGGAAGAGACTGGGAATCCCTGGTGCACAAAATTCTGAGTTAGATGGACTGATGGACTTACTTGGAATACAGTGCTACCTCGGGTTACATACGCTTCAGGTTACATACACTTCAGGTTACAGACTCCGCTAACCCAGAAATAGTGCTTCAGGTTAAGAACTTTGCTTCAGGATGAGAACAGAAATCGTGCTCCGGCCGCACGGCAACAGCAGGAGGCCCCATTAGCTAAAGTGGTGCTTCAGGTTAAGAACAGTTTCAGGTTAAGAATGGACCTCCGGAACGAATTAAGTATTTCACCCGAGGTACCACTGTACAGGAAGCTGCCATATTATGATGTGCTATTTTTGTTCCATCCTTTCTTCCCATTTTATCATAACAACAACCCTGTGAGGTGGGCTAAACTGAGAGTGTGGCTAGTTCAACATCACCCGGGAGACTTCATGACTGAGCAAGGGTTTGAACCCGGATCTCCTGGCTTCCAGTCTGTTAATCTAGCTGCTTTGTTGTGTAGTCTTGTAGCTGATCTTCAGGATCCCAGGCTGGTTGTCGTTCTACCTGACCCTTTTACCTGGAGATCTGCTAAGGGATTGAATGTCAGGATGCTTTCAGCATGCAAAGCATGTGATCTGCCCCTGAGCTGTGATCCCTCACATTCAAGCATAAATTGCAAGATCATCTCTAGAACATCTGTTGTAGTTGGTTATTTGTAATAATCAGAAATAGTTGGCAAAAGCTGGCATAACAATTCATGGAATATTTCACACCTTGTTTTGGTTATCCTCTTAGGCTGTGATCCTGTAGACATTTACCTGAGTTCAACAGTACTTACTTCAGAGTATATATGCCTAGGGTTGTGCTGTCAATCTGTCTTCTGGCCCTGCCATAGTGGCACTCTCTGGTTTTTGCCCAGCCTGGGGTGTGGCAGTGTCAGTTTGGAAAGGACAAGAATGAACGAGGATTTGCAGTGCAGCTGACATTTGAGACTGAGTACACTCTTGTTCTGCCCCCTCTCCAATGTCAGGGCAATGTTCCCAGTGACCGACAGGTAGTGAGGTAATTAGGAAGCTTTACAAATCTGTGATTTGTTGACTCACCTTGTTCCAGTTGGTTAATATGTGGGCTTATAACACATAACACAGGTTTTGAAAGACCTACATTGGCTCCCAGTATGTTTCCGAGCACAATTCAAAGTGTTGGTGGTGCTGACCTTTAAAGCCCTAAATGGCCTCAGCCCAGTATACCTGAAGAAGCATACCCCCATCATCCAGCCCGGACACTGAGATCCAGCACCGAGGGCCTTCTGGCAGTTTCCAGAACTGTGAGAAGTGAGGTTACAGGGAACCAGGAAGAGGGCCTTATTGGTAGTGGCGCCCACCCTGTGGAATTCCCTCCCATCAGATGTTAAGGAGATGAGTAATTATATAACATTTAGGAAACATCTGAAGGCAGCCCTGTATAGGGAAGTTGTTTAAGGTTCAATGTTTTACTATGTGTAAGCCACCCAGAGTGGCTGGAGCAACCCAGTCAGATGGGCAGGGTACAAATAATAAATTAGCAGTAGTAGTATACATTGGAAGGGGGAGAAATTTGCTTAGCATTTTCATGTGAATCTATTTAATTCACACTTTTTGAAATACAGTGGTACCTCGGGTTAAGTACTTAATTCGTTCCAGAGGTCCGTTCTTAACCTGAAACTGTTCTTAACCTGAAGCAACACTTTAGCTAATGGAGCCTCCTGCTGCTGCCGCGCCGCCGGAGCACAATTTCTGTTCTCATCCTGAAGCAAAGTTCTTAATCTGAGGTAATATTTCTGGGTTAGCAGAGTCTGTAACCTGAAGCGTATGTAACCTGAAGCATATGTAACCCGAGGTACCACTGTAATACGCAAACTGCAACATAGCCATCCTTCTAAAATTGCACTTCTCCAATTTTTGTGATGCAGCCCTCCAGCCAAGTAGTGTCCACAGAAATCTATATTCTAGAGTAAAATGTGCATAAAATGTATAAACAAGTGAAAAACAAATACAAATGGGAAAATTGCTTGCAAAAATGTGTTTCTAGGGGAAATTGTATACACAAATCAGGATAATGTGCACTAAAACACTGGTGACTTTTCATGAAGGCTTAAACAAAATTCACAAACTGATGCCGAAGTACGGAGAGTTGAATTTAAGATTAAGAAAAAAGGAGAAATTAAGAGAAACAAACAAACAAACAAACAAAAAAGACAGATCTGTCCACCTCTATCTACACCTCAAATCTCTCTCTCTCTCTGTGTGTGTGTACACCAGATTTAAATGTACACTGTGGTGTACACTTGTGTGTTGTACACCAGTTTTAAATGTCATGCTTCCCTCTCAAGAATCCTGGGAACTGTAGTTTTGGTGAGAGCACAGAAAATTCCCAGGTTGAGATACCTAGCCTCTCTCCTCCCAGAAGTTAAAAATTCAGTGTTCTCTCAGGAGAGGAAATGACAATTAAATCAGTGTCAAGTCTGTGCTGTAGCTATGCCATAATTGTGTGTGTGTGTTAGAGAAGGAGTATTCTGGAGTTCCATCCTCCCTTTTTAAAAAAGACATTTTAATATTACGCTCGTGAGCATGAAGTAACTATCTATTCTATTATGGGGCCACTGGGTCGTCTTTTCTTTCATTATTCCACCTAATAAGATCTGGACAAGCCATGAAGGAGCTCTCTCAGCCCTTTATAGAGTCAGCAGCCTCTGAGATATCTAATAAGGGACTTTTCTTCCAAGTGTTGCTCAGGAACTGGTTTTAATAAATCGGTGGCAACAAAGAAAGAAGCAGACATGAATGCAATCTCAGCAACAATTGTCTTCTTCCACCTTTGGCTATTTACGTTTTTTCTGCCCCCCTTTCTATGCCTGTCTCTTGCTTGGAAAGGGACGTATATTTTAAGGGGGGAATTCGTACAGCTTTCTCATTTTCCTGTTGCCCACAGAGGGGTCCCACCTCTTTCTCTGCTATCCGTACGCTTCAGACCACAAAGGTAACACACACTTCAAGCTCACTCTCCCTTTCCATATACAGTACAATTAACGTGGTACAATGCTAAGGAACCATCATCTTTGGGATTTACAGACACTCTAGAAGTCAGTGCATGGTCCATAGAAGGTAAGCCCATATAGAAGAAGATGCTCGTGCACTGCACTATACCAACAAGTTTTGAAACAGGGGATGGGGAGCCTGTGGCTCTCCAGATGTTGTTGGTCTCTAGCGCCCATCATCCCATTACCATTCCATTACCCACTGGGGTTAATGGGAATTGGAATCCAGCAGCACCTGGAAGGCCACAGACTCCACATTCTACAAGCTGACATTGTTTGTGGTGTGTGTGTGTGTGTGAGAGAGAGAGAGAGAGAGAGAGAGAGAAAGAGAGAGAGATGGAATATTTATTCAGCAGTGTTGGCTGTAGGGGCCTTCTGACCCTGTGATTCTGAGACAGGGGTGGGCAACCTGTGGCCCTCTATATATTGCACCACTACCATCATCCCTGATCAGAGGTCATGTTAGCTCACTAGGTCTTGCAGGAGGTGCAGTCCAGTGGCGTAGCGTGGGTTGTCAGCACCCGGGGCAAGGCAAGTAATTTGCGCCCCCTAACCCGTAGATTTGCACCCCCTAACCCGTGGATTTGCGCCCCCTAACCCGTAGATTTGCGCCCCCTAACCCGTGGATTTGCGCCCCCTAACCCTAACCCCCAGATGTTGCGCCCGGTGCGGCCGGCCCCCCCTGCACCCCCCACGCTACGCCACTGGTGCAGTCTCAATAATCTCTGGAAGGCCATGGATTTCCCATCCCTGGTGTCAGTTGAGAAGAGCCAGGTCCTCTCTAGAAGAATTCAGGGCATTTATTATGGATGAATGATTGCTGAAGTAGAAGTTCTCATTGATGTGAAGCATATGAAAGATGCAATTTGTTTAAAAAAGATTTCTTCAGAAAGTGTTGGGTAGATTTTTTTTGTGGCTTCAGGAAGCTGCAGCCGCTCATCCTAATTGAAATACACATTTGGGGAAATTATTGGATAAAACACAATGTTCTGGGAAGTTAAATGGCAGAATTCAGCCATTAAGCACCAGAACATTTGGGTATGGAAACGTGGAGTATTCCTTCATGTAAAGTGCCTTCTTTGGCTGGATTTGGAATAGTTCTAAATTCCTGTTGTGTATTTGTATGGCCACAGAATGTTCTATGGATGGCATTTCCCGCCCCGCAGCAAACTTTTCTTTGGATGCTAATGGTTAGGAGGGAGTTCATTTTCTTTAATCTCCAACCCCCTCCCCCCCCCCCACTAGGGGTTGGAGCAGTGTGTTTACATTTGCAACCTATACTTGTAGCACCAAGTTTAGATCCTTACAATTTTTTTAAATATTTTTATTTTGCTTTAAACAAATACATATAAATATAGACAACCAAAATTACAAAAGAAAATTCATTAATAATAATAATAATGAAAAAAACTACAAAAAATATCAAAGTACATGGCACAGAACATATTATTTCTCATACTGAACCTCTTCCTGATTTAGAGTGAGAAGCATGAATTAGCTAGTTTTATTACTGAATTTCAGTCACTGAAATTTGGCTTCCAGATTTGGTGAAAAAGGTTTAAATTGTGTCAAATGAGTCTCCCCCCCCCCCCCGATGCTTGCAGGATCAAGCATAATAATCCTGTACTAAATTTCAACCAGAATCCCAAGTTCTGTAACTGGAAATCCATTATGCATTTATGCCCATCTGTGTTATGTGTTTAAATATGCTTCTGTTGCTTTTTATTTTTATGCTTTTTTAAAAAACATAATTTTTATTAACAGGCCAATCATATCACATTATTTCAAATCACATTAATTCCAAATTATACAGCCAAATTTTTCAATTTTGTTGGGGGTACCCATACATCAAGCTCCGGACGAGAATCCAAACATCACTTCTATTACTGCTTTAATTAAACGCTTTTTATTTTTATGCTTTATCCTGTTTACCATCCTTTTGGTTGATTCTAGACTTTGCTTGAAATTTTCCATTACAGAATCCTGGTGCTAGAAATAGGTTTCAATAGGCTGTTAATTATAGCTAATGGACACAGCCTAGCTTCATTCATTTCCATGAGATATTGATAGTGGATTGCTAAGTAAATAACAGTGCAGGCCCATACTCAAAAGTTAATCCTATGGGGCTTATACCCAAGTATGTGGGTGTAGGATTTTAGCCTAAGTTCCAAAGTCAGTCATCCTTTTCGTTGCTTGGAAAGCAGAAAACTCAGTCCTCGTAGTTTCAGCAGCAACTTGATACAGATAAGTGTTGGGATGTTACTTGAGTTTCACAAGAGATCCCAAAAGAGCCAGCATCAGATATTTTGATACCGAACATGAATAATCCCATGACAAGCCCCACTCTCTTTCTTTAATTCACATGGGCCACAACCTACTTATTAGATGTTCCCCTGCAAAACCATCATTGGTTTAAATGGGACCTGTGCATTCATCCACAACTGTGCCCTTACTCAGCTCCTGTTTGTCTGTATGTGGCTCTGCCACAAATCAGATCTCCCCCCCCCCCCCGAGCGGCATCCAAAATCTGCCACCTAAAGCAGCAGCCTCTACTTGCTTCAGGGCACTGCCCATCTGTGGGTTCCAAATAATTATTTTATTGCTTTGAATATTATGGGCACTGGAATATTTAGGCTTTCAGTTCTTCACAGAGAAGAACAGTAAAAGTAGCTTTTGGCACTGCCTTCTACCGTGAGGCCACTGTGCCTTCTAGCCAATGAGTCAAAACTCAGTGGCAAACCACATGCTTTACAAGCAGAAGGTCGTTCTGCTACCTGAAAGGCTTTGAACTAAAGATGCTTAGATTGAACTTGAGACCTTCTGCATTCACAGTATATGCTCTGAACTCCCTCCCCCCCCACTTTTTTTTAAAGTTACAAGCTTCATGCAAAGGTTGGGGGTGGAGAGGGAGAGGGAGAGAAATCAGGATTAGAATTTAGATCTCTGCACTTCCTATCAACACAGCCACAAAACAGGCTAAAACTAGGTGTTACCATTTATAATCATCAGAATCATCATCTGCCATATTATGAAGGCTCAATGGCTGGTATAAATAATTATTCCTGGATGCCAAGATCCAAGTTTGGGGCAAGTACTTTTTTATGAGAGAACCCCAGCAGAGATTTAAAATCACAAAATATGCAGCAAAGTAAAGTATGGAAGTATAGGTTGTTAGACCTTTAAAATATCCCTTTCTGGGTTTCAGAATTTCCTTCTTCACCCAGCATAGGAAAAGACCACACATTTGGTAAGTTTAAAATTGGTTGACTTACAGACTCTTCAAAAGTCAGTTCATGTTCTTTTTCCATACATCAATCAGAAAAGTTGCACAGGCAGTAAGACTTAGTTTAGTTCCAAGATGGTAGAAGTTCATAAATTATTGGTATAGGAACCCAAGATGGCTTGTGAGAGCCATGCAGCTAATCTGGAACAACCATCTTGGCCTCTGCACATGCTGAGTTCATCCAGTAGACTGAAGAGGAACAAAGTCTTGATAGTCCCTCCCAAGATGAGTTAAGCCTGGCAGGACAGCTTACTCTATGGTCTTAACCCCTTCATGCATTAATTAGACTTAAAAATGTTAGTTATATGAGGCTGCTTATCCCACATTTGACTAATCCCTAGAGTAGGGATCGGCAGAGGTATACCTAGGCTCCCTTGAGCCCTTGTCAGGGAGCTATATCAGTGCGCATGTACCTGGTCCCTTGCACAGTTGGCAAGGAGATGTATCAGCGCCTCCGAATCTGGGTGAAACCATGGAACAGAAACTTTAAAAGTTTGCTATTCGTCATCTTTCACGCTCCACCAGTGACTTCCTCTGCAACCATTGGGGTTTGGACTGTTCTGTTCCACCTTCTCTCCTCCTCCTTGCTTTGCCCTCTCTTTCTGGACAAGGGTATAGGCAGGCAAATGACAGAATTGACAGCAGCAAAGTGATGGGCTCACAGAGAGTATCTCGCCCAAGGGACCCTAAAAATCTGGAGTGACACTGGTAACTCTGTGCCAACCTCATGGACGTAGAGGTTAAAACATCTTTAAATAAATAATTAGAGTCCTTGAGTTGCAATGTGACTTTCATTTGATTAATGCTAATCTCATGGTGGGACTATGGGCTCAAGCTGACATATGGCTTGCCACCTGCGGGTGTGACAGACTTCCCATCCTGAATTGGCGGGTTGCCCTGGGTGACCAGCAAAGGTTGTTGCACAGCCTCTTGCAAGGTTACTCTACAGTAAACGTGTGTGGCAAATGCGCTATCATCTGCATGCAGTGATAGCCACGATGGCAATGTTTCCCTTAGTGGGGAGAGTGCTATTGCACTCAGGTTCTGCTTTTGGGCTTTTCATAGGCATCTGGTTGGCCGCTGGGAGATGAGCTCTTGTCCTGATCCAGCAGGCTCTTTTTATGTTCTAATGTGCAATCTGGGGAAGTTTGGATTCTTACAGCAGCATCTTTTAAGAATCATGACATGAGCATCTTGCATTTAAAACGATGACATGGGTTACTAGCCCTTGAGGTTTCTATCACTCTGTACAAGTGATATAACGTAGCATGTGAATTGCTTTTTGTCCGAAATATGCTCTTCACCTACATCCCTGTGCTTGGTCCCATCTCCTTGGGCGGCATGGGAAGATGCCTGGCTGCTGTTTGGCTGAGATGTGCCTGAAGTTGTTGCACTACTAGTGACATAGCGGTCATGGCAGGAGGGCAAGAATGTATGCAGGGCACTAGATCCCAGTTCTTTGTTATTGCAAATACAGGTTGGCTTGCTTCACTTTTTGGCTTTTTAGGTATTTTCCTGGGCATAACTCAACAACTTAAGGACTAGAAACTTCTTTTGTGGCTGTTAAAATGAAAGTGGAGATCCTTGGGGTGCTGAACCTTCTATTGATTTTCTGCACTTTGCCCCAAACAACTGCCCTCTGTCCTTTAACCTACTCCCTTCAATAGGCAGATAGCACACTCCTACTACTTGCACACAAACAAACAAATAAAGTTCTGAATAATTCTCAGGGTGGTTTAACAATTGGTCCCTTTTCCCAAGGAACTCTGGGAATTATAGCTCTGTGAGGGGAATATATGTCTCCTAATCACTCTCAGCACCCTTAACAAACTACAGTTCCCAGGATTCCTTTGGGGAAGCCACAACTGTTCAAAGTGGTATGATACTGCTTAGAAATGCATAGTGCAGATGGGGACTGGAGGCCTTTGTCATTCTTGACCTGATTCAGCCTGTTCCCATGACGTCTGCCTAGGCCAGAGGTCATCAGAGAGGAGAGCAGTTTCAGAGTTTGCTAATCAGCTTCTTGGGGGCTCCCCTGCTGGTTCCGAAGGGAATCCCATCTTCGTCAGCTTTGCTGTTCAAATCTTCTGGCTGTTCCTTTTCCTGCTGGTGTGTTCAGAGGAGTGAGGCAGCCTACGGATGTCTTTTGATCAGACTGAAGTAGGCCAGCTCACTTAAAATATTAATCATTTTTCTACTTTGCGGACATCTTACTGTGTTTTCTCTGTCAGCCTTGAGCAGGTAAGTGTTTCCCAACCAAGACTGGTCCAAGTCAGCTTTAATGGAGGGTGTCTGTGTGGGTGCAGTCAGACTAGCATCTTAACAAGAGGTCCTGACGGCAGCAATATCAGAATTACTGTGACTGCTGGTACTGGCACCTATATATATTTTAAACCAGTATGGGTGCACTATGAGGTCTGTCTAGTGATTTAAAGAAGGTTTTTAAAGCTGATTTGTCATCTGGCTTTGAATCAATTTGACCAGACCAATTTAATTAGATTTGCCTGTTTTTCAGACTTTCCATATTTAGGAGGTTTTCTAAGATGAGCATTTGCTGACTAATTTGTAAAGTTAACCAATCCTTGTTATAACAGGTAGTCTTCAGCATTTTCTTATTCTTATTACAAGAACTCCTCTCTGACTTTAGTGTTATATGTAAAATGCACAGAAATGCACACTTAACATGACTAAAGTCTGCAAATTTGTTTTCTCACAGTTTGGGGGGATAACAATGAAACTGAGGGGCAGAATCCAAAACAAAATGTCTAATTATTTTGCACTAAGGAACATGGCACCCTTTCCACTTGTTCCAAAAGTACATAGAAATATCGGGAAATGTTTTTAAAAGCCAGAAAAAATAAGGAGGAAATGCATAGCAAGGAAGGGAGGAAGCCTGGTGAGATGGAACAAGGTGGCTTCAGGCTATGCTGAAGGCCACATGAACTGAAGTACGAGCCGTATGTGACCCTTGGGGACACAGGTTGCCCATCTGTGTTGGAGATGATACAAGCTGAGTGTTGCTTGTTTCCCTCTGCAGTTCTGTCTGAGGAGCCGGTGAGTGTGGCTGGCAGTAAGTGCAACACCATCTACAAAGGTTTTGCTGAGTGCCTCATCAGCCTTGGGGACAGCATGGCTCAAAGTGCACAGCAGGAGCAGCAGCCGGATGATGATAGCATCCAGGAGCAGCAGGAGCTGGACATCATCTGCAAGTGAGTACAGGATCCTTCTTCCAAATACCTGTAGATAAAAATGCCCATAGTGGGTCATGACAGACAGCTGCCTTATAGAACACAACACTATGGCCACATCTACACAATTCATTTAAAGCTGTATCATGCCGCCTTTAAGAGTCATGGTTCCCCCCCCGCAAAGAATCCTGGGAATGATAGTTTGCTAAGGGTGCTGAGAGTTGATAGGAGACCCTCTGTTCTCCTCTCAGAGCTACAGTTCCCAGAGTTCCCAGGGAAGAAGGATGGATTGTTAAGCCATCTGGGAATTGTAGCTCTCTGAGGCTGGATGCCACACTGCAGCCACTTGATATCACAGCTAGGCTATGGTTGTGGGGATATAGAACCTCTGAGGAAGAACACCAGTTACTGGGAAACAACAGCAGGAGACAACTGTTGCCCTCTTGCCCTGCTTGTGGGCTTCTCATAGGCATCTGGTTGCCTGCTGGACCAGGTAGGCCTTTGCTTTGATCCATTATGGCTCTTCTTATGTTCTTACATCTTTGCCTTGCTCTTTCTCCAAAGAGTTCATAGCACTGGACAAATTCCCCTTACGTTCCCTTCCCTGCCCACCCCATTTTATTCTCAGAACAACCCTCTGAGCTACATTGGGCTAAGAGAATGGGACTGATTTAGGATAAGATTATGAGAAGACCCCTGCTGGATCAGACCAAAGACCCATCTAGTTCAGCATCCTGTTCCTAGAGTAGCCAGCTAGATGCCCATTGGAAATACGCAAGCAGGACCACCCAATCAACATCATGGCTCAGTGGAGTTTGAACCTGGCTCCTCTCAGTCTTAGCTCAGCAGTCTAATCACTACCCCACACAGACTCTCAGTGGTTCTTAAAGATTGCTGCAGAGCGACTGTAGTCATAGGGGCAGGTCTGTAGCCATCAGCTATGTGGTTAAGCCAACCAGGTGCCCAACAGCCAGGCTGGGCTGATGAGAGTTGTCATCCAGAACACCTGGAGTCCACCAGGTTGGCAAAGGCTGCCATTCACCATTCTGGCTGGGGCTGATTGGGGTTGGAGTCCCAGCCACATCCGGAGGCCTACCACTTCCCCACCTCAGGCCTAGCTGAAGCTCCCCTGCTGCTGCTGCTTCTGTGGGGCGCCTTGCTTGCTCCTCATGCAGATTCCTCTTCTTGCAGGTCCTGGGATGACTTCCACACCTGTGCCACTCAGGTTCTGTCCAGGTGCCCCGAGGAGGCAGCGAAAATCTGGGAGTCTCTTCGGCAGGAGTCCCGGAAGATCCAGTTCCAAGGCAACCTTCACGACCTCTGCAGCTCACGGGCCCAGCTGGCCGGCAGCGGGAGGGCTTCGGATATGGATGAGACCAACAAGGAGACCTTGCGGGGGGAAGCCTGGCTGCCTCGGCCCAGCTTTGTGGGCAGCCTGACTCTTGTGGCTCTCTTGGCTTTGGTGCCCTTTGCCTAGCCAGGGAGCAGTGGGAGGCCTCCCTCCCTCCTGTCCACCACAGTGCAGACCAGTGGCCCAGCACCGCTGCCTGCCAGGGAAATTGGGATCAGGCCTGGCAGTCGGCAGCGGTGCTCAGCGTGTCCTGATGACGGGGGCACAAGGCCCACTGGGTGGAAGAGGCAGGATGCCATGGCTTGCCTGCCTTGTGTCTTGCCCTGCTCAAAGAGGCTGGGTTGGGCTAATGGTGCTCTTCCTGTCCCCGTGTGCCCTACTTTTACCAGCCGGCACTTTGCGGCAGCTCTAGTGCCCTGTCCTCCTGCCTACACTGCCCCTTGTCTCCATTGCTCCCCAGCCTCATGCTAGGAACATAGGAAGCTGCCTTGTACTGTTGGTCCATCTAGCTCATTATTGCCCACACTGACTGGCAGCAGCTCTCCAGGGTTTCTGCTAGGAAGTCTCCCTCAGCCCTCACTGGAGATGCTGAGGATGGAACCTGGGACCTTCTGCATGCAAAGCAGATGTTCGCCCTCTGATGGAATCTGGGTCCTTCCCCATCCTAGGGGTAATATCTCAAAGCCACTGCCTCCCTGCTTCCTTATTCCAGTAAGAAAGGCATCAGTACATCCAGCTGCTTACAGCATCCTTGCTGAGTGACTAGTGTCCCCGAGAGTGCCAAAGGGAGTGTGTGTGGATGTGACATGACATCAGCACTCTTGTCCTAGCCTTCCCCCGTCCTGCAGCACTCTGTGTACCTGATCGAGTGGGAGCACAGCTGTCGCCTGTGAGCTGGGACACCTTAGGGATCTCTACTGGCTGCAGGTGGGTGCTGCAGTATATTTATCTGGCAATTATATAATTCTCTGCCCTAGAAGTTCAAGCCCTCCAGGTTACCCTTTGCATTGGAGATGCAAAGCAGTCACTTAAGTTTCATCTGCTGTCTACTTCTCTGCAGGGTTTTTGACATCTTAAGCCTCCAAAGTACAGCATTTCCCCATGGGTAGGTCATTTCCCAGCCCAGTGCCCTCCCAGACATGCTTTCCACCCACCAGGATCAGCTGGCAGGGGAGCTGGTTTGGACCTGATGATAAACGGAGCACCCTCCACCAACTATTTTGCCAGTGAGAGGGGGTCTGTGGCAGCCTTCCTCAACCTGGTGCTCTCCAGATGTTTAGGGGTGATGATGCCATCAGCCCTGGTGGGAGTTGTGGTCCAAAACAGCCAGAGGGCACCAGGATGGGGAAGGGGTGGTATATGCTCTTACCATTCACAAGGTCATATCCTGAATATACTTCTGCACTATTCTTTTCCTTGTGGAGATGGGCTTTTTGGAGGTAGCACTTTCCTAAAGGGGGTGTCCAGGGCTGCCTTGCCTGTGCAGCCCAGTCTCAGTTCACAGATCCCCTCTGTTCCCAGCACACAGGTGTCTGTTGGCCAAGACATGGAACGACAAATGTGTAAGCAATGGAAGTCCTGGGCCTCCCTTTTTGCTGGTGTCAGCTGTTCAAATGTATCTATATATTTATATTAAAAGGCACTTTTACATTTCTCTTGCCTTGTCCTGTGTGGTGGCTTTTGCCGTTCCTGCAGGGTGCTGCTGCCGGGAGCCTTTCTGCCTGTTGTGTCTTGTGATCCAGATCGCGCTTAACCTGGAAGAAGTCAGCGTTTAGGGCTCAGAGAACTGCAACATAAGCGGATCCCATGCCTCCTGGAGTGAGAGCTGTCTTCCTTGGCATTTTTTAAAAAATACATTTTTGTTACAAGGATATCAAACCTCCAAAAGTTTTTATTGTTCAGGCACACCATCCTCTTTATACATGCTAGTAGCAATCTTGCTTCTGAGTGCCAGTCCTTTATAAAGAACGCGGCTTCTTCCCAAGAATCCTGGGAACCGTAGTGTACCCTTCACGGTTTACCTGCAATTCCCAGCGCCCTTTAACAAACTCCAGTGCCCAGGGTTGTTGGAGCCAGGTGTGTGCTTTAACTCTGTGGTGTGTCTGCATCTATAGGACACTGGATATATGCATTCTGGTGTTGGATGGGGAGAGTGGGAGAGGAGGAGAGAGGGTGTGCTAACTGGCACATGTTTCCCCCCATTAAGGGTATTAACGGCTTTGCTTGGATTTCAGCTCTGTGTTCCCAGCGCTGCTTGCCCATAATGTAATTAATCTGCCTTTTTGCTTAAAGCCTCTCCTGAGCCCTCGACACCCACCTCTGTTTCTAGCCCAATTAAGCCCTTCCATAGCGTGGCTGCAGTTCTGATACATCTCCTGGCACCCTCTACACATTTGCCACATGCCCAGGGCATGAAGGTACAATGGCTGCTTCCAACCTTGGGGTAAAACATCCGCCCTGCTATGGCACAGATCTTGCTCGTTATTCAGTTTTCAAATGTCTCTTTCTTTTGGTATTTTTCTTGAATGGGCCAAATCCTAGCTGGATTGGACAGTCAGCTTCTGCTCAGGCCAGATCCTCTAAACTACTTTAATCACTTGAGGCACAGATTCTGTACGGGAAATTGTTGCCCCCCTGGGCCTTTCTCCTGTTGATGATACCTAAAGATGGTTGGGCTATGTTGAGGAGGTGGGAAACAGAAGTTAAACATTATGGTTAGAATGATGGAGGAAACTTCAGTCCACGTGAGACGCTTCCACTACTTGGTTCCTGCATTTCAGATACAGGACTGTGCACTGAAATAAAGTCCAGTAGCCCATGACAGAAGAGGAGAAAGGTATGCATAGCAGTGAAGAGAGGCAAGTTTTTCTCCCTCTCCCCTAACGCTAGAACTTATGGACATCAAATGAAGCTGAAGATTAAGGCAGACAAAAGAAAGTAACAGCACATAGTTAAACTGGAAGTGGCTCCTACAGGAAGCAACGTTGGTCGCCAATGTAATTGCTGTGGGTGACTTTAAAAAAGGATTGGGCATATTAATGTCAATGGCTATTGGCTACTAGCCATGATGACTGTGTTTTACCTCCACTGTCGGAGGCAAGGTGCCTGTGATTGTCACAAGTGAGGAAAGTGCTGTTGCATTTTGTCCTGCTTTAAGGTTTCCCAAAGGCATCAGATTGGTCAGTGCAAGAACAGGATGCAGGACAAGATGGGCCTTTGGCCTGATCCAGCAGGGCTCTTATATTCTGCTAGATAAATGGGTTGCATAATGTCAAGCCTCCAAAGCTTCATCCCTGTGCTTTCCACAATGTTGGTTGAAGGATTTTAAGAGCTGCAGTGGTTGCTGAGTTGTAGCAGGAGTGTGCCAATGCAGTGCTGTGCCCCGACACTTGTCAAGGTGTCCCGTGTGCCAGAAGCGGTTTAGTCATGCTGGCCACATGACCTGGAAAAACTCTGCAGACAAATGCCGGCTCCTTCGGCCTGAAAGTGGAGATGAGCACCATTCCCCATAGTCCAATTCAACTGGACTTAACTGTCCAGGGATCCTTTACCTTTATCTGGTACGCAGGTGTAGGCGGGGAGTGACCTGGGGGTGGTTGTTGGCCTGTATAAAGCAGCCCTAAATCTTTGGCTTTCATTAGCCTGTGCTTCTTGTACCTGAACATGACAGAAATCTGGGCTTGCGAGCTGCTGTCTCTGGGGCAATGAGCTCAGCATTTTCTGAAAGGCACAAACAAGAGTCTGGTGCCTCCAGAGAGCCTCTACCCCCAAAGGCCCCCTGCTTATTTCCATTCCACGCTCTGTGCTGGCACGCTTCAGGGAGAAACGGTCTCTTCCCTGTTAAGGCCTAATATAGCAGCAGGTGTGCATTGGGACAAGCAGGGGAGGAAAGGTGCTCTGCTCACCAGGCTAATATCTCACTGAATGGAAAAATGGGTTAAGGCAGGCAAAGTGTCTTCTTCTAATCTCCTATGTCCCTTCACCAGGTATCCCACTTGAAATTCCACACTCCACTTAAATCCTGCAGCAATTTCTCCAGGTCCTTTGATGCAAACTAGATGCTGGAAGCTGCTTTATACCTGAGCAGACTATTCATCCATCTAGTCTGTATTGTTTAGTCTGAATGACAGTAGCTGTCCAGGATCTCAGATAGCATCTCTCCCCATCTCCTGCTAGGGATGTTTGAGTATTCCAGTGGAAATGGGAAGGCAAATTGCCAGTTCCCCTCACCCCAAATTGCCCTTATCTGTTCCATGTCCAGAACAGGACTCCGGCAAATGGGAATCTAGAAGCATAAAGCACCCTGGTTCAGTGCAGCAATCTAGGTAAAAAATTATCAGACAAACCAGCAACAATTTAAAACCCAGCACAACATCTTTAAGTGGATCTATATATCAGGTCTAACTTATTTAAATCTAAGTAAAAAGGCCTTTAAGGCTCATGGGCAGCTGGTTGGCCACTGAGAGAACAGAGTGTTGAACTAGATGGGACTGAGGCTTGATACAGCAGCATGCTCTTAAAATCAGAGAGAAAGAGGAGCCAAACAGGATGAAGTACCACAAATGTGGGGCTACCACTGAAAAGACCTTATCACTTGTGCCTCATCTGACTTTGGTTGTACGAGCAGGACCTCTGCAACCATCCTTAAGGCCCAGGCATAGGCTGCTATGTTGCTATATGCCCAGACAAACAGGGACATTGTCTTGGTATCACAATCATGCTAGACCACATTAGAGGGGAAAAGCAACTTTTGATTGCGGTGCTTGATTCTTTTTCTTCTTCCACATTCCACTGCCTTGCACCCATCTTTTCCCAAGCAGCATACAAGGCACTGAGATGTAAAGAAACCAAGTGCAGAGACCAGGAGATACATAGCAATAACAAGATGATCTGGTTATTTTAAGGGTCCTGCCTTTGCAACCAGGATCAAATGTATATCCTCAGTTTTTACTTTTACTTTTAAACTGTCTTTTTGGTCAGGGGAGGGAGCACACAAAGTCCTACTGATCCAAAATCCACAACTGGTGTGATGAAATCTGTTGAGAAGGGGAAAAGGCCAAAATGAAAATCAAGCAATCTGACCAACAAATTTTTAAACTGTGCGTAGCAAGGGGGGTGGGACAGGAAGAGGGCTGCCCTTTGTAAATGTGCACATTCAGCAGTTCTCTGCAAGGTCCCTCAGCATTTAAAAGCAGCCAGCAGGGCAGATAATCTGCCTATTCTTCATTTAGAATTCCAACAAGCCTGTGTTTAAGGGTGAATTAGTGCTGGATATCTGCAGGATTCAGCTAAGAGGATAAGCCAGGCTGATAGTATGTGTGAACAACAGAGGATACCCAGCTCAGCCTGAGTAGTTACTAGATGAATCACTTACCCAGGGCACACTCTAGATCACTTAACATGAATTAACCACAAGTTTATTCATAGTCAAGCATGTAGTTTTGCTGTATTATTTTTTTTAAATCTTTAATGCCAGAGCCAGCCCTAACACTAGGCAGAATGGGGTGACTCCTTCAGGTGGCAGATGCTGGGGAGACAGCAGTAGCATCCCTCTGAGCCTCCCAGCCATTACCCTCTGACGGAGGACAGAGCTGTGCATGCCATACAGTCTGTCCTGGCCCTCCTAAATTAGCCTCCTGCCCTCAGGTGCAATGGAAGATATTATCCTGTCCTCAGTATTGAAGAAAGGTTCAGCTTATGCCTTAATAAACGTGTTACTTTTTGATGCAACAGCCTAACACGGCTCTGGAAGTTACAACTGTATACTGGCAGTTATGTTTATGATGCTGGGTGGAACTAAAGACTTGGTTATCAGAAAATTATACCTGTATCCAAAACTGACAGGTATGCATTTTGTGTCAAAAACCTTTTTTTCTCTGATCAGAAAACAGAAAATATTATCTATCTTGATATAGCAGGTGTAGGTTTCTAATGCTACACAGGCCCTAGGAAACACTGGTGACTTTCTCGGGCGCCTGAATTTTGTTCTGATAAATTTCTGGACTATACTGGTAATGCTTTGAGCATGTAAACAGAAAAGTGTTTTACATTTATTATAGTTGTTGTTATTATTAGACTGGGATCCAAAATCCCAGGAGCTGAACTACTGCTACAGACCAATTAGCTGACCCTGTTTTTGCCTATAATAGACAAACCAAATTTTCTTTTGGAGCTGTGACAACCTACACAAACTGTACTCTCTGCTGCTCATTCTTCGACCTGTTTGGCTGCACTCTCTGCATCCCCATCAGTCACTATTCATAGGTGAACCAAGAGCCCTCTCACATTAGCTCTTCTTGTTTTATTTCATTTGGGTTTGATTTTATATTGACATAGTGAGAATGCACTGCGTAGGAGGTAAGAGGGACTGTGCTGGAAAGAGGCTGCGGCTGGGTGTGGACAATGGATCCTGCCCCTAGATGGTGCTTGATTGAACAATACAAAGAAATACAAGCCTGGTGCACTGAATACCAACTACACTTCTGAAGGAAGAAGTTGGGAATCCATAAAGGCAGCAAGATGGAACAAATACAAGGTTCCCGCCAACATTCAGATAACAAGCAAGCAAGCAAGCAATGAAGCAGCTAACCAAATTATCAGTGTTAGAAACTTGTTGTGAAAGGGAAGTTCAGGCACATGGAAGTTCAGGCACATGGAAGCGTGACTCTGATAACAGTCCAGCCCTATGTGTGTACTAATACTCTAAATTACGTACTTCTGTGTTCAGTGGGGCTTGCTCCCAGCTAAGTGTGCATAGGATCACAGCCTTAATTGTAGATTTGGGAAGCACCTCAACTGTCATCTAGTCTGTAGTGACTGGTGCCCATTGACACTGGAGAGGCAGAAGGCAGGGCCCATCAGTCGGTGGCACCAGAGACAGTGACAGACAGAGCCAAGTACTTCCACCATCCTCTTCTCTGCTGAGGAATCTGACATCCAGTGTCACTCCTAGACAAGATGTAAGTAAGAAAGCAGGCAAGTGGGAGCAAACTGAGGTTGGTGAGGCAATGCCCCATTTATCCCAATTGACCATCCATCACTGCATCTAGTCCAATCTGTTGCCGGTGTAGGAGATCCACTGCACTATCCCTAGTGTAGCAATTAATCAATTTTAGACTTTGAACTACTGTATATGATCTTACATGGGTTGATGGGAGGCTGCTGTTTAGATGGTAATGTGTATTTTATCACTTCAAAATGTAGCAAGTCGCTCCTGCTATGTTTGTGGTGGGGGGTCCTCCTGCTCATTCTGCTGAATGAGGCCCTGGGATTCTTGCCCCAAAGTCCAGCCATGATGACAACACTGTACAACATCCCTGATAGGGTAGAAGGGCATTTTCTAAAAGTCTCATGAGATATCAATAAAGTTCTTCCTCATGTTCAGTCAAAATATCCTTTCTTGTCATTTGAACCACTTGGTTCAGCTCTCTGGAGCTTCTGAAAACAACTCATTATTACCTCACTAACATGCAGAAGAACTGAAGAAGAGCCAGCTGGATCAGGCCAACGGTCCATTTAGTCCAACATCCTGTGGTCACAGGTACCTCGGAGAAGCCCACAAGCAGAACCCAAGCACAAGAGCACTCTCCCTCCTAAGTTTTCCCACAAATGGTGATCAGAAGCATAGAACCTTGGAAACAGAGTGTGACCATCATGGCCAGCAGCCATTGATAACATTTGCCTCCAAATCCTCTTTTAAAGGCATCCAAGCTGGTGCCCATCACTGCCTCCTGTTGGAGTGAGTTCCACAGTGTCATTTTTCTTTCAACTGCCCTGAGTATTTCAGCATTCAGCTTCATTGCATGTCCGCAATTTCAAGGGTTGCGAGAGAGGAAGGAGAACTTTCTGCTGCCCACTTTCTCCACGCCACACAGCATTTTATACACCTCTATTGTTTTGCCTCTTCCTCGCTTTTTCTCTAAATGGGTTCAGACGCTGCAACCTTTCCTCACAGGGAAGTTACTCCACCCCCTTGATCATTCTTACTTGCCCTTTTCTAGCTCGGCAATATCTTTTCTGAGGTGAGGAGACCAGAACAACACAGAATATTCCAAGTGCAGTTGCATCATAGTTTTGTATAACAGCATTAGGATATTGGCAGTTTTGTTTTCAATTCCTTTCCTTATGATCTCCAGCAAGAAAGTTGCCTCTTTTTTACAGTGGTTTCTCGGGCTAAGAACTTAATTCGTTCCGGAGGTCCGTTCTTAACCTGAAACTGTTCTTAACCTGAAGCACCACTTTAGCTAATGGGGCCTCCTGCTGCTGCCACACCGCCGGAGCATGATTTCTGTTCTCATCCTGAAGCAAAGTTCTTAACCCGAGGTAATATTTCTGGGTCAGCGGAGTCTGTAACCTGAAGCGTCTGTAACCTGAAGCATATGTAACCCGAGGTACCACTGTATATAGCTGGGTTAACGTCTTCATTGCGCTATCCACTACAAGCTCATTTCTGGTCAGCCACCATCAATTCAGACTCCATTTTTTTTTGTCTGGATGAGCCTTCAGACACAGGATCCTCCTCTCTTCCGTGAGCCATGGTACAGTCCAGGCACAGGCTGACCAGCGAGAGAGAGCTAAGCTTAAGAGGCTAGGCTGCAAACCAGGAGAGTCCTTGAGTTCTGCCAGAATTAAGATTCTGGGTCAATATGAAAAGTTGTAAACTCTGGGTTTCATTTAACACTTTATGTACAATTTTAAAATTGCATTATATTATTGTCTTGTGAACCACCCTGTAACTGGATGAAGGGCAATCCATAAATTAAATTAATCAAATAAATAAATAAATGCCGTTTATCATGGTGGGCAGATGATCATTTTAAGGCTGACCCTCATTTTTATAATGTTCCTATCTGCTGAGTCTATTTCTATTTATATGCTCTTGTTTTATTGTGTTCATGGGATTGCTTCATTTTTAATTGCTATAAGCAATTTAGATGCATTGGGAAGGGTATATGATTTTTAAACAATAAATAAATAAATAAAGTCAAAGACCTGGAAGGAGCAAGTTTCTGGCTTGGAGCTGTCCAAGGTCCTGTGATTTGAGCCCTACCTGGGCTGAGTATTCCAGAGGTGGACAGAAGGTACATAGCTTTTGCTTGTAGGTCTCTGGGTGATTTGCAACTAGACTATAGCAAGGGTTTCTGAGTTTCAGTTGCTGCTAACAAAATTGTTCTCAACAAAATGACTTTTCCCACTTAAATTAGGTGGTTGAAATTAAAAGGTGTGTGAGTAACCAGGAATAGACTGCTGTGTAAAAGGACTGTGGTTTGTAGCCAACTTTTAGTTAGAGTAGACACATTAACATTCATAAATGTAAGTTAGTTACATAATAAATGTAAGTTAGTGGGCACAATGACTACAATCTTGTGAGCTCAATTCAGTTATGATACTGGAAAAAAACTTCTAGGCTCAGAATACTCTGGCTGACAGACCCCTGGTCTTCTCCCGCGGAAGCATGTGCTCTGCCGCTGAGCTATGGCCTTTCTGCTTTCAGACACAAATTCAAACTGCAAGTTCTCCATCCTTAACTAAAAGCATGAAAACCATCCATTTGCCCTTGATCTTAAAGTAGACCTGCCAAATCTGAAGTCTGCCCACCTCTGGACTATTGCCAGTCTTAGCCACCTCTCATGCCCTGTCTCACCTGTAGCCAGGACAGAATAGTTCACATGGACTAGCAGAATTAGCACAGGAAGAAACTTCAGGGCAAGGGTGTTGTGGGGCTCAAGCAGGGTTTTGTGCTCAAGCCTGTTTGCTTTGGCCTGTGCCACTCACACTAATCCCCATATTGCCCAGTCAACTATGTGGACTAGCACAGGTTTGAACAGCCCCCTTGTGGCTTGTGGGAAATACTATTCTCCCACTCTCTCCTTTTCTTCTGACACTTAGACTGTGTGCATGGTATACTTTTAAAGCACACTTTGAACACATTATTTCCCTCAAAGAATTCTGGGCACTGTGGCGTTTTAAGGATTGCTGGGAACTGTAATTCTGTGAGGGGTAAGCTTCAGCGCCCATAATTCTTTGAGGGACACAATGCATTTCAAATGTGCTTTAAAGGTATAGTGAGGACACCCTCCATCTGAAATTACCCTTCTAGAGACACCATCAGGGGGTGGAAGAGAATGTGGTGGAGGCAACTGGGCTAAGAGGGCAGCAAAAGCAATATAGACAGAGGCTCAAGCTTAGGAAATTCCCAGCCTGGATTTAGCTTCCATTTTCAGCCATCATTTTTTACCTGTTTGCGCACACAAATGAATCCACCCAATAGAGACTCTTGATTGCATTCTCTTGTCTCCCAGTTGCAGGTGAGACTCAGCCTGCAATTTATACAGCTATTTGAAAGCTAGTTTGAATTGGTGGGTGATTGATTCCTCCGTCATGGGAAATGGGCACAACGCACCCCTCTTGTCCATTACAAAACTCTCCAGCGACCTACTTTACCCTCCCTGCCTTTGTTCTTAATTCCTAGAAATGGCTGCGCTCCAGATTTTGCCCATCAAGGCAAATTAATTGGAGTCAATCCTAATTTGCTCTCTGCTGTTCTTTGGCCAGAAGATTAAATGCTTTGCAGACATTATCCTCCTCCTCTTCCTCTCTCTCTCTCTCTTTGCTAAGGGACAAACCTCCCTGAATTGGGAGGGACAGGCGGGTGGGGGAAAAGGATAAAAGAAGGGAGAGTTAAAAGGAGATGATGTTTAAATTCACTCTTTGTAATTGTGAAGCGGGGGTGGGGGAAAGATGCTGCGCTGCAGCCATTGTTGAGAAGCCGGGCACCAGATGGTGAGACTATTCTGGGCAGCTGTGTGACAGCAGCAGGCACACGTGGAGCAGAGCTGTGGGGGCCAAGACCATTCCTATGACAGTGCCCTCTTAAGATCATGCTGGAATATTGATGATCCTTACAGGGCCTGCACTGAGAGGATAGCTTGACCGAAAGTCAGAGTTGGCTTAGAGCGGTGTGGTTCTTTATGTGAAACATTAAATCCTCTCTCACTTTAGCATCCATACCATACATTTAAAGCACTATTATACCACTTTAAACAGTCATGACTTCCCCCAAAGAATCATGGGAACTGTAGTTTGTTAAGGGTGCTGAGAGCTGTTAGGAGACTTCCATTCTCACAGGGCTAAATTTCCTAGTGTGGTTTAACAACCAACTCAATGAACTCTGTGAAACTGTATTACATACATCACAGTTTTTTTTCATTGTAAACAACAACACAGAGGTCTTGCACAAAGAGTCCAAGATGTGAGCAGGTGTTGTTACAAGGTGAAGTCACTGCTTGGCCAACACCATCTTAAGCAATATTTGAATCTTTACAAATCCCTTGAGCCAAGGAGAGCCCTACTCTGTTTTGTCCTGCTAATGGTTACCAGGTAATTCATTCTCCAAGGGCTAGGACTTCCTGCAATTAGTTTCCTGCAATGTCCCTGGATGTGTTACCTCAATGAGAAAAAAAGAACCTTCTTTCTCAGGACACTGGGGAGAAAAAGGAATGGGATCTTATGGTTACACTGCCATAGGTCTCATCATCATCATAGTTTCTGGCATTTCAGTTTGGTAAATAACAAGCTTTTTTCAAAACCAGATGTACAGTACTTCATATGATTTAAGCAAGTCGTAATCCAGGAAAACCTCCAGGAAGCGTAGTTTTCCATGTGATTCATATATCTCTTTATAGCAGGGGTAGTTCCTACTTTTGAATACTAGTCCCTGGTAAAATAGGATTCCTATTTTGTTTTTAGGAGAGAAACTGTGTGAATGTACCCATATTTTTCGCTCTATAAGATGCACCAGACCACAAGACGCACCTAGTTTTTGGAGGAGGAAAACAAGAAAAAATATATTCTGAATCTCAGAAGCCAGAACAGCAAGAGGGATCATTGTGCAATGAAAGGAGCAATCCCTCTTGCTATTCTGGCTTCTGGGATAGCTGCGCAGCCTGCATTCGCTCCATAAGACGCACACACATTTCCCCTTACTTTTTAGGAGGGAAAAAGTGAGTCTTATAGAGCAAAAAATATGGTACATTTGTGTATGTCCATGTGCATGTGAATCCTGGGAACTATAGTTTGTTAAGGCTGCTGGCAATAGTTCTATGAGAGGCAAACTCAGTTCCCAGTATTCTGGGTGCTTTAAATGTATCATGTGCATGGAGGTTTTAAATAAAACATACCGGCAAGCAGTAGGTTGCAGATTGGTGAGGGGCCACAGCTGATCTAGAGTCATCTTTCCTCACAAACACAGAAGTACTGGCTGCAGGTCTGATCCTAACTCAATGTAGGCACACCACACAAGCTTTTGATTTCAACGTGCTTCGGTGCACCTAACTCTGCAAGGGATCAAGTTGCTATTTCCTCAAGCTGTTACCAAAATAAGTTCAGTTCTAGAAGACCCCTGCCCCCATTCAGTGTGAAGCTGGATTTAAATAGAATTAACTGAACATGAATCCATTCCTTTTGGCCTCCATCCAGATTTGCAGATACTGATAGTGGCCTTTTTTGCACTCTGAGAAGGGCACCTTTTTTGCCACATGTTCTCCTTGCCCCAGGCATCTGGCAAAATCAGATGCCTCATGTAGCCTGCCCTTGTTACTGGCAGAAAACTAAGTTCTGGTGAGGGAAAGCAGCTCCACTTGTATTATGTCAGTAATTATAACACAGAATACTAGCAGCTTCATATGTGGTGTTACTCAGGAATTCTAAAAAAACATGCTCACTGGGCAACAGTCATTCGTTCCCCTTACCTTGGGATTCCCTGGAATAATAGTATGTGACTAAGTAGTAGACTCTGAGCACTTTCAGAGCTATATTGCTATTTTGGGGTGGGATTCATTCACAAATTGGGGTGGGATTCATTCACAAATTGGGGTGGGATTCATTCACAAATTGGTAAATTCAGGTCACATAACTAAAACTGATTTGGAGCTCTTGCATAATGAATTCACTCCCATAATTTGACTTTGTGACAAGGAAAGTGATGGGGAAATGCCCTGGGAAATTTGGGTAACATTTGCTTGACACAGCATCTTTTAACCTCCCTGCAAACTTTGTGCGAATAAACCAGGATGAATGCTCAATAAGCATAAGTTTGTCTTGAAGTGACCTGAGTCCCCATCCCAACAATAGATCTGAACAGGGGGAGGGAACTGATTTTCCAAATGAGAGTTTTCAAAAACTGAAAAATACCCAAACACTATTTGTTTGACATAAAGTTTTTATAACTAACGATTTTATGAATGCAGACAACAAAATATCTCTGCAGCACACAGAAACATTATCACACAATATTTAGGTGACCTAGTATCAATGGGATAATGAACTGGATTGTATTCATTTTCAAAAGAATGGTGTTTGCAGACAGCATTATTTTTCTACTGATGTCACACAATAGACATTTTTTTCCACAAGAAAACAAGTGGTTTTGTTAAGAGAAGTATCCAAAGAATCGGGGAGTACAGATGAGAGCAGCTTGCTTTTGAGTCAAGTAGAGGCTTAATCCAGGACTGGGGCCAACTCTTGCATCCACAGCACACAACATGATGTCAGTGTCTGTTTACAATTTCCAAAGGACAAACAGGATGGTATTTCTGCAAAAGAATTAATGAATACTAATTGGGTCTTAGAAATGACAATTCATAGAAACCAGAGTGAACATTCCTGTCTCTGAGGTGGTCTTTTTCTGAATTTAAAGACTTTATACTAAACACACACAAAAACCCTGAATGTTTTCAAGGCTAGTAGAGCTGCTGACCTGGAGTTTGTTGATTGATTTGACACAATTTCTTTTGACCTGTATTGTGGTTTTTAGGTTGGTTCAGTTGGCACAAACAGTGAGCAGCTCTCACATATGACAACAGACAAATTGAGCACAAACTTCCTAGGTAGTCCGGACCCATCTCCATCTTTGGGCTTATTGAATGCATGTGACTCAGTCTCATTTACTGCAATTAATTTGATAAATGTAGTGCAGCCGGCTCCAGTTTTGCGGGTCAGTCAGGTGCTCTCAGCAGGCCTCAACCTTAGCACTCCTATTCTGCAATGCACATCTGCCAAACTTGTTTGCTTTTCTCTTCTGGAACCAATCCATGCAACCATTCAGATAAAGAGAGAGAATAAAGCAGGCAGAGGATGTTGCTGTATCACCTCACTCTTCTGATTGTTTGCATGCTAGAATTGGCAAGTGAACACAGGCATTGACAGCAGTGAGGATGAGGAGCAAGACCAGCAGTCTCCAGGGAATGGCAGTGGGCCTTTTGCAGGGGTATTGGCCACAAGAGGTGCCCAACAATTTTTGTAAATAGCCCTGTGATCTTCAGATGAAGGACAGTATAATAATTTAATTAATAAAATAATATGTAAATAATACTGCTGCCGCCAGCCCTGACTGGCACTTTCAAGCATCTGTTGAAGTAGGCGCTTGCCTCCAAGGCCCAGCTGCTGCACATGGTTTCTCTCTCTTTGCCTTTGAACAATGAAGAATCCTGCATTCCTTGAAAGGAGAGAGGACATGCTACCCTTGTAGGATATCATGTGTCAGAAGGGAAATAAACAGATATTATTATTGCAAAAGGCAAATGCAGTTGGAGCAAACTTTATTGCTTGTGCATCCAAGCTTTCAGTTAACCTCATCTCTGATTTAAATATTGTCCCATGCCGTTCCACTTTCAGCTTTGTTAAATTGGAAGAGAATGTGTTAATCCAGACATAAAGCCACAATCCTCTTATACTAAAGTAGCCCCATTAAAATAAACTGTACCAATTTTGAGCAATAAGAGGATAGTAACTCTGGGAACAAACTTCAGTGAGTTAATAGTTCTAGAACTGGCCACTCAAGAAGCAGTCTAGTATGTTTCTTTCTTATCCAATCTCATGTATTTATTAGTTGTCACAGAAGTCTCCATGGTGAACCCTGACTTCTTTGCCATGCTAGGATCTGGATTACGGCGATGGATTCTATTTATTATTTATTGTTCTTTCTAATAGCAAACTCAGGTGGTAAGTGCCGACAGAGATTGAGCTAAAACAAGGGCATTAGAAAATAAGATGGAGTGGTATGAGCATCCTCAGGGGAATCCGAAGTACAAAACATTAAAGGGGAACCCACAAAAACCAGCTGAGTGAGGATCGTACCAAAGAATGTTGAGTGTTAATGGAAGGAGGAAACCAGAAAACAGGGGGTTATGGGAAATTGATTACTCTGCTTGAACTCTTTATGCTCTCATACAGGAGGGCATAGCTTGCTGACAGAAACTCTAGAAAAGAAGAGCAATACTGCCAAAAGGTGAGATTACACTGTAACACCAAAATCCATATTAGGGAAATAATTTTATCATCAAATAGAATCATAGAATTGTAGTGTTGGAAGGGACTAAGAGGGTCATCTAGTACAACTGGCTGTTTTCAACTCTTTGTCAGGCTAGATGGTAAATAACAAATTTAGATGCGTGTGCAACTAAATTTACAAGCTAAAGCAAAAATGCAGCAGTAGGCAACACATGAAAAAAGCCCTAAAGAGCCCGCTTAAATAAAACCAACTGCTGCATCCCATGTTGAGTTGTCAGGGAGCTTTCTGTCATTTTTCTGCACAATCCTATACACATCTATTCAGATATACAGCTTCAGTCAATAGGAACTACACTCAGGTAAACCTGTATAGGATCGCAGCCTTTAAGCTGTACTTATTTTGATGAGTGTGGATATGCTTTATTTAGTATTTTTTAGACAGAGGCGGTTAGTTTTGGGTGGCATGGAAGGGCAGTAATTAGTTATTGGATTTATTATTACTGTATTTTTAGTGCCAGGGAAGGGCAGAAGAAGTGCTTTGAATTTCTGCTATAGGTGCCTTGATTTGGTGGGGGTGGGGAGCAAATTGTCTCGATTCGGCTGTGTTTTTGTTCTCTTACTGCTATTCATTATTCCTTATTGCTCGGACCTCCAGATGTGGCAAGGGACGTCTCAGCTGCTGGTCTTTTTTGCTGGTTGGTAATTCTAACACACCCAGCTTGGAAAAAATGCAAGTATTTCCAAAAAGTCACGGAATATGGAGGGGTTTTGTGTCGTTCTTATAATTTACGTGCCTTGCGTTTGCTGTAAGCCTCGAATATAAACCTCAAAAAACTTAAACGGTGATGTTTTGGTGTTTTTTTAACTGTCACGGTTTGGTGAGACGAGATTTTAAAAACGCATTAAGCAAACAAACGCATATTAAAAGAGGCGCATGTGGTGTACAATGTATTCGTATGAAGGCAAGCAAAAACAGAGAAGAAAACAACCGTGAGGGGAGAGAGACCAAGGGGCGCGCCAGTCGCCGCCTCCTGTTCTCAGAGGCAGCCCGCACGGGCCTGTAAAGGGCTCCAGCTCCGCTCTTGGCACCCGCTTCCTTCCTTCCTGGCCTCGCCTCGGTTTCTATGACAACCACGGCCACCTCTTTCCCCCGCTCCCGCCCCTCTGCGTTAAGCGCGGCCCACGACTCGCCTCCGCCAATCACAGCCGGGGAAAGCGGCCGCGCGCCATGTGTGTTGTTATCCCGAGCGCTCACTGATGACGCAATGACGCGAGCGCCAGGCCATAACCCCCCATTTGGGCTTGGGCTGGACCCGGCGCCCACCCCGCCGCGGGCTGAGGTGAGTCGGTGTGGGGCGACTTGGCCGCAGAAGGCACTGAGCTCGACATGGTCTTCTTGCTATTCGGCGTGGTCTTGGCGGGGCCTTGACTCGGGGGGGGGGGATGTCTTGGGCGCACCAGACCATAGAGGGGCCTGCATTTCTCCCTTGCTCGTGCTGTATCCGAGGCCTGCTTTGCAGGTCTGTCCCCCCCGCCCCGGCCTGGCGTGGAGCTTGAGGGCTTTCGCAGTGAGTCTCTGTAGTCCTTCGGTTTGCCCAAAGTAGCACTTCAGGCTGCTCCTCTTTGGCATTCGTAGCTCTTTCCCCCGTCAGCCTCAAAGCTCTAGTAGGGCAGCGCCTGTCCTTAGAATTCGAGTAAGCAAAGAAGGAAGATGCTTTGGTGCTGACTGTGCTTAGTCCCGTTAAGTTGGTGTCACCATAAGGTCAAGGAAAGGGAATTGTTTATCTCTTAAATAAAGGAAGCTGCGTTGTGCTAGGTAAGACCATTTGTCCGTTTAGTCCAGCATTGTCTACTCCAGCATTTCCCAACCTAGTGTCCTCATAACTGTTTTGAGCTCCCAGTTCATCACCCACAACCAGCTTAGCCAATGGTCAGAGATGATGGGAGTTGCCCTACAGCATGCGTAAGCACACATGTTCTCCATCGCTTGTAGCAGTTGTTCTTCAGGATGTGAGGCATAGGTCTTTCAAATCACCTGCTCCCTGATCCTTTTCCCTGAAGATTTCAAGTACTCCGTCTTGGATCACCTTCCTGCAAAGCATGTGCTGGAGTTTTGGTTCCTCTCTGGTCTGCCATTAAGTAATTTGGGAGTATTATTCACTTCTATAGCTTGATGCTGGTAGAATTTAGCTCTGGTTGACTGTTACCAGAAAACTCTTGAGTGCAGTGAGAGAGAATGAATGGGAGTAAATATGGCTTGCTACTGTTTCTTAACATATCTGGCCCTCCCAGGAAATCAAGTGAGCTTCCATACATGCATCGTATACAGAATTGCTGCCCTGTTTATGCTTGTAGAAAAAAAGGTGGAGGAGGATTAAGTATAGGCTTCAGTGTTGTGTGGGTGCACATCGGTTTTCTTCAACATGCAAGAGGAAGAATAGGTTGTCAATGTATAAAACAGAAAAACAAGGGTGAAAAACAGCTTGTTACTTGTGACTGAAGTTTTCTTCCTACATGATCACTCCTTGTCTAATCTTGTCGTGAAAGCTTTAAAAATATGTGCCGTGGAATAAAACTTGTTAAGACTGTTTACAGAGAACAAGGGTTTTAATGGGCACTTCATTTTCTTGTGTTCTCATAGCAGTTTGAAACATGCTAAAATTTCATGGTACACATGGTCAACACCTGACTCCTGTGGTATTCTTGTAAACTGCCCTTTCAAAAATAGTCTCTCTCAGAGGAGCAGGGCAGTGGCCATCTCTTAGACTGTCCTGTGGCAAGCAAGATTTGGGAGGCACATGTGCTGAATAAATATGAAGGGTGTTATCTGCATGGTTACGGTATAGTAAAGTTGCACTGGTAAAGTAATTGTACACCTGATCTTTAAACCTTAAAATTATGCATTATTGGCTTTTGTAATAAGTGCTGACGCACAAGAATTACCTGCACTTAAAGAAGTAAGAGAGGCCTGGACAAAGCCTGGTTTCCATGGAATTTGAGTGAAATTGATCCAGGGTCTGTGAGTGACGTTATACAGTTTTAAAACCACAGGACCTCTTTACAGAAAGAACCACTGCTTCAATCAGCTTACTAGGGAGACAACCTTTTTGCTTATATACCCACTAGTTTTCTCCTTGAAGTCAGTAGAATATCAGAAGCCTACTCCACAATAGCTTAAAGCTGGGCTTTCAGCATGGATGCTCCTCTTCTGTGGAACAGCATTCCTGTTGAGATATGAAAAGTGCCTATTATTTCATTTTTCCGTGATCAACTGCAGACCATTTTGTTTTGACAGGCATTTCCAACTGGGTGAAAAGGTATCTGCCTTAGTTTTAGTAACACTACAGAATAAACACCTATAGTTTTCATCGTTTGTACTATTTTAAAAGCTATTTTAAGTAGGGTGTTGTTGTTTTTGTAAATTACCTTGGGATACATATGGAAGGTGATTAATAAATTAACAAAATAAGTGTAGTATTGCTAGTTCCCCCCACCCCAAGATGGTGACTGCCCCTTTCAAAGCTCTGATTTACTAAGCGGATGCAGTTGTTACTCTACCAGTCTGTTACCTACCTTCATTCCTGCCTGCAGTAGCAAGGTTGACTTTAGATATGAGAGATGGTGGCTAATGGTGCAGCTACTGCAATATCTCACAATGCCTTGATAGTTTTAATAGGAGAGGCATCAACTCCAGATGAAGACCAGGCTATTCTGTTTGCATTCCAATCACTTCCTTATAACGGTCTTCTAGGCGAATATTGAGAAATATTTTACTTCCTTGGTAGGTTCTGGGACAATATCTGATTGCACTGACGAGCATTGTTTCCCCCCGCTTCCACCCTTGAGATTTGTGTAGGATTGGAAGGAAGTACATCTGAACTCTTCTGAAAGTACAGTTCTCAAAACATTTTCTTGCTGAAATTCTATTGCAGTCTGTGAAGGGTTTGCACAATAATTTTTTTTTTATAATATCGTAGATTTTTTAAAAATACATTTCAAGGAGGAATAAAAATTAAATATGATGACAGGTACCTTTAAGATGAAAACAGGAAAACTTGAGGTGCTAACTTTTCTCACAGCATTCATAAGGAAGAACAGTGTGTGTGTGTGTGTGTGTGTGTGTGTGTGTGTTTGTATGTGTATGTACACCAGCCTTTCCCAAGCTGGTGGCCACGTGATAATTTGGATTGCAACTCCTGTCCTCCCAGAACATTGTCCACATTGACTGGAGTTGTTGGAGCTGGAGTCCAAAATGTCTGGAGGGCATTAAATTAGGGAAGGTTAGTTGCTTTGACTTTGCAGTGTGAAGAAAACATGCTCATCATTTTTTAAAGATTATTTTGAAAGGCATGCTTCTAACACACTGAGTAATGCCACACTTCGGATAATTTTCCTGATACTTTTGAATGCCAATTGTGCATGATTGATGTTTGTTACAGGTGCTTTAAATTGACAAAGACATGTGGTAAGCCATCAGCAGAGGGTGGAATGTCCTCTACTCTGCAGTTGGCTTCCCCTTCTACTTCTTGAGCCTTAAGATCATTCCCGTCCTGTGAATGGAGGTTTAGGTTTAGCTTTAAAGAGATTTTTAGGATTAAATGTTAACCTTTGAACACTGACTTCCTTAAGCTTTTTGTTTTTTCAAAAGTGGAATGCTGCATTTGTTTCTGACATGCCTTTAAAATTCTGTTGTTTAGCTGCTCCTAGTAGATGGGATTCTCTTACGGTTGCTCAGGTCTCATGTACGTTTGAGGAAAGGTTAAATATACAATGGCAAAAGATGTTTGAGAAGATCCAGCAGCTTTCTAGTACTTTCCATTGAGTAGCTTGAGTTTAGACATCTTTTCCTCTCTCGTGGACCAGAATGGGAAAACTCAGACTGAGAAAGTGACATAATTTAGACAACTTACCAAACTCCTGTCCAGCATTTTTTTTTAAAAAAAAAATAATAATCTTTAAACACTGTAAAACCAAGCAACCTTCTGTGTTGTGTTGGGATATAGGGGTGCTTTTCTCTTTTGATAAAATGAATGGAAGGTCCTCATTTTCCAAAAAGCGAGCCAATTCAAAGATCTGTCTGAAAAAATGATGAGACTGGTAAAATGTAATTTTGGCACCTAAGAATTTAGTATTCTATGTGAAACATTTGATGCTTAATTACTAGAAGTCTGAAATATTTTAAAACCCTGATAAGGAAGGTTATTTGGCAATTTAATATTAGCCCAGCAGCAGAAAATGCTAAAGCTTGTAATGGAATTTTGTACCTGTGTAATCTGTATGATAATGTTGACAGTATTGTTTGAGAGTCAACAGTTTCAGCATTCAGCATCTGCAACCCTAGCTCCAGCTGCTAGAAGGAACAATAGAGAAAAGAAGGTGCCAAACCAAACTGTAGGTCAATATGCTGATCAGCCAAACAAATAGACAAATAGTGAGTTTACTTGGAAATCTCTTGACTTCTGTGAAATTTACTTTTAGTAACTATGCTAAGCTAGAAGCCTTAATGCCTTCTAGTTATACAGCTGCTAGACTCCATTGCATTCCCATATTCTTTTTGCAGAAAACATTCGCTGTTCCAGCATCAATTTCCTGTCTTCAGCTTCATAGGTCACCTATAATTTGGGTGCAGATGCTCATGAAATGTGAGCACTTCATACCTGTGAAGTGATTCTGGTGACTTTCTCCCTTTCTCACAATATCTCTGCACATTTTTGGATGCAATTAATTAACTTACAGGTTTTCCTCTACTGGAGATTGTATTAAGGAAGCTCTAGCCAACTGGTTTTGGGAGGACTTGGGTTGATATATTGAAACAGTTTGAACTGTATATGTACTAAAAGTTATCTTGAGATGTTCAGAATTGTTGGATCATTTTATTTTTAACTTGATGGAGTTAGCACAGAACTAAGAATGTCCGAGTCTTGGCTTATCAGTGGAAGTACTGATGTTGTGGCATTTCTTCCTTTGGTTTCATGACAGAGCTGTGGTTTAAAGCACACTTACACTCCCCCTTCCTAATTATATTTTCTGGGAAGCCAAGTCTCCTGAGTCATAGTAGAGATAATTTCCAAGTGATTGAATAAGCAGGAGAAAGAATTGAGGTTATTAATATGGTTCAGCTCAGACATCACACAGAGGTATGGTTTGTGTCAGTCTTCCTCCAAGCTGGTGTCTTCCAGATGTTTTGGACTACAATTCCCATCAACTCCAGGGATGGTGGAAGTTGTATTCTAATGGGTGCCAGGCTGTGCAAACTATGGTTTGCAAATCTACTTCAAACTGTAGTTATTGATTCTGATTTGTTGGTGATCACAAACTGTGGTTTAAGAATTCAAATATTGCACTAAAACCTGAATTAAGCTTATGTGCAGAAAGGAAGGAGGCATTTATTGAATAACTGTAGTATGCTCATCTCTCTCTCTCTCTTTCCGCTCCAGCTTCCTGGGATGTCGTGGAGATTGGAATTGTTCCAGACATGCTTGCTCTGGTGTTGCTCTGGGAGAACACCTTGATGGATGATTAGTACCATTCAGTGATGGGCTGTGGGACTAGCAAAGTACTTCCTGAGCCTCCCAAGGATGTTCATTTGGATCTCGTTAAAAAGGTGGAGCCATATACTGGTTATAAAACTGACATATATAAGCACTTCATCAAGGGTGATGGAGATGCCATCAAATCTGCTATCCCTTCTCCTCCTCGTCACACTAACCCACATGTGGAACAGGCAGAGCCTCGCAAGAACAGAGTGGCAAAGTACCGTGCAAAATTTGATCCCAGAGTGACAGCCAAGTATGATATCAAAGCCCTGATTGGCCGAGGCAGCTTTAGTCGTGTAGTACGGGTGGAGCACAAGGCTACCAAGCAGCCGTATGCAATCAAGTTAATAGAGACTAAGTACCGTGAAGGAAGGGAAGTGTGTGAGTCAGAGCTGTGTGTGTTGCGTCGTGTTCGGCACACCAATATCATCCAGCTCATTGAAGTGTTTGAGACTCAGGAGCGTGTCTACATGGTGATGGAATTGGCCACTGGAGGGGAGTTGTTTGACCGAATCATTGCCAAAGGTTCCTTCACGGAAAGGGATGCTACCCGAGTGCTGCAAATGGTGTTGGATGGAGTTAAATACTTACATACATTGGGCATAACTCACAGGGACTTAAAGCCAGAGAACTTGCTCTATTACCACCCAGGCATGGATTCTAAAATAATGATCACAGACTTTGGGCTGGCGAGTGCTCGAAAGAAGGGAGACGACTGCTTAATGAAGACTACCTGTGGGACACCAGAGTATATTGCCCCAGAGATCTTGGTCAGAAAGCCCTACACAAACTCAGTAGACATGTGGGCACTGGGTGTGATCTCATACATCCTACTAAGTGGGACGATGCCTTTTGAAGATGACAACCGCACCCGCTTGTATCGGCAAATTCTGAAAGGAAAGTACAGTTACTCAGGGGAGGTGAGTGTGTCAAGGTTCCAGCAAGGGAGTGCCTGTTGTGCCAGTGTATTCTGTGATGGTCTGAAATCTCTGGTCTCTACAGGAAACACCCTCATCCTTAAATCTTGAAGCCTACTGCAACCCTGGTCCTTTAAAAGCTACTGCTTTCAGAATATATAGTGTATGTTTTTTTCTTTCAGAAATTAGGCCCCCTTTTGCACAAAATGTCTTACAAGAAACAACAACAATGAGGTTGTCTGGGTGAAAGCAAAAGTAACAAGTGATTTCCAAGCAGTGGGAATCTCTGCCCCTGCTAATGGGGGGTGGTAAGGATGGGGGGTGGTAAGGCCAGGCTTTTTCAGAAATGGAATTGAGAGTCATTTATCCATTTTTTGGAGATGTATTGCATTTCCTCTAAAGGAAAAAAAAACCCTCTCAAAATGGTTTGCAAAGAAGAAAAATGTAAGAGAAGTATTAAACTAATACAAAAATTCTTATTTTTCTTACATAAATTAACATTATTTAACATTTTAGCATTGGAATGGTTGGCTTTTAAGCAGTTTGGGAGACCTCACTCCTCTGGAAGATAGAAGAATGCATGGGAGCTCTGCCAAGTCTTTACAACAGCTTCAGATGGGATGAGTTGAAAAGCCATTCCCCTCTAGGAGTCTGCCTGTCCTCAGGAAAGATGGAGCTAAATCTAACTTCTGAGTCTTGTCTGGTGCTGTTCAAAAGACCAGTGGACTCTCCAGAAGTTGTTGGGACACCAGCTTCCATCAGCTCTGGCTAGCATGGCCAATGGCCAGGGCGAATGGGAGCTGTTGTTTAGTAATATTTGGAGAGGCACACATTCTCTGGAGAGGCAATGCTTTAGAGGCTATTTCTAGGGGGTGCTGGCATGTATCAATTAAATCTGTCATTGTACTGCTTTGGTCTGCTTCATTGTGTGTCTTATGGTTATAGAAAGAAGAATATATGAATGTGGAGATAAGTTTTATACTTCCTTCAATAAGTTACACTCAGAAATAGAAATAATTCAACTATTGCCCCTAGTGGCATCTTAGCAAGAACTGAGCCAAATGTTTTATATGTGTAAGAGAGCAATTTTTCAGTCGGGGGTTGAGAAGTGACAGTAAAATAACTGACTGAAAAACAAACGAGGTACTTGCTAGTTCTCAGGCTGTGATGACATTTCAGTAATGGATGAAGAGTCCTTTTTATATTATTTGGGGTGTAATGTTCTAGATGCTAAATCAGGATATAAGTTGCTTTTGAAAACATTGAGGCAATTTTCATGGCTGTGCAGGTTTTGATAAGTCTTCCAAATAATGTGCAGTTGGTCACTCTTTGATTTGACTTGTAGCTTCTGTATGTTTGTGGCTGGGTTGTGTCAGGCAGTCAGATTTCACAAGCACGTAGGCACCCCATTTATATTCTGTAGAGGAGTAGTAGTAGTAGTTGTTGTTGTTGGTTATTTTGCCATGCCTGTTTTGCTTCCTGTAGACCACAGCCAGTGAATCCAGATGATCCAACTAGTTTCCCTTTTTGTGAATTGTGAATGAATCTGACAGCTGCTATGTCCTGGCACTGATTTAAGCAGCATGTTTCACAGTGTTTAGGAATGAGTGATAATCAATGAAGAAGTAGGTCAAAGAGCTGATAGTGGGTGGTAGGCTCCCAAGCCCCCCCCCCCAAGTAATGGGTGTCTTGAAGAAACCATGCTTCTGCTAACCTGATAAATCTTGGAGAATCAGTTTTCTTCTTCTTATCTTTTCTGGTGTAATGGGAAGAAATCAGCCATAAGCTTGTTTTATCACTGGCCTTCCAAAAACAAATTAAGAGAACTTTTATTACACAGAAATCCTTTAAAACTGCACTGGATGCAGCTGTGGCAAACTGAGTGTAAGATTGAGAATGCAGGAGAAAAAGGCTGCTACAGAAAGGCCCCTACCCCCCCTTTTTAGCTTTAACTCTGTGAAATGAACACACTTTTATCTGACAGTGGCACTCCCAAGAGGCATGTCTGTGGAGATCCGATCATAGAGTTATAGATTCGCCTGCAGTGACCCTCTGGGCTAAAGCATAAGAAATGTGCTTTTGAACCAGGGAGGAGAGTTAACATAGGCTCTCATAGAATTTCACAGGCAGAGAACTTGCATCATAGAAGAATCCAAAAAAGGTTAGATGTTTTTCCTTCTCTTCCTATCCCCAAAAGAAAAGGTGTACTTTCCAAGACAAGGCTTGCCTCAAATGCTGAACTGAGATTGTGGAGTCCTATTGAGAGAGAGAGATGTGAAAGCTGATATTCAGGCTGACTTGTGAAGTATTTCCATTTTCTTGATGAGAAATGAAGAGAGCTTACAATTTGGGTTCCTTTCCTGGAGCAGTGTCTGTTTTCAAGAGGCTAGTAGGCAATTGATGGGAAAGCTATACCTTAATAGCTCATTTAGGTCCTGCTGACCTCAACTACTCTAATTATCATTCTCTGGCTCCTCATGGTATAGAGTTGATGGCAAAGGCATGGCGTTTAAGGCAGTCTGGGGATAAGTGACTTGGCAAGCCCTTTTGATGATGTTAGCTCCCTGGGTAAGGGTTACAATGCTTATCGAAGCTGGATCAGTACAGCCTATCCATCAGGAACTAATTGTGTTCTCCCCTGCCACCCTGCTCCCTGCTGCTCTTTCTTTGCTTTATCAGGGCTTTGCTAAATAAGCTGAAGGGGCTAGTTTTACTGTCAAAAATCCTACAGGTAACATAGCAGAAAACTTATTCTACTGTTCTAGTGTTTCCATTAGAGAGGAGGGTTCACATGCTTTTCAGAAATGTATCCTGTCACTCTTTTGCATTTCTGATTTGATGCTAACAAACTAGAAGGCTTCCAACTACTTAAAAGTTGGAATTCAAGGGAGAAGTATCTATTTGCAACTTGGCATAATATGTGGAGTACAGGTACTGGAGGCTGTTGGCCTGTGGGGAAACTTAGTGCTTGGGAGCTGGTGTAGTGTAGAGGCTGATGTATAAATCAGGAAGTCCCAGCTTCAAATGTCACCTCTACCTTGAACTCATTAAGCTGCTTTAGGCAAGTTCCTTTTCACGGCCCTGGTTCTCCCATCTACAGTATGGGGGATAAAAACGCAGACTTAGGATTGTTGTAAAAATTACTGGAAAATATACATGGAACCAAGGACCTTATACCAAGTCAGGTGGTTGTTTTACTCCGTATTGTTCTCAATGACTGGCAGGCAGTCTCAGGCAGGATTTGTTCCCAGCTCGACCTGGAGATGCTGAGTATTGAACCTGGGACCCTTCTGCATGCAAAACAAATGATCTACCTCTGAGTTATGCCTACTTCTTCTTGAAAGCACTTTGCCAATGTTACAATACTAAGACTTGCAACAAAATGTTGCAGTGTATCATCACCTTTGTAGAGGAGTGCTCCTCTTCAAGGTTCCAATCAGCCATGTCTTCCACCTTGATTTTCCATCTTTTTGGGTAGGAGGTTATCTCCACAGAATCTTTGCTGCGGTTTGTGACCCTGCTGAGTCAAGATCAAGATGTCCTTTGGTCACAACAGTGGCAATGCTCAGGCCAGAGTCTGTTTCTGTTTCTAGTTGAATGCTACCATGTCATGCATCACCACAGTTCCCCATACCACTGCCATCCTGTTCCCCAAGCTCAGGTCACTATTCATATCATCTGGAATGATTCCCTCTCCTACCGTTTGTCTTGAAACAGACAGTGTAGTGCTGTAGAGAGTTACAGTCCTGGCAAGCTCTGAGTAATATTTGCAATAGTGCATGGAGCCTACGTTTGACAGAGTGGCAGGCAAACAGTTAGTTGTTTTACTATTATGTTCACCCATAATGGAAGCCATTAGCTGCATGTCATAAGAAGAGAAAAGAGTCCTGTTGGATAAGGCCAAAGGCTCATTTAGTCTAGCTTATCCTATTATCCCAGAAGCAGGATATGAGTGCAGCATCACTCTCCCTACTTGTGACCTAGCAAGCTGTATTTAGAGCCTTCAACAATGAAGACAGAACATACCTATCATGGCCAATAGTCACTTATTAATTTATCTAATCTTGTTTTAAAGCCATGAAAGTTGATGGCCACCAATACATAATTGTGGGAGTGAATTCCATAGTTGAACTATGCCCAGTGTGAAGAAGTACATTGCTTTTCCTGTGCTGAATCATACAACATTCAGCTTCCATTATGAGAGAGGGAGAAAAAGTGTTCTCTATCCAATTTCTCCAACTATGCTGCCATGCATCTTAAATGCTGTCAGTCTGGCCTCAGTGGCTCAGCCTTTCAGCAGCCCCTCCTAGATGGCATCATAAGAGTTGACTGGTACTCCGGCAAATAATTTTTGCATAGAACAACTTGGAAGTTCGTTGAAATAAATTGCATCATTTTTGTGTCTTCATTTCTACTTGCCCCCACGTTCTTTGGTGCCTTTTGCTTGAACTGCTGCATTCTCAAATTCTTCCGTATATTGTTTGTGTTTCCTGGCTGCTCTGTCTCTGTGCTTGTTGTCTTAGATCCAGAACATTGTAGTGGTTAGAGTGTCAGGCTAGGAGTGGGGAGAATGGAGTTGAAATTCTCACTGAGCCATGAAGCTCACTGAGTGCCCTTGAGCCAGTCAGTTACTACCGCATTTTTTGCTCTATAAGACTCACTTTTTCCCTCCTAAAAAGTAAGGGGAAATGTGTGTGCGTCTTATGGAGCGAATGCAGGCTGCGCAGCTATCACAGAAGCCAGAACAGCAAGAGGGATTGCTGCTTTCACTGCGCAGCTATCCCTCTTGCTGTTCTGGCTTCTGAGATTCAGAATATTTTTTTTCTTGTTTTCCTCCTCCAAAAACTAGGTGCGTCTTGTGGTCTGGTGCGTCTTATAGAGCGAAAAATACGGTATTTCTTTTGAACCTAGCTGATATCTGAAGAGCATTACAAAGATTATTATTAAATTTTTATACTGCCCTTCATCTGAATATCACAGGGCAGTTTACATTATAAAAACACAAAAACACATACCATAAAAAGAAAATAAAACAATGCCTGCCATCGATGGTTTAAAAGACCCTAGATTGTTTAGGAGAAGAGGGATGTTTTTGCCTGACACCTAAAGATAGTAACAAAGGTGCCAGGCAAGGCTCCCTGGAGAGAGCATTCCACAAGAGGGGAGATAAAGGGTCGAGAAACCCAGTGTTGGTGCAGTGATTAAAAGTGTTGGACTATGACAGTGCAGTTCACTGAGTAAATGTGGGCCAGTCGGTCTGTCAGCCTAACCTACATCACAGGGGAAGGGGAGAACCATACATGCCATGCTGAGCAACATGGAGGAAGGCAGGATAAAAAATTAACAAATCCTCTTTGCCTTGGCTTTTACTTCAAGATCTACTTTTACTTACTAAAGAAGCCCAGTGGAATCTGCGGGGAATGTTTTAGAGGACATGTCTAGAGTTACTGGAAGCAAAGTAAGAATCCTGAAAACATACTTTGTAAACTTTCCTGATCATAATTTAAAAAGTGTAGGCTGCATTATCTGTCTTGAAAGAGTGGCTGAAATCTATTGTCATGGATATTTGTTGACTCGCTTGAGTAAATGGTCCACCAACGTCACACCCCCCCCTTCCTTTACTTTGTGACTCACACCAGCTTTTATTCTCTGATGAATACCACCTTCAGATGGGATGAGGCTTAAACACCTTGACGCACAATGCACTTTGAAGGGTCGTGTTGCATATTTAGCCTGGAACACGATGTGGTGCATAACAGTTTCTGGTTGACATTAGCTTGGGTTAGTGTGAAATGGAGGCATACAGAATTATAAAAGGGAAAGGGAAAGGAACATAACATAAATATTCAAAGACTGCCTTTGTATTTAAGCTCCTCCTAACACCATAGCATCTGCCTTCTTCCCATTTGACACTCAAGCTTAGCTTTTTGCTATGACTTCACCAAGTCAGCTTCACGGGACACAGTCCAAATAAAATTGGGATATCGTAAATATGTGTGATTTTTCCTCCACTCCTCAATGCAAAAACATGTTTACTCATGGGAATTGGTATCCCAAACATGTAAGGGCTGTGTGCCATGTGGGGATGCAGGAGGAGCAGTGCAAATAAAGGGACAGTTTTTGCTGGTGCCAGTGGGAGAGCATCTGCTTTGCATGCAGAAGGCCTCAGTTTCCAGTATCTCCATGTAGGACTGGGAGAAACCCCTTTCTGAAGCCCTGGAGATCTGGTCCACACATGCAATATTGAGCTGGATGGACCAATGGTATATAAGTGTATGGCCGCTTCCTGTGTTCTTGTGCACAGCCCTAAAAGAAAACTAAACATTCCCAAGTCTCATCTAAAAGCAAGCAGGAATTCAGTGCATGTGCATTGATCTCAGTGGAAATTTGGCTTGCCTTTACTAGCAGGGATGTGTGTTTATGATGTTATGGTATTATTATTGTTACCACTATTATTTATTTATTTATTTATACACTGTTTTTCCCCTGACAGGAATTCAAGGCAGCTTACAGATAAAATATCGTGCAGTCAGATATTTTGGTGCTAAAAATATTTATACTTTAAACATCAACTTTAGGCAGGCAGTTTGCCACTTTAACTTTTGTACCCACTTGTCAATCCATAACTCCCTGGATGGCTTACTACAAAATATTCATAGCATATAACAAGAAAATATAGCCATAATAATAAAGTGCTGCGATCCTGTATTGACTTACCTGGCAATAAGCTCCACTGAACTCCACTGCGTTTTCTTTTGAGTAGGATTGAACTATCAATGCCAGTAAGAGCCCAGAAAATTGAAAGTCATTTTTCTTTGACCCCCTTCATCACATTTGGCACTGTTACAAAAACGGTCCTGACTTTGGTAGACTTCCACCACACTTTGATAGTAGGGGCATTCAAGAGGTGGCTGATTGTAACAGCGAGGGAGCAGGAGGTCTTTTGGTTAATGCTTTTTCTCCATACATCCCTATAAATGACTGCACAGTTCTTCTGAGGCTTCTGAGGATTTGACTTTCCTGCAATAGTTACAGAAGAATGTTCCCAGCAGGAAACTAACCCAGCTGAGACTATAAGGTTGTTTCTTTCTTTCCATTGACTGATATACAGTATTTGATTTTCTTTTTGAAATTTGAAAGGTCTGAATGCCTGTTTCAAAGGATTATTCATTCCAACTCCCTCCTTACCTGTAGAAAGGGTGCTTGGAAGGTAAAATTCAATCTGATGTTTTCCATGCTTGGCCACACTGGCTGCTTCAAACATAACATGATGAATGAAATACATTCAAAGACAGCACAAATTAGAGGGCCCTTTGAAAGAGGTGTTTCACTTTCCTTGGTCCACTTTGTGCTTTTTTGGCTGGATGTGAAGATTTGGCTGTCTCCTTGGATGGTGCTTTGGAAGCAACTTTTGGATTTTTAAGATTGTCTTCCTAGTGGTCTTATTAGAACCACCCCCACCCCCACCATGTGTGAGATGCATTAAATGTTGCACATATTTCCCACAGAGGCCTAAAATTGTGCGTATGTACAAGAATGAACAAACAAATCAATGAAAGTTCTGACTGGAATAAATAGAGGATAGAAAATTCAGCTTTTACTGAGAAGAGGAACTGTTTTTAAGTGCACCTGAGAGTTCTGTCTCCTGGAAGAGAAGAGAAATCCATTTACAGAGGAATGTGCTCTTGCGTCCCAGATGAAGAGAGCATTGAGCGAGTATGGGTGAAGGCTGCATGTGACCTGAGGGGCCTCTACTTAAGAGACAGAGTGTTCTGGTCTCTCTCTCTCTCCCCCCCCTTTCTTTCTTTCATTTTTTTTCTTTCAAGACGGAGGAACATTGAAAAGAGCCTGAAATAGGCTGTCTCCATGCCTGAGGTGGAACGTTGAGGTCAGCCTGACAAATGCACACTCTATGATGAGGCTCAGAAGCCTTTTTTGCTCTGCCTCTTTTTCTTATTTCCTACACCTGACCTTAATGCAACTGTTCATCTCAGGCAGAGGTAGCCAACGTGGTGCCCTTTAGTTGCTGTTGGGTTACAACTGCCGCTATCCCTGACCATTGACCATGCTGGCTGGGGCTGATGGGAGTTGGGGATCCAGCAACATCTGAAGGGCATCATATTGTCTGTCTGCAGTGCTGATGTAGTTGACGTGGTTTTGTGTGGCTAACTAACTGGAACAGTGGTAGAAACTTTTGCAGAATTAGGAACTCATGTAGCAATGCCAACATCCTGCTTGGTTACCTAGGGTGAGTGCAAATCTGCTCGAAGTAACCAGATATCCTGTAGTAAAGATGTTTCTTTGGGGAAGGGGAGAATGGACCTATATTTGGACCTGTATTGCAAGCTGAATTTGACACTTCTCATTGTCAGTTTCTATGAATTACTAAGCATCTGTATTGTTTTCTGTAAAATGTCCACTTTCCATTATGGTGCATTAATTATAAACTTCTTTGAGTCTCCAGGAGAGTATTTTTCTCAAAAAACATTGGTACCTCGGGTTAAGCACTTCATTCGTTCTGGAGTTCCGTTCCTAACCTGAAACTGTTCTTAACCTGAAGCATCACTTTAGCTGATGGGGCCTCCTGCTGCCGCTGCACCGCTAGTGCGATTTCTGTTCTCATCCTGAAACAAAGTTCTTAACCCAAGGTACTATTTCTGGGTTAGCGGAGTCTGTAACCTGAAGAATCTGTAGCCCAAGGTACCACTGTAAAGTGAAATAGTTTGAAAATCACACATCAAACACTTGTTTGAGATGGAAGTGAGTTCCTTGAATAATACTGGGACAAAACTAGTATTGCATTTGTTAAAATAAATGTGATTATTTAGAGAACGTGGAGAATATCAAATCAAGCATACAAATGCACACACTCACAAAGCTTCTAGCTCTGATTTAAATGTGACAGAATGCACAGTACGCATTGTAGTTTATTTGCCTTCTGAATGTGCTCAGTCCATTTAATAAAATGAGAGGGATAGTCTCCCATCAGAATAGAGTGAAGACTTCTTCTGCAGCATGAATCCCCTGAAGAGTAAAGAGGCTATCCCAGTTGCTGCATCCCTTTTAGACTTATTTGTTCACCGTCTTGACATCATAAATACATAGTTTCAACAGACCGTTAAAATATTTTGGGCTTGGGTCCCTTTTGACACAAGCCTGATTTGCCATTCTTAAAGAGAGAGCAAAATATGTTGGCCTTACGTCACAACTGACTGGCAAGTTGTATAAGTAGAGGACGGCAAAGTTGGGCTATAATGCAAATAATTCCATTCCCCCCCCCCCCCCGTCACAGGGCATTGCAAAACCTTGTGAATAACCGAAGTAAACATTCCTGGAAAACTAAAAAAAGAAAGAAACCAAACTAGTTTAACTAATAATGCATGTTTCTTTTGGTCACAATGGGAACCCACTGAACCCACCAGGCAATATGGTGAATCTATTCAGCTGCATATGGAGCCAGCAGAAGAGCCTGTTCTTTCGGCCATACTAAGTCCACACATACAATGCAATTCTTTGGTGACCTAGAGGCTTTTTCTTGCCATTTACACCAGAAGGAAAATTTCTTCCTTTTCTAATACAATATTTTTATCTTATAAAATACACAAAATCTTATCATAAATAAGTAAATATACAATAGATTATCTTGATACATTTGTCATGAATATAAACTGATGGAAGTATCGAAAAGACTCAACATCTGTAAATTATTACAAATATTCTGCTCCTCAGAAAATCATGTATAAACCTGTTGTTACATTAATATTAAAATTTCTAAAGATTTATACCTTCTCAGAAAAATGTTGCAACTGTGCCTTCTATTTCTGGGAGCCAACATGGCGTAGTGGTTAAGAGCGGTGGACTCATAATCTGGTGAACCAGGTTTGCTTCCCCGCTCCTCCACATGCAGCTGCTGGGTGACCTTGGGCCAGTCACACTTCTCTGAAGTCTCTCAGCCTCACTCACCCCACAGAGTGTTTGTTGTGGGGCGAGGAAGGGAAAGGAGATTGTTAGCCACTTTGAGACTCCTTAAGGGGAGTGAAAGGTGAGATATCAAGTCCAAACTCTTCTTCTTTCCTCAGCTTTCGATATCATCAATCATGGCATCCACCTGGGAGATGGGCTTCCGGGGCACTGTTCCGCCATGCTTTCAATCTTATCTCCACGGCTGGTTCCAGAAGGTAGCATTGGATGAGTGCTCCTTAGCCCCTTGGATTTTGAGCTATAGGGTGCCACAGGACATAATAATGTCTCTGGTGCTATTTAACATCTACATTAAACCATTGGGAGCATTCATTAGGAGTTTTAGAGTAGGGGTAGGCAACCTAAGGCCCAGGGGCCGGATGCAGCCCAATTGCCTTCTAAATCTGGCTCGTGGACGGTCCAGGAATCTGTGTGTTTTTACATGAGTAGAATGTGGTGGGCTAGATGAAGGCTGCTCCTTTTCTGTGGAATAGCATTCCTTGTCAAGATATGGCAGGTGCCCATTATCTGCCCTTCCCAGAAACAACTGAAGACTTTTTTGTTCTGACAAGCTATCCCAGCTGGAGAAATCCAACTCTTCTGAAAGCTACTAAAAGCAAAGCCATTTTCAACAAATCTATTAGTCTTTGTATTGATATAGACATAACAAGCCCAATCAGTTTATTTTTCAACTCTTTTATAGTTGAAACCTTATTTAATCTCCAGCATTCATCATCATTTATTGTAGCTGCCATAACTATATGCACTGTAAGTTGAGAACCTACATTTTACTACATTTAACACAAACTAAGAGCAACTGTTACTGTAAAGACAAGAAGGTTTATTGAACTCTTCCAAAAACCAAGCAAACCTTCCCACCCTGCTTGCTCAAATATGTCTCTTATCATTCTGTCCAAGCTCTGGTTTATGTTTACTTTATTCCCACCACCCCTTGTGTGGTCCAGTCTTTTTGAGAATTGGTAGTTTTGTCTGTCCCTCTCCTCCTTTCCCTCCTGCAGTTCTGGGAGAGTGCCAGTCTGGAGTCCCCAAACATGCTTCCCAATTAGTTATTTGTTTGGACCTAAATTCTTTTCTGGAAGAATTGTGTGGTTCTGCTAAAACCTGAGAATCAGCTCAAGCAACCAATCAAGCATTGATTGGTTAAATGGTAAGCTGTTCAGACAGTTGGTTATGGGGAGGAAGCTTCCCGCTGTCAGCTGTTTGTAGCACATGCTGATACTGGATTTGCCGGCCCAGCTATATAGATTCATGCCCAGTGGCTTGTAGCTTGCAGAGTTCCCATACTGTGGCATGCTGCACATGAGGAACGTCTCTCCTGGGGGAGCCTTTATTTTGAGATATTTCAGGAGATTGATTTCCAGAGTGATTGGGAAACTAACTTACAGCTGTATTATCCTAGACCAAAGGGGGTTCAAATCTTGTGGAGATTGCACGATGAGTACAATTCAAGAGATTTGTCTAGTTACGTGTCTGTCGTCTTGAACTTTCTGAGATATATGGAGTGACATTCCTGGTGACATCCAGATCTATTAATGGCTTAACTGCTTGCCAGTACCCACTTAAAACAAGGCAGCACAAAATTTCCTTTATATTGTTCATTTATCAAGGAACATCAGTGGATACATCTGGAGCCCTTCATGGTCTGTTTTTGCATGATGTGTCAAGTCACCAGACTCTTCCTGTAGACCTGGATTTGCCAACCTCTTTGAGCCTGTGGGCACATTAGCAAACCAGAAAAATGCTTGAGGGCACCACACACATGCCACAACTCTTCCTCCCAGACTGTAGGGCCTCTAAAATTGTCCAAATGTCACAGTTAGGTTTCAAAAAAGGAGTCTTATTAGCCAGATGTAATTTCAGTGGGAGGATGGGACCTTACCATGCACCAGGGAAACCTTCTGTGCCATCGAGCAGTAGTTGTTAGCAGTGATATGTTGCTCTCCTGGCTTCCCAACACTGCATGTCACTGCCAGTTACTGGAGGGAGAGGGGCAAGGCATTGGGAACTTTGATGCAGTGCAGGCACAGTGGTGGAACCAACCTGATGCTCCTCCAGGGGAGCAATACTATTAATAGCAGAGCAAGTGACTATGTGTAGGCAGTCAGCTGAATAAACCCATTAGGGCTAGGGCCAACCTAGCCAAGGCCAGTGTTTCTGTTCCCCTTCTTCCCTTGTGGTTCTGTACTCCCCACCCCATCCCATTCCTTGCTATATTGCTGTTTTCCCTATTTATGATATTGGTGTTGCTTAATAACCGCTTCAGAAACCAAACATTTAGTTTGGCTGAGCCAGTCCAGTCTCTGGCAAATTTATATATAGTTATCCTTGCCCTGATTTGAGAAATGGGCCACTCTGGTACTCTTGCAGCAGAGAGTCTATTATAGCATTTTAGGCTGGGAGGTTTGTGTCTCCACAAATTTTGATTGCATGACTTAGAATCCTGAGAATCTCCTCTCCCTTTTTCTTTAAATGCCTGTTTCCAGCCCTCAAGGTAGCAAAGAGAAGCTTGAAAGTGTGTTGGCAATGCCTGTATACTATCAAAAGAAATTGTGGGGAGCAAATGGAAGAGGATTTGCTGTCAGCAGGGTTTCTGTGGCCTACATAACTTCTTGCCTTTCCCCATGACTAGCTGAATAACTTCTATAAATCTTCTAAATTTGCATAGTCTATGCATATTGCAGTATCCCGTATTTCTTGGTGTTGAATTTGATCTACCTTAGACAAGAATTATACCTGCTTTTGGGTTGCTATAACCATGGGTCCTTCTAGCTCAGTTTTGTCAATGCTGGCTGGCAGAGGCTCTCCAGTGTTTCACAGTTTCCCAGCCTTATCTGGAGACATCGGGTATTGAATCCTATGGCACTCAAAGCCAGTGCTCTGCCACTGATCTACAGCCCTTCAAGAGTACAGGGCTGCCATCTGTTTCTGTACTTCTGTGTTGTTAAGAAACGCAAGTAACCCAGACAGTACAAAATAAGGGTGGTGCCTGTTGAGGATGGTACCCACCGAAGATGCAGCAATTGTTTACGGCGGCTTTACTTTTTCATTTGAACAGTGTTTTACAGGGTTTCTGACTGCTTGGCTTGCTCAGGCTTTTGCTGACTACCACCAACTGCCTGGCAATCTGTTTCTCAGGATTCATTAACTTCTTTTCTCTGGTGTGTAAGAAAAAAGTATTTCTTGCTTGAGTGGGTTGATGCATTTAAGTTTGCCTAGTGCTTGGTCTTAAATGTGGCTGCCTTTAGTTGTGCATAGTGTATGCCTGTGTCTTAAGACTCTGTTTCTTAGGATGATGTGTGTCTGTTGTATGTTATCCAATGACCTCTTTTTAACAAGGTGTTTGTGCAAGGGAGACCACGTTGGCTATTTTCATTTGAGAAAACTAGGTTATAGGAGATGATGGCACCAGATGGCCGCATATCCTTAGAGTGCTGTGGATTATTAAAGGGTTTGTCATGCTCTTATCCTTTTTTCCTCCCTCTCGATACTGTCAAGTGCCCATTGCTTAAGATCTGTCATGAGTTGTGTCATCTAAGAGCAGGGGTGGGCCTAATTTCAAAAGCTCTCTGGAAGTGATCAGATCTCTGGCAAGAGTGATCCTGTAGGAGAGAAGAAGAAGGGGTGGCAGAAATTAAAAAGCCCAACTCTACCATGTGTGCCTGGACGGATTATCCCCAAGCGAATGCAACTTTAAACAGAAGACAGGTTCCCCATTCCTGTTTTAGAGGCTGTATAGTTCAGGGCCTTAACACACCCTGGTCTGATTTAGAACTCCTAGGTACCCATACTTTCCTGTTAGATGTTGGTAGGCCCCTCATCAATGGCACAAGAATCTATTGGAAGGAGTGCTGGCAATTCTTCTCAATGTCTTATTCATCTTGCTATGTATACAGCTGATCCCACAGTTTTGGTGAGGAAGGCTTATAATTGTGGAAGGGAAAAACCTCTACATTGCTGTCCCTGTTGAAAGCCTGGAGCACACATCATCATAAGATGATAGAGTTGTGCTTCTTCTAGGCTGGGAGATTCCTGTTGTTGCACAGGCAGTCCTGATTCATCTAGCCGATCAGCTCCTGATCCCAGTTTTATTCTTCTTGTTCAGGAATTAGAAGCATGTCCTTGGAAGCCTGCCCTCAGGTCACTGATGTTGGGGGCTGACACTGTGAGGCCAGAAGTACTGTGATATAATTCTTTCCAGCCCAGATTACATCTGAAAGAATTTTTAAGCTGAACATTAAAATAAGCAATACTTCTGAGTATGGGGACGGGTCAGAGAGGGGCAGTGGTAGTTTCTACTTTTTTTCTCTTAAGAGGCCCAGATAAAGGATAAAGTATTCAATCTTCTCCTGCTATTAGTGCTGGCTACAGGGAAAATATTGTCCTAGTTCACACAGGAGCCTGTAAACAAGGCTCTGGGTGACTGTAGCAGCAACTAAGGATTCCAACAGCTACTACAGCCAGTTGCAGAGAGCCCCCCTCAGTCCTCTCTCATTGTGGCTGCTCACCCTTCCTATGGCAGTAATGCTTGCTTTCTTGCTTCTGCTGATCCAAGAGGGTGAAGGAAGTAATTGCTTGCTGCAATTCATTGGGAATCCAGTAGCTCTATTTTTATTTTTGCTTCTTTGAATTCTTTGCTTGGAAACCTTTAAGGTGCATCACAGACAGAAGTCACCTGGATCCCCGACTCTTTAATGGATCGCCTCATCTCAGATCAAAATAAACATACCCACTCCAGATGTCTGCCATGAGAAGAGTTTATGAGGAAGTGTGGCCATTTCTTTTGACTTGGGGTTTTGGACTAACACCCTAAACTGCACTAAAATGCAAATGTCAGCACAGTTTGCAGTGCCCATTTTGTCACCTGCTTTGAAAAGGCCAACAGCAGTATGCCTAGCTCTGATTTGTGATTGAGATGAACATTCTAGATAATTTTCTTTTTGTGAGTAAAGTTCAGATTTTAATTTATCTTATATTAAGTTGCTGGTTAGCCCATTATGTGCACAGTAGCTATGTATTGAAAAATGGCCTCTATGATTTATTTATTTTTAAGCAAGGAGAGTAACTGCTTGCTTGGCGCTGAAAGCTCCTTATGGACCAAGAACCTTTGGTCATGTTTTTAAGCTAGATGAGTGGTTCAGATTTTATTTAATCTTTCTTAATGTAAGATTAAAAACAAGATTAGAAAGTTCTGGTGGCAAGACCAGCTCCTTGGAAGCTTATTGCAGGATTAGAAGTGTATTTCTTCTTGCTATCCAGAAAGCTCCCTTGTGCTACAACAGACATTAACTCATTTGTCTCACTGTGGAAGATTATAATCCACTTTCCAGTAAAGTAACCCTAGCATTTAGTTCACAGCAGGGCTTAGTGATGAATCAAACTGCCTCCTCAAGAAATCCGAGAGAGTGCGGCATTACAAAAGTTTCCTTCCTCACAAGCTTTCACTCTATACTAGGCTGTGGTTATGTCTGCACTACAGACTTGGTGTTGCACAATAAAGCCTTTAATACTGAGCCAAAGGAAATAGACATGTTTCACAACAGCATACAATTAAACTATGGGATTCACTCCAACGAAGGCAGTGATGGCCACCAACTTGGATGGCTTTAAAAGAGGATTAGACAAATACACAGAGGATAAGGCTATCAATGGCTACTAACCACAATGGCTTTGCTGGGACACAGTATGCTTCTGAATTCCAGTTGCTGGAAACTGCAGGAGGGGAGAATGTTCTTGTGCTGAGGTCATTCATGCAGGCTTCCCATTGGCATCTGATAGGGTAACGAGACTGGTGCAGCCACATGCTGCAGGGGGCACCACAACAATCAGAGGCAGGGTGCCACTGAAATTGGAGAGCCTGAAGTTCACCACTGACCGTAAGAACAGAGTGCTACATTAGATGGCCTGTTGCTCTGATTCAGCAGGCTCTTCTTATGTTCTTACTTCAAAAGTTATCAGTAACTAGAGGACTTGTAGTTCAGTCTCGCTCCTGGGAGCTTGCTGTTGGCCCCAAATAACAATGTATTATAGGAGAAAGGAAATACAGGAGGAAGACACAGACTGGCTTTGTTCAATGAAATGCAGATACACAGAATCCATGTGCTCATCTAAACATGTACTTGAGGGCAGCTTTGAGCTGTCATAGGAACATAGGATACGGTAATACCTCCACGAACGTCCACCTCGTCTAGCGTCCATTCCGGTGAACGTCCACGGCAAACCCGGAAGTGCCGGAACAAGTTACTTCTGGGCTTGCCGCATGCGCAGAAGTGTTAAATTGCTCTTTGCACATGCGCAGAAGCGCAAACTGCTCCGCTTGCATGTGCAGACATGGCACTTTGCCCTGCATCCTTTTCAGCTAGTGGCCGGGGCTCCGGAACAGATCCCGGTCACAAAACAAGGTACAACTGTACATCTAGCTCAGTATCAGCTAGACCAGGAGTTGTCTTATGTAGATTTTTCAATTTCGTTGTTCTCTATGGGACAATGACAATAAAGATGTATTGTACTGTATCGTATCGTCAATCTGGTCCCTACCGCCCACTAGTGGGCGTTTCAGAATTCTAGGTGAGCGGTAGGGGGTTTCTATGGCACAAGCTCCTTCCATTGAGCACTGGTGGGCGGTAGGAAAATTTTACCATCAAGAAAGATGTATTAGTGGGCAGTAGGTATAAAAAGGTTGACTGCCCTTGAGCTAGACTGACTAGTAACAAGTAGCTCTTTGTAGTTTCAGGCAAGAGTCTTTCCCCAGCTCTCCCTGGAGATGTTAGGTGATGAATCTCAGAATTTCAGCATGCCAAGCTTATGCTTTCCATTTGAGCTATAGTCCTTCCCTTAATACTGGTTTACCTATAAGAAGGACTCACATGATTAGCTCTTAAGGTGAGCATAAGAAAGCATGTCATACAGCCTTGTTACTTAACTCCCAGAATTATCTTAATTTGCACAAAATAAATAAATACCAAGTGGCTAGTAGAATTTGCAGACTGGAAGAATTTCCCCACCACCACCCTCCAGCAGCATAGAAAAGGGGTCCTTTTCGTCCCTTCTGTTAATATTTACTGAAATACTGTGCTACATGGAATTGCTTCCTCCGATTTATTAATACAGGTGAAACTCAGAAAATTAGAATATCGTGGAAAAGTTCATTTATTTCAGTAATTCAACTTAAAATGTGAAACAAATATATGAGATAGACTCATGACATGCAAAGTGAGAAATGTCAAGCCTTTATTTGTTATAATTGTGATGATCATGGCGTACAGGCTGATGAAAATCCCAAATTAACAATCTCAGAAAATTAGAATATTAAATGAAATCAGCAAAACAAGGATTGCAAATAGAGCAATATTGGACCTCTGAGAAGTAGAAGCAGATTTCAAATATAATTTCAGTGAAAGTTCATGCTGGGAAAGTAACCACTGATCCTATATGAGAATGGTTTGCAATTTTACCAAACTGCTCTCTTCTAGCACTCTTTGTGTCTTATCATACACATATATAGTAAAGAGTGATGTCAGTTGACTCACATAAGCGGCCACAAGTTACAAGCCAAACACAGTAATGGGCACCTTGATCAGCTAAACCCTTTTCATGCTGTAGTGTTTTCCAGGCTGAAGACACTTAATGTTCAGGAGCTCCAGATATACATTCTTGCATTCTCTCTGCATCAACAAGCAGCCTTTACTTGCTGCCTGATAAAAAAAAATGTGGATGAAATGCACAGTAGCCCTGCGTTGTTTGCTACGTTAATGCTGTATCATCATTTGTTTCTGGAATATATGATATTGCAATATGACTTTCTTCTATAAGCATTAACATATCCTAGTTGATTATTTGAAATTTGAAAGGAAAAAAATATTATTTGAATTCTCTGCTTGGGATTTCCTTTCATATACTGTAATTACAGAATTGGAGGGGTTTCCAAGGGTAATCTAGTCCAACCCTCTGCTAAGTGCCCAACCAACCTCTGCTTAAAAACCTCCAATGAAAGGAAGTCCACCACATTCCGAGCTAGTCTGCCTCTCTGCCAAATAGCTTTTACCATCAGAAAGTTCTTCCTAATGTTTAGTTGGAATCTCCTTGCTTGTAATTTGAATCCATTGAGCGCCTACCCTTTGGAGCAACAGAAAACAAGCTTGCACTATCTTCTTTGTGACAGCCCTTAAGATATTTGAAAATGGCTGTCTTATCTCCTCCCAGTCTCCTCTACTCCAGACTAAACATACCCAACAAAACCCTCAATCATTCCTCATGAGGTTTGCAGAACAGCAAGAGTCTTGATCCAAGTTGGGACTTCGGTTGGGGGAGGATTACCTTAACATTTTCTCCATCACTGTTTCGTGTTGAAAATCCCTCACACACTCCTCAGAATCTGCTATTTACTGTTTTGATTTTTTGTTTGTTTGTTTTTTAAGTGGCAGAGAATCTCAATCATAGGGCTTCAAAGATGTGGTGAATATCATGTATACTTTGACCCTCTTTGGGCAAGTTACTTTAAGGCTCAATTTCTATTAATCTGAAAGTGAGAAGTGAAAGATTATACTGTAAAAATGATTTCTCCCCTACCTCCCGCTTCCATTGATGCCGTTCTTCCATCAAAGTTCAACCCTGCTGATGTGGTACTGTGAAATGGATCAACTTTGTCAGGAACTTGACAAAGAATCTGGTAAACTCATCTTGGCTATAACCTCAGCAGGATATACTCTTTTTTCCTTTTTTTCTTCAGGAGGGTAGCTTAATTTAATCAAGCCAAAGATACATACAGTACGGCAGGTGAAACCTGCAGCAGCATAAACAGATCAATAAACCGATTTGTGTTTGCTGACCAGAAGAGATTTCTAATTACTAGTGCTCTGTACTCCCCATTTCTGATGGCGTGGGAGTAATTGAAAGCATAAGAAATCCAATTCCCTCTTGTTTGGGACTTTGTTTCTGTTTAGCTCCACTTAACTGGACTGGTAATGCTGACTCGTCTGTCGAGGCTGAAGGTGGTAATTTATTTCCAGTTGTCTACTTGGGATCCTAGTTCCTTATTCAAGAGTTGCTTAAATTTTTTAGTACGAGTTTATTTTTAGAGGTTTCAATACACTGTGCGCTAGCACATTAAAGTATATATGTGTGTGTATTTATTTATATCTGCCTAAAAGCACACATGTGCCCCAGACTTCCTGCTTCCATTCTGTCTGAATCCTGTATCAAAAAGAGAACGAAAACTTTGCTGATAAATAACTGTAAGCAGCACCAAAGGGGGAATTATCCTCCAATTTGTGAACCTATGGAAATATTGTATATTCTGTATTGTTGTACAATATCTAGGATTTATTGCATGGAGAATCAAATAATATTATTATTACTGTTGTTTTTGTTGTTATTTAATCTATACGCTGCTTACATGCCAAAATGGCTTCTAAGTGGTTTGCAACTATAAAATCAGAATCAAAACACACAATAACATTAAAAGATCCATAATTAAAATATACAATAAAACAAACAATTAAAAAGGCATAATGAAAACCATGAAAACCCATTTCAGGAGATATGGGAGATAGTCCAGCAAGATTCTTAATACATGTGAAAGTGTTCACACACACCAAAACTGATTTTTAAAACTATTGATTTAGCATGTTTAGAACCTTTCTGAAGTTCTGTCAGAGTGCAAATACTGAAAACGCAAGTATTAGTAAATGCCTTTTGACTTTTCACACAAAACTTAATTAAGAGATGTAGCAGTATGGTTGCTCATTAATCATACATTTGCTGCCCCTGTAGTTCTGCTGCCCTGCAATCCATTAGTCTCCAGCCATGTACGTGCCAATGTACATCAGCATCTGTGGCTTCTTTCACTGCTCTGGGTGAAGGAATAACAAGGGCAAGGCAAGTTATGTGGTTCTTTCCACTTGCCAGAGCAAGTGTGGTAGGAATGCACACTTATTTAAAACAAGACTGCTTGCACATTGACATTCTTACTCCAGTGAGGGATGGTCTGTTTGTTGCCAACATTAGAATTAATGCTTTCTTCTCTCCCCACCCCCTGTTTCTTTCTAATTTTCAGCCATGGCCCAGCGTGTCCAATCTTGCTAAGGATTTCATTGACCGTCTGCTCACAGTGGATCCTAGTGACCGGATGACAGCTCTTCAAGCCTTAAAGCACCCCTGGGTGGTCAGCATGGCTGCCTCTTCTTCCATGAAGAACCTGCACCGCTCCATATCTCAGAACCTCCTCAAGAGGGCATCATCTCGTTGCCAAAGCACCAAGTCAGCCCAGTCCACCCGCTCCAGCCGCTCCACTAAGTCCAATAAGTCCCGACGGGTACGGGAGCGGGAACTGCGAGAGCTGAACTTGCGCTACCAGCAGCAGTACAATGGCTGACAACTCAGCAGGAGGCTGCCTGGCTTGTTCTTTCTTTGTCATTGGGACATGTTCTGCACTGTGTTCACTAAAGTGAGGGGGCCCCAAGCTCCAGCCCTCTTCTCTCAAAGCCCAACTTCCTATGTCCATCTTCCTGCCTTGGGAGATGGAGCTTTAGGGATGCTGCTGCCCCTGGGAGCACATCTCACCTTTGTAGGGTCAGGGGATTAGAAAATCCTGCTTCTTGGCCCAGCCCTGGAAAAAAAGTCTACAGTTAGTTGCCTGAAATACTGGAGCCACGCAGAAGAGTCCTTCCCTAGCCAAGAATCTTTGCTACTCCTATTTATTGACTCCCAAGTTTTATCTAGCCAGCCTCTGTTGCTACAGGGTCTGGGAGGGGGTGATATAGGCCAGGGTAGCTAACATGGTACCACCCAAACGTTGTACTACAGCTCGTCATCCCTGTTGACTGGCCATGCTGACTGGGGCTTATGGGAGTTGGAGTCCAGCAATAACTGAAAGGCACCACATTGGCTATTGCTGACTTAGGCTGTTGGTTAAAATCAGGATCTTGGAACCCCATGGGTCCACAGGTGCAGAAGGAGATTACTGAGTTCCTCTTCTGGCTGCAGCCTTTTGCACTGCATCAGACATTGCCCCAGAAGTTTTTGTGACATCAGTTGGGGGTTTTCTGCACCCAAAAGAGAGGGTAGGGGAGCCTATAAGTCCCAGTACATGTATGGAACACTGCACAGCTCTCTGAATCTTGGGCTATGCACTTTCACAGTTTCAGTTTTCACTTGGTTTTGCACTTAAATGGCTGTTCTCCATCCATACAGCTATGAAATGGGGACCAAATTCTCCTTTGATACTTGTTGGAGGAAATCAGAATTAGTGCTGCTCCTCTCACTGTCCTGTGTGTTGAAGGCCGGAGAAATGGTTGTGCCTTAACTACACTCATTTTGTTGGCTGGGAATGGCTTTTCCTCCCACTATTTTGGAGCCTTATCTTGCTCTCTGTTGTATCTTTCCACTTAACGCTGGAATGAATTATAGGAAACCCGGTCATCATTCTGACTCAATCAGTGCTTAGATGTGTGACTCAGTACTGCAACATTGCAAGTGACTGAGGAGACATCAGACAGCTTTCTTCCCTCTTCTGACCTCCTGTACACACACCAGGGGGGTCTCTCCACAGGGGTGACATCAAAAGTCTGTTTCTCTCATTAAAGGCTTGAGTGGGTTCAAACAACTGCTGTGGTTCCCTCTACAGCTGGCACACTGGGGTGCAGGCAATGCAGCTTAGAATCATAAAATCACATAGCTTAAAAGGACCCAAAGATAATCTACGCTGCATGCCCCCCCCCGGATTAACCCACTTTCCCTTGGTTTTAGTGTGCTGCAAATAAAGAGCCAGAGAGCAAATCAGGTGCTCACACCAGAGCTGCCTCTTGAATTAAGTAATATGAAAAAAATCTAGACAGCAAGCTTGGTGCTTATTACAGCAGCAAATTGCCAGAGTCAGTAGCCAGTCTGAGCAGAGAGACAACATGTTTCTGTAGGGATTTTTTGTCTCCAGTTAGACTTTTATCTAAAAGTGCAGCAAAATGATGTAATGAGGTACCAGAGTCCTGAAATAATACGATGGCCCGGGGTGGGATAAATTTATTTGGGATATAGGAGCAGGTCTTGATGTTTTGCCCTTTCATTCACCCCAGTAGATAAGGTCAAGAAAAAAGGGCAGCTATTGGAGTTTCCAACCTTAAATCAATATTTCTTTGTCCTATTCGTGATTGGCATTGTGCCCTCACATCAGCTGCTCTGTTTCACAGAAACCAGCTACTTCCAGCCTCTGGTGGCACATTCTGTTTCCGAGAGCAACTCTCTTGTGCTGGTTAATGTGTCAGGATACGATGTCAGACATCAGCTTAAGGACATTGCGTCAGTCATGGTAGGCAGGTGGCCATATCATTTTGGGCAGTTAAATTTTATTGACGTCTACAAAGGCACTTCCTGTCCCAATGAACGGTGACTCAGTGGAGGTGTTAAGAGTAGAGGTGTATGAAGTGTCTGGGAGTGATACCATTGCAGTGGAGTAGCCCTTGGGTGCTCCCAAGTGTGCATTTCCCCATGACAGAGAGGGAGGGAGTGATGGTGCAGCAGTAGTTGTGATGTTGAATCGCTCATTAGTAAGGATGTGAGTCTGCCTTGTCCTCACCTTGTTGAGACATCAGCATTACATAGGAAAAGTAATGTAACACACAGCTTGTGTGCTTAAGAAGCTTTAATCCACTACAGTGGGATTGATTCATGTCCATGTGTTCCTGCAGTAGTTCTAGAGGTACATTATGCAGAACCAGTTTCTCAGCCCAGGGTGACATCTAGTGGTCCAACAATACTCTCTCTGTCAGTAACCAGGCTCCTATTGATGCTTGGCTTTATCTCATACAGTGGTTTCACTTAGGTTACTTTGCAGTTGGAGATGCACCTGCCATTTATGTGTCACCAGTGAGTATTGCCCACTACTGGTGGCACACTGGTCCTTCCATTGACTTTTGTGGTGTGTATATGTCTGCTTCAGGAGACACCCCAGCATGGGTGGTAGTGGTAAAGGTCTCTGCCTTGTCTCCCTATTTCCAGTTGTCTATTCTGGACAGGACACCAATTTTATAGAGGGTTATTCCTTTAGACTCACTCACACTTCCCCCCACAGTTATTTCTGTTACACGGTGGGGAAATTGCCAAATGCGAGGTGCCTATGTTCAACAGCCCTGGTGATGAGAAATTTCTATGTTAAGGAATTTTTAAGTTTGTAGGTCAGAAGAAAATGACCACATGACCTCTTACTGTTGTTCCGTCCTGGATTGCAGAACTCTTAGCCCATGCTTTTGCTTCTCCTGCTCAGAGTTCATGCCAGTGAACCGGATTCATTGTGTGCATTTGCTTAAAAACAAAAAGCAACAAGATGGCAACACTTGGGTACTGAATTGTCTCTAGATGTTGACGTTGGTCTCTATCTTATACTACCCCTTCCCTCCCTGTTGGAACAGTAAATATTGTAAATATATTGGAACTTAGCAATACTGTGTAAAAAACAAACCAACCCATACAGCATCTCGGATCTAGTGGTGCAAAATCCACCTATCCACTGTGGAATGGGATAAGGTCAATGATTGCCACTTCAGAGAATGCCAGCTTCTGATTATGTGACTTTTTTTTAATAAGAGAGGACTCACCCCAGAGACATAACTGGGAAAGGGGATAGGGGGTATCATGGACAAGAGGCAGCTTCTAACTGGGTTGTGCCATTTGAAATGTCTCACGTTTTTGAGCCTGGAGAATCTACATGATTACTTCCTCCTACTGGTTTCCAAGTACTCCGTGTACAGGAGTTCCCCTTCTGTATCAGCAGATTTTTCATGATGACTTCCTCCTACTGGTTTCCAAAATTCCCCTTGCCCCTTTGGATAGTACCTTGAAGTGTAATTGTGCCTTAACACCAGCCAGCAGGGATAAGGAGGTGTATTCTGCTGGGACAAAGGGCCTTGGGGTAGTTTAATCAGAAAGGGGACAGGCTAGCATCTGCTATGTCTCTTCTCTTAGTGTTGGGAAAGTTAGTTTCTGTTGCTATAAAGGGCAGTGCCCCAGTCATTAATGCCTAGTTCTTTGAAGTCCCCCACTCCATATGGGACCAAGCCCACACTCACAGTGGATAGAGGCTTCCTTGCCCTCATAGCCTTACTAAGCAAACTCTGATGGCCAGCTGTAACAATCTGGAAGAGCTGGGTCTTCCAAGGGAACCTTTTTGGCTTGGTCCTTCTAAGCTGCGGTGCTTCTGTTTTGAGGTGCATTGGGATGCTTCCAAATGGAGTTTTTTCCTTTTCTTTTTCTGGACTCATGTATGCTCCTACATGAGTGGGATTCAAGAGGTCCTTAGGCTTACACATGCATGTCAGATGGTGTTCCCTCCCTCGTCAACTTTTCCTGTGTCCTCCACTCCTTGTACAGCATTGAAGACTATCCCCAAGAATTTTGGGGAGTAGCTTGTTGAGCCAGCACAGAGGTCTTCAGTCATAAAGGAGAGCCTCCCAAAGTTCGCACGATAATTCATTGCATGGTCATTTTGGGTCCTAGCCAGTGCTTTTTTCCCTAAAAAAATGTTTTGGGGTACTCTCATTCTGTCTGAGACTCAGGAAACACCATGACAGGAAATGAGGCCGCCATTGGGGGTAGCAACTGAACTGACGATTCACCATGCTAGAGAAGAAACTAATTTTTTTTTTTTTTTTTAGTTTCTTCTCCTGTTAGATTCACAAAATGTTTAGGGGTATGCATACCCCTACATCCCCCCAGAAAAAAACCCCACTGGTCCTGGCCATGGAGCATGCCTGAAACTGGTAAGCCAGATGGAAGATATGTCAACCCTGTGCTGATACCAGGTTGGGGAGACAGCAACATGTGTAATGCAGCCACTTTGAGGTTTTTTCCCCTACAATTGAGTGATTTATAAATTTTATGAAATAATAATGGAGTTGCTACAGGTAGCACAATCTGCAGGAATAAATGTCTCTCTCCCCCCCCCCCCCATTCCACGTCCTCCTTTCTTCCTTCTCTGATGCCGTGGAGCAGTTTTAAACCCCCATCTGGAAGCTCCCTTGGTCTTTATTTCTGATGTGCTGATTACTTTATTCATCTGTTGAAGAGTTATATGGTCCCTTTCTTAGAGTGCAGATGCCACTGCTACTGAAATATACTGTGACTGAAGCACAGACTTCTGCATGAGCTGTCCTTTGTCCTCATCCAATTGCTACCTTATAAGGAAAGAAGTCTGGTGGGGAAGTCCCTGATGTGATGGCATGTTAGGGAGATAGTGAAGGCAACATGGCACCTTTTAGCTGCCATAATGTGTATTTTGGCCCTCGGCTAACCAGACAGACAGCTGAACCTGCCATTACATGAGTCTCTGGTTTGGTGGCCAATCAGTGGCCTGGGATGCCCTGGCTGAGGCTGCATTCTTCTCTGACACACACTAACACCAAAAGTATGGGATTGTCTTCATTGCAGTTGAGTGAAACGTGTTTGTCAACCATGTTGTTTAATCCAAATATGGATGAGACTGCTGAGATGGTCCTCTGAAAAATCTGTCAGTAGCAAATGCCCGGGGGGAGCACTAGAAAAAGCATGTGTGGAGAGGAAGGAAGGAAGAAAGGAGGGTGGCTTGGTTGCATCACTCTGCCTATGCAGCTTTTCCATACCTTTTGAAAAGTTGCCTGTTCTGAATGCCTTATACAATTTTCATGCTGCATTTGCCAACCAGTGCCTTATCTAAAGCAATCAGTCTCTGCCCTCAGAAATCCAGGGTTCACTTGCAGCCCTGAGAACTGCACAATTAACTATGCACATCAACTAGTCTTCCATGTTTGTGTTTGTCGTACTTCTGTTTCCCCCTTTCCCCCATGCTCTGCTACAGACAGTTTTTGAACTTGGGAGTCTGCTATGACACAAGGGCCTCTGGTTCAAAGGGAGGAGCAATAAAATAAAAAAAATCTCCCACTGGGCACTTTCTAGCCTGACACTGTTCTGTGGATCTCAGCTGTAGCATTTATCCCCCTTTAGCAGAGACATAGCAAAGAATGTGAAGTGCATTAATTGACTGAGGGTGGCTATCTGAAACAACCAGGTGCCCTGCTTTCTGGTTGGGCAGCCTCTGTGTTGAAAAAATCCATTTGTCTCTGCTTTTCCATCACTTGGTCTTCTCTTCTGCTTCATCTTTGCTCGTCTGCCTCTGTGGCATGTAATGAAAGGTTGTTTATAAAGTTGGGGATTTCAAGCTTTCCACTTGCAGTGTACCTTCTAGCCCAACTCGTCTGCAAAGGAACCCTTCCCTGCTTGCCCATGAGAGAACCCCAGCACATTGCAGAGGATTCTGGGGCTTGTAGGGCATGCCCTGAGCAATGGCTGCTGGTTAGGCCTTGTTGGGTGTTGCCATTTAACCTGTACTAAAGTAGAATGCCTTAGAACACAACACACCTACTACTGGCTATGCATTGCTGGGAAAGATTGGTAGTGATGGGCAAGCTGCCTATTGGGAAAGCTTGTTTGCCGCTACTGATTTTTCTCACTAATAAGTATTCAAAGAACCTCTGGGTTCTTGGAGTACACTTTGAAAACCACTGTTTTAAATAAACAAGGCTGCGGTTCTATAGCCACTTACCTGGGAGTCAGCACCATTGAACTCAGTGGGACTTATTTCTGAGTAGACATGCACAGGACTGCACTGTGTAAGACACTCAGTCTCTGGCTAGTAGCAGGCTACTTTCCAAGCCGCCTGCAGTCTGGTGGCCTTTGGACTGGGGGCTGCCACCTCTTGGCCTCCACCTGCCCTTATCTTCTCCCCTGTTCTGTGAATGGTTCACTTTTGACCCTGCAGTGCTTCTTGGGAGTCCTCCACTGCAGGTCTTAAGGAACTCGCTTTCACTTTTCAGACGTTCTCCCCTGCCCCTTCTCATCACACTCAAGTTGCCAAAAAGATTGTTCCTAATCTCTCTCTCCCTGTTCTCAGTGGGACAGTGAGATTTTACTTTTTGTCTCAAGTATTCATGTCTGTGATTTTTGCCTTAGGTGCCTCTTTTATTTTTTACACTATGGAATCTCTACTTTTTTAGAGTGTGATTTGATACATGGCAATTAACCTGTAATGTTGAAATTAGTGTATAGAATTATTTATTTTGTGTATTCAGTCTGTTTTTAAATTTGTAAAAGTATTCTGTTTATTCAGTAAAGTGTTGATCCTCACTTAGTGGTCAGTGTATTTCATTTGGGGGGTGGGGGTGTGTGTGACTGCTTTATTGAATACATTGTCAATATCTTCATATTGGTTCCTTTATGTGCATTTTAGTGGATGCTCAGGCATGCTTTATGAAGGGAGGCCTCTCAGGATAGCAAATGTTCCTAATCTTTCCTCTGCTTTTCTTCCACCTGCATCTGTCTAATATTTCTCTTGGGATATCAATTACTTGCTGAGCACAGGATGGAGTACTGTATGTGCCCCCCCCCCCCGGATGGAGACTGGAGCAAAGTGGTTTGTATGATGTGTATTTCAGAGGTATTTTTAATGACAATGAAAGACTGGAGAGTTATTATTACTGTTATTATTTATTAAATTGGTCAGCTTCCCAGCAGCATCTACCTAACTCATTGTTGAAAATGGAACCTTGGTTCAATCCAGCAGAAATCACATGAGCTTACCACTCCCCAGTAGAGTTCCAATACATAGCCACAAACTGAAAGTGTGAGAAGTTATGCCTGAGAAAATAGATGTTGTAATCCAAGATTTATTGTGTCCTCATCACATTTTCATGTGAATCTATGCCACCAGAGTTCAGACTGCTGCATTCCATATCTGCACAAGGAGGCAGTTGGGATCTTCGTAGGTGCTGTGTAGCATGAGAAGCTAAGCTACATGGATGGGTGCTTCATCTGAAAAAAATGCTTAACACATGCTTTTGGAGAAAGACACTTTCAGCATAGTGCTTCCTTAGTATCTCTGACTCTCTTTGAGTTAGCACTCTTACCTGCAGGAGGAAGCGCCAGTCCCTGCAGAATATAGATCATAGATGTGGCGATACGGTTGCCCCAGTATTGCTGGCACTAGCTTACTATCACCAGGGGTAGATCCACCTGCTGTAGATTGGTAGCTGAGCCACTTGCTACTGAAACAAGTCAACCTCAGGTAGTGAAAGGTTAGGCAAAGTGGTGCCTGGTGCCCATTCAGACTGATAGGGTGGAGAGCAGGAAGACTCAACCGTAGGTGGAGCCAGAGCTAATGGCAAGCAGAGACAACTCACTGGCTTTGTCCATATTCTCCATATTGTCCATCTTCTCCTGCCTGCTGAATTCTACAAGAACAACACAAAGAGTGCCATCCACTCTTATGTAGGGTGGGGCTCACCTCCCCCCCCCCCATTTTATTCATGTTGGCACCCCTGGATTTCACCTCCAGTACAAGCTCCCTCAGGCACCTTTCTCTTGCAACTGTGACCTGACTGCAGCTGCTTATCTTGTCTCTCCATCAGTCACTACCCAAGGAGAGGAAGGAAGCAAAAACCATGGGTGGCACAGACCTGATTTGGTGATACACCGGCATTGCTCACCACAGATAGTGCCAAGCAGGTCTAGGTAGGCAGCAGCTGTCCACAGGAAAGCCATTTCAGTTAGTGCCCCAAGGGAACATCAGATCTCCTGGTACCCCTCATTCTATATGGGCTCCTCATCTGCACTAAGCAGCTTATTGGCAGCTGCACTTCTCTGTGTGTCCTTGAGCTGATAATAGCAGAAGGCCCAATTTAGCCTTGTGTTAAGTGCAGGTGCTGGACCAAAACGCTTCCTCACCAGGACCCACAAAGCCTCCAACAGTATCTATTCCTCATAACTGTCTCTTTATGAATGGGAAACACAACATTCAGAATTAGGTGTGTGGTTTTTAATTCCCGTGCTTAATGGCTCAGCTATAGAACTATCTGAAGAAACATGGTGTTCTGTGCTCCACACGTGTCCAACTGGTGAGAGTTTGCAAGCACTGGGAAGAGAGATTGATATTAAAACACTTTTAAGACTGCAGTTAAGTGAAAAGAAAGGGTTCTTCTAACAAGTCAGTACCTTTAACAAATGACAGTTCCCAGGAGTTTTTGCTGAGAGCCATGGCTGTTAAGTGATATATCACTGCTTTAAATGTAAGGTGAAGGTGTAGCCAAAGGTGTCACTCCAAAGCAGCTCTTTTCACCCTAAAAAGCCACTGCATGTAATAGTGCAGTGTGACCACGGCCAGGACATCAAAGCATACTGTAGTTCCTTCTCAACACTTTAGCAATTGAGTGTAATAGGCATGCATTCTCTGTTGGCGTGTGACTTGGAATAACAGAGTTTTTCCATATTTGTCTATTGCAAAACAGTTGGGAAGTCCTAGTTTGAGCAAAAGAGAGAGAAAAGAGGAAGCCACCTCAAAAGAAATGTTGGGTTCTTGCCATTTTTGAAAATGTGGTAACTTATGTACAAACTGCATCAGTTTCAGTCATTTCCCTTTTGCACTAGAGCTCTACTTACACTCGTTCTCTGACACCTATTTGCAAAGGCCGAGCTCTGCAGGAGGCACAGGATGGCTCTTCTCAACATCACAGACACACACTTGAACAACGCAGTGGCAGAGGTGTCATGGGTGAAGGCCAGCTTGCTTCCAAGCCTCTTCCTCGGGGCTTGCTTTCTGGTTGGCATGCCTGGGAATTGTCTTGTGGTCTGGACGGTTCTTACCAAGTTCCCCCAGCGCTCCTTCACCATTATGATCATCTTGAACTTGGCCTTGGCTGACTTAATGGTCATGTTGACAGCACCATTCTGGATCTACTATTTTCTCAGCAGCTGGGTCTTTGGAGATGTCATGTGCAGACTTCTCCTCTACCTCGTCTACTTAACTGTGTATGCCAGCATCTTCTTCATCACCCTGATGAGCCTGCACCGCTTTGCTGTGGTGGTCTTTCCGTTCACCTCCCAAATGTGGCGGAGGCCACGTGTGGTGTGCAGGACTTTGCTGGCAGTTTGGTTGCTGGCAGGTGTCTTTGCATGCCCAACTTTGATATCTGCATCAAGCCTGAACAAGGTTGGAGAGTGTACGGATGAAATATATTTCTCAGATGAGCATCGCCTTGTGGTCAACATTCTGGAGACCTTATTTGCCTTCGTGATCCCGTTTTCTATTCTCTCCATCTGCTACACCTGCATGATGAGAAGGATTTGGACACTGAGACGCCGCAAGGAAATGAAAACTGGGAAGCTGGTTGCAGCTGTGGTGGGTGCCTTCTTTGTGTGCTGTCTTCCTTACCACATCTTAAATCTCATCATAATCTCTGCATTGTTGCTGAAATATTCTCAACCGGAGAAGGCAAAGGCCTTGCTAGAGACAGCTGAAGCTCTAACAAACCTTCATGGGTCTGTAGCTTTTTTAAGCAGCTGCCTGAACCCCATCCTCTATGCTTTTGCTGCCCGGAGCTTCCGTGGGGGACTACGAGAGACCAATTTCGCCAAGTTATTTGGCAAAATGCATGAAGACACAGAGGAGAAATCTACTAAGGACATTAGTGATTCAATACAGGTTCTGTAACTCCAGGGGAGTAAGGAGGTAACTTTAGACTAAAATATTCCTCCTCTGATATGAGCATTTTCTGTATATATTAATAAACAAAGGAAGAACCTCAGAGGTTGCTGGGGTAAAATAAATGGATGTAAGACCAAGGCAATGCTATTGTGGCACCTGGCAATCTGAGGGAGTCCCAGAGAGTTTTTGTGTGCAGCAACAACCTTATCTGTGATTCATTAGTTACTTTCCAATGTGGAGAACTCTTTATGTCTATCCTAGCCAAGCAACTTTCCTCCTTGTACCCAGGTAAACATATTCCGGGGGCATGTAGGTTGCAATGACAGAGCTTCCGTACTTAGCATAAACATATGTTGCAAACCAGCTGAGTAGTCCTAGTTTGAGTACAAGAACAGAAAGGGGAAGCCCCCCTTCAGAAGCAATGTTTGGCTTTTACCAACATTTTGAGAAAATGTGGTAATGTACCAACATCATGTGCATCAGCCCCAGTCATTTCCTTTCTGCACTGGTGTTGTAGTTTCACTCATTTTCTGCCACCTATTTGCAAAGGCTGAGCTCTGCATTGGCTCCCCCCAATATTACAATAATGTATGGGAACAACACGGTGACAGAGGTGTCATGGATGAAGGCCAGCTTGCTTCCAAGCCTCTTCCTTGGGGCTTGCTTCCTGGTTGGCATGCCTGGGAATTGTCTTGTGGTCTGGACGGTTCTTACCAAGTTCCCCCAGCGCTCCTTCACCATTAATGTCATCTTGAACTTGGCCTTGGCTGACTTAATGGTCATGTTGACAGCACCATTCTGGATCTACTATTTTCTCAACAGCTGGGTCTTTGGAAATGTCGTGTGCAGACTTCTCATCTACCTCGTCTACTTAACTGTGTATGCCAGCATCTTCTTCATCACCCTGATGAGCCTGCACCGCTTTGCTGTTGTGGTCTTTCCGTTCGCCTCCCAAATGTGGCGGAGGCCACATGTGGTGTGCAGGACTTTGCTGGCAGTTTGGTTGCTGGCAGGTGTCTTTGCATGCCCAACTTTGATATCTGCATCGACCAAGAACAAGGTTGGAGAGTGTACGGATGACATGTATTTCTCAGATGAGCACCGCCTTGCAGTCAATGTTCTGGAGACCTTGTTTGCCTTCGTGATCCCATTTTCTATTCTCTCCATCTGCTACACCTGTATGATGAGAAGGATTCGGACACTGAGACGCTGCAAGGAAATGAAAACTGGGAAGCTGGTTGCAGCTGTGGTGGGTGCCTTCTTTGTGTGTTGGCTGCCTTACCACATCTTAAATCTCGTCATAATCTCTGCATTGTTGCTGAAATATGCTCAACCGGAGAAGGCAAAGGCCTTGCTAGAGACAACTGAAGCGATAAAAAACCTTCATGGGTCCGTATGCTTTTTAAGCAGCGTCCTGAACCCCATCCTCTATGCTTTTGCTGCCCGGAGCTTCCGTGGGGGACTACGAGAGACCAATTTTGCCAAGTTATTTGCCAAAATGCAGGAAGACACAGAGGAGAAACTTACTAGAGAAGGTACTGCTTCAGCGCAGGCTCTGTAACTCCAGGGGAGTAAGGAGGTAACTTTAGACTAAAATATTCCTCCTCTGATATGAGCATTTTCTGTGTATATTAATAAACAAAGGAAGAACCTCAGAGGTTGCTGGGGTAAAATAATGGATGTGAGACCAAGGCAATGCTGTTGTGGCACCTGGCAATCTGAGGGAGTCCCAGAGAGTTTTTGTGTGCAGCAACAACCTTATCTGTGGTTCATTAGCAACTTTGGAATGTGGAGAACTCTTGACGTCTATTCTATCCAAGCAACTTTCCTACCTGTATCCAGGCTGTTACCTGCTTACATTTTTGCTCTGCCCAGGATACCTCACAATATCTCCATGAAAGAACCATGAGCCCTGGCTGCATTAAGATGTGCTACCTCTACTCAATCCTTCTTAGGGATGGACAAATCTAACAATTTCAGTTTCTTCCACTTTCCCATTTTTTCAATCTTAAGTTCAGTTCTTCACATTTCCATATCAGTTAATTTTTTTAAGAGTCCTCATGAATATTCATCAGTATTTTAGCGTGGATTTCTCTTAGTAACTACATTTTTGTATGCATTTTAACCTAATATACACATTTTTGCAAAGCTATTTTCACCAATAAATGCAGACTGGTGTTTTATTTTCATGAATATAAGCAATGATATGCACATTTTCATCTAGCACTTGCATTTTTGTACCTATTACGTGGCTGGAGAACTGCATTGCAAAATAGGAAGAAGTGCAGATTTAAATGGCTGTGTTTCACTTCATGTATTCTTTTAGAAAAATACAAATTAAGTAGGTTCATCTTCAAATGTGAATGAATTGAATTTATCCCCCATGCCTAGTTCTGCTGGCTACTAGGGTACCCAAGATAGAAGATGCTCGTGGCAGGTTCTTTCCCGAAGTTTTCCAGTGCTTACAATAATCAAGTCAACCTTCTACCTGCAGAAATTGCTCCAGAACTGAAATTGCTGACCAGAGATATCACCTTGAAATATTATTGTGTCTGGTGGGAATCTGTTTTGGCTATCCTGCTATCCCAGCATTCCTTTTGCTAAAGCCCAAACTTTGAAAGTATTTTGAATAAGGGCACAGCTAGCAGCAATACTCTTACAATACTTATGTTGAGTTAATTCATCATTTTTTTTAGTTTTTAAAATTTATTTTCAAACTATGAAAATAGATAATTCAACTTTCTGGTTATTGTGCTATGTTATTATTGTTGATTGCAACAAGAATTTGAATGCCGCAACAGGGGGTGGGGATGGAATGGGATGGGAACTAATGCATGATAAAGTTATCATTCAGAAGTTAAATGGTTGGTGTTAAAATGTTTGCAGTTTGTGTCTATCTATCCATATGTCACATAGATACACAAATACATGGTACAGGGAGGGCAGCATGAGACACCTAGTTTATAACTAACTAATTATGTGACCCCTGAGCATCAAAGGCTTCTGCTGCTGCTGAAAGTCCTCGAGATGGGGCATTATTGCTTGGTGATTGTTGTTGCTAGGGTCAAGATTTAATTTTGGAGATGTATTATTTTAGGTGTTATTAGTCCTCATTAAAAAATTATCGGTGGATTGTTTCATCTTACTGTATTTTTATTAAGAGATATTTTCATTAGCCTATTGTTTATATAACTATTTACATGTTGTTCTGTCTTGTAAATGCTCGTGAATTATGTAAATTTTTTGAAGTTGTAAGCTGCTTTGAGCATGATCTATGATGAAAAAACAGCATACAAATAAACAATGATGACACATGGGAATGGCTGACAACTTATTTTCTCATCTTGGGTAGACCTCTGGGTATAGGGTGGTATATAAATTATAATGATGATGATGATAGCAGCTGAGATGATATGATGCCATGTTCAGGTAAACTCCACTTTATTTTGCCCTAGCTGGGCCCTACCTGGAATACTATGTCTAGTTTTGGATGCTTTAAGAAGTATTTATTTAAAAAACAGAATAGGTTTAGAGGAGGGCAGTGCAGATTATCCATGAGACGGGAAACAGGTTGTTTGAGTAAAAGTTGAAGGAACTTGGTATATTTAGCATGGAAAAGACCTGCCAGCAGTGCTTTCTCCCCTGAAGGTTCTCAAGGGTACACAGTACTGGCACTTTTTTTTTTTTAGGAGAAAAGCACTACCTACCAGGGACATACTAGCTGTCTTAAAATACTTGAAGATCTGACATTTCTTTGCTACCCCAGATTAGGGCTATGTACACATTAGTGCCTTAAAGTGCAGCAAGGGCATTTCCTCCCCCCCGCCCCCGCTGTGTTTCAAGTTGCATTTGTATTTTCTGTACCCACCAGAAAGTAAATGGGATGTCTTCACCCAATGTGCTTTACCTGCTTTGTTTCCCCATCCCTGAAACCCCCACAACTCCTATTCAAGGAAGCTGTTATCTGTGCATGCTGCACTTGGGAGGCTGGTAGTGCTAAATCCCTGAAGAGAGGGGACCACATGGAGATAATTAAGGGAACACTTTGGCCGAAAAAGGCACTGTGAGGAAGTGTGGTTTGTGTGACAATTTTTGGAAATGCAAGTTCCTGTTTTTGTTGAAGCTGGCGAAAGAGCATAATTTCCTCTTACATTTTCAGACATGGAATCAGGGTGGTTGCCTTGTGTGAGTGTGTTTGTGTGTGTGTGAATGAATGAGGGAAGACTTCCAGTTGTGTGTGATATTTGTAGTTAACCATTTGGAATGAGTTGTTTTGTTTCCTATCCCTCCTTCTGAAAATAAAACAAAACTAGGTTTCGGATTTGCACAGCAAATCCTGAACCAAGGAGTTAAGGAATTTCCAGTGTCACCAAAGTGTTTACACTTTTGACATTTCCTCACTTCAGGGTCAGCCCAGGGAAGAAATTAGTTCAATTCATAATTCAAACCTACAAAATTTGCACTTCTAAAACCTATACAAACTAAAACAGATCTCTTTCAGATGTCACACTTCTCCATATTTTGCAATGCAATTTTGCAACTCCAGAATGCATACAAAAATGTGTATATTGGTCAAAACAAGATACAAAAATGTGTTCTATTAGGACAAAATAACTTGCAAAAATGCAAATACCGGTACTTGGCACAACTGTATATAAGTTTGTTTATTGGGAAAAATGCACATAAAAATACCTAATAAATTTCCTGCAGACTTGTTTTTTAAAAACATTATAGACATATCTGGAAATGAAGCAAATAGCCTCAAGTTCAGAGACTGGAAACAAACTTCATGTGACTGGCTGTTGCAGCCTTCCGACAATGAGGAGAGCATGACTCTAAGCTCTACCTGGGTAAAATTAGGTTGCTTTGGTTCCTGAGCACATGTTTGCTTAAATAGGGCCCTCTCACTTCATCTGTGTTAGGTAAGAAGAGAGTGGCCTCAGCCAAACAGAACCTTCAACTGTGGTTTAATGTTCTAGGAACATTAAACCACAGTTATAGGAACAAAGTAGTGAGGTTATGTGGTTTCTTTCCCCCCTTCCCTCCTCCATTGCTTCTGCTCTTGACTTGTCATGCCATCTGAACATGACAAACTGGTCAGTGTTAACTATGGGTAAGTGAATGTTGTAACACCATTATGACTTCGAACCATTGTTTGTTACATGCAAGTTCCTGCCTATTTATCATTTCGTTTACTCTGATGAGTTTGAAGTTGAAGGCACATAGCCCAAGTTAGAAATGACTGACTGGCTTTCTGTATGCTTCTGAATCATGAGTTTACTCCTAGAATAAGATTTTATTGTACAGAGTCTGAAGCTTTCTTACAGGAATTGATAATTGAACTTTGCTGGTAACACATGATTAGTATGCTGATCTTTGCATGAAGTAATAGGAACTCGGGATATTTACTCATCCCTTCCAGGACCAGTTTGTCTTCAAGAGATGGAGGAGTGCATCTTTGGGAGTGGAGTCTATGGGATGAAAGCCTGGGCAGTGCGTATGGAGGTCCTGGGCTGCCCAGACAACAAGAACCACCCTGCTCTTGACCCCATTGATGTGGTATAGAGGAAAGGAAAGCAAGACAAGACATTTGGCATCAGCTTGGCAGCAGGAGTTGCCAGAAGGAGGCATACAAGATGCCATCCAACCGCTTTAGAAACTCCACTCTGGATTTGTGTAGGAAGAGTTTAATTATGTGATGTGTGAAAGTAGTACTCCCTTTTGTCTGACTTCACTACCACTGAATGTGGTGATGGCCATTAGCTTGGAAGGCTTTAAAAGGAGATTAGATAGATTTGCAGAGGATAAAGCTATCAAAGGCAGTAACTAATCATTATTTAAATAACTAGGTTAATAGGCATGGGAATTTGTGTATGAAAGTGAAGTTCGACATCATAAGAATTTAGGATTTGTGGTGATTGTCTTTGCATTCCAACTCTGATATTCACATAGAGCCAGAAGGTGAAAGCTGAAGGATATGATGGATTGCATGAATTTCTTGAGAAGCTGTGTTACTGCATCACCCACGGCCATTTCCTCTGCATTTACCGTGAACCTCTATATAAGATGGTGCTCACTCACTCTTTGCAACTGCTAATCCCCGAATGAGATCCACAATGGCTCTCAATAGTTCTACAGAGACTGGATTGAACAACACAGGGATGGACACTTTGTGGGTGCAGCACACTTTGCTTCCAAACCTGATTCTTAGTGCTTGCTTCCTGACTGGCATACCTGGGAATAGCTTTGTGCTCTGGATCATCCTAACCAAGTTTCCCCGGAGATCATTCACCATTGCACTCATCCTGAACTTAGCCATGGCTGACTTCATGGCATTGCTCACAGTGCCATTTTGGATTTATGACTTTGCGACCAGCTGGAACTTGGGAGAGGCTTCTTGCAAGCTCCTTGTGTACTTTAACTATTTAACTATGTACGCCAGTATCTTTTTAATCACCCTGATGAGCCTGCATCGCTTTGCTGTGGTGGTTCTTCCAGTTGCTTCCAAAAGGTGGCAGAGACCGCATGTGGTATACATAACATTAGTGGCAGTTTGGTTGTTAGCAGTTGCCTTTGCATCTCCAACTCTGATATTCACATCGAGCCAGAATGTGGAAGGAGATTGCTCAGATGACGTGTATGGGGCCCAATGGCAGCAGATTGTGGATAACGTGGTGGAGACTTTGTTCAGCTTTGTGATCCCCTTTGCTGTGATTGCCATCTGCTATTCCTGCGTGGCAAGGAAGGTTGGGACTCTGAAATTCCATCAGAAGATGAAGACCAAGAAGCTGATTATTGCTGTGGTTGGGGGCTTCTTTGTGTGCTGGCTCCCTTACCACATCTTCAGCCTCCTCACAGTCTGTGCACTGTTGCTGCAAAGCACCTTCCCAGGTGTGGCAAAAACTCTGGATCATGCCGACAAGGTTGTCTCAAACATTCACTGGGCTGTAGCCTTTTTAAGCAGCACTGTCAACCCCATCCTGTATGCCTTTGCTGCACAGAGTTTCCGTGGGGAGCTACAGGGGACCAGTTTTGCCAAGTTATTTTTCAAGCTGCATGAAGACACTGATGAAACATCTGCTAACACTACAACCACCAAGAGGTAGGGCAGATTCATAACAAAATCTTCTTGGTTTGAACTGAGTTTCATCCATGTAAGCACATGATCATGGATTTCAACAGCTCTGGGGGTAATAGGAGTAGTAGCAGCAGGGAAAGATTCCCTCGGGGTCTTGTCTTGGACCTGTCAAGTTTCTATGTCCATAGCAACCACATTTCTGGTTTGCTCACAACTATCCCATGTGGGAAACTCCGCTTGTCTACTGCAGCCCATAAACTCTCCTGCCTGCCCCCAGTCTGTTACCCGCTTCTTATTAAAGTCTGTAAAATATTCATTTTGTCCCAGTCCCTTCCAGCCCTCCTCAGAACATGCATCTGTAAAGAGCAATGTGCCTTAGCAGGCCTGAGGTGTCTTTCCTTTACTCCATCCTGCTTGGCACTTGGGTACCGAGGGCAGAAGGTGAATGCAGCAGCCCTTTTGTCAATGCTAAACAGAAAAATGGAAGACTCTAGTTTCCAACGGTTCTGATATTCATTTCCAGTGACAACGGTATATCTGAAGCTAAACTGCCTTGGCCCAATATACTTGAAGGAGCATCTCCACTCCCATCATTCAGCCTGGACACTGAGGTCCAGCGCCGAGGGCCTTCTGGCGATTCCCTCCCTGCAATAAGTGAGGTTACAGAGTACCAGGCAGAGGGCCTTCTCGGTAGTGGCACCTGCCCTGTGAAATGCCCTCCCATCAAATGTTAAGGAAACAAACAACTATCTGACTTTTAGAAGACATCTGAAGGCAGCCCTGTTTAGGGAAGTTTTTAATGTTTGATGTTTTATTGTATTTTTAATATTCTGCTGGGAGCCACCCAGAGTGTCTGGGGAAACCCAGCCAGATGGGTGGGGTATAAATTTATTTATTTATTTTTTATTATTATTATTATTATTATTATTATTATTATTATTATTACCAGTGCTTTTTTCAGGGGAGACACACGCAGGGGTACGCATACCCCTAAACATTTTGTGAATCTAAGTTTGGCCTCATCAAAGGGCAGTATTTCAATATGAGTAGGAAAATGAGAGTACCCCTAAACATTTTTTTAAAATAAAAGCACTGATTATTATTACTACTACTAAAAGAGCAGGTGGGTGGGGGATGGAACCTGGTATAATATAATACTGTATTTTATAAGATATCTAAGATAATATGAATATAAGATATTAAAAGCCCTTGTTTTGATATTAGCCTTACAGGTATGACGTTGGTTTGATGTATTATTGTTGAGAGTAGGACTTATTAAACTATCTGATGTAGTCATCCAGCAATTCCTGCCCACCCAATGTGCCAGGCATCAGTACATTTGATCTCTGAAGTGTCCCACCCAACCTGGGCTGTGGTGGAGTTCAGCATGGACTAGCAATGGCTTATGGATGGCACCAGTCTGTGGACCACCACTTTGAGATAGCACTGGTCTAAGATGTTGTTGTTAATACCCCGCCCCTCAGCCTGGGTTGCCCCAGTCACTCTGGGTGGCTTCTTGCAGGCTTGCTTATAGATAGTCTATTTCTTGTTCACTCATTGTGAGGCTTTTAAATGTTATAAACCGCTTTCAATAGGCTTCTCCAGAAAAGTGCCTTTAAAATATCGTGAAATAAAATAAATGGACCCAGTCTCTGTTGTGTGGCATTATGTTTGCAGGTGGAACATCCCAGCTGGGGAAACTCCTGTTGAATGTAGGCATGAAGTCACCCAAGATGAAACATGAAGCAGCATTGCCTTGTGCATGAACTCTCATCATTTGCATACAGCATATAAAATGAAGGTGGGAATAACTAGTGCTTGTGGTTGCTTGGTATTCAGTGAAGTATACTCTGTGCATGTTCAGAGGCAAACTTTTCTTTCTTATAACTTCTCTTAAGCCTGGCAGTGCTACATTCCTGGAAGAAGAAAACAGTAGTTGTCATGAGGGGGCAACTGCCACCAAGCCCATTTGGGGGAATAACTTTTTGGCAGGATTGTTTCTGAAGTTCCAGGCCAGAGTTTGATATTTATTCTGCTGCCAGGTATGTTCCAGAGGACAGGTGCTCTCAAAAGCAGGCTTTGTCAGCCAGAGACCAAGCTTTAAATCAATTTTTTTGTTCGCCACCTTGCACTATATAATCCGCTCAGAACTTTTAATTGAACAACATCATACTAAGAATGCATAAACAGATGTTAACTCACTTTAAGGGAACATAGGAGATAAAAGTCAACGGTAAACTTATTGAAAGCTAGACATATTTTTCAATATATTGAAAAAGAATTAAAACATAAGAAGATGATCCTCACTGGATATGAAGAAATAACATCATTTGAATCACATTTCTTGAGACAGTTATACCATTTTCTTTTTTCTCTTTTGGGACTTGGGTTTGTTCCTTTTGCATCCATCCAGTGTAAATAAAACTATGTATTGTGTATGATCAAAAAAATCTTATTAAAAATACAACAGGTTATTAAATGACATAACATAAGAAACATTTCTGGTTGAAAAAGTCTCCAATATGAATATGCGATGTTTTCTAGAAAGAGAATCCAAAGGCTTTATTAGAAATCAGTGTGCTTATAACAGACATTCAAGGGATCGTAGCCTTTTTAAGCTGCTCTCTGAAGTGCTATGTGGCACTTCCATGGGGGACTACAAAAGGCCAATTTTGCCAAGTTATTTGTGGATGATAAATCTGCTAAGGATACTACTGGTGCAATGTAGCATTTGTAATTCCAGATTTAGGCACCATATGTGCAATACATTTGAAGTGGCATTATGCCACTTTTTAAAAGTCATGTCATCCCCCAAAGAATCCTGGGAACTGTGATTTGTTAAAGCTGCTGAAAGTTGTTAGGAGAGCCCTATTCTCCTCACACAGCTACTGTTTCCACAGTGGTTGAACAATACTTTTTCTTAGGGAACTCTGAGAATTGTAGCTTTGTGACAGGAATAGTGGGCCTCTTAACAATCCTTAGCACCCACATGGGAACTATTTAAGGGTGCTGGGAGTTGTGAGGAGACCCTTAACAAACTACAGGTCCCCAATTTTGGGGGGAGAAGTCATGTGTGTATATGGGAGCTTTAAACGGATGGTGTGACAATAACTTAAAGCAACACATCAGCTCTATTTTCTTCTTGACAGCCCTTCAGGAATTTGAAGACAACTATCATGTCACCCTGTCATCTTTTATTCTCCAATCTAAACACACTTATCTCCTTCAAACATTTCTTATAGGATTTGGTTTCCAGAGCCCTCACCATACTGGTCATATACCAGTGGTGAAAGGAGAAAGGGGTCGACCAAGCATGGGTCTTTCATTTTGCTGCATTCTATTGTTTTTGGAGTGGCATTGTTCTGTGACGTTCACATGGAACATGGCAGGCAATTGTGGTTAGCTGGGGTTAAGGGAAATGCACTCTGTAGATGCTCAGAGGCAAACCTTTATTTCTTATTATTGCTCATGAATCTGGTAGTGGTAAATCCCTGAAGAGCAGGTGTTGTGAGCAGGTAGCTGATGAAACCCTTTGCTTGAAAAAGGCCCCATGAGAAAGTGTGTTTTTGACAAAAGAAATGCGAGTTTATGTTTTATACCTGTTAAGGGAGGGGAAAGAACATCACTTCCTGTTGTAGTTTTGAAAATGTGTGGCTTGTGGTGGGGGAAAGAACTTCTGTTTTTCCCTGCAGGGACAGCAGAAATGATTTCTAGATGCGTACTCAACAGATTTTGAAATGAATTGTTTTGCATCCACACTTACCCCACCATGCAACCAGCCCTTACACCAAGGTTGGGTTGGGTAACCATGTGTACTATCTTATAGAGAACAATCTTCTATTTCAAGAAAGACTCTATCTCTATCCTTGCAGGGGACTAGAGATGGGTGAATCTGTTAATTTTGGTTTTCCACAGTTTTGCATTCCAGTCTTAAGTTCAGCTGTCCAGATTTCCATATCAGTTTTGCAATTTAAAAAGATAAAAAGGGTTCTCATGAAAATTCACCAGCATTTTAGTGTGAATTTCTCTTGCATGAAGTTTTGCCAAATACACACATTTTTGCAAAGCAATTTCCGCTAATATATTGCACTTTGGTATGTTATTTTCACCAGCATATGTATTTATTTATGCACACTTTACCTCAGTATATGCCTTTTTGACACATTACTTGGCTGGAGAAATGCAGTGCAAGATTCAGAGAAGTGCTAATTTTGATGAATGGTTGTGTTTTGGTTCCCATATTGATAGCGAAGGGGCGAATTAGGTAGATTCACCTTTAAATGTGAACTGATTCAAATCTCTCCCCCCCCCCCCCGCAATTCCCACAGCGAACCTAACATGCAAAGAGATGGCAGCTTATCTCTTCCCTTCCTGATTGGCCAGGAGTTTAGGGCCCAAGATATGCTGGAGTGGTTGGTTCCCATTGCACTGGGAAGAAAAAAAAGGATAAGCCTGTCTTCGCTAAGTGCCGTGTTCCCCATAAGGGCTACATGCCTTTAATTTAGAAAAGAAAAACTGAATGCTATTTGTCTAGAAAACATTATCTAGCAAGCATATTCGATTCTTAAGTATTAATTGATAAATATGTTGTTCTTGTGCTCCATGATTGTGCCCCATGATTTGCATAGTTCTAGGATAATAGCACATTACCCTGTCTGCATAATTTGTAATGACAATGCAATAAGCAGTGCTCTTTTGGGAGTATAGGCCGGAACTGGCTTTGGTGCCATTTGGCAATCATATTCATCTTTCCTAAACGCTACAAGATACTGGCTTCAGTGTACTAGTTGGTCTGCACAAGTGTTGCACTCATATACTGTGTAGAATTCATAAGCGGGTTTGGGCGTGGATGTGATCTGAGCATATATTAACACCCAAAACCACACAACCCACAGAAAACTAGTGCAACTGGTGCGTAACAGACAACCATTCCTGTGTATAATCTTGCATAGAATATAGAGCAGGTGTGGAGAGCCTTTGGCCCTGCAGATGCTGCTGAACTCCCAACTGTCATAGCAAACATGGCCAATGGCTAGGGATGATGGAAATTGTAGTTCAGCAACATCTGGAGGGCCAAAGGTTCCTCACACATGATAAGGAGACTGCATGTGGTTGTGCCTGGCTGTGAATCTGGGAGAGAGCACACAAAACTGACTAAATTTAGCCCTGCCCCTGCTCCCACAACAACAACATCAACAGGCTCAATCCCCACTAAAGTTCCATCTTGCCAGAGGTCACCAGCTACCATCCTGGCAAAGTCAGCAATGCAGCTGTAGAGATGAGCAGCCTAGCAGCATCTGTGGATGTATCAGGCACATTTGGACTTCCCAAGGCAGAAGGGTGGCTCCGGAGCTGGAACAAAAATGTTGCTAAAAACTGGGCGATAGTTCTCAGGCAGTACTTGAGGATTCTGCACCATGATCTCCAGCACGTTGTTGTGGATTTCTTTAGAGATGTCGCCACGCAAGTGGAGGAGCATGGAAACGTGGTCTTCGCTGGTGAAACAACAGGCACAAAACGTGTTACCTCTCCCCTGGCCTCCTGCTGCCAACCAGGACTGGCCCTACCTTTAGAAACAGTGAGGCAGCCACTCCACAAGCAGATGGAGTGGAGAGTTGGAGAACAGAGCTGTATGTTCTCCAATGTGGCCCACCCTCCAGTCCCTTAGCTAGGCTGCTGTTCTCAGGTACACTGGAGGAAAGGTACCTGATGCCAGTGCTGAAGGAAGATTGCTTTGGTGGAAATGGCCTTGTGGGCCAACGTGAACCCCCTGGCAGGCCAAGATTAGCCTGCAGGTTGGAGATATATTACCCTTGCATCATTGCTGGGGCGACTGCCAGAAAATGTTTTTGGCCTTGAATTTGGAGAACGGAAGGGATGCCTAAGGCCTCAGATCCAAGACCTGGCATCTCCAAGCAAAAGAATTCCAGTTCTCACAGTGCTGGAAAAGAACAATGATATTCTCTGTGTTGTATTTCCCGTGCTTTCTGTTTAGGGGCAAAATGCAAATCCAGTGCTGGGGGAAGCAGTGCTGGAAGAGGGGAAAGTGTATTTGCTTTGAGTGCCCTACCTGATATCAGGATATTTTGTCACGAATCCCAGTACTTCCAGGCTCAGCAGGGAGGGGTCCTTGAGACTGACGAGCTCCTGCAGGTCAGCAATCACTCTGAGAGTCTGTTCATTCTCCTCCAGGCCCTGGGAAAGGAAGCAGGAGACAAACTATATCATACCACGAGGACAGAACGGATGGACCGATGTGGAGACTGCAAGATGAGTTAGGATTGTCGAGTGACTATTACTACTGTTAGCAGTTGCAGTTATACTGCATGTGGGTTTTGCATTTTTATACATTAATTTTTGTTGAGATGGGTAAACTTCTTGGAGATTTTTAAAAATAAATATAACATGGTATACAAGTTCAATAGATAAAAGAATACCGTATCATACTGTACCTGAAGAAGTGTGCATGCACACAAAAGCTTATACCAGAACAAACTTAGTTGGTCTATAAGGTGCTACTAGACAATATTTTTATTTTTTTATTCTGATTGTGTCAGACCAACACAGCTACCTACCTAATGCTGTACCATAGACATTAAAGCAGAGAGCAGCCCAGTCATTGCTAGACTACCTTCCACGGCATCCTTGAACGAAGTTCAACTAGGTAACAACCAGCAGCTGTTGGCAGAGCCAGCCTCATGACTAGGTGTTCTGCACAGTTGTTTATTCCCCAACCCCAACCCACCTTGCTGCACCAAACTGGCTTGGGTTGCCACCTCCTGACCAAAAGGAGGATTGCCTGATGTGACATTTTCATGCGGGTACTGAAATGCAAAGACACCTCAGGAGTAAGCAGCAACTCTAGCTGGTATTATCGGCCAGACTTGCGATCCAACAAAGTTGATCTCCCAATAGTTCGGCCCTAGTAGAAACCTGCACAGGTTTCTTTGGAAGCCGGAAGTCGTGCAACTAGATGCTAGGGATGTTGAAAATTTTGCTCAGTTCACATTTTAAGTGAATTTATTCCATCCTTACTTCCCAGACTAATACAGGAACTAGAATGCAGTTATCCTTCAGTTGTTGAATATCTTAAAATTTTGCAATATAGTTCATGGCTCAGAAATATGCAAAAATGTGTACTTCGGGTTAAACTGCATATAAAAAATGTGAATTCCCCCCAGTTTAAAACGAAACAAATAGCTGGTGGATGTGGAAATAGGAAATAACTAACTTATGAAAGTTTATGCAAAACTGACACGATCTGGAAATAGAATGATCTATTTATCCCTATTGGATGCATATTTGATCTTTGCTGGCCACGCACACAACTCTGTATTCAGCTTGGTGAGCAAAGTCAATCTCCCTTTCCTCTGTGATCACCAACAGCTGCCAGCCCCATCCTTGGAATGTGTTTGGCAAAACATGATAGCTATTAGCTGTTCCTTTCTCTCACCAGGCTGCAAAAGAGCTCCGTCAGCTGAGAGGCATCTTGCACCATCTGCCTGGCCATCCGGCTTCTCTCCTCAGCGTTCCGGCAGACTAGCCTTTTCTGCAAGAGAGCCCTCACGTACTGGCTCATGACCAAGCGCTCAGTCTCTGACAGGAGGTGCTGGACATCAAGGGAAAAAAATTGCCATGGTCATTCTAGTTAATGGGAGCTGCACTGAGACAAAAGGCTGAAATGCAGTGTGTGTGTTTCCTGCACTGGGCCTAGTAGGGCAGGAGGCAGGGAGGTCAACAGTAGGGGGAGCCAGAGCCAATGGCAGGCAGAGATAACTAATTCTAGGTTTGTCCCCATCTTGCTGGTGATGGGTGGTGCTGAAGCTGGCAATGGGCATGGCCAGAGCAAAAAGTGGGAAGGACCTCCCTTTGACACATTCTCTCTCTTTCTCTCTCTCCCCTCTCCCCCCGTCTCTTTCTTCCACCCCATTTTCTTTCTCTTTCTGCTAAGTCTGCAAAGAGCTTACCCTCGCTTTCTGTCATTCCATCAGTCTTGGCTCCCTGCCCCTTTCTTGCCAGGCCCCCCTCACCCACTTGAAAGCCAAAGCCCAAAGGCCACATGTAAACCTCAGGCTGCAGATCCCCCACTTCTAGAATCTAGAGGCAGTATTCAAATGGTAGACCACCCTCCCTGAAGCTAGCCAACCAGCAGTGCACAGATCTTCCCACCGCTGTCAGCCCCCAGCTATGGAGGGATCTTACCGTGCTGATTGGCCTGTGAGTTCTGCAGAAGAATTTCATGTGCATTTCTACCACCTCGCATATGCTGCTCAGCACCTGGGATTCACCAAACAGCCATTGACGGGACGGCATCTGAGCAAACGGAGACTGGGACAGAACAAGGGACGTACCAAGTTGTTTTAAAAAGGTCTCTCTCTCTCTCTCTCTCTCTCTCACACACACACACACACACACACACACCACCTTCCAGAAGGAAGTCCAGAGTGGCTTACAGCAACAAAAAATACAGGCAAACCTACAAAATGGCATAGAACTCCTCTGCAAATACTACATGTTACGTTGCCTTTAAAAGACCCACTCAAGGAAGTATGTTTTGGGTTGCCTCTTGCAGGGTCAAGCTCTGGTGTATCTCCTTTGAGCAGAAGATCTATAGCTGTGAAGGCAGAGCTGATAGTTAGCCTGGCTTCCACCAATTCACCCTCATCAGGAGCTTGGCTGCTGCAAACTAGGGCTCCACAAGCTTCTTTGTGCTTGCTTGCAAGCACAGGCACTCAGGACCCCTCCAGACATCTTTTTAAAAATCTGCATTCATCATTATTTGTGCTCATGGTGGCATTAGGGAAGTTGTAAGTGGGAATCTTTAATCCGTTTACTATGTGTCAGAGGCGGGGAACCTTTTTCAGTCCGAGGGCCACATTCCCTTCTGGGCAAGCTTTTGAGGGCCACATGCCACTGGTGGGCAGGGCCAGAGGCAAAAGTGGGCAGAGCAATGCATGTTGACTTTACCTTCACACAGTAGGTTAGTTTTCACAATCTCACACAACACACTCTTATCTTTCATCCAGGCAAGCAGGAAGCATTGTCAAAGTTCAGGGGTATATTCTAGCCTGGGAAAAACTCGTGCGTGGATGTGAAACAGGGTCAGCAAGGGACGTGGCCTTGGGAGAGTTCCAAGAGCCAGACAGAGAGGCCTGCAGGGCCACATTTGGCCCCTAGGGCTGCGGGTCCCCACCTCTACCATAGGCTTTCTTAATAACAATGGGTACCTGCAGATCTTTCAGCATCTCCTCCAGCAGCAGCTGGCATGCCTTCTTCTGGGCTTTCTCCAGGGCAACGTGAAGGGTTGATGACATCTTGCTGGCCTCTGAGGATGTTGATCTGCCTTCACACAGGGCTGCAATGGAGGTGCTGCCAGTGGAGGGAAGAGGAATAGCTGGGAAGCGGGCTTGCATGTAGCCTACTAGCAAGAGAAGCCCAGAAACAGCAGGCATGTGGAAGGAATCAATCACAGGAGTTGGGAATACCTGAGAGCCTGGCAGTTGTTGAGGGTTGATAGCAAGTAAGGCACATAGCACTTGGAGGTTGCAGGTTCTCGTTGATGCTCCTTGCCAAATCCCACCAGGTCTTCATACAGGCTGCAGAGAGCACAGCAGTTGTCATGGCATCTTGCACACCACTTGCCAACCCCCCCATCCCATGTGTCTTGAGAGTGAAACAGTGCAGAGTTCCACATATGATGAAGAATAAGCAGACCTATGCCCCATCTTCAGTATACATTTAAAGCACTTTTGCCACTTTAACAGCAGTTTCTCCCACAGAATCCTGAGAATTGTAGTTTGTTAAGGGTGCTGAGAGTTGTTAGGAAACTGTTTTTCCCCTCACAGAGCTACAATTTTCAGCATGGCTTAACAGTCAGTGCCTCTTCGCAGGAATCATAGATCTGTAAGGAAAATGTGTCTTTAACAAACTACAGTTTGGGATGAATGAACTTGTAATCTTGAAGCGCCCTCTGATGGCTTTAGAAGAATTAGACAAATTCATGAAGGGACAATGGCTACTAACCACTATTGTAAAATACTGCCTCCAGGATCGGAGGCAGACAACTTGTTTACTGAGCTTATGAGGAGGTTAGACTACATCTGGTCTTTACTGAGCTTTTTTCTGATTTGTTTGTGTGGTGATTATACAACAATGAGGATTCATCCTGTTTTGCTTGCGAGTTGATTTTACCTCTTTCTATTAGATATTTGCCCATCCTACACTTTTTAGTGCATTTCTCTATCACTTTCCTAACTGCAAAAAGTCAGGAATTTGTTTTAAACTGGATTTGTTGTGCTAGGTCAACACAGAGCTTTCATCCACCTTCATTTCTGGTATGGGCTTAAATTCTTTTTTGCATAATACTGACAGATCTGGAAGTAATGCCTCTTCTGGGGAAGAGCAGAGGGAGAGAGAGAGCTATTGCACTCATGTCCTGTTTGCAGGATCTCCACAGAGCTATGTATGGGAAGCAAGATGCTGGACTAGGCAGGCCTTTGGTCTGATCCCTCAGGGGTGTTCTTGTGGCGCAGAAATAACATACCTCATTTCAAGCCCACTAAAGGTTTTCTGTAAGGAAAAAGGAGCCTCAGTTGGAGCAGGATTAGGGAAATGAGCCTCCACAGCCCTCCAGTCAAAGAAAGGGGAAAGGAGCAGGGATCCTTAGCAGGAATGATAACCAAACTCAAGTAAGAACCCAAGATGTCTCATTGGGCTGGGTCTGAAGGTCCTATTGCAGGTGAATTAATGTTAGGGACATGGGAAGCTACCTTATACTGAGTCAGATCATTGGTCCATCAATGTATTGTCATCACTGATGGGCAGCAATTCTCAAGGGTTTAAGACAGCAGTCTCTCCCAGTCCTCCCTGCAGATGCCCTACTTGGGACCTTTGGCATGCAAAGCAGGTGAGTCATGATGTTTTCCCTACTGAGCTGTGCTGTGATGAGCATCCTTTTCTTGCCTCTCAGTCCCTACTTTGCATCAGCAGCATGGAGAGAGAACTGACCTGCCCAGAAAGACCTCAAGCTCCTCCAGGGCCATGCTGCACAACTTCTGCTGCAGAGTATCTGAGATGAGGGATGCCACTCGGATATTTTCATCCAGCATCTGGGGCAGGCAAAGAAAGAGAGGAAGGCGATTGGATGAGTGGGGATCAAACACATGGCTTTGCTTCCGCAGCCAATAGGACACGCTGTACAGGAATCAGGTAGGCTTCCCTGCAGTGCATTGTCTTTCTTCTCTGACCTTCATGACAATCATGGGAAGGCTGGTCTGGAAGCAGCCTTGATAGTCTGATTCGGGCTCCTCTTCACTGAACCACTCTTTAAACTCCATCTCCAGCGTCTTCTGCATCCACTGAGCAAAGCTGGCCTAGAAGAACAAGCGGAGATGGTTTATGGCAACAGAGGTTGAGGAACCTTATTCACCCCGAGGCCCACATTTTTGTCTTGACAACCTTCCGAGGGCCAAGTGCCTATAGTGGGCGTGGCTGGAGACAAAAGCAGGCGGAGCAACAAATGTGAATGTCACCTTTGCATATGGGCTAATTTCTCCACATGAAGCTCTCTATCTTCCATCCAGACACATTCCAGCCAAGAAAAAGCACTCATGGGTATAGCCTGGGGAAAGTTCCCAGGGCCAGATAGAGAGGCCTGGGTGGGGTGGGGTGGACAAATTTGGCTCTCAGACCTGAGTAACTATTCTCTTTTTAAGTGAAGACCAGGGACCCTCCACTGCACACAAGCCACTCACAACCCCAGCAGTGTTCATATTCATTTGCCTAGCTCCTTTCTCCTGCGGATGAGAAACATCTCTTTAGTGGGGCAGCTGATATACAGTACATACGGCTCAGATCCACACCACACATTCACAGTACATTTAATGCACATTGCTTGCTTCCCTCGAAGAATCCAGAGAGCTACAGTTTGTTAAGGGTGCTGGGAAGTATAGCTCTGTGTGGATATGACCTGCAGTATGTGTCCGACCTCCACCTCTGGTCTTCCTGAAAACCTGCCACCTCCCATTTTTATCCCTATTTCTCTCCACTGCTGTGAAACAATGGATGCTTCCAGACTGTCACTATTTTCAGGTGGAATTCAGCCACAGGCCAGCAGATTCAGGTTTGCTCAATTATAGTTGATTAGAAGGACTTGCACAACAAACCTGTTTCCCTGAAAGGTAGCACTTTCTGTGCTATTTTTGGGTGGGATTCGATCTCATGCAGCAAACCTGTCTCCCAAATCAGGATGAATGTTCGTTAAATAGCCAACACCTTCAAACCTCCCCAGCAAACAAATCAGGATGAATGCTCAATAAACAGGTGATCTGGAAGTGCCCGATGAAAACTCCAGAGACTAGAGGGGCTTAAGAGGCAAACTGCACAGAAGTAACACGTTTTGGCTGAAGGCTACTTATTCAGAATAAAAGCAGTTTGGGGTAGAGACCTATTTTGAACAGAGAAGTAGCAGACAGAGGAGGAATGCTTAGCCCTTTCTTCACCAGCCATTTCCCCATCTGCTCCAAATCGCCCTCTTGACCCTCAGAGTCCCATGTGCGTGGTTGCCTGAGTTAGGAACCCTGAGTAGGGCCATATCAGTTGGGGAGACAATCTGGACCAGGAAAATGGGTGGTGGGAAAAGGGTGAAGCACCACTGCCTCATCTACCCCCTACCTGTTCAAAATGGGCGTCTCCTGAATGTGCTTTTCTTCAGAAAGAGGAGACAACAAGGACGCTTTACACAACTTTGTGTATAGCATAGCATGGCATCCAGTAATATCCCACTTGTCCCTTATTCACAGGAATATGCTGGATACTGAGTTAGACAACTGGTTCCTCTAGCTCAGTAGTGGTCCATCCAGCCCACAGCAGCTCTCTAGACTTTCAGATGGAATATTTCCACATTCACTGGTAAGAAAAGATCTCTGCCTGAATATTTGGAGAACTTCATATTAACACTCTCCATCACCCAGGTTTCTAGGCCAACCAGCAAATCTATATACTGTATATTAGTGCTTCAATATCCACAGTCATTTTGTTCCCCATAGTCTTCACGACTCACCTGTACTTTCCCTACATAGGTCTCCTCCAAGTAGTCTACTGTATCCACAGGAAGCAGAGGACCCAAGACTGTGATGTCCACTTCAGGTAGAAGGCTTGGGTGGGTCATCATTTCTGAGCTGTGGAACACAAGAAGGGTCAGGAGCGAAAGGTACCTAAGTTCAACTTTCCACTTTCAGGCTGTTCAGTACACCTGAAGCAGGATTATATGTGCATATTTCTAGTATTCTTGTATGGGGAAATGCAGCCCATTGCCAAATCTGCTTCTTTGCAAATGCCACCCGACGGTTGCCTGCTGGTACAACAGAGAACATGACTGGATAAACACCCACCTGTTTAAAGCATTATCCTACCACTTTAACAGTCACAGCTTCCCCAAAGCATCCTGGGAACTCTGCTTCGTCAAGAGTGGTGAGAGTTCTCAGTAGACCAGTGGTGGCCAAACTTGGCCCTCCAGCTGTTTTGGGACTACAATTCCAATCATCCCTGACCACTGGTCCTGTTAGCTAGGGATGATGGGAGTTGTAGTCCAAAAACAGCTGGGGGGCCAGGTTTAGCCACCACTGAAGTAGACCTTTCACAAACGACAGTTCCCAGAATTCTTTGGGGGGAGCCATGACTGTTAAAGTGGCCCACGAGTGCTTCAGATGGATGGTGTTTGGGATTCCAAGTCAGAGTTATGGGCGATAAGCAAATGTAAGCCCCAGCACTTCTTTTTCTAAAAAAATTAATGACACCTCACTTCCCCCATGAACCCCAACACCTGCCATTAGGAGCACTGACCTTGGGTAGACGTGGAGTGCCCACTGGAGAAGAGTAAAGACCTCCTGCTTCTCCAGCTCCCGAGTGAGGATGTGATGCAGGTGTTTGGCAAGGCTTTGATGATACATGGCAGCAAAGGCTGCGACGATATTGTAGTGAGGCGGGCAGCACTGGGCCATCAGGTCTTTCACAACACACAGTTCAGCCAGGATGCTGTTCTGCAAGGACGCCAAATGCTGAGCAAGGTGCTGTCCTTGGGCATTGCTTGGCATGGCCTGGAAGTGGGAAGCAACTATGGTGTCCTGTATAACCTGGAAGAACTTCTGCCTCCAGCACTTGGGGCGCCCTGGCGGGAGGAAGCCAGAAGGAAGCTGAGTTCTCAGCAGCAAGGCAGCATCAATGCTCTCCTCACGCTCAATAATGCGTAGTGTGGACACAAAGAGGGAGGGGTCCTCAGACACCAGTCTTGTGCTGTGGGCCACAACGTGCCACAGGTGCTGGGCAAGGGCATCGTTCAGTTCCAGGAGGCCCCTGAAGTAGGACTCCACACTGGCCAGGTGCGAGGAGCTGAGCAGGTTGTGGTGATGCAGCTGGAACAGGATGCTGTCCCGTAAACTCTCTAGCTCCATGAGTCCTGCATGGGCTTCCAGCAGGTGGTGATTCTGCAGGAGGTCAAAGGTCTCGGAAAGGAGTTTGTGTACTGTGTAGGAAAGAAGAAAGGGAGAAAAGGCTTCAAAAGCATAACCTGGGGAAGAAAGAGGAATGATATCCAGTGTGGTTAGAGCAGTGGTTTGGAACCCTCTGTCCAAGGGCTGGGTAGATGAGGGGGAAAGGGGTGCTGTACAAAGTATGCAGCTCCTCTACAAGATTATCTGCCGCAAGATGATCAAGCCAGAGAGGGAAATGTCTCAGCTGAAAGGTAGGTGCGTTGCTTGCAGATATATAGAAGGTCATCCCATGTGTTTTGGAATTGCATGCATGCAGTTTTCTGGATGCAATGGCATTTAGATATTTGAGGTTATGAATAGCCTCTTTACCCAAGCCCTTGGCTGAGTGCTCTGTGCTGGTGTTTTGTTATTCTGACATGATTGTTTTGCAGTTTAATTTCATAATTTTAGTTGTTCATTGCACTCATTCTAATTGTGTGGTTTTTGTAACCCACTCTGGGACCATTTGGTGAAGAGTGAGGCACAGATGTAACAAGTGGATATAATAATAAATAACACATATTACAAACTGAAGCTCACCTGAGAAAAGTTGGGGCAATGTCTGGGCAACTGAACCCAGCTGGGCATGTTCCACTGCCACCTCCCGTAGTCTCTGCAGGCTCTGAAAAGAGTCGGTGCTGGATGCCAAGGACTGGCATATGTTTCTCAATGCTTGCCGCACGTGTTGAACATCTGCAGTGGCTGAGTGCAACTGCTCCAGGCCTGTGCTCACACCCTCTAGGTAGGACTGCACAGTTGACTAGGGACAGAGAGAATCAAGTGGCAAAGAGGACACAGAGACTTCACAGGCAGGACAAAGGGCCGTGGCTCAGTGATAAAACATCTGCTTTCCATGCTGAGAGTCCTAAATTCAATCCCCAGCATCTCCAACTAAGGCTGGGATGGACCCCTGCTTGAAACCTGGAGAGCCGCTGCCAGGCAGTGTAGACAATACTGTGCTAGCTAGCTCTGACTCAGTATAATGCAGCTTCCAGTGTGAAAAGCTCATATCTGGATCTCCAAACCCTTGTTCTATTAAATTCATAATCAAGGCTGCTTAAACCAGTGAGATTTCAGGATCAAGCTGCATTAATACTTGAAAGAGTGGCTCTCCTAGTATATGCCAACCTGACAACCGAGGTTTTGGGCAATGCCCAACAGACAGTGACCCAGTTTTCTGTTGTGGTGTCCTGGATGTGGTATCACCTGCCTCTGTAGGTGTGCCAAGCATCATCAGTATATCAGCTGTCATAAAGACACACCTCTCCACTTGGACCTTTGGGACCCCACTGGCATTGGTGTTGGGTGATTTTGGATTTAAATCCTTTTTTGCCAAGGTTATTCAAGGCTGCTAGTGTTAATCTAGTTTTATCCTGGGACAGAGCAACAGGAACTCACCCTATCGTGGGAATTCAAACCGCAGACCTTACGATCGGCAAGCCCAGGAGGCTCAGTGGTTTAGACCACAGCACCACCCACGTCCCTAGAACCTTGGTTACTGGGTGGTTTATAAATAAATCTAGGCATAGCCAAGGCCTGGCATCTGGGATTGCTACTGATGGGCACTTGCCAAGGCCCATAACTCAGCATCAAGCCCTGAAACTCCCTGATCCTGCTGGTTCTCTTTTTTACAAACTACAACAGCCCTTGCCCGCTTTGAGCACGCCGCAAGTGATAGGAGTAGGGAGAAGGTGCAGCTGCCTTTGGTCACATGACCCTTCTGGTGAACCCATCCAATGGCCAGCCAAAAGCTGGAAGAGCCAACCCAGGTGTTCAGGGAACTGTCAGTGGAGGCTGGTACATTAGGGCGAGTGGGGCACTGCCCCACCAGCCTCAGTCTGCTGTCACCCACCCCCCAACTGCCTGCCTCCATACTTACAATGGGTTCAGGAGGCGGCATTGCCTGTCGCCTTCCTCTTCCTTACTCAGTGTGGCCACTGCAGAACTCAACAAGGAGGAGGATGGTGACAAAGCTAGAATCAGTTGTGTCTGCTTGTCATTGGCATTTGGCTGCACTTCATGTTGGGTTCCCTGACTTCCGCCCTCCCAATCCCAATGGGCACTGGCCAGCACTGGTTCCAGCGCTGCAACTACCAACCTTTATGCGGGATTGGATGGAACTGTTGCGTTGTATCTCTCGGATCCGATACTCCTCAAGGCCCTCTAATTTGTCAGGTCGGTAAAAGACCCCAGATGCCCATTTTAAGGCAGCTCCTCTGGCTAATTTTTCAGCCTTCTCCACTTCTGGCCATTCCTGGTCTAAAACAGAGAAGGAAGAGGGAGAAGAAGGAAATCCACACATACAGCTGCGAGTCTTTGCAAGACAGGAATTGCTCTTCCATCCCCAGCTGCTCCCCTGGAATGCAGGAAGGAAACAGGATGTGACCGCCTACCCACGATCTGGATAGCCTAGGGGGAGAGGTGGAATATCGGTGGAGGGGAAGCTTCTGGGGCTTGGAGACACAATGACCTGGGAAAAGGAGGCACACTTCTATTGTCAGACCTCTGGCTTCAGAGACAAGAGACAAGGCGGGAGAGGGGGCGTTAGAAGGGCGTATGGAGTCTGATAACTAATTCCCTCTACTGTATCTGAAGAAGTGTGCATGCACACGAAAGCTCACACCAATAACAAACTTAGTTGGTCTCTAAGGTGCTACTGGAAGGAATAGCCTATTATAAATAAAGAATAGCTGTTCTATTTATAATAGGCATAAGGGCAATTATGAGGCTGCTAGCATGCTACCAGAGTTAGTTCAAGCTTTTGCTTTTAGCATTCAAAGCCCTGTACAACTTGGGGTCAGGTTACCTGACCAGCAACTTTGCAGTGGAGGCTGGAAGATAGGAAATTTCGCAAAGGCAAATGGATTATTGCACCATAAACAGCCACAGCTTCCCCCAAAGAATTCTGGGAACTGTAGTTTGCTAAGGGTGCTGAGAGTTGTTAGGAATGCTCTATTGCCCTCACAGTCCTGCAATTCCCAGAGTTCCAATAGCCAGGGCCACCCCTTGAACTGGTTATTAGTAAGGAGTTGGCAAGTGGCTGCGGGGAGATTTAACTTGGTGGGGCAGTGCCCCATTTGCCCTGATGGACCAGCCTCCACTGCAATTGTGTTCCTTGGAGGGGGGGGGGCATTGTTAAGAGTTCTGCATGCTGCAGATGTATGCATGAGGTCAACTAAAACCCAGGTCTTAAGTGTTGTTGTGGCTTCAGCTCTATGGAATCTGCTCCCTGGCGAAATTAGACAAGCACTTGGGCTTTTAGGCAGCTATTGAAAGCTTTCAAAGAGGACTTACCCTGAGAAGTGACTCAGCCGTTTTATACTCAGGAGTGACTCAGCCATTTTTTAATGGCATCTTGTAATTTAAGACTTTCAAGATTTGCTTTTTTAAATGTTACATACAGTGGTACCTCGGTTTATGAACTTAATCCATTCCAGAAGCCCGTTCTTAAACTGAAGCGCTTTCCCTAATGAGGCCTCCTGCCGCCGGTGCCCTTCTACCATTTGGCTTCCGTTCCTAGACTGAGGTAAAGTTCGCAAACTGGGACACTACTTCCAGTTTTGTGGAGTTCGTAAACCAAATAGTTCATAAACAGGGCTGTTCTTAAACCGAGGTACCACATATTTTTGTTGTACACTGCTTTGTAAACTTTAGTTTGGAAGTGGTTTGAAACTCATTAAAGAAATAAATAAAGGGTGAATTCAAATGACTGGGCAAATCTGTACCATGTAGGATCAATCTTCCCCAATATGATGCCCTCCAGATGTTTTGAAATACACTGCCCATTAGTTGTGCTGGGTGGGTCCACTGGGAGTTGCAATCCAAAACGTCTGGAAGGCTGATATAAAGAAACCCAACATTGCCACTCCTCCCCATCCAAAGCATGAAGGTGTTGTAACACCAGGCTTCACCTTGTGATAAGAGGCCTACAGACCAGAAGTAGCCCACTGTGTCCCCTCCAGATATTGTTGGACTACAACTCCTATTATCCTTGACTATTGCCCAGCTGGCTTGTGGCTGATGGGAGTTAGAGTCCAGCAACATCTAGAGGCACCATGTTGTCTAATCCTGCACTACTTTATTTATTTCTTTTATATCCCACCTTTTTCTCCAAGGAGCTCAAGCTGACATATGGTTCTTCCACGCCCCACATGTAATGCCAACAACAACCCTGTGAAGTAGGTTAGGCTGAGAGCCAGTGATTGGTCCAAGGTTACCCAGTAAACATCATGGCTGAGTGGGATTTGAACCCTGGCCCCCCAGAGCCTACTCTGACACTCTAACCACTGCTCCACATTGACTCTAGACTCTAGACTGACAGCACCCGACATAGCGGCATACACTAGAGTGGCCGTGTGTCCTGCTTTCAGAGCACACTTCTCTACTTGAAGGGCTGCCAGGGGCCAGTCCTTTATTTAAAAGTGTCCTCTATCAGAGCACCACACAGTAAGGTTTTAAAGCATCTATGGTATTGCTCCCAGTGAGGACAGACAGTGGACAGACAAACCAATCTCTGGCTCTGATTTTTCTAGCCCATTTATTTCCAAAAAGGACAGTTACTATGACATGTAAGTATCTCTCTAAGACCTCTCCCTTCCTGCATGACCCCAAGAATGCAATATTATCTAGGGAAAAGTATCTGTGACATCTCACAGCCCAGGTGGATAAAGTTTAAGTGCTTTTCTTAAAGTGGAAGTTGCCTGGAACCCATATACTGATGGTTAAGCTAAAATTGTCTGGCACCTTCCTCCTTAAGGAAAGCACTTTAAAATCATAACCTCATTCATTGTACGTGTGCCGAGATGTCAGGTACAGTATTTTCCCCCCTCATCAATTGCAAGAACAGGGAGTTCTTTCTCAAGTAGGGAGAGAGAGAGAAATCAACACAGCTAGGAGACTTGCTTTACCCAAAGCCCATCTAGGAAGAACCCCATATGCCTCACCCCACCCCACTGAATGGTACGGTCACTGGGATCCTGTAGCTGCATTTCCCGTTACCTTTGGATCTGGTGGAATCGTCCTCCTCTGCAGACATGCCCATAGATTCAGCTGCAGTGCACAGGTCCAGAGCTTAGGGCTGGGCTGAGCAGAGGAAGCAGAGCCAGCAATAGCAGTTTCCGTCAGTGATACTACTTCCAGCTCCTCAGGGGCTTGTTCTGTAACACTGCAGATAGACTCAGGATGTAGGAACAGGAGGGCGGAGGAAACAGAAAATGCACTTGAAAGTTTAATTCTTAGGGAATGCAGATTAAGCAGCACAGAACAACTCTGGTATATATGCATGCCTGGGTTGTGGCCACCAGGATTCCTGCATGTCCCTCTGCCTTCAGCGGTAGCTACTGGTCTTTGGGACTAGTAAGGAAGGCAGGGAGATCAGCAATAGGTGGAGACAGGCAGGCAGAATGACAAGCAGAATCAACCTCTAGCTTGTTGGCAACCATTTGGCAACAGAAGTCCACCACTCATAAAGACAGGTCCACAAGGGTCATTTAGTCCAATCCCTGCAATTCATGAATCTTTTGCCCAATGTGGAACTCGAACCCACAACCCTAAGATTAAGACTTTCATGTTCTACCAACTGAGGATGTGTTCTTTCAGATATTTGGGGCCCAAGTCATACAGTGATTTAAACACTAATGCACCTTGAATTGGGGCCATAAATAAACTGACAACCAATATACTGAGTTCCTTTTTTGGAACCTAACACAGCATGTTAAAACACACACATATAATGTGGCTGAATAGACAAATAATATGAAGTGCTTCTTTTCTCAATGAAAGGGTTATCTAATCAATTGCTTGAGTTAGTCAGTGTGCCCCATCCTGGATAGTTATTGCTTATTTGTTTATTTTACATTATTTCCTTTCCTCTGAAAGGGCTCAAGGTGGCTTACAGGTAAAACAAGAACCACTAGAAACATAGAAAAATCAATCATTAAAATACAACAAAACACTGATAGAATTAAAAATATATAATATAAAATATGTTTAAAACATACCAATAATTACAATAAAAACAGCACAGCACCAGGTCACATGACTGAAATGAATGGAGATAGTATTCAGCTTAAGTCCTGGCCTGCAGCCCCAGCAAGCTTTTGCTCGTCCAGCCAAGCCCTGTGTGAGCTGGGGTGAGCCAACTATGCCAGCGTATTCCTAGCTGAACTTGCATTCAGACTTACACTGGGGTAGCTGAGCTCAGAGTTAAATAACACTGAGGGAAACTTTTGCCTGACAGCTATTAGTATGGTTTCCACTGGGTGTGCATTAATGTGGTGGCACAGCTTATAGGGGGATCTCAAGCTGTAAGAAATCCAGTTCCCACCCCTGCACTGCAAGACCAGATATTTCTAAAGTGGGTTGCTACACCCACCATTCAGCTGTGATCTACATGCCAAAGAAGTATTTCAATGTAAGTGCTATCTGGTAAGATAACCCATCCATCCAACCAGTTGCAACCATAGATTATCAAATCAGCAGGAAACAGTTTGTGTCTGAGGACAGTGATAACTGGGACACACAACAAGGGCTAAGAGAGGCGAGAAGGACATATATACAGATGTTGAGAAAGGTGAAAAGCAAGAGACTTTGGAATAAGGGGGTGTCATAAGTGCCTTATGGCAGTAAGGTCCTAGATTTGAAAGTTATTGCTGTACTTTATAAATCTTTTTGGGACATTGATAACTTATGGAATAACACTTTGTGAATAATTCTTATTTCATTTGCTCTCACAACTACCCTGAGATAGATCATCACCGTTTTGTTGTTGTTGTTTAGTCGTTCAGTCGTGTCCGACTCTTCGTGACCCCATGGACCAGAGCACGCCAGGCACTCCTGTCTTCCACTGCCTCCCGCAGTTTGGTCAAACTCATCACCGTTTACACTTTGCAAATGGGAAAGGAGTGACTTGTTTCAAGCTTAGGCCATCAGTGGGCAGGAATCCAAAACCAGGAGCTGAAGATCAGCTCTCTACCCATTATGGGGCAGTGGCTCGCGCATGAAAGGTGTGTGGATTTGTATGGATTAAATCGCTAAACACAAGTCTCTAAATTGGATGTTTCTAGTCATGTGATTTCTTTCAGTTCTGCAAAAAATTTGACTTAAATAATAAAAAAAGTTTCTGTCCTGTAGTAGCAAACTACTGTAGTTTGCTATTTACAGTACGGCAGCCTACAAGTGGAACCCGCAACAAAATGTTGCATCATTGAGTGTGCACTGAATTAACCATTTGGCAACAGAAGTCCACCACTCATAAAGAGGAGATCATAACAAGCCCACCGGACAGAGCTATATTCTGCTCTTATGGACAAGAAGACAACGGAGAGGGGGGGAAACGTTCATTTTCCGAACACCCCACAGGCGCAACTCTTTGGAATCCTCAAGGTGCCACCAGTGTTTACACGCCACTGGCCAGCAGGGGACGCTACAACGGCACGAGAGGGGAAGCCGGTGGTAGTGGTGGTGGGCGGAGCCGAGCAGAAGGAGGCGGGAGGGAGCGTGGCGGCGCTCCGCCCTCTCTCCCAAGATGGAGCCTTCCCTCCGCCTCCCTCCTCCCGTCGTGCCCTGCGGCGGCCGGAAGCGGCAGAGGGGTCAGCGCGCGGGGGCCGTACCGGAGACCCGGGATCTGCACCGGCCTCGGCGGCGGAGGGCCTGAGCCGGACGTGGATGGCGGAGTCCGCGGCGCAGCCACCGGGGGGCGCCCCGAGCCGGCACGAGAAGAGCCTGGGGCTGCTCACGACCAAGTTCGTGTCTCTGCTGCAGGAGGCCAAGGACGGCGTGCTCGACCTCAAGCTGGTGAGGAGGAGGAGGAGAGAGCGGGGGAAACGGGGTGGCCGGGGGGGGGGTCCTGCTTCCACAACATGGCTGGGGGTGGGCTATGGCTGGCTCCCATCAGGGCAAGAAGCACTCCGGCTGGGCAGACTTAGGGCTTCTTGGATCTACTTTGTTCCCCCTCCTCCCCCAAAAATCCCCCCCTTCACCAGCCAGAGGGAGCTGAACACACACACGCGTGTCACTCAGCTAGTAAGAACAAGGTGCCAGGATCTGGGATGGGTTCCCTTGTACCACAACGGTATTGATATCACAACCCTTTCACGCTTAGATTAGCTTTCTTCATTTCAACAACAGCCCCATTAGTGATTTTTTTGGGGGTGGGTGGGTTGTGTTGCTGCTATGAAAACAGTTAAGAAACCCTTGCCGGTAGATCCCAATTGCTTTCTGCCCACGCGATGGTATATACAAGGGAAAGGAGGCAGCGTGGAGTGGCGGTGGCAGGATTTGCCTCTTGGGGCCGGATCGGGCTTACGGAAAGTAAGGATCGGGCCCTATTAGGTATCTGTTCATACCACCTCCTTTTGTCTGGAGCTTTGGTGTGTTGCTGTGTGTCCACATTTGGGATCTCTTGACTCCGTTCCATCTTCCCATGCAGGGTTGGATGTGTGTGTGCGTGTGTGTGTTAGGAAAAATCCCAGTTAATAGATCCTGCCTTGAATTGGGCTTTTCTCTCTCTCTGTCCTCAGACCAAATGAGCAAACTTTGGGGGCCAACTGCTTCCCCACCTGTTTGCTAGCTCTTCCTCTGACCTCCCTCACCTCATATCAAGGAAGCATGACTGTTAAGGTGCAGCATCCGCCAAAAGGGGAGATAATGCTGAGTTGCATGTTGGGTATGGACTGCAGGAGTGCATGAAGGGATCTCTGCGGGTGGGGGTGTTACACTGAGCTGGTTGCATATGTATAACTTAGTCACAGGTGTGATCAGTCTGTTGCCAGTGCAGAACTCCAGCAGTTGCAGGAGCTTCTGCTTTACCGCAACAGTGGCTTCTGTGTGAAAGGGACTGCAGGTGTTCGCAACCTTGCCTGAAGTGCTTAACCTTAACTGAAATCTGCTTTTGGTTCCACTGCAATGCAGGCAGATGGGGAAACAGGCAGACGCCTCTGCAGTTCAAAACGGTTTAGGACCAAACATGGGAAATCTAGAGTCGAAAAAGTGGGCAGGAAGAAGCTTTTAATGCTATGAACCACAAACTGTTTAAACAACAACAAAAAAAGCGTTAGTATAGTGTTACTGAATCCAGATGTGGCTTCTTATGTGAACTAGGCCAGTAAGCTGCATGGCCATCTAAGGGCCTTTGGTTTGGAAGGGAACAGCAGTGGGAAGGAGCCCTGCTGGAGCCCTGTCTAAGGTGATGGATGATGGCTTTGACAGCATAGGTCTGTGTATCTTTGCACCAAAGCAAACCCCCCTCTGTTCAGGTGGTGCTTACTCCTACGGAAGTGCAAGGAGGGTTGCAGCTTGAGACTTTTCATCAAGGCAGCTCTTGTATTTTGCTAACTCCAGAGGAGCAGACATAAGAAGCTGCCTTGTTCCCCCTAGCTAAATATTATCTAAACTTTAAATTACTGGCAAAAGCTTGCCAGGGTTTAAGATCGGAGGGTTGCATACAGTTTAGCGCCACTCAGAGTAGATCCATTGAAATTAATGGGCATCATTAATATAGGTCCATTAATTTCAGTGGGTCTACTCTGAGTAGAACTTGTGTACAATCCAGGGTCCTTCCTATCCCTACTTAGAGATGCTAAGGATTGAACCTGACTTCTTTTTCATGCAGGGTCTGTTAGCAGCAGCATATGTCCATGGGCACTTTAAAGACTTGCCATCTAATTTGGCAACTTCATGCCAGAGTTATCCGTTCCAACTTCTTGAAGGCTTTAAGGTCTGCTGCAGAATGTATGGGAAGATTTAGCTGGACCTGTAATCCAGATGGTTAAGCAAGATGGATACCCTGGGGAAGTTCATAAGAAAGGTGTAATGATTATATCTGTCTCTGGCTTATTCCTGGCATGCACCAATCAATGGCTATTAATCATGATGGATGTGTACTACCTTCAGTATTGAAGAATTGTATCTCTCTGAATACCAGTTGCTGGGGAACAGAGTGTTATTGCACTCATGGCCTCCTTGCAGGCTTCCCATGACCATCTGGCTGACAGGATGGTGGGCTTTTGGTCTTACCCAGCAGGGTTGTTCTTATGTAGTAGTCCTACTGTTCTTGTGAATGACAAAGTTCCAGTTATATATTTAACAAACATGAACTGTGCTGCATGTTGCTGACCATAGCTCAGTGGTAGAGCACATGTTTTGTGTGCAGAAGGTTCAGAGTTCAATCGCTGGCATTTGAAGATTAAAATAAAATCTAACGGCAGGTAATGTGAGCTGCTGCCAATGAGAGCAGACAATACCACGTTACGTGGACAAATAGCGTAAGCTGCTCTTACACAACTCCCTTTGATCCATTTGTGCTCCCAGCATTGTGTGACTGAAAGACATCTGAATATTTTTATATCTGGGTGAAGTTACGAGTCCTCTTAATTTCTCTAGAACCTGCTTTCTAATAGTAAGCACTCTAATCTACCTACCTTTCCACCTTTACCTTGAGAAAAGGGCATCTTGGTATCTACAAAATCTTTGTTAACACATCAGGCATTCGTTAACACATTGCATTTTATGCAACAATGATATGGGGGATTTTGATTTTTTCCCTCTATTGCATCTTACGGCTGGATATGCTTCCAGGCATTACCTGTTTATGCATGCTATACATTTGGTGAAGCTGAGGATCCAGAAAAGTCACAGAATACAACCCAGCTGCCCTGCAGCGATACTGCCTAAACAGGATATAGAGAGTTTGGTTCTTACACTGGGTACTGATAATCCACATCACTGTTCATTGATGTTCTGAACAGTGGATATATAATAGTAATAGTAATACATAGGAAATCATCTTTTATATGTTATAGATTTTGGGATTGCAATATTATCATCATGATGATTATGATATTACGTTATCCTGTTCTTCCTGCAGGGAGCCCAAGACAATTTACATATTTCCCTCTCCTGTCTCCCATTCACAATAACTTGGCTGGATAGGATTAGGCTGAGAGAGTGACTGCTCCAAGCAAGGCTTTATGGCTGAGTGCAGATTTGGATTCCCCACCCAGTTCTCTAGCCACTACACCATGTTGTCTCTGTGTGTGGCAGTGTAGCAGAGAAAGCAATGACACACACTTAACGCTTTTCTGCCATGAAAGGTGGGATTTGTGCCCTCATCTGCCATGACATCAGGCAGTCTTTGGGGCCACTTGGAAGGAACCCCAGGATGGCAGATGGGTTGCATCTTCTCATGCTGAACTTCTGCTTTATAAACTAACCCCCTGAAATGGAACATGTGGGAGGCGAAGAGATTTAATTGATGGTTCCTCTCCCAAACCCAAGACAGAAAAAACTGAGTCCAGGCATGTTCCTATGTATAACTGACAAAGTGGCTGGAGGTGTTTTTTTGTTTTGTCAGCTTCCTGCTGTTCTCTGAGTGGCTCAGGCCTTCGTGAGCAGGGCATGGTAATGTTTTGGGTTTCCTACACAGGCAGCAGATACCTTGGCAGTGCGGCAGAAGCGGCGCATTTATGACATCACAAATGTCCTTGAGGGCATAGGGCTGATTGAGAAGAAGTCCAAGAACAGCATACAGTGGAAGTAAGTGCCTGTGAATTGGAGCAAGAATTGGTGATCCTGAAACTAGGCTCTGTTCTCAGTGATGCATGGGGGGCAGTTGCACTTGAGGAGTGTGGCACAGTCACAGCTTGCATTTGAGTAGTTGACTGTGTCCTGAGTGCAGCTTTTAAGGAAGTTTTGAATAAGCTTCACCAATGGTCATGCTGTACTCCTCTTTGCTGAGTGGTTACAAATAGTAGGGAAATAGCTTATGAAACTGAGTTGTAATGGGAGTTGCAGGCACCCACACTATTGGGATTTAGGTGCCTGCTTAAACTCATCTGTTTGCATTCACTTTTCCTGAGCAGTGATCTAGTTATGTTTGATGTATTAAGCAGATACAGTGGTGCCTCGCAAGACGAAATTAATTCGTTCTGCGAGTTTTTTCGTCTTGTGAATTTTTTCGTCTTGCGAAGCACCACTGTGCATTGACAGTTTCCCATAGGAATGCATTGACGGTTTTAAGAAAAAGGCGCAAGACGTTTTCATCTTGCGAAGCAAGCCCATAGGGAAATTTGTCTTGCGAAGCAACTCAAAAAACGGAAAACTCTTTCGTCTTGCGAGTTTTTCGTCTTGCGAGGCATTCGTCTTGCGAGGTACCACTGTATACTAATTTGGAATGTGTTTTATAATTTTTTTGTGAATATAAGTTTATTTTGTGCTGTTTGCCACCATGATATTTTCCCCTTGATGTTGGCAGTATAGCATTTATAGGTGAATTATAGGTGTATTTTCCCCTTGATGTTGGCAGTATAGCATTTATAGGTTCAAACTTATAAAAAATGTACCTCACCTAAAACCTAATGACATGATATACTATTTGGGAGTAAAAACATGACTGAAGTTTGGAGGAACTCTCTTCCAAGGGAACTGTGTTGGTGGAAGGAGATCTTTGAATATTTTATTTTTATTATTTATTGCATTTATAGCCCACCTTTTTCTCCAAGGAGCTTAAGATGGTGCACAAGGTTTCTCCCCATTCTTCATTTAATCCCCACAACAACCCTGTGAGGTTGGTTAGGCTGAGAGGCAGTGACTGGCCCCAGGTCACACAGTGAGATTCATGGCCCAGTGGCGATTTGAACCCTGGTCTCCCAGATCCTAGTCCTGCACACTAACCACCGCACCATACTGGATAGAGAAATAATATCTAAAGGGCTTTCAATTCCTCTCTGGAAGGTTTGGGCTTGGAAACAAAAGGAGGAATAGTTTGCTCAGCGCAACTGAACAATCCTGTGGGTTTGGGGAGGTATTTTGCAGTTGCGATGGCAATGTCTCTGACAGCTCATGCCATCTAGGGAAGCTCTGCAAGAGGTGGCCTCTCTCATTTTTCTTGCTTCCAATTCTCCTTCCCTCCAGAGGAGTAGGTCCTGGCTGCAACACTCGTGAAATTGCCCACAAGCTGATAGAGCTGAAGGCAGAGATTGAGGACCTGGAGCAGCGGGAGCGGGAGCTGGAGCAGCAAAAGATGTGGGTGCAGCAAAGCATCAAAAATGTGACGGACGATGTACAAAACAGCCGATATCCTTCTGAGTGCACCGTAGTCCTTTTTCCTCCTTCCCCTTCCCCCTTTCACTTCAAGTTTCCAATGCTCGTTCCAAGATGATCCTTCTAAGATGGCGGAAGGAAAACATTACTTTCCAGGGCTTGAAGGCAGTGACACCAATCCTGTAGTGCTGGCACAGCTCTTTAATTTCAAATCACTTGCCACCCTGTCCAGGATACAGAAATTTCAGTCTTCTTGCTGGGTCAGGTCCACAGCATTGGCCAGCGAGATATCTATGGTGAGATAGTGACTGTGTGTCCGTGTGTGTGTGTGTGGTTTAGCAGCCAGAGTGGTTTAGCAGTCAGTCCCTCTTCCCTGGGACCTCTGGGAACTGTAGCTGTGTGAGGGGAATAGGGGTTTCCTTGCAGTTCTAAGCACCCTTAGCAAACTACAGTTCCCAGGATTCTTTGGGGGGAAAGCCATAACTATTCACTGTTGTGTGAAACTACTTTATAATACAGGTGGGTGGGTGGAGCTTAAAAAGTGTTAAGTAAACGTATCGGATCCAAAATGTCCTCCTCTGCTGCTGCTTTTGTAGAGATGCACCCAGTAGGCGGGGCACATAGGACACATTCTGACCAGTGTGTTCTGCAGCACCCACTGATAACTAGATCTGTTGTTCACTTGTTTCTTCCAATTCCCCTAAACATCTTGAAGTGTTCCTTTGTCCAATGATCTCATTGTTTCTGGATGCATCTGGTTTTTTCCCTTAACTTCAGGAACGTTAGCCTATGTGACTGATGAGGACCTCTGCAAATGCTTTCCAGGTGAGGATGTGGTGGTGTATCATAGCTAGATTCTCCTCCTGTATGCCGTACCTTTTCCTTGGCATGGTACTCTCCAGGTGTTATTAGGCTACAACTCCAGTCATCTCTGATCATTGACTATGCCAGTGGGTGGGGGAGCTCAGCAACGTTGGGGACCCCACTCCTTGCTCTAGGAACAAATGAACTGAGTTGGGCAAGAGTTCCAGAGTTTAGAGCCTGTTTTTCTTAGAAATCAGGCAAACCTTCACAGCTCTCAGAACGTGCAGTAGCCCTTGTCTTACTACCCAGGCTGGATTCCCTTCATGTATACTCTGTTTTGCCATCACCTTGCTTTAGTCACTTAGGTCTACTAGCATTAGCCAGATAAATATTGTGAATGAAATGGCCTTTTGCTCTGAAAAAATACAAGCAGCCTTAAAAAAAACAAACCACAAAAATATTCACACTGCCCTTCTGTATCTGAGAACTGTACACAAGTCTGGGAGATGTCCTTTTTTCCTGCCAATGTTACTGACTGCGTTAAAAGTTTGCAGACCAGGTAAAGCATGGATGGGGAAGTGTTGTCCCTGCTGATGTGGCTGAACTATGACTTCCATCAACCCTGGCCATTGGCCAACCTTGTGAGGCTGATGGGAGTTGGCATCTAGCAACATCTGGAGGGCCACAGGTCTCCCATCTCTTCAGGAAAGAGATGAAAAAGAAGGAAGGAGAAAAAAGAGTATGCGTCTTGGCTTGCAACGGCCTGCTGCTCCATTCTTCACCTAGATCAGATTAGTAAATGCTGCGTTTGCTCTCTTGTTCCAGGTGACACACTGCTAGCCATCCGAGCCCCATCGGGTACTCAGTTAGAGGTTCCTGTCCCGGAGGTAGGTGGCACGTGGGTAACAAAGGAATGACCCCTGGTTGCAAAGAGGCAACGGTGGAAGCCTTATATGAGGGATCGCTAGCCTTTGGCCCTCCTGGTGTTGTTGGGCTCCTGTTGGTGCCACCGTAGCTCATGTTTTGCCTGCAGGAGCTCCCAGGTTTAATCCCGAGCATTTCCAGTTAAAATGTGGTTGGGCAGGGGAAAACCTGTGGCTGAAACCTCAAGGAGCTGGTGGCCCTTGGAACAGTCAGCAGCATCTCACATTGCAGGTTGATGCTGGCTGCAAGTTGTGAAGGAGCTTTCATTTCGCATTTTCTTGCACAACAACATTCATCTGGCACAAAACATTTTGCCAGTGGAACAAGTATTGTTAAGATTGTTGAGATTCCTGCGTTGCAGGGGGTTAAACTGGATGACCCCTGGAATCCCTTCCACCTACAGTTCTATGATTCTAAGTAACTTAACGCTATATTGGATACAGTCCTTTACACACGTAGATGCATCACTGCGCTGGCTTGGGTGCCTTACCTTGCAGCAATCTCTCTCCCTTTCTTTAGGGCTTAAATGGTCAGAAGAAATACCAGATCCACCTGAAAAGCACAAGCGGTCCAATTGATGTCCTGCTTGTAAATAAAGACGCCTGGAGCTCTCCTCCAGTGGTACTACCTGTCCCTCCCCCAGAAGACCTCATTCAGTGTCAGCCGGTCACACTCTCTAAGGCACAGAGACCACCTGTTGCCCACTTCCAAGAAGCATCTCTTCCCAGTGGTATCCACCCTTCTGCGCCCGTTCCCAACAGCACACAGGACCAGGTCTCTGCTGTGCAGAAAGCAGCCAGCGCCACAGGTGAGTCCCAGAGGAGCTTTCCCTTCTCAGTAACCTCTCTCGAATATGACACTGAAGTCGAGTCACTTAGCCTTGCTGTCAGCCTCTTCCAGATGAAAGGCATGGGCAGGCATGGCCAGAGGCCTGTCTTCTTCAGCAGTCACCTGAGAACTTTGGAACCTGGCCTAGGCAAGGTTAGGAAGCCTCAACGTCACTGTCCCGTTTCAAAACGGCACCCAAACTGGACTGGGGATCCTGTAGCCCTCCAGATATTGTCAGGCTGCAGCTCTCATCTTCCCTAACCGTGGGCCACACTGGTTGGGGCTGATGGGAGCTGGAGCTCAGCAACATTTGGAGGGCCACAGGTTTCCCACACATGCTGTAAAACCTTCCTATTTCATCAAACCTTAAGGGAGAATTTAAATTTTCTGAGTCTTTTCTGTCATATGTGTATCCTCCTTGTGATTTTATAATTGTTTGGCTTTTTGTTTATTTGCTTTAGTGTAAATTAGTTTGAACTCTGGAAAGCAGTACAGCCAGTCAGCTGCAAAGTGCTTGGGTCTCAGACTGGAATAATATATTTACAGTGGACTGTACCAGCTTTTCCCATCTTGTTTAAAAATTATAGTTGTATATAAATTATCTTACATAATTTTCAGTACATACAATTATTGTAAGCCAATAACACATACATTCCTTTTTTCTAGTTCTGAAACAGCACATTCTTTCATATATGTAGTTACTGTATTCCTTATCCCAAATTAAGATGTGGAAAGCACATAACATCCATTCATTGTAATCATCACTAGTTATTAAATAGGCTGCCATCAAAGTGGTGTACACTGAGAATGAAACACAGAAACACAAGCTCAAAGACAGTAAAATCAATTCAGCAAACTCAAACAATAAAACTATCCATACAGACTCTTAAAGACAACAGTACTATTTTATCAAATATAAAATTGATCTTCCATAAACGACTGGCTTACACCTTGGGGTAAGATTTCCTTTAAAAAGCCCGTATTCAGTAGGCTCTTGTTAGGTGCCTGGCTCGTAATTGATTCTGGAGAACTGGAGCTACAAGACTTCTTATACATTCAGAAACCCAATCAAGTATTGGCAGCTGTTTTCTCTACTATTCCATTGTTGGGAGAGAGAGAAAATCAGTCCTTCCCTCCAACACACTCCCAAGTTTCCCTTCTACATATCCTTCCTTCCTTAAACTTGATCCTCCATGTATCAGGGATGGGGAACCTGTGGCCCTCCGAAGGAGAAGTTGTTGGACTCGGCCACAGCCAGCCTGCCCGATAGTACTATAAAAACATCTGAAAGGCCACAGGTTCCCCATATATGGCTTACCTACCAGTTTAACAATCTGCCTGCTGCAGGTGCATCAGAAAAGGGCAAGTTTTTTCTGTGGCAGGTCTGCCTGAGACAAATATTTGCTTTGCCTTGTGGATTTGTTTGTTTGTATGTGTGTTCTCTCTCTTTTTTCTCTTGAGGATTAAATTGCGGTCTACCACTCCTCACTCCTGGAATGTGTGTTGAATTGTTAAGGCAGTGGCTTGGTTTTTTTGTCTAAAATTCTAACCTCAAACCTACCTTTGATAACTGTTTACAGGTTGACTCTTTGGGAAAGCTGTATCTTCCCAGTTGTTAGGTTTTAATAAAAAGTATAGCTGGGTTTTTTGTTTTTTTTAAAGTTGCGTAATAGGTTGTTACTGTGGTAAGAATTTACTTCTACACCACCTTGCTCTCAGCCAGGCGAGGGTAAATAAAACACGGAACCAAGGAAATAATTCGAGGCTAGCGCCCAGTTAGGAACCCAGCATTTATTGTAACAATAAGACAGAGCTCAATTTAAGTGGTTGTTCTAGCTGAACCACTAGTTAAGAAGTCACCTGCCACTAAGAGAATTAGAACAAGGGTTTTATACACACAGGACACAAAAGAGTCATAAAACATCTAAACATTCTTAAAACATAAACATCCTCCTACATACATCAGGAAAAGTTACAGGTCATGAGAAGCAAAACACACATGGCTCAATCTTGATCCCCACAATCAGCTTGGGGTGCCCCAAGAGTGCCCAGGCCATATGGTCTCAAATGTAGCATTTCTATCATTGTTCCCCCGACAAGCAGCCCTTCATCAGGTTGTTGACATTCCTTCCTTTATCTCACTTTCCTTGGGGAAGCTTCAAGGATAGCTGGTCCTAACTCTGGTCCTAACTCATGATAGATTTACAATAACATCCTGGAGGGCCATTTGTGTCACTTTCAGGGTCAGATAGAAAAGGAATGCAGCATGGGAGTCATAAAATGCAAACACAGAGAATCAAGTCTAATACATGCTAGCCAAAGCTTCAATACAATTAATATTGGAATGTTTTAAAAATCTACACCCTGGGTTTCTAATTCTTATATCATTGTAATACTGTTCATGTTGGCTTAGTTGCATCTGGCCTGTGGCGCATCTGTCTGGAGAATGGCGGGTGGCATAACAGAAAGCTTTTGGATATATGAAAATTCATCCCCTTCATGTGGGAAAAGGCATGTTGAGGAGAAAAGTTCTAATCAGTGACCTATGAAGGCTAGTAACTTTTCTATGGCATATTTATAAGGCTTAGGGGATGCCTGTGGGCATTTAATGCAAAGCTGTACTGCCCTGGAGTTTGCCGGATGAGTGTCATGTCCTATTCAGTGTGCAATCCATGAAATGTTGCAAAATTGTCGCCATCTATGTCTTACACCTTTGCAGATAGTGGCGTCTCAACGGCAGAATCGAGAAGCAGCGGGGAGCTGGACCCACTTGCCCCCTCGACAGCCCCAGCCAGCCCACCTGCTGGGCTGGACACGCAGCCCCTCCAATCCTCCGCCTTGCTGGATAGCAGCTCCATCCTGCCCAGTCCCTCCACCTCCTTTGAGCCAATCAAGCCAGACCCCACAGAAAGTGAGAATTCTTTGGTTGCTGCTTTTTGGGTTGGGGGTTCCTGTGTTCCCAAATGGGCATGGCGCCAAGTCCCTCTTTTTCCAGAAACTGGAGCAGCTTTGTAATGGTTGCTATGGTTAAAAGTCTGCCGCGGAGCAATGTTTGCGTGCCTGTGGTTTGTTTTGGGTTTTTTTGAATAGCAAAGCATCTGCTTTGCCATGTGCAACAAGGGTGGAGAACTGGATGTGGTCAGTAGATTGGCCTCCCCTCCCCCTGTCACAGGCCACTTTTGCAAGGTGGGTGGAGCTCCTCACCTTTCAATCAGCTGATGCCACAAGTCTCTCTTTGGGGGCATGCAGTGCATATTATAGAAAACCCCAACGTAATGCTGTATTGGAGAGGGCAATGAAATGGGATTTCTAAAATACCGGTAGGCAGGGTTGTGGGCAGGATATTGTACTTTTTTCATGTTCGTGGCTTCCTACAAGGAATGCTAGGATCTTTAGCTATGTGGGAATGAGTGTCTCCAGACATTACTAGCTACTCTCAGAACTACAGTTCCCATGATTCTTTGAGGCTTGGTTCACAGACAAGGCTCAACTGGAGTAGTTGCGAAAGGCAAATGGGAAGCATCAGCTTTCTGGCTGAAGCTAACTTGCAGTTGCTGCATCCAGCAAGGGCAAACTGGCTGGTTTAAAATATTGTTTATTTAAATGAGCAAAGCTAAAACCCTAGCTTCTGATCCTGGCTTGTACTGTACAAATAAAACCCTAGCTTAAATTAACCATTGTTCCTGGGTTGGAAGTAGCAACATACTCTGGATAAGTAAGATCTGGTGCTTCTGAGCCCCTCATCCTGGTGTGTGTTGCAGGAGATCATGAGCCTGAGGCTTGAGCAGATGGATTTGCATAGGGAGCCCTTTAGCATTGCTTCCAAACTGAGCCCTCCTTAAGCCCACAGTGTAGATGTACCATCAAGCTTCACAACCATCTATAGCGGAACTGTCTAGCAACAGTGGACTTCCACCAAACATTATGGCAGGCGTTGGTGGTGTGTGTGTGGGGGGGGGGAGACTCGTGATTGTGAACAGAGGCTACAAAACAGGGGAGAGCCCCCTGTATACGTTACTGCACTTTGGACATTATTGGAGCAGCATGGAAACCAAAGCCGCCTCTTCTGTTTTTCAGTACCGGAACTTCCCAAAGAGCTTTCGGAGATGTTTGATCCAACAAGAGGTGCGTTGCTTCAGCAAAACCATATTTGTTTCACTTTCCTGGGGCAACGTGAGGGACCTTTGAACCTGCTTGATCTCTCATTTTCTCCCATGTTTTCAGAGGCCCTTACTATACTCAGTTTGGAGAAAGCAAATATCATGGCATAGTGGCCCTCTGCTGGATACATGTGAGATAACAGCCAGCTCAGGGATATTCATGCTGCACTTGCTGTGAAACTAGGATGCCTGTGGCTATCGCTTTATCTTGTACAGTGGTACCTTGGGTTACATATGCTTCAGGTTGCATACGGTTCAGGTTACAGACTCCGCTAACCCAGAAATAGTACCATCCTTTGCTTCAAGATGAGAACAGAAGTCATGCTCCAGCAGCGTGGCAGCAGTGGGAGGCCCCATCAGCTAAAGTGGTGCTTCAGGTTAAGAACAGTTTCTGGTTAAGAACGGACCTCCGGAATGAATTAAGTACTTAACCCGAGGTACCACTGTACAGTATTACTTGCTGCGTTGCAAGCCGGCATCTGTTAATAAGCAGTTCCTTTAGGCCTCATTGATCTGTTTGGGTCATCTGGAATGTAACACTTCTCGCTGAGCGTGCCAACACTTACCCCAAAAATAATGGGAATTGTAGATCTGTAGGGGTAAACTACAGTTCCCAGGATTCTTTGGGGGAAAGTCATGTGTTGACTGTATTATAAATACACAGTTGGGGTGTGCAACTGACTGCTTTTGTTTACAGTTAACATCCAGGTAGTTAACATCCATCAAAGCCAAAGCTGGCTTCTTTATCAAGGGAGTGTATTCTAAACTGACATACCTGAGCCTTTGTTTGAAATGATACAGAATATTCTCCTGTAGAATCCCAAAGCAGAGTGTGTGGTTGTAATTCAACTCTTTCTTCACACAGAATGCATGAATTCTGAGCTGCTTGAAGAACTAATGTCATCTGATGGTAAGGATTAAGCCTTTTGCTATTTCCCAGTTTTGGGGTGGAGATGGGTTTGGGTAAGGCTAGAAAGTTAGGGTATGGGAAATCGAGTTGGTCCAGTTGAACTGTAAGCAAATGGTAAAGCTCAGCTGAACTGTAATCAACTGAGTAGGCGAATGCGCACTGGTCTTAAACGAACACAGGTGTGGGTCTGTTTACAAGCAGGACATCATTTGGACCCCTTGTACTCCTGATGTTGCTGAATTACAACTCCCATCATCACTGGCCATCGGCCATGCTTACTGGGGCCGATGGGAGTTGTAGTACAACAACATCTAGAGGGCCAAAGGTTCTCCATATCTGGACTAACTGGTTAGGATCCACAAGCTAAGTGGTTAGGATCCACAAGAAGTGACCTAAAGTTGCACTTCTTATTTTTGTTTTAACTGTCCCACCCACCCACCACAAAACATAAAGCATGTGTTTATCTTTGTTGCCCCCTTTTTGAAGAACAACAACAACATACATGTTGGTTCTGTAGTAGTTTAATTGCCATGGTTGTTCCTCCATCCCCCAAAATCCGGGGGTTTGTAGATGGGTGAAGATACTAAGCACTTCGTGTTCTGGGTCCTTAACCCCACCAGTTCCTCTTCTTTCCCCACCCTGCAGCTACACTTCCTCAGAGAGACGGAGTAAATGTGGCATTGGTATATCTGCAGTTTATTTGTGTGCCCTAAAAGAGGAATAGAAGAGCAAAGGAGCTTATAGGTTCTAAAGTTAAGGCAGGGTCCCATGTTTGAAGGTTGGGTTTAATGGTGAGTCCTGAGGGTCAAGCTACAAGTTGACATGGGCAATCTGTTCCTTGGGTCTTCTAAGGTCTTCTACTTTTGGTAAAGCATGCAGGGCAGGGAGGCATGTGGGTCGGGTGTTGCAGCATGTGGGTGGGGCCTTACCCTGGTTTTGTTGCCAAAGGGCCAGCATACAGGCACAGTGAGCCAGACACAGCCTGACTGTACTCCTTTCCCTTCAACAGTATTTGCTCCTTTGCTCCGTCTCTCCCCGCCTCCTGGTGACCACGACTACATCTACAACCTGGATGAGAGCGAAGGGGTGTGCGACCTTTTCGATGTGCCTATCCTCAACCTCTGACTCCTGGCATATGGATGGACTTTAGGATACATGTTTTTTAAAAAAACAAACAAACCAGTCTTTGGAAAAACCTGGGTTTTTTTGGATTCCTTTTCTGCTATTGTGCTTGAGTGACACACTTGGCTGCTGTGGTCTTGACTGAAGATCAACAGGGATGGACTTGTGGACCAAGCAGCAGCAGCAGGAGCAGCAGCTCCCTTTCCTGGCTTCTTTTCTTCCTTTCCTATGTTGCACAAGGCAGTCCCCTGGTTTCCCTCTTGCTCCATTTTTGGCTGTCCTTTCACTAGATCCGAGGCCTCCTTCCCAGCGGCCTGCGGTCAATTCTTCCTGAACAGCAGAAGTCTGCAAGCCTGGCTTGGCTCCCCTACACTCCTGGTGGCACTTTCTGGAGAGAATAGGAGGGCTGAACAACAGGGGCAGGGAAGGCTCATGCTGTCTTGTCTTTATAGCTTGTCTCTATGTATTTCAGAGGTGCTCATTTCCTTTTCTCTCTCTGGCAACTGCACACTTTGACACAAGGAACGATGGGGAGAGGGGGAAGCGACGCCTCGTCAACCCTGCCTTGGATCCATTTTATGTATGGAAGGTGTTCAGAAGCTTCTTCCAGAGTTGTAGCCGCTTCTGTTTCACTTTGAGAGCATGACTATCACCCAGGTGTCTTGCAAGCCGAAACATGTCCAGTTCTTCTCCTTTAGCCGTGTAGAGGTGCCAGTTTTGCACAGTCACTTTTCCTCCAAAGAGTCAGGATGGAGAAACAAATTGCCCCCTCCCCAACAGCCAAGTTGTTTAGGGATGGGGAAGCTTGGCTGGGATTGCCTGCAATGCAAGGCCCTGAGCTCGACAGCGAGAGCCCAAGATGGAGGGGCTTGGATTGAGGGAAGGGGCCAAGTCTGGGTGATTTATTTCAACATCCTCGGTCAATGCTGAAGGTGGGCTTTTTTGAGTGCATTCGAGCTACTGCATCTTTCCCTTTCCAGATTGCTGGTTTCATTTGGATGCCCGTCCGTGCAGCTTACCTTCTCTCCCAGAGTCTGTATGCGACACGTCTTCCCCACCTTCCAACACTGAGCATTGCTCACCTCCCCACCTGCACCTGTGAGGATCTGGGTTGGTGAACCTCCTCCTATGACTCCTTTGCACTTCTCGACCTCTTTCCCGTAACCGCAGTGCTGCTCTCCAGTCTGCAGTTGTGCTTTTACCAGATGCCAGCCCCTAACTCACGCTCCCTGGCCCGTAACCTTTGCACAGTTCTTGGCCGCAGGCACTGAATATGAAGGTGGTGCTGCCTTGCACCCTAACCTTAAAAACTGCTGCTTGGGTGAAGAGTTTGATTTCAGTGGGATTTAGACCTGCAGCCCTAAGCACACTCCCCACTAAGCCGCCCATATTAAATCAGGGAATGTTTGTGTTGTCATGTGGTAGCTTTTGGCCAGCAAGAGCTAGTTTAAGCTGGCTGCCCTGTCTTGCTTCCTAAGAGTGGCCACAAGGGTGTAAGTGGTGCAGCCGATACTTCCCTCTGTATGGAATATACAGCCCTACAATTCCTCGGCATCCTTTCCAGAGTGGGAACTTGTTAATACTCTGCTTCCAGATGCTTAGTGTTTAGAGAAGCCTCTGGTGTCCTGTTTAGCAGGGATGGGCAACGTGGTGTCCTCCAGATGTTGTACTCCAACTCCCATCAGCCCCAGTCCATATGGTCAGGGAGCTTTGGGAGTTGTAGTCTAGCCACACCTGGAGGGCTACCCATGTGCTTAGGCACCTGTGAGGACCCCTTCCTGGCCTGCATGTCTCTGTTTCCAGAGCAGTTCCTGCATTGCACAGATGCTCTAGGAAGCCCAGAGGTGTGTCCCATTTCTTCCTCCCCAGTAGGCTCACAGGCTTCTCTGTGTCTTTCGGAGGGATCTGTTTAGCAGCTGAACCGTCACTTCCCTTTGCTATAAATTTCTTGCCTTCTCTTTAGACGACGTCCTGGAAGATACCTAAAGAAAATGTACAATGGGAAGGGGGGTGGAAATGAACTTTGATTCATATATAAAGATTATTTTTATACTTTTTGCAGCAAGAGACTTGCCTGTAATATTTGTACAGTTTTTGTTTTTTTGAGTGAATAAACAAAACCTTTCCAAAGCTGTTTCCTGTCAGCATGTTGGAACAAGCCATTTCATGTCCTTTGCAGCCTGGCTGATGCTGTGAGGCAATCGAATTGCAAAGCAGAGTTTAAAGAGATTCTAATGCTAAAGAAGGATTTCCATTGCACGGAGCGTCTGTAAAAGAAGCAATAACTGCCTCTTTTGGTTTCTTTTTCAAATAGTCTCCTCCAGTCTCAAATTAGGCTATAAATCAGGGGTGGCTAATATTTGCCCCTCCAGATGTTGGGTTACACCTCCCATCAGCCATGCTCTCTGGAGCTCATGAGAGGTGAAGCCCATTAGCATCTGAGGGCACCATGCTGGCTCTGGTTGCATCTGTCAGTCTAGGCAGTCAAACTGCTGGAAGGTTACAGTGCCTTCTGCGGCTGTAGAGACTGATACAGGAGAGATGTTTAGTTGCAGCTGGGGCAGATGAAGGCTTCTGGTTGTTGTGCTGCTGCTGTAGATGCACTATGACGTTTCTTCTCTCTGCGCTCCTCCCAGCAGCCATTCCTCCTCTGGTCACTGCTATGGATGCACAACCTAACTGATGGTCTCCAGGTACTGCGGTTGCCTGCATCATGGGGTAGGGGTTGCCAGCCTTCATGCCACGTTTGCAGACATCTTTGTAACACAGAGTTGATCTGCCAATGGGTCTGGTACCGGGAGCCAGCTCCCCTAGAGCACATCCTTGAGCATTCTGCTATCTTCCATTCTGTGGAGGTGACCAAGCCAGTGTAGACGTCGCTGAGACAAGAGAGTGAACATGCTGGCTACCCAGTGGTGGAACTTCTCTAAATAGCACCCAGGTCAGCCATGTGGGGTGTGTACAGAGGGAGTCTGCTGCGGCAGGGACACATTCATGTGCCCCAGTCCAGGAGAGTGGATGGCAGCATTGCTGCCTACTCTCCTCTGCCAGAACTGCTGGTCTGGCAGAGGTGTGAGAGGGGACTCTGGGGTGTGGGCGTGCCTGGTTCATGCCCCCCATGGTGCACCCAGGGCCACGCCCCCCCCACTCCACTGTGACTACACCAAAGGTATTTTGTGCATTGCCTCGCTCAGTGGGTTTGGGGACTCTTGCCCTGAGGCTCCTGCCGCCCACAGAGCCTTATCCTGATGGCAGATTGCTGCTCAGAAGGAGAGACCAAACGGTTAGGGAGCATCTTGCTCTGGGTACCGCCCATCCCAAACCATACTGACTTTTAGAAATCCCGGACCACCAAGCCCGGGAGGAGAGGAATCATTACTACTTAACCACTGATAGAGGCTGGGATCATGGCCACCACGCTTTTGATTTTGCCAAGCCCCGCTCCCCTTTCGACGGCAACCTCTTCGCGCCCGCACCCCCGACGTGAGGAAATGCGGCACCCTGGAACCTTTTGCTGGAAACGGGGAGAAGCTTCCCCACTTTTACACGAAGCCGGTGCCGCGACGGCATTTGCCGGAGAGGGGCCGGGAAGCGAGGCGTCTGGGGGCCTGAGGATCCGGCGATGGGCTGCGCGCCGCCGGCCGGGGGCGCCCCGGCGTGTTGGACGGTACTGGAGGGATCCGGACTTCCTAGCCCTCCCCAGGGGCGGGGACGCTCGTCTTCCTCCTCCGCACCCGTGGTTGGGGGGGAGCCCAGCCACCGCCCCGGAACTACCGAGAGTTGAGCAGGAGGAGGCCGGGCCAGCGCGTTCTGGCGGCGAAGATCGGAAGACGAGGCGGGAGGAGGAGGCGAAGGAGACGGCGAGCGCCCGGACGAGACCTCCTTGGCGCGTCCTCCGGGGACCCCATCAAGGGCACCTGCTTGCAGAGGTGCGCGCCGGTCCCTTGCAGGAGCCTGGCTGGGGCTGCTCTCTGCAGGGCGCCTTCTTTTCCCGGAGGAGGCGGGCGGCGTGGTTCATCCGGGCCGCCGTCCCTTTCCACTCTCCCGCGGCGGGTATGTCTCCACCCCTCGTTTGGGGACGAAGGGAGGCAGCCACCGTTTGGAGGGCAGAGGCTGAAAGCGAAGCAGGGGGGAGGATCCATCGTACCCCCGCAGGGATCGACGGACGTGGGGGAGAACTGGGGGATCTGCAGGCGGCGGGACGGTGCGAGGGAAGCTTTGCAAAATCCTGCCAGATCAGAGTAGCTGCATGTCGTGTTCAAAGTTCCAGAGAGAGGAATTTTGACTTTGGGACAAAAAGGGTTAAGCGGCTAATTACTGGTTTCCGGAGTCAGGGGTGATTTGGTTCCATTTCGTAATTTATTTCTCCTTATGATATCCGCTCCAAAAAAAGTTATATTTCAGGGATAGCCTGAGAGCTGGGGTATTTTTTTGGAGCTTGAGCAAGTGCAAAGTGCCTTGTATTTTTACTTCACCATCTTTAAAATGTGGGAAGACAACCTTGCTGGGCTTGGAGGTCCTCTTGTTCATTGGGAAAGGGCCTTAGCTCAATGGTAGAGCATCTGCTTTGCATGCAGAAGGTTCCAAGCTCAATCCTTGGCATCTCAGGTGGGACTGGGAGAGACTGCCTGCCTGAAACTCTGGAGAGCTGCTACCAATCAGTGTAGACAATACTAAGCTGGATGGACCAAGAGTCCAACTCATTTTTAGGCAGCTCCGTGTTCCTGTTGTGCTCAGTGGATCCCTGGACATCTGCCTCAAAGTTCTGCCCTGGGTGTTATAAACCAGGGGTTGGAAACTTCCTTCAGTCCAAGGGATGCATTTCCTTCCAAGCCACCTTTGGTAGGTGGATCTACAGGCAAAAGTGGGCGGAGCAATTGATGTGAATTTTTGCCTTTGTGAAGTAGGCTAATATCTACACCTATTAACCCACCTGTCTCTATCCTCCATCCAGGCAAGCAAGAGCCATTATCAGAGTTCAAGGACGCATTTCAGCCAAGCGCTGGCTCACACACTCAAGGAGGGTGTGAACAAAACCGGTGAGGGTTTGTGGCCTGGGGAGAGTCCCATGGGCCAGACTGAAAGGTGTGGATCTGGGCCTGCAATTCCCCTCCCCTGTTACAAAGTTTTGAGAACCTAGCAGCAAATACGCAAAACGAGCTTCTGGTTCCTAAATGGGCTTCCTCGCTCTCAGTGGCAGGGGATTCCAGAGGATTCCTCTTGTGGCTACTTCTCTAAAGGCCTTCTTAACTCCTGTGTTCTTCTCTCAGGTGGGAGCAGGTGAGGCAGCACCATGCCGCCCTCCAAAGATGTTGTGAAAATTGCTGTCCAGATGATGGGCGCCATCCCCCAGCTCATTGAGCTTAATCAGGTGAATGCATTGCTGCCTTAACCTTCTGTGCTTTGTCCTAGGAAGGGGTTCCTGGCTTAACTGTTACCCAAAGCAGGACCACGTCCAGGTTGGGATCCTTCTGGGCATATTTTATCTAGAATGGAAATGGTTTTGTTTCTCCTGTGTATGGAATCTGGTCTCCATGTGCCGTGTGCTTTTACTTTCAGGCCAAGCCGCTGTCGGCAGTTGTGAAAGAGGTCTGCGACGCGTGAGTAGCCTCTGCTTTCCACCTTCACCTTGAATTAGAGCAGCTTAGAGGGCAAGGAGTGAACTGCCGACTGTTACGCAGACGTTTTCCAGCTAGAAAGCCATACTCCATAACTTTCTGCAAAAATCTACCATAGTTTTCTATGAACATGTTGAGCTTTAACTTTGTTTACTCTTTCCAGCTTTATGCATGAGTAATATCTTCAACTCTGTTGTTATACGCCCAAGACTGCATGTATGTACAAGCACCACAATTCTGTCTAAGCCCAAAATGTGACGTTGGCTGCAGGATTTGGTTTCCTCAAACTCTGGCTGCAGGCATTCCCTTTTACTTTTAAATAACTTATTGCGCTAGAGATGGTTGCAAAGATACGCTTGAAAGTGTGTTTGTGAACAAAGCCTGGTTAGATGTCTGTTGCTGGAGTGGAGTGAACTGAATAAGATTTTCAGAGTCCAATGATGGAGCTTCTGTGTCCTGTGTAAGCAAAACAGAATCTTGTTGCTCCTTAAAGGCTGCCAAACTTATGATGGAGTCAGTCTGGACTCTAGTTTGCAAAACGTATGCCATAATAAATCTGCTAAGGTGCCACAAGACAGATGATTTTTGCTACCACACAGGGAGTGGTGCTTTACAAAGCTCTTTGGCTTTGTTCATGATTAGCAAAACCAGAATATATGTATAAACATTGCAGAATAAACGGAGCAAAACATATGTTTTACAAAATTGCACAATGAGTTTTCATGTGCATGATTTATGGAAGCTTCAGAATTCAACTGATTTTGGCATAGAATTTAATTCATTTTAGGGCAGTTCACACACAGCCCTAAACACTTCTTTAAAGTGTGAATAAATAGAGGTAGTTTTTTTCTTTTTCTTTTAAAGGGCTGTTCTCTGTTTAAAGAAAGCTGAAATGGTTTGAGTATTAGTCTATCAATCTACCTTTTCATCCATTTGCATATAGGTAAAAACAGTACTACCTTCGTTGTTAGAGATAGTATACCTCTGGATGTCAGTGGCTTGGGAATCGTAAGTGAGGAGAGCAGTGGGGCACTCAGGTCCCCTCTTTGGGGCTTCCCTTAGGCACCAGGTTGGCCATCGTGAGAACAGGGTGTTGGACCTGATGAGCCCTTGGCCTGACCCAGCAGGGCTCTTCTTATGAAGTCTGAAGCAAGAAGCTTACATTTTTAGGTTTTCAGTGATGCCTGCATTTGTCCTAGATGGCATCCACTTGGAAGAGTCGTTCCCTCTTCTTTGTGGTGGCTGCTGAAATGGTGATTGACAACTGCATTTTTAAAAAGTATTTAAATTAAAAAGAATCAGGGACCATTCTTATTGACATTCAAAAAAGCAAACAGTGTTGCTGCTCTTAAAAAAACAAAACAAGCTTAGGTCATTCCGCCCCCCCCCCCCCCATGTTGAACTGAATACTGTAGAAATTGATCTGCCCATCAGATGCATTCTGCCTCCTTGTGGGATGGGAATATGTCCTTTAGAGCTGGTCGAATTTGCCTGAGGACATGCAGATGCTTTTGTGATCCCTGCTGTTGTAGAACTCTGACGGGTGGTCTCCAATACAGGTGGAACTTGAATAATTCGGAGCGCTACGCTCTGCAGTATGTGGATGGGCAGCAAGCGTACATCACAGAATCGGTGAGTACATTTGGCTTATATCATTGGTCTTCTTTCCTAGTGGTTGCCCCCTGCTTGATTCTATATTCTGTGCCAAATTTTGATTGTGCAACCATTTTCTTTTCTTTGTTTTTGCCAGAATCGCGGGGAGATTAAGAATGGGAGCATTCTGCAACTGACCACCGCTCCGGTAGGCTCAGTTATGCAATTGTTAAGATGAAAAATGTACAATGAGATAACTGTGGTCCCTCGATAACTGTGTCATGCCCACTTTGATGGGAAGCTCTCAGAGGGTTGACCGTGCATCCATGTGGCCCTTGACCAGAAAAGGGTTAACTGCTCCTTTACACCAACTCTGGTATAAAGAAGGAAGTGCAATCCTTCCATCTGTTTCTGATGTTCAGTCTGTGAGTGATGTTGCTTACACAATAACCAAGTGTCACTATCCAGCCACCCACACCCGAGGGAGGTGTCACTTAGATTTGCAGAAGGACCAAAGATCTGTAGGAGGAATAGCTCCAAGCAAGTGGTGATGGTGGGGACACAGGAAACAGTCTAGTCAGGATTGAGCCCTAGAATGCTGATGGACTGAATTGCTGGCTGGTGGCATGTGAGAATGGAAGAGCAAGTGGAAAGGGAAATATAACGGCATACTCTAGAGTAGAGCATGGATGTCTGGCTGGCACACTCAACAGAAATGTTTCATGCTTCAACATTTTGTTGCAGTTCTCACTTGTTCTGCGTATCTACTTTTATCTTGCATGATTTTTTAAAGCATTTTTCATCTTGCATGATTTTTTAAAGCATTTTTCAGATGTCCCCTCCTTGCCTGAGGTGTGATTTTTACCCTTTCCTAAATCTATTTTGTTCATTTGTTCTATTTAAAAACATTTTTTTACTGCCATTATAACAGAAGAAAACTCCTCCCGATGAGATTTAGAATTAAAACATGGTCAGAATGCAATAAAACATTTAAAGGTCAGCAGAAAAGCTCCACAAACATCCAGCCCTAGAAATACCAAAATATAGTATGTAACTGCGACAAAAGGCAAAAATATTTGTGGTCCTTGCTATTGTCTTGTTTTTATTGACTTGTGTTCCGTTTTTCGTTCTTCTTCCACACCGAGATGGGAGACCTGGAATGGCGCATGGTATTCCCAATGTGCCTGCTGCTTGGATCTGTCTAAAATTAAAAAGCCAAAAATTCTGCTTGGCAGGACCAAGAGGCAGCAAAGTTACATGGTGGGATTCAAAGCAACAACGTGGACGTGAAGTCTGAGTCTCTGAAGAAACTGGCGGTCCTCTCCCGAGACGTCGCCTTTGCCCAGGAGTTCATTAGCAGAAATGGCCTCAACCAGCTCTTCCTCATTGTGGAAGAAGATAACAAGTGAGTATCCCAGGTGGGGGAGAAAGCTTCAGAGACCCCCAAACTTCACAGGGGAACATAGGAAGCTGCCTTGTACCAAGTCAGACCATTGGTCCAACTAACTCAGTACTGTCTTCACTGACTGGCAGTGGCTCTCCAGGACCCCTGGGGCCTTCTGCATGCAAAGCAGATGCCGTCACTGAACCAAGTCTTCCCCCATCCACTTTGGCTGCAGCTGATGCTTCTTTCTGGCCAACTCTGAGGATCCTTTATGCAGAATACCTTCATAAAGGATTTGCCAGTGTATAACACATGGGTGAGGGACCTGTGGTCTTCCAGATTTTCTAGGACTCCACCCCCATCCATCCTTGAACATTGGCCATGCAGGCTGAGGCTGATAGGAGATGGAATCCTAGGGCCTCAGGTTCCCCATGCCTGTCATATCTCCATTTCTATAGCTAGGCTGAGGGGAATCCTTCTCAGCAGTCGGTGGTTTGGGTTTGCAGCTGGCAGGTCTCATGTATTGAGAAGGACTATATCTTGTAACCCAGAAACCTGTGGATGATTTAGCAGCATCCAGCTTGTGCTTTCATACTTCTGGAATCCAAGTTGCATTTTATAGTCAACTGTGAAGTCCTTTTTTTCAGCCCGAAATGTAGCTTGGTGGAGGAGGTGGGGTGGATTTTCAGTGGGGTCATTGTGTTTGGGGAAGGCTTAAGGTAGCATTCCTTCAACTGCACTCGCAATAAGGATTTCCCAACTCCCCACCCAGCTGCAGTTTGGGGTGCTAGAGGAATAAAAGAACAGACCTAGGGAGACGATGCAGTTTGGAAACAGGAAAGATTAAAGCCGTAGAGCTGACAGACACAAACAGCTAGAGAACTCTGCACAGACTGCAGCTAGTCAAGATACAGTGGTGCCCCACAAGACGAATGCCTCGCAAGACGGAAAACCCGCTAGACGCAAGGGTTTTCCGTTTTGGAGGCGCTTCGCAGAACAAATTTCCTATGGGCTTGCTTCGCAAGACGAAAATGTCTTGCGAGTTCCTGCGATTTTTCCCCGCTCCCCACCCCCTTTTTCTAAGGCACTAAGCTGCTAATAGCCTTTTAGCAGCTAATCCGCTAATCCGTTAAGCCTTTAATAGCCGCTAATAGCCGCTAAACCGCTAATAGCGCTAATCCGCTAATCCGCTAATGGGGTTGCTTCGCAAGACGAAAAAACCGCTAGACGAAGAGACTCGCGGAACGGATTCTTTTCGTCTTGCGAGGCACCACTGTAGTTGTGTGATAGGCCATCTATACCTGGAGAAGTTATGTTAAAAACAAAAAAGGAAGCCTACCATGGAAAACATAGTGGGAGCATGTTAGGATTAAGATGTGACACAGGATTCCCCATAAAAAATGGCTAAAGGCCATTTTTACTATTCCATAGTAACCGCCCATTGCAGAACCAGCCCCCAACCTGGGTTTTTTCATTCCTCCCATTGTACATGGTTCTCCCCGCATTTTCTTTTTTCTCCATAGCCATGTTATCCTTGCAACAACCTTCCAAATAACTGCTTTGACAGGGTGTTTTTTTGAAAACAGATACACCCAACAACAACAACATCCAAAAATCAAGTGGTATATAAATATTATGAAATAAATAAATAAAACCTGTGAGGTAGGATGGGTTGAGAAAGAGAAACTATAGTAAGGGAGGGGGCGGAAGGCAGCAACTGTACAGAGTAGTACTCAGGGAAGTTTTATTCAGAGCAGATCTATTGGAATTAATGGACCTTGTCATGTTTGTTCATTGCACTGCGTCTATCCTTAGTAAAACTTGGTTGACTCTCACCCATAAACGCTCCAGAATTAATCAAGTAATTTTTTAATGTTTGAAGTACATTTTCTTTCCATATGCCATTTGCCAAATTTGGGGTTTATGGGGGCAGAAGTTGAGGTTTTCTGAACTCTTCACCACCTGCTTCACCACCTTGGCCTTTTCTAGGAATTTGAGCTTATACAGAACTTCCTTCTCGTCACCTCTCGTTCTCCTTCTCTCTTCTTTTCTCCTTTGTCTTCCTTTCTCTTTCTCCCCTCTCTCTTCCTTTCTAGGTGTCTCTAATGCATCCTTCCTGTCGTTTCTGGGTGTCTCTGTTCCAGCTGCACTTTGGCCCTCCTGGGTGGCCTCTCTGGGGCTCTCTTACCCTGTTTGCTGTCTGTTGCTCCAGTATAGGGGAGATTCTAGCCTATGCTCTTAAGGCCTTCGTGGAGCTGATGGAGCACGATTTCGTTTCCTGGGAGACTCTCAGTCCGGCATTCATCAAAAAGGCAAGGTTACCTATCCATTAATGGCAGCTCATCTTGTTTTTGCAACCCATTGGAAACAAGCTCAAGGGCTTTGGGCATATCCACACCATACTTTTAAAGCACACCCAACACGCATTTAAAGCACATGACTGGGAACTGTAGTTCCCCACTCACAGAGCTATAACTCGCAGTATCCTTAACTGTGGTTGAGGTGGCATGCCAAGGACCTGTGCACATCTGGAGCTGGCTCTGATGTTAAGGGCTGAACCTAGAGTGTTCTGCTCTATAGCACCTCTATGCAAGTCCCCACACAGGATATGTTTCCTTTTTAAAGGAAAGAGTGCCTTCAGTGCAAGGGTAGTGCACCCCATTTTCCACTTGAGATGAAATGAGAAGTGCTGCCTTGCCCTGCTGCTGCACCACTCACACCAAAGCATCCCTTATCTAGGTTGCGTGGCGCAAAGTAGTGTGATGATGGGGGCAGGTTCTGGCGAGATCTTGAGATTTTGTTGAGATCTCACGGGAAGTCAGGGCTGATGCTGCCATTGTTTCTGCACTGTCAGTGGAGGTGGTGGGGTGCTGCCTTGGGGAGTGGGTTGGCCCTGCTCCAATACATCCTAGGAACTGTGAATCTTCCCAGGATATTCTACCATACAATTTGTGTTTGTTTTAAATTTTGTCAGCTGTCTTGAGTCCTGGTTCTGGAAATAATTGGGATCTAAATAAATAAATAAAATCAATTATCTTCATCCTTGGAAAACTTCAGTTTCCAGGATTCAATGGGAGACGCCAGGAAAAATATAGATGAGGCTGGGGCTTTGGCGCCTCCCAGACTTATGATTCTGTCCATTCCTGTTCCTTGGCTGCAGATCGTGAGCTATGTCAACATTGTCCCGATGGATGCCTCAATCCAGCAGATTTCATTGGCCATCTTGGAGAACATGGTGCCAACCAGCCATTCTCTCTTTGAGCTGGTCAAGCAGCAAGTGACTCTGGATCGTCTCATTGGCCTTTTGCAAGTGTAAGCCCAGAACAAACCACCGCCAATTTAGTTTTCCTCCCTACAGGTGCCATTTTTTCCTTCTTTTTCTACTCTTCTCGGTTTTATTGCTCAGGTGTTGGCATTAAAGCATTCTTCCCATCAAGGCCTCCATTGTCCACTCTTTAAGCGCAGTCTTCCTCAACCTGGTTATCCTTCAGATGTTTGGGGCTTCCATACAAGCTGTCTTGGCCGGGGCTGATGGGAGTTGGGAGCCCAGAACACCTGGAAGGTGCCAGGTTGCCAGAGGCAGCTTTAGGAAGTCTGTCCTTGTGTGCCTAGTTAACAGTATGACAAGCACTCATCTGTAGGTTTTAGTACCTGCGTCTTGCAACTAACTAAACTTTTCATGCATTCAGCATGAATATACATGGGGGACCTTTGGTAGGGCACACAGGGGGTGCGGGTGAGATCCAGTCTCCTCCAGCATTTGAACAATACTAATCTTTTGCTTTTCCTCTAGAACTAACCAGCAGCTGCAGCTGAAAGCCATGGCTCTTCTTATTGCTCTGCTCCTCAATGCCAAAGAGCCCGACAGGAGGGTAAGGGAGATCTGTTGGCCCCAGAAGGGCAAGAGGAGGAGCAGGTAGTCCTTAGCCAGTGGTGTTGGTGTAGGAGATTCACTTCCTGTAGAGATGGTAGAGCCCCCTCTAGCGGTGACAACAAATATTGAGGGTGGGGGTGGAAAGGTAACACTCTCATTCCCAGTGTCTCCCAGTCTCTCCCAAGCAGACCTTTAGCCAGTGCATGTGTGTTTTCTCCTAGGTGTACAGCTATTGTGGATGTACTAAATTCTGGACCATTAGTGGGGAGTGAGGCGAGGCAGTTAGAGCAGGTGTGACTAACCTTTTGAAACCCAAGGGCCTCACTGAAGATTGTCCATCGCCCTGTGAGATTTGCATGCCCGTGGTGGGCTTGGCCAAAGCTCACTTATTTGTTCATCTGTGCATGCATACACACAACAAACATGCTACTTTCCATACATACAGTAGATGCACACAGACATTCAGACAGGCAGAGACAGCCCGTTGTTCTTTAGCTGATCAGTGGGGGGCGATGTTACCTTCCACATCATTTTACTTCCCTGTGGCATCACTGGTCTTGGAGGAAAGGAGCCTCTCTTAGCCCAGCACGGGTGTTAGATGGAAAAAAGGAGAGGAAAGGGCCTATTCTCCCTTTGGTGCAGCACTATTTCAAGAAGGTCTCCAAGGTTCAGGAAAGAGAGCTCCTCCTTTCCCAAGCCTCTTAGAACCTCTTTGCATTGGTGTCAGGCTGGGAGAGCAAAGAGGTGCCTGATCTTGGCAGAGGGCTAGCAGGCCATGAGTCACCACCCTTGTCCTGCAGCCTGCTTAGGGCATGCACGGGGAGCTTGTGAATTGACAAGGGGGCCAAGTAGTCTGTGGGTGGGGAACTTTGCCACCTGATGCAAGAAATTGGAACTTGGATGCTTGCTCAGATGTGCTGGGGACCTGTGCACATGGCTGAAAGAAAGGTGGGGTGGGAGGTTTGTTTTGGGGCTGACCCCCTGACTCCTTTCTCCTTCCAGGCCATGATGGAGTATCTGGGGAAGAAGAACCTCCGGCAATTTATCCACAAGGTGAAAGCATGCAAGTGGCCTGTGGTGGGCGGTGTGGCATAGATTTCGTCATAAGCGTTGCACTTTCTCACCTGTGTGCCCACTTCTCAGGCACGAGGATGGAGAAGCTTTTTCGGCCTGAGGACTGCAATCTCCCAGGGGCCGCGTGCCAGTGGTGGCCAGGGCCAGAGGCAAAAGTGGGTGGGGCAACAAATGGGCATTGTTACCTTTGTACAACAGGCTGCTTTCTATGCACACCCCTCTCTAGCCCCCACCCCAGGCATGCAAGAGCTTGAAGACATAGTTCAGCCAGATATGGAGGGTTAGGAGCTGGGCCTGTGATGGTGCAGCTGGGAAAGCCCGGGAGAGTCCTAAGGGCTGGATAGAGAGGCCCCTAGGCCTTCCCATCCCCGCTCTTACATTTTGACTGACTGGCCTGATTTCTCTGGGTCCTCACTCTAGCTTTCTCCCCTTCTTCTGTGGCTTCTCTTCTGCCCATTTTGCCTTGGTGGATGGTACCCCCTGTCCCCACTGAGCTCTGCTGTGAGGAGTTGGAATATGGGATCAGGGGATAAGGGGTGGGGGGTTGGAGGGAGGGAGGGAAGGAGGACAATGCAGGTGACTCTGCTGTTCTCCGTCCTTAGAACATCATCCATGCCTCTGAGCCCATTGGGGATGAGATGGCCCACTACCTCTATGTGCTGCAGTCTCTCACGCTGAACCTCCTGGAGCAGAAGATGAGGGCCCCTATGGACCCCTATTTACAGGTCGGCACCCTTTTCCTCACTTTCGTGGCTTGCCTCTCAACTTCATTGTATTGCCCCAAAGTTTGATGGCCTAGGATCATTGGTCCCAGATTGCTGCGATCGTCTGGAGAAGCCCTCCTGACTGGTCCCACGGTTACCTCATATTTAGTTTAGTTTTCCATGCCTTCTCCATGCCTTTTAGCTTAGCAACCCCGAACTTTGGAACACTCTTCCTGTTGAAATCTGTCAGTTCTGATATTTTTTTGCCTGCTGAAAACATGCTTGTTGTGCAAACCTGGACCAGCACTCCAGCACCTTCCCACCAGCCACCTCCCCCACCTCCACCCCCCACGCCCACCCCAGATTGGAAATTTGTGGGAGGGAAAAACTGTTCCACAGCAGAACTACACCTTCATTGTCGCACAAACAGTTCAACTCTCAGTGGAGTGGAGTTTTAGCACCTTGTAAATAAGCCCCACAGAGATTGTAACCCTTTTGGGGGTTGGCTGAGAAGGGGTGGAGAGCTCCGTTCTCCTGGATGCCTCTGTCACCTTGTCACCTATGCCTGCCAGGCCAGTGTTTAAATGCAAGCTTGCAGAAGGTGCCAGGCTCATTCCCCAGCCTCTCCAGCTCATAAGGAAAACCCTGTTGATATTCTCTGTGCAGGATCAGAGGGAGCTCCTCCAGTCCCTGCGACATGCGGCCTTTGTCTCTGAGAACGAATCCTACGCCAGCAGCTCTAACACCGAGCGCAGGCACTCCCTTTGTGCCAAGGAGTTCCGGAAGCTGGGCTTTGTGGTAAGTTCCTCATAGACTGGGGTGGAGGACCCTTTTCAACTCAAGGGTCGCATTCCCTCGTGGGGAACCTTCTGGGGGGCCTCATGCCAGGAGTTGACGGGGCCAGAGGCAAATATGTACAGGAGGGCAGTAGCTGTGGCTCTTACTTCAGGACAGCTGGCTATACGCCAGCTTTGCAGAAATCAGAGGTTTCTAGACACTCCTTTGAGGCAAGCAGGAGGCATTGTCACAGTTCAGAAACACATTTCAGCTTGGCAAAAGGGCTCAAGGAGGCCCAGGGAAGGGCTGTGGCCTGGGTGATGGGTGACAGTTCACATGTCCTGACAGAAAGGCCCAGAGGGTCACATTGGGCCTCTATGCCCGGTATAGATTATATGCCACAAGAAGAGAGCACAGCAAGTATTCAAAGTACCCACAGGGCAAGTTTTGTTGAGAGGGTGGCATTGCCTGTGTCGGCACCTAACAGCTGCCAGGGTTCCAGAACCAAAGCAGGGCCCACCACTGACCCAGGAAGCCAGTCAAAGAGACCAAATTTCATGACTTCGTCAGACTTTTCAGACACCTTCTTGGCTTCCACCTTGGCTGGGACTGCTGACACCTGCATTGCCCTCCGCGGCCCCTGCTTTTATAAGTTTTTGGCCCAGCTCTTCAGACAACCCTGGGCAACTGGGTCATGCCGGCATTTTATTTTCTGCCATGGTGGCTAGGCCCAGCCAGACTTGTAGTACTGCTACTCATCTCTAAGTCAGCTTGTCAGGGCCTGGCAGTGAAGGAGAGCCCTCTACCCCTCAGCATTTTGAGACACTGCCTCTTTATTGTGTCTTTTGGATTGTTTTCTGTTGTGTCTCCTCCCCTCCCTCCCCAATCTAAGCAGCCCTAATATTGCGTTATGTCTTTCTTTTTCAGAATAACACTAACCCTGCCCTGGATTTGCAGCGCAGTCCTCCAGGGCTCCTTGCTCTAGACAGCATGGTCTATTTCTCCAGACACTTCCCAAGTGCCTACAGCAGGGTAATGGAAGAGCTTGTTTGCTTTGTGATGCTGGTCCTTTCCTCCCCCCACCCCCCAAACTTATAGCAGAACTTCAGGAATCAGTAGCAGCCATGTGCTTGGGATGGGGCTGGCTCTAGGATTGAGATGCCCCCACCCTGGGCAGTGTGTCCCTCTGGTGGACTTTCCTCTGCGATGGGGAATAAATCCGGTTTGGTTCAGAACTTAACAGAAACCTACCTGATTTGCACTTTCTAAAACAATAGGCAAACTGAAGCGCAGCTATCCTTCCAAATTTGCACTTCTCTGAATTTCATGACACTTTTCTCCAACCGTAATGTAATGTAATTAATATAATAAATACTGCCTCCCTAAGCTTGCTTTTGAGACTCTTGCAGGCCTGAAGAGGTTGTGACATTCTTCCTTTTCTTCTCAGTTCATTCTTGAGAACAGCAGCCGAGAAGATAAGCACGAGTGCCCATTTGCCCGGAGTAGCATCCAGCTCTGTTTCATGCTCTGTGAGATCCTTCACGTGGGGGAGCCTTGTGAGTATTAGTACTTCCCTTCTCTCTCTGAACCCAGGATGCCTTGCGACTCTGGTCCCTCTGCCGGCATTCACACTCTGCCATTGAGGCCTTCTTTATGAGCCGGCAGGGCTGGCAGTAAGGTTTCTTTCTCCCAGTTCCAGTGCATTCACAGTTTTCCATAGGAAAATGTTTCTCCACTGCTGTAGGGCTGGTACCATAGGCAGGAGGTAGATTGGCGTCAACGTGCAGTATTTGGAGCATTTTGTGGCAAATTGGCAAGGCTTTCTGATTTGCAGTTGTCTAACAGCCCTTTATAAAGTGCTTTCTCTTCCTAAACTAGATTGCTGAAAAATAATGTGGTATGGGCAAAAAGGAGTGGATTTGTGTGGAAGGATGTGTGAGTGTGGTTCTGGTTCTGGTCACACATTCCTGGGCTTGGAGGTGTGTCCTGTTCCTTAGTTCTTAGCCTATGTTCACCAACCCAAGACAGTATTTTGCCCTGGTTCTGGTTGGTGGATCCTGGAGTTACAGTAAAAAAAGTAGATCCCATAAGTCTAGAGTCTGCCACACACACCCCACACGTGCTGTGAAAGAGCTGAGAAGGAAACAATAAAAGGAACAATCAAGGCCTTAAAAATGGGAGGGGAGGGGGAACTAAGTTGCCCTGGATGGAAAAGGAATTTATAGTGGTGTCCAGCTGTAGAGAATGAACGTAGGCATTTAAAAATATGGTGCTCTGGAAGACAGAGGGAGCTCTCCTCCCGTACCCCCCATAGCCCTTAGGGAAGCAGTGAGGAACTTCTGGCCTTTCAGATGTTGTCAGACTCCAGTTCCTATCAACCTGACCATTGGGCTACGCTGGCGAGGGCTGATGGGAGTTGGAGTTCAGCAGTATCTAGAGAGTACCATGCTCTCCACCCATGCTTTAGGACAGAGCTTTCCAAACTGTGTGTTGTGACATGTTAGTGTGTCAGAATAGTAATTGGGATAGTGGGCGGTATGCTAAAGTCCGTTGTTTTGAGAGGTGTACTATAGGTACAATTAAAAGGATAAGAATTGAAAAAAGTAGTGCTAGAACACCTCCTAGTTTGTTTGGGATTGAGCGGAGAATTGTGTAGGCAAAGAGGAAATACCACTCTGGTTTAATGTGTGGTGGGGTGACTAGTGGGTTTGCGGGGGAGAAATTTTCAGGGTCGCCTAGGAGGTTGGGTATAAAAAGGGCGAGTGATAGGAGAAGAGTAACAGTTAATATAACACCTAGTAAGTCTTTATAAGAGTAATATGGGTGGAATGGAATTTTGTCTGTGTTGGAATTTAATCCTGTAGGATTATTTGATCCTGTTTCATGAAGAAAGAGTAGGTGAACTATAGAGGTGCCTATAATAAGGAAGGGCAGTAAAAAGTGGAAGGTAAAAAATCGAGTTAGGGTTGCGTTGTCTACTGCAAACCCGCCTCAAATTCATTCAACGAGGGAGGTGCCAACATAGGAGATTGCGGAGAGAAGATTAGTGATGACGGTGGCCCCTCAAAATGATATTTGACCTCAAGGTAATACGTAGCCTAAAAAGGCTGTGGCTATTACTAGAAGTAGAAGGAGGACTCCGATGTTTCAGGTTTCGATGTATATATAAGAACCATAATATGTTCTTGGATGGTTATTGAATTTGGAGGAACATAAGTGAAAGGAGAGAGGAAGAGATGATTTAAAAAAACAGACCCAGGGATTGTGTTTCTCTTTTATGACAGGCTCTGAGACAGCCCAGGCCTTCTACCCCATGTTTTTCGGCCAAGAAAGCTTTTTTGAGGAACTCTTCTGCATCTGCATCCAGCTGTTGAACAAGACCTGGAAGGAAATGCGTGCGACACAGGAAGACTTTGACAAGGTGAGGCCTAGCAGCAGGGACTTTGGGCTCAGGATGCAAATGTGCATGTGCTAATTGATATGTATAGGCGAATACCCATTTTATTCTCCCATGTACCCAATTTATTTTCCGCACAACTCTATGAGGCAAGTTAGGTTGATAGAGAGCAACTGGCTTGCTGTCACCGAATAAGCTTCACCGCCAGTCCCATGCATACCCATTGGCATCGTATGATAAATAAGATGAAAACCAAAACTAATTGAACTAGAATACCATTTTTTTAAATCTTACATAAAATCCAGTAATTGACCAAACAACAAAAACAAAAATTAATTACTATATCCCGCTCTACCAGATACATACCTAAATTTTAAAATTCCATTAAACAAATTTCCAGTTTTAGTTTTCATAGATGACTGTTAACCAGGACAAAATATTGGTCTTGAGCTATTGGATACTGAATTGAAATACTCCATCCTGTGCTGTGCTGGAGGCCAGAGAGGGGCTGGCTTACTTAACTATAGCTTTTAGATGGCTACTATTCATTTATTTCAATTTGTATGCTGCTTTCCCACATAAAAGTGCCGAAAGCCACTCACAATGCCACAGCAGTCGTGCACATCGATACATTTGGTATGATTTTTGTTGCAAACTAGATGGGAGTCAGGGAACAAAAGTGTGTCTTGATTCTGTTTATGTCTCCCCCAGCCTTTCTTTTGTAATTTGAGCACTTGCTGTATGAACATGCTTGAGGGGGCTTTCAAGAGTTTAGGGGAGAGAGGAATTTGGTAGTGATGGGGATAGGGCGTCATATCCATTTGTTTACCCATTGCATGAATCTCTGGCCCTGCAGGTGATGCAGGTGGTTCGGGAGCAGATCACCAGAATCCTCACCCTAAGGCCTACTTCAATGGAGCTCTTCAAGAGTCGAGTGAATAGCTTAAACTACAGCGAGATCCTGCGTCTTCGGCAGACGGAGCGGATGCACCAGGAGGAGATCCTAGCTGCGCCCGTCCTGTGAGTAAGGAGGCCTTGATATATGTTTGTGTGAGGTGTCTGTAGAGCCTTGTATCAATATTTTTAGTATATCTGGTGCCTGAAGAGATACCTCAAGGTAGCAATCCCTGCTCTAGCTTTGGATTTCCTGCTCAAGAGGGATGTTGGACTATGTGGCTTACAGGCTTTGTGATTCTAATTCTTACAGCCCTAAATCAAAGGGTGGAGAAACTGTGACTCTCCAGATGTTGTGGACCACAATTCCCACCATCCTTAACCATTGGCTGTGCTAGTAGGGGCTGATGGGTGTTGTAGTCCAACAACTCCCATCAGCCTTTAGGGGAAGGGCCATAGCTCAATGGGAGAGATCTGCTTTGCTTGAAGTTCAGTGCTGGAACAGAATGGGAGGATGTTCTGCTCTCTGGGAATACCTGAACAGAGAGAACGTTCTCGTTCCAGCAGTAGGGATGAGGCTGGAGGTCGCTTGAAAGATCATGGGGCCTTGTGATATTAGGCAGTGTTACTCTTTCTTCCACTGTGCTTTGCCCCAGGGAATTGAGAGAGCGCCTGAAACCTGAGCTTCTCAAGCTGATCCAACAGCAGAGACTCCTCCACCTCTGCGAAGGGACACTCTTCCGCAAAATTAGCAGCCGGCGGAGACAGGGTAAGTGGCTGGAGGCCATGTTCTCCACTGAGGGATTGCAAGGGCAGCTGGAGCTTGCATGTCTTAGGCTTCTGATGGGAGAGGAGACTACTAGGAAACAGGTGAGTCAGGAAGTTGGAAGGCAAGGAGCTCATACTGGATCTACTGCAGGAAGGGCTCTTGCAGCCATAATCTCCATGCTGTGACTTGTTTTCTCCTTGCTAGATAAGCTCTGGTTCTGCCGCCTTTCTCCCAACCACAAATTTCTGCACTACGGAGATGTTGAAGAGGGCATAGAAAGCCTGCCAATTGAGAGCCTGCCGGAGAAAGGTACAGACCTGTCCCGTGTGTCACATCTGACCTTCAATGTTCCTGCTCTCATGATGGCTTCCGAGGCTGCTTTGCTTCCTCTGTTGTGCCACTCACAAGAGCAAAGGTGGGAAGCCACCAAAGCAAGAATGAGAACCGAGAATCCCTAAAGTGGGTATCTCAGAAATATGGGGCAACCACTGAAAAGACCCTGTCTCTCTCTCTATATTAATTAATTAATTAATTAATTAATTAAATTTATATCCTGCCCTTGCTACCAAAGGGCAGCAAACATGAAGCGATAAAAACATCATAAAAATAATTCTAATACGGATGCAGACTAGGAAATATCTCAACTTAAAAGTCTTGTTGAGCAAGGTTCAGTAGTTTTCTGTCTAATATTCAAAGGCGGGAGGGATTCCAAAGGGGAGGTGACACAACACTTAAGGCCCGATTCCTATATTGTGTGGAATGGACTCCCTGGTCACATGGCATCTGCAGGAGAACCTCACCTGCAGAGCACAGTGCTCAACTGAGTATATCTGAAAGTGCCCATCAACCTAATACATCTTGATGGTGGGCCCATATGCAGAGTCTCATCGAGGTTGATCTTAAAGGAGTATATAAAAGCAGCCCTCCTGGAGGTGGAAGGAGAGGGTGCCACCCTCCCAGAGGAGGAACAAGTCTTCCCTTGGGGCATCTGGTCAAGGACATCCTGCCAAGGTCCATCTAGTCAAGCATCCTCCCCGAGCGCTCATCCAGGTGCCTGCAAACCAGGGGTGGGGGACCTGTGGCTCTCCAAATGTTGCTGGACTCCAGTTCCTATCATTCCTGACCACTGGCTGGAGCTGATGGGAATTGGAGTCCAACGACGACTGGAGCACCACCACTGCTGCACCCTTGGCTTGAAGAAATTCGTGTGGGAGGGTTTGGATTGAGCACATTCTTATCCCTGCTCCTGAATCCTGTGGTTCTCCTGGTTTGAGCTCTGCACATCTGTCCTTGTTGCCTGGTGGTGTATTAATCTGTGTGTGCTTCTTTGCCCAAAGTTCCTGTGGCAGATATGAAAGCATTGCTTACTGGCCGGGAATGCCCACAAACCAAGGAAAAGAGCTCTGGCAAACAGAACAAGGTCAGTTTGCATTCAGTTCTTCCTTTCCTCTCACATATATAAATAGGGGAATTGTGCACATGTATGCAAGCTACCTTCTCCCCCTACTGTTACTGGATCAGGCCCCTGGCCCATCTAGTCCAGCATCCTGTTCTCAGTGGCCAGCCAGATGCCTGTGGCAAACCCACAAGCAGGACCTGAACAGAAAAGCATCAGTGCTCCACCAGCTTCATGCAGGTCTGTTAGCATTAAATACTCATATTGATTTTTTAATGGAGTTCAAATTTTAATATAATATAATAAAATAAAAAAGCAGTAACAATACATTGAAGAAGCATACAGCATCTAGCATAAGTGCATTATAGTTGCTACAATAGGCAGAAAAATGGTCCAAGACCCTCAAAAATTTTCAAATGGCCTATGGGTTTCTGATGGTTATCAAATTGTTTTGAAATGTTTTAAAGTTGTTTTTATTTTAACTTTTAAACCTGCATTGTGTTAACTTTTTGAAGTTTGATGTCTTGGGCTCCTTTGGTTGGAAGGCCAGAATAGAAATTTAGTAAATTAGTAATTCTGCTGAGTGGGGGCCCGGATTTCTGCCCTAAGGTCTGATGGAACCGCATCACTGAAAACACCTGGCATCTCTTCCCACTTTCCTCCCTGCAGGATCTCCTAGACCTTGCCTTTTCCATCAGCTATGATGTGGGGGAACATTTGAATTTCATTGCTCCTACGCGCTATGAGGTGAGTAGCTACGTGCTGCAGAGGATCTCCTGTATCTTAACAGAATGGGGTATTTGTCTCTCTCTGCAATAGAGCAGGGTTCAAGTGGAACCTGCAAGAAAATGCTGATGCATAAAGTGCTCTTGTTCACAGTTCCCCTCAGGTGTGCTCTATGCAATCTCCCTTTCCACTTCCCCTCCCATCTACCCAGCTCCTCTCCATGATAGCCAGACAGCATTTTGTAGCTGCGTAGCATCCTCATAGGGACATAGGAAGTTGCCTTGTATTGGTCCATCTAGCTTCTTATTATTGTCTCCTGACTGGCATTGGCTCTCCTGGATTTCAGGCAGCGTTTTCTCCCAGCCTTACCTGGAGATGCTAGGGATTGAACCCAGGACCTTCTGTGTGCAAGGCGATGCTCTACCACTGAGCTAGGACCTTCTCCCCTTAAGTGGCTACTCAGTCCTCATCAGGCTGTTTGGGGGTTTCTCTCCACTTGAGCCCCCCCCCCCAGGTTTTGTGTACTCCTGCAAACCTTGGGGATTCCCCCATGGCTGCTGCACGGAGGGTGTTGTTTTGGCTACAAAAGCAATGGCAGGCACACCTGAACAATTGGAAAGAGGGGGAATGCTTAGGCGCAGAGAAGGGACAGCAGTAGTACTCTAGCAGTCAGACCCAGCACGAGTTCTGAAGTGGTCTACGATGTGTTAAACATATCTGTAACTCAGTGGGTTGTATCCAACTAAGCATTACTCAGAGTACGCCCATTGAAGTGAATGAACCTAAGTCAGTCATACCCATGGGTTTACTCTGAGAAGGGCTAGCATTGGCTACAATCCTCTGATCCCTGCTTTGCCCTTTTGCAGCAACGTGAAAATAGCACAGTGAGAATATTAGTGCTCTGCTGGATCACACCAGCTTCCTGTCAGAAAGTGCTTGTGTGAACCCCTCCTTCAGCGCACAAGCTGGAGCTTAGAAGTTAATGGATGATGGGACGAGCAAACCCCCTTTTCCTTCTTCTTCAGTTCTGCTTATGGACCGATGGGTTGAACGTGCTCCTGGGCCGAGAGATGGCGAGTGAACGGACGCAGAGCGACCTGGACATCTTGCTGTCTATGGAGCTCAAACTGCGGTTGCTGGATCTGGAGAACATCCCCATCCCAGATGCTCCACCAGCCATCCCAAAGCCCCCCAGCAACTTAAACTTCTGCTATGATTTCACCCATATAGAACAGTAAAGGCTACCTCTTTCTAGCATGCTCTGCTTCTCATAGCCGCTGGCTCGTTTTGGATGATCCTCCAAACCAGATCAGGAACACACTGCAGATTTTCCCTCCCCCCAACCCCTGCTTAGGTACCAGTTCACTTCCCCATGTCATGTTTGCTGTAACCATTGTTTCCCATGATGCTGAAACTGAAAAAAACACACACTAAGCTTAGTGCTAGCTGGTAAGTCACGTTTGAGCGACAGTTTCAAATAATTTTGTTTGGAGAGTAGTGCTGACCCCCAGATTGCCTTATTCAGTTATCATAGCAAACCAAATTGCAATGAATCAACATTATCACAAGCAAGGGAGAAAGAGTGTGCCAGTCTGCGGCATGTTCTCAATCCTCCAAACTAAGCCCACGTATCTAGAATCTTAATTCTGAGTTCAAAAAACCCAATAGACACATTTGCAGATATATGTGTACGTATATAAACCTGACCTAACTTGCTTTCTTCCAGTTACAGCATTTGAGACCTCTTAGAATTTTGAATAATTTCCTTCAGGTTGTTTTGCCAGGGACTTGGGAACGAGGACGAAACAGGTCTTAAAGATCGAAAACTGAACACTATGAAAGGGAAACGGAGATGAGCCACTGATTCCCACCCACGGGGCTCTCTTGTATTTATAGCCAACACCTGCAACAATGAGTCCTAGAAAGTTGCTTTAAAAGAAAGAAGAGAGAGGCTTGCCTTCTGTGGCTCCTGGGTTGTATTTTTAGATACCCTATTTTAGACTTTCCCATGTGATGATAATCCACCACACAGAGACGTTGATTCTGTCAGCCAAACTGTTGCTTTACCAATGGATTGTATTTCACATTTGGCCTTGCTATACAGTGAGGTTGCCTCAATTATGCAGGTGACCTATATTATGCAAAATTAAAGGAGTTGGGGAAACATGGTCAGGGGAGGGGGGGGGACAGAGTCCTCCCCTCCCTTGCTTTTCTAAGGAATACATAAATAGATCTCCCACTTTGACTCCTTCCACAGAGAGAGTGGCAATGCCACCTCTTTCCTAGTTCTGTTTAGCTAAATACTGCCTACGGGATCTCTCTTTGCCACCTTTTGAAAGGCAGAAACAAGCACTTTACAAAACTGGCTCCCTTGCTCTATGAGAACAGCATCAGGTATGTTTTGTCACCTGCCTGAGCAACAGGAGAGCTGTGACAGGGTGAGGCACTCTGCCTAAAACTGTAGCATAACTATCTTTTCAGGGACCTTTTCCCCATAGCTGTAGCAAGGGAGGAACATATGGAGAGAGGTGTTTCTTCTTTCTTTATCCTCTCTTTCCAGAATGCTTCCTTTCTTCATAGGCTCCTGAATCAGTGCCTACTTCAGAGAAAAGCTCTTAAAATGCATCCAAAGTTTTCTTGAAAATATTTTCAGGATGTGACATGGTACTTGTTAAGCCAGGGGTGTGTGTGTATCTGTTGCTTTTGAACTATCTCCCTCAATTATGCACTGACAAAAGATGGATTCAATGGCCAATGTCAATCATGCAAATTAAGCAGCTTTAAGTAACTTATTTTGCGCTTCTTACCATTCCACATACTTTTTTCTTTCTTTTCTTTTGCTAGCCTCCCAGCGGCAGTGGGGTAAAGGGAGATACCTATGCAGACACTAAAGTCCCATGGTGGGGTGGGAAATTTTGGCCCTCCAGATGTTGCTGAACTACATCTCCCATGAGCCCCAGCATTCATCGCCAATGGCAGGGATGATGGGAAGTTGTAGTTCAGCAACATGTGGGGAGCCAAAGTTTCCCCACAGGTTGGCTAAGGCCAGGAAGCTGACACTCAGGTGGCATTCCCATGGGCAGCCAATTCCTTTGTTCTTCTGTTAAGTCATTTTGTAAGTAAATGTGATTTTGGTTTTCTTGTGAAATTTTCTAGATGTAACACACACACATACACTTATATATGTATTTTCACAGCACTATGCCTCTTTAGAAACACTGAGTCCAATTGCACTGGAGCGGCTATTTCCTAGCCTCCTAGCCCCTTACCTGTCTGTGTATCAATCTTGCAGCACTGTAGCTGCCCACTATCATAGGAAAAATTTCCACATTCAGTATCTCCTGTAAAGGACTTCCCAGACTCCTTGAATTCCTTCCTGCTCAGGTGCTTCTACTGTAACATGTTCACTGTGGTACTGCCTCTGGCACAGAGGCCTTAATATTATTATTATTAATAAAGGGAATTATCTTTATGGAGTTTTTTTTGGTAACTGCTGTGAGTGGTTGAAGCTTTGCAATGACTGTGCACAAACCAGAGGAATCGCTTTCTCTGCTTGCCATTGAGAAAGCAGGTGGTTCCTCTTGATGTGTGATGCTTTGGAGGTTGTGATTGGGATTAAAAAAAAGCCCAGCGAACCTGTGAACCCAACCTGTGGCCCTCATGTTGTTGTTGGACTCCAGCTCCCATCAGCCCCAGCTATTATGGCCCATGGTCAGGGATTATGAGACCTGTAGTCCAGCAACATCTAGAGGACCATAGATTCCCTGTCTCCCTTTTAAAACAAATGAGCTGCACTCTTCAGGCCACACCAGCAGCTGCTTTTTGAAGTACTCTGCAGAGGAGCCCCTGCATGAGAAGCCCAATGGCGTACGTGGAAGTAAGTGAACATTATGCAGCTGCCTTACGGTGGGCCTGGTTGTGGGTTCTCTTCAGGCCTGGTATCAGCATGGTGGCATCCCTGGGCAGCAGCCACAGCCCAGTAGGGCTCTAACTGGGATGAGCCCTGAGCGTGACTTAGCTTTCTCTGGTTTGGGGCTCACAGTCTCTGAAGCTCAAAATAGGAGAGTTCGGCCCTGAAAGGAAACTGCAGCCGTGGCTGTCTGCACGAAAGAATGAAGTGGTTTTCAAGAAGTCAGAGGGCCTACATTTAAATCTTTCAAAAATATGTTATTCAACACTTGCACATGTGTAGAACAGAGAACAGCTTTGCTCGCTGTGGAGGTGCAGGAAATGCCTTGTGGGCAAGGGGTGTGTGACTGTATTGCAGAACATTGTCACACAACGCTTAGCTGGAGGTGCAACCTATTAAAAGGAGCACCCAATAGTTTTTAGAGTCCTGATTGGAACCCAGTGCCATTATAGTTCCTAAACTGTGTGCTGGCAATGGAGATTGATCCATTAGAGCAAATGACCTGCAGTCAGTCCAGGGGGTGGCACTGTCTTGGAGGCTTCTTCCTTCTCCGTCTCAGTCAAGGAGGGCAAGTCAAAGTTTTACAGGCTGCCGTCTCCATTCATTTAAAATCCAAAGTATGTAAAACAGATACTAAAGTCCTTTATTAGTGCAGTGGCTTTGGTGATGTTTATGGAAAATCCTGGTGCATAAGCAGAGTGCATTTTTAGAAAAGATGAGTGGGAGGCTGGCAGGGCAGTGGCTTTCTCACCTTTATATTGTTTGCAGGAATGTGCAAGAGGAAAAGTTTGGGTGCCTGAATATGCCATGGACTGCTTTTGTGGGAGTGACCTCCCACTGTCTCCATGTGTACCTCTAAAACTAGCAGCTGTGTACCAGGGGGACCTGGAAAGAAGAAGTCTCTCTAGATGCAATTTTCCAGCTGATTTTTTTAAAACCCCTTTCACTGACAGGGATGTTGCAGCTGCGGGTGCAAATTAAGTGCTTGGCACTGGCTGTGCCAAAGATTACATCAGCAGCCATTACCGTCTTGCCTTATGGCTGCTGGTTACTGTTCCTGCTAGCGTGGGATCTGCCGTGCTCCAGGCAATCCCTCCCAAAGCCCAAGGTGCACTTCCCCATTCTACTTGCGGGATGGGGGTGATGGGAGGCTTGCGCAACAGCCAGCTCCTCCATTGAGGCAGGCTTGGGTGAGGATGCACCGTCTATAGGAAGAATCGGTCCATTTTATGGACACCCAGTGGTAGTGGCACAGCTGCATTGGCGCAGCGGGACTACCAAGACAGGAGCTGTTTCCCAAGACAAGTCCCCTATTGCCATTGAGGCAGCGTGGGGAGGGAGAGCCAGCTTGACCGCCATTGATCTCTGGGAACCCAACCAACAAAGTTTCCTTCAGAGAGTGATGGAAAGGTCTGCTCCACCCACAAACCGTGACTGGATGCTAGTCTGACTCTGCAGCGGGAGTTGCGACTGGAAATGCTCGACATCTGTCATGCTGATCTTACTGCACATGGAGACGTCCAAGCTCTTCAGTTGCTGGCACTCCTGCCCGATGGCCTTCAGTGTCCTGCAAGGGAGAGTTCACCAGTTGTTGATGGTCTCTGCCTCTCTTTCAGTCCCTCCCAGTCAGCCAGCCGGGCCTTGAAGGAGCTTTCAAAGGCCTGCCTCTGGCTTGCCTTTACCTGTCTCTCCACCTGCCAGTGACCTTTGCACTCTGCAGCACTACTCACCGGGGAGTCAGCTGGTTGCAACCAGAAAGGATGAGATGCTGAAGTCGGTGCAGGGAGCCAGCTGCTTCCATGAAACCTTTGTCGGTAAGGTTTGTGCAGTGACTTAGCGTGAGGTGCTCCAAGCTCCGGCAGTTTTGAGCGATGGCTGTGAGGCTGGTGTCTGTGATGTTGGTCACAAGGCTGAGGGACAGGCGCTGCAGCTCGGGAAAGCCAATGACCTGAGGAGGAATAACAGAACAAGGAGAGGAAGTTGGGTGGCCCTGCTGGGCACTGTGGTGAAGGGTGCCCAAAAGAGCATCCTTGCCCAATGGCTGTGAAAGCTTTTGCTCTGCCATTGGCCATGCCCAAAACCATTCAGGGTGGAGCTCCACACCAAGAAAGTGAACATGGGGACTGCAGTGTGTAGCAACTGAGGAAGAGAACTTCTTTCAGAGCCATTCTGGGGGCTGAACAAGATGCTTAGAAAGATAGCGAGTTGCAGGCTTCTTGGAGTGTACCACTTCAACGTGCAGCTGCGGATGGGACCACATGTATACAAATGCTCTCCCAGATCAAAGCCTCTCTATGTGTAGAAAACAACCACATCAGAAAGATGACAACTGCTTGGAACCGTTCTCCCTGACACGCTAGTTTTTATTGGGCAGGGAGTTTTGGGTAGCTTGGTCAGGTCTCATATAAGAGAAAAAAGTAGGAGCTTGAACTTTAAAGCTCTCCCTCCAACCAAACTGATTACATACCCTGTGACGTTCCTTGCATTCCTTTTTGGATTTACTGCAGAGCGTGACCTATTGCCAACGCATTTAATCCTCCCACTTTTTTATGCCTTGATAAGTTTTTCTCCATCTGTGTATCAAACCACTTCCTCTTCCTCCGTGACCCACTTTTCTAAACCCTCTTCTCTAAAGCCTCTCATTCTCTCCATGGTTGTGTGGCCGGTCCCTCTACTCACTGACGTCTCACTACCCACACATTCTGCTCTTGCTTGTCAGTCTACCTGGAAGCATTATATCCCTCCCATGGCCTGTACTGTTGGTGCTCCATAGATGTTTAATCTGAACAGGTGCCACTGAAAGGGCAGGGCACACAGCTCAGTATTACTAGGGCATCTGTTTTGCATTCCAAAGGTCCCAGATGCAATCATTGACAATCTTATGTCTTATAAGAAAGACTCTCGAGATGGGAAAGACTCATGCCTGAAATCTTAGAGAGCTGCTGCCAGTCAGTGTGGACCAGGGATGGGAACCTGTGGCCCTCCAAATGGTGTGCTGGCTGGAGCCGATGGGAGTTCGTAGCCCAAGAACACCTGAAGAACCACAAGTTCCCCACCCCACACTGACTGAGAGGGACAAATGGTCTGACTCTTGAGTAAGGTGGCTTTTGATGTTCTTATGGTGGTACTTCTGCTACCCTGAAGCCAAGGCTGCAGATGGTTTCTTTTTCAAGAACACTCTGGTTCATAGGAATTTGTCTATGGCCGGATCATGTGTCCCATCTAGCAAAGCACCTACTCTCCTACTAAGCGATAGTCTCCCCATAGCTGTCTGTATTTGCAGGCTGCAGTGTCCAAACCTTAGCTATGCTTGCATCTGTGAGTTTCGTGCAGGCTGTCAGGTCGAGTTCCTGAAGACGAGTCAGGGCATTCAAGGAGGCTTTGTGCTTCTGCTGAGCATCCTGCTTGCTGAGGTCAATAAGAATCTGGGTGTCCTGCTCCAAATCCTGTGGAGGTGGTTGGAAAAATCCCATGTTGCCAAAGTTCCTGCTGAACTTTGGGCCAGCATCCTTCTGTCAAGGCAACAGAATGAGGGATTAAAAGGAAGCTGGGACCATCTTGAGACTCTCTGTTTCCTATCTGGGCGACACAGGTGAGGACCAATGCTGTGAATTTGAGTAAACTAAGATGCAACAGATGTTACACAGTGAAGACTAAAGCTGTGGTGTGCAAGTAGCTCCTCACCACTCTGTTTAAACAGCCTCCCAAGGCTCATGCAGCCTGTAGTTTCTTGTGTGCTGTACTTCACAATAAGCAGCAGGGGGCCACGAGACAACAGGAACCAAAGAGCCAACTAATCCCAGCATTCTGATTACGATAATTCACCAAGGAGGCTCACAAGCTTGATATGAATGTGAAGGTCATTTCCTGTTGTCTAAGAATAAAAGGCAAACTACTTTCAAACCTGGGGGAATCCATTTCTACTGTCCTAGTTACTAGCCCTTGTAGTGTGGCTGGTTGGGAGGAAGGCAGAAAGGCCAACACCACTTAGAAATGCTAATGAATAATAAGTGGTATAGAAATGCCTTAAATAAAAATAAACAAACTATCGGTGGAGGCAGAGCCAAGTAATTCTAGTTTTGCTTGCAAAGCTCTACAACGGCAACAATGAGACTAAGGAGGAGAAGGCTGACAAACCTGAACTGAAGGCTGAGAGCAGATTGAGTTTGGGGGGGGGGCAGTGCCCCATTTGCCCTGATGAACCAGCCTCCACTGAATCCTTGGCAGATAAACTCACCCCACCCCAATGCAATCTATCATGTGGGCATCATGTAAATAGTTTCACTGAACACTTTATATTTTGCATTCTGTGAAATGCTTCCTTCTCTTTGCCTTGAATTGCCCCCGAGACAGCAAAGCACAAGGGAAGAACTACCTGGCCACTGGGAGGTTATATCCCCTGCTCTGCAGAAACAGGATCCTGGCCATCTGGAAGATCAGTCTGGCCCCACCCATTGGCCAGAGAAGTGGCAGCAGCAGGAATCTCTATCTGCCCTCCCTGCCAGAAAGAACACTCTGCTTCAATTGCCGCAGGACCATAAAAAATATTCAAAATGAATAATAGATCACAGACTTTTGATTAATCTTGGGTGAGTGAGTGTTACTTGTCACCTCTGCAAAACCAGACACTGAGTACCCAGTGGCCGCCTAACTAGCCAGCATGCCAGAATCGCTGTTCTTAGGATTAAACCAAAATAGTGTCAATACTAGGAACAGCTGAGTACTACAACTTAGAAAACTGATAAACAGCCACCAGTACTTTCCACATCTGAACTGGGCAAAGTTTTCCACGCTGGTTCTGAGAAAGCAGGTACCTTTTCCTTTGGAAGGCTCCTGCCGTGATGACAGGAAGATAAAACTGCGGTTGTTTCTAGTCGCTGCAAGCTGTGCAGTTCGGCACGGGGCGGGGTATGTAGACTGCAGCATCTGGACTGGGGCAAAGGATGCACCTTGGAAAGGAGCAACTTCTGGACCAGCTACCAGTCTCTTCTCTGAAGCCCTGTTCACCACAGACAATGTGCTCCCCTATTCCAGGACAGAAGGTTGCCCCTGCCAGTATGTCGAACCTCAGCTATCTCTTTATTAGTCCAGTAAAGACAAGAGAGTTACAAGTTGGGCTCCTGGCCTCCAGAGAGGCAGCAAGAAGCAGATCTGACCAGTTTCCCTGCCCTTCTCCCAGCTAAAAGAACAAATTAAGCACTGGATTAAGAGGAAACAGCTTCTTATTATGGGCCTCTTTGGGGGAAAAAGGGAGGGAAACAACATCAACAATAATCAGAGTATCAAAGATACTGTCATTGCACAATATTTCTCCTTTCCCCCACTCCCAGGTCACATAACTAGAAAAATGTCTACTCAAACCTCTCTGGCACGTTCACGCTCCTCTCTGGGCTCCTCAACCCCCAGCAGGCCCCAATCCGTCAGCTCCTTGCACCAAGCCAAACGCAGGACTCTCAAGAGCAAGAGGTGTGAAGCGATTGCTTGGATGCTTCTGTTAGTGATGGACACACAGGAAGAGAGATCCAAAACCCGAAGGCTCTTTAGGCTTTCAGCCAGTGAAAGGACCAAGTTGTCCTGCAGAAGAGGGGGGGGGGGGAATGTTTAGTTGAAGGCTGCATGCACACCACACTTTTAAAGCACATCCCCACTTCCAGCCAGGAATGCTGGGAATTAGTTCACCCCTCACAGAGGCTCCATCTGCACTATACTCTTAAAGCAGTATCATACCACTTTAAACAGTCATGGCTTCCCCCAAAGAATCCTGCGAACTGTAGTTTGTTAAAGGTATTGAGAGTTGTTAGGAGACCCTCATTCCCATCCCAGAGTTCCCCGGAAGAGGAATTGATTGTGAAACCACTGAGAATCATAGAGAATTGAGCGTCATCTGGTAAAAGGCTGCTAAATAACAAACAAACGCCTTAGAACTTACCCGTAGTAAAGAGCAGAAAGCAATGTTCAGCGAGACCAGTTTGGGCTGTCCCTTCATAGTCCCAAATGCTCTCACCAGCTCACTGCACTTCATGAGGCTGCATTCAGAAACATCCAGGCGTTGGAGCTGCTTCAGGTGTGAAATGCCCTGGAAGCCAGCATCGGTGACACGTGGCAACTTTCCCAGACACAGGTGCTGAAGGGACAGGAGCCGGGAGGTGATGACAAGGACAGCCCGGTCAGACAGCTCAGAGCAGCCACTCAGGTCCAGCACGGTCAGGTGGGGCTGGTGCTGACATAGGATGCTCACAGCCTCATTGGTTAGATCCCGGCAGGCCTGCAGCACCATCTCCTGCAGGCAAAGGTTCTCTACCTGCACCAGGGACTTCATAGCCTGGCTCGAGATACTGGTGCCACTCAAGTTCAAGGCCTTCATGGTGCTGGCTCGCTCCCGGACGAAGTGCAGGAGGTTGCGGAAAGACAGCAAAGCCGAGGAGTTGTAGTTACTCGAGCCGTAGTAAGTGTCCACCTCAAAGGTAATGTGGCAGCGGGCGAGGGAGAGCTTGGCCAGGGATGGACAGCAGCTGGCCAAGCGGTTGAAGGTGAGGTCAGACAAGTACCGCACACCGGACAGGTTCAGCTCCTGCAGGTTGATCAATGTTTCTTGGGCTTGCAGGAAGGTCTCCTCTTTGGAGAGCAGGGTCCCGGACATGAAAAGGCTGTTGCAGCCGCTCAGATCCAAGGCTGTGAGGCAGGGGCAAGCAAGAAGGAGCTCACTGAAGTTGGCCTCCGTAAGGCTGCTCCCGTGCAGGCACAAGCTGCGCAGGTGAGGCCCAAGGAAGCTGGCAACGGACTTGATGATGTCCCGGGAAGTGGTGGAGCCGTCCAAGTTCGTCATCCTGACATTGCACACGTGCCTTCGGGACAGATTCTGGATTGTCCGGAGCGAGGCAGAGGTAGCCGGGATGTTATAAAATATGCTTTCCTGGAATTTGAGAGGGACTACATGGTGAGTTTTTAGATATGGACCAAGAGACATGGCTTCATTTTTTTTCCAGTTAGCAAAAGAAGTACCCTGGGATGGCCAGGGCAAGACACACCTGCTCTTTCTTGGCCTAATCTACTTTGCAGGACTGTTGTGAGGTTTAAAAAACCCAACATTCACTGCCCAGAGCTCCTTAGAGCATGGGTCAGAGGAAAGAAAGTATGACAAATCTCTCTCAATCTATTTTTGTTTGTGTTCTTTTGTTGTAGCAGCTCCAGTGTAGCCTGTGTTGTGTATATTGCTCTTGAGGGGACTTGTGGATGGATGAGCCTGCCTTTGAGGAAGGGCCATGGCTTAGTGGCAGAGCACCTGCTTTGCATAGAGACGGTCCCAATGTCCTAAGAACATAAGAAGAGCCCTGCTGGATTAGGCCTCTGGTCCATCGGGTCCAGCGTCCTGTTCTTACAGAGGCCAACCAGATTCCTCCAGGAAGTCTGAAAGCAGAACCTGAGCACAACAGCATCCCCCACCCCCCGGCGTGTATTATTTGTTTACCCTACATTTTCCCGTGCAATTCTCCATCAATTCCTAACTACAAAAGTCTGCTGCCATTCTTTTTTAAAAAGTGGATTAGTTACAGTACAGTGACAGAATGCTTGAATCCACTTTAATGACGCAAACCTAAATTTCCGGTATTGTGCTTGAATCCCTCCCGCAAAATACTGACAGTCTGGAGGTGACCTGTGGCTTAGCATTATGTCTGAAATGGGGCTATGACTCTCCCACAGGGCAGCCCTGTAAGAACAGAGGAAGTATGGGTAAGACACCAAAGCAAGAAGCTGTTACCTGGCGTAAGGTATCCTGGGCTGCGAAATACCATGTTTGATTCACTAGAGAGGCTTCTTTCCTATCTGCGATGGGCAGGAAGCTCAGGATATAAGTGATAATCTGCAAGGAAGAAAGAGAAAAGCCTTGACAATGAGTGCAAGCTTCTTTTTCAGCAAAAGGGCATGCCAATTTTTAAAAAGGCAATTTAAATTGCAAGGAATAAGAAAGGCCAATTTTAATCAAGATTCCCATGTGTTTTTGTGGGCACGAGAGGATACTAATTCAGCTACTCAAACGGTTAAGATGGGTTTGTAGCCTTTGGCCTCCCCAGTACCTTAATTAAAAATATCTGGTCATCCAGCTCATATCCTTTCTGTGCAACATAATTATATCTGATTAGAGAGAAGAAATGGGGATGTAATTGTGAAATTAATGGAGCAAGATCTGGCAAATTACTGGGTGGAACAAAAACATTTCTGCAATCTGTGGGAAGAAAATATCTGTGCTGTTTGGCTGATAGAATCATAGAATTGTAGAGTTGGAAGGGATCCCAAGGGTCATCTAGTCCAACCCTCTGTAGTGTAGGAATCTCAGCTAAAACATCCATGACAGATGGCCATCCAACCTCCAAGGAAGGAGAGTCCACAACCTCCTGGGGGAGGCTGTTCCATGGTCAAACAGCTCATACTGTCAGAAAGTTCTTTCTGGTGTTTAGTCAGAATCTCCTTTCTTGTAACTTCAGTTTGAGTCCTACCCTCCAGAGTAGGAGAAAACAAGCTTACTCCTTCTTCCAATATGCGAGATAAATGAGCAGTGTTTTTACCACAGAAAATGAAGCATTACATCATATCATTGGCTTAAGGAATATGGGAAGTCTGAGGTAAACTGAGTTGAGGAAGAGGTTGGAAGGGAGGTAAAGTTAGTAGGTAAAGTAAAATGTTTATGTATCACTTGGGAAGATGGGTAAACTAATGCCAGTGGAAGAAGCAAAGATCACCAGTGTCAAAGCAATGGTTCTTCAACATCAACTTTGTTGGACTGGTCATGTTGTTCGGATGCCTGATTATCATCTTCCAAAGCAACTACGGTACTCTATTCCCAACTTAAGAATGGAAAGCGGAATGCCAGTGGACAACAAAAGAGGTTTAAAGACGCTCTCAAGGTAAATCTTAAAAAATGAAGTATAAGCACTGATAATTGGGAAACACTGGCCTGCGAGTGCTCCAATTCGAGAATAGCCTTTAACAAAGCCGACATGAACTTTGAAGATGCAAAAGGGAGAAACGAGGAAGGCACATTTGGCAAATCCTCACCGTGATCAACTCCCGTCCGTAAACCTATTTCCCCACTGTGGAAGGACATGTGGATCCAGAATTGGCCTCCACAGTCACTTACAGACACACTGGTAAGGGCTACAAGTGATCGCCAAAGAAGAAGAAGGCAGGCAGGGCAGGTATTCATCATGAAAGAGCAGACTCTTTTGCCTGCTTGGGTGAAGGAAGTATTCTGCAAGTGGCAATGTCTGCTTTTTCAGTTCAACTCGTCTATAAAAACTCAGACCTTGTCAAGGTCGCATATTATAAGGCTATTAAAGCAGTCAATGATTGACTTGGAGTTGATCATACAAAATTGAAACAGGAAAACTTGTAATTGTCATCCCTGAAGAAGGCATTTTGACTGGATGCATTGGGCTTTTTGAGTCTATAAATTCTCTTTTATGCACCAGTGAGAAGTCAACATATATTTTCCCCTTCTCTGGATGTTGCTGTAGTTGCCCTCCTTTTTTTTTTTTTTCCAGAAAAGATTAATAATTTTCAGACCAGGGAGTAAAATCTCTTTAATGAGGTGGAAATTGAAAAATCAATTTCTGAGACATGGTGGTTTCTCTGATAAACAGAGATGTTAAAGCAGCCAAACTATTCTGTGTTTATATCAATCTGTCTTTTTGACTCTCGTTCATGCCCCTCTTCTCCCTCCAACCACAAGATTTGCTTACACAAAGCTTGTTTGGACCCAAAAGGATTCCTAGGTGGAAACACAACAAACTGAAAAACCACCCAAGCTATAATCTGTGTTTTAAAAACCTGTTCCACCTTGAAACTGTGTTGTTGGTATGCTTTTGTCTACAGAGATTATGTTTTTTAAACAATTGTAATTGCCCTCTAGACAGCATTTAAAAAACAAAAAAACGAAACTTTATTATGAAGTTAAAATAATAGTGAGGTAAAAAATGTAAAATAAAGTAAAAGAGTAAAAAGAAAAACTGTACATAAGAACCCCTGGGTTCATAGCCGTAATAACATAAAATAATGTACATTCTCAAAAGACTACACAATATATTAGATTTTAAAACAAAAACTGGCCTGATGCAAAGATAATACAAAATGAAAGTTATGGATACCAAATAAAACCATATTTCATCTGGACTTGCCTTCCCCTAACTGACTTGTCATATAAATACCAATTGGCCACCAAATGGAGGTGAAATCAATAGGTTTAGTTGCATCCTGAAATACCCTTAATTTATGAGCTAATTTTCCAGAAATAAGGGTAAATATTACAGTGGTACCTTGGGTTAAGTACTTAATTCGTTCCGGAGGTCCGTTCTTAACCTGAAACTGTTCTTAACCTGAAGCACCACTTTAGCTAATGGGGCCTCCCGCTGCCGCCACACGATTTCTGTTCTCATCCTGAAGCAAAGTTCTTAACCCGAGGTAATATTTCTGGGTTAGCGGAGTCTGTAACCTGAAGCGTATGTAACCTGAAGCGTATGCAACCTGAAGCGTATGCAACCTGAAGCGTATGTAACCTGAGGTACCACTGTACTTTACTAAACCAATATTTAATGAAAAACGTGAGGATTCCTTCCAGCCCTGGGATATGGTCAAATGAGAAGTTACAAACAGAAAAATGTAAGTAGTTCCCATAATAAGTCCATATTCAACTCATCAAAAATTGATAAAAGACACCATTTGGGATCTTTACCCATTATTTGAGCTATTTTCTTCATCATCTCTTTCTATCCCCTTTACAGCGACTTCCACCATTCAAATTTTTTACCACACTGGAAAAGTGAACTCCCACTGAAGTCAGTTTTTAAAGGAAACCCTTCAAACATCATCATTGTGTTTTGTTATAAGAAAAACTGCTCCTTTTCCCTTATGGGGTACCCAAGGGCCCGTATGGAGTCCTTATGTAGGTTCTCTATTGGTAGGAGAAAATAACAGAGGCCAACCAGAGAATATTGAGAAGCAAAGCAGCTAGTAAGCATGATCTTTATTAAACGGTTGCAAGAGGGTCCTCACCCCTCAATGCAGGAGGGAGGAGGAACCTATAACAATGGTGTGCAAGCACAGTAGCTCAAGACCACCCCCCTCAATACATCATACATACATCACAGAAGGGTCACCCTATCACAGATGGGGCGGTCTACAGTAGAATCCTGTCTGGCAGAAAACCTCTTAATGGGTTTACCTGGACAGCCTGGCCATTATTTTGTGATGATACTGTAAATACTTAATTCCTGAGTCCAGGTCACAGACTCACCCTATTCATACACAAATGTGCCCTTAAAGCAGGATTTGTGAGCACAGAGACAATGGGGAGGCTTTTCCCACTTCCATCCAAACTGCAGAGGAATATTTGAGGTCACTGAAAGAGTCAAAATGGCTTTAGGACTGTTTTCCTGTACTGTTTCAGACATGTGGTTTATATATTTATGTATGTGTTTGCCTGGTACATTTATGAACATTTATTTTATATCTTAGACCTTATAATTTTCGTAACAGTTTCATGGAGCATTTGACAATATGGAAGGAACCCTTGAACGCATGCCGTGACATGTTTGCTAAACATTTAAAGGAAAGAATTTCTCATAAATTTCTCTACTTGAGCATGGCTAATTCTGTAGTAGAATCTAGGGAAGCTGGTCATGTTTTATTGGATGAGTTTTGGTTACTAAGACCTCAGGCTGTGGACATGCTGCTGTGAGACATACACCAGCTGCTGGTTGGCTGGTTCCTTGCCCATTATGGCTAGTAACATCTAGTGGTTAATTGCTTTTTACAAGAAAGGGCAGCCCCAGTCGCCTTGAAATAAGTGGCTGTGAGGATATTACTGCAAAAGTCATCCTTGGGTCCTGAGGGCTGCAGTAACTATAAGCCAGTCCCTAATACGGACCTCCTTCTTGGGCAAGGTACCTGGTACTCAAATAGGTGGTGAGTATTCGACACCAGGTATCCTTGAGATTGCTGATGTAGACCTCTTTTAATCTTGTTCCAGAACTGGCACAGAAAGTCACCTTTTTGTGCTTCTAGCAGAATAGCATTACTACCCCTCTGGAATTTATCCCAGAAATGGCTCCTTGATATTGAGAGGTATATCTACATACAATCTGTATCTTCTTGTCCAGGCTTTTCCAAATGAGTTCACATGCAGGAGGGAGTGCGGGTAAGAAATAAGTGACTTCCTCAAATGCATGAACTTGTCCTAAGTTAGGTTTGCTGTCCCTTACTCTTAGAGTCTATCCCTCTCTCTACTGATCCGACAACCTTTTCCCTGATCTAAGCTCAGTTCACTACAATTTATTTCCTTAAAACCCCTTTCCAACCACACTGATTTAATAGGCATTTAATAAGTTTAGGTACTAGTTTTTCACTGTGAATACCAATTGCTGGAGCACATCTAATTTGCATAGGTGATAAGGGCTTCTGCTATTGGTGGCAAACCCAGTCTACTAAAAGTATGTACAGTACATTGAATCTGAGAAGGGGTGTGTGTTAAAACAGTCAGTCTTTCTTGCAGCCACACCTATGAATAAAGGACTGGGGGGGGTGTATTCCCTATCATGCACTTCCACAACCATAATCTATCTGTAGGAAATACTGGAGCATCAAACCCGGTCCAAAGCTCTGCTTGCACACATTGTGTTATTAATATATGATGTCTCCATGCCAAGTAAATTATTTTCTTGCCACTACAAATGAAGTGGGATTTGCACCCCAAAATAACCATGGGGCGATAGGCCATAGATCTCCTGTGATAGACATGAAAAGGAGCATCATAGTTGAGAGTACTGTACTGCAGTACTGTACTGTTTGTGGCCCAGGCAGAATACTAGAGTATCCCAGAGGCAATAGTCTCCAAGTGGCAGGGATGTATGACTCAGGATGGTTCAAATCTTACTTTGGGGGAATTTTGGTTCCTTATTGAGGCTGCTTCTCACGCACGCAGAACCACATTATTTGAATGCTGTTCAAGTGGAAAATTCAGGGGGGAAACAAATTCTTTCGTTTTGCAGCACCCTGCACAGCACTGAGTGGCTGGTACTTTTGACCATCCTGAAACCACTTCCTTGGAGCAGCTTTTCTACGTTAATTAAAAATCAAACAATCTTGTGGTATCTTTTAAAGCTTCTGAACAAAGGTTTACAACAGATAAGCTGCGGGCTAGGTACCTGAAGAGCAACAAGAACAACATGCAGAAGATGCCAGATTAAAGTGCAGGCATCATCAGAGAGGGCTGGGAAAGATCCGCCTCTGCTCCTAGGGAACTACTGCCAGTCTGTGCAGACGATACTGAGCTACATGGAGAGCAGTTCTCTGACTCGGCGTAGGGCAGCCTCCCAGATTACTAATAAATAAAACCGCAGGGCAAAGGGGAAGCTATTAAAGAGGCAAGTATTCCATATGACAAATGAGAGGGCGTGTGTGAAGCCGAGTACCAGGCAGGAGGAAAACAATTACTCGTCGACACGTGTTTGTAGACATGTCTGCGCGCACCAACGCGTGTTGGGTTAGGACCTGCGCCCCCCTCCAATCCCCTTGCAAAGCTGGTGCGATCGTTAGTAGCAGCCTCTTTTCTTCCCCTGCTCCTTACCTCCATAGGCAGCTCGCATGCCTCCATAGCTCCCCGGAGCTCGACCTTGCGGGAAAAGCAGAAAACAAAAGTACAGTAAAGCCGGCAGGTCAACGGCCAGGCCACGCCCCCATTCCTTCTCTCAGCCCCGCCCCTTTCCCCTCCTCAGCTTCCTCGTCTCTCCATGACGACGGCGCGATGCTTTTCGGGAGTTGTAGTCCTCCAAGGACAGACGTTTGTTGTCCGCGTCTGGCCCGAGCGATGACGTAGTGATCCCTGTGCCGGAAGTCTTGCTGTGCTGACTTGGTGGGTTTTCTGCCTGCCTGTCGTTGGGACTCGCCGTAGAGCCACCATGGCGGTGAGTGAAGGGGCCCGAGCGTGGAGAGCTTTTGAGCGTGTGGGGTGGGGATTATTGTGCGCGGGGGGCCAAGCCTGGCACGGATTGGAGCCGGAAGAAGGTTGTGGTTTCTCTCTGGCTAAATCATACTTAGAGGAGACCCGTTGGAATCAATGGAGTTGACTCCATTTATGTCAGCTGGTGTATGTCATGTGCGACGTATTCGGATGCAGCCCTCGATATTTTTACACCCCCGTTTCAGGATCAGCTTTCATCTCTGCATATTTCCCTCCTTCCTGTGCAGTTTTATTTTATTTTTATTTTTTAACGTGGTGCCATCCATGTGGCACTTCACAAAGAACTGGTGTGACAGGCCCGCCCCAAATTTGCATGCAATTTTAAAAGACACATGGAAACAAGTGAAGACGGGGTGGGGGTGGGGAATAGAGGTATAAGTAGAAAGAGGAAGAATATGTTATTACTCCTGTTATATGTACAGTACTTTAATGGGCTTAAGGTTGTAACTGGGCAGCAAGGTGTAGTAAATAAAGCTGCTGAGAAATCGTTTGGAATTGTTGGAACCTAGACTACTTAAGGTAAATACTCTCTCCCACTTTAATATTACAGTTCTGTAAATTGTAATTGTTAAGTTGTGGGTGAACATATCAGACGACATAGCGATTCTTCAAAGCAGCTCTTTATCTGTAAGCTGGAACAGAACTGAACTGAACAGCTAACAGCTCAGCCGGCCTGCTTTTATAGGCAGCTGGCTGTCAACATTGTAGCAACAACAACCCAGGGTTTCCCGCCTAAAGTAACTGACGTGGACCTGAGTGAAAACTATATACATGATACTTCTGGTGGCCAGGGTAAGAACTTCAATACATAACAGTAATAATTGCATATTCTTTGTTTGTTTACCCTGTCTCCATTTCGGAACACTGCCACTTCAGTTTTAGCTTTTGTGCTGGTTCTACTCTACTCTGCGATTCAGAAGTCCAGAGTGTTGGGTTTGGGTAGGAGTCACCTGGATTCAAATCTCAGATGAATTGGACAGATTGAACTATTTCACAACCTTGTTGTGCAAGAGAGAAAATAACTCACCCAGGCTCTTGTGAAAGATCAGAAAATAAGGGTAATCCTTTTTTTTTTTTTAATGAGCTTCAGCACATTTAACATTTGACTCAATCCCTATTTTTCTAATTTTTCAGCCAAAGGGAAAGGTGGGAACCAAAGGTAAAAAGCAGATATTTGAAGAAAACAAGGATACCCTTAAGTTCTATCTGCGGATCATCTTGGGAGCTAATGTAAGTGTGTGATGCTCTGTGTGTATAGATTCTATACAGTGGACAAGGCCAGCCTGGATATTTTGGGCAGAAAGTATTTGCAGTTCTAAAAATCAAACAAACAACCTTTAGTTCTGAATAGCTTACCTGCTGGGTGTCTTTCTCTCCCTTTTTACTTTGTGCAAGGCCCAAAGAAGTAAGAACTGATACCTCACATGCTGCAAGCTGTGAGATACCACTTCTAAGACTAAAATGTCAGGGTGGGAGAGATAGGGGAACAGATATTATATGGGTGAGCACTGGATTTGGACTACTGCCCATCCTTGCCCTACGTAACATGGAGTTCAAGAGCCTGCATAGTTGCTAGAAAGCCAGTCTCCTTTTCTTTTTGATTGACAGTTCAATTTCTTCATGGAAAGGATTATCAGCCTGCCCCTCACCCAACCCCTTCTGGTCTGAGTGTGAGCCATTTGTTAGTGAAGCTTGCATGTGGCAGATCCTGCCTACCTGGGGTGCTTGAGACTAGGTGATGGTTGGAGGCAATGTGATTTAGTGATAATCAGGGCCAGAACCTAGGAAATTCAGAATTCAATCCCTGAACTGAGCCAAGCAACATGTTCAGCATGCAGCTTTTTATTACTGCAAAAAGCAGTCAGAGGTCAGTTGATGTGCATGATCAGAACTGTGGGGCAATGGGGTTTAACTATTCTGTCTTAGGCTCCAGTCCAAACAAACCAGCCTCCTGTCACTGCCTCTCTGCCCCCCACCTTACCCTGTGCCCTGAAGCTGCTGTTTGCCATGGGAGGGAAGCTGTTGAGGATTTGATTTGTTGCATTTCTATGCTGCTTTTCATTCAAATTGAATCTCAAAGCGCCTTACAAACAATAAATAATAATAACATAATAGAACATGGGTAGGCAAACTAAGGCCCGGGGGCTGGATCTGGCCCAATCGCCTTCTAAATCTGGCCAGTGGATGGTCCGGGAATCAGCGTGTTTTTACATGAGTAGAATGTGTGCTTTTATTTAAAATGCATCTCTGGGTTATTTGTGGGGCATAGGAATTCGTTCAATCCCCCCCCCCCAAAAAAATATAGTCTGGCTCCCCACAAAGTCTGAGGGACTGTGGAAAAAGCCCCCTGCTGAAAAAGTGTGCTGACCCCTGTAATAGAACATCACAAATACAGCATAAATCATATTAATTAGCAAATCATTGATAAGACGATTACCACCTGTAAAACACTATTAACCAAACAGAACTAAAAAGTAAGATAAACATCATGATTGCAGCAAAAGTCATGTTATATGATTAACAAATCAATGTGGCATTTAAAATCTATAAAACAATATTAACAACATTAACAAAATAGCAACTAAAAATAATAAGCTAGGCATTGTTAACTTCATATACACATACTGCACACCCCATGACTCATAATCTTTCACTCTATTCAGTTCATTAAAATACACATGTTGTTGGTGTCAATAGGAGATCTGCCAGGGCAAAGGACAGCATTGGAAGGGTGGCTTGTGGTGGGACTATGGCACAAGGGTAAATGATAAAAGCAAACCAGAAACCAAAAGCTTTTTTATGCCACAGTCCCAATCCTGCAGCTGCTGTTTACATTATTGTTTTTAAAATGCATATTATGTCCAAACCATTTGTTTTTAACACACAGTCAATCACTGGACTGATCAGAGAGGAGGTTGGAGATGATGCTTTGCCCATCTCACAGGGTTTGTTTGTTTTTTATTGGAATAATCAGGGAGAGGAAGGTGGAATGGATATACTCTGTCCTGAGCCCTTTCAGATCCTAACTATTCTGTTCTTCTAAAGTAGCTACTCCATAGGCCTTTGCTCGTCATTCTTTCTAAAAAAACAAAAACAGCCCTTAGCTATCAATAGCAACAAGACAGCCTGTGCCCATATCTGTCTGGGAGGGAAGGAACTTAGTATGAAGTTGTCACTTCATAAACTGCTGTGCCTGAAGATGGAACGGCGGGTTTGGGTTTCACCAGTGTGGCTTCATTCAGATTTAGATCAGACTAGTGGAACCTGCAATAAAACTTTGTAGTGTGGAGTGTTTCCAGTTCATTCTCTCTCCTTTCCCACTCCCCCACCCCAGTTTTTCCCTCCCTGTCCCAAACAGTCAGAAAGTATTCCATAGCTCACACAGCACTCATTGGGCTGTTCTGTGGGTTTCTCTTCCACCCCAGCTTTTTTTCCTAATGGTTTTTTGTGTGCTTCTGAAAAAGTTGGGGTTCCCCCTAGTCTGTTGCCTTCTCTCTCTTGTGTATCCACAGTGTTGTTTGGGCTGCAGTGGCACTCACCTTCAGAACTTATTTATACTACATTCATGTTTTTGATGCAAGAAGATTCAAAATTATTCTTTGTGTCTTCCCTTTTATGTGATTTCTGACTTTTGCTTCCCTTAATTTCAGGCAATTTATGGAATTGTTAACTTTGTGGTCTTCTATGCAACAGCCACTGCCTGGAGTTGGGTGAGTCCAAAATGTCTGGAGTGAACTACGTTGGGGAAGGTGGTATACTTTGATAGCATAAATTGTCATCTCCTGAGGGAAGTGCAATCAAAACCATGTTGTCTCCCAGTCCCTTCATTTATCCCTGAAAATAATGGAATTTATACCAACTTAGTAAAAATACTGTATCATTACCATATGAAGCCATATACTGAGTTAGAAGATTGAGCTCATCTAGCTCAGTATTGTGTTAGCAGCACTTATGTGACCTCTCTGAGGTACAAGCCTGGTCAGTGTGTATTGAGGTCTTCGGCTGCCCAGATGACAAGACCCTCCTCTCAGGCTTGCTGATGTGGTCCAAAGGAAAGCAGAGCAATGCATTTGGTGCCTGCTTGGCTGCAAGAGTTGCCAGAAGGAGGCATACAAGGCACCATCCAACCATCTTAGGGACTTCATTCTGGATTTGTGTAGTGTTTACTCCTTAGCCTTTTCTTCTCCCAAAGATACCCCACAAGGCAGCAGAAATTTAGGATCAGTTTTCCTTCACTTAGATGGACTACCTTCCCAGGTTGACTAGCCCCATCTGCCCCCTTACTTCCCTCTACTACAGCATGCGCACAAACCACCTTCTTGACCGTAAAAGGCCATTTAAGCCAGTGGCAATCACCGCATCTTCTGACACTGATGCAAGTTAAGTGTGCATGTGTGAGGAGGCAGTGTGAGTGTGCATGTGTGAGTGTGCATGTGTGAGGAGGCAGTGTGAGTGTGCATGTGTGAGTGTGCATGTGTGAGGAGGCAGTGTGAGTGTGCATGTGTGAGGAGGCAGTGTGAGTGTGCATGTGTGAGGAGGCAGTTTGTCCAGAATCTTCTGCCATTCAGTTTTTTCACTTCCTCCATGCTGTGTATAATTTTATAAAGTTTTTATCATGTCCTCCTCTTCTCCTCACCCCACCATGTCCTTCATTCCTAAGTTGAGCAAAAGCTGGACAGATGCTATAGTTGAAAGAGTGCTACAATGTCCCTTTTGTCTCTACAGTTCTGTGGTTCTGGACTCCCAATTCCCAGCAATCACACCAAGCATCGCCAGTGGTGTCAGGGATGATGAGAGTTGGAGCCCAATACCATCTGGGTAACTTTACCTTGCTGATTTTTGTCTTCTCCTTGTAGATTGCATTTGTATTCAGTTTGATGATCTACGGGGCCAGTTACCGCTCAATGAGCTCCATGGCAAAGCCTTCCTTTGCGGATGACGGCAGCCTTGCGGATGGTGGAATTGACCTGAATATGGAGCAGGGGATGGCAGAGTGAGTGTCTACACTACACAAGTCCAGGTGAGCAGGATCTGCTGCCTGAGTGCATACACAGATCTCCTTCACCCCTGAGCAGGAATCATATAAAGGTACTGGTGTCTTTGGGGAGCCATTGGCTGCTTCTCAGAGTTTGTTCTCCAGCTCCTTCACTGAGAAACTGCGGGGGGACGGGACCCTTCCTCCTTGTGTACACCCAGTGGTTAAGAAGAATGAAGTTCCTAAGTCCTTCCTTCTCACTGTCCCCTAAAACACGTTGCTGTTCTCACTCCTTGTCCTTTCTGCCGTTTGTCATCCCAGTTGGTGCAAACAAATTACAAATAACTTTAGAAATCTGAATGGACTTGATGATTCCTATTATAGACTAAAAAGTATATGATGGTCATTGATTGTAACAATGAAGATTTGAATTTCCTCCAAGGAGCTCAGTTATGCGTTTGGAACTGGGATTTTTGAGCTGTGGGATAATAGACTTATTCAGATTCAAAGTTCACATTTTCCTTGGCTGTTCTCAGAAAATATTATACCATATGCCTTTGTTGCCCCGGTACTTCCAGCATCAGTGGCATCGCTAGAGGCAACTGAGAAAGACAGCAGAGCAGAATGGCCGCTTAAGGGATCTTGCTGTCTTTAGGGAGGTGAAGCCAAGAGGAGCAGCATTTTGCTCCCTAGTGAGCAATACAATTTTTGAATTGTTATCCCTATAGATTAGGTGAGTGAACCTTATGCGCCAGCATCAACTAGCAGTCATATTTCTTGTTGTTTTTAACCAGGCTATTTCTGGAACACACACACACAGAGACCACCACCACTCCCACGCCATCCCTGCCTGCAGCCCCTCTCCTTCAGTCTCCAGACTCTATGGCAGAGATGGTTTTCTGTAGCTCTTCCTGCTAGTGAAAGGTTTTGGGACCACAGGGCTAGGCAAGGCTTTTATGCTCTGAACTAGTAAACACCAGCTTCTTCTTGTTTATCCTCAGGCATCTGAAGGATGTGATCTTGCTTACAGCCATAATCCAAGTCCTCAGCTGTTTTTCCCTCTATGTGTGGTACTTCTGGCTCTTGGTGAGTCTTTCTAGCTCCATTGTTTGGTACATAATGAACCTCTTAACTTTCCTTTTCCACTGTGTCTGCAGATCCCAGCCGCTACCTGCCTGGATCAACCTTATACTCTTAGCTGTGTTCAAAACAATGTTTTCTTCTTTTTTTTGGAAATGAATAATTGGGAGAGGACTGTAAAAGGTCATTTCTGCAAAGAGGTAGTCTGTAAATACCATGTCTGCTGTTGGAGGCAATAAAGCTCAGAATACCAGTTTGCTGGGAATTTTTGGTGCAGGTGTCTGGTTCACCTGTGAGAGCAGCATGCTGGACTAGATGGGCCTTTGGCTTGATCCAACATCTTACGATGTTTGAATAAAAGTCATAGTTTTTCTCCAGATTCCAGGTGCAAGGAGAAATGTTGAATCAACTGCCCTTCTAATGCTGTCCTATAGAGATGAAGGGGTAGCTTTGAGAAATGAGAATTAATATCAGGCTGCTCAATCTTGTTAAAGAAGTTCAGGCCTGGAAGTTCACGTTGATGGAAAAATTGGTTTATGAAATAAGAGTGAGAAGAAAAAACACGATGATAAATAACTTTTACTTTGTTTGGTCAGACTTCATTTTGCATGCAATGACAAAGGAACATGGCTTCAGACTACCTATTATTTGTAGCAACTAATAGAATACCACGCTGGTATGAAAATAGTTACAGTGGTGCCCCGCAAGACGAATGCCTCGCAAGATGGAAAACCCGCGGGGGTCTGCAACCCGCGGCTCCGGAGCCGCATGTGGCTCTTTTACACCTTTGCTGCGGCTCCGGGGCGGATACTAGCGAGGGGAGGAGGCGCATTGTGCGCCCCAGCACTCCCCACTGTGGTGGGTGCTGTACTGGCTGTGACGTCGCATGGGGGCGGTGCGTGCGTTAGTCATGCACCGTCCTGACGTCACCTTCCCGCCCGCCCGCTACATTGTAAGGGGCATGTACGCTGGTCACTGCATTGAAAGGGGGCATGTACACTGGTCACTGTTTTGAAGGGGAGTGAAGAACACACACACAAAAAAAGGTAACTTGTTAATTTAACGTTTATTTCTATGAGGAGGAGTAATTCTGAGGGGTCAAACAAAGAAATAATAAAAAAAAAAGTGACAAAAAAGTTGTTTTTATAATGGCGAGTTTTGCGGCTCCCAGTTTTTTTTTCCTTCGGAAACGGGTCCAAGTGGCTCTTTTTGTCTTAAAGGTTGCAGACCCCTGCGCTAGACGAAAGGGTTTTCCGTTTTGGAGGTGCTTCGCAGGACGAATTTGCTATGGGCTTGCTTCGCAAGACGAAAATGCCTTGCGATTCCTGGGGGTTTTTTCCCCTCCCAGCCTTTTTCCCAAGCCCCAAAGCCGCTTAACAGCTGTTCGCTAAGCCGCTTATCAGCTGTTCGCTAAGCCGCTTATCAGCTGATCTAAGCCGCTAATAGCCTTTTAGCAGCTAATCCGCTAATCCCTTAAGCCTTTAATAGCCGCTAATAGCCGCTAATAGCGCTAATCCGCTAATGGGCTTGCTTCGCAAGACGAAAAAAACCGCAAGACGAAGAGACTCGTGGAACGGATTCTTTTCGTCCTTCGAGGCACCACTGTATTGGTATATATATATTTTGTAACTTGGGTTGCTGCATACCTGAAGGATCTGTAAAAAAAAGATCTTTGCCTCTGTCTCTTTTTTTGCAGGCTCCGGGTCGAGCACTCTATCTCCTCTGGGTTAACATCCTGGGGCCTTGGCTCACTGCAGATTCTTCAGCCGCCAACCAGGAGCCCAACGAAAAGAAGCAGCGTCGGCAGGAACGCCGTCAGATGAAGCGTTTTTAGCTGTGCTCATGGAAATAGATATCATGCCACCTGTTGTCTCCATGTGGCTGCTTATCAGGGATGTGATTTCTTTTTAACCAATCAGAAATGTCAGGGGTTTCTTCTCTCTGCTGACCCTCCCCTTCTGTGACAGCAGTTCACTATAAGGCAGGGCTGTGGAATCTGTGTCTCCCCCCAGTTGCTGCCAAACTCCATCTCCCCATATTCCTGACCATCAGCCATGCTGCCTGGGGTGGATGGTATTTGGAGGCTCACAGCACCTGGAGGGTCACAGCTTCTCCATCTGCGCTATAAGGCTCAATTGTTTCAGGGGAAGTGTCACCAGGCAGATACTTGGCCTTCATCTGCTTTGTGGCAAGTGGGGAGGGGACCTCTTGGATGTCGGAGGTGTGTAAATATCTTTATAAAGTGATGCTGTAATATGAATCTAAGGGTGGAGGCACTGCAGAGTTTTAAGAAATGGTTCATTAAAAAAACCCAAAAGGCTATAAGAGTCTATGAGAGTGCTTGTGGCTGAAGTTGATTTTATATCATGACAACTTGTACCTTTCACATTTGTTGACCCATTTCTAAGTGGGCACAGCAAATAAAACCAAAATACAAAACAAGCAATAAACTTCAACAGTCAAAACAATAATTAAAGCCAGAGTTCACAAAAGATCACATCCCATTTAAGGCAAAGAGAATAAGAGGCTAGTTGAGGTGTTTGAAAGAAGTTCTCATTTAAATCCTGGTGTATTTTTATTTTTAAATTGGCAGGTAGGAACCTCTGGCCGAAAGGTGGTGTGCAAGTATTTCATACGCAATTGTACACCTCCCTGTCCTCTATAACAACAAAGCTGAATTGATGAGGTTAGATGGGCCTCCCTTTGCAGTGAATTTCAGAAACCTAGCACCACTACTCAAAAGACCCTGCACTGGCTTCTTGTGAATCTGACGTCCTTTGATGAAGGAGCTGGAAATCCCTTTTTCAAATCTTTGTGAGTTGTGGATTTCTAGCACTCCTGGAAATGTATTTATTCATTGGCACAAGGCTATTAGAGCCTCCTTGGAAGCAGGGACAGGGGGGCAAGTTAAACTAATGGCAAGGACCAGCGGTATCTCCAAGCAAGGAAGAGGAAGGATGGTTGGAAGGAAGACAGGGAACAAGATTGGGCCTGGGGTTGAAGCTGCTTCCTGCAGCGGGAGGGGACAGAGGGCTGATAGCCTCCCCCTTAAAATAAACCAGCAACAACAGAAGGTGGAGGTGACCTCCTGCTGGTTCTCCACTTCAGCTTCATAGGAATGTCTTCAGGGGGCTTTGCTTAGGGAGAGGCACTTAGTATACCTTACTGGTGGCAATTCAGGGCAGAGTGGTGAGGGGAGCTGTTTTGCAAGAGGACATGGGCAGGATGGATGAAAGCCTCACAGAAGTAGCACCCCACCTTCCCACAACAGAAATATTAGCACATAGACCTGCATGTGGAAGACAACAACTGGAAGCAACCATGCTAGGGCATGTTGACCCACTACCCCCAGCTCGCTGCTCTACCCCCAGCCCCAGCTGACTGGAGTGTGAGGCCAAGTTGCTTGAGGGCATTGGAGACATCAGACGCAGCTCAGCCAAACTGCTGGACATTCCCCAAGGTGATCTCCATCAGCTGTCCTGCAGGAAGGATTTCAGGAGAGGCAGCAAAGACCACCTCATGGCCTGCTCTTACTGAACTTTTTCCATCCTTGGCCAAATAAGATCTATGATCAACTGCCCTGTGAGAAATATCCTGGTGACTTTTTAATGTTCACTGTAATCTGCCTTGGACGGATTTGTATCCCAAAGGGCAGGATGCAATTTAGTTAGTTAGTTAGCTAGTTAAATAAATAAATAAGATGCTGAGAACAGGAGGGAGAAAAGCATTGAGGTGCTCCATTACCCTGAAAATACGATCAGAATGAACAGGAAGTAGCGATTTGGGGAGGGTGCACTCTCACATTATGGGGGGTCTGCAGGAATTTTTCTGGAGTTGTGGTGGAGCAGAAGTAAAACAAATGAAAAGGGGAGAGTGGCCTGATTTCTCACAAAACATGAGAATACTGCCTGAACATTTTGTCTCGTATCTTACATGTGCTAGAAACACTCTTTAAAAAAAAAAAAGCTAGGAATGGGGTGGGGGTTCATCCCCCCATGACCCAAATTGGAAGTAGCATCTGGTTAGAAAAGGAAAGGGGAACATTGAAGATAAAGAAGAAAGGATGACGTCTGCTCCTTAAAATACAACTTCCCTTGTCTGTCGTCTGATTAAAGCTTGCTAGCCCCGTTCAATGTCTTCCCTTCAGTACCCTCCCCTTCTTCAAGGAAAATATGTACTCCATTATTTCTCTCTGTATATTTCAACTTCTAAATGGGATTTTTATTTTGAAGGCTGGATAGGGTGTGGTCTTGCACAGCTTCCACATCGTCATAGGCCAGAAAGGGAGTGGCAACCCACTTGTTTTTAAATATTTTACACATTAGGTTTCTTCCAGTGTTTTGGATTTACTCCAGTAGCTCTATTTAGAGATTTCTTCATGTTTCCCAGCCAGTCAGTTTCCATCAGTGCTGCTGCCTCGAGAGAGAGAATGGAGTCCAGTACAGCCTAAGTGAAAGAAATGCAGTAATCCAAGAGGGAAGTTGTTGGGTTTTTTCTTCATTTGGGGCCTTTTCTGCTGAAGGTATGCAAGCTTTTGCATTTGACAGAGTGTCCTGGTTTTCAGGCAAAAACGAAGCATCTGTGTGTATAACCTTACTGGAGCCACAATGGAAGCTTTTTAGTCATTTAATGTAAGTACAACCTTCAGAATAAATTGTTGAGATAATATGGAACTCTAAAAGCCACTTTTATTGCCTAGGGAAATTGCTCTTTAAAAAAGAAGTTTAAATTCAACATGTTTGTAGATACCAGGTTTTTGAACTCATTTTCTGATTTTGTACAAAAGGAACAGAAACAAGTATTTTGAGACAGTATTCACACGTGTTGTGTACATGTGGATAACATTCATATATCTACTCTTACCAAATAAGTATTCAGTTTGTAAGAAGAAGTGCTAGAGCACAGGTCAGCAACCAGCACTCCAAGGGGCTAGAAGCAGCCCCCAATCTCATTTTATACAACGTCCATCACCTGAAACTACCCTATTCTGCTTCATCAGAGTTCCTTCCTGTTCTGTTCCTCATTTTTCTTGTTTAAGTGAGCTCCCTCTCCATTTTTTTCTATGTAGTTTGAGAACAATTGCATCATTATTTTATTTGATAAACATAAATTGATTTTTTAACAACTTTTCCCCTGGTTGTAGGGAAAGGATGATTTTCCTTAGCTATCTGAAAACAAGCTGGTATGCTTCTACCATACCTGTTTGTATAGCACACTAAAGTAAAAAAGAAATACCGGTAGCTTTCACTTTCTTTCCAGAACAATAGCTCTAACTAACTAACTAACTAACTAACTAACAAATAAATTCTGTATATCTATTTGAGAATAATACCATCAAACCCAGTGTGGCTTACATCTGAGTAGACTAGCACAGGACTGGGACTTTAATCTGGTGAAAGCTGAATCAGGAGTCTCTATTCCAGATTACTTAATCCAGAACACTCTTTGTCTCTGGCTTTGCCCACTGCCGCTGCAACCCCCTTAGGGAGTTACTCTAAAGCTGACCACCCCTGTGCTAGACCACAGAAGTCCTGTCCTTTAATTTCAGGTGGGTGGGTGGTTGTAGGGGGTGCAAGACTTTCTGCATAAGTTCAGAGGCAACTGTGTCTTTGATATTCTGAGATACATGAGTGACATGGAATAAAAAGTGTCACTTTAAGAACATAACAAGAGTCCTGCCAGGTCAGGCCAATGGGCCCTCTGCTCCAGCATCTTGTTCTCACAGTGGCTAATTAGTTCCCTATGGGAAGCCATAAGCAGGACATAAGCAAGTCTGCTTGTGATTCCCAGCAACTGATATCTCCAACAAAATACTGCCTCCAATATTATGGAGGTAGACCACAACCATTGTGTGGCTAGTATCCATTATTCTCTATAAATTTGACTTATCTTCTAAAGCCAACCAAGTTGGAGACCATCACTACAACTTGTGCTATTGAATTCCATTTATTTAATCAATTTCTATACCAGCTAAACAAAATAAACGGTTTTCAACATGGGTTAAAACATCTTTAATAAACAGCAAATACAAAAAAAGAGAGACCATTTTCTGTAAAACACCATTAACAACCGAATAGCGTATTCTTTTCAGTATCAAAATAAACATAAAAGGAGCATCAAAAGTGTAAGGAGAATTCACAGCCAACGCAGAAAGCAAATAAAGTATTCTTAAAAGATGAGGAAATAAAATATTACAAATGGAAGTTCCCTTGTAGACAATCAGTGCAGTATTGTGGTTAGAGCAGGCATCTCCAAACTCGGCTCTCCAGCTGTTTTGGGACTACAGTTCCCATCATCCCTGACCACTGGTCCTGTTAGCTAGGGATGGTGGGAGTTGTAGTCCCAAAACAGCTGGAGGGCCGAGTTTGGGGATGCCTGGGTTAGAGTGTCAGAGTAGGACCTGGGAGACCAAATCCGTCCTTGACCATGAAGCTCACTGAGAGACCTTGGGCCAGTTACTCTCATCCTCACCTACCCCACAGGGTTGTGGGAATTGGAGGAGGAAAACTGTGTATTCCACCCTGAGTTACTTGAAGGAAGACGTGGGATACAAATGCAATAAATAATAACACAAAATATAAACAAAAGTATATATTCTAACTTTAAAACCCCCCACCCCACAGCCATATGACTGACAACTACGTGCTGTGTGAGGAAGCATTTTCTTTTGGGTCTCCTGAATCTTCAGACACTCTGCCTTCATTGCCTGTCCAGGAGTTCTAATATTATGAGCAGGAGAAGAAACATTTCTCTTTTGGCACTTTTGGTTTGGAGTTGGTGTGCCTTTTGCTTCAAGCTGGAGGCGTTGGTCCTCTCTGTATTTGAAACGAGATTTGTGTGGGGCTGTGAAGAACGAACGAGTCTTCTTTCGAAGTGAGACGCCTGATAAGGAGCCCGTTGTCCTTCGAGGAGCATTTCGGGTGCCAAAAAATGAAGCCGCCGGATACGCCCGTGTTTTCGCGGCGAGAGCTGCAGTACCCTGTGCCTGCCAGGAGGGGGCGGGCTACCTGGGGAAACTGCGAGAGGCAGGGAGAGAGAGGCGGGGCGGGGCTTGGAAGGATGGGGGAGGAGTCGGGCCGCTGCCCTTCCTGTCGCCATGGAGACGGGCCCCGCGGCCTGACCCGCGCCGAGGAGCCTTTGGTCCAGCAGGGCCTGCCCTGAGGAAGGGGGCCCCTCAGCGCCCTCCCGATCCCGGGCATGAGGCGGGTGTGTGGCCGCCCGGAACCGCCACTGAGCTGGGGGGGGAAGGTGAGGAGGACGGACTCGGGCCCCCCTTCCCCTGGTGGGTGGGGGTTGGATTTATACAGCCGCCGGAGTGAGGCCTTTCCCGTCGGGGGGAGAGGGGGGATCGTGGACTTATGGGGTGCTCGTGGTTTTCTACGAACCTCTATGGAAGTATTTTTTGGGATAGAGGAAGGGACTCTGTGCCATCACCGGCGTCTTGGCTTGAGAAGAGCTGGTCTCTCTCTCTCTGGCTGTCGAGTTTAAATCTATTTTAATTTTTATTAAATCTACCTCTGCTTAATTAGTGCTGGAATTATACTAAACGTTATACGGAAGTGAATGGCAAGCACGATCCTGTACACGTGTACTCGGAAGTTATGCAGGCAGTTATCTGTGCACACTTTCCTAGGAGTGAGCCCCTCTGATTGGGACACACAGTAGTATAAGTTTTTTTTAAAAAAAAATGCTTGTGGGACTTTGAAGACTTAACAAATTTATTATGGCCATAAGCCTTCCTGGACTACAGTCCACTTCATCAGATGCATGAAGTCTTAGTTATCCCGTGTTACAGGTATAGTTATACACTGGGTGCTCCCAGACAACCTGTTTATTATTCAGTGTTCAGACATCCAGATTTATTTTCAGGGAGGCTAGACACTTTTAGCCAGAGATTTTCAACCTTTTTGACTCCACGGCTCTCTTGATGTTTAACTGAGCTTGCTGAGAACTGAAAATGCAAGTTTTCCATTATATGTGCTTTCCTTCCACTGACTGGCTTTTTCTTAAATCCTATTTGAGACATTTGGACAGTTGTGATTTATGAACTGGCACTTTAATTTCTCCATATTAGTAGCCTCTGAACATCTCCTGGTATACTACACCTAATTTTCTAAGGCATGGGCCGCTGTTTCTGTGAAAGGTACCTCAGTTTTCACTTTTCAGAACTCGGAAAGGCATGTGGAAAAATAACTCCCCTTCTTCCCAGCTTGGAGACAATATGTTTGCTTCCAGTTCTAACCAACCAGATCACTATATTTCCTTCCTCAATTAGCCTTTGATAATTCAGATAACTTTTAAACACCCACTCACCAGCTAGTTCTTACTAAGGTGGTAGACAGTGTTTGAAACTCTCATTGTTTTAGGTGCATTTTGCAACTTGGAATTTCATTAGCATGAGCAGTTTCTGAGCTCTGGGCGCAGTACTGCACCTAAAATTTCAGAATAAGACTGCAGTGTGGAAGCAAAGGAGAACTTTTTTGTGCCTCCCCACTTCCAGCTACTCTCTGAAGACTGGAGAAGAGACCTTCTTAAGAATATTAGGGTGGTGGACAGGGGAAGGACTAGACCATGTGAAAAAATAGAACATAATATTTTAGCTGTAGCACATTCATTTTCAGCAGTGTATTCTTGTTATTAAAAAAGTGCACATAGACATTCCGTTGTTGTTCCCATAACCTAGGTTTAAGGTTCCATTTAGCTCCTAGCTTTCATATTTCAGTTTCTAACACTAGTGGTAGATCTGTGTCTGGGCTGTACCACTTCAGACTGTGGGGATGCTCACATAACTGAATGGTCTTTTGTACAAAAAGTGTTCTCTATGTAGAAAACTAGCTTGTCTAGGAGAAGATGAGGCAAGAATCATTTTGCTTGACATAAAGGGTATTAGTGATAGTTAGAGTAGACCCATTGAGATTAATGGTTCTCTTCTGATTTAGCTGGACTGGGGGACATTCCATTATATGAGTGCCCCCCTACTTGGACAGACTGAAATTGTGCAGCCTAGACAAAGGTTTACCATTTAAGTGAGAACTAGATTGTAGTATTGTTACATGTCACCCCAATCTCTGAGCAGTATGAGATTCCAGAGGTTCCAGTTGCTTACTCAGGGTTCATGTTTCCTTTGGAATAAGGTTCGGCAGAGACTGTGGTGTCTTTATGATATATGGTTTGGTTGACATCCATCTGTCTCGGGAGACAATGGAAGAGTACACTTTTGGGGGTGAAGTCAAACTGTTGGAGAGTTACAGTGCCTGCTGTGGCTGTAGAGACCAATAGGGGAGAGACATGTTTTGTTGCAGCTGGGGCAGATGAAGGCATCTGGTTGTTCTGATGCAAGTGTACCAAGGCATTTCTTCTTTCTGTCCTCCTCCCAGTGGTCATTTGTCCTCTGGTCACTACTGTGGATATACAACCTGACTGACTGCTATATGGTTTATTTACACATATATACAACCTGAGTGTATGATGAGGGTGGTCACAGCATTAGCAACCCAATTTGGTCTTGCTTCTCCTATAGCATTGGATTCAAATGAAAATCAGGCACCCCCCCCTCCACCTCTCTCTTACTTAACAGCCTACTGCTTTTACACATCTAGCTCACATCACTCAACTATCAACTCTGGCGTTTGTCTTTCTAACTACCAGCAAGTTGAGGGAAATCATAGTGTGATTGATGCTGTGTAAATTCCTGAACCCTCAGGTACAATATAAGACTTGACTAGGTATGGGAGCTTCCGTTAAGTGCTGTCTAGCAGAGCTATAGATTTATATATTTTTGTCTCCTTAATCATCTGCTGTGATTCATAATAATATGAATGTTTACAACACTTTTTTTTAATCCTCACAACAATCCTGTAAAACAGTCTAATATTACTATCCCTGTTTTCTAAATGAAGAAGTCTGGATCAGAAAAAATAGTGGCTTCCCTAAACCCATCTAGTGCGTACATGATAGAGATCAGATTTTAACTAGAGACATCCAGACTACACAAGCTTTCTGTGGTTGCCATTTGAGACTGTTGCTCTTTCAAAAAATGTTTGCAATCCCTGACTACGAAAATTTGGGTGTTGTGTATTTGAGTACTGTGAGCGCATGTGTGCAGTCCTCGTGTTGTCGTGTGTATTTATAAGAAAGTGTCTAGGAGATCTGGCAATACACTAGTGTTGTGTTCCCTAGGGAGTGGCATCAAAGTCACTCCTCTGCCAATTCATAAAATCAGTTGCTTTAGCCTCTGCTTAAAAAAAAAACCAAAAAACCTCTGTTAAAGGAGAATCATGAATTTTCACCTCTTGTAGAAGTGTCTGTTGTGTTCCAGTTTCACCAGCCAAAGCAGACAGTGGATAGCTTGCCTCTTTTTAGCTTTTGTAGTTCAGCTACAAATATATGAATATTGGAGAATGAAGTGGGCTTTGCTTTGCAATAAAGGATGACCTATTCGGTGAGCTTTTCCATCACACCTGTCTTCACTGGATAGAGATGAAATGGGTCAAAAAGCAAAAGATACAAGATTGTTTTTAAAAACAGTATTACTTAAAATGTAAAGTATCATTTTTGTATTGAAGGCTTTGGCACAGAAGCCTTTATGTATCGTATTTTTTCAAAAGATTGTTTTTGATATGATTTAATCCTTCTAATTTACTCTTGACTATCTACAGAGAAAAGGACTGTGGGCCTTATGAGAACATTTTAAGAGCTACATGATCAGATTAAAGGAGCCTGCACTGAGAAACTGAGGCCACCATCTTGCGGCTGGGGTAAGGGAAGCCTCCATGACTTCTGCAACTTTTATAGTCTTCCATGGCCTTGGGCTTCTCCAGGTTACACACACCTTGTGAAGCTTAGAGTTTTCATGTGACGTCTTTGCTTGTTTGTAATAAATATCAAGTAAGGGTGCTTGTATTAGATTTGTGCAGAAGACAAAGTAGCTGAACTTGTGGAGATAATCCAGTCCTCCTCTTCCCTCTGTTTGCTTGTCAAAGTACTTAGCATAAATGCAGAAAGTCATTAGACATACATACTGGTTAAAGGCAGACATATGGACAGGGGAGGGAAAACTTTGCTTCAGAACTACTTATGTTTGGTGAGATATGTTTCCACAGTGCACTAAAGCACACATACTCATTCAGCTACGGGGGTTGGGATGCAAAGCATTACACAGTTCTCACCTAGAGCAATAGCACACTTGGCAACATTGCACCTATCTCAGCGCCTAACAGTATAACAGATGTAACCTTTAGACCTGGTCTAAGCAAACCTCCAAAGAGACAAGGCCAGCTGCAGTATTGTCTTATGGGGTGGTCTTTTATTATTTATTTATTTCATATTTTTTATACACTGCTTGCTTTTTAAAAACCTCCAGGTGGTTTACAGAACAATAACGTTATCAGTAGAAACAGTTAAAAGCAACTGTTTGAAACTTTTTTATAAAAAAAATCAGCAATAAACTAAACAGATTAAAACACACACGAACATTCTACAAATCAGGTTGGGCTTGTCTGAAGAAAACTGTGTTTAGCAGGCACTGAAAAGAGGACAGTGAAGGTGTCAATAGGCAGGAGGTTCCAAAGTGTGGGTGCTGCCATACTTAAAGATCCATTTCCTACAAATGTAGAACAAATTATATTATGTGGCACCTGTAACAGTGCCAGTTCCGCAGATCAAAGTAGTCAAGTGGGCATATTTGGGCAACGCAATTGATCTTTCAGATAAATAAAGCTTTCTTTTCTGCTTCTGGTAGATGAACATCTGCAATAAACCACCTAATAAGACAGCACCAGAGAAGAGTGATGAAGCAGCTCATGAGGCCCAGTCCCAGCATGCCCGGAGAAATGGCTGGAGCTGGCCTCCCCATCCATTCCAGTTTGTGGCTTGGCTGCTCTACCTCTTCTTTGCAGTGGTTGGCTTTGGGGTCCTTGTGCCACTCCTGCCTGCGCACTGGGTTCCTGCTGGGTATATTGTATCCTTACATGTTGATGTTTCAGCATAGTATTGCAAATACAGCTGTCACAATTACTGGTGAGGTATTTAGGAATGGTAGAAAACCTTTAGTGAGCAAAATCACTGAGTGTTCCTATCGTTCAGACTATACCCTTACTTTACTGCAATTTGTAGGATTGTTGCATTTCAGTAATATCTTACGCTTTCTAAAAGAATAAATGCAATTTTCTGTACACTAATGGCTCATGGCGTTTTGCAGTGTCCTTTCGCTCTCAATGCTGCGCACATTCCTTGTTAATTTTACTTTTCCTGTGCCTTTGTGAATGAATGATAATTTGAATCCTTTGACTCACTTGGTGACAAAAGCGACCTTTTTCTTAACTGAAGAGATTAAATCTGATATTTTGCCCACTTAAATGGGACCCTGAAAATGAGAAGTCAGTATATTTGTAGAGACAACCCTTAACTGTGTCCACTTCAGTGTCCCGGAGTGTTTTTTCTCTGCCATCTAGTAGTTCATCTTACAGCAGTTTCTATTGACCCAGCTGATGACGGTGTGCGAGAGAAGAATTACCAGGGGCCACTCACTACTTTCAATCGAAGCCAGCATGCTCACGTCATTGAAAACCGCCACTGTCACATCTGTGATGTCAATGTGTAAGTAATAGTCTTGCTCTTCCTTGTGTTTTCTGTAAGTTTATTGCATTGAATCCTCTCACAGACAGCAGTCAAGTATTGGAAATATCAGATGAAGCATGTGTGTAATAGTTGTGGAGTTATATTCTACCTTCATTGGAGAACTGGTGATTTATTGAGCACAAGGCTGCCAACTAAATACCCATTTCTGGTTCCAGAAGCAGTCCAGTCCTTAATTTTTCCTCAGTTCAAGTTATGGAAACAAATACTGCCAGGGCAATGATTTTTCCTGTTGGTAGGGTCCTGTGTTTTTGTTGTTGCTTCATTTCACTGGAAGCCAGTGGCTCTGCTACATTGGTGGCAGGAAGTCATGGACAGCGCAAGAACCACCAGCACCATTGTGTTTGTGCATTGGACACAGTGGTTAGGTAGGGATTTTGGCTTGCCCAACATACTCGTCTTTCAGTATTTTTATTGTAGCATTAAGAGAGAGGCTAGAATGATCTTGCTCAGGTGTGCTGGCAGGAAGCATAAAAGTCAGCAGCAATTAAGAAAAGAGCAGTGGTCTCATGCTGCTTCATTGCATTTAAGTGGGAGTTGCATTGTTGCAAAATATATAAGTAGGCTCAATTGGGTTTGTAGCCTGAGAGAAAGAAACAGGGGAAGAAAGAGAGTGTGTAATGTTGGTCTTTAGTAGACTTAGGTGTGCTATTCTTCCCCCTTTCTTTGTGTTTTAGGCATCTAACGTAGCAAGCCAGACTGTGAGAGGCATGAGCAACAAACTGTAATTAGTTCTGTTTTGCAGGTTTTATCCACTCTAACATGAACATTCCTTTCTTATTGTTAGGAGCTCCAGATCAAAGCACTGTGGGACCTGCAACAAGTGTGTGTGTGGATTTGATCATCACTGCATGTGGCTTAACAACTGTGTGGGAGAGAGGAACTATTGGTATGGGTCATGTCTTTCATAGCATTAATCCACACAAGCAAAGCTACTGTGCAAGACTGTTGAATCATCCCTGTGCCTTGTGCTTCAGCCACTATTGTCCAAATACCTAGTTTCTCTCCTTTTCAAAATTACAGCATACTCCATACAAATCAGAGAGCACCCTTAAGTTTGCAGGCAGAATTGTATGCCTACTTCTTCAGTAGCTTTTAAAAGGGAGCACAGAGTAGAACTTATTTAGCCAAAGATTAGGGATCTCTGTCCAAATGCTTATTTTGAACCCTAACTCAAACAGCTGGACATAGAGCTCACTTTCTTGCTCTGTTCCTTCTGGCTACTGAAGGTTAAGCTTTGTCCTCTTTTAGTAGCTCTGAAGTAGGTGATGCCAGCCTTTTTTGGCATGTGTGTCACAAGTCAAACTTAAATTAGGATAGAGTTCTGTAGTGTGTGCCACAGTACATGCACATCCCTCTGGCCTTTGAGGCAAAAAAAAAATTCCCAACTTCGCTTATACACGGATGTGGTCTGAGCAGACAATGATTGACCAGGAAAGGGATCTAAGGGTCATGGTGCATAGTTAAAAAAAACAACCACAAACCCAGTGTGCATTAGAATTCCATGTTCAGGGTCATTAGGAACAGAATTGAAAACAAAACTGCCAATATCATAATGCTTTTATACAAATCTATGGTGTGACCTCTTGGAGTGCCATGTTCTGGGAGTGAACTTTCAAAAGGATGTTGTAGAGCAGGAAAAAGTTGCAGAAAAGGGCATGAGCAACTCTCTTATGAGGAAAGACCATAACGTTGGGGGCTTTTTGGTTTAGAAAGAAAAGCAAGTTGCATAAAATTATGAATCGTATGGAGAAAGTGGATGGGAAGAACCGGGATCATTCAACAGACAGAGTAGTGCTAACTGACCTTCTATTTCCTTGGCAGGCTTTTTCTGAACAGCGTGATATCTGCCATCCTAGGCCTTCTCCTAATCCTACTCATTGCTTGCTACGTTTTTGTGGAGTTCTTCCTTAACCCCATGAGACTGCGCACAGACCAGCACTTTGAAGGTATCAACCCACACTCTGCATGAGGAACTGTCTCAATGTGAACACTTTGTTCAGCTAGGTTCCCTCAGGGAGCACCTCTAGTGATAAGTATCCCAATTATCATATGCTATTACAGCATTCTATGATCAAGAGTGGCATGATGCAATTTCTTAAATAGTTAACATCTATAAAGAGATGTTCAAGCTCAAAGCTTCTTAGAAATAGTTCCCTTTGACCTGAGCAGCAAAGGTATTTTGCACCTTCTCAGTATCACTCCCCTTCAGATGTTCCATGGCTCCAGACTTGGCTTCAATTTCCTTATTTGTATAATTCTGTTTTCTAGGCCTGAAGAACCAGACGGATGTGTGGTTTGTGTTCCTTCCTGCTGCTCCCATTGAGACACAAGGACCTGCCATTTTGGGTTTGACTGGGGTTCTGATTCTCCTGGGGCTGCTGACTCTGTTCCTGTTGGGTCACCTGCTGATCTTCCACATTTACCTCAGTAAGTATCACTTTTTATCCTGAAGTTCATGTTAATTGGGAACCCCCGCTGTGCGCATGCTGTGTAAGGAGCAACTGGGATATGTTTTCTATTGTCTATGTAAATACTCTGCAGAGACTATAAAAAGAAGTAAGTATTTGCACACAGGCTTCCAATCTAAGGCACAATACAAAAGGAAAAGGAAATGAGAGAAGAGAAAAGACAAGCAAATTCAGATACTAAGTCTTAAAGTTACATAATTCCCCTTAGAAGTGACCAGCTGAACTGGCCACTGAGGAGGCAGTTTTGGGAGAAGAGAAGCCAAATAGCAGTTGGTCCCAGCTAAGCTGATGTAGTTGGTCTCTCTTCTCTCTGCTCAGATTCATCTTACTCTTCTTAGCATTTTTATTCCAACAGTTGTCTGCCTCTATTCCCCAGTGGTTGAGTGTGTGTCTATCCCAACTTTCAAATGGTGGGGTAGTAATAAGCAGAATGGCAATAGTACATTCCCATTCAAATATCTTTCTAAAGTGTGAATGCAGCTGAAGGTGAAGGTGACTGGGGCATACATTCACTTATGGTCTGGATAGACAGTGGAGTTCATAGTACTCTCCCATCACAGTTCTCCAAGGACCACCCATGACTTTTGTTTGGATTGGAGTATTTTGCATGCAGTGTTTACTTAACACTTCTGCCCTTTGATTTAACAATGAAAAATGTATTATTTATTGAGAACCCATAAGGAGGATGTTAGTTAATAATTCTGAGCTTTTCCACCTTTATTCATGCAGTGTCTGAGCTGGCAGATTTTCTATCATTTAATTCTTCTCTTTTCCGTTTCATTAGTGTGGCATCGATTGACCACCTACGAATACATTGTGCAACAACGTCCCCCTCAGGAGATGAAGGATCCTGTCAAGCAGCTAGAATCCTGCCCTCCTCAAGTGAGGCCTATTCAGGTATTGCAGGGGTGACCAACCTGTGACCTATGGGCTGGATCTGACCTGACAAGGCACACAGAGTAGTTTGCTGGCTCCTGCAGCTTATCTTCCAGTCTCAGCATGGTGGTACCCATTACTGAGATTGAGAGTCAAAGTGCTCTGCTTGCTCCTTAGAGATGAAGTGTAAAAGACAGCACTGTGGTGGTGGTGTTTTAAAACCTACATTGGGAATGTATTTAAAATCTTACCATAAAAGGTCTTTCTCTCGAGAGCTGGCAAAGCTGCTTTCTTCAGGGATCGGGGAACTCAGTCAGGCAGCTGATCCAATTGTGCCTCTCCCTACCCCACACCTGGCATCAGGTTTGGATGAAATGACCTTGTGGGCCCAATTGGGACCCATGCCAAGCCAAGTTGCACCCACAGTCCTGGGATTTCCCAACCCTGATATAGATAGAAAAATCTCCTTTAACTCAGTGTTTTTAGCAGAGGGCATTGATTTGGTTTATATAAATGATCCTTATATTTGGATCATTTAATACTGACCAAATTATTCTTTTAAGAGAAACACAGCATTTACAACTTCTTTAAAAAGAAGCATTTTAAAAAGAATTTTAAAAAGAATTTAAAAAAAAAATGATTCTCATGCATCATATGCCTGATCAATCCTCTCTTGGAATGTATAGACAGTATTCACATTGACAATAAATTCAGTTGTACAATTTAAAGAAATCATCCATTCCAAGTGGATTTTGTGCACTTTGGGTACAAAATGATCTTCCATAGTCTCTCAGCGCTGCATGGTGAGAGACAGTTTAGCTTGTATACTCGAATCTAGCTTTGAGCTGAATTTCAGATATGTAAGAAACTTGTGCAGAAACTTGTACAGACTAAAACCAAGCTGTCAAAGGGAGGTGCAAGCCATGACTGGCACATGGCATTAATAGGGAGCTAGTGACTTTTAAATGAAATGATTGATAGTGTTGGTGCTCAACTAAACACAGCATAATTTTATATTGTTCATAAACTATTGCCCAAGCCTTTAATCTTTTTATCATCTAAAATACAACTTGAAAAAGTGAACTATATGCAAGTGGCTCTGAAGTTGCAATCTGTTCATGTTTACTTGGGAACAAACCCCACGGAACATACTGGGACCTCCTTCTGGGAAAATATATTATAGGACCAGGCTTTTAAAAAGTAATGGTGATGTTGAAATCTACAGGTACCTGAGCTAAATAACCAAATGTTCCTTCCTTGCCCCATGATACGGAGGCATTTGTAGAAACAGGGTTTTACAGTAATTTTGACTTACAATAAAGAGAGGGAAACTAACTTGCCAGGATGCCTGGGTTGTTCACTTGCCTCTGTTTTAAAATAACTCTTGCACATTTCAGGAAATGCAGTTTTATGTAGGAAGCCTTGGATATACCAATCCTGAGATCCAGGTGGAAGACTCTACAGGACTAGCATCTGGGAAAGAGTGAGTAAAGCGATGTTAAGTTTCTTTTCATATAACTGAGCTTACCTAGAAGCTGTTCTAGAGACACAGCAGGTAGTTTAATGAAGTCACTCTGAGGGGAGGAAAAATTAGCACTTCCAGTTTTTCCAGGCATCTGAGGTGTCATAACACCATTCTCAATGTACATAATCTCATAGGTACAAGTAGAGAGGCTAGCTGTTTGTGTGAATGGGCTATAAGAGAAGTTTCCCTGTGTATAAATGTTACTAAAGGGACACATGGAACAACTTTTATCAAAGCATTTCCTCAAATCATGGAAAAGAGATTAAATACAAATTATAATATTAAGATGAAATATACAGAAATTCTCCACATTGCAAATGGATTTCACATGAAGAAGAAAATTATGTTAAACTATTATAATTTACATGGTGTGACATTTTTATTTTGTTACTTCTTGTTTTTGTATTTTAAAAAAGCAAAAACTGAAGGCATTTCTTCTTTCTGAAGAAATTCTGGGAGTTCAGACTAGAACTCCAGTAGCAAAGGCTTGATGGGCTGACAAAGGAGGTGAAGCTTGTATCAATTGCAATGTAGATGGATTGGTATGTAAGAAATCAGCACTGCCTGTTCTGTTTTCAGCCTAACCAAGTTCTGCATTCGCAGTGATGGCTCAGACACCAAGCTCATCCTCACCCCTGAGCAATCAGAGGTGCAAGATGGAGACCAGCCACAGGTGAGAGATAGAGCTGTGAATTCTAGTCTTTTGTGCTGGGGCTGTGCTGCTGCGCCTGATCTTGGGGTATAAGTCATCATGCCACACTTCCTCTTTCATCGGCAGCTGTTATCATTCACAGCTCAACTTGTATCCTTGACATTTTCCCTTCTGTGGTTAGTGGCCCTTTATCTGCTTGTATCCTTCCATTGAAGCAAAATTACAAAGTTCATACTTTGATGGCAGTATGAGGAATGGGGTTCTTGAATGCTCTTAAACTGAAAGCAGTGTTGTACTGAGGCTAAATATGAAAAGGGTCAGATGTGCACTTTCTCCTTCTTTTCCATGTTTTCATGGAAAATCATCTCTCTCATTCTGAGGGTATTTATTACTTATTTTATTTTTAAAATTGTATACCACTTAACTGTAAAAAACAATAACCCTCCTCTAGGCAGTTCACACACACACACACACTCACAGAGAGAGAGAGAGAGAGAGAGAGAGAGAGGGGCTGAAAAATAGTGACTGGCCCAAGATTACCGAGTGTGCGTCATAGCTGAGAAGAGATTTGAACCTGAATCTCCCAAGCCCCAGACCAACAATCTAATGTCTACATCACACTGACTCTCAATCATCAGTTATAAAACCATTTTAAAATGGAAGGAAGTGGTGCTAGTTTGATACCTAACATCTTACTCGTTGTTTTACTTTTTATCACTCCTCCCTCCTTCCTTAAAGGGGTCAGTGGGACCACATTGTTCTTTGCCCTTGCTCACCCCCCCCCCCCCCGTTATCCTCAGAGGTTTTTAGACTAAGAAAGAGTGACTGCTCCTAGGTCACCCTGCGAGCTTCAAGGCTCAGTGAGAATTTTAACTCTGGTCATCCAGGTCCTTCATTGTCACTCTAATCCGGGATTGGCAAACCACCCAAAGCATTTTTCCCTGCCTCCAAGCCCCCATCTGTTGTGGCAGTTGCAAAGCCATTGTTGCTTTTTGTTTCTCTCTGCTCAGCCCACTCCCTATTGGAAACACAACTCACTTCCTCCCTGGTCATCAGATTAATCATTTTATGAGCAGGAAGGGAGTGATAACACTCCCTCTTCAGTTGATCGGCACAGATCAGCTGAAGCAGGAGGCTGTGTGATTATTCCCATGAGTGTAGCATGAGAGTGTATTTTGGCCACACCACTGGCATTCAACCCCAGTGGGCTGGCCAAGGGTGAATCTGGGCCTCAGGCCAGTAAAAGGTTAGCCACCATCCTCTAACCATTAAAATTGCAATGATTTTAAGCAGATTTGTCTTGTTGTGTAACTTCAGAAAAAGAAGAAGAAAAGGAGAAAGAAGTTGCATAAAGTCCCCTCTTCTGTGTCAGAAGAAAGATCCAAGGCGGCTGATGGCCCATGGTCCTCTCTTCCAGCTTTACAACCAGGTAAAAGGAAAAGGTGGAGAGAGTCAGAAGTAGAAAGTATTCAAAGAGAGGTTATGGGGTCATGAATGGTGTATGAAGGCAGGCATTTTCTTAGTTTAATAAATAACCTTTCAGTGTATAGAAATTTTGGACATGGCATTATATAGGACGTTATAGACATGGTTTGTACTATTGTTTTAAACAGCACAGTTCTTTTTCTTTTTTATAATTATGTCCCCCCCCCCCCCCAATAAAATAGGGAAAGTAAGATAATGCCATAGAGATCCATAACCGCAGCTGTCTTAGGTTGATCAGAGTTTTGTGGAAAACACTTTTCCAGGCCAAACAGCCTTTAGGGAGGCACCTCCTTTTCCTGCCGCACTGCACAGCCTCTAAACATTGGAGCATTTCTTCTCAGCAGCAGAAACCATATAACTAGCTGACCAATCAGTAGATTCCAGATTTAACTGCAGAGCTGCCACCTCTCCTTTCTCTAGCTCACTTCTTTCTACATGCCAAAGAGTAGATTCATACTCCAAAGCCCATGGAGACTGGAGCTCTGTTCTGTTTGCCTCTTGGCCTTTCTTGTGGAACAGGGGTGGTGGATAGGATCCAGCTGCTGGGCCTGATCCTGAGTTCCCTTGAGTTCCCCTGAGTATGGTAGGTGGGCAAGGTGGCCTACCTGTCAGTTCCTGTCAGTCATCAGGTGATGCAACAGAACTTACTAGTGTAAATGCTGGTCAGTACTTAAAGCAAACCCCTCTTTGTGTGGGGATTGGCTGCACTGTAGAGTTCCTAATTGAAACATTCCAGTTGGGAATACAGAAGCACAGCCAATCCCTGCAAGGCTTGTTGTCAGCACCAATCAGGTGATTGATGCTTTGATGCTGATGGCAAGCCTCACTTGCCAAGGAACAATCTGGGGCACACTTTAAGGTTTCCAATTATTGATTTGCAGCCACATCTCTATCTGCCCACATCTGATACCACATATAAGGTCATGTGTGGTTTGTGGAAGATGTCTTCACAGGGCATATTATGAGCCCTTCCAGACTTAATTTGGTCTGTGGTCTGGAGGTTCCCTGCTGTTGCTGCTGAAGGAGGGAAATATCATTTCCTAACCCCCTCTTCCTCCTCTTATGTTTGCAGAACTTTCCATCACAGGTGCCACCTCCTCAACATCCTCGTCCTCCAGCCTTCGCCTTCCCATGCCGGCTGCCCCTCCCAAAATAGTCACACCCACAGGCAGCAACGGTCCTGTCCAGGCCGCAGGTCCTCCAGCTGACTACCATTCCGAGTCAGCCGAGTCCATGGATGAGATCCCCGTGGCTCAGACGCGTCTGGGGAGCAGTGCCCCAAATGCAGCTTCCCAGAGCAACGCTCGGCATCTCCCCTTCCCCACCGTCCACTCCAGAGGGGGAGGAGAGAAGCACCAGAACACCACACACAACCCAAAAGAGAAGAACTGTCAGCCACCTGCAGGGCAGCGGGTGGAAGAGCTGGAACTGTCTCCTAAGATCCCAACCATCTTTGTGAGCAAAAGCAGTGGGGAGCCACCTGTCCCCAAACCCTGGTCCGGTGAAACATCATTTGAACCCCCCCACAGAAAATGCTCCAGTAAACGGCACGTGGATGATCAGGACTGCCATGTATGGGACTCAACCACCAGTTCAACCGCAGCTTAGACATCCTAAGAGCCAAGGCAGAAGAAGGGATGTGTGGGCTGCTCACTCTCCAAATATATTCCTGTTCAAGGATTTAATCTTGAGTCATCTGTCTTGCTCTCTGGAGCTGGCTGGTCATGGCTCCTTGTTAACCTGCCTTTTGTGGATGGGGGAGAGGGCTTATTCTATCATCTTTGTAGCTTTTGCAGGGAAGTCATTTTGCCTTTGAAGGCCAACGGAATTGTAGAAATCTGCTCCTGGGCAACAGTCTTTCCTCACTGATGGGTACCAGGAGGTTTGAAGGTTTAAGGCTAGGCCTTATAGGTGGTTGAATTCTTATTTCAAGCTCTCTTACAGATCCCACAGAAGCAAGCCTGTTCCCTTTGCTGAACGCAGTGTATTCCTATGGGGTGCCAAAAGCAGCTACCACAACAGTGGAAGGGGCAGGGTGGGAAAGTCACTCGTCCTACACTCTCCTCTGGAAACTGCTCTGTTTTTCTATCTCTCTGTCTGAAAGGGTTTTCTCTTTTCTGTGATGGCTTATTCTTGCCTTGTAATGCAGATTCACTGGCCTCACAGTGGAGGACTTGCATCGATGGCCAAGGGCCAGAACCAGGGACTTTGAGTGGGTGGCTTCCCTTGAAAATGCTGTCTGGGGAAAATAAGGCTCTTTGCAAGGTGTGCAAGGAGATAAGGTCCTAGGACGAGGCTCCTGGGTGCTTGTGAACCTCCTCAGTGTTTCACTGCTTGCTATGGAGAGGGACCATGTGATGGACCACATGCTCTGCAGCTCGAGCAGGGCAGGGGACCTGTCAACCCTTCCAGGTGGCGGGCCGCAGTTTCCCCACTTCTGCCCTAGAAGTCTCGTGTTCCATCCCTGGCATCTTTAGTTTATAAAGGCACAGGTAAACAGTACGTGAGACTGTGCCTGCAACCCTGGAGAACCACTGCCAGCCAGGGAAGACAACACTGGTCTAGACTGACGAATAGGTTGGCCTCCTGCAAAGCAGCTTCTGATGTTCACGCAGCAATATTCTCGGGCTCCTGGAACAGCTCTGTTTACAATAAAAAAAATTTCTATGCTCTTTGCTAAACATTTTTCTCCACCACCACCCCGACTTTTGTGCGTTTGGTGAGGATGAGCAGCAGTTTTACCTCTTTAGAGGACGAAAATGTTTCAGTGCAGATTCGGTTGGATCCTGAATGCAGCACCCCTCTGCTCTGAAAATGTAACCTTTTTTTGGGCGGGGGTGCAGTCAGCCCTTCAGTACCTCTTCAAATAACTGCACTTTTCAACTGGTTAACTACTCAGAGGACAACTCTGATTTTATCTCTACTGAGAACATTTGGGAATCATTATCAGTAGAAAGAAAATCAGATTTGTCTTCTGAAAGGACAGCTCAAGTAGGAGAGCACATTTGTTTCAATTCGCAAGCTCTTGGGGTCAATTCCTGGCATCTTGAATAAAAGGATATCAATGTCAGGGATGGGAGTGATTCTGCTTTGCCTGAGTTTCTGGAGAACTGCCAGTCAGAGTTAGTGCTGAGCTAGATGGATTAATGCTCTGTGTTGGTATAAGGCATCTTTATATGTTCAGCATATAAGAAATGACTCATAATACAACATTCAACCTAAGTCCTGGTTCTAGATGTGTTGAAGAATAACCAGTCTTCAAAATCTGCAAATTAAAGTAATCTACAGAGTAGGCTTGTAAGTCTTACAGCAGCCAATACTTGCAGCAGTCAAAACTGAGGGATTGTGAATCTAGAGTAATCTTTACCAATCCTACATGCTCTCTAATCAGGTGGTCTCTAAGGATCAAACAGCAGCTTTAAAGTGATTTGGGTGATGATTTTCATCTGGAAAATGGAAGGGAAGGGAACTTTTAACCTCCTCCCACAATGCCTTAGTCCCAGCCAGATTCCCTTTCCTTCACAATCCCAGATCTCCCACTGTCAGATATAGTTGTGCATTGTTGGCTCCTACAAAATGAAACCTCTAATGGCCTCTAGAGGGCAGACTCTGAACAGAAGTGCACCAGAGCTCTGAACTCTACTTGCATCTGCTGCTTCTGTGCGCTGGGTTGCTTGATGTATTAAACCTGACAGCCACGGCACTCTTCCCTTTCTCTAATTGACTAAGAGGCATCTGGAAGACATTTAAGACAAAAGCAAGTGGTCCTTTCTGGGTTTGGAATGAAAAACTATGCATGTTGCTGCTGCCAGATTGTGAAGGGTGTGGATTGTTTGGCCTATCTCTCCCTGAGATGTGCTGTGTGCAGGTGGCTTCATAGGAACATCTACAGCCAAGACCAGAGCAGAGATGGTTTCCCGTCCACCTTTCAGTGTGTTACGACTTCTTGTTCTCCAGATTCCTCCTTTCCCCCTTCCTTTGGAGAAATCCGTTTGAGGCTGTGCCCTTCCTCTCGTTCTGATGCTGGAGGTGGTGGCAGCACCTACATTTCTGCCAACATCGCTACAGGGCAGCCTTTGCGAAGCTGGTGCCTCCAGATGTTTTGGACTGCACAGCCACTGTAGTTGTAGTTCAAAACATGGAAAGCACCAGCTTCACAAAGGCTGCACACTGCGGCAGGCTTAGCCGTGCTGAGCAAAGCAGATGAGCGCAATGGGAGTGAGGTGTCCTATGCCTTGCATCAAGGAGAAAGAGCTTGTTTGAAGCCTGTAAAATGTACTGTGTGGATGAAACAGCAGGGCAAGTGCCCACTGAAAGCCAGGGGCCTAGCTAGAGTTTGCTGGTTGCCCTCCTGCTGTGTGCCCTTGGCTTGCCCCTGGAGAGCAGTTGCTCTCAGCCAGCCAGCTCAGTGTCTCATTTCCTTCCCCCTGCTGTGCTCAGCTGCCAAGAGGAATCCAGCAGCTGCCCCACAAGGTTGCAGGATGCCTGCCGTCTAACTTGCATCGGCTCATTTCCTTTCAGATCTCCCTAGGGTGCCCCCCTCCACCTTGGCTCCAGTGACTCTCTTCCGTGACACTTAACCGGGCTTATGCTCCCTCTTTGGCTGTTGTGGGTGCTTGCAGAAACTACCTGCTGGCCTCCTGCCATCCTTAGGAAGATATTGGCAGTTACTTGTTCCTGTGGCCTTTCAAGACCATCCACCCCACTACACAGGCACAATTGTAGGTCTCCACAGGGCAACAGAGCTTAATGGAAACTGCAGCAAGTTGTTGAGTAATGAACATTTAAATGTGGAACAGCCTTGGGAACTCCTTGGCCATTTTTTTAAAAGGCTGAAAAGGAAGTAGAAGTCTCTTTATTCTGCCCTTAATTCCCATGGAACAATGAGAATATTTTGTCATTAATGGGGTTGCTTTGTGTTCCACTTTACAATCCTCTGTTTGAAGGGCTACTATTTAGTTTAAAGATGAATCCTAAGAAGGGAGATCAGGGGCCTTGAATTTGCCCATCCATATTTAGTGTCTGGACAGCACACAGCATGTAGGTTCCCTAGTCACAATCTCTATGGTGGTGAGAGGTACAGTATTATACTAATTATTTTTCAATTTACATGTCTAAAATAGCGCATGCAATTCTGTTTCTCCTTTCATCCTCTTTTTGTGTGTGTGATGCATTTCCTCTTTCTTTGTGATATGTATGTTTGCCACCCTAATCAGTGCACCCCTATCCTTTTCCTGCTGAGGAGTTCAAGGCAGCCATCATGGCTCCTTTCCACTTTCATTTTTATCCTCAGAATAACCCTTTGAGGTCAATTAGACTGAGAGATGGTGACTGCTCCAAAGTCACTCAGTGAGCTGCTACTCCGGGGTTGAAATTAACCACTGTGCTGTACTGATTCTTTTCTGAGCTGGGGTAGAACAGAATTCACAAGTGGGATTGCCAAGAAATTCTTGTAGGACAAAGCATTTCCCGTTCAGAATTCCAACCATAACCACCACCACTTCCTCCCCATTTCCTCCCCAACAGTCAGCCATCATTTTGTGTTCTGGGTTTTTCACCAGCTTATTTGTGCAAATCTTGGGATCCTTTCCCAAGTCTGCTACCAGCTCTCTCTTCTACATGGGCAGTGCTGTTTTGGCAATTTAAGCAACAGCACTCGTAGCCGGAACATTGGAAATAAAAGGAATGCCACCACTGTGTGTTGAAGGGAACTGCATGCTCAGCTATGGTTGCAGGAAGATGCTGCTTCTGTACCACTCCCTTTTCACCATTCCATCACGACGGTGAACCTGGCTTCAGGTAATGACTAGGTTTAGCCAAGCAATGTTATGTTGCCTCCTGGTGGTGGGGTGCAGCTCTTCCCCCATATATGTTGCAATGTTACATGTGGAGTTGCTGTGGATACCAGGTATATATATTGCATAAGAGCCCAGTAGACAGTGCTAGTGTTTTGTAGCAACTGGTGTTATAGAAGGCATGCTGTGTAATAATCATCTCCCTCTGGGCTTCCTGCACAAATTCATGTCTTCCCTCCCCTGCAAAATAAGGTTCCCTACTGGCACTACGAGCAGAACTTTCTTGAACGCCAGAGAAAGCATCTGAGCATGTGCAGAGTGCCCTTCCTTTACCATTTCCCCCCCTTCCTTTACCATTTAATAATTTCAACCAGTTCTAGAACCAGCTGCCCTGTGAGCTAGAGAGGAACAGGGAGCCAGCTGTCACTGACTGTCTCTAAATGGCCTGTTTTTACTAATTTAATTATACATTATTCATAATACTATTCATTTTTCATATATCTTATGCAAGTTGCTCTGGGAGATTGTTGTTTCAAGAGGGGGCTAAAAATGCTATGGAGAAATGCATACCTATATTAAAAAGGGGGAAGTGCTTCCAGAAAAAGAGATTAAATGTTGTTTACACGCTTGTAAATTCCAAAGGTCCCTATTTACTCAGGTAAAAGTCCATTTTCTGGTCCTTGTCCTTATTTTTGTTTCCTTGGTGGTTCCTTGTTCCTATTTTCTCAATGTGAATTGCTAAATTTGCCGTTATTTAAGTTGCAGGCTCTCCCACAGGGCTATAGATGTTAAGGCTGCAATCCTACAAAACACTTAGATTCTGAATCCTTGAGTGAGAATACTTCAGGGTCATTTAGTCTAACACCTGCTCAATCCAGGATCTGCAATGCAAGATATGTACAACTTCACAAGCGAAGATGAGATAGCATCCTCTACTACATCTGTGGCAGCAGGCTAGTTGCAGAGTGGGGGGCTGGGGGTGGGGCAGGCCATGTAACATACACAGCTTAGGAGGAACACCAAGGGGTCTGCATCTGTAACCTCAGGCCATTGCCTCACTTTGCCTAATGATAGAGCTGGCCCTGCTTGCAATTTTATGCAGTTGTGGATGCATGCAAACAGGATGCATTTCAGCTGCTCTGATAGTGTTCTGTACCCTTGAAAACCCATGCACAGAAAAATCTCCCCTCTTTTAAATCTGTGCAGGAGGGACCGCTGCAAAGAGCAAGGACATACAGTGAGGAGTCCTTTGACAAGGTGTAACAGGAGTGGGTGGGGTGAGCCTGCAAAGCGATCCGTGGCATGAGAAGCAGGGTGTTTACAAGCATGGCCCTATTTCCATCCCACAAATGTTGCAGGGCTCTCCAGATGGCTTCTGGCATTAGCCTCCCTTTGCCGCTGCTGAAACAAAAGTCGTGGTGTTCCAGTGTGATAAATAGGATCAGAGCTGCATAATAATAGAATCTCCATTAGCCCAGATATAACATGATGCTAGCTGACAGACCACACCCAAGGACTGCAGACCTCTCTTAGATTTTGTGCTGAGCAAGCCAGGAGGAAGGGAGTGACTTCACCACACTACGCCAAGCACCAGAAAACAGGGTGTGGAAGGACAGATGTGCGCCCCATGGATCAGCCTTTGTCAACCAGGTGCCCTCCAGATGTCTGGGCTACAGCTCCCATCAGCCCCAGCCAGCTAGGCTGCCTTGGTTGTTGATCTGATCATCAGTATGTTCCACCTTTTGAGTGCAGCTCCTAAGATCTGGCTGTTTCCGGCCTCCCCTGCCAACAGATCGATCGACGCAGGCTGGCTCAAAGCCCAAGGCATTGCTGGGAAATCTAATTAAGGCAATTGGTTTGTAGGGCGGTGTAAACCAGCAAGCTTTGCTTTAGAGTGCTATACTGTCAGCCAAGGACAGGAGTGGAAGATCTGCCCAGCTCCCTGAAAGTGGGCTTGGCTTAGCTACCCACCAGTTGGGAGGAGGCAAGCTTGAGGGATATGGGGGCTGCCTCTGATGCTCTATGCTCTTACAAGGGGGGTCTGTAATGTGGGCTCACCAAAATGTGGTGTGCAAGCCTTACTGTGTCTGCCCAACCCTCTTGCTCCTTCTGGTGTGGAGTGGGACTCTGGACTTCTGCTTGAAAGTATGGACTTGATGGCACCACTGAGTTAGGGTACAGAATCTGAGTCCTGGATGGATGGTTCGCATAAGGCTGCATTTGCTAAGGTCTCTGGGCAGCTAGCAATTTTTCCCTAGACTTTCACAACCAGTTCTTTTCAGGCAGGAGAGGTGTGGGAGGTTCATTCAGGTAAGTGCAGCAAGGAAGGTGGACCTTTATGCACTGCCAAAAAAAGAGGGAATATAATGTCACAAAAAAGAGCATGGATTTGCATAAAATGTGCACATGCTAATTTATATGTATAGGTGCATATTTATATTTTTTTTAAAGGTCACCATTTTAAAGACAAATGCAACACAGCTCACCACAGTGGGAGAAGACTGTGACCAGGTGACCTGTGTGGCAGCACAGATAGCCGTCTAAGGTGCTAAGTTTTGATGGGCACCTTCAAGGACGCCTGGTCTCCTTTCATAGGGTTGTTCATCTTTAAACTGGAGTTGGGCTGGCCAGCCCTTCAAATAGAACAGGGTGCACTCCCAATATTGTTGGCCTACAGCTCACATCATCCCTGACCATTTTCCCGGCTGCCTGAGGCTGATGGGACATAGAATCCGACAATATCTGGAGGGCCACAGGCCCCCCACTCCTGAAACAGAGCACTCTTTCAAAGAGGATGCTGCCAACTTACAGACCTTGAAATTGCCCTCTGTAAAACAAGAACCAAAAGTCTTGCTGATTTGAGAATCTCAACATCCTTTATTTACCTGCCACTCCTTCCACGTTTGAAAAATCAGGGTCTGAGAGGGGTGAATAGTGACGAACCTCAAAAATGGTTAAACAAAGTTGCTGCTGTCTGCCAATCATGGCAAATGCCTTGGAGAGTCTGTGTCTTTGTGGATTTCTAGTGCTAAAGTTGGCAACCTGATCCTCTCAACTTTTCTTTATTCAAAAGCAAGTGACTAGTCCACATATTTAGATGTATTTTTGGCAGCAACTAGTGAAAAGCTCAGAAAGCTAGTTGATGTGGGCAGTCCAAATGAAAGGGGCATTAGCGCAGCTCCCCTTTGCCTCACTTGGTGAAAACTTCCTCTGACTCTCCAACCTGACTTCAATCTTTAGGAAAACTCTTGCTCTTTTGCTCTGAATGGATGACATACAGTAACTGGTATAAATGACATGAAGCTAAACACGCAACATGGAGTTCGTTTGCATCACTTCTTAATCTGATGGTGGGGGTTCACAGGAGACCCTACAGCCCCGCTCAGAACTAGGCAATTAGAAAACCTTCAGTCCTGCCGAGATGGATCTGCCTTAGGGAGTTCACCTAAGGGTCAGAGCCAACCCTTTTCTAAGCTGGGAATGAGCTTGGAGAGTCATTTCCCAAGGGAGCCCTTTTGCATGGGGAATGCCTGCTTTCCCTTCCTGCTGAGAGTCATAGGTGACACCTCTGGGACCCTGGGATGCAGCTGATGGGCTGGGGCGGGTTGGCTCAGCCCTGCCCGGTTGCTAGCTGCACAGGGCCTGCTGCCGTGGAGACGCCTTTGCTTTCACTACAGCCGAAAACATTTCTCCTCTCCTCTGTTGTGCAGCCTGTTTGTTCTGTTCTTGGCATCCTCTCCATTCAGAGCGAAACAATACCGCATGTGAAAGGCAGTGACGGCTTGTACCGTCCATTGACCTCTCCCACCCCATCCCCAGCTTGCTGCCTGCTTCCCTCCCCCACAGTCCAAGAGGCGAGGCCACGGCGGAAGCAGCAGCAGCAGCAGCAGCAACGCTTTGATCTAGATGTTCCCTGACACCATGGAGATCCCTTCTATGGGGGCCAAACAGATATCTCTGGTCCCTTTTGGTCTCCCGCTGCAGGAGCCTCTGGATTCCTGATGGTGTGTGTCACACAAACGACCTGCCCTGCTCCCACAACTGCTTGGAGGCCTGGCTGGGAGGGCAGGCAGCTTCTTCCCTTGCATGGCTGAATAAGCAAGGGAGAGAAGGCAAGGAGAAAGAAGAAGTTGTGTTGTAAGTCCCAGAGTAGTAGAGAGCCACAGGTGGGAATTGTTCAGCTGCCTTCATGCGACTCCATCAGACTTTAAGCTTGAGCTGAATCCCATTCGCTGGAATTGAGGAGGAGGTCACAGAACTGGGAGTTCCGGCCACATCAGCTCAGCCTTTGCCTGACTGTGGGAACAGAAGAATGAGCCAATGTGCATTTTGTTCCGTGCTGACATCAGCCACTATCACAAAGGCTCCCAACGCCTCTGGTCAATGTTCCAATACTCTGGTTCTTGGGTGCTCATTTAGAAGGGAACAGGGCTATAAAACGTGTTGAACTCCTTTATTAGGTTGTTTGTGAAGGAGAAACATAAAAGTTTGCCAGGCACAATTATTTTTTCCAGGCAGAAAGAGCAAATTATGACACATGCCCTGCCCTCAGGTTCACAACAGCAGAAGAGAAAAAGAGGGTGAGGAGGGAAGAGGAAAATCAGAACATTCAGGTACCCAAAAATGTTCTGCTTGCAGAATGACTGGGTCAAACAGCCCTGGAGGAGACAGTTCCATGTGAGCAGCCAAATGGCAATAAGTCCTATCAATTGGTGGTTGGTCACCATTTGGACTAGTGGGTCAGGAGACAGAGAGCCTAACAGCAGATGAAGTCAGCGCCAAGATTAGGCAAAGCCAGCTCTTTCTAGTTTTGTCCCCATCCACCTCCCTGCTGAGTTCTACAAGGGACAACACTGAGGAAGAGGAAGCTGATAGGCTGGGCCACCCCCTGGACTAGATGCAAGTGTAAAGGCAGGCAGGCAGGCAGGTGGAGGCAGACTGAGTGCAGAGCCCCATTTGCCCAAATGGAACAGCCTCCCTTGGTCCTAGCTGACCTGATGGAGAGGTCTGTGTCCTCATCTCCCTCTGCCTCAGCCTCAGTTGCTGATTGTCATGCAGGTTTTGCCTAACAACGGTGTCCTGCCCTAAACAAAACAGTTACACAATGGGTAGCCAGAGGCATAACACCTAAGCACAGCCCCTTGTGAACTTAGCTGCAGCCTTGACTTCAGTTAGGGTGTTTCCGTGGGTAGGATAGAAGCTGTTAAAACTCTCACATGGTTTTGGAAACCAGGCCAGGCCACCACTCCCGGTGGTCAACCAGCCATGGCAATGGCACTGTGCAGCCTTCAACTTCTGTTCGCTTTCTCAGCTCATCTGAGCTTTGCAGTGTGAGAACCGTCTGTGCTATTTTCAACTAGGCCCCTCCCTTAGTTTTCAAACTGCATCGCAAAAGAGCCCAACTGGATCAGACCAAAGGCCAATCAGGCCAGCAGCATTCTGCTCCCACATGGGTCAACCAGATCTCTCTCTCATAATACAGTGGAACCTCGGCTCCCAAATGCCTCTGTTGTCGTACGTTTTGTTTCTTGAACACCAAAAACCCAGAAGTAAATGCTTCAAACTTTTTTTTGGAACCTGAACCTCAGCTTCCACTGAGTGCAAGAAGCTCTTGCAACCAATGGGAAGCTGTGCCTTGGTTTTCAAATGTTTTGGAAGATGAATGGGCTTCTGGAATGGATTTTGTTTGAGAACCAAGGTACCACTGTACTAGAATTCAGGGCCTTCCAATGTTGGAAGATTCAGGAGAGACAAAAGGAAGCACATCTTTACATTTAAAACTATGGAACTTGCAGTGATGGCCAACAAAGAGGCAGTAATGGCCAACAAACTGGATGGCTTTAAAAGGGCAACAGCTACCCCTTGACAACCTTGTGCTTACCATGGGAAATCAGCTATGTCCTGCCGGTCCTGATTATGGATATCACACATACAACACACTTCATGGGTGCTATAGCACCTGAGGATGCTGGTTGGTGACCCCATTATACACCCCCCCAGGCTGCTTAATTAGAGCTGATTTGGAGCTCTTGTGAAACAAGCCCACTTCCCCCCAAATATTGTGCTTTTTGCAATAAGGAAAGTATAGGAAAATGCAATGAAAAGTGTGGATAACACTTGCTTGACACAACTTCATCTAATTTTCCACAAACAAATCAAGATAAAAGTTCAATAAACAGGTTGTATGGAAGTGACCATTATAAAAGGCAGTATTTGTAAAATAAGGGGGAAAAAGAGAATGTGTTTTGATTGAAAACAACCTTCTTCAGGAACACTGATTGAAAATAAAGATCGTATTGGCTTGAGAAGAGAACCTAACTTGCCATCAGTGCCCTTGAAGGTAGTTTTGAACCAAATGCACTGGAGTATATGTTTCTTGGTATTTTACAAGCCCACCGTTTGATTTTTAGAACCACTTGGAGGCCAAAATCTTCCTTCTTTTGCTTCTCTCAGTTCTAGTTGTACCCCATTATTTTTCTTTGCAAAATCAAAAATCACACAATAAGTGTGACATCCTTAGATCCTCTACTACTCTGAACAAGCTTCTCTTTCTCTGGGATGCAAAGGCAAACCTCTTAAGGGGTGAACACCAGGCATCCTCTTTTAGTGCTTTCTTTCTCTGTATTATATGTGGGGGGCAACTGGAACTTCTGCTCTGCATAGGCAAATGGGAATTGGATCCCAGTGTGTTTGGGGAACAGGCATATAGTCAGTGGTTTGACTGCCGAGTCCCAAGCAGGTAACTGCAACACTAGAAATCCTATTCAAAATCCCTCTACATTTCTGATGTGTTCACCAGCCTTGAAAAATGTGCAGGTACTCTTCAGAACCTTTAGGACTGGAAGACTGCTTTTTGTTATGTTTAGGAACCTAAGGTTATTCATATTCTGAATTGTCTGCAGTAGCAAGTTTTCTGTACTTGAGGAATAGAAACAGTCCTGGATACTATCTATAGCTTATTCACCTAATGTTTTGATTTAAGATGGCATAAATCACACATTTAAAAGCTTGATGTACAGATAAAAAATAGCCCAGCTAATCAATGGATCCTGACTGGTCAAAGAAAGTGCTCTCTCCTTGTAACACAGTGCTTTTAATTTCTGCTTGCTAGATGGCACAGTCAGTTTAATAGTCATGTGTGGGATTTGTAATGGGACAAGAACACATTTTTGTGGGAGCCAAAGACAAACATCTCCTGTTGATGGAAACGTCTTCTCTTTGGCTGCAATCCTGCGCACACTTACCTGGAAATAAATCTCACCGAACTCATTTAGACATGTAAAAAGCCTTGTGCTGCTGAAGTACTTAGACTCAAAAGTACTTCAACTTTTGTTAGTCTTTGTTTTGAGAGCTGGTCCTACCATTAAGCAGAGTGAAGCAAACACCCCAGGGGGCAGCAGCAACAACACCCCACCAGTTCCTCTGGAGTTCCCTGTTCTCTTCTGCTGCCACAGGGTCTGTCCTGAAGGAGCATCTCCACCCCCATTGTTCAGCCCGGACACTGAGGTCCAGCGCCAAAGGCCTTCTGGTGGTTCCCTCACTGTGATAAGTGAGGTTACAGGGAACGAGGTAGAGGGCCTTCTCAGTAGTGGCGCCTGCCCTGTGGAATGCCCTCCCATCAGATGTCAAAGAAATAAACAACTATCTGACTTTTAGAAGACATCTGAAGGCAGCCCTGTTCAGGGAAGTTTTGTTTGATGTTTTATCGTGTTTTTAATATTTTGTTGGGAGCCACCCAGAGTGGCTGGGGAGGCCCGGCCAGATGGGCAGGGTATAAGTAATAAATTATTATTATTATAATTTATAATGTGACCTGTTGAACAAAGAAGCCACACCCATTGCTCTGTCTGGCCCCACCCACCCACCCACCTAGGAGGTTGCTTACTGGGGAATGCAGCCCTTGGGTTGAAAGAGGTCTCTTGCCTACAATGGCAGATGAGTCAAAGTCTCATCGAAGTCGAATGGAGGCTGACCCACTACCAGGGCAAACGTGGTATATTGCCTGTCTTCAGCCTGCCCCCACCTGCCTGCGCCCTTACAACTAGTCACAGTGGGGGGGGGGCTCTGTCACTGGAAGCCATGGGCTTTAATTGTATGTCATAGAAAGCTGTCCTCTACTCAGCCAGACCTTTGGTCTATCTAGCTCAGTTTTGTCCACTCGGACTGGTAGTGGCTCTTTATGATTTCAAGCAGGGATCTCTCCCAGCCTTACCTGGGATGAAACCTCAGACCTTCTGCCTGCAAAGGAGATGCTCTACCACTGCATTGTGACTTCTAAACACCGAAATGGCTGGGGGAGGGGGCAGGATATGCATGCAATCACTTGCTTTCCTTAGAGGAGCTTAGAGCTCCTAAGAGCTCAGTGGCAGAGCATGCAGGTGGCTTCCAGGTTCAAACCAAGGCATCGCCAGGTAGGCCTGAGAATGTCTCTCCCACCTGAAACCCTGGAGGGCCACTGTCAGTCACTGAGTTAGATGACCAAGAATCTGGAAACCAAGCCATATGAGGAATGGTTGAGGGAGTTGGGTATGTTTCGCCTGGTAAAGAGGAGACTGAGAGGAGATAGGATAGCCATCTTCAAATATCAAGGGCTGTCACATGGAAGATGGAGCAAACTTGATTTCTCCTGCTCCGGAATCGAAGACCCAAACCAATGGATTCAAGTTACAATAAATGAGGAATAAGTTTCTGGCAGTAAGAGCTGTTTGACAGTGGAACAGACTCCCACAAGAAGTGGTGAACTCTCCTCCCTTGGAGGATTTCAAGCAGAGGTTGTGTGCCTGTCTGTCCTGGATGCTTTAGTTTAGATTCCTGCATTGCACGGGGTTGGACTAGATGACCCGGGCTCAGAGTCTTGGCACAGGCGGGGGGCGGCGGTCTTTGTGGGCTAAGCCTCCCGCTTTGGGGAAAGAGAAGGGCGCGCAGGAAAAGGTTGCTGAGAACTTCAGGATGACATAAGCATCTCTCTCTCCTGCTGCCCCCCCCCCCCCCGCGCGATGCCATCCATTTATTCCCCGCTAATGTTCCGGAGGCAGCAGCAGCAGCAGCAATCCCAAGGTCTCAGCATCATCCACCGTCGCACTAATGGCCCATTTGGCGCCAGGCCCACGTTGGGGCGGGCGGAGGGGCTGCCCAGCGCGCCTGCGCCTCCCTCTTCCCCGGAGGGAGGTGTCTTGGCTCTTCCTCGCTTTTGCACGCCCCCCCCCCCCGCCGCTTCCTATTCCCTCCCCGCGCTGTGTCACTGGGGTCTCTATGGAGACGGGAATCAACAGCCGAGCCTCGCCCCGCCGGCAGCGGCGCGTCTCCAAGAGCCAGAGGGGTGGTTTTCTCCCCCCTTTTTTTGCAAGGCGCAGCGTAGTGGAAGGCAAGCAGGGTAAGGAGCGCGCGCGGGGGGTAAGGCGTAGCCAGGCGAGGGGGATCCGGAGTGGGGTAAGGAGGAACCGGGGTATCCCCATCCCCGTGGGCAATGCAGGCTTCTTGCAGCTGGAGGCTTGGGGAACCCCCGTCTCTCCGTTCCTCCTGCATCCACCCACTAGGCATGCTGACCAAACCTTTGCATTCCGCTCCTTCCCTTCCTCTCAGTCAATGTACCTCCGACGATCTCTTCGTTTATTCCCATCACTATGCTAAGGTTGCAATTCTCTACATGCATACTCGGGAGGGAGTCCCAGTGACTTCAATGGGATTTATTTACTTCCACGTAAACAACGGCCGCGAGGCTGTTGCTTGATGTTTGCTGTCGCAGGGTCATCAGCGGGTGCTGCGTCCAGGCGGGTGTTTGTGGCGGGGTCTCCCTCTGTTTTTCAGCATTGCACCCGAGGCGATGATGTCACTTGGCTCCAGACTAACTAATTCGGAATAATTCCTTCTCTTTCCTAGTTCCCTGTGCATGTATAATATAAATACCGGGTACACCCTCCTTCCCCTGCTTGTTTAACTAACCAGATTGTGAGAATGGGCAGCTTGTCAACGGGAGCAATCTCTGTTAGAAATCCCTGTGTTGTGTCTGCAAACCTGGAAATGGAGGAATTAGCTTGGCATCAGCTGTGCTTTGATGAATATTTGACTCACTAGATCTGCACCACATGCCTTGAGTCGGCAGATCCACCCATGACTCTGTATAAAGCTTCTTTTAGGTGCTCTTTAGTTCTTCCAGGGTATGCATGTTGTGAATAGCATTGTGGAATAGAAAGCAGAAGATAGCGCTCTCTGTTTATTTTCCCCCAGTGGAATTTATTTATTTGCATAACATAATTTTGCATGTCACAAATAAGCTGCACTGAGTTCAGTGGGACTTATTACTGGAAAAGTGTGTTTGAACTGCAGCCTTTTTTTCTTTTTGATGGTTTTTTTTTTCTTTACCTGATGCCTTAAATTGATTCTCCCCCCCCATCTCTTTTTGCATAGAACATGGGTGAGTTGACATTGCTTTGTCTACCTTTTGCTCTGTTCTTTTCTAGAATCTCCGCCCGTCATCTGCTGATGTATTTTAAAATTTGCAACCCGTGACCTCTTAACTGTTGAAACATAACTAACCTGTGGTAAGGAATCTTGAGTGTTCGTTCTTGCTTAGAAATGCAGAGTTGGATCCAGACTTGGTTGTGCTTAGAGCAGACACATCGAAATCAATGGGTCTTCTTTAAGCATGATTAAATCTGGATCCTCATCTAGTTCAGTAACCTCCAGGAGAATCCCAGCACAGACCAATAGGCACAAAATGGCAAGTTAGGGGTTTCCTCTTGCCCATCTTGGACTGTAACGTCTGTGCAGTTTAAACGTTAGTGACAATAATCCCAAATGGATGCATGCAGCAGCTTCCCAGGATCAACCCCTGGCATCTCCAGTTAAAGGTTCAGGTTGCATGGATTTTATTTATTTATTTAAAAACATTTCTACAATGCTTGATTGTACAAAAACTTCTAAGTGGTTTACCAAAAAAATATAAAACGTTCAAATTATGAATTAAACATACTTAAAAACAGCTCTTGAGACCCTGTAGAGCCACTGCCACAAAGTAGTAAACAATAGTGGGCGGGATGGACAAATTGTCTGACTTGGTATACAGCTTCTAAAAGCGACTCTTCTGATTTTTGTTTTGGATGTTGAGAATGCACATATGCACACAAAAAGCCTGAGAGATGTTTTACAGAGGTGCTTTTGGCATCATGCACAACCGTGCCTTTAGCCCTCTGGTCTTGTGTATGTCTGGATTTACGTGCCTGCAGAAAAGCGGCCAGCGAGATGCTTTCCTTTGAGTGCCGCTGGCATTGTTCTGGCTTGGTGATATCATTTCTCAGGCTTCTGCTTCTAGCAGTTCAGCTGAACTGGCAGAATAGAAAACTGCACCAGGCAAGCTGGCTGTAGTTCAGTGACAGAAGCTTGCATGCAGAAGGTCTTTGGGTCATTCGCTGGCATCTCCAGGTAGGACAGGGAGTGACTCTGGTCTGAAGCCAAAGAGAGCCACTGCCAGTCAGTGAAGACAGCACTGAGATGGATGGATCCCAGCAAAGGAGAGCCTATCACCTCCCAAGGCAGCGTGTCCCATTGCTGGACAGCTCTTTCTCGGAGGTATATCTGGAATATGCTTTCCTGCAATTTCCACCCATTAGTTTGTGCTCTGCATTCTGAAGCAACAGTGCACGAGGCTGCTCCATCTTCTGTGCGAAAGCCCTTTGGGAAGACCCTCGAGAGATAGGCGAATTTGTCGATTTCTGTTTTTCTTGGTTTCTCATTTTTCCAGTCAAGTTTTCCACATTTCCACAACAGCTTATCAACATTTTAGTGCAAATTTATTCTAATATGCTCATTTTTGTTTGTAATTTTGCATAACATGCCTTTATGATTGTTATTTTCATTGATCGTTGCATTTATATGCATGTTTACTACAGTATATGCATTTTTGTACACATTACATAGGTGGAGAATTGCATTGCGAAATTTGTAGAAGTGTGAATTTTGAAGGATAGCTGTGTTCACGTAGTGCTTTGAAGTGATTTGGTAAGTATGCTTTAAATACAGTCTAAAGCAAATTTCTCCCCAATCCCCTACAATGGACATCCCCCAGGTTGGGGATGGCCACTTTACACTAAGTAGCCAGTGTGGGGTTGGATCAGAGGGAGCCAAATCGGAACCACAGTGTGGAGGGAAGTGAGTTTTAACCCTCTGTCTGCATCCCCTGTTGTTTGGAATGAGAGGAAAACTCCTATTTCAGTCAGTGGGAGCTTTCTTCCTATTGCAAATAGCAGTTGCCGGAGGTCTGATTCCAGCTGGGACCACAGCAAGGGTTAAAGGGTGCATAGGGAATCTTTTTCAGACCAAGGACCACATGTTCACCTGGGCAACCTTCTGAAGGTTCCATTCCAGTGGTGGGAGGGGCCAGAAGCAAATGTGGGTGGAGCAATGAATGTGCATTTTACCCTTGTAAAGGTAAAGGGACCCCTGACCGTGAGGTCCAGTTGCGGACGACTCTGGGGTTGCGGCGCTCATCTCGCTTTATTGGCCGAGGGTGCCGGCGTATAGCTTCTAGATCATGTGGCCAGCATGATGAAGCCACTTCTGGCAAACCAGAGCAGCACACGGAAACACCGTTTACCTTCCCGCCAGAGCGGTACCTATTTATCTACTTGCACTGGTGTGCTTTCGAACTGCTAGGTTGGCAGGAGCTGGGACCAAGCATCAGGAGCTCACCCTGTCACGGGGATTCAAACCGCCGACTTTCTGATTGGCAAGCCCTAGGCTCTGTGGTTTAACCCACAGTGCCATCCACGTCCCTTTACCTTTGTACATTAGGCTAATTTTTACACACACTTACTCAGCCACCTCTAACTCCCATCCAGGCATGCAAGAGGCAGTCAAGTACACATTCCAGGCAGGCAGAAACTTAAGGAGGGTGTGAAGTAGGGCTAGTGAGGAGTGTGGCCTGGAGACAGGGGTGTGGTGGAGGAGGGGGTGTGCCCGGCAAGAGTTCCAAGGGCCCAACGGAGAGGCCCTTCAATACACTAATGACGTGGTAACACTGGGGAATATTCACAGAGCAACTAAAAAAGAGGAACAATGTTTGGATATTCCAGTATAAAGCCAGCACTATTTCTGCATCAATGACATGTTGCAAATACACCCTGGAAAAAACACCAGTTTGGAGGAACCCTCTGTATAAGAAGTGCAAGCCAGGCCAATTTCCTTAAAAATGCAGACTGGATAAAATTCTTGAGCATCCCAGCTGAGGAGTTAGATGTTCACTGGTTGAGCTCTGATATACCTTTGACTTTTGCAGCCCCTGTGGGGTCCTTTCTTAAATTTGAACTGACCCTATCATGCCGACTGTTGATGCCACTTAAGTTTGCAGCCATGCAGAAGAAGAATCAGTGCTGGGCTTTGCTATGACAGATATTTCCTTTTCCCCAAAGGTTGCAATTTCTTTAGGGTTTCACTTCTAGTAGTATGAGGTACAGAAGCAGTGTATAGCAGGGATGGGGAACCTCTTGCTTTCCAGATATTATTAGACACCAACTCCCATCATCCCTGATCCTTTGCCATGCCTTGAGAGTCTGCTGGACCTTCTGGGCAGGACTGAATGCGTGAAATGAAAGCAGACGAGCAGCTCTAAACCATAGTTTAATTGTTGTAGCTTTGGAAGTAGAAATGGTGGTTTAGGTTCTAAACTACAGTCAGCACAAGCTATGGATGTGATACCTTGTCTGAACTGAACCAGATTGTTGTTTAGATAGGTTCTGTGTTGTGTATGTGTGTATTTGTGTAGCTAAGATCTCTGAAGAAGACGCAACTAGCAAGCCAAGCATAATGACTGACTTAGTTAGGCGTTGGCCAAATGGTGAAAGAATCCATACATACCTTGAGCAACTGTAGAAAGGCAGGGTTGGTTTTAAATAAATACATTAAATAAATACAAGGATTAAGAGCTGCTGCCCTCTACCTGGGTGCTTCACGATTTATGTGTCAATCATGTTTGCTGTGGCTACAACTGACGTTGCCCACAGTAAACATGTAGAGTGTGAAGGGCAAGTGGGTGTCCCTAAAGTGCAGCTCTTTGTGTGCTATGTCTCTGACTGTGGGGGTAGACAGATGCCCTCTGAGAGCAAACTGCAGCATTTATCCCTAAACACACAGAGACGTGTACCAGGGAGTCCTGATAGGCTGCAACTCCCTGTCTAGCAGAAGATCCCTGATTGGCTGCGACTGTGACTCACAACCAATCAGGGCTCCTATGTGAGTAAGGGAGTCTCAGCCAATCTTTAGGTGCATGCGTCTCAATTTTTGTGTGAAAAGTGAGAAAACCTGCAGTTTGCTTTGCTCACCTGTGCAAACATCTCTACCTCTGCATGCCAGGGAGACAAATTATGGGGCCCACAGGTTGTGGTCAACCTAAATCTCAGTCAAAGGGGCATCTATTATAGAACATGCCGCAAGTCCTGTCAGTCAGTTTTATTGTATATAGCCAAAGGCTTTTACAAAGGACAACAGAGAATGAAAGGAAAACTTTCAATCATACAATGTAGCAGTTTACATCATAAAATAAATTTACAACATTAAAATGTAAGACATGCACAATGTTTCTGCTGGAGAGGGAGCCTTCAAACCAGCCTTTTGGGGAGTGTAAGGTTCAATGTAAGTAAAGTATAAAATGATGCACATTTGGGGAAAACACATACAGGTTTGAGCTTCAAGCTTCTTGGATGAGGGCTGCGGCAGATAATTTAAAAAGTTAAATTATGAGTGGCTATTCACATGGGTTACCGCGTGTGTGCCTCAGGGGTAAAGCACACTGACCAAGGTACACTAATTGAGTTTAGTTCTCCACATTTGCAAAGTCAAGGATTCTGCTATTGGATAAGTACACAGCTGTACATTACCACCATTCTTTAATTTATTATTTATTAAATTTCTATACAGCTTTTCATCTGAGCATCACAGGGCAGTTTGCAATATAAAAACACAAACTACATAACATAGTTGTAAACAAACAGAGATAACCCCCCTCCCACAGTTTAAAAAGCCATAGTTTAATATGCCTGCATGTTATTGCAGTTTTCCAAATGGCCAAACCTTCATAATTTGTGCCCATTTTTTTGGGGGGGGGGGCAGTTGTGCACCCAGTACACCTGCTGCTGTGTACAGTGGTATCTCGGGTTACATACGCTTCAGGTTACACACTCCGCTAACCCAGAAATAGTGCTTCAGGTTAAGAACTTTGCTTCAGGATAAGAACAGAAATCGGGCTCCGGCGGCGCGGCAGCAGCAGGAGGCCTCATTAGCTAAAGTGGTGCTTCAGGTTAAGAACAGTTTCAGGTTAAGTACGGACCTCCGGAATGAATTAAGTACTTAACCTGAGGTACCACTATATTTCTGTGCATGCAGATTCATGTACATCTAAGTGGGCTGTGACTTCTGTTGGGTAGGGCCTGCAGCTCCACTGCTCCTTTGCAGGAGATACCTTCATCCAGCAGAGGAGAAATTTTAAGGCGAGAGAGAAAGGGAAAAAAGTTCACACGCATGTCTATGTCCGTTAGTGTGGAGTTAAGTACATATGCTAATCCACACTATCCTCCCCAGAGCAACCACGTCCAAGTAGCACAACCCGCCCTTAGTAACCGTCGCCAGGCAACACAAACTGTGGCCGCCCCAGCAGCCAAGCCCACATGCCTGTTTTTGTTTAATGTCAGGCCGTAACTAAGATCCTGGACCTGGCAGGCCCCCCAGGCTGGCTAGTGCCCTAATAGCCTGCCCCGGGCATGGGTGGATCTTGGCAGGGAGCCCGAGCAAGGGGATAGCTGAGGGGAAATGTCCGTGAGAAATGGACAGCGTTTCCCCAAAGTAGCAGTGGATTGAGTTAATAATTGTGCGGGGAAATTCCAGTTAGTGCTGGCATTGACACAGGGCAAGCCAGGGCATTTGCTGAGAAGATAGGTCTGCTCTTGCTAGGCATGGGCAAATCTGTCTATTTTGGTTTCCCTTGTTTCCTCATTTTCTAATCTTAAGTTTAGTTCTCCACATTTGCATAGATGATTGCAAAAATAAATTTAAAAACTTGGAAAAAAATCTCTCATGAAAATTCATCAGCGTTTTTGTGAAGATCTCTGCTAATAGACACCTTTTTGCCTACAACACACAACTTTTGCAAAGCAATTTTCCTTAACATACTGCACTTTCCTCTTGTCCATGTGCTGGTTTTTTTGATTATGACAACAATGGTGCTCGCATACTGAACTTCAAAAGTAGGGGGAAAGTTTATGATAAATCTGAAAAAGCCAGAAGCCTCTACAGAATGTTTGAGAAAAGTGCTCTGTCTATGATGTCCTGATTTATCTCAGGAACCAATAAATCTGTTCAAACAGTGCACTAAGACCAACAATGGAGCTCAGGGAGAAATCCAATTTACTTTGCATTTAAATGTGGATTTTTCTAATTCACACTTTCTAAAACAATTTGTGAACTGAAACACAGCCAGTCCTTTGGAAATTTGCAGTTCTCCAGATTTTGCAATTCAGTTCTCTAGCCAAGTGGTTGGCATCTGTCTGTCTCGAGAGACAATGGATCATGCCTCCAGGGATGAAGGCAAACCGCTGAGTTAGCAGCACTGAAATGACCTCCCCAGGGTGCAAGCCTGGTCAGTGTGTATGGAGGTCCTGGGCTGCTCAGATGACAAGACCCCTCTCTCAGCCTCACTGATGTGGTCCAAAGGAAAGCAGAGCAATATGTTTGGCACCAGCTTGGCTGCAGCAGTTTCCAGAAGGAGGCATACATGGTGCCATCCAACCGTATTAGAGACTCCATTCTGGATTTGTGTAGGGTTTACTCCTTAGCCTTTTCTTCTCCCAAAGATATCCCACAAGGAAGCGGAGGCTTAGGACCAGGATTTTCCTTCTCCTAGAAAGGTTATCTTCCTAGGTTGACAAGCACCATCTGCCCCCTCTTCCTTCTACAGCATGTGCAGAAACTGGCTTCTTAACTGTTTGACCCAGTATTGGTTTCATCTACACAATCTACTGGAGTCTGTCTTCACGTGCGGGGAAAGTCCCTAACTCACCAAGGGATTGAGATACATTGGCTACCCTCACTTAGTTTAGCCAGCCTGTCAAAGTCGTTTCCTGGGGTGTGGCCGCTATTGCATGCTGACAGTTTTTAGGAGCCACAGGTTAGAGCTGAGTGCAGATGGGGACCAAAAGTGAACAAACTACTCCAAAAGGAGTGCAATGTATCCCCCATCATAGGCACTGCCCCACCCCTAGTACCCCATACACCTCTCTAGGTGTATTACTTGTAATGTGTACTATAATACATATACTAGAGTAAAGTGTTCATATAATACATACATTACTGAAAGCAAGATATAAAAATGCATTATATATGGGGAATTTCCTTTGCAAAAATGTGTATAAGGAGAAAGGTGACCTAAAATGCTGATGAATTTTCCTAAGGACTCCCCCCCCCCCACACTTTTAACAAAAATTGCAAATTGTTGCTGTGAAAATGTGGAGAACTAAATTCCAGTTTGGGGAAAAATGATAAATGAGGGGAAAATGAAACTGACAGATTCCACCATCCCTAGGTAGGGTGAAATGTCTAGAGGAGCTTTTGGAAATTTGTACATAATGGCACACACAATGCCTGTTGCTTGGATCTGAGCAGCCCCCTGTGTGTTTTACAGAACATCATGGCTGAGAGCACAGACATGGCTTCATTGGAGGAGAGCTTCCGAAAGTTTGCCATCTACGGCGACACCAAAGCTACAGGGCAAGAAATGAATGGCAAGAACTGGGCCAAACTGTGTAAGGATTGTAAAGTAACCGATGGCAAAGGGGTCACCAGCACAGATGTGGACATTGTCTTCAGCAAGGTGAAGTAAGTGCCTGCTTCCATCTCACTGCCTTCTGGTTCTGCTTTGTGCTGGTTCTTAATTTACAAAACCGAGGAGACTTGGATGGGACTGAAACCCGTGGGCAAGTCTTTGCCACAGCTCTGAAGCCCTGACCCTGGAAGCAAGAGCCCAATGAGCTAATTCATAGACACATTATACTAAATCAGATCCTTGGTACCCTAACAGGCAGGTTTCCCTCCCATACCTGCCTCAGATGTTGGGGATTGAACCTGCGACCTTCTGCATGCAAAGCAGATGCTCTTCCACAGAGCTACAGCCCTTCCCCAGACTTCCATTCATATTTTCTGTTTTACTATAGGGCACAAAAGATGCCTACCAGGCAAGGCCTCATTAAGACATGATGAGGCCCTAAGCTATGGCAATTTCAGTTTTATTTGCTGTTACAACCATTGTGGTCATTTCAACCACCTTCAGAAAGAAATATACATCCTATGCATACTATATAGAATGTCCATAGATATACTAGTGTGTGTGTTTTGTGTGTGTGTCTATATAAGCTTTGCCAAGTTGAAGAGATCCCATAGCATTACCACCCCCCACCCCACATAATTCATAGACAACACTGAGCTAGGTGTACCAATAGTCTAACTTGTTATAAGGCAACTTCTTATGCCCTGTTGAACCCCGCTCCCCTCAAGTCAAATACTTACAGCACAATTTTATGCATGTTGACTAGGAAGGAAATCCCATTGTGCTCAATGGTGCTTATTCCCTAGGGGTAACATGCTTAGATTTACAACTTTAACCAAATACCTTCCTAATCTATTTTTTGTCTTCTGGATAAAATGTTTGAGATATTTTTATAACACACTTGTAAAAATAACACAGCACATGTTTATCTGTTTACTAAATATAAGTAAAATAGATAAACCAGATCTCAACTGATGAAGGGCAGTGAATTTTTTTCTTTACTCCAATACATAATTTTCCAGATGACTTGCATTACTGGCGACAAGGGACAGAAACTCTGCACATGTTCAAAAACCATGTCTGTAGCCAGACTACAAACCTAGCAGAAAACAGCCCAACCCACAAAAAAGAGGCTTAGCTTTCTGTGTCAATGCCAAGCACCAGCTTAAAAAGATACACACACACACACAGCTTCTTTGGCTCAATGCCAGCTTCAGTTTGGCATTGTTGTGTTTCACATCTGTGCTTCTGGGGAGACTGAGCAGGCATTGCTCAATGGTGCTGTCCCGGTTTGATTCAGCAATATTGGCAGGAACACTTTTGTTTGTACTGTTGAACTGCTCCATGTCAGCTGCTGTTTGAGAAATTAAGCCTTTGGTCCTGGCAAAAATAAAAAACAAACAAACAGCTATTGACTGCTGCTAGTGTAACTCTCTTGTAATGGAAAGCACTTTGGCTGCAGTAGCAACAGCTACAGTTTAATGTGGGGGGGGGGGAGAGAGAAAGAGAGAGATGAGCTGGGCCAGCCCACCAGGTATATCTTTTCCCTCTTCAGCTATGACCCCTCCACCTTCCTAATATCCCTCCTGCAGAGAGACTTATGCCTTACTAAAAAGTTTCCATTGCCACCAGCTGGATTTTTTTTAAAGCTTTGTAGCAATGACGGGAAGAGGATTTTAAAATTTTTTTATTGGTGGGATCACAGTTGGGGAGAGAAGTGATAGACCTAACTTCTGGGCTTGCAGTGATCTCAACAGCAAGTAAGGCCCTCTGCAGCTATAAATTAATTTAACAAAAAAACAACAGTCATAGTGGCACACAAGTGTAATATGTAGACTTGTGACCCCAGGGCAGGCCCAGCTTCTGAAGGAAACTGAGACATAGATGCCTGGCTGTGCATTAAGCTTAACGTGTGACTTAACCACCAGAAGCCCCATTTCTCAGAGGTGTGTGGAATGGTTGCAGTTAGTGGTTTGGGGAAAGCTCTTGGCATGTTCTCAACTTGAGTCTGGTTGAAACTCAGGGACAGCTTATACCAGGGATGGGGAAGCTGAATGTGGCCTCCAAGTCTCTCTGGCTCACAGGACTCTCCTCAGGCCACAACCCCCTCCAGCCTTGCTTTGCGCCCTCCTGGACTGCTTTTGCTTGGCTAGAATGTGTCCTGCAGCTCAGATGATGACTCGTGCTTGTCTGGTTGGGGGATGGAGGCAGGGAACTGTGTGTGTGAGTCTGTGTAGAAACAAGCCTGTTGTACAAAAAGTAAAATCAGTCTCCATTGCTCCACCCTCTTTTGCTTCTGGCTCTGGCCACCACTGGCATGTGGCACCCAAAAGGTTGCCTAGGAGGGAATGTAGACTTCCAGCTTGAAAAAGTTCCCCTGCCTCTGGTTTATGCAGGCAACAGAATCAATAAGTAAAGCTATTTTCTGGATGGCGTCACCTAAAGCCACAAATGAGGAATTGCATATCTGAGTGCTCTCTCACATACCCAATATTTCCCTGCATGTAGAAAATCAGATTGAAGACTGGTACTTGTAGGATAGTGGGCCTGGTCTGGAAGCACCTTTGTTGTGGTCCTTCCAAACATACCTTTCCTCTCTGGGGGTTGAGGCCTCAAAAAGACAATTTCTGCCAGTTTGCTGCAGAAGCTGTCAGCGTTCAGCACTGAAAGGTGTTGCCACCAGCTACCCAGTCTCTAGGACTTTTAAACAAATGTTTCAGTTATTCTAGCTAGTTAGCTGGTATATATCAAGATTTTCAGAGATGTAGCCATGTTAAGTTGCATACACACTCCAAACCAACTTCAGTCTGAATTGAGAATGACCTAGCTGTGTTTTAAGCTGGTAATGTGTACACAGTCTCTTTCTTTAAAAGCAACAAAGATTCTTGTGGCACCTTAAAGACGAACAGTTTAATTATGGCATAAGCTTCTGTGGACTACAGTCTGGTCTGGCCTGACTACATCGGATGAAGTGGACTCTAGTCTGCAATGGTCACAGCACATCTGGAGTACCATGTCCACTTCTGTATGGCACATCCTTAAGAAAGATGTTGACAAGCTAGAGCTTGTCCAGAAGTTGACACCCAGGATAGAGCTGGGTATGTTTAGCCCAGATAAGAGGAGATTAAGAGGAGACATGATAGCAGTCTTCAAATATCTGAAGGGAGGTCATGTAAAAGATGAAGCGGACTTGTGCTTTGTTGCTCCAGAGAGCAGGAATAGATTGAGTGGTAGAAATTGCCCGGAACCAAATCCCAGCTAAACAATGGGAGGAACTTGCAAGTTCTTGTCCTTCTACAACTGGGAGCCAGGACACCCTCCTTGCATGCTTTTGCTTGGCAGGAATGTATTCTTGAACTCTGATAATGGTTCGGGGTTGCCTGGAAGGAGGTGGTTAAGGGGTGTGAATGTGTATTGAAACAAGCCTACTGTACGAAGGTAGAATTTGTATTCATTCCCTACCCTCTTTTGCGTCTGGCCCCACTTATCACTGACCTATGGCCCCTTCTGTTGCCTAGAAGGAAATGTGGCCCTCAGACTGAAGAAGGTTCCCCACCCCCGGTGTATGAGTCAGAGGGGCAATGGTGGTTGCGATTTGGCTCCTGAGTCCCTTGTGCCTATTCTGTTCCAGAGGGAAGACGGCCAGAGTCATAAACTATGAGGAGTTCAAGAAGGCCTTGGAGGAGCTGGCCCCAAAGAGGTTTAAGGACAAAAGCAAAGAGGAAGCGTATGAATCCATCTGCCAGCTGGTGGCAGGCAAAGAACCGACTAACGTGGGCGTCACTGTGAGTAACTGCTGCCAGTGCTGGAGGAAGAAGCAGAACAGACTCCTGGTGGGAATCCAGAAGCAGGCCAGGTTGGGTCTAGGACAGGGATGGGGAGCCGATGGCCTTCCAGGTGTTGCTGAACTCCAACTCCCATCAGCGCCAGCCAGCATGGCCTGGGATGGTGTGTGTTGTAAACTAGTAACATCTGGAGACCGCAGGTTCCCCACCTGAACTCCACTGAAAAGCAGCATCTCTCCAGGGTTTCTGACCGAGGAGTTTCCCAGCCTTACCTGGAGATTCTGTGAATTGGACCAGGAATTGTCTGTATGCAAAGTGTGCATTCTAGTAGTGAATTGCAGCTTTCTTGTATGGTAGGGCTTAACTCACTCTCAGGACTTCTGGACAGATCAGTCCTTTTCCAATTCCACAAGTGATCGTTTATGAACCTCTTCTATCCCATTAACTAGCAAAAAAGAAAGCAGTATGGAATTTTGTGTATAAATAATATTTCAATACACAATTTATCATAAAATGTACATTTACAGTGGTACCTCGGGTTAAGTATTTAATTCGTTCCGGAGGTCTGTTCTTAACCTGAAACTGTTCTTAACCTGAGGTACCACTTTAGCTAATGGGGCCTCCTGCTGCTGCCGCGCCGCCGGAGCCCGATTTCTGTTCTCATCCTGAAGCAAAGTTCTTAACCCGAGGTACTATTTCTGGGTTAGCGGAGTCTGTAACCTGAAGTGTCTGTAACCTGAAGCGTATGTAACCCGAGGTACCACTGTATATAAATCTTTTATCTCATTGTATGTATTTATGTACAGTCCAGTGCTTTTTCTGAGGGGTACTCAAGGGAATGCAGTACCAGCACCTTTTTTCTAGAAGAAAAGTACTGTACACATTTTAATATGCATTTTAATGCATTTTGTTTCATTTTCTGAGCTGGGAACTTTATCACAAAATTCAGAGAAGTGTAAAATAGGGTGGATAACTATGTTCCAGTCTTTATGATAGTACAGCAGGTATGGATCAGGTCTGTCTGCTTTGGAACTCATGGAAACTGAATTCCTTAAACACCCCCAACCAATACAGCTCCTGCTTTTTTCCTATGGGAGGCCCCAGGTTTAATACCTGCAGCCCTCATGGAGGATTGACAAAATCATTGAGAATAAGACTTATTGATCATGATGGCTATGTTCCCTCAGGTATAAGAGCCAGTGTGCCTCTGAAGGCCAGTCTCCAGAAGAGCACTACTGGGCTCATGTCCTTCTTGTGGGCTTTCTACAAAAATAACGTTGGCCATTGTGCGTAGAGGGCGCTGAGCTGGATAGGCCTTTGGTCTGATCCAGGAGGGCTCTTATGTGCCACTTGAAGGAGCCTCCAAATTGCAAGACTGGGGAAGACCGCTACCTGCAAAGCTGGAGAGCTGTTGGTAAAGCCAGTGGTACTCTATGTGCCAGGGATGTGGGTGGTGCTGTGGGTTAAACCACAGAGCCTAGAACTTGCGGATCAGAAGGTCGGTGGTTCGAATCCCCGCGACGGGGTGAGCTCCCATTGCTCGGTCCCTGCTCCTGCCAACCTAGCAGTTCAAAAGCATGTCAAAGTGCAAGTAGATAAATGGGTACCGCTCCGGCGGGAAGGTAAATGGCGTTTCCGTGCGCTGCTCTGGTTCGCCAGAAGCGGCTTAGTCATGCTGGCGACATGACCTGGAAGCTGTACGCCGGCTCCCTCGGCCAGTAAAGCAAGATGAGTGCCGCAACCCCAGAGTCGGTCACGACTGGACCTAATGGTCAGGGGTCCCTTTACCTTTACTCTATGTGCCAGTGGTTGGACTTGGTACAAAGCAGCTCCTCATGTTATTGCCTAGAAGATAGTAAAGGAGGTGGAGGTGATGTGGAGGCCATGTTCCGAAGTAGGGGCGATAGTAGTCGTTGCTGAACAAAGAATGGTTCTGACCCCCTCCCTTGTTTTTGTGATTGGCAGAAAGCCAAGGCTGTGGGCGCGGTGGAGAGGCTCACCGACACGTCCAAGTACACAGGCTCCCACAAGGAACGTTTCGACGAGAGCGGGAAGGGCAAAGGGAAGAGCGGACGGGAGAACATTGTGGACAACAGCGGCTACGTGTCGGCCTACAAGCACGCCGGCACTTACGATGCCAAAGTGAAGAAATAGGAGCGGCTGCCGCACCCGTTTGAAGGAAGGGCCACCCTAATGACACGCCCCCTTGCCCTCGTGGGGGTTCGGCTCTGCCCGGCCTCACTCCAGCCCCAGAGCAATAGCTGGAAGGGGTGCCTGTCCTTGAATGGTTTACGCAGCTGCAGTGTGACCCAGCCACGCACCTCGCTTCCCAAAGTTACACAAACTCAGACTTTTATCTGCGGCACCCGCCTGCGCAGCCTACCAAAGGCCTCTACACCTCAAATGTCTCCCTTACCTCACTCTAACCAGCCCCCTCCCCACTGCTTTCCTCTCTAGTGCTAATAATGGGAGTCTCCTGCACCGTAGAGAAAATAAAAGGAAAGCTTCATTTGTCGTGCAGCTTCTAGGGCCACAAAGCTTCTGTCAGGGCAACAAGATGGCTTCCCAGGCTTCTAACAGCATTTCCTCATAGCTCTTGCTCTTCCAACCCGTGATGATGTCTACTTCCTGTTTGCAGGGGACCCCAGTGCTTCCATTGGCATCATTTCACCGCTTTTGATTGTATCAGAAAAGCAGTATATAAAATAAAAGTACTACTCACAATCATCTTGCTCCTCAACTGACAAGGCAGCTGATCCTTTTTAAATACTGCACATTGAATGCAGGTGTGGGGAAATTCCTCGCCCTGTGGAGGATCACATTCCCTCAGGGGGATATCTGCTGGGGGCACCATGCCATTGGTGGGCACAGCTAAACCCGGGAGGACAGGGAAGAAATTTGATTCATTTCTCATGTAAAGGCAAATCTGTTTAATACCACACTGAATAGTGACCATCCTTCAAACTTCACACCTGTCTGAATTTTGCAGTTCTGCAGCCAAGAAATATATACACTGCTGTGAAGTATGTCCATAAATGCATATATTCATGAAAATAATGTTAAAAACGCATTGTATTAGAGGAAACCGCCCAGCAGAAATTCGCATATTAGGATAAACGGCATACAAACATGCATTATATTAGGAGAAATTTGCACTAATGGGAAAATGCATGTATTTCCCTCCAATGAAGTTAGTTGATGGACATTAATTTCAATGGGTCTACTCTGAGTAGAATTAACATTGGCTACAAGCTTTCATAAGTGCTTTCAAACATGTATCAGGAGAAATGTCCACTAAAATGTTAATGCATTTTCATGTGGACTTAAAAAAAATATCACAAACTGATGTGGTGGTATGAGATCTTCTTGGTCTGGGTAAAGAGACTACTGAGTCAGGGCTTCTCAACATAAAATAATGCCCTTGGGATCCCAACTGGGTTGGAATACTGTTGCGTGTGATCCAGACCTCAATAAAACGATTTTTGTTGTCTTCTCCTGAAGCAAGGATGGCAAGCGGCTGAAGGAGACTGCCTCATGCCTGACTCTCGGTTAGGGATGGGCGAATCTGTCAATTCTGATTTCTCCTATTTTCTCCTTTTTCCAAGTTTCGCCACATTCCTGCATCCCTTTGTGATTTTTTAAAAAAGCCACCTTAATAATTCTTAAGCATTTTAGTGCCCATTTTTCTTAATTTGTCCAGAATTCAGCCTAATATACATGCATCCTTTGCAAGCAATTTTTTCTTAAGAGAATGCATTTTTGTAAGTTGCCTCATACAGTACATGCATTTTTGTGCGTAAATTCCTCAAATATATGAATTTTCCTTCCCGTTCTTTGGTTGGAGACCTGAGAATGTCACAGGAGAGCTGTATTTCGGTTTGTGCTTCACTTCAGGAAATGCGAATTAGGTCGGTGCACATTACAGTGTGAACCCCATCCCTATCCCTCCTTTTGAGTTTGCATCTGGGGAGGGGCTTCCCAGCTGCTGTAGGCTAGACCAGGTATGTGTTCAGTGGCTCCTTTTCCCTCGGGTGCCAAAGCCCCCAGCCCCACCTGTTAGAGAGTTGGGGGTCGTGTTAGGGTGGGGGAGGAAAGTGGCATGAAGGCCAGAAATCCTGCATCTTTACACAATGGTGGAACACATTCTTTGGCTATGCAGAAAGTCCCAGGTTCCATCTCCTCATGGGGGCTGGGAAGTACCTGTGCCTAAAACCCTGGAGAGCTGCTGCCAGTCAGTGCAGACAATATTGAGCCAGATGGACCAATTATCTGAACTGGTAAAAGCCACCTTCCTATGTTCTTCCTATGCTGGGTTCCAGAATGTAGCTCCACTATGTGTATCCTTTAACCCAGTCTGACTGGGCTCAGTGTTGGAGCATCTGCTCTGCACGATGCAGAAGGCCTTGAGTTCAATCTGCAGCATCTCAAGAGAGGCCTGTGAATGTCCCTTGGTCTGAAATTCTGGAGAACTTCTGCCAACCACTATAGTAGACAATACGGAGCCCGATGGACCAGTGGTCCCAGTGCTCTCACCTTGAGGTGGGGGAGAAAGCAAACAGCCCCCCTAAGTGTCCTGTCTCTTCAGGAAGAGTGTTGCAGGCACCCGCTCTCCCAGAGTCCAGATATTTCTGTGGGCTGGGAGAGTCGCACCAGCTGAGTAGCGATGTTGTTTTACAGCCAGCATGGAATTCTCTGCCTGCGACGGAAATGGCTTCCTGCCAGGCCTCTTGGAGCCTGTGTGGGCCAATATCTCAGCCGCTGATTTTTATGGCCTTGCTGCTATTTTCTCCCTCACATTTGTCTCTCTTTATCAGTTTTCCCAGTGCAGGCTCCTGAGAGGAATGTCAGGCGATGGCTGACCCACCATCCCTGCTCAGTTCAACAGGAAATAAGAAGCTGTCAGAGCATTCATAGTACATTGAGTTCAGTGTTGTCTGCACAGACTGGCAGCAGCTCTCTAGGGTTCCAGGAAGGGAATCTTTCCAAGACATACCTGGGGGTGATGGGGATTGAATGCAGGAGCTTTGGTGTGCCAAGCTGGTCTTCTTCCGCAGAGCTATGGCTCCACCTCAAGCAGCTCAGGCCCCCTTTTCCAGAGGGAATTAAGTTGTTTCCTAGCTGCTGCCTCCCTTCCAGAAGCAAATTTGGACACAGAATTTGAATACGTTTGTTGCAAACTTGGGAACTACCATCTGAATGTAGACCTCCTGGCTACCTATGACTGCCCACCAGGGAATACATAGGCTGCCTGCCTGGAATTGCAGAAACAAAACGGGTGGGTTTGTTTCAGGCACTCGATAGTACACAATTCAGGACAGGCTCAAGACACATGACTGCCTGGGGTGGCCTAGATGGCATCCTGCCATTCCATGTACAGAGCTAATCAGATTTGAATCCTACTTCTGGTAACAGAGTAGTGTTTACCAACATATGAGAGCAATAGGGTAGCTTCTGCGCCATGTTGCAGCTAGATAAGGGGGCCAGTTGCATTGCTAAAAAAGAGGATTTGCATCACCAAAAAAGATACCAGTTTGCACAAAGTTTGCATGGGGGAGGTACCAGTTGACTGGTGGGTTCAGTCTGCTAGCCAGGTGCTGTTAACGGCCGGCCAGGTGTTCCTGCTGCCCTTTTCTTACCTTTAAACCAGACTTGGGCTGGACAGCCCTCAAACAGAGAACAGCTTCAAGCAGAGGACTGCCCCTGATGATGCTTGAAAACAGAAGACCGTTCTCTGTGAAGTAGGACACATGGCCATCCTACACCCCCACCCCCCCACCCCTCCATCATCCAACATCTGCCTCCATTCCCATCTTCGCCTGATGTCTCAGCTGCACTCTATACCTAACAGTAGGGCTGGTGCTGCCACCATTCATGGCTGGTTGGGAAAGATGCCCTTTGGTCAGGAAGCGCTTGCATACAAGGTTGCTGCTCTCCAAGACAGCAAAAGGAGGCTTGCTCTGCATTTCTAAGGGTCCTGTGTGAAAAGGGTCATTGTCTGAGGATGGCAGGTTTGGGACAGTGTATCAAAGAAGACTAGATGCTGCCAAATACAATTCTGTGTTTTAATGTCCTGCATCTTCCTGGCTGACGGGGGCCCTGAGGATATTAAGGATACTACATCAGAGCACCCTTCTTCAATATCCTGCAGCCGGCATTATATGGGAGAGGCAGCTATTGGCAGTTCCAGTTCAGTGGGAGCTATCCTGCCTCTTTTATACAGGCAGCCTGGAAAACATGCTTTTTAAATTGCATAAGCACAGAGGCTGAAAAAGTGAGAATAGCACTTTCATCTGTTAGAGAAAAAGTGTGATGCAGATTGAGGATACAGCCAAAGGAGCAGAACAGACAACAGCACCATCTGCTGGGTTAAAGGTTTAATGCCCCATGAACATTGGGACAAACTACTCCAGAAAGGGACACGGGTGGCGCTGTGGGTTAAACCACAGAGCCTAGGACTTGCCGATCAGAAGGTCGGCGGTTCGAATCCCCTCGACGGGGTGAGCACCCGTTGCTCAGTCCCTGCTCCTGCCAACCTAGCAGTTTGAAAGCAGGTCAAAGTGCAAGTAGATAAATAGGAATCGCTCTGGCAGGAAGGTAAACGGCGTTTCCACGCACTGCTCTGGTTCACCAGAAGTAGCTTAGTCATGCTGGCCACATGACCCAGAAGCTGTACACCGGCTCCCTCGGCCAACAAAGTGAGATGAGCGCCGCAACCCCAGATTCGGTCACGACTGGACCTAATGGTCAGGGATCCCTTTACCTTTACTCCAGAAAGAGCATGATATGTTCCACACCAGGGGGCCTACTCCTCTCCTAACACCGACCCCATATGCTCATCAGAAAATGAGAGAAATAGATTCATCCACTGTTATCCCTGTAATACTCGTATGGTGCAAATAACAGCTTTGGAAAGGCAATCTCTCCCTTTGCTCTGGCCTAGAATGGCTCCCTCTCCTGTAATTGCTGTTTCAGTGAACCATGAGATCCTGGCGTCTCATGCAGTTTGGCACAAGAGGGGCCAGCTTCTTGTTCACAGGAAGCAAAACCAGTCTGAGCCTTTTCAAGTTTATTCAAGAGAAAGGCAAACTACCTGACCAAGGCGAGTAGCCTTCACACTGGTCAGCTGGACCCAGCAGGATGCACATCAGTGGGGAAAAGAGGCTGGTGATCAAACTCTAAATGAAGGGAAGCCTGGTGGTGGAATCTTAGGCACGGAGAGGTCCACCCCAAATGTGACTTCTTTGTGATCAGAAAAGTGATGGGGAAATGCACTGGAAGGTGTGGGTTAACACTCCCTCTAAGTAAACCAGAACAAATGCTCAGTAAATAGTTGCTGTTGTCTGTGCTCCCTGCAAACTTTGCACAGGGATAAGCTGGTCATGTAGAAAGAAACCTACCATTCCTATTGGATTCTCCCACCAGCAGATGGTGCTGGAGGTTTATGTGAATCAGAATTAATGTTCATTTCTGTCATTATGCACAACAGAGACAGTGAAAGAATCTAAAGGGGCCAGGGGGGAAATAAGCCTTTCTGCTTATAGAGGGAGAAAAACAGAACAATGCAAGTCCAGATCTGTGACTGGGGATGGACAAAGCCATCAGTTGTGTTCCTCTCAGTTTCTCATTTTTCCAATCTTCAGTTCTCCACATTTTCACATCAGCTTGTGATTTTTTGCCTAATTCACACATTTTTGAAAAGCAATTTACCCTAATATAATGCAGTGTGCGCGCGCGCACACGCTTATATATAAAAATATATCCATGTCTACGAACACTTTACCCTAGTATATCCATTTTTGTACATATTACTTGGCTAGAAAACCGCACTGCAAAATATAGAGAAGTCTGAATTTTGAAGGACTGTTTTCCATTTGTGTATTGTTTGGAAAGTATGAATTAGGTAGATCACTCCCAAGTGCTACGGAGGTTGCATGCTATTTGGCACTCTTGAAAAGAACTCTAAAAGCTCAGTCAGGCACCTTCAGCCTGAAATGGTATTGTCCAGAACTCAACCATTGAAATGAACCATCTCTTCCAAAGGCAATGTGAAGACAAATGTTGTCATTCTGATATCTTCATATTTCCGTGAGCATGCTCTTATATGGGCAAAGGCATGTCCTCTGTGTGTGAGCATGATCAATTCAAACAGCCTTGTCTGGCAAAAGCTGCCATTATTTGTTGTTGCCTAGATACTGACATCCATCACCCTTAGAAGGCTAGAAAATCAGGTGACATGTTGCTCAGCTGTTAATTGTCTTGAATACAAGGGGGGCGGGGAAGGCACAGAATTCAATAGCCGCTCTTGCCTCTGAATAACTTTTACTCATAAATTTCACAGCAGGAGCAAATACGTAAAATGTGAGCAGTCACATTAATATAAAATTTAAAAAATCTGTGCTTATTTTGTATGCAGTTATTTAGGCATTGATGACTAAAGTAGCTGCTGCACACTCCCTGCACATAGATCCTAAAACTACAAACTAGATCATTGCTTTATGACAGTAGCTGGGAACCTGCTCCAGCCCAAGGGCTGCATTGCCTTCTGGGCAACCTCCTGGGGTCCACATGACAGTGGTGGGCGGAGCTAGCGGCAAAAGTAGGGGGAACAATACATGTGAATTTTAACTTTCTGCAGTTGGCTAGTTTCTATAAGCACTCTATGCTCCAGCCAGTTAAACAAGAAGCAGGATCAGGGTTCAAGGACACATTTCAGCTAGGAGAAAGCAGGGCCAAGAAGGGCTATGACCTGGGGAGACTTCAAAGTCCAGAGAAAGAGGCCCAGAGGGCCACATTTTGCCTCTGGGCCTGACATTCTCACCCCTGCTTGATGATATTCAGTCCAAACCACACCAACTGGAACACCCCTGAAGGCACTGCTGCCCCATTTGGTGGTTCTTTGCCAAATCTGGCGTGGTGGTTCTAACCTGCGCCAATTTGATTGCTTCTGGAGATATTGCTGCCAAACTCGACACAAGGTTCCCCACTGTGGGGAAGGCAGTCTTCATCTATGTTTGCATGTTGGGTGCCATTTTTAATCAAGATGGTGGACCAAATTAACCCTAATTAGCTGCCTCCCCCACAAATTGTTCCCCAGGTCAGGTCAGAGCCCTGAGTTGGTGTTTGTGCATATATGTGCGCAGAACCCTAAAACCCACAGATTACAATATCTATTTTAAAATCACAATATTTTGGGCGTTCGTTTTATGTTTTAAATTCCTGCTAATATAAATATAAACATTAATTTAGGCAATCCAGATGTCCCGATAGATATCTAAGCTTGATTGACAACAATACGATATACATTCAAATTGCATAATGGATGGTGGCTGCTTATCCTTTCAATCTAGAAGTGTAATTCTTTTTGCAACCATAAAGTGCTCTCATGTCCCACTTGCAACCACCTCATTCCCCCCCTAAAACTCTGTATAAATATCTAGGCGCTTACATGTTGCTGTATTTTTAAAAATGTGGGCAGCAGCTGGAAAGCCCCTCTCATCAAGCTGGACAACAAATGGAGGCAGCGCATGAGAATGCCGAACAAGAATTTCCTGCGGCACCCACCTGACCGAGGATAATAAAAACCTCCATGGGAAAGATTCCATTGGATCATAATGGCATATGCCTCTGGAATCTGGGAAGCATTTTTGATTGACAGCACATAAGGCTGATTGGAAAAAGAATATCAGTCCCCCTGGGCTGACTCATGGCGATGCCTTGTTTCTGGAGGTTGACATAAGCTGTGACACCCCAAACTTAACATTTTGTTTAAAGCTTGAGAACTCAAGTTTTGGTTCTGCATTGACATGAACTTTGCTGAATGGGATTTGAGATCCTTGCTGGAATTTGTGGGGGACCACAGCTGAGTAGTAGAGCATCTTCCTTGTATACAGAAGCTTCAAGATTCAGTCCCTGGTATCTCCAGGTAGGGCTGAGTTACATCAGCAACTGGTCTGACTTTGTCTAAGGCAGCTTCCTCATGTTCATTATGAGGTCTAGAAATTGTTTAGCTGGGCTGATGCACAAATAAATAAACATATTTGTTACAAATCTGTTATCTGGAGCATCTCTAGCTGGAATTGTTTTAAGTTGATTTTATTGTTGATGCTTTTACATCGAAATTGCTTTGAGACATTTTATGGGAAGGCATAAATGGAATCATTCACACACACACACACACAGAGAGAGAGAGAGAGAGAGAGAGAGAGAGAGAAGGATTTGATATTTTAAATTTGGAATTTTATTTTATTTTATTTTTTAGAAGCTGACCTGCGTTAGGCAACTAATAAAACAATAAATAAATCATTGTGGCTGTAGCTTCTGCCCCAATCTATGTGTTCACAGAACATGTCTACAGAGAGTTTTATTTTAAACCACTGGACAATCTGAAAAATACCTCCCTGGATTAGCTAGTTAAAAAGGTCAGAGAGGATAATTATTCCAATAAATATAATAAAATAATGGTTGGGACCAAAAGGACTCCAAAAGGCAGAACTAAAGATTTGGATTTGCTCATTGGCAATCCTGCCTTTTTCTTTATTTGAACAGCAGACCCCACCAAACTACTGTCACAGATCCCTTCCTTTTCAGAAAGTGGAGCAGGAGCAGCTACAGTTTGAGAAAACAGAGCCCAATGCTTCCTCGACGGCACAGAACCAATTATGTGAGTTTAAGCTAAGAGAAATAAGGCCCAGGAGTGTCAGTTTGGCCCCGCAACCGTGTGTGCCTGGGGCCGTGGGTGCCATGCCCTGGCGCCAAAATTTGTGGGCGCTTGGCCCCTTCACAGGGGATTTTGTGGGTGCTCGGACACCCAGGGCCCCAGGGAGTTGGCACCTATGATAAGGTCCCAGGTCCCATCACCTGCATTTCCATCTAGGTCTGAGTAAAACCCCTCTCTGAGACCCTGAAGAGCTGCTTCCTGGTCATGTAGATCATCAGTTTGGAGCCTCATGCCTGGAGGCCAAATGTTTCCCTTCAGGCATTTCTTGCTGGCCCTGAAGACCCTCCGCAGACCACATGGCTCCTTGGCCCTGCTCCACACCCTCCTGAAGTGTCCTTGAACTTTGATGCCACCTCCTCCTTGTCTGGATGGACAGATATGTGCATGTGGTGGATGTAAGTGTGTAGAAAGCTCTACCTTTGTACAGCTGAAATGTATCCGGCTGTACAAAGTTAAGAGTCACATCCATTGCTCTGTCCACCTTTATTCCTGGCCTCCCACACCATTGGCATGTCATCCCTCTGAGGTTGCGCATAAGGGGATGTGCAATGGGGCTCCCCTTGGACGGGAAGTGCTGAGCTAGATGGCCAAAAGGGTCTGACTTGGTATGATACAGACTCCCATGATTTCAAGCAGGCCTCGAAGGTACAATTCCAATGCACATCCCCTAACACAGTCTTCACACCCAGTCCACGTAATCCAGAATGCAACCCTTACGTAACTGCAACAATATTCTTAGCATGCCACCCATACGTAAAGTACTGATGAGGAACGCTGCACTCTTTGCCCTGACCCTGAAATGGTATAGGAGAAAGTAATGGAGGAGGGGGCGGGGAGAAAAACCACCCCAACCCTGAGCTCATGCTCTGAATTTATTCCAAACGTGAAATCCAATAGGAGCAGATGGGTGACCACATCCAGTATTGCTCATGAATCAGCTGCTCAAATTCCACGGCACCAAGAGGCTTCCCAAATTCTGACACCACGGCATCTCATCAGGATCAATGTGCCAGAATAAACAAATAGAAATAAATCAGACTAAAGGCTAAAAATAACAGATATCTGAAATTAGACTATGACACACTCGCCTCTTAAACACTTTGGCAGCCAAGCAATTTGCCAATTGCTTGCATCCAGTTCCCACCACCACTGCCCCCCAAGGCAAGTGTTTGAGTAGTAAATAGATAGAAGGAGAAGGAGCAGCAACAAAATGTTGGAAGATCATCACCTCCTAATAAGAGGGCTCCTGTTTAAAGTTCCAGTCTGCCTTCTCCTTCTCCTTCTCCTTCTGGATACTCCCTTCTCTCTCCAGCCTATCCTAATTTTTCTTTTCCAACAGACATTCAACATCTTTTAAAAATAAAATCCTCATGAAAATTCATCAGCCTTTTAGTATGAAAGTCTCCTAATTATTGAGTAATGTACATATTTTTGCAAGCAGTTTCCCCAAGTTTAATGCATGCTTGTATGTATTTTTATGCACACTTTATTATGGTTGGGGAACCAAACTGCAAAATTCAAATAAGTGAAAATTTCAAAGGGTGGCTGTGTTTCAGTTTTCATATCATTTCATGAAATGTAAATATGATGGATTTGCTTTTAAATGTGAACTGAATAGAATTTCTTCCACATCCCTAATAGGTACGGAGTGTGCTCAATCCTCATTTGGGAGGGGGGAGGCAGCTTCTGCAAGTTTATTTTTTGAATGAGTTTTGTAAAGTTATTTTCTGCTACCAAATGGAATATTAAAAAACTGGTGTCTTGTCAAAACAGAGTCAGCCTAGCCTGCCTCACAGGACTGAGTTTAGTTAGATGATAAGCAATTGTTCTATGACAATGCCCATGGTACCTAACAAGACAAGAATAGCTTATTGGATCAAACCAATGGGCCCATTTAGTCCAGCATCCTGTTCTCACAGTGGCCAACTAGATACCCCAATGAAAAACCTTCAAGCAGGAAACAAGCATTAGAGCAATTCTATTATTTCTAGTCACTGATATTCAGAAGCATTACTGCCTCCATAGGCAGAACATAGCCACCAGTACCTTCGCAAGGGAAGAGGATGGGGATAAAACCAGAAGAAATTGGCCTCTCCTCTGGTGGCCCCTGTGGTCCTGCCTTCAGTGACCCCCTCTTGGCTGTCCCACCAGGGGCAGTGACCAGCCACCACTGCTTGAAGTGCAAGTCCAACTGCACTAAAAATGATGTGGTGCTACATCATAGTGGTTCAAGATGCAGGATCCATCTATCGAAACGAACAGTTATATAACTCTTGGTTTCCAAGGAAATGTGTAACCAATAGCTTATGTTAAATCTCACAATGGGGCCGATGCACAAACAAGCAATTAATAAAGAAAATACTAGGCCAATTCATGCTAGAGGAACAGAAATGGTAAATAAGTGCCTTTGGGGGAGCTTAATAACAACTGCATAATTGCCACCCTTAAAGCAGTAGGTCCATGCAGATGTATTCCAGGTGGCGAGTCTGTTGCAAGGCATTGCTTGTTCTGAGTACACAATAGAGGGTGGCCACTGCATATCACAGTGAAGAGCTGATGGGATTGCTTGTTAAGTATAAGTGATTTAATTGACACTGAAGTGGGAATGGCTAAAAGTGTGTTGGTGAAAAGGTTTAACTCAGGGAGATTCTATTGAAGCTAAAGAACAGCAAGAAGAGCTCTCTCTGAGCTTTAACTAGGTGATAATTAACTGGTTGTTGTTCTCTAGCAGCTAGTTAAGGTGACAAAGGTTGCAAATCTCCCTTTTGAAGGGAGTTGTCTAAATTCTCTTGCTTTCAAAGCTTTCTGAGAGTGAATGAAGTTCTCCTAGAAGCTGCAAGGCCTTAGGCAGGCTAAGGGAGGTTTGAATGGGGGAGACACTGTTTTTATTTTGGGAGTTATCTTTTATTTCTAAGATGCTGAGCCTGTGCTGGACTGCACAAGACATTGTCTGGATGTTTGTATGTATCATTTGATGCACTTTGTTATGCTATTGAAGAAAGCTCTGCATTTAACTTTGCGTAATATTTTTATGGGTCTGGACAATGGTTTCTTCCAAAAGGAGTCAGCTCCTATGCTTCCAGTCACTTCAAACTGTGCAGTAATATCACTTTGGGCAGAACAGTTTTTGCTGCGACTTTCCCTTTAAGGCAGCCCCAATCTCCCTTTGCTACTCACCAGGACAGGCAGCAGCAAGGTGAGGCAGGTAGCAGCTGCTACCACCAGAGCTCTGGAGTCTAGACTCTGCCTCCATGGTCAGAGGCTTCTGAATACCAATTGCAGGAGCAGAGAGTGTCGTTGTGGGCGTCTCATGGGCATCTGGTTGGCTAATGATAAAAGAGGACATGCCTGTGCATATGCTCCTTTCTATATATAGATGCAGGCTTAGACATTATTAGTGTGATTTGAATGGAAATACAGTAAAACTCAGTATGGTGGAGAAGATTGTGACAAGGCAATGTGTGTGCCTGCTCAATTTGCTGTCCGGGTGCTAACTGCAGATGGGAAACTGCGAGATCTCTGCTCTTCCTTCTTATGGTCTTTCATCTGTAAAACCAGACTTGAAGAGAACAGCTGTTCAAACCAAAGACTCCTTCAAATTTTAGTTTCTCCCACTCCTTGTTAGTGCATCCATTGTTAAAGCAGAGCACCCTGACTGCAGTCTTAAGCACATTGACTTGGGACAGAGATCATAACATGCAGGCTATGTACAGATACAGAAGTGGAAGTGCACTCCCCAGCTTAAGTTTAGATATACAGTTTCTCCGCTGCCTGAAACGGCATATTTATAGCAGATGATGGTTGTGCACAGCACTGATTTCCTTGAAGTGATGCTGCTACTAACCTGCACCCCCCTTCTTCTTCAAAGCAGCATTTCAACATATTTTAAGATGGGATACTAAGTTGCACATACATGAATCACTTTTAAAAAACAAAAAACAGGATAACCTGCATACTTCATGTGCAATGAGTGACATAGACTACTGAATGAATGTTTGATTCACTTATCAGTCTGTATTGCAAATGCAGGGAGAAGCTAATTTTAATTCATGGAAAAAAGATCTTCAACAAATCCTGATTTGTTTGCATGTATATTTTTATGCAACCTGAATGTGATTTACTTCTGAATAATGATGCATATGATTGAACTTCATGTGTCTTTTTCAAATTCCTAATTTTCTACATTAAAAAAACAAAACTGGGAACCAATTATTGACTTCTTGTTGGTTGACTCATTCACTTCTTTTTAACTGAAGGTATACGTCATTGACTAAATGTAATAAATTTGCACATTCGTAAAAATGTAACAAATGTGCCTTTTAGGAGACATTCAAAAAATACAATTTAATAATCAAAACCAGTAATTGCTAAAAAGAAAGACTAATTTATGCTTTTCTGTTTTCATGTTCCCCATTTTACCAATAATTCCAACCTTTATTATCTCAGCTCTTGCCTTGGTACAGTTCCCCCTCCCCCACAAATGGCAACCTCCTAATTTACTGCCATTTTAAAAATTACTTTTTAAAAAACCTCCACCTACAAGCTGTAGTTGCTTAATCAACTGCGGCAGGAGGGGGGGATTTGAACCTTCAGTGCTGCATGTTATGATAGATTTCTGGTGCTGACTCATAAGTTCTGATGTTTATATAGACAAACTGCATTGCCTGCATGTAAGAATCAGCTAGGCCTGAAGCTTGCAGAAGTACCCCAAAAAAGGGTGGGGATAAATGACCCTAATGGAGTGGGAGGAGAACATCTGCAAGGCAGCCCAATTCGGAATGAGCATGCAGAGTGGGCCCAGAATGCTAATTGTTAAGAATAAAAACAGAAAAACAGGAAGGTGGAAGAATGTAACAGAGTAGCTCAACGGAGGGCATGACAGGCTGACTGGCACCGTAAACAAGAAACAAGAACTGTTGCCATATTTTCTTGCAAGTCCCACTTCTTCCATACATTCCTGAACTTGCTGCCCATGAAGCTATACTTGAAATGTAACTGGTGATGTCATGAGGCAGGGCGGTTCTTTGGTAAGAGGCATTGCCTAAGAAACCTAAGCCCCACGCCCTCCACCAATCCAGCGCCTTGAATCGTGCTTGGCAGCCAATTGGGAATCCTGGGTATGTTTAGAAGCCAGGGCTGTCTTAAGCATATGCGGCGCCAGGGTGCAAAGTTCCGCCTGGTGCCCCCCCCCAGGTTGCCCAGTCCCAGGTGTGCAGGATGGTGGAGCTGGCCGCCCGGCCACCTCAGAGTCTCGCTGGCTCCATCGCCCCCGAACTCGCGGCACAGAGCTGCCCACAGCAGAAGAGCCCGACGCGGCACTCCGACTGGCGGGCGGGCTCTTCCCCGGACTCAACTCTCGGGCCCCGGACTCTCAGCCTGGCACTCCTGAGAGCCTGGCACCCGGGTGCCCTGCACCCCTAGCGCCTATGGGTAAGACAGCCCTGTTAGAAACACATGTGGAGGTATGCTGGTTCATGCGAAATTTACCCTGCCTGTTAAAAGTGAACAGCTTGGCAGGGAGACTTCCCTGGTTGATTCAGTGGAGCGAATGCCGTCTTCACCTACTTTACCAGTGGCTCCGACTAATTCTAACTGACAAGACCATCTCTTTGTTGAGAGATAGGCCGAGGGGCTCTTGCTGAGAGCAGCCTGTGACCTTTCCTTGTCACATTAACACTCCTCGCCGTAATCAGTCAGGCGAACGGGACTGAAATGATCCCACCGTGGCACACTGGGCCAATTTATAATCTCCTCGTAGGAGTGTTTGCGATAAGGCAGCTAAGGAGCAAAGCAATAAATACTAGTAAATAGCAACATGCCCACCAAATGGTGAAAACGTAGTCTAGAGGTGGGTGAGTCCTTGAAAAATGAGAAGCGTTCGTCTGCCCCAGGCCTAGCAGAGTGTGTCCTTGCCCTCATAGTCCAGCGCTCAGCTGTTTCCCCAGACAGTAGCTGTGGCAAGATGGCTACTTGTGCACTGCCAAATAAGAGGAAATGCATTGCCAGCAAGGAGAACAAAGGGGTGTGCATTTGCATAAAAATTTGCATATGTTAATATAGATGCAGCTTTCAGACGGTCTCTCCCTTCCATGCCAGTAAAGACACTGGGCAATCAGACAGTCTCTCAAGCAGCTGGGATCTTATTATAGATCTGTGGTGAGGAACCTCTGGCCCACAGGCTTAGTTAGGCCTCCTAGGCCTAGAAGGCTGGCCCACCAGGCTATTTTTGTGAGCCATGCCCACCTTTCCCATGCCTGTTTTAGCCGCAGCTGCTGTGAAGAAAGAATCAGGCAGGGTCAGCGCATCACATTTCCCTGCTTGAGGCGGAACAAAGTGCCATCCCACTGCGCCATCTCTGCCACCAGCGGAGGCATCAGAGGTGGGCATGAAGCTGCTTCAGGGCTTCCGCTGACCAAGGTGGCAGCTTCACCCTGCCTCATGGGTGGGCTGGGCCAGGAATTGAGAGTGCACTTGCAGCCGGAGACTGAAGTTACGTTCACCTGGTGCCATATGTCTGCCCACCTGTCAAAGGGGCCTGTGGATGGTTACCAAGGTTTGGTCCTCCACTCCAGTTATAGCTATAAGACACCATACTGTAAATATGTGAGCATGTAGGTTTGGATCCAGATCTAGTCATTATTTTAAGGAAACTAGAGGTGCCATCAGGGCTGTGCATGAAGTGTATGAAGGAAGTGCATGAAAAGAGTCCCTATCTCCCCATGAAACATTAAGTCCAGAGACTAAAATCACCCACCTGCCCTATTGCTGCTATCCTAGTTCCACTCTGTGTCAAAGAGCAGTGGAGTGCCAGCATTTGGGTTGGCACAGGGCTGCTTTGTCCTAATGTGGGGGCCGGAAACCTTTGGCCCGCAGGCCTCCCTATTTAGCCCACAAGGCCATATTGGCCAGGCTGCACCCACCTGTCCTACACCTGACATCAGGGGCAGGTTCGGATGCAGTCAGGCCAAAGGGGGTGGTGCTATGCAAGCACTGTTGATCAGCTGATGGGTGGCAGCCACAAGTGCCAACAACCAGCTGATTGCAAAGCCCTGACATAGGGACATAGGAAGCTGCCTTATATGGAGTCAAGCCTATTGGTCCATCTTCCTCAGTACTGTCTATGCCGGCTGGCAGTGGCTTTCCAGGGTTTCAGACAGGACGTCTCTCCCAGCTGCACCTGGAAATGCCGGGGATTGAACCTGGTTCCTTCTGCAAGCCAAGCAGGTTCTGTGCCCCTGAGCAATGTCCCCGACAACAGCTCCAGCCTGATGTATTCTGGAATCACCAGGGATGAGTCAATGACTTCAGCAACAGCAGCTAGCTGTCAAGTTGTAAAAAGATGGTGACGTTGCAAGCTAACTGTCAAGGAAATCGGAACGCTTTTTCCTAGAGTTTCCTTAAAGGTAAACTGCTCCATCAGATTCTTTCTATGTCCCTGACCAAGTCTCTAGCTCTTACCCTGCATTGAGATGGGAATAAGACTGACTCTCCAAATCAATTCAAAAGTACCCTATGATGATTAAAAAATAACTATGAAGCTCAAGTCATGCCCCGTATGTGAAGAGCTCTGCTGGGTCAAGGCCAAAGGCCCATCCAGTCCAGCGTTCTGCTCTCACACTGGGAAACCAGATGCATTTGGGAAGGCCACAAGCAGGACTTATGTAAAATGGCACTCTCTCTACATGATTCCCAGCAAATGATATTCAGAAGCCTTTCAACACTGCCTTCCACAGTGGAGGGAGAACATCACCATCACGACTAGCAGCCACTGATAGCCTTAATCTCAATGAATGTGTATTATCCCAATTGGGAAGGGCCATTGCTCAGTGGCAGAGCATGCCGGTTCCAGGCCCAATCCTCAACTTGGGGGGTGGGGGTGGGGAGGCAGCTAGGAGAGAATCCTGTCTGAAATTCTGGAGAGCCACTGTCGACAGAGTGGACAATATTGAGATAGATGGACCAATGGTCTGGCTCAGTATAAAATAGCATCCTTTGCTCCTCTGTTCCTCTTTTAAAGTCATCCAAGTTGGTTTCCATCACTACATCTTGTGGGAGCAAATTCCATAGTTTATCTATGCACTGTATGTGAAGAAGTACAGTGGTGCCTCGCAAGACGAAATTAATTCGTTCTGCGAGTTTTTTCGTCTTGTGAATTTTTCGTCTTGCGAAGCACGGTTTGCCATAGGAAATGCATTGACGGTTTCCCATAGGAATGCATTGAAAAAGGCACAAGACATTTTCGTCTTGCGAAGCAAGCCCATAGGGAAATTCGTCTTGCGAAGCAACTCAAAAAACAAAAAACTCTTTCGTCTTGCGAGTTTTTCGTCTTGTGAGGCATTCGTCTTGCGAGGTACCACTGTACCTTATTGTCTGCCCTGAATCTTCCAAAATTCAGCTGAGTTTGAGTATTATAAGTGGGGGAGAAAAATTGAGCTGTAATAGCTCAGGCTGCCATCCTATGCACAGACTCCCCTTACTTGGACACAGTGGGACTTACTTCTGAGTAAACTCGCACTGGCAGCTGAGAAACACGACTCTGTGTGTGTGCAAGGCAACTTGTATTCTCTCATTCTGGGGTCAATCTGCAGCAGCAGGACAGGTACAAATCAAGGGCCAGCCTTCCTTCCTCTCCTGCAGCTTCCCCCAAATCGAGTGCCCTCCAGCTGCTTTGGACTACAACTACCATCAACCCCAATGCTTGCTAGGATGGATGGGAGTTGGAGTCCTAAACAGTTGCTGGGCACCAGAGTGAAGCAGTCATATATTCTTAACCTGGTTTGCATCTTGTGATCTGTCTATGCTGACTAAAGACTTCTAGTCACCTTGTAAATATGAAATGGTAATTAAGACTTATGATTTCATCAGCCTTTTAAAGCTACCTCATTCTCAGTTATTGCAATTATAATGAAATTAAGGGAATATTGGAAATATTATCTGGTATGAATGGTTAAGTGGCAGAATTCTTAACATGTTGTTGTTTAGAAGCTGTTTGTCATGGAATTTGACACACTTTGTTGCATCCTTAGATTTTATACTTGCTTTCCAATTTAAAAAAGGCAAAAAATATTGTCATTTGTATCTGCTTGCTAATAGGCTCTGTGCAGTTAAACATAGCAACAAAAGAATTACAGAGTTGCAAGGGACCTCGTAGGTACCTTCTCTGTCTGCCAAGCAACCTGTGTAACTCAGAAAGCTTGTATATTCAATAATAATAACAATAATGATAATGATAATTCGTTGCTGCTTGCTGCCGGCTTATGGCCGGGCATATGCTTCTTTCGATCCATTTTTTTAAAAATAGCAGGGACGATCCCCAATTCCGCTGGGGGGGGGGGGAACGGCGGTGACTCACCCAGCTCCCGTCTGGCACCTCTGCGCGCCCCCTCCAGGCCGTGGGGGGGGGGGGCGGGAAGGAGACACCGCGCTGGAATTCTAATTCAGAACCTGGTTGGGTTCTAGCTCGTGGCGACGTCACCCGCGGGGCGGGGCTGAGCTCTCGGGAGCTGCATAAATGGGCGCCAAGAAGCCCCGAAAGGGAACAGAAGCGGAGCATCGCTCAGTGCTGGGAAGGACTGAGGGGACGCAGCGGCAAGTGGGGACAGGGAGCAAGAGAGAAAGGCGCTTTTCCGGACCCAGTTCCCTTAGCTACATCACTTCCAAGGTAAGTCGACTGTCTTTGATGCGAGGCTGTTAAGGCGGGGTAGCTTTTGGCGTTGGGGGGGGGGAATCGGGGGGCGGTTGTTCGACGGCAATGTCCCGCTGCATTTGGGCAGGGGATCGGGGGGGGGAGGGGGGCATCCCGCGATCAGGCTCACCAGGATCTTTCGGAAGGGGTCGAGCGAGGACTTGGCGGGGGCGAATCCGCTTTGCTGCCTCTGTCCCGAGCTGGACATGGCAGAGACACCCACCCAGTTGTGAGTTCGAGAGACGAGCACACGTGGAAGAGCTTCTTTCTCCTCGTTTCTTTGCTCTTCGTCTCTGTCATGCATGGATCGGTAACTCTGCTCCGGATTAGGGATGGAACCCCGCGAGGAATTGCTTGATCAGGAGCAGGAAGGGGCGTTCATTCCCCTGTGGATAAGGAGCGCTTGCAGGATCAGGCTAGCATGGCCCGTCTAGTCCAGCATGGCCCGTCTAGTCCAGCAACCTGATCTCAAAGTGGGCAGCCAGATGCCTCTGGGAAGCCCGCAAGGAGAGCAGGAGCGCATCCGTCCTCTCGCCCCCTTCCAGCATTCAGAGGCATTGCCTCGGGCCACCGACGGCGAGGCGGAACATAGCCGTCGTGACTAGTAGCCCTTGATATCCTTTGGGGGAGAGCGAGAAGTCGCTTCTTTCACTCTGTGGATTTGGAGTGTCTCGCTAACTCCGGATTGAGTTCGGAGCTAGAGAGAGTGTTGCTGTGATGTCCGCCCCTGCCTCTTTCCTGTTAAAAGCGTGCCTCTCACCCAGTGTGGAAGGGAGGCGCACCGTAGCCAAGAAGGGGTGCGGGCGCGCGCTTATTCCGGATTAGTGCAAGTGCCGTGTAAACGCCCTGAAACGTCTTTCCCCCCTCCCTCTCCCCAGGCGTCCCCATGACCCTGAACCGCGGCGACAAGCTGAGGTACCTGGACAAGCGGCGGGGCAGCACGCCCTTCGCGGCGCACCACCTGCAGCAGCAGCACCTGCACCGGCGCAGCATGCCCGTGGACGAGCGCGAGCTGCAGGCGTCGCTGCCGCCGTCCCCTCGAGGCGAGCTCTCGCAGCTGATGCGCTGCACCTCCTACAGCCCCGCCGACGACGACGAGGCGCACCGCCAGGGCTGGGCGTCCGACTCCTCCGACTCCGTCATCTCCTCCGGCAGCGACTCGGACAGCAACCTCTACAAAGTCATCCTGCTGGGCGAGCACGGCGTGGGCAAGACCAGCCTGGCCAGGATCTTCGGAGGGGTGGAGGACTGCCCGGATGCCGAGGAGGCTGGTGAGTGTGGAGGAAAGGGGCAGACTCCGGGGGTGGGGCGCAGACGGGGCAGGTGTGGTGCAATTGTTAGAGTGTTGGACTAGGACCCAGGAGACCAGGGTTCAAATCCCCACTCAGCCATGGAGCTCCCCGGGTCACCTTGGGCCAGCCTCACCTACCTCACAGGGTTGTTGTGGTGGCAAATTCAGAAGTGAGTGGAGAATCCTGTGTGCCACGTCCAGCTCATTGGGGGAAAGGCAGGATAGAAATGAATTAATAATAAATAAATTCAAAAGGTAGCAAGCAATCTGGAGATCTGCTGGGGAAATGGATCTTCAGAGGGCTGTATGCCTGAGCAATGTAGGGCTGGCTGGATCAGTCCACCACTGCCTGTCGACGAATCAAGGAACACAAGAAGCTGATTTATACTGAGCCTGACGATAGGTCCATAGGCTTATTATTGTCCACACTGACTGACAGCAGCTCTCCAGGGTTTTCATGCAGGGAGTCTTCCCCAGCCCTCCCAGGAGATGCTGAGCATCAATGCTGGGAGGGAACTTCCTCCAAGAATTAGGAGCATGGGGAATGGCAGCATACGGAATAACCAGAGCTATAGGTCCATTTAGCTCAGTATTGTCTGCACTGACTGGCAGTGGTTCCCGAGAGTTTCAGATAGGGAGTCTCTCCCAGCCCTACCAGGAGAGGCCAGAGACTGAACCTGGGACCTTCTGCATGCAGAGCCCTCCTGGATCAGTCCAGTAGTCCACAGAGCTCAGCATCCTTTTCCCCACAGTGGCTAACCAGATTGCGCCTCTGGAAAGCCCACAAGCTGATAGGCTTTCTTCATTCATCATGATTTTTTTATTGTCTCTCTTTAAAGCCATCTCTGCTGGTGGCCACTTCCCCTTTTCTAGTAGCAAATTCCTCATGGTAATACTGTACTATGTGTGGGGGTGGATTAAGATCTTTAGAGACACAAAGCACTGCAAAGATTATGGTTCCCCCATATGTAATTCAGAAGAAAAAGAGTATTAAACTGCAAAATAATTTTTTTTTTCAAAATAACACAAAGTTTACAAGTATGCGGAAATGTCCATACATGTGTGTCATGTGAAACACCTGATCTTAGTCCCTTGCTTTATTTTGATATGCACCAGTGGGGTTTCTCCCTGGTTTAGTTGGGGAGAAGTAATAAAAAGAGAACAGAAAAATGGGGGAAGCATGTGCAGTGTGAAGAAGTCAATTGTCAAATTCCTGTCCCCACCCCATTCTCTTTGTGTGTAAAACAGAGTTGCATTCAGGCCAGTTCTGTTTCATTTGGCAACACAGAACTCTAGCATTGACAAAATCAGACATCCATACAATACTTGTGGGCTTCCCTAGCAATGGTGCTGAGGACACTGAAGGGGCACAGCTTCTAGGAAGTGTTGACCCCCCCCCCAAGATTTTATGATATTTCAGTTCCCTTCAACCGTGACCATTGGGCATGCTGGCTGTGGCTGATGGCAATTGAAGGCCAGCAACTTTTGGAGGGTCACTGATCCCCCATGCCTGCTGTAGAATAAGTTAAAATGATTCTTTGGTGGGGAGGGGGAACTTGTTGGAGAATATTCAGCGGGGTTGGATTAATGTAACTTGGAATTACTTAGAAAGTTTTGTATTAAAACTGTTGCCTTTTAGAAATTTATTTTTATTAGTTTTCAAATTATTATGGAACCACAGAGACAAGTAACCAACCAAACCAAAATACTGTATCCAACTAAAGACAAAACATACAAAATCTAAGCATATTAACTAACAACACCCAGTCTAAAATAATGACTACCATAATTCTCTGAATGGCATGGGCAGAAATGCTTGTAAACCTAAAATTAAACTATAGGAAATAAAATCCCACTATACTGAAGAGAAATGATCTGGATCTTCCTGTCCCTTGAGTGTTATTTTTGTTCTGCATTGACTAAATTCCAGAGGGTTTTTAAAATTAATACCATAAGGATATAGTCAGATTAAAAATAATAATCACACCTGTGGATATGGCAGATGTGTCTGTTGTTTGACTGAAAAAAGTGGATTGAAGGAAGCTCAAATTCTGCCTGTTGCATTTTGTTATTTGAAAAATATGCCTTGTGTGTGTTTTATCTTCCATACTTTGGTTGCTGTTACTTGAATAGTTGAATAGCCACCTCCACCACTTCTTACCATTCAAATCTGAATAAAGCAAAAGAAATGTTAAAGCATGGCTTGCATTGCATTCATTCCATGTCCTTTTCCTATCAAGTGCTGTGCTGGAACTGTTTGTACAACAATAAATTTAGAAGGGATAATAATTGGAAGCAGTACAAGGATGGCAGAGGCTGCTTTGTTTATGCACCAGATAAGGAGTTGTATCACCATCTAGTTTGTTCAGGTGCTTAAGCTTAACTGCACAGTTAAGCTGCTGTTTTATATTTCAACTGATTTGGCACCTCAGTCTTAAAACACATCTGCTTTGACTAGAGTCCCAGGATTTTAAAATGGAGCTAGATTCCCAAATCCTACCACCCTATGGCTACACTCCTGGTAGTCTTACTTTGCAGTAATGTTGCACTAGATGTAATATTAAGCATGTTTACTGAAAAGCATGTTAAGAGTTACAGTCCCATGGAGTTGTCTTAACTGGATTTTGGATCTGACTCTCTGATGCTCTTAATGCAACAAACATCTTACAATAAACATTTTGTGGTCCCTTCCAACTCTACAATTCTATGAATCTTGAGGGGGGGATTACGGTATGTTATCCTAATGTCTTTTTAATTTCCTTTATAGGCAACACATATGACAGATCTATCATAGTTGATGGTGAGGAAGCTTCTCTGGTGGTGTTCGACATTTGGGAGCAGGTAAGGCATTATTTACTTCAAATGTTACATAGATTCAGTGCTTTTTTTGGGGGGGGGACGCAGAGGTACGCATACCCCTAAACATTTTGTGAATCTAAGTTTGGCCTCATTGAGTATTTCAATATGAGTAGGAAAATGAGAGTACTCCTAAACATTTTTGAAGAAAAAAAGCACTGCATAGATTTGTATCCGATTTTGTGGCCCGAATTGTTTTCATGTGTTTGCTTGCAACAAGTTAAGCTGCATTCTGTGTAAATTAGTAATATCTTTAAACAAGATAACCAGTTCATAAAGCAGTAAAGCACAAAGATCTGGATGTAGCAAACTTAAGTCTGTCTGTACGCTACTGTATATCTTTAAAGCACATTCAAAACACACTTTCTCTCAACAAATTATGGGCACTGTAGTTTATCCCTCAGAGTTACAATTCCCAGCAACCAATAGCAAACTACAGTGTCCAGAATTATTTGGGGATGGAATATGTTTTGAATGTACTTTAAAAGCACAGTGTGTACCCTGCCAAAGCACAGTACTATAAATGCTTGCATTGCTGTGCCTTCTTACCCCTTCTTGGTCCCTTCCATATCTTGCTCCAGTTCAGGTCTGGGAATCTTTGAGCTGCTGCATCTTGCTGAACTATAAGACCATCACCATTGGCTGTGCTTGCTGGGGCTGATGGGAGTTGTAGTTCAGCAACATACAGAGGGCCAAAAACTCTCCACCCATATTCTTCTGGCTTGTTCTTTAAATCCAAGTAACCATTCTTACTTAGAGCTTTAACATGATAGCATATGCAGGGGTCAGCAACCTTTTTCAGCCATGGCCTCGTCCATCGTCCCTCAGACCATGTGGGGGGCCAGACTATATTTTGAAAAAAAATATGAATGAATTCCTATGCCCCACAAATAACCCAGAGATGCATTTTAAATAAAAGCACACATTCTACTCATGTAAAAACACCAGGCAGGCCCCCACAAATATTCCAGCGATGCATTTTAAATAAAAGGACACATTCTATTCATGTAAAAACATGCTGACTCCCAGACTGTCTGCAGGCTGGATTGAGAAGGCAATTGGGCTGCATCCGGTCCCCAGGCCTTAGGTTGGCTACCCCTGGCATATAGCCACCTTGGTTTGGTCCAGGTTCATATATACCAGGCAGGTATAGGAATGCCCTTTTGTGGGGATTTGCTGGAAGAAGTTTCATTTTTTTAAAGTGTTTTGATTGTACAACATCCATTTCCCCAGCCATGAGGTCTAGTGGCTTACTTTAAAAATTTGACCCACAGTGGGATGATTCCTCCCTCAACTCAAGTTGCTAAAATAGTTAGCAAGTAAAAAAATATCTAACCTAATGTTTACTTTGTTCAGTACAAACCTCTCTATTCCTATTTTTGACTGTAGGATGATAGTCAATGGCTCCAGAACCACTGTATGAAAATGGGGGATGCTTACATCATCGTCTACTCAGTGACGGACAAAGTTAGCTTTGAGAAGGCCTCTGAGCTGAGAATTCAGCTACGAAGAGCGAGACAAACGGAGGACATTCCGATAATTCTTGTAGGAAACAAAAGTGACCTGGTCCGATCACGAGAAGTTTCCGTAGATGGTAAGTTACCTTCTCCTAATATAAATCAAGTGTTGGGCACTTTGTTGTTGGGAGTTGGTGGGGTTGTAACAGTGATTCTTGGGAAGAGTTTCCTAAGTCGCTGAGCTCACCAAGAATTCAACCTGCACTGCTGCAGAGAGGTTGCAGGCAGAATGCAGGAGATGTGAAAGCCCCAACACTGCATTTGTGGGGGCTGGTTTCACATATGCATGTTTACTGTTTGATTGCAAGATACAAATGATGACTTCCATGTGCCAATGGACCACTGTAGATCTAATCCCAAGCAGGATCCTTGAAAACATAGCAATATATAGCAAATATAGCAATATAGATATAGGAAATGGAGCCAGTTCACATACTCTGGAGCCAATCCAGTGTAAAGAAGTCAAATGATGCTTGTGTTTTTGTGAGAACCAGCCATTTGTCACTGAAGTAAGTTGTCTAAACCTAGGCACTGTAATCCTGGCAGCCTGGCCCTATAGAGGTTGGCTACAAGTTTGAACATACTGACTCAGTCCATTGGTCCATCTAGCTCAGTACCATCTACACTGAATGGCAGAGGCTCTCAATATTTCAGATGGGGGACATCCCCAGCCCTATATGGAGATGTCGGGGATTGAACCTGGGACCTTCTGCATGCAAAGCAAATGTTCTATCACTAAGCTACAGACCATACCCATGTATCTAACCAAACAGATTCCTGAAACACTACAAGACATTCTTACCAGTATTGAGCTAGATGGCTAAATTGTCTGATTCAGTATAAGGCAGTTTCCTATGTATGTATGCGCCCACACTTGCACCAACATTTGACACTTGAGATAAGTATTTCTAGTATCTTATTCCTGTGAGTGACTGTAATTTGTTTTAACTGTTTTTAATATTGAATTTTAATTTGCCATAACCTGCTACTGGTGGGCAACAAACCGAATAATGATAATCTCCCACCCTATGATTTTCAACCCTTGTTATAATCTCTTTCCATCAATATTTGGGAGGAGACCATGTGCTTTGCTGGCACGTCATAGTTTTAAATAATTCGGTATCCTCCTTCTGCCCTCCAGAGGGACGTGCCTGCGCTGTTGTGTTTGACTGCAAATTCATCGAGACTTCAGCTGCTTTGCATCACAACGTCAAGGACCTGTTTGAGGGGATCATCCGGCAAATCCGGCTACGCAAAGACAGCAAAGAAGACAATGCCAGGCGGATGGCTAACACCAAAAGGCGGGAGAGCATCAGCAAGAAGGCCAAGCGATTCCTTGGGAGAATTGTAGCCAAGAATAACAAGAAGATGGCATTCAAGGCCAAATCCAAATCCTGCCACGACTTGTCAGTCCTTTAAAAAATGGCTTTCAGCAGGACCAGATGCTGTGTGTGTTTAGCGTGGGTTGTGAACATGCCTTTGACTGTTGAAAGTGTGTGGGGGGGAAAGGACTTTGAAAACACAAAGCTGCACAGTTGGGAGGAAAAATATGCTCCTTGATGCCTTACAGTTCCGAAGCAAGACTTGGAAGTAAGAATACTGTGTCTTCATGGGTAAAACGGTTTATAAGCTTCAGTGTGTGCAAGCTACTGAACTAATTTTCATTCAGCGGCTTTGTATGCCTGCATTCTCACTGTGTATATTTGCCAGCTGTCCTGTGGACATCAGGGGTGCAAAGATAAGAATGGACAATGGTACACACACACAAAATGCAAAATGTATCACCATCAACTTGTCTCCTTTGCAGAGCAAAACTTGAATACATGTACGCAGGCTCGTACACTCTCCTCTTTGGTAAATATATTAAAAAGCAATGATCTTTTAAAAACTAAATGTGGGCTGGTAAAAGGCCATTCAAAGTGCATTTGGATGAGTGAAAGGGAAAAAAATGCAGAATAAATATAGTTTTTTGAAGTTTTAATTTGCACTTTCATTAACTGTTTAATTTGTTAAATTGTTTACATGCAGATTTTATAATAAAGTATTTCTGGTTATAATCTGTTATCATGGTTTTTTTTTCTTATAGTAAAGGCATTGGGAGAGCTAGTGGTATTTTAAAAGTGTCCAAAATGCATATCATAGCATTCAAAGTTTGCAGATTTTTATTTTTAATTAATAACCAAACAGAAAACGGCAGTAGCTTGCCCCCTAAATTAGGGGAGCTCCAGCAGTTGTATGCAAATACATGTAAGCCTCAGAGGGATTATCGTTGATTTTAAATGAAGCACACTTTGATAATGAAGCGCTCTCGCTCTCTCTCTCTCTCTCTCTCTCTCTGTGTGTGTGTGTGTGTGTACATTGCACTCTTTCCCTGTTGATTGTCTTCATACTCCATTGGTTTCCCAAGCTGCCTTCCTCCCATAATACCATAATAAGGCTATGGATAGATATGATTGAAAACAAGGCTGACTCCAAGTTTCAGTGTGGTGCTTGGGCCTCAGATGCTCTATGGTGGTGCTGGGCCTGATATTCAGTACTCAAGCTTTGGAACTCTGAGGTAGCAAGGGAAGAGCCTGAAAGTTAATAGCAAGTTGGCAAGGCATGGGTTGCACTCTCATTTCTCTCCCCCACTCTTCAGTTCAAAACTGCAGCTTCCTAAGGATGCTTTCCTCTTTAAACTAGGGCTGAGTACAAACAGAGTAGTACTGGTTTTTCCCCACGTAGTTCACGAACAATCTAGAAGATCTATTGCATATATATTTTTTGCCCATGAAAAGCGCATCTTGAGAAAGTAGTTTCATTCTGAAAATGAACACTCATTGCAGATTGAGTCTGTGTTATCCTGCAATGTGTCTATTTCAAAATGGACTTAAGTGATCCAAGATCATATATCAAGATCACAACCGCCACTTCCTTCTTCAGTCACCTGGGGCAAGTACAGGGTGGGAGAAGCGTGGATTACATATGAGCATAAGATCCTGCTGGATCAGACCAATGGTCCATCTAGTCCAGCACCCTGCCAACAGAGGCCAACCAGATGCCTGTGGGAAAGCTGTAAGCAGGATTCAAGCCCAAGAGCACTCTCTCCTCCTTGGGTCCAGCAAGTGGTATTCAGAAGCCTCTGACTGGAGGCAGAGCACAGCCATCATGGCCAGCAGCCGGTCGATAGCCCTCTCCTGCATGAATTTGTCTAATCCTCCAGTGGGAACGAGTTCCATATTTTCACTATGTGTTGCATGAAGAAGTCCTTTCTTTTCCCTGCTCTGAATCTTCCAACATTCGGCTTCAATGGGTGCCCATGAACTCTAGCATTATGAGAAAAGGAGAAATGCTTTTCTCTATCATTTTCTCTGTATCATGCAGAATTATTTTTTTACAGTGGTACCTCAGGTTACATACGCATCAGGTTACAGACTCCGCTAACCCAGAAATAGTGCTTCAGGTTAAGAACTTTGCTTCAGGATGAGAACAGAAATCTTGCTCCGGCGGCGCAGCAGCAGCAGGAGGCTCCATTAGCTAAAGTGGTGCTTCAGGTTAAGAACAGTTTCAGGTTAAGAATGGACCTCTGGAACGAATTAAGTACTTAACCCGAGGTACCACTGTACTTGTCTTTAACCTAACCTAACCTAACCTAACCTAACCAAGTGAAGGTTTCTGAAAGTTTTCCAAGTAACCACACCCACCCCTGCAGGCAGCAAGAACTTGAATCAATCTAGATTGAAAGCAGCATGTTGAGGGTGAACACGAATAAATCCAGGTGGAGAAAAACTACACTTTTGTAATCCAAACAGGTTAGTGTGTATGCAGCCTCCATTTACAATTCCAGTCCAGTTATGGGGCTTACATCTGACTTGGCATGTATAGAATGGCTCTGTAAAATACAGCAATGGCAGAGAGGCCTTCTGAATTTAGCCCTACACAGGTAGCCTAATGGCCATTGTTGATGTTCAAATGAATTCAGGCAAAAGGAACAAGTTAGCCCACCTCATCCACGTAGCAGAGACTCTCAATGGATTGTACAGAAATGATACTCCTGACATATTTTTGGACATTCACTCTTATTTATTACGCACAATTTGAACCTGTTCTTTCATTTCAGCTATTGGTAGGATTAGAAAATAAAGTTTCAGCTGCTATAACCCTCTCTCTTTTACATTCCCATTAAGATTTTGTGAGCAAAATGGGGAGGCCATGTTTATGTTCTTCTTGGAGACACAGCCAGCTCCAGCTGCTCCCACCACCTCCAAAGTGATAAGTTGAAAATGCTTTTTAAAAATAAGTATAAGGCAGCATATGCTGCAAAGCCACTATTTAAAGCTCAGCTGTTCTCATGGTGCAATATATTACGATGCGTCAGTTGCAATAACGCAGCAGAGCAAGTGTGACCGCAGGATCTCCTCAAGGACACAGGTAATGGTTGCGCTCATGAATACATCTCATTGTAAATCACACGGTTTTTATGGATAGGCCTCTTGAAAAACTCTCTTGAGCTGAAAATATTTGTCAGGAACAGAGGCTGTCATCAGCTAAATATTCCTATTGAAATCAAACAATACAAGTGTTTAGGTTGCATCTTTCAGGTGGTCAAAGTACTTTACAACTGATTATAGAATCATAGGATTGAAAGGAACCCCAAAAGCCATCTAGTCTAATCCTCTGCCAGTGCAGGAGACCTCCTGCCACACTGGCCCTGATGGGTGGCCATTCTCCTTCCACTTAGGAATCTGTAATGAAGGACAACTCACCACCTTCCAAGACAATCTATCTGACCCTCAAAGCAGGAAGTTCTTCCTAAATCAAAAGGGGTAGTTGAAATCCCCTTTCTTCAGCTTCTACCTTCTGGAGTGGCAGAAACAAATTTCTTCCATCATTTATGAGACAGCCCTTCAAACACTGGAAGATTGTTATCATGTCATCTCTCCATCATCTCCTCTCCAGGCAAAGTAATCTGTCCACCTTCAACATTTCCTGCTGGGACCATCTCCTTCACCATTTTTGTTGCCCTGCTCTTTATTTCTCAGAGCAGACTCATTGAAATTAATGGACATGACTAAGTTATGTCCATTAATTTCTACTTAGTTGAATGCCACCCTGTGTTGTTGTTGTTGTGGTGGTGGTGGTGGTGGTGGTGGTTTATATATGGGTATCACTGTACATGGCACTTTATAGCATGTCAGATTCAGGAAAGCTTATTTATATCTAGTCAGTTTGTCATACTAAGTAGCTGCTGCCAGAACTTTTTTTTTTTTTGCAAGAAAGTAGACACTGTCTACAATACCATCTATTCAAGAATGGGCTGACAAATTATGGAAATTTTTCATAATGACTCAGCTAAGACATTTTCTCAAATTCAGGGAGCAAAACAAAGACATTACAAATATATGACAGGGTGGATTAATGTTACTGCATATAGCAAAAAAGGGGGAGCTAGTTTCAAAGGCAAGTTATAGCTTCACAACACTTCAGTACTAATAAAGTAAAATATTTAAAAAACAGGCTGATTACACAAAGTATTGTACAGTGGCATCACACTTACAATTAAAAATAAGAAATCAGGGTAATTTATATAGGAAAATCTCATTTGGGAAATGGGATAAAGACAATCAAACTTCTTCCTTCTCCATTGTTTTCTTTTTCTGGGGCAGAAAATTGAAGACCTCTTCTCGTATGCAGATTCATAACCTCCTTCATGGCAAAAACAGAAGTGGGGTGCAATAAGGTAAGATAAAACTGAAAGGAGTACATACACAGTGAATTAAAGAAAGGAAAACCAGTTCTATAGTTACGTCAGGGGTGCCATCTCATCCTCAGGATTGTGGGTGCCTGCCGCCGCAACACAGACATGCAACATCACATGCACACACCTGTATGTAGCGTGTGGGATGTCAAACGCACCACATGCAGGCATGTACGTGTGATGTTGCATGTCCGTGTTACAACGGTCGGTAGCAGCTCCTCTTCCTCCTCTCTGCAGCCAGTGAGGCACCCTTGTCTGTGGGAGGGGCTTGGACTTGAGGCAGAGAGCCTATACCTCCACATCCAAGCCCCCCCCCCAAGGGTGCCTCCCTTGCTAGCTGCAGAGGGTGGAGCTAAACTGCTTCACTCTGCCTCCTGTTGACTTTTTTCATGGACTTTATATTATTGTGGGTGCCTAAGCACCCACAGCATCCTGGAGTTGGCTTCTGTGAGTTATGCAATTACTATCCTGTCATTGTCATTTATTCAGGGAAAGCCTTCTTCAACAAAAAAAATGTCTTCAAAAGCATGTTCAAAGCACGTTTCCAGGCTCCGTGTGCTGCTCTGTCCAGCCAGTCTGCAACAATGAGGCCAGAACACTCCTCTGTTCCCAAGCACAGCTTATTTATATTACTGTTGGTGCTGCACGTGCAAGTTCCATGTGTGACAGGTAGGCATGTGACACTGCTGGTCTAGCACATCTGTGCCCTTAGGGGAAGCCAGTATAATGTCTCCTGGGGCCTCTGAAAATGACCCCAAAGCCTCAGGGCCAAAACCATAGCCCTGGCAGATAGAAATACAACAATATATTGACAACGGACTGCATAAAATCCCTTTCCAAGTAAAAGTGAAAAAGCAAGCAAGTAACTTAGTAGGAAGTTATTGATTACAAGCTTATGAAGGGTATATTGTGTGTGTGTGGGGGGGAATCTTTCTCCCACATACACCCACCCAGGAACACTTGAACACTCTTACAAAACACCAGCCTACACGCGTTGACACATGCAGGGCTCTCCGATGATAGCACAGGCACACACAGTCAGAACTCTCACTCCTTCCTCCCCAGTGAAAGAACAGTCATTAAATCACTATTGTATTCCATTGACCCACTTAGAGGTGTGTGTGTGTGTGTGTGTGTGTTTGCTCGCAGGTTATAATGATTAACACCTTTGTTTCAACAACAGACATTGCAACTACTTCTGTCACCACTTCTTTGCCTCCCATTAGTGAAAAACCTAAATGAGTGGCTTTTGTTGTGTGTACGGCTGATGCTGTTCTGTGAATCACCTTCAGTGCTTCTTGTGGTTTTGATTCAGGTTTCAACGAGATGCTGCTCATTAAAAAAGAACTTTACTTAATCTTGGGGAAGGGTCGTAGCTCAGTGGCGGAGCTTCTGCTTTGCATGCAGAAGGTCCCAAGTTCAGTCCATGAAGAAGAAGAAGAAGAAGAAGAAGAAGAAGAAGAAGAAGAAGAAGAAGAAGAAGAAGAAGAAGTTGAAGGAAGAAGAAGAAAGAAGAGTTTGGATTTGATATCCCGCTTTATCACTACCCAAAGGACTCAAAGTGGCTAACAATCTCCTTTCCCTTCCTCCCCCACAACAAACACTCTGAGGTGAGTGGGGCTGAGAGACTTCAGAGAAGTGTGACTGGCCCAAGGTCACCCAGCAGCTGCATGTGGAGGAGCAGAGATGCGAACCCGGTTCCCCAGATTACGAGACTACCGCTCTTAACCACTACACCACACCATGAGATCTCTAGACCTCAGCTTGAAACCCTAGAGAGCTGCTACCACTCAGTGCTGCCACTCAGTGTGGACAATACTGAGCTAGCCTGACCATTGGTCTGACTCAGTACAAGGTAGCTTCTTATACGCCACTGCATGGAGGAGCATTATACTCACCTTGTGGCAGATCACCATGGGGACTTTGGGGAGGATGGGTGTAGCTCATGTGTCGAGCATGTGCTCTCCATGCAAAAGGTCTCAGGTTCTGCCAGCTCTGTCATCCAGAGGGTATAACTCCAGAGGGTATTCCTCAGAAGGAATAACTGAGGGCAGGGAGAAGCTATCACCCCGATTCTCCAGAATCTGCCGCCTGAGGCGGTCGCCTCACTTTGCCTAATGGTAGGGCAGGTCCTGCAATTGTATTCTGAATAGCTACAGAGAAATATTGCTGGCATGCAGCACTTAGAAGAAATAATAAACAAATCAATGTTTAAAATATTCTGTTCCCTGCCAAGAGAGTATATTGCATAAGGCACACTCCTGGTAAAAAACTGAATTCAGTTCCTAATAACCACATAGACTTCATTGTTTTCCGTTAAAATGACAAATATTTTCCCCCTTTGACAGTTGCACTTGCCATCTGTTACTTAATAAGTATTTTCTGTGACTCATGAGTCAATTTCCAGCATGGGCTTAGAACATTGCCATTATATGGCTTCCATTCTCTCTCTGGCACCCCCACCCCAGTAACTAACTAGGCTTTTATAACGTCAATACAGACAGCTGTAAAGATAAAAGAAGACTGATAGTGAAGTATTGGCTGTTTCCATTGCTGGTATACTGGTGCTTTAATTAACTGCTGCATGTAGCTGTTCTCTTCAAGATGGGTTTTCTTTTTTAAAAAATTGCCCCATTTCCCCCTTTGGGAACACCTTCCAGTTGAAACCACTACCTTCAACGTTTTCAGACTTACTTTTAACCCCCAGCTGCAACATGGAGCACATTTTGGATGGTTTGACAGCTTAAGTCTCTCATGGCCACATCGGAATTCCCTCTATTTTAATTTTATTTAACGACATTGAGATGCCACATGATTGCAAGAAAACTGCTAAGCAGTTTACCAAAATATAAAATAAAACATTAAAATGATTGACTAATAAAAGAGGTGAAAACTGGTATTAAATATATATATATATATATCAAAAGATGCTTAAAATCAACACCAGATAAAAAGAAACAAGACACATGCAATTTCTGCATGTCTGGATGGGTTTGCTTAAATAAAAATGTTTTAAGCAAGAGCGGAAAAGAGGACAGTGAAGGGGTCTGCCTGATGTCAATAGGCAGGGAGTTCCATTGGTGCTGCCACCCTAAAATATTATTATGCGGCACCTGTAGCAGTGGGGTAATGCAATCCCACACATTAGCTGGTCTCAATATGCTAAGGGCTTTATATACTAATGGGCTCCCAGTGCAGATCTCTGAGCAGAGGTGTTCTATCTTGGCAGGCTATTAACCATTAACGTGGCATATGGTGACTTGTGAATGAAGGGCAAGCAATGGCAGGCAGCATATCTCCAGGGTTTCTGGCAGGAGTCTTTCCCATCACAACCTGGAAAGCCAGGAAAGGGATCTGGGGCCTTCTGCATCTCATCAGGTACTCTACCACTAGGGATGGGGAGAAATTTGGCTTTGTTAGGATTTTAATGCGAACCTACCTAATTCGAACTTTCTGAAACTATCTGAACTGAAACACAGCCATGTATCAAAATTTTCCAGATTTTGTGATATAGTTCTCTGGACAAATAATACGTATACAAATGCATATGTTAGAGGAACTAAGGCGTGCACATGTATTAGTGCAAATAACATACCATGCAAATATCAGGCAAAATTGTATGTAAGCATGTGTATATTGGGACAAAGGTGCACTAAAATGTTGATGAACTCTGATTGGGATAATAATAATAATAATAATAATAATAATAATATCAACACAGAAATGTGAGAACTAAACTTACGATTAGGAAAACGAGAAACTGAGAAAAACTCAAAACCACAAGAAGATTTGTCTATTCCGGGGCCACTAGGGGGCGCATTGGAAGATGGCCGACAATACCATCTCTCCGACCCACACGGGGTAATTAAGAGGCTGTTATGGGAGTAGGCAGCCTCCCTTGTTGCCCCAAGGAAATGGGGAACACTGCCCTTGCCTGCTGTGCCCATAAATCACCCCCTAATTCAAAAGAAGGGGGTGAGGGCCCTAGGCAGAATGCCCCCGTGTGGACCTCGGCTCTCCTGGACGCTGTCTCTGATCTCGCACTAGTTGCAGCAATTTGGAATAATTAATTACAAAAGAAGCAAATGCACATATTTCAAGTGAAGAAGGGGAGTGAAGTTTGCTAATTTAAGTGACCTCTGCGAAAGAAGATGACGGGTTGGAGAAACAGGAATATTTTACGATGAAGATACACCAAAGGCTGGGTATGTTGACAACGGGACTGAATGGGGGGACGGACCTTTTTTACTTTCCTTCTATGTGATTTACAAGAACCCCTCCTCATTAGAACCGTCGGTTGAACTGACCCAAGCAGGATGATTAAGGTCTGTGTGGAGATAAACTTTAACCAAAAGTATGCTTTATGGAGATCGAGAAGCAATAAGAGCTTTTGGGAATGGCGCAGCAATTAATTCGGAGTCGCCATCTTGCCAAAGGATTTATAGCCGGGAGGAAGAACGGACTTGTTTTCAGACTGCATTCTTAGTGAATCTCCTCAGAGGTTTTGAGAAAGCAGGCAGATTGGTGAAGATTAATGATGCTAAGACTGTTTTGATGTATGGAAGTGATGTTATATGGAAAACGTCTGGATATGGCTACTGGATAAAAAAAAAAATATCCACGCAGGATTACATACTGTTCTAACCAGCTTGCGGAGACTATCAGAGGTCACAAAGAGAAAGGAAAAATATATGAAAATAACAACAAGAGATGTGGAAAAACAGTAAGAAAGGACTGGATAGTACTGGGAATATCATAAGGTTAGATTTGTGGACATTAAAACAGCAGTAAGAAGCAAGAAGTTTATTGGATCCCCTTCGGAACTTGAAATATGGGTACCCCCAACAAAAATTTAAAATTTGGCTGTGTAATTTGGAATTTATGTAATTTGGTTTGATTTGAAGTGATTGGTCGGTTAATAAAAATTTTTTTAAAAAGAAGATTTGTCTATTCCTATCTATCACTGAGCTGTGGCCGTAGAGGCAATAAAAGCACATATTTATTTGTTTATTGCAATTTATATTCTATACAGTCATACCTCGGGTTACAGACTCTTCAGGTTGCGTTTTTTCGGGTTGCGGACTGCTGAAACCCAGAAGTACTGGAACGGGTTACCTCCAGGTTTCGGCAGCTGCGCATGCGCAGAAGCGCTAAATCGTGCTTTGTGCATGTGCAGACGCACCGAATAGCAACCCGCGCATGCGCAGACACGCCGCTGCAGGTTGCGGATGCTGCGGGTTGCGAACGTGCATCCTGCATGGATCACGTTCGCAACCCGAACGTCCAAGGCAGTTCACAATCAAATACAACCAACCAAAACATGGCAAGGTCACAAGCTCCTCCAAGCAGATGGAAGTTCCAAGGGCAGGGTTTTGCCAACCTGGAGCCCACAGGTGCCAGTGCACCCACCAGTGCCTCTAGTGGGGCCCACAAAAAGCCTCAGTAATTGTTCCCTCAAAAATAAACTATACATGGACACCCAAAGATGTGCAAAGAGCTTTCCCTTGTGAGTGTGGTAGTGGCTCATGTAGGGGCCTTTTCCCCTTGGGGACAGGCAAAGACACATCATTTTGTTTTCCTTGTCTCTTTGTCTGCTCTGTTTGAAGATGTAGAAGCCATTTTGTGTTATGTCATGTGCTATAGCAGGCATTTTTAATTGTGCCGCATACTCCACGGCAGCCATTTTGTGACTGGCACCCTTCCTGAAAACTCCAAATGTGTCCACTGGTGACCTCTGTTTTTATTTACAAATATACCAGTAGTAGAGCATAAGTAGAGGCAAGCAGTGTATGCATTCCTACCAGGCAGCGGATCAACGATCTGATATCAGATTGCCAGAGAGAGGAACTCCATGCCCTACCAGGCTGGTTGCCTCCAACCTTTACCATGAGACTGAGATAATGGGACACTGGTGATGCTTTGAATCCCTGGGAATGGGGTGTTGTTGCGCTGGCAATCCCAGCCATCCAGCTGCACTGTCCAAGAGCTTTTAAAAGAGCTCGAAAGGCATGCACTTTTTATGCAACGCTTTCTCTCCCTCCCTCTCCTCTCCCCAGCTCTTTAAGGACATTGCTTTAATACAAATGATACCGTGTTTGCATAAGAAGCAGAAACTTAAGAGATTATCTTTTGCCTGGGTGGAATGGGGGGCAGGCAGGGGAGGAATCAACAGCAGACAATTGGAATTGGAACCCTACCAGCAAAGACATAGTGCACAATGGCGCTCCCTGGGCATTGCTTCCCCCTTCCCTTCTCATGCAGAACAGTACGTGTGGATGTGAGAAGCTGAGTGCCTTGTTCTCTGGGATTAGCACCTTGCTTTTTAACTGGCTGTTAGATGAGATCTGGGCAGTAAACAAGAGAGGAAAATATAGAAACCATGTGACAGATTGTTCCATTGCTGTAGATGGCGGTTCGGTCGGTTCTGGCTTACTGATGTTTGGTGGCGAAATGTCAGGCAGAAGATAAGCAGGCTAAAAGAAGGTTTCTCTCTCTCTCTCACGAGCTGCTCTGTTCTATCATTAGTTTGACAGATAAACTTCACAGTATATTTTTAAACATCAAAAGTTTTTTGGCTTTTTATAACAAACTGGGGCTAGAGTAGTTTCAGGGCATTTGTTTAACGGCCACCGTGAGCTGATTTGTAAATCTGAACCATGGTACTGAATTACAATATTTTTGCTGAGGGTCCTAGCTTTGCTTGTTTCAATTAGGAAGTGTCCCTTTTCCACCACCGCCACACTGTAAATATTAGAGAGTGGGACTCTGCAATCTGCATAGTTGCCTATGTCTAATTCATGTTTCAAATGGTACATTAGCCAGTGTTTGCTTGATTTAAGGGGAAAAATAAAGGAAAGAAGTGTACGTCAGCCACACATCAACAGCCTATCAGAGAACTCACTTGAATTCAGTGTTACGCCAGTAGATTTCAGGCTGTTCTGTATTTCTGGCATTCAGCTATGTCTATAAAAGTATCAGGAAACAACTTAAATGGACAATGCCAAGGGTATTCTAGTTATTAGGTAGCTAATTTTGGAAATGAGGGCTACTTACAGAAAAATAATGTGGTACAGCCCTTGCAGTAGCGTTTTAGAATGCATATGAGACTCATATATTTCAATGATATCTCAGGTCCTTCATAGGAAAATACCAGAATATAGGCTGGAGTAGCAAGCACAATGCCTTTCAGATGCTGCTGGAATCAGATACAACTCCCATTATCTTTAACCATTGATAATGCCGGCTGAGGCTGATGGGAGTTGTAGTCCAACAACACAAGAAGAACACTGTGTTGGCTACCATTGTTATCAACCTTCTCCGTAACACACATTTCCATTGGTGGGTCAATCTGTCAAGACTGAAAAAATCAGAAACCGAGAGTAATCAAAATGGATGGCAGATTCCCCCATCCTTACCCACGGAAACCTTGTCTGTTAGAAAGAAGGTTTTATAGCAGTGGTAGCCAAAGTGGTGCTTCCTGATGTTGGACTACAACTTCCATCAGCATAAGCCAACCCAAATGAGTTCTCTACAGTTCCACATTGTTGTTTTTTTAAAAAAAGAAGCCCTTGTGAAAATTCACCAATTTTTTTGCCTGATACACATCATTTTTGCATGCATTTTTTCCTAATTCACACATTTGTGCAAAGGCATTTCCCCTAATATAATGCATTTTTGTGTATTATTTTCACTAAGGTATGCATCTTTATCCACACTTTACCCTAGTATATGCATTTTAGTACACATTTATTGACTCGAGAACTACACTTCAAAATTTGGGGAAGTCTGGATTTTGAAGGATGGCTATGCTTCAGTTTATATATTGTTTCAGAAATTGTGGATTCAGCAAGTTCGCCTTTAAATGTGAATGGTATCAAAGTTATCCCACATCCCTACTAAAGAATTCTGAATGTGAGGAACATTCAAGTATGTTTCCCCTCCGATTTCTGAAATTGCTATAGTTGCTATATGGAGGGCTGTACGGTTTCCGTGAACTCTACAAATGATCCAAGGGCACCTAAATAAGAACAGTTCTGTCCTCCCTTTCCCACTGCTAGGCATATGTTTCTGTTCCCTCACTATGACATAGTTTATTGTAATTAAGTAGCTGCTGACTACAATAGTGAATGTGTACTAGCACCTTCTAGAATTCGGCAGATAAGGAACTGCAGACTTTGCCATGAGCCAGCTCGTCAAAACTAGCTGTGGCAGAGGACGGCCTAAGGTTCTCTTAGTTAAAATTCATAATAATGATGCTTATGCATGTTTAATATGCCGGGCCAATACATTTAGCTGTGGTGAAAGACAAAATGGCGCCCATCCCCATTCCACATACAGAAGTGGCTGGATTGGAATCTTAGGTCACACCCATACCATACATTTAAAGTGCTTTTATACCACTTTAACAGTCACGGAGAACCCTAGAAACAGTATTTTGTTAAAGTGTGTTCTCCCTAAAATGAGAGCACGTGTTGCGGTGGGTCTGCCAGGCCAACCCTCTGTTGCCAGGCAGGTTAATGGTTATTGCCTGAAGCAACGATTGGTTGACCGGGTTGCGGGGGCAAATTGCATGTTTCAAATTGGGTGGGTGAGACCACTCTAGTTATCTCCCGCTTGGACTACTGCAATGCGCTCTACGTGGGGCTACCTTTGAAGGTGACTCGGAAACTACAACTAATCCAGAATGCGGCAGCTAGACTGGTGACTGGGGGCGGCTGCCGAGACCACATAACACCGGTCTTGAAAGACCTACATTGGCTCCCAGTACGTTTCTGAGCACAATTCAAAGTGCTGGTGTTGACCTTTAAAGCCCTAAACGGCCTCGGTCCAGTATACCTGAAGGAGCGTCTCCACCCCCATCGCTCTGCCTGGACGCTGAGGTCCAGTGCTGAGGGCCTTCTGGCGGTTCCCTCATTGCGAGAAGCAAAGCTACAGGGAACCAGGCAGAGGGCCTTCTCGGTAGTGGCACCCGCCCTGTGGAACGCCCTCCCATCAGATGTCAAAGCGATAAATAACTACCTGACATTCAGAAGACATCTTAAGGCAGCCCTGTTCAGGGAAGTTTTTAATCTGTGATATTTTAGTGTATTTTTGGTTTCTATGGAAGCCGCCCAGAGTGGCTGGGGAAACCCAGCCAGATGGGTGGGGTACAAATAATAAACTATTATTATTATTATTATTATTATTATTATTATTATAAATATTGGGGGCACACTGCTTTTGCTTTCTCTTTCGCAGAGTGCATCGGATCACCCACCCACCCGTCCTTTGATCCGGTTGACCTTGCTATGCCTGTCATGGGGTCGTCTGCCATTGGGGCAGGGGCCTAGTAGGAATTTTATCCATTTGGCTGATTGGCTGGTGCCACTTGGTTTTTGCCTACTACTTAGCAATTCGTCACAACTTGTAAGGTTGCGGTTAGGCATTGGTTATAAAAATTGGTGGTGGAGGGGTCAGGATAGGCTGTGCCTGCCCCTCCAATGGTGCTGGAAGGAAATTCCGTTAAAGGAATCCTGGGACTTGCCACGATTTCGTCCAATCCCTGAAATGGGACCAGGGCTGGCAAGCCTTTGGGAGCTGGTTGGGTGAGCGGTGAGGGACTGTCGCTCAGCTCAACTGATCCCCAACATTGTTTTCCCTTCACTGGCTTCCGAGGGAGTTCGGATAGTCAGTTCTGTCCCCGGCGGGAGGACAGATAGTCATAACCAATGCCTAAGCAACCACTCACAGATTATGTATTTTAATAAAGTTGTGGCCAAAATAGTGCCAAAAACCTTAAACTAAAATTATGTGTGATTTGTGAATTATTTGAGGGGTGGCTTGGGGAACTCCACACGCAAGGGTGCTTGAAATTGTAGCTCTGTGAGGTCAGTAGGGCCAGTCCTGTGTTATTCTATGCACCTGATGCCACCAAAGTCTCTGTAATCTTTTCTTACTTTCCTCAGGATTCAGACTAAAGCATGGAAGCAGACTCAGAGGCATCTAGATCAAATAAATACATTAGATTATCCATCAATAAAACAGTTTGATTGAGGGCCTAAGATTGGAGGACCACAATGGGAATAATACTGTGGAAATTAAAGCGTATTGTTTGACTTGAAATTTCCAAATGACTCAACGCTTAATAACTTAATTAAGTTATTGTTGCATAATTTCTGGAGGGAAAATGTGCCCACTGAACTCAGCGGGAGAGACAACCACTTAAGAAAAGGGATTGTGAGCTTACACCTCCTTCTTATGAAAGGATTATTGTTGTGGTCAGAATATTGGAAAAGGTACTCTGAAAAATTCCACCGCCGTCATCCAGCTTTCATTAAAGGGGTGCTGAAAAGGACATTAGTCACATACAAGCTCAAAAGCAAAGAACAAGAAAGCTGGACTGCAAATAATGGAGTGGCCTTAATCGTAAGAAGAGCAAAGCTGGAGCACACCAAACAGCCATTCTGTAAGCCAGCATCCTGACCTTCACAGATGTCTCCAGGAAGGCCACAAGCAGGGCTGCTCCCTGCTTGTCTCACTCCTTCATGAACAAATGGGACCAGCAATGAACTGTTCAGATTTTCCATCCCTCTGCTGACTGCTCCACCAGTTAGCCAGCATTCCACAGCCACTAAGAATGCTATCTTCATTCGCGATGGAGGAGAAATTCAATTTAGTCCACATTTAAAGGTGAATCTATTTAATTCACGTTTTCTGAAACAGCACAAGAACCAAAGCACAGCCATCCTTCCAAATTTGCACTTACCTAAATCTTGCAATGCAGTTCTCCAGCCAATGTCGGCAAAAATGCATCTATCAGGAGAAAGTGTGCATAAAAATAATGTACAAATGTATTATGGAAAATGTGCACATTAGTCAAAACTGTATACAGAAATGTGTTTATTAAGAGGAATGTGTACTAAAATGCTGTTGAATTGTGCAAATCGTTGCAGAAATCTGGAGAACTGAATTTATTATTAGAAAAATGAGAAACCAAGAGAACAGAAATGGACAGGTGCTTCCCTCCGTGTTCTTCAGTGAGCTGTGGGGGAGGCATGGTGGTGTCTCTTTATCTCTGTTGTCATTTTGGTGCCTACCAAAAGCCTTCCTCTTTCCATAAGCCTTTTAAGTGGAGCTCTTATGTTTTTATTATTTTATCTCTCATTGTTTGCTGCCGAGGACTCCTTTAGGAAGAAGAGGATAGAAATTTAATAATAAAGAAAAAAATACGAATAAACATTTCAAAAATGTTTTTAAGCATGGTCTGCCTCTATGCTGCTGCCTCATGCTCTTGATGCACATTTGTCGACCTGCAGATGTCACAAAACGCTACAGATTTCTGGTGTTTTCTCTCATCCCATGGAAAGTGACCCTATAAAAAACAACTGTCCTGGAATTTCCTACCACTTAAGTGGGAAGCAGCAGGGCTGGCGTCTGCAGCCAGCATTCTTGGGCAGCTGCCAGGGCCACAGCACACTGGCATGGCCCACTGCTCTTGTTGCCTGCCTTGAGGCCCCTTTCAGATCCCCCCACTTCCCGGATCTCTGAGCATCACTAGGCTGATGGAACTAGGCACCATTTTAATTTGTCGCTTCTCCATAATGCTAGTCTGGGTCATTGTGGAAAATTAGAATGGAAGCAGCCCAGCACTGTTTGTAGCCCTGCTGCATGTCACCTCCAGTAGGACCCACCAATGGGTGAGGGAGGCCAGAGGGCATTTTACCCAGGAGGGCCTGAGCCATAGCGTGGTTGGGTGGCATATCAGGTCATTAAGCCACTGGCTGCAAGCCCTGGTAAGCTGGAAATCAGGGTTTACCAAGACCCCCACAAGCCAGGAACTGGCCTCTGGAAGCACACAAACATTGCAGAGCACATTGCAGACGATCCGTCAATTGGGAAGAGTTCAGATGGTATGCTCAATCTCTTTACTTGAGGAAGACAGTTCTCAGTGCCACACAGCTGTTCTATGCAAATCCCGTCACTGCTGTTTTTAGAGTGTGATGGGCTTTGTGTCTGTAAAGGCGCTTCAGCACAGTAATCTCTCGACCGCCATTGCTTCAACATTCCTGTCGCTTTAGCAAATGCTGCCTGTAAAGCTCTCCAGTTTCCATCCATCACAGGACAGTTTACACAGGCAGCGTCTGAAGGTTGTTTCTGTTTACTAGAACTCTGAAGGGATTCCCTTAGGAATGAGAATACTTAGGAACGAGAATGGGAGGGGGTAATGGGTGATTACTCAAAATAAATTTCTTATTTTAAACATCTCTTTGCGATTGCGTTCTCTGCTCGTTCCACGGACAGAAGAAAGGCACCATCCCAAGAAGGGAACACAAGTACATCAACATAGTTTAGGAATACAGTCACCCAGTAAAAGTCGCTCCATTTAAACAAAGGCAGCCAAGACATACATTAGTGGTTATAAAAATATGTATCAATGTTTAAATTAGGCCCCATCAGCACTATACATTCAAAGCACTATGTCTGATACCACTTTAAACAGTTATGGTTTCCCCCAAAGAATCATGGGAACTGTGGTTTGTTAAGGGTGGTGAGAGTTGTTGGCAGATGCCTCTTCCCCTCACAGAGCTACAAATCCCAGAGTGGCTGTTAAAGTTGTATGATAGCTTTCTATATGTATGGTGCAGAGGGAGCCTCAGACTGAGGGAATTTGTATCAATGAGGTGCTGTTAGGGACAGCTGGTACCTGACTTTCTCCCAGGGTTGGCCCACAGCATTTTGCTGCCTGAGGTGAAGGATAAGATGGTGGTCCCTCATTTGAAGTCAAATGATGGCAGACAGACACTCAATCTTACTTCAATGCTAGTGATTGGGCAGGGTCTATCTCCACAGTTGTGGCAGCAGACTAGCTAAATTTTCAGTTTCCAAAACAATGCATGAATTAAAATGCACCCATTCTTTGAAATTTGCAGGTCTTCAAATTTTGCAGTATGGTTATCCAGTCAGGTAATGTGTACACAAATGCATGTACTAGGGTAAAGTGTGCCTACAAATGTATATATTAATGAAAATAGCATACATAATGCATATTTGGGGAAATTGCTTTGCAAAAATGTATACGCTTGGCAAAACTGCATACAAAAATGAATACAGGAAGAGAAATATGCACAAAAATCCTGATGAATTTTCGCAATGACTTCAAAACAAAACCTGCAATCTATCATGGAAATGTGTAAAACTGAACTTAAGACTGAAAAAAACAAAAAGTGAAATGGACAAATTTGCCCATTCCTACTGCTTACCCCCCAGGATCTGTCACCTGAGCTGATTGCTTCATGGTGCCCAATGGAAGGGCTGGCCTTGTTATGCACTCCTTTGGAAACCCAGAGATGAAATGACTTTTTTCTGCCTAGTCAAGTGTCAGGGTGTATTTCACCAAGGTTGCAGCTGAAAAAACAAGAGCTGTTTGTAGCTTGCTTTGTCATCAAATAAATAAATAAATAAATAAATAAATAAACAAGCAAGCAAGCAAGCAAGCAAGCAAGCAAGCAAGCAAGCAAGCAGTTTATTCTTGGCCTGATTCATCATCTCTCATGCTATCTCATTGCTTATGGTCTCTCCTTTTTCACGCTGCTGGTATATTTAGCTTGCTGTTATTCCATTTGGGATTAAAATCAATCTGCAAAAACGATTTGGCTTTTCGCCTGCTAAATGGATGCCAGGCAAAATGCTGCTCCTGGTTTGATATTTTTTTTCTTTGCCTGTGTGGGCATCAAGAATATTCCATGCATCCCCCGAAAAGGAAACCAGCCTTGTCATTTTGGATTAATTCTAATTATTCTTAACAAATGGAGCAAAACAATTGCTGGACATGGACCTGTCAATGTTAAGCATATTTAGGTCCTGTTATTTTCAATGGGCACTTCCACACAGCAGCTTATTGTGGCCCTAGTGCTACTCATATATGTACACTTTTTGCAGTGTCCACACAATGTGGCCTTCATCAAAATGCCAGACTCTCTAATTTGAAATGTCCTGTACACCCCTTGCAAGCGAAGAAGTTGTAAACTGTACTTAACAGTGTAAGCAAAGGCTCTCACTTCCCCATACAACACACGTACCACCAAAGAGGTAATGATGATGGTGATGCTGTCTTCCACACAAATTTCAAGATGATGTACAACAAAACAGCTTAAAAACAGAGAAAAGCAACACAGAAAATAAGCGCAGATAAATTTTAAAACAATACAAAAAAGACCGCACACAGCTCCACACCATATATTTATGCAAATTCCATGGATATTTAAGGCCCAAAGCTTTTCCTAAAGCATCCTAGGAATGGTAGTTTGTCAAGGGTGCTAGAAAGTGTAGCACTGTGAGGTGAAAACTAAAATTCTCAGCTTTCTTCAGGGGAAGTCATGCACTTTAAATGTGCATTGAATGTGCTTTAAATGTATGGTGCGGATTTGTCCAAGGCACAAAGTTGGCAGGTAAGAATTATCAAGTACCATGCAATTCAATAAACACCTGCAGTTTTAAAAGGCAGCGATAAAACTGGGTGCTAGAGGTCACCTGCAAGAAAAGATGTGTGTGTGTAAGCAACAGCCTTTGTTTAAAACAGAGCTTTCCAAACAGTGTGTCGCGATATGTTAGTGTGTCAGCTGCAGTGTAGGCGTGTTGTGCGAATGCTCCCCACACTCCTCCTGGGTCTGGAAAGAGGTCAGGTTAACCTCCAGTTTGCTAGTAAAACTGTATTACTGTGCTGCGAAATGATGCATGTCTGAAAGGTGTGTCACCAATATGAAACGTTTGGAAAGCTCTGTTTTAAAAGAATGGGAAGTACCCTTGCAGAATCTTTGCATGTGTCTCACATTAAATCATACATTAGCTCTGCACTGGGAGCTATTTGTGTAAGGTTCTTGCTTCATCTACACACTATACCATTCTTCGCCAATGCATCTCCATTAAAAGGATTGCAGCTTGCAAAGCTCAGAGCAATTGTGAGACTTTAAAGAGTTGCTTCTAATTGGAGAGAACTAGAGTGGATGGAAAAGAGGTCTGTCTAAGTATAGCTATGACCCCATCCGCACGACACATTTAAAGTAGTATCGAACCTAGCTCCCCCCACCCCACAAAGAATCCAAGGAGCTGTCATTCATTGAGGTTGCTGAGAGTTGTTAGGACACCCCTAGTCCCCTCACAGAGCTACAATTCCCAGAGTTTCCAGGGAAGAGAGATTGATTGTTAAACCACTCTGGGAACTGCAGTCCTGTGATGGGAATGGGGTGATTCTCTTAGCACCCTTAACAAATTACAGTTCCCAGGATTCTTTGGGGGGAAGCCATGACTGTTTAAAGTGGTGTGAGCCTGCTTAAAATGTACTGTGCAGATAGGTCCTCTAAAGGACATAAGAGCAGCCCTGCTGGATAGGGTCAATAGTCCAGCTAATCTAGCATTTTTATTCCTAATCAGGAGCGGCCCACAAAATGTCCCCCCCCCCCCGTTGCCCACCAGGGAAGAAGGGGGTGAGTCAAGATCTACATCAGGAACAAGAGGGGAATAAAGATCTCTTTGTGAAACTGCTTCCCCTGTGGATCCTGCCACCTAAGGCATTTGCTCAGCTTGCCTCATGGGAGGGGTGGCCCTGTTCTCAGTAGTATCCAGCCATGTGTTTTTGAGTGGGCTGGCATCAAGACTCAGCATGGCTGGGCATCTGCCAAGGGCCACCAAACCAGCAAAGCTAACTGACAAGAATCTCCCTGGACCTGCTCCTCTTCTTCACCACTGCAACTTGCCTGTTCATATGCCTCAGGCTCAGCCCACAGTGGTGGTGAGAAAGAGAAGTAACTGTGCCGCTGCCTGCTTGCTCAATGGTTCTCTGCCAGGCAATCAAGGAGTAATAGCAACCAGAAATAGGAGGTGGTGATAATGGCAGCAGAAGTGGCTCCCCAGATGGGGCAGAGCTAGCTTCCCGACAGGTGGGTCACTGTTGCTTAATGGGAGGGAGAGGGGCAAGCCAGCAGAAGGAGGCTGGTGCAGTGCAAACACTGCTGGTGCAGTGCAGGAGCACTGGACTGGCCCCACTGGTGTGTTTGCACCACACCAAACTTCCTTCCGCCTCCTCCCCCCCTCCCAGCAGAAACGACCCACTTGCTAGGAAACTAGTGTAGCAGATCTGCCTCACCCAGTGTGCCCTGTCTGAATGGCAGCAAGGGAGATTGGCCCATGGAGGCAATCTTGGCCAAGGACCTGCATCCAGCACCATCTCCTGAAAAGTTTGCAGGTGGCCCTCAACCTCATTCTGGAACAGCATTTAAGCTTCCTGAATAATTCCATATATACATGACCCTAATTCCCTACAACCCACTGTGCATTGTCACCTCTGGACTCACACACTGTGGTCCCTCTTAGTACAGAAGGTGCAGTGCTTGTGGACAGAATGTGAAGATTATCATCCAGGACCAGAATCTCTCTGCTTTCACAGGGAGCTCTGCTACAAGGGTGCTGACATCTCGCAGTTTTGCACTTGGCAAGCTGACAGTACATTGCAAAAGTTATCCTGGAGTTCAATTGCTCTCATATGCAGACAACTATAATCTGGATCAAGGGTGGGTTTTCCCCAAGCTCTCATTATTGGCCTCTGACGTCCAAGTAAGTCAGTGAGGAACCTGCTACTCATTTCAATCAGGGCATAACTATTGCAAAAACAACACACCATTTCCCATGTTCAGTTCCTGGCATCTCCAGTCAGCTCCTCTCTCTGAAACCTGGAGAGACACTGCCAATCAGTGTAGATAGCACTGAGCTTGATGGGCCAGTGGCTTGAATCAGTATAAAGCAGAACCCTCCCCATGAGAGAAGCCAACAAGACTATATCATTCTAATGAGTTGCTGAAGGAATGGGCATTAAGTAATGCCTACTGATTCAGCCTGAGACCCTCAAGTTACTCATAATTTCAAACTGCAAAATTCCTATGCTTCCATCCCTCATGAGGCGCTAATCATGGCAGCTAGGCATTAGCACTTGGGGCTGTGAATCATCACCCACTTTCCATTTTAAAAGACATTTGCTGAAAGCTTGAACAGCTCTTCAGTGAATAACTCCAAACTCTGAATCCCCATGTGCAAATCTAAGGAAGTGGGCAATTGGTACTGTGAAAACATAGGGCCCAATCTACATAGGATTTGTTTGGAATGTGGATGGTTACCATGAGGACACTAGAAGGATGATCTGGATAGAGAAGAATGGGAGGCCTTTACACTTTCATGCACACTATCAAATGCTGCTAAGCGTTGAGGGAATAGCTAGTTGGACATCCATGGTTATTGTCAGGGACTGGACTGAGGAGGAATGGAGGGAACCACCCCCACCCTCTTCCTGCACCTTCCTGAGAAGAGGAGGACAGTATAGATTTAGAACAGTGGTTTGCAGAAGGTCATAGTTCAGAGGCTGCAGAGAGGAGAAGCTGGGAAATATTGGGAGAGCAGCAGCAGGGGAGAGACAGCTGACGACTCAGTGTCTCTAGAAAGCATTCCTGACCCCCTAGAACCAGGCGTTGAGAGTAGTAGAACAGAAAGCTCAGAGGCAGAAAGCACAGGTCAGCCAGTGCAGGGGTGATGTAGAACAGAAGAGACTGAGGAGGTGGGATTTTACTTGGAGCAATGCCATTATCAAAAGGAGACCACATGCCTTCGTGTCTCTCTCTGTGAATAGCGAATAAACAACTTCGGTAAGAACTCTTCTTGTTTATCTGCTTCCTGGCTACCACCATGGGAGGGATAGGATTCCCTGCAGTTATTTATGGAAACAATCCTCTTCTGTTTTACAGAGATGGGAACAATTACCCTGAAGTTCCAGCAATAAATGGTCTACTTGGCATGCCAGCAGAAGTAATTTTAGTGTTCTTGATAATGATGGTGCATACCCAGGTAAGAGAGCCAATGGGAAGGCATTAGTTAGTTAATGGGAGCAGATCCAAGTCGTGCAAGGCTCACTGTAGGACAAGGTCCAAGGTCTATGTGTACCTTTATAAAGCCCTGAAACGCTGACACAAAACCCCACACATACACTAAGTAGAAGAATAGAAGCTTTGCCACGCTGACCCACCCCCTCTTCCCCCTTTTCTTCCCAACCTTATAGTGCAGGCAACACTAATGTCTCACAACAAACGAAACTTATCTGTAGAAAACACAACCTGAAAAAAGAGACAATGCATGTACTTTTGTAAACTAAGAAATCTATAATAAAATTATTTTAAAATAAATAAACAAACATATAAAGCCCTGAGCAACTAAGGGCCAGGGTACAATTCTGAGAGTGGTTGAAGATTCAGTCCCACTTCCTGAGGAACTCAGGGAATTGTGAGGGGAATTGGGGGGTCTCCTTAACAAACCCTCGGCACCCTTAACAAACTAGAGTTCCCATGATTCTTTGTTTAGTGTTGTATCATGGTGCTTTAAATTTATAGTGCAGAGGGAGCTAAGCCTCTCCTACGGAACATTCACCCCCTTAAACATGCCCACATTTCACTGGGTGAAACTAGATAAAAATACAGTTAAATAAAGAAAGAAGAAGGTGAAATAAATAGAAAAGCAAGACTGTGAACTGCATTACAGTTCTGCTGCTTAAAAAAAAAAAAGAGGAGAGTGTATTTTGTTTTGTTTTATTTTAGTTCCTGGCACAAGGCTGGTAGCTGCAGCCAGATAAACAGAACAGTCCTTCCTTGAAAATATATTGGCACATACAGCAATGTGAATCAAAGCAGCAAAAATAGCCACTTGTCCTGGGAATGCACTGAACAGGCTCAGTTCTATGCCATCAAGGACCTGGTGCTAATGTAAGGCTTACCTTGCTGGATCAGATTGGCTCTGCTGCCGACCAGATTCCCCTAAGAAGCTCATGAGCCATCCTCAGTCATCTGCCGCGAGGACCTGGTGACTGGAGATATGCAGCTTCTGGTCATGAATGTTCCCTTCAGCCCTCCCTGGCTGGTAGCCTTGGGTAAATCTATTTTCCAGGAATTTGATGAATTCTTTCTGTAAAGCCACTGAGGTCAGCACTCACTGACACATCTTATGCCAATGCATGCCATAATCTAATGGCACATTGTTTCGCAAAGAACTGCTTATGTTTGTTGTGGGCCTACTGGGTTAAGCAATGTCATTGATAGACCTTGAGTTTTTGGCTTGGCTGTCACTAAGGTGGAAAGCCAGCCTTCTCCAACCTGATACCCTCTAGATTTTGCTGGGCTACAACCCTGACCATTGGACATGCTTATTGAGATTGATGGGAGCTGTAGTCCAATGACATCCGGAGGGCACCAGGTTGGGGAACGCTATGGTAGGCCCTGCCTGTTGTTGGTTCTGGCTCCGCCTACTCTTGGCTTCTTTCCCTTCTGCCCTACCAGTTCCAGTGGGCCCCAGTCATCACTGAGTGAGGGACTTTGTCAAAAGCTTTTGGAAAGATCAAGTACACGTACTGACATTCTCCACACTCTAAAAAGCTAGAGAGACAGGAGACTTTGGAGAACTTCTAACAGGCGAAAAGCAGGGATGGGTGAATTTATCAATTCCTGTTTCAGTTTCTCAGCCTGAAGTACACATTTCTGGTTCAGGTTGCAATTATTATTTTTTAAGTCATTGTGAAAATTTGTTAGCATTTTAGTATACTAATATATACTGCACCTTCGCATGTTGTTTTCATTAATATACTGTATGCCTTTTTATACACAGTATTTGGTTGGAGAACCGCATCACAAAATTCAGAGAAGTGAGAATTTTAAAGGATAACTGTACTTCGGTTCATCTATTGTTTCAGAAAGTGTGAATTAGGTAGGTTGTCATCAAAGTTAGAACTGAACCAAATTTCTTTGCTGTCCTTTGTTACAAGTTGGGCAGGCCTATTCAATCATCTTCCTCCTTTTGTCCTCTTTTTCCTAATGTTGCACGGTTCAGGGCTAACCATTTTCTGCTGAACACTAATGTACCATCACACAGATTCCTTCTCTTATATGCTTAATAGGATGAATGCTTTTATAGGAAGTGAGGGACGAGGAGATTAAGATGAGTAAGGATTCATTCCATAACAGCATCAAACCAAGCATGAAGTGGGCAATCCACAGTTGGGTCTCCTGATTCCTCCCCCTGCCCTTAAAGCAGTGTGTGTGTTTTGGGGGGTGGGAATCAGAGAAGCAGCAGTGGTCCTGCATTTTATTCCTAATAAATAGCTTGGGACGGGGGCAATTTGGATCAGGAAATGGAGGGAAAGCATTCAGCAACTCCTCCACCAGCGCCTCTGCTCTTATCAAAATCAGAGCACATCTGCAACTGCTTTAAGAAACAAATTCTCATGAAATCACAGCTCTTCTATGTCCTGTGAAGTTTGGCCCCAGATCTCTGGGTTAGATTATAGCACATCGAGGATGGAGAATTTACAGCAGGCCTCCAGGCTAGGGCTGGACGATATCTGGTTTTCAACATTGCGATATATCACCAGCTAAACATCACAATGTACTGCTATATAACAATGTCTGAAATAAGCATGGAGCTATGCAGGGGCATTGGCTGGCTTCATGGTTTTCCCCACATTGCGATTTTTTGCATAGCACACACATATATATCATGATTCGCGATATATTGCCAGGTCAAAAACTATGAAACCAATAGTACAATATGGACTTTGAACCAGTTTGGGGTGGTATATCGATACATCACCCAGCCCTACTCCAGGTCTCTCTGGCTGGTCCTTGTGACTCTCTTGAGTTCATACCTCCTCCACAGCCAAATCCCTCCTCCTTAGGCTACGCCCATCACTGGTCTTCCTTCACACCCTTCTCTAGCGTTTTTGCCTTACTAAAATGTGTCCTTGACCTTGCTTGCCTGGGTGGATGAGAGAGAGAAAGAAAGAGGAGTGTGTGAACACATGTGGAAACTAAGCTATTGTACAAAGTTTACATTAGTTGTTCTGCCCACTCTTGCCTCTGGTCCCACCCACCACTGTCATGTGGCCCCCAGAAGGTTGTTCAGAAGGGGATGTGGCCCTTGGGATAAAGAAGATTCCCTGCCTTCGTAGTACACCATTTCTGCTGTGAGGCATCGGTTCCCTCCTTCCTCCTTGTTCCAATCAACCCAGCACTGGGGACATGCTAACCTCTTTGATTAAATCACAGAATGACTCATTATATCTCCCAGTCAAGCTACTACCCACCTGCGCCCAAGACAATCCGTTCTCAAGGTGTGTCATCACCATCATCTTTAGCCTCTTCGAGATTTCCCATTTATAGGAAGCAACGGCAGCTTCAGAAAATGCAAAAACCAAGCGTTCCATCCAGACACACGCTGCCAGCCAAATGACTGAGACTTGATATGATACAAGCAATTTATTGCAAATTGCCCACTTTTTTCCCCTGCTGCACTTCTTTTGACAGCGACAATAGTAAACCCTGTGTCAGACACAGGTGTGAATCAGACAGGGGCTGAAAAGGGAGAACGTTCTAGTCTGAATTAGCTGGAGCACATCCGACGGTGACGTCACGGGAGGATGAATCACTGAAGTGTTTATGGGAATAAATTGTTGTGATCTAACCTGCTAATGTGCCTGATGCTGCGCTGCTCCGTTCCTTGGAAATAGCCGATCTATTGCAGATGATGTCATTTCCCATGTAATAAAGGTTTAAGCCAGGACAAGGGTCTCTGATTTTAAGGTAGCCATTGCAACAGAATTTGCAAAACAAATGTATAGACATATAAGAACATATGGGGGAGGGATTTTAAATTGGGTTGTTTTTTTATTTTATTATGTGTTTTGTGTTTTTATATTGTAGTTTTATGTTGCAATTGCAGGTATAGGGTGGTATACAAATATAGTTGACAACAACAACAGAAGAGCTTTGCTGGAGGCGGCAGATGTCAATGTAACCCAGTATCCTGCTTCCAGCCTGCTCTGCATCAATAAAATAAATCACCTTCATATAATATCAAACTTTATTTTGACTTCTAAATCAATCCTTTCCAGTACCTCTGTCAAGTCTTGAAGAAATCTAAATATCTCTGATTTGTGGAAAAGAGGGACTGGAAAGCGATATAATGCTATACTAAGGAAACAGTGGCTCTGAGCATATGCAAAGCACCGTTCCCTCAATACATATAGTAATTAGAATGGGACCCTCTCGCTTGCAGTTTTAGGAAAGAACTTTAATCTCAAAGGCAACATTTCAAGACAGACTCAGGCTAGTATGGCATGGCTCAGAAAAACAGAACTAAATGGTTACTATTATGAGAGAAAGGTCTATTTCTGCCAATAACTTGTGGATGGCCAAAAATCTGCAGTGAAAATGTTTGCTTGTCGAAGTAGTTATTGTGGTTATTATTAACTAGCATTAGAAACATAATGGCATTTTTCTGCTTTCTTTCCAACATCACAGTATATGTGCAGTACAGTGGTACCTCAGGTTAAGTACTTAATTCGTTCCGGAGGTCCGTACTTAACCTGAAACTGTTCTTAACCTGAAACACCACTTTAGCTAATGGGGCCTCCTGCTGCTGCCACACGATTTCTGTTCTTATCATGAAGCAAAGTTCTTAACCTGAGGTAATATTTCTGAGTTAGCGGAGTCTGTAACCTGAAGCCTATGTAACCTGAAGCGTATGTAACCCGAGGTACCACTGTATATAAAATACTGAGATGGGATTGTCGTTGTTCGAATATGCACACTGGTATCTGTTTACCTGTAAACACCCCCCCAAAATACAAGTTTCTCAATCTACCAGATTTGCACAAAACAGCAGCCGTGTGTATGTGTTTGTTGCTCCAAGCCAAGAAACCTGATGTCCATGGGTATTTGTTTACATGTTTACACCTTTCATGATCTAGCATGCTTGCACAAAAGAGCAATCCAAAAAGAAAAAGAAAAAGTGATGCCTCACTCGAAACTAGGGCCAGAATGCTGACCTGACCAGGACGCAGGTTCACCATTCTGCATAAACTGCTTACATCTGATTAGGAGCAAAGCTGTCCTTTTACAGCACAATTGCAGTCCCATTTAATAGTGACAGGCTGCACTTAAGAGTCACATTCAAAGCCATTTTCAACTGTTGTGCTTTCATAACAGCCTTTCCCCCCCTTAGAAGTCAAGAAAGGCCACCAAGTCACATATTTGGGCGGCAACCAATCCAACTAAGGAAATTAAAGGCTTGGGGAGTTGTTTTCCTGCAAAATTCCATAGTAACAAAAAGTAAGAAGGCAAATACAGTTGAATGGAAGCTGATTTCAAAATTTCAGCACCTGCCTCCTGACAGATTATTCAGATGGCCATCTTGATGTTGACTGTCCTTACATTTAGCAGAGTTTCTTGTTTAATGAAACAAGAATGGGCAACTCTCACTCCCCACAAAAAACTGCTGCAGGGGACTCTTACATGGATTGGGTGTGTGACTAATGTGGTGAGTGTTAACCCTTTAGCACCCAAGTGTGGGGACGGTGGGGAGGTGATTTTTGGTGGGGACATGGTACTGGAGGTTGTTATTGTTTGTTTATTTTAATTGTTTAAAATATGCTTTCTTGGACCCAGACCTCTCAAGGTGCCTTATAATAAAAAGAAAAGCATAATTCCAATAATATACAATGGTATTAAAAAGACATTGGGGGTTCAGTACCACATTTGTATAACGTTACTTTAAGCAACTAAAAGGAGCAACAGGAAATTGCTAATTTAAAAACCGCAGCAATAAAGAAATAGAGTTGACCCATCCTTTCCCACAACACAGTTCCCATTCACCTCAGTGCCAAAAAAACAGCTGTTTTTCCTGCCTACTGAGAACTGTCCATGTGACTGCCTAGATTGAACACACTGCACAATTCTCTCCATTTTGCAGTGGTTCCTTGGCATGCAAATCAGGATGGAAAGAAGTCCCTGAAGGTAGGTTGTTGTTGGAGCTAGGTAAGGAAATGAAGCTTCCCTTATAGTCACTTTCTGTGTACAGGTACCAAAAGATCCTCTTCACATCACAACCCACTGGAGTTGCTGCTCAAGGCAACTTCCAAACAAAGGAGCTTCTCATACAATCAAGTGTTTTGTGGCATCTACACAACATTGTCACAAAAATGCTAACCACGTTCCCCCTATTTAATAACAATTTACCCTTTCTTGGGGGAGGGGGACCAATAGGCTTTTAAAAAACCAACCAAAACCTGCTCCCAATGACCCATTTGGGATACCTCACTGACATATTTACAATATTAAGTCCCCGTTTGGAAGTCCCCTCAGTTATTCAGAGAGGGAGAACTAGTTGTATTCTAAACTGCCCTGTGATGAAGAGTGGTATAGAAATGTAATATATGTAAAGAAATGGTTTAATTTAGTTTTAAATCTTGTCATTCTGAGTAAGTATAGAATTGGCACCTTTAATATTCTGATTTGGCTCTTGTGCAGGAGATTGTGGAAATTATTCAGTGAAGCTTTTTATAGCATGAAAATAAAGTAACGGTGCAGCTGGCAGAGCAGATGGACATCCTTTGTGTGTTCAGTCTGCTGCTGCTAAACACATGAGAGAAAGTCCAAGAAAAGGTGGCAACTCTAAGCACCCACTATTAAGTTCTACTTGTAGCACAAAACTCACTTTTTTTTTATTTTATTACCATATAGTAGGGATGAGAAACCTGTGGTCCTCCAGAAGTTGTTGGATTTCAGTTTCCACCACTCCTGACCATTGGCCATGCTAGCTGGCACTGGTGGGAGTTGGACTACAAGAACATCTGGAGGGCTGCAGGTTCCCTGCCCCAGCTGTGCAGATTAGGGCCTGAATGAGAAATGTTTTCCACCTATTTTGTTAAAATAGCAATTAGCAGTTAAACAAATGAACCTAACCGAGAGGTAAAAAGAACAACCATTAATGGAGAAGATATATAAGCATAGTGTGTATTTTTAAACTTTTTCCATCCTCAGATTTATTGTAACACCTTAAATAAGGCAAATATTTTTTTCTGGACTCCCTTCTCAACATGTAAAAGTTTACAAGTTTTAGCAAGATCCTTCAGATTTATGAACAAAGTTCCGTCTCTGCCTTGGCCCACACAAGTTGACTTCTTGTTTGTCTGTTCCAAGACTTGATGGGTATATGTTTCAAGAAGGAATTCAGCAAGCTTTTGGGCAAGTTCGCAGTTTCCATATTACTTAAATGAACATGCTTAAGGCTGTGTATTAACAAATATACATTACATTACATTTCAGGGGTTGGGAACCTGTGTTCATCCCGATGTGCTCAACTACTGGCTTTAGGCCATCTTGCTGGGGCTGATGAAAGTTGTACTCCAGCACAGCTGGATGAACACAGGTTCCCAACCCCTGAAATAGAATGCCTTTTGTCCATTAGGATACCTGGCCACTCAAAGTCACCTCTGCCATTGGCTTTGACCAGCAAAGGATGTGTGACAGGTCCCAAGGCTTTCAAAGTGGACTGGAAGTGAGCCATTGACCCCAAGGCCTCATGAGGTCCTGCACTACCACCCCTGCCAAAGCATGATCCTTGCTTCATTCCCCAGTGCTGAGCAAGCTGGCTGTGAATGAGGCAATAGCACAAGAGTATGAAAGCAGAAAAGCAAATAGAAAGGGTTTTCTGCTATGAGTAAGGCATTTCTGAAACACTGGAGAGTATGATATGTCATAACATGCCTACTAGGCATCCTCTGCTGAACTGTTTTGGCTTATCTAGTTGACACCTCCACCTCTCTTATTTATCAGTGGGAGATCTTTAGATGAACAGCTCAGAGCAGGTTGGCTGGCACACTGTTGTGCTGCCTAAATTTCTCCTACCTGCAGTGCTTGTCAAAATGAGCAATCCCCGCTCAGTTCTACTATGCAAAATCTGAAGCTGCTTACTCAACAAACTCAACAACCCTTTCTGGAGCATCAGTCAAAGTGCATTGTAAGGATGATCCTCAATACAGGTAAATATACTAAGGCCTTTTGCATAAATTATTGCTGGATACCTCCATGAGATTGCACTATATAAATGTGGGTGGTGTTGTGTGTGTATTATAACTGAGATATAAAGAATCCCAGTTTATTGGGCTTGTGGAAGAGCACCATTCATATAGCGAGAACTTTGCTTGCTATGCTGACAGCAACAGCTCCCACGGCCAAAGAGACAAACCATTTTATAACAGATCAGTGGCTTGTCTCTTTGGCAGTGAGAACTACCATAACAAAAAGGCATGCAAAGTTTCAGCTACGTGCATGCAAGCCTGTGTCTATATTGTTGTGAGTTGAGGGGTGGTTAGGCTGTATGCCTGAGTCTCTTCTAATTCCTGGATCCAGCAAAGGTTCAATTGCCAGAATAGCCTGGCCAGTTTCTTGGTAATAGCCCTAAGAATGGGTTGTTAAGGTAAGAAAGGAAGTGGCTCTGTGCCAGAGGGCAAATGGGTGGGTCCCCTTCTTTACCTGGCTGTTCATGAGAAGGACAAAGCCCAGAGTTGTGTGTGTAAGCAGGCTGCAGGCCACATGCCAGCCAAAGTTAAAAGTGGGCGGAGCAATAAATGTTCATTTCACCTTAGTACAGGAAGCTTGTTTCTACACCCACTCGCCCCCACTTCCATATTCTCCATCCAGGCAAGCAAGAAGCATGGACAGATTTCAAGGGCATATTCCAGCTAGGCAAAAATGCTGAAGGAGAACACGAAGCAGGGCTGGGGAGGAGTGTGATCTGAGGTGAGTCCCGAGGGCTGGAGAGAGATGCTCGGAGCCTGAGGCTCCCAATGCATGCTCTGCCCTGGTCCATGTGGGTGACACATTATGCGTAGGTGTTATCTGATTTCATCAAATTGGCTTATTCTCTGTACTTGCATTATCAATCCATTTGTCTCTAACAGCTATAGCACGCAATTAGTGTGCACTTTCAGTATGCACTTCTATTTAATAGGTATCTAAAGTACAAGTGGATTTTTTAAAAATTCAGATCAATGACTTGCAGCGACTTATTTTTGCTTCTGGCTTATTTAAATTGCCTTGATTTAAATCCATCCATCCCGACACAAAGGACTGCTGTGAGATCAAAGCATATGTCCACGAGTTTAATTTTTGGCATCACTGAATGCAGGGGGCCAGGCTTAGGCTGGATTTACCTCATTGTGTCCCATTGAGAGAATCTGTTTATCCTGAGCTGTTAGAAAGCCATTCGAAAGCTTCCGTCAGTGTTCGCAGCTGGTAATTTGGAAGCACAATGCAATTAATGAGGAGTTCAGTCATGGGCACTTGGCAAATGAGTGCGAATGGAAGTGGAGGGGAGTGAGAAAAGCAAATGTTTTGGCACAGCACTTGCTAAGCATCTTTCAGACAATGACTCAAAGCATTTGAAACACTGTGGCCCAGTTGTAAGTAAAAGCCACGTTGCCATGCAGCCAGGTGTCTTACTTACCAGGAAAGTAACCCGTTCGGGGATCCAGAGCAGCTAGTAAGCTTCACAGTTTGCCTGGTTTGGCAACAGAAGTAACCGGTGTGGTGCACTCCAGAAGAGACAAAACTGAACAAACCAGTGTACAACTTAAGCAGAAAGGAACGGGGTTTTTTTTGCCTTCAGGTCAGGGTTAGACTCAACTAAGCATGCCAAATCTAGTAAAATAAAATAAAATAAAATAAATACCCCTGCCCGTACGGGCCAGTCGTGTCCGACTCTAGGGTTGTGCGCCCATCTCACTTAAGAGGCCGGGGGTCAGCGCTGTCCGGAGACACTTCCGGGTCACGTGGCCAGCGTGACAAAGCTGCTCTGGTGAGCCGGCACCAGCGCAGCACACGGAAACGCTGTTTACCTTCCCACTAGAAAGCGGTACCTATTTATCTACTTGCACTTTAGGGGTGCTTTCGAGCTGCTAGGTGGGCAGGAGCTGGGACCGCAGACGGGAGCTCACCCCGCCACGGGGATTCAAACCGCCGACCATGCGATCGGCAAGCCCTAGGCGCTGAGGATTTACCCACAGCGCCACCCGCGTCCCATAAGCAGAAAGGAACGGGGGTTTTTTTGCCTTCAGGTCAGGGTTAGACTCAACTAAGCATGCCAAATCTAGTAAAATAGATAATAGCAATTAAACTCAGCTTTCACAGTAAGCCAGGCTTGCTGGCTTATCTTGGTTTATTAGAATGCTACTCCTGATTCAGTCACACCTGCCGCTCCACTTTTTTCCTGCTTCCACCACTGCCTGCCACCTTGTCCCCTTTGTGGCGGTAGCAGTGGCATCCTCTGCTTTGCCCCTGATGCCTCCCCCCACTCCTTTTCCTCACTTAAAAATAGCAAAATCAATAAATAAAATATTGCTGTTGATTTAGTGTGTGTTGATATTGACTGCTGCACTGGCTGTAAAAGTTTCACAGACTTAGTTTTTTGTTTTTTTAAAAGTTACTTGCAACTTTAATTTACTTCTACTTCTAAGTTTAAGCATCCTTTCTGGCCACTGCAGCCAACCATAGCAGAGGCACAGGCACCCTCCAGGCCAACTCACCCAGAATGCCTCACTCTGAGAAAGGAGCCCCTTGGCATTTTCCCAGAGCAAGGATTAGACAGGCAGGAAGACGCAGAAGCAAAATGTTGAGCCCTGGCCTCACTGGCTGGCTGGGGAGGTGATTGGTTGGCCAGCCCAGCCAGGAAGGAGGTGAGCAGGATGCCAGAGCGTGCCATTTGCAACTCCCCAAGAAAAAAATGCCTCATTTCATCTCAGCGTTGCTTCTACGATCCTCTGTTTAGAGGGTTGAAAATGAAGCGTTGGTGGGGGAGTGTATCTGAATTATGACAGCAATAAATGCATAGTCCAAGCCTGGGGAAAAAAGGCCTTGGAGATATCTGCTTGGAAAGAAAAAGGAAATGGAAAAACCCCACGCATAGTACACCAACATCCATACAAATTAGATAAGGAAATGCTCATTCTTAATAGAAGCCTAGGCAGCAGTGGCAATGTTCTAGGACTTTAATGAATGACACATTCCCCCGAGTGGTGAAACCTTGGGTTAAACGTTGAGAGGAGAAAGAGAGTCGTGACTGGCCCTCTTCATCATGTCTTCTGAAGAGGCAGACACCACCCCCTGTAGCAAAAGGAAGGAGCCTCACTATAGAGCCCCCCCCCCTCCAACCCAGTAAGCTCCAAAGTTATTTGATTTCCAAATGCAAATTTATTGCTCATTGACACATCAGACCAGACACATGCATACAATAAAATAAAAAGTAAGATAACACCAAAATAAGTGCATGCAAAATACATTTCCATAAAGAGATCTGAGAATTATTTGCTTTTATGGACCAGGTACCCCAAAGTTCTGACAGCTGCAACACAATTTTTAAAAATAGCAAAGGATGCATCTTTTGCTGTTACAAATGGAACAGTTCTAACTGGTGGAACACATGAGGTCTGTAACAGCAGCTACAAGGGGTGTGGGGAGGAGTTTGAATCAGGACCATGACTCTAGAGACCAGGGAGAGGGGGTTAACCTTTCTCCCCCTCCCCAACATATTCCTGATTTCAAAATCACCTCACCAATGCCTCTCTTTCCCCAGCTAGGGAAAATTGGCATCCATATATTTCTCCACACATCCCATGCCCCCTGGTTTCAGCATTGGATTTTAATAAGGAAAATTGTATGTTTTTTGGGGGGGGTGTTAAGCCCTCCTCAGTGCTTTACTGTGAAGCTCTCTGATTGGCTGTGGAGTATATCACTTTATAGCAAGTGTGGCGAACCTTTGGCCCTACAGTTGTTACTGACCTACAACTCATATCATCCCTGTCCATTGGCCATTCTTGTTGGGGCTGGTGGGAGTTGTAATTGTTGTGAGAATTAAAATGGCTAAGGTTGCATTCTTAACCCCGCTTCCCTGAGAGTAAGCGACACTGAATTCAAAAGAGGGTACTTCAAAATAAGCATGATTAGGATTGCACCATGATTCTACATGTGTTGCCCTGAGCAATTTGTAGAGAAGAGCAGGATGCAAATTTGATGAATAATTAGTGGAACTTTTAACTGTAAAATCACAGTTGGTCATCTTTACGTGTGCCCCCCCCCCCCAATCATCAGTGTTGTTTTTGTGGAGGGGTGTAAAACTGAATGGGGAATGGAGGATTATTTCAGTACAAACGGATGCTGTTTGCAATCATGTATGAGTAATGCTGTAAATGTCTAGATTCATCTGATGATAAAATGTGGGGCTGTTGAGAAGATGGATCTGAATAGTCTCAGATGCAGCCCATGCCATTTGACCAGCTATTATATAACCACTAGAACAGATTGTACTTCTGTAATAGTACGTCGCAGTTCACTCACAATGGTTAACTCCTGTTGCCAAGAGAACCAGGCAGAGAGAGAATCAAACAGATTTGCAGGGCGAGCCCAGAAATGGATAACCAATGAAGGACTGAGTTATCAACACAGCTTCAGCTCACTGGAAACTTTTGCCAGGAATCCCTTAAAGCAGTGGAAGCCCCTTCATGTGGGACACAGAATTCCATTAATGGAGAATGCAGCATTCCAGGGAGGGCCAGGATCCATGGGGGGCTTTTCACCTGCCACCAGCCAAGAAATATGTTGAATGCCCCCTTACTGCATAAGCCTTCCAAAACCCTTTCTAGACTTGAGGTGGGTGAATACAGCAGTCAGTGTTGGTTTTTCTCATTTTTCATTTTTCCAATCTTATGATTAGTTCTCCAGTTTTCAGTTTGCAATTGTTTAAGGCCTTTTGAAAATTTATCAGCAGTTTTGTGCACATTTCTCCTAACAGATACATTGTAAACACAATTTTGCCTAATACACACATTTTTGCAAAGCGATTTCCCATCTTGTGACGCATTTGTGCATGTTTTCTTCAGTAACATGTGCAATTTATTTTATCCTAGCAATTGCAGCTTAGTTCACGTTGCTTGGCTGAAGAGCTGCACTGCAAAATTCACAGAAGTGCAAATTTCAAAGGATGGCTGTGTTTCAGTTCATTTAATGTTTCAGAAAGTGCAAATCAGGTAGGTTCACCTTTAAATCAAATTTCTATTCCATCCCTACTGCCTACGGCCTTGTGTCCTGTGATGGGATTTCTATGATGACATATACATGTAAATTAATACATATCTGAGTTCATTTTTTTAATTGATAACTACAATGATTTATGTGTATCAAACAGAAATACCAATACCAGGCCTGCCAACTGTGGTGGCATGACAGCTGAGCTAACATAGTAATATTTTGTGTTTTGGGACGAAGACGACAAATAATGTTATTATATTAATCCGTCAGAGGGACTTCAGGCATCATACACAAAATTGATCAAAAATTTCTCACTTAAATCATTATGTTCCATCCACCCCCCCCCCAAAAAAAACCCTGTTGCATATTGAGCTGGTATTGTCAGTCTTATTGGTATGAAAAATAAAATTAATCCATGTTGCAAAAGAAAGAAAGAAAGAAAGAAAGAAAGAAAGAAAGAAAGAAAGAAAGAAAGAAAGAAAACATTTGGGGGGTTTTTTGCCCAGTTTTGGTGTTCGGTTCCTCAAAGTTCACTACCTGTAGGCACTCCCACCACAGAGGGATATAAATGTCTTGTTTTGCAAAATCCCCTCCACAACAGTTTGATGCACATTCTGGGTCCAATGTTCCCAATCACAGTGGGGTATAATGCCCTCTATGGATTACTTAGAATTTGAATTTTCGGAGGCAGCTATTTCCCAAATTGCCTGATCAGTCTGGTATGCTTTGGAAGAGCTGGGGAGAACTAGTAAGAAGGTTTAGGCCTACTTTGTGGAAGAGGTTTAGACCAGATGGCTTAATAGTGCCGTCCAATGAATCTCATTTTAGACTCAGCAAAAAATAAATAAATTTCACCTTATTTTTGAATCCTGTTTCCTGGTTCACAGATTCCTTTTTTTAGTATGCATTGGCCTAATTACCCAAGGCGCGAAGCAAGCCCATTTTTAGCTATCTACTGTAAAGTTAGCATTGTTGCTATTCTTACTCAGAATCAGCACCATGTGTCATCTATTCCCACACTAGGCTAATATTTAGTAAGGTCACAGGGTTGGCTAGCCCTTATCAAACACATTCCCTGGAAACTTGGCAGGAGCTCCACTTTGAAAAGACCTCTGCAGTGTAGTGTTGGTTACCGTTGTTAGGCTTTCTTGCTTTATTATGGGTGTCCCTCCCCCCGCCACCGCCGCTTCTACTCAGTGAATTCTAATAAATGCAGTTTTTAAAAGAGCAAGAACTATATGTTAACCTTAGATTTGCCACCTTTTAAATGAGCTCTGCTCTTGATATGTGGATAATTTAGCAGGGAAAGCTTTCCCCGTTACTTTTCTCTGTTCCAGGAAAGGCTTCACCTACTTATTTCATGCATATTAGCCTGCCTTTAAAAGCCAGCAAAAGAAAAAGGGGGAAAGTAGCATCCCAAGTAAAATACTGACAGTGTATGGTGCAGTCAAACTTCTTTTGCATGGGTACAACATACATAATCAACATCAATATAGTTATTTTAGCATCACAAATTTTGAAGGAGGAAAAGGAGTGGAGAAAGAGAGAGATATTCTAGGGCAAAAGTAACAGAGGCTGAGAACTTCTTTTCAATGTATCTGCCTTGTTCGAATATAAAGATGGGGTTGAATACCTCCAGCCCATTTAGTCCTTCAGCTTTTAGTCCTATATAAAGGTAAAGGGACTCCTGACCATTAGGTCCAGTCACAGATGACTCTGGGGTTGCGGCGCTCATCTCGCTTTACTGGCCGGGTCATGTGGAAAGCATGACTAAGCCACTTCTGGTGAACCAGAGCAGCGCACAGAAATGCCATTTACCTTCCTGCTGGAGCAGTACCTATTTATTTACTTGCACTTTGATGTGCTTTCGAACTGCTAGGAGGGCAGGAGCAGGGACCGAGCAACGGGAGCTCACCCCAATTGCAGGGATTCGAACCACCAACCTTCTGATCGGCAAGCCCTAGGCTCTGTGGTTTAGACCACAGCACCACCCGTGTCCCTTAGTCCTATATAGCATGGATTAAATCATGGCTGGGGAGCCTGTGGCCATCCTGCTGATGTCAGATAAAGGATGGTGAGAGTTGTAGACCAACAACATATGGGGGGGGGGCACAGGATCCCAAGCCCTGAATTAACATTTTCCTCCCTAATAATGGTCTTTGCTGCCATCACCACCCCACTAGGTTCCTTCTCCCCAGCATTGATCCCTGATTTAGAAAGTTTCCTTCCTGCCTGCCTGCCTGCCTGCCTGCCTGCCTGCCTTTCCTTCTTCACTTGTTATATACCACATGATTTGAATCGTAGGGCGCAGAAGAGCAGAGCTGCACCCCTGGGCCCTCACCTCTGCTGCCATCATGTCCAGCTACCCCCTCCCCTTCATCCATGCACTACAGGGTACAACTGATATTGGAAGGTGAGAGATAAAAATGCCTGAAGCAATGGGGCATGGGAAAACTCAGTCAGGAGGGTTTAGACTCTTTCTCACCCATATGTCCCTTCTGATCTAGCCCAGGAGTAGGGAACCTATGATGCTCCAGATCATCCCGTAGGCCATTGGCCATGCTTTCTGGGACCCAAGTTTCCCCATCCTTGATCTGGCTCCTCTGCTTTATAGGAGGCTGAGACATACACATCAAGAAACAAGCAGGGTTGCCCACCCCCCATGGATGTCTAGATTTGCTCAAAGCTCTTAGTGGTTGCCTAGAAAGTGCAGCCAGGCAGCCATCTTGCCATTCCCACAGGAAATTAAGCAGGAGACTCTTACTGATTGGCTAACAGATGTTAGGCTGCTTCCAAGCCATTTTTTGCACATCTCTCCTCTCCCCTCTCATCCAGGTAAACAAACTGGCACCGAAGTGTGCAAAGTAAGAGGGATGAATGTTGTGTCATTTGAAAGACATTAATACTATGAAGAATCAGGACAGCTTCAGGGACTCACGTGGAAGTCACTGTGTCCTTTGTACTGTTTATCTTTGGTGTTTGCAGGCTGCTGATTGCCTTTCTATCTGCCTCCCTGCGAAGTGGTGGTGTCAACACTCCCAACCAAAATAAACTGTCCTGACTAACAAAACGGGATAGACACTCTTCTGGCTTAGCAGGGAAGGCTTTTAATAGCAACCCTTTGATTTCAGATATAAAAACAGTGAGCTATTTTTGGTGCAAAGAGCCCAAGAGACTTTCGTGAACGTTGGCCTGTGACCACTTTCACATATATCGCTCGGGACTGTCTGTCAAAGTTAACTGTGGTCAAGAATGCATTTACTCTGGCCCAGCAGCCTACAACCTTTCCAGGCACACAGGGTACCCTCTCAGTAGGAGCGGCAAGGTCCAAAGGCCCCACTCTTGGGAGCATTCAATGTGAAAATAAAACACCACAACATGATGTAACATGAAGACAAATCCATCACTACCAGCAGTTTTGGTTAGTGTTATGTACTGAGTAGAATAGGATCCAAAATGCAGCAGTCTGATTGGTCCTAGAACAATAGGATCCAAAATGCAGCAGTCTGATTGGTCCTAGAACAATAGGATTCAGAATGCAGCAGTCTGATTGGTCCTAGAATAATGCAGCAGTATGATTGGTCTGCAGGAGCCACTCAGTCCAGCTCCAGATGGAAGTGAATCCAAAACCTGATTGGCCTACAGGAGAATTCCAGAATTAGCCAATCACGTGCAGCCCATTGTGTAAATAATGTATATAAAGCAGATACTTTGGGGAAACTTTCATTCCTCCTCACCACTATGAGCTGAATAAAGAGCATGAAATCCACTCTTGACTCTGAGTATATTTCAGTTAGGGTATGGACTAGGAGCTCAAAGTATGTAAGATAACCCTCCTGAGCCTTCTGGTTGCTGGAAACAACAATATCTCTGGCTCCTTGTTCTCTGAAATTGACAGATTCACCCACCCCCAATTCAACTGATGAGTTTTAGTCATAGGTATAATATGTACACCGGTCAGCTGTTGCAGAGTTTCCTGGAAAATCTCTAGCAAGCAAAAGCACATGGCTTCCCCCTTACTTACTGCATGAAGGGGAATCCCCAGTTTTCTTTCCAATTACCAGCATAAATAGATCTCTTAGCAGAGCTATTATGTATCAGATTACCGGGACATTCCATTTACAAACATGCTCCTTTTGCTCACTACATTTAACAGACACCAAGTCATTCTTGGTTTGCCTATATTCTTAACACTTTTTGAATAATCTGAATTTCAAAAGTATGGCCCAAAGCAAAAATATGTTTGAAGTCAAAAGAACCAAGGCAAGCACTAACTGTTTTTGTAGCAAACTGTATCCTCATTTATTGAGTAGTGCCAAGTGCTTTTTGGTAAAATTCATCATCATCATAACAGTATGTAGTGAGTGTGTGTAGATATATATACACATACATATATATATCTACACACACACACACACTACACACACACACACACATATATATATATTGCAAGATCTCTGTTCCCATCTTCACAGACAACAGAACATTGCTGCTAATGTCAGCACTGTGTCAAACATACCAGGTCATTCTGTGAGCAAGAACAGCTGGCTTCATGTAACAGTGTTACTGTTAACAATTTTGCAATGCTCTCCTATTTTCCAAGTACCTTTACAATAAACTCACTTTATATCTTCTTCAAGCGGGGAAGTGCATTGGCACATAGGGAACTGGGAAACAGATCAGGGCTGACACCTCTGCTGCCAGAAAGAAAGAAAGAAAGAAAGAAAGAAAGAAAGAAAGAAAGAGAAACAGTGTCCCATGTGCTACAATGATTTTAGGAATGTGCCCTCTGCCTGAAAGTCCTGACTTCATGTTTCTTTCTTTGACCGTCGCTGATGAAGTGAGCAACCACAAGGAAGCTCTAAGGGAGGGGTGGGGGATCTATAGCCCTCCAGATGTTTCTGAACTTCAATTCCCATCAGCCTCTACCATTCCCCATGTTTACTGAGGCTGATGGGAGTTGCAGTTCAACGACATCTGGAGGGTCAAAGGTTCCCCATCCCTGTTGTAAGGCCAGATAAAGAGTGTTCTAGGGTTATATACATTGTTCCACTGCTGAGCCTATTGTAGAAGCCACCCTCTCCCCCAAACCAAGATTAAGAGAAGCCTGCTCTTGGGTTTTGCAGCAGAAGCCAGCTTTGCACAGAGCAGAGACCCTGTGTCCATCACAAAACTGCATTCCCTCCTCAAGCGAGATTGTGCACCACACTAATTGGTGGGTCTTCACGTCCCTCTTGAAGACACAACCTCCCCCTTTTCTTGCAGCTGGTTTCAAAGTGTTAAAAAGAAATGTTTGATGAGATAAACATGAAAAGTGCTTAAATCAAGTATGGGACAGCGTAAGACCGGGAAGCTGTATATGTGCCATGACAGAAGTGAAGACAAGGGAGCAGAGTTTGAACTGGAAAACCTGACAGCCGCTCCTGTCTACATCTGTAGGCAGCTCAAGGGAATAATGTTGCTGTCATTTGAAGCCTCTCTTTAGAACTAGCATAACTTGCCCCGGAACAGTGGATCATAATTCTCTGGAGCAGATCATTTTGGCTTACTCGGTAGTTGGCTCACACACTACCTTTAGGGTGGGAAGAGATGGCTGTGACACTGACTTCTGCAGCTTGAGATGTGAGCTAAAACAAGTGCCTAGGAAATAAAACAATTTTAATCCGGCCACACTTTCAGAGTGTTGTCACAGAAAACCATGGCAAGGCTGCCATCCTAAGCATGTTGAAGCCTCTCCAAGTTCAATGGGGCTTAAAGGTAAAGGTACCCCTGCCCGTACGGGCCAGTCTTGACAGACTCTAGGGTTGTGCGCCCATCTCACTCAAGAGGCCGGGGGCCAGCGCTGTCCAAAGACACTTCCAGGTCACGTGGCCAGCGTGACATCGCTGCTCTGGCGAGCCAGAGCCACACACGGAAACGCCGTTTACCTTCCTGCTAGTAAGCGGTCCCTATTTATCTACTTGCACCCGGGAGTGCTTTCGAACTGCTAGGTTGGCAGGCGCTGGGACCGAATGACGGGAGCGCACCCCGCCACGGGGATTCGAACCACCGACCTTTCGATCGGCAAGCCCTAGGCGCTGAGGCTTTTACCCACAGCGCCACCCGCGTCTCTCAATGGGGCTTACCTCTGAGTTAACACGCATAGGTTCACTTCATGCATTCTGATCAGTTCTGAGATCTGCCAAAGGCTCCTTCACTCAAGATGAACTCCTAAACTGAAGCCCCTTAAAAACTAGTGTTGCAATGGAATTTGTGAATGACAAGCTTTTGCAGATGAAATGACAATATTCTTCTCTCACGAACTGGAATTTCTTTTTGGTTCTATCTATAGAAACACACACAGCCAGCAGCTACTCACTGCAGAATGCAGAAAACAAGATCTTTTGTGCACCAAAATAAATTATGGAGTTCCGTCAGAAAATATGAGATGATAGTAGTGCTGAAAGAGGGAAATGAATATTTCTGGCTCATTTATGATTTATGACCAAATTGTTAAAATGGAAATGGCAGCTAGCAAAGCCTGATCGAAATAACTATTCCTTTGAGCTCATAGCCAAGCAGAAATGTAAGCTTTGCTTCCATCCATAATTTATCCAATTACTCTTTAAATAGGAAGCCTGGAAATAGGCCTGCTTACCCACAGACTTGTAAATAGGAGAAGGAATAATGAAGTCTAGAAATTATGCTGGCATAACACAAATTGGCACGTGCCAGTTTAAGGACGTTGTTCCATTTGCTTGATGACTTGATTAATATAGTGGGAGATAGCGGGAGCCTTCCCATCCCAGTTGCAGCTGTGTCTCCCATACAATCTGATGGAGCGGTGAAATTGATTAGACCATATTGCATGCAGCTTCTGGTCTAGTTAATTTCATTCCTAAGGGAAACTAAGGAAGGAATGTTGAATGACAGTGCTTTGAATTATTTGTGTGGTTTGGTTTTTTTCCCCTTTTAGAGAATTACATAGGTGAATATGTAAATGAGCACAATCTTTCACAAGAAAGTGTTTCAGGAACAATTCAGACAAATTTTAAAATGTCATTCATTCCCAGGGAGAAGATACTGGTACATAACTGTGGCTGAATCATGCTCCAGGCAGCGGGTGATTGACTATAGTGGAACAATAGGCATTGTTTGTATTTATATATTTCCCACGGATGAAGAGTTCTGGAGAACTTAACAACATGTCACATTTTTGTGACATTTTGGTTGGTTCTATTCTATGGAAACAAAAAGAATAGTCATACTTCTCCAAACTGCACTTCTCCACAATGCGCAACCCATTTCTCCATCAAATAATTTGTGCAGAAATGTGTAAATTAGAGCAAAGTATGCATAAACATTTCTATATTGTTGAAGTGACATATAAAATGCATTATAAGAGGGGAAATTATTGCAAAAATGTGCATTTTAGGTGAAATTTGTACTGAAAGGCTGGTGTATTTTTATGAGAACAAAAAAACACAACCTGATACAAAATGTAGAGAACTGGATTTAAGACTGGAAAAAATGAGAAACAGAGAGAGACCAAACTCAACAGATTGGTCTATCCCTTGGCATAATACAAAATCACCACCAAAAGTTCTGAGCTTAAACTCTACAGCAGGTATTAAAACAGCCAGTTCCTTGGTATTTCCAACCATATCTGGAATTTTCTTTACATGAAATATAATTACATGAAATTTGATGTGACATTTCAGCACCTTAGAAACCCCTGCCCCAAATTTAAATAGCAGAAAATTGTTAAACAGCCTGGAAACTAAAGTTTTAATCTTGAAATGACACATTATTTTTTTACCTCTTTCTCTGAAACATTATTTTTCTTCTGCTTCTCTTTGTGAGCAGGATGAATAAAAGATGAATTGACAAGTGGAGCCCTCTTAAGTATTTATTACTAGCCGGCAATGAAAATGGCAGGAGAATGTTTCTAAAAGCCTGTGCAGAGATACAACTAAAAAATTCATCCTATTAACCATCCCATCTAAAAAAGGAAATGAAAGTAACTAGAAACATTCCTTCCAGCTCAATATTAAGGCTATTACAAGTGGCACCTGCAACAAAATTTTGCAGCTGTCTTCCAGGATACAGTGGTACCTTGGTACTCGAACGGCTTAGCTCCCAAACAAATCAGCTCCCAAACGCTGCAAACCCAGAAGTAATTGTTCCGATTTGCGAATGTTTTTCGGAAGCCGAACGTCTGACACAGCTTCCGCTTGAGTGCAGGAAGCTCCTGCAGCCAATCAGAAGCTGTGCCTTGGTTTTTGAACGGTTTCGGGAGTCGAACAGACTCCCGGAATGGATTAAGTTTGAGAACCAAGGTACCACTGTACTCCATTCCATCCTCCTCCCCCTGCAACGTTCAGCAGAATTCTGCAGCTGCTGTTGTGTCTTCACTGGGCTGTGCTTGGGGTCTACGTCCTCAGAGTTTTCTACATTTAAAAAAAAATAATTCTGAAAATGCTGGGGTTCCCCTGAGTCTCCTGATACTTTCCTTTTGTGTATGGGTGGCACTCTTCGGGCTGCATAAGAGATGGCTCCATTTTGAAAATGGAGCGAAAGGTAGAACAGGCCCATCCTCTGTTACATAAGGAACAAAAGCACCACAAGTTTAGCCTGGGACCACACAGCCGCTGAGTGACTCTAACTTGTTATCAACTGTAGCCTGCCAGGTGCTGGATGGCAGCACTTGCAATCCCAGGCAGGGAGCATGAGCAGGACATTTAGTCCAGGATTTATAAATACACTGAGCCAGAGGGAGCTTTTATTTGACAGGATTTATATACCACTTCATCATGAAACCTCTGACCCTTACTCACATGTAGATGCTTAGGCTTCCTCTTGGAATTTCAGCAACAGTTAACACCAGCATACCTTCCAAGTGCCCCATTTTAGGTAGGATGCTCATGGTTCCTTTGAAGGCAGCCCAGGCTCTGTCTTTGCCCTGGGGTGCCCTGATTTCATGCAGCCTGCGGACAGGGGCTGCGGAAATAGCTCATGCGGCGGCAGCGGGAAGGAGGCAGGAGAGCTTCTTCCCTTCCACACCAACACAGCACCCTTCTCTACAACAACACCCATCGGCCCCAGAGGGGGGGGGGGTTGCTTGCACTTGCACCCCCACCCAGGATGCCCTCCTGCGGCTGCCGCAGCGTGGGCTTTCTGAGGATGCCTCAGGTTAGCGTGACACAAGGTGAGGCGGCAGTGGCTGAGGAGGCAACATGGTGTGTCGGTGTGGGGGTCCCAATTTGCCCTCCTGAGATGTTGGAGGATCTGCACCATAACAGTGGACAGAGCAGACACACAGGTCACCTTGTCACAGCCCCCCAACTATGGAGAGATGTATCTATTTCTTTAAATTATAGCAATTACTTCTTAATGTGTGTGTATGTATATATATATAAATCAGCATATGCAAATGTTGGTCTTTTTGGAAGGGGTGGCTCAAAAGATTTCCTCCTTTTGGGTGAAAGGTAAGTGGCCACCTGGACAGAGTTTGTTTGGTTTAGTACCATTAGCTCTGACGGGACTTAATCTTCACATGTTTCACCCATATTTAAAGCAAACATCATTCTCCAAAGAATCCGGGGAGCTATAGTTCACCCCTCGCAGAGCTGCAATTTGCAGCACCCACAACAAACGACTGTTCCCAGGATTCTTTGTGGGGTGTTGTGTGTTTTAAATGCATGGCGTGGACATGACCAATGTGTGCAAGATGTCTCGTTCCCAAACTAGAGACTCCAGACATCCAGTGCTATATAGCAAGCAGCTTAAAAACTCCCCTGTGTTTAAAAAATCATGTCTGGGTGTAGCATTGGGGAGCTGCGGTTCAGGAATAACAGTAAAAAAGCTCCTTTCTGGGTGGGTTAAAATAAGCACACAAATAAAATGAAACAAAATCTGTAGCGAGGGCTGTGGACCAAAATAAAACAAAATATTTTAAAACGCTGCGTGCAGAGAACATTTTGCTTCTAAAGCTGGCCTTCTGTTGCCTACCCCCTGCGGTAGAATATTTAGCCTATAAACTAATCCAGCCCCGGAAAAGGACAGGAAACTGTCAGGGTGCCATAGGACTATCCCTAACGCTTGGTATTCTCACAAGTCACTAGCCTCCCCTTGCTGTGTACACATTTTCAAGCTTCCTTGCACAGCCAGGAGAATCCCACCCCCATTTTAAAAATATATATTCATTTTACAAGTTGTGAAATTATGCAGCAGATACCAGATTACAGTATGTCATGACATAGTGATCACACATCAGTAAATGTAAGCAGAACCCTGTTGGTCAGACTAATGGTCTATCTAGGTAAAGGTAAAGGACCCCTGGATGGTTAAGTCCAGTCAAAGGCGACTATGGGGTGTGGCGCTCATCTCGCTTTCAGGTAGAGGGAGCCAGCGTTTGTCCACAGACAACTTTCGGGATCATGTGGCCAGCATGACTAAACCACTTCTGGTGCAACGAGACACTGTGACTGAAGCCAGAGCGCACAGAAAAGCCGTTTACCTTCCTGCCACAGTGGTACCTATTTATCTTACTTACACTGGCGTGCTTTCAAAGTGCTAGGTTGGCAGAAGCTGGGACAGAGCAACAGGAGCTCACCCCGTCAGCAGATTTGAACCAGTGACCTTCCGATTGGCAAGCCCAAAAGGCTCAGTGGTTTAGACCACAGCTCCACCCGCGTCCCGCTAATGGTAGACCATACTTGATTGCCATCTTCTCCCACATCAATCTGCCCATGTACAAAGGTCTAAAATGGAGACACTTCTTTAAGTGATTCCACTATCAAGTAAGACACGGGGCAGCCAAATAGGGTGCCTGTTTGATGATGGCAGTACAGGCACCAGCTCAATGTGGAAAGACGGAAATCCGGGTTCTCTTCCCCTGTTTATTGCAAGTCTACCAATTCACTGCAACACATTCATACTTTTTCTCTCTCTTCATTTTCCACTGCAGCGATGGGTGTTCTTCGGACATTTTGAAACAGGTACATTTTGTACTTGAATTGAAAGTGAAGTGTGAATTGGCCTCTAGCAGAGCCATCTGAAAGGTTACTTTGCCCATTCTCTGTGAACCTCTCCCATGCCAAATTAAATGCTGACACCTTGTGGCTAGTCCTTGCTATGCCATCTTCAAGATCTTCCCATAAGATACTAATGAGCAAGTGAACACCATAAAACATGCCAGAGTCTGCAACTATAAGGCCCTGTTGAAATGGCCATGAGATACACAGCATCTACATTTATGTGGGTTCATCCCACACCACTGCTATAGCATGCAAATGCCATAGGGCTAGTCTAGGCTTTGGACACAGTAGTGGCTTGAAATGCAGGGAGGTCATTCCCCCCTGCTGCGTTTCAACTCACATTCTTAGATTGCTGTACAGACCAAAGAGTGGGCAGAGATGTCTTCACCCAATGCCCATTACCCGATTTGTTTGTCTGTAGAGAACTCCAATTCATTAACTCCGTCATCTGCGCGCGTGCAATGGCTACCTGAAATGTACACAACTCAGCTTCACCATAACTTTCTATCTTCAAAAGCTGGTCTGAGGGAAAGCACATCCAACAGGGATAGCTCTCAAGAAGCTGGAGGATATCTATGGTTTATGGCTAACATCATGCATAAAGGTAAAGAGACCCCTGACCATTAGGTCCAGTCGTGGCCGACTCTGGGGTTGCAGTGCTCATCTCGTTTTATTGGCCGAGGGAGCCGGCGTACAGTCATGTGGCCAGCATGACTAAGCCGCTTCTGGCGAACCAGAGCAGCACACGGAAATGCCGTTTACCTTCCGGCCAGAGCGGTACCTATTTATCTACTTGCGCTTTGATGTGCTTTCGAACTGCTAGGTTGGTAGGAGCAGGGACCGAGCAACGGGAGCTCACCCTGTTGTGGGGATTTGAAGCGCCGACCTTCTGATCAATAAGTCCTAGGCTCTGTGGTTTAACCCACAGTGCCACCCGCATCCCAACATCATGCATACTCAGCATCAAACACCAAAGGTGGGGGTGCATTGGAGGCTGGAGCTGGAGTAAGCAGTAATGTGTACGCAGCTTACAAGTCAGGCAGCCCCAGTTCTAATCTCTCCTCTACAGAGTGCTCACTCAGTGCCCTTAAGCCAGACCATTTCACCCTCCGTTCTCAAGTTTCATTATGGGGGGATAGTAATACTAACTTGGAATGCAATTAGATAATATATGTGAAGCCCTTTTGATACTTGAAAGCTCTATGCAAATGCTAAGCATTACTACTATCCTTTTTACTATCCAACTGATCTCAGCCACAGGAGAACGATCCCCCTAAATGACGCAACAGCTCTGGGAAACACTCTCATGGAAAACTGGCTTGCAGGGAAGGGCACCCTCAGGGGTTTGTTTAGTGTGCAGGTGGACACTATGATTTGTGCCTATGATGCTAACAGTCATGTGCCTGTCAGAGGTTCTTTTTTTGGGGGGGCACTGATTCATTCCCAATTTCCTGCTCAAATCCCATAACTTTTCATACCACAAATATTCTGGGGGAGCCCCCCCCCCCGATTTGTTGTGCTATAGCCCCTCAAGACAGAAATACTGTGGTAGCACTGGGGAAGCATTGCAGAACAATTAATGTTGTTGTTGTTGTTTAGTCGTTTAGTCGTGTCCGACTCTTCGTGACCCCATGGACCAGTGCACGCCAGGCACTTCTGTCTTCAGAACAATTAATAAAGCGGAATAAATCCACCACTAATGCCCTACTATTGTGTCGGGAACATGTTACAGAATACACATGCAGTAAAGCACCCATCTGGAAGGACCCTAAATCTGTATAAACTTCTTTTTCTTTTTTAAAATTATAAATCAGGATATATATTTTAAATACAACATACCAAACATCCTCTGTCTCTTCTCTGGACAAAGAGTTAAACTATGTTGGACCTTTACTCAGCAGTATTAAATTAGCTCACTCACCACATAATGACAGTGAGAGCATAATAACACCTCCATCCCTGACAAATCTATAAATTTGTCTCTTTGTGAATAGCATAAAGGACAATTGCTCACCAAGCCACCTCCACCACTACAATTATCCTATTGTGAATGGCAAAGTATAAAGAAGCTAACACAGAAAGTACAAATGAGACCACATTCCTCTCATTTCTTAGGTTCCTCCAAGCTTTAGTCCTTATTTCTCACTTTCACTAGCATCCAGTTTGCATCCAGACCCTATTCAAATAGCTGGTTTCAACCTATAAAACCTTACATGGTTTGGGCGTTGGAAGAGCAGCAGCAAGGATCATTCAGTTAGTAGGTGTTTGTTGCCTAGCAGCTAGAGTGGCATGATCCTTGCAAAGTGGTCTGATCTCCTAGATTGTTCTGAAGTCTCCCCCTGTGCCTCTTGTTGAATATCTCCCTGCTCTCAACTAAACCTATCAATAAGACAGAACCCCTATGTTTATTTCTCCTCTTGCTATTTACCATTTTTGCTCAGTTAATCCAGAAAAGTATAGTTTCTTTTCTCTCTGGACTCCATGTGCATTATGTAAAGTGACTCTGATAATACTTTGGACCTCAGTGTGTGAAGAAATGCCTCTATGTACCTATGAGCTACAGGGGTCCTTCTCCAAGTGCCCCCTCAACCTGAGGGTGGCTACAAAAGAGAAGGCCTTCTCTGTAGTTGTCCCATGTAGGTGGAATACTGTCCCCGGAGAGTCCTCTCCAGCTTCTACAAGGCCTCTCTGAGGCCTTTTAACATTCCATTTTTACATTGTTTTTTGAAGGCTATTGAGGGCACTTCCAGACTATCACTATTTCTAGGTGGGATTCAGTCACATGCCAGCAGATTCATGTTGTGCAATTGCAACAGTTTGGAAGGTCATGCACAACAAACCAGCTTCCCCACAAAATCAGGTAAGAAAAGTGATGGGGAAATGCACTGGGAAGTGTGGAATAATACTTGCTATCTTGCAATGTCATCTAACCTTACTGCAAAAATAATAATCAGGAAACAGGTTGTCTCAAAGCACCCTTAGTATCCTGTATTGCAGGGGGTTGGACCAGATGATCCTTGGATTCCCTTCCAGCTCTACAATTTCGTAATTCTTTAAGATTGTTTACATTCTCCTGGCCTCTGTTTTAATGGCAGTTGATAAGTTTTTAGCCCCTTCTAGTTATTTTCATATGATTAGGTTGTTTTACTATGATATGCTATTTCATTCTCTGTTTGCTGTGGGACTTTTTAGACCAAGTTGTGCATATTAATCTACATTATGGTGTGCTCCTTTTAGAAACTTAATGGTTGCACGTTATGTAGAGAATTTAGGTTATGAGGTGACTCACACATGCAAACAAATAATCAAGCAATCTCTGGATGAAACAGATTGGTCATCTCACTTCCTGTATAGAAAGAAAATTCCAGAGCAACTTTGGTTTCCATGGGAAGAGAGGGAAGCAGGGACTCATGCTTTAAAAAAATAATCTGCTTATATACAGAAATAGAAACAGCAGGCAGGAAACTAGCAAGCAGAGAGGACAGCCATAAAATGAGGATGCTGCATATGTGGACAAAAGCAGCAGCATGGGGTGTAGATAACAGTCTGGGGTAAGCCAGGTGACTGGAAAAGAGAGCCATTGGATCAGCCAGAAATCAAGACTGAAGAGTGTCGGGATTCGGGCCAAAGGGCAAATCAGGAGATGGGGTTGTACAGCAAGCCAGAAGTCAGGTTCAAAGAATAATTAAGAATACAGAAGATGCCAGAGCTCAGGCAGACCACCAAACAAGGCTCAACTGGAATAGGAAGCCCTTCTATACTTCTTCCAATGACCAGTCTGGGTGGGGGAGTCAGTCCAGGGCCTAAAGGCACTTAAGTGATAAGAAAGGATGGGGAAGAATTTTAATTCAGGTCACATTTAAAGACGAATCACCCTAATTCGCTTTCTGAAATAATATGAGAACCAAAACAAAGTCATCCTTTGAAATTAGATTTTCTAAATGTTGATAATACAGTTCTCCAGCCAAGTAACGTGTACAAAATGGTACATACTTGGGTAAAGTGTCATGTATGAGTGAAAATAACATTTAAAAAATGCATTATTTTAGGGGAAATTATACTGTACAAAAGTGTGTGTTCAACAAGCTCAACATCTTTCCCCCCAAAAAGCTCAACTTTCACTTTTTGAAATATGGCAACCCTAGTTAGACCAAATTGCATTCACATGTATTCCACACTCAAATACTAATGAATTTGCATCAGGACTTTTAAAAAAATTAATTGCAACCTGATGTGGAAATGTGGAGAACTGGAGACTGGAGGAAAAAGCGAATATGAAAATGACAGATTCCCCCATTACTACTGAGAAACTTCTTCTGGCAATTCAGTGATGCACCACATGGGGCAGCTGCAAACAGATCCGGCTGCTCCCAACACCTTTCTCACCCATTTCCTACTGCATTTCATTAACCAGCTCTGCCTTACCAAATTCAGACAGCACAAACTGCTTGTTTCTGTTCTCACCATTTAGGTTAAGCATGGAGGTTCAACTCCACCATCAACTAGCAAGTTATGCAAACAACAACAAAATGGTCTCTCTTCCCTTAGCATAATAGGATGGTAAGGCCCACAACCATATTATAGTGACACTGAGCGGCAGGGCTGTATTGAAATGCCCATGCATATGTGTACTGAAGTATATTTATGGATGCAGGACATTCCTGCAGCAAACTCTCAGGGAGGTGTGAAAAGCTGGGGCCAAAGCAGCCTTATACCATGCAACAGCCCCAGAATCTCTTTTTAGTATCAGAGAACTGAATTCTGGAACATGTGAAGCAATGCTGAATAACTGTCAAGAAAGCACAGCCTGGGCTTGTAGTGTTAGGATCAAGCACCGGGGTTTAAGATCCTTCAGTTCTTTTGAGTTCACATTCTTATTCAGTCATTGCATGATGAAAACTGAAGGACACCTGTAGACAAAATTTTCAAGAGACTAGTATAGTTACTTTTGCATTGACATTCAGACTTCGTTGCGCAAAGCAAGCATATAAACTGGAATCCCAAGAACAGAACGAGTTCCACTCTCCCTGACATTAGCTGTTCCTATTCTGGGTTGTAGCATAGCTTCAACTAGTTGTTCCCTTCTTGTGATTGCTTTTGGGTTTTTATTGCGGTTTTGCATGTTTATCCTCTCTTGAGAATCTCTCTCTTTCTCTCTCTGTGGTAATCTAATGCAAGAAAGGCCAAAGATCTCATTCTCTACCTAATTTGGCTTTCAAGCTGTTACATTTTTTTAAAAGTGGTTTGTAAATGAGGCAGGCTAGGAGGATGATTCATATCCATTCAATTCAGAACCATTAATTAGAAAGTATATTACAATGATTTTCATTTCATCACCATCAGAATAAGGCACAAAACACTGAACAAAGCAGTCAAATGCATTTCTTAACACATTGTGTCCCAATTATATACCTTTATTCCCAAATGTACAATATTTACAATTTAGAAAAGTATGTCAATATATTAAGTATTCACATTTAATCATATTTTCTCTTCAGCTTTGCAAACCAGAGCACTAACATTCTAGCTTAATACCACCAGTATAATAACCAACATTTTAAAATCGCAATTTACATAAAATATATTTCCCGTTGCAACAGGCACATTAGCAGTATTGCAATTAAGTTGATAAATATTGATTTCTACACTTGAATTGTTGTTCTTTGCTACATAATGTTGTTGAAAATATAACCTTTTCTCCTAGTTGATTTTAAGCAACAATGGATTCCGAGAGCAGAATATACTGGAAACATTTTTTTGTGAAAATTGTGCAACTCCTGTTCCCTGCAGAATTGGAGTTATGCAGCTTAGTGTCACCATCTGAACCAGTTGTGACTAACAAGGAAAGCAACTGTAAAGCTGTAATGCATAGCTCAATAAATACATTGAGCCAATATGCAGCAGGTGTGAAGAAAAGGTGAACTGAATTCTACGCTAGGAATCATTAGGAAAGGGATTCAGTGGTGGACCTTGGGGTCACAAATTTCAGTGGCACCCTGTGCAACGCCAACATTTGTCCCCTGCCTCTCATGCTCCATTCTAAATAATAGTTGTGGTGCCCTCTAGGCTCTGCACCCAGTGCGACTGAACCAGTCACGTTCCTCTAAACCTGTCTCTGAGGGACTGAAAATAAAACTGCCATTATCTCAATACCTTTATAAAGATCTATGTACTTAAAATTCAATGTACAGTTTTGGTCACTGCATCTCAAAAAAGATATTGTAGAATGGAAAAAAGGATACAGAAAAAGACAACCAAAATTATCAGGGGTCTGGAACTTCTTTCTTTATGAGGACTGTGTACACACCATACATTTAAAGAACATATAAAGTGCATGGCTTCCCCCAAGGAATCCAGGAAACTAGTTTGTCAAGGGTGCTAGGAACTGAAGCTCTGTAAGGGGATCTTTGGGGAAAGTCTGGTGCTTTCAATGTATGATGTGTATACAGCTGAGGAAAGGTTACGGCATCTGGTGCTTTTAGTTTAGGAAAAAAAGGTGAATGAGGCCATGACAGAGGTGCGTTAAAAGTATGAACAGTATAGAGAAAGTGGAGTTTTTCTCCTTCTCTCATAATATTAGAACCTTGTGTCACCCCATGAAGCTGAATGTTGGAAGATTTGAGACCGACAAAAGAAAGTACTTCCCATAGCACATAGTTAAACTCTGGGATTCATTGCCACAAGATGCAGCAATGAGCATCAACTTAAGGCAGCTTTTTAAAGAATTGGACAGGTTCATGAATGACAAGGCTATCAATGGTTACTGGTTATAATGGCTGTATATTATCTCCAGTATCAGACATAGCATGGCTCTGAATACCAGGCACAACACAAGAGATGGCAATTGCACTCTTCTTGTTTGCAAACTTCCCAGAAGTACCTGGTTGGACCCTGTTTGTGCTAGATGGGCCTTTGGTTTGATGCAGCAGGGCTGCTCTTATTTTCTTATGCTATATCTGCTTGCATGACTAAATATTTAGGTGTATACAGCACAAAAATGACGTCCTTGCATAGAATTTATACTGTGAAATAAAGACACTACAGTATACAGAAATGGAGAAAAGATCATGAACAGACCAAGAAAAGCAGTAAATGAGGTGGGGAAGAGCAAGACAACAGAGGTGAAAAGTCCATAGCTAAGTGGTACAGTATATGCTTTGCTTGTGTAAGGTTTTGGGTTCAATCCCCAGCATCTCTTCTGTTAAAAGTGCTCTCAAAAGAGGGCTGGGAAAAACCCTAGAAAACCACTGATGGAGCAGACAACACTGGGCAACATGGACCAGCTTATGTTTTTTGAAATTGTTTGGTAAAATTAGTTTTGAGGAAGGCTTTAAGAGACAGGAAGTAGGCTTGTCAAACAAGGAGGTCACTGGCCTGGTTAACACATAACACTAAGCTACAATTAGTTTAAGCCATGGTTTGTTGCACAAACTGCAAGTTTACAATGGTTTGTCCCACACATGATCAAAGAAACTGTGGTTTGTTTCTCCAATGTTGCTCTTGCCTTGTGCCTTTGTAGTTTGACTAGCGTTTGGGGGGGTGTATGGTGGTCAAACAAACCATAGTTAAGGCTGCTGTGTAATGGCAAGCCATAGTTAAAACAAAGCAAGGTTCATAAGCCAACAATAAAGCATGGTTTAAGATTGTAGTTTGTTAGTAGTAGAAACACCAGTTAAGCCGCTGGCCAGGATTAACACATGCTAAGCCATGTTTTAATAACTCTAGCTTAATAAACCATGGTGTAGCATTAGGTGTGAATCAAGACATTGTTTTATACTGTTGATAGGTGATAGCATGACAGAAGTCACAGAAACAGGAGCACAAGAAGGACAGGGGCTTGATCACAGAGGAGCTATTACAGAACAGATGGAGCAAGCAAGGAAATTTAATGGGTAGGATATTGTCAGTGACAGAGTTATGGGCAAGTGAGAAAGAAACAGGCATGAATCAAATAACAGGCAAAGGACTTCAGGTGGGACCGGACATGATCCAAATTGATGGAACAGAAACATACATTTATTTAGCAGAGGTGCTTTGAACTGATTCAATGGGTCAGATACACCAGGAGGGTAAGCCAGCTAGGAATTGTGTTTAGATCAGAAACAAAAACAAAAACATGGAATGAAGTGTCATTCTGACACTTGGGAATGTCACATGTTCCTGAAAAGTAACAGCAGCCTGAGGAAATTCAGAAGTTCCCTCAGAAGCACAGTAGTTAATGGCAATCAACTGTATTGCTGCAGCTACAGAAAGAGTAGAATGTGCAGCCAACTGCATAATGTGCATATTTGTTAAACACTTTCTAAGTATTAATTTTCACACTCTAAATTTTTATAGCAGGCATACAGCAGTTATAAATACATGCTAAGTCTGTTTTTACATGAAAAACCCACAAATGTGGTCTCTTAAATAGTAATTGCCAGTTAACAAGTACAGTTCAACACAATCTTCGTAAACATTTTTTAAAAGGTTAGTGTGTTTAAATAACACACACCATTTCTTTTGAAGCTGACATGAAAGAGCCTCATTTGTAGCAATCTTACTTATGCACAATTGACTAAAATGATAAGAAAACCCTTCTACTCAGGTATTAGAGATTGTACTTGAAGCTAGAACCTGCATCTACTAAAAGGATATTACTTCTAGTTAGTTTTAGTTTAGCTAAGACCTTACCTTACCAACTGCTCACTTGAAATCCAATTCATAGTTAACAATTGCATCCTTCATTCAAAACCATCAGATAAAGGCACATTTAATACACTTCAACATCACATTTGATGGAGATCTTACACAATATTCAGGTCCGTTGCTAAGTAATGCCTAGACATGCATTCAGATCCAGCAATATTTTATTATTTAAGTCCTGTCTGTGTGCAAAACCAGGCACAGTAGTTTGGTTTTAAAGTGCTGGCAGAAAAAGCAAACTTTTGAATTACAAGATACTTTTTAGAAATTGATTCCAAAATAAAAAGTGTTAAAATTCTACAGAACTGAATACATGTTGTGAATGCCACCCACTTCCTTCCTTCCTAGTTCTCCTCTTACTCACTTTCTTCTGCTTTCAGTTAAGGCATTCCTGCAAGCCTCAAGTTATATCACTTGGAAAGAGACAAAACTTATTTCTAATCCACATCAAAACTAAGTCATGCCATTCACCCAACCTGCCCACATTTCTTTGTACAGAGCATGACATTTAAGATTTTAATTCCTTGGGCTTTACTCCTGAAATTTGTACTGTCAGATGTGGCCTCCAAACAAGTCCCAATTTTGACTCACAGAGTGGAAACTTCCACCTGTGTGATTGTTCATTGCCTAGTACAAAGCCATTGTATTCTTTAAGCGATAGACTGAAATGTATTAAATGTGCCTTTATCTGATGGTTTTGAATGAAGGATGCAATTGTTAACTATGAATTGGATTTCAAGTGAGCAGTTGGTAAGGTAAAGTCTTATCTGAAAGCAGGATTCAAACTACAGTATACAGAACTCTAAATAAAGGCTCTTTAGGAAGCATTCTTCACGAAGATTCAATACGCATAAAACAATGAGCACTGTATGCAGATTCAAGACTGCATTTCCATATAGCCTACAAACAAAACTTCAGCCATCTTTTCTTAAAACAGAAACAAAAAATATCATTGTATAATTTTTAAGCTATTAAAAGAATACGTTCCCCAACGAGCCAAAAATAGTTAGCTTCCACTGGTAATGATTTTTTTCAAAAGACGTGAGTTGCACTGATAGCAGATCAGACACGTTAAAAGGATACTTTCTGAAAACTAGAAGTACTCAGCCATATGCTTTGCAAGGGTGCAACATAACTAAAAGTAGTAATTGCATCTGAGGTATTTTAAAAAGGACAACATTTCCATAGGCTTGAGAAGTTCTGAGGCACAGATACAATTGGTACTATGGCAGCAGAAGCAGCCAGCAAGAGATTTGAATCCCTGTGGTGCAGTATAAATGCGTTCAAGCAGCAATTAGTCTAGTGCATAAACAATCTCACAGTCAGAATAAGAAGAAAGCAAGTTTTCATATTTTAAATAGGGCACTGCAGGAAGCCGAGTAGGAGAGCCAATCAAACTGACATTTTATTTTAAATGGCTGCACTGCTTTGTGAAACAAATGTTCCCTACAGGAATAAATGCAAAGGATTTAACATGCTGGTTTGGAAGTGAGTCTCAGCGAAATATTGTTTTCTAATAAGTGCCCCTTTTGTTCAGCTACTATGCATTTCAAAAAATCTTGTACCAGAATAGTACCTAGCAGTATTTCCCATGGAAACAATCAGTCCTGGGGGCACACCTAGACCAAGCCCCTCCTCACCTGCCATACAGTATTTGCATTCATGGCTATCTTGCAACTTAGCCTTCAAAGGAAAAGTGCTGTCCACCAATCTAGCTCATTTTTCTAATATTGTTGAGTGTAAGTGCTCTCAGTTTACAGAGAAATTTGCCATAAATTTCAATGGCAATGATATTTGGCCACTTGAGTTTATGGCTTTGATTAACAAGCAGCATATTTCATTCTCATCCACCTTGGCACAAGGATGCCCTTTCTGCCCAGGATGTCTTACAATCTTTGTTCTACTAAAATAAATAATTTTGCATTGCTTTACCCCAGCTGTCCCCCCCACCTGGGACCCTCCAGATGTTCTGGACTATAATTCACATCAGCCCCATCCAGCAGGTCTTTACCAGCTGGGGATGATAGAAGTTGGTAGTCCCAAAATGTCTAGATACTTGGGGGCAGCTGTTCTAATCAAAGCAGGCTATTAGAATTTTCACATGAATTCTTCATTAAAAGAGCCACTATAAGACTTCTGAAGACAAGATAGGGGGAGTTTCTGCACAATGGTATTGCTAGGGATTTAATATATTTTTTTTAATCCCTAGTGGTCCACAGAACATGTACGGTTCATAAAGACAAGTCCATTATTCGTTATCTCTGTAGTAACCTTCAATTATATCTGAATTAAAATATATCACAGTAACCGTGATGTCATCCCTATATAGCCGTGCTACATCATCAGGAAGAGTCAGCATTGCCATGAGCCTCTCTGGATCAATCTCTCCATATTCATTATTGCCAATGGCATTTCGGATGAGGTGGGTAGCCACGTTGTGGTCATAGGAGCGGATGTGCCTGCCCTTCCTCTGAAGAAGGAAGTTTTGCATGTAACCTAGGTTGGCTGGTTTCTTAAAAGCAAGTGGCGTTTTCTGGGCATTGTCTCCAAGCAGATGCGTGGCAACAAGCTTGACCACCTCTTCATTACTCAACATGTCCCACAGCCCATCCGAAGCAATCACTAAAAATTTATCCTGCTTTCTTATTTTGTGGTACGTGACTTCAGGTTCTGCAGTTAAATAAGGAGGCGTATGATAGTTTGGCAGTGCATACTCATAAATGTTTAAAGCCTCCGTGTTGCAACCATTTCCTAGCACACTCTGCTGAAGTTCCTGGCTCCACTTAAATCTGACATCTCCGAAAGCTCTGGAGGGCATAAGAACTCCCAGCAACCTGTTGTTCACAATGACAGTGTCCTCTTCAGAGGCCGGGTGTTCACTTTTTAACCTTAAAGCTTCCAATTTGTTGAAGGCATTGTGGTCTTGAGTAAGAGGGAGGGCGGACCACATCCCATCTTTATTTTGAACCCCTAGAATTGCTCTACAGTCACCAGTATTTGCAACATGCAAATTAACACTGTCGATGTGAGCCACACATGCTGTTGCACCCGAGAAAGCCACCTGAAGGGCTATGTTCCTTACCAATTCATTTTCTGTGGGAGCCTGGACTTCCAAAGAGAAATCTGAATCCAGCCTTTTAAATGCATAGATCAGTGCATCCTTCTTAGTATGGCATGGCTCCATGTCCAGGTTCAGCAAGTCTTGCCAATAAACTCTGAGCTGCTCCAAATACATTGGGGCGACCTCATGAAAGAACCTGTCGTTGGGGTGTTTGTGCCACTGCAGAATGGGCAGAACTGGTTTCATGGACTCCATGGCAGACTCGATTTCTTGAAGTGTTTGTTGAGACAGAAGAGAAACAGCAATGTAAGAAAACAGCCTCTCGCTGACCGACTGTGCACAAGCATAGCCTGCATGGCCATCAAAGACTCCAAACATCATCCCTCTGGTCTGCAAACATGTAGCTGCACTTCTACGGTCTTCACTCGGGGCGTTGGCAGCCAAGTGGTTACTCTCAAATTTCAACACTGAGCTCGGGTTCTTCCCATCAAATTCAGGTACTGTATAGGACAACTCATTAGCCCTTAAGATTTCATTTATCTGTGATGGTGTCAGGTGGAAGGAGAAGTCTTCTTCTTCTGTGGAGGTGTGTCTGAAAGCTTTTCTCACAGTGAAGCCACAACTGCAACTTGACAGGAAAGAAGAAAAGGAGTCTTTGGCAAGCAAACCCCTCCATGCTACTTTGTTCTGGCTCGAAAAGCACCTGGAATACAAGCGTCCTTTTCCATGCAAAGAGGATATAATGTTTCTTGCCGAGATGATACTCCAGGAGGTCATAGTACTTGACATCTTAAGAACTGGTTCTGCTTTAAAGCAGGACAATTTGAAAAGCCTACAAGTAAAAATAAAGCTATTAATATTTTTTTAAAGGCAACAATGCTTCATGTTAACATCCATGCTGTGACTTATACCAAGAGGCCACTGAGAATAAATAAATAATTTGTTTTGTAACTTAATCATAAATTTATAAATAATTTGTGCATTTTATAAATTTAGAATTTAGTAGCAAGTTAAGCAGATTCTGAAACCGACAACTTTAGATGTTGTGGAATGCACCTTGGCATGCTAATGTTAAAAGCACATTTATTTAGAAATAACCCTACATTTTCAAATGCCAACACACTGAGGATTGTTTATTTCTAAGGGATAGGCTACATGCCAAAAGTATATTCCGCATTGTCCAATCCTTTGCAGAGTTGTTTCATATCCGAAATATGCTATCTTCCAATCGGAATCTACTCTCAATGGCTATGAATGTACTGAAGTACATTCAGGTTGAGAGGACTTGTACTGAACTAACCCCCAGACATGACACCTATTTTGTAATACCTCGTGGAATTATTCCAAGAAGGATCAGAAGTTCTGCTTAATCCTATTGCTAGCATGAAATATGCAAAATAACTAAGCAAAGTAATACATTCTATTGCACTAGCTTCTCTCTACCTGGAATCCTATGCACACCCACTTGAGACTAAGCAGTCTCACTAAAAACAATGGGTCATTTTCAGAGTCAATATGTTTGAGGTCACTCTGTCAGCATAAGCAGGTATGGAAGTTTTGGAAACAATCATGAGTTAGCCTAATGAAAGTATATGCTCAATCTGCATAGTACAAAAGCACTGTCTTGAGTTTATAAGCCTTGGAATAGGTTACAGAGCCCACTGATTGTTTCTAACTCTTTCAAGGGGGCAAGGAATGGTGTCGAGGTGGCAGTAAAGGGGGTTTGCTTAGCTTATTGGTGGAAAAGAATGCCAGTAGCCCTGGAAACTATCACTCAAACCGGCTTTCTTCAGGAACAGAGCTGTTAAGGTTGCTCTAATCTTAGTTTTCTGTTACACTCTGTTCAACTCCTTTGCACCACCGCTGACATAACTGGAATTGCTACTGGTCATTGCTCACCATCCAAAAACCATCCAAAAACTGTCTGGCACGTTAAACACCTCTTGGTTTGGAGAATGAATGCAAACTTCTCTTTCTAGGTAAGCAGGCAAAACACTGAGCTTTATTGGCTTAACAGGCAGCTACATTGAAACTATTAAAATGTTCTTCTGTTATTTTTTTTTTTTCTTTTTTACTGAATATATCTAGTATCCAGAGTTTTGCTTTATGAATCTAGAATGCAGCTGTAGTTACGTGTTTGGCTGTACTCACAACAGAAGCGTCAGAAACTGGCTTGTGATTTCCCTCCCCTCTTTGCTCTCTCTTCTCTTGGAAAAAAAAAATCAAATACGGTTTTTATTGTCCTTCCAGTCCTAAGAGTTGAAGCAAGCCTACATAGCTTATGACACATTGTTATTATTAATAATTACCTGCCCTTCACCTTAAGGCCCCAGAACAGGTTACAACATTAAAACACAGTATCAAAAATAGTTTAAAGCAACTTACAATCACCAAAATAAAGTGGTTCCTAAAAATATACACCTCAAGTGTCAAAAGTCAGGGTAAAGAGGTGTGTATTCAACAGTCACTGGAAGCTGTACAGTTCAGGTACCAGACACACCTCTGCCAAACACATCAAACCAAACACAGTCCACTAACTAAATATGAAGGACTACGTAAGGTGCCTGGTGACTCCGTGTCTATATTATCATGTATTCAGCAAAAACAAAGGTTTCATTAAACTTCTGGTGATCACCATACACAGTTGTTGAAGCGGAGTTTGGCTTTGCAGGCTACAAATGTGCATGCTTAAGGTACTGACTTTGTTTGGGGTCCTATTGCTTGTAAAAGGGTAGTCTCAGGACAGAAAACTTCTACATGTATGATTTTAAAAAAACACATTTTAAAATAATTTTTAAAAAATATATTTTCCAGATATGCACTTACAATCGGGAGACTGTCCTATCCTGGGTAACAGCTGGGCATTTCCCAAGAATGGTCTTTTTTAAGGAGCTGTGAAATAAAGAAGACAATCAATATCTATCTATCAACATAATCAGAATCAGAACGTTAAATCCTGCACTCCCTTTACCAATCACATTTTTCTCTTTAATAAGCCTTCCAAGTAATTTATTAACTAAGCACAGGAAGGTATGCAGCCCCTGAACTATTACATGTGTCAGATAAATGCCTCATCAACAGCTCATGATATATTGCATTTGTGAATATATAACACAAGGTTCCTTTGACCAGGCTGGATGTAACATGAGGCAGTGATCATTCTGGAGGAAGCAGGATTGCCAGCTTGGACCTACAAACCATGTGTAGTTTCTCTAGTATGGCAGGGCAGCATGCTGTGGGACTCCTGACACTATCTATCTATCTATCTATCTATCTATCTATCTATCTATCTATCTATCTATCATCTAATCCACCTAATTATTCTGATTGTAAATTGTCTGATTTTAATATTGTTACAATAATGCCCCAAGACCTTATGGTGAAGAAAGGTAAGAAATCCATTAAGTGTGTGTGCGCACACACACACACACACACACACACCCCTTCTGCAGGTAAGAGAGAAGGAAAGGTGCACTAATAAAGAAGACACTCAATGCTCAGAGTTGTTAAAATAAACTGGCACCATCTCCAGTTCTGATGGCAAGGCTGATGATTTTAAAGAGTCACAGAGCAGAGCCATCTCTTTTCAAACATTTAAGCCAAAATTTGGGTGCGCTAGTTTAACCTCCACACTGCCAATAATGACTGGCCCACCCACTACAGTGGTACCTCAGGTTACATACACTTCAGGTTACAGACTCCGCCAAATCAGAAATAGTACCTCGGGTTAAGAACTTTGCTTCAGGATGTGTGGTGTTTTGTTTCTTTGTTTTACTATTTTCCTCCCCCCACTTCCTTATTCCTTCTTCACTTTCCCTTTCTCCCACCTACAATCAATATGGTTTCCTTCTGTTTATATAACCAAAGAGAATGGAGATACAAAACATCTGGCATTTATTTACCTTGTTAATAATACATGTCCCAGCTATATTTCTGAACATAGGTAACGTCCTGCTTCTAAACCTGCTGAAAATCAAAATAAATAAGGGGATTAAAAAAGAAGGATGCAAAATAAACTGCTTTCAGAACAGAAGCTCTTGTTTCCTCTAACAGCAAACTTGGTGGTCCCATGCCAATTAGTATATCAGTTGAACGAAGCTACCTACAGCTTAGGATTTCTAAGCTGTAGGATTTTTATTTCCTTGCTGGGGAAAGAAGTTCAAAGATTGAAAATATTTAAAAGCTTTCCTGTAAGAATGTTAGAAGATAAAAGTTTTGACAATGAAAATGTGAGAGGAGTAAACTACTAAACCCATGGAGAGACCAGTTTTGTTTAATGAAGGCAATAGGGGTGGAAGCAGAAATTGGCCCTAGAGGCCAATTCTACCCCCTAACCCAATCCTTCAACAACAGAAAAGGAACCATCCGAAACAGCATAAAGAAAGAGATAATCCAATTTCCCCTGCTGCCCTGTTCAGAATGGGGCTTAATTACACAGTCACCTCTGAAACTTCAAACTTCACTCCTCTGTAGAGCTACAGTGCTCAGCTTCAGAGCTCATGGCGCAGTGGGAGGGGGGCAGTCTGACAACCACCTATGCTATGCTACCATCAACCTTCCCTGATCTGTCTCTCTCCACCCCCAATAAGGGGAGAAGGGAAGATTAGTACACTGTGAATCCTCATGGATTCCCAATGAATCAAATACCCTCAATGCCAATTCTCAACATTCCCTGATCTGTCTCTCTCCACCCCCAATAAGGGGAGAAGGGAAGATTAGCACACTGTGAATCCTCATGGATTCCCAATGAATCAAATACCCTCAATGCCAATTCTCCAAAAATGAACAGCATTTAAGATTTCAATCCTATCCACACTTACCATTGAATTTAATAGGGCTTACTTCTGCATAAACATTAATGGGATTATGCCACAAATTTATTTAATATCAAGACCAGTTACAGCAAAATTGCATGTTGCCAGAATACTGTTGTTATCACCATAAACTTCACATTGTTTGCATAATAGATCAGCCAAGGTAATATTACATTGGAACTTGATCAAAGTGGTTCTCTTCTTGGTTGCAGTTTAGCTGCAATGGCGTCTGTTTACTTTTTCCTCATGTTGCCAAAGAGCTATCAGCAAGTTCAACAAAGTAAAAAAAATTCCAACAAAAGTTTTTTTTAAAAAAGAAAATGAAGGAGGAACAAATTAAGCAAGGACAGAGCAGCCATTCCTCCATGACAAGATTACACACTTGCAGCACAATCCTAATTGTGGCGACTCAAAATAAAGTCCTATTGAATCCAGTTGGGTTTTCTCCCAGGTTAGGATAGCAGCTTTATATATTCACATTTATACTAATCCACACAAATAAAACACAGACATTGTCCCTCCATTAAGATCAAAGCCTGAAAACAGAATAAATGAACATTTCCTAAATCCACTGCTAAACAGGCCGGAGCTGGGAGAAGTACAGAAACAGTATAAACCTACCTCTTAGAATTTTTAAACAGTAGAAGATCACCCCAAAACTTTGGCTCCTGAGAATTTAGGTATTTTTCTTCGCTTCTTGACCAGGGACTATGCTTTTAGTAAAATTAAAAGGAGGGAAATCAAATGTTAAGAGAGCTCCTAAGAATACGGTTTGACATTCTAGAAAATTTTGGAAAGTTTTGGAATCGGGTTGCCACCTTTCAAAACGGTTCCTTTTACAGTCGTTTGATCTACGGCAGCAATTAACAGGTGGCGAAGTTAGAAAATCTGATCCTGAAATGTATCACAGGTAAGAATTGCAAATAAACAGCGTTTCGTTTTTACCTGCTGACTTCTTACACATCAGTGAAACCTCTGATAGACACAAGATCGAGCCGCGCCGATAGATTTCATTTTGCTTTGGTTCCCTCCCCCCGCCCCCTCTCCTGGGCATTTGGCAGCTCTCCGCTACACGGAGAACAAGTTGGACAATTCAGCCCGTAACACACTCAAGACAAGCTGACGACTTTAGGGAGGACCAGCTCGGCTCCTCCCCCAGAACACTCAGCGATTGGCTGCAGAGAGGGGCGTGAGGCGACGGTGGCGGAGCCAAGGGGCGCGTGTTAGGCGCGGACCGTCCCCGCCCAGCCATGCTGGTCTGCCGGAAAAAGGGGCGCGCGGGCGCAAGAAGTGCACGGCGCGGGAACCTGCTCCCTGAATGCCTTTGGAATGTGAACGTGTGAAGTTAAGGAACAGGTCCTATTGGCTTCAGCGTCCACCGGATCGCAGCTTTAAAACATGTGCAGGTTCCTCTTCCGCGGCCGGGGCGAGCGAGTCCTAGGCACGCTTACTCGGGAGTAAAACCCGCTAGCTTTTGTGAAGTTTGTGCGCTGGCACCGGTTGTAAGCCTATGCTCAACGGGGCTTCCTAACCGCGTTGTTACCAGCCCTGCACAAGCCTGGCCATTTCTACTTCTCCTCGGAAGGGAGCCCCCTTGAAGGGTGTGGCTGTGGCCGTATGCTTATTATACCTAAGACTCCGGGCTTGTCACTACCACCCGACGCCCGTCTGCTCCCAAGCCCCAGCGACCTTCCTCAACGGAGCTTCCTTGCAGCAGGAAAGCGTGCAGGCAAAGGCGGCCGCTGCTTCCGACGCTGGAGGCTCGGCCCCTCCTCCTTCCGCAGCCAAACCCAGCTCGTCTCCTTCCTCGGCTCCCGCAGGACACCAAGCACCCCCTTACCCGCTTGGCTTGGCAGAGGCAGGGATCTGGGCCGCCGCCGTTCATGCCAGTTGCCCCGTCAGTCCATGGTCGCCTCACGCCTTCCCCGCCCGCCCCCCAGTCCGTCGCCGCGCCTTGTTCGCCTGCTTGACGCGAGGTGATCCGCCGCCCGGCGTCTGCAGCGCGGCGAGGTTCTCCTCTCTGCCTTGACGCTGCTGCCTCCGCGTCCTCGGCTCACCTCGGCCTTGAGCGACTCTGCCCCAGGTGCTTGGCGTCCGCCCAGCTTCCCTCCCACGGCTGTGAAGGATACGGGTCACCAGCGACCTGTTGCCTGCTTCGCGCCAGGCCTGGGGTGTGCGTTATAGCGGATGTTCTGTTTCGCCTTGCCATAGAAAGGCCAGCTTTTCTCTCTTAAGAGGCTTAATGGTAACATTAGGACTCGGGAGCAAAGAGGGGGGCAAGGAAAGTTGTGCTTAGGACGGTGGCCGCCTTAATTCCCATTAGGGGGACCCTAATGATACTCTTATTGACATGGCTCAGCTATCCAAACCAGACCCCATTAGGCTACTAAACCTCTGGTGGCTGTGGTCTGCTCTCCCCTTGTCAGAGGTGCTGGAAAATGCTGAAGTCAGAGCCCTCGAGCCCAGCACCTGCTTGCTGGTGGGCTTCCCAGGGAGGCGTCTAGGTAGCCATTGTGATAACAGGATGCTGAACTAGATGTGTGACTGGCCGGAGCCAATAGGCTCCTCTTCTGTTGTGTACAATAAAAAGAAAATGCAATAAAAGCTAAACACTAAATGGTTAAACAAAAACCCCAAAAGACAGTGGCTAAAAATCAAACATCAAATCTGAAGAAGTGTGCATGCACATGAAAGCCTATACAGTACCAAGAACAAACTTAGTGGGTCTCTAAAGTGGTACTGGACATTAAAATTATATATATATATATATATATATATATATATATATGAAGATAAATGCATCGCCATTAAAAAGCCACAGCACACAGGAAAGTCTTAACCTTAAAGATTGCAGTGTCAAGGCCTCTTTCTGGGTGTTATCTCAAAGGTCACAAAGGAGAGAGTAAACTTTCAAACCCACCAGAGCTTTTTTTTCAGGCCGGATAAGCGATGAGTATTCTGTGGCAGCTTAAAAACTAACCAAGGCAGCGTGATGTGGTTAGAGAAGATTGGGAGAGGGAGGTTCAAATCCCCACCCAGCCATTGGGCACGTTTCTTTATCTTTGCTTCTGGCCTACCTCACAGGGTTGCTGTAAGGAGATAATGAAGGGAAGAACCACTTATGCACCCCTCAGCTCCTTGAAGGAAGGGTGGGCTTTAAGTGTAATAAATACATAACAAATTTTGCATGGCATTTTTACTTTCTGACACATCGTGAAGTATTATCCTCAGAAAGAATGGGTGCTGGTGGTGTGAAGATAAACAGGTCAAATAGACATGAAATTCAAAAGTTCAGTAAAGGCAGGGAGGAAGAAGGGAGAGGAAAAGGATGTTGGTAGTTATGATGGAAAAACCCCAGTCTGAACTTTATTACAGAGACAGTTGCAAATATTGCAAATTGCAACATGGTTTTTTCCATGACATCCAACATTTGTAAATGTCCGTGGTGCCTTTTTGCGTAAAATTTAGCATAAAGAAAAGTTTTGGCCTCATGACTTTTTACCCTTTAATGTAACTTAAAGATCTCATCACTAAGCATTGTAGGGTGGGTAAACCTTATATTGATAGTATACTAATCTTTGGTTTACCCTTCTTGCTCATTTGTTTCTGTTTTAACTATAAGCGTGTGCATTTTAATTTTAGTTTTTTAAAAAGAGATATCATTCCAGCATGAAGCTCCTACCCACATATTCTACATCCTCTGTGGGTGTATTCAGTGATGAGTGGTAGTCATGCAGCAGCTGCTTAAAAGCGGACAATGTGGTGCAACCATGTGGAAAGGTGTTTTCACTCCTACTCCACACAACTTGAGTTGCTAAACAATCATCAGGTTTAGATAGTAAAAGGGCTGGGGTTGCAAATGGTAGTTACTGCACGTAGCCAAGGCTGAAGTTCTTGTGATGAATTTCATAGTATTGGTAATCAGGAGCAAACTTAAGATACTACAGAGTTAAACAGTAACTAACTGTCTACATATATAAAATGTTGGTGGTGACAGTTACCAGTAAGTGTTCAGCTCATTCCTCAAGGACAGGAGCACTTCCTGGCCAAGTCTATTTACTATCTGTAAAGATAACAGGCAAAAATCATAAAATATATTATCCATTTGAGAATAGTTTATTTTTTATAATAAAATAAAAGCATATAAATCCAACTGGTAGAATAGCATTGATCCTGTACTATGGTCCTGTTTGCTTCTGGCCTGTGCATTTTACATATTTCTTTAACCTTCTCTTTGCAGTGCAACATGGAACTGGAAATTGCCTGGAAATTGCAATGGACACTCACGAGCCACATCAAAACTAACTGGGGTCATTCCAAGTAAGTTCTACTCAGAGTAGACCCATAGAAATGAATTGACCTAAGTTAGTCATGTGTATTAATTTCAATGGGTCTACTCAGAGTTGCATACAACCAATAATGTATGAGTAACAGATCACCAGATAATAAAATACTGTTGTTGTAACAGCTGTATGTTAGGATCACGCAACTTATGAAGTAGACTCTCATCCACAAAAGCTTATGCCAAACAAAACACTTTGTTATTGCATATTAGGATGTTTAGGTAAGAGGACATTTTCAATGCACTCTGTTTTCTTCCATTTGTCATTTAACAAACCACTTTTGTTATATGATACAATTACAATAAAAATTTAATCAGTCAAAAAGTGCAAAGTGTTTTTTCTTTCTTTTCGTGTGCAAAGAAATTCATTAGTGCTGACGGCAGTCCAGTTTGTGTTTATTTCCAGAAATACTGCTGTGCATCAAGCCACACACAATTATAACACTTTCGATAACACAGCCTAATAACCCCAGTTTCCAAAAGTGATTCACTCTGTGACAGGCTGGACAGACACCTGCCTGAAACCCTGGATTCCCACTTCTATTACTGAGCAAGATGGATCACATGTTGCAGTTGAGTAAGGCAGCTTCCTATATTCATTCCTTTAAAAAGTACAGCATGAGATTGTCGCATAAAGCCACAGCACAGATAAGAACAACTACCTTAAACAACCTTCATTTCTTTTAGAGGTGCATAAGGCAGAAACATACCCAAATATCACTGTAAAATCTCCAGCTCCAATGAAAAGTTCTTCCACGCAGTGCCTGCCCATTGACCTGTATCATTCCAATAGCTGTCTGCCCCAAGCAGACAGACAATAGATATGAACGAAGTGTACTGTGTGAAAGTCACCTGGAGGACAGACCAAGTCTAATAAATGCTGGAAGTCTTTTTTACCCACAGATTGATCTCAGATAATGCCGAATGTCTGGTGACTAGCATGAATATGTTGTCCTCTTATCGGCAAACACTTAATGATGATGCTGTTGTTTATATTTGTTAAAAACTTTTCTCACAAAAGTGACTCAAGGTAACTTACATTAAAAACCAGTTAAACCAGTTAAAGGCCTAAAAAACACATTTGCAGATAGAAGTCAGATCCCATCCAGCCTTTCTCAACCTGTGGGTCCCCAGATGTTGTTGAACTACAACTCCCATCACCCCTAGCTAGCAAGGCCAGAGCTCAGGGATGATGGGAGTTGTAGTCCAACAACATCTGGGGACCCACAGGTTGAGAACAGATAGAAGTCAGATCCTATCCCTGAAAAAGTAAGGAATGAAAGCCTTGGCAAACAGAAAGGTCGTTGGTGCCTTTAACAAAAGATGGTGCCAAGTGTGTCTCCCTGGGGAGAGCATTCCACAAGTGGGGGACCACCGCTGAAAACTTTAAGTAACAACAGTTATGATAGCTCATGTAGACACAGCTAATTTTAACCCAGCTCATCCCTTTAAAGTTCTGATCCAGGCACTAAAGTGGCCAGCTGGTCTTTGTATTCAAAGAAACTTGCCTGACCAGTTCTTCAACCTCCACCAAACTCCGAACAATATGTTGGGGGGGGGTGTGCAAAACGGAGAATGGGACATATGTGGTGGCCATGTAGTTATTCAGAAAGATATTGGAAGGTGATTATTAGATTGATGACAAAAATATTGATATATGAAATACTCTTAGATCCTGTATTGATATTGCTGAACTATATGTCATTTATCTTATTTTTTAAAAAAGGAAATTTCCTATTTATTAACAGCTGCAAGGATGTTATTGGCACAAAACTGGAAAGTTACATTACTCCCTCACTGGGAAGAATGGCTTAATAATGTTTGGGATTTGGCTATAATGGCAAAAATATTGTTTCAGAGCAAAAATGGCAAGTGGATACAGAAACACATTCTAGGAAAACTGGCTGGCTTTTATACAATACAGTTAAGGAAATATGTCCTGCAAAAGCAAATTCATGTAGCTTTTGAATTTTTTAGAAGAAATATTTCAGTTTTATGTTAATTTACATTTATTTGCGTAACATGATATGAGGTGATTTTTTGATTTAGTTTTGTTGAGAACTGATAATTGCTAAAAGAATAAATTGTGAATAATGATGATGATGATGTACAAAGTCTCTGTCCAGCATCCTGCTCTAACAGTGACTGACCAGGTGCCTCTAGGAAGCATGATAAGCAGGGTGAGGGGGCCAAAGCTCTCCTACATCCTCGCCCTCCCCCAGTAACCTTTGCTACTTTGGGATATTTCCATTTAGCTATTGTGGAAAATAACCACTGATTGCTCTATCCTCCATGAATTTGTCTAAGCCTGTTAAAGCCTTCTAAGCCAGCTGACCACATCCTGTGGCTGCAAATTCCCCAAGTTAATTAGGTGTTGTGTGAAGAAGTGCTTTCTCTTGCCAATTTCTCTGGATGAACCCCATCAGTGTTATGAGAGGGAGGGAGAGAGAGAAAATCATCCCCCAGTTCACTTTCTCCACCATCTTATATGTCATCTCCCCAATTTCCATACTGAAATCATTTGTGCCTATGTAGAACCAGATTTCTATCAGCATGAAGTGAGCAAAAGTTTACTGACCAATGAATTCTCAACCAAGGCTGCAACCCTGAATATAGCTACCTTAATTAATAATGAAAACATCATCTGTAATACTTAGCTGATCATAAAGTGAGTTTCACACTTTATGTGGTTTTTATTGTATAGATATAATGGTTGTAAATTACTTTGATATTTTTATATGAATTAATTGCAGTACAATTATAAATAAATAAATAAATTAGTTATGGGAGTTGTAGTTCAGCAACATCTAGAGAGCCACAGGTATTACTCCTGAATGCAATGCAAACACGTATTTAGTAACCCTTATAACACCCTTGTGGAGCAGGCCTTATTATCTCCATATTGAAGACAGGGGGTTGAACCTGAGAAATAGTGACTTCATTATATCTGCCTAGTAGTTCATGACTAAAGCAAAATTTTGAAGCAAAAGCTTCCTGGCTCACAGCTCGTATTCTCACCTGCTGGGCTATTACCTAACTGATTTCCACGAAAGTATTCATTTATACTATGTTGTTAATCCAGATTACTCCCTTAAATAGTTTACTGGAAGTGAACTGTCCGAAAATAGATAAGTCTCTGTGATTAACCTCAATTAATAGCAGGGCAATTCTATGAAAAGCACACATCATTCCAAAAAAGATTTGTAGGTAGGAACTGGAGGGGAAAGGTGGCTGGAGAGGAGATTTCAAGGCTGTCTGCACACAGAAGTTAAAAAGGAGTAATAACTCGCCACCCCATCTCCATCAGCAGTGCAAGATTCCAAGGGTATCAGGCATGCTTGCCAGGGTCTGTGTTCCCTTTGGGGGCAATGAGGCAAAACAAAGACTGTGGTGTTTTTATGATATATGACCTGCTTGGACATATATACAACCTGCACCTAGACGGAGGGATTACAGAGTGTTCACATCCTGAAGGACTTGTCCTTCCTAGCAGCTCAGCACTGGATTCAGAGGCATCCTAAGTGCCATCCCCGTGTCTCTCTGTAACAGCCTGCTTCAGCCAGCCAGCATGGCTGCTGCCCTTCAGTCCCCACATGGAGTTCTGCTCTCCATCCTTCCCAGCAGCACTTGCAGCAAACAACCCCTCCCCTTCAGCTTCCAGTATCCTGCCCCTGCCCGCCATCTCCCTGGCAACCTCCGTTTCTCAAGCTCACTGCAAAAGGCACATTTCTCTATTGTTTACACCAGGCTCACAGTAATCCTACCCCAAAAGATACAGAGGCTGCACTGTCATGGCTTGCCGTTATCAAACAAACCAGGCCATTATCAACTTTTGTTTCTTCAACAACCTGCCCCAGCAAGCCTTGCCAGGTTGACCTCATGAGAAAGGTATTGGAACTGGAACAAATCCCTTTTTAAGACAAACTTTCCAATCACAACTAGGATTTCAAAAGGTAAAAACCTTGCCTAAGATCCAGAAAAAAGCACTGCCTTTCAGAAATTCACCCCAGACGTCAATTTTACCTTGGAAATCTTGGTAAATCTGGACGTATGGCAGCCCTAAACTGCACCAAACTGGCAAAAACATCCACTGGCAAAAGCATCCACATCTCCTGGTCCACAACCTTGAGTTACATAAAACTACCAATACCCATATTTAACACTGAATGTAAATTTTGTACTGATACAGTCCATAGTGCACAGAAATTCTGACATCTTCAGAGATCTGATGTTTGTTCTACTGAAGTTGGGCACATAATGTTTTCCTGCGTAGTCGCGATTTTTAGACACTCATATTTAAATATGGAGCAGGATGGTAAATTTGGTAAGGGCAATGATCTGACATTAAACCAGGACCTTGCAGAGCAGGAGACAACCGGGTACACTTCCCCCAGGCCTTGGAGGGTTAAGCTGGCAGGGGCCCCACCAAGGGGCATAACCTGATATAAAATATACCCTTAAATGAACTATATTGACCCTGATGATGGTTGTTAATCTTAGACATATCCTGAAAGGGATGAATAAATATTCCAACTTCTTAATTCTTAATGTAAAGATCAGCACACTAATCCTGGGTTATTAGCAAAGTCTAGTATCACCTGCAGGGGTTCTGCTCAGACAATAAAATCTTATTCTAAAAGTAAACTCAGCGTTCAGGAAACATAGATTACTTACTCATTTCTCATTAGGATCATGCCTTTTCAACTAAAAATTGAGCAAGGTAAACAAAGCACAAAACAACAGACAGCCAGGAGCTTGTTGGAATTAATCAACTTACTGTACTTTTCCGTGTACAAGACTAGGTTTTTTTATTAAAGAATTAAGTTCAAAATTGTGGGTCGTCTTATACACAGTTAGTGCATTTTGGGGATGTGGGATTGGTTGCTGCCGTGAGCTGGAGATTGTCATTGGCTATAGGTTGCGTTACTGGTGGCTGCGGCAAGGACTGGTGTTGATTGGCAGTTGCTGCGGCAATAGGGCGGGCAAGGGGACAGACGCTGTCTGGGCAATTCTCCCCCCAAAAAGCTCAATAACTCCGGGCAATCTCCCCCCATTTTCTCAATTTGAAGTCCCCCCAAATAGGGGGCGTCTTATACATGGAGCGGTGTTATACAAGGAAAAATACGTTACTCATCCAAAAAGGCCCCTTCCCGTTTCCATAAGTATGTAATAAATCATATTCAGGAAAACACAAAAGGCAATTCAGGAGCTAATGGCAATACCGTAGTAAATAAACTTTTGTGGCAGGGTGGTTGTGTAGTTCATAAAAGAAGATATCCACCAAGCCCAATGTAAAAAAGAAGCGCTCTGCTAGACAAGAAAAATCTGTTTGTACTTACCTTTTGCAAATAACTATATTCCCACATTATCCTCAATAAAAATATAAACATGTCATCTGCATTATTTGTACAGTTGTTTTGAAAAAATATCAAACTATGCATTAAAAAAAGAGGACAGGGAGGAGGATGCTTTGAAAGAACCAATCTATTGAAATATTTCTGCCCAGGACAAAACTAGTTAAACACTACTCCACCCTAAGTCACACACCCTAACTTTCTCGTTTAACAATTTCAAAGGCAGTGCCAGGGGGTGGGGGAGAGATGAAACTCTAAAAATGCAATCTTATACATGTCTTCTCATAAGTAAATCCCAGTGAGTTCAACAGCATTTACTGCTAGGTAAATTTGTATTGGATTGCAGCCTAAATTACTGCTACCTTGGAGGCAAGCAGAAGCAACAGAGGACAGAGCTCATGCACTTTTAATAACTGTGGAGGAGGGGAAATTTCAATGGGTGCAGCTTACATGACAAGCTACACAGGCTCAAATATCTACACAGCTGCTGAAAGTGCAGGGGCCCTGCCCTCTTTGGCATCTGGCCAGCCAACAGCTATATGGACACATGCAGCCTCCAGACTGTCAATATTTTGCAGAAAGGATTTATGCACACAGAGTAGATTTAGGTTTGCGCAATTAAAGCAGATTAACATGCTCTGTTGCCCTAACACAACAAACCTAAATTCTAAATGCACTGAAAAGTGTAGAAGGAAGAAATGGTGAACTCAAACATTTATAAAAAAAACCCTGAATGCAAATCAGGATTAAGAATGGGCAAATCTGTCCATTTTCATTTATCTCCACTTCTCATTTTTGCAATCTTCTGTTCAATTCTCCTCATTTCCACATTTGCAATATTTTTTTAATGTCTCCATGAAAATTCATCAGCCTTTCAGTGTGCATTTATCCCAATGTACATATCTTTTGTGCACAGTTTTTGCTAAAAGAATGCATTTTTTTCCACCAGTATATGCACACTTTACTCTAGCATACACATTTTTTGTATAGATCTTTTCATTGGAGAACTGCATTGTAAAATCCAAAAAAGTGCAAGATTTGAAGGATGGCTGTGTTTTTGTTTGTGTATTATTTCAGACCGTGCAAATTGGACAGGTTTGTATTACCTCCCCCAAACAAATAATAACAAATGCTCAGTACTGTATAGCTTTGATGCAGTCTAACCTTTGCATACGTTTTGTGCAAGTAAATCAGGATAAATGTTAAATAAACAGGAGGAACAGTTTCCAGCAGTCATTTATCGCCACATTTCTATACCCTACTGCAGGCAGTAAAGGTAAATGATTCCTGGACAGTAAAGTCCAGTCAAAGGTGACTATGGGGTGCAGCGCTCATCTCGCTTCAGGTAGAGGGAGCCGGCGTTTGTCCACAGACAGCTTTCCAGGTCATGTGGCCAACATGACTAAACCACTTCTGGTGCAACGAAACACTGTGAATGTAGCCAGAGTGCACGGAAACACTGTTTACCTTCCCACCACAGTGGTACCTATTTATCTACTTGCACTAGTGTGCTTTCGAACTGCTAGGTTGGCAGGAGTTGGGACAGAGCAACAGGAGCTCACCCCATTGCACAGATTCGAACCGCCAACATTCCGATCAGCAAGCCCAAGAGGATCAGTGGTTTAGACCACAGTGCCACACACTCCCTACTGCAGGCAGTGGATACGTCCAGTACCACTTCTAGCTGTAAATTTGCAGTCACACTCAGTTACTGACAGATTAGTATTTTAATAAATGCACAAGGCCAATTTTTCCATAAATATGAGAATGGGCAACCCAGACAGGCTGGCTCTACGTGCCAGCCATAGGTCACAGCAAAACATTATCCACTTTTACTAGAGCAGAATCTACCTTTGAACCTTGAGAATAAAAAACAGAGAGCAAATCCTGTGGTCCCAGAAACGCAAACAAATTTCAAACAGAGTAAATACAGAAGGGACAAGATATTGCATCTAAGTGCCAGTGGTCAAAATACAACTTTATTTTCCTTCACTACTGAGTTGCCCTTTAATTTTAGTTTCAGTCCCGTAAATTTAATTCCCTGTCCTTTCATGCACCAGCTACGTACCCTTCTGGTATTAACTTGTTTACCTTCCTTTACTCATCAAAGTATTCACACTTCATATACATAGTGGCAGCTGACATAGTGGCAGCTATTCCCATAACTTTCTTTTTCTAGCTTGATACACAGTCCAGCCAAGTAACAGCGTTATGATATCGGTACTTTTATTTTCAATTCCTTTTCTAATGATGCCTAACATAGGATCCACCTTTTTAGAGCCACTTGCACACTGATCCAACCTATTCATTGAGCTATCCACCACAAACCCAGTATCTCTTTCTGTCACTGCCGGTTCACAACTCATTATGTGACATAGCTGAGAGTCACCTCAACCCTGGTAATAATGATTCAGTGACCAGTTTCTGTTACTTCTACTTAAAGCTGTGGATGAGTGAAACAATCAGTCTTGAAATGTTACATTTTTACAATGTTAGGTTCAGTTCTCCACATTTCCACATCAGTTTGCAATTTACCGTATTTTTTGCTCTATAAGACTCACTTTTTCCCTCCTAAAAAGTAAGGGGAAATGTGTGTGCGTCTTATGGAGCGAATGCAGGCTGTGCAGCTATCCCAGAAGCCAGAACAGCAAGAGGGATTGCTGCTTTCACTGCGCAGCGATCCCTCTTGGTGTTCTAGCTTCTGAGATTCAGAATATTTTTTTGTTTTGTTTTCCTCCTCCAAAAACTAGGTGCATCTTGTGGTCTGGTGCGTCTTATAGAGCGGAAAATATGGGATTTATTTTCAAACAGTCTTCATGAAACCAGTGCTGGTTTCTTCTCCTAATACATACACTTTTGCATGTAATTCTACCTAAAAGACATATTTTTGCGAAGCAAATTTCCCTCATACAATGCAATATACAGTGTATATTATGTTCATTAACATAAGCATTTTAATGCACACTTTATCCTAGTATATGCATTTTCAAACACATTACTTTGTTGGACAACTGCACTGCAAAATTTGGAAACCTTTTTGAATTTTCAAGGATGGCTGTGTTTCAGTTCACATTTTGCTTCAGAAAGTGTGAGTTAGGTAAGTTCACATTTAAATGTGAACTGAATTTCTGCGCCATCCCTACTGAAAGAGAACCCTCAAAGATTTCAACAGTCCTCATTTCCCAGCAAGTACATTGGGAACTTAGAAGTGCAAGTGTTGCCTATGGAACAGCACAGTATTTTTTTATTATTATCCAGAATGACCTGAAATACCTTCAGAAGTGAAGAAGGGTGTTGCTGAAAGCCTTTACAAGGAGCTATGTGATAAGAGACTTATCATATGGCCTTATCGTGCAGCCTCTGGATTGCTTTCATGTTGTATCTATCTTCTCAACCTTTGTGCAACTTTGAAACCCCACCGGTGCAAGTCGCCTCGCTGTACTTTGTCACTTGCACCCATTTCCTGATCAGTCACACCTGGAATGCGCCCCACATGATCGCTTGTTGTGCCACAAGAGAGACGGCATGTCTAGCAACACCTCCTTCAACTCTCGGCACATGAAAGGATTCAAAAGCAACTTTCAATATTGTCTCAAGTGTTACAAGTGTACAGCTAGCTGAATTGCCAGCTGTGAATTCTCAGGAACAAAGGAGGTTCTTAGACAACCCCAATTTGGATTGATCTCTATCCTCAGAAAGCAAGAGTGGGGAACCTGTGTCCCCCTAGGGGTTGTTGGACTCCCAGCTCCCATCAGCCCCAGGCAGCATGGTCAAAGGGCACTCTACAGTTCCCAGGATTCTCGGAGGGAAAGCCATGATTGTTTAAAGTGGTATGGTGCTGTTTTAAATATATTGCATACATGGGGACTTACTCTCAACTACAGTGGTACCTCTGGTTACGAACGCTTCAGGTTACGAGCTCCGCTAACCCGGAAGTAGCTGCTCCTGGTTGCACACTTTGCCCCAGGATGCGAACGGAAATCGCACGCCAGATGCCGCGAGCAGTGGGAGGCCCCATTAGCGAAAGCGTGCCTCAGGATAAGAACAGTTTCAGCTTAAGAACAGACCTCCGGAACGAATGAAGTTCATAACTAGAAGTGCCACTGTAAGGGCATAAAATTGCTGCCTAGGTCAACCAAGGCCACTAGATGGCATGTGCAAACTAGCTTTTTCATTATCCATTTTTATTAGTTAGTACTTGCTGTATACCTCCAGTATACAGAAGTCACCTATATAGCAGAGACAGTGGCTGACCGCCTGGAGCCTAGGGGAACAAGGGTGAAAAGAGCATGGTAGGAAAGGACATGGGTCAGTAGAACAGCATGTGCTTTACACCCAGAAGACCCCAGCTTCAATCCCCAGCATCTCTAGGTAGAGATGAAAAAGATCCCTGCCTGATACTCAGGAGAGCCACTGTCAGTCAGCACGGAGTCCAGCCTTTCTCTGTCTTGGGTCCCCAGCTGTGGTTGGACTACAAGTCCCACCATCCCTAGCTAGCACGATCAGTGGTCAGGGATGATGGGAGTTGTAGGCCAGCAACATCTGGGAACACAAGGTTAAGAAAGGCTGTGAGACAATGCTGAGCAAGATGGAACAATGGAATGAATCAGTATAAGGCATCTTTTCATGTTCATAAAAAAGCTGAGATTTTCTAACTCGGGAGCCCTGCAGTTCTTCAGAACTTTAATTAAGAGGGTTCTTTATGAGACGAACATTATTGACAGAAATATGAACTACAGCTGCTTACATATTTAAAGCACACACCCCTCCCAAAGAATACTAGGAAACATAGTTTACTGTGAGAACTGCAATATCCAGCCCCCTTAACAAACTACAGTTCCCAGGATTCTTTGGCGGAATGTGTTTAATGTCTGGTGTGGGCACAGCCTGAAAGTCTGCCTGCAATTTTGTGACTCCCCATCTTCCTTTAGGAAGATGTTAAGCAGGTACTATTGTGTTTCCTGTTTCCACAGTTTGTCAGGTAGACCCAGCAGGTCTATTTATTCCTCCTGATATGCTTGCAGGTGTTTCTGCATCTTCTTGTTAGTTATTTGTTCATCCTACACCTTTCAATGCATTTTCTTGCCTGTTTCCAAAGGGCAAAAAGTCAGATTATTTGTTAAAGTGAATTTGTTGTGCTAGAGCAGCAGAACACTTTAATCCACTTCAACTGCACAAACCTAAATTCACGGTATGTGCTTGAATCCCTCCCCCATTTCTCATTTATTTTGATGAAGAGAGGGCAGCTTCGGAAATATATCACAGCATCAACATTATAGATCAGCAGGAAAATGAGTGAGGGTAGATTACAATTAGGTTGAACCTTTTTTTATTTTATTGTGCAAAGTCAGATTTATAATACATCAGGTACAACTCTGAAGAGGATCGATTGGAACAAAAATATATGTACCATGAAGGGCAATGGAGTTCAGTCAAGAGCAACAAAGCAACCCATAGTTTCAGTCAAGCAAAACTTCCTTTTGCTTTTTATAGGCCTCACTGCTATAAGAATACCTAAGAGCACAACTATTAAATGTCTATGATTATAAAAAAATATTGCCCCTGGTGTCCTGTTAATTCTAATCAGAAAAACTGCAAGACTTTTCATTGCAATTTCCCAAGTTTTCCTGCTACTTTATCTTTGGACTGTGACAGTCAACTGACCAGGAGACATTAATCCTTTTGTCTAGTGTGGCACAACTTTGTGCCAGTGCAGTGTCTGCTATGCCTGTTCAGCTGCTCATTGGCGAGTCCCTTCTTCCACATCTGAATCTGCCTGCATTCACCATTCCTTCTATTTCTGATGTTGAGGCTTTAAGGAGGGATGGAAGGATCTGTCAGTTTTGGTTCTTTAAGCTTCTCTTTTTTCCCAGTCTTAACTTCAGTTATCCACCTTTTGCAGTAATTTGCCATTTTAAAAAGAATCCTCATTAAAATTCATCAGCATCTTAGTGTGAATGTCTCCTAAAAACACACACTTTTATATGCAGTTTTGACCAGCATATACATTTTGTCAAGCAATTTCCCTAATATAATACATTTTTGTATGTTATTTTCACTGATACCATCATATTCATTCACACGTTCCTCTAATAAATGCATTTTTATTGGTTGGAGAACTGCGTCACAACATCTGGAAAAGTGTGAATTTCAAAGGTTAGCTGTGCTTCAGTATGCATATTGTTTAGGAAAGTGCAAATTTTATAGATTCAGCTTTAAATGTACACTGAATTAAATTTCTCCTATATCCTTAGCCATAGGTGTTGCTGCTTGTTGGGTGGAGGAAAACACAAAGAAATCCCAATGAGGACTGAGCATGCTGAGTGGGCACAGAATGCTGACTAACTGTTGGAAGTGAAATGGACCAGAAAACTGGGTGGGAGGGGAAGTGGAATGGAGCGTTGTGGAGGAGGGCATGGCTGGTTGGCTGGCTGACAGGTGCAGTGAACAGGAGAGCTCCGCAATGCAACATTTTGTTCCAGCCAGGACCTTTACTTATACTATGAATAAAACAGAATGTTCAGTAGAATTACAATGATCTGAAACACCTAGTCACCTAAATTCAGCGAGGAACTCATCATATCAGAACAGCCAGATTTATATGCTTTATCTGAACAGTTTCTTCCAGTTGCAATTCGTTGGCTTCTCCCAGAATCTAGTGTTTGCAAAAGTTTAAGTGGACTGCTTTAAGTAGCTTTATAGGGAGCAGAACCCCATGCTGTGAGTGCCAAAGGCACCTTTTGCTCTCTGAGCCCTCAGATGTGCCCTCAATACACTGTTCTCTGCTACTTTGAAGGCTAGAAACTTATTTTGTAGTTGTGTCCATCAAACAGATGCAATAAGATGATTCTTACAATAAGGACCATGCCCACCCCCTGTCTTCCAAAGCCTAATTACAGTTGTACCTCGGGTTACATACGCTTCAGGTTACAGACTCTGCTAACCCAGAAATAGTGCTTCAGGTTAAGAACTTTGCTTCAGGATAAGAACAGAAATTGGGCTCCAGCGGTGCGGCGGCAGCAGAAGGCCCCATTAGCTAAAGTGGTGCTTCAGGTTAAGAACAGTTTCAGGTTAAGAACAGACCTCCAGAACAAATTAAGTACTTAACCCGAGGTACCACTGTATTTATTTAAGGGTTTATATCCCACCCTTTGGGGGGGAAAGGTTCCCAGGACACCTTACACAACACCCCCACCATTTTTCTCATTGGAAGATAATGACAGATTGAGGAGTTTGCTCCAAGAGACCTAACTGCAAAATAAGGACTGTCCCAGGTATTATTTTGAAAAATAATAATAGAAAGTAATTTTCAGTACTTAGGAAGGGAGCCCAGATTAGCACGGGCACGGTACATTACCGTATATTTTCATTTAATCCATGCTAAGATCCAATACTTTGGATTTTCAAGGGTTCCACTGAGACGGTTTTCTAAGCTGCAGGTCTATTATCCATTTTCTTCTGTTTGCCGATATTGAAGCCCTTTGGATGTGTTGATGTTCAGTTGTTATTTCTCCTACATGCATGCAGACCTCCTTAAGCCTTGAATGAAGCACGAACCACTCTTCCCTTAAGAGGCTGAGCGGGACGGAAGTTATTCACCATCTGGATTCTTTCATCTTCTTCTGTGGTGAAGAGGAGGGTACGGAATTTCTCCATCTGTAAATTCAGGGGACTTGATATTACTTGTTTAAGTCGCGCCAGAGCTCATGAAGAAAGGAAAACGCAAATGGATTTAGGATGGCAATTTACATGTTGCCCAAAAAGTGGACCAAAGAGGACACAGATTTGCATAGTATTTGCATATCCTAATTGATAGCTGCAACTATAGAAATAAATTAATTAACACAGAAATGCAATCTATCTCACTGTAGAGGGAGACTGTGACCAGGTGCCATGACAGTCTGCTGTCCAGGTGCTAACGACTGATGGGAAACTTCAAGGCTGCTTCTCTCCCTTCTTGGGTCCCCCCCCCCATATGTTCGTAAATAAAATAGCATTTTTGTGTGTGTGGTGTCCAGGATTTGAAGAATAGACAGCATGGGTGCTTTTGTGCAAAAAAAGGACAGCCCCTCACCCTCTGCCACCCAAGATTTACCTGTTTATCAGATATTCTGATGGTCTCCTTTAGCACTATCCAGGTCACACTCTCATTAAGAGGAGGTGTTGTCAAGGATCCAGGATATGTCCAGTAATCGAGACAAGAGGGCAGGAGGCTGCTTGGGTCAAAAGACTTGAACTGGGCTTTGGTTCCCTGAGAAAAGCATGGGCATGGTTTAGAAAATTAAAAGTAGAAATTAAAGGTACAAACTAAATTGTTTTTACAAAACCTTCTGGAAGCTGCAAAAGCAAAGCAAAGCTATTGCTCTTGTCCAATAGCTGATCAAATATTGGATTTAGCTACAAAGGAGAAGGGAACTGAAAAAAATACATGACGTGTCATCATGGTGTAGTGGTTAACATGTAAGACTCGGACTTCGCAAAATTCCAGGTGGGGAGATATTTATGGGAAGCATTGCATCATATTAATTTCAGAGGTCATTTAATTACATCAGCGTTGATCAAGATTTATTTTGGGGAGGAAGCAGATTTGTTGCACAAGCTGAATTTGTTGGTGTATGGTTGAATCCCACCCAAAAACAGTGACAGTCTGAAGTACCCTGAGCACAGAAATGATTTGGTTACCAATGCAACGGGTATGGGGTAGGTGTAATGGGATGATGATAATGATATTCTGCCTTTTCCACAGACTGGGACTCAAGGTGGCGTACACAAATTGTAACCACATAGATAAAATACAAAACGCTAAAAACAAAATATACTGTAATAGTCTAAAAGCAATTAAACAATAATAGAATTAAAACAAGTCGATTAAAATACAGATAGTAAAAACAGTACAGCGCTATTAAAAGGCCTTTCCTTAAAAACAGTCAATTCGCCAAAGCCTGTTAGAATAAGACTTCACCTGCTGGCAGAAGGACGATGAGGAGGGAGCCAATCTGGCCTCCTTAGGAAGAGAGTTCCAAAGTCTGGGAGCAGCCACTGAGAAGGATCTCTCCTGTGTGCCCCACCAACCCAGTCCCACTGGCATCATGGCTGCCACATTCTAGACCAATTGGAGTTTCTGAACAGTCTTCCATGACACAAAACAAACTTTGCATTTGTATTTTAAACTTACCTTAAACTTGACCATGTACAAGGCATCTGTCAATCTGTTCATACTGGCATGTTCTTCTCCAATCTAAGAGTTTAAAATGAGAGAGATGCCTAAGAATGTGGATTTTGCAAAAAAAAAGGAAGAGTTTCAACAAACCAGGAGCTGCCATTCTCTATCACCGCTTTGTTTTTCAGCGTTTTATTTCCCCCTCAAACACTGAAACAAGTGCCTGGAAAATGCTACCAGAAAAAGGGAAGAGTCTTTTGAGGTTCCCCAGTGTCTTGGACAACTCTACTCTTTCTCCTTTTCTTTTCTTTCCTTCCTGCCTTCCAAAACACCTGCCCCCTCTCTTCCTTTCCTCAAAGCCATTTTTTCTGTGGTACAACCTCTAGACTTAGATCATGGATGGACCACCTTTTTTTCTTTTGGGGACTGCATCTTCTCTGGGGTTGCCTGCCAGCAGTGGGTGCGGCCACTTCCTTCCTTCCTCTCTTCCTAGGCGGCTGGGGGAAGGACAGGTCACACTTGCCAGAGCTCTGAACAGATACTGTAGCTACTGTGTAGAAATTAAGCCAAGGGCCACATTACATCCCTGCCTTAAACCTCATCCATTGCTGAAACTTAGGCTGTAGACACACCATACATTTGAACCACATGAGTTCCCTGAAATAATCCTGGGAACTGTAGTTTACTCCTACAGACCTACAACCGTCAGCTTCCTTAGCAAATGATAATTCCCAGGCTTCTTTCAGGGGAGCCATGCACTTGAAACGTGCATTAAAAGTATGGTACAGTATTTACGCAGCCAGAGCCTCTAACTGTGTGCAATTTAGCTGAATGCATCTCATTCTCATTTTACTCTCCCTCTATACCAGTGGTGGCGAACCTTTTAGAGACCGAGTGCCCAAACTGCAAACCAAAACCCACTTATTTATCGCAAAGTGCCCAAAGTTGTTGAGCTTTTTTGGGAGAGACAGAACAGAAAAATCGCCACAATTTTTGCCTTCTCCCTCCCTCTTCCCCCCTCCCACCAGGCGCACTCCCCGACTAGCTGGGAACTACCATGCAGCACTAAAAAAAGTGCAGGGAAAAAATCACGAGGGTCAAATAATGAACGCTGTTACACCCAATCAGAAACAGCCACTGCCGTAGCCAATTGAAAAACAGATCAATCGCGGAATACAATTGCTGGTTTAAGCAGTGGATGCACACAGTAGTTTGGGAAGGAGTGTGAGCACAAATGGAAAAAACAACAGGGCCAATGGCGCGTGTGCCAGCAGTGAGGGCTCCGTGTTCCCACTTTGGCACACATGCCATAGGTTCGCCACCGCTGCTCTATACTCTCCCTTGTGCTGAATTTTAGACTAAGCTCCTCATGGCAAAGACTGGTCTTCTTATACAGTGTCATGCACGTTGGTGGTGCCACACACATAATAAAAAGTTTTTAAAAAACCACTAAAAGAAATAAAAACCTTCATGGGAGGTTTTTAAAGAGATGTTGGGTGGTCATCAATCAGGGATTCTTCAGCTGTGATTCCTGCACTGAAGGTGGGTGAACAAGATGATCTTGGCATCCTCTTCCAACCTTACACTTCTATATTTCTAAGTGCAACAAGTTTTGTGGCTCTTACCTCTAAGAAAACACCAATCACTGCTAAGCCATCTGGAGCTGCTGCTGCCTCTTCAAAGGTCACATATTTCTTAGCATTCCAGTGAACTAAATGGAGCTGGGGAGACAAGTCAAACATCAGTATTCAGGGGCAGCACACCCTGTTCTGTCACTTGAGGCAAAACAGAGAGTGCTGCTCTGACATCACTCCCGCTGCCACCTGGGCCGTCATACCTGCCACCACTGCCTGCACCACATGCTCCGCCAAATCAGTTGCTGATGGAGAAGTGGCAGCTCCATCAGTGTTGATTTCAAGTGAAATTTTGGGAGAGATCTCACCCGAAATCAGCACTGATGCTGGCCCTGCTTCTCCATCGCTGGTGTGGTTTCTGGAGACCACAGAAATCTGACATCCTATGATTTTCTCTGCAACCCCAGCGCAAGTTTGTATATTTAAAAAGGGGGTTTAAAAGACATCCAAGATTTATGACTTGCCTCGCAAGGAAAAGGGTTGCCATCAATGGTGTGCTCTGATCCGGAGTCTTGGCTTGCCCCCCAATGAAAATGGAATTGTTTCAGCCTGTAAGGATCTTCCAGTGGCCCTCCACTGACCGCTGCAACCAAGAAGACAGAAAACTGGCAACTGGCTTCCATGAAACTGACCATATTATACACCCCTCCACCCACCTCAATAGCTCTAACAGGGGAAAGTCCCAGGTGAAACAAAACAAGGCTTGGTTCCCTTTCGATAAGTGAGCGCTGAAGACGTCTTTGCAATACTGTATCTGCTTTATTTACAGATGGTACCGGTATTCACATTGCCAGAAGGGCTCCCAGAATTGATTACAGATTTATAAGCACAGTCCCTGCTCCTCAGGCTTACAGTCTAAAAAGACACAGCACGAAAAGGAAAAGGAAATGTACAGGGAGGGAGGAGGAAAGCAAGCAAACCCAGGTAGCATATTCTTGACATCGCAAGTTTCTTATAAGCTGCTTACAAAAAAGAGAGAAGAGATACAGTCTCTCTTCAACAAGAACAGACCAGTAAAAGAAAATGCCAGATTCCATCCACATATACCTAAGTACAGTGCCATCTACTGGCGGAACTAAATAATGAATTAAATAAATCCACAAAGAAATTCAACCCCAAAAACTAGAGAGAGATTCCTAAATATCAACCACTAGCTCATTACTGTCTATACCAGGGGTGCCCAAACTTTTTTCAAAGAGGGCTAGATTTGATGAAATGAACATGCATGAGGGTTGACCAAAGTTGTTGACCTTTTTTAAGGATTGAGGTTGTTGAGCTTCTTTTACATGCCTGGTCTATACTCTTCTGGATTTCAGGCAGGAGTCTTTCCCCTGTTAGGGATTGAATTTGGTCTTTCCCCTGTTAGGGATTGAATTTGGGACCCCCTGCGGTGTGGCACCCATTGCGCACCCCCCAGCTACGCCTCTGTGTTGGGGACACTCCCACCCTGCCAATAGGGCACACCTGGAGCCAAGCCTGAGTGATGACAACCCAGTGCAAACTGAAAGTGTGCACTAGAAGAACTTGTGATATCGCAGACCAGACTTCCCCAACCTCAGGTCTTCAAGATGTTGTTGGACTACAACTCCCATCATCCCTGACCATGGGTGTAGTCAGGATTTTTGTTGGGGGGTGGCAGGCCTTTTTTTAGGGGGGGCAGAACTTCAGTTTGCTATGTATTTTTTTTATTTAGGAGAAGCAGCTGCCCCTCCCTGCCCCCCCCAGCTACGCCCATGTCCCTGACCACTGACCATGATGGCTGGCGCAGACAGAGGTGCTCAACATCAAGAGGGCCACAGGTTGCCCACCCCTGTCATATAATGCACAAGCATATACTCAGACATGGATTTGACCTCATGCATTATTGCAGCACAGAAGCACCCTACTTAAGCTTAAGTGAGAATGGATTCATTACAGCCCCATTCATTGTCACTAAATACCACTGTAAATGAAGGATTCGCTGAATGGCATCTACTACTGTTCTTCACAAGTTAAGTCTTACGTATTCCAAAGGCTGCAACTTAATACTGTACTTGATAAATGGCACCATGGACGTTCCTCACCTGTCACTGGAGACTCAGCTGCTCTGTAACTATAGCTTTTAAGGCATCTTTCCTGGCTGGAAAAAACCTGGAGCAGCACCATACCAGTGTGTAGGCACAGACTAAAGAAGTGTGGGGCACTTCTGCTCCCCACAGACACAAATTCAACGGGCCAGCAAAGTTTCCCCAGCAGTTCTCCTCTGTCCCACGTATCTGATTGATCTGGCTTTCCCCCCTAATTCCAGTGTTGCCCCAAGAATAGAGAGAGTTGATTGTGGGTGTGATGGTGGAAGAGAAGGGAAGGATTAACTCTTTAACTCTTTCTCCTTGTGCTGTTTTCCCAAAGAAAATCACCAATCAAGGAAATCATTTCAGGTGGAGCCTGCAGTAGAATGCTGCAGTGTGGGTATTCCGTTCCATTCTCCATCCCAATTGGTTTTCCATTTTGTTCTCTAATAGCCAGCCTGTGTTCTGAACATGTGGTCATGCCTATACCATACATGGCTTCCTCAAAGAATCTTGGGAACTGTGCTTTGTGAAGGTTGTTGGGAATTGTCGCTCTGCGAGGGGTAAGCCACTGTTCCCAGGATTCTCTGGGGGAAGCAATAGGCTTTAAGTGTATGGTGTCCTCATTGGACTGTTTTTGCTCTTACCTTCCCATTCAGGCTTTCTTTTTCTAAATAATGTTTGGTACTTCTGCAAACTTTATAGTTCCTCCAAGCTCGCTGATACCTCCCTCCTTTTGCATGGATGGTGCCATTTTGGCCCCTGAATGATCCACACTCACCTCTGCACTTTGAAAATAGAGGGAATTGTTTGTTACATGTTAATATCATTTCTCTACCAAGGGGGCTTAGAGGAAAGTAAACATCGTTCCTTCCTCTCCTTTTCATGCAAATCTCTTCTAAGAAGCACATTTTTGTGTACAGTTTTGACTACTGTACATATTTTTGCAATCCTAGCATAACGCATTTTTCGATGTTATTTTCACTAATTTACAGTATTCATTTTGTGCACACTTTCCCCCAAATACATGCATTTTTGAAGAAGTATGAATTTTGAACAATGGCTGTATTTCAGTTCTCATATTATCTCGGAAAGTGCCTATTTGACAGATTCAGCTTTAAATGTGAACTTCGTTGACGCCTCCCCCTCACTGAACATAACATGCACCACTTACCCGTTTTGTCATCAACGTCCTTAAAGTCTACCATGACTGAATGCCCATTGTTGGAGATGTCGATAGATGAGCACGATTCATACGAAATGCTAAGGGGCTTCAGGCAGGGGTCATAAATGGCTTGTGTGGGGATTATATCAATTGGAGACTGATGATTTCCTTGGGCAATGGGGTAGGACTTGTACCACTCAGGAGGTCCTTTGAGAAGGAAAAAGGGGAAAACTGTTACATCATTCTTACCTTCAGACATTGTGAGGTGGCTTTTTAGTTATCCTCAGAAGGATTTGGGGTACTGCATTCCATCATTTACAGGGGACAAACTAAAGCTTGTCTCAGTAAGACTTATATGGGAAAACCCGAAGTAATCAGACTAGTCGAACATTGTTTTACTGACTAGGTAACTTTAGTGAAATATGGCAGGCAAAGGGCATTAGAACCATTGGTACATCTTACTCAGTGTTGCCTACACCAGGGTGACAAACTGTAGCCCTCCAGGTGTTGCTTTTGCAGCAGCTAGGGACTTTTCTGAACACACCATTTCTAGTGGCATAGTTGCTGTGTATTTTTTCCAGATTGTTTTGGCATGCTGCTGCATGACATCACCAATATAGTATTCTGGAATAATGTAATAATTTTTTTTTTCTACCACAAAAGTCCTGACTTCTGTGAAAGAACTGGAATAAAGCCTCAATATTTTCATTTGTGTGGCATGTGTGCAAACACCATCCCAGTTTCTGTGTAGCCAGTGGGTTTGGGAGACACCTGTTCTGCTCCCCTTCCCTTGGGCAACAGCCCACTGTCAGCATGCAAGCTCCATTCAAGAGATGAGGTTGAGGATTCTGAGTGAGATGGGGAATTGCTTGCAGTCCCAGCAGCACTTCCACACAAGTGGAGCCTGTGCTTCTGCGACTTGAGGACATTACACTGCCTCAGAGGACTCCAGAACCAGAGTCTCTGCCACTCCCTCGGAGCTGAGGCCCTTTAACTGAAAGCAGAGAACTCTTGCTCCTATACAGGGCTCAGTCTCAGGCTAAGCGTTCCTGAAGTGACACTGGATGTCTGCTTTGCTAGCCCAGTCAGCCTAAACCCTGCACACAAAGCAGGTTAGCGCTGCCTGCCCTGCTGCAGAGGCCAGTGCTTGCAGCAGGACAATTGCTCCATCTCCAATGTATTGTCTACATTGCCTGGCAAACAGAGGTCTTCCCTACCACCTGGTGCCCCAGAGATGCCAGGGACTGGATCTTGGAATCTTACATATGCAAAGTATTGCGTGCTGCTCTGCCTTGGAAATATGGCTCCTTCCATGGGCAGCTGTGTTGTGTTTTCCTAGCATTATTCTCTAACGCCCGCAGTTTTTCTGTGAACTGTTGTGTTTTTTTGAACAGTGACCACACATGAAGCTGTTTCACACTGAGGTAGCTGGACCATCTAGTTCAGCACATATATGCTTTCTGGGAGAGGCTCTCCAAGGCAAACATCTTCCCCAGGCATGTTATTTGAAAACCTTTCACATGAGAAGCCAAACATTTGCCCAGAGATCTTATGCATGCAAACCTCTAATGTGTTCCACCATTGGTCCATGAAAATGCCATTTTGGGCTACCTTCATTCACCCTCCTGATGACAATCTGATGACAGAAGTAGCCAAGTAGCCCTTTTAAATAATGGTAAACACTAGAATTGCTATGCTCCCCTGCCTCTACTCAAACATTTTGTGAGGACTTACAGTGGTACCTCACGTTACATACGCTTCAGGTTACAGACTCCGCTAACCCAGAAATAGTGCTTCAGGTTAAGAACTTTGCTTCAGGATGAGAACAGAAATCATGCTCCGGCGGCACGGCGGCAGCAGGAGGCCCCATTAGCTAAAGTGGTGCTTCAGGTTAAGAACTGTCTCAGGTTAAGAACGGACCTCCGGAATGGATTAAGTACTTAATCTGAGGTACCACTGTCTTTTCTATAGATTTGCTTTAATGCTGTGCACTTTTCCCTGATCAATGCTAGAGCATGCATTTTCTCTCCAGTTTTCCTCCCACGAAAAGGCTACCCCATTTTCCATTTGCATGCCGACTAATGCTTGATTGGCATGCAGGTACATATTGCTGACCAGCAGGTTATCTGGAAAGGCCCTTCAAAGGGGCACAGGTCATGGACAAAGGTCAGTAGACTTGGTGTCTTTGCACTTCTCGAAAGAAGAATAAACTTACAAGAAGATGCTGCAAAGGCAAGTCATGCTTTGACCCCAGCATGCAGAAAGGCAATGAATCTTGTGGCTCTTCTGAGCAATAATTGAACAGTTGCTTATTGGTTAACCACTTAAGTGCCTGCTGCACTTTGCCGATTTTCTAGGAAAGGTGGCATGCAGTCGGCATCTGCAAGGAGTACAGCAATAAGTGCAATAAGCAGAAGAGCAAAGAAAGGATGGGATGGATTCAAAGCAGAAGGGGAAGGGTCTGCATATAACCTACCATCTTTCTGCCCATATCCCCAGCAGTTATGACCGGTCATTATGCAGGCGGATTCGTTCTGCTTTGCTGCCAGCTCTTTTAATCCGAGCTGCTGCAGCTTACCTGCCTTTATAATAGCTCACTTGTGGGACAGTGTCAGTCTCTTAAAGAGGCAGCAGCAGTTCCTGCTCCTGAGGCCACTGTGTACAACTAGGGCTGTTTAAAATATGATCCCAGAAAAAGAGATACCCAGTTAGACTGTGGTTTGTGATGGGGGATTTGGAATTCTACGCATACCCTTTCGAATTCACTCGTGGCAAATATTAGACAGGTGCTCTCTCTATTGTCTTTTCAGCACCTACAGAAGATACTCTTCTCCCACTGAGCCTTTTAAGTAGAGATCTTTCTGGATCTGCATTGAAATTGTCTTTATATGTTTTAATTTGTTATTATTTGTGTGTTTGCCACCCTGGGTTCCTTTGGGAGAAAAGACAGGATATAATTGTTGTTGTTATTGTTGTTGTTGTTAATAGATAATGACACACACACACACACACACACACAGCTCCTTTCATTTTGCTGGTCTTCCATAAGGGCTATTGATGCAACAACGATTGTGTGCAATATAGGTAGATTCAGTGCATCTCGTCAGTGCCTCTTAAAAAGAGTTAAAACATATTACATTCACAGGAATAGGGTGGGTCTTGAAAACACACATCTCACCTGGCAAAGGCTAGGGTAAAGAGATACATCATCAGTCACCAAAAGAGAATGCTTTCTCCCAGGACCCCCACCTCCCCCCAAATTTTTAGGGAGATGGAACCACCTAGAGCCCCCATGTTTATATTATTAACAATAATAATAATTATACAGTGATACCTTGGTTTACAACCACAATCCGTTCCGGAGGTCTGGTTGTAGACCAAAACAGGATGTAACCCAAGGTGCGCTTTCACCAATGGGGCCTCTAAAAAAAATTGGTTGTAATCCAAAAAAAGGGACACACACTTCAGGGAGGGTTTGACATGGTTGTAATCCAAAACGGTTGCAAACCAAGGTACCACTGTAATCATGAACTGACATGGAAAAATTAGAAACTGGAAAAAACCAAAATTGACAGTTTTGCCTGGAAACATGTGAAGCATTTCTAGGCTAAAAACAGAGAAAATGCTCCATCAGTCATTTGCATCCTGCAAGTAGAAGGCTGTAGTCCTATACTCATTTACTTGGGAGTAAGGCCCACAGAACTCAATGGGGCTTACATGTACAATTGTGCAGTAAAAGGGAGAACCTTGATTCTTGTCCCCCACTTGGGGCCTGTCCTTGGAGGGGCAATTTAACTTGGTAGTGAAAGGTTAGTTCCTTCTATATTTGTTATCTCTTATGTGACACATGATAAAATAAGTCACTATAACCGAAAAAGTTAATGAGAAACAGCATTCAACCCGGAACCTCTGAAATATGTGAGGAAGCAGATATGAAGTGCAATCCAGCAGGGAAGATTAAATCTATAATCATTACTAGCCATTGACAACCTTATTCTTCATGGGTTTTGTCTAATATTTTAAAGCTGTCCAGGTTGGCAGTTATCACTACATCTAGTGAATTCCATAGCTTCCATAGAATTCATTAGGAAAGGAATCAGAAACAAAACTGAGGGTATTATCATGCCTTTATACAAATATATGGTACAATCATTCCTAGGCTACATTCAGGCAGCATTTTATTCCATCCTCCCAAAGTTCCTTTACCATTTAATTTTTGCATCTTATGTCATCTTTCACATGATGCAAAAGCTACTTATGGAAATCTAGAAGTGGATTCCAAAATACTTTAAGTGCTCATTTCTGTGTTTCCAGAAAAAATCAGTTTGCAATTCCATTAACTTTGCAAGTCACTGGAGTTTTACACGGTAATTTCCCCATGATCATGTCATCGCTGTTCACATGAACAAACCTGGGGTATATAGTGATCTTCTGCAGTATAGCCACATTTGCATCACACAATAGGTACTGCAGTGTAAAAGGAGCATTGGAAAGAAGGGCAGAAGTGCTAGCATTATGCCCTGTCAGACTAGTGCAATAAACCCCATATCTGAATACTGTGTACAATCCTGGCCACTGCATCTCAAAAAGGGCATTGTAGAGCTGGGGAAAGTGCAGAAAATTACTACTAAAATGATCAAGGGGCTGAAATAGCATACATTTCAATGTTGCTTGTGTAGAACAGCATCTCACTGAATTATGCTCCTTATCTGTCAAATAATTGCTCCAGAACCGCTTTTAAAAGAATATATTTTTACTTCCCAATAACTGTACTTGTCCTACAGAGCCAGCCTCCATTTGTTTTAGTGACTCTTGAACAGAACACCCATTGGTTGTGCTAAATATTCTCTACTCAAGAATTCTCCCCACTCACATTTCTGAAATAGTATCTTATCCTTGTGCAGCGTATCTGCCCTTAGGTTACAATAGAATTACTGACATTCTCAAGAGCTACAATGAGAACTGTAGCTGCGATTGATGTTATGCACTAACATAAAGGAAGCCAATCAAATTCTCTATTGTGAAGTTATATATCTGAAAGCATATGTAAAAATCATTCAAAAGGTGGACAAATTAGATCTAGAGATTAGCTTCTATTCAGTTATATTTTTCTTTTTTAAAAAAAATTAAGTGATTGTTTACTCCAAAATATGTGCCACTGCATTCAGTATGAAGATAAATAGAATAGGACTGTAACTTGAAATGTATGTTGCAGAATGAGAATGCACTTTTTAAAAAAAGAAAGGAAGGCTGTAATTTTATGCCCATTTAGCTGGGAGTAAACCCAACTGGGACTTACTGGTGAATAGACATATACAGGATTGCATTGTAATAAACAAAAAGCCATACAGAGCTGGGGGGGGGCAGGAGGGGGAATACAAATACATGTATATGAAGAAGTGTGTGCTTGGAGAGAGGTATTTGCAACAGAAAATTCAGCTACTGCATTAAATGGGATTATGTCCAATATTTTTAACCTATATGCTTTCTGTACCAGTGTTCTTTTGATATGAATTATGAAATAGTGATCCACTTCCAGACTATCTACAATAGGGTAGTCACAGAAGACAACAAATCTTAAAATGTTGCCATTTTATTTCCATAAGCAGAATGTCAAATACTTAACCGTTGCTACAATCCCAGAAAGGGGAAGAATGTACAGTATTGAGACGGCAAATACAAAGCCAGAGAAAAGCATAATGTGAGATAAGAAAGCTGGGAAACAGGAAACATTCTCTTGCAGTAAATCATCTCTCCATTATAACATTAAAGTTGAAGAGGGGAATTCCCACGGAGCTCATTACTTCTGAACAGGTTTACATAGGACTGCTCTGTAAGGTGAACATACCATTCGCACCTATTTAGCACTAGGAGTAACCCAACTGAATTTTGGGTGTTTCCAGGTTGTTGCTACTTTCAGGTGGGATTTGGTCACATGCCAGCAAACTCAAGTTGTACAATTTGGAGTTCTTGCTCAACAAACCTGCTCTCTCCCCACCTCACCCCCGCAATCTTTTTTGCAATAAATGATGGAGATGTGCACCAGGAAATTATTAGTATTTATTAAATTTGTATTCCGCCTTTCACACGAAGATCACAGGACGGTTCACCACCTGAAAAATACAAAATGAGAGCACGAAATACATAATAAAACACGGGATGGCGCCTGATGTGAACCTTGCACAGAGGAGCATAGGAAGCTGCCTTATTCGAGTCAGACCGTTGGTCTGTATTATTTACACTGAAGGCATGGTCCAACAAGAAGCGCCCTGCATAAAAGCAAATATTCTCTCATTCTCCGGTGTATTTCCCCATCCTCATCACTTTCCTTATCAGAAAGGGCGCTCCCAGGCTGCCGCTGTTCTCCAGTGAGATTCAATAGCATATTACTGGCAAATCCACGATGCCGCATTTATTTGGGAGGAGGATGCCAAGGAAGGTGTGCGGGAACCTACGCGCATAAGCCACGCCGATCCCACAGTAAACAGCAACGGATGCACCAGCGGCCGACTTCCCATCCAGCAAAGCGCCGCGCCGCGGGAGGAGGCGGGACGAGCGATCCTGCCCGTCAAGCCAAAGCAGCGAATTGCCGGCGGAGCTTGCCGGCTTGCGCAAGCGCGTTGGCGGACGCTGAGCATTCTTGCGCCCCTTCAGGAAGGCTTGGGGAAGTGCGGCGGAGAGGACCGTCCTCGGTTCGGCGAAGGGGCGTCATGGCGGCGACGGTGCAGCAGCAGGGCAGAGTCAGCCTGAAGGAGCAGCGCTACGACCGGCAGCTCAGGTCGGCCTGGAGGGCGAGGAGGAGAAGAACGAGGGCTAGTTGGGCGCAGCGCAGGGGGAACGGCCCGCCTCGCGTTGCCACTTGTAGGGAGGCGGGTTGGGCAGGGGGCTTGGAGAGGCTCTGCCAGGGCAGGATCCTTTTCTGGCTGTTTCCTAGGGGCGCCTCCAGGATGGTCCAGTCGCCGCTCAGGGGACTTTCCTCGGCGGCACCGGAGCCAGGACGCCCTCCATCTCCTCCCGCCCAAGGCCTCTCTCTGTTGGCTAAGCCTAGGGCTTAAAAAACAAAAGCGAACAGCTCCCTTAACAAACTTTTACAAAGGCAGTGTGGGTCTAGTGGTTACAGCGGTTGTTTAGGACTGGGAAAACCCAGGTTCAAATCTCCCATTGGCCATGGAGCTCAGTGGGTGATCGGGGACTTCTTACGCTGGACAGGTGCACCCCACCTCCAGCAGAGATCTCTCTCCTTCCTATGCCAGGTATACATCTCAGGGACTCGCTTCACTTTTAACAGATGCCTCTTCTTCCCTAGCAAGTTCTAGTGTATCTTTTATATTGTGCCCAGCAACAGCCAAAAAGCCTCTGACCCAAAGGAGCACTTTGCTGTGTGTGCAGGTTTAAAGCTCTCTGTGTACCCTGCTTCACTGGCTTGTTGTGATGATGGAAGGGGAAGACCTATGTTCACATCAGCCTCAGTTCCTTGGAGCTCTAAGCACTGTATAAATATTACAAATAATGCTTACAAACCTCCTTAAAGTGCTCAAAAACCTTACAATATTTTCTAACTTGAGTCTGTTAGAAATCAAGCTTTCTTCATCTTTTAGCCAATTGTCCTATCATTCTGACAAATTTGTATTGTGCTCTTCCTCTGAGGAGTTCAGGGCCACATCATCATAGTATTTCTATTAGGTGGATGAGGCTGAGAGATGGTGCATAGTCCAAGACCACCTAGTAAGTTTTATGGGATTTTGAACCTGGATCTTTATAGTCAAAGTCTTAACACCTGTAGTCCTCCATAATACATCCCATTATCCCTGATTATTGGCCATGTTGGCTGGGGCTTCTGGGAATTGAGAATCCAACAACATCAGGATAGCTATTTGTTCCCCAATCTTGGTCTAACACTATAATTATAAAGAGCCAGTGTGGTGTAGTGGTTAAGAGTGGTAGTCACGTAATCTGGGTAACCGGGTTCGCGTCTCCGCTCCTCCACATGCAGCTGCTGGGTGACCTTGGGCCAGTCACAGTCTCTCAGCCCCACTCACCTCACAGAGTGTTTGTTGTGGGGGAGGAAGGGAAAGGAGAATGTTAGCCGCTTTGAGACTCCTTAAAGGGAGTGAAAGGCGGGATATCAAATCCAAACTCTTCTTCTTCTTCTTCTTAATTACGATACGAAAGTTTCTGTCCTGTTTCATTTTCAAGACTAGCCACTTCTCATTTCATCTGTTAGTTGTTTTTTTTAAGATACTCAGTTCCATGCTTATCTAATGAAGCAACACTTAACAGTGATGTTCTGAAGCATCCTTCATCAGTGCATCAGTTTCTTGTATGTATCCTCTCTCAAAATTTGAATTAGGAATGTTGATGATTCTTGTGTTTTTGTGTTGCAGATTATGGGGTGACCACGGACAAGAAGCTTTAGAATCTGCACACGTTTGTGTGATAAATGCAACGGCCACAGGAACTGAGATCCTCAAAAACTTAGTTCTGCCAGGTATAAATAAAAACAAATGTGCAACTTTCATTGAGTAGAAAAGTTGTAATTTGGAGTAAGCACCATGTTTATTTGTTTCTTCAAGGTGTTGGATCGTTTACAATTGTTGATGGGAATCAAGTCACCGGTGAAGATGTTGGCAATAGGTAATGTGTGCACCATAGTTCTGAAAATGAAGGAGTGTGTTTAGGTGTGGGAGGTGAGTTGCTTGCAAACCCATAGGGACACTGCTGACCTCTAAACTATATGATCGGCAGGTTGGGCAATGTTCTGTCTGTACCAGGCCTATTTCAAAATTACCATTTAAAATATGTGGGAAGAATTCAGTGGGGCTCTGAGCAGCACAGTGTTGTAGAGTGTGGGGCAAGTAAAGATGTGGCTATGCAGAAACAACTGGGAATGTGCTCTTGGTTGGCCTTTGGCAAGTGAGCACTGATAAGCACTGATAAATTAATTGGTAGTTAGAGTAAGCACTGATAAATTAATTGGTAGTTAGAGTAAGCCCCACTGGGACTGATTGGATCCTATTACTGCATTCTTCCACTGTCTCAATGTTCTGCTGTTGATAGGGCCATAATCACTTGAATTACAAAAATCCAAAATATTAATTCCAACAAGAACATTCCTATTGGAGAGAGGAAATGTGTTTGGGCTGTTTTCTTGGAGTACATTCCATAAAGTGATATATTTTATTTCGAGAAATGTTTCATCAAGTTAAAACTCTGAAATGTGTGGTTGCTTTTTCTGCTTTTTTTAGTTTTTTCCTGCAAAGAAGCAGCATTGGCCAGGTAAGAAAATATTAAATGTGCTGTATTGGGAAAGTGACTCTGTAGTATTTGAGAGACCTGTAGTATTTGAGAGACCACCTTATCTCTTACCTATGCAGTAGGTCGCTGTAGTCTACAGGATAACTTCTCCTAAAGTTCCAAAGATCTCAAAAGCCCACTCCACAGTAACTTGGAGCAGGGATTTCAGTATGGCAACCCCTGTTCTATGGAACAAAGAGATGACAATTGCCCATTATTTGCACTTTCCAGAAACAGTTGAATACATTTTTGTTCTAACATGCTTTCCTAGGTGAATGAATGGGTCTCTGCCATGGGTGTCCACTTTGAATTGTTTTAAAAATTATCTGTTGTTGTTTTTGGTGGTATGTTTAACTGTTTTAAGCTGTTTTATTCTGTTTTGTACATTGCCTTGAAACATGTTCATAGAAAGTGATTAACAATAACTAACTAACAGTACATTGGACCCACCTGGTGAAATATATTTTACTTTCTCTTTCATAATAAAGAGATTAACAGTGCAATCTCATACATGTCTACTCAGAAGTAACTTCCAATGAGTTCAAAGGGATTTACTTCCAGGTAGGAGTGAACAGAATTGCAGCACATAACTAAATAATATGACTAGAATACAGATAAACAGATTGCACATTATGTAAGAGCCAATCAGAACCCTTACAAATTCACACAAATGCTTGGAAGGACTTGTTCTAATTAGTTCACTCAAAATTAAGCCTTCTTAGCCACCTGCTTGCATGCAAAGGTCAGCATGTTCTACCCAAACAAAACTTTGGTCATTTCCCCCTCTAGCTATGCTAGTGCCTGTGAGAAAGTAGAGCCCACATCAAATTCCATTGTCTTTTTTTCTCTGCACTACTTTTCATCAGCAGTACATAACCTGACCACTCCATGAGGTAACCTTGAGGCTGGGTTACTGTAATGTGTTGCATGTGGGGCTGCCCTTGGATCTAGTTCCAACGTAGTAGTAGTAGTAGTAGTATCAATACACACCTTTTCCCCTGACAGGCACTCACTGCAGCTTACAGATAAAAATAAAAGGTAAAGGTACCCCTGCCCGTGCGGGCCAGTCTTGACAGACTCTAGGGTTGTGCGCTCATCTCACTCTAGAGGCCGGGAGCCAGTGCTGTCCGCAGACACTTCCGGGTCACGTGGCCAGCGTGACATCGCTGCTCTGGCAAGCCAGCGCAGTACACGGAACGCCGTTTACCTTCCCGCTAGTAAGCGGTCCCTATTTATCTACTTGCACCCGGGGGTGCTTTCGAACTGCTAGGTTGGCAGGCGCTGGGACCGAGCGACGGGAGCGCACCCCGCCGCGGGGATTCGAACCGCCGACCTTTCGATCGGCAAGTCCTAGGCGCTGAGGCTTTTACCCACAGCGCCACCCGCGTCCCAACAGATAAAAATAGGAAAAGCTAAAAATATGTGATGGGGAAACAGTCATTAAAAGCAATTAAATGTTGATAGAGAATCAAAACTATATATATACAAATAAGTGCAATAAAAAAAAACAGCACAGCCATTTCATTCAAAGCAGTCAGTTCCTAAAAACCTTTTGGAACAAGAACGTCTTGTTGACAGAAGGACCTATTGACAGAAGGACGACAAGGAGAGAGCCAACAAGGAGAGGGAACATCCCTCTCTGCAACCCCACCAAACACGCTTGTGAGAGCAGCTTGTGAGAGAAGTATGTAAGCATGCATAGGATTGTAGTCATAACAGTCTAATATTTCCAATTGTTATTTTTAAACAGAATCGAGCCCAGTGCGCCACAGAACTACTACAAGAATTGAATAACGATGTCTCCGGAAATTTCGTGGAAGAGGTTTGTAGCAAACATCCTTGTGTATACTGGAGTGTTGGCAATTGGAAAAGTATAAAAGAGAAGGTTGCATGTGTGTGCCACCTATAACCATGGCATGCAACTAGAGAATTACAAGTGAAGGGAAATGGTAGCCAAGCCAGCTGAGTGGTACAGCATCCTGCCTCCTCCACAGCACCCTTTGTCATCACTGCATCACACTGTGGAAAGGTCTGATGTGAAAAGGCATCATCAGCCACACTTTAAATAGCAAATCCTGTTCATGTTGTGTAAATTGATATTATAGCAGAGCATAGATTTACTCCAAAAGTAGAGTGACCTTGGCAGTTGTTAATGCAGCTTTAAAGAGTGTGCATGTGACAGTGAATCTTGGCCAAATTGTGCCAAACAGTCATCACTGTTCTGTGCAGGGTGAATGAGGTAACTGCTATATTTATGTGGTTGATGCCTTGATTGATGCTTGAATGTGAGGCACAGAAAATTCCAGATGTTGATTTGTTCATATCTTTAGGATTTAGGAAAATCCTAAATTTAGGGGGGGGGTTACCCATAGTCCTACATATATGTGCATATTAAAAGTAAGTTTGCAATTCATGCACTTAGCCCAATAAGTGAAACTAATGTTTAATATTTCTATGTGCAATTGCTTTATGATCTAATATGTATGTGTCTAATGCATTTTCTTAAGAATCCAGATAAACTTCTGGACAATGATCCTTCATTTTTCTGCCGGTTTAATATAGTGATTGCAACTCAACTCCCAGAGAGGTAAGCAAGAATCAAATTAACATTATCATGTAAAATGCAAATATTCTTCAGGCTTTTTCAGTGAATATGTAAATTACGTGAGAAAGCTAGTGTGTCATCCTTGTTTTTAATGCTTACATCCAATTGATTTCCATTATGTTTGAGCACAATTCCATTTAGTTAAGTTGTGTTTTCCTCTAGCTATTGCCATTCCACTGAAACAAAAAAAAATACACACTTGGCTGGGAAATTCACTAGATAAGGGCCAAACTAGATGTTCTAGAAACCTGAGTTCCTTAGGTATTGCAAAGGGATAAGAGTGGAAATTGTGTCCTTGCAACCTTTCTCCCTAGATGTTTTGTCCATACCCGACCCAGAAAATGCGTGTCTGGGAAGGAAGTGGGTGTTGCAAAGGAAATGTGCATAAATTATTTCTGCCCTTTGCTTTGCAGTAGAGAAACAACAGTCTGATTTCCCAGTGCTGCATTTGTTTCTAAATGCTTGGTTTGGCCCTAAGGAGATCTGCTGTGGTAATCAACTTGTTAACCTACCATTCCTTATAAAGGAATTCTCTGCTTGATTTGTGGCCTGCATCTTGATAATGAAAGGAGTTCAGTCATCTCTATACTCTGATAAAGATTCAGAAAAGTTGATAAAGATTCAGAAAAAGTTGCTACATTGCTCGCTATTCTGTCATAATATACTGAAAACAATAAATTTGAATTATTTAAGATACACTATATATTGAGCTGCTGGTTAAAATAACTTTTGTGATTGCTTAACTTTATATTCAACAGAAATATAGGCTGTGGACCACTTTTAAAGAAAAAATATTTCTTTTTTGCAATAGAGCAGTCTCTCTCTCTCTGTGTGTGTGTGTGTTTGTGTGTGTTCTCTTGATCTGACTCCATATCTTAATATTTTTCAGTACATTACTCAGGCTTGCCGAAGTCCTCTGGAATTATAACATTCCGCTGTTAGTTTGTAGGACTTATGGATTAATAGGATATATGAGAATCATTATTAAAGAACACCCAGGTAAGAGATTCATTTAATAATTAAGAGCTTCTCCTATGTTGGGGTAGTCAACATGGTGCCTTACAATTATTGTTGGTTTCCAGCTTGTATTGGCCAAGCTGGTATGGGCAGGGATGATGGGAGTTGTAGTCTAACAGCATCAGAAAGATACCATGTTGGCCACTTCTGCCATATAGCTTATACATGGCCATCTTTTAAAATGTTATTATTATTGAATTGTAACATGACAGATTTTTTGAGACACTTCAGTATGTTTCATACTGAGTGAACATACTAAAAAATAATAATCTAGAAATGTAGTTCATCTTGTTGGTAGCAAAATTAGATGTAAAATCCAGTCCCAAACTGTAGATCTGACTACCTCTACTTTTTATTGTATGCCATTTCTCCAGCAAATAGTAGGTTTTTCCAGAGGGGAAGGCGCATTGCTCAATGGTAGCATCTGCATTGTATGTAGAAGGCTCTAGGTTCAATCTCTGGCATTTCCAGGTTGGTCTGGAAGAAAACCCTGTCTGAAAACCTAGAAAACGTTGCCTGTCAGTGTAGATAACACTGAGCTAGATGGACCATTATGATAAATAGCATGTGAAGTTGAATATGTTATCATCAACTTTTCTTTCAAATCAAAATCTCCTTCAATATTTTGATAGTTGTGGAATCTCACCCAGACAATGCATTGGATGATTTGAGACTGGACAATCCTTTTCCAGAACTGAAGGAGCACATTCAGTCTTATGATTTGGATCATATGGACAAAAAGGTTAGTATAAGCTCTGTGTTCTGTCTAGCAATATGGGTGCAGGCTTTAGAGACAATCCACACAATCATTTTAAGAGAAGTGGCTTACAGGCTGTAACTAATGCCTACGAAAGACTCTTTTTAAAAATAGTGTTTTGAGTTTGAGACTTTCAGTGAATTCACCTATTCTAGTTTCTGGTTTTATTTTGAAGAATTTAATGCTGCAGTAGAATTCCATGAGATAAGCAGTGTGAGGTCTGTTTGAAGAAAAAATTGCTAAGCATACTTTTTGAACCAGATCCTTCATTACAGGTTTGCTTCTCCATACACTTCCAACATAAGCTTGTTATAAAACCACAGCAACTAGCCCAAGAAGCATTGAATAGCTCAAAATAATTAAATCATTGATTATTATTTAAGGCTTTATGGCCACCCCTGAATGCTGTTGGGATTTTAAACCAAGAGGAAAATTCTGTGTCTTCACTAATGGGCAACTTGCGAAGTCACATGCAAACTCATAAAGCTGAGGAAGTTGTGTGGGTTCTTCAGATCTGTTGCACAAATTGGAAGAATTATGCTGCAAGCATGTTAATGACACCTGTTTATTGAAAGTGGTTCAGTTAATTTATCTGTTTTTGTTGAATGCTGAATTTTTGTGGTGCATTGAACCTGTACTTAGTTCAACAGCTTCCTTGCTTCAGGGTTGCTGTATTCATCTGTTTAAAGCAAGTATAATTTTGCATTTGCAGGAACACAGCCACATTCCATGGATTGTGATCATATCCAAGTATCTAGAAAAATGGCATAATGAAGTATGTAGACACTATGGTAATATTCTAACATATTGGTGCTTTCTTTTCAGCACTATGGAAATTAAGCTTCCCAAAGAAGCTTAAGTGCTATTATTATATGTTTTAGGACAGAGGCTGCAGTCTGGTTTGTGGCTGGCTGCTTAAATCCTACTGACCAACTCAATTTAAGCAGCCAGATTGTGTGTAGAAATACAGCTAAAAAGCAAACCAGTTGAGTGCTCTCCAGATATATTTATTTGGAATAAAAATATTTTTAAAAATCTGGCTGCATATAGGCGAAGTACCTGAATGGGAATCCCCCCAGGATTCAGTAATACCCTATTCCCTTGTCTTCTCTTTTATCCCTCATCCACCAATTTCAACATGTAAGTTCATGGGCAGGCAGTTGTTTCAGGCAATTGAAGGTCTGTATGCACTTCCCATATCCCTATTCAGACCCCATTTTCTGCCATATTTGTGTTCCAGGTTGGCCTGTATTCTGGGGAGGGGGGAGGATAGGGTTCAATTGAACCTTGTATGATTCTGTACCTGGGTGCTCCACCAGTACACAACTGTATACCAGTACACAACTGCACTTGTCTTGATTTATCGTCTTTGATTAACCATGAGATCCTGCTGCTGTTTTTGTTAAATATTGATGATTGCTTTTAATGTAAATGTTAAAACAAGTAAAGATTTCACTTTATAAAAATTAAAAAGAACATCAATGCCTGGATAGCTTACCCCTGGTCAGACATAGTTAGAAATATGGAAAATAGTGCCCCAAAGAACAATTTTTGCTATTTGCTGGAACACAGATGCATACTCAATACTCCCTTGCTAGTTGGCCGCTCTATGTTTTTACATAGTTCACATATATAACTTTTCCATTTAGAACAGTGGACAGATGCCTAAGAACTACAAAGAAAAGGAAGCCTTCCGAGAGATGATTAGGCAAGGTAATGTCAAGCAAGAGCTTATTAGCAATATACCAAAGGTGCAGTATTTTAAAATACATTTTTATATATTAATATGGGGGCGGGGCGGCTAACCTATGGCCTCCAGATGTTCTTGAACTTCAAGTCTCATCAGCCCCAGCCAATATAGCCACTGGTCAGGGATCATGAAAATTGTATCATCAAGCGGGTCGGGGTGCTCATGAGTTAACCTAGGACTTGGCACTACCTGAATGAGCCTTCACAAGTCTGAGTGAAGCATCAGGCTCTCATACACTCTGTCCCCTTTCATCCTCAGTAGTGGCACCCACCCTGTTGAACGCCCTCCCATCAGATGTCAAGGAAATAAGCAGCTATCCTATTTTTAAAAGACTTCTGAAGGCAGCCCTGATTTTAATATTTTAATATTTAATTTAAAAGTTTTTAATATTTAATGCTGTATTGTTTTTAACACTCAATTGGGAGCCGCCCAGAGTGGCTGGGGAAACTCAGCCAGATGGGCGGGGTATAAATTATTATTATTATTATATTATCCTGCTGCTGAGTTTAGTTTCACTTTCAAAGAATCTCAGCTTAGCATTGCTTACAAACCAGGGGCCCATATTTAAAGCTAGCAATGCTTAGTTTCTAAAGGAAACCAACTTCAAAATACAGCTTATAAAGTTGTCTTGTTTAAATAACTAATTTTGTGTGTTTTAAATCAGGATCCCTAGATTGTACACTGCACTACAAAACTAAGCAGAAATCTTCCCCCGGGGGTATGGGAGGTGTGTGAGCAGGGGCTTCACTTTGGAGGTTCATCTATGTAGAACTAAACAATGGTTTAGCGTTGCAGCTTTATCTTGAGCTCTGTTGTGCTTTAAGAATACATGTAAAATATGCATAAATGGTATTGCTATTTTTTATCATCACCATCATTAATGTATTAATCTTATAAGCCACTAACTATCTCAAGGCAATTTACATAAAAATGCCCAAAATATCAACTTTTAAGAGAACCTGACAAAGTCACTTGAATTTGAAGAAGAAGAAGAAGAGTTTGGATTTGATATCCCGCCTTTCACTCCCTTTAAGGAGTCTCAAAGCGGCTAACATTCTCCTTCCCTTCCTCCCCCACAACAAACACTCTGTGAGGTGAGTGGGGCTGAGAGACTTCAAAGATGTGTGACTGGCCCAAGGTCACCCAGCAGCTGCATGTGGAGGAGCGGAGACGCGAACCCGGTTCCCCAGATTACGAGACTACCCCTCTTAACCACTACACCACACTGGCTCTAAAGAATAATGAAGATCACCTATGTTTAAAGTCCTGCTTTTTCTGTTCCTATTAGGAATCTTAAAAAATGAAAATGGAGGCCTAGAAGATGAAGAAAACTTTGAAGAAGCTATTAAAAACGTGAACACAGCTGTAGCTGCTACTAAGGTAAAATAAGATTCCTCCACAGTATTCTAGCCGCATAATTACTGAATCCTTTGTTGGAAAATTTGCTTAAATTTGTTCTCCCCCCCCCCCCCCTTTAGATACCAGGTTGTATTGAAGACATTTTCAGTGACGATCGTTGTATCACTCTTTCAAAGCAGGTAATAAACACAAACAGCTTTCTACTGTATTCTACTTATCTAAATAGAAAAAGTTAGTGTGATATTTTTGTTTACCCTTAAGAGTCCACACTTTTGGATCTTGGTTCGAGCTGTAAAGGAATTTGTGGCAAAGGAGGGTCGAGGAAATTTACCTGTCCGGGGCACAATTCCAGATATGATAGCAGATTCTAGTAAATTTATCAAGCTGCAAAATATGTAAGTATTGTCTGTTTTTTGCTTTATATTATATTAAATATTGAATGATAACGCGCACACCCCCAAATCATAGAATTGTAGACTTGGAAGGGATCCCAAGGGTCATCTAGTTCAACCCACTGCAATGAAGGAATATCAACTAAAGCATCCATGGCAGATGGCCATCCAACCTCTGCTTAAAAACCTCCAGGGAAGGAAAGTCCGCCACCTTCTTAGGGACTGTGATCCAATTGGACTAGCAATAGCAGCATGGGTGACACGATAGTGTAAGACAGGGTATAGCAGCTGTATAGAAGCACGTGTAGATTTGAATGATTTTTGTTGTTGTTCCATGATCTCTAGCATTTCTTCCTTCAGAGCTCAATAAAAGGGAACCAAATGTGTATTTCCCCCCATAGTATTTTTTTCAGCCACAAACGAATTGCCAATGCACCATTACCTGTAGTTCACTTACAGGGCAGTTCTCAGAAGTAAGTTCTGGGACTACGATCTTTAGAATGCTGCTCATTCCACTAACTACTTAGCCATAAAGGTATTTGTTCCCTTAACTGTGTTCATGTTCCTGATAAGTGAATTCAAGCAGATGACAATATTGATAGTTTTCAGTGACCGCTTCTCACATGCCTGTTTTGTACAGAGATTCCTGTTTCGGTACAAAAACATATAAAGTAATAATGACCTTCTAAGTATCAATTTTAAAACAAATAGATCTTAGGAAGCTGGCGCAGTCCCTGTCTTTCCATTTGTCTTTGACAATCTGTAACATGAGAATGAATATTGATGTAGATGTAGCCTACTGATTTCTGGAATTGGTCTTACTGAAGTTTTACGTTTTTGCCCCTTTTTAAAAAGATATCGTGACAAAGCTAAGAAAGATGCCGAAGCTGTGGCTAACTATGCTGCCAAGCTGCTCCAGTCATTAGGCAAGGTGAGCTAATGAAAGTTATGTTTTGAATCTTCCTTCTCTTTAATCTTCCTTCTCTATCTTAACATGGAAAGCGGCTCCTATATAATGACCCAGTCCAAAGAGCTAATGATCTGTACTCACAGATTTGTACTTGATCGACAGAACTGTTGATAATTGCGAGTAGATTTTTTAAAAAATGATAACTTAACATATTGTGTTGGGATGGTAAAGGTAAAGGGACCCCTGACCATTGGGTCCAGTCGTGGCCGACTTGGGTTGCTGTGCTCATCTCACTTTATTGGTCGAGGGAGCCAGTGTACAGCTTCCGGGTCATGTGGCCAGCATGACTAAGCCACTTCTGACGAACCAGAGCAGCGCATGGAAACGCCGTTTACCTTCCTGCCAGAGCGGTACCTATTTATCTACTTGCACTTTGACATGCTTTCGAACTGCTAGGTTGGCAGGAGCAGGGACCAAGCAATGGGAGCTCACCCCGTTGCAGGGATTCGAACCGCCAACCTTCTGCTCGGCAACTCCTAGGCTCTGTGGTTTAACCCACAGTGCCACCCGCGTCCCGTGTTGGTATGGAGCCTTTAACTAAGACACCAGTGTTCATGTGACTTTCCTTGTTTCATTGTGACTGGGATGAATGTTACAGCCATGAAAATTCATGGAAGATTCTAATTCCTAGGAGTTGTGTGATGGAGGCATCCAGTAAAGTGTGGACTAACATACTCACTGTCCCAAGGCAGGGTCACATGGTACCAAAGCATCAACTAGTTCCTGAGTCTTTGCCTCCACTCCAGTTCCTTTCCTTCCTTTAAACAGAATATGTTTAAACTGCTCCTCACTCCTTGGTTTTTGTTTTTAATTCTTACCTTGCCAGTTCTTTGATTCTTCCTATTTTTTCTTTCCCCCTCTTTCCTGCCTTTTTTCTCTTGCTGGCATCCAGTGTCTTTCTTTCCCTATGGCCTTTTTACTTTTGTGACTCATCCAACAGCACAGATTTCACCACTAGAAAGTCATTACCACATAATACCATTTTTAAAAAAGATAATACAAGAAAGCAGTTTACACCAAAGCAGCAAATTTATATTGAACATACACTTTCTTAAACACTATCAGTCTTACTGAATCAGGGCAATATTCCTCAATTTTCTTGTCTTATTTGCTACTTATTCTTATGACAATGCAGAATTAGGAGAAAGTGGCTGCTTAATAAGATTATTCTACTTAAATAAATGTTACTTCAAACATCTAATGAACATTTTAAAAACAATTGTGTTAAGAGAATTGGCATGTTAACATGACACTTTATTTCATAGGCACCAGAATCTATTTCTCAGAAAGAACTGAAACTACTTTGTAAGTATTCATGGTTTTCTCTCAGCTTATACTGTGTTACATTGTCTTTGTTACTGTGTACTTAGTTTTTCACACATGGCTTCTCCATTTTGGCTTTATTTTTGTTAAATAAATCATGACACATATCATTTATTGTTCATCTGAGGTTGCATTTACCTAATTTTAAGATCTGCTAAGGAACTGATGATTGTTACTATGTCCTATACATATACCGTATTTTTCGCCCTATAGGTCACACTTTTTCCCCTCCAAAAATGAAGGGGAAATGTGTGTGCGTCCTATGGGGCGAATGCAGGCTTCAGGAGAGCCCCAGCGCCAGCCCCACAAGGTCGGGGGACAGAGGGAGGCGGAACGTCGCCATCCCGCTGTCTCCCGAAGTGGTTTGGAGACTGACGGCGGGGAGACCCCGCCGCCAGCCCCGCAAGCTCCGGGGACAGTGGGGAGGCGCAGCGCATCTTCCCGCTGTCCCCGTACCTGATCTGAAGGCGGGCGGCGGGGAGAAGAGCGCTTCTCCCCGATGCCTGCCCCGCAAGCTCTGGGGACAGCTGGGAGGCGCAGCGCGTCTTCCCCCTGTCCCCGGACCTGATCTGAAGGCGGGTGGCGGGGAGAAGAGCGCTTCTCCCCGCTCCCGGCCCCACAAGCGCCTGGGGGGGAAATAATTTTTTTTTCTTTATTTCCCCCCCCCCCAAAAAAAAAACATGGTGCGTCCCATGGGCCGGTGCGTCCTATGGGGCGAAAAATACGGTACATATACTATTTACTATAAAACAGAATTCATAGAGGGTGTACTTTCTTTTTCACATGACTGTATATGCATAAACATTTCTGTCTCTACAGAGTTTTTGGTGTCATTCTAGTGGCTGGAGAAAATCTATCTTTGTTTGAAGCATCTCACATTAGCATTTCTGTGGACCAGGAGGTTCAAATCCTTACAAAGCCACTAGAAAATAACTCAGTGAATTTTATATAATTGCCAGGTTTATCCTTTTTTTTGTTTTTTGTTTAAATGATTAGGTTTCAAGGGCTATTTGTTTTTGTTTTTTAAAAATGCTATCCCTTCATTACACATACTTTTCTCTCTTCCTTCCCAACTCTATTTAGGCACTAATTCAGCATTTCTTCAAGTAGTGCGGTGTAGATCTCTTTCTGAAGAGTATGGATTGAATACTTCAAACAAAGATGAGATCAGTAAGAACATGAGTTTATAATCTATAGTCTTCTTTGACTGTGTTTTCATCTGCAGACAGTGATGTGGAAATAATGACCTGAAAGGGATTATGTCATTCTGTTGTTTCCTTTGTTTCTGCTGTAGCATGAGAAATGGAATTGGGATCTTAGTTACGGGGAAATGTGTGACCCCAAAGTAGCTTTGATCTTTGTGCCTTATTATAGATGGGATATGCTAATGGTTACAGCAGTGATGAGGAGAGTGAAAGTGCAACTTGCTTTTGCTATTTCTTGGTGAAAACAAATTTCAGAAATTATTTTGTTAGGTCTGTAGATCATACATGAACCATTCATGCTGACTTAGTAGGGAAAATTCTAAGGGAAAAAACCTCAAATGCTTGTCACATGATCAATCCTTCCCTTTGTTTATTTTAAAACATTTTAGCCCTCTTATCACAATGAGCCCAGGGTGAGATATAACACAACAGAACTAAAATACAACGTAACAACAGCATAGTGATATAAATACATGCAGAGCAGAAAACAAAAAACAGCTTATAATGAATTTTAAGAGGTAGAATATTCCACAATTGGGGCTCTACAGTGGAGGCTGTTAAATGGGTTGCTGCATAGCAGATATCATACCTAAGTGGAAACATTAACAGGGCTCCCCCCTTCCCCACAGATTTTAATTCACCAGCAGGAGAGAAGGTACATATTTAGCTCTCAAGCTGTTTAGGGCTTTATAAATTAATACAAGCATCTTGTCTGGTAGCACATGGGTAGCCATTGTTGCTCCTTCAGGACCAGTGTTAACATCATCCTGATATTCCAATCTACTCAGTAATAAGGTGGCTGCATTCTGCATAAGCTGCAGCTTCCAGACCAGCTCCAAGGGCAGCCCCATGCAGAGCACATTACAGTCATTTATCTGTCTATCTGGGAGTCTTCCAGTGCACGAGTCACTGTGGCATGGCTATCCGTGTCCAGGAATGACTGTAGCCAACAAATCAGCCAAAGCTGTTAACAGGCACTCCATCTTGGAGTTCAGTCTCAGCTTATTCAGCCCACCATTGTATCCAAGCCCAATCAAGAACTTGTAGACTACACCTGAGTCAGATGCCAAGGAGAACAAAGCTGGGTGTCATCAGTGTATTGATGGCCCTCAAGCCCCTGGTGGCCTCACCAGTTTCATATAGATGTTATATAGCATGGGAGACATGACTGTATGTTGGGAAATCTCACAGAGACCCAGCTGTTCTCCCTCAAGACTACCAGCCTGAAATCCACCCTGCAGGTTGGAGTGGAACCACTGTGTCTTCTGACACCCAAGCCACAGAGCTGTTCTAGCAAAATACCATGGTTAATTATATCAAAAACTGCTGAGCAATCCAAGGGATGTTACTGAGCTTCATTCCTCCTTTTCTCCTAACAGAGGTCATCCATCTAAAGAGACCCAAGACCATTTTGGTTCTGAAACTGGGCTGGAACCCAAGAATGGGTCTAGATAATCATCTTCATTCAAGAGCTGAAGTTTGGTGGCAACCACCCTCTTGAGCACTTATCCCAGAGCATAGACCTTAGCGAGTAGGCACTATCACAGCATTTGGGTCCCCAAAGGCCAGTGTTGGTCAAACACATTTATGTCTGTTGACTGTAATTCACAAACCATACAGAGATGTTTGTGTAACCAATTTCTTGTGAAAATTGAATTTCAGTTCAGGTGATTTTAGGATTTTTATAAAAGCAATGCAACACTTTTCTTCAGCCTATTGGTACACAATTAACACTATTTTTCCCTTAAAGTTTCCCATATGGATAACCCTGATAGTGAGATGGTGCTGTACTTGATGTTACGAGCTGTGGATAGATTCTTTAAACACCATGGGAGATATCCAGGTAAATTTGATTTTAATATTGCTCAGTTTCCAACACTGTTAGCAAAATATGTGTTTAGTACAATGGATAAATTGAATAAATTGAAAATTTCCGTAAGTGACCCTTGGGTATAACCTTAATAATATTCTGTGTTCATAAATATATAGATTAATTGTGTGGTTGAGGCATATACCATTATTATGCCTCTATATATTTTACAAATTAGATTACAAAGATTTATTAAATCATATGATTTTTTTAAAAATTATCTTCTCTTACAAAAATTATATCTATGTACAATTTAAAAAAATCATTTCCAGGTGCTTATAATTATCAAGTGGAAGATGACATTGGAAAACTGAAATCTTGCCTCAACAGTTTTCTTCAGGAATATGGATTACCTGTAACAGTGAAGGATGATTACGTTCATGAATTGTAAGTACTATATAAAATTAAAATAAAGTTTTCCTGGGTTTTGTTTTGGTATTACAAATTTTACAATGTTGTTTTTCCTGTGTAGTTGTCGCTATGGAGCTGCTGAGCCACATATGATTGCAGCATTTTTGGGAGGTGAGAAATACTATAATTTTAACCAGTTCTTCTCTAGCTGTACACTTATTAGGACATGAAAAAATATTACAGCTTTATATTCTCTTTTTTAATACTAGTGGAAGTTTTTTCACTCGTCTTATTAATTAATTTATGACTCCTTTTACATCCATCTCATGACAACTTACAGACATATCATAAAACAATAACATAGTTTTAAAAATTATGTAAGAATAATAGAATCATAGATTTGTAGAGATGGAAGGTGCACAATGAAGTGTTCATTTTGAATTGTTTTTAAACCTACTTGTCAAAATTAAAATGTCTCTGGAATATATAGTATTTGGAATACATGCTATGTAGAATTCAAGATATGAGATAGTGTATTTGACTCAGCCATGATAAAAACAATCTATATCATTTCCAAAACTGAAATATTTCCAATGTGTACACATTGTTCAAGGTAAGAAACATGTTGTAGACTCTGTTTTATGTGATTAATGTGATTACAGATATTATTTAACAGGGTCATGGGTTTTGCTGTATGCTGCTTTGAAGAGTCTATATATAAAGTAGTATAAAAATGTCCTAAAGTTAATAAGTTGTTTGCTGTCTACCACTGAGTGAAGTTGGTTATGGGAATTGTTAAGCTCTATTTTCAGTTCACTGGCATAAAGTGGCAGTTGAAGAAAAACAATTTTGTATTGCATCAATTGAGTTATGAAGTTCTAACTTTGTTCCTTCCTCTTCCAATTCCCCTGCTGTTTTACAGGAGCTGCTGCTCAAGAAGCTGTGAAAATAATTACAAAACAATTTGTAATTTTCAATAACACCTACATTTACAATGGCATGTCACAGACATCTGCAACATTCAAGTTATAGGCTAAGCACAGTGCATTGTTTAAAACTGTGGTTGCATTTAATTTGCAGTTTGTTCTGTAAATGATCGCTGCTATATTTGCTGCCAAGTTCCCTTCTTTGTAATTTTTCCCAATTATTAAATGTTCTTCTGAACTGTAATAAATATTTTTATCTTGTATTTTAATAAGAGGCACTGGAATAGATTGACTGTCATCACTATCAACATCGTATTATTTTAGATGTAAGCAGCATTTTTCTTCTGTGTTATTGGGAGTGGGACCCAATACAGACCATTGCTATTAGCCTGCTCATATCACTCCGAAAAGTGTTTCTTAACCTATGTGTTAAATAAATACCTCTTTGAAGCAAATGTACAGCAAATAATATGGAGTGTTGTTTTCAACGTAAGCTGCTTTTGTTCAGAAAGAGGATTTTTAAAAAACCAATGAATACACTAACGCACAATGCACCTTTGAATATTATTAATATATTAAATTATGAACAAGATTTAAAGCTTTCTGGAAGAGAATGTGTAGTAATAGCAATTTTAGAAACTGCTGTTCTTGGTTTTCCCAATATATTTGTTTGACTGCTTCTGCTCCTTTCCTTATAGTAATAGTTCAGTTGTTAGTATCTGTAATGTTGCTGGGGAAAGGATAAAATATGTTTTCCTGGGATTAGTTGAAAGACTTGGACTTGAAGATGGTTTGTACAAACATACGTGATCATGTTAGCATTAGTTCCAGTGAATTAGAGGAGACTGCTCAAGAATTGGATTTATTGGTGGTGGGGAATTATACTTGGCAGGTACACTGGTGTTACTTTGTACAAGAGGAGGTACCCTAGTTTAAGATTGTTCTAAACTGCCCTGAGGCTCCATGGGATCAAAGGCAAGTTTAAAAGAATTACAAATCAATTGACATGGATTTTAGTTCTAGTGCAGGCTTCCTCAACCTTGGCCCTCCAGATGTTTTGAGACTACAGTTCCCAGCATCCCTGACCACTGGTCCTGCTAGCTAGGGATCATGGCAATTGTAGGCCAAAAACATCTGGAGGCCGAGGTTGAGGAAGCCTGATCTAGTGTGATGTAAGATTACATATTATTCACTACCCAATTTACAGGCAGGCAAAAACAAGGAAATATAGTATATGATTTGGGATAATCCCTTCCATGGGTTTAATGTCAATTTTGAAACAGCGTTCTAGGAAGGGGCTCATGCATGTAAGCCAAACAGTGATTTGGTGCTGTGGCATGCTGGACATGTCAACTATAGCTAATAGTATTGGCTCTGTTAAAGCAAAAAGCATACTAAGTAGGTAAAATGAAATGTTTTATTTGGTGAGCAGGTTTTTATGAGATTTTAATATTTACCATCTGCTTGCAGTTCCAGTGCTTTGTGTGAATTGAACTTATCACTGTTGCAGAGGTGGCTCCTTTGTGTTCACATACGGATTTTTATCACTTGGTGTTTAAAATAAATGTGTGAAAACAACCCAGTAAAGATCAAAGCTTGTGGATTGCCTCACCCTGCTTTTCAGTCGAGGCATTTTCATGTGTGATCTTTGTTCATGTGAATTAGGCACCTTTGTGCATGTGCATGCATTATTTGTACGCCTTATTTTTCATGGACAAACCAATACGGCTGGATGGCACGTTAATTACTTCCTCACCAACTAGTAGACCTGGAAGTCTGATATGAGGTGAAATAATTCCCATATCTAAAAAACACCTCTGAAGTGACCCCCTTCCTGAAAAAAATCTGTGGGGTGACTTGGTGGTTTTAAAATACTGGAAAGCAGGTGTTGCTTTTGCTGGCTTAGATCCAGAGCTGTGTCTGCATTCTAAAACTGCACCACTCCATGCCTCTTGAAGCTCAATAGTAGGGCATGAAACTTATGGTAAATGTTACTGATGGGAAGGGAGCACAATTTAAAAAAAATAATAATGGCACAGGCTAGCAAGTAAAATGAACAATTTACATTCTGATTCCTTGATCCTAAACCTCAGCACTGAAGTTAAGCTTCAGGGGCATTTCCAGTGAGTGTGCAGAGGCAGGATGAGAACTACCTTAGGACTTTTATCCCCCAAGACTAAGGTTACCAGACATCCCCTTTTCCAGACAGTCCCCGGATTTACAAATCAGTCCCCTGACAAAATCTATCTAGTAGGAAATTGAAAAGTGTCCCCAGATTTACTGAAAAAAATCTGGTAACCTTACCCAAGACATTAAATATGGAGTAAGATTGAGGTGTGGGGAGAGAAGTTTTTACTCTTGAGTTTTTGGGACTAAATGTAGGATAAAAATTGAATCGAGCTAATTCTATGCTGGCCCTTCTGAAATGTGACCTACTTCATAACAATGGTAGGGGTGTGATTAGAGGTGTAGCAGGTTTACTAAGAAGAAAAACTAGCTCTCTCCTGTGGGCTCAAGAAGGTTCTAATGTTTCACTTCTGACTTTTTTTGGTATCTGTTAGTGTGTGTAGTACACATGATACTTTGTACTAACGTGATTTTGATTTGTACCCATTTACTTCTCAGAGCATTCCCTATCTCCCAATTAAAAAAATAAATTAATTAATCCAGTTGAGAGTGCTGACTGCAGAAGAGTCTCTTGCAGAGTCGGACCCAGGCGTCCCCAAACTCAGCCCTCCAGCTGTTTGGGAACTACAATTCCCATCCCTGGCCACTGGTCCTGTTAGCTAGGGATGATGGGAGTTGTAGTCCCAAAAACAACTGGAGGGCTGAGTTTCGGGATGCCTGGAGCCTCTGATCCCTCAAGTCTCAAGAGATGAGGATGCCACCAGAAAAGTAATACTGAAGAAGGAATAGAGATAAAGTGCGTTTTGGGGTGGAGGGTGTTCTACACCTTTTAAGATTTCTGAAAGGAAAAACAGTAGTATATTTTATATGATAGGTCTTTCCATCCTACACGCAAAGTACACCTTATCGGACTTTTGAAGCCTTAAAGTTTTTTTTCTCTCCAGTAAAGCATGTTTCGGATTGCAGCCTCAGTTTAATATCCAGCTCATGATTTGGTTATGACAAGTGTTTTATTTCCCTAATCGGAGGCGGCCCACCAGCTGAGCCCGCTTGGCCCAGGTGGGAGCGCTCAGCTCCAAAAGAAGCAATGAAGCCGAGGCTGGGCGCCGCAGCTGAGGCAAACCGTGCCGGGGGAAGGGGGTAATAAATGAGGCGGCGCTCGCTCGGGCTGAGCGGCTCCTTCGCTCGCCCACCACCTCTCCTCACAAGCGGAGTTTCATTTAGGCGGGAAAAACTCGGCCGGTGAGTTTTCAGGTTTAGCCGCTCGCGGGACCGTGGGGGGGGGGGGGGAGACCGGGGAGCTGCGTTTGCAAGGCTTCCCAGATAGCGAGTATCTCCTTTTACTGAGCGGAGTGTCGTCGCCTTGGCTGCGAAAAGGAGAAGCCTCTTCTGCTTAGAGGGGCGCCGCCAGTGCTACGATAATGATGTGTCAGTCGGGGCACGTCTTCCCCCCTCAGCCTGGGATGCCTTTTCAGCGTAACGGCAGGTTCATGGGCGTACATTTAGGAGAACGCCTAAATCAAGTAAATAAATAGAAATACTTGGCAACTGACTAATTGCGTGGCAGATAACTCGCCCCCCCCCCCATCCCAGATAAATCCTGACTGCGCCCATGGGCAGGTTCCTGTCAGAAAGGGGGAAAGGGAGAAAGTCGCTGGCACTTTCCTGTTCCTTCCCTGCTAAGTATTCGTTTATTTATTGCCTCGCATTTAAAAGCACCACGAATAAATATAAAAGATAGACTTACAATTCCACGTTATTCCATACAGCATTATTATGTGAATCATGATAAATCTGTTAGTCCTTAAAGTGCCAGAAGACAAGGCTGGGGTTTTTTTGCTGCAGAGGACTTTTCATAGCTACCCTTCCGAACATGTTTTTATTATTTTTGTGTTTCAGAGAATTGTAGGGTTGGAAGGGATCCCCAAGGGTCATCTAGTCCAACCCCTGCAATGCAGGAATATTCACTTATTTGTCTTGACCCCACCCATCACACATAAGGCAATGTGTATATACCTCGCTTCAGAACAAGCCTCTGAAGCAGGTCAGGCTGAGAGACGACAGGCTTCTCTCAGATACATGAGTGAAGAATCAGTAAATCAACTTCCAGGCCAATCAGTTATAGATCTTAAAGTCATTAAGTTCAGGAACACAAGAGCTTAACTTGAGAACGTTCTCAAGATGGTACATGAATCCAGTTAGACTAAATAGAGTAGCAAAAAAAAAGTTTGATTATTTCTTTATTGTAAAAGTTATTTTATTTAAACCTCAAGAATATGGAAGTAACCTCTGCTCTACAAACACTTATACCATAATAAAAACAGACCCTCTGTTCTTTTAATTGGTGACTGATGGAACTTATACCATAATAAAAACAGACCCTCTGTTCTTTTAATTGGTGACTCCCCCCACGCAACGAAATGGTTACTGTCTCTGTAAAATATGTTGCAGACTTTATTTATATTTAATATTGTGGTGGCAATATGCTGTACAAACTCAGGAGATTAAAGTGCCAGCTCTTGTTCTTCATGGTCTTCGAAATAATTACAACTTTACTTGCCAGTGGGTTGGGCAAAGACACTAGTTCCAGAAGTTTAACAGAAACTTTTAGAAACTATTTGTTTCTCTCAAAACACTCACTAAAGATGCTAATAATCTCAAATTTGTTTCTAGATTAGTAGATTTAATGCCACTCTAGGTTCATATGGACAGAAGGGTGGGATATAATTTTAATAAAATTAAATGATCTATTTGCAGTATGTGCTAATTAATTTGGAGTCATTTCTCAGTTTGGTTCTAAACACTGATAAACTAGATGTGCCACACCATCCATGAAGGGTGAATAAAAAATATTTACTTTGCATCTCTTCATATATTATGCATGCATGTTAGGTGATCTTGAGTATGTTGTGCTCCTGTAGAAGTGGTAATCAACATTAATACAAATGTTAGATTTTATTAAATTGAATATACTTTCCTTAATTTTCTTTTTAAAAATCCAAAATTGTGTTTTGATAACAGAGACAGTGAACAACAGCCCCTCCTCTGTTTTGCAGTTAAAGGCTAAGGAAAATAATACAGTCAAGATGGAAAATGGAAAAGATCAGAAAATACCATGTGGTAAATTATTTTATATCCATGTTACTTTTCATTATTTTAGTAGTCTTCCAGGCTAATCTTCAAATGGAAGTGGGAAAAAGATAATTGTCTTTTGCAGAGATCCAAGCACCTGATCTACAATGTTGAAAAGGTCCTTCTGCCTAGCACTGCCTGACTCCACTGACATATGTCACTGAGAAACCCCATAAACGAGGAGTGCTCAGTGTGCTCACCTAACTGGTGGTAGCCAGTGGAAACTCCCAAAATGCAGTTTTTGGGGCTGGGAAAGGGGGCTGGGCTGGGCTAGCACAGAATCTACTGGACTCTGAGCCAGCTCTGTTGGGATTGCCAAGGGTAATGAGATTCTGGCTGTTTATTAATCAGCAGTTTTAATTGTGTATGAAAATAAAATATGTAAAATAATTTGAAAAACTATTTGCTTTATCCTTATAGAGATGAAAACTGATCTGAATTTACTACTTGAATGTCTAAAATATCAAATGGATCATCCTACTACTCAGAAAGAGGCATTGGTTACTATTTATTCGGCCTGTCAACAAAACAGTAAGATGTTGAGTTCTAGTTGCATTGCTCCATGTTTTATTAAAATATATTCCTTTAAATGTTGACACTTTCCCCATTGTTTCTGTCTTTTCTAGGTGATGCAAGTGATTATTTTCGAGAAATAGGTGGTTTGATGTTTGTGTATAACCTTGCAAAGTCAAGTGTGCACAGCATGGTAAAGGAAGCTGCCTTATTTACATTAGGAGGTTTAGCTGAGAATAATGGTAATACACAATTGTATTCTTTTCATATCATTATATTATCACATTTGAAGATACTAAGTTTTCATGTTTTGCTTCATTTCTGCAAAAGACTATAGTTTTCAAGTACATATACTAACAACAAAAGCTTAAATTTGACTCTGTAGCAAAATGGCAGTGAGTGCAGCTTCTTCAACAGGTGCATTACATGCTCCCCTTTCAACCTACCCATGGCATTCTGAACTAGCTGCAGCTTCCGAAGCAATCTTAAGGGCAGCCCCACATAGAGCACATTGCAGTAATCCAATACTGAGGTTACAAATATATAGCTTCCTGTGGTCAAGCTGTGCGTATTCAGGAACAGGTGCACCAGCCAAAGCTGGTAAAAAAACACTCTTAGGCTGTGTTCACATTGCCACCTTCAGAGAAGTTCTTCCCCCATTTCCCATGCATTTCACAGCTCTTTCCCCACTAACTGTTCACATCAGTGCAGTTTCATTCATTTATGTGTTGATGGTGCAGGGATTCTTTATCTTATGCTAAAGTGTTCACATCCTGGCTAGGGATGAATTAGGAACATCTTAAGGACTCTAATCAGCAGGAAGTTGGTTTGAGAAACAAAACTCCGAACAGCAGACAAGGCTATGGCAATAATGCTTCTAAATACCAGTTGTGGGAAACCCACAGGAAGGCAAAATGTTCTTGTGCTTGGGTTTTGCTTGCTGGTTTTCCTCAGACATCTGGTTGGCCACTATGAAAACAAGATGCTGGACTAGGTGGGTAATTGGCCTGGCACAACAGGCTCTGCTTATTTTCTTATGTTCATGAGTGGAAGTTTGGGATTGGTTCCGCCAGTGTGCCTGCATCATTTTGACCTCTCGCTGCCTTGCCCCTTCTCCTCTTGCAGTGGCCGCACTCTTGGCAGGAAGCTAGCACTGAGGCTCTGCCCCACCAGGCAGGTCACCTCCGTCCACAGAGTCTCCATCTTATCAGGATTCAGTCTTCATTATCACACCACCACATCCAAACATCAGTTAAAGGCTTGTACATTCAGATAATATAGAGAAACGGAGATGGGTGTCATCAGTGTACTACAAATAACCACTTCCAGTGGGTTCATTTAGATTTTGAACAGCACTGGGACAAGTTGTGTATAAATGTCTCACCCCCCACTGTTACGTATGTTCCTTAAGTGTCCCCTGCTCTGAGCTTCACCCACCTTGTAGCCAAAAAATATTTTGGCAGTCAGTAGAAATAGGTCAGTGTCTATACAAAAGAAGAAATGGACACAACTCTGTCATTAAAATGGCAACACTGAGATTTTTCAATCTCCAAGGGCTACTATTATTTGAATCCCTCCCCCAAACAGACTGATACAGATACCTACAATTATTGTAGAATTTATAAGAAAGTTTGATTCTGTTTGCTTTATTAAATTTAATGTAATATAACACAAACATTTCTCAGAGGAATATCTATTTTGTTTCAGTATTCTGCCAACAGACGTTATGTACTTCTGGATCATTTGAAGACCTTCACAGACACCTAACTAATAATGATTCCAGTGTGAATTTGAAAAGAATGTCTGTTTATTTCTTAATAGCACTGGTTTCAAATAACAGTAAGTCCCCCCCCGCTGCATGTAAGGAAATTGCAGTTACACACAAACAAACACAATATAAATTATGATGAGTAGCCTCCAGATGAATATTAGCTGCAATTAGGTCAATTAGACTTACATTCACAGATATGTGCTTATAAATCCTATTGCTATTTACAGGTACTTAAGCAAGTTTAACTACTATATTTTCTAAGGATATGCTCAGCTTCAGCAGTGCATAAATCACTATGGTCTATATATTTCATATATTACATTTTAAGTTTAGCTGCTATTCCCTGCAGGGTGTATACTCAGGGCTCCTGCAGACATGTGATTGATTGTGGGTGTATTCAGCAACATATCCTTGACACAATAAAATGCATTACTGGTTGATTTATTCTGCTTTAGTTTTTTCTGAGATGCTTCCCCAATGCTACCATGCTGTGTACACGCTATACCTTTCCCCCAAAAAGAATTCTGGGTACTGTAGTTTAAAGAGGCCCTCAGTGACAAGCATGTTTCATACCACATGTGTGAAACAGTTCTAAGATTTCACTGAATTATTGATTGCTTGATACAGTATTTGAAATACTTCATATACTTTATTTTAAATCTTTACATGCCAAAATGTGGTCATTTTATAGAGCGTGGGCAGATGTGTGCAAGAGAGTCTGGTTGCCTTAATGCTCTGCTTCAATTATTCAGGTAAGTAATAAAGCAAGAATGTTGTACTAAACTAAAAATTCCTCCCCCAAGCTTTAATTGCTATTTGTTATGTTTTTGTTTTAATTTCCTAACAGAACAAGTCTTTCAGTATGTGATGTGAAACTTTTGGATCAAAAAATTAATGAATATCATCTGTGGTCTTCAACTTGCAGTGCTCTCTGTGCAAGTGTAAATAATCCCCAGAATGGTAATTTTTTTTGTTAAACATTTCCTTTCATTATTTGTTTGATGACAGTGAGGAAAAATACAAGTATTTTTCAATGCAGATCTAAGTGTGTCATTGTTTTGTCACCAACAGAGGAGAATCAGAAATTTTGCAGTTTGGTTTTTCCTCATGCAAAAGACTGGCTGCAAAGTAGTATAAAGCCTGAGATAGTTCGCCCAGTATGTTCATTCATTGGGCTCACAGTTGCAAATAATTGTAAGTATCTAACCATTGTACCAGCACATTATTTTTCTGTGAAAAGCCTGCTGGGGTTTCTTTTGCCATTTCTAGTGCTTAATTTCATGCATCTTCTGCACAGAAATAGGGCAACTACTTTGGTGATATTATCATCTTCAAATTCTAGAACTTACAGTGGAACCAGGTATTGCTTTAAAGAGAGGAGGGCAGGGCTTTTCCATGGCACAGTGAGTTGACACATCCTCTCTAGCTTGTATTGCATTTTCTAGAAATCACTATATATTCATTTGTTAAAATAGTAAATATATATATGTTGCCTTTCTACCAAAGCATTCAGGGCAGTTTAGAGTTTAACATAATGGCTTTCAGTCTTGATACAAAACAGAGAACTCAGAGGAAAAACAGTACATTCAGGTACCAGCTCTTTCATAGTGTTATATAATAACAGACCTCCCAAGTGTTCCTATTTTCCAGCGACAATGCTGGATTTACAGAAGCCGGCAGAATGTCCTGCTTTTCCTTAGGATGTCCCTATTTTTATCAGAGAAATTTTGGAGGGCATGGAATTATCTGACTTCCGAGTCATCTGAAGGCAACCCTGTATAGGGAAGTTTTTAAAAGTTTAATGTTTTATTATGTTTTTATATACGTTGGAAACGACCCAGAGTGGCTGGGGCAACCCAGTCAGATGGGTGGGGTGTAAATAGTAAAATTATTATTATGGAATAGGATGTCTCTATTTTCATCTGAGAAATACTGGAGGGTTTGTAATAACCAGATGGAATAGTTGCTGCAGGAAACAATTTGAAGAAGGCATGAATTGAGATCAAGATAAAAGTAATTTTTGTGAATAATTTCTCTTAAAATTAATTTACAAAGGTTTTCTTACATTGAGTCAAAGCACTGATCTGCCTAGCTCAGTATCATCTGCATTGCATTGGAGTGTCTCCAGGATTTCAGACAGGGGTCCTTCCCAGCCCTACCTGGAGATGCTTGGGATTGAACTGGAGACCTTCTGCATTTGACAGAAAGCCTGGAAAACTTTAGCTTAAAGCAAACTATGAGAGAAGCATGACTGGTAATTGTTATGGTTTGTTTTTGTTTCTTCAAGCAAGAATGCAGCAATTTTTTGTTTCTGTTGGTGGATTAGCTGTTTTGGATGAGCTTCTTGCGAAATTGAGACACAATTCACTTGCAAGCACGAAACTTGCCGTCGTGGTGACAAAAACGATTGATGCCTGTATTGCCGATAACTGTGAGTGAACAGATTGAAATATCTTTCTATATAAATATCTTAACAGAAAGTGAAGCTTGTTAGGTCCATGCCTCCCTATAGGATTAGGTACTCTCAGATCATTCATTACTTATATTACCAGGATCTGCCTTGGCTTCTGACTTTATTTATTAACATGACAAACATTAAATATCATCAAAATAAGGTAAGGATCCTGCAAGGAGGGGAAGGGAGTTGCAAATTCTTCTAATTCCCAGTCCTCACAAATCTTGTAGTTAAGTGTTGTACCTGGTATTGGATGAAAGCTCGAGATAACTGGAAGAAAGGATGGAACAGGCATTCTATAAAAGTATGTTTCTTTACTGCATGTTGAGTTTAATGGGTATTTTTTCCTTTTAAATTTATTTTGTACCAATAGCTGCTGTTGGAATTAACCTGCCAAGGTATAATATTGTGCCAAATCTCCTAACACTGCTTTCTTACAAACATCTGGATCCGGGAGAAAAAAATAGTATTATACTTACCCTTGGACACTGTACAGATGGCTGCGGTAGGATACTGGTTCTGTCTTTCTTAAATTGAACATGTTAGATGTTGCATTCAAATGCAGTGCACAATTACTGTGCTTAATAATAACCTATGAAGATACCAAACCTGATGTTGCTAGAGTAATGCATGGTTGGTTTTAACAAGCTGCTTTATCTCTCATTGAAATAAAATAACAAATAAAAAAATTAATCACTTTGAAACTTACTACATTTAGGCGGCAATCCTATATCCACTTACCTGGGACTAAGCCTCATTGAACTCAGTGAAACTTACTTTTAAGTAAACATGGTTAGCTTTGTACTATAAATAGGATTATAATTAGGCACCTTTTTCATTAGTGGTTATTTCTAGTACAGGATCTAGGAACTTCTACAAAATCCTGATAATCAACTGTCAAAGCCAAGTTAGAGTTATTAGTGGTAGCTAAGTATAAATTTCTGCTTTAACACTGAAGTCTTAAAAAGGCACTATGCAATATTTCCATTAAAACTAATAGGACAGATTCATGTAAATGAAGTCACACTACAGCATGTTACTGAGCATATGCAAATAAACTAAGGTAAAGGTAAAGGTACCCCTGCCCGTACGGGCCAGTCTTGCCAGACTCTAGGGTTGTGTGCCCATCTCACTTAAGAGGCCGGGGGCCAGCGCTGTCCGCAGACACTTCTGGCGAGCCAGCGCAGCACACGGAACGCCGTTTACCTTCCCGCTGGTAAGCGGTCCCTATTTATCTACTTGCACCCGGAGGTGCTTTCGAACTGCTAGGTTGGCAGGCGCTGGGACCAAACGACGGGAGCGCACCCCGCCGCGAGGATTCGAACCGCCGACCATGCGATTGGCAAGTCCTAGGCGCTGAGGTTTTACCCACAGCGCCACCCGCGTCCCTATGCAAATAAACTAGATATGACTAATTGAAGTTGGGCTGAAAATTCAATATAACTGTATCCCATTGTAATTTTATTGCTTATTCTTCTAAATATGATAAGAGGTACTGTTACAACTGTACAGTTTGGACAAATATGTTCCAAGAAACTAATGGTATTTTTTTTTAGAGGAAAATCAATTTGCTCTGGTCAAGAACAATGGCCTTCCACTTATGATTCAGGCACTAACTGAATCGCAGGATGAAGAATTAAATAAGGCTGCCACCTTTGTGCTGCAAAATTGCAAACAGATCAGTAAGATTATCATTATTTTCATTACTGTTTTAAAAAACTTATAGGGCAGATCTGTGAATATCTTCTTGCCCATTAGCTTTGTCTGCAAAATTTCCTATTTCACCCAGGTTAGAGATCATCAACTTCTGTTCTATGCTTCCCTTCCCACTTTCTTCTACTTGTTAATTTGATCTCTTCTTGCTTCCATCTTCCCTTGATGAAGCAGAAATATTAATGAAGGAAGTATGTCTGGGGCTGTATTTGTATAAAGTCCTTTAGATACTGCAGAGAGATGTAAAAGGCAAAATAAAACACATCTTAAATAAGTCACTCTCATTGGGAGCTAATATTTTAAGACTTTGGCATGTAGAATGAAATATAATTCTGTTTTTATAAAGCCAGCTTACCATGCCTTATTCTAACTTTTCCTAAAGCTGAAAAGTTGTCACTGAAGTTAGGAAAACATTCATTAAAACTGGATGATGCAGAACAGTTGAAGGTTGATTGGCAGAACAGAGAGATGATCCTTGAAGACTACTGGGACAAAGCCAAAGAAATTTTGCGTAGAATCGAAGGACTTGAAAATGACCAACAGCAGGTGGTTCTTTGTTTTTTGGGTTTGTTTTTTAAAAAAATAAGAACGGATGCAGTATGTTAAAAATAGTTCTATGCAAGAAAATAGTGTCTGAGTGAATTATAAAAAGGGAAGCATAAGTCTGGTAAGTTTTTTTAAAAATGTCCCCCCCCCCCTATTTTCCTGTGGTGGAAGGAGGATATCATCATCTGGGTTATTCCTCCCAGTCAGTCCAGAAGGTAGGGCTAGCAAAAACAAGTTTATGGTATGCCTTCTGTGGGGAATAGCACCTTTTTCAAGCTTCACTGTCTTGGCTTCACTTTTTAGCTAAAGATGTTTTTTTTTTTCTATTCTAGTATTCCTAGCTTGTGTAAATTCACAAACATAATCATTCTCTGTTATGCAAGCAAACATATTTCAGCTACTTATAGTACTTCAGATAAAATATCCTACCCACCTGTAAAATTATTGCTCCCCCATCTTCAGCCACATAGTCATGGTGATTCAACATGAACTTCTGTGATCACATGCTTTCCCTTAGTAATTTCATTCCAGTTATTTCCAGTAGTGAATTATAAATTTTTTAAAATATTTTAATTTGATGGTGAAGGTTAGGATATCGCAGGAAGAAACATCTTCCTTATCTGTTTACACATTCTGAAATGCTTTGGAACTCTAAGTCTTGTTTGTGTTGGATGATTTCTTAGGTTTCATTATTTTTATGCCCCAGTCTTGTTTTTATGCAATATTTTCAGCTGCTTATTTTGAAGGGACTTGAACATGAAAAGACAACAACAACAATTTGACCTGAATTTGACAAATACTTCTTGCTTCAAAGTATATATGCTGTAATATTAAAATTGTGGAACCAAAATGCAATTGTCAAAAACAAGTACTGAGTTCAGCAAATTAAAATTGACTTCAACTTAAAGGGAAACAACACAGGAAAAATACATACCTGAAATGTGAAATAAGATTATGAGAGAAGTAATGGGGTGTGAGTGGTTATTTCATTCTAACCCACAAAGTTTGGCTTTTACGACTAAGTGTGAAACTAGGTCAAGTAAACTCCCTGAGTTGATCATCCCTGCCTTGAACCTCCATGTTTTTCCACCCTCCCCCACCCACTGGATGTATTTTGTATGACCTTCAATTGCTATTTTTTTAAACACAGAAAAAAGTGAGAAGACAAATATTAATTGATGATATTCCCAAAGAAGTGATCCTGCAGACTACCCCTATGCATCTTAAAGAAAATGCAAGCAAGCCAAATTCAAGTGACATAACACATACAGAAGTGAACCAACAATTACTAGATTCTATGTCTGCTAAACCGATTGCTACTACATTTGTAAAAGACTATTCAAAGAATGAATTTCTAAAGTCTGCCAATAGGAATCCAACTGATGCGTCAGCCAGTCGAAATGAACTTAATCTTCATGCAGCTGATAAAATGAGGACACCCAACATGACCCACCAACATAAACATATTACAAATAGAAACACTATTGGTGAATCTAGCAAGTCTGAAGTACAACTAAGGTATTGTATCTTGGATCCTACATAAATACATTGATACTTTTAAATCCTGATTGTGAATCAAATTAGCAAACTGCATTTAATATTATTAAACTTTGTCATGAACTCTAATAGACTGAAATTCCATCTGGAATATAAAGGGAGCTGTAGACCTCTTTCAAAATGAAATCTTTTACTTTCAGCTTTTGAACTTCTTCATGGCTACTGAATAGCCTCATGTGTGGAAGCTACCCTGAGAATTTTTATTTGAAGCGAAGTGTAAGAAAATGATTTATATCAGTTAAATGCAGGCAATAAATAAAATTATCCCAAGCTTCAATGTGGATATGAAACATGCCCCCCTTTCCCTGGTTAGCATTATTCACTGCAGTGCAATGTGGGAAATTGTGGGGGTCGAGAAGCATGATACAACACAATGAAATATATATTAGGTCAAGTTTTAAGAATGTCTTTCTTATCCTTTTAGTGAATTATTGTGTAAACAGACAGATATTGTAGGTAAAAGAAGAACTCAGCTGGTGCAAAATAAAGGTAGGTACAGTTAATCAATAGTGTTCAATTTCTGACATTTTACTAAATTGATCGTTGTTAGAAATTAGTTTATTTTAAACTGGATGAAAAATAAGCACATATATATCTTTACCATATACCATACTTAGTGGTTGCATTTGCACATCATGCTAAGCCTTGGGCTTGTGCACTTGGTCCCTTCTGTCCTCTCCTGCATAGCCAAAAGAAGCAGTCAAAACCTTTTGCTTTTTACATTTGGTTAAAAGTGGTTTGTTGTGTTGGTTGGAGCAACACACTGTGGTTCATAAAACTATAGAGTCAGAAGACATCCTGAGGCTCATCTAATTATCCACCCCCATCCCTGCAATGCAGGAAGCTCAACTAAAGCATCCATGACAGATGGCCATCCAACTTCTGCTTAAAAACCTCCAAGGAAGGAGCATCCACAACCTCCCAAGGGAGTCCATTCCACTGTTGCACAGCTCTTATGTCAGAAAGTTCTTCCTGATGTTTAGTCAGAATCTCCTTTCTTCTAACTTGAAGACATTGGTTCAGGACTTCAAGCTTGCTCTGCCCTTTAGATATTTGAAGATGGCTATCATATCTGCTCTTACGCAGACTAAACATACTCAGTTCCCTCAACTGTTCCTCATAAGGCTTAGTTTCCAGACCCTTGATCATCTTTGTTTCCCTCCTCTGCACACATTCCAGCTTGTCAATATTCTTCTTAAATTGTGGTGCCCAGAACTGGACACAGTACTCCAGTTGCTGTCTGACCAAGGCAGAATTTGTTGTTGTTTAGTCATTTAGTCATGTCTGACTCTTCGTGACCCCATGGACCAGAGCACACCAGGCACTCCTGTGTTCCACTGCCTCCCACAGTTTGGTCAGATTCATGTTTGTAGCTTCGAGAACACTGTCCAACCATCTCGTCCTCTGTCATCCCCTTCTCCTTGTGCCCTCAATCTTTCCCAACATCAGGGTCTTTTCCAGGGAGTCTTCTCTTCTCATGAGGTGGCCAAAGTACTGGAGCCTCAGCTTCATGATCTGTCCTTCCAGTGAGCACTCAGGGCTGATTTCCTGATGAATGGATAGGTTTGATCTTCTTGCAGTCCATGGGACTCTCAAGAGTCTCCTCCAGCACCATAATTCAAAAGCATCAATTCTTCGGCGATCAGCCTTCTTTATGGTCCAGCTCTCACTTCCATAGGCAGAATAGAGAGGCACTATTACTTCCCTTCATCTGGACACTAGCTTTTTTTTACTGCTGCATCAACTGTTGATCATGCACCACACATGTTAATCATGTGGTCTATTAAGACCCTTAGATTCTTTTCACAGTTGTCCATCTTATATTTGTGCATCTGGTTATTAGAACCTTACATTTGTCTCTCTTGAAATTCATGGCCCAGTTCTCCAATCTGTTACAGTTATCCTGAATTCCGATTCTGTCTTCTGCAGTGTTAGCTACCCCTCCCAGTTTGGTGTGTCTGCAAATTTGATGAGCATCTCCTCAGTACCTTCATCCAAGTTATTTATAAAGATGTTGAACAATGATGGGCCTAGGACAGAACCCTGTGGCATCCCTCTTGTCACACTTTTCCGAGGATGATGAGGAACAATTAGTGATTACTCTTTAGGTTTGCTCAGTCAACCAGCTACAAAATCCTCCTAACAGTAACTTCATCCAGCCCACATTTTACAAGCTTCTCCCCAATTATACCACGAGAGGCTTTGTGAAAAGCCTTACGGAAATCAAGATACAGTACAAACATACCAACTTCAGACCACAGGTTATGATGCTGGCTTGTTGGAAACTAAGCAGCATAGTTAGTATTGACCACAGTTCCAGGTATGGATGACATGGCAATCCGTGTTCAACTGAAAGCAGAAGCAAAAGCAAAAGCATACAAACTCATCCTTGGCTGCATGAAAAAATGAAGGCAGTGTGTGAGACCAAGGTATGCTATAGCTTATGCATGTTGTGCTAAAATGCATGTGGTGCTAAACTAAGGTTTAGCATGACATCTAAACAAAGCCAAAATGTTATATGTTTATTGTTCATTATATGTTGTACAAGCATGCTATATTTGCCCGTGAGGAATAATACTATTACTCCATCACATATTCAATGATGAATTTGCCTTAAATTTCATAATCTAGTATGACTTTTTATTGTTAAAACTATTCATGATATAAATGTCTGTTGCCTTTAAAATATAAGCACAGTTGTATTCAATTATTTTAAGACCAGAGTTAAGGCTGTCATAGTAACTCAAGCTCCACAAAGCTGAAAATTGGATGCTAAGGGTGATGCTATAATGGACGTACCCTAACAGCTGTAATTTTTATAAACAGAATTTTGAGACATAATGTTGGACTTTTTTGTTGGCTACCCACCTTAACTAAAGGGGTACTTGCGTGTCCCTCCAACACATTGTAATAAAATTTTGAAGTTCTGGAAACTATGTTAGATGCTATGGACTTGGACTCCATGCTCCTGTATCACTGTCAACGGAACAAATTAATGCCTTAGAAATTTCATCTGGTATGCTGGCTAAATAACTTAGTTTAGCAACTTCTTTTTTATCTTTATCTTAATTTTGTGTTATTATGGTCTATTAACTACATAAAAAACATAACATCTGAATTCTTAACCATATGTTTCATATTAATCCAATAACATTTCTCTTTTATAGATCCATTATGTTCAAGAATAACAAGCAGGAGGATAAACTGTAATCTGTCTGCTTCTAAAATAGCAGAGTTGCAGTGCACAGGTGATTTTGTTGTTGTTCTGTTTTGTAAGAAGCCTAAATTAGGCTTCTAGACACTAACAGATACAGTGGTACCTCGGGTTACAGGCGCTTCAGGTTACATACGCTTCAGGTTATAGACTCTGCTAACCCAGAAATAGTATCTCGGGTTAAGAACTTCGCTTCAGAATGAGAACAGTAATCGTGCAGCAGCAGCAGGAGGCCCCATTAGCTAAAGTGGTGCTTCAGGTTAAGAACAGTTTCAGGTTAAGAATGGACCTCCAGAACAAATTAAGTTCTTAACCTGAGGTACCACTGTAGTTCTTTTCTTTAAAATGCCAGATATTTTTTTTACATTTACAGACGCAATCACTTTGTATTGTGTCTTAAAAATTAGCAATTTTGTTTTGGAAATCTAAGCAAAGAAGGATCCCACTCCACAATTTTGAATATTTGAGCAATAACAAGGCCACTTCCAACTCTACAATTCTATTATTCAATTTACTGGTTCAATATTAGGTTTACTGATGAATTCCCAAAAAGTACTTGCTAGATTTACTGATGATAAACCTGGAAAGACCAGAATATGTAAATCACAATTTACTAAAAACAGATATGAAAAATTCAGCCTGAAATCCTTTTTTAAAATGCGTTTTCTAAAGAGTCACATGCTATTTTAGTAATATTCTATATCTTTCAGGTTGCATAACAGTAGGAATTCCCTTAAACAGCCGAAATTTTAGCAAGATTTTGCGGTCTTGTCAATATCTATGTGAACAACACAAAGTTACTCTAGAAACTGAACTGAAATATAAAAGGAAGATAAAAAGATCTATTATCTCTAGCAAGAATACTTCTACAGACTGTAATGGTAATAGTAATCATTTTTCATAAAATTTCATGTGGAGCAATAGCTCAGTTGGTAGAGCACGAGACTCTTAATCTCAGGGTTGTGGGTTTGAGCCCCACATTGGGCAAAAGATTCCTGCATTGCCGGGGGTTGGACTAGATGACCCTCAGGGTCCCTTCCAACTCTACAGTTCTAAGCCCAGTGGTTTCCAACCCCCCCCCCCCCCGACCACTTGAAAATTGCTGAGGGTCTTGGCAGACCACTTAATGATTTTTCTGCCTGTTGCAGCAATTGTAATATGCTGTGCAATACGCTGTATGATTTTTAATTACTGGTATATATTTATTGCCTTTTAATTTTTTATATACTGTATTTTATTATATTTCATATAATTTAAATTATAATACAATAAAATGAAATGTAAGAAATAAAAGAAGCAATTAGAATGCAAATATATGCCAATATTCAATTCAATTCAATTCAATTCAATGGATGTGTGATCTCCTGACTTCAACCACAGATCCCCCAAGTTAGCTGATTTTCCTCCTCCCAGAGCCCTCCCTGGTTCATTTTTCATTGCAACCAGGCTTCTACTAATCATGAAACCTGGGGGGAGGGGCAGTAAAATAACATGTCCAGGGATATCTTTGCAGGGGAGTCTCAGCAGCTGGGAAAAGGGTTAAGCCTGCCCATGAAATCTGCCCTACAAAGGCTGCCTATCCCAGCATTAGCATCATGATAAAGCAGGTATGTGGAACCATTGGCCCTCCAAATGTTGCTGAACTACAACTTCCATCAGCCCCCACAAGCACAGCCAGTGCCATAGATCAGCAACATATGAAAGGCCAAAAGTTCCCCATAGCTGTGATGGAAAACACAGGATTTGGGGAGCCCTGCATTTCTCTCATGAAATCTAGCTCTGCCCTTTGTCTTCCATAACTTTCAGTAATTTTAAATAAGCAAATGTTTTGTTTCAAACAGCAGATCTTCAAACAAAACAGGATGCATATTCAAAGAAACAAATAATCCAACAGAAACACAGGCTTAAAGACCAGGATCTGAATGAAGATCATACTTTCTCATTTAAAGATGGGGTATGGACACCTCAATGACAAATGTTCTGCATGTTAATATTTGTGTATATGTTCTAGTACATATGACAGTGTTATTTGTAATAAGTGTTAATGCCTAAACTGAGACCCGGCCTCAGCACACTGATAAATATTATTCATAACTGGTGAAAGGATATCCGTAAACCACAAGCTATTGTTAATAAACAAACAAACAAATAGTTTAACCAAAGCTCTGGTAGCCCCACTTTGGGGAAATACATACCTGTACAATGCTTGGGTTGGTCTTGGGACTGAACATAGGACCTTCTTTATTTCCTTGTATGCATGTTACCATTGAGCTCTGGCACATCTGCCTAATGTGTACTGTTTTCATTAATGATGCAGGAAACTGATATTCATCTGCCAGATATACCTGCAGCAGCTGTTGAAAAAAGCAAACGGAGAACTAGGAAAAATTTTACATCAGAAGAAATAAGATTTCTTTTGGATGGTGTAAAGAAAATGGGCCATCATTGGAATTTAATTTTATGGACTTACCCATTTCAGAAGGGAAGGACAAATGTTGACCTTGCTAAGAAATACTGCCATTTACAGGTAATATTTCAGATTAATTTTGTGCTAGTATTTTACACCTTTGGGATAAAATGAGAGGAAAGGAAAGAACCATCGGGCTGGGTTTGAAAATTATTTCTCTTCAGTGGATGGTGGTTATCCATTAGTGTTGGAGGCAGGACTACGCAAATAATGACACTTGCCCCTACAATGGGAGTGGCTTTCACTGAGTAAAAACCAGAACTTGAATCCAAGTAGCCATTTATTTCTGTAAGTGTAAACTATGAAAGTATGGTTATATTAAACCCAAATATCATCACTGGGTCTCAATAGTATTTTGCAATAATATTAATTGATTGTACTTCAATCAATTTTATTGTTTATAACCAATGAAGAAGAAGAGTTTGGATTTGATATCCTGCTTTATCACTACCCTAAGGAGTCTCAAAGTGGCTAACATTCTCCTTTCCCTTCCTCCCCCACAACAAATACTCTGTGAGGTGAGTGAGGCTGAGAGACTTAAAAGAAGTGTGACTAGCCCAAGGTCACCCAGCAGCTGCATGTGGAGAAGCAGGGAATCAAACCTAGTTCACTAGATTATGAGTCCACTGCTCTTAACCACTACACCACACTGGCTCTCATTACAATGAGACCGTTACCATAAAAGCATTTAGATAGTACATTTCATTTCAAGAAGAAATACCAAGGCTGTTCTCAAGCAAATAAATGTTTCATTTATTTATCCTGGTGTTGGGTGTATTGGCTCCACCTGGCCCGGCTGGATTGGCCAGGAATCAAATAGCCTATGGTGGGAAAGCCCACCAATCTCCTGTGGGTGATCTGGGAATTCCCCCAAAGCCAGCTGCATAGCCCTGATGTTGCTCCCAAGGGGGAGGGGCCTGGTGCAAAGGGCTGCAACAGCCACCCACCCTGTGACTGGGTAAGCAGCCATTTTCAAGCGAATAAAAGCCAACAAAATAAGAACAGTCATACCTCAGGTTGAAGTTGCTTAAGGTTGAGCGTTTTCGGGTTGCGGTCCACGGCGACCCGGAAGTAACAGAACGTTACTTCCAGGTTTCGCCGCTCGCGCATGCGCATACAGTCAAAATATGTCACGCATGTGCAGAAGAGGCGAATCGCGACCCGCACACGCGCAGATGCGGGTTGTGTTCTGCTCTGGATGCAAACAGGGCTCTGGAATGGATCCTGTTCGTATCCAGAGGTACCAATGTACTGTAAAGCCAATTATAAAAATACAGCGACCTGTAATTAAAATAATTAGCACAACTATACATTAAAACATCCATAATTAAAATATATACCTAAGCAAGCCCATCAGAACAGCACAATAGCTAAAACAGTTAAAGCAGCAATCAAATCAGGATAGCAGGAAAATGTTTGTCCAAATAGGTATGTCTTCAAGAGTTGGTGAAACGCAAATACCAATGGAACCTTCTGTATTTCAGCAGGGAGAATGTTACTGACTGGGAGTCAGAGACACCTGATCTGTACTGTAGCAATGAGACAATTGTTGAGAGGGCCTGGATTAGCTCCACCCATTTAATGGAATTATGCCCAGTGTTCCTTTCTCCTTTGGTGATTGAAGTTATTCAAGATGTAAAGCAGCACTGTGGCATCCTGTGAAATTTTCTACACAAAACTACTATTGCCACCTGACAAGTGGATGCTCTAAGCCTGGGATGCCTCCTTCCCAGAACTAGCTTGGGAGCTCTTCCCACTCCTCTGCACCCAGTTTACATTTTCTTCTCCATACAAGAAAGTCCGCTGCGCTGTCAGTTGAAGATGTCCCTTGCCAAAACTAGCCCAGCAGTTCTGCTTTTCTGTGCAACTGGTTCTGGCTTTCTCCTCAGTTGGTCATGCAGCTAACATATGGCAGAAACCGCCCCTATCAGGGTCTTATAAATTGTCAGGTAAGCAAATGTTGACTCTGACTGCTAACACAACATAAAGTACTGACAGAGCTTGAGCTCTAAAAAAGCCACATTCTTCTCTCACACACCTTCCCTCTCAGCCTGTATAGCCATATGAATCACAACTTGATAACAAATATTTGTCTGTGCCAATGCTCTGACATTTGCCTTGTCTAGTTTCCTTTTTTCTCTTCTCTCTCACAGAAAAATAAAAACGAGACAAACATATGACATCTTATAAGTTACGTGTATTCTGTCAAGGAAACAGGATCATCATACAAGTTGGTTCTTTTTTGTTTGTTTAAAATGTAATAATTATTTTTATTTTAAAGAGGGTACTCCATTTTGTACTTGATTATTTTGTGTGCTATAAGTCCTTTTAATCAGTAAATTTATTTTGAATATAATTTATCAATATGTATAATCAAGAAAGTTGGTAACTATTCTATCTTACAGTATTTTTACTTGCTTTGGATATAAATGTTCTTTAAAAATAAATATGAAAATGCTACACAAATGAAAAACAAGTTTATTGCTAAACTTATCATTATACTTTAAATATGCATTTTGTGTTTATTAGGGCATTTCACTTTCTCAGTGGATAAACGCATTTAAGGTATAACTGGTTTCCCCCTTTTTATCCTTCCCTGCCATTGCTACTATTACCCTTTCCATCCTGCCATTTCATAGTGAAACCGGAGTTCCAACAGAATCACCATCTATCAGCTAGAACATCCTCCAGAGAATTCAGGGATTGAGCCTTCATGTGTGGACCATTTGAATATCAGGGAAGGGTTCTTAACACTAACCCCAAATGCCCTGTCACAAAGACTAGGCATAGGACATGTCCTGCCACTTACAATGGGACAGTGATGTATGGGGACAGCCCCATGGTTGTGGCCATGAAGTCCTAAACAGCAGTACACCAGGTGGTCCTCATTTGAATGTTTAAATACCCCAAAACAACAGTGCTGGGGTTCTCCTGTATCACCCCAGAAACCAATTTTGCTAGCTTGGGCAGGGATAATTTTGGGCAGTGGGGTGCATAATACAACAGTAGCACCCCAGTTTTGTGTTTCTGATCCAATATCTTTAAATCTGTTCTCCAAACACATGGGCCCTCCTGGTGAAGGAGATGGAATCTGTGTGGATCATGGCAACCCCCACCCTATCAGTCTATGCTGGTTCTGAACCAAATACTCAGGTGAACAGAACTGGGTAAGAGCAATCGCACCCCCAACTTGTCCACCCAGGTTTCTGTAATACATACTAGGTCAGTTCCCTCATCCAAGATTAAATTGTGGGTGGTTGCAGACTTGACCAGGCTGAATGGTTTCCTTATTTAAAAGCATTAATTGTACTGCTTGATACTTAAAAAATCTCTAAACAGATGGTTGATGGAGCAACATAGATCCCATAGGCTGGGAGAAGAATCAGATGATAGATCTGTCACCTATCTATCCCATCTTTTCCTTATCTGCTATGTCCAACCTCCAGTGCCCTGGCCCCCTGAGACTGCTACAGTATAACCATAGGCACCCCCCATTTCCTATCTCTCCTCTGATTTTACTCATATATTCTACAAACAATATCTCCCCATTCTCTCAAATTTAAGTCTGCACCCATTCTGAGAAATATTTTGCTACAAAATGAACAAGAAAAAGAAGTTCATTTCAAGGCTGGATCTAGACACATCAAATAAGCGTTTCAGTTAAACATGCTGCAAACTATGTATGAGAAATTGGGTTAGCAAAAGCGGAACTCCACAACACCATCTGATGTCACAGTGTTAAAATGCATAAACAGTGCCTATAAAGCATTTTTTTCTTTGCCAATGTAGCTGAGTGCCCGGTCTAGGTTTCCAAAGGTTCAGGTGCAATTATAATAAAGTGAAGTAGTAATGCAAGATTATAATCTCTAAGAATATAAGAATTGCCATAATATTAGAACTTGGTTCCTTTCCCTGCTCCCTGTAGTAAGTATACAGCTCAACCCGATTCTTACACAGGGTCAGTAAGGCCAGTTTCATGTGGCATTCATCTAGAAGCCAGCCTCTAACCCTGGTGAGCAATCCTTAATTCTCATTTAGTGGTCACCACTTTACCTACGGTTAGCCTTGCAGGGTCACCTGTAGGGAGTTACGCAAAACCCCCTGGGTTGCCCTGCTGGTGGTGCCCTGCCACCTGTGGTTGGCTTTGGCTTTATGATGGAAGATTTGGAACTCTGCCAGGCCAGAAGCTGCCATTTATGGGTCTGAGTCCCCATTTGCCCTGCTGCATACAGGGATAGTCCTGATAAACAAGCCTGCCTACAGGGACAGTTGTCATGTTTGCTGGTATTGCGCCCAGTCAAAGGGTGAAGTTGTCACCTGAGTTCTAAATCATTCCATCAAATGGGCCAATTTGCAAATGAGGCACATTAAAATTTTTGACAGCTGCCTTGAGAACTTTGCCTGTTATAGTTTACAAACTTAAGGCAGGCTTGAATTCGCACGTCACTATCTGTTATGACATGATGCAACTGTTCCATACTGCATACAACATTTGCTGTTCCATACACTGCATGTTCACCTAAGAAGTGCCCTGCAGTTTGCTCTCATCGTGCCAACTAAATGCCTAAGGAAAGCCTGCAAACGTCACCACGAGCGCAGAAGCACCTTCCCACCCTTGTTCCCCAGAAACTGGTGTTTTCAGCACCTTTGGGGCAACCCCTCATCTGTGACACAGCATCCCTCCCTGGACTCCGCTTATGAGTGTAGAAGCGATACACAATTTGTGAACATGCAAGCTTTCCAATCAATTTTGCCTCGACAATTGCGCCGCGTTCTTTTACGAAGCCTGGGCGTAGCCGGCAGAGTCTGCGCCGCTCTCCGTCTCCACTAGGGGTCCCTGTTCCGCACAAACACTGGGCGGCGGCCCCAAAAAGCTTGAACTCATCGTCCAGAATATGGTACCGCTCCTTAGGAGTCCAGGACGCTGCCTGACTAGAACGAAGCGCCCGTCCCTTCGTCGGGCAGGAGCGCCGCCTTGAAGCTACCGCTTGGCCCCACGGAGAAGCCGCTGCTGGAGGCGCCAAGCGTGCCCACGAGAGTTGGGCGCGGAGAAAGGGCCCTGAGTGGGTGGCGGCGACCCGGCAGTGGGCTGGACGGTCGGGGTCCTCGGCGCTGCGCGTGGGAAAGGCGGGGTCCTCTCGGCGGGGCCTGGGCGGATGAGGTCACTCTTTGTGGTGGCTGCCGTTGGCAAGATGGCGCCGGTGCTGGCGGAGAAGAAGCTGCTGGGGCCGGACGGGCCCGTGGCTGCCGAGTTCGCCAGCGAGGAGGACGAAGGGCAGAGCCTTTGGTGAGGAAGTGCGCTAGGCTGGCCTGGGCTCCTGGCGGCTCCTGGCTGCCGGGCTGGCATTGGCCAGGGAGGGGCAGCGGTTGCTCTGTCTGCCTTCCACAGTCCTGACGGGAACTGGGCTTCAGCGGTGGGCTCGGAGCCTCCGTGCTCCCTGGAGCAGCCGTTGCCGGGGCTCCGCTGGGTCTGCGGGCCAAAGAGCGCCTGGAGGCCCCAGGATCCCGCCAGTGGCTCTTTGACAGCTCAAGCCCGGCTCTGCCTAGTGTTGGGAGGGGCGCCTCGTGCAGTTCTGAGCCTTGAGGAAGAAGGGCTGGTTGGGGTAGGAAGGATCGCTTCTCCCTCCCTGTCTCTTTTTCGCTGTGCAATTACATAGGGGCATAGATGTGAGCCCTTTAGGCATCGAAGCCAAGAAGCTACGTGTCGGTGGGGTCCAGAGCATCCCTTTTCAAGTAGGATTATCTCTTCTCTGTCCCCCACCCCACCCCCGCTTTCCATCGAAGGATTATGCAGCAGGGACCTCCCCGCCCCCCATGGAGGCGCAGGAACAAAAATGCAGCGTTACCCTCTTGTGCCCACTTAAAATGCGATGCCAGCAGCCCTAATCTTGACCTAGCTGGCAGCCATGGTTGTTGAAAAAGCTAATGAGATAAAATGATAGGCTCTGGATTGCTTTGTTGATGATTACTTTCAGTGTGAATGCAGCAGAAACCCAGGCCGTAGCAGGGCTGACTTCTCAAGTGTTCATGTGATGGTGGTTTAGATGAGCAGTGGATGCACGTTGTATTTTCACCCAGCCTACTCTCTTGGTATATTTATAAACAACATTCCTACACTCAGACCCATCTATTTAAACGGAGAAAAATATCTAAACCAACGTGTGGTTCTAGCCTGACAGCTTTTGTCCAGGAATATTGTGCCAGGCTGAACTCTGAAGCATCTAGTGCTGGTCTTTCTTTTCTTCAATTGTAGATCTGTAGAATTGAAAGGGACCTTGGAGGATATCTAGCCCAAACACCTGCTTAATGTAGAATCAACTACAGCACTCTGACAAAGGACTCTTCAAATGCTGCAGAACTGCCCACAGACACCTGCTTGATAGGCTGGGTTATAAAATCTTGGCGGCTTCAGAAGATGGAGTAGATTGAAAATGCAGTGCCAGTCAAATTAAAAATAAAAATCCTTTAAATTATGGGGTTGAAGAGACCTAGGAGCCCTCCCCACTTAGTGCAGGATCTTGCAACTACAGCACCCCTGACATTGACTGTCCAGTTTCTTATATATGCCTAGCTTAGGAAAGCCCACTTCCTCATGTGACAGTCGGTTCCACTGTCTATTGCCAATATGAAAATTACGCTAGCATTTAGACGAAATCTTTGTTCCCTGCATTTTCCCTCCATTGATTCTGGTCCTGTTCTCTTGAGCAATAGAGCTCCATCTGTTATGTGACAACTCTTTAGCTATTTGGAGATTGGTATTATACTTCCCCTTCTCTTCTTCAAACTAAACATACTTTTCAACCATTCTAAACAGAGCTTGGTTTCCAGACCTCACACCATCCAGGTTGTCATCCTCTTAATGCTAGTTTGTCAATATCCTTCTTAAAAGTGAAGTGCCCAGAACTGGACATAATGCTCTTAACTTGGAGAAATCAATTATGGCATTATCTTTTTTTGTAAGCAGCTTTGACTTTAATTTTAATAGAAAAGAGAGGTGCAAATACTAAACTAAATTATTATGAAATCATTTTTTTCTGTGAATATATTTGAGATTCTGTAGCCCCATTGTAAAATAGCTTAATTTATATTAAAAAATACCCTATATTGATCAACTATTTTTTTCACGCGTTCTCTCTTGTGCAGCACCTTTGTATCCAGTCTTCATTTCTAGGATTATTTTGTATTGTTTTTGGTTGTATCTTAGCTCTTTTGTATATTTTGTTGTAACCTGCTCTGGAATTTTGTATGAGGTGTGGTCTATAAATAGCTTTATAAATAAATGTGTATGTTTGTTGGACTGCAAGATCAAGTTGCAGAACTGACCCTCAGCAAACACTACAGAAAATCATGCTCTGCTTGGGAGCTCCCTTTATTCTTGTTTATGCTCAGGTGTTGGCATATGTACAATATTTTTAACAGTATTATGTAACTTCCCTTGGGAGTTTATAGGAATAGGTAGTAATAGTTACATTGTGATATACAGAGAGGCTGTTTCCAGTATCAGATATGCTCTGTGACCACTGAAGCATTATGGGTTCTGATTTTGCCTCTTGCAGTGGAGAGCATCTGAAAGCAATGCCACTGATTTATCTCCTGGGGGAATTTTACTATTGTGAAGGAGGTAGCATTATAACTTGATGTACTCCTGAGCAAGAGAGAGTATATCAGATCTATACAAACAAATACTAATAGGGCTATTGTGTTTTGTTTTATATGTGCAATCTGAGTGATTTAGTATGACATGGTCTTATTTATTTGGACAGATGCTTACTCTTGTTTTTCAGCTGCTACTGGAACCCTACATGTTTTGTAGAAGTTGGCCAAACCTGGCAGTCTGGCCTAAAAATGTCTCTTCCAGCTCCACTTCTGTGCTCTAGGAGAAGATCTAGAATTTGAGCAAAGCCACTCAGTAGAATTTAAAGTGAGGATAAAGGAAAGGCTAATGTGCACCTTGCTAATGAGGTTTAAGTGGCTAGGGATTTGAGCATCTGTTACCCATGAGTGTCTGTGTTTGCATTCTGGTGGAGACAGGTCTGCTGACATATTGCTAGAAGTATATCACAATTAGGAATACATTGAAAATTCCCTTCAGAATGGTGCTCAGTAGTACTGCTTCTCTCCCCCCTCTTTTTGAAATACATTTTTTTTACTGAGTTTCAATATTTAAGGAAAACATTAGTTGTAATAATAAAGAATCTGACGGTAGTAGCATAGCCCCCTCCCTGCATAGTGGAATTAGACAGCATTATCAGTGAGTTCTGCTTTTTTTGAAGATATATGTGTATATCTATTTAAAACAGACAAAACCAGAAATTTCATCCACAGTAACTAAAGTGAAACTGGAAACTAAACAAGCTGTATTTTTTTGCTTTTTTAAAAAATACTTTATTAAGCAAAACTAACAAGATTAGTGGATTTAAAATATACTACTATCATTTGAGCAATCAGCAGTGAATCAGCTGTCTTCAGAGTAGCAGAATTTCATGAGAGGTCAGGTTTCCAAAAACACCTTTGCTACCAAATGTCATTGCAGTGCTGCATAGACAAAAACAGCACATAACTCATCACACAGTGTTCCAGTCATTGTGGTTCTCCATTATAGGCCAAAACTGGTGGATTGATCTTTCTGTTTGTATTGAAATAAATAATACATACTGTAATTTTAAGTGAAGATAACTTACATAGAATTATATAATATAATTGATTTAAATAAAGTTTTCTTGTACATTTCCTGAACAAGCATGCATACCTAATGGTTGCTCTATTTAAAAAAAAGGTTGGGAACAGCATAGAGCCCTTATACAATCTGGGAACATAATCCAAAACCCCTGGCCATGTCACCCACCTGCCTTTTGCACTACACAACTGTATCTATGTAGGGATGGCTGCAGGAGCTGGATTGTGAAATCAGTGGATTTCTGTTTGGCCCTCTGTACACATGCAGGAGCACTAAGTAAGCTCACTTGGTAAGGGACATACAACCCCTCTAGGCCCTCCGGACTCTCTCCTGGCTGCCCTACCCTCTTCCAGGCCACACCCTTCACTGGCTCTGCAGCATACCTTCTGCAAGTACTTTTGCCTGGCTGGAATGTATTATTGAACTGTGATAATGCTGTTTCCCTGCCTGGATGGAAGATGGAGAAGTGTCTGTGAACAGAAACCTATGACTTTTGCATGGCTGGAATGTAGCCTGTACGAAGGTAAAAGTTACATCTCTCACTTTGTCCACTTTTGCTTCTTGCCCCATCCACTGCTGGAATATGGCACCTGGAAGGTCGCTTGTGAGGGATTTGGTCCCTTTGGCTGAAACAGGTTTCTCATTCCTCCTGACTTAATTGACTTTGAAGTCAGTGGATGATCCTGGTGAGTGATAGGTTGGTGTCTTCTGGGTCTTCTTTTGGCCCATGGTCTGTGTGCAAAGGTGTGTAAACCAATGGACACAATTCTTACATTTGTACAAGGGGCTAAATTCCAGCCATGCAAAAGCCAGAGGTTCCTTACTTGCACATCCAACCCCTGACTGTCTCCATGTTCTATCCTGGCAAGCAAGAGGTATTATCACAGTTCAAGGACATGTTTCAGCCAAGCAAAGGCACTTGAGGAGGGCGCTGAACAGGACTGGTGACAGTGTGGCTTGGGGATAGTGGGAGGCCTGGAGAGAGTTCCAAGGGCAAGAGAGAGGGGCCTGTGGAGGGCTGCATTTGTTCCTTGAGCATGAGGTTCTCCACCCCTGGAATACATAAACCTTTCCTGCACAGAAATGCCCTCTGACAGTTATTTCCCCCCCCCATTTGATTTGTGTTATGTCTCAGACAAACTAATAAGTGAACTTGTTTTATGCAGGCACTCAATACTGAGTGAAGTTGCCACACGATCCAGGTCTAAATTACCCACAGGCAAAAATATTCTTGTCTTTGGTAAGTATCAGTGAGTAATAGTGGGAGATTCTTATGGGAATTCTGACACTGGATTACTTTTTAAAGACAAATTTAACTGATAGAACAAAGTGAGCTGTTTAATTTAGTACACAGCCTATTTGGAGGCATGTAATAAAATATTAGCCAGGTTAAAGTTGATCTTGTATCTTTTTTGTGCTGACAAAATATCTTAGATCTAATGTATTGACAAAAGAGCTTGTGGTGCATGTTAATAGCCTTAAGAAGATACATTCAAAATATTAAAGATGCAAATGTGACCTTTTTGTAGAGTAAGTGAAAGAGTAAGTTCAGTTTAGGAATGTGAATTGTGATGCTGAAATGAAGAGAGTCTCTCTTTCCTGCAATGGGGCTGTTTTGCTACCCTATAACAGAATAAATGAGTTCTTTCTCCAGCGCCCACTAAATTCTCAGCTCGGAGGCTTGATCATTTCCTGGAAGAGATGAGCTTCTTGATGTTTGTTTTCTGCCCTCTAAACCTATTGGCAGGTGATGATGGCTCGGGCAAAACAACACTAATGACTAAAATCCAAGGAGCAGAGCATGGGAAGAAAGGAAGAGGCCTGGAATACCTGTACCTAAATATCCATGATGAAGACCGAGATGGTAATGTATTTGCCTTACTTGCATGTCTTGTGCTTAAAGTTGAAGGCTGGCCTCTTCTAAAGGGCAGCTGATTTTTCTACTGCCTTCTCAAAGCCTCTGACTATTCATGTTCACATGGAATGAAGTCTCAACAGTGTTCAACAGAGCTTAGTCCCAAATGAATATATGTAGTAGTAGTAATAGTTATTATTATTATTATTAATTTGTACCCTGCCCTCTGACTGGGTTACCCCAGCCACTCTAGGTGGTTTACAGCATATATTAAAACATAGTAAAACATTAAACCTTAAAAAGCTTCCCTATACAGGGCTGCCTTCAGATGTTTCCTAAATGTTGTCTAATTACTTATCTCCTTAAAATCTGATGGAAGGGCATTCCAAAGGGTGAGCACCACTACCCAGAATAATAATTGCAGCTGTGATTTAATCCATTTGTTCTTTATATGTTGAAAAATGCTCCCAAAATGATTCACCTCTGTTTTTGCTCTAGCCATGTGATACCCTTCATTAAATCCCTACACTTCTTATCCCCTCCTGGACACTGCACAAGACTTTTGTCCTCACTTGAAAATCCTCCATGGCTATCCACTTCTTGTCTCTCTGCTCTTAATATCTTGGCATACTCATATTTGTGATTTTCTCAGTCAGCTCCAACAACATCAAGTTTCCTGCTCCCTGAAATGACCTTGATCTTCCTCGCTTTCTGTCTAGACATGTCCTTCCTTTATTTTCAAATCCCTCCTTTAAAAAAAACACTTTTTCTGTGAAGCCTTTGGAACAGTCGTGGGGAACACATGAGCCTCTAGATGTTGTTGGACTCTACTTCCCATCAGCCAGTGCCAGTGTGGCCAATGATCAAGGATGATGGGAGTTGTAATCCAGCAGCATCTCAAGGGCCATAGGCTCCCCATCACTGCTGTGGAGTAACCCTTAGTCCTAATATCCATTGTAGCTAAGCCAAAGTATGTGACTGCAATACACACATATACTATCATTTGCTTGATCCTGGTTCCAGTTCCTTCCTTTTCCTTTTTTGTCTCACTTGTGTCAAATTTGAGATAGGTGTCCCTATGGGATTAAGGATTTGTCTTCTCATTCTTTGTAAAATGCCAAGTATATAGGTGGTGATGCTAATACTAATAACTGTGGGAAATGATTTCTTAATGAGAACATCTCTCCTTCCTTTCAGATCAGACCCGTTGTAACGTCTGGATTCTTGATGGGGACTTGTACCATAAAGGGCTCTTGAAATTCGCTGTTTCAGCAGAATCGCTGCAAGAGACCCTTGTCATTTTTGTGGCAGATATGTCTAGACCATGGACTGTTATGGAATCCTTACAGAAATGGGCAAGTGTATTGCGTGAACATATTGATAAGCTGAAAATCCCCCCTGAAGAGATGAGAGATATGGAACAGCAATGTAAGTAATGCGAGACTGAAAGTTTATTTTGTATCCCTACAAGTTTCGGGGATGATTGCTTTTAAATTCATATGCAGTTGCCTTATTGTAACCCACCAGTGGTCATGTAGCCTAGCATTGTCTTTATTCTCCCTGGCAGCAGTTCATGTTTGGGAGTCTTCCTTTCAGCTAGGCTTTGCGCATGAATTGAAACGATATAGATAGTTCGGTGAGCATTGTGGCTGTGGGCATATGTTCTGGACTTGTTTGATGCAAGTGATTTGTAAAATCTCATTCCTAGTACAGAGTTTAGAATTGGCACATGAATTGAAACAATATAGTTTGGTGAGGATTGTGGCTGTGGGCATATGTTCTGGACATGTTTAATGCACAAGTGACTTGTAAAATGTCATTCCTATTACAGTGGTACCTTGGGTTAAGAACTTAATTCATTCCGGAGGCCCGTTCTTAACCTGAAGCTGTTCTTAGCCTGAGGTACCACTTTAGCTAATGCGGCCTCCCACTGCTGCCATGCTGCCGCCATGCGATTTCTGTTCTCATCCTGAAGCAAAGTTCTTCACCCGAGGTACTATTTCTGGGTTAGCGGAGTCTGTAACCTGAAGCGTCTGTAACCTGAGGTATCACTGTACAGAGTTTGGAATTGTGAGAACTCTGAGATTTGTAAACAAATCAAATACAGTTTCTTTTCCATATCCTTGCAGAACAAGGTGTGGAGACTTTGGAGTAATATAGATAATACATATATTTGGGGAGCAAGACACACTGAAGGCTGCTTAAGAAACTGACTTCATTACTTGCTAACATCGTCAAGAGCTTATGTTGCTAAATATTTTTTAGAAATCTCTGGCAAGAAGGTTGGTTAGCATGGAGATTGTTTATTATTTTACTCCATTTTCCAGCCAAAACTGGCTCTCAGAACAGCTTACAATAATAATAAAATCCATTGCAAAATTTAAGAGAGTACCTAAGAGCAATAAACTAGTAAGTAATAATGACTATTAAATTCAGAGCAATGTGCACATATTCACACATACATGGGGGGGGGGGATTGATAGCAAATAATAGAACTTGTCTGGTTCTTAAAGTATCTCCACATCTAGAAGACTTTGATGGTCTATCTGTGCAAGCCCTACTAAAAGATATTCAGATTGTACAGCTTCAGTCATGCTTGGTCAACAAAGGCAGACCCCTGTGAGGTGGGAGAAGTGCAGTTAAGAGAATATGACTTGAGGTTTTTACATGTGAGTAATCATGTGTTATCAGTTGATGTATGCAGGAGTCCCGTAAGTTTTGACGACAGTCAGAGTGAGGTATGGAACATTTCTGCACAGTGGCAGTTTGCTGAATTCCAGAAACAGGCATAATTTAAATTTAGTCAACTGTGAAACCAATAAACATCCTGTAGTATTGGCTTTCCTGTCACTGATAGCATCAATTTCAAGGTTATAATACCCCAAGTTCATAAAAAGACTGTAAGGAGAACCACAGTTGCTACTTAATATTCTTTATTGTATGAGCCCTCAGATATGCATAGTTGGCTGCTATGTTAAAAACTTGAATCTGTATTAATGCAATGAGGTGGAAAGTGTCTCATGAAAATACCTATGCAGAATTTGTGCACAATAGAAATGTCATTTAAATAGATGCTAGTTCAGGATAGGAGACAGTGGAATCTAATTGCACATTCCCTTGATAAGGGGTACAGTGCTGGAATTTTCTTCCACTGCACAGGTTTGGACTTATTACTGAAACTTGGAGAACCTCTCTTCACCATGCCATAATGTTCCTGAAAATATAGTTCATTCATAGTATAGCAAGTTTGATTGAAAGAAATGGTTTCTCACTGTCCCAAAGTTTTCTGACACTTTGCTTCTTTGTAAAGAAATGCAATCTGACAAGAATTTCCTGATGCTTTTGCGGACTTGCACCATTAACGGTGCACTCATTTTAAACTAGTGGGACAATGTAAAAGGTGGCTGTCAAAGCTGTATTGTGCAGTTTTTTAAACCAAGAGGATCCTATCAAATTCAGTGGGTAAAATAATCCCTTTCTTCCTACCAAGAAGTACATTTTGTATTGGGGATTACGTCACTCCATATCTGTCTCATGAGGCAAGTCATGTGCCAATGATGCCTATTGTGACCAAAGTCAATGCCTGCTTCTGAGCTTCAGCAAAATAACTTGCCATTTCTGTGTCTCCCCATTGTCGCATTTCATGCAGTTTTTGTGGTGTTCATTCCTTTGCTGAAATGGAAGCTGCCAAGTAAACTGCTGAAAAATGCAGAGGGCAGAGCATTGCTGATTCTGTGCTTTTCCCCCACAGAAGGATCATTGTACCTAAAGCAGCAACTAAGGGCAGCCTAAGGATTGCTGCAGCCCTTCCTTGACTCGGACACTCACCTTATTTCTAACATGCATCACTGCTGCCAGTGGACAATTCTTGTCTGAGAGGCCTCCCTCCCTTCCACTCCACACTACCAGGCTTCCCTGGTTTTCCACAGCTGTGGAATGCAAATGTTGCTCCAAGAGAAGTAGCTGTGCTTAACCCTTGCCTCCCCTGTGGGTTAAGGAAGGAGAGCAGCAGCAGTGTCAGTGTCACAAGGCATTCCAGCGCATGCTTGCCTCACTTCTCCTTGTGGGGCCTGTTGGATGAGTTGCCAAGGCTCATCTACTAATTAGTGATAACATGTTTAATGGAATACCATTTCAAAGTCTCTGTTAATTTTTTCCTGAAATAGTGCAGTGTTGAAGTTTCAAACCAAGAAGTACACAAATGGTCTCTGAATGCTGAATTAAAACTCATTACAGTAATGACTAATAATTTATGCAGGGAGAGAGTGTTGCTTTATGCCAAAAAGAAAACTTGCAAGTTAAAGGCTGCATTTGCATTTCACAATAAGCCAGGATTCCTGGCTTATCCTGGCTTACTGTGAGTGTGCATGCTGGTGCACCCAGCTGGTTTACTTCCCCCACCCTTTGTGCAGGTGGGTAAAACTAACCAGGAACTGCTAGCCTGTTGCGATGTGGGAACCCGGGAGGAATCCTGGTTTGTTTCTCCCAAACAAGTCAGGATTTGTATGCTAACTTCAGACCTTTTTAAAAGCGCTTGGCTTCTTTGGGAACCATAGACCAGGATCCCGGGTTTTTTGCATGTTGTTAACTAGTCCTTCCTGGTCAGTTAGCTGGTCAATTGAAGGCTCATCTTCTCCTCTGAGAGGTAAACATTGCTTGGAATCTCACAATTGATATGTTGCTTCTTCTGTACTGATTTTGTTTATGAGTGTAATTTCTTTTAGACATTTTAATCTTTTAGTAACTCTTCTGTATTTTTGTTTGATTATTTTGCAAACTTCCCTGGTATCCAAAAGGATGAAGGGTAGCTTAAAAAACAATAAATAGTTTTACTGAACCTCCACATTTTGCTTAACCTCAAAACATATTCCCCTTTGCATAACTTTAAAGAGTGGTTTTCAAGTGGTGCTTGACAGCAAAGAGAATTCCCTCTTCTCTCCCCTCGTCTCCAGGCTCTGTGTGCCCACCAGATAGGTTCCAAAAGGTTGAGGGACCTTCCAAAGTGGAAGGGGCAGGAATGAGAAATTATCCTCACCCAGTGCTGTTATATCACCCAAAGTATTTTATAATTACATGTAAAACTATTCTTTTTTTATCATAGTTGTGAAGGCTTTTCAGGAATATGTAGAACCTGAAGATGGGTATCAGGGCTCACCGCAGAGAAGAGGCCCATCAGGACAAGATGATGAAAATGTAATTCTACCCCTTGGAGATAATGTTCTGACTCACAACCTCGGCATCCCTGTGATAGTAGTTTGTACAAAGGTAAGTTTGAGCTCTCGTTTACTGGCAATTCTTGGAAAGTATTTTGGTTATTGCTAATGATATGTTTTATTGCCCTCTTGCGTTTCTTGTGATCCTGATATACATTGTGAGTGTTTGTCACTGCCCATTTAAAAGAGTGTAATTGTCAGTATTTGTGTGTTTATGTAAAAACATTTGGATTTTTAGTATGTCTGGGAAGAGAATTGAGTGCAGTCCATTTCTTTCTTCAGGATTCTCTGTTCTATTAGTTGTTACCCATATTTTCAAATCTGTAAAATGTCTCCCAGTTAAATTCAGAGAATGGAAGATCAGTTTCTAATCTTATACACACACCACAGAAAAGCCCCAAACTTTAAAGTGTGATCAGTAGTTGTAAACTTTTATCTTCTGAAGCATGAATATGCAAATTAAAATACCTTTCTGAATTTGTTTCAAAGCTGAGGACTAAGGTCTCTTAAAGTATGTGATGTCTATGAAGTTTAAATGTGTGCTTTTGTGATATTTTAATAAAAGATATTTTGTCTGTCCAAACAATATCTGATGGCTTTTGAAGTATTTTGCTTAATGACCCCAAACCAAGCTTGCTTTGAACACTAATTTATGCAAAAGTGTGTATTTTCTTCACACATTTTCCACTTCAGACTTTTATTATTCTTAAGAATTTTCTTTGCGTTTCTTTTTCAGTGTGATGCAATGAGTGTATTAGAAAAGGAACTTGACTACAGAGAAGAACATTTTGACTTCATTCAGTCGCACATTCGTAGATTCTGCTTACAATGTATCTTTTTCTTACTTGAGCATAAGTAGTGGAATAAAAAACAGTGCCACATTGAGCGTTGTCACTTTACATAAAGCTCAGTATGCCATCATCTCAACCCAAATGTATGGTCTGAGTCTGCTATTTCTTTCCCATTATTGAAAGAAAAAACCATTTGTTTCCTGTATATTTCATATTTTGTACTGCATACGTAAAGACGAACAGTTTATTTTTCAGTAGTAGCCTGGCAGCCTTTAAGGACTGATAAATTTACTCAATCTTAGATTATTATTTTTTAATGTACAACTAACAGTGCAATCCTCTGCATGTTGATTCAGAAATAAATCCCACTATGTCCATGCTTGCTCCATTTTTACATATTTACATTGAACATGGTGGGTCTTGGTTTTGAGTAGACATGCACAGAATTGTGCTGCAAGTACAATTAGTTAATTATAAGTAGGAATTAATACACGTATTATATGATATATACATATATTAGTAAATACTGTGGATCGCTTAGGAATGGCACTTTCTGTTTAAACCTAGCAGATTGCTTTTAGTCATGTTGCCACCTTAATTTTTTTACTTTCAAGCTCTCTGTTCCCTTTGTATTTCATTAGACACTGAAATGTACAGCCCATTTCATGTTAAGGAATTGCACATAGGACCCATCCCATTAAAGTGGTACCTCAGGTTAAGTACTTAATTCGTTCCGGAGGTCCGTACTTAACCTGAAACTGTTCTTAACCTGAAGCACCACTTTAGCTAATGGGGCCTCCTGCTGCCGCTGCTCCGCTGGAGCCTGATTTCTGTTCTTATCCTGAAGCAAAGTTCTTAACCTGAAACACTTTCTAGGTTAGTGGAGTGTGTAACCTGAAGCGTATGTAACCTAAAGCGTATGTAACCTGAGGTACCACTGTACAGTATTTCAAGTATTTCATTTCTGGAAACTTTGCTCTGTTTAAAAAACATAAAATACAAATTTAGCAGATTAATTTCAATTGATCTTAATAACATTTTAAAAGTTTTCCTTAATGCAAATTAATAGATGGTGCAGCCTTGATCTATTCATCAGTTAAAGAGGAAAAGAATCTTGATTTGTTATATAAGTACATTGTACATAAAACATATGGCTTTCATTTTATCACACCTGCCTTAGTGGTAGAAAAGGATGCAGTTTTCATGTAAGTTGAAGAGCAATTTCTTGTAAATTTACACTAAGACTTGAAAATCCCCTTTAATTTGAGAATAAGATGGGGGGGGGGGCTGATGGATGAAAAGGAGACACTGTTGTAGATTAAACAAAAATAAGATATCACGATATATATACAACTCTTAATCATGCTATCCAAAAGTCAGTCTACGTTGATTTAATGGGAAGTTCCTTTCCAATAAGAACACTCAAGATTGCATACTTACTGCCTAAACTTTGGAACTGCTTTTCTGAAGCACCAGGTTATATTATCTGATGTGGAGTTGCTGTTGTTTCTGCAAGGAGACAAGTATCTCCCCTTCCCATTGCCACCGTGAAGTGGAATAAGCTGCTCTGGTGCTTCTCCATCCCTGAATGTCTTTTGCCACAGTTGTGTCATGCAAGGATAGTAGTGCTGCTCTGGAAAAATTAAGTTAATACGACTCCACATAACATTCTTTTTGGGATATTTGGCCAATATAAAGGCCAATGCCAACACAAACCATACGTTCATTTGTGTGTTATATTTCTGTCTCCTTCCTCTCCAAGGAGATGAGGGCTCATCTGATTACAAATGATCATAAGGAAAGAGGTGATGGTTTTGTGGCAGGTTGCACCAAATTCATCCTTGCCTTCTAGGCATAGATGCAGTTCTTCAGTTGTAATGTCACTTCACACAGCACAATTTTAAGAGTATAAATGTGATCAACGCAGGTACACTTAGAGCCAGGATTGGCTCCATCTTCCTGCTGAATATGTGCTTGCCAATGCACCTAGATGTGCTGTAGTGCTTGCAGTTGACTGTAAGGTGATCCAGGGAATTGGTCTCTTGGTCTCGTTTGGTTTCCTGCATTTCACAGTAACATGAATTAGCATTATACTTCTTACTTCATTGAGGACAGTTTTGCTTTGTGGGAGAATGAAGAACACTTTTCTGTATTTTTCTCAAACGCGAAAAGGCAAGCTAAACAAATATTTTCAAAATGTACCTCTGCCAGTCACCATTATGCTGTACTTCTGAAAAAAAGGATGTGCTGATGTGCTGACATGAATCCTTTCTCTTGCTAGACCTGCTGGCTGGGACAATGAAAAGAAAATTTCAATTCTACATGAAAACTTCACAACAGTGAAACCAGAAGATCCATATGAAGACTTCATTGTAAAACCTCCTGTAAGAAAGGTAAGCACCATTGAATTATACATTACTTTATCAAGTGTGCAGGGCTGTAAGTAACCACTACAGTGAATTCAGTATCCTGAGCCATGGTAAGAGTGCTAAGCCATTAATTTGACTTAAAAATGGCCACCCTCATTTATTTGCCTAGCCTACAGTATTCCTTTTACATTTGTAACCCTTTGGGGACTGCAGCGAGGCAGGTGTACTTAAGTCTGATTGGACTAATGCAGAAGGTTTCAAAAGCAAACAAAACACAGCTCTCAATCCCTGACAAAATATAGTACATTGCATTTCTATATGGGAAGAGACAAAAGAATGGTGGCTTGGAGTAGAAGAAAATTGATTAATGTAGTTCTAAATATCCTGGTGCAAGCTTTAGCTATAGACTGCTTGCTGTGCATTTGGTGCATGTATGCAATGTATTTGGGGTTGTGTTACAATATGTGAAATTGAATCAGGATGATAGGGGATTTAGCATGTGACCTGTAGTTTGGACCTCCCCCCCCCCCCCCAAATACATAGGCTCAACCTCTTCCAGTAGATCAGCTCTGTCTAAATCATAATTTCCCATGCTGGTCCTGGATTTTTATTAATCTTGATGTTTAAATCAACATATTTTAAAATATGTTGGTCATACTTGGAGTAGCTTTATTTAAATTAATTGACTTCCAAGTCCAGAGTTTGCAGGGGGTCTGCTCTGAGGATGAGTTAGTTGAATACCACCCTACCTTTTAAATTTTGTAAACTGCCTAGGGAATGTTATCAATATACATTTAAAAAATAAATAATGATGCACAAGAGGAGGCCAGGTCACAGACTATATATATATATTTGTGACTTTGCATATAAAAGATTTTGTTCTGAAAAATTCTTGCCATCTACACTATGGATAAGGTGTCTTGTATTTTGGGGGGAACTTGGGGTGGAGGACACTTCTAAACTGAATCTGTCTTCAAGCCCTCCAAGTTGGAAATCCTCTCTTTAACCAGCAAAAAGCCTGCTACTGCTGCTATGTGTTTAAGGACCTAATGGATTTGGGGTACTAATCCAACAAGAATTGAATACTAATTGGGGTACTAATTGAGCAGAGCATCTTGCCCCCCCCCCCCCCTTCTGAAACCAACCAAGTAAGAAAGGAGTCAGAAAGAAGTGCAAGGAGTTGTTGTGGCCAGAAGCTTCCACATGATCCCTGCCTTCCTGTAGCTTCCATGGCTAGTATAGTACAGCCTTCCCCAACATGGTGCTTTCTAGATCTTTCAAACTAAAGCTCCCACCAACTGACCATTGACCATGTTGGCTGGGGCTGATGGGAACTGGAGGCACAAAACATTGAGGGGGCTCTAAGTGTGGGAATGTGGGCATAGCAGCTGTGGTACTAAATCTTTGCTGCTAGGAAGATAATCTCTCAGGCTGTGCCTACTGCAGGATTCCCTCACTGGAGTTGCATGCATGTAAACACACACACACACACACACACACACACACACACGTTTACCACATAACTTGTGTCAGACAGCAGAGAGTAGGAATTATCCCAGATTATTATGATAAATAGGATTAATAGGGATAATTTACTGTATAGACAACTTTTCATGGTAATGCCCCCCTTATCATTTGTGCAGCCATTTTTGGTTTATAATGAAGTTTTCTGCGTTTTATTCCTCTTCTCATCAGTTAGTTCATGATAAAGAACTTGCAGCGGAAGATGAACAAGTGTTTCTTATGAAGCAGCAGGTAAGAAAATCACATATAGCCAAAATTACTTTTCCTTTGCTGGTAAGTGGGGAGGAAATCCCTTGGGGAGGCCTCTCCTATGTCTCCACTGCCTCCCCTCACTCCTCCACGTAAGTGACTGGCAGAAGCCAGCAGAGGGAAGAAGGCAGAGGGAGATGCTGGCAGAAGAAAAAGGCTGAAATGGACTGAAGCTGAGCTGAATTTGCATGTTAAATGTGTATAAGATGTGACTCAGCTTTATCACATGAAGCATTTAACAACAGCATGAAGAATTCCATAGCATCTTGAGAAGCATATATCAACAGTTTCATTTTTGCATAAACATGACTCTTGGATCTTAACCCCCACTTATGATGTGATGCAACTGTACTGCAGAATCCTACCTCTTTTCCTGTTTAATTCTGGTGCCCTCTAGTGATATCATTTGTGAATAATTTTGTGCCAGAGTCACAATGAGTAAGGTTAAGCTCAAGTTCACAAGATAGCATCATTGCCACACGTTTTTAAATTTTGGGACATTTCCCCCTAGTATATTTAAGAGCTCTTTGTTCTTTTTCAGTCTCACCTTGCCAAGCAGCCAGCCACACCTACAAGAGCTTCTGTAAGTATGTGTTTGTAGGAAAGTAATTTGTAGTTTAAAATGTAAGCCTGAGCCCCATAGCCTAAATGATTGAAATTATCAAAATTTAATACAATGCTTGACTAGTATCTTTTTGGAATATTGCATGCAGTTTATGCATAATATTTTAAAAAGTATCCCAAGCAACTGAAGGTGTTTGTTTGTTACACTATGTGAATAGATCATTTTACCAGCTGAATGTATTTACAAATCTGTGCCCGAGATATACCCAAAAATTGATACTTGAAATCGACTAACTTTTTACAGTGATAAATGGGGTATCATTGAAAGCATGCAATTTCTACAGCAAACTCCAGAGTTCTCAAAATGATATATGGGCAATTGACTAGGGAAGCACAAGCTATTAAATAAAGTGGGAGGAGAACGACGTCTGCTGTGTATGTGTAAAGAGGTTGAACATTTAAAAAGAGGAAAGAAAGAAAGAAAACACTGCAGGGGGAACCCATTCTGAGAACTTAGTATGCTGCATTGGGATGTAACAGTAAGCTCTGGAGTATAGTTCATTTTAAGAATGCTTTGTTTAACTGTGCATCAGCTGTGTGTTGGTGTGTGCAGTTAAAGCTCTCCCACTTCACCCTTAGTTGAGTGGGGGAAGCAAACTATGAAACAGCAGGCTTAGTGTTATGTGTGAGGCAGTGCTGGTGGTTTATTTCTCTCCAAACTAGCCATGATCAGGAAGCAGAGGAAGGGAGGAGCAGAGTGGAAGTGCTCAAACTGCATGCATAGGTAAACTAGTCATATTTTAAACAAACCACACTCTGTGGATTAATGTTATGTCTGAACGCAGCCAGTATCACTCAAAAATAGTGGAAGCTCTAAAATTTAACTGATAGCAGTTTTCCTTATATTTCACTAAACCCAAACATAAAGTAATTTATGCAATTAGATTTGCAATTGAAATTTTACTTTTAAATTGCAGGGAGCTGCTACTTTTTTGGGGGGAGAAAATATAAATTGCTGTTGCTTCCTCAATTCTCTTTAATCTGTAGAAGTTCACTGGTGTAATTTGGGAATCTCTGAGCAAAGAAGTGCTGGAGTACACTTTAGCAGTTGCATTGTTTTCCTTTTTTCCTTTATTGTTAAATGCATTGTTGCAATTTGTGATTGTCCAGGAATCTCCTGCACGAGGGCCTTCCGGATCACCGAGACCCCAGGGCAGGGCAGGCCCTGTCACTGTCCCCAGTGCCTCGCCAATAGCATCTGTTAAGAAGCCAGATCCAACAATTAAAAGTATGCACTGCAACTTAAACAACCTATTTTGTTTGTAATCTTTTCTTGGAACACTGAGCTTGTTAGATGAAAGGAAGATACTAATTTAGTGATAAAATCAAATGTTCATGTGGCATACTCAGTGGGCAGTTGTTGGGGCTTAAAAAAGTTTTTTAAGTTATCAGGGATGGAGGGAATTATGAACAATACTTGTATCCATAGTTCAGTAATATAACTATAATAATCTGCTATTATAAGTATAGCAGAAAAATTCAGATTTCATTGACTATTGAAGTAATGGGATTTAGTAGATATATTCTTGCCACAATTTAGCACCCAACAAGGAAGACAGTTTTATTTCTGAATGGAAGTGATGACCAGTTTTGCTAGAAGAGCCAGTAAATTGGGAAGCAGGAATAAAATATAAGACAATATACAGTGGTACTTCGGGTTAAGAACTTAATTCGTTCTGGAGGACTGTTCTTAACCTGATGATTAATGGGGCCTCCCGCTGCTGCCGCGGCGCGATTTCTGTTCTCATCCTGAAGCAAAGTTCTTAACCCAAGGTACTATTTCTGGGTTAGCAGAGTCTATAACCTGAAGTGTCTGTAACCTGAGGTACCACTGTATTTAAATATGTTTAATTTTTTGTATAGACCTCTTTGAAAAGGGAATGGGTTGATATGCCAGTTAGGAATTACATTCTTGTACCATTCGTTTCCCTCCCATGCATCATTTTATGCCTTTCGTATATTTTGAACATAAAGGATTGTTAATCTGCCACAGTCCTGTGTGTTTTAAACTTTTCTCCCCTCCTTTTAATTAGATAACGCTGCAAGTGAAGGTGTGCTAGCCAGCTTCTTCAACAGTCTCTTGAGTAAAAAGACTGGCTCTCCTGGGAGTCCTGGTGCCGGAGGAGTGCAGACCACAGCCAAAAAATCAGGTACTGTCTGGAGCCTAATGCAGCACTGGAGGGGCCCTAGCTCAGTGGTAGAACATCTGCTTTGCATGCAGAAGATCCTATGTTCAATCTGTAGCATCTTCAGGTAGGCCTGGGAATGTCACCTGTCTGAAACCCTGAAGGGCTGCTGCAAGTCAGTGTAGACAATACTCAGTTAGATTGTTCAGTATAAGGAAGCTTCCTATGCTTCTAAAAGCATTAATATTTTTTCATATTAACTTACTCTGCATAGACCATAGTGAAATCCATGGATGGTTGGCTAATGTCACAGCCAAATATTTTAATAAATAAATGATCCTGGAGTTATGTCTCACAGAGAATTAAGCCGTTCCCAGTCTACATTATCCACACCTTGGTTTCTGCTTATTGTTGTGATTCTAGAATCATCCACGACGACATAGAAAGCATGTTTGCAACTGTTTTATTATTTGAGTGCTTTGGTTGAAATAGTAACCTCAAGTTTTCTTTAGGGCAAAAAACGGTTTTGACGAATGTCCAAGAAGAACTGGATAGAATGACTCGCAAACCAGACTCTATGGTAACGACCAACTCCTCTCCGACAGAGAACGAAGCTTGATTAATGCTTGAACCTGCATATGTAAATGACCAAATAACTATGTACATTGATCTGATAAGACCAGGAGTTCTCTGCTATGGCAGATGCTATAAGTTTTTCTTGGGGCAGGGGGAAATGAAATTTAACCTTCATTGGCTTGTCCCAGTATCAAGTGCACATTCAGGAAGATTTGCATATAAAATTCCTCTGTTTTAAGATAACCATTTTAGAATATAAATAGGGCAATTCTCTTGATTTGGGTGGCAAACAAGGTGCAGCTGCAATTCCTAGGGAAGAGCACAGAGAAGTGAGATGCGGGATTCCTGTTGAAAAGCCACCAGTGGCTGCTGGCACTAAGGATGAATGAAGTCCCCTTTTCCAAGTATACCGGAGTTGGCCATTCAAAACATATTTATACTTGGAGAGAATCTGGTGTAGTAGAGTGATGGTTAGATGAAGAGAGTGTAAGATGCTGCATTTAAAATAAGTGCAAGATCTGGCTCAGAAGTGAAAAGTATGTTGGACAGACTGGAGAAAAGCAGTGTTAATACATCCTGTGTTGAATAGAGATCAGATAATCATGTTTTAAAAACAAAAGCCTTTACAATTGGAAAGTGTCCAAAGCTTATATGCTGAGTATCATGGGAATTTTTCTTGTTATAAATTGCATTTTTGTTTTTGTTTTAACAAGAAGCTACATGAAATGTGGTGGGTGCCCTTTTTGTCACAGCTGACACAGGGAGAAGCTTGATTAGACCAAGTGCCTGGCACAGTGACTGATGTCTTTTGGAAGGTGCTTGAACCTCTTGTGCACTGTAGTACAAACAGTCTTTGTTTGTTTGACTTTACTTTGAATAACTCAGTTACTTTTTATAGTAATGTATAATTTTGAATCCTGTTTTCTCATAGCTTCTGCCTTGGGTTTTTTTCCCTTTTCTAAATGCCAATCACATGGCCTGTTAAGAGCAATGAGTGACATATCACTTTCCCATGATGAAATGTGTTATCTTTCTTTTAGTAGCTGAAAACTACTATCTTTCTTTTAGTAGCTGAAAACTACTATCTTTCTTAACTACAAATCTTTCTTTTAGTAGCTGAAAACTCAGTCCTGCCTTAAGGTTTGTGAAACCTGTAATAATTTTCTTATAGGCTCCCAAAAATTCTGTTCCACTTTGCAGTAAATTACTAGTGTTTGTAGGTTTACATTGTTAAAACATAGAAACTAATGACTTCATTATAGCCCTTTAGTGTAGCCTTTTAAATGTGGAAAGGAATCTTACAATTGTCCCTCATTGCTACTCAAATAATTACCCATGGCCAGCTTGAGCTATGAAAGACTCCCACAGTTAACTGAAATGGCACTTTTGAGTTTCTGTACAATATATTTGAAAAAGAAACACTACCTTGCGTTATAGTACTAAACATCTTTGTAATCAACACACAGAAGGGAAAAAACCACCGTATGAATTATGCAGAGTTTACTTTTTATTGATAAGGATTTGTGTGTTATGCTGAATCTTGTTTCTGAATAGAACACCCCTAATATTTATATATACATACATATATATATTGTTAAATATACAGAATGAATTGACCACTAACACAGTACTGGATGTAATTGCAAACCCTGTGTTACATCAAGAGGCCGTCTCTTTGTTTTTGTAAGTCTGTCTAACACTATCTAGAAAGCTAAGAGTATTTACTTGCATTAACTTAAAAGCATGTTTACTTGTGCCAGTTATGTGTTGTTGTTTTCCTTTCCTTTTTTTTACATTTTTATAATTTCAGAACCTCAGTTACATCCACAGTTGCCTGTATCTTAAATTGACAAGTTGTGGTTGGGGCAATTTGGTGTGTGGTTCTGCTGGCATATGATTTGCCAGATGTATGTTAAAGAAAACTGTGGCCACTCTAGCAGATGTGACTTGCATCCTGTCCTCGTGGCATGCAGCTTTATTATACTGTTAGGCAGCTGCACATTTTATGCCATGCATAAGTGCATGGCATGTTGGGATGGTTAAGTTCATGCTGAGTTCTAGCACAGGGAACTTTACCACTGTCTCAATCTCCTTGCCACACGTGCAAAAGGCATAGAACCAGCCTTATGATTGGCTGGCCAGTCTAGAGCTGATTTTGGCTGCCTAGAGATAAGGCATAACATATTGGAAACAAGTATGTTGGACAAGCAAGTGTTTTGTGATGGTATGCGGTTCCAATGCAAGCCTTCAGTACACAACTGCCTCTTTCTGTTAATGTTTTTGTCATTTATGCAGATAATTCACTTTGTATATCAATAATGTGTACAAGTGGCTACTGGGTTTTTTTTTGTTCTTGTTTCTTCATTTTCATAAAATGAATGTTAGAACTGCTGCAAATGAGCAAAAGCCAGTAACATACCACTTTCCAGTTGTGCAAAAGAGTGCTTGGATCCAAACAGAAGTTGATTTCCCACCTCTACTCGGATAGTACTTAAGGAAACTCTGCAAGTGAATGCTCCTAGTTTCTCAAAGGAAGAAAGCTGTAAGTAATGTAGTGTTTTTTGGTTGCCAAAGTCTAGCAACTTTGGAAAGCTGCACAGTTGTCTTTTCTGGTGTTCTCAAGCATTGGAACCAAAGGCCAAACTGCAAAAGCCTTTACATTTTAAAAATACAATTAACTTTATTTTTCAGGATACACTTGTATGGTAGACTGTTAAAATTATTACATGGCTATATTTATATACGGTATATTGATTGCATCTACTGTTCATGTTTAAAACTTAAAGTAATAATCTATTCAACTTGAAGAGAGAAGGCAAATATAAAGGATTAAGGATTGGCCCTCCATCAAAATGCTATGTTTATGCTGCTTGATTTTTTTAAAAAGTTTGCACTTTTTATTGGCATTTTAAAACTTGTTTAAACTGAACAGAACTTGTTGTATTTTATTTAATTTAACTACATTGAAAGTGACTGAACTTAACCATATCCATGCTGTAAATGAAAGTTCACTCTCCTATATGACTAAGTTTATTGATGTTTTTAACTTCCAATGAGGACTGCAGATGTATCCAACACAACCCTTAGTCCAGTTGTATGGCTTTAACCAGGTGCAGTCATGTGGAATCTTGCTTTCTAGTGCTGGCAAAAATGAGGACATGTTCTTTAATTAATGGCTTCAATAAACACCAACCAAGACTGCTTTACCAGTGTTGAATTGCTTTTTTTTACTAAGCAGGGCAGTTCTCAAATTGTGGTTTGAGGCAAAAGATGTTTTGACCTTTATATACAATAATTTGTTTGTATGGCTGCCTTGCAGTGCACAATAACTGCCATTTTGAGCAGACTAATGGCTGAGCCATTGTGACAATCTGCTAGTTTGTTCTATGAGTTAATTCACTGGTTCTCACAAAGCTGGGATGGGTGGTCGTGGGGGGACTAACCACCAGCCTGGGGCCTAAGACCCAAACAATTTTGATGGTGGTGACAAAAAAGGGTGGGGATAATGACATACCAGTAGTTTGGGGGGTGAGCGTTAAGCTTTGTAGCTTGAAATGCTGTTAGTAAACAGGACTGTAGCAACACTTACGACAAATCACAAGCATTACAATGCAGTTTTCTTTGAAACCCTGATGAAGTGAGGAGAGAATCAGCTTGTTCAGTCTAAAAGATGTGCATTTCAAAAGAAGCCTTAGCCCTAACATACATAATGATGGACCATGTGCATTTATACAAGATCACATACAAGGTCTCTGTTTACTGATACAAGGTCTCTGTTTACTGTTTAGATACAAAATATAAAGCACTGTGGTTTTCATATAGGTAACTTTTCCTGTATACATTTACATTTTTATTAAGCCCTTTTTGGTGCTTTGTCATCAGCTTGTTGGGGGATTTTTGCTGTGATCCTATTTCTTCTACTTATTGAACTGAGTGGCAGGAACTGAGACACCACAAACCTCACTCCCTTTCCCCAAAGCAGAATATTGTATTTTGAAACAAACAGATGGCTGAAATCACATTTAAGTTTAAGGCATGCAGCATTCAAGAATTTTTTTTTTAATGTGTCTGAAGGATGAAAAGACAAGATGAGTAGACTGAATTGGTGATTGATTCGCTGATTAGTCTCGCATTGTGAAGCTAGATATACTGTAATGAGAGTGGGGAGAGAAACCACTCAGAAGCTTATTGTGTCTATTGCTTTTTGAACAGAGGGCAAATAAACATGGTCCCATTATGTAGTGCTGGTTAAGTTATTCAGGACATCACACCAGAGCAACAGAATGAACTACCCCAGGGATAGCCAACATGGAGCCCTCCAGATGTTATGGACTCCCATCCTCCTTACCCACTGGGCTTCAGGGGGGTTGTGGTACACTCCAGTTGTTTTGGACTACATTGGCTACCTCTGAACTAGCTTCTCACAAACATCACCCATTTTATTTATCCAGTTGTTTTTTACTTTGTCTTTTGGCCCAAATAAGTTTCCAAAGTGGCATACGATTTCAAAAACAAAATAACAATAAATGAAATAAAACATGTACAGCATGCTAAAATATACTTACCTCGGAGAATACTTAAAAGTCCAAATGAAGGCTTGGCCAAATAAAATATTATTTACAATTCACTGGCAAACTATTAAGGAAGGAGTCAATTGGGCTTGCCAGGAAATGAAATGTCACAAATCGGGTGCCTATAAAGGTCATGAGTAATGTCCCATTCAACTAAACTGATAGCAAGGGGACATGGAGGAAGAACTCTGATCTGGAGCACAGTGTGTGAGCAGATTCATCTGGGGGAAGGTGGTTCTTCATACAATTTGTTCTTAAACAGATTTCATAAATTTTTGTTTTGCTACACCTGTACCTTTCATTATCCTATTTCCACTATACTTCATTGGACTATAGACTGATTGCATAGAAGAGCTCTGTGGCCCTCCAGATGTTGGAGGAATTGACCATCAGACCTTCAGGATACAAAGCAGATCATGATGTGCTGGGAAACTAGTCTTGCTCCTAGCCTTTTGCTTGCTGGTGTCCTGAGCTAAACCACCAAGAGTTACAAGAAATGAAGAAACTGGTGTTTTGGAGTTTATCGCTTGCATAGTTTTAAACACCAGGGCAGTAGAAATCACAAATGTCCTCTGCAACTTAATACAAAAAGCCTTCATAAATATGCAATGTGCCCAGGAGAAAAGTGAAAGTTATTTAGATCAGGCAGCCTTTGATCGTTCCTAAATGACAGCAGCACCCATCTCAGCTTTGCATCACTTTGGTGTGACTGTTTTGCTTTCATCTCTGTTGGCATCCAGGCTTTAGAACCCTTTTTAAACAAACAAACAAACCTTTTTCCAATATTTATAAACCTATTCACTATGGATTTTTACACCCAGATTTTAAACTAGGCAATATATATTTGGATTCATTCATGATCAGATGTGATAAAAGGGTATATACTTGGAATAAGGGTTTTAAAAATTATTATTAAATGTGCATTTTTTTTCAATGATGAGCGTGTCCTGTATGCTCAATTGTTTCCCTGAAGGAACCAGAGATTATAGTTTGCCAAAAATATCTTGCTTTCAAGAATTTTTTTCCAGGAAATAAATAAGCTATTTTGCCAGCAGCTCAAGTAACCTTTTATTCTTGCCTTATGCTTGATAAAAAAAATTGCAGTGAAAAAGGAAAAGCTGTCTCAAGTCCATTACACTGAACTTGGTGTATCAACTGATGGGATCTTGGATATAAGGAACTTGAAGCAGATTTACATAACTTAGGTAAGAACATAAGAAGACCTTGCTGGATCAGGTCAATGGCCCATCTAGTTTAGCATCCTGTTTTCATAGTGGCCAACTTGTAGGAAACCAAGCAAGACGAGCACAAGTGCATTCATTCTGTGGTTTTCAGAAGTATAATTCTCTGGCAGTGGAGGCAGAGCATAGCCACCATAGTTAGCAGCCATTGATAGCATTTACCTCCATGAATTTGTCTAATCTCTTTTTAAAAACAGCTTTATGAGCTTTATGGGGTAACCAAGGACCTTTTTATTTGTCCAGACTTTAATGTATAATCTAATGCTGTGACAGTTCTGGGTTTTTTTGTGAGTTTTCTTGCTTTTACTGCCAATGTTAATTTTACAGGTTTTTTTAAAAATGTTTAATATCTCTATATCTGTCTTTTTCTCACACACGTCACCTTAAATTCCAGTAATTATAAGGAAGGATAACAAAGGCATGTTTCAGAAATTTGTTCCAGAATTTCTCTGTCTTAAGATTCATTACTGTAAGTGACCCCCCCCCCCCCAGTTTCAGGTATCTAATGCAAGGTTTTATTTTATGTCCATTTAAACCATAATGATTTAAATTCCTTCTTGTGTTCAAAAAATCCCAACTTATTTGAATTAATGTTGCAGATTTATTGCTTCTTGGCCTTTTGGTTAAGATGTAGCTTTATCAACTACTTCACAGCCAGAAGCTACTGCAGCAGTGTACCATAATATAAAATAACATAAAAAGATGCAGCCTTAATAAACCAAAACACTGTTTTGGTGTCACAGTTCTGTAAAATGGCTGGGTTACACTTTACACACTCCAGCTGCATTCCTGTATTTAAGATCATATTTAAGAGCATAAAGATCACTTTAAGGCTATTATGCTATTTGCTGCAAATGTGCAGATTCCAGAATACTTTAAAGGTTATACATTCTTGGATAGATAGGAAATACTGAACCTTCAATCCCATGCACCTAAGAGTAAATTCTATTTAATGTAGTGGGACTTACTTCTGAGTAAACATGCTTAGAACCAGGGTGCTAATACTTTAAAACTGCTCGTGTTGTATCTGATTCATGCAAGGTTCCCTTTTGACATGGAAACTGAAAACCCACCTTGGCAGTAGTTTTCACTACAGATGTGAGATGGAAAATCAACCAAGTAGGCTAGTACTTGTTCCTCCAATAAGATGTGCATTCTAACCTGAAGCTGTGAGAGCTTACTGAGCATAGAAAGGCCTTAAAACACATGAATGGACATCTTCAAAGGCTGCAAAGGAAAGCAGGTTTCCCTTTGGATAAAGACAACAAAAAAAAACAGGAAGAACTGACTCATATTGTTAAAGAGTTGGTGGGTGCTTTGACTCCCCTAAATTCCTGGGTGCCAGATTCTCCCATAATTTTCTGGTTCTAGTGCGTATTGTAGTTTAATCAATGCTTGGCTTATTAAGAGAGGCTGAATTTAGCAGTATCAAAATCTAGGCCAAACCTGTTTTTATGTGCTGAGGAAATCACTTGGGAGAAGAGCCATCACAGAGAACAAAAGGCAAGGTGATGAGCCATTAAAAAGGCAAAGTCTCTGTGCCAGTCATCAATGGGTCAGCTCCGGGTTAGTTAGCAGGACAAACGCCAGAGTTGTAGGGAGGGTTGTGGTTTAGGGTTGCAGCTGGCTTGGAGGTAAGCTGGAGAGAAAAGTGGCAGCCCTTAAAATGCAGCAAGCCGAGCAGAGGGCCACGGTTGATTTCTGGTGGCATACAAAACGGGCCAAGGGAGAAGCAAGAACCTATTGGAGTGTTAACGCTGCGTGTCTCTCCAGGTTGTATATAAGCCACGTATTATAAAGACATCTCTCTTTTCAAAGAAAAGACAAACCTTGGGGTTAGTACCTGGACCACTGGGATCTTGACTTGTTCATGGAGACTGGGGTGGGGTGTAACTGTATCAGCATTTTCAATGTTAAGTGTTCAAATACCTTTGAGAGTATTTGTGGCTTTTGAAAATTTTGCAGGACGCAGCTGACTGATGCGTAGTTGTTCTGCTCCATCTGGCGCCTAAGTATTCAACAGGTGAACCCCGCCTCCCCCAAATTAACTGTTGAATATGTGGGGAAAGAGAGTATATAAAAATCTCTCTGTGTATGTGTATTTGTGCATATATATATATTTGTGTGCGTGCGTGTCACTACCTATTTCTCTCTATTTACCTCGCGTTCGCGGTTGGCGGGGAGCGAGGAAATGGCGAGGCGACCTTCCTCTGCGCAGCCCTTGCCTTCCCCACAGGATCCGGGCCTGAGTCCAGCCCAGGACCTTCCCTGAGGGGGCAGAACCCTCGGCGGCTGCCGCCTCCTCAGCCGAGCCCCTTCTTGACTCCGCTTCAGGGCGGGCTTTCCCTCTTCCTCTTCCCTCCCTTTCCGCCGACGAGGAGCAGCGGCAAGTCCCGGAGGGAGAGAGGCAGGCAGGCAGGCAGGCAGCGGGAACGGCGGCGGCGTCTCTGGTGGCCGCAGCTGCAGCTTCACCTCGTCAGAGAGGCGGGAAGCGAAGACCCAGGCGACGCCGCCCGCTGTGGGGCTCCCGAGGCGGAAGGCCGGCCTGAGGGGAGGGGAAACGCCCGCGGCGGACGGGATCGAAGCGGGCAGGGCAGGGCGGTCCGCTTCGCTTCGGCAGCCTCGGCGGCGGCGACCCAACATGCCTCCCGCTTCCTCGGCGTTGTCGCCGCCGCCGCCGCCACCGTTGTTGTTGTTGTCTTCGCCCTCCCCGCCCGCCGCCTGAAGCTAGGAGGAGACCTTCCCCTTCCTCTTCTCCTCTGCCAGCCGAAGTTCCCAGGCGGCCCCGACCCCACCCCAGGCGCAGGAGGAGGAGGAGGGCGGAGGCAGCAGCAGCAGCAACCGCGACATGAGGCGCGCCGAGGACCTGGAGGGCTTCGATGGGGAAGCGTCGAGCACCTCCATGATCTCGGGCGCCAGCAGCCCCTACCAGCCCACCACCGAGCCCGTCAGTCACGGCCACGGGCTGCGCGGCCTCCGCTGCGACCCCGATTACTTGAGGGGCACCTTCGGAAGGCTCAAGATCGCCCAGGTGGTGGGTACCGAGCCGCGGGGGGGGGGGGGGGATCGTTTGCAGTCTGTGGAGGGGGGGGCTCGCCTTTCCTTATCGCTGTTTCTAATTATTATCGTTACGGCGGTTAACGTGTGTGTCCGCGTGTGTCCGCACACACGTACACGCACACACGAGAGTTTTTGGGTTTAATATCGCCCTTCTTCTTTTTTGAGCCATGGCCACATAGCATGCTGATTGCTATTCCCACCCCTGCCCCCCTCCAGTGGAAAAGGCTTGTTTTTTCAACCCAAAAGATTCTCTAAGAGAGACTCTCGCGGATTCCCATATTTAGAGAATGGGCTTGGAGGCTCCAGATGTGCTGTTACCACTCCAGCCAAATACCACAGGGTTAGCCTCGAGTGTAATAGTAGTAGTAGTAGTTACAGAGTGCCAAATCAGGATTGAAGCTCCCTGGGTGACCTTGGGGCCAGTCAGGTTGTTGTTAAAATCTTTTTTTTTTTAAGGTGGTGGACACTCTCTGGGTTTCTTAGCTGAACTTGTTAGCCATATTTGTTGCTGGAGGATGCGGGATAAAAATAGCTGAAATGAATAATGTATTAGGCAGATGCCAACAAAAAAGGAGAGAATCTTGGGGTACCTTAAGGCTGCAATCTTATATCCAGTTTCCCAGGATTGAACTGCATTGCACTCAGTGGGATTTCTGTTTCAACAGGCAGATTATAGATATAACTTTTTAAAAGATGTAACAGATTCATTGTGGCAGAAGCTTTCATAGACTAGCGCACACTTTTTTTTCCAGATGCATGATGTGTTATCCAGTTGGTAGAGAGATGCAAATACACACATACCTGGGGGAGAGGGAGCATAGAAGACCCTGTAAAAGAATGGAGCAAAAGACCATGAAATGCATAAGGTGCAGTTCATGTATTTTATTTTAGCTAAACTGCTTACATTCCTCAACAGCTGGTGTCTCTCTGGCAACTGAGGATAATGCTTCTTGCATCAGATAAATGCTAGTTCCCAAAAGCTTCTGTCACATAAAATCACTTAGTCTTTAAGGTGCTCCTTAAGGTTTCTTTTGTCAACTGCTACCAGACTTAGATTTAGAGAAGTAAACCTGTCTGACCCCTTTTGAGAGAAAGGATGGGTTACAATTAAAATAAATGCAGCATTCTATATTGCCCCAATCATCCCTCTTTGAAAATGTCTGATTTAAATGTAAGGCAAATTTCACAACTATGTATTGATTCTCTCTAGATATTTCATCAGTAAGGTAACACTGGCCTTTCCCTTTCTATTCTTCTGACTATTACTTAAGTTTTTTCTTTTTTGGGAAGGATACATATTTCCCCATCTTTTCTGCAATGGTACCAACATTCCTTCCAGAGTTTATCCTGTTGGGCAAGAATTTGAATTAGGGAGGGAAAGGGAGCAAGCAGTTAGATGATAGGTGATGATTTATGTAATATTTCGAGGTCACCTTTTATGACTAGATGAAAAAACAGCAGTTAGAAGTTAGAAGGTCACCTGTTCCATCTTCTTACCCTTTCCTGTTTTTCTAGGGTGTGTTGGGTGGATATATTTGCACGCTCTGATTTCTCATCTTGACCCAATGGTTCCTGTCATCTTCTTAGTCTTTTAAGTGTATCTTGTGACATGCACCCAGTCTATTTCTGGGATAGGGAACTTGTGGTCCTCCATATGTTGTTGGACTGCAATTCCTGTCAGTGCAACCCAGCATAGCCAATGCTTATAAATGATGGGAGTTGTAGTTCAACAATATCTGGACGGTCAGAGTTTTCTCATCACTAATCTACTTAGTAGTCTTTTTATCTATAAAGACTTGTGCCACAATATGTCTTATGTATGCTTACTCAGAATTAAGTATCAGTTCAGTAAAACTCTCATGTAAGTTGCACAGAACTGCACCGTTAAAATACTCTTATCTTCATGTTTTTGTGGCCCTTTGATTTGGAGGAGTTAGAAGTACCAGGGAAATTTCATTTATGGCTACAGCTGTTGGGGGGTATTTAATTTGACTTCCATCTACAAACATTTTGCAAACACCTGTAGAATATTTCTTTGCTTAAAATTCTGCCTTTAAATACCATTGCCAGATACTGGTCAGGTGATTCATATGTAGGTGTTCAAAAGAAGCTAGTAATCTAAAGGGGAAAAGGGTAGTGCCTTCTACGTACTAAATATGTTCTTGAGAAACTATATTTATAAAAAGCACAAGCTGACATATTGTAGGCTCTTTGTGATAAAAAAGCCTCAATATCCTTGTTCTGATAGATCATAACATTGATAAGATCAGCTGATTTAGCAAGGGTTGAAATCAAGGTTGCCGACTTGTACTTTCCTGTGATCAGACAATTGTTGATCTATCTGCACGATCACAAGCCATGGGATCAAGTGCAGTGTGACTTCAAAATGTTTCTGTGGTTGGAATCTGTTATGATGACCCCCATTGTTTCCTGGCATAAAAGATGATAGTATAAGTTGGGAGTCAGAAAAATAGTTGTGGTAGATGATTATTAAACGTGAAAAGTACAGACTGTGATTAAAGTTACAGGTTACGTACAGGACTGCGTTCTCATGTATAGACCAATTGCACCTTTATGGGACACCTTGTTAGCTGTGCCATGAACTGCAAATTGTCACCTGGCAGAAACAGGCCTTCTCTGTGGTGGTACCTTTCCTCTGGGATGCTCCCCCCAAATTATCTGGGAACAATGACAGTAGCATGCTCTGGACATTTCCTGAAAACACCTAATCCTAATCATTAAGACTGAATTCTACTGACTTTTTACAAAGTAATTCTTATATTTTAATTTTTAAAAATGGTTTTAGTGTATGTTTTTAAGTTGTGAACTGCTTTGATTTTTTAAAATAGTGATATAAAATATTTAAAATAAAATCTTGTGTATTGAGTCTGCTATAGTATTGTTTATTTTTGTGAACATTAGCGTCTGCTTTCCTGGCTTGGTGCCATTTTGTGTTTTGCTAATTGTAACCTTTTAGTGGCACCTCAGATTTATATCCTAACATTGTGTCCATATTCTATCTTCCATGTGTCTCTTGATGTAAATGTTGTAATTGGTAATTGGCAAAAGGATATGTGTGTGAGAGAGAGGGTATTTAGACTGGCTTAGTGTTGCTTGTCTTTGTGTGCTTTGCTTAGGTGCCACTGTTCTTATCGGTGTGTTTAAACAATGTGCTGCTGGAATACAGGCTAATTTTTAAATTACATTTCAAGCTCAGAAGTACAGATCAAAGGAGCACACAAAAAATATGTTCTGACAGTAAACCATAGTTTTGTGTTGCATGCATAATCATCCAGGAACTTTGGGTCTGTGTACTTCCTCTTCCCATTGCACACCATACCATGATGATTTTACGAGTTATGGCTCGTAAGCAAACTCCAGCTAATATTGGACTGGAATAGCTTGACCACAGTGATTAATGTATTGGTAACCTCAAGACTTGATTACTGCAATGCACTATTTATGCAGCTACCCTTGGGCCTGGTCCAGAGGTTTCAGCTGGTACAAAAACTGCAGTTAGGCTGTTTATAGGGGCAGATAATGTAGAAACTGCCCTATAAATTTGCATATTTTAATACTCAGAATTCTTATTCCAGTTGTGGGGCTTAAACTGTGTTTAGTTTTAGCAAGAGACATAAAAACATTCTGGATGGTCACTGGAATGTATCCTGAATAGGAAGGTCACTTAGGACACTGTTCATGTTTGAAGGAACCATATTATTATCCACACCCATATAATTTATTTGTATCTGTATTCCTAGAATAGTGTAGGGTCTGATAATGGGAGACTCTAGTTGTGTGAATTTTTCTTTACTGTAAAAAAAAAAAGCATTTTGCATAAATTTCATTGGAGTGGTATTTAAATACATGTGTGATCCAGATAATTTTACTCCTTGTTTAGATACGGGATGGAAAGACACAGTCTCTTAGTGCCAACCTTCAGACATTTCTATAAGGCTTTATAGGTCAAATCAGCACTTTGAATTGGGCTCAGAAACAAATTTGCAGCAAGTGTAGTTGAGCTAGAATTGGTGTTTATGTGCTCAAACAGCATGGTCCCAGTTAATAAACTGGCTGCCAAATTTGGTATGAGCTGCAGTTTTTGAACTGTTTTCAAAGGCAGTGAAACAAATGTCTTAACAACTTATTTAAACTCATACCAGCAGCAGAGAGTTCACAAACAAAAGGTGAGATTAATACAGATTGGGATTGCTGAAACTATTGTGTCAGCATGCCACAAAAATATATGTTTTTGAATGGGTACTGATGGAGATGTCATTCAGAGTTTACTGTGACCATGGAGTGCAGTTATCTGAGGAGAATTTTTAGTATTTCCATTTTAAAAAATAAGTTTATAGTCCTTATATTTAAGGAGCAAAACATGAAAACTTGGCAGTCAGAAGCATTAATCAATGAAAATTTCAGGGCATGTGAAATGGAAGGAGTAGCTGTGTGGCTTCCTTTTAAACCATAAAAGACCAGAAAGGTTTCAGTGGCAATTCAGAACTTGGTTAATTCTGTAATGCTTAACTTGCCTTTCTACATAATATGTCTCCTCATACCAAATATTCATTTATATCAGGGAGCAGAGCAGACATAAACACATGAGCATACAGATACCCACAGGAAAAATCATGGCCACCTTGCTCCTCCCCTGGTTCTGCTGCTGCTATGTTATTGACAGCTTCATGGTTGGCTTATCAGCCCTATATCAGGAAGTTTTTAATGTTTGATATTTTACTATGTTTTAAATGTGTCCTAAGCTGCCCAGAGTGGCTGGGGAAACCCAGCCAGATGGGCAGGGTATAAATAATAATAATAATAATAATAATAATAATTCTGTCAGAACCCAGGGTCATGATTTGTCTTGATCCAGAAAAAGCAAGTTTTGTTCTTGACTTACCACTAATGGTTTATCTCCAGGAGATAAACTACAAGCTGGTGTTGGGATGTAATGATAGCTCTGGGAAGTGCAGCAGTTGTGGGACAAGGTGAAGAGTGAAGCATTGCAGTTTTCTCTATGAGTTCCTGCATGCTCACGCAATGATAACTTAGCCATGGTTTGGCTTAATGTTGTGTGCAAACTAGGACAGTTAGATAATGTTATTTTTCATACCAAGTTGGTGGTTGAAAATAGAAATGATCTTTGTGAAAATTCCATCAGATAGGGGTTTCCAGGGCTCAGTTGAGAATCATTCCTCATGTAATAGCTTTCCATCAGTGTCTCACTGACTGTTCATATGACCCATTTCCTTGAGTTCAACATTTTTCCATGAATCCAACTCCTGTTTTTCTTATCCCTTCACAACACAGACAGATGTGCATTGTGCACATCTTTCCACATTGCGAAGCCATGCAAATTGTGTGAAATGCGTGACTGTGTAGCTTGCTTTTGGAGCTGTGAAATGCAAGGTTTGTGATTGAAGAATCCGAAATTATTTTTAGAGCAGAATGGGACTCTTACTGTGATCTCCAAATGTATCAGAAACAAATTATTGGTTGTCAAAATCAGCATGCAAGCTGCCTTGTTCTGGTTAAAATTAAAACTGCATCTTCTGCTAAATTGCAGTCTAGTGTCTTAATCCTGGGCATACCCTGGGTGTTAACTGGGCTTCACTGACACCATTTGATTTAAGATTCCAGGCACATGAAATGATTGATACTGGAAGTTTAGAAGATATTCTAGTTGCAGGGGTTCTCAACAAGTTGTGCATGCCTTGGTCATCAGTGTTTTCTGTGTTCTCTAGGATTCATTTGGACTTGTTTTGGGTGGTTAAAGAAATAACAAGTGGAAATTTGCATCTTTCATACCTTCATTTTGTTAGAAATTTGTGATCTTTTTGGAAAAGATCTGCTAGAGACCTCCTCACCCCATGGAAAAAAATATGATATAGACTATTACAGCTTTGGAGGCCTCCTGACATGTTATTGGCAGATGGATTAAACATTATGGCGGGAAGCTTCAAAACTGTAGGGAATATGAAATAAATATATATATTTTTAAAAACCAGGCAGTGGAAGGGTGTACTTTTGGGACATAATTTGAAACACATTTGTGTGGCTTTGTTTCAGCCAAGGGTAGAAGGTAGTTTTTCAAAAGTCCTTTGAAAAAGCTGCTGAAGTGTTCTGAGTGTGTCCAAACCACAGTCAAGAGCTATTATTTGAGCAGTCCTGGATTTTAATGCACTTATCAATATCTCCTGTAGTGCATTACTTCCCTAAAGCATGTCATGTTCTATAGATTGTAGCATTGAGTGCCTGTTTTGAATTGTTAGCTACAGGTTATCTGGTAGAAAATACTGTTGCTGGTATATTGAACATGTTGAAGTAATTTGCCACAAAGCTTTCTCTTTCTCTGCCCGACTTCTTGCTTTTGTATGTGTGTAGGCCATGCAGCCAGGCATTTTGGCTGGCAAGGTATTTTCGTTGTGCAAAGTTAATGACAATCTCTAAACCTCAAATAGGTGGAGTCCTCTCAGCCTCTTATTGATTTGATTTTAAAGTTTGCATTCCACAAGCCTAGACTCTGTGTTTCTTAAAGGGAACTCTTGCTCCTTGAAACTAGGGAAAGGGACATAGTGTACAATTATGACTGTGGTCTTTGGATTTATTTATTTATGGCTCAACATTGCAGTAAGCAATGGGTTAAAGAGGATGTTTATATGTTGCTGGCACAGAACCACTTCTGGTTGAGTTCTTAGTTTGACCTGAGATCTGTGCAATTGAGTCAAATAGTATTTGCCATGCTCTAATGAGTGAGACATTTGGGAAAGGAATGGGTGAGAGTCAAGAAAGAATAGAAGTAGTTTCAATACGCTTTCTCTGCATTCTGAGTTTGTGTTTTAGCAAAATACTGATGAGCCTATGACCCACCAGATACTACTAGAGTACAGTTCCCACCACAAGTTACCATTAACTATGATGGCTGGGAATACTGAGGTGTATAGGAATTGGAGTCTGACAATATCTGGAGGGCTACAGTTTCCCTTTCCTGCTTTGGAATGTCTGCATCTAAAGTTCTTAAGGAGATATCTTCATATGGCTGAAATCCACAGGATCTTAGGCTGCTTTCCGCATCCCAGCAACCTCTTTGGAGTCCTGATGTTGCATCTTCATCCCAAGCACTTAACTTCCACTATTTCACTCAATTTCCACAAACAACAGCTTCTTCACGTGGTTGCTATTCATTCTATTCCCATGATTCCTATTCATTCTATTACAGATAAAAAGTTAGTGGAAGGTAACACCAAAACAAATGGAATATAATATGAAAGAGAAAAAGGTTTAAGCATCTATTCAGATAATCTAAACAAAGTCTACTTTATTTAACTTCTTTCATGTAGCCCTAGTGCAGGTCCTTCTATTATTTTGCTATCCCTTAATACTTAGCCATACTTTTGCCATACTTAGGGATTTTTGTAGCCTATTTAATTGTCCTTTAATTGTTTTTTGCCCTGTGCTTAAATGAGACTGTGCAGTCAGCAGTTGAACTGAGCTTTATGTGGCTATTTTAGCTTTTGAGACTTGATGCTTCTGTGGATTGGTAACTATGCAATTAAGTACCTGAATCTTCAAATTATAGCATATTATCCTGTAGTGCCTCTTGGACATGTTTACAACTTACTAGAATTAATTACTTTAAGAACCTTCAGGAAGAAAAAGTGTTGTCCTTTTGATCTCAATTAACTACAACATAGGATTGAGTGATTATGCTACAAAAATGAAAGAGTATTTTGCTATAATAAAAGCAGCAAAGGTCCTGAAAGATATAGGATATAATGCTAAGGATTTGGGCTTCACAGAGAAGATCTGAGTGAAGGATATGAACTAAATACTTTTCACATATATTCTTTTTTTTTGTTATAGACTGGTGTAGGAAACATTAGGCCCTGGTGGGTGAATGTTGTCCTCCAAGCATCTCTTATCTGGCTTTTGGAATTTTCCCTAAATTTGTACCCCGCCCTCCCTGGCCCTAGGCCACACCCTTCACTTGGCCCTCTTCATGCCTTCTTGAGAGCTTTTGCATTTCTGGAATGTGTCCTTGAACTTGAACAACTCATGCTTGCAGGGAGGGAGGATAGAGGTGTGTTTAGGAACTATTCTACTACAAAGGTAACATTTACATTCATTGCTCCACCTAATTTACCTTATGGTCCCATCTAGAAGTGGTATGTAGCCCCCCAAAAGGTTACACAGAAGGGAATACAATCCTCAAACTGACCCCCCCCCCACTTCTGAAACAGACTCTTGGATACAGTTGCAGAATCAGGCATGCTATCTTTCTGTAGCTTTCTGGTGGAGAATATTTTAAGCTAGATCTTAGCCTCAGCTTGATAGTGTATTTGCTGGAGCTCAGTTGTCAAACATGGAAAAACAGTCACTCCTAGTAAAATGATTAGCTGTGCAGATAAGCTCTCCAAATTCAACCTTGAAAAAAATCCCTTGCCTTGTCACCTCTAATTGTGTTTTACTTGCCACGGTCAACCGGGCAGACAACTTTTTACAAGGCTTCCTTCAGTTTGAAATTAAAAGATACAATAGCTTTCTAGCTAAGAGAGAAAATAAGGTGTTTTTTTGTTTGTTATTCCTGACTCATAAATGATCATGTTTGGTCATCCCCTACAGCAGCGGTCTTCACACTTGAGACCCACTGTAGACCCCCAGCCAGGTACTTGGGATCCCCTGCATTTTCACTTTTGATATTTTAGTGAATAGTGCTAATGTCTCACCATATATTGCTCATTGAGGTGTTGGTATACTATTATTTTTTTTCAGTACAAGTGAACCAATATTTCATGTATTGTTGGTCAAACTTTTGAGCACTTTTAGTTGTTAATTTTTCTCTTATTTTGTGCACTTTCTTCCTTTTATCACCTTCTCTGCCACTTTAATTCACTTCTCTGTATACCTGACTCCTGCTAATGTCAGCTTTTCTAAAATCAAAATGAACAGGGAAAGAGTCGTCACCCACATAACCTAATATAGGTGGAAGCTGTTTTTTGTTGCCCCATTTTTGGATTATTAAGTTTGGATTATTAAGTTTGAAGAAACTCCTCATATTCTGCTATGCTGAAGTAACATATAGTTGTAGTTCAAAAGCAAGAAGTGTTTCCTTTAGTCTGAAAAGGCTTGCCATTTTACAATTTGTTTTAAACACCAACTAAATCAAACTACTTTTCATTCTAAAATATTGCATTGAAATATTAAAGTTGGAATCCTGTGCATACCTACTTAAGCGTTAAGCCCCATTCATGGTTGAACTCATGGAAACTTACTCCCAAAGAAGAATGCAAAGGATCAGGCTATAATGTTGACAGTCTTATCAGGCACATTTAACTGAAAGTAAAGCCCCATAACTGATGATGGTTTACTTATTATACCACACCCATCTGATTGGGTTGCCCAAGCCGTTCTGGGTAGCTTCCAACAAAAATAGAGGAGGGGAAAGCATAAAAGCTTCCCAAAACAGGGCTGCCTTCAGATGTCTACAGAAAGTTACATAGTTGTTTAACTCTTTGATATCTGCTGTGAGGGCATTCCAAAACTACTGGGTGCAACTACAAGATGAACTGAACTCAAGATGAACTGAGATACATCTCTGAGGTCCTAGGCTGTTTGCCTAGGACCTCAGAGATGTATCTCAGTTCATCTTGAGGCTGAATCATTTGGAATCTGGACCATCAGTTGTTGTTGTTTTTGTGTGTGTTTGTAGGTGTTTATCTCTTAAGAGATAGCATACTGTGTCCAAAAAACTTTTTTGTTTTATTTTTAGACGTTGTTTCTAGTTCACTTCTTTGTAAACAAATGTTCCTGGAGCACATATGGAGTCGCATCTTGATCAGTTATTCTTTCAAATTAAATTTATTTAAAACAGTAATTCTGGTATTTACTTAAGCTCAGTATTTAATGAGTGCAAAAACTGATAGTTGAAGTTTTGTGCACTGTATTTCATTCAAAGGGCTGGTGCAGTCATTAAATATGCAAAGAATAGAATCATAGAATCATAGAGTTGGAAGAGACCACAAGGGCCATCGAGTCCAACCCCCTGCCAAGCAGGAAACACCATCAGAGCACTCCTGACATATGGTTGTCAAGCCTCTGCTTAAAGACCTCCGAAGCAGAAAGTAGTCTGTATTCAAAGAAAGTATTGAGTATTCAAAGAAAGTATTGAGTTTTAGAAATGGCTCCTCATTGTTTTAGGGACTTCCTGGCCCTGATCCACATCTATACCTATAATTAGAAAGCAATGTTTGACTTTGTATTAGATACAAAAATTGTAATTGAAACATGATATCCACTTGATATTTGTGCCTTTCCACAGGAGAAACCAAAACCTCTAGTAAGCCTGATAATTTCTGTTTTAACTTTTGGCCAAATTATTATTATTAATTTATTTCGCATAGTGCTTTTAATGGAGTTTGGGGCTGGCACAGGAAATGGCAGGGCAAGCTTGAAACTATTCAGCATTTATGGTACAACTGAGAGTGCTCTTAGGATTGTGGCCGGTATTTTTTATCTTTTTTTGCTTTTGTTGTAAGATTCTGTTTTTCTGGTATGTCTAGACCATTTTGCCTTTTAAGGCATGGCATCTGAGGGGGCCATCAGATTACAACTCTGGATTCTTAGGATTGTGAATACTTTTATCTGAGCTGTTAAAATTCTTGTATAATGGGGTCCTTTCAGGTCACACTATGCTCCTGATTATTTTCTCATTAAAATACTTTTCCTTCTCTGGCAATGTAATTTGAATACTTGTTATTTACTTAAGAAAAATCTTAAAATAAGACTCCTGTATAAAGTTAGAGTTCTTAATCTAAGGACATAGTTGAGTTTCTTCTTTAGTCTGTGTGACTTCATTCTGATGTAGCAATAAACTATGGCTTATCATTAAAGGAACTAGCCACAGTGAACTTTGGACTAGGACTTGCCAATCAGAAAGTCGGTGGTTCGAATCCCCGCGACGGGGTGAGCTCCCATTGCTCAGTCCCTGCTCCTGCCAACCTAACAGTTCGAAAGCACCTCAAAGTGCAAGTAGATAAATAGGTACCGCTCCGGTGGGAAGGTAAACGGCGTTTCCGTGCGCTGCTCTGGTTTGCCAGAAGCAGCTTAGTCATTCTGGCCACATGACCTGGAAGCTGTATGCCGGCTCCCTCGGCCAATAAAGCGAGATGAGCGCCACAACCCCAGAGTTGATCACGACTGGACCTAATGGTCAAGGGTCCCTTTACCTTTACTCCCCCTCCAGTGACCGGGAGGAATAGTTTAAAAGGTCTCTTTTCCATTTTAGAATAATCAGTTAAGCTTTACATCCAAATCTAGACAAAATGTGGTTAGTTTTAACTATAGTTAGTTAAAACAGGTCAGCTTCAGACAAACCACAGTTGGGTATAACCACAGTATGTTCAGTCCTGGGCATAATGCTGAAATTGAAAGCTTCTGATCTCATAGCCATATTGGAGGAGGAAACACATGAATCCAAAGCTTGTTCATGCGACAATAAATTGTTGTTCATCATTACATCAGTGTGTTTTAAAGCTAAGAAAAAGTGCTATTAATGTTTCAGCTCAGTTGCCTCCATTGCTGTACATACAAACTGGAACATTGAAAGCCTTCTCTACTTAAAATATCATTCGTTAAGGGGGGGGGACTTTAGAAGAAAACCTGTTGTATCAAAAGTGGGTATGGGGGAGAAAGGTGTTTACATTACATCTTGTGTTTACATTCATAAGCTTATAGAGCCACAGCAAAATATACCTTCACTGCTAATGCAGAGCCTACCACAAATCCAACAAAAATGGCTTACAAGGAGTTATGAGTTACCTCACTTTATCCTCAGTGAAAGTTGTTTCAGAGGTTTCTGTTCAAAGTGTGGGGGAGGGGTTGTGTTGAAAATAAAAAATCATACTTAGACTTTACATGTAGTTAACTGCATTCATTAGCATACCTTATGCTTTGGACAAACTTTATAATGCAGAACACATGTTTATGTTTCAAATGCAAATAACAGAAGCATCATCATCATCAGCCTCATCAGATTGGGCAATGGCACTGGTGACATGGACTATTATAATATCCAAGAACATGTGAACAATATTTCTCTGCACACTTATGCCTCTGATACCACAGTGTTCTGTTAATTAGAAACAAAGCCATATAAATGTATATATAAATTTAATAATAGTACTCTACAATCCTATTTTAAATATAATTTTCTAAGAGGTGATATTCTTACATAATTATATATTTAGACTCTTCATCAGCAGTATGACAACAATACTTTTAAATGGTTGCCAATTTTGGTGTAGTTGAAAGGAAAATTTTCACCAAGAGGATGCCGACTTATTTACCACAGGGCAACATCAGACTTCATCGCAGGCCAAATAGCCAAATTGGCAAAGCAGCTGCTAAGCAGCAGTTGGTTAATATTTGCACTAGTTGTATACTTTTTTCAAAGGATGGTAGATCAAGTATGACAACTTACGACTGAACTATTAAGAAATCTTAACTTAAAAGTCACAAGAGTGAAGAAGCATATTCGTCAGAATAAAGCAACAGCAGTGCCCATGTAACTAATTTAGTTCCTGCCTCCCCACTATCAAACAGCAGCCATGCATGACAGTGTTTGATATGGCAGGCAGCCCTTTGGAATGTTTTGGGCTTTGTTTTGCTTGCCTCACTAAAGATATTTAACATTTTTTCTTTGGCTGGTACAATTTCACATGTTGCAATTGCATCACAAAGCAGTTGTGAGGCTTCCACTGAAAGTAAACAGGACTGTGCCATGTTTTTTGTTGTAAAAAGGAATTCTCTGTAACACATGTAGGTGCTTTTGGTCAGGGGTGTGGAATCTGTTGATGTATTACAGGAACTAATTGGATTGACCCATTTTCTTGCATTCCTGTGTACATGACAGAGGACTCCATGGGTAGAATAAAAAAAAGTGCACCTATGGACATGTGCAAATCCAGCCCTAGTGATGCCAGGTGGAAAATTAATCATATTTTTGCTGTGATGAAAGATAGTTTCCTCTTGGAGAGGCAGGGATTCACTGAAGCCATATTACTGAAATATTTGTATTTATGCCAGCTGTGTTAGATGTGAGAAATGCACCCGCTTTACAAGGAATGAGGCCTACTTAGATTTAGACTGTTGAGTTGGCCAAGTTAAATGAAAGCAATAAATCTAAATTTGAATGTGTGAGGTTTTCAAAAATGTCTTTGGGTGTATTTTGAGGAGGTGTAAAAGCTTTTTACCTATATCTATGCTGTATATGACTACTTATACTGTACCACTAGTTTAAGTAATAAATCCTAGTAGTGTAATATTCTTACAAAAATATTGTGGGTATTCTTAAGCAGGAAAAATGTTCACTATTCAGTGGTTTTTGTGAAATCATAAGTAATTATGTGATTGAACCACACAATAAGTCTTTTTGTGGGCCTCTTCAGATAAACAGGAAAGCTATTTTCTTTCTTTTAAAAATCTTGAGGGAACTACTTTTAGTTCTTATGTTGCTTGATTTATCAAAAAATAAAACACAGCAAATTTGATATTTAATAGAGAAAATGTAGTGGTAGCAATTTCCTTCCTTATGAAGTCTTCTGTTGAGGTTGAATACACATTGCAATGCATTCTCTTCATTTTTCTTAAAGGCTGACAGTCATAATTAGTATAGACAATTTGCCAAGAGGATCTTGTGCAGCAACAATTCATTTCCAGTCTGTTCCTTTTCATGTTTACTGGAAAAAAACCCTATTGAATTGAATGAGTGTGCATAGGATTGAAGCTTTCATTAGTTGATTTCCCTTTTTTAAATAATAAGATTACATTATCATTTTAAATGCAGAAACTTGTTCTGCTACATTGTTTTCCAGTATGAGAAAATATTAGGGCAAACTATTTTGGCTGCAGTACTTTGAAGGGATTTGGAGAAATGCAGGGGTGGTGTTTTGCAACTTATACTACATCCATGTTTCAGGAGCATGTATTGGCAATAACATGATGCAGATTTCTCAGCTTTACTATGTTCATGTGAACCTGAACTGCAAGGTCTGGTGATCATTTCTACTATGGTCAGAATAAGCAAAAATATTGCCCTTGCTGTCTTGAAAGAAATAATTCTGCATTATCTTCCCCTCATTCCTTTAATGTGTGCAGGTGCTCTGCCCTGGGTCTGGTTTCTTTGGGGTAGGATTTAGTGGTGTAGATTAAGATGGGATACTCTTCAACAATCCTGTATTTGGCATATCACTTATGTAGGAGAAAGTCCTGGGATCACTTGCTTATTTATTTACAGCATTTGTGCTCCACTCGTTAGCCAAAAAGGCTCCCAGAGTGGCTTACTTACAATCTATTAAAACAAAGCAATCCCTGCCCACAAGCTTGCAATCTAAAACCACTACACACAAGGGAAGAAGAAGAAAACAAACTCAGGAATCGTTCCTTAAATAGTAGCTCTTATAATGACCAACTGGCAAGAAAGATTTCAGGGATAGGAGGTGCCTGATGGAGCTGGTCTTTTGGCAAAACTGGTGGAATAAGCACTGCCCTTCCCCCCCCTCCACTAAGGCAGCCTGATGGAATGAGATTGAAGGATGGAGTAGGACCCAAGCCTACAGGTTCAAATAACCAGAAAAGGGAATTTCAGCCAAAAATTATGGAGAAATTCCTAGTGGTAACAAGAACCTTCACAGTAGAACAGATGGAAGGTGGGAGAATTTGCTTCATTTGACATGTTTAAGCAGTGCTGGATGACTGCCTATAGCAATGGACTTCTTGCATTGGTTGGGCTAGAAGACCTCTGTTGTCCCTTCCAGCCCTGTGATTCTGTGAAAAGGCAAAAATACAGACAAAACCAGGGCAATGATTTATCAGGTGACAGAAAAGTGAGACTGTTACTGGGAAATAGGGGGCGATGACAGAGGTGTGTTCATCTATCTTATAGCATGCTGGAACACTCCCAAACTCCAAGTCCAAACTCCAGTAAAGAGCATGTTGTTTACTCATGCATGCAGATCCGACTAGCTGAACACAATGCATTTCCAGAAAATCATTTGTGAGCTGATGGTTTCCATTATTTTCTACGGGAACATTTCTAATCTGTGATGTGGCCAACCTCCCTCCCTCCCTTCATGGTTTTCTATTGAAATGGCTGCCGCCGACCAGCAAAAGAAGAATAAATAAGGAAGTGGCTGTTCAGATATCTGAAGCAGTGTAGTGAGGTTTGGGTATAATTATTTGCATTCAGAAAACTGAAATTTCGGATAACAGGACTTGCATGTACATTACTCAAAGATTTGCAACTGAACTCATGAACTGTATTGATTGAAAAGGAACATTGATTTTCAGGTGTCAGGAGACATGAACATGTGAGAAATGCAAGTGAGGAAAGTTAATGCTGGAAATCCAGGTGTGCACAGTCCAATAGAAACCCCCATCTTTTCCCACTGGTATACAAAGAAGATATTTGAGGTTCTTATGTTGTCAGAATCCCACACCTTTCCTTACTATACCTCTGATTCTAGTCTCTGTTGCTCTGTTAACATAGCAGCAAAATATGAAAAGAGCAGATCCACTGAGGTCCACTGAGCCAAATTCTGGTTAAATGGGAATGAGGGAGAGGGGGACATTTTCAGGCCTACTGCTAGTGGAGTTAACAGAGGACACACCCCTCATTTAGATATCCTGGGCCCGAACCACTAGTACTGTTGGTTCAAGTACACTCTGAAACATTGAGTCATGGAATCTTTTAGAAGCAAATGCCTAGAGCAGGGATAGGGAACCAGTGGTCTCCTAGATACTACTAGACTACAGCTCCCACCATCTCTGACCATGGGTTATGCTGGCCAAGTCTGGGTCGAAAAACACCTCATGGCCTAGAAAGTAGAAGAAGGGCCAAGCATAGAATACATCCCTGTTTCCTGCTAACTGTCCCTTGAGTGAGTTCCTGAGGTTTAGCAACCACACCTTGTTGGCAAGATGTATCCTTTTACACTGTTACTGCCATTCCTTGCCTCTAGGCCATCCCAGTAGGACTTAAACAATTGTCACACATGTTGAAATTAAGGACCCCTTCATTTGATGTGATCTGGTGGAACTCAAAACAAATCTTACTTCTATAGCTCTGATGGGCGTTAGAAAGTTGTGAGAGAGAGCAATTGAGAGATCTGACTTGTGTTGATTATAGTGATACTAATTTGGAAGTGGGAACGGGGAAAGGAGTGAAATCTAAATTAATGTCTGTAACATTTTGACTACTGACCTCAGTGCAATACTAGTTATAATATTATTTGTTATCTCTTTCAATTACATTCAATTTCTCTTGAGTAAAGTTGGGTAAGATCACTTTTGTATTCATATCAACCAGGTGAGAGATTGTTATACCCTTGCCCCCTTTTAAGAATAAGAAAATGAGAATAAGAGACACAGTACATTCTTTAGCTCTATCTCCTTGCATCTCATTTTAGCATTTCAGACTCCCAAATATATACCTGAATTCTTTAGTTTCTTCCTAGTCTTGTTTGTGTATGTTATTGTTGTTTAGTCGCTTAGTTGTGTCCGACTCTTCGTGACCCCATGGACCAGAGCACGCCAGGCACTTCTGTCTTCCACTGCCTCCTGCAGTTTGGTCAAACTCATGCTGGTAGCTTTGAGAATATGTTTGTGTATAGTTTTGCTAAATTGAAATAGGCCTTCATAGTACTACTCAGTAAAGTTTAGTTGCTAACTATTCTGAACCCCCAAATGCCTTTAAAAGCCAGAATGAAAAGCATATTCTTTATAGTATGGACCAGTACCAATACTACTTCGATCGATTTACAGCCTAAGCTAGGGATGGGGAACCTGTGGCCCTCCAGATGATGATGGTAAACTCCAACTACTATCATTTCTGGCCATTGGCCTAGTTGATTGGGGCTGATGGTGGAGTCCCCACAACATATGGATGGCCACAGGATCACTAAACTGGGCCTTATCATACGCATGTTTACTTGAAAGCAAGACCCACTGAGTTCTGTAGAACTTTCAAGTAAGTGTGCACAGGATTGCTGTTTTAGTACTAAAATATGCTTTGGTATATGAGTGAGACAAGCATCTTGTGTTGATTTCTTCTTTTAAACTGTGAATCTTACTGAAGTTTCATTGCACATTCTTGAGTATCAAATTCCCAATGAACATTTCAGGATAATTTGTGGCCGTCTTCAGAATGTTACAGAACTATTTATATTTTACCACTTTTTCTCCCTGTAGGTTTTGGCATTGATTTCCTTCATCTGCATAGAAACCATCATGGTATGCTCCCCTTGTGAAGGCCTTTATTTCTTTGAATTTGTCAGCTGTAGTGCATCGGTAGTTACTGGAGTTTTGTTGCTTATGTTCAGTTTAAATCTCCATGCAAGAATACCACAGATCAACTGGAACATTACAGTAAGTTTTCATCCAAACCTTCACTTTATAAAAATAGCTGAATAAACATTTGAAGTTTAGACTTCAAGCACTGCCTGCCTTGTACAGAAACTTGAAACCGTTGGTAAATGTTATTTGCAGCAAGTAGAGTTCATGTGCTGCTTTATATTCAAAGTGAACCCCACTGGTGCAATAAGGATTATGAAATATTGGATGAGAAAGTATATAAAGCTGAAATTGTGTGTAAAATCATCCCCCTCCCCTGCATAATGCAGACTTTCCTTCAACGCTAGTCTTTATTGTTCACAACTGAGGAAAGTATAGTCTGCAGATTTTGTTTAATACTGTACTTTATATTTACAAATGGTTAAAAAATTAAATATGAAATGAGTGCATACTACAAGGTAGAGTCTATCTGTAAATCTGTGGGCCATCAATCCCTCTTCTAAAAACAGTCATATTTTGGGATTAACCTGCTTTTCTGAGTTTGGAAGTTGGAAGTGTGTGCTTTATGCATTTATCTTCTTTCTCACATTCTTTTAGGAATAGGGTTGCCACTGTTTTCACAAGTCCTGCTCTTGTACTCTTTTGAAGACAAGCATTTGGCTGGGGATATTTTTTTTTCCTGATAAGGAGATTAGTAGTAGGAAAAGTTTCTCCTGCTACATGCCTGCATGTCAGACACAGGAGCAGGGCCAGAATGTGGAAAGCAACTGATAGGGGCCACAGATTTCACTGTTTTTCTTTTGGCATAAATTTCACATAATTGTTGCACACAGACTATCTAGAATTCATTAGAATCCCTATAATTCAAATCCAAAAAGTCACCTTACGCTCTTCGGATATCTCAGTGTGTTTTGTTGGTGCTTTGCAGTTTCTTTAACTTTTCCTCTTGACCCTACCTTTATATCTTTTCTTCCTTCCAAATGAGCCTAGGGTGGCAAACAACAAATGCTAAAACAATATACAATATACATAATTGACTTGGGAAGATCTCAATTTAAAAGGCATGCTGAGAGAAGGTCTTCAATAGGTACCAATAAGATAACAGGGATAGCACTTGTCTAATATTCAAGGGAAGGAAATTCCAAAGGGTTGGTGACACAACACCAAAGGCCCAATTCCTACATTTTGTAGAACAGACCTGATAAGACGGTATCTGCAGGAAGCCCTCACCTGCAGAGCACAGTGATCAGTTGAGCATATAAGGACTGGTATTATGTTTCATGTATCTTTGCCCCAAGCTGTATACAGCCTTGTACACCAAAACCAGTACATTGAATTTGGCCCGACAGCTAATATGCAGCCAGAGCAATTCTTTCGACAGATACATTCAGTAGCTTATTATTTCACTTCACTTGTCCTCCCACCCTTTCTGTGGGTACGCATGAGAGACTGGCAGGTTGGAATACTGGTTCCTTGATCTCTTGGATTCTGGTAGGCCAAGGAGTGTGTACTCCACCTTCTACTATGTATCCTGAATTGTGTGTACATGCTGAAAACCTTTGAAAGGGGAAAAACTATGTGGCGTCCTGAGTCTGTCTCAGCTGCTGGCCACAGTAAATTAGATCACTAGGCCAGTCAGTGATCCTTAATCTCTGTTCCTGTTTGGATTAAGGAACACTGTATTTTGAAGTTCTGCCTCCTTTGTCTTACTGTACATGATGAGTATTCACAACTTTCTGGCAGCAACAGAATAAAGAGAAAAATGTTGTACATTTGGCAGCAGTGATCCCATTTACATCCTAACTGAGGAATTGCATGCCATCTGAAATATTATTAAAAATGCAACACATGGAAGGTGAAGCTTGTAAAGGACTGTAGTATGGCATGCTAGGAAGAAAACTGAAAAAAATGCGTCCAGAGAAAGAGTGGATAAGTCATACTCCTGTCTCTGATAGTTTTGCTGTGAGAGTATGAAAAATGATAGTGGATAGATCATCTCTGCAAGGATGTGTGCAAGTAGTGTAAAGGAATGTGATGGGCATCTGAACACATGTTTCAGATGAGTTTATAGTCACTCATACTGCTTGCTTAAATGTATTGAAAAGAATCAAGTTATGTATTTTAGTTATTATAATTGCCCTTTCCCATTCCCATATCATTGGCTTGACTAGATCCTGTTTGAAATAGTGCACAGGATGATATCTAATTTCAATCACTAAGAATCTGACAACAAATGGTTTGGCTAAATGTTAGAAATTTGACTTAGCATTGGAAAGCAATTTCAGTGGTACCTTGCAAGACGAATGACTCGCAAGATGAAAAACTCGCAAGACGAAAGAGTTTTTTGTTTTTTGAGTTGCTTCGCAAGATGAATTTCCCTATGGGCTTGCTTCGCAAGACGAAAACGTCTTGCGCCTTTTTCTTAAAACCGTCAATGCATTCCTATGGGAAACCGTGCTTTGCAAGACGAAAAATTCACAAGACGAAAAAACTCACAGAATGAATTAATTTCATCTTGTGAGGCACCACTGTACTGATTTTGAGTGAGGATTTCAAGGAAAGAACATTATGTGGCAAAGAAGTTGGTCCAGGCACATAGAATAGAAATATGTGAAATCAGGAATAAGGGAAGTGAACAGAGGACTGTTATTTGTCATGAGCCAAGCTAGATAATCACCCCTTGCAATACATTTTTTATTTAACTCCATGTTATTTTTTTTTTTGGTATCCATATCTAAGAGAATCCTAAGGTTGCTCTAACCACTAGTGATTTCAGATGCCTAGGTTGCTGAAATAGCTCAACGAGAGAGATATTGTGTTTCAAATGAAGGTCTGGAAGCAAAAGTCATTGTGGACATCTTCAGAATCTTTCAATAAAATATACTTACTTATCCTTTTGTTGTAGTCTGTTCCATTTAGTCCTTTATTTTCTGTTCTTCCTCTATAGAACTTCAACCAGCTTTGTATATGGGAGCATGGAACAATAATTTCAATGAAAGCTTGTTATGCCGTGCCATTATGTTCTGGCTTTGGCTAAATGTGCTTGACTCTTGGCTTACGTCTAACATAAACACAAGACCTATAATTGCCATGCATATAAGAAAATTGCTGTATCTATTCAGAGTTTCTAAATGATATTCTGTGACCTGCACAATCAGCTTAGTTCCCTGTTCCATATTGTAATGGAAAGTTTTGGCCATTGACCTTCAGCAGCTCTGCGTTTTTTTAATGACCAAATGTGCCAAGGTGAAATCTATTGTATTATATAAATACCCTAGGATAAGTACCCATCAAAGCAATGTGCAGACTTATTTTGTTATAGTGAAGTGTAATCAAACACTTTCTTTTCATTGGTTGTAGATGTTAGAATTATACGGGCTAATGAAAGAAATGGTTTGTTCTTAGATTCCTAGCATCCTTCATCTTGTATGTGGAACTAAGACTGGGAATTTTTTTTTTTCCTTTGCCAGTGTCAAGAGAAAATAACCCATTTATATATTTTTGTTCAGAACTGTCAGCTGCCTAGAGATTTTGTGTATTTCTGCCCTTAAATGCCAGTATCTGGCATTTAAGTGATCTAACGTGTCCCTTGGCCAGTGGTCTGTTTCTAAAATAACCAATGAAGAGGTTAATACTGGCTAAGAAACCTCTTGTCTCTGGAGACAGGCTGGGCTATTCAAGAGTGGGAGAAAGCTGTCCTGCACTCAGGATAACCCTTTATTATTTTTTCTCTAATTCAGCGGAATTCCAGAAGTTGCTTTAGGGAAACAGGAGAGCAGGTTGGGGATAAGAAGTTCTGCCCATTAGTAGCTTTCACCACATACAAGAAAGAGAGATCTAAGATTTGTAAAGGAACATTTTTGTTCTTGTTCCTATATTGCTGGCAACTTGCCTCTGTATTGTTGTAGGCCTTCCTGCATAGGCCAGCACTGGAAGTCTGTCAAATGCTGTGGATGGACTGTATTCTACCCTTCTATTCTAATGGAACAGGAACATTCTTTATTTCTTTTATGAACTGGAAAACCTGCAAGCCCATGCAGCCTATTCGTAGCAAGCCCCACAGGAATCTTATTCCTGGACACCAGAATGAGGCAGACAACTATATCATCTGCCTTTATTTTCAGCCAGTTGGTTTACTTAGACTTTCCTCCAAAACCCGTGCTACATGTTAAGCTTTTATGAATTTGACATATAAGAAATGAAACCCCACCGAACAGCCTAGAAATGTTATTTTCTCTGCAATAGCCAGAGTCTGCAAATTCTTGTACCACAACGAGAAGTTTTAAGTCGTGTAGCATCTTTCATTTCTGGGCCAAAGAAGTTATTGCTGCAGCCAGCATCCACATTCCTTAGATCAGAAAATTGCTGTTTGGTCATTCCATTAGTTCAAAATGGCAAGTTGTGGAGAGGCTTGAATAGGGCATTCTCTCTCTCTCTCTCTCTCTCTCTCTCTCTCTTTCTCTCTTTCTTCAAAAACATCTGGCCAGAATATGGATGCCAGAGGGCATTCCCTTCATAAGTGGAAAAATGTTCCCTTGTTACCAAAATCACGTTAACAATAAATTGGAATTTATAATTGGCTTTTAATAGTTCAATTTCTTGACTTTAGCCATTAAAAATGTGCACCTTCAGTCACTGTGAGGTAACGTAACATACGTTTTACATGAGGTCTATCTGAGCTAATCTTCCTTAGCAAGGTAACTTTTTAAAAATTAGTGTAACCATATACAGTAGATGGTTACATTTGATAGAATAATCCACAGAGCTTTTGTATAACAGATCAACAAGCAGTATCCTGGATATTTGTGGTTTTGTTTTTTCATTCCTGTATAAACGTTTCTGCCTGTCCTTCTTGGTAGACATTGGAACGAGACCAAATAATAATGTTGGTCTTTCTGAACTTAGCACAGTGAGTTCAGTTTCTGCATTGTCCAGAAAAGTTTCCTTTGCTTTTGTTTTGTATCACCTCAGAAAGCCCAGTCTTGTTTCGATAGCCAACACTCTGCCTGCCCAAGTAAAATAAACACATGAAGCCGCTGGATAGAAAGGCTCAGAGTCTGCCAACACTTGAAGAAATTGGCACTTAGGGAATTAGTTTGTAATTTGGGGTTTAGGAGGCATTGCCTAGGTATCTGGCCAAAGTTTGCCCACTGGGCTAATAAAATAAAATAAAATAACTCTTTCCATTCATAACTCTTTAGACGCTGCTTTCCTTTTGACTGGGGCAGCTAATAAGACTTCTTGAATGATGGAGCAAGATGACCTGAAATGATACAGAAAACTGCAGTTTTCATTAAATCAGTTATGAATGAGATAAAGGATATTTGCAGTTTAGATTGATTTTGAATCTTCTCCTAGATTGTCCTGCAAACTCTTCTACCCTGGAACTGTTTTACTAAAGAAATTGCTGTCTCAAAGCTGCTCTTATTTCAACTGAATTTCTTTCATCTGTGCAATGTGTGTGTATGTTGTCTACAAGATTTCATAGTAAAGCCTGCACTGAGACATAATTCAGAATACCTCATCTCTTTTTAATTAACTGAACTGGTTTAGAAGAATTTTTAAGTATCATCTTTCTGAATAAGCCCCCAAAGTATTAAATTTCCATGGGGAATTGGTATTTGAGCAATAGTCCTCATCCCCTTTATGTGAGGTTGCACAATTCCAGTCCAGCCCCATTCATGCTGTATACAACAGGTTGAAGTTTTCTGGTAGACATCAGAACTGTTACTTTCCTGAAGTCCTTAAGTTCCTTAAGTGCCATAGTGTCAGGACATGGTCTGGGTAAAACTTGAAGCCAACATTCTGTGGGTTTGAATAAGCAATTTAAGCATGCCTGGAAGGAGGAAGGTGAGATGCTTGTATACATTGTTAAGGAGTTGCATTTATATGCTGTAGACAGAACTTTCTCTTCTTATTTGCTTGCTTGGGGATCAAATTGATTTGCCCTGTTCTCAAGCCAGAACAGTAAGGCTCAAAGGCATAGTAGCCTTCAATAATGCAAACTTGATTCCTTGTTTCCTTTGTATGATTACATATTTTGCAGACAGAAAAATCTGTTTCAGTGAATGTACAAATTACACAAGTTTTCTACTTATTTGAGCATGAGATTGAGAATAGTGTTGTATTTGTTGCATTCAGCTTTCATCAGTTCACTATGTTGTTAATAACATATGTCCATACAACCCCAAAATCTCTGCATGTTGACCTAATTCACAGGTTTATGTTCAAGGAAATGGCCAATTTGAACCCAAAACATATTTCTATTATAATTCTCCATTTTGGTGTGCCTAAGCTAATAGTTGAGAACCCCTGGATTTTACTTTCCGAAGGACTTTAAGTTGTTCATAAAACATTAGGCTGGGAGAAAAGTGATCTTGAAATTTGTATTTGTGATAGAGAGCATCCAAAATATAGTCTGTATCCCTAACCAGAGCATCAAATTTGTTGGCAGTGGTAGAAACGGCATATGTAAATTATGATCAGTTTGCGTGTTTGTTCTATGTATTTTGTTTGTTTGTTTTTGTTATTTGCATGTTGGTAAGTCAATAAAATACCAAACAAGTTTTCTTTATGTCTGTAACTCCTCAGAATTATAATTATGCCTGTAGCAATATATTAATAGATGGTTTGGAAAGCTTTGAGCTTGAAACTATTTGAGTTTCTTTGCTAAGTAACAGCAAGTCAATGAAACTGAACTGCAGGAGTTTCTGAAAGCTTTGTTATGTTTCAGGGAAAATAACACATTTTAATTTTTTTCTTTCACTGTGTGAAATGATATATTCATATATGTCAACACAGATCCTGTACCATGCAAATAAAAAGTCAACTTGTAGTACACATATCCTGTATTATATAATGCCGTAGATGCACGTGGCAGACATGTGAGTTATTTTCTAATTTCCAGAGAGCTAGCAGTCAAAAAGAAATCTATATATACTCTATAGCTCGGTCATGAACATTTTTGTGGCTTGAAGAAAGAACAGTAGTTTTGGCTGAATAGACATGTTGCACAAAGGTTCATCACTTGGAATGGAAGGAAGCTCTGAACAAATTACAGAAAGCTTTACTTGTTTTCTTAGCAATTCCCCTCCCTGTTCATTACAGTGCCAGGCCCTAAATTATAGTGCAGTAATTATCTATTGGTGTATATAATATGTGTTATTCTGTATCATTACCTCTTTTGCATAAAGAATATATTGTGTGCAAACTGTTAAAATTGTTCTGTTTTCAACCAGTCACATAGACATTGTCACTGTGAAATAACTTGTCTAATTCTGTTTTAATAGGATTTGGTCAATACTGGACTCTGCACTTTTTTCTTTTTCATTGCATCTGTTGTACTTGCTGCTCTAAACCATAACAAAGGAGCAGAAATTGCAGCTGTGGTAAGAAACAATGTTAATTTATTTTCATTAGTTTATAGGAAAGATAACCGGTTAACTTGTATCCTTTTCACAGTGCTAAACAGCATTGCATGTTTTGCTCAACTTTCTTTTTCTGAAGATTCATCATTTCCTGCTATATTTTTTTTAGTCGGCTTGCAAGCAGTGAGGAGGCTATTAATAGGATGTTAACTTTGACATGCTAGTCTGGTCCATAGTTTGCAACAGTGGTGAAACCTGCAACTCCAAGTAGACAGTGCTATGCCATAAATCACCAATATTGTCTAGCACTGTCCTATTTCAGTAGTGAGCTACATGAACACTAGCTTGTGTCAGTAAGAAGCTTCCTTAGGAAGTTAATACTGTTAATCATAAAGAGGGCTACATATATTCAGCAGCTACTCTTTTAGTATTCTATGTAGCTTGACATCAGCTCATCGACCATTTCCCAATGCTTAAATGACTGTCCTGTTGTTGTAAGTGGAATCAGTTGGGGTGTATGGATTCCTTAACTTAGGTCTCTAGAGAAGTCCTATTAGTAATTTTCAGGCGCTGTGCCTTATTGTCTTATCAATGGATCTCCCTTTATTAAGGGTACCAGCAGGATAGACAATTCCAAAAAGGCAAGCAGTTAAATACCTAATCAACAAAATGAAGAGACTTAATATGTCTGGCTTGTTTTTCAAGAACTATAAAGTATAAATGTACGCTATGTAATTATAAGGTATAAGGTCAACACACAGAAAAGCCAACAATCAGCTGCAATATTTCTGTATAAAACTACTAAATTCTTAATCACTTCAATAAAATGTCATTCTTTTCCTTTTTTTGTTTTTGTTTAGATATTTGGTTTTCTGGCAACTGCAGTTTATGCTGTGAATTTATTTTTAGCTGTTAAAAATTGGAGAATTAACAGCCGACAACAAAACACAAGGCAGACCAGTGATTATATGCGCGCTCGGACAGAATCCAGAGAAGTGGATCATCGCCCAGAGATTCAGCGTCTGGATGGGTGAAAATCTCACGCAAAATGGGATTTCCCAGAAGAAGAAAAATAAAAGCCTGCAGACTTTTTAAAAATAAAAATAAATGTTCACTTTTATAGGAAAAAGGAGGAGCATGTGGTGGCCGTGAGCATTTGCATGTACAAAGAGAGAGAGAGAGGACTTGAGAAATTATTGGCATGAAGGCCATAATTGCGGAACTTTTCAAATGAAGATACTTGTCCATAAATGTGGTAAATGAAGAGAAGGATACATTAGAGTGAAGAATTGTCTTGGTGCACAGTACTTTGAGTTAGCAGAGTCAGAGAGAAGATTGATATTCAGTCTACATTCCCACCATCCAGTAGAAATATGATAGTTAGAACTGGCAAAAGATTGTTCTTTTGAAAATGGAGTTTCCAACCGTAGACATAGTGCATCAGGGAAAGAGATAGCAATAACATAAATCAGGTATTGAGTTACACAGCCACTGTGTATGTTCCCTTAACTAGATTCCCCAATTAACTTTAGTTCTCACACTCCTACAGTTCCACTGTGTATCTATAACAGCCATTCACGCCAGTTCAAGGATTGACTGGTGAAAAATAAGCTTTCTGCTAAACAGAAAACACAAAGCCCACTCCATTTGTGACCACAACCAGGTATGAACTAGGATGTAACACCTCAATACACTACACATTGATTTCCTTTTCCACTTTCCAAGGGAATAATGTGAAGTTGGTATTGAGCCTCTCTGTTCCTCTTACATTCAACCATAGGAGGAACCAATTGTGGTCAGGGTTGTTTTGTGTTGGGTTCATATCCATACTGAAATATTCCTAAAACTATATACAGTGGTACCTTGGTTTTCGAATGTAATCCATTCCGGAAGACCGTTCGAGTTTTGAAACATTTGAAAACCGAAAACTCAATATCTGACAGCTAGGCCTCAGGATCTTGCACTCAGCAGAAGCCGTGCGGCATGTTTGACTTCCAAGGCGTGTTTGAAAATCAAAGCATTTACGGCGTTCAAAAACCAAATTGTTTATCAATAGAGATGTTCGAAAACCGTGGTACCACTGTAATTACATACCCTGAGAGTGTGTGTCTGACTTCAAATTTTGATTATCCAGATTGCTCTGTATTATTTTCTGAATTAGAATCTTTTTATGAATTTTGCTAAAGATATCTGAATAGTATAGGCATGAGAGCAGATCTACAAAATGTTTGAATAATTGTCCACAGATGAAGACTTATTTTGCCGAGTAGCATTTATGTGGTTCATTTAGTTTACATACCATTCTATATAATTCCGGTTTCCCCTCAATCTTCCCAGCACTGTTTCATGGGGAAAGTAATGTACTCTGTGGGTAGGGGATTTGGAACCAGTCATTAGAATCTCTCTTTAGCTTCTTGCTTCATGCTTCTTCCATCTGTTGTTTAGGTCAGCCACAAAATCAGTATATGAAATCAGTAATTCTTCTCAATATGTTTCCATTATGATGATGAACAGTTATCAGTGGAGGTACACTTATTCCTGGGACAGTTGTGTATGCACCTTGAAAGCTAGGAAGTAGAATTGTGAATGTCTGTTGAATGTCACTGATTGTAGAGCGTGAGAGTCCCCATTTTTATATATGTTGACCATGTTGCATGATATTGGTGAGCCCTCTAATCTTCTGGATCCTAAAAGCATATTTAAGCCTTTAAGATCCTTTATTTTTCCTAACACTTGAAGTAAATGTTAAAATAAAAGTAAAAATTAGTAAAAATATAAGTAAAAATTGGGACTGTCCAAGGCTGTGTATGATCTCAGCACCAGCTGCTGGGGTGAGATTCAGTATCCTAAGAATGCATTGACTTCCGTTTTTCAAAAAAGCTATTTTGAACTCCTTGAGGCGGTGGAGATAAGCCTGAAAATTGTGGGCTGTCCCTGGAGTGGCTGGAGGGAAATCCAGTCCTCTGCATAGGTCCTGTTGTCAGCAGAAACAGTATAAGATATGCCAGTCACTACACAGTCATGTGCAGAGCTATATTTTAGTAATAATCCCAGAACCTTTTGAAAGCGTATAAACTTCTACTTTTTGAATGGGAACTTTATTTAAAGTTGTGTAATGCAAGAGTACTCTGCTTATTGCCATGGCTGATTTCCTCAGATAACAAGGGTGTATTCTGATTTCTGCCCAATTTGTTAAAAGTAAGAAAAAGAACTCAAGCTACCAGAAAACCATTTTTTTGTTCTAGTGGTATTTTTGGGGACCAAAGAATAGCTATACATTTTTAGATTGGAGACACATTTGTAATTTGAAAGGGATAGGTTTGGTGTGATGGTACATATTTAATATAAAAAGATTGTATATTTTATGGTATGCTTTGACAATATGCTCCAATGAAATGCAGGCATTCCTGAAGCACAGACTGCTTGGACACACATTTAAGAACATTTTTGTTCTGAATTTCCCCTGCAGTGTTCCTGATACTATGACGAGGCTTTCTTTTTAGGATTTTATTTGATTTTGGGGGGAAGAGAGGGGAGTATTAGACGCAGAAGCAGTGATCCCAAGAATTATGCACATAGATCCATATTTTCAAGAAGTCCTTTGACCTTGCACTGCTTGAATAGCAAATCATCAAGCTGCTTGGCAAACAGTTTTTGAAACTGAGTGGAGTTTCAAGAGCAATTTGTAATATGACCTGCTAGTGAGGGAGCCTGACATTAAGATCCCATTGGCAGTGATGAGAGCTCTCTAGTTTTTTGTCCAGAGTACATAAGTTAAAACTAGGCAGTACTCCCCTGCTTGCTCAGCTCACTAACCCCCCTCTCTGTCCCTCAGTTTTCCTTTCCAGGATCACAACCTCTCCCCCTGCCTGCTTAAGTTTTGCACCTCAGCCTGCCCCCTCCCCAGTTTTCTCTGTCTTTCTCAACTGCCAGACAAAGCCTCTGTTAGTGCCAGAGAAAAGAGCTTCTCCTTGGCAGGTCATAGCAGCATCTTCCCAACTCACATCCTCTTCCTAAGGTGATCCATTCAGACTCTGAGATGAAATTCTGCAAGGGCTGACATCCAAGTCACTGCTCAGCCCATGTGCCTCTTGCACACCTTAGCGACTTGGACTGTCATCACAGTGTGATGTCAGACCAGTACAAATATTATATAGAGAGATAGGAAAACGAGATGACAATGATATCTGAAGAACTTGCAGATAAAAACTGGACATTTTCTTTCAAGTTTGCAAACATTATTCAACTTGTTGCATTATTCTGAAAGTGCTTGCTTAAGGGCAAACTGATTCAGCTGCACAAGCCTTGTGCACTATGAGATTTGTTTGCTTGTTTTCATTTCCAGCCAAGTTTAGCTTAAGTTGAAAGGAAGTTTCTTAATGCCATGTGAGTCGCAGTTCTGTTTGGGAGTGTGAGTATGATCTATACAAAGATGACTCTTGATTGAATGTTTACAGGATTTAAAGTTGTGGTAGAGAACAGGGATACTTGATATTGCCTTAGAGATCTAGCGTCCTTTTCATAGCCTATGTATGCTATCCAGCAAAGTCATATTGATAGCAGACCCGTTGAAATAAATGGATTTAAGTACATTGATTTCAGTGGGTATGCTATGAGTATGACTAAATTCAGTATCACCACAACTTAAGATTTTAAGTAATAAAATGCAGCAAGCGACAGTGACTGTCATATGTATGTATATTCTAGTACAGCAATTTATTGTATTTTTCACTCCATTATGCATATGTGCTTACCTGTCCAGCTAAATGTTGTGATCTGTATGGTGCTGGGAGTATCCACTGATGTAAGAGATTAACCATGTATACCTTGATTAAGCTCTCTGTAGATTCTATAGAGAATCAGATTTTGTGTTCCTTCCAAGATGGATTCTTGGTGAAAATGATTCATTTGCCCTAGTAGGAATGGTTCACTCCCTATTATGTTGTTTCAAAAGAATGACTGAACCTGTGTCCAAAACAAAATAATCCACCTTATAAAGTGTGATATTATTTGGAACCCGGTTTATGTATATGTTAATCACTCATCTGGGATAGTGCCTGTCTTAATCTGTCCTGGAAGAGTGGCTGAATTCCTTTTAGTAGTTGATAGTATCTGAATAACTCTTTCGCACGCCTTTTGGACCACATCAGTTGTTTCTCTCCCCTCGCCCCTGCTTTTACCCATTTTAAGTATGCATCATTTTAAACTTGGCAAAAGCAGTTTTTTAATGCATAGTTTGTACAGTAGCATTGATTCTTATATTTATATTATAGGACTTTGTGATTTCAATATTGAGTTAATTTCTTCCCTATGATTTTCATGGAAAGTTAGTCAATCTGTTTTAAAGCTTGCTGTCAGCCTTTGTTTTGTAGTTAATTATGAAGACGTAAGTACCCAAGGCAACATGTAGATATTTTTGGAGTTTAAACTTCTATAGTTAGGGCTGGTCCCTACAGCTGTGCTAATATCCTCTAGGTGAAAAGCAAAAGGGTGGGATCTACTTTTTAAAAAACAGCTGCAGATGATTTTGTAAAATACAGTACACCGCTGTTGCAGTTCAATTCAAATGTCTTGAGAGGCACAGAAATAGATGGTTTGAAGGAAATATCTGATTCCTTTTTTCTATGCATTCCACCGATCTTTTACTTTGGAGTTGTCCTGTTCAAGAGTGCAAGGCTGTTCTGAAGCAAAAGACTTAGATTGTAACTTTTTAAAATGTCCTTCACTTGCAAAGATGTAATATGAAATCTCTCAATTCTTGAAGTGGGCCTTTTGGTAAGACAGGAGTCATGAGCTCTGCCAACAAGCCATGTTTAATGTGGCTTAGGCTGCAATCATATACCTACGGACATGGGCATAAGCTCCATTTAACTCAGTGAGACACTTTTGAGTACACATGTTTATAGCTTGAATTGTCTATTATGGGGAGGCTAATCACTTTTGTGTGCCACAGACACTTTCTATTGCCGTCTGAGGACTTATTTGTCTACACATTTCAGTAAAACTAGCTGGAGCCTGACACTTCCAGGGCCAGTAGACACTATAACATCTTAGTTTTCATTGTTGCCTTTCAATACTGTCTTCATTTGTCCAGTGTTTCAGACTTGAATGTGTATTGGTATTTCCCTTGTTGCATGTTATGAACGCCTAGGGCACTCCTGCACTGCTGTTAGTGCACCTTTTGGTGAAAGTTTGCAGAGGGAGAATGCATATATTTGTTATCAGATTTAGTGACTCTTGGATAGCTCCCATTCACCTAGACACCCTGGAATAATTGATGCACTTAAGTTGTCTTCTGTGGACAAATTTCGCATCTGCATTATTGCGGATGGAACCTATTTGTATATATTGAAGTTTAAGTAACTGATATACCAATATTGAAAAGGTAAACTGTATATTTATTATTCATAGTATCATCCCAGTTTGGATTAGAGACGTTGACACTTGTTATGCCTTTTCATATCTGTTGACGAACAAGACACAGTCTCACCTAGGGTGCCTTTGTGTGCGTGTGTGCGTGCGTGCTCAGTCAAATTAAGATCCTACACACAAACACTATTTTTGTAACCATGAATGGCTCATAAATTGTAGTTTCTGTAAGCTTCTGTTAAATACCAGCCTTAATGAAATAACAAGGCTTCTTTTTGGAATATGCACTTAAGTACTCTGCTTTCCAGTTGGACTTGAAAGGTATGCTCCAATTGTGCTGTCATGTCCAAAATAAAGTTTTTTTTAAGGAAGTATAGGCGCTTTGAAGACCCCAATTAATCTGCGTAGAAAGTAAAATTGGTTAGTGGTGGAGCCAATTTGAAATTGGCAGTAAAGGAGTGATACCCAGTTTATGTGCCAACCCAAGGCAGTACATTGAAAGTAGCACTAGTGGGTGAACTGGTCATTTTCCCTCCTTCTAAAGCAGTTTCAAATATGTAGTAAGGTTGCGTTTCCACACATCTTGCTTTTTAAGGGACTGCCTATGAAATCCAGTCAACTTGAGCTAGACATGCAAATTCAAACCCCAAGTAATGGCAATCTGTGTCTCAGTTCCCCTCCCATTGACTGATGCTGTGTTCCAGCAGACCTGTTTCACAAACCAAAACTCTGGTGACCAAAAACATTGTTGCATTTTGTGATATTTCTTGTTCAGTATGAGATTTGTGACCATAGAAGCCTGTGTTTTGGAACTCAAAATTTTAGTTTGCTTTCAAATATTAAGTTATCTAGTATGTGAAATACTCTTTGTATTAAAACCAGAAAGTTGTTATTAACTTTTTGCTTATTAATGTTTAATTTAATGCAAATTGTGGGCTTCTCAAATGGTTGCAGAAGAATCTTTTGGTTAACTCAAGAGTTAACTTTTTGAATCGGTCAATTCCTGAATTAGGTAGAATGGATCCAGTTTTCTTTTTGGTAGCATGCAGCTGCCCTTAATTCTCTTGATTTATTGAGTACTGTGAAATAACTCAGACATTCCAGCTAAGTACAGAAGAGAGTTAAGAGAACCCATTGCTTGGTATACAGCACACTAAACACTCTTGGAAGCAAGTCCCAAGGATTTAAATGTTCTTACTTCCAAATAACTGTGGTTAGTCATGTGCCTAGAGTACAATACCAAGCACACTCTGAACAAACAATAATAATTGAAATGCTTGGGACTTAACTTACAGTAAATGTGCTTAAGAACAGAGGTTAGAAAGTTGCTCCAGTTGCCATCTTGTTGCAGTCACTACAGGCTTTGCTGTAGACTTCAGAAGAAAGTGGCTTTCATCCTACCTAGGCCTTCAATGTTTTATTCTGACATGTAGATCAGTCAGTTTCCTTAGGTGCTTTCACTGCAAATCACAGCACCTTTACACTAACAAAAGAGATTTGCACCATAATTATATTACTTTGCTCTGCATTCAGATGATGACTTCTGCCTTCCTGGTTTAGCAGCAAAAAATATTTAACTTGGGTATGCAGGAAGCTTTCCTGTGCACAGACCCCCTTTGGTTCCATATGTGCAGAATCCTGTATGTGCTGTGAAACCTTTCCAAAATTTAGTTCAACTGGTCCTGAAATCATTATGGAGACAAGTGATAGCTGTATGCCATGCACTTCCTTTTAATTTGCAATATTAGTATACATTTTATAAATTTCAAGATGGATTGTAGTAATGATTTTTTACCTTTCTTGTGATACTGAATGCAATCACTAAAGCGCTGCTTGATCTTGTCCGTTTTAAAATTTATTCTTAAGCGGTGTACTTCTGTAAGTTTTGCTTTGTATATTGGCATGACTTTTTATTGGTAATTTACAGTTTAATGTGGCTGTCTTGTTTTGATCAATGCTAATATTTCCTCTGTTCTTTTTGATACACCAAGATACTGAGCTCTACAAAAAATAATCTCATGGTACATGTCTGTTTTCATAGTGTTTTTTAAAAAATCTGTATTTTTGTATGTAGAGAAAACCATAGGTTTTCTGAATCCTAATCTTGTATGAAATCATCGTAAAGGATTTGTTTAATAAATGGATAGGAGCAACTTGTGTCATCCTTTGTCTTATTCCTCAAATGACATATCACTTTAATCCACCTCCAAGTGAGTTGTTGAATAGTTTAATGATGCTGAGAACTTTTACCATTCAGGCAAAATTGACTAAAAGCAATGGCCATTGATTCATTTTTTGCATAAGTATCAATGAAGTCCAAGGGACTGTACAAAACCCACGAGGCAGCTCTTCAAATCTGCAACAGTGTCACAAACAAAGTTGCAATGGTGACAGAGGCTGGGAGTTGAACACAGAACACCCCACCTCCGGTGGCTATTCATGACCCCATGGATACTTTGTGTGCATGCTGAGCTTTCAAATTTCCTTGTGGTGGAGGGGACAGGATATAAACTCAATAAATGTAATCTAATAAACCTTTTGCACACAGTCATGTGGCTTTATTTACATAAATGTAATGGGTTAAATGCCTCCCGAAGACCCTTCATAAGGGGGGGAAGAGAATTATAGCCGGCTCCTGAAATATCTGCTTTGGAAAAGGAGCCTTTAAAAAATCAAGGGTTGGTCCTGCTCACTTCCAGATGCTAATGTCCCAAGATGCCAACGTATTTCTGTACCCTATTGAATACCCTGTGAGAGCTGCCTGGAAGATTTAAAAATACATCAGAAGTAAGGCCACACATTTAATATCAATGAAGTTTATTCCAGCATGGTCCATAAATTCTGTGCCAGCTTTGACATGCAGTGTTAAAAAGTCAAGTGAAGACACATTAAAAAAATATATCACATTCAAGTGTCTGTAAAAAAAGACAAATATAAAATGCCCATTTCAAGACTTCCAAGCCCATGCGCTAGACTAAGACAGGACACTTAGTTACCCTGTGAAGGAGCCAGCCTTCAAGAGGGCAGTATTTTTGTCATTTTTAAGCCTGAAAAAAGTACCTCTAGTGCATTGCTAGCAAAAGTCACTGAAATAAGGACAGCCCCCGCCCCCCCCCAGTCTTAATGTATCTACAAAACTACTCTATCAATATATTGCGGCTTATCATATGTGGTAAATACTGTGTAGAAATACATTGTTGAAGGAAATACAAAACAGATTAACCTTTTAGTTGACGAAAAAGTGGAAAAAGAAATATAGGCTTGCAATGTATAATCAAAACTCACAGTTTAAGGTAGGCTACTGATGTAGCTCACTTTAAAAACAATGCAGGTATTTGTGACTTCTTTCTCACTTGGATGTACCCAGTTGATTTTGCCCCACAAGTGCTGTTCAGCTTGTATTACTGTTCTTCAGGATCGCTATTGCTTGTAGTTTTTTTTTTTGGTAAATTATTTAAGCTACCATATTAAAAGCAGATTCCAATTCTCTTTTCCACCTCCTCAAATGCACTTCTGTAAACTGAATAACAGTTGATTTAGAGCAGGCATCCCCAACCTTCGGCCATCCAGATGTTTTGGACTACAATTCCCATCATCCCTGATCACTGGTCCTGTTAGCTAGGGATCATCTGGAGGGCTGCAGGTTGGGGATGCATGATTTAGAGGAAAACTGCATCCTAATTAATCAGGTTTCCCTACTGTTTCTTTGGTTCAAACAGTGTAGGCCTGTTCATATCAGTTCAGCTTTGTTAAGATTATCATATTTTCATAAAAGCATAGTAATTGCCCCCCCCCATAGAAATTTAAACTTTTCTTGTGCATCATCTCAAGGACAAAGTTGATGCACCTTTAGATTGTCACTGCCAAGATCTCATTTGCTGTTATTGCTTAAAGTCCCATACAGTGGAAGAATAACAGATACTGAGCATCCTTGCCTGCTTTCTCTAAAACAATTCATTGCTTGAAAATAAATCACCATTACTTATCCTTGCCTATCTTATTTGTTAAGCCAGATATATCATGAAGGTACATGAAGCTGCCATGGGTTTTATCTAATCCTGCAAAGTCTGCCCTGATGCAGCAGGAGTATAACATAGGAGGAAAATGTTAGATTCCCACAATGAGCATGCTCTGAAAACATTAAGCAAAAGCGGCAGGGTGGGGTGGGCTGCTTTGCTGATGTTACTCGTGTTTTTGAAAACCTTTAGTTAGATAGTTTGGTACCCAGGCAGGAGGTCTTTTTGACTCCGCTGTAATCCTTTTAATAGAGAGTAAACATGTGCTCTACCACTGAACTACAGCCTGACTTAAAAAAAAAATCCAAACAAAGGCTTTATAGGAAACCCAAGCACATGCCACCCAACTCAGCAAAACAGGGCACCCCTGAAGCCTACTGCCATGAATCAAATACAGTGGTACCTCGGGTTACATATGCTTCAGGTTACATACGCTTCAGGTTACAGACTCCGCTAACCCAGAAATAGTATCTTGGGTTAAGAACTTTGCTTCAGGATGAGAACAGAAATTGTGCTCTGGCAGCGCGGCGGCAGCAGGAGGCCGCTTTAGCTAAAGTGGTGCTTCAGGTTAAGAATAGTTTCAGGTTAAGAACGGACCTCCAGAATGAATTAAGTACTTAACCCGAGGTACCACTGTCTGTACTTACATCTTGCATACTAATTGTGCAAGAGCTTTGAAGCTGGTCTTCAAAAGACAAAAAGCGATGGAAGGGGGACTATAATGTGGTGAAAGTTGGGACACTTATCCACTTTCTCACCTGCTTATATGTAGTATGATAAGTTCCCTTCTCCAGCTATTTTCTACAACCCTTGCTAAAAAACAAAAACACAAGCTGATTCTTTGGAACCTTGCATCTCTATGTCTAGACAAGGCATATGGTGTACAGAAATTGTGGGTAAGACAAAACTAAGTATCCCTATTTCTCTTAGTCATTCTTCTAATGCTGCTTTTCCTAAACAAAAAACAATGGGATGCTTCCATGCATCTGCATGTAATGTAAAGCATCAATAATGTTGGAATATGTCTTCTTCATAGCCTTTTTCCTGCATCTGTTAAGTAATAAAGAGGTCTCCAGCACACACACACAAAATCCATTTCTCATATTTCCTTTTTCTCTCTAGCTTAACATCTCAATCTAAGGAATTGATTTTTTAAAAGAGTGCTGAAGTTCAGACTGGTTTAGAGTTTTGTGTCCAGTACTGAACAGGTTTCATGCTTGTCTGATGCAATCATCAATGTACACAACCCTGATTATAGTCTGTTTTTTAAAAAAGGTTAAGAAAATTTACTGAATAGTACATTGTAGTGCTGAATGAGAAAAGGCAGAGAAAAACATATCCAGGCTCAAACAGCAGCAGTTTTTCTGAGGAAGTCTTTCATGAGACTAGCATATCCTCAGCAGTGGCTTTGGTGATGATCTGTACAATGGAAATAAAAGTTCATAAAAAGGTTACAATTGCTAAAAGAAGAGTGTGCCCATTGTCCTCCCCTTTTGGCTCTGCAATCTTCTCAAGGCACTGTTGCTTCAGTCGGAATCTGAATCCGAGTCATCATCTGAAAGAGAGAGAGGTTGTCAATAAAAATGTCAGGGTTGGGGTGGGCCCTATTTTATATGTGCACAATATAAATGCTTTGCATTTGCAACAAACCATCCATCCATGCCTTGGTATCTTTTGTAATACCCCATCATTCCTATAACTTTTTTTAAAAATTGGAATTTGAAATGTGTGATGCACAACACAGCCAGATCATTTATTCTAAATACAGAAGCTGAAGGTTGTTTTTTTTTTAAAAAAAATAGCTTCTAAACAGAGGATAGCAATACTGGAGAGAAGGCTTGCTCCCATCTATTGCAGATCTACATCTATTGCAAATATAGCCCACAAATGAGCTTTGGATCTGTGGCTGATGGCAATGCAAAGCTGGTTTGTACCTACCTTCTGATTTACGTGGCTCAGGGGCATCTGAAGAATCTCCTTGCTTGAGATATGTCATCAGGTCATTAAAGGTTAGGTAGACATAAACGCAATAGACAACTGTGGCGATGAATCCAAGCACCTGAAGAGCAAAAGGTTTTGAAAAGCACAGTTTTTGAAAGGAAAAAAATTGTGCAGGAACAGCTTATTGAAAACATTTCCCTGTTGGCATCAGCTGCTGTGTGTGTCCCTATTTTAGGGAATTTCAAGCATTTCTAGTCCTCATAAGGAGGTACTTAAAGGGTCACAATTTCAGTGAATCTACTCTGAGCATGACAGTTATCAAATGTAAAGAAATATTAACAATTAAAACACAAAGTTTACATCTGAGTGAAGACTAGAGCTGTGTGGAAGTGACCTTTCAAAACCCTCCACCCGAATCACAGGCAAAGAAATTGGAGGAACATTCCAGGGTATGGGGGGGCGGGTTTGCAAAAATGAAATAAAATATATTTAGAATAAATTCTGCAAAGTGGTCTTTTTCGTAGAGTGGGAGTGTGTAAGGATATCCAGTCATATCAGAAATAAGCATTAGTTGAATTCAGCTCTTGTAAAATCTGTAGTTCTGAAGCATGCGCGCACACACAGATATGGGTGTGGGTGTATTGCAAAACACCTCTTCATATAATAAAGCATAATAATATGCTTCCCACTGGAAGATTTGTTGTGTTGCACCGCAATTCTGCATTTGCATGAAGTCAGGTTGTTGTAGGGGAGCAACTCTGAAGGCAGGCTGCACAACAGAACTGGCCACGGAGCTTCATTAAATGGGCGGAGGGTGAAAAGGGTGCTTAATAGCTGCATTGTGTGACGGGATGAAGATGCAGGAGGTTATCATGGCGCTTGTTTGGATGCAAGAGGCTTGTGTAAAGGAGGGGCAAGGGAAGCAAAGATAAGGGGGTGAAGGTGAAAATGGGTGAGGCTGCAGAATAGAGGAGAAAAGGGGCTCTAGAAATGGGGTTGGGAAGGTGAACATTAAGCTTAGTAGGCAGGGGAAGCTCTAGGGGGTTAATATGGGGGAGATGGCAGGAAGATTAGTGAGGTGATCAGAAGTTTTTAATAGATTAAATACCACAGCTCTTCATTCTATATTAACATGGCCATAGCTGTTCCTTTGCATGAGTATCTCAATACCATTCAACAGATCTTCCTTCATTTTGTTTAATCTTAGTTGCATGGAATGGATGCAAAACACCTATCAGTACCAGGTAGGTAGGTAGAATTTATCCCCTTATCATTAACTCCCAGGTATGAACCAGCCTGAAACATCAACTTACTCCTGCTGCCTTGGATGCTGTGTCAGAATATTTTGAGACTGCGGCAATCGAGATGGCAAAATATATAATAGCAGCAATGATGCCACATAAAAAGTCCTGCAAGACAAAGAGTTTTGAAATCAAGTTAGGGACGAAGTTTTAAGCTGGATGGGTGGCAAGGTTATGCACAACACAAATCCCCTTAATTGCTGAAAACCAGATAGTCAATTGACAGCCCCAAATCACTTTTAGCTCAACGCTGGCGGCTCTACCAAGTTATTAACAGGATGCAATCAAGCTTCTGCACCCAACTGCATATGAGGCTTATTTAGGTTTTGCGCTGGATGTCTCAGCCAGACTCAGATGCACATGCTCCTCAACTGTGATACACTACTAATTCTGGATTCTCATGGGAACCGCAGAAGTGCCACTCCTTTGCACACTTGCTGGGGTGTTCTCAGCTACACCTGCTGCACGGGCTCCTTCACCTAAGCTGGGGTGTTTTATTTGGGAAGAACAAGAAGCAGAGCAATGGCTCCACTGCTGGAACCTAGTGTTGGGTAGTGTAGAATTTAGTCTAGAACCTGACTAGCCGCAAAGTGTGCTGGGCAGCAAAATATGCTGGACCAATATGTTCTCTTGCCTTTAGCAAGCTCTTGAGCAGGACATGCGTTTAATCAAACCAACTGGCCCTGATCCAGCTCTAATCATATGCAACTATTAGAGGCTCCATATGGAGATGTGCCAATGAATCAAAGACCCTCAGGCCTGTTCAGTGGGGCCCAGATGAACTGAACAACACAGAAACATGCCCACTGGCTGGACACAAAGAAGCTTCCAGGTGAATCTCTCTTACTACACTGGGCTGAAGGGTATTTCATTGCAGCCTCTGAGATCTTCTGTACCAAGCTCTAGTACACAGAACAGATGAGAGAACTAGTTGGCCATCGTAAGATGCAAATCCTTCAAGAATCTGGAATCCTTTGGAGATCAGAAAGTGGTTGCTATTATGCACCATGCTGAGAACTGTCCACAGTTGCTGTTCATAGACCTATCGTTACTCAGACCTCACCCCCGCAGTGCAGTTGCAGAATTTCCACAAAAGCAGACCTACAGTATCATCTTTCTATGCCATTGTTACTACTGTGCAGGTGACAATGTCTATTCTTGATTTGTGCCACTGGGTGCTTTTCGTTTGAGACAATTCATTGGGTTAAAAGGAAAAGAAAAGCTGCTCGATGCTTTTTGAAACAAAAACTGATTCACAGAAGCATACTTGAGTGCCTTCTTTTGACACAACACATCTGATTTTGCTTCATTACCTTGAAATTTAGTAGAGAAGTTTCCCCACAAAACATTTGTGCTATTTTTTCAGGAGAATGTTTTATTCTTAATTCTCCCTTTTACGATTCTTTGGAGAGCATCCTATTAAGTATTTTATAAAATGGGGCAATGTTTAGGGGCAAGTCCTCATTGGGTTTCTACAGCAAATGCCTAGCTCTGCTGCTTGTATCTCTCACGGCAGCTTCTCAGAAGAAACATCAAGAGGCTGATGGGAAATAATATGCTGTCATTGAGAAACTAAGCTGGAGTGCAGCTTTGCATTTTTCAAACATGGCACTACTAAATAGGGAATTTGTTTGGGGCCAGAGCAGCACCTAGTGGTCAGTTTCAGGAACAGCTAGTAATTATTGATACGCTAAGTCAGGAGGAAAACAATTTTAATTAATTTAGTATTTATTTAAGGTACTGTATTTATATATTTAGAATTTCTGAGTGTACATAAAATCTTTTAAACCCATACAAAGATTGAGAACAATTAAAATTCACCCTAGAAACATAAAAATACCTTTAAATGCCTGGTAAAATAGGAAAGTCTTTGTCAAACACCTGAAGTTAAGCAGGGACAGGTTTGGGATGCCTAAACTTGGCTGAGAGGGGGTTCCAAAGAATTGGGGCCCACCATACTGAATGCATGGCTCCTGGTGGGTGCAAGCCATGTGTCTGAGCCAAGGAGACCACTAAGAGAGACTTCCCCAAAGATCTCTGATAACTAAGGTCAGGGAAGGGTGGCTTGTCTAAGGCTACCTAGTGAGTTATTTGCAGAGGTTCAGTTGCACAGCCACTATGTTCTATGAATACTCACTCCATCTAAAAATAAGCTCTGATGGTAAGTGACAACAGATTTGCCATCAAAATGAAACCTCTGAAAGACAACGGGGAAGTTCCAGTCTGTTGGGGGGGGGGGAATCCCAAGGTTTGCAGATATATATTTTTTTCTGGGGCGACCCAGGGGAACGCATACCACTAAACATTTTGTGAATCTAAGTTTGGCCTCATTGAGGGGCAGTATTTCAATATGAGTAGGAAAATGAGAGTACCCCTAAACTTTTTTAAAGAAAAAAAGCAATATTAATGGAAAACCAACTAAGTGGGCAGCAACCAGCCCACCCCCCCAAACCACTCGGTGAGGACTGAGCATGGTAGTGGTCACAGGGCGAATGGAATGGAGGGCAGCTGGCTGGAACTGTGAAGAAGGAGCATTCCCCACGGCAACATTTTGCACGTTCCACTTGTAGTTGCGATAACTGGCGATGATGGCAATAATGAAATTTAGATTTCATCCAAACACAGTAACAAAACTGACAAACGATGTTGTAGCTGAACAGTTTAAGACACAGTGATGTGCACCTCAGAGATCTCATATGGTACACAGTGACTGCTATGCACAAGATTAATCTCTCAGCCTGGCACTACAAGTCATCCTGGGAGACAACATGGGCACGTTTTTGCCTGTGGTAGCTGGGCGCTAAAGCAGTCATGATACTAGGAGGTTATGCCCATCAATACTGCAGGCTCTCCCCAAATTCCCAGCTCCCATCATTCTTTCACTTCAAATGTGCACCTCCTTCACATCTTCCTTGCCAACCTTGGATATTCACTCCAAGGCTATGTAGGGATGGTCCCCTGTGACTCCACTGAAGCTGTTAGTCTTCCAATTGCCCTCAGTTCCAGACAGCAATACCAGGAGGACCACAGATTCCCTACTGCCCAGTCTAGACAGTGACTGGCAACCCGCCGCCCCCCAACCACCATTTCATTGACTCGACTCAGATTGATTGCATGTGTCCACACACTTACCGCCAAAAGCCAATAGACTGCTTTGAACCTCTCATTAAGCTTTAAAGAATAGGCAAAGAAAAAACACAGGGCCGCCAGAAGGGTTAACAGTGGTACAATCAGGAAAGACCCAGCAGAGGAGGCAATATAACAGATGAAGATGATGAACGACAGCACCTGCAACACAAAGGAGAACATTATTGGTCATCTGGAGCTCAGAGCATGTGGGTTCCTCCAGGCGTCCCTTGTTATTCAGCATTCATTGCAATTTGTGCTCATTATATTATTGGGGCCGTTATACACAATCACACCTTCAGTACCATTTGTGCCTGCAGATAGGGACATATCACCAGGGCCGGATTTAGGTTTGATGGGGCCCTAAGCTACTGGAGGTAATGCGGCCCTTTATATGTCCAGCTGCCATTTGTCACCAACAAATTGTCACTGTTTTTTATCTTTAATATATGCTATATGGTAATTTATGGACCTAATAGGTATCTAAAGCCATTTGCACATACAAATAGGAGCCTACACAACACAAAACACTGTGGCTGTTTTCCTTTAAATATTTTTGGGGGCCCCAAGAGAGTGGGACCCTAAGGTATAGCTTGTTTAAGGTAAAGGGACCCCTGACCATTAGGTCCAGTCGTGACCGACTCTGGGGTTGCAGCGCTCATCTCGCTTTATTGGCCGAGGGAGCCGGCATACAGCTTCCGGGTCATGTAGCCAGCATGACTAAGCCGCTTCTGGTGAACCAGAGGAGTGCACGGATACGCCATTTACCTTCCCGCCGGAGCGGTACCTATTTATCTACCTGCACTTTGAGGTGCTTTCGAACTGCTAGGTAGGCAGGAGCAGGGACTGAGCAATGGGAGCTCACCCCGTTGCGGGGATTCGAACTGCCGACCTTCTGATTGGCAAGTCCTAGGCTCTGTGGTTAAACCCACAGCGCCCGGCACTGCATGTCCCATATTTTCCTGTTGAAATCCTGTCACTTTTCATACCACAAATGCTCTGTTTGTTTTTTTCATGTCCTGCTTTTGTTCTGCTACAGTGCAAGAGTACCCTTCTAAATGGGAATAACACAGTCATATTGGCGAACAACCAACAAAGTGGAATGATGTGCAGACAGTCCAGTAGAAATCCACCACTAATGCACTATTTGGGGCTTCTCTTGCACTTTTCTCTCAGTTGTATTTTAGAACAGGCCTGGCCCATTTCAGGCTTACAAGACCTGCCTTGTTTTCTTTATTAGAACTCCAATATCCACCAATCAGAGCCAAAGATTCAAAGGACATGTTGGGTTAACAAACTTGGCACCTCTGATACTCAGCAAAAGAACTGGTTTTGAGTCTCAGAATGGAATTCAGCCCTTTCATGCAAACATTCATTCCTTGCTTCCCCCTTTCCAAACTGCTTTAGTTTCATCAGCCTAATGTAGAGCTGGGAAATTAGTATTGCTAAAAGAAACCTGGGAATCTGAAACTCTTGCCTGGTCTACCTGGAAATCAGCCAGAGATTGATCAGTAGATTCCAATTCTAAAATACAGAAGTCCACATATGGCAAACTAAAGCATCACCAGGAGCACAAACCTCCAAGCAATGTCATTTTTATGGCAAAGCAAGATTAAGGCTGCAATCCTAAACTCACTTACTAGGGAGCAAGGCCCACTGAACACAGGGGAACTTTTTTCTGAGTAAACACTGCAGGAGAGACAGCAGGAAGCAAACGAGTCCATCTTAATTTTATTCTGCTCAGTTGTTCCAAGGAAGCTCTGTAGAGGAAGCAGACAGCACTTCCTCCTTTTTAAAGATTTGTTAAACCACTCCAAGCAAGCAATGCAAAGCAGCAAATGCTTACTCTGAGGAAACAAGAGTCACACTGTTTTCAGAAACAGTAACACAACATGCTTTCTTTAGAATCTGGAAATGATTTGTCTTATAGGAACAAAAACCACATAGGCAAATGCGAGTGGTATTAGCGATCTTTTTTTAAAAATTGTAAATGACACTTGTTTCTTCAGCATTTTTGACATTTCCATTCCACTAAAACTGATTATGTAATTAATTACATTACTTTCAGCATTAGGGGATAGCAGAAGCCAAATGGATGCAGGATGGATGCAGCACTGATTGTGATGAACACAGAATGCCGGGGGGAGGGGGTGTTTATATCGCTGCCTATATTTGAAGCTATATTCCTTGTGTTATGCACAGTCTTTCATATGCACACAGACCTTCCTTTCTGGAGTTCCAAATGGCATGGTGATGGCAAGGTGGGCAACTCAGGTAGTAGGGATTTTTTGATTGCTCTGGGACTTGAGAGCAGATGGGAAGCACACTCTGAGGTTGATTCTCTTAGGGCCACTGGAAGCCTGCCTCCCAGGAATCACATCATGGCATGGGGGAGGCCAGCCAGGCATCATCCATTGGTCAAAGAAGGAACAGCTGCAAGGAGATCATTTCCTCCGTCTCTGCCTGAAAGAACTTCCGGCTCCATCTGCCTGCTGTTCTGGGCTGCAGAAGCCAAGGGAAAGCACACTCTGGCTCTGTCCATCAGCCAAAGAAACGAGCTACCAATTGCTGTTCAAGCAAGAACAGCAGCAAGGGATGATCAACGTGGCCCAAACTGGATATAAAGACCCTCTTGTAGCTCACCCCTGTGTTCTGACCTTCCTTTGCTTCCCCATGTATTAAAGGTTTGTTCTTTTTAAAATTCAAACCAAACAAAGTTGCAGTGCGATTCAAGAGGTAATGCACAAACACAAAAGATAATATCCCATTGTGATACCATGATCACTAAGCAACACAATCCACAGGTAAATTCACATCTAGTAACCCACATGGCATGGTGCAGGTAGGTGAGGATCTACGCAGTTATTCATGCAACTTATGAAAGGAACCAGACATAATTAATGTTTCACAGTGCCTTGTACTGCTCTCTCCAATGATACATCAAACATTCTGGCCTTGAACTGACCCCCTGCCTCTACCTCTTCCCTCCACTCCCTTTTTCCTTGCATACCTTGTCTTTCCTGTTTGTAAACTGAATGGCTGGGCCTGTCTCCCCCTCCCTCTTTCTGTTTGGCAGAGACAATCATTAGAGAAAAATACAGCAAATGAAGAAAAAGCAAATCTTGCGCAAGAAATTGCTAGTCATTGTCAACAACTGTTTGTGACGTCTGTATTAGAAGGGAGGGCAAAAAGGAGGAAGACAAAGAAGGGGAAAACAAAAAATGGGAAATAACTATATCAAGAGAATAACAGAATCCTAGAGTTGGAATGAATCCCAAGGTCTAACCCCCTGCAATGCAGGAATCTCAGCTAAAGCATCCATGACAGATGGCCATCCAACCTCTGTTTAAAAACCTCTAAGAAAGGAGAGTCCACCACCTCTAGTGGGAGTCTGTTCCACTCCTGAACAGCTCTTACTGTCAGAATTTTTTCTGATTGTTTAGTCGGAATCTCCTTTCTTGTAACTTGAAGCCATTGGTTCAAGTCCTACCTTCCAGAGCAGGAGAAAACAAACTTGCACCATCTTCCATGTGACAGCCCTTATGATATTTGAAGATGGCTATCATATCTCCTCTTCTCCAGGCCGAACATACCCAGCTCCTTCAAGTGCATAAGGCTTAGTTTCCAAACCCTTGATCATCTTGGTTTGCCCTCCTCTGCACACATCCCAGCATGTCAATATCCTTGTTGAATTGTGGGGCCCAGAATTGGACACAGTATTCCAAGTGTGGTCTGACTATCGCAGAATAGAGCGGTACTATTACTTCCCTTGATCTGGACACTATACTTCTGTTGATGCAGCCTAGAATAGCATTAGCTTTTTTTGCTGCTGCATCACACTGTTGACTCATGTTAAGCTTGTGGTCCACCAAGACCCCTAGATCCTTTTCACATGTACTGCTAGTAAGCCGGGTGTCCCCCATCCTGTATTTGTGCATCTGTTTCTTCCTGCCTAACTGCGTAACCTTACATTTGTCCCTACTGAAATTCATTTTGTTAGCTTGCACCCAGTTCTCCAATCTGTTAAGGTCATTTTGAATTCCGATTCTGTCTTCTGTGGCATTAGTTACCCCTCTCAGTTTGGTGTCATCTGCAAATTTGATGAGCATCCCTTCAATTCCTTCATCCAAGTCATTTATAAAGACATTGAACAACAATGGGTCCAGGACAGAACCCTGCGGCCCCCCACTTGTCGATTTTTTTTCCAGGATGACAAGGAACCATTAATTAGTACTCCTTCGGTTCGGTCAGTCAACCAGCTACAAATCCACCCAACATTTACCTCGTTCAACCCACATTTTACCAGCTTCCTCGTGAGAATATCACGGGGAACTTAATCAAGATACACTATGTCCACAGCATTTACCTGACACACCAAGTTTGTAATTCCATCAAAAAAGAAAAAAAAGAAAAAGAAATCAGATTGGTCTGGAATGATTTATTTTTGAGAAACCCATGCTGGTAATCACAGCTACCTGCCTGCCTTCTTACATACACCTGGCTCATGGAGTGACCCTGTAAGGGGTAAGAGGAAAGGGTACAAACAAAGGCTCTGTTTGTCTCCAGGCTTCACACCAGAATTGAATCAGATTGGCTCAATCATCTCCCCCCTACCACCATGCAGCCGATAAGGTTACCCAATTTTTTTCAATGAATCCTTGGGACACTTTTCAGCTTCAATGGATTCTGTATGGGGACTGATTTGTAAATCCGGGGACTGTCCCCGAGAACGGGGACATCTGGTATCCTTAAGAGCCACAGCCCGCCTAGTCCAACAACCTGACAGCAGCCAACCAGATGCCTCTGGGAAGTCCACAAGCTGGACACAAAGGTAATAGCCCTCTCCCCCAAAAGTGCCACCAAGTCCCATGAGAACCAAGGATGTCCCAGGTAGCCAGTGTGACTAAACAGGTGCTGATGGAGCTCTGTGAATTTATTGAATCCCCTTCTGATGCTATCTGCATTGCTGATCCCCACCACATTTTGTGGCAGTGAATCTCATAATTTCATTATGTGATTTGTGCAGAAGTCCTTTCCTTTGTCCGCCCTGAATCTCCTGCCAATTTAGTATCATTGGATGACTCACTTAACACCAGATTTTGGGAGAGGCAGCGATAGAATTTTCTCTATCTAGTATCCACTTTTTGTACAAGACACATCATTTTGTAAAAGTTATGTCATATATTCCCACCCACTCACAGAGAGAGAGAGAGAGAGAGAGATGGAGATGTTTTAGGAGACTCCCTACAAGAGATCTCAGCACTAGAACAATCAACAGAGCACCCAAAACTCTGCCCCTTTCAATTTTTGTGTGAAAAGTTCCTCCCTGTGGAACACCCTCCCATCAGATGTCAAAGAATTAAACAACTATCTGACGTTTAGAATACATCTGAAGGCAGCCCTGTTTAGGGAAGTTTTTAATGACTGATGTTTTAATGTATTTTTAATCTTTTGTTGGAAGCTGCCCAGGGTGGCTGGGGTAACCCAGCCAGATGGGTGGGGTATAAGTAATAAATTATTATTATATTATTATCCCTCTCAAAAGTTGCATCACCAGGTATGAATATCCAGCTAATCCGCAGCCCTGAAAAAGCTCTAAGGGCAAGATGAGGGGAGACTTGAGCAAAGGAAGCTATTTTAAACCAGGTCTTATAACCTTAATGCAGCTATTCTCAAACAAAGGAACTTCAATGGAAGACTACAACATGAAACGGCCGGATTTGAATTTATCAAGGGATTGAATGCTATCATTTGTGGTTTTAAATGAGATAGTCATACCTTATCACCCTAAGTAAAGGTAAAGGTACCCCTGCCCGTATGGGCCAGTCTTGACCGACTCTAGGGTTGTGCGCCCATCTCACTCAAGAGGCCGGGGGCCAGCGCTGTCCAGGGACACTTCCGGGTCATGTGGCCAGCGTGACATCGCTGCTCTGGCGAGCCAGAGCCACACACGGAAACGCCGTTTACCTTCCCGCTAGTAAGCGGTCCCTATTTATCTACTTACACCCGAGAGTGCTTTCGAACTGCTAGGTTGGCAGACGCTGGGACCGAACAGCGGGAGCGCACCCTGCCGCAGGGATTCGAACCGCCGACCTTTCGATCGGCAAGCCCTAGGCACTGAGGCTTTAACCCACAGCGCCACCCACGTCCCTACCTTATCACCCTACAGTGTGTTAATTAACTTACCCACAATAGGATTTGTGTTATCGCCTACATTGTGTACCATCACTGCTTTCTTCCAGGCCTGGTTGTTGAGTATTAATCCTCAAAGCGGCTGCCTCAGTCCATGCCCGGCCGGCCCTTAGGACTGTTATAGGCACATCCAATGTCTGTTATAGGCACATCCAATTTTGTATAGAGCATTCATTCTGATTTGTTTGCCAGGACCTCACGTCAACCAAATGTTATCCCACGGTTTCCACTGCATTTCCCCCTCAACTTAAAAAGACTGTGGGGTGTGTGGGGGTGCTAAGCATATTCGTTGCCCAAGAGTGCCAAATCCACTTAAATTGCTCAACTTGAATATGACAGGATGCAAACTGATTTCGGTTGCAACATACAGCCAGCCTGGAAAAGGCCACCGTTAATAACCCCCGTCCTCGCTATCTGTTTGACTTTATACAGTTCCTTTCCCTCATACGTCACTATTCTACAACCCCAACGCCACGAGTGCTATTCACATCCGCAACTTCATGCTTCCAAAGTGGACTCTAGCCCAGAAAAGCGTTTGCGCCGTAATAAACTGCTTAGCTTCCAGGGTGCCGGAAGCCTCTTTCTTTGTTTTTACTAGTACAGAAGTCGCCCGGGCCTGTGCCTTCTCTTGTCTCTCCCTCTCCCCTCCGGGGTGGGCGTGGTGGCCACCATCGGGGTCCCTGCGAGGCGGGGGGGGGGGGAGGGCGGAAATCCTCGTTTCTAAGCGAATCCTACACGACGCCTGCTGGAACCAGTCCTGGTTTTCCAAGGCCCTCAGGCTGCGATCCAGCGCGCCCGGTTTACCTGCGAGTAAGCGCCTCCCGGACAGAGCTCGATTCTGAGTCCACAGGCACAGGAAAGATTGCTGTGGGAGAGGGTCACGTTCAGGGCAAAGGAACCCGACCTCGTTTCCCTCCTTTGCTCCTGGCAAACTTCCCGCGGCGTGGAAGCCTTTTGCCAGGAGAGATTGCGAGCAGAGCCTGCAGTTTCTCCTCCTCCGCCGCCGCCCCACTTCCTCGTCCTCCCCGCCTCCCTTCCCCACGCGCAGCCCTTGACTCGAGTTTGCAATGCATTCGCCCCCGCCCCCCCTTCCGCGCCCCATCTTACCGCCTCGGCCAGCAGGAGCCTCCCTTTGCGGGAGCTCAGAAACTCCTTGAAGGATAGGAGCAGGCGAGCCCCCGGCGGAACCGCGCCGCCGGACTCGGGATCCTCCGCTTCGGCTCGCTCCATGCTCGGCTGCGCGGATCCGAGCGAGGCGTCGCCTAGCCAAGAGCGGAGACCAGAGCGCCCCGCCGAGTTTGCGAGGGTTTTTTTTTCTCGTTTTCAAAGGGAGGGAAACGGAAATCCTGATTCTGCGGAAACGGGGGGCAGAAAACGCCGAGCCGAAGGGAAAAAAAAGTTTTCTCAGCGGTTGCCAAATCTACAGCTGGGGACGCTGCCGAGCAGCCGCTGCCGCGCGGCAACCTCGCGCCTCTCGTGCGCCCCGCCCCTTCCGACGAAGAGCCGGGCGGGCGCCACGTTAGGCGACCCCCGCCCCCGACTCGTGCAGCTGCTGGAAACAGGGAGTACTTCCTCAGGCGAGTCCATGCGCGGCTGTTGCAAACCCCAGGTTTGAAGAATTCGAAGAGCTTTGCTGCATCAGAGATGGAAGATCCACCTGGTCCCTGTTTCCTAGAGCACCCAGCGGCCAGCAGCCACGGTCACCTCCACACGGTACATTTAAAACTCGCTTGTACCACTTTAACAGTCTTGAATTCCCGCAAAGAACCCTTGGAACTGTGATTTAAAGGGTACAGGCTTTGCAGAACTTCAGTTCCCAGCATAGCTGCCAACTCCCGGGTGCCCGAACCCTGAGGTTGAATTCCAACAAGACAGAAGTATTGTTTCTTGGGGGCAGGGAGGGCAGAGACATCTGAAGGCAGCCCTGTATATAGGGAAGCTTTTTAAGGTTTAATGTTTTGCAATGTATTTATATATAGTGGTACCTTGGGTTAAGAACTTAATTCACTCTGGAGGTCTGTTCTTAACATGAAGCACCACTTTAGCTAATGGAGCCTCCTGCTGCTGCTGTGCCGCCGCTGTGCTGCTGCTGCACAATTTCTGTTCTCATCCTGAAGCAAAGTTCTTAACCTGAGGTACTATTTCTGGGTTAGCGGAGTCTGTAACCTGAAGCATATGTAACTTGAAGCATATGTAACCCGAGGTACCACTGCATGCTGGAAGCTGCCCAGAGTGGCTGGGGCAATCCAGTCAGATGGGCAGGGTCCGACTACTACTACCACTAATGATGTAAGTTTTTATAGACGCCACTGGATGCATGACGGCAGGTATCATGCATCTGAAGAAGCAGGCTCCAGTAATTCATGAAACCATGACATCATAAGTCCATTTGTCTTTACATTTACCTTACTTCCCTTTAAGCTAACAGCAGTTTGTCATTCTGTCCAAAGTAGGAAGGAACTATGATGAGTTTTAACTATGGTTGAGCGAAACAAACCAGGATCAGCAATAATGGTTTGATCTTGGGTTGTTTGGCCAAAACAGAATGTAAGGAAATGACATGGTGCCTCCTGTGTAGGTTAGGCTGAGTTACTGGCCTGTGGTCACCCACTAACAGTGTCTAACACTGTATACTTAACTATACTGGCTCCTTGACTGGCTACAGTGTCGCTCTTTGAGCTTGTGCTGTTGGTTTTTAGAAATCTGCTTGCTTCCACTGAGCTCTATGTGCTGGCGGTCATGGGTCAATTGGACGTGTGCAGAATGGTTGCTGCCTGTATATACAGACACTCTTACAGGCAAACAGGGAGTTGCCTGGAAAGCACACAATGCAAGAGGCATGGGGCACCTCTACTCTGTTGGCTAAATAAGGTTCAGCAGAAGTCCTAAATGCCTGTTGGAGGATGTAGGGAGCTCAGAAAATAGCATGCAGGTCAAATCCTGGTCCCCGCCCCTGCGTTACAAAAAGTTTATGACTTTTCAATATTCTCTCAGGAAAAATAAACTTACATTGCAATCCTATGTATGTTTACTCAGAAATAAAACCCTTCAGTGCAACCCACCCTTGCACTTTTTAAGGGAAACTGGGAGTGTGCTCAACAATATACAATACACTTATGATTCAGTATTATTACAGGTAAAGCTTTTTTAATTAAAAACATTAACACAAACCAGTTCATAAAGCTGCATCTGATAAAAATGTGAAATGTAATGTTGGTTAGAATTGGTATTCCATAAAATTCACAGGATTATTCTTAATTCAAGATGGCTCATACAGGTGAATAGGTGAACAAGTTTAGAAAAGTAGTACATGAGAATACTATATATTAAAATTCATAAATATGTTTCTTCTAATCTAAGAGCACAATAACTTTTTCAGAACCCTGCTCACTTCCCTGGGAGAGTTAAGCTTCTGCTTTAAAATCTCTCTTTGAGATTTTAGATTTTCAATTTGACTTTTGTTACATGCTCTTCAGATTTAGAAAAATATAAACAAAATTTGGCACAAGCAGCCTATTGAAACAGGCTTTCCAAATGTTTATAAATTAGACTTTGGCCATTGATCATTCTAATTGTTATTATCATCCCCCGCTGCTGCTCCTTGGTTAAATGTAATCTTCCTCAAAAGAAAAGCAGCATCTACTATGCAGAGAGCACACAGGATCAGACAAAACACCTGCAAATGAAAAGAAAGTTGTTCAGATGCCAGTAAAATGTTCTGGGCATTATTCTTTATTGAATCACAGCAACAGCCTGTGCCTAGTTTACAGCATCTGCCACAGCTCATCAAAGAGTCCTGTCCTGTGAATTTCAATTTTAATGTTTAATTTGTGATAGATGAAAAAAACTGAATTCTTTTTATCTTGTGTTCCATAAAGTGACCTCTGCCCCAACTATTTTGGGGAAATCGTCTCCGGTTTGATCTTGCCTGACTTCTATCAGTTGTATTCTTCCAGTAGGCTCCAATACTTACTCATCTCAATAGGCTACTCTGACCATGGTAAAATAGGGATACAGTACAGTCATACCTCTTGTTACGTTTGCTTCATGATACGTTTTTTCAGGTTGCGTCCTGCGGCGACCCGTAAGTACTGGAAAGGGTTACTTCCGGGTTTCACCACTTGTGCATGCGCAGAAGCACAAAATGACGTCACGCGCATGCGCAAAAGCAGCGAATCACGACCCACGCGGGTTGCGTTCCTTTCAGGTTGCGAATGGGGCTCCGGAATGGATTCCATTCGCAACCAGAGGTACTACTGTAGTTGCACCTTAGACAAATGGGGATGGTGGAGAAGGATAACATACCTACTTTAACAGAACTGATTGGGCACCGTTGCACTTGGCAAGTCTGGATGTAAATTATATTATTCTCTTTCATATAAGAAACGTGATATGAACTTGTATGCCATTGTTCCGTTTTAATGCCGAAAATACTATTATTGGCCCCACTGGTAGAATAACAACTCACTGAATGAAATTATTAACGTTTGCAGAACCCCACTGATTTCACTGTTACTTGCGCCAAACTAGATGTAATTCCACTGATGCAATTAGAAACACACTGATATTTTTCTTTAAGAGTAAAAAGCAGGTGTGGGAGGTCCAACCATGATCCTGGCCTGGGATAGGAGATTCAAATGCTTCACTATAGTCCTGATTTAGATCCGTCCTAACCAGCTATTTGTATTAGGAGAAAAGTTCTCACCAATGGCTGGAGTCCAAACACAGAGTGCATTTAGATGTGGGGATTATTGGGTTGGTTTTCCTGGTTATGATGCTAGCACTTCTGTCCCAGTAAGTAACATTCTTTTTACACTACATTATGGAACTGTGGCTTTTTGATCAAGAGACACCACCATGACACCAGTGAATGATATGCTATCAAGCCCCACCCATTATGCACATGTACTCCCTCCCCCCCCCCCCGATTCACCCATGAAAATGCCTGGACAGACATTTTGGAATATATGCTAGAATACCACCCCAAAATTTGTGACATGACTAGTGGCCAGGATGCTGCCCAAAATCTCACCCCACAATTTTCCAGGTCAACAGTGTTGCAAATGGAAACAATTAACATGGAAATGAGCAGATTTTGCTAGATTTCCAAAACTGGTTTTTATATTGTGTGAAAGATCACATAAAAGCAAACATTATCAAGTAAGGAAATGTCAGGGAAAATGATTAAAATAGTGTCTGAAAGCAGTCATAATTTTGCAAGCCATGGTCTACCAAGCTGGGAATGTCACATGTGAAAAGCTCCTCTGGCTTTCATTTCTATGATACAATACTATCCAGACTCTCTTACTTACCCCTCCAACCAAAGTTTCAACTACGGTTTTTATTACTGTTGCACACAGTCCCACAATGAAGAGAAACAGCGCCCCCACCAGGGAGTTGAAAGCATCCTGAAAAATATAGCAAATAACATGGCTTAATGTTGACTCCAGGACCAGGCATTTTGCTACCTGAGGTTGTGTAGTCAATGGCATCCTGTAAGCCAGGGTGCATAGTACATATGTGAGGCCAGGAAAGTTATTTTGGCACCCAAGATACAGGGATATTTATATATTATCAAAACATCTAGACTGTTCCTTATTTACAAAAAAGAATCACGCAGCAGTTACCAAAATATAATAGAACAACACATTATGCAAAGAAACAATAAAAAAACTAAAATTACCAGTTAGGTATGAGGCCATCACATGTAAACGCAGTATTTTAACACTTTCTCAGACCTTGAATAGCCTAGATTGCAATCACCATATGCCCAGGAGGACACACATTTTAACCTGGTGCCAAATCCCATCAAAGTTGGGGCATTCCGAGGGGGTTAGAATTACAGAGTCTGAAGGCTCAACCCCATCACCACCTGGTGTGCAACAGGCTGTTTTCCCTTTTTGCTTACTACTCTCTCATCTTTTGACCCCATTTCTCTGCTCTCTTTTTCTGTATCCCCCCCCCCCCGCCGGTTTACCATTGTTTATTGAGGAAAAAAATGGATTTTTCTTTTTTTCAGGGGGGAATAATTTAAACTTTTTAATTATAGTTTAATCTGACTGGCGCCAATCTTAAGTATACGTATTCAATTCAAATAATCCTATGTTGGACAGCAACGAAGACTTCTATGGCAAATCTACATAATTTTAATCATTTTATGCTCTCTCAAAAGATGAGTAAAAGGAGATGGACATCCAAATCCAAGCAACAGTGACACCAAGTGGCCTTCTCTCAGTAGTGCTGTCTCAGTAGAGTTCATAGTTCATTGTTTTCCAAAAAAAATCCCCAAGTGAACAGCTCATCAGATTCTAATCTGTACGTTCAGGGTCAAATTAGACATTACATGGGAGATCCATGATCAGGGGTTTTGTTATTTAATAGAATCATATAATTGTTGAATTGGAAGGAACCTTAAGGGCCATCTAGTCCAACCCCCTACCTAGTAGTGGGTGAGTGAACCATCTGCCATGTTAAATTCCCAGCAGTGGCCCACAGTGGTACTATATGAGAAACTTAAAATAGCAGATAGTTCACAGTCATAGCCTGCAGATTGTGATGATGGTGCTGAAAGACCCCTGGATGGGACTTTGTCAGAACATCCCTTGAATCTGGAAATGGCTGTAGCCAGGATTTTTGTTGGGAGGGCAGGACTATGTTGGGGGGCAGGCCTTTTGTTGGTGGGGCAGAACCGATGTGATTGGTCAGTTAAGTATTTATTATTTTACTTTATCAAACACAATCAAGCAGGATTCTGGCTATCATTTCTCTGCTGCATATTCTATTGTAGGTTACAGAACCTTGTGTTTCTTAACTAAGTTAACAATACTGAACCATATGGTTGGGGGGGGGGCAAGTAGGATAGTTAAGGCACATTTTTCACTTTTGTAATATATGACACTGTAAACATGTTGCCTCAAAGAAAAAAGGGTGGTAACTATTATTGATTAGAATAAGATGCACAAAATAAAATAACAAGCTTAGATTTTAACTTCACACACTTAGTGATTGCACCACCAAGCACTTGGTGATTGCACCACCAAGCAATCATTTGCATTTATGCGATTTAAATTGCTATTGCAATTTAAACTGCACATAGTTTTCCTATCATATGGACTTCACCTGCAATACAAACAGATGTGAGGGCCATTTCACACATTTCAGATGGTGAAGGTATGGTTAGTTGGGAGGTACTGCCTCTATTTGCTCCCTGGTAGTGTAATTCTGTTTGCAAACATGCATTTGTAGCATTCATGCTTTACATTTTTAAGTATATGCTTAAAATGTCTTATCAGCATGTAGTGCAATCCTGTGCATGGAATTAATCACAGAGTGTTCAGTGGAACTTACTTTTTTGCAAATGTGTCTTTAGGATTTCAGCCTGGGAGATATACATGTGTGAATCACCTACATCCAAATATAATACTCTATGTGAAAGAGATCTGTTTGAACCTAATCTCTGTTTCAACAACATAATCAAATACATCCCCAAGGTATGCTAAGTACTTCCTTCCCTGCCACAGGATGCAGAAAGAGAGCAAAACAATAGGTTGTAGCCAACGTTAGTTCTAAGTAACAGCATTAATTTCTATGGGTCTGCTCTGAGCAGAACTTAAGATACTTCCCAATACCGTATTTTGTAAAGTGATGCTCGAACCCAGATCTATCGCTGATTCCCCTAAGGCCACATCTCTGTCCTCAGAAGGGGGAGGGGAGGCAACACCCCCAGAGTCCCCCAAAATAATAGTTAAAAACCACCTCTATATATGTACTCTTCAGTTCAATTTGTTTTTAAATTGAATTAACTGCATTAAAAATAAACAATTAAAAGGACTGAAAATATAACATTTTGTTGTTTCTTTTACTGATCTTTATATTGATCCTCTACTCTTCTGTTTATAAAAATATCCTTCCATCTTTCACAGTAGCTGCTGTACGGTATTCAAAAGTGTAGCTTTTGTTTGTTTGTCTGAATGTTAATAACTGTCTTGTATTGTGGTAATAAGGACAGGTGGGAGGAGGATGCTTCTCCCTACTCCCAACAGTTGTTTTGGAAATGGAAGGGCGGAAGTTCAAAATACCAGCACAATTCCTGCTGTTTGGTTTTGTACTTTTGCAAGACATGTATACACAACAATAATTTGTGCACATTAATACTTACAGCCAAGGGCCAAAATAAGAAATTCAGCTTTTTTTGCAGATTCAGCAGATACAGTAAAAAGAATAATAAAGTAATGACAAATTCAATGATCACCAGTGCTAAAAATGCTTCATGAGATCTGTTAACTGCAAAACTGATGATTGCCATAAAAGCTACAAGCTGCAAGAAAGAAAGACAGAATATTGACTTAGGATCATACATACATATATAGTCATACTACAAATATTCCAGTGTTGCAAACCTATTTACATAGGATGCTGTCATATAGTCAGACCACTGGTTCATCTTGCTCAGTATTGTTTGCCACAATGGCTGGCAGTGACTTTCCAGGGTTTTAGGCACTTGTTCTATCCCTGAGCTATTAACTTCAAGTTACTAAAATAATCACACCCAAGCTTTAAAACCCTACTGTAATTTATAAATTTAAAATTTGGTAGTTGTTCAATCAATGTTTTATTTGGAAACACTGGCTCTATAGTGTGTCTTTAAAATGGGCCTGAATACAACTTGCCTTCCCTATGATTCAAAGATCTGGAGGTGTACTGTTTTCTTCCCCTCCTCAAAACAAGAGACTAAGGAGGTGCCTTCTATACATGGGTCCCCAAAGAAGTGTGCATGTGTGTGAACTGAAGAACACAAACAGCTGCCATATGGTTTTGAACGCTACTTTTGTCATGTGGCAAAAACTTCAGACTAGATGCAGCTATTTAGAAAACAAAAACTCCAAACATATTCAGTGAATTCACTTATCATCTAGTTTGCCCCAAAGAATTAAATAATCATAATAAGGCGGTGGGATTTAACAGTGCACGCACACACACATATATTCTAATAGTCAAATAAGAGAATGTATGTGTTGTTCCAGTTTATATCTGTATTGGATTTGATACTGTGTTTACATACAAAAGCATTTTCAAACATCTTTTAATTTTCATATAAGCAATAATTGGTGCTGGTCTTCTTGTTCTGAAATCGCTCTGAGATATTTTATGAGAAGCGATTCATACATGGAAATAAATAAATATCTGGCAACACTTGTATTGTAACACCAGAGCACCAGAAATCTACTCCAAAGCAGGTCCTATTTGAGTTTAACAGGGTGACATCCAGAGAAGTGGAAATAGATGGCTATTTGCCTCTACAAGAGGCAAAAATCAGCATTGCTGAAATTTTCCAGTTCCTTTAAAAATGACAAACATGGAACACTCCTTGCTCCAGTGAAAGAGAAGAGGTGGAAAGCAACACTAAAACAAAGTTAAACGTTTTGAAGGTTCACTTAAACTAAGGCACACAGACACAGGGCAGAGTGGCATTGCTTGACAGCAGTCACCTCATGGGTGTGAACCAACTTGTCAACATCCATATAAATATGCAAGTAGCACTCACCACCTCAGAGAACCGCCCTGAGACCCCAGGGTATAGGGCAGTATATAAATTCTAATAATAATAATAATAATAATAATAATAATAATAATAATAAATGTACTCTCACACAAAATACAGCAATTTGTTTATCGGGCACTTAATTTGTAAACAGAAGAGGCAAAGATGCCAGGGATATGGAAACATGACCTTCCACGTCCCCCTCCCAAAACGTAGAATCCTGGGGTTTAAAGTGAATGCACTCTGCACAAGCTCAGAGACTGCCTCCCCCTCTGTTCTTGCTTCACTGTTGAGTCCCTGAGGTTACAAAGAGACTGCAGGGAGGCACATATGAAGACCCACCACCACACGCCAAGGCTTTAAAAACTGTTTATAATTTTAAATCTAATCTCAGCTCCCCCTCCCCTCCCCTCAGCCCGGCTTCATACCATGCGGGCAATCTTGAGGCCTCCCCTCACGGAGTGCAGGAAAAGGTTGTTCACTTCCACCATTGTCACATCTGAGGAGAAGCAGAAGCGCCGGGCGGGCGGTGCCGGAAAGAGCGCCGGTTGGGCTGTGGCGCGCCCGCGAGCCCCAAGCTACGCTGCCGACGGAAGGCACCACCTGCAGTTGCTGGGCTGAGCCACTGGCTTAGTTCCTCTCGCTCCGCCTGACCCACCTCGCAGGGGTGTTGCGGCGAGGATCAAAAATGGAGGCAGGGGGACCAGGGAGAGAGGGGATCCATGTATCGGGAATAATGCTACGTCGCAGCGCGTGTGGGCATTTACAAACATGATTTTTTTTAATAAAAAAAATAAGGGCGCAATGTTATCTGGTTATTTCAATGCCCTGTTGTTATCTTTTCATTCAGCAGCCTAACAGCCCAATTTCAATTCAGTTTCAATTCTTATTTATTCCGTTTATGTACCGCCCTTCACCCGAAAATCACGGTTGACAACATGAAATGTTTAATACGGCTAGGTTGACCGGCTAAAAACAACCACTGGGCATATATATATATATAAAGGATGAAAGCCTCAAACAAGGAAGTTTTCCCTGTATGGTGGAAGGACTCCGTTAATCTCCAAAACCAAATTGATTAGAGCGACTAACAAAACACACTAACCTGTCGAAAGCAAAATCGATCAGCTTCCGCTCTTTCCGTCTCTTCTGATGTCTGAATCAAATGATGGGGTTTTGGCGGAAGCCAAAAGGTTTTGCTTTAAAACTTGGACACACAAAACTATTCATGTTCAATACCTGGAGATATCTTAGAAGAGGAACATCAGGGTTTATTTTGCCACAAAACTGTTATAACAATGCTTTTTTGCTAGGTTAATAATCCCAAATAAAAAGCACACCTGACCAAAAGCATCTTCGAGTTTCCTTCCTGATATCTGCGTACACGTGTGTGGTTGCATACATTTAAAGTACATGGTTTCCCCACCAAAGAATCCTGGAAACTTTAGTCCCCTCCCGAACTACAATTCTCAGCACCCTTCCCAAACGACAGTTGCCACGATTCTTGGGGGGAAAGCCACGTCCTTTAAATGCACGAAGAAAAATTTTCACGCTCGGGGCTGGTAATGTTTGAAGTGGTGCTTGTATGTTCAGAGTATCCATTCAGTCAGTGTTATAAATGCATAGCTTCACGTTGCATTCCACATTCAATCGCGTAAGTCCACAACATATGGGTACAAATTCCAGCGTGCAGAGGGGAACCTCTTGTTCACTCTGCGCCCGAAGTGACAACAACAGTCTGCACGATGGGGCGGCTTACTCGCAAGGAGGCATACATAGGTTTGCAGCCCTAGTCAATGCAGACAGATGCATTCGGACGACAGAAGAAGGGAGACACGTCATCATTTGAAAGGTCCGATGGTGTCAAATGGAACACCTTCCCGAAACGACAACAATAACAACCCCCGACGCGAACAGCTTAGATCGCGGTGGTCAACAAGCTCTGCTGCGCCTTTAAAATTCCCGCTTTGCAAATGCTTCGCTTGCCTCCGGGAGCAGGCGGAGGCGTCACGATCTTGCACAGGAAGTAGACGGTCTGCAGCAGCAAGAGAGGCGGAAGGAAACGGGCGCTGCACCGCTTGGCTTTGCACATCTAGCACCATCCTGCGAGAGCTGCCTCCGGACATGGGCGATGTGGTTGTTGCAATCGCTCTGCCGTCCGCCCCTTCTAGGTTCCCGGTGCGCGCGAGGGATTCGGCTCGCCTGCGACTTCTGTACCTGGAAGGGCAGGCCCGCAAAGCCTGAGCCGCTTCTGCAAAGAGATCCGCGCTCCCGCTGCATGACTGGATCTTCTCAAGACGCTTCCTGTAGGTCTGCTCCTAGTTTAGTCCCCTGCATGTCTAATCAATATCCTTTGTTAAAAAACCCCAAAAACAAATAAAATCCGGAGACGCTGTTCTTTTTCCATCAGAAACCTTCATTTGCTGGTTTGGAAGATGCAAAACAGTGTCTGTAGTTCTTGTGCGCTCAAGTACTAAGCACAGTGAGCCTTCCTGTTGAGTGGACACTTTTAGGGTCGTGCTGTTAATGTTGTTTTAGCACGTGGATTTGAATTGATGCCTGGACTATTGTAGATACATGCCACAACCTGTATGTAAGTTTAGCTGGGAAGAAGCTCTGTTGAATTCAAATGAGTTTTATTTCTGATTCTGCAGTAATGTGTAATGGTTACCTTCGGTTCCGCTTCTTCGAATACTTGCAGTTTCTCCCTCCGCTCCAACAACCCCCCCTTTAAAGTGTGTGTTATGTGTGAAGTATGATATCACACAGACTCAAAATGAGTCAAGGGACCTTGGTTGTGCATAAACACACTCCTTAGAGGATTTATTTACAATTAAGCAGGATACAAATTCTGTTATCAAGAGAGAGAGATAGAAGTTACTGATATTTCTCATCTTCCCTTTGTACAGATAAAAACATACAGTGGTTATACCATTTCACTTTCTATTCTGGCTTTGCACATAAATGATGGTGACTTGAAAAAAATGAGGAAGCTTCCTTATAAACTCGGGTCATGTTGCACAAATGTAATAACTAAAATCCTAAAGTGAAAAAAAAGAAAATTAATATACACAGATATAGGTGTCTGCTGAATGGATAATTATTCTTATTCACAAGTTGTATGTGCAACAAAATATAGCATCATGAGATGCTTCTGAAAAAGTATTTGAAGAACTCTATTTAATACTGCCCTGTAATAGATTTCTGCAGGAAAGTATTTACTACCCATTTCCCCCCATGGAAGTTCATGTAGGGTGGAATGGGGAAAAATGGGTAGACATCATTAGGCATACGTCTTTGGAAGCAGTTTTCCAAAATATCTGCCTTCTCAGGAAACAGGCAGAGGGAAGATATGTAGTTATGCTTGATTCCAATCTATCTGTTGGACTATTTACACACACACACACACACACACAGAGAGAGAGAGAGAGAGAGAGAGTGTATCACAGTATTTTAAGGCACATGTCAGTAATAGGGGATGGAGCCCACTAAGCCATTTATCAGCAGGTAAATTTATCTCTCACATCTAGGCCTGCTGCTGTAGGGTTCTGGAGTGGAGTGCTGCTGGAGGTCTCCCTCATTCCTTGGCTGTAAACCTGCTCTGGAAGTTGCTCTTGTGAAGACCAGCTCTTCTTCACAGTCCTCCCTGGCATCTGCTCTTAAGCAGATTACTCAAGCTAATTTTGTCCCTTTAAGATTGACACAGGAGGATTGCACAGAACAGTACAGCTTTTGTGAATATACTGGCTCTGACATGTATGAGAGGGTCCAAAAGTTGTTGCTATGCCAGCACTTGACTTTCCCCATCCGGGAACTGCAGTGTTCTGACTGTGCTGAAACTTTTTTTCTGGTGGACTTTCAGAAATTTCAACCTATTTTCACACTTAGGAATGTGGGTTTACCTATAGTTCCTGGGGATCATGGTTGAGCTTCATGACAAGTGGTGCTCGTTTATGTTTCTGCTGTAATTAGGCCTTCAGTACAGTCCTCTCATGGACCTCTCATCACCAGAGAATGCACATGGAAAATAACTAGGCCTGAATTATTGCCCCTGCCCCCTGCAATCTCCCTGTAAATGGAAAATTAAACAGTGGAGATGCAACTCTGACAAAGAACTGTACTGTGTGTGTTAGGAAGAGCTCTGCTAAATCACCTCAAAGGCCTGTGTTCCTAGTCAAGAATCCTGTTCCTCAAAGTGGCCAGCCAGATACCTCCTTGAAGCCCACAAACATGGGCAAATAACCTTCTCCCACGGCCATTCACCAGCAAGTAGTATTTGGAAGCATATTGCTTTGGAACATAGAGGTTTTATTTAGCCATCAAGAGTGTTCGCCTCTCTCTATGTGTTTGAATAATCTGTTGTTTAGCAATTTGAATTTGCTTTAGTCTGTGACGTTGATAATGCCTTGTGGTAGTGTAGTGTAGTTCTTGTATGATGTGAGTTTTTGTCTTGTTGTTAGCAGTATACATAGTGTTGCCTCTACCACATCCTTCCTGTGCTGCAAGCTGTCTCTCTCAACATCTGATATGTGGAGGGCCTTGCAGTGTGCAGCTGAATGTGTTGCACCTGTTCTCCTTTCAAAAGTATGACTTGCAGCATTGCATTGGCAACAAGAGCTCTTGCACCAGGCCACACCTGCTTTTCTCTTTGCACAAAAGACCTAAGTTGAAAGACCTAAGTCCTTACATGTGATGTTTTCTGACCAGTGAGACATACTGGCTGCCCACTACTTCTAGCATGGCAATGCATACCATAAGCTGAATGAACGGTTTCCAGTGGGACCTTCAGCAAAATGTTGCAGTGTGTAATGCTTCCATTGGAGATACTTCATTCCCACCTAGTTATTTGTTTCTACTCCCCAACAGTTAGCTTTCTGTGGCCGTTGAGCATACTCAGCCCTCACTTAATTGTTCTGGATGTCCCTTGCCTTTAGGGTGTCCCCCCACCATATTTTGTACACACTACTGCAAACCAAGGCTACTGATCTGCTTTGGTTCCATGTGCAATGGCACTCATGGCTTGAACATCGGTAATAGAATGAATGATTTAAATTGTCTTATTTATTACATTTTTTGTCCTGCCTCTTTCATCCAAGTAGCTCAAGGTGTACCATGATTCTTTTTTGCATTTTATTCTTACAACCCTGTGGGGTAGTTTAAGCTGAGAGAGATGCACCTCATCTACACTAAACATTTAAAGCACTATGATGCTATTTTAAACAGTCATGGCTTCCCCCAAAGAATTCTGGGAACTGTAGTTTGTTAAGTGTGCTGAGATTTGTTGGGCGATCCCTATTTCTCCTCAGAGCTACAGTTCACAGAGTGGTGCATCATTCCCTCTTCCCAGGGAACTCAAGTAATTTTAGCTCTCTGACCAGAATAGGGGGTCTCATGGCAACTCCCAGCAACCTTAAGAAGCCACAGTTCCCATGATTCTTTGGGGGAAGCCATACTGTAAAAAGTGGTATGATAGTTTTTTAAATGTATGGTGTGTATGTGGCCTTATGCTCAAGGTTAGTTTTCTAACTAGTGGTTTGTTTATTTTTTAGATAAACACATGGAAAATGGAGGACGGAAGAAGACAGTTGTAAGTTTAAGGCTTCCCACTCCCCCCAATAAAGGCAATGTTATTGATATTTGAGATAGTTATAAAATGCATAGAAAGACACACTTGAATGCAGAAGTACTAGTTTAGCTTTTAATACCTTCAGTCATAAGGGATGGAAATAATTGTACTTTGTTGTTGTTGTTGATTAATTCTTATTAAATATTTGGACAGGACAAATACTATGAAGGCATTTCGCCAAAAGGAACTTTTGAAATAGATGCTGGCAGCTGCCGGCTCTCTATAGCACAACAGTGGAAATCGTTTAAAAAGATCTGACTATATCCTTATGGTATAAAAATCTCTGGAATTTAGTTATTGCAGGAAAAAATAACACATAAGTTACAACTCTCATGGGAAAGAAAGATCCTGATCATTTCTACTCAGTATGGTGGGATTTTATTTCAGATAGTTTAGTTTCAGATTTACAGGTATCTCTTCCCAGGCATGCCTGGAGAAATACGGATGTTGTCATTTTAAGTATGGTGTTATTATTTAACATAGGTTTTGTATTCTGTGCCTTTAGTTGGATATATTATTCAGTTTTTGTTACCGTTTTTCTCTGTGTTTCTATAATAAATTGAAAACTAATAAAGTTTTCTTTTTAAAAAACCCAAATCGCTTCCTCTGAAGCATCTCAGAAGTGATTCCACATTACAATAAAAACATATAAAAACAATTGCAGCTATACGAATTCTTAAAACCATGGCATGCATAAAACCAGTTTCAGATCAGTACAGAAACTGGTTGGGATAAAAATTTCCACATAGGAGACCTCTTGGAAGATTTGTTGCAAGTCTTCAACAGGTGCTGAAAAGACAGTAGAGACAGCAGCTGTCTGATATGTAACGGGAGTGTTTTGAAAAGGTTTAAGTGCTCCACATGTATGAACTAACACTAAAAATATCAAGTATAAAGCGGGATAGTATAGTTATCTCCATTTTACAGCTGGAGTGATGGAGGTGGTGAGAGAACGTGGCTTGTGTTAGGCTCTCAGTAGAATTTCCTGTGCAGGCCCTGAACTGGGACTCAGACCCTACCTATTGACTGCAGCCCTTCCTATATTATATCTGATACATTTTGGAAGAACATACAAAATACTCAACTATCCTTTTACCACAGACTTCAGTGTAAAAAAAAAAATCCTTCTGAAACAGTACTATACATGTGCAAAAGATTGCAGGATTGCGAGCCTGATGGGAGAGCAAAAATGCTGATTTTCACTGCTCTAGTTCCAAGCTGGCATAGCAGAATGGCCTGGGATTAGGTCCATTGCTGGTGGCTGAATTGGCTTAGGATGCAGTGGCGCCTTGGTCTGCCCAGGTCTTGCCTCTCTCTCTGTCTCTGAAACACCCCATTTCATGGAGCCATGCTGGTTACTGACAGCAAAGTTTCTGCTGGTGGTAGCTTCTCCCCTATCCAAAATATCATTGGGTGCAGAGAAATCTCTTCCACATCCTAAGCCCCACTCCAGTTCAGTGGTTCAGGGATTAAGATTGCTCTCCCTACTCATCATGGCTTTCAGAAAACCAAACAGTGCATTTTCCGTTTGCAACATGTGCAACTGTAAAAACACTTGTGAAATATACATTCAGAAGAGGAGAGAAGTTAAAGCAAAAACACGGAAGTGACTTGTTAGTCTTTTTTAACTCTAAAAAAGTAACTTAAGGATGCCAAGATACGTACAGAAAAGTGTAGAATTCTCAGAGGTGAGAAGTTTACTTTTGTACCATTATTCACATTCTCCTTAGGGGAGGAATGCATTTTTCAGCTTTTCCTCCAACAAGTTTTGAGCAGCACTTCTGTTTGCAAGTCTTTTGTTTGCTGACATTTAGTATTGTGTATTGTCCCCCCCCCCCTCTCCTACTAGATCTGCATCGAGGGGAATATTGCAAGTGGGAAGACAACATGCCTGGATTATTTTGCCAAAAATACCAGCATTGAGGTGATGTGTTTTGAGATTTCACACAAGTTTTCTGATGATGTTTGATCTTAGGTCACATGCATTTGAAGAACATCAAAAGCAGATGGCTTGCTTCAAAGAATCCTGGGAATTGTCGTTCCCAGGATTCTTTAGGGGCAAACATTGTACTTTAAATGTATGGTGTGTATGACCCAAGTCAGGCTCTAATCCAAAATACGTTTAATGAAGAAGGAAGCCCTGAGTTTGAGTTAAGCACTCTTAGGATATGGTTTCAGATTTATCCCTTAAATTTCTTTGCATTCATTCATAAATAAATAAATAAATAAAATGTTGGTGAATGCCAGTAGATGGGAACTGGTTTTCCTGGAAAGCTACACAGAGCAGGGACTAAAATTGCCTTCCTCTGTACCGATGCAGCCTCTAGGCTAGCAAGAGAAATAGGCAGCTCAGTTGTCACCTAATGCAGGAGTACATTACATTCCACCCCCCACCACCACCCATAATCTTCTGCAAATGGAGTGCAAACACAGGATCTCTTATCAGATGTGAATTATGCTTTAATTGTTAAGTGAGCCTGAGTATCTTGTAGAAGCAGCCCTTAAGTGGCTATGTTTAGCTTAGAGAAGAGAAGACTGAAGCTGGGATATAACAGCACTCCAGATTTTTTGTTTATTTGAACCATTTATGTGCTTCTTCTACAATAGCATCTAAGCATATTACAAGATATACTGTAATACAAAAAAATACAATCCATTAAAACCATAAAGTCAAACATTAATTACGATGCCTGCTGGAATAAAAATGTCTTCAGTAGGTGCCAGAAGTTCACCAGGGAAGGGGCCTGTCTGACCTCAACCAGAAGGGAATTCCACCAGTACTAACTGCATGGCTCCTGGTGCATCCAAGCCACGCATTTAGCCACGGGGGGAACACCCAACAGTGACTCACCCCAATCTCCAGAAAGTGCAGCCCCTTAAAAGGGCTGCTGCATTAAAGAGGGAAGAGACTGTCTGAAATGAGAGGATCTAATGAGTGTAGGTTGCAGGAGGTTAGATTTTTGATTGAAGCTTTGTGATGGTAACAGCTGTTTGAGAATGGAACCAGTTACCCAGCAGTGGGTTCACTTCAGGCTGAATAGCCCCTGGATTTCCAGCATCAAGCAAGCAGTTGGATTAAATAGCCTACAAGGACCTTGCCAACTTTGTGATTGAATTAGGAATTTGGGGAAAGGTGGTGGCTCAGTGATAGAGTGCCTGTCACTCAAAGCATGCGATCAAGTACAACCCTGACGAAAAATGCTGCCATTATTAAAGGAAGTCACCCAAACCAGCTAAAACTGAAGGCAGCATCACAAAAGAAAGAGTCAGAGCTAATAACAAATTAAGCAAAACCGAAAATGTTTTATCATTCATTTTAATTTTTATAAATTTCACACTCAGGTGTTGACTGAACCAGTATCTAAATGGAGGAACGTTCGTGGTCATAACCCTCTGGTAAGCTATCTAATAGCAATAATAATACCAAAATAATGAGTTACTGTTGTTTCGTAGGCATGGTTTTGTTGTTTGAACATAATGTGGGTTATGGTGGTGATTTGAAACAAAAATAAACTTCAGCTGTGATCCTGCTGTCATAATGCTGCTGCCTGAGTTGCTTGGTTTAGGAATGAAAATTGTTGAATAGATAACGTCCCATGTCCTGTCTTAATTGTTGCGCCCACTAAATGACTGTGCCATTGCTTCCTCTCCTGGAGCTGCTAGTAAATATAATCCATTTGACAAGGACATAATAAAAGGTATTATGGAGTATGATATGCCATATGTGCCTAAGGTTGCCCTACTTGGTTATCTGAAAAAAATCTGATTTTGGATTCATAGGGAAGGGCTGTAGCCCAGGAGCAGGGGATCTGCTTTGCATGCACAAAGTCCCAGGTTCAATCCTGAGAATCTCCAGAAAGGACTTGTCTGAAAATCCTGAAGGGCCAATAGCAGCTGACAATACTGAACTTGATGGACCAGTGGTCTTGCTCTGTATACAGCAGCTTCCTATGTTCCTATGACTTGGAGCTCATTATAATCAGACATTCCACAGCAGCTCATTGGGAATCTTTAAGAGCTCCTCCCGTATAGCATTGTTATGGATCAAGATGGTTGCTTATTCTGTCCTGCCTTCTGAGCTCCTTTGGGAGGGAGGCCTGGAATATAAATTTAATGAATAAATAATAAACCAAGAACTCTTTTATTTTACGAGCAAAGGAATCACAAGAAATAGATCTATCTAGAAATGGAGTTTACTTGTAAATCACTGAAATAATAATTTCCAAGGTAATATTTATATATATATCTCCAAGCTTTATTTTCTGTCATACGGCTTCACTTTATTTTGTGATAATGCCGCCAGACATTATTCTAACAACTATGAAAATGCAATAAAAATAGTGAGGAAAGCAATGCTGCTTCTCCTTCTTTCAGGGCTTAATGTACCAAGACGCATCCCGCTGGGGGATAACGTTACAGACTTACGTGCAGCTGACTATGTTGGACCAGCATATAAAGCCAATGGTGGGTTTTGAACTACATTTGTTTCTTTTAACACTAGACCAGGAGTGGGAAACCTTTGGGCTCTGGGGCTGAATGCACATCTCAAGACGTCTTGCTTTGCCTCTTGCTGGTCCTGCTCTGTGCCTTCCTCAAGAGCTTTTGCCTGGCTGAAATGTGTCCTTGAATTGGTTGAAATGGTTCTTGCTTGGCTGGATGGAATGATGCGTAGGAGTGTAAAAACACCTGGTTTTTGCCTGGCTGGAATGCAGCCTACTGTGCAAAGGTCAGAAATTGGTCAGGAAGGCCAGAAATCCAAACAAACATATTGTTCTAAATCCCCATTTTTGGGAGGCCTGGTTGCTCTCCTTTGGAAAGGCATTCCGTAAGGTGGGTGCCACCAATAAAAAGGCCCTGCTCCTGGTTGTGGCATTTGGAACAAGATCTCATATGATATCATGCAGGAAGAAATACATGGAAGAAGGAGGTCCTTGAAAGTTCCTAGGTGCCAAGTCAGTTAAAACCAGCACCCTCAACAGAGTTCTTATGTTGCTCTGTAGAACGAGATGCACACCAGACTGCCTGTGGTCTAAGAGGCCCACTATGATCACAGATTGGTGGGTATGAGGGATAGTGTCCTCTCAGTAGCAGCTCCTTAACTATGGAACTTCCTTCTAGGAAAAGTGTGGCTGGCCTTGCAAGCACTTGCCTTTAAGCCCTTAAATGGACACAGACTATTCATTTGCTTCAGGTAGTTTTTTTTTTGGGGGGGGGGGATAATAAGTTGCTGTGGTCCTATAGGTTTCTTTTACTGTAAAAAAAATTAAAGTATTGGCTGGTTTTAAATAGCCATAGCGTGCTTCTTGATCTGTTCCTGATATAGCTGTTTTTCATGAATCTATGACATTTCCCCCCTCCCCCCAATAGTATTGTATTCTGCCTTTCATAATCCATTTCCTGTTACACTTTCTGTATCAGTACTGTGTGGATGCCCTCCCTTGCGACAGGGGTAAGGAAATGGCTAAATGTCTCTTGAAATCCCTCAATTTGCAGATTTCACCCATTAGAATGATGGAGAGGTCAATCCACAGCGCCAAATATATTTTTGTAGAAAACCTTTACCGAAGGTACAGTACCGAGTGTTTTTTTTAAATTCTTGGCTTGTGTTTACATTTTGAAATGTTAGAACCATGCTTTTAGCTTATTCTCTTGCATTGGGTATCTGAAATTTTGCTGTATTGTGTTAACTACCTCAATCCAGCATAGTGTGTTTTTTATTTGCTGATGCAGGTGCCAAGTAAAGATTAAGGTGGAAACCTGCTCCTTTTTATGTTCTTGAGATTCAAGATTGTCATGTACAAAATAGATTCTGAATATTTCTGATGATCAGGCATGATTGCTGTGGCTTTATGTAGCCAAAATGATACCACCCACCCACATGGAGAAGCTATGGCAGCCTCAGGGAAATGGCAAGGTTTGCAAAGGTTCACACCGAAACTTTTAACAGAAAAATCCTTTAGGGCAGAACTCCTCCCCCCCTTTAAAAATACCCCCAGCCCAATGAGAACTGAATAGTTTCAGTGGATACTGAATGACTATTGGGGGTGGGTTGGGAGGTTCATCAGAAAACGGGATGGGTGGAATTAGTAAAATGGAGGAAGGCATGATTGGCTAGAAGCCTTAGAATGGAAGCACTCCACGCTGCAGCATTTTGTTGCAGGTCTCACTAGTGTATTCTGAATAAGGATACCTGATGCAAGAACATGTGCTTCTCACTTGGAGCCTGCCACCCACAGTGGCTACAAATGCCGTGCAAATTTTTGTCAGTTCCTTGTGCCAAAATGTGCATGCTAGCTGCTATTGCTGCTGCCATGCTGTCATGTGACTCTGTGCTGAACAAGAATTTATATTCCTGCTTGAAAAGACCCCAGAATTAATGCATTTCTTTGGAAGGGGTAAAGGCACCTGCCTGTTAATCCACAAGGTGGCATCTGTGCTACATAGTCTCTCTGCTGATTTTCTGAAACGTGCTGGTTTTATTATGCAAAAATAAATCGGAAAAGTTCAGTGTTTGTCCATGGTCTGTTGCGGGGTGGGGGTGGGCGAATAGCACTTGCTATTTCGTTTGCATGTTAAAACATTCATTTGCATTGCTTTTTATATATTGGGCAGAATATGCAAGCCTGCTGACAGTCTTGTGTGAGCTTAGAGCCTGCACATATTATTACTGTTTTCAAAATTGCCTTAAGAGAGTTGGCAGGGCCGGCTCTACCATTAGGCAAAGCAAGGCAGCTGCCTCAGGCAGCAGATGCCAAGGGGCAGGCAACAACCGTAAGATGTCCGAGAACAATGTTGTGAATGCTGCACAGGCTTTGTTATACCTCATGAACTAGCCTACTGCCCTTGGGTGCAGTGCATGTGCTCTCCTATCATCAGAAAGATTTAACTACCTGTCCCTTTGGCTTGTGTACATTGATTTTTAAGGGGATGGGGAGAGAGTTGTGCTATCTTGTCTGCCTCAGGCAGCAAAATGGTCTTGAACTGAGGAATGGCCTGTTTAGCGTTTGTGTATTTAACTTCAGGAAAGAAGTAATGGATTTATTGGATTCAGTGCATCAGGCTGCAATGCAGAAAACCTAATGTGTTTTAATCTTCCTTTATGCTTGATTCAGAAGCTGCAGGTGATGCAGAATGCTGCAGTACAATAGCTGACAGGAGTGAGACCCTCTCAGTGCCTGTGCTCAGAGACCTGCACTGGTGGCTAGTTAGGGCTAGCCTGCTAGACTGCTAGCAGGGCAAGGTCAAGCCCTAACACCTTGGGACCAACTAACCTGAGAGATTGCTTTACCCCATATATGTCCACTGGGATTGCTTTGATCTATGGAACTGGCCGTGTTGCAGGTGCCACAGAATGCTTGTTCTGCATTTGTAAGAACTTGACCTTTTCATGTGGCAGAACCCTCCCTTTGGAACTCCCTGCCTATTGATGTCAGATTTGGCACCAGCTAAAAACATTTTTGTTTAGACAAGGCTACCTAGATATGTAGAATATTAATGTGTTTTAATCTGTGTTTAGCTTATCACTCATTTTAATCATTAATGTTTGGAATAGCTGTTTTTACTGATAATTTTATTGTTTTACTCTTTTCGTAAACCTCTTTGTTTGTCTGGGTTTTTTTTAAAAAAAACTATTGAGTGATAAATAAGTTTTATGAAATAAACAGTGAAAATCAGCATTTCAGCCAAAGAATATTTAAGGCTTTTGAAAGGGATAGAGGATGACTTAAAGATGAAGAGGATAAAAACCCTAAAATTACTCCACACCACCTCCATTTGTGGATTTTGAAACACAAATTGTGTATAGTTGCAGATAATATTGTTTTCAGACCTGTTTGAAATCAATCCAGTGAACGTGTTTGATACACCAGTCAGCTTGTATAGAAATATTTTGGCTCGTTTGTGATTTGGTTAGAAGTCATTGCTGGTTTACAGTGAGGGTTTCCAAGGAGACAGATGCAAATTGTGTGTGTGTGTGTGCGTGTGTGTGTTGCCTCAGGATGGCACCATCTGTTGTATAACAGTGAAAGCTCTCTTTAAAAATATTTTTTATTTAAGTTGCACAGCTCTGTACATTTCCCGAGATATAACCATATTATGTGTCTCTTCTTTACAGTGGGAGAATGCCGGAGGTGGATTACGTGGTATTGACAGAATGGTTTGAGTGGATCATAAAGAACATGGATGTTTCAGTTGATCTGATAGGTAAAGTGCTTATGCTTTGGAAGCCGCCCCCCCATCGCTTTCTTTGCCTCCAGGTTACTAGTAGAGCTGGCCAGATGTGGTAGCATTTTAGGCTTACCTTCTGCCATCAACTATCCTGTGGGAAGGATTCTTGGAGAGAGAAGGGCAGAGGTAAAGGCCACCTCTAAGCCTCCTCTACCTGAACTTTCCTCTCATCCCACCAGGATCACTGTGAAGCAGGGAGGGGGGGGGGAGAAGACATTAGGGCCTGATCCAGGTGAACTCTCCCTTCCCTCCTCCGCTGCCCTGTGAGAAGCATTCTGATATTTTATGTATTGATCTTATTCTGTTTGTGTTTGATAAAAATATAGTTTAATGCTACTTGTAAACTGTATTCTTGACGTTCTCTAGATTTGTAAAACACTGAAAAGCCTATTTAGACATTAAGTGATATATAAGTTAATAAATAATAATACAAGTGACTCTCAGCTTGTGCAGGGATTATGTTCCAGGGGATAGTGCAGAGAGCCCAAATCCCGTTTAGTCAAAATACATTGGGTTCAAAGTCAGATGCAATTGCCAAAGTCTTTTTTTTCTTGGATGCCTGCCCCATTTGTAAAAAAAATAAATAAATTGCCAAATGCGTAAAGCTGAATGTGCACAAGTTAAACGTGTGTAAACTGTGAGATACCTGTACTAGATTTGTAAATGAGATACCCGATAGGCTGGGTGTAGGTTTTTTCCTGAACTCTTAAGCCAGAAACGTAACTTGTCTCCGAGCCTTCAAGAGCAGGATGGACCATTCAAAACCCCTTTCTTTTTCTTTTAAATGATAGTTTATCTACAGACCTCTCCTGAGACATGTTATGAGAGACTGAAGAGAAGATGCAGGGAAGAGGAAAAGGTTATTCCTATGGTAAGGAGGGAGTCTTCCAGCATTTTGGAATGAACTCACCTAAAGGGCCTTTAAAGGCTAACCACACCAGAACTTGGCAGGGTGGAAGAAGAATGGAAAGAAAATGAAGCCTTAGTGCAAGGTGTGCCGGAGGTATCAGTCTGGAAGTTTTTTCCAAGTCTATTGCTCCTGTGATCTTGACAAGATTCCATAACGCCCCCTCCCTCAACTTAGGAGTTAGGCTTGGGGAAAAAGACTTCCATTGGATAAAATGAGAGGCTTTCCTCAAGCCAGATTGCTGCATGGGAGAGATCTGTGGGGATGGATGTAACTCTCTCTCTGTGTGAAAGTGTATCATCATCATCATTATCATCATCATCATCATCATCATCATCATCATCATCATCATCTCACCCTTCACCCCAAGGGCCTAGGCTGGGCTTCAACATTTTAAATTAAAAGACAACATTGAAAACAGTTTAGAAAACACAATAACGAAAACCCACAACCACATAAAATAGGGTGGGTCCTAAAAATACACATCCCGGGTGTCAAAAGGCCAGGGTAAAGAAATGCGTCTTCAGCATTTGCTGAAAACTGTATGATGAAATTGCCAGATGTGCCTCTGTAGAAAGGGAATTCCACAACTTAGGGGCTGCTCTAGAGAATGCCCTTTATTGTCTCCTCCCACACAAGCTGCTGAGTGTGGAGGAACAATCAAGATGGCTGCCTCTGCTGACTAGCACCCAAGAGTGTGGTGAAGGAGGTGGTCTTTCAGATATTTGAGGCCTGAGTCATTGAGGGCTTTGAACACCAATGCGAGCACCTTGAATTGGGCCTGGAAACAGTGCAGCTGTTTTAAAGCTGAGCTTATATGTAAACTAAAAGGAACCCCGGCCTGTTATCTGGCTGCTGCATTTTGGACCAGTTGACATTTCCGAGTCGTCTTGAAGGGGATCCCCACATAGAATGCTTTGCAGCAAACTAGTCTCGATGTTACCAGAGCATGGAGTACAGTGGCCAGTTTTGAGTGTGCAGGGGAGGGGGAGGGGGTTCCCCCACTTGCTTTGATGGGGAATGGATGAAGAGAGGAACACCCATTGCTGGCATGCAGCTCCTAGGAGTCTAAACAGGCTGAAAAAGATTCCCCACCTGTGTCCTAGAGTTTTGTGTCTACTGCATGAGTGGGGGAATTTTTTCCCTTTCATGGGACACCTTCCAGAGGCTGCATACGGATGTTGGGTGTGGCCAGACAAACATCACTCGTCGGCCTCCATCCAAGAGAATGATCATACTTCCAGGGACATTCCAGCCTAGAAAGGAGGGCACAGAACAGGACTAGTGAGGAGGATGGCCTTGGCCAAATAAAGGGCTGGATAAAAAGGCCCGGAGGGCCGCATTTGGTTCCCAGACCTGAGGTTCCTCATATATTGTAAAGAAAACAAAATATTTTCTCCTTTTTTGGACAGGAATATTTAGCAGCTATTCACCAGCTCTATGAAGAGTGGCTCATTAAACAAACAATGTTCAAAGTTCCTTCGCCGGTTCTTGTAAGTATATATTAATGTTGAGTTTTTAAGCCAACCACTTCCTTTTTGGGGGTTTAATGCCAGCACACACACCTTGCCCAGCCCAGCCCAGCTGATCTTCCAGGGCTTTTCAAGCTTTTGACTGACTCTCCAGGAAGCTGGAGAAAATTTCATTTGATGTCTGCAGTGAGCAGTGATGTCTGCACTTCCTTAAGTCTTTAAAGCCACCCTAAATATTAGCATCAATACAATGTTTAATGACATCACCCACAGCTTCTGAATGACACACTTCAAATGTTTGGTTTCTTTTCGAAGGTGCTTCAGGCTGACCACGACCTACAGGATATGATGGAAAAATACGAAGAGAATCAGGACCGAATATTAACCCTTTGCACCAGGCAGCATTGTGTATAGAAACAGATTTCCCTTAATGTACAGTTCTTGCTTGTAGAAACCAGTTCTAAGGAGGAGACCTGAGGAAAAAATGTTATATGCACACCTCATTACATCCTTTCTCTGAATAATAATTATGAGGTTGGTTTTTTTGTAGGATGCAATATTGTACACTCCTTGTAATTTGTAAAGTACCTTTTATGTTGAACAAGAACTTAGGGGAAAACAGTTTTTGTTATAAATTTCCATCTTCACCAGTAGTCATACACTGACAACTTCTATTATTCCAAAATGTTGCTATTATAAAGCTATGTCAAAGACTGCTTTCTAAGAAGGCCTCTCTGAAATGTGCATGTATATTCAAATCTTACTCTTTCTTAAAGGATTTTTTTTTGTGAGTTGGGAAGAAAAATCAAGCACTGGGTGGACTTTCACGCTTCTTTCCAGTTCCACTATGGACTGTTGCGATGTCTAGATTAGCTCCAACTGTAAGAACCTTGCAAAATTTTGCAAAACCTATCACGTCTCCACTTGGATATATATGTACAATGTACTTCCCATTTGATGATATTTCAAGGAGTAGGAAGCTGTGGGGCCACTGCTGGGTTTTTTCTCCCCTTGGCTTTTAAAGGGTTGAGAGAGGCAGTTGCCATCATGCTTTGGTGCTTTTTTCTAGCTAGCACTTGGTTGTCAGAGAGGAAAGGAGGAGGGAAGGGCAAGAACGTGTCAACTGTGCCTTGACTGAGATGACGCAATGGCTGGCAAATGGCACCTGCGCTTCCGGGTGGAGTTTTGTCAACATTGCCAATCTAGTTTGCAGAACCCTGCTGAATTGTGAGCATTGAGTTCTTGAAGGATGTTACATATAAATTTGTCTGAGTACACCGGGCTGGATCCACACTTAAGGTTCTGTTGATATCAGTGTGCAAAGCTAGTCATGACTCACTTAAGTCCCATTGATTTCAATGGGATTTAAGTGCAACTCATCTGCAGCATCATCCTAGACAGATCGATTTAGATGTCATTCCTATTACTGCTGGACAAGTGTGTATAGGATGGCTGCTTTGGTTTAGATCCAGCCCTGAAGATTTTAAACTTAGCTAGACACGTATCTAGGGCACCATTGTGAGCCGGGCTCCACAGGTGTACTGCTTTAAGCTCTTTTGTAAAGATTGGTCACAATGTGTGTTTTAACATGACAATAAATGCAGTTATTGTTTTATTTATATCCTGCTCCCCCCCCCCCCAAACTGGGACTCAGGGCAGGTCAATCGAAACAAACATGGATAAAACAGAATGTTAAAAAACATATAAAATAGTTGAAAAGTAGAATTAAAAAAATATGAAAATACATCTAGTAGAAAAACAGCACTGCACTATTAAAAGCCCTTTTCTTCAAAAAATAGCCAGTTCCTCAAAGCCTACCGGAATAAAGCTCTTCACCTGCTGGTGGAAGGACAACAAGGAGGGAGCCTGTCTCTACTCTCTAGGAAAGGAATTCCAAAATATGGGAGCAGTCACCGAGAAGGCCCTCTTATGCATCCTCGCCAAATGTGCCAGTTCGGGTGGTGGGACTGTGAGAGTAGGGCCTCCCCTCAGAGATCTCATGAGAGAGAATGCAGCCCTTCAGATAGCCTGGGCCTAAACTGCATACTGTATGCAGATCTCCTATACAGTGGTACTTCGGGTTACAAACACTTTGGGTTACAGACTCCGCTAACCTGGAAGTAGTACCTCGGGTTAAGAACTTTACCTCAGGATGACAACAGAAATTGTGCGCTGGCAGCGTGGCGGCCGCAGGAGGCCCCATTAGCTAAAGTACCACAGGTTAAGAACGGTTTCAGGTTAAGAACGGACCTCCGGAATGAATTAAGCTCATAACCAGAGGTACCACTGTACAGATTCTGTCCTTCATTGGCATCCTAAGCCTAGTTGAAATAAGTGTGAGTGCGGGTGCAAATTTAAATACAGTACAGAATATATCCCACTCGGGGCACACACTCCCATAGCATTGGAACAAGAGTATAAGTTGCTTGGTTTTTTTTTTAAATGTTTTTTGTCCAGATGGCTACATAATCTGTGTAAACCTTTTCAAGAGTGTTTATGGAAAGTAACTGCTGGGTTTCGAAAATGCAGTGTCTCAAAAACATTTTAACATTCCTTCTACTACTTCATTAAATTTCTAGTGCTGTTCAAAGACATCTCTTGAATACTTATTTATATTAAACAGAGCAGTTTTAAAGCAGTTTGCTTAATTTATTCTCTTTGGAACACTGATTTCTGAGGTATAACGGATCTTAACTCTCTCTTAGATGAATGGGCTAGTTTTGAAATACTGGTGGAAAAAACCCACAGCAAACCCCTAGAGGACGTGTTCTTGGGATTTGATTCAAATATACTTTTACACTTCTGAGCTGGGATAAGACTGAATAAAAATCCAAATGCCCGTCAGAGGAATTTATAATTAGCTAGTTTAATGGTATTGCTAAATGACCTGATTTATGTTACATTAACCTAGAAACATTGCGGTCATGTTCCAGATTTAAAAACCGTAAAAGATGCAACGTTTTCCAAACATGTATAATTGTAACCAGAAGAAGACACTGGTCACCAGTCAACTTTCATATGTTATTGGATTGAAGGGTCATCTGGGATTCGAACCTAAGATCCAGTTCACATGTGCATGTTCATTACCTTGTGACTTAGCAATGTGAATTGTCACTGATGAAACTAAATTCAGTTGCTTGGAGCAGTGTGCCAAAAAAATTAAAGGGCAGGAGTCTGCAATAAGCCCAGCCAAGGCCTGGGACCCCATCAACTGCACAAACATGCCAGGGGTTAATGCAGCCTGTAGTCCACGGGTGTCAAACACAAGGCCCACGGGCCAAATGCGGCCCGCCAGACCTCGTCATGTGGCCCGTGTAGCTGCTGCTGGCCGCCAGACTTCACCTTTTATTCTCACTTTTTTTTTTGGCACAAGAAAGCCGCCTCTTCAGCGCATGCGCAGCAGCCTACAAGCCAGAGAACGTCTGCCCTCTAGCGGCGCCGGCCGTTCTACACAGGAAACCTCCACTTTACATGCATTCAGGAAACCTCCACTTGTTTTTATATTGAGCGCATGCCATCCTGTGATGTGACAGATCCAACGGCTGCCTGAACCCTTCTCTCCTGTACTGTAAGTCCTACAGATACAACCGGCCCTTTGAGGGTGACCAAACTGCTGATGCGGCCCCCGATGAATTTGAGTTAGACACCCCTGCTCTAGTCCCTAAAACCTGTATGAGCTTTCGCCCATTTTTCTGTTCTCTGCAACTTTCTGGGATGCATCCCTTTTGCCACTTGGAAAATACAGATAGGATTGCTGGGACTGCTTCTGATCGCCTGGCTCCACAAACCTATAGGTTCCCATTGCCTTCTGTGTTAATGTTTTTGGGTTGTGTGGGTTGCATTTACTTTTGTAAAGATTACAGGGAGAAAATCATTTTCACTCTTTTATTCCAAAAAACCCCCAACAACTCCCCACCCCTATTGATGCAGAAATAGTTTAGCAGAGAAATACTTTTTTCTTCTACAGAGGCCCACCAGTTTGCAAACACTGACAAGCCACCTTTTTTTAGTAAGTCTACCCATTTCACTTACACAGTCTGTGTTCTGCTTGAAATTTAAATCCAGCTGTTTGTGCAATAAGTGAGGAGGAGAGGGCTAGGAGTTTATGACTTAGCAGGTACCTATTGATTTTTGATGGGGTCTTTGTTGGGCACACAAGCACAGAATGGTCTTGAGTAATGTTATTGGGACTAACTAGGAGAAAGAGAGCATAATGGCATTGAAATGGGGTATATATCTCAGTAAGGTTTAGGTGAGTGTTATTTTTTCCTGCTATAGGACAGTACAGTCCTACGTAAGTGTACACAGATCTTAAGTCGAGTACTTAATAAATAGGCATAGGATTTGGCTGTTTTATTATTGTACCTCAATAGATTCCTTCTGCCCTCCTCTGCTTTCCTCTAAACTCCACTAAAGGCAAATGATGGTTGTGGAATGTCATAGAAGGAAGCTGCTTGGCACGAGGCATTCCACCACTTACACCCTCCGTTCTCAAGAAACCACCTGCTGTTTGGATGCAGAAGGCTTTGTTGGACTAATTTCTTAATCATCTTTGTTTATAATGACATAACCTTCTGGGCTGGTTTCATTCACTGGTACAACACAATGATCGGAGTCTGCAAAAGAGGAGTGACATCCTTCCCCTCTGCACTGAATGTTTGCTGGAGCACCGCCATGATATCCAACCTCAGGGTGGGTGATACAAGTTGAGTCTGGTGGTTCACCCATGTGCCTAAGGTACTCTGCAGCTTCCCCTGATCCCGGAATGCCTACCAGAAGTCTCTCATAACCTGAACCACCTGTGGGACAATTGCACCCAGCGATATCGCAGAAGAGCTCTGATGAGTAGAGGTCAACGGTGAAGCCCTCTCTATCCCCACCAGGCTGGTCTGAAAGTTTCATCCTAGAATGTTGCAGTTCCTGGATGCCTCTCTTACTGCTTAGGGATTCTGGCCTTGCTGTTTCCTCTACGGGATACAGAAGACTCTCTACACCATCTTCCTTAAGATTAGCCAAGGATGAGTCACAGGTTCCCTCTTTACTTGCATTGTTGCATGCCCTGAATTTATTGTTGTGTAGCGGAGTGTTCCCTTTCAGTTCTTTTGGCTGGTCTGTTGAATCTGATCCATGAATTGCAAGGCAGCTCATGGCATCGCAGATCTGAGATTCAATAGTTTCCCGAGAGGATTCTTGGCTCCTGTAGCCATAAGGGACTTTGTCTTCCAAAGTGACATCATTAAGTATGGCTAAGGCTTGGGGGCCACTGGCACCAGGAGAAAGGAAAGTGAGTGGCCATGGTTTATTTGTTGGTGGGCCCCGTCTTGACCCAGGGAGTCCTGTGTTCTGAGTCTTGTCCTCTGAGGCTTTTGGATGGGGCTCTGCAAAGTGGAGCGGCTTTTGCGCAATGACAATGTCACTGTATTTAATCAGGAAATCCTCGCTATCGGAGCTTTTGATGCAGGAGTTTGCCAAAGCATTTCCCTGGGCTTGGCTTTCATTTTGCTCACTTGTGAATTTGGAAGCAGCCGGGGGAGTCTCTTCTGTAGTCAATTTGAGAGAAAGTTCATTTCTTTGCCCACCATTGCCAGCTTCTTCAGAGGCCTGCTTGCTGTGGGTCTGCTGAAGATCAAGCATCTCACTTCTTCCTCCAATAATCATGTATTCCTTTCTCTGGCAGGGCCAGTGCTTTCTGTCTAGGTTATCTTCAGGAGAGCAGTGGTTTTGGGCTCTTCTCTTCTGTAGGATATCCACCAGATCGCTGTCTCTTACATCCTCTGCAATTTCAAGGAGGTCTTCACACTGGATTCGTGCAAGGAATATTTCAAAGGCAGCTTGTTCCGTTTCCTCCTCACTGAGCTTCTTGGCCAGTGAAAACTCTGTGGTGGTAGTTGCAACGTAGCCAATTTCCTTCAGTAGCTTTTCTACTACGCCTTCTGGGAGAACAGATTGCACATAGTAGACAAAGTTTCCTGTAAAAGTCTGGGGAGGGGGGGGGAGAGAAGAGTGATGTTAGGAAACAAGATAGATGGGGAAAACCAAGCACTCAGTGCTGTTATGTGTTGTTGTAGCCCATACAATGCTCTACAATGTTGGAAGAACCATAGCGCAGTGTTAGCGCCCAAGCTTTGCATGTAGAAGGTCCCAAGTACAATTCTTAGCATCTGAATACTGAACAATTCAGGACACACACAAGTAAAGTGCTTATTCACACCACACAAACTACAGGATCCACTCCGTCAGCTTTCAATGACTACTGGAACTTCAGCCTTTCCTTACTCCTGTTTTTCTTTACTGCATGGCTGGGGAACCTTTGACACCCCCCAATGATGTTGTTGGGAGTGGGTATTGTCAGTTCCAGCCAGCATGGCCAATGGTCCACAGATGGTGGGAGCTGTCATCCAGCAACATCTGGAGAGACACAGATTCCCCTTCTCCGCTTCCCCCAGCATTCCAATTCGAAATGTGTCCATTGTTCCGAAAAGGTAGGTGGCCCCTGTTCTAGGCCTTATGGACAAATTAAAAACAAACAAACAAATCACCTGGTTCAGATTGAATCCACTAAAAAGTTCTTAAAAGGACTCAAATGTGAAATTGCCCATATTTTAACAAAGATGACCTTGTCCCCAAGAACATCTTCCACACCAGAGGACTGAAAAGTGAGCAATGGATCACCATTAAAATAAGAAGAGGCAGTGCTTCCCATGGGGTTACTCAAGGGTATGTAGTACTGGCACCTCTTTTTTTGTTAATTAGTGTGGCACTTACTGTAACAAATTCATGGTGAGTAGTGGCACCTATTTTTCTAGAAAAACAGCACTGAGAAGAGGGCGATATCCAGGAAATTAGCACACCTGTTATCTTAACACCCCTGTTCTGGGAAAACTGGTGGAAATAGATAATTATCAAGTATGCAGAAGGACAAGTGCTGCTGAAAAAGAACCAGTATGGCTTCCTCAAGGATAAGTCCTGTCTAATGATAATTTTCCAGAGTCTAAAAAAGTTTGTGGATAGGGATTTGCAACATAGCAACATTCTGCTTGTACAATAAGCAGAACCTAAGTCGCCAAATATGTTATGCAGGTGTAGCACAGCTTAGGAAATAACAGGATTTCCCAAGAAAGGCAGAGAAACCCATCTGTGAAATGGAGTTGACCTGAACCCTATTAGAATGGTCCATGACAGTGAGGAAAAGGTGCCCCTGAAAACAATCCTAATAGCACACTTTTCACCGTGTGCCAATTTTGTGTGAAATGAAAGGCACCCCAACTGTTTTTTCCCCTCCTTCAGTTCTGCAATCCCTCCCTCTAAGTTCCTCTTTCTGCCCATGATGATTTCTTTACCTTCTCTCTCTCATGAAGGTGAAAATGTAAGATGGGGGGGGGGGGAACAGTGGTGCGGCAACCTGTGGTCCTACAAAGAAGATGGAGTCTAACAATATTTGTTTTGCTTGACACAGGTAGCCATATGTGGCATCCTCCAGATGTTTCTGCATGAAAATATGGTGCAATAGTTAGTGTGTTGGACTAGGGATAGGGAGGCCTGAGTTCAAATCCCCACTCAGCTGCAAAGCATACTGGGTGATCCTTGGGCCAATCAGTCTAACCTGCCTCACAGGGTTGCTGTGATGATGTAATGCTGGGGGTGGAGAGAATTGGACAAGGAATGGGGAGGCTCAGGGCAGATCCACACTCCACATTTAAAGCATATCCAACATACTTTTAAAGCACAGGACTTCCCCCAAAGAATCCTGGGAACTGTTGTTTGTCAAGAATGCTAGTAAGGACACCTCTGTGAGGGGGAAACTGCAGACCCCAGGATTCTTTGGGGGGAAACCATGTGCTTTAAATGCGCATTGAATAATAATAATATAATGATAATAATTTATTCTTTATACCCTGCTCATCTGGCTGGATTTCCCCAGCCACTCTGAGCGGCTTCCAACAAAAGATTAAAAATACATTAAAACATCAGTCATTAAAAACTTCCCTAAACAGGGCTGCCTTCAGATGTATGCTTTTATGTTCAAATCCCCCCTCTCCTGCAAAGCTTACTGGAGTGATCATTGGGCTAGCTACTGCCTCTCAACCTCGGCCTACCTCACAGGGTTGCTGTGAGGATGCAATAGGGCGGGAAGAAACAGGTACACCACCTTGGAAGGAAAGAGTGGGGGTAACAATGCAAAAATAAAACAAACTCCCCCCACCCCATGTCTGGCTGGGGTCGATGGGACCTCTAGGGCAGCGACCCCTGGAGGGCACCGCCTTAGCTTGCCCCTGCTGCTTACTCCAAGGGGACCCGGCTGCCCACTTACCTTGAGCGACTTGATCTCTTTCCTCCACGGGGAGAGGAAGAGGTTGACGCAAATCAGCTCCAGGAACTCGAAGGCTTTGAGCAGCTTCCGAAAGACGACGCCCCCCGTCTCCCCCTTGGCCGCCAGGCAGCTCTGGGCGAGGCCGGCGACGTCGAAGCCCCCCGGAGCCCCCGCCAAGCCGGGCTCCGAGGCCAGCAGGCGCCGCGCGCGGCTCTTCACGGCCGCCTCGTTGCAGACCAGAAGTTTCCCTTCCGCCCCGTTGGCGCGGTAGAAGGCGAGGTAGTCCCGGAGCAGCTCTGGCGCGGCGCCCGCCCCGGCCGCGGGTCTCTTCATCGCGCCCAGCCAGCCTGCGCGGGAGGCGGAGACGACGCCTTCTCACTTGAAATAAGGGCAAGAGGGGTTGTTGGTTTTTTATATAAAAAAATTAAGGCACAAACACACACAACGTGCCCGATCACTTTTAAGGACTCATCCGGACTGAGGAAGTTGTGGCTACATCGGAGCTCGCCCTTGCTTCAGCCTCTTCATTGGCCTGCTCATTGATCTGCCCGGGATTTAAATGGCTGCGCCGGCTGTCAGTCAAGGGTGGATCAAAAGGACTTTTGTTGCCGACCCGAATCAGGAAGTGGTGGGGAATTCGAGGCGCGTCAAAACGAAAGTGAAAAGAGCCGCTTGGGATGGTGTCTGACGCTCTTGGGCGGCTGAAGAGTGGACGCTGGAAAGTGGCATTCAACTTTTTTTTTTTTACTCGGAGTAAAACCTATTGAGATGCCAACTTGCGCCCATTGATTTCAGGCTGTGTATACAGCATATGTTCAAAAGACTTTTATTAAACCACATGTCCTCCCACCGACCCCCAAGAATCCTGGAACTGTAGTTTACCCCCCACATAGCTACAATTCCCATTACAGTACCCTAAAAAAACACACCTCCCAAGATTCTTTGGAGGAAATCATGTGCCTACTCTGTGTAGAATTTAGTTGGTTACAACCCTATTTTGTTGTACTTAGTACCCATTCTTCAATCAAATGGTTCCTAGGCAAAATTCCAACATTTATTTTATGTTAATTCATAAATTTGTGTCCCCATCCTTGTTTCCAAAGGAGCCCAGTAATAAAAAAACTAGCATTAAAAATGAATCAAACTTTAAAAACTTTCAAAAACAATTTAAAACATCTAAGAACCTTTCGGAACAACCACATACTGTCACAGCTAATAATTTAAGCGTTATGAGGAAGAGTGTCTTTCATCCATCAAATGCCTGGATAAATAGGGATGTTTAAAAATTTCTCCTGAATGTTAATAATGAAGCAGGCAGATGGACCTCACCAGGGAGGGCATTCCACAAATGGGGGAGCCTTTGTTACTCTGCTTCAGGTGCAAAATATTGTTATGAGTTGGGAGGGTAAGTCTCTGTGAAACCTTGGGCCTCTTTCCAAGCCTTCCATCTGGTATCTGTAAAGGCAGAATGTATGCGAGGAAGCCTGCCAAACTACTCCGTTTGTCAAGGGAATGGCTTTAGCAGGCCGGTTAAGTGCTAAGTGGTGGTGCTCTTCAGGATAGGTGGGGCATTTCTTCACATTCCCTGGCTGGCCTCCAGCCAGATGATCCTCTTTAGCCAGAGTTGTTGTTATTGTGCGCATGAGCTAAAAAGGTGAATGCTAGAAGCTGCACACAAAGAGATTTGCTTGCACTGTGTTGGACTTTGGGGCTGCCCTGGAAACCTAAAGGGGGAGCATTATCTATGGAGCTGCTGTGAGCCCCTCCATCCTGTGCTCAGTGTAAATAAAGCCATATATCCCAAAGACACCAGAGTCTCCACTGACCTTAATTCCTAGGAAACTGAACCCTGGGCAGGTGTTTGGAACTGCTGGAGTCGCTCACCGCTCAGAGTTTGAGGTGGCCCTCATGGGCTGAGGGTTGTTGCCCATGTTAGCTCTACTCCGAGGAGACCCACTGAAAGTGATGGAAATGACTATATTAAGCCCCATAAAAATTTCAGTGGGTCTACTCTTGTGTATGACTTAGCTGTATACAACTCTTAGTGTTAGGATTAAAAACTGGCTTTGCAATGATGTCTCTATTGAGAATTTCACTATTATCTGCCTAGCTCGGTTTTCCCTGTTGCTGCAATATAATGGTGAGAAAAGTCTGCAGTTGCCCCTCTAAGGTACAGTGATTTTATCTATAGTGAGTCAGGCAAACTCTGGTATAAGGCATACCACAAAGACTCCGGATCTCAACCACCTGCCAAATCCTACTCCATGTCAAGTTAGCAAGATAAGTGTTTGCTTTCATGATCTAATTAGACAGCTGCTTCAAGAGTCTTCCATGAATTGACCTGTGATTACTTTTGAGTTGCAATCAACAACACCATAATGTTATAGAGCAGAAATGCCTTATTCCCCAAAGTACCAGGATGGATCTTTCGAGCATCATTTATAAATTAATAATCGTAATTTCCTTAAAGAGTCGTGATGATGCATTTGCCCTTCAATAGAAATATAAAAATGGGCTTTCACATTCCAGATCTGATAATTATCCAAGATTCAAAGAGAAGAGTATTTTAGACTGAAAACACTTCAGAGTGAAAACTATGAATGAAAACAGGCAAGATCCAAACACATTGGTGTTTGAAACCAGTGGAAGTTTGCCACACCATGTAAAGAAGGTAGAACTGGCTGCAATTTCCCCCCTTCTTCCACTTGTTTAAGCCTTGTTCTGGGAAAGATAAGAATGTAGAAGGCTGTCTTATACTGAGTCAGACCATTGGCCCACCCAGTTAAATATAGCCTACACTAACTGGCAGCGGCCTTCCAGGCTTTCAGGCAGGGGTCTCTCCTAGTCCTACCTGGAGAAGCTGGGGCTTGTACCTGGGTCCTTTTGCATGCAGAACAGATGCTGTACCACTGAGCTCTGTTGCTTCCCTATGGCCCTCACCAAGGCATGTGCGAGCAGCCAGAGCAATAGATGGAGGGGACACTGTCTGGCAGTCAAACCAGGCAACAGGGGCGAGGAGCGGGGCTGGTCCAATGGTAGTTCGGCTAGCCTGGCTATTGTTGCATTGCAGCAGAATTGTTGGGAAGAGTGAAGGAGTGTGTCTTGCTGTCAATTTGTTGGAGATCTTGGCCAAAGATCTATATAAGGCCATCATTGCTTTGCAGCTTCCAATGTCCCTAAGGTGCCACAAGCCTCTTTCTTCTGTTTTTGCTCTGGTGGACTGATATAGCTCCATCACCAGAAGTGACTATTGTTATTATTATTACTCCCTAATGAAAGGAAACACAGGAAGGGAATGTATGATGAATGGACACCTGTCCTACCCCCAGCTTGCACACAATGACAAAAGGGAGAAGATGGAGCAGCAAAGCTTCCACTAGTCTGACCCTTTCCTTCCAGGCAATTGTACAGATTGGGCCCAGAGGGAGAGGGCAGGGGTGACTACCAATGAGGAGGATGGGTCACTCAGAAGGCATTTTGACTGAGGTTCCCCCTAAAACCTGTAGACCACTTTTCAATTTGCGCTCCCAAAGGGGTGAACAAATAACACGATTCCAATAAGTAAAGCAGTGCAGTATCAAAATTGCTACACACACACACACACACACACACACACACATTCATTCACACCGCCCATTCAAAACTCATATACATGGTTCCCTCCCACCCCCAAATCCTAGGAACTGTAGTTTGTTAAGGGTGCTAAGAGTTGTTAGGGACTCTCTCAACAAACTACAGTTTCCAGGATTCTTTGGTGGAAACGTTAAAGTGCTATAAGAGGGCTTTAAATGGATGGTGTGGCTGTGACCATACTCACAGAATCATATATGAGAAATAAAAAAAGCAGCAAAAATAAAGCACCAGAGGGGGTTAAGTCCCGAAGTCATGGAAGCATAAAACTGTCTTTACTTGGTTACAAAATTATATCACTGAGAGGGATAAACAAACAGCTTGTAAAAGGGCTTTCCAAAGTTCTGGTGCTACAACCAAGTAGAACCTTTTTCTGGTGAAAGTGAATCCATGATCCATTGAGGAGCCCATGATAATCTTCTGAACACCCCAAAATTCTTTGGAACACCATCTGAAAAACCCTTGCCTTATATCCACCTGTTGGAGCAAGGTTATGAGATAATTTGGATGTCTTTGTGGGGTTTAGATTGCATGTTACTGTTAATCACCAGCCATCAACAACAAACAACATTTTTATCCTGATGCCCTTCCAAGGAACTTGGGCTCAGTCTCTTTTGCACCTTTCCCACCCTCACAACATCCCTGTGAGGTAGGTGAGATGTGAGCAACTGGTTCACAGTCACCTACTCACTACTGAGTAGGGATTTGAACCTGCAGCTTCTCAAGTTTCTAGCCCAGCACATCGCACTGGCTCCTTCCAGTCAGATTTGTGCATTTCATTGCTTTATAAAGACAACTGGAGAAATTTGAGGGCCAAGCTAGACATGATGTTAAAATTGGCATTTAATATACAGGAGTTTTTTAAAAAAGGTTCAAATAAAGCTTTGGGGCAGGGACTGATAAGTATTGGGGTGGTAGCAGGTCTCAAGTGGGGAACTTACTATTTTCCTTCCTGAATTTTCCTTCTTTTTCGGAGCTGCTATTTGTCATGACCTCAGAGTCCAGCAGTGATCGAGGCTCAAAGCTGGAGGGCTTATGAGTCTCCAGCTACAGAGGAAGACTAGATTCACAGCTTTGAGCCTGCTCTCGAAGATCAGGGGGACCCCCCCCCCGAGCTTGCCAGACAGGAGCCATTCTCTACCACTAGGGCCTGCAGTCAGAGCCAGGACTTCCACTAGCATCTTTTCCTGAGCCTAAGGAATCCAGTGCCTCCTGATGGTCACTGGTCCAGCAGTGTAGAGCATACACTGGAAGGGAGGCGATGGAATGGAGGATGAGTGCCTGTCTTCAGGCCAGAGGGTAGGCCCTTTAAGAAGTTAAAGTTATCTACAAGAGGGTGGAGCCTGGGGGAGGTAGTCTGGGAGCAGAGGCTGTAAAAAGGCTGTCTGCTCACTTGGTGCTGTCCGTGGTTCTGCAACTCCTGACCTGACTTGCTCAGGGGGACACAATACTCTATTGCAGGCATAGGCAAACTCGGCCCTCCAGATGTTTTGGGACTACAACTCCCATCATTCATAGCTAACAGGACCAGTGGTCAGGGATGATGGGAATTGTAGTCTCAAAACATCTGGAGTTTGCCTATGCCTGCTCTATTGGCATTCCCTCCCCCACCAGCCCAAATATTGGCTTTGGGATTTCCCCCAAGACTGCAGCAGGGGAGGAAAATGTTAAATCACCCTTCCACCCCTGCTGTGACCCTGATAATCATCAGCTGCTACAACCCCACTCCAAGTTGACACCGTTTGCATTTTTAAAAAAGAACTCTGCACATTACATGCAAATACACATTTAACATCAACTCTACTTTGGCTCTGAGTAGTTGTTAGGTGGAATTGCTAAACACGATCTTCACAAGCAGAGGCAGTACACCTTTGCATAGTAGACACCAGGGACACAATAAGGCAAGGCGATCCATCACCTATATGCCTGGCTGCTTGTGAACATGTCAGAGACAGCTGATTTGTCCCTGTCAGAAACAAAATGTTGGGTTAGATGTACCTTGGTCTTATGCAGAAAATAAGGAGATCAGAGCTGCTTTTTAGCCCCAGTGATCCTGTGAGGGAGAAGAGGCTACAAAGCTAGCAATTTGCTGAAGGCCACCTAGGAAGCTGTGGAAATAAGAAGGGATTTGAACACAGCTCTTCTATATTCCAAACTCAGCACTCAAATGATTGCATCACATGCCTCTTTTTAGTAAGACCTCTCCCAGTCAAAATAGGGAAATGCATATTTTCTTTTGCTTTCCAGTTCTTTGGTATGCAACATAATAATCATGTCTCATATCACAATAAATCTCCCCAGACAGCTTGATCACTGAGGTGGGTAGGGGAAAAGGTTTGTGACAGAAAGTAGATATAATATTTGGGTTTGGAACCGGGTTAGCTTAGAAATTTAACTGGGAAGCCTCCCGTCTCATTCTCTTAAATACACAAACATTTCCCTATTAATAAAATGGGGATATTCTGATACAAACTAAGGATATCTTTTTATCTCTCTTGAGCTGAACTCTACAGCTAAATGAAACACTGAATCCTCTCCTATTACTAAGTCACTGGCTTACATCTACTAACAATTCTTAAAAAGATAGATGCAACCCCTTTATCATATATTCCTTTTGTTCTAAGACATGCAAAGCACTGTAACAAACCTGACAACTAGGTTTGACCGTATGACATACATCTACATTAGAAGTATTTTAGTCAGATGTGCTTTCAAATGCTACAAAAAGACCTACAGGAGATACCCTAGCACAGGAGTTCCCAAACTGTGGCCCATGGACCAAGCTTCACTCAGGTGTGTCTGTGGATTTGTGGTTGAAGACGGGAGATGGCACGTCCATTGCATTAAATATCCAGATTGATTTTTTGATGGTATTGTTATTGCTTCTTTTATTTTGCAGCATGTTACAATAAAGAAAAGAAGCAATAAAAATACATTTAAAAGCTGTACAGCATCTTGTAAAGAGCATTTCAGTTGCTACAATATGCAGAACAATCATTAAGATTGTCAGATGGTCCATTGGGTGTGAAGGAAAGTTTGGGAACCACTGCCCTAGTAGATGCATTTTTTGTTTTACATTTCAGGGGGAGAAGAACAATCTAAAACACAAAGAAGAATGTGCAGGTAAACTTTCATATTTTTTTCCTGTAAAAACAAAATCCACAAGTAGAAAATAGATAAAGTTTTGTTAAGTATTATTGGTAGGTGGGTGATTATCATTCCAGGTTATCACCCTTTCTTAGTCTTGAAGGATTCCTTCAGAAGCACAGGTCAGGAATCATTGCCCTTTTACATTATTCTGTTGAAAAAAGTCTGATAGTGTTCTGTAGAGGTTTTCAGTAAATCCAGTGGGACCAGTGGAATAGGGATGTTCTGTTCACACACAACAGTTTCGTAGGGAGGGGCAGCTTCCATCGGGAATGACGAGGATAAGGAAATGGAAGGGATGGGTTGTGGCAGGCCCTGCAGTCCGACCAAATACCCAGCATCCCTTTCTCCTGCAGCCCCTGGAGTCACCTCTTCTTCCCAGGGAATGTTTATAGCGGAGTCATTCCATCGACAAGGGTCTATCAGGGAGTAAGGCGGAGGGTCATCTGTAGGAATACAGATTTGCACAGCTCCAGGCCCCACACACTCATCATAGCTGAAAGAAAACAGAGCCTCAGGTTAGCTTTGCCGCATAGATATCAGAGGAGAATTGTGCCAACAAGAGAAGAAGAAATGACAAACAGGGAGAAAAGTTTTAGCAGATGGCCTATCTATTCATAGCACTTGCTCTTAGGTTGGGAGGGATAGATCTGTCCATTTTCATTTTTCCCAAGCTTAAATTCATTTCTCCATATTTCTACAGCAATTTGTAATTAAAAAAAATTTTCATGAAAATTCAGCAGCGTTTTGGAAAAAAATTATTCCAATAATCACATTTTTGTATGTAGTTTTACCTAATCTACACTTTTTTTTGCAAAGCAATGTTCTCTAATATAATGCATTTTTGTATGTTGTATTCACAAATATATGTGTTTTTGTGTACATGCATGTATATGCATTTTTGTACACATTGCAAAATTTGGCAAATCCTGAAGGATGGCTGTGTTATGATTCTATATTGTTTTGGAAAATGCAACTTTGGTAGGTTTGCCTTCAAATGTGATCTGTACTGAATCCCCACCCTCCAATACCAAGTCACAAGAAGCAGATTACTTCAGTGTTAGGTTATTACATATCATTCTATTGATTTCTGATGTTCAGGCTCTGTGTCCTGTTGCTTTTTAAAAACTAAAATGACACCACCCGCACAAAAGAGGGAGGTATATCAGCTGGGGAGAATTTCCTGAAACAGCCCAATGAGGACCACTGGAATGCAGGGCAGACTGTTGTTGGGGGAAACAGACTCCACACTGCAAGATTTTGCTACAGGTCCCACTGATGACAGTGATGTAAGTATGCACAGGAATGCAGTCTTAGGGTTATAATTCTTGTTTGAGCAATCAAAACCAAGCTGTTCTAATTCACTGCAGTCCATAACCTTGAGGCTAATGCAGGATTAATGCTTTCTGAACATACAAATGTTCATTCCCTGTGGGCTCCTGAGTAAGGAGTCTGCTTCATTGGTTTCTAATGCACAATTAAGGTTTCAAAAAGCTGTGAACACTGCTCAGGTATACCTTTTGGAGGTAATGAAACATAGGATGCATTTCAGAAGCTGGCAATGACAGAAGGAAGACCCCTGGAGAAAGTCAGGGATGGGGTGGGAGAATACGATGAGGAAGTGGGGGGCTAGAGGAATACAAAGTTGATGAGGCAAGCATTTTTGCAACAAAAGTAGCTGGGAATATATTAGGAACAAGGATGCTGTGCCATTTCCTAAAGAGCCCACAATAAGAAGTTATCAAAGAGTCCATAAAAAAAGGATCTCCAGAATTAGTTTCACTGAGGTACAGGGCTGTTATCTGTGTGAAACATGCTAATTTAGGTTCCCTACCCCAACCCCCAGGCACCAGTTGACAGAATGGTAGGTTAAATGTCCTTCACTGTAATTTTAAAGAGATGATGGGATTCTAATAACCCTACAATGAAAAGATGTCAGATTTCCATTAGAATTGTCTTTTTAAAAAACAGCATTGCGTTATAATATACATGTGTGTGAGAGGTGGATGGGAGTTGCTGCTTCCAACAGAACTGTTGAATATCTCAGAACTGAATATCTCAGTGACGGAGCACATGCTATGTATACTGGCAAGGTCTCAATCCATTGCCCAGTGGTGGCAGCTTCCCACTGGGACTGGTAGGGTGGAAGGCAGGGAGCCAGAGCCAATGGCAGGTGGGACAACACTGAGACTAAGGAGGAGGCTGATGAGCAGTGCCACTCTCTGGGCTGGATGTAAGAAAGGAGGCAGATATTATGGGGAGCTGGCTGGGGGCACACTGAGGTTGGTGGGGCTCTGCCCAATTGGCCCCATGGACCAGCTTGCCATTGCCATGACATTTCCAGGTAGGTAGAATAATAGAAGGGACGCGAGTGGCGCTGTGGGTTAAAGCCTCAGCGCCTAGGGCTTGCCGATCGAAAGGTCGGCGGTTCAAATCCCCGTGGCGGGGTGCGCTCCCGTTGTTCGGTCCCAGAGCCTGCCAACCTAGCAGTTCGAAAGCACCCCTGGGTGCAAGTAGATAAATAGGGACCGCTTACTAGCGGGAAGGTAAAGGGTGTTTCCGTGTGCTGCGCTGGTGCTGGCTCGCCAGAGCAGCGATGTCACGCTGGCCACGTGACCCGGAAGTGTCTTCGCACAGCGCTGGCCCCCAGCCTCTTTGAGTGAGATGGGTGCACAACCCTAGAGTCTGTCAGGACTGGCCCGTACGGGCAGGGGTACCTTTACCTTTACCTTTACCTAGAATAATAGAACTGTAGAGCTTGAAGAGACCCTGAGGATCATCTGGTCCATCCCCTTGCAAGGTGATGAGAAAGACCTTTTCTGCCCAAGAGCCTAGACAATTGTTTCAATCTATGGATCAGTGACCCAGCACATAGACAGCTACTATATATGTTCATAGCAGGTCCTGATTCCAATCTTGGCGGCTTGTAGTAGCAGTGTGATTTGTCATGTCTCAGTGGAAGTGACTTTACCACACACACACACCTAGGCAACATGAAAGAGCTTACTAAACAGGCTGAAATTTGTAAGTTTTGATCTTGAGAACACAGAAGAGAGAACATTTTGAAGATGCTCCTTTTTACACAGGCATCCCCTTGATCTTTTCCTATTTTAATTGCTGTGCTCTTTTAATGGGATTGTTCCATTGCATATTTTAATTACGGATGTTTATATTCTAACATGTTAATTGGAATGTTTTATGGTGCGTTTTAATTATGGATGCTTATATTCAAATTTTTGTGTAATTGGATGTTATATTTGTAAACTCCTTGGAAGCTTATTCTGGAATTAAGCAGCATATAAACAAACAAACAAAAAACTTCTCATGCAACTAGTAAAGGGAAATCATGATAACCAGAAAGCACATGGAGCATGCTCTAAGAAGTTGGTGTGTGCATTTGTGTGTACAGAATACAAAATCCAACCCCACTTGGACTCAAACCAGACCTGAGATCCATAGTCAGGATCTCCCCCATTTCTGGTAGCATAGAGCTGAGTGATCCTAGAGAATTGGTGAGATCGACGGAGCATCTACTCTCCAGTCACACAAATGGGAAGGATGATCCTGACGCTTTTTGAAGTACAAGCTAAGAAACGACGTTGATGTTTTCCAGAAGGGTTTATGTGGCAGGCTCACTGTCAATGGCCAGTTCGCATAGGTAGTAACAGCCTAGGACAATATTTCAATGATGAACCGAACAAGGCTTCAAAAGGCTCATATGATAACCTTTTCATTTCACAGTTGTAGCAGGGAGAAGAGGAAGTCAGTGCTACTCAGTGTCTTGCTATCTTGCCAATAAAGTCAGTGGAACAAAAGTTTTTGTCTGAATCATTTTTTGTTTTGTCTTCAGTTTGGATTCTTTTCATTACTGTTCTATTGATGAGTTTTAGCTGCATTTGTCATCTGTTTCTAAGGCAGAAGGAATGAAACACTGAAAATCGTTTTTGCTTTTGCATAGGTTGTTTGCAGAATGTGGGCTTCCAGATTTTGAATTTTGGGACTGGGAATTGGGATGGATTTTATGCTACAGACTTTATGAGGGCAGTTTTATTTTGCAGGCTCAAAGATCCCACTTACACCGCATAATTAAAGGACTCATATCACATTAACAGCCATGGTTCCCACCCCCAAGAATCCTAGGTACTGTGGTTTATTAAGGATGCTGACCTTACAGAGCTACAATTCCCAGCGCCCACAATAAATTAGTTACCAGAATAATTCATGACTGTGATATTAGAGTGACTTAAAGGTATGGTGTGGATGTGACCTAGACGTTGCTGGACTGCCAACCCCCAATCAGCCACAGCCAGCATGACCAATGGTTAGAGATGATAGCAGCTATAGTCAGCAGCATTTGAAAGGGTGCAGGTCCCCCAGCACGGCTTTACTGAGACTCTAATGGAAACAGTTGTAACAGATGTTCTGGGAAGTTTTTGAGAATTTGAGACCCCTGGAAGCATTAACCACACCAGCACAAAGCAGAAACTATTGATGAAGGGCAGCCAGATATCATTTGAACCCTCCTTTACAACAACAACGCCACTTTGCATCTGCCATTTAAAAAAAATACCTCTCACATCAAATAAATCTACCATGGTCACAGAGATCCTGGGTCCATGAGAAAGCCATTAATTCACCTAAAGGGACGATTATAGATATCACTACCATCTAGTTAGGGTTGTCAAGACAAATTGACCGCATGGCTTCCATTTGATTGCCTTGTGAGCATGGCAGGATTATGATTTTTTTAAAAAAGATAAAGAAATAAAACTCAAATGAGAGCTGTAGCAATTTCCTTAAATCTAGTGTGAGAACCGATTAGGGATACATCTAGAGAGATAATCAAATTGAGTCCTAAATGAGATTTCAGTCATTTGTACATCAAAGCAATTAAATTATTAAACACCCCTAAGGCATCTTTCATAAATTAATTTCCCAATTAGAATTTTATATAAATAGTGTTTCTGCCCTAGACGTTCTTCAGAACACACACACACACACACACACACACACACTCTCGCTCAGATTCATCCTGCAAACTGTTGAGTGGTTATCTGTGTCTTGCAAGGGCTTAAACCCTAGAAGATGCTAATTCTCTGCCATACGGTGACTTTGGTCCTGTTTCAATACCTGTCACTTTAGCATTCCTGGAGGGATCATTTCTGGGTGAGGACCTGACAGCCCCATTTAGTTATGCAGTTGCAGACCTGAGAAGCAATGTACAGTTTGCATGTATAAAAGTGGTGAACTGGCCCCTAGATGTTTGGCTAGTATTACTTCATAAAATGGAGGGGATCTTAGCAAAATTGAAAAACAATATTGCAATTCGGTATTAAAACCCTACTCCCTGCATATAACACAAAACAAACTCTGGGTTTTCAGTTTTGGACCTGAGGATGCCAGTAATGAACGAATGAATAAATAAATAAAGTAGTGTGTGTGTGTGTGTGTGTGTGTGTGTGTGTGGCTTTTTCATTACTATTTGATGCTGCTCTGTTTCAAATCTTCATCTTGGATCAGTGGAGTGAAAAACCAATCACACAATTCATTTAAGAATTCAAGCTGTCCAGAGGAGACAAGTCAGCTTGCCCTTCTCATACGATAACAGCTCCAACTGGATATCTATTCATTCTAAAACTGTAGTTAAATAACTGACTGTGCTTATTAATCGATTCATCAGACAGCGCCATGAATTACACCATTCAGCCCTCCTCTTTTGTTTTTCTTGCCCACCTCTGCCAAAGAGAATATGAGACACAAGGCATACCTCTTCTGCTCTGTTGGTGATTTGGAAACTATGCATTCAGTTTCCACCTTCAGAAAACTATTTTAAAAATCCATTTCTTACTCATCAACTTCTACAACATAATGCTTTCATCCATGGGAGCACTTTTGAAAATCATTCCTTTGGAGGAATATAGGCGGGAAATATTATATTAATTTATTATTATTATTATTTTAAAAACCCACACCATTTATTTTTAGTGAATGAAAAAGCTACGGCTGACAGAAAGCTAATGCTATTTATTCATTAAAAGCGGCAGGGTGGATTCTCAGATCCCATAACATGGAAATCCTTCGGTACAATCCAGAGGAAGTTGGGAAGGGCTGCTTTACATGGTACTTGATCTAGTGAAGCTGTATCTACAATGCTTATAGTCACGATGGCTATGTTCTGCCTTCACTGTTAAGAGGCAGTAGGCCCTTGAACACTGAACTGCCTGCAATTCCCAGAGCTCCCTGGGAAAAGAGGGATAGATTGTTAAACCACTTTATGAACTGTAGCTCTGTGAGGGGAAGAAGTGTCTCCTAACCACTCTCAGCACCCAAAACAATCTTCAGTTCCTAGGATTCATTGGGGTAAGCCATGACTGTTGAAAATGGGATGAGACGGCTTAAAAAATGTGTAGTGCAGATGGTTCCTTGGAGGCAGGGAGAGGGGCAGAGAAGGAAAAGAAGTAGCATAATCTTTTTAAAAAAAAGAATAGAGGTGCAGGTACTGCGTACCATTGAGTACCCCCTTTTAAAAAGCACTGGGTGTAATGTGTGGGTGGTCTTTGCCTTTGACCGAAATAATTCTGGGCCCCTACACTGTTCAGACAGCCTCATTTCTCAGTCCTTTTAACCCTGTTCTACAGTGGTACCTCGGGTTACAAACGCTTTGGGATACAAACGCTTTGGGTTACAAACTCCGTTAACCCGGAAGTAGTTGCTCTGGGTTGCAAACTTTGCCCCAGGATGCAAATGGAAATCGCGCGGTGGCAGCAGCAGGAGGCCTCATTAGCGAAAGCGTGCTTCAGGTTAAGAATGGTTTTGGGTTAAGAAAGGACCTCCGGAACAAATTAAGTTCATAACCCGAGGTACCACTGTATTGGAGAGCTAAACAAGAGAGACCATCTATTATCCTGACAAGTTGCTGTAACTACCGTGTGCTCAGCAGAAGAGCAACAAATGGAAATCTATAAAAGGAAGATAGCTACAGCCACCCCAGTTATTTATTTATTAAATGTCCATTCTACCCGCTTTCTGCCGAAGGAGTCCAGGGCAGCAAAAAAACAAAATAGCAAAAGATACAAATAATGAAAAAAAAAAAACCAACCCCCCCAAAACCAATTAAAAACATTGAGTGGTATCGGATGCTAGTCCTACTCAGAGTAGACCCACTGAAGTTAAATGGGTATGGCTAACTTAGGCTCTGGTTCCTCAATTCTGAGTAGGCCTTAGATGGATAAAACCTATTAAAAACATTGGGGGGGGGGAGTTTTTTGTTTCATTTAAGTTCTTAAAATAAATTATAAAATATAATGATTTAATAAATAAAATTGTAAAAATTTAATATTTTCAATTATTGTATTTTTTATTATAGCCAATAATTTCAAGGTTGCCAGAACTCCACACAGAACTACAGCTCTCAGCACCCTTAACATGTCATGATTGTTAAAAGTGGTATAAATGTGTTTCATTTATTTGCCCTCATCACTCCTCACAACTCAGACTTCCACCTGTAGGTCTTTATTGCCTTCCCATCACCTGTTTCTCCCACATCATTTATAGCAGCCACTGGGGCTTGGAGACCCTGCCTGTGTCTCTCACCCACACTCAATGCTGAGAGCATATTCTGGTGGAAGAACATTGGGACTGAGCCCAGCAGAGCTCCCATTTCCACACCATTCATCCCAGTGATAAAAATGCATTCGAAAGGTGCTTACTGGGGAGGTGAGTCGGGGCAGGTGACATTGACCTGTGTCTCCATGTAAGTGCTGAAATAGAAGGCTGGAGGGAACTCCTCTATGCAACTGGATCTTAGTTCTCCAACTGAGCCGCCGTAGAAGCATTCTGGAGCTGGAAGAAAGAAGAAAATACTGGTCCCACAACACCGCAAACAGGCATTTTGTAGATTTAAAAATTATTTGTATGCTGCTTTTCAGACCTAAAAACCCCCCACACAGATCACATCTGCACCATCCATTTTAAAAAAGCATTCTCATACTGCTTTTAACAGCCATGACTCCCCCTCAAGAATCCTGGGAACTCTAGTTTTTTAAGTGTGCCAAGAGTTGTTAGCAGACTTCTATTCTCCTCACAAAGCTAGAATTCAAAGAGTTCCCCGGGAAGAGGGATTGATAAACCATTCTGGATAACCAGACCCCTGCAGAGCATGTTTGGCTGAGAGCTCTTGAATGGATGAAATTCTTAAATCACCTCTGGAAACTGGTGAATTGCCTTGGTCTCTACGCCTTTCCCCACCAATCCCAGGTTATTTTCATGCCGCTAGGGTCTCATACACACCATACATTTTAAGCACACTGGTACCCAATGCTTTCCAAGTTATTTTGGCACCTGAGGCAGAAAATCCTACAAGCGCTTCTCCCTGGGAGTACAATGCAATAAATGTAAGTCAAACAACCAATGATTTGTAGCCTTCCATGCCACCCCCAAATCTGCTGCATCACTCCATCTAGTGGAAAGGCCCTGTTCAAACACACAAAGCCTGGCTCTGCCGTATCCAGTTTGCAAACTAAGCGCGGCAGCAACAGAATGAAAAGGGCCTGGTGGGAAAACACACTGGAAACGTTTGCAGAACATCTATATTTTTGAAGAAGTTATTTAAAAAATCAGAACAGTCCTCTTACTGTAACTGGCATCCCTCCTCAGCTGGAGATGTTGAAAGCACCTATTCTTTCGCAGGCTGCCGATGATGATGGCCACGCAGGAAAGGAAGAGAACTGCTCCAATCACTACACCAGCTACCAGCACAGAAGAATCCGACATGCTAGTGTCAGCCTTGCCTTCAGTGAAGTGGGTAAACTCAGTGATGGGGATGGTCTGGTTCAGATAAATTGCTACACACCAGTGAGGAAGAGAGGAAGAGGGAGAGTTGAGGCGATACTACTGGTAGGGATGGGCAATCTGGTTTATTTTGGTTTCTCTCAGTTCTTAATTTTTCCAGTCTTCAGTTCAATTCTCCACATATCCACATCAGTTCATGATTTTTTTACATGAAAAAACAACTACTCTCTCGCATGAACTTTTGCATGCAATTTTACCTAATACACACATATTTTTTTACCACTTGGGGATTGAACCTGTGACATTCTGCATTAAAAGCAGATTCCTACCAATGAGCTACAGTTCATCCATCACCAGCTAAAGTCCATTCACTAATACACACAATTGTGTGCAAAGCAATGTCCCCCAATAATATGCATGTTTGTATGATATTTTCACAAATATATGCATTTTAATCCACCTTTTACCCCAGTATATGCATTTTTGTACATGTTACTCGGCTGGAGAATGGCACAGCAGAATTCAGAGAAGTGCCAGTTTCAAAGGATAGCTGTGTTTTTGTTTGCAGATTGTTTTGGGAAGTGTGTTTTTTGTAGGTTCACCTTTAAATGCAAACTGAACCAAATTTCTCCCACATCCCATACTACAACATAGTAGGCCCATCTGCTCCAAAGAGCTGCTGTTTTGATCAGACACACGAAGGAGCCCATGTTAACATAAAACCCACATCCCTATGGAAGCCAAGCTGCTCACCAATGGGATATACCCAATGGGATGAAAATGGAGTGCACAAGTTCAGGGAAAGGGTGCAGTGAGGGGCAGACACAGGTTCATCTCACCCAAACCCTCACCGGCCACTGGCAATGCTCATGTAACCAGGTGGAATTGACATTGTAAGGAAATTCAACTCCATAGGAGGCAATGGAAGAAGCAGAAGCAAATTTTATCAAGTCCCCCCCCCCCCACTGATATGTCCACAGCGGCACACGAAAACTCAGGATATGATGGATCTCAACAGCCAATCACAACACAATCCCTCATCCTTCGTGCTACACACCCTGTGAAAATAAGACCACCAGTGATGGGTTCTCTTCAGCCTGCTTAACAAAGGTGCCTGGGGAAGATATAGCCAAATATCCCATTTTGAAACTATGCAAATTTACTCACAAGTAGTCCCATTGATGTTAGTAATATTTACCTAGGCTGTGATACACTGTCTCCTGGGTGATTTGTAAGCTTCCATTTGCATTCCAATTTCACCTGTAATGTGCAGCTGGCAGCCTAAAATTATTATTATGCTAAGTCCCTGCATTAACACCCCATGCAGCAATTAATAAATGTTTCCTCAGATGCACTCAAAAGGGATATATTTAAGGAAGTACGACACAAGCCAATAGACAGAAAATCTACCATTCCGGTGACCTTGACTAGCTCATCTGAGGCGAAAAAGCTGGCCACCCCTTGAGATCACTAACTCTGCCTCTTATTTCCATGCAGCTATCAGATAATGGCCTCCGCCTGGTGCATTGACATCCTTATTAAAGAGTCAGAAGGAATCAGATTGGATCACCAGCGGCCTGCAAATTGAGAATGTCAGAAGCAAAAAAGCGTGTCACCGCAAAGGAGCTCTGGAAATAAATCTTTTCAGATGCCTCTGGCTTCAGGTTATTATGTTGATGTCACAGTACCTTGTATAGGTGCTGCTTCAAATTAAGCAGGTAAACAAAACAAAGCAAAACAAAAAACCCCTTCCAATCTTCAGAGCCAGGGCATCTTTCATCAAGATGATAAATATTGCTACAGCGAAACAAATCACTTGGGAGGCAAAGCAGCACATGGTGTATGATGCTGCCCCTCGCCCCCTTTCTCCAGCAGAAAAACCATTCTGAACTCATGCAAGCTTTTTTAACAGGGCTTCAGGTCCCTTTCCATAAACCATTTCCAGGCACTGCAATAATTCCAGTGAATAGGTCAGGGTGGCTTTGTTTGTTGACATCAGTAGTGGCTTCTGCTGGCCCACCTGAAGTCAGGAAAGAATATTCTGCCCCAAATTTTGTCCTGCGATTTTTCTGGGTTAATGGGGTTGCAAACAGATTTATTCTGGAAGCAATTAACATGGACACGAGTGCTAAACTTCTGCTAGATTTCCAAAAGTGGCTTCTATAGGTTGTGTGAAAGATCACATACAATGCAAAAATGATTAGGTTAGGAGACATAGGGAAAACGGAATAGTGGTGCCTGAATGCCTCTTTAGTTTTGTTCATCTTTGCTGTGCTGTAAGTAGATTCTGCCCTAATCTTCCCTCACCTCAAAGATCTCTGTTTACTTTCGAAATCACATACACATTGGTTTGAAAAAGTCCCACTCTAAAACAAAAACTCAGCTACCAAAGAGAAATAAAATCTACAGTTTTTTTTTTTTTTATGAAGTCTGCAAAATGAGACAGGAAGGATCATGTATGAATTTATGGCCCCTGTCATAATGATCGCTGGCGACATTAGTTATGGCCTCATTTCCTCTGACTCTGGCACTGAATGGCGTTTTGCTACTCTGCTGCATAAAAGATGGAACATCGTCAGTGAACAATGTGTTCCTCAGCACGCTTTGCTAGTGCACCTATCTTTTTTAAAAAAAGAAAGCGATTATTCACTATTTATTAGGCTCTGCAGCAAGGAATAAATCCTTGGCTCATCAGTAAAATTCTCATGCTGTGTTTGCTGCATGTTCAACGTAAAGTCTCACAGTAAAACAAAAATTCAAATTGATTAAAGGATGAAGGAGAGGCAGAACAGCACTGCTAATTTATTCACTGTTCACTTTGAAGAAAAAACACCTTGAGCATCTATTGCAGAAGGTGGGGAATCTAAAGCCCAGGGGCCAAATGTAGCCCTTCAGGTGTCTGTCTCTGGCTCCCAGGACTCTATCTAGGCCCTGCCTGGCTCCCTGAGTGCTTTGGCCAGGCTGGAATGTGCCACTGAGTTCTGATCATGCCTCTTGCTTGTCTGGATGGAGGATAGAGAGGGCTATGTCAATCTGTGTATGGAGACACTAGCCTACTTTAGAAGGGGGGGGGGGTGTGCTCATTGCTCTGCCCACTCTTCCTTTGCCCACTGCTAACATGTGGTGCCCAGAAAGGAATGTGATACTTAAGCTGAGGAAGATTCTCTGTTCCAGATCTATTGCCTAAAACCCTTTGTAGCAAAGCCTCTGGTACAACGAGTAACAGAAACCATGCAGTTCAGAGATATTCAGAAGCGAAGAATGGATGGCAGATGAAAACTCCAGGTAATAAGTCCCCTCTGCCTTATATTTACTATCTGAGATGTCTGAGGACTGGGGCATGGCAAATTTCACCAAATGATTTTCAGCGGTGGCCCCTATATATGTCCTCTCTGCATTCCTTATACAACAATATTGCCCCCATTTGATGTATTAAGGGTGCCGGCTTCCCCTCCTCCACCAAGCTGCATGCTGGGAGGATAAATGTAATATTTCCTCTCTAGTGCTGACATGACAGTTTCTTTAAATATTTTTACCAATGTTGAAACTGGGTAGTGTCTGTGATGTGCAAAATGTCATCCTGACTCACTGCAGTGGCACACCGTTGCGTCCCCCCCCCCCGACTCTGACTCGTTTTGTTCTAAAAATATGTGAGCACCAAAAATAAGCAAGTCAACCATTCTAACAAACCTGCTCTACTCGTTTCACATATATATAAATACACACAAACACATCTTATCACAGGCTGTTACTGTGATGCGTTACCAAGCCAACATTAATGTGGAAAGCAGATTGTCACCAGCTTTCATTACAACTTTGATTAATCATCTATACACCAAGATGCACATATTGTTACCAGTAATGCTGCTGCCACAACCTGCATGCTGAAACAAGATCTGCTCTGTAAAGGGGAAAACCAGCAGGAAGTTTTCTCTCTGATCCATAACTGAAGATTGAACTTCCTTGTTATAGGATCAATGGCCAACCAGAGGCCTCAAGGAAGATGTGCAGGTAATAGACCCCCCTCTCCCACAATAGTTCTTTAGAAGCTGGTCTTCAGTTGCTTGTAATCCTGGAGATTGCATTTAACAATCTTGGCTTTAACCTCCAACAGTGTGTATGGCACTTAGTCTTCAGATGAATTATTCTACAGATGTGCAGGAAGAATTTGTGTTCAATAGCACCTGACACAAAATCAGAAGTCTGCTGGGAGGAGGAATGCTTCAGGAATTTGATATACATGAACTCCTAAATGGTCTGATCTGTAATTTCTGGACTAATGTGCAGATCAGAATTCAGCTGTCCACTGGATTTTGCACTTCTCTGAATGTGCACTTGGATGCAGAAATGCTTCTGAATACCAGCTGCTGGAAACCACAGGAGGGGAGAGGTCTCCTTTTCTCAAATCTTCCTTGTGGGTTTCCCACAGGCATCTGGTTGGCCACTGTGAAAACAAGATTCTGGACAAGATCCCATTGGTCTGATCCAGCAAGCTCCTCTTATGTTCTTAGGTTAAATGTTTAAACGCCTTTAAAATCTGCATTTAAACATTTTGAGGTGATTAAGAAATTGCAGGTTGATGTAGAAATGGAATAGTATTATGGGTAGGAACATGCAAGCCAGAAAGAGTGACATAAGCCAACAGCAGCCAATGGTTACATCACCATTCACAATACACAACAGCCAATGGATGAATGTAAATATATTATTAGATGTGAATACTAAACATGCTTTATTGTTTTCAGACCAATCCGTACACCCTGGGGGTGGCACTAGACAGGTATCTGCTACAGTCAGTCTTCCATAGCCAGATGCATTTCTACCAAATAGCCTTCCTCAGTGGCAAACCAACAAACCTGAACAAACCGCTTGACCACAAACCTACAAGAAGCCCTTGTGAGGCATGCTCATGTTTTTGATATGCTGTTCTATCTAATTCCTTTCCCCAATTTTTCAGAAGTTAAAGCTGTGTTGCATTATTGTGCCAAAGTACATTCCTGATCTTATCTCTCTATGGCGCGGGATGTACTTTGGCAAATATTCTGGAGCTTTATTTTTCCATATTACGTTGCTCTTGGCCCTTTGAAGTAGTACTGTGTTTGTTTCGTTTAGCTAAGAAGTGATTACTTTTGATGAATATTGCATGAATGAAATTAGAGAGAGAAAGCTGATATGCAATTTTTGCCCATGTATTCCCTAACTCATAAGTTCATATCCTGTGTCATGTGTCTGAGTCCTCTATTATATCCCTTTTATTTGTTTTTATGCATTTCTATACTGCTCTTTTGTTGGCTTTGGGTTATGTTTTTGTTTTAATGTTTTAATGACACATTGTTTATTTTTTAGACTATAACCATGTAATTTTTTTTTTTTAACATTAAGCGGTTTATATATGCTTTTAAATAAATAAAATGAATGTCAGGTTGAGGTAAGGATAGTGTTCCAGCAGTTTCACTGAGTGCTATTTATTGCATTCTACCCTTTATCTTGGTCTCTGTTTATAGTACAATTTTGGTTGGTGTACATTCCATAAAAATTTCAAAACCCCATCTAATATCGCTGTGAGGGTTTAAGTAGAAGTCTGAAGTTATTTCTCCCTTCGCTGAGCTTCAGAGGTTAAAAGGTTTATGCTTTACCTCATCATTTATTAATTTTCATCACCAGATAACCCAAATAACCTTCATTTTGTGTGATCTAAATTACTTTGCATTTTCTCTTGGGCTCAGTCCACTGGGGAATTTGCTTGCACAAACCCCATCAAAACGGCTGAGCGGCTAAAGAGCGTAATAATCCATTTCTAGTGACTGGTGCCCCGAGTCAGCAAAGGCAGTTTTCAAGTTCTTCAGAATGCTACTTCAAACTGGATTTTAAACAAAACAATGTGGAGAGGAGGAGATACAAAAATATCTCTTGGATAAGCTCACCCCTAAATTCTGAAGAAAAAAATTGTACCCTCAGAGAGAGAGATATCAAAGAAGGGATTTCTATATGAACCCCTCCACAAGCTGAATGAACACATGGAGCAGGCTTGCGGGGGACTCTAGCACAGATCAGAATGTTCTCCTATCACCTGGATGTTCAAAGGATGGTTTGAAGGAATTCTATGCACATACGGATGTTCCACAATGCAAGCAAGGACTCTGCCCAATTAGAGTCCCTCCTCAGGTGGACAAACTCTACCCACAAACATCTGGATGCACACAGAGCTGCATCCAACATTTCTAGAATGCAGACCTTGGTGAGCATGACAATGAGCAGGGCTGGATGGACCACACTGCACTGTGACCCCCACTTCACACTTTCTTTCCCAGAGCCTGATGATACACAGAAGGAGGGCAACTGGCAGCTAGGACAGTTCTTTTTGCTGATGAGAGTTGTGGTCCAGAACATTTGGCGGGTACAAGGTTGGGGAAGGCTTCAGCCATGTTCTCTGAACAACAGGCAGATGAAAACTACAGCTGAACAATTTTTTTTAAAAAAATACAACCCACTGTGTACCAAAACCAATACCTGAGGCACTGCAACACAACTCTAAAACACATTAGCTGTCATAAAAACACAAGAGCGGATACACAAAGCAATTCAACTGACAGGGAATAAAATTATTTCAATACTGAACTGGAAATACCACAAAATTGAAACAGCATGTTCACCCTAAAGCAATATGTTCATCCTATAAAGACTGGGTGAACAACAACAAAAAGTTGTTGTCTGGTGCCAAAAATATATTAATGTAGATGCAAGAAGGTTCCGAGAGAGCGCATTCCATAGCTGAGAGGCCACAACCAGGAAGGTCCTGTTCCTTGTAGCCACCCGACAGAGTGAGGGGGCACTTGAAGGAGGGCTTCTATTATTGATTTAGGTGGTAGCCAAGATACATATAGGACGAGGCTATCCTTTAGGTAGTGGGGGTCCCAAGTCATGCAGGGTTGTATTAGTCAAAACCAACACCTTGAGTTGGGTCTAGAAATGGATTGGGCGTCAATGAACTGCTCTGTTGATAGGCATGAGACCAGGGGTCGGCAACCTAAGGCCCATGGGCCACAAGTGGCCCATGGGGGTCATTTAACCAGCCCATGGACCCCCACTGCTTGCTCAGGGACCCCCGCTGCCTGCTCAGTTGGCTCCTGTGCGCCGCACTAAACTGGCACAGGACAGAGCGGGGACTGCATTCTGCGATGCTGGCCAGCTTCCCATTGGCTGCAGGAAGCTCAACAGAGTTTGCGCATGCGTGCACACGCACGCACTTCGGCCCACCGCAGGGTCTGCGGGACAGTGAACCGGCCCAAGCCACAAACACTTTGCCAACCCCTGCATGAGACTATCACATTTTCTATTATAAGGGAAGCTAATGCCACATATAAAGTGGCTACTGTATATGTGATAAACAGCAAAAGCACATTGGGAAGGGCAAAAATTATTACAAGCCACACTGGAGGATCATGCAGTCAATCCAAGATATGATCACAACAACTTCCTATTTTTCAGGATAAGTTCTACCTCCATAGCCACATTCTTGGCTTCTGCACATGAATTCCCATGCAGGGAATTGTGACACCGATTGACGACTAAATAAGGGCAATCCCAACTTCACAGGCGTGATCATATGCTATGTGATCCGATGCCACTTGACAAATCTGGGCTCTTCCTATTTGTTTTTGTCAGGGTTATTGCATTGTTCATTTATGCTTGTTCTGTTTAGCACCCGAGGGTCCTTTTGAAATTCACCTTCGCATCTGCTATGCATCAATAAGTTCTCTGCTCAACTGCAATTTCAGCCTCCACTTTGTAATCAAATGCTTAATGAAAAGATAAGAGTGATCAACTTGAAGATGGCTGGGATAAAATGTTCACTTCTAATTAACGGTGACTCAAGGGCCATTCTAGGAAATGCTCCTGTTGAGCTTCTCTGTACATAGACTGAGACAAGCAAGTTGGAATCTTGTTACCGTGGAAAATTAATACAGGCAGCTTCTGGCAATCTAGGAAGCAACCAACCAGAATTCATATGAAGAGCCAGAAGAATTTCCGAGCCAATGCTTCTTTTTTCTTGTCCCCTGTAAGGGTGTAGTGAAGGGGTTGCTAAGATGGTGTGCTTCAGATGTTGTGGACTACATCTCCCATCATTCCTAGCTAGCATGGCCAATAATCAGGGATGATGGGAGTTGTAGTCCAAAATGCATGGAGAGCACGACAATGGCTACCCCTGTTAAAGTGGATAGATTGCAAGGACGTGCAGTGGGGAGAATTATATTCAGGTCCCTGTTCAGTTGTGAGGCTTAATGGATGACCTTGAGCTAGTCACTCTGGGCTATGCTTGCACCATAATGAATTCAGTGCAGATGAAGAAAATCACATTTAAAAAGTAGACAAACAAATGGGTTCTACAGCAAAATGTTATGAGCATGCTTGTTCCTTTACTAGGCTCATCCCACCCCCACAATATGATGTTGTACTTTTTGCAAACTTTTGATTCCCCCAAGCCTACTGATCTCTTCCTCTTCTGTGTGGGTGATACCATTTTGGCCATATAAACAATTAATAACACATGGATATTGAAGCAATTACAATAAGAGATCTTACAAGAGATCTCTGTTTTCTTGTCTTCATGTTTCTTTTTTTAGCTAAATTCTAAATGAAAGGGAAAGCGGAGCAGCACCAAAAGACAAAAAAGCAAAAGGGCAGATAATTTTTCAACTGGTGTGACCCCCCCCAGAATATATTGAATTTAATGCACGCTGTCTTTTTTGACAAGATACATCTCCCCCCCCCCCAAATACATTTGCCTGTTCCAGCAAGGAGTTTTCTCAGATTACCCCTTCTCACATGGAGTCTCCCAAAGGAGTTTATCGAACCACTGAAAATCTCTGAATAAAAGCTGGTTGGCAAGACAGGTGACTATCAGGGCTGACTCTTGGCTCATGGAGGGCAGGGCAAGGCAGGAGCAACATCCAAGTAAGGCTGTGGGCAAGCAGGGGAAGCAGAGTCCCCTAGTTGTTCAGAAAGGGAAGTGGTGGTGGAAAGGAAGCACCCAGGGTCAGCTCAAGACAGTTTGCTGCCTGAGGCAAAGACAGGAATGGCAGTTAATTCTTATTTCAGCTCTTGTAAGGGGCTGACATTCTTGTCTGTTGCTGGCGAGTATAAGGCAGAGAGGAGGAAGCTGAGGCCTAGGTGTCAAATGTGGCCCTCCAGACCTCTCACCTGAGGCCGTTTGAGCCACACCTTTCACCAGCCCTGCATTGCACCCTCCTTGAATGTTTTTGCTTGGCTGGAATGTGTCTTTGGACTGATGCTTCTTGCCTGCCCAGATGGAGGATAGTCACTATTCAAAAGCCACAATTATTGCTCTAGTCAATCTTGCCTCTGGCCCTGCCCCCTCTCCCCTGAAATTTGCCCAGAAGGGAAGGTGGCTCTTGGGCTAAAGAAGATTCCCTACTCCTGGTTGAAGGGATGTGGGGCAGGCTGCACAGCACATATAGCTCTGTTCTTCAATACTTGTTGCTGCTTCCTGCCCATCAGCATTTGCTGCCTGAGGAAGGTGCTCATTCTGCCTAGTGATAGGGCTGGTCCTGGTGGCACCAAGCACCAGAGGAAGCAGAAGAAGAGGCAAAACCTCAATATGGTAGAGCGGAAAATCACGAATCTTTAATATTTTTAGTAGGCCTATGCAATACAGCTGTAGGCAAATAGGGAAACCATTTCAGACATCCTGCTGAATGTTAGGGGACACTGAGGACATAATCAGCAGTTGTGGCCCCTCCCATTCTTCACCTGTATGTATGGGGCGGGGGGGGGGGACACCTGGAATGAACCAAGGCCTTCAGATACTCCATCTGATTACAACAATAGATCTTACCATGTACAGTGGTACCTCAGGTTACAAACACCTCAGGTTACAAACACTTCAGGTTACAGACTCTGCTAACCAGGAAGTAGTACCTCGGGTTAAAAACTTTACCTCAGGATGAGAACAGAAATCGTGAGGCGGCAGCAGGAGGCCCCATTAGCTAAAGTGGTAACTCAGGTTAAGAACGAACCTCTGGAATGAATTAAGTTCGTAACCAGAGGTACCACTGTATAAACTATCTTCACTTTGGCTCAAAATGTCAAAAATCCAGAGCCAAGAATTGTGCCTCATTATACAAAATCTCTCACTTTCCCTGTAGGCATGCAGTCCTTGCACAAAGGTTCACATGAGACAGTGGATAGAATGAGGTTCATTGTCTCTCGATAAATGACACTCGCGCATCCCCCCCCCCCCCCTGCGGTTTCCTGGTTATATAAGCTTTAAGACATGAACAATGCTGATAAAGACATGAATATGTACAATGAAAGACAGGCTGCTAAATTATCAGTTAAACAAAGCAAATGTTTTCCCCTTCAACATAGCCCTGGCACAACACAGATCTGAACAACTGTTTTTTTTTTAAAAAGCCTTGATTTTATACTACTATAAAATCTATTGCCCTGATCTCGCCACTGTGATCCATGCAATGGTCACCTCCAGGCTTGATTATTGTAACTCACTCTATGTGGAGCTGCCCTTGAAGCTGACCCAGAAACTCCAGCAGGTGAAGAATGCTGCGACGAGACTCCTTACAGGGTCTTCGTCGCAGGATCACATTCATCCAGTGCTGTATCAGCTTCAATAGTAGTAGTAGTAGTAGTAATTTATTTTCACCCCACCCATCTGACTGGGTTGTCCCAGCCACTCTCGGCAGCTTCCAACATAATAAAACATAATAAAACCTTAAACCTTAAAACACTTCCCTATACAGGGCTACCTTCAGATGTTTCCTAAATGTTATATCCTTAACATCTGGTGGGAGGGCATTTCACAAGGTGGGCACCACTACTAACTGAAGCCAATGCTACAGTCAAATTTTGCTTTCAAAACCATGTGTTCATAGGCCCATGATGCACTGACATAGGGAGCGAGGTTGCACTGACAGGTGCTGATGGGAGTTGTAGTCTAAAGGGCTACACATTGGGGAAGGCTGCTCTAAGAAGTCGGTAGAAGATAAACTACCACTTAACCGTTCTCCTCCCAAAGTTGGGTCCACTGGTAGCAAGACACTTGGCTGTAGCCAATTAAGTTCTGTTCAGAAGACACCCATTGAAAACAATAGACCTAAGTTGACCATGGCTATTAATTTTAAGAGTCTACTGAGAGTAGAACCAACAGTGACTACAACCCTGGGCAACTGGCAGGAGGAGAGGGGAATCAAGGTTTTCCTACACGGGTTATTTATAGTATTTGGCAGGAAATTGTATGCGTGCAAAATAAAGAAGTGTAGAGAAGTCTCATCTTTCCTAAGACTTTGTTTGGAGAGTAGCACTGCCCCATCATTATCATCAGCAGCATCGTCATTTCTTAAACTCGCTGTTAGCATTCCATTTCCATCTAATAAATCGCCTTGCCAATTTCGCCTTCCTGAACCGCTCCCATTGTAGCAACTGACTTCTTCCTCGGCAGACACTGTGGTCATCTGGCTTCCTTGAAAAGCCGGAACAAAATGCTCTCCATCACTTCCTTTCATCTGGCCATTAAATAAATGAATACAGGATATTAGGTTAAGGCATTAATGACTCAGCAGACCGGGGGTAATTTGGAAATTGCTTCCGATCTCAGCTGCGGTGATGCTCTGCCAACATCCTTCTCCTGGCAATGTCTCTTTCTCCCATGGACACCCACCCACCCAATGTCTCCCAGATGTCTTGGCATATTGGGAAAACCTATTCATTCTTTGAGTCATCCATGTATGAATGCATTCTCAGAGAGGGGCAAAGGCAGACACAGTAGACATGCTTATATTAAAGTGAAGGCATTTGAAAGCATGAGTTGTCCTCCAGCCTATACAGAAAGTATCCACAGAGCAATATGCTAGATTGGCTTAGCAAATTCAAAGTGAATCATGCTTCTGAGAAGACATGTGTGTGTAAGAAGGAAGTGTGAATTGCTATGCTGGATCAGACAAAGGTTTGTCTAGTATAACAGGTGTGTGCAATCAGCAACCCTAGGACAAAAGCCCCCTGCAAGAGACCCAGTCATCCAGCAAGAGCAATCTGTCCCTCTTGCAGCAGATTGCTCAGTGGGGAGGAAGAGGGAGACAGAGATGGGGAGCTGAAAAAGAAGAAGGGAGTAGCCCCATTCACCCCTGACTTTGGCCCCACCCACAGTCAGCATGCAGACTGACAGCTGACCTCTGAGGAATTGTGGTTCTTTATAGAAAAAAGGTTGGCAGCCACTGTAGGCTAGCATTCAGTTCAGCAGCCAACCAGATGATGCTTGAGAGCATCATTCTCATAAGTGGGCCATGGAAGTGCGATCATCACTTCCATGACCCACTTCCCAGAAGGAGGTATTCAGCTATATAAAGCCCCCATACACAGAGGTTCTGTTTAGCAACTGGTCATGTCCCACCATGTCTCCTGGCAGGACCAGCCTTGAAGCGTGTCAGACCTTAGCAAAAGAGGAAGATCTAGCACTGATGGGATTCCACAGGAGTCAGTGGAGATTAATAACTCACCTTGGAATACACCTAGCATCAAAGAAGCTGCAGGTCAGGAGGAACCAATGCACCCTGACAGGTTTTACCTCCTCATTAAGACCTCAAGCAAAGACACAGTGGCATGTCTGTATGGAGGTACAAGGTCCAGTAACAGCAGAAGGACACTCCCTGAACTTTTCTTGTGAGTAGGATGCTCGATTCCTCAAGTGCTCTGCATAAGGGCCCTGATTGCAAGCCAAGAAGTGGTGGGGCAGCCACACCAACCATTAAGCTGCTCAAATAAAGACAAACCAGTGCGGAAGCAACATCTCTTCTTGCCTCTGTTCCCTCTTGGACAGCACCCCCTGCTGTTCTAAATCTCCTAAATTTTGACTTACTAGACAGTTCCTGATCTGTGTGGCATACAAAGTAACCACTCTTTCTCTGAGCCATGACCCTTTCCCTGAAAAATCCTTCCATGATTTTAAGAAGTCCTGTAAACTACTGCCCTTCATCACATCTTGTGATAGTGAATTCCATAATTTCTTACATGTTGTGTAAATAGTTCAAGGTTCTTTACTTCAAAATATTTATTTCAAAATTACAGTGGTACCTCTGGTTACGTACTTAATTCATTCTGGAAGTCCGTTTTTAACCTGAAACTGTTCTTAACCTGAGGTACCACTTTAGCTAATGGGGCCTCCCGCTGCCGCCACACCAACGCCGTGCGATTTCTGTTCTCATCCTGAGGTAAAGTTCTTAACCCGAGGTACTACTTCTGGGTTAACGGAGTCTGTAACCCGAAGTGTTTGTAACCTGAGGTGTTTGTAACCTGGGGTACCACTGTACTTACATAGATATAAAACATAATAAAACACACTTATTACAGATAAAGAAATACAAAGTATAGTAATACAAAAGTTAGCAAAATCATTTATAACAGCACAAGGCAATTATAAAATGCCTCTCAGAGTTTAAAAGAAGACATGTTCAGCAGCAGTCTAAAAATGGGAGGACTTCTCTAGGAGAGTTCCAGAATCACAGGGCCAGCACAAAAAAGACACTGTCCCTGGTACTAACCAACTGGAATATCTGAAAACAACAAGACCAACAAGGGTTGGACCTTAAGCCTTTAGCACCCCTGTAAGGGAGTCTAGGCTGAGATAAAGTAATGAGTCCAAGCTCATTCAATCAGCTCCAAGTCTACATGAGGATTTGAACTCAGGTCTCCACTCCAAAGTGCTATATGGGGAATGGCCATAGCTCATGGGTGGAGCATCTGCATTGTATACAGAAGGTTCAATCCCTTGCATCTCCAGGTATGGCTGGGAAAGAACCCATATCCAGGAGAGCCACTGCCAGTCAGTGCAGACAATATGGAGCTAGGTGGACCAGTGGTCTCACTCAGTATAACGCAGTTTCCTATGTTCCTAAGCACCACACTGCACTAGCAAAATACTTTGCAAACCAGGTAAATGAAAACATGCCATTATTTAAACATGCCATCCCTAACATCTGAAAGCATTATAGTTCCAGGAATGCATTATGCTTTCCCTGAACCTGTAGGTTGGTCCTAACACAAGGAAGTGAGGCAGATAGAATGGGACTTGCCCAAGTGTTAGAATATGTGAGCAGAGTTTGGCCATCCACCCATCGAAGAAACCTTCGGGTCTAAGACCTGCTGACATAACTCCTGAAAGGTTAGACTCACATAACCAGGAAATTTCTTCCTGAAAGCCCACATTGTTAGTTGGCATTGTTAGTTCCAGAAATGGCCAATGAAGGACTTCCTCCCAATGCAAATATCAGGCTCAGATGAGGGATTTCCTTAAACTGGCTGCTGGAAAAGATTGCATTGCCCCTCCCCTGTAGAGATCCTGATAATTATCAGCTGCCTTCCATTTGAAGCAATTTACATTACATCCCCATCCTGGGTGCATGTTAATTGCAGAGACACATTAAACATCTCACGCAGTTTCGCCCTTAAGTACGCTCTTTTCTTAAGTGCACAGAACAAATGTTAGAATTAGGAAGGATGGAGTGGGGAGGAGTAATACAATGGGGAAGGAATTGGCATGCAATGTGCTTTTACGGATGTGAACGGAATCCCAGTCAGTCAATGTTGTGCTCTCTAAAATTGCCAGCTGGTTGCAGATACCATTAATTGATCCTATTACAAAAGTACCTGACTCATTATGCAGTAAAGAGTTTACTTGTGAGTAGCACATGGAGGATTCAGCTGACATCTGCTGTCTTGCTGAAGCCATGCACACTCCATACTGAATTCTGTCTTCCTGTCAACGGTAGGGATATTTCAAGCAAAAAACAAACCCATACATAGATGCATAAAAAGAAAAATCTAAAAGACAATTATATTTGTTAAAAACTAAATTAAAACATCCCACCCAAGCAAAAGGGCCATAGACAATTAAAAGTCAATGGCCTGATAAAAATAATAATGTTTTGCCTCGTGTCTAACAATATGTTAACAAAAATGTCAGGCCAGCCTCGCCGGGGAGAGCATTTCACAAGTGGGGAGCCACTATGAAAAAGCCCATTTTTGTGTTGCCTCCCTCCAGATCTCCTGTGGGGGCTTCAGATAACTATTGCAGGGTCCAGGTCAGTTCCTAGGTGATCCTGTTAGGATCCTGATCTGCAGAAGACTTTGTAGTTCAAAACCAGCACATTGAATTGATTCTGGAAACTGACTGGAAGCCAGTGCAGTCAGGCCAGGGTCAGTGTTATGTGCTCAGACTGTCTTGCTCAGATGAGCAACCTGGCCACCGATTTCTGCACCAGCTGCATTATCCAAGGCATCTGCAAAGGATTCTTAAGAATAAGAATAAGAATTTTATTATTTATACCTCGCCCATCTGGCTGGGTTTCTCCAGCCACTCTGGGCTGCTTACTGCATATATCAAAACATAATAAAACATCAGACATTAAAAACTTCCCAGTATAGGGCTGCCTTCAGATGTCTTCTAAAAGTTATGTAGTTCTTTATCTCCTTCACATCTGAAGGGAGGGTGTTCCACTTCGCTTCTTGCAGTGAGGGAACCAGCAGAAGACCCTCAGAGGAGGACCTCAGTGTCTGGGCTGTAGGATGAGGGTGGAAACGCTCCTTCGGATATACTGGGCCGAGACCATTTAGGGCTTTAAAGGTCAGCACCAACACTTTGAATTGCGCTCAGAAACACATGAACAATGAGCTTCATCATGCCCACAGCTGGCTAACTTGAAATTTCATGTTGGATTCCCCCCTTACTGGATCAAATCCACTGTTTAACTGTCTTTTTTGGGGGGTGGGGGTGGGAGATGATCTGCAACTTCAGAAGAATCACACAGTACAGCCATATTTTGGTGCATGGCTTCAGAATGATGAAAGTGGTGAGGTCACATAATTAAATGCTCCCCTGTCTCAAGAACTCCCTGCTCAGGGGCAGCTGCAGTTAACAGATTATGGGGAAGGTTAGACTAGCCTAGAAAGAGTTCTCTCTAATGTGATAATTTTCCTAGTGGAGGGTATTATTGACAAGCAATCCTAGCATTTTGAAGCTGTAAGGTTCAAGGGGGGCTGTGCCATGATTCTTTTCAATATATTTCCTAACTCTTTCACAGTGTTCGAAGGGTAGTCCAACCACCGTAGACATGCATACCTACATGAATGGCAATAATGTCCGATGCTTTACTGTGTTTTTATATATGCTGTAAGCCGCCCAGAGTGGCTGTGGGAACCCAGCCAGATGGGCAGGGAATAATAATAATAATAATAATAATAATAATAATAATAATAATAAGCTATAGAGGTACCAACCAAACCACTCAGACCCATCTAAGGTCTCTGGCCTGGTCAGTATGAATATAACTGATCCCACTGAAGGATATCCTGAAGGATTACTCACTTGAACAGGTGATCTTGATGGACCCATAGTCTTTGCCACAGTTCTTCTTGAAGTGGCAACGCAGGCAGTTCAGCAGGCACTGAAGTTCCTCCTTTCTGCAAGGCTGGATGCCCTTTTCATCTGGGGGGAAAAGAGAGGAAGGGGGAAAAGGGGGCGGGGCAGGTTGATCAAGCAGGGACATATGTACATTAACAAGGGATCAGATCTTTGCAAGACTCATTGCTTGGATGAGAGTTTTGTTTTGCTGTCTTTCCACACAACTCAGGAGCAAAAACCAGGCTTTGCCTTCCCTTTTATCAGTCAGTGGGAAAACAGTGCAGGACTCAAGCAAACCTCTGCTAATTTGAGTTGTGTCTCTAAGCTTGGGCATTGTGAAATTCAAAAAAGTGCAAATTTGGAAAGATAATGTGTGAAATGAATCTCAGCTATCTTTCCAAATTTGCACTTTTTTTTAGGAAGTACGAGCAAGGTATGTTTACATTAAAATGTGAATGCCAACCACCACAATCATTAGTCACGGGTGATGGGAGGCCATAGTGTAATCAAAACCTCTGCAGGGCCACAGGTACTTCATCCCTGCCATGAAATATTCTTGGGGAAGGGTTTGGGGAGCAACCAGTCTCAGAAATTGTCTCCCTGCTCCTTTAAGCCCCAGGCAGACAGAGAAATCACATCTCAGTCTTGGCTGTCTCAGCATTCGCAGCTGGGCCCTGTTTTCTGCTGCCAACATTCACTGGCAGTTGGAAGGCAGAGGGCACAGGGGGCCCTTGGCACCTGCCAGTTTTTCTAGGGTGGGCTTGGGTGGGAATTCATTTTGATATCCCAATATTTTGGAATGTATCCAGTCCTAGTCCTACTCAGAACAGACTAAATGAACTTAAAGAAAAATACCTTAGGTAGAGTGGAATTATATGAGTTGGTGGTATATACATAAATCAAATAAATACCAGCATCCTTGCCACCCCCTGGGCTCAGGCCACCTTCCTCTCTTAATACTTTGGCACCATGCGATGATGTAATGGAAAAATTTGAAAGTGAAAATAAATGAGAGGCTGACCACAAACCAACTGCTCTTTGCAATCAAGGATTAGGAGACTGGTAGCCCAGCCTTCAGCTAGCCGTGCAAAAGGCAGGCTGCCTAAATCAGGTTTTTGTTTCTCTTCCAGTCTATTTAACTCAAGGCCTTTGTGTCAGCTTTCATAGCCCAAAGCCCATGCAGTTAGGCGTAATTGTTCGTGATTTGCAATTCTCCATACAGCTGCTCCAGCAGAAGATGTCAGTACCCCCAATGCATTTTTCAAATATCACTGCCTCTGACCACACGCTGGTTTTGTATGGCTTAGGCAGCCACAGGCTTGCAGAAACCTGGAGGCCCAGCTTTGCATGGAGACCCATAATGAGATCAGTTTGGCTTCTGTGCTTTTAGCACTTGGCGGATAAACGTTCTCTGTGCAGCCATTCATTAGTGGCAGGTATCTAAAAGTCAGAATCTTGGAAACAAGGGCATTTCCCCAACAAGGACAGTGTTGACTCAGCCTCCTCTAAGTCACACAACATATAGATCCCAATCTAGCACTCTTTACAGGAATATTAAAACCCCCCAAGACAAGACTGTCTTACAAATAGCTGCCCACAAACTTACTAACTAACCTACAACTATTTGAGTAGCCATGTGCCCACAAATACTTAACGTCCACAAATATTACGATGGCCCCAAAATGAAAAACGATATTCCAGTCTGCAATAGGTGTTATTTATTTTTTGGTGGGGAGAGTTTGAACTTTATTGCTAGCTGGCAAGAAACAGTGCTGAGGTGCTATGAAGGTTGTTTTGGAAAGACTGGTGCTGCTTTAGATGACCACAGTGTCTATGTCTCTGCTTGCTTCCCACCTGCTCAAACTGTAGGTTTTCTAACAACGCAGGCTGATCAGCAGAGCAGCAGGCAGCAACACAGAAAAACACGTGTTTTTCAGAACACACAGCTAGTCCTGAAAAAGCATCCTTCTCCCTTCTCAACAAAGCAGCAGCTAGTTATTACAAAAACAATTCAGGTTTCTAGTACTCATCTCTCCACTAGGAAAAGACCCACTGAATCTTTAGAACTTCCTACTGCTCAGAGAAGTGCAGATTACAACAATTCCCTTTATTTGCAAAGTTTAGGGATGAGTATGGATCCTTATGTAGGTAAAATAGTGCCATCCATGCAAGAGGGAGATATCAGCAAACTTGGGGGAACCTCAAGTTTTGCAGAGATCTCAAAAATCTTATTTGGTAAAAAAAAATCTAATACCCAATGATGACTGGGCATGTTCAGTGGACACTGAATGCTGAGTTGCTTTTGGAGCAAAAGATGGAAAACTGGATAGGGGGGATGGAATGGAGTTTCCTGGAAAAGAGCAGAGCTAGCTATAACCCTGAATAGGATGATCAATCAAAACCTTTATTGCATTAGCAAACTGCCATAGCAAAATAAGACAATACAAAAAAGAAAAAAGACAAACTAGAGACAAGCAGCCCAGCAAAATTCAGGTGTTTTGGCTGGCGTAGTGACATTTAAGTTACCCGAAGACAATAATGCAAAGATATAATAGCCAGCGCCCAAACAAGAATGTTCTTTAAAATTGCCTAAGGTGTGTTTTTCATCAAAGAAAAAGAGGTCCCACCCGTGTGAGCGGAGTCGAAATCCCTCCAGGATGCAGCAGGCAGAAGCAGCCCTACAGAATCCTCCAGATACTGTAAAGAACATTTGTTTCTAAACAGAAGAAAATCAAGCAGACTACCCCGAACAGTCTAAGCAGACTGAAGAACAACCCTGGGCACCCGGAAAGTGAGGAGTGAAGTCTCCACTCATGAGCAGGTGAGCAGAGAGTCCAATCCTGCTAGGTTCTATTTTATCAGCCGATTGCTTCTAATCTCCACTATGGGCCATGGCAAGCGGCCAAGGGACCTGGATGAGGCAATGCCTCCCCCGAGGCCCAAACAGTCCAAGATTGATACTTTTTTTCTTAACTGTAATAGAAATAATGAGGAAGTTAGCTACATGGTTGAAACTCACAATCGTTTTAATCCTTTAATTGACCTCGCAGCCGATATAGAAGTGGAGGGGGTGAACTCGAAGACAACGAATAATGCCAACGATAATGACAAAGAGGTGAGAGCCACCTCGAAGGGGGAGCCCGAGTTGGCCCTCGGCGATGGCATGGGACTCGATCATTTCCAATTAATAACCAGGACCCTGCGCTGCATCTTTAAGAGCATAAATGGGATCTCCATGCAGGTGGATAATCTCCACCAAAAGCTTGAGGCCCATTTGCTAGAGCTCCAGCTCAACCACACTCTGCCTCCGAGGGATTTAAAGGGACAGAGGTATACCTCCCTTATTAGACATGAAAGTGGTACTGGTGGTCACCTCCTAAAAACTCAATTGGACTCTCAATCTCTGATTTTACAACCAAACAAAATATGTCTAACTATACACAGTAGGGACCCCAGGTCCCCAAGGTGGAATAATTCGAGAGATGTCAAAGATCATCTGAGGCAACTCCTTCAGATTTGGCCTCCGCTAATAGACCTCAGTACAGTGAAACTTTTAAACTACCACCATCGGCTCCAAAAAGTATTGCTCTCCTTCCAGTCTCCAAAAATTCCCTCCATACTGGTTAGGCGTAAAGCGTTTCTGGCCACCTGGGGCATCTTCCCAACAAGAGTCTTTAATGACACCAGGATTAAACCTCTCTTCCGCAGCACCGTACAAAAAGGTAGCTGCCCGCCAGACAGGCGTGACTCAGTCTTGAAACTCAAGTTGTCCACCCGGGAACCTCACCCTCCCTCTCAGCCCAAGCTTCCTGGTTTATCTACTCCAGCAACAAAGAAGCATGACCAAAGCGGGCCCAGCCATCTGGATATCTCAGAGGAGAGGGACCTTATTTCATCCTATGGCGAGTTGCCATTAGTAGAACAGCAGGAAGTTATAAACAGGCTTGATACACTCAAGCAGCATCTTACACATGTACTTCAAGAGAAAATCTCCTCAAATCCTGGACATAGCAACCTATTAAATCAAAGGAAACCAGTTATGAAGGGGCTAACACCCCAGAAACCCCTGCCAAATACTGGGACTCCAATAACGGATGATTTGGCAGTCTGCCTGGCGGAAGCTCCTCATACACCGTCGCAACGCAGACCCCCTTCACCTCTACTAATAGATCTGCAATCAACTACCTCGTCCTCCGCCTTAAAGAGTAACGCGCCAAACACACCTCATCCTGGTAATCTGTCAATGTCCTGAATAGGAATATTCCATTTTTATGGATTCACAAGGCCCTTTCTCGTCTCAGTATGCAATCTTATTGCTGATATAAATCATATCATATTCAAGATTTGCTTGCTTCATGTCTCTTCTGTGCAATAACCTGATTAGTTTCCAAAGCCATATGAAAAAACCCTCACCTTCTTGTTGTTGCAGCCGCTTTCCTTCCCACCCCCACCCTCTCCTTATTATAAAACACTCTTTGGCTTCACAGTACATGGAAGCTGTGTTTGAAAATAAAATTGCACCAAAGCTATCAAAACAGGTCTCTGTTGTATTAATTGGAAGTGTTAGAGGAGGGCTCTGGGGAATGATATGATATTTAAGGGAACAGAAGGCACAAAGAGTGACTTGTTTAGAATCTGGTGGCAGAGGAAGCTGAGGCATCCTCAAAGGAGGCAAGCAGGAAGTGACCCAGAAACATACGTCCTCCTGAATCAATTCACAACAGGTGCAGAATATCAGAAAGTTCTAAATTAGCTGCCTATGCCTGGGGACCAACTAGAATCACAGTGTTGAGTTGATTAACCGGTCAGCTTTATCAACACAAATTTAACAACTAAAAAGGTCTGACAAAATGCAGTTATTTATTCAATAATTTTGAAGCACCACTTAATATTTTAAAACCTCTAAGGGGTGTATAACATTAAAAACAATCTGAAATATAAAGGAAGATAAAATAAAACCAGTAAAATCATAGTACAAAAACCATATAAGAACAGGAATGCAGGGAATCCAAACAAGTAAATAATAACAACAGGGTTGTTAAGGGTCAAGGAAGGCCTGAGCAAAAAGTCAAGTCTTTGCAATACATCAGAAGCAAATGATGGAAGGGTGGTCCATAGTATAGGGGCAATCGTGGAAAATGCACATTTTTAGGTTACATTCTGTAGGGTGCAATGTGGTACCACAGGTACAATTGCCCCAAGCAATGACTCAAGGGTCCCCAAGCAATAGTAGCTCCAAGGAGAAGATGAACCTAACTCATTTCCAGTAAACCTGTCAGCAACAGATTCTGCACATGGCTCCCTGATCTGTGATGATTAACCTTTGCCAAGGAACTACCAACTCCTCTGAAGATGAAGAAAGTTCTGAACAGCTTCCAAGGACTATACCATGGCAGCCTCAAGCCCTGCCAACTAGAGCACTGGTCAGTTGGTGCTCTCAGAATGTGTGGCTTCAGTCTTGATCCTCCAGGGGAGACTGTAAAGCTGTGGAAGGTGCTGCAGGCCATTCCTGAGGCAACTTGCTCCTCTTGTTCTTCACTGTAGGATCACTGTCCAGGGTGCTGGAAATCTTGCTTCTGTTTTCCAACTCAGCACCCTTCAGAATCCTGACCTCATCCAGGCACAAAGATGACTTGGCTAGTCCCGCCTCTTTCCCACCACCACTTTCCCCCAGTGATGGCTACTGCTATGGGTCAGGACACTACGACAGTCTTACACACTTCAATCAATAGGAGAGACAACAAAGGAAATGAAATGCTGGGTGACAAGCAAAAATGTGAGTAGAAGACTGGGAAAGTTGAGGATAACGAGGGATGAATATACGCAGAGAAAATTTCTATGTACTTACGGTTCATTTCAGCTGCGGATGAGGACAACACAGGTAAAGCCAAAGGCTACAGAAATGGTAGGTTTTGAAGAGGGATCTGAAGGAAGAAGGAGACCCAGCAATGATACATCTGCTGTGTGAAAATCTGAGAACATTTTCCATGCTTCAACGAAGACCGTATTAGTCATGGTGAGGCAGCTGGGCACCAGCATAAAATCCTAAAAATGATTCTCTGAACCCTCTGCCCCCCCCCCTTTTTTGCCTTTCTGTTCAAAACAGCAAATCATCCAGGAGAAATCACTCACCTCCCATTTAATAAGAAATAATAACCATTTTGGAGTCATTGCTGAGCCTCAGCAAGCAATATATATTTCTAGGCTGAGTCCTTGACTGATGTTTAAGACACCTCTGAGCAGAACAACACCACAGTTCAATATGGAACTGGAATATGCTCTTAATCCCTCTAGGAATCCATACAGACTACGAGTGCAGGAAGGATCATAAAAGTGTTCTCTGTGAAGGACATGACACTCTGGAGGGCTGCAGAGCTTTCTCAACAAGTCATTTCCCATGAAGGATTCAGCTGCTCAAAGGCAAGCCACGGTTGATTCATTCTGGACTAGTTCAGATGTTATGTTGGGATATGAGGATGCTAGAGGAGGGTTGTATTTTGAGGTATATTATGCCAGAATCTTTCTGTTGCTAGAATCTGAGCGAGCACACCAGGCTCTCTAGCGTAAACACACCCTTTAGATCAGCTTTCCCCATCCTAGTGCCCTCCAATTGTTGCTGGATTACAGTTCCCATCATCCTTGACTATTGGCCATATTGTCTGGGGCTGATGGGAGTTGGAAGTCCAACAACACCAGAAGGACTCCACCTTGGCTACCCCTGGGTTAAATAAGCAACCGTTCCAACAAGCTCAGAAATTATGGGAAACTGGTTAGTTTAAAAATCAGAAGCAATTTTTTTCTGTCTCCTTCATGCAAAAGAGGAGAGGGGATGCTTGCCCCAGTTTGTTTACAAACCCTAAATTCTGAGGAAATGTTGGGGCCCAAGCTACACCAGCTCTGGAGCTGGAGTAATTTATTTCTCTCCCACTGGAAACTGGGAGCGTGTTGGGGGCCTGTTAGGAGAATACGTAGATTCACAGCCCCTCGTGGCACACCCCTTAACCACTCATAGAATGCTTCCTCTGACATTGGAGAGAAGCCACTTGTGGACTTTTCTGCAGCCTTTCAATGGGGGCATCTAATGTTGGATCTCCCTTTTGAGGGTAGATCCATCTCTCTTTCCTTGGAGAGAGAAAGATGTGGTTGTTCTTACAACTCATGTGATACCCTCCTGGGGCACTCACATGATTTCAGTCTGAAAAGTGGTTTATAAATCTTTTAACAACATTTAAACAAACAAACAACCACATCCCTTCTCAAATGATAATAATTTAAGAGACAGCCAAATCTGCACAATTGTTCTTAAGCTGAGGCTCTCAGGAAGCTGAATCCTAAGCCAAATATCTACGTAATTATTTAAAGCAGGTGTGGGTAACCTTTGGTCTTGCAGAGGTTGCAGGACTACAATGCCCATCATCCTTGACCACTGGCCATGCTTGCTGGGGCTGATGAGAGTTGCAGCTCAGCAGCACCTGGAGGACTAAGGGTTCTCCCCACTCTTTTTACCAATACGGTAGCTGAGGTAGCATAGGCTATGAAAACGGTAAAATCCAAATTGCAATTTTAAAAATGGTTATTTAAAAACATCAAAGCCAGCAAGGGATTAAAACCCCCCACAATTAACAATATAAAGAAACAAAAACTGCAGCATCTAAAAGCCACAATATGAAATAGAGGAACGGCAATAAGAACGACAAATCAAACATTAAAAAGCCTGCTGCCGTTTGCCACCTTAAAAGCAGCTAAGTTTGGAACATCAGTAAGTCTGCAAAGGGCACTCTTGAAAAAGGCATTCCCCTGTGCCTGAAGGACTGCAAAAGCAGAGCCTAGCTATCAAAAAGGCTTACATAGGAGACGGGGTCCTGCAGAGATGGTGCAACTAATCCTCTTAAGTTAGAGCAGGGGTGGGGGCATTTTTCAGCCAGAGAGCTGCATTCTCTCATAGGCAACATTCTGGGGGCCACAGGCAGGGCCAGAGGTCAAAGTGAGTAAGCAACTGGTGCAGAGGTTTCCACATATACCCCACCATTTCTCTACCCTCCATATAGGCAAACAGGAGGTACAATCCCAATTCAAAGACATATTCCACTCTGGCCAAAATACTCAAGAAGTGTGAGTAGCAGGGTCAGAAGAGGGTGCATAGCCTCTGGGTGGTGTGGACTGGAAAGAGTCAAACCCCTGGTCCTGAGGTTCTGCCACCCCAGGATTAGAACCTCCACTTGTCACATTCTGAGTTTCTTCTGCACTTCCTACGGAACAACTGAGAACACACACAGCCTGTAGCTTATATGCTCCTAATGCCACTCCAGAGTGGTGCTCCTGGTCACTGAAGGCAATGTAGGAAGGACATGCAAGTGGAACAAGAGTCTCTCTCACTCACTCACTGTGCTGTGCATCTCATTTTCCCTACCTGGAATGTGGGAGGGAGGCTGTACTTTTTACCAGAGGTGACAGGATTCACACCTACAGTGGAAATGCATTCACTAAGAAAGGGAAGAAGAAGAAGAAGAAGAAGAAGAAGAAGAAGAAGAAGAAGAAGAAGAAGAAACACCTGAAGAAAATGAGGGCACCAGCCCCGCTCACGGATTCCGCTTGGCAAAGGAAGGCACAGCCATTGCCACACAAGCTTTCACCATAAATAAAAAACCCTTGCCTCATTCTTACAGTGTTCAGTGGTCACAAGCAATATTTAACAAATGGTGATGATGATGGCAGGAGGAACGGAGGTTCTAGAACAGTGGTTCCCAAAGTGGGAGGTACCTCCCCCTGGGGTTACCTGGGAGGTGGGCTAGAGGCAAGGGTGCAGCAGGAGGATGCTGGAGGTGTAAATGACTATCGGACTTTGAAAAGCTGGTATCAAACTGGACCAATTTCATCAATTTTGTTGAATTAACTGAACTAGTTTTACTTGGATTTTGAATTTTGAATGCAATTAATTGTTACTGTTTTGAATTTTATTGTGTTATTATCTTCCCTTATAGGGTAGGGTACGGGGCACTGGGGATGAGGTTATGGAACACTTCTTGTCATTATGCAACAGCATCAATTTTGAAAACATGGTTGATGTACCTGAGGGAAGAGGACAAGGCCTGTATAACTACCCTGACCTGTCTTTGCCAACCTGGTGCCCTCCAGATTGCCTCCATCATCACCATGCTGGCTAGCGCTGACAGAAATTGGAGTCCAACAACATCTGGAGGCAATTTCACTCTGTTACGGGGCAGTCCTATACATAACAATTCAGAAGTAAGCCCTATTGCTTTTTGGTAGGGCTTATATATATTGGATTGCAGCCTTAAACTACTTGGCTGCTCACAAATTGGAGGAGAAAAGAAAGAGCAAAGAGGCAAATCCGCCAGTCCAAGCTAAAATCAGTTATATGACTCAGACCACATTCTAATTAGTGTAATAGGAAAGGAGTTATGCCTGGCAAAATGTTGATACCTCTCCTGCCAACTTGCTAGACTTGTGCAGATTCCACAGTGTGCAAGTCATCCTTGACACAAGTTCAATGCAAGGCAATCAGAAGCTACCCTCAAATGACCTTGACTGCACAGGCTGTGACTTTGGGGCAATGGGAAGATGGAATTATTGGCTTTGGTAGATACTTTCCCTGCTTCTGTACTGTGCTTTGCTTAGGACAGGTTTGTAACAGGGGGAAAAAAAACCTTTGCGTGGTTTTGTCTTGATTTTTTTTTTTTGCAATGTTTAATGAAAATAATAAAAATTGCTTAAAAACAAAAAATTTAAACTAGGTAAAAACGGGCACCGCTCATTAAGGTGGGCTAGAAATATTGCAAATAAATGAATTCCAGATGAAACCAAGAACACAATGAATAAAATCCAAAAATGGGAAAATAGGCAGTACACCTTGGTAAATACATAAAAGCGGCAAGAGGACAGAGCAACAACTCCACTCCCCCCTGGGAAAGTGGAACAAAACAGAACAATAAATAGGCAGCCAGGCAGCACGAAAGTCAGGAGCTAATTGGACCCCATAAAAACTGGATCACATTTGCTAAAAGATTTCTGAAAGAGACAAGTCTTGGCTGGACGCCTAGAATAATATAGTGTATGGGAGGTGATTCCATCAATCCTTGGCATCTCCAGATAGAGTTGGGGGAAGAATCTCTGTTTAAAACCCTGGAGAGCTGCTGACAGTGAGCGGAGACCAGGGACAAGCTCCTGTTTCAGTCAGAGGGCCTCACTCCCTGCTGGACAACCTTCCACGGGCCATATGTGAGTTATGGGTGTGGCCAGCAGCAAAAGTGGATGGAACTACCGTTAATTTTACCTTGATACGGTAGACTAGTTTCTACGCATATACCGTATTTTTCGTCCCATAGGACACTCCGTCCCATAGGACGCACCTAGTTTTTTTGGGGGGAAATAAAGGAATTTTTTTCCCCACTTTATTTCCCCCCCAAAACCAGGTCGGGGAAACCAAACCAGGTCGGGGAACAGCAGTATGGCAGCGCTCCGCCTCCCCGCTGTCCCCCGAGCTTGTGGGGCTGGCCGATGTCTGCCCGAAGCACGGGGCGCTCTGCTTCAGCGCACCCCGCGCTCCGTGCAGCAGGCTGCTATCCGCAGCCTAGGGAGCCCTGTGGGAACTCCAGCAGGGCCCCCCAGGCTGCGGATGTCTGCCGCCCGGCGCGCGGGGCGCTCTGCTTCAGGGTGTCACGCACGCCGGGCAGCAGGCTGCTATCCACAGCCTAGGGAGCCCTGCGGGAACTCCTGCGGGCTCCCCAGGCTTGCTGATAGCTTCCTGAAGCCTGGAGAGTGAGAGGGGTCGGTGCACACCGACCCCTCTCGCTCTCCAAACTTCAGTGAAAGCCTGTATTCGCCCCATAGGGCGCAAACAGATTTCGCCTTCATTTTTGGAGGGGGAAAAGTGCGTCCTATAGGGCGAAAAATACGGTACATACAACCCTCTCAATCATCCACCCAGAGCAAGAGAAACTTGCTTGTTTTTGCCAGAGTCTGGCAAAACCACTCAGTGAGGGTGGAAATTAGGGCCAGTGGGGGTCAGGACTGGCCCAAGACATTTTGGCACCTGAGGCAAACCACAAAATGGCACCTCCTCCTTCCCAGGGAAGAAGGGGTGAGTGAAGATCTACATCAGGAACAAGGAGGAAATAAAGATCTCCATCAGGATCTGCTGCACCTGTCACCTAAGGTGGCTGCCTCCCTTTGCCTCATGGGTAGACTGGCCTTGGTGAGGGTTGTATCAGGGAGTTCCAAGGGCCAGACAGAGGCCTGGAGAGCCGCATTTGGCCACCAGGCCAGAAGTGCCATACCCTAGCGCAGATTGGCCAAATGGAAAGAGACCTCAAATGCAGAACAAATGAAAGCAGCCCTTAAGATGCCCTGGTCCAAATCTCTTTAGGCTTTAGATATAAAGGTAAAGGTAAAGGTACCCCTGCCCGTACGGGCCAGTCTTGACAGACTCTAGGGTTGTGCGCCCATCTCACTCAAAGAGGCCGAGGGCCAGCGCTGTCCGAAGACACTTCCGGGTCACGTGGCCAGCGTGACATCGCTGCTCTGGCGAGCCGGAGCCGCACACAGAAACACCGTTTACCTTCCCGCTAGTAAGCGGTCCCTATTTATCTACTTGCACCCGAGAGTGCTTTCTAACTGCTAGGTTGACAGGCGCTGGGACCGAACAGCGGGAGCGCACCCCGCCGCAGGGATTCAAACCGCCGACCTTTCGATCGGCAAGCCCTAGGCGCTGAGGCTTTAACCCACAGCGCCACCCGGTCCTACATGCTGAGTCCTGGCACCCTCAGACCAAATTCAGTCTTGCACATATCTGCGGAGCAAGCAGAGCAAGCTTCAGGCTGGACAAACGTGTATGTTGCTTCCTGCAGCAGCATCCAGCTTACAGAGGGATTATTCTGTCTTGCTGGATGAAGGATTTGGTTGGGCAGGACTTAAATGCTTTCTCAACCTCTGGCCTCTCTGGTTCCGCTTTCTGGAGCCCCAGATTGCACAGGCGCCAGCTGTACAAGCAGGCATGATCTGGAAAAGGGCGTCGAGCGGGCAGTGCCTTGCGTGCATTTAATCAAGAAGGTGCCAAAACTGGGGCAGAATTCCTTGTAGAAAGATTCTCAGCTGGCTCTTAAAGGCCCTGCTCCCAGATGGGTTAAGAGCATGGGAGCTAAGCAGCAGCTGCTTAATTAAGAAGCTCTGCCCTTCACAGTCACGTATGCCACTTCTTTCAAGGCCAAGGGAAGCGCTGCAAATGCTGCAAAGCTCAGAACCAGGAGACAGCGAGGAAAGACAAGACTAGGACTCAGCCGCTGTTTAGTAAGTAGAAGACCCCAGGTGCAACTCCCAGCATTCCCAGGGCTACATCCATGCCATACATTTAAAGCAGAGTCATACCACTTTAACTGCCATGGCTTCCCTCAAAGAATCCTGGGAACTGCTGTTTCTTAAGGCTACTGGGAACTGTAGCTCTGTGAGGGGTAAACACTAAAGCAAATCCGTATGTATTAGGGCTAGTCCATAGTGGATGGTGGCACCCACCTGACCTCCTGACAGCTGAATCACCGTGGCTTACTGGGAAAGAGAGTGGAGAGGTTGGCATGGTAGAAACGCACTGCCAGGAGGGCTGAATTGGCTCTGCTTGTGCTTTTGCGCTGTGCCAACCTCACCACTGCCTTGCCCTTTCCTTCCCAGCAAGGAGCAACAATTAAGTTGTTGGGAGGGCAAGTGAGCATGCCACCCAAAACCAGGGCTGTTCCTTCAGAATATGCTGTTCTGACCTAAGTGTCAAGAATTTAAGCTAACCCTTACTGACATTAAACACAAAATCCATGTTAAAATATTTCCTTTCTGGGAATTGAGGACTACCAAGTGTTCCAAAATAAGCAACTGAGACACATTCTTAGTCAGGGAGCAACCTAAATGGACTACTTGTTGCTGAACTACAACTCAGCCACAGCAAGGAGAGAAAGGGGGGAAATCCTTTGTTTGGTTTTAGATCATGTAGTTGTGTTTTGTATTTGTTTTCTCATAAGAGGTATCCATCCTTACCTGGCATTCCTTCTCATACAGGAAGGAATGCCTCTTAAGATGGCAGAGACAGGGAACCTGCATCCCTCAAGAGGTTACATGCCTACAACGATCATTCCTCTCTGTTGGCCATGCTGGCTAGAGCTGATGAGAGTTGGAGCGTGGAGGGTGTGAAGGGCTACAGGTCCCGCACCCCTCTTTTACATATTTATGATAAAATAAAGACTTAATGTAGTCAGCAAACACAAATTCAATATTAGTCCATATTATTTTAAAAGAATCATATTTTGTTTCCTTCTCACCAGTCAGCAAATAAATCAACACGAATCTGTACTATTTTGTCATCATCATCATCATCTTACGTAAGATTCTAAATTGCACCCAGTTCTGCAAATGGTGGCAGGAAATCCTGTACCTCCAACTTTTTTCTGTGTCTGTGTTCTCTAACACCGACATAATTTGTTAATTCGATCATATCCACAATAACAGAATTTTATATTAACAAGATGTCTCTTCCCCCTCTTGCTTATTGTCTCCTTTCCGCTGTAAGAATAGCATGTTCTAATCATCTGTTGGGATTATTGGTCTGACATAACAAAATAATACAGTTAAAGGTTTCAATGATAGGGTTCATGCCATTTCCTTTATGTGATTAAGAACTAGCTTCCAAATGTTATGACCCTAGGACATGTCCAGTAAATATGACCTATATCTGCTTGCATTGAATTACACTGCCAGCGGTTATTATTAACCCCAGGGAAAGTTCAGTTGGATCTCAATAGACTAAGACACCACCAGAATAACAATTTATAAGAGCGTTCTTTAAGATTCACACTTTGGCATTCACACTTAAAGAGGCCTTTAATGGTGGTAACCAAGTTCTAAACCCATTTTTAAATAGCTGCAGAAATATTCTGCTGTAACTCTTTTCCCCTGGCTATCATGTGTGTGTATAGGATTTCACTGTAATCCTATTCACACTTACCTGGGAGTCAGTTCCATTGAGCTCATGGGACTTATTTATTAGATGACAGTAAACGTCCAGCTTCAGCTGTTCCAAGGTCATTCCCTGGTTCTCGAGTGAATCAAGACCTTTGCAGTCATACTCACACTCATCATCATCATCATCATCCTCATCACTGTTATTATTGTTATTTTATTGCCTTCTGGGAATATGTTTCAAGACAATGCACAAAATTCAGTAGCAACCACCCTAAAAGCCCCCTCTCTCTTCTATTGAATGCCACACTATCCCCATTCTCAACTTCAGAAACACCTATCATAGAGGAATATAGGCTTTGCAGATTCACCACTCAGAGCGTGCCAAGGTAAACTCAGTTAATCTCATTGGGCTCCTTTGTGTGTAACAGCAACGTTCACACCTACAGGAAGATTATTCAACCCAGAAAGCGAAGACAGGAAGCTGCTATATTGACTACTGTTCCATCTAGCACAGTATTGTGTATGTTGACTGGCAGCGGCTCTCCAGAGTTTCAGACAGGAGCCTTTGCCCAACCTATATGCAGAGATGCCAGGCACCAAACCTGGGGCCTTCTGCATGCAAAGCAGGCGCGCTCTGCCACTGGGCAGAAATGATCTGCTTCCTTCTATTTTTGTTTCCACTTCCAGATCAGGAAAGCCGGTTTCACAAGCTCTTCCCAGCCTGCATGACCACCAGACCAACCAATCTTGTTTCTATCTGGCCAGGGAGTTCAAGGCGGTGTGCGTGACTCCCCTTGCACCACAATTTCACTCTCACAACAACCCTGTGTGGTAGATTAGGCCGAGAGGCTGCAATGTCACCCACTGAACCTCATGGCTGAGTGAGAATTTGAACCAGGGCCTCTCCAGTCCCAGCCCGAGTCTCTAACAGCTACAAATGAAAGAAATTGCTGTCAATGAACCTAAACAGTTGTAAACCCAGTAAGCTCTATGGCAGTGATGTGGCCATCTTTGGTCCTCCAGATGTGTTTGGACTCCAGCAAAGGTCCATGATCAGGGATGATGGTTGGTAGCTGTAGCCCATATGGAGGACCACAGGTGCCCCTGCCCAGGTCTAGGGTGCCCAAGGCACAAGTGTTGTTCACCTAACTTGATCCATTGTAATCTGCTGTGACAGACAGGCTTTTCTAATCAGACATAATGAACAACTCCTGGCAGGGGAGAAAGATGACAACACTTCGTTTGCCACACTGTCCTAAGAGCAAGTGTGCCTACATAGCAAATTTCAAACTACCAAGATACAGACACCCCACATATACATTAAAAGGTCTTCAAGTACCAGGCTATACACACAACACACCTATATGTCCACTGAACATATAAGGGGAGTAGATCAGGATCTTGCCTGCTGGTCACACACCCAGCACTGATGTTGCTGCTAGCCATGTCCATCAGGTGACTACAATGTTAGTGAGGAAGGGACTTACTGGCATGCAACCAGTCAGGGATCCTAACTGACACATAAATGATAAACACAGAGTTGTAGTTTCTTATTAAGGCAGAGCAGGCAACTGCCAGGAGGGGATATGGCCAGTGAATTGGGACAACCCTGCTCAATGAGAGGGGCTGGGTGGAAAACTCTCTTCTTTTATTTAATTAGGCTTACATTACCGAAGCTGGCTAAAAGTTTGGGCAATCTTATAAACAGCTCTGTGAATGCAGCAAGGCTTTTGCTCTCCCCTCTCCTGATCGATTTCTTTGTGGGAATTTTCAAGGGAATGTTCTCAGAAACTGCTGACTATTAAAGCAGCTACTGATCTCCCACACGGACACATGCACACATACACTCTCTGGAGCAAACAAATTCGTAAACACTGGCAGATTACTTTTGCAGATTGGAATAATGGCTACCTCTTCCCAGATGGATAATGCTTCCCAAGAAAAGAGAACGGTGGAGGTAAAGAACTGTGTGTGTGTGGGGGGGGGGAAGAGTCTTAATAACAGTTTGTTTTGGTTTGCACAGCAGATGTCATTTAGTGGTACATGACGTTGTCAAAGCACACCCACTCAGTTTACTAGCCAGATTTTAGGAATCCATTAAACATTCGCTCCAGTGAGTGGAAATAAAATCTAGTCATTCACTTACATTTTGGAAAGCCTCCTGTTTTAGGGAGCAATGTGCACAGCTTTCTGTTCTCTTACAAGCATAAGACATGAGACTTCAGTGGGGCTTACTCCCATCTAAGTGGGCAAAGGATTTGCTGTCTTAAGGCCTCATAGGGGCAGAGGCAATTGTGGGCTGTGTAAGTGAGCACGCTAAGGGTGCAACTCTAGCCCCAGTTACCAAGGAAGATCCATGCCCAGAGGATTCAATTAAGTCTTTCTTCTGAGCAGACATGGTTAGGATGGCACTGTAATTCTCTTTGCTGCTCTGCTTTGCAACTGCTCCCCCACTGAAAGGAGAGGGGAGGTTTCAGACAAATCCTGGACCCACCCAGCACTGATTTGCAGCAGCTGGCCTGATAATGGACTTCTGGGTGGAAAGGGAAGGTTAAGGGGGGGGGGAGAATGCTGTTGGGTTGATGTGAATGGTTTTGGGGGTTTGTTTATCTACTGGTTTGTGTTTATCTGCTGTTTAGTGGGTGTGAGTTTATTGTCTGAAAATGGCTAATGTATTTTTGTTACTGTTTAGGGGACTGGTGTGTCGCTTTTATTTTCCTATAAGGTATATGAAATGTTAACATATTATATGGCCTCTCCTGATTTGGATGTTATAGAGAAATAGATTATCTGTATACTAGTGACATCTCTCACCAAATTTCATAATGACCATTCCCAACAGTTTCATGTAGATGTTAAATACTAATGGGGACAGGATGACACCCTGTGCCACCCCACAATGCATCTGCCAGGAGGCCAAGAAGTGATCACCCAGTGATAACTCTGAAACTGACCCTGGTGAAACAGTGCCTCAGTACTCATCTCACATGGCCAATTCAGGAAGGTATCTGTTAAGTTGTGGGTGAACATATCAGACGACACAGCGATTCTTCAAACAGCTCTTGTTTATTCACAGGCCCAGAACAGCACTGAGCTGAAGGGTTCAACCAACCTGCTTATATAGAGCTCAACTACAAAGCAACAGTAACAACTTTCTGTAACTATCCAATCACTGAACGTCACTTTCAATTCCTTATTTGCATATGTGGACCTGAGTGAAAACTATCTACAGTATCCCCCTGCTGGCTCAGGGTGAGAACTTCAGTACATAACAGTATCATGGTTAAAGACACCAAAAGCAACAGAGGAAGAGTAATAGGGTCACACTCACTTTGCCTTTCTCTCAACAAAGGCCATCCATCAGGGTGACCAGAGTTGATTCAGTCTTGTAACCAGCTCTGAACTCCAACTGAAATGTGTCAAGATAATCAGTTTCACCCAAAAGCACTTGCAACAGTCACACCATCACCTTCCTCCATCCCAAGCATATGATGTAAACAACAGGAGCCTATTGACAAAAATGTACTTCAGTCAATCAGTGACCCTAGACGGTATCTCACACATTATGAACAGTTTTACTAAAAGAACACAAGACCCACCCAGACATACACTTGCACCCTGTCTCACACTCAGAGAACACCAACCCTCTGCCAATTACAGGTTCTCACCCTGCACAGGAAATGCACCTGACTTTTGCCCTCACTACATTCAGTCTCTTCCTGGTTGAAATCAAAATAGAAGAGGAGTAGTGCCCTTGTCCTGGGGACAAAGGGGCTCCCCAACAGAGGGATAAATAGATAAATATATATATATATAAACAGAATGATATCATCAAGACAATACTTTGGGGCAAAAGCTCAGGGTCCTGCTTAACAGAATGAGCAGGAAAACCCCCAAAATGCAACAGGCTTGGTTTTTGACATTTTAAATTGATACATAGTGCAATTTTAGAGCCTAAAATTATCCTAACTGCATCATTGCATGCAGTGTATCTGTCCCAACCTGGCATCTTCCAGATGTTTTGGACTACAACTCCCACCAGCCATGACCATTGGACATGCTAGCTACAGCTGATGGCAATTGTAGTCCACACCTTCTTGAGGGCATTAAGTTGAGGAAGGCTGAGGCAGAGGATTGCCTTGTCCTGCTTTCGTTTAAGATGAGTTAATATGGGGCCTTGCATATAGTGCTTTTAATATTTTATTACAGCATCTGCCTTGCATGCAGAAAGTCCCAAGTTCAATCCCTGGTGTCTCCAGGCAGACCTGGGAGACTCCTGCCTGAAACCCTGGAGAGCTGCTGCCAGTCAGTGTAGACAATACTGAGCTGGATGGGCCAACAGTCTGACACAATATAAGGCAGCTTCCCATGTTCCAGTGTGCCTCCAGTGTGGGAGAGCCCAGCACGCCTCTAGGTAACCAGTTCTATGGTCAAACTGCTCTACCCATCAATCCCCTCCCCTTATGTTCAACAGAAGTCCACCATATTGTAACTTAAGCCCAATAGACCCAGTCCCACCCTCCAGGGCCGCAGAGAACAAATCAATTAGATGTATACCAGGTTTTGAAATGCAATTGTCTAAGTTTGCCAAAACCAAAACAAACCCCCACTCTCCTTCTGCTACCATTTGTGCAGTTATAAAACACCCAGCAACGATTAGCATGTAAATATTATTTTATTGTCTTTCTTTCCTCCTCCCATCAAATAATGTCAAAGTAGGAAACAGAAGCCCATCTGCTTTCTCGCTGCAAGTGGCCCCATCCCTTGTGCCAGGAATGGAGCAGGAAATGAGAGAGAGAGAGAGAGAGAGAAAGAGATGCTTTTGTAGCTGTACTTACGCATGCAATGTGTTACAGATGCTTTAAAAGTTTCAATAGAAAACCCCAGTGCCGCTGACACAATTGTGCCAAAATGATGTGTTTCACTGCAGGGCTCTTAGACACCACATGCTCATAAGCCCAGGTGCTCTCCTCCTCCTCCCCCCTTCCTCTCCCTCCAACTACACAAAACCAATTAAGAAGGGAGGGAAACACAGACCAATTCATAGATGTGACTAACAGGTGTACATGCAACACATTTCCCCCACCCCATGCAGAGATGCAGGCTTTCCCTTTCACCCACTTGAGCTGCATAATCGGGGAGTGGTTAAAAAAAGAGGTTTAATCCATACTCTAAAAATTTAGACATACAGTACTGCATTCCAGAGCGCTGTTTCTACCCTGCCTGCGTTTCCACGTTGCCCGGCTGAGTGCAAAAATTTGGAAAGGGTTATATTATTTCCGATAAAATCATCTGGATTTTCCTCCCCAACCAAAAGGTGAATTCCCATGAAACAGACATGCACCCGTTTAAATTTAGCACAGCCCTCTCCAACCTTGCGCCCCCACCCAATGTTTTGGACCACAACTCCCATCATCCCTGAGTACTGGCCATGCTGGCTGGTGCTGATGGGAGTTGGAGTCTGACAACATCTGGAGAGCACCGGCTTGAGGAGGGCTGACCTGGTGCGTGGGCATTTCAAGGGATGCGCGCCCGGGAAGAACGATGCGCGTGGGTTTCGTCTAAAGGATGGATGGAGGAAGGAAGCCTTTGGGAATGTAGGGTGCAAGTGCACAGCCGCGTGGGCTGGCGGGGAGAAGCCCCGGGAGGAGACCTCCCCGCCCGCCCGCCCTCCTGCAGGATCCGGAGCCCCGTCTCCTGCCTCTTACCGGAGCCCATTCAGGCGACCGATCTCTCCATGCGCTCCGACGGCTGCAGCCCGGCGACGACGGCGAAGGCGGCGGGAGAGGCAGACTTCCGCTTTCGCCGCCGCCGCCAGCCCGGCCAGAGCAGCGGCGAAGAGGCGGAGGCGGGACGCGGCGCTCCGTGACCTCCGACCGCCGCCGGCAGCAGCGCCTTCCCAGTGGCTGCGGCGCGGCGCCGGGCTGCCGGCTGCCGAGAGAGCCCCGCGTGGCCGTGCGCTTGGCGCCTGCAGGCAGCCGCCGCCGCCGCGGCATCTGGGCTCCCTCCGAGGGCCCAGCCCGCCGCCCGCCTGCTCAGCCGCCCGGTCCGCCTGTAGCTGCAGCGCCTCGACGTGGCGGAGAAGAGGCGGGCAGCGGAGCGCGCCGAGGGGACAGGCGCCGGGACGCCCCCCACCTCCCCGCCAGGCAGCGGCTCATCCTCGGCTGCCCTTCTCAGCTGGGGTAGAAGTTCTGCTCAGCCAAGCGCTCCGGAGGAAGAGGAAGAAAGCGGACGTTTAGCCACAGGGAAAGGAGGATGTGAGCATCTCGAGTGCAGAAAGAAAAGGTGGATTTCCTCCCGCCCTTCCCCCTCAATGCATTCTGTAGCATTGATTGATTGATTGATTGATTGATTGATTGTCTTTCTATGCCAGGTTTTCCACCAAGGAGCTCAAGGTGGTCCCTGTCCTCGTTCAATCCCCGCAACCCTGTGAGATGGGTTAGGGACTGAGAGGCGGTGGCTGACCTGAGGTCACCCAGTGAGCAGCATGGCTGAGTGGGGATTGAACCCTGGTCACACAAGTCCAACATTCTAGCCACTGCATCACACTGGCTCTTGCGTAGGTAGCAGTATTTGATGCAAGAATAGCATATTAATGACGGATTTATTCTGGATTGTCCACACACTTTATCAGCTGTTCAGCAAAGCTTTCCCATGGTTATTACACACACTATGCCTTTGAGGCACATTCTTTCCTTCAAAGAATTCTGGGCACTATGGTTTGTTAACAGTTGTTGCTGGGATTTATAGCTCTGTGAGGGGTAAACTACACTGCCCAGAATTATTTGAAGGACAAAATATGCTTTGAATGTGGTTTAAAGGTCTAGTATGCACCTAGCCACATTATTGCCGTCGGGAGGCAAGCTGTTGTGCAGCATAAACTGCGATTTAGCTGTGATTCCCCTATTGCAGGGGGTTGGACTAGATGACCCTTGGGTACCTTCCAGGTCTACATTTCTATGATTCTAAAAGTAGGACAAAAACAACAACCCTTAGAATATTTATGGTATAAAAAGTGGGATTGTGTCTAACTGCTCTGAGATCATGTGGGCACAAGCCATCCTGAATGCACAATGAAAATGATGTCTTTACATTATTTTCTCTTTACCTAGTGTTCTCTAGGTCAGTTCTAAGAAATCATTGGATGAAAATAGCCCTGCGATCAAAAGCAATTTCAGCTATCAAAAGTGACAGTTTGGAAGCAATGCATTAATTAGGAAATGATTAGTTCCCAGCATGATGCTAAGAATCTAAGTCTGGAAATATATGCTATGCTGTTAGCAGTAGGACTTAAATCAAATTTATTCTGTGGTGATTGAGTTGGTTCCCCAGCTATGACTCAGAACTTTTCAGGTAATGCTGGTTCTATCCACTTTAATATGACTATTCCAGAAAAAGAAATCAGTTTGGCATTGCAATATTTTGGCTCTGGTTCAGCAACGCAGCTGCACCATCTCAGGTGTATGAATGTTTCTTGCTCTCTTTTTCTTCTAGGAGTGGTATTTAAAAAAATAAAAATCAACAGATCAAACTAGCTGGCAAAAACCTGCCACCTAAAGGGACAATTGTGATTTATTTATTCATTTCCAAATTTCACTGAAAATTTTAAAAACAATTTCCAAAACACAAAGTGTTGTATTCTAAGACAAATACATGTACAGTTGTTAAGTCTTGTATGCAGTCATCCAGAGGGTGGATCTAAAATGTTAAGATAATTTATCTGTAGTGGCTGCTGTAACTGAGATGGAAGGGGGATTAATGTACAATTATTAATAAATGATATATATCAAGGCCATTTGGAGTCAAACCCATCTTTCTTTGTTAATACTCTTATCGCCCTCCAATGGTGACCTAAGCATTCCATAAGTGCTACATGTTCTGCACATATTATTGGGTCCAGGTTTCTGAGGGGGGAGGGTTTTCCTCCTCCAACTGGAAGCAACTATTTGTCTTGCAGCTGTCATAAGAAAGAAGACCAACTCTTTATGCTGAACACATGATTGATATCATTTTGCATTGACAGTAGGGCTAACCTGGGATCGGGTACAAGATGCTGCCCTGTAATGATGGATGGCAATGGAAAAATTTGGGTCCAGAAATCTTTAAGAAGCAGACACTCCCATCACATGTGGAGGAATGTGCCTTTAAAGATACAGGCTCTCCAGCGTAAGAGCGAGAGAGTAGTTAACTCTTGAAAGGCATAGGGACATCTAGTGCCCTCATTTGATCTTTAAAGAGGCTTCCTGCAATTTAGCCAAAATGGTAAGCAGTGAGTGTTTAGACCATAAAGAGCTCCATTTCTGTTCATCAATTTGTTGGCCTAAGTTGGCTTCAGCACTTCTCTAAGACTCTGCCCAATGTCCATTTGTAGGTCCAATAATGTTTTATAGAGAAGCTTCATCTTGAAACTCTGTATTAGATCTAATTCTTAATGCTTCAGACTTCATCGGGGATCGAAGCCCTTGGATTTAACAAATGAGTGAATGTATTGTATACAAATTTGTTGCATTTGGAACCAATTAGTTGAAATATGAAGAATTGATGCTTTTGAATTATGGTGCTGGAGGAGACTCTTGAGAGTCCCATGGACTGCAAGAAGATCAAACCTATCCATTCTGAAGGAAATCAGCCCTGAGTGCTCACTGGAAGGACAGATCCTGAAGCCGAGGCTCCAATACTTTGGCCACCTCATGAGAAGAGAAGACTCCCTGGAAAAGACCCTGATGTTGGGAAAGATGGAGGGCACAAGGAGAAGGGGACGACAGAGGACGAGATGGTTGGACAGTGTCCTCGAAGCTACAAACATGTGTCTGACCAAACTGCGGGAGGCAGTGGAAGACAGGAGTGCCTGGCGTGCTCTGGTCCATGGGGTCACGAAGAGTTGGACACGACTAAATGACTAAACAACAGCAGTTGAAATATTCCTAAGCTGTTTCTTTAAATTTTCCATGGTAATTGAGCATCCTCTTGGGAGAGTGTCCTATATCCTGATACTCCTGCTCTTGCCCATTGTTTATAATGCCTAAACTTGTCTATATAGCGGAACCTTAGGTGGTCTAAAATAGGTATACGAGGGGACACTGCAGGTGCCAACTGCACTTCTCATAGATTTCAGACTTGAAAGGGAACCTGCAAGAATGGGTTGTCCAGTTCTTTAATTGCTGCTCTAGAGGGATGCAGAAACGCGAGCGCACAAATTGAAGGTTCCATGGGAATGTTCTCCAATTGCATCCAAGGTATCTCAGTTGAATTCTGGGCTAGCTTTAAGAGCTGTTTAAGTGGAATGCCTTGAAAGAAGATTTTTAATGTGGCATCCACAGTCCACTCTTTTTGCATTGTTTGTGAAGTATTTGCTACCTAAATGGGTAATTGTACATTGAGGCTCCACTGAACTTTACACCACAGTACCACTTTAATCAGCCATGTCTCCTCCCAAAGAATCCTGGGAGCTGTACCCCAAAGAATTAAGGGTGCTGAAAGTTGTTAGGAGGCCCCTTCTTCCCCTGAAAGAGCTACAATTCCCAGAGTTTCCTGGGAAGAGGAACTGATTGTTAAATCATTCTGGGAATTGTAGCTCTGTGAGGGGAACGGGTTCATGAGTTTCAGGCACAATGGCCTCCCTAGCTGATGCCCCTGCAGCCTCTGACTGTCCTGTTGTTGCTAGAGTCAGGGGTCATGACACCATCCTGCTCATCTGGATTTTGGCCTGAAAGATCACGGAAAAGCGTAAGTTGTGACACTGCACATCACTGCTGATCCCGGGCACATCTGTTAAGGTGGCAGCCTTAGCTTCTCATTTTCTGGCTTTGTGGAGTTTGGGCCTACATGAGGTAGTCTTAACTCTGGTCATAAACCAGCAGGGTTTTTTTTATTTTTAAAATAATCATTGAACTGCTTTCCTGCTGAGAATATCACCTCCCACTTGGCACTTTGTGGTGGTTAAAGGGAAGATGGGACTCTGAATTTTACACTGCTGGAGGCCATCCTTGCCTCTTGTTAAGTGCATGCAACTCATGACACATTTTAAGCAGGGAGCACATTAGCATCTCTGGGACTTGAGAAAGGGAACATTTTCAGAAGAGGTGGAAGAAAAAGAATTCTGAAGGAGATCATTTGAAAGCTAACCAGTTTATCCTCAGGTATGAAACTCTGAGAACCCCCCAAAAAGAAATGGCCTGTCAAGTTACTCAACTTTGCAGCCCTTTGTATTCTCCTGGATTGTTCTCTGTTATGAACTGAAATAGAGAATTCAGTTTCACAGCTTTGGCTATGAAGTGTCCATAGTTCCCTTATGAGAATGTGACACACATTTCTCCTCTGACAGTATGTGTTTTAAATAAGCTTGACCTGTAAAAAAGAGGTGGTAAGATGATCAGCCAGGAGTTCTTTATATTTTGGAGGAAAAAGGAAGGGCAAAAAGGCCAAAGTGCTAGGTACACGAGAGAATAGCATCCTTAAAGGGCTGCCAGTAGATTGAGACGATGGACAATCCATTTGCAGAGGGATGTGAGAGAGGTTTAGAAGACCAAGAGGAAAGGATGCCCACAAAGAGGCTCATTGAGGGTCATGGCATACAAAATCCTGCTAGAAGAAAGAGTCAAGGTTTAGTGATGGATGAAGGAAAGGGGGGAAATCATTGTTTCTGAGAACTCTTTATGCTGCCTAAAGAAAGAGAGAGAAGAGAGCAGAGCATATGTCAAGAGCTACTGGATATAAGACACTTAAAATGCATCCTTTGCACTTTCTGAAAGGGCTGTTGGTAAACAAGGCCATGCTTGAAAGGCTGAAAGCATTAAGACTGACCTTCATGGAGAACAAAAATATTTTACAAATGAAGTGGGAAAAGGAAGAGAAGGAGATTGGGTGCTGTAAGTATGGTAGGAAACAAGTGATTCCCCCCCCCCAATTTTATCTTGCCGCACCTCCAAATATGCTGCCCTGCTATGAGTTTAGGGTGGGGGTAGGGTGCATGCAAAGTCCCTTTTAATTCCTGGATCCAGCATGGATTCATTTCCTGGAATAACTAGGCTAGCTTCCTGGTGAGGTAATGGCCTAAGTATGAGTCGTTAAGATAACAAAGGAAGTCAACGTACAGTTCTACAGTTCTGTGATTCGATGACCCTGTGCCTGAGTGCTCTGCTGAAATTTCCTAAGCGCTGCTAAAAAGAAGGAAGTATTCTCCAAAGGGGAAGCTGCAAAGGCAGCCTTTCTGTGGTATTTCCCGCCCCCCATTTCTACTGGCAACAGCACTGCTGATAAATTGGGTGGCAGGTCACTCAGGAAGTCTTAGCAGGCCAATTCTGAAGGAACACAACACAGAATTTGAGTTCATAGATTTTGCCCCCTAATCCACACACAAAATAATTCTATGGGGTGTGATATAAGGCAAAACACTATGCTGGAACCAGTTTTGGCATTCTGAAGAACACAAGGACAGCCCTGCTGGATCAGGCCAGTGGCCCATCTAGTCCACCATCTTGTTCTCATAGTAGCTGGCCAGATGCCTCAGCGGAAAATCTACAAACAGGGCCTGAGCACAACAGCAGCACTCTCCCCTCCTGCCGTTTCCAGCAAGTCACATACTTGGGATATTTGGGCTTGCCTCCTGTTTTTAAAAATACAGCAACATTTGGAACAAGTGGTCTTCCCACAGATGTGGCACTGTGCTCTGAAGGGTATCAGCAAGCAGAAAATGCACCCAATGGCACCTTGGAGAGAAAAAATGTGAAGTTATATGTCTGCCGGTTTTTCACACAAAATGTATGGCGCTACCAGTGGCAACGGGCACATGTGTCAGAGGGAAAGTGTTGTATGAAGACCTGCTGATAAGGATTGCCATATAAAGAGAAATGGGAGGCACGGCATTTTTGCAGTCTGGGAAAGAAAGAAAAGGCATTTGCAGAGGGGCATGGAGACTTTACGCAGCCCAGTGCTTTCCTTATAGGAAAAAAAGGTGTCAGTACTCACCATGAAGTTGTTGCAATAAGTGCCACACTTTAAAGAAGTGCTTTTCTTCTAGAAAAAAAAGGTGACGGTACTGCGTACCCTTGAGTATCCGCAGAAAAAAAGCAGTGATGTAGACTTTTATTTTGGTGTTTTCCCATAGAGGGTCAAGATTCCTTTATAGAGACCAAGAGAGCTCTTGAAAATTCAACAGCATCATCTGCAAACAAAGGTTTGTTATGAAGCTCACATATAGCTGTTTTTCAGTTTGAAGGACCTGTTGGATTGCCTTTATTATGATTTGAGAATGCCCTCAGAAGTTTCTAATCCTTTTTATCTCTTTTGCAGTACCATTCATTCATTCAGTCCTTTTATTGGTTTGCCACTTTTACACAAAATATTCATGCTCAAAGCAGTTTACATCAAAGAAAGCAGGAACACATTTCAAACAAACACTATTAAAAAATGTCACAGTAACATAGCAAAACAGCAGCAAATATAAAAAAATACAAAAATCCAATGCCCTGGCCGGGCTTGCTGATGAAACCTGCTATGGGCTACCCTTAACTTTGCTTTTCTGGCGTATCAAGCACCTGGAACTAGACCAGGGGTCAGCAAACTTTTTCAGCAGGGGCCGGTCCACTGTCCCTCAGACAGACCTTGTGGGGGACTGGACTGTATTTTGGAAAAAAAAAAGTGAACGAATTCCTATGCCCCACATATAACCCAGAGATGCATTTTAAATAAAAGCGCACATTCTATTAATGTAAAAACACACTGATTCCCGGACCGTCCGTGGGCTGGATTTAGAAGATGATTGGGCCAGATCCGGCCCCTGGGCTTTAGTTTGCCTACCCATGATCTAGACACTTCTTAAATTTTCCCAAATACCCCCATCCTAGCTTCTCTCTTGAGTTGTTGTGGGAAACTAAAATGTGGTAAGAGCCAGGTGCTTGGCACGGCTCAGAGTGCTGCCACTGCAGCCTGGTAAGCTTGCCAGGGCCCATTGGCAGAGGTGGGGGGAATTGTCAGACAACCTGGAACTGTCCCAGAATTCATTGCTGTGAACCAGCTAGAGGTGGCTACTGGCTTAGATGTTCCTTCTCCTTCTTGCTGTTGTTGCCTATTCACCTGCACTTGCCCGATGAGCAAATGAGAGGAAAGAGAAAAAGAACAGTAACCACGGCACACCTTGTCCTCTAACTCTAGAAATTGTTGTGATTAGGCCCAGAATTAGGCAAGGGAATGAGCAGTGCCAATAGTACTGAGTTGCTAATGGCCCATTGTGTTAATGATCTAGGATTGCCTCCTATTAGCATATGGGCCTTGGTGAGTACATAGCTAATGCCAACCCTGCGAACAGCTCTTCCCAGTGCCCGTATGCCTCAGGGTCCCTAAGGGAAAGTCTACACATTGTCTGAGGTGGCAGACTGGATTGTACCATGTCAGACCAAATTTAGGTAGGGCCATTTTTAAATGTTCTTCCTCGTAAAGAAAAAAAAAAATCTTCTTGTTCATAGCTAGGAGATTAGGAAGAAAGAGTCTAGCCCAGTCTTGTTCCCTGTTCTGCTAGTTTTCCGTTTGCAGGGAGTTCTGTTTTTTAAAATGAACAAGAAAGCAAAAACTTAGAGGAGCAAATTTGACCTCTGCCCTATTTTCTGAAGTGATACCTGCCATTCTGTCACCTCAAGTCTACCACTGCATCCCCACTTCATTCTGCTGCATGCAGAGACCACCTTTTAGAGGCAGCGCAGGGCTATGCATGAAAGCATCCAATCCTGATGGCAGTGTATTCAGTCTATGCAAAAAGCAATGGCAGGGAACAGAACTGCAGAAGTGTGTTGTCTCAATTATGGCATTGCTGGAGCTGAGTGCCACCTGCTGCTCATTTGTGTACATGCCACAACTAAATATAGATATATGCTGATTTCACTGAAGACTCACTTACATGGCTGTTTGAGGGCCAAATTACTTATGTTACAAACAAGATCCATGATTTCCCAATGTACAGTGGTACCTCGGCTTAAGTACTTAATTCATTCCTGAGATCCGTTCTTAACCTGAAACTGTTCTTAACTTGAAGCACCACTTTAGCTAATGGGGCCTCCTGCTGCTGCCATACCGCAGGAGCACGATTTCTGCTCTCACCCTGAAGCAAAGTTCTTAACCCGAGGTACTATTTCTGGGTTAGCGGAGTCTGTAACCTGAAGCGTCTGTAACCTGAAGCGTATGTAACCCGAGGTACCACTGTATTTGTTTACACAAAAGAAACCTGGAGAGGCAATGGGCAGGCACTGAAGTGGAGCAGCAACAGTGTCGGCTGGTAGACAGTGAGCCTGATGGGGCAGGAAGGAAGCAGCAGGGTCCTTGCCAGGAGTGATGAGTCACCCCTCCCTGATGTTTCTGGGATGCAAGCTGTCTTTCTTGTTCTTGTGCAAGTTACTGGAGAGAGCAATCCCTCTGTTAACTTGCCTAGGGGAGAGAATCTCATGACCCCCAGCAAGGATACCACAAGGGTAAGGTGGATGTGCTTCTTCCCTGTCAACAGCCAATTTTGGATCCACAGTATACACAAGTTAATGGAGCTAGCATGTTCATCCCTGCAGCCCCCCACTCTTGTGTGCTTAATTAATTCCACTATCAAAGGCCTGAAGGGAGCCAATGGCCCATCATGTTAATGACAACAGGATTGTGGGTTTATGTTTCCTTAATGGGACTGAGCGTTCACTTTGATACTGACCACCTGAAGAGAACAATCCCCACTAGCGATGCCACAATGGCTATGGTCTACCTGCACTGAAAGAGGCAATACAGTGGTACCCTGGGTTACAGACACTTCAGGTTATAGACGCTTCAGGTTACAGACTCCGCTAACCCAGAAATAGTACCTCGAGTTAAGAACCTTGCTTCAGGATGAGAACAGAAATCGCATGGTGGCGGCGTGGCGGCAGAGGGAGGCCCCATTAGCTAAAGTGGTACCTCAGGTTAAGAACAGTTTGAGGTTAAGAACGGACCTTTGGAACGAATTAAGTTCTTAACCTGAGGTCCCACTGTACAGTATGTCTCCAAATACCAGTGGCTAGGATTCACAAGTGGGGAGAGTGCTGTTGTACTCAGGTCCTGCTTGTGGGCTTCTTGTAGGCATCTGAATGGCCACTGGGAGAACTGGATGAGGTTTTTGGCCCATTCTGTTCTTTTGCTGAACTGTTAAAATCTTCTGGCCAGTTAGCTATTATTTATTTCATTTATATACTACCTTTCCATCATTGCACCCAGGGCGGTTTAGAATTTTAAAGTACTCAGAGAAATGATATAACATGTAGAAATGGAAAGGAGGGGACAGCCTCACTGGACTGCCTCCCTCACACTCTTCAGCTGGGCCAGGTGTGTGAAAGGGAGTATGGAAAAGGTAAATGACTCCAACTGCTTTCAGCAGGAGTGCTGGTTTGAAAGATGAACGAGGCTTCCTGTACTGAGCCTTCCTTGAAGGGCATGCAAGACGATCCTGTTTCTGGGGTTGTAATCTGCATGTCTCAGGGCAAGGGTGAGTGAGTGAAGAAGCCCAAACCCTATTTACATAAATGCAAATGTATGGCTATCGGAAACAAGACCATGCCATCAGGTCTCACTTGCGACCAATATATCACAATGTGTTCATTGGTAGGTTAGAACAGAGTCTATGCAGGAAGAAATGTGCATTAGCAGATTCCATCAATGCAAATAGTACCCTTACAAAACACAAGCTCTTGAACCTCCATGAGAGACCCAGAAGGTATACAGCTGTATCTGCACAGGCTCCAACCCAACCTTTTGATGAATATTTGGAGGTTGTGATGGGTTTGCAACACTGCACACCATCCTGTATCCTTTTACATAGGTCACATGAACATTGCTCCAAGCACCTTGCTTATGTGATGCTTTCACCAAGTGCAACCACAAGCTCCTTCTCAGGTGTGCCACAGTTCTTTGAAGGGAATTTTCATTGACACCTTGGAAGGCATAAATAGGCCAGCACAAGTGATTATTTCGAAAGGTGCCCAGGGGTGAAACATAATTCAGCAGCTGTTCTCTGCTACTTTGTTTGACAAATATGCTGGATGTTAGCAATTATTTCGCAAAGCATCTTTTAAGTCGTCAAGAACAATGTTTGCTAACTAGGCCATGTTTTACTCCCTAGGCTACGGAGTGTTTATTTTATTTTGAAGAAAATCCCCCCTGAGTTCAAAGAGCTTACCCCTGAGATAGGCACTTTTTGTGGTAAGTGTGCCATACAGTAAGACAAATCCAACAAATGAGAGAGTGCTCATAGCCAGACTATTAATCCACCTGTCTCAGTATAGTGGATGCTGGTTGGCTGGGTTTCTCTTCAGGGTTTCAGTCAGGAATATTTCCCAGTCCTGCTTGGAGATGCCAGGGACTGAATTTGGGAATTTCTGCATGCAAAGGATGTGCTGTGCCACTGAGCTACACCCCAATCCTCAGTACATTTATAGCCCTTTTATGCCTTGGGGGTGACATACAAACATAAGGGAAGAAGTGGTTCCTCAGCAATCTGATAAGCAGATTTTATCATCCGGTTTGTAGATTCCCCTGCTTTTAAATGCACTAAAGTCACCATAGGTTTGCCCGAAGATCTTACTAATGAGCAGACAAATGCAAGTGTACATGAATTTGGCTTTTATGTAAGTAACCCTCCCCATCCACAACATACATACACACAACTTAAATAGGAAATGAAACTATCCAGTGCAAAAACCATTGATGTACAGTAGAGTAGCTTTTAACACAAACAGATTACAAAATACAAGGATCATAGGACACTTTAAAAACTGGATATCGTTTACAATTGCCTTACAATAGCTTTAAATGATTTTATAGTTAACCTCACTGGTTAAACATCACATACATTAATTACAACCAACTACTTTCATTAGTAGGAATATTTTGTTAAACAAATAATAGCCATACATTATTTAGTAGAACCATACTTATACGTATAGTTTGGATTTTGCATGCTAGTGAAAATGAGTATACCCTGCTCACAGAAAAAGTAAAGGTAGTCATGCTGGCCCATTAGAAAACAATAAAATCTGTATCAGGGCAACCAAAATATCACGCAATAGGTGGGAAGATTTGGAGTTTTTCAAAAAGAAGTCTTCATTAGACAACATGGTAAACAGAAGAATGGGGATGGTCGGGGGGGGGAGGAACTCGGCGGATGAAGAAGCAGTAGATATCAGGGCACAGTAGTAATGTAGACTGGGGGAGGAGGTAACAGCAATGGAGACTAGTCCACTGGGGCAAGTGGGGCACTGTCCCCTCCAAGTTCAGCCTGTCCTCAGCTGGCCCCCACCTACCTACTTCCTCACAGGTCCAAGAGGTAGCACAGGCTGTCAGCCTCCTCATCCTTAGTCTCAGAGCTGCCATTGTCTAACTCAGCAGAGAGGAGAATAGGGACAAAACTAGAATTAGTTGGCCCCTCCTATCACTCGCTTTAGTGCCCCCTACTGTTGGACTCCTTATCTTCTGCTGTTCCAGTCTCAATGACACCAGCCTCCACTGGATAACAGGCAATACAGCACCTGGGAAAGGTCTAGGCTAGTTTTGGAAAGGTCAAATCAGTGATGAACCTCCTATTAGTGTTTTGGAAGCATCAAATGCTTGAAATATCCATGTTTACAGTACCTGGAAGAAGGGGTGGGGGGCACCAGCAAGAAGAAAAGTGTTAAGATAGTTTCACAGTTAATGAGGCTTGTAACTTGGAAAAGTTCCCTGATGCTGAATTTCTTCAGCTGTGTTTGAAAAAAAAAAAAGCATTTAAAAATGAATAAAAAGTTAGCCTGTATATACATGCATAATGGAAGTTGCAATCAAATGAAACCTACACTCGAGACTAGGAAATTTGCACTTCCTGAAGTCCCAGAAATTGTTCCTTCCAGAATCATGGGTGGGTTTTGACTTAAAAGGGCAGATATTCTAAGTAACTAAAATAAGCAAGAAAGGATCATTAATGCTTGGCTGGGAAAGAGCCACACTTTGAAATGTGTGTGTGCCTTGGGATCTAGCCCTGCCCTTGCTGTTCATACATGTGTCAGAGTGCACCAGAAAGGACTCTATGTGGCCCAATCAGGGTCCTCCCTCATGTGCAGGATGCATTAGTATGCTCATGGAGTCCCGCCTGAAGTGCTCAAAAGTCATCGCTTTTGCTGTCTATCATCCTGGTCATGTAAACCTGCTCAGAAAGAAGGATGTTGAGCTGATTTAGGTATTGGGAATGCAGGAATTGCTAGTTGGTTCCGTCTTCTGAACCAACATATTCTTAGCCACATTGTCTGTGGCTAAGGCTGGGGGAACCTGTCAATACAGAACGCTCAATACAGAAGATCTTCACTGGGTTCCAGCCCATAAAGCTCTGCCAGCATTTTAAACCTGGGACCCCAGTCATTCAGAAAATCATAGTCGATGTCAGAGTCTGAGGATCCTGATCCCAAAGAGCTTAAGGATTCTGCAATGGACTCGGCCCCTTCATAACCATATATGTGGAGAGTGTCATATGGCAGCAAATCCCCGTCGTTGTCAGCTTCGTCTTTTTTCATCTCAATCATAATGCCCATTTCTCCAGTGCCCGAGATCCCATTTCCTGGGGGCTTTTGAACACGGGAGTACACGCAAGGCCTGTTCTCCATGGTCATCCTGGGTGACCTCATGCTGGTCTGGCGGACTGAGTTGAGGACTGACACATCGTAGCTGGTGGTGTCCATTTCACCACCACCTTCTTCATCGTAGGCCACCAGCTGCTCGTGGATATCCGTCACATTCTTCCTGAGAATGTTCAGGTCTTTCCTGTGTCGCTTCCTCATAACTATTAGCACCATAATCACTGCAAACAAATCATAAATTAGTTGCAGAATGGAGACGCAAAACAAGCATGTGGCTGAATAGAAAACGTAACCTGATTCAACCTGAGGTTTGGCAAGGTGGGAGAAGTAACCATCTCTGAAAAATGGTTGCTAAATTACTCCATTTTCCATTAAAGAGCAAAATCACTCCATTTTCATATCCCTTTCTGCCACCCCTTTATGTTCCTTATATGTAATAAAAGGGGTCTTTCCCCCTTTCCCCTGGGAAGGCCAGAAATGTGAATATTTTTGAGTAAATTTACCAATGATGGTGACGATGCAGACCAAGATGGCAAGCAGTGCTTGGACGCTGACTCCCATTTGTTTTGCTGGCTCTTCGCAGAAAGTGAAGTCCCCTTCCTCGTTGCACTTGCAGACATGGATGGCAAGGGTGTTTGTGCCGCTCTGCTGGGGTGAGCCGTTGTCAGAGATGATGATAGGCAAGTAATGGGTTTTGACTAGTTCCCGATTAAACTGTCCGTATTTGACGGTGACATTTGCTGTGCTATCTGAGGAAGGCAATAGCGTCTCATTAAGTGATAATCTCAAATGGTGATTGCCTTGTAGGAATGCCAGCAGTCTGAGGCTCCTGAGGCAAAGTAATCTTTTAAGGAACCCAGAAAATGTCTGGGTGGCCAGGAGTCATCAAGACTTCTTCTATACAGGAGTGGTTTGTTTTGGGAAATTAGCAGTTTTAGAGCATCAGTTTGATTCAGTGTTGGTCATTTGTTCTGTATTTTTTAATTTTGTGATGTTTTAGTGCTTGTGTTGTACATCACCATGATAGTTTTGAATGAGCTGGCAGTTTAGAAATGTTCTATAAATGATTATACAATATATACAATACAATATATAGACAGCCCTAAATAATTTATAAATAGGGACAAGCAAACCATGAAGCTGTATTTGGAGCATGGCTAGTTAACATTCACACAATGTTTCCTTTTTGCCACCTCATGAAATCCACAGAAACGTACCGTGATTGTCAATTAGAGTGAAGTTGCTCTCTTCAGACACCAGGGAAAACCTGAATTTCACTCCTGGTGACATTTCATCCTTGTCCACAGCAGAAATCATGATAACAGTCTACAGGAATTGAAAAGGTTGTCGTGAATACACAGGGCCATCTTTTCCCTCAAACAATTGCCCAGGAAGAGACTTCATGTTATGAGGTACAGTCACTCCCTGGGAGCAATTTGAAAAATATATTGTACCACACAGCCACGGGCTTTTGTGGAGCAGTGTAACAGGTTAAAAAGGTTAAAAAGAAGAAAAAGCCAGTCCTTGAAGCACCTCATAAGTACAGTTGTTGATTATGTGGCTTCATCTGCAGATCAGTTTTTTCTTAGTTATATTTTATCGAAAATTTTCAGTGAGAAAATAAAATAAAAGAAAAAGAACAAAACAAAAGGAAAAGCAAATATTAAAGAAAAATATAAAAATACTTGAAATTGCGATACAATATGAAATAAACAGTTTTGAAACTAAGGGCAATAGATTCTTAATATTATTTTTTGTTGTATAAAACATTAACTATAGAAGCTAAATTATTGTCCCACTGCTTAGGTAAAATAGGAACCTCCAATTCTTTATTCTATTCATTTCTCAGATGCTGTATGTCAAATTGATTAATTGAGACCAGGTATCTGTGGAAAACATTCACCAGCTTTTTAGTCTGAGAGGATTTAACCAATTGTTTTATTATCTTAGGTGTATTAGATACTGTAAAAGCTGCCGGTCCAAATAAAGACGTTAGCATATGTTGCAGCTGCAAATATTGCCACTGGGCTGAATCAAATAGGTGGTGTTTTTAGTTTAATATAGCACAAGTATAAAATTCATCATTCTCATCTATTAACTGGCCTAAAGTCAATATGCTTGCCTCCATCCTGTTCTTTCATATTACCATTCCCCACCCCACCCTGATTTTTAAAGTGGGATTTCCCCACAAAGTCAGTTTAGCATAGGAAAATCGTGTGTTCCATAGGAAAATCATTGTGTTCCATATTTTCTAGCTGACAATCTTGTTTCAGGAGAATCCAGGGTTTTAACATATTGTGATCCTAGTGCAGTCCATAAGATAAAGGAGCTATACATCTATATTCTAGGGTTGCCCAGGTTGGGAAGTTATCACTAATTTTGGGTTTCAAGTTTCTAGTATTTGTCAATAAATAAGCTTGGTGATACAATACCAAATCCTCCTTGTTTTATTTGCAGTTGCATTTTTAATAATGATACTCTTGGAGTTGAAGATCCCCAAAGGCATTTCCTTAATAAGGGGTTTAATTTTGGGAAATATTTTCTGAGAATATATCTGCAGATCAGTGTTCTGATTTGCACATAGGTTTAAGGGGGGCAAAATGGGAAGATTCAATCCAAAATGTGGAGCAAACTGGAAACCTCCCCATCCAACTTCCTAGGCTGGCAAGGATTGCTGGTCTGTGCGGCTGAGTAGTAAAAGCAGTTTGGTTCTGATACTTTACCTTTCCTGGTGCGGCATTTTCACACACTTTGGGATTGTAAACATCAGCAAATTCTGGTGCATTGTCATTTATATCAGTAACTTTAATGTAAACTGGTACGTGGGTTTCTAGATTGGGCACAATTCCTGAAGCAAGAAGAAAATCACAGATTTATCAATCAGGCATCCATCTGAAATCTAATAGAGGCAACCAGTATTCACACCACATCAGTGCGGTGAGTGAATCAGAGTGGAGGAACCTGGTTGGCTGGCCTCAACTCTGAGACATGTAAGAATGTCTGCAGAGAACTGCCACGTGTAATGCACAATTGTTCGCTTAGGGCTATCTTCATGCGATCTGGAATCCTAAAAAGCAGGGTTTTGGCTCACATAGGGTTGTATCCAATTCTAATATCCATTGGATGGAACTTGCAGAGAGCTGAGGAATCTGCTTTTCAGATGGTTCATTCCACGTAGGGACGGGCAAATCTATCAATTTTGGTTTCTGTCAGTTTCTAATTTTTCCAGTCTAAAGTCCAGCTCTCCACATTTCTACATCAGTTTGTGATCCCCCCCTCCAATAATGTTCTCATGAAAATTCACCAGTATTTTAGTGCAAATTTCTCCTGATATGCACATTTTTGTATACAGTTTCCCCTAATGTATGTATTTTTCAAAGCAATTTCCCCTAATATAACATGTTTTTGTATGGCATTGTCACCAATACACACATTTTTTATGCTCACTCTACTCTATGCATTTTTATAAGCATGTCTTGGTGAGAAACCTGCATTGCAAATTTCAAACAACTGTGAATTTCGAAGGATGGCTGTATAGCTATAGTTTAGGAAAGTGCGAACTAGGTAGATACACCTTTAAATGTGAACTGATTTGAATTCCTCCCTCCCTCCCTGCATTCCGTGATGCTGTATTATCATGCAAATATGGGTTTTTAACATAAAATCATATCCTTGACAGGATTGGAGGAGTGGGGGAGTGAATCAGATAGTAAGACCCTCATGATTGGTGCCATCCACTTGGCACAAGGCCTTGGGATGGTCCCCACTGAAGAATGGCTTTCGCGGCATGGATACAACAGCAAAAAGGTTCAAAGAGGAAGGACTTGTATTTTGCCTGCTTATTGCAATCTGCAAGGGAATGGCTGGGTGCCTCACTCTTGTCAAATTCCCTAGTGACACAAGTTCATACTTACTGTCTTGCTCCAGTTCATTGGCTGCCACAGTTATGTTATGCCAGGCACTTTCTTCCCTGTCCAAAGGCTTCAAGGCAAAAATATGTCCCTTGGTGGATATTTTGAAATAATTGGATCTCAGGATGTGATATCTGTGTTGGGTGCATTAAAAAATGGTATCAAAGTAGTATCTGAGGAGGAGCCAAGGCAGAGACAGAGTTGGGGCCGGGGGATGAGTCATTGGACAGCGAAGGGGAACATGAGGCATGGTGCTCTCTCCCTCCTCCACGGCCAGCTCAGGGGCAGGGCATGCGCCAGAGTCCCTTTGCAACCACAAGAAGGAGGCTCTGGCACTGCCCCAGCCCCAAAGGCCCAGCCACATGTCATGGGGGCGCCTAGTTGCTCCCCATCAGAAATGTGCATCTGGAGCCATGGCCTCATTGGCCCTGCCCATGCTATGCCTCTGGTTTAACAACATCTGGAGGGCCATAGGCTCTTCATCGCTGCATTATACAGTATAAAAAATCAGTTCTTCAACACATTATCATGGGCTGTATTGTGGATAAAGTGTTGTTGCAAGGGATGTAAACTCAGTTGACTAAGCACCTTTTGGGTACAGAAGAAACTTTCTGTTACCTTATTTCCCGTTTTGCTCTATCTGGGTCATGTGCCGACACAGATCCGATAACCTTTTTGATGTCACTTTCTTCTTGAACTTCAAATATATAGAAAGGTTGGGAAAAGACAGGTGGTTCATCAACATCGAGAACTTTGATTGTTACACTTGCAATACTCTTGGATCCTTTCGTTCTGGAATATGCATAGTTAATGTCGGCATCAGTTGCTTCAACATCAAACTTGTAGGAGGATACCTTCTCAAAGTCCAGTGGCTAAAAACACACACGTGAACATTATCAGTACACAATAAAAAGGGACACTGTGTATACAATGAACATATTTTTTATATTTAGGAACACAGGAAGCTAGGTCACTATTATCTACACTGACTGGCAGCAGCTCTGCAGGGTCTGAGACTGAGGTCTCTCCCAGTGCTACCTGGAGATGTTGGATATTGAACCCGAGGTGTCTGCATGCAAGGCAGATGCTCTACCACTGAGCTGTGGCCCTGCTCCTATGGAGATAGTTATATTTATATTTCTGGTCTGCAAAGCGCATTTTGGAATGAACCTGGAATTTAATGGAAACTCTTGCAAACTGGAAGTACAAAACTTCTGGAAGCACCTTTTGGGTACAGAAAGGTGGAAGTTTTGTACCCATGTAGATTTATTTAGTCAATTATTAGCCTGTTGTGTGAGAGTGGGTAATAATAATAATAATAATAATAATAATAATAATAATAATAATAATAGTTATTTATTTATACCCCGCCCATCTGACTGGGTTTGCCCAGCCACTCTGGGTGGCTTCCAACAGAATTAATGATAATAATAATTTAAAAAAAGATAAAACACCAGACATTAAAAACTTCCCTAAACAGGGCTGCCTTCAGACGTCTTTTAAAAGTCAGATAGTTGTTTATTTCCTTGACATCTGATGGGAGGGCATTCCACAGGGTGGGCACCACTACCAAGAAGGCCCTCTGTCTGGTTCCCTGTAATCTCTCTTCTTGCAGTGAGGGAACTGCCAGAAGGCCCTCAGAGCTGGACCTCAGTGACCGGGCTGAACGATGGGGTTGGAGACACTCCTTCGGGTATACTGGATGTGTCTAGATGTATGAATGGATGTGTGTGAGAAAGTGGTTGTCCCATCCATCTTTTGTACTGGCCCCACCAACCACCAATGTGCTTCTGGAAAATTAAGGGAAGGTAGTTCTTGGGCACACAAAGATTCCCCACCCACGATGTAAACAATGATACACTGATCATCACATACCTTCTTAGGTCTAATTATTCCTTCATTTGTGAACGGGTTTGGTTCTATCCTGAAGGTATCTTGATAAGGTCCTTGGACAAAACTGTACTTTGTATTTCTGTTCTGTGGCTCATCAATGTCTTCAACTTCCAGTCTACCAACTTCACCGTCTAACCTGGTATTTTCAGGGACTTCAAAATGGAAGTTTTCTGGAAAACAAACAAATAAAAGTATGTTGGAATAAAAGGAAAATTAGAACATATGTTCTTGCTAACAAAAGGATCATCTTGCTCGTTTCAGTTTTTATCACTAAATTGTGTGGCATTGGCCTTATGTGTGGCCATCTTGAGTGTTTTCATGCTCTGAGGCCTGGGTATCCTTTTGGCTATGGGGCTGCGTCGGGATCAGCTGTTGGAAACAGGGTGCCCCTGGAGTATAACGTACGTTAAATAATGGACAACGTGATGAATAACAGAATATTTGGCAGAAACCAAACTGCAGCAGAACTGAAACAGCACTGATTGTGACAAATACAGATCACAACATAAAGTGCAGCCTTCTTACATCCCCATTTGCAATATGCCTGTTTATTTTTAACCAGTTATGTAAAACTTGAAATTCAATATTTTTGTATTTAGATGCCCGTTCTAATTTGAGGCCCTAAACTGTAGCTTCTGTGTGTAAATCTAACTGATTGCTGTAGACCCACCCATTCATTCTTTTTTCCACTGAATGAATGGGAAAGGATGGTGTGTCAGTTGGTGGCATGGACAGAAGGCTGTGTTAGCTTCAAGGAACACAGGGCTGTAACCAACTTAGTCCTACTCAGAGCTGACCCACTGAAATTAATGAATTTAAGTTAGGCGTGTCCATTAACTTCAATGGATCTACTCTGAGTAAAAGTAGAATTGCATAACACCCATTGATTCATCTAGCTTAATACTGTCTACTCAGACCATTGATTCATCTAGCTTAATACTGTCTACTCTGCCTAGCAGTATGCAGTGGCCCTGCTTGGAAACGCTGGACAGCTACTGCCAGCCAGTGTAGACATGCTGTACTGGATGCATCAGTGGTCTGACATGCTGTCATGGAATATACAAATGTTCTAAATATCTAGTCAGATTTAGAACCCACACTGCATTACATTCAACTGAATGCAATTTCCATCAACTGAGTTAGGAGCAGATGGCTTCATTAAATTTAATTCATTGATTTCGCAAAACTAACTTTTCCTAAATGTTGGGAAGTTGTCGTTGATATCAGTCAGTGAGATGCGGACTGTAGCAGTGCCTGATTCTTCTGAGTATAGACCGTGGCCATCCACTGCTTCTACCACAATTGTATAAACAGGGGTTTTTTCTCTGTCCAAATCCGGTACAGCTGTGTAGATTGTTCCTGTAAAAGAAAAGAAGAAAGCTAAACATGCATCTGCCTCATCTATCACCTCAACATTTATTTTCTTTACTATTAGATTAATCTGTATAACCTAAATTTCTACTGCTTGCCTTTCATTTTGCCTTTATTTTTAATTTTAAAAACAGTTAACAGAATTTTGACTCCCTCCCTCAGATCACTACTTGCCAGTTTTGGTTGCCCAGCAGTCTTCTCCAAAGCAGTCCTCTCTTCTCCCTTTCCATCCTTCCAAGGTAAGTTTTATGTGTGGTGTGGTCTACCTACCTATCTGCTTCAAATCTAGAAAAGCCAGCTGTCATTGTTTGCTCCTCATCAGCAGATGAGGGGGTGAGAAATCCTTTGAACTTTTCAAAGTTCCTTCTAATCCCAAACTTTGGTGGTTTCATATCTATTGGTTTGGAATCTAAATGGGACCATCAGAAAGCATTGGTGCCAACTCCCTGGGGCCCTGAGTGCCTGAGCTCCCACAAAATTCCCCACGAAGGGGCTGGGCACCCACAATTTCAGTTCCAGGGCCATGCACACTGCATGGCACTCACAGCCCCAGGCACCCATGTTTGCAGGGCCAAGTTGGCACTCCTGTCAAAAAGTTATTGGTTTCTGCTTGCTTGGAAGACTCAGCAGGTGGGTATGCAGAAGCATATTATTTCACAGTGAGTCTGAAAGTTCTCAAAGATGAACAAACTGACTTGACAGATGATGTGGTGTGGCCTGCCTTCTACACAGAAGTTTCCTACTCAGGCTTGCCTGTTAGTGTGAGCATAAGAGTGCTTTGTTCTACTTATGGATCTCAGACTTCCCAGGATTAGCTTTCCTGAACTGGGAGGAGTTGAGTCTGGCAGGATTACTTTTCACCAGCTGATTTATTGATATCATACCTACCAGTATCATCTATTTTGAAGTATTGGTTTCCCTGAATAACTTTGTAGGAAACACGAGTATTGCCAAGAATTGTGGGGTCATCAGCATCTACAGCTGTCACTTTGGTGACTGATGTTCCTAGAGAGAGCGAGAGCAAGGGGGGGGGGGGAGACAGAGAGATTGTTACCCAAAAATGATATTTAATTATTAGTGTTTAGATTCTGTTCATGTAAAAAACTGCCAACAAGAACTGTGATGAATCTGCTTAAACAGGTGTGAAAAATCGACTCCCCTGAGACAAACCTTTTCCTCCCTCACCACTTTGAACCCTCCTGTTTAATGCTGCTGCTGTTAGGACATTTCTATCCTACATTTGCTCCAAGGCACTCAAGGCCATGTAAGTGTACACAGTTCCCCCCCCTCCCCATTTTATCACTGCCACAACAATGTGAGATAGGCCAGGCTGAGAGACAGTGACTGACCCAGGCTCTTGGTCCAGAACTCTAGTTCACTATTCCACACTGGTTATAATAAGAATGCTCAATTAAACAATCAAATAAATGTATAGCCTGCTCTGCCTCCCAAAGGAGCCCAGGGTGACAAACAAGTGATGAAACAATAAAAATATCTTTAAAACAATTCCAATGCAGATGTAGACTGGGAAAGATATCAGCTTAAAAGGCTTGGTGAAAGAGGAAGCTATTCTGGGGCTAGCCATACAAGTGGCGAGTCAAGGATGGAAAGGGTTAACTAAGAGAAGGGAGAGGTTACTTACAGACCAGGGTTCTAGGGTGGGTACTCTCTCTCTCTCTCTCTCTCTCTCTCTCTCTCTCTCTCTCTCTGTGTGTGTGTGTGTGTGTGTGTGTAAGCTCTCAAAGAACATTATGCATCTAAGTGCTAATCTGGGCTTGGCTGAGCTGGCTAGATGTCTCTTGAACCTCCATCCAGGGCCATAAATCACTGCACACGGCTAGCTCCACATGACTAGAGTGGCTCTGAGCCATGGTCTGTTTCTGCAAGTATTCAGCGTAAGAAACTAAGGGAGAGTTAGCTTTCTTACTGCAACTGGATGATCTATGCTTCTTTTCATTTATATTAGTGGTGGGAAACCTCCGGCCTCTGAACCCATTTCTAGCAAATTCTGCCCACTTGCCGATCATGTGACATCATTTGATGTTACCCATCTATCATTTTTATTTGTCCTGTCACTTTCCACGTTATCTGTGGCTTTCCCCTGATTAAACTTAACATTTTATGTATCTTACATTCATTTTAGATGCTTTAAAGATTAAGCCTTAAAGGAGACTTAAATTTAAGAATATGTAAAATGTTTGCAGAATACATAAAAATAAAATAAAAATAATAATAATAAATATGCATTTATTTTTTAAAAAATGTTTTGCTGGTCTTTTTGTTTCGTTGGCCTTTGAACCTGCTGACTTTTGCCCCTCCCTTTTCCCTTATAGCCTTGCCTGCTATTGGGCAGAGAAACAACTTCTAGGGTCCTAGGTTGGCTAGGTTTGAATCTGTCCCTTGGGCAGAAAGTGACTCCCCATGCCTAGTTTCTGTTAAGGTACCCTTTTTTTGCATGCAAGCACAGTAGCATTTTTTAAAAGAGAGAGATGAGCTTACCTAGTGGTGACATTTCCAAGACAGAACCATTAAACACTTTTTGTACAAAAACCGGGGCATTGTCATTGATGTCATAGACTATGATACGAAACTTGGAGGGTTGTTCCAATGACTTATTGGTGAAACGGTCAAGAATGTGAGCCCTCAAGTTGTACTCAGCTTTCTTCTCTCGGTCCAACCTCTCATTTGCAGACACATCTCCAGTGCTGTCTTCGACTCTAAACAGAGTCCCAGCACCTTCCCCTTCAAGAACGTATTTAGCATTGGGATTCCTGATGGTTGATGTGATCTAAAAAGTACAACAAAGTCTGTAAATAAGAATTAAAATGTGAAAGCAGAACAAAATTGTGACAGCCAGTAAGGAATCCTAGGAACACAGTCCCCAGATGTTACTGAACTACAACTCCCAGAAGCCATAGGAAGCCTAGCCAATGGCCAGGGACTCATAAAACCCATTGCTCAGGTTGTATATATGTGTAAATAAACCATATTTATATAAGGACACCAAAGTCTTTGCTGTGCTTTATTTCCAAAAGAAAACACAAACCCTGGGTATGCTGCCTGGAACCCTTAGAGTCTCGTCCCGCTTGGAGATAGGGGTGGCATACAACAATATAGTCAATGGAACAGTACATTATGAAATCCCCTCGATTGACTGCATGTGACTCAGGCAAAGCTTTTCAGATGGTGTTCATTGCTGAGTTTGATGCTGTCCTTGATGGAGGCAGCTGTATGTTTTCATCTCCCTGAATGTTAGCAGGGTTCTGTCAGGCTGTCATAGTGAAGTGAAGGGGACCTTTCTGGATCAGTGCATTTGCCTGACAGGCTGTGAGTACTGCAGCAAGTACTGTCTGCTAATGTGAGCTTGTTCTGTAGGACATGGCGAAGCTTCCTCTCTTTTCCTGGAATTGTCCCCAAAGAGAGTTCCTTCCTTTGTATGTTCGCTCGTTCGTCTTCCAAGAAAGGAACAGCATATATCTGATTCCTTCTCAACATGCTTGTGTTAGCTCTCAGACCCGCAAATGCACCTAAGCTTTGCAGAAAGGTCATAGTGCTATAATACTAGGGCTTCGTAGAAAATGATAGATTTCCAGCTTTCATGGCTTTAGGTACCTTCATGTAGATTCATGGGCAAAATAATTTCCTGGAACTGCTGTGGTGTGCACTACTTGTTTAATGTTTGCTGAATAATTTCTGTTTCTATTTATTTTATTTATTTATTAAATTTCTATACTGCCCTTCATCTGAAAATCACTTGCTGTTTCCAATATATAAACACAAAAATGCATAACATAGTAACAAACAAAAGCAATATCCCTTCCCACCCAGTTTAAAAGGCCATAAATTGTTTAATTAGCCATAGGCCTGGGAGAAGAATGTTTTTGCCTTACATGTAAAGATATGTAAGGAAGGTACAGGTGAGCCTCCCTTGGGAGACCATTCCACAAGTGGGGAGCCACCACAGAAAAGGCCCGTTCATGTGTTGCCACTTTCCAGACCTCTCGTTGAGGAGGCACATGAAAAAGGGCCTCAGAGGATGATCTCAGTGTTGGTTCATATGGAGAGAGGACATTCTTGAGGCATTGCGGTCCTGAGCCATTTTAGACTTTATAGGTCAAAACCAGCACTTTGAATTGGGCCCAGAAACTAATTGGCAGCCAATACAGCCGGGTCAGGATTGGTTTTATAAGCTCAAACTGTCTTGCCCGAATGAGAAGCCTGGCCACTGAATTCTGCACCAGCTGAAGTTTCCAAACCATCTCCAGAGGCAGCCCTATGTATAATGTGTTACAGTGATCTAACCTAGAGGTTACCAGAGCATAGACGACAGACATTAGGCTATCCCTGTCAAGATAGGGGTGCTCCTGTGTCTCCAGCTGAAACTGATGGAAGGCACTCCAAGCCACGAATGCCATCTGAGCCTCAAGCAACAGCAATGGATCTAAAAGGACTCCCAAGCTGCTTACCCACTCTTTCAGATGGAGTACAACCCCATCAAGAGTAGGCAGTAGAGTTGAGCTGGCATTCAGCATCAGCAGCCACAGGTTGGATGAGAGGCTGGCACACAGGCAGACAATAGAAATGAAAAGGAATTTGGAAAAGCATAGGAAGCTACTTCATACCACGCTGGACAATTTGTCAATCTACCTCAACTCTGCAACTCATAGGCGGAGATCTTCCTCGTCACTAGTTACCTGCTTGTAAGAACATAAGAAGAGCCAATGACCCATCTGATCCAGTATCCTGTTCTTGCAGAGGCCAACCCAAAAGCAAGACCTTCATGCAACAGTATTCACAGCAAGTGCCTTGGGCCGTGGAAGCAGAACATAGCCATCCTAGCTAGTAGCCGTTGATAGTTTCTTTCAACTGGAGACTCCGGGAATTGTACTTATGCCTTTCTGCATATAAAGCACATCCTTTACAACTGAACTATGAATTGATGGTTCATCAGTCGTTAATTGTAAAAGAACAGGGTAAAAATTACATTCATTTGGGAGGATGGGCAGGACTGAAATTCAACAAATATATTCTTACCCTCCCAACATGATGTGGTAGAGTCCCATTGTGTTCTTCGATAATATGCATTTTATTCCAGATCCACTCTCTCTTTATGCGCTTGTTAATATTGCTGTTAACAGCAGTCCTTGTGAAATCTTCTCCATGAGCACTAGTGGGAACCAGCGTCAAAGAAAGAAGGAGAAGGCAGCATCTTGCCATCTCTGTGGAAGAAAGCCCTGTAAAGCAATACAAACAATGACTACAGATGTTGTTGGGATCTTTCCAATGAAACTCTCCCCATGCACCTGAAGGCCTATCTTGTCTAGCATCCAGCTTCCAACAATGGCCAATCAGATGCCTCTGGGAAGCAGGGCATGAGGACAATAGCCCTCTCACACTGTTGCTCCCTAGTAGCTGCTATTCAGTAGCATGCCACCTTTACGTTTGGTGGTACAGTGGTACCACAGGTTACAGATGCTTCAGATTACAGACACTTCAGGTTACAGACTCCGTTAACCCAGAAATAGTACCTCAGGTGAAGAACTTTGCTTCAGGATGAGAACAGAAATCACGTGGCAGCGGCATGGTGGCAGCGGGAGGCCCCATTAGCTAAAGTGGTACTTCAGGTTAAGAACAGTTTCAGGTTAAGAACGGACCTCCAGAACGAATTAAGTTCTTAACCTGAGGTACCACTGTAGTATATCACCACCAAAACTAGTAGCCAATGATAGCCTCCTCCTCCTTGAACTTTTCTACCCATCCCTTACAACTATCCATTGGGTGGCAATCACCACATATTCCGCCAGAAAATTCCAAAAGAGCCTTCAAGCAGATTTTCTATCTGCCTTGCCCCACTCCCCCTGCCTGGGAAGAAGAAGAAGAGTTTGGATTTGATATCCCGCTTTATCACTACCCAAAGGAGTCTCAAAGCGGCTAACAATGTCCTTTCCCTTCCTCCCCCACAGGAAACACTCTGTGAGGTGAGTGAGGCTGAGAGACTTCAAAGAAGTGTGACTGGCCCAAGGTCACCCAGCAGCTGCATGTGGAGGAGCGGAGACGCGAACCCGGTTCCCCAGATTACGAGACTACCACTCTTAACTACTATACCACACTGGCTCTCACTGACCCTTATAAGGCAAAGCTGCTGCTTAAGTATTTCTTTTTGGCAGGAACACAGATATGCTGGGTTTTGAATACTTTTGAAATGTTAAGATTTTGCTTTGAATTGTATCACTTTTGCATTTGCATTATTGTATTTGCATGTATTTGTTTACTTTTTCTGAGCTGCCTTGGTGGCCTTTGTTTGGTCAAAAGGCAGCATATAAATAAACAGCAATGTAAAATAGCAAAGGGTGTGTGGTATTTTAGGCAGCTTTTTTGGGAAAACAGCCTACAAACAATCAATTTAACTGAACTAATAACTAAATATATTACATTAAGAGAAGAAACCGAAGCACAAGTCTCTCACCTGCCATCTTTCTGCACCTCTTGGCAATGTCTGAACCAGCCTGGAGTTTTACAGGCCTCCAAAGTCTGATGGTTCAACATGAAGGGTCATAAACAGAGTGAGGCCACACTGAAATCAGTTAATTGAAGGGACGTGAAATTTGTGGGTGGTGAGCTATTGTGGGCCTCCAACTGCCATCAGGCTCAGCTAGCATGACCAGTGCTAAGAAATGAAGAGAGCTGTAGTCAGCAATATCTGGAGGACCCTGGTGTATCACAATACATCTAAATACTATGGGAGCCTTTATTCTTGGGATTACCTTAACCTGCCCAGATTTTGATGAATCATGGGTGTGATGGGGTTGCAGCTGCATTGTTTTATCAGGTGTGGAAGTGGTGGTCTATCTAAGCTCACATCACTGCATTCTCATTGCAAACATGCCTGATACCAGGTGACATTTATTGATTATAATTTATGAAACACCACCTCAGGGCCAGTCCTATAATTAGGCACAGTGAGGTGTCTGCCTCAGGCAATTGATGCTGGGCACTGGTGGCTTTGAGTTGTGTGTAGGACATGCTCAACTCAAGGGGGAGATGAGCAGGTTGTGTAGACAGTACTGAACTAGATGAACCAATGATCTGACCCCAAAAACGGCAGCTTCCCTGCATCATTGAAAAGATGGCTACAGTACTTCTCGTCTGCCTTTTTCCTTCCATTTCATTCACATTCTTTCTTTTTACACTCCAAAAACTTGCAAAGGGTTTCACTTCCTCCAAGTGCTTTTTTGAGCAGACTTTGTGTCGCCAGATAAAATACATTTGTCTCTTCTTGACTTTTGGGAACTGGATTGTCAGCCCCTTCTTCCCTGGAACAGTTTGTCTGCTGAAGCCAATATACCATTTCTCTTGAGGTTTTTGAACCAGCCACAAGATTCCTCTAATATTACAACGTTTGCATCATGAGCAAAAAGTTTGGAACTTGCATGTTTCCACTTGCAAATCCCTTCTTGCCAGTAATTTGAGAACACAGGAAGCTGGCTTATACTCTGGGCCCCTGCATATTGGTGTTCTGTTGCAGTGGGTATATTCTGCAACATGTCATTGACACAGTAGAGAACCAGCGGTGGATTTATCCTGCTCTAGTTTGTTCTGCAACACTTCCCCAATGCTATTGCATTATTGCTGTCTCGAGGAGTTGTAACATAACAAACGCGGGGCAACCCCCTCCCCCCCCCATATCTGTGGTATAAAAAGTTATGGGATCTCAGTAGAAAGTTATCAGATATGCACTGATTTGAAGTGAATCAGTCTGATCATCCCTAAAGGTTTGCAGGTGCAAATAGTATTAAAAACAGGATCATGTCATTAGTAAAAATAATCATGAATGTGCAGTAGAAAGAAAGTCTGGAAGGGCCCTGAATCAGACTACTGGTCCACCTACATTGTTATTGGCTGCAGTGGAGGTGGGGAACATTTTTCGGCCCAATGACTGCATTTCCTCATAGGCAGCCTTCTGGGGGGGGGCACATGTCAGTGGTGGGCAAAAGTGGGTGAAGCAATGGATGGGACTCCTAACTTTGTACAGTAGGGTACATTCCAGTCATGCAAAAGTCCCCCCCCCCTTGCTTGCCTGAATAGAGATGTGTTATCACAGTCCATGGACACTTTCCAGCCAGGCAAAAATACTCAGAGGACATGGAGCAGGACAAATGAGGACTATGGCCTGGGGAGAATCCCAAGGGCCACACAGAGAACCCTGGAGGGCCACATGCTGTCCTCAGTCCTTAGGTTCCCCACTCTCATCTACAGTGACAGATAGCAACCTTCCAAGGTTTCAGAGTTTCCCATCTCTGCCTGAAGATTAGAACAACTGAACCTAAGACTTTTTAAAAAACAAACACACACAAAAAACACATGAGCTCTGCCACTGAGCTGGGAGTCCTTGCTGGATCAAATTAAAGACCTGTTTCATTCAGGGCAGGACTCATCATATCATGAACCACACTGACAGCAGCCCAATGACCCATCCAGTCCAGAATCTTGTTCTCATGGTGGCCAACCCAATGCCTATGGGAAACCCACAAGCAGGACATGAACTTAACACTGCTCTCCCCTCCTGTGGTTTCCAGCAACTGGTATCCAGAGATTTGACAGTGGAAGTAGAACATGGCCACCAGGATTTGTAACCATTGATAGCCTTATTCTCAAGTTCCGTTCCTCATGTTTCCACATCATTTTGCAATTTTTCCTTTTAAATGTCCTCATGAAAATTCACCAGGATTTTAGTGCAAATTTCTCCTGATAAACACGTTTGTCTATAATTTTTCCTGATATACAATTTTTTGCAGAGCTATTTCCCTGAATATAACACATCTTTGTATATTATTTCCCACAAATAAATGCATTCCACGCACATTTTACCCTAGTAAATGCATTTTTGTTTACATTACTTGGCTGGAAACTGCATTCCAAAATTTGGAGAAATGCAAATTTCAAAATATGGCTGTATTTTAGTTCATGTGTTATTCTAGAAAGTGTGAACAAGGTAAGTTTGCCTTTATTTGTGAACTGAATTGAATTTCCTCCTCCATCCCTATACAGAGATGAGCAAAACAAAGACTATTCTATAGTCTTGTATGGGTGAGGGTTGGGAAAGGTATGCTGGTATTATAAAAGACCCAGAAGAAGGTTGTGGATCGTGCCCTGAATCTACATATGATGGGCAGCACACTTGATTAATTTCCATTTATGCATGGTTACAATCTCATCTACCAATCTAGTGTTGACAGAGGATTTGGATAATGAGTGAATATTACTTCAGTAAGTGAAGCCTCATGATACTCAGCTAAAAGAGATAATAAAGACACTTTCAGATATATGTGCTTTTTTCTTCACCACAAGGCATCTATGACTGGATGAGCAATGCATTTTATGTTATATAGACAAAGGGCTTTATTGCAACTCCTAACATAAATAGAATGCTATTACTGTAAGAAACCAATTTTCTGCTTGCATTTACAAAGGAGTTTGATGGTTTTTTTTTTCATTGAAAGAGTCCTTTCAGTTTTGGGGTTTTTTTTAAATGTAAGGATACATTTTGTAATGTTGGAAGGTTCTTATTTTCAGAAGTTCCGAAGCATTTTAACTAAGGTGGGGTGTGTGTTTCTTAAACAGTGTTTTGTCTTGCTTTCTGTCTCTAACTTTCACTAGGCTGAAATTAGGGATACTTGATATGACTTTTCTTTGGTTCATTTTTATGCATCAGGGCATCAATCTTGTTGTGTTATATTGAAGTATCAACCTCTCAGTGACCCCCTTACCCTGCTTGTGATGTAGAATGAAACATCAGGCTTTTTGACTGATTGCAAGGAAGCATATACTGATAAACTATTTCACCACCAGGAAAACCTGCTAATCAGTTTCCTCAGGGATTTGTAAGTTGGATTCCAAACAAACACCAATTCCATTTAAGGCTTAATTGATAACACTTAGAAATAATAAGATAAAGCTTGTTTTGCCCGAACGTATGAATTTGCCCTGCTCACCTCCACAGACACCATGATAATCTTGAGGAACAATCATTAAACTTTATAGTTGTAAGGAATCTTTTCCTGTCCCTTTTTGCAAGTCATTTTACATGCAAGTATATGAGACCCCAAATCATGTTCAAAGACAGGTTTTGCACAGGTTCGGGCAGCACCCTAAAGCTCTAACAATTTCCACCCCACTTCACACCCCTCTGAGTTTTAGCACTCTGCTGGAGATCAGACCAAGGAAAGGATGAGATCTCTATTGCCTGACAAGGTGATGGTTTCAGAGGTGAGAGCTTAATTCTCACAGATATAGAAATCTTCATTCTGACTTTTGGTCCAGAGCCTCCTAGATAAGGTATAATCTTGCCTCTATCCCTATTTTTCATGAGTCCCATAACACATGCCATGTTGACTCTCTATGCTTATGCCTCTTAGGATCCTAAGGTCTTTTATCTTTAAGCAGGAGTGCTAGGAATGTAGCTACAGTAAAATGCTGCTATGGTGTATATGTCTATGTTTATCTCACATGGTTTACTGTCTCTGTAGTACGCCTACTCTCTTTTCCTTGTAATAATTCTTTTGTTAGTTCTTGCTGTGAAAAGTTCTTTTTTTGGGTATAAGGGTTGGAACACTCACACTTTTAGAACAATGCACCTTTGTCTCCACATACAACACTGTGTTTCGCATCAAAAAGGGTATGTTAGGGTTCTTATGCAACCTGGGCATGTATGAGGGTTCAGAATAAACATATAACAGGACATTTGGGATATACTGTATGTATCCAGAAGGCCATCAACTGACTAGGAAATTGCTGTGTTAAGTAAATTTTCTGGAACACCATGCCAAGGAGCAAAGAAACTCTTACTAGACTTCTGCACCTCATCTGTATCCTCTCCCCCAACCAAAGTCTTCTGTCAGCTTTTATACATGCAACTTTCCTCAGTCCCCTTCTCCATTCACGAAGCCAGAGGTCTGGTAGTTCTTTTATTCATGATCAGGTGATCTCAAGGATTGACTCTTATCATGTGCTTTACAAGAAGTTGCCATTGAAGGCGGTTCAGAAGCTAGAGCTAGTGCAATGACTGGCCTTGATTGTGTTTTACCATGAACCTGAGCAACTACCTTATTGTATTAGTGTTGTGTGGGGAGTGGTTAGGCTATATGCCCGAGTCCCTTCTAATTCCTGGATCCAACAAGGATTCAATTGCTGAAATAGGCAGGCCAGCTTCCTGGTGAGGTAATGGTCTAAGTATGTGCCATTAAGATGGCAAAGGAAGTGTCTCTATGACACAAGGGAAATGGGAACCTCACTCCCCCAGCTGGCTTGTAGTTAGAAAGACAAAAGTCCCAGCTGAGGTGTGTGCAAGCTAGAGGCTAGAAGCAGGCTGGGCAGCTGAGAGACAGAGTCATGCCTGATTTCTCCTGGGATCCAAGGCTGTGGGCTATGGGAGAAGCAATAACTTCTTGGGGTGTTAATGTTGCATGTTGAGACCTTTAAACCTTCCCCTTAAATAAATTCAGACAAGACACAAATTTTGGTTTGGTTTTTTGGCAGAATTTAGGCCACAACTTTATTGATTACAGCAAGTGAGTGGTTGCATAGGCTCTGGATCGGCTAGCTCCCTGCACCATTGCAGGTAGTGCTGACTCAGGGCACCAGCATAGGTCAGCCTAGGGTGAACACCTGGATAAGCGGAAGGCCAGGAACAGGATATCTCCACCACCCAAATGCTCCCTGGACTCAGGCACAGGTACAACCCCCTCAAAGGGTTGACCAAACCATTGAGTCCCTGGATTCCTTTAATGGAATACCCTTCACATAGGGATGGCGAGAGCGTTCCCCCATCCCTATCACCTGAACCAGAGCCTATCTGCAACCTTACAAGTTGTGACGATTTGCTACGTGGCAGGCGAAACCCAAATGGCGCCAGCCAACCAGCCAAGTGGGGAAAATTCCTGCCGTGCCCCTGTCCCAACAACGATGGCATAGCAAGGTCAAGCACACAGTCCTAAATATAGGGAGAGGTGGACGGGTGTTCCGATGCATGCACCGAAAGAGGAAGCTCTGGGTCACGTGCATAGGTATATATAGTTCCCTTGATCTGTTTAGCTTGTCTCCCATTGGCCTGATTAAACCCAGCATCAAGGGACCTACCAATTGGATGTTGTGGCTATTCAATCAAACCCACCCGCAACACAGGGTTTGGTTGCCAGGTCTCACCGCAACACATGCCCTCTTTAAGGGAGGATCCGATCTGTGAGCCCCTTCATTGTAGGCTCAGGCTGTAAATATGTTCAAATAAGCCATATATCCTAAAGACACCACAGTCTTTGCTGTCCCTCATTCCAAGGAAACCGGACAATACACACAGACACTTGCATCTCTCTAGAAGCATTCCACCTTGGTCGGTGGTGAGAATTCCAAGCCACATCTCAAGTAAAGAAATTGAGAAGCCCTTGATCTGTGGTCCTTTACCACAGAGAGTGACATATCCAACCTTTATCAGAGCTTCACCAGGCAACCTGTTAATCAAGCATTCATTCTGATTTGCTTGCCCAAGGCTTACACAGAAGTTGTACTATATCCGGTCTTTATTGAGTGCTCATTATGATTTGTTTGCTGCAATGTTATATGACAATGAGCAGTCATCCTGATTTGCCTGCATGGTGCTTACAGTCTTCTCATTAACTGAATGAATTGTTTACAGCAGTCAGAGATCAATAAAATTAGATGCACAAATGAAACATATGACTAGTTAAAACAATTAAAAGCAGATGCATTTACAGTCTTCATTTTTTCCTCTTCCTCTCTCTCAAGCAGCCAGCAGAAAATTTCTCCTGATCCTCATTGAAGTCAGAATTTATTTATTTATTGCAACTACTCAGTGATCTAGAGGAAACATCCCATAAGTAAAACAGGAGATCTTCCATGAAGAATTCTTATTAGAGGCAAAATCAACCTCTCTCTACATTCATTATACAGGCAATCAATTGTTCATCACCCACTGTTCAGCATGTTTCTGTTACTTTCCTAACTGCAAAAGTCCTTTTTTAAAAGTGGAACTGTTGCCCCAGGATGACTGAACACTCCACTTTAAGTGCTCAAAACTAAGCTCCAGTGCAAAATAATGAAAGTCTAGAGGCAACCCTGGAAAGAAGATTCTGTATCATACCTTCCAGTGTTACAACAGTGACTATTTTGATTTCACTCTCCGGTTACCGAGTTCTTATTACTGCCACATTATTTCTCTCCAGCTTCCACATCAGGCATGTCTGATTAGCTCATAATTATGGACCATCAAAAGTTATGAAGAAAACATCATCTAGCTCTCTGTGTGCATTAAAGGAACCTCTAGTTATTTAAAAATTACTAGAGGTAATTATTTCTACCTTTGACCAAAAAGGGTCATTCCTGATATAGGCACTTTAGGTGTGCATACAACATTCATGCAAAGTCTATTTTAAACCAGGCAAAATAGGAAATAAGGGCATTAAAAATGAGAAATGGCGATACCTTATCCTGTTGCTTCTGCCAGAGAATTACACCCACCAGATCAGTATTGGTGCCTTTGGACTTTGAAGCAACAGCAGAAATGGTCATCTTAGTTCATTCCATAAAATGCTGCACTAAGCAGTTTTGCAGTTATCACAACATGTCAAAAAAGTTCAAGGCATCTTAGTTTCCTTTTGGTTAGCTCTCTTCCCCTGCACCCCAAATAAAACAGAGCTTGCAATTTGAAAATGGAACACTGTCTTGATCAAAGTTCTGGTGGGCCACTATGAGAAGAGGATACTGAGCTAGATGAGCCTTTGGCCTAATTAAACAGGGTTCTTATGTTTTCATTGAACCATGAACCTAATGAATTGAGATGGAAGGAATTGGCAGTTTTGATTCTCCTGGTTTCTCATTTTTCCAATCTTAAATTTGGTTCTCTGCATTTCTGCAGCAATTTACACATTTTCATTTAAAATATCCTCACAAAAGCTATTCAGCATTTTAGTGCAAATTTCTCCTAATAAATGCATTTTGTATGCAGTTTTGAATAATGTACACATTTTTGCAAGCAAGTTCTCAAAATGTAATGTATGTCATTTTCATCAACATACTCATTTTTATGCCTACTTTTACCTAATATATACATTTTTGTAAGCACTGGTTGGTTGAAGAATTGCATTACAAAGTTTGAATAAGTGCAAATTTCAATGGAAGGCTATGTTTCACTTCTCATAGTATTTAGGAAAGTGCAAATGTGATAAATTCTGCTTATAATGTGAACTGAATTAAATTTCTCTGCAAGGCCTGAAGAAAGAAAGACAAAACCTCTCTGTTCCTTCCTCCTCAAATTATACTCTGTTTTTGTTCAGTTTTGCTCAGTAAAATGATATCAGGTATTTTCTCTCTGGACTTTGTGTTAATTAAGTGACTTTGCTAACAGATAGAACAGGGGAAAGTATTTTTAATGTTAAACCTTCAATGTGTTTTTGAGGTCCAGATTCACCCAACCCTATCCATGTGTTTGAAACTGGGAAGGGTTGCATGATCTCAGGGATGGATCTAAATGTGTGGTCTTGTTGTACCCATGTTGCTTCATGAGTACATAAATATGACCTAGCAAAGGAAATGCCCATACCATGTTGTAAACTAGCTATGAGTGGCCTCATAGCTTTAATTACTTCTATGATCACACAGTTGCTTTTAGTTTTACTTATTTCAGCAGGAAACACTTTTCACATTCAGATCCTTAATAGAACCTGTGCTTATTAGGATTTCTTGGCCTGGATGATGTTGTTGGGAGCGAGCTAGAAAAAGAGACAACATTTACAGTTTGGCACAGAGGTGACAGAGGGCAACAGCCAACAGTTTGCAAGCCTCTTACTGTTCATGAGATCACATTGTTTTGCATCTCCACCCACTTTGAGTTCTTTTTGGCACCCAAAAGCTCTGAGCACAGCAAAAAGTGTACTGAGTGCCAGGAAGAAAGTTCACAGCTGGAGTGGCTTTGTAAAATAGTTCTACAAAATCGATCTTTTGAAAGCAAATGGTTAGTCTGTAACGACCACACCATTCACGAAGATTCTTCAGGAGTAGGGATGGGGAAGAAATTGGGTTCAGTTCACATTTAAAGGTGAATTTATCATATCCACACTTTCTGAAACAATACAAGGACTGAAATGTAGTCATCCTTCAAAATTTGCATTTACCTGAATTTTGTGATACACTTGTCCAACCAACCAATGTTTATGAAACTGCATATATTAGGGGGAAGCATGCATAAAAATGAATATATCCATGAAGATAACATAAAAAATGCATTACATTAGAGGAATTTGCTTGCAAATATGAGTACACTAGGGAAACTGCATACAAAAATGTGTTTATTAGGAGAAATACACACGAAACTACCGGTGAGTTTTCATGAGGATTAAAAAATAACAATAACTCTCAAATTGCTGTAGAACTGTGGAGAATTGAGTTTAAAAATTGAAGAATGAGAAACTGTGACCCTGACTCTGCGGACGTGTTCAGTTCCAGCTCTGTGCTGTCAGAAGGTTTCCGTGAGCTGACTGGGAAGTGAGGAATGGGCAGAGGATGGCCAGATGGCTGGCTTCCTGCAGATGGCAGAAGAATGGAAACTCCAGTGATTTCAATGGATAATATGGGAGACCTAAAGGTCACGCTATTCTATCCCTGGCAAGACGAAGACAATGGATTAATGTAGCTTGGGTAGGGATCGGACAGGGAATTCAGGTTTGTTCTAATTTTAGCGAGAAGCTACTAAATTCACATTTCTCAAAATGTGAATTGAAATGCAGGGATCCTTCAAAATTCGGCCTTCTCTGAATTTTGTGGTGTGTTTCTTGAGCCAAATGACGTGTACAAAAATGAATATATGCGGGGAAATAGAAATAATAATGTTCAAAATGCATGAAAATAGGGGAAACTGCTAGTAGAAACATGCATATTAGTGAAATCTACACACCAGCATGAGTTTATCATGCACTAAAATGCTGGCAAATTTTCATGTGAGAACTAAGAGAACTAAGAGCTAAGAGAACCAAAACTGGCAGATTCATCCAGCAGGGCTCTCCTGATGTTCTTATGTCCTGCTTGCCAGCTTCCCATTGGTGGTTATGAGAGCAGAATGCTGGACTAGATAGGCCTCTGGTCTAAACTAGCAGGCAGTGGTGTATGAGGAGGGCAGGTCAGATTTCAGGAGCTCATAGCTCTAGGACTCCCCCCCAACAGAAAAAAGTGGGAAGATCTCATTGTCAGTGGTATAGCATTTGCTTTGGGTGCAGAAGGCCCCAAATTCAATCCCCAGCATCTCTAGGTAGGGTTGGGGATGCTCCCTTGAGAGCACTGCCTGTAGTCAACACTGAGCTAGATGCTTCAACTCAATATAAGGTAGTTTCTTAGGAGCACTGATGATCTTCCCTGGAGCACCAGGGTAACTGGTGGAACTTCCTTGCACCAGCAAATGATAAGGAGGCTTTCACCATAAGCATAGAGGAAGTCAGAAAATGGGGAGGGGGGAAATGCTGGATACGCCCTCCTTTTTTCTTTGATGCGGTTCCTACTCCTTATCAGAAGTTATCTTCCTGTATGCATCTGGTGGACTACTGTGAGAACAGAATGCTGGACTACATAGGCCTGGGTCTGATCCAGCAGGACTGTTCTCCTTTGCGGGGTGGGGAACCTGTGGCCCCCTGGAGATTGCTTGATTACAACCCCCCTAATCCTTGACCACAGGCCAACAACTTCTGGAAGACCACATGCTCCCTTTTCTTATGCTTTATGTGCTTATTATGTAGCAAAGACAGATTGAATGATACTGGAGTGAAATACTCCACCCAGTGAGAAGTCTGATGTGGCATTTTATTCCAAGTGAAGTTTCTGGGGTGCTTATAGAGGACTGCTTCATGTAGAGTGAATGGAAGAAGTCCATTTTGGGGGCTACTAAAGCATGAATGCTTGTCCCAAAATCTGACCATGGTTATCTGTTTCAGTTGCAATGGTTTGTGCAGTTTGTTCATTAGGGAACTCAAGGCAGCAAACTCAGGGCACATAACAAGCAGTCGTACATCCAGGTACTAACCAAATTCAAACTTGCTTAGGTTCAGCTATTTTATGTTCTTTCCGACTATGCCTAGCTTGAAAAGGAATATGTGTGTGTGTGTGGTTCGCACCCATTATTCATGTACACCCAGCCAAATTGATTGCATTGTAAGAACCTACCCCCCACCGCTATCACCGCTATCACTCAAGGATGGCTACTTATGCACCATCAAAAAAAGAGGACAAAACAGTATACAGGTCTACATACAATTTGCATATGCCAATGCATATGGAGAGTTAGAAATGGAAAAAATAATTACTGTCATTCAAAACAGTGCCTCCAGAAGCTGCTCACTAGTTGAGGCAGAGCCACTATGCTAGCTTCCCAGCAGGTGGGTTACTGTTGCTTACTGAGTGGGTGGAGAGGACAACATGGTGTAAAATGCAATCTGGCACTCCTGCTGGTGCGCTTGCACCACGCCTGACTCCCCATCACCTCACCCCTCCTTCTCCTGGGAGGCACAAGCCACCACATGCTGGGAAGCTGCCATAGCAGCTCTGCCCCACCCATCAAGTCATTTATGAATACCTCTTGCCACAGTGTAGAAGACTGAGGTCAGGTGACCCCTGTTTGCTATCCAGGTGAGCAACTTAGCAACTTACTCTCCCTTCTTTAAACTGGTGTTGGACTGGACTTTGAGCAATTCAAACAGGCAACACTTTCAAATAGACAACTGAAGTAGAACATGTGGGTACCCTAAAAGGAAGGGGTATGTTTGTAGATTTTCCTGCACTTTGCAGCCATGTTTGCTGTGCTGCAAGAAACTGAACCTGCTTCTGCTTTCCTCCCATCTAGCATAAATTAACAAATGCAAACAAACATCCAAATAACATCTCCTCCCTCTGTTGTTGAAGAAGGGCACTCAAATGCCAATTACTCCTGTGCTAGGAAGCCATGTGATTTCTGTTTTCTTGAGAAGAGAAGAAAGAGAGGGATTTCTCTTTAAATAGTATCTGATGTTCATACAATTCAACTTGGCAAAGGCAATCCATCAAAAATGCCTCCAAAGGTTAAAAAGACTATACAAATCCCTTTACATATATCCTGTTTTCAATTACTCCATTTTGCTTCAACAAAAGCAGGATATGAGGCAAGTCTATTCAGCTTGGCAAAGCTCTTTGCAAACTGTTAACTGTTTAAGTGAAAGTTTACCCCTTGATCTCTTCTGTTATTTTATTTATGGAACCCCAACTTTCCTCCAAAGAGCTCAAGGTGGTGTACAAGGTCTTCCGCCCTTTATCCTCAGGACAAACCTGGCTGAGAGAGAGATAGGATGACTAGTTCAAGGTCACCCAGGAGCTTCATGGCTGCATGAGGATTTGAATCCAGGTCTCCTCAGTTTCTTGACACACAAGGCATTTCCATGCCATCATTCCTTTGGGGTGGCTTTTGATCACGTACCAGCTAATTCAAATTGTGCAATTAAAACGGATTGGCAGCTCTTGTGAAACAGCCCCCATAAACTTTTTGTCATAAGGAAAGCTATAGGAAAATGCCTCAGAAAGTGCGGGATAACACTTACTCTGACACTATGGTGAACAAATAGTAAACAAATGAGAGCAAATGCTCATTAAGTAGCCAATGATCTCTCTGCAAACAAATCAGGATGGAGGTTCAATAAACAGGTCATCTGTAAGGGACCAGAGTTTGTAGTCTGACCTTTGGGCTCTCCAGGGAATGGAGTAATATCTCAGGGTGACTTTCTGCTAAGTTTGAGAATGTTTGCCACTTGCTTTTCCCTCTTCCTCCAACCCCATCAGGCTCCACCCTCATGACACCGGGCATGGTGAAGATCTCGCATTGACCTTCCACATGCAGTCATTTGCCCCCACAGAACCCCCACTTTGCCCCATTCCACAAGGGCCCCCTTGATCTGCCAGGTTCCACCTCTCTGCTCACAAGCTCTTTGCCCCTTTGCATCTTGGGGTCTGAACAGTTGGCAACCCTATTCAATGCATACATGCATTTCCCTGCTTCTACATAAATTAAGCTTCATACTTGAATCTGTACAGTTTTTGCTATAATCTTCACATGAATGGTTGAAGCCTAAAACAGCTTGGGACTTTGCATACGTGAAGCTAACCAGTTATTCTGGGCTGATGTGTGTTCTCATTTCCCAAAACTTGACAAAGTGAATTGCTCATCTGAGAACGAAAAACAAATCAGAATCCTTTTTTCCAAACATATATCAGCTTTTAAAATATATGTATTTAACAATAGATAAAAGACTGCATAGCTCTTTGCAGTGCTCTAAGTATTTTTATGCATTTTCTCAGTCATCATTACAACAGCTCTATAAGGCATTATACTAACATCCTAACACACATATATTTTGTAGGCTGCTTTGTCTAATATTCACATTTTTGTGCAATTTCCCCTAATACAATGCAATTTTGTATATTATTATAACATATATATGTGTTCCATGCACACTTTCTTCTATTATATGCATCTTTGTACATATTTTCTGGGGATAGGAAAACTACATTGCAAAATTCTGGAGAAGAACTGATGTTGAAGACTAGCTGTATTTTTCATTCTCATATTTCAGGAAGGCTGAACCAAATCTCTTCCCTATCCTTTCTGAACCTTAAGTGTGGTGGCTGGGCACCTCTGTCCTGCAAGTCTAAGTAAGCCTTCTAAAGACCATTTCCCCCAAGCTATGCCTACCTATCCTGACATCATATATTTTGTCAGATATGAGGCAGGTAAAGACATGACTCCCTGATGGATTAAAGCAGGGCTTGCAGGTGTCACGCATCAGCTGCTTGGCCGAACCTGAAACCCCCTGAGACTTTGCCCTTTTGACTTGATTTCAAATGAAAACAAGTTTAAAAAGTTTCACCTGGCATTGTGGTGATGTCAAGTGACTGACAAATTTGACAACCCTGCCCACCTTTCAAAGTGACCAACAAGGCTTGCGAGAGGTCAAGGTCTGGTTTACTAGCCAGACTCAGTTCAACACCCCTGCTTTAGGGAGAGTGCAGCCCACACCAGAAGAGGCTGAACAGCACTCACTTGGGCAGATGAAACATCTGTTAAGAGCAATTCCATCTTGTCTGGCTTGTGCCTCAGTTTATTGTCCCAAACCAGTAATATATCAAAGCAAGCTTTCAAGGCCTTTTTATCAATTTTTGATAGAACAGCCAATATATACACATATGTATCTGACTCTGTAAGTCTTATTTCTGATTCATCTACATATGTTCAGCAATAAGCTACAGCCCGTGTTTTCACATATTAGCAGAGTATTTGTTAGAAAGAAAATCTGACACTTTTACAGTAGACAAGTGTCAACGTATACATTATGTTTTTTACATAGCGCGGTACAAAAATATGTTTTACTAATAGCAGACCCAGTGAAATGAACAGACATGACTAGGTTTGGCCCATCAATTACAATAGGCTTACTTTGAGTAAACCTTAATTGAATTCTACACATGGTTTGGTGTTATGTGGATGCTTTTTGTTAAATAAATAGCTGGTATTGTTTCTCCTGAGCTGGATCAGGACCATGATATGAGGGAAAGGTGGTTTTAAGTCTTTGTTGCTGCTGTGGTCCCAGTCCACTCACCACCCCCCATTCTTTATATTATGGGCCCAGTCTAACTCAGGCTATTTCATTTAACATAAATCAGCTACATGGTGCTGATCCACATGACAAAATTTAAGGCATATATTAGTTCTAAGGCCACACACACAGGATACATTTGAAGCACGCTTATACCACCTGCAGTTCCCTGGCTGCTGAGGTTTGTGAGGAGACAGCTAATCCCCTCACAAAACAATTCCCAGCATGCTTAGCAAACTATGGCTCCTAGCATTCTTTGGGGAAAGCTTTCCTGTCTCCCAAACAGAAACGTTTGCATTAAGGCTCTCCAGGTACACACTGGATAACTGAACGTCTTTCTCTCTCCCACCCCTCAATTTCCTTGTTAAACTTTTATTGGCAGCGGCTTGGGTTCTTGGTGACCTGACCTGAACATCCTTTCTCAAAAACACAAATCCTCCACTTTGCCATCTGAGATTGTTATGGCAACACCAGGTAGTCCTCCCCAGCAATGCAGTTTGTGTACAATGGCAGGATCAAGAAAGCTAGCTTGCTTTAAAAGTACATCCTGCACTATTGGACGCTTTAAAGCAGGTGTGGGGAACCTTTGATCCTCTGGATGTTGCTGAACGACGCTTCTCACCATCCCTGGCCATTGGCCATGCCTGTTGGGTCCGATGAGAGTTGTAGTTTAGCAACATCTGGAGGGCCAAAGTTCCACCCCAATGTTTTAAAGGGAACCTTAGTCCACCAAACTTTGACAAAGCTGCTTTTAAGTAGCAGATTTAAAAATCCCAAGAACAATTCTTTCTTTCCTCACTCCCCAAATACCGCGTTTCTTACCTGGGCTGGGCTTTATTCCAAATCAGGGAGAATCTGAAATCAGCCTCCAAACCTCAATTGGATAAAGTAGTGCGAATATAAAGAACTAAGTGAAATCCGTTATTTCACTGCATTAAGCAATACAGGGAGTGTTCAGCTTTACAGCCTCCAAGGTTTCCCAGCTGGGTGTCCGCCTTTTTCCCATCCTGCATCCTGTTATTGTTCCAAGCCTTACTAATGCCAGGGAGAGAAGGGAGTGGAGGAAACCAGATAAAAACTTTTTTTGACTCATTAGTGGTTCAACTTACCTTCAGCCAGCTAGTCGCAAAAGAGGCAGCACAGGGGACAGGCCACAGGAGAGGGGTGGGGGAAAGACTTCAGGATTGTTGTCATCATCTAACATCAGTACAATGTAAGAATGGTAACACCCGACTTTTATTAGACCCCTGAAAGAGAGGCCTGCATTTTCCTCAATTTTCCTTGGCAAGCTAAGGGTCAGTTTAAACACTGCAGTCCATCGGCAGATGCGGCAGCCAAAATGCATTTCTCTATAGTGATGCACCATGAGTATAAGGTTTGAAATCTGAGAGGAACAAAGGGAGCTGCCTTAACAACATAAGAAGAGCCCTGTTGGATCAGGCCAAAGGCCCATCTAGTCCAGCATCCTGTTCTTACAATGGCCAAGCAGATGGCCACAAGCAGGGCCTGAGTGCAACAGACCTCTCCCCATTTGTAATTCCTGGCAACTGGTATTTAGAGGCACACAACCTCTGACAATGGAGGTGGAACATAGCCATTGACAGCCTTATCCTACATTCATTTATCCAATCCTCTATTTGAGCCATCAAAGTTGGTGGCCGTCGCCACATCTTTTGGGAGCAAATTCCATGACTTAACTACAGTATGTGCTGTGTGAATAAATACTAGCCTGAATTTTCGAACGTCCAGCTTCATTGTACTCCCCCAAATTCCAGTATTCAGAGAGAATGAACATAGGTTCTCCTCATTCGCTTTCTCCACATGGTGCGTAATGTTATACAGTGGTACCTCATACACTTCAGGTTACATATGCTTCAGGTTACATATGCTTCAGGTTACAGACTCCGCTAACCCAGAAATAGTACCTTGGGTTAAGAACTTTGCTTCAGGATGAGAACAGAAATCGTGCTCCGGTGGCGCGGCAGCAGCAGGAGGCCCCATTAGCTAAAGTGGTGCTTCAGGTTAAGAACAGTTTCAGCTTAAGAACGGACCTCCAGAACAAATTAAGTACTTAACCCGAGGTACCACTGTATAGAGTTCCCTGGGAAGAGGGATTGGTTGTTGAACCACTCTGGGAATTGTAGTTCTGTGAGGGGAAGGGCTGGAAATGTAGCTCGTGGCAGACCTTGGTGTCACAAATTTCTGTGGTGCCCCAAGTGATGCCCAAATCTGGCACCCCTTGCCTCTCCCATTACACACGGTAGTGTTTGTGCCTGCTGGAGTGCTCCAGAAGCTCTGTGTCGCTAGAGCTACCTCTGATATAGCCCACCATAACAAAGGAAAGAGTCACGCCCATTGCACCATCCACTTTCTTGTTTATGGCTGGCCCTATGCACCACAGGCATGTGGGCCACAGAAGGTTTCCTATGAAGAATCGTGGCCCTTCAGGAAAGCAAATGTGATCTAAAGACCACCCCCTGCCCAGAGTCCAGAGTTTAGAGTAGCCAACCACTAAGGAGTGTGACAGTCCTGATCAGATGAACTCCCCACTTCAGTGGTGGTAGCTGCTGTTAACCTTTTAAAAACCAGTAGGAAATCCAACCCAGACTCTTCCAGTGCTGCATTTAAGCAGGAATGGGATGTCTTCTTTAAATAATGCAAGAATAATTATGCAATGCTGGGGATAAACAAGGAAAAAAAGAGCTTAATTTGAAGGCTTCACAGCTCTGTTATAATAAATGTAGCCAAAGGAACCACATCTCTTTATAGGCGACTTTGATAACAATCCTGAGTTAGATAATCTCTCACCTCTGTTATTCACTACAGCTTAAAATGGATAAAGGGACTGCTTTTTCTCACTGCATTCATGATGACTGAGCTCTGCTTACATTATTTTACATTTTTATGACACAGAGCCCTAAAGATGAATTGCACTTTAAAAAAAATCTGTTTCATCTATTATAAATTTATTATTCAGGAAGGTTAAGCAACTAATGAGGGAACATTTTTCAAAGCCTTCTTGGCAGAGGCTGTTTACAATTAAGTTTCCTCATAAGAAAGTACATGGCTGGGATTCCAGGAGGAGAGAGGAGGAATCCAGGAAGGATGTTGAATGTCTTATAATGAGCTGAAGTTATTTTGCTGAATGCAACACAGCAAGGGTTGAGTTATTGATCCAGGCTACGTCTGTGTTCTGAGCTGCATGCACGTCGCACCAAAGAGAGTTGTTAGGAGACTCCTATTCCCCTCACAGCGCTACAATTCCCAGAGTTCCCTGTGAAGTGCGATTGACCATTAAACCACTCTGAGAAAATGTAGCTCTGTGAGAGGAATATGGGTCTTCTAATAACTCTCAGTACCCATAACAAGCTACAGCTCCCAGAATTCATTGGCAGGAGCCATGGCTGCCTAAAGTGGTATAATAAAGCTTTAAATGAACGGTGTTCTTTTTGGTGCTGGGTAAAGATGTTTCTGTTTGCACAAGCCTTTAAAATTTATTTTATTCTCTTGTCGAATAGTTTTAGCCTTGTGATTTCTGAAATTTATTACCTTGCTTTGATTTTGTTTGTTTAAATGTTGTATACTTATTGATTTTGGTCAGGGGTACCTTTACCTTTACTTATTACTTATAAGTACCTTTACCTTTACTTATTGATTTTAATAAACTCTACCCATGGGTAGATACCATGGGTGGTATACAGCTAAACCGTTCTGAAAAAATAGTTTTAGCTGAGCAGTGGGACTCCCCTGCCCTCTCCTCTTCCTGTGGATGCCCTGTACCCCCCTAAATCTGCTCTGGGAGGTGGGTGGGTGGGGAACCCCCAGAACGGATTTAGGGGTTGTGTGGAAAAACGAGACAGCAGTGAAGTTCCATTGCACAGACCTTGTGCTAGTGGAGCTGTTTAGTGGGATACCGCCCCATGTAACAAAAGAAGGTACACTTTAGAAAACCTTTTTTTAAAATCCAAGCAAATAAATATGCAGTGCAAAAAGCACAACATCACTGAATTATACATGTACGGCTCCTGGCCTTGCATCTGCAGATCATTTTTCTTTTTGAGTTGCTATTCTATTGATGATAAGGTTTTAAAATCATTTTTCTCACTTACCTTATGCCATAAGCTAAGACTTATGGAGTATACTTGGTTTTTGTGCGTGTTATTTTAAGGCAAGCCATTCTTGCCCTTTTCATCCAGTGTATTTTGCTTCCTTATGACCATCTTGGATGCTCACCTGCTGTTTGTTATACAATGCTTTTGTACACTGTAGTTGGTTACTTTGGAGCACGGAAGATCTCCAATTCCCAGAGTTCCCTGGGAAGAGGGATTGATTTGCCACCCCCTCTCCAAATCTACTCCAGAATGCCTACTCTTTTTACATGTGCATACATGGAACCTTAATAGAGTCTTTCTTTAATAAAAATAAATAATGCCAGTAATCTAATGCCTTGAAACAAGGGGCTCTTGGAGAGAAAAAGAAATTTCTATATACGGGCTAAGATGGAGCAATGGCACATCTTAACTGAACAGTGTACAAAAACCCCCTCCTTTTCCTCATGAGTCAGAACATTATAATTGTTTCAAGGAACTTGAATCAGAATCGGGTAATGATGCCGGTCACTTCCAGTTACTCTTTTCTCACCAAGTGTTGATTATATCCTAGAGCAGGTTTGAATTCAGTTTCCTGTAAGGAGATTTGCTAGACATTAAAACTGCATGATTCCTCAGCAAAGAGTGTTCTTTTTCAAAATGAATTTTTAAAAGTTCTTTAATTTATTTCACAGATATAACTCCTGCTCACCTTTGCAAAGCGGGGAAATTTTAAGGTGGAAGTACCATCAAAGTGAACAACACCACCATTTGCTCAATTAGCAATTGCTTTATAAAAATAAATAGGTGCAGAGCATCCCGATCTAGATTGGGTCCCCGTTGTTGGATCCCTACTGTTGGGGTGTGTGGGGGTAGGTGGGTTAACCCTTTGCTCTTTACTGCTGTCTTCGTTTGGAACTGCGTCCTCACACCTGTAACCTGCTTGGGAATAAAAGTCAACAATAGTCTGCTCCCACTCAGGGTGGACAAATCTGCTAATTTCATTCTCCATGTTTCTCATGTTTCCATTCTAAAACTCACTTCTGCACATTTCCACAACAATTTTTATTTTTATTTTAAACAAATCACCGGCATTTCAAGGCAAACATATCCTAAGAAACATGTATTTGTTTTGACTAATATACACATTCTTGAGTCTCACTGCATTGTTATTGTGATGATGAAGCTATCGTAAAATGATAATGCGATAGAATGATAGTTCATCCCTCACCATGGGCTGTGCTGAGTGGAGCTTGATGGGAGCTGGAGTCCAGCAACATCTGTGGGGCCATCGGCTTCCCATCCCTGATGCACAGAAAACAGGCAGGATGCAGGAGATGATTAGGATCTCCCCATGTTATTGTTGTACTGATTAGTAGCGCTGTAGGGTGCTTTGAAGATCCAGGAAGGGCTTAATCTCTTTTTCCTGTGCTTTCTCTGCTCCCCCCATCTGAATCCCCCTAAGGCTGCTATTAGCTCTACATCTGTGCTTCCTTCCCCCTCCTTCCCCACAGAACTCACAGGACGGGGTGGGGAACCTGTGGAGCTGCAGGCATTGTAGAACTGCAATTTCAATCACCTCTGACCACTGGCCATGCAGGCTGGACCGTGGTGGTTGGTGCACATAGGGACTGATGGGGAGCCCAGCAGTGGGTGGAGACACAGGCAACTGCAGGCAGAGACAACAAAGTCTAGTTTCCTCCATCCTCCTCCCTGCTAAGTTCTACAAAGGCAACAATGAGCCTAAGAAAGAGGAGAAGAGGAGGAAGAAACTGGCATCAAATGTGACCTTCTGGATTGGTTGTAAGAAAGCAGGGAAGTGGGGGCTGGCTGAGGTTGATGGAATGGCAACCCCTTAACCTTAATGGACCAGCCTCCACTGGGCTGGGATTGATGAGAAGTGGAGTTCAATAACATTTGGAGAGCCTGTGGATGTTCATTTCATTGAGCTTTTGGGAGGTGTGATTCTAACTGTGGCATAGGGGTGTGTGTGTTGAAACTTGCTGAGGAAGGAAAAGTTAAAACTTTCTGTGCAATGTGGCTCCACTGCAAACTGGGACCCCATGCTGATTTAAAAGAAAAGAAAAGAGAAACACTTGTGGTTGCTAACAATTAAAGTAACATGTAGTTTGGCTCTGAGCTTTTAGAAATATCCAGCTGGCTAGTGTTGAACAAAGAGCAAATGGACTTGGGTCTAATACAGTGAAGAAATCCTTATGTTAGTACAGTGGTACCTCGGGTTACAGATGCTTCAGGTTACAGACTCCGCTAACCCAGAAATAGTACCTCAGGTTAAGAACTTTGCTTCAGGATGAGAACAGAAATTGTGCGGCGGCAGCGGCGTGGCGGCAGCAGGAGGCCCCATTAGCTAAAATGATACCTCAGGTTAAGAACAGTTTGAGGTTAAGAACGGACCTCCAGAACGAATTAAGTACTTAGCTTGAGGTACCACTGTAAGGCAGTTATTCTGTGTGAAAGTAGCAAAGTGTTAGCCAATGCTAGCCAGCGCAGGGGTAGCCAATGCTCATCATCCCATTTGGTTGTCTCTCTGAGTTCTTAACATTTTTGCTGCAGACACATGGCTTCAGTGGCCTTGGCAACACCAGAAAGGCCTGTGGAAGAAAGGAACTCCTTGTTTCCTTTGCTGAGCAATGCAGTTAGACCAGTGCTTGAGTCCAGTGGGGTTTCTATCAAGAGGATTTCCTCTGTATACAAATCTCCAGGCTGGCTATAAATGGACGGAAACACATTGTATGTCCTGTCTTCCCAAAACATAGTGCAGGGTGAAGTTGTGCTTAGTGAGTCTTAGACCTCTGACCCTGTTCCTCAAAATGTATTTTCTTTCATTTTTTTTAATTAAAAAAATACCCTTTTTGGTACATTAGAGAAAATTTGGAGAGGCATGTGGGGAGAGAGAGAGAGAGAGAGGGAGAGAGAAAGAAAGAAAGAAAGAAAGAAAGAAAGAAAGAAAGAAAGAAAGAAAGAAAAAGGAAGGAAGGCATTTGCTACAATCACTCTTTAAGCAGTACTCAAAATATTGGGTTGTATCCAGTGTCACAAACCTATGTCCATTAATGTCAATGGTTTTTCGTTGTGTAAAACTTAGTTGGATACAACCCATCAATAACTGCAGAAGTCACATTTCCTCTAGTTGTTGCTGTACACTCAAATAATATAGTTAGCATTTCCCTTCACACACACATATAGATAGATGGACACCCAGATACTGCACACCCACCTGCGCATGCACACACATACAGTACATATCTAGTATCCAAGCTCAGATCTTCCAGACACTTCCCCAGTGATGCTTAAGGGTAGGCATAGGGAACCTGTGGCCCTGCAGATACAATCCAGCAACATCTAGAGAGCCATCCTTGCCCTGCATAAACCACCCTTCCTCAGCATGGTGCCATCCAGATGTTGCTGGACTGTCACTTCCATCCTTTCTGATTTTTGCCTAGCTGGAGCTGCTGGTAGTTGTGTTGCAGAGCATCTTGAGGGAACCAGGTTGTGGAAGGCTCATAAACAAATAGGAGAGAAACATATCCTTAGCACAAACTCAGACCAGTATCGTACCACTAGGGCTGTCATGCAAGATTTCCTGTGAAGTATAAACAGCTGAAGTGTTTGGAATCAGAATATGGCAGGGGACTTGCGGTCCCCACACACTCCACAGAATTTCATTCCCCAGGGCTCCATGTAAAGAGGAGATGTCTATATTAAATCAGTTTGTTTGAAATACATATATACTTTAAGTTGCCATGCTACACTAGCTCTCCATATCCCTTTTTAGACATGTGTTTTCTGAAGTTTTGCTCTGAGTAAGGGGAAAGCTTCTATGCAGCACTCTGTGTTAATTACATTAGTCTGTACATGGGCGTAGCCAGGATTTTCATTAGGAGGGGATTTTCATTGGTTGGGGGGCGGGCAGAACCTCTGTTTGCTATGTATTTTTTATTGATTTGGAGGGGCAGATGCCCCTCCCTGCCCCCCCTTGGCTATGCCCACGAGCCTGTAATCTTTTTGCGAAGTCTAAACTAGAATGCATGTTGAGAGGGTATTGAATTCCCAAATTCTTTAGATTATCAAGATAGATTAATGCACTTTTCTTGACCCTTTTGGATTCCAATCTGCCTTCTCAATTAGCTGCAATAACTACCTTCTCCTGCTGGCTTTTCATACATAGTGTTCAGGTCTGCCTGAAGTCCAGCATTTCAAAAATGTAGCCCCACCTTTTGGAAGTGAACGAAGGCTTAAGGAAATGAATAAAACACATTGGATCCATCATAGCGTAGGACAGATCTCATGGGAAGGCATAAGTTTAAGAAGTCATAAGAATTCGAGCTGAAGCCCAGGGTGTGTTCAAACATTGCTTTACAACCTAGCCTTCAGCAACAACACTGTATATAGTAGAATGGGTATTTGTCTATGGTCGGAGGCTGTGGTCTGTGGTCATGTTTATCTTGGTAGTGGATCACAACAGATATACAGTTCATTGCTGGGGGCAAGAGATTATTGCTAAAGAGACAGCTGCAATCGTTTTGGCAAATATTGACCTTAGAAAGGCAAAATAACCAGAATCAACATCCACACAATACATTTAAAGCACACAGTTTTCCCCAAAGAATTCTGTGAACTGTAGTTTGTTAAAGGTGCTGGGCACTGCAGTCTTGTAAGGTGCAATCTATAGTTCACATGATACTTGGGGGGGGGGGGGGAGAGCCAAGTGCTTTAAGTGCATGGCGTGGCTGTTACCTAGGAAGCTGTCTTATACTTTGTCTAGGGATGGAGGAGAAATTCTATTCACTTCACAGTTAAAGGTGAACCTGCCTGATTCACACTTTCTAAAACTGAAGCACAGCTGTCCTTTGAATTTCACACTTCCCTGAATTTTGCAATGCACTTCTCTAGTCAAGGAAAGTGTACAAAAATGCATGTGTTAGTGCAAAAGATACATAAAATGAAACTAAATTACAAAAGTGCAGTAGAAAAAAATTGCTTTGGGAAATTGTGCATAATAGGCAAAAATGTATACCAATGTGTATACTAGGAGAAATTTGTACTAAAATGCTAATGAATTTTCATGAGAATTCCTGCCTCCCCAAATTGCAAACTGATGTGGAAAGGTGGGCAACTGAAGATTGGTAAAATGAGAAAGCGAGAAAAACTGCTTCCCCCACCTTGTTCATAGAGTTGCCAAGCTGCACCTCAGATCTCCTCTGACTCTTTAAATGTGTAACGAAGCCACGGCTCCAAATGCAGAACTCTTTATGTGGTCCAAGCAGCACCACTGTGGCCACACCCCTGACCAGTCCTGCTATGTACCCTCCTGGATTCCTTGAGAGTTTTTGCCTGGCTGGAATATGTCCTTGAACTCTGATAATGCTTCTTGTTTGCAAGATAGAGAACACAAAGGTATGTGTGTGTAGAAACTAGCCTATTCTATAAAGGTACATTTTGCATTCATTACTTTGCCTATTTCCTCCTTCTAGCCTGGTGCCTAGGATGGAATGTGGCCCTTGACCCAAGGTTTATGAATTAGGAGGGCTCCCTCCCCAGTGGAATTGATGCAAATAGCTTCACATTTTTGTTGGAAACACTGGAAATTGTAGTCCCCCTTGTGATCAGGCTGGGGAACCTGAGGCCCCCTAGATGTTGTCAGACACCTCAGCCAGTATCACCAATGGCCAGGGTTGATGGGAACTCTAGATTCTGGCAAACCAGCAATGTCCCTGAGTCTACTTGGCTTGCTCTTTTGGTGGGTGCAGACAGGCATCAGCCCTTTTTGATGTTAAAAGTGACTGAGCGCTTTTCTCTGCCAATGAACAAGGATGAGAGGAGTTGTGGTTCAATAACATCTGGAAGGTAATGGGCTCCCCATCTTTGATGGATGCTCTGCCAAGGAGCTAGAGTCTTTACCATTGCCTTTGCTGTTGCCTCACCTTCTCCTGCCCCAGGTAAATTTGGTGGGCCCTTGACAGGCGAGGGGAAGGTGGCAGAGGGCTCCTGAGGTGTGGATTAGCATATCCTGTGCATATCCTGCTTGACTTGTACCTACTTATGAGAAATTGAACAGGCGTATTTGTTTTTATGAGCGCACCTAGCAGATTTCCCACAGCATCTCTTTTTTTATCATTTTTCTTCTCTTGCCATTAGCTTCCCTAAAAATAATGAGCTAAAGAGCAGTTGTGTGTGGCATCAAATACCATCAAGCTAAAATTCTAATAATGAATTCCCATCGGGTTACAAATGAGGCTGATTGGAAGGCTATCAACGTTTTGTAGCCTTGCCAATTGTAAGTTATGTCTGATCTTTCCATGGCAAGATGGCTATAAATACTCATAATCATTCTGAATTCTGTCAGGTATTGTACATTAGGCTTGTAATGCATTTAGTAGTGAAAAACATGGGGGTATAAATTATAGCACAGTGATGTGGGAGGAAATTGGCCACACTTCTGGAGGGAGAAGCCTTATTGATGCCAGTGTGGGTCTACCCTAAGATGAGAAGGACTAGCAAACTCGGGTGCTATGTAGTCAACCTGGAGCAGCCGGTAAATACTAAGGACAGCCTTTTATTCCATCTTCACAATGTTTCCGTGCCTGTTCATTTTGGACTTTTATGTGATCTTTCACATGACACTGAAGCCACTTCTGGAAATCTAGTGGAGATTTAGCTGCCCCCCCTCCATTTTTATTGTTTCCAGAAAAAACAACAACAGCCATCCATTTGCAACCCTACTACCTTGGAAAACCCTGGGAGTTTTGTGCTGATGAAATTTGTAGCAGTATGCTGACATACAGTTCTTTCCTGCCACTTAAAATATGGTATATCAATCACAAAGTCATGGTTCCAAAGCAAGGTACCGCAGTGTAAAAGAAATGTTAGCAATCAGGACAGAAGCCCCAGCATTGTAACTAGTAAAAGTAATGCAACCTAAGATTTGAAGTCGTGGAGAAAAGAATGTAATGGTGAAGCTTTTTCCCAAGCAAACCTGAGAGGATTGAGCACGCTTCATTGCCATGGAATACTATGAAGAAGGGGATAGGGAATGCAATGGAATGGAGTATCCAGGAAAGGGCACGGCTTGCTGGCTAGAACCCTGAAAAGAAGTAGTTCACACTTCAACATTTTGTTTCAGCTCCCTCTATTATATTTCAATTATTTGCATCCCAGCATATTCAGCTGGGGTATTTATGTATTTTATTTATTTTAATCCCACCTTTCTTCCAAAGAATTCAAGGTGACACACAAAGGTAGCACACAAAGGTATCTTCTTCTCCATATTATCCTGTGAGGTCAGTTGGGTTGAGAGGCAGTGCTTGGCCTAATAATAATAATAATAATAATAATAATAATAATAATAATAATTTATTTGTACCCCGCCCATCTGGCTGAGTTTCCCCAGCCACTCTGCGTGGCTCCCAATCAAGTGTTAAAAACAGTACAGCATTAAATATTAAAAACTTCCCTAAACAGGGCTGCCTTCAGATGTCGTTTAAAGATAGGATAACTACTTATTCCCTTCAGATCTGAAGGGAGGGTGTTCCACAGGGTGGGCGCCTCTACCGAGAAGGCCCTCTGTCTGGTTCATGGCTGAGTGGGGATTTGAACTTGGTCTCCTAGGTCCTAGTCCAACACTCTAATCACTACACCACACTGACTCTCTCTGATGTGGAGCCATTTCTGTACTTTGGTTGAATGTTCCCTGTTTAATACATGTGTTTATTACACCTATATTTTGCATATGTAGGTGTACATTTAGAAATCACAAAATGAACATTCAAAATGTGTTTTCCACATCACTGGCAACTGGGAAAGGCTCTGACCACTTTTCAGAGCTGTAGCTGGCTGCGTTTAGCCTTTTGCATACAGCTAAGACATACTTGTGGCACTTTTAAAGGCTAATATGTTGTTGTTTCTATTTATTTTTATGAAAAAATACTATTTATTATTATTCAATAATACATTGTTTTCATCTTTATGGCACTACAAGCTTCTCCCTTGTTAACGAAGGACTGGGCTAATACATAGCAAGTGCATAAGATGCTGTTTCAAAGGGATTCTGCAATGTTGACAGTGTATGTTCAGGTTTTCATGTCAACTCCCAACATTTTTCAGTGGCTTCAAAGTACAGATGTAGACAAATTCTCCAGAAATCCCTTCCCATTATTTATATTTCCTTACAGTCTGCAGATGTGCCATTGTTATTCACATCAGAGAAATAAATTCCTGGATGCTGATGCCAGAAGTATCTGTGGGCCTTGACTTTTTATTTATTACAAAAAACTCATCCACCCGACAGCAGCTGCAAATGATGAGACAAGCTTAAGTCATCTTCTTGTTTGACTGGCTGATCCTTTGGGGAAATCTGTAAATAGTTTACTGGTGGCTTGCGATGAAAGTGAAGTGGCAAAGTGCCAACTTTGGTGAAATCCACAGGGGTCATAAATATTTTTAATCTGAGGATGCATTAAATAACAAATATCTGGCATTTAGAAAATTTGAATCTTTGAAAAATTGAAGCTTCACTTCCATTGAAAGGCCTTCATGCAAAGTGCAACAAACTGGCTGAGAGACTGAGCGGTGAATCAAGATATCCCTAGTTTGATTCTCATCTCTGCCATGAACTCACTTCATGGCAGCCAACCTTGCCCACTGAACCACAGTATGTCACATCTTGCAATATGAGGTGTGGGGGGGATATACTTACAGGATATCTTTGAGGATAATGCATGTGACCTCCTGAGCTCTTGCAAAGTGCTCAAACACATTTTAAATCCTTACAACATAAAAAGGTAAAGGACCCCTGACAGTTAAGTCCATTTGCGAACAACTCTGGGGTTGTGGCGCTCATCTCGCTTTACTGGCCGAGGGAGCTGACGTTTGTCCGCAGACAGTTTTTCTGGGTCATGTGGCCAGCATGACTCAGCCGTTCTGGTGAAACCAGAGCAGTGCACGGAAACACCATTTACCTTCCCGCCCTAGCAGTACCTATTTATCTACTTGCACTTTGATGTGCTTTTGAACTGCTAGCTTGGCAGGAGCTGGGACTCAGCAATGGGAGCTCACCCAGTCATGGGGATTTGAACCGCCGACCTTCCGATTGGCAAGTCCTAGGCTCAGTGGTTTAGACCACAGCGCCACCTGTGTCCCCTACAACATGCTTAAGTCTAATTCGTGCATGAAGAGGTTAATGCCATAGATTTAGCTGTCCTGCTATGCTTTGCTATCTCACTTTTCCTCACCTTGTGAGGAAGGTAATCAAGCCCATTGTTTCCCCTTCAGTCTATCAAAGAAGCTCAGTGTGTGGAGAGAGTTTGAGTTGGTTGCTGCAGCTCAGACCGCATGGCTCTTACAAGCCATTGTTGTGTTCCTATACCAATAATTTAGGAACTTGCATCACTGTAACTAAGCCAAGCTGTAACACCTGTGTTTTCTGACTGATGAATGGAAAAGCACATGAACCTGACATTTGAAGAATTTGTAAGTAAACCATTTTTAACTTTCCAAATGTGTGATGTTTTTCTATGTTAGGGGAAAAAGGTAACTCACAAGAGCATATTTTAAAGGCCTAACAGACTATATTTCCAGGCTGATTTTAGATTTCTGCTGGTGTCCTCTCGCCAGCTCCAAACCTGGATCTTAACATCCAAGGACTTCTCCTTTTATATACCTATTTTTCCTTGCCATCAACAGTAAGGTAGGACAGCATTATCTCCATATTGCAGAAGGAGGGCTGATGTTCTGACATTCTTAGCTCCTACACTTACACCAACTGTACATATTCCTCAGTTGTGTTCAGAAAAGGCCTACTATTTACATCCACTGTTCACAGATGATGGGAGCTTGTATTCAACAATATCTGGAGGGCCACAGAGTCTCCATCCATCGTATAAGGAAAGTCACAGCAGTTTCAAAATGGTATCAATCAATATACCTTTGTGGCATGAATATGTTCCAAATCAGTAGGTAAGTCATTCTTGCTTCAAGCTTTGGTTGCCTAGAAATATGTTACTAACTGTATGTCAGGTTTAAACCAGTGTTGTGGATTATGCTATGCATAAAATAAGAATAGAAACAAAGGATCAGCTGTGTTGGATCAAAAGATTGGTCCTTTAAAAGTCACAAGGGAAGTGCTGTAGCTCAGTGGTACAGTATTTGCTTTGCATGCAGCAGGTTCTAGGTTTGATCCTCAGCAACTCCAAGTAGTACATACTGGAAATACCCCCAATCAGAAACCCTTGAGAGCTTCTGCCAGTCCATGTAGACATGGAGCTGGATAGACTAATGGTCTGCCTTGATATAAGGCAGTTTCCTGTGTTCCTAAGCCAGCTGCTACAGATTTTTTTTTTAAAAAAAGAAATATTAGCATTGCCAAAGATGACAGTTCCGCTCCCCCTTTCAGTTTTGTGGCATCAGCAACACAAATGTCACCACGATCTGTCTGTACTACCACCACCTGCTGCCTGAAAGATATATTGCAACCATTCTAGCTATCACAAGTGTTAATTGACAACACATAGCTATTCTTGTGAGCCAGCAATAGCCCATAATTATGATGCATTATGGGTGGGTGTGCACCCATACTGGAGGAGACAATGTTGAGGACAACTCCCCCTTTTGATCCCAACATCTGGTACTGGGATGTTGCCCGTGAAAACTAAGAATCCATGTAATTACTTGGGTTATAGCTGTCACTAGACATGCCTTCCATGAATTTGCATTCCTTCCCCACTTTTAAAGTGCAAACTTATCTAAACCAGCAGTGGGTGGAAGGTCGATCAGGAGCTACTGGTAGAACTCACAGTGACTTGGAGTCAAATCAGCAAGAGTTTCCAACTCCCAATTGTCCTCTTGTCAACAATTTAAATGGCTGACATATTAATAACCTGCAACCTGGAAATCAAGAACTGTGAAGGTAGGTGCCTCTCTTTTCAACCCTTTAAAAAAAATGTTGGGCAGGGCTAGAGGCAAAAGTGGATCTTGTTAGCAAATGGAGTTTACAGTGGTACCTCGGGTTAAGAACTTAATTTGTTCTGGAGGTCTGTTCTTAACCTGAAACTGTTCTTAACCTGAAGCACCACTTTAGCTAATGGGGCCTCCCGCTGCCACCGTGCTGCCGGAGCACAATTTCTGTTCTCATCCTGAAGCAAAGTTCTTAACCTGAGGTAATATTTCTGGGTTAGCGGAGTCTGTAACCTGAAGTGTATATAACCTGAAGCGTATGTAACCCGAGGTACCACTGTATATACAGCAGCAGCAGCAGCAGCAGAAGTTAACTTCAGTTGAACAAATCCTTGCTTGGAGCACACCTTCAGCTGAAAGGTCATCAAACTGAGACTTGGTGTAAAATAAGAAAGCTTATGTTTATTAAAGGAAGTATATTCTTGATAGGAAAGAGTTCTATAGTCCTAGCTAGCTGTCTAGTTGGAGAAAGAAAGAACCCTTTGTTCTCAGGAGTATAAATTCAAAATGACCTTTCTCCTTGAAGTCCAGAAAAAGAATGTGAGGGGGAGCAGGGAGTTGTCAAGCCAGATGGAACCTCAGGTTTATTACTATAAACATCAAAGCGATAGAGAGAGGTCACTATAGAGATAAAGTTACAGGGATAGTCTTGAAAGCTGGAAGTCAGCTACACTTCTCAGCACCCAAAGTGCCAACATATTTTACCTTCGTACTATTGAGTATTTTCTCCACCCCCCCCTTTCTATTCATTACCCAAACAAGCGCTCCAGTGAGGTAAAGGGGTGGGTGCAAAGCAGGGTTGGTGAGGGATGTGACCCAAGTAAAGTTACATTCAACCCTCGGTCCTGAAGCTCCTCACCTCTTCTCCAAGCTGCCGTAGCACATGCCTGCCATATTGATCTTGTATGATAGTTTTTCCTAGAAAGGTTTGGATCGTTTTGTCTCTGAAAACCGATTTTCTTTCCCACAAAACTAAGGAGAAGTAAGTAAAACCTTGTGTGTCTTTGCTGGCCTGAAGATTTAGGAAAACACAGTACTGCTAGCCTTTTACGTGGGGAATGTCATGTTTTTCTTTGGATCTTATGCTAACCTCAGAGTATATGTGGATTTGATTTAATACCTTTACTCGGATAGTTACTTAAACACAATCTCTGCAGTAAATCCCATCAAATGGTTTCTGCAGTGCTCTACTTAATTATTTCAAAGAATGAAAGTGACCTTTTCTCTGTATTGGCTGTTTTCTCCTGTACTGTAGGAAAAAGAAGAGTGCTTGAGGATTTGCACATGTGAGAGGCTGTGCTCAGTCTATCCCAGGGTTTACTCTATCTTTCTTAATGCCAGTGAGTAGATCTGTCATGAAACATAGGTTCACATTTTGTGATCACCTACTGTGATTTTGAGAGGCATGTCATTATATTGGACCATGCTTACAACTGCGATTCTTGTGCTAGCGAGGCTTAAGCTGACCCATATGTCTGCATGTTCCATGTTTTAAATGCACCACATTCCACTCAATTAAATGTGATCCATTCTTACCCTGGAGGTAGAATAGACTTTGAAGCTGAATTGAGGAATGAGTTAAAACTGTTGCATATGTGGGAAAAGGCGTGTGCGTGAGCAGTGTGCATCCCTTTTATGAGAATGGAGTGATTTATTTGCATTGGTGGTGCTCATCTGCCAGCAGATGGTGACATACCGCTGGAGAAGGATTCAATTTTCATGCTCCAGTTTGTTTCCCTTGGCAGGTGGAGGCTGCCGTGTGTTGTCAGGGCCTTCGGTGATGGAATCTATCGGTATCGACTTTCATATTGAGTTCTGAGGTTTTTCTAAGGTTTCTGCTCATGCCCAGGATTAGCTTCCGACTGCAACATTTGAAAAGATTTATAGCAGATGCATTCCAGCTGCTTTAAGTACAGATTACAGAGCCGTACACAAATGGCACTTCTCTGAATTGCAAAAAAGAAAAGAGAGCCAAAAAAATGATGCTGTTCTTCTTCCAAGAAATCTGGGGGAAGTTTTTATTAAGCTACAAAGAAATATATATATATCACTGAGACTCAATGTAAATATATATTTGTCCTATTAACTCACATTCCGGGAAAACTGGGGCATCCTGGTGGCTGCTTTTGATTATTTTTTTTTAATCTAAACCCAAGTCTATATACAAATGCATCCCAGAGCAGTGCACAAAAATATAAAAACCAATGTAATAACACAAGGAGTGGTTGCTGGTGATGCAGTACCATGTGGACCTCACCACCTGGCACCAGTGTCACAGCCACTTATCAGAATGGGGTGGCCGGGGGCAGGTTGGTGGTGAGCCTCACTTGTGGAACCAACCAGAAATGTCTCCACTATCCTCACCTAGTTACCACCCTGCCCCACCTCCACACCTTCCCGGTACACAGCAGCAATGCAGCTTCCAGGAGGCCAGATCCACAACACCACCGCTCTTCACTGGCCGCTCCTGCAGAGCACAACATCCTCCATAAAAATCAACGAAACTGAGACTCAAAACCACAAAATGATTAAGGAAACAGAGTTCATAACACAAGTTCAAAAAAGCTGGGTTGATATTGTTACTTGGTGCTGAAAAGGTTGTAGTAGCAGCAGCTGAATTCCCCAGGGAAGGGTATTCAAAAGTGGGGTGCCACCACAGACAAGGCCCTTTTCTTTGTACATACACAACACGCTTCACCAGCTAGGGCTACTTGGAGAAGAACCTCATTAGAATAGCTTACTTCTTAGGCAAACTGGTGTGGGAGGAAATACTCCTTCAGGTATTTATGTCCCGAGCTATTTGGGACTTTAAACTTAAAGGTAGGTGATGTATTTGCTTCCTTGGGGTTGGCAGCCTCAGGCCCCAGGGGCCGAAGAAGACCTTCCCAGCCTCTCTTTCTGGCCCTTGGGACTCTCCCCAGGACACACCCCTCATCAGCCCTGGCTGCAATGTGTCTTTGAACTCTGACAATGCCTGTTGCTTGTCTGGCTGGAGAATAGAGGGGCGTGCAAGTGTGTGTAAAAATGAGTCTAATGTACAAAGGTGAAGTTTACATTCATTGTCCTGTTCCCTTTGGCCTCTGGCCCTGCCCATCACTAGCATGTAGCCCCTAAAAGGTTGCCCTGAATGGAATGCAGTCACTTATGCAGCAGATACACTTGGCATTCTGCCCCCCCCCATGCAATTGCATAGTGTGCCTTTGGGACAGGGCTGGCCCTGCTGTCAGCCGAACCAGAGGGCTTATCAAACCTACGCTGGGCTGTCATTCATGGCTAATAGACTATGTTCTGCTCCAGAGCTTACAAGTTGTCCAAGCCTGGCCTTGTGGCTTTGAAGGATTTGGTAGTGTTAAGACCTTTGGAAACAATGAATACAGCCATTGAAATGGCTGTGTTTTTGTTTTGTGAAGTATGAAAGGTAATATCTGCTAGTCCCGCTGGGAGTGTTACTAGCATCCTTAATAAGCAGACCTAAGAAAAATAAAAAATAAAAATAAATTGTGTGCAGCTGAAGCAAATGATGCGCGCAGCCTCCATGGTAAACAAGAAGCATGGGGCTCTATGGTGCTAATGTATTCAGCAGTTTCCCTTTATTTAAAGTGGCTGGCAGAGAGCCAAGGTAATTTAGACTATGGGGTGTTGTGGAGTTTCTAAGCCATGAGAAGGATTTTAGCTGCATGACTTACATTGACTTCAAGAGCTCAGTGAAAATGGATCTGCAACGGCAGCCACGAGTGAATTAATAATGCTCACTCCCTTCACTTACTTAATGCTGCAAGAGACAGTTGGAAGCCCCAAAGGTTGGCTTGATCTGGTCCTTGGGAGTTTTGCGAGACATGCAGCAGCGGAGTGCTCCGAAAGAGAACTGAATCAACACCCTGCAGCGTTTTCCTAAAAGCATGTGATAAAACTAGGCTGGATAAATAACAGCAGAATGCTCTTGAAATGAGTGAGAAAGAGATCACCGCTCCCTGGTATGAAGGATCAAGGGCCAGCATTGATGCTGGGGTTTGGGGCTGGAGGCGATTGGGGCTGGATCTAGACACATCAAAAAAGCGATTCAGTCAAACGTGTTGTAAACTTCATAAAGGGGAATTCCCTTTGGCGAAAGACGGGACTCCACAGCACCATCTGGTGTCACAGTGTCATAACTCATATAATGCACTTTTTCTTTACTAATGTAGCTGAGTCCTGGGACTGGAGTAAGCAGCCTATTCATGGTGGAAAGCATGGAGCAAAAGAGGACTTGGCAGTCCAAAACAACTTGGGAATGTCCCTAAGAGTGTAGCAATCCCAGTAATTATTTCTCCAACAACTTTCTATGTCCGCAGAGGCCACTGTCTACCATCTCTCAGCAACTAGCCTGCAGTAAGGAGAGCCCATCCTCTTCAACAGGACACACTACTGGGCCTCAGCCTAACGTAAGGTGGGTCATGACAGCAGCATTACCACATACATGGTGGGAAATTAAGAAGTGAATCCTCAAATGCATGTTTGGGTTAAAGGTGTGAAAGGTTGAAGGCAACTGTTCCAGAACACCTCTGTTCGCAATCGCAGTTATCAATAGCATCTCTGTGCATTGTGCAAAAGGTGAAAAAAATGGAAAGGCAGGGAATTCAAGTGGCAATTAAACAATAAAAAGGAGCTGAAATCTATAATGAATAGCAAAGAAAGCCTTGAAATGCCAGAGAATAAAAAAATAATAATACAAAATTGGCATTAGGGATGACACCTCACTATACCATTTTGATGCCTGCAAAAAACATTTTTATTTCAACAAGCCTCTCCAGATACATCATTTCAATAATGTATCCTAGTTTTTAACATTTGCTGATTTCATGAGAGCTTCAATGATGTTAATTTTATATTGTTTTATGTACACTGTTTGGAGTTTTATTATTAAGCGGTTTATAAATATGTTCTAAATACAAATAAATAAAAGGCGGCGGAAGGTTTAACAACCAATCCCTCTTCCCAGGGAACTCTGGGAATTGTAGTTCTGTGAGGGGGATAGGGATTCTCAGCATCCTTATCAAACTAGTCACCAGGTTCTTTGAGGGAAGCCATGAGTATTGAAAGTGGTATTGTAGTACTGTACTTTAAATGTAGTTCATGACTGTGGCCATAGTGATCCTGATGGACCTTAGAAGTTGTGATGGAACACAGGGCTGAGTATGATTTCTAAGTGACCCATGACCTTAATGTGCAGTTGGCTCTTGAGTGAGAGGGTCTTCTACTAATTTCCCTTATGTGCCCTGGTCTGTATCAGAACCCTGGCATGAGAGGGGATATGGGAAACTCAACCCTTTGGCCCCTCCATTGTGGTCCCGATCTGGATTTGTGGAGGGGGAACTATGCATGCAATTTGCATTGCAAAACACAAAAAGGCCACATTGACATGAATGAGACTTTATTTGCAATGTATATATTTCAGATGCAGTCCCCCACAGATCTGAATCAGGACTGCAGTGAGAGACAAACGGTTAAAACCCCTTCTGCACCTCCCACTCTAGGGTTCTGATATGGATTGGGTTTCACATGCTGGATGTCTTGCCCCTCTCCTTCTAAATAAACAGCAGTATCTCTGATGCCAGGAGGTCAGGTGTGCTGCCTCCTTCCCTGCAGGCTACCACTGACTCAAGGGCAGAAGTACGGTATGCAGTTAGGGTCACGCATAGCTTTTGTCATAGGTATGTTGGTGCACTACTTATTAGGGACCAGCTTGATGGGCATATACGACAACGTTTAAACCACAGTAAAAAGAAAATGCACATTTCGTTGTGCCAAGACAGTTTACTTGACAGGGTACATTGCATTTAAGTACATATTAACACTTTGAAGGGAAAAAATAACATTGGAGACTGGCAACCTGAACCAACTCAGCAGTTTAGCACCTTGTAATCTCACTTCAACAATTAGCTAATGAATTTGACTTCAGAGCTGTCTAAACAGTGTTCTGCACAGAAACTCACATTTGTAGCAGGCAGAAAAAAGGAAAATATTTCTCTGTTCCGCCTCCTCCATTCAGAAGTTCCTCAACGATCCCAGCCAGAAGTTAGAAATGTATGTACATTTCCTTTGGGCCTGACATTAAATAAGCCTGCACAACTTTCTTAATCATGAAATTGGCTTCTTTGAAGTAATGGGGGCTTTTTCTCATGCACATTTCAGGTCAACAGCCCAGCTGAGCTGGTCTGGAACTGCAGTGGGGAGCAGAGTGTAACAACAGCCCCCACCCGCCACCCTGCACTAAGAGTCCTGATCCAGAAAGCTCCCTGAACCTCCAAAAATTCCCCACACCATTGCTAATGAAGATATCCCGTTGCGCTGCAAATGCATCATAGAAAATGTCTGATGTGCCATTGCTGTCACAACATTACAGGAAAAAGAAAAAGGCAGCAATTCTTGTGTTCTTCTCTGGGAAGAAACAGAGAAATTAAAAGTGGAAATGTTCAAGGTTGAGAGCAGAATAAGAATCAAAGCAGAAGAAGATGGCGTGGAAGACAGTAATTTAATGAAAGAAGGATGTCCTCACCCTGAGCAAGGAAGGGAGAACGATGGAGAGAAGTTCATTCAGCTGAAAAGATATCTCCAAGGTCACTGTGAAGCTGTAGCTTGCTTGGAAAAATGCAAGCTGTGCAAGTTAGGTTGCCTCAGGGTGCCTTCATCTCTACATTTTTATTTTCAAAGATGCAGAACGGGGAAAGAGAGATTACATTATGTACTGTATTAGCACAGATCACTTCCCATATTTCTTCCCTCCAACTTTTTGAGGGTTTTTTTTTTTTTTGGATAAAGTTTTCTGAGAGTGGGGACTTTGGTTAGTGATTCACACAGAATGAGGCTCAGAACAACTTAAAACTAATTGTACAATTGCTTTAGGAGCTGATTCATAGGCACAGGGTCCAGTTGAGGGATGTAAGGAGATGTCATTTTTTTGTTCCACCTTGTACTTGTATGTTACAAGAAACACTGTAGCACCCTGCTTGTGGTTAACGCTTAGCTGGAATGAAATATTCAACACAGCAATAGTGAAATTAAAATAATAATTTATTTGTCAGACAAATAAATGATAGGCACAGTGGTATATGGTTACCAAAGCTCTGCCCACTCCAGCCCTGATGGCCAGCACATATATTTCCTCAGCCCAGCCCCCTTGCTCCTCCTTTGGCTGCCTCTGTCCAATCAGCCTGGTTGAAATTCCTATTGGCTGTTTGCTAGAACCAATCATAAAAGATACACCCATTTCCTATTACCTTTTATGGGAGACAAAGAGCTATATTTCCTTCTATCCATAAATGGCAGACAAGTAGCCATATATCTTACATTTGCCTCGACAAGGCACCTTAATTACCAGATCACTTTTTGCCTCTGTTGCCCCTTCATTCCAAAACAAATGGCTAAAACAGATGGCTCATGGTATTAAATTCTATCTTAAACAGAGATCTTGGGTTCACATTCTCACCCACCATCAATGAAATAAGAATCTAACATAAGAATCTAATATTTCTTACTTTCTAAATCCTTTGCATCATTATATTAAGCCAATAAATCTCATACATAACATAGATAGCTTTTTAGAAGAAAAGGCCTTTGCAAAGAAAAAAGGAACTCAGAAAAAACAGCTTCAAAAGGAAGCCTCTTCAATTTGCACCCCCTTTTTCCAGCCAGCTGCTTTTCCCATTAGCTCTTTGCCCTTTAACCTTAGGAAAATATGACTAGAGTCTGATGGGAGGCACATGGTATTATTTTCTGTTAAACAATAAATCTTACTATTTACCAACTCTTAATTAGTGTTTTTGCAGCTTGATTGTATTCTGTAATATGTAGGGTCAGTATAACCTTTGCTCCCAGCCTGTAATTCCCTTTTACAACTTTGAGAAATTTGTCTCCTGCTACTGCTATAAATTAGGGGGGCCCTGTTCAGGAGGATAAACAACTGCCAAAGTACTTAGCCAGCTGCTTTTCTGCCTGGCATGAAACATACAAACATTTGCAAATATATTTTTAAGCTCATTTTAAAATACAGACCTTGATCAGATGCCTCAACACTGCTTCCATTTTTTCATTCCACTAATTCCAATGGATTTACTCCAAGTAGAACTTAGTTGGATACAACTTCATATGTGTACAAGAATTAAGTCACATACAGCACTCTACTTCTGCAACATAATTCTGTATGCATTAATAAAGAGGTGTTTTTAAGCTGTTACATGCATTGTTTTATCTGCTTAAAGGTAAAGGGACCCCTGACCATTAGGTCCAGTCGTGGCCAACTCTGGGGTTGCGGTGCTCACCTCACTTTATTGGCCGAGGGAGCCGGCATACAGCTTCCGGGTCATGTGGCCAGCATGACTAAGCCACTTCTGGCGAACCAGAGCAGTGCACGGAAACGCCGTTTACCTTCCCGCCAGAGCGGTACCTATTGATCTACTTGCACTTTATCTGGTTATGTTCAGGTTATTTTAAGAAACATGGGGTGTATTATATTATACTTCTAATAATGGATGTGAAATAATGCATGCATATACTATTCAAGATTTTTTTTCTTCTATTTTTAGCAGCAGTGGTAAAATAGCATACAACCCTTAGTTTCTCATCAAGATCAAGAACTGAGACAGGAATTAGAACAAAATCCATGTGGCTAAAGCTCAATAAGCCTGAGATAAAGTTTTTCAGAGAATTCTATCCCTAATTGCTGCCATTTTGTGATTTTTATGTTTTATTTTTTTGTAAACCACCCTGAGAACGTCGGCTGAAAGACACTCTAAAAAATAAATCAGAAAAATAAAAATAAAATCTCTTGTCTCAGAAATAGGGGAACATGGTCTGCCAAAGCAGAAGGTTGCTCTGACTCCACTTGGTTAAAAAAATAATAATGCTCCCACACACATGTCTGTGTGTATGGCATTATTATTCTTTTGCTTCAGGTGAAAAGATACCACATGTCAACCATGGGCAGTAATTGACAATAAAGGGAATATGTACCAGACGAAGCTATAAAAAGAGTTTTAATGACATTTACTGGTGTTGTCTGTTCTGAGCGCTGTGCCTCTGATTAGAGCTGATGTTTGCTAAGTGTTTAAATGTGTGTACACTTTTACCTGCTCAGATATATGGCTCAGCTGAGAGAAAGGGAGGGAGGGACTGCCTTCAAAAGACTTAACCACAACAGATTTGTTGGAGACTGGGGCTCGTTTTGTGGAATGCACAGCTGTAAAAATGAGGATGAAGTAGTTGTAAATCTGTAAATAGCTCAGAATATATCCTGTCCTTTTAGCTGTACATGAACAAAATCTGCTCATGTAAAGATTGCAACCCCCTCCCACCCAAAAATGTGAACTGTGAAATTCTAAGGACTGTAAACAGGAACATATTGTGTTCCTCATTCTTCTCCTTGTGCATTGTAATGCCACTTCACTTCCTGTTTGTCCACAGCAGTGCATTTTAAAACTTTCTGTCTTCAGGGAGCCATTTTTCCTATCAACGTTGGCTTTTGTGGAACCCCTGCATACACACCAGGGAACTCAGGTGTGTCACAAAGAGTTTTTGAAAGTTTTCTCTGGGGTAGAGTTGAAAAAAAAAAAAGATTAAGTTTGCATTTAAAGGCAAACATACCTAATTCACACTTTCCAAAACAAGATGGAGGCTGAAACACAGCTGTCCTAAATTTGCACTTAAACAAATTTTGCAATATACGTCTCCAGCCAAATCCTGTGTACAAAAAATCATATGCTATAAAAATGCATGTATTACTGCAAATAGTGTATAAAAATGCAGTATATGAAGGGGAAATGCTTTGCAGAAAATGTATACATTAGGAGAAATGCACACTAAAATTCTGATGAATTTTCATAATAACTTTATTTTTGTGTGTTTGTTTTGTAAACAGATATGGGCCTGTGGTGCACTGAACTTAAGACTGGTAAAATGAGAAAAACTGACATACAGTGGTACCTCAGGTTAAGAACTTAATTTGTTCCGGAGGTCCGTTCTTAACCTGAAACTGTTCTTACCCTAAAGCACCATTTTAGCTAATGAGGCCTCCTGCTGCTGCTGCGCCGCTGCTGCACGATTTCTGTTCTCATCCTGAAGCAAAGTTCTTAACCCGAGGTACTATTTCTGGGTTAGCAGAGTATGTAACCTGAAGCGTCTGTAACCTGAAGCATCTGTAATCCGAGGTACCACTGTATTTGCTCTTCAGTTGACACAGTTGTATAGGATTCCTGTCATCCTATCCCTCTCCAGCTTTCTGTTTTCCTCTTTTCCAGCAGCCGTCATTCCATGACCACGGTAGTATTTTCATTCCTCAGTGGGCTGTCCTGGGGATCTCCCTGCTTTTTGCTAAATATATTTTGTACTTCTGCAAGTTGTGGGATACCTGTAAGCCTGATGAACACTGAGAATAAATAGAGGGAATGATTTGCCATCATACCACTCTGCGTTGCAGAGGATTCTGGGGAATGTTCTAGGCAGCATCCTCACTGTGCAAGCCTCTTGGGTCTCCAACTGATGTGAACTGAGTGAACCTTCAAAAACACAGCCAAATTAAAGTCATATATTACCAAATGCCATGAAGCCTCCAGTGACTCCCTTCCAAAGGGAAACAAGGAAGAGGTAAGCACTGTGTGATTCCAGGTATGCACCACTGAGGCAAGTGAGATGAGCAGAACAGTGTAAACTGAACCAACCACGCAATCAGTGTAGACTGGTGACAATAAGGCATGCAAAACAACTTGGATATTACTGGGTTCAGCAGAGGGCAGTATGACATTACATTATCTGCTGTTTTGCAGTGATTTATGCAAGGATCCTCTCCACAGCACCCTTATTAAGCTGGCAAGTTATTACAGGAAAGTACAGTGCTGAAAGCTGTTGAAGATATAAAGCTGCCAGACTTTTTCCAGAAATGAAGGAACCTACGAAAGCATGCACCAATAGAAAAGACAGGGGTTCAGGCCAAACACAATATGTAGCAAACAAAGTACAACAAATGTATTCGTCACAATGTACCCGTTATTCCAAGGCATTCAATACATACAAGCAGTACTCCAGTAGGAGTGGTACTCCAAAAACATCAAGTGAATACAGAGTTACAATTAATGATGTATTTTCATGTCTCCAATGCAAAGAAATTCTTGAGAGTGACGGAGCAGCTCTGGTACCCAACTTGTTACCTTACAGGTTGAAGAAGGAGTTTCTCTTTGAAACTGGGATCACGGGGCTCCAGTCCTGATTGCTACAGCTGCTCCCCAAGTGGGCAAAATGCAAATACAGTTTTACCAGGTGCCAGTACCAGAAATATGGAACCATCCCCAGCAATTAGAGACAACTGGAACGTATGTGCACTGAGAGGTGCCTTACAGCCATGCTTTTCACCAGAGATTGAGCTTTGGACCATCTGCACGCAAAGCAGGTGTTCTGCCCCTGAATAGTTGTCTGCCATCCTTTTTGAATTGGAGAGGCTATCGATTGAACTTGGAGTCTTAAAGAGCAAACTGTATGTTCACCAGTGTGGCATAGTGGTTAGAATGTTGGAGTCGGAACTGGGAGACCAGGGTTCAAACCTCCCAACTGTCATGAAACTCTCTGGCTGACCTTGGGCCAGTCACAGCCTCTCAGCCTCTCACAGGGCTGTTGTGAGAATAAGATGGAGGAGAGGTTAGTTGTATATGCCCTGGACGAAAGGTGGGATATAAAATGGAATCATCATAATCTGCCAGAGTTATGGCCCCCTCTGTAGGCAACTTATTGACCCTGGATAGATGCATTTTGAGCCACCTTCATGAGTGAGGTGCAGAGAGGATCACACAGCACTGTTCCAGATGACCTGTTCACGAAGCATTCATCCCAATTTGCTTTCACAAAGTTTGCATGGAGGTTATATGATGTTCTCTGTTGAGCATTCCTTCTGATTGTTTAGGTGGAGGTTATAGATATAACACACTGCTAAAAGACTATGGGTTGCAGCCAGGTAACTGTGAAATGAATGAGGCTATACATTGTCCAATAATTTCAATGGGCCTATTTTTGAGGTCCAGCGCCGAGGGCCTTTTGGCAGTTCTGGCAGTTCCCTCACTGCGAGAAGTGAAGTTACAGGGAACCAGGCAGAGGGCCTTCTCGGTAGTGGCGCGTGCCCTGTGGAACGCCCTCCCATCAGATGTCAAAGAAACAACTATCAGACATTTAGAAGACATCTGAAGGCAGCCTTGTTTATGAAAGTTTTTAATGACTGATGTTTTAATGTATTTTTAATCTTTTGTTGGAAGCTGCCCAGAGTGGCTGGGGAAACCCAGCCAGATGGGTGGGGTATAAATAAAAAATTATTATTATAATATTATTATTATGGCTAATGTGGGCTGCAACCTCATGATTTGTTTTTATTATTATTCAGATTTGTTGCACAAGAGCACCAAATCCATTTTTATTGCCCAGCCTAGTTTTCCTGGAATACAATTGAATCCCATCTGCAAAACAGAGACAGCCAGAAAGTGGCCACACACACACTTGTTTAGTTCAGCTCTGGTGAAAGAAAACAAGACCCCAAACACCCAGTTGTGGAGTGTTGTTGCTAATGATTAAATCTAAACAATGCATAGGAATAATAAAACTGCCAAAGAATGTTGGATTTTTTTTCTTTAAAGGGGAAAGCAATAACTATTAGGAACACCTTGTTTTGTACTCTGCCTACTAGCTCTACAGTGGCAGTTAATTAACAAACACAATCCACAGAGCTGTGTTGACATTAATCGTTGTGCACAAACAGAGATGTTATTGGTGTAAAAAGGCTCATTGGAAGTTTACACTGCAGCAACTGCTAAGCAAAATACCTGCATTAATTTGAGCTCCTTCCAAAAATGAAGTGAGGGAGGGGAAAAAAAAGAATAATAACAATAAATTGTGTTTGGCAATGCAAAGGAAGAAAAGTGGAAGGAATGCTGAGACAAGCATAAAGCATTGGCTTATGAGTACAGTGGTACCTTGGTACTCAAACAACTTGGAACCCAAAGTAACTTGCAAACCCAGAAGTAAGTGTTCCGGTTTGTGAACTTTTTTTTGGAAGCCGAACATGCCACACTTCTATTTTGAGTGTCACACTGTTGATTTGAGTGTTACACTGAGGTCTGTCTGTTTTTGCTATTTATTTTGCATTTTTGTTTTTGCGGCTTTTTTGGGGTGTGTGTGACTGTATGGAACCCAGTTCAGCTACTGATTGATTGATTGATTGATTGTGTGACTTCAGTACATGGTTTATTGTTTTCATTTTATGGATCAACGGTCTCGTTAGATAGTAAAATTCATGTTAAATTGCTGTTTTAGGGGTTGTTTTTAAAAGTCTGGAATGGATAAATCCACTTTACATTACTTTCTATGGGAAAGAGCACCTTGGTTTTAGAACGCTTTGGTTTTGGAACAGACTTCCAGAACGGATTACATTTGAGAACCAAGGTACCACTGTACCTGAAAGAAAGTAGCAAAATACTAGTTCCACTCTAATTTTACATTTTAACATGGAAAAGGCTGTACAGTAGTACCTTGGTTCTCAAACTTAATCCATTCCGGGAGTCCGTTTGACTCCCAAAACTGTTCCAAAACTAAGATGCAACTTCTGCTTGAGTGCAGGAAGCTCCTGCAGCCAATCGGAAGCCACACTGGACGTTTGTCTTCCAAAAAATGTATTTTATGTTCTTATGAAACCCTGAAGTCCTGCTACCAGTCCATGTAGACAATACTGAATCAGATGGAACAATAGGCCAATAGTTTTGCTATATAATTGTTGGCTCAAAAAATGTACCAAAATGCATATACTGGGATAAAGTTCTGAATGAACACACATGTGAAATTGGTACATGTCAGAAATAGACATATCCATTCTGATAATTCAGACATAGGCATTTTGCTGATTTTTCAGGGGCAGAAATTTTTTTGGGAGCTTTTTTTTTTTTTGGCAGGGGAGCATAACATCAGTGGTATGGTGGTCCTCCCCTGCTACTTTAAAGCTTCACATTATCTCCACCGCCTGTGCCTTGTTTCCAATTGTAGTAGGGTAGAATATATACTTTATGGCAGAGGAGAAGGTTAAGTGCTAGCAATGATGGCCAAAAAGGTTGCACTTTTAAACAGATAAGTGCTAGCAATGATGGCCAAAAAGGTTGCACTTTTAAACAGATAAGGTATCTGATCTCCTGATATGCAGCACTTGAGTAGTTTCCCCTTAGGTAGAACATAAATGTTCCAAGTGCATCAATAAAGCCAATAATCAGTTTCTTCACAGATGTTCTTGTACATATCATTATTGTCTTTCCACCAGTCTTCTGCTGGGTAGTGAGGGCCTCCTTCTGTCTCTTGGGAGACAGCTCTGGAAACATGGGCTGTGAATTCAAGGCCTTTCAGTATGACCCAGAAGCATGTACCACGAGTGCATGAAAGAGGGAAGAGGATCTTGGTGGCTCTCTCCTGCCCCCAGTTTGCACTTTCCTTTGTAAATTTATTTGAAGTGTACATGCATACCAATTATATGTAGATAGGCTCCCTGTTCACAAAAGACCAACGGGTGTGTGGAAGTCCAGAACAGGGACAGCAGGTGGATGATCTGCTCTGTTTCCCCTGTGCTTCAAGCTCGTGAGAAAATATCAGAGTTCACAGATGCATTCCAGTCTGGGAGGGTGCAAAATAGGCCTGGAGAGTCCCCAGGGCCAGGCAGAGAGACTAGAGAGGGTCACGTTTTGGTTCCTGGGCCTGAGGTTTCCCATGCCTGCTATGAACCCACAGAGAAAAATCTTTGATGATTTTTGAGTGCATTTATCCTGTCTGTCTGTCTGTCTAAATGGATGTTTCATCCTTCCTACCAAAGGAGTCCAGGGCAGCTGGGAGTACAGTGAAGTCCTCAACCATCAAATGTCTGGGCAACATTTTTTGACTCAACAACTGTGGGTGACTGCAAGAAGGGTGCTGATTTCCTGTCCATTATCATAATTAAAAGCTGACAACCCTTTCATTTGCAGCTCTTTTGTTTTAAGCTTGTTGCAGCCGCTTGTATGAGGATAGCTCAACTCTCTAGACTGCAGCCTGCTTTTGTGACAGCTGTGTTCCGTGTCCTCGTTTTCTCCCCTCATGGTGCTGCACACATTTGCAGGCATTAATTTGAAGTGCTAGTATGGTTTTTGCACATTTGGCAGGCTTGTCACCTATGTGTTAATATGAATGGGGGAAACATGCACACACACACACACACACACACACACACACACACACTTTAAAATCAAAGGAGTGAAGAGATACTGTGTGAATAGGAGAATTCACTCCTGTACTGCTAGGTCAAGCTATAGCTTCCCAGTACTGACACAAGTTCAGAGTCAATCAGTATTTTCCCACAATAGTTTTCCCCCAATGGGTTGGGAATAAATATGAAGGTTCTAAGTGGTGTTGGGAGCCTATCTACGCACATATGTGTCCAATGTGTAGACAGTGAGGGCTGAGGCTGGCAAGGAACTTGATGAGGGAGGACAGGGCCAGTGAGCGACTGCTCTCATCGCATAAGGGGTGAATGATTGAAGAGAGCTTTATGTTGTTTTTACAACTGGATTGTAAGGTTTAGTGGTTACTGGTTGTCCATGAAATATGAACATATTTGTGAAAAACCTATGAAACATAGATGATCGGACTGCCTATTCCCCCCATCCTATATACATAACAATGTAAGGCTGTTGTCATGCTGAAGTTTGTGGTCCAGGAAAGTGGCAGGTGAACCACCAAAACTGCTTAAAGGAGAAGAGAAGTGCTTCAGAGAGTGCTTTGCCAAAACACTGTCTGAAGCAAACACACCCCTTTGCTAAACACAGCAGCAATGAGATTTAACAGAGGTGGTAAGGTACTTCGGAGAGCACTTTGGCAAACTGCTATCTGAAGCATCTGCCTCTGTTAAACATGGCTGAGTCAAATTCTGAAAAGGAGCATTCTTGCAGGGAGGGAGGGTGCGCTGATATATTTAGTTTCAGCCCCCTTCTAGTAAGCAATATCATCATCATCATCATTTAAATCAGCAGTATTATTATTACTGCTAAAGTCATTATTGATTGCACTAGCTGTATGCCCAAGGTCTAAGTGCAATGCAGGGACACTTAGAGAGGTGGTATCAGAGGGTGCAGCCTATTAAGTTCTGTCACTCTCAGAGTTACATTCAAACCCCAATCTGAACATTTCCTACACTTTAAAAATCAATAGTTTTGCAGTATGTTAATATATTTTGTAGTGGAGTCTGGCTTTGATTTTATCAGACTATGGTTTGATATATTTTAGCAACATAAGACACTGATATATATTTAAAAAGTAGGTTTCTTGCTTAATTATTATTATTAATATGCACAGGGTAGAAAAATGCCCAAAGTATCAGCAGAGGGCAGTAGAGTTATAGAGTTCATGTTTTACTGCTTCACAAGCTGGGAAAGTGTTGACAGCAAAGTATTGGGAGTCCCTTCCTCAATCCATCAGCCCCCAAATTTCTAAATGTATGACAGTGTCAAACTGTAGCATTTTATAAATGGGAACAAAATGCAGTTTAACAATCTGATTTTCACCCCGTCTCCAAAATGCTTGCAGACATTTTTTTCTTCGACAAAACGTGGCCAAATTCACTCGGCAGTTTTGATTTAAGCAGTGTGTACATATAGAGATTTTCAGCTCGAAACAAAAATGTATGCCTCTAACTGGTGATGTAAAATGACAGATAAATTGTTTTACGTCCTTCGAGTGTGATTTATTGTACTTGGTGCTTAGTGCTCCTGGTTTGTGTCTAAGCTACTGTGTAAATGGAAAAGGACATGCTGGATGCCTAACTCTGAGGCCAATGCATCTTCGGAAGGATTTTAAAAATAATATTATTATAAAGATCTGCATGAGTCCCAGGCAGAGATAGGACAAACAATGATCAAAATGCTCTGGTGAAGGAGGTATCTGTAGGTGACTTTAGACGTTCTCAAGGTCGTCTGAAGGAAACTTTGCAATCAGACCAAAATGCCAATACTGTCTGTTGCATTCTCTCCTTCCATTTAACTTCCACATTCAAACTGGAATCACTCATTTCTCAAGCATACTTTATACTTCCATCTAAGATTGTATGCAACCTCAGGTTATGAGAGCTCTGCGCGTCGCATGGCCAACTATCGCAGCTGAAAAATTCTTTTCTGATGCATTCATTCATATACATCCCCCCCCCCCCGGTTGCTTTATGACTCTCTTAGCTGGATCATGTTCCTTGTTTTAATTACAGCTTTCTGGGGTGTGCTTATTTGATCATCTTTTGACACCTGGAGAGTTTTATGTGCTGAGGCTGCTTTTAAGTGAGCTCAAATATGACTGCTGGCCATTTGGAGTCTAGCTGACTGAACATGTGATTCATATTAGCATTTTCTTTAAAAAGCGAGACTGTGGTTAAAATGAGTTTATGAGCATAATGGTATCTTCAGCACGGGAAGAGATGGGTGCAGCTTGCTTTTGTGATTCAGTGTGTGCAGAATGCCATGCAGGGCTGGGTGTACAGAGTACAACTGCCCCCTGTAGCAGCTAACTCAGTGTTCCTGTGTCGACAGGACTGGGTTAAAAACAGGACCAGTGGAAAACAAGAGAGAAGTAATGGGATCCTCGGGATTTTCAGAAGCACCAAAAACTAATGGGACAGATTGAGCTCCTGAGTACACGTCTCATATCCCTGGGTGTAGGCTCATTAGAATTTAGGGTTTTAAGATGCGCCTCCTTTCCTCTGATACATCTCATGCCGCTTTGATACATATCTATGTGCCTCTCTCCTAAAAGCAACATGAGCAATGAGCTATGGGCTTCCATTTTCTTTCTTTAAAAGTTTATACTATAACATGTTTTGTTGCACAAAGAGCATTTTAAACTGTGCACATCTAGGCATCTGTATATATATATATATTTAACCCAGTCAAGCTCACAAATCTGCACAGAATGAGTATAGAGAACTTGATTGGGAGCGTTAGGCAGAAATCTTTTCCATTTGTGGAGTACCAGACCTAGAGGTTCTATTTATAATCAAGTAGTATATAAATTATGTTAACTGTGAATAACAAAAGTGGATTTTGTGGGCCCTCATGGCAGCTAAGAGACTTACACTTTGAGCCTGTAAAGATAAACACTAACTCTCTATTACTCAGTAGTCTAAGGACCTTACCACCTTTGTTAAATTTGAACATATTTCCTATAAACACCAACTTTGTATGAATGTTTAGATAACTTGTATCAACTTATATGTTTAATTTTAGGATGTACTGATGATTACTTTATCCTAAAGGGTTTTCATCCTTTGGTTTTCCTTCCTTTTTCCTTCTTTCTTAAATTTGCTATTTTTAATGTGCTAAATACCAGTAATTAACAATTTTTCATACCTATTGTAAACAATAGTTCACACCCATTATGTGCTTGTTGACTACGTGCTATTGCTGTGCAACTGCAAGAAAGCTAGTCTCTTTTACATTGGCAACGCAGGCAGCCTCTGAACTGCTGACTTTTGTGGAAGCTATTTGATCGTGTACAAAAAAATTAGGTTTGCATCATTAAAGTGGATTAAAGAGGCACAGCCACTTAAAAGACACAAACAGACTTTTTGCGGTTTGGAAAGTGACAGGGAAATGCATTGAAAAGCATGAGACAAACAAAGGATTACTGGAAAGATGTATAGCCTCTCTGCAAGCAAAGCACTATGAATGCTCATTGTTGTGTAATCACCCCACAAGCCAATTTTGGAATGAATGCTCAACAAAGATTGGATATAATCTAACTTCCCCATAAGTTTTTGTAACGCTCAACAAATAGGTTGCCTGGAGGGTTCCATGGTTAATCGGACACTTGATGTTTGCGATGACCAACCCAATAGAATTTGTGTCAACACAAAATGCTTTGTTGGCTGTTTTAGCAGCTAGAGACTTGATTTTGCTGGATTCGTTGGGTATCAGCTGCTGTGAATGTCTGGAATCCCAGATGAATGGAAATGAGACCTGTTGATGTTGGGCAGGAAAGAAAATATACTTTGAACCAGCACTCAGAGTCTGGAACCAATTATGTACACATGTAACATTCCCAGTTGTGCTTCAGGCTTGAACTCTTGACCTGTGGTTTATATCACTCTCCCCCCTCCAAAGCACTAATGTTTGTAGGGTAGTGACTAAGTTTTGTGTTTTCTATTACTCAAGAAAGGGATGTAACTAAATCCCAAGGAATTTTAAGGAGTTCTTCCTGAGAAAACTATGTTGTTAGTATCAAGAGATCTGCATAGCTAAGGGTAGATATTATGGGTTATGCTAGAAATCTGATTCGGGAACGTTAGTTAATGCTGTGCTCAGTTTCTAATTGCTAGCAGAGCTTCCTCTTAAATAAACATTCCAAAAGATTTGGAGAATGTTTCTGAATCAAAATAAAGTTGCTTAAGCTCTGGTTTGCATTTTCTTTTCATGAAGAATGCTCTGCTGCAAATTAATTTTTTTCTGATATCTGGATCATAATTCTGGGACGTGCAGATGATATGGACTTGTTTATGCAATAGAGCATCCTTTGACAACAGGACTCTGGTTTGAAAGGCAGGAACCAGAGGCTAAACTCAACTGAAAGTTGTTGTTTAGTCGTTTAGTTGTGTCTGACTCTTCGTGACCCCATGGACCAGAGCACGCCAGGCACTCCTGTCTTCCACTGCCTCCCGCAGTTTGGTCAGGCTCATGTTCGTAGCTTTGAGAACACTATCCAACCATCTCATGCTCTGTCGTCCCCTTCTCCTTGTGCCCTCCATCTTTCCCAACATCAGGGTCTTTTCCAGGGAGTCTTCTCTTCTCATGAGGTGGCCAAAGTATTGGAGCCTCAACTTCATGATCTGTCCTTCCAGTGAGCACTCAGGGCTGATTTCCTTAAGAATGGATACATTTGATCTTTTTGCAGTCCATGGGACTCTCAAGAGTCTCCTCCAGCACCATAATTCAAAAGCATCAATTCTTCGGCGATCAGCCTTCTTCATGGTCCAGCTCTCACTTCCATACATCTGAAAGTAAGCATGGTCAGTTTCTCATTTTCCTAAACTTAAATTCCATTCTCTACTTCAGGTTGATATCTCCCCCCCCGCAAGAATATCCTAATGAAAATGCCAGAAGGAAGACACTTGATCCTCCTTCATACTATTTTCTGAACCTGGCCCCTTAAGTTGGAGTGGAACCACTGTGAAACAATGCCATTAACTCATAACTCACAGAGATGCTCCAGGAAGGTACCCTGGTCAAGGGTATCAAAATTCTTGAGATATCAACAAAGAACAAAAGGATTACATTTGCCCTTTTCCTAAGATGGTCATCCATCAGGGTAATGAAAGCCCATTTTGTCACAAATCTGGAGTTGAACCTAGGCTGAAATGGGGTGAGAAAACTGGTTTCTTCCTCGAGTATCTACTGAAGAACTGTCACTTCTCTCACACACATGTTCCCTCTATTAAAAAACCCAATCTGTATTTTTTGTGTTTTAAAATAGATTACAGAAGTAAAGGAATACAAAATGTGCAACATGAATTTTCATCTCTCCACACATTCCCTAGGCCATCAAAGAGGATGACAAGAGTGGTGGGAAGATTCAAGGGCAATCAAATAAACATTTAAACTTTTAAATGCAGTACAGTGGTACCTCGGGTTACATACGCTTCAGGTTACAGACTCCCCTAACCCAGAAATATTACTTCGGGTTAAGAACTTTGCTTCAGGATGAGAACAGAAATTGTGCGGCAGCGGCGCAGCAGCAGCGGGAGGCCCCATTAGCTAAAGTGGTGCTTCAGGTTAAGAACAGTTTCAGGTTAAGAACGGACCTCCGAAACGAATTAAGTACGTAACCAGAGGTACCACTGTATAGTATAGCACGTACCCTCCAACATTCCTCAGATGAAAATAGGGACAGTTCTCACTCCTCCACAACTGACCCTCCTCAACCCTCCCATTTTTTGTGCCCCCCTGCAGAGCATTTCCACCACTACAACACCAACGGGACACAGCATGCAAAACCTTCTTGTGCTCTACTTCACTCCCACTTTCTTTCCCCCCAGGGTTCCTCTGCCCTCTGCCTACACCCGAGGCCAGTGCATCACATGTGGAAGGCCTTGGCGGTGGCAGACTCTCCTCCTCCTCACCCGCTCTCTATTATGACCCGCTCTCTATTATGAACTTGCCGGACACTGGGGAGGAAGAAGAGGATTCTCCAGCAGCTGCTATGAGCTGCCCAAGGGAGGAGTCTGGCAGCAGTGACCATGAAGAGGCAACAGGAGTTGTAGCCCAAAGCATTTGGAGAATACCAGGCTGGGAAGTCTGGCTTATGTAGTCCTGCATTCTGCTTCCATCAGTGTCCAGCCAGGTGCTTCTGGGAAGTTTATAAGCAAGGCAGGAAGGCAACAGTTTGTCCCTGTTGCCTTCCTTGAAAGCTGGCATTTAGAAGTGTACAGTATAGTGCTATTGTATATTGTAGCTCTTCTCAGGACATAAAAAGCAGTAGAGGCTGCTCTATTAGATTGAGTGAGGCACTGCCTGTCAACGCTCTATCTCCCTCTTGCCTTTCTTCTTGCTTACAACCAGTGTAGAGGGCACTGGCTTTTGGCTTCCTCCTCCCTTTTTTTGGTGTTGCCCTCACAGAACTCAGCAGAGAGGAGGATGGGGGTTAAACTAGAATTAATTTGTTCTGCCTATCATTGGCTATAGGGACGTGGGTGGCGCTGTGGGTTAAACCACAGAGCCTAGGACTTGCCGATCGGAAGGTCGGTGGTTCGAATCCCTGAGACAGGGTGAGCTCCTGTTGTTCGGTCCTTGCTCCTGCCAACCTAACAGTTTGAAAGCACATCAAAGTGCAAGTAGATAAATAGGTACCACTCTGGCAGGAAGGTAAACGGTGTTTCCGTGTGCTGCTCTAGTTCGCCAGAAGTGGCTTAGACCCAGAAGCTGTACGCCGGCTCCCTCGGCCAATAAAGCGAGATGAGCGCCGCAACCCCAGAGTCGGTCACGACTGGACCTAATGGTCAGGGGTACCTTTACCTTTACTATCATTGGCTGTGGTGGTGCCTGCCATTGTGGTTGTGCCTGCTCTGGCTTCACCTACTATTGACCTCTTGCCCTACAGCCTTCCAATCCCAATAGCCACAACAAATAAAAAGGTAATGCCCCATGGAAGCTGAGCAGCACTCTTTTTTTTCCAAGCTTCAGGTGGAATGGTACAACCAGCACAGAAGTCTAAAGCTCTGCTTAGTATGAAGTAGGTGAGGTACCACCTAAGACCATTAAGTCCAGAGTTTAAAACTTACCTAACTGCACCACTATTCAGAACTATTTCACTGCCACTAGGATCACATCCACATCATACACGTGCCATTATACCACTTTAACAGCTGCAGAGAATCCTGGGAACTGAAGTTTGTTGTTAGTGCTGACTTTATAGAACTGTAATTCCCAGCATCCTTAACAAACTACATTTCCCAGGATTCTTCATGACTGTTCAAGTGGTATAATAGTGCTTTAAATAAAGAGTGTGGATGTGACCTAAGAGAGCAGTCCTTTTTTTGGCAGCCTCTGTTTTCTGCTTTAACCCGTCAATCCTATCTGTTCACATCCCCCACATCTTCTTTTATATAACTGAAGCTCTCTTTTCCAATTGGTTTTCTCTTTCCAGTTGATTCAGCCTCCAAACAAAGGCTGCACATGGGCTCTTGATCCCCGATGGAATTCAGTAGATAGAGGGTACGCAGTGATAGAGGGCAGTGGATAGCTGTAAGAATACCAATGAGCTGATTATCACAGATTGTGTTCTCTCTTCAGATCAACATGTGGGCTTATGACTGTCTGCTCAATATGTAAGGAGTAAAAATAGTCCTTCCAGCATATAAAGAACTCTCAGCTTTTAGGAAATCCATCTGGGCCTTGAATGCACAGCGCATAACTTGTTTGTCACCTGGAGGGCCTCCAAAATGTAATTCATCCTTGGTTGGTTCCTTTTCTCTTGCTTCATAACTTTTCCAGCAGCAAAATGTTTTGTTATATTTTAGATGTGCAGGTAGGTGTGGGGCTTGGCAAGTTCGGCAGTGGTCACCTGGTCTGGCAACCAATATGTAATATGGGGGCCTGCCTTATGCCCTACCAGTCCCTATGGTCACCATCTACCCTTCATAAAAAGGTAACTCCCCACAGTGATTCACTAAAATTAAATGTTGATTTTGGCCACACTGTATATAGCAAAGTGGCTGTCCAAGGCTTTGTGATCTTGAGTGAGGCAGACATATTATAAACCTGATGTGTGGGGGTTATAATGATTGTGTCCCACACAGTGTTCTGCAGCATGACATCATCTTGAAAGCTGAGCATGTCATAACATCCAACAGTTGCAACATGTATATCTTTTGCCTATCATTTGTCTAGCTTTCAGCTTTGCATGGGAGCAGCTTATTAATACCTTACTGTATGGTTTTTGCAGGATCTAGAACTGTCTACGGGAAAGCTGGATTGGTGGAGCATAGGTTCAAGGGAAAGTCAGGGATCCACTGGAAGTTCAAATACAGTATCAAAGCCAAATGAAGGATGTGAGGTGACCGAGATACTGGCTGCAAGCTTCAGAATTTGTCCCAAAATCTATCCAGAAAGAGGTGAGAGATGGTCAGAATGCCAAGAGGAAGCAGGAAGGGTCTCAGAGCAGTGATGACTAGTCTGCACAATTTATACTATATGCCATTATGCTCCATCTAAATCACTGAGCTCCTCTGTTGGGGCACTTCTGGTGGTTCCCCATGTCCCTGAGGTTTGATTGGCCTTTGCCAGGGACCAAGCCTTTGTTTAGTGTGATAGAACCAGTAGATGTTCAGAAGAAACCACCCTTTCATTCCTTTCCTAGATGTCTTCTGAAAACAGTATTTTCAGACATGCCTGCACCATATGCATTTCTCCTTTTAACCAATCAGTATTTATTGCTGTTTTAAATAGTTTTTATGGATACTTTTACAGATTTTATTAAACTTTGCATGTTGTATACCATATTGATGTATTGTTATGAAAGTGTGGATTGTGAGCTAATAAATATCCAATATTAATTTTGTTGGGTCAAGGTAAAATAAAGAATCCCCTGGATGCCAGGATCCAAGAGTGGGGCATGTACATTTTGGTGAGAGAACCTCAACAGAGATGTAAAATAATAAAATATGCAGTAAAGTGAAACATGGAAATATAGACTGTTAGACCTCCAGGTGGCGTTTGGAAACTCAGAAACTTTGGAAAACTGATGTCATCCTGGTGTCATTGGACTGCAACTCCCATCATCCCTGACCACTGGTCCTGTTAGCTAGGGATGATGGGAATTGTAGTCCCAAACATCTGGAGGGCCCGAGTTTGCCTATGCCTGCTTAACAACATCCAGAGGGCATTGTGTTAGCTATCCCAACAATGGTCTGACTTGTTACAAGGCCATTTCCTATTAACTCAGTTAGGATAATAGCAGGGCATTCCTTTTGGAGGTCCATATGCTTGATTGACCAGGATTTGAGCAACTATTGTAGAATTGGATGACTTAGGTTCAAGATCTGAACCCTCAATAATTACTTGCCTCAGCATACTTTTTCAAATTCAGATGTTCGGGGTTAAGATGTCTCTCTTAATCTGCAGCAAAGCATTGAAATGTTTTTTGTTTTGGTTTTTTAAAGGAGAGCTAACATTTCCTCTGCAGGTATTCATAGTTCTGAATCCCAGTGGGGGAAAAACACAGTTCATGGTAACATGCATAGAGAGGCTGGTTATATACGCAGCCTTATGTCAAAGCTGAAATGCGTATTAGCTGAATCTATGCCAGGCAAAAGGATCATCTCTGTGATAGGGAAAGCATTGCATGATGTCAACATAAATCCTTGTATTATTTTCACGCTGGGGGAAAATGTCTTATTTTAGGTTGTCAGCTCTGCCATATATCAAGGCCAAAACATGCTGATCATCTATATTTTTAGCCAAGATAAGTTTGAGGAGACTGGATGCCCTCAAATCATTGTGTGGGATCTCTGGAAATCAGCTGCAAGGAGTTTCTCATTTAAGTGTTTGCTTTGTTTAAGAAATGGAGAAGGAGGCTGGGGGGACGGGTAGAGGAGAGGAATAGACACTAGAAGTTGGACTAGCTTTGCAGAGAAGATACTAGAGTGAAATGGAAGCAGCTTATGGACTGATCTGCAAGGAGGAGAAAGAGAGGCCACAGCTCAACAGCAGAATGCAGGCTTTGCATAAATTAGGTCCCAAGCTCAAGCCCCAGCTTCTCTAGCCAAGCCTTGGAAAATTCCTGTCTGAAACTCTGGAGAGCTGCTGTCAGTCAGTATAGACTAGGTGTTCTCAAAACATGGTCCAAAGACCAGTGGACCATGAGTTCCATTCAAGAGGTCCATGGCATGTTGGTATTAATTACTCATATTGAGCTTTATTGATTATTTTATTCTATTGGATTACAATTTGAATTTTGGGAAAAAATACAATTAAAAATCACAGCACAATACAATTGCTACAACAGGCAGAAAAAGCAGTAATTGGTCTGCCAAGACCACCTGAAACAAGGCAGATTCCTATGTTCATACACATCCCTGTTATTTGGAAGGGCTGCGGCTCAGTGCAAGAGCATCTGACTTGCCTGCCCTGGGTGCCGGGTTCAAAACCTAGCATCTCCAGGTAGCGTTGGAAAGACCTGGCAATTCCATAGTCAGAAACTCCCATAGCCAGATATATGAAAAATACAGTGGTACCTTGGGTTACAGACGCTTCAGGTTATAGACTCCGCTAACCCAGAAATTGTACCTCTGGTTAAGAACTTTGCTTCAGGATGAGAACAGAAATTGTGGGGCATCAGTGAGGCAGCAGCAGGAGGCCCCATTAGCTAAAGTGGTACCTCAGGTTAAGAACAGTTTCAGGTTAAGAACGGACCTCCAGAATGAATGAAGTTCTTATCCCGAGGTACCACTGTACTGAGCTAGTATAAGGCAACTACTCATGTTCCTAAGAAATGTTAGCCAGAGGCCCACATTGCAGAGAAAACGTATGGAGATGAGGACTGGGCAGGTGAGTGCCAGCTTCAACTTCCCACAGGGTTGTTGTGGGTATTGAATGAGGAGGAGATCCATGTTTGTCTCCTTGAGACTAGACCAGATAACGCTTCAAATAGAGAACTGTACTCAGATGTTTAACTCTTAGAGATCCTGGGGATGGGCTAAACCAGGCACCCCAAACTTGGCCCTCCAGATGTTTTGGGACTACAACTCCCATCATCCCTAGCTAACAGGACCAGTGGTCAGGGATGCTGGGAATTGTAGTCCCAAAACATCTGGAGGGCCGAGTTTGGGGATGCCTGGGCTAAATTTTTGCCTCTGTTAGCAAAATATTAAGGCAATTGCCAAAGAGAGAAACAGGGGTCGTGATCTATGATGGATAGGGACTAGAAAATAGAAACTGTCCCTTGTAATCAGGGACATTTGGAGTGTATGTTCTCTATTCCCTGTTGCCAAACTAGTTAAGCTTATGCCTGCTTTTGCTATGAACGGGCCTGAAAGTTTTTATTGGTTATTTATTTATTTAATGTGGGAGGAAGGCTTCAGGCAGGGGATGGAATTGCTGAAATCATTAAGGGGGAAAGAGCTGCTGACTGGAGTCCGCTCCCCGCCCCCCAAAACAACAGGATGTGGGAATTAAGAGTTGAAGGTGTGATAGCCTTTCATTAACACTGGCACCCAAGATAGTGATGATAGCGAGTAAAGCCACTGCACTTTATTACATTCCGGCAGTCATTTTAAATACTCCATAATAGGTTTTCCTAACAATGCAGACCCACAGAAATTTGGCTGGAAGTAATTCTCGCCGGCATCCTGACTCCAGAAAAGTTGTTTTTAACAAGCCGGCCTTTGGGAAAAGCTGTTCCCAAACAGATGGCCATTGTCTGGGGGAAAGAATGTATGGGCTATACTACACTAAGGCATTTCTGTTGCAGAATATGAACTGAACAGGGGAAGAGATGTTGCTGAGTGTGCATGCAGAAGGTCCCAGGTTTATTCTCTGACACCCCCAGGTAGGGATAGGAAGGTAAAGGTAAAGGTACCCCTGACCATTAGGTCCAGTCGTGACCGACTCTGGGGTTGCGGCGCTCATCTCGCTTTATTGGCCGAGGGAGCTGGTGTACAGCTTCTGGGTCATGTGGCTAGCATGACTAAGCCGCTTCTGCCAAACCAGAGCAGCACACGGAAATGCTGTTTACCTTCCTGCCGGAGTGGTACCTATTTATCTTCTTGCACTTTGAGGTGCTTTCAAACTGCAAGGTTGGCAGAAGCAGGGACCGAGCAACGGGAGGTCGCCCCGCCACAGGGATTCGAACCACCGACCTTCTGATCGGCAAGTCCTAGGCTCTGTGGTTTAACCCGCAGTGCCACCCGCGTCCCTTTCTAGGGATAGGAAGGACTTCTGTTTAAACCCTGGAAAGTCACTGTCAGCCAGGGTAGATAATACTGAGGTAGGTGGACTGATGGTTTCACTCAGTATAAGGCAGGCTTCTATACGTAGGTGCAGTTCTCTGGCCAAGGAATGTGCACAAAAGAAATTTAGAAATATAGAATATAGAAAAGTGTATGTAAAATGCATTATTGGGGAAAGTAACATGCAAAGTGCATTATATATGAAATCGGTTTGCAGAAATTATATATATGGAGGAATTCACACTGAAATGCTGATGAGGACATTTTAAAAAAATCACAAACTGATGTGGAAATGTGGAGTATTGAATTTAGGATTGGAAAAAATGAGAAAGTGAAATTGACAGATTTGCCCATCCCTAACTATAACTCCCATCAGCCTCAACCACTGTGGCCAAGGGTCCAGGGTGAGAGAGTTGACACTGAAATTGTCTGGAGGGCTTCAGGTTGAGGAAGGCTGTTCTACAGAAGGGTCATTGCTTTCTGACGTACATGAGAACAAAGAAAAGAAGCAAATCAGAACCAACGCACACTATTCTAATCACACAAGGCTCCCCAGGTTCTTTCTAGTACAAAGCCTTCAGAAAGAAGCACAGGTGTGGGTTTAATGGCATAACCAAGAACATGCCGTCACAAAATAAAACACAGTATTGACAAGCAAAAGCTGTAAAATGAATAATAAAATACAATTGGCAAGCCAGGATGAAAAGATCAGGAAAAATAATAATAATCCATCAGAATGGATCACTATTATTAATAGCCTAAGGGAAGTTAGGCTAGTACAGTACACAGGAAGCCAGATATTAAATTTCTACAGATCTTTACAGTTTACTACATTACAGCATAAACAAATGCATGGCAAACAGAGAGAAAATCAACATCTGGAGCTTTCCAGATCACTGTACCTCCATGCAAGGGGAATAATATTTTAGTATTTCATGGAATAAGTGAGTGTGTGTGTGTGTGTGTGTGTGTGTGTGTGTGTGTATTCCCAATGCAAATAGCTGTTTTAGGGGAGACAATTCTATCTGAGCCTTATCAAGGAGATGAAAGGGTTACATTTCCTCTTTGTCCCTATTGAGATTCTGGTAATTATCAGGATGCTATTTGCATTATTAAAAAAAGCAACCCATGGTACATGCAAATACACATTTAGCTTTACATTTAGTTTGGCTTTTTTTTTAAAGCATCTGCTGTAGCTAGCTTTACAACCTGCTGTTTTGGATTCTGGTTTTTTAAAAATCTGTTGCTATCTTTAGGCACACACACACACACTCACTTTCATGTTTGAATGATTGTAAATTTTGTAAGCTGCTTTGTTTGTCCATGGACAAAAAAGCAGGGTAAAGATAATCAATTCAAACCATCTCATGTTGCTGGCAGGAGGCTATGGGTCCTTCTTTGGAGGACAGTCCTCTGTTTTAGAAGCTTTTTCTGTTTGAAGGACTGTCCAGTTTAGAGGGAAAGAAACCTTAAGGAGGTAGAGGAGGAGTGGCCTGGACGCCCATCAACAGCCAGCACATGAACAGCAGCCTAAGGAAGCACACAGGTCAGCTGGCCTCAATGTAAGATTCATTGCATTTCTATTTGAATTATAGACAATATACAGCAGGAGAAGAGCAGTTGCCAGACCAACTACAAAGCAGGTAAAACTTTTGCTGCCATCTTCCTGTTTTGCCTTGCTGCTGCTCCCCTCTGAAGGGAAAGAAGAGATGCTAGATGTTAAGTTGTGGGCGAACATATCAGATGACACAGCGATTCTTCCAAAGCAGCTCTTTATTTGTAAGCTGGAACAGAACTAAGCTGAGGAGCTCAGTCAGCCTGCTTATATAGAGCTCCAGAACAATGTAACTGTTGACATTTTCTAAAACTATCCAATCACTGAACGTCACTTTTCGATCCTTCATTTGCATACAAAACTATCCAATCACTGAACGCCACTTTTCGATCCTTCATTTGCATAACTATCTACAGTATCCCCCTGCTGGCCCAGGGTGAGAACTTCAGTACATAACACTAGACATCCCTGGAAAAAGATGCTGGACTCACCCACTGCTGGGCTCCAGATTTTTGGGTGTAGCGGGGAGGCTAAAAATGGGAAGGTAGTTGTTTATCTGCTAATTGGTGGGTCAGAGTATTTTTTGTTTATGATTTGAGTTCGGTGGTACCTTGGTACTTGAACGGCTTGGCTCCTGAACAAATCGGCTCCCGAATGCCGCAAACCCGGAAGTAAGTGTTCTGGTTTGCGAATGTTTTTCGGAAGCCCAACGTCCGACGCCACTTCCGACTGAGTGCAGGGAGCTCCCGCAGCCAATCAGAAGCCGCACCTTGGTTTTCAAATGGTTTCGGGAGTCAAACGGACTCCCAGAACAGATTACGTTCGAGTACCAAGGTACCACTGTATAGTTAATGTTTGTTATTATTATTATTTATTTATAAATAAAATTATTTATACTGATGCATTGTATGATCTCCCATTTCTTTCTTCCCTTATGGCATTATGTGCATGACTGTGTGTCAGCATGTGTGTGTATGAATACATGTGAGTGCTGGACATGCATGTGTGTTCAGAAACATACTTGTAACTGATGTAAATCAGTTCAGTGAATACAGTTGGTGTTTGCTGTTCTTGTTGTTTTCAGTCCACAAATGGGCTCACCATTAAACCTAGCCCTGCATCCACGCATTTTGGGGTCACTAGTGGTGGTTGGGTTTGGTTTCATACAGGAAAGTCTGTCCACCATTACTACCAGTACCAATATGCACCAGCTACCACTGGTTGTTGGTCACACGACAGGGCCTTATTGAGATTTCTGAACTCCCTCTTCCAGGATGCCCACCTAGCCTATTGCTTTTAAATTTTTTGAGAGCTAGTGAAAACATCTTTATTTAAGTAGACCTTTATTTTGATGCATTCTGTACACACCCACACACCCATTCTCACACACAATGTGTTGGTGGGATGCAGGTATTGGTTTGTTTTTGCTTTATTATGTACCATATTTTGTGTTCTCATTTTGTATTTTTATGTCGTGAATCTTTGCATGGAGGGTAGTAATATAATTATTATTTATTATTTGTTATTTATTTATCAGGCTCCTTTTGGTGTTCTGCTGCTTATGCTCTTTTTTAATGATTGTTTTTTTCATATCTTGTTTTTATTGAATGCGGCTTCAAGTGCTTTGCTGGTTTATCAAGTGCAAAAAATAAAATAAGAACAAGCTAACAGAATGCATTCGAAATTTAAGACAGCGCCACCCCACCTCTCCATACTCCTGCTCATGTTTCAGAGTGCAGCAGCCAATATTCTGCCAAGGATGAGCTACCTTAAACGCAGAGATCAAACCAAGAAAGCAGTTACTCTTCATTACTAGAAGTACTTGGCAACAGAATTGCTGTTGGGATAATATTAAATGAATATCTGAATCTTCAATTTTAATTTGGGGAAATAGGTTCCATAAATCTCTAGGAAAAATCCCCACAAGGGTTGGTTAAAGATCTCCAATTCCTACATCAAGATACAGTGATATATATATTTATATTTAACACCCCCCCAATAGAAATACTTCTGTTTGGCTCAATTCATTTTTATGGCACATACACAATGAAACACAGTCACAAACTAGGCCTGAAATTCAATTAAAGCCTGGCCATTCAAAAGCACATTCTTGGTTTTTTAAAAATCTTTGATAGGTTTATGTTCTCACCGGCAGGTATTTCCATGAATGCCACTCAGATGTATAGCATATAGACTTAAGAGATAAGCTTCAAGTCTATCAAAGCCATGTGGGTTCAAAATGGCACCAGGGAACAGAATGTTCAGAAGGCTCCGAGAAAAAAATTCCCAAACTAATTAATTCCTTAATTAAAGCCTAATCAAAATCCCCACTAAGGCCACTTCAGAGGCACTGTTTTGGAGAAATCAGTCTCAGAATTGAAACCCAAGGGTTCCCGGTGCTTTCAAAGAGCTTTGGATTACACACTAAGAGAAGTTTATTTTGGAGCTGTGTGATTTCCAAAGTGTGTTCCTTGGAAGTTGCAGAAATAATGGCCAGCACAGAGATTGGAGGGAAGGGCTGCATGGCTTTAGGGGCGAGTGGCTTAATGCCTGGCCTTGCAGCCCCCTGCCACCATGCTTGCTCTCTCCTCTTCTTCTGAGTAACACGTAGAGGACAGTGATCTTGTTGGCTTGAAGCTGATAATAGAGGTGAGGAGTCCTTGCTGGTTTCAGAAGTTACTGGTCAAAACACAATAATTATTTGAAAACTTCACTTCTGCTGACCAGGGTACCATGTAGTGAGCCATGTAGCTCTTAAGGAAAAATCTTCTAGATCTGGCCTGGCCCACCCACTCTGGCTGACCACTGACTCCCCCTGGACAGGAAGCCTTACCTTGAGTAACAAGGTCTACGTGTGCGAGAGCATACCTTGTGTTTTTTAACTGATTCTCCCTCTGTTCTGTACTCCAGCTTCTTCTATCCTTCCAACTTGTTTTCTGAGCCTGTCTTCTGGTTTCCCCTCTGACCCCAATTGCACTTTGGTTCTGATTCCTGGCTTGTTGCCCTGTCCCATCTTCTGGTTTGCTTTCAGATTCTGATTGCTCTTTGGTCCTAGCTCTTAGTTCTGAACTCTTGACTCTCTCTGGACCACTGCCTACAAACCGAAGCCCTAGCATGAGCCAATTACAAATTGACCCCAAGGTGGGTTGGGCTTCTCCCATCACTAGCAGTGAGCAAAGGACTGAGAAGTCAAGTGACATGCATTGTTTCATGAATGTCCTACTTTTACCTTTAGATATAGTCCACCCATGTGGAGAAAACGAAAAGACTCCTCTTCCCAAACAAGTGCAGAATGCCTGTTGCTTATAGTTCTAATGCCTGACATTTCTCCCTTGTGGTTAGTGCTTATTAATTCCCTTTCACAATATTAAAAATGTTAATTCAGTGTTTGCTAAGTCTCTTGTTTCCCGGGGAGAATAAGACCAAGCTGTTTAATCTTTCCCTACAACCCACTGTAATTTTTGAGAATTGTTATCATTTTGATTACTTCGTAATGCACCTCCCAGAACAATTATGAACTCTGTAAGTGGAAGCTGCAGTGGGTTGTTTGTTGGAGAATTCAGTCTGCATGTGACCAGCTTTTGTAGCTTTGTCTTAAAGATCTGTATTTCTTCACTTACTGCCCTTTGACATCAATCAGATTTGCTTTCCCTTTCCTGAGCTGCAGGATGTTCTGGCCTGCCTTTAGGGGAACCGGTTTCCTTTGGGAAGTGTCATGTGTGATTCCTTACACACTACACAAAGGGAACAGCTGGTCAAAGTACAAGGAGGATTTCAAGCTGGTTTCTGGGACCATTTGGTCAAAAATCCCACATGGGAGCTGAGGAATTAGGTTGGGATGGGGTAAAATTTGGATTGCTTCACATCTTAATGCAGACCTACTTAATTTGCATTTCACAAAACAATACACTGATCAAAACACAACTACCCATAGAAATATTAATTTCTGCATATTTTGTTGCAGCTGTCTAACCCCCCCACCCCCACCAAGTAAGTGTTTTTATTAGGGGAGTGTGCTTAAAAATGAATATATTGGTGAAACTAACATGTACAAATGCACTGTATTTTTGCAGAAATGTGCATTAAAATGCTGACAAATTTCCATGAGGACCCAGTGCTTTCCCCCCTAGAAAAATAGGTGCCAGTACTCACCATGAAGTTGCTATAGTAAGTGCCACACTTTTTAACAACAACAAAAAAGAGGTGCTGCTACTTGAGAATCCCCTGAAAAAAACACTGCTTAAAAACCCCCTCAACTTAATGGAGAAATATGTCAAACTGAACTCAAGAAACAGCAACCAGTAGTATAATTTCAGGCATCAGATCTGAAGAAAGGGGCCAGGAGTTGGAACCAAGGAGCAAACTAAAATCCACTGAAGACAGGAAGTCCTGACTCAAACAGGAAGTCCTTTTTTAGCCCTTCTTGTTAGGGTCGGTTCAGAAAGATGCTCTGGTGACTCTGCATACCAATACCAGGACTCTGCATACCAATACCAGGACTCTGCAGCCCTGGTGACTCTGCATACCAATACACTTACGCACAAGTCCAAAGGTTTCTGATTTTAGTCCTGGTAAAGGTAAAGGTAAAGGGACCCCTGACCATTAGGTCCAGTCATGGCCGACTCTGGGGTTGCGGCGCTCATCTCACTTTATTGGCCGAGGGAGCCAGCATACAGCTTCTGGGTCATATGGCCAGCATGACTAAGCCGCTTCTGGCGAACCAGAGCAGCACACGGAAACGCCGTTTACCTTCCCGCCACAGCGGTACCTATTTATCTACTTGCACTTTGACGTGCTTTCAAACTGCTAGGTTGGCAGGAGCAGGGACCGAGCAATGGGAGCTCACCCTATGGCGGCGATTTGAACCGCCAACCTTCTGATCAGCAAGTCCTAGGTTCTGTGGTTTAACCCACAGTGCCACCCGCGTCCCTTCCTAGTTCTGGTAGCAGTGGTTAAATTTGCTTTGATTTCTTGGGTGGCCCTTTCACCTAAGGACAGTGCACAATAGTGGGAGGCTTCTAGAGATGGAGAGAGGACTGACAGTCTCCTGGGTATGGAAGACATTGTATTTTTGCAGCTGGCAGCATAGGAAGAAGGAAAGCTTGAAAAATGAAATTATGATCCAAAAGCTCTTTTTATTTTTCTTAAAGCATGTGTTGGCAGGAATGTACTTACCAGATGCTTACTTTAACAAAGAATCAGCATATAATTCGCCCTGTTGGATCTCACTGCTATTTATTTATTTTTAAAGCATAATGCTATAAAACAGTGATTAAATGGATAGAAAAATCTGTATTTGGCAAGAATATATATATATATACAGTATATGTATATATATCTGTAAATGGTTCCCAAGAAAAGATGTGTAAAACAAATGTTATTTCTTCAAAACTTACCTGTCCTAGATAGTGTAAACAAACAGCAGCTGAATGAAACACAATGCCAAATCTCCATCTTGTTCCTAGCACAGCCCTTTCTGTAATGCCTTAAGCTCAGGTGGTAGGGACTGAAGAACAGCACAAGAAAAACATTGAAAACACAGAGGAAAGAAAAGGAGCAAAATGTTGATCCCTTATATTGATACTAGTTATATCATTTTATTAACCAATGGGAGTCAGCAGAACTGGTGAAAGAGATAGGTAGGGCTTTGCTTTCTGTTACACCCTATATTCATCATATGCACCATTGTTTTCTTTCTGCTGCGATTCATCTGCCAGAAACTATGTTATTTGCCTCACAGTCCATTGTGGTGAAATTTACTTAATTATATAAATGATGTAAATCGTGTTGTCATTACATAATTTCACTCCATTCATTTCAGTGCAAAGGAAACAAATTGCAAATGGAGGATGGAGGTACATAATCAATTATGTATCATTTCTGGACAGAAAGCAACAAGAACAGCGAATACTGACTGTTCACTGGATTGATTTCCGTTCTGGTTATTGGATGAATAAGCGAACACCAGCAATTCCCATTCCCATTTCGGTTTTTGCCAGAATTCTTCAACATCTCAAGTGATGGGTAGCCTCTATACTGGAAATGTGGTGGAATGGCTTGGCCCTACTGGTCCTATCCTGAAATTTAAACCCTGCCATGCGGTTAGTGTGTGTGTGTGCTCAGAGACCAAGCAATTCTGGGCAATGACTTTACTGTCATGGTTCATGGTCTTCTATTAATTTGGAATAAAGCATGGCTTGATAACAGAAGTAAATTGCTTTCCATATGCAGATGCTTCCCCCCAAACACAAGATTGGCCATTCTGCGGCCTGTTTTGTGTGCTATTATTGCCACTAAAATTTGAATGGTGTTCTGTATTTTCAACCAAGCGTTGACAACTCCTTTCATCTGTGTAATATCCATCCCTGACTGGTTGAAAAGCCCATGCTGAACAGAATTGCCTAAAAATCACTCGAGCATTCTTGTTATCGCTGAACTGATTTTCTGGCACAGGAGGCTCTCACTCATTCACTTGAGTGCAGACCTCTGCAATATATTTGCGGTTACTCATTATCCAGACTCCAAGTGTCGGATATCTCAATTAGAAAGTATAGTGGGTCTGAACACCATTGGCTTGTCCTTTGAGGGGGAGATGCACCAGAGACCCACTGTGTGAACCCTCCCCCCCATCATTTAACATTCAGCTTTTTACTTAATCAGTTGTGCTTCATGATCTTCCTTGAGAGACTATGTCATGCTATGATTGTTAAAGATTTGATTAATATAACTTGGGTAAAGATCCTTATTTGATTAATACCTGCACACTGGAGATCTGATGTTGTGAGAATCCTGTTTTTGAAATCAATAGAAGTTTTGATTGTGTAGGGAATATGGGATCCAGTACATAATGAGCATAGATTATGTGCCATACTTTATGTTATCTTGGCTCACATGTAAAGAGAGCGGGGGGGGGGGGGAGCAGGGGGAGAATTGTGAGACTTCATTAAACCCAGTGAGAAAATAGTGCTAGTCTGTTTTCATTATGTAACTGTTTCATAAGGTAAGTAAATCCTGACAAACATGGGTTCACACTCACCCAGCCATTCAAGATTTCGTATTTGGGACCTTTAGATCAGATTAACATTATATAACGTTGTGGAGCCATGTGTAGACCATCAGATATGGAAGGGCCAGGAGTAAGCATTTGTCCTGAGGTTTCTCTTAGAGATTTCTCCCTCTTTTCTGGCATGGTAGTTCCCAGAGTTCTCTTGGAGAGAAGGAATGAATAATAAACTTGTTTTGGTCCCTAGTTGTGCTCACAGAATAACTTTCTTGGTGGTAATTCTTCCAGCTGATGTGTGCCAAAGTTGAAGCAGGGCCAACTTGGTCATTAGGTAGAATGAGGGAGTCACCTCAGGCAAGCGATTTTGGGTGTCATGAAAGGCAAGAAACAAGTTGCTTTTAGAGCCCCTGCAGACTGGTATTTTATTGTAGGTTTGTTCTGCCACATGCTCTTAATACCATAATAGTGCATTAGCGGTGAATTTATTCTGCTGTGTTTTGTTCTGTGTTGCTTCCCTAGTGCTATCACACCAGGGCTGTCTGCTATAGCACAATGAAAGTGGGACAAAAAACACATGAAAACACTCGTATAGAAAAGCTACAGGATTTCAGCAGGAAGTTACAGGATATGCACTGACTGGAAATGAAGCTGTGTGACCACCTCAATTTGTTTGCAGACACAAATGGCACTGAAAGTGGAGTCACAAATGCCTGGAAGATATGCCTGGAGGGGCCCTTACTCAACTAGCAAAATAACTTACCTGGCCTTGGAGGGGGAAGGGCACCATTTGCTGCTTCACCTCAGGCGGTGAAATGTTCTGCGCTAACCCCGAGATGAAACCCAAAGGCTGCTGTTCTGTGAGTGGATTTTCCTAGCTACTCTCCATCCCACTCACTGCCACAAACAGTCTGTGAGAGGTGACGGGAGTGACTTGTATTGACAAAAGTTCTTCCGAGCCACCTGCCCTACTTCCGTCCATGTGCTGCCTGATGTCATTTGCTCTATTTCATTTTGATGAGAGCTCCTGGTGTTCCATTTTAACAGGTATTGCCTCTCCTCATAAGAACTTACGAGAGTGCCATGAATATGAGATTTGTCAGTTTGGTTTTGGTTTATTCCTGCTGTCAACTTTTATCGATTGTTATAACTTATTTTTTTTCCAGCTCCCCCCACCTGCACTTCTCTCCCTGCAGGCAGACATCCCACACTTTTGGACACCCTGCTAAATTGACTCTCTGGTGTGTCGTTCAGGATGTAGCACAGACGGAGTTAAAAATAAAGGGGACGCCATGTGTCGCCGTTGAACCTCTTGGTGAAATGAATTATCGTGATTTCCCTGCTTTTCACAGTGCGGGTTGTGCAACAGCCTTGACAAGTTTATAACTGGCATTCCTGATACACGATCAACTCAGAAAGTTTGTTACGACCCTGAAGAAATATACTGTATACACTTTCCCCCTGCCTCTTCCTCTTCCCGTACCCCTCTTCCAATCTATAATGGCACAACTTTTTTGGACAGGATATATTAGTTGTCGCGTTTAATTCAAAACAAAGTAAGGGACGAGTAATGTTTGCCATAAAATATAATGGCAGAAAACTTTAAATCCTCAAAAACTGCCCTGGCTTGCTGTTTCATATGGAGACCCCCCTTGTGCTCTGTAAATGATCTTAGGTTTCATCTTATGGGTGGGTATATGTGTGGCTTTCCAGGGCAAATGAAAAAAGTAGCGATTTATCAAAGAACTTAGCTAGCTGAGGCTGAGTTGATTTTTTCCCCTGGAGGGGCCGTGAATACAGTGGTTTTTAAAAACATTTTTGGCACCTGGTTGTGGAAGAAACTCATGTGAAGCATTTTTGTATGGGTCTTTGTTCTGCTTTAACTGTTAAGCTGCCCTTTAACTGCTTTAACTGTTAAACTACAGATTTTGAAAGTTTAGATGAATACAGTATAATATAGGTTTAACCTCCCAGCATCACTGGAGAGATTTCTTTGAACTGTGGCCAGTGTTTGTTTATTTATTTATTTATTAAAGTTTTAATCTTTAACTAGAAATCCATCAGCTTTACAGGGTACAATGCTGAGATGTTTGATGTCTAGACAAAGGATTATTTAAAATACTGTTGAATTTTAAAGCATTACCTACGATCAGCTACATTTTACTTTAAACTGGGCCACAGCTGAACTGTGGGGAGCTTTATTGTTCGAAAACCCAGATCTTAATAGCTATTCTCCCTTTTTAAAGGATAAAGATAACAGAGATCCTACAATTACCCCATACTTTCTCTCTCCTTTGCAAGTATCTTGGCACCACCCGCTGGGTAGATAATAATAACTTATTATCACATTTTGAGTTTTGACAGCTTTTCAAATGGGTTGACTCTGAAACAGAACTTGTAAAATGTAATAGATTCCCATTTAAGAAAACTAATAATAATAATAATATGCAGTTGCTTTGTGAGTCTTAGCTTTCAGCATGATAAGCCACCCCATTTATTTATTTTTTTTGGGTGAGGTGGGAGATATTTCCCCCCCAGTTGCTTAAGAACAAATGTGCAAACAGTATGAAATCTAAACTGTAAGCAGCAGCTTTCAGCCTTCACAATGCAGACTTTTTTTCTTTCTGTCTGTCCAAGTAGAATGGGTAAATGGCAACTAGAGACTGGCAAGCAGAGGGCTGCTGCCAACTCTGAAAATTAATGTGGCCATTGGGGGATGGGGTTCAGTGTCCAAAAGAACACTTGGATGGGTAGGTATAATGTCCCACAAAAGAAGAAGGTTTAGGGATGAGTCACAAAACCTACCTCTTATAACAGAAGAGACTTGGGGTTGTATCTGATGTTTGTCCTACTCAGAGTAGACCTGTTGAAATGAACAAGGCTGCGTAACTTAGGTTCAATTTCAGCAGGCCTACTCTGAGTTGTACTAGCATTGGGTACCTACCACACTTTGTGACCCCCCCTCTTCTAAATAGGGGAAGATGGGGCACTCAACTCCTCATTAGATACCCTTTCAGATTTTTACATGACTGGGGGTGAGTGGGGTATGTATATGTGTGTGTGTGTGTGTGTGTGTATATATATATATATATATATATATATATATATATAATATATATATATATAAAATTTTCTGTTGCAAAATGGTACAAACATAAATCATAAAACATGACTGATGAAAATCACAAGGGGGGTAAATGCAAAACAATTATTTTACAGTACATAATGAGCTGGTTACAGCAAACCAATTCAATGGATTCTTCCATAAATCAACTTGGGAACACAGAATAATCGGAGCTAAATTTTTTTAGGAGTGAGCTAAATATGCTTTAGGTACTTCTCATACATGTGCTGCTTCACTTGTATATTTTTTGAAAATTATACCATACAGTGTAAACATTATGTTCCCTCCTCTTGCCACCTTCAATTTTTGTGACAACGTTTCCATTATGGCTGTTTGCCAGACAATTTCATACCAGGTTTCCCCCCCCTTTTTCTTTTTTTTAATGGACTGCTGAGGCACCACAGTGAGCTTCAGCAGACCCTGTTTGGACTTGTATTGCCTTTCACATACCTTGCTTTACCTCTGAATAGCCCAGCTTCCTTTTGATGCACCCCACCTTGGCTCAGGATTTGAGATTTGTTTGAATCTGATGCATACTTCTGGTAGATATATTTGTACAATGCTCATAAATAAAAATATTCTGTTATCTTATGGGATATGACATTAAGTTGAACATATTCCTCTTTGCAGGTTGAATCCTCTGGGAATTAAGTCAACAAGAAATATTTCAATTACACAATAAACCCAGGTGGTACATGGTCCAGATATTTGCTTCTTTAAAATTTCCCAATCCTCATTATTTTCTCCTTGTAAAATAATAACAGCAATCCCCTTGTGCAAAGCAGAATGCCTTGTAGAGTGAATATCATGAAATAAGTCCTACACAGCACTCAACGTTCTGCCTTCCAAGTATAGGTTATTAAGCCCACTATCATTTTGAAGCTTTTTTAAATGTAAGATCATCATGACAGGCATCACAACTGTAACCCAAAATGTAATTTCCCATCACTATACAAGCCTCACTTTATTGCAAACCAAACTTTTGCTCAAACTCAAGGCTTTCCCCCCAATTAGTTGTGTCAGCAGAAATTTGCAACGTGGCCATTAACACCCCCCCAAAAAAACTTCTGCCTCAATACCTTTGGATATCTTCATCCCCAATATTTACCCAATTTTGGCAGAGTATCAGTATAGTTGGTAAATAATCTTTGTTTAATTTTGGTTCAGCTGGCAGTTACTACAAGATAGGAATTAGTCAGCTGAAATTAAATTTAATAAATTTCTTCTTCAGTCAGTGGAGAAAAACTATTGGATCAATAATCGGCTTGCAACATTTATTTATCTAAAGGTTTTTATAGGTCACCTTTATGAGCAGAACTGTCTCAGGGCATCTTACGCACAAGTAAAAATGAGCAGTAGTAAATTCTTATTGTTGCTGGTTTTATTTGCTATATAAAATAAAACAAAACAATTAAAAATAAACAGTTGTAAGAAAAGTACAGTACAAAACTTCCCAGTATAACCTCAACATTAATTGAACTAGTGATAATAACAACTACATATCCAGCCCAGAAAAAATGCACAGATTTAGAGTAGTCAAGCCTAGAAGTGACTAGGGCATAGATTATTATGGCCAAGTGCAACTTCTCCATTTATGTCCCAGTTTGCCACATTGGCCAAAATTGATGGAATGCACTACAGTAATACCTTGGTTCTCAAACATAATCTGTTCCGGAAGGACATTTGACTTCTGAAAACGTTCGACAACCAAGGTGTGGCTTCTGATTTGCTTCAGGAGCTTTATTGTTGTTGTTTAGTCGTTTAGTCGTGTCTGACTCTTCGTGACCCCATGGACCAGAGCACGCCAGGCACTCCTGTCTTCCACTGCCTCCCGCTTACTGCACTCAATTGGAAGCTGTGGAAGCCGCATCAGATGTTTGGCATCCAAAAAAAAATTCGCAAACTGGAACACTCACTTCTAGGTTTGCAGTACAGTGGTACCTCGGGTTACATACACTTCAGGTTACATACACTTCAGGTTACAGACTCTGCTAACCCAGAAATAGTGCTTCAGGTTAATAACTTTGCTTCAGGATGAGAACAGAAATCATGCTCCGGTGGTGCGGCAGCAGCAGGAGGCCCCATTAGCTAAAGTGGTGCTTCAGGTTATGAACAGTTTCAGGTTAAGTACGGACCTCCGGAACGAATTAAGTACTTAACCTGAGGTACCACTGTATTCGGGAGCCAAAATGTACGAGTACCAAGGTGTTCGAGAACCAATGTACAACTGTATTGGCTACTGCTACTACCCAAGCTCTCAAACTGTGTACTTCATCTTCACGGGAAGTGAAACCTCATTGAAGACCAAGTAGAAACTATCCTCTGGAAATAGTGACCTTCCAACTCACAGCACCTTTGTCTTGCCTGGATTTAACACTAACTTGTTAGCCCCCATTCACCCAAGAACTGCCTCTGAAATGAGCACTAGAGCTAGATGCCACTGGTGTTCTGACGACTTTGCAGCCCAAACCTCCAAACACTTTCTTCAGCAGTGTCACGTAGGTATTAAAGAGCATAAGGGGAACAAGACTGATCCTTGAAGGGGAAGGACAATAGCTCAGCGGTACAGCATCTGGCTACCAGGATTGATTCCTGGTATCTCCAGGTAAGACTGGGAATTGTCCCCTATCTGAAACCCTAGAGAGTCACTCCCAGTCAGTGTAGACAATAGTGAACTATATGGACCAATGGTCCCACTCTGTATAAGGCAGCTTCATGTGTTCCTATATAGGCTAACATCCATTGAGCAGAACCAGAGTACCTCAGCACCACAAAGTGGTGGCAGTGATGGCAGGTTCCAGAAAGATCTTGTAGCATCTTGCAATATTTTGCTGTTTCACTGGCAGCGGAGGCAGCAGGGCATGCTACCTCTTGCTATTCTGCTGCCTGAGGCGGCTGCCTCAGCTCACTTCATGGGCCGGCCAGCCCTGCTTTATCCTGAAGCCACACTATATTGATTTATCTAACAAGTACAAAGTCCTCTAACAGGGCCACAAGGCTGTTTCAATCTCAAAACCAGACCTGAAACTAAACTGGAATGGAGTTAACATTCCAAGGTATGAACCAAAGAAAATATGAAAATCATGTCCGCACACCTGGGAATCTTAAATATAACACAAAATCAAATGGGTAGACAATTATTTTTTGTAGTCAGGAAACCATCTGCAGCGATTATTGAAGTCCTAAGAAACACAATCAGATTTTTAAAAATGAATCCCAATTCCACAGGCTCTTAATTCTAGCTGCCCTTTGATTTTTGTTTTGTTTAAGTACTGTGAGCTCCCAAGGTCATAGATGCAGACCAGTGAGATTCACTATCGATCGGGACATCCTGCCTAGTTTCATAGACGTCCATTACATTGATATCCTCTAGCATTAACCACTGAAGTTCACTAATTTCACTTTGTATGATGCTCTGTGTAAGTGGTTATAGGTTTAGGCAGCGTTTCTGTCCCCCCATCCTTACTTGCATGCTGCAGGGAGGTGTCACTAGCTGGGATAACTGATTACCTTTTTAGGATGCCAGGGATGCAGATTTGACCCTAAGCATTTGAGAAGTTTTCCTCACTCTGACCACTGACCATGCTGACTGGGGCTGATGGAAGTTGCTGTCCAAAACATATTGTGGGCATTTGGTTGAGGTAGGCTGTTTGAAATAAATAAAATAAAGATGAAACCATTTAGCCTAATTCTGGGTTTTCATAGCATCTGAGCTGACAGTTCAAAATGTATGCCTTGGGGCTGCTTCATTAGTTGTTGTACCAAGCAATCGTTTTGTATATAATTTTCCCCACCTAGCAAACATGCACCTTGATAGACCATGGATCTTTGGAAAGCTAGATGGCTGCACCATCTGAGCATCAGGGTTTAGCATGGGTGAGGGGGAAACTGGAGCCTTCCAAAGGACAAAAAAACAAAAACCTTACAAAATTGGAAAGAGAGGCCCTGCTGTGCAGGTGCTACATAATCTCATTTCTTTATATTTAACTTGACTTGGAAGGACTGTCCTTCAAATCAGTAGAGGCTGGTCTATTAGGTCGAATGTGGACACTGCCTCACCAAGCTCATTTTGCCTGCAGCCAGCCCTCTTGGTAACATCCAGTCTAGGTATGTATAACTGATTGTCAACTTCCTTCTACTTAGTCTCAGTGCTTCCTGTCAGGGCTGTCTTAAGCATATGCAGCGCTGGGGTGCAAAGATCCGCCCCCCTGGTTGCCCAGTCCCAGGTGCGCAGGAGGGCAGAGCCAGTCAGCTACCTTAGTGTCTCGCTGGTTCAGTCGCCCTCGAACTCGTGGCGCAAAGCCACCCACAGCAGGAGAGCCCACCACAGTACTCTGACCGACGGGTGGGCTCTTTCCTGGACTCAACTCTCGGGCCCTGGACTCTCAGCCTGGTGCCCCTGAGAGCCCGGTGCCCGGGTGCCCCGCACCCCTAGTGCCTATAGGTAAGATGGCCCTGCTTCCTGTGCAGAACTCGGCAGCAAGGAGGAAGAATTAGTTGGCTCTGCCTGTCATTGGCTTCAACCCAGTTGTTACCAATGGGCTTCAAATGATCATTTTAAACAGAGAACTGTGCTTTAACAGCCTTTCAAATAGAAGCCTGTCTTCTGTGGGACACAAGGCCACTTTAGCAAGCAAGGAATGCCTTTAGTCAAGCATTTAAATACAGGTTCCGTAGCCTCTGGAACCAATTCAGGTTCAGGATTATGTTACTGAACATTTGGAGGGCATTTAGCAAAATAATCTGTATCCTCTGAATTATTTCTGTTGTGGAATTGGGAGAGGAAACTCACCCCTAATGAAAATTCTACGAAAGCTTAGTCTTTTTAATGTGTGTGGATTGTGTTTGTGCTCTTAAAACTCGAGAAAGTAGGGCTTAGGATCCTGCAAAGCTTACTTAGTTCAGGGAAAAGCATCTTCTGTGGAGATCACAGTTTCTTGTGCTGAATGCAGAACGTGAAGGTCATTCCTCCCACCTCACATCGGCTGGCCTAAACGAATAAATATCTGTTAGGAGGGTGCCTAGTCCCATGCTTCGCCTCCAGCACAGAGCGGCACATTTTTATTGAAATTGATTCTGAAAGGCTTCAGAATTGGGAAGCACAGTGGCCTGGTCGAGGAAGATTGCAATTTAAATTGAGATGTCAGAAAGCCAGAGAATGTTATCGGGTGCAGTTTCTTTATGTGATAACAGTAGCTGGCTAATTCCCGAAAAGACAAACCTTCTAGGCCTTGGAAACCAAAATAATAACCATCTTGTAAACAAGGCTCCGGTATGATTGGTCTTGACATTTTAATTTGCTACTTGTTAAAAGTTCATTTTCTGAGGCCTGAACAGGCTGAATTTGGAGTGAATCTGAACACCATGATGTAGAGTTGCGGAAAACTGTTTATGACATGGTAAGAATATACATCTCAAGAAAAGGGAATGAATATGCAATTGTCTTCCAGCTGTTGCATCTGGCCAGCATATTTGCCTGTTTGATAATGGACCTTGGGTATCTCTTCACAGGTGACTTTCAATCTGAATTATGATGGTTATATACCATTTTGAGACTAGGGAGTTGCCATCTACAAACACTGCCATGCCCCACAGTTCTGCATGCACAAGGCTTTCTCTTTCATGTTATGAAAAGAGAAGCTATACATATAGGAAAGAGAATACACCTTGAGGGTTGAGAGTAATGGTATCATAGAGCTGAAGGGGAAGGGAACCTTATAGGCTCAGTGGGTACATTCTTTGGGCACAATGAGAAGGGAGAGACACGGAAAGGGGAAAAAACCCAGTTTTAAACTTTACCCTATTCCATTCCTCAGCTGCCTCCTGTGAGAGAGGTAAAGCATGTGCAGCCCTCAACTATTCAGTATCTTCACACAATGTAGTTCACTCCTGTTACCATAGTTGTCTTCAACATGAAGTTCCAGGTTCCATATAGTAATTTGGAAGAGACACTTTATTAACAATTTAGGCACAAAGGAAGCTGGCCCATAGATCCATCTAGTTCAGTACTATCTATGCTGACTGGTGATGGTTCTCTAAGTTTTCCAGCAACCTCCTGCATGCAAAACAGCTGCTCTGCCAGTCAGCTATGGCCCCACATTCTGATCGCCCAGAGGATGAGCTCCGACAGATCTGTGAATGTAGCAAGGCATGTTAGTGAGATCCATGTGAATGTTTCACAAGTTACGGAAGTTATAGGAATCATACTTTTTGGCCACTTGTGCTCTGGTGTCCCCTATGATGTATCTGTGTAGATCAGGCTTCCTCAACCTCGGCCCTCCAGATGTTTATGGTCTACAACTCCCATGATCCCTAGTGATGATGGGAATTGTAGTCTCAAAACATCTGGAGGGCCGAGGTTGAGGAAGCCTGATGTAGATTTATGTAGAACATTTATTGATACCATCAAAATCCTCTGGGAGTGGTTAATACAGGATTTAGACAGCATACAATTGAAACGTTTTAAACAAATATCTAAGGGACTGTTCGTCTTTTTATAATGCTGTGCTCTACTCTTCATAGACTCAAGTAAAGACATGACTCCTTGTGGCCCATGTTGAAGACAAGATGAACATGGTTGCCACACATCACAAGGAACACTGCAGACTTGCAGGTTTGTGCCCTGTAATTTCTATTATGCATGGAGCTGTCCAGGCTGCAATCACTCTGAAGCCGACTTTAATTTCTGGTGTTTCTCCTCCAGAGGTGTACCTCTCATTGCCCTTTTAATTATAATCATGTAAGGGCTCAGGCGACTAGCAATGTTCATTTTGAATGAGCTGTTCAGAAGATAAACCTAATTTGACAGTATTTGAAACCAGTATAAGGGTAGATGATCTATTATGCTGCTAATGAAGCTGCTTCTTCGAGGGGAGAACAACTCCTTTGTGAGCTGGCTTTGACATGCTAAAGCATTTATGCAGAGGTTGTCTCTCTCTCTCCCCTTTCCTCTCTTTGAGCCAGCACAGAGGGGATTGTTGAATTGCATATTGTAAGGCACCAAAAGGATGGAATCTCTGTGAGTGATGGGGCAGGCCAGACTGTGTCAGGCTGTATCAGTCACTGGTGTGCACTTGCTGCATTTTTAAATCAATAGTTCTCTAAGCACCCAGCCAAAGTGTGATTTAAAGTCGGGTTCAGTTGGATGTGTTTTACAGCACTTAAAATAAAATAAAATAATTATTATTGCCAGTGACAAGAGTGGCAAAATGGACTAGGTGCCTATAGGCTGGCCAGGATTGCAACTTTATCTTTTCTCTTTTGTGTGTATGTGCTTGTTCTCTTAAGTATTTTTGGATAGTTTGGCAAATCTGTAGTTTCAGGCAGTTCAGCACATCTCTTTGTAATACAACATAAATTCAACCATAAAAACTAATGGGGTGGAATACATCAAGGCTTTTAAAGACTTATAGCCAGCGCCATATATTTTGTGCAGGGAAAGAGGCTATCAGCCTAGGATTTGTCATACAAAAACTCAAGCTGAAATTGGAAAAAAAGAAAAGAGGAAAAAAACAACCATATGCAAGGCTTTGTGGCAATTGCAATTTGTCTTGGGCAGAGAATGATCTGACTTTTATTGAAATGCAATACTTGCATGCAAAAGCCCTTTCTAAGCAACAGGAGGGTGTGCAGAGGATGGATGGCACACAAATCTTCTCACTGTGGAAAAGCACAGCGGCGAACAAAACATGGAACACATTTTGCTTGAAAAGGGAAAACTGGCTATCTAACGATGTAAAATCTACATAATGTGAGTAAGCTGGTAGGCAGGCTGTAGCCATTTTCTGCAGATAGCATCTGAAGATACGGCAGGACTCTCAGAAGTCTGAACCACGACCTCTTCCTTTGGAAAACATCTTAGCTGGGAGTGCTGATGCCATATCTTAAGGCTGACTTCCTTCCCTCTATTTTGAGATCTGGCTTTGCCTTTATTCTAAGAACCAAATTAAAGCTTAGATGCAGATGAGTGTAACTTTACCCCTGCAGGTTTTTCTTTTAATTCAAAGCAGGTGTGAGATGGCGCAATGGGGAGCAGAGGGATGCTGTGTGTGTGTTTAAAGATAAAGAACCATAAGAAAGGAGAGCAGGGCCCCTGAAGGCCCCAGGAGCAGTTAGCATCTGGACCGCAGGAGAGTTCCATATTCCCTTCACCCAAACAAAACCCTGATGTTCAGGTGATGAAGCCATTTATGCTTCCAAAGGTCCATAGTCTCAGTTTGCCAGCTGAGGAAAATTAAGGACAAAACGATTGCCTGGTGCAAACAACTAATGAAGTAGCCCCTGAGGAATATATTTCTGAGCTATCAGCTCAAACATGGAAAACAGGTTTCCCAAGTTTCACCTAAAGTCAAAGTGCTAGGCCACACAAAATCAGAAACACCAAATAACTGTGTCTTCAATGCTATAGAACCTTGAAGTAGGCTAAAGTAGGCAAATGTATATGCTTGAACCTTTCTGTGATGCTTGTTTTCCCAGTCTAAATCATCTCCCACCATCAATATTTGCCCTCTCAAATATTGTAGTCGGGGGGGGGGGAGTATTTTTAAAGTGGGAAAACAGGCAACAGGGGAAAGATTATGAGAGTCAGTGTGATTTGCATGTTGGACTACAACCTGGGGGTTCAAATCCGCAATCAGCCATACTGCTTACTGGGTGCCCTTGGGCCACTCACTGACTCTCAGACTAACCTAACCCAGAGGGTTGTTGATAAAATGGAGATGGGAAGAACTATGTAAATCACCTAGAACTCCTTGGAGGAAAGTTGAGATAGAAATGTAAGCAAGTGAATAAATAATATATGTGATTCATGTTCTGGAGCCCTGGACTCCTTTGGGAGGAAGGACGGGATCCATTTCTGCTTATTGAGGCTCAAGTGGCCTTTGTTTGCATGGAGTACTTTCCATCAACTTCAACTGGTGGCCCAGCTGCACTTCTATCTGGACATCAGTTGTCTATGCTCTGGTTGAATTACTGCAATGTGTTATATGTGGAGCTGCATTTGAAGACGGTTTGAAAACTGCTGTTGGTGCAGAATTCACCTTGCATACTCTTGCTCCATTTCTCATATAAGAAGAAACCTTTTTGTGTAACCTTTGTTTATGTCCCTCCAAGACAAGATCCAGATATAGTTCAAGCTGCTCTCTGCAGTGTTTCCATGCCTGGGTTAGATTAGTTGCAGTGAAATCTGGTAGTTTTCAAGCTTCGCCCCCTGATGTAAACCTCCTTGCTGCTTTATATGGCTTTACTGAATTACTTCAGCAGGCTGAAAACACAACTGAAACAACAAGCTTCTGCCACAGAAAGAACTGGCTTCTAAAGGCAGATGTACCAAGCAGAAACCAGCTGAAATGTGCAAACATGAACTTTGGGACATGGTTTTGCTATCACTGTGAGTACCACACAGGGGTAATAAATCTACTGGTGTCATTATGGCTGATACACCAAGGTAACAGTGGTGTAGTGATATATTTTGAAGTGCAAGAGCTCATCATGAAAGCCAAAGAAGAACCTGTACCCACGCCCAAAAATGCTGGCAGCTGTCTCCATCCAAGAGTCATGGCATAGTGAGTTCATAAGGGGGATGACATGATTAGCATGCTTGACTTTGGCTGGGGAGGCCTGGGTTCACATTTCTGGTGAGCCATGAAGGTCAGGGGGTAAGCCGGGGCCACTCACTGTTTGAGGCTAGTGCACCTAACAAAGGTACCATGTGTCAGATGACTCTGAGCAGAATTGTTCTCCAGCTCTCCAAGCTTAAAGCACTGGCAAATGCTCCAGCAGATGGTGCCTGGTGCAAAGAACACCAGAACTGTACTCTGTACAGTTCTCCACTGGTGCACATTGTATTGTGGAAACTAGCTCACAATATACGAAAGTCCATTTATCTCTCCATCCTTCCTGCAAAGATGCTGGCAATAGGCTCAGACTCATTTTAAAAACACACACATATAAATCCAGCTGCTCCCTCATCCGACAGTAACATAAAAGCAAGTCATTTCATTCTTGTCATGCAGTTTCATTTGTTGTTTAGAGTTTGAGCCAATATGTCAGAAAAACTATAGTTTTTCTGTACTCATGCTGAGGCATGTTGTAGCCAAGAAAGTTTGGCTCACCAGCTGTAAATGAGCAGAGGAAATAAAAAGTGGGTATGCTTTATTTCCTTGAACCTCCACACCTTTTTATTTCTAAAGATTTCTGTAACAAAAAAGCTCAAAAATATACAGTGGTAGCTCCGGTTACGAACGGGATCTGTTCCGGAGGCCCGGCCATATCCCGAAAATTTCATAACTGGAGGACCGCTTCTGTGCATGCACGCCGCACCGCAGAGCGCTTCTGTGCATGCGCGAAGTTTGCCGCGTTCACAACCCGAAGATTACGTTACCTGAAGGTAACGTAACCCGAGGGCCCACTGTACAAGATATACCAAAAGGTAAGAAAGCAAGGGTCAGAGATGCTCAGTTTTCTGACATTCGGTGGATGCAAATACTGGCAATCTCTGTTTGGTTGAAGGAGGGTTACTTGATTATATGCTTTGATAGGATTTCTGGGTCAATAAATAGGGACAGTGCTATCCATGGTTCAAGGGTATGACCTAAAGCACTGATGGGGCTTCTGTGGTCCTCCAGGTGCTTTTGGACTCCAACTCCCATCAGCCTCAGACCGCATGTCCAGTGGAGAAGGATGATTAGAGCTGGAAGACAACCATAGATTCACTATCTCTTATCTAAAGGTACATGAAGCAGTTGTTGAAGCTAAGCAGGTCTGGCTCTGAAATATCACCTGGGAATCTTATGTCACCTTAAATTCCAAAGAAGAAATGTGAGATCTAAACATAAATTGTTTTAGCTACAATGGCTTGCTCAAATTTCATTGGTGAGTAGCCTAGCATCACACAATGAGTTCCATGGTTGAGTAGAGGTTTGAACCCAGGCCCCCTTGATCTAAGTCCAGTACACAGATGAGTTATTAAATTTCTAGAGGTGTCACATTTAATACCCAAAGAATGTTGGTTCCTGCACATTGCTGTTCATCAGTCTATTGGCCTGAACTAAATCATTCTGAGCTTATTGGACTGCAACCCATCAGAAGACTGGTTAATGATGACTATTCAACGTGACCAATTTTGCAAAATGATTTCATGCTATACTCTTTGATTATTTGAAGCTAAATGAAGACAGTAATTTATGTGAAATCTTTAAGACATCCATTATGGTTAAGGAACAGCTTGGAATCTGAACTGACCAAAGCACTTCATGAATCCATGACACAAAATATTCTTATTAAGGTGGTTACCCATGCAATATGTTTTTGTGAAAAGCAAAAGGATGACTTAGTACACACTGCTATTGGGTAAGACAGAGGGCCTGTGTAAATCTAATGCAGGTTAAATAAACCAATGCAATAAAGTTTGGGAGAGATATCAACACCTCCCCCAGAAGCATGTACAATAAAAGCTTCAATTAAATGCAAGACAAAAACAGATGAGCTTTTCAAATTACTGAACTGGATTTAAAGAAACATAGGTGCACAGGCACATCTCTCAGAATGAAATTTCATAGGATAGGTGCCATCATTGAAAAGACCCTGTATTTACTGCCTGACTAAATGAATGAAACAGGGCTAACGGCCATGTGATTCTTGGACCTGGTATGATCCAGCGGCAGAGCTAGCTGCTTGGGCACCCAGGGGTGGGGCAATCCGCCCAGGGGGCAGGGTGATCACGCCCAGGGGGGATTTTGTTACTCCCCCTCAGGGATGGCACCCGGGGCTGATCTCCCCCACTGCCTCCCCTTCCTACGCCCCTGATGTGATCAAGAATCTACCACAATGGGCCTGATCTGTACTGATAAGTGTGTTGTCCCCATTTCTCTCAGATCTGCAGTACAGGTTCAGCTTATAAATGTCCTAGACCACTTGGGCTTAGTTAATTAATCATATCCCAGTAAGGATCTGTAGAAAACCTGTCTGAAACCCACAAATTGTTTGCTTCACAACAGATTTATCAAATTAAGTTTGTGTCCTCAGAACTAAGTTTGAGAGACATTCCCATAGCTAATATCTCTGAATTAACTTAGTGGATTTAATTCCATTTATTACACCTTGAGATAGATCTATTTTTTCCCCTTACAGGTATTGTTCAGACCTCTAAAATCCCTAATTTAATAATGTAGCATCATTATAGAATGGCACTTTGCTACAAATGCAATTTGAAAGGCAGCCATGATCAATAAGTCGGCCTTTATCAATGCAAGCAAATGAAGGGATTTTTCTCTAGCAATGAATGTTGGATGGATTTGTGGGCAGGATAGGATGTATTATTTTACTGCTTATCCTCCCTTAAACAATTAGTTTGCAGAGTTTAAAACACCACCCCTTGCAGCATTAAAGTGTAGCTACTTTCTATATTTATCCAGGCAGGGCAAGAAGCAAAAGTGGGCAGAGCAACAAATGCAAATTTTACTTTCGTATAGTTGACTAGTTTCTGTACGCATTCACACACACCTGTTCTCCATCCAGACAGGCATTATCAGAGATCATGGACACATTTTAGCCAGGCAAAAGCACTTGCAGGTGGGGAGGACAGTAGTTGAGAGCTGTGTCCTGCGGTGATGATATGTGGTTGAGAAGGAGGTGTAGCATGGAGAGTGTCTCAGGGATCAGATAGAGAGGTTTGGAGGACCACCTTTGGCTGTCAGACCTAAGGCTCCCTGCCCTTGCTCTCAGATTCTAAAATGTGCTGGGAGTCTTCATGAGTAGTGGGTAATCCTGGCTAATGATTTTCACTGTCTGTTGGTTTTGCAGATGACTAGAACATCTGAAGAACTCTTGAGTTTTCTGAGAACAACATATTAAGCATATTAGGGGCATATGTAGGGAGGTAAGAAGGCAGCATTTTTCATCCTAACCTGTATTTTTCACATGCAGCACTGTTTCCACTCTGCTGCAGGCCATCTTCCAAACCAGGTTATTTGTCCCATTGTTAGCTGTGGCAAAATTATGTAACCTACATTATGTATGTAAATTATGAGGTAATTGCATTATTCTACCACATTCATTCAATTCAAAGGAAACACAATGTAAAAATATTGTTTGTGGAGTGAAAGCAGCTAAAGCAGCAAATACTGATCAGATTTACTGGATTGATTTCCATTCTGGACATGGGACAAATCAGTGAAGATCAGCTATTCTCATTCCCTTTGGACTTTTCCAACATCCCTCTTCCTCTGTGCTTGCCTTTTCTACTATAGCAAGTGAATTGCCCAAGGCCTTGAACAACTCACTCTCCCCTCCAAAAATCTTGGTTGTTTTCAGTTGCAGTAGAATTATGCCAATACTTAACATTTGAAAGGCCCTATAATGTTATCAGTAGGGGAACCAAACTTGCACTAGCAAAGAGGGAGGCATCAGAGGCAGACAAGACTACAAATGTGGGGGTGAATAGATGCTTTTGATTGCCCAGCCATTCCCTTTATGGCTAACAATAACTTATACGTAGCCCTGCAATGCGGCCATTCCAGAGTTGTTCTCATGGTAAATAAACAAAAGCAGGAAGGCTGCAATTGATTATTATTTAAAAACCTAAGCCTTCATTTCGAGCTCCCCATTAGTATCTATCATAAAGAAAAATAACACTACATGTGTTTATGGCTCTCACCTGGTTCCTTTCCACAGTACATGTGTTTTGCAGGATATTAAAAAATCTATGATGCACAAGTGAGTTGTAACAGGCAAAGCAATTACATCTCTATCTTGCTTTTTATTCTGAGCACACTGGATCTTGGGGCTGCTGAGACAAGGCTATGGCATTTTCAGACTGGCAGAGGGTTTGTTGTTGTTGTTGTCCACATTGTGTTGAAAATCCTTTTAAAATATTTGAATGAAGGTACAACATGGGAGAGGATTTACAGCTCAATCCTATTCATGCTTACTTGGAAGAAAGTCCCATAAATTCCATGGGATTTTCTGCCAGGAAGTGATGTCAATGAGTTGCATATTTCCTGGTTTGGAAATGAGTTTTCTTGTAACAATACTTTTAGGAAAACTGCAGTTCACAGCATTCTTGTTGTTCATAGCCAAAGAGCATACCAGGCCCTAGAGGCAGAAGAGAAATATCTCCTTCCTTTCTTCACTGTGCTCTCACCAGATTATCATGTATGTGTCTTGATGGCAGAAGTTTGGAGGAAGTGTTGACATGCCAAGAGTCCCAGATTCAATTCTCAGCATCTCCAGACAGGGCTGGGGCAAAAAAAACCCCTCCTGTCTGAAATCCTAGAGAGCCACTGGCCAGGACTCAGTAGCAAAGAGCAATCAGGATCAAATGGCAACCCAGAAGGCTCAAGTCAGGTCAAAAGAGCAAGACCAGAAACACAGCAAGCATGGGGAACATGTGGCCCTCCAGATTTTGTTAGACTCCACCTGCCATCACCCTCAACCAACCGTGCCAATGTTCAGGAAAGATGGGAGTTCTGGTCCAGCAACATCTGGAGGCCCAGAGATTGCCTAATCCCTACATAAGAGCTCAGGTAGACCTTGTTGCTCAGAAAACCTTCGGCTCAAAAGGAAGCTCTTTGCTACTCCTTTCTGCCCTAAGAGATAATAGTGAGCCTGGGTGAGTGGAGTCAGTCTGGGAGTTCTTTGCTGCCCCATGAAGTTCAGTGGATCACCACATGGGACAATCACATGGAGATAGCAGTAGCATGTGACACTAATCAAATGGGACAGATAGGCAGATAAAGACGCATCATCATCATCTTCACAGCAAGCTTGACTCAGACAGAAATTATTTTGGGTTCCTGAAGCATCCTTTCTTCTATTCAACAGCAACAGTAAAAGTCATCTTGCCATCCCCATGGTGGGTTTTCCTACAACCATAATTGAGATATCTACAAATCCATTGCCTTGTTAGGCCTTCACAACGTGCCTCTTGAACACATTGCAGAGTTTAGAATTCAGATAATAGGCTGTCGGGTCTCCTGCCATTTCTCAGAGCACCAGTGCAAGCCCCTTTTTGAGCACTATCTGGCCTAATCTATTACTTGGAATGGAGCAGTAATAAAATTCCTTCAGAGATCTATACGCGATAAAATATTCATGAATGACAGATGATGACTTTAGGTTCTGAAATCTTCCCAGTTGTACTGGGGGCAGCAGCTTTGCAACATGATTTGCTGGGTATGTGTGTAAGTGCGTCCCCCCCTTTTTTGTACGTGTGTGCAGCCTTGATGTTTTATTTGTAGTGTGTGTTGCGGTTGTGCTGGGGGATAGCGTATTTGTGAGTACTGATGTAATTTTCTGTGTTGGAACATAATACCTGACATTCCATCAGCCGCAAATATTTTATGTTATGGAGGTGGCTTATGGAAAGAAGGAAAAATATAATTCTTGGCTCTGTCTCTCTGGCTGTCTCTCACTGCTCAGGCTGTCCCTCCTGATTTCTTTTGGTCCCAGTGGAACGTTAGCTGAAAGCTCCTGTAAATTCTATTGAATTTGAGGCTAGTGGGACATTTATAAAGCACCTCCACTATGAGGAAAAGTTAAAGCATTTTTTGGCTTTTTAGTTTTGTATGTGTGACGATTAAGGTCTGGTCTACAAATGCACTCTCCCTGTTACACACAATGTCAGTTCCCAGAACAATGCTCAGACATCCTCCTTGAAACTTCAGATAAGATCATTCCTGCTTGATCAAACTCCTGTTCTCACAGGAGACAGTCAGTTGCCTCTGGGAAACCCACAAGCAGGACATGGGGGCAACAGAAATCTCTCACTTGTGATCTTGAGCTGATGGCATTCAGGAGTTTACTGACTGGTAGTCATTGGTAGCCTTATTCTCCACAAACCTGTCTAACTCTCCTTTGAACCCATCCAAATTGGTGGCCACCACTCCCTTTGGTGGGAGCAAGTTCCACAGTTTAACTATGTGCTATGTGATGAAGTGCAGTGGTACCTTGGGTCACAGACACTTCAGGTTACAGACTCCGTTAACCCAGAAATAGTGCCTCAGGTTAAGAACTTTGATTCAGGATGAGAACAGAAATCACACAGCGGCAGCGGTAGTGGCAGTGGGAGGCCCCATTAGCTAAAGTGGTACCTCAGGTTAAGAACAGTTTCAGGTTAAGAACGGACCTCCAGAACGAATTAAGTTCTTAACCCGAGGTACCACTGTACTTTCTTTTGTCTGTCCTTAATCTCCCATTGCTCAGCTTCAGTGGATGGGCCTAGGTTCTAATATTATGAAAGAGGGAGAAAAACTTTTCTTTGTCCTACTGGATCAGATCAAAGGCCTATCTTTTCTAGCAAACTGCTTCCCACAGTGGGCAAAAGGATCTACTGGGAATGTCCCAAGCAGGATCTGAGTCTCCAGAACTCAAAGATGTGAGTGATGGGTGGAAGCATCTTGCCATTAAGTGCATAAGCACTTAAAAGCAAAGAGAACATGCCATGTACAGCTTGCCTTATTTTGCACATTGTAATTTGCTGAATGCTATTTTGAAGTCTTTGTACTGCCTCATAGGTAGGAGTCTATGAATTTATCAATTTCAGTTTCACTCAGTTTCACATTTTTCCAATCTTAAGTTCAGTTCTCCACATTTCCACACCCGTTTTGGGATTTTTTAAAAAAAGTCCTCATAAAAATTCACCAGCACTTTGGTGCAAATTTCTCCTAATTTTCAGCATTTGGAAGGAATTTTGCCTAAGACACACATTTGTGAAGCAATTTCCCCTGATGTAATGCATTTTCTATGTTTTATCCATTGACATATGCATTTACATGCGCATTTTAACACAGTATATGCTTTTTTGGACACTTTACTTGGCTGGAGAACTGCACTGCAACATGCAGAATAACTATGACTTTTGAAAGGTGACTGTGCTTTGGTTGGAACATTGTTTTGGAAAGAGAAAATTAGATAATTCAAAAAGAAACCATACATTCAAAAAAAGAAAAGTACATATTCCCATATTCTTAGTTTTATCCCCCCTTATACACAATTTCTATAACGACTTCCCATCACCCCATTGTGGATCCTAAATGCTTTAACATGTCAGACTTTTCTTTATCAGTCTAAATCAATCTCCATTATTTTAATTTCCTGTAGTTTTCTATACTTCTGCAGCAGTCATTCTAGACCTGCCAATGAAATCATATTTTACAATTCTCACGGAGATATTTTCTATACCAGCCCCACTCTCTCCTGAATGTTTGTTTCATGTGGTCTCTTAGTTTCCCCATCATTTGTGCCAACTCTGTGTATTCCAGCAGTTTTGCTTCCCACTCCAGTTTGGTTGGGATTGTGTCTCCCTTCCAATTTGTAGCTAGCTCATATTTTTGGGATGTCTGTGCCTATCATGCCTAGTAGGAAGGCTTCAGGGTTTGTTTGTTTTTTGTAATGTAGACTTTAAATACCTTTTAAAGTTTGTTATTAATTATCTCCCAAAATTCCTTTACTTTCCTGCACTTTTACCACATATGTAACAGTGTGCCTTCTGCCTCACCGCATCTCCAACAACTGCTTGAGCTATTTCTATACATTTTTGTTAGCTTTGATGGAGTTAAATACCAGCAATATAACATTTTCATAAAATTTTCTTTCAAAGTAAAGCACGCCTTAAAACCTTAGATCTTCCTTCCATAGAGTTAGGTTTACTCTCTCAATGAGAACTGGGCACAGGACAGTGCCTTCTTCCAGCTTTGTAATTTTTAACGACCATTTGAGCAACATTGTCAGCAACATTTGCTTTTCTTGTTGCTGACGAAGAAATGGGACTTGTGCCTTTGGACTGGGAAGCTTGGCTAGTATATAGGCCCATTTTCAATGTAATAATAGCACCTTCCTGTCTTTATGTAAGGTCTTTCTGCAGTACAATACATGTGGTTTGAAACATGGAAAGTAGACAATGACATTCCCTAACTGGACCCCCTGAGTGAAATGTTATCAATACTTTTCTGTGAATGGATGTTCTGTTTTAAACATTTGGTTAGGTATTGAGGGGAGGAGGCTTGCAGCCAAGTATTTTCTTTTAAAAGCATGCAGGAAGAGAGCCAGCTGTTTGGGTCAGGAAATATCTGGAGGCAACACAATTGATGTGTAGGTGTAGTGGATTTTTAATGATACATCAGTGAATCATTGACTCTTGGTGTGAGGCCTTCTTGTTTATTCCAGCAAAACTACTGGACTATAATCCACCCCTCTTTTTGTAAACTATTCCTTAGCTTTGAGTGGCTTGGGTATTCTTTTTGCAGGGAAATATGCTGTCAATTTCTCTTCTAGCTTTTTAAAAACTGACAGTGAATACTAGCTTTTATTCATAACATTTTTTTTGTCCCACCCATGTTCCTCTAAGGAGCTCAAGGTGCTCTCCATACCCCTAGCCCCCTTTCTCCTAATAATAACTTTTAAGGTAGGTTAGGCTGAGAAATAGCTACTTTCCCAAGATCACTAAATAAGCTTTTTGAGTTAAGTGGGTATTTGAACCCAGGCTCCAGCCCAACACTCAGCCATAGGATGAGTCACGACTCCCAGACAAGGCGGCTAGGGCTTGTCAGGATAGTTCAGCTTCATAAACTGAGGCTGAATGGGCATGGAGCCTTCTTGAGTGATGGCAACACAAAAAGCGGATGGAAACTTGCCCCCCCCTTTTCCCAACAGAATGTGGTTCCAGCAGCTTCAGTGCAAAAGCTTCAGTTCCTAACTTAAAGAGCTGCTGGAACCATGTTTTTCTACTAGCACTGTGCCTTGTACCTAACTTTCTGCCTTGTACCTACACTATATATTTACTAGGGCTGTGCACCCCTTGGTCTACCTACCTTTTGGGTGTCTATATTTTTTAAAAGACCTCCCTTGTCAATCATGTGCTCCTCCCCTTGAGATACCTGCTCAAGGAAGTTTAGAACTTTTAAGTTTCCCGCCCCCAGGAAGAGATGTGCAGTTAATCACATCAGCAGTGACTGTATGCCTATGCCTCCATGTTGAGTTTTGGGGCACTCGCTAGGACTCCCAATTAACCCTATACTCTCCCAATGAGTGAAAATATGCACTCTCATTTTATATACAAGCAGTTCAGGACAGTAATGTTCAATTCCTTCACAAGCTTTAGGAAAACCAACAGACAGGCAATAGTATATTTTAAATAATCATTTCCCAAAGTCACCCATTGCCCTTAAAAACTAAACAAACGCTTCATGGTTGTGGTATTTTAATTTACTGTCAATTGCTTTGGAAGTATGTTGTCAAGCTGTAAGGTGACATAGAAACATTTTGAATGAATGACTAAATAGAGATATTAGGTCTAAAGAAGCCTGCAACCTGTGAATCTAAATCACAGAAATATGGGGATAGGCTATGTTTTTGTTGGAGTTTGCATGGTATGCTAATGAGCGAACATTCCTTGTAGAGCTTTCATATTGATAAAGAACCTAAAGGAAACATTTTTGGTCTCAGCTGTTGCTGCTGTGCCATAATTCTGAAATTACAAAGTTTTATTCTGGGTTGAAATAAAGACACTCTAAGCTGCTGTACCATGGCTTAGTGTACACGAGGCATTCACACATAGTCTCAAATTTTCCTTATTATTTTTTTACTATTATTTATTAAAGTTGTATGCTGCCCTATACCACAGGTCTCAGGGCAGTAACAAAATTAATTCACAGTAGAAAAATAAAAACAAAGACCACCCAGCAGAGAAGCTGCTCAGATCGGTCCGGCATTTCTGCTTCTCCCAGTGGCCAAGCAGGGGTCTGAGGCAACAGATACCCCACTCTTGGTAACTGGCATTTAGACGTTGTGCCACCCAGAAGTTGGGCAATCTGGTCTGCTGGTGGATCATCACAGCAGGAGCACCAGCATCATGCCTTAGGGTTGCCACCTGTCCCTTATAATACTGTAAGCGACTGTCCCTTATTCCAAGGAAAAATGCTGCTATTCCTGCCTTGCTTTCTCCTCCCTCCTCCTCCTCCTCTGCTGAGGCAAATGCTAAGCTCAACTCCTCCCTTCCTCCCATCTCTACCAGCACCATTGCCTCCCTCCTGCCTGTCCTTATTCTATAACTGGCAGCCAGGGGGTAACCTCAATCTATGATTGCAGAATGCAGATATTATCTATCAGTACTTTGATAAATGGAGTACATCAGAATGTTCATAAGTCAAGGCAACAAGCCCAAATAACTCACTCCTTCAATTGGTGTTGTGGGGTTTGGACGATCTGTTACTAAACTTTGGGGTAAACGAATGCTGCATGTATATGAGAAACCAAGAAGAAAATGCAGATGAGACAGCAATTCTCTTTATTGCTGAGACGAACAGATGGTAGAAAATTTACAGCAAGTTGGGTTTTATTGCAAAATATGGTCTTGCTTTGAAGCCCTGACACCTGGTCTGCATCCCACTGTGAGAAAAACATCCAGGCATTACACTAATGGACTGAACAATAGTCTAAAAGAGAACATCTTTTATTGTGCTGAGAGGTGGGGAACTCTATTTCCCTGGCTTCCTGCTGTCAGTCTATTTACTGTAGTCTGTCGGAGCCTAAGTGAGGCTCACTCGAGGCGATACATTAAGACTTGAAAGGAACGATATATTTTACAATTAGGTTAGCACTGGTGTTGCCTCCCTGATGATAATTACAAATCAATTATATGCATATATATAAAATGATAACTCCAATGGCGCTTCACTAAGTGAATTTCCCCTCTGTGAGCTGGGAAACTCTCAGGGGCCCAGAATTAGAAAGAGTATGGTTAGCAACAAGAATGTTTAACCCCCCCTAAGCAATACCTCTGTAAAAACTAGATTAAATTAAGGTCAGCTAGAGCAAACAGCTGCTAAATATGGCCAGTTTAAGTTTTTCAAAGGGGAAGGCTTTTGTAAAAAAATAAAATAAAAGGGTGGGGGTGGGGAGGGAATCTATGCAATGGAGGATGTAATACCAAACTCTAATAGCACACTATTCCCTTGAGGTCAAAAGGAGGTATGGATATGGTAATTGAGTTCAAAGAGGCCATGATTTTATTGGATTGAAATTAGATCTTCAGAAAAAGAAAAATCTGGTCGACCAAACCATTCCACCTTACAAGTATCACTGCTGATAGTGCTCTCATTTTTCTTTGCCGGGTAGGATTTGCAGATGGCCATCATTAGGACGCAGGTGGCGCTGTGGGTTAAAGCCTCAGCGCCTAGGGCTTGCCGATCGTAAGGTTGGCGGTTCGAATCCCCGTGGCGGGGTGCGCTCCCGCTGTTCGGTCCCAGCGCCTGCCAACCTAGCAGTTCGAAAGCACTCCCGGGTGCAAGTAGATAAATAGGGACCGCTTACTAGCGGGAAGGTAAACGGCGTTTCCGTGTGCGGCTCTGGCTTGCCAGAGCAGCGATGTCACGCTGGCCACGTGACCCGGAAGTGTCTTCGGACAGCACTGGCCCCCGGCCTCTTTGAGTGAGATGGGCGCACAACCCTAGAGTCTGTCAAGACTGGCCCGTACGGGCAGGGGTATCTTTACCTTTACTATCATTAGCAAGTTACTCTGTCAATTCAGCTGATTTATTCCTCAGTGATCAACACTTTTCAAAGAATTTGTCCCAGCTAGGATTGTAGTCTAATCTGTGTTTCATCTTGATATATTTCTTGTCTACTCCAAAGTTTTAGGAATAGGCTGTCTAACACTTGTATCACCTTCAAATGAGACTCTCTCTCTCTCTCTCTCTCTCTGTGTGTGTGTGTGTGTGTGAGAGAGAGAGAGAGAGAGAGCTTGTGGCCCTCCTGAGATTGTTGGAATGCAGCTCCTATCACCAGCCGGCATGGCCAATGGCTAGGAATGATGGGAGTTTCAGTCCAGCAATATTTGGAGAGCCACAGGTTCCCCCTGCCCCACTGCTATAAGTCCTCTTTCTGTTTCAAGTCAACTTCACACGTGTCCTTTAATAGGTCTGTTCTTTCCCTCTTTTTTGCAGTTTTTAAAATTGCATTTAAATTGAATGCATTCTTCTTCTGAAAATATGTATCTTTGTATGCATTTCCCTAATGCAAAATATGCATTTTGGGGCACACTTTTTTGAACCAAAGCTATATTGCAAAATTTGGCAATGTGTATAATCCTAATTAAAGTTGCATTTTGATATCTGTCTGTCTGTCTGTCTTCTGCTCTTCCTCTGGGATTAGTATTTCCCTCTCGAAATTTCTCCTCCATTGCTGCTTCAATTTTTTAAAAAATTGTCTTAAACTTTGAACCCCTGAAGTTCTGAAACCCTTTGGAGCTGCTGCCTATCAGTGTGGACAATACTGAACTAGACAGACCAAGTCTCTGGCTTGGTATAATGCAATTTCCTATGTTCCTGTTGTCCTTTTAGATTTACTACACTGCCCCCTCTGAGGAGTATTTTGTGGCGGGGAATGGATAGCTGCTACCCCTGAAAAAGGTGGCTGCTGGTGGCCCACTATCTCCTGATGTATAGATTGGTGGGGATGTGCAAATGGGTCACTGTGAGAGACAGGAGGCTGGGTCTGAGGGAGAAATTCAATTTGGTTCACATTTCAATATGAAACTACCTCATTTACATTATCTGAAACAAAATATGAACTGCAACACAGCTATCCTTTGAAATTCATACAATCAGCGTGTACATAAATGCATGTATTAGTGAAAACAACATTTAAAAATGCATTATATTGGGGAAATTGCTTGAAAAATGTGTACTGAAATGCTGACAATTCTTTGTGAGCAGTTAAAAAAATAATAATCACCAAATAACTGATGCAGAAATAGGGAGAACCTGAATTTAAGGTTGGAGAAATGAGAAAATGTGAGAAACTTAAACTGATTGATTGATCAGTTTTTGGACTAAGACAGGCTTTTCACTGATTCAGAAGGGATCTTCTTAAGTTCTTACATCCAGTAGAGGAGTACATATGCACACACTCACAAAGTTTTGAGCTATGCGCGGAAGTCTTAAACACACACACTCTCTGACAATAAATCCGGAAAAGGGGGGGGGGGAATCAACCCACAGCTTGACAGTTAAGGTGTCCCACTGTGGATTTGCCAGCATTCCAATTGATGATACAAGTTGCTGATGCTGCAGCTTTGTGGCACTTCTCATCAACTATGACAGGTTTTATAGTGCTTCTAAATTGGAGTGTGGAAGACCATAAGAGTGGTTAGAAAAAGAGAGCATGGTAGGCAATTGCTGTATAGCATGTTGTCAGTTTTTGTTTCAGTGAAGTCTAAATACTATATTATTGTCTGTCTTGATACCAAATGGGGGTGGGGGAAGAGGAAACTCAGACTCGGACAGAAATGAACTGCTTTCCTCTGTTGTGGATATGCAAGAACAGGGATTCTGCATCATTTACTTACAGAGGATAAGCTGAACCAGCTTCCAGCTGTCCAGTTGAATTGTCCAGAGAGATTGAACTTTGCATTGAGAGGTGCCAAAGTGCAGCTCCGTCTTCCATGAGAGAGCTGCCTACAAGAACTTCTGGACTCTTTTTGAGGCTTACTACTCTTCATTTTGAACTGTAGCTTAAAATGGAAATTGTCCTGGGCAAGGGTGTTGGCCCTTTATATTGAGTGCAGGTTGTGGCCATGTAGGCATAGAGTGTCAAGTAGAATGGTTTAATTCACACAGAAATGAAAAGTGTATATGTATTAATGAAGGTTTAAAATGGAAAATGGCTAAATGTGTATTGCTAACACCAGTGGACACTTTTTTCTAAAGGACTCTGAGCTGTAACTAGTTAATGATTACCTCTTGACTATTTCTATATTCTGTACTGAGAGTGAACCTTTGATCATATGATGAAGGTATTGAGTTGCAAATTTGCCATCTTGAAAGGGTGGTTGCAGTTAGTCTTCCTCTGAACTCAACAGAGAACAAAGCATGTAATAATGGCTCTCCAGGAGCAAACGGCCTGATAGCTGGAAAGCAGGCTGGAGAGAGAGAGACCTTTGCTTATAGGTCTGTTTAGATTATTTCGTATTTTGTAAGATGCTGAGCCTGTGCTGGACAGTACAAGATATTGTATGGATATTTTTGATGTTTCAGTTCTGTTTTGAAGAAAGTTTTGCCAGTAAAAGTTTGAATAATATTTCCATGGGCCTGGACAAAGCAGTCAGTTCTGATGCTTCCAGTCACTTCAAACTGTGCAATATTTACTATCTGCAACACGGAGATGGTGTGTCCTTCAGGAAAGGGTCATAGCTCAGTGGCAGAGCATGCAAAAGGTCCCAGGTTCAATCCCTGAAGCTTCAGGTAGGGCTGGGAGACTTTGGTCTGAAATCCTGGAGCCTCTCTGCCTCTAGCCAGTGAAGGCAATGCTGAGCTGGATGGCCTCAGTATTAGGCAGTGTCAGGAGCTGACAAAGCAGACTTATCCCTTGGGTGCTGCGAGTTAGGCTGTGAGGCTGCAGGAATATTACATGTAGAGGTGTAAAGAATTGTGCTGTTAAAATTTCAAGGAGGTATTATGGTGGAAGGCACTGCCACAAGTCTTTGCCTTGACATTTTGTAAGATGCTTGGACTGATGGAGTCAAAAATGCAAGCAAAGGAATGCTGATTCATAATTGGTTTCTCGGGAAGATCCCGTCCCTTCTACTTTAACTCGGTAGCCCAGGGTAAGCTGTAAGCCTCCCAGTTTTCAAGGGATATAGTGGATACATTTCATAGATAAAACAAGCTCAATATTGAGTATCTTTTGAAGATGCATTAGGCTTCTTCACACATTACACTGAACACAGGAACAAGTGCAGTGTCTCTACACACATGTAAGTGTGTAGAGACAAATTCATTGTGGAGAGGGCTATCGATGGCTACCAGCCATGATGGTTGTTCTATGGCCTAACAGCTGGAGGCAGTAATGAAAATCAGTTGGGGAGAGTGCTCTTGCACGTGAATCCTGCTTGCGGGTTTCCCACAAGCATCTGGTTTGCCACTGTGAAAACAAGATGCTGCCCTAGATGGTCCATTGACTTGATCCAGCAGGCTGTGTGTGTGTGTGTGTGTGTGTGTGTGTCTGAAAGATTTGTTGATTTGTACAGCTCAACTTCTGTGTACACAGACTGCACACTCATTGAATGCTACATGTGAATAAGAGGGCAGCTTGACTTTTTGTGTACATAGGTACACAGGCTGTACACTTGTTGAATGTAACATGGGAACACCTCTCCTATTAGAATCTTTGGGTGTGCTGTATGTTTCGTGAAAAGAAATCCATTGTACATAAAGACTTAAATATCGCCGCTGCCCAATCCTCCCTCTTCCAAGTTCATCAGACTGGTTCCTGAACTCGTTTGCTGTTCTCCTGCACCTGTCACTTGCCCATTAGATCAAATCACAGAGCAATTTGGCTTCTCATGAGCCACCTGTCTGTCGTCTTCATCTGTATTCTGCTCTTGCTCTCCCACTTCTGCTATTCCCTTAATGCGCTAGAATGGGAGGTGCTCATTCACCCATTTCATTCTGCCACTTCCTGCTTGCTATTGCTTCCATGCACCAGCCTTCCATCCTCCACAATGGCACTTTGGGCTGCTTTGCTGCCAAAGGGTGCACGGGCAAAGGGTCCCTTGCGATATCTCTTAGGAATGGTTCTCCACCTCGTGCCAAGGATCAATTGGCAACACAGATGAATGGAGATCTTTATCTATTTGAGAGTAAAAAGGTGGCTTTTTTTGAAATGTGATTTGTGGTGTGTGTTGGAGGATGTAGGTTAGGAAAAGTATGGGACAAATGTGAGTGCCAGAGGAATAGAGACATCCTGATGGACACTTGGCCTATTAACTTGGGTTAGCTGCCATCACCCATTCTGTTTGTTACATTTAAGAGCATTTAAGCAGAATACCAATGGCTTGAGTTAAATGTGGCAGAAACCTCTTGGGGTTTCTTAGCCTTCTTGCTGCTTGGCATTTCAATTTGGGGGCAGCGTCTGTGTCACTGCTCTCCCAAAAAGACGTTGCAGGCTGACAAGACTTAACACCCAGTTTGCGATACTGAAAAGCACAATGAGAATCAAAATGAGTTCTGTCTGTGATGCTACTTGCGTTAATAGACAATTACGTTAATTTGCATTCAATTTGATGTGAGTAATTGATTTGATTGATTGGTACAGTCAACATCAGGATAGGGTGAAGATGAGAGGAGCTAACCTGAACCACACTGGAAAACATCATGCGTTTGTGGGTGATTGCTTTTGTATTTACAGCACGAGTCAGTGTATGGCTGCATGCATACCATACCGTTAGAGCCTCCCCTAAGTCTGGTTTTTTAAAAGGTTTGTGAATTGTAGTTTCTGTGAGGAGTAAACTATAATTCCCAGGATTCTTGGGAGGGGATGCTTTAAACCCATCTATGTCTACTCAGAAGAAAGTCACATGGAATTCAGGGAAACTATCTTCTACAGGTGTGGGTACAGTATTGAAGCCTTAGTCTCATATTTGTGTCTTCTTCTTCTTCTTCTTCTTCTTCTTCTTCTTCTTCTTCTTCTTCCCTGCTCTTCACTATCAGGGCCCAGAGCAGGTTACCACCATATAAAATTCAAAAATTAAAAGCAATTGAAACAAATTAGTCTCTTGGGCCACCCCCACAACTAGTAAATGGGGCCCTTCTGTTCATCTTACCACCCAAGATGGTATGGAGGGAAGGAGGCAGTCTCAGCTATCTTGGGACCTAAGTTGTTTAGGGCTTTAAATGCTAGTGTGAGAACTTGGAATGGGGCCCAGAAATGAACTGGGATATGAAAATGGTGAGTGGGTAGGGGAGGATTGGAGATATTTCGTAGAGGGGAGGGCTAGAGAGTCATGGGGGATCAATGGGTAGGGGCATGATGAGGTTTGACTCTTCTGACTGTCTCTAATTAAGCTACTTCTTTATGTTAGAGTGAGATTGTTTTGGTTAATCTGATACAGTTCAATTAAAGCCTGGGGAAATTCACTCATGGCTACTTACTTTCGATAACGTTAGACTAATATCAAGATTAAAAAAACGTGAAAGGGTTAGGAAAAAGAAATAGAGCTTAGTTATTTTAATTAGCATTTGTGCAATCTGCTGCATTCCTAATCACTAGGACTTGTGGACATTTAGCCACTAATACAGCAAATTGCACTATTTTTAAAAGTGTTGTATTTGTTAAATAATGCTGGTAAATAATAAATATGTTCTACGTATACACTGATGCCCAGCCTTTCATTCTAGCACAAGGACCTAACAGTTCTTCCTTAGGAGATTATTAAAGGAAACAATAGGATACATAAACGCACATGTCTTCAAGAGCATTTGAAGCATAAAAGCAATCATGCTGCTTTGTGAGGTATATTAATACGCCGCCCAAACTTAACTGAAGAGCTCATAATCTTTATTACCTTGGCATGAGGCAAACAATAGATTCTCAAGATGTTGGATAGCTCTGTTCTTTAAAGCAACAGAGTCATTGCTTATGTGTGGCCACAAAATCCTTGCCCATCTTTTTTATCATTGTGTTTTTCTTTATTTGCAATATATATCAGTCATAAACAATGATTCAGACACAGCTGACTTTTTTGTTTTCTTTTTACAACACCCCCCTTGGACCAGATGTAATTATATTTAACTTTAAAGTCATTTCAGTTTTTAAGCAAAGGCATCATTCCACAAATCACCAATGTTCTTGGAGGCCTATAACCAGGTTCATGCAATATTACATATGTAATAAAACCATGCCAGATTGATTTTTATTTTTTTACAAGTTGTATAATCTCTGAAGGATTGCAGATCCAAAGTTGGGGAGAAACCACCAAGAGCCAGTGTGGTGTAGTGGTTAAGAGCGGTAGATTCGTAATCTGGGGAACCAGGTTCGGGTCTCTGCTCCTCTACATGCAGCTGCTGGGTGACTTTGGGCCAGTCACACTTCTCTGAAGTCTCTCAGCCCCACTCACCGCACAGAGTGTTTGTTGTGGGGGAGGAAGGGAAAGGAGAATGTTAGCCGCTTTGAGACTCCTTCGGGTAGTGATAAAGCAGGATATCAAATCCAAACTACTACTACTACTACTACTACTCTTCTTCTTCTTCTTCTTCTTCTTCTTCTTCTTCTTCTTCTTCTTCTTCTTCAGCCTTTCAAACATGGTACGTGGCTTGGATCAGTATCAGAAGACTATTCTGGACTGGCCAGAGAAAAGTATGCACTAGGCGCTATTGACCTGGAAATCCTTCCATGAAAACTCTGTTGAAAGGAATGGGAGCTGAGCAAGTGTTCCTGTATAAGCATCTATAGGTCCCCTTTAAATATCCTTTTTATTGCACACTCATGATGCTACTGGACCAATAACACATGTTCTGCTTTCAATACTGTTTGTGCCTTGGAATCATTTTGGGATGGCCAAACTGCTTCATTTCCAATCAGTGTTTATCATGTAATGTCCTGATGAAATCCCAGGACTTTTTATATTACAAATATTCTGATTTATTTTAGTTTCCTTTTGTTGCATTGTAGCCCCCCTGGAAAGCAGAAATGCAGTAGCATAGGGGAAATGTTGCAGAATAAACTAACGCAGAATAAATTCATCACTAGTGCACTGTTATTGTTTAAAGAGCATGTTGCAGAATAACTCACAAGGAAATATCAGTCTGGAGGGGCTCACAGAGTTTGTGCACTAGTATACAGGGCATGAAGTAACATGGTAGGCAAAGAGGGACAGGATTTTAAACTAAGTATTTACTTAAGCTTCTTGCCTGTATATATTTGTATGGTGGTTCCAGTTCACTATTAGGCCTTTCATCATTCATTTATGGCAAGCTGGATCTAGAATTTGCTCTGAGGAAGCAGAGCAAACATCAAAAATAAGCCAGCTGGACAGTTATGTTCCTCTTCCTTCTGTGTGCCTTCATCTGCAGAAATGATGACTTGTGCTTGAAATAAAATGTCAGCTTTTATTTATGTTAGGCTGAAAAGGCGAGATGTCATTTCTTCCCCTCTTCTTTTGATGGAGTTGAGCCCAATCTTGAAGTTTTCAGAATCAGGTGCAGGTGACTTTTTATACATGCTAAGAGGTATTTGTAGATGGACCAAGTCTCTGAATCTCCATTTTAGATGAAAGACCTTAAGGAGGAACCATAAAATGATGTGTATACTCAAACATTTAACTACATTCTTCCCTCTACTGATGACCAGGGGATTTGGCAATTTGCATCCTCTTTAGAGTGCTGGGCTGTACCATCCATACCACTCTAATTTTCTTTTCGTTTTGTCCCCACCTTGGTGTGCAAGCCACTCCTTTGATGTGGCCGCGGTCAGAGGTGTAGCAAGGTCAGGTGGTACCCGGTGCAATTTTTTTTGTCACCCCCCCACATTGCAATTTTTGGGAGCGTTGCTCAGAGTTGTTGAGCTTTTTTAAGGGAGGGTACTCCCAAGTTGCTGAGCTTTTCTTAGCACTGCCCACGGGCAGATTTCTGTGATTGGCACGATCGTTGTTGTGAAAATTCACCCACTGATCGCACAAATACGCGTGGCCAGCCGCCAATCGCAAACATCTGACCACCTATCGCATAAAACTGCCTGCTGGGGATGTGAGCACCGCCCGCTGGGGTGTGTGTGTGTGCCATGTTGATCGCTGGGCATGTTTGTGCGATCAGCGGGTGGATTTTCATGACAATTGTGCCAATTGCCAAAACCTGCCCACCGGGGGTGTGAGCGCCAACATGCAGATCCACCGAGGGGGATTTTGTCACCCCACCTAGGCATGACACCTGGGTCAGAACGCACCCCCCCCACACCCACCTTGCAACGCCTCTGGCCGTGGTCACAGGACTACTCGATGTAGGAACAGCAGGCCAGATTGCTGGAGCCAATCCAGTGATTTCTAATCTTGTATTATGGTTAGGGATGGGGGAGAACCTACCAAATTTGCACTTCCAGAAACAATACAGGAACCAAAACACAGCCATCTCTCAAAATTCATACTTCTCTGGATTTTGCAATGCAGTTTCTAAAGGATCATGTACACAACTGTATATACTAGGGTGGAACATGCATAAAATTGTATATATAACATATATAACATATAAAATGTTTTATAAAATGTATTATAAAATATATAACATATAAAATGTATTAGGGGAGCATTGCTTTGCAAAAAAATGCATACATTAGAAACCACATACAAAAATGTGTATATTAGGGGGGAAATTACAACAACGTGCTGATGAATTTTCATGACAACTTTTTTGAAGAAAAAGAAAAGCACACCGATGTGGAAGTGTAGAGAATTGCACTTCTCAGAAAAGTGAGAATGTGAGTGAAACCAAGATTGACAGAGTTGCCCATCCGTACTTATGGTTCAGACTGAATTGAAGTGAGATATATAAATGCAGTGAATTGGCAAGATCTCTCTCCTTTTTTTTAAGAGAGACAGAGAAGAAAAAGAACGCAGCAGTTCATTTTTAATTCCCCATAGACAGTTCACAATGATTGACTTTCTACGTTGGTTTCTGACTGCCACCAGCTAAGATTCTACCTCCGGAGTCCTGCTTTCAACAAATAACAGTACCCCCACCCCATGCAGCCAGTCAAGGCTGCACACTGTAATTGTGTTAAGACAGCATTGCAGAAATGTGTTTACAGCTTACTGTCCATCCATCCAGAAACAAAGAGCAAGAACTGAATGGCAAAATAACTGTTGAAGTCTAAATGGCTCCTTGCCGACACTAATAATATAACCGGTAGGATGGCAACATGTCGGCCCCCATTAAAACTGTCAGCATTTAAAACAATTACCACACAATGTTCCCTCAAATAGCAGCTGATGGCAGGCTCAGAAGAATGTGCTTCTGATTGGCAAATGTCAAATTCGACTCACACATGTACACCAGTGCCAAATCAGTTGTATTCGAAAGCTCCTTATTAGGAAAGAAACAAATACTATATAAAAACAGAGTTTTACTGTACTTCATAGAAATGAAAAGTGTGTGGAATATCCCCATTCATGGTGCCATTTGTCCCCTGCAAAGTGGTGGTGGTGAAGACCCCTTTTAAAATTTAAATTAAATTTAAATTCTCCCATGCCTTTTAATCTTTAGTGTGGTCAGAAGAGGCTTTTTCTTCTTCTTTTTTTAAGGTGGGGTTTCATATTAATTTTATGCTAGTCTATTTCTAAGCTGTTTTGGTAATGTTTCATTACGCTGGTTCTGAGTTTTAAAGACATGTAGTGGGATTCATTATTTATTTATTTAATGTGCTGTATCTCTGTATACTATTGGTTTCTTGGGAAGCCACCCAGAAGACTTGGGTTGGTAGGTGGTCTCGCAATGGTGTCAATGGATAAATATTTGGTGCCCTTTGGGGTAGCGATCTGGTTAAGAAGTTTCATGATGTAGGATTTTTCTCAGAAGCTTCCTGTTCCATGAATGTGGCTGAAGACTGTGGAAGGCTTTTAGTTGGGGGCTGTTCAACAGAGGAAAGAAAAAAATCCTTGCTACCCTCCCAAATTCATAAAATTTCCCTCACACTGAAGCTTAATTTGCCATATAGCTTTTACTTGGGAGAAGACATGAGCTGGGCTCTCCTATGGGGAAGGGAGGGGTCTTGGGGAACACATGGGCAGGAGAGCCCAATAGGAGAGAAGCAATCAGGCTACTATTTAAGCTCTTCCTCCCTACAGTGTGGGTTTTTGCTAGTTGCTTTTTGGACGTACTGTGTCACCCAGCATCCAGGTAAGCTACAGAATTCACTATCACAAGATCCACATCCTGGATGATTTTAAATGGGGAATTAGATGAATTCATGGAGGATACCAATGGCTATTAGCTATAATGGCTATGTGCTTCCTCCAGTTTCAGAGGTGGCATGCCTCTGAATACCAGGTGCTGGGAATCACAAGTGGGGAGAGAGAGTTATTGCGTTCAGGTCCTGCTTGTGGGTTTTCCATAGGCATCTGATTGGCTGTTGTGAGAACAGGATGCTAGACCAGATGGGCCTTTTAGTGTCATCAAGCAGGGCTATTCTTATCACAGTGCAGAATTGCTTTGCAGAATTCATTGCCGCAATATGGCTACTGGCTTAGATGACTAGACAATGTCATGAAGGATTGGTCTACCTGTGATGGCTGGATGCCATCTCCATGCTCAGCAGCATTGTGCCACTGCATGCTAGTTACTAGGAAGCCACAGTGGGAGAGACTGTTGCCTTCAAGTTCTGCTTGGGACTTCCTGGAGGTAACTTCTTGAGGTGATTGATTTCTCTTTTGGAGGGTGAAAAAGTTGAGACTAAGAACTATGGCAGAACTTGTTGCTTTGGAGTGTGTGGCTGCTGCTACATTTAGGGAAGAGGCCTCTTCCCAGGCCCATCCATCTCAGGATTGTCTACAGTTCCTGGAAGCGGCTCTCCAAGGTTTCAGACTGGCATCTTTTCCAGCCCTAATTGGAGATGTGAAGAATTGAAACTGGGATCTTCTGTTTGCCTAGAATACGCTCTCCCACTTAGCTACGGTCCTTACCCGTGTTTTGTTCTGAGCCAGTCAGACTCTTCTTCTGTTCTTCTTGAATCGCTTTTTAAATAGAACCGTAATGAATGTTCTTTATTTCAGACACTTTCTCTCCCAAGTGTCACAACCGAGATTTTGATCTGGGATCCCTAGTGCAGATGACAGAAAGTCCCCCACTGAGTTATTTTGCTTGGTATTAAAGCGTTTTTCCTTAAGTTGCATAAGGATGTATTTATTTTTAATGCTGAGTTCAAACACGTAGGAAGCGCTTCTAAACAAACAGATCATTTGCATGCACGCCATCTATACAAACATGCCAAAATCCATCATTGTGTTTTATAGCTTCCTGAGAGGGTAGGGCCTTGTCAGACCTGTGACTGCTGAGGTTCAGTACAAAGAAAGTGAGGGATCCTGTCACTTTGTCGCTTGAAAGAATTAATTTGCCATCCAGGGCCATTTAATCTCACAGAGTATAACTGTTTCCAAATTATTTGTTTTATATCACTTGGAGAGAGAGATGTTCCACCCTTTGATGTCTCGACTGGTTTTGCCGCAGGGAGGAAGCCGCCAAAACAACCCATGCCTGAGTTTAAAGAGTCTTTGGAGTCTAAGCCCTCTGCTTGCTATAGTGGGAAGGGGGGAGGGAATGCCTCTCACCTTGTCAAATGGCAGGATGCTAATTAAATGCCAGCCAGGACCAAACATACTCCAAATGGGGATAGCTGAACTTGCTTAAGAGGCTTCTCTTTAGCATGCCTTAACACATTTTATAATTATTATGAAAAATGCCTTTTCAGTTTTCACTTTGGTCAGCAAGAAGAAACAGGCAGTGCTCATTGTCCATTGCCTATGCTGCCCCTCTGCCCCAGAGCCTGTATTGGAAATCTTTCCAGCCAGTGTATTCATCCATTATTGATCAATGGTTTTGATTCATTTACTTCTAACTGGTTGCTGTTAGTTAGGTTTCATCTCTCTCCCACCCAAAGGCCCTTCTTGCTAGGAGAGCAAGAGGTTGAAAAGACATGATGGGAGATATTAAGAGCTTGTACGTTCTCTCTCCCCCCGCATTTTTTGCTAAATGTTGAAATTATTTAATACATCAGAAATTAAAGCACTCCAATTGAGTGTTTCAGACTCTTTTGTTATGTGTGCAGAACAGCTTTATCTCTTTAGGGGTCAAGAGCTGCCAGGTCTTGAATAGATGCAGAGCTGAATTTTCAGGGGATTTTATTTTAAGTGATTCTTTTTTTTTGGGGGGGGGGCGGTGTACCATTGGTGGAAGTTAGGGCCGATGAAATTTTTTGTCCCATTCATATTTTGATGCAAACCTACCTAACTTGCCCTTCCTGAGCTAATATACTGACCAAAGCACTACTATCTTTTGGAATTTGTGGTTTGCTGTTCTCCTACCCAAGAATAGGGAAAGGTGCCCCCCAAAATGCATTCTGTTTGGTAAAGCAATGTTCATTGATTGCAAAAATGCTTGTTAGGGGAAAAACTGCATGTAAAAATGCATACAATGAAGAAAAAATATGCACAAAAATGGATATGAATGTTCAGGTGGAGCTATCTTTTTTTCTCTCTCTCTCTCTCTGTGTGTGTGTTTGCAAACTGAAGTTGTGAAACTCCTTCCCCACAGAGGTTCATCTGATATCTTCAACATACAGCTTTTGGTGAATGCTGATTACCCTACATGGTTTTAGGATTGCAGCCTAAGTGAATGATTTTCTGCAACGGAGCATGGGATTAGTTCTCCTGAGCTGCTCTGGGAGGTAGAAGAAGCCAATGATCCTTTGCTCTCTTGGAGGAAACAGCAACACCTCTACACACAGCCTTGGTTGGCTGACTTACTGATAAGAGAGTTAACTCCTAAGTTACAAACTGAATGATCCCTGCTGTTTTACTTCCAACACAATCAATGCAGGGCAAAAGAAGAGAAATGTTTAATGCTGAGATGTCAGAACATGGTTGAACGGAAGGAGATGTTAGGGAATGGGAATGTCTAAGTATGCAGCTGCCCTACACATCTATTCATCTTCAAGCCAAGCCTGGCCCTTCTTTATATGCTTCTCTCAGTAGATAACTCAGTAGATAATTGGGACGCGGGTGGCGCTGTGGGTTAAAGCCTCAGCGCCTAGGGCTTGCCGATCGAAAGGTCGGCAGTTCGAATCCCCGTGGCGGGGTGCGCTCCCATTGTTCGGTCCCAGCGCCTGCCAACCTAGCAGTTTGAAAGCACTCTTGGGTGCAAGTAGATAAATAGGGACCGCTTACTAGTGGGAAGGTAAACGGCGTTTCCGTGTGTGGCTCTGGGTCGCCAGAGCAGCGATGTCACGCTGGCCATGTGACCCGGAAGTGTCTTCGGACAGCGCTGGCCCTCGGCCTCTTTGAGTGAGATGGGCGCACAACCCTAGAGTCTGTCAAGACTGGCCCGTACGGGCAGGGGTACCTTTACCTTTTAATCACACATTTATTTTGCAATCGTTGATAAATTTCATTGTAATTTGTTGTGTATGTGATACAGGACATAACCAAAAGGAAATGGTACATTTATACAACAGTTCCTGAGCTATAGATAAGAATTAAATATTCATAAATAAATAAATAAACAAATAAGCAAAAGCATTTCTATCAATAAAACATTAACAAGAGCTTATCAGTCATCACACAGGTGAAGTCCAAAGTCAATTGTGTAAATATCAAGACTTTTTTTTGGCAAGATTTAGTGGCTGACTCTGCATTAGCTGAAGTTAATCTAATGATGTTCTTACTGGAGTTTGCCAGTCAATAATCAATTTTTTCTCTCTCCTGCAAATCCAACCAATACTGTCTCCACTTCAGTAATGATAGAGAAATGTACAACAAGCTTGCACTGAAATTGAACTTCACAGCATATAATGAGGAATATATTCCACAATTCAATCTAGACATAATCAGAAATGAGACTCAAATGAGAGATTTCTGAGTTGCTCATCAACAATATATGATGGACAAAGGCTGCAGTCCAGTGCACGTTTTACCTGGAAGTAACTCCCACTGAATTAAGTGCTGCTTACATCTGAGTAGACATTGACAGGATAAGTGTTCAACCAATTCTTGGGCTGTGTACACACCATACATTTAAAACATATTCCAAAGAATACAAACTAGTTCTTTGGATTCTTCGGATGAAATGTGCTTTAAATGTATAGCGTGTATGCAGCCTTGATATTGCCTATCTGTCTTCACTCTTAGTATGTTGACACTTTGCCTGATACGTAAGCAATCAGTTCTTTACTGTGTGAATTGTTGGATATTTCCATAGTTCTTAGATGATTGGTGCTCTCAGCAAAATTGTGAATTTCAAGAGCGCCTTCAGTAATAAACAAATGACCCCAAAGGCTTTCTATTTTGCCAATAGAAGTGAAAACAGATGATTTTTTTAAAAAAAGGAATTGTCTGAACTGCAGTTGTGTGGGTAGAATGGACAAAAAGAATCAATTGGGAAAAGAAAATGTTGTGCCCTCAGGGGGATTATTAAAACAGCTAGATACCCCATGCTGTTCCTTTATGTTAGAAGAAGATGCATTATTCAGGTATAAAAATCTTCCATTATAAGCAGAGAGGAGTCTGCTTAAAAATATTTAAAGGAGTAAAACCAGCATTCTTAAAGCAACAACAAAGGTTGCCACATATTTCTGGCATTTTTTCAAGGCTTACGTTCCTTAAGCATTTCTGGCTTGGGGGTCCAGGGGCTGTATGTAGATCCAGCACTGTGAATACCTTGGGCTCAGTGTCATAAGAAAATAAGGCATACCTGCTGGAGCAGACCAATGGCCTGTCCAGTCCATCATCCTGTTCTCACAAGAGCCAACTAGAAGCCCTTAGGAAGACCATAAACAGGACATGAGCACAAGAGCACATTCCCTTCCTACAGTTTCCTGCAAGCTTCTCCTTCTCCTTCTCCTTCTCCTTCTCCTCCTCCTCCTTCTTCTTTGGTGATCACTCGCAGCCAAGTAAAATTGTCTTCCATAAACAAGTTCTTAAAAGTGAGTCCATAAGTGACTGTGGAGGCCAGTTCTGGACCCACTCATCCTTCCGCAGTCATACTGCTTCTGACAGTGGAGGTAGAACATAGCAGTCAGGGTTAGTCGCCATTGACAGCAGCACATCATGTCACTTTACACCACACTGATCCCAAGGCATTCTAAGAAGTATGGCCGGCTGGAGGCAACATGAGGTTCTCTGCAAAGCTTCCTGGTGTGATGCAGTAGGGTAAGTTCCGCAACCCCTCTCTTGAAGCCTACTCCATACGAAAGCAGCAGAAAATAACCCCTCCATTTTTCCTGGGGTAGAATATTTTCAGGAAAGTTGAGGGGGTGTGTGTGGCCCAGTCTTAGGGTTAACTTACAGCATTAAATCTTGTTCCATAGGCTTTATTCTATATCTTATGCCATCTTCCTGCCAACCTCACCAGGACTAAGACTTTTGCTTCTGGCCACATCTACAGCTATCATGTGCCCCTTGGAAGGAGACCCAGAAGGGAATGGGACCCCCAGTCTCAAAAAGGTTCCAAGTTTAAGGCCTGATCTCACTGACCTCATAAAAACAAACAGAAGTCTTTTGCTTCTGGTCCTTCCCAGAAGGGAAAATGACCATCTGAACATTCTCCACCCCGGTTCTAGGTCTGATTCCACCTACCTGATTTAAAAAACTCCACCCAAACCCAAGTCCCTTCTTTTCCAGTGTGGCTGAATTAATTCATGAAGAACACAGAAAAGAAGTCTGTTGCTGTGAAGTACTCCCCCTCCTTTCCCCACAAAAAGGGTTGAGACACAGTTTAGCTAACTGTGGTTTTGGCTTATTAGATTGGAATACTGTAGCGTTCTTTCAGACAAAGGAGCACTATATTGAAAGATTTTGAAAGAAATCCCCCCAATGCTCTAAGCCACCCACCCCAGTGTGTCCTGGAGGCTTTCCTCTCCCCGTGCCAGATATTAGGAACTATTGTATCCCACACACAGCAAGACAGAGAGGTTCTAAACTTTAAAAAGATTACTTGTGGGTATTTTGGCAGGACATGTAGATATTTCCATCTGTAACGTCTCTGACCAAATCCTTGTGGGCATTTCATGCCTTTGACAGCCATTATTATTGCAATCCCATCCTGTGTCCAAGTTGAAACAAAAATCAAACGTTGCTCTTTTTTCCCCCTTTACATGAAAACTCTGTTAATGAGATGCAGGAAAGTATCTGGGTAATGCGGTCATTTTTGGCAGTGCTCACTCCTTGAACATTTAAACTCCAGTAAGTGGCACTGGCTACATGCTGAGTAGTGGGAAACAGGATTCTTTGTTGATAAATAGTGCAGGGAGGAATGGTTCCAATTAAATTCAGGCAGCGTGAACTTTGTAGAGTTGGTTTTCTTTCTTTTTGGATTGTTCTGCTCGTTGTAAAATTCCACTTTGCAGATGAAGCTATTGGAGAGAGAGAAAAAGCGAGAGAGAGAGAGAGAGAGAGAGAGAGAAAGAGAAAGAGAGAACTCCGGGAAGATTGGTGATTTGCTAAAATTCCATGCATGACTTTGACCTCCCAAACAGTATACGGATCTTGAGAATAGCTTGGATAGAGACACACCTGTAAGTTAGGTCAGGGGTAGTCAATGTGCTGCTCTCCAGATGGTGCTGGACTACACCTTGTATCAGCCTCAGCCAGCATGGATAATGGTCAGGGATGATGAGAGTTGTAGCCCAACAATATCTGGAGGGCTTGACATTAGCTGTCCCTGCCTTAGATCAAATTAGATCTAAATCAAATTAGCTGTGCAGGCAGTGGAACAGGATAGAAATAATAGAATCCTGGAATCGTAGAATTGTAGAGTTGGAAGGGACCCCTATGGCCATCTAGTCCAACACCCTGCAATCTCAACTAAAGCCTCTATGACTGATGGCCATGGTGAATATGTGGAAGGAGGATGGGATCATGTCTGCAGGCAACAACATTCCATGCATTGACTGGACCTTGTGAACAGAATCTTGCATGAGCACACCTTGATTGATGTAGTCTCCAACTCTTCAATATGTGGCTATGAGCAGTGTTGTTTGATGTGCATAAGAGCCTGAGCATAATTTGTGATAAATAATTAAGGGTCAGGGGCAAACCAGTTGCTGTGGTTCCCCCCTCCCCCAACTTCTCACATCATCATTTCTACAGTGAATGCATTGTGGTTGCTACAGTCATCACCAGTTAACCACAGTTTAGTGTTAGGTGCAAGCCCTAAACTGTGCTTACCTTAACTATAGTTTGTTGAAAGAAGGCAGCCTCATAAACTACACTTTGAAGTTGGTTTGTTTCAGACAAACACAGGATGCGGTGGTTGATAAAAAATGGAAGCAAAAGCTTCCAAGTTCTTCCTTGTTGCCATGCTGGGAGGCAGGAGCATGAGGAGAGAATAAGTTTGATCCTCCAAGAATACACTATGCCTTCTTTAGGGCTGCCATACGTCTGGATTTCTCTGGACATTATTGGGATTTCAAAGGCAGAATTTATGTCTGGGGGGACATGGTCTGAGCAGGGGCCAGTGCTATTTTTTTTCTAGAAAAAGAGGTGCTGTAACTCATCATGAATGCCTCCCTCATTCTCTTGGAATGGCCATTCTAAGAGAGGTGCCAAAATTGAGCTCCGGTGAGTTCCTGCTGAAAAAAAGCCCTGGCAGGGACTGTTGTACTTTCAGCGTCTGAAATGTAATATCTGTTTGTGTTACACTTCTCAGATGTTGCGGTGAGGAAATTTCAGAAGTGCAAAATTTTGCTCTTTAATGAGACTACAACAACAACAAATCCAAAGACTTTATAGTCACATTTGGAACGGCACTGTATCCTCACTTTGCCATCCCCACCCCAAAGTCATATCACATCCTATAATTCCCCCCCACACCTATGCAATCTGGGTAGTTCTTAGAGTGATAAGGTTTTGTTTCCTTTCTAAAAGCCACAAGAGCATGTAAGAGAGGAAAGATAGTCATTGTGACATGGGAGCAAATCTTGCAGGTACTAAGATAAAGTGACAATGTTCTTGTAGGGAAGAAAGGCTTGTATATTCAAAGAAAAGAGCTATTCTTTTTGTGTGTGTTATGCCTTGGTTACCTGAAGAGCTTTTATCATGAAATTCACTTGTATTAAACAGGATCATATTCTCTAAATCACAGCCACACTCTCTAATAAAAAGGGATAATTGTCAAGCTCACAAAGGGGGAGGAGGGTTGGTGGGAGTAGGGAAAAGTGTAAATTCATTCTGACTTCCTCCAACCCACAGGAGGCTTCTAAAGCATACAGCCCGAAAAGGAGAACAACGCTTTGGAAAAATTCATTTGGGAGCAGACAGGCGGCTCTTTGAGAGATCTGTAAGGTATTAAGCTCAGCTGTTTTCCATGCACAAAGAATTCATTGTTCATTACAACCTATATAGAGAAATACACACACACACACACACACACACACATATTATAAAGCAGAGATTGGAAACCTTTTTTTCTGACCCAAGGGCCACATCCCCTTTTGGGAGCTTTCTGAGAATCACATGCCAGTGGTGGGCGGGGCCAGAGGCAAAAGTGGATAAAGGAAGAACATGAATTTTACAGTAGGCTACTTTCTACACGCACTCACACACCCTTCTTCATCCCTCATCCAGCCAAGCAAGAGGGATTATCACATTGTGTTTCAGCTAGGCAAAAGACCCTCAAGGAGGCTGCGAAGCAGGGGCAGTAAAGATTGTGGGTTGGGTTTGGGGCTGCGCCTGGGTAGGGAGTATGGTATAGGGAGATTTCTGAGGGCCAGATGGAGAGGTCTGGAGGGCTGCATTCAGCCCCAAGCCCCAAGGTTTCTTGTTCCTGAGCTATAATGTAAGAACCTAATAACCTCCCATAAATCACACACTTTCCCCAAAAGGTGTCTTGGGGAAAACTGGCAATATTCAGGGTGGGTGGGCAAATTCTCAGAATCGGTGGGTGAGGAAGGGCTTGCCTTTACAGCCAGGAGCCCCATCTGCACAATACATTTAAAGTAGTATCCTACCACTTTAAGCAGCATGGCTTCTCCCAAAGAACCTTGGGGACTTTCTTAAGGGTGCTGGGAGTTGTTAGGAAATCCCATATTCCCCTCAGAAAGCTACAGTTCCCAGAATTCCCTATGAAGAGGGATTGACCATTTGACCATTGAATTTAGGGCTTCATGGTTGTTCCCTATTCCTAGAGAACTCTAGGAACCGTGACTCTTTGAAAGGGAGAGTAATAATCATAATCACAACAATAATAATTTTATTAGCTAAGACCACTAACTGAGAATTTTCAACCTGGTCACCAGCCTTTCCTTCCCAAGTTCCATTGGGAAAGAGATGGCAGTGAAAACTGGTAAATAACAGATGGAGGTTTGTCATACGGAGAGAGAGATGGCGCTGAGTGTATGGCTTTGGGAAAGAAAGGTAGCAGACTTGCCAAACGCATTCTCACTCCCACTTTTTCTCCCTGGCCATACCACGCCAGTTTTATGATGAAGGGTGTGTCACAGGGTTTTTCAAATGGCATTTAGAAGCACATTTATTTTAACTGTCGTGCAACAAATCTTCAAGAGAAAACACTTTCCCTCTTAGCACTGACTTTGCTCCCACAACTGCTGTCTCCTTTAAGTTGCGAGGTAGTTGACAGATAATCTTAACTGTCTTCTCCCCCTTTACTTTCTGCAGGAAACAGGATTCCAGGAAGACAAGTTACCACAGTGATTTTTCTAGGAGTGCCATTCCTCATAAGGGATTTTGTGCCCTAGAAGGAAGGATATTTGTCTCTCTCCTTTCCTCCCCACCAAGAAGTGAATTCATAAATAACTATCTAACTGTTCTCTGGCAGGAACACAGGGTAGTGTCTCATACCACATCATCTGCCCCACTAGTGTCAACTCTGACTGATAGTGGCTCTAGTCTCAGGCCAAAGTCTTTGTCATCATTTTATACTTGACCTTTTTAACTGGAGTTTATTTACTTGTTGCATTTATATCCACGTTTTTCTCTCTCCCAAGGAACATGGTTATTGCCCTCTTCATTTAATCCCCACAACAACCCTGTGAGATAGGTTAGGCTGAGAGGAAGTGACTGGTCCAAGATTGCCCAGTGAGCTCCATGTCTGAGTGGGGATTTGAATTCTGGTCTCCTAGTCCAGCAATCTAACCACTGCACAATACTGGCTCCAGGGAATGAACCTGGGAGAAGGTGTACGTAGCTGGCCCATAAGGACAAAAGTGGCAGTGAACCACCAATAGTACTCCCAGAAGCCCCCAGGAGTGGTGTGCCTTTTGACAAAACCCCCCATGAAATTCTTATGAGGAAGCTGGTAAAATACGGGTTGAATGAGGTAACTGTTAGGTGGATTTGTAGCTGGTTGCCTGACCGAAGCCAAACAGCTCAACACAGTATTCCAGGTGTGGTCTGACCAAGGTAGAATAGAGTGGTACCCAAAGAGAACTCATTAATGGTTCCTCATCATCCTGGAAAAAAGTAACAAGTGGTGTAAATGTGCCCAGCACACTGAAACTGATTGTCTGTAATTTGGTAATTTATTTATTTGTTGGTTTATTTTGTAGCCTGATTGGAGTCTGCACAGAAGAAACCCCATTCCTTCAATTTAATGCTTCCCCCCACTGTTCCCTCAAACAGCACAAGGTGGCATAAATAGATCTCCCCTTCCACATTTAATCACCTTGTGAAGTCGGTTAGACTGAGAGTCAGTGACAGGCCCATGACTACGTAGGAATCTGAACCCTGTTCTCCCAAGTCTTAGTCTGTCAAGAGCATCTCCGGCATTGTTGAAGAGCTCAACAGCAAGACAACTTTGTTGACACTGTTGGATTGCACCTACTTTCTTCTAATTTTCTAATTGAAGCACACAGCAAATGGAGGGAAAACTGCATGCAACATATTCTGCCTTGTCAAAGACAGAGCAGTTTTGTTGCCCAAAGGGAAGCAGAATGACTGGGGGGTGCGGGTGGCAGAAAAACATTAGAAGAGGCTTCCTAATGGCAAGAGGTGTTCAGCAGTGCAACAGACATCTGCAGGATATCATGGGCTCTCCTTTGAGGGAGGTATTTAAACAGAGACTGGGTGGCCATCTGTCAGGGGTGCTGTAGATTGCACTGCAGATCTTGCATGGAGTAGGGGTTGAAGTAAATGGCCACCAAAGTCCCTTCCAGTTCTACGAAGTACACCAGTTAGGCCGTGATGATGGAAGACCAGGCTTCAAGCCCCACTGCGGACATGGATTACTCATTTGCTTTTATTTCAGCCTTACCATCTGATGCAAAAAGATCCCGAAGGACACTATCATAAAATAATAAAATGCAATTAAACTGGAGCTTTCGTTCCCTCCAACTGATCACACATCTCTTGGGTGGCCTGCCCACCAGTTCCCATTATGTCATTCTGGCTACTTTCATTCTCTTTCATCTTGCCTTGTATTCTTCTGACAGTGATCTCTCAAAGACCTTCTGGGAGGTTGCTATCTGGGAGTTGCTATATGCCGTCTGGCATCTCTCTTCATTTTCTTTGGCAGTACCTTATGCTTATGTGTTATTTTTACCTGTCTTCTCTCTAAGGAACTCAGGTGGCATATCAGGTTCATGCCTCTCAATGTATCTTCACAGCAACCCTGTGAGGTAGTGTAGGCTGAGAGGGTGTGACTGGACCTAGGCGAGCTTCATAGCTGAGAGGGAATTTGAACCTGGGTATTGCAATGTCAAGGTACGTCACTTGAGAAGATCAATATCACAGTGGTTTTCAGGTTATAGTACTCATAACCCTCAGATATTCACATGATTTAGTCTCTCTCAATAAGGAGCACATCACAATCTGCTTGGGGCACACAAATCTGGATGGAAATTATAAAGTTCCAGGGAGGGTCAGAACCAGAGACACCTTCCTCCCAGCAGACATGGTTTTCATTTGCAGCTGGCAGACCTGTTCTGCAAAGAGGCAGGGAATATATGGGAGCTTTTGGTCATGGCAGCTTCTCCCTGATCCTTCCCTGGCAGGCTGTTTTGGAAGGGAGTCTAATCTTTTTCTAAGGTGGCTTTCAACATGTTTCCAGAACATAATGAGGGATTTCAGGGCCATGTCTACTATCTTCTTGACCATCTGCATTCAGCAGAAAGCCTGAAGGGTTAGCATATAGGTCGCTTTCAGTATATATATTTGTTGTTGTTGTTGTTTAGTCGTGTCCGAAACTTCGTGACTCCATGGACCAGAGGACGCCAGGCACTCCTGTCTTCCACTGCCTCCCGCAGTATGGTCAAACCAGGGGCGTATTACCCATTAGGGTTAGTGGTACCCTACGCCACGGCACGCGCCCATCAGGGGCACCCATCAGCGGGAGTCCGGGACCCAGGGACGTCTCTACGCGGTGGCAGGGTGCCAGGATGAGACAGTGGCGAACGAAGGCTAAATTGCCCCGGGGCGGGGCAAACTGCTGCCCGCCCATGGAGGGGGGTTGCTTTCCCCCCGCACTTTCCCTTTTTCTGTCCCCCCCCCCACTTTTTTCTCTGCGGGAATTTTCCAGCGGGAGCTTTTCAGGAGCAAAGTTGGACTGTTCCCTTCTTTTGGCGCTCTCGGGGAACTTGCGCTTTGCAAATACCGTAATCTCTCTTCCTCGCCGTCGTCCATCCCGCCGTCGTCTCTTCCCCGCCCCTCTCCCCAGTGTGCGTCCTCTCCCAAACTCCCCTCCTCTCTCCTTTCCCCCGTACAGAGTTCCCCCTAACGGTTAACTATGTGGGCGAGGGGAGGGCGAGAGCGGGAGAAAGGGCGAAAGCGGGCGAGATGATGATTATTAAAGAGGACAAAGGCACGATGAGGGGAGGGGGGCTTGGAAAGGAATGTGTTTGCGGCGGCGGTAGCAGCAGCAGCTGGGGAGGAGGAGGGCGAGCGTCGATCATGTAATGAAATAATAAACCAAAATCCTGAAGTCTGATTCGGGGGAGGGGGGCGGAGAAGTGAACTCTGTGCAATGCAAAAAACCCCAAAACACGCACATGCACACCCACCCACACCCTTCCCTTCTTGAACGTCCAGGTCTTGCAGAAAGATCATAAAGGAGGGAGGGGGGAGGAGGAGGAGGTGGTGGCCAAGGCAATGGGAAGTCCCCATATGATGGTGGTGCAGGGGCTCTAAGATGCAGCTTCGGGGCTGCCTCCACCTTCCCTGACCCCAGTGCCGTGAAGGGAGGCTTCATGCTGCCTTATCAGAGCAGCCCTGATCCCAACTCCTACTTGCGTGCAAGCAGGAGTGGGATGGGGGAATCTCTCAGCTGTGAAGGGAGGCTTTAGGCTACCTATTGGAGCTTGCATGGAAGCAGGAGGGGGCACCGATATCTCAGGGAGGGAGAAGGAAAGCGATTTTATCCCCCCAATGCACTCTTATGTGTGCATTGGGGGGATAAAATATGGGAGTGTAAGTGGGGTTTATTCTAAGCTCTGACCCCCGCCCAAGCAGCCAGCATACTGCCCATCCCCAAAATGAATGAAATGAAATGAAAGAGGGAAGAGAAAATAAGAATTAACACAGAAAGAGGCAGGGAAGAAGGAAAAAAGAATCACAGGAAGAAGACTTGAAATTTGGGGAAATGAGAAAGACAGGGAGCAAGAAAAAGCAAAGTTTCATTGAAAAGAATGCAGTAGTAAGGGGATTCACACTACCACAGTTTCTTGGGCAAAGTGATTTGGGAAGGTTCGTAATAAGTATTATGGGTGCAGGCTCTCAATCATGCCATCGGAAACCTTGATTGCACAGGGTCTACACATGTACAGTAGGTGCATAAGGTTCAGACCTGCTGCCAGATGAATGAAAGTGAGGAGCGTGGATCTAGTGGACATGGTGGGAAAGGGCTGGTCCCTCCTTCACCCATTCAACAACAACAACAAAAATGGAGGGGCACTTCTGAGAAACACTTCTGAGATGCCCTCTTCTTGTCTTCTACTAATGCAGTGCTGGGTGAGTCCCCCAATACACAGATTATTGTTCATAGAGTAATAAGAATATTTCTGAACTGCATCTTCTTTCATGTCCTGAACACAGAAAACTGCCTCATACCGAGTCGGACCATTAGGATCCATCTAGCTCAGTATTGTTTATAATGATTGGAACCAGTACTCCAGGATTTCAGACAGAGGTATCTTCCAGGTATCACCTGGAGATGCAGTGAATTGAACCTGGGGCTTTCTGCATGCAGATCAGATGCTCTACCACTGGACCACAGCTCTTCCCATCTCCATTGGTCATGCTAGCTGAGGTTGATGTGTGTAATATAAAACATCAGAGGGGGGCGCATAAGCTCTGTACTCTTGCTTTAAGGCAACTGCAAGTCTGAATGAGCACATCACCATTTTGAACATGTGCTAAAATGACCACAGGAGTCTGGTACATTAGGGGATATTTTGGATTAATCATTGCCCTTGACCTTCTCATTTTCCATTTTCTGGACAGGCTGTTGTGATTATTAATTACACTTGGAAAGTTATTTATCAGCTCTGCAGTCAAAAGCACAACTGAAGCTTTAGCCGTGCTCGCTAAGCTTAATAGTTGCCGGCACCCTGAACGGCAATTGGATTTTTTGCTCTTTCTGTGCCCTCGATCATGTCGTTGAATGATTGGGCTGAATTCAGAGCTCTGGAACCAAGAGAGGTTTCCCTGAAGACTCCATGGCTGCCACTTCAAAAGGTCAATTCCAAGAATGGATTTCTCAACTCAAGATTGATCTCTGCTAATGCAAGAGACAAGCCTTGTCTGGTTTCAAAAGGCATGCTGAGCCAAGACTGGACTGGGGAAGCAGAGCAAACCACAAAAAGAGAGAGAGATTGGGACTTCCAAAACGTGGAGCAGCATTGCTGGCTTTCTTGATTTGTTTCCCTGTGTGTGGATGCATAATTGGACACAATGTAAGATAGGCTTGCACCATGTTGCTTCTAAAGCTCTGAGAGATGTGGTGATGTGCAGTGGGGAAGGAATCAGGGTAAATGAGCACACTTCACTTCCTCCCTACCCCCTGCTTTTCTCCTGCAACCTTCTTCCCACCTGCTTTCTCCTACTTTACTCCACAAGCATGTGTTTAGAATCTGGCTGGGTAGGAATCAATAGGGAAAGGTTGAGACTGGAGGAGGGAGTTTTTTGAACTTCTGCCCCCTTTGAACTCACTCTAACTTCTAAACCAGAGATGAAGAAGCTATGGTTCTCCAGATGTTGTCGCACTTCAGAACTTCACTTACCATTGTCCATAATGGCTAGGACTGATGATTAAGTAAAACAACAACTGAAAGGCCACAGTTTCTTGACCCTGTTTTAAACCCTGCAATCACTTTGGCAGCCATCTCCTCATCGGCAGATGAGGACACAGAATCCTCAAAAAGCAAGGGTTCTAATCCTGATGGCTATATTCTGCTTCCACTATTGCACACAGTATGTTTCTGAATATCAGTTGCTGGAAACAATAGGAAGGGTGAGTGCTGTTGCAGGTTTTCTGTTCTTAAGAGTCATTGTAAGACCAGTGACCTGGATTGGTTCCAAAATCAAAAACAGTACAAAACTAGGGTTGGTAATGTCCAAATTGGGATTTTGGAGGATTCGCCATCCTTATGGCTCAAGATGGCTCCCTTTGCTTTGCTTTAGTTCTCCTTGCCTAAAAAGAGAACTTAAGATGTGAATGTCTTTGTCTTGGAAGTTGCTGAAAAGACCCCCCCCCATTTCATTTTTTTAAAGAGAAGATTTGGAATAAAAGAATCATCAAATTGAAGGGCTGGAAGGGGTGTCAAATGACATCTTAGAAACAATGATTTACCATGTATAGCATTTACCTTTGGAATTGAATAAGCTGCTCAAAATGTTTATGTGATTTTTGGAGCATTGTATGCCTAGTTTTAATAATAACATTTAGATTTTTTTTAAAAAAAAATGTTAAGAAATATGGCTAAGAGTTCCATATCCACTGCAAAGCTCTCAAGTGTTTGTGGTGGAACCTTGCATATTGAACATATAATGAAGGACTTTGAAGAAGACAAAACTCAAAAGACAAAACCAAATATTTCTCCCTCTCTTACATTGAAAATGAAGTCTGTTGTCCCTGAAGAGGTAGAAGCAGTCAAAACAAGGTTTCTGTACTGCTTACTGTGATTAATCTCATTATTTCTGAGAGATTAGCTAAAGTTGCTCTTGTTATAAACAACAGTTTGATTGAGGCATCAAAGGTAAATCAATGGATAGAGAACATGGACCCAAACATTATAAGTTGAAGAACCTGGTATTGATTGTAACCACTTACCCCAGGCAATGCTGGGATAGGAATAGCTCCACTAATTGGATGCAACTTTCTTTACAGGTTAGCTTCATAAAAAACTTTCCCCTTTGGTTTGTATCATCATTTCATATACACCAGAGGTGAACAATGTCCAGCAGGTAGGGTGGATCCTCTGCTCCCCCACCCACTATGGGCCACTTTGACAGATGGGTAGGGCTGTCCACCCGTCAATTGGCTGACATCACTATGATGCCAGGTGACCGTTCTTCAAAGGAAATAATTGGGAGTGCACTCTCAACTGTGCTTCCAGTTCCTTCCTTTGCAGCCCGGATTGAACTCAAGTTGGGCTGCAAAGGAAGATCCCTGCCAAAGAGAATTTGCAGTCAGCACCAAATAGATAATTTGTGCTGAGTGCAGCTGATTCCAACAGGATTTGCAATCAGCGCTAAGCTAATGAGCACAAGAACTCTCCTACCTAGAATCATAGAATAATAGAATCATAGATTTGGAATAGACCACAAGGGCCATCGAGTCCAACCCCCTGCCAAGCAGGAAACGCCATAAGAGCACTCCTGATATATGGTTGTCAAGCCTCTGCTTAAAGACCTCCAAAGAAGGAGACTCCACCACACTCCTTGGCAGCAAATTCCACTGTCAAACAGCTCTTACTGTCAGGAAGTTCTTCCTAATGTTTAGGTGGAATCTTCTTTCTTGTAGTTGGATCCATTGCTCCGTGTCTGCTTCTCTGAAGCAGCAGAAAACAACTATTCTCCCTCCTCTATATGACATCCTTTTATTTGAACATGGCTATCATATCACCCCTTAACCTCCTCTTCTCCAGGCTAAACATGCCCAGCTCCCTTAGCCGTTCCTCATAAGGCATCGTTTCCAGGCCTTTGACCATTTTGGTTGCCCTCCTCTGGACATGTTCCAGTTTGTCAGTGTCCTTCTTGAACTGTGGTGCCCAGAACTGGACACAGTACTCCAGGTGAGGTCTGACCAGAGCAGAATACAGTGGCACTATTACTTCCCTTGATCTAGATGCTATACTCCTATTGATGCAGCCCATAATTGCATCCTGTGTCCTATTCCAGAGAAGCAACCAAAACCGATGCTCCAGAAACAGGTGAAATAACAGGGTCATCTTTTAAACATTTCCTTCTACCCAGCTCCTAATATGATGATTCCTTAAGTGGTTGTTGCCTTGGTTCTACTTTTGCTCTGCTGGACAGCTCCCTAGTGTAGTATGATGAGAGGAACCTTGTCACATCATAGAGGAGGGGTGGGGAACCTCAGGCCTAGGAGTGGAATGTGGTCCTCCAGGACTCTCTAGCCACCCTTCAGAACTCTCTTCAGGACACATTCCCTCCCTAGCCACATTCCCTCTTTCCAGGTCATACCTTTCACCAGCTTTTCTTCACGCCTCCCTTAAGTGTTTTTGCTTGGCTGCAATGCATTCTTGAATTCTGATAACACCTTTTGCTTGTCTGGATGAAGGATAGAGAGGGTGTGTAAGAATGTGATACAAAAGTAAAATGTAGTTCCACACACTTTAGCCTCTGGGCCCACCCACCATCGGTATGTGTCCTTCCAGAATGTTGCCCAGAGGATAAAGCAGCCATTAGGCTGAAAATAGCTTCTCTATCCCTGCTTTAGGGTTGGCAAAACACCTGATACATGTTAGAATTCCTGCTCTGTGATTGCAGCCATGGGATTGTTGTCTTTCACATGATGGTATATATTTTGACTCCACAGAGTGGGAAGTGATGGAGGCAGGATGTTAGTGTTACTGTGTTCTGTGAAGCGGGACTATCGTCCTTTGTTTTTTCTCTTTGCTGTCTGATGCTAGAGAGAGAGGGAGCCATGTTGCAGTGCTCCGTGTATGTTTATATGTAAATAAAGTAGATTAGCCAAAATGCTGAGTTGCTGAGGTCTGTCACGCGAACCGTGAAGACTCTGCAGATCCCTAAGTGTGCCAATGTCTGTTGACATCGGTCGCTGTGATGTTCGGGCTGAAGAAAGCTTTTGAAGTCCTGAATGATCGACCAGGAGGGAGAGAACATGCCAGTAGGGCATGTGACTCTACCAGGGTCCTACTCGAGTGTAGGACGAGCTCCTGACAATACACACTCTTAGCCATTATGCTACAACAGTTGTTGTTGTTGTTAGTTAAATTTGTATACCTTCTGAAGAGCACAGAGTGGTTCACAACATAAAAATGCAAAATACATAATAAAAAGTATGTAATAAAACAAAAGCAAAACACACCACTGAAGAAAAGACCCATTCCCATGTTGCCACCTCGTGAGGGAGACACCCCAAAAAGGGGCCTCAGATAATGATTGCAGGGTCTGGCTCGGTTCATATGGGGACAGGCGGTCCTTGAGGTATTGTAGTCTTGAGCTATAAAGGCTTTATAGGTCAAAACGAGCACTGTGAATTGGGCCTAGAAACTATGGTCACATCTGCACCTTAAATTTAAAGCATTATGATGTCACGTTAACAGTAATGGTGTCTGTCAAAGAATCCTGGGGACTGGAGTTTGCTATGGGTGTTGAGAGTTGTTGGAGGTCCCTGTTCCCCTCACAGAGCAATCATTCCCAGAGTTCCCTGGGAAGAGGGATGGACTGCAAAACCGCTGTGATAATTTAAGCTCTGTGAGGGGAATAAGGAGCAGAACCCTTAACAAACTACCGTTCCCAAGATTCTTTGGGGGAAACCCATGCCAAAGTAGTGTATGAGTGTTTTAAATGTGTTATGTGGATGTGGCCTATTTCTGGCTTACTTTATCTATCTCAGAGCGGAGTATTCAGCCCATCCTCTGCCATTTTGCTTTGGGAACTATCTTGATGTAGCCCCGCCCTTGAGTCTCTTGCTTTTACCTGTGTTCCAAACAAAACACTGCATCATGGTGTGCCTGTCTTTAAACTCATGCTGCATTACAGCATTGCCTTGGCTCTCTCCCTCTTCCACCGCCCCCTCCCTTCTTTCTTGCTTTCCTCTGTCATGAATGCTGTTAACATAACTGCAAGAAGACCAATTGTATTGGGAACTGGCAGCTGCGCTTGAGGCTCAGGAGCAGAAAAGAGAGATCAGTTACAGCAATTTCTTTTTGATTTCTAAAGGGATTGCCAAAGAACTCATCCCTTTGAAGGAAAAAAACCTTACTGCCCCTTTGTATGGGAAGTTTTTTTATTATTATTAACTTAAAGAAAATGTCTTTTGTAATAAAAGGGAGAACATTTACTCTAGAGGAATTGTAGGTGGCCCATATAGACCTCCAAAAGATATTTGAAGCACTAACTAGAAGGAGAAGGGTTTCAAGTCTTGAAAGAAAGCAGCAATTTAAAACAGTTCTGTGGAGGCATAATTCAGGGCCATCTATTTTGAACTAAGTAGGGGAAAATATTTTCCACTGCCTCTCTGTGCCAGCCCAGAACCATCCAAACCAACATTTCATACTTCCAAAGGTTGGAGAAACATCACATAATGTTAATGTCATTTCATTTTCAAAGCTTATATACTGCTAAAAATAACAAAATGTTTAAGTGATTCACACATATTACAATAATAAAATGCTGGCATGTGTTTTTTAATTTATTGTTGACTTTAATGATTCTTTGAAGGTTTTAAATTGTTGTTTTTAACTGGTTGGTTTTTTTACTGATAATTTCATTGTTCTGTAATTTTTGTAAACTGTTTTGAGGTTGTTGTTTTATACAATCAAGTAATATATAAATTTTATGTTGAATGCGAATTAGGCAGATTCTCATAAAAAATAGAATGGAACCATTCCTCCCCCCAAGTCTACTTCTCACTTGCATTTTCTTTTCCTTGGATGATGGCAGAAGATCACAAATAGAACAATGTATTTTGTATAGCTAAGCCTTTACGTCTATCTTCAGTACATTGTATTTTATTTCATTGCTATGGCTAGTGGCTGATTCAAATAAAGATTCTTCTGATCTGATCACAAATAGTAATTTTGAAAGTGAGCAAATGTGAATCTATTGTTAGCTTCTCACATCATAAAATGCTTTAAAAAAATCTCATTGTTTTGGCACCAGGAAAGTACTTTTTTGTTTTCCTGGGCCCTAAGGCAGCGCCAATGATGGGACGTTTTGACTCCTGACTATGTTTTTAATATGCAGTTTATTACTATGTTGTATTCTTGTTGCAAGCCACTTTGGGTCTTTCTGTTGTGGGAAGTTTCTCATCAATTCAGTAAACCTAACCTACAACTGAATTACCCTGAGGAACTTCCATAAAGCATAATAGGTCATATTAGGAAAGAACATGCTAATCACAGAGATAATCAATTAATAGATTGATTGAGCTGGCCATTGAGCTGGGAGGTGGTACCTCGGGTTACATACGCTTCAGGATACATACGCTTCAGGCTTCAGGTTACAGACTCTGCTAACCCAGAAATAGTACCTCAGGTTAAGAACTTCGCTTCAGGATGAGAACAGAAATTTCGCAGCCGCGGCGTGGTGGCAGCAGGAGGCCCCATTAGCTGAAGTGGTGCTTCAGGTTAAGAACAGTTTCAGGTTAAGTACGGACCTCCAGAACGAATTAAGTACTTAACCCGAGGTACCACTAAGTTAAAAATCACAGCCTAATGTCTTATGGATATGCATAGCTGCAATGATGTGGTAAGTGGTTATTGACAATGCAGCATCCTATGTCACGAGTAGCTGAGCCTAGGTAGAGATGACTTGTTACTTTTTTTTAATATACATTTTATTAGTTTTTACATATATTTTCCAAACAGAACATATCATCTCATCTCATTTTATACAACATTTTGGCTATTTTAGCCTGAGACTTCCATTAACAACATCTAATGATTTTCAAAACACATCTCTTAATCTTACAGTTATTATCCCAACTATTACTTTTAATAATCCATAACTTAAAATCCATTCTCATAAATCTTTTCTGCAATATTTCATATAGTTCTCCTTACAAAATTTCGTGTAGTCATTCAAGCGTAGTCAATTGGTTACAATTGTCTTTCAAATAACTCATATATTTACTCCAATCTTTCAAGAATTTCTGGTCCTGCTGGTTTCGAATTCTCCCTGTCATCTTATCCAATTCTGCGTAGTCCAGAGATGACTTGTTGCTTAGGTACAGCTTAATGTGAGAGCACTCTTTAAGCGAAGCAAAACCCTGATACATACCATGTGCTGGACAGATCCAAAGTAGCCGAAAGGTCTTTTCAAGTGCACATGCAAGACAGTCCTCTTTAGTTAGTCTTGCACTCATTCCACATAATATTTGCTTGCTTCTACTGTGTTTTCCATTTTTAGTACAATACTAGGTGCAGGTCAATTCTGTGTCCAGGGCAGCTGTCTACCAGCTTCATCTGGCACACAGGCTGAGACCCTACATGCCCACGGACTGTCTCACCAGAGTGGTGCATGCTCTGGTTATCTCCCACTTGGACTACTGCAATGTGCTCTACGTGGGGCTACCTTTGAAGGTGACCCGAAAACTGCAACTAATCCAGAATGCAGCAGCTAGACTGGTGACTGGGAGTGGCCACTGAGACCATATAACACTGGTCTTGAAAGACCTACATTGGCTCCCAGTACGTTTCCAAGCACAATTCAAAGTGTTGGTGCTGACCCTTAAAGCCCTAAACAGTCTCCCTGAAGGAGAGTCTCCACCTCCATCGTTCTACCCGGACACTGAGGTCCAGCGCCAAGGACCTTCTGGCGGTTCCCTCACTGCAAGAAGTGAGGTTACAGGGAACCAGGCAGAGGGCCGTTTGGTAGTGGCACCCTCCCTCCCATCAGATGTCAAGGAAATAAACAACTATATGACTTTTAGAAGACACCTGAAGGCAGCCCTGTTTAGTTTTTAATGTTTGAAGTTTTATTCTGTTTTGAATGTTCTGTTGAATGCCACCCAGAGTGGCTGGGAAAACCCAGCCAGATGGGTGAGGTAGAAATTAATAATAATAATAATAATAATAATAATAATAATAACCACCAATGGTAATTAGAAAAAACAGCTCCAGTGTGGGGGCTGGAGGTCAGGAAACAAGCCTGAAAAGCAGCAAGCTGTGGGATCTGAAATGAATTGGGAATCTCAAATTTTGCAATCCTTCTGGCTGGGTGATTGGGCACTTTTCAGCTTCCTTCCTTCCCTACCCCCAGGCTGATTCTTTTCCCCTGTCCCACCCTCAAAAAAGCTTACCTGGGATGAGAGAAACCAGGTGGCAGATCTAGCCATTGCGTGGGTGAAAGAGGCTTGCCTGGCCTCTCTCTCTCTCTCCCTCCCCTGCCTCCGCTAAATTATATTTTACAAATGATTTGTGTGCCACCCCCTTAAACATGAGCCACAAACATTATGGATGCCAGATTTCAAAATCTGGCACAAGATGCACTCTCTAGCTCCCTAGTGCATAAATTTATGGACATACAGCATTTGCTTCTAATGAGCAATTTGCTTGTAAAACAACAAGAAATCCAAGCCAATTGCTGTAGAAAGCATACGCGCACACACAATACTGTAAAGTTGCAGCTACTTTTTAATTATTGATGCCAGTCTTGCAGCATATGTTATAGGTATTGAATGATAGGGTGCTAAATATTTTGACACTAATTATCTCAAGAGCTGAAGGCAAACTAGTTGTGTTTGGAACTAATTTAAATCATTTGCTAGGCTCTCTTAACGAAATGTACTGGAACAGGTTCAAGAATCCGATGTTTCCAGAGACTGAACATAGAATGCCATTCCTGTCCTTCTGATGGGAGCAGACCCCCCCCCCCCCTGTGAAGGACGAAGGGTATGAAGGAAAGAGAACATGTGAGTCTGATGAGCCAATCAGCTTGTTGAGCCAATCATTCCTTTTTATTGGCAATGCCACCCTGAGCTCATCCTCTTCTTCACTGGTAGCATCTGCCCTGCCATCCTTGGATAAACCCTTGAGAGATGAATAAGAAGTTTTGGACTGTTCCTTAGTTGGCCTTGGGTGCACCTTTTCCCAGTTACTCCATGCTGCCCTTAATTTGCTTGGCTTCTGGTAGGTCTGGTCTTTTTGATTTGAATTGCAATGGGCATTTAGTGCAGGCAGGAAAGTGAACTGAAGCACTATTGCTGAACATCTTGTGAGGCTGCTTGTTTTGGTGATCCTGGAGCCTGGTGGTGTCTGCTACCTGCTGAATGCTGAATAGGGGTGGCAGTACCAATAAATTTGCACACAAGCACAGTACTGCCCTTTAGGGAGAGGCGGAAATGATTGCCTCTCCTTATTTACTTGCAGCTTTTCAACTCTAACTCCTTGGTTTTTGACTCCATAGCTTTCTTAATATCCTATTTCCTAGCTTGACCTACAGTCAATATTTTCACTTCCCCTCCCAACCTTTTAACCAATCAGGAGGAGAACAGTATCTTGGTTAAGTTCCCATTTCCCTTTAATTGGAAGTTTCCTTTGTCCTTCTGGAGCAAAACATCCCAATCTACCTTTAACTTTTGACCCCCCCCCTATGCAGAAGAACCATCATACAACCCAAGTTTTACAACTCCAAACCCAACACAGAATGGCAAAAAGTTCTATTCGTTCACACAATGTGTGTATAGCAGGAGTTCACAACTCTTTTCACACAGGCACAATCAGGCTAAGGAGCTGTTGTCTCTGTGTTTGGGGTTTCCATGTTTTGGGGTTCCACCTTGCTGGGGTGTCCTTAGCCTTTCTGGATTTCTGACAGAGTAAAGCCTCTGCCACTTTACTGGAGAAAATTATGTGTGCATGTGTATAGATATGTGCACAGTTGGGAACCAAACAAAAGAATTAAGAAGGAGTTTCTGCCATCACCCTAATAATAATAATAATAATAATAATAATAATAATAATAATAACAACAACAACAACCAAAAAGAGGACAGAGGTTTGCACACAGGTTTCTATGGTATTTGCATATGCTAACGTAGCAAGCATCCATTAAATTTCTAACAATGAGTCAGGATGAAACTGCATTGTGGGAGATTTAAATGGTCGCTTTCAGACCCACTTCATGGCTGGAGCATTTCAATAATTTTAAGATTTGGAGGTTTTTCAGCAATGATTGGATGGCCATGGATGCTTTAGTTGAGAGCCTGCATTGCATGGGCTCCCTTCCAATTCTACAAGTCTGCAATTCTGTTATTCCAAGGTGCCCCAAGGGCAGGCACCAACAATAGCCCGGCAAGAGTTAGAGGATCAAGAGAGCTGTCCAAGAATGCTTGCCCTGAGCACAGCTTAAAATCTACTAGTGTACATCACAGAACATACCAGTAGTGTGGTTTTAGCTAGAGTAGTGTATTTTCTAAATAAAAAAATCAGCAAAATATGAGTTAAGTCCCTCCAAATATAATAAATGTTGCTTAGTGATAATTAGATATTTTAAGGCTGGTGAGAAAAAAAACCTATTAATATTTAACCTTATAACTCTATACTGAAATAGAAGATAAAAACATAATCCAGTTTTATTGTCGTATGCCTTGGCTCAATAAAGACTTATAAAGAAAATGTAATAAAAGTGCTCAAGTAAATGTCTCCCAGTAATCCCCATGGTCACTTTCAATGATCACACTCAATTGTTCTCCTAGTGTAAGTAATATCTGGTAAACAGAATTATGGCTTCATTCATTGCTGTCGCATAATCGTGTCCTCTGCCACTGGTGCAATGTATTTCTGCTAAAAAGGAATAAAAACAGTTGGGAGAGAACCATTCCCTGCAGTATTTGTAGCCGACGATAACAAAATCACAGACCAATAAGTATCCACAGGCTCTTCTTCAAAAATAAATCCCGTGCCCTTCGGATGATATCATATCTAATTCACAAAAAGCAATATGAATACAACATTCAAGTCGAATTCACATCATGCTTTACTCCCAAAACATTTTTGTGACATGTGGCAAGCAAGCTGGAAGAATGCACTGCATGCCAGTTTCAGGGCACTGCTGATTGGGGTGATGTGGTAGCTCAGTTTTGCACCATGTTAAAATGTGTGAAATCTTGAACTTGACCTTCACAGCCGAGTTCAAAGGCGTACCCCTGTGGTGGACTCATGATCTGTGTGGTTGTCAGGAAGTTATTATCTTTCAGCCTCAATGGTCTCCCTGTCAAAATAAAGGAAGAATACTGCCTATTAATTGCTTAACTACTAGGAAGAATTCTCTACCCTAAAGAACAGGGCTGTCTTCAACAGGGAGCTCTAGCCTATCAGGGCCATGTCCTAGCTGGGAGCAGGAGACCACCAAGCCCTGGATGTACACCAAGTACACCAAGCCTTCCACCTGGGAGTGAGGAGCTGGGATGCTGTGACAAAGCTGAGAAAGGTGAGTTCAGCCTCTGACACCAAGGCCAAATGGTTCCCATCCTTGAAGGAAAGGTGGTACCTTAAGCACCATATGAAACCCAGCCCATCCAGGAGTGGGGAGCAGTGGTACATTGTTGGAAGACAGGGTTACGTGTCTTACCATACAGCCTGCTCTGCACCCTCTAAGCTAGCCAGTTTCCCTCAGGTGGAGAGGGGTATCCTGCTGCTATTGTTGTAGGCAGATTCTATTAGTGGGAGAGACAGAAAGCAGAGCTCATTCCATCAGCTTTGCTGAAAGACCAGCTGTATCAGGAACCTCCTACTCCTGAACTGTGCCAACTGGTCATTATAAGGAACAACTGTTTGAGTTTTCTCTCTTCCCTCCCTGTCCTTTGTATTTTTATTTTTAAGATTGCAAGCCTGCAAGCAGGGACTGCCTTGTTTTAATTGATTATACGAAAGCCACTCTAGGGGCCGTTTCATCTGAAGAGTAGCGAACAAATGCTCAAAGTAAATAAATCCCACTGCCTGTCTGGTTGGTACATAGTACATGGAATGTGAGAGGAACACACACCATCCTGTACTTCGTATCAGGTAGCAAAATGTATTAGGTTGACCCTGACCCCACAGAATCTTATCAAATCCAAAGGTTCTGTGATTCAAGGCCCCTCAGATAGGACTCTAGGGCTGTGCATTGGATTTGGCTGAGGCCTGAACCAAACTGGGCCAATCTGGAGGGGTTGAGACAGCACTGGATTGGTTCAGGTGAGGCTGTCTGGAGTGATCAGGGGGTGGGACATGGGCAGGAAGTCTGTAGGGGTCTGCCTTGCCAGAATGTTCCTCACAGGATTTAACCGTCTTGCTTTTGGTCCAGGGGCAGGGGCGGGGAATGGGACTAGCATCTCCTCCTTCCCACTTCTCCTCCTGACCATGCATTTCATTAGTTGTTTTCTTTTAAAAAAACTAATTAAACGTTACCCTTGCCTCTTAATTGATTTGGGGCTGGATCCAGGCTGGGTGTTTCACAGGCTAAATCATGTTTGGAGAGGGGTGGGACTGTGCACTCAGTGACCTTCAAAGTGGCTGTATATTTTAGCAAGAACTGAGCTAAATTTATATCAGAAAACAGTGCATGTTCTCACTGAGATAGCCTTTCAGTGTAGATAAAATGTGTGAAGCTATAAAGCCAAATGAAGCAGGAATTACTGTAGAATGGAGATGCCCACTCAGACAGCTGAAGTCTGACTGACTTTGTTTTACTGCTCAGCTCCGGAATATATGCTGTAAAACCAAGAGCGTTTTATAATTGTGTACGCTTTGCAGACCACAAATAGGCTGTGATTTATTAGCTAATTTGGGATACAAGTGACCATAGCTAATTTAAGTAATAGGTATCAAAGGACTGTGTAGAATCCATGAACACATCAACATTTTCTGTGTTGTTATTATATCCACTCTGTAACCTAATTAGCAGTTAACACTCTTGTTATCCTAACCAGCCAATGTTATTAGGAAATTAAAGCTTCTAGTGCACCGTGCCATCTGAATTTCCATAATTTATGGATCTTACAATTTGAGAGGGTAATAATAATAATAATAATAATAATAATTTCCCCAAGCCAGGTATAGAATGCTGTACTATGCTCCCAGTGCTCCCCCCCCAAAAAAAAATGTTTAGGGGTACTCTCATTTTCCTACTAATATTGAAATACTGTCCCTCAATGAGACCAAACTTAGATTCACAAAATGCTTAGGGGTATGTGTACCCCCACGTCCCCCCAGAAAAAAGCACTGCATGCTCCCATTGGGCTTCACAATCCTGATCATGCAAGTTTATAAATTTGATGGGGGGCTGTGTTGGCTGAAGCTGATGGGAGTTAGTCAAGCACATCTGGAGGGCATCAGGTTGATGAATGCACACAGAACAGGCTTCCTGCTTCAGACGTTCATCTCAAGCACAATAGGGATAGGATGTGGGGGCAATGCCAGCAAGCCTTCCCCTTTATGTGATTCAAATCTCATGAGGGATTGAACACCCAGATAAGTCTGTTGCTATGGGTGGTGTTCAGTGTTAGTTTCAGAGTAAAGGTAAAGGTACCCCCTGACCATTAGATCCAGTCATGGCTGACTCTGGGGTCGCGGCGCTCATCTCGCTTTATTGGCCGAGGAAGCCAGCGTACAGCTTCTGGGTCATGTGGCCAGCATGACTAAGCCGCTTCTGGTGAACCAGAGCAATGCACAGAAATGCCGTTTACCTTCCCGCCGGAGTGGTACCTATTTATCTACTTGGACTTTGACGTGCTTTTGAACTGCTAGGTTGGCAGGAGCAGGGACTGAGCAACGGGAGCTCACCCCGTCACGGGGATTCTAACTGCCGACCTTCTGATTGGCAAGTCCTAGGCTCTGTTGTTTAACCCACAGCGCCACCCGCGTCCCAGTTTCAGAGTAGGCCCATTTAAATTAACACTCCTGACTAAGGTCTATTAATTTCCATGGGTTTGAGTAGCACTTAGTTATAATCCTATAGGTAGACGTGTACATATGTTGCAATATTTTAGGAATAAATGCCAGTTCAGCTTTCCATGAGGAAGGGGCATTCCTATGAGGAAGAGGAAAATAAACCAGGGCAGTGCTAATTGTTTTAATTGCACAAGCAAGAAAATGCAATAATGAAGAATGCCCAGTCTGAATAAATATATGGGCAATTAGGGTATTGTTATGGAGATTTCCACTGAAAGCAATTTGAAAGAGAAGGGGGAAGGGGAGCATGGGTAACTAGGAAGACTACCTCATTGTAGAATGTGACTTGCATTCATAACTCTCATTGGCAAAAGCAATGAGCATTGGAAGTAGGACCTGATTTTGAGGATACAGGATAGCAGAATAATCTGCAGCACCATCTTCTGCATGCTGACTTGGGAAAAATCCCACTGAGTTCAATGGGGCTTGCTTCCAAGTAAGCATGCATGAGGGCTACAGCCTCTTTAGGCCATCTATAAATAACCTTCAGGGAAAATTGCTGCTGTTTTTAAAAAAATGCAACCTACCCTTCCTATTAAAGGGCCCCAGGGTGATAAACAGTGAAGTAGTAAAATGGTATAAAGGGGGGGGGGGATATTTAAAACAATTAAAAACAATGACAAACATTTAAAGCACTCACATACCCCTGTAGGTAATAATTTCAAGGTTGCCAGGAGCAGTTGTTGGCATCCATCTGTGCTGAGAGACAATGGAGTGTGCTTCTAGAGGTGAAGTCAAATCACCGCATTATCAGCACTGAAATGACCTCCCCAGGGCGCAAGCCTGGGCAGTGTGTATGGAGGTCCTGGGCTGCCCTGATGACAAGACCCCTCTCAGCCTCACTGATGTGGTCCAAAGGAAAACAGAGCAATATGTTTGGCACCAGCTTGGCTGCAGGAGTTTCTGGAAGAAAGGGTACAAGGCACTATCCAACCGTCTTAGGGACTCCACTCTGGATTTATGCACGGTTTACTCCTTAGTCTTTTCTTCTCCCCTGCAAGGCAGCAGAGGTTTAGCACCAGAGTTTCCCTTCTCCTAGATGGACTACCTTCCCAGGTTGATGAGTTCCATCAGGCATCAAATGCCTGGGTGAATAGGAAGGGTGTTCTTCAAATGTAGATCAGTGTCAATTGGCCAAGTACTGTAAGAAAATATCTATCATCTATCTATATATCATCTATCTATCTATCTATCTATCTATCTATCTATCTATCATCTATCTATCTATCTATCATCTATCTATCTATCTATCTATCTATCTATCTATCTATCTATCATCTATCTATCTATCTATCTATCTATCATCTATCTATCATCTATCTATCTATCTATCATCTATCTATCTCTATCATCTATCTATCTATCTATCTATCTATCATCTATCTATCATCTATCATCTATCTATCTATCATCTATCTATCATCTATCTATCTATCTATCTATCTATCTATCTATCTATCTATCTACCTACCTACCTATCATCTATCATCTATCTATCTATCTATCTATCTATCATCTATCTATCTATCTATCTATCTATCTATCTATCATCTATCTATCTATATCATCTATCTATCATCTATCTATCTATCTATCTATCTATCTATCTATCATCTAATCTATCATCTATCTATCTATCTATCTATCTAATCTATCTATCATCTATCTATCTATCATCTATCTATCATCTCTACAGCTTAATGCTACGATGGCTTGTAAGCAGTTTAAAAGCACAAAATCAATTATAAAATCCATACATAATTAAAATTTACAATTAACCACGTCCACTAAGAAGCATAGCAATTAAAACAGTTTACAAAACAATTAAAACAATTAGATCAGGATATTTCAGTTCAGGGGAATGCTTGCCTAAACAGGTATGTCTTCAAGAGCTGGTGGAATGCCAATACAGTTGTACCTCGGGTTACATATGCTTCAGGTTACAGACGCTTCAGGTTACAGACTCTGCTAACCCAGAAATAGTACCTCAGGTTAAGAACTTTGCTTCAGGATGAGAACAGAAATCGTGCTCCGGCGGCGCAGCAGCAGCGGAAGGCCCCATTAGCTAAAGTGGTGCTTCAGGTTAAGAACAGTTTCAGGCTAAGAACGGACTTCCGGAATGAATTAAGTACTTAACCCGAGGTACCGCTGTACTGAGGGGGACTCTAGCAACACCCACCAGGTGCAAGGAGTGCATTTCACAATACCGGTGCCACCAGTGAAAAGCCAACTTCTGTTTTACCCCAAACAGCTAATCACTCACTCACTACAGTCTAATTGTCTCATTTCTCCAAATATACTGCCTGTCAAAAGTGCCATTTATCCCGTCTACTATTGTGCTGTGGTTATACTTAACCTTCTGTGGTTGCTTTTCTTTTCTTTTTTGCTTCTTCTGCATTAAGTATTTTATTCTGCTCCAGAGGGCTACTCTGCATATATTCTGTTTGCCAGTCTGGCATGCTCTTTGGTGTCTCCTAGTCCCTTTGGCAATTTAGATGTCTAGTCAGAATTGTACTTAATATTCAGTGCTATTATGAAACCAATCTGCTTTATGTCAGATCTGGGAAGAATCACAATTCTTGCCAAGAAGATCCAGAGAGTATAAAAAGAGTTAGGCTGTGCATTCAGACAGGTGTGACCAACATCAGTAGGCACAGAAAAGGAAAGAAAAGGGAGGAAGGAAAATAGTGTACAGCAATACATCTTTGGTCCCATTTTGCCTTCAACCTTTACAGACTGGGAACCCACCCTTAACCCTAATCTGTAACATGGGGCAAAATTTCACTGTTTGACTATGGCCCTTTTCAGATGATAGCAAATGAGCCTGCATAGGCCTCACGATCCCCTATTCCTTCATGTTCAAGGAACAAATCTACTGCTTTCGCTTTAGAACAACCCTCAGTTTCTTGCTATGCATGAACTCAGGAAACCATGGTTTGTGCCAAAGTGGATGTTTTATATCTTCTCCTCTCATGCATGAAAGAGGCGAGGAGGACTTCACAAGCCCAAAGATTCGTAAGGGTGCATTCACTAAAACAAGTCTGAGGAACCTGTGGGAATCCACATGAGTCTGTACTACAACTCTCATATTCCCTAACAATTGGCCATGCTGGCCTGAGGCTAGCAATTTGAATCCACTTCAGGAAGACCACAGGTATTTTGCTCCCAGTAGTGCACTGCCACTTTCTGGTTAATTGAATCGAAAGAAATATGGCCCTCAGATGACCTCATAAGTGCAGTGTGGACCCTTGCACTATTCATTCCATTGATTAAATGGCTTAATATTCAGATCAAAGTTCTGACCTGTGTGTGGGTTTGAGGGGAGAAAACTTGGAAAGTTGTCTCCAAAATGTGGAGCAAATCAGCATCCTCCCCAATTCTACATTCAATTGAGGATGCTCTTGATACATCTGATGGAGTAGATGGCAGTCTAGAAATGATTAGGTAAAGGTAAAGGGACCCCTGACCATTAGGTCCAGTCGTGGCCGACTCTGGGGTTGCAGCGCTCATCTCACTTTATTGGCCGAGGGAGCCGGCGTACAGCTTCTGGGTCATGTGGCCAGCATGACTAAGCCGCTTCTGGCGAACCAGAGCAGTGCACGGAAACGCTGTTAACCTTCCTGCTGGAGCGGGACCTATTTATCTACTTGCACTTTGACGTGCTTTCGAACTGCTAGGTTGGCAGGAGCAGGGACTGAGCAACAGGAGCTCACCCCGTTGCGGGGATTCGAACCGCCGACCTTCTGATCGGCAACTCCTAGGCTCTGTGGTTTAACCCACAGCGCCCCCCGCTTCCCCTTCTACAAATGATTATGCCATAATAAATTCGTTAGGCTTCAAAGCAGGGGAACCACAGGCCCAAAGGTCAAATATGGCCCCCAGACCTTACTATCTGGCCCTTTCATCTCTCCCTGCATCACAGCCCCTTTCTCCAGGTTCCCCACTCCTGCTTTAAGGTGTTCTCCTACGCTTCTAACTGGTGCAGAATGCTAAATGCAGAAGGACAAGGTATTGCAGAATAGGCTATCAAAGTCAGATGGAGATTTTTACTTTAGTGTGACAGTTGACTTAATGCTCACAACAGAACCACCGATTTTGGAATAAATAAAAGAAAATAGATCCAATGGATTTTTTTCTTTAAAAAAAGAAAGAAAAGAAAAAAAGAAGAGAAGAGTCTGTTTTCTCCCCGGCCTCTCTGAGCCGGCGAACAAAAGTGTTATGCAAATAGTTAAATGTAATCTTATTATGCCTGCTTGCTTTGGAGAATAAGGGAGGAGGCAAAAATAAAGTAAAATGCAAAGGTAGTTTGTATTCACTTTCCTGGGTGACCTTTCAAGGAAACAAAGATAAAAGCAGAATACCCCACAGTAATAAAAACAAAATAGGAAAAGCAGCAGCCAGGAAGAAGTGCAAAGGATCTGAAATGCAATTCTTCAGCTAGGCTGGATGCCAAATCCTCCTGGAACACCCCGTTACTCTTCTAAACAGGTTCAAATGACACATGGTGGTAATCATGCATAGTTTTCCCTTGCTCCAATGTTTTTTGTTTTGCTTTTTAACCTAAAGCAGTCATCAAGGCTGCCATCTCCAACAGGAGGCCACAGCGGAGGAAGGAGCAACTTAACCCTCCCTGCCAATTTTCCACCTCCAAAATCCCCCCCCCCTTCAGCTGCTTTTATCCCACTGTGGGAAACAAAACAGATACTTTTATCTCATTAGACTACTTGTTCATCCAACCCAGGATTTACTTCTCTGGGCTGTTCCAGATGTCCTTTTTATTGTGCATTCATGATTTGTGCTCATGGTGGCTGTATGTGATGCTCCTTCTTTCTCTGACTTTCAGGGAAGCAGCTCTGAACCAATGCATGATTCTGATAGGCTAATGTTACCGCATAAGGCTGTTTTTGAAGCATAGCACATAGCATAGCACTGTAGAGTTGGAAGGGACCCTGAGGATCATCTAGTCCAACCCCCTGCAATGCAGGAATATGCAGCTGGTCCATACAGGGATCGAACCTGCAAACTTGGCGTTATCAGCACCATGGTCTAACCAACTGAGCTATCCGCAGTCCTGACTCCTTCCGTATCTGCCATGGTGGACAGGCCTCATAACAGCATATGGAGTAAGAGCTTTCCTACCAGCAGCCTAATCCCTCACATGTTTGACATTTAACTATTAATCCAAAACACTTCTCCTCCCACCCCAGTTAAAAGAACAGACTTAGATGTCTTCTGATGCAAAAGCTCTGTCCGTGAACGTGAATCCACACCTTGATAAGGTCACATTTTTTGTCTTCCCTTACTTTGCCTTGCCCCACTCCAATGTCTTTCCTGCCTGGGGAATCAGGAACTTTGTTTCGGCCAGTACCCCTCCTTGGTGGTAGACACTCTTGTGGATCATGACAGTTGTCAATAACTTATTTTTATCCACATCAGTTGTGGAAAAAACAATAAATGGTCTGATAAGTTAGGTTTGTAGTTTAATATGTAGAAGAGCATATCTTATTTTCATTTTAAGTCTCAGAATCATTGAAAAATTAATGGATTTTTAAAGCTCTGGCGTGTGGCTCCAGTATGCTCTCTCTCCCTTTATCTGCAAGTGCAGCTTTTGGCTGACCTGGTGTGCATCAAACCTGCATAATGCCTTATTATCTCGAGATTACTTTGATAAAATCCATGCACTGATACATCATTAGAGTGATACTTGATAATGCACAGTCTAACCTTTCCAGCTAATCCCACCACAAAGAAGGGGCTGTGGAGTGATTTCCCCTCAGTGTTTCCCTTTCCATATAACTAATCCCTGAGAGATCATCGTCCCCACTCTTTTATGGCTTGCAGCCTTCAACCTTTTCAGAATTAGGACTCATCTGTAATCCTAAACTGCAACAGGGTACTCACTTTATTTGCCTCACCACATGTGCACTCCCTCCTTCATTTTAGGGTGACCAAATGCAAAGGTTTTCAGGGATCCTATATTTTTAATAACTGTATAAAGGGGGGGGGGTGCCATCTTCTTCTTCTTCTTCCCCAGTTAACAGCTCGTCACACAGGAGTGAGTAGTAAAATATGCATCCGTTCACATCTACTAAACATAAAGGAAAAGAAACCCAGTCTTCTTTTATATCTGGTTTCCTGGTCTTAGAACTTTTGCTACCAAGCAGGGTTGGCTCAAGACATGTTGTTCCCTGAGGTGAAGGATAATATGTCCAGCCTTGAACTTCTACCAGACACAGGGTCTTTAGAGGACAAACTGGACACCCCACAGGTTGATGATCTTGAGGAGCAGGCAAGGCCCCATGAATCTAGTGCTGAGGATTCCCTTGAGGGGCCTTCTGGGTTGGTATCTGATGGAAGGCCCCTGGAACTGTCAGAGGAGGAGGGGGAGCCCTTGAATATGTCATGGAGAAAATATTTGGGTTGAAGTGTGATGACACAATATAAGTATGATGACACAGCATGAGTATACAGACCCAGGAGAGTCCATCTACTTGTGAGTGAGTAAGTAAGGAGTCTCTGAAGCTCCTTCACTGCCACCAGCTGTGGCTGGCGTGTGGTTTAAGAGGTCAGAGTACATTAGGCTTCTCCTTACACTTTCCTTCTTCCAGTTGTTCAGCAGAATCTCTGATCTGGACCTTGTGTAGAAATGAATTCTCTCCACCACAAGAATGCACCTTAAAGCTTTACTGCAGCACAGCCTTAAATACTAGTTACAATAAGATAAATGTTACAAAATAACAAAGTAACGCATTGCAAACAAGCAATGAGGTTCATTCCTATATGCAGTTCAGTGAACTTTGCCTCTCTCTTGTCCCAGAGGGAGATCCTAATCTTGTTCATCATTGCAGAACTTCTTTACAACGGTTGCTGCTGCTGTTACCAACCATCTCCAACAAACACAAACAGCAAATGATGACTTTGGTAGTCCAGCAACCTGCTGGTACGTCTGATATGTGCTGCCCATATTTACTGTCAAACTGTGCTCTTTATTCAGCAGAGGGAGGTTCAAGCATAGAAGGGATGGGAAACCCAGAGGTCACAATCTTTCTCATTGCCTGGTAACTTATAAATGCTCTAATTTGCCCAACAGCACCCCTGAAAGAATGTAAAAAAAGAATAAGAAAGTTCAGTGGTGTCATATATCCTTTTCATTTGCTCATTAAACAGGAACATTTGCATAACAACGGGGCTTTTGTTTCTACGTATGTAAGGCTGCCTGCTGATAGTGCTCACCTGAATTCACAATTTTCTGATAGCATCCTCCTCCCCCTCCTCCCCTTGCAGTCAGCTGCAGTCTCTGCAAAGCTGTAATTATAACCTCAGGTGCAGGGTGATCAGCAGAGTACAAGAAATACCGATAAAAATAAAGACTCTGCATTCAAGAAAAGATCCTTCATAATAAGGAATGGTGGAATTATGGATACTCATAACACAAATATTTCCAGATAGAAATTATTTCCCTTAGAAACATATACTGGGCAAGTTAGTTTGTTCAAACTGTAGGTAAGTAAACAATTTATTGCTTACTTGGCTAATACTAGGACCAGCCTTTCTAGGGGAGTAATTGGAAGGGCTGTTAAGACCAGTCTATTTGGTGCCATATCTGTTTTCATATAAATCTTTTTTAAGAAAAAAGTATTCACACAAATTTGCGTTATTTTAGAACAGATGTATTGAAGAAAAACACATTTCAGTCTGTATTTTAAGCTAAAATATGCACATTTATGTGCACATCCATCTAAGTTATCTTTCCCAACCCTACATGGAGATGCCAATGGTTGAACTGGAGTCCTTCTTTGCATGCAAAGAATCATAGAATTGTGAAGCTGGAAGGGACCCCAAGGGTCATCTAGTCCAATCCCCTACAATGCAAAAATCTCCACTAAAGGATCCAAGACAGTTGGCCATCCAACCTCTGCTTAACGACCTCCACTAAACTTCTGTTGATGCAGCCTAGAATAGCAGTAGCTTTTTTTTTTTTTTTGCTGCTGCATCACACTGTTGACTCATGTTAAGCTTGTGATCCACCAAGGCCCCTAGATCCTTTTCACGTGTACTAGTAGGAAGACAGGTGCCCCCCCCCATCTTATATTTGTGCAGCTGGTTCTCCCTTGCTTGCTTCCCATACTCTGTGCTCTGCCACTGAGCCATGGCCCTGTTTACGGAATTACAGCTTGATATTCCTGTTAGATCTCTCCTTTGTAATACCTAAGAGCCCTATTGCTCTTTAATCCAGTTGGTGGTAGCAGTTACTGATTGTTTCAGATATTTTAGGGTGGGTTTGCTCTAAGTGGCAATGAAAGGAACAAGAAGATGCCTATCAGGTGTGGCTTATTCCGTAACCTCCTGTGGTGCCATCTTAAAGAAGGAGGTGTAGGTACCCTCCCAGGGACCTCAGTACATTGCATTCAATACACAGAAGCTTCATATGTAGATATAAAGCTCATAAACAAAAACTATGCCAAAAATCCTCTGCAATTCAGAATGATTTTCATATTTAAAAGATTTCAGTTTGGCTGTGGCCTTTTCGTGTGCTCACACCTTTTCCATACCCATTAGATGCTCCGCTTCTCCAATTATTTTTTAAAGAACGTTAAAGCCTTGCAAGGTGAAAGGTCACTGTTCACATCACAGGCATGTTTTTCCCTGTTTTGAATGTAGTTTATGCAGCTGTCCTGTGATAGCACAGCCATCTTCAAGGTCAGGATTTACGCTATCAGCGTACTTAATTGCCAACACAGGAAGAAGAAACTCCAACTGGTTAATTTTTAAAGATGTTTTTAGGGGTGAGTGAACAACTGAATATTCATGAGCGATATGTTAATCTATGGGCTGCTTTTAAACAAAAGAACAGAAAACGGAATAGTGCTCCATTAATTAATCTAAATTGTAACCATCCAAGAACAATATACTATAATGAAAAACATTTCCATTGTCATAGGCAGAACAAATTATATTATTCACAGTGAATATTGGATTTTGCTCAATTCCAGAACTCTTATGTTGCCATTTATTATCAGCAAGAAGGAATGCTATCTGGAGGATGTGTGTGTGTGTGTGTGCTGTATTGAGACTAGACATGTGAGAGAACAGCCTCTTAAAATTCTCCAGCCTATTAGTTGACAGAGAATATGGGGTGACTATTGAAATGGACCATCTCTGTCTATGTTTTACTTGGAGCAGATCCCTAAACATTACACAGCATCTGTGTTGGCAGCCTAACCGCCATTTTGCATCTTCTACAATGTCTCAGACCTAGAGTCATGTCTGGGCATTTTGTGTGTGTGGTGGTGGTGGTGCTGGTGGTGGTGGCAGGCACAAAAATGTAGAGAATATCTGAAGAAAATTTGGCAAAGTGTATTTTTCCTAAGGAATGAGAAAAATCTCAAACAGATGTTCCAAAAAAAGTGTTGGTTCCACTCTCATTCATTCATTTCTTAGGAGTACCTACATTTCTGGCCAGCTCAGTGGCTCTTGACAACTTGTCACCTGTTAGTCATGCACTATAAGTTACATTCCACTGCTGGTGGGTCAGAACTTGAGTGTGCAACTTCATTCACTCAAAAGAGTCACTCAGTCAGATCAGTGGGACTTGGATGAGCATCATGATATGGACAGAAATATGCATTGGAACCTTTGTGTACACAGTTCTGTCTTGTTTGATTGGAGTAATATGTGGTTATTGCCTAAACTTCCTATGTATACCAAAAACATCAATCAAATCTGTGTTGATAATATTGTGATTGTTTACTATGAGGTATAAAAAAAGCTAATGACAAATATTGTTGCCATTCACTGCTGTGTGTGTTTTGGTCAGAGTGGATATATGTCCTACTTTACAGGGGACAGTCCTCTGTTTGAAGGTGACCTCTGTTTTGAGGGCTGTCCAATACAAAAAAAAAAGTTTGATTTAGAGATAAATAACCTTCAGAAGGGAGAACTGGAAGGCTCTTGAAGTTGTCCACCAACATTTAGCAACTGTTGCTCAGCAGGTTGAGCAGGTACATAGATCACCTGCTCCCAATCTTCCACACTAGGTGAGATTATTGTTTTTCTATTTAAATTATAGTAATTTGGATCACTTCAGTGCATTCTATGGAGGGCTTCCCTTGTGCTTGGTCTTGAAACTGCAGTTAGTGCATAGTGTTGCAGCATGATAGCTGATGGGAGTGAGACCTTGTCAGCCTATAACAGGCATCCCCAACCTTTGGCCCTCCAGATGTTTTGGACTACAATTCTCATCATTCCTGATCACTGGTCCTGTTAGTTAGGGATCATGGGAGTTGAAGGCCAAAACTCTGGAGGGCCGCAGGTTGGGGATGCCTGGCCTACAACATCCTTGCTGGCTTTCAATGTGTTAACTGAGCCAACTTCAAGGGTACTATTAGGTTATAATTAGTGTATACATCCATTAACAGCTTGGGAACAGTTTATCTGAAGGTTCATATTACCCCATATATGACATCAGGCTGGCATATTCTGCAGTTTTCTTTGTGGTGCTTGCTAAAATCTTCTATGTGTAGTCATGTTTACCCAGACATATAAAGTCTATCTGTAACTTGAGTTTAGAATGTATATTTTTAACTGCTGATTTTATTCAGTTTGCTTTTTTTTATAAACTTGTTTTTAACATTGAATTTGATTGACAATTTTAATGTATACTTTATATTTTTTGTAAGTTGCTTGGAAGCTTTATTTACAGTTAAGTGCTATACAAATTCTGCTAAATAAGTAAAAACAAATAAATGTATTTACCTCTATACACACATGTTTCTATGTGCAAAATTTGTGTAAACCCATGTCCTCCTTTGTCCCTTCTCAAAGGGCACATTTCCTCTGTTTTGGTGATGTATATAAGTAGTCACTCTAGTTTGATTGTAGGTGTACATAAATCTTATCATGGAGAAACCAAAGAGGGGCCTTTACCCCTTGCTGAGATTATTACTGCTGAAATCCATACTGCAAATGGCATCAAGGTTTCCCTTCATTGTTTTGAAGTTGTTTTATTATTCCTTTGCACATTGCTTCTAAAGGTTCAAAGCAATGCACATGTCTTTGCTTGTTCCTCCTTGCAACAACCTGCTGTAAGGCACGTCACTGGCATTGGTTTCCTTTTATTTATTTATTTTGGCAAAGAGACTCTGAGATGACAATATATCTTCAATGGCTTAGAATGGAGGATGGAGGTAAATGATGAATAGGGATATTGAGAGGAAGGGCTATAGGGGGTCCTAGAAATGACTTGCTGGGGGCTACACTAGCTTCTCAGCAGGTGGGTCACTGTTGCCTAATGGGAGGCAGGGTCAAGGTGGTGGGGAAGTCAGCATGGTGCTAACACGTTGGTAGGAACCCTGGATTGGTTACACTGGTCTGATTGCACTGCACTGACCTCCTTACCTTCCAGGAATCTAGCAAAGCAGCTCTGGCCCACCCAGCAAGCTGTGCGGGTTTCACACATGCTGGTCCAAGAGCCAGTAGATGGTCCAGACTCTGAGCTTCTCCCCTTTTTGTGAGATATGGACGTCTCTAGTCCCTTTAGAATAAAAGCTATGAGGCAAAATGTGCCATGCAAACCAATTGCTTTGTGAGATTGCTCCCACTGTTCAGCATTTTCAGCCAATGAGTAAAGTCACAGCTGTGATTCAACCTGAGGGTCATACAACCCTGAGGGGGGACCCAAAAAGGGTTCCAGAAAGACCTAGGACATCTCTTCTCCAGAGAATTGAATTGTTGCTTCATTCTTTGGGGTCTTCTTTGCTGGATGTGTCACTGTAGAATTTCTCTCTAGATTCAAACAATGGAAAAAGGACTTACTGGTTCATTCTGAAAGGATTTCTTCTTCTTCTTCCATGGTAGATAGTTGACCAGAGAAAGTAACTGAGAAACCCAGGATTTTAGTGTAGTTTTGACTTTTCAACAGCACGTCTGCTCAAAAGAAAAAAGTAGGAGTGAAAATAGGAGCTGATGCTCATCCTATTTCAGGTTTAATTTCATGCAATTTCCCCCCTGAGTTTGTGAACATTTTTAAAAAAACCACTCTGCTCATGTAAATACAAATAAAATCTATCATTAGTGTATCTGTATTGCAGGAAGTATTGTGGTTGAGAAATCACAGGTTGTCTCAGCCCTGCAAAGTATCCCAGTATCGGTGCACCAATATTATGGTGCCGAGAGTGTAGTTTATGACAACCCTACAGTGTAGACCAGTGTTATCCTCTGTGTATGTTTTAGAAAAATGCCATTGTGGGGAGCTTGGGGCGTGGGTTGCTGGTAGTGGTCCACATGCTAAGATGAGTACATTCAAAGTACATGAAGACATGTCAAAGGCTCAAATCCTTTTAGCTAAAAATAAAAGAGAGAAAGGTGGCTCTTTGATCTGTCCTGATAACATTGCTGTAGTTATTATGGGGTATAAATAATAAATAGTGACAACAAATGCTTTTAGAACACCTTGCTTGCTTTTTAACAATTCAATCTTGAATTTACCCAAGCATGAGCACCTGAACCCAGCGCACTGTAAATCTTCAATCTGTTTTGACCCTGCTCCCCTAAGCATTGCCAGCCTAGGACAAATAGGCCTACAGTAATGTAACTGGTTTTAAAACTCATTTAACTTGAGTTCTTGCACAGTTTAGTGTTGGCACTGAGGAAGAACAGGGCTCTTTCACCTTTATCCGCTGTATGGCAGAGAAAAATTAGTGGTTAAGAGCAGTGGACTCGTAATCTGGTGAACCGGGTTCGCTTCCCCGCTCCTCCACATGCAGCTGCAGGGTGACCTTGGGCCAGTCACACTTCTCTGAAGTCTCTCAGCCCCACTCATGTCACAGAGTGTTTGTTGTGGGGGAGGAAGGGAAAGGAGAATGTTAGCCACTTTGAGACTCCTTCGGGTAGTGATAATGTGGGATATCAAATCCAAACTCCTCCTCTTCTTCTTCTTCTTCTTCTTCTTCTTCTTCTTCTTCTTCTTCTTCTTCTTCTTCTACAGTTTAAGTGTTTCCTACAGGAGAAAAAAAAACAACAGCCAAACTAGAGGTGTTCAAGCATACATTCCAGCCAGGCAAAAACATTCAAGGAGGGTGCCAAACAGAATTGGTGAAGGAGGTGCTTGGCAGGATGTGTGGCTGGGGGAGAATCCTGAGGGCCAAATAGAGAGACCTGGAGGGCCTTATCTGGCCCCCGGGCCTGAAGTTCCCTGCATTACAGTTTATCATAGAAGACTTTTTCCTGGTTTCAGAAACTTGAGATCCTGTTTTGGATACTTTGCTTTTAGCTCCCTCTCCCCTTCCGATCTGAAATTCATTGCCTTTGGCAGTTCTTCATGCTCAATCCATCTCTGTGTTTTTTTAAAAAAGAGAGAGAAAGAGAAAGAGAGAACTCAAAGCCTTTCTTGTTTGCTTTGACTGGCACTTCCAAAGCCCTTCTCATGGGGAGGCACCTTGGGACCCCAACTGGATTGCCTGAGTGCCATTTGTGTTGCATTAAAGTGATGCTCGATTTCAAGTGCTTTTTTCATTAAGATTTTGGGACTGCAGAAGATTCAAATGCAACCTTTAACCAAGCCTGTAGATTTTGTTGTCCATTCTCATTTGTCTGTATATTAGCCAGAATTTCACCCTGGGCATCTTAAATGGATTAATGTTTTCTTGATGATATATGGGATTGCCAGCAACATGAGTGAGACGGTACGGAAGAACTGAGTCGAGTTGTTATGTTTCCTGTCTCAGCATATAAACAGAGACACTTGTTCAAACAGCAGCGTGGACAAGAAACAGCTTTCCTTCAGAATCTGTAACTAGTTTGTACTTTTCATAGATTTTTATGTCCAGCACAGTATATTTTTAAAAGTGACGGGAGTGGAGTGGATAAGGGAAGATGCTATGTACCATAAAGGTACAGTGGTGCCCCGCAAGACGAATGCCTCGCAAGACGGAAAACCCGCTAGACGAAAGGGTTTTCCATTTTTCAATGCGCTTCGCAGGACTAATTTCCCTATGGGCTTGCTTCGCAAGACGAAAATGTCTTGCGAGTTTTGAGATTTTTTTTCACTCCCCACCCCCTTTTTCTAAGCCGCTAAACCGCTAATAGCCTTTTAGCAGCTAATCCGCTAATCCCTTAAACCTTTAATAGCCTTTAATAGCCGCTAAACCGCTAATAGCGCTAATCCGCTAAGCCGCTAATAGGGTTGCTTCGCAAGACGAAAAAACCGCTAGACGAAGAGACTCGCGGAAACTCGCGGAACGAATTATTTTCGTCTTGCGGGGCACCACTGTAATTTGCTTTGCATAACATAGCTTTAGCACTGGTTACTTGAGGCCAATGATAGATTAAGAATGATATCCAGGGTCTTTTCTCCCCCTCCTGAGTTGAACTGTATTGTCATTACCCCCCTGAGTCAAATCAAGCTTCTAACAAAGCCTTATGTTATTCTGTTGCTAAGTAATTTCTGAATCTTATATCTGTGTTTATTATCCCTCTTCTGCACAACAAACTTCACCTGCCAACCTGTCACTTCTGCAAAGGAATGAAAGGTACAGGAGCTCTGTCCTTCTTGGTCTTTGAACACCTTAATCCACAAATATGCAATTCATTTCCCCATTTATTCTTTCCTTCTTTTATAATCCAACTGTATGCAAGATGTACAAGAATGCCCTCTGGGCTTAGAAACACTTCTGTTTTTCTTAACCGTAAGGGCAGTTAAAGTTGCATTCTGCAGTAGGTGTTAAATTAGGCAGAACTTTAAAACCAATTTAAACCTTTTTATACAGCATCTACTGAGTGCGCAGAAAAGGGCACACATTTATCTGAAGGATCACTGTGCCACCATAAGTGGTTTCCGCGGCTTTGCAGAACATCTCTGGGTGAGCATTTAGGTATCTGGAGTCTATCGAGGTGACATCACCCATGAAAAATTTGTTCTCCCTTCACTGCTTGATCCAGCTAGAAGGACACAGATGAGAGATCTAATAGGCTGGTGCCGACTGTTTACTTGTAAATATAGATGGGAGCAGGACTCTCGTGGCAACTCACTGCTTGGAAGTTTAAAAGCCATTCATATGCAGTTTAGAAAAGAAATATTATGTTTGATTGATTATGTCTGTTTCCTTCACTCCCTGCTTTTCAACAATTATTGCTAGCACCAAAGTCAGTGTCCATTTTGTTTATTTTTTTCAACAACATTTTTCTCTGGGCAGACTTGGACCAGCTTAAAATGAAACGATACAAGACAAATAAGACTTGAACAATACTAAAAAGAAGGCATGATTGTCCAGCAGGTGACAGTCTGATAAAAACTACAACAGTGACAACAGTTCATGGTGAAAGGTGAGTCTGCCACAGTTGCAATAAAGAGACTGAGAATTACTGTGGCTGACAGTACAGATTCCAAGTATCCACAAAGGAGACAGGACAATACTTAAGGCACAGAGTCCACAGTTTGTGTGCGCATGGTCCCAGGTTTCATTCTTGGTGTCTCCAGTTAAAAGAAGCAGGTAAGTGATAAAGGCACACATCCTTGCCTGAGACCCCCAGTATGGGGTATTTCCAGGTACTTAAAAGACTTGGGGTAGAGGTCCATACTACAAATTTGCATATATTTTGCATATGCTAATTTATACGTATTGATGTAAATTTGCGGCAAATTTCAGAGAGGAAAAGAAGAAGAAGTGAAATCTAGCTCTTCCTGTAAGGGCATATATTGAGATATAGGAAGCCAACAGGATTTTCTGGACACAGTATGGGATTGGTTCCTCCACTCAACCTGCAATGTATTGACAAGAGCTGCTGCTTATTAAAACTAAATCAGGTCTTATCGAGCATCTAAGAAGACACCTCTTTCTCTCATTCAATCTCACATGCAAACAATGGAAACACATGCACACCTCCTTCTCCGCTCTATGGAAAATCAAGTTATGGACATGTGAATTTAGCCTTAGCTACTATACTTAGCTAAGGGACGTGGGTGGCGCTGTGGGTTAAACCACAGAACCTAGGACTTGCCACTCAGGAGGTCGGTGGTTTGAATCCCTGCGACGATGTGAGCTCCCGTTGCTTGGTCCCTGCTCCTGCCAACCTAGCAGTTCGAAAGCATGTCAAAGTACAAGTAGATAAATAGGTACCGCTCCGGCAGGAAGGCAAACAGCGTTTCCGTGTGCTGCTCTGGTTCACCAGAAGTGGCTTAGTCATGCTGGCCACATGACCTGGAGGCTGTACGCCAGCTCCCTCGGCCAATGGAGCGAGATGAGCGCATCAACCCCAGAGTCGGTCATGACTGGACCTAATGGTCAGGGGTCCCTTTACCTTTACTATACTTAGCAGATCTCAGTTATGTTGTAGGTTTGATTTCCATATGTATACTTATAAGATCTCAGTATCTGGTATCCTCTTGCTATGGTCTAGAGAGATTTGCAACTCACTGTGAGTGAGGGCTCCCCCCCCCCATTCCCCCTCTCCTTCCCTTGGTCTTGCAATCAAGTTCACCTTCCTGTTTGATCATGGAATGAAACCGTAATCCTGTCTTTGTGATGCTGCAAGGCTTTTGACAGAAATGAGCATGGTACTGCCGGTTAATCATTAGGGCAACTTCACTTGTAAGCAGCGAGGGTTTAGGAGCCAGAGACCGGAGCCGTAGCTTGCATTTAGAGAGCCCCTTTCATCCCAGTGGATCTCAAAGCTCTTTAGAAGTGCAAAAGAGGGTGGGGGGAACCAAATCAGAGGGGTGTCAGTGCGCTTAGCTGTGTTCATGGCTGCTAAAATCCCATTTCCCAGCACAATGTAATATTTAGTGATAGTTAAGAAGGAAATCTGGAAAGAAGCAACCTTTAAAAATGTGTGGCATAATAAACTACAACAGAGACCGAATACCAGGCCCAGTGCTTATTACATGATGTAGAAGTTTCTCTAATCTCATAAATATTTTTCCGCCTCTTCTTCCATCCTACCTAAAGAGCCTTCACCTGTCTGCTTCTATGACCCTTCCACCTCAATTCAATATATAACAATGTGATAAAGTTGGTATCCAAATTTTTATTCCACTTTCTCTACCAGAAACTTGGAGAGGCATATGTGATTCTAGTCTCCCATGATTACACTACAGCAACCCTGCAAAGTGTGTTACACTGAGAAGAGGAGCAAAGTGACTGACCCAAGGTCACCCAGTGTGAGGGGCCAGGTGTGGATTTGAAGCTGGGCCTTCCTGGTCCTAGTCCAACAAAAGGATAGCCAACATGGTGCCCACCAGTTGTTGTTGGACTCTGACTTCCATCAGCTTTAGCCAGCTTAGTCAGGGATGATGCAAGTTGTAGACTACCAATATCTAGTGGGATGTGCATTATCCACCTGGCTGTATGGTAAGACCAGATGTGACATATTTATCCAGGATCTGCACATCTTCGTTGACAGCCTTTGGCTCAGAACTGTATGTTGGCACTCACCTAAGAAGATAAATGGACACCCTTCCCTCGGTGATTCACAAGGCACCTTCAGTGATCTGTTTTTGGGACCTCCTGAGAGGGTTTTGTCCAGACCTTTCTGGGTCTGTAAGCTTACCTTTTTTAAAAAGTGGAAAGAAATTCTGTCTTTAGTTACTTTATTTCAGCAGCTGCTTAACCACCATTGATTTCAGACTATTTACCGTATATATAACTTCATTTCCAATCCTGCCGACTCCTTTTAACCTTGCCAACCCCCCTTACAGCTCTCCCAAAACATGCCCTTTCCCATTACAGCTTGCACAAACTGCATCAGAGGCCAAGGAGGAGAGAAGTGTCAGGCTGCTGCAGCAGCAGCAGAGCAAGGCTATGCCCTGGTCTATCCTGACTGCTCCTCAGAGGCCCTCTTGGGATGCCCACCTTCCTCTGCTTACCTCCCCCTTAGCCTCCAATACTGCTGAGGGAACATGACATTGTCACTGTGAGGAGGGTTGATGGGGAGCTGCCCCAACCTGTTCTGGGTTTTTTTCTGCAGCTCACCTGAAGCAGCCTGCCTATCTAGGCTGCCTGCTCATTTCATGGTTTGCCTGGGTCAGCTGCTTACCAACCTGCCTGAGCTTCTGACCTCCTTTGGCTGCTCACTCTCTTGCTTATACACCTGCCTGGGCCACCAATCTGTTTGCTTGCATGCCTGCCCGCCCCAATCTCCATCTTTGTTTCCCTCCCCATCACCCTCCATTGCTGCTGTTCTGTCATCATGCTGTAGTTTGCAGTGCCATCTGCTACTGCAAAGAGCAATGGGACAACATCCCTCCATTTTTATTATAGAGTAAGATACTGAGTTAATATATAGCACACTGTTTATATATTTATTTATTTATTTATTTATTTAAAAGCTGTTAAGTGATCTAAAAATGTTCACAAAAACAAAACAAAAGGAGCATCAGTTATCTTCCCAGCTGTTCCATGAGAAACAATAATTCAAGAGCAGAACAAAAAAACATACCATCAACATCCAGAAGCCCATGGAAATTTCTGTCGCACCCCCATTCTTGTGGCAGGTGTGAGGGAAGCCATTAGTGACCCCAGCTAGTAACTTTGCATTTACACTTCTGAGACATCGAAAACCCTGTGAAAGAGGAAAATGATACTTAGCTGCAAATAGCTTTGACAATTAGCAGAAATGAGGGTGAGGGGAAAGTAGATGCATCACATGAATAGGGGAGCAGATTCATATTCCAGGAGCCACTTTCAAGATTATTGCAGTGTGTGAAGGTTCTTTTTCAATTACAGATTGTGATCAAACATAAATTGTCTCATGCTAGTGACGCTCCCCCACCCTCTTGTTCTGTTCTTAGGCCTCTTTATTATAGTGCTTTTAAATCTTAATATTTTTCCTCTCAGAAATTAAAATCGTTATTAGCATCTGTTGTGTCTGTGCAATTATTATGCTTGTTAATTTTTTTTTAAAAAAACAAAACTCTGTTTCTGAGGTTACTATATCTTTGCTGCCAAATGTCTAAGTTGGCAATTAGCAGTTCTTCTGAATATTGTCAAGGGATTAGTAGCAGGGCCCCCAGAATGATCTTCTGATAGGCGATGCTAAAGTAGATATGGTCAATTAAAATTGGAAGGGGAGGGAGGAGGGCAGCTTTTCATGGTGTATACTGTCAAGGAATTTCAGGCCATCTTGTTTAGTATAGGAAGCTCACCTATATCAAGGCAGGCCATTAACTCTTCCAACTTAATATTAGCTACTCCTAGCTTCCCCAATGTGTTGACTTTTGGCACCATGCTGCTCTCAAATGCCTTCCTTGACAAATAACAAACCCCCTGCCATGCCACTTTTAAAAAAATAAAAAATAAAAATGGGAGCCTTGTTTGGCGGTTGGCTTGTTGTTTTGGTTTGTGCCTTATTTGTTCTGGGGTATGTGTATTATGGAATTATGGAATATAGTTTTGTTATAGAATGCTCTCCCCAAGGAGGGATGCCTGGCACCATCATTATTTGCTTTTATGCACCAGGTAAATACATTATTATTTACCCCAGCCTTTGGATATTAATTTTCTGCTTATCTTTTAAAGGGAGTGGGGTGAAATCGGATCACACATATGCATATACATGTGTGTTTCAGGTCATTTATACTTTTTATTATTTTTAAATGTTCATTTAAAAAAAGTCACTGCTATTACTAATTAATTAATTTACTGGTTATCCTGCTGTTCCTCCCAAAGGAGCCAGGGCAGCAAGCAGCAAAACAGCAAAAACAATACAAATTAATAATAATAAAAAATAAAACAATAGAGTTTCTTGGTGTTTTGCCTGGTTTTTTTGGAAGTGTTTCTGAGCATCACTGTTTTCTACCCCCCCCAATCTCTTAGATTCCCAAATGTTTACCCAGGCCCCCAAAGTTTGGCGACCCCTGATCTACGCTGATTAGCATTAGCTCTCCAGGCTCCTCTGACATGTCTCTGACATTTCAGTCTGAGACCAAAAGTGGACAGCAACAGTTCCCTTATTCACCTGTAGCAACTGTGGCCATATTCATCATGGGGTAGTGCACACACACAATAAAAGCAGTGACATACAAACACTTAGCTAAAAATAACTTTTGAAAACAATACGACCACCCCCCAAAAAAACCTGCAGATGGATGTTGAAATTCTAGGGTTCCTATCAGAAAGACATACTTCATGACACAGTAGGAGCCCTGCTGAATCAGATAAAAATGGATGGGTCCTCCTGTGACTTCAGGGCCACAGCAGTTGCCCTCGTATGCTTTGTGCTGGGCCTCGGCCATGATAAGAAGATGGAGCCTTCATCTTCAAAGATAGCATATCTCTACTTAGCAGATGCTGGGAATGGCCACCATTTTGAGGCATGGCTTTCTAAAGCACCTGGCCAGTAGCTTTTGAAAACAAAAGAATGCTAGTGTAGTTAGTGTATCTGATCCTAGTAGGCAATTCTTATCAGTAAGTATCAGCAGCAAATTGTCTAAATGGAATAACTTCTTTCTTTCTTTCTTTCTTTCTTTCTTTCTTTCTTTCTTTCTTTCTTTCTTTCTTTCATATTTCCCAAGAAATGAGAGAGAGAGTATGTGAGAGAGATGGTCATTGATAGTTATGACAAAATGTGAAACACACTAGCCAAGGGATAGAATAACAATGAAAAGAACTCTATTTTAGGTTGAAACTTTTAAAGTGTGACTGTGTGTTAGGTACATAATAGAAATTCATAATTAATTGAAATTTCCTTTCATGAACACAGGGTTTTTTTTTGCGGGTGTAAAAGTCTGTCCTCTGAGAGAACAATGGGAAGCCACCTCTGTTATTTTTTGATTACCTTTGTGTCTTGTTTTCTCCTCTTTATGCTAATTTTTATGTTAATAACCTTCCTGCATTAAGTTTCACTTTGTGCTGCATAAACTGATGGATCGAGCAATATTTATCAAGCATAAATATTAAAAGCACTATCAAGACTTTTAGGCGGCACTTGTAATTATAATGCTAATTTATTCCTAAATTACACTTGTAAGCACCACGACTCCGTTCATTGCTGAACATGGCACAGAAGTGGCAAAATACCACAAATTGCTAGTCCTTAATACCCATAATTAATCAAGTAGGAAGGCTGTCTCTGAACAAAGAAGCCTGACGTAATTGACTGGCTGATACAGAGATAAGATTTATAGTGGTATTAAAACTGGGCTTACTTGAAAATGTATATTTAAGTTAGGGATGTATGGACACTTGCCTTGTCAGCTGCCCAATTCACTGCACTAGTCTTACCATAGAACTTCCTCTGCAATTCCTCAGCCTGGACAGTGGAACAGAAAAAAGATGGGAGAATGCCATCCCTCCTTTTGAGGGTTGAGTGAATTTTCCACCCTACACTCCTACAAGAATAGAGAGTTGGTTCATTCCAGAGTAGAGCATGCTGCGGCATGTGGGGGCCAAATAGCTCATGAGGGATGAGGTGGAAACCAGGCTATTTCATCTGGTTCCATCCCACACACTTCTCTTTTTTCTTGTGTTTAAATTTGTTTGTTGCAGATCCTCCAATGTATTAAATATAACCTTCTTCTAGAATGTATAGTCTCAACTCTTCTTTGGTGTGTTGGCAATGGGCAGGAACACTTCAGACTACAGGTGGGACCACGTCTCCCCATATATTCCTGCCTGACAACTGCACTTCTCAGATAGGGGCACTGCTGAGAGTACCATAGGACCTAGAGGTGAGCTTAGTTTGTAATAGAAACTAGGCTTTTAGTGTTTCAGTTCCAGCCCTTTGGAATCACCAGTGGATATTAGAAGGTTGCTTAATGTCCCGATGTTAACTGAACAATTTTTCAGAAACATTTTTATTTTGCTTATGAGCCTATAGCTTTTCATTTAATATCTGTATCTATTATATCTTAACTTGTATTTAAATTCTGCATCTGTGGAATTTTATCCCATTCTATCTTTTGGACACTGCTTTGATAGCTTCTGGCTGTGAAGTGGTTTATAAATCTGCAAAATAAATAAAGCAAATAAATTTATAATGGCCAGAAGGGTGTTAAAAAGAAGGAAGAACCCCTTAAGAACTAACAAATTAATTTAACTTGAAGTACTTAAGGTTACCCATTAAAGTTAATGCACATGACTAACTTCAGTTCATTAATTTCACTGGGTCTACTCTGAGTAGAACCTAGTGGGATACAACCTTAAATTATATCCCCACAGTAGCAACCTGCTACATAAAGGCAGAATGACAATTTTATTCATACTTTCCCCCTCATCTTTTGCATTCTGCAGGAAAAATAACCTGATTAATTTATAGAGAGTTTTGGTTGTTTATTTATGTGTTATCTGCATGAGTGAAAACACTGCGCTATACAGGCGTATGTGGGAATAAATAATTGAAGGAGAGCTAAATTAGAAATTAAATGTACATTTAGTTCTAAAAAGCAGAGCTGACTTAATCTCTTACAGGAATTAATTTTGCATTCTAGCTTCCTGTCATGTATAAGCAGTGAGTTGGGGCCAAGCTTAGTCATGCACAGAGCAGCCCCATTGAAATCAATGGGAATTAAAGAAGTAGGTCTTGTTGATTTAAATGGGACTATTCTAAACATGACTAAATCTGGATTAGGAATAAGGGAGAAAATTGATTTGGTCTGCATTTAAAGGAAAACCTACCTACTCTGTACTTTCCAAAAGGACACAATTCCTGAATCCCATCATCTGGAATTCACAGATTTTGCAGTGCAGTTCTCTAACTAATAAGTGCATAGAAAAATGCATATAAAGTGTGCATGAAATTGCATATATTTCTGAAAAGAATATATACATATGTATGTATATTAGGGAACATGGCAAAAATATGTATATTAGGAAGAGTTAACCCTAAAATGTATATTAGGAAGAGTTAACCCTAAAATGATTGCTAATGTCCATGAGGACTTACAAAATAGAATTCGCACACAGACATGGGAATTTGGAGACTTGAATAAGACTGGAAAAATGAGACACTGAGAGAAACTGTAACTGACAGGTTTTCTCGTCTCTGGATCCAACCTCATTTCTCCCTCTATCTCCCTCTATCTCTCTTCATCCACATTTTTATGTAGTGAAAGAAACTCTAGGATGAAATTCAAGTTACTAGATCCCAAAAAGCTGGAATTCTGTTCTGATCCGAAGTCCTTGCAATGTATGTTTTTCCTTCCTACACCACTGGAAGGGATATTACATATTTTCAAATGTGTCTAGAGCAAAAATAAAATAAAAATTCCTATCATTTCCCAGGACATTGTTAAATATCAGTGCTACATGGCTTCCTTCCAAAATGAGCAACAGAGCAAAACCGATTATCAGGAGAAATGGCATTTGAAAGTGTCTGACAGCCTGAAATCTGGTATCGGTTCTCAGAGAGGGGGATGAAGAGCGCATGTCTGATCCCGGTGATAAAGCGGATAATGATTTTGCCAAATCGAGTACAAAATGCTGGCAGGATATCAATGAATTATCAAGGCTATTTGACTAATGGTGTAGCGATAAGCAACAAATCGAAGTGCAATTATCAATTCATCTGTAGAGGGAGACCCAATCCCACTAAGGATGAACGTTGTAGCTTGCACAAATGTTTCTGTACATTATAATGAAATTTGCCAAGGTAAAGTGAGGGGGATAAACAGTCTGTAGAAACTCAGGCTGGCTGTATAGTAAAAGCAGCTGGCAGATTTGTTTGCAACGTGAATAATATCTTGTTCTTCACTTTTGAAGCAAACTGGCAATCACTTCCATAATGACTCCAGGTCAGCACAATGATAATATATGCAGCAAACAAATCAGTCAAAATCATAACAAACATCAAAGCGGTGAGGAAAAGGGACATGCTTGGGTATGTGCATGCAAAGATTCAATTTATTTTTCACTGCAGAAGACCAGCAGAAGTATAAAGTAACAAAGGGAGGGATGCTGCTGCAACAAAATATTGCAGCTTGGCGTATTCCCAATCCACCAACCTTGCCCCAGTTTTCTTTCCCCACCCCCTGAGTGTCCAAATTCCATTTTATCCACAGAAGAACAGCCCCAGGATAAGGTCGGCTGCAAGAGTGTGATTGGCCCGAGGCCACCCATTGAGTACCATGGCTGACTGGGGATTTGAAGCTACGCCTCATTAGCCCACGTGAGATTTTCTAAGCCCTACAACTCTCTACATGTGCATGTGTGACCCAGCCCAAAATGACACAGTTTTGCATTCCACGTTATTCTGAAATAATTACCATCATTCTTCTATGATCACTGTCACTATAGGCTGATTCACACATGCTCCAGATGTGGGAAATTATTTAACTGAATGCCTCACCAGTTTGAGCAAAGGAGTGAGGTACCAAAGCAGTCTTGTTTTAAGAGTCTTCTCTCAGATCTACCACCCCCAAGTAGGCAATATTTCTTCTTCTTTGGGACTATTCTTTTGGTCATAATCCTTTGGTGGGGACAAAACCCAACAGAATGGAACCCAACCCTATCCATCTCTACTTCTGCTCCCCCTAATCCCTCTCTTCTCTTCTCTTCTCTCCCACTCCTTGCTCTCTTTCTTTTTCTGACCCTCCCACTCTCTTTTCCCATCCACCCAGCAGGCTACTGCAGCAGAGACAGATCACTCTTGTTTGAACAAATTATTTGCAGTGGGCATTGAAATTAGGCCAATGACTACATGAATTTAAGCTGAAGGGTACAGGTTGCCCACCCCTACTTGAATTGGTACATTTTCCCCTTCCTCCCAGGGTATCCACTGAGTTCCTTCCTTCAATCATGGGTGCAGCAAAGAGCTACTTTCCATATGTTCAGTGAATCCTTCTAATAAAATGCATGGCAGTTAGAAGTGGATGGTGTGGGGGACAGACTATACTAACTTCCTAGCAGGTAGGGAAGGGAGTGAGGTGGGAGGGTAGCCAGCACGGTGTGAACACACTGGCAGAGCTAATCCTGCATTATTTCTGGTTTGTTTGCACCATCGTCTCACAGAGTTACAATTATCAGAGTTCCCTGGGAAAAGGAAATGACTAGATGACCCTTGGGGTCCCTTCTAACTCTATAATTCTATAATTCTATGACTGTCAGTTCACTCTGGGAATTGCTGCTCTGTGACTGTAAATTCACTCTGGGCAGGGCTGTCTTTAGCATATGTGCCACTGGGGTGCAAAGACCTGTCCAGCGCCCCCAAATTTAGTTAATTTCACCTGCTGTTGACAATGACAAGTGCTGTCGTTGAGTCTGACAAGTGCCGCCATTGTGAATGACAAGTGCTGCTGCTGGTGTGGTGCGTCTTTGGTAAATGAGCACACAAAGTTGAAAGTCCTTTAGTGAAACAGTAGGTATACATTTCCGTAATACCTAGGTATATATGTATTTTGTTTTTCTAGCTTGATCAAAATTATTTATTATTTCACAACAGGTAGATAGTTATGAGCTTAGGCAACTTCAGAGGTGGGCGCCTGGTGCCCCCCCCCCAAATTTGGCACCCGGGTGCCCCTGCACCCCTTGCACCTCCAGGTAAAGACAGCTCTGACTCTGGGTATTGCCATTCTGTGACCATGCACAAAACTCTCAGCATCCTTGACAAACAACAGCTCCCATAATTATTTGGGGTGAAGCAGTGAGTGTTAAAATGTGCAGATGTAGCGTCAGATAGAGGCATTCAGTCCAGGGAACAGTGAGTTCAACCCCTCACTCAGCCATTCACTTGCTGTGAATTCTTGAACTAGTCAGGATATCTCAGTTCAGCCGACATCATTGTGATGATAAAAGTGATGCAATATTTTGGAAGAAACATGAGATTTTAAAAAGTATGAAATAAATTAAAACAAAGTGGTAAGCACTTTCAGTTTCCTAAAATGTAATAGCTTGCTGCTAGTATGGAGGAGGTTTCTTTTTCTTTTGAAAGTTTATTTTTTTAAGAGAGTGGCAAATTAATGTTTTCAGGAGAAGGGTGGTGTTTGAGTTTTCTTACTGTTTTGGTGTTTTTGCATAAAAGATAGCTGCCTACTAGGTTAGTACACTGGGAAAATTACTGTGTAGGCACTATAATTACAATAGGGGAGGACCAAATATGACTGTTTCACATTGTTTAGACAAGTATTCTTACTCATGATCGGAGAACATGATATTCCAAGTGTTGCTTTGACCCAAGCATTCAATCAACTTCTGTGGGACTTCTACAAATAAATGGAATGCTAAATTGGGACACCCCACACTAGAACGTCACGATCCTGCCCTTTATTACTAAGGCTGTGTAAACCTCCTTGCCAGCTAATATATACACATTTAGATCCTTGATGAAAATTTGCTTCTAAATACAAACCTGGGCTAGTCTCCATTTGGTAACAAAAGCATTTGTTAAAAGATTGAAAGAAAGAGGGGTCTCCAGGGAGAAAAATATTCCTGCAGTCCTGCTTTTGTGTGCGACATCAAACATGCACAAAACACTTCATCTCAACGTGAAAATGGTGGGTTAGGCTGAGGCTGTGCAAACACAAATGTCAGAATCCAAAATGGGCCCTTCAAATGCATGGTGTAAATGAAGCCTATTTGCATCTTGTTTCATGTGATCTATTCAGTTGTCTAGGTCCTGTGCATTTCTTTCTTTTTGGCAAGGATAGTTGGAATGGAAAGAGGGAAGAATGCATCGATCAGCTAGCTGTGGGCAACAGGAATAAGGGAATAGATAACAACAGCTACAGGAGAAGAACAGGTCATTGTGGAATTAATTGCAACCTCACACTCTGAACCCCTTGAGACCTCTGAGCCACTTGTGGACTTGTAGACTTCATTGTACTAATTTCCAAGGCATCTTCCAAAACCACAAGAGCTAGAATCTTAGGGACTACTCTTTAGACCATGGTGTATGATGGCTGCAGGAAAAAGATCAGCAGTTAGTGGTCAGATGGTGAGTGTTGCCTACTCAGTTCATGGCAAGGCAGTCATGAGAATGCAAGGCAACATGAGAAGGTGGTTGTATGTAGCATGCCAGGAACAGCAAGAGCTGCCCCACTATTCCTCACACACATGCACATTCGATGCCTAGGAGACAATATTTGCTGTGCTTCCCAGTCCAACTGACCCTATAGCAGGGGTGCTTAATACATGGTCCTCCATATGTTGTTGGCTTCAACCTCATGAGACATAGTCAGCATGGATTATGGGAACTACAGTCCAACACCATTTGCAGGGCCACAGGTGCCCATTCCCTGTTGTACAGGATAGGGGCAAGACAAGAACTGAACATTCATGATTCGGATTTCCCCTTATTAAAACCAGATGTTCACAGATAAATATTGCACTTAAAATATTCATCAAATGTAACATTCCAGATGTGGTCTCAGATTTCCTGCCTACAAAGTTCACAGCACAACAATGAAACAAACACTGTAGTTCTATAGCTGAAAGATACAATGAAACACATGACTTGGAGGAGCAGAAGGCTGTTAGTCTATAGTTAAGATATACAAACAACTTGAAACTGCTCACGAACCAAAAGCCAGTCATGACAATTTATGGTGGAAGCCGTCAAATATGTCCTCTTTTTATATTAAGAGCCCAATAATCAGAATGCAGTGAAATATGTGCTTTTATGACTGAGGGCCTTTATCTGCATACCCTGTGGAAAGAGAAGAATTTTATTATTCATCTATCATAATAAAATGGTTGCATGCACTTGCATTTGCTGGGAAGATGTTTCTGTCAATGCACAAATATACTTGGTTTCCTGGAGTCTATTTCCATACCTTTTTACACACACACACACACACTCCTCAGATGGCAAGAACCCCTGGATGACATCCAAAAACGGATAGAATCAGCCTGCTTTTTTTTTTATTAGCATTCATGAGTACAGGTCCTGAACTCCTTTTGGAGCCCCCTGAAAAGCAGAGCATGATGTCAAAGGAAGCCCTGAGCAACACAAGCATCTAGATGAGTACATTTCATTTGCATGACAAGGAGGAACACTACAGGTCCCTGCTACCAAGCCAACAGGATGGACACAGACCTCTTTTTCCACCAGATTTTGTTTTATTTCCCTTTGAGGTGAAGGAATGGGACACGCATTGTTTATTCAGTTTTGAACTTGAAAGCGGGTTTCATACTGGCAAACATTTGCAATTTCAGCTGGGGGCATGGATATATTTGTGTCAGCATCACTTTGGTGCCTCTTGTGCGATGTGAAAGGTGGCCAGCTTCCAGGTCCCTTACCGACTCTGAGCGAGGAGTTTGAAATAAGACTTTGTAATCTACCCACCGAAGCGCCAAACTTGACATTATTGAATAAATAATAAGAAAAGCTATAGCAGCTCTTGAGTTTAATCTACACTTGACCTGCCGGGCTCTAGAAATGGATGAGATTGAGGTTGGATCTCAATAGCGGCATTCTTGCTTACATCTAATTAAGCAGGCTGCACTTGGGCCATTCAATAGTGCAATAACAAGCGAGGAGAAGTGGTTCTGAATAGGGCGGGTTTGGATAAACGGTGGTGGCAAATGCGCTGTTTCAAGGTCAAAGGACCAAGTTGTCAGAAAAACAAATCAGCAATTCTTGCAGTGCATTAGGAAAGGCCAAAGGGAGGAATGATGAAGTCTATGTTTGAGTATTGCAATTTCAGTCTTTCTCCCATAGTGGCAGCCCATGATCAATAAAGTAATATTAAGGGTGGGATATTGTTAAGCTGGCAAAATGAAGACAGAAGGAGGGGATAAATGGAAACATATTTGCTTTGCCTTCTATTGTCTCTATGAATGTGGATGTTTCAGAAAGATGCAGCAGTGGGATGTTCAGATTATTTGGGATGTCCCTTAAACCCCATTGTTTATAGTGGCTGAAGATGGGGAGGATTCTAGATTGCTCTTCGTTTTGAAGTGAACTTCATCATTTTGCTTCCCTTGGACCCATGCACAGAGTGGAACATTGATCTGCAGCTAATGCCACATAATCAACACACCTAACCACACAGGGGCCCATATTGTACTTGTGAGGTGGTCTGAGGGCTGCCTCTTTCTTCTTTGTAACAGTTTGAGCTGCTGTGTTTAAGCCCTGTAGCCGCATACTGAAATCTCTCCTTGAAAATGCTCCCAGGAAATGACTATATGTCATAAGGTACTGTCTGTTCCTGGGGAAACTGTACAGAAAACAACAACAACAGCTGCCCCCAAGTACCTCTGGGGTCAGCCATCTTTTTTTTTTTTTTTTGTACATACAATGTCTTTAAAAAAAGTCAGCCCACAAAAGGGACATAACGAAACTAATTTTGCAGAAAACAGAAAGAAACTTGCACAGTATAGATCCATCCCAGTGGTGGCTGTTATTTGTATGGGAGAAGTCACTGGGTGAATATGTCATTGTCAGTGTCTCACAGCTTCTCATTTTTCCAATCCTAAATTCAGTTCTCCACATTTGTTGAGTGTGTGTTGTGTGTGCGTCTCCCCATCACATACATTTCTGTATGTAATTTTGCCGAATATACATATTTTTGCAAATTGGTTTTGTTACTACAATCCGCTTTTGTATACTTTTTTGCCTACATATATTTCAGCACAACTTATCCTAGAATGTGCATATCTGCAAACATTACTTGTCTGGAGAACTGCAGTGCAAGATTCAGAGAAGTGCACAGTTCTAAGGATTTATTTATTCATTTATTTATTGTATTTCTATCATGGCATACATGGTTCTCCTCATTTCAACCCCACAACAACCTTATTAGGTAGGCTAGGCTGAAAGACAGTGACTGGCTGTGTTCTGGTTTCAGAACATGCAAATTAGCTAAGTTTGCATTTAAATGTGAACTGCATTGAGTCTGTCCCTGATACTTATTCTTTGCACCACACTCTCAGCTCCACTGCTGTCACAGGGTGTTTGCTGCAGTAAGTGCATAAAGTGAGCAAGGGCGGCACAGAGCATGGACATATGCCAGGGAATCATGCTGATCACAGTTTCCCAGCATGTGTACACTTTGTGCCCTTAAGCAAGCGACTTCTAGCCTTCGGAAAGTTCTAAGTGCAGTAAATAAAAGAAATCTCTTCGAAGCGTGTTTAATGCTTGCTTAGATCCTGCAAGATTAATGGTTTCCTAAATGGTGAGTTTAAAACAAAACAAAGCTAAACAAAATGCTTGGCTTCATCTACACGATGTCATTTAGCTTCTCAGCTTAAGGCAGGGCCACCGACCTTTTTGGGACCTGAGGGCACATTTGTGAACTGGAGAAACTGTTGTGGGCACCAGAGTGGCACGCATGGGCACACACACAGTGGTATCCACCAGAATTTAATAGACTTCTCCTGTTAAGTTCCACTTTATATCTGAGCTTTCACACAACGTGAAAACTACTTCTGGAACTATAGTGAAATATAGTGCAAGTTTGTTGTTCTTTTCCATATCATTTGCTTCTAGGACCTGGGAGACAAGGGTTCAAATCTCCACTTGGTCATGAAGCTCACTGGGTGGCCTTAGGCCAGTCAGTGCCCTCAGCCTAATTTACCTCATAGGGTTGCTGCGGAGATTAAAAGGAGAGGGAGAACCTTGAGCTCCTTGGAGGAAGAGGTGGGATGCAGATGCAGATGCAGTAAATAAAGAGAAACAAAGACTGGTAAGCAGAACGGCCTGGGGAGAGTGTGGTGTGATGTAGGTTCTGAGAAAGAGAGGGCTTGGAGGACCATATTTGACCCCTGGGGCCTGAGATTTCTCACCCCTGACTTGGAATATGCTGAATGTGTGAACTTCATTGGGCAATGCTTACTCGTGTTCTGTTATACTCTCTTGGAGTTCACCCCCCCTTATCTACCTGCTCCCTTTCCCTGTCTATCCCCACCATGCATGTTCTGGTTAGACTATAGAGAAGCAGATAAGTGCCAGAATACACCAGGCCATGCTTTGATATAAGACTCATTTTAGGGGCTAATCTCACAAAATGTGAAGGCCAGCTATGTTTTTGCCAAGTCTGATTTACAGTAAATGTAGCATTACTTATGGGGCAGCATCTTTGAAAAGGTTCAGTGGCATTTAAATAAACTAATAGAAGAAGGGTCAGTCCTTTCACCTCAAAGCAAATGAAAGGCCCAGTGACAAATGGCTCTGCACACTAGCGAGAATAAAACAAAAATATTTCAAATCGAGTGAGAAATCACTGAGTTGTTTTCAGCTGAACATCGGCCCATTTTGTTGTTGTTGAAGTTGCCTCCTACAGGAGAAGATGGATTTATATATCCAATTAATTCATCTCATGAAAGCCCAGTGGTAGTTTTTAAGCCATAAACCATAGTTAGAGGACTCAATTAACACAATTAAAGCACTCGGAAGTAAAAAAGAAAAAAGAAGAAGAAGATAAAATTGGATTTGAGAGTTGCGGGCACAATATGATTACTCAAGCGACAGGAGATTGTGTGAAGATTAATGGTGAGGGAAGGTAACATTTCACTTGAAGCTTGTGATTATGGGAAGCTGCCAGGTCAGGCAATTTGTCCATCCAGCCTAGTGCTACTGGATCTAACAGGCAGCAATTCTCCAGGGCCTCAGGCAGGAGTCTTTCACATCATCAGATGCCTGATTCTTTCTTTTTATCTGGAGGTGCCAGTGGTTGAACCCCAGACCTTTAGCATGCAACACATGTGCTCTGCCACTGGCCTGTGGTATTTCCTTAGCCACTACATTTTAATGTGATAAACAACCACAACTAGTGCATTATGTTTTGATAAAGGTAAAAGGCCAACTCTGGGCAACACCAACCATCATAAGAACATAAGAAGAGGTCTGCCAGATCAAGCCAAAGGCTCTTCTAGTCCAGCATCTTGTTCTTACACTGGCCAACCTGCTGGGAAAGAAACCTGCAAGAAAGAGGCTTGTTCTTCCTAGCAACTGGTATTTAGAATTATAATGCTCTCAGCAGTGGAGAATGAAACATAGCCATCAAATTCCTCTCTAAAGCAACCCAAGCCAGTAGCTACCACTACACCTTTGGGAAGCAAATTTAGCTATGTTTTTCTTCATAACTGATACCTGCCACTCCAAAGAACTCAGACCTTTGAACTTGACCAGGTAGCCCCTCCTCCTACCCCACCAAGCTTGCTCAGAAACAGTTCTTGATTTCCCTGACCCAACAGACTGAACAGCCTGTTCCCTGAGCTACTGAGTCGAGGGCAAAGCATCCACAGGGAACCTAAAGAACTGGGGAGGCCCACTCCCAGGTATGTGTTGAGTATGTAATGTTCACTGTGACAGCATTCTTCCCGTTGCTTAAGTCAGGAATGGTCAACATTTTGAAATAGGCGAGAGTTATCTGGGGGGTGGGATCTTCTTAACAGTGGCCCTGAGCTCTCCCTGGCCCAAAAAAGAATCTATCTCAGCCTGGTTCTGTTCTGCAGAATAAAAACACAAACAAAACAAAAATAACTAAAAATGAAATAGGATAGCCTTCTAGGATAGCTTTGCTACGGAGCTGCAATTTCAATCACTTATTTTCCTCTCTGCATCCAATGCTTTTAAAGCTGTGCTCATTCTTTTTCCTTTCTGTGCTAATTATAGGGATGAAACTCCAGCAAGTTTTCTTCTTAAACAATGGTTAAACAAAGTGCTATTTTGAGTGCTCTGTTAACTGGCATGTGAACAATAGGTAGAGAAAGAGAGGAGGCCCCTGCCTTCTTGTTCAGCTTGTCAAACCATTTTCTGGCCATCAATACCTATAGATAGGCTCTCACTGATTCCTCCCCACTTTTTTATTTGATTATGAGATTGCTGTCTGAACTCTGTGAATGGATCTATCACTCTAGTCTTGCCTAAAGTGACTCTGGATGGGAACCTGAGGTTTGACACAAAGCCCTTAATAATTTTCAAAAGCTGTGACTGTTTCCTGAATAGTAACTTTACTTGCTGGGTTATGAAATTGTGTGTGAGTTTGGCAGTTTAAAATTTGGAGGAAAAGCCCTCCGTAGACCTGGATGATACTAATAATTTTAGATCAGTTGCAAATGTCCACTTTTTCTTAAGAGGGCGGTTGCCAACCAGATCCAGGTCCTCTTTTAGGAGACAGATTTTCTAGATCCATTTCAACTGCGTTTGAGGCCTGGTTTCAGTACAGAAGCTGCCTTCATTGCCCTTAGGAAAGAGACAAAGGGAATGTGACTCTGTTAATCCTCCTTGATTTCTCATCAGCTTCCAATACCATCAGAAATTATATCCTTCTGGGGTGACTGACTGAGTTGGGTACAGGGAGCACCGCATTGGGGTGGTTCTGTTCTTCTGCTCTTGTAAGGCCCAAGATAACAGGGAAAGCAATCTTTTAGGTACTTGAGTTCCAACCCCTTTAGGACTTTTTACACAAGTACTAGCACCTTGAAGTGGGCACAGTGGCTCATCGTTGCTGTGCCTTCAGCATCAGTGACACATATTCCCATCAGGCTGCCCCACTCATCAACCTGGCAGCCAGGGTCTCCACTAGCTGCAGCTTCTGGACCATCTTCAAGGGCAGCTCCACATGGAGCATATTGCAGTAGTCTAGATGTGTGGTGGTGGGAGGACATCAATTAAGCATGAACTACTAAGGTCAGGCTATCCTAGGCCATGAATGGCAGGAGCAATAGACCAGGATGGGGAACCAATGGTCTTGCAGATGCTGCTGGACTCCCATCACTCAGACCATTCACCATTCTGGCTGAGGCTTCTAGAAATTGGAGTCCGGAAACGTCTGGAGGGTCACAGGTTCCCCACCCCTGAGGCAGAACCAGCTTGGAGGTATTTGGGTTGGAAATTAGTTTCTGCAGATGAAAAATAGGAGTGAGGAAATCTGGATCATGAGATTGTTTATATTTCCTCCCTGCAAACCTCAGAATGTCAAAGTCATTAGTGGGAAGTTTTTATTTATCTCTTTTACATCTATGATTTTTAATGATTCTTTAATTGAAAACTGTCAAGGGCTCTGCTGAGACTTCAATGCTTTCCCTCTCTTTGGTATATGGCTGAAGAGAAATGATAAAAGCATCCCACTAAGCAGTACAATGAAATGCCACAAAGGGCAAAGAAACCTAAAGTGCCTCAATGCAATCAAAGGAGCAAGGAAAGGCAACATGGGCGGGGGGGGGGGGGTCGGAGGAATTTTGTTAAACAAACTCCAACTCCTGTATAATTAGATGACAACATTTATTTCAAAACATGGAGTATGAACCTGACAGCGCCATAATTTGTTTTAAATAATTTGTTCACACCATGCAAGTGAAGATGCAGGCTTCAAAGTTCAGTGCTGTCTATCCTTTTTATATTTCCTTTAAATAAAACCAATTTTTTTAACACACATACACACACATCTAAATTGGGAGTGTAAACTATATGGGAGAAAAGAGCTTTGAGGAAGGAAGGGTTTGACATATTCTTGTGAGATCAAAGAGATCATTTGTAAATGGTTAGTCATGCTTTGCTGTCTGTATTTATATATGTCCCCGATAGCAAGTGTGGGTGGATTCATTTCTGTTCCCCTCCCAGTTACTGAATACAGATGCTAAGATGGGCCTGATGAATGTGATTAATTTATTTAGCTGCCAAGCAGCAATCTCTGAGAAGTCAAATGTTGGAACATCAAGGAATGTGGCAGGCATGTCTGAATCAGTCCCTTCTCAAGAGTCTGTTGAAGCAGAGAAAGCCTCATTTATATCTGCAAATCATTGCTCGGTATTGTTGTGCAATTTGTTGGTAAGTGTGATTACACATAAACATTCGTAGTGTTGAGTTTGTTGTTGTTTAGTCGTTTAGTCATGTCCGACTCTTCGTGACCCCATGGACCAGAGCACGCCAGGCATCCTGTCTTCCACTGCCTCCTACAGTTTGGTCAAACTCATGTTCGTAGCTTCGAGAACACCGTCCCACCATCTCATCCTCTGTTGTCCCCTTCTCCTTGTGCCCTCCATCTTTCCCAACATCAGGGTCTTTTCCAGGGAGTTTTCTCTTCTCATGAGGTGGCCAAAATATTGGAGCCTCAGATTCAGGATCTGTCCTTCCAGTGAGCACTCAGGGCTGATTTCCTTCAGAATGGATAGGTTTGATCTTCTTACAGTCCATGGGACTTGCAAGAGTCTCCTCCAGCACCATAATTCAAAAGCATCAATTCTTCGACAATCAGCCTTCTTTATGGTCCAGCTCTCACTTCCATACATCACTACTGGGAAAACCATAGCTTTATACAAACCTTTGTCAGCAAGGTGATGTCTCTGCCTTTTAAGATGCTGTCTAGGTTTGTCATCGCTTTTCTCCCAAGAAGCAAGCATCTTTTAATTTCGTGACTGTTGTCACCGTCTACAGTGATCACGGAGCCCAAGAAAGTAAAATCTCTCACTGCCTCCATTTCTTCCCCTTCTATTTGCCAGGAGGTGATGGGACCTCCTGAGTTTGTAGACTCCCCTAAATTCCTAGGCGCAGTAGGTGTTAGAATTTAATCAAGGCTTGGAAATCAAGGACTGGATAAAAAGGTAGAGGTACCCCTGCCCGTACGGGCCAGTCTTGACAGACTCTAGGGTTGTGCACCCATCTCACTCAAAGAGGCTGGGGGCCAGCGCTGTCCGAAGACACTTCCGGGTCACGTGGCCAGTGTGACATCGCTGCTCTGGCGAGCCAGAGCCGCACACGGAAACGCCGTTTACCTTCCCGCTAGTAAGCGGTCCCTATTTATCTACTTGCACCCGAGAGTGCTTTCGAACTGCTAGGTTGGCAGGCGCTGGGACCGAACAGCCGGAGCACACCCCGCCACGGGGATTTGAACCGCCGACCTTATGATCGGCAAGCCCTAGGCGCTGAGGCTTTAACCCACAGCGCCACCCGTGTCCCTTCAAGGACTGGATACTAGGCTCCTAATCCCTGAAACCAGCTTCCCTCTGTTCTCTATGTGGGACTTATCCTGCCCAAAGTGTTAGTGACTACCATTTCAACACCGGTGCCTAACTGTATTGGACTGGGGGTGGGGTGGGGGAAAGATGAACTTACACACCCAGAAGGGATGCTTATTCTCACCAGACACATGAGCCTTCATCTTGGCAACTGAAGTAGTTTTCAGAACTTATTTTGGAATAACCCATGTTTATGTGAGCTGGGAATCACAGAATATTTTAATAAGATTGCCAGACAGCTTTTTTTTTTTTTTAAAAAAGTTCTGCTTCTGTACTTTTAACAGCTGCCTGACACAAAGAAACGTAGCAGGTGCTTTTTTTGGCATGGATCGATACTACTGGCAAAGCTTCACCTGCTTTAATTTCTTCAGGTTGGGTTGCTGTGAAAGGCAATGGACTGGGGCCAGCAAAAAGTTGGAAACCCTCAATCTGAGTCAGTTTCCTTTGCTGGCTATTAGAAGTTGCCCACAGGTCACTAAGATTGCTGGAAACTGTTTTGTTTGTTTTGTTTGTTTAAATCAGCCCCGACCTCGTGCCCTCCAGGTGTTTTGGATGACAGCTCTAGCCAGCACAGCCATTGAGGGCCCCTCCAGACTGATGCTTTGTTGTGGGTGCAACATGCTATGGACTAAATAATAGTGCAACTGTGGCTGAATTTATTCTGCTTTAGTTTGTTCTGCCATGCTTCCTGAGAGCCATTACATTATTTTTGTTTGGAGGGGCTTTAGCACAACAAAGGTGGGACAAAGGCTGCATTCAGACCACAGTTCCCACCCCCACCCACATTTCCCCAATTTTCCTTGCCTGATAATTTCTATGTTTCACATGATATTTCACACAATGTAAAAGCTGCATCTGTTTGCAACCCCTTTAGCCCATAAAACCAGAGTTTTGTACTTTTTCCACTTTTTTCATTCGTCATGGCATATGATAAAAGTTGGGGTGATATTCCACCATACAGCTCTTTCTCACTGTTTTCATGAGTGACTTGTGGGTAGTGTAAAAGGAACATTAGAAACCAGAAGTGCTAGCATTATAACCCAGAAATATAACACAATAATTCTCACATCCAAATGCACCAATATTGTTGTTTATCCAGAGAGGCTTTAGTGCATCAAAAGTGGAACAAGGATAAAGCAGAAAATTTGTGGTATAAAAAGATATGGGAGTTCAGCAGGAAGTTGCAAAACTTTTGAAGGTACAAACACAAGCATGAATGCACAATAAAAATGAATTCTGGCAGGGCTTAAATTATAATGGGCTTGCATTATAACCCACTCTTCCAATACTGCATCAGAGTTGCTTTCAACAGATTTTGAAAAACATCCTACAATGATGCAGGGGTGGGGAACACATGACCCTCCAGATGTCACTGAACTCCAACTCCCAGCAGTCCCATCTAGCATGGCCAATGGTCAAGGATGATGGGAATTGGAGTCCACCAAATATTTGGTGGGCCATAGGTTTAGCATCACTGAGATAACAAATGCACTGAAATTGGCTAACCCCCTCCCTGCTGGCTGTAAAACTTTAAAATCAGGTCTGAATGTCAGAAGCAGGAAGTGTCTTATACCTGTGGAAGATCCTGTGGAAGATCCCCAACCTGATCTCCACCTTGCTCAGTCAGCCTTCTAGATTGCACAGGTAGCCTGTGAGTACAAGAGATTCCTTGCTTCAGATTTTCACCCTCCAAGTTATGGAGGCTTTAAAACAGGATGAAAGCGACACACCAAAGAGGCTGGGGCTTGGCATCTCACTCCTGAACATATAAGACTGTGGATAAACTGTATAGCATGACAACACTTGTGACTAGCACAGGGCTGAGGGAACATTTTCAGCCAAAAGACCACATTCCCTTTTGCACCACCTTTTAATGGCCACAAACCAGTGGTGTGTGGGAATGGAGACTAAAACTAATATAACAACCAATGTAGAATTTATCTTTGAACTACAGGCTATTTTCTGCACATGCTCATATATCCCTCTCTATACACCATCTGGACGTGCAAGTGGTAGACTTTTTTGTGGTTTGGAGTGGGTGGGGCCAGGGACATTGGTTACAGGGCCCCTATGCAGTGTATGTCCTCATGTGAATTTTTTTAATGTCTGAATAGTGCTTCAGCAACTAACATTATTTCTTCACAAGCTGAAGCGCATATGATGGCAGCATTCAGATTTCTTTGGAGAATGACGTTGCCACTGGGAGTTATTCTACCCCCTGAGATATGCTATGTTAATGTGCAATTACACAGATAGATGTCATCATCTCTCCAGCCCCCTGTATCTGGTTGACACAAACATTTATCCATCAGTCAAACTGGGGATGGCCAGATAGATTTTCCTACCTGAGGCAAAGGACAAGAAGGTGCTCCCATTTCAAATGTGGAAGTTGACCGGATGGACTGTTTATTTACTTTAGGAAGGCACTGGTGATGGGATAGTGTCCTCCACCACACCTGAGGCAGCAGGGTTCCAGGACATGCCATATAGCAACTGAGGGAAATGGCTGCAGGGCTCAGGAGCAAAAGTATGGGACTGCCTCACTTTGCCTAATGGTAGGGCTGATCTTGATCTAACTTACACTGCTTTCTCAGCAAATTCTGCCTCAGACTGCGGGTTAAGCTTTCCAGAAATTAATCCTCCATCTCCCTTATGTCTTGCTTATTTTGAACTTTAGGCAGGCACTATAAAGACAACCTGGGATACTTCACTTCAAAAGGCATTTTCAGCTTCACTGGTTGCTTTTATTGATTCAGCAAGTCATGAATCATTTAGCTATCCTACCTACATGCAGGAACCTTCAGGAAGAAACACTAATGTTGCTAAAGTCATGTACAAAAATAGTCAGAGACAATGCAGCAAAACAATAGTTTGTTTGTGCTACTCTCTATTTTAGGTAGTATTTCTTAAAATCCAACTATCACTTTTAAGCTACAAAAACAACAGTCTTGTGACACTTCAATGACTAACAGATTTATTATGGTAGGGGTAGCCCTAGTCATCATGGCCAATGACCAGGGATGATGGGTGCTATAGGCCACCATATTTGCTATCCCTATATTATGGTACAGTGGAGGGTAACTGGGGGAGTATCCCATCACATGGAGTTTAAAGGGTGATTTTTTTTTAAATGTTCCTCCACAATACTCTCCCATTACCACAATATGTTCTTTCCCCCACATGCCTGCTTCCCTTCCATTTGAACTGCCATTTCTGTCAATCTCTCGTTCTTTGGCTAATCGGCTCTTTCCACTGCTCAGCCAATCCCAAACCAAAACTATTGCTATTGCCTGAAGGGCCCTTCCCACCCATCTCCAGGCAGAAAAACACATTGACATCTCCTCACCCCACTGTCCCAATGTGATGATCCCAGCATATCCTGCTTGTACCGTGTATTCCACCCCGCGTTACAAATGCTAGAAAACGAAAGAACAATCTAGTGAATCTGTTTCGTTAAACTGCGCACACACCACAAATTACATGTTGCTCATTGAGACAGCAATTAAAAGGGCTTACAATGAAGCCCCTGTCACAGCATTCGATGTGTTATATTTAAGCTCTCCAAGAAACTGAGCCCATAATTAGTGCTCTCTTCAAACTGTGCACTTCACTGTCAAAGAAAAATGCGCCTCTTAATCATACTGTAATCATATTCTGCCGTGTGAAGTGGAAACATGACAGGCCAATCAATTTTTCAAAAATATTTAGAAAATGAGTGTAATTGTGGGGAGTCCAAGTAAATAACGCTATTTCTGCCCACCTCCTTTGCAGGGAGGAATCTGCCTGCTGATTAATTATCTGTCCTTAGCAAGAGCTGTGCACCACACATGGTCTCTGAAAGGAAACTGAAATGTGCTTCCATAAAATGGCAGTGCCAGCATTCAGGATGACTGTAGAGGATAAATGATTCCAAGTCCCTAAAATGTAGGCAAAGGCAGGGTGCGGGTGGTAGAGTGACTCTTTCAATTAACTGAGCAAAGCAAAGAGGTTGTGTATGGTTTGAAGATCTCCTTGACACTATGCAAGGCATATACATGCCACAGTTATGGTTGAAGCTGGAGGTCCAGGATAAGGACTGGGAAATGTTTCTACTTTCCATTCTCTGGGTTTCTCTTTTTTCCAGTCTTAAGTACATTTCTTCACATTTGCACACCCGTTTGTGATTTTTAACTTTAAAAGTCCTCAAGAAAATTCACCAGCATTTTACTGCTGTCCAGATGTTTGTATGTGATTTTGCCTAATATACACATCTTTGTAAAGCAATTTCCCCTAAGATAATGCAATTTTGTATGTTATTTGCATGAATGCGCATTTTAATGCATACCTTTCCCCATTACATGCATTCTTGTCCATGTTCCATAACTGGAGAATTGCAATTCAAAATTTGATGAAGTGTGAATTTCAGAGGGTGGATGCATTTCAGTTCCCTTATTGTTTCAGAAAGCACAATTTAGGTAGGTTCACATTTCAATGGGAATCGAATAGAATTTCTCCTCCATCCCTAGTGTCTGGACAGAACAGTTTATTTCTGGCCATGTCTGTTCTGCATGTGTTCATTCATAAGTTTACTCTATCCCATGCTGGCATTGTTTTGCTTTTAAAAATGACACCACATTTTTTCATTATGCCCTTTACCTCCAAATATGCATACATTGCAACAAAATATGTGTATTTTGCAAATGATTTTGAGCTGAGAACTGTATCACAAAATTCAGAGAAGTGCAAAAACTGAAGGGTCGCTGCCTGCCAATTCACTTATTAGTCCATATTTAATCTGGTTTCCTTAAAAGTGTGGACCAAATGAAAGTTTTGAGCATTCCTTGTGCCAGGCATGGATGGTATTTCTTCCAGTTTATAATTCTTGTCCCTTATCCTAGAGCCAGCAGAGGTTGACTAAACCAAGGCAGAATCCAACACATTTGCATTGTGTAGAAAAAATGTGAGATTCTTTGAGTCTAAATTATAAGCTTGATGTAAGCTGTGTAGGCATCCTTGGCCATGTTCCGACATCCACTAATGAAATTGCTGGTTCAACTTTCTGGCTAATGTAACAAAATTATTCAGACCTAAATTATACACACATGCTCCCAAGTTCCTAGGCTTCATTAAATACTAAGGGATTAAAAATGGGTATAAATTAATCAATGTGCTATAATCCTAAAAAATTATAAAATGAGCCCTTGAGGATGTAATGTAATAGTGGCTTTTTAATTAGCATGACACCAGAGATTCATTGTTCTACGCAAAGCAAGCCATATGTTTATGAACTGCTTTTTCTTTTTAGAAGATAGAAATTTCTGAAGAGTGGGTGGGTGGCAATCTTGGAAAAGAGGTTTGTATGACATCGCATCTGTGGGTACTGAGAGTCTGTATCTGATCTGGAGAAGAGATTAATTTTGATCTACAGTAGCACTCCGCTGAAATCTGCCACTAACTATGTAGAGCAGGATGGGGAACCTTTTGCAGCCTGAGGTCTACATTTCCTTCTGGGCAACCTTCCAAGGATGCATGTGACCAGTGGTGCATGTGACCAGAGGCAAAAGTGGGTGGAGCAACAGATGGGTCTATTACACTGGTCAACAACAAATTTGTTGTCTGTGTTTTGTCAGCTGATTTAGGATGAATCTGATGCGCTGAATCAAAAAATCACATTGGTTTTGCTCAATCAGGTCAAGTTTTTGAGCTATGGCCACATGTCTTTTTTTACGTTTTTGTTCACATGTACGCTTGTGTGGAGAAGAAGAAGTTGGTGGGGGTAAAATGCCTTGTCAAATAATTGTTTCGATTGGAAATGATTATTTTAATGACAAGAAGTATTCAGGTGATTATGTCGAACAGGGATCAGTTTGAAGTCATAAAACCTCGAAATCTTCCATAAATTGGTCCAGCAAAGCATAAAGTTGGGGGATCAAAACTAAGTTAATGGGGCAGCCGCCCCACAAAGTATCCTGATCTTCAATCAGCATGTAGTCCTGTAGCTCATTGTGATGAAATTCCAGTGCCTATCTTTGGAGAACTTCCTGACATTAGTGACGAAGATGCCTCCAGTGTTGAAGGACATGAAGAAGAAGAAGTAGTTCTTGAAGATGATGCTCCACATCCATTTCCCCAAAATGATCTAGTTTGCGACCTCAGCTTGTCAAAGGACTCTGCCGAACTGTTGGCATCCAGATTGAAGGAAAAAAACCTCCTCTCTGACAGTGCTCGCATCAGCTTCTTGCGCAACAGGCATCAAGAGTACCTCCGTTTTTTCTCGGAAGAGAAGGACTTGGTGTACTGTGCAGATATTGCGCAGCTTCTGCTCAAGCTTGGAGTGCCACAGTACGAACCCAAAGATTGGAGACTGTTCATTGACAGCAGCAAGCGATCACTGAAATGTGTTCTGCTACACAACAGCAACCAGTTTGCCTCTATACCCCTGGCTCACTCGAGTACACTGAAGGAGAACTATGAAGTGGTGAAGTATGTGCTGGAGAAAATTGGTTATGATCAGCATAAGTGGTTTATTTGTGTTGACCTGAAGATGGTGAACTTTTTGTTGGGACAACAGTCTGGCTTCACCAAGTACCCATGTTTTCTGTGCATGTGGGATAGTAGGGACCGTGCTCAGCATTACACGAAGAAGGACTGGCCTGTGCGGGAGGAATTGGTGCCTTGCAAAGAAAGGAACGCCATCAACGACCCTCTGGTGGACAGAGACAGAATACTCTTCCCACCGCTGCACATCAAGCTCGGCTTAATCAAGCAGTTCACCAAGGCTCTGGGCAAGGATGGTGACTGCTTCATTTACTTGTGCCAGGCTTTTCCAGGATTGACCATGGAGAAGTTGAAAGCTGGCATCTTTGACGGTCCTCAGATCCATCAGCTCATCAGAGATCCAGAGTTCGGAAACTCAATGAACGAGGTGGAACTGGAAGCGTGGAAGGCATTTGTTCTGGTAGTGAAGAACTTTCTTGGCAACAATAAGGCCAGAAACTACGCAGAACTTGTCAACAACATGCTGACTGCTTTCAGAAACCTGGGCTGCAACATGAGCGTCAAGATGCACTACCCATTTTCACATATGGACCGGTTTCCTGAGAACCTGGGTTCAATGAGTGACGAGCAGGGGGAGAGATTCCATCAGGACATGAAAGAGATGGAGACCAGGTATCAGGGTCGCTGGGACACAATCATGATGGCTGACTACTGTTGGACTTTGAAGAGAGACCTCCGTGCTGCTGAGCATTCCAGGAGTTCCAAGAAATGGAAGTTCAAGCCCTGAAGTTTGAAAAATGGTGAAGCAACATGCAATTTACGTGTACTTACCTTTATCAATGCCCACCATTCAGTTTACAGAAAACCTGACCTGATGGAGAGAAACGGATGCCATTTCCTGATTCAGCAGTGCAAAAATACCCTAAATCAGTTGTAGAAATCTAGACAACATTCAAAAAGTAAAAAATTGTTGCCCAGTGTTATCTTTGTACAGTAGGCTGTGTTCTAGCCTCACAAAATACACACACACACACATCCACATCCATCTTTCATACAGGCAAGCGAAACACATCATCACAGTTCAAGGACACATTCCAGCCAAGGAAAAGCATTCAAGGAGAATGCGGGACAGGGTCAGTGAGGGGTGTGGCTTGGGGAATGGGCATGGCTTGAGGAGAACCACAAGGGCTGGACAGAGAGACCTGTTGGCATTTGGCTGGCCCTCAGGGCTTTAGTTTCTCACCCCTGAAGTAGACCTATTCACAAGGACTCAGCCTGGATAGCTCAGCTGGTTAGATCATGGTGCTGTTGATGTGAAGGTTGCAAGTTTGATTCCTATATGGGACAGCTGCATATTTTTGCATTGAGGGTTGGACTAGATTATCCAACCGCCAACCCTGGCGGTTTTGTGCCTCTTTTTTTCTTTGCTTCCAACTAAGTCATATTCAAGTAGACACATTTAAATTAATAGGTCTACTCTGAGTAGGACTAACATGGGATGCAGTGCTCTGATTATAATACATATTGTGATTCTCACCTCTTTCATGAGATTGTCAATTTAGTGTTAATTTTTTTAAAAAAATAGTTATTTATATCTTGCTCTGATATGCAGTGCCTCTTCATAGTTATTTATGATAACTTCAGCTTGCTGGTGGCTCTGAGTGGTTGGGGTCATTTATCTGCTTATTGTGGGTCTAATATTCTGAATACGTTATTCTAAAAAAATAAAAAGTATGCATACAGCTTAAAAGAATGCTCAGTTTAAAAGAGTTCAATGAGCTTTTTGTGGCATTGTCTCAGCCTCCTTTTTTAAAATATCTCAATTTATTTGAAGAATGCCAACATTATAGTTTGTAAATCATGAGCTAGATTTCCGTAATCACCAGGGTAGATGCTGCCTTTGCTTTCATTTGAAAGAGAAAGAGAAGAAAGTGCTTGTAAATTAAACCCTGGTGCCCCCAGAGAGACAGGGTGTTTTTCATATTAGACCCTTTTTTATTGTGAATAATGGGAGGAGATGAGTCAATTTCAAGTTCTGATCACTACCTCTGTGGCTGTTTCATATATAAAAACAAGTCTCTTATGATCCAAACAAGCACATGGAGGAAAAATAGTAATAATACAAAATGGAATTTTTGGTAGTGAGGGTGTAATTTAATGGTAGCCTAACAGCCTTTATTTATAAGTATGTAAAATTTGCTTCTGGACTACCAACTTATATCAAATGTTCCAGTTCAATGAATTCCAAAGGAGACGAGACAGTAAATAATAAAAAACAGGGTTTGGAAAAGATAAGTGATGTCAATCTTACTTGTAACTAGAATGTCTTCTGTAGCTTGTGTACTAGGATATGTATGCAGCTGGATTTTGAAAAGGTCAAATGCCCAGTTATTCTCTTTTAGGGAGGAAAAAAAACAGTTTTGTAGTAGTCACATGGCTCATTTATAGCAGGAATGGGCTCTCATTTTTATTTTTGCCACCACAGATTATCAGCTGAGCCTGGTTCCTGCGCCATAAGTGTTCAGGTATTGAATCTGCACTGAACTACAGCAGCTTATGGAGGCCGATCAATTTCAATTGTTTTCAGCTGTTTAGCTGCTAGTCCCAAAGTTGAAAGAATTCAAGTGTTCTGTGTGCATGTGTGCATCAGGTTCAGCCTGTTTAGGACTGGTCTGCATTTCTTACTTTTCTTCTTCAAGCACCTTTGGACGTAATGGTCTTTGGAAGTTTTGCCTAAGCAGGCATTTCCAAGTCTGATTTGACTTTAGGGCCTTGGTGCTAAACTTGTCTGACTCTAAGCAGATCTCGGGTGGCTCACTTGATGCACTTTTGCTGTGGGCAATGCATGTGGAGACATTACAGTTTCAATGTATATGCATGGAGCTACTCAAATTGTCCAGGACTGTACTACTTCATATTACAATTGCAGGAATCTCTCTCTGTCTGTCTCTCTTACCTTGGCATGGAAATGGTAGCTTTAGGAAGCACCTTGATCAGAGAAATGCTCCTCCATAAGTGCCACTGCTCTGACTAAAATTCAGCTCACGTCCGCATGCTGCATTGTACTGACTAAATGGGGGGACATGAAAGAAAAAGGCTGGGGAACTTGTGGCCCTCCCTATGTTGTTGAACTCCAGCTCCCATCAGCCCCAGCTAGCATGGCTACTGATCAGGGATGATGGGAGTGCCACAAGTTCCCCATCTGAAGTGCCACAAGTTCCCCATCCCTTTGCAAAGATTTGCCAAGTTAGGTTGTACAGCAAATGGATAAGTGACATTTTCTCCCTTTTGTAACACTACGCCTTGGAGTCACCCAAAGGAATGCAGTGTTCTGTTCCACTTGGAATTCTTTTGCTTGCTTTATAACTGCAATGGCTTTATCTATTTTTATAATTGCGTATTCTAGCATTGCAACCCACCCCAGGACTGTATGGTGAAGGGTGGGAAAGAAATCTTACAGACAAACACATGAATTTATAATAGTTTCAGAACAGATTAAAACCTAGACCTCCCATGTCGCATCTGTTTTGGCCCTGTATCTGCAGATACAAAACAAACAGTGCTTTGATGATGATTAGATATTGTGAAATGCTGGCATTTCCCGGCTTAGTAGAGTGATGGGGCATCCCTTTCCTGGTCTATCTGTCCTATAATCATTGCTGCTGCCCTCTCCTCTTGCCCTCTGAAAGGCAGGCTGAGAGAGCGTCCCATTACCAGTCACAGCACGTCGCTCCCCCTGATTGGAAAGCAGTCACACTCTGCCAAGCATCTTCTCTGTTTACTGAGATGTAACACCAAGGAACAGCAATTCACACCTGCAGCAAAGCTGTTATACTTCCCATTTCTTTTTCTTTAATCTATTTTTATCTTGTTCGTCTGTCCTGTTGTTTCTTTCCTAATATTTCTCCTCCTCTTTCCCCTTATGATGGCTGTCAGGTGCTCATTGTGGGCTGTAGGATTAGTTTGCACGGAAACACACCTAGCCCTCTTCTATTTATTAGGAGATGTCTGAGCATGCATTGTGCAGTCTGTATCCATCACCCTTTGGTATATTAAAATGAAATAAAAAACACCTTCAATACCTCCCTTCAGGTCAATACCTTTCTTGTCCGGGTTACTTCCAAGCCAGTTAGTCTTATAATCTAGCAAAGTCTTTTTGAGAGAGGTCTTTTCCACCCAAACATCATCCCTGCCAATAGAGACTGAATTAGTTTGGATTCCCTATTCTGTCCAGCACTGGGGCTATAACACCAAGTGGCAACATGTGAGTGTGTGTCAATGGACCATCGTAGTAATAGTACCATAGATGGAGTTCAACACGCTATTTCTAAAAATGGTCATTTCACACACTGAGCTGCCAATCCAATGGTATAGTGATTATATTTGAAGAAGTAATGTGATGATTGTGTACATGCGGTCCACTATCCAGAGGGGTCGTGGAGGGTTCTTTCTGATGCTACATTTGCAAGACACAGGGAGGGAGGTGAGGAGGCAGGGGTTTCTATCCTATGTTTGTTGCAGTCAGAGCTGTTTCTGTTCCACTGCAGTTCAACTTCCACATAAAAGGTAAAGGTACCCCTGCCCGTACGGGCCAGTCTTGACGACTCTAGGGTTGTGCGCCCATCTCACTCAAGAGGCCGAGGGCCAGCGCTGTCCGGAGACACTTCCGGGTCACGTGGCCAGCGTGACAAAGCCGCATCTGGCGAGCCAGCGCAGCACACGGAAACGCCGTTTACCTTCCCGCCAGTAAGCGGTCCCTATTTATCTACTTGCACCCGGGGGTGCTTTCGAACTGCTAGGTTGGCAGGCACTGGGACCGAGAAACGGGAGCACACCCCGCTGCGGGTTCAACTTCCACATAAACCTGTGTTATTCACCTTCCTATCCAAGTGGCCAACACTAATCTAATTAATAATAAAATCAGTTTCAATGCATTTCAGTGGAATGGCAACATCAAACACAATGCAGAAAATAACTTAATTATTTTCATAATGTTTGCCAACTGGAAAAAAGTAGAGAACGGTACTTGTATTTGCTTGTATGATTTCCATTCCATCACCTTGGCCAGTGTGATGTAGTGCTTAGAGTTTTGGACTAGGAGCTGGGAGGCCATGTGTTGTTGTAGGGATAAAATGAGGAGGGGGGGAACCATGCATGATACCTTGAGCTCCCCCCAGATGGCCTACAAGTCCCATCACCCCAGCCAGCATGGTCAATAATTAAGGTTGATGGGAGTTGTAGTCCAAAACCAATAGAAGGTACCAGGTTTCAAAAGGCTGATCTAAAATAACATCATGTTATCTGCCATTAAGAGAAGGTTTTGGGTTGAATCCATGGAAGTGTAACTAGAACACTGTTCATTCACCTGGAGTTTGGAGAACATTCCAAAATGGGGGTAGCTGTTGCACAGGGTGGTGTGTAGCAGAATAGGAAACTTGTGGAAATCAGTGAGAACAGTATTGTGTGAGCAGAAATGCCTTTTGTTTGGGCAAGGACTTGCATGGATGCCAGTCATTGTTTGGAATCTTAGATTCGTGAAAGTCTCCCTTAAGACAGGGAAGGCTAGAGTCAAATAATACGATTGACAACATTGGTTGCATTTATCTTCTCCAAAATCCCTCACTGTTTGTGAGATAATATCTGAACCAACTTAAATGGAAAACAAATGGAACATTGAACTTTTTTTTTGGGGGGGGGACTTGAATTAGTCCTGAATATTAAATAATGGATATGTGTTTGTGAAATATTCAAATGTTTTCAGCATTTTTATCCTCAAGATTAAATTTTACATTAGTATTCCACCTCTTCACTTTTGCCCAAGGACTATTAATTATATTTCATAGAAAAGTTACCTTTTTGTGTGTGTGAGCCTATTATTTGGGAACAAATGATATGAATGCCAACTGTTGATTCCCACCCCCGCCCCACAGAACTAGTTCACTGTAACTATGTATGCATAAAACTTTTCTGCATCACATTAAATTTTTCGGTCTATATTTCTTTCAAATCCAAAATTCCAGTTTATTATCCTTGTTGACTAAAGCTGAAAGACCTTGTGATGGCTTGGCAAGAAGTGTGCTTGATATCTGTGTATGGTTTGCAGCGGTGGGTGAAACATCCTTCCTTTCTATTTGTATAGATTTTAATGTGCTGCAACAACTATGCTGTTCCTGGTGTAAAAACCAACAAGAACATAATAAGAACCCTGCTGGATCATTAGACCAGATCTAGTCTAGCATCCTATTTCCCACAGTAGTCTATAGGAATCTCACAGGCATGGTTTCCAGTATTGTACGGGTCTGAATGCAAGGCTTCTATGTTGCCAGTAGGGATGGGCAAATCTGTCAATTTCTGTTTCTCTTAATTTATAATTTTCCAATCTTAGATTCGATTTTCTGTAATTCCATTTCAGTTTGTGATTTGTTTTTACAGAAGAAGTCCTTGTGAAAATTCATCAGCATGAATTTCTTCCAATATACATATTTTTGTGTTCAGATTCGTCTAATATACAAATTTCTATAAAGTGGTTTTCCCTAATATACTGCATTTTTGTGTTATTTTTGCCAACACATGCACTCTTATGCACACTGCATTTTTGAATACATTACTTGGCTGGAGAACTGCTCGTTTTAACCCAGTAATTAAAAATAAAACATGCTATTGTCATTTCACTAGTATTCTGGGGTTTGTTTCTTGGTTATTTCAGAGCAGGGGTCGGGGACCTTTTCAGCAGATGGACCACATTCTCTTCTGTTCAGAGGGTCATATGCAGAACAACAAATATATGTCTTAGCTTCATATAAGAAACTCGTATTTGCAAACATTCACACACACCTCTCTGTTCTCCACCCAATCAAGAGCCATTACCAGAGCTCAGGGGCACATTCCAGCCAGGCACAGAGATTTGGGGTCCAGAGCAGATCCAGTGAAAGCTGTGGCCTGGGGAGAGGGAATGTGAGCTGGTGAGAGTAGGTAGAGGGCAAGGTATGTTTGAGCCCTGGACCTGAAGCTCCCCAGCCCTGCTCAAGAGTGTAAAAGAAAACTGGGAAGTGAATTTCCACATTACAGTCATACCTTGGAAGTTGCATGGAATCCGTTCCAGAAGTCCATTCAACTTCAAAAATGTTCAGAGACCAAAGCACAGCTTCTGATTGGCTGCAGGTCGGAAGCTGTGGAAGCCCTGTTGAACATTCGGGTTCCAAAGAACGTTCACAAACTGGAACACTCACTTCTGATTTGTGCAAGCTGTTCAGGATCCAAGGTACGACTGTATATGTAAAATGGTTCTATGGCTTCTGACAGACCATTCTTTTTCGACCTAGGAGAGCTGGGGCCTATATCACTGTTGTCATACATTTGCCTCCATTTATGCTCCTGTGAAGAAAGTGAATACAGTACTGTATAACAAAAAGCACACTATGTGTGTCCTGTTCTTTTTCATCCCAAGGGAGCCAAACTCACACAGTGAGGGGGAACATGCTAAAATCAATCTGCCCTGCGCTCAGCTGAAGACAGTGGGGATAACAACAGCTTCAGAAACCACCAACAATAACTGGCTCATGAATCCCATAACCTGAGAACGCTTAGCATTGAGACACTGGCTTGTAAAATCTGCCTATAAAAGAAAACAGAAGCCATAATACAAAGTGGAGACTGTTCTAGACAGCATCAAATCACCCAGCCTTTTCTTTAGCAACATGTTTTGGGTTTGCTTTGTTTGCTGCCTACAATATTCCCCATTGTTGGCTTAATGAAAACGATTTGCTTGTAGTTTGGCATTCATAAGTGAGATTAATTTCATTGGCAAGCTATTGTTCTGTGGATAGTAGGTCAACTGCTTTTGCTGTTCCCATCAGCCATGTGTCACTGAGTTACTCCCTTAGGGTTAAGTGCTTTTCAGGATTAAGAAACTTCATTAAAATGGAAATATCTTTTAAAAGGATTCCTTGTGCTTTTTTAATTTTTTTAAGGAGGGGGGATCTGCTCCAATGCTAATACGGGCCTTGATCCTATGCTTGTCAAAGTCAATAGGAAATATTTCATTAACATTTTATGGCCAGGGACAAGGGCAATGGCAATTATTCAGTTCTTAGAAACTCCAAATGAGCATCAGTTTGAATTGCCTTAATTAGATCTTTAACATAAGGTTGTACAACATTTTCCAATGGCTAGGTAAGGAATTCCTGCCATGGCCAGATGATACTATAATAATAGTAAGTGGTATGGAACACGATTGACAAAAGGCCCTATGCAAAAGACCTGCAAGTATTGCACATGCTGGGAAATCATGGCAGACAGTAGCCCAGGGGTCACCAATATGATGCCTATGGACACAACGACACTCCGGCACCTATAAAACCTCTGAGTCCTTACCATTTACTACCATTGGTAATGAGACAGAAAGGATGGTTACCCATTTCCCCCCTTGAAATATACCATATTTTTCCGTGTATAAGACCATACCCCTCCCCTATTTTTTCACATTTAAAATTGGGGGTAGTCTGATACATGGATAGTGCATATGGGGGATTTCTTTATTTGGAGTCCCCAAAAACAGGGGTTGTGTTCTACACGGGGGTTATACACAGAAAATACGGTACATAAAGCTGAAGGAGGAAGTTGGAAGAGCAACACCTGTTTCTATTTTCTCTTTAGCTCTATGTGCTTTTAAGGCTCAGATTAGTTCAACTGCATCTGATTTTACCAAGATCCATTGGAAAAGTGAAGTGTATATTCGTGTGCTTTCTATCTCTGTGTGTCTCAAGTGAGGGTTGATCTCCAGACAGGAAGACAGAAGTGACCAGAAGGAGTGGCACCCATGGTGCTCATTCAAAAACCAAATGTACCAACAGGACTCAAAATGTTGTGACCCCTGCTCTAGTCATATTCAGTCATTTTGCACCTCCTACCATGATTACCATAAGAGGCAGAGTGGGATTAAGCCTGTTGTACCCACCTCCTGTTGGCATATTCCCATCACTGTTTATGCAGCTCCTATGTGTTTGGGAGTTGACTGTATGCAATGGGGGCATCTGCTGCTCCATGTGCAATTGATAATCCTACTCTGCCACAGTTCTAATCTGAGTCCAATATGTGGGAAGCTGCCGGAATGGTCTGTCATAGCACTGGCCAGCTCCCTGCCTGATAACCAAATGTTGGATGGGTTGAAGGCAGAAGCTTGAGCAGACCAGGGGATATTCTCTCTAGTCCACTCACATTCAATACTAATATAGAGTGAGGCCCTCTATAGACCCAGTTACTTTGCTTCTGGCTTTTGTGGAGAGCAGAGGGGAAGCTGCCTAATACTAAGTCACACCATAGGTCAATCTAGCTCAGTATTGCCTACTGGCTGGTAGCAGCTCTCTAGAGGTCCAGGCAAAGGTCTCTCCCAGCATTACCTGTAGATGCTGGAGATCCTTCATGCAAAGTAAATGCTCTACCACTGAGTTATAGCCCTTCCGAAAGACTGCCTGGCAAAGATGTGGACGATACCAAAGGGAGAGGAAGTTAACTCGCCATCTTCCAAGACACATTGGTGATTGCTGCATGGACCTACCAAACTCAAGTGCAAGACAGCTGTACCAGCTGTCGTTCTTTTAAGCTTGCTGCTTATGTAGTCAGAATGTACCGTTAGCACTAACACAGAATATAGATGCCTCTTCCGTGCTCATAACACCTGATAACTTGGATCCAATTTAAAAACAACTTTAACAAGAGCTTACTGAAATGCCATTGCATGTGCCTAGTATCTCAAGCACAGGAAGCACCAGACTATCGGTCCAACCAGCTCAGTATCTGCACTGGCTGGCAGAAGTTCATGAGGATTGTAGAGAAGAGTCTTTTCCAGATGAGATTCCAGAGATGAACCTTTTGCATGCATATCATCCACAGCTCATTTGAAATGGGCCTCCATGCACTATAAGTGTTATACATACTCTAAAACAGGAGGGGCATTAGTCATATAAAGGGCAACCCTCCAGGAGTCACATGCTAGAGTGAACAAAGGAATCAGTATAAAATTTACCTTTGCACAATAGGCTGATTTCTTCGCATGCTCTCTCACACCTTTCTCTGTCCTCCATCCAGAAAAACAAGAGGCATTATTAGAGTTCAGTGGCACATTCCAGCTAGGCAAAAATACTTAGAGTGTGAAGCAAGGTCTGTGAGGGTGTGTGGCCTGGGGAGATAGTCCCCAGGTCTTGGGATAGTTCCAAGGGCCAGAACTTGAGAACCAGAGGTCATTAGTCCAGGAGGTGCTAATCAGGCAGGGATTGCCCTGAGATTCACAGAAATAAAGGAAATTGTACTTGCAATTAGAAAACAGTTATAAATATATACCATCATTACAGCATCACTGTGCTAGTATCTTTCCTCTTTTCCCTACTACAACCAATTATTTCATTAGAAAAGGTACATTTTTGCTTTCTCTGGGAAATAGTTTAAATTGTTACCTTTCGCTATCCCTGCTTTTAAAGGTTTCCATATTTTAGCTGCAGCCTACACACCGGAGGGAGTGGTATATTTCTGCAAAACATACTTTGTTAGCACTACTTTTAATAGCTGCCACTAATCATAAAATGCAAGTACTTGTAACTCTGGGACTGTAACAGTCACAATATTCTAAATATAAATGAAAATAGTGTCCTGCACATTGCTGAACTTATTGGCTTTTTACCCATGGGAGATGTTATGAATATTTATATATTTGATGTATAAGCTCATTATTAATGGTTTGATCTCTCTGAGGAGAGAGAGAGAGGATTTATTTCAACACAGAAAAGTTTGCAAATTTTGCTTCCTAACACTCAGCCAATATGACTGCATTCAGTAAACTTGGACATGTTGTGAATCTTTAGGTGAATGTTGAACATGTGAGCATCCATTGATTGTGTTGGAGTTGTTCAGCTGTTTAGCACGTTGGGGAAATAGCAGCCCAGTAAACACAATGCCTCGATTCACAGGGAATGGCAAAACTCACAACTGTTTGGCAGCTATGACACTCTTTTGGCTGTTGGGCCTTGTGGGGCCTACCCACAGCCACAGCCGACCCCCCCCCCCAAGTTGGGCGGAACCCGGAGTGTGTGTCTTACACTACCAGTAAAACATTCCCAGCCCCTTCTAGCATCTTAACTTCACCCCAAGGAACTGATCTGCATTCACCAGCTTAGATAACCCGCTAGTGTATTTTTTTAAAAAAACTATTTTGTATTAAAGATTTTCCTTGTTTACAAAAGCACATGCATTGTCTCTTTCTTCAGGTTGTGCTTTCTACAGATCAGTTACATTTATTGTGAGACACTGGTGTTATATGCAGTATAGGGTTGGGAAGGAAAGAGGATGGGAGACAGGAGAGAGGGGATGGGGTGGTAAAGCTTATGTTCTTTTACTTGGTGTATGTGTATGGGGGTTTGGGTCAGCATCACTTGAGTAGGTTCTCTTTCTATTCACCTGTTATGTTTCCTTGGTAGTGTGGTTGATTGTCTTTGGTTGGCTGCAGTGGGATTCGTTTGTTTGTGTGTGAGGGGCACGCGGGTTGGATTAAGGTAGTCATATTGATTCGTATGCTGTCGGTGGGTTCATGCTGTTGTCTTGTTGGGCTGTGTATGTGATAAAGGGGATCCATAACAGAGTGAAGGCATCCTCGTCTATTTGTCCTGTGTTAGTTTCAGTCTATTAGTTAGCTTTTCTAGTAAGGCTGTTTCCCATACTACTTGATACTAGTGATCCTTGCTTATTCCTGACAGGTCCCTCCAGTGTCTGGCTATGATGTTTCTGGCTGCTGAGAGTAGGTGGGATATGAGTGTCAGTATATTGAAACATCACCGCTGCAGACACCCAGATTGTTGACATCACATGATGTGCCTATCTGTGGGAAAGAAGAATTTCCCAGGACGCTCACAGGCTGGATAAGTCCTTGTGAAGAGTGTAACTTGAAACCTTCCGACTGCGCATGTTCAGGAAGTTTGTCAGACTTGCTAGAAGAACTGAACTGAAACGACCTGTTTTTCTGTAGTGCTGTAATGTCAGAAATAAACATCATGTAAATAGATTTCTGACTTATTTTCTTTCCCCTGCGGAAGCAGGAGGGAGGGGTTGTGTATTTTACCCACGCTTGGGAAAATGTCGCCTATCAAAATCTCCCTGGTCTGTCTGGATATCAGCCAGAGGAGGTTACCGGTAAGCAGGCTCCAAGGACAGTGAGAGGGGCCAGCCTCTGTGGAGGGGGCTTGCAAACCAACAATGAGCTCTTTATAGCATGAGTGGGCATTGTTATCTTAGAAGATGTTCAGTAGGGCCAGTTCTGGGGTGAGTTCTAGTACCTGTTTAGCTATTTGCTTGTTCCTTGCATGACTGCTGTCCAGAAAAAAATGGATATTGGGGCATACCCAACACATGTGGAGGTATGTGCCTGTGGAAGTACAGCCTCTCCAGCATTTTGGTGAGGTTCCTGGATGTATCAGCGCCAGTTTCCATGGTGTTACGTACCATCTGTAAGTGACTTTCAGAGTGAGTTCTCTTCTTTTCGCTGATATGGATATAAAGGGAGGTTTAGTCCACATTCTAGTCCGTTGGGTGGGGTTAATTTCATAGCCTATGTCATCCTCCCATTGTTTTTTGATTGCATCAAGGGGGGTTGCTGGGCTCTGGATATCCACCAATATCAATGAACAATAGAGTTTAATTCAGTATTAAGCAAGCTGGACTTTCCCAGAAGTGCGTGTTCTGAGACAAAATGGTTGAATAATTTCACTTTCCTTCCCTCTACAAGAATCTTTGGTTAAATCCATTTTTCCTGCCAACAAATAGCATGGAGAATTTCTGGGAGGCCTGTTTTAGCTCAGTCTTAGTACTTAAATCCTAATGTTCTTAAATATTACATAAGCTTAAAGGAAGGATAAATGTATGGCAGCAATGGGAGAGGATCTTTGATGTAGCATTGGGACAGTCTGTTCCGCAACATTCTCAAAGCACTATAGTGATATGATTTTTTTCAAGAGACTGCAGGAATGACAAAAGACTAGAAAAGAGCTGCTATTTGCCATTTCCAGGGCACATTGGTCCTTTTGTGCAGAGGGACAACTCTCTTTCGTGCCCTCCTGTCCTCCTCAGAGATGAACAATTGGTGAAATAGGTCTCTGAAGCACGTGAAAGATCCCAGCATCTATTTTTAGATGAAGCAAGAAAGTAAGAAAACAAAGCATAACACAAAGCATCACTGAACAGACAAGAAATCAATCTGTTTTCATGCGGTGTGAGAATAACATAATTGTTCATGGGAGTGAAACACAAAACTCACACAGGAAGCTGAACCAAGGCAGTCCAGTTGGGCCGTCTTGCTCAGCACTTCCCATACCAAAGTTTGTTAATGTGATGCACTCCAACTCTCTCAGCCTCAGCCTGCATGACCGATAGCCAGGGACGATGGGAGCTGAAGTCCAGTAACATCTGGAGGCCTTGTCTACACTGAATGCAGTTTTCAATGCCTTTGTGTGACTAGAAGCAGTTTTCTTCATTCAGGTTCCTTACCTAGTTCCTAGCATCCTTTGGCAATTTTGGAATGAAGGAACTATGAGAGTGGGGGAAATCAGAAGCAAAGTAGGTGGTGAATGAGTGGACAGATGACTCTTCTGTCCCATTTCCACATGAATCTGCAAGTTAGAAAAAATGCACAAAATTAGCATTAATTTTTAATGTGGTCCTTTCCCACAAAATGTACATATCTGTATGCATATTAAGCTAAAACACACATTTTACTATCTATTTGAGTATATTTTTTGAGCTGAGAACTGCACTGCAAAATTTGGAGAAGTGTGAAAACCAATGGATAATGGCATTCCAATCTGTATTTCAGCAGAGTAGACGTATATCAGATCATGTACTGTTAACAAAAAGTCAAATGGCTGAGACCGAATAGAGAAGGGAACAATGGATAAGAAACAGTTAAGAGACAACTTAAAATGTACAAAACATGCATTGGGGTAGGGTGACGACTCAGCAGTGGGTGTTAATGTTGGGGGTATCTTTTGTTGTTGTTGTCAGGAAACCACAATGAGTCAATAAAGCACACTTAATGCTTTGACCCTGTCCTAGAAAGATTAACAAATGCAAGTTTTGCAAGAAACCTATTTATTTGCTGATAGAAGATATTGTATAATGTAATGCTCCCCTGTGGTCTGCAAAACTCAGCACTGTGCTTTGTAGCAAAGTTATGTCAATAATAAAACATTATGGCAATGAAGTAGAGTAACAGAATCCCCATAAAAATTACAATGATGAAAGCAAGACTGTTCTGGAGAGCGACAATCAACCTATGCATTAAAGAAGCATCTTATGATATATATTTACTGACATTGCTGGAAATATGTGCCGCATCTGCCTGGTGAAACCTTCTGTTTTGTCCTTCATCGTGTCACGCTGCTCTTGATGCAGGAGCTAGGTTTCAAATAACCCTTTGGATTTAACTTTTAAAATCTTCTCAGCAGGAAAATCAAAATGAGATTCATATATCAACGGCACACACATTCCCCCCCCCACACATTTTTTGGGGTCTTTTTAATGCTGTGGTGCACAAGAACATCTAAAATGACATAAAGCTGGATTTTCCACAGCATAGCAAATGGATGGTAGGTAAGCATTCTCAGGGCTGAAAGAGGTTCGCATGGCAATTATATCTGCATAGATTTATAGCTTTGTAGTCATTGTTAGTTTTAAAGGTAAAGGTAAAGGTACCCCTGCCCGTACGGGCCAGTCTTGACAGACTCTAGGGTTGTGCGCTCATCTCACTCTAGAGGCCGGGAGCCAGCACTGTCCACAGATACTTCCGGGTCACGGGCCAGCGTGACGAAGGTACTCTGGCAAGCCAGAGCCACACACGGAAACGCCGTTTACCTTCCTGCTAGTAAGCGGTCCCTATTTATCTACTTGCACCCGGGGGTGCTTTCGAACTGCTAGGTTGGCAGGGGCTGGGACCGAGCAGCGGGAGCGCACCCCGCCGCGGGGATTCAAACCGCCGACCATGTGATCGGCAAGTCCTAGGTGCAGAGGTTTTACCCACAGTGCCACCCGTGTCCCATTGTTAGTTTTACTCTGGAGTAAATCCCTTGAATGGCGTGCTCTGGTCCATGGGGTTACGAAGAGCCAGACATGACTGAACAACTAAACAACAACAACAAATCCTTCGAAATTAATGGACGTAAGTAACTTCATTTCATTAATTTCAAAAAGTCTATTAAGCAGAACTTAGTTGGATCCAACCCCTAGAACTCAGTAGCCAGAGCATTGCAAATCCTAGAAAGCCAGTGCAATTTATGTGGCAGTAAATTATGCTGGTGTAGAAGTTTACATCTACAGCAAACTCTTTTCAGAAGTAGGGGTACTTCTGCTGTGAAGGTCCTGTGTGAGTGTCTGGAGGCAGTTGGAGGATGGATGACGGCTAACAGATTGAGGTTGAATCCTGACAAGACAGAAGTACTGTTTTTGGGGGACAGGAGGCAGGCGGGTGTGGAGGACTCCCTGGTCCTGAATGGGGTAACTGTGCCCCTGAAGGACCAGGTGCGCAGCCTGGGAGTCATTCTGGACTCACAGCTGTCCATGGAGGCGCAGGTCAATTCTGTGTCCAGGGCAGCTGTCTACCAGCTCCATCTGGTACACAGGCTGAGACCCTACCTTCCTGTGGATTGTATCGCCAGAGTGGTGCATGCTCTCTCCTGCTTGGACTACTGCAATGCGCTCTACGTGGGGATACTTTTGAAGGTGACCCAGAAACTGCAACTAATCCAGAATGCAGCAGCTAGACTGGTGACTGGGAGTGGCCACCGAGACCACATAACACCGGTCCTAAAGGATTTTCAATGGCTCCCAGTAGGTTTCTGAATGGCCTTGGCCCAGTATGCCTAAAGGAACCACTCCCATCACTCAGCCCAGACACTGAGGTCCAGCTCTGAGGGCCTTCTGGCGTGTCATGTGTCCAAGTTTGTGGCTTGATTACACAGTAAGTGTCGTTAATTAAAAAGGAGAATTTCTTGCAAAAATGAATAGATAGCTCCGAAGAGCTGTAACATAGCCTCCGGCATCATCAATCAAGATGACCCTTCTGAAGAGTGTTTCTGGTTTTTACAGAAGATATTGAATTTGTGAACCTTGCGCCTCTTGCTTTGTTTCCAGTCTACCAGCCCACCCCTTAGTCGACTCTTAGGAAGGATTGGATTAGTTCCAACTACTTCCTGGTGTGACAAACTACTTCCTTCTCTGTTCCCACCTGATTGAACTTCCTAAGAGCTTTGGCTGGGTTCCAGTCCCCTCGCAGTCGTTCCCTTATCAACCAGCGTTCCAAGGGGCAGGGGAGTTAGCTCTCTCTGTTGTTCATCCTGCATGAAAATTAACCCACTTTGTTCCTGGCTGCTTTCTGCAGTTGGCTGCAAATCTTCACTGGGAGCTGGCTCATTCCTAAGATGGTGGTTCCTTCCCTGCAAAAAGTGAGGTTACAGAGAACCAGGCAGAGAGCCTTTTTGGTAGTGCTGCCCACCCTGTGAAATGCCCTCCATAAGATGTCAAAGAAATAAACAACTATCTGACTTTTAGAAGACATCTGAAGGCAGCCCTGTTTAGGGAAATGTTTAATGTTTGATGGTTTATTGTGCTTTTAATTCTGTTGGGAGCCGCCCAGAGTGGCTGGGGAAACCCAGCCAGATGGGTGGAGTAGTAATAATAATAATAATAATAATAATAATAATAATAATATGCCTAAGCCTGGTAGAGGGAAAACAAACTCTATAAAACCATACCAAACTGTTTGTCAGTGTACCTTCTGCCTGTTAATAGGTCATGTGACCAAGCTGAAAGGAGTTTGGAATAAGGATAAGCCCCCACACCACCTTTTCAGAGCTTATGCCAACCTTGGCTAAGATAGGATGGAAGATTGACGCTCGGATGGGTGACTTTAGCTGGTGTAACCATGTCTTAGCCTAGGCTCAGCCAGATATTCACTATTCCTAACACCCCACATCCCAGTGGATCTTGGGCTTTGAGTGCTCCATTAGAAAATGTCCAAAGCATCATACTTCCCAAAGCACTTGAAAAATCTTGTGCTTTTCTGACGGGTGTCAACCCTGTAGCACTCTGTTTTAAGGTTTCCTCATCCAGATAACTTCTCTTGTGACATTCCAACATGTTACAGCTACCACTTATGCAGGTGTAGTGTGCTCTGGCAAGCATTTCTGGAAGTACCGCTATCGTTATGCTCCACTTCCAGATTGGATGTGTTGCATCATGCTGGGCTGAAAGTGGGACATGGTGGAGGCTGGTAGCCTCTCCACCATCTCTCCACAAACTGGAATGCTAAAAAGCAATCAAAAGTCATGCTGAAAGCCCGTCGAAACAAAAATGTAATCAGATGAATTTGTGTCTAGAAGGCTTTTTAAGTCCTTGAGAATATCCATCATGCCATTTTTGTGAACTTTGAAAGGACATCTGATTGGTCTTGGTTGGAACATGCTGGACCTTCCTTTAGTCTAAACCAACAACACTAAATCAATAGTCCAATGCACAACTTCTTAAGTTCTTCATTAAAGGAAGTTCCAACAGTGTCAGGAAGAAAACCTTTATAACGAATGAATTAATCCAGAGCTAGCAAAAGTGCTGCCCTTCAGATGTTGTTGGATTCCAGATCTCATCAGCCCCAGCCAATGTGGGTGTTGTTGTCCATCAGCATATTGGCTACCCCTGGATTAATCCATCCTTTGGGTTGGGAAATTGGTGAGTTCACCCTTGGCCTTATTGTCAGATAGAAATATATGAAACTGATAAACTCCATCCTTCTCCCTCTCCCCAAAGAACTGGAGGAACTTTTCAAAGCTCTGCAGTTATGCCTGAAGGCAGAAGTGGAGTTTCTTTGAGCTTCGTTCTAAAAGAGCACATTACAAACAACAATAAAAGGTTTATTTCTATGGGACTAAGAGAGGCACTGTGCATAATCATAACCTGAAATATCTTAGTGCATAATTGCTGAACTTAGATGTTTGTTCCGCTAGGGATGATTTTGAATTCTTAAGGACTCTTCAAACACCATTCAAGATTCGATAAAACCTAAGAATGGGTTCAGAAAATTAGAAATGCTACAAAAACCGAATGCTTCACTTAGTACATTATAAAATAAATGAAGCCGGAGGGAGGCACCAGCATGGGAGTGAGGTTACTGTGCCGTGCATACTTCATTTCTTCAGTCGCCCAAGCACACACACCACCCTCATAAAACCTCCTGCCTGAGGCTGTTCTGCTCCTTAAAGCAAGGCTGCACCTTTTCCTCCTAGCCCTACACTGGGGAGGCAGGGATCTGTTTGGCTTAATAAATGTTTTAATTACAGTTTCTGTTTTCTAAGCATCACGATGCAGAAAGAGGCCACTGCCTCGACAAGTGGGTATTTGGAGAGACAATATTGGGAGCACCCAGTGTTGTGAAGTGACTTCTGCAGCTTCAGTCAGTATGGTAATTGAAAAGCAAATATTATCCTTTTAAGCATCCCTGGGTTGTTCCGCTTTATTGTTATTAGCAGAGATTAAAAATGAGAAACGGTGTTGGCTGTGTTCTTTCCTCCTGTTTTGCTCCCCCCCTCTTTTTGGAGCCATGTGGGCATCTCAGAAACATTGCTGACTAATTACTGTTGAATAGTTACCAAATGGAAAACAGCAGGTCTTGCTCAAGGTACTTTGTTGCATGAGGTAAAGGAGAAGTGCCTCCCCCAAACCACAAACTGAAGACAACCATACTAGCAGTCAGATCTTATTTTGACATCAGAGGCATTCGCCTCAGTCCTGGGGGTGGGGGGTCAACTGTGGCCTTCCAGGTCTCTGTCTGACCCTTGGAGCTCTCATGAGGCCACACACACTTTCCCAAGTCCCACCCTTCACTTGCCTTGCTTTGTCTGGCTACAATGTGTCCTTGGCCTCTGGTAATACCTCTTGCTTGTCCGGATGGAGGATATAAGAGAGGTATGTGAGTGTAGAAAGTAGCCAAGTGTACAAAGGTAGGAAAAAACATCTGTTACTCGCCAATTTTGCATCTGGCCCCATCCACCACTGGCATGTGGTCCTCAGGAAGATTGCCCAGAATGGAATATCACCCTCAGGTTGGAAAAGGTCCCCAACCTTTGATGAAGGGGTACTACATAAAACATACCACTCTGTTCTGCAACAAAACATCTATCTCCCGCATCAGTCTCCACAGCCACAGCAGGTGCTGCAACTCTCAAACGGTTTGACTTCACCTCCAAAGATGCATTCTTGCACTATCTCCCAAGACAGATGGATATCAACCATTTGACCCTCTGAGGTAGGTTAGGCTGAGATACAGTGCCTGGTCCATGGTCCCCCAGTGAGCTTCATGGCTGTGCAGGGCCTAGAACTCTTGTTTCCGAGGTCTTAGTCCAATGCTTTAACCACTATACCACACTGGCTTTCCTGTATGAAGAGCCGGCTGGCTCAGGTTAGTGGTCCATCTAGTCTAGTCCTGTCTTTACAGATGCCCACAAGTAGGACCTGAGTGCAACAGCATCCCCCGCCTCTGGTTTCCAGCAACTGGTATTCAGAAGCATTTGGGTTGCTTCTGATAAAAGTATTGCCCAACTGGGGATTTTGTTTTGTTCCCCCATGTCACTAGTTACAAACAAACAAACAAACAAACAATTTGATAGCTTCTAAATGGTGTGGATTCTTGCATCTCAGTGATTAAACCCTTTCTCAATTATACATGGGTTTTATTATTATTTCGTAGCTCTAGGGTAGATTTTCAACACTATGTGCAGTGAATTAGTCATAACTCAGTCATAGCTATTTGTGAAGTCTGCATCTGCAAAGCACAGGGGGGTATTTGAAGGATGGGGAGGAAATGGGTCAAGAGGGAGCAGGATGAACCTAGAACCATCAGTACTCATTCAGTTTGAAGTACGAGCTGAGATCTCCATGATCTGAAAATAGGTCTGTCTTGCCATTTAGAGGTGGAAAACATCAGAATGATGGGGCAGGATCTTGATGAGTGGCAGGGGAACACTTTCGAGCTTGTGTTGTGCTCAACTGACACCAAACATCCTAGAAACCAAGTGTGGCTCTGATTTTAATGTGTGGGCATGCGGCACAGAGGCCAAAAGACTTGATTGTCTAACATTTCCTAAGCAAGCACCACTAGGAGAGTACAAAACAGACAAGAACAAAGTGATACTTTACCATTTCTTCCCCAAAGCACTGTGATTGGAGAGTTCTGGTAAAAATCATCCCTCTGACTGAAAGCTGGAGCTGTCAGCCCTAAAAGATCTTTCCCTCCTGCTTTCCACCACTGGTACATTTTCCTTATACGGCAATCCTGGGAAGAAATGCTTTTTGTTTTTGCAGGTGCACTCTCTGCAGCATTTTTTAAATACAGTGGTACCTCGGGTTAAGTACTTAATTCGTTCCAGAGGTCCGTACTTAACCTGAAACTGTTCTTAACCTGAAGCACCACTTTAGCTAATGGGGCCTCCTGCTGCTGCTGCGCCGCCGGAGCACGATTTCTGTTCTCATCCTGAAGCAAAGTTCTTAACTTGAAGCACTATTTCTGGGTTAGCGGAGTTTGTAACCTGAAGCGTATGTAACCTGAAGCGTATGTAACCCGAGGTACCACTGTATTAGAATCTCTGTAGTGCCTCATATTGCTTTTGAGTTCCCTTTGTCTTGAATAAGCTCTGAAGTTGTCCAAAGAAGCTCTGCTTCACTTCTTGTTTCAGAATTTGTTCAACACTTTTGCGCACCCCTAGTATTCATTAGCATACTGCCTCTGGACCTGGGGGTTACAAATAGCTATCACAACTAAAAGGTAAAGGTAAAGGGACCCCTGACCGTTAGGTCCAGTCACAGATGACTCTGGGGTTGTGACACTCATCTCACTTCACTGGCCAAGGGAGGTGGCGTACAGCTTCCAGGTTATGTGGCCAGCATGACTAAGCCCCTTCTGGCGAACCAGAGCTGTGCACAGAAATGCTGTTTACCTTCCCGCCGGAGCGATACCTATTTATCTACTTGCACTTTGACGTGCTTTCGAACTGCTAGGTTGGCGGGAGCTGGGACCGAGGAACAGGCGCTCACCCCGTTGTGGGGAATCGAACCACCGACCTTCTGATCAGCAAACCCTAGGCTCAGTGGTTTAGACCACAGCACCACCTGCGTCCCTCCTAGCTATCACAACTAGCAGTCATCAATAGATTCCCCCCCCCATGCATCTGTCTAACCTCATTTGAAAGTCATCTAACTAACCATTTGAAAGCCATCTAACTAACCATATCTTACTGAAGTGACTTCTATAACTGTTTTGCGAAGATGTCGTTCCTGAAGCTGAAACCTAAAGCTGAAGTTTCAGTAGTCCTGAATCTACTGCCAAGCATTTTCACTGAAGGACTACAAGTTTTAATAATAAGGGAGAGAGAAAAACTGCAGTTCTCACAATTAATCTTTTATTGTTTTTTTTAAAATAGACACAATTTTATAAACCTCTCTCATTTCCCCACTTATTGTCAATTTTGTTTTTTCTTAGATTCTCATGCATCACAATTATGCATCAATTTGTGATTTTTTTAAAAAACAATGTCATCATGAAAGCGGAGCAGCATTTCAGTGTAAATTTCTCCCAATGTACACATTTTTGCAAAGCAATTTTCCCTAGCCATCATTGTCATTGTCGTCATCATCATCATCAAATTTAATTGGTGAGCCAGATACAAGTTATAGCCAAAAACAAGCAAGCAAAAAAAACAGGTCTCAAAAGCATATTATACCACATATGATTAAAGCATTATAATACACATTTCCCTACTGGAACACATTTCTACTGCGTTTATTTTACTGTGTTTATTTTCACTGACATGTATTTTAATACACATTTCAGCCCAATACATGCATTTCTTTGTATACATTACTGCATTTCTAAATTCAGAGAAGTGCAGATGTTGAAGGTTCAATGTGTTTCAGTTCATATATTGCTTCAGAAAGGGCACATTAAGTAGGATCATCTTTAAATGCAAACTGACTTGAATTCCTCCCCATCCCTAGTGGAGAGGGCCTAATTTGGATGATTAGGGCGCAGGGCGCAGGATTACCTATTAAGGCTACTTCCTGTACCCAACACCGTCAGCTGGGAGAAGAATCTAGTCAATTTGTAATTGGTATGTATGTTTATGTGTTATTTGTGATAATTAATTTGGGTTTTGAATTGGAATGAGCACGGCACAATCTGTGCAGTTACATCTGCATACGGTATCAGTGTGTCCTAAGATGTCTGAACCCCATGTGGGTTTGTTAGCAGCTTACATCTGATGGAGATGTTGGAAGGTCAACGTCTATCTCACTTAGCATCTACATAGGTGCCCATCTGTACCTACAAATCACTTTGAATTAATGTCACGGCTGCTTTTTGTAAAAAACAAAACACAATTGGGTTTCAGGAGCAATATGTGGCTTGTTAACAGAGTCGGGTTTGCTATGCAAAGCAACTATCTGCTTCATTTTAATTTAAAACGTGTCAGGGAACCTGACACAGTGTTACATTACTGTACATCAACTGCAGGCGATGTTGTTAACAGGGTGTCTTTGGTAGGAGCAATGGAATTTCATATTCAGTTAATGTAGTCCCACAGTCCTCATCAGTAGCCATAACTAAATCCATGCAACTGCATTTGTCAGCAGCAATCAATTCCCTCTTCTCTCCCATCCTTTCCTGGTCTTTCTCTTCTACCATCCACTGTCTAAATTTAGATTAGGGGTTGCCTACCTATGACCCCCCTGGATGCTGTAGGACTTCATTCCCTATAAGCCTACCAGTATGGGTAATGGTCAGTTGAACCCCAACAGCTACCGCTGACTTACATTTTAAGCTCTTTGGAGAAGGAACAAATATGGAGCCCATTCTAGCTTGGGGTGGTTTTGCTGTTAGTCTGTTCATTGCAGTGCAGGAAGGAAGGAAGGAAGGAAGGAAGTCAGGCAGCCTGGATTCATTGCCTTACCCTGGCCCAAAGCTTCTCTAGCTCTTTTCTAGAGCTGCCCAAGACTTCTATTCCTTCCTGTGCCATTTGTGCAATGGGCTTCCACCCATGCTTCTTCATGGGGAAATACCATAGCTCAGTGGTAGAGCATCTTCTTTGCACACAGAAGGTCCCAGGTTCAACCTGTGGCATCTCCATGGAGAGCTGGGGAAATCTCAAGTCTGAAGTCCAGGAAACCTCCTCCCAGTTAGAGAAGACAACACAGAGTTAGATGGACCAATGGTCTGACTCATTATAAGGCAGCTGCTTGTGTTCCTATGTGGACATGGCTTGGGACCAGGTTACCTCTGGTATCTCCTGTCCCCTTATGAGCCTACCCACCCACCAGTTAAGCTATCTGAGGCATTGCTTGTGGTCCTACTCTTATGTGAGATCCCTCCTTTCCACAGGGACTTCTGCAGCTAGAAGGACGCTCAGTAATTAGAGCGGATAGAACCGCCGAATCCGGGAAGAGCAGAGGAGGAGGAATTTGCGTTTATATAAATAACAACTGGAGTTCGGACATTAAACAAATGGACACGCATTGCTCTCCTGATTTGGAGTATCTAGTGGTGAAGTGCCGCCCTTTCTATTTGCCACGTGAGTTTAATGTTGTTATAATAACAGCGGTGTATATACCTCCCGATGCAAACACTACTACAGCTATGGGCCACCTGCTAACTGCTATTAGCAAACAGCAGCGGGCCCACCCGGATGGAGCATTTGTGGTTGCTGGTGATTTTAACCGAGCCGATTTAAGGACTGTGCTTCCTAAGTTCCACCAGTATGTTGATTGTCCCACCAGGGGGGGAAATAACCTGGACCGAGTATATAGTAACATCATGCATGGATACAAGACCAAGCCCTTGCCCAATTTGGGGCAGTCAGACCACATATCCCTACTTATGATACCATCATATAGACCTCTCGTACGTAGAATTAGACCATCAATTAGAGAGATACAAGTGTGGCCAGTAGGTGCATCTGAACAACTTCAAGATTGTTTTCGGAGCACCGAGTGGTCGCTTTTTGTGGGGAATAATGTGGACACATACGCTTCAACAGTACTGTTCTACGTTAAAAGCTGCATCGATGTCGTCACTACCACCAAACAAATACGGGTGTTCCCTAACAACAAGCCCTGGCTAAACAGGGATGTGTATTTGCTGTTAAAGGCAAGAAATGCTGCTTTTCACTCTGGTGATGCGCAACAGTATAGAGAAGCCAGAGCCAAACTGAAAAAGGGCATTAAGAACGCCAAAGCTATGTACTGCCGGAGGATCGAAAAACATTTTGAGAGCTCCGACCCTCGTCGAGTATGGCAAGGCCTGCGACAAATTACAGGGCAAAATATTAAAAACGAACTGGCTAGCAGCAGTGCGCACTTAGCTGATCAACTGAATCAATTTTTTAGTCGCTTGGAGGTGGGAACTGGAACTACTGACACTACAGCATTGGCTACCAGCACATCATCAGAAGCTACTACTGATAGACAACCATTTTTACTACAGACCTCTGATGTACAACGTGCCTTTCGGTGCATTAACATTAGGAAGGCAGCTGGACCGGATGGAATCACGGGACGGGTAATTAGGGACTGCGCTGCAGAATTAGCTGGTGTATTTACGGATATTTTTAATCTATCCCTGTCGCAGGGTTCTGTCCCTACCTGTCTGAAGACATCGATTATAGTGCCAGTCCCCAAGCAGTCAGTGGTGGTATCTCTCAATGACTATAGACCAATAGCCCTAACATCTGTCGTTATGAAATGTTTCGAGAGATTGGTGCTAGATCATATTAAGGCTGGTCTTCCATCCACTCTAGACCCGTTCCAGTTTGCATACAGAAGAAATAGATCTACTGATGATGCTATTTCCATCGTTGTCCACACTGTACTGAGTCATTTAGAACGACAGGGAACCTACGCAAGGCTGTTGTTTGTGGACTACAGTTCTGCCTTCAATACAATTTTGCCAGACAGGTTATTTCTTAAAATGATCAATTTGGGTATACATCAGAAGATCTGTCTGTGGGTAAGGAATTTCCTGACTGACAGGCCGCAGACAGTGAGAATGGGACCTTACTATTCTTCTACTCTAGTATTAGGCACAGGAGCTCCTCAGGGATGTGTGCTAAGTCCCTTTCTCTATTCCCTGTACACATCTGATTGTACCCCACTGTATAAGTCCAACACAATCATCAAATTTGCGGATGATACAACAGTGGTGGGGCTCATTAGTGAGAACGATGAGACTGCTTACAGGAAAGAAGTACAGGGGTTAATTCAATGGTGTAAAGAAAACAATCTTATGCTTAACACCAAAAAAACCAAAGAACTCATAGTTGATTTTAGGAGAAAGAAAAGTGTATTTTTACCATTGCACATAAATGGCGAGGAGGTGGAGAGGGTTGGTAGTTTTAAATACCTGGGCATTTATATCTCTGAGGACCTCTCATGGACTGCAAATATTAACATGGTTGTGAGGAAGGTGCAGGGGAGGTTGTATTTTCTGAGAATGCTCAGGGGACTGAATCTATCTCAGCACCTACTCCTGTCCTATTATCACAGTACCATCGAGAGTGTCTTAACCTATAGTATATTATCGTGGTATGGAAGCAGCTCTGAAACGGATAAAAAAGCTTTACTGAGAATAACAAAAATTGCCCAGAATGTTATAGGGCTCCAGCTACCAACCCTGGATGAGATCTTCACGTCTCGCACTTTGAAGAAGTCACACAATATCCTGAGAGATCCCACCCATCCTGCTCACAACTTCTTTGAACTGTTGCCTTCGGGCAGAAGATATAGGACAATGAAAACACGAACCACACGCCTTCTGAATAGTTTCTATCCAAGAGCTTTGATTGCACTAAATAATGATCTCAGGGCCAGTTGTAAGAAATAGCAAGCAGGGAGTAGGAAGGAATGAGATAGGGTTTAGGTCATGTTATGCTTTTAATAGGTCATGTTATATTCTGGATTATGTATGTTTTATAGATTATGTCTGAATGGGATGAGAGTGTTGGAGGTACGTGCAAATGTGTATGTGAAGCCGGTCTTTGGGTGGGTGTTTGATTTTCGTTGTTGTGTATACTGTGTATATACGGACAATGACAAATAAATTTCTATTCTAAATGTGTGAGTGCCTGTGGTGGGACCTTTTCGCTGGTGGCACCATAATTCTAGAATCCGCTCTCCTTGGAGAGTTATTGGGCCCCCATCTCTTTTTAGACACTTATAGAGAACAATTTTCTTTCTGTATGACTTTGGTCTAAGGGTGGGGTATTCTTTAGCCACAAAGTTTTGCTTTTGTCATGATTATGTTTTACTTATGTCCTCATAGCTTTATTTCATTTTCATTTTTAAATTTATTTATTTGTTTATATTTATTTATTGAATTTATATACTGCCCTTTACCCACAGGTCTCAGGAAGTTTCACAGAATAAAATAAAAATATAAAACCACAAAATACATAATCAAAATAAAAGCAGCAACAACCCAATAACCCCCTCAAAAAAACCACCACAATTTAAAAGAGCAATGTGTGTCCTTGAGGCAGAAAAAGAGGATGAAAATGATTTAATTTAATCTAGACTAGTCTGTATGGGCTCTCCAGTTTTATTTACTGGAGCAGACAGGAAGCATTCATTACTGAGGTTCAGGGGACTGACGTGCTGGCCAGCCTTGACCACTGCTTTTACAACTGGATGATCAGATAGCCTGAAGTAGTTACAGAGTTTGGATATACAACTTTTGAAGAATGCATATATGTTTACCTCTTCAACTTGGGATGCATTTCCTATTCAATGTGGTATTTAGGTGCTGAATTCTGAACTTTCTTACAAGTGTGTGGGTTAATCTAGCAAACACATTTATAGCTGCATCAGGTCTCTTAATTATACCCATGGAGTAAGTCAGAGCTGGAACTGCCTAGGTATTTAGTACCATTGTTTTATTCTTAGCCGTAAGCCTGATTTTCAGGACTTTAAGAGATGGAAGAGGATTTTAAATCTGAGTGGGATTTTTTAAATAAAAGAACTGATTTCCACATCTGTGTACGTGAACTTCCAAACAAGCTATTTATGTTTACAGGTGTTGCTTGCTGCAGAACCTCACTTTTAACTTTCAATTATGTTTAGAGCTGAACATTTTTCAAGGCTATTATGTGGATAGTTGAACATTTTTATATCTTTGCTGTTTCTTTTCTCTTTTTCAGCATTATAAGGCTTCCGGGTTGAGCTGGAGATTCAGCAAAATAATTTGATGGCATCCATAAATAAAAGGTGTGCGGCCCTATTTTCTTTCCCATCCTTTTTTGCTTTGAGTTGAAATTTAACAGAGCTGAATGTAGCACCGGAGCCTGAAAATACCGTATCAGTTTTACTTATTTTATTATTTAAAAACCTATTATTTTGTTTATTGATATGGAGCATAGGAAGTTGCCTTGTACTGAGACAGACCACTGACCGGCATGTTAAAGATACATATTTAATATGCATAAAATGAAAATGTTTATACGCACTGAAATTTAGGGTGAGGAAAGCTCAACAACCTTCGGGGTGTCCTGGTTTTAACTTTTTGAAATACGGCAACCCTAGCAGGAAGGTGAAACCTGAGAGCTCAGCTTCTTTGTCTGTTGATGGAGCCAGCAGCAGTAGCAGTAGCAGTAGCAGTGGCTAAGCGCTGTAATTATTTTACTGAACTGCATTAAGGACAAAAAAGAAGACTGGACCACACGGCTGGTTTGTTTAAGTGCAATGTGTATCTTTGTAATGTTTATTTGTAACTAGTTCAAGGTTGTTCTGCAGTAAATCATGAAGTTCATTCTTTGTGGTGGATAGCAAATTCTTTTCTACTCAACACAATGCCCAAATCAGGGATTTTGCTTGCAGCAGCTCTTAACATGACAGCCAGCTCTCTGGGTTTCAGATGGGAGAGTGCCCAGGCCTGCCAGAGGATGCCGGGAACTGAAGCTGGGATCTTTTGAGTTCAAAGTAGATGTTCTGACACTGAGGTCCCCTATGCCACTCTGCACCAGAAACTCCAAGGGTGGCTTACCCCAAAGGGGGGAAAACCAACAACACACACAACAATAGTTAATTGGACTCAGAAACACACGGCAACTGGCAACAGTCTGGCATGATACTCAGCCCAAGTTAGAAGTCTAGTTGCCACATTCTGAATTAACTGCAGCTTCCAAACAGCCTAGAAAGGCAGCCAGGCACATTACAGTAATGTAACCAATAAAATAACTTTGAAGGTGGCTAATAGCAAAGGCGAAACTAACACTTTGACCTGATCCAGCAGGGCACTTCTTATGTAAATGCTCAGCTAATGCTCTTTCATAAAAGCCCATCTAGTCTAGCACCTGTTGGGCTACATCTGATCTCTGGCAACCCAGGGTTGCCTCAACCTGATTTGATCAAATCCTGGGTCAACCTAGTGCAGTTCAGAGTCCAGGATACGGCTGGATTGGGTGCATAGCCCTGCAGTCTGGACCAGATACCCTGCTAGAAGCCTTTGGTTTCTCCTTACTCCTTCTCTAAGAGAATTCTTGGTCATACTCTCCAGATTTCTATAAAACCAATAGTGCTTTTATTGCTCTTGATAAAGACTTCAGGTTTAATTCAGGTGGTGGGAGACATTCATACTGAAAATGTAGAATTTCAGCACGCACTGGTTTTTATTTTAATGGAGGAGATAATCTAGATGTTTTTAAGTAAGATTTTTTTAAAAAGAAAAATTGGAACAACTACCAGGGGGAAAAGAACACACACACCTCCTACGCTTCTTTTCTATTTAAAATGAAATGTCAGGTGGATAACTTTGAAAATAATTTGGCTAAGTAGAGGAATCAGAAAATAATAGCTTGTATAAACACATACACATAGTGTTTTGTTTAAGGGGAGGGAGAAGCACATTGTAGGACGAGGAATAGAAAACATCAGAAAAAGTAGATGGTTTGTGGCTCATTCCAATTTTAAATGCAATTGGCTGGCAGTTCCTTGAAGTCATTCCCATCTAAGCAGGTCTGAGCCTATTAGAATGTCTCCCTTTAGAGGGGAAAGGATGAGAGTTGGCCGGCTGATTGCATCTCCCACTGGGCGTGTGTGGGTGTGGGAGGAATTTAATGAAAGTAATACTTTAAGTGTGAAACCGAATTTAGCAAGCTAAAGCTGGTGATTTGCGACTATTTTGATTTGATTAGTCTGCCCTCCATTGTGTCAACCTTAGCTCCCCCCCCTGCCCCTATTACACCCTCTCTGAAGAGTTACAAATAATAACAAGAAAAGGAATCAGGTTTACAAAAAGGTTTATTTTAGATACAATTAGAGTGGGAAGCATTGGTTTATATTTACTTCTTTTTGATCACCAGCAGTCTGTGTTTCTTATTTTAATTGAGGTGTGTAAGATACCGTAAGCTGCAGCTGGTTTGGGAACAAGTCGTGATGGCAGCTCAGTTATTTCAGGGGTGGAGAAACTCAGGCCTGGGGGCTGAACACAGCCTGACAATACTATTTATTTGGCCCTCGGGACTCTCCTCGGCCACACACCCTTCTCCAGCCTTGCTTCATACCTTCATTGAGTGTTTTTGCCTGGCTATAATGTGTCCCTGAACTCTTATAATGGCTCTTGCTTGCCTGGATGAAGGATAGATCCCCCCCCCCCCAGTGTGTGTAGAATCCAGCCTACTGTACTAAAGTAAAATGTATATCCATTGCTCCACCCACTTTTGACTCTGCCACTGCCTGCCACTGGCATGCAGTCCCTCAAAGGTTGCCCAGGAGGGAATGTGGCCTTCAGGTTGAAAAAAAAGTCCCCCCACCACTGTGAAGAGTGGCAAACTCTTGCATTTCGGAAAAATGCTGCTGTTTTTGTGCATCAGCGGCTTGTCTGTACAGGTTGACTATGTCCTTTTCAAATGCCTTCATCATAATGAGGCTTTTAAATACAAAGCATAGATTAGATTTTAAAATGATAAAAGGCCTAATCGCAGTTGCCCAAATGGAAAGCAGAAAGTTCTGGAGCTCCCCCTCCCCCCGCCGCACCCACCACGAAAGGTCAACATTTCCTCATGGATACACATGTGGAGCTCCAAATGCATCCAGTCAGTGCCCTTGGCAGTCCTCTGAGGGCAGAGTTTGGACACAATTTTTAACTTTCTCTGGAATCCATCCAGTACTGGTGCTATGCCATCCCCTCCCCAAGGAAATTAACCTATGGCTGAATGAACTCACTTTTAAAAATATGTTCTTTCTCCCTAGTGTGATCCTTTTTCTTTCTTTTAGTTTGGCTCCAGGCTTCTGCTCCATGCCTTCCTTACCTTTTTTCACCTCTTTGCCTTTTTCTTCTTTCTGTAAGAAATTGGTGCTTTTCTACTTTTGTTTCACTTTTTTTTTGTAAGGCAGGGGTAGGGGGAACCTTTTCCAGCCTGGGAGCCATATTAATAGAATAACAGAAACATAGAACTATAGAGTTTCAGGGTACCCCAGAAGTCATCTAGTCCAACCCCCTGCAATGCAGGGATCTCAACAAAAGCATCCATGGCATTCCCTTGTGGGCACCGCTTTAGGGGGGCACACTGTTGAGAGCAGTAAAGAGTTAACCTGCTGTGCCTCAGAGCTGAGGGGAAGGACTTACCAGGCAGGATGTGACGTGGACAGCCTGGGATGCAGTCTGTGTTCTGTGAGAACCGAAAGCAGTTAGTCTTGAACTGCGCAGCTCCAGGGAGAGGAGCAGAGAAAATGCAGTCGCATTCAGATGGGTTCTGATCAGTGTAAATATGTGTTTTTCGAAGCAATAAAGAACTTTAAGAAACAGAAGCTGACGTCTCGGAATTCTTCCCTTATCACACGCAATGCTGCGCAATTCTGCTGATGATTTTACGACCTACAGAGGCCCGCGCAGAGGGAGTGTGCCGGGCGCCATAAAACAATAAATCTGTTCGAAGAGATTTATTGGAGGAGGTCGAACTCAATTAACAACACACACAACAGTGGTGGGAGAGGTGGGAGACTGTGAGGTCCCATCTACACTGCACATTTAAACCAGTATCACACCACTTCAAACAGTCATGGCTTCTCACAAAGGATCATTGGAACTGTAGTTTCTTATGGGTGCTGGATGTTGTTAGGAGACCCCTGTTCAACTCAGAGAGCTACAATTGAGCTACAGTCAAAGGAGAATGATTGTTAAACCACTCTGTTGAAATTAGCATCCTTAGTTCCTGGATGTTTTCTGACTGCTGTAACTGTGGATTGAAACCTGCAGACTGAAACAATCTAAAAAGACATCCCACAATCTAGTGCACAACACAGGGGGTAAACAGGACATTAATAATGGTTCCATTGCACATATTATGTTTACTCTGACTTTTATAAAGAGGTAATTTGCAAAAGTGCAGATAATCCCAGTGTAGTTGATAATTTAAATGTCACTCAGAATGTATGTTAAAATGCAACTGATTAACAGCAGGTTTCTGGTGGCAAATTAATTAGTATTTAAGCCCAAGACTGCATTAAGATGTCATGTGATAAAAAAATAATCAGCAGTTGTTTGACTGAAGTCTGCCAACAGTGTCTTTGGTTTTGTGTTATTTAAGTCTGAGACTTCTCTCTGGAAGCTAAATGCTTTCTCCCTTCCTCATATGAAAACATGGCACACCATCAAAACAGAGCTTGAGCAATAGCTCTTGTGTAGCATAGAATAGAAATGAATGGGCTTTAAAAAGGAATAATTTGAGCAAAGCAGCAAGGTACCCAAACTTGCAGCTTGATCCGATGCATATTTACTTTAAAGTAAGTCCCACTGTGTTCAATGGGGTTTGATCCCATAGGACGGCTGCTTCATAAATCACACTTGGTTTCTTTTTATAGTTGTGTGTCTGGTTTTTAAAAAAGAAAATTCTCTGAGTTGCCTGTCGTTTATCTTACTACCCCTTTTCACCCCTGCTTTAAAATAATTGCTTGGGAATAGATGTTTTTGGTGACATTTATATTCCTAGATGAAACTTTGTATAAATAATTGATTTTACAGGCTAAGCTTGCCTTTATTTATTTTCTTTTATTTTCTTTTTTGGATCTTTGGGTGCGTCAGATTTATTTGACTGAGAGTTGCCCTTTTTGAGAGCGGAATACCTGTAGTGAGAACAGTCTGACTAGTCTGCCTTTCTGTGAGTTTGGTGGTTTCTTTGCACTTGAACCTCACTTACACATGAATCATTGCCTGAGGACTGCTGCAGCTAGTGATAACATGTGTAAGAATACCACAAATGCAACAATTCTTTCCATCTTTGGAATTGTACCAGACCACACTATACTTGGTATGAATGCAATTTATGCTTTCAAAGGTTAAAAAAGGTAAAGGTAAAGGATCTCTGACAGTTAAGTCCAGCCGCAAATGACTCTGGGGTTGCGGCACTCATTTCGCTTTACTGGCCGAAGGAGCTGACGTTTGTCTGCAGACAGTTTTTCTGGGTCATGTAGCCAGCATAACTAAGCTGCTTCTGGCGAACCAGAGCAGCACACGGAAACACCATTTATCTTCCCACCAGAGCGGTACTTATTTATCTACTTGCACTTTGACGTGCTTTCAAACTGCTAGGATGGCAGGAGCAGGGACCGAGCAACAGGAGCTCACCCCGTTCCAGGGATTCGAACCACCGACCTTCCAATCAGCAAGCCCTATGCTCAGTGGTTTAGACCACAGCGCCACCTGAATCCCATTTCAAAAGTTACACAATTACAAATTATAGATTGTTTCAGGGAGGGGGGGTGAGAAATTCAATTCAGTTTGCATTTAAAGGTGAACCTACTAATTTGCATGTTTCAATACAATGTGCAAACCAAAACCCATTCCTTGAAATTAACACCTCTCCAAATTTTGCAATGCAGTTCTTCAGCAAACGAATGATTACAAAAATCCATATTCTAGGGTAAATTGTGTATGGAAGTGCATATATTAGGAGAAACAGCATACAAAAGCAAATTAGGTTAGGAACTACTGCTCTGCAGAAATGTGTATATTAGGCCAAATTGCATACAAATATGTTTATATTTGGGAAAATTCAAACAAATGTGCTGATGAATTTTCAAGACTTTCTTAAAAATGCAAACTGATACACAAATGGTGAATAACTTAATTTAAAACTGGGAGGCAGGGAGAGAAACCAAGAGAGACTGAAATTGACAGTTACCCATTCCTAGTGGGGCTTGAAGCATTAATAGGACAAGTTAACTGGACTTTGGTCAGATCCACCAGTCAGAAATTGAAAGCATGGATGGGCAATGGCCTTCTGTGTGGCTTTCAACATTTGGACACAGCAATGTCCTTTGCTGACAATAATGTGCTTACCACACTTCATGTGCCAGTGAAACTGAGTGCAAATGTGAAAAGCGTTTGAGTTTGCTGTTGCCTTTTTCCCTCCCTTTCTAGTAATGTGAGAGTGGGGAAACTAGTTGCTGGTGTCTTACTCTAAAGGAGCGAGACAAGACAGAAGAGGAGGAGGTGTTGATGCCCAGCGTGGGTGGCTGCACTGCTGACATTTCACAACAGTAGGGCTGACTTTAATTGTTGAAAATAAGCCAGCCAGAGAAAGTGTGTATATTTGAGCAAGAATGTTCTTCATAACAGAGAATGAGCATATGTACTGCAATGCACTGCTAGTTGTTTGTGTGACAAGCAAATTCAGGCATCATCATCAGTCAAAGCCTTAAAGGTTCCTTTCATTTTCATCGAAGCTGGAGGCTGGATCTCAGGGCTTTGGCCACAGGAGTCTCAGCCCTTTCAAGACTCCCTTCTTTGAATTTCGCTTTCATGTTTAAAATTAAGTTTTTCACCCTATTACTTGTGGCGGTATAAGGGAAAGCATGCAAGCAGCATCCTACCCAGTTGCTCGTTATTACGTTTTCGGCTGTGGAGCAAGTCCCACTGAATTGAATGAGAGTAGACATGTATAATGGGATGCAGGTGGTGCTGTGGTCTAAACCACTGAGCCTCTTGGGCTTGCCAATCAGAAGATTGGCAGTTTGAATCCCTGCGACAGGGTGAGCTCCCATTGCTTGGTCCCAGCTCCTGCCAACCTAGCAGTTCAAAAGCATGTCAAAAAGTATAAGTAGATAAATAGGTGTAACCGCTCTGGTGGGAAGGTAAATGGCGTTTCCATGCGCTGCTCTGGTTTTGGTGTTCTGCTGTGCCAGAAGTGGCTTAGTCATGCTGGCCACATGACCTGGAAAAACTGTCTGCAGACAAAGGGCAGTTCCCTCAGCCTGTAAAGCGAGATGAGCGCCACAATCCCAGAGTCGTCTGCGACTGGACTTAGCTGTCAGGGGTCCTTTACCTTTACCTTTAGACATGTATAGGAATGCTCTGCTAAATGTCTCAGGCCATCGTTATTTATCTTCTTGGCATTTTGCAGTGATTCCCTGCCCCATTATGCATCCCACCATAGTGTCCATAAATGAATTATTTGGATTTACAAGAGCTGTGTTTCATTAACCTAGCATTTTGTCTGAGCCAGAAGTGGGGAGCCTGCAGCCCATGGGCCAGATTCCCCCCCCCCAGCCTCCCCATTTGGCCTGTGAAGTCATTTTCTCTAAACCATGCCCACCTGCCCCACCCTGACATCATCTGTGATGCCTGTTGTGGGGCATGCACTTGCACAGCTACAGAAGAGCATCCAGGAGCTTGTGAGTTCCCAGTTATTCCTTTGCTGGAGCAAGCTGTCCTGATATGGGTAGGGGTGGGGTGGAGGAGTGTGCTTTGTTCCAACAGCACCAAGCTGATTGCTCTCCTTTCCCTGCCTGAGTAAGCTTATCTTATTCATCACAGCACTGATAAAAACGATTTCCAACAAGTTGATCAGATATGTCTAACTCTGCCAACAGTTTGAGTCAAGTGTCTTTTTTGTTTTGTTTTACAGGTTGATTGAAAAGTGAGATTAATCAAGATGCTTTATTTGGCTGTAAAAAAACTTTTCTCTCTGCACCTTTTTCTTTTTTTTTAACCTTCAGGAGAATTTTGTACAAATCGAATTTTGACAAATCTCTTTACATGATGCCTAGGAAAGTTAATGTACTATTCTTCAGAATTCTGTTTGAATGATACCATTAAAAGAGAGAAATGATTACAGCATATTCTTGTCAAATTGCTACTAATAGCTGGGGCTGCAAGCAATGTCAAAGATGCAGTCAGAATCAGAACCAACTGTGTCCTCAGTGACTTTACCTAGATATCAAATGGGACAAAGGGAGAGAAGCTGTGAAGCTTGTCCATTGTTGGTATTTGTATTATGCAAAAATCTATACTGTGCGTAGGCATGCAATGGAGCTGCTCTGATAATTGTAAATCCTGGGGAGTTGTGTTTGGCAATGTTGGGAGAGCACTAAAAGGTTGACCATTGCTTTCAGAAGTCAGCTTTCTCTGTTGAAATCATTTCATTCATATCCTATGGGACCAATGAGTAATGGCGACCCATGCAGTGATGGGCGGGAGGCTTCTGTTGTCACTGACTATTAAATTGCTTTATGCCGGTTTGTTATATCTACATCTATCCATGATATATCGTATCCGTAAGCGTGGGCTTAAGTAAAGATGTCTAGTATGCAAACTGTATTTTTAATTTCTTTCTTCCATTCCCTCCTCCAGTAATCCATTGTCATAATTAAAGTCATAGATGCCTTTTAAGGAAATAGATTGAGCATGGCTTGAGTATTTTCCAAAACATCAGATTTTGTGTTGTTTATTTCTTTAACATCACAGTTTGAACTTACCAACAATTGAGCTTTTCCTTCCACAATAGCCACCAGCTGTGTTACTCTCATTCATTCAGCTAATTTCACATGCTTAAATAGGCTGAGAGCTTTGTTAAGGTTTAGCTTTGCTCAAAAATCAAATTTATGTCCTGACTTCTGCTTTTTTTTTTTTTTTAGCATGCTGTTAGCAAGATCAATATTCTTGTCAAATTATCATTATCCTAGTTTTGGAGGTGGTGGAGGAGATGAAGGATCAGATAATAAAACACACACACACAAACAGTCTTTCATTGTAAGTTGTGTTGATGGCCTCCAGTTTTTAGATGACTTTTAAAGATAATTAAACATATTTATGGATGATAGATCTGTTTATGGCTACTATTTATGACAACTGTATGCTACTTCCAGCTTCAGAGGTAGTATGCCACTGAGTAATATTTGCTGGGAGGGACAATGGCATAGAATGGATGCTGCCTTGATGGCCCTACTTATAAGGTTCATGGAAGTATCTGGTTGGCCACTGTGGGTGAGAGGATGCAGGATTAGATGGACCATTGGATGTTGTTGAATTACAACTCCCATCAGCCCTAGCAAGCATGGCCAATGGCAAAGGATGGTGGGAGCTGTAGTTCAGCAGTATCTGGAGGTGTCCTTCACCCCTGATTTGGCAAAGCTGTTCCTGGATGGCACAACTTCATAGGAACCTGCTTTAAACCCGGGCAGCTATTTTCCCCCATCTAGCTCAGTGTTGTCTGTTCAGTCAGTTGTTCTCCAAGGTCTCAGGCAGATCCTTTCAACTGGAGGTGTCAGGGACTCTCTGTGTGCAAAGTATGTGTGCCAAACATATGGATGGAGCCTTTCATATTGGGGATGGGAAGCATTCAGCTTCCTGCAGTCTGAAATGGTACATCCCCAGAACATATTTATTGTGCAATCTGCTATTTCAGGAATATTGCAGAACATATTTATTATATAATCTGCTATGTATATAGGTTGGATCTTAATTACATTGTTCAGCTTGGGGAACACGATTGATTTCTTGACCTTTAATGAAATACAAGGCAGACGGCTGGCATGCAATGCCTTTCCCCTTCTTCTTTTGACATTAAGGCATCAGCCTTTGCCATATTGTTGTTTTTCTACACCAGATGTCCTTTCTTTTGCATGTGCCAAGATCTTTTCTTCAAAGGTCTCCTGCTGTTTCATTTAAGGTGTGACTACACTCCCTGCTACATTTCCTACTTCTTCTTTTTTTAAAAAATGTATTGGTTGGTGTCTCTTTTTTCTTTTGTTCATGTCTATGTTCAGATCCTCCCCACAGCATCTTCTTGTCTATTATATATTTTGGAAAGTTGTCTGCTTGTCTCTCTGTGTGTCTGTCAATTCTCTGAAGATATTGTCACCAAATTTGGAACACTCATTCCTGAGATCAAGGAGCAGGTTGGGGCCAATGCTTGGATATGATTAGGTGCAATTGTAAATCAAACTGCACTGCACTGAATACCTCTTTTGAAACTATAACTATCATGTTCCCATTGGAGGTATCCTTTTCAGAGGAGGACCACTGCTCCCCAACAGTGGCGTAGCGTGGGTTGTCAGCACCCAGGGCAAGGCAAGTAATTTGCGCCCCCCCCCGCTGCACTGTCCCTCCCCCAGATAGTCCCTCGCTCTCTCTCCGCACTGCACCGCACGCCTGGCACCCCCCCCTCCACAGTGGGCGGCGACCCGGCGGCTCGGATCGGATTCGCACAGCCAGCACTGCAGTGAGAGAGAGTGAGTGAGCCAGGTAGGGGCAGAGAGCTGCGAGTGCGGGCGTGCCCCCCCAGATGTTGTGCCCGGTGCGGCCGGCCCCCCTGCACCCCCCACGCTACGCCACTGCTCCCCAAAGCAAACATTACATATGAGCAGGCTGTGTCAAATGTACAGATAAACAAAGCAGGGAGACCTGGGTGCTTCAGGGGTCATGGCACTTCAACCACTATAAGGCCCTTATACAGATTCGGAAGTGGAAGCTGAGCTGTCACCAAGTCAGGGGGAACATCCATACCTAATAGTGTAGACTTGGTCAGTGCCCACCTGAAGAATAAGGAGCTACTTGTTCCTCTCCTCTTTTTCAGCTTAGAAATATACTTCCATGTCATCATGTGGTTAATTCAGATAGAATAGCATTGTCTCATAACTGCTTTGTGAAAGTACCTATCTAGTAAAAAAACCAAAAATAAATGAAGAGAAAACTGAGGGGTTGTTAAGCAAAGTCATATAAGCAGATATTATGAAACAATCTGTTAGAATGTTATAGCCATATTGATAAACAATGGGGGAAAGTTAGGTGCATTTAAGTACTGGAAGAAAAAGGGAAAATTGAGTGACAGAAATTTAATAAAATAACATATACAAAAGTGGTCTCTGAAGAGAAGAATCATGTAAAGAGCAAATCACTGTGAATAAATTATTTTTTATAAATATATCTGAAATTATATATACTTAAAGAAAGAGCAGAAGAAAATAGACTGAAAAAATAGAGGAGAAATAAGGAAAATGAGGAAAAGGGGGAACATAATTAAAGGAAGCAAGAAGTTCTCTCATTTGTAAGGCAAAACAAAATAAAAAACCTGATTTCTAAGTACCTATATAAGTTATAGATTACAAAATCAGGTTATGGGACTATGATAGTCCATGTTCTACACATTAAGCTCTTCTCTTAATCAAAGCAGTTAAAAAAGCAAAAATGACTTATATGGAGTATTTTCTTTGATTTTCAAAAATTTATAAAAGTAGCCCATCAGGGCCAGCCACCCATAAGGCAAGGTGAGGTGAGGGCCTTGAGTGGCAGCAGCCATGAGGGCATCACACTCTTCTGCCATAGTGACGGTTGTAGTGCACCCCTGGGAGGCTGGATCTGCCACATCCTTGACACCTCACCCAATGCCGCCTCTACAGTGGCCTCTCGGTGAATAGGAGGCACCGCTGGTCTCCCCTCACCCTAGGGAGGAAATGGCAGGGGCTGCCCTCTGGGGTCTCCTGAGAAGGCCTTTGCTTTCCACCATTGGGTAAAGCTGATTTGATTCACCCCTTTGTTTCTGATGTAGATCTTCACCCCCCCCCCGCTAATGAAGATCTTCACTTGCCCCTTCTTCCCTGGTTGGGAGGGGGACCATTTTGTGGTTCACCTCAGGCACCAAAATGTCTTGGGCCAGTCCTGGATCCCATCTTTCAATAAATCAATATCCTTGCTCTTCTTTGGTAAGTTCTTTTGATCAGAAAGGCAACGTCCCATATTTTCCTTTAGACAAAGTTGGAAAGTTCTTATTTTGGGGTGAGGCAAATCTCTGTTGCTGTCAATAAAATGTGCCTTCCCTGTCTTCCATCACTGATCCTGCCTGGAAGGAGTATTGCAATGATCATGGAAGTGGCTACCAGGTTTGTCTGTGTATACAGTGGTGCCTCGCAAGACGAAATTAATTCATTCTGTGAGTTTTTTCGTCTTGTGGATTTTTCGTCTTGCGAAGCACGGATATGCATTGACGGTTTCCCATAGGAATGCATTGACGGTTTTAAGAAAAAGGCACAAGACGTTTTTGTCTTGCGAAGCAAGCCCATAGGGAAATTCATCTTGCGAAGCAACTCAAAAAACAAAAAACTCTTTCGTCTAGCGAGTTTTTCGTCTTGCGAGGCATTTGTCTTGCAAGGTACCACTGTAGTCTGATGCATGCTGGTATCTGTCTATTACTATTTTTACTTACGTTTTATTAAATACTTGCCAACCACTACATTGGTTTTAGCAGAGCTGATCAGACATATATTCACCCCCTTACCTTTCAATACAACCCAACCCTTACTGTTTCAAACTTCTTGATTTATTTAACAAAATATATATGTTGTTCAATTGTAAGAAAAGCCCTAAATGATTTACAAAAATATAAAATAACACATTAAAATTAGTGATTAAAAAGCCAAGAAACAATATTAATGAGTCTTTTAATATCCAGACCCCCTTTATACTGATACAGGTGATAAAGTGAAAATCAAATAAACAGAAGTATCCAAATGAGAGAAGAAAGGGTGGGAATAATGAAAAAGAGTTGGAAAGAAAGAAAGAAAGAAAGAAAGAAAGAAAGAAAGAAAGAAGACTATCGATTATGCACACTATTGTCAAGCATGGCTTGAAAGAGTTTATATGGAGAAAGTGTGCCTGTGAAAATGCTTTTGTGAACTGGACTCAGTAATGCAATATAATCACCCATATAGCATTCATTACCCCAGTTTATTTTCCATCTTTAAATTCCCTAATGAGTTCCGTTAAGCTTCCCAAAGATTAAAGAACTTGTTCGACAGAGTAAGCCGTCAGCAGTGTGTTTAGGTGCTTCTTCCGTACATTCAAAGACATTAATCTTTTCTTTTTACAATTGACCTACTTAATAGCCTGTGCAAATTTGATAAGACAATATAATTGGCAGCTTTTGGCATCTTCTCAGTATCTCCAGTCTTAGCAAAGATGCAAGCAGAAGCATTTAATTAAAGAAGAAGACAAACAATGAGATCATCGTGGGGAATTATATTGAGTGGAAAGTGACAAGGAGGTCTTGTCCTCACAGTGGCCGGCTAGATGCCTTTGGGATGCTCACAAATAAGACAGGACTACTGTTCTTCTCACTTATGCCTCTGAAGACCAGTTGCTGGGGAGCACACCAACTGCAGTGCTGGATGGTGACAGAACCATCATGGCTAGCAGCCACTGAAAGACTTATTCTCCAGGAAATTGTCTAAATGACTTTCAAAGCCCTCCAAGTTGATGGCTATGACAACAACTTAAGTAGACTGAAGTTAGACAGTATTCTAATCCATGGTGGAAGTTATTGCAACACACACATATACACACACTGCAAAAATGGATCTAAGCAATTACAACCATTTTTGCAGGATCCAGGGAATCGCAAGTGCGGGGCATAGCTGGGCTTTCAAACCTCTGTCTTAATGTAATTTCTTACCCCCACACCCACCCACACACCTGGCACTCTGTGTTTGTGACAAGTCATTACTTTAGTGAAATAGCACCTATTCTTCAGAACTCCCCGTTTGTTCACATTGAGAAGCCACTACTACTGCTTTCCTTTAAACGTCTGCTGAAAACCTTTCTATTTTGGTGGGCCTATCCGTAGACATATTTTGGTTATATTTGTTCTTAAATTCGCTTCAGATGTTTTACCACAGTTTTTAAATTTAGCACTTTCTTTTTAATTGTATATTTAGCACTGAAGTGTTTGCCACCTGGGACACCTTTGGGATATATTTATTTATACAATAAATAAACAAACAAACTTCTGATTGTTGGGGGATCTTCTGAGCAATATTGGATGTGGCATAGATGGTTGGAGATAGCTGTACATAAATGGTCTTTCAAAATTCTCCACCCTATTTTAAATGTTATGTTATCTCAAAGTAAGACATGGAAAGGGGATAGTAGGCTAATTTCACAGGAAAAAATGAGAAAACCGGTGCCTGCACATTTCACTTTGTATCTCAGGTTCTACAAATGCTAGAAATTGATTCTTTGTCTTGAATGAAAACTGGGGATCTGGGGGTTGTGGTTCCATGTTTGTGTGTGTGTGTGTGTGGTGGGGAGGGTTCCCTACTTGTCATGGATGCTCACATACGCTGCCTCTTCAAACTGTAACAATGACTGTGTTGGCAGCTTGGCCAACAACATTCTGCGCGTTACACAATGTCCCAGACCTAAAATCTTTATGGGGCAGCATGTATGTGTTTGATACAATGTAATCACACATATCCCTCACTGTTTAGAGATGGTCTCTTCCATTTGTGAAAGTTATAGCCTTGATGCTGGGATTTTGCAAACATCTTGAAATAATAAAAATGCAACAGTGATAACTGTACACACAAAAAAGAAACCGATATCAGTATGTTCCATGTATCTGCTTGCCAAAAGCACTCCTCCTGCTTGAAAGCATTTCTTCTGCATCTCTGCCACTTGATTAAAGTCATTTGGGAGAAAGCGACGCTCTTACAAGTCCAGATTTGTGACATGGAAACCTACCCTCCTTCCCTAAAATAACTCAAAATACAAAATCCTCAATTACTCTGAAAGCTTGATTCTAGGAATTGTTTTGCAGAACATTTTAACATTTTCTTGTGTTTCTACATGATTCTGTTCTCAGATGACATCTTGCTTACCCTTAAGAGGAATTAATTAATGCTGCCATCCTTTCCAAGATAAATGCACATGTTTCATCTCCTTTGTGCCTCATTTTTGTTGTGGTTTAGTTGTTTAGTCGTGCCCAACGCTTCATGACCTCATGGACCAGAGCACACCAGGCACTCCTGTCTTCCATGGCCTCCCACAGTTTGGTCAAACTCATGTTGGTAGCTTCAAGAACACTGTCCCACCATCTCGTCCTCTGTCGTCCCCTTCTCCTTGTGCCCTCAAACTTTCCCAACATCAGGGTCTTTTCCAGGGAGTCTTCTCTTCTCATGAGGTGGCCAAAGTATTGGAACCTTAGCTTCAGGATCTGTCCTTCCAGTGAGCACTCAGGGCTGATTTCCTTCAGAATGGATAGGTTTGATCTTGCAGTCCTGGGCCTCTCAAGAGTCTCCTCCAGCACCATAATTCAAAAGCATCAATTCTTCGGCAATCAGCCTTCTTTATGGTCCAGCTCATACAAGCTCTCAAATGTGCAAAAAGTAGAAGTAAAATAAAATTCACATTTTTAGTTATTATTATATTTAAAAAATTGGAAACCCATCTTTTTACTATCCTTCTGAATTTCCAATTATGCAGTTTAAATGGGGATTTTGGTGTGGTTCACAAGTGTTCACCTACACCTTCCATCAGGGCTGGGGAACCTACAGTTCTTAAAGTGTCAATGGACTCATCCCCTCATCCCTGATCTTTGACCATGCTTGCTGGGGCTGATGGGAGTTGGTAGTCTAATAAGGGCGCCACACGTTTCCCATCCCTGCCTCATGAGATCCTCAGGGCTTTCACCAAAACATGTGAAAACATAAAGGACACCCTCCTCCCACACCTGCCTGCCACACCTGATAAGGGTACCCTTCTCTGCCTCCCAATATGGGTGGATACTAAGTTAGCAAGGATATATGAGGGGTCCATTTCTGAGGCCACACTCTAGCTAGGGAACTCTCACTTTTAAGTTTCAACTGCTCGATGAAGAAAACCTTAAAAAAAAAAATAACCTAGGTATTTCAAGTTGATTTCAGCATTTAAATAATCTGTTCTTTGGATGAGTGAGTGTGTTAGATTGTGTAAATTTTAAACAATAATCAATACTTAAATGTTCTAAACCTTAATATGCTTTAAGTGCTGATTATTGTTTTATTATTCTTCAAATGTTGTTTGTATTAAGATTCTTTATGTGCCCTTCACCATGGGGTCTCAAGATGGTTGAAATAATTTAAGAACATAATATTAAAAATAATTAAAACAGATGACCTTGAGTGGAACTCTGGGGAGAGAAGCATGAAGGAAGACAGAACAGTCTGGAGAGATGCCCACCACCTAACTCCCAGAGGCCAGTTGAGATGAGCACTCCTTCCTCGCCACCATCAAGGGTCCACCTGAACACCATTTTGCCATAAGGGGAGCTGGAACACTCTAGAGAGCTGTCCAACGTCTAGCTCCCGATATTCCATCCAAGGTGTTCTCTCCCTTCCCTAACCACCAGACCACCAGGGCACTCTAAATACTATCTTTCTTGTTTTACAAATCCCTTGCAGCTCTTTTTTTTTTGCTGCTGTATTACATTGTTTTAATTAATGACATTTGCTGTAATATTTCTATGTAGACCTGTTTGTGGGGTTCTTCTGAAAAGCAGGCTATTTAAGCAAGCAAGAAAGTACTCCCATCTGCAAAACACCATGCCCCGTGTTCTGAGATCAGCATTTTGGGCATTTCTTTGTTTTAGCTGGAAAATACATTTTGAAAGGAGGTAGGGAAATGTAGCTGAGCAGGGGTGGGAGGTTGCTATAATGCCAGGCTGTTGTGGAAGGAATGACAGTTACCCTAGAGAGAATCAACGCTTTCCCAGTGCTTCAAAAAAAAGCCAGTGATTTGTGTGCTTTGAGCATCTGATTTCCTTTAGTGCAAAGTCTGCTCCTTCTGTGTCAAAACTGGTTTTATAAATGTATGGAAATGCTTGAAACTTTAATAGCTGACCAAACAGTGGCTTGACACAACACTGGATGTGTTGATGCTATAGGTCTATATGGATTCAGAAACTTGGATTCAGATGGATTCAGAAACCTATTGAGAAGGGTCGTGGCTCAGTGGAAGAGCATGTGCTTAGCATTTAAAAGGTTCCAGGCTCAATCCCACATTTCTAGGTAGGGCTGGAGAAGTCTCTTTCCTGAAATCCTGGTGAGCTGCTACCAGTCAGCATAGTCAATACTGATCTAGATGGACTGGTCTTTTGACTCAGGATAAGGAAGTCTCCTACATGTCTAAAGTAAAGTCAATACATGTTCAACACAAGCGATAATTGCATTGCAAAGGTTAGGGGGCAATTTGCCAAATTTGTATTTTAGAGATTGCACTGAGCCAGGAAGGTTTACTCTATTATCTAGGCAACAAGGCACAAAAAAAAAAATGCATTCTTGCACTAATAGTTGATGGAATGTTTTTGTACACAGGAAGACGATATATGCATTTACTGCTCTATAAGAACAAAAATAAACTATAAGAAGCAGGTATGCCATATCAAAGGGAACAAAAGGGTGTACATTCATTTCTGCAAAACCTTGTCAGAAAGTTTAACAATATTTTTTAAAAGTAACTTTATTAATTTTTAAAGTAAGGACAAAATACAACCAGCATCAAACATACTGATAGGAGGGGGGACGGACCAGAATGGATAAGAGGGAGGTGAAGAAAGGGGAAAATAATGTGCTACATTAATTTATAATATGCATATTATAGTCACAAGACACTGAGAAATCATTTTACCCTACTCTTCTAAAATATAACCTCTCCACAAACTTAATTGGATTACTGGGAGTCTATTCTCTGTCCCTGTTGTATTGATGTATATCAAAAATTTAGACCAGATGGCATAAAAATGATCTGATTTAGATTCTCCCATAGCTACTTTTCTTTGATATGTGAGAAGCTCAGAGACCTATATCCCAGACTTTATGACACCTATAATCAACAGAGGGAGGTGAGCAAGATTTCCATTTACTGACTGTTGATGTTCCTGCCACTGCCGGTAATGGAAAAACATGTGTCTTATGAGATACTCTAGGATTTGTATGGCTTTCTATCAAAAACATGGCCAAGATTCGATCTGGTGTTAGTGATTGATCTATGATTTTCGAGATAATGGTAAAAACCTTTTCCCAAAAACTTTATAAAACTTCACATTCTCACCACATATGCATATAAGTTCCAACAGAATCACAGCATCACAAGCACAGAGGAGAGATGGTTGTATTGATTTTGGAAAGGCATACTGGAGTCCAATGCCACCTAAGTATCATTTTTAAAGTGGATTCTTGAATCCTATATAGTTTTTAATGGATTATTTACTCAAATTTGATCCCATTTATGTTCACCAGTCTGACATTGCCTGTCTTATTAGAAATTTGTAAATACTGGATTCCAAGCCTTTAGAATTCAGAGATATTTCAGCAAATAAGGATTCAAAAGTAGTTAGAGAACGTAAGCAATCCCCCTTACAAGCTAAAGATTTAGCAAATGTAATTTGCTAATTTGAATTAACTGAATATGTATGTAGTATGTATGTAGTATATTTCCACCCCCACCCCCTTTTAGGGCAGACATGGAAATAGGTTGACTATTAGGAAGAATACCCTTAATTCTATAAATTTCTGCTGTCTTCCATTGTTTATATTATACATATTTAACTGTAAGGAGAAGGATAGGTTGTCCAGTATAGGAATTAAAGGGGATGTAGAGGGAGCTAAATGTGAACACCATCATTTCTATATCCTAAAAGTCAATTGAAAAAAAGATTGCATATTTCCCCAATCCCCATCTAAGAAGGATTTTAAAAAGGCAGATCATTAATTGAAGGAGATTAACAATATTTGAACAGTGTTTAGCATTGTGCTTTAAAGGACAGACAATATGTTTTTCACTACTACCAAGCTAGCTTTATGACCTAGCAAAGAAGCTTGATGAGCAGAAAACTGATGTGGAAGCAGAACTCAAATGTTGTAGCAGGTTACACTCACAATTCACTTCAATCCCACTTCCATCTCAATTTCTAAATTTCCCCACAAAATATCTTTATGGAAAAAAATATATTTAATTACTATTTAAATAACATTTTACCACAAAACACGCATTTATAAACATTTAATCTCAATGTATGCTTTCATTTTGGTACTCCTTTCATAGCTAAGTGTATCACACATTCAGAGGAGTGCAAATTCTGAAGGATAATTATGTTCCAATTTGCAAATGAGTCCTGGAGGTGCAAATCCGATCAGTTCACACTGGAATATACATAGATTTCTATTTACAGCTGAGCCAGTTTATTTTGGCCAGAGTTTTGACAGGCAACAACTTAGTTCATCAGAAGCATGAACTGGATTGAGAAGGCGGAAGCCTGTTTCATATATAGACCTCTGGTGGCATGGGTTGCTTTCTCTGAAAGCTCATTGCTTGTTATTGTGGTCACAGTGAGACCACAATAACTTTCAGCCATTGTGTTGTTTGTAGGCATGCACAGCATATTTCATTAGGGTGTGTGCCCAGGGAATTTATTTATATTTATTTTTAAAAAGATAGAAAGGAGGGGAAACAAGGAGTCAAATAAGGGCAAGGAAGAGGCAAAGAGACAAAACACACACGCACACACACAAAACCCAAAACAACCCCTCCCCCGAAGAAAACAACCACAATTAGAGTGGTCAGGAAGACCAAACAGGCAATGTTACAGTCCCAGTCCCAGTTCCTCCCTCCCTCCCTGGCCTAATACTATGTGAGGTGTGACAGTACAACCTCAAGTGGACAACAATCTGGATTAAAAATGGGCACAACTTTATTGATTACAGATCTAGGTGGAACTTTGGCCCAGGCATTGGATGTATATCCATTCCAGCCTCCTGCTTCATACCTATGGTACTAGTTGTGGTGGGCAAGTCAGGTGGTGACTGTCTGACTTATTTGAGGTAATGATTCTAACTCTTCTGCAGCTGCATAGGGCTAGGGGGGGTAAATGTGGCCCACAAGTCCTCTATCCGGCCCTTGGCATTCTCGCCAGAGCACATCTCTCACCAAACCTTCATTGTATTCTCCTTGATAAGTTCTTTTCCTGGCTGGAATGTACACATGGGCTCTAAAAATGTCCCTCGCTTGCTAGGATTGATGGCAGAGGGTGTGAGCGTATGTAGCAACCAGCCTGTTGAACAAAGGATAAAACTTGGATTTGTTGCTGTGCCCACTATTGATCCCATTCACCACTGGAATGTGGCCCCCGGAAGAAACAACAACAACAACAATTTTATGATTTGTAACCACCCATCTGACCAGGTTGCTCCAGCCACTCTGAGCGCCTTTTAACAGATATAGAAAACATAATAAAACATCAAACATTTAAAACCTCCCTATACAGGGCTTCCTTCAGATGACTTCTAGAAGCTGTATAATTATTTATCTCCTATCAAGATTGGACTCTGGCCCTTGGGTTGAAAATTTCACCCACCCCATGATAAGGTTATGCATGCTTTGCCCCAGGAGGTTTGGGGATAATCTGAAGTCCCAAGTTTTGGGAAGCTCTCAAGCAATTTTTGTGTGGATGGTGCCCTCTTCTTCCCTTTGCCATGTTTGCTGCTGTTCATTCACTTACATTTCCTGCTGGGCCTTATCTGCACCACCTTGTTGAAACAGAGGGCAAGGTGTTCAGAAGTTGCTGTTCCCTCTTCTTACTCCTCTTCTCTGACTGACTGACTGAAATAAATACTTAAGTGTGGCTGGGAAAGTTGACCTGATCAACAAAGGTTAGAGGAAAAGTTGGGTTCCCAGCACCACTACTCAAGGACTGCTTTCAGATGAAACAACCTGGTGCAATGAATGCAAATCATGCCCCATAGATACAAAAGTTTTCAGAACAGGGTAAGAATGCAATTGTATCCAGAATTTTTTTTTAACATCAATATTAGAAACTGCCGCATGTGATTTTTCTGGCATGTAGTGATCGGCTGAGCTGCCTGCAGGAAGAGACAGCAAAGATTAAAGAAAAATGCTGGACTGACCCTGGCATGCTTGTCAATAGATTATTGAGCAGAATTCTGATAATTCATTAGACAGACTGCAATAATAATAGTAAAAAAGAAGAAGCAAGAGAAGTCTTACGAAGAGAGAATGATGGAGAGCACATTTTATTAAAAGTTGAATTTATAGTTGTTTTCTGGTGACAGAACTGTGGAACTTTGAATGGGCTTATTAGTATTTTTATAGCCCGATTCTTATTCATGGCAAAGAATAATTTATTTGTAGTGTTTATTTATTAAGGACATTGCATGCCGTTATATATGTATACTAAGCATGCACACTAAGCGTGATGCAAGTAAAATGGGCAGGTGACTGCCCCCAATTAGTCCCTGCCTTACTGCAGTATGTGTGGCATGGCAAAGCACAACAGGAACACAGGAAGCTGCCTCATACTGAGTCAGAATATTGATCCCTCTAGCTCACTAGTGTCAGCAATGGCTGGCAGCAGCTCTCAGGGATTTCAGCCAGAGGTTTCTTCCAGCCATATCTGGATGCCAGGAATTTAATTTGGGACTTCATGCATTCAGAGCAGATGCCTCACCACCCAGGTACAGTCCTTCCCCAAACCAGGGGTCAGGCCCATGTGTGTGGTGCAGCAGACACAGTAGCCAATGATGTATTTAATGGTACCAATCACTTGTTCATCCCATCTTCCTTTCCTTGCTCTCTCCCAGGGCCTGCACAAGTGCTGAATGACACTGCTCTCCTTTTGCAATTCCATCTAGAGGTGATGGAAATGTTTGTGTGCATAAGCAGAGCTGCAAAATTAGTTCCATGGTTTGTAGAGGATATGACGGCAGTGAGGGATGCTTGCACATCCATTTATAGCCCCCAATAGGCTTTGCTATCAAAAGGAAATTGATCCAAATGAGCACACACAAAACATTCACAGCACTTCAAAAGCCACCTTAATTGCCTTCCTCTCCTTTCCAGTGTTAACGTAACATAGACGGAGTCCAGAGAGAAAAGGAATCCTGGCAGCACTTAACTAAGGAAACCAGATGGAAAACAGCATATTATTTGAGGAGAAAGGAGCATAGAGGTTTTGTCTTTCTTACTTCAGGCCTTGCACATAGCAGAGACATACAATCAAACATAGAGAAAAAACCCCTCATTCAGAACTACACAGTCAATCAGGGCACATGCCTCTCTTGTAAATACCATGCCACTCTGCCTGCTTGCTAAACAACTCCACCCATTCCCTCTTGGCTAGTTAACTTTAGCACCAATAGAAAGAGTCCTTAGGTTGCACACGGATTGATATTTGCTGTTGCACTATCAATAGTTGGGACCTCCAAGCACACCTCAGGAGGATCAGGGGAAGGTGCTAGTAGCAAAGGTGGAAGCAGAGAACTCCCCTGGTGGAAGCAGATGCAACCTACATCACATTCTCATCAGGAACACTGGGGCATTTAGTTCCTTTGCCCTCCTCAGCAGGAAAGTACCATTTCACAGGGAATCTGAAATGCCTGCCTTTGCCATCACAGACTCCCTCTTTTCTTGCCACAGAAAGGGTTTTATTGGGGGATGGTGGTTTACTGGAGGTGAAATAGGGGAAGATGATGGTTTTAGATGTGTGCTGAGCCAGGACCCTGTTCATTGTCTTCTCACATACAATTACTCATCAGTATGAATGCAGGAAAACATTGTTTTTCATTCAACGCTGTATTTGATGCATGCAGCACTGTTTCCGTCCTTCCACAGTTTGTCTTCTGCCAAAAAACTATTTTATTAATCTCACTGCCCACTGTGGTCAAAGTATATAACTTACATTATTTATGTAATAATTGGCATAAATTATATTGGCATTTCATCATTCCATCCCATTAATTTCAATGCAAAGGAAACACAATGCAAATAGGGTTTGTAATCAATTACATCTTCTTTGAGGACTCAAAGTAACAGCAGCAGCAAATGCAGATTGTATTCACTAGATTGATTTCCATTCCAGACATGGAACGAATCAGTGAACATTAGCAATTTCCACTCCTGTTCCTGTTTTCTTTGGAATTCTCTGATGTCCTTACTTATGAGTAACCATATATAAGAAAGGAGATGCCTACTAAATATCAGGAATACCTTTCTGATGGTAAGAGCTGTTCAACAGTGTAATGTACTTCCTTGGAAGGTTGTGGAGTCTCTTGCATTGAAGGTTTTTAAGCAGATATTGCATGGCTATATGTCATGGATGCTTTAGTTCAGCATTTCCCAACCTTGGGCCTCCAGCTGTTTTTGGACTACAACTCCCATAATCCTCAGCTAGCAAGACCAGTGGTCAGGAATGATGGGAATTGTAGTTCTAAAACAGCTGGAGGCCCAAGGTTGGGAAACACTGCTTTAGTTGAGATTACCACATTTCAGGGGGTTGGACTAGATGACCCTCAGGGGCTCTTTCAACTCTACAATTCTATGTTTCTAAGGGGAGTCTCTTAGCCTCCAATGCTGGCCTGAAGTCTCAATTGCAACACTCCATTTTGCCCCCTCATGACTCTCCCACTTCATTCTGCTGCATGTTTAAGTTGTCTCAGCAGTTTCTCTTCGTTTGAAAAATATATATTCTGGGAGTTTGAATGAATGTCAGACATTGAATTCTTCATGAATGCTCAAAATCATGTGTGTGTAACTAGTGAGACAGTTATAGAAATGAGGCTCAATACTGCTTTCATGCATATTTTTAACTTTCCCATTCCATAGAGTCGATTGCTATGTCACTGAGGCAACAGCACTTGAGAAGATGAGAGGCTCTTATCTCAGTATCAAAAACAGACAACAAGAGGCATAGCATTTCAAAGAGAGATGTGCAGGTCTACGGATGCAGCAGTTCCATTAATGACTTATGATAAAGATTGAGGGATATTATTTGTTTATCATTTGCATGTCTCAGTCACTTCATGCAACAAGCTCACTAGGCAATATACAAAATTAGATTCAAACTGCATAAAAAGTAAAACATATCAGGGGTGTGCAGCCTGAGGGCCACATTCCCTTCCCATTAACCTTCCAAGAGCCACAGATCAGTGATGGGTGGGCCCAGGCAAAAAATGGGCGGAGCAACACACTCACTTTCTAGCCTGCAACTAAACAAACAGGAGGCATTATTGAAGTTCAATGTCACATTCCAACCAGGTGTGTGTATATGTATTATGGTATGCAGTAAGGACAGTAAGGGGGGTGGCCTGGGGGGAGGGGTGTGAATTGAGGGAGGGGTTAGAATGCCAGAAAGTGAGCTTTCGGTGTCCACAGTCTGTCCCTGACCTGAGGTTTCCCACAAAGCTGCAATTCCCAACGTTCCCTGGGAAGAGGGATTGACTTAAAGCATTCTCAGATCTGTAGCTCTATGTGTGGAATAGGAGTCTCCTAACAACTCTCATCCCCCTTAACAAACTACATTTCCCAGGATTCTTTGAGGGAAGCCAATTGTATGATACTGCTTATAAGTGTATAATGTAGATGGGTCCTCAGATTCACTGGATGACTTCACTCAGCAGTTTCAGGTATGAAAAAGCACAGAACTTTGCAGGGCCTCAAAACATAATTGCCATGGGATTGCACAGAAATTCTGCAGCACTGTCTAATCATGGAAATGGCCATTCAACTACATATGGAAAGACTGCCATGAAGCCCCATGCCCCAGACTCAATTCAAACAGCCTTTCCAGAAAGGTACCAGGCTAGATTGTATCAAAAGTTGCCAAGAATCAAAAGGCTGTCATCCCTCCTTTCTCTCTCCTGACAGAGGTTATCTCACAGAGGGACCCACATAGTTTGTGTGCCAAAACCACAGCTGAAATGAGTCCAGAAAAACAGTCTCATCAAAGGGTGCCTGAACTTGTCTGGGAATCTCTCACTTAAGTGATGCTCATCTTGCCCAATGAGGGAGTATTTAGCATTATTCAATAGTTATTCAGATCTTCTGGGTTCAAATAAGGTTTCTTCATGAGTAGCCATGTGACCATCTTCTTTAATAAGGGTGACATCATGCCCTCACAAAGATGATTGTATTACTTCCTGAATCCAGCTGGATATCGTTTCCCTTCAACATGCAATAAGACAAGGGGCAGATGAACCCACCATGTCTATGGCCAGCTAAACAAGGTCATACCCTTCAAGTTTACTTAAGTTGGAAAAGGAGAGAGAAATGTGTGTTTGCATTGCATGGCGGTCAGCTTATCCTATGCAGGAGATATGGGAAGGAAAGAATTGAATAGCCGTTCATATACCTGGAGACTTCATATGAAGGACACTACAGGTATACAGAGGCTTCCATATATGGTGTCTCATGAACTCAAGGGCTTCCCCTCCCCCAGCAATTTATGCAATAGTCCAAATGGATAATTTATAACTTATTGGCTTTTTGAGCTCTTTCTTCTGTTTTCCTAAGGTCTGACAATAGCCACAATGAAAATTTCACTGTATTTAAAATCAAGATAGCCCCATTCCTTTACAACACACATACACCCAGAAAACCCCGTATAATGTATTTGCCAGTGAAGTGTTCCTTTCAAGTTAGGATCTTGTCTTTGATCAAAAGCATCCAGCTTCCCATGTGCCTCTCAAGAACAGACAGTTGTTCTGCAGCAGTGCTGTGTTTTTAAATATTTCAGACGGTGAAAATGACAATTACATGAGGCAGCAATGCTAGGCAGAAATGTACAAGATAAGACAATTTGAGCTCTGAGTTGCAGGCAAAGTCTCCAGAGCAGACATTAAATCAAGGAGAAGTAGCAGCATGTCATCCTCGCTGGGGCTCCCTTACCTGTTGTTAATTAAAACACTGATAAAGGAGCACTGTCAACATTAATATTGTGAAAAGTGAAACATGTTTTAAAATGTTCCTGATGAAAATGCACTTAATCGCTATTACAAAATGAAAAAATGTGAATTATTGAATTCAGCAAGTTTGTTTAAAAGTTGAATGTGGAGAGTTGCCATTCCATGGGCCTTGAGCATCTGAAGTTGCCTTACCATGTATTCAGGTCATTGGTCCATCTGCATCACTGTTATCTACACCAGAGATATCCAGTGTGGTACATTCCAGATTCTTTTGACTACAACTCCCACAATCCCTGACAACTGGCCATGCTGGGTGGGGCTGTTGGAAGCTGGAGTCCACAACATATGGAGGGCACCATGTTGGTTACCCATGGCCTACACTGACTGGCAGTTGTTCCTTCAGGGCCCCAAGGCAGGGGCATCACCCAGACCTAGTTAGCCCATGAGTTCCCACAGGACAAATCTCAGATATATAATCTGGGATCTTCTGCGTGCAAAACATTAGCTCTTCTAATCTGCTAAAGGAAATTCAATGCATAAAATCCCTATGTCACTAATCACTTGGTTCAAAGCAACCCAATGCTAGCTGGAATGGAAAAGCAGGACTTCTACAATACCCCCAGGCCCAGGCTTTGTTGGCTCCCTGGAATTTGTACAAGCGGATCTAGGACAGCTTGTAGCAATTCCCTAAAAAAAGGGTTGCCATATTCTGGGGATCAAAAACCAAGACAACCCCCCCATCGGGGTACCCCCACCCACCACATCTCCCTTGCTCACCCCCTCCTTGCCACTAACCCCTTCCTCACACGCCTACTCCTCCCCTCTCTTACCTTTGCTGTCTTCAACCTCCTGCTCACGATGGGAGGCTGAGTGGCCCCGGAAAGGTCATGTAAGACCAGGCAACCACCGGGAATGACACAGGGCATAGCGTGGCCCTGGGAAGGCTGTGCAAGGCCTGACGGCAGCCAGGAACACCACCGAACCTAGCACGGCCCCTGGCAGCCTGCTCCAGGCCACCTGGTGCCTGCTTCCTGTTCCGGGGCACAGTGGCTTCTGAGCATGTGTGTGCCCCACAAAAACATAATTAAAAAATAACCCCCCCAAACCAAAATGCTGGCCCCCAGAAACTAGCTGTGTCCGGGAAATCTCCTACATATGGCAACCCTACCTAAAAAATCCTCAGTAAGTCCCCACCCTATATGTAACAGGAGGCAAGTTAATCCCTCCTTACAAGGGTGCAAGCTTCCAGGATATACAAGTAGTGTTCAGACAACAGAACCCCCTTACTAAAGGGAAAGGGGCCCAGAGACCCGACACTTATTTGGTGCCCCGGAGAAGTGTCTATATGCATATCAACATACAAGCACAGAGGTCCTCCACACATGGAGATTCCTTACTCATACATGGAAGACCTCTTCATAAACTCACATTCTCATGTGTGTCCAATGTGCATAAGGCTGCAGGATACAATGGCAGCAAAGAATAGGGCTGGCCTCCGTGGCTTCACCCACCTCACCCATTCTTTGTATACTTGAGGAGCTGTCTAAAACCCCTGTGATCTTCATTTCAGTATACTTTCAGGCGATATTTACAAGTCATGGAAATGAACAGACTTTCACTGGGAGCTATGCCTACTTGGCAGGACCCAAAGGTTTCTTTCATTCTTTTTATGTTGCTTCCATTCTCTGGAAAAAAAATGTTATAGAACACTTCTCTACCCTCTTTGCATCTGAATTTTCATTTGATGGGTGGAAAATTTTTGAAATTCTCTGATTAATAATACTATCTATATCGTGGTGAGGAACTTCAGACCTCTCTGTTTGGCCCTCAAGACTTTCCCTCTCTCCCCATGCCACACCCCCTCTCTTCCCTCCCTCCTCCCTCCCTCCCTCTTTCCCAGTCCCTTTTCCTTTTGTGCTGTGTCTTTTAGATTGTAAGCCTGAAGGCAGGAAACGTCTTATCTTTTAAGGCTACTTTTAAGTCCTCTGTGAAGTAATTTTAGACTCTGGTCTTTACAAGGGACGGCTTTCAAAATGGCAATATGTAGAATTCCACTTACTTCAAAGAGTGATAAATTTAATATGCCCCAAATTTCTGGATTATTATGTTATATCATCTTCATGTTTTGTTTTTCAAAGACATATTTGATCTAATCATATTTGTGATGGATGTAGAATAATAAAGTATTGAGGTTTAATTGAAAAATAAAATGTGATAAGGCACCCCTGCACTTAGCACTCATTCTGCTAAGTGGGGCCCTGATGGAGCCCCAGATAAAAATTGTCAAACTGCAAACATGTCCTTATAGTCATGCTGGAGGATGTGGCTTTGCAAATCCTCAGGCCAAATTACCTTGGAGCTAACAGGGCAGCTTCCACTATCAGTAGAAAAACTCCCAGGGTATTATTGCATGATGAGAGTTGTAGCAAGAATGAGCAGCCCCTGCCCCATTTGTTTCATGATAGTTCATTGAATACATTTATTTGACATTTTCTACTTCCTTATACAACCCTTCCCTGGAGAGCAGTATGTCAGTATTCTTTTTAACACCTGGAGTATTATGCATGATCATAGAACCATTGACACCCTCTAAATGTTTCCTTTGCAATAAGTGTGCAGTTAATATACATTTGCTTCCGTAACATTGGTGACACATTCATTTGAAGCTTCCTGCCACCCGTGATCGATGGATTGGTTTCCTAATGTGCTGAGAAGCAACAAACCCCATGAAGGTCAATGGAAATATGGATACTCTGTGCTTTTTTATGCATAAATCTTTTTTTTTTTTCAAAAAAAAAGAGAAAACCGATATTATATTGTGGGATCATTATGACACAAGGCACCTGCCTCTTCCACAGTTCTTATTTTTAATTGGAACCAATAAAAGCACTGCCACTTTTAACATCCGAAGCACTGTTGCGGCATTTTAATCTTAAGCTTTTGAAATATCTTTGCCATTTTGTATGTTCCCAGTGGGACTCTGGGATTAACATAAGAAACAGTGAAATGGCTGCCCAATCAACGGATGATATACTGAAAAGGTCATGGCAATGCATTACACCATTGTAATATTTAAAAAAAGGAAGACTGAGTATAAAAGTTGATTTTGAGACCGTATGAAGGAAAGGGAATTTGCCCAATGAAGTTTTAGATTCATCATCTATTGTATAAAATGTTTCATGTACATAAAGAACAGGCCTGCTGGATCAGACTAAAGGCATGTCTAGCTAAGCGTTTCCCACATTAGTTCTAGATTCCTATGAGAAGCTCACAAGCAGGACATGAATGGAAAAGCACTCGCCTGCTGATGATCCCCAACAACAGATATCAAGAGGAATGCTGCCTCTGATACTTGATCTAGTTGTCATGAATAGTAGACTTATCCTCCATGAATTTGTTGAATTCCCTTCTAAAGCCATTGAAGTTGGTGGCCATCTCTACAATTTTTGGCAGTAAATTCCATCGTTTAACTATGTGTCTGGTGTGAATAAGCGCTTCCTTTTGCTTGTCTTGAATCTCCCAACCTTCAACTTCATTGCATGACCTTCGGACTAAGAGCCCATCTGTAAAGGTAAAAGATAAAGGACTCCTGGATGGTTAAGTCCAGTCAAAGGCGACTATGGGGTTTCGGCACTCATCTCGCTTTCAGGCCGAGGGAGCTGGTGTTTGTCTACAGACAGCTTTCCAGGTCATGTGACCAGCATGACTAAACTGCTTCTGGAGCAACGGAACACTGTGACAGAAGCCAGAGCACACAGAAATGCTGTTTGCCTTCCAGCCACAATGGTACCTATTTATCTACGTGCACTGGTGTGCTTTCGAACTGCTAGGTTGGCAGGAGCTGGGACGGAGCAATGGGAGCTCATTCCGTCGTGGGGATTAGAACCACCAACCTTCTGATTGGCAAGCCCAAGAGGCTCAGTGGTTTAGACCACAGCGCCACCCGCATCCTATACTATAGCTTTAAAGCAGTATTTTACCACTTTAAATAGCCATGGCTTCCTTCAAAGAATCCTGGAAGTTGTACTTTGTTAAGGCTGCTGATAGGTGTTAGGAGACCCCTATTACAGAGCTTACAGTTCATGGAGTAGTTTAACAGTAAATCCCTTTCCCCAGGACATTCTGGAAATTGTAGCTCTGTGAAGGGAATGGGGGTCTCCTAACAACACTTTTTAATGATTAATATTGCATTATTTATGCTACCTGAGCACCTAAAATGTGTGTGGGAGGGGGAGGTAGATGTGAAGAAGGAAAGTGGACTGTTTCAAGAAGAAAGTGCTTTGCTGCTTTAGTTTTGCAAACACTCACTTCTTTTGATGCTTACCATGCCGTTTTAGAACATGGAAGCCACCAATCAAAGATGGAGAGGCATAATCAGTTCAGTGAGACAATATAGAGCCACAGTGAGCATCAGAGCTGAAATATACCTTTGAACTGCTCTCCATCAAAATATCCAAAATTGGTTACAAAAAAATTGATGTATGCAGAAATCAGTCAATAACCTTTGAACTTCTAAGGCATTTGCATCTTTAAGCCAATTCCACAATCTCTTTGAAAAGACGTGCTTGGATTTAGGATCCTTTGGTTCCACTGGGTAAATTGACATGTATCTGACTGCTCAGGCTTCCCTGGGTTGAACATTTCTTCACCTTTGTTTTCGGAGAGGCAAGATCTGTCAATTTTAGTTTCTCTCCATTTTTCCTTTCCTTAATCTTAAACTCAGTTCTCCACATTACTACATCTGCTTGCACAACCATGAAAATTCATCAGCATTTTAGTCTGATTTCTGTTAATATACACATTTTTGTAAGCTATTTTGCTTCATAGGCCCATTTCTGCAAGCATTTTTGCCTTTTCTAGTTTGTTCACCTTCCTACATTGGGCCTTGCTCCCGGGAGTGGGGGCACTGTAAATGGGACCATAATGTGGAATTTTTCCAGGTCTTCTTTTGTGTTTGATTTTATTTAGGTTGTTCTGAGATACGTTGTAAATTGCTTAGATACACCACCATATATATGTATGGTATATAAATTGTCCAAATAAATAAAGTCTGAAAAGACATGAAAAAGGGAAAAATCTAGCTTTCACTACTGGAATGTTACCACACCCACCCACATCCCACCGCATATGCATGGCCAGTGGATGTGGACCAGTCATGTGGAGATAAGAAAGTAAAGCACACTCTCTCCCTCTCCCCTCGTCCACCTATACCCAGCAGAGTAAATGGAGTTCACATCATTCAATCCAGCTCAGTGAGTGTTTAGATTAGGGATTGCCAATGCAGTCCCTTCCAGATGTTGTTGACCTACAATTCCAAGTCCCAGCCAACATGGCCAATGATGAGGAATAATGGGTGTTACAGTTGAACAACTTCCGGAGAGCACCATGTTGTCTACCACTGACTTCGATTAGTTGCTCTGATGTGATATCCAGTGAGTTTTCCAATAGCGTGCGCCTTCAAGCATTTCCACTGACTACCTTGGAAAGCTCTAAGACAAGTACAGACTTAGTTGCAAATTTTGATCTCCAGTCCTAAAGAGCACTGCAGATGTTCTTCATTCTCAAGCCTGTGCAGGCTACAGCCAATTTTCCTAATGGTGATTTTTAAAGCAGGACACCACAGGAACTGCAGCAAACCTATTTTATTACCCACAAAGGAGTCCTTCTGGGTAATGTGACTCTGTGAGTGGGTGAAGTTTCTTCCTGTACAGAGTTCATTTGAATGACCTGTTTCCTTCACAGCAGTGTATGGCTGATATATTGTTATGGAAGGCAAAGTCCCTTGCGTATAACATATATGCTAATACAGTATATAGGAGCAAAGAAATACGTACAAGCCATTATTGGAATCACTTAATCTGGCTCGTTGATTCGGTAGTTTTCAGTTATTTGTAGAACTCATTGCCATTTTTTAAAGTTATGCTATTAATAGCCCAACAAGAAAACATACTGCTTTCTTGCATTTTGTATCTGAACAGAATCTTCTGGAAAGGGACGTTTATTTTGCTTGAGTGACAGATGCTGTATTTGGTTGGCGGCCATCTTTCCCCCCCTTGACTTCCCTTCAGAATGTGGCATTCTAGGGAAAAATAATGGTGGCTGTCAGCCAATTGCAACTATGAGAAGCTGCAGTGAGTTTTTCTCATCACAAGCCCCACTGAAAACCACAAGAATAGCTCTTTCCATTTCATGGCCTGAGAACAGGGCTTTGGAATTGTGAAGTGGGTATTTTCATTTGGCTCTAGAATGGGCAAATTGTGGGCCTCCTGATGTTGTTGCAGCCCAACTCCCATCAACCCAAGGCCAATGACCATGACTCAAGGGAGTTATAATGCAAAACATCTGGAGGGTCACAGGTTGCCCATTCCTGCTCTAGAAGTAAAGGTAAAGGGTAAAGGAACCCCTGACTGTTAGGTCCAGTCACGGACGACTCTGGGGTTGTGGTGCTCATCTCACTTTATTGGCCGAGGGAGCCGGCGTACAGCTTCTGGGTCATGTGGCCAGCATGACTAAGCCACTTCTGCTGAACCAGAGCAGCGCACGGAAATGCCGTTTACCTTCCCGCCGGAGCGGTACCTATTTATCTACTTGCACTTCGTGCTTTCGAACTGCTAGGTTGGCAGGAGTGGTGACCGAGCAACAGGAGCTCACCCTGTCACAGGGATTCAAACTGCTGACCTTCTGATTGGAAGTCCTAGGCTCTGTGGTTTAACCCACAGTGCCACCCGCTCTAGAAGTAGCGTTGTTCAAAAAAGCCCCACCCTCACATCAATTCTCAATTAAATAACGAAAAAGTAAATTGCATTTGAAAATTGTCAAAAGCGACAATTGTCAAAAGAGACAATTTTTGTCAAATTCACATGGTAGGGGTGCATGGGTTTTTTTGCCCTGCATATATTGCTTTTGATGTGGTTGAAGATTGTGCATATCTTTCCTTTATTTTTATAAATCATCTTACCAGTAGTCTGCATTCTGCAGTCTCCCCAGATGCCCACACTTCAAGGAAGCACAGGCAGTTGGGGATGCTGCAAAACACTGGGGAAATGTTTAATGGAGAGAAAAAACACCCACATCGACCTTGGTCATCTCAACATGATAAGTAAGTTCAAAACACCACACTCAAAACATCAAACTCACAGAAATTATAAGGGGTTTCTAAAGTTCCATGAAAATGATGCAGAAATGTAGAAGCCTCTGCAAGAAGGAAAAAAGACTTTCAATAACTGGGAGGTGGTGGGGTGAGATTTTGGCACTGCACTGTTCTTGAAGGTTTTACATAAAAATATACAGTACAGTGTAAATGTAGGTGCTTAGGAAGTTGTATATCACATAGAACTAGGAGGCGAACTTGTGACCCTCCCAATGTTGTTGGACTACACTACATGCCTAAACATTTGGATATGCTGATGGGGTTGGATTCCCATAACTGCTGCTGGGTCACAGGTTCCCCATCCCTGATATAGATGCACTTGTAAGGAAGCAGAGATTGACTATAGCTGCTGCTTCTTGTATGGATATTTTGTGATGAGCCAAGACTTGTATCTTTCTTGCCCCTCTGTAACATACAAGATGACCCATATTGGGGATAAGGAAGCCTGAGTTTAAGCAAGAAGATATGGCTTCCAAGAAAAATTAAATCCCTGGACCTTTCAATTTATATGTCTTCTTTATATGTGCATATGAGGGGAAAGTATACATATGCTTTTGTGTACAAAGGACACAGACACACGATGTCCACATTGTTTGCCTGTTTATTTTCTGTGTTATATCCCATTCTTTAGCCTGGTTCTCAGAACAGCTAAAAATACGAAGAATACAAAATATCTGAAGTCCAAAATACAAGATAAAAGTACAAATTAAAATGTAGGCAGCCCCATGGGTGAGATACGAGTTTAAACTGAGCAAAAAATTAAAGGTCTGGAAGATTGTTTTCTTTTTAAAAAAAGATCTTCATCTGGTGCTGTGAAAATATCAAAGAGGGTAGCAGCTCTGGGGAGGGCACTCTGAAGTTAGGGAGACACAATTAGAATGGCCCTTTCCGCAGGGGCCACTCACCACATCTCACTTGGCAGGAGCACTTGGAGAAGGGCCTCCAATGAAGACCTCTGGGTCTAGTTGCAAAAGGTGATCCTTAATGTTACCTGGTCCAAAGCTGCAAGGAGGGATGGGGATCTTGTGGCCCTCCAGATGTCATTGTCCTCCAACTCCCATAAAACCAATAATCAGGAGTGATGGATGCTGTAGTCCAACCACCTCTGAAGGACTATGTAATCTATATCTCTGTGGCAAAGGGAGCAGAAACAGAACAGGAGGCAGTACAGCTGGCAAAGCACCAGTGGAATATGCTCATACTGACCATTCCTTATTGGCAATCTTTTAGCTGTTGTGTTTTGAACTAGTGTAAATTCCTGGAGCATTTTGAAAGGCAGCTCCACGTATGACACATTGCGGTCATCTAATTAAGAGGTTACCAGAACATGGATAACTAATGCCAGGCTGTCTGAAACCAGACCATTTGTTGTTGGTAGGGCTCACTGGGAAATTCAAAATGAATAGTTTGCCTGCCCACAAGACAAAAAATAAATAAAAAATAAATTCCCCACTCCTGTTCTATGAACATTAGATGAGATCTGAAGAACATATATATTTAAAATGTAGAATGCTGACCTCCCAGATCCCACTGCATTTGTAGCTTCTTAATTATGTGGTGTTTATATCCTCTCTGAGACTTCAAAGACGTCAGCTCACAGTGTGTCTTTCATATTCTAGATGTGGCTCCACAATTTTGTGGCTGCCATTCTTCACCAGTAGAAAAAAATAAAATAAAGATGAAAGCTGACATTTTGGGAAGCAAAACCCTAAACTACCCATAAGAAAATAGCATCACTTTGAGGATCTCAATTTCTTGAGAAGAGTAAATCCACTTGAGGTTTTTTATATTTTTTTATATAAATCATAGGTTTGTAGCTTTCTATGTCAGATACCACAGTGCTGCACTTAGATGTACCCAGAAGCCAGCAGCACTGGCAATTTTGCAGGTCATCACCCTGAAGTTCCAGAAGGAAAGAGACAGCACATTGTGCAGTTATAATTTGTCACATTTCTTTATAGTGGATATATATCAGCACAATCTTAACAATATATAGTCAGAAAAGAAGTAAATCCTATCAAATTCTGCAGCACTTATTCCCAATCTAACTGGGGTTAGATTGCATCCTAAGACTATATGCTTATTATAGTGACTAACGTAACATAGTTATTGAAGTCTTACAGTAAAACATTGTGGCTTCTGCCTTTTTCAACAAAATGAAACATTTTGTTTTAAGACTTTAATATGTGCATGCGCGCGCGCACACACACACACACACGATGAATATTTTCTACCAAACCATGGATAAAAGTAAAAGGAGAAATAGTTAACGAAAGAAACCAAAAGCAACACAATAACTTAAGGAAGCACATTTACCTTAGATGGTCAGGAACCTTTGTGGGACAGTGCCTCTCACACCCACCATCTGGTGAGGCGCACGGTATTGGGTTTTTTTCACAGGCTGGCGCAACCCTACAGTGGGCTTTGTGCTGGCCTGGGAAGTGGCTTGTAGCCTGCCCACTAACTGGCCAATCACTGGCAGGCCACTTGGCTGGCTCCGCCCCAGAGGTGGATTAGACTGAGCCAGCAGACTTCACTCTGGTCTGATCCTCGGGCACTTAAATCCAGCTGGCCTCCACCTGTAAAAGGAGAGATCCTTAACCAAAGAAACCAAATACAGTGATACCTCGGGTTACATACACTTCAGGTTACAGACGCTTCAGATTACAGACTCTGCTAACCCAGAAATAGTACCTCGGGTTAAGAACTTTGCTTTAGGTTGAGAACAGAAATGTGCTGCAGCGGTGCGGCAGCAGTGGGAGGCCCCATTAGCTAAAGTGGTGTCTCAGATTAAAAAAAGTTTCAGGTTAAGAACGGACCTCTGGAACAAATTAATTTCTTAACCTGAGGTACCCCTGTACAACACACGAACTTAAGGAAGCAGTTATAAAGACAATGAACATTTTAAAAAAATCAACAAAATGGGGGAACCAGAAAAAAATGCCTAGCAACGGTCCATGTACAATGGTATGAATACATATGAAGGTAATCTTTTCCATAATTTGTATTACCTATCTTTACAAAAGAATACCCATTATTAATTCATCCCTTTGGCTGTGCTGTATGTCTTACTGACTGCAATAGGGAAAAATGTGTCAGCTTCTCTATTTATTGGGTGTTGAAGAATTAGAAAAACTTAGGATATATGATTATTCAGATCCCCAATGTTCATTTTATTTTATATTTGTCTACTTTATTTTACACTTTATGCCTGTCTGTTTTCTTCTTTTTATGCATTGTTAAAATATCAATAATATAGATGAGAAAACACAGCCTTGGTCATCAGGGCTGGACTAGGCTGCCTTCAAGGTTCTTTCCAACTCTGTAATTCTATGATTCTAACCCAAGAGAAGCTTTTAAAGTCATTCAAGAAAATGCTCTTAGTAATTTGCAGAATGGGATTCCCCCCTCCCTTACCCACACTGTTCTCCCTGGCACACGCAGGACGCCAACTGCCTTATATCTCATTTTCTGCTTGAATAGGTTGTGCAAGGAGCGATGGCTGTTTTGCTGCTTAATGCTGAGTGTCATTTTCTTTCATGTCTCTGGCAACTCGACCAGAGAGACCAGGGCAAAGGAAGGCTGGAAATGCTGCTCTGGCCTCTGGGTCAGTGGCTGGAGGTTGATGTTCCAGACCATTTCCATTTGAAATCATAATCACTGCTGACATTAAGTCTGCTGGCAAGAGGTGGTTGCCTCAGTCTTAGAGGAGGATTCAATGGTAGCTTAAGGCATGTTGAATTCAGAGGTGGACATGAAGGCCAATGAATTTCTTTATTCTCTTAGCTTCAGTGCTTCAGCCCAAATCTGAATTTAGCTTTAGTGCTTTAGTCCAAGTCCTTTTTTTTAAAAAAAAAAAATATATGTTGTGTTTTTAGGAATATGTCAAACTCCCCAAGAAATTATTTGGGCTTCCATTGAAGTTCTTCAGATGTTTTGTGCACAAGGAAACCATAAACATTTGCACCAACTCTCCTATATACTGTACTTCTGAATCCAGGGAGAGGAGAAACAATACAGATGTCATGATGCAGGTATTTTGTGATCACCCCGTGCAATGCTGATAGATGTGTGTGAGCCACAGAATACCCTCCAACATTTTTGCGAATGAAAATAAGGGCAGGCTTGCAACCCCTCCCTATTTTCACAGGAAGGGCATTGTCTGCTGGGATGTTCATACAAATCCAGTAAAAACGTGGGTGTGGGGATGGTGGTGCCACGCAAGCTATCCTCACCATGCCACCATCCATGCTTTTGGAACTGGCCCAGGAAAGGGCTCCGTTACTTGTAGATTCTTTCTCTGCTCCAAAAATTCAACATCTAATGATTCTGAATGGTCAGAAAAGTGATTTGATTCATTAAAACAGCCCTTATTATAACAGACAAATTCAGAGGGTAAGACTATCAATGGCTACTAGCCCTGATGGCTACGTCCATTGTTGGAGGCAATGCATTTTTGAATACCAGTTCCTGGGAACTGCAAGTAGGGAGAGTGTGGTTGCACTCAGTTCCCGCTTGCAGGCTTCATGCTGGCATCTGGTTGGCCACTGTGAGAACTGGACAGTGGACTTCGGCCTGATAGCACAGATTTCATCTTATGTCCTTATCATAATTACATTTCAGTTCAGGGATATCAATTTCATTCGGCCTCCTTTCTCCATTTAAGATGAAAAGATGATCAGTGCCATCTTATGTAGTGGATCTTCTTTCTATGTATATTGTGTCTATGGAATATGCCAGTGGAAGATTTCCTCTCTCATCCCACCCACACCCTGAGTAAATGTAGCCAACTAATATTAACTTTTCTGGCAAGCTCCCATGTCCATGTATCTCTGCTCAAGTTGAAGAGCCTTTGTGGAGGATTGGCAAATAGGCCATTGTTTGTCTTGTACACAGACAATAATGTTTTGTTAACATCACACTATGGTCTTATCAAAGCACACTTCAAATACATTAATGGGTTTTTGTCTCTGGACACACCTTGAAGCTATACAAATATTTTCTCTCTTTAATTGTGATGAAACTGCAGAATAAAAAAAGTAGCACAAGAGGGGTATATGCCATGCCTGGTTTAAGCATGAAGGGAAATGAAGTGTAAGAAAGATGAGTGGCAAAATAGACTCTAGACTCTTCAGACTGCAAGTAGGGAATATCTGTTCTGAATGCTAGGGGTGTGCAGTGACTACTGATTTGCCTCCTATCAGCATCTGCCCCATATTGAAAGCTTTGGATCCATTGTGTAACATTCCAGTTTGTTCCTTTATTCTGGTCCTAAACTGATCTATTAAATAGGAAGCTCTCTTTTCTAGTCATAATTGGAAATCTAAAAATATCTACAACTCCCCCCCCCCCCCCATGTAGATGGATTAAATTTGCAGGCAACCCCTCCATCCCCCAAAGAGGAATGATTGTGCCAAATTTCAGCCAGATCCATCCTGGGGGTTGTGTAGGGAAATGTTTTATTATTATTGGATGCAAATTGCAAGAAAGGTTTCCCTGTGTGATCAGTTATTGGCTCTGGCTGTGCCTGCCCTTGGCTGTGGTGCGGCCTTCTGTTGGTCTCCCTGTTTTCTGTCAACAGCCCCAATGGGCAGCCAAGTACCACTGCCAGCGAGGATCACAATGTGAGTCAGGAAAGGACCCATAACAGCTGGGGCGGTGGTAGAAGAAAGTAGCCAGTTCAAATTATATCTGAGAATTACTAACTTGGGAAACTTGAACTTCAGTTTGCTCCCAATTTCAGTGTCATCACTAGTGGTGAAGGGGGAAGACATCAAAAGAACAGACTACCTTTGTAGTCACTGAGAAGCTATGTTGCCAGAGGTGTTACATTGGACAGTGTGAATGAACATGACTGGTTTTAAGTAGTTTTGATAGTACTGTATACTTCACTCATTCCATGCATTAGAAAATGGCACAGCGAGAAAATAATCTAATTAGGCTACAAATAATATCCATGGCCGTTTCCGTCCTCTAAGAATATTAGTAATAAGCAGTGGGCATCATAGTAAATTAGAAACAAATAAAACTAAAGAGTCAGGAGAACGGTGGTCTAAATCTTGATGAGTCTCCCATTGCGCTATTTTGCTGCCAGTGCACATTACCAAAAGACAATGTTTAAAAGCATTTACAACAAATTAGCATCCCTGATTATGTTCTCACACTGTGCTCACATTTATCACTGTTTTTCACAGTGCAGTGACAAAAACAGCATCACAGGCACAGCATTAGGGTCACAAGGAATTTTAAAGTATAATGAAAATTTAATTACCATGATGACTTACAACCACCTTATTAATAATAGAACATGCCTGGGTTTATTATTATTATTATTTAAAAAAACTTGTTTGGTGTTTTTCCACTTTTTGAGTTGCTGGATTGTGGCTCAAGAAGTAGAAAGCACAGGTTTCTGTTCCAATGCTACCTATCTAATTGGTACAGCAGTGCTTAACTTCTGACATGGGGGTATGTTTCTACATGGCTGGTTCTACAGTGCTGTGATAAGCTGGCATGCTGATCCATAAGCTACTGCAGAAGGCTGGTCTGTGATTTCCCAGCTGCATGAGGAAGTGCATATACAAACAGTTCCTTCATATGTGACTCAATTCCCAGTTCACTCCCATAAGAGCAGAAGAAAAGCCAGTGGCCACCCCTCTCCCAGTCCAACATGCTGTTCTCATAGTGGCCAAAGAGATGCCTCTGGGAAAGCAGGACCTGAGTGCAACAGCACTCCCCCTCACTTGTGATTCCTGACATACTGCCTCCGACGGTGGAGGTAGAACACAGACACCAGAGTGAGTAGCTACTGAAATCCATACCCTCTGTGATTTTGTCTAATTCTCTTTTAAAGCCATCCAAGTTGGCAGCCATCACTATTTCTTGTAGGAGTTTAACTGGGCACTATTTGAAGACGCTCTCCGGGCCCTTATCTTGCAGTGTTGGGAAACAGACCCATGCCACAAGACATGCATGACTCCAGCATTGTGACTCTCTACAACAGGGGTAGGCAACCTAAGGCCCGGGTGCTGGATGCTGCCCAATCGCCTTCTCAATCCGGCCCATGGATGGTCCGGGTATCAGCATGTTTTTACATGAGTAAAATGTGTCCTTTTATTTAAAATGCATCACTGGGTTATTTGTGGAGCCTGCTTGGTGCTTTTACATGAGTAGAATGTTCTTTTATTTAAAATGCATCTCTGGGTTATTTGTGGGGCATAGAAACTCGTTCATTTCCTCCCCAAAATATAGTCCAGCCCACCACATGGTCTGAGGGACGGTGGACCGGCCCACAGCTGAAAAAGCTTGCTGACCCCTGCTCTACAAGAACAAAGTGACTGCCATGACTGTAACAACTACCATGGAATCTCCCTGCTGAGAATTGTGGAGAAAGCCTTCACCAATGTAGTTCCCAACAGATTACAGTTACTCACTGACAAAGTCTATCCTGAGTCACAGTGCGGCTTTAGAACTCAAAGATGAGCAGTTAACATGATTTTCTCACTGCATCAGCGGCAAGAGAAATGCCGAGAGCAGATACACTCCTTATACATCGCCTTCATAGACTTGATGAATGCCTTTGACTTCGTCAGCCGAAATGACTCTTCACACTGCTCCACAAGATAGGATGCCCACCTTAGCTCCACAATATGATTGTGACCTTCCACAAGAACATGTGCAGCACTGTCCAGTCTGACACCTTCTCTATAAAGAACAGTGTGAAACAGGGCTGTGTTCTCAATCCTAACTCTTTGGCACAGTCTTCTCCCTGTTGCTTTCATATGCCTTCAACTTGAAGACAGTGTGTACTTCCATTCAAGGAGCAACGTGGCTCTGTTCAACTTGGCACATCTCCAAACAAAAGTGTGGTGGGTTCATATCTGTGAGATGCTGTTTGCAGATGACACAGCCTTGACAGCACATTCCAAGGAAACTCTAGTGTGCTGGTCCCGGGGGTAAGGTACCTTGGGTGTAGCAAAGTCCACACGAAGAGGGGCAAGGTCCGAGGCAGAGTGCCGGGCGGTGAACAGGAACGCTGGAACAGGAGGCTGTGCAGGGAACAGGTACACCGGATGGTCGGGAACAGGAGGCCGAGCAGGGAACAGGAGTACCGGATAGTCAGGAACAGGAGGCCGAGCAGGGATCAAGAACGCAGGAAGGTCCGAAGCCAACAACGACGTTGCTCCCGCAACCTGGGGCCGGGCTGACTGGGCTTTTATCCTCTTCTAAGGCCAGGGGCGGTCCCGGCCCCCAGGAGCCCCGCCTCCCCTGGCCTTAAGGCGAGCACTCCTCCTGGGGGCAACCAGTTCCCTTCGCCTCTCTGCTCTAAACCTCTGCAGATCAGGAGAGGCCGAAGGGTTACTGGGCCCTGGAGGAGGCTCACCTGTGGCCACTGAGTCGTCAAGCCTCCCTGGGGCCAGAAGGGCTTCACCTGGGGCCAGCTCCTGATGCACTGCCACAGGTGCAGGCTCTTCAGCATCTAGGCCTGGCCCCAGTTCAGCCGGCCCTGGAGGCGGGGACTCCTGTGCAGGCCGGGATTCCTCTGTTTCATCCTCCGAATCGGAATCCCAGGCCATCACACCATCCCCCCTCCCAGGCCCCCCCCTCAACCGAGGGTCCGGACCCGGCTTGCCGGGGTACGTCGCATGGAACTCTCGGAGGCAGGCAGGCGCGTGGACGTTGGCCGCTGGTTCCCAGGAACGGTCCTCCGGTCCGTACCCCTTCCAGTCAATGAGATACTGCAGCTTCCCCCTGCGGTATCGGGAGTCCAGGATGCGTTCCACCTCGTACTCAGGCTCTCCCCGAACCAACACTGGCTGCGGTCGGGGACGGTTCGGGTGGAACTCGTCGGGTGGGGCCACCGGACTCAAAAGGGACCTGTGGAAGACCGGGTGAACCTTCAGGGTTGCGGGTAACCGGAGACGAAATGCCACAGGAGAGACTTGGTCTACGATAGGGAACGGGCCGGTGAAGCGGGCGTCCAACTTCCGCGAAGGTCGAGAGGGGTGGAGGTGGCGAGTGGAGAGCCAAACCAGGTCACCGACGCGAAGTTCCGGCCCCACCTGGCGGTGGCGGTCGGCCTGGGCCTTGTACGCTTCCTTGGCCTGGTGCAGTTGCTCCACCAAAAGCTGTTGCTGGGACTGGAGCTCTTGAAGCCACTCCGTCACCGCCGGGACTGCGGATGTCGGCAGCACCTCTGGAAACAGCCGTGGATGATAACCATAACTGGCCTGGAACGGGGTCTGCTGGGTGGACGCATTCACCGCGTTATTGTAGGCGAACTCCGCCAATGCCAGGTGGTCGACCCAGTCATCCTGCTGGTAGCTGCAGTAACACCGGAGGTACTGCTCCAGCACCGCGTTCGCCCGTTCCGTCTGGCCATCGGTCTGTGGGTGGTAGGCTGACGAGAGGCAGACCTCCGTCCCGAGGGTCCGGTGTAGTGCTTGCCAGAACCGGGATGTGAACTGAACGCCCCGGTCGGACACCACGCGCTCAGGTAGGCCATGCAGGCGGAAGACATGCTGAAGGTACAGCTGAGCAGTTTCCTTGGCTGTGGGTACAGATGGACAGGGAGCGCAGTGCACCATCTTGGTGAAATGGTCGGAGAAAACCAGAAGGCAGGTACAGCCACGAGACGAGGGTAAGTCCACTACAAAGTCCAACGAAACCGTGTGCCAAGGGTGCGGTGGAACTGGCAATGGCTGAAGTAGGCCGGGGGGTCGCCCGGTAGGTCCCTTGGCGCGCCGGCAGACATCACAACCAGCAACGTAGCGAGCCACGTCAGCCTTCAGGCGGGGCCACCAAAACTCTCGACTGACCAGATGGGTGGTCCGATACCGTCCAAAGTGCCCCGCTGCTGGGGCATCATGGGCCATCCGGAGAACCTCCAGCCGTAGTGGCCCTGGCGGGATGTACAAACGACCGTGGTGCAGCAGAAGGCCCTGATGCAGGACCAGCCCCGGATACTGTGGGCTGGACCCTTCAGCCAGCTCCCGGAGTCGTTCCTGGGCCCAAGCGTCGACCCGCTGCTGTTCCTGCACCCGAACCTGCAGTGGCTGCGCCTCCTGGGTGGCCAGGAATGCAGCCGGAGGTAGGATCGTGGTGGGTTCTGCTTGCTGTACCGTGTCTGCGTTGTCGTCAGGTTTCCGGGACAGGGCATCCGCCTTCTGATTCTGAGAGCTAGGGATGTAGCGGATCCGGAACTGGAACCGGGAAAAGAACAACGCCCACCGGATCTGTCTTTGGTTCAGCTTGCGGGTGGTCTGGAGGTACTCCAGGTTCCGGTGGTCGGTTCTCACCTCCACCGGATGTCGTGCCCCCTCAAGATGGTGGCGCCAGACCTCAAAGGCTACCTTGATGGCCAGTAGTTCCCGCTCCCACACAGTATAGTTACGCTCCGCTGGTAGGAGCTGGCGGGAATAGAAGGCACAGGGTAAGAGTGGCGCTTCAGGACCAATCTGTTGAGACAAGACGGCACCGAGAGCCGTACTGGAAGCGTCGGTCTCCACCACAAAGGGTCGAGAGGGGTCAGGATGTTGTAAGATTGGTGCCCTCTGGAAACAGGCCTTCAACCCCTGAAACGCCTCCTCTGCCTCCTTGTCCCAGGAAAACGGCGTCTTTGGGCGCAGTAGCCGGGTCAACGGGGTGGTGCGATGAGCATAATCAGCGATGAAGGTCCGGTAGTAATTGGCGAACCCCAGGAAACGCTGTAGGTCCTTGCGGTTCCGGGGTGCCGCCCATTCTTGAACCGCTGTCACCTTCCCCGGGTCCATTTGCACCCCATCTGGAGAGAGCCGGTGACCAAGGAAGTCCACAGTCCGCTGATGGAACTCGCACTTGCTGAGCTTTGCGTACAAACGGTGCTCACGCAAGCGCTGCAGCACGGTCCGGACATGCCCCTCATGGCGAGCCGGGTCACGGGAGTAAATCAGTATGTCATCCAAATACACCACCACGTACTTGTCTAACAGGTCCTGAAACACGTGGTTGATGTAGCGTTGAAACACAGCAGGCGCGTTGCACAAACCGAAAGGCATAACCAAATATTCGAACTGCCCGTACCGGGTCCCAAACGCTGTCTTCCACTCATCCCCGGCTCGGATCCGAATCAAGTTGTAGGCCCCCCGGAGGTCCAGCTTGGTGAACACCCGTGCCCCTTGCACCCGCTCCAGCAGCTCCGAGATAAGGGGCAAGGGGTACCGGTCTGGGACGGTAATTTTGTTCAGGGCTCGGTAATCATGGCAAGGGCGGAGTTCCCCACATTTCTTCTTAACAAAAAGCACCGGCGCCGCGGTGGGCGAGGTGGAAGGCCTAATGAACCCACGCTCCAGGTTCTTGCGCAAGAAGTCCTGCAAAGCCTCGCGCTCTGGCTCTGTTAGGGAATATAAGCGACTCACTGGTAAAGGCGCTCCGGGTTGGAGGTCTATGCCGCAGTCAAAAGGCCGATGCGGCGGCAGCTGGTCTGCCCCCCGTTCCTCGAACACGTCCTGGTAGTCCTGGTACACGGCTGGGAGCGTGGGTGCTGCCTCCTCTGAGGGCGCGGCCGCCAGCGTTCCGGATTGAGCATGGGAACATGGGTCTGGGAAGTGCACGGTCCGTTTGACCCAGTCAATCTGAACGTTGTGGGCCTCCAGCCAGTCCATCCCGAGCACCAGGGGGAAGCGGGGCATAGAGGCAATGTCCAAAGTTCGCAACTCCCGGTGCTGCTGGAGACACAGGACCAGAGGCTGGGTCTCCTGAGTAACGGCACCTGAACGCAGAAGTCGTCCGTCAATCGCTTCCACCTGGACCGGTACTGGCTTGTTCCGAAGTGGCACCTGATGATGGGCGGCAAAAGCAGCGTCCATATAGGAGCGGGTTGCCCCTGAATCTACCAAAGCATGGGTGAGGATCCAGGGCCCACCTGGAGGGTATAAACGTACCGAAACCATAAGATGTTGCAAGTCCATTGGTGCGGGCCCATTCTGTACGGTTTGGGACCCCCGGTAGCTAGGGCCATCAGCTACTGGGGTTGGCGGTTTCCCTGCGGCTGGCGTTTCTCAGGGCAGGACCGAGCGAAGTGTCCACTTCCGCCACAGTAAAGACAGAGATTTCCATCCCGACGCCGCGCCTTCTCTGCGGGGGAAAGGCGTGGCCGCACTGCCCCGAGCTGCATAGGCTCCTCCGTTAAATCAGTTGTGACCGTGGGGCTGCCGGAAAAAGCTGGTGCCGTGAACTGGAAGTGTCGGCGACCCCGGGCCTGACGACGATCCTCTAACCGGTCGCCTATTTGTAGACTCCGTTGAATGAGAGTGTCCAGCGTGGTGGGGCGTTCCATTGTGGCCAACTGGTCCAGTACCTCGTCCGAAAGCCCTTCGAGATACTGGTCCCGCAGTGCCGAGTCATTCCAGGTCAAGTCCTGTGCCAACAGCCGGAACTCCGTGGTATATGTGGCCACCGTGGACTTGCCCTGTTTCAAATGCCGAATCGCCCGGTTGGCTTGACTCTCTTTCTGGGGGTTGCCGAACGCGGCCTCCAAACGATTGCAAAACCCCGTATAGTCTGCCAGCAAGGGGGAGTCTTGCCTGAGTAGCGGCAACGCCCACTTGGCCGCCTGGTCCTTTAACAAGCTAATCAAAAAGTGCACCTTGGTACGGTCGTCAGGAAAGTTCCGGGCTCGCCCCTGAATATACAGTTTGGCCTGGGCCAGGAACATGGGAAAGCTGGCCGGGGCTCCATCAAATTTCTCAGGCAAAGCCACTGGGTACTTGCCCGGAGCCGGGGCGTCGGCCCCAGAAGCCGGTAGGGCTTCCAAGCGTTGCTGAAGTGCCTCAACCGCGTCACTGAGCTGCTGCACGGTGTGAGACAAGGCCTGGTTCTCCTGGGCCAAAGCCACCAGTGCAGCCGCCTGTTCAGCCATGGCCTCTGGCTCTTCCCGAACGCACCCCGACGAAGGGGGAGTGCGGGAGGTGGCGGGAGCAAACTGTGCTGGTCCCGGGGGTAAGGTACCTTGGGTGTAGCAAAGTCCACACGAAGAGGGGCAAGGTCCGAGGCAGAGTGCCGGGCGGTGAACAGGAACGCTGGAACAGGAGGCTGTGCAGGGAACAGGTACACCGGATGGTCGGGAACAGGAGGCCGAGCAGGGAACAGGAGTACCGGATAGTCAGGAACAGGAGGCCGAGCAGGGATCAAGAACGCAGGAAGGTCCGAAGCCAACAACGACGTTGCTCCCGCAACCTGGGGCCGGGCTGACTGGGCTTTTATCCTCTTCTAAGGCCAGGGGCGGTCCCGGCCCCCAGGAGCCCCGCCTCCCCTGGCCTTAAGGCGAGCACTCCTCCTGGGGGCAACCAGTTCCCTTCGCCTCTCTGCTCTAAACCTCTGCAGATCAGGAGAGGCCGAAGGGTTACTGGGCCCTGGAGGAGGCTCACCTGTGGCCACTGAGTCGTCAAGCCTCCCTGGGGCCAGAAGGGCTTCACCTGGGGCCAGCTCCTGATGCACTGCCACAGGTGCAGGCTCTTCAGCATCTAGGCCTGGCCCCAGTTCAGCCGGCCCTGGAGGCGGGGACTCCTGTGCAGGCCGGGATTCCTCTGTTTCATCCTCCGAATCGGAATCCCAGGCCATCACATCTAGAGAGATTCATCAGCCAATTTGCCCAAGCCTGCAGTGAGTTCAGCCTTACAATCAGCCTGACAAAGACCAACATCTTGGGTCAAGACATTGCCAGCACTCCATGCATCAGCAATGGTGACCACACACATTACATAGTAGAGAGTTTTGTCTACTGCCATAACCAGTAACCTTTCCTTTGATGCTGAGCTGGACAAGGGTATTGGCAAGGCAGCTACAGCAATGGCTCACCTCTCTAAAAGGGTATGGGAAAATGTGATGGTAATGACCAATACCAAGATAAATGTCTACTAGGCTTGCATGTTGAGCACACTGCTTTATGGAAGTGAGTCATGGGCAACTTAAACCCACCAGGCCAGGAGTGACACCTCCATACCTTCCATATGTGCAGTGTCAGGAAGATTTTGAGCATCACATGTCAGGATAGAGTCTCAAACAAAGATGTGCTCTTCCAAGCTCATATTCCCAGAGTGTTCACACTTATGTCTAAGTGATGTATACACTGGCTTGGTCATGTACACAGAATGGAAGATGGCAGGAACCCCAAGGATGTGCTTGACATCTGGTACTAGGCCTGTTGGTAGATTATAAAGATGTCTGCAAATGTGACTGGATGCAGAAGAGTGGTGGGAGGCACCAGCTGGGGAACCCCCAAGGGAACCTCCAGGGGATTGGTGGTGGGATGACGATGAGTGGTCAGAGGGCGAAGAGGGAGCAGACTGGGAGGAGGAGGTGTTAGAAGCTGAAGAGGCAATGGGGTTTAGTGAGCAGGAAGTGTCTGGGACAGAGAAGGGTTCAGAATAAGAGGCAGGAGAGGAGGAGTGCCAGGAGACAGAGATGAAGCAGGCTGCTGAAGAATCCAGGAAATCTCCCCCTTCTGCTGTGACCAGCTCCCCTGCCCCCCAATCTCCCAGATGAATGAATTTGCTTTGAAATGTGTACTGCATTTCTTCTCCATTGCTAGTGCTGGCACCATATAGATTCCACCCCATATGCCATAATGTTTTTATTGTTTGCATAGATCAGCAACTCTAGAGAATGAACTTTATCAGTGCTCTGCTGCCTCTTACATTCTTTCATTCTCTGCTAGACTTTTGCTCCCCCTCCATCAACTCCCTGAATGTCATTCTGCTTCCAAGTGTTATTTATTAATTACACTCACATCGGTACCCAGCCTAGCTGTTTTCACAGCTTGGTATTAAAAAGTACGTCTCCATTCCGCTCCTATATAAACTGGCTCTCAGCTATCTTACTTTTAAATTATTTTTGCATATTGGTTTTCTCTAGACACTTCCAAAATAAAAATAAAACCCACCACATTGCATTTTGAAAGCACCTATTTCGTTATTTTGCTGGAATCATAGACTCTCACTCAGTACAGTAATTGGTGTGACATGCACACACACATATGTGTGCAGAAGAATTTCTTTTCTTTTTTCTTTTTAAATAAAGTTTAAAAAAATCAGTTGTCATGGCCAGTGACATTTTGGATGTGCTGAAAGTCCATTGCTATCAATTAAATGCAAATATGATGGAATCTTGGAAGTGGCTTAGCATTCTTAGAAGACCATGAAATGGCCATCTGTCAGGGATTGTTAGCGTTGCAGGACTAGATGACCCCTGGGGTTCCTTCCAACTTTACAATTCCAACTCTACGGTTCTATGATTCTATGAAATTTCACATGCACTCCCCAAACTCTTGGATATTTTCCCCTCCCATGTTCCTCCAACTCTTTGTCACAACTCTTTGCCAATTATTTCTGCTATTCTATCCCCTATTGTTACTGATTCCTCTCTACAATCTGGAGGGCACTGGCTGGCTTTCTCCATAGCAGAAGCAACTTGCTTGTTGATGAGAAATCTCTACAAGAGACAAGCTCTGAGACTAGGACTTGTAGGGTCTAGTGGACCAGGAATGACCTATAGGGGCCAGCTGACAGAGGGCTCAGGTAGACTGGTACTGCAGCCTATATGCCACCCTTAAAACACAAAGTTCAGTCTGGAGGCTTGCAGTAGGAAACAGTGCTGTTTGTGCTGGATAAAATGTGCTGGATTCTGATTGCTCAAGGTGAATTTTGCATGCACATGAATGAAAACCCTCCACCCATCAAAGCAGCTCACAAGGTTGTGTTTAAAGGCCTGTTTACATGTTCATTTGAATGTACTTTTGGGGCTAGGTCACATGAAAGCCTTAGAGGAATTTGTTTGAAATTACCATGAGAGAGCGAGAGAGAGAGAACACAAACTGGTATCACAAAGAAAACATCAACATCATAATGACATGGTTTGCCAAAGAAATGTTAGGCAAAAGTATGGCTAATAAAGGAAATTTATGTACCGCAAAATATATGCTTAAGTTTGCTCCTGTTGGAGGCACTATATTCTTTAGTAAGTATCAAGGTGTAAAGGTGTGTGAAATCAAATTGAAAAAGGTGAGCAGTGACTGCAAAATCCCATTTTTGAAAAATGGACTTTTAACGTTGGCCCTGTTTCTATCCCTGAGCTTCAAGCCATATCTCGGTAATGAAAAGGTGAAAGGGTGGCTGACGCTATTGAAAAAGAAGGTTATCATAAAATGAAGACGGAGCTATAATTGGCTCTCCTGCTGATACAAGTGAGGGAAAAACAATTAGCAAAATGCTTTAAAAAGGCTAATCTGAAAGAGTGGTTGCCTAGAAAGTCCATTCCATTAGGGTGTCAGCACTCATAAAACTAATCAAGAGCTCTTCTGCTTTGCTGGGTGACGCATCAGTCCAAAAATGAAAGGCCGGTATGCTTCTTCCCTTGTATGCATCATTTTGTTTGCATACTTGTAAAGTTATGAAACAGAAGCATTTACTCATCATTTTCAAAGGGTGGACTTATGCCCCTGTATGAAATATGATATCATGTTGTTTGTTCCAAGCCGCCCTGTGAAGCAAGGCTGCCTATAAACAGTATTAAGAACAAAATCATTATCCTGGAGGCCCATTGAAATACAACATTTATTTATAGTTAGCAAGTGTACTGTTCTGTCTGATGGGCAGAGGAGGGAGGGAGAGATAGCCAGTGGCAGTATGCCTCTGAATACCAGTTGGTGGGAACCTCTAGTGGAGAGAGTGCTGGTGCACTCAGGTCCTGCTCCTGGGCTTCCCATAGGCATCTGGTTGGCCACTGTAATGACAGGATGCTGGAATAGATGAACATTTTGTCTTATTCAGCAGGGCACTTCTTGAGCTTTTAGTCTCTTTTCAAACTCAACTCCCCAGCCAGCTTCACTGCCTCCTCTGTCCAGCTCTCATTCATCCTTGAATCAATTGTCACAAGGAGAAGGAGGAGAACTAAGATTGTTTTCCCAAATCTGGAACTACTGCCTGCGACTGGCTTTCTCCATTTAGTTGTATTCTTCATTATTAAAAGTTCAAGTACTTTTGTTACTTGCTCATAAGAATTACATTCATTGGGTTGGATCACAACTTCTCTTCATACTTTTAGTGTAGACCAACTGAAATCAATGGGATTTAAGTTTGTTACAAGTCCCATTGATTTCAGTGAGTCTGCTTTAAGATCGACTAAGTGATCCATTTTGTTACTGATTCACTTCTGCAATTCCATTCATTTTTGTTTGCCATTGATGGGAAACTGTTCAGGCTTCTGTGGCCCGTACCTTCAAACTGCTTTATGAAAAGTGGTATATACTTACCTGGCAGGGGAGACACCATGATCCTGAAGGTGGTTTTCCCAGCGTGTGGCTCATCCATTGCACTTTGGGTGTGCTGACCCCTGCGATTTCCCCAAATACAGGAAACTCAACTGCATAATTTGTGGTAGTGGGGGACTGCGCTCACAAAAAAAAGTAAAAAGAAAAAGTGATATATTAAATGCCTTATAACAGCAGCAGCAGAAGCAGCAACAACAATAGGTCAGCAATTTCAGTGCCTCTAAACATCTCCATGTGAGACACTTTACTCCTTTCTTTTTCTGCTCTTTTATTCTAAAACAGTGACATGCACCTTTTATGGTTTGCCTTCCGGCCTTCCCTTTTCATCTCCATCTCCAGAATAAACCTCTTTATCTTTTCAGACATTACAACATCATTTCCCAATGTAGTAACCAGCTCTGTGCATATATTCTAAGTGAGTCATACCAGCTGCTTAACCTTATCATCATTTTCTTGAATTTACACTATAATCTTAAATTACCTACTCAGAGAAGCCTAATTTCCTTCCCCCACATTGCTCTTCACCCTCCTTTCTTTAAAAAATAAAAATCACTTCTCTATATTGCCGAGAGATAATATGCGGATTGAAGGTCTGCTTTTCTGCTCAGGACTTTCCCTTCTTAAGCCCATTCATCCGGCGCCTGCAGCTTTTGACACTGTGCCATGACGTATCACTTCACATTTCTCAAAAATGCAGGTTTGCTTTGTTGAGTATAGAGAGTAGCAAGTGCTAACATTGCCATTTATCCTTCAGCTTTCTCTTGTTTGCCTGCTGTTGCACTGCAAACCTATAGTAGAGGTTACCTTTTGGTTACTACTGAGCTATGGTGCTCATGAACCATAAACGTTAAAGCAGCGCTGTTGCTCAGGAATATTGTGAACCAGAGATAATATGCTGAAGGACAATAATCATTTTCTGGTCTATCTCTGCTAAAGGTCTATCTGTACTTTGCCCGCAGGCCAGATCAGCAAGTCTCAGGGATTGCCATTCATTCACCAAGTTGCCTAAGAGTACTTACCTAACCTCATCCTTACCTAGTAAAATGGCTGACCAATGTGACCAAATTAACCTGAACAATTTACTGCTCTTTACCCCAGCTCATAGGTCTAGAGAAGATGAAAAAATCTGCCAACATATCTAATACATAGATAGGGGAAAAAATAAAATACCTTATTTGGCCCCAAAGCAACCAGTTAATCTTGAGATACCAGAAACTGGAAACGGTCAGTGTTGGGGCTGAGTTGATACGCATCCAAATGCCAATTCGATCTGTGCCCTGCCTCCCTAGTATAACTTTATTTCCAGCCAAAACCCACTGGGTTGGGTGGAGGAGTGGCTAAGCTTTACAGCGCTGAAACAAGACAGGTTTTGAATGACCCCTTTATTTTAAATTGAGAATATTTTAGGATGAGAATGATGAGTTACATCAAACTTGGACATTGGCTCAATTTTCACAGGCATGGCAAGGCATTTGGGAAACACAACCAAGGGCATAACAATGTATGAGCATCTTGTGCAGAATCCAGGCAGTGAGATTAAGCAGCATGCAGTCCAGAAAGGATATTCATCAGGACCAAAACAACTGTGAGGTAAGAGCAGCCAGGCAGGAAGGAAGCAGGCAAAGGGTGAATTACAGCCAAGAATTTGAGGGCAAAGGCTGCAGCAATGATAAGCAATGGTTCACAGCTCACCCCGCTTCTGCTATTTCCTCTGCTCCCATTTGAGGATGGGCAAATTTCCTCATTACATACTGCTATCATTCTGTTCCTTCATGCTGCCCTCTCTTCCTCCCCTTTTCCCTTCCAGTGTAACTGGGAGAATTTCCAAAAGTAATGTCAGAAATGGTACTTTTTTTAAAAAAAGAAAGAAAACAAAATCATAGAGCACATTTTTCCCTTCCAGACTGCCAGTATACTCCACACATGTGCACACTGAATAAACTGCTACACACACAGACACACACACCGAGCTCGCCTTGGGAAAGAGCAACGTAGGGCACTCTCAAGGCTTATCTTGCTGAGAGTTGCATCCTGGAAAGTATGTATTTTTTCCTCCCAGGGGTTGGCATTTCAGGCCTCCATGGACAGGTTTAGCCTCAATTTTTCAGACACAAAATCCTCCTCCTTGCAAATGATTGCCATGCCTGGAAACACATGTGCATTGTTTTATTTTATTCCTACACTGCTGAATCAAGACAAAAATGTTCTCAAAGCAGAGCACATAAAATCAAAAGTAAAAACATAAAAAGGCAAAGATAAGAAGAACATAAAATGCAGCAACATGGCAGGATAAGCATGCGTAAATAAAGACAGTTTAAGCTGTCATCTAAAACTAGGTGCTGCGCTCAACAATTTCGGTGCTACTATGCTGCTATGCTAAACACCACATTCCTTGTGGTCACCAGATGGATGTCATAAGGGGCTTTTTAGCAATGCTTCTCCAGCAGAGCTCAAAGAACAGGCAGGGATGTATGCAGAAAGGCAGCCCTAATACTGTGGGCCACATTCCCTCCCAAGCAACTTATGGGGCTGCACACCAGTGGTAGGTAGGGAAGGCCAGAAGCAAAAAGTGGGTGGAACTATTTTTAGCATAAGTTGGAGGTAGTTTTTTTAAAATTTATTTTTACTAGTCTGATCAAGTGGCGGGGGGGGGGGGAAGCTAATTATACAAAAACTCAGTGGCAGGATTTGGGACAAGCAGTAATGAAACAGTGGCTTAAGGTAACCCAGTAAACTCCATGGCTGGGGAGGGGGGAGACATTTGGTTCAGTTCGCATGTTATTACCAACCTACCTTATTTTGGGTGGTGCCTCTGATGGGGGACATGTTGTGTTCCTTCTGGAGTAGTTTGTTCACCTTTGGTATTCACCCAGCACTCACCTCTCACTTGTGATTCCTAGAAGCTGCCAGCATGTGATAGCAGCCACAACCTGGGAACGGCTTCTACTGGCTGCTAAATCAGGTTAGGGTAGCTGAGCTGATGGCTCTCAAACCATTGGTGAGTTAGGGACTTCTAGTGGGTCCAACGGTCAAGAAGGCAGTTTCTGCATGTGTTGTAGAGGAAAGTGAGAGGCAGATGGGGCTTATCAACCTTGGAAGGTCGCCCTTCTAGGAGAAGGAAATCTCTGGTCCTAAGCCTCTGGTGCCTTGTGGGATATATTTGGGAGAAGAAAAGTATAAGGAGTTAACCCTACACAAATCTGGAGTGGAGTCCCTAAGACAGTTGGACAGCACCTTGTATGCCTTCTTCCAACAACTCCTGCAGCCAAACTGTTGCCAAACATATTGCTTTCCTTTCCTTTGGACCACTTCAGCAAGGCTGAGATGGGGGTCTTGTAATCTGGGCAGGCTTGTGTCCTTAGGAGGTCACTTTGCTGCTGTTAAAGCAGAAGTTTGACTTCACCCCCAGTGGCACATTCCATTGTCTCTCAAGACAGACAGATACTAACAAAGGTATAAGCTTATTTATCACTTCTGCAAATAATACAGTCCTTTGATATTCACATTTCTAATGCATTTCTCCAACCAAAAGATGAATACAAAAATGTGTGAATTAGGGGGAAATGTGCATTAGAACACATACATTAGTGAAAATAATATGCATAATTTGTTTATTAGGAGAAATACATACTAAAAGACTGATCAAGTTTGTTTCTTAATGGTGAATGCAGTTCTCCAATAAAAAGTGCGTGTGGAAATGCATGTATTAGGGGAAAGTGTGCACAAAATTCATATATTTGTGAAAATAACATTACAAATGCATTACTCATGAAAACTGATTTTGGAGAAATGTGCAGAAAAATGTATTCATTTCCACATAGGTTTTTCTTTCTCTTTTTTTAAAAAGCACAAATTGATGCAGAAATAGGGTGGAATGAATTTAAGAATGGGAAGATGCAAGAGAGAGAGACCAAAATCATCTGCCTAGTCTGATAATCTAACAAATATACCAAGCAGACCTGGAAAAAGTGCCAACCCTTTGCAAAGACAACTTTAATTGTCTTTGCAAAAGTTAGCCTGTTGCAATATTCTGGGCAACATCTCATGGATATAATGCTCACTTAGCTGTTTGTTATGAATTGCATACCACCATCAATCATCTCCACTCAGCAAGACAGCTTTAGCCTTTCACAAATTTTATCCTTCCTTTTTATGATAGCTATTAAAGGCTTTTTAAAAAAAGTCTTTCATTTTCTTAAGAAACCATACAAGGTTTGATGAGACATTTTTCTTTGGTTGAATCTTGCCTATGCAAGATTGCTACTTCCAAAAGAGCATTGCACTTCTACGGAAGGCTTTAATGGTATCCCTGTTCATGTTCCCTGGTATTAAGTAAGCACATATGAGTGATGCTTCCTTTGAACAGGGCATCAATGACTAGTCAGCTATTTTTCAGATACAAGGCCAAAGGCCTGACTCCTAGAACCTTCACTTTAGGCCACAGGCTGAGTCTAAGAGCCTTAGACCTGAGACCTTAGAGAGTTGAGATCTAAATCTGTGAAAAGTTAGAGGAGACATTTATGTTCCTTTTCATGCCTCTGATTCTCTCTTGTATACCACTCCTTCCAAATTCAAGCTTTATCCCCCTCTTCAGTCATTACAAATTAGGGACGGGTTGGTGGAAGGTGAACGTCTGCAGAGGGAGCCTTTTGCAACTTTCCCATGGCATCCAGTGAAGCTGAATGTTGGAAGTTTCGGGACAGATAAGAGTATGTACTTATTCACACAGTGCATGCATAACCTAATTCACTCCCACAGGAGAGCGTGATGACCACCAACTTGGAATTAAGTGAGGATAAAATTATAAATGGCTACAAAAGCTTATGGCTATGTTCTACCACCACTTCTGGAGGCAGTATGCTTCTGAATACTTGTTGCTAGATGCTTCAAGAGGGAAGAGTGCTGTTGTGCTCAGGTCCTGGTTACAGTCCTTCCACAGGCATCTGGTTGGCCACTGTGAGCACAAGATGCTGGGCTAGATGGGTGACTGGACGTATCCAGCAGGCTCTCCTTACGTTTTTGTATTCTTAAACTATGCTGACGAGGAGACTGACCAGGAGTGAGACCTTGAGGTCATAGTGGATAACTGGCCCGATCCAGCAGGCTCTTCTTATGTTGTATCTGCAGATGTTCCCTGAGCCTTTTAGAACTCTGAAGAATCATGGTTCTCAAATTTACAGGGAATCCTCATGGATACAAAAATGGATCACATGGATACTGTGACAACGTACTCAAACTGGAAGGTGACTATAGAACAACATGAAGGGAGGTGGAGCAGGTGCTCATTTCCACTGCATTCTCACATGTGCTGCTGGAGGATTTTCCAGCAGAAGATTTAAGAGAATTCCTAAAATTAATTCTGGAATTGAAGCACAGTCAGTTTGCCAGTTCTGAGTTACTTCAGTTCCTCCACATATTGTTCCTATCCCCTGCCTCTCTGATGTGTGCATGTGCGATTGGCAATGAGGTTATCAAATTCAGGAGAGCTGCTTCAAAGACACATCAAGTTCACATCAGGACTTCGCTTTTCATCAAGGAGGGATAGAAGGAAGATACTGATTAAAGAACTGAAAACTATACAAAACCCAGAAGGCTCAGTGCTTCATACAAAATTTGGGAAGTATTTTCCTCTTGTCTTTAAAGACAAAGGAGAATTCCAAATGCATTGGCTCCACTTTGGCAAGAAGGCCAACTGATTCTAATCCCAAAATCCAGAGAGAAATTTGGATGAAACATCCCTAAATTGAAAGTATTGGCACAATTGGTGGTAAGAGTATTGCTTATCCCCAGAAAAGCAGATGTTGTCAAGAGGGAAGAAAGTAATCTTTGCAGAATGATAGCTTTAAGCTGTTTAGAATCAAGCGTCTCTTTTCAGTTTTCTCTCTTTCTGACCCTAATTGATTTAGAGGGTTAGGCATTTAGTAAGTACGGCTACATCGTTGGTAGCAACCAATCTCTTTCTGCAAGCTGGCTTTTCACTAGGTTTACAGTCAGCTAAATTCAGGCTCTGAAAATTAAATGGCTGGAGGCTCAACCAGCCCTGGGTTGATTACATAACACAGGAGCAGCTCAAAAACATTGTTCATATAGATTGACCTCAGGTGACCTGGAAATGACAATCCATTAAAGCAAATGGTGCTTTTAAAACTGGACACACACACACACACACACACACACACACACACACTTCATCCCGCACTAAATGGAAGCAGAGCAGAAAGCAATGGAGCATTTCCTCATGTTAATTACAGCACAATCCAGAAGAGGGCAACATATATTCGTATGTCCTACCCTATTATACCTGGGAAAAGAGATAGATAACATAGGTATGATGTTTTCCATTATTGGATTCATTTCTCTGAATGCAGTGTTCAGTTCTCCAAAGACCCTTCTTCAGAATGAAATAAAGTTGCTTAAATGTATTTTATTAGAGAACTGAGCAGTGGATTCAAAAGGGCTGTACTACAAGGAGCACAGAGGCACAACAGAAAGTGCTCCATAAAATACAACTGTTGATTTACAGAACTTTTTGCCACAAGATGTGATGATAGTTGCTGGCTTGGATTGCTTTAATGGGGGATTTAGCAAACTTGTACAGGGTAGCTGATGAGTCTCAAGCCCCCAGAGAGTTAAGGACTTCCCCTGCATGTGAAGACAGACTCCCATGAATTAAGTGGACTAGACGAATAGTTTTGCTACACAAATGGCTGATGTTCAAGCAGCTGGAGTTCGTCTACTTCCTTTCTTGTTTTGCTGGTTGGCAGCAGTCATTTTGGGCTGAATCTGTAGAAGGAGGGATGGAGAGAAATCAGAAAAATCAGGGAGCAGGAGAGTTCAGACAAATCATGGAGGGAAGGAGAGAGATTGGATAAATCATGGATTAGAAACATTTCCATAGGAAATAATGGAAATGGTCAACTCATTAGGGGAAAGCTTACCTAACAAATGATTTCTTGGGAACTCATTATGTTCGGGAAGTGGGACCTGTGTGTATTAGGGCAATGTGTGCAAGACGGTATGTATAATGCATTAGTGGAAACTGTTGTTGTTGTTGTTGTTGTTATAATACTGTATTATATTTGAATAGATTGTTGGAGGAAATGTCTATATTAGTCCAAACTGCATACAAAAATATATACTGAGAGGTAGTCACAATTAAATGCTGATGAATTTTCATGAGGTTAAAGAAAGTCACTAATTGTTGTGCAGAACAAAATTTAAGATTGGAGAAATATGAAACTGAAAGCAAAGATTTTCAAAGCTGACTCCACAGTAACACAGAGTGGGGCTCCCCCTATTCTCTGGATAGCATTCCTGTTGAGATATGCAGGCACACAGTATCTGTACTGTCTGGAAACAGTAAATGAATCTTTACCATGAGTGTCCTTTTGTTTTAAGTGTGTCTGTTATTGTTATTGTGTTTTTAACTGTTTTAAATTATTTTATGTGTAAATTGTCTTGAGGCCATGGTTTAAAAGGAGATGAGTACATTAATTGCAATAATCACAAAATAATCCCTTGGGCCTATCCAAGAATTCAAAGTAAAGTTAATCCTTGTGGTTTCTCTCATAGTATCCTAGAATCTTGATTTAACAAGAATTTCCTGTTAGGGGTTCCTGCAGCTTTCCCCCTAGCAGAACAGTAATTCCCAGGATTCTCTGAAGAAGAAAAACAATTAAAGCAGCTTAACCCTATGATGATCTCAACAGAAGGCCTTGCTTTTCCCATCTAGCATGTTCATCAATTTTCTTTGGTCAACAAATCTTCAAACAAGTTATTATAGTGATGGTGTGTTGGATGAGGATGGAGAGATCAGAGATACACTAGGTCAGAAAAGCTCTTGGTAATCTTAATTATCCTCCTGTGTATGTAATTAAGAACTGGAAGGGTTGATAATGGGACTGAAGTTTACTGCTTTAAAAAACTTGGTTATCATAGATAATATGGCTCTTTAGCTTCTCAATGCTATAGCAAATTGCCTTCAGCAGATAAAGTCAATAAACTTCCCCTAATGGTGTAGCATACATTTAATAGTCCTTAAATAAAAAGATTAATATTTTTTTGTTTCCTTTAATGTCTGACTTGAGTCAGAGCAATATCTCTGACACATAAGAGATTTGCATCACAGATCCTTCATTTTTGTAGGGTACAGATAATTTGAGTTGCTATGCATGTTGGACACATGTGTGGACACATAGGCCACTATGTAGAACTTTGAATGATTTCTTCCACCAGGCTGCAGCAAAAGGACAGACATCACTGGACCACTCCATTGGCAAGGCAAATGGCTCGATTTCATTGGGTCATCACTTCTTCACATGTCATCTGGCAGCAGCTATTCTATCTGGCTGCAACATAGAGAAAGAGAGTTGACAAGCAGGTCTTCTCAGTCATCTCTGCTGAAAAAATAACTCCTCCCTCAACTGTCACATAGCAGGCTGTAGCAGGGAGAGAGAGAGAAAAAGAGATGGCAAGCAGAGGTAACCAATTGGCTCTCTTAAAATAATAGCCCAATTAGGCTATTATTCCAGCTGTCACCTGGAAGCAACCACTCCATCAGGCTGCACCAGAGGAAGACATGGGAAGCAGGGTCGTTCCATTGGGTCTGCTGGAACACCAGCAGTATCAAGCTGCACACTTGTGTACCCATTTACAGTGGTACCTCGGATTACAGACGCTTCAGGTTACAGATGCTTCAGGTTACAGTCGCTTCAGGTTACACACTCTGCTAACCCAGAAATAGTACCTTGGGTTAAGAACTTTGCTTCAGGATAGGAACAGAAATTGCACTGCTGTGGTATGGCGGCAGCGGGAGGCCCCATTAGCTAAAGTGGTGCTTCAGGTTAAGAACAGTTTCAGGTTAAGAACGAACCTCCAGAACGAATTAAGTTCTTAACCAGAGGTACCACTGTATCTTCATAGAGCTGTACATAATAGGCCTCCATTATGAGAGCATTTTATTATACATTGAGGGAGGTAACAAGTCCAAAGACAATGAATTGGAGCAAGAAATAAATGAGTGGAACTTTGCTCATGCAGTGGGACTTTCCTGACTCTTCCTCCTCTTCCTCCTCCTCCTCCCTACATGCCCTCCAAAAGCCACTCCTGAGGAATCTTTTGAAATGGTCTGTAGCTGGAATTGCTTTTCCACTTATGCAAAACATATATGGATCAAAGAAAAATAGCTTCAGGCAAAGAGGGGTGACAGTCCTGTGATCTCTGCCTTCTAATGAAAATAGTTATTGTGTGGACATTTTTTCTACAGTAAGAGCCACCAGAATATTCAAGAACATAATGCAGTGCAGTGTTCTGGAAGCTGTTTTCTCCATCACTCTGCAGTCTTCCTAGTGTCCTGTGCTTATTGATTTGAAAAAGCTCAATGGGAGGCAGTAACCTCATGATGTCTTGTCCCCTTCAACAGTATTTCATTGCAATGCCTTTTTCTCATTCATTGAGGCAGAAGGTTTTTTTAATGTAGCTTAGGACTACATTTCACATGCAGGATGAGAAAGAGCAGTAAACATAATAATGAATGAGAAATTAATATACATGCAGTCTATTCCTCTACATTTCTTTTAATAGAAATGTTGGCTAAATGATGGTACAGTCTAAAGTTAAAAATATGTCTAGTTGTGGCCTACTTAATTTCTAATATGGAGACCATTTACTGTGATGTGCATTAAAGCTTTCATAATATAAAAGTATGCCTATATGATCATGTGAAAAGCATCAGATGCTCTTCTGAGCTTCTATCAGTGTACATGCTGCACATTAATTTTATGGCCTGTCAGCTACCATTAAGCAAATATTTGCTTTTCTGGCTTATACTTCATCTAGTTAATGGGAGGGAATCAAATCAGTCCCATGTCAAATCTCAGAGGATTCTGTAGAAGAAGAAGAAGAAAAAATCCTTGACTCTCATGGAGCAATTCCACACATTCCAGAGAAAGGCTCAGTCAGCCCAGCTTGGCTCTGCTCCTCGATTTGATGGTTGTCCTTGACTTGGCTTGAAATAGAAGACAAGCTTTCTATAATTAAATTACAGAGTGAAAAACTGCAAGGTGGGCAAGTGAAATCTCCTTGGAAGATGTTAGTTACCAGAATAGAAAATGCAAAGGATGCTTTCAACTCCCTCAACCCCCTTCTATGTTCTAAACTTAGCTCTGATTCCCAGTATTAATTTCCTCAAAAGAAAAAGCAGTGAGAGCTGATCAAGAGCTAGCCAGGTCTATGGAATATTATGGTGAATTGTTATTAATTGCATCTATTAGTTGCTCCCCCCCCCCGCCACTAAGCATGACCCAAAGTGACTTACAAAATGATACAATTATTGAAACCAAGTATAAAAAATCCAGAACAAAATGAAAACTCATCCTTAGTATGTCTAAAAAGGCAGGTCAAAGACAACCCACTCCATGAAAAAACAAACAAGCAAGAGGCCACAACTATGCCTAATAAGCTCCTTCCTGGGAGCAGCAATCTACAGGCAGATACCCAACACTGAAAAGATAGGTGTTATTGTTATTTGGATTCCTTATTAGCCCTTCAGCACAAGGTCCTGTGGTGAATTACAAGAAGATGGAGATATGTAAGAAACCCTTTTGGGCCCACAAAAGCCTGGCACAGAGCCTATGCTAGTCATAATAGGGATGGACACCACTGTCAATGTTGGTTTTATTTCTCATTTTTCCAACCTCCACATTTATCCACATTTCCATATCAGATTGCATTTCTTAAAAGTCCTCATGAAAATCATTAACACTTCCATGTTAATCTCTCCTAAAATATGCAAATTTGCACAAGCTAAACACTTTTTCAAAGCAGATTTCTTAATCTAATGCATTTGTGTGTGTTACCTTCACTACTATATATATCTGTTTATGCACAAACTACCCCAGTAAGTGGAGTTTTGGACACATTACTTTGTAGGAGAACTGCATTGCAAATTTCAGAGAAGTGTGAATTTGAAAAGATGGGTTTGGCTCACATATTGTTTCAAAAAATGCAAATTAGGTACGTTCTCCTTTAAACACAAACTGAATCAAACTCCTCCCCATCACTAGCCATAACTGGAGATTTTTAAGGATACTGTGATCCACTCACAGACACAGAACTACATTGGGATGTCAAGGATAAAAGATATGAAACGGATATCTTCTGAACATTGTAGTTTTGAAACAACAGCAAGGTGACAAACGATCTGAGTATGCAACAATTCCTTAATTTCTAGTTTGAAGACTGAAGTGGAAAGTGGTTTACATTTATTATCGCGTATGCAGGACTAAATGAGCTGCAACTAAGTATGCTAGACAACAGCTGAATACGGCAGTGGTACTTTGGATGTTATTAACCAGCTAAGTGCAGTTGAAAAAAGTGGTAATGGAACTGACATTATCTATCTATCATCATCATTCCCTCTAATAGAAGACTTGGGTGGTCGACTGCCTGCCACTTTGGAAGTGAAGCAGAGCTACCCAAAAATAAGGGAGTGGTTTCTGAATACTCAGGGGAACCCTTAGTTACACAAAAGTCTAGAGGTTTGTAAGTTAAAGACATAAAATACCTCAAAAACTGCTTGCGAGCTTCCAGGACCTATGAAATGCTGAGGGCATGCAGATAAGAAATCTAGAATAATTATTCTCCTTGTCTGCAGAGGGAATGCCAAAGTTTACACTGAATGCCAATGCCATTTCTGTTTGGAATGGTACACGCTGGTACCCATTCACAACTCTGCTAAAATCCTACTTTCTCCATTTTGTTTTATGGACCAGTTACATAACAAAGGAAGTCAATAATAATAATAATAATAATAATAATGTATTATTTATATCCCACCCAACTGGTTGGGCTTCCCCAGCCCCTCTGGGAGGCTTACAGCATATATAAAAAATTGTAAAACATCAGACATTAAAAATTTCCCTATACTGCCTTTAGATGTCTTCTAAAAATCAGATAGTTGTTTATTTCCTTTACACAGGGCAGGTGCCATTACTGAGAATGTTAGACATTGGGCAGACTAAGGCTAGAAATAAAGTCTATGGTTGAGCACAATTGTGTTGTGGAATGTTGAGGGTGTCCATTAATGGGGAGGGATGGAATAATAAAGAAGGGATTAGCCTGTTTGGACCTTTAACTTCTTATAGTATATACTCAGTGTGTGCAGAAGACAGAGATGCATGCCAGAAGGTTCACACTCTCTTTCCCATGTCAAACACTCTTTGGCTATATTGTAGTAAAGCATCCAGATTCAGGTCTGACCTCCAAAAGTGGTCCTAAGTCTTTTAGAACTTCATAGGACTGTGGGGAAAGGTTTCAGGAGTGTGGTGAAAATGTGTCCTCTGTAGTCCCTAAGCTACAGCCTACAAGGCTTCTGTTTCAAACTGGTTGAAATCCTGAACAAGAGGCACTGGCAACACAGTGCAACATTTTGTTGCGCTATTCTCCTTATAATGTCTTGATTCTAAGCTAGCCCAACACACACACCTTTTCTCAGCTTCTGGAATAATGGCCTATCACTTGATGACTTTGACATCAAGTAACTGGCGGACTTTCAGAATTGTACAGTTTGGTTTTATTTCCACATTGTCCGTAGGTCATAACGCAAGGATAGGGAAATGTTGGCAAATCACAACTCTCATCATTCTTGAACATTGGCCATGATGGCTGGTGCTGGTGGGAGTCCGCATCACAGAAATGCAGAATTACAATATGGAAAACGATGGCTAAAAACACCCCCACCCAAATCTTACAGATTGTTACAATGGGCAAGAGTTTGGTGAACTAAAAATCTGCCTGAAAAATCTGCCCACCCCGGCCGAATGGTAGGGCCAGCTCTGCAAGGGAGTGGGAAATAATCTTGTTTCCTGCTACTGGTCACCTCACCCATTGAAAATCTGCTATTCCGATTTTGCAGCCTAGGTTTGCTCTCTTGGTCACAGGATGGAATGTTGGAAAGTGGCTTTATAGCAAGAGAGAGATTTAGGGGACTAAACATGTGGATACCGTCTATTGATTTTGATTCTTGACTTTCTTAACCTCATGCTCATGTCATTTGCAGTTAGTTATTCTTGGCTTTGTTTCCTCCTCTGTGGTAAATGGATGTCAGTTATGCAGGTCCCTCTGTTCTTGCAAAGCTAGAAAAAATTGATTTTTTTATGGGTTCTACTGATGGTGAGAATTTTTTACATCTTCCTCTCTAGCAGGACTAACAAGCGCTGTGTACTTTGATTCTGTCCCTCCTCTAATTACATTCTGCCCTCAGGCAGGCTTTTATACCCAGTAAATCTTCTGTCAGATTGTAGAAACCTTTGCAATAATAGATTGTAATGAAGATTAAGCTGACAGATACATAACTGATTTATTTTAGATTACTGTACAGTAAAAAGGAAGGGGGAAAAACTGAATAGTCAACAGTGTGTAATGAAAAATATTACGTGGTTGCTTTCCAGGGAGGAAATGGTGGAGATAAAATGATCCATCTACAAACTAGGGATTATGAGAGATGAATGCACATGGCTAATTATATGCTGTCAGACACCTAGCAAAACTAGAATCCTTTCTTGGTAGACCAAAATAAAGTTTAATTTGAGTTGAGCCCTTGGGCAAAGAGGTGAATTCAGGACAGACAAAGGAAGCAGATCTGTACTGAGCACACAGTTAAACATGGAAATTGATACCACTAGATCTGGTGGCACTCATCAGTTTAAACAGCTGTAATATTAGATTAGACATATTTGTGGAGGATAAGGCTATCAATAGCTACTTGTTACGGTGACTGTATGGTGCCTCTAAGATCAAAGGCAGCAGCTGAATTCCAGTCCCTTAGAAACCACAATGGGAGAGGGCTATTGCTCTTATGTCCTGCTTGTGGACCACTTTCCAGGGGTCTCATTCCAGTGATATGTGGGGATGAGCCATCAATTCTGTACTGTTTGCCTATTTTTAAAAGCTAGAAAGAAGCAGAGAGCTATAAAAGGAAATTTTAGGGTTTCCAAACATCTGGAATTTCGTGGACATATCTGGAATACTGTAGCTGCAAGCAGTGTCCAGGTAGAAATCGGCAGGGGAAAAAAAAAAGGCTGGGGAAACCCAGACGTATCACAGCCCATGTCAGCAGTGTTGTTTTTTTTGCTATTTTTCCTCAGAAACAGCTCAAAAATGTCCAAATTCCTTGCGATTTTGCAGAAAAAACAACAACCCAACAATTTTGGGCAAAGACAAATATGGCAACCCTAATATAGGTGCAGCTGAAATTGGTTGGTAGTTACATTGTATAGAAATGGCTGCCCTTTTCAATACTGATTTCTGAAAGTGATCTTTCTCCTGGATCAACAAGTTAATAGTTCATTGAATAAGTTCCTAAGGAGATGTAAATCATCAGCAGTCCATAGGCATCAGCAAGAAGGCTCTACTTTGCTATGGAATGAATCACTTTCTTGAAAATACTATGCCTGCAAGCAGCTGAAAAGTGTATGTCCTGCTTTATGTTAAAATTGTTGTTTTGGCCTGTCCTGAAAAGGGGCTTCTAATATTCATGGCCACAGCTTTCCAGGAATCTACCACATGTTGTAAGGTATTTCTCCTGCATTAAAATTGATGAAATTGATAAAGGTACCATCAAACAATCACATTTTTTTTTTGCCAATATGATTAGCAGAGGAAAAAATCCCATCACAGGTATAATGTAAGTCAAGACTACACAGCAAACACACACACAAATTATTTATATTTATTATTCAAGACTTCCAAATTGTCAATTAACCTACTTACTCTACCCACCCCTACTCCTCCTTCTGTTTGCAGGCAGAGGGAATAATAACTGAGTATATTTATGGAGGATCACAAAACTACATACTTCATTATGCACAAGGCTGAACATATCCCACCAAAGCACTGATATTCTTTTCTGGCTTCTTGGTAATGCACACAATGTATTCAGAGAAGGGCTTGTGAGGCAGTCTGTGGCTGGCAGGCTGCTTTGGCTTTGTGTGCTGCAAGGTGTGTAGGTTTAACATGCATGCTCAGAGCCACCTTCATCCTGGTCAGCTATACCATACACTCGCACAAGGTTTCCAAAAGTAGTCCATATTGACCCCTTTGGGCTGATGGGAATGTTCAGGGGATGAATAAAGTCCTAGGAATAATTTTTTAAAAGGTCAGAAAGGACCTGGAGCAGGAAATAGGTTAACAAAGTATAATGTAAAAAAATTAAGTTGGAACTATGAGCTTCAGAAATTAAGGCTATAGGCATGTGCAGAGTGCACCTCCCCTGCCAATTAGGGAACTCTGTGTTTAATGAGATGATTCCTCAAATCTACAGTATTCCTTTTTTATATACATTTTTTTATTCCTAACAATGGTGATTGGTGATCAATAAATATTGATTAGGGATTGATATTTCTTTTATTTCATTTGCATTCATAAGAATTTGGGTTGGAGTCTATGACAAGTGTGATAGAAATTGGAAGCTGCCCCATAGTCATCCTGGCTGCTCCTATAATCCTTTAGTTTTTGCTAAATGTGTAAAACAAATTCTATGGCAGTGAAAATATCATACAAATATCCATTCTAAAAGGGAAATTGCTTTGTAAAAATGTGCATAAAAGGCAAAATTGCTTATGTACAGAAATGTATATATTAGAAGAAAAATCACACTGAAATGCTGATGAATTTTCTTGGGGACTTTTTTATTATTATTACTAAATGCAAACTGACGTGGAAATGGGGAGAAGTGAATTTAAGATAGGGAAAATATGAGAGAAATGGAGACACACATTTGCCCATCCCTAGTCATGACAACCATGCTTTAAAAAAAAAAAAACTTGAAAAAACCACACCTGAATGACCTTCTGTAGTATTCCTTTTCCTAAGCCTGTTTCTGCCTTTAAGATTATAGGAGAAGATAGCAAAATACAAGAGAAGGGAATTACTGGGGAGAAAAACTGATGAGACTTAACAATCAGGGAGTCTCATTATGGCCTGAAGCCAGCATTCAATTTCTTCCATAAATGGAAAATTGACAATGGAGGCAAACATTTGAAATAGCTCCGGACAGCAATTGGGTTCCTAAGCTTAAGCCCAAAGCTGGAACTGCTTTGGGGAAACAGTTTGCATTGGCTGATAAAGAAGGGAGGGCTGGGAGGGGAGATATTGAGGACGCTTCTCACGGACAGAAATGCATAGTGGGATGGAGATTTGAGACTGTTTAGCCCATTTCCGTGTGTTCATCAGGATTCTTTGATCGCTTCATCCTTCTCCTCCTCTGCTTCTCTTCCCTTTCGGTGTGTTTTTCACCCAAGGGTCTGCTGATCTGTTACTTTTAAATGGAAATCAAAGGAGAAACACTGTCTTTGTTTTTAAGGGGCACTTACACAGCCTGACCCTGCAGTAAGAGGGCAAGAGATGTGTGTTGCCAGAAGAGGCTGGCTGAGTACTAATTACATAGTGATGGCAGACTGTGCAGAATAGCGATTTTGACTCAATTACGCAGTGCACAGTGTCACTGTAAGAGCCCAGTTAATTCTTAAATAACATTCTAGTTTAAGAGTATACACTATGCCTTAAAAAAGAGAAAAGAAAATAGATCAACCACCCACAAAATTATCTGCAGGGCTGTCTGTAATTAGAGTGGCTGTTGGTGGAAGAATGTACATACATGCGAAGGAACAAAATGGCATTTAAAAAAACACCACAGGGCAAAATATAAGGATGAGCAGGGAGACTGCTGTAGCCCCTCCTCCTACAGAGCACCAGCTAAAATTAATGGCAGGTAAAGTTCATTGCCGCTGTGGGTTAAACCATAGAGCCTAGGACTTGCTGATCAGAAGGTTGGTGGTTCAAATCCCTGCGACGGGGTGAGCTCCCGTTGCTTGGTCCCTGCTCCTGCCAACCTAGCAGTTCGAAAGCATGTCAAAGTGCAAGTAGATAAATAGGTACCACTCCGTCGGGAAGGTAAACGGCATTTCCGTGCGCTGCTCTGGTTCGCCAGAAGTGGCTTAGTCATGCTGGCCACATGACCCGGAAGCTGTACACTGGCTCCCTCAGCACACCAAGTTCATGCACACCAGGTTTACAGCAAACAAATAAGCATGCTATCCACATTGGGCAGAGCATCTGCTTTGAATGCAGAAGGTCCCAAGTTCAATCCCTGGCATCTCTAGGCAACTTCCCCTTTGTATAATCCTTCAGAGCCACTGACTGTCAGTGTAGACAATACCGGATGGAGCAAAGGTCTGACTCTTCCTTTGTCCCTACTATGATGTCCCCTGACACAGAGAGAAATTGCTAGTCTCTTCTCCACAACAAAGCTGTTCTCTCCATATGTTTGGAGGGTCACTGCTCTACAGTTCTGGTTACGTGATGATTATAGCTTTACCCAGGTGGTTTTCTCGTACTCAGGCCAATTGCTTATGATATCATTATGTCTTGTGATTATCATTCCTTGAAAAAATATACATTCCATGGACACTTCCAATGCTATGTTTATGACTTGTGGCTTTTATTGTCAGAGGATCCCCTGTGAACCTTCTTAAGATCTTATGGATAGACTTTGTTTCAGGATTAAATCAGTGGGAGCTCAGGTGTCAGGTCTCCTTAATTCTCTCCTGAGGGAGAGATGCTGGGTAATACCTTTGTTGAGTTTTCAATGTCAAGTAAAAACATTTCACTTCTGTTGTGTTTTTCAGCTTGGTTTCTAAATTGCTCTTGATTACTGCTGAAATTTCCTGTCTCTTTTTCAGCTTTGGAGAAGCAGGCTATACATTTATCAAGTAACTGACCAATTGGTAAAGCTGTGTTGAATACAACAAATTTACAACCCATTGTCATTGAAAAATGTCCTATTGAATGAAGAAGGCATGGCATTTTTACTGTCTTTTGCTCATCTTCACTGTGTATCAGTGTATTTATGGCAAGTGTTCATTTTGCATGTGTTTCCCAACAATTTCATCCTTGCTTATTACATGTTTAAATACATATTTCAATCCAGAAATGGAAGAAGAAAGAACGGAAGGTGGATTAACAACATTGTGAAGGCTGTGTTGTGTTTGGCTGGAGGTCTTTCCATTTCTGTAGCTGGTTAGAAGCAGATCTGCCACAGCTGCAAGAAGATTGCTGAAAATTTGGAAATAGTCTTGGGTAAAACTCATAAAAAGTAATAATAATTGGATATGACCTCCCGGTGGAACCAGTAAATATTTTTATTGAAGAGATAAGAGGAATGATGGAGAATACATTTTAAATATATTCCCCCAAATGGAAGCAATCAGTAAGGATGGAGGACGAATCATTTTTATGTGGGATTTGCTAGTTAGTTCTGACCAGGTGCCCACATTGGACCACCTGCTGCATTGCACACTCAGTTATCTGAGTTGCTCATGTATTGTTAGAAAAGAAGTCTGAGTAACTATAGGCAAAATTACACTCTCTCCCTCTCCCTCTCTGTATATATACTCATGTTTCAAACCCATTGCAGTACTATATTTCTTCAGTGCAATTTTATATGTACTAACACATAAGTATTTTTATACATTTATATGTCTTGTTGTGCTGGCTGCATTACAAAACCAAAAGTGCACAGCATTGAATCTGCTCATTAACTGTTAGCACCTGGAGAGGAGACTGATCATCTGTGGTCAAAATCTTCCCCATTAGGATGAGGTATATTGTATTTCTGTTTAAATTATAGTAGTTATTTCTAAATGTGCATCTATATGCATTAGCACATTATATATTGAGCAAATTTGTGGTATGTTTTTGGCAATAGGAGGCATAAATGCCATCCTAAGGCCAAATGAGCCTTTCTAGAGAAGGAGTTCTGCAACCTGAGTACCACAACAGAAGTTCACACAGAAATGTGTGCTAGGCAATAATAACAGCAGCAACAATAGTTTACCAAGGATAAAGATATAACCCCCCCCCCCCCGGAACTGACCTGGGTAAGTAGGGCTGGTTGGGGTGTATATAAACACCATGCAAAAAATACATAAATAAACAAGACACATGTACCCTGTGCACAGACTTGCAATCTAAGGCAGCCCTCTCCAGCGTGGTACTTTCCAGATGTTTGGGGCTACAATTGCTGTTATCCCTGACTATTAGCCTTGATCTCTGGGACAGACTAGGAGTTCAGAACTTTCGGAATGCATCAAACTGGGGAAGACCAGTCTAAGGCAATACAATGCTTCTTATGTTCATTAGTGACACCATAAACAAACACTGTTATCACCCTCCTTTTAATATCATCAGTATTTCTTATTCTTGTGATGTTTTGATTCTGGTTTATTGAAATGTTTCTTGCTGATGATAGAATTGCTTTATTACTCTGATACTTCCTTGCTGATTATATATAACAGAGTTGAAATATTAATAAACAGCTTATTAAAACCAGGATCTTGGAGTCAATAAATATTTGAGCATTCAATATTGTGCAGCGATAATGATGCTCTTTATTTTGAGGGTGAAAAGACTGTTGAAGCACTGTCAGAATGTCAAGGGAAACTCAAGCAAAATAGTACAAAGTACTTCTGAGGCAAAGAAAACAACACTCTCAAGTTTGCCAGGGTCAGCTTCTTTAGCCACTGGGCAGGTAGATTTTCACCCTTTGAATTGATTGGCAGATGTTCCTGGGCATTTGATCTTCCCTGCACAGTTTAGACATTTCAAGCCCCTTCTATTATTAACACTCTTTCCTTGAAATAATTCAGGACAGACCATGTGAAATGGATGTTTTGCATGCAAACACTTTTACAGGCCTACAGGATTACGCATTCAGCAGCTCCACTCTGACAGGCTGCATGTTCAAAATCATTTGTTTCCATTTTCATGTGATCGTTATCCCTGCTCTAGGGACTCTACAGAACCTACTTATTCCCAAGTGCAACCCCCCCCCCCGGCTCTGCTGCCACTCCGACCTGAGGCCTACTTCATAACAGAACCTCTGTAAGTGTCCTGGATGCTTTCCTTATCTTAAGCTTTTATAAGGCTATCAATGGCTGCTAGTCATGATGGCTGCTAGTCATGATGGTTACGTTCTGCCTCCAAGGTCAGAGACAGCATGCCAACCCTTTTGAAACATTTATCCTTCCTGATTCTTTCTCTCTATTCTGACTAGCCAAGCTTCAACTGGTCAGCTGGTTGATAGAGCTACCTTTTAATGGTTGGCTTGGTCTGACCATAGCACTTTTAGTGCTTGTATTTAAGAATGCCCACCCCCAGAGACTTATGGAATTCTAATGGCTTCTTAATGTTCTGAAGGTCTTCCAGTTATTACATCTGGAGCCCCTGTCAAGGCTCAAGACTAATTGTGGAATGGCCACATAAGAAAGGTCCATGGTAATTCTGAGCACCTTCTATAGTGTTATGGAGCCAAGATGGTTCCTGGGTCAGGAAACACCTGACATTCTATTCCAGAGCTATTCACAATTATGCTTTTAATAGATGGAGGATGCCTGCATTTCAAAGTGTATTCTATTTGTTTTATTTGTATAGTATGTTCTAAATAGATGTGACCTGCCCTGAGATCATGCACAGTGAGATACAGAAAAATATATTTTATAAATAAAACAAATATTCTAAGTACAGCAAACAACATTTATTTTAGAGTAATGACTTAGCAAAGTCTTTTCTGTATTTCTAAATATTCTGATGGAAACACAACTGATATCTAGCAATGTCATTTCTCCCTCAGTAATTTCTCCCAATGAGCTTCTCTTATACATTTATGATCTTCTCAATGAAAAATGGCTTTCATCTGTTATAAAATTGGCTTTTTGGAAACAAAACAAAACTTTGTACACATTCCTATTATCTTTACTGGGCACAAAATAGTACTCGATGCTATCTGCTCCATTTAAATTGTATATGAGTTACTTTAATTATACCAGCAGTCCATTTGTTGAGTTTACCTGAAACCAGTGGCGTAGCATGGGGGGTGCAGGGGGGGCCGGCCGCACCGGGTGCAACATCTGGGGGGGGGGCGCTTGCACTCACAGCTCTCTGCCCCTACCTGGCTCTCTCACTCTCTCTCACTCACTGCAGTGCTGGCTGTGCGAATCCGATCCGAGCCGCTGGGTCGCCGCCCACTGTGGAGGGGTTAGGGGGCGTAAATTATTTGCCTTGCCCCAGGTGCTGACAACCCACGCTACGCCACTGCCTGAAACAGTAGGTTGGCCGGAAGAGTTTAATTATATTATGGAGGGATGGAATTGGAAAATGGGAAGGAGGAAAGAATTAAACTTATTTCACAGCAAATCTTACATGCGGCTCATTTTTCAGTTGTGAAACAATGCACCATGCATTTCTGAAGTCTTACAGCATGATCTTATACATGTCCATTCAGAGTTAAAATCCATTCAGACATCAGTGGGGCTTGAGCCTAAGTAAGACAATTTAGTTCATTTCAAATTTAGACAAAGGGGACATGGTTAGAAAACATTTATTATTTTTTAAAATGCAGAACAGCAAACATATATTTCAATTGCCAAAGAACTACAACAGCTAGATGCAGGCAATGCATTAGTCTATATCATGTGTCCTAAAGGTTATGCCCATGGATGCCTATTCACCCACAGAGGTCTTCCTTGACACAGGGTCCCGCCCCACTCCAAAATTAGATTTGAAAGATTCTGTTGAAACCAACATAATAGGTTGAGATGTGTGCTTGGTTGCAGTGTTTATGTGCTGCCCACATCTGTTTCTCTGGTTTGCAAATGTGTCCACAGACCCAAAAAGGTTAGACACCCTGGGTGCATATTATTAAAAAATGCCTGTTACTTAATTAAAGAATTCTTAGGATAAAATTGCTGGATTAAGCATTTGAAAACTTAACTCAGCTATGTTAATCTCACAACAAGCACAAGAATCTTTTGCACATTAATGACTAACAGATTCATTGTGGCAAAACCTTCATGGACTAACGTTCACTTCATCAAATGCAAGAAGTGTTATTCTCATTGGGAAGATGGATACAGATTAATAGCTGAGTAGATCAAAAGACCATGAAATGCAAGTCATACAGTATGCCACATTTCAATGAAAAGCTGAAATATATACAAGATAAGCACAGTCACTGTTCAGCACAGCAGTATAACAGACAACAACCCAATATTCCCAGTTTCATTACGCTAGTTTAACACTTGCTGTGTGAGAGAGATGCTTAAGAACATAAGAAGATCCTGCTGGTTCAGGCCTAAGATCCAATATTGTGTTCTCATAATGGCCAACTAGATGCCTCTGGAAAGCCTGCAAGCAGGACCTAAGCACAAGAGCACTCTTCCCTCCTGTGGTTTCCAGAAACTAGTATTCAAAAGCACACTGCCTGCCATGCTGGTAGCCATGTCTTGACTGAGTCCTAAATGAATAGAATCATATATGCTTGAAAACACTGATTCCAACAATTTCATATTGAGGTCTCCCCTTTGAGGTCTGGGCTAGTATCCAATGCTAGCCCTACTCACAGTAGACCCATTAAAGTTAATGGACATGGCCAATTTAGGCTTATTACTTTCAATGCTTCTACTCCCAGTAGGACTCAATTGGTTGTAACCCCAACTGGAGGCTGGAGTGGGAACTTATATCAATGTCTATTTCATATGCATCCAGATTATTTTGTGCTGTATGGCGTCTTGCAACAACTAATTAATGAAACAATAACTCCACAACAAAGAATGCAGCCAGCATCCTGGAGATAACAGATAGTATAGAAACCAAATAAGAAACCCATTTTTTTTTAAAATGGACAGAAATCAGCAACAGAGTAAGCAACCCCAAAGCCTTCTGTTTAGATTGGAACATCCTCAAGATGTGGGCAGAAATGAGTACAGTATCTTGTATTACACAGAGTAAGAGGGAAGGTCCTGTTGTACATGGTTCTAACCTACCAAACAACATTGTACCGTATTTTTCGCTCTATAAGACGCACCAGACCATAAGACGCACCTAGTTTTTGGAGGAGAAAAACAAGAAAAAAAAATATTCTGAATCCCAGAAGCCAGAACAGCAAGAGGGATCGCTGCGCAGTGAAAGCAGCGATCCCTCTTGCTGTTCTGGCTTCTGGGATAGCTGCACAGCCTGCATTCACTCCATAAGACACACACACATTTCCCCTTACTTTTTAGGATGGAAAAAGTGAGTCTTATAGAGCAAAAAATACGGTATTTTGTGACACTCTTTAAAAATATGGAATGTATTTGGTTTTCACTCAACAATTGCAGCAAGTAGAAATTTATATGTTTATTTTTTAACATAAGAAAAGCCCTGTTAGATCAGGTCAATCATAGTTAGTGGTCATTGATAGCCCAGTCTTCTATAAGGACTGAATGACAAAACTGAGTTATAAATTTGAATTAATCATCCAGGTAATCATGACACTTCCAAGTGATTCTTGCCAGCTAGTAGCGTTTTCTTTTGCTAGCATGTAAATCTCACAAGCTCTCCCTTGGGTTTTGCACAATCTGTGCTGCAATCCTGATGGGATTACTTATTGTCAGCACAACAGCGGAATATATATATATCCTATATATGAAATCAAGTTATGTGTGGTGCATTTTATCAGCCTTTTCGCTGTCAGCAGTGGTATAAACTTGCTTATAAATAGAATAATTTGTATACTTTTCCCAGTGCCTATTTAAGAGGTTAAGTTTAGAAGTGGGTCAGTTTTCCCTGGGGAAATTATGAACCAGGCAAGAGGCTGCAGGAGAGACAGTGGTTCAAAGCAAGGCTGACCTGATGAGTTCAGCAGACCCTCGGGAAGCTATCAAGAGAAATCTTGTGGGACCTGAGTTAACATTCAAAGCTAGAGAAGTGAAAGGCCAGCAAATGAGTGCAGGTAAATGGAAAGTGCCTGGGGAAGAAATAGGACAGAGGATGAGCATGGAAAGGCTAAATGTTAGGGAATTTCTCTGACCAAAAGTGACTTCTTAAGTCACAAAGACAGTGTGACCAGTGACCTGGTGGATAGGGAATGCTGGGAGCACAGCCTCAGGATGATTTCAGACAGGAGTACCATAGAACTGACATTCTCTCTTTGTTCTTTCAAGTGGATAAGGTGATAATGGGGTTTAAAAATATTTTAAGTGTACTGTACAGAGGAAGCTGATGAAGGGGTGATTTTGAAAATAATAATAATAATAATTACAGACTTTTCTTTAAAAACACAGCAAGGTTGTATTCAACATACAACACTACATTAACTAGGATAAAAGAGCAGTGGCCTGTCTGAGTAACAGTCTTCAAGAGAAGTCTGAAAGCAAGTGGGGATGAAAGCCCCCCTCAACCCCAATTCTCTGCCCAGAAATGTGCTGGAGAATTTTGAGAAGCTATTTGCTTGCAGTTCCAGTGTGTTTTGCCAACATGATGTCATCCAGATGTTTTGGACTACAACTCCCATCAGCTTTCTGTGCTGTCTGGAGCTGTTGGGAGTTGTAGTCCAACATGTTTAGGGGACACCAGGTTGGTGAAGGCTGATCTACATGTATTTTATTTTTAAAACAAATGTAATTGCTCGCAATGCTGCTTCTAATAGAAGCTGAATGAAAGAAATCAAGATCAATGCTGTAAGGCTATCACTTGAGGCATCTTTCAAGATATGTGTTGACTATCCCACTGGTAGTTCAAAGTGCTGGAAATATACTTTTAGTAGCAACTTTATCCCTTTTAGCCAGATTCCGTTTGGGTATCAATGTAACATATCTTTTCCAACAGACCTACATGAACAATTCCTGCCATCTGGACCGGCTGATCAGAGGATCCTTGATTGATATTTTAGATGGAGGAGAGTCGACGAGAACAAAGAGCTGCCTGTAATGAAAATGCAACAGCTGGCCTGAAGGTTAAGAATGAGATGAAATCTTTGATAAGATGAGATCCTGAGGGAACAAACATATTATGGAAGATAACAGCCTCCTAGTGGGAAGACAGATTAAACCCATCATGTTACAAAGTAAACATTATTGGGGATTATGAAATATTCATGTCAGTAACGCCGGTACAGAACAGTGGTCTCCCCCCCCCTCCAGCCAATTTACTTTAAGATTTTTTTCCCTGTCTTAAAATGTATACAAGTTGAATATCTCTCTGCATGATTCATATACAGTAGTATCATACTAATTTCTACTAGTGTAACAGGATGCATTGGATGCCTGTATCACACAACATTAAAACCCACCCCTGAATACCATACTGATACAGTTTTGCTGTACTGTTCACATTAGGGCTTCTAGTCTCTCGTTCTCCCCCAAACACATGAGGGAAATAAGATTTCAGCTATCTATGGAAGCAATAAGGAGGTGTCTAGTTTACCAGCACCGGTTTAGAAGGCAATGGTACTCACAAAATCATCAAAAAAATGGAAGCTTTTATTTTCAGCTTGTCATTTGGTTTGTAACATGAGCTATGCTTTTTTTTTGGGGGGGTGTCATATTTTCATGCTCTCAGGCCTAAGGTTTAAGATGCTCAACAAAGGGAGGCATGAATAGTTTAGTTCTCCCAAAATGTGGTCAAGTTCTGAATATGGAAGAGATGAATGGCCCTGATACCTTTTGAAAAGTCTGACTGATTTTGTGTTAGCGATATCTGAGTGATGCTTCAAGGAAACCTGGTTTTACGTTTGACATACTTGAAAGGAATGCCATAGCCATGTATAAGGGCAGAGCTAATTGAAAGTGCTGCTTTTCATAACTCATGAGTAGAGATAGGGAAGAAATTTGATTCAGTTCACATTGATAGCCCAAGTTAGCTAACTCATGCCTTCAGAACAATTCATGACCCTTTGGAATTTACAGTTCTCTGAACTCCATAATGCAGATCACCATCCAAGCAATTGTACAAAAATGTATATGCTAGGGTGAAGCATGCATAAACACTCGTATATTAGTGAAAAAAGCACAACAAAATTCATTATTTAAGGAGCAAGAGCTTTGCAATAATGTAAGGCATATTTGAATGTGATGTGTATAGCTGAAGAAATTTGCAGTATGCTGCTGAATTTTCATAAGATTTTATTTTTATTTTTATAAAAATAGCAAATAAATGTAATAAATGTAAGAGTAATAAATGTAAGAGACTGGAAAAATGACAACCTTGCCCACCCTTACTCTTGAGTAAATTTCAGCTGGAAGAAAGTGACAATATGCTAATTCAAACACACAATTTGAACTCCTTCCTCCTATGAAAGTGTCCAAGCAGAAAAGAAAGGAAGGCGAGACAGAGAGGATCATGAATGCCCATGATATTCCAATTGAAGTCATCTAAGGATCAAGCCTGCTTGCATCTGTCATCATACACACACATTTGTAGAAGCATATTTAAAATGCCATTAACATTTTTGAAATAAACATGAAGTCTTGGTTTGCTTATTTGTCAAGTTTCACTTCTGGGAACACAGATGTGCATTGTGTTCAAACTAAGTACGTTTTCCATCCACCTGCAGATTTTCTTTTTGAGTGGCAACAGAAACAACTTTTAACAGGAAATGGAAGAGTCTGAGTTTGCCTCCTGTAAAAAAAAAAAGGGGGGGGGAATCATCCTTGGTCCTTTCATGTTACATTGGCATGCCTTGGATTTTGATTTATTGTAATGGCTTTTGGAAACCCAGAGGGTGAGAGATCACATTCTTTCACTAGGACAGAAATTGAAAATGTAATAACGCTTTGAACTCCGGATGCTTATTGATTCTATGAGGGTGGTGGTTATCCTCATTCTTAATGGTTACAGTGTGTGACTTCCAGATTGGTCGATCACAAGATATGTGGCTGTATACAAAGTGACCAGGTGACTCTCATCTGTATGTGCTTACAGTGCACTGTACACACATCCCAGTGGAACAAGCTTAGAAATTGAAAAGCTGTATAAACAGATTGATAGTTTCTCCTTTCATTTGCTTAGTTGCTGGTTGATTTCTTTGTGCCTCTTTAGGCTCCTAGTCTATCCCTCTTAAAAAGAGGAGTTGGAAACTGAAGCCTTTGTGGTTTGGGTCCATTGGCATTTCTTGATCTTTTCTATAATGAGTTGAAGCAAGGGAAGCCAACATGATGCCTTCCAGAAGTTGTTGGAATACAACCACCATCACCTTTGATCACTGGTTATGATGGTTGGAGCTGATGAAAGCTGTAATCTAAAAACATCTAGAGAGCATTCCCTTAGCAACCCCATGTTACAGTAAAGTCACTGGGCTTGAGCCAGACTCAGTTAGTTGAACATACCCCGCATTGAAGCTGCTGTTTGAGAAAGAAGCAGAGAGAGTGAGCTTTGAGCTCTGGAAGACTCCAGGTATCTCCGAGTGCATCTCCTTGGGGATTTTACATGAGATAACTGCTTTTAGGAGTGCTAAACCAATGTTCAAATTGTATATTTGTAAATAAGCTCAAAGTCATGAGAACATCTTAAGCATTGTAGGGATGTGAAAGAAATTTTACTACATTTGCATTTTAATGAAAACCAACCTATTTCAGTATGCATACCAAAACACAGTTATCATTCAAGCTTCTCTGAATTTTTCAATCCAGTTTTCTAACCAGACAATGTGTATAGAATGCATATATTAGGAAAATGTGTAAATAAAAATGCATACATTAGGAGAAACAACATACAAAATGCTTTAAAGCATGGCAGATAGCTAGCAAAAATATGTGTTTTTATCAAAACTGCACAAAAATGTATTTCTTTGGAGAAATTTGCACTAAAATGTTGACAAATTTTCATGAAAAGAAATGAGAAGAAATTAATTGAAGATTGGGGGGGGGGAATGATCAATGGGGAGAAACCAATATTGACTGATTTGTCTGTCCCCAGTCTCCATTGATCTTTCCTCCAAAAGAAACAAATCTAGGTAAATGCTATCTCTTGAACTTCTAAAAGCTTGGGAAATTTACCTGTAGTGTGGGCCACAACACCAAAGCTCGAGTCCTGTGAAAGTTTACTTGGAAGTATGTCCTACTGAAGTCAGTATGGTTTATTTCTGAGTACATTAAAACTTTTTGCAACCCTGGGGCTATGTTTTCTGAAGTGGGTGCCTTGCGGGATCCATTCCTTGGCTAAAGGTGTATATTGGATAAACATTTCCCCATCAAATTCCTACTATTGCTTACATCATAGATAGGGAACCTGCAGTGTTCTGAGTGTTCTTGGATTCCATATTGTATCATCTCCAGTCAGCTTGACCAATGGTCAGGAATGGTGGGAACTGTAGTTCAACATCATCTGAAAGGCCACAGGTTATCCATTCATGATGAATAGTCACATTTCCCCCACAAAAGATACAAACCTCTTGCACCCCCCCCCTTCATACAGGGATGTAATCTTCTATTTAAATAACTAGTCTTGACTGGCAAAAATCAACTAATACTTTAATCACCATGATTATCATAATTTTTGAGTATTACTTTATACAGTTGCCAATTAAAAAGTCAACATTGTACCAGGCACTATCGCAGTGGTAGCAAATTTCTAAATCCATTTCCAGCTGAGTTTTATTGTACACTGATGTGCTTTTTAAAACCATTTGAAAATTGAAATAGCCTTCTAGAACAATCTCCATTTAGGGTGCCTCATGACACATTAGTTCTTTCAGGTAGGTGTGCTGCAAGAAACTTGGTAATTGTTTGTTGTTTGCTGGGGGGACACCCACGTATGGATTTTTTAAATTGTTTATACCAATGTGCAAAAACCATATTAATGTATATCTTTCCCTATTAGCAAGTACTGGATATCAACTATTGTCTTTTTTCAATCAACTTGATACCTGTGTTATAAACTCCCATTGCTACACATAGGAGAGAGCTGGGGGCGGGGAAATAAGCCAGAGAGGCATTTCCGTTTCCCTATCCAGTATATGTTTGTTTTGCAGGCATGAAAGGATGAGAAGCAATTGGAAATGGTGTGGGTGCTGTTAATACTTTTACAGCGACTGGTTGTAGGGTGGTTCCTATTCAGCTATACCAGGGACAGGCTGAAGGCAGATCAGGATCTACTATAGATCTCTGGAGTATTTGAAGCAGATGGGCAAGAAATTATGATTCCCAATTTAACAACAGCAACAAATGTGCCCTCCTTTAAAACTGTATTGCTGAAATGAAGTATGCTGGAAATGGAAGCAACCAGGAGTGGATTTTCGTGGGGAAGGACTATGAGTTATAGTGCTCAAATAACATTCATGGGCTCAACATTCCTTAGTACTTGATCTCTCTCTTTTTGTTAGTGGATCTTAGGGTTCTGGTAAAAAAACAGAAACAAAACAACAACCTAAAGAGCTCCCAAGCCAAGTGTATGATATTGCCCACTCAGTGACTGGTTGGGAAAGATTTTTTATTTTTTATTGGCACAACCCTAGCTTGACAAATGCATACAGCTACTCTGTATGCACTGCAAGAAACCCTCACATGCAGAGGGACCTAAGAAGAGTGCTACTGGGTCAGCCCAGCGGCCAAACTAGTCCAGCATCTTGTTTTCACAGTGGCCAACCACGTGTCTGAAAAGTCTGCAGTTAGGAACTGAGTAAAAAGGTAAAGGAACCCCTGCCCGTACGGGCCAGTCTTGACAGACTCTAGGGTTGTGCGCCCATCTCACTTAAGAGGCCGGGGGCCAGCGCTGTCCGGAGACACTTCCGGGTCACGTGGCCAGCGTGACATCGCTGCTCTGGCGAGCCAGAGCCGCACACGGAAACACCGTTTACCTTCCCGCTAGTAAGCGGTCCCTATTTATCTACTTGCACTTAAGAGTGCTTTCGAACTGCTAGGTTGGCAGGCGCTGGGACCGAACAACGGGAGTGCACCCCGCCGCAGGGATTCGAACCGCCGACCTTTCGATCGGCAAGCCCTAGGCACTGAGGCTTTTACCCACAGTGCCACCCGCGTCCCCAGGAACTGAGTGCAACAGTGCTATTCCCAATGGCTGGTATTCTGAGGCATGCTGTCTCCCAACAGTGGAAGCAGTGGAACAAACCCTCTTGGCTTTACCTCCATGAATTTGTCTCATCCTCTTTTAAATCTGTCCATGTTGGTGGCCTTCACTAGGGATGAGTGAATCTGTCATTTGTTTCTCTCTGTTTCTCATCCCCCCCCCCATCTTAAATTCTTCTCTTTTTTTTTTTTGTATTTCTACATCTCTTTGCATTGAGAAAAAAGAATCCTCATGAAAATTCATTGGCAGATTTCTCCTAAAATACACGCTTGTGTCAAATTTTACCTCATATGCAAAGCATTTCCCTCCTAATATTTTTGTATGTTATTTGACCAATATATGCACTTTATGTGCAATTATTATTTATGTGCAATTATTTTCCTCACCCCACCTTTACTTGTCTTTTCTCTGAACTAAAAACCTCTCAATCAATGATACCCAATTGGTGGTTTGCAGACCCCAAGGGTTCTGCATAACCTACCCAGGAGGTCCATGACACCATTCACATAACAAAAACTACCACAAAGATATCAAGCTTTTCAAACATAGGAGGTCCATGGCTTGGCTTTTGAAAAATAGGGTGTCCGCAGTACTCAGCTAATTTGGAACCACTGCTCTAAATGTTACACATTTTCCTACTGACCCTCAGCAGCAATACTCCTTCTAAAGTGTCCTCTAATAGGAAGCACACAAAGCCTGTGGGGTGGGAGTAGATAGAGATTGCTAACAGAATTCTCAACACTTTACCAAATTACAATTACCACGATGCTTTTGGAGACAGAGCCATAATAGTTAAGGTGGTATTTCCTTTTTGTGTGTGTGTTGTAAGGCCCTGCATTGCTTATAATAGCTCTCCAACTAATTCCCTGCTGGACTGTTGTGCAAGCAAATGTGTTAAATGGAACTGTTTAAATGGGGCTGGCGGACACATGTCAAGCTACATGTGTGAGCAATAAAAATACTATTTAAAATGGCCATTTTCTGGCATAGTTAGTTCTCGTGGAATTCAGTTAAAGTGAACAGATTAGGTCAAAAGACATGCAAATTTGAAAATATAATTAGCTTTGCCTCTATGCTTGCGCATGAATAAAATGAAATCAAGTACCCGATTTCCCTAAAGTATTTGCATGAAGCCTACAAATATTTGAATGGGCTGCACTTCAGTGAATGGATGTGTACAGTAATGAATCATCTCATGATAGGATAGAATTAAAATCAATTTGAAAACTTATTTAGGGATCCTGCCAAAATGAGCTTTGGGAGACAATTCCCCTGAATGTACAAGGTGGATGCTATAAATTCAGCTTCAAAGATAATTGTGTCTTAGTTCATTATTTTTCAGTTTGCGCTTCTGTAAACATCTGTGGCAGGGAGGTGAGATCATTTGTAGGCACATAGTCTCACAGTTTCCATTCATTATATGCTCTCCACATATATAAAGATTTAAGAAATTTATTGTAGAAAAACATACAGACTTTCTCAAATCGATGTGAGTTCCCCTTTTGACTTACAACCACTCCAAAAGCTATTTTGGCAAGATATGACTTGAAATCTTGCCCAGTGTGAAGATCTGCCAAATATCTAGAGATCCTTACATGAATGAATACCAGAATGAATCCTTGGTCTATAGTAGGTTGTCTTTCAATGCTCCTTCAAGGAAAGAACATCAAGAATGAATATATTTATTTCACACTTTTCCTCCAAGGAATTCAGGATGGTGTACATAATTCTTCCCTTTCTCCATTTTACGCTTACAGCAACCCTATTAAAGAGGTTAGGCTGAGAAATGGTGACCATCCCAAGGACACCCAGTGAGATTCATGACTGAGTGGATAAATTTAACCCTTCCATCACACCCCCTGGATTCCCTCATGAGCTAGGTTCCCACTTCCCTTTATCAAAACACTTCACACAGAGAGCAAGGTTGAAGGTGCAGTGTAGTCCAAACCAGCCAGGGTCAAGTACAGGAAATCAGTTCAGGTCCAAAATTTGATTCAGAGGCAAGGTCAGGCAAGGTCAGGTTTTCTGAAAGCAGTTTATGTGATTCTTCATCAAACATAGACTTACCAAGCTGAATATTGTCCAATCACAAAAAAAAACAACAGATCTGAATTCCCCACGCCCAGAAACCTCTTTTAAAGAACTCTCACTGAAGAAATTTCCAAAAATTTAGTTTTGTCCCCATATTCCCTAATATCTGATAAAATTTGTAAACTCATATTTATTATTCTAAAAATGCCCCTCTATAATTTGAAAATACCTTGGTAGCATCTCAGTGTAATTCGATAACGTGATTTCATGTTATATATAAGCAATGGAAGATGTCACTGCTGTTCAGACTATTTGCTCAGGATTGGCAGCTACATAGACCAATGACAGCTTTTAATGCCCTATGTTTGTGGCACCTTCTGCAGGCAGATCATATGCTCTGCCACTGTGTTATGTCTTCTCCATATATAATGACTGGATTTTTATTTTTTTTTAAGAATCCAACTCTTGGTGACAAGAGCTGGAAAAATGTATTTTGACTTCTATTCCATTTTCATTGACGCTCTTGGGGGAATTGTCTGCTACAAAGACGTGGGTGTCCGATTCACGGAGGAGATGATCAAATTTCCCTTGCCCCATCAGTCATCACACCTCTTTGAAACGCCCTGGGGGTCTTCTGATTCTGAAATGCTAGAAAGAAATGTGTCTACCATGACAGCTTCTAAGATAAGATAAGCATGGCTTTTTAATAAAATAAAAGATCAGCCGGTCTCAGCTTTGTGCTTGCTTGCTTGCTTGCTTGCATGTGTGCATGTGAGTGTGAATGCACTTCAAACAAACCATACTGAAATGCCGCTAATTTGACAGTGGTAGAAATGAAAAGAACCAGAAAGTCAGACAAAGATGCTGGAGCTGGTGACAGCTGGCGGGATGTTTACCTTGAAAAGGCCAATGATGGGGTTATATTATTGAACAAGGAGTCTAACATGGATTAACTCATTTAGTTCCAATGCAAATGAGAGATAAAGAGAAAACAGCTGCAGTCCATGTTTGCAATAGTGTAAATATCAGAATTGTAATACTCAATTAATTAGGACAAATTCTGCAGGCAAGGTACCAAATGAAGATCAGTAACCTCAAAACAGCAAGGAACATTTTCAAAAGATTATAGACAATTTCTTCATCTCTGCTTTCTCTGCATAGATGTGCTTAAAAACCTAAACCATTTGTGAACAGAACTTGAGTGCACAAGGAAAGAACATTTCAGGGCTGAGTTCTGGGGAAAGCAAAACCAGCTCGCTATACAGCAGTTTGGAAATGTCTTATTAAAACAGGGGCTTCTGTCTTCTCTGATGAGCACAGCTAAGACTCTCTGCCCTTTTAATTACAGGATCCCGAAGCCTTGTACCTTGTGCCTGATCGATACATCTCTGTCAGCTGTCAATTGTCAAGAGTGTGCTCCAGCTCTTCTGAGCATTCCATTCCAGCCCTTTTCATCTTGAGAATAAAATTGGATACTGTGAGCTCTAGCCAGTTCATGGCACTTTTGCCCAGGGTTCACACACTTAGCATCATCGAAGATTCTGCTGGCATAGGAGGAAAGTGCCATCAACTACCTATGCTGCACCTCCAGCAGTGATGGCTTGAACACAGGTGCTTTTTTAGCTCAACAGGAGTGGACAAATCCATAAAACCCATGCTGGATAACAACCAAATTGTTCTTACTGCTCTTTCAAACTCAAAAGCAAAGGCAGCCCGATGCTAACACAGGAGTAGACCATTGAAAAGCCCATCAGCTAACATTAAAGAGATAAGCCAGATAAGGCCAGATAAATACATTTAATGTGCCAATTAGTTGACTCAATTTCCTAAAATGTTGTGGAATCTCCATTAACAGAGGTTCTTGTCTATAGCATCCTTCTGCAATCTGGTATTCTTCAGATGTTGTTAGGCTACATCTATCCAGCCATCATTTGATTTGTGTGACACCTTTTCTTAATCAAAACCATGCACAAGGTGGCTTACACCATAAAAAGAATTACATAATTATAAACATAACAAAAGCAAAACTAAAAAAAACACACACAACCAATTTTCACTTAAATCATAAAATCTAAAACAAAGATACAAATAAAGTCAATAACAGTAGCAGCAGCAACAACACCCCCCAACAAAACCTCCCCAAACAATACCCCAGCCCAGGAGCAAAGCGTATGCCCAGACTGCCCAGGGCAGGTATGCAGGGCCTTCCCCCAAGGGGGCAGGAGATGGAGGACACCCTTCTGTGTGCCACACAGTCCAGGAGAGGAGAGGGGTGAGGAAGTTGCTGCCTAGTCTCATCCTGCTCTCCGCCACCGGGTGAGATGTGTCCAAGGAAGGTGGGCAGCAGTGTTGCCACCCACTCTTCTGCTTTTCCTCCCCCGGGTCAGGCCTGACCCAGGGTGGAGCTGCAGCCAGGCTCCATTGTGCAGAGCCAGGCTCCATTGCAGGAGCCTGCTGTGGGGGTGTCTGTTTGCGCCCCCTCACAAAATTGTACCCAGGGTCATGGCTGCCACCCCACCACCCCATGCTATGCCCAAGTCTCTGTTCAATAGTCTCAGCTTTTGTAGTTGGAGTCAGCCAGGACCCAACTCTCCCAGGCCATGTGATCAGGCAGGGATCAGGTTTTCCAGGATTTATAGCCAAGATAGTCTCTATAACATCCATCAGCCCCAGATAACATGGCAATTGGCAAAGGATGATGGGAGTTATGAAACAACAAAATCAGGTGGGCATCAGGTTGGGTAGGACTATTGTATGTCATAGATACACTACTGACTTTTAAAATCAGGAATCCATTTCCTCAGAGAATGTTGAGAAGGGTAATGCTCTACAGATATTGTGGGGGTGGGGAATGCAAGCCATTGCTGTTAGATGCTCAGCTTTTGGGGTGTGTGGGGAAGAATGGATAGCTATTTTCTTATCAGGTACCTCAATTAAATCATTGCAGCTTCTGCTCTGAATGGTTCGCCTTCAACCAACACCCCTCTCATGTTTTAGCCCTATTTGGTTATTCACTGGCTACACATGATGCAAATTCTGCAAGCGTGAATGGGTGCACACTGCCAAGGATTCTTCCCCATTTCAGTGCTCTAATATATAAGCCTTGTTTACAGCTCTCCATGAGTTGCAAATTTCTGCAATGCAGAGCCTCCATATGCACAGGAGGACCCCACTTCAGAAATTTGCTCTTCAGCTGTAAACAAGAGTAAGGTAGCAGGCCAAAGTTTGTGGGACTTGTCTCTCCTTAATTCAATTTCGATTCATTGAACAGAACTTTTGTCTTTTCTTCCGTTTTCCAAGAACATATTTATGCATATTCCCTACAATAAGTATTTTTCAAAGCTTTTCATACTTTTTCTGTAAAGTATGCATTTTATCATAAAATACATATTTATGTGTACTGAAACTGCATTGCAAAATCTGAAGAAGCATGTAACCAGATCAAGGAATGAGCTTCACCCTTCTTTGTCAGAATGCCTAGAAAACAAATGGACCATCCTGGAGAATAAAAGAAAATCTCAGAAGGAAAGCTTGTCAATTTAGGATGAAATTTTGCTGAAATGTCAGGGAAATCTCCCAGTGATGGTAAATGCAAAAGTTTTCTCCCCCATGCAGTGAGAAAAACCTACCCATTAAACTTTCCTCTCTTGTACATCTTAACACTGCCTCCAAAGCTGCAGCCATTTCAGTTGTGTAGAAACTGTGGATAACTGAAATAGAAAACAAAAAGGAGGTGTATTTTACTGGCATTTTCATTTTGATAGCAGGATGCAAAAATGTCATTTGAAATTGTGTATCATTGTCCAAAAGACACTCTCTAAGAGGAATCTTACTAGTTTGCTCCTCTACTTTCCTTGACATAATCAGTATTTATGCTTGTAGACTACAATTCTAGATGTCGACGAACAGATGTTTCTTTGAGAAAGCGGCAGCCAGTGTAGTCAGGTGTATAAAAGCGGAAAGCATTAAAAAAAATAATCACATCAGGTTTTCGTTACTTTGAAAAATAATCAGTTCTTTAAAAGCAAAAGAAAAACAGTGTTTTCTCACTTGTACCTGATGTTGAAACTGACATGATTTAGCTGTTGCACATTTGTGTGTTGTTGGCAGGTTTTTTTAAAGTGTGTGTGTGTGTGTGAGTGATTCTGTTCCTAAATACAAATAGTATGATCCACAGCAATTGGAACCAGAAATACCATTATTATGTTGAGGGTCAACGCTCCTGGGGGGACGGCAGACCCCCAGTACCTCCAAGTGTCTCCCAGTAGACAAGTCTCTGGAATGGCATGTTCCTTCACTCCAGAGTGCCCCTCTGTGACACTTCTCATATGAAAAGTGCACACAAGTCTTCTGACATCACACAGCAAGAAGATAGAGACATCTGTAGATCTAAACTATGTTTTAGTCACAATATACAGAGAATCCATAATCACGTCTGTGTTCTCCAAACTCTGGCAGAAAACAGAAAGGATACAGCAAAAGCGAAAGTACAGTCCAATAACACTCTCAGACGGAAGAGATAAGAGAGTCTTCCATTCCCACACTCTTCTCAGACATCTCATGTGATTTATACTAATCACAGTAACCAGCATCGGTTATGTAAAATCCTAACATATTATACTCAAAAGTGGGGATGTTGAACCTGTTGCCCTCCAGATATTGCTGGACCCATCAAACTTAGACAGCATGGTCAGGGACAATGGGAACTCTAGTCCATCAATATCTGGAAGGCCACAAGTTCCCCACCCATGCTCAAGGGAGAGATGTTTGCCACCTAGTAACACCATAATCCATTTGGAAAGTCCTTTGGTGCTGGTGCCTGCTGCTATTGGCTTCATCTGCCTGCCCACTTCACTGTGGTTGAATATTACTTCATGTGGCCGGTAGCTGCCTTTTAGAATTCCCTGCAATGCTTTGGAATGATGCTACTTTAGAGCATTGCAAGGAATTTAAAGTGATGTGCAACTCACTGATGCTGCCCACTTTCTGAAGTCACCTAAAAGCCTGCAGGGGTGTGAGTGTGGATATTGCCCTCTATGCTGGTTTTTTTTTTAAATATTTTTTTGCCAATAAGTCTTCTAAATTTGGAACAAGCTCTACCACCCAGGTGTGGTTCTGGGATTATGGGGAGCTGTTTTCTGAATCATAGAATTGTAGAGTTGGAAGGAACCCCAACGGACTGCATTCTTTCAATGCAGGAAACACTACTGAATTGGAACTGGAATCCAACATGCTAGTGCACTCTTGAAGCTTCTCTGGTGTCATCAGGATAGGGTTGCCTGGTCTCACAACTGGAACTGCCATCCCTGCCATCTTCTTGGAGTCTCCAGGTATAAGGTGACGTGTCATCTGCAAATTTAATTAGCATCCCCTCAATGCCTTTGTCCAAGTCATTTACAGAGACACTGAACAGTCCCAGGACCCAGTTGTGGCACCTCACTTGTGGCTGCTTCGGGACACAGTTTGGAAATTTCCAAAAACTGCTTTGTGTTGCAAATCTTAAGCATCAGAAATGCTGTTTTAGAAGAATTGGTAGAGTGATTATGCTTTGTGAGCTATATCCTCATGCTGGGTCATGTAATGGTCAGCCACAATCAATGCTCAAGCACCCCAGAGGTTCTTAACTGTACAATTTGGGGGCAAAGCACAAATACATGGTGTGACTGTAATTTCCTTAGCTTCTTGAATCATTTGCAAACTCATTTGACATGCACATTTTAAACATAAGCTTCCCTGCTGGGAACCAACATAAACAAAACATCTAATGTTTTTGTAAAGAAAATGCAAATACAACTGTATAGCAAAGTGAGATGTAATTTTTCAGTGATTTATGTGCAATACCTCAGTTGTGAATGTATATCATGTTTGGCAGGTATAACAAATAATTTTGCAGGTTTTCTTGCCTGCTAGAGCAGCTCAAGTTTTGTTTGAAAGTTGAATTAGATTCCACAAGTAATATTTTTTGGGGGGACTGGCTTTTTATCACAATGTCAAATCACCAAACATGAAATACTTGAAGCTATTCAGAATTCTGGGGTTGCACATAGAGGAGCAAGAGAAGCCTACTTAGCCTGAGGGCCACATTTATTCATGGGGAATCTTCCGCAGGCTGCATACCAGTGATGTGTGAGGTGAAAGGCAAAGTAAAGCAATAATTCAGGGTCACATTTTCCAGCAGGACTGATGAAGGCTATGTCATTGCTGAGGAGACTCCTGAGAGCCAGACACAGTGACCCAGAGAGCCACATTTGGCTCCCATACCAGAGGTTCCCCACTCCAGTTACAATGGAGAAAAATCAACCTGGTTTGCATACTCCATTCCCTGATTTCCCATTCCCTTTCCTCCTCTGTTCCCAAGCATTCCAAAACTGGTTTATCAGTCAATCCCTCTTCCCAAGGAACTCTGGAAATTGTAGCTCTGTCAAGGGAATATGGGTCTCCTAACAACACTCAGAAGCCTTAAACTACACTCCCCATGATGCTTTGGAGAAAGTCATTTGATAGAGCAGTATGGTGTGGATGTGTCCTAAACTTCAAGTTAGGTGCATTTTCAAAAATGGGGAACTGTGGTGTAATGGCAATTCACTAACCAGAATCTTAAACCACAATTTGAATTTCATAAACTGACATTGAATTATGTTTTGAATGTAAGAGACCCGTGTGTTTTAATTAAACCAGGATGTAAACACAAAGTGGGTCTCCTTACTGGCTGCTAAACGCTCCTGTTTCTTAATTATCATTGATCAGCTTTAAAGGTGATGTTGTTGCGATGTACCAGGAGTGCGGAACCTATACATCCCTCCCAGATGTTTCTGCACTCATTACAACTTCCATGATTCCTGACAATTGGCCATGCCACTACTAGGTCTCATGGGAGCTGGAGTCCAACAGTATATAGAGAGTCATAGGTTTCCCCATCCAGCTGGTACCCTAGATTTAGAAATTTTCCTTCTAAATCTAACATCATAATTCAAATCTGGGGAAGTCATAATAAAATCGCATTGGCAAAAATGAGGAGGGGAGGGGACTCCTGACTTCGCCCCCATTGAAAATATTAACTTCAGCTCTGGTAATTGTTAGTCTGAAATGCAAAACGTCCACCTTCAGACACCATGGCTTAGTTGTTGATTCCATATGTTTGCACATCAGGCTTTTTGGCCTCTGTGTCATCTTAATTTGATATTCTGCTGTGCTCTGTACTCTTTTCTTATGCACCATATGCTGAATTAAAAAGGATGTTAAGTGTCCTTAAGAGTGAACAGTGGCATTTTGTACTTACTCTTAACTAATGCAACCAGCTGTGGAAGAGGAATGAGACAAACCACATGTCCATAATTTATATTGCTACCAATAATTCACACAATGTAGTATTCTTCAGATGTGTATTCTACAGAAATATTGGTGTAACATAAGTACACAATATATACTTACAAATAACTGCATATATGAGTCTTGCTAATGCAGGGAAATCCACATAAAGTTCTACTTACTCATATATATGTGTCTAGGATTGGCCACCATTCTTGGTGTCTCATTGGATCCAGTGTGGCTAGGATTGGATACAAGGTGGGGTGGGGTGGGGTGGGAAAGCCTTTTACTGACTCCACGTTGAGGCAATCTGACACATTAGAATCAGATGCTTATTTGCATATCATTTTTAGCTCATAGGAAAGAGCTACTTGTGCAAACCACATACAGGGAATATTTGCTTGTTAATATAGTGAATCCACAAGCATACTTTCCAAGCTCAGTCACACCCCACAACCGTCCCCCCTCATGTACTGAGAATAAATGTAATCATGTCCACAATATTGTGGACAAATCATTGTTGAACAGCCAAAATAACTTCTTTTCTCTAACTTATTAAAAATATGGACTAGATATAAAGCTTAGTTAAGACCTCCAAAATCACCAGTTGCATTAGCAACAGATTATCCAGATTTCAATATAGATCCTGGAGAAGATAGACTCTAGAGAATGCCAAGGGATACAAACAGATACAGTGATGTAAGTGTAGACAACAATATCCTAGCCTGCAGTGAGCTCAGGAATAAGATGAACAGGATTAATCATCCTTGGTTAGTGTGTGTGTGTGTGTGTGTGTAATATCTGCATTCCTTTTTGAGGGTGAATTAGTCCTAAAGAAAAATTGTACAAACTTCAAAACTTAACTATTGAACATAACAACAGCAATAACAACAGTCTAGATTTATAACTACTTTTCAGTTGAAGTTTGAGTTTCAAACAGAAAAGAGGATATATAATAAAGTTGACTCAGGACATCAGAGAGAATATATTCCAGTGCCCTAAACCCCTGGCTTACCTGGCAGCAAGTCAGTATGTCAAGTCCAAAGTTCAAAGACCAGAGTTCAATCCACAGAAGCAAAATCCAAAGTTCATAGTCCAAAATCCAAAGTCCAGGGTCAGAAAACATGCTATGGGCCTTGCCTGCCTCAGCCTCCTGGAGCACCCTGCCCAATGCTTCCTATGTCTCAGAAACAGCCAATTCATGACATCTAGTATGTTTTGAAGGTTTATGTGAAGAGGAAGTTTTTATTTATTTGTTTATATGGATATTAGAGAAAATAGCTGGAATATAACCAGATGGTATCCAGTGATTGTGTGAACAGAAGACAGCTCATGCAATCAATCTTTCTCTGCACCCTCTTTACCCCTGAAGCACAACCATCCTTAAAAATTCATAGTGACCCGAATATTGCGATGCAGTTCTCCAACCAATGTTTACAATAATAAACATACTATTGCAAAAGTGTACAGTAGATAGTAATGTATATATGTGAAAATAGGATACAAAAATATATTATATTAAGAGAAATTGCTTGTAAAGATATGTATTTTTGTCAGTATTGCATGCAAATATGTGTTTGTTAGGAAAAATTCACACTGAAAAGCTGTAGAATTTTTGTGAGGATTTTTATTTTTAAAATTCTCAGATTGATGCAGAATTGTGGATAATTGAAGACTCAGTTTAAGTCAGAAACTGAAGGAAATGGAATTGACATTGCCAAAAATCTTGATGAATCTCTTTATAAACATTTGCAGCAGGGGAAAAAGAAATCTTGCAATTGTTTCTGTGTAGAATATATAGTACTGGGATAAGTAGCCCAGTGATCTGGCACCATGCACGGTAGCTTCGTACACACAACCTGAACTCTGCGAGCAAGTTGAGTTCTCACAATGGCATATCAAAACTTTGCCTTTTCACTAAAATATGAGGCAAACTGTGCAATACAGTAATAGGTTCCCTTCCATTTGCTTTCCTTTAGAGTGGTAGAAGCATGCCACCTGAAAGTAATCTCATGAGCTTTATTTTGATGGAACTTGCACCGTCAAAATTACATGCCACTTGTCCTGCTGGGCTTGATGTTTGAGTTGGTCACTTGCCCCTCACCAAAACAGAGGAAATGCATCACCAAAAATGAGGTCAAAAAGAGGACACAGATTTGCACGTGATAATAGACACAGAGTGACTAATTATTACTGTACCCGAACTAGAAATACAATACATTTCACCATAGGGGGGAACACTGTGACCACAGGCAACATTTGCACCTTTGCAGTCTGTTCTCCGGGTGCTAACAGTTAATGGGCAGCTTAAAGGTCCCTGCTTTTGCTTCCTAGGGTTCTTCAAACTGGATTTGGATCAGGCTGTCTTTCAAACAGGTCTCCTTCAGACAGTAGTCTGTGAGTCCTTCAAACAGAGGATGGTTCTTGTCAAGTTGGATACATGGCCACTCTTCTTTGCCCCTTTCTTTTTTCAGCACCAAGCAGAGGCTGCTTATGTGCTCGCTCTTGATGAAGCCGCTCCAAGGACTTCTATCCCCATTTAAGAGTTATTTATCTTTCAACCAGATGTACACCAGGAAGCCTTTCAACAGAGGACTGCTCTCTGGAAAGTAGCTCACAAGGCCACCTTATTTATGACCCTTTCAAACCAAGCCTGAACATCAAATGTGCAGTATGATATTTTGTTAAAATTAATTTGCCATTATATAGGGAAGTTACTCCCTTAATTGATGGCTATTCTGGTTAGCGTTCAATTTTATTACACTGTGCGAATGTTTACCCATTATTGCTGGCAGGCAGTGATTATGATCTAACACAAGTGGCATTTACATTCCTAGCTGTATGGTGTGCAAGCCTGTTGAAGTCCTCAATATAATCTCTCATATCAGTGACTTGCTTGTTCCAGGGCTCCTCACACTCCTGCTCTGGCTTGCTTCTGCTAGAAGATGCCATAAGAAGTTGCAGAAGCATACCTGCCTTAATCTTTCTTACCTAACTGCCTTCCCCAAGCTGGCACCCTCCAGATGTTTTAGACTGCAATTTTCTTTAACCTTGAACATTGGCCCTGATAAGTTTTAGTTCAAAATATCTGGGAAGCAGGCTGAGGAAGGCTGACCCATTCTGCAATTGTTTATTTTCCATTGATTGAAAAAAAATACTGGGAATATTTTTATTAGATTTCAACAAGTTTCAAAAGAAAAACATTGTCTGATTCATAACCCTCAACTCATACAAAAACAAAGTATTGGGTGCTTTCAGATATGGGAATTACTGCATTAGTTTTCCTGGCTATAATGATAGCACTTCTGTCTCTGTTTCTAATGTTCCTTTTACACTGCATTACTTGTTTCATTATGGCACTGTGGCTTTTTGCCATGTTGTATTAAATTTCATTCACACCATTGGCCAGCAAATGTGTGAAAGCCAGCAAATCCCTGCTCTGTCCTATACTAACCTGGAGTTGGCACAGGGTTTGGGTCCAATGCCACCCAGTGATGGCAGTGGGGCTGGGTTGGCAACCAGTAGACCCTAGGCTGGCTTATTCCCTCTCCACCCAATTTTGGGGGACTTTGTAGCAGAGGAGAGAATACCAGCATCTTTTTGTAGGTGGAAGCTCACTGTGCTGGTCCCGAGGGTTAACCGTGCGGCGAGGTCTGGGTCTAGTCCGAGGTCAAGGGTACGGTATGGAGGCTGTCCATCAAAGCTGAAGCTGGGTCCAAGGCAGGGAGTCGGGTGAGGTCAGGAACTCTGGCAGAAGAGCAGGACAGGATGCAGGCAGGAACAGGCTACCAACAATGTTGCTCCCGGGACTGGGGCTGGCTGGCTTTTATCTGCCCCGAGGCATAGGGCAGCCCCGGTCCACAGGTGACTCGCCTCTCCTGGCCTGGAGGTGAGCACTCCTCCTGTGGGAACTTAGTTCCCTCCACCACTCTGCCCTGAGCCTCTGCAGCTCAGGAGAGGCTGGAGGGTTACTGGACCCAGAGGCAACCTCCTCTTCCCCTGACGGGGCTGAGAGTGGAGCACCTGCAGGCAATGGGTCCTCCATCACTTCAGGGGCCAGAGCAGACTCAGCTGGTGCCTGCACCTGAGGATCCAGCACAAGTGAGGACCCTTCAGGCTTAAGCCCCAGCCCTGGCTCAGCTGGTTCTGGAGGCGGGGACTCCTGTGCAGGCTGGGATTCCTCAGGTTCAGCCTCTGAGTCCGAATCCCAGGCCATTACACTCACAGAGCTTTGTTTAGGTTGAGAATAGGGATACTTCTGTGCCATCCACACACACACAAGCACAGTACATCAAGGATTTGGCCTGCAGCCACAGTCATTAAATGTAAAAGAACTTTTGCAAACATAGTTTCATAAACTTATTCAGCAATACCAGGCTTGGTTTATAAAAAGGAAATTATAATAAATACACAATCTTCCATTGATTTAAAAGCCTGAAGAATTTGTTCTTTGGGGTAAAAACATATTTGCAAAACATAATTGTCCTAGAACTGGCTATATCATCTGCTCAAAATATACTTCTGCAGCTGTAGTATGTGAAATGGCAGAGCTGGAATTTCTTAGAGCCTTAATGTCCATGTCCATACATTTATATGTAGGTGTGCTAAAGAGAAGGAAAAAAAGACTTATAGAATGAGAGTTGGAGCAATCCACCCACCCACAGATCATCTAGGATGTAAAAAAAATGTTTCAGCAAGACTAGAGAAATCTCTGAGTGATGTTCCACACATCTCTATTACAGACATTTAATAGAAGTCCATTATTACCTTTGTTTGGCACTAATACTAACTTCACAGTGTGGCCAAGTAAATAAGCAAGCCAGGGAGACATATATCCCCTGCCAAATTATGTTTGATATGTGCCTTTACATCTAAAGACACTTTCAGGTTTGATATCAGACATTATTTCCATTACTCACCTACGAATATTTCCAGTATTTCCAAATGCAGCACACTTTAGCACAGTTCAGAGATATCAGAGATATCAGAAAAGATCCCAATAAGTAGGCCAGATAAATTGGTAGAATACTTAGCAGGTAAACCCCAAAGCTGTAGAGAAATAAAGAATGCACCTGCAACTTATATGCATAGTGCAAAACCTAAGTACAGTATTATTTTCAGTAGAATACAATTGGATGATTTGAGGCTGAGAATGAAAGCATTTTAAGAACAAAGGAGTGGTTAAAATGTGAGCATTCAAGAGAAAGGTTGCAAAGCTGAATCTGCCCTTGCTCACATTAAAAGGGACTTCATGGGGCACCAGGGAACTCAGATAGTTAAGATGTGCAAGACTATGGATGCCTGACGTTAAAGTATTTCCATGAGACCAAAGTTTGTCCTGTGTAAGAGAATAAGTCAAAGGCCTCTCCAAAGTTTTTCCCCAACATTGCATACAATGGGGAGCAGATCCTGCAAAGTGTCATTTATTTCCCAATTCCCCTTGACCCTATTGCTCTCACTAGTAAAAGGCTATTCTTTGTAAATTCTTGAAAAATCTCTCTTTTTTTCGCATCCCCATTTTCTTTAACTGTCCTTGCCTATGAAAGTGCTTGTCATTCAACATCAAATGAGCTCCTTCAAACCATCTGATACCTTCAGGGGTCTGAAGCAAAGCACTTTTTTCCCTACACTGGGACGTTTCTAGGAGAAATATATTGAAACATCATATCAAATCCTGATTCTCAGTTGAACAAATGGGCATCTTCAGTGCAGCTCAGAAAATCTTATGGTGATGGGATGTAGGTGCTTAGGGAATAAGAACTGATCTGCACATTCAGTATAATCAGGGCCAATCAATACATTATGTTAATAGACCTTTACATTTAAGACGCAAGTTATTGTGCTTTTTTAATTAAAAAATGCAAATTGAATCAGTTGTGTTGGCGGGGAGGGGGCTGATAATTAATGGGATCAGAAATGGTGTGAAGGAAAACATTGACATTTTATACTGTTCATGCTGGTTTCAGAGAATCATGGAGTTGGAAGGGGTCATCTAGTCCAACTCCCTGCAATGCAGGATTCTCAGCTAAAGAATCCATGACAGATAGCCATCCAGCCTCTGTTTCAAAGCTTCCAATGAAGGTACAGGGTTGACCAATATGGTGCCTTTCAGTTGTCACTGGACTCCACCTCTCAACATCTCTAATCATTGACCATTCTGACTGGGACTGATGTGAGTTGGAGTCCAGCAACACTTGGAGGATGTCAAATAATTAATTTAAAAAACCAAAACTCAGAAAAGGAATTATTATTATTATTATTATTACTACTACTACTACTACTACCTTCTATGGTTTACACCAGTAGAAGATATATTATCTTAAAGATTAAGCACTAAATGCAGACATATTCCAAAGCATTTGAAAGCATTCAGAACTAATGAGGGATTAATTACTTCATTCCATGTCTTCAGATAAAAATGTCTACAAAGCTTTTTGTCAATTGTGTCTTATGTCAAACTGTTGCATCAATTAATTACACGTTTTCCCAACAATTATCCACTACAGTGATTAAGGCAAATGAAAATAATCTCACAATTAATTTTTACTTTTAAAAAAAGTAGACTTTGAGAACAAGAACTGAGGGTAAAACCTCTCCCACACTTCAAGAGGGTGGGCATCTGCAAAAGACACTCTGCTGCCCCCAGGTGCTGTGGAAGACACAGTGCTGTTGCTAGTATTAAAGGAAGGTTGAACTGCCAGTCCAATTGGCTTCTGTATGTGGAAAGAAGAAGGCACCATATTGCCCGTCGCTTCTGGCCGCAAAGTGTCTTGGACCAATCTTTGGATTTAGAAAGGTTTTCTGAATTAAGAAAGCATCACTTCACAGCAGTGCTGTGAGTGCTTTCTAGTGAGGCAAAGCCAGATGACAGTGGGTTGTATATGTCTGATGCAACCAAAGAGGCAGGCTGAGTTTTGCATGGCAAAATGGTCTGCAATTGGCTGGATCATTCAAACATTCATGCCAACTAAAATGGTATCATAGAAAGGCAGTTCCTACAGTGCTGCAGCTACATGGGGAAAGGGCCTGGTATATATGAACTTGTACGGCTGATCTAAGAGGAGGCAATGTCACCGCTATTGAAAATTGACCTCCCTTAGTCCATCCTTGACTCTTCATTCTTAATTGCCTTGTTCTATGTGATTGGATTTTGTTCTATTTCTCCACGCTCACCACAAGACAAAGGGCAAAATAGAGCTTCAGTCTTCTACCAGAAGGATACAGCCAGGGAGCTTCTGCCTAACAGGAGGGCTAGGCCTACTCTAAATGCTGTTGCCACGATGGTGAGGGTGGGGGAACTACTCCACTCTCCTTCTTATCCTATGCATATCAGTAAAGATATCTATGTATATCATTTCTGTAAAGGTCTCTCTAAATGTCAGCAGTGTTTCAGTAGTATGAAAATGAACGTACTTTGGGAGGAAATATAGAATCAAAGGTAATACTTTTAAAGATAATGTATTTTGAAGATACATATCGGGGGGGGGGGAGACACTCAGATTTGCTCTGCATAGAGGCACATGCTACAGCATTATTTTCAATGTACGGTAAATGACAGTTGCCATCTTCCTACATAATAGCAAATGAGTTACATTCATGATTCCCATAATGCTATGCAGGGGGGCTACATTTATGTGAGAGGTAAGTTCTCTTTGGAAGGCTTACAGCATGGGGAGCAACCTCTAAAGAAAGCTATATAGTGTTTGATGTGATCTGCTAGACAACAGCCTTTGATATTGACTTTGCTGTGTGGAAACCCTGCCCTGTGCATCTCCCAGTGTCCCAGGTACTAGAGATGACTGCTTACTCAAATCCATACTGTTGTTCAAAATCACATTTTCTTTTCTCAGTTACCCTCCACCCCCACTTTACTCAACCTTCTGCCATTGTCTGAGTACAGTGAGAAGAGAGATACACTGAAAGGAGGGGGGGAGGAGGGTTGTTTTAAACTTCTCCCAGATGCATTATACTCATTTACAAGCAATATTTAGTAGCATTCAAATACATACATGTCCAACATCCATCAAGTGAACTGAACATTCTGTAATTAAACAAGCATGATTGTCTTGCTCTTAAGATTCTATTCACCTTAAAAATACAGTAACATAAATCAGCATGGTGTGTGTGTGTGTCCAGATGAAGGAGGAAGAGGACCCCAGAAAGGGGTGTAGCCAGGATTGGGAAACACTGGGGCAAGCTGGGGATGGGAAAAGGAGAGGTTGGTATAGGAAATACTAATGGGGCAACAGAGAATGATGAGGGGATGAGGGACAGTGCACAGGAACCAGAGCCACAGGGTCCATCACCAGAGCCAGAGGAGCCCCTTTCTCCACAAATATGGCACCTTGAGGCATAGGGAGCAGTGGGTGGGGCGCTCCAAGAGGCTAAGGCAAGGACCCACAACCCAGCTCCCTAGCTGGTCAGGTGGAGCTCACTAGCTCTGGGGGGAGGGCGAGGTGTGTGTTTTCTCAGCTGGAGTAGGCTTGGGGTAGGTGAAGGTCACATGCCTCATCAAGCCTGGATGCTGCAATCACCATGTATAAAGGGGCAGCAGAACTGAGGTGCTGTGTCTGCTCAAATACCAATGCTGATGGACCTTGACTTGGAGGCTCCTGGACCTCCACAGGACTGTGCTTCTGGATTGACTCTAGACTGTATCCTCGATTACTTGGATTGACCCTGAACCTTGTTTCGAGACCTTTGGACTTTGCTTGCATGGATCAACCCACAGAATTTGAACTTTGGACTTTGCATACTGACTTGCTGCCAGGTAGGTCAGGGGTTCAGGACAGTGTGCAAAGGAGGAGAGAGGAGCAGGCATGGCAATGAAAGTTGTATGTGTACAGACAGGAGCTGAAAAAAGGAGTAGGAAAAGCTTGGGGAAGGTGATGATGGTGTGTGAAATTGAGGTGATCTGTGTACAAGGAGAGTTGAAATAAAAGTAATAGGGTGGAGTTAAAAGAGGAATGAAGGTAAAAATGGGGGGTCCAAAGGGGTTGCAAAAAAGGGGGAGTAGGAGGAATGGGAATGGGTTTGAAAATGAAAGCAAGGACATGTAAAGGTCTGAATAATCAGAGGGGATGTTGGCTTCATAATAGGGTGGAAGATTAAAAGGGTGCATAGTAGTTGCAAAGTTTGCAAGGAGGAAAATGTAGGAGGTTACCATGGGGTGGTTTGTATGCAGCAGGGTAGCACAAGAGGAGGATGGCCAAAAATAGACATGGAAGTGCAAAGCAGGGCTGCAGAAAGAGGAGAGAAGTTACTTCAGAAATGGGGCTGGAAAAGGGAAAAGGGAGCTTAGGAGTTGCATGGGGTGGGAAAGGGAAGTTCTAAGGGTTCAATGTTGGTGGACTGGCAAAGAGAATGATAAGCAGAGTGAGTGGAGGTGCAGCCTCTAGTAGCTCACCAAAACAAACAAACAAACAAACACAATCCAAGCAAAAGTTAAACCTATTTTGGAGAATGCAGATTATAAAGGAATAATAATAATAATATTAATAATAATAATAATCCACCTGCATGCACTCAAACCATCAGATAAGTTGTGGAAACAGAACCAACAGTAGCTCTTTATCTCCACATCCCCAAATAAAAGCAGAAGGGGTATTGAGAAACTCTAGAATTCCTGATTGCCTATTGGAATATAAATAATTATTGAAAGCATTAGACAGCGAGGAATATGAAGCGAGACAAACAGTTTGATCAGCTCATTATATAGCAATGAACCGTACATAATCATGATGAGGAATGGATTTAACTTGTGGCTGTGAATGTGACATTTTAACAGACTGGCAGTGGTGACTAGCACACAGAATGTGGCTCTTGCACAGCTTCTAGCATGTGGGTGACACTGTTTGTATGAGCCACTTGTCAAGCTGGCGAACCTGCAGCAACCTTAAAACCAATGGGTAAGTTATTTAAGCTGTTTGGGTGATGCATGCCTAGGTCCTGCTCACTCCCCTTTTTTGCATGAAGAACATAAATATGAAGCAAAATTTATTTATTTAGTACCCCTGGCTTTCAATCAAATGATTCTCTTGGTGGCTTATAGGAACATTGCAATATCAAAAACACATCAAAACTACGCAAGTCGACAGTCTTTAATCCTCTGGCCAATGGATGGGGCCAGAGTGCTTCCTTTCAGCTCTGCAGCCTCGGGACTCTGGGTAGTTTAAGAATAAGACACTGCCTTATACTGAGTTAGACACTAGGTCCATCTGGCTCAGGATTGCCCATGATGACTGGTAGTTACTGTTCAGGATTTCAAACAGGTCACATTCTCAGCGCTACCTGAAGATTCTGGGGGTTGAAGCCGGGACCTTCTGCATCCTCTATCACTGAGTCACGGCCACAGTGTGTTACTTCTGGCAGGGTGGCGAAAGCAAGCTCTCTGCAGCTGCCACATCTCCCTGGCCAATGAATGAGACCAGGGTAATCTCTCCCCATAAGAGCAAGTTAAAGTGGATAAAATGCCACCAAAAAGTCAGCATGTATGGACCCAAGAAGTATTGGGGTGAAGGAGAGTGATAGATGAAGGACCTGAAAGTTGTGGAAAGTGGCAGATAGACAAAAGTTACCCCAAAATTGTTAATAAAAAAAAAAGAATAACAGAATGCATGATGCATAGGTTTCAAACCTGGAGATGCCAAGGATTGAACCCAGAACCTTCTGTGTGCAAAGTGAATCCTCCATCTCTGAGCTATGGTTCCCTATAGCTCCAGTAGGCTATAACTTAAGCCAGGGGTAGGCAGCCTAAGGCCCGGGGGCCGGATGCGGCCCAATCGCCTTCTCAATCCGGCCCGCGGATGGTCCAGGAATCAGTGTGTTTTTACATGAGTAGAATGTGTCCTTCTATTTAAAATGCATCTCTGGGTTATATGTGGGGCATAGGAATTCGTTCATTCCTCCCCCCCAAAAAAAATAGTCCGGCCCACCACATGGTCTGAGGGATGGTGGACCGGCCCATGGCTGAAAAAGGTTGCTGACCCCTGTCTTAAGCCCATTATATCTAGTTCTGCCATGACTGGTGGCAGCAGAAAGCTCTTTTCCCCCTTCTGCATGGTTTCCAGTTTGTGAATTCCCAGCCAGCAGTGGGAAAAGCTTGTGGGCTGCATCTGGGAGTCCACCACCCACTGAGGTAGAGTTGGCAGGTAGGTGATAAGAATGGTCCCTTTTTTAAGCTGACCCACTTTTAATTATAAGCCTGGAGCTTTTATGTGAGCTTTGGGATTTTGGAATCAGTCAAAGGCTGCAATTTTCTATAATGGCTTTCTGAGTCTTGAGCTCTGTGACCTCATGTTTATTTAGAATTGATGCTTCATGTCTGACACTGCATAACTATAGCTGTATATATCTATATCACCTTTGCACAGCAGAATACACAATGGCAAAAAAGGGGGTATTGACAGTTTTCAGTTTTCAAGTCCTTTGCTAGCAATATTTGCAAAGACAATAAATATGAATAAAAAAGTTTTCATTTTATGTTGGGAGCGTATATGCAATAGATGGAAGAGAAGATTGCAAAGCCTGCAGCCTTTGCAGGATTTTCAATCACAATGGAAGTCGCCAGTAACAAAGCCTCAGCCTATGAACCGGGTGATAAAGCGTGTTCTCCCTAACAGAGAGCACGTGTTGCGGTTGGGGAAAACAAGCCACCCTGTTTTTTGCTGGGCAGATTTTGGATAAACCCAAGCCATTAAGTGGTTAATGGTGTTGCTGGGGATTTTTGGTTGTTGCCATTTTGGAGGAGGAGCCAGAGTTTTTAAATACAGGTCGCCCAACACTGGGCTTCCTCTTGGCTGTTTTTGCACCGGATCACCCGCCCACCCTCCCTTTAATAGGGGGGGTTTTTTGTTTGCTTGACCTTGCTATTGCCTGTCATGGGGTCGTCTGCCTTGGCGCAGGGGCTCGGTAGGAATTTTGCCATCTGGCTGATTGGCTGGTGCCATTTGGTTTTCGCCTACCGCGTAGCAAATCGTCACAACTTGTAAGGTTGGCGGTTAGGCATTGGTTAAATTGGTTGGTGGAGGGGTAAGTGCCTACCCCTCCAATGGTGGTGCGGAAAGGGAATTCCGTTAAAGGAATCCAGGGGCTTGCCATTCTTTTCGTCCTGTCCCTGGCAGCGGATGTTGGGCCGTGCAAGCCCCACAGGAACATGAGGGTGAGGAGTGTGAGACTGTTGCCCAGCTTCATTTCCTCACCCAATACTTGTTTCCCACGCTGGCTTCCGCTGGAATCCGGAAGTCAGTTCTGTCCCTGGGCAAGGACAGATAGTCATAACCAATGCCTAAGCAACCACTCACATTTTTTGTATTTTCAATAAAGTTGTGGCCAAAATCATGCCAAAAACCTAAACAAAAATTGACGTGTGATGTGTGAATTTTTTGGTGGGTGGCTTTGGGACTCAACACGCAAATAGCATGTGCTTCAGAAGGTAGAACCGAAACCCAATGTGTTCAAATTACAAGTTAGATAATTTAGACTGAACGTTGTGTGTTTGTGTGTGTGTGTGTGTGCGCGCGCGCGGCAGGAGAGGGGGACTTTTGGATGATAAAAGCTGTTTGGTAGTGGAGCAGACTGCCTCAGAAAGTGGTGGGTTCTCCTTCGTTGCAAATACTTAAGCAGGGGCTGGATGGTCACCTATCAAGTGTTCTGTCACAGTGGATTGTTTTCATTGACAGGGGGTTGAACTAGATGATCTGTGGGAGATCCCTTCCAATTCTGCAAGTCTATAATTTTAAAAGAAATGTCTTGTTGGATCAGATCAGGGGTCCATCTAGTCTAGCATCTGTATTCCAACAGTCACCAGTCAGATGACTCCAGGATACTCATAACAAGGCAATATTAGTTTAGCTCTGGTGTGCCTGGAAGTAAAACAGCAGAGATCATGCTGTGACCTAAGAGTTAATATTGTTAAGATTTTGAGACAGCTTCCCAAGAGGGGGACAAATAGCAGTGCTGCTTAGCAACCAGGCAAAGTGGCATGATCTTCACTGAGGTAGCATGTGCTCTGATTGGCTCTGTAGTTCTGAGGGAATTCCCCCCCCCCCTCTGTATGTGTGTTTGGACATCTCCCTGCTATGCACAAGGCCTGAATACAGAAAAACAAAATCTCTGTTCCTTTCTCCTTAAATTATACTGTTTTAGTTCCATTTTGATCAGTAAAGTGTTATCAGGATTTTTCTTTCTGGACTCTGCATTACTTAAAGGACTTAGCTAACAAAAAGAAAAAAAGAATCAGATCCAAGGACTATTTAGCCCAGTATCTGGTTTCTGTCAGTGGTCACAGACACCTATGAGAAACTCATACAGGACACAGAGTTGGTAGTGTTTTCCCACCATATGTATATGCTTCCTCCCTTTTCCTTTTGCTGTAAAGCAGAATAGATAAATTTAGATGGAATTGCAACGTACATTTCTCTCTCCCTCTCCGAATAAGTTTGTTTCCTTTCTTCTTTTTTTGCTATTTCTAACCCTCTTCTTACATTCATCACTTAGGAGCATTATGTAGCTGCAGTTAGATCGGAGCCGGCGTCATAACAATCTGGCATGGGAGTCTGACAAAATGTCATCCCTCCTGAAGTTCTAAAGTGGCAAACATTTATCTTCAGCTGAGCAAAATGCGATCATTTCCCCTGCTTGATTCCCAGCTGCTTATAGATATTTTAAATATAAATGACACATCCTGAATTCACTAAAAGTACAGCATCTTCCAGTATGTGCTCCCAGCAAGATAGGAAAATAATCAGCAGCAGTAACACTAAGTAGTAATAGTAATAGATTACAAAGTGCTTGTTTAAAGGGACACACACACCATTCATTGTAGCTGAAATGCATGCCTTCCCATCCCATTCCCAAGAGGTAAATGCAATAATTTGTATGAATAAGGTCGCTCCCACTGTAAGCAAATGTCTCTGCATGTTTACACATTTAAAAATTGTCCATTTCCTAAGACTAAGTTAACATAACAGGGTGCACATCATGGCTGTGCCTGCTGTCTGGGTCTCCCTTCACCCCCATCCACAAAGAGGACTCTGAAGAACCTCTGAAAGGCTGATTGGGGAAACCACATTCCTTCTTATTCTTGGCTTGCTTACCATTATGAATTGTTTGCATCCTGCATTGCGTTTTGTTGGTTGTTTCAAATTGTACTGCACCCGGAGCTCAAACAAATAAGTAAGCAAACTTTGTAGGCTTGAAAAATTAAGCATTTGTTGTTTTAGAAATTAAACTACTTTGCATAAAGTTTTTTTCATGCGCACCCGGAATGTTCCGCTTGTCCCCTCTTGCCTTCCCTTCATCATCTGCTCCTTGTTCCAAGCCCCACCATTGGCCATAATTAATCTGGCATGGATCTGATCCTCTGACATGACCTTTCTAATTATTTGTCTTACCTGGAAGATAAATGAAGCGATTACATAGGAGGATATTGTCCTATTAAAACACGTATGTCTCAAAACTAGCCATAATTTCCCCTTATGGTCAATTATGTTCTGCTAATAGACCATTAAACCCCTCCTCATGCTAATGCTCTGTCTCATTTACATATAAGAAAAGGTGAAAAATGCAGGAAACAGATGATGAATCAATTGAAGGTGCTGATATACAATGACATTTCTGGGACATCTGGAATGTCTGGCTCTTGAAGTGGGTGAAAACACAGAGACACAATAGTGTGGCTTTAATGTGGGCTATGTGGCTGCACACTGTAACTTTAAAATGTAGGTGTAATACCATATTTTCTGTACAAGGTTAAAGCCTTTCTCTTTGACCAGTCACTGAGTGTTTTGTGATGGGTTATCATGGTCCAGATATAGATTATCATGGCCATATATAGTAGGTCCCCCCCCCCCCCCGTTGCCCCATACAGTCAGGGAAATTTGGTTGTCTACTACACCTGTGGTGACACCCCCCTCCCCGCAAGACAAACAGTGTGGTAAAAAGTAATAGCTTCACTAACTACACTATGTGTTGGGAAACCTTGGACCTTCAAATGCTGGCCACTGACCATAATCCTTAGGGCTGATGGGAGTTGTAGTTTAGTGGCACATGGAAGGCCAAAGGTTCTCTACACCTGAACTGCACCTACAGTATTGGCAATTAGATGCCTGTTTAAATCTCCTCTGTTTGGTCAGGCTTCCTTGAGGGGTGATCAATGTAAGAGTGATCTACTACGTTGCCTAATTGAGCTGATCTGCGCTTTATTTTGTACTTGTATTATGAATGCAATTTTATTGCTGATTTTATCCTGTTCACTGCCATGATATTTCTCCCTTCACATTGGCAGTATGGACACCTGTGCAAATAACTACATTGCAAATTGATTGTAAAATGATCATATGCAGCAATATTGCAGCATTGCTTTCCTTCTGTGGACAAAGAAATGTGTGTGCGATTTGGGGGTTGGTGTGATTCAGATCCCCTGCTCCTTAACATGGGCAACATTACTCTGGCTTCAGGTTGATGAGATGCTTCCTCTGCTGCTCAGCATTTGGTAGGGTGAGACCCCAAATCAACTAATCCTCCAAGCCAACGAGCAATGGGAGATGATTGGCAAGACACCCCCTCCCTCACCCAAGAGTGCCTTGTGGTGGGGGAGTACTCCTTCTGATAATGGGGGTGATTTGGCATAGTGACTAGTAGCCACTGGTAGCACAATGGCCCATGATGCAAATGATATGTACAATAATATCATCTCTGATTTTTTTTCCAGGGTCTGCCTTGTGTGTGGCACTACCATGTGCATGCAATAGCACATGTCTGCTGCATGCATCAGCAGTTGGGAGGCTAATCCACCCACCCCATGCAACAACACCCCCATACATTCTTTCACTGCTGGTGCGGGGGGGGGGTCATCTGTCCCCACTTACCCCAGAGGGGTAATGTTAATTGGAATGCTACTGCTGTTGAATTTCAGATCTCTGTCTGCTTTAAATGCTTGTTTGATTTTATTCCTCAATAAGTTCACACATCAGAAGTCTTTAGAATATTACACAGCTGCACTTTATATTTAATTGATGTCTGTTCTTTTCAGTTTAGATATAGCAACATCTGGCGTTTTTTTTTTTTTATCCACTAGTAAAATCTCCCAAGGGTACCAAAACCTGCTTGACAAAATACCTTAGTGATGAATTCTGCTTTAATAAATGTGCATTCCGGAGATGATTCATGGATTATATGATTCCATTCAATTATTTTTCAAACAGCTCGTGCTTCATTTCATCAAGGATTTCAATCAACACTGACTGATTAATCACCATACCACTAGTAGCCTTTTTGTTTAATAAACACTCATAATGAGCATGTTCAGTCTTGGCATATATAAATGTCACTGATATAAAACTGAAAATCTATTAAAAATGAGAGAGTGGTCACAAGGGGTGTTTTATAGCTGCCCTTGAGCTGTGAGTTTTGCCAATTTAAGCTCTAGTGGTAGATTGTAGTAGAGAGGGGGGAAGATTCAGAGGACAAAATTTCAAGAAAAACTTCCATTTGGGGGATAAAAAATTGAATTTATAGCTATCCTTTCAAATTTCAAGATTCATAAATATCTGCATTACATTCCCAATTTATGGATGAATTAGGATTTAAGGATCGGGGGGTTTAGTGACAAAAGCAAAATTCTGGAGAGTTAGCAATGAAAGAGATGGTTGCTGTGGATTTTTGTTCCACTAAAAGTTGAACATGGGTTGGAAAGGATGTAATAGTGACTGCAGAACTGAGTTGAAATTTCTCATAATTCTGAGAAAATTTCTAAGAATTTCCTTTGTCAAGCCTCCCCAAAAGATGGACATCTGCTGAATATTCTCCAAATATTCACCACCACTTTGTGCATGCATTTCTCCAGAACAACCTAGAATAATGTTATGATCTGGGCATTGTGGGGAATGAACAGAAAGAAAGAAGCTGTGCCACTATTGCGAATGATTGGAAGATACTGGTAAACTGATCTCTCCTGCACTATCACATTTTAATGATTGCCTTTTCTATGTTTTTAGCTTGTTCTGTTTTAATTGTGTAAGCCATCTTGAGTCCCAGACTAAAGAAAAGGCAGGATATAAATAATAATAAATAATATAGAGGAGAAGGAGAAAGAAGGAGAACCCAAAATTGCTCAGAGCCACCCTTCCCTAGGTAATATACATGCACACTCTACTGTGAAATCTCTTTAACTTTAACCAAAGGAGGAGGAGGAGGCCAGAGTGGGATTAGGTAGGCTGACAGGTGTGCCGGGTGTGGGAAACGCAGGATACATGTCACATGTGTGGTATGGTGATGGCAAAAAGCTTGCCATCAAGCAAAGTTCAGTTGCATCTTCTGTCAGTGTTAGAGCAAGATCAGCTAGTGAGAATTGAACTTCAGATGCCGAAAACTGTAGTATGAATGGAATAATAATCAATAATGTGATTGTGCTTTATCAGCCCACAGAAGGAAGGTTAAAAATCTCCACCTTTCTTTCTTTTTTTTACCCAAGCAACTAATTTTCACTTTCAGCTTAAATGTCAATTTATCACTTGGAGGCATTGCTAAATTATGTAAGCAAGGGCAATAAAGAGAATGTTGTAAGTAGCTTGGAGATAGTTGTATAGCATCATTTCACGTTAGCTGCCATTACCTTTCCACTAAAAAGGCTATACGTTTTCTCCTTTAGTAACTCTTTTGTGACCAAATCAATAGAAAAACTGACTCCCTGTAATTCCTCAGACCAAGTTTAATGCACGCCTGAGTGCTTGTAGAGCCTGTAGACCCTTTTATAAATAATTAACACACTTACCTCCTGGCATGCTGGAGATCTATCTATCATGATTGGTATTTGACAGTTCAAGGCTGCGTTGAAAGGCTGGAGCATTTTATATATCACATGACTGCAGAATGCTGCTGCCTATAAATGGTGACATAATCAGATAGGAAAGTGCAACTCTGAAAAGTATTTGTATGTAGGAGCTAACCTTGGGTTCTCAACATGGAGTGGCTGGTTAACTTATGATGAACTCTGACAGCTGCTTTGCTCATCCATTCCTCTATGCATGCTACGTTTTTGTTTTGTTGAATTACATGTTCTAGCAGTTAGCTACTAGTTCAAGTTGCCAGTTTTGGTCTATAAAGCCCTTTACATCTTGGGACCAGGATACCCTAAAAGGTTGCTGCACCCATTATATACCCGATCAACCATTGTGCTCTGCAGGTGAGGGCCTTCTGCAGATACCATCTTATCAGGAGGTCTATTCCACACAGTGTAGGAATCAGGCCTTTAGTACTGTGGCACCTCCCCTTTGGAATCCCATCTCCTTGAATATCAGACAGTAAGCATCTCTGTTGCCTTTTTGGTACCAGCTCTGACTAACCACAGTCAGCACGGTGAATGGGAGTTGTAGTCTGACAATGTCTGAAGGGCCACAGGTTGCTTATTCCTACTCTCAACTCCAGCTTGTTGCTAACTCTCCCAGTGCACCAACTAAAACTGAATAATAAAATGTCAAAATAGGTAAAGTATATAATTTCCTGCCACAGAAGGTGAAAACTCTCATAGGAAGTGACTCTACAAATGCAGTCCATTTCCTAAATAATTGTACGGGGAAGGGGAGATGGCAACCCCCATGTACCATGCTTTTTTTTTTTTTTGGTTCTGTACAATGTTCTGTACAAGGCTTCCAAGGGTAGAGTGAAGTGGAATCCTATGTGTTCCACACACACTCCCATGATCCAAAGTGGTCCACTCAACACAACTCTGTAACCTTGTTCAGCTTCATGGGTAGACTAGATCTCAGATCCTTTGAGCAAAGTGCCCAACTGTCCTGTAAAGATTTTGGAGCACATACATTAACAGTAACTGGGAACTTACCCACTTTTCTGGACATACCAACAAGAGTATGTTTGTATTTCACCTCATTACATTACCTTCTTTGGCTTACTTTTATATCCAGCTGCACTTTTTAAGGCCAGGGGCATTTAATGAGCAGTTCTTTTGCACTTCCCACTGTGCCAAATTCAATGGATATGCGTAAAGATCAGGGGGGAAGAACAACAGCCATCGGTTTACCAAAAAAACATTATAGGGAATAAGGGAACGATTCCATAAACAGCAATTGTCATACCAAACCCAGTGCACACTTTGATGTTCCCATTATGACAGCAATTAAGCATATGGAGAGTTTAGTTTTCATCATCGGCTCAGAATGAAAGAGCAGATTCAATCTAAACGTGTAATAAGAGTAAAATTGGTCAGAGACGTAACCCTATAATATGCTCAGAAATTAGATGTTGTCGGCTGTTAGGTTTTGGCAGGCTTTGCCATTGAACGGATGCCATTCAGAGATGCTGGCAGAGATTCTTACTGACCAGTACACTGGCTCAGTGGAAAACATTCAGTCCCTCAGATTTATATAACTGAGAGAAATAAATATGCCCACATTTTGCTTTCCTATTCAAATTCCTTCTCAGAAGGGGAAAACATGAAAACAGGGCAAATAGCAGGTTTATAATCTCCAGATGACTGGAGAAATTCCACGCAAAATGTTGACACTGCACACAGAGTTATGGCATAATACTTCACTACAAATATGTGGGTATTCACCTTTGTTGGTGAAATACAAGAACATAGGAATAGCCCTGCTGGGTTAAGCCACTTTCCCATCTAGTTGAGCATCCTGTTCTCATAGGGGCTGACCCTGGTCACTCTCTCCTCCTGCAGTTTCCAGCAATGGGTTTGCAGAAGCATCGCTGCCTCCAGCTGTGGAAGTAGAGCATAGCCGTCATGGATCGAACCCAATGGCAGCTTTGTATTTCATGAATTTTTCTAATCCTCTTTTAATGCCATCCAAGTTGGTGGCAATCACTGCCTCCTGTGGCAGCATTCCATAGTTTTAACTATGTAGCTAAGAACTTTCTTTTCTCTGTCCTAAATCTTCCAACATTCAGCTTCATTGGATGTCCCCATGTTCGCATGTTATGGGATTCTCCACCCCTGTTGTATTTGAAAAGGAGTCTTCCGTTTGCAAGGTTGGCCAGTTCAAGCCCAGTCTAGAGATAAAGAATCATCAACAAAAGATAGTAGAAATTGCAAGTAGGAAGGGATTGAGGGCAGTGGGGTAGGGCATGGGCTAGGCATTGAAATGAAGAGCAGCAGGATGAATTTCTGGAAACTTGCATTTTGAATTCTACCCTATAATGTGTTACAATGTTGCTATGCATGAACCGTTCACTGCATGACCAATTTTATATCTAGAAAATCTAATGATGGAAAGGTGATTAGATTTTCTAGATATAAAATTGGTCATGCAAATCTAAGGTCTGCTGCCTCTCGGATGCTGCATTTTTCACTGATGAAACATTGTATAGATCTAAGGCCTATTGCCTTTTGGAGGCAGCATTTTTCAAACGATAAAACATCACAGTGTGAAATTCAAAATACAGCTTTCTTGGTTACACTTTTGCTTGGATTCATGAACATAAAAACTAATTGACTGCATGAACTCCCCTTCTTGAAATAAATAGTGTTTGAAAAAGGCAATCCTTAAATGAATGGGAATTTCCCTCCACCAACTGTTTTTTTAACACAAACAAGGGTGACTCTCCTAAAAACCAGTGTGAGGAAGCAAAGGAAAGACAGAGGCCATGATTTGGGAATCAAAGGTTAATCAACATTTTAGAGGACCTTAATATACTGTTGCCAAAAGCTTGAGGGAATGGGGAGCAGGGGCTACAGCGTTCAGTCAATCTGTTTGCAGAAAGTTTGCATGGATGCCATACAATGTCTGCTCAGTATTGGGCATGCATTTTGATTTGTTTGCACAAAGTTTGCATGGTAGTACTACAGTGTCGTCTCTTTATTGATCATGCATCCTCATTTGTTTGCATAAGGCTTCTGTGGAGGTTTTACAATGTACACTCTTTATTGAGCATTCATCGTGATTTCTTTGTGTATATATGACTTTTCATCAGTCAATTGTTACCCCACACTTTCTAGCACATTGTACCATTAATTTTCTTACTGCAAAAGTCCTTTTTTCAAAAAGTCGGGTTTTTCTTTTCTTTTGCAAGAGTGCTGTTTTAATTGCAGAAACCTAAATTGGTTTGTATGCAGTTGAATTGCTCCTGCAAAATAGTGACAGTCTGGAAATGACTAGGTCATTTTAATTTGTTTATATAAAACATTTATTTATCATTCTTCTTCCCACAGTGTGCAATCCATTGATATTCATTAATACAATTAAATAAAAGAAGAAGTAAAACCCTTCAAAATATTTTCATTAAAAATAATAAGATGAAGCCATAATGATTTAAAATGCCTGTGTGGGTTGAAATGTTTTATCCTGGTGGTGAAAAAAATTGCAGTGTGGGCATCAGGCCAACTTTTTCTTTGAAAATGTTTCATACTCCAAAAGGTGAATAATATTCTTCTCCCCTGAGTACCTTTGACTAAGACAGTCTCCAAAGAAGGGCCTCAGCAGAAGATCTTAAAGCACAGACTAGCTGGCATAGGAAGAGGGACTCCTTGCTGTGCCTCAAAGCCATTAGGGCTTTGGAGGTCTGCACCATCACCTTGAATTGGACATGGAAGTAAAAAGGCTTCCAATGAAGTTCTTTAGAAATTAGCATAATCCACATATGTCTAGCAGTTGCAGCCCTGGTCTGCACCAACTAAAGCTTCTGCATTGTCTTCATGGGCAGCCCCTTGAAGCTTGTAAAAGTCACTTAAGGCCACCAAAATCTCTAGCGACATAGCTGGATGTAAGATTCTAAGAGTACCTCCAAGCTGTGTACCTACTCTGTCATGGACCATACAACTGTGCTCAAGCCACTTTCGTGGTCCATAGAACCATCTACCAACAGTGCCTCCATCTTATCAGGACTCACTTTCAATTTATTGGTCCCCCTCCTGCCCATTACTACATTCAGGCACCAGTTCAGCACCTTCATACCCTCATCTTACCCAGCAGTTGAAGAACATTCAGTGAATCCTATAGGACTCCCTCCCCCATGATATAGGTATCATGGAGGTGAAGCCAAAATTCATAGTGCTGCTTTCAGGTGCTGCCTCTACAGGTAGGGGAGGAATTGCAATATAATTATGTCCCCACTCAATCACATCCCCACAGAAGAATATCATGGCTGAGGATAACAAAAACACTGGCAAGATTGAAGAGAAAAATAGGCCATCCATCAGGGCGAATATCGCAGTTTCTGTGCCAAAATGTCAGTGTTAGGAGCTGGATTGAAATGGTCAAGATAATCCATTACACCCAAGAAAGCCTGAAGATGATATTTTTGGGGAGCACTTGCAACCCATTGAAGTCATCCCCAAAGAGAAGAAACCTTGCTCTGAGTTTTTCTGTTTGATACAGATAGCGGTATTGAATAAAACAGGTCATGTAGGGAAAGCAGATTTTATTATCATAATTCCATTTCCTTAATTCCACTGCTATAAACATGCTCAGCAACTTCAATAACCAAGAGCAGATTGTGTCAGAGAACATCTACGGAGGAGGATCCCATAAAAATGTGCTTTGGGCTAAAACAGAAAATGAGTGTAATCAACTCTAAGGCTGACAAACACTGGCATAGCCTTAGAATCACAGGTTCAATGGGTACCTTTTTATGATGGCCGTTCCAAAATATATAAATCCAAGGCCTATTGCCTTTCAGAGGTGGCATTTTTCAATCATTGCCACTGAAGTATTGCATATAAAGCTGGGGGGAGGGGGCTAACAGCAGCGCAACATCCTTGATATTTCTCAACATTCTTCAGCCTCGCTTTTGGGTACAGTAGTGATACATGGATTCTCTGGCCTGACACCAAATTTCTTCAATTATCTCAATTACTCATTAGCTGATTCTATGCCTTGCCATTTGTCGCCTTCCCACACGAAAAGAAAATCGGTCTGCTCAAATCACTCTGCTCTGTGCTAGTTATGTTAGATAGCAGCATTGACTGTCATTTATTATACCAATAGCCATTGAAGCGACAGTGAGGGCAACTGGGGGGGAAAGGAAGGAAATGCCCCAGAGCTTCATTAGATGTCCAGGTAATATAGTTGGTTGATGTGACCAGAACAGGAAGCAGGGATTTTAATAAAAAGCCAGCTTGCCTTCATTTTCATTAAATTAACAGAGCAAACACAAATATGCTAATTAATATTAATATTTTTTGAAGTTACCCATCTTTCACCAGCAGGTGCCAGGACAGGTTATAACAAAATAAAATTCAGAATTAAAAACAGTAAAGACAAATTACAGCGTCAGGAGTGCCTCTGAAGGGAAGGAATTCCACAACTTAGGGGCTGCCACAGAGAATGCCCTCTTCTGGGCTGCCACCCTCCCTTAGCTTCTGATGATGGTAGAGCTATTGCATAGGGGAAGGAGGGCTTTGTTGACCTTAACACCTGAGAGCACCTGTATCTTTTGCTTCAGCTAGTTTACCTGTTTCTCTGTTTGGCCCTTAGGACTGCCCACAGCCCATTCCTCCTCCATGGACCAGACCATACTATGGCCCTGGTCCACATCCCTATTAAGTTCTTTTGCCAGGCTGGAACGTATCCTTGAACACATTTATGTGATTAAATAAACTCTCCTTAATTTACACGTTTAAAAGTCTGTTGGAGATTTATGCTGGTGGGATTTAGTGTTAAAAATTCTTTCAGAATTCTGGACATTTTCAATGCACAGCTTAAGTTTCCTAAAATAACCATCATCATTTCACATTGAGATACATCATGGTATTTCATTATTGAAATGAATGAATGTTTTAAAAAGGTATGTCTTGGCATGACACAAAAGTGCCACCTTTTTGAGTTCACCCCAGGGCGGGGGAATTGATCCATAAATATCTCCTCCTTCTGGATCAATCAGATCCTCATAGCCTCCTGCTCACTCCATGCTGCAAAGCTTCATAGCCTCTGCACATGCTGAGATTCACTTTCTTCTTCTTTTTATTACTTGCTAGGGCTCAAGAAGTTGAGCATTACTTCCGATATGTGAGAAGCCTATGAGATACATCACCATTCAAGCACAAGCATGCCCTCATCTGCCTGTGCAGAGCAATGATTCAGTGGTGGGGGCTTAGTTATGCAAACAGATTATGTGGCCGTGTATCCTACTTAACAGAGGACAGTCCTTGTTTGAATCTGAAAGTGTCCTCTGTTTGAGGGCTATTCCAATCCAGGTCTGGTGTAAAGCTTAGAAGTCATAAGAAACAGAAGCAGGAGTCTTGAAGTATCCCATGAACAGTTAGAAATACCTGATCAGCAGAGTGAGCAAGCACACATGCTCCCTGGTGCTTTCCTTACTATGGTGAGACGCACTGCATTTCTATTACTTCTGAATTTTGTGTCTATACATAGGAATTATTTCCTATGTCCTCTTTGATTTTCTTTTCTTTCTTTCTTTTTTGCAAAGGGGTGTTGCCAAAGTTCTACACAGAGTTGTTGTTGTTTTGTTGTGCCCAACTCTCCATGACCCCATGGACCAGAGCACGCCAGGCACTCCTGTCTTCCACTGCCTCCCGCAGTTTGGTCAAACTCATGCTGGTAGCTTCGAGAACACTATCCAACCATCTCGTCTTCTGTCGTCCCCTTCTCCTTGTGCCCTCCATCTTTCCCAACATCAGGGTCTTTTCCAGTGAGTCTTCTCTTCTCATTAGGTGGCCAAAATACTGGAGCCTCAGCTTCACGATCTATCCTTCCAGTGAGCTCTACACAGAGTAGATTCATTGAAATTAATAAACTTGACTAACTTAGGTTCATTCATTTCAGTGGGTTGACTCTGAGTAGGACTGAGATAAAATCTCTCTCTCAATGCACAACTGACAGAGAAGGGGAAATTTGCCAGGTGCACATTTTTTGCTGTAATCATTTTTATTAAGGTTTTCAGTACTGCAATACAATATATAAAAAAGAGAAACCGATACAAAATAAGACAAAAGCAACAAATAAATAATGGGCAGGGGGTTACATACATGTACCTGATGCAATTGACTCATCTGGAAAATACATATTTAATCAAATAGAATGAGAGAATTAAAAATGTGAAGAAGGAAGTTAGAAATAAATAAATAAATAAATGTTGCTTATCTAGTTATGGGAAAACAATTCTCTACAGTTTTAAAGTAAACCCTTTGTTCTTTTTCAAATGGTGGCCTTTCCTCCATCACTATACAGTGGTACCTTGGGTTACAGATGCTTTAGGTTACAGACACTTCAGGTTACAGACTCCGCTAACCCAGAAATAGTACCTCGGGTTAAGAACTTTGCTTCAGGATGAGAACAGAAATTGGGTGGTGGCGGTGCGGCGCTAGTGGGAGGCCCCATTAGCTGAAGTGGTACCTCAGGTTAAGAACAGTTTCAGGTTAAGAACGGACCTCCAGAACAAATTAAGTTTTTAACCCGAAGTATCACTGTACAGCACTAGTTAAAATTTTATTAACTTTTCCCTGTGACTGAAAAAAATAAAAAAGGTTGTGACCACTTTCCTTCAGACTTCTTACAACCCTTCAGTTCTCAATCCTTGTAAATAACTGTTGATTAATTCATTTATAAGTGGGTGAGTAAGCAGCAGACAATAGTTTTCCTTAAACTCAAAAACCAAATAGGATTGTTGGAGCACTTAAAAAACCATTTAAGTGCTCCTCAGACTTTTCATCATTTAGGCCTATTTCTAAACATGTAAAGGTCTTTAAGTTATAAGAAGGCAGCATTGTTGTGCTTACAGGTTTATACTTAGCTTAATGGCCACAAACTTTTTTCCATATGGGATTAGTGAATAACAGCACTCTAGTAATAGAAAGCAACCTTAACTCTTCAGCTGGCAGTTAATTTTTCAGAGACATGTTTGGAATTGAGGATGGCTAAAGGCCTAGCAATATTAACTTCACACGTTGACTTTCTCACACAAAGACAAATGGATATTTAATCCTTTAATATATACAGTATATATAGCTACAGAGTCTCTCATAGAGGCCTCTCAGTTGTGCTCCTCTTAACAGCTTTTAGCTCAGGGATGAAGGAACGTTTCTTGTCTGAGGGCTACATTTACACTGGATAGGGTTGCCATATTTCAAAAAGTGAAAATCCAGACGCAAGAGCTTTTTTGAGCAGGTGTGTGTGTGTGTGTGTGTGTGTGTGTGCAAAAACTATTTAAAAATTTAAGATTTTTAAGGGAAATCACCAAAAATGACACTGCCGACAAGAGTTGCCATATGTCCGGGTTTTCCCGGACGTTTAAGCAATTTCCGCCTGGACACAGTTTCCAACAACCGATTGCCGGCTATGTCCTGGCAGTTCCAGATGTATGGCAACCCTAGCAGTGGACAACCTTCTGTGGTTCAGATGGCAGTGATGGTGGGTGGGGCTAGAGCCTGCAATTCAAGCCAGGCAAAAAGTATTTGAGAGTGTGGAGAGGGCAATAGCCTGGGAGGAGGGGAAAGGAATGGGAAGATAGCAGGGGCTGGAGAGCTGCTGCTTGTCTGCAGGTTGGAGGTTCTCTTCCAGTGACCTAGCCTAGTCCGTTGTTACATGAAGACATGGAGGGGAGGTATCACTCTTGGGTGCCAAGAATCATAAGATGTTTGATATGTGTGTGGAGAGTTCTTAAGAGACCCCTATCCTCCTTTCCCTATAGTTATAATTCAGAGTTCCCTGGGAAGAGGGATGGATTGTTAAACCACTCTGAGAATTGTAGCCCCCTTTTTGAGGGGAAGAGGGGTCTCCTAACCATGCTCAGCATTCTTAACTAACTGCAACTACCAGAATTCGGGGAAAGCCATGGTCGTTTAAAGTGGTATGATGATGCTTTACATTTATAGTACAGATGGGGCCTACGGGGTCTAATAAATAAATATCCTATCTGACCTATCTCACAAGGTAAGTTATTACCTACTCATTTCACCGGGTACAACTGTAAACACAGTGTGGTATTCAACTATATTTACTCATTGTAAGTAGACCCACTGAAATTAATGAACATAGCTAAGTTAGGGCTGTTAATTTCCTTGGTCTATTCTGAGTAAAACTTAGTTGGATACCACCCATATATCTAACAATAAGATGGCAGGAGAGCTTGGATGCATGCTACCTCAACCTCACCAGTTTATTCTCTCACATGTTTGTTCAAACTCCTGAAAAAGGTTGTTCTTTTGAGCAGATTTACATGCATGGCTCTCCAATTATAAAGACAGAAACCAGTTTCCCCTTCCCCCATCTCACTTTGGGTAAGTTTAGAACTTCTCAGCTGGCCGTTAAACTGATGCAAGTTGAAAAGTTGCCATTTCATGTGTGACTGCCTCTACTGTGGGGATTTCCCAAAATGCATTTTTGCACTTGCAGTGTTGTCAGGAGCTATGCTTTCAGCAGTTCTGAGAAGATAAAAAAGTAATAAGAGCCACACACATTTTCTAACTCAGTTGCCACCAGGGCCATCAGAACATTCCCTAACCAGCACCCACATGGAGTATACAAATAAGGAGTGCAATTTTTGAAAGTACTATCTGCAAATCTTGCAGTAAATAAAACTTCACTTGGCAGCCAGAAGGCAAAAGGATCTTTCTTTACATGCATCCTTGTGTGCTGCTGCAAGAATCCATCTACCAATTCAGCTCTTCAGGTAGTTAAACGAATATTAGAGATCTCAAAGTGGATTGGGGGGATGTGCTGACCTCACCTTCCACCCCTTACCTGTGCATGTTTAGCACTAATGTCTGCAAGGAAAATCTAACCACATTAAACTGAACATGGTTAGAATCCCTAGGTTGTAACCAACCAACTTGTATTCAGAGTAGAAACATTGAATTAAATGGACGTAAGTTGGTAATGGGCATGAATTTCAATGGGTGCACTCTAGTTATAGTTAGGTGAATGCAACCCCACCCTTTGATTGGGAACCCTGGTTCTGGGTCCAGAATATATGCAACATTTCCCTTCCTAGTGATGAGGGAGAAATCTGAATCAGTCCACATTTAAAGGTTAATCTACCTAATTTGCACTTTCTGAAAAAGAGTTAACTGCAGCATAGCCATCCTTTGAAATTCACACTTCTCTGAATTTTGCATTGCAGTTCATTGCGGTGATGTGTACACAATTACATATACTAAAATGCACATTTAAATTGATATATTGGTGAAAGTAACCTACAAAATGCATTTTATAAGGGTGAAATGGTCTGTGGACTTGTGTGTACAGTATTATGCAACACTGCATATAAAAATGCATACATTAGGAGAAATTTGCACTGCTCTGGACCTATGATGTTATTCTCATCAAGCCAAGTAATTAGTTTATTTAACAGATGTTTGGCATACAATTTCCCAATGTTTGACAGTAGACTTATTGGCCGATAGTTGGATGGCAGCTTTTTGTCAGACTTTTTAAAGATAGGAATAATTATATATTGCTGCCATGAGTTAGGCATAATAGCAGATCTATCTATCATAGTGAACCTTTATTTTTTTTTTTTTATAGTGTAAAAGAAAGAACTGGAGAAAACAACAAAAAACATTGTGGGGCTATTTTTTGAGATTCTATGGACAGCTGTCTCTCCATTTTAAAATGTGTGGTTCTGAATTTTCTGTTATTGGGTGACTCCTGCATTGTAAAAATAGCCTATCATTTGCAGCACAGTCTTCGGGGAAGGGAGAATGAAGGAAGGAGACTGTTGGCCCCCTGCAGAGGGAACAAACACTGTTTTAGCAAACCACTTCAATGCAAACTGCTTCAAAACAGAGCCCCCCAGATGCACTAGAGAACTTCCTAGTATAGCAGATCTCTATGGTTCCACCTGTCACTGCTGATCAGCTGTGATCACTTTTCAAAGGAGAAGTGGAGAGCTCACTTTAAGCTCCTGATTGTTCTTCCTAGCTATATCCTTCCTTGGCCAACAGATGATGTCAGTGTGGTTTGGGGGAAAATGACCTTGTGGGCCAAATTGGGACCTAATTAGGCCCAAGGGCTGTAAGTTCCCCACTGTTAACACAGGGTAAATCAGGCTGAGATGTAGGTTAGAGTCTAAGATCTCATGTGAAATGAGACATAATGTGAGACAATGTCATTTCCTTCCTCTCCTCAACTCGCTCTCAGACCCACAAGAATGTGAGAATCCAGCTATGTCTGGTCTCCAAGCCATGACCTCAGACCAAACTTTATAGCCCTCCTCTCCATCTCACAGACATCTGGAAACCTTTGTCTGGTTGAAATTCATTGATTTCAATGAAATGCAGTTTACTGAATTTCTTAGTGTGCCCTTATGAATCAAATGCGAACTCCAATTCTTTGCCTTTCTTATTGTAAATCTCTGAAAATTCTTGGTCACGTTTATGGGAAATTTGTGACTGAATAGTCTGAATAGATCTGAATAGACTAGCAAAGCAAATGGATTGATTATTAGGGTCATCAGCTTGCTGTTGAGCTGTTGCCAGTGCTGCCGTTGCTTAATTTTTTTTTAGATACAGTATAATAATTCAGAGGAATCTTTACATTGTAAAGTAAGTATCTATGTGTCTGATCATGTGCATGAAACCTCCAAAAATTAGATGAGCCATAAACTTTTGTCACAGCTGCAGTGCCATACACTGGATAGTCATTACTGGAATGGAATTGATGAAATGCCAAAACTAATCATAATGAAAGGGTGTGGCGATCTGTAACCCATCATCATCACCATCATTATTTTAGGACATTGGCATTTTGAATATGCAGCCGCAGCCCCATTAATCCTAATGGGTGATTCACATGCCCGGGGCATGCTTTTATACTGGAGTAATGACAGCTAACAGCTATATCGTAATTCAGAGGACAACAAAATGAAATATAAATACTTGGAAAATTCAGAAAATACGACTCATTTGCTATGACAATGGATTCCAGCTAGATGGGATGGAGTAGACACATATAGGCAGAAGCTCTAGTGGTCATATCCATACAACAAATGTAAGCCAGGCCATATCTGCAGCATACATTTAAAGCAGTATTATACCATTTTAAACACTCATGGCTTCTCCACAAGTGTTCTAGGAAGCGTAGTTTGTTAAGAATGCTGAGTTGTTAAGAGATTCCTAATTCCACCACAGAGCTACAATTCTCAGAGGTTTAACAATCAATCTCTCTTCCCATGAAACTATAGGAATTGTAGCCCTGTGGGTAGAATAAGGGTCTCCGAGAAACTCTCAGCAACCTTAACAACAGCTGATGGGATATTTTAGGGAAAGACATGACTGTCCAGGTGGTGTAGTAGGGCTTTAAATGTATGGTATGGATGTGGCCCCAATTTAGAACCTGTTCATTCTCATGACTCTTAGGCTCCTTGGAAAAGAGACCTGTCCTGCGATAAACTGTAACATGCCATAGATGGTACTAAATAGGGGCAGTGTGTCTCGTTTTGCTGCTTGAGGTGGAACAGGAAGTGCTACTTTGCAATGCCGCCAGCTACCTGTTCCTGCTGCTGCCATGAACCTTGTTGCATCTGCCACTGGCAGAGAAGTGGCACTGCCGATGGTACTGATTTTGGGCAAGTTCATGCTAATTTCGCTTGAGATCTCACTCAAAATGTATGCGATCTTGCCCGAAATGGGCGCTGCTGGCAGTGGTGCTTCTCTGCCACTGGCAGAAGTGGTGTGGCACCTCTGGGTGTGCCGCCGGGGTGCTTTTGCCACCTGACACTGCAGCCTCACCTTGACTAATAGCTAGGCTGTCTCTGGTGCCACACACACACACACACACACACACACACTGCATTAATGGTAAAAAGCTTTCTTTCACTATATCATCACTGCTGACAGGAAGGTCCAGAGAAAAAGCATGTACTAGAGGAAGCTGCTCTATAAACCAGCACAACCAGCAAATCATATTTTCTAGTAAGTAAAAAATGCCATCCTAGAAGTGGTACAGTCCACTTTGCTTTCTCAGACAGCTATCACCTTGTTTTCCAGAAAGCCTGAATTTCTAAGAGGAAAGGAATTACGGGGTTTTGATTTGGAAAGCTGATTTTTCAGCAGAGTTCATATGAGCAGCAAATTCTTTTGGAGGAACGACAAGGGGAGTCTAATAGATTTTGGCATAAACAAAGTGAGTAAAAAGAGGGAAGGAGAGAATGTGAAACTTAAACAGCAATTAACTGTGGCTGACCCAGGGGGGACGATAACGACACAGCAAAATGCCTACTTCGCTCCCCAAATGGAATCCCTAATGGTGCAATTTTATCTTCCAGCTCAGCAGATGGTCAATAACCTTCCCGGGAGATTGTATTTCTTACCTTCCTTCATTTGCTTCTCCAGCAGAGAAATTACAGTTCAGATTTCACCATATATATATATATATATATATATGCTTTCGTAGATTTTCACGGGTACAGGAATGCAGGTTTTGGTGTCCTCGGGTGTCTTCCCGTGTAAAAGTTGGGGTGTCTAGGCGACGTTTCGACGAGGTCTCACTCGTCATCTTCAGGCTGGTGCTTTCGGCTTCTTGTTACTGGAACAGAGCAGGATCTCAGTGTTTGAGTTCCTATAAATACTGTTGAGGAGGTGTGGTGTATAGCCTCCAATGTTCTGGGCAGAGAGGAGGTTCCCAGGCTAGTGTGCCTTTTCTTCTTTTGTTCCTTAATTACTTGAGGGATATCTTGAGTGATTTCTTGAGTGATTTCCTGAATCCCACTTAGGTGGGTCATTAGGTGTGGATTAGTTGCTAAAGCCTTCGTGTCTTGAACTCTTGAACTTTGTGAAGAGTTTTTCTGAGAAGATGGCTGTACTGCACTTGGTTGGCACCTCCGGATGCTGCACCCCCCTGCAATCCCTACACAGATCTGGCTGGCACAGGCCACAAAACCACAGCTCGCCCCTATACACGAAGCCAAGCCAGAGCACAACCAAGTGCAGTACAGCCATCTTCTCAGAAAAACTCTTCACAAAGTTCAAGAGTTCAAGACACGAAGGCTTTAGCAACTAATCCACACCTAATGACCCACCTAAGTGGGATTCAGGAAATCACTCAAGAAATCACTCAAGATATCCCTCAAGTAATTAAGGAACAAAAGAAGAAAAGGCACACTAGCCTGGGAACCTCCTCTCTGCCCAGAACATTGGAGGCTATACACCACACCTCCTCAACAGTATTTATAGGAACTCAAACACTGAGATCCTGCTCTGTTCCAGTAACAAGAAGCCGAAAGCACCAGCCTGAAGATGACGAGTGAGACCTCGTCGAAACGTCGCCTAGACACCCCAACTTTTACACGGGAAGACACCCGAGGACACCAAAACCTGCATATATATATATATATATATATATATTCTTTTTGGTAAAGAAAAAGGTGTTCTTCCCCCACCCTTAAATCTATGTGCATTAGCATGGTCTGCTTAAAGATGTGAGGGGATCGTGGCCTTCGTGCTACCCCCTGTTAATCCAAACAAAATGATTGAGAGAAGCATCTGTATAGATGTGGAGCGGGGGGAGTAGAGCAAAGAATGTGAAATTAAAATGTAAATCAAAAAGTAATTGGCTTTTTGTGCATAGTTTAGATAAGATTTACTTTTGAAAAATGGCTTTGTGTTGGAAACTCAGCGGGCCCATCTCCATGTGGCACGTTCACACTTAATAATGGCAACCAATCTAGGCCATAAATATTGCAAACAACGCCATTTGAATGAGAAGCCCTATGAACCATAATAAACCCCCCGTGATTAATTCCAAAATGGCTCTGTTCGTATTAGACCTGCGGTGGCCTCCCTGATGAGATCAATACAGTGTAGCCGAGTGGTTCTGATAGAAGCGTTATTATCTTTTAATCTTCAGGAGAATGGCAACTTTCTCCTGTTTCTCTCTCTCTCTCTCGAATACTTTGCCTCACTTGCGCTCTTTTTTTCTTTTCTCAGAGCAACCTTGAAGGTTTTCATTTTGAGGTTGGTTCTCTTTTTCTCCCCAGCCCCACCCGCAACATCTCCTGAAATGAAGATACATTAGAGCCTTTTCAAGGATTTATCAATAATATGACACGGTCACTGTTTGCAGAGCCAACAGCTAAAAGGCACATTTGTATGCTGAGACTTACAATTGGTCACAATGACCTTCCCTGTCAGCCTCGATTTCTGCAGCAGACAAATGCCTTCAGTGAATGAGCGGTAAAAGGACAGACATTTGCAAAGGGGCGGGGGGGAGAGGGAGGGGATTGGCGGGGAGAAGGGGAGGGGAGACGGCAACATATTGTTCTCCAAGAGGCCAGAAACAACTTGTTAGAAGCTCGGCTGCATACATTATGCTTAGCACAGCCATCTCATTCCTTGACATGTAGCCTCTGTTAATGGCAATACACGGCCAGTTTACAGTTTCCTTTGGTTAAACAACGAGATTAAAGCTGGCATTAAAGCTGCAGCTGCAGAGGCACCAATTAGGAAGCAGAGGCTTGCTCTGCTCTGGACTTCTGGAATCCAAATAGCATGATGTAGCTAAATGATCAGTCCCTTTTCTCCTCAGTCCCAAATATTTTGTGCGTGTGCGCGCGCACACACACACACAATTTTATTTCGGAAAATAGTGGGGTCGCGGCCAGGGGGGAGTTGACTGCACAACTACAATTCCCCTGCCGCAATATAGGGAGGGGAGAAAAGAAAAGGATATAAAGAAAACATTATTTTTAAAGGGCAGGGTGAAAGTGGTAAGAGTCGATTTCCAGAGAGGTACAGCAGACCATAGAGAGAGAAATGGCTAGAGCACATTAATGGTGCACATAGTCCAGAATAGCTGTGTGATATCTCATCAACACCTATGGAAATAGTACAGCTGTTTCATTATGCAGAATAAGTCAGATTTATTTTTTTTGAGCTCTCAAAAAAATGGGGGATGAACAAGGAAGATGTGGGAGGAAAAGTCTTGCTCACCACATCCTGCAAATGTTCCGTAATAAGTGAGTGAGCAAATCATGGCTATTCCACATCAAATGCCCAGTGTGGAAGAAACCCTTCCCTTTGTTTCAGATAAAATGTGATTATTTCTCTGACACACTTATCTTTGTGGCTAACACACAGCTTCTACCCAGTAAAGTTCAGTTTAGATGGCCATGAAGAATACATATGTGTGAAGCTCATGTTCCCTGGGCCATACCTAATCTCTACTAGGGACTGGATGGGGGGTGGCTTGGTTCAAATTTCATTGTCAACATACCTAATTCACACATCCCAAAATTATACTCAAACTGATACCCAGCTATCTTACTCAACTTGCACTTCCTCAAATTTTTGATGCAGTTCTCCAAAGAAACAATGTGTAAAAAAAGCTTACACCTAGGATAAAGTGTGCAAAGAAATACATGTATAAATTAAAATAAATACATAAATGCATTATAGTAGGGGAAATCACATTAAAATGTGTAAATTCGGATAAATTCTCAATATGTTGCTGATTAATTTTCATGAGAGCTTTTTGTTAAAAAAAAAAAGATTCTGAAACTGACATGGAAATGTAGAGAAATGAACTTATGACTGAAAAAAATGGAACCTGGGAGAAATGGAAATTGACAAATTCATTGATACCTAGTCATGCACACTTTTGTACTTTTGATATATCAGTTCAATAAATATTTATAGTTTGTTGCCATAGGACACTGCAGATTTAATATACTTGTGGAATTGCTATTGCCAATGATCACCTTAAAGAAAGGTGATCATGTTGTCAGATTCCTCAAGTCATAGGGTTGAAAAATAGTTGGTGGCTTGGAATGTTAGCTTTGTGGATTTTGCTATTATTTCAGATATGAAGAGGACTGATAAGGGATCACTGGAAATTTCTGTGTAAGCAAATGGTCTCCAGCAGGCTCCCACTAGCAATGCTAAGTGGTTTTGCAAGTGTAATCCCTCTTTTTAGTTTTGTTCCCATTTAATTGAATTAGGAACGCATAACAACTAAAAGAGGTTACTTTCATGTCCTTTACTCTGCGGTGTGTATTTGCCGCATAATGATTTTCAAAAAAAAAAAAGAAAAAGGAAAAAAGTGATGCTGTGCTTGGCAAAGAATGCTTTTTTTGGTCCCCCATAACAATTATAATTCATATTCATGTCCCTGCTTCATGCTTTAAATTTTAATCAGTGTTAATTAAAAGTATTTTTTCCAGGCTCCTTTTTTCATTTTAATTTGTGAAAACACATGCGGACTTTCTGACAATGGTTAAGCCTTCAGAGAGATGTTGCTACCAATTGTGATAGATGTCTACAATAAATAAATAAATTAAGGCCAAGTTGTAGCCCGTCCAAAATCACTGGAGGTTCTTGCTGTCTACTCAACTTTTGCTGACTTTATTTACTGACATTAAAAAAATATCATCTTTCTCCTCCCATTTCATTCTTATAACAACTCAGTGTGTTAGGCTAGGCTGAGAGTCACATAGTTGAGTTTCATAATGGAATTGGGATATGAACCCACAAACCATTCTGTGTATTCATCTTCTCTATACAGTATGCTCTTTTCTAGTGTGGTAGGATTGGGGAACAGGTGGCCCTCCAGATGTCATTGAACTACGACTTCCATTATGCCTGACTCCTGGCCATGATGGATGGACATGATGGAAGTTATAGTCGGAAACATCTGAAAGGCCACAGGTCCCCAGCCCTGTGACTTAGATATGAGTTGTGGGAAGGGATGTCATGCTAGAGCAGTAAGTAGTATAGCATTCCCTTTTTGCTGAGACTGATGGTATTCCAAAACATATGGGGGCCATCTGGTTGGGAAAGGCTTCAAAGGTGTAGAGGGACAATTATGCTTTGGTAACCGCTAGGTTAGATTACTGTAGCGCATTATATGTGGGGCTGCCTCTGAAGACTGTTTGGGAACTTCAGCTGGAAAAGAACTCCCAGAACTGCGCCTAAAAATGCAGCACAAAAGAAAGTGTGGATAAGCCCTTATCGGTATTATTTTCACCCCATTAATAACCCTTTTGGATTCTCAAAACATTTCACAATTAAAAGCACCAAAAATTCCAATAAATATTGTAGGCAGTGTCATGACTGGGCTATTGTCCTCCCCATTATATTTCTCTTTCTATTCTTTACATTGTCTCTCAGAACTAGCAGCTGTGGTACCATGTCTTGTGTACTTTTCCTACTTAATTAACTTAGCACATATAGAGATTTCATTCATAAGTTGCTCTCATGTGGTGTATCCGAAGTTGCTATGGTTTCATGGCTCTATTAGCCCTGCGTGTTTTCAAGTCCCAGAAGAAATGAACGAGAAATTCTAAGAGACCCTTTTTTGTTGAAAAGCTGACATTCTTGAGAGATTGCAGCAAGAGATGCTTGTGCTATGTTTGTGTGTGTGATTTCTAAAGAGTGTTCTTGGTTAGGAGTAACCCTTACAGACTTAGATAAAACTGATCACTTCTGTTTGTTATGGATGAAAGTTCTCTTGATGATCTACTGAGGAAGTCTCTAACACTTTCCCCCTTTACTCTGAGAGGTGAAGATTAGGTAGTGGTAATTGGAACTTTTTTAATTGGTAAGAATGTGCTGATCTATTCATGTTCCAGCTGATTTTTTTTTTATCAGATCCTATTGAAAGATTCTCATTAGATTTCCTTTCTTCCATCTATACTTGTTTAGAGAAAAGTATTAATCAGCCCAGAGATGCAAACAGATATAAAGCAGCAGAGGGAAAGTAGATATTCCAGACTGTAGAAATATGTAGTTTGATCAAGTTGGTTGGCTAAACCTTTTTAAAAATCCACCAGTTCATTCATAGCAACTACTTTAACATATTAGCTCCTGGAAATGACTTACTTCAAACATCTTTTGATCATTTCTCATGGTGATTCTTATGACACCTGAAATTGTATGAGCTTTGGGTTTTCTGACAACATTCTTTGACCCCAGAGGCATATTTGGGGATGTACTGGAAGACTGCCACATATAAAATTTTGTTAATATGGATGAGATCTATCAATTATTATTAGTGTATGGAAGTTCATTAATAAGGTATTCATCATACCAGGTTCTTAGGCACAGCTATGAAAATGTATTTATGAATTGACTGGCTTTTTATCAACATATGATCTGCATTCAACTGCTAGCAACTCTAAGATAAGTCCTGCTGGACCAGACCAAAGGTTTGTCTAGCCCCACATCCTGTTTGTCACAGTGGGCAAACTAATGCCTTCAGGAAGCCCACAAGCAGGACACAAGCGCAATAATCCACACCTGTTCTCCAGTGATGGGAAATTCAGAGGCAACCTCAGCACTTTGAGGCAGCATATGACCATCATGACTTGCAGCCATTGACATCTTTTATGAATTCATCTAATCTCCTTTTACAACCATCCAAGCTAATGACAATTGCCCATCTTGCAACAGCATGCAGCTAACTGAATGCTAGGTGAAGAAGTACTTCCTGTTGTCTGTCCTAAATCTCCCACCAATGAGTTTCACCGAATGGCCAGTTCTGGATTCTATTATTTGCATATGTAAATGGCATTAGACCAAGCAGTTCAATAGGGTTCTATTTTTAAAGCTCTTTAGGTCCATTGCCTTCCCCCTTCTCCAACCAAAGTTTCAGGGATTCCTCTGTCTCCCTTCTGCTTACTCTTTTGTCTACCTTTTATTTGTTCTCTTTTGACATGACTGTGTTGGTGACTGTAGCATTGCGATTCCATTTCCTGCAGTCACTCTAGCTTGAAGCCACATTGAATATCTAGCATGGAACCATGTTTGACCCTTCCTTTGGTCAGCTTGTGCTTTGGGCTTTGGGCAGCCCAGTGCCAATGTGCTGGGCTAGCCCAAGATATTTTGCCGCCTGAGGCACAAAGGACAGGAAAGTGTCCTTGCCCAGGTTACAAGTACAGAAGCTGATCAGACTGATGATGGAACAGTCTATTCTGCTATACCTGAAGGTAGCAGTCTACTTTACAGGGTGCAGGGCAGGCCACACAGGGCACACAGTTTTGTCCTCTAACACACTGCCACCATTCTTATTCCTTACCATCTCCTGCCTAAGATGGCTATCTCATGCTATGTCATGGTAAGGCTTCTTTAACCTTTATGCAACTATCAAGAAAAAAGCTGCCATTGGAGGGATTCCTAAAGGCTATGGTGGTGAACCTCAACTCTGGATGTCAAACGTGGCCACCAGGCCCCTTGGGTCTTTCCTCAGGCCACACCCTCTCTCTCTGGGCCATGCTCCACACTGCCCTTGCTTCACACCCTTATTTAGTGTTTTTGCCTGCCTGGAATGCGCCCTTGAACTCTGATAATGACACTTGCTTCCCTGGATAGAGGGAGAGTGTTTGTGTGTTGAAACTAGCCTAGTGCAAATAGCAACATTCATTTTAAAAGCAGATGCGCCACCTATTTTGACCACCACTTGCATGTGGCCCCCAGAGGGCAATGTAACCTTCAGGCAGAAAGAAGTCTTCCTGTCTGGCCTGAATTTGCACCAGAGCAAAGTCAAAAACAACGGCATTGTAAATACCCTCATTCTCTTTCTGGATATGGAGCTCTCTAGCTCTGTTCCTGAAGGTGTTTTTTTTGTACTGCTCTCCTGTGCAAGAAGCCAAAGCAATCATCCCTGCGATGAATAACAGGACTGAGGCTGCAAGGGGAAACCAAAGGTCTGGGTGGAGTGTCAAATTGCACTGCTGCTGCGGTGGTGAACATAGCAATACAGGCTCCAATAAACAAGAGGAATGCTGTGCTGGTAAATGAGAGAGGGAAGTAGGTTATAATTACTTTAAGCACAAAAGGAAGCGAAAGTATTGGTTTTGAAAGCAATTTGTGTGTGTGTGTGTGAGAGAGAGAGAGAGAGAGAGAATGCAGTTGTGTCATGATCACAGCAAGGAAAAGAGGGTGAAAGAGGCAGACAGAAGTAGCATGCAGGGGACGGAACTAGGCGAGGGAGGCCATCAAGTCATGTCAGCCACACTCAGGACCTGCAAAGTGGCTTGAATGGAAACTGGCATTAGAGACAGTAGGGGTTTCATTTATCGAAATAGGAAAGGCAGAAGGTGCCAGCAAAAGAATTTTTGTTGTTTGTTTGTAGAAGGGGCGGGGGGGGGGGGGGGAGCAGACAGCAGGGAAAAGAAAGCATATATTGGAATAGTAACTCAAGTATAACCAGCAATAATCATAGTACTGCGGGACACTCACTCACTGCATAGAAGCCTACCATCATTGCAGAAAGTAGATGAGTATGTTTAAGCTTATTTCACTGATTGTGTAGAGGGAATAAAACACACCCAGAAGTCAAGCAAATTCCTTATAGAGGATATGGCTTTCAGTGCTTAATGGCTATGCTCTACCTCCACTGTCCGAGGCAGAATGCCTCTGAATATCAGTTGCTGGGAATCACATATGGGGAGAGTGTTGTGGTGCCCAGGACCTGTTTGCAGGTTTCCCATAGGCATATGGTTGGCCAGTGTGAGGCACAGGATGCAAGACTAGGTGAGCCTTTGGCTTGATCCAACAGGGCTCTCCTTCAATTCTTTCCCCCTCCCTTTTTTGGGTGGCGGCTTAGTTTTAAAGCAGGTTTAGGGAACCTTTAGCCCTCCAGATGCACCAGAACTACAACTCTGGCCATTGAACACGCTTCCTTTTTTTAAATGAGCAAGGTTGCTGAGCTCTTGATTTAGGTGTTTCACTTGCAGACACAAGACACTTTGCAGTCTCCCAGACATCTTTCTTGGACTGGAATGCAGGGGTGACTTTTGAAAGAGGTAGAAACTGCAACAGTGGCACCTGTATGAATTCTGAAATCTGAAACTTAGAAATCCTTCCATCATTGTTTATAACTTTATTTAGAGCTGTGATTAATATCCATTTGACAAGTTGTTTCAGTATTGGCTTTATACAACTTGCATTTATTTATAAAAGTTGCAGCATCATGTATAACTATCAGAAAGTTCTCAAATGAGAACTTGGAGCTCGGAAAAGGGGGGGGGAGATTTCAGGGGAGAGGTTTTGAGGAGTTCTTGGGGACAAAAGTGGGCTTGTGTGCTATGAAGTAAGGATGAGGGGAAATCCTGCTTTTTTTTGGAGGGGGGAGGCCTTGTTAGTGGTGGCCAGTGCTGCATGTAGTGCTTGAATATGTTTGTCTTGCCAAAAGTCTTTAAGGCTATTCTCCCCACCCCGATGCCCCAGGTGTAATTAGAATACAGTGTTTTTAAGGGGTGGGTTGGCATCCCACCTGTAGCTGCCACCACACCCCTGATTGCCCTATAATTTTGCTAAGCTCTGTGGCATGCTGGGTAAAAATAAAGGGGGGTGTCAACTAGCAGCCATTAAAAAAGAGGCCACAGAGTAAAACAGTGTTCAAAAGTAATGTGTTTTTTCTTTTCTTTTAAAAAAGACCATGACTGCCAACACAGTGGCATGCCCAGTGTCATAAAAAAACCCCAACAACCTTTAAATAACTCCCTCCCCAAAAATCTCCCAGCAAAATATACTTCAGTTCAGCACCTACAAATGAGTATTCTTTGTTCAGTACTAAATGGGTATTTTCATCCAGTGCTAAAAGTAAAGCTATTGAATGCTTAATAGCAATTTTAGTTAACAATAAATGTTATGTAAATAACCTAAAACTAACAGTCCTATGAAAATTGCAAAACAAATTATGTCAATGTTTCAAGTCAATAAAATATTCAACAGTTTGGGGACAAAATCGGTATTTTGGGAATGCAAGATAATGTTCCTCTAAACTTTTTTCCCAATTGAAGAACTTTTACTTTTTTTATACTCGTTCACAGCTTTTGTTCCTTTGATATGTTACTGCTTTGATACATTCCCTCCACTTGGATGTAACTTCTTTCTCCTTTGCTGCATGACCCTCATCCAGTCAGGGAGCATGAAGCCACTTGTAGTGTAAATAATAATCACAGTGTTATGTAGGAAAGGATGTTTTGTGTGTGTGACTATATCACTGAAGGCAAACAAAAGAGACTGTGGGTGAGTATCACATCTCCTGGATTCCTCTCGAGGCCCATCAAGGGAGATTCCTGATTGCTTTAACTCTGAATGAGAGACCACTTTTGTCACAGTCCCTGAAAAGTTTCTGAAAGGGAACTTCTTGCACCTACAGAAAATGCTCATAAAAAGCAACACACACCCTTTTAGCTCATTCCTGACTTGATGGTGTGTGAAACCTCAGAGATGAATGATCTCCATAGGACTGCTCTTGGAAAGAAGGCAAATTGTAATGTGAGCTGAATGGATTCAGTTTTATGATCCTCTTTGCCATTTTGTGTGACATTTTTTAAACTTAAATTGATAATGGAATCTTGCAGCAGGCATAAAATATGAATTAGCAGAGGTCTGGAGAGAATGCAAACAGAAAGGCAGGCACGGAAAGCCCCTCCGAGAAATTCAAATGAGGTGTGTACTGACACAGTTTGTTGCTGAGGTACCATACAATTATCGTCAAGGTAATAAAGCACGACAGAATATTTTCGGGGTACTTTAAAGTCAATGGAACTAATATTGTTGACAGTGGTAGTTCACAGGGCAATAGAAAAGAAGAAGTCACAGTTCCGTCAGCAGGGAATATTTGCTGAGTTGTTCTTTCAGCTCTTTCTTCTTGTGGGGTTTCTCTTCTAGTCTGTTTTGTTTTTGTTTAGTAATGAGCAGAGTATCTAGTTCTCAAGTTTTTCAAGGTATATTTGAAAGCGTGTGGCAAAAATCTCAGAGGCTGAGTTTCTAGTCATTGTCGCAAAGCTTCAGTGGCTACATTATGGGATTCCACTCTAGGCACCCACAGTTAAAGGATATCAGAGGATGGGATAGGAAAAGAATTCTACATGAGCAGAATTCTGTGGCCTAATTCTGTCCCATTTCTGTTTTGCCTGCACATTTTCAGTGGTTTACAACACATTTCTCCTTAAAATGTACATTTTCTACACTTTGCACATACTTTTGAGCATATGTTTTATGCACCAAAATGGCATTGTAAAATCCAGAGAAGTGCAGAATTTGACAGAGAGCTCCATTCTAATCCACAATAAAGTTTGGGAGGGTTGGCTTGGGTCAGTCCATTGTGAATATTGGTCCAAATGAAGTCTTTCCCCATCCATAAGAGCATAAATGTGTTAAGCTAAATTAGTGGTGGGGAACTGGATCCAGCCAGCAAGCCCCCACTCCTTGCAGGCCAATTTTGATAGGTAAGTGGGACCATTCACCTGCCAGGCACCTAATGTCATGCCATCAGGTGACTGACACCCATCAAAGGAGGTCACAGCTGATCCGTGGTTAAAGGAAAATCCTTTGAAGGTGTGCTTTCAGCATCAGTTGATTGGTACTGAGAGGCAACCTTTGATCAGCCTTTATAAGGAGTCCCTTCAGAGTTTGTTTCAAGGGAATGGTTTGAATCAGATAGATTCCTTCCAAACGCACCATTTTCCATTCTGCAGATAAATTAGCCCTATGTTTATTTATTTTATAAAATTTATATACTGCTTGATTGTAAAAACAAACATCCAAGTGGTTTAGGAAGGTGTCTTGCGCTACTTCCTTCAAATGGAACATTCCCCCCATACCTACAGACATCTGTAGGGGAAGAAATGCTCCAGTTGGAGGAAGAGGTTTGAATCCAATACACATACACACAGATATTTTTACACTTTATTCCTGGGTGGCAGACATGAACACCCACACACAAATTAGAGGTCCCAGTTCAAGGTGAACATCCCCTTTGAGTTTGATTTGATTTGGTTCTCATACCTCCACAAACATTTGCAGACAGAAATTGAGGATTTCCCAGTGAAATGACCCTCAACTGTCTAGGAGAGGCTTCATGGAGTCCCAAATAATTCAGACTATGTGACAGCCCAAACACCAACAGCTGCAGCTGACTGCACCACACTTTGGTGTGTAGCTTGTGTCAGTTCAGAGCAGCCTAGGAGCAGTTGCAATGACCCATGATCTCTGCTTGTAGTATACAAAGATTGCAGTGGAGATTATGGTGCCATGTGATCTCTGTGAGAGATGCCACACAGTGCTCTCAAGTATTTATAGCTGTGAATTGTGGAGCTTGCTAGCTCCTTGATCCTTGGCTGCAAAATAACAGCTCCATTCAGCCCAGGTGAGGTGTTCTGGGATTCTCAAAGATTGTAGCTGGAGATTGCATAGCTGGCACACCCCATGATTCCCATCTGCAATCAGTGACCCCAGGATCTCAGCAGCACTTTTGTCAATTGTGGTCAGGGGATGTACGGCAGATGGTGTCTCCTGGAGCAGATGGAGCTGCCTGTTTCATTTGTGTGGTCTCCAGTTGCTCTCTCCTTTCTTGAGGTAAGGATGTGAACTGGAAGGGTGGTAGACGCAGGGAGGAGTCAGCTGCTTCAGTGTTCAAGTGGAATGCTCCAAAAAAAATCCCCTTTCATTTTTTAAAGTGTTTGACTTGAACCTTCCACTAATTGACTTCTAGAGTATGTGTGTACATGTGTGTGTGTTAAACAGACTTGAAGGGGTTGTTTATTAGGATGCTTTGAATGAATCAAATAAAGCGACATTCAAACAAAAATACATATTAGTAGTGGCCTTACTCTGAGTCAAACCCTTGGTCCATCTACTTCACTATTGTCTACAATGACTGGAAGTGGTTCTCCAGGATCTTGGCAAAGGTATCTTTCCCATTTCTACCTGGAAATGATAGGGAATGAACTTGGGAACTTCTGTATGCCAAGCAGATGCTCTACCACTGACTTACAAAAGTAAACAACATGGATGAGATGTTTTGACCATATAAATTGGAAAGAAAAACAAACTACCCTGTCGACTGCAATGTCAAAGTCTCAAGAAAAGCTGAGCTAATGTTCACATATTTTTCTTCTTTGCACTTTTGTCAATATACTGCCAGTTCAGATAAGGACAGGGAGTGCAAATTGCTAATTGCTTGTTTTACAAAAGGCCAATGACTTCTTCATCCAGTGCTGGAACATCATGTATTTTGTTGTCCATAATGCACACATGACTCATTTGTTCATGGTCTGGCCATAAACCCCAAACATGAGGGTCAGAAGTGGGCTAAAATATGTGTACCTTTGAAATGTACTGAGGTTTCCAGACCACCTTCTTCGTCGTCTTCTTCTTCTTCTTCTTCTTCTTCTTCTTCTTCTTCTTCTTCTTCTTCATTTCACCTGAACAAAAGCTTACAACTGGGCTTCATATGACTAAGAGACCAATTTCTGGATCTACCCTGCCTAGATGTCAGTAGATCGGGGTTGGGGAACCTCAGAAATGAAGGCCAAATGTAATCTTCCAGGCCTTTCATCTAGCCTTCGGACAGTGGCTTGGCATTGGGGGAAGGGGGGGGGGCTGGTGCAGCTGCAGGGGGCTGCCTCTGTGCCTAGCCCCCTGCATGCCCTGTGTGCCATGTGTCCACCCTGGATGGCAGTAGCATACGTGCCACCACTGCCTTTGGAACCCTCCCCTGTCTGCAGTCCCCACTGCCCCTGTTTCACACAGTCAGGTCTTCCACCTCCCTAAAATGAAGTCAGGGGTCACAGATCCATGGGGGCTATGGGGCTGCAGATTGCTCACCCCTCCTTCAGATACCAGGCGAAACCAGCCACATTATCCAGCACCTTTGGCATGGATTTAATTATGTGACACTTTGTGATATTGTGCTTATAACACATGATGCTGCTTTTATGCTTGGTTCTAGCTTGATTTATTTTGTATTTTGTTCTTGTATTCTTGAAATTGTGTATGTAAGCTACCCTGGAGACTGCTGATGGAAAGATGGGGGTCTATTTTTAAGAATTTATTACAACTCAGCCTTGTGACAGCAGTATCATAGCTGATGGAAATGTGAGGAAAATGAATCCCTGAGCAAGCAGAGATTCATTGCAACCCATTGTCCAGATAAAAATGTCCTATGTGCAGACAATTCATGGGGGACAGGATGGTTTCATACAATGGAAGACAAGTACAACCAAGGGACGGAGAGACACCAGGTTGATCTTGACCTTTCTGAACATTAATGGGCTGCTCAAAATGTCAAATTAAATCACAGGAGTCTTTTCAGTTGACTTCAGCAGTCATTAATAGAGGACCTACCATCAGTGGCCATTATCCATGATGCCAAGGGACAGGATGGCTGCAACTCGACTCATTTCATAAGTGAGCATCATAATATATTCAGTTTGACCCATATGTTCCCCATATTTAGTTGTTATTTCAGTAGTTCTTTGCATGCATGACTATGATCTCCAACAGAGGCGAATGGCCCTGGTACTTAGGGAGAACAGCTAGGAGTCTGTTTTCACTCTTCCCCAGCATCTGCTATCTGAGGTGGTTGCTTCACTTTGCCTAACGGTAGGGTGGCCCTGACCTGATGTGGTTGGAGCAACAGGAGAGCAGTCAACCAATGGCTTCAACTTAGTCCCTTTGGCAAATGCTTCAAAAAAGAACTGAGTGACATGTAGGGTCAACACAAGGTGCACCTCAGTTGTGCCGAAAGTAAACAAAGCAAATATATGGCTCAGAAAGAGCAATGCAGCCAATAGAATATTCACTTCTACATTCCTAAGGCTGTCATATAAAAGGAGATATGGAGAGGTAACTTAAAGGTAGAAGAGGGATCACATAGCTTGAAGGGAACATCAGGGAATTGAAAGGTAGTATGAAGTCTTGGGACTTGGGAGCCAAAGTGCCATTTGAGATTTGGGGGAGAGCTGGAAGGGTTGCTTTTCATCCACCCCCAAGAGACGTAGGGGTTGTTGGGCTGGAAGAGAAAGAACAGGGGAATTTATCCTCTGAGGTAAGTTCTCTTGGAATGTACTTCAGAAGGGTGAAATAAGGAAATGCTTCATGCAACCCTCCCTCTGGGATATATTTTGTTTTTTGGAATATGTACCTGAAACCAACCAACTAGACAAAGAAAGTGGAAAGTTCCAGATAGCTTGATTGCTGAGGCAAAGACTGGATTTTATGAGCACATCTCTTCATGTTCACAGAATCACAGAATAGTTGAGTTGGAAAGGACCCCAAGGATAAGGTATCCTGGTATGTATTATGAAAGTCCCTAACAATATGTAAGCTAAGGAAAACTGTAATGAGTTTAGGTTCTCTGGGCTATCAAGCAGCAGCTTGGTAATCTTGCTGCATTGCAGTAATGGGTTTAATGTTCAATCTCTGATCAAATTAAAAGGAACAAAGATTTCATACCATAAATGAAAAACTAAGTATACTTTTGTTCAACTTTAAAATAATAAATGTATCCAACTGGGAAAAGGTAAGTCACCTCCATTGCTCTACCTACTTTTTGGCCATATGGCTCCCATAAAGCTCCCAGCGAAGGAATGCAACCTTGGAATGCAAAGTTTTCCCACCCCTGTTGTAAAGGCAGCTTGGTACGAAATGCAAAAAAGTGACTACAGTGGTACCTCGTGTTACAAACGCTTCGGGTTACAAACTCCGCTAACCTGGAAGTAGTTGCTCCGGGTTGTGAACTTTGAACCAGGATGAGAATGGAAATCGCGCGCCGGCGGTGTGGTGGCGGCAGGAGGCCCCATTAGTGAAAGGGCACCTCAGGTTAAAAACAGTTTCGGGTTAAGAACAGACCTCTGGAACGAATTGAGTTTGTAACCCGAGGTACCACTGTATTTTAAAATGTATGTCGTGTAGAAAAACAGTGCAAAACTAAAAGGATGCATGGATTCCACACCTCTCAGTTGTTTAACTCAGAGGTCTTGCTAACCATAACTTGAGAGATTTTTGGAAGCTTATTCCCTTATAACTTCAGGACTTATATTCAAAACTTGGATAGGAAATCACTTGCATCAAGTTCAAGTAATATGATAGTTGCAATGCTGGCACTTTCAACCCTGACATGTTATGTTCTCCTTAGGAGGGAAAAGGCCCATTAAAACATTTCTCCAATTATTAACATTTTCTGCACTGTCTAGACATTTAGGATGCAGGAACACACTGTTTATATGTCTGCCTTGTCTTGCTAAATGTACACATTTTAAGTAAAAACAGCTCAAGATTTTTCCCTTCTACTACAATATAACCTTTATTCACATTTTCCTCCCAGTAAAGAACCAGACAAATCCCAACAGGCTTAAGACTTAGGTTTGGCTCCAGTTCGATCAGATAGTCCAACTTCGCTGTCTCTTTTCCTGAATTTCATATGTCCAAAGTTGAATTGTGTCAAGTCCAAGGTTAAACATGATATGCAAATTCATTCCAAATAAGGGCCAAAATAGATCTGACATGAAGATGTGTTGTTGTTGGTGATGGTTGCTGCTGTGGCAGTGTTTTAAGCTGGCCGTTGTGGCTGGTTGCTCTTGTTGCTGCTGCTGTGCCTAATTAACAGCATTTTGGGGGTGTTGCTTGGCTCCTATTTTTAAAGAAAAATTATCATTTCCCTCGCGTAAAGTCATTTTCTTTAAAACCATTTCTAGTTTTGAATTAGGTAAAGGTAAAGGACCCCTGGACAGTTAAGTCCAGTAATGGGGTTGCGGCATCCATCTCGTTCCAGGCCAAGAGAACCGCCATTTGTCCACAGACAGCTTTCTGGGTCATGTGGCCAGCATGACTAAACTGCTTCTGGCGCAACAGAACACTGATGGAAACCAAAGCACACAGAAACACCATTTACCTTCCTGCCGCAACAGTATCTATCTATCTATCTATCTATCTATCTATCTATCTATCTATCTATCTACTTGAACTGGTGTGCTTCCGAACTGCTAGGTTGGCAGGAGCAGGGACCGAGCAATGGGAGCTCACCCCATCACGGTGATTCGAACCTCTGACCTTCTGATAGGCAAGTCCTAGGCTCTGTGGTTAACCCACAGCGCCACCCGCGTCCCAAATGTGTGTAAGAAACATAATTAACAAATAATGCATCCATTCCAATTTGAAAACAAGACTAGGTAATTTGGAGCCTCAAAATCTGGGGGGGAAATTTTGGAGAAGAAATTTGAAAACATCCCTCTAGCAACCAGAAAATATTCCCAACTCATTTCGCAACACTGAAGAGAGCGGGGAAGCCTCTGCTTGCATGGATCACTGCACTTGCCTCGACAGCCAGCACACTGCATAACTTTGTGGTCCAAATCACTTTGATCAAACCTTCAAAATGAGACTCCTAAAGAGCTAATTCATCTGTCAGTTCAACCTGCAAGGTGCTTTTCTTCTCTCATTACGTTTTGAAATCAAACCTCTCTTACGATCCTTACACAACTTTCATTTCCTTAAGCATCAGCAAGGTTCCACATTTCAAAAGCTCTTCACTCAACTACAAAAGGCAGCACATCATATTTATTTCTTAATCAAATGTGGGGGAAAAATAAAAGCGGCAGGACTCTCACTGAAACCTGTGGGTAAAGGAAAGGAAGTTTAAAAAGAAAGAAAGAAAATTATTCATATACTAAATCCCTAGCTTTCCTTTATCTTTGACACAAAGGAATAACATAACATGGTCAAAAAGATAAAACAATGTTTTTCATGAAACAATCAAGGTGAGAGCTTTGTTGTTGGCATCTGTCTGGCTTAAGAGACAATGGAGTGCATTTCTGGAGGTGAAGTCAAACCGTTGTGTTTGCAGTGACCTCCCTTGGGCACAAGGCTGGGCAGTGTGTATGGAGGTTTTAGGCTGCCCAGATGACAAGACCCCTCCCTCGGGCTGGCTGATTTGTGCTGCAAATGAAAGCAGAGCAATACATTTGGCACCAGCTTGGCTGCAGGAGTTGCCAGAAGGAGGCACGCAGGGTGGCGCTGTGGTCTAAACAACTGAGCCCCTTGAGCTTGCCGATCAGAAGGTTGGCAATTCAAATTGCCACAACGGGGTGAGCTCCCGTTGCTCTGTCCCAGCTTGTGACAACCTAGCAGTTGGAAAGCACACTAGTGCAAGTATATAAATAGATACCGCTGCGGCAGGAAGGTAAACGGCGTTTCCATGCGCTCTGGCTCCATTGCACTAGAAGCAGTTTAGTCATGCTAGCCACATGACCCGGAAAGCTGTTTGTGGACAAATGCTGGCTCCCTTGGCCTGAAAAGCAAGATGAGCACCACAACACTATTCCACTGTCTTGGGGACTCAGCTCTGCATTTGTGTAGGGTTTACTCCTTGGCTTTTTCTTCTCCCCAAGATGTCTTGCAAGGCAGGATCTTTTTTCTTCCCAGGTTCATGATGCCCATCTACCCATCACTTCTTCCTACAGCACATGCAGAAGCTGCCTTCTTGACCATTGGACCCACTGTTGGTCTGTCTGCTCAACCCACTGGAGCCTGTCTTCACTGAGGGATTGAGATTCATCTGTGTGGCATTCATACGGAGCCCCCGGCTGTCTCATGGACTATTGACTCGTACACCACTAATCCACTGCTACCAACCAGGTCCTCCACAGTAAATCACTTAGTCTCAGTCAGGTTCTTAAGTTAACAATGAATATTGTAGTTTATTGCAAACACAAATAAACTTTAAATGCATTCGAAACGCTGTTACCCTTTACCCTCTTAGTCTTATTTTATTCTGTCTCTAACTTCTACCTCCCCTCACACAAGAACCAACTGCACTAACTCTCTCTCTATTTCAATCTGTCTGCCAACTGCTTTCCCAACTGCCTTTTCCTAACCAACCAACCAAACAACTAACCCTTGGGCTAAGCCCTTTTATAAACAGGTAGGCTCTGCCTCTGGCTTTTCTATTGGTCTGCCTATTTACTCTTTCTTTCCCCCTGTACAGACATTTTCAAAATAATGGACAAATGCCACAATCTGCTACCCTCACCTGGTGTAGTCAGAACCATTCCTGGGGTGTGGTCGCTGTCGCATGCTGGCATCCTCTAGAAGCCACAGGTGAGAGCTGAATGCAGGGTGGGAACAAAGTTGGATGAACTAGATGAAGACATCTGAAGGCAGCCCTGTTTAGGTTTAATGTCTGATGCATTACTGTATTTTAATATTTTGTTGGAAGCCACCCAGAGTGGCTGCGGAAGCCCAGCTAGATGGGCAGGGTATAAATACAATATTATTATTATTATTATTATTACTACTACTACTTCCCCAGAAGGGGTCTGACATGTCCCCCACCAGAGGGGGGACTACCCCTCCCCTAGCTCCCCATACACCCCAATGAGAGCCTTTGAGATTATAAAATTCATTGTTCTGCTCTTGGAATCCAAAAAGGTGTTTGAGAAAGAAGAAGTGCCCCCCTCCTAAAAAAGATGGAGGTAGGGGAAATCCTTAACAGTTTTCTGGGAGATCTAAATCATATTCTCAGTTTTGCATACATAACATGTAGAGAATATTTTTATCTGCTTAGAAGTGAAATACTAACAGATGGGGAAAGTGACATGCAAAGAGAGCAAATAATTAGGAAAGATGGATGGTGGTATTTCAAAAACCCCAGCTTCAGCATTGTTGGAGATTTTCTAATGGCTTTTAAAGAAAATTCTAGGTGCTCCCCCACATTCTTAATAACACGTTTGTGACAATACGTCTTGTTTTGATGTTTCTGCCCACCAACCATGATATATCTAAACAATTTACAATTATTATCTCATGCATTTCCCCAACATTTATGACTCACTCTCTTCGAATACTTCAGGTCTAAAATAGATCTTGACTTCGCTTTCTGATGTTATTTGGCTTGAATCATCTAGTTTCAAAAAGTATATTTCAGGCAATGGACCTGTGGCTAATTTCAGAAGAGCCATACCCTCCTGTAACATAAATGGCTGTACCTGGAAGACTTTGGCCTCGATTCTTAAATGTGTTAGAAGGCAGGGGGAAGCCTGAAATTGGTATGATCATGATATGACACTGTGAGGAGGTGACTATATCAGTTTTTGTTTCTCTCATTTTTTTCAGTCTTCAGTTCCCCACATTTCTACATCGGTTTGCAAGTTCTTTTTTCCTTTCCTTCCTTTACAAAAAAAAAACTTCATAAAAATGCATTCAATTTTTCTAGCATTTTTGCAAAGCAAGTTCCCTAATACAATGCATTTTTACATGTTATTTTTGCTAATTCATGCATTTGTATTCACACTTTGCCTTTGCATGTGCATCTTTGTGCATATCCCTTGTCAGACAAACTGCATTTCAAAATTCAGAGAAGTAAAAATGTTGAAAGGTGGCTGTGTATATTGCTTTGGAAAGTGGGAATTAAATGCTGCGACAATAAAACTGCTAGCACAGTTGCAAAGCTAAGCAGGGTCCACTATGGTTTCAAATTGGATGGGGACCGGCGTTCTGAGATCCTTGCATTGCAGGGGGTTGGACTAGATGACCCTCAGGGTCCCTTCCAACCCTATGATTCTATGAAATGTGAACTGAATTGAAATTGTCCTCCAAATGGGGCTTAAACTGGAAACACATGGGTCTGGGGCAATAAGATTTTAGAGCTGCTCTGCGCACCCAGAGATTGGCCATTGGATAGCTTTGATCAAGAAGGACTATAAAGTAGGGTTGGGAAATCTGTGGCCCTCCAGCTGTTGTTGGAATATAACTCCCATCATCTTTGACCATTGACCAGACCTTGTGAAACTGTCTCTAGATGTGAGGGTTCGTTCACATTTCCACTTGTCTGAGCAATTTTCTGCTTGTCTTGTGCTTTCTAGGCACAGGTCTGATCTGAGCAGTTTTGCCTTCCCCCAGAAAACCCACTCTTTAGTGCTAAATCCTGCAGGCACCCCATCACGATCTTGTCAAGCATCTTGCCCCAAAGTGGAATAAATTCAACTGGGCAGTACCTGTTAAATTCTGTTGGGTCTAGGGTGCCCCCCCAAAAGTGGCTGCAATATCAAGGGGGCAGGCACCACACCCTTCACCACACTTTGAACACACACAGTCATATCCCCAGCTAGCCGTTATCGGGCATGAAGGGCAAGGGTCAACAGAGCATGCTGTTGAGCATATACCTGCAAGCACCTTGCCCATGCCACTAGGCTGCAAAAATGGAATCTGATCCCATAAAGGACAAAGCTCACTCAGAGCTGGTTGAACTAGTTCACAATGGAGACGAACAGTTTTGTCTCGAAAGTGCCCAGTAAGCAATTCAGAGAGGTTCTCTGAGTTGTCCCAGACCCTATTCAACCAATATAGGTACCAACAGCTTATTGATCACTTTGAAGAGCTCTGCTGGGTGGTTACTCAAGGATGCCCCCCTTGCTGCTATCATGACAATTCAGTAGGCATGGTTATGTGCTCTAACATGCGTCAAATCATCTCAAAAATACCCCCCCTCTGTCCCCCTTCCAGGTGAGAAAGAGGCATTATCAAAGTTCAATGACACATTACAGCTGTGCAAAAAGCCACAAGGAAAGCAGGACGGGTGAGGGATGTTACTTGGGCAGGTGCATGGCCTTGCGAGAATCCCAAAGGCCGTGTAAGAGAAGCCAGGGGTGCTACATTTGGCCTTCAGCCCTGAAGTTCCCCACTCCTGTATTACACTAAGATGAAACATCAACAGATTTGAAATCTGCCGAAAGAAGACGACAAAAATATGTGTGGTGGGGAGAGAAGATGGGAGTCGTGTCAGCTGTGCACTGTGCCAGGTGTTGACTTCATTAGCATTGCAAATCCCACAGATACACAGGAGATATTCTTTTCAGGAGAAGTTTAGATGGAAATGTAATTAGAACCTGTAAAGTAAGTGCTAGGAAGCGCCGTCTTGTAAGGTTGCGTATTAATATGAGGCTGAGTCAAAACTGTTCTTACCATTTCGTGTTCTTTCATAAATATATATATATTTTAAAAAATGTCAGCAGTGTTTTTATCTCCCTCCCCTTGCCTTGAAATTATGGTAATTTCTGTTTGACTGTTTTAAACACAGTAGGTCTGAGAACCTGCAGTGAAATTTCACTAGAAAACGCAGCACTTGGTGGGTACTGCGTCTTTTGTGTGTGTCAAGAACAGCAAGTACAGCAAACTTTTTAAAGTCCTGAAATCTTTCTGGAAAATAGTAATGAGATGACATGGCAAAGCATTCTGGGAATTATACATTTGTGGTGAGCAGCATTCAGAATGAAGCTCAGTGCCAAGGTCGCACCACGAATCTTTCCCCTAACATATGCATTTTTGTAAACAGTGTTTGGTTTGCGAAATTCTTTGTAAAATTTGGATAAGTGCCAATTTTGTTTTGCGTATTATTTTGGAAAGTGTGCATTTGAGAGATTTGGGTTTAAATGAGACCTGTATCAAATTTCTCCTCCAGCCCTAGTCTGGACAAACTGGTTGAAGTGCTCCACTTCAGAATTGTAACTCTTGAGATTCTTCCTTCATCCCTTGGTTGTGGCTCACATGCAAAACACATAATTCACAAGCAGAAGGTTCCAAGTTCAAGCTGTAGCTCAAAGGATCGGGCAGCACTCCTGGGAAAGACCAGTGTCACAAATCCAGGAGATTTTCTGCCAGTCAGGATAGACAATATTGGACCGGATGTTTCAGTGATCTCATTCATACTTTGGGGTAAAATTTCACCACCCACTTAAATTTCTAAATGAAATCAGTAGAACTTAAACATGCTTAACACTGGCTGGATTCTATCCATCATCTACCCATCTATTTATCTACCCTCTAGGCCAAAAAAAAAAGCACAGTAAAGAAAGGCTGAGTCATAATAATAAGCTGCATCTCCATTAGAGACGTTTTTGTGATCAAATTAGAGGGAAAGTGTTAAGTGCAAGGGAAGCAGGGAGGTGTTCACTTGGGAATAGCTTGGTTAATATACGGGGCTGCTTTAAACCCACTGCAAGTGTAATTTACGCTTTGACCTTTCTTCCTGCCTTTGCCAGCCAGGTTTCCTAAGCATTCCAGTAAGACCTGACAGATTAATCATCTGCTTCGGACCACAGCCCACTAGAGACATAATATGCTGAGCCTGCTGTGTTTGACAGACCACAGCTCCAGCGCTATGCTTGAGGGCAGCTTGGCAGCCACTTCCTGCTAGGAATGGAGATGGCGTGCAAAGGGATGTTGCTTAAACACCATACATTCTTGCCATCCCTGTTTAACCAACTTCCTTTCAAGGGAATAGGATCCAGCTGAAAACACAAGACCCTTGCGTCTGACCTGTTCACAAGAAAATTCTAGGTGGGGGGGGGGCTTTGTGCATCTTCAAGCAGATATGTTATTCAAATTAAGAAACATGGCTGTTGTTTTTAAAAACCTGCTTCTGCAATATAATTAAAATGATGCATCACACCCCAACAGTGCCCGCCACCCTTTTTTATTTTTTATAACACTTGGCACTGAATGACTAGGCAGCAGCCATCTTGATTTCCTACTATGATCCCAAGGGCTGCCTTTTTAACTTTCCACACTTCTCCAGAGATATGCTATACCAGGGACATTTGAAGCCCTGGGCTGTCCTCTGTTGAAAAGAACTCTTGAGCAATAGGCAGCCTTATATAGGAATATCAGGTCTGTCTCAATTGTAAGCTCTGCTTTTATTAAAAGGTGCCTCTTCAGGTAAAGGGCCCTGATCCACTCCAGCAATCTTTTGCTCCAATGGAATGGGGGTGATGATTCTGGTTGCCCTGGGAATTCTGCTATAGAGTCTGCTGAACTGTTCAGCAGTGGAATGGACTACTTTGGAAGGTGGTGGACTATCCTTGATGGGAGGTTTTTAAGCAGAGGTAGGATGGCTATCTGACAGGTATTCTTTAGCTGTGATTCCTGCATTGCAGGGGATTAGATGAGGTGCCTTTGGGGGGTACCTTCAAATTCTACAATGCTACAGTCTATGAGTCAGAATGTGGCAGTGCAATAGTATTGAGTAAGAGCAGGCTGGCCCTATGTACAATCCCCCTTTTGCAGGGGTTGGGAATGTCACACTCAGGGGCCAAATGCAGTTCTCCAGACATCCCTATCTGAGCCTTAGGACTTGGGCACTTTCCAAAGTTAGAGATACAGATCGGATTGTTGTGACCAGTGTACACGCCTATCAGCTACTCCTTTTGAAAACTGAGAAATTCATTCGAGTCCACAGGGGAGATGTCTGGAAACGGTTTAGCCATTTTTGCTCCTGCTGTCGGAAACTCATCTCTTACTCTGGTGTCCCTTGAGACTTCTCTGTTAGGACAGTTCTACAAATAAATCCACTTCCCTGCTTATGGCTCTTTCTATTCTCCTTCACAACTGTCCAGAATATCAGGTGCTGAATAAACAGAGGTTGACTAAAAGATCAATGAAGCTTCATCTGGCAAAACTCCAGACTGTACAACCGTGTCACTCTGAAGAACTTTATTTAAAAACACAACGTGAAGGGCATACATATGAGTCCAAGTTCCTGGAACACCCGACTTTCATGCAAAAGAATAAAAGCTTCTACAAAGGGAGAACATTTTTGTATAAAGATTTCTGGCGTTTTGTCAATAGATTGCAGCTAACAGTAGGCTGATGCCTACTCTCTGATTTAGAATGGGGGTACTTACTCCAGTTACCTTGGAGAGCATCTTACATTGGATGCCCTAAATTAATTCAGGTTAAAACTGAATCCATTCTGAATCAGTTCTATTGAATTCACAGTGATGTATTTGGGAATGTGATGGGGCCTGGAAGCATGGCTGAAGCATGTGCCTCCAATGTTTGCATTCCTTATCAGAGGTGGGGCATCAGGGTCCTATCTGGCCAGGATGAGTGCAAGGTGAAGTTTAATGAAGGCCTAAGATGTGGCTGCTGTGCGTGAACAACATATCTGATGAGGAACAATATGCTGTGTCTGAACCCTGGGAAGCCAGATTCCTTGTGGGTGGGTGCTCTTGTACTGAGAAGATAAGGATAGGGTTGCACTCATTCTGAAGGAGCAGGTACATTGTTTGGAGGTACTCTTTGTGCCAACCTTGTCACTTGAAGCTCAGGTGACCTCTGTAGCCATGAATGCCTATTTTCAGCTTTGTCTGGTCTAGATGGGTCATTGGCCTCACCCAGCAGGGCTGTTCTGATGTCCTTATGTAAGTCCTTAGGTTTCTCAATTGTTTTGGATATTGCTAAGCATGTGCAGTATATCAGAAGCATCCAAGGGTCAAGGAAATTGCAGCCCCCATATTCCTCAAGGTATAGCAACATATAAGACCGTTGTGAATGAAACCTGGTGAGTTCCTGGCCTCTGCAATTGCCTCCTGATGACATTTCAGGTTCTATAGTTTTGTCATAGAAGCAGAAATAGGTCTGAATAAGCTGCCCTCCCCCCAAACCTCAGTGGGTGAATCTATAGGGCCCCTGATTTGAGCCTAGGGTTCCTACCTGTCAAGATAAGCCAATCACTCAGGGCTGAGCCTTGGCCATAGGTGCATGAAAGGGCAGAGTGCGAGGGGGATGTCCAGTTTTGAAGCAGAGGTTTCTCACACATCTCTCAATGACTTCTGATTTGGGAAGGTGGATTAAGGAGTACAAGATGTTAACCGGGAGATTCACGTCTTAATTGTCAGAAGTAGCCAAAGCCACTATGTCTCCCATTCTATGACTACAACAATGCAGTGTTTCACCCAGGAGATTATCTTGGCAAAGGAGGGTTCACAGAAGGTAGGAAAGAAGGTTTGGGAAGGAACTGGTGAGACAGCCATAACAAATATGTCAAATTCTTCCAAGGTACAGGCAGGATCTCCAGGGCCAGCTGGCAAGTCTAAGGGAGCAGATGCAGGGGGATGCAACCGGTTTGGTGGCACTGGGCATGGAGCCTTAGGAGCGCTGCAGGGGGAAACCACAATTATTATTTAGAATGTGGCATGAGATGTGGGGGCACTGAATTTTGGCATCACACGGGAAACTGCTGAAATTTGAGACCCCAAGATCCGCCACTGAAAAGAGGCAGAATTTCAGCACATTTTATTGCAAGCACTCTTTCAGGGTGTAGGTGTTTTCCTAACAAAGATCTATCATTTAATGCTAAGGTATTATACCACTCTGATATTATTCCACTGTACCAGAGAGATTAAAATGCTGAGGCTATTTCTCTTGCCCTGTATTAGTTTTCTCATTTTACTAGGTTTTCTTCACCACACACACACACACACACACACACACACACTGACCATATTCTTTTGGGACATTTGATTGGCATGGTTCCTGTAAGTAGATCAAATCAATATGAGCTCAGCCCTGGGATGTACAGAATGCTGATAAGGAATTAGTATGAAAGGCCAGGTAAGGTTTGGTTTAAACGGTAAAGAAAAAGTTGCCTAGAATCCTGCTAATTAGCAGTGGTGGAGTAATGGTCCTTTATAGTGACTTTAAGGATTTAGAATAACATGCTTAATCTGGGAAGGCACATTAAATGAAATGAAATGAAACGAAATGATGAAACTCAAAAAGCTGAACTGCAATTATGTTTTCCAGTTTCAAATTGCAAGTTAAAAACAACAACACAGTTTTGGTGTTATGAAACAAAGACCTTCTTTATTTTGATTCTGTTTGACTTGTCCTAGCTGCTATTACGCAACAAGTTTTCCTTTTGGTTTTTTCTTTTCCCTTTCTGGATTAGCTCATAGTTGACTGCAGTCAAGCAGGGATAATAGATGGTAAGACAATTAAGTAGCCAATTAAATGTGTGTGTGTGTGTATGGTGATGTCATTGAAGGCACATGGAAGCAGTTGTAAGTGAGGACAATGCTTCCTGAATCAGTCCCATGGGAGATACAGCCAATGGGATGGGAGTGACACATGGCCAATTAGATTACCAAGAATGGATTGTGTCAATTGAGAACATGAGTTGGTAAATTGATAAGTCGACATTCCTCAAGAAAGGCTGGTGTTTGTTTGGGTTCCCCCCCCAAAAGGGGGCACTACACTGTCAAAATCACTCACTTGACAAGTTAGGGATGCTTTCTTTGGTACTGTTCATGATCCTTTGGCTTAGATCATAATAACAGTATTGATTTACTAACAACAACAACAACAACAACCCATGAACATGACATGGTTTGGGGCCGGCTTTATGAAAATCTAAGGTTTGATTCACAGCATCAGGAGGTTATACCCCAAAATGGGTGGAGGCAGAGCCAAAGGATGTTGGCAACACCACTTTTTACTTTTTATCCCATCCCATCCTCTCTCTCCCTCTCCCTTTCCCCCATTTCCTCTCTTTCTGCCATCCATTTTCCCCTATGTTACCATCTGCAGAAAAGTAAGCTAAAGGCTACATATACACTATAGCATTGAGTCCTTTCAATTAAATTTCATAGGTCTCCGCTTCACAGTTCCAGTTTGCAAAATACAGCTAATTGAAAAAATGAATGTGAATGTTTTGCAGAAACACCTTATCTCATTTAGTAATACTGTGTCTCAGTGTATACGTGACCTTCCTTGCACACTAGCAAGCTTTGTTCATTGTACAGTCAAACTGCAAATAATGTTGAGCTGAGATACATGACAATAACTCCATAGAACTACAATCATGGTTCTCCCTTTTTTTAAATCAAGACTTTGCTAGCAGTCCACTTGATTTATAAAGCTCTGTAAGTCTTCCTTGCTGTTGACATACATGCATACATTGCATTGCCCATTCTGTTTTAATACCTAAGCCTCTGGGACAAAGGCTGAATGAAAAAAGCTTGTCAAATACCAAAGGAAAAGGCAGTATTTCAACAGAAATTGAATATGGCAATCTTGAAGTGCAGTATGGATCAACAAACTGGTATATTTGTGCTCAAGAAAAGATATTTAGTTAAAGGGGCTTCACATATTTCAAAAAGTAAAAACAAGGACACCCCCAAACTTATTGAGTCCCCCCAAAAAACACACACCAAAAAACACAATTTTTCAATTGACTTGCCTAAGATCCAGACTTTTGGAAATCCCCCCTAGAAGTCAATTCTGCCTTTGAAAACCGGTAAAGTCCAGGAAAATCTAGATGTATGGCAGCCCCAGGTATGACCCAGTCAATGCATATGGAGAGTTGCCTTGGAAGAAAATTTCCACATGATGTGTCTCTGGGACACTTTTCAGGAATTCCATCTTTTAAATATGTACATGGATTTATTGATTACTACTGTATTAGTGGTACTCAGGTACTTAAAGCCAACTGGCGCATTCTACAAGTCTGGTCTAAGACATTTTTCTCCCTGAGGTGGAATTGCCCCATCAGTTCAACCCCCACAACTCAAGGTACATAAATAGCTGTGTCTGGTGCAGAAAATCACACAACTGCCTCTCCATTTCCCTAGCAGTAAAAATCTAACAGTAATAAATAAAGGAAGAGACCATTTGCTATCCTTTCAGGAAATCCAAAACTGTTTTTTTACTCTGCCTAATGAAAAAGCTGGCCCTGCCATGGCAATCACATTCATGCATGGATCTTTACATTTTTTCCTGTGAGAGTGGTCAATTCAGCCAACAGATTCAGAAAACAAAAACAAAACCCTGATCTGCCAGGCCTGGAACCACCATAATTTCAGAGTGAAGGTGGATGCCTGAACAATTCCGTCCTCTCCTTCACCATGTCAAAGTTCATGGCACATTAAAAGCTAATAACCCAGGAAAAAGCTTTGGTTAGAAAATTTATCAGTGCAAAACTGTGTGCAAATGGCCTCTCTGGTATGGGGTGTGGTTGTGAGATTCTTGTTATTGTTACTGCACAGCTGATAGACAGAGTAAGTAATTTTTTTTAAAAAAAAATACAACATAAGAAACTTAAAACTCTTCTGTGGAACAGGTCTGCTTGCTTATGAACCACAAATCAAAGGGAAGCTTGGATGTGCTGGGGCTGCAGGAGGCTCAAAAAGCGGCTTAGTTTGCTGTGGCTTAAAAAATGGTGGTTTTGTCAAGTATCTGATAGGCCACAACAGATGATTGATGGATAAGGTCTGGTTTGGTGCACTGCAAGTTTGTAGACCTGGCCCATGGCTGGAGATATGCTACAGAAAGGAAGATATCAGCTAACATTTGGATTTATTGTACACCTGAATAATACAGATTCCCATATTTCTTTTGGGGAAATAACTTAATCCTTCAGTGGCTCCGCACCTCTGACTCTGAAATGCACAGTACAATCCAAGCAGGTTTTCTCAGCAGCAAGTACCACTGAGCTCTATGAAGTTTACTCCTTAGAAACTGCACTTCCTCTGCTCAGTAGGTTGACAGTGGTCTTATTCTTTAGAAGGAGTTATATATTTTTCTACTTGGGTAAGATGACTTGGCCTCAGAGGACAGCTGCTTATAGTTGCTGAATCCCAGATGGATTTTTAATCATCGTTATGGTGCAGTGTTGTATGGATAGTGAGAGCCTATTATGAAATAGCTTTAGGAGTCAATAGGCTGTTTCCATTCTGGAGAATTTCATTAAATGTAGTTTGTAGCTATTTGGATTATATTATACTAAACATTTAAAGTAGCCTCACTCTCACTGGCTTCAGAGTAGTCTAGAGAGCCACTTATCCGTATCATAATTGAATGTTTTCAAATCAATATAAATTTTCAGAGTCTTTCCTGATCAGCCTACAACTTCATAATAATTTTATTTATAATAATATATTTATGGTAAAATTATAGTGAGCTAATAATAACTTTTAAAAATGCTAGTAAGAAGCTAAATTTATTTCTGGTGGAAGCTAATTTCAATTCCCGAAAAATAAGTGAGGTCAATTTGGAAATGATTAAAACTTGTGCTTTCAGAAGCCTTTTCTTAGTCAGATGAATGGCTTGCCAAGGCTAAAAAGAATATATCTCATGCAGTTTCATAAAAATATAGGAGAACAGTGGTCTTTCCTGAAGTGACATAAGACAGGAGTAACCCAAAGCATAGGAGTAACAGTGTTCTCCATACGTTCTTGACTACAACCTCCATAATTCCTGATCATTTCCCATGCTGGCAGGGGCTGCTGAGAGCTGTTGTCCAACCACACTGAGAGCACCATGTTGACTACTCCTGACTTAGGAAGAATCCAGTACCAGGTGCAGAGTCAAGCCCAGTTCTACCGTTGTCACTCTTGCTATGGACATAGTGAACATCCAGCAGACCAGAGGGAGACTAGCTCTCCATTTCTTATCATTGCAGGGTACTTGTCCTCATCATAACAGCCAATGCAGCATAGAACTAAGACTATCAGACCAAGACCAGAGTTCAAATCTCTCCTCAACCATGAAGTTCACTTCATTAGTTTGCCTGCTCCAGAAAAAAAAGGGCTTAGAAAAAGCTTGCTCATTTCATCTGGAAATAGAGGGTTGTATCCAACTAAGTTTTATTCTACATAGACCTGCTGGAATTAATGTGTCTAAATTAACCATAGCCATTAATTTGAACGGGTCCACTACCCATGAATGGTAGTTAGCTACCATCCACAGTTTTCATTGGCTGTGCTGCCAGCCCCAATGCATTTTTTGGTGCAGCAAATGAGAAATGTACAACGCAGTAGCCCTCTTTCAGTGTTCAACAGCATCCCAGAGAGCTCATATTGTGTCATGGCATGGGTGCATCATGTGCCGCCCGCAAGCCCATCTCTCCTCTCCTGTCCTTGGTGCGTTCAAAGCAAAGACCTGACTGCATTGCAGCTAAATCCTTCCCACAATCAGCTGCACAGTGCAATCAGTGTTCCCAATCAGTGCTCTGCCTTGAGCAGAATATGGTTAGAATATTCCTGCTGGCTTTGTCATGGAATGCATGAAGGTTGAGAGAGGAGAAAATGAGGCCAGTGTATGCAAGGATGTTGAGAGTGGGGGCTTATGAATATATACCCCTTTCCTAGTTTGACCCCCTCTCCCCATCTTCTGAAGGACTGAAAAGGGTTAGTGGTATCCTTACATACGTTTATGTTAATGCCACCGAGGATGAGAGGATGGAGACTTGATAGCAGCTCCACTTCTTTGGAACTGCCTTCCTAGAGAATCCCAGTTCCAATCCCTAAATTGGAAAGTTTCTGGAAACTCTGCCATATGTTCTGGTTTAGAAAGACCCTTTGAAATATTCTGGACATTTTAGAATTTGCATGAATGCAGCCATTTATATGTTCTGTCCCATGGGGCATTAGAATAAGCAGGATTCATTGGATACTTAGGGGGTAGTCACTTTAAGATTCTGTTTAAGGCTTATTCTACATTTGCTTTCTGGTTTTGACATCCTGGTGCAATTCCATTAAGCCTTGGAGTTTGTTTGTTAAGAATGCAACAGTAAAGCTGGGGAAAAACACACAAAACTTTCCAAGTCTCTCAGTGTAAAGAGCCTCGAGAGAACCAAACACATAGTCCCAGAATCCTACATGGAGACAAAGCGAATTTCACATAAAAACATGCTATTCAAAAATGTTGATTGCAAGCTCAGTGTAATTAGTGTGGCTTGAGTATCCATTGCTAATTGTTCTCAGCCATCGTGAAGTCTGGGCATTCATGAACAGCCACCGCATTCAGTTTTAATTACTGAGTGAGTTGTTATCATAAACATCCCTCGGTGATTACTAAACCCCAGCAACGGAAGCCTGTTTTAAGAAGATTTAGGCACACACACACACACACACACACACACACACACATTGTTGAGCATTCTGGGTTAAATGCCATTTAAAAACCCAGAGTAGGCCTCTTGCTGAAAGCTGCTCATTAGGAAATATATCATCCTGTCTATAGGAGAAATAACTTTGCAATTTTCCTCCCACATGTGTTAAGAGTCTATCCTGAGCAGCGCAAAATATTGTCATGCAAGGGAAAACCATAGCATTACTTTTAACAAAAAAAACAAAAACAAAAAAACCCTACCTAGGCTTTGATTTTTAATCTGGCTGTTTGTGAATGTGTAGGCTGGCCTAGCACGGGGGTCGCAGAGCCATTTAAATTTCATGAGGAAGAAACTGAAAGCCATTTGGCTGGAGGGGCATTATCCTGCCTGAATTGAGTATACATGAATATCTCATTTCAGGCAAAGCAGGGCCTGGGATTTTATTTGTTAGTAAGACAGGGCTAGGGCTTCTGACAACACAGGGGGTGGCAGCTTGCCATTTTTAAAAATACATGAAATGGTGCCTTTGTTCTGTGGTATGCAGTACTAAAATAGAGACAACAGTCAAATCCCTAACCCACCACCCACCTCAGTTGCCGTATAAATATAGCATGAATTCTGGTTAGTTGGATGTTGTTATCTGAGACTGCAATCTGTTTGAACTCCGAACAGGGTTGTAAGTCCAATGGACCTGATCGATGAGTGACAGGCATGTCCCTTAAAAAAACAGCCATGTGAAGTGGAGATAGTGGAACTAAGAAATGAATCGAGGTGATCCAGGGAAGGCTGTCATGTTTCCATGCCAGATCGCATCCTTCGCAAGTCAGATCAGGGACTCCCCAAGCTTCTGAGTCGCTAGGGATATCGAGAATGCTGACAGAAACAGGAGTGTAAATTACCAATCTTCACTTACCCCATATTTGGAATGGAAAATCGATCTATTGAATGCAATTAATATTTGTTGTACTTGTTCTTTTTTAGTCTGCAAATGATTCATAATCACGACTCCCCCTTCATTTGGATTGTGCATTCTTTGCATTGGAATGGTGTGAAACAATTGTGTAATTAATTGTGTAAAATTATGCAGACAGTGAAGCAAATAATGCAGTTTTTTTGCTAGAAGCTGAACTGCAATGTTGCAAAAACAGGACTGCACGGGACGAAAACAGGACTGAATGAAGATCAATGCCTTCTTACATGCCTGCAGGTTGCACTGTGGCCTTGGCTGTCCAACGAAGTGAAGGATAAATGGGAAGGGGATTGATAGAGGAATACAAAATTTTACATGGCATGGAGAGAGTGTATAAAGAGAAGTTCCCCTACTTAATGAAGGGTCCTGCAATGAAGCTGAAAGGTGGGAGATAAAGGACAGGAAACAATGAACCACATAGAAAAGTATGGAATTTGCTACCAGAAGATGTAGTGATGCCCATCAGTCAGATGACTTTTCAAAGGGTCTAGACAATTTCATGGAGAACAAGGCTATCAGTGGTTCCTAGTTATAAAGGCTGCATGCTTTGTTCAGGATCAGGGGAAGCATGGTTCTAAATACAAGTTGCTGGGGAACATATATGGGAGAATGCTCATGGGCAGCTAGTGGGCCTTCCATCTGGTTGGCTTCTGTGGAAACTATTAGTGCTCAGTTAATTAGGCCTTTCATTTGAACCAACAAGGCTCTTCATAAGTTCTTCCTCAGACTTGGGTAGTGGCTTGCACAGGTGAAGAAAAAAATGCATAAGAAAGCAAAAACTTTCAACATGCTGAAGTTTCTTTCAATAGCAATGAGATGCGTTATTTTTTTTCCTTGAGCAGAGCAGCCAGCTTGGTTTCTGTGGAACAGCTCTGTTAGTCTCCACCGAGTAGAATTGTGATTGACAGAATTAAAAGAGAAAAGGCTGTTTCATATTTTCCCTACAGGCGCATATAAAACATGCTAAAACCTCCCTCAGCTGGCACCACACCAAACATTAATCTCAATTTACTGTGAGTTTAGCTCCCGTCTCATCCGTGGCATCTGTGCCAGGCATGGCTGGGAATTGGAGTAACACCTGATTTACCATGTTCAGAACTGTCCTGGACTTGGAAGGGATTAAATTGTGCCACTGAAGCGCATCATAGCATGACAAACAAAATGTGTATGGATAAATATAGTGAATTAAACTGGAATCTCAGTCACCATGCCTGCCCATTGCTGGTAGAATCCTCGTGTCCCCTTTTCACCATCCTCTTCATCCTTAATTCAATGCCCTCCTGCTGTTTATATTGGCCAAAGCAGACTGTCTCTATGAAAGAGACCAATACTTTAACAGCTATGAAACAGAGACAGCTCACCAAGCCCATGGCAGCTGCCATCTTGCCTTGCCGAAAGCCCAACCTTCGTAATGTATGTTTTAAAAACTGCTGATTTTATTTATCATTTGGGGAAAAAATAGGCTTGTTTGTTTATTTTACTAGTAAAGTTAATTTACATTTTGCATAAACTGCTTAGAAGTGGTGTAAAAAGCCTGTTAAAGAAAGAGAAATCCTGACATCAGTTTTGTCTCCTCTTTAACACTCAGGGTCTGAACCTTTCAAACTCTGGGCGAAAAGGGTGAGATGTTTCAAAAGTAGTAGTAATCTCTACTTTTGAGATGTTAGTTATTATGCGGATCCAGTTTAGAAATGCTCAAGATCATCTTGCCAAAGCCAAGCCAGTAAGACTCGAAATGCAGCCTCTTTTTCTAATGCAGATGCCTCTTTTGTCTGAGCAAGCCTTCCTCTGATGCATGAATGAGCCACCTGAACTTTCACCTCCTCCAGGTAATGTATTGCTTTTCAAACTCAATCACATTTGATTACCCTTCAAGGGTTTGGCTTCTGGCTCTGCCTGCTCTTCCGCAAGACCTGGAGCCACACAGCGAAACGGGATGCTCTCTCTTTTTTTTGAATGGCATCTGCTTTTATAGCTGAGTTGTAATCATAAATGAATATCAGCCAAGCAGTCTTTTCTTATCTATATTTATTGCTGAATTGGTTGGTAAATAATAGGCTTTTGCCTTAGTTCATTGCTTTTTGAAATGAAGCCTCTTTAGTAAAGATTGTTAAGTAATTGCTGCTGCAGCTATTCAAAGTGTGTTGGGGGGAATAAAAGGAAAATGAAATTTCCAATAGCTAGAATTCATATATTAGTGCAAGTGTAAATATGCTGTAAATTGAGGTTTGTTTGAACTTTTTCACACAATATTGGGGGGAGGAGAAGATGGATGTATTTACACAAGTAATATTGATATTGTGATTATTAATGGGTTATTTAAACAGGGCAACTGTGCTCCAAGAATAGCATACACCAGCTTTAAGCTAAAATAAATTTCCCTCCAAAACTTCACATTGGTGTTATCTTTTGCAAATTTTGATGTCAAGTATTGTCTAGTTAGAAAACATTCAAGCAAGCAGAGACTGACTATTCTCTGTGTAATTTATATCAAACTTTGATGTCTTATATTCCATAAGCAGCCTACAGAACTACTTGTTTGTAGCCAGGATAGACATATTTCAAGTAAATAGATCGACATCTATCAGATGATGGAAGCACTTATAACTTTATCCCAGCGAGCACCATGCTCATAAGTACACAACTGATAATACGCAGTTCAACTAAAGGGTGAATATCAACAGCTCCCAAATTATTCTCTGGTTCAGATTTCTATCCAAACTGGAGAAAAATTCTCCTCCAATCTGTGCTCTTTGCCATCTCTTTAAGCCATGTTTTCTTCAGGGACTATTTGCTGCCTTTTGGTGCTGGAGAGGAAAGAGGAGAACTTTCGCCCTTCTCTTCAACCACACCTAGGACAACTAGGGGCAGCACTCAGGCAGTTGTGACAAGCCATAGTGATGGGAAGGACTGATGAGTAGAGAGAAATTAGAATCAAACCTGAAGCCAACTTGAAAAAGTTGGGTTTAAACTTAGCTACTGAGCTGCTTTTAGAATATTCCTGAAATGTGTCTGTTATGGTGGTGGAATACTTTCTTGCCTAAGTGTTATTTTCACATACAAGACACCGGTGGGACAATTCAAGATTCAGGTTGAAATGTCATTGTTTAATACTATGGGAATTATGCAAATATTTACTTTAATAGCTATGAAACTCTGGTGCCATTGCTAATGAAGGACAGTTTTCCAGCCACTCCTAGTCAAATAGAGCCGGGTGGAGAATTTATTGGAAACATTTCCAACTTTGCTTATCTTAAGCAATGAGAACAGAAAGGGACTCTACATTCTTGTGCACAAAGAGAAATCGCAGATGCTTTGTAAAGAATGTCATATAAACACAGGACTTAAGGTCCATTTCCCCGTGATGTCCTCTGTATATTTTTTATCCACCCCACAGTTTCTATTCAGTGTCTATTCTGCTGCACTAATTTCCTGATGTGTACCAATACATTCCCCACTATCTTGCAGCCAGTTGCAAATGGCATGAAAATCCCCGGTTTTTCCATTCAAATCTTAGATTGTGAAATTTCAAGTTGGGTTTAGATGTGGAATGTTTGAAGTAAGGAGCAAACTTGTTCCCTCCTGCTCTGGACGGTAGGGCTTGAACCAATGACTTCCTTGTTACAAGAAAGGAGATTCTAACAAAACATCAGGAAGAACTTTCTGACAGTAAGAGCTGTTTGACAGTGGAATGGACTCCCTTGGGAGGTTGTAGACTCTTCTTCATTGGAGGTTTCTAAGCAGAGGTTGGATGGCCTGTCATGGATGCTTTAGCTGAGATTCCTGTGTTGCAGGGGGTTTGTCTAGGTGATCCTTGGGGTCCCTTCCAACTCTATGATTCATTAATTCTAACAGATGCCCACAGTCAAAGCAAAGAGGGTTTACCTCTTGTTTGACAGCCAACAAGTGGGGATTAACCTGCCCTAGAATCTTAGGGTGAAGGGTGGGTAATAATAACAATTGTAACAACAATTACAATCATTGTAATAATAATGATAACAACAATAACAATTACCATCTATTTGGTAATAACATTCACAAAGAAAAATCTAGAGGTGAAATTTAGGAAGCAAATTAATTTTGCAGATCTAGCTTGAACATTATTTCTAGAACTCAGTTTAGCCTATCCCTCCCCCCTTCCTACTCTTTTCCGTAAGTTCTTTCCACCAGTTCCTCCCCTGTTCTTTTTCTTCACAGTCACTGCATATCGATATTCCGATCCAAGCTTCTCACAGTAGGATCCAATTGACATGGTTATTTACAGCAGATTTCCACTTGTAAACACACAGAATTTAATTGTCTTTCGTGTTTTGGAGGCTGCTTTCATAGCAGCCCTGTTAAATCTCACAGCACAATTTCTCTGATGACACAAATGTGAGTACAATTTGCTCCAAATTTTGGAGATGATGGGGAGCTTCTTCTATAATTTGAACTCCCAGGAGATATTGATGTTATCCAAGTTTCTCTGTATGGGGTCAAGGGGAGGGAGATCCTTTGTATCACCCCCATATTGATTCATTAAGAATTTTTTTTAAAAAAGCTACAGTTGCTGTGTGTTTTTTTAAAAAGAGTATCGGCTGAAGTGGTGATTTGGCTTTCCGTTCAGCCATAAAAGGGGAAATCTGTCAGGATAGTTTGGATGTAAAATATCTGTTTTCTGTGTTCATGAGACAGATGGGAAATGTGATCCCCAGCACTAACCTTGCAGGTGGTACTAAGTAGCCAGCTGCCACCTCCTCTGCCTCTGCTCTTTTGGCTTGGACATTATTTTCTCAGTTCAAGGAAGGACAAACTTGGCTTGTGATTACTAAAGCGACCATAGGCCAATTGTATTTTACAAGGCCCAGTCTAGACAAATAGTTCATCATGTTGGTAAAATGTTTCTGGAAAATATCAGTTTGGAATGAAAGCAGGAAATCATGATCAGACGTTCTCTCTTTCTCTCTTTGTAAAACCCCACGGATGGAAAACCAAAAAGGTCTAGGTTACTTTTACCTTCTAGTACCTTCTAGGTTCTAATATTTAGGAATATTCAAACATGCAATCTCCTCTGCAGTCTGAAGCAACACAAGGTTAACAACAGAGGTGGATGGCCACACAGACTCGGCCCAGGACACACTGACCAGATACTTGGAAGCTGTGGCTGGATGGTTTCATGGGAGCTGATTGAAACTAAATCCTTCAAAGGATTTAGTCCTCTGGCTGGGTTGGGATGGTATGGGGATGAGGGACCAACTCCCTTCTCTTGCGGGGGCCCAATTAGTGCCATTGCCTTCCGTTAAGAGTTCGGGTGTAATCCTTGACACCTCCCTTTCCATGGAGGCGCAGGTTACTGCAACAGCCAAGGCGACATTTTTCCACCTTCACCGCAGCAAGCAGTCGGTCCCTTACCTTTCCTGCCCTGATCTGGCCACAGTAATCCATGCGACGGTCACCTCCAGGCTTGACTACTGTAATTCGCTCTACACGGAGCTGCCCTTGAAGCTGTCCCAGAAACTCCAGAGGGTGCAGAATGCTGCAGCGAGGCTCCTCACGGGGTCTCTGCCATGGGAGCATATTTACCCAGTGCTTTTCCAGCTGCACTTGCTCCTGGTGGAGTACAGGGTCAGATTTAAGGTGCTGGTTTTGACCTTTAAAGTCCTTCACAGCCTAGGACCCTCGTACCTGCGGGACCGCCTCTCCCGGTATGCCCCACAGAGGACCTTAAGGTCCATAAATAGCAACACCCTAGAGGTTCCGTAGAAGTGCAGCTGGAAGGGCAACATTATGCAGACCCCATATACTATATGCACTTGATCTGAGCATATGTCCCATATGTACTGAATGGAACTTTCTTCTATGCACAGGATTGTTTTGTAAGATCAGTTTCAAAAATGCACTCCGTCATGCTTAATTCACTGAGTGGATTTTTTAATTTATGGCATTGATATCACACCCTTCTCCTCTCCCCAGAAAAGGGTAAAGGTGGCATATATGGCTCTCCCACTCTCCCTATTATCCTCAGAACAACCCTGTGAGGTCGGATAGGTTGAGAGTTAATAATTGGTCCAAGAGTGGTCAGTGAACTTCATGACTAAATAGGGATTTGAACCTTGGTTTCACAGGCCTTAGTCTGGCACACTAACCACTTTGCAACACTGGCATGATAAGCCTCACATCCCAATCTTCTCTTTTCAGATACATGTGTAACAGGTAGAATATACTATTTCAGAACATGGTGAGCTTTTGGGTGATGTGTTACTTTTCAGAGTATGGTGGGAGCACCATAATGCACACAAAAGGATAGACTTTCACATGGTAAATGAGCATCCAATGCAGTCATGGATATGTGTTCCTGTCCTTTAAGTAAAATCAATGCTGTAAAATGCTACTTCTACCTAGCATTTGTGTGTTTCCTTTAGATAGTGCTGTGAAGTCTATTGACCACATCTGAGCAGAAATATGTGTTTTCCTCATAATTCTCTGTTCTGTAACCATTGATCCAAAATGCATGCCATAATAATGGGTTTTTAGAATCTGTTTCCATGGAAATCTTTGTAATGCTAGCAACACTGGTAAATGAGCTCACTGTGGTAACTAGATTCTGCACAGTGTACAATGGGGGTGGGGGACCTGTGGCCCTCCATAAACTGCTGGACCCCAGGACCCAGCAGCCCCAGCCACTTTACCCTGTGGCCAGAGGTTATGAGAGTTATAGTCCCACAACATCTGGAAAGCCACAGGCTCCCTATTACTGATGCATAAAGACAGGAAAATTATTGTTGAATGTTTTGCATGTGGAAGCAGCTTCATGGGAGAATTCAAATAAATTGAGGAGGAGAAAGAAATACAATTAGCAGCATTGGCAGGGTATTTTTGTTTCAGAAAATGTATTAAAATGTACAAATATGCACCTTTTTAATGCAATTGTTTCCTCAGCTAATGTCTCTTCCTCAGCTAATGTCAAGAATTACCTGCTTAAAGTAAAAAGCAACATTTCCAGTTGCGTGTCGAGGTCCCCAAGCCACCCCTCAACTAACTCACAACACACACATAATTTGTGTTTAAGGTTTTTGGCATAATTTTGGCCACAACTTTATTGAAATACATAAATGTGAGTGGTTGCTTAGGCATTGGTTAAGACTATCTGTCCCCCCGCCTGGGGACAGAACTGACTTCCAGGCACCACTGAAAGCCAGTAAGGGAAAACAATATTGGGGAGAAATGGAGCTGAGGCACAGACCCTCACCTCTCCCCGCATGCTCCCCAGGGCTTGCCTGCCCTAGCCCCATTCCAGGGATTCGGACGAAAAGATGGAATTTCCCTTTCCGCAGCAACCATGGAGGGGCAGGCCCAGCCAATCCTAACCTCTCCTCCAACCAATTGATAACCAATGCCTAACTGCAACCTTACAAGTTGTGACGATTTGCTACACAGTAGGCAAAAACCAAATGGCGTAGCCAATCAGCCAGATGGACAAAATTCCTACCAGGCCCCTGCCCCAATGGCAGACAACCCCATGACAGGCATAGCAAGATCAATGCAAGCCCATAAAATTAGGGCAGGTTGGCGGGTGTTCCGTAGCTCGCAGCGAAAGAGAATGTTCAGGCTGCGAGCACAGGATTTAAAACATCCGATCCCGCCTACCAAATTGCAACATAGAATTTACCCCAGCAACCCAGCCATCCAATCATAGCCACAGGCTTCCATAGGAATCCTGCCTGGCAACAGAGGGGTGGCCTGGTAAACCCCACCACAACACATGCTCTCCATGAAGGAGAACACCTTTATGCCCACACCACTGCCACCCCAATGGAGAGAGCTGGAAATGTTGGTTGCGTGTATGTCTGTGTTTGCTGTATGTTCATGAGATAGAGAGATTGTGTAACTGCATATAAATCGGCCCCTGCTGGCATATGACCCTTGGAAGGGTGGTTGACCATCAGTGCAGACCTTGGGCTGGAAAGAGTATATAATTTCTATATGTGACAGTGCAATACTGGAAGTAATTATCTACAAACATACACACCTCAGCACAACCACTGTTACTTATGCACTCTGCATCCATCTGCAATTAATAGTGCTTTTTTTTTTTAAATAAAAAAAACTTCCTCAGTAAACAACTGGAATGAGCCTTAAAGTACCCAATCTACTCTGCACTGCAATGTAGCTCTTCATCACACTCCCATTATTTTCCTCCTACTTGTGCTTTACTGCTCTCTTACCACCTCCGTTTTATAACCCCACTTTAATGAGTCATTATTAAACTTTTCCCAGCCTAAACCCAACTTTAAAAAAACGACTCCTTGCAGGCAGACAGTCTATAGCATCCCCTGGTGAGTGACTTGCAGGCTCTGGAGTTCATAATTATGGGAATGACAAAGAAAACATATAAACACTTTTTATAGGAATCCTCTAGTGGCTGTGGCCTGGCATGTAAAACGTCAGCAGACTTTATACCTTTAGGGATTATTTGCAGGGGTGGGAAGTTGTTGTTCCTCTAACTTTTTATTCTGCTTAAAAATGAAAAACAAAAACAAAACCTCACTGTGTTAAGCTTGAAAATGTGGATCATATTGATGTGGGGGACTTTTGCAAATTGTATGTGACTTCCCCCCACCTCATCTGCTCCTGAAGATTCCAGCCAGGAGAAAGGACATTAAAACATGAATGTGTGCATAAAATATCCACTCAAATCAAAGCAGCATAACAAGTATTCATCACCACATTTTGCTGATGCACAAGTTAGTGTTATCTGTAGTCTTACAAAGCAGTGAATTCTTTGCTAAAGAATCTTATACGAACTTGGACGTGCTGGATAAGCGATTCAAGAGCTGAACTGTGATCTAAAACAAAGCTCTTTGCAAGGGTTTTTTTTTTTTTTTGCAGGTTAATTAAGATAAGCATGATAAGATTTGCAGCCTAGAAGTGTATTAATTGAGAGCTTAAAATTTTGTGTGTGTATGAGAGAGAGAGAGACGGGGGGTGGAGGGAGGGAGAGAGAGAGAAGGGGAAAAGAAACACCCTATCCAAGTTTTTGGGATTTGCTTTTAGCATAGGTGATGGGATGGTATATGGTAGGAAGAAGTAATTTTAAGGAACATTTATTTGCTTTTTCAAATTTATAACTCACCTCCCCCCTCCCAAGTCGCTCATGGGAATAAAATTGCATTTTAAAAAGTGCAAAAGAACTTTGTCTCCAGATTAGTATACATATTACTTTGCTTTTTAAAAAAATAAAAAATAAAATCGTGCAACATAGGGACACAGGAAGCTGCCTTATTGTGAGTCAGATCATTGGTTCATCTAGCTCAGTATTGTCTGACTGGCAGTGGCTATCCAGCAATTGAGCCAGCATTCTCTCCAAGCCCTACCTGGAGATGCCATGGATTGAATCTTGGGGTTTCTGCATGCAAAGTAGATCCAGCTATCAGTGGCTCTCTAATGTCATGTCCCTTGCACCCAAGTCCCAGCATTGTTTCAAATAGGATTCAAATCTGGAAGAATAACAGGTCCCCCTCTCTGGAAGGAACCCTCACCATCCCCTTTTACACCATCCTAGTCTGAGGATGTAGCTGTCCCATGGCCCTCAGATTCTGGGGGAGAACTTACCTGTAGCTTCTTCAGCCATGCAGGAGCATATGACTGCAGGATCAGCCACAGGCCCTTTAAAGATGGTAGTGAGTCCTGGGGAGGTGGAGTAACTGGAAGGTCAAGCTCTACCTGAGGCACCAAACATTTCTTTTTTGTTTGTTTTTAAATAGAATTTTTAAAATTGATTTTCAATATATTATAAACATATATTTCTACAGCTCAGCTAACAGGATGCTTTGGAGCTGTCTATGGTCCTGATTGCTGCTCATCAGAATCTGCTGTGACTGAGCCAGTAGGGAACCCATTTGTCTTGGCCAGAACTTAACATGACATACATGGACTAACCTGACTGGACCTGAGTTTTCCCTACTCAATTGACCTCTTCCGTTGCATAACCCAAGCCCCAATAAAACAAGAAATGGTCTAAGTCAGAAGTCTGTCACATCACTTGCTACTGAGAAGTTTTGAACACAGAACTTTCTTTATGCTATACCATAAAGACACTCCCAGAGAATAATGAGTAGTTTGACCATTAGTGGGAGAGCGAGTGTGAGAGAGATGGCACTACCAACATTACAAAATACAGTTTCCGTAAAGAATAGATTTGGCATGCCCAACTTGGCATGGCCAGTTTCCCAAGAGACATTAAAAAAAAGAACATCATTTGATTTAAGAATGTGTGCATCTATTTAGAACCTAAGCTAACATGACATAACCTTTTAATCCCCCCCCAGCCAGTTTAGTCCATCCTACATTCCCAAAGAAGAATTTTAAGCAAGAAGAGGCAATTTGAAAGAGTAACTTAAATCAAATGGTTTTCTTCTACTACAACAGTGATTGTGTTGTTACTGCAATGCTTTTCTGAAATGAGAGAAAATGGGACTATTTGAGCCCCCTTCAAAATGAGAGGTTTACAAAGAGTGAGACACCTAATTAATGCTCCACTTTGTAAAAGTTTGCATTGTTCACTGTCAGCTCTCAATAATTTATTTAAAGTAAAAGGCTAATCTAATTGGCAGTAATGAGCCAGTAAAACTTATATTGGATTACTGGCAACAGAAGCCCACAAGAGCTCCCTGGGCAGTTTAAATCAGTAATATTCTAGTCACAAAACTTCATTGTTTCAGCTCAGATCACTGGCACTGCCTCTGAGCTTGCCTAGGGTAGTAAGCCTGATTGATTCCATTGCCTTCATGTCACTTCTGATGGCTATTTGCCTCTGCAGCACTTTTAACTAGCAAGACACCGGTGCTGAAATATTTACCAATTGCTTCTTCGACTGGAACATCCACCACTAGCCCTCTCTGCAGAAATAGTTTTAGGAACTGCATTAAAAACAATGGAAAAGAACGAATTGCATAAATTCCAGTACACCAGACAACACATGAACCACTATACATACTTATTATTTACTAATTCGCATAGCGCTTCCTACCCAAATAGGCCTCTAAACGGTTTGCAAGTATAAAGTCACAGCAGCAGCGAAATATGAACTTCTATAGTTAAAATACACAATTGTATAAGAAAATATTTATGTATGAATATCCATAGGCAAAATGTGCAATGAAACAATAGAGTTATTAAAACAGGAGACTCGGGTGGAGAGATAAAGATCTCCCACAAGTGCTTGATGCACCTTCTGGTTTTGCAGTCCCAGCAACAGACATAGCAAAACAGAAATCTGGTGAGCTGTGTGTCCTCCCCCTTCATTCAGCTGTACCAAATGTTTTAAATGAGCTCATATTAAGGGCATTCATGTTAGCGCTGGACTGGAGATTTTTTCCCCGCGCTTGTAGATGAGATGATGAAAATTCTCCCCCAATATCGTCTTTTCGGGAGGGGTGGATTTGAAAAGATGGCAAAGGATTGTTTTGACTTCTTAAAAAGAAAGGAGGAGGCTGCAATCCTGACCCCACTAAACTGGAGGTAAGCAGTGGCAGAGCTTCATGCTCTGGCACCTGGGGCGGAGAGCAGGCAGGGGCAGGGCTGGCGCATGGCCCAAGGGTGGGGTGCACCACCCAAAGAGGCGTGGTGCATGTCCTGGGGGTGGGGGCAGCTGCAATGGAACCCCACCGGGATCATGCTGCTGGGGGTGGTGTGCTCCCCCCGCCCCCTCTTCCTCTGCCAGGGGGGGTAAGCCCCATAGAATTAAGATCTATTTATCCACAGACATGGCTAGGATTAGAGCCTAAGCTGTGGCTCCAAAGTCGTCCTGTGATTTCACTACTAGTTGAAGGTTGTGGAGTAGCATATATGAGTGGGCTGCTGCTGCTGTGATATACCTATAACACTAATATAACATGAAACACAAGCCAACAACTACTCCTACTTTCATTTCAAAAGGGTTTGCATAAATCCCAGGAACTCGCCTTACTGAACCATATAGATGTGGCATTATCGCCGGATGGCATCCATGGTTTCTAAGGCTCCATTGCTGCAGTAGTTTGCATTAGCCAACCCTCACAGTTATTTGTTAGCACAGGGGCTATAGGAAAGGGGTGGTGCAAGCCGTGCCTTTTCTTGTCTTTGCACAGTAAGGACAAAGCAAAACTGGCAAGAGTGCTTAAATGTATTTGCATTCTATATATAGCCTACAATCTATATCTCCTGGTGCTCTCATCACATTGGGGTGTCATTGTTGCTTATGAGGTTGTGCTCATGGATGGTGTATACAAAGTCAATCTTCGTGTCCAGATAAATAATGTGATAGAGTGTTCATAAGGCTCTATAGTTTCAAACTGAAGATGGGGCACTGAATTTTGAACCAAATTGGGGGGGGGGGCGTTTCTGAATGTAGAAACTACAGCAGGTCATGGAGGAAAAGGAGCAAACAGCCTTCTTCCAATCAGGCTAGCTCTGTGTGCTCTGTGTCGTTTTCACGTGGAAGAACATTTAATTATGCAGTCCCACAACCTGGAATGGTATAGTCCCAAGGATATTTGTATTATGCAACTGAGCATAATATAGATTGGCTGTTAATGACACAAAAACCAGAAGTACTAAGTCATATAAACCATAAATCCAGTACTTTAAATTTTATCTTTAAAATTACATTGCATCCTAAACTCCTAATGTTAGTATATTAGCAGAGAGATTTCCATTATACCTTTTTTTGTACTATTTTAACTGCTGTAGAGTTCTACAGCAGCTGTACACAAAGAATCGTCTCCTATGAGCTGAAATGTGCCTTGGGTTCATTTCTCTTACCTCTGACAAGAACTTGCTAAGTTGCCTTTGGCAAGGCACTATTTCTCAGCTTCTGACTTCCACCTGTAGTATAGGATAGTAATAATGACCTACATCATTATTGATGTTTCCTGCTTGGCAGGGGGTTGGACTCGATGGCCCTTGTGGTCTCTTCCAACTCTATGATTCTATGATTCTATGATCATAGAGTTGCTGAAAGGCAGTCCTGCCCACCATCAGCCAGGCAAGATGGCTCATCAAGGACTCTGTAAACTTTGTATGTCTGCGTGCACATTTGCACTGTTCCTGTGTAAAACTCATATGCTAATAGCAGACACGTTAATGAAACGTGGATAGTTATGTTGCCAAAATGATATCATCTACACACAAATGAAAGATAATCACAAACTTGGGGGATTTGACAAAGTACAAACATTCTTTGCTGGTGGGGAAGGGGTGGACCAAAACTGAGCCCAGTGAGAACTGAACATGCACATTTGGCAAAGAACGGTTTTGGAGTGGTGGTGGTAAACTAGGGAGGAATGGAATGGAGTATCCTGAAATAATGGCTGGCTGGCTGGCTGGTTGGCTGGCTGGCAGACACATGGAAACAAAGCACTCTGTACTGCAGCATCTTTTCCTCAGTGCCACCTATATCCCTTAAGTTGCAAGTATTTTTTAATCAGCAGTTCAACTTGTCATATGAATAACACTCCTGTGAGTCTCCCTAAGTGTAGAAAGCCAGTGTAGCAAGTGGTTAGTGTGTCGAACTAGGACTTGGGAGACCTGAGTTCAAATGAAGCTCATTGAATTACCTGGGGCCAGTTAGTGACTCAACCAACCCTACCTCAAAGCATTGTTGTGGGGTCAAACGATGAGGGGTAGACACATGTAAGCCACCTTGAACTCCTTAGAGAAATGCAACAAATAGATTCATAATGAATAAATAGGTTGTATTGACTTTGGCCTTGACTTCTGTCAGTAGAACTTGAAAAAAACTAGTAGATATTTTTTGCACAGAATAGTGTCTAAAAGACTACATGGCTCAGATTTAAAGGGGGAAGAAATAAAAGCTTTTAAGGCTTTTAAAATTGTGTGTGTGTGTGTGTGTGTGTGAAAGGATTGCAATAGACAGTAAAATAATGCAGCAAATAGAGATTTTTGACCCCATAGGAGTTTTGAAATAGGCTTGTTTGAGGAACATTTTAATCTGAGTAATTTTGAGCTTTGGTTCAAGACTTGTACTTTCTTGTAATCAGAGTTTTCTTTTTCAGTCGGAAGTGGTTCTATGCTATGAAAAGTATCAACCTAAAAAGATGTATGAATAAAAAAAATCATTGTCACAATAATGAGACTTATTATGAATTCTAATTTTTCATTTGTTCTATTTTCAGCATAGCTCTTCCCTCTGTCTCTGGATAGCTAACCTTGTTCCTAGCAGTAACCTTTATCTGATAAGCTAAGAATGACACATGTACTCTGTAAACACAGCAGACAAAATACCAAACCCACCATTATTCTGATAGATCTGTGTTTATCCTGGGGAGAATAGAAGCTTGACGTGATTGACACTTTTTAAAAATTACAGTGGCAACTTTCTCTTCCAGGCATTCTCATTGATAAGTACCACCTCCTCTTTGCTGGAAACTTATTGGGGGGAAATGAAAGGGAATTGGGGGAAGGGTTGGCCTGGTCCAACAAGCTGCTAAGGAAAAACAGCAGTTCAATTGGTTCCCCTGTGTATCTCCTCAAGCTTGATCGCAGTCCCAGAGCTCATGAATCAGCAACAGTAGCCCTTGGCATTGCAGCTTGAGTACTCCTCTATTCCACAACAACTCTGCTGTGTTTAAGTTAACTAAGGTGAGAATTTTTTAAAAAAGATATCAGTCAGGAAGACCAAGAATCACAGAAGTGTAGAGTTGCAAGGGACCCCAAGGGTCATCAGATTTTCTAAAGCAGTTAGAGCTGCTGCAGATGATGTGGACTACAACTCCCATCAGCTCTGATGATTGACCATGCTGTCTGGGCTTAGGAATGTGGGTGGTGGATTCAATTTACTTCACTTGTAAAGGTTAACATATCTAATTTTCACTTCCTGAAACAATGCACAGACATCCTTCAAAATTTGCACTTTGCCAAATTTTGCAATTCAGTTGGCCAGCCAAGCAGTGCTTAAAAAGAAAAAAAGTATATACTAGGGTATAAAATGCACATATTAGTGAAAATAACATAATAAAATGCATTATATTGTAGGAAAGTGCTTTGCAAAAATGTGTATGTTACTGGGAATTGCATATAAAAATGTTGACAGAAGAAATTCACATAAAATGCTGCTAAATTGTCAAGAGGACTGGTTTGTTTGTTTGTTTGTTTGTTTGTTAAAGCTAACTGGTGTGAAAAGATAGGTAACTGAATATTGGAAAAATGTGGAACTCAGACGAACTGAAATTGAGAAATTCACCCAACCCTGGTTGGACTTTATGGGAGTTCAGCAACATGTGGAGGGTACTTCATTAACTTCCATATTCTAAAGGATGATTGAAACATGCAAAAATAGCATTTCCCTCAGACTTTCCCCAGACTCTACCTAGGCAGGGGGGTGGGCTGGGGAATAACATATCTGAGGCCAAACCCATGATTGAGGACAAATGAAGGTTTCTCTCCTTACCCATAGCGTGAGTCAGTTTGATTTAAAGAGTTGTGAGGAGTAAAAGAGCTTGTTTTACATACTCTTCTAAACTTTAATTGCAAATGCGTTTATTTCTGCAATTGATTTTGCAGTCTTCTGTACAACTGTTTATGGGAGTGCGACTAACCTTACAATAATATATTAAATTATTTCTAGTTTCTCACTTGATTGCCTATAAAAAAAAAAGAAAAGAAAAATGAATTAGCCAATAATGTTTTGCAAGCACATTTCTTAATAGATTATAATTACCCTATTTGTTCACTTGGATGTATTGAAACAAACTTGTGGAAATGGAAATTTAAGGCTAGCTAAAGTGGATGGATGTACTCCTGGTCCATTTCTTCAGCATTTTCCTGGGTTGGTAAGAGGGGAGATGTCAGGGCTGTGAGGAAGGCACAGGTTAGAGGGAAGATTGAGACTCAAAGTACAACCAACTTTTTCATTTAAAAAAGTCAGAACACAACAGAGTTAAAATAGACTAAACCTCACAGGCAGGTGTAAGCTACAGTGAGAAGGAGGGACCCCCCTCTGGGCCTGTCTGGTCCATTGCTCAGCAATGTGCAATGCTCTTTGTGTTCTCAGTGTGAGGGGAGGAGAGCTCGCTCTAGAGCAGCCTTTCTCAACCTGTGGGTCCCCAGATGTTGTTGGACTACAACTCCCATCACCCCTAGCTAGCAAGGCCAGAGCTCAGGGATGAAGGGAGTTGTAGTCCAACAACATCTGGGGACCCACAGGTTGAGAACTGCTGCTCTAGAGTGACCAGCCCATTCCTGTGAAACTGAATCAGTCCCTGGCTCCTCTCTGTCCTCTCTTTCAGAGTCTGTGCTCACAATGAGACCCTCAGCAACCCCACTGTCCTTGAATGGCTTTCTTCTGACCCATGCTCACTCATGCTTCCTGCTTCTACCACCTCCCAGCTTGTTCCCTCCTCCTACTGGTCTCCAGCATCCTACTATCACTCTGCTGGGTCTGTCTTCTTCCTCTGAGTCATGCCTGGAGGGTGCTTGGGCAGGCAGCACACACTACTCTTCCTCACCCAGCCAGTCCCTGAAAGGAGAAGGTTGGAATGGATCACTATAGGCCAAACTTTCCTAACCTGGTGTTTTGGATTATAACCCCCATCATACCTGATCATTGGCCACGCTGGCTGGTGGCGATGGGTCCAAAAATCTGAAAGTTTGTTCTTAGTTTACAGCATATGGTTTGTCTGGAGGAGATGATGGGTTGAGCCAAACCATGACATAACCCTGGTTGGTGCAGCAGCTGAAGGACTGTGGGAGGAACTCAGCATCCTCTCTGGGAACTCACATAGTCATGCTAAACCACAGTTTGGGCAAACTGAGTCTCACCGTCTCTGACTGTATAGCCCATGAAGGGTTGGCTCTGCAATCCTACTCCTAATCCAGAACACATTTGTCATCTAAGGTACTGTCTCCTGTTATCATGTCATGACTGTTGCCATGGGGCCCGTGACAGGTTTTCCCTTAATGTGGCCTTCAACAGATTAAAGGTTGCTCACCCTTGGTTTATGAGAAAGAGTCACACTCATTCAGATTAAAGAACTAAGTAGAAGTATACAGAGCTATGCAAAATAATAAAAATAAAAATAAAATAAACAAACTCTTGAATGGAATAATTAAATGTTCTCTGGGAAGGTCTAACTGATATTCTAAGAGCAACTCATCACTTCTCACTTTAATGGACTAAACTGCAGGTATAATTTATAAAAAATTTAATGGATCTAATGGAAGCTATTTCATTATTTCAACGAGCTCCTAAAATATTGTTGATGAGTAGATGTCATGTTGCTACATAAAGCTGGCGTTCAAAAAGCAACATACTGCTTTGCAGGAAAGGATAGATTTATTTCACATTGTTTTATGTGTTTTATAGCAGTTTCCAGGAGAAAATAAACTTGGTATCAATTTGGGCTTTTTTTTTTTTAACAGAATGACCCCAGTCATTTTTACAGTGCACCAATAAAGTGAGGCTGCATTAGGCAGAGAGCCACTGACCCACACATGTTTCAGTTCCTGGCTAAAGTATCGCCTCGGCGGTCTTCCAAAGCATAAATGTAGGTGCCAGTTGCAGCAGTGAGGTGCCAAATCAACCAACCAACTCATGCCCTAAATTGCATGAGAATCTGAGTACCTTAAAGGGAGAGCAGGGCCCCTTTGTCATACAAGGTGGCCATTTACACATTGTCAAGAGAGAGGGCAATAATTTGCCTAAAATTTGCATATTCTCATATACAGATGTAAGCTTAGAAATTGCGGCTACAATTTTGTTAGAAATATAAAACATCTTGTCATACTGGAGAAGACTGTGGCCCCCTGACCTTTGTGCCTGCTAAGTTTGCTGTCCAGTTGCTAGCTGTTGGTGGGAAAATTCAAAGCAACTGCTCTCCTTTCTGAGAGTTGCTTATCTTTAAATTGGACTTGGAGCAGACAATACTTCAAATAGAGGGCTCTGTCAAATAGATCTTTGTCCTCTGAGACCCCATCAAATAAAACACTGTTCTTTGTAACATGGGAGTCACAGCCACCCAATTTCTGCATGTTCGATCTTATGTATTCCGGTCAATAGCCAGTGTGTGTAGTGGTTAGAGAAGATGTAGGGAACCTTTGACCCTACAGGTGTTCCTGAGCTACAACTCCCAACACCCCATGCCCATTGGCCAATGGCCATGCATGCTGGGGCTGATGGGAGACATAGTTCAACAACGTATGGTGGGCCAACAGTTCCTAACTCCTAGGTGTGAGGGTCAGACTAGGATCTGGGACACCAGGGTTCAAATCCCCCCTCAGCCATGAAGCTAACTGGGTGACTTTGGGCTACTCTGTCTCTCAGTCTAACCTGCCTCACAGAGTTGTTGCGAGAATTTTAGAAGAACAAGCGAGGTCCCTGCAGTCTGGAGGTGGGCAAATGTTGTGCCCATTTTCAAAAAGGTGGTGGTGGGGACAGAAGACCCAGGTAACAACTGACCAGTCAGCTTGACGTCAATGCCAGGAAATGTCCCAGAACAGATAATTAAATGGTTGATCTGTGAGCAGTTAGAAAGACATGCTTTGCCTAGATGACCTTCAGGATTCCATCCAACTCTACATTTCTATGAGTCTGTTGTTGTATATACAGCTATTATACTCCACCCCCTTGCTAATGAATCACTGACAGATGGCAATCCAACCTCCATTTAAAAGCCACCAGTGAAGAAGTCTCTACTACCTTCCGAGACAGCTTATTCCACCATAGAGCAGATCTTACCATCTAAAAGTTCTTCCTAATGTTTAGTCAGAATCTCCTTTCTTGTCATTTGAATTCATTGGTTCAGGTCCTACACTCTTGTAGCAGGAAAAAAACAAGCTTGATCCATCTTCCATATGATAGCCCTTCAGATCTTTGAAGGGGGCTAGCATATAACCTCTCAGTCTTCTCTACTCCAGGCTAAACATATCCAACTCCCTCGACTGTTGCTCATAAGGCATGGTTTCCAAAACCTTGATCATCTTGGTTTGCCCTCCTCTGCACATGTTCCAGTGTGTCAATATCCTTCTTAAACTGTAATGCTCAGAACTGGACACATTGTTCCAAGTGTGGTCTGACCAAGGCATTCTAGAGTGGTGGTATTACTTCCCCTGACCTGTACACTATACTTCTGTTGATACAACCAAGAATAGCATTACCGTTTTCTTCCTGCTGCATTATGCTGTTGACTCATGTTAAGTTTGTGGTCTACTAAGACTCCTAGATCCTTTTCACATGTACTACTGTCAAGCCAGGTGCTTCTTTCACATATCATTTTAACCCTGACAGAACATCACCAGAGTCCTATTGTTTCAGTATTTTATTGCTGATGCAGTCTTCAAATCTCCAGCTTTTTTTTCTTTGTCTCTGTCCCCAACCACTGCACTCAAATTCTAAGCACACTCCTGAATGTCATATATGCCTCTTTGATTAAGGTGTACAGCTGGCCAAGTCTATCAAATAGAGGATTATGGCGTATGTGAAGTCTCAATTGTAATAGAATCATAAACTACAGAGGAAACCCTTAACATAGCCTCATATACGGCTTATAAATTTTGCAGCACCCTATCAAAAGGAGAACAAGAAGGAAAAGCAGGCTAGGCACACACACACACACAGCTGGTGCTCTGCTTTCTATGCGTACTGGAAGCCCCAAACCTCTCTCCTGAAAAGTTATGAACAGAAGAGGGTATTTATTTCCATATGTGATTGACTTCCAATCTGGCAAATACATACCAGGTGTGCATGGAGGAATGCAATAAAAAAGGCAACTATATAAACTTAGGCACCATCTGCGCTATGCATTTAAAGCAGTATGATTGTACAGGCATGGCTTCCTCCCAAAGAAGCCTGGGAATTGTAGTTAAAGGTGCTGAAAGTTGTTGGGAGACCCCTATTGTCCTAACAAAGCTACAATTCCCACTCTGGGAATTGCAAATCGTGTAAAGCCAGGAATGAGGAACCTTTGCCCCCCTCAGAAGCAGCTAGACTCCAATTCCCATCAGTCCCAGCCAGCATGGCCAATGATCAGGAATGGTGGGAGTTGTAATTCAGCAACATCTGAAGACTCACAGGTTCCCATCCCTGTAAACTTTGATGTAAACCTTTCCAATTTGTAACATATTAATTGGTTGATTAAAACACACGGCAGCCATCTAGTGCATATTGGAGAAAGTAGAGCTGGTGCTGTACATGGTGCCACCTAAGTTGAGTAGACTATGCCACCTCCCCCTGCTCTCCACGACTGTCTCCTCCTCCCTGATACTTCTGCTTTCCCTCTTCATCCTCCTCTTCAACCACTGCTTCTTTTATTCCCTGCCCCTGTCACAGTTGTTTTTTTAAAAAAAGTAACTTGCTGCCACCACAGGGAAGTGAGGATGGCACTTGGGGTTCTCTTGGTGACCAAACCCATAATAGATCACACCCTTTCCTCATAGTGAAGGAGAAAAGAGGAGCAGCAAGAAGAAGAGTAGGGGGTGAGTGATAGAAGTAATGATAAGGTGGGTGGGTTGTCCAGCGGCTAGCTCTAGAGGCATGCAATCTTCTGCCCCCCCTGAGCCATTTGACTCAGTGTAACTCAAGAAAGGGCTGCTGGTTGTGTAAGGAGGGACCTTAGCTCAGTTGTTGACAATAAAACCTGAGTGTATTAGGTCCGAAAGGAACCTTGGGCACAGGGCAAGACTCCAGTTGCAAACCCTGGAGAGAGGCACTGTAGGCAACAGGGCGCGAGAATTACCAATGGTCTCACCCAGCACAAGGCAGCTTCCTTTATTAATTGATTTACAAAAGTAAGGGTGGAGAACCTCATGCCTGAGGGCCAAATGCAACCCCCAAGCTTCTCTTTCTGGACCTTGGGACTCTCCTTGCACACCCTCTCACCAGCCACACCCCGCATTGACCCTGATTCACACACTTCTTTGCTGCTTTTGTTTGGCTGGGATGTGTCATTGAACTATGATAATGCCTCTTGCTTGCCTAGACAGAGCACAGAGAGGGGTGTGTGAGTGTGTCTAGAGCCTACCCTACTGTGCAATGGCAAAACATACATTGGTTGCTCCAGCCACTGTTACCGCTGGGTGAACACACTGCTGGCATATGTAACCCTCAGGTGGTTGTACAGAAAGGAATGTGACCCTGGGACAACAGCACTATAAAGCAAACTGCAAATGATCGATTCTGGATTGTGTTTTCTGCACTAATCACAATGGCCAAGGGGCAGGGCAAGAGATGAGCAAGATTAAAATGCAATGTAGAGCACCTTGTTAACCATAACAGGAAGGGAAAGAAACCTTGAGTTTGCTCTGTGGCTTTAATGAATGCACTGATGCGTCATGTTCCATCGCATTAGTAGACTTTGACAAAAGACACAGATGCACACAAAAAGGAAGTTTGTAACCTTCAAGGTTGTGCCAAAGAATTAACAGAAAGAGAAGACAATGGAGGGAAAGTCAGTAAACGATTCACTACGGAGACCATTTAAAGCACAACACTTATGAATACATGGAAAGCTACCAAGGTGCAAGACCTTGAACATGATACCCCATAAAATTAATTAAAAATAAAATAGGTCCTCCTAACTTTCCCCTTTCGAAAGGAAAAAAAAAAAAAAAGAGAGAGAGTTGTGCCCGAGAAGTTTGCCATTAAATCAAATATCCTGAGGTAATCCTGAAAGCATAGCATTAAACTGAACTCAAGTTATTTGATATTGGAAACCTGGAGAGGAGCCAAAATGGAGGCTTAAACTCTATTTTCCTTGGCTTTAGAATACACACAGGCAGCACTGGAATTATTTCATAGGCATGAGCTGCTGTCTTCAAGAGAACGCTGAGCCCATGTGAATCATTTAGCCGTCTGCAATATTTATTGTTTGCACCGACACTTGGATGCTAGTAAAAAAATTTTTTTAGCACTGTTAAAAATAAAGAGGTAGTTTTAGTAACTTGATATGCATAGTTTTTGCACTTATGTTCTCAAATAGGCATAGTTTACTACAGAGAAAGGGTGTGGCTCAATGGTAAAGCATCTACTTTGCATACAGAAGGTCCCAGGTTCAGTTCCCAGTGACATCTCCTGGTAGGGCTGGGAACATCCCAGTCTGAAACCCTGGGGAGCTGCTGCTGGTCAATCTAGACAACACTGAGCTATAGGGACCAATTGGCTAACTTGGTATAAGACAGATTCCTATGTTCCACAGGTGGCTGGTGTCCACTGAGGCTGGTAAGACAGAAGATAATGAAGTCAACAGGAAGTGAATCCAGAGTGATTGATAGGCAGAACCAAACAATTCTGTTTCTTTCTCTCCATACACCTGCCTAATTACAACTTTGAGACTTAAGGAGGAGGGATCTGACAGCCGGTGTCACCACCTGGACTGGATGTAAGTAACAAGGCATGGGCTGGGGGTTGGCTGAGGGAAGACTGATGTTGGTGGGGAAGCAACCCACTTGCCCTAATGGATCAGCCATCACTGCTATCATAGCTGTCAACTTTTCCCTTTTCTTGCGAGGAATCCTATTCGGAATAAGGGAATTTCCCTTTAAAAATGGGAAACGTTGACAGCTATGACTGCTATGTTCCTACGTACTCTAGCTGTAATCTTGGCAGCTGTTGTTTTTCTCTTTTGTACTCTCTACCTTTCCTTCTGAAATGGTGGGTGCCTAACACATCCAATGTTAAAAATGGAATTAGCAAACACAATGTGAGTTTTGGTTGCTTATTTTTAGTGGGGTAGAATATTCCCTTTTTATTCTTGGTGGATAAATACCCTTATTATTGTGTTTTATTCTGTGTTGTGGATTTTCTATGTTAATGATCTAGAGGTTGCTTTGAGATTTTTGTAAAAAGCAATAGGCAAATATAACAAATAATATTAAAAATAATAATGGGTTTCAATATATTGTATGTGACCTTGAATGGACATTTGAACCTAGAGAGGCAAAAATAAAATTTGAATGTAAATAAGTTACAATGAGGAAACATCTAATTTTCTTGCAATATTGAACACATCATCCTGGGAATTATTTAAGTATTCCTTTTCATTTTCTTCCAGGCATTCTATGTGGAAGGGTGCAAAACATGTGGATGGATGTGCCTACAAGAGGGCTGGCATGAAAGATTATGTGTGGAAAATGTCTGTGGGCAAAAAGTGGGGGTTCGGAAAAGAAGCAGGACCTTGAGTATGTTACAATAATAAATAAATCCCCAAATGAGAGGTAGGAGTACATCTTATGCAACAGTGAAGCAAAATAAAAGGAAAGGTTTTCAAATCAAAGCCAGAAGATTGTTTGCACTGAAAGTTCACACGGCCCTAAAGATCATCATCAACTTGTAAAACAACATGCCCTGCTAAACTTTATTTTGCAGCTTATCTGAAAAACAGCATGATTCACACTGCGAAGTGCACCATGAACAAGTTTCTTTCCTTAGAGAGGCTCTGTGCATCATTCGTACCCCTGCAGTTTTTTCTATTCTCACCTCCAGATGACTTTTCTTTCCACTTTGCTTCCAATAGCATTTATCTCTTTCTCTCTCCCCTCTATTTTTTATTTTTATTTTACAAAATGTCATAAAGTACATGTGTCAAACCATCCAGCTTTAAGAAATCCTTCAATTAAAATGCACAGAAGCACAGCAATGAGAAGCTGGTCAAAATGGAATGGAGGGCTGAAGTGAGAAGCAGCGGTTGAGAAAAATGTATGGTTGGTGATACAGTGAATGGGCTTAATTGAAATGCTACATGTTGCTAATGAGACAAATCTAATCCTGAAAGTATTTTCTTCCATTAAACATCACTTGAAAATAATTAGGAAGCTCTAATCAATGAGATGGCCAAGCACAGTGTCTGGAAAGTAAATTGCTTTTATGCTGCTGGAGTTATATGCCAGTTAAAAGTGGGTAGGCAGCAGAGGAGGGGTCTAATTTGGTGCCAGATTCAGGTTTTAGGGAACACTTGGGCAAGATGATATCAGTGAGTGGGTCTTCCTTGTTGTCTGTTGACTTGCCTGCTTTCTCTCAGCACAGTCCACCTGGTCAACGAGAGAAGTAAAGGCAAACAAAGGCACAGCCAGTTGGAAGTGATTGCATTTTTAATGGTTTTGATTATTTCTCTTTTGTGAGTTTTCAAAAACTGCTTCTCCCATAACATGTCGAAGCGATAAACAACTACCTGACATTCAGAAGACATCTGAAGGCAGCCCTATTCAGGGAAGTTTTTAATATGTGACATTTTAGTGTATTTTTCATCTTTGTTGGAAGCCGCCCAGAGTGGCTGGGGAAACCCAGCCAGATGGACGGGGTACAAATAATAAATTATTATTATTATTATTATTATTATTATTATGCTTCTGTTTCTGATTGTAATGGCTTAAGTTGTGATCATGGGCCAGTTCAGTTCCCACCCTCATCAAGCCTTTCATTCCTCCTGGCTTGTATATCTCCCTCCCTTGCATGCATAAAGGATTGTCTTGTATCAGGGAAAATGCAGGAACTTGCCGTTTCAATTAAATATGGACACAAAAATGTGTTCATGTTAGGGGGGGAAGCATTGAAAAATGCACAAAAATGTGTACTTTAGAGGAAGAGTATGTCCCAAAAGTATTCAAAATGTATATACTACAAAAGAAGAAAGTAAACCTTGTTTTGATACTATCTATGCCTAGGAGGAAAATGCCCACAATCACACAAAACAACACACATCTTGAAAGTTGCCAATATTACACCCCTGCTTCCCATGTTGGAACCGAGTAGCATGGAATATGCGTAATCTTTAGAGTCCTAGCCAAAGTTTTAATGAAATCATTGCTAGGACTGGAAACCACTCTTTGGACGGCTGAAGAGGAACCTCAGGCTGGGGTATTTGTGATAAATACGGCCCTCCAGACCTCTCTGTGTGGCTCTTGGGATTCTCCCCACACTATGTCCCTCTACAGCCCTTTTTTATTGCTTTCCCCTGGCTGGAACATGTCCTTAAACTATGAAATGCCTCTTGCAGCTGAAGTGATGTGCCTGTAGAAACGTCTGGCTTTCATGTGACCTACTCTACAAAGAGTCAAGTCTGTTGCTCCTCCCAGTTTTTCCTCTGGCTCCACCCACATGCAGCCCCTGGGAGCTTGCCCATGACGAATGTGGCCCTCAGGCTGAAAAACTCACCTAACACAATTGGCAGGCTATGTTATCTCTGTCTTTGAGGCCACAAGGAGCGGGGCTATCCAATAACAGCTGGACATGCTTTAATACTGCTATAAAAGTCTCTGCTTGGAGTAAAATCTTTCTAGCCTTCTGGTCCAAATTGCTGAAGAGCAATTTCCACTGTGCTGTGCATTTCTCCATCGATTTATCATCCCCTTTAGAATCTTTACCTATCTTGGAACGTTCCTCCATGCAGGCTCTTTTATAACTCACAATAATGTGTTTATGTCATTTACAATGTGAGAAAAGTTTCAGTTAGAATAGTTTAAGAGTGCTGTTGTGAGATGAATGGAGGTTTACGAACCACATGCTACCTATTGTAGAATTTTCTGTCACCTACCCCAGACAAAATTTAAAGGCAAGTATAGAACTTTTTCTGGAAGAAGCACTGTGGAACACAAACAACCTTAACTAGAGATTTATAGATTTATTGACTATTTTCTGTCCCAAACTTCCTCCAGTCTGGAGCACAGGACAATGAACACCAAGAATAATAAAACCACAATATGTCAGTAAAACAACACTAAAACCACAAAATCAAATCAAATAGGATAGGCAGCGGCCATTGTATCTGTAGCCCCCCCCTGGGGGGGGAATGCTTCGTGGATCAATTGCCTGGCCAAATAAAAATGTCTTTAGCCTTTTCATAAATATTGCATCATTGGGGGCAGACTGAATATCACTTGGAAGGGTTTGAGCAAGAATTTACTATCTCATGCCATCATCCTCCTAGTCAGGGGTGCCCCATGCCACATAATCAATCACAAGATGTGGTGCATGGACACCATTTGAATGGCAATGCCCATAAACCTTTGGGGGGGCAGCCTCTTCAAATATTTTATGGGGCAGCTGAAGGGACCTCAGCTTGTAGGAGTTGGCTCCTATGCTTCTAGTCTCTGTTATGACCAGGGCAATACACGAGACCTCTTCTGCTTAATGTATTGCACAGGTCAGGCAGTGGTGGAAGAAGATGTTCTCTCATATATTTGTCTGAATTAGTCCATAACCTTTTATTCATCTGTGCCTTGCTTTTGGGTGAGTTGGTTGGGAAACATAACTAAGGAGGGATTGCAATCCAGAAGAAGATGTTAAACTATATTAAAAAAATTTATTGGCTGTACATTTTGTGTTGCAGATGAGTTAGTGTAATCCTGTATAAGAGTTTGACATCATTTCAAATGCATGAAAATTGCTTCATTTAAGAATCACCACCATGAATTTTACGCGTGCTACTTGATTCCCAGATAGCATTTATAGCAGTGTTTGTTTAATCTGTAAAAAGGCTTCAGGCAAAGTAGAGTAATATTTTGCTACTCTTTTGGATGTTCTGTCACTTGTTTCCATGATTGGCTAGTCTGAGACAAACGAATGCCCCAAATTAATGTGAATTACAGTGATGGATACTGTCAGCAAGAAAATTAATTTTGAAATTTTCACATGGAGTTACAACTCTAACATTATGCTTGTTCCAGTGCTTTTATTTAATTTTCTGCCCCTCCTTTCCATTCCTTGGCCAGAATCTAAAGATTTGCACCTAAGAGCTTCATATTCCTTATGGTATATTTTTTTTTAAAAAAAATACTTTTTATCATTTAAACTTTCCAGTGCCATATTAAAAATGACATTTTGATGCATGCCATGCAACTTGGAGAGCTACTTTTTGGAGAAACCAAACTCTAAATCTTCCTAGGGGGAAGAAATTCTTTTCTTTGGTATAGAATTTGGTATATAATTCATTTCTTTGGATCTTGACCATTATGTTCTTCATAGTCCCAACAGGCTTGCCATTCTTCCTGCCTTTCTTTTGCAAACTAGGACTTATTTCCATCGTGTTATTATTATTTTTTTGAAGATCTATATTCACTGTACCAGGGTGGGGGACCTTATTCAGCCTGAGGGCCACATTGCCTTTTGGGCAGGGGCCACATGCCAGTAGTGGGTAGGCAAAAGGGCAAAAGTGGGCACAGCAATGAATGTGAATTTTACCTTTGCACAATAAACTAGTTTCTATACACACACACGTAGAGAGAGAGAGAGAGAGAGAAGTTGAGTTTTCTTTCAGGAAAGCTTCCATTCCAACAAAGTAAACAAAAGGAGACTGCAAAGCAAACTTAGTGAGGGATGGGACGTGGGACGTGAGTGTGGCCCAGTGGAGAGTCTTGAGGGCCAGACAGAAATGACTCCAGGCTGAGGTTCCCCATCCCTACACTATACCCATTTTGTTTAATCTTTCCTCATGTAGTCTGCCTTCTAGGATGAAAGTATTATCACAGCTGCCTGTGGACGTGTGTCACACCACTAGATAAGAGACCACGGTTATAGGTGGATGAATCGGTTTATTTCTAGTCGGTGTCACTTCCATATTTGTTCACCGATCCCATCCTTGTTTCTGCATTAAATGCATTAAATTCTGTATTAAATTCCACTTGAAAAATTCCATTTAAATACATATGTGCTAATTTTTTTAGAATATTTTGTCTCAATGATCAAGTTAGCAATAATAAACTAGATGCAGGGAGATGATAAAGAAAGACTAAATAAATGGAGGTCAGTTGGAATAGGTATGAAAATAACCTGGAACAGCGAAGGGTGTGCTGCCTCATCTGCTTCTGCAATGCTTTAAAGCAGAGAGGGGAAACTTGTGCTCCTCCAGTTGTAAGTGGACCCCAGTTCCCATCAGACTCAGCCAGTGTGGCCAATGGTGGAGGATGATGACAGCTGGAGTCCAGCAACATCTGGAGGGTACCATATATTCCTCATCCCTGGGGTTCTTGCTAGTTATTATTTGTTTATTGTGTATATATAGTCTATTGTCTGTGATATATATATATATATATATATATATAATATATATAATATAATAAGTCATATATATATATGACTCATTTCAAACATGTAGCATATATCAGGAATGGCATTGATGATACAAAATTAAATGCTGCTATGTATGAAAAATATAATAAAATAAATTATAAACGTAAGTATTGCATGTCAAAATGCTCATGTCCAAATGTACCAGCTCACAAGGAGATGACTAAAATGTATTTTGATACTATTTTATTGATCCTTCGTATTTTGCCCCACTAGCTGTCATAATTTTCCAAGCTGTTAAAGTTAAAAATATGCTTAGGAAGACCAAGAAAACATCAACATACACACACACACATGTTTTATTTATTTTCCCCCAAAATTATGATCTTTAATTTTAAACAACAGCATCTCTCTTCAGGTGGGTTAAAAATGTGGCCACAATCAAACACAGTGTTTATATTATATTATTTCATTAATATATTATTATAATGCCTGCTAGTTTATTATGTCAATCAAAGCATGCTGGATTTCAAACATGGCAACCCCCTGCCTATAACCCTTAAGTGGTGCAGTCAATGAAAATGGTCTCATGAGATTCTGTTCTCAATATGACTCTTGCTTTAACAGTTGTTAACTGAAAATGGGAAGTATTCCAATAAAACAAAAATACAAAAATACACCCCTGACCAGTAAATAACATAACACTTTTTTTTTGCTCCTATTCCTGATTGTTTTGAACTGAAAAAATGCTTTAGAAATCATATTTCTGTTGTACTCCAAGAAAGAAGAATGGCTTCAGTACACAGTAATTTTCATAGAAAGGGTTTGTCAGAAATTATTGTAAATAGCAGTCATTTAAAGCTCTGAATTCAAGTTTTAAAAAGAAGAAAATGTACAATAAACAGCTCTCTTACCACACAAGCTATCTTTTAAAAGCAAGTGGGGTTGGGAATTTGGATTGTGGCTTTATAGAGCAATTCTTATATGCACTGAAACACTTCTGGGCCCATTAGATCTCTGACAGTGCCTGGAATCCACACACTCCCTTACAAACAGAGAATGCTATTGTTTCAGTGCAATTAGCAGCAGCACTTACTAGAGACGGCAACATGCTGGAAAATTAATTGAGAATTTAACCTTCAGATGAAAAATATTCAGTCCGTTAGATTTTGTTGTAATCAGCTTAAGCAGTCGTACATGAATTGAGGAATACAATGTGGGGTTTAGCTATTTCTCTTCTGATTAATGCAACAATGTATTTCTTCTTCTTCTTTTTTTGCATAGGCCATTTAATGAATATTATGCAGAAGATATATCTATTATCTCTCCAAATGGCAGTGTTCTAATGATTCTTGTTTCCATTTGCTAAGTGGATGGTTAACATGATTAACAGTGGAGATGTTTGCGTGTCGAGGTCCCCAATCCACCCCCCAAATAACTCACAACAGACACGTAATTTTTGTTTAAGATTTTTGGCATGATTTTGGCCACAACTTTATTCAAATACAAACCGTGAGTGGTTGTTTAGGCATTGGTTAAGACTATCTGTCCCCCCGCCTGGGGACAGAACTGACTTCCGGGCACCACCGAAAGACAGTGCGGGGGAAAGCAAGTCGGGGAGGAATTGGAGCTGAGACACAGACCCTCAACTCTCACCCGCCTGCTCCCCGAAGGCTTGCCGGCCCTAGTCCCATTCCAGGGATTGGACGAAAAGATGGCAAGCCCCAGGATTCCTTTAACGGAATTCCCTTTCCGCAGCAACCATGGAGGGGCAGGCACAGCCTATCCTGACCCCTCCTCCAACGGAATTCCCTTTCCGCAGCAACCATGGAGGGGCAGGCACAGCCTATCCTGACCCCTCCTCCACCAGATTTATAACCAATGCCTAACCGCCAATCGAGCTCTTATGCTCGCCGCCAACCACTCACAATCCCAACCCAACCTTCAATCCTCCAATTACCGCATCCAACCAGACATCATTCCCCAGCTCGGAAAGATGTACCCCATCATTGCGGTAAAGGGCCAGAGCCTTGAAGGTAATATCTGGGTGGTAAATCACCAATCCACCCAATTCCGCTACCCTCTTGCTCACTGTGGAATTAATGCGCTTCCTGGCCCTTTCGGCAGCCTTGGGTTGAGAAATGCCCTGCCAATTGCTCCTTTGCAGTAATTGTGACCAAAATATTTTAACGGTAGGTATTAAGGTCACCAATTCCCCCAAGTCTCTTAGAATCACGGATTGCAAAGTAAAGCAATCAACCTTTGCCATATCATTCTCCCCCAACTGCACCAAAATTGCCAAAGGGGGGCCATGTGAAAGCACCCTCTGCTTAATTAGTGGGATGAATTCACTCCACCGCATTCCCCGTCTGGATATCCACGGCACCTGTACGTGCTGTGGGAAGCCGAGATCCCCTTCCAGACTGCCTCACCCTGATGCCAGCCCAGTACACGATGCTGTGCCCCACAATCCAGATACGGACTGGAGCGAGACCTGCACATGCTGCGGGAGGCCAAGACCCAGTCCCCTTCCAGCCTGCCTAGCTCTGATGCCAGCCCAGTAAACGATGCTGTGCCCCACAATCCAGATGCGGACTGGAGCTAGAAACATGGGCAGGAAGGCTGAGATGGCGCCCCCAGTCCAGACTCGTCAGGGTGCTTGCCAGCTCAGTGCATGATGCTGTGGCCGACAATCCAAATGCGAACAGCTGCTCCTATGAAAAAAGGAATAACAGACAGGCATCAGCACAGGCATCATTGGCTATGCTTCCTGACATAACCTTTGTCAGCGTCAGACTTCCAATGACCCGTATTCACAATCCTGCCTACTAACAGGCCCCAGTGCGCAGCCTTTGCAGCAGCACCTATTTGGAAGGAATGAGGTGTGTTCAGCGGTAGGCAAGCCGCAGGCTGCAATAACAGGCGCACAATGTGAGCAATTAGATGCCTGTCGAACCAGAACCCATTTCTGTGCACTAGGATCGAGCCAGCCCCCAGGGGAACGAAAAGCCAAATATTTCCGGTATCCAATAACAGGGCAAGGGCCCACCTCACCTGTGACTGGAAGCCTGATGGTGGCAACCCTGCTCACTAGGTCTGACTTAGAGCTCCAGACACTTATGACAAGCTCCAAAGCAGATAAGGAAAAGTCCTGAGGCAATAAGCCTCCGAACTCTCAGCCCCGTGCTGGCTCCAACACAATTTCCCCAACCCTCAGTACACCAAAATTACAATGGAATACTGAAATAAGTCTTGTCTTGATCTTGAACCAGCCGACAAGTCTTAACTTGTTGCGGATACTGCATAGGTCAAACATTGACCGGCTTCCTGCCTGCTGGCCTGTGAAGGTCGGAGCCTATTCCAACCTTCCGAGACCCTGCGCACGACACACTTTTAGAAGGGTCTCTGAAAAATTAAAGCTTTACTCTAGCAGACATTGCAGCGGACTGAATTCTGATAGTTTTAACACTGCATCCGATCTGCAGCAGATGGGTGAATTACTGCAGGTCCTGCTCAGAGGATGGGGGCAGGTTCCTCTGAATGGCCGAGGACTGCCAGCTAAATTTTAAGAAATCAATCCCGGCCTTCTCATAAGACCTGAAAGCAGATGGGGAAACGTAAGCTACTACTCCTCATAATTAATAATTGTTGCCAAGTGCCAAAGGAGCTCCAGAAAAATCCGGTCTAGCTGGGCGTCCAGAGCCCAGGATCTGAAGCTCTCCAACTGAAAAAACGGGATAGAGCGACAGCAAAAACATTAGATGATCCCGAAATAAAGCGAGCAGAAACGCAATATTAAACCTTAAGCATTGCGAAGACTCTGCCAGAGCATGAAGACCGTTTTGCCAGGACTCTCACACTGCCTGGTTATCAGACCAAGACAGATCCGACGGTTCCTAAACTCCTCAGTCCAGATGTGCACTGACACTACAATGGGGAAAACTCGAGAAAAGTTAGGTTACATGTGATTGCCTTGCCCTGCCAGGCTCAAGGCCACTGTACATGATGATGAAGGGACCCCGGGCCATGAGACCACCTGGCCAAGCAGGAATGGAAGGGGCAGCCTGGAGCAACCACCCTGCATGCAAAATTTAACTGACCTAGGAATGATAGGATCTGACAAAGCAACACTTGCTTCAGAGGAAGTATTACAAGAATAACATCCTTCAAGGCAAACAGATTTTCCACAGGCAAGCAGATGTTTGAGCAACGGTATCCAGCTAGCCCCAAGTACGTTAAAAGGGGCAGTAGGACTCACTATCCTCCACTGCCAACAGAACACCCAGCTCCTCAGGGAATAAAGGGGCATCCAGTAAGCTAAGCAGAGGCTGGTGTCACAAGAATCAGCCAGTAAAATAATCCACATAACGATACCCCCAGTTAAACGAGTCTTGACTCGCAATGTTCAATCCAGAAAGGCGCTAAAGGACTCCAGTGCTGCACAGCCTATTCAGCAACCCACTGGCATCGCCTTATGAATATAAGGACCATCCAATTAAAGCCTAACTACTTAAAATCTTGAGGGTGAACCGGCAGCAGCCTAACAGCCAATTCAATATTGCATAATGCCAACAAGGCACCTCCTCCAATTTGTTGGTAAGCTCAACTGCCTGATCCAAAGATGCATATTTCACGGAACAATTCCGGAGGGATAGCATCATTCACTGAGGTGCCTTTGGGATGTGATAAATATGGATCAGATGGAATCGTATGGGGCTCTCTTAGGGACGATCCCTAAGAAGTCCCAACAAAGCTGCCACCGGGTCAGCTTCCTGCATACCAGCTTCAGGTTCTATTGCTCAGGGAATTTCCATTTGAAATGTGGAGCTGTCCACATGTCCCCGTCCCTGTGATCCTAGCGAGCTAAGGGGATGATGGCAGCCCTGCGTCTAACATTCCCATCATAGTGAATTACCACTTATAGAATAGTGGGGTTGGAAGGGACTCCGAGGATCATCTAGTCCACTCTCCCACAATATCATCATCATCATCATCATCATCATCATAATCTATTTGTACCCCGCCCATCTGGCAGGGCTTCCCCAGCCACTCAGGGCAGCTTCCAACAAAATATTAAAATACAGTAATGCATCAAACATTAAAAGCTTCCCTGAACAGGGCCGCCATAGATGTCTTCTAAAAGTCTGGTAGTAGACATCTGGTGGGAGGGTGTACCACAGGGCAGGTGCCACTGCCGAGAAGGCCCTCCACCTGGTACCCTGTAACTTGGCTTCTCACAGTAAGGGAACCACCAAAAAGGCCCTCGGCGCTGGACCTCAGTGTCCGGGTAAAGTGATGAGGGAGCATGCAGCTGTCCCATACAGGGACCAATCCTGCAACCTAGGCATTACCGGCACCATAGGCTGACCGGCTGAGCTATCCATGATGATCCCTAAAGACTTGGAACAGCCTCACCCTGACCCCTGGAGAGGTCCAAGGTGATGTCTGAATCATCATCAGCCCAGTGATGATTTACCTGCAAGGAGGTGTAAGCCTCATCCCTGCTCCGCTTTTACCTGCCTCTGAAGATGCTTCCTTCCGGAAGAAGGCACCTGGGGCATCAACATGTCATCCTCTGCAGGAGAGGCAAGCTCTGGAGGCAATCTGCAAAGGCCCTGTCATAGTCTGCAAAAAACCTAAACAATGTGAGGAACAGGTGAAACCAATGCTTTGTGCACCACATGGGGACGCTATTCAGGCCAGAAACGCTGCCAAAGGCCATCAAATTCTAGGGCCAAGCGGGCCAAGCCCTAGGATCACCTGCTAGGCCAGACATAAATGTTTCCAATGAGATAACAAACTCGAGGCAGCCCACCGCCTGTCCAGGTACCCCTGCTTGCCCTTTAGAGGGAAGCACCTCCTCAAGAAACCCCAAGTTCTTTTTGGGAGCAATATCACAAATGCGCCAAACTACCCAGCAACAAAATAGTCCAAAAGGAGCAGCTTGTTTTGTTATGTGATAACAATGGCTAAGTGGGGGATATGAACCCTGTCTCCCAGGTCCTAGTCCTGCGCTCTAGCCACTAAGCCACAATGGCTCGTCTCTAACTTGCAGAAAATAAACTTGTTCAGAAACAGCATAGTTAAAGAGCATACAAAGAGTGCTCATTGGAGGCACAGAGAGCCTCTGGGTCCACTCTGTCTGCCTAAGATATACATTAGCAACAAGTGAGCCTGCAAACAAACAGATACATTCTTATAGAGAGAATGAGTCACATGTCACAGGAACTTAACAATTCACTGTACTGCTAACTGTAGCAGGCTTAGGCCTGAATGATATGTGCAGGCCATGCAGGCCGTGATGGCCTCCCAGCTTCTGCTCTCTGCCTTTTTTGTCTCATTGCAATATTAAAGGAACTCAAAATAGTGCTCCCGCCCAAGGCTAAATTAAAACTCAGCCAACAGCACTGCAATCACCCAAAATAAAGCCAATCTATGAGGATACTATAAACGAAAGTGATTCCAGGTAACCTGGGAATTTACTGTACTGCTAACTGTAGCAGGCTTAGGCTTGAATGATATGTGCAGGCCGAGAAGGCCGTGAAGGCCTCCATGCTTCTGCTCTCTGCCTTTTTTGTCTCATTGCAATATTAAAGGAACTCAATATAGTGCTCCCGCCCAAGGCTAGATTAAAATTTTGGCCAACAGCACTGCACGCACCCAAAATAAAGCCAACCTATGGGGATGGTATAAATGAAAGTGATTCCAGGTAAGCTGGGAACCGCCCTGGCTAGCCCCACAATTAAACAGGCAAAAATGGGGAAAACCTTTTTGCAAAAGAAAACCCCTAATGGGGGCTCTCTCCCTATTGGGAAAGGCAAGCCAAGGAGGATTAAGCACAGGCAGTGCTCACAGGTACAGGGAGAATCTTCCCAAAGGGCAGGATAAGGGGTGGGGTGGGAAATCAAACAGGAAAAAAAAAAGGGGGGGGAATTAAATTAATTAAGGGACTAGAGAAGATTAAAAAGAAGGGGAAAATAAAGAAATGTAACCAGACAATGAGAAGATCGCTCCACTGTCCTCCAGACGGTCCAAGTGCTCCAGGTGATCCGTTGCACGCAGCAAAAGAGAAAGTACAAGGCTGCGTGCAGAGTATTTAAACCTTTTTACCCCTCCCACCAAAATTGCAACATAACTTTTACCCCAGCAACCCAGTGAACCAATCACTGCCCCAGGCCATCTTTAGAGACCTTGCCTGGTAACAGAGGGGTGGCTCAGTAGACCCCACCGCAACACGTGCTCTCCCTGAAGGAGAACACGCTTTCTTGGTTCTGAAAGCTGACAGCCACCATGTATGCAGAATGGGAACCTGTCACGGGTGCCAATTCTCAACGTTCATTGGCAAATCTGCCCATTTCAATTTCTCATTTTCCCAATCTTAAATTTGGTTTGCCACATTTCCTCACCAGTTTGCACTTTCTTCTTTTAAGTACTCATGAAAATTAACTACAATTTTAGCGTAAATTTCTCTATATCCATTTATATGCAGTTTTTTCTAATTACCGTATTTTTCGCCCTATAGGACGCACCGTCCCATAAGGCGCACCTAGTTTTTTGGGGGGGAAATAAAGGAAAAAAATTATTTCCCCCCCAGGCGCGGGGTTGGGGAAGCCCGAGCTTCCCCCGACCCCAGCCCCCAAACAGGCAGCTCTCTGCAAGCCGTGGGAGCCCAGTGCTGGCTCCCGCTGCTAGCGGAGAGGTCCGCGAAGCCTGGACGCGCTGAGCTCAGCGCGCGCAGGCTTCGGCATGCAGGCACCTCTCCGCCAGCAGCGGGAGCGTTCCCGCTGCTAGCGGAGAGGTCCGCGAAGCCTGGACGCGCTGAGCTCAGCGCGCGCAGGCTTCGGCATGCAGGCACCTCTCCGCCAGCAGCGGGAGCGTTCCCGCTGCTAGCGGAGAGGTCCGCGAAGCCTGGGCGCGCTGAGCTCAGCGCGCGCAGGCTTCGGCATGCAGGCACCTCTCCGCCAGCAGCGGGAGCGCTCCCGCTGCTAGCGGAGAGGTCCGCGAAGCCTGGGCGCGCTGAGCTCAGCGCGCGCAGGCTTCGGCATGCAGGCACCTCTCCGCCAGCAGCGGGAGCGCTCCCGCTGCTAGCGGAGAGGTCCGCGAAGCCTGGGCGCGCTGAGCTCAGCGCGCGCAGGCTTCGGCATGCAGGCACCTCTCCGCCAGCAGCGGGAGCGCTCCCGCTGCTAGCGGAGAGGTCCGCGAAGCCTGGGCGCGCTGAGCTCAGCGCGCGCAGGCTTCGGCATGCAGGCACCTCTCCGCCAGCAGCGGGAGCGCTCCCGCTGCTAGCGGAGAGGTCCGCGAAGCCTGGGCGCGCTGAGCTCAGCGCGCGCAGGCTTCGGCATGCAGGCACCTCTCCGCCAGCAGCGGGAGCGTTCCCGCTGCTAGCGGAGAGGTCCGCGAAGCCTGGGCGCGCTGAGCTCAGCGCGCGCAGGCTTCAGCATGCAGGCACCTCTCCGCCAGCAGCGGGAGCGCTCCTGCTGTTTGCGGAGAGGTCCGCGAAGCCTGCATTCGCCCCATAGGACGCACCCAGATTTCCCCTTCATTTTTGGAGGGGAAAAAGTGCGTCCTATAGGGCGAAAAATACGGTACTTCCCTCCCCCCAGCAAAGCAATTTCCCCACATATAATGCATTTTGTATGTTAGCTTCACAAATATGTGCATTTCTAGTATGTGTGTTATCCTAGTAGATGTGTTTTTGAACACATTACTTGACTGGAGAACCACATTGCAAACTTTAGAGAGATGCACATTTTGAAGGATGGTTGCCATCAGGTTTGCATACTGTTTTGGAAATTGTTACGGTTTGGTTTTCCTTAATACATGTTCACATCAAAAGTGCAAATTAGATCAGCTTGCCTTTCAATGCAAACTGAATCAAAATTCTGCCCCATCCCTGTCGGCTAGTGAATCTTTCTCATTGCAAACCTATATGAAGGGGCATGGACCTTATGCCAAGGGGATACTATGAGGTTTGTGTTTCCAGTTTCTTTAATTATACATACTATTTAGCTGCAAACCAAATTCTCTTGACGTTTTATTTTCCTTTGTCTGAACCATTGCCAAAAGATATCTTCTTTGATGTGTGCTGGCCAAACTGATTTTCTTTTTGCCAGAGCAATTTCTGCCACAGTTCTTCCTTTGTTATGTAATCTCATCCAGTAGAGCAGAAAACCCAGATCTCCACATTAAATAAAGCTCCTTTAATTACATTTTTCCAATCAACCTAAGCAGAATCCATTACATGCACATGCATAGTGCAAACAAAAGCCATTCAGATTATTTTTTTTGGATGAGGGTGGGGGTTGCTATTCAGTGGGATGTGGATAGTACCCAGTAGCTGCAACATGAAAAAAAAATGGGGTGGGGAGGGGAAGGAGGCAGATGAAAACCCAAAATCTAAGCATAGTACAACACACAATGACTCATATTTGAAAGAAGATGATATGGGAATAGTGATAGCTTTGTATACTCATACAATTGCAATGCCATATAATGGTAGCTGTACCATTTTCAGACGGACATGTGATTTCAGTTGGTTTTGCATGCACACACATGAGCAGCATGATTTGGAGAGGGAGATCGTAAGATTTGGAGAGGGAGAACGTAAGATCTCAGTAGTCTGCCTTGCTTAGTCTAATTAGGCTCGCTGGAGGTTTGATGTGGTTCTTAATGTCCAATGCTTTCTGTGTAACCAATAAAACCTATAGCCTTCATCCATAGGTATGCTTATTGCCTTCAAATCTGAAAGAACCGCTGCCTTTGGCAACCAAAACCTTTGACAGGATAAGCTGGAATTTGATTTGTCTTCTTCAGAGGATAATGGTGGGAACTCTGGAGCAGAAGGGCTCATAGGCCCAGCTCCCAAAAGCACTTCCACCAGAAGAGCCTGTGTGCCAGTGTCCTTCCACCCTGTGGTTGTAGTGCGACAGACACAGAGGACTACATCACAGAGGCCCCTTTGAGACCACAATCTCCCCTGCTCTGTCAAAGGAGAAGACTGATGGAGCAGGCTGGCAAGCCACCTTCCAGTGACAGTGGGGCTAGCAAGATGGATGTTGCAGCTGCTGCTATATATGACTCAGGGTCAGTTTGATGATTGCTGAAGTAACATCAGAGCTATCATCTCATGTGGCCAAGCTTTACCTTGTAACTTCTCTTAACTGAGATCAGTGCTCTTCTTACAATAACTGAGGGCTGCATCCCCTTCTGGGCAATTGTCTCAGTGCCACATGCCAATGATGAGTAGAGCTAAAGGCAAAAGTGGGCCTTATGAATGTGAATTTTACATTTGTACAGCAGAATAACTTCTACCTTTTCACTCCCCCCCCATCCCTATCCTCCATCCAGACAAGCAAGAAGCATTACCAGAATTCAATGACACATGCCAGCCAGCCAAAAACAAACTACCTTGGGCTAGTTTGACAAAATGGCCTTGGGGAGGGCTGCCATATGTCTGGAATCTTCTGGATATATCCAGGATTTGTCTGTTGGAAATAGCACCCAGGCTGAATTTGCAAAAATTGTAATTGGTAAAAAATTGGTTAAAAATTGGTAAAAAATGTCCAGGAAAACCAGGGCATATGGCAACCCATGTCAGAAGGGTTGATGCTTTTGTGGTGAATTTCCTTTAAAAAAAATCATTTTTTGAAATATGGCAACCCTTGGGAGAATTTCAAGGGCCAGGTAAAAGGCATGAAGGGCTGAGATTCCCCACCCCTGCTGTAAAAAAAAAAAAAAAGTTGCATCCTAATTTCACCCAATACACAATGTCTGTATCTTCCTTCCTGAGTAATGATCATTATGGTGTAAATTTAGAGCTTTCCTGAAAACTAATGTATGGTGATGAAAAAGTAGACTATTTTGTTGCACTATTTTGATTTGTTTTCTCTTTTTTTACAATCTTTCTATCAAAGAGGGAATACTTAGAACGCGCATCAACATGCAGGATAAAAAAATGTTAAATGATTAACACTCTTCCATGCTTCTGGTCCCCTCTCTACTCTCCTTCTTTCTTTCCAAATGAAAGAGAGCTGTCACTCTCCTCTCTTGCAAGAGTGGTTGTTAACTATATGAAAATTGTCTCAAGCAGTAGGTCAATTAATTACAGCATTTTAAAGCTTCTCTTGTAGAGCAGCAATTAATTTAACAGCATTTCACTAGATTTCTTCCTCTAGACTTAACAGTTTTTTTTAAAAAAATCACTGTAACTCTAGGCAGATAGTGTGGCTTTATTGTATGTGACAGCTTTCCCCAAAGATCATATTTTTATTCTTTAATAAATATTGGGACTGGGTTTCTTTTTAATTATCTGTGACACTGCTTTATTATTAATAGAATGAAAACAGAGGAATGCAGAGTATACAAGCAGAAGTGGGATGAGCAACCTGTTATGTCTGGTTCTGAGAGCTCTGGGACAAAGTCAGCATGATGCTGGCAGATTCGTTTGTTTAAATACTTTCATTCCCACATCCCTGGAAATGAGAAACTGTAAATAGGTTGAATTATGAGCCATGACTTTATTAATGTCAGTGCCTGATCCGCAACATTCTTAATTAGTTAAAGCCCATCTCCCTTGACAAAGTGCAGGTATTATTGATACCAAGGTGAGAACTAGAATATTGCATTACCTGCTGCTCACTTTATGTGGCTGACTGACCACCCTATCCTAGGAGTGGTTGGTGGAGTGGCACAGGTGTTCTTCACCTGCTTTCTCAATACTGAACATTGTTGCCAATTCCTGAGAGGTATGAGGAGTTCTGTATTGTGTGCGCATGGCAACAAAGCCAACCTGACTTTCCTTCCACTGCACCCACACCATGTTGAGCTCCCCACTCCTATCCCTCTCAAGAACTGGCAGTGACACATAGAACTGGGAAGAGAAGTAAGTCTAGGAGTCAAGAAGGTCATCAAAGCTCAAGGGAGGTGGCATTCCCTAGCCCAGATACCCTTGAACCAGTAAGTTCCCTCTTCACTACCCTGATGGTTCATAATGCTCACCAAAGTCTCTATCTCTCATTCCCTGGAATCCACTTTGAATCTGGACATTTGTGACCTATCTATCATAAAAGACTTAAGGCTGGATAAAACCAAGTGGTGCACCCAATCAATGAAATAACACAGAGCATGCAAAACAAGTTCCTTCCCCAAGCCCAATTTAGGAATGGGAACCAACACATCCCTATTCCAAGGGCAGGCAACATAGTGCCCTCCTGGTGTTGTTTGAGTCCAAGTCCCATCATCCTTTATGGTGCTGATGGGAGTTGTAGTCCATCATTTTCACGAGACAAGCACATTGACTACCTCTCTCCAACTCAGATTAACCATAAACTAGTTAGTCCTGCATTGCCCAAAGTTTTGTGTGTGAGTGCAGTGCTGTCACACCTGGAACTTTCAGCTGATTGACAATCCATCTCCTTATTTCCACTGGCATTTCTTCCCACCCAAAACCGATCTACAAAAAAACTTTTGGCTCAGTGCTATCTGAGTGAAGGAACAGATGCCTATCACTAATTTGATACCTGATTATTTAATCGTTTCTGGAAAATACACATGGGATTTGGATTACAGCAGAACATGCTGTTGTACATTTGTTTTGTGTGTACAGTTCTACCCCGGTGTTTCAATTGCAGCAAAACCCCAAACAAAAGAAATCACCTTTATTAGGCTCCTCCAGTGATGAGCACCGCTTTGCCCTCCCTTGATTTAATAGGCGGCTTCTGATGCATGATTGCCATCAGTTCCCCTGACTGTGCAACATTCCAGAATTGTGATGACATGTTGTCTTTGAGAAGGAGAAAGAAAGAAAGATTAGTATCAAGTAACTCATTCCAGCTCCAGAATTTGTGGTCGTTTAATCAGCATCTTTGAAGATTCAGATCTTGCTTAGTGGTGGCGAAGGGGTAGCCTGAGATCAACAAAGGCATGTTAATTGTTCTCTTTTTTTCTGACTGCATGTCTACAAGCTTCTCCACTTTCTGGATCTTATTAATACGAGGGTCACAACATAGCTGCTGTCAGTTTTCTTTGTCTTGCGCCTGTAGAATTTATAACACAAGCAAGGTTTCTTTGGGCTCCCTTGTGGCCACTGTCAGGAGAGCAGAAATTGCAGCATTAGGAATTGCTGATAACTCTTTCAGAAGGATATTGTGTGTTATCAAACCACACATAATAAGTGTAGCTCTGCCCCTCCCTTTTCTATAGCAAATACAGAGATCCTGGGTACAGCCAGACAAAAGCTAAGTCTAATCAAGGGCATTAATATATATTTTTAAAGGCTGAACCTTCACTTTGTGCCTCTGAATCTGCTGGGAATTGCAAGTGGGGAGAAGGATGTTCCACACAAATCCTGCTTGCAGGCTTCCCGTTGGCATCTGGTTGCCTCCTCCTAGAACTTCCTGTTCAGCCTCTGGCCTGATTCCACCGGGGCTGATGCTCTTATATTTGTACATTTCAGGGTTTGTTTTTCTCTTGCAGGGTGGGCAACTAGTGGGCGTTCCTTCTTCACAGGGAACTCTAGTATCAACAAATATGAGCAGAGATAGCCACTCTTGAGACCACAGAGGGATGGTAAATGTTGCATAATACAACTGACTCAATAGAAGTTGCAATGAGTGTTCATTGGTGTTAGCATATGTTATGAATGACCACCACACAATATTAAATTTGTCTTTTTTTGGCAAGGTCCCTAACCAATCGGTTGTGATATGCTAGACATTCCAGAATTGCTGTATCCCATTTTCTGTTGAAGGGACGCGGGTGGCGCTGTGGGTAAAACCTCAGTGCCTAGGACTTGCCGATCGTCAGGTCAGCAGTTCAAATCCCCGCGGCGGGGTGCGCTCCCGTTGCTCGGTCCCAGCGCCTGCCAACCTAGCAGTTCGAAAGCACCCCCGGGTGCAAGTAGATAAATAGGGACCGCTTACTAGCGGGAAGGTAAACGGCGTTTCCGTGTGCTGCGCTGGCTCGCCAGAGCAGCTTTGTCATGCTGGCCACGTGACCCAGAAGTGTCTCTGGACAGCACTGGCCCCCGGCCTCTTAAGCGAGATGGGCACGCAACCCCAGAGTCGGACACGACTGGCCCGTAAGGGCAGGGGTACCTTTACCTTTACCTTTATTTTCTGATGAGCTAGCCCTTCACAGTAAATCCCTTTGATTTCCAACAACTTGCTATTTGTCCAGGCAGATGCATTATGTGACCCATGAGAGCAGCAAAATAACCAGACTGTACAACCAAATCAGGACAAACCTTTATTGACAGCAGCAGGCAGGGCAAGGGTTGGCATGGCATTGGGTCTAAGGATCAGTTCATCATTCCACAAGCCCCATGTTGACAGAATGGATCCACTGGGTTTGGATCACTCCAAACCTGTATGACAGGAGCTGGCTAGTGTTGAACCTTGCTGTGGTACAAGCCAAGCAAGCAAGGTCTCACTGGGGGGCCAGGGTGCAAATTCCAACCAGGCAGATACTGAACCCACACTTGGGTTTGCCATGGTCAATCCATATCTCAAGCCCCTTATAGGCCCCCCTATACTATGATGATCGTGCCCAATACCAATTCCACCCTCATACAAACAATTTTCTTCTGCCTAAGAAAGGAAAGCCATAATTTCACTGAGGGAAAGGCAAAACACACCCATCTGCAAACCAAGTGCCAATCAGGTTGAGGGGGCGGGGCGGAAATCATTTTCAGCTCTGTCAACCAGTGACCCAAAATTGCTCAGTGAAGGCTCTAACCCCAGGGTGGATGGGCAGGAAGCTTTCAAAGCAAAATGGATGTGAGTTCCAGGGGAAGCAGCCTTATATAGGTTTCCCCTCTCCTCTGCAGCATGGGTTCATGGGACAGCTTTTCCCCATGATCCCATCACACAGAGAAGCCTTGCCCAGTATTTTGCTGTAATCAATGGGCCACAGCACCGGTTATTGGGCACAGAATGGGTTTTCTAGCCTGGCTGCAGCCAGCAACAAAGCTGTTAGTACTTTGTTGCAAAATACTGCTGTTTGATGCATTGTTTCTCAAAGCAGCTTCACACTGACAGCCATTCCTAATTCATTTCTAGCCAAGGTGTAAAAATATTTGCATAGGGTAAAGACATCCCTGCCCTGTCAATGCCTCCTGGTGTAAACACAAAGAGAAATGAATCTGACACTTACTGAGCATGTTGATATAAACAGAGAGGAGGGAAAGCACTGTAAAACACACTGAGATTGGGGGGGGACAACTTGACTGAGCTCTACCACCGGTAATGTGTACACACCCTAGGTGTCTTATTATTTCCTACTCAGTGGCCTAGAAAGGAGGCAAAACTATCAAGCAAACACAGGGACATAGCTCTCAAGTATCTACACCACCACAGTTTCTTTCTGTAAGGAGAGGACAGGCCCAGGCTGCCCCCATCAATTAGTCCACAATCTGTGCTGGGGGAAAAAAAACAAAGATAAAGCAAATCATTCTGGCCAGATCAGCTATGATTAATGGAATCTGACTGGAAGCTTGCAAAAGGCTGAAGCATGATAGTTTCAAAGGAGAAGACAATGGAATAACTTATTCTTTCTGCAGATGCAAATAATTGGGAGGTGGGGGTTGTCCTTCTTTATATCATGCACCTTTGGGAGATTCCCTTTGGTTCTTTGAGTGGCTTTTGTAAAAAAATAAATGTGTTAATCAGTAATGACACTTGATCATTATTTCAAAATGCAGAAGGAGATAATAATACGGAAGCTGAGGAATAGGGCAAAGGAGAGAGAAAAGAATATTAAGTGAAAGGAGTGGGGAGGTTTTTGTTTACTGCCATGCAGCTGGAATTACCCTTATTTTGGAGCTTTGAGAAGTGCAATTATTCCGCTGACAATGGTAGGAACAAAATTTCCTTTATACGCCAGGCATCATTTTGTGTCATTTATTATTCTAATCAGCACCTGCTGTACATTATTTAGCCTTGCTGCTCAGCAGTCAGATTTCTAAAAGATGTTCCGTACTCTAGAAATGTGCCATAAAATTTGGAGACGGTGTGGAGTTCCCAGAAGCATGAACTGAGAACATAGGAAGCTGACTGATGCCAAGTCAGACAACTGACGATCTAGCTGGCAGCTGCTCTCCAAGGTTTCAGTAGGGCCGGCTGAAGACATTTTGCTGCTTAAGGCAAAGGACAAGATGGTACCAGCACCAGCAGCCCATTGTATATACATAAGCTAAGTGGGTTGGCGGTTAAATCTTGTTACTTAAATGGTCAGGGCCAGCCTAAGGCATTTTGTCACCTGAGGCGGTTGCTGCACCTGGCCTCATGGGTGGGCCGGGGCTGTGAATTGTGGTGGAATGGCATCCTCTAGTGCAATGTAACAGACTACTCAAGAGGGTGTTTAACTGACATGTAGTGGAAATCATTCTGATCTCCAGCAAAGGGAAATGGCTAGAGGGTTCAGAAGGAAGGGTTGAATGGTTGTTGCCCTCAGTATCCACCACCTGAGATTGTTTCCTCACTCTGCCTGGTATTGCCAGTCCTGGGTTTCAGGCAGGAGTGTCACCAGCTCTACCTGAAGATGCCAGAGATTGAACCTGGGACTTTCCTGTACCAAACAGATGTTCTCCTTCTGAGCTATGTCCTTTCCCCAATTGCATTGAATTGCATTGAACCTCATTTGGACATAGGCAACATTTGTCCCGCAGCAGAAACTAAAAGGGCATAAACACACACACATATACATGTAAGATGGACAAATCTGTCTGTGTTTGTTTTTTCCAGGTGCTCTTTCTGGTCCTCTCAGCTCTCCACAGGCCATAACCTGCACTAAGGTTATGCATTCACCTGCTCACATCTTCTTTCAGTGTTTTACCTGGCTGAAATGTGTCCTTAAACTCTGATAATGCCTCTTGATGGTCTGGATGGAGGACAAAGAAAGGTGTAGGAGAGTGTGTAGAAACTTGTTCGTTGTTTAGTCGTGTCCGACTCTTTGTGACCCCATGGACCAGAGCTCGCCAGGCACTCCTGTCTCCCACTGCCTCCCACAGTTTGGTCAAAGAAACTAGCCTACAGTAAAAGAAAATTTGCATTCAGTGTCCTACCCACTTTTGCTTCTGGCCTGTATACCACTGGCAGGAAGCCCCCTACCTGGAAGTAAGGATGGAAATTTTTGTTCCCTCTGTTTATCATTTTCCCCAACTTCAATTCACTGTCCTACATTTGTTCCGCAATTTGAGATTGGTTTTTTTTTAAATGCTCATGAAAATTCTTCAGCATTTTAGTGCAATTTTATCATAATATAATGCATTTTTGTATGTTATTTTCACTAATATATTCAATTTGGGGCACATTTTCCCTCTAATATATACATTTTTGTAAACAATGGTTAGAGAACTGCACTGCAAAATTTGGATAAGTGTGAATTTCTCATATCCCACCCACCCCCTGAAAATGCAGATTTGATAGATTCACCTTTGAATGCAAATTTAATTGAATTACTCCTCTATCCCTATTTGGAAGCATGAAAGTTCCACAGGGCTTGTTCCCAGGTAAGTGTGCCTAGGACTGCAGCCCAAATGTCCTTTTGTTAAAAGTCTCAGCGTAGCTTCTGGAAATAGCATTTATGGGGCAGGGAGACAGAGGGCCAAAGAGCCAGGCTGGAAATGCAAGGCATGTGGATGGTCTACTCCCTTCCGTCACCAGAGGCCTGTCTTTAAGGGTGGGCAGGCATTTTTATAGCTACATGATAATGACTCATGCTAACATTATTTATGGAATGTTGTGCATGAAGAGCACACCACAGACGTCCTTGGTTGTTGGTGGTTATTGCAAAATGCAGTAAATCATTCGCATTTTTTACGTTATGAATTGTAAAAACTACCATACATTTATAGATATCTCAGGGCAAGATGGTAAATTTCATAGTTTCCCCCATGAATTTATAGCAAAGTATGAGGGGGGGGGATACCTACTTGAGCAGCTTGGAAGGGGAGGAAAGCAACTTGCAATATTAACAGCCGTGCTTTTGCGTTCAATTTACATGCAGTGCTGCCACCGACATCAAGGGCAATGTGTGGACCTTGGGAGGAAATTCTTGGGAACAGGGATAGGAATATGCATGAGGATTTGGGTAACAGAAGCTGCAAATGCCTTTAAAGGGTTTTCTGCTTTCGATAACTGGTTTTTAGTTAACATTATTTACATAAAACATCAAGCAGGAATTAAAACTGGCCATCCTTTTCTTTGCAAAACATGAAGGCAGGCCAGCACATCTTGTGACCCACTAAGCAGAGTGTTGTCCGCTGGCCATGTTTGATGACCACAGAGACTTGATAAAGCTGAGTTTGTTTGTTTTCAAGCACAAAAGCAACAGTCCCCAGCAGGCTAGAATATGTAGCTAGTGGGCTGCATTTGGCCAAGATAAGTGTCTGCCTGCACAGGAAAAAGTCTTAAGAAGACACTGAAAAGATACTAATATGAAAGCCAGATGGGTCTCTTGGAACAGGGAGTTCCGGAGGCTGAGGACCATCAGAAAGAAGAGTATCTCTCATGTTCCAGCCAGATTTTCTGGTTTCAGAAGAGAGAGGATGCTTATAATTTTTAAGAAAATAATTCAGTTTGTCAAGCCTAGTACTGAAGTGAGCTCAGAAAGGGTGGCCATGTTTTCTACTTTACAGAGGGCACTCCTCTGTTTGGAGGATTATCCTGATCTAAACTGAAAGAAGAATAACATTCAGAAGGGAGAGCAGGGACCTTGAAGTTGTCCATCAAGAGCTAGGACCTAGACAGCAGACTGAGCCAAAGCACACAGGTCATGTGGTGAGAGGCTTCTCCACTTGGGTAAGGCGGGTTGTATTTTCATTTAAATTATAGTCATTATTTCTAAATCTGCATCTACACACATAAATTAGCATACACATGTTTTATGCAAATCTGTCTCTTCTTTTGTTGTTGATAGTATGTAAGTGGCCACTCTAAATCCAGAAGGATTTTCTCATAACGAAGAGAAAGATAGAGTGCCGAAACTGACATTCCACTCCAGGGATTCTTAAATTCGAAAGATGATGGAGGTTAGCTCAGTGTCACTCTTCTGACCCAAATCAATTCATATTCTAGGAGGACTTTGTGCCTCATGGGAAAGCTCACATTTCCACTGACAATTCCAAGAGGCCCCATTCACATTTTGCAAAGCACTGCTGTAGGTATTATGTCTGGAATCAGAAGCACAGAGCCCCCCCCCCCATCATCTGGTGTTAAAGCATTTTTAGCTCAGAAGTGAAAATAAGCCCTGCTGCTAAGCTTTTTAAAACTCTATTATTCTTAGCTTATTCGGATGTCTTTTTTTTTAATCCTTAGAATTTCAAAGTGAACAGAGGCAAATGAAAACAATTAAGATTGCTGAGGGTTTAATATAATTTTGCTTCATAGTTCCTTTTGGGCTGCTGGTAATGCATGAGAGAAGGTCACTGGCATTGTCCTTGGAAAGATGGTGTTGAAAACGTACTCATAGGAAGTCCAGAGGGTTCAGGCATATTCCATTTTGTTGGTGCTAGCCTGCCTTTTGATCCTGAAGAATCCTCACTAAAAAAAAAGAAGATTAAATATAAATAAAATACTGGAGATACTTCTACCCTCGCAGAAACCTAGCACTATCTTTAGATAGTACATCCATCTCACCCACTGACCAAAATGCAGTTCCTGGGAACCTTCACATCAATTTGGCAACAATAAGGAGCATCCAAACCTATAAAAAACAAACAGAGAAGCAACTTTCCAAAATATATAGTAGATAAATTAACATTATGCTATAATTCCCAATATCTGGTAGCAGTTGTATATAACAAAGCAATCAGCATAAATATTTCTAAAATACCTTATATTATAATTTAGTCAAGCATATTCAGTAAAAAGATGATACAAAGGGACAAAAGTAATAACCAAGCCATTTAATTCACTCTTTCAGATTCTCCATAAATCAGGATTTTAAAAAAAAAACTTAAACAAAGATGTGTGTTGGGGAGGGGCAGAAAAGGCTTTAGAAGGGTAGGAAAACATAGGCGTTCCTCCCAGTGGAATTAAAAGGTGCACATCAACTTTGGGAAAATGATTTTTTTGGGGGGGGGTAGGAAGGGGCGACATGTTTAACAATAACATTTAGGAAGATAAAGCTAGGGAAATGGCATGTAGCAGATGCTAATAGCAGCTCTCTCCTACCCACGTCTCTTGTTGCAGCTTTCAAATGCATTCAAGTCTGAATACAGTAGTTAAGTTATTACAAAGAACAAATCCGACTCAGCCAATAAAAGCTCCTGGATGTTTTACACAAACTTCTGTTCGACATCATCATAAAAAGGAACAATGAGTGCTGCCGTACGTCTCACGAAAGCATTGAAGCGCTGGAAATGTGGAAGACTGAGAGGAAGAGGAAAAGCTCCACCCACCTCATGCTGCAGCTGAAAAGAGATTTTAATTAGGGCCCTTATGGTACAAAGCACAAGGGGGCCTGATGAGGAACAGCTGCATCCAGGCTTTGAATAAGGAGAATCCCGAACGTGAGAGGTGATAACCATTGAGGGATGGGTAGACAGCATGTGGCTGACTTATAAAGGATTGGTCACTGCGAGTGAAAGAGGAAATATTCTTCGATAGGTCTTTTGTGGAAGAAAGTTGTAACTTCTCCTTTAACAAGAATTAGACCAGTGAGTTCTAACTTCTTTTATACATTCTCTAAAGCCATCAATGTGTCTAATTATTTTTCAATGCTATTATTTATTTTTTACCAAAGGATATAAGGCTAGAACAATGTATCACCTGTTTTCATGTTGTGTTTGCGTTCCTTTGTCAAAGTCTCAAATCAATAACTGCATTGGCTTAATTATTACATGGAACCCATACCTTTTTTTCATTTGGGGAACTTAGACTAGAGTATATGAGGTTGTGTTTATCATCACATGGGGTAGATTTGGCTGATGGGCAGAGTGACTGAGCCAAGATTGCCCAGTTGAGCAAGAATGACAGATTCACACATTTGTAGCTGCAACACTTTAAAGGGACAAATTCATTGTTTTACAAAACTTCCCTTTTAACCTTTTTAAAACTTCCCTTTAGAGGAAGTGCCATAGCTCAGTGGTAGAGCAGTTCCTTTCTCCATACAGAAGCTCTCCAGTTTAGTCCCTGGCATTTCTTGGTAGAGCTGGTAGAGACTGCCATCTGAAATTCTGAGGAACAGCTGCCACTCAGCATAGACAATACCAAGTTTAGATGGACCAATGCTATGACTCAATATAAGGCAGCTTTCTGTACTATGTTTACTCTGAACTTTGTGTTCTACCATAAACAGGTACCCTATCTTCCATGTACTGAAATATAGAGACTATAAAATATTTCCCAAAGGACTGTTGGGGAAAGAAATAACAGCAAAGCGGTAAAGTATGGATGCTGACACGATGGCAGACTAATGGTCTGACTCAGTATAAGGCAACCTATTCCTGCATTGCAAGGTGTTGAACTAGGGGTACATTCCAACTCTACAGTCTTATGATTCTGTATTTTTTAATGTTTGGACTCACACATCCATCCCCAGTTAGATGTGAAAGCTTTCCCTGCATCAGAACATCTGGTCACAGGACAAGGTGTGCCAGTTTCTCTTTCAGTGATTACAAAAAGCACCACCAGCCAAATCTATATTAGTGACGGTGCATTTGGCTTTTTGGTCTAAAGTGCAAAGTTGCTCTGAATATATATTGCATTTCCCCACCTCTCTTTCCCTGTGACCAATCTCGTACCGTAGGTTAAGAAAGCTGATTTGCAAATAAATGTACAGAAATTCAATTTCATTTTAGTGTTGCAAAATCAATTTGACCTTCCAAAGCTAAACTGTATGCATGCTTTCTTCTTCTTTTTCTTTTACATTCTGTTCACCAAAGGCTGAAGATCAAAATACAGGCAGCAACATGCCATGAACTGTAAAAGATTCAATAAAAATCCATTATTTTAAAATAAAAAAATCCAGTGAGACTTCAGGTGAGCAAAATATTCTTGCTTGTTACTTGAGTTCTTTTTTGTTAATCTCTTTAACACACACACACACACACACCACCACCACCACAAAAATACTAGCAAGGAATGCTAGCAAAAATATGAAGAGGCTGCTGGATTAGGCCAATGGCCCATCTGGTCCAGCATCCTGTTCTCACAGTGGCCGACTAGATGGCTATGGGAAATGCACAAGCAGGACCTGAGTCTCCAGCAACTGGTATTTGGAAGCATTACTGCCTCCAACTATGGAGGCTGAAAATAGCCATTTGTCAGGGACTGAACTGGGAAGGCTGAAGGGGAAAGCTGGGAAGCTCCCCCTCCTTCTCCTTTGCTCCCCTTGGAGGAGGAGTGGGGGGATCGCCTCCCCTCCCCAGTAGTTTCAAGAGAAGAAGGAGACAGGATTGAACTGCAGCAGAACGCAGAGCTGTCAACGACTTGGATGATGGACTCAAGGGCATCCTGATCAAATTTGCAGATGACACCAAACTGGGAGGGGTGGCTAACACCCCAGAGGACAGGATCACACTTCAAAACGACCTTGACAGATTAGAGAACTGGGCCAAAACAAACAAGATGAATTTTAATAGGGAGAAATGTAAAGTATTGAACTTAGGCAAAAAAAAAAATGAGAGGCACAAATACAAGATGGGTGACACCTGGCTTGAGAGCAGTACATGTGAAAAGGATCTAGGAGTCTTGGTTGACCACAAACTTGACATGAGCCAACAGTGTGACGCGGCAGCTAAAAAAGCCAATGCAATTCTGGGCTGCATCAATAGGAGTATAGCATCTAGATCAAGGGAAGTAATAGTGCCACTGTATTCTGCTCTGGTCAGACCTCACCTGGAGTACTGTGTCCAGTTCTGGGCACCACAGTTCAAGAAGGACACTGACAAACTGGAACGTGTCCAGAGGAGGGCAACCAAAATGGTCAAAGGCCTGGAAACGATGCCTTATGAGGAACGGCTAAGGGAGCTGGGCATGTTTAGCCTGGAGAAGAGGAGGTTAAGGGGTGATATGATAGCCATGTTCAAATATATAAAAGGATGTCACATAGAGGAGGGAGAAAGGTTGTTTTCTGCTGCTCCAGAGAAGCGGACACGGAGCAATGGATCCAAACTACAAGAAAGAAGATTCCACCTAAACATTAGGAAGAACTTCCTGACAGTAAGAGCTGTTCGACAGTGGAATTTGCTGCCAAGGAGTGTGGTGGAGTCTCCTTCTTTGGAGGTCTTTAAGCAGAGGCTTGACAACCATATGTCAGGAGTGCTCTGATGGTGTTTCCTGCTTGGCAGGGGGTTGGACTCGATGGCCCATGTGGTCTCTTCCAACTCTATGATTCTAAGTTATGAGGTGTTATCTTGGGGGGGGGGGAGGGAGAGAATTGCCACCAGAGACGTCCTTGGAAAGCAAATTCAAGAGCAAAGGGCTCAAAGCCATTTGACTCCTGAGGCCACCCATAGGGCCACAGGCCGTTGCTGGGGAAAGAAGGGGAGGAGCTCAGAGTGAGCAACGTCACTATGGAGTTAAGGACTGGATTCTTGCACAATGAGAACTAAATAAAACCATAAATATGAACTTTCCTGCTTCTTCCTTGATGCTGCTGGGGGAGGATAGAATCCTTCAAGCCTGATACCATCGTGGCTAGTAGCCACTGATAGCTTTCACTTCTAGGAATTTATGTAATTCTTTTTTAAAGCCACCCAAGTTGATGGCCATCCCTGCCTCCTGGCGAAGTGGGTTCTATAGTTTAGCCATGTGCTGCATGAAATACTTTCTATTATCTGTCCTTCATCTTCCAGCATTCAGTTTCTTTGGGTGTCCATGAGTTCTGGTACTATGAGAAAGGGAGAAAAACTTTCTCTAGCCACTTTCTCCATGCCATGCCTAATTTTAAAGACTTCTATCATATTGCCACTTACACGCCTTTTCTTCAGAGCTCAGTGAAATATTTTGACCCATGTTAATTATCATGTTTTGAGATAATGCATTTTATTTAGAAGAACTGAAGACCATCAAAAGATAAATAAATCTCCAAGCAATATACATACATGAAATATACAAATCAAATAAAAACAAATATACATAATTGAAAATAAAGATAAGAACAAATGGAACATTTAAAACAAACATTTATTGCTAATAATGTGTCTGGATTAGCTTGCTAAATAGGACAAGTTTTCAGCAGGCATCTAAAAACAGTGGTGTTTTATAATGGCAATCAATAATGGCAAGCACAGGTGCTACCCATTTCTTCCATACATTTTGTGGTGATGTTTGCATCAAAAGGCTACGGGAAGACTCTCAACCACTCAAAATCAAACTCCAGGTCTGTCAACACAGGGATCCAGAACATTCTTCTCCATCTCTGCCCATGAAAAGACCACCCTGTATACTCTGAGCCACAGCAGAGATGAATCTGAAAAACTAGTAGCCTCCAAAGGCAGACTTTTGTGGGTACACCTGAGTTGATGAGTCTGCCCACAAACAAAACCATTTGCTCATTCTGCAGCTCCGTGTCATGCCAACTCCAGTAACGGTTCTCTGCTGTGGAAGAGGGCAAACAGGTCTTCAGAGTGAGGTGACTGCAACCATTGAGACCCTGTAGTGCCTCCGTCATGAATCTAGAGATGTTTAAACAGCAATAAAACCCAGCTACTACTTTCGTTATAACCATGATAGCTACATCAAAGCTCTGCTTTTTTTAAAAAAAAGCCAACCCAAAACTAAACTCTCCTGTAGTGCATAAACAGCCCCCCAACCATAGGAACTGTTTATTGCTTCAGACATACTCCCTTTGATGTATTTATCAGTTAAAATATATTAGTTCTGCTTCACAGTCATATACGGAAACAGTGCAAAGTGAGATCCTATTTTACATAGATGGCTAAACCTGACATCCTACTCTTTAGATTCTGGGAACACTAAGCCAAAAATAATTACCTTGACATCAGTACAAATTCAAGTTCAGAAATATATTGCCTGTTGTGCCAGTGGGATGCTTATGCCTTCATGAGTCTCCAATTTCTTAGCTATCACAACAGCATCCAAGCTAGAGCTGTGCTGAAATCTCTCCTCCAATTTCTCTAAGAGTTTCCTTCCCCCATGAACGGGGCTTTAATTTTTCTGCCTCATTCTCGGGGTGGTTTAGAATTCTGGTCGGTATGGAGAGACTTACACATATCCCAACCCAGCCTTAAGTTATGCAGTCCAACTACTTTGATACAAATTTCATTCTGGGATTTATTTACTTTTTAGTCTCTTTACAAACATGGTCATGGCTTTTAATTAGCACCATTTGAAAGAAAGCACAGGGTAGTGATTAGAGGGTTAAGTTTAAATGTCCAAGTTTCAAATCTCTGCTCAGCCTTGAACCTCAATAATCTGTATATTTTGCATCTCTAGAAGAAGGGCAGGAGGTAAAAATAATAAATTAAATAGTTCAGCCCCTGTACTATACGTGGTGGTTTTTTAAAAATTTAGAGTTTCACCCATTTCCCAGGACTACTTACTTCCTCTCACTCCCACTTGTCTGTCTCTTCTTATCTCTGTAGCAGAGGTTAGTCCATTAGGGTGAATAGGGCTCTGTCTCACCAACCTCATTCTTAAAAAAAAGGTAAAGGACCCCTTACAGTTAAGTCAAGTCGCAGACGACTCTGGGGTTGGGGAGCTCATCTCGCTTTACAGGCCGGGGGAGCCAGCGTTTGTCTGCAGACAGTTTTTCTGGGTCATGTGGCCTGCATGACTAGGCCGCTTCTGGCACAACGGAATATTGAAACCAGAGCAGTGCGTGGAAACACTGTTTACCTTCCCGCTGGAGTGGTACCTATTTATCTACTTGCACTTTTTCTCATGCTTTCAAACTGCTAGATTGGCAAGAGCTGGGACCGAGCAACAGGTGCTCACCCCATCATGAGGATTTGAAGCGCTGACCTTCTGATCAGCAAGCCAAAGAGGTGTTTTAGACCACAGCGCCACCCGTGTCCCAACCTCATTCTACCCTCCACCAATCTCCACCTTCCGGCTTACAACATTCCCAGGGGACAGCACTGCCTGTCAGCTTCCTCCTCTTTACTCTCAGTGGGAATCTGATATAAGGGAGGATGAGGACAAAACTAAAATTTTGTCCTCTCATTGTCCTCAATGATTCTACCTCTCATTGGCTCTGGCTCCACCTAGTGCTGGTCTCCCTGCCTTCAACCCTACCAGTCCCAATGAGCACCAGTTCCACCACTGTATACCTATTAACTCTGTCAGCAGGGCCAGCCTGCACATGAGGCAAGTTGAAGTAACGATCTCATGTGGCAGCATTCACCGGGGCAGCTTCCCTTATCCCTGATGTAGATCTTTCCTCACTCCTTCTTCCCAGGTGGGGAGAGGGGCACCATTTTGGGGTAGCCTTTGTGGTGATGGTGGTGTCCTGGTTATGGTATACTGTTCCCAGAGACACTAGGTTGTCATGTAGAGGTAGACAGTGAGAAATGCTTCCAAGTAAGTATGCATAAGATTTCTCTGCACATCTTTCCCTCAGGCATCTGGTTGGACGCTTTGAGAACAGGATGCTGGATGACATGGGCCATTGGCCTTATCAGCAGCCTCTTCTTATGCTTCTCATGTTTTATATACAAACACATGTGCATGAATCAACTCAGGAGAGGCAAGTCTGTCAATTTCAGTTTCCCTGGTTTTTTTTTTTCCAATGTTAAGTTCACCTCCACACATTTCCACATAAGAATGCAATTTTTCATAGAGTCCTCATGAAAATTTGTCAGCATTTGACTGCAAACTTCTCCTCGTATACACATTTTTCTAAACAATTTTGCATACACATTTTTGTAAACCAACTTTCTCTAATATAATGCATTTTTATGCTGTTTTAACCAATATACACACTTTGCACAGTTTGCTCCAGGATATGATTTTTGTACACTTTACTTGGCTGGAGAATGTCACTGCAAAATTCTGACAAGTGAGAATTTTGAAGGATGGCTATGCTTCTGTTTCTGTATTGTTTTGGAATAAAATACAAACTGAATCCAATTTCTCCCCCATCTCTAGTGGTTTTTTTTTGTGTGTGTGTGTGTGTGCATGCGCACAATCAATCAAGATCTCAATTGCAGCTCACACACACCGCCTTGTCTCTCTCAACAATTTCTGTCTTTCTTTGCTCTTCCCTGGGACCAGTGGCAGTTCCCACCTGTGCTCCTGATGTCTTCCAAATGCCCCATCTTAAGCTCCCCACTACATCCTACACAATCAATGGCAGACTAACTTCCATGTCTAATTAGTGTGGCCCAAAGGTAACAGATAGCTGCGACCTTTTGTTCTCTTGTTTCCCTTCACTTTAGTGAGTTAACATTTTTCTTTCTTCCCGCTGACCTCCCTATTCCCTCTACATTCATCCCTGGGAACTCTCAAGTTTGCCAACACGAGTGACACTTGACATGATTAGTGACTTTATGGAAATCAACCGAGGTCCTTAGCAGCAGCAACAGCTTCAGCTTTGTGGTCCTTAGGAGTCTGCCAAGAGCTGTAAGGTTCAAAAAAATAAGTTCCCAGGTGAGAAGCAGGCATTCCAAACCAAATTACAAATCAAAGGAGATAATTGCAGACAGTACTGGATTTCACACGGATTTAATAAGCAATGCAAAGCCATCCTCCTTTAACAGAACGGCAAGATTTTCTTTCCCAATAAACCTGTGGATCATGTTGGCATTGAAAGGAAAATATAGGGGTGGATGAGTGAGGCTTCAGACTGATTGGGTTTTAGGTTTTTTTGGGGGGGCTATATTCTGCAGCGTGTCATTGATGCAATAATAGTGCATTATTGTAATAATAGTGCATTAGTAGTGGATTTATGCCAGGCCCTCCACACACCATTCCAATTTAATAGTTGTTTTGTGATGCTTCCCCGGTGTTACCACATTACTGTCATCAGGAGAAACACTCTTGTGCTATAGCACAACAAAAGCAGGACAAAACAAAAGCAAACATCAACCCCAGAGCATTTGTGGTATGAAAAGTTACAGGATTTCAGCAAGAGACCAGGGAACCAATTGGAAATAAAACAGTATGTCTGCCCGCAGGGGCAAATAGCGTTGAAAGCAGAACCATAATGAGAACATATAATCATGAATGCACAGTAGAATCATAGAATCATAGAGTTGGAAGAGACCACAAGGGTCATCGAGTCCAACCCCCTGCCAAGCAGGAAACACCATCAGAGCACTCCTGACATATGGTTGTCAAGCCTCTGCTTAAAGACCTCCAAAGAAGGAGACTCCACCACACTCCTTGGCAGCAAATTCCACTGTCGAACAGCTCTTACTGTCAGGAAGTTCTTCCTAATGTTTAGGTGGAATCTTCTTTCTTGTAGTTTGGATCCATTGCTCCGTGTCCGCTTCTCTGGAGCAGCAGAAAACAACCTTTCTCCCTCCTCTATGTGACATCCTTTTATATATTTGAACATGGCTATCATATCACCCCTTAACCTCCTCTTCTCCAGGCTAAACATGCCCAGCTCCCTTAGCCGATCCTCATAAGGCATTGTTTCCAGGCCTTTGACCATTTTGGTTGCCCTCCTCTGGACACGTTCCAGTTTGTCAGTGTCCTTCTTGAACTGTGGTGCCCAGAACTGGACACAGTACTCCAGGTGAGGTCTGACCAGAGCAGAATACAGTGGCACTATAACTTCCCTTGATCTAGATGCTATACTCCTATTGATGCAGCCCAGAATTTCATTGGCTTTTTTAGCTGCCGCGTCACACTGTTGGCTCATGTTAAGTTTGTGGTCAACCAAGACTCCTAGATCCTTTTCACATGTACTGCTCTCAAGCCAGGTGTCACCCATCTTGTATTTGTGCCTCTCATTTTTTTTGCCCAAGTGCAATACTTTACATTTCTCCCTGTTAAAATTCATCTTGTTTGTTTTGGCCCAGTTCTCTAATCTGTCAAGGTCGTTTTGAAGTGTGATCCTGTCTTCTGGGGTGTTAGCCACCCCTCCCAGTTTGGTGTCATCTGCAAATTTGATCAGGATGCCCTTGAGTCCATCATCCAAGTCGTTGATAAAGATGTTGAATAAGACCGGGCCCAAGACAGAACCCTGTGGCACCCCACTAGTCACTCTTCTCCAGGATGAAGAGGAACCATTGATGAGCACCCTTTGGGTCCGGTCAGTCAGCCAGTTACAAATCCACTGGGTGGTAGCATAGTCAAGACCGCATTTTACCAGCTTCTTTACAAGAATATCATGGGGCACCTTGTCAAATGCCTTGCTGAAATCAAGGTAGGCTACATCCACTGCGTTCCCTTCATCTACCAGGCTTGTAATTCTGTCAAAAAATGAGATCAGGTTAGTCTGACATGACTTATTTTTCAGAAATCCATGCTGACTATTGGTGATCACAGCATTCCTTTCTAGGTGCTCACAGATTGTTTGCTTAATGATCTGCTCCAGAATCTTCCCTGGTATTGATGTTAGACTGACTGGGCGGTAATTATTTGGGTCCTCTCTTTTCCCCTTTTTGAAAATAGGGACAACATTTGCCCTCCTCCAGTCTGCCTGGACTTCGCCTGTTCTCCAGTAAAAATGGATGTCTGGAGGGGCCTCTGGAAAGGCTGTGGCACCAACAATGGTACAGCTAGGGCAGGGCTTTGGGGACAAATCTAGAACCTCACAGCCCAGAAAGCCCACAAATGGCCACCCAAAGAGCAGCAGAGGATGGAGACAGTAGCAAACACACTTTCCATCAGTACCTTGGCTGGCATGGGCATTTCCGCAGTTCACTATGGCTGATGCTTGTTTCAAGATTGTCCTTAAAAAAGAAAAACAAGATTTTAGAGTCAAATGGCAGCCAGGCAGGCATGTACATAGTTACAGATGCTCATTTTATTAGTTTTGCTTTAAAAATATATTAGCCAACAAAATGGTGCTTATTCCCAAGTAAAGGTGCTTAGCATCGGGAAGCAGAATCCAACTCTGTTTTATTCCTGTGGTCATGAAGGTGCTGGGATTTAAGTGGAGTTTTAAAATATAAAACCACACACACTCCGAGTCTTTCCCTTCCTGCCTCCCTCCCCACTGGCCACCAAGCAGGCAACCCATGGAACATTTCCTAGTTTCTGAGGTATTTTACTCGCAGCTACTTGAATCCTCCTTCCTTGGTTGTCAGCAAGGTATAGGTCTGCTTATGAATATGGTGCCATTTCCAGTTAAATGCCTGCCTTAAGGAATACTTGCCCCCTACCTGCCCAGAAAAAGAAAGCAGCTAAATGGAAATTATTACCTAGGTTGTAGCCTTGTATTTTAATAGAAAATATGACTATATAATAGGCCTCACTGTTTGGCCCTCCAGGCTTCTCTAGCTGGCCTTCAGGATTCTTCCACCTTGAGTGTTTTTGTCTGGCTGGAATCTTTCCCTGATATTGCTTCTTGCTTCCCCTTGACGGAGCACAGAGAGGGATCTGTGGGTCTCTGTATTAACTACCCTACTGTACAAAGGTACAATATACATTTGTTTCTCTGCCCATTTTTGACTCTGAACCTTCCCACCACAACTGGCATGTGACTCCAGGAAGATTGCTCAAAAAGGAATGCGGTCTTTGGGCTGAAAAAGCGTTTCCCTTCCATTTTTTATTCATGTAACTTTCTCTCTTCTTTTTATGTGCTCATTCTCCAGCTCACAACAAAGGAAAAGCCGATAAGACCGTCATTAGCTCTAGAGATGGGTACAGTTATTTCTTCCACTCTGCATCAGCTAGAGATTTCTCTTAGCTTAAAGGAAACATTAGCTCATGCTAATGACTGCTGCAGCATCTTAATTTACATATTAGATGAGATAAATATCAAGCAAATGAATGCAGAAGAACAGCCTTTGTGCCACAGTCATGTTCTGCTGAGATGTGTACATAGAGTGTTTGCAATTTACATGAAGATGCTGGAAATATATTTAATAAATGAAGCTCTCCCCTTTTTTTGTCGGAAGTACAATGGGGACTGGGCAGGTAGATCCTCAATACATTTGTGGTGGGTCCCCCCCCCATGCACAGATGTGGATGTATCTGTATTTCCAATTTGTGTGTGTGCTAGAGTTGAAATAAGCACTGAGGACAGAATCAGAGCGGTAGTGAAGGCACATCTGGTTATGTCTTTCTAAAATAAAGCCACTGTGTGAAAATGTGTGCCCACAAGGTTATTAATCTTAATCACAGCACTGAAAGCTCTTACCACTTGGAACGCTGCATTCCCCGGGGAGGCATCTGCCAAACGTTACTAGAAAGCTAAACAGGAGAGTGAATGGATGTGACGGCCCCAATCCTGCCTCCCCTGAGAATTTCAGCCAGGGAGATTTTAGTGTTTCAATGAGTGTGCGATCAAACACTGGCGGCCCATGAGCTAGCTTGCTCTTGGGAGCTGGAGCTGGCTATCACACAGCATGAAGCGAAAATTTTATTTATGCCAATTCATCACTCACATAGTTATTGGAAGCACTAAAAGCTTCAGAAAGTAATTGAAATGGAAAACAAAATACTTAACTATTTATATCATGTTTTTTGGGGAAAAGGGTGTGTGTGGAGCGAAATATTTGGCAGGATCAGACAAAATAGGACTTCCTACCACCTCTGATGTGGAGGGGGGGAGAGAGGGGGGGAGATAGCAAATTGTTTCATATTTAGCTGAGGTAGTAATGTATTTTGTTTATGTCCGCTGCCTTCTCAGCCCTGAAGGCCTGTGGAAAGAAGCAAGAAAGTAGCAAGAAAATTTAGAAAGCAAATGTAAAAATATTCCACTGGAATTGAGTTAAGCTCCCATGAAAATTATATCAATCAAAACCTTTGAGATTATGCATCTCTTTCAGTTCAGTTTCATTTAGGCTGTAACATACAGGTTGTGAAGATGTTAGAGGGGTACACTTGACCCTCTCCACATATTGATGAATGTGTAGAGGGGGCCTGCTGCACCCCACCACTATGCTCCCGCAATATCAGAAGTCCCCCCCCCCGTGTGTACATCTGTATGCATAGGGAGTGCCAACATGCAAATACAATATTCATGCATGCATGCATGCTGGGTGTCTGAAGTAAAAGTTGCATAGAATTAAGTGGTTGAAAAACATACAACTATCCCTTCTGTTACTTGGTCCATTGCTGAATCCCTGCTGCTCATCTATTCAATGCTGCACTACTATCCTTCTTTGAGAAAGAAAGCACAGAGCCTTTGTTACCTGCTGATTTACCACCTTAAAGTCTTTGCTATATTTTCTAACATCTTCTGCAGAGTGCTTATGACTGTCCCAGGAAGAGTGAGAGTGGGGTCTATATTGCAGGGGGGTGGAAAACCCCAGACCTGGAAGCTGAATGTGGCTCTCCATGCCTGTCTATCTGGCCCTTTGGCCACACCTGCTCTCCAGACCTGCTCCACAGTCTCTTGCGTGTGGAAACCTCTGACCTTTGCATGGCCTCTCTCCCCACAGGTTGTTCTCATTTACTGTCCTTTGCATCTCTCAGAAGATGTTCTGGGAAGTTAAGAGACCACCTGCAATGGCATTTAACGTAGCATGAGGTGGCACAGAAAGGAGGATTTAGGGAGTCCCAGTTTGTGGATTGCATTCTTGATTAGGTATATGGGGCTTTTTAATTCTAGAAAGATCTGTTTTATTACACTTTTATCTTGTTTGAGAGAGTATAAAAATTTAAACTTGCAATGCTCACACAGCTTTCCCTTCTAGATATTTGTGTAACTATATGAACAAAATAGGAGTCTTGTTGGACCCACCCAGGCTATGGATGAGGAACCTGCAGGCCTTCAGCTGATGGTAAGGTAAAGGTAAAGGTAAAGGTACCCCTGCCCGTATGGGCCAGTCTTGACAGACTCTAGGGTTGTGCGCCCATCTCACTCAAGAGGCCGGGGGCCAGCGCTGTCCGGAGACACTTCCGGGTCACGTGGCCAGCGTGACAAGCTGCATCTGGCGAGCCAGCGCAGCACACGGAATGCCATTTACCTCCCCACTGGTAAGCGGTCCCTATTTATCTACTTGCACCCGGGGGTGCTTTCGAACTGCTAGGTTGGCAAGCGCTGGGACTGAACGACGGGAGCGCACCCCACCGCGGGGATTTGAACCGCCGACCTTTTGATCGGCAAGCCCTAGGCGCTGAGGCTTTTACCCACAGCGCCACCCGCGTCCCTAGCTGATGGTAAACTCCTCCTCTAATCATCCCAAAGCATTGCCAATGCTGGGTGGGGCTGCTGAGGGCTGGAATCCAGGAACATCTGTAGGGCTGAAGGATCCCCATCCCTTATCTAAGCTGCATTCATACATCACTTTATTCCTTTTTCCTGATGTTTCCTTACCTGATTGTCTCTGCCTTTTATGTGATCCTGCCTGTGACATTAAAGCCATTTCAGGAAATCTAGTGGAACTTTAGTGCTCATTTCCATATTTCCCCCCTAGGAACCCCCCCCCCATTGCCTTGGAAAATCATGGGAGCTTTGCGTTGTTATTTCACATGGCAACATCTGGAATTGTATTCCGGCATACTATTCTTTCCTGCCATTTAAAATTTACTGTGACATGGCAGTATATTGATCAAAAGACCACAGTTCCATAACACAATAGGTACTGCAATGTAAAAGAAATGTTAGAGATCAGGACAGAAACACTAGCACTATAACCAGGAAAGCTAATGGAATAAGCCCCAACTCTAAATGCAGCCCTAGTCTGAAATCCTGTTTCCAACATAGGTGGCCAACCAGATGCCAGTCAGGCATGAAAGCAACTGCCCTCCTAATCAATTACTTATTTCAGCTACTCAAAGTTGGCATTGTAGGAAATGAATGAGAATAATTTTGTTCTTAAAAGGAGGAAACTGCTGGTGGCCACTTGATTAATCATAACCAATCAGCAAATCTGGCCGGTGCTAACTTTCACTTGAGTGATTGCACATCAAATATTTTGCCCTGTAGCTGTACGCTGACTACTTTCGGTTCAGAAATGTTCTCCATTTGTAAACTTTCCCCAAAGAACACGCTCAAAATCTGTATTTCTCTTTCCATTTTTTAATGCGCTGTCAAACATATGTAATTAAAATGGAGAGTTGGCAATGCATATGCTAGCTATTTCCGGGAACTATGCATGGCAAATATTTGACTCCTGGGAAGAACCAAAGCACCAAGTGAAAGCCAACTCAGGTAACTAGGTCACAGAATGAAGCATCATGTCATAAAAGATTCAGAGATTTATTAAATATACCTGAGTAAAAGCAAGACACAGAGCTCACAAGCCTCATGGTAATACGAAAGTACTAGGATGGTCAGAGGTGTTAGGGGGAGGGGTAGTATCTCTGGTGAGGGCCACACCATGCTCCTTCTGGGGTAGCTTGTCCACCTTTGGTCCTCTGTCTGCACTCAGCTCTCACCTGCGGCTCCTAGAAGCTGTCAGCATGGAACAGCAGCCACAACTTGGAAACAGTTTCCACTGATTGGCTAAACCAGGTGATGGTCGCCAATGGGTCTGAAATGCTTGATGAATTAGGGACTTCCCCTGCATGTGAAGACAGGCTCTGGTGGATTGAGTGAACGAGACCAATATGGGTCCAACACTCAAGAAGGTGCTTACTGCACATGCTGTAGAGCAGCCTTTCTCAACCTGTGGTTCCCCAGATGTTGTTGAACTACAACTCCCATCACCCCTAGCTAGCAAGGCCAGAGCTCAGGGATGATGGGAATTGTAGGCCAACAACATCTGGGGGCCCACAAGTTGAGAACCACTGCGTGTAAAATGAGAGGCAGGTGGGGCTTTTCAACCTGGGAAGGTAGAGCATTTAGGAGAAGGAAAACTCTGATCCTAAACCTCCACTGCCTTGTGGCTATACTCATGCATGAGAAAGGTTTCAGGAGTAAACCCTGAGGAAAAATCAATACCCACTGCCTTGTGGGGCATCTTCAGGAGAAGAAAAGGCCAAGGAGTAAAGTCTACGCAAATCTAGAGTGGAGTCCCTAATGCAGTTGGATAGCATCATCTCCAGCAACTCCTGCAGCCAAACTGGTGCCAAATATATTGCTCTGCTTTCCTCCAAACCCCATCAACGAGGCTGAGAGGGAGGTCTTACCATCTGGGCAGCCCAACATCTCCATACACCCTGCCAAGGCGTGCCCCAGAGAGCAACGCAGCAAAAGCAACATGGGAGGCAGCAGACACTGTGATTCTCTAACAGTTTGGCTCCACCCTCGAAGGTGTACTCTATTGTCTCTCGAGACAGACAGATGCCAACAGACAGGGATGACCAGTTTGAAACCCTTAAAGGACTCATTTGCAAGGAACTCTAGCCTCCACTAAGATACATGGTGAGATTATAGTCCTCATGTTAGCAGAGATAGGGTTTCTAAACTAGTAATATCAAAAATATTGAATGAGAAATTGGATTTTTTTTTTTTAAGAACCTGAAATTGAATGTGGTTCAACTCATGTGCCATAATCTAATGTTGCTCATGGAAGGGAAGCATTATTAAGTCCAAGAACATTTTGCATGAGGAAGATCTTGGGTTCAGTGTAAGCCTGAACCAAAATGGGTCAGAGCACATAAAAAAAAAATCACATCTGAAAACATTGTTCTCCCCTTTCAGTGATAACTTGGGTACCCCGAAATGTTTCCCTATTCAGAGTGAGGGAAGGAAGCACTGTTCAAGCTTTGATTTGGGTTTGTTATGTCAGCATGTAGCAAAATCTGAATGGCTATGTGCCAGCATGATGTCATCGCACTGTTACCCGGTTGGCTAGATCATGTAGTCAGCAAGAACTTTCTTTAATAAAAGCCAAAGCACCTGTCAAGGGGAGAAATGAACATGCTTTGATGATGTGAAAGTAGTCTGGGAGAATATTTTGGAGAATACTTCAGCCCCCTGACATTTTGACTCAAGCCTAATTCAATCCTTGGCATTTCCAGTTAAAGGGATCAAAGAACAGGTGATCGAAAATACCCCTGAGATCCTGGAAGACTGAAATAGATGGACAATATGCAGTATGTGATGCTTTCTTATATTACTATATGTGTATATCTTTAATGCTTAAATGAATCTGTGCAAACCTATTGTAGATATGCAGTCATTTAACTTCATTGAGAAGAGTGAGAGGGGAACTTTGTATGGGGAGCTTTGACTAAGACCCTTATTTAACTACACATATTGTTTGTTTTCATATAAAATGCGCTCTCTCTCTTTTTTAAAAAATAAGATCATTGTACAATAATCACAACTTCTTGCACAGAGTAAATTTTGCAACTTTTGACCCAGATCTGCTTCCAGAACCTGGTATAAGATGCAGCACCGACCCAGACTGAAGTGGCAAGTGGAGAAGATTCTCTGTCATTCATGAAAGTTCAATCTTCCTTGCCCTGTTACCAGATTTGATGGTCTGTTCTTGATTTGAGGCCTCATTAGGGTTGCTGTTGGTATAACTCCCATCCTTCTTTCCAACAACACACTTGACTGGATTCACTGGTGTGGTCTCAGATGTGGCATTGGAGAACCTCTCCCCTGTTGTGTTGGGGGAATTCAACATCCATGCTGAGGCCACTGCCACAATGCCAGCTTGGGACGTCATGGCCTCAATGACATCCATGTGGCTGTCTCAGTACTTCAAAGTCCAAACCTATGGAGCAGGCGATAGACCTTGGTCTGGCCTTTCCTACAGGGAAATGTTGGGGGGTTTAATATCTCATGAATGAACCATTGAACCTGGAGTGGTTAAATTTGATAGTGAGGATATCCCTTCTGCAAAGCTTGTGGAGCTATTAAGATAGTCTTCCCATGGAGACTTAGGGTTTCCTGAATGTCCCAAGAGAGTTTCTAGCTGATGTGATCAGCACTTCTGCCAAAGATTGTTTGCACTGTGGAACAGTGAGACAAAAAGAGGGCGGGGCCTCTTGACAAGATTGCTCCTAGGTGCCCTTTTCCGAAATTGTGGAAGCTTTAAATATACGTCTCATTTGTATGCAGCCCCAGTGTGGAATTCTATATGTGGCTAAATTAGGTTTATTAATTTCAACAAGTCTACTCTGAGTAGGACTTAGTTACATACATCTCCTAGCCTGGAATGTGCTTCCTAACCTTTGCTTTTCAGGTATTTCCACTTCTTCCTTCAACTTAGCATTTTTCAGTGAGGAGAAAAGCATTGCATGAAAGAGGACACTAAGATTGTTTTCCCCAGCCGACATGACAGATGTCGCAGATGTCACAGGCTATCAGAGACAGCTGAACGTGATGACAGAAACCATGGTAATGGCTTTATGTTGCTCCCCATTCCCTAACGTACTTACTTTCTCTTCAAGAATGAATCTGGCCGCTGCCTTAAAGAGACACTTGCATCGGTTAACACAAATGTTGCTACAGTAATTAAATGGGTTATTGCACATTAACATTGATGGCAAAGATGCAAAACCAGAGCGCATTTTAAAAAGGCTGTTGGAACTGTATTTATAAATAACTGCTGTGATAATATTTATCTTAAGAATAAAAACCAGGGGAAGTCTTCTAAATTAAATATTTAAAGCCAAATGATTACAGCAGGGAGCATTAGTTGATGTGAAGGATAAGAGTTCATAGGAAGAAACCTGTTGGCATTTCATAAGGGAAAACATCCCTTTCTAAAAAAAGATGATGTTGCCAGCATGAGGTCATGGTATGTTCTTTGGGGATTATTTTCATAGGCTGGCCCTACCATTAAGGAGACTGAGGCAGCTGCCTCAGCAGCTGAGTTGCCCTCATGAAAGGACAGCACACTTTTATTATTATTGCATATTTTTTACTGGAGGAGGAAAGGCACAGTTGAGAGATTTTCTGGCTCAAGTGCCAAAATAACTTCAGTGGCCCTTGTGTACTTTGAATGCACCTCCTTACATATATAATTTTCTTGTGCATATTTGTTTTAAAACTGCTGATTTTTATCTTTTTTTAAAAAATAAAAAATTATGTCTACTTGGTATTTTCTTATGTATCTTTTCTATTGATCATGTAAACACTTAGAGGTTTTTTTTTATATAAGTGGTGAGGGGGCATCAAGAAGAGACAATCTGGTGAGCGATTCCAGACTGTGAACATGCAAACTGGGGTACAACCCTTTAATTCCAGAAGGGAGCAGAACATTGAACTGCAAATGCTCCATGAAGTTTATGTTTAGAGGGGTCTAAAGTATCTTTTTCACAGAGTTCTTGCTCTGGAGATCAGGCTTTGTCTTAAACAGTAAACAGCTTGCCTCAGTTAAATTATATATTCATAGATTAGCTATTCATACATTATAAGGAACATGATTATCTCTGAGTTTCTTCAGTGGACACATTCTGCCAAGTGCTTGAAGAGATGAATGTTTTAGGGTCCTCTCCCTATTCTCCAATTTTGTGCCACTGCTATGAGGAACAATAATGTTAGGCTTCTTCTGTGACAGAGATAGCCAGTGGTGACTTCCAGTGTGGTGACTCTAGCTCCTATCAGCCCACTCAGCATGGTCAGTGAGGATGGGAGTTTCAGTCTAGCAATATCTGGGGGACCACCAGGGCACCCCTGTTCTAGAATTTCCTCTAGAGAGTGGTTAACAGGAAGCATACGTTGTTGCTGAAATTGAGGAGTAAATAAGTACTAAGATTTCTAGGAATTTATTTTAAGTATTGTGATCTTTTGTGGTCCTTATTGTACTCCCAGTGTGTGCTGTAATAGTAGGCCCACTGAAAAAAATGATATATTAATAGATAATATATTTAGCTTTTTGTCTAAATTGCCTCTGAGGTTGTGTCCATGCCCATTGTTCTCATCTGAATTTTGAGAAAGCCTAACCTGTAGATTCTAGGAACTGAACCATGAATCTCCACTGCATAAGGCATGTGATCAAATACGGCACCTTGTTGTTGTTTCCCCCAACTTGGTGTCCTCTAGATGTTTTAGACCACCATTCCCATTCTCCCTGACAGTTGGCTATGCTGGGGGCCTGGGGCTGATGAGAGTCATAAGATGTTTTAATCTGGAAGGCATAAGGTTGGGAAGGTTGCCTTGGGGGCTGCATGCTGCATCCACGAAGAATCAAGTTACACATTGTGGAAAATATTTCATTCCTAGCTTGAAGCAATCAAGTCAGAATGATCAAATCTGTTCCATACTAGTTCTTGGATTGACAGTGCTCAGCCCTGAGATACCGATCAAAGAACTGGTGCTAAGGGAAGACCAAAAAAACAAAACAAAACAAAAACTCTGCTCAACCTGCAGCACAAAGTTGGAGTTCTCTGCTGAAGGCAGAATGTTAACAGAAATTCAAGAAGAAGGAGGAGCTGCTTGAGGAATTTGAAGATACTTTGCTTCCCGACAGCTGGGCATCCAATGTAGAGGACCATCCCAGACCACCAGAAGGACATTCTAACAATGGGATTTTTATAAAATAACATTCAGCTCTTCCTGTCTCTCATATGTCATCCACCAGGAAAAAAAAAAAAAACCACATCCAGTGACCTGACCTTATTCAGCCATGTTCTTCAGAATCTTTGGGTTCACTGCATCAGCCTCTGATGACTTGAGTTCACTGAAGTATACCAGATATCCTCTGACATGTTCTTTTATTATCTTGACCTGAATTCCTTTGTCCTCCATCCTTAAGTTTCTTTTCCTCTATCTCGTCTGACCACATTTCAACTTACCGTGAAGATGGAAGGACTCTGCTTTCCTTTGCGTCTTCTGTTAACAGTTCGTTGTCCCTGCTGAATCACAGAGTTGAGCAGAAGTGTCAAAATTTGCATGTTTGATGAGAGAGAGAACCTTTTCTTGAACAGCTAAACAAATAGCATGAAATCTGAAAGTTTTTTTCTGATTGGTCTAACTCCTGGATATTAATCACACTACAGAGTGAGTTTTGCAAAAAAGGCCACTAAGGCCCACTTAAAAGAAAAGTCTGGTGGAACAGTGCTATTGATATCTGGGCACAAGTCATGGAAGCTCCCCAACCTTAGCAGTCAGGGAGCAGGGCGAGCCCAAAACATGTTGCTGACTAGATTCTTCCCCCAATTCCACATGACAAAATCTACACGTACTCTAAGACTGGCAATGTGGCCACATCCACCACTATATGAGAGGACAGAAGGCTAGCTTAGGGGACACAGTGCAGTTTACAAACATGTACCGTAACTAAAGCTGGGCAAACATGCCAATTTCAGTTTCTCATTTTTCCAAACCTAAGTTTAATTATCTGCATTGCTTCATCATGAGAGATCCCATGAAAATTCCTCAGCATTTTAGGGCAAATTTCTCCCAATGTACACATTTCCATATGAAATTTTGCCTAACTGCCTCATTTCTGCAAATCAGTTTTCTCTAATGTACATTTAATCTGCCCCAGATAATCTGCCCCAAAATGCATACACTAGGTAAAGTGTACATAAAAATGCATATATTAGAGAAAATAACATACAAAAATGCCTTATAAAAGGGAGAAGTGCTTACAAAAAATGTGTACATTAGACAAAAATTACACATACAAAACTGTGTATATGTTGGAAGCTGCCCAGAGTGGCAGTAACCCAGTAAGATGTGTGGGGTATAAACAGTAAAATTATAATTATGGAATAGGACGTCCCCATTTTCATCACAGAAATGTTGGAGGGTAGGTAATACTGTGTACAGTTTTGCTTGCTTCAGTTCAAAAAGCATATTGTATAGTTGGCAAAGGTTCAGAAAAGGGAAATCAAGATGATCAAGGGGGTGGATCAACTGGACTAACATTTCAGGCTTTCTAGTATAGGGGATAAAAAGAGCTAAGTATGGGGGGAGGGACTGTATAAGACTGCATGGTTTGGAGAAAGTGGATAGAGATAAGTTTTTCTTCTCTAACAGTACTGGAATCCGGGGACTTGCAATGAAGCTGAATGTCAGAATATTCAATCAAGACAGACCAAACTTTGCACAGTGCAAAGAAATTGAATTTTTCTCCCACGAAAGATAGTGATAGACATCAATTTTGATAATTCAAAAAGCAGATTAAACAAATTCATGAAGGACAAGGCTATGTTATACCTCCACTGTTGGAGTGAGAACAACTTTGAATTCAGGTCACTGGACATTGCAAGTGGGAAGGGAACCGTTGTACTCAGGTTCTGCTTGCAGGCTTCCCAGAGCGTCTGGCTGACCATGGTGAGTATAGGATGCTGGACTAGATGCTGGACTAGATGGGGCATTGGCCTGCTCCAACAGGATCTTCTTATGTTCTCCTGTTTGCATGCTCTGTGTGGCTGCATCTGGCCTCTGCTACTCTGGAATTGGACTCCTACCTGGTTTGGATGATGTAGCTGCTTTTTTCATTTCTTCTCTCTCTCTTTCCCTCTCCCCACTAATTCTAGAACTTGTCTGTCTGGAGCCTGACACTTCCAAGATCAGATGACTTCTGAATTCTGATCCTTTTGCCTGAATAATGCCTGTTAGATTACAGCTGCCTTCATGTCCCAGCTTTGTCTGGTCTTCTCAGCATATGCCCTGCATTGATGAGAAACAATTCAATTTTCTGCTGTTCTCTTACTGTATTAACCTGACCTTACTGAAGTTCTCATCTGCTCCTCTCAGTAGAGATAATTTCTTTATCTCTTAGAAGCCTGCAGGTAAGTGTCTGCATAGTGCCGTTCACTAGGGAACCCCTTCCAAAGCCTTCCAAATGAGGTGAGCAAGCCATTGAGCAAACAATCTGACCAGCCTTCAGAATTGTGTCTTTTCTTAATAGTCTAGCCTTGTAAAACATCCACCAAAAGGCATTGTTTCTTTCCTCAGGGGCCTATGCTCATGAAACGTCTTCTGGAAGGCAAGGAAGCTGGTATTCAGACATACAGGGTACAGGTTTTCCTTCTAGGGCTGACTGCATTGGGATGGAAATGGGGAAGAAGGAATAGAAAAAGAAGGAATGGGGGGGGAATAGAAAAAGAGGAAAATATTTATTCAAGCACATAAATGTTGACACATTTAAATTTCTTTTACCATTATTTTCAATTATTTTCAAATGTTTTAATTGCTTTTTTACTGTTTTGACTGATAATTTTAAAATTTTAGCAGACTGTTTAGAGGTTGTTATTTTTTCACAATTTAGCAATACATAAATTTCGTTAAAATAAAATAAAGAATCCCAAATCACAGAATGTAAAAGAGAATTAAAATGGAAGAAAATAGATATTTAACATGTACATTTCTGAATAAATAAATAAAATCCTCAGCTATTATTAGAAATGAGGGAGAAATTCAATTCACTTGTCTTTTAAAGGTGAACTTACCAAATTCACTTTCTGAAACTGGATGTGAACCAAAGCACGTCCACCCTTCTAAATTTGTAATGCTCCAAATCTTGAAATGCAAGTATTCAGTGAAACAACATGCATAAAATGCACATGCCATGTAGACATGGGCATAAAAATGCATAGTTTATTGAATATAGTGTACAAAAATGTATCATATTGGGTAAAAGTGCATACAGAATGTTACAGGAAAAAAATGAAATAAAAAGTAGATAAATTTACATGAGAATTTTTTTTCTTCTTTAATTGCAAACTGATGTGTAAATATGGAGAACTGATCTGGAAAAAATGAGGAACCCATCCCCATAAGTAATTTGTATGACCACTAAGAAATGGGAGACATTATAGTTGCCATCAAGCCTGCTGTCTCACGTGAAGAACTGTGTAGTAGTAGTTCCCCTGTTCTGGCCTGGAGGTGGTCACCAGTTCTGCTCCTGGATGTAACTAGAAAGAAAGAGAGTTTCTGAGGAGGGACAGCTGTTTATCAAGGCCAAAACAGATGAGACACTAGCTGTAAGTTGGAGAACTCATGCTTTTCCCGGCAGTGAAACACTGAATTAACTCACTATTATAATATCTTTACATCACACCTGATTTTATACAAGTACATTATAGAGCATACAACCAGTGATAATTAGGTTGCAATTTTATCCCATTGTTTCCCTTACCATAGGGCTCTGCAGTATCCAAAATGATTTGAAACAAGCAAAAGCAAACTGTATTCAGTTGGCTAAACATCTCATGAGCTACTAAAATTAGCTGAAAAATTAGATTGGACACAGTGTGCAATCATACAACACTTGAGTTTGTTTCTGGTTCACCACTCCTGATGTTTAATGACTGTAATGTTGTGTATAGCTGTGGCAAATTACTAGATCTTTAATTAAGGTATCTTTAGTTTCTTTGGATTTCTATATAATTATGAATTAATCTATTATGCCTCATGAACCATTCTAGTACTTTGTTATTCCTTGCAACTTACTTTTACTATCTTGTTCTAGTGTACTCTTAATATACTAGACACAATCTTAGCATTCTTTCCCTTATAATTCAGTGAAGAAATTAATATTAGTGAATCCTGATGACACACTAGCCCAAGATCCTGATTGGTAGGGTCAAGAGCAGATGCCTGCAGCTTTTGGGCTGAGAAGTGAAATGAAAATAGTTTGATGAAATTGTCACGAAGATCCTAGCTCAAAGTGCATGGAAACTGCTGAGAATAACATTTTCAAACTCTCTCAGCTGGCTGGTTTGGTACAATGTCTGAAAATTAATTTATCATGGTTTAACCTAGATGTCCAGAACACCCTGAAACAGACAGTGGGTTTACAACTATCTTTAGTCAACTTGCTCTCCACTCAACAATGTAATCCTATATGTGGCCACAAATCACCAGCAGTTCGCAGGTTCAGTCTGATCTGCAAAGTGGTCCCTCCATCCATGCTTGCGCTAGCCTATCTAATGAAGAAAACACCAGTAGCAAATAATTTATAAACTAAATATATGTTTCTACTGTATATATAACTATTGCTCACTGAATACACATCAAGCAGGGTATACCGCATCCTTAGCAGCCCTGGGGCTCCACTAGACAAAAGAGAAGAAAAACGCTTTGAAGAAGTAACAGTTCAGGAGATTTCAACATTCGAAGCACATGTTCTGATCAGGATAAAGTTTACATTTCCTTTCACGCATTCTCTGCTGCATCACACAACATGGAACCTGGAGAAAACTGCAGTGGCTGAAAACAGGCTCAAAACAACACCCAGGTCTCATCCAAATTCCTGTGGAACATCCCCTCTGCCTCATCTTTCAAACTGACTTTCTGGAATTTTCCCTGAAAAGCAGGTTACTAGGTGTACTCCAGTGTTGTTGATGTTTAGTCGTTTAGTCGTGTCCGACTCTTCGTGACCCCATGGACCAGAGCACGCCAGGCACTTCTGTCTTCCACTGCCTCCCGCAGTTTGGTTAAAAAAATGCTGGTAGCATCGAGAACACTATCCAACCATCTTGTCCTCTGTCGTCCCCTTCTCCTTGTGCCTCCCATCTTTCCCAACATCAGGGTCTTTTCCAGGGAGTCTTCTCTTCTCATGTGGTGGCCAAAGTTTCAGAGCCTCAGCTTCATGATCTGTTCTTCCAGTGAGCACTCAGGGCTGATTTCCTTAAGAATAAATAGGTTTGATCTTCTTGCAGTCCATGGGACTCTCAAGAGTCTCCTCCAGCACCATAATTCAAAAGCATCAATTCTTCGGCGATCAGCCTTCCTTATGGTCCAGCTCTCACTTCCATACATCACTACTATACTCCAGTATAGTACTCCAGTAGTGTGGGGAAAAGAGGATGAAAAGTCAGCTGAATTGACCTTCTATTGGTTTTGCAATGTATTCTCCTGCCCTTTATAATAAGAATAACAGCGTGGGTTACATAGGCATTTCTACTCTGAAGCATCCGGGCTACATCCAAATGGGTCTTCCTCCTGAGTAGGTGCACGTAGGATTGCAGGTCTAATTGCTCATCCAAAGATAAGAGATACTTGATGTTGTTTGCACAATCTATCCCTCTAATTTCCATAAAAAACAAACAGCCTATACATTACACAAAGTCTTTTTGTTTGCTAATTGTACCAGGGAATTCCAATATGCTGCTGATTTCACCATGCCTTTGCTCTTACAGGTAAAGGAGAAAATGAAGCCAGCTGTTAAGAAGACTCCAGTGTTTGATCAGATGAAAGCCACTAGGGGAGATGATTTGTAAAAAAAAATATGAAATGGAAATGGGGAAAAAGACCGCAATTCCTTTTATTTGTTTATTCTCAATATGTTCACAGAAAGTTATTAAGAGATGGCCAAGGAACGAGGAGCATTCTTTTAGAAATATTTACTTGGCAGGTTTACTAAAGCTTTCCTTGCTTTCTACCTGCCTTTGCCACTGCTCAGCCGCATCATCACACATCATCATACACAATGTGAGGTTCTTCAATAGGGGACCATGAAGCTCCAATTCTGTTGACACCATCCTATGCCAGCTGCAGAATGTATTTGCTCCCCCCTCCCTGCAACATTCCCTAAACTGTTTCTTTCTTTCTTTCTTTTGTAACACAGCAAAAGTGGACAGGCAGGGATTCAACTTGCATTCCACAACTATCTCCAGGCGTGTGGGTTTTTTTGTTTTTGTTTCGGGGTGCTGTTTTTTTAGTGTCACTGTCAGCGAGAAAATAGCGACAGGCCCCACAACATCTACAGCAGACCAAACTCCAAAAGCCTTCAATTCCCAGGCATGAATGTACTATAAAAACAATGTGGCAGAAATGAAAATTGTTCTATCATAATTTCTCACTGTTCTCTTTTTGATGGAAGCCAAGCCACCCTCGTGAATACACTCCCCCCCTCCCCATAACCTTATGCATTATGCATTAGGCTGTTCTTGGAGAACAGGGAATTGCTTGTCCCTACTAAAGGGGCTTTGAAAGTAGCTGTTTGGTAAACACACCAACCCCTAAGAGTGATTTCTATTCTTTCTGTACTGGATTAACAACTGTAGTGTCTGAGTTGGGAGGGGGTGGAGGGGGGAGGAGGACGTGGCATTCTTTCACTGCACTGTATCTTCTAATTTGACACCGCAAGCAGGATTACTTTGTCCTTTTGTATTCCCACCTTTAATTTCCTGCTCTCCAAGGCCGTTATACAATGAAGCAGGACAAATTCCTAAAGGGCTATGAAAGAAAGCAGGAGGAGGATATTGCTCAAATGTCATTGGGAGTAATATTGAGCAGTAGCATTTATGACTGGTTGTTTGGCAAACCGCAGAGTGCTCTCGCAAACAGCAAGCGCCTGAACCTGGATTAATGCACAGCATTAATCTGCGTTATAATCATACATAAAGGGTTGTTTTACAATATCTCCCCATAGAGAAGCTTTTCACGCCTTTATCGATGGCACAGCAGGAGGGTTTTAAAATGTCTCGTGAAAAAGAATTGCCATTATTCTTTTGTGAATAGATATTCTACCTGTACGGAACTAGTAGCTGTGATTCCAAGCAAATGGCGAGGTAAATGAGCAAAATGCCATTTATTTGGGATGGCTGCTATGTTGGGCTACCCAGACTCCTTTGAGAGGAAGGGTGGAATATAAATTTAATGAAATGAAATGAAATTATATGAATGGAAAACCCCCCACCTCAAGCAGTAGCAACCTGTGTAGAGATGTAAGGAAATATTGGTATATATTCTGCCCTTTGTTTGATGCATGCAGCGCTGTTTCCATTCTGCTGGAGGTCTGACCAAAAATAGTTTACATTATACATCTCAATGTCCACCCAGTAAAATGTTTTGTAATTAATTATACAGTGGTACCTCTGGTTAAGAACTTAATTCGTTCCAGAGGTCCATTCTTAACCTGAAACTGTTCTTAACCTGAGGCACCACTTTAGCTAATGGGGCCTCCCACTGCTGCCATGCGATTTTGTTCTCATCCTGAAGCAAAGTTCTTAACCCGAGGTGCTTCTTCTGGGTTAGCAGAGTCTGTAACCTGAAGTGTTTGTGACCCGAGGTACCACTGTATATGTGTTTGTTTGTTGTATATGGGATGTTAAGAGAGGGGTGGTATCTCTGGTGGAGGACATGCCATGCTAGTTCTGGGGTAGTTTGTCCACCTTTGGTTCCCACTCAGCTCCCACCTATGTCTCCTCATAAGAAGCTGCCTTCTTCTGACTGACTCGGAGCATCTAGGTCAGTACTTTCTATACTGCCTGGTAGTTACTGTCCAGGTTTCTCAGGCAGGGGTATGTCCAAGCCCTAAATTGAAATTTGGGGAATGGAACCTGGAGCTATTTGCATGCATAGCAGGTTCTCTACTGCTGAGCCACAGCTCTTCCTCACCCTTTCTAAGATTTATGGACTTTGCACCTTAATAATTTACTGGTAAATAAGTACTGCTTGGATGGCGCAGCTACAAACCAGCTGAGCAATCTGCTTGATTGAAGTGATGGTTTATAACTGCTTTCAGGTGTTTCTGATTATTGGTTTATGGAATGATGATTCCACTTTATTCCATGTGTTGCAGCTTTGAACTGAATCTCAGAAAGCATGAAGCTAGAAAGCAAAGACAGCATGCCTTGTGGAGACATTGCTAGGTCTTTAAAAGACTCAGGGCACAAATCTGCATGTTTATATGTATAAACAAAATTTGGGGCTGGTTTTTGGTAGGAAAGCTGCTGTGTAAGCAAAGGTGTTTTGTTCTTACAAACATGTTAAAAGGAAAGAGGGGCAGAAGTTCTGGGACCCCTGTGGACCAGGCTAAGACCCAGCTAGTCCAGTATCCTGTTCTCACAGTGGCCTATGAGAAGCCTACACTAGCTATAGAAATGTTTGGACCTACACCCAAAAGCACTTACACCACCTGTAATGTCCAGCAATTTTCATCAACTGGTATTCAGAGTCATGCCACCTTTCCTACTAGAAATAATATTGACATTGAAGGTGGTAGCTGGTGGCCATGGATGGCCACATCCTGTCTACTTCTCTTCTAAAGTCATTCAAGTTGGTGGTCATCACTACGTCTTTGGGGAATAAATTCCATAGTTTATCTATGCTCTGTGTGAAAAAGTTACCGTATTTTTCGCCCTATAAGATGCACTTTTCCCCCTCCAAAAATGAAGGGGAAATGTGTGTGCGTCTTATGGGGCGAATGCAGGCTCATTGGCTTCAGCGATAGAAACGCGAAGCCTCCGAAGCCTGCGCTCCGGAGGCTTTGCGTTGCTTCCGCTGAAGCCAGGAGAGTCTGCTCTTTGAGGCTGGCGGTGGGGGAAAGCAGCGCCTCCTCCATCGCCAGCCCCAGAGGATGGGGGGCAGCGGGAAGGCGCGCGACGCCTTCCTGCTACTCTCCAACCCGGGTTGGAGGCTGGCGGGGGGAAAGCAGCGCTTCCCCCATTGCCAGCCCCAGAGGATGGGGGGCAGCAGGAGGGCGCGCGACGCCTTCCCGCTACTCTCTGACCCCGCTTTGAGGCTGGCGGGGGGGGGGGGAGCAGCGCTTCTCCCTTCACCAGCCCCAGAGGATGGGGGGCAGCAGGAGGGTGCGCAACGCCTTCCCGCACCTCTCTGACCCCGCTTTGAGGCTGGCGGGGGGGAAAGCAGCGCTTCCCCCTTCGCCAGCCCCAGAGGATGGGGGGCAGCGGGAAGGCGCGCGACACCATCCCGCTACTCCCCAACCCGGCTTCAAGGCTGGTGGGGGGGAAAGCAGCGCTTCCCCCATGGCCAGCCCCAGAGGATGGGGGCAGCGGGAAGGCGCGCGACGCCTTCCTGCTACTCTCCGACCCGGCTTTGAGGCTGGCGGGGGGGAAAGCAGCGCTTCCCCCATTGCCAGCCCCAGAGGATGGGGGGCAGCGGGAAGGCGCGCGACGCCTTCCTGCTACTCTCCGACCCGGCTTTGAGGCTGGCGGGGGGGAAAGCAGCGCTTCCCCCATTGCCAGCCCCAGAGGATGGGGGGCAGCGGGAAGGCGCGCGACGCCATCCCACTACTCTCCAACCCTCCTGTGGGCTTTTGCGGGAGATGGGGGATTTCCCCCACCTCCCGCAAAAGCAGGCAAAAGCCGCACGCTCTTTACAGGGGCTCCGCGGCTTCTGCTGCCTTTTCTAGGAGGTGGGGGAATTCCCCCACCTCGAAGAAAAGCCACCAGGAGCCGCGAACCCTTTGAAGAGCGAGCCGCTCTTGAGGGCTTTTCCCCGAGGAGGGAGAAGGGACTGACTGGCTGAGTCCGTCCCTTCTCCCTCCTGTGGGCTTTTGCGGGAGATGGGGGAATTCCCCCACCTCCCGCAAAAGGAGGCAAAAGCCGTGCGCTCTTTAAAGGGGCTCCCTGGCTTCTGCTGCCTTTTCTAGGAGGTGGGGGAATTCCCCCACCTCGAAGAAAAGCCAGCAGGAGCCACGAACCCTTTGAAGAGCGCGCCGCTCTTGGGGGCTTTTCCCCGAGGAGGGAGAAGGGACTGACTGGCCATTTCAGTCCCTTTTCCCTCCTGGTCGAAAAGCCCGTAGGAGTCGCGCACGGCTCCTGTGGGCTTTTGCGGGAGGTGGGGGAATTCCATCACCTCCCACAAAAGCAGGGAGATGGTCTTGGAGTAGCGCACAGGCTGCGTGCAGCCTGTCCGCTGCTCCCAGAGCTGCGGGGGGGGGGGGGAATAATATTTTTCCCCCTGATTTCCCCCCCTGAAAACTAGGTGCGTCCTATGGGCCGGTGCGTCCAATAGGGCGAAAAATACGGTATTTATTTTTGTCTGTCCTGAATTTTCCAGCATTCAGCTTCATTGGATGTGCACGAATTCTAGTAAGACGACAGAGGAGAAAAACTTTTCTCGCCACATCATGTTACCCCTAAGTAGTTCTATGTCTAAACAATGCAACATACACAAAAGATCCTATAAACTGGTGCCACCCACCTACAATTTCCACAATGGCAGAAGCATTTTTGAAGCCACTGCAGTGTGGCACATTCTACATGCGAAGCATGTGCTCTACTACAGATCTTTGGTTCTTCCCCAATTCTTTATGACCTGGTTTGTACCCACAGAATGGTAAAGCAACTTCTACCTTGGTCACCTAATTATTTTGTGTGCACACGCAACCTCGCAAGTGTCAGGTTTAACTCCCCAGGGAAGTGTCACAGGCAAATTTCTTGGAAAGGAATGGAGATTGGTCTCTGGAGCAGAACTGTTTATATTCAGCAAATGCATTCATGCCCTCAATAAACAGTAGCTTTTGGCAATTACTATTAAACATTACCAGTAAGAGAAAAGAAAAGAAGACTCTTTGGCACTGAATGCTGTCTGTGTAACATATTATCCTTGCTGAAGAGCCTGCTTATTTCCCTGCAAGCTACACTGGTTTATGTCTTGACAATAGAAATGTCACCTGTGTGCCTGAGAGGAGATTAATCGCTACCCCCGTGCGATGTGCCTGTTGCTCCCTGCAAGTTGCCGTGGGCTTGCAGGCCTGACTAGTTGCCATCAAAACAACAGAATCCATAGGAAGGGCCCAGAAAATGAACCTTTTAATTCTGCAGCCCGCTGCAGCCACTTCAAAGGTGAAGGGTGGCGGCGGCGATAATAAGATGCCGACAGGGATTTAACTAAAGGGTGCAGGAAAGCGGTGAGTGATGCACCTCTCGGAGCAACTCATAAAAGTGACAGACACATAAGTGAGTACATTTATTTGTTTATCCTCCACAGACGGTGGCCGGTCCTGCCATGGCAGATCTTTTGTTCTGCCAGACAATACATGTGTCAGAGAGGGGAAGTTTGTCCTTTTAATACACGGCAGAGTAAAAAGCAATGAAAAGTGCAGCTGGCTCATGTTCCCTGGGCAAAGTGTAACAAACAATAAACAGGGCACCCGTCTACAGTCATCATCTCACACCAGCCAAAAGGTACAGGTCGTACTTACAAAAAAATGATTGCAGGAGACACACTTGCCTCTTTATCTATCTGGCAAAGGCCTCGAATGATTTATGTCTAATGAGTCTCAGCAACATAACACGACATAATTTTGTGCTAGAGTAATGTCAAAAATTGTGCCATAACTGGGTGATGAAAGCCATTAAATTCATTTTGGAACTGTAGACCCCCCCCCCCCCAAATTTATCACAAAACTGATTTTTGGATTTCTGACCAATCACATCTTTGTGCCTTATGCATTAGAGGCAAGCTAATGTTTTGTTAGCATTAGCATTTTTCATTGGCATGTTTTGTTTTAATGATGGCCGCAGTATTTGACTGGAGAAGAAAGAACTTCCTACAATGAATGGTTGGCTCCTGGACTTTGAAGAAGTTTTGCTCAGACCTACCACCCTGCTAAAAGGGGTAAAGCAGCCTTGCCAGCCTAATGCACTCCAAATGCTTTGAACTGTAACTCCCATCAGTCTCAGCCATGGCTGTGCTGGCTGGAGCTGATGGGAGTTGTGGTCCAAAACTTCAGGGGAGCACTGTGTCAGGGAAGAGTGTGAGTATCAATGGAGTACTTTATATGTCCCTTTCTTCCAGTCAGTGGTAGCTGGTCCAATAGGGTGGATTGGGCAACACCCCATCAACCTTAGTCTGTTCTCAGCAAGTCCCACCTGCATGCATTCTTACTTATAGCCAGTCCAGGGACTGGCACTGACTGTCAGCTTCCTCTTACTTTGTCTCAGTCAGCAGGGAGGAAGAGGATGGGGACCAAACTAGATTTAGTTGGTTCTGCCTGCCATTGATTCTGGCTCCACCTCCTATTGCTCTTCCTTCCTTCCAACTTACCAGTTCCAATGGCCACCAGTCACCATGGCATTCAATCCTTTGTTTATATACAGACACACATCTACCTTTCTAGTAGTGTTCCCAGTGGTCAAAGTCTACTAGACATTGAACTACCCTCCTTAAATGTGTCTAATTCTATTCTAAAGCCACCTTTGAGACAACTGGCATAATCAATCCTAATGCAATTTATTAATTCTATGTTTAATTTCATGTGAATTTAGTTTTTTCCTCAAATTATGTCTAATGACAGAGTCCTGTTGTAATTTACAAATGCAAATAGGGTTATCCGTACACACACACACACACACACACATGGACTCTCTAACAAGAAAGGAAGAAATTGTTTTCTAAAGTTAATGCCAAGTTGAGATAAAAAAAAGATGGGAAAAGCCAGCTGGAAAGAGCAAAGAGGGCAAGAACAGGGGATATGAAAGAGCTAAATTTGTATTGTTGTGAGGTCAAGGGAAAGATTTATTCAGGATGAACTGCAGAGATGCAGTGATTTAGGTCAAGGTGTACATGAGGGCTTTAGAGGGCACCACACAATATCAGATACCAAATGATGTCTGGAGTGAGTAATCCAGGCAACTGGAGTGGAAGAGAGTCAATAAAAACAAAAAAAACAAGGAGAGAGCCAACAATGTCCAGAGCAGAGTCTTAGTGTCAATTTGCAATTGCAAGTCAATGGGACCTTTTGTTGTATCTGATCAAGTGTATGCCTGAGCTACCATTTAGGAGGTACACAAATTGAAATTTATAGTGTGTGTGTGTGTGTGTGTGAGAGAGAGAGAGAGAGAGAGCGCAAGAGAGCAAGAGAGAGAGTAAGTAAAAGGCCTCCTCAATTAACCCACTTTTTTTTTTACTTCGAAAGCTCTCTTTAGCTCACTTGGGCCATATCTGCTTTATAGTGCTTCAGCAGTCTTAGCTTCCCCCAAAGAATCATGGGAACTGTAGTTTGTTCCATGTGCTGAGAGTTGTTAGGATACCCCTTCTAGAACTTCAGTCCCCAGAATGATTTAAACAATCAGTCCCTCCCCCAAGAAACTCAGGAACTGTAACTCTGAGGAGAAGAGGGGTCTCCTAATAACTCTCAGTACCCTTAAACTACAGCTCCCAGGATTCTTTGGTCCTCTCTGTCTCTTAACTCCCATCTTCCCACACCACTCATGACCATTGGCAATGCCTTCTAGGTTGGACAGAAGCTGTAGTTCAGCAATATCTGAAGGACCCAAGATTTGCCACTCCTGCTACTTTTTCTACCGCTGCCTTAGAGTAAGCCTCACTGAATGCAGTGGCGTCATTTCGGAGATACCATTGTGCAGTAACTGCCTACATTTCTACATAATGCAACCTTTTTTAAAGAAGAAAAATAGTACCAAAGGACTAAGTGGTATCTGATATCCCACTTCTTGTAAAACCCTTCAAAGGCTGGAACAATGCCCCCGCCCCCACATAAACTGTATATTTCCTGCACAGTTAAGTCAAGGCCTGTGATAGTTTTACGTCATTTTCAGGAAGAGGTTTATTCTCTGCATCAGCTATGCTGGGGGTGTTCTGTTTTGAGGACACTGCAAATAATGATCTGATGTTTCCACCTCGCTAGAGCCTGACAGAAAGTATAGAAATGTTGGTTGAGCAGGGGTAGGGAACCTACCTTACCCCACTGTTCATACATGTGTTTGTTGTCAGGCCCAGATATACTTCATGCAGATGTGAGCAGCAATTGTTGACCCAGAATCCCCCCCACCTTCAAATCTGCAAATATTATGAAATGAATAATGTTATTGAAGTTTCATTACATTACTTGGATGGAAACTCCATTGAACTCAGTGAAGCTTCTGAGTAAACATGCATAGGATTACCCTGTAAATCTCATACATAAAATTGGGTTTTGACTCTGTGTTGACGCAAGACAGTTGCTTTGTTGCTTTCTCCAAGGCTCCCACTGGAACAGGTCCTATTATCTGGAGTTTCCCCAATATTTCGCATCCCCTGCAAATTTTTGACGCCTTCCGGTGTTCCTCTGTTTGATACCAGCCATTTCTTCTGCAGTGTGCAAAGATGCTTGCATTCAATGGTGCATTCACAGCTTCTGCTACTGTTTCATATTAGCATTTGTGGGGTGAAGTAGTGCATCAGCATTTGAAGTCTTGCAGAGCAGCCCTAACAATGTTGACTCGGAACTAAGTCCTATTGAATTAAATTGGACTTCTTCCCACATGTGTGGGTGGTTGGATTGTTGCAGGCTAAAGCAACCTAAGCCATCCTAATGCTAGGCATGAGGACACATAAGAACAGAACAAAAAGATGTGAGAGATACAGGAAGGTTGGTGCCATAGGAAGCTGCAAAGGAACACTCAAGACAGAACAGGGTATCTCCTCAGCTCCTGCCCTATTCTCCCACTGGCTGCTGCTTCCTTCCTCCTTGCTCTCTGCTACTTCGGTTGAAATGGCACCATTGATTCACCTGGGCCACCTGCCACCACCTCCCTCCTCCCCCCTCTGCCACTGTTGCATTGGCCCGGCAACTCTCAGAAGGCTGCCATCATGCTGTATTTCACAGTGCCATCTGCGGGTGGCCAAGCAAACTGCTATGTGATGACAGTCTTAGGCAAATATAGAATGGGACTAATAAGATTTATTAATCCATCTATCTTATAGATCTATCTATCTTTAATGCTAGAGTCGTGTACTTACCTAGGAGTAAATGCCACTGAATTCAGTGACACTTCTGAGCAGGCATTTTAGGTTTGCACTTTAACTGTATTTGCCCAGCCCCCAGCCCCAGAAGTTGTGAGAAGTTTACTCAGCTCTCAGTTCTCCTTGTCTTTGCCTGAGCATCAGAGATGTAGAGGTGCCCCACCTCCCCCGGCCAGCCAAGGTAGCCATGCCAAGCATCTTTTTAGCTCCCTGAGGGGATGAGATGCATCCGCCTCTAGAGCCAATATGAAAGGAAAACATGCTGAGGTTAATTACGTAAGGAACTGTCATCGAAACAAACAAACAAAACAAATTGTGGTTTGTTTTGTGGAGTGCAAGAAGCCATGAAATGGAGAAAGGGATGTCAGCTTGGGAATTGACAGAATGCTGCATCCCTAGGCCCAGGACAGCATTCCCTGGTAGGCAATCTTCTGTGAGCTGCAGGGAAGCCCACAGAATGGGGCAGGAGGCAAAGTGGATTGAGCAAAAGATGTGACGCTTACCTTTGAACAGTGGGCTGCATCCCAGCTCCACAAAGCCAGAGGTTTCTACCCATATGCTTCTCCATCCTCACCCATACAAGCAAGAGGCATTATCGCAGCTCAGGGACAGATTCCAGCCAGGCAAAAGAACTTGAGGAAGGCATGAGCCAGGTCTTGTGAGGAACGGGGTGGCCTGGAAAGTAGGCCATAATGTGGGGAAAATATGGAAGTATAGATAGGGAGGCATTGAGGGTCACATTTGCTTCCTAGACTTGAGGTTCCTCGCTCTCATCCCTGAGAACAAAAATTCAAATTCAGAATGTTTTCAAAGTGTATGGTTACAGGCAGTGATAATTTCAAATCCTGTGCTTCTGACATTGTTTGGTGCATGGTGGGGTTTATGAATGTTTGGAATTAGGCTTGCAAGCATTGAACATTTTTTTTAAAAAAAGTTAGCATAGTTTGGCTTAGCATTCCAAATGAAACTGAGGGAGTTTGTCCATTGTTAATTATTATTAGCTGCATATTTTTTTTTATATTTTTAGCAGGGGGATACTGTAGATAGTTTTCACTCAGGTCCACGTTATTTTAGGCGGGAAACCCTGGGTTGTTGTTGCTACAATGTTGACAGCCGGCTCCTATAAAAGCAGGCCGGTTGAGCTGTTTGCTGATCAGTTCTGTTCCAGTTTACAAAATAAAGAGCTGCTTTGGAGAAAAGAAAAGAAAAAACACAGGAGAGAAGGTGGGGTAGTGAAGGAGTTGCAGCCCTCAGAATATTATAACAGTGGAAGGAAATGGCAAGTATCTCCTAATGTTTGTCTAGATCTAAGACAGGTTGTACAAAATGCTCTACATGTCAACCACCATCTCTTCACATCAAATTGTCTCTGGAAAACGCCAATGGCTAATTGATCCACATCTGAGCCACTTCACTACCCATGCCAAATCTCTTGTTGGCATTGCTCTGCATCATCCTCTAGTGATTTTACCTGGCTGAAATGGAAGATTTTAGAGGCTGGTATGCCTGTCCACTCCCACTTTAGCCACTGGCTAAACCCTTCACTGGCACACAGTCTCTGGGTGGTTGCCCCCCCCCCCCACATCAAGAAAGACAGTTGAGGAATGAATTAGGAATAATGTTTGGGGTTGGCTGAAACAGCAAGCCATCCATTCGCCACCCCATTTGCAGGGGGTGAATTGGGAGAGGGGCCTTCTCAATTCCCTTTTCTGGGAAATGGATTGTACTATTGTGTTTTTGTGGGGAGTTTATTACCTTTCTTTTCTATTTTCTTCCTTTTCTTGAAATTATTCCTGAAAACACACACATAACACACTAAAACAGCCAGTTTTAGCAAGAATTAAAAAGGAAGCAAAATTATAGAAAAGCTGGTGAAAAGCAGGAGAAACAAAGAAGCCCCCCTTGCTACAGTTCTTAACCGCCCCCCCAATAAAAAAACTCTTGCAGCTTTAATTTTCCTTCAAGGATTTGGCTAAAACACTGAGCCAAATTCAGCCAAGCCCTCAAAGCAAAATGAAAGGAGACTAACCCTTCTATGTACCAATTTGCTATAATTACTTGGGTAAATATTACTAAACCTCAATTTTAAAAAGTAGTAGTAGTAGTTAAGCTTATAGCCAGTCCATCTCCTCCTCCCAACAGGATCAGTTAGAAACACAGCACTTGAAAAATGCATTCAATAAAATGTAAGTTAGAGGTAAAATACACAGCAAGCTCGAAAGCACCCCGTGGCTGATTATCTTTGGCCACTGCAAACCTTTCATTATCCTGTGCCGACCTTGGGCACTGCTGATGTATTTTCTTTTCTCTTAGCATGCTGTAAGACAATGAAACCTTTTTATTAAAGGTGAAGTCTTATGTACATTTACTTCCATTTAACTCTGTGGGGCTTACTTCTGAGTCGACATGAATAGGCTTGTGAGTTTTAAGGTATGTTCACATTACTGTTTTCTCCACATCCAGTGTCCTCCCGCTGCTGGTTTTCTAAGCCACATTCACATGTAGCGACACTCCATATCAATCCTAACAAATACAGTGGTACCTCGGGTTACATACACTTCAGGTTACAGACTCCTCTAACCCAGAAATAGTACCTCAGGTTAAGAACTTTGCTTCAGGATGAGAACAGAAATAGTGCTCCAGCGGCGCGGCGGCAGTGGGAGGCCCCATTAGCTAAAGTGGTGTTTCAGGTTAAGAACAGTTTCAGGTTAAGAACAGACCTCCAGAACGAATTAAGTACTTAACCCAAGGTACCATTGTACTGCTTTCTGGCACACTCTTTTCTCAAAGCTGCTTCATAGTGACCAGAAAACCAGATGTGGAGTACAGTAATATAAAAATGTCCTGACAGGTCATCTGCATGTGCAGATGAACGTGGAGGCACATGAGTGTGTGTGTGTCCAGGGTCAGAAAAACCCAAAACATTATGTGTGTTGGCTGAATAATTATCTGCCCTTACTCTGATATGAGCAACATCATACAAACACAGCTTGAAATGCATTGTGAGGGAAATGACCCCACTGTGTTTCAAGCTGCTAATGTGATGCATCCCTGCAGTCCTAGGCTCCATCATCTTGTCTCTCATTGCTCCATCCTCTCCATTTTGGGAAACCAGGGGGGAGGAGAGCTAATCGCAGCAGGAGGGGGAGACTTCATGAATTCTTCAGCAGCTGATGTCCACTCCTGGTCTCTTCTCTCATCTCCCTCTGACAACACAGAATGATACAGTTTTGGTGAGATCATCCTTTAACCCTGGAACTTGGGGAGACTTTCTTCAGACTTTCTCCTCTGCTGTGACATGACTATTATGGCATGCTATGGCTATTTTCTTAGTAGTGACTTTAAAAAAAAGATAGAAGCCGGTGACATGTAGGCAGTTTCAGATTTAAGGGCCAGCAAGGGGAGATGGATGGAGTTGTTTTAGGGCATGGGTAGGCAAACTAAGGCCCAGGGACCAGAACCGGCCCAATCACCTTCTGAATCCAGCCCGCGGACGGCCCGGGAATCAGCATGTTTTTGCATGAGTAGAATGTGTCCTTTTATTTAAAATGCATCTCTGGGTTATTTGTGGGGCATAGGAATTCGTTCATTCCACCCCCCAAAAATATAGTCTACCCCCCCAAGGTCTGAGGGACAGTGGACTGGCCCCCTGCTGAAAAGGTTTGTTGACGCCTGTTCTAGGGAGACGTTGGAAAACTGAAGCTTTGATTATGTCTCCATGAAGCCCACAAGCAAGATATAAAGGCTATATAGCCCTCTTATACTGTTGCTCCTCAGTACCTGGTAATCATTAATCTTCATGCCAGCATTTATTGATTACCCTTTTGCTGTTATTTTCCCCCAACAGTCCTTTGGGATATATTTTATATTCTCTGTTTTTCAACACATGGAAGAGAAGGCACCTGTTTACGGTAGAACAGAAGATTCAGTGTGACCACAGCATAGGAAAATAGGAGGCTTCCTTATACTGAATCAGATCATTGGTCCATCTGGCTCAGTACTGTGCACACTGGCTGTCAGCCGCACTTCAGGGTCTCTTAGGTCTGGATATCATACAGAGAACAGAACAGAATCCTTCAATGTAACTGGTGAAATTTAAGGCGGAGGAAATTACATGGCAACACATATTTTGCCATTAATTAGAAATGTATGAGATCATTACGATTTCTGAGCTGCAATTCAGACAGTGTGGAACCAACAGTAATTCCTAAATATTTGTGGCTGCCTCCCTTCCCTCTTCAAGTGAATGGTAAGGTATTTGAGGTATTTTTTAAAAAAACCAAACAAAACAAGACCATCTATTAAGTGCCTGCATATTCTAAAATACCCAAAACAGAAATTTAAATTTAAATTTATTCTTCATGCAAGTAGCAGTAGTGGTGGAATAATGTTAAGCATTTAGCTGAGTCCTTAGTGAACAAAATACTCTATGAAATGAATTAGAAATCCAGCATATGACAGTGACATTTTTGATCATAAATGGCATCTATCTCGAGGGGCTCTTTTGCACCCCCTATCTTTATAAGCAAATTAAGATGGCAGGACAAAATAAAACCTTAATGTATGTGTGTCATAATTCTGAAGCTTGAACTGTAAAACCTCAATGGCGTGGCACCATAACTTACATGATATAATACAAATTAAAAGTTCATGATGATGATCGTTTTATTGCAAAAGACCATAAAAAGAACAGAAAGTGGGAGAGATTAATCAATGATTTAATGAGGATAGGGTAACATTGCAAAATGAACCCATTCTCAATATACCATTACAACTGCAATCTCTGCAGCCCCCCAGCCCCCCCATTTGAAAGAGGACATTTTATAGCTATAGCATTATAAAAACTAAATCCAGTTGTAGAACAAATTCTACACTGGTGATATTTCTCCATCCTATAGAGGAACATTGCTCTCTGCTTTTTCTTTAAGACATGCATAGCCAACGTGTTGCTTGGGACGGATGGATCCATTAGTAGGGACGAGGGAGAAATTTGATTCACTTTACATTTAAAGGTGAACCTACCTGTTTTGCAATTTCTGAAACATAGCCATCCTTCAAAATTAGCATTTCTCTGAATTTTGCAATGCTGCTCCCCAACCAAGTAAAAGGTAAAGGTAAAGGAACCCCTGACCATTAGGTCCAGTCGTGGCTGACTCTGGGGTTGCAGTGCTCATCTCACTTTATTGGCTGAGGGAGCCGGCGTACAGCTTCCGGGTTATGTGGCCAGCATGACTAAGCTGCTTCTGGCGAACCAGAGCAGTGCACGGAAACGCCGTTTACCTTCCCGCCAGAGTGGTACCTATTTATCTACTTGTACTTTGACATGCTTTTGAACTGCTAGGTTGGCAGGAGCAGGGACCAAGCAATAGGAGCTCACCCCGTCACGGGGATTCGAACTGCTGACCTTCTGATCGGCAAGCCCTAGGCTCTGTGGTTTAACCCACAGCGCCATCCGCATCCCCCCCAACCAAGTAGTATGCACAAAATGCATGTACTACAGTAAAATGTACATAAAAATGCATATATTAGTGAAAGTAACATATGAAAAGCATTCTGTTAGGGAACATTGCTTTGCAAACATGTGTATATTAGTCAAATTTGCATACAAAAATGTGCACTTTTGTCCACATAAGAATTAAGGAATGTTTTTATCCTGATCTGTTGATTAATTTTCACAAGGACTTAAAAAGAAAAAGAAATCCATAAACTCATGGGGAATCTCCTCAATGTTTAGTTGGAATTTGAATCCATTGGTGTGGGTCCTGTGCTCTGGAGCACGAGAAAACAAGCTTGCTCCATCTTCCATGTGACAGCCCTTCAGATTTTAGACAATGGAGATCGTATCACTTCTCAGTCTTCTCTTCTCCAGGCTAAACATACCCAGCTCCCACAATCATTTCTCATAAGGCTTGGTTTCCAGACCCATTATCACCTTAATGATGTCAATCATTATTTAAACTAATTAGTAATCTAGACCTTTTCTGTTCCCCAGAGTCTGAGATGCATGTAGAATACAAATACCTATTATTACTATAAGCTCCCCTTTTAAAAGCATATTATTTGGATTCTATCCAAACATTCTCAGATGAATTGACACTGATGCTTTTTCCTGACTTGGTTATCCTTAAGTTACTGTTACAAGATTTGTTGTGTTCTTCTAACAGAGTCATTACTAGGCACAAGTATTGCTTTTACATATTACCAAGCCATAGCATTAGCATTCTTAGGTACCCTTTGCACTGGCTTCCAGTGCAGAACACAAATCCTAAATGAACAGAACCTCAAAAGAGTTTCTGGTAGAAGCTGATAATGTAACTTACTGCATACCCACGTCAAAATATGGGAAGGGATCTGCAATTTATCTTTCTCTTCATCTGCATTTGAAGCAGGACCTTGAAAAAAACTGGTGTTACATTTTTGTTTTTATATGTAACTGCATTTTTTTGCAATATTCTGTTTAAGTTGTCTGTTGTTGCTTCAGTTTTTTGTACACTGCTTAGAGATATTTTTAATATATTAAGTGGTATCTTGTTGATCTTTCACGTGGGATTTGGAGCCCACCACTTATTTCACTGGAGCTGCTATTGTTGTGGTGGCAGATAGAAGCATGTTTAAAAAGAACAGCAGTAGCAACAAATCAAACCTCTGCTATGGAGTAGATGGCAGCTTTCCTCTTTAAAAATAAAAGAAATTGCACGTTTAAAGAACTGAATACCACACAAGACACTGACCTTTTCATGTCTGTTTCCTTCAACAGTAGATACCTACGTAATGTTGCCTTGTTTTATCTGCTTAGGAGAAACAGCAATAAAAGCCCGCAAAACAGTTGAAGAACAGCTTCAAAGCATAAGTGGTGCTTTTAGGTAACAAAATATAAGATATGCTTGAGTGAAATTAATGTGCCCATTTGTTGCATCTGAGGAAAAGGGTGGGGGGGAGAAACCAGAGAGCTGGATATCAGTGGTGCTGGGAACAGGCATGCATAGCCAAATTGCAATGTGGGGCTGTTTGAAAGCCCTTTTGCAAAACAAAAACAACTTTGAGCTTCTCATTGCAAAGGTTGCTACCTGCTCTTCTTTCTCCCCCTGCACCCAACCACCCCACCTTTTGACAGCCTCTGTTCACTGCAAAAGGGGATGAATCAACCCAGGGCAATCCAGAGCTGTCTCAACCCAATCCAGCTGCTTATCAGATCTGTCCATTTTGATACACTTTACTTATGGACCAAGGCTTTGGACAAGTCTGGTGTACAGATGTGGTCCATCGGCCCTGCTGTGTCTGAGGCCCTCCTCCTCATTCTGCTTCATGGAGCCCTGGATATCTACCCCAAAGTCCTGTCCCAATGGCAAGGTTGTTAGAGGAATGAACCCTCCCTGCCTCCCTCCTTCCCTTTATTTATCCTCCGAAAACCCTTTCATTAAAAACAACCATGTAGCAAACAACCATGCAAAATACCAAATACTAGGATCATAAAATTCAGCTACATTTAAGTAATTCAAGGAGGCCTTTCAAAAGCCTAACATACGTCGGTTGGGATTTGCCATTCATGCTCCCCTGATTGGCCGTATGTAATAAAGCAATGCTTTTAGAACAAAGGTGGAAAACCTCAGGCCTGGATGCCAAATGTTCCTCTCCAGGCCTTCATGACTACCCCCAAACCATGCCTCCTCTCCTGATGGCCCACTATTTCATATAGTTCAACAAGGGTTCCCATGGCGGTGCTGGGAAGGGAAAGTGATTCCTCATATGATATTGTTCCAGACCATTTAGGGCTTCAAAGGTCCTAGCCAGCCCCTTGACCTGAGCTCAGAAACGAACCGAGAATCAGTTAAAAAGACAGGATCATTCTTAACATGATGCTGATCTGGCAGCATCTATCACTTGTGAACACATGTGTACACGTGCACACACTCCAATAGTTGTGCAGTGAAGCTGTGTGTGGTCAGGTCAGTCGTCTTCAAAACAGAAGGGCAAGAGAAGGATGAAGCAAGAGCTTGATCCCCATGCTGAGGACAGATTATTTGTTAGGGCATTCATATCCCCCACCCCGATAAAACTAAATAACGGACACCTGGTGTTCTTTTTCATCAGATTCCAAGCTAAAGCCTGGTTTTGTTTTAATAAGTGTGGCCAGTTGTACCTGGAGGAGGCCTGGTATTATCTTTGGCTATGGCAGGGCTTATTTTCATGCTGAAACTATTTGGCAGCAAGCACAATAATAAATGGCTTCCCAATTCTTGGCCCAGATTGGTGTTTTAAAGGCAACTGGGGGAGGGAAAGTGGATGTTGAAGAAAAGCAAACGAAAGGCCAACACCACTGCGAAGTTTTACTGTTCCATCTGTAAACCTTCAAGGCTGGGGTTTCATAAACAGTTTGAAAACCAACATAAACATCTAGAAAGCTTCATTTAGAGACATGCTAACTCTCGAACGAAATGAACTGAGAAGACTTGCATATGGCACTTAATCTCCTTTATGGTAACCTACTTCATCCTGGGCTTTAATTTTGTCTTCCTACTCTAGTTAGGCACGAACATCTCAGTCTGTTTCCTGAGCTTGCATCTATTTCATGCATGTTCTTATGCATTCTTTTTTGTCCTATTTCTGCTGCATTTTTTTTTATTTTAAAAACCTGCATGAACATTTATATTTAATTCTAAAATATGCATTTTTGACACATCTTGGTACAGTGAAATTTGAAAAATAATTATGTTCTTCATAGTAGACTGGAAGATGTAGATCAGGTCAGTTCACACTGGAATTCAAATTAGATGAATTTCACTGGTTGTGTCTGTACTGTGCCAACCTCCCCGCTATCTACTCCACCCCCCCTCCAGTAACCAACAGCTACCCAAAAGCCAGGAAGATAGCAGCTCCATCCAACCTGGCAAGCAGATTTACTTTCTGAATTTTGGTTAAATGGGGAGAATTGCTAAAGTTATCTGGTATGGAATACAATATGTTTGCTGTAATTTTTCCATTGTAACATATTCTTACAACTATTATTCTACAGTACAGAGCAACAGGGGCAGCAGCAATCATGAGAGAAGCGACAACCAGCTTCACGGTTTTCTCCACGTTATGTTTTTTTACATAGGACACACAAACATTGTGATTCATGATATATCGCCATGTTGAGTATTATGAACCTATTACCATGATGTGGACTTTAAACCGATTTTGGACAATGTCTCGGTACATCGCTCAACCCTACTGGACATGTTTATTATGTTTATGGTTATGTTTATTCCCTGCTGGATTTCAGGTGCAAATCCAAATTGTGCAGAGAAACTATTATTTGGACCTGATACCCCATCCTGCTTTATCCCTATGGCAAATGAAGGTTCAATAATCTCTTTGGCACGGTCAGAATGGGGACTGGGGAAGAAGCACCACCTTCTATTGTCACATAGAAGATTGTATGTGGCAGGAGTGTGCACTGACTACAGGATTTGCTTTGCCCCACCTGATTAAGTGCTTTGGAAAACAGTCCAGTTCAGCTTTGGCCAATTCAGAGGCTGCACAATTCAGCTTAGGAATCTGAATTTCCTTTGTTTCCCTCACCTACTGGGATTTCTTTTTAATGGCTATAACTTTTTTTTTCTTCATGAAAGAAGTGGGTGAAACTTGCAGGCTGTGTAGCCTGCAGTAATGGATTCACCCCTCACAGAAACCCTCCCTACAATCCTTTTGCAATACGTGGAAAAGTTGCAGCAGGCTTTACTTATCAGAAAAGTCAATACGAAGAGGATTCCCCATTAAGAGAAAATGACTGTCACGGGGCATGAAGCTGAGTCCTTTATATTGTGATTATTCTAATGAAATTCATTTTCTTCCTTTGGCTCTTGCAGCATATCGTCTATTGTCCAGGGGATAATACTTTATTTGAGCCTCTGTAGCAGTCACACATCTGAAAATACATTAAAAATAATAGAATTATAATATTCACGTCTATCATGGCAAGAACAAGAGATGTTTCTCAAGATTGTGGAAATTATGTTTTTGGTAATATGAGGAGCAGACTGGAATATTCCCAACTCAGGATCTAATCATAATTAAACAATATAAACGTCTTTGTTCCATAATATGACTTAAACCAACAGATTTTGTTGGCAATAGTTTCCAAACATATAGCACTAATTAGATTTCTTCAATTTGTCTATCTCTCTGTGACAGATTTCTCAGTTTTTTTGTTTTGACAAGAGTAGGCGGAGAGGGAACCCAGACATAATGTTAATGTAATGCCCTCTGGCATTCTTAATCCTTAAAATTCAAAAGGGATTGTCAGCATCACATAGCTGGCAAATGATAAATAGCAAAAATAACAATGATGCACATTTTGTTTTCTTTCAGTAATTTAAAAATGGATGTACTTTGAGACAAGGTCTTTATAAGCCTTTAAAGCAGTAACTCTTAAAACTAGACGTGCTTGCAAATTCCAGTATGAACTGACACTTCCCAAGTGTCTCACTAATATTCTTGACTAAAGGCTCATCCATACCTAAGCGTAATGGGGGTTGTGTACCCCTTGTGACTCCTTTAATTCCTCCTCGTTTATGTGGTGTTCTCCTTCACTACTTCTCTTCCTAAACCCAGAGAGCCCCCGCCCTTTGAAAACCCAAATACGGTAGCTACATGGATTGCATAGGGAATCTCTGGATTTAGGAAGTGGCCTAGTAGGCAATGAAGTTTGTTCGTCGGTTTGTTTGTTTTTAAAGAGGAGTAAAGTGTTCTATGTAACTGGTCCCAGTCAGCAGTCTGTCCACATCATTTTGGACCAGGTGAAGCTTTTATACAGCTTTAGTATCTGTTGATTCTAATGAGAAATAGTCTGAACAGAACTTCCTGGAGCAATGAGTGGGTCAGGACATACTCATCTTTTCAAATTTTTGCTTTTGTCTGAAATTTGTGATAGAGTTCTTGGCTCAAATAATGTAGAGAAATGCATTACAAGATGTGTTTTTTGGGGTTAAGAAGGCCTGGAAATGTGTCCCTTGAGATAAAATAATTAAAAATACAAACTTTCATAAGAAATTCCTTTTTAAAAAACAAACAAACAGATTAATGCAGAAAGAGGATGGAATGAACAAGCTATGCAAAATGGACATAAATAGGAAACAGAGTGACACCTGTCCATCCGTAATAGTTTTTTATATATTTTTAGGCTTGAAACTGATCTTTCAAATTCTCTGGCATGCTTATTGTATGCTGATTTGACCTAACCAGCTATATTTTTGGCTTCTTGTCTCCTGGGTCCATACAGAAAGGTTTCTCATTCTCTCTCTTAAAAAAAAAAAAGAGTTTATCCCCCTCCTCCAGTCCTGGAATTTTTCATGGCATGATGAAGAAAGAGAGAAGGTAAAAGTCACAGAAATACCTATTTATTCAATCTGTATTTAATTGAAACCCTGTGGAACTTCTAGGGTGTCAAGGCACAGTGGAAGCTTTTGTTTCACTTCACATGCAAGTCTGCCACCTTCTAAAATGGTTGTTTTTACAACGTGCAGAGTGACATGACCTAATGTCCTTGTCTACCTTAAGCCTAACAGAAACCAGGTGGTGTGCATTAGGAGAGGAAACCTTGAGGATCTTGTTGCCCAGGGTTCATTGCAATAAATTAGAAGCAACTGGATCTTGACAGAATGCAGATTTAAAAATAAAACAAAAACTCCTCTGGTTTGGGTATCAAATAGTAATGGACTCAGCTGATAAGGAAGACTGGCTGAAATGAAATGAAAACAAATGCTTAATGAGAGGAATTAAAACCAACAGCCCATACTTGATTTCAAAAGAGCACATGCAAATCTTTTCACGAGCAGCCTCTAATTCACCACATTTCTGATCAACCATGCAATTCTATACATACCTATGCAGCAAAAAGTCCCGCTGATTTCAGAGGGGCTTACTTAAAATTCGCAGTTATAGGATTCCCGCATAAATACAGGTGGTGGGAAGCTAATAACTTCTCAATCTAATAATGTAACTTTTTAATAATTGTTTGTGTATTTGCAATGTCCCTGTTTGAAAGCATAAGACAGCGCCTTTATCAGGAATTGAATCTGATATAATTAAGTTACCGCAAAGAATTCTCTACAAGGCCAACCCCTACTGATCTGAAACAGTGAAAGACCAGGACTCAGTAGAAAGGAATAATTACTGAATTGGATAAAGTCCCCTGTGACTTTTCTAAGTCACTTGCAATTACAAATTACCTGGTGTCTCATGCTATAATGCTGACGCCATTTTTAAAGAGGTTCCACCTTGTACGGTGCAGAATCCTCGGGAGAGTACATGACACAGTGATTCAGAACGGCAGGAAAATCTTTGAATATGCCTTTTCATATAGCTTTTTTTTTTTTTAAAAAAAAAAAGTTCAGAAGCACAGCAGCCTCAGTTACCTTATGTTCTATGTTTAAATCTCAACTTGTGTGACACCACATTAAATTCCCCCCTTCTCTCATTGTACAGTTTCCAAATTAGTTATTCAAAGTGTTTGATAGTATTGTAGGAAGCTGCTTTCTACTGAGTCAGACTGTTGGTCCATCTTGCCTAGTACAGTCAACTGTGTCAGAGGCATTCCAAAGGTTAGACATGAATTTCTCCTAATCCTTCCTGGAGATGCCAGGAAGTGAATCTGGGACATTTTGCATGGAAAACATGTGCTCTACCACTGAGCTATGGTCCTTCCCCTTTAAGGCACATCTGTTTTACTCCCCATAGGTGCCATTTGAAGACTGCAATGGCCTGTTGCTATATTGTTTTATGCATTGAACATTCTCCACTTGTAGTCAGTTTTGTACATTTCCCATTTGAGCTCCATCTGTTCCTACAGCCAATGTGTGGGAGGGTCAGAGAATCAGAGAATCAGAGAACTCTAGTGTTTGAAGGGACCATGTGGATCTTGCAATGCAGGAATCTTTTGCCTAATGTGGGTCTCGAACCCACTGCCCTGAAATTAAGAGTCTTGTGCTCTACTGACTGAGCTTTTGGATGGCAGCCAATGCTAGTCTTGCTCAGGAATTAATGGGGCCAAGTTAGTCATGCTCATTACTGTCAATGGGTTTACTGTGAGTAGACCTTAATTGGATATAAATTTGTCTAGCTTTCAGTCAACCGGTCACCGGACAGATATAAAAATACACTTCCCTATTAAAAAGCTGTGTGCATGTTGGAAAATGTCTATTGCAGCCTTTGCGTGGCAAGACCCTCAAGCCGACCCCCCCCCCCCATTAGGATAAATAAATTCACACGGACACAGATATTTTGTTTAAGGTTTTTAAAGGTTTTGTTTAAGGGCAAAAATTTGGCCACAGCTTCATTGATTACAGGAATGAGAGCGGTATTGGCTTAGGCATTGGCAAGACTATATCTGACTCCTGTCCCCTTTGCAGGAAGTCTGTAAGGGTAAACCACCCAAACGGAAATTGCTTCGGGGAAACCCGCCTGCATCTCCCCTGGTGATCCTGGAGGCCTGGCATGGCCCTCACCCTTCAAGTGGACTTTGGACAGGAACCAGGCCCCGGCTTCCTTTAGCGGAATACCCTTGAAACTGGAGGGGCAGGCGATGGCCGACCCCCCCTCCCCCATTCACCATAAGCCAGTGCCTTACCACCAAACCTTACAAAGTTGTGACAATTGCTAAGAGGTAGGCAAAAACCAAGTGGCCCATGCCAATTTGCCAAATGGAAAAATTTACCTGGCCCCTGACTCAAGCCGGGCTACCAACCAAAGTCCAAAGCAAGGCCAAAGGATCTAAATTAAAGGGAGGGAGGGTGGGTGTTCAGCAGCGCAAAGCAGAAGCCTGGCACACCTCGCGCTGTTGCTTTTATACTTCCCCCCACTATCAACCTTTGACATGATTGGACAATAGCACTGGGTAATTGTGGTGCCACCCCGGCGTGAGTGCGATAGCTCCACCCACGCCAGGGTGGGGGGAACCAGGTTGAGAGCCTGCCTGCAACCAGGACCATCTATTAAGATGATCCCATTTACCAACCTGGTTTCCTCCAGAGACTTTGCACTACAACCTGCGTCAGCCTCAGCTGGGGTTGAGGGGAGCCCTCCAGATATTTTTGATGACTGGCCTGTTGTACTATTTTTACTGTGGCACAGATGTCCTCCTCTCGTCTGCAGCATTCATTTAAAAATTTTATCATTCTGTTATTTAGGGGCAGACACTATGGGACAACTCTTGCTAGATGCCTCCCATTTTTGCTGCACTGTGGCAAAAATATTCCTCCTGTGTTCCTCCAAGAACGGAACAATAAACTCTTATATCCCATGCTTAGAAAGCAAATCATATTTAATTTAAAATCATTGGTACAAATTCCTGAGATGTGTATCCATTTTCTTAGTAATAGCCAGATATGTTTCAGTGCCTTATGCTGGACTCTCTTCAAAGCATGCTGTATTTTTCTAGTATTTCAATTTGGTCAGTCATTGCATATCTGAACAAATAAGAGGAGGGGTTTCTTCCCCCCGGTGAAAAAATAAACACAGTTCAAAAGTTTGAATCTGATTTATATGCCGCTGGGCAGGATGGAGTCTAAAGGCTTGAATTTATTATAGCTATGTTAGGTGTTTCCTGATGTTAGATGTGCAGACAGGCTGGTGTTGATGGAGGTTGTCAGCTCAGCAGGAGAAAAATGTAAGTGGGTTGGAGATCCTGCTACTAATGTAAAACAGATTCTTAATAATAGTCTTGCTTTAGTGGGGCATTCACATGGAATTTGGTATATTGCAGCAGTTTTGGAGGCTTTGCTGTTTGGCTGGTGAAAAATAGGTAAAATTCTTGTGTGCGCAAATGTTGCTGATTTGTGGTTTATTATGTAGCTTAATGCTGCTGCCTGGAACTAGTTTTCCGAAGTGGGTTTTCACATCAGAGCCATGTAGAGTCCACACATCCTGTGATTCCACCAAGTACTAAATATTGCATGTATCATCCTGACATTCCCTAACATCTTTATAGATTATGTCCATCATTACGAGTGTGGGGGGCCTTTGGCCCTTCAGATGTTGCTGAACTACAACTCCCAGTTTCCCTGGCCATTGACCATTCATGCTATGACTGGTGGAACTTGTAGTTCAGAAGCATACAGAAGGCCAAAGTTTCCACTATCCCAGGGTTGCCATATGTCCAAAATTTTCCAGACATATATGGAACAGTGTAGTCAAAGTAGTATCTGGACAGAAATTGCTAAAAACGTATGGAAACCAAGGTTGGCCATGTTGTTTGGGGCAATTTCCCTTAAAAATACATTATTCTATCCCTGCTCAGTCGTTGAGGTCTTCACATGAGTCACTGTTTGTGGTCCCCCATGGCTCAGATGCAAGTCTTGTATTAACCAGGCACTGCACATTCCGTATTGTGGACCCGATTTTATGGAATTACCTGCCAGTTGAGGCAAAACAGGTTCTCTCCCTGTTGAACTTCCAGTGCATACTGGAGCATTTTTTTTTATTCCAGCCAGCATTTAACTGAATTCTGATTTTATAATTATAACATATTTTTTTGTACTGAGTTTTGTTGTTGTTGTTGTTGTTTGCTTTAGGCTATTGTAAGTAAGCAATACAGGGATGCGGGTGGTGCTGTGGTCTAAACCACAGAGCCTAGGGCTTGCCAATCAGAGGGCTGGTGGTTCAAATCTCCGCGACGGGGTGAGCTCCCATTGTTCGGTCCCAGCTCCTGCCCACCTAGCAGTTCGAAAGCACGTCAAAGTGCAAATAGATAAATAGGTACCGCTCTGGCAGGAAGGTAAACGGCATTTCCATATGCTGCTCTGGTTCACCAGAAGCGGCTTAGATATGCTGGCCAACATGACCCGGAAGCTGTCTGCGGACAAATGCTGGCTCCCTTGGCATATAGAGTGATATGAGCGTGCAACCCCAGAGTCATCTGAACCTAACATTCAGGGGTACCTTTACCTTTTTAAGTAAGCAATACAGAAATAATTGAAATAAAATAAATAAAATAGATGCAACAATGAGTTTGAAAATGTGGCAACGTGTAGTATAGGCTGAGAAGCCACATTTAAATACAGCATTCAAGCGTAGGCACGGAAAAGCCATTGTTTGGCTAAGGATCGTGGTTGGTTCCAGCCCCCAGGTGTCTGTGCACAAAAAACTAAGTGACCTCTTGTGGACCCCTCTTCCATTTCTGTGCCCCCCTTGGGCTTATTAGGCAGCAATGCTCTGAGCAACATTGCAAAAAGCACTAAGTGGCTGAGGCTAGCTGCATTCCCATACTGCCCTCGAGTGATACTGCACCAGGGACATTTTGGAAAATTAAACTGGGCAGCTTTGTTTAGTCGTTTAGTCGTGTCCGACTCTTTGTGACCCCATGAACCAGAGCACGTCAGGCACTCCTGTCTTCCACTGCCTCCTGCAGTTTGGTCAAACTCATGCTGGTAGCTTTGAGAACACTATCCAACCAAAACTGGGTAGCTAGACCCAGTCAAAAAGCACTTCAAGCATTAGAAGCGGGCCCTGCTCAAGCAATAGGGGCCATGGCAGTTGCCCAAGGATGCCAGGAGTATGAAACTCCCCAAATTAGGTTCTGAGACTTTGCTCTGTATCCCCCACCAAGCTGTCAAATTGGCCGGATTCCACTTCCTCACCCCTGGCCTAGATGATATTAATAGCTCACCTATCTACCCCCAAAGCCAGAAGGAGGCTGAACAGAACTTTACTAATGTGGGGCTCCAGAGTTTTAGGCAGGAGTTGCTAATTTTGCAAAATATATCAAAATTCATTAAGTAAAGAGAGCTAGAGTTGAATTCATCATGAATTAGTTGCCCTACACTTGGTGGGGGGAACATGCTAATGATGTGCCAGTTATAGGAATGGAATTCTGTTTTTCTGTGTTTCTTGTTTTTCCAATCTTAAATTCAGCTCTCTACATTTCTGCAGCAATCTGTGAGGATTAAAAAAAAAAATCCTCATGAAAATTCACCAGCATTTTAGTGGCAATTTCATTAAATAGATGGTTTTATTTTTATTTTTAGAAATATACACATTTGTGCAAGCATCCCCCCCCCAAAAAAAATAAAACATTTATTGTATATTGTTTTCACTATTGTATGTGCGGCTATTCCTTTTTTATGTGCAGCTTTCGCCAGTGTATGCATTTTGTACATGTTATTTGGCTGGAAAACTGCATGACAAAAATCAGAGGAGCTTGAAGTTTGAAGGATAATTGTGTATTGGTTCATGGATTGGTTTGAGAAGTGCAAATTGGGTAGTTTCTCATGGACATGCAAATAAAATCCATTTTCTTCCTCATCCCTAGCAAGTCATTAAACGCTTTTTGTCTGATGCATGTACTGAAAATGTTAGGATCCCATTGGATCAGTCATGGTTTATAAATGGGCGAAACGCGGGAGGGCAATATCTGTAATGAACAGCAGTGAAAATCAAGCATAGAGGTTGGAGGTGAAGAGGTCCTGGAGCTCAGAAGTCTGATGGGTTTAATGAAAAGCACATGTTTCACAAATTATTATTTTTTCTACAAGACATGTGTTTGAAAAATAGCTATTTTTAGAAAGTTTGTCTGCCCTTTGGAGTTCATGTGAAGTTTATACATCCAGCTTCATAGTCTATGAATTCTGGAATGAAAACAAATTCCAGTTCTTTCCCTGGTAATGGAGACATTTCACCCTCCTTTGGTGTAATTATACTGTCAAATGGAGGACTATTCAAGTAATTAGTAACGTAATTAGGGGAGCTTTTGTGCTCGCTCTGTCTTCAGCTGAAATACAATCTTTATTTCTAATGCCCTTTGCAAGCGAGGCAGATTGCTGGAGAAAAAAGAGAAGGCTTTAATGAACATGGGAGCCATGAGAAATTGAAACATTATATTTTTTATAGCCATCTTGGAGACAGACTTAACTCACCATCTTTAGCCAATAAAAGGCAGGTCATGAGAGAAGTAGAATTGCGAGACCTAATATAGCCTCACATCTGCCAAGGGTTTGGTTTTTTCCCTTACCGAGGGATAATATGTACTGATAATCATGAGATACTTTGCAAAAACAATATCTTCTGGCAATATCCCAGTATGGTATGGCTGTTTAAAGCTTTGGGGTTGTAATGTTCACTGCCTCTGTTGAACAAGAGTCAGATTCACTCAGCTAATGTGATTGCGTTTGTGTTTCCTCCTGATTTTCCAGTGCTGAATACATGAATGTTCAATACTTTTGATATTTTTGAACTGCACAGATATTTCTAAACAAGTTTTAGAAAGGCTGGCTTAGGCTTTCATCTATTTATTCTGCTTTGAGACTGCCCTTCATCACATGAGACCTCTTTAGCTTACTACATTCAGATGAGAGGACTTGAAATAATTGAAGGGGGGTCCATGTAGCACTGAGTCATTGGAAGGTCAGCATCGTGGAAGTTCATGAAAAGCGTGGCAGCAGTACAGTGTTAGGAGCTCTTCATAGAACTGCATAGAACTGTATATTAACGAATGAATCAATGAATAACTATGGGGACTACAAATAGCTGGACAACTGCATCCATTACTTACCTATTACTTTTGTGTATTAAAGTTTGTGGTGATGATTAGGGAGGAAGGAGAGGATATATTATTTAATAATATCCTTCCTAACTAGCGCTAGCAAGTTCCATATTCTAGCAGAGTTCCAAACATTCCCCTTTTTAAATTACGCAGCGATCAGCTAGTTGCTGATTCATCTGAGTCTTACTATTAAAGATTCATTCCTCATAAAATCCCTTCTTTTGCTGTTGTTGTTTAGTCGTTTAGCCCCCAAGGCAACCTTCCCAACCTTATGCCTTCCAGATTAAAACATCTTATGACTCTCATCAGCCCCAGGCCCCTAGCATGGCCAGTTGTCAGGGAGAATGGGAGTGGTGGTCTAAAACCACCACTAAAGGACACCAAGTTGGGGAAAACAACAAGGTGCCATATTTGATCACATGCCTTATGCAGTGGAGATTCATGGTTCAGTTCCTAGAATCTATAAGTTTGTTGTTGTTTAGTCATTCAGTCACGTACAACTCTTCATGACCCCATGGACCAGAGCACGCCAGGCACTCTTGTCTTCCACTGCCTCCCGCAGTTTGGTCAAACTCATGTTGGTAGCTTCGAGAACACTGTCCAACCATCTCGTCCTCTGTCGTCCCCTTCTCCTTGTGCCCTCCATCTTTCCCAACATCAGGGTCTTTTCCAGGGAGTCTTCTCTTCTCATGAGGTGGCCAAAGTATTGGAGCCCCAGCTTCAGGATCTGTCCTTCCAGTGAGCACTCAGGGCTCCTCCAGCCCTGAGTCTCCTCCAGCACCATAATTCAAAAGCATCAATTATTCGGTGATCAGCCTTCTTTATGGTCCAGCTCTCACTTCCATACATTACTCTTAAAAAGAATAAACACAAGAATCTGATTAACATTAATATAAAAGTAGTTTACTCACAGATTCATTCAGGTTCACAGACATATCTCTGAAGGCAGGCTTAGGTTACATAACAACTAGAACTATTCCATAAAGAAGTTAATCCCAAGTGACTATGACTAAGCAGTCACTTCTCCAAAAAGGCAGCAACATATAAAATGGAGAACACACACTGATCAGAACATAGAGGCCATGTGGTCCCTCATGCTAGTACAACAGACCACACACCCTCTTCAAGTCACATGCAGTGAAAATCTGTCCCAGCTCAGGAGAAAACAGAAAGTCTTCTCCTGAGTGGTACAAAACATCCCCTAACATGTCCACTGTAGGAATGTTGTACTTGACTGCAGTTTTACATCCCAAATCCCATTTTACAATGGTTCTAGCTGACCAGTCATGCCCTGGCTTCCTTCTAGATACTCCATTCCACACTCTCACACACTCGTTCCCCCCTTTCAACACTCAGCGAACACTCAGTGAGCATACTGGCAACTCCCAAGTTGAGTGTGGTTGGCACGCATGTGACTGCTGACATGTGTGCAATTTTCGGCACCGGAAGGGGGAGGAGCAGAGGCAGAACAGAAGGGAGTGGGACAGGTTTATGTGCAGCCTGCTGACATACGCAGTGCCTCAAAACATAAATGGGAGTTGCCGATACTTGTTTAGCACCCTGCCCCAGTTTCCCACTTTCCCAGGTCGGCAGTTCGAATCCCTGCGATGGGGTGAGCTCCCATTGCTTGGTCCCAGCTCCTGCCAACCTAGCAGTTCGAAAGCATGTCAAAGTGCAAGTAGATAAATAGGTACCGCTCTGGCAGGAAGGTAAACAGCATTTCCGTGCACTGCTCTGGTTCGCCAGAAGCAGCTTAGTCATGCTGGCCACATGACCCGGAAGCTGGATGCCGGCTCCCTCAGCCAATAAAGTGATATGAGTGCCACAACCCCAGAGTCAGTCACGACTGGACCTAATGTTCAGGGGTCCCTTTACCTTTTATATGTGCTACGGTACCTTCCTTATAAGGCAAGTTTCAGGAGAAATGGGTTGTTGTTTTTAAACATCCCAGTTATCAAAGGACTTCGAAGTACTTTGGAGGTCGCTGCTTTGGGGTGCTTCAGAAATAGTCCACTTTTGCTTGGGCAAACCCCGAATCCATTCCAAGTAGCCTGTTTTGATTCTTTTCCTTTTGCACACCCCTAAAAGGGTATCAACATTTCTCTAGAATGATTATTGCTTTGTGTTGTTTATTATGTACATTGTGGTTTTATTCTGTGTTTTTATGCTGTGAACTGCTTTAAGATCTTCAGATGAAGCGTGGCATACAAATTAAATATACAAACAAACAAATGAATGAATTTTAGAAAAATCTGGAAGTGAACCACACAATAAGAGTCTTGTTGGATCAGAACAAAGACTCATGTTACCCAACATTCTGGTTCCCACACGTGCTAATCAGATACCACATTTTTTGCTCTATAAGACTAACTTTTCCCCTCCTAAAAAGTAAGGGGAAATGTGTGTGCGTCTTATGGGGCAAATGCAGGCAGGAGGCTCTGCTCAGTGCTCCCTTTAAAGAGCTGTGTGGAGCATGTGTGGCTTCCTAGGGGAAAAAGCCCCCAAGAGCCTCACACACGCTAAAGAGCGCTATGCACGCTCTTTAAAGGGTGCATGGCTCTTGGGGGAGCCTTCCTCCCACTGCCCGGGAGAGGCTGCATGCGGCTATTCCATAAGCCAGGACAGCAAGCGAGATCGCTGCACTGCGATCCTGCTTGCTGTCCTGGCTTCTGGCTTAGCTGCACACAGCCGCTTCCAGGCAGGGGGAGTCTTCATCCCGCTGCCCGGGAGAGGCTGTGTGTGGCTATCCCATAAGCCAGAACAGCAGGAGGCTGTCCCAGAAGCCAGATCCTTCTTGCTGTTCTGGCTTCTGGGATTCAAAATATATTTTTTTTTCTTGTTTTCCTCCTCCAAAAACTAGGTGCGTCTTATGGTCTGGTGCATCTTATAGAGCGAAAAATATGGCACTTCCCCAGAATAAGTACCAGCCATTGATATGCCTCTTCTCCATGAATTTTTTTTCTTTTCTTTTTAAATATAGCTAAACTATTATCACATCTTGTGGAAATGAATCCAATAAATGAATTACACATTCTGTGGAAATATATGTCGGATGTTAATCTATTGCTAATCAATTTCATTGGATGACCCTCCCAAATCTACTTGGGAGAAGGAGAAAAACTCTCTCCACTTTCTCCAGACTTCCATCCCTTTGAGGTTTTATTTTTTTCTAAGCTAAAAAGATCCAAATGATTTCATCTGTGCTTATAGGGAAAATGCTTCTACTCCCTGATCATTTTATTTGACCTTTTTTGGATCCTTTGCATTCAGCAGAACAGAATAATTATTTTAAAAGGTAGGGGAACAAAGAATTTTTAATGCAGTTTACATTTATGTAAACTACCTCTGAGAACTGGAAACTGATCTAACTAGTTTCTTTTTAATGTATAAGCCTAACATTAATGACAGGAGCGTTTATTCTGTTCCTGGACCTATAATCTCAACAGATGGATGGGAAACTACCCGGGGACAGTCATTACTCTGGTGTTTGTGGAATACTGGCACAGGAAGCTTAAAAATACTGCACACTTGTGTGAACCTCTGAGCATTTTCAAAGAGCGCAGCATCTTCATTTTCATAAAATGTCTCTTAATCAATTTCAATGACCTCTTTATATCACATTAATTAGAAGCCATTCATGATCACATTTTAAATTATGTCTTTCTCTCATGAAAAGTTCAAGACCAAAGTAACTGGTTGTGCTTTATGTAAATCACATGCCGTATCTGTTCATTCTGTCGCACTTGCAAGCACGACTTCTAAAAGAATGTTGATTATTTGACTATCCGTATATTCATTTCCAGCTCTGGCTCCCGAACAAGGTCAGAGATTCAGGATGAATTTAATATGTCGAACTGAAAAGATAATATAGCTACAGAAGATCTCTTTGAAAATGTCACCGTTCTGTTCTGTCATCTCTCCCTCCCCCCTCGTTTTCTCGCTCCTAATACAGATGTAGGACTTTTTCAAGAGAATTTGAAATATATTGTTCTACGTTCTTTTCTGAATGGCTGTTGAATTTAAAATCTCAGTCCAATGGAGAGATGAAAAATTCTTCTATTTTAACATAGGCACTTGGTGAAAAAGCAAATTGTAATAGGTTTTTTTTTTAAGCATTGTTGGTTTGGTTTGAAATTGTGAGATATGGAAAGCAATCTAAATTGAATTGTATGATGCTGTTTCAACCCACAAGGGGGACAGATGGGGAGTCAGTGGATGCTCCTATGTTTGAGGACCTCCCAAACAACATGGTTTCCATTAGGCTTCAGGGCACTTGGTTAGGAAGCTGCCTTGTACAAAGTCAGATTATCTTGGCCATCTATCCCAGTTCAGTATGATTTATTCCAGTTGGCAGCAGCAGTCTCAGGAAGGGGTCTTCATAACAACTGCAGCTAGGAATAGGCAAATATGTCAGTTTTGGTTTCTCTCAGTTTCTCATATTTCCAGACTTATTTTCAGTTCCCCACAGTTCCACACCAGTATAAATGCAAAAAATATCATCATTATTATTATTGCTAGGGAGCGTGTGGTACTGTACAAGCATGAAAATGTTCTAATCAGGTTGCACGGTGGAAGAGGGAACATTTTTTGTTCACCTCAGGTGCCAAAATGTATTGGGCTGGCCCTGGCTGCCTACCTTTGCCTCATGATAAGCCTACAGTGTTACCTCGGGTTACAGACACTTCAGGTTACATACGCTTCAGGTTACAGACTCTGCTAACCCAGTAATAGTACCTCGGGTTAAGAACTTTGCTTCAGGATGAGAACAGAAATCACGCGGCAGCAGCAGCACGGTGGCAGCGGGAGGCTCCATTAGCTAAAGTGGTGCTTCAGGTTAAGAGCAGTTTCAGGTTAAGAATGGAGCTCCAGAATGAATTAAGTTCTTAACCCAGGTACCACTGTATTTGCCAAGGCTGCTCATAAAGGGGCAGCACCTGGAGGGGGAGGAAAAGAAGTCACAGTCCCACTTCTGCTGCCACTTTACACTATGGCAACCCCAACATGTAAAGCAGCATCAGGGAGCCATCTTCCTCTTTCTCCTTGGGGCCACCTCTCTTGGGTGCTGCATGAGGTGGCTGCCTGACCCTGCCTCTTTGTTGGGCTGGCTCTGGAGGCAGCTGTCACAGGAAGCCTTGAACCAGACGGTGTGATGGGAGCGGGTGTCATGAGCCTCACAGCACTATCAGGGTTGGGCTTGGGTTGTCAGACTATGATCCAAGAGGAGGAGGAAGAAGAAACAGGGAGAGCGGCTGATTGGCATGAACTGGTGTTGGATGAGGGGGGCTCTTCCCATTGTGCCCCAACCACAAGCACTCCAGGGATGCTGGCTTCTTATACCAACCTCCAGGCACAGTGGAGACTCTCAGTGGAGGCTGGGAAGGGCTGTGGGCAGGAAATTCAGGAGACAGTAGTGATATTCAGGTAGCCTGAACAGGAGGGTGAAATATTATTGCCTAGAACCAGGCAGCACCTTTGCAGATGGGAGCTCTACCACAAATCGTGGAGGAGTGTGAATTTGCAAGCCTGCAAAACAAGCAAGTCTCATAAGTGAATGTGTCACCCCTCATCTTTAAAAGCTTGGCAGGCAGGGTGTGGAAACTGTTGAGACATCACCATGGCTTCTGTGCAATTCTGAACATCTTGCCTGAACTCCTGAACTCCTGGATCATGACCTTTGAACCCTGTGTCTGCTGCCAAGCCTGTACCGTTACTTGCCTGCATAAAGATCTTTTTCTCACTTGCACATAAGAGCCTTTGTCTGTGTATGTTGGATGGGAGGCAGGACAATGGGGAGGAAACTCTTTGCCCTTTAGCAACAAATCGTCTTGGGTCATCCCTGTGTTTAAGTACAACACACTTGACAGGTAGCTAAAACCAGAATGATGAGCCCCAAAAATGCAACAAAAGAAGAGCTGCCTGCCTACATTTAGTGGTGTCAGCCTCATCAGTGGACTTTAATCTCAAATACAACATTTAAGGAGCGGAGCTATTAAATGTGAAAATTAATCTTGTGAGCGTTCAGGAAGGGCTTTGATACGAAAGCTTAATTCAGGCTGAGTTTGTGTTCCTTAGCAAGGAAAAATAAATAAATAAAGAGCTTTCCTTGCTTGACTTAACTGTATATTCAGCTTTGACTTTCAACTTAAACAGCTAAGGCTTTATCTTTCCTCCTTTGAAATCCACTTATTTACAGGGATGTATGCTCTGTTGGGGAGCCTTGTCTCCCTCCCTCGCCTTTGATTTCTCTCTCTCCTTCTCTTTCTTGCCCTCTTGCTGATACTATGGACAATGTAGGTAGTGAGAAACGTGTTTTGATGGGCCCCAAAGAAGCTGTCTAATCCCATCACTAATGGCAGGTTTACACATCAACAGATTAAATATTTTAAAAATAAAATAAAATAAAAATCTCCAATACCTGTGGTAAGTCAACAGAGTTCAGTACAACATGGGACAAACTTTAAAGCCGCAATGGCTGGTCCATTAGGTCTAAAGAGGCACTTCCTCACCACCCCTGGAAAATTTTGCACTGCACTACAAAATTCAGAGAAGTGCAAATTTTGAAGGATGGCTCCATTTCAAATTGTTTCAAAAAGGGTGATGAGGTGCCATTAAATGTGATCTGAATCAATTTTCTCTCAGTCCCTAGCCCTGAAAAACAAGCCTGAAAGCAGCAGTCAGAAGCAGCTGAAAAGTGAAGCATTAAGCTTCTCTTCCTGGTGAGAGGTGTTTTTGTTGTTGCTGTTATTGTTTGCCCAGGGGAGCATTTAGGAATGCATTCTGGCAATGGCAGCCTAAAGTGGTACAGTCCATTCTTTCATGTTAGAACTCTATTACTTCATTATGCTTGTGTAAATGTTGCCTGACTTTGAATCAATTGGTGAAATAGATGTGGCAGAGTTGTGTGTTTTTGTTTGTTAGGGTGAGGGATTGAATGTAGGCTGATGGGGACAAATATGATTCGCTCTCAGGTGAGAATGGCTGGATTCTGCATAGACATATAAATAAAAAAAACTACATCCCGGTAGCATATTGATATACCTGTAGTGTTTCTGCCCAAAGAAAATGGTTGAGCACAGGCCTGGGGGCTTGACTAAAATGACTCCATCCTTATAACACCTGAGACAATCACTTCCTCTGACGTAAATCAGTGATCAGCCATGTCACAAAATTTTGGAAGGAATAAAAATGTATCAATGTTGCCAGCATACAAGGTCTTGAACAAACTGCTGAACATTTTCTTACAAAATTGTCTCGGCAGCCAAGGCTATCGGCAGAAACAGGATTAACTATATAAATACCTAGGAGCTATTTCCAATGTCAGAAATTATTACCAAGGGAACTGCTGAAAGGTCTGAACCTAACAGGGAATAAAGTCTGTCCTCTGTAAAGACTGGACTCTATTAGGTTCCAAAAACATCATTATATTTCCCCCCAGAACGAAGGCAGATATTGATGTAATAAAATACTGCTTTCGATTTATGCAGCACCATGTGGCTGATGACCTCCGTTTCTCAAAGCACCTTTTGAAATATTACTTAATTCAGTGAGGGCAGGTAATGGATAAAGAGAGACAATGTAATTAGGCCTATTGATTGACTAAAGACTCTTAGTTCATTAACCATCCAGCTTCTAATTGATTAGCCAATTAAATCTAAATAAATTTGCATGTTATCAAAACCACTTCAGCAGGAGATAACTACCAAGCATAGCTTGGAGCTCCAAAATTCCTCCAATGTGCTTTGTACTTTGTCAAGTTTGGCTTCTGAGATATTAGAATGAAACTATCGGAAATAGCTCAAGAACAAGTTCAAACCCCATCAGCATCCTGGAAGGTATGGCTATAAGGAAATTACACCTCTCTTTGAGCATTTGTATTCAGTGAACGCTCAAGGAGGGAGAGCATCGGTGAGCATGCTAGCTTTCCTCCCACCACTCAGTAGCAGGTGGGGGGCACTTACCTGACCCTCCATCAACAACATCACTACAGGGGGGTAGAGAGCAGGGTTGAGGTGGTGACGAGGTCAGTGCATTGCAAATGGGACCACCAGGTGGGCTCTACAGGTGCATTTTTACTGTGCCACCCTCATTGGCACCTCACCCCTTCCCCTCCTGGCAGGAACGCTGGTGATGTGAGGTCAGGTAAGCCCCGCTGCATTACTGACCACTACTGCTGGTTCCCTGATTGTCTCCAGTGGAGGGCCTGCTATATTTGTGTAGGCTCCCCACATGATGCAGATCCCTGGAAAATCAACACCACATAGGGAGCCTCCATATATATGGGGCTTCCGGATGCAGACTTCCGCCCTTCATCACATGGAGAGTGATGGGGACAGTGGCAGGAAAAAGCTAGCCTGCTTCTCCCTCTTCTCCCCTTTCTATGTGCACTGTAGACAAATACCTAAAGAGGGCTGTTACTTCAGCTGTGCACTAAAGGCCAATGGTTGTTATTTGGTAGAAGCAAGATCATAATGCCATATAATGTTCATTCCACAGTTTCAAGGAATCCATCTTTCAGTGGGGCAGCACCTATGCTTTGGAATTCCCTGCCCACGGACAACTTAGCTGTGCTGTTTTCTGCACCAGCTAAAAAAAAACTTTGCTGTCTAAGCAAGACTTCTCAGACATGGACCTTTGGCACACATTTCAATATGTATTTTTATTTTATAGTGTATATTCTTAAAAGTGCTGATTTTATTTCAAACAATTTTAAGCTGATCTGTTTTTGACATCTGATTTTATCATCAGTATTAATGCATATTTTCTGTTTTGTGGAAACCGCTCAGAGGTTGTGATAATTAAGTGATAAATAAATAAAGTACTTGCACTCTGAAATTCAAAAAAACAAGCAAACCCTACTTGTTTTGAGTCTAGAATCCAGAAAGAAGGGAATCAAATTTGTAATGGGGAAGAGAGGTAGCTTCATGATGCTCATCTGCATGGTGGAATGCCCTTGAATCTCATTCTCCCTGATTGGTAGGAAGAGTTCTATCTGTAATTAAAATTTCAGTTGTTTGACCTACTGATTTAAATCAAATGAGGGAGAGGGATTATACTCATTCTGTGCCCGTGGGTTCTCCATAAGCACCTGATTGGGTACTGTAGGAACCAGGATGTTGGGCAAGATTGGCATTTCTCCTGATCCAGCATGGCTGTATGCTCTTAAATAACGTGTCTACACTGCCTATTTAAATGTTTGACTACCATGGCTTCCCCAAGGAATTTTGGAGCTATTAGTTTGGTCGGTCTTTTTCTGCTTCTTCCAAGTTGCCTCAAAGGGCTATGGCTCAGTGGTAAAGAATCTGCTTTATATACAAAAGGTATCTAGTTTAATTCCTGGCATCTTCCAGGTAGGGCTGGAAATACTCTGTGCTTGAAACCCAAGGTAGATGCTGCCTGCCAGTACGGGCAGTAGTGATCAGAGAGCTTCCCACATTCTTCCAATCCCCAGTGGTGACACTTCAACTAGTTTAAGCCTGTGGTTTTGACTTGCCCTTAGCCAATTAGGCAAATTCAAGTACACCCCAAGGTGAACTCTATAATACTCAGAGGAAATAGGAAACAGCTGAAACCATGCATGGCAAATCTTAGCACTGTAACCTTTTCTTCTTCTCAAGTGTCCAGAATAAATGGGGTGAAAGAGTAGGGCTATTAACATTCCCCCCCCTCCCCCGGAAACCGAATAACCAACCTTAGGCTTGTAAAAATATTCACAGCTATGTGGCTTCAATTAGAAAGCATGAGCAGACGAGTCAGCAACAGATCAACATCTGCTTGCACATCCTTGTTGAACAAGAAGTTATTTCTTAAGGAGAGAGGAGGCAAGAGGAGGTTTGTCATCTATGAATTGTGAGAACAAATCCATCAGAGACAGCAATGAAACTTAATGAAGACTCAGGGACCCATTGTCCATGGCTAACCAACCCAGCTGTTTTTTGAAGAAAGCCACTACTAATTAATTAGTATTTAGCTGAATGTGTTAATAGCACAATGTGTGATAAATGACAGGTGTGTTAAATGTTTTCATCATTTTAAAAACCAATGCAAATTAATAGAGGCTTTAAAATCCATATGCTACAAAATTCCAACAGCTTTGCCGTCTTTGCCGTGAGATCTGGAGATATTAAGTCATAGGAACACAAGAAGCTATCCTATACTGAGCCAGACAATTGGTCTATCTAGCTCAGTATTGTCTATGCTAACTGTCAGAGGCTCTCCAGGGTTTCAGAGGAGGAGACTTTTCCAGCCCTACCTAGAGATGGCAGGGAATGAAACAGGACCTTCTGTATACAAAGTAGATGCTCTACCAAAGATCTTTGGTCTTACTTGTGATTGTAAATAGGTTGAGCTCAGTGGTTTTGCTCATTGCTTGTTTTCTGTTACATCCTATGGCAGAAAGATCATTGTAGACAAACATGGAATACAATCATACTTCTTCTTGCAAACGCTTCATGTTGTGTTTTTTCGGGTTAAGAACGCAGCAAACCTGGAAGTGTTTACTTCCGGGTTTTGCTGTGCGCGCACATGCAGAAGCGCTCTGCACAGTTCGTGCATGCGCAGAAGCGCTCTATCAAGTTTCGCACATGTGCAGAACTGCCGCTCTGGTTATGGACTTTTCAGGGTGCGAATGGCACACCGGAATGGATCGTGTCCGGATCCAGAGGTACCACTGTAACGTCAACAGTAGAAGCATTATGTGAATGTATGATCTGCCTCAGTTGAGGTGTGGGATGGCAGGACATTCCCATGAGTCCAGTTGTGGTCCATGGTGGCAAAGGTATGGTACAAGGTATGGTAGGTGGCCTCAGTGGGGATTCAAGCTCACACTCACCTTTTCCCCTAAGACTGAGCTGAGCTATGCCTAGGAGACATCTTGGCAAGTTGTTCATACCAGTCTGCCTAGGCATTTTAATACAAGGTTTTCAAAGACTCCTTCCATCCTGGTCGTAATTTATATTTTATGTTCTTCTTCTGATTAACTCATAATCAATCTCTTTTTGAATGACAAAAATATTAAAATTCATTGACTTGAAGTCAGGGCTCATTATACATCTGGGAATTATTAAAATTTGACTAATTTTGAGTATTGGCAGCAGCACCAGTTCTATTATTTTAAGATGCTTGAAGGAGGGATCTGTCTTTTATTCGCCTTACACCTAAAATTGTGTGTAGTTGTGTCACTAGAAGATTGCAGCTGGAAGAATAAATGTACAGTGTGCAGAGGCCAGAGAAAGAACTGTGGGTGGAGGGGTGTCCTATTTGCCATCCATTGGACTGTCTCTCCCCCACCCGGGGACCCACCAGCCCAAACCTGCTGTAGCCTGGAAGTGGGCATGTGCAGTATAGCTGATTTGAGTGCTGATTGGAACATGGATATGGGCAGCCTGAGGAAGCCCCATTAAACCCATAAACCCTCTTTGTTGTGAGATTTTGGGAGTGATCTGTGAGTTTCGCTTGGGGTCCAAACAGAGTTGGGGTGGATAGGTATAATCCTGAATGAGAATCAGAAATCTGAGAGGGGTTGGGTGGGGAAGTGTGTCAGAAGAAATAAATTATATTAATATTCATTTGCTAGTAACTTGTATCAAAGGTTAATACATATATATAGGTGTCAGACAAAAACATTTCTCCTCTTCCAGGCCTTTGGCTAATTAAACAATCTATTGCGTTTTAAAATGGGTGGGTATTGCTTTTGTAAGTTACTGTGTTATCCATTTTTGTGTTCTTATATTGTAAACTGCCTTGTGATTCTCAGATGAAGGGCGGTATAACAACAACAACAACAATAATTAATAATAATAAATTTACTGTGTAATTTGTTGTTTTAGTTTGTTGTACACTATTTGGATATGTTTTAATCTATTAAGCAGTAAATAAATAAGTAGGGAAAGCAGGAAGGAAAGGGGCTGTCCCCATGAAGAATAAAAAGTCTTCATAACAGCAAAAGCCAATGAGCCAACTTTATCCTTGTTTTCTCCATCCTATTTACTCAATTGAAAATTCAACACTCACAGCATATAGTTGGGCTATGCTGTAGATCAGGCAAACTCAGCCCTCCAGCTGTTTTGGGACTACAATTCCTATCACCCCTGACCACTGGTCCTGTTAGCTAGGGATGATGGGAGCTATAGTCCCAAAACAGCTGAAGGGTTGAGTTTGGCGATGCCTACTGTGGATTCTAAAATAGGGATGGGGAAACTGTGGCCTACAGATGTTGCTGGACTCCGTCTCCTGTAATCTCTTACCATTGACCATAATGGCTGGGGCTGATGGGAATTGGAGTTCATCCACATCTGGAGAGCTACAGGTTCCCCAACCCTTTTCTCAAATTTAGAATCTGAATCATGGTGCAACTTAGTGTGGTGAGTGTTAAATATCTCCATTTTTTTTGGTGTAGTCATCCTTCTAGTAAATAACTAATGTGTCAAATATCACTAGTTGGACATTCTGTATGCACTGTGTTAAACAAGAGATCCATTTCAACTTTTCATTATTATTATTTTTTAAAGAAAAAAAGCCCTTTCTAGTACAGAAGCGCTGAATTATGGGAAAGAAACACACAGCATCTCTGACACCTCCATAAATCTGTTCTTTTTCAGAGCAGTACTTTTCAAGGAACAAGCAGGACATTTTCCTCTAGGGCATTGAGATGGACTGGGAACTGCAGTATCCATCTGTCTTTGTTTGGAAGACCAAAAAAAAGAAAAAAAGAAAAAAAGTAGAAAAAACAAAAACAAAAGAGCTATAACTTCAGCAGATGAAGATCAAGCTGCAGGTGTGTATGAAGATAAAGATGATGATGATAATAATAATGATTACTAGTACTACTACTATTTAAATTTGAATACCGCCCTATACTCGTAGATCTCAGGGTGGTTCATAGAACTACAATATAAAAAAATACAAGATACATAATAAATACAAAAATGGAGGCAACCCATTAAGCCACGGATCTTGTGTGCTGTTGACTTGGGGGACTGGATTTAGGTGCTCTATGTATTTAGACCATAGCTGTCAACTTTTCCCTTTTCTTGTGAGGAATCCTATTTGGAATAAGGAAATTTCCCTTAAAAAAAGGGAAACATTGACAGCTATGATTTAGACAGGGGTGGCCGCCCTGCCCTGTTGCTGCTGTCACTGCCACCTAAAGTGCCTGCTCTGCCTCTGCCACCTCAGGGTTACTTACATGTTTGTTACTTTTTGGGGGTTTGCACGTATAAAGCAAAATGATGCAAAGCCAAACAACCCCAGGAACCAACCCTCTGCTGAAGATTTCCCATGACTGGGGCTGTGTGGTCTCTCACAAGAGCCTCCCGGAGCCTAGAAAGCAAGTTGGAGAGCTTAAAAACTCTGAAAAAACCCCCTGGCAGGCAAGGTTGTGAAGGGAAACACCCCAGCAAGCAATGTTGTCCCACCCACTTTTATTCATTTTATTCTTTTCTCTCTCTTTTTGGTCAAGCACTCAGAGTTGCAATTGTGTTAGTGAAGTCTGCGTAAAATGTGACTGGTCTGTAGGTTTTCCCCTCCCTCATTTTTCTTCTTGCAACAACCCTGTGAAGTCACTTATGCTGAGAATATCATGCCTGCTGAGGCCTGGTAAGCTTTACTACGGAGCGGCAATTTCAATGCAAGAGTCCCTTCTCTCTGTCCCACATTCTTAACCACTTACATCTCTCTGCCCATTATTTGTGGCTTCCCTCTCCTGTCACTTCTTTAGTCAGAACACAGTCATTTCATGCCTCCTCCAGAAGATATTCTTTTCCTTTTACATTACTTATGCAATGCAGGGCACTTTTTCATTTTTTTGCCAGACAACTGGGCCAGCTTGCCATTGTGTAACTATGCTTGACATTTAATTTAGAATCAAAGATACCATTCTGTAATAGTTTGTTAAGCTGTGCCTCAGCCCTGACTAACACAGATAACCTTCCCTTCAATGCAAGAGGTAATTCAGCCGCTTGAATGTATTCCTGCCTTCCCAGAATGATTCCGACTCTGCAGTTTGCACCGGCTAAACAATCACCACTTGAAGTCCTGTAGTTTGCTGCTATCACTAGCTCAGCATCAGACCAAATTCATTATTCCTATTGAGGTGCACAGCACACAAAAGATTCAAGACCAGAAGGAACAAAACACGACACCTGTGTAGATAGCTCTGAAAAGGTATATTCTTTATCTCTTCCATGCATCGTCTTATATATTCTGTTCCCGGTGTTCACAGGAGAGAGCCTGATACTCTTTTGCCAAAATGGCAGCAAGAAGGAGATGCCAAGATTTCCAAAACCATTCTTTTAAAAGAAAAAATACTAAGGGGGAGCAACCCAGCCTAGCCCACTAAAGCACAATTCCTGCTCAACAGCAGGGACAAATTAGCCTCCCACCCCATCCCTTAGCAAGAATACTTGAGATGGCCTCTCCCATGGGTAGGGAGTTTGAGATCACATGGGCCCAATGGGAATAATAGAATTGTAGAGTTGGAAGGGGGACCCCAAATGCCATCTTGTCCAGCAATGAATTCAAACCCTGCACTTTTATAATTTGGCTTTGCAGATCTTCTACAGTTATGTTCAATAAATCTAACCATTTTGCCATTCCTTCATCTTGGGTCTTCTTTATGGGTGTGTTGGTTCCTGAGTGGTCATCCTAGGGGCCATGGGAAAAATCAGATCTCCCTCTCCCTCTAAAGAGAGAGTATCTAAAAACAGGAGATATGGATATTGGGTGCCTCCTTGACAAAGCCAAATTAACTTCTGTGACCCTTGCCCCATTGTCTTTAGAGCTCAACATTGATTGGACCAAAAGTAAGGCTTGCTGGGGCAGGGGCCATAGCCTTCCCAGCCAAGGGCATACGAAGTGGGGGGTGGAGGGGGCGGTCCACCCCGGGTGGCACTCTGGGGGGGGGGTGACAAGATGGCCTCCCCCCAGCTGTAGAGCAGCTGAGGGTGCGCGCAGTCAATATGGGCGCCACTTGCGCAGCATCCGTACGGGCTGCTGCTCTCGTGTGCCATCTGTACAGGCGTCCATATGGGCTGCCTCTCACATGGCGACTGTACAGGCTGCCACACGTGCACACTCCATACGGGATGCTGCGCATGCACAGTCTGTATGGACATTGCTCATGTGACACCAGGTGGTTCACCCTGCCCCTCGGCGTCCCGCCCCGAATACCAGAGAGGGTTCCTCTGCCACTGTTCCCAGCCCCCTGACACACCCCCAAACTAGGAAGCAGTTGTTGATGCAGTAGTTTTCCCTCCCCCCTTTTTACCCCTCTCCTGTTAGCATAATTCCCTGCTGTGATTCCTGTGTTGCAAGGGCTAGACTGGATGACCTTTGAGTTGCCTTCCAACTCTATGATTCTCTGCTTTTATAAGCCCGATTAGGTTCAATTGCCCTCAGTTTTCTCTCCCTTCTCCTTTTACACTTTCAGCCTAAGCTTTTTTTAAATTGAGTGATAGTCCCTTGTATGTGCTTATATGTATACACACACACACACACACACTTATATTTAACCTCTATGAGTGTGACAATTTGGATTTTCTTGTTGCTAAACAGAGTATAGCCATGCAGCTTCTGAAGGGATGGGTTGCAAATAGGCTCATTAAGAGATGAAATTAACCTCAGTCGTGTCTGCAGCTGCCATATCATTTAAGAAGTCAATTTCCTATAATCGCCAGTAATGTATAGACTGCAGTGTCAGATAGTTTTCACTTTGATAGATATTGTGGGGAAGGGCTGCCTACTTCAGCATTTCAGTATCATTGCATTTCAAAACATACATGTATCATTATGAATAACTTTAAGAACCAGTGAAGCATCCCATCAGTTTTCTCAGGCTTTGGGAACAAATAATGGGCTGGAAAGTGCACAATGCATCCTGACTGTGAGATGAGGGTGAGTGATAGCAGCAAAAATGCATCGTATGCCATTAGTCTCTGCAGAGAGTGGACATGTGCCATTGAACTGGTTGCTTGCTGCTCAAACCATGAAAACAAGAATTGGCGGTTTTTATTAGGATGATTGAATGTAATATTTATGATTGGTTTGTGCTGTGCCCTGATTGAAATGGGACATATATGCCAAATAGAGTGGCTTGAGGAATTCAGTCTTTGTAAGTGCTAATAAGACCTGACCTGATCCACACTTTCTCCAGACTATTGTGGAAACTGGAACATAGCAATCCATCATTCTTTTGACCTCAGAACTGAGTAACATTAGAAGTGCAAAGAAATAACAAAATAGATTTACAAATGCTTGTTTTGGGAGAAAATACTTACAAAAATATGTGTTTAAATGTGCATTTTAAGCTGAATTCTTATGCAGATTTTTTTTTTAAGGTGAGCTTTTGGAAAGGTGAAGAATTTGCAGTTTAATGTGGAAACAGGACAGAATGAAAACAGGTGGAAGCTACACAAACCAGAAATAGACTGGTCCTTCCATACCTAAAGCTAAAGCATCCTACACACATGCAATCCAAAATCTACAAGGGGAAAAGTCATAGCTCAGTGGTAGAACACCTGCATGCATATAGAAGGCCCTAGGTTCCAGACCCAGCATCTCTAGATAGGGCTGGAATTATCCCTGTCTGAAACTCTGAGCTAGACGGACCAACAGCCTGACTCAATATAAAGTAACTTCCTATGTGATAATGACAAGCTATGTTAAAGGATGCAAAGTAGACGGGAAAGCAGTTTGAAGCACTCTGCATGAAGTGAGATAGCCGGGTCTCCTTGTTTTGTCAGTGTATATCCTACCATTTCTGTGAGGCCAGAAATAATGTCTCTCCTAGGCAGCCCACTCTTCTGCACACTAAACATTCAAATGGTGTGTCTGTATAAATTATGCAAATCCAAGAGTTTCACATCTAGTTTGCTGATTTGCTTAGCATTTGCTGCTCATAGCAGAGAGATAAGCGGCCCTGCAAAGTTGAAGCTTTATTCCCCAGCCACTGGAAATCATAGTGATGCACCTTCCACATGCATGTGGGAAATAAGAGGGCTATTCTGCCTACTGAGCCCGATTCCATGCCAGCCAGTCATAGTATCTAGAGAACTAGATTTAGTTCCCTGAGAATCTTAGCATGTTTTGCTGAAACACACACACACACACACCCAACCCCATGCATTGATTTGGAAAGTGGCAGTCTGCCCATTATAATTTTTTGACAGAAATCAAAAAATCTATCATTTTCTATCCCTTCATTGCTTCTTGAGTCTTCTTTCTGGGTGTGTGGACATTACAGCATTTTTGCCACCAGATTAAGCCTTTTTCATCTGTCCAGGCATTTTTAAATGCATTATATTTTGATTGATTAGCTTTTTGGTTTTAGCTGTGTGTGTTTATGTGTATGTGCATTTAGTTTCTGCTGCCTAACAGTGGATTATGGGTTGCGTCCAAATAACTCCTACTTAGAGTTGACCCACTGAAATTAATGAGCCTAAACTAGTCATAGTTATTAATATTTATGGATCTACTTGGCGTAGGACTAATGTTGAATACCACCCGACATTTTTATATTGTTTTGTTTTTGGAGTTAATCATGGTGCTTCATTCTGTGATTCATTTAGACGAGGAGCAGTTTAGAAATGTTTAAAAGAAATGATAGGCTCTTCTGAAGTTTACTATACAACGGAAAGGAGCAGCCAAGCATACTAGGACTCAATTTCTTGACTTTAAGAAAGCCGACTTCATAAAACTTAGGGGAGTGCTGGGTGAGATCCCATGGACAGTAATACTAAAAGGAAAGGGAGTTCATGATGGCTGGGAGTTTGTTAAGAGGGAGATAGTAAAAGCACAACTTCAGGCAATACCAATGAGACGGAAACATGGAAGGTGCCTAAAGAAGCCAGGGTGGCTATCTAAAGAACTTCTAACTGAGTTAAGATTAAAAAAGGATGTGTACAAAAAATGGAAAAGGGGGGAAACCACCAAAGAGGAATTCAAACAAATAGCCAGCATGTGTAGACACAAAGTCAGAAAAGCTAAAGCACAGAATGAACTCAGGCTTGCTAGAGAGGTTAAAAGCAACAAAAAAGGCTTTTATGGGTATGTTCGTAGCAAAAGGAAGAACAAAGAAACAGTGGGGTCACTCAGAGGAGAAGATGGTGAAATGCAAACAGGGGACACAGAAAGGGCTGAACTCCTCAATGCCTTCTTTGCCTCAGTCTTCTCCGATAAAGAAAACAATGCCCGACCTGAAGAATTTGGAGCAAATGATTCAGCAGAGAAAACACAGCCCAGAATAACTAAGGAGATAGTACAAGAATACTTGGCTAGTTTAGATGTTTTCAAGTCTCCAGGGCCAGATGAACTGCATCCAAGAGTATTAAAAGAACTGGCAGATGTGATCTCAGAACCACTGGCAATCATCTTTGAGAATTCCTGGAGAACAGGTGAAGTCCCAGCAGACTGGAGGAGGGCAAATGTTGTCCCTATTTTCAAAAAGGGGAAAAGAGAGGACCCAAATAATTACCGCCCAGTCAGTCTGACATCAATACCAGGGAAGATTCTGGAGCAGATCATCAAGCAAACAATCTGTGAGCACCTAGAAAGGAATGCTGTGATCCCCAATAGTCAGCATGGATTTCTGAAAAATAAGTCATGTCAGACGAACCTGATCTCATTTTTTGACAGAATTACAAGCCTGGTAGATGAAGGGAACGCAGTGGGTGTAGCCTACCTTGATTTCAGCAAGGCATTTGACAAGGTGCCCCATGATATTCTTGTAAAGAAGCTGGTAAAATGCGGTCTTGACTATGCTACCACTCAGTGGATTTGTAACTGGCTGACTGACCGGACCCAAAGGGTGCTCATCAATGGTTCCTCTTCATCCTGGAGAAGAGTGACTAGTGGGGTGCCACAGGGTTCTGTCTTGGGCCCGGAGTTATTCAACATCTTTATCAACGACTTGGATGATGGACTCAAGGGCATCCTGATCAAATTTGCAGATGACACCAAACTGGGAGGGGTGGCTAACACCCCAGAGGACAGGATCACACTTCAAAACGACCTTGACAGATTAGAGAACTGGGCCAAAACAAACAAGATGAATTTTAACAGGGAGAAATGTAAAGTATTGCACTTGGGCAAAAAAAAATGAGAGGCACAAATACAAGATGGGTGACACCTGGCTTGAGAGCAGTACATGTGAAAAGGATCTAGGAGTCTTGGTTGACCACAAACTTGACATGAGCCAACAGTGTGACGCGGCAGCTAAAAAAGCCAATGCAATTCTGGGCTGCATCAATAGGAGTATAGCATCTAGATCAAGGGAAGTTATAGTGCCACTGTATTCTGCTCTGGTCAGACCTCACCTGGAGTACTGTGTCCAGTTCTGGGCACCACAGTTCAAGAAGGACACTGACAAACTGGAACGTGTCCAGAGGAGGGCAACCAAAATGGTCAAAGGCCTGGAAACGATGCCTTATGAGGAACGGCTAAGGGAGCTGGGCATGTTTAGCCTGGAGAAGAGGAGGTTAAGGGGGGATATGATAGCCATGTTCAAATATATAAAAGGATGTCACATAGAGGTGGGAGAAAGGTTGTTTTCTGCTGCTCCAGAGAAGCGGACACGGAGCAATGGATCCAAACTACAAGAAAGAAGATTCCACCTAAACATTAGGAAGAACTTCCTGACAGTAAGAGCTGTTCGACAGTGGAATTTGCTGCCAAGGAGTGTGGTGGAGTCTCCTTCTTTGGAGGTCTTTAAGCGGAGGCTTGACAACCATATGTCAGGAGTGCTCTGATGGTGTTTCCTGCTTGGCAGGGGGTTGGACTCGATGACCCTTGTGGTCTCTTCCAACTCTATGATTCTGTGATTCTGTGATAGGCTGAAATGGTTTCGCTGAAGTCTTCCAGGACTTACTTGAAAACAATTCATCCCCACAGCTTCAACTTCTCCCTGTTAATCAATGCAAATAATTAGTGCAAAGGAATCCCCATCACCCTGTACAAATCGCTCCCTTTGTATTGCAATAGGAAGCACTTGGAAAAATTCAGGAAATTATTCTTAGAGGCACTGAGGGATGTTGCAGTACTAAAGCAATTTCAGCTGCTCTTTTTTTTTTTTTTTAAAAAGTGTTATTCCACACACACCCCAGCGCTAAATTTATTCAGATGGCATCTTTGATATGGAAAAATCATTGTAAGAATTTAACACAAAGATTGTATTTCACTTCATTTGTAACCCCACCCCTCTTGAGACCTAGAAGGGCAAACGCTCTCCGCTCAGTCAATACATCTTTTGTTCGACTCTTACTGCTTTCTACTCAAACAAAGTTATTTCTAAAGGAAGTCTCCACACCTTTCACATTTAGCGGCAGAATATTCAATAGAAGGATGGGAAAGGGCTAAGGCCTAACTAACTTCAAGTGCCAGCTCTCAATATGTCAAGGGTTTGTTTTAAAATACCTGGTTCTAAAAATGAGTATGAGAATGCACGGCCATTTTTTCGCTAGCTGTGCTGGATTAAATGATGTGCAGAAGGCTGATGACCCATATTCAGAGCCACAAATCTCTTCTCCTTGTGTGATTCTCAGACAGAACAGAGAAAAATTGATAAAGGCCGTAGGATAAAATACAAAGCATTCCCCTGCTTTGCGAATGGCTAGTAGTGAAGGACACACTCTCCCCAAATCAGTTTGGAATGAAGTCATCCATTGCAAGAACCCCCAGAAGAACTTTCTTCTTTTTCTCCTCAAAAGCCAGGGCTGCCTTTGTTTTGCCATCTTCTGAGTACTCGTCTGAGTACTCGCTTTTGCAGTGCATATATGAACATTGGAATGAAGTAGGGAAGATTAGCATGGTCTGTGTGCAAGGATGGAAAGACAAAAAAAAGGTGTGTAAGTTTATCACCCACCCTGTCCCTTCTACTCTCTCCTCCTACCTCTAGATACCATATTGTCTTGCACTGAAGGTAACCAAAAGACTTTATAATCTGAACAAAAAGAGAGAGATATTGCTTGTTCTTTTGTATTTCATGAAAATCTTTTAATTTTTTTTAAAAAAACCAAGAACAAAAAACAAAACACCTATTTGAGGATGTTTCCTTACTTCTGATTGTTCAAAGAGTAGTGTCCAGGACTTGACAGAGGGTGGGGTTACAATAAAAAACACATTAAGCATTAAGGTTTCTAGAGTCCATTGGCAACTCTTCCTGTCCTACTTTCATTACCCTCAGTAAATTAAAAGCTTTAGGTTGAAATGAAGTGTATGGCCTAAGATAAAAGTCATTATAACTTTAAGAAGTACCTTTCTTTTATAGAGTGGGTTTTTTTTGGGGGGGGGGATTATATAACCATGAACAGCACAATGTATATCCAGGTGTCAACCCCATTCAGTTCAATGGTATCTACTCCCAGGTAACTGGGCACAGGATTGCAGCCTAAACATTTTTGAGAACTGGGCATCTGGTTTTTGCATTTGGACAATCTTAAGATGTGATGACAGATTTCTGTTTTTGAAACAGTGATCAAAATTTACTGCAGGCATTAGCTGCCACATGCGAAATGTCAAAATCAAGTTCCACAGCACTGAAAGGTATATATTTTTACTGGAAATGATGTCTGGCCTTGACTTTTTAGAAATGCTTGCAGATTCTGTACATGGAATGAAAACCATGTGGATTTAACATTAGAGCATCATTAGAAAGCAAAAAGCAAGTTCTATAAATTATATTGGCTATGATGTAAGTTTAAATATTACCCTGGCAAATCATTATACCATAATGTTATGGACAAATGTGGTGATGTAGCCATGGTAGCTGTGACATTAAATGGACTCTAGCACATTCGTTTTTCTTCCTTACGTTTTCTGAGTCTCTTCCCCCCTCTTTCTCTTTTTCCTTTCTTCATTCTTGTCATTCTGTTTCTCCCATCTACCCAGTGGTGGATTTTATAGATACTCAGAGTTTGGGCAAAACTAGGCCCCTATGTGGCTGAGTTATTAGTTTACATAGATAACTGAAAGGATGCCTTTGAAATGTGTTTTCATATGATGAAATGCCCTCTTTGAATTCTAGAATTTTTATTTGCTGTGTTGCTTCCACTCTTAATTTCTTCTACTCCCTGATTAAAGTCAGCTGAGGCTGGGCCATTAGGGCAACCAGGGTTTAGTCCAACCAAGTGAAATGTCAGATTTTTTAAATATAGTTTTCCTCAAAATCTCAAAGCCACTTGTTCCTGTCCCATGCATTCCCCAGACTATGGACACCACAGTAAGTATTCTTAAGTAATGATGCAAAGGTTCCTGGGACTCTCTCTTATCCTAAGAAGATAAGAATATAAGCCCTTCTGGATCAGAGCAATGGCCTATCTAGTCTGGCATCCTATTTTCACATTACCAACCACATGGGAGGCCCACAAGCAGGGAACAATATCACTCTCCCCACTTGTGATTCCCAACAACTGGTATTCAGAAGCATACTGTCTCTGACCCTTGCAGAGGTACATTTCCCAGAGTTCCCTGGGAGGAGTGATTGTTAAATCACTCTGGGAATTGTATGTGTGTGAGGGAGAATATAGGTCCCCTAACAACTCTCAAGCTACAGCTTCTAGAATTATTTGGGGGAATCCATGAGTGTTTAAGGGACGTGGGTGGTGCTGTGGTCTAAACCACTGAGCCTAGGACTTGCCGATCAGAAGGTCGATGGTTTGATTCCCGCAACGGGGTGAGCTCCCGTTGCTCGGTCCCAGCTCCTGCCAACCTAGCAGTTCGAAAGCACATCAAAGTGCAAGTAGATAAATAGGTACCACTCCACCAGAAGCGACTTAGTTATGCTGGCCACATGACCCGAAAAACTGTCTCTGGACAAATGTCAGCTCCCTTGGCCAGTAAAGTGAGATGAGCGCCGCAACCCCAGAGTCGTTCATGACTGGACTTAACTGTCAGGGGTCCTTTACCTTTACCCTTTTACGAGTGTTTAAAGTGGTATCATAGAGCTTTAAATTAAATGTATGGTGTGAATGTGGCCAGTGTCTGCTGGATTAGTTGGACTTTGGCACAATCCAGTTCCGGTAAGGCAATACTTATACTCTTACAGAGCGTCAACTTGTGCCAAAGATTGAGGAGGCCTGGCATTGTGCATGATGCATGTGTGTGTGTGTGACATCACACACGCAACATCACATTGTTTGGAGGAGGTGGCAAGAGATGGAGGAGCCAGCCACCGAAGGCATGGCATGTTGGACTTCTGCCCCCTCAACATTGGGGGTAGCCCCCTCCCAAAAGCTATTGTGGGGGCCAAAACAGCTCGGCCCCCATGAGTTGGTGCTCAGATGAACTGGAAGTATTCCATACATCCTGGTGGTTTAATCTGGGCCACCAAGTTGTGGTTGGATTGATCCACATCATTGGATTTGCATCATTCTATATACGCTTCTCTAGAACAAAAAAGTGCTGTGAGATATTTTTGTTTTGAATAATTAATTATTAGAGGAGCTTTTCATGGATGGGTAGTCTAATGATGGAAACTTTTCTGGGGGTTTATCCTCTTTTTTATATTTAAAAAAGGTTATTCCCACCCTGGTAATGACTCCATCTTCAAAGGCTCTCCTTCATCACTATGTAAATCTTCAAAGGGGGAATTGCACAATAACATGAAAATTCTCAAAGGGAGAGCAGTTACCCAGTGATGTAAAAATCTTTGTAAGGGACAGCTCCTCTGTGATTTTAAAGTTCTTCAAAGTAGAAACCACCTCGAGCAATGCAAATGCTCAGGGTGCATGGGAAATCACTGAATAAGAACACTTCCACGATATGTAATCTTTAAAGTGACAGTAAGTGTTCACCTTAAAAAGTATAAAAATGTACAGCATTCCAAGGAGATGGTACAGTAAAATCACATTACTGACAGCATGCCTTGCGGGCATTGTGGAAGGGCAACGGAGTTCTAAAAGTTTCCTCTGACCAGTTCTGAATGCATATTTATCAGGAAGAAACTAAAGGTATCACAAAATACTTTTTTTGCCATGTAAGTTATTTAGTTTCTAAGATTTACTTAGGAATAGGCAAACAACTATCACTTATGATTACAAAATCCAATAGGCATTTGATTGCAGTGATTTCATCACTGCTTTTGGGCAGGATTTGTGAGTTGGTTGATTTTATGGTGACTGGGAGGTTGTGGATTAATGTATTGAGAATTATTTGGATGATCCTTTGTAGTGGACTGCTGTCATGAGATCCAACATAGCACAAGGAAGTGTCTACTGATGCAATGGAATTTCCCCCCTTGCAGCCCATGTGCACCCTATCATCAGCTCTGCATGTTTTGGGACCTCTGAAGCAGATTTTAGATGCACATGGGAGGCTGGTGGTGGAGAAGATTAGTCAGAGGTTGCATTGCATAAATGGATCTCCATTGCACAAACAGGTGCACATCATGGAATGTCATCCATTGTTGCAGTTAAATTTTATGCTTAATTGAGTCTTGAGATGCAGCTATATAAAGCGATTTATATATGTTATATGTGCGATATAACATTGTGCCACCAGATGGCAACATAGAGTCCTGTTTTTCTCTACCTGTTTTCCCTGCTTAAATTTACAAGGCTTTAAACTGGAATGTTTCTTTGATGTGCCTAGGTCCAGCTTTGTATAAGGCAATTAATGAGTTAAGCAAACAAATAAAGAAAGAATAGGTTGTAAAACATACTGGAGCTCGCAAATCTGTTTCTTTTAACCTCTCAGCTAGAGGTATGCACACAGGATCAGGCTGCAGGTAGAAAAGATTTTGAGGAGGGCAGGCAGAGCTCACAATTTTTTTATTGCCCCTAGTAACTGTTTGACTATACAACTTGAAACAATGTCCACTATTGACCAGTATGGACATCAGCAACAGAAGCAAAACAAGCTCCTAATATGAATCTGGGAACTGGCAGTATTAGCAATCCCAGGTCAAAAGTTATATCCACAGCTTAGATATTACATTGGGTTGAGTTTTGTTTTTGTTTTGCAGGAATTGGGCAAAGAAGAATACCTACCTACCTCTAAGACCAGGAGTTCATAATGTGAATCTCTTTGCATATACAGAAGTTGATGTGTGTTCAGGTGTGCATACTTCAGCCCTGTATCAGGGCTGGGGAATATGTGGCCCTCCAAATATTGTTAGACTACAACTCCCATCATCTCTGACCATTGGCTTTGCTGGCTGGGTCTAATGGGAGTTCATAGAATAGAGTCAGAGATGGAGTCCAACAGCATCTGGAGGATCACAGGTTCATGGTCTATATACTCAGAGCCCACAAACACAAGGACATAGGGAGCACAGTTGGCGGGTAAAAATAATGGTCTTTACCATCCGTGAGATGCTATAAGGGGGGAAAGGGACCGCCTGCTGTTGTGGCTTAAGAGTGTCATCATCATGTTTTGAAGTGGCGGCCTACATCTGTTTCTCGATATGTTTCACACAATAGGTTGAGGGTCATGGTTGTGTACATGTAATGAAACACATGTGTGCAACCTCTTAGTGGTGTCTACCATTAATCCAAAATATATGAAAGTGCTTAGGAGACAGAGAGATCTGAGGCTGATCCAAGGCATTTTTTTTTCTGCCTGAGACAAAAGACAGAATTAAACAATGGAATTTGCTCCCACAAGAAGTAGCAATGGTCACAAACTTTGATGGCCTTCAAAGAGAATCAGACCAATTCGTGAAGGATAAGGTGACTAGCCACAATGTCTATGTTCTCCCTTCACTGTTGGAGGCAGGATGCTTCTGAATATCAGTTGCTGGGACTCACAAGTGAGGATAGGGCTATTGCAGTAAGGCCCTGCTTTCAGGCCCCCTTTAGGTACTTGATTCAGGATACTGGAGTAGATGGGCCGTAGGCATGATCCAGCAGGTTCAGCTTGCCGTCCGGCTGGCTTCTGTACATCAAATGGGCGGACTGTCATAGGAGCCTATGACAGTCCTCCCATTTGATGTACAGAAGCCAGCCGGATGGCAAGCTGAATCATAGTAGCAGGCTAATCTACATGGTTCGGGGCAGGCAATATGGCACACACAGCTGTGTCCTGTGGCCTGGGGGGGGGGGGGCTCAAGAGGAATGGCTTGGGATAATTGCCACCACTGCCCCATCACAACCCATATAGTGCTGCCTGAGAGAGTTGCTTTCCTCTGTGTAATGCTAGGGCATTATACACGCCTGGAATTCTGAGACTTCTTTCTTCCTTCCCCATTCCCAAGCAGTCCCACTCCCAGTGTTTGAACTTTTACATTGCTTGATTGAGCATACCTACTTAATTTTACCTTTCTGAAGCATTACACAAACTGAAACGCAGCAATCCTTCAAAATTCTCTGAATTTTGCAGTGCTCTTTTCCAGCCAAATTATGTGCACAAAAATGTATACACTAAGGTAAAGTGCATGCAGGTGTGTGTGTGTGTGTGTGTGTGTGTATATATATATTGAAAATAACATACAATAAATGTATCCAATGGGGGGATTTTTTGCAAGTATATCTATTGGACAAAGTTGAGTAAAAAGGGAGTGTATTAAGAGAAATTTGCACAAATATGCTGATGATTTTTTATGAGCACTTCTTAAAAAAAGAGAAAAGGGGGGGGGGAAGCACCCTGATGTGGAAATGTGGAGAACTGAATTTAAGATATGAGAAAGAAGAAAAGGGAGAGAAGCTGAAATTGAAAGCTTTGCCCATCGCTTCTTACAATTTCATATTCCCATTACATCCCTCCATATATAATCATCTCATCAAAAGGGCTCACTCTATATTGCAGAGATTTAACACCAGCTGCTCTGAATCAGGAAGAATAACACATATTTGCCCTTCCGCCTCAAAAAAAGTTAAAGATGGCCACAGTATAGGCCTCTAATTTGAATGGAATATGTTTATTCAGATGGTTTGTGTTTTCTGTTCTCCAAATAGACTAAAACACTGCAAAGCAACTTAAGATTCTAGCTTCATTAAGAACAGCTGGCATCGTTAGGCTTGAAAAGGGGCAAATGGGCAGTTTAGTGCTCTCCAGACAGAGTGCCTTGTTAGCTCTGGTTAGCATTTCATTATCCACCCACTGCTGCACAGCAGAACTTCATGTAACCTCACAGCTGAGGAGCCATTTTTCATTTGTTCACCAGTGAATACCAAAAGCAAAGGAGAAGCAGTTGGTTACCATTAGTCTCTGGACTTAATGGTCCTATGTGGGTTGGGGGTCATCCTGCTCATTCTGCTGTACAGGGTCCTAGGCATCTGCCCCAAAGTCCCACCCCAATGGCACCACTGTGAATATGAGATAATATGATAGGGAGCAATTCTGAGGTACCTTGCCTACTGAGCAGCAAACTTCTCATCTCCTTCCCTTCCTCAGGGGCATTCACACTCCGGGAATTAGAAGATAATTTCGGAGTGCTTGATACTTCCCTTATGTTTGAAAAGCACCACAAGAGTTGTTAGGAGACCCCCTGGTCCCCTCACAGAGCAACAGTTTCCAGAGTGGTTTAATAGTCAATCTCTCTTCCCAGGTTGCTTTGGGAATTGTAGCTCTATGAGGAAAATAGGGGTCCCCTAACAGCACCCTTAACAAACTACAGTTCCCACAATGCTTTGGGGGGGGGCATGACTGTTTAAAGTGGTAGGATACTGCTTTAAATGCATGCTGCAGATGGGACATCTGTTATTTCTTTAGGAAAAGCACAGTATTTGAATTCTCAGGCACAAGGCTCTGGGTGGTCTTTCATGTCGCAACCGGCTAATCCTAAACTCAAATTTTTTATATCACCGTTTCTCATTTTAATTATATTTTAATATATAGCCCAGTTTATAGATAACACGTATGATGGAGAGACACTGAAAACTAACAAATATTACAGTACAGAAGAGAATTACTGTTTCCTGTTACGACCACTACAGTTGATTTCTATTAAAGGAAACTATCATTCCCTGAAGGAAATGTCAGACTTTGGTTCGAGCTAGGGGCCATAAATAGATGCTTCCGTAAACCAAAGATTTTGCCATAATAACTGCATGTGACTGTATAATTTCCTCTTTTCTTCTAAAGTGGGGTAGTCATAATCTCTTTGAGAAGACGAAGAGGAAAAATAAATGATGCACAGAAATATAGCTTTCTGAAGTGGTTAGAGAATTGGAGGTTGTTTAGAAGGGGAAAATGACTAGCCTAAGATGTAGGGGCTTTCCACAGGAGATTAGGATAACTGTAGGTTACAGGGTCGGAATGTTTGATTTAAGCTGCATTACAGTATTTCTCTAGCATTTAGCATTGTATGTTTTCCCAATCATGACTTGGGCTGAGCTAAAACTCAATGTTTTCTGGGGTTTGGCCCCGGAATATGTGAAGTGGGCTATATCATGCAATTATAGTATCATTTACTAGTCCTGAACTGAACTTGACAATAAAGTTTTGTGATTACTTTCATGTCTATTTGTGTGTGCATTTGGGGGTGGGGCGGGGTTGACACTCAAAAGAATGTTCATAGGGAATCACTTGATTTTTAAAAAATCCAGGTATTTATGTGCATTAGCGTAGAGTAAATGGGCTTTAAAGCAGTACTTTCATGTTTTCAGTACTTTATTTATTTAACAAAATAAACCTCTGAGAAGTTTACAAAAATATATTAAAACATTAAAACTGTTGACATAAAGCAGATGAAAATAGGTATTCGAAGAGTTGACTAAAATCAACACAGTAGCTAAAAAGAAATAAAGTGAAGCTACTTTCTACATGTCTGGCTAAAGAAACATGTTTTAAGGAGGTGCTGAAAGGAGTGCAGTGAAAGCACTTAGCTATTGTCAATCAACAGGGAGTTCCAAAGGGTATGTGCTGACACATTACAAGAGCTGGCCAAGTACTGTGTGGCACCTGCAACAGTGCAAGTTCCACAGGTTGAGTGGGCACATATGAGGTAAGATGATTCCACAAGTAAATGGCCCCAAGCCATTAAGGGCTTTATATACCAAATGTTACATATTGAACATGGAAAAGTAACAAATCACTGAGTGCAGATCTTTGATGAGAAGTATTATATGCTGACAAGGACTCGTGCCTTCAACTTTTTGCACTAGTTGCATGTTCCAAATCAAGCATAAGGGAAGCTTCACATGGAGTACACTGCAGGAATCCGACCTGGAAGTCACCAATGCTTGGAGTTCTTTGGTCAACCTCTTCCAATCCAGAAATGGATGTTGCTTTCGCACCATTCTCAGCTGGTATACAGTATTTGCACTAGGGATGGACACATCAATCACTTCCAATGTCAACTTCCCATGTGCTCATTTGTAAATCTATCCAATTTCTGCATTAATTTATGATGGGGGGAAAATCCACACCCAAAATTGCATTCAGTTGTACTCATATAATGTATATTATCACAAAATATGTTTAAAAAACATAGTTCATCTCTCTCAATGTACACATGTGTTTAAAATGTGTTTTGTTTCAAAATGTACACAAGAAATGTATCACAAAATTTGAAGAAGTTCAAAACCCAAATGGTAATTAATTATATTGTGATCTCTGCATTGCTCAAGGAGGAGCAAATTAAGTCAGTTCACTTAGCTGAGCAAGATTATAAACCTTGTTGACACTCACATTAACACACAGAGCAAAGTGTTTACAAAAGTGGAATCTTTTCACCATACTTTTCCATGTACAAGATGAGGTTTTATAACTCTGAAATAATGTTTAAAAATGGGGGTCATCTTATACACAGATAGTGCATAGTGGGGGGCAGGTGATTGGTTGCAGCTGCGAGCTGCAGCTTGTCAACGGTGCTTTGGTTGGTGATTGTTGGCTGCGGCAAGGGCTGCTTTGGATTGGCTGCTGCTGCAGGGACTGGGTGGGTGATTGGTTGCTGCAGCAAGGGTGACTGCCGATTGGCTACCGCTGTAGCTATTGGGCGTGTGATTGCTGGCTGCTGTTGTCGAGCAATTGTCAGCGTTTGTCAGTCGGGTTAGTGATTATATGCATTTCCCCCCAAAAGCTCTGCAACCTTGGGCAACCCCCCTCCCCCCAAAAAAGATCCTGGGCAATCCTCTGGGCAATCCTTCCCTCCAAAATTTCTTCAATTTTCTTAAATTTGAGTGCTCAGAAATAGTGGGCGTCTGATACACGGGGGCGTGTTATACGCTAAAAAAAAAGGTAATTCTGTAACAGTTTTCAAAACCAGGCTCACACCAACAAGTTTTTGGGAAAGGGTGTACACAACATTCTTTCAATTCACATGCAAAAAAAATGCCACTGAAGCAGCAAATGTTCAGACCAACAATGGCTGGGAACAGGGGGCCACAAATTGCAAAATAATAATAGTAATAGTAATAATAATAATAATAATAATAATAATAATAATAATAATAATAATACAAAATTTATTTATATCCCGCCCTCCCCAGCCGAAGCCGGGCTCAGGGTGGCTAACAACAATAAAACAGTACAAAAGTACAGCACAAACAACAGTCTAAAATCATTCATTATAAATTAATTCAAATCAAGCCACTGGCAACCATAGGGCCAGAGCTCTGCGAAGATTGCCGAGGGAGGGAGTCAGGCTGTGCCCTGGCCAAAGGCCTGGTGGAACAGCTCTGTCTTACAGGCCCTGCGGAAAGATGTCAAGTCCCGCAGGGCCCTAGTCTCTTGTGACAGAGTGTTCCACCAGATCGGAGCCACAGCCGAAAAAGCCCTGGCTCTAGTTGAGGCCAGCCTAACTTCTCTGTGGCCTGGGACCGTCAAGATGTTTTTTATTTGACGACCGTAAGTTTCTCTGTGGGGCATACCAGGAGAGGCAGTCCCATAGGTATGAGGGTCCTAGGCCGTATAGGGCTTTAAAGGTTAAAACCAGCACCTTAAACCTGATCCTGTACTCCACCGGGAGCCAGTGCAGCTGGTATAGCACCAGGTGAATGTGATCTCGCAGCGAAGACCCCGTAAGGAGTCTCACTGCAGCATTCTGCACCCGCTGGAGTTTCTGGGTCAGTCTCAAGGGCAGCACCACGTAGAGCGAGTTACAATAATCCAGTCTGGAGGTGACCGTCGCGTGGATCACAGTGGCTAGGTCAGGGCGAGAGAGTTAAGGAGCCAACTGCTTAGCTTGGCAGAGATGGAATAATGCCGCCTTTGTTATAGCTGCAATCTGCGCCTCCATGGAAAGGGAGGTGTCGAAGATTACACCCAAACTCTTAACGGACAGTGCTGGCACTAATTGCGCCCCCGCAAGAGATGGGAGATGCCCCCCCCCAATCCCATATCGTCCCGTCCCAGCCACAGGACCTCTGTCTTTGAAGGATTTAGCTTCAACCGGCTCCCACGTAACCATCCAGCCACAGCTTCCAAACATCTGGTCATTTTCTTTATAGAAATTGTATGGACATTTTACAAAAATTTACTGGGGAGTTTGGGTATAATAATAATAATAATAATAATAATAATAATAATAATAATAATAATGATGATGATGTTAATTAAAGGAGCAGGGATACAAAATATCTAAATTTAGTTCATGCAAAGCTTTAAAAGCACATCCTGAATTTGACTCATTATGATGTATCATTGTTGTGGAAACCTTGAATTTTTAAAGAACATATTCTGAACCCATAATTTGAAGATTTTCCAAAGGTATATGCCAGGGGAAATTGTGCTATCATGTTTTCCCTCAGTGGAAGATTAAGGCATAAGTACCGAATTGTAGCAGGATTTGATTGAAAGCCTAACATAATGCTATAGAAGAGAGGACAGTCAAGCCAAGGGCATAATACAAGAGTCAGAAAAGTTCTATTCCTGTTGGTCACGTTAATTTCAAAGCAGCTGCAAAGTGCTAATAGGAAACAGAGGTTGCCATGCAATGTAACGCTATACAATGAAGCTATATAAAGAACATCTATTTATCTAGATGCTTTTAGAAAGGGGGGAAAATGTTGATGTGCAATGCAAACATTCTCTAAACCATGCAGGAAAACTGAGAGGCAGTGTATAACACTATCAGGGCAGTATTACTGGTAGCAATACACCAGGGTCTCCCTAAACCCTTTGATATAAGACTAGAAGGCCCATTGGCCTGCTTCCACAGGCATTCAGAGGGACAGCCAAAGGGCTACTTGGTAAGTGTGCTTGGCTGAACACCATTATCATTACCCCTTGACTGGGAACTCTGTGTAATGAAGGTTAGCAGGGAAGAGCCATAGCTCAGTGGTGGAGCATCTGCCTTGCCAGCAGAAGGTCCCAAGTTCAATCCCTGACATCTTCAGGTTGGACCAGGAATGCCTCCTGCCTAAACCCACAAAGAGGGTTTTGCAGAGTTCGTAAACAGGGCTGTTCTTAAACCGAGGTACCACTGTACTGAGCTACATGCAGCAATGGTCTGGATGTAAGGCAGCTTCCTCTGGTCCAATGTGAGTGGTTGAAAGGAAGGTTGTAAGTATGTTCAGACAAATGCACATGGGACTAGAATCTCTCTTCAAACCTTTCCACTCTCTACAAAGAAAATCCAGGCATGGAGGCAGCGGTGCTGGTGTACATGCTCTCTCTCCATTGCCTAAGTAAGGCTAATGACTGCAGCTTAACTGGCACATAAATCGACTAGCTGGCTGTTATATTTCATTTAAAAAAAATTGCTTGTATTCTGAAGTTCCCTTCCATCACAGGGGAATAAAAGAGAGAGGTTTGCACAAGCATCAATTTGTATGCACCACTTGTTTTTCCAATTGACAATATAGTTCATAACATAGATGGATTGATGGGGCTCTTCCCCTAGCACCTCAGTCCTCCGGAACACAGAGCAGCAGTGTATGCTAAATTTACTCCACTAATATGTAAATCCATCTATCAAGAAATTGCTCTAGAGGTCTTTGCTGATGTTTATAGCACAGGCACCGATTGGTGCATAGCAGTCCTTCATTTAACATGATACACAATAAGTTGATTTTAATTAATGACTTTTGCTGCTTAGGTTAGTGGGCCTAGAGAACTAATCCCTCCACAGAAACCTTATTAAAACCATTTAAAGGATGAGAACTCATACAAACCTCCAAAAGCTCTCGTTTTCATTGTGCATCAGGTGTTCAATACACTAAAGTATAGCATGATAATTTTTAGTTTTTTGTTTAAATGGTATTACTATGACTACTACTACTACTACTACTACTATTAGGAGTTCTTACAACAATTCATCATATGGTCCTGTGGGGTGGGGGACAAATTTACAACAGTATCAAAATACAAGACTAAAAGTCTGGAGGACCAGAGGTTTTCCCTCTCCCTTCTCCCCTTCTCTTTTATCCCCTTCCTCTGTAGTTTCTCCCGCATCAAATTTTACATTAGAAGCTCCTTCAGCCAGGGACCTGTCCTCTTGTACTTTCTAAAGGGCCATACATACGGGAAAAGCTGCTAACAAATAAATGCTTTATGGGGTGGGGGAAGAGAGATCTGAAAATATTTCCCACTTTTTTTTCTCTAGCTCTGTTATGGAATGAAATCAGCATATATACTAAACATTACCAAAGTTACTAAAATCAACGAAAGATGACCACCTAACAGAATGTCAAGGGTGTTGTTTTATAAATATCGTTACTCCTTTGAATGTTCAATTAATCAGCACATTCTCTCTGAAGCTTGAGGACACAGTGAACATGGGACTGGAAGTGTACAGACAACAGTTATTGACTCAAAGTGTTAATGATAGCTTGTTATAAATTACTAGAGGTTAATGGGGTAAATAATTAATCCAGATCTGATTATGCTTCCTTCCTTTGCTTTCTTTCAAGGGCAGCATCTGAAGATGATCTGACAACAGAGTTTGTAACTGTTGGCAATCAGGTCAGAGGGTTGTTTAGCTTTCTGTTTCGGAAATGGGTACTTTTGCACATGTGTTTTGAACTGTAGGGATTTTACAATGCAAATCAGAATTAGCTCAGTTCAGCATAATTTAGTTACTAGCCATGAGAGCAGAACACAATATCTGTGAATAAAGATAGTTTTATTCCCTTATTTATTTATTATTATTATTGGGTTACAAGTGAACAATGTTACATTTTATCCTTATGAATAATAACAATTCCCTCAAAGCAAAGTGAAACAGAACAGAACAGAACAAAGATTTCTATATCAAGCCAGTACTGAGATGTCTTTGTTATTGTTGTTTAGTCGTTTAGTCGTGTCCGACTCTTTGTGACCCCATCGACCAGAGCACGCCAGGCACTCCTGTCTTCCACTGCCTCCCGCAGTTTGGTCAAACTCATGCTGGTAGATTCGAGAACACTATCCAACCATCTCATCCTCTGTTGTCCCCTTCTCCTTGTGCCCTCCATCTTTCCCAACATCAGGGTCTTTTCCAGGGAGTCTTCTCTTCTCATGAGGTGGCCAAAGTATTGGAGTCTCAGCTTCAGGATCTGTCCTTCCAGTGAGCACTCAGGGCTGATTTCCTCAAGAATGGATAGGTTTGATCTTCTTGCAGTCCATGGGACTCTCAAGAGTCTCCTCCAGCACCATAATTCAAAAGCATCTTCTTTATGGTCCAGCTCTCACTTCCATACATCACTGCTGGAAAAACCATAGCTTTAACTATATGGACATTTGTTGGCAAGGTGATGTCTCTGGTTTTTAGTATAACTGCATTTATGTATTTAATTTGTCCTTTTAACCAAGAAGACCATACAGTGGCATCATCCACTCATAAAAGTAAGGTAGCAGTGAGCTAAGTTGAAAATTTTAAAGAGAAAGCCTGAGTCTCAGTAGGTCTGAACATGTCCAGTAAGAATGGGATACTGACTAGTAATTGTGGAGTCAGCATGTAAATTGAGATAGCCTGGTGCGGGAGAATAGAGTGACTGGGATTCTGAACCATGAGGACCCTAGGCTGCAACATTTTGTTGCAAATCCCACTTGTATACATGGTGGTGGGAGCAACAACCCAGGGACGGCTCACACCACAATGCCTTGCTCTCGAGAAGGGATGAAAGGATATGTCAATTTCAGTTCTCTCATTTCTGCAGATATTCTTTAGTATTATAGTGCAGATTTATCATAATAAAAACATATTGTCTGCAGTGTTGACTAATGTGCACAGTTTAGCAAGCAACTTTTCCTAATACAGTATACTGATTTTTTTTGTATGCTATTTCCACAAACATTAAAACCTTTTAAAAGAGAAAGCAAAGAAAAAAATATAAATATTCAATATTTGAAAACTGGATAAAACCTCTAAGTTACTCATAGACAATTTAAAACCAAAGGCCTGGCACCTACAAGTGAGCCTCGCTGGGGAGAGCATTCCACAAGCAGGAAGCCTCTGAAAAGGCCTGTTCTCATATTGCCACCCTCCTGACCATCCATGGAGGGAGCACACAAAGAAGGGGCTCAGATTATGGTTGCAAAATCCAGGTGGGTTCAAATGAATAAGGTAAGGATCTTTTAACAGCCAGTCAGCTCTTCTGGGAAGGAGGCTATGGTCCAGGTCCAGAAAATGTTTATAAGGCTTCAGTTGGAGCAAGATGCTTATGAAGAGGACTTGTAAAGCTGCACCGGCAGGACCCTGGGAGCTCTCCAAGGTTCTGAAGGTGCACCAGTGGATATCCTCTATAAACCTTGAGATCTCATGGAACTGGGCACAGTTGATCAATGTGATCTAGGTAACACAGTGAGTTGAATCTACAGAAAGTAGACCCTTGGTTCAAAATGAAATAGCCCTGGGATGTCATGCAAGGTTACTTGGTGGATCAATGAGTGATGGAATAATACAAAAGGTAAACAGGACAGAGTGAAATATCATTTTAATATTAGGGGATTATTTATGTTCTTTTTCATGATAGGTCAAATGGTAGATGAATGACAGTTGTGGTAAGCATAGCTTGATGCATTCAGAAAAGTAATCTGAGGTCTCTGTACCAAGTTGTAGGGCTCTAAATTAACTTTCACTGCTCAAGAAACCAATCTTACAGTTGTCATAGATTCTTGACCGCTGCAGTCAGAGGTAAAGTCTTAGGGAGTGTTAACAGTGGGATGAGTGACACTGTGACAGAAAATGTCACAATGTCACTGCATAAATTTGCCGTGTTTAGTTTCCAGCTCCCTGTTATAATGAGGATGTAAAAGAAATGGAAAAGACATAGAGATGAACAAAAAACAGAGGAGAAGTAGCTAGGAGACTTCAACTTAGAAAAGAGATAACTAGGCAGGGATATAGAACTCCTTCTAGAATACATCAGGTGAAATGAGCAAGGTAATATATTGAAACAACTTTTTTCCTCATAGGAGACATACTTAACCATTGACACACTTTAGACAATATTAACAGGGAAATACCAGTGGAAGGGGAAATGAAGACAGAGCAAACAAATAGAAGAATAGTTCATTGTTTCACCTGCATATAGGGACATTTTCCCCCTAACAATCTTTATGTTGAGCTTATCCAAATGGATTTTTTTCTAGTTCACATCTTATTCCTTGATTTTGGTGAAAAGTGAGGGTTTTATTTGCCTGCTCTGATAAAAAAGAAACAATTCATGATTTATTATATACAGTATATTATTAAATGCATTGCTTGCATATGCACTCTATGTTTCCTAACATACCCAGCACATAAACAGATAAGTCCAAAAATGTATACAAATATAAATAATACTCATAAAAATGCCGTAGAAATATAGCACTGCATTGGGCTTGGCTACAGCACACACACACACACACACACACACACACACCAAAAAACAACAACACACAGACACACACATTTGTGCACATAATTATTTGGGCTTTTTAAAACAATAACAAAACTTGACAGTGCATAAGTGGCTTGGACATAAGGCAATGAAAGACACAGTTCTATGTGGTTAAAGCTTGATTTGGTGGGAACCACCAAATTAAATGTACAAATCAATTTAAAATGGATTCCTTCTTCAATCCCCCTAATTCAGTTCAGTGCCTGCTTCAGTTATCTTGATCAGGTCCTGATTCAGTTGGATTGCTCTGAATCTGAAACGATCCAAGGCCTGAACCAAACTGAGGACCTTGCACAGCCCTAGGGTCAGATAGAGATGAGGATGGGCAGAGAGTCTCATCTGAATTGCCTCCTCCTCCATTCCCCCCTTTTTCTTGACAGCTCCAGCTCGCTCTGGGTTGATCTGACCCAGGGCAAACCAGGGCTGCCTCAGCCCATTCCAAGCAAATCCTAGATTGCCTCAGATTGGCCTGATTCAGTTCAAGATCCAGGATTTGCCCACACTGGATGCACTGTTCTATTAGTTACAGGCTGTGTTACAGCAGGACATGGGACTGAGAAGGTTGAGCCAAAGGCTTTATGGAAAAGCTGTGTTATGAAGAAGAATTTAAAGGAAGTCAGAGGTGTGCTGCACACCGGGATGCCTGATGGCTGTGGCAGTGGAAATGGAACTACTTGATGGTAAGTAATGGGCATGTAATCCTTCCTATTAAAATGTCAGCTGTTGAGCAAACATTACATTGTAGGCTCTGCAAATGAAATGCACTCACTCAAATAACTACTTTTGTCTGGCAATGTTTTTGGCACCATGCAATGTGTATGTTTCCTTTTGTTGATACACCTGTAGGCAAGAGCTACTCATTTCAACATGGATTTCTGTCAGCAGGTGGAATAGGAAGCTTCCTCCTTTTTTTAAAAAAAGTGGCAAGCAATGAGCAAGTCAGTAAGCACACAGCCAAATTGTGCAAATGGATTTGCAAGGGGAGAAGATAGTCAAGGTAACCAAATAAGAAAAATGCAAGGTAATAACAATCCTCTCAATTCATTGTTAAAACGAAAATTGAAAGTTGAATTCTTTGTTCTTCCTTCCCAATACAACTGAGAATTAAAAGTGAGGGATAATGTCACCTGCTCAAATATGTGTGACTCAATCTTGCGCTATTGATTCTAAGCCTTTGTCACCCTAGGTGAATTGACTTAAAATGTGGATGCTTCCAGACAGGAGTTTATTATGGAATTAGAGCTACACATACACACAACTTTCTTGCTCAATCCGTATGACATAGTCATAATGTAAATGCCAATCCAGCTTTCCCCTAAGCATGGGAAATTAAATGAGTAAAAAAATAAGCAGCCTTGGCTTTGGAAGCTGTAGTAAGTCAGGGCCCCACCTTTCCAGAGCTTTTGTTTAAAGGTACATATGTACACACAGGTAGGCATGAGGCAGAAATTTAATTCAGTTAACATTGAATTCACAATTTCCAAAACAGAATCCAATGTTTGAAATTCACTATTCTCTCAATTTTGGAATGCATTTCTTCAGCTAAGTAATGTGTACAAAAATGCATATACTGGGGAAAGCGTGCCTAATATGTACATGTTAGTGAAATCAGCATACAAATATGCATTATATTAGGGGAGATTATTTTGCAAAAAAAAAAAAAAAGCATATTAGGAGGAATTCGCATGAACATGTAAATTAATTTTCATGAAGACTTCTTTTTTTTTAATGCCAACTGGTGTGGAAATGTGGTCAGTTCAACTTAAAGCTGGAGATATGAGAAACTCAGCCTGTCAGATTTACCCATCCTTGTGACACAGATACAGAAATATCAACAGGCATGCACACAATCAATAAAAGGCAGTGCATGGCAGGGGAGAATGGACTGAGTGAAGGGACTAAAGAAACCTCCATCAAGGGTACATTCCAGCTGGGCCTATGGGATTGGATAGCAGCAGCAAAATAGTAATGAATATTAAAGTAGGGGGATGGGAATGCATTGGAAGCTAAATTAATTATAATTTCAAGGAATATCATATTTTAATTGCTGGTTTAAAATATGCTGGAATGTGTTTTAATTATCGTTTTTAACTAGATTGTTTTTATTTTGTTGTAAACCACCTTGAATACCAGTGCTGGAGAAAGCGAGATAGAAATATATTCAGTAAATAACAAATAAATGTGCCAGTCATGTACACAGAAAAATCAAATCTGCACAACCCATTTACAAAATAAAGCCCTCCCTCACCCCATCTGGAATTGCCCCATGGCAACTTAAAACAGTAATTTTGAACCAACTGGGTGGGGGGAGGCAATTTTAAATCATTGACTTAAACCAAGTTTATTATGTATTTCATGCACTTCCTGAACTAGAGCGCACCCTGTAATTGATGGCTGAAGCAATTAAACTTTGGTTCGCAACAAAGTAGAATGACTATTTATACCTAAGAGTATAATTTAAAACATCAGGTCATGTTTCCCGCTTGCCTTTTGTGCTATAAAATTACTGGCTGGAACAATGTTTCCCCTCGACGTGGAAAGTACATGCCCGAAAAAGGTTATAAATAAGGATAGGGTAGAAATTCAGTTTGGTTTTCATTTCAATGCAAACCTACCTGTTTGTGCTTGGATATAGGAACTGAAATCCTGTGTGTGTGTGTGTGTGTGTGTGTGTGTGTGTTCTCTTTGAGGAGGTAGTGGACACCTCTCTGGACAGGAGTTTAATTAATCAATTTGGATGTGAGATGCTCTTTGAGCAGAACCCAAAATTCTTTTCAAGCGATAAGACAAAGGCTCACAAATGTTTGTTTGCCCATAGGCACATCTGGAAACTGTAATACAGCATTTATATCCCATGTTTTTCTCCTAGGAGCTCAGAGTGGTGTACATGATTCTCCCCCTCCTCACTTAATCCCTACAACCACCTTATGAGTTAGGTTAAGCTGGGAGGCAGTGACTGACCCAAGTTTCTCAATGAGCATCATGGTTAAGTGGGGATTTGAACCCTGGTCCCACAGCTCCTATTCCAGTGCTCTAACCACTCACTAAACTAGCGCTCTCTCTCTCACTCTCCCTTTCTCTCTCTCATATGCATGTGATAATAATGAATCCAAAAGTGTCTGACACCTTTTTATTTTACTCTCCTCAAGGTGGGTTGCTTTGGGGGCTGTCATGATGTGCTACTCAATTTTTCTCCTTGATACCTACACTCACAAAAAAGACTTATGAGACCAGACATTGGGATGATGGTAGTATTTATTAAGAGAACAACTTGAAGGAACTACAAAAAACAACAACAAATTAATCAGATAGCAAAGACAGGTGAGGAATTTATTTAACTCTGGTAGGAAAGCATTCCTCCAGACCCCTGGGCATGTGCTACAGTCACAGACTACCACTCCCCAACAAAAGATGAGAAGGTGATGACTCGATGAGCCTTGGGTATAAGCCAAACACATGCACCTGAGTCCTGATGTCCAGAATTCACCCAAAATGCCAGGCCTAAAGGACAACCCACCCCAAAGTCCAAGCAAGCACAAAACACTGGCATGTCCCCACGGGCTACCCTTAGTTCAAAAAAACCTAAAGATTTTCTCCTCCAACTACTTCACCTGCCTGAACTCAGTGCTCAATGGCGAACTAATCCATGACACCCAGAATGCCACTCAACTTATTCCCAGCATTTTGGACTAGCTGACAACAGGAAGGCACTTAAAGGCCAATCAAGGAATCCCCCCCCCCCAAAAAAAATCCCACTAACAGCCAGTGCTGCATATAGGAGGAGAGTGATGGTGCAGCAAAATTACAAAGAAGAAGGGCTCAGGGAGTAGTACATTCCAACCCCCTGCTTTCTTAGACACTGGGTCCACCACTCAGCCCCTTCTCCTTGAGAATCATTCCCCTGAGACCAAATGGATCCTCCTGCAAGAGTGGACTGATATTCTTCCAATGAGTTGTAGAGAATCTTCTAAATTAGTCTGAAACTTACCAATATCATTGTGGAGCTTGAATCCAGCAGTCAACAAACACAATTGTCACCCCATGCTTTGCTATTACAGGCAGAAAGTGGATATCTAAATTCAAATCTAGCTGAGAACAGCTGTCCCCCTAAAGCTTCTGGGCCAAACACTTCAATGGCAAAGAACAGTATTAAACCTAATTCTTGATTAATTACATGTTGTGTAAGCTACAAAGGATTATGTTGCACCTTGCTTCAGCTTTCTGCTGAATGCTGAATTGCCAAACATTTAATTCTGTTAGATCCCTTCCTTAAGCCTTTTGCTCTTGTATTTTGCCAACAAATACATCTCAATCCCTAAAATGGATGCTTTGGAAGGATTGTGATAGTAAAGCAGTGCTGTAAAAACAGACAGCAAAAGAAAGTTTGCAGAGTCACAAGGTATAATATTATTGATTGTTCTGTTGTATTGCCAGTTTCTTAGTTCTGAAATCCGGTGAAATAGGTTGGGCATGTAAAATAATTTCAGATTTTTGAAAACTAGCAATGTAACAACTAAAGCAGAGATAAGACACCTTTAGACAAGCATGAATTAGCCAATCAATTTTTGCTCTGAATTTTAAAATCACTTTGTATACTTTGTCAACATTAAGTGAAAGTCAACATTACATTGACTGCAAGGTATATTTGCTTTAAAATGTAGCTCTCGTCACATTTACAACATTCACAAAAGACATGTTTCAAGTTCAAAAGCAAAACCTTATTTTAACAAGACAAGAGTGTTCAAAAGGTGTGACCTTATATATGCTTACTCAGAAGTAAGCCTCACTAAGCTCAGGTGGGACCTCCTAGTTACGGAGGAGAACAAGGTTCAGAATTGGAGGTGGGGCTCTGTGGCCACATTTACAAACCAGAGAAGTTATTCTAAGCATCACAATGCCCTGCAACCAAGCAGAAACAGGGGCATGTGGGCCGGGGGGGGGGGTCCTGGAACTGCCCAGCAGGCCTGCCAATTATCTCCACATATACCCTTAGGCTAAGTTTGGCAGGTGGATAGTGCCAATTGAAGCATTTTTGCCTACACAGTTTGAAAGCAAACTGTGCAGTCACAAAAGTCTGTGCAGTGCTCTCCTAGCACCAACAATCAGCTGATTGTCACCACTTGTGAAGCAGTGGCCTAGGGTTTCTCCAGCAGTGTTTGAAACTCCTATTGTTCCAGGTGCATTTTGCAACAGGGAATTTTATTAGCACAAGCAGTTTCTGAGCTCTGGGCACAGTACTAAGATATCAGATTAAAACTGCAGAGTGGAAAGAAAGGAGGACCTTTTTCTGTCTCCCTGCTTCTCTCTGAAGACTGGGGAAGAGACCCTCTTAAGGATATCAGGGGGCTGGGTGGAGGAAGCACTAGAGTCTAGACCATGTGAAAAATGAACATAATATTTTAGCTGCACTTCATTCATTTTCAGCTTTGTATTCTTGTTACAAAAAAGCATGTCGAGACATTCTGTTGTTGCACACATCACCTAGGTTTAAGGTGCCATTTAGCTCCTATCTTTCATATCTCAGTTTCTAACACTGTCCAGTGCTGACAATCAGCTGACACTTGGGAAGCACTGAGCAAAACTCTCTGTAGCCAGCACAAGTCAGTAGATTATTTGCTACATGATCCTTTTAAGTGGTGATGCCAACCATGGAATCTGGGACCTTCTGCTTGTGGGGAATGTGCATTAAAACCAAACTATAGTCTTATCTCCTAGAGGAGGATGCCAGATTCACTTCTCTAGAACTCTTTATCTGCAAACCAGACTTTGATGAAGCAGCCCATCAGATAAAGGAGTGCCCTCTAAGATCCTTTGAACAGATGACTGTAAATTAGGGCCCATGGACACCCTGTCCAATTACCAATGGGACAAGTTCCTGCCAGCACTGAAACTGTCATTCCATGCTCCTTCCAATTCCACACCCAGCATTCTCTACTCCTAGCAATTTCCTCCCTCTTCACCTCCAAACACAGTCCCCGGACGTGGTCTGTTACATCAGCAACAACCTTAACATTAACAAACACTCCATTTTTCACCCTAACCTGGGAAAGTTTCCTTGCTGTTAGCTTGCCCCAGGCCACCCGAGTCGAACAAAGGGGCAGCTCGGAAAATATGAACTGAAATTCGACTGCATCTGAATAGTGGAATCCCACAAGGGCGTTATTGCAATTCATGAGGTTATTTTCACATTTTGGACTATTATATAAGCTTCTGTATAATGAGGAGCAATAGGCTTTGTTTCCATAGACATGTGTTTTTCATTGCAGGATTTCTCTCAGCTGGTGATGCTTATACCTCAGTTTGCACATATATATAACAAAGGGTTTTTTGAGATCAGTGGGTATACTACAAAATAATGAAGGCTGGATAATTGCAGTTCTTGCAATATTGTTACACTGCTGTGCAAACTGCTCTGAAGAAAGCACCACTTGTTCCCAAGAAAAGCTCCCTTGATATCAATATTTTGTGTGGATGATGCGGAGTTCAGGCAAATAGTGATTTGTGGATGCAGATGTATTTGAGGTTTTCTTTTCTTTTCTCTTGCCTAATCTCAAGAGGTTTCATATAGAGAGATTCTTATTTTCCGTGTTTGCTTGCCCCTTAGATTGTATGTAACTGATGATCTTCCCCACTATAATGGCATTAACTGCATTTTATTAGCACTTCAGAAAGAAGGTCAATATTGATTTGAGCAGTGTTGAAAATCAACATTTGGAAGAATATGTAGACCTAAATTACTTAATGGAAGTGGTAGTAGTTCCTTATCATTTTTCTAAAGGAAATGTGGGGGAGATATAGTAAATGCACAATCTGGAAAAGAAGTGTGTTGAACTTTCTACCTTAAGTTTGACTGCAATTACAAATCTTTTTACCAAGGCCAGTGCATGATAGTTCAGCCCTCCAAAGCCTTTCCTATGGATTTTTTCAGGATTCTTCAGGAGCAGCAAGCCTCATCATCTGCAGTTGTCCAACTAGGTATTTTGGTGGGGATGGGAATTATTTTCTGTCAAACAGGAATGCTCGAGTAGGAGTATCCCAAGAAGTGAGATTCACTGAGTCTCTCTTTGTTCATTACTTGCTATCACAGGTCACCTACAGCTCTTCAATGGTACAACCAGGTCTATAATTAAATATGCTGTCAATAACATATGCCAGCTTTTCCCAAGATGGTGCCCTCACCTCTAACCACCCCAGACTATTGGCCATGCTGGCTGGCACTGATGGGGGGCTGGAGTCCAGATCTGAAAGGTACCTGAAAAGAACATGGTGGCAGATTAAGCCTTGCCTAAGAATTCCCTAATTTATACTCCTGTACTTTGAAGTCATAGACCTCCTTTTATTTAACTTTTATTTAAGTTTATTAAACCAACTGTTTCCATCAGATGAGTGTTTTCTCTTTATCTGAAAATCAGGCACATCCAGACTATTTATAAAAAAATATTTTCTAAAGCCAGGCTGATGAAAAGTTATTTTCTTTACTATTCAATCAGTTACAGAATACAAAATGAATTAGTTCTTAATCATATAGCACCACAACACTGATGATATATAATAGCAAGGCATGCCATAATTATGGCTTATAGAAACAATTATCGCTTATAAATGTCTTAATGGCCTATCAGATCTGCTATCACACAACCAGAGAATTATACATAAAAAGAAAATCTCACCTTAATACCAGCAATTTCCCCCGTTTATATTCTTCTTTAACAATAAGGTAACATTTATTCCTAATCAGTATTGCCTGTCTCTTTCATGTTTTAGTTTGTTTATAATTAATACAACAAAACTGAAGCTTAATGAAAAATATCTTCAAGGCAAAAATAATATTGGTAATATTTGTACACTGCTTAGAGACTGTCTTTGTATTAAGCAATATATAAATATATTAAATAATTAAAATAATTGGGATAGAGCAAATATAAAGAATTGCCATTTTAAGAAGCTTATTTGGATAGGAAGTACCCAGACATCTTATCAAAATTGAAATCCCTGATTAATATATAATTTCTAGTAAGTGTGATTGGAATGAAATATGTTGCATTTTTCTTTGCTTTAAAGAACAACAACCTAAAGTTAAACTTATGTGTCTGACTTTTGAGTTAAAATATGGCTTATTTATTGAAAAGCAAGAGCTTGGTGTCTGGCGTTAACTGTTTCTCTTCACCCAGGTCAGCGGTAAAAGCTTGACACAACAGGAAAAGCTATGTCTGGTTTGAATATGGGGATTCAGGTGTCTGAGCTCACCCAACAGCTGTTTTGAGACAATTTAGCATTACTTGTACCAATCAGGCAAGGAGATCTGTCACGGCATGGCTTTTCTTTGGCTTAACAATGGTGATGCAATATGGCACAGCAGCAGCCATGTTCTTAAGAGCTACTCCAGGGCTAGAACTGGGAATTGTTTGTGTCATACAGAGAACAGTCCAAGCTATAGCTTGGAGGAGTCCCGAGACAAACAAGAGTTCCTGGTGAAGAGGGACTGAATGCAAAACCACTCTGGAATTGTAACTCTGGGAATGGAATAGGGGTCTCCTAGCAACTGTCAGCATCCTTAACAAACAATACTACTACTACTACTACCAATTTATTATTTGTACCCCGCCCATCTGACTGGGTTGCCACAACATATATAAAAATATACTGTATTTTTCGCCCCATAGGACGCACTTTTTCCCCTCCAAAAATGAAGGGGAAATGTGTGTGCGTCCTATGGGGCGAATGCAGGCTTTTGCTGAAGCCTGGAGAGCGAGAGGCATCGGTGCGCACCGACCCCTCTTGCTCTCCAGGCTTCAGGAAGCTATCCACAAGCCTTGCAAGCCCTGTGGGAGTTCCCACGGGCTCACAAGGCTTGCGGGCAGCAGCCTGCCGCCCGAAGCACGGGGAGTCCTCCAGAGGGCTCCCCGTGCTTCGGGCGAGTGTCCGCAAGCCTTGCGCACCCGACGGGAGGTCCCGCCGAGCGCGCGAGGCTTGGGGAGGCAGCCAGCCGCCCAAAGCACGGGGAGCCCTCTGGAGGACTCCCCGTCTTTGGGCGAGTGTCCGCAAGCCTTGCGCACCCAACGGGAGGTCCCGCCGAGCGCGCGAGGCTTGGGGCGGCAGCCAGCCGCCCAAAGCACGGGGAGCCCTCTGGAGGACTCCCCGTGCTTCGGGCGAGTGTCGGTAAGCCTTGCGCACCTGGCGGGAGGTCCCGCCGGGCGCGCGAGGCTTGGGGCGGCACCCTGCCGCCCGAAGCACGGGGAGCCCTCTGGAGGACTCCCCGTCTTTGGGCGAGTGTCCGCAAGCCTTGCGCACCCGACGGGAGGTCCCGCTGAGCGCGCGAGGCTTGGGGCGGCAGCCAGCCGCCCAAAGCACGGGGAGCCCTCTGGAGGACTCCCCGTGCTTCGGGCGAGTGTCGGTAAGCCTTGCGCACCTGGCGGGAGGTCCCGCCGGCGCGCGAGGCTTGGGGCGGCACCCTGCCGCCCGAAGCACGGGGAGCCCTCTGGAGGGCTCCCCTTGCTTCTGGCGGGTGTCCGCAAGGCTTGGGGCGGTAGCTGCAGCTGGGGGGGGGGAATAATTTTTTTTATTCATTTCCCCCCCCCCAAAAAACGAGGTGTGTCCTATGGGCCGGTGCGCCCTATAGGATGAAAAATACGGTAATAAACCATTAAACAGCTTCCATATACAGGGCTTCTCTCTACAGCCAGGAGTGCTTAAAGTGGTATCATAATACTTTAAATGTACGGTGTGAATGTGTCCTCTCACTCCGACCCTCAACTATCAATTCCTGGACTGTGAAGATGTTTGGCTGCTGTTTTCCATGGGGGTTGCTTGTTCAGCTCTGACAAACTTTTACACTAGTGGTGTCTGAATCATGTAAGTGTGACAAGCTTCTTGAGCCACCCCTTGGGATTCTCTCCAAGTCATGTCCCATCCCAGACCATGCCCATCACTGGTCCTGCTCTACTCCTTCTTGAGTATTTTTGCCCAGCTGGAATGTGTCCTTGAACTGTGGTAATGCCTCTTGCATGCCTGAATGGAAACAGACGTGGGTGTGCTGGGCCAGCCCCAGACATTTCGGCATCTGAGGTGAACCACAAAATGGCATCTCCAGCCAGGGAATGAGGTGTGAATGAAGTTCTACACCAGGAACAAAGGGGGAAATCAATGTTTAGAAAGTTTGTATGGGTTACAATTTATTTGAGTCTATTCTTGTTGTGGTTTTAACCATCTTTATAATTATGGTTGTATATGTTCAATAAATTGATTGTTTTATCTTTTTTGTAAACTGCTTTGTGGGACCCCCCTACAAACAAGCAGTATATAAATATTATGAAATAAATTAATAAATATCTACATTGGGAACAAGGGTAGGAGGAGACCAGCAGCTCCTCCTTTCCACCAAGAGGTGACATGTGGGGTGGGGGGCTGCCGTGAAGGTGGCAGATCCAATAAGTGTTCCATAGCCATTGCAGCCACCTGTGGATCCTGCCATTTGAGGTGATTGCCTCACCTTGTCTCATGGGTGGGCCAGCCCTGTGGGTTTGCATAGAAGCCTCTCACTTTGTATGGCTGGAAATGTAGCTTCTTCTTGTTTTTTTACAAAAGCTTTATCTACTCTAACTTTGAGACCTTGCTCACCGCTGACAAATGGCCCCTAGATATTTGACTATGAGGGTATTCAGCCTTTATATCAAGGGAGGGGGAACCCTTTGGCTCGTATGTGGGGCAGGTGGTCATTCCTTCCAGTAGCACCTTAGAGACCAACTAAGTTTGTTATTGGTATGAGCTTTCGTGTGCATGCACACTTCTTCAGATACCTGTATCTATGATTGGGGGAAAGAGCCTCATGGGGCAAGTTTGAACCCGTGGCAAGCCAAGTCTGGACCATGGGTTTATATCAAGAAAATACCAGTAATCTCTCATTGATAATAATCTACAAAGCAGAATCTGAGTTAGGCCATATCATCGCCATTCATTATCAAAGGATGTGATATTTCTATCTGTTTGAGCAATAGTATCTGATACAATAGACCTCAGGGAACAGGGGACTCATACTGTATTATAAACCTGAAACATTGTGTTTGTACCCTTTGTCATTTCTACTTTAGAGCAGTTCTGGAATTTGAGTGACAAATAAGGGCCGCTGTTCCATTCTTTTAAAACTAGAACTCATTTATTGTCTTGTTTGTACAGCAAACGTGCCTTCGTTTCTGCGTTCTGTCTTTTCTTTCTCTGCAAACAAACAATTACACTCCCCCTCCTGCTGTCTGTGGGCCCCAGATTTATTTCATTTCCATGTAAAATATCATTGCCTTGATAATGGGTCAGCTGCAATATCATTCCACTTGCATGATCTCCTACAGTTATGCTAATTGCATGATAAGGCCCATGAATGTTATTAGACTCGGCATTTCATTTTGGTAATGCTGCTCAGTGGGTTGCTGGCAGAAACGTCACTTAATACTACAGACACAACTGAGTTTCATAAATACAAATGCACTATAATAATGTTAAAATAATTGAAAGGCTGCCCACGTCTTAATAAGCACTTATTAGAATGGGAGTCAGCTGTGCGCCAATAGTTCTATTCCATTTTTCATCCATGAATCTAAAATTGCTTACTAAGCTGGCATCACTGTGATGGGATTCTACAACTTATCATCTAAGGGGTGTAATGCAGAGCATCTGGGTCCCCCTCTTGGAGGGCTCCTGGCCTTTGAAGCGATGGCAGTCCCCAGTGGGGATGCTTGAGGATTTGTTCTTCATGAATTCCAATAATAACTGACCTAATCCACCAGTAATCCATCTACTGTATATATTTTGGAAAGTGATTTGTCTCCCTGTCTGCCTATCAGCTCTCTATAGGTTCAGCTGCCTCCCAAGATATGATTGCCATACTTGGCCCAAGGGTTCCTGAGGTTGGAAGAAGAAGAAGAGGAGTTTGGATTTGATATCCCGCTTTATCACTACCCTAAGGAGTCTCAAAGCGGCTAACAATCTCCTTTCCCTTCCTCCCCCACAGCAAACACTCTGTGAGGTGAGTGAGGCTGAGAGACTTCAAAGAAGTGTGACTAGCCCAAGGTCACCCAGCAGCTGCATGTGGAGGAGTGGGGATGCAAACCCGGTTCACCAGATTACAAGTCCACCGTTCTTAACCACTACACCACACTGGAGCAGTGGTTGTCATTAAAGCTGGGCTGCTAGCCACCATTTTGTATTAAGATGGCATACCAAAATCTGATTTTGGCATGACTTCATCCCATTTTAAATAATGTGTATTTTGTGAATAACTACATTGAGAAATGTAGAGAAATTTGAGAGAAAATATACTGTATACATTCTAAACCCCCCATTTTAAAAAAACCCATCAGAATGCAGTAAGCCCACAATTTAGGTTGGGGTTACATTCCAGGGATTGTGCCTAAAGCCAAAATTATCAAAACACACTGGGTTCAATGGCAAGTGGAACAGCCAAAGTTATTTTTTCTGGAACCCCACCCACATCCCACCCACGTTTTATTTTTATTTTGTCACACACATAAACCTGAATGCACACAAGTTAAATGTGCATAAGTTGTGGGCTTGGTGTAACAACAACAACAACAATTACATTTATATCCTGCCCTTTCTCCCAAAGGAGCCCAGGATTTACATGATAAAACAATATAATAAAAATAAAAGGTATATTTAAGATCAATTAAAAACAGCTAAAACATTTCCACTGATGTGGAAATAGGAGGAAACGGAATGGGTGTTGCATGGAAATTGAAGAACGGGAAGGGGGATAGAGAAAGAACAAGTGAATCAGGCTAGTGACACAGGTCCAAAATAGGATGATTGGTTTTAAAGAAAATTAGGGATGAATAGAAACCTGCATTCCGTTCCTGTGCTGTTCCATCGGTTTGGTCTATCCAGTATTCCTCTCCTCCTGTATTCCAGTTTAATGAGAAGAATTTCTAAAATTAATGCTGGCACTGGGACATGGGCAATTTTCTGCAGCATTTGCTTCTTTTTGTTCAATTTTCTCTTCCTTCATCCCCAATATGTTACTGAAGCATATCTGTGCTGAACGCCCCCCCCCATCCCTACCACAGGCTCATGATCCAGATTGGACCCCCAGTCTCTCTGAAAGGACCCCCATGTCCTTGAGGACTCTCTCTCTCTCTCTCTTACCATCACATGTCATTTGACACTCCTAATCATGTCTACTCAGAAGCAAGCCCTTATTTAATGCACTGAGGCTATCTCCTTGGTAATTAGGGTTCAGACTGCAACCTTAGTCTATTATTTTAGCCCCTTGGGGGCTGTTTGCTGCTTTTTATGTCTGCTGGCTTTTAAAAATCATCTGCTTTTATTATTTATTGTTTCATTAATCTTTTGCATTGTGTATTTTATTTTTAATAATTGCTGTAAGTTGTTTGCACATTTTGTATTAAAACTAACAATAACAATTTCAGAGAGCAGTCCTACTGGTAGGTGGCTGTGAAGAAACAACAGCAGAGGCTCTGATATAGCTAAAGCATTTTTCCTTCTGCTCTTTCTGTGTGGAAACGGATTCTCTTCCGTTTTCTCCCCATGTCAATGAAACCACAAATGCCAGTTCCATACCCTCCAACATTTCTCAGATGAAAATAGGGACGTCCCATTCCACAATGATAATTTTACTATTCACACCTCTTACTGGGTTGCCCCAGCCACTCTGGGCAGCTTCCAACATATATAAAAACATAATAAAACATTATTATTATTTTTTAAAAAAGTTTCCATCATGGCAGGGCGCTGGGATCTCTTGGAGAGGGAAAACCAGAATATGCTTAGGACACTGCTTCCAAGGACACCCTCCCAATGGCGATATGGCTGGGATATCTATATCTATCATCTCTTTCTCTCTCTCTCTCTCTCTCTCTCTCTCTCTCTCTGGTTGTTTCAGTCCAAACACCAAAGCAGAATATACATTAAAATAAACAAATTTGTATGCTTCCATATAAAGTGTGGTCTGCAGACCACCAGTGGTCCATGAACCATATTCTGGGGTGGTATTTTTATGGAGTTGTGGTTGAAGACAAGAGATGGCACATCCATCATATTAAATATTGATTTTTAATTGCATTTTGATTGCTTCTTTTATTCCTCAAACTGTATTTCATTATATTCAATATAATATATAAGAAACAAAAGAAGCAGTAAAATCCAATTAAAAACCATACAGCATCTAGCACAGCACTTTACAATTGCTACAGCAGGCAGAAAAACCATTAAGTGGTCCGCCAACACTCTCAGCAATTTTCAAGTGGTCCATGGGGGGAGAAAGGTTGGGAACCACTGATATACATGAGTGCTACTAAATTGGATGGAACAGGCCGGTCCAGACCACAACCGTTTCCTACCTGATGCAAAGGGCAAGATGCTTCCTCTCATTACTCATAGATAAGCCAACCAGACTTGCAGTTGAATGTGATCTCAACACTGGTGACCAAACAGTGTGGTCCATGGCATTTGAGGGCAGCTAGCTAAGGGGACAAAGGGCAAGCTGCCTGACCCACCCAGCTCTGTTCTTCAACAGCTGCTGTTTGCCCTCCCTCCAGCATTTGCCACCTGAGACGGTTGCCTCACTCTGCCTAATGGTAGGGGCCAGCCTTGGAAATGCATACACTCTCATCTAAATGTATACTGGTGTATAAAATCCGAACAAACTTGAAGGTGATGTAACACATTACCCTTCTCTCAATTGGCATCTGCTTTAAACTTTTTCTAACATTTTTCATATGCCTTTGAAATTATTTTTGTCACTTAAGACTGTAGGGGCAAGAATGATGGAGCTGCATTCCTGTAGCCCACAACCCTGTGATTTCAATTGCATTACTAATCTCTTGCACATTTATACATTAATCACGAGCAACTGGGGCCTAACTCATTTCTCTGCTACACTGGCAAAAGTCATGGAATCAATCTTTTTGTATTATTATTTTGGATTTACTCCAGACATAGTTAAAGGCAACAGGGAGAAGGATATTATCTCACAATTAGACTTTCAAAGGAAGCTCTGTGTGTGTCCTTATACAGTACCAACTCCAGGGTTTGGAAGGCACTTGGGCACAACACCCTCCAAAAGCTAGGTGGGACAGGTGATGAGAAACTGGGAGCACAAGGATGGAGAGGACCACACTGTTTCAATATTTATTTAGGGCAATTTATTCCAGCACAGGGAGCAAACCTACCAAGGACTAAACAAGGGGTTGGTTGGCACCTTCCAGGACCCTGCTTGGGCTGCTCTCCTAGGCAGCAAGAGTGGGTGTGCTTTACATCAGTTCATCCTATGAAATATCTGCCTGTGGGTAAGAGAGTGCTTGTGCTGATTGCAATGTGGGGTACTGTTTGATTCCAGGCTGAGTGAACACAGCTGGCTGTGGATGGGATCCAGAGCCTGCCTTGCTATGAGAATAGACTCTTCTGCAAGCAGTGGGGTTGATCCTGGCAGGGCCATCCCTAAAGGGGCCAATGCCAAAGGGCTTGCCACTTTGGGAGGTCACAGAGGCAGGGGCACCCACCACTGTCACTCAGAATATGGAACTGTAGGCCAGGAAGGCCTATGCAGAGCTTGTCTGAGGCCTGGGGTGGGAGTCTTGATAGAATTAGGTTATAAACTCAAACAAAGTTTACCTGGCTGCCCCATCCCTGCACAGGCCTGAGGCAGGCATTGTGGGAGGCACACATGTAACTTGCACAAGGAGTGAGAAACTGGTAGAAAGGAACTTTGGTTTCATGGCATTCCCCTTGACTGAGAGACAAGGGGAGCAGAGCTGGATCTAGGAGCGTGCGTCTGGTTCAATGACACTTGGCTTGCAGCCTTGGGGGCACCACAGGGGATGTCACAACTAGGATTTAGAGTGGAGTGTTAGAGGTGGCAGGAGTGCCAAATTTTGGCGTAAAACAGGAGGACACAGGAGGGGAGGGAGAAGTGGACTTATCATCTTCCTCCTTACAGTATGGGATGTGCCTTCTGCATTTATTATAACTTTGGAGTGTACTTGATTCTGCAGTTGTTGCAGCTCCAGTTGAAGTATCTAATGTCAAGATCGATGATGTGGAATCAATTTCAGTTCATACAGTCAAGTGATTTGCAATATGCCTGACCATGTGCTCTCTTAACTCCTATCTCTTCTGGCTTATTAAATCTAGCAGAGGGGGCCCAACTGGTTAGATCCAGAGCATGGGAAGGCAAACTAAGGCCCTGTGGCTGGATCCGGCCCAATCACCTTTTAAATCTGGCCCGCGGATGGTTCGGGAATCAGCATATTTTTACATAAGTAGACTGTGTCCTTTTATTTAAAATGCATCTCTGGGTTATTTGTGGGGCATAGGAATTCATTCATTCCCCCCCCCCAAAAAAAATATAGTCCGGCCCCCCACAAGGTCTGAGGGACAGTGGACCAGTCCCCTGCTGAAAATGTTTGCTGACCCCTGGTCCAGAGTGTGGTTAATGCTTCACCACATGAGGGCATGATCTCTGCTGCCTTGATAATGGCAGTGGTACTCCATAAGAATCTGGACCCCTTGGACTGCAAACAACTATCAACCAGTGACAATCCCCACTCAGCCATGAAGCTCTCTGGGTGACCTTGGGCCAGTGACTGTCTCTGAGTCTAACATACCCAGCAGAGTTGTTGTGGGGATTAAATGAGTAGCAAGAGAACAGTGAACAAGACCTTGAGCTCCTTAAAGAATAGGTGAGCTATAAATGAAATAAACTAGCAAAGAAATAAATAGGGCCATATGCCAGTGGAAGAGGAAAAGGTGGGTGTAGCAATGGATTTACATGTTACCTTCCTACAGAAGGCTTGTTTCTGTACACATTCATACACTGTCTTTTTTTTTTTTTGCTTCAATATTTTAATTCTCAAATTTAATGCATCACAGCTGGGAAGATTCACATTTTGTTGAAAGAAGATAAGAGATGTCGTCTACGAGCAGATTCTCGTTTCTCCAACTATATTTCAGAAAGAAACATCTCACTGAAATCAGTTCTTTCAGCATAAAAAGCACTGAAAAGTCTTTCCGCAGTAGAAGCTGTATCTTTCTTTGGTGATGGTGGGAACAAAACTTGAGCAGATCAAGGCAAGCAAGAGACATTACCAAAGTTCGAAAACACATTGGGGGAAGAGGCATAGTTCAATACTGGAACATTTGCTTTGCATGCAAGAGGTCCTAGGTCCAGCCTGCAGCATTTCCGGGTGGGACAGGGAAGTACTCCCTGCTAGAACTGCTGCAAGTCAGTGTAGATGATACTGAGCTAGATGGACCAATGGCCTCACTCACTATAAGACAGCTTCCTCTGTTCCTGTGATAGGAAGACAGGCAATTCAACTTTCTGTTCTTCAGCTTCATGCTTCCTGCTGTCACGGATTAATGGGGCAGTTTTACACCTAAGCTGAGAAGGGGGCGCTGCTAAGTGAACATGATAACTATTTAATTTCTCCAGATGATTTTCATTTTCCGGAATCCATGGGCTGGAATAATTCTTGTCTGTACACATGTCAGGAGTTTTCATTCGTACATTTACTCCAGTTCTGCAGCTGACATTTTCCTACATGTAACCATGGTAACTGAGCATGCCTTTCAACCCCTTAATTTGTATGTTAGGCTTGACACGAGTTCCAAAGAACAACCCGGAACCCCCTAGTTGGGGTAAATGGAGTTGCTGTTGTTTTCTTTCAGCTGATGGTGTCATCAAGATATTCTAATTGCTGCAATCAGTTGCCTTTTTATAGGCTGTCTCCTCCCATAAATGCAATGCTTCATTGAAGACTTAGCCAGCTGAATTGAGTTTAGATTTGTGCATGTGAAGCAAGACAATGGAGTGCTGCTCATTAAACACAATTGCTATGTTGGGGGGGAAATGCTGGAGCTGAACTTGGTTATTTACAGTACAATACGTCCCCACCACCACCAAAGGATAAGTGTAATGCTTGAAATGGTACATAAGTTAGTGTGGGTCAACTTAGGGACATTGGGGGGGCAACCTATTTAGCATGTACTGAGACGACTACAGAATTGCAGGAGAAACTTTCTCACAGACTGCAAGGATTTGCTGGGTATATAAGGGATCGTAGAATCATAGAATCTTAGAGTTGGAAGGGTCCCTATGGGTTATCTAGTCCAACCCCCTGCAATGCAGGAATCTCAGCTAAAGCATCCATGACAGATGGCCATCCAACCTCTGTTTAAAAACCTATAAGAAAGAAAAGTCCACCACCTCTCCTGGGTGTCTGTTCTACTGCTGAACAGCTCTTATTGTCAGAAAGTTTTTCTGAATGTTTAGTCAGAATCTCCTTTCTTGCAACCTGAAGCCATTGGTTCAAGTACTACCCTCCAGAGCAGGAGAAAACAAGCATGCTCTGCTCCCTTCTCCATGTGACAGCCCTTAAGATATTTGAAGATGGCTATCATATCTCCTCTCAGTGTCCTCTTTTCCAGGCTAAACATACCAAGCTCCTTCCAGTGCTCCTCATAAGATCACACCCAGTAACTCCTTCAGCTTTTCAAAATTGGCCTTCTTAAAGTCCAGAGTGTGTGTCTGACTACACTCAGTTTTCCCTTGCCTCTGTATCCTGAAACCCAGGAGAGCATGATCGCTTCCTCCAAAGTTTCCAAGCACTTCCACTTCACCCATCAGTTCCTCCCTATTGGTGAGTACCAGGTCCAAGATAAATTAATCCCCTTGTTAGTTCTGCCACTTTCTGGGAAATGAAATTGTCAGCAAGGCAATAGAGGAATTTGTCAGACCTTACACTCTTGGCAGAGTTTGAGTCCCAACAGATATTGGGGAAGTTGAAGTCCCCCATGATTACTTTTTCTCTCCTTTTTGAATGTTTGGTAATCTGCTCTAGTAAGGCATCATCCAAGTCTTCAGCCTGGTTTGGCAGTCTATAGCAGACACCCACAGTAAGGTCACTGTTGTTTATCTCTCCTACAATTTTTACCCATACACTCTCAATCTGCTTTTCATGCTCCAGGTCATGGATTTCTTCACAAGTGTATACATCCTTTATATATAATGCTACTCCTCCTCCCTTCCTGTTGGGTGTATTCCTTTTGAACAGGATATACCCCTCAATTCCTACATTCCAGTCATGAGTCTCATCCCACCAGGTTTCAGTAATGCCTACCAGGTCATATTTGCCATCCTGTATTAAAAGCTCCAGTTCATCTTGTTTGTTTCCCCTACTCTGTGCATTTGTGTAAAGACAACTGAAACCATGAGTTGTTTCCTGCAGCTGCTTCCTTCCTGTAGTTTCTTGCTCTTTAGCAGGTTTCTGGAGCACCACCTCAGTTTCCTGTGCATCAATGGAGCTACTATCCCCAGTGCCAGGTGCTCTTTTGTTGTTCGTATTATTTTCTCCCTCCCCTTCAAGATCTAGTTTAATGCTATTCTTATCAGATTCTCAAGACTCTTGGTAAACACATTCTTGTCAACTGCTGTGAGATGCATCTCTCACCAGAAGTGCTACCTCAAGGAAGCAGAGACCATGATCCAAGAAGCCGAATCCTTTCTGATGACACCACCTGCACAGCCAGTGGTTTATCTCAAGTATTTTCCTTTCTCTTCTTGGGCCACGACCTTCAACAGGAAGGAGTGATGAAAGGAGTGCCCCAAGTCTCTTCAGCTCCCTTCCCAGTGTCTCATAGTCCCTTGCTATGTGTTGCAGGTTATTGTGGCAATATTATTTGTACCAACATGAATCAGAAAGAAGGGGTAGTGGTCAGTGGGCTTTATAAGACTTGGCGACTTCTCCATTATATTGTGAATCTTTGCACCTGGAAGATAGCACATCTCCCATGACATTCTGTTTCCTCCACACACTACTGCCTCTGTTCCCCTCAGTAGGGAGCCATCTATCACCACCACTCGTCTCCTGCTCTGGGGAGTATCAGGGCTGTGCCTTTCAAAGGCTGCTTGGAGTGTTCTGGCTACCAGTCTCTCAGGTAGCCAGGTTCTGAACTGTACAGGGCCTTGCATGTTAATACCAACACCTTGAACTTGACCCAGGAGCAGGCTACTAGCCAGTGCAAATCCCACAAGCAGGGTGCTATATGCTGGTGGGATTTTGCCACCACAAGCAACCTAGCAACCTAGTTGCCATGTTCTGTGCCAGCTGACTGGCTTTCAGCTTCCTCCTCCACAGTCTAAACTTTACCCTTGCAGAGAGGAAGATAGGGAAAAAACTGGAATGAGTTTTCTCCGTCTGTCCCTGACTTAGGCTCCACTTACTGTTTGGGTTCCCTGCCTTCTGTCCTACCAGTGCCATTGCGCAGCCACCACTAATATCATTCCTTGTTGTTGTTGTTGTTGTTGTTGTTGTTGTTGTTGTTGTTGTTGTTGTTTTCCCCAATTTACAGTATTTCAGTTATGAATATTTCCCTGAAATAGTAAGTCTTCTCTGAAACACAAAAATGCAAGTGAATATGTAACTTCTCTAGCTCAAGTAATATTTTCCACTTAATATGAATTAAAACACTTCCAAAATACGCTTACACATCATTTTTTTTAAAACACAAAAATACAAAATGGCATGCTTGCCAATAGATTAGCAAAGTATGTGTTCCCTGGACAACTGTGGCCAGCTGTACTGCAAAGTATTTCCTGGAGGCTTGGCTGACCCAGTAGAATAATTAGTTTGCACATAAAACCTTCCCCCCCTCTCCTTTCTTGAGTCGCTTTGCTGTCTCGCATTAGCCAAACTTTCTATTTACAGCAATAGCTTCATTCTCTCTTCATCTCAACTTCTTTTTTAAATGGACCCTTGAAATACAGCCCAACGGTATGTAACAGATTGGACTAGTCATTTGTCTTGCCATTGTGGAGTTGTCAGGCATAAAAGATGATCACTAACACTCAACTACTGTCAAAAGATCTCCTTCTCACTATCCTCACACCTCATTCTACAAAAGGAGAACCTGGGGAAAACAAAGAAATTCCAAGTGCAAGCAAATAATACTTTGAAGCAAACATCCCCCCCCAAAAAAAAATTGGATAGAAGGAGAGAGCTACCCAGAAATTTCTTCTTTTGTTCATATTTTAACCCAAGAGTGTAGGAGATGCATGCTGTGTATGTGGGCTTATATAAATGGTTCTGGCAATGTTTCTGCTGATTTGCTTCAAGAAATGTTCACCACTCATTAGTCTCTAACTTTCAAGCCAGGAAAACAAAGGGGAGAGACTTCTCATTCACAGATGCTGGCTAGAATTCTTTGCCACGTCAGCCATGGAGGATTTCCCACCCCCCTGTCCTTGTTTAAATGGCCTTGTGTTGTTAAGATCCAGTAAGGGGTTAACCTGCCTCTCAAACTACCACCCACTTCTCTCTCACTCATACATGCACACACATGCACACACACCATTTGCAAGCCAGCTAAACAAGAAGCAGACTTTAAAAGCTTTAACCATGGGTTGCAGTTAACTATAAACAGCTGTTGCCAGATTATAGCCTTCCCATTGGAAAACTGTGTTAATTTCTCGCCCCCCCTTTTTTTTACAATGAAGCCATTCTTAAAAGTTGCATTCAGAAAGGGGGTGGGGTAGTTTGGTCTGGCAATAATAAGAATTTAGGGAAGGGGAGGCCAAGTTGTTGGCTCTCTCAGTTCCAGCTGACGTTTATATAGCAATTCTAGTTCGACTACTAGAAGCCAAAATATACAAATACTTTTTATCCAGACTGCTAAGGGAAGGAACCCATCGTTCTTTTCAGCTTCAAGGCTGCTCTTTAATCTTTATTTATTAAAAAAGTGGAAGAATAACTTTTCCAAAATCCTGTCTTTTGAAATCTAAGAATCATCCTGTTTCAGTTAAAGCAGAACATTATCTGCAGTTAAGATACATTAGCTGATGTGCTGCTTTCTTGTTCGAATCACACACAGCCCTCCCTCCAACTGCAACCATGTGTGGAGGATTATCTTTTTCAGTTACTGAAATTAATAGGTTGGTCAATCAGACAACACAGTGTGACTAGAGACGAATGGATTTCTCCCTTTGCATCCCCTTGTTGTTTATATACCTTTGCATCTTTCAGTCCTGTCAGTTCATTGCATATGTGTATACTGATTGCACACTGCAAAAAAGGCATCAATGTGATTTTTGCACATGATTGAATCACAACTCATTTTGTACAGTGTTTTATTGATGTCATTTACATTGGTAAGATAATTCGCAGGAAGAATCTTGGCACAGGCACACATGCAAACAAGCATGGACATCCTATCCCCATTAATCATCAACTTCCATGAGTTAGAGGGTGAACATCTGAAGCAGGGAGACTTCTCATATTCATGAATGTTCTTAACTCAATTTAGAACCTTAGAAGAGGACCCCCAACTTGTGGAAGACCACATGGATGGCTCTCTGTCAGTAGAATCGAAAGTGGAGAGTGAATTGTTTCTCGCCCGTCCGGATTTCAGGCTTCCCAGAAGCATCTGGTTGGCCACTGTGATAACAAGGTGAGCTTTTGGCCAGATCCACTTGGGTTCTTTTAATGATCCTAGCACATTGTCTCTGCTCTTCCCACTCATTGAACAGAAGGAATGGAAATCAATGGCAAACTCCCATTGCACATTGCTGTGTACAAAATTTGGAAGAAGGAGAAGGTCTGTAGCAGGGTAGTGCCTGCTGTAAATGCGTTTTAGGTACACAATGCAGTTTAGAACACTGCATGATCAAGGCTACAAATCCTAATAGGAATAGATCAGAGGGTCAGCCAGGGTGAACACCCATGCCCTCTCCTCTTCATCTGAGCCTTTTAAAAGGCCACATAGGACTTTTGTGAGATCTACAATAAAATTCAGATGATACTAGGGGGCAGGGGCAGAATGAAGACAATTCCTGCCCCCTTGTCAGATTGCCTTTTGCTAAAGGATTGGACTCTTTATTGTCCTCCAGAATGAAAGGAGAGACCACCACAGTATGCTGGAACACAAAGAGATGACATTTGGAAGTTTTTTGTGACTTGTGTAGCGTGTTATGTCTACTATGTCATATGTGGGAAACACAAAGAAAACAGATGTTCAAAAGGAGGGCTGGGCATTGTTATTAACAGTTGTGAAACATCTGTTAATTAAATGAGAAACATCTCAGTGGAGAGAGAGCAATGTTGCTCCCAAGGTGGAATGAAGAGGTCCAGAGTAGAATGGGATGTGGGGGCAATGGCACTGATGACTTCCTGAATTCCATGGAACTGAGGCACTGTATGTACTATACATTTGAACCACTAGTACTGTATACCATTCTGAGAATGCTGAGAGTTGTTAGGCGTTCCCTATTCCCTTCAAAGAGCGAGAATTCCCAGAATTTCCTGGGAAGAGGGATTAATGGTTTAACTGCTCTGGGAATTAGCAATCAGATAAAGATGTAAAGAGGGAGTGATTTCCATCCGATTTTGTGTTCATAGCAGTTACCATTGTTTCCATTCTACTCGACTGCAGTTTGGCTTTCACTAAAACCTGTGTTGTTCATCTTGCTATCCAGTATGTCCGAAACTAAAATAATTAATTATGGAAATAAATTCTATGCATTTCAGTGGAATGGAGACATCAAAAACAATGTCAAAAATAACAGAATTATTTACATAACGCTTACAGACAAACAATACCACACATATTTGCTTGCATGATTACTGCTCTTGACCTTGGATGAACAAGCAAATTGTGGTGATTTCTGTTCCTGTTTCCATTTTTAATGGAATCCTTTGACATCCCCCAAGGCAGAGCACGTCACCTAACTTTGTTTAATTGATGTGTGCTGCTTTAGGAGACAATATTTGTCTGGAAAAAGAAACAAAGTAAAATAAAATTATGCTTTGTGTATTTTTGTTTTCATCCATCCATGTCACTGGAGGCCACTGGGGACAGCGATGCTCAAAAGAACAGGATGGGTGTCCTCTGTGGCTCAAGAGCTTTTCAGCATAACTATGGGATATGTGTTGTGGAGGGGTAACAAACCTGGTGCCCTCTAGAGGCCTCTGGACCACCATTTCCATCATCCCTGACCATTGGTCATGCTCATTAGTGCTGATGCAAGTTGCAGTCCAACAATATCTGGGGGGACACCACATTCGCTGTACAGAGTGAATACTCAATGGGGTTCCATTTTCAACAATTATTTCTCAGTCTTTTCAGTTTCTAAAAACTAAAACAAGTTTGTTGGTGATTTCAGTGTTAGTGCAGGGTGGCCATTGTTCAACGTTATTATGGAATGCCCTCTGGGCTGCTGTCTGTCTCCTTCCATCATTATTAAAACAAAGGTGAAATCAAAAAGCATTCCTGTTCACCTGAGTATTGGATGACTGAAATACATTGTTCTTGGTAACCTTGAACTTATCTAGCTGTGGGGACATTTGATTGTTTATAAATGTTTTTAATTTGTGTGTGTTTGTTGTTCTACTTTCCAAACTGGCAATCAACACTCTACTGAGCATTCTCAGTCCTCAATGTGCTGTTTTTGGGTTTGCTTGCTTTTCAGCCTTTTGTTTTCCTCCCATTCTTTTTGTTCTTCTGCAAACCTTGAGGTGCCCCCCCCCCAAGCATGTTCTTCTTTTTTGGGCCCATTTTGGCTACAATCCCATTGGCACTCAATTGTCAGCGTTTTAGATTACAGGAAAGGATTCTCTGAATGGAAGAACAACAATTTTTATTAGGAGAATTGTGGCTCTCTATGCATTTTCCATTCCCCAATATTACATACAGCTTCTTGGCTCCACTGCAACTCTGCATCTGGGCAACTTAAACCAGTGACCTTTCTTCTGTATAAATTAGCAATTTTTAAAAAAGAGCTAATCTGGGCAGATTTCCTCCATTTCAGTGGCTCAGAAGGCCATACATATTTTGAGCTGGATCAAAACCAGACTTCTGGCATTTTGGGCAGAATGTAATTAATCCTTTATATTAAAAAATAACGGTGGTGGGTTGTTATTTACTCAAGGTTTATTGTGGCTTTGGAGAATCAAGCAATTCTATGATATTATTATTATTGCGAGAAACAAAGCAGAGTGGCTGAAATTATTCTATTTTTCTCTTCCTGCCATCCCGCTCACCTCCTTTTCTTTGGCTAACCCTCACTGGCCATTTTCTCATATTTGTTTGAGGTTCCTGCAGAATTTACAACAAGACTCCTTAAATGAGATCCAGCTGAAATAACACCATTTTCCCCCTGCAGCAGTGGGTGAAATCTCCAGGAAAGGAAACGAAGCAGACAAAAGGGAACTTTTCAGAAACTGTATCAAGCAAGCTAGCAAACGTCTCAGATATTTTTACTTACTCAACATCTTAGAGTTTAAGACTAGTTGGGCGGCAAAGGGGGTTTCATTAGTTCCCTTGCGGGGGAAAATATCCCAGGAATATTAAAAGCTACAGAGTGTTTTCTTTTCATACAATATATATCTCCATTGTGGATTTAAACTTACAGTTAATCATAAAATTATACTTGCTTTGCTCTCGGGTGAACCCTCAAAAATGTATATTTCCCCTTCCCCATTTTATAGGTTTGACAATTTGGGCATCAGCTGTATATTATTCTTTTCATCCTCAGGGATTGTCTCATGTGAGTGATGTCCTGCTTTTGAACGTCTCTCTGAGGAACGTGAAAGTACTTCAGACCTTGTATATTCTGAATTCTAGCCTCTGAATTGAAAAGAGCGTTATACCCTGAGAAGTGCTGTCTCCAATTGTGAATAGGAATGTCAAGAGAAAACCATCTGTATCTAATGTAGCTGCATGCTTTAAACAGAATATAATTGATGGTGAGTAATTCAGATAGAGGTTTACTTGATGGAGACCACATCTGCAGCTTATGTTTAAAGGACGACTATGCCACTTTGACAGTCATAGCTTCCCCCAAATAATCCTGTGCCGTGTAGTTTGTTAAGGGTGCCAAGCGTTGTAAGGATACCCCTCACAGAACTACAATTCCCAGGGTGGTGTAACAATCAATTCCTCTTCCCAGGAAACTCTAGCTCTATGGCGTGAACTGCAGTTCCCAGCATGCTTTGTGGGTACCCATTACTTTACTGTGGTACAATGTTTCTTTAATGAAAGATGTAGCTGTGACCTAAATGGTGTGTCCAATTACAATGGGTAGGACTCAGATTTTTAATTTTTTTTTAGAAAAATCTGTATTCTGCAGCAGAATGAGTAGGAAAGCCCTGAAACACAGCTAGGCTGACTTACAACATTTTTGAAGTAAGTGAAGCCATAAACATCACCATCTATTAAGCACCCCCCTCCCCTCTCAAAAAAGAAAAGCCATTAAGTCCAGAGTAAAAAAATTACCAAACTGCACCACTGACTGGATTGTTACTGGAGTCCATTTTAGTTCCGGTGTAAAAATTAGGGAAATAAAAGATAGTTTTGATGTTGGTCATTTGTTTTAACAACAGAGTTCCCTGAGAAGTAACATTGCCTGTTAAACCACTCCAGGAACTGTAGCTCTGTGAGGGAAGCGTGGTCTCCTAACAACTCTCAACGTGATTAAAAAATACAGTTCTCAGGATTCTTTGGGGGAAGCCCTGGCTATTTAAAATGGTGTAATGGTGCTTCAAATGTATACTGCAGGTGGGGCCTTATTCTGTCAGCAACATCAGTGATCGATGAACAGTGGGGAAACTATGAGCCTGAATCACACTTGCTGTTCCCAACTGCCACTTCTATCAAGTCATCGGATATTCTGCACAGTACCCACATATGTACAGAGATACACGTGTATAGAGATGTTTAACTAAACATTATTTTATCCAGTGTGAGCTCTGGACTAGTCTTTTAAATTCACAGTCAGCGTTGATTAGAGATATAGCTGACTGTGACAAACACACACACACACACACACTGTAAAGCTGAAAAAATGTGTGTGTGTGTAGGTTTCTCACCTTTCTAGCAATTTCTCCTTTCCTATCTTTGAGAAAATGGATAACTAAAATAGAAAAGGAGTTGTAAGAGTGATAACAGTGTTGAGGCACCTATCAGATGTTTGACTCATGTGGCAAAGTAACTGACCTGGTTAAGCGCTCTCTTCATTCAACAGTCAGACTAACATTTCATGCTATGCATAAGGACTGTCCTTCTGGGACATTTAAGGTCACAAAAGGTTGGCTATAACTGAAGATATGAAGTGTTGCACACATGCAGCTGGTCCTCTTTGTCACTTTCACTGTGAGTTCAGAAAGTCTTCCAGCCTTCTTGCTAGTTGACATGAAGGTCAACAATAGCTGCACAAAACCATTGCAGCATATCCTGCAATGTGTGAGCAAGCTTTTCAACTATATAGCACTCCTGAATGATGCTAATGGGAAAAAGTTAAAAGAGGAAAAATAGATGTTTCTAAGTGGAGGCATGTTTGTGGGCAGGAAGTCACAACAAGGTGTTTACCACACCCTGGAGCCACCTGGTCACAAATGGCTCTTATCAGCCCAGAGAGGCAAGGATGAATAGAACATGTGTCCCGCCATAATGCTTCAGTCACTTTGTCCACATCCTCAGGCCACAACAACTCAAACTAATCCCACAAAGCAAGACCAGGCAGTACATTAGACACATGTAAGGATTCTGAAGCAAGATTGGTGTTAAGACTGTGCACATGAACTATTTTACACTCAACTTGCTTTGCAAAAGCAGGCTTCTGACAGTCCCAGCACTTCATTCACTGGAACAGATGTTAACAAGTTCCTAACAGCCCTGAATGGCTGGATGGCAACTTGAGGATGTAACAGAGGCAGCGAAATAAGCCCTCCACACTGTCCTAACTCACACATGGTAGTGGTGCCCACCCTGTGGAATGCCCTCCCTTCAGATGTGAAGGAAATAAGCAGCTATCTTCTCTTGAAAAGACATCTGAAGGCAGCCCTGTTTAGGGATGTTTTTAATATTTAATGCTGTATTGTTTTTAAGAATTGATTGGGAGCTGCCCAGAGTGGCTGGGGAAACTCAGCCAGATGGGCGGGGTATAAATAACTAAATAAATAACTTGGCAACTCCGCAACTGTGGGTACCCGGGGCCATGGGTGCCATGCAGTGTGCATGGCCCTGGCACTGAAATTTGTGGGCACCTGGCCCCTTCATGGGGAATTTTGTGGGTGCTCAGGTACCCAGGGGCCTATGTCCAGAATGAGCTCTTGTAATGTGTGCTACATGGATCTATATGTGAAGATGGTTCAGAGAGGTTGCAACTGGTGAATAACACGGCAGCTTCACGTCTTGCCTGCAGACCCTCTCAATGTTGAGATGGGCAGAGGGTGCCCTCTGGATAGTTCCACTGCCCTCACAAGTTCATGAGCTGATGTCCCAGGAAAGGGCATTTTCTGTGGTAACCGCTAAGCTGCATAAATTCCTCTACAGTGGTACCTTGGGTTAAGAACTTAATTCATTCTGGAGGTCTGCTCTTAACCTGAAACTGTTCTTAACCTGAGGTACCACTTTAGTTAATGGGGCCTCCCACTGCCGCCGCACCGCCACTGCGTGATTTCTGTTCTCATCCTGAAGCAAAGTTCTTAACCTGAGCTACTATTTTTGGATTAGCGGAGTCTGTAACCTGAAGTGTTTGTAACCCGATGTACCACTGCATTGGGAACTTAGAAAGAACCAGAAATCAATCAATCAATCAATCAATCAATCAATCAATCAATAATAATGGCGTGCTTTAATGCGAAGTTGGTTAGCTTCATGTTGAGTCCTATACCACTTGTGTTCTCGTTGTCATCCTGCCTATTTCATCACCCACAGCTTTCAAGAATACTAAAGACCACTGTGGCCCCCAAATCACTAGAGAGGGCACTCAGGAGTGATCATATTGACAGCTTGATGCATCTCAATTTTTTAAAGTGAGACTAGGACCTTAGGAAAATGGGAAACTGCCTTATACCGAGTTAGACCATTGGTTCATCTAGCTCATCATTTTATACACTGACGAGCAGCAACTCTCCAGGGTATTCTCCCAGCCCTAACTGGAGATTCAAGGAATTGAATCTGGGACCTTCTGCATACAAAGCAGATTCCCTATGATAGAGCTATGGACCTTGAAACTAATTTTCCTATCCTATTGTCATGAGTATGAAACATGCAGGAAAAAATTGGAGTGAGAACCTCAAGCCCAGGGGTCAAATATGGTCCTGAAAGCTCCTTGTCTGACCCTCAGAATTGTCCCAAGTCCTCACTGGCCCTGCTTTACATCCCAAGTGTTGTTGCCTGGCTGGTATGTGTCCTTAAACTCTGATAATGTCTCATGCTTGTATTTGAGTGTGTGCAGAAACTAGTCTACTGTACAAAGGTAAAATTTACATTTGTTGCTCCTCCCATATTTGCCTATGCCCCACCCACCACTGACCTTCACAAGTCTACCTCTAGAAGTGAATGGGGCCTTCCTGCTGAAAAACATTTGCTACCCCTAAAATACATCTCTATATCTGCTATATCTCATCATATAGCAGGAAGCCATGGCTTGCTATTGTGGCTGAGGAGTTTTTTCTGAAGTCGAGAAAAGTTGTCTTGCTTTCCAACTTGATTAGCACTCCTCCTGAATAAGCCAAGGGACCTTAAGAAATCTGCATTCCCTTGTTGCCTCCACCTCCTGCAACGCGAAATCATATTCAAACCATAGAAATTGAAGCAATCAAAGAGCCTCTTCCAAATGAAGACAGATGCAGCACTGGATGGAAACCTAATCCTTCAAGTAATCATTAGCAAACATATGAAAGTGTGAAACGACTGCTGGGCTGCACAATTTGTAAAACTATCTTGCCACAGACAAACTCCAGGAAGAAAGTGTGGTGGGGAATAAAATAATGGAATATATATAACAGTAACTCACAAATAATATTTAATAATAATAAAGAATCCCTCCACCAATGCATATTTTCCTATGGTATTTCAGGTTATTGTTAAATTCTGAAAGTGAAAACAAAAAAGGAGAGGACTCACTGACCAATAGGAAAGGTGACACTCTCCTTTGCTAGTTTCATATATAGATGTGACCTGCAGGTGTTCTGCTAAATATTTTTGGCAATAGACATGAAGAGTGATATTCAATGTAATTCTTAATCAGAGGAGACCTACTGAAAGTCCTACATATAAATAACTCGGGACCATTAATTTCAGTGGGTCCACCCTGAGTAACACTTGGCTGAATGAAACCCAAACATTTTAAAATTAAAACCAGCAATAAGCTAAAAACAGATGAAAATCTGGACCAACATTCTACAAATTGTTCCAAATTGTAGGTGAGGCCACAACTAAAGAGATCTATTTCTTACAAATGTGGAACAAATCTAATGTGGCACATCTAACAGTGCCAGTTTCGCACTGCATAGGGTTACCTGTTTGGTACCAGTGCTATGATGATGATGATGATGAAGAGGAGGAGGAGAAGGAGTTTGGACTTGATATCCCGCCTTTCACTCCCCTTAAGGAGTCTCAAAGTGGCTTACAATTTCCTTTCCCTTCCTCCCCCACAACAAACACTCTGTGAGGTAAGTGAGGCTGAAAGACTTCAGAGAAGCATGACTGGCCCAAGGTCACCCAGCAGCTGCATGTGGAGGAGCGGGGACACAAACCCGGTTCACCAGATTATGAGTCCACCGCTCTTAACCAATACACCATGCTGGCTTTCTGTGCCTTGGTTATTTTCCTGTCAAACACCCAATGGAAGTTGGTCCATTAGGGTGAATGGGGCATTGGCCCACCTATCTCCATATGCCCTCAACCAGCCCTGCCTGCCTGCTTCTTACTTACAACCACTGCTCATCCCCGTCCTCCTTCTTATACCCATCTGACCTTTCCAGTGGCAGGGCCTAAGTCAGCAGCTGATGGTGACAGAGACAAAAGTAGAAGTCATTCCCTTCCCGTGCTCCTCCTCACGCTTCTCTTTTGCACAAGCACCCAACTTCCTTCATGCCAAAGAGGCTACCTAGAAAAGGAGAGATAGCTTTTGCCAGATGTCTGAACTGCTTCTTTGCAGACAGCTCTAGAAAATGGGACCAAGAGCCACACAATATTCACTCTGTGAATCAGGTGGGCTTCCATATCTTGCACCAACATTGTGTGGAAAATCTGGAATTGTCTGATTTGTGAAACACACAGTACATAAATACAAACAAGTCAGGAAGAGAGTTCAGGCTTAATAATGCCTGTACTGCTCCCCAGACAAATCTCTATCTATATGATTTTCTCTGCAGTGGTGTTTTTTCCACTCCCTCCTGATCAATAAAATGATTGAACCTCATTAATCTCATAAACAAACCCAAGAAAGTGTTATTAATAAGGATTCTATGAGATTCTTTTTTTAAAAAAGGCTTAGGTGCGCATTTAATTATTTTTCAGATTTTAGGTGGGCTGTTCCGAAATGAAAAATGTGATGAAAATCTCCTTGTGGAGGAAAACTATTTAGTCTCCTCAGCCATACATTCTTATCTTCATTAGTACATGGCAGGTTCAATTTTGGTTGCCTTGGTTTACAAGGGAAAGCACAAGGATACCGCAGGAGACGGATATATACCACAGATATACCACAGAGCAGCAGGGGGGAAGGGTGGGGGAGGTTAAAAATTGAAAACACCCATGCAAAAATGCATCCTGAGCCAAACTTCCAAGAATCATTAGGCCCGAAATAGCCCTATTGTGAAATAGGAATATAAGCTTAAACTGTTTTAAACAGCAACAACAGCAAATGAGAGTCCACATCATTGAGGCTGCCTTCTTAAATCTCTTACCTGATAGGGATGCTGGAGAATTTGGATGGAAATGGAAATGGGACGAGAAATTGCCAATGTTCGCTTATTCGTCCCATGTCTGGAACAGAAACCAACCCAGCGAATGCAAATGCTATTCACTTTAGTTGTTCCTTTCAGTTTGCAATGACATATAGAATGCCTTTCTGGAGTGCTTTGATTCCAATGAGTTAACTCCAAACCACCAATTCTTGTGATTTGATAACATGACCCAGAGCTCTTTAGTGTGCCGCAGGCAACATTTGGGACAACTCCCCTTCTTACAAATCTCATGAACCAAGAGAAACCTAGAGATAGATGGAAAATGACCCTGTGACTGACTCCATGTCATGTACAATAAAGCACAATAAACTGTTAACTTTGCTAGTTCTGGAAGAGAAATAATAAATAAATGAAGGAAATGTCCCATGGTATGGTCTAAAAGGCACATCAGATTACCACCTTGCTAAAGCTTAACAGGCCTGTGTCTGGTCAGTGCCTGGATGGCTGTTCATCTGCAAACACATGCACGTTGCCTTAGATCCCATGACGGAAGAAAAGTGGGATATAAATGTAAGTAAATAAACAATATTTCTGTTTGTCGAAACCCCACATTTTTATTATACTTTAAAATACTTCCCTTATGCTGTTCTTTGTCATGAGATCTTACTAAATTGCTGGTATTTAAAAGACGTACTCTGCTCTGTACAAGGGTCTCAGTTATATTATTTCTGCTGTGAAGTGTATAGCTAGAAGAACATAACACTCCATCCTTGGAAATTTCACTGCTCTTACTGAAGCTCTTTTGACATGCCCTCAACATTTCTCAGAGGTTTTGCCTGAGGAGCAACCAACACATTCTCCTGTAATCCAGCATCCAGTAACCTTTATGTGTCAATTCTAATCCCATGAATTCCAGGTATGGTGGGAGGGAAACACTGCTTAGGCTCTCCCAGTGGCATAAAGCCCCTAGAAGCAATGTGGGATGGCAGCAATGCTTTCATATTGGGTGTTGGATATACTGTTAATGGACCAAATGACTTCAGTTTTGAAGCAAGGGGTGGGGGTGGGGAGAGAGAATAATGTTCCACTCCTTGAGGCAGACAGATAAAATTGTAAATATCAAGAGGTGCATTAATATGCAAGAGAAATTAGGAGTATATCTCAAGGAGGCATTATTAAATCCATTTGATACAGGCCTGATAAGATGTTTAAAATTAAAGGGCTTAATGTTTACATGCATCAAAACTGACACTGCAATAGATCTATTGTAGTTATTTTCTTCTGAATCACCATAAAGACTTTAAGAATTATCATTCCCCCAAAACTCTTTTTCCTCTCACAGACAATTCTGTTCTGTTTTATTTGTGATATCACTCACAAAAATAGCACCCCTCCTTTAGGAAGCTTCCCTTTTGTAATACAGTTGATTGTGACATCTCTTTGGGTGCTTCCATATGGAGGTTAAGGTACAACCCTAACCATGCCTAATAAGAAGTAAGTCTGATTAAATTCAATGGGGCTTACTCTCAGGTGATTGGGGTTAGGACTGCATCTTTAATAATATAAATGGATCATTGAGACGGGATACAGGCAACTGTTTTGTTGTTTGTTTGTTTGTTTTTTACTTATCAGATTTCCCCAGAAAAAGCAAATCCAGATTAAATGTTCTACTGCAGGTATAACCAGTGTAAGGCACTGAGCACTGTCAATGCTGGCTGAGGCTGATGGGAGTTGAAATTTTCGGAATAGTTTAACAATCAATAATTCTTCCCAGGGAATTCTGGGAACTGTAGCTCTGTGTAGAGATTAGTGGGGCCCTGAACTACTGTCAGCACACTTAACAAACTACAGTTCCCATAATTATTGGAGGTGTGGCATGACAGGACTATTGAAAGTTTTATGATCCTGCTTTTAATGTGCAGGGCAGATGGAGCTCCAGTTCTAACATGTTAAGGCTTCTGCAAGTTTTTCTTTCTCTTCAATATTCATGCCAGATTATGCACAGTGGAGTGGAAAGATTCTTGTAGATACAAGAAATTGATATAAACATTGGTTCTCACGTATATCTCAAAAACAGAGTGTTTCACCTGCCCCCTAAAGTCCTATCTGATGCCTAGGACCATGGAAGGGGTACAAAGGGTACAGTGCTGATTGAATGTGGGGACTGTCCTGGACCCATTGTTGTTCAATGTATTTATAAATAACTAGCATGAAGAAATCAAGGGAATTATTATCAAATTTGCAGATGACACCAAACTGGGAAGAGTAGCTAATGCCACAGAAGACAGAATCAGGATTCAAGATGACCTTAGCAGATTGGAGAACTTGGCCAAAACTAGCAAAATGCATTTCAATAGGAAGAAATGTCAGGTTCTGTATTTAGGCAGGAAGAACCACCTGCACATCTAAGGTGTGAGACACCTGGCTTGCCAGTAGTACTCGGGAAAATGATCAAGGGGTCTTAGTAGGCCACAAACTTAACATGAGTCCACAATGTGATACAGCAGCAAAAGACCTACTGATATTATAGGCTGCATCAACAGAAATATAGTGTCCAGCTCAAGGGAGGTAACAGTACCACACCTGGATTACTGTGTTCTGTTCTGGGCACCACAATTAAAGAAAGCTATTGAAAAGTGGGAGGCGGGCAGAGAAGGGCAACCACAATAATAAAGGGTCTGGAAACCAAGCCTTATGAGGAACAGTTGAGGGAGTTGGGTATGTTTAGGCTGGAGAAGAGGAGACAGAGGAGATATGACAGCAATCTTCGAGTATTTAAAGGACTGGAACATGGAAGATGGAGCAAGCTTTTTTCCTCCTGCTCCAGAGGGTAGAATCCAAGCCAACAGATTCAAGTTCCAAGAAAGGAGATCCCAACGAAAGAGGAGAACCATTCTGATGGTACGAGCTGTTGACAGTGGAACAGACTCCCTTGAAAGGTGGTCGTCTTCATTGGAGGTTTTTAAGCAGAGGATGGATAGTCATCTGTCATGGATTCTTTAGTTGAGATTCCTGCATTGCAGGGGGTTGAACTTCCAACTCTAGAATTATATGATTCTATGACTAGTCCCCATGTTTCCACGATCCCTTTGCACGTGCTTGTAATGCATGAGAGGGAGCATCTCAGTCTCCCAGTTGTGTTAGAGTGCACTAAACTGGAAGCTATGGAAGAGGGAGCCATTGACAGAACAGATCACTGCAATGCATTATATTGTGCAGGATAAATTCACGTTGTTTAACAATCATGCGTGAGAGCATATCAGTCAGAGCTACACAAATATAATTTGATGGGTATGCTGTTTTTTTGAACCCTCAGCAAATTGGCCACCCATCAGTCTAGATAAAATTTCATAAATTTATTAGGTATTACTGTGGGTCTGTTTCACTAGGGGGAAAGCCATAATTTGACTAGAATGGTAATTAGAAGCTGCATACACACTAACCTGTTTGTAGTACAAAAATGTACCTCTTTTCAAATCTAAAATCATTTGTGCTTGCTGTCAACATGCTGCTCTCAATCTCGATTGATTCTAGATCCTGCCACCCACAAGAGCAGGTGTGGATTCCCATTTGAAAATCCTCCGCTTTATTAAGTGAGCCATGCCTTTTCCTCCTTACAAATGGCCCAGGTGAATGAAGAAGAAAGAAGTGATTGTCATCTCAATATATGTCCACCTCCAACATAATCTGACAGGTTTGAATACATCCCCACATTGCCTACATCTGTCTTCAAATGGACACACTGCAGAGTAATGCAGGATCACTAGACAATGAACTTTTATTTTTGAAATGAAATCAGTTTCTCGAGAGGTGCTTTTCCGCTGCAAAAAATATGCAATAGAACTAGATTGTGTGTGGACTAAGTAGAAAACAATAAATACAATCTCTGTTGAGTGTAGAATAAAATGCCATGTGTATGCAGCCTAAATATAACTGGGTTAAAAAGCTCTAAACTGCATGAGGTCTTGAAGGTTTTCTCTATAGCCCTGAATAGCATATTTTTGTGAATATGGCTCTGTAGGAGGGGGGTTGCATGTGTGCAGAGAAGAAATTGCCTTTGTACAGAATATAAATCAGTAATACACCTGGTATGTCTGCACCAAACCTCCATGTGTTCAGATAAGATCTGAACACAGCATATATATGTAGATACTTATGTGGGTGACTTGATTCTATATCCATCCAGAACGTATGAATAGACAACTTCAACTTGGATTCAGATATACATATAGAGGCTGGAAGCAGGAAATGCGGGTACCATCCTAATCCCCCACCCTAATAGGTGTCCGTTCAGGGCTTACATCTCTACTTCATTGTTCTTTAGTCAAAGAAGTGGATGTGAGTTCTTCGTTTTGATATACAGCACACATATTTCTCCAAGCCACAGAACATAGGAAGTTGGCAGGGGTTCAGATATGTCTTTCCCACCTTGAGATGCTGGGGATTGAACATAGAACCTTCTGCTTGCAGGGCATAAGCTTCATCACTGAGCTACAGTCCTTCCCAAAGTATATTCCAAGAAGGGCAATGCAAAGGCAAATCTTCCGGAATTTGAAGAATCCTGAACCTTATCTGTATGGCATGTTGTGTTCCCTGCCTGTGGTACACTAAACTCCCCTGGGCCACATTGTACCTAGACTAGAACCAGGAAGAAATTATCCCATACAATACCTCCCAAAAGGATTAACTGCCTTAAAGATAAAAGCACATTAACATAATACCCAAGTTCTGAACCCAAAACAGTCATATAACCTCTCAACATGGCTATTCTCATCATTCAGGATTCTTACACAGTTGAAGTGATTATGCAAGACAATATTATACAGTATAGTTCATTCATGACTTTCTAATACACCATGGATCTTACTTATACCAAAACATTCCTCCTAAAGGTCTTACATGGCTCTTCATACCAACATTTACACAGGTTATAAATATCTAAATAAGATGCTAGATGCTGTAATCCTCTCGATAATGTATTATGCATGCTCCAAATCCTTGTATACCATCCCTGGAGTCAGGGCCTTTTTGTCCGTGGGAATTCTGTTTTGGCACCTCTCAGGTGGGCGCCATTACTATCAAACAAGAGAGGCCTTCGTGGTGAGTTCTGGCACCTCTTTTTCTGGAAAAATAGCACTGCCTGCAATGACTATCCATCAGATGTTTTCCAGCCCCTACAGTTCTCCATCCTAGCCATAGCCAAGGATAGTAATGTCAATTTTCTATGCAATAAAGCTAAAGAGTATTTTGAAAACTCTTACTGTGTTATTTTCCCCATATGATCCCAATACTCAACCTCCAGAAAATGGTGACACCAGTGATCACATCAACATTCCCAAAGTCCATCCTTTGCCAACCTGTCATCCAAATGTTTTGGACAACAACTCCCATACCACACCATTCTGATGGGAGTTATAGTCTGAGACATCTCAGAGGCTTGGCAACCATATGTCAGGAGTGCTCTGATGGTGTTTCCTGCTTGGCAGGGGGTTGGACTCGATGACCCTTGTGGTCTCTTCCAACTCTATGATTCTATGATTCTACATCTAAAGGGCACTAGGTTGGGAAAGGCAGCCCTAGCTTCACAGCCCCTCCAGACTCTTGTTTACATAATGTAATTTCACTGGTTTTCGGTGCTAATGATACATGAACTTCGGAGTTTTAAATTGAGTCTGAGCATTGGTTATCAAGTTGGTTATTGTTGGCTATGAAAATTCTTTGGTGTAAAGGCATTTTCAAGGTCACATCTACAATGTCAGGTGACAGACATTTTGAACTTTTTGCAGATGCAAGGAACCTCATTAATAAACAACACAGCTTCAGCTCACTGAATAAACCTCAAATGGCAATGTCCATTGATGAGGTGCCAAATAAGTTTTAGAATTAGGAAGCAGAGCTGCATAAATCAGATTAGCACCAAATATGCAATAATTTACACCTCACTGAAAGAAATAATGCTGTACATTAGTAATTGCTAGCAGATTCTGACATCTTATGGAATCAACATGTATGTGTGTGTGTATTCTATCCTCATTTGCACTTAGGTCTTCTTTGCATAAATCTGGCAGTGCACTGGGGCCTTAAATGGAGTTTAAGGTCACATTGCAATGACCGAATGATACATATTAGCCTATTTTAAATGAGATGTTGATCCTTTACAAATCAATTTTAGGCTAGGGTGATTTCAAATGAGGCATTAGCAACAAACCAATGTACTGAGGGTTGATCTTTCTCTCACTACTTAAAACTTAGGTTTGCAACTCTACCATGTTCCTGTGCATGACTGGAGTGGAGAAAGCATTGTTGCACTGACATTGGGATGACTATAGCTTCCTTTTGGTTTCCGGATGCTTCTGAAATTACCCTCCTCATAAGGAAGCTGTGCCTGGAGGAAGAAATGTGAGGGGAGAGACTCCATCAGGCAAGGCCTCCTTCCAACTGCCTTGCCCCACCCTCCAGTCTCTACAATTTGTATTGTATTATTTTATGCACCATTGTTTTATTGATTGTAGTTTAGAAATTATTTATTGTAATTGTTAAGAGTGGATTTCTGTTTAATTTTTATATGTTGATATCATTATTCTATACTATTCTAATGATTGTTGAATGTTATTTTATTTGATGTAGGTTGTTTATTTTAAAGCTATGTTTATTATCACATTTTTGTATTGCATTAGATTGTTATAAGTTGTACATTCTTTGTTTCTTCAGCTTGTAAACCTCCTTGAGTATTGTAAGATAGAAAGATGGCATACAAATTAAAAGTGATGATGATGATGATGATGATAGAATCATAGAACTGTAGAGTTGGAAGGGACCCCAAGGGTCATCTACTCAAACCCCTGCGATGCAGAAGTCACATAGAACTGAGAATACATGGATTGCCATAGGTTTCATGTTTCCACCCCACACTGCAAATAGTCACATGAGGATGCATCAAATGTTTGTTCTACACAGAGTAGACCCAATGAAATTAATGAACACAACTAACTTAGGTCCATTACTTTCCACTCTGAGTAGAACTCGATTGGACACCACCCACAGAAAATGCATTGTGAGGAATCTCTGCTTACACTATATGTTCATTCTGCTGCAAGAGACATGACCAGGAGCCACATTGGTCCCAATGACAACAATCTTTCTTAATTCTCACATATTCCTTGAAGAGCTCCCATATGATGAGACTTCCAGGTAAGGATGGGGGAGAAAGTCAATAATCGTGCATTGAAAGGTTAATCTACTAAATGTTCACTTTCTGGAAAAATGCAGGAATCTCCAGGTATGCACAGCCTTCCTTCGAAATTCACACTTCTCCAAATTTTGCAATGCAGTTCTCCAGCCGAGTAACCCATACAAAAATTCATGTACTAGGGCAGAGTGTGCATAAAAATGCACCCACTAGCGGAAATAAATTATAAAAATACATTGTACTGGGTAAAATTTCTTAGCAAAAATTGTCTATAATGGGCAAAGTTGCATAAAAATGTGCATTTCAGGGTCCATGTTTCTCTTCCTGATATATCTGGGATTTGGCCTATGAAAGAATGCTCTGATATGATGAGTGGCTGAGCTAAAATTCATAATGGTTTTGCCACAATTTCCCCCTGTTCTGTCATACCGCCCTATAGGTATTTGGAGCAGCATTATGCAGGTAGTGCCGGATCTATGTTGATTCTCTTTCCTATTGTATTGAAACATTGTTTTAAAAACCTTACAGCCCTATATACTGAGTATCTTTACTCAGGGGTGAATCTTGCTTAGTTCAAGAGGGCTTGCTCCCAAATCTAAGCAGAAGATTGCAGTGGGACCTCATTTCAGGTAAACATGCACAGGTTTCAACTACACATTTAAACTCATAAGAAAGACAGATTCATTATATACACATTTGCTTCTGAATGATCTGAGGGAAGGAGGAAATGTTGTTTTCTGTGTAATTCCCTTCTGGAAATGGAATTCAGTCACACAGGCAGTAATGTGTCATTTTAGAATGCAAACCCGGAGAAATGCCATTTTGTGACTGTTTTATTATTATTTCTCATTATAAGATGGCAAACAGAAGTTGGGAAGTTAAACCTACTTGTGTTGCAATCCTGAACTTACTCTCTGTGTATGTTTCTCTCTGAGTAGCGATGGAGAAGAAATTCAATTCACCATGAGTATTTTTTTATTTTTTTTGTAGAAACAGAAGGGAAATTCAAAGCTGAATCTATCAAATTTGCACTTTCCAAAACAATATGTGAAATGAAATATAGCTGTTGTTTGAAATTTGCACTTATCTGAATTCTGCGATGTAGTTCTCCAGTAAACCAAAGCTTACATACATCCATATAGTAGTGGAAAGTGTGCATAAAAATGAATATATTGTTTAAAATAGCATACAAGAATGCATATCAGGGGAAATTGCTTACAAATATGGGTAAATTAGTCAAAACTTCATACAAATTATGTTTATCAGGAGAAAATTGCAGTAAAATGCTGATAAATTTTCATGAGCCCCACCTCCAAAGCACTGCAAATCCTTACAAAATGTGAAGAACTGAATTTAAGACTGGGAAAATCTGAATGTGAGAGAACTGAAATTGACAGATCCTTCTATCCCTATTTCTGTGTAGACATATAGGACATATATGTAGTTTCTAGGCAGCTGATTTTAGTTCTGGTCTACTTTCCCATGAATCTGACACATTGATTGGCTGAAAGAAAAGAAATAATTATTTTCCAGTGTAGAAAAGTTTCCTTGCCGATTTTCCTGTAAGCATTTCTGGTCATCTCAGGCAACTACCCCATGTATGGTGAAAGAAAGTTGAATGCAGACAGGGTGAAAAGGGATATAAGAAATCTCCATCATCGTCTGTAATGATGGTTATGGTAAGTGGTACACAATTTTTGCTAACATAGTTTGACCACCATTACTGAACTTTTCTTGCTATGTGAAACTGCAGGAAAGCAGGACATAGGAAGCTGCCTTATACCAAGTAAGACCATTAGTCCATATAGTCCAGCATTGGCAGGCAACAGCTTTCCATAGTTTCATGAATGGGTCTCTCCCACTGATACCTGGAGATGCTGGGGATTGAATTTAGGACATGATTTACAACTGAGCCATAGCCCTTCCCCTGCTTGGGCATGGTCAAACAGGCTGGACCAGTATACTGTATGACATCTGTGCCCTAGATCATTGTTCTTCAAACTTGGGACTCTAAATGTTATTGGACTAACCATCAGACTTCTATCCTGTTCAGAAACTGTTTAATTTTAACTTTATTGGCTGCCTGTTCTCTTATAACAGCAAAGTAAGGTTGGTTGCCCCTCGGTTTTGGAGCAGTATTCAAATAAGATTTTAATGAGCTACTTAATTAAAGGCTAATTGAGGTGAATTCATTAAAGGTTTACAAATCATTCTTATCAGGGCAGTTCTGTTTGAAAGATAAGTTTTAAATATTTGTTTCACAGAGCATTGTTTGATCATAAAAGGACATATGAAATTATATGTTGAAGGCAGGCTGGAATTGGTCTGTGTGTTTTTCTTCCTTGATGCCCTTTTAGGGCAATTAACGTATGTGAATTTAATATGGACCTAATATTGGTCTGCCAAGATAAGAGGTAATGAAATGGCTGCTATAGGGTACTCTTTTGAGTGTGCTAAAGACATTTTTTAAATAAATAAATAAATATCAAGGTTCTGCTGGGAAATAGTAATTATGCAGAACCATTGTTAATCTCACAGTTTTATTGCTGGCTAGAAAATTATAACTTTGCCTGGGGCTTCTTCTAATTGTAGTACCCATTGTAAACAGCAGGACAGTCCAACTGGGAATATTGCTACATGAGGACAGTGCAACCCAAACCGTTAATTGTCAGAACTGTCAGACAGTTAATGAACAAGTGCTTTAAATTAATCAGCAGAAGGGGTCCTTCTCCCATTGATACTCTTTACAATCTGAAAGGAGAGTTGGTGGGTTTAAAACAAAAACAAAAACTTGAATGACTGCTAAAATGATTGGACTTTAAGAAAACCCAAACACCATATTTTTATTTATTAAAAATACCTCTATGCTCTTTTGCTGTTGTTGTTGAGTAGATTTCATTATTAATTTCTTTAAATATCTATAGACCATGCTTTTCATAAAATATACCATGAGGTGATCTACAACATCCAAAATTACAGTAAGATCCAGAAATACACCAGCAAAACAGGTTGGGGGAAAGGATTCAAATTTCAAAGGTATGTTTGAATAGTAGTTTTCAGGAGATGTCAAAAAGTTGGCTAGGGCGATTCCTACTTAGAACTTCTGGGAGGGAGCTGCACAGGTCAGGACCTGCCACATGAAAGGCCTGGTCCTTAGCAAGAATGGGTGAGAAATTAGATTCAGTTCATATTTAAAGGTGAATGTAAAGGTTCATTCATTTCCCTTCCACACAAAAAGTCTCAAAGGGGCTCTCCAATTGTTGTGATAACTAAATGTCCATGATAGTCTTCCTTTAGTCCAGTATAACAACTTTACTTCCAAAAACTTCAGCAATCATTCCTCCGTTTTGAGAAACAAACATCTTTATCCCCACAGGAATCTCTCTGCTGTGGTGATATAGTAAAAGAGTAATCCATAGTTATTTACTATTCATTAATTCACACGATTTGCAATAAAATTCTGATGAATTTTCATGAGGATTTTTTTTTTAATCAAATTGCTGCAGAATGTGGAGAACTTAATTTAACATTGGATAAATGAGAAACTGAGAGAACCAGAATTGACAGATCTTTCCATCCCTAGTCCTTAGAAAACACAATCATTAACACTCAAAGAAGCCCACACCACCACCTTCCTCCCCTGACAAACTTGCAAAAACAAAAAGTATGCCTACCTCCCGCAAATAAATAGTTAAATCACAAAACCACCCAGAATTAAGACAAGGTCTTGTTGAATTCTTGTTAAGGAGAACTGACAGCCTAACATGCCACTTAGGAGAGACTATAACACCACCACCGAGAGACCTGTGCCTTGTAGTCTCACCTTCTGTATCTCTAACAGTGGCAAGATGCAAGCAAGATCTCAGATGTTCATGTGAGTGCACAGAAGGCTCACATTGCTTAGGGGAGCCTTTGCACATGGGAGGGTCTTATTTATGCACTCAGTGACAGCTAAGGTTAATTCAGTTATGACTCAGCAGTCCTTGCTCATACAGGCAGGGAAGGTGCATTAATTGCACCCATCAGGATCATCAGTCACTTTCTAAATGGTGGACTGGCAGTGAATCCGGAACTGCTGAAATAAGCATCATGTCATTGTCACAAGCTGATGTGACTCAACAGCCCCTGATTCTTCAGGGGTTGTTCCCCCTACACCATCCCTATCCCCACCAACCTATGCTTGACTCCTTGATATTGTCAGAGAATTAAGTGATCTGAAGATACATTCGCTCAAGAATATGTCTTAGTGAAGCACTGATCTGGGACACATTTCTCAAACATTCCAGGGCTTCATGTTGATTACCCGGGTCATTGGAATAACGGGTGAGGTCACATCAAACATGTTTTAAGATCACGATCACACACACCATGCTGTGGCCTGCAACATATATAAGAGAGTCCCTCTTCATCCCCCCTTCTCAGTTTCCACATTGTTGAGCAGCAGCAAATGCTGACAGCCCAGCCACCCTTTCTCTGCAGTTGATGTGCTTGTGATTGAGCCATACTTCATTAAATACCACACATTCCTGCAGCTGACATAAGGGGAGGAGATTATCACCGTGGCACCGGCAGCAGGAGCCCAACTGAGTGAAATATTATTGGTTATAGATCCATCAATTTCATCCAGCACTGGCCTTCACTCAAGACAGATGGCTCTGCATTATGGGCTTCCTTGATATAATTTCAGAGCTTTTCTAAGATAAGCTTCTATTGCTAGTCAGAACATCGCATAGGGCAGGGAGGGTGGGTTTCTTATTCCAGATGGGGAGGGGGACAACCTGCCCTCCCTGAGCAGGAAAGCGGAGATGCATGCAACCTACTCTCCCTGTGGCTGGTTGTGTGAAAAGCGAATGGGAGGCAGTGACAGTAGTGATGATGGGGCTCAGAGGGAGGGGGGGACACTGAAAGCATGGTGTCCATGAACTTTCTCCACCCAATAAACCCACTGTCCTACAGTAAAAGGTCAAAAGCACCATTTAATTTTATACACTCACCAAAGTCTTCACACACAAAAGCCACCAAGCAATGAAAACTGAGCAGTGATAGGTTCTGACAGGCCTCTGCAGAGACAGCATTATTCAGTGAGGATGTCACAACGGAGAAGTCCATGTCTTACCCACCAAACCTCAGACACCTACGCCCAGAGCATTGGGGAGGATGCAGAATGGTGGCCAGACTGCCAACATAGCTATTTACAGCAGCAGCAACAACAAAGCAATGATACTACCACTGCTAGTGATGAGTTCCATGCCCACGAGTACTATCCATTGTTTGTGCCATTGTACACCCCCAGCTACACCACCTATGATGTGGCTCACTACTCTGTATCCACACTGCTTTCCATCTGGTTGGTAATTCTGCTACCCCTCAGGGCATATGCCCCTTCCACCCCTTGCTTCAACATGGAAAGACCAACTCCTTCCCTACAGTCCCTTTTGGGTGTTAAGATCTTCAGAAGGTAGTTATATTGCTCTCAGAAGTTTGAGGTGGTGGTTCAGAAGAAGGCATTCACTGTAGCATCCCCTAAGCCATGGAAATCCCTCCCCACAGAGCTGGATTTGGCATGTTCGTTATGTATGTCTCTCTTTATCCTGGAATTTGTCACCTAAGATATATATATTTAGGACCTACCCTAGTCTCTCTCCCCCCTCCTGCAATATAGTTTTACCTGCTTTTAATATTGTATTTTAAAATGGTTATAATCTGCCCTGGGACCTCCTGGTGAAGGATGGGTAAGAAATATAAATATTAATATAGTCAAATATTATGCAAACCCATGCCCCTCTTTCTTTTTCTTGTTGGTCGATTTCCACTTTTGGGGTGATGCATAAGTAGCTATCATAACTAAGCCCCCCCCCCATCCCAATCCCAGGATGCATAACAGAAGCATATATGCTCAAACTGGAAGTGTTGTTCTCTTACAACATGCTATTACTAGCTATGTGACTGATAATTAACAGCAACTTTAGCATTGTTAATGGGAACTTTCTAAGAAAGTAAAAGTGTTTATGTTACAGATATTTAAGAACTGTTTCAGTCTCTGCTAAGGCTTATTCTCCCATGATTACTGCTAAGATGTACTCCAATGCTGGCTTTGAGTATGTGTGTACTTTAAAAAAAAAAAAATTATGGAACATTCATCACATTCTATTTATTTTCACATGGAAATGGAGGGTGGAAATGGTCCTGATAGTTTTGCAGAAATAATCTTTTCAGTCTATTTCCCCCATTAGCTATTCATCTGCTATTGAGTCAATTCACAAGAATTTGAAGGAGCAGGAGAGCTTAAATGCTTCTGTGGTGAAATATTGTTACTTAAGAGGCAGAGCGATATACACAGAGCCACACAGAAAGATGATCAATACCATTATCTGTAAGTTTCTAAGTGTGTTTCACTACTTACTATTGGCAGTGTTCCTAGAAAGGGCAGGGGGATTCAGCAAGCAACATATTAGTGATTTTCTATCAGTCTCCCTCCTGGGAAATATATATTTTTTAAATGCTGAGAACAGAGGTGAGAGGCAACAGATTAAAAACACAATTCTGGAGATTGCTATTGGGGATGATCTGCAAGAAGGTGGGCAAGGATGTTACAAGTTATAAGCTTTCCCTTGTGGATATGAAACATGACTCTGTTCTTGCTTGGCAGAACCAATGGGCTTTGTGTATAGATCGTTGCAAATATGCCATATACAGTCATGATCTTCTGATGAAAGAGTACATAGGAGCCTGCCTTTTATCAAGTCAGATGTTAATCCACCTTAAAAACAGGGTGAACTACCCCTAGAATGCTGCCACACTGTTTCGTTCCATGATAATGTGATGACCCATCACACAGCAAGTAAACGTGGCACCCTCCTGACATTGGACTATTGCTGCTCTCAGCCTCAGCCAGCACAGCCAATAGTCAGGGATGATGGGCATTATAAGTACAACATCTGGAGGTCTACCACAGCTGGTACCAGTACTTGGTACAGTTCAAGGGCAGGAAGACTGCGGCCTCCAGGTTTCACTGGACTGAGTTGGTTAGGTTGCTTAGAATAAAACAACATCTGGATGGGCATAGGCTCCATAACAGTGAAATATTTCCTGGTAAGCACATATATGCTGGTGTGTCAAACCCTTTCCACCATTATGTATAGCAAAGCTGGGCTTGGCTCACACCCACTTTCATTATGGCTCACACCCACTTTCATTAGGCTGCATTAATGTTGTTTCTCCTACTGCCTTGAACACAGCTGCAACTTTAATGTAAGAGAGAGATTTTTAAACTTGGAGGTCACATTATTAGTTTGCTTCTCTTGCTTGTCAGGATCGATTAGTACTGAGGTACGTTATGACTTTAAAGAACCAAGAAACAAGTCACAGATGTGTGACCATTAAGTAGAGGACAGGAAAGCAATCGATAGAAATATTGCAATCGAAAGGATGACATTCACCCTAGGTGACCAGATGAGGTAATAATAACAAAACACAGAAATATGCTCTGCTGAATTCCAAGATTTATTGACTTGACTCGTAAAAACTGTAACAGATTAGAGAAGGGGAAAATTGACTTTCCCCTTTTGTTTTCTTTAAAAAAAGAAAGATTTCTTCAGACTCTTGATTTATAATAATGCCAGCATAGGTTTTCCAGCACACCCCAGCAATGCAATGCCATTGGATCTATAGAAACTGGTAATAATAATCACTGATTATGAATCTATGATGCTGCTTAAGAGTCTTGGTAACGGTAGAAGTATTTGCCTAACCAGTTCAGTAAGGCCTGTATCAGAGCTAGCCAAGGCAGTACCCTCCATATGCTGTTAGACTGCAACTCCCATTAGCTCCAACCACATTGAATGATGTGTAGTCCAACAATATCTGGAGAGCATCACATTGGCTGCTCCTGGTCTGTACTGCTGAAAAAGGTTTCATATTGATGGCCCACATGGTCTTTTAACTGGAGACACTAGGAATTGACCCAGGTACATTGTACATGTAAATCTCATCCTGTACCACTGAACTACAAGTCATCCCCAGAATAGGTAAGAATTTATTGTATATTGCTACTGGCAATTTTGGACCATAATTTCAACCCATTAAATTAAGTGCAGCCCAGTGTGTGTGTGTGTGTGTGTGTGTGTGTTGCTTACTGAAATCATTGTAGTTTTAAGTACCAACTTAACATCTATGACACACAACACACAGGGTGAAAGGAATGGGAGATAGGCTTAGGTCCAGGCTATCTGAAGGACCATATTCTCCCACATGAACCTGCCTGGGCTGTGAGAACTTCAGGGAAGGCACCTCCCTCAGTCCCATCACCCTCACTGGTACATTTGGTGAGGATGCAGAAGAGGGCCTTCTCAGTGGCTGCTTCCAGACTTTGGAACTCCTTTTCTAGAGAAGCTAGACTGGTTCCTTCCTTTTTTCTTTTTGCCAGCAGGTGAGTATCATTTTATTCTGACAGACTTTTGGGGAACTGATTGTTTTTAAGGAAATGGCTTTTAATGCTGCTGTTCTGGCCCCACCCACCTCTTCACGTACCCAACCGCCCAGAGTGTTTTGCCAGTTAACACTGCAAGTTCCTTAAAGCATCTTTGGTAGTCAATATATGAGGGGAAAGATATTTTTATTTGAACAGAATAAGGAAACCTCCTCAAACAGCAACAGGAAAACCCTTCAAACAGTAAACCACCTTACACAGCATTAAAACCCTCTTACACTGAGAAATAACCCCAAAGGAACAAGTCCAATGACACAATTCCCTCACCAGACCTTCATTTACATATAGCACCAGATCCAGTCATAGGGAGCCTCAGCAGCATTTGGTCTATCATCTTCACCCTACTTGACTATGTTGCCCTGCACCATTTGTACCTGCCTCCACCAGGCAGGGCTGGATGTCTCCACAGCCACCACCTGTGGCAATTAGGGCTCCTAATCTGGGTAATCAAGCCCCAGCTGGGCCACCCCCAAGGGCAGGAGTGCTCTTGCGAGGACTCGCAGGAAGGGTTGGCTGCTTAAGGCCAGACCTACACTTCCTCGATTTTTCTTGCACATTTTCTGCTACACAGAGGTCACCTGGAAGGGAATGTGGTCCTAAAGTTTAAGAAGACCCCACACTCTTGCTGTAGCGGATTGCACTCTCAATTGTCAAACTTGAGGTGGTAATGAAATAAGAGACCTCTGTATTCTTTTCTGTAATTTGCCTGGTTCCCATTTAGTATGGGGCAAACTCTGCCCAATATGATGATTGTTTCTAATGGAGTAGTTTTCTACAGCCGATGGGGATGAGAATGACATTTCACAATTCATGAATATTCTAGTTAGGATTACAGATTACCATCTCAGACCATAAACTGTATTTGATGCCTCAAAGCAACAACTTTGAGGATATCTCATTATAAAATGGGTGGAAATGATAAAGTGAGTGAAATCACCTGTATACTTTCTCGTACAAAGCACTGGTTGCTGAAGGCAGCAAAATATCAATTTGACCTCCAGGTACAACAGCCTGCCCAACTCAGAGTTCCTAGCCTCCTTGTTTTGTGATTTTAAATCTGTGCTGAGGTTCTTTCACCAAGAGTATTTGCTCCAAACTTGGATCTTGGCATTCAGGAATTTTCCTTTCTATGTCTTTTTTATTTATTTTTTAACCCTTGAACCAACATTTTCCACCCCTGATTTAAAGGTGGAGACAGATAGACAGAGCTAATAGGTGCTGAGATCAGTGTCTGATTCCACTCCTCCAGCTGGAAAATAGGCTTGGATCATTTCAGAAAAGTAACCGGCAGACTGGACAAAAGTGTCTGTGGGCAGCAACTTTATTTCTCTGCGGCTCGTCTTGAGTGGCTGGGATTATTTTGAGATTCCCTCGTCAACTTCCAAAGCAAAGTCTTGATCATCGCTTAGCTGTTAATACAGCTGCTGACACTATTGTTTCTTGACATCTCCCTGTTCTAATGGCATTTTGCCATCTGTTAACGGAGATGACATTGCAAGAGGAGACAGGGAAAATGTACTTTCTACAAAGCTTCTGCCTATTGTGCAGTGCCATTCGTATTCCAGACGATGTCTGCAAGTTGTCTTGTCTGACTGGCAGCAGTTACAATGTTTTCCTTTTCTTTTTTTGAGAAAAAGTTCTGTTGTTCAGATTGGAGGTATGCAGGCTGTCCATGTGTCTGCCTCATTTAAATACCTGTCATCTGTTTAATTAACAGCAGTATCCCCTCTATTATCCAATATTATGATGTTGTTCTTTCAAATCATGAGCGAATTGGCAAATTTTCACTGCATCTTCCGTCACTCATCAGTGACTGTGGACAAACAAGCTTACCATCTACCAAAACTTGGTCCTGAGTTGAGAAACATAAGGGAAGGGGGAGAAATTTGGTTCAATTCACATTTTAATAAGAACCTACCTAATGAATGTGAACATACTATTTATTATTCCTACACTGCTTTATATTTTGATGGGAGGAAATCTCAGTGGTTTACAGCCTACCTTAAAGCATCAAACAAAACAATCCAAAACAAGCCATTCTAGGAAAAAAACAAATATAAAGCATAAAGTGTGCATTAAAAGCAACAGGAAACTAAAATATTATCTTAAAGATTTCAAAATAAGACATTACTGAAGGTGCCCAAATATAGAACACACATTTGAAACCGCATAATTTGGCAGAGAATAAAATATTGTCTGAAACATAGAACATCTGCTGCTGTTGCTGCCAATGGTGGTTTATGGTGGGCGGTGATCACAGGAGCTTGGTCTCAATGGCGTGGGTATACACTAAGTAACTTGCTGCTGGCAGAGCTAGCAGAGAGGCTCTGAGACTCTGAATCAACTCCAAGTGCAGTGTTAAATAGCATCACACTTGGCACATTGCCAAGGAGCTGCCTTAGGCAGCTCTTCACCTATGTACCTGGTGGAAAAGCAGATGATTGCAGTGATGGCAATCACCTTGAGCACATTAGCACTACGCTTTCCTTCCAGCAAACACACACCCAAGTCTACCCAGTCTAGTTCCCAAAACTATATGTAAACTGAAATGAAGCTGTTCTTCAAAAGCTGTGCTTCTTGGAATTCTTCCATGCCGTTCTCCAACCAAATTATGTGCACTATATTGGGAGACAGTGTGTATAGAATTGCATACAAAATATATAGCATTAAAAACGCATTATAGTAAGTAAAAACTGTTTGCAAAAATATGTGTATTAAGATAAATGCACACTGAAATGATTATGAACTTTCATGAGCTTATTACTATTATTATGGTGTTGCTGGTATTATGGCATTTGTCTGTCTCGGGAGACAATGGAGGAGTGCGCTTTGGGGGTGAAGTCAAACTGTTTGAAGGTTGCAGCACCTGATGTTGCTGTAGGTACCAATAGGGGAGAGACATGTTTGGTTTCAGCTGGGGCAGATGAAGGCATCCAGATGTTCCATTGTGTTTCTTTTCTCTGTGCTCCTCCCAGCAGTCATTCCTTCTCTGGTCACTGCTGTGCACAACCTGATTATCTGTCTCCAGGCACCGCAGTCGTTTGCAAGGTATTGCTACACAGCTGGGTTGATATTGCCAGCCTTCATGTCATGTTTGCAGACATCTTTATAATGCAGAGATGGTTTGCCAATGGGCCTGGTGCTTGAAGTCAGCTCCCCGTATAGCATGTCCTTGTGAATACTGCCATCTTCCATTCTGTGAAGATGACCAAGCCAGCATAGATGTCATGGAGACAGGAGTGTAAACATGCTGGGAATGTGGGCTTGGGAGAGTGCATCTTTGAAACTCTGTCCTGCCATGTGATACCCAAAATCTTCCTGATGCAGTGCATGTGAAAGGCATTAGGAGGTGTTGCTGTAGATCACTACAGCACTACAGTACAGCACTACAGTAATGGGTAAGATGCCCATTACTCACTTCCATAAAGCAGCATGCTCAACACACAAGACTGGTAGATCTTCATCTTGGTGTTGGACTTTAGCATCACATTCTCCCATACCCTTTTGGTGAGCTGAGCCATTGCTGTACCGGCCTTGCCCACCATCGATGGAGAGGTTGCTGGTTATAGTGGAACCCAGGTAGACAAAAATCAAGAAAATCACTAAAATAATTAATTCATTTAAAATCTAGCTTTGTCCTCCTAAAGTTTTAAGGTGAACTGGAAACTATGGTTGACATTTCTTCTGTGACATACATGCTTTTCTTTTTCTTTCCTTTTTTTTTTTTGGAAGATGGTGCCTTCTGTATTGCCACATGAGCCTATTTAAATGATACCGTCAATGTAAGGCAAAACAAATCACCATGTTGCATACACAATTCCCTCTCCAGAGCGAGTGTAGGGAAGAAAGTGAATTGTACGTGGCAGATACTTGTCACATCACACCACGGTCCAGTAATCCTAAGAAACTCCAGTGTTCTGAGAAAAGCCCTATCGTTTTGTTCCATATTCCCCCAATAACAACTCTCACTCGAGCCATGGAAATTCACAAGAGCCTTCCTAAAAGACAGATTTATTCAGACAGGCGAGCACAGGAGGGGTCCATAGCTCAGTGATAAGAGCACACACTTTGCATGCAGATGGTCCCAGGTTCATTTCCTGGCATCTCTAGGTAGCGCTGGGAAAGATTGCCATCTGAAATCCTGGATGGCTATTGTCAGTTAGTGTAGACAATTACTGACCTGGGTGGACCAATAATGTGACTCAACATAAGTCACCTTCATTTCTTCATGTCTGCATTTTTATGATGCAGTGATCCACCAAAAGTTGATAGACTACAACTCCCATCATCACTGACCAGGCTGGCTGGGGCTCAAAGAAACTGGAAATCAAGCAATATCTGAAGGGCTGGCCACCAGAATGTATGTCACCACCTGCTTGCTTTTGGAGACCCACTCTGATCATGATAATAGAGATTTAGGGACCTAGCCAAGTGATTTTGAATCAAAACATATCTCATTTTGATTTCAGTAGCTCTCCAGAGTCACTTGTGGATGTCCAAGCGTTCTAGCATTATGAGAGAGGAAAGAATACCTTTCCTTTATCCCCGCTTTTTCATGCCATGCATATACACTTCAATCACATTGCCTCTTATGTGTCTTTTCTCTAAACCAAATAATGTAATCTTCCTCACTGGGGAATGAGTACATGCAGTGCTATTTTTCTAGAAAAAGAGGCGCCAGAACTCATCATGAAAGCCTTCCTTGTTCTCTTAAAGTTGCAATGGCTCCCACCTGAGAGGGGCCAGAACTGAGTTTGAGTGAGTTCTGGCTGAAAAAAGCCTTGACTCCATCTCCTTGATAATTTTGATGTCTTTTTTTCTGAACTTTTTTCAACTCTACAATATCCCTTTTGAGGTGAGACAATCAGAACTGTACATAGGCTTCCAAATGCAGCTACACAATGGAGGTACTACTTTCAATTCCTTTCCCAATGTGTGTGTGCATCACTAATGTGCAAGAGTCCATGTGTAATCAGTTTAAAAAATTGCAATCACACATATAGTTTCATCCAGACTGTGTTTTTATTAATGTTTATTTCCACACATCAGAATTGTTGATGGGGAACAAACTGGATGCAAAAGAGCTAAAGGAGCTAGAAGATGTACCATACCACAACTGTCCGAATGCTGGAATTAGCTGGGGAAATTTTCTCAGTTCAACCAGAATCAAAGAGTGGAAGGCAGGGAGGGGGCAGAGAATGTATAAAGTCCTCTGATCACTAAATTCAGGTGTTTGTGCAATACCACAGAAGGAGTATGCAAAAGTCTCACCTGACAAGCTACCTGTGGTTCTTCTCACACTCTTTTCCCTACACAGAAATGTTGAGAAGCAATTAGGAGTGGGAAGAGTGTTTGCCTTCTGACTCCATTGGCTTCTTCCCTGAGGTTGTCAACAAGGATGTTCTAATTTGCAGAAATGATGCTGTCAGTGTGTGTTGTTGCTAAGTGGTGCCATGCTGCTCATTAGGTATGGGTCACTGAAAAGATAGCAAACTGTGGCAAATCTTAGGTAGATCCTCTTGAAAGACCTCTAAATAAAAGAATTTCTCTTTGGGATAGGGGGCTGAGGCGCTTTCCCCAGAAAATGCTCATTTCATGAAGTTGCTTAAAAAATTACACCAAGAAAAAAAATGGTAGCAATCTCTCTCTCTTTGTCACAAAAGAGTGATACTATGGATGGGGTGAAACGGAACCCATTAGGAGCAACCATCTGAGTTCCAGTTTGGAAGTCATGATTCTGGGAGTGGGGCATACAATTGTGGCTGGCAGGGGCTTCTTATATTTCCCTTCTGTTAGTTTTGTCCTTTTAAACATTTGTTTTCAAAGATGCTGGCTTTGCTAGTGTCCCAGGCAGCCTGGCAATGGCAGTGGAGAGCTGACACTCTCTGTTCTTCCTTGCTGGAGCACACCTGGGAGGGAATCCAGCTAGTGTCCATTTCAGAATATTTCTGGGAAAGCAGGGGGAGCCTAGTGTTCTGCTGTTGCTGTCAAAGCCATTGGCAAATTTAACAGCTTTAGAAAACATTTATGCTGCATGCACACAATGGATCTGAAGCACTTTTCATTCCTACTCCCAAGACTCTAGGGAACTGAAGTTTGTTAAGGGTATTGGAAATGGTAGCCCTGTGAGGGCAAACTAAAGTTCCCAGGATTATTAGGGCACCCCACTTGTCGCTTTCCCCCCAGGATGCTGAGGAATCATTGGTGAACGCCCTTGGGGTTTGGTCATTCCAGCTGTCCATCTAGCCCAGTACGTTGCTTTCATTGTGTGTGCACATACAAAACACCCTGTTGTTGTTCTTTAGTCGTTTAGTCGTGTCCGACTCTTCGTGACCCCATGGACCAGAGCACGCCAGGCACTTCTGTCTTCCACTGCCTCCCGCAGTTTGGTCAAACTCATACTGGTAGCTTCGAGAACACTATCCAACCATCTTGTCCTCTGTCGTTCCCTTCTCCTTGTGCCCTCCATCTTTCCCAACATCAGGGTCTTTTCCAGGAAGTCTTCTCTTCTCATGAGGTGGCCAAAGTATTGGAGCCTCAGCTTCATGATCTGTCCTTCCAGTGAGCACTCAGGGCTGATTTCCTTAAGAATGGAGAGGTTTGATCTTCTTGCAGTCCATGGGACTCTCAAGAGTCTCCTCCAGCACCATAATTGAAAAGCATCAATTCTTCGGCTATTAGCCTTCTTTATGGTCCAGCTCTCACTTCCATACATCACTAACAAAACACCCTAGACCTGTGCAAACTGTATGCACATAGGTGCTCTCTGTGTGAACTACTATTGTACAAAATGCAAGGTAATAGACTGCATGCTCACCTGCTATGCATATGTAGACTCTGTATACATGGGAACAATTAGTGTGGGGATGCCAATGGGCACCATCCTACTTCCCTTCCTCAGTGCTGATTCTGCTAAATGATCACCCAATATTGTAGCCCCCAGCTTCAGTAATCTGGCCATGTCTGCCTTGCAGCCTTATTTCCTTCAGAACTAATTATCCAGTACAGAGCAAGAGAGAGGCAGACTGGAGCAAGAATATGTGATCCCATCTCAGATGCCTGCAAACTCAACAATGTCAATTTATGAACTTCCCCACAGTCCAGGCAGCAAGGATATTATAACTCAGAATTATGCAGAAGATATTCCCTATCTAATATAATTGATTACATACCATAATGCGAACAGAGCCTAATTTGTACTAATGAATCTGGCGCATAATACAGCAAGGCATTTAGCAGTATAGAAGACTGCAAAACGCTGATCCAGATGTCACTTTCGCAGGAATGACAATTTCTCCAGATGCCTTCCCCTCCTCCCTCCCCTTTCTCTTGGTCCCCTTTGTATTTTATGAGGAGCCATTAAAGTTGGGAGTCTGATCAGAATTTTAGTAAGCGTTTTGTTCCATGCCACAATATGAGGTGCAGCATATCATACCTGCTCCTGTTAAAATCATTGTTTTACATGGGGGGATGCTTGTCTGCAGTGACAAATTTTGATAAATGTAACATCAAATTAGAAAGAATGTAACTACATAAGGAGATGCTAATCTGGAATGAAGATCTCTTTCGATGCTGTCATAGAAGCCTGTTCAGCTGGTGCAAAATGCTGCGGCTAGACTGTTGGTGGGGGCAGACTACTGACTGCCAGCACATACCTCTGGGGGTAAAACTGGCTGCCCATATGCTACTGGGCCAAGCTCAAGACTCAATGCATGAATTAACAGGGTGCTTAATAACTTGGGTCCTGATTCCTTAGGGAAATGGCCACAGCTCAGTGGCAGAGTGTTTGCTTTGCATGCAGAAAATCTCAGGTTCAATCTGCAGCATCTCCTGGGAGGGCTGGGAGAGACTCCTTTATCTGAAACGCTGCAGAGCTGTGCCAGTTAGTGTAGACTTGGTAACAATCTGACTTGATATAAAGCAGTTTCCTATACAGTGGTACCTTGGGTTACATACTCTTCAGGTTACATACGCTTCAGGTTACAGACTCCAATAACCCAGAAATAGTACCTCGGGTTAAGAACTTTGCTTCAGGATGAGAACAGAAATCATGCTCTGGCGGTGCGGCAGCAGCAAGAGGCCCCATTAGTTACAGTGGTGCTTCAGGTTAAGAACAGTTTCAGGTTAAGAACGGACCTCCGGAACGAATTAAGTACTTAACCCGAGGTACCACTGTATTCTTTTCAACCTTGCCTTATTACTGAGATCTTTAGGGGAGTCACTGTTAGTGGTGCCTCATGGCTTGCACAACTCATATCCACCAGAAGCCATACATCCATTATCATGGACCCAGTTCTGTGGAACTCTTTCCAAACTGAGAGCATACAAGCTTCCTCTTATTTGGACTTCCAGCAGTCATTTTAAGTAAGCTTTTTATTAAAATATATTTTTATGGTTAGTTTTAATTAATTTTGCCTATCTTTTTCAACTTTTTGTGCACTGCCTAGTCTGTGTGTATTGTTGAAATATATAAATACATCTCATAATTCCACTGATATATCATGCAGATAGGTAGATATTCTTCTTTCCATAACTCAGTGGAACAGCATATGCTTTTCATGCAAACTATCCCAGGTACATGTTCCTTTATCAGACTCAGAGAGAGACTTAGAGGAAGAGGAGGCATACCACACTCACTGACCATTCAGGCCAGAGAATGTGGCCTTGCCTGACTTCTCTGGCTCAAGGAGCAGTCCTCCAATGGATCTGGCTTTAAATGCCTACATAACTCTGGTCTGGGGGCCGAATTTTGTGTGTTCTCCTTCACTGTTTATTTGATTAAGGGAAAAATGAAAAATGTGGGAATGGGGCTGCACATCTCTTCCTCTGTGAGATTCAGGTTTCAACCCTGTACAAGTTTTCCAAGGGGTAAGCTCCATTGAGATCCATGTGACTTAATTTTGAGGAGACATGACTAGGATTCCACTGTGTCTGACTTATCTAAGAACTGGGCTTTTGTACAAACCCCTGTGCATTTGCAGAGTTTTCTGCTGGTTTCACATATGCATGGCTCACCTAGCAAGGAAGGGGAAATTTGCTTCCATTTCTTACAGACTGTGGCTGTAAACACGCCCAGGAGACTAGAGGAGCATGTTCCCACCAGATTTATACAGATTCTCACTTGCCCAAATCCTCTGAATTTGACTGTTTAGGTTGCAGATAATTTGTTTGTTTGTTTGTTTATCTATTTATAAAAAGTAATACATCAAAACTGTCCTTGTCTTCCAAGTCTAGGAGTGGAGGCTGGGGGACATTTCTGACTGCTACATTTTTTCCCTGAGCCATTAATGTTGCCCCTGCCTGCCACAGTTCTGAGTAACTTTTAGCAGGTGCCGGTGGGGGAGGGCAGCTGGGTACACTTGCCCTGGGCCTTGGAGGGCTAAGTCCCTTGGGGGGGGGGGCTGCCAGGGACAGGCTGCATTTTAAAAAAAAATATTTATAACTTTATTCTAACAAGACTCCTGTGATGGGCTTCAGACAAGCTTTGCATGGCTCTGACTTTTAGCACAATCTTTTAAACTTTGAGTGTCTCTGTGTTTGCATCTTTTGTTTCTGGAATAGAGAGAACTCAGTGCATCACAATTGCTTACAGAGCGCCTTTTTAGTGAGACAAAGGTCATGATAATTTGATCTCCGCACTATTCCATTCTCTGCAGAGCCCATTTCCCCCTCCGTCCCCTTCACCAGTGGACTTTGATGGGCTGCAGTTTGCATGGAGGTCAGCTAATAGCAAGCTTGAGCTCATATTAGACTCTGCTTTCAGGTTTCACATAACTAAAGTCTCCGAGGTTTCTCATTACCATCTAAGAAGCACAGCTTCCTGGTTGCAGTATTTGCTGTCTCCTGCTGATGCCGAGGTTCCGATTCAAGCCTTTTTCTACTCTGGGATTGATGACTGCAATTCTCTATTTCTTTTTCTTTTTTCTTGTTTACCCATGACTGTTCTAAATTGACTTCCAGTGGTGTGGAGATGCTTGCCCGTCAGCACATTGTTCCTGTGTTTGCTATGCTACGCTGGTTTCTGGTTAAATGTTGTATTGATTTTTAGCTTCTCTTACATACCAAGTGTTTAACCAGTTTAGCACCTGGATGCATGGACAACTCCTTGAAGCTGAAGGTCAGATCTACATCCTTTAGGATGATCTAAAAAAAGATTGTTCTGTTCTTGTAACATCTGACGGCCACAACCATGAATTTGTTATCCATCTCCTTGTGAATGAATATTTATCATATATAATAAAACCATGTATACCTTGTCTGAGCTGAAATGAAAAACCAAGTAACAAATATAGTTGGTATTCACTAGGTCTTTGATATGCCCCCCTCCCATTGTCCCATAGCCCTGAAACAGAAGGTCACAATTAGGCCGACCCACTTTGGATCAATCTGGGGGCCACTCATCCCAGATCTTGTCCCAAATTAGTTTGTGGGCAGGGTTAATGTTTAATTAGGGCTTCTGCATCTCCTCCTACCTGCCAACTGAGAACAGGAGGTTTCTTCATTCAAAAAATAATAATCATGGCAGTGTACAGTAAAATCATTAGAACATAATAAAATGATAGAATGATAGAATGCAGAACAAATAACTAAGTCTGAATCAAATTACCGTATTTTTTGCACCATAACACTCACTTTTTTCCTCCTAGAAAGTAAGGGGAAATGTCTGTGCGTGTTATGGAGGAAATGCCTATGGGTGGCATGCCTACGGATTTTCCTCCTCTAAAAACTATGTGCGTGTTATGGCTGGGTGCGTGTTATAGAGCGAAAAATACGGGTAATTCTCTAAAAATGCTAGTCAAAACAGAAAGTTCTTCCACAGGCAGTGAAACATCAGAATTATGAGTGTCTGCCTGATTTCAATAGTAACCGCATTCCAAAGTGTTCTCAAACAGTTACAACATTCTGCCCAGCTTTTTCTCTTCTGCAGATCTAAAAAAACCACACTTTTGATAAATGTTGGTTTGGCATTAGCAGGAGTTGGTGTTTTTTTGTTTTTTTTAAAGTGCAGAATAATAGATTTATGAAGCCTTGCATTTAGAAAAGGGAAACCTGCTTCACTTCCACGTCATGAATAAATAATATAGCAATAAAAATAGCATGCCAGTGATAATGAGGATATGTGATTGCTTTTAAATGTTTTTTACCAACTTTATTTTTAATTGTGCTGTTCTAGTACTTTGTTGTTTGCCACCTTGGACTCCTTTGGGAGGAAGAGTGGGATAGAAATTCCAATAATGAGAAGAAGGGAAATCAGAATAGTAATGCAGCCTTGCAACAAATAATGCACCAGAATTGATTGGGTTAGTATGGGCTTAGTCACAGGCCGCACTATTGCCCAGCAAATTCTGTGGGACACTTTTCTGTTTGGTGTAATAGAGCTGACTGACAGGCGCTAAAGACTGTGAATCAAGTGAGAGAACTCTGACAGTAATTGAGCATTGCCAGGACACCTTTCTCCCATCAGAGGGTGACCTTCTAAGAAAAAAAAAAAAGTGCATTACATGAAACCACTAGAGAATCCTATAACTCCTATGCAAGTGCTAAAATGAGACAGTGAACTAAAGGAGACCCTGCTGTTGGAGGTCAGTGTAGATGAGATTGTCATGAACTAAGACGTGTTATTGTACCTTCCCTCCTTCCCTTGGAAGTCTGTAAGTAGATAACATGCTTTGCATGCCAGCATTTCCAGATTCAACATGTGACACCTCTAGGTAGGGCTGGAAAGAGTCCCTGAGGAACTGCTGACGGTGCAAACTTTACTGAGCTAGATGGACCAATGGTCTGATCCAGTACAAGGCAACTTCTTATGTCCCTGTGCTTCTACTATATGTTCTGGTCTGATCTGGTCTGATCCTTTCCTTCTATTTTGCCTTCACTCTCCTTTGCTTTCCTTAGGCTTTCCCTTGTGGTCAAAGGAAATCCTTCTGTTCTTCAGGTAAAAATGAAATAAGTAAATGAATAACAGGCATAAAACAGCAGATGAAAACTGGCAGCAGTTTTTTAAAAATGTTGTTTGTTTTTGCTGTTGTTTTATTTCTCGTGTTCTAGCCTTCCTGGGTCCCGGGTGGCTAACAAGGTACAGCATTTAAAATAAATTAACAGTACAGACTATAGCAGACAACAAGTGATGCCACTCTAATTATGTGCCAAAAATATGTCAGACAAGTAGGCCTTGAATTGTCACCTATAGGCATATAACATGGGGAGTGGTCTGATCTCAACAGGGAAGGCATTCCATAGGCAAGACACCCATCTTGTGTGGTGACCCCTCTAGGCCCCATTCACTGAAGGCACCACAAAGTTGGCTTCCCCTACAGATCTCAAAACATGGGTTGGCTGGTACAGGTAGCAATGTGCACCTATGTCATTTTCAGCTTCTCATTTTTTTCACTCTTAAAAGAAGTTTCCCACATCAGCTTGCATTTTTTTTAATGAGTCCTCATGAAAATTCATCAGCATTTTAGTGCAAAATTCTCTTAATAGACACATTTTTTTCCCTATGCAGTTTTTTTGCAAACCAATTTTCTTGAATGTAATGCATTTCCCCCCTCTCATTTTCACTAATATATACATCTTTATGCACACTTCATACCAGTATGTGCATTTTTATAACAATTACGTTGCTGGAAAACTGCATTGCAAAATTCAGAGAAGTGCAAATTTTGAAGGATGGCTGCGTTTTGGGAGCTGCTTTATCAGATGATTCGTTCATCTCACTTAGTATTGAGCTTGCAGTAGCACTCCAGGTTTTCAGACTGAGGACATTCCCAATCATACCTGAAGATTCTGGTGATTGAATCTGGGATACTGCATACAAAGCAGATACTCCACTACTGAGCGCCATCCCTTCATTGGATTTTTTTAAAAAACAGAAGCTGAATGGTCACTTATCAAGGATGTTGTAGCAGTAAATTTGCTTTTGTTCTAAGTGTGTCTTTGAGTTCTGCTGGTAAATCAAACTTAATGTTTTCAGCTCTACACTGAGTCTGTAGTTAACATTCTGCATCCACCCCTTGCTCTGGTGTGATGAATTCAGAAGATATTCAGGGCTGGACCACACACGTGTGGTCAACTCTCAAAGACTGCTACATAATCTGATATGTTTGTAAATCAGAGTTGCATATGAAATAAAACAGAGTTTTCACATCATGTTGGACCCAATGCTTTTAACTGCAATCAGTTCACACATTCGGCTACAAGCTACCCAATGCTGAGAAGCCAAGTAACTACAGTGCATGATTGAACATTCCGTTATTTAACATGCAGGACTGTTCCCAACAGCCATTCTGTTGTATCTTAGCAGGCATCTGGTGAATAATGGGAACCAGCTTAGATGGGCGGCAGCAAGCCTGTTGTATGTTTGATCATCACAGAACTGTTCTAACATAGTTGGGCATTACTTTCTCAACCACAGTTATCCTACCAACATCCTCCATATTGTCATCTGTGCCTGGTATCCAATGTTCTTCTGGCCACTGAATCTTCTAAATATTTCATCTACAGCAAGGTTTCCCAAATACGGATCTCCAGCTGTTTTTGGACTTCAGTTCCCATCATCCCTGACCACTGGTCTTGCCAGGTTGGAATGATGGGAGTTGCAGTCCAAAAAGAGCTGGAGACCCAAGTTTGGAAAACACTGAACAGTATTGTAAAAAATGTAACCTATGGAACCATGTGGCAATAGGATACATTTTTGCAATATCACATCACTGTTGTGAATAAAGTTTGGAGGGTTGTGGGAGGCCACAACTTCCCAAACCTTCACACTTTCAGCTTGCATGGTTCAATTCCTGAAGTGTAGTCCGGGGGCAGCCAATATTACACTCATTCTTCTAAAACAGCCTTCTCCCAACCTGGTGCAATCCCTGGCAATGGCTCACATTGTTGGGTGCTGATGGGAATTTCAGTCCACATTGTTTGGAGGGCACTAGGACAGAGAAAGGCTGCTATAATAGCTAGGCCTATTGATTTGGGGGAGGGCAAGCAAACGTTGCATGAAATGTCCCACAAGCTTTAAAAATAAATCTTGAAAGGTAGGGAAATAAACCTGGAAGTGAGATTCCCCCCACCTAAATGCACCCAATTGCAGCAACATTTAACAGTGCCGACAGTCTAAGACATTTCCAAGTACTTGCTTTCCACATTGTGTCAGAATGAGGGCTCTTTCTTTGACAGCCTGTTTTCAAAAGTGTGTGACAGCTTTAACTGTAAGCAACACTGAAGGACAAGAACCTGATTCCATCATTTCATGGCTGTCAGTTCCACCGACAGGAAGGTATATCTTAGGACAACACACTTCCCAGCAGCCGCTTTCATGAATAAGAACATGCTCCCATCATTAGTCATTTAACCCATAGAATATGACAAACTAAATTTAATGTGGTAGGAGCTCAGATTTGCAACATCACCAAATATTCAAAATTGCCATTCCTAACATGTTAATTTTGAAGGTATGGGTCAAGGAGGCAACTGGTTTTCTTCACTTTTACTATCTAGATTTAGATAGTATTAGATTAGAAAATGTATTAGATTTAATACCTTTTACGACTTGTGTTGCAATGTTTCCTCTCCACAAGACTAGAACTGAAATTCCTTTGATCTGGAACAGAAACTTCAACCAGCTTTAAAATGCTAATAGAACCTAATATTGGTCCACCATTGTAGGGAATCCCAATTGTTGCTGGCTCCTGATATTTGTAACCTTTGAAATAATTCAAAATTGTTTCAGCAGGTGGCATATATAGCCCTTCCTGCTTAGGCCTTCCTCTTTTGCTTTTGACCACAGCTACCTCTTTCCATGCCATCATATTTTTGTTGGCTTTTTCGCAGTATAGTAGCGCAGAGAGCTTGCTGGGGAGAGCTTGCATTAAAAAGAAGGGACTCAAAAATAACTTAAATAAGGTTTTAATAAGAAAAACAAAAACTCCTTAAACACTAAATACAAACAAACAAACACGACCCAACCACCAACCCATCCCCAGGGTAAAAGGCAGAGCTAGGTGCTGCCCCTTATATACTGTGGCCAATTCCCAACACAGCTTAATCAATGCAACTCAGCAGCACCTGCTATGCCTCACAGCTGCAAGGCTGGATCTCGTCAGCTTGCTCTGGCCCTTGCTCCGGCCCCTTAAAGGTATACACATTGGGTGAAACAATGATGAACCTTTAGATTTAAAGAAACAGTTCAACAATTTTTTCTTCACCTCCAGATTAGATTAAAACAATGCACTTAATGTGGGGCTTCTCTTGAAGTGTCAACTGACCCAGACACTTCTCTGGAAGTGTCAACTGATCCAGAATGCAGTTGTGAGGGTTCTGATCATGCCCATTCAGATAACAGGACACTAATCTTCCAGTTGCTTCACTGGTTACCTGTTTGCTTCCAGTCTCAAATTAAGGCACTGGGATCCCAATGAGCTACAATATAAACTGATCCAGGAACTTTGTTGCAAAACTGAGCACATTCTTCAAGTCTTGCTTCTGTTTTAAATACGGTGACTAGGTAACAAAGAATGAGCCTTTGTCACTGTGGCAATCCAGGATTAGGGATGGCCTCCCAAGACAGGAGCACCTGGCCCCGTCACTGCACACCTTCAAGCAGGCTTTATTTCATGTGCCTCTGTTCTGTTCTATCTATTGGCTCTCTGGCTGCCATGTTTATGCTATATCTTACACTGTGTTGCATTATATTGCTGTTGTTGTTTTACACCACCATGTGTACTGCTGTAAAAATGGTGAATGATGACTGAACTTCACTGTAGCTGCTGTGACCATAAAACCACCAAACTGTATCTTCACTGCATGATGGGTTTTCTTGCTTTCTCCAAGGATAACTATGTGTCAAACAAGGAGGTGGTGAAATATGTTTCATAATGGTGAAAGACTGGCCCAGGAATAGCCCACCATTTCAGTACAGTTATTAGGATATCAAACTAAGTTTTGTTTGGTGGAGGGTTTTTTTTAATAAAAAAATTAAATTAACGAACAATGCTTACAAATGAAAGTGGAGGATAAGTCCAAATTTTAATAAAAGGTCTATAGAATTACAATTACAAAAGGTCTGCAAAATTAAGTACAAACATGCATTCAATTTCATAAAGAATTGGCCTCTTGAAGACTTCACCCTCCCATGAGATCTTTTGAGTGAAGATTTTTATCCCATTTTATCTGCTTAAACTAAATAACTGGAAATGTTTACGTTTTAATTGTTGGTAGCTTCACAGTGTTTCATTGGAAGCAATTCATAAATGATTTTTTTTTAAGAGACAATATAAGTTGAATCCCATGATAGTCATATGCAAGAGTGGACCCATTGCACAATTAAAGGGAAGAACTCATTTAAGGTTATTAATTTCAATGGGTCTACACTGAGGAGAACTTAATTGAAGACAACTTTATATCGCCGAACTATTTGCAGCTGTCACTTTCAGGATCTGCAAGAGCCAGGAGAAACTAAAGCTGGATGGTCATTGCAAAAGATGCAGTCCTAGATCGAGATCAGCTGCTGCTTAGATATAAATGGTGGACAAGCTTCTTTCATACAGAAGCCTATGCATGGAAATGTATCACTTTGTCAATCTTTTCAAGTTGTAAAACTTGTTATTTCTTGCAATACCAGATCTCCCCAGGAGGAAGAAAAAAGAGAGGAGAGGGTGAAAAACATTTTTTTAAAAAAATCATTTGCTTTCAATCTGATTATATGTGCTGAGCTTAATTCATAATTCAAGAGAGAGGTCATAGGTCATTCACTGGTAAAACCTGGTCCAAATGCACTTGCCTTAATACATATATTCGTAATGAATTAAAGTAATATATAATTGATTATTAAGTATTATTAAGTATGCATCTGGGTATTTAAGTAGCTTCAGAGGTAGCAGAAATTAGATTGCTCAATTAATTGGAATACTTAACAAATATTGATTAGCTTTTCATTAGTATTTAACATTAAAGGCATTTTATATGTTATTGTAATTTAAATGAACTGTTTAAACATATTTGAAGAGCTTTAAGAGTTGCTAAGAACAGAATTACATTATTGCTCTGCAGTTTTGAGTTAATTGCAAAGCATTCTTATAGACGTGATAAACTGTGCAATGCATCCCCTGAACAATCAATTCACATGGCATTACCTTCAATTAGATTTTTATTAAAATCACATTAGAATCTCACTAGAGGCACAATAAAAATGACACTACTTCTAATTCTGCAGTTCAACCATGATTCTATTCCTGATGTGCCTATTGATTACAGATGGCTAACTAGACAATTAGAAGAAGTATTTGAAGCTAACATCTGGGTGAAATCTGAATTTGTTGTTGATAGCTCTGCAAAATAAGGTGGTGATCTTTGCAGCTTTGTGGAGCTGGTGGTGCTTTGGGGATTAGTTCTCTCCAGGTACTTTCTGTATCTTTTCCTTGCTGTTATACTAGCATTGTTAGAAAATGTTTATGTTCCGGGAGACTACCAGTCTGCTTTAAGTTTGTGACAGTTGGTGCTTTTTATCTGCTTCCCCTGTTTTTGTTTTAAAGATGGTTCTTGTTTCACTGTATTAATTTAAATGTGGTTTCATGTGCTCTTGCCAACTGCGCTTCAGATTAAAAATATGAATGTTGGCCAACTTGGCTTCAATATTAAACCACACACACATTACAGAAAATATAACAGTACAGATAATATACATATATCCTTAACTATTAATGCTGAAAGGGAAACAAATGGTTGTAACTTGTCTTGAAAATTATTGTTCCAAAGCATAATAAATGATGGGTGGGGTATTATTATTATTATTATTTATTTGTCAATAAAACATTGTGATAACTTGGTTAATAAAGGAATTTCCCAGCTCTGTTTTAGCCGTTCCATGACTGGTGACACTTGTGATATTTTCCAGTAAGTCTGTACACAGCTTCCAGCTGTGATGTTTCCCAGCATGTTTGTATGCAATTTCTAGCTGCTGTTAAGAGGTTAGGTATGAAGTAGTGGAGCACTGATACTTTCTCAGAAAAAGCAAAAGCAAATCCAGGATATTTTCAAGGAGAGTCAAGGAAACCTTGAAGGCTACAGGAGCACTCTATCAAGTATTAACAATGAAAACATTATAACTTAAACGAGTAGAGCAAAATTGGTCCCCATAGAGGTGTATCACTTCAATCATTAAGATGAAAATGACTATACTCTTTGCTTGGAATAATGAGAGTTGATACTGATTGCCATTATAGTAAGCAACAGGAAAATAATAATAGGAGGCAGCTTGAGAATGCAATGCTAATGCAATGCTTTTTTTAATCAAATAATTCTGAATTGATTGCCTGGGGCAATGGAACCAACATTGTTAATATGGCAACATGCATTTTATACCCTTCCCTAAGGACAGATATTAGTTATGTCTAGTTCATGTGTCTGACTTTTTATTTTATTTTTTGGTATGCAAAATATGACAAATATACTATCAGAATCATTATTATGCTTAATGTATACAAGAATGAACAGTGCAAATTAGTAGTGCTAAATTGGCTATTGCAATTATGATGTTTTAATATTCTAAAGTGTTTTGAATAATCATGAGGGCAGAACCCTATCTGTTATCCACCTCCAGTTTCTCAACATTCTGTTACTGGAATTCACTATTTCCTATTCTGTATAAGCATGTAAGACATCTAAAGTAAATGTTTTTGGTGAGAGAAGCATTGCAGATTAGTCTGGATATAAACTCAGGAGCCTGTTGTATTTAAAGTCATTGCACGCTGCTAAAATGTGAAAAGTCTAACACTTTCACAGGAGGTCCTTCAGTAGGGATTGGGAACTTGTGGCCCCAACTCCCATTAGTCAACATATTCAATGGTCAGAGATAGTGGGTGTTGTAGTTCAATAACAAGTGAAGGGCTAAACATTCCCAATCCCTGGTCTAGTGGTTATCACATCCTAGTGCCTTTCTACTAATTGGCCAGAATTTTGGGAGGTGGAGGTTTAATTCACAATGAGCAATTGGGTAAACTTTCACCTTTATATATTTCATTACCTCCACAAGTAAGAGGGTTTGAATAGGCATTTATTCATGAGAATTGAAAATTCAGGGAGGGGTCCGGATATTCCCTAGGGAAGTACTCAGAGGTCAAACTGCAGAGGCCCTGTATACTATCTACTACTACCAGTATGTTTCTGAGCACAATTCAAAGTGTTGGTGCTGACCTTTAAAGCCCTAAATGGCTCGGTCCTGTGTACCTGAAGGAGCGTCTCCACCCCCATTGTTCTGCCCGGACACTGAGGTCCTGTGCTGAGGGCCTTCTGGTGGTTCCATTACTGCGAGAAGCCAAGTTACAGGGAACCAGGCAGAGGGCCTTCTCGGTAGTGGCACCCGCCCTGTGGAATGCCCTCCCACCAGATGTCAAAGAGAAGAAGAACTATCAGACTTTTAGAAGACATCTGAAGGCAGCCCTGTTTAAGGAAGCTTTTAATGTTTAATAGACCACTGTATTTTAATACTTTGTTGGAAGCCACCCAGAGTGGCTGGGGAAACCCAGCCAGATGGGTGGGGTATAGATAATAAATTATTATTATTATTATTATTATTATTATTATTATTACTACTACTACTACTATCCATCATCATCATTATCACCATTGCCATAATCATTGCTTTTTACCAAAGTGTTTCAAAATATGGTAGATTTACCAAAATACTGTAGACATACCAAACATTTAGGAACCAGAAACAAAGAACAAATAAGACATACAAATTACTAAGGGCATTCATCCAACAAGAGTATGAAGGACAAATCTCATCCAAGATGAGCACTGGAAACAAGGCATAAATCATACTGAAGTACCATCTAAATTGAGATCCAAATGCCTGGGCATACAGGAATCCCTTTGCTTAGAGCCGGAAATGGACAATGTTGGCATTTCCTTAGATGAAGCATTCCACAGTCAAGAGACCACCACTGTTGTAGTCCTTTATATGGTTTGGACCTTTTGTTCCTCCCCTGGCTCCTCCCCATAGCAGAAGCACATGGAGATGAGCTTCAGATTATAATACAGTGGTACCTCGGGTTAAGAACTTAATTCGTTCTGGAGGTCTGTTCTTAACCTGAAACTGTTCTTAACCTGAAGCACCACTTTAGCTAATGGGGCCTCCTGCTGCCGCTGCACCACTGCTGCACGATTTCTGTTTTCATCTTGAAGCAAAGTTCTTAACCTGAGGTAATATTTCTGGGTTAGCGGAGTCCGTAACCTGAAGCGTATGTAACCCGAGGTACCACTGTAATTAGGTCCGGGCAGGTACATACAGAAAGAGGAAGTTCTTAGGGTATTGAGGTCCTAAGCTTCATAAGGCTTTATAGGTCAGAAGCAGCACTTTTGAAGTGAGCCCAGAAACCAACTGATGGCCAATGCAGAATCAGTGTGATATGCTTAGACCACCTGGTCCCAGTCAAGAAACTGGCCACCAAATTTTGCACTCGCTGCAATTTCAAGCTGTCTTCAAAGACAGCCTCAAGTAGCATTGCAGTAATCTAATCGAAAGGCTATATGACATTTTGAAACATACTTCCAAGTGTTTGGGGAAGGAGGAAAGAATCATGTGGACTTCTTACTCTACATCCCCCTTGCAGTTAATAACTTTGTATATCTTTTGTAGGTGGGAACTGAGGCTTTTGTGTGAGATTATGATCCTATATAAAGAACCAGGCTCCTCTGTGTAACCAACCTGGCAACTCCCCCCCCCCCCACCTAAGTGCATAGATTGGATAAGGAAACATTGATGCCTTTCATTAAAGTGAGGCTTTTTGCTATTATTACGTTCCTCATTATTACTTAGGAGTAAAAGCTTTTGTCTCCGTCATCCAAGCCGAGTGAGGGAGAGGGAAATAACACTAATTTCAATATGTACCGAGAAAGCAGTTCTCCTTTTCTGCTGATTGTTGCCACCTCTTTTCAGCGGGAACAGCTGGTCTGTAAATGGCTTCCTCAGCTAAAACAATGCCTGTCTTGCTTTAAAATTTCAGCAGGAAGCTGCTGTTTCATCATTTAGTCATGTCACATATTTATAGGGTTGTGTTTGCCACAGCGTTTGAGGAACAAAAAAAGTACAAAATATGAAAAGGATACTGATGTGCCGCATTGTCAGGAAGTGTAAAGTTGGAGTTTGCCATAGAACTTTTTGAATAATGGACATTTGCTGCAATCCTACAGGTGTATACTATAGAACACATTTGTCCCAAACCCAGTGAAGTTTTATGAATGGATGGGGCCACCGCTGCATCCTCAGCCTTACTGTGACAGTGGCTGGAGGTGGTACAGGCAGATGGTTGTTCCTGCCTGGATTTGGTGCAGCAGGTGGTCCTGGATTGTACCTGTTGCCATCATGTGATGGCAGTGGGGCTAGCTTGGGATCCAATGCACCCTGGGGCAGCTTAGCTCTGTACCCAGAAAGCATCATTTCAAAGCTTGTGGGAAAATGTGTTATATAGATAAATTGATGATGACTGAGTGATGACTGTGTGACTGAGAAGTGATATGATAGTCATCTTTAAATATCTAAGGGGTTGTCACATGGAAGATGTGAGCAAGCTGGGCAGCTATATAGGTTATTCCATTCAAAGGGCAGACAGTTAATCAACCCAGGTATTAAGATCTTTGTCTTGAAAATCATCACCCAAATGCTCTATGGGACTGAGATATGGGGAATTGGTGTCAAATCTGAAATTGAGGTCCTACAAAATATGAGGCAGATTTTGGGGCTTCCCTGCAGGACACCGGCAGCCCACCTCAGAGCCAAGTTGCTAGCAGGCAGAATTGATCTAGCCTATCTGGGATACTGGCGCAGGCAAAATGCCTTTGAGGATCATACTCTTACTAAGCTCTGCTGGTTAGAGCAACTAAGGACAGACAGGGGACTGGGCACAAAAGTGCCACAATAAGCTTAGTGCTTATAATCTCCAAATGGAGAGCTACTTAGCCCTTAGCCTATGTGACCTTAGAAATTGGGGTTTTGATCAGGATGCCAACCAAGACAGAGCAGCCATTACTGCTGTCTGCTACTCTACTTGGTACCCCCAAATTAAGATCAATCACTCAAGTCCCCATTACCGTGAGACTCTGACCTTCCCACAACTACACAGAACCTTTGTATAACTAAGATTTCAACAGATGCCTTCAGCATATTTAGAGGGGAGATACTGGGAATTCCCCATATGGATCATAAATGTACAGTATACAATGCACATGGATGCAATCAGGAAGAGGACATCATAGACTACCTGCTGACTTGCCCCCTATATACAATGCCCAGAGAAAGATTTATATTGCCAATTCTTAATTAGCTTCCAGGTTGATCTGTACAGGAAGTGACAGTTGGAATTCCTAGCAGATAACCATCTATATATTACACATCAGATAGTCAAATTTGCTCTGGCAGCCAAGAAGCTCGGTTCCAGCTATGTGAATGCACTCCGATCTTAAGTCTTAATGTTGTAAATTTCTTTTCATGTTGTAAACTGCTACAGGTCATGTGTATGATTTTAGATGAAAGTTTCCTTTTATTCTCTGTTGTCCATTGTAAGGCCTTTGGCTATATGCAATAAAAAATGATTGATTGACTTGGACTAAACATTGGGAATAACTTTGACTGTAAGAGCTACCAGGTTTTTAAGCAGAAGCTGGATGGCCAACTGTAAGGGATTATTCAGTGGTAATCCTTGCATTGCAGGGGGTTGAGCTAAATGATCACTGTGGAACCTTCCAACTCTACAGTGGTTCTGTGTCAGGAGCAGGTCAGCAATAAATCTCAGCAGCAGGGGGAGACAACCTGGATTCTTCATCAGCCTGACTTATCTCAGCCTCTTGACCCCCTCCTTACCAGTCTCTGTTCTGCCTCTGCTTCTGTACTGCTCTCTGCCATAGACTCTTCCTGCTCACTAAACCCTGTTACCTCTTCAGCTTCTGACACCTCTTCCTCCCAGTCTGTTCCCTCTTCTCCATCTGACCAGCCAACATTGTTCCCTCACCAATTCCTAGGCTCTGATCTTTCTTCCCTTGGAAGTTCCCCAGCTGGTTCCCCCCGCCATTCCTCTGCATCCAGCCAGTCCGTGACATTCTATGACTACTCAGGGCTGGTAACAGAAAACAGGAACCGCTGGAGCACAATAATCTGGCACTCAGCAGCAGTGAAATGAGCATAATTAAATGCATGCCAAAGCACCATGTGACCATGACAGTACCCTTAGGTAGCTTAATCCTAATTGTCTGGGCTCTTTCAACACCATTGTGTTGATATCCCAAAGAAGTGCACATTAATATTTAAACAAAGTCGGAGCTGTGCTTCTGAAATGGAGACAGAAACAAGTGTGGTAATTTGCACTGAAGAAATGCAATGCCCCCCACCCCAGAAAGGAAAGGAAAGCCAGAGGGTGAATAGGATATTGCATTCTGTTTCAGCTTGAGTTCAGGATCATAAGCCTTTAAATCTTACAAGTGTATTATTAAGGCATAATAAACATGCACACTGCCCATTTGCCCAAAGTATTGTTTTCAAGGAGGTAAAGGAAACACATTTGTAGGTCTGGAATGAGATGGCTAGGCAGGGGCAAGCAGTTCTTGGCCTCTTATCAAACAGCATCCACTGACTGCAATTCTCCTCGATAGACAATTTCTCTCTCATGTCCCATGGTCAGGGATGGTTATGCACAATATAGGCTTATTTAGACATAATTGAGGAGAGAACAGTGGCAATTAATGGGAATGGGCTTTTTTCGATTCAGTTAATTTATCGTGTAGTTAGGGGTGGGGAAATCTTTTTCAACTCAAGGGCCACATTCCCATCTCAGCAGTCATCTGGGGGCCACTTGCCAGGGGTGGGAGGGGCCAGAGGTGGTGGAGCACTGAATGTTAAGTTTACGTTGGCATGGGAAGCTAGTTCCTACATGCTCTCACAAGCTCTTATCTGTCCCCCATCCAGGGATGTAAGAGGTGTTACAGGAGAAGAAAAATACATTCCAGAACTGGCCCTACCATTAGGTAATGAGAGGTAGCTGCCTCAGGGAGCAAATTTTGAGGGGTTGGCAATAGCAGTGGGAGCGAGTTGTGTGTACCATATGCCCTGCATGCCTTCAGTTAGCCTGCTGCCCTTGGGTGCACTGGAGCCCTTGGGTTCATTGGAGCTGAAGGATGATTCAGCTCTCCATCCAATCTGTATGTGGAAAGGGGAGGGTGCTACCTTGTCATTTGCCTCAGGCAGCAAAGCGTCTTGGGCCAGCCCATTACCATGATAAAAAATGAGGGTAATCTGTTTGTGGATATTTATGCAAAATTAGTTCACTACATCTCCGTGGATTGTTCTCATCTTAAACAGGAAGCATATTTGCTCATGCTGCGTGTTTGTGTCAAGAGACATTTCATGTGTAATAGTTTCAATGGCTCACAGCTATGAGCAATAAATCTTTATTGTATTGCATCTATATGGGATGTGCCATAATTTCTTCCTAGATTTGCTAGAGCCAACCAGAAGCAGTATGAGAGTAGAACGAGAAATATTCTGATCAGTAAGCTGCTGGCCTGGGCTCATTTCTAGATAGGTTGGGAGCAGTAGCTCTGCTGCCACCTTTGCCCCATGCTGACCTCCCTGCCTCTCCCTCTCCCTCCCAATAAACAGTAGTGACTCAGATATAAGGAGCACCACTGCCTAACCACAGTGGGACCACAAAGGTCATCTAGTCTGACCCACTGAAATGCAGGAATCACAACTAAAGACTCTCTGATGTGTCTAATAAGGACATGGCCCCTAACAGCTGCAATTTCTGGGCATTTTGGATCTTGAGTGAACATGGGAAACCTTAATGTGACTGGTGAAACTGAAAGTTTTTTTTGTTGATGGGTCTAAGAGAGTTAATTGAATCAATCTAAATGAGACCAGTGTGCAATTGTAGATGTATGTTGTACATCAGGTATGACCAACGTGCCTATAGTCCTCCTGGTCCATTATCAGAAGCCTGCTCAGACATTTGGTATACACCAGTATAAACAGCTGAGCAGGGCCCTATATGTGTATGTACTGAAAAGCTACCACTCTATTTTCTCCTGCTATGCAGAGGTGACCTCTGTTACAATAACTTTCAACCATGGTGGCAACTGCCAATTCAATTCAATGACACTTTTGTGCTTTGTTTACAGTTTTCAGGCTGACTTGTGACCTCTTTGCTCTTCTGGCCCACAAAGCTCTTTCTGTGGCTTCTCCAAAGTTTCCCAGCATAGAAGTGGTCCCTGTAGAATGGGGAGGGAATGAGGCTGCTCTGCAGCTCATTGGCTTCTACCAAGGTAAACAGAAAAGAAAGAATCAAAGACGGGTCCCTCAGCAAAGCACACCACAAGCCTCTTGCATTGCTTTCGTATTGCAGGGGAAAGGATTTTGGTCAGAAACCCTAGAGAGAGGAAGTGGCTTCCAAGTCCTCTTTTGGAATTTAAAAGAAAGGAGAGTCATGTGAAGATGGAGAGTAAATTAAAGAGTTGCTTTCAATTTCAGCCAAAGGGTGGGCGCGGTGTGTGTCTTGCATAGTTCATGTGATTTTAATCACATACAATGAAATGGGGAGAGTGAAAAGGAAGGGAATGAGGAGTGATCATAAGGAGGGATAATAAAAAAAACTGTCAGTTTTAGTTTCTCTCAGTTTCTCATTTTGTCAGTCTTAAGTTCAGTGCTCCACCGTAGCTTGCCAATCCTTTTTTAAAGTCCTCATTGCAATATATCAGCATTTTAATGCAAATTTCTCTGCATCTACACATTTTTAGAGGTAGCTTTTCCAAATATAATGCATTTCTCTGCTTTGTTTTTGGCAATATATGCATTTTTATACATACCTAAACCCGGCATTTGCATTTTTGTCCACATTAAAGGTAAAGATAAAGGTACCCCTGCCCGTATGGGCCAGTCTTGACAGACTCTAGGGTTGTGCACTCATCTCACTCTAGAGGCCGGGAGCCAGCGCTGTCCGCAGACACTTCCAGGTCACGTAGCTCGCCAGATGCAGCACACGGAACGCCGTTTACCTTCCCGCTAGTAAGCAGTCCTTATTTATCTACTTGCACCCGGGGGTGCTTTTGAACTGCTAGGTTGGCAGGCGCTGGGACCGAGCGACGGGAGCGCACCCCACCGCGGGGATTCGAACCGCCGACATTTCAATCGGCAAGTCCTAGGCACTGAGGCTTTTACCCACAGCGCCACCCGCGTCCCTTTGCCCACATTACCTGACCTTTAAAGGCAAACTGGATCCATTTTCTCCCTCATCTTTAGTGTTCTGAATTCCTAAATTCACTACACTATTACTAGGTCTAGGAGTGTAAATTACAGGGAGGGTGTTTTGACTCATACAACAAAATGGAGCTACTCGTCAACATTTCTCTGATGAAAATACGGATGTCCTAAGGAAAAGCGGGACATTGCAGGCTCCAATCAGAAACCAGGACTACTTCTCTAAATCAGGGACACTTGGAGGGTCTGGGCAGAGATAAAGATAGCTGGTAAGACTTTAGACCTGGGAGAATATAGAGACTCCCATCACAACAATAGGAATGTGGATGGAAATGCTACTTTATAGCAAGTCCAAAGACAGTCTTGTGGACACAAAAAGAAATTCTCGTAAATTGTTTGAATTGGCTAATTCTGCAGATACTTACCTTGAGCAAGACAGCCTTAGAAAATGGCCAGCACTTTTACTCACTTAAGTGACTTGGCTTGATTGATTCTTTGGTCAAGTTTTAGAAGACACTGATTGAATTAATACACCTGAAATCCAAACAGTGTGTGCATGGTACTTCCAAACAACAACAACAATCAGAAGAAACACCACTTATATTGTCCCTTCTTCTCTATCTGGAATAAGGTCTGTTGTGTTGACCCAGTTGCCTAGGGGATGAAATGCCATCTTTGCAAACAACAGACAAGACTAGTTTGTAGATTGAAGCCACAGGGCGAAGTTAATAGACGAGACAGGGAGAGGAGCCTGGATGCTGAAGATGAAAAAGAGCTCAGCGTGCGACCGTCATAAATTAGCTGAGACTTCTGGAGCCACTTTGAACATGCACACTCTGCCATGAGTGTGACCTTCTGAACTCCATTGTATACATTAATTTAAATGTGTGGCATCAGAAGTAAATGCATCTCTGAATCTTTGTGTTTGAGGCTGGCAGCTGGGGTTGGCACTGATGGGCTATTGTCAAGGCCAATGCCCTTGCAGGGATGGGGGCATTGTTAATCCCTAGAACCTGCTGGTCCTGATGCTGCTCATTCCTGGCTATCACTGCCTGTTCACTTCCCATCTCTGAGCATGCAAGCAGCTACCAGAATGTTCAGTTAAGAGCAGTATCATTCAGTTGCTATGCATGGTTTCCTTTGGTCATCTTGCCTATGGGCCCTCCAGAGCCTGTATGCTTCACTATAAGATATGCCAATAGCAGCCATACAATAATTTGCAGGGTGTGCAACATGGGGTATGTGTATGTTTATTGAGAGAGTCAACCGCAGCACATGGACAGGATAACCAGGATAATTCTGTTTTCTTGGTTCATGAAAGAGTTCAACTGAATCCCAGATAGGCCTCAGACTGATTTTATATGATTCCTGTCCTGAGTTAACTTAAGCCCATGTAAAAACAGGAAACAACAAAACTGAAGGAACTGAGTGTGTTTAAACTCACGCAGAAGCCCCACAGCAGAAGACTTGCTTCTCACACAGAAAGCCCCTAGTATAGTTAAAAGAATTTCCAAAGTATGTCCACTAGGCAGGCTTGGGGGAGGGAAGGCAGAAAAAAGAAAAAAGCTTCTGCCTGAAATTTTAGAACTCTGCTGCCATCAGAGAAAACAGATATAGAATGAACAAGAGACTGTTTGCTCTTCCTTGTCAGTTCCTGTTTGCACTAGCTCAGCCTCTCCTACATTGGATACAACCTTTAAACATTCCCACATTTCAGTGAATGCCAGGATGAGATACCCACTCTCCCATCTGTTATGAAGAGAGAAGAGATGCAAAAAGTTTATGTCTGTGAACCAGTGTGAAAGTCGTTGATGCAGATTCTTCCCCCTCCCGCCATGGATGGATGGATGGTGGGCGGAGGGGACATGCTTGCACCACATTGTGCCTTTGTCTCTTTTACTGCTCTTTAGATGTTACATCTATTTTGTGTCACGCCACACCCCTTTAGCTGCCATTTTGTGATTGGTGCCCATACCACTTTCTCAAAATTCCAAATGTGTGCACTGGCCCCAAAAGATTGGTGACTCCTGCAGCACTGAGACAAAGTGGTTTTAGAAAGGAAATAATGGAGCCTACTGAACCCATAAGCTTTATTTATTTATTTATTTTAAAAGAGCATCCTTCTGTTATTTATATCCACATACATAAAATATAATATGTGTATGTGTAAGTACCGCTGTCCTTGTGAATACATGAATAAGTCTTCATTAAAAGCATGGAAGGTACATTTTCTTCCCTTTCGCCTTCTTTCTAAATGCAAAAAATAATTAAATGGATATTTAAATATTTTAACACAAGACGTGGTGATATACCAGCCACAGTTAGGTAGCTGTATAAAAAATAACTCAACATGCTGCTATGTGAGTTCAATATCTATGTTCATAATGGTGATGATGAATAAAATATAGGTGTTTTTTTAAAAAAAAAGCTTTAAAATATTTAATAGACCATAATCATTTTAATAAAACTGTTCATAATAAAAGTTGCCTAGTTTTAAAATACACACACATACAAACAAATAAGGCTGCACCCTATACATATTTATCTGGAAATAAACACCATTGTACCTTATAGTACTTCCTTCTGAGAAGACATGTATAGGATTACACTCTAAAAACACCATTATGATACTATTCTTACATACTACATCAAAAAAAGTGTGTGGGGTGTGTGTGTGTGTGACCATGATCACTTTTCCCAGGCTCACAACTCCTTAAATAACCTCCGTCTCTGAATGAATCCCATATTAGAGACTCAAGCTGATATATAGCGAGAGTCCCAGATTGAACTGGGGCTCTTGATTCATCTCTATTTCATCATTGCACATCCAGAATTACCAATTTAGTTTGTGCATGGATCTGTTTTGTAAAATAACTAAGTAGCAATTACCTTTTGCCCTGTGTCCACGTGCTCTATTTTCACCCCAGAGCTTTCACCGCAAAAAAACCAATCTTTAAAGCTGAAGCACAACAAATGGCAATTCAAGTTTCAAGTGGATTGCCATTTGCTCCAAATCAGCGGCAAAGAGCAGGCTTGAGTGAGGAAAGCGCCAGAGCAAAAAACAGAACAAAAAACCCAAAAAGAGTGTTTGGACATGAAGCTTTAAAGCGTGAACTCTGCCTGGAAAGCGCAGATGAAAGGTAAGTGTTCAAACTGCATCATGGCAATCATGTCAAATATAATTGGTATGAATTGGCTCTGAGACAAATAGCGAGGAAAAGCTTGAAACAATCACAGGTTTATCGCCCATGTAAACAAAGATCATTATAGCATTATCTATAAAACCTATTTCTCATCTGATTGAATTCCCCACCTTTCTTCCAATGCACTTAAGGCATGCCACAGTTGTACGTGGGCAGAATGCGGGTGTGAACGTTACCTTTCTAAAGTAGGCTACTTTCTACACAAACTCACACACCTTTTTCTAGCAAGCATGATCAGAGTTCAACACTCAGAGTACGAAGCAGGAATGACCGCTCCCCGCTTAAAATGGGGGGGGGGCGCCCTTTGCGTGGACGCGCACAGCCCTAGATCTGGAGCGGCACCATCAGCATAGGCTTGGCTTTGCCTTCCCTCAGGTGGGATACCTGGAGGTCCCCGCCTACCTCAGTCAGTTGTCCAATCCCACCTGGGGGAAGCGTTGCCAAGGAGACCAGGCCAGGTAGGGGGAGGGATTACCTGCCCCCACAATAGAGGGAAGATCTTACCTGGGAATCCTCACTTGGTTCCAGAGCTTCTCCCACCCTACCCACCCTCAGTTAATGTCTTCCTTTGCAGGTTAACTTTTCTTCATAGGTTTTGCAGGTTAACTTTTCTTCACAGGTATGCGGGCGCTGCTACGATAAGGTCTCTGTTAAAGGGCCGGAAAGGAATTTCCCTGCAATGGCAGGTTTCGCCTTTCCCGTAGCAAAACGTCACAACTTTGGCGGTATCAGGCCTTGGGCGGAATCCTTTAGTCCATCTTCCTCTTTGCGGCGGCAATACCAGGGTTCCCCGTTAAAGGGGTTTCTGAAGGGAGGCTTTGACCATACGCTGAAAGGTCGTCATTGCTCTCCCCTGCGGAGGCAGCGTAACGGGGGCGGCTATCTCTGCTTGAACATATGTTCTCCAGAGCCGGCCCATCCCCCCCCACACACACACTGGATAACCCTGAAACTCCCTAGGTCCCCAGCTGGGGACTGGGGAGGGAGAACGCCCAATGCCTGAGCCAAGTTTAATAAAGTTGTGGCCAATTTAATCCCATAGCACGTTGTCTTGAGTCGTTAGTCCACATGACGGGGGGGGGGATCGCTCGGGATCTGGGGACTCCACCTGTCCACGCAATTGAGAGGGAGAGAGTTCTCAGGCCCAGACAAAGAGGTTGGGGAGGAGACTGTATTTAGCCTCCAGGCCTGAAGTCCCCCACCCCTGCAATAAGGCCATGGTCACCATCTTACCCCAACTGTGCAACAGGCATTGATAGAAGAGCCTTTTATTTGTTCCATGCACTTTTTGCATGGTAAGCAATGTATAACTCAAAGAAGCAAAGGCAACAATCAGCCAAATGAACTAGAAGGAGACTTGAATATCTCTCCCAGTGCACTGCCTCTTAGGACAACACCACACCAAGGGAAATGAGTTTATCATTTCAGGCAGTGCTATCATGCTGAGGTTGTTACTCTTTTATGTTAGAACCACACAACCTCACATCTCTGGTAACATCTGTCTTTGCTTTCATTATGTTACTGTGCCCTGCAGAAAACAGCAGAACTGCCCTTGAAAGAGTGATAAGAGTGACCCTGTGAGCAAGAATTGCACTCAACATGAGGCTGGAAAATACAAGAGTTTGCTTAGGACTCTAAGGTATAATCAGCGAACAGAGTTTCTTCCTGTTCTTTCGCAAGATGAGGCTGAACTGCTTGCTAATGCATCCACTCTCCAGAGAGGCAGCCACATGAACAGCAACATTCACATATGTATTGCTATTATCTTCCATGTAACTACTGTACTCGAAAAGCATGAGTCAAGGACATCTAAGGAGAAATAGAACAGCAGTTGGTAGGGCAGATACGCTTTGTTCTCTGATCAACTCCGGCTCTGCTTTGAAGTCTCCACCTCCCAGTAGGACCATATCTGTGAGGAGGGACCATAACTCAGTGGTAGAGTACATGCTTTGCATGCAGAATGCCTCAGGTTCAAAACTTAGCATCTCCAGTAAAATGAGCAAGGAGGTGGCAATGGAAATAACCTCTGCCTGTGACCCTAGAGGACTGCTGCCAGCCAGTATAGATCTAGGGTCCCAATGCCTTGCTCACAGGCTCCAGTGCACAGTCATATCTCCGTTTGCGAATGTGATCCGTGTGGGATGCACATTCGCAACCCACAGCGTTCGCAGCCTAAAGCGCCATGTCTGTGCACTCGCGTAATGCGATTCGGTGCTTCTGCACATGCACGTGACATCATTTTGTGTTTCCGCACATGCGTGAGTGCCAAAACCCGGAAGTAACTTCTGGGTTCGGCATGGTCCACAACCCGAAAACATGCGACCCGCAGCGTTCGTCACCCAAGGTATGACTGTACCTGGTAGTACCTCCTCTGGCACCCACATGAAGCCTCAATCAATATCACCTAAGAAATCCTACTCTGTTTGTACTGACACAGCTTCTTCTACACTGAATGCATGGCCAGTGGTCAAGGATGATGAAAGCTGGAGTCCAGCAATATCTGGAAGGCCAGAGTTTTCCAGTTCCTGATGTAGAACCAAGGTTTGGGAACCTGTGACACCCCCATCCACTCTAGCTAGCCTTGCCATGATCAAGAATAAAAAGGAATTAGAAATGAGTCTAGCAACATCTGGAAGTCCACAGGTTCCTCACCTCTATTGTACTGCTTAAGTTTATCTCCTCTCACTGTCACTAGAAAGAGAAAGAATGTCAGCAAAGATACGTGATTATGGTAAATTATCATAGAATTGTAGAATTGGAAGGGTACCAAGAATCATCTAGTCCAACTCCCTGCAATGCAGAAATCTCAGCTGGAGCATCCATGACAGATGGCCACCCGACCTCTGCTTAAACCAGGGAAAGGGAGTCCACCACCTCTTGTGGGAGTCTGTTCCACTGTCACACATCTCTTACTTTCAGAAAGTTCTTCCTGGTGTTTAGTTGGAATCTCACAGTTCTGAAAATAGAGCCATGTGGATAGCAGTGCAAAAATGTATATGTGGGAAATAAATAGTAATCCTCAACTTGTAATGGAAGTATTTAAGGTTCTTCTGAATTGCTGGGATCGCTGAGAATAAAAAGAAATCCCTTTATTTTATTTTTATCCATGTTACTTGATAGCACATAATCTCATATACCCACTATCATCTCAGTTGCAGGCAGGGGATAACAATCTGGTGTTACAGCTTTATTTAAAATCAATGGAGTACCCAATACTGCTTCCCAAAAATCTGGGGTGAAGGAAATAGCAAGGTTAGGTAACCACAGCAATACATAAATGGTCCCCACCCATCTTTCGAACAAAAGATTTGTCATTTTGGTATTGACCATCTCCTGGTGGGGCGAATTTGCAACAGATATCTTGAAAGATAAAGAAAGCCCTTCAGAAACAGTGTGTGTGTACTTCATAAAGAAGCCAAGAAAATATCAACCAGGAAAATAATTTAGATTTCTCCAAAGTCACCTAGTATATGGTATTTATGTTTTAGATATTGAAAGGAAAGGATTTGGTTAATTAAATTCAGCGGGGCTGAATTAAAAACTATTTTAGATCTGAGTATCTGTGTAGACCAGGGGCAGGGGATGTTTTTCAGCTAGAAAGCCACATTCTCTTCTGGGCAACATTCTGGGGACCACATAGTAGTGGTAGGCAGAGCCAGAGACAAAGGTGACTAGGCAATCCATGTTACCTTTGTACAATGAGCTAGTTTCTACTCGCACCTCTCTATTCTCCATTCGGGCATTAACAGAGCTCAAGGACCAGGATGAACAACTCTGAATGTGAGTGTGAAATAGGGCTGGTGAGAGGTGTGTGCTGGGAAGAGGTACAATGTGAATCAAAGTATTTCTCTCCCCAATTCCTACTTTTTGGTAGAGTGGAGCTAGCCTGTGTTCTTAAAACACATGGCGTGTTTTATGGACCCCTTCACAGATTTGGAGAACACAAGTATACATTAGCTCCCCTCTCATCACCGTAAGTGTCCCTCTAAAGTTCAATGTGACATTTTAAAATATATGCTCATTAATTATTGAGAAATTTCTTCAATTGAGTTCTGAGAAAGGAACATTCAAGCTCTCCTTTTCTTTCTTCCTCCCCAAAAGAAAACACTTAACACTACAGAGAAGAGTTTAAGTACAAACAAAAGCCCTGTGCTGATAAACAAATACCTTGATTTTATTCAGTGTTTTGCTCAGTCCTCATATATTCCTATTAACATTAATGAGCACATTTTTGTCCCTAAAATAAGTATTTCCATAGCTCTCGCCTGAATGTATATGTGTTAAAGTATACTGGCTTTCTTTGACTGCAACATCTATGATAACTGCACATTACATAAAGTACTGAATACAGGACAACTTTGTTCCTGCTGCTTTCACATACAAACTGGAATGAAATATACATTAATGTCTCCAGTTACCCATAGGGAAATATTGGGGGGGGTGCATTTTGTGCAAAATTGTCATCCACACCCTCCTAAACAAACATCCCATTTGCAAACATTCCATTTTAGAAGCATGTAGTCAACAAAATCACAGCTCTTTTCAGATGCAAACAAAGAAGCATACAAATTTGTGGTATTTGGCTGTTCTTAATGCTTGTTTTGCAAGCACTCTTTTTTGGGGAGGGAAGACTAATAATAACTAATAAGTTAATCTTTTTGGAGCAGGAAAGACTAATAAACATAATTTGATTCCCACAGAGGCTGGCCAACCACCTCTTGGAAGCCCACACAGATTACACCTGACATTTAGTGGTACAGCCAGGGCCAGCCCAAGACATTTTGGCACCTGATGGACCACAATATGGTGCTCTCCTACCAACCAAGGAAAAAGGAGTGAGTGAAGAGCTACATACATTAATTTGATCTCTTTTGGAAATTAGGTGAAGAAAGGGGGGAAGTAAAGTTTCACCCACTTTCTTTCATAATATTGGCTGGGGAAGGGATAGGCAGTACAGCCATGCCTCTATTTCCTGCAGCTAGGAGTTTTTGGTCACCATAGTGGCTGCAGTTTGCCTCAGTGAAAATGATCTGCCACAGTTGTTTCCATCTGCAGGTTTTTTACTGGTTTAAGCTTAAACAAAATGGCCCCAGTTCGACTCGGCCTTTGTGCCAGACACTTTATTCAGCCCTCAGGTCGCAGACAACAGATGATCACCCTCTCTCTTTTATAAACTCCTAAAGGCATCCTACAGGTAAATACAGCAATCCTAAATAATATTAGCAAGTAATAATCAGAGCTCAGTAAACTTCCCACAATATATAATTGCACAATATGTCATTTACCAGGATGAGAGCTTGCCAAATATTGGCATGTATTTATCTTCAGATATAATGTAACTAACAGTAATTGTGAAAAATGTAACCAAATATAATTAACATCAGTCTTGAAAAACACTTTTAAAATATACAGCTTTAATTATACATAACAGACACATTGATGAGGAGATAATTAGGTGTATATGCAAATCCACTGTATAGCTGGTGCCTATACACCAACGCAATACATAGCTGAAGGGCAGATCCCACTTGCATAGCAAAATTAAATGTGACACCATGACAGGGGCATTGCAGAAGGAAGCAGGAGATTCTACACTAACCCAAAGCAACTTTCAAATAATGGAGCAAGCATGTTGGTGAGGCTGAAGCCGTGTCACTCTTAACTAATCACATTGCAAAATACATGTGAGTGGTGCCTGTGATAGTCACAATGCTAGACATTCTGAACAGCAGTCCCAAGCAGGGTTGTTGCAAAAATTCAAATGGGCTGCTTCCATAGTGATGCAGCCACATTCAAATTTTGGTGAGCAGAATAGAGGTCTTCCCTGCCTCTGCTTTAACTCATCCTGCTTTTCTTTCCCCTGCCCCCACAAGGGCTACAGAACATACCTTGAGGTAGGCAGGATGGGCAAGGACTATAGTTCAGTGGCCAAACTGACAGCTGCCATTTTCCCATTGGAAAGTGCTTCAAAATGACCACTAATGTAATGAAATAGTGTCATTCCAGGACATTTGAAGTATGGAAGAAATAGTTCACCAGTTGACTGGAGGTTGGACATCCTCGATCTCCGAAAATCATTGTTTTTACTCCCTCTCACCACCACCCAACAACACAAAACACAAAGGAAAATCTCCTGTCCTTTGAATTCACCTGTGAGTATGGGTACTATGTAAAGTAAATCTTTTGGGGTGTAATATTGAATTGTTCTTCCAGTTTTAATTCTGGGGGGAGTGTGTGCTTCTGCTATCATAAGTGTTGAGAACCTTGCTTCAGTGTGATAGGCAGAATTCCAGGGTTCGACCTTGTGATCATACCATAATTTTATATGGTTTTCATAAAGTTCTTTTTCTATATGCAATTGTTTGAAGTGCATTTATACATGAAACTGTTTCATATATTTTATTATACTGTAAATCATTTTGGGATGCCTCATGGGAACTGATTCCTAATTGAAATCAATAATAACAATGCTTATCCCAAATGCATAAAAACATGAGAACATAGGAATCTTTCATATACCAAATCAGAACATTGGTCTATCTAGCTCAGTATAGTAAGCAGTGACTGGCAATGGCTGCAGAGAGAGAGAGAGAGAGAGAGAGAGAGAGAGAGAGAGAGAGAGAGAGAGAGAGCTATTCATTATTCTTCAAGTTTCTCTAAAATCCAGAGCTCTTTTTTCCATCTTTGGTGACAACAGACCATTAATTGCATGCATCCATGTGGAATAATGAGAGAGGATCATAGCTCAGTGGCAAAGCACATGTTTTGCATGTTCAAGGTCCCTGATTCAGTTCCTAGGCAGTCTGGTAAAAAGGAATGTAGGCTGAAACAGACCAATGCTGTGCCAAAACTTGTCTTCCAATTTCTCAAAAGATTTCTTCCCCAGTAAAAGTGACTTCCATTTGTCTACTTCATTCTCAGAGAGCTTTGGAATTCCTTTCAAATTTCTCCAGAATGTTGGGCTGTGAGTGTGTATTCTGGTGTACAAACGAGGGGTGTTTCTTTCTTTCCAGCAAAAATTTCTCCAGCATTTCGTAGCCCACCTTAAAAACAAAGTAGAGTGGTACCTCTGGTTACGTACTTAATTCATTCCAGAGGTCTGTTCTTAACCTGAAACTGTTCTTAACCTGAAGCACCACTTTAGCTAATGAGGCTTCCGGCTGCTGCCACGTCGCCACCACACGATTTCTGTTCTCATCCTGAAGCAAAGTTCTTAACCCGAGGTACTTTTCCTGGGTTAGTGGAGTCTGTAACCTGAAGTGTATGTAACCCGAGGTACCACTGTAAACATTACAAAAACCTTGCACCACACCCATGAAAATTTCTTTGAAATGTCTCTCCTCTTTGATAGATTTCAAATGCAATTTATTTTCTCATCACATGATGACAAATGTCATTTTGTTTTATTTCAAAAGCAGGAGACATTTTCAGTGTCACATAAGAAAGACCTCTGCATAAGCTGTTAGATAGCAGCAGCCTAAGGGGTTAATAGCACTGATATCTTCTGTTACCCCTTCTTCCCTGGCAGGGAAGGGGGTGCCATTTTTGTGTTTACCTCAGGTACCAAAATGTATTAGGTTACCCTACCATAAGTACCATAGGGAAGTGGGTGGTGCTGTGGGTTAAACCACAGAGCCTAGGACTTGCCAGTCAGAAGGTCGGTGGTTTGAATCCCTGCGACGGGGTGAGCTCCCGTTGCTCGGTCCTTGCTCCTGCCCACCTAACAGTTTGAAACATGTCAAAGTGCAAGTAGATAAATAGGTACCGCTCCGGCGGGAAGGTAAACGGCATTTCCGTGTGCAGCTCTGGTTCGCCAGAAGCGGCTTAGTCATGCTGGCCACATGACCCAGAAGCTGTATGCCGGCTCCCTCGGCCAGTAAAGTGAGATGAGCACCACAACCCCAGAGTCGGTCATGACTAGACCTAATGGTCAGGGGTCCCTTTAACTTTACCTTTTTACCATAAGTACACTGATTCCAAGGTCCTTCTCTCCCATATAGCTTGATCTACCAATGTAGCAAATGAAGGAAAGAGCATTAGTTCCATGAGAGTTAAGGTCACGTCACCTCTTCCTTGTTTCATTCCTTTATAATTATGTAGGCCTCCCTTGCTCTGTATTCCACTTCTCCTGAATTCTAGTTTAACTATATATGTTATAAGAAATTGTAGTACTGGGGCACATTTTAGTGTCTTCACATCTCCCCTTCCCGCTATGTATGCATTGTGAAAACACTACAAAAGAGCCATCTTGAAATTGGCCTGTGTTTGACCGCATCAGGATTCTTTTTGTGCAGGATTTTATAAATGGATGCACAAACACTTGCCCATTGGTATAGCTCCAAACAAAAAGGGTCTCACTACTTTCATTCATAAGTTTGTTTGTTTTTTGTTTGCAGTTTTTATTCTTAAATTTGATTTTGAAGTTTATGTATTTCCATCCTGGGGGCTTTGCAGGAAGGGCAGAGTGTCAATATTTTCAATTAATTAATAAATACTACCATCTGAAAGGGATGCTGGTGGCGCTGTGGGTAAAACCTCAGCGCCTAGGACTTGCCGATCACATGGTCGGCGGTTCGAATCCCCGCAGCGGGGTGTGCTCCCGTCGTTCGGTCCCAGCGCCTGCCAACCTAGCAGTTCGAAAGCAGCCTCGGGTGCAAGTAGATAAATAGGGACCGCTTACCAGCGGGAAGGTAAACAGCGTTCCATGTGCTGTGCTGGCTCGCCAGATGCAGCTTGTCATGCTGGCCACGTGACCCGGAAGTGTCTGCGGACAGCGCTGGCTCCCGGCCTATAGAGTGAGATGAGCGCACAATCCTAGAGTCTGGCAAGACTGGCCCATACAGGCAGGGGTACCCTTACCTTTACCATCTGAAAATTCTATAAATGTTGCCTTATTGCAGTATTTTACTACTGAGCATCGGAGAGCTGGAATTATGTTCTCAAGCAAATGTATGCCCATAACTACTTACATTAAGGAAAGTGGGGAGAATTGGTTTGACATTTGACAACAGGAAGAAAGTCACCTTTCCTAGCTGGTTTTTCAAAGCCTGGATTTCACTATTCCTTGTCACTACCTTCTTCTGTCAGATTTCTAAGGTTGTTTTTTTTATCTTTAACAAATACACACGGCTGCAAGGAAGTTACCGACGACAGAACTGTGTAAATAGCAGCAGAATCAATTAGATTAAGGGGGATCTAAGCCTGCACATTTCATTTTGTGAGGATCAATTTGGGGTGCATGTGCACGTGGTTGTATGGGTGTGTACATTTCTATTTATATGTAAATAGGGATCTGTGTCTTAGGAACAGCTGGAGATTTCCTCCAAAGTCTTTAGACATAAGGACTGCCCCCACTCCCAAATTGAAACTCTTCACTAAATTATTTCTCATCAGTCTTCTATCATCAGGATAATGAAAGTCTCCTACTTTTTGTTAAGGATTTGGGAGAGTGAAAATGCAGAACAAAGAAACTAGCACTAAAGAATAGCTATGACTGTCAAGACAGAATAATGTGCCATCAGCAAGGGATGCATTTATGCAACTTCTGTTGATATATCAACATATTAGTTCAGGGACCTTTGCTTTCAAAGCCAATATTGCCCTGTCACAAGTAAGGCACCTTCAACTCAAGGTATATATTCATACCTTGATTATTAAAATTTAGTTCCTGTTTTGCAAATATAAATCCTGCAGTTATGATGCTAATTTCCAACAGAAGAAATATTAAATAAAAGTTTCAGTTCAGTAGAGCGCCATGACAAGTAAACACACATTATCATTTCAGGTCTGATCTGAAAGAGCGGCTTCTTGAGATGTAATGAAATTCTTTAATTCATAATTTGATCATTATTATTTTACAAAACAAATTTTATTTCACTGCTGGAGGAAACATCTGAAACTAAGCTTCTCTGAGGGAGTCGAGGGCTGGAACGGAGGGTTATAGAACCACAACTCCTTGCAAGAAAAGGTTATAAGGCAGGGTTGGTTAACCTGTAGTCTTCCTCCACTTCTTGTCCGGCTCCAACACCTCTGCCCTCATTCCCAGCCAGAATGACCAACGGTCAGGACTGATGGTCCAAAAATATTAGAAAGGCTATAGTTAGCCACCTCTCTTATCAGGTCATAGAAAGTCACAGCTGTTCCTGGGCCAAACCCTAGACCTCATTTTCAGGAAAGTTTTTGCTCTCTGACAAATAGGTGCTCTTTTTTCCTGCACTTTTTACAGGGTGGTCGGTCAGCGATGCATGGTTGGGGAGCGGCCAGAGGCCAGGCATCCACAGCAAAAATGTGTTGGCACCCATGTATATGTAGAAACATGCCTACTGTGCAAACCTAACATGCATGTTTGTTGATTTGTCTTTTACTCTGCCCACCGCTGGCAAGTGGCCCTAGGAAGATTGTCCAGAACAGTTTAAAAAACCTTTTCCCACCCCTGTTTTAAGAGTGAAAAAAGTACCCTCCAGAGGATCCCTCTTTCTCACACAAAATTCATTTCCTTTTTGGGAGAGACTCATTTGATTTTGCTCCACCCCATTCTGCTCTGCTAAGGACACCAAATCCATGCTCTGCAGACCAGACCAAGGTTCCCAATTTCATTTCATTCCCCACCCCGCCCCCCGCATCTGAACATCACAGCAAGTGACAAGCTGGTCTGAATTTCAGCCACCCAACCCAGCGTAATGCCAAAAGGGAATTGGAATCATATAATAACTAGTTCATTCTGACTTACAGACTTACACCTGACTTATAGAGGAGGATGTGCCTAAATTCTAATCACTTCCAGAGAAAGTAAAAGGGTGCTTTTTCCCCCCAGAGTTATGTCTTGTTGTCTGAGAAAGTAATTGGAAAAACCTAAAAGCCCAGTATTCATGATGCTGTAGGAAGAAAATGAGCCTTTTTGAAACATTGCAGTTCTTTAATAAAAGTCTGAGAAAAATCCGTAACAGGTGGCTGGATCTGAGAATTACAATGCTACCTTGCTGGCCTTGAGGGAAAGTGGCTCCCAGCCTCCCAGTACTTATTGGAGTGCTCCTGCTGCCCACACCTCCTGCCAGATATGCCCACCATGACTTGTCCTCATACGATGGTGCCTAACAGTGGTCACTATGCTTTTCTGTATGTGCTCTGTGGGTTAAACCACAGAGCCTAGGGCTTGCCGATCAGAAGGTTGGCGTTTCGAATCCCCACGACAGGGTGAGCTCCCGTTGCTTGGCCGCTGCTCCTGCCAGCCTAGCAGTTCGAAAGCATGTCAAAGTGCAAGTAGATAAATAGGTACCGCTCCGGCGGGAAGGTAAACAGTGTTTCCGTGCACTGCTCTGGTTCGCCAGATGCAGCTTAGTCATGCTGGCCACATGACCTGGAAGCTGTACGCCGGCTCCTTCGGTCAATAAAGCGAGATGAGCACCGCAACCCCAGAGTCATCCGCGACTAATGGTCAGGGGTCCCTTTACCTACTTTTAAATAGTTTCGAGTGTTTTCAGTGCTGTTCTTTTAATAGGGTTGTTATTTAATTACTTGTATTTTAGCTGTATTATTATTTTTTAAATGAAATCTTCATCCCTAGATTTCTAAAATGCTCCCTCACATACATGCATGCACATCATGCGATCACTCATCCCTTGACGACTTGCAGCTAAATTACGTGACTTGACTCCGCTGAAAGGCAGTGGCTGAGGACTGAAACAGAGTGATATGGCAGCGCTATCTGTGGTGTCTGATTTTACACATGTGAATTACTACTTCACGCTGAAGGCATTAAAGCAGGGGTGGTCTCTCCAGAGACAGCTGAACTACAACTCCTGTCAACTCCTGCCAGTGTGGCCAGTAGTCACAGATGATGGTCAGGGATGATACAGCATCATGTGGAAGGCCACAGCTTGGCCAGCCTACATTAAAAGATGAACAACATGTGTTGAACCAGTGCTGACATGAAAAGATTGCTGAAGCTGATTAATGAGATTAATATTATTGTTACCACACATACTATCTCATTAGGCTTTTCCATGGCTAATGGGAAAACTGTCTTTAGAAAGCATTTAATTAAATGTCATTTACCTTTATTGGTCCATTTTTCTAACAACATGCTGGATTCAGAATGCTCCTTTCCATCACCATGAATAATCAATCGGTAATCATTATCAGTTACAGTATGTTTGCGATTTAGGATCCATTCGAACCATCTATCTGTGCCTTTGTGTATTTGGCTGGTGCAATGCAAGCAAATGTGATTTATATTGCAAAGAAAACATTTAAAAGTAGAGTATGTGAATTGGAAATTAATACTATAAAGCTGTCATGAGGCATTTTAATCAAAATGGAAGCTAAGCAAATCTAAATGCTTTATGATGGCAAAGGAGCCTCTGTCTTGTTAATTTTAGTCACAGGGGTCTTCACTTTCAAATGACACAAACAATCCCAAAGCTTTCTTGTTCATTTCCTTTGTGAACTTAGTCAATGTGAAATTGGTTTTGATGTCTGGAAAACTCAGAGAAAAGCAAAGTTTTAAAAACTATAGTATATGCTGCACAGCAGCTGTAAGAATAACTTACTGGTACCTTCTCCATAGGGACGTGGGTGGCGCTGTGGGTAAAAGCCTCAGCGCCTAGGGCTTGCCGATCGAAAGGTCGGCGGTTCGAATCCCCGCGGCGGGGTGCGCTCCCGCTGTTCGGTCCCAGCGCCTGCCAACCTAGCAGTTCGAAAGCACTCTCGGGTGCAAGTAGATAAATAGGGACCGCTTACTAGCGGGAAGGTAAACGGCGTTTCCGTGTGCGGCTCTGGCTTGCCAGAGCAGCGATGTCACGCTGGCCACGTGACCCGGAAGTGTCTTCGGACAACGCTGGCCCCCGGCCTCTTTGAGTGAGATGGGCGCACAACCCTAGAGTCTGTCAAGACTGGCCCGTACGGGCAGGGGTACCTTTACCTTTTACCTTCTCCATTGCAGCAAAGGATGCCATCATATACTGGGTCAGACCACTGGTCCATCGAGCTCAGTATTGTCTAAACTGTGTCAGGCGGGGAGTATCCTCTCTTTCCCCCTTAATCTCAGAGGCAAGAAGAACAAACAGTTCGTATTTTATGGCTTTTTATTCAGTCATCTGGTTGCAAGACAAGAGATCCATGTCTCCACGCATAGGAGACGTTGGCAGTAGCCCCTCCTCTTCCATTCCCAACAACACCCTGAAAATCTACGGGAAGTCCCAGGAGTCATACTCCTTTGCATACTTTGTTCTTGAATGCATAGGGACCTACGAACCCTTGATGAAGGAAGATCTTCCAGGCTCTCCAGGAAGGTCTCTACTGGCTGCTCTCTAACTCCCCCCTTCTCCTCCACTATCTCGTAGCTAGGCATTTATTCATGCAGCTGTGACGCAGCCCTGTCTCCTCCTTCTTCTGAAACTGCTGGAGACAGAGAGGGCAAAAATTCCCACTCCCCCTCTTCTTCCAAGAGGAGCTGAGCAGACCGAGGGGACTCTTTCCATCTCTCTTGTCCAGACCAGTCCCTGACATCCTGTATGGCAGTGGCTTTCCAGGATTTTGGACAGGGGAATTTCTCAGCCTTACCTGGAGAAGCCAGGGATTGAACCTTGGACCTTCTGCATGCAACACAGAAGTTCTATGACTGAGTTACAGCCCTTCTCCATTGCAGCAAAGCATGTACTCTACCACTGAACTACAGAACAATTAACTCAGTGTAGGCCCACTTCTGGAAGTGCCACACAAACCATCAACATGGATGTACAGACCAGATCCTGCTTCAGTGGTGATAGTTACTGTGTGGGAGGACCAAGTTAAGAATCTTTTCAGTTGAACAATACGCTGAACCGAATTAACAAAAAGCTCTATGTGACTTTAGCAATATTCATTCCCCCCCCCCCCATTATCTTGGGCTATAGTCTTCTCAAACTGTGTTGCTAGAAACCTTTGGTTCTTCATGAATCCAGTTCATGAATGCCAGTTGCCTCCACTGGCAAAGGCAGTCTGCTCCAAATCACCGGTTGTTGGGAATCTCAGGCAGGGAGTGTGCTGTTGCTCTCAGTTTCTTCTTATGCCCTACTTCTGTCTGTTGCCATTGTTCTTTCCTAGCATTGTGCACCTCTAGGTTGGCTGGGGCAACAGAGACTTGGAGAGGCAGGCAATAGAGACCAGTCTGGGTGGGGCCTAAGAGACCTGAATGGCATCTCACAAAAACTACAAATATGACATAGGCGAATGTGGGATTTGTTGCATGCGCTCTTACGGGAGAAAAAAGCAGCTCCTTAAAGCCCCTCTGCTTTGATGACTCCTATTTGGCTTTCTTCCTTCTTCTATTGAAGTTCTCCTTTAGATGGCTAAATTGTATCTCCTTCATAGATATAACTGAAACAAAATTGCCTCACTGTAAATCTGTGCTAAATCACCGAACACACTGCTAGAAAATCCATTATAATCAGAAAATGCAAATGAATAGAAGGGGGGGGATAACACCCCAGTTTGTCATCTATACACTTTAAGAACCATATTGTATGCAGTCTTTTTTGCAGGGTGGGGAAACATTTTCCATAATAGTGCAATGAATAATTTCCATATGCTTTGCCATGTTGTATGTCTTTATTGCTTCATCTTAACTTTCATTTCTCTCTTAACAAAAAAAGCCCCATAATTTCTGCTTTGTATCTGAGTTGCTAGGTTTTAAAATCAAAGTGTTCAGCTTCAGACTCTCTCTCCACTTATAAGTTTGTGTGCTTTATCTCCAAAATGTGAGAATGCAGTTATATAATGATTTCTTGGTGGGTCAAAGGGTATTGATATTAAACAATGCATGGACATGAAAGCAGAATAACGATCAAGTTATTAGAAGCAGTTATTAGCATTGACCCAGTAGTTTGTCTCACTTTTTACAAAAATGACCTGAGATCATAGTCTCATAATCTGCTGAAAGTTACCACGTGACATTCAGAATCAAATATTTTAGAATTACCAGGAAGGTATAACTAAGGATGCTAAAAGCCAAAATGTTCTTTTGGAGATTTTATAAGATGTCCAGTAGATGCAAAAGTGCATTTTAAACTATCTGAAAATAAACTAAAATAAAAACACTGTGAGAAAAAACAATTGCACACTTCACCTGTTGCTTAACAAATGAAAACAGCTTAATTACATTAAGGCTCTTTTTCTATTCCCACATCTGTAGGAAACAATGTAGGGAGGGAGAATTCCTTCAGTTAACCTTTAGCAGTTCTGCTGCTGCTATAGAGATGTTCTTGAAGCACTTCTGCTTTGTGGAGTGATCCCAGCCAATTAGGGTTTGTTCCCTTTGCGGATTGCAGTTGCCAAGGCTCCTTGGAAATAATTTGTGTGTACTTGAATTTAATTATTGTTGATGAAGTAGAGACAACAGGCCTTGTGTCCTCCAGCTTTCTTCTTGCAATTCCACTTTGTCCCTCATCGCCACAGTGTCTTGCACTGTGTCTTCTGCTGAGGCTCTGCTGTAGATACTCCCATCTAGAATTCTGGCCTGTTAGGAAGCCTCTTCTCTGACAGTGCACCACAGAGCAATGAGAACTCCTCTTATTGCTCTTTCTTGGATGTCAGGCAAAGTCCATCCTTTTTGCCTGAGCATGGCTCCAATGCAGAAGTGGGGAACCGGTGGCCTTTCAGTTGCTGTTAAGATACCAACTACTATAAGCCCCACCTCTGCTGGCCAATGGTCAGGGGTGATGGGAGCTGCAGCCCAGCCCCACATGTTTCCCACTCTTATATTAACAATATTAATATAATATTAATATTGTTAATATAATATAAAACAATATTATATAAAACAATATAATATAATATAAAACAATATTATATTAACAACTTCTGTCCTCTGCTGCTGCTCTATGCAGGTTTGATTGCTCTTTTTTTTTTTAAAAAAAAAAAAAAGTCTCTTTGACATTGATATGAGACGTCTTTGATGTTGCTTTTAGTTGCATTTGTTAGTTACCTCAAGGGCTTTTATAGTGGAAAGGCTGGGTATAAATAAATGGTAGCAATGCTACTTCAGTGGAGCACACTGCTAAGGGATTTAATGCAGCTATTGTTGCAACTACACATAGCTGGTGGATATATATCCAGATTGGTGGGATTTTATATCCCCCAATATTTCACAGAGGATAATATTCCTGCAATACTCTTATTTTCACAGGAAGAATCATTTGTTTTCCCCTGCCTTTTTTGCATCGTTAAAGGTTCTACTCCATCCCTATATTGCTAGTTGGCTAGTTTATTGTGTGTGTTTTTCCAACAAATATACAATATTGAGAAACAGCATCAACCAAAACATGTCTTTACATTAAAATATGTCAATAATAATAAACCAGATTTAAAAATAAGAATGTGTGTGTTTGTAACAGAGTCCGTGATTAACCAATAGGAAGTTGTCATGGTGAATAGTAACAGTTTGTAGTGTCTTACCTGGAATCCCTGCCACCATTTTAAGTTAGCAATAAGCAAAGTCTTTTCCACTTCTGCGTGTGTTTGTGCATAAATACATTCCATCCTACTTCTGCATTAATACATTTGCTTCTTTTTAAGAGCTGTGTGAAAATTTGCATTTGAATAGATTTAAAGCCTATTTTTATTTTCTTTCAAAATAAGCATTTCCAAATTTATTCCCCCCCCCCCCCACAAACTTTTTTGGAACATATTATGTCTTTGAGAACTGCACCAGGACATTCAGGACCAGTCAAAGCTGCAGGAGGTACAGATTAAGTCAGTTTGTACTGGAATTCACAATTATTGAATTTCTCAAGCTTCCCTTGCTGAACCAATTGTCTCAATTGGATTTGCCATGCCCATTGACATCTCGTGCCAGATTAAACCATATGTAAATGCCTCAGTTATTTTTGGAGGCATTTCCGTATTCCTTGTAGCTGTGAAGATAGGGAAAAAAATGGAAGAAGTTGTATCACATGGTGAAATTAGTATGTTGTGTTCCAAACCAATCAATTAAACCAGTGATGGCCAAACTCGGCCCTCCAGCTGTTTTGGGACTACAATTCCCGTCATCCCTGGACACTGGTCCTGTTAGCTAGGGATGATGGGACTGAATTAAACCAAAGGTTTCTCCTACTCCTACTCAACACCAAGGTAACCACTCCACTAAAGTAAATGGGACAAATCATGGTCTGAGTGGTTTTGTGTAGTGCCACACAAGTTGATTTGATTTTAAAACCCAGGAAATGTCCATGTTATCTGCCTTTCAGTTTTTAGCAGAAATTCTTCCCCTTGAGGCAGTGCAGTTCAATAATCTTTTTTTTAAAAAATGTCCCCTCTTAATTCACACGTAGGCAAAATCCCTTAAGCATGAACAAATTTGAAGTTAATGCTTAAAATAGTCTAATGGAAACACACACAAAAATCTCCATTATGTGTTAAGAAAGCTCACCATAAATTCTCTGATGAAGCTGGATTCCTTTCTTGGCCCAGAACCATATTATCTCAGGGCTGAACATTATCAGCTCTCTTAAACTATCTGTCTCTTATGCCTGGTAATGGAATATGTTCATCCATTAAGGTGTTTGTGTTGAATGGTTCACTCAAGCTAAATTCTACTAATCTGAGGTCTACCAACCATGCCCTATAGTATGTTGGCAAGATCCAATAGTTTACAAAATGTTCAGTGTCCAAGGAACTATTTTAAGAGCACTGAGAAATGAGGAAGTTATGGATGATCAGACCTTGACTTCAATGTTAGGAGCTTTATTTATTGGTTAACCCCCCCCCCTTTAAATCAAAACAAAGAGGACTGCTGCTACTACCATAGTAAACCCAACTCATCCACAACCCTCCTTCCTTTCCCAGTTTAAGCCCTTGCATCTTTGCTTGAAGACCTGATTGGGACAAGCATGTGGTGTTAGTCTCTTCCATGGACTTCTTACATAGCGGAAATGTGATAACTGAGAACACCATCACAAATTTATTATGTAATGATAAGATGAGCTGCCTTGCAAGGCTCTGTCACTAGATCACAAAGGACAAGGGGCTTCATCTAATTGCAAAAGGTGGGAAGAGAGAGAGAGAGAGAGAGAGAGCGCTGCCGGACTGCCTGCCCTTGTGGAGGAGAGTGCTCTCCATTCTACAAAACTGTTTTAGATGGGGACCAAATTCTAAAATTTGCTTTCACTGATATCAATATTGCATTTTTCAAATAGTTCTAACCCACACTGGGGCCTCATGGTGAATGCCAGATGATAATAATAACCCCTTTTCTTTCCAATGCCACCCATGACTCTCCACCCATAAATCCCAAGCATCCAAACGCAACTCCCATCATTTAGGGGCCACCTTAAATAATTTTGTGACATTCTGGCATTCCATAACCTTAAAAGGTTCAGCAGGATCACTGGCACATTCTTAAGATAATTAGAAAACTGAAGACCCTTTTGGCAGATGGGTTGATAACAGAAGTTGCCACAGAATACAACACTCACCAGTGTCTGGAATTTGTCTTCTTTAGCCAGAATCACTCACTGTCAGACATCATGAAAACTTGCAAGTCTCTGAGACACACTCCTGTGTCAGGCTCAACCCAAAATGACAACAGACATGGCAGTTATTTAAAGAGTGTCACACACAAACTTTTTATATATATTTTTCGCCTTCAGACTCTCTGGCTGAAATTTAATTAGAAAATGTAGACATCTCATAGCTTGCATATGATTCACATTGTCTTCAAATGCTGTGCTAATATTATCTTCCCAGATAAGAACACATTGAGTTCTTTTTGGGTTTTATTTTGGGTGGCCAAAATTCCTAAGCTTAAGAATTCCATACATACCAAGCTCCTCATCCAGCTGCGACTCACAAAAAATGCATAGCTGAATCAGCTGCCGTTCCTTTCATAAAGGCTTCCCATAGAAGCCTTTTGAGAGCTATGACTGAAGAGTGTAGCAAAAAATTGCTGAATGTGCCCCTACTCACTCTGCTCGCCAACCTCCCTACCACTCCCCACCGCATTAAAATCCTAAAGCTTCCCACTCCTTTTGGGAAAGCATGAATTTTGAAGGATGGTTGTGTTTTTGTTCTGGTTTCAAAAAATGTGGATGATGTAGATTTGTCTTTAAATGTGAACTGAGTTGAATTTCTTTCCCATCTCTACTTCCCATTGAGTGGATGCCGGGACATTAGGGAAATGGATACTCCAAGCATCCTTGCCACCATCTCTGCCACTGTTGCCGCTCCTTTTTCTGCCCCAGGTAAGTCTGTCCCAGGTAAAGGACCCTGAAGTGGGCTGGGAAAGATGCTGGTTTCAGCAGAGGCAGCTGCATGCATTTTGAGCCTCTGTGAGCATTTTGTATATGCTCACTTGGATCACACAAAACATTGGCCCTTTGCCCATGATGGCTGGAATGCAGACTGAGCCTTTTTTAGGGCAAACGAAAGGATGCTCATGGATCCATAGAGAGGCCATTTAACATGCAATATTATTCTTTTTCGGAGAGATTCTATGTAAGTTAAAACAACTGTTTGCCCATTTCCCCCATGTGTCATTTTGCATGGAAATTGTGCACATTCCTATTTGGGGTATATACTTGTGTATGTGTGTATATGAATGAATGCATGCATGCATGTGTTTGTGCTTCCCCACTCCACGGAGATTATGCTACACTGGTAAAACGTCATGCATATAGTATTCTCCAAATTGCCAAAGTGTGAGAGAATCTAGGCCCTCTAAGTCAGAATTTGAAAAGCTCTGCTTTGTGGAATGCTAAGAAACCTTGAGGAATGTTTCTGTTTTCAAATATATGTTGTGTGTGTTCATTACTAATCCTTGCATTAATTATCCACTATATGTATTTATGAAATACACGGTCTTGGAAATTTTACTAATAGGCAAGGATAAAAAAAGACAATACTCCATGCCCACTATACTCATTTGTAGATTTATAACTCCTTTAAATCAGGACTGGGTGTTTTTGGTTTTTTTTAATCAGTGGAGCAGATTTATAACTTACTAACAGCTATCTTGAATTAGAAGGAAAGCAAAGTATACTGTGGCTTTGATGGAATTTTAAGAAACTATGTCAAAATCCTTCCATGAACACACAGCCACTCTGCCCCTCCCTCTTTCTCTTTTCCAATTCAAGATATAAAAGGATTTGTCAGAAACTGTTGTGCTTGCAATGAAGCAGAAAAACTGCAGTGCTATTCATTGAACTAGTTCAATGACCAAGTCACAGATATAGCTGTGCTTTTTCCAGTGCTTTGCCAAACATTGAAATTTTGTCTTCCTCTCCCCATGTCTTGCTCTTCAGTCACTTTGAGTCACTTTTGAGGCTGCCGCAGTTTTAATCTGCAAAAAGTGAGATGAGCTTTAAACATGAGCTCTGCAGACTCAGAATTGGAAAGCTGCCCCGTCATTGTAGATGCGCTAAAGAAGTGAGTCTGTCTCTCCTTTTAAAGTAAAGTCTATGCAAATTATCTAGCCAGATTAGGCCATCTGATAAAGATTTAGATCACAGTACACAGCTTGCATCTGGGTTTCCATCTGCGCAGCACCGCACAAAAATAATAAAATAAAATAAAATAAATCTGAGTATTCTATTGTCAAAATCTCTAGAACAAATGGAAAGATCCAACTTAATTAAGAATTAAACCCACTCATCGAATTTGGAACATATTGGTGGCATGCATATTTGAAAGGGTTTAGGCAGGAAAGAATAAATTTCAACTTTTCTACAAAGTCTGAATCATCTGATGCATCCTCAGGAGAAATATTTCATTTCTATTGCATTTTCTAGTGCACAGAAGAGCTTTGCAGTAATGACAACCGATCTTTAGTTGATGCTTTACAGCTAAACTGGGGAAATAACACAAGTAGGCTCAAGGGCACTCCCAGGATTGGGCCTGACATCATCACACAAGACCCCCGGCAGTTCTCTGTAAGTGTCCATTCTGACACCTGCCCTGCGCCCCACTTAAATTATTCCCGGCTACGATCAGCAATAGGCAGCTGGGTCTGTGAGCTGCCATTTAAATTCCCTAGATTGCCAGAGAGTGACGCAACTCTGCAGGGAATTACAGCTCCTAAATGACTGAAGTTGATGTGGTGCTTTACTGAGGGTCCCGCAGACTTGGAACTGGCTCTGCTCAGACTGCTGTCTCCCTTAGTCCAACACCATGTTTGTTTCTAAAAAAACAGATATCTGAAAAGATGCCTCCTTCTTTCTCTCTCACCTTAAGATCAGCAGAAGGGACCTCCCTAAGTAGCTTCACCATCCTCAGAAGCTTGAGGAGTGGTGGCCTGGGGGAAGGCATCCTTTGTGTTAGCCCCTAAGTTGTGGATTTCCCCCACAAACACATGTGCATCTTGCACCTACATCATATGTATTCCATCATATATTGATGACACGTCTCTTTCACCTGGCCACTGACACATGAGAGATGTATTTTCAGGATTAACTCTTTTCCTGTGACTTGCTTTAAACCACTTGGATTGCATTTTAAATTGCTGTGACCAACCCTGGGACCTTTGGCTGAAGGGTGAATAAAGGCCATAGGTGGCCCAACAATGAGGTAGAATGGGGAGCTGCTGTAGGGAGGGGAAGGAGCTGTGAACGCCATGTACCGGTAGAGACTGGCTGGATGATGAAACATGGTGGCAGGCACCAGCCGGGACCCCCCCCCCCGCAAGGGAAATCCCAGAGGAAGGGGGCCCAGAGCCAGGAGATTGGTAGTGGGACATTGAGGAGAGTTGTTGAACTCCAACTCTCATGATCCTTGACCATCAAACAAGCAGACTGGAGGTCATGGGAGTTGGGAGTCCAAGGATATCTAGAAGGCCACAGGTTCCTCATTTCTGCTCAATTTGTGCAGAGAAAGGCAGCACACCACAAACACCTAGCCCAAGCTTTGAGGCATAGTTGTAGACTTTGAAGGATGTCAATGTCTTGACCCAATACCTGTCAAACCCAGTTAGAATCCTGTTCCTTTAAAAACAGATTTGATGAAGCCTCTAAAGTATGATGCCCAGCATATTTATGACTCCCCATGTTGCTATTTATAACTCTTTATTCCTGTTTGTGTTATTTCTAGCGCAGCGAACAGTTCAAAACTCCCCTTGGATGTATCCATGCCACCTGTATGGGTTCAATTCAGTTTGTCTCCTACACAGAGCAGGTGGGAAACACTCTTGGATAGGTTGTGCTCCCTAGGAAAAGGGATAAACAGTAGAGCTCAAAGCAGCATTTATTATTATTAAAAAAAAACACCCCTATGATTATGACAGCTGGGCAGAAATGTGTGTCCCCTAGCTGTGTATGCTAATACACATGTAATATGCATATCACCATGCATCAAAGCTGAATCAAAATGGAAATAAATGTTTCTACTGACTTGGCTATAAAATGTATTTAATAGCTTGGATTACTCTGTCCCCAGTAACTCACAAAAGACAATAATTACAAACAACTTTGTACATGTGCAGTAGTGAATGCAGGAAGGCAGATGAGGCCTTATGCTTCCCAAATGTCTGCATGTTTACTCAGAATAAAATCTCTTACTAAGTTCAGTGACACTTGTTAAGGTTACTGAAAAGAGGTGGACCAACTTGCAGCATTCCCCATATTGTCCATAGCTGCACCACATTCTGAGGACAATATAAGTGAGCCTGTCAACATCACTCATCATCTGTAGCCTCCAGGAATTCCAGCAAATCTCCCCCTCTATACCTTCTTTTGCCCAATGGTGCTAAAGGTCCCTCTTCCCACTCCTATGTGACATAGCCCAAAGTCAGATGGCTGATCTGTGCACTACAGCACAGCCCCCTCCTTGACCATCACCCAGGCTGACCCAGGGAACACCCAATATTCTGGCCTCAAATCAATTTGGTGGTGGTACTAATGTCCTAATGGAATTAGGACCTATGTTCAAGGGGGGCGGGGAGTGGTAATAGGGAGACACTATGTTTCCTTCCCCCACCACTGAGTTCAGGAGATGCGATGCAATGGGGAAGACACTTGCGAAGGAGCAACCTGCAACTTATGGGACTGAATCCTTGATTGACCAGTTAGTAAGTAGAGGATTAATTTCCTCGGCATGTTCACTGCAGGAAACACACTAATGAAGCAGATTCCTGCATCTTTCCCAACTGACACCCTGACAACATCAGATTACTCTGAGCAGCCCAATTCAACCTGAGGCAATCTTTGACCTAAGCCTGGATGTCCCTGATCACGTTCAGCTTTCAGAACAATCTGATGTACTGCCTGTGTAGAATGCACCAACTAGATCCCCCCCCCCAGCTGACCAGAAAAAAACCATGATGGGACATAGGAAGCTGGTCCTCAACTCTTCTGAATTTAAAACAAGTAGCTCTCTTCACTGGACCAAGTACAATGACAATGTAGAGATGACAACGTTGATGCTGAAACGACAACATAATGTTGCTTCTTATCAGAAGCAAACCAATGCATACATAATCTTTCATTTCTACATTTCATGCTACCATTCCTCCAGGAGAAAGGCGCTTGCTGTTCTCTGCTCAAGACTCTTGGGCTCATGATTTCATTTAGATTGAGACTGAAATATTTTCATTAGAAAGAGGAATTTCTGAAATGCTCCCAGTGTGTTGTTTGCTTATAGCATAACTGATTCTGCTCTGAAGTTACAGATTGTAGGGAGGATCAAAAGAGAAAGGAGGGGAGTTGGATCTGATAATAACCCATTATATGTCAAAACACTCATTCCCTGCTGGACCGCTATGAATTAAAAGCTTAGAGGACTCAGATGGCCTGCCTGGCTGTGCTTTTTACCGTGTAGGAAAATACGTTATTGCAGAACTGTCTGATCAGCTGTAATAAAAACACATGATGTTTGCTTAGTAGTCCAGCGTCCCCTACTCAGAATCTCCATCTAATGACCTGGCATCTCTCCAATTCTATTAGATGTTGATTTTTTTGCATGATGCAACAAACAGAAGGGAATCACGTGCAATACAGTAAACAGCCATTGATGCCTGAACACCCAACTGCATGTCAGAGACTACTCTGAGCCTTCCTTGTACACAATTTACACAGGAAAGTTAATGACCAGCTACAATTTGGCAAATTTGTCAATTTAGGTTTCTCTTGGTTTTTCATTCCTCCACCCCATACTCTTCAGTTCTGTTCTTCACATTTCCACAGCGTGCTAATTTGTTAATAAACATGTACTCATGAAAAATGTCATGCAAATTTATTCTGATGTACACATCTTTGTATGCAATTTGACTAATATACACATTTTTGTGAAACAAAATAATAACCCCCTTTCTTTCATCCTCTTAAAAAACAACAACCCCACCCTTGTCCACCCTGCTGTCAAGAGTGTTCATGGTGTAAGGGAATGATATTCAATAGGAAGAAAGTAGCTGCCTAGTTTTGCTGGCTTTGAGATAGCTCTTCTTCCTAAAATCTAGTACCTACATAGTGCCTCTAACATACATCAAGAAAGAAAACTACTCTTTACGTGCATGACTTGATGCCTCTTGCCTTACATTGAAAACTTATTTTGCTGGTTCTAATACATAAAATTTGCTCTGATAACCCTAATATGTCTGGAGGGAAATTCTGTTTCAGAAAGGGAACATTCTTATGTGCACAGAGGGAAATTTCATGAAGAAAATCTATGAGTGCTGCCTCTTGGGCCCTGCCTCTGTGTAGGCGTTTGGCCTGTCACACAAATCACTGAGGAGAAGTAAAATTGTTTTCCCTCCAAAACACAGGGTTAGTTGTACGAGACAGCTTTTACAGAGAGGGCTGGAGCCAGAGCAGGGGAGTACATGAAAGGCTAATGGGAATCTCCCTCAGGGGTTTCCTTTGTAGGAGAAGTAGGTTTTGAAGAGTGATTTGAAAGCAATAAAAGTGGGTGGTTTAAGAAAGCAAAGTTGGAGGGCACAGTCCTGGCAAAGGGAGTTATGCAGCAGAAGACATGCAAGTTAAACATACAGCATAGTGAAGCAGTTCTGGATTTATCCATCAGCTAAGGAAGCTAAAGCTTAGGACCTCAGATTATGAGGGGCCTCTAAATCCATTTTTTTTTTTTTTTGGTCATTATTAAAGTCAAGTTTTGCATGATTAGGTTTTACTGAGAGTGTCAGTTTTCAGGTGCTGGATTGCAAATATTTAAGTTTATTGTTTTGATTCCTTGATTGTCCTGATAGAATAATAGAAACTTATATTTATTGTTTTGTAAGGATATGGAGCCTCTTAAACTTGACTTCATTTAAAGTCTCAGGATTTGACTATGAAGTCTCCACACAACCAAATCAGCTTGGCTCTGTGATAGTAAACAGCTGCATTCTTCCATGCTAAAGATGTTTGTCCCTGAACATTTAGCCACCCCATGATTCATCCTGGTTGGAAGTACTCCCAAAAAACAAAAACAAACAAGTCAGTATAGATATATCTATAGGTGACTTCAATTATCTCATATTACTGCTTCCTAGTAGACACATCATATTCACCGAAAGTGAATAAAGAAAGAGAGGAGACAAAAGAATTGAATTTTTGAATAGCATTCAAATATGTAACCTTTCTCTACATTATACTTACATTCCACTGCTGGAAATCCAGTTGGGGGGGGGGGGGGCTTTTAAGGCTGCAAATGTTTCTAATGTAATGCCATTTAACAAAGCCCAAAGGAATTCTATCTTTTCTGAAATGATTTTATAATAATTACTACCAAAAAAGATGGAATAGGAAATAACATACAGTGTAAAGCTGGATACAAACATTTAGCAAACCATGAAATATTTGGATTGCTAAGATGAAAACTACTGGTTGGGACTCAACTTTATTTGATAGTATAGGTATTTCTTCATTTCTCAGCATTATGAGTGACTAAAATGCTATACCTGCATCCACATTTATCCAGCCTATGTATTCAGTCAGTATTGGTGGAGACCATGACGTCAGTACAAAATAGAATTTTAAAGGGTATTGTTATTTCATATCTGGTACCACAATTGAACTACCCATGAGAAGAGATTTCATATCACTCACAGTAGCTTAGCATTAAGTGGTTTTTAGAACTCATCTGTAAGTGTGAGAGAATCACGTAATTTGCAATACTTGCTGGGCTGGATTACTTCAACCTGCTGGTGGAAGATCATGTTTGAATGCTCCCCTCAGGGGTGGGGTTTATTAACTAACATATCAGAGGGGAAAATATTGAACATACAACTTGTTTCCTGACATGTTTGTTTCATATGTACCATCAGTGGAGAAGAAAATTTCCTCAAGCTACTCTCAAATTAATTCAGACTTTTTAAAAGAAAAAAACCCCCAATAATTTTAATTAATTGATATTGCTAATTAAAAATGGGACTTTTCTGAACTAATCTGAGATACTGCGAAAATTACACAGTATCTCTTGAGCCTTTACCCAAGCTGAATAAGGAACAAACTGCTCCATTAATTTTGGTGGGAATGGGGGGAAATCACCAAAGAAGAAAAAAGTCACTCCCTGGGTGGGTTATATTGATTCTTCACCCCCCAATTTCACCCATGTACCTCTTAAAATAGGCCCTCTGCAATTTAATGGAATGAGCTGGCTCCACTCTGTTTTCTATATAGAAGTGAGTCATGGGCAACTTACACCCACCAGGAGCAACGCCTCAATGCCTTCCATATGTGCTGCCTCAGGAAGATTTTGGGCATCAAGCGCCAGGACAAAGTCTCAAACAAAGTTGTGATCTCCTAAGTCTGCATTCTGTAGCTCAGGGGTCTGCAACCTTTAAGACAAAAAGAGCCACTTGGACCCGTTTCTGAAGAAAAAAAAACCCCGGGAGCCGCAAAACCGTTGCGACATTTAAAGCATGCACACCGCTGCCCTCCGATCTGACAGCGGGTGGGAAGGTGACGTCGGGACGGTGCGTATCTAACGCACGCACCGCCCCCATGCGACGTCACAGCCAGTACAGCGCCCGCCACAGTGGGGAGTGTCGGGGCGCACAATGTGCCTCCTCCCCTCGCTAGTATCCGCCCCAGAGCCGCGGCAAAGGTGTAAAAGAGCCACATGCGGCTCCGGAGCCGCGGGTTGCAGACCCCTGCTCTAGCTCATTAATGTCTGCTCTGGTTTGGTCATGTACACTGCATGGAAGAGAGTAGGCTCCCCAGGGACGTGCTTTACAGGGAGCTGGCTTCAGGCACAAGACCTGCTGGAAGACAAACTCTGCTTTACAAAGGTGTCAGCAAACGAGTCATGAAGGCTGGCAACATTAACCCTGCTGTATGGGAGTTCCTTGCAGATAAATGAACTGGAGTGCCTGGAGCCAGACAGTTTGTGTATCCACAGCAGTGACCAGAGGAGGCATAACCTCTGGGAGGAGTGCAGAGAGAAGAAATACCATGGTGCACCTGTAGCAGCAAAACTAGACACCTTCATTTGCCCCGTCTTTAATAAAGCATGTCTCTTCTGTATTGGTCTCAACAGCCACAGCAGGCACCTTCTAACAGTTTAACTTTACCCCCAAAAGGACACTCTTTCATTGTTTCCTGGAACAGACGGATGCCAACAACAACAACAACAACTGTATTGTGCTGGGCCAATTTTAGGAGGTTTGTGGAGATTTTGGAGGCCAAAACAATGCAGGCTTCATCCATCTTGCAAACCCTTGCTCAGGCTTTGCAACACATTTTTCTCATGCTGAGATTTCATTCAGAGCAGGAGAATTTGAGGTTTTCCTCCCTTTTGTGGTGGGTTTCTATAAGTTCCCAAAGTTCTTTTCCAAACCTGGTTCAGAAGAGCTTCACCAGCATTACTGGTTGATAAAGACAGATATATTTCATGCTACTGAATAATATAACCTTCCTTTAGGTCCTGAAAAAAGAGGCTTATTTGGCCTGCAGCTATAACAGTGTGGTGTAGTGGTTAGGAGCGGTAGTCTCGTAATCTGGGGAACCGGGTTCGCGTCCCCGCTCCTCCACATGCAGCTGCTGGGTGACCTTGGGCCAGTCACACTTCTCTGAAGTCTCTCAGCCCCACTCACCTCACAGAGTGTTTGTTGCGGGGGAGGAAGGGAAAGGAGAATGTTAGCCGCTTAAAGGGAGTGAAAGGCGGGATATCAAATCCGAACTCCTCTTCTTCTTCTTCTTTTATTGTATTGTGATTTGGCATGATATGGTATTGTATTAATGTGGCCTCTATTGGATTGTTATTAATGAAAAAAAATAATAAAAATTACTTTTTTAAAAAATAGAATGCCTTGTCATCTGCAAGTTGATGATACAGTCTTACCTTGGGTTAAGAACTTAATTCATTCTGGTGGTCCATTCTTAACCTGAAACTGATTCTCCTTTACATCACAGGCAGATGTGGTGATTGATGTACAGATCTGGTGTCTGAATGTGCGCCAGCAAACTGAAGTTCAATCCAGATAAAATAGAGATCCTCATTAGAAGATGGTTCCGCAATCCCAATGGGTAAAGTGAAACGTGATTTCTACATGGATTTACATTTCCCCTGAAGTAGCAGGAATGCTGCCCATCTGTTTTTGAGCCCAGCTTTGACCTATAAATACCCCACCAATTTAAGGACCACCATACAAAACTGCTGAAACCCTGACATCAAACACCTGAAGGCCCTCTTCTCTGTGTGTCCTGTCCAATAAATTTTATGCGCTAGTACCATACACTGGGCTAGATGTAATTAAGAAGGCAGGTAGGTGAGGGCTCTCTGGGGACAGACTGGGGCTAGTGAAGTAGTGTCCCAATTGCACTAATGGACCATTCCTCCTAGATTAAGACCTTCCAGTTTACGAATAATCTTGTGCTGAAACATTGTGCTAAATCAGGATCCATAAAATGAAACATTCCTTTGCTGGAAGAAGGTAAAATGATCCAAATCATTTAGCAAAAGCGAGGAGTTGGGTTTTTTTAATCTATAAAATAGGAAAGCATGAGCTACAGTAGCCTGAAAACAAAACAAAAAAAGAAGCAAGGGATGTGGATAATGGAGATCGTAGTAGGCTTTCATATTTTACTACCTCTCTCATGGGTTATATTAAAAAACAAAACAAAAAAGAGAGATTACCTTCAAGTAGTTTCTGCCCTTTTTATTTAATTCTGAAGACTGGTTCCTTGAGTTTACCCAAGATACATTATACATTAAGAGGTTGCAGGAAACCATTTTATCTCTGAGAGGAAGAAAATTAGTGCTAGCACACAGATATTTGCCAAAAAAAACTTCACAGAGTTAAAGGCCTCTTTGCATTCACAATATTTCAGCAAGAAATGTCGCCTACAGAATAGTATTAAAACAAGCCAAACACTATAGATTAAGCAGTTCCTTTGGAAGAGAACATTTAGCTGAAAATGCATGCATAATTTAGGATAATGAAATTAGATTGCACCAACCTCTAGGACTAAGACATTATCTAATAACACCCTCTGTCATGGAGACCCAAAATCAACAGGCACAAGATGCTTTTATTACCTCTGTGAAGTATTATTCTCTGGAGGTGGGAGTACCCTAAACAAAACCAACTTCAAAATAGCAAGAGGTAGGGAGGAAGAGAGATGTAATTTAACATACACTAAATTACAAGTTAATAAGGATGGTATCTTAATGAAACTTAAGGGGCTGATGAACCACCTTGCTGTTGATTTATATTTAGAAATAAATTGGCTTTGCATGAATGGAATCCCAATGCTAAGCTCCTTGTTTCAGGAATGAGTTGCAAAGGGAGGCAAACCTGGTTGTCCAACCATGTTGAGCAAAAAGGAATTTAAGTGCCAAGGAAACAGATGTGATGTGAGAGATTTGTGACAAGATCTCCAGATGTTCTTTTAAAAAGACGTAAAAGCAACTGGGATAGTGACACAGAAAGAAGGAATGCTAAACCTACTATCCCTGTATTATTTTCCAGGCCTACCTTCCCATCCATTGATTGTTCTGGGGATGCAATCACACTACAATCTCCCACAAGAATTAGTGATAGCCAGGAATTAGCATGGCTTTAGAAGAGGACTAGACAATAAGGCTATCAATGGCTGCTAGCCCCAATGGCTGTTCTACCTCCACTGTTGGAGGCAATATGCCTCAAAATTCCAGTTGCTGGGAATCACAGGTGAGGTTGCACTGGGGTCCTCTTTTCAGGCCCCCAAATGGCATCTGTTAGCCATTGCAGGAGCAGGGCAATGGCCTAGATGGGCTATTGGTCAGATCCAGAAAGCTCCTTATCTTCTAAAAAGACCCCCCCACACACACACACATTTGCACAGCTAAATATAATATTTGGTGGAAGAAGAAGGTAACAGTTTAGTGGTGCCAGAAGCAAAGAGTGCCAAACAAGTGTTAAGCAAGGGTCAAGTTCCATGTACCGGAACCACAGACCATAAGTATCTGAAGCAGGTAACACAATCCAAGGAAGCAGAAGGTTACAAGGGCTGGGTACTCTCTGATGAACTGGCTTCCAAAGTTTGGAACTAAAGTTTGGTGTTAGATAAGTACTGATGGAAACAGACCAAGACTTGAAGTCAGCCGATTGAGTGCTGCCACTTTGTGTTTCTGCTAGATGACTCCTCCATCAGTGCCTTGCATTCACATTTCCCAGTAGGGGTACAGTGGTACTTCGGGTTACATACGCTTCAGGTTACATACGCTTCAGGTTACAGACTCCGCTAACCCAGAAATAGTACCTCGGGTTAAGAATTTTGCTTCAGGATGAGAACAGAAATTGTGCAGCAGCAGTGGGAGGCCCCATTAGCTAAAGTGGTACCTCAGGTTAAGAACAGTTTCAGATTAAGAACGGACCTCCAGAATGAATTAAGTTCTTAACCTGAGGTACCACTGTATCATCAACTTGCAGATGACAAGGCATTCCATTTTTTTAAAAAAATATTTTTATTAAGTTTTTCATCACGAACAATCCAATGGAGGCCACATTACTACAATGTTTATGCCAAATCACAATACAATAAAAAAAGTAAATTAATCAGTTCCGAATTCAATGTTTTTGGATGACTTCCCGTGTTCCGGTTATCTGAAGTTGGTGTTAATCCTTGGTCCTTCTCCAGTTCTCTTAATTAGTACAAATTCCACAATTCTGAACTTTGCTTCAGAATGAGAACAGAAATCATGCTCTGGCGGCACGGCAGCAGCAGGAGGCCCCATTAGCTAAAATGGTGCTTCAGGTTAAGAACAGTTTCAGGTTAAGTACGGACCTCTGGAACGAATTAAGTACTTAACCAGAGGTACCACTGTACAAGGTTGGGACTGAGGGTAGATCAAAGACTACAATAAATCATGGGGATTGATGAGGATCAATGCACATTTCCAGTGAAAGTGTCCATACCAGACTTTCCCAAATTGGTGCCTTCTAAATGTTTTGGATTGCAAATCCCATCAGCCCTGATAGCATAGCCAATACTAAGCAAAGATAGCAGTCATGGCCCAAAACATATGATGGGAACCAAGTTAGGGAGGTATACTGTTGAAATGTATTGCCTTCGATCAAAGGACACTTGTAAGTGTTCCTGATAGGATTCGGCATAGCCATACACAAAGAGTCAAATAAAATGTTTTAAGTGTGTTTCAAGTGCAATATACACTGTGACACTAGATGGTGATGATGAGCCTTATGGACAATTCAAAGTATTTTTTAAAACTCTTTTAAAAAAAGCATTTTCAGAACGATTTTTATATGTGTGTCGATTCCACCTGGGTCATCTAGTTGGCCCCTGGGAGAACAGGAAATGACCTCTAGGGCCCCTTCTAAATTTAAAGTTTTATTATAAGTGTGTCCTTGGTTAAAGAGTTTAAAGTCAAGATTGGATTCTTTTATGATTCATTTTTTAAAAGACATGCACAGGATCGTCAGGTTGTTATTGAAAATCTGTTAGTGGCTGCTAAGATTATTGTTGCAAAACACTGGAAATCTAATGGTCCACTGCCCACACTGTGGAGTGGTTGAAGGCAGTATTTTCACTTGCTGAAATGGACAAATTAACTAGATTGATACAGCAGAAATTGTGATGGACTGTTCCAGAAATGGGTCCCTTTTGTTGTATATTGCAATTATGACTGAAAAAGCACTCAATTAGGGGAACATCCTTGCTTCTGTTTGGTAATTTGTGGTTTTCATAGTAGTTTAAAAAAGGTAGTAGTTATTATTAAACTATAGTTATTATTAAACAATAGTTTATATGTGCTGCATCCCTCTACAGATTCCATGTTTGTGAATATTTCTCTGCAATAGCAGCATGTGGTAATTGACATTCAAGTAAGCACACTCCACCGAGTGCTTTATATTCCATATTTGCATATCCTATAAAAGGTATCCTTTGAACTGGGTTGCGGCTCACCTAGACCAGATGTGTATTATGAATGCATGTTGTGTCCTGGTAGAGGCAATTTCACAGAAAGATCTGGGGATATACAGCAAAGTTCTTTTACTCTAATGCAAGCTTAAGAGCAACCCTTGAAATACTGAGTGATGCTGCTCTTGCAAATAGACTACAACAGTTGGACCACAGGTCTAGTAGATTCCCCATTGACCTGAGGTTTACCAACACAAGTCTGACGGTGTTGTTGCAAAACATTTCCCCATTCAGTGTTTATATATACAAATGGTGTGGGATACCCTCCATTAATTTCTGCACGGTTTATCCTGTCTGCAGAAGTAGTGTGGACAGATTGCATGGGAAAACCTCCTCTAGTCATTCCCACCTGAGAAATTCCTGCACAGCTGGCACACTGAATGGTGCCTTTTAAAGCATACCTATCAGAAGAAATCCCTCTGGAAAGGACTTTTTTATAAAATGCAGAATAAATAGCAACATGTCATACAGTTAAGAGGGTGCAATGAAACCTGCCAGAAAGGCCATGGGGAAAACTACAATTATTGTTGCAGCAGAGTTTATTCCTCTGCTCTGTATACTATATCTTGCGTTTCATAAAACTGTTGTCTTGGATATCTGTCCCAGAGTCTCTACCTCAGCTTTCAAGGTGCTTTCAGAAAAGGTCTCGTTTCAGAACTGAGTATTTCTTAGGCCAGAGGTGAGGACCTGTGAACCTCAAAATGTTGTTCAAGTTCTCCCAAAATCATCTACCATTTCAAGCCCTACAGTCAGAAGATGAGGCTCCATGGGTGATTCTGCCACTGAGCGTTCTCCTTTAACATGTGACAGAACATCTTTGGTGGTGGTTCCAAGTTTGTAGAATGCCCTCCCTAGTGAGCTGTGTCTGTCTCCATCATTATTAACTTGGCAACCTTGAAATTCTGTGACTGTATGTGACAGTTTTACATGTTTTTAGATACTCATTGTTTTTATTTAAATAATAATAATATTTAATTGTGTTGTTTCAGCACATTGCTATTTGGCACCTTGGGCTCCTTTGGGCATAAAAAAAAGATAGAAATTTAACAATTAAGTAATTATTTAATCCCTGGCAACTGTCAATGCTAACTGGGGATGAAGGGAGTTTTAATCCAACAGTATTTCGTGCATGGATAGCTCAGTTGGTTAGAGCATGGTGCTGATAATGCCAAGGTTGCAGGTTTGATTGTCATATGGAACAGCTGCATTGCTGGGGGTTGGACTAGATGATTCTCAGAGTCCCTTCCAACTCTACAATTCTATGACTCTAATGTCTGGAGGACCACAAGTTCCCCTTTCCTACCCTAAGTCATATTACCTCTGTTGGCTTCCTCCTCTATTAATAGACTCTCTCAGGCTTACCTGGCAGCAACTGGAGGTAGCTGAAGTCTGAGCTATGTTACAAGAAAAACCAGCCCACTATGTCTAAATGCAAGGTCCTGGACTTGTGCTACAGCACACGCTTTGAGAGAAATTAGTTTGGCAACTAGAACCAAAACTGATCATAGGAACTTAGGGAACTGCCTTATACTGAATTAGACTGTTGGTCCATCTAGCTCAATATTGTGCTGCTTACAATGGGGACTGCAGCAACTGAAAACAATTCTTAATGGTTTCCAACAGAAATCTTAGGTTGCAATCCTATGGAATATGCATAGAGCAGAACGGTGGGAGGGTAGGCTACATGCAGGGCTGTCTTTAACTCGGGGTGCAAGGGGTGCAGGGGCACCCAGGCGCTGAGTTCTGAGGGGCACCTGGCGCCCACCGCCGAAGCTGCCTAAGGTCTTAACTATCTACCTGTTATGAAATAATAAATAATTTTGATCAAGCTTGAAAAACAAAAGGACTTTCAACTTTGTGCGCTCATTTACCAAAGACGTGCCGCTCTTCTCCCCACCCACCCCTGGTGTCTGCACTCCGCCATTCCTCTTTTTTTACTTTTTGGCTGGACTCTGCACGACCTAGAGGTGAACAAACTGAAACTATGAAGCAGGAGTTGCCGGCTTCGTAGATGCCTGCTGGCAACTGACTGCGAGGAGGTCGCCAGGGGACTAAGGCTCTCCGGGAGCCCTCCGCCTGCCCCCCGCCCAGCCGCTCTCAACGGACCTACTCCCAACTTGCCGTCTTGCCTCCCGTCGACCTCCTCACTGGCTGGCATGCCAAGGGGATGCCCGGATTCAGCTTGCCGGCCATGCACATCCTCCCAAACATAGCACTCCTCCTGGTGCCTGGCTGCCCCCTTGAGCTCCGTGCACCCCTCTCGGGTGCCCACCAGCTTAGATCGCCATGCCGCCATGCCGGACCTGCCTGGGGCTTGGCATGAATGGGGCAGCTCAGAGGGGGGCCCTGGCCGCGCTGCTGCTGGCCACCTGGCTGGTGCTGGGTCCCGGAGCCTCGCTGACCCCTCCTGGAGCTGCCCTGCAGCGGGACACTTTTGTTTCTTTTCCCTCCCTTCTTTAATAAACAAGAGATAAGGCATAGGCATGGTGTCTGACATCAGCATAATAAAAGTTAATTGGGGGGCTAAACTAAATTTTGGGGTGCTGGGAGGATCTTTGCACCCCAGCGGTGCATATGCTAAAGACGGCCCTGGCTGCATGCCTGGGCCCCCTTCTAATTCCTGGAATAGCCAGGCTAGCTTTCTGATAAGGTGATAGCCTAGTTAATGGGTCATTAAGGGAACAAAGAAAATGGCTCAGTCCCAGAAGAAATATGGCTGGTAGTTAGGATAGCAAAGGCCAGAGAGTTATGTGAGCTAGAAGCAAGAAGCAGCAAGCTGGAAAGCCAGACCGATGCTTGATTCCTCTTTAAATCCAAGGCAGCAGCTATGGGAGAAGCATTTTGGGGTGCTAATGATGTGAACCCTTCCATCATAGACTCAGGTAAATAAACTCATAGACTCATGGATAAATAAACAATAGGCCGTAAAAATGACACAGTCTCTGCTGTGCCTCATTCTGAAGGAAACACTTCCCCACTCCCTTTTTCTAAGGCACTAAGATGCTAATAGCCTTTTAGCAGCTAATCTGCTAATCCCTTAAGCCTTTAATAGCCGCTAATAGCCGCTAAACCGCTAATAGCGCTAATCCGCTAATCCGCTAATGGGCTTGCTTCGCAAGACGAAAAAACCGCTAGACGAAGAGACTCACGGAACGGATTCTTTTCGTCTTGCGAGGCACCACTGTACATGCATGTGTTATATCCAGGAAAATTGCTTGCAAAAATGTGTATATCAGTCAAAAATATGAACAAAATGTGGATTTTTAGAAGCATGCACACAAATGGATGTTTCCATGTGGACTTTGCAGAAGTGGGGCAAAATGAATTTGAGATTGGAAAAATAAGAAGCTGGTAGACACCAAAATGAAAGATTTGCCCATCACTAGCTCTAGCAAATACAAAAAATAGTCAGGCATGATGGGGCTGGAGTCCAACAACATTTGGAGAGCTATAGATCCCCACCTCTGCTTGAAGATAAGGTGCCTGAGACTGCTTCTTTTTCCTTTATTCTTCATTCCCATTCCTTTTTCCTTTGTATTATTTCTGTTGGACTGTAAGCCTGCAGGCAGGATTCTGTGTTTAGTTGTTTGTTTTTAAATCTTTGAACAGAACCAGAACATATTAGATGAAACATCGTAACCAGAGTTTAAAAATCTCTTAATATTTACTTATTATAGTTAGAATCATAGAATCATAGAATCATAGAATCATAGAGTTGGAAGAGACCACAAGGGTCATCGAGTCCAACCCCCTGCCAAGCAGGAAACACCATCAGAGCACTCCTGACATATGGTTGTCAAGCCTCTGCTTAAAGACCTCCAAAGAAGGAGACTCCACCACACTCCTTGGCAGCAAATTCCACTGTCGAACAGCTCTTACTGTCAGGAAGTTCTTCCTAATGTTTAGGTGGAATCTTCTTTCTTGTAGTTTGTATCCATTGCTCCGTGTCCGCTTCTCTGGAGCAGCAGAAAACAACCTTTCTCCCTCCTCTATGTGACATCCTTTTATATATTTGAACATGGCTATCATATCACCCCTTAACCTCCTCTTCTCCAGGCTAAACATGCCCAGCTCCCTTAGCCGATCCTCATAAGGCATTGTTTCCAGGCCTTTGACCATTTTGGTTGCCCTCCTCTGTACACGTTCTAGTTTGTCAGTGTCCTTCTTGAGCTGTGGTGCCCAGAACTGGACACAGTACTCCAGGTGAGGTCTGACCAGAGCAGAATACAGTGGCACTATAACTTCCCTTGATCTAGATGCTATACTCCTATTGATGCAGCCCAGAATTGCATTGGCTTTTTTAGCTGCCGCGTCACACTGTTGGCTCATGTTAAGTTTGTGGTCAACCAAGACTCCTAGATCCTTTTCACATGTACTGCTCTCAAGCCAGGTGTCACCCATCTTGTATTTGTGCCTCTCATTTTTTTTGCCCAAGTGCAATACTTTACATTTCTCCCTGTTAAAATTCATCTTGTTTGTTTTGGCCCAGTTCTCTAATCTGTCAAGGTCGTTTTGAAGTGTGATCCTGTCCTCTGGGGTGTTAGCCACCCCTCCCAGTTTGGTGTCATCTGCAAATTTGATCAGGATGCCCTTGAGTCCATCATCCAAGTCGTTGATAAAGATGTTGAATAAGACCGGGCCCAAGACAGAACCCTGTGGCACCCCACTAGTCACTCTTCTCCAGGATGAAGAGGAACCATTGATGAGCACCCTTTGGGTCCGGTCAGTCAGCCAGTTACAAATCCACTGAGTGGTAGCATAGTCAAGACCGCATTTTACCAGCTTCTTTACAAGAATATCATGGGGCACCTTGTCAAATGCCTTGCTGAAATCAAGGTAGACTACATCCACTGCGTTCCCTTCATCTATCAGGCTTGTAATTCTGTCAAAAAATGAGATCAGGTTAGTCTGACATGACTTATTTTTCAGAAATCCATGCTGACTATTGGTGATCACAGCATTCCTTTCTAGGTGCTCACAGATTGTTTGTTTAATGATCTGCTCCAGAATCTTCCCTGGTATTGATGTTAGACTGACTGGGCGGTAATTATTTGGGTCCTCTCTTTTCCCCTTTTTGAAAATAGGGACAACATTTGCCCTCCTCCAGTCTGCCGGGACTTCGCCTGTTCTCCAGGAATTCTCAAAGATGACTGCCAGTGGTTCTGAGATCACATCTGCCAGTTCTTTTAATACTCTTGGATGCAGTTCATCTGGCCCTGGAGACTTGAATACATCTAAACTAGCCAAGTATTCTTGTACTATCTCCTTAGTTATTCTGGGCTGTGTTTCCTCTGCTGAATCATTTCCTCCAAATTCTTCAGGTCGGGCATTGTTTTCTTTATCGGAGAAGACTGAGGCAAAGAAGGCATTGAGGAGTTCAGCCCTTTCTGTGTCCCCTGTTTGCATTTCACCATCTTCTCCTCTGAGTGACCCCACTGTTTCTTTGTTCTTCCTTTTGCTACGAACATACCCATAGAAGCCTTTTTTGTTGCTTTTAACCTCTCTAGCAAGCCTGAGTTCATTCTGTGCTTTAGCTTTTCTGACTTTGTGTCTACACGTGCTGGCTATTTGTTTGAATTCCTCTTTGGTGGTTTCCCCCCTTTTCCATTTTTTGTACACATCCTTTTTTAATCTTAACTCAGTTAAAAGTTCTTTAGATAGCCACCCTGGCTTCTTTAGGCACCTTCCGTGTTTCTGTCTCATTGGTATTGCCTGAAGTTGTGCTTTTACTATCTCCCTCTTAACAAACTCCCAGCCATCATGAACTCCCTTTCCTTTTAGTATTACTGTCCATGGGATCTCACCCAGCACTTCCCTAAGTTTTATGAAGTCGGCTTTCTTAAAGTCAAGAAATTGAGTCCTAGTATGCTTGGCTGCTCCTTTCCGTTGTATAGTAAACTTCAGAAGAGCATGATCACTTGCGCCTAATGATCCTTCCACTTCTACCCCATTAACCAGGTCATCGACATTGGTTAGGACCAGATCTAAAATGGCTGTTCCTCTTGTTGCTTCTCCCACTTTCTGGACAATGAAGTTGTCTGCAAGGCCAGTGAGGAATCTGTTTGACCTTATGCTCTTGGCTGAGTTTGACATCCAACAAATATCTGGGTAATTGAAGTCCCCCATTACTACTATCTCCCTTCCTTTTGCATGCTTGGCCATCTGTTCCAGGAAGGCATCATCTATGTCCTCCGTTTGGCTTGGGGATCTATAGTAAACTCCCACAATGAGGTCACTATTATTCTTCTCTCCCTTAATTTTGACCCAAATGCTCTCACTTTGGCTTTGAGGTTCTAAATCTTGGATCTCTTCACAGGTATACACATCCCTGACATATAACGCCACTCCTCCTCCTTTCTTGTCTGGTCTGTTTCTCTGAAATAGATTGTATCCCTCCATTTTTACATTCCAATCGTGGGACTTATCCCACCATGTTTCAGTGATGCCTATTATGTCATATTTAGTTTGCTGTACCAAGAGCTCAAGCTCATCTTGTTTATTTCCCATGCTTTGTGCATTAGTGTACAGACATTGAAGTCCATTAGTCATTCCCCCGTGTCTCTTATTTAAGGATTTTTTCCTCCCACCACTAGGTCTGCTTGCTGTTTGCTCCATTTGGTCTATGACATTTGGATGATCATCTTCATCAATTAATAGACTCCTACCTTCAGGAGCACTGTCTCCCTCCCCCACATTAGTCAGTTTAAAGCCCTCCTGATGAGGTTTCTTAGTTTTTTGGCAAAAACATTCCTCCCAACCGTTGTGAGGTGCAGCCCATCGCTTGCCAGAAGTCCATCCTCAAGAAACTGCAGTCCGTGATCTAAGAATCCAAACCGTTCCTGTTTACACCATTTGCGAAGCCAGCTGTTTACTTCCACTATTTTCCTCTCTCTCCCTGGGCCACGTCGTTCAACTGGGAGGACAGATGAGATGACGATTTGTGCATTTAATTGCTTCAATTTCCTGCCCAGAGCCTCGTAGTCTCTTTTGATCTTCTGGAGGCTATTGCTTGCAGTGTCATTGGTTCCCACATGAACCAAGAGGAAGGGGTATTTGTCAGTGGGTTTTATGATTCCTTGCAGTCGTTCAGTTACATCTTGGATCTTAGCCCCGGGGAGACAGCACACTTCCCGAGACATCTTGTCAGGCCCACAGATCACTGCTTCTGTTCCCCTCAGTAGGGAATCCCCTATCACCACTACACGCCTTCTCTTAGGTTTGGTCAGGGTTCTTCCGTGAGCGGTCCGTTCCAAGGTCGCCTGCACATTCCCTGAGGACTGACTTTGCTGCTCATCTTCATATACGTGATCGACTGTAATGAGGGAGAGATCCTCAAATGGAGTCTGCTCTTCGTCTTCCATGCTAGGGGAGAGGACCTCAAAGCGATTGTGTATTTCTAGACAATCAGAGCGAACCCTGGGCCTCCTACTTCTTTGAGTCACGTTTCTCCACATATCGGGCTCCTGTGTTGGTGAACTGGCCTCCTTCTCAGGGGAGTCCCCTGTCTCCTCCTTGGTGGAGACGGTGTGCTCTGTTGCTTCCAAGAAGAGCTCCAGCTCTCTAATTCTTTGGAGCGTAGCTACACGTTCCTCCAGTTGCTGGACTTTGTCTTTTAGGAGGGCAATCAACATGCAATTGCTGCACGTAAAGCTGCCTGCAACCTTTGGCAAGATGGCAAACATTGCGCAGGAACCGCAGGCGACTGCAGCTGTTCCCTCCCCCTCCATCTTGAGAATGTGTCGTTGGGCTTGAGACTAGCTCCCCTAAATCTAAAAGATGGCCCTGCAAACACTGATAAGCTCCTCCCACAGCTAATCACCTGCCTCAACAGAAACCCTGCCCCCTCTGACCTTTGACCAGGGAAAGCAGCTAATCAGCCACAAGAATCACACACACAAGAAACCCCTTTTGGCTCCTTCTTCAGCCGCTGCCCTGCAAACACTGATAAGCTCCTCCCACAGCTAATCACCTGCCTCAACAGAAACCCTGCCCCCTCTGACCTTTGACCAGGGAAAGCAGCTAATCAGCCACAAGAATCACACACACAAGAAACCCCTTTTGGCTCCTTCTTCAGCCGCTGCCCTGCAAACACTGTTATTTGGTAAAAATCAATGTGATAATAGACAAAAAAAAAGTGCTCCTTAATTAAATACCAGCAAGACATTGACAGTCCTGTCCTGACTATGTTTACCTGGAAATAAGTCCCATAGATTTCACCTGAACACGCCCAAGACTTGGCATAGCCAGGTTCAGAATCAACAGCATGAGGTCTTGGAAAGCTCTCCTCCCTCCTCCCTTGCAGCTGTTCTGCTCGTGTCTCTACAATCATAAGGCTTATTTGGGGAGTCAAGCAGGAATGAATTTCACTTAACAAGCGCTGAATTACAGATGGTTTCATTAGCCAATTATGCAGAAATCCTGAGAACTCCAAGCAACCTGTCTCTGTGCAGGTGTCATACAGGAGGATTGGTAAGGGAAAGATGAAATTGCCTTGTCAAACTAACAGCAGGATTAATGGCAAAAATATCTTCCAGCATGCTGTAAGCCTGACATAGGCCTCATCTAAATTCCAGTGATGCAAATGGTACCCACTACCCTGGGTGTTTCTCCCCATTGGTTTTAGGTACTTGTCAGGGTGGACGTGTATCCTGCCTTACAGAGGACAGCCTCCATCTGAAAGAATCCTCAGTTTGAAAAGCTGTCTAGTCAAAGTCCAGTTTAAAGATAAAAAGAGCTTAAGAAGAGAGAGCATTGTCCTTTGAAGTTGTCCATCAACAGTTAGTGCCTAACTAGCAGATTCAGCAGACATTTTGCTTTGTTTATTACATGTATTTTTCCTATTTTGTAGGACACTTCTCTTTGTGTGTGTGTACACACACACACACACAATATAACAATACAAACAGAGAGTTACCGTACATCTTTTTTTTCTTACAAAGCCAGCAGCAAACAGAACTCATAGGTGAAAACAATAAATTTAAGTCAGCCCAAAGGCTTGGTGAAACGGAAATAAACATGCTTTTACAGTTTGCTAGAAAATTAATAAAGAAGGGGCCAGAGCAACACTGGTAGGTGAGCACCCTTTCATGCCCCTTGTCTGAAGATGGTGAGTCAGTGAGCCAGTGGCTTTCTTGAGAGGGGATGATGTAGCCTTGTGAGGATTTATCTGCAAAGCAGAAAATGAGCTTAACCTTCTGGTACTAAGTGAGCAGCGGGGACATAAGAAGGCATCATTTTCTATTCTGCCCTGTATTTGTCGCATAAAGCACTATTTCCAGTTCCACTGCAGTTTGTCTTCTGCCGGAAACTGCATTATTTGTCTCGCTGTCCACTGTGGCAAATAACAAAACTTACATAATTAATTACATGAATTGAACAAAATTATGTTGTCATTATGTTATTCCGCTCCATTAATTTCAACGTGAAGCTAACACAATATACAAACATATATACTTCTGTATGTGTGCACTTCTGCCCTACCCCAGCCTTCTCCTTTAAGATTACTAAGTTTCTCTAGTCATGTATAAGTGAAGAGGGTATGTTTCCTCTCCTGTACACAAGCTTCAGCAGAAGCTAACATTTTGATTGCCTCCATCTCCTTGATGTTGCTACCTTGTTCGCTTCCTCCTCTAGCCAAAATGTGCTGTGGCCATTGTCTGGGCTATGTGCAACTTCTGTAACAGGCTAATCAGTGCTCACCTGGCTCAACAGTCCGTACAAATTTGAATGCTTCAAAAAATGGAGTGTGCCCTCTCCCCATCAAAGATGCAGAGTTGCTTGTGAGCATAAACCTTTGTGCCAGTGCACTCTACCCTGGCGTAGCTAGTTTTCTAAAAACTTTTCTTTTCTTAAAGCACCTTTCTGCCTTTTTGGTTGTGCACTCTTAAACTTTAGAAACTATTAAAATTATCTGTTAGGGTTCTTTTGTGAATTTATGCCAGATCCAAAGGAGTATTTCCCCCTGATGTGCCTAGCTCATTTGGTTTCATGCTGCTTGAGCTAAAGTGTGAGTTGTATTAAAGCTGGGTGCTGTCTCTGTATGCCTATATAAAATTGCCTTTGAACTCTTGGGTCACACTTCCACCCAAGGTTAGAGAGAACCTGTGAGAAATGTAGTCTGAGGACCCGCTTCCATGACTGGTCGAGCCAGACTGGTTGTTATTGTGGATCCGAAACCTTTCCTGTGTACACAGGGATTCCGCAACTATATAGAAACCAATATTATATTTTTGGGTGGACCTGTTTTATTTCCAGACTGAGAACCTTTCTGCACTCCCCACTGTTTGCTTGGATTTTTCGGCATGTTGCCAGATGGTGTCATTATTCAGCTCATGTTCTGGAATAATGCACCAGAGCAAAACCCTCTTTTTCTACTGCAAAAATTCTGACTTTGTGACAGATCCGGAATGGATCCTCTAATTTTCATTTGTGTGGCATATGTATAAGCATCATTCCAGTTTCTGTGCAGAGGGGGTTGGGCTGGTGGGTGTGTTTGGGTGATATCTGTTTGCTGCCACTTCTCTTTGACCATCGTGATCTTTCGGTTCATGAGCTCAGTTCAAAGGAGAGATATGGCAGACAGAGATAGTGCTGAGTCAAAGTACTGCCCATGAGAGCAGTCATTAGCTACAGACAAGATGTCATCACAATAGCCAGATCTGTCATGCCTCAGGTAGACACATATTTCCTTATCTCCTGCACTCCAACAAGATAAGAATTCTGGAATACTACATAATGAGAGCCAGTGTGGTATAGTGGTTATAGCATCAAACTAGGACCTAGGAGACCAGGATTAAAATTCCCACTCAGCTGTGAAACTCACTGGGTGACCTTACACACACACTCTCAGCCTAACATAACTCAAAGGGTTGTTGTGAAAATAAAATGGAGAGGAAGGGAAAACCACCTTGAGCTCTCTGGAGGAAAAGTGGGATATATATATATGCCAAAATAATGTGAAAGTGCTACCCCCATGTGCATGCTCATAACACCAACATTTACCAGCTGGAGGCATAAGAAGGTACAATGGTACCTTCATTCTAAAACACTGTGGTACTCAAACAACTTGGAACCCAAACACTGCAAAAATGAGTGTTCCAGTTTGCGAACATTTTTTGGAGGCTGAACATGCTCCATTTTGAGTGTTACACTTCCGTTTTGGGTGTTACACTGAAGTCTGTCTGTTTTTGCTATTGTATTTTGCGTTTTTGTTTTTGTGACTGTGTGGAACCCAGTTCAGCTACTAATTGATTGATTGTGTGACTGCAGTACATTGTTTATTGCTGTCATTTTATGGATCAATGGTCTCGTTAGATAGTAAAATTCATGTTAAATTGCTGTTTTAGGGGTTGTTTTTAAAAGTCTGGGATGGATTAATCCATTTTGCATTACTTTCTATGGGAAAGCGCACCATGGTTTTGGAACGATTTGGTTTTGGAATGGACTTCCAGAACAGATTAAGTTTGAGAACCAAGGTACCACTGTATATAATGGGTGTGACTACAGCCATGAAATTTTCTCAATTTGGGCACAACCCACCATTAACGTGAAAAGGGAAACCCGACACCAGCTCTCTAATAACAGCATCACATGATCAAATGTGCAGATAATAATCAGCTACAAATTTACTGTTGAAAATGTTGGCTCAAACAGCAACCAGTGCTGAAAGGCCCATTAGGTGCTCGATCATCCTAACTCTCTATTAGAAGCAACAATATGCTTGCATGAGTGGCTTGCTCATTTAAAAAGATAACCTGAGCATAGGATTGGATGTACCACTCTGGAGAAAAATGCTAACAGGGTTTCCTTGCATTGGCTACTGAATAATATGTGGTTGGTTAACATAACAGCAGTGACTTCAAGTGTCTGCCATACCTGCCCACCCCCCTCCTGATAATGAACAGACAGAGATTAGCAGATGTTTGGGGCTGTCTGCATTTCAAATAATAATTTTAAAAAAGAATGAAAGTGGTGGGGGAGAAAGGAGGGGAGAGTATTGACAATACTATGTAATTAGTTCATTAATAGGGAAGCGTCTAGTTGGACATGACGCAAGTGCTTGTCCCATTAGCATGCCTGACTCTCACACGTAGAACACATATGACCTTAGCATTGACAAGAACTAAATGGATGTCTCATTAATAAAGTTCAGGTTAAGGCAGCTTTTCTCATGCTGAGAATTTTCAGAGGAGAAGAGAAGAATTGGAGAATGTGACCCTGCCGTTTTCTTTTATGGGAGATGCTGACATTGCACAGAGCTACCCCGATCCTGCAATCCTTGCTAATTAATGGGAGCTCATTCAAACTTTAGCCTTGAACTATCCATGCCAGGTTTTGAAAATATGCTTCTCTAATGCATGGATTTACAAGACCGGAAGATCACCGCACACTCTTGTGGTTTTCTTCCTTCTTCTACCCTTCGAAGAAGGACAATATATTTGTACTATGTTAAACTGAAAGCCTTTTGAGCACTGATTTTGATTTACCCGGAATCCTATTCATATAGGAGGATGTTGTTGTTTAGTCGTTCAGTCGTGTCCGACTCTTCGTGACCCCATGGACCAGAGCACGCCAGGCACTCCTGTCTTCCACTGCCACCCGCAGTTTGGTCAGATTCATGTTTGTAGCTTCGAGAACACTGTCTAACCATCTCATCCTCTGTCGTCCCCTTCTCCTTGTGCCCTCCATCTTTCCCAACATCAGGGTCTTTTCCAGTGAATCTTCTCTTCTCATGAGGTGGCCAAAGTATTGGAGCCTCAGCTTCATGATCTGTCCTTCCAGTGAGCACTCAGGGCTGATTTCCTTAAGAATGGATGCGTTTGATCTTCTTGCAGTCCATGGGACTCTCAAGAGTCTCCTCCAGCACCATAATTCAAAAGCGTCAATTCTTCGGCGATCAGCCTTCTTTATGGTCCAGCTCTCACTTCCATACATCACTACTGGGAAAACCATGGCTTTTACTATACGGACCTTTGTTGGCAAGGTGATGTCTCTACTTTTTAAAATGTTGTCTAGGTTTGCCATTGCTTTCCTCCCAAGAAGCAGCCGTCTCTTAATTTCGTGGCTGCTGTCACCATCTGCAGTGATCATGGAGCCCAAGAAAGTAAAATCTCTCACTGCCTCCATTTCCTCCCCTTCTATTTGCCAGGAGGTGATGGGACCAGTGGCCATGATCTTCGTTTTTTTGATGTTGAGCTTCAGACCATATTTTGCGCTCTCCTCTTTCACCCTCAATAAAAGGTGTTTTAATTCCTCCTCACTTTCTGCCATCAAGGTTGTGTCATCTGCATATCTAAGGTTGTTGATATTTCTTCCAGCAATCTTAATTCCGGCTAGGGATTCATCCAGCCCAGCCTTTCGCATGATGAATTCTGCATATAAGTTAAATAAGCAGGGAGACAAAATACAGCCTTGTCGTACTCCTTTCCCAATTTTGAACCAATCAGTTGTTCCATATCTAACTGTAGCTTCTTGTCCCACATAGAGATTTCTCAGGAGACAGATGAGGTGATCAGCACTCCCATTTCTTTAAGTACTTGCCATAGTTTGCTGTGGTCGACACAGTCAAAGGCTTTTGCATAGTCAATGAAGCAGAAGTAGATGTCTTTCTGGAACTCTCTAGCTTTCTCCATAATCCAGCCTTGCCGTGGCGAAGGGGCTTGAAGAACTCAGAGAAGCTATGAACTATGCCGAGCAGGGCACCCAAGATGAACAGGTCATAGTGGAGAGTTTTGACCAAACGTGATCCACCTGGAGCAGGAACCGGCAAGCCACTCCAGTATCCTTGCCAAGAAAACTCCATGGACAAAGACAACAGGCATATAGGAGGATACACTCCTATAAATTTCTGGCTTCTTCAGTTGTACTTAACCCTTGGCTTTTGAATCATGTTTGAGCCAAAACTCTGCCCTTTGTACAAAGTAATTTTTTAGAGGTTGCCTGATAGTGTGAGGAGTCAACGAACACTGCCAGTATAGGTGTCAAAAAACCCTAGGTAATGCGAGAGAGGGCAAGGGTGGGAGTGTATTATTATTATTATTATTATTATTATTATTATTATTTGTAAATAATTTTTATTAATTTTACAATATAAATTTATACAAGATTAAACATCCAGTTATCACCAACATCCTCTTTTGGACTTCCATCAACATGTCTGATAATTATCCGTATTATCACTTTCTCCACATTTCTTAATTTAATATTGCACTATATAATTATTTGCCTTATCATATTTTTTAAGCAATATTTCTACCATACATTCTCACAAAGCTTCCTGAAAGCTTACAAACGTTATCTGCTTATCACAAATATTTTTAATATATTCTGTAAATTTATTCCAGTCCTCAGTGAATCTCTGGTCTCGTCGGTACCGGATCCTCCCCGTTAACTTGTCCAGTTCTGCATAATCCATTAATTTCATTCTCCATTCTTCAATTGTAGGCACTTATTCTTGTTTCCACTTCTGGGCCAACAAAATTCTAGCTGCTGTTACTGCGTATAAAAATACCTTCCAATCCTTCTTGTTAATTTCATAATCTACAACAACCACAATCTTTATTACGGTCCAGAGACCCAACAAAACATTACAAATCAGTACACAGTTCATACAGCCTACCTCCAGGTTGATCAAGCATTTTGTTTAGAATATAGGGCTCATTTGTTCTTGCAACCACCGATAAAAACTTTGCCACTGCCAACGTTCTAGCTTTTGTCCGGTCTTCCCGTAGGAACCTGACATAGTGAGCCTCTGATTTTCCCGGGAAAGGTACCAGCAAGGGTAGTATCAGTTCAGCCCTGGCCTGCTCATACTTCGCAAAATGCAACAAAATATGATTTATGGAATCAATGTCTTGAGCACACGAGCAAAGTCTGTCCTGGTAGGGAACTCCTCTCAACCTACCATCCAGCACTGCAGAGGGGAAGACATTTAGCCTGGCTTTGGATGTGAGGGCGATCTGGCTGCGACATCTGTCACCCCATTGATCATAATCTAATATTCCTAATAGAAATGTTTCTGGTTTTTTAACAAATGTATATTTCAACATTATATATCATTTCCCAAAAACATTTCACTTTTTTACACTCCCACCACATATGATAAAATGTTCCTTCTTTTTCCTTACATTTCCAACATTTATTGCTTACCTTATGCATCTTGCCTAACTTTACAGGTGTTACATACCATTATTATTATTATTATTATTATTATTATTATTATTATTATTTCCTCCCTTTTTCAGAAAAGTGAACTCAAAGTGGCTTACAAAATTGAACATTAAACACCTAGAGTAAAAATAACCTTAAATGAACCAATAATATACATAAAAGAGTGTATCCAACTCAGTCCTCAAATGAATTAATCAATTCCAGACTTTTAAAAACAACCCCTAAAACAGCTATTTAACATGAATTTTACTATCTAACGAGACCATTGATCCATAAAATGACAGCAATAAACAATGTACTGCAGTCACACAATCATTCAATCAATCGGTAGCTGAACTGGGTTCCACACAGTCACAAAAACAAAACAAAAAAGCTGCAAACACAAAAACGCAAAATAAATAGCAAAAACAGACAGACTTCAGTGTAACACTCAAAACGGAAGTGTCACACTCAAAATAGAGCATGTTCAGCCTCCAAAAAATGTTCGCAAACTGGAACACTCTGAGTACCACAGTGTTTTAGAACCAAGGTACCACTGCGAAGCTAAAATGTATATACCGTATTCTAAAACTGTATAACTATGCAACTATATAACTATCTAAATCAGGGATGTCCAACAGGTTGATTGTGATCTACTGCAAGATTGCAGATCACTGCCAGTTTATTTATAGTGGGAGAAGATTGCAGTCTCTTAGAAGTTGGACACCCCTGGTCTAAATGGACCTGTGGCCTGGCTCAATATCGGGCAGGCTTTTATATTAAACATCTATGTATCTGGTTGTAGGCTGCATGCCACAACATATGCCACTATAAAACTGTTAAGTGTTTAAAGTTCCTTTTGTAAATGATACACTGATTCATGTAGGAATAGCTACATATACAGTCTAACAATAAAGGCCCTTATCATGTGAATAACATTGACATGTGAACCTCTCTTGACTGAATTGAGTGGAAGCAGGTCTGCTTAAGTGGTTTTAACCTTGGGAATGTCTTTGTCTTTTTCGTTAAGCTACCCACACAGGGTCCTGTGTCTGTCGATCAGCACTTGGTATTTGAGATTGTTTCATATCATTACCCATAGTGGAAGTATTATTTTTAGCAGTTCCTTTTTTTAACCAATTCTTACATCGTTCATATGCAGCCATATAATTAATTTATTTTTAATTATTCCAAAGTTTTAATTATTGTGTCTTCATGGCAAGCAGTTGAGAGACAGATGGAAGACCTTTGCGCAATAAAGCACTTGAACTCACTCATAGAAACTAACAGACAAGGGGATGCTCAGGTACCCGAATAAGCTTTGGAAGGTTAATAACCATTAATCATTGTGAGATGCAGGCTTATTACCCATTCATAAATGCAAAACAAATCCCTTTTGCTGACAAGCAAAGTTTTAAAATTGACCTCTTATTGCTGATTAGGTTCTGTGGAATTGAATAGTGGGGAAATGAACAGTTTTAAGAGCTGTGTGTTTATTATGCAAACATACACTCATACAAAAACTTACTATAAAGATTTTAAACTGGTGGGCCAAATTGTGTTGCAATGAATCAGATGAATACTGTGCATGTTTCCTTGGAAGTAAACAGCACTGAGTTCATTACAGCCTACTACAGAGGAAGCAGGCATAATACTGTAGCTGTGCAGTACAATTCAATCCATTAAACCCCACTGGCATTCATGGCCTGCCCTATTATTAGGCAAAATGAGGCAGTCACTTCAGGCAGCAGATGTTTGGGGAAACTGCAGCAATCCTTTGGTTGCCTCTTCTAAGCCTTCACAGCCAGTGTTGTCCTCCCTTAACTGCCCTGCTGTCTCACATGCAGTAGAGGATACTATTGCACCACTAGTCTAGTTGACTTTTGTATGTGGAATGGAAAGGGGGCAGATGAGCAGCAGGACATCTTGTCCTTCATCCCAGGCTGCAAAATGTATGGGCCAGCCCTGCTGGCATCCATGCAGTTTCCTACAGCTGTAACTTTACAATGAACATCAGATCCCTCTAGGAAGAACATAGGAACCTGCCTTATGTTGAGTCAGACCATTACTCCATCTAGCTCAGTATAGTCAACATTAACTAGCAGTGACTCTCAGGCTGCAGACTCTCCCTGTCCTACCTGGAGATTCCAGGGACTGAACCTGGGATTCTCTCCAAAACAGATGCTCTACCGCTGATCTACCGCCCTTCCCCAAAGACCCTTTCCTCTCTGGAAACTTATGATCAGTAAATGGCTATCTCCTTGGGGCTGTTCCCAGTAGCTGGGATTCCAAAGTATGTATGCACAGAGGTCCATTGAGTTATTATGACACATAATTGCTTATACAGTGGTACCTCAGGTTAAGTACTTAATTCGTTCCGGAGGTCCGTACTTAACCTGAAACTGTTCTTAACGTGAAGCACCACTTTAGCTAATGGGGCTTCCCGCTGCTGCTGCAGCTCCAGAGCACGATTTCTGTTCTCATCCTGAAGCAAAGTTCTTATCTGAAGCACTATTTCTGGGTTAGCAGGGTCTGTAACCTGAAGCGTATGTAACCTGAAGCATATGTAACCTGAGGTACCACTGTAAATCTATTCTCAATTAAAGGTCGCATTCTATAAACATCTAAACTGGTCAAACATTTCTTACGGTGAGGTGTAGTCCTATCTCTTCAGGAAGAATATTTGCATAACTACCACTCCACATCTGCAATTTGAAAAAGCACATGAGGAGTTTGCAGGGCTCTGCAGGTTAGCCATGCCCACCGCCACCCACATGTTAGGGCAAACATAGTTGTGCCAACAACCACCTCCATAACTATACACAACATAATGGCTTTGCACAATGCTCTTGGTTGTATTTCCTGCATTGCAGGGGGTTGGACTACATGATCCTCAGGATCCCTTCCAAGTCTATGATTCTATAAGTGGGCATGGGTGCGACAGGAAAAAGAGTAAGGCAGAAGGAGGGGAAACTATTTAAAGCTATGGTTTTCCCAGTAGTGATGTATGGCTGATTGCCAAAGAATTGATGCTTTTGAATTATGGTGCTGGAGGAGACGCTTGAGAGCCCCATGGACTGCAAGAAGATCAAACCTATCCATCCTTAAGGAAATCAGCCTTGAGTGCTCACTGGAAGGACAGATCCTGAAGGTGAGACTTCAATACTTTGGCCACCTCATGAGAAGAGACGACTCCCTGGAAAAGACCCTGATGTTGGGAAGGATGGAGGGCATAAGGAGAAGGGGACGACAGAAGGCAAGATGGTTGGACAATGTCCTCGAAGCTACAAACATGAGTCTGACCAAACTGCGGGAGGCAGTGGAAGACAGAAGTGCCTGGCATGCTCTGGTCCATGGGGTCACGAAGAGTCGGACACGACTAAACGACTAAATAACAACAACTTTGCAAGGTTGGCCATAAAAAATGATGAATAGATAAAAATGGCATGTCCACGAGATGTTTCACAACAATATATAGTAATTAAAATAATCTTACAAACTGGAAAGGTAAAACAATCTCAACAAATTTCCAAGCAATGGAAAAGCATTAAGGCAACCCTCCCCAAGATGGTGCCTTCTAAACTTTTTGGACTACAACTAGACTGATGGGAGTCCCAAATATCTAGAAGGCCCCAGGTTGGGGAAGCCTGCATTAATGTCATGACACCTGAAGTCCCTGGAACTGAAACATTTAATTTACTGATCTTAAATGCCATTAATACAAATTTATGATATTGTCGATTTTCTGCCTCCCTGTCTGATGCAAAAAATAATTAAATAAAACCTTCTAATATTTTTGTATGACCTCCCATCAATGAATGTATAAGCTAGACGTCAGTAGTTAAGACTGGAGAAAATACATCAAGGAGAGAAAAAATTGAGAACTAAACCAAGTCAAAGGAGAAAAAATTGAGAACTAAACCAAAGTCAAAGGATCTGTTGAGAGAAATTAAATTCCATCAAGCAGAATATTCAAAATTGATTAATCAGGAGATTGAATGGAAAATAAAACAGATGAAGCAAAGATCCTTTGAATCAGCAAATAAATGTGGAAAGCTGCTAGCTTGGCAGCTGAAAAAAAGACAAAAGTTGAATACAGTTACAAATCTAGAGATTGAAGGAAGAACGGTGCAGAAACCAGAGGAAATTAGGAAGTGCTTCCACAGATATTTTAAAGAACTTTATGTACAGGGGCCTCAGAAAGAATCAGAGATAGATCATTTTTTAAAGACAAATGGACTATCAAAAATAACTCAAGATAAAAGATCAATCTTGAACTCTACAATAACCACCCAGGAAATTGAAAGTGCCATTCAGAACATGCAACTAGGCAAATCTCCAGGCCCGGATGGGCTTACCTCCAAATACTACAAGACTTTGAAAGACTATTTAACACAACCCTTGTTGGAGGTATGCAACCAGATCATGGATGGGAAGAGGGCACCAGAAACGTGGAAAGAAGCGTTCATCACATTGATACCTAAGATAGAATCTGAAAAGACTCAACTCAAGAACTACCGCCCCATCTCACTCCTGAATGTGGATTACAAAATATTTGCAGACATTTTGGCAAGTAGACTTAAAAAAGTTTTAATTGAAGTAATTCACAAAGACCAAGCAGGCTTTCTCCCTGGTAGACATTTATATGAGAATACCAGAAACATCATCGATATTTTGGAACTTTTACAAACTAACAGGAACACAAGGGCGGTGTTAATTTTTGTTGATGCGGAGAAAGCATTTGACAATATATCTTGGATGTTCATGAAGAAAAACTTGGAAGGGATGGGAGTGGGGCGGGGGTTTGAAAATGGGTTACGAGCAATTTATTCAGAGCAAAAGGCCAAATTAATAGTGAACAATGTGGTGACGGAGGAGTTCAAAATTGAAAAAGGGACACGACAAGGGTGCCCTCTATCCCCTCTTTTATTCATTTCAGTCCTGGAGGTGCTATTGAACATGATAAGGGAGGACCGGCTGGTACAAGGGATAGAGGTCGGAGTGAAACAATATAAACTTAAAGCTTTTGCAGATGACCTAGTTTTGACATTGCAGGAGCCAGAATCCAGTACAAAAAGAGTTCTTGAACTTATATCTGAGTTTGGTCAGGTGGCGGGGTTTAAGTTGAACAAACAAAAAACCAAGGTTTTGACCAAGAATTTGACACTTACAGAAACAGAGGGGTTTCAGAGAGAAACAGAATTAAATGTGGTAAAGAAAGTGAAATACCTAGGGATCTATTTGTCTTCCAAAAATTTGAATTTATTTAAGGACAATTATGAAAAATGCTGGTTGGAAGTAAAGAAGGATTTAGAAATTTGGTCAAGATTGAAACTTTCCTTGTTGGGAAGGATTGCAGCAATTAAAATGAATGTATTGCCGAAAATGTTATTCTTGTTTCAAACCCTACAGATCGTGGACAGAGAGGAATGTTTTGGAAAATGGCAGAAGGATATATCTAAGTTTGTCTGGCAGGGCAAAAAGCCCCGAATAAAGTATAAAATATTAACTGATTCAAAAGAAAGAGGGGGGTTTGCCCTGCCGGATTTGAGGTTGTACTATGAAGCTGCAGCCTTCTGCTGGCTGAAAGATTGGTTTTTGCTAGAAAACACCGACGTCCTAGATCTGGAAGGTTTTGATAATGCATTTGGTTGGCATGCATATCTATGGTATGACAAGGTTAAAGTTCACAAATTGTTTAAAAGCCATATTGTCAGAAAAGCGATTTTTGCAGTCTGGATGAAATATAAAGACTTATTAGAGAGTAAAACACCGAGGTGGCTATCACCGGTGGAGGCCAAAGCTCGAAAAAGACCCAATATGGAGGCCTATTGGCCGAAATATTGGGAATTAATTGAAAAAATTGGAGACGGTTGGAAGTTGCAGAGCCAGGACAAATTAAAAAACAAGGTGCGAGATTGGTTACATTATGCTCAAATTCAAGAGGTTTTTAAAATGGATAAAAAGGTTGGTTTCCAGGAGGGGAAATCGAAACTAGAGACAGAATTGTTAGAACCAAAGACCAAGATTTTATCTAGAATGTATAACTTGCTGCTTATGTGGAACACACAGGATGAGATAGTTAAATCTGCTATGATAAAATGGGCACAGGATGTTGGACATAATATTATGTTTGAAGACTGGGAAAGGTTATGGAACACCGGAATGAAATTCACGGCATCTAGTGCCTTGAAGGAAAACATTATGAAAATGATATACCGGTGGTACATGACCCCAGTCAGGCTAGCCAAGATGCATCACCTGTCTGACAACAAATGTTGGAAGTGTAAGGAAGCAGAGGGGACTTTCTTCCATCTCTGGTGGACCTGCCCAAAAGTGAAGGCCTTCTGGGAAATGATTTATAATGAATTGAAAAAGGTATTTAGGTATACCTTTCCTAAGAAACCAGAGGCCTTCCTGTTGGGCATGGTGGACCAGAAAATGTCAAAGAAAGATAGAACTTTGTTTATGTACGCTAGCACAGCAGCAAGAATACTCATTGCAAAGAGTTGGAAGACACAAGATTTGCCCACGCTGGAGGACTGGCAGACGCAGTTGATGGACTACATGGAGATAGCTGAACTGACCGGCAGAATCCGAGATTTGGATAAAGAAACAATTGAGGAGGACTGGGGAAAATTTAAAGATTATCTGAAAAAATATTATAAGCTGTATGAATCCTAAGAAAGTGCATGATTAGGAAACGTTAAGCTTCTGCGAATATGATTAAGTAAATGGTAAAATTAGTGACAAAAGAGAAAAGGAGACAATTTAAATTGAATATGTTATGTTTATTTTAAAGGTATTGAAATTGAGATATAATATATTGTATTTGGATACATAACATTCGAAAGTTACAACAAGGTATGAAATAAGGTAACAAAATGCTGACATTGTTAATGCAAAGAACGCAGAATCGGAAGGGGTGGGGAAGTCCAAGTTTTATTTTGTTTTTGTTGTTAAAAAAGAGAAAATTTGTTTCTTGTAACTACTTTATTTGTTTATAAACCTATAAAATTATGGAAAGAAACGCAATAAAAAATTTATAAAAAAAAAAAAAAGACTGGTTTCCCCACACACTCTCAATATCTCAGTAGGTTGCCAAGTAATTGCTCATTGCCCATCAGGAAGGACATTTTTCTGCTAGCTTCCCTCCTATCCATCCTAACTTAGCTCTCTTCTGTAGTAGCTGTCATTACGTCTTCCTCTTATGAATCTGCCATGAGAGGAACTGAGATTTATGTGATTACGGTGTAACCCATATGCTGGTAATGAGGGCTTCTCCTTTCTTCCTTATTTTAAAAATACTGCTTATTGCCCAAAATGTGAAATATCCAACTGGAGAAGATGTTGGCGCCTGTAGCACAAATGCAGGAGGAACCTCTGGTTTGCAGGCCAGATTAAGCCCAGATTGATTTGGCCCATGAGCCGCCTGTTTCCTGGAAGCCACACCCATCTGCCCCATGCCGTATAAATATGGGGCTGGAAATTTTATCTCTGTCTGGGGTAGGGACAAGGAATAAATTCTATGTAATTCATATTTAAAGGCAAACCTACATACTTTACACTTTTTCAAAAAAATATGCAAACCAAAACACAGCCATCATTCAAAATTCACACATCATTGAATTTTGCAATGTAGTTCTCCAGCCAAGTAATGTGTACAAATGAGAAACTACAAGAAACTAAATTGACAGATTTGCACATCTCTACTCCCTACCTACTTCTGCTTTGCAGGAATTACGTAAATGAACTAACTGACCAGATCTTTGGAATGGGTTTTATTCTTCTCTGTTGTGAGTCATTTGTGTCTTAATGCTTCATGGATTGTTGTTGTTGGGTTATTCTATAACCCTATAATAAAATTGCTTTACTGTATTGCTGCTGCAACTGCAAGATTCTTTCATGGGAAAACAAGGAAATAAATAAAAAATGGATGCTGACGGAATCATCACATAGGGCAGCTTGGTGGGAAAAGACTTTAGTTGCTTCCATCTATAGTAAACAGCTAATAGTTTGTTCATCTAGTCTATGGAGCTATTTGTTACATGGCTGCATAACAAAATATGGTTGCATATTTTCATTATAATGTTATGTTCATGGTGCAATTCTGGAACTGCCTTTATGTTCGTGTTACACAGGCTGGAGGTTCTAATACCTACAGTATATTTATTTTCCAGTCTCATTATCTTACGTTTTATAGCCTGAACTCCGTGATCTCATTATCTGCTAATAGCTAAGTCTCTCTGGCTCATTCCAAATATATTTGCTGATTGCTCCCCATCACCTGCCCATAATTCTATCAAAGGTTTCCAAATCATTCAGGAGCTTTCCTCCTCCTCCTCTTCCTCATTCCCCTTCTGACATGGGAAAGTACACAATCATCGGGAGGCGGGGTGGGGAGGTGGTAAAGAGAGTGCAGACGTTTTCTCCAGATTCAGATCTGAATTTTGCCATGGTAGATAGGGGTTGGTTCTGCCACCTACACACATTTCAGATGATAACGTTATGTTGGATGTAATGAATAATAAGTAAGAGAGACTATAGCATGTGCTTTCTGAATAGAGAGAAGCAGGTTCAATACCTGGAAGTATCTCTAGCAAATCTGTCCTGGCACCATTTGTTGAAAGCCCTAGCTCAGGGGTATAGCATGTGTTACATACACACAGAAGGTCCTGGGTTCAATTTCTGGCATCTCTGTGTAGGGCCAGGAGCCAGCACTGTCTGAAACCCCAGAGAGCCACTAAAGAACTTGATGGATCAATGGTGTTATAAGAAGCTTTCTATGTTCTTAAGGGTGGGTTACAAATAGAAATAATAATAAAATAAATATAAACAATGGTACATTTGGTGGCAGTTCTGAAAAGGGCCTCTGCCCTGGAGGTGTTCAGTGGCCCAATGGTCTGAGTATCTGTATTGCCCTTTTATGCCCCTTAGCCACTGTGATTCTTCTGCAACCTCATGACTAGCCTGCTTTGATGCACCCTTCCAGGCCAAATTCAAGGTCTTCCTGTTAATATCTTAAGCCCTGAACAACTTAGGACCAGGTTACCTGGAAGAACTTCTGCCCCTGTACATACCAGTAACATCACTTAGATCAGGGCTCAGCAACCTTTTTCAGCCATGGGCCAGTCCACCGTCCCTTAGACCATGTGGTGGGCCGGACTATATTTTGGAAAAAAATAATGAATGATTTCCTATGCCCCACAAATAACTCAGAGATGCATTTTAAATAAAAGCACACATTCCCAGACTGTCCACGGGCCGGATTAAGAAGGCGATTGGGCCGCATCCGGCCCATGGGCCTTAGGTTGCCTACCCCTGACTTAGATCTTACTTGGCTGTTAGTCATGAATGCTTTAGCTGAGATTCCTGCATTGCAGGGGGTTGGACTAGATGACCCTATGAGTCCCTTCCAACTCTACAATTCTATGATCTGGGGAAATTCTATTTGTAGCACAGCACAGAATATCTTAGGGTGGTGACCCCAAACTGGGTATTTTTTGTTGTTAACCCTATGGAATGCCCTTTCCTCTGCCATATGTGAAACACCGTTAGTAACTTCAGATGTCTTATAAAGAGTGATATTTTTCCTAGGCTTTTCCTGACCCAAAAGATTGGATTCTGTTTTCATGTGTTTGAACCCCACCCCAACCTGCCTCTCTCTCTATATCAGTATAAAAACACATAAAAGTGTATCTTTTATGTGTTTTTATACAACTGTTTTATTGGTTTTATGTTGTGCTTTTGTCTTAATGATGCTTGCTTTTTTATATTGCATGCTACTTAGAGATTTTTAAAATACTAAGTGGTTTATACATGCTTTTAAATAAATAAAATCAATATGAATAACATACAGAAAAGACTTTGGTGGCATTTGATTTCATTTTGTCCTGCTATTCTTTTCTTGTTGGAGAGGGACAATAAAAAAAAAATCTGGCTTCCTTACTGATATGTCCTCTAAGCTTTCCATGACCTGAGCCTTATTGACACCCCTCCTCGCAATTTGACAAGTCCTAACATTACTACACCAATAAAAAAGTATGATTTATAGGATCTGAAACTATGAAACTGTGTTATATTGACTGGAGTTCCTCCACCTTTTATCACTTACAACACTGAGCTTGAGCCTCTAGTAGTGCAAATCATGTACAGGTACTCTACAGATTCAGCCACAGTAAATCAACTCAGAGGTGATCATTAAACAGATTAAACCACATGAAAATTGCCTAAATGGAAACAATTAGATTAAATGAAGCAGCTACAGAATAATATCCTGATGGTTCTCAGACACCCTCACGAAATTATAACTGCCCCTATGTTGTGCAAATCACATGATTAAAGGGAGCACACATTACAAATCCTCCTTCCTCTTTTTTTAAGGGTTTGCAATTTAAATTCCTCTGAGGCTTAATGAACTGTTACCTCTATGAAGTCCCTCTTATACATTCAGCACCAATCTGCATTTTGATGTGGTACAGCACAGAAGCTTATCACAGGCTGGCATGTTTGCCGAAATAACAATGTTTAAATAATGCTTGAAATGGTTTGTAACTCCAGTGGACACATTGAGGAGTCTTAAGCCTTTGCTACCATTTCTGCTTTGAGACATCTTTTCTTGGGGCTGACATCCATACATGATAGCAGACTTCGCTTCTCTCAACCGCCATGCAAATTCAGCTCTTCCATCATTATCCTTTAGTATTGCTCCTATTTTTAGCCTTAATTCCTTAATGTATTACACCAAACGTTCATAATAACATATTGTTATGATGAGCCATTGTCTGTCCAGCTTATTGGCTAATTGATAGGAAATGAAAGTCCGCTAGCGTTGAAGTCCACACCACTGTGCCGGCACAGGGACTGATACCAGTGTCTTGAAGAAGCAGTCTTGGCACAAGGGAGGGAACTGAATTTTGGGCAGGCAACATGCCCCCAAACACATTTTATTCCACATAAGGGAAGTGGGAAAGGGCACCAGTTGATTTTTGACAGCTGCATTCTGAGCAACTCTGCTGAGCATCAGCCAAATTGGCCGGGAGGAATAGACACGTCATAGGCATTCACTGTAATTTTTCAGGAGGGTAAAGCAGTTACTCTAAATAAATAAATCAAACATGCATAACTAGCAGAGAATTGGTCAACAATTTATGGTAGATCTGGTGACTAAGCAGAGGTGAGGCCTGGGTAGACCTGGCCTGCAAGAAACATCTGTTCTAGGTCTACCCCTCCATTGGTTCTCAATCCACTGCTGTATTGTTGCCCATCTACAGATGGACTGTTATCCATGCAACATAATCCCACTAACTGTTGAAATTCTGATTTCTTTCCCTGGCTCCATTCATCTTCTTCAACCCTTCATTTGCGCATGGAGGTCCCCAAGACTCCCCCCCCCCCAAAGAAAAAGACAATTGACACTTAATTTTTGTTTAAGGTTTTTGGCATAATTTTGGCCACAACTTTATTCAAATTACAGCAATGTGAGTGGTTGCTTAGGCATTGGTAGCACTAACTGACCCCGCATGGGGACAGCTCTGACATTCGCACCCCCCGCAAAGTCAGCAAGGGTAAGTCACCTGGGGAGAGAGACAGGACTGGGAACCATGCCTCACCTCTCCCCAGCATGCTCCCAGGGGCTTGCGTGGCCCTAGCCCCTTGCCAGGGGGTTTCAGACAAAAGCATGGGGAGCCCCTGGGTTCCTTTAATGGAAAACCCTTGAAGCAGCAGCTGCAGCAGCATTTTGGAGGGGCAGGCACAGCCGAATCCATACCCCTCCACCAACCAATTCCAAGACCAATGCCTAACCGCAAACCTTACAAGTTGTGACAATTTGCTACGCAGTAGGCAAAAATCAAGTGGCACACACTAATCAGCCAAGTGGACAAAATTCCTACCAGGCCCCTGCCCCAAAGCAGACGCCCCCATGACAGGCATAGAAAGGTCAAGCAAACAGCCTAAAATTAGGGAAGGAAGGGCGGGTGATCCGAAGTAAGTAGCGAAAAGAGGAAGTTCCTCGCTGCGAGCATTGTATTTAACAAATAGGGCTGTCAATCAACGAATGGCAACATCTAGATTTCCCCAGTAACAGCCCACCCCTGCTTAAAGGATGGCCAAACCATTTGCCTAGTAACAGTGAGGTGTCTTGTCAGCCCCGCCCGCAACCTGTGCTCTCCATGAGGGAGAACACACTTAACCCCACTGCTTCTATAATTAATTTTGCTGACCCCCTCCCAATTACATTTCATTTTCTTTTAACAGTGCCAGATACTCCAGTGGTGGGGAATCTCTAGTCCAGGCACCCCCAACCTGTGGCCCTCCAGATGTTTTGGCCTGCAACTCCCATGATCCCTAGCTAACAGGACCAGTGTTCAGGGATGATGGGAATTGTAGTCCAAAACATCTGGAGGGCCGAAGGTTGGGGATGTCTTCTCTAGTCCATGGGCCTATTTAAGCCTGGGGAGCCTCCCCATTCAGCCTGCAGGGCTGCTTTGGCTGAGCCACCACAACCACCTGCCCAACACCTGGCACCAGGTGCAGGACAAGATCAAGATAAGACATGACTGGGCCCAAAAGGAGCTTGCAGGCACAATGGGAAGGCTTGGAAACCAAGTCTAGATTACGGGTATTTCACTCTAGCTTTTATCAATTTGGCTAGATTCTGATTTCCTGAATGCTGGATATTGCTATGCCCACATTCATTGGCCCAAAAATTGGAATGTGAGTAGTTTCTTAAGAAACAAATCAGTAACATCCTGGAAGAGGTGTTCCCAGCTGCCCCACTCCTTGCCTTTGCAAGCCTGTTAAGAAGCTCCTGCAGGAGAGGGACTGTTTGCAGGACCAAGGTAAACTTCCAAAGGCCCTTTTTTTTTCTGATGGGTGTTTTATGTAATCATGTGTAATCATGTTGTATTTATCATGCTGAAATGTTGCTTTTGGTATGTTATGTTTCCTACTGTGTTGTTCTTTTATTTTGAAATTGTTTTTGTATAGTTTGATTTTGAAATGCCTTATTTTCTTGTTTGTAAGGCACTTTGAGTACAATTTTTGTGTGGGGGGAAAGCAGCATACAAGTAAAATTATGAATGAACGAGCTTGCAGATTTTGCTTCATATTTCAAGTTCTACAAATGCTAGAAAGTTTATATATATATAAGCTAAGAATCTGGATTATGTCTCATCATTTAAAGGAGAACTGTCCCCCCTTGTATCGCCCCCTGGATAACCAGGAACCTGGAAAGAACAACTTTTTTGCCTTGGCTACCAAGACTCTGTGATGGCTCACAGCTAGCTTTGTAGTTAGCTGACAAAAAAACAGTTGGTCAGGGTAGGGGGCTGCAGCCGTTGCTAAGGAATGCTGCTATTTTAACACTATTTGTAAATGCAGCTTCCAATCTGCTTAACATATATATTTGTCACAGTTGTACATTTGGCAGCTGGTACAGCATAGTGGCTGAGCAATTAATGTGTGAGCCAAGAAATTCCTTGTTTTTGACCAGCAAGCCACTCTCTCTCAGCCTCAGCCACTCCATCTGCAATATGGTGATAATAACTCTGATCTATATTCTAGGGTTATCATAGGGGTTTCCACAATATAATGCAATTTGAAGCAATTTGAACACTTGGAAACACCATCTAAAAGCTTGAGTACATAAGAAGTTCATCAGAAAGGTTTTCAAGTAAACTGTCCTAATGCTCATGGGTGTGCAATGGGTGGGGGAACACAAAACAAATTCATTTATTTCAGTGAAATGGCAACATCAGCTCAGTGGCAAAGCAAGTATGCTATGTACAAACAAATTCATGGTAGCATTTTGTGATATCCTTTCATATATAGATTTTATGTAGCAGGCTGAATTAGTCACTTTTGGTTTCTGTGTTTCTCATTTCGCCCCTACGAAATTTCGCCCCCCATTTCAGTTCTCCATAGCTCAGTATCTGTTTGCATTTTTTTTAAAAAAATACACACCCACACACAAAGCCATCACAAAAACATCAACATTTTTGTGCATTTCACCTAATGCACAGTTTTGCAAACATTTTCCTCTTTAATGTACTGGTAATCCCCCCCCCCCCCAGTTATATATCCCTGAAGGAGCGTCTCCAACCTCATCATTCAGCCTGGGCACTGAGGTCCAGCTCCAAGGGCCTTCTGGCGATTCCCTCACTGCAAGAATTGAAACTCCAGAGAACCAGACAGAAGGCCTTTTCGGTATTCACACCCATCCTGTGGAATGCCCTCCGGCAGATGTCAGAAAGTTAAACAACTGTATAATTTTTCATAGACATCTGAAGACAGCCCTTTTCAGTAAGCTTTAAATGGTGGTTGTTTTTCCTTCTGTGTTTTTGTTGAAAGCTGCCTTGAGTGGCTGGGGCAACCCAGTCAGATGGGTGGGGGTATAAGAATTTTTCTCCTCCTCCTCCTCCTCCTCCTCCTCCTCCTTCTTTAATATTGCTTTCCTCTAATATACACGTTTTTGTACATTCTTTTGGCTGCATTTCAGTTTGCACCTTGTTTCAGAAACTGCACATCTATTAGGTTCACATTAAAATGTACATGGAATTGAACTTCCCTTTCATCCCTACTTGAGATGCTTGTTTGAAGCAGGCAGATACTATGTTGGCATAACAAACTTTTTCAAAAAGGTTTTCTCTTTAAAAACTAGATTGGCCAGATGTGGGACCACCAATGTGGGGTCTTGAAGCATTTTGGGGAAATGGTGGTGGTGGTTGTAACTGGAACTTCGCTACACAGCTCTTCAGCCACCAGACCTCCACCTCTTAGCCTCCTAGCTCTCACCCAAGGTTCAAATTCACAAATCACCCACAAGAATCTCATAATGAATTGAATTATTGGAACCTGCTAGTACCACCCTCATCCCTCACTCTAGGCTCGATTGTATGGCTATTTGTCAAGGTTGGTGGAGTTTCCTCAGGCTGCCCTTAGCTGTATCCCCTTCAGCACTCAGTTGGCTGCACTGCACACACCCAGTTCCAAAAGCTAAAGCATTGACTTTGGGGAGTTTCTTATCCAAAGGATGGCAAATAGGACACCTCTCCACCCACAGTTCTTTCTTTGGCCCCTGCACATCTGTCATCCTCCAGCTGCACCTCTCTTTCTCCAGTCTGTGCCACCAAGCCATAGTTTGGCATAGTATGACATGCAAATATGACCACTCTGTCCCAGCTCCTGCCAACCTAGCAGTTTGAAAGCACGCCAGTGTATGTAAATAGGTACTGCTGTGACAGGAAGGTTAATTGGTGTTTTACTGCACTTTGGTTTCTGTCACAGTGCTCCATTGCACCAGAAGCGGTTTAGTCATGCTGGCCACATGACCCAGAAAGCTTTCTATTGACAAATGCTGGCTTCCTTGGCCTGAAAGCGAGATGAGCGCCGCAACCCCATAGTCGCCTTTGACTGGACTTAACCGTCCAGGGGTCTTTTACCTTTTTTAATGACTATATTGAGGAGGCCTAAGAGAGTCAGAGAATGTTGCAGATCAGCAAACACATGCACACACACACACACACACACCCTACTGGGTGGGCATATTTGTTGGCAAGGTACCAAAAGCATCAAATCCCCACATGTAGTGGTGGTGAGCATTTCACAAGCAGCCTATTAATTCTTCATCTTTCTAGATGTTCCAGCTGCACATTGTGTTTAGTTTTTTACTTGGTAGAATTGAATTCTTTAATTTTCACCTTCACTGGCTAATGGCGCATTTATTTATTTTTATTACAACAAAAAATACCTAAACCAATCTCCATTCAATCAATACAGCATGAAGACCATGCATGTGTACTGATTCAGCCCCCTCCCCCAGCTGCATGACTTCACATCTCTTTCATATCACAACAGCTCATTTAGAAAGAATTAATTTCTCATCTGTGGGGCAATCATGCCTAATAATTTCTAGATTTGTTTACACCTTCGAGTCATATCCATCAGCCCTGCGTCAATAAAACAATTATAGTCTAACCTTATTAGAAGCTTATTTATAGTACTATCCTTCATGCCAATCTTTAGCACCAACACATTCATCACAAAAGCCAGAGGACAATGTTCTTTTCATGGAATGCTATGCAAATATATTTTCACACATGACAATTAAACAAGCACACAGCCAACGGGGTGACCTTGCGCTGCCACATCAAATCTAGCAGAGGACATGTGAGACCTGTTGTAAAGCACACACTTTTCATTTGGAAGGTCTAAGTTCAATCTCCAGCTAGAACAGTGGTGGAGAACCCTTCTTAGCCAGAGGACCAACCTTCTGAGGGCCGGATGCCAAGGGTGAGTGGGGGCCTAGCAAAAGTGTATGGAATAACCAAGGTAGAATTTATTGTTGTGCAGTAGGACCATGTCACACAGATATTCACACACCCCTCTCTATCCTCCATGTAGGTGAACAAGTGGCATTACCAGAGTTCAAGGGATGCATTACAGGGTTCTAAGCATCATCAGCATTATCAATCATTTATTTGTGTGCCGCCTTTCCAGAGTAAATGGTTTTCTGACTAAAATAAGGTGTGGGGAGAATGATAGATCTTTTTGAGCTATTTAAGAAAGAATTCTCAAGGCTCGGTGTTCACTTCCACAGCCTGCAGTACCTGTTTATTGTTCAGAAATTGTAGATGGATGGATGGATGGATGGATGGATGGATGGACAGGCAGACAGGCAGATAGATTTCATCCCCTCCTAGTCACAGCTATATGATCAAACATCAAATCTATAGAGCGTAACTGGCACCAAAGATGCTTTTTGCATGCATGATAAATGCTGACGAATTAAAGGAAATAACAGGCTTCTTTGAAGAAGGAGGAGAATTTGCCTAGACCAATTTTCTACTTGCACAAACCTTCTATTTTCCATACAACATTTAATTGTTACTTCATTTTATATGGTGACTGACACATTCATTCATTTATTATAGTTGTACTCTGCCTTAAGGCAGCTTCATACACTGTTTTCCTGCCACCACTGAAAGATCATCATAACACCCTGTGAGGTAGGTTAGGTTGACATGACTGGCTCAAGCCCATGTGAGATTCATGGCGGAACAAGAATTTGAACCTGTTTCCATACTCCTAGTCTGTCACTCTGACCATCACACCACAATAAAGGGACCCTAAATAAAAGCAAGCCCCATCCTTCCAGATTTAGGCATATTTCTCTGGAACCTTCTAAAACTAGAATTTGGGCATGAGGCTCCTAGTATCTTTTTTAATGTCATCACTGCTTGAATGTCTTTTATAGCTTCTCATGGAAGAATGAATCAGCCCGGAAGCTAGAGAAATACTTTTTGGTTTTTCTAACGGTTTCCTTAAACAAGAATAGACCAGAAATGGGAAACTACTGATTCCACCCAGATGCACCTAAGCCCAGTGCCACCTGGTGACTATAACATCTGCACATAGCATATCTGGGAGCATTTTCTGAAAAGGGCCACTGGAAAAGAGGTATCAGTACACATGATACAGTCGCCTCATTGGTCAGCTTCATACTGGTTGTTCTGCCACCAGGGGTAAAGGAAAACTAACCGGCGCCCGGTGCAGGGTGTCAGGGGGCTGGGCAAACCGTCCGGTGGTGCATGCAGGTGCGCAGTACATATGGTGCATGTCCAGCACCGCTAAGTGCCATGCATGTGCCAACAAGCAGTTTGCCGATGGCACCACTCAAGCAGCGTACAGATGGCAGCAGGATCCTCTGCTCATGGCTGCTGCTCTGAGAGAGCTGGAGCTGCAAAGCCACGCGCAGTCAAGGACTAGAAGGTAGGCTTGCCTTGCACGCCGCTTTGCTGCTCCCCCCTTTCCCTGGCTCGCTGTAGACTTGGGAGTCGCGGGTGGTGGGGGTGGAATGTCACCCCTATCCACTGAACGTGGAACGCGCCACACCCGCTGCATCCACCTTGCTCCACCTCTGTCTGCCACTTCTGCTCTAGTGAAATGTCCCTTCTGAATGCCCACCCCCTCCTGACTCAGTATTGTCTACACTCTGACTGGCAATGATTTTTCATGCTTTCTGAAAGAGGACCTTCCCAAGCTAACCTGGTGATGCCTTGGATTGTACATGGAACCTTCTGTATGCACAACCTATGCTCTGCCACTGAGCTATGGACCTTTTCAATGTATCTACATTTCAGGGTTCTTCTGCCCCAAACACCTCAACAACACCAATCTACAGCTGGGTGGAGTGTTTGACCCATCCCTTTCTGAAACATCTTTCATGACATTTCCTTCCATTGGCCAGGCATTGTCACCCTAAGTAGTGTCAACACTAGGGATACCTGAAGAATCCAGTCTTTTGATATGAACTAACATGATCTGCACCCCCTCGGCTATGGTACAGTTGGAAACCTGGTTTTTGACCAGCTCTTGCCCTTTCTGAATGGTCCGGCACAATTCTCAGCTCAAAACACATTGAGATTTTATTTATTTATTTAGAAAATGTAAATTTGTTTTAAACCAGGATCAGGGAACCCTTCTCAGCCTGAAGGTTTCTTTCCTGTACGGACAACCTTCCATGGTGAGGGAGGAGGATCTGAATGCCACTGGTGTGTGGGGCAAGGGGTAGTAGTGAGAAGGGTCAAAAGCAAAGTGATTGGGGAAAAGGTGTGACTTATTGTACAGCTGGCAGGTCACACAAAACCTAGAGGTTTCTACACCCCACCCCACAAGATGTCTGATTACAGTGCAGTGACAGTCCAGCAAGGCAAATGCATTCAAGGAAGGTGTGGAAAAGGCCCACTGAGGAGGCTGGCTTGGGGAGAGTCCTGATGTCCAAAAGAGAGACCTGGAGGGCTATGTTTAGCCTGTGAGCCAGATGTTCCCCAGCCCCCCTTAAAATATGCAAATTTTCATGCAGACTTTTTTAAAAAACAAATTAATTCAAAATGGGACAGTATCAATATAGACTGAACACGTGTGAAAGTAGCCCAGACTAGAAATAGACTGCTTTATCTATTTCTAGACAACAGTGGGGAGGCAGGGTGTGTGGGTGTGCAGGAACAAAACACCAACCACTCAAAATGTAAAAAAAATGTGTCTATTATATTTAGCTCTGGCTAAACTGCGACACTTTCTTAGTTTAAAAGAAATCAGGCAAAGATAAAATAAATTATTGATAAACTGGCAAAACTTTATTGATTATAGTAGAAGAGTTGGGATACTGTCAATTATTAATTAACATTGTTTTAATTGCATAACTTTATATGGTATGAATTTTTTTTGGGAAAGCATTTGTTTCCAATATCAATCTGGGCAATTTATAAATATCTCCTAGTATCTATAGATGGTTGTAGCCAATTAAGTCATACGCAGAATAGACCCATTGAAATGAATGGACCTGAGTTAGTCATGCCCATTAATTTTAATGGGTCCTTTCATTTGCCTAGGATTGGAAACAACTCATTGCATTGTGGGTAGGTGGATGTGGTGCATCATTTAGCTAAATTTACTCAGACCAGACCTATTACAATGAATCGACCTAACTAAGCCAGAGGAAGACTGAGAGAAAAATGGTGGTGTTAAACAACAGTAGATATTTAAATAAAGCAGGGATGAAAGAACAATGAAGTTTTCTTTAAAAACGTATCAATTTAAACAAGGAGAAACAGCAGAGATAATTACAAAGCCACTTCCAACTTAGAAAGGAGGTGGGGTTGCGGGCTTCACCCTCCCACCATGCTCACGGGGGCTGGCTCTCAGCCTCTGCGTGATTGAGGGAATCCCTGACCGCGTCATCCTCTGGCCAGCCAATTGGCTGGCCTGGGTGGCGTGGCCTGCTCCATTTAATGCAGGGGTGGTTGGGGATCTCCCTCTTTGCTGCTTCCAGCTGCTCCAGTTGCCCACCCTCCCGCCATTTAAGGTTTTCGTCTTTGACCTTGCTATGGACGTCGTTTGGTCACCGTTAAGGGGCCTGGTAGGATTTTTTTCCACTTGGTAAATTGGCACCAGCCACTTGGTTTCTCGCCTACCTCGTAGCAAATCGTCACAGCTTCCTTGGTATTGGTGGTTAGGCATTGGTATTGGTATGTAGATGGAAGGGGGGGAGGAAGCGCCATCACCTCCCCCGCATATTGAAGGGTAGTTTGATAAAGGATTCCGGGGGGGAATGGCCCTGTCCAAAGCCTGTGGAGGTGAGGGCCTAAGGCACACCCCCGAGCGGTGACCCCGGGGGACTTCCTAGTTGATGTGCATCAGCAGGACTCCCCCTACTGGTGGTTAACCCTTCCCGGACTTCAAGCAAACAGGCTGAAGCCGGATAGTCAGTTAGGACCAATGCCTAAGCCAATACTGCCCATCACCTGTAACCAATAAAGTTGTGGCCATATTTAGCCCATTAACCTTAAATATCTGTGTCATGTGTCCAAACAGCCTTCTCACTGTATTCAATTCTTGTTTTAAATTTGCACTCCCCAACATGCCATACCCTGCTCACTCTACTCAAACCTCTGCCATTTCTGAAATCGCCACTATTTTCCAAGGTCTCTTCACGTCACTTCTGCTGTTGTTTAAAACAGCCACTTTCCTGCTTTCATTGTTCCTCCCTTCTTGCTGTGCTTAAACACCACACTCTTCCATTCCTCAGCTGCCTCATGTGAGAAAGATAAAGAATGTGATGCCCTAAAATATTCATGTGTATAAATGTGGTTACTCAAACTGTTGCCATTTAAAACTTCAGTTTTCCTTTGTTTCCTCCACCCCTGCTTCATTCAACCTTCTGCCATTGTTTTAAAACATAACACCCCTCCTGCAGTGTTCCTCCCCTGTGGCTTCGTCCCCTGCCATGGTCATGGCAGTTGTGCAACCTCCCTTTGCTTTTGCTCCCCAACCCACCCTGACTTAATGCAAACCTAGAATTGTGATGCAGCTCTAGAAATTCTTCAACAGGGGTTGCATGATGACATTTTGATTATATATAGAGAGAGTGATTGCATTAACTTCCAGTTTCTCCGTGGGATAAAGTGTCTATTATATTATCTTGTGTGTTTCTGACACTCGTAGCAGGAGAGACACGGAAGGCAACACGTTGAATATACAGTTGGTGGTTCTGCTCTCTGCAAAAGCGCTTCTGATTTATTTATCACTTCACCAAGTGCAAAAGGAAGCTCCAGGCACCCTTTGGTCCTGCTCCATGGAATGAGTTATTTTCTCTGGTTGGCAGGCAGAAGTGACACACTGCCGTGTTCCCTTGGATGTTCCTTCATTGCAAAAAAGGACTCCTGTAATGCTCGACAGAAAGAATAACAGCTGTTTCGTAGGTGGCTACATGGCTTTCCAATGCCGTTTCACTTGATGTAGTAGAAAACCTGCCGAGTCTAAATGACTTGTGCTCGCAACCTGAGCTACAGACATGGTTAACTTTCCCTCTAGGAATTCTTGTTTGTCTTTTTATGAAAGAATGTGTGCCTGCTTTCTGCCAAGTTGTTATTTGCAATAGCTAAAAGAGCAGTTTAAAAAAATCTTTTAAAAGGGAGGTGTGAGGTGGAAGTCAGACATGAAGTCCTCTAAGCATTCTCACTTGAGATACATGAGGACTGGGGTTTTCAGCTAAATACCAGGTGTGCCTGAGGCTGGAGATGTGATGGCCATACTGGGAAAGAAAGCTGACATACTCAGCGTCACAGAAATCTGGAATCCTTACATTAAGTTTGTTTGTCTTAAATAAGAACAGGAATATGAAAACACCTGACTCCCCCCCCCCATACTCTGGGATAGTTTTTAATGGGTAGGGGAGGACATATTAATTGCAATTTATCCCTCCAGGTGCCCACGTGTGTGGGTTGAACAGTTTCAAAAGCCCACCCTTGGCAGCAAAATTAAAAGCATGGGAATTAAACTGTAAAGCCTTGTTTTGAGCAACTCCAGCTGTGATGTTAGTTGGCTCCCCATTCTTACACCACTTAATAAAGTATCAGGCAACAACCTGGGAAGTAAGTTTTGAAATATAATTTACTTACTTATAGTCTTGCATTGGTTCACAGCAATGTCAGAAGTGAAAACTATGAAGTCAAATTACTTCTATATACAGTATTGCCTCTTGCCAACCTAGCAGCTCAAAAGCACGTCAAAGTGCAAGTAGATAAATAGGTACCGCTCCGGTGGGAAGGTAAATGGTGTTTCTGTGCACTGCTCTGGTTTCATCAGAAGCGGCTTAGTCATGCTGGCCACATGACCCAGAAAAACTGTCTGTGGACAAACATTGGCTCCCTTGGCCAGTAAAGCAAGATGAGCGCCGTAACCCCAGAGTCGTTCGTGACTGGACTTAACTGTCAGTGGTCCTTTACCTTTTTACAGTTTAGTCAGCTTCAGCCATGTGCATGAACTGCCCTCATGGCTGGTCCAAGGAAGAGAGAGAGGAACAGGAAGTACTATATACTCCTTCAAGTCAAGGAGAGGAGAGGAAACGACATCACACATAGAGCCCTCTCTACCAATTTTATTTTTGAGGTCTGAGTTTCTGCTTACAGGCAAACCTCGGTTCCCAAATGCCTCTGTTCTGGAACATTTTGGCTCCCAAAAGTAAGTGTTCCGGTTTTCGAACGTTTTTCAGAAGCCGAACGTCTGACACGGCTTCTGCTTGAGAGCCTTGGTTGTCAAACATTTCGGAAGTTGAACAGGCTTCTGGAAGGGATTACATTCAACAACCGAAGTTTGACTGTATCAGCAATACAGCTCTATTGACTTAGCCCCTTCTCATGCTAACTGAGGTTCGGCTGCTTGTCTTCCACAGATAGAACTAAGTCCAGTATCATCAACTGACTAAGGTAGGGATGGAGAACTGTGCAGCCCCCCAGAACTCCTTATCTAGGCCATAGGACTCTTCTCGGGCCATACCCCTGGCTCAACCACACCTGTCTCCCCAAGCGACACCTGTCACTGGCCTTGCTTTGCACCCTCTTGAGGGTTTATACCTGGCTGGAATATGTCCTTGAACTCTGACAATGCCTCTTGCTTCCTTGGAGAATAGAGAACAACAACTGGAGGTCACCAAGTTGACACTCCCTGGCATTGACAAGCCACTCCAACGTTCCTCAGTCCCTTTCATATTCTTGTATCCCACGCTAAGGAACTGCACCAGGTTCTTTGAAATGAATACAAAAGCATGCAAATTCTACCAAGCTTCCACATCAGCAGAAAGAGGTCTGTTTCAATACGTGACTTCCACATCTGTAAGGAGAAGCAGCATCTTTATCCAGCACATCAGTTGCCATAGAGAACAGACAGTTCAAAGTGAACCACAACTGTGTTAGTTGTACAGCTACAACTGCAGATTATCTTTTACACCAGTGTGAAGTACCTGAAAATCTACACCAAGCAAGGTGATTCTTTCTCAGATTTCTATCCATCCCTCCTACATTGTTTTATCTAAGGTGCAATTTCCTTGGCAAGAAAATATTTTAAACTCACAGTTTTCTTTCCGTACATAGTAGCACTTTGTTAAGCTACATTCAGTAAGAAGAAGGGGGAAGGAGTGGGAATTTCCCTTTCATATTATTTTTCTCTTTCCCTTTCAGCATTTCACAAACAGCTGTAACAAGGGTTGGTTAGATCAGTCATATTCCAATAAGTCTTACACATGTTCACTCTTAAGTCAGTCCCATCCTGTTTTCTGAACCAAAAACACACACCAAAAATCACTCTGAAATTGTACACATTCACCTCTAAATTTCAATGCACATTTCTAAAATGTGCATTTTTATACACCTTTGTTTAAACCAAGAACTGCACCCCAAAATTCTAAGAATGCACAATTTGACAGCTATCTGAATCCCAATCTCCATATTTGGGAATGTGAATCAAGTTGATTCACTAAAAATAAATGCAGACTCAGCTATATTCTCCTTTACCTCTTAGATAGAACTACGATCACCCTTCACTGTTTTGAATTTCATGGATGTTGCAGTGGAGGTGGGGAAGCACATTTCTAGAGTTTAATGACTTAGCTGAGCCACTGAATCTGGTACCTGTGGAATGTGGAGCAGTTATACTAAACAGAATTGTTTACGCATCCCTGGAGGGACACTCTCTTATAAAAAATAATAATTAAAGTCCTTTCATATAAGAACCATTAAAAGTTTATTCTCTGGCATGCTTGAACGGAAATGTTTGGAGGCAGACTAAGTGCATATACACTTAGCCAATCTTTCAAGTAATGGCTTGTCCTTATGTAGAGCAAAGCAGGAAGGGAAGGGAAGTATTTTACTCTTGATGCATCCCACATGTCAGTTGTCTGAAGAGCAAGCTATTCCTCCCCCCACCCTCAGTTGTGGTTGTGGGAAGCTGAAAAGTTGATTTGCCTTTCATTCTTATTCGAAGCTGCTGCACATGATGGTTTTGCCATGGTAATGCACTCTTTGTCATAGGAATGTTTAGGAATGTGGTCTGTGTGAACTCCAATATTGAACTGACCTGCTCTGCACTTCCTAGACCAAAGTATAGTTCAGAAGAGCAGGAGAAGACATGTTTGTCTGGCAGCTTCATTGTATAGGGTGTGTATTTGTTTGTGTGTGTGTGTGTGTGTGTGTGTGTGTGCTGAAGACACATCCCCTTCCCTAAGAAATATGCTTTAGGCCCACCCTGTTCTTCTGATTGTATATTGTTCTGAAAAAAAATCAATTATCATAGTGTTGAAACCCAACCTGGGACCTTATAGTAAATAGTGGGCAAGTATTCAAAAAAAGTAACACTAATAATAAAATTCATTGGCCTTCGCAGTTTAGAAAAAAATATGTTTAAAATCTTATTTAAATATTACCTTTCTGTGAAGATATTTGTGACACACACACACACACACACACACACACAAAACACTGCAGTTAATAAAACAGAGGGCTGTGTCTAATACTAATTTTACTCAGTATAAACCCATTGAAATTAATGAACATAACTTATTTAAAGTCCATTAAATTCAATGCTTCTACTCTGAGAAAAAATACAGTTACACCCCCCCACACACACACCCAGAGTACAGGGCAGATAGCATGCACAGCTTTGTCATCTAACACATCGGCATCATTCCCTGCCCTCTTTGGGCACCACATATTATCAGTATCTGTGCACAGTCAGGTCAAAAGTCTAACTAAACCAGCATCCTCTTCTCACAGTAGTGGCCAGCCAGATGCCTCTGGGAAGCCTGCACATTCCTGTTGTGAAGTAATTCCCAATTTGTGTCTGGCGCACCTTATCTCTGTTGAAGAAGAAGAAGAAGAAGAAGAAGAAGAAGAAGAAGAAGAAGAAGAAGAAACAACCTTCTCTAGATACTGTTGTCAAATGTCTAGTGTCCATGGAGTCGAATACAACATATCCATTATGAAATTTAGTCATTAGTTTTAAAAATGATGAAAGATGTCCAATGTGGAAATAATGCCGGAAGTGTTTTGATACCCTATGTGCTAAGGAGTGAATGAATATATTATTCTTTTCAGTATAATGCTCGTAGGCCGTTCAAATAAGTATAAATGCGAGTGGGGAGAAAGAAAGTAATTTCTCTGACAAGCTTTGATATATTCACCTCAACCTCGCTTTGTGCTTGCTTTATTTATTACACACTGATATAAATGTAAGTGTCAGAGAAATACAGCAAAGAAAATTTAAGCTAATACACACTTAGCTTTTGCATTGAAAAACAGAATTTCTCAGTCAATTCATATTCCCCTTCCGAAAAAGACTTGGCAACCAGGGAGCTGATGACATCTGCAAATTATTCTATACACTTGCTGTCAAGAGCTTCTTATTGTTGGAATATAAGTGATCTCAGGGCCAGTTCATGCAATACATCTTTTTCACCATATCAGCAGTTACAGGCTTCCCTGAATATGGTCTTTCTTTTAGAGGAATATGCACACGCACACGGTTTTAGTTAGCCACAGTATAATTTTCAAAATTACCACGACAATTTTAACAGGAAACACTGTTGCGTGGCAAGTCCCCTCCCCCATGTGAAATGAAGACACAGGACACATTATTTAAGGTTAATGGGCATAAAAAGGCCACAACTTTATTGATTACAGAATTGAAAGGTATTGGCCTTAGGCATTGGCTCCTATCAGCTACCCAGCATGGGGACTGGGAAGGGTTATCCACAAGCCGTGGGGGGTCCTGTTGAAGTACACCAACTAGGATCCCACGGGTGTCACCGCTCGGGGGCGTGCCAGAGGCCCTTACCTCCCTAGGTTTCAGACAAGGCAATGCCCCCCGGAGTCCTTTACCGGACTACCCTTTCCATTGGGGGAAGGTGATGGCGCTTCCTTCCCCCCTTCATTTGCATAACAATTTACCCCTGCCAATGCCTAACCGCCAATACTGAGGAACTTGTGACGTTTGCTTTGAGGTAGGCGAAAAAACCAAAAGGCTAGAAGTGCGCCAAATTGCAAAAATTACTACCAGGCCCCTTGCAGCGACCAACCGGAGTCCATAGCAAGGTCATAGCTAGCTATGCCTAAAGGGTGGGTGGGATGGGAAAAAACCGCTCAGCTGGAAAGGGGAAAGAGGGTGGTCCCCAGGCGTGCCTGGCCTTAAATAGGCTAGGCCACGCCTCCCCTGCCCGCCGATTGGCAGGCAGGGTCAAAGGCACACCCAGGGATTCCCTGTTCTTGCGGGGGCAAAAGGCCAGCCCCCGTGTGTGTGGGAGGGGGTAGCCCGCAACCCCCTCTGCTCCCTAGCTCGGAAATGGCTTTATATTATTTGCTCTTGACTGTATCCAGTATATGCTAGTTCACACATATTTATATCCACTTGCTTGAGAAGAGAAAAATAATAATTTGTGTAAATCTGTATCACTTGAACTGAACAAGACTTTTTTTCAGGCGTGTGTATGTTCTCTTGGGCTCTTTGAATAAGTACCAGAGAACACAAGACAAGCCCTGCTGCACAGAACAAAATCCCATCTAGTCCAGCATCCAGTTTTCACAGTGGCCAACCATATGCCTCTGGGAAGTAGGACATGAATGCAGCAGAACTCTCTCCACTTATGATTCCAAACATAGATAGCCTTCAGGATTAGTAACTATTGGCAGTCCTATCTTCCATGACATGTCTAAGTCTCTCTTTAAAGCTATCCAAGTTGATGGTCATCACCACATCTTATGAGCATGAATTCCATGGTTTAACTATGCACTGTTTAAAGACATACTTTCTTTTCGCTGTCTTGCATCTTCCAAAATTCAGCTTCATTGGATCCCCCCAAATTCTAGAATTATGAGGTGGGGGGGGAATGGACCTCTCCCTATACATTTTATCCATCCCATGGACCTCTATCATGCCCTACTCTCATTTGATTTTTTAAAAAAGAAACTAAAAGCCCCAAACGTAATAATGCGTATGTTGACCCAGTTCCTTCATAATTTTGGTTTCGCTTTACTAAACCTTTTCCTTTTTAGTGTAATGAAAACAGAAGAGAACAAAGCATTCCAAGGGTGGTCACAATATAGATTTGTCTTATCCTATGATTATCTTTTGAATGCTTTTCATACATGTTTTAACTGTTTTTATTGATAGTCATCATGTTTCATGTTTTACTTTTTTAAAAAAGGGTTTAATTATAATCAAGCTGTATATAATAAATACAACTCTGAATATAATGAATAAAAATAACTCTCAAATTATCCAGAGGGTTCTTCTTAAGAACTCTGCAGTGAACTCATTTATTTCTGTTAACCTCAAGTGAATAATAAGTGTACATGTGCTGCATTGTTGTGACACCCTGCCCCCCCCATCACATATACTGGACATAATGACTATCTTCTACATCCAAAGTTAGAGGCTGGATGCATGTGAGATACAATCATTCCTTACAATGCACAAGTGGGGAGAGTGCTGCTGCATTCAGGTCCTGCATGAAGGCTTCCTATAAGCATCTGGTCGCCCACTCTGAAAACAGGATATTGCTCTAGCTGAGCATTTTGCATGATCCAGCAAGGCTTCTTCCTATGTTCATATATTTGGAGAAGGCAGTTAACAAAACCTAAAGAAATGGGAAAGCCTGTGAGTCACCATCAGTCTCTCTTCCTGAAAAATTAGAATGGCCTCTTCTGCAGCAAAATGAAACATCTTGCTGAAGGCCAAACACTGTTCTGAAAACACAGACCATTTTCTGTGTCTGCTATCCAGGGAAAAATATGATACAGGAGTATTGTGCAATAAGTTAGAAATAAGCTCTACAGAAATATATCAGGTATTTTTTCATTTTTTTTAAAGAATACTATATGGATAAAGTGGCTAACATTGCTCCCTCAAACTCTTTGAAACATTGTTCATGGCTTCAGTAAATCACAGGAGAATGGATTTTCTCATTATGCACCTGTTTCAAACCCACTGCATTTTCTAGAAAGAATTCCACTATGTTGGGTCACTCTAGTACTGAAAGCTATATATACGTCTGGCATTCATAGGTCCTGGCATTTTCTCAGAATAGTGTTTGGAATTAACTAAGTTATTTCCTGAGTTTGTGGGGAGTGGAAGGTGAGGAGTACATTTAGTTTTGCAAGAGTGAAAGGAAATTTGCCCATCACTCATCAAAAAAACAACGTGCAAGGCAATGTTGAACTAAGATTCATGGTCAGCTCTTGATGGTCAGCTCTTGAATATGGAGTAGGAAAGGGACATACAGTGGTACCTCGGGTTACAGACGCTTCAGGTTACAGACTCTGCTAACCCAGAAATAGTACCTCGGGTTAAGAACTTTGCTTCAGGATAAAAACAGAAATCGTGTGGCAGCGGTGCGGCGGCAGTGGGAGGCCCCATTAGCTACGGTGGTACCTCAGGTTAAGAACAGTTTCAGGTTAAGAACGGACCTCCAGAATGAATTAAGTTCTTAACTTGAGGTACCACTGTATTGTCCTTGGCCACCTTGGGCAGCAACATGTTTTAAAACAGCCCTGGAAGGAAACTGAACTACAAGTCACCTCCTAGTGGTGCAGCAATAAAACTGCTAGCATCTTTGCAAAGCTAAGCAGGGTCAGGTATGGCAATTTCAAACTGGATGGGGGACCAATATGTGAACCGAAACTTAGTTGTCCTTCTAAATTTGCACTACTCTGAGGTTTGTTTGTTTTTTAAAAAAACATTTAAAATTAACAATTCCAGCAAAAAATTTTTCACAACGTTTCATATTCATCATTCCCCCCCTTCCCCACCCCTCCCCCCTCCCTCCCCCACAAAGACTTCCCTCGGCTCCTCTCTCTGATTTCTCAACACATGTTATTCTCTGCACGTTATAAACTTGTACATATCCTTACATTATCTGTCTATCTTGTTATCAGCCAATAAATTTGTGTATGTTTATTCAAACCCTGCCAAAGAGTCCAGTTCATTTTGTTGTCTCTTTAGATAATTTGTAAAAAGCTTCCATTCTTCCTTAAAGTCACAGTTGTCCTTGTCTTGCAGTTTGTATGTCAATTTAGCCAGTTCTGCATAAGTCATCAATTTTTCTTGCCACTGCTCTACACTACTCTGAGTTTTTTGATGCTGGTCTCCAACTGAACAATATGTACCAACATGCATATATTAGGAGAAAATATGTATACAAGCACATACTTTAGTGAACATAGCATACAGAATTATATTATATCAAGGATATATTAGGGGAAATTATTTGCAAGCGATTAGTCAAAACAACATGCAAAACTTATTTATAAGTTTATTAGTAAATCCCTGAGCTCCAGGTGCCTCATAGCCTAGTCCTGCATGGCATGCATACAGCATGGGCCTGGCCCATAATGCCTGCATAGATACATTTCAAGGTTTCAATGGAAGGAAGTGGTGGGATCAACTCCCAGATAATCTTATATACACTTATCTTGGGAAGTGAGCAAGCTAATCTTATGCTCAGGAGCATCAGATATAATGCCACTGGAGAGGCCAGTGATTGAACCTGGGACTTCTCACCTGCAAATAGCTTTGGGCCCTCCCATAACACATTTTTAAGGAGAAAAAATTCAGATGAGAACTACAGAATAAACAGATTAACAGGGGATCTTAATATTAAGTCTGCAATGCCACACACAGTTTTGATTGCTTAAATCCCATTATCCCCAGACCAGAGCAAGTTAGATGTGCTTAAGTCACATGGGAATCAACTGACTCACATAGATTGCACAAATTTCAAGGAAACTTAAGTGAGGCTTTCTCAAGATTTGGGCCACAGACTTCAGTGGGATCCCTTAAACAGCACTATTGCACAGGCCTGTGGACTTTCTGCCTAAGATATTTGCATATTTTCAGTCTGTATTTTATGATTTCTTTAAATAGCATGGTACTCTATTTACTCAAATTCTTTTTCCCAAGTAAAATTTCAGATTCATTAAAGCTGCAGTTCTTTTTGCAACGTAACATAAAGTTAGTTGATACACTCTTTCATTTTACTGGTGATAAAAAGGGGGTAATTGGCCCATAAAAATGGAGAACTGAGAAATAAAAGCAGAAGAGAATGAGGCCTCTGCAGAACATGATGTTTTGCTTTTACTTTCTAGTACAATGGGGCGCTGGCTAGGTTAAGAGTCTAGTTTTGCAACTGAAATGGTCAAGTTAATGATTTGGCTCGTATCATCCCTAGATCATTGGCCACACTGGCTGGGGCTGATGGGAGCTAGAATCTTAACAACATCTGGAGTGACATAAGTCCCCCATCCCTATCCTATGGGATCCTTCCACATTCAACTGTTGCATTAACTGTATCAAGCTAGCATCAGCTGGTATGTACACCATGGCTATATGTGTTACAAATGATAAAAGGTACTTTCAAACTTCACTGCTCTTGTGCAATCTTGTTCCAGCATTTCCATGACCCTTCACAGCCCTCCAGATGTTGTTGGACTCCAATTTCCATCATCCCCAGTCAGTTTGAGTGATGGTTAGAGATGAGGGAGCTGTAGCCCCCAGCAACATCCAAAGGGCCTCAGGTTCCCTATCCCTGTGTAGTACCATAATGAATTCCCCTCCCCATATTGGAATCAGAAACTGTTCTCCTGGAGGAAGAGAGGGATTTGGACTGTGCTTGTATGCAAGGTCTGGTTCTAGTCTCTCTCCCTCCACTACCACAAAAAGCTTCAGAGCAGGGTGTCTGCAAGATTTTGCACAACAAAGGCTGAAAAAACATTGCATAATGGCAGGCTCAGAAAATGATGAGGCTGATCTCCGTGATGACAAATGGCAAAAAAACTAAACAAAGCATACAGATGGTTCAGATGATGGATTGTTAACATCAACCAAATTAAATATATAAGAAATAACAAAATTGGGGCGGTGGGGTGGGAGGGGGGAGTGGAAGCCAGCCAAATTCAAATGGATTTCATTCTTTCAGGTGGCAAACTCAGTAAGTGGAAAATACTGTTTAGCATCTAATGTAGACAAATGTGAAATAATCAATGTGTAGGCAATGAACCAAAGTAAAGAGCACATATATATAAACGGAGCAGCTCTGCAGCATAATGGCAAGACAAGGATAGAAAGGCTATTACAGACAAATCCATGAAGATATTAGAATGATATGTGTGTGTGTGTGTGTGTGTGTGTGTGTGGTGTAGGAAGGGGAGGGTATAACGAAGTAGGGCTATCAGCATCTAAAGGATTATAGTTGATGAATGCAAATACATTTACACATTACTAAAATCTCAATCTATGCATTTTTAAAAATGAATTGATACAACAAAGAACACCTTGTCAGTTATATGTTGACAATGATGGTGGCTGCTTCCTTATGACCTTTTTATTGAGCATTCATCTTGATGTGTCTTAATAAAGTTTGTAAGGAACTTAGAGGATGTCAGCTATTCATTGAGCAATCTTTTGACTCTGTTTGAGGGAGGGGTAAATGATGTTGCATCAAGCAAATGTTATTCAGTGTTTTCCCCAGTGCATTTTCCCATTTCTTTTCTTAAAAAAAATGCCTGATTATTATTATTATTTTGGGGGGTGCAGCAGAAGCAGATTTTTTTGCACAAAAGCACCAAATCAGCTTTTGGTTGTACAAGTTGAATTTACCAATGTGTGGTGGAATCCTGCTTAAATATAGCAGTGGTCTGGAAGTGCACTTCGTTGTTGTTTAGTCATTTATTCGTGTCCGACTCTTCGTGACCCCATGGACCAGAGCATGCCAGGCACTTCTGTCCTCCCCTGCCTCCTGCGGTTTGGTCAAACTCATGCTGGTAGCTTCAAGAACACTGTCCAACCATCTTGTCCTCTGCCGTCCCCTTCTCCTTGTGCCCTCAGTCTTTCCCAACATCAGGGTCTTTTCCAAGGAGTTTTCTCTTCTCATGAGGTGGCCAAAGTATTAGAGTCTCAGCTTCAGGATCTGTCCTTCCAGTGAGCACTCAGGGCTGATTTCCTTAAGAATGGATAGGTTTGATCTTCTTGCAGTCCATGTGACTCTCAAGAGTCTCCTCCAGCACCATAATTCAAAAGCATCAATTCTTCGGCGATCAGCCTTCTTTATGGTCCAGCTCTCACTTCCATACAACACTACTGGGAAAACCATAGCTTTTGCACTTAGCTTTAACTAAATGGGAAGCCACCCACCCTACAGTAATAGAAATGTTAGCCCCCAATCTTTAATCAATGTTTAGTCTTATTGTATGTAACCACATTTTTCATTGGATGTGGGTTTTTATTAGCTTCCCTAAATGGAGATTACTGCTGTTTTGGAGCTTTTACTAACAACAAAAATAACATAAACTTGCTAGTCAACCTAATCTCAAATCATAGGTTGGGATCCAGTGTTGGATGGATGGACTCTCAAGACTATTACAGTTTCAACAACTGTCAAACATGGCAGCCACCAAGGTCAAATGACAGGTTATGCTTAATGTGTAGCATGCAGTGATGCATCTTACTTTTCTTAAATTAAATGCAGCTGCTGGGTGGAGTGATTCTTTTCAAATATACAGCATGTACTTTCCTTTCCCTTCTCTGCTGCAACCCCCCAGCTAAGATATTTCCCACCCATTCAGCTATGAGAATTAGTTTTTAAAAACTGGCATAATTGGGACCTTATTTACCAGGTGTTATTGCCTCATGAGGGGTGGGGGGGGGGGTTGGGGGGGGTCACAGCTGAAGAGGGAAGGGATAAACCTCTCCTTATTGGGTTTTGGTTCTGAAAGCAACTTGGGAGGAGAGAGGAAAGCTGTGAGTTATTTAAGGGGTGAAAGCGGTGTAGCCACTTATTAATGCCACTTACTGTATTAAACGCCACTTATGAAAAATAATGTGTAGTTTCACCTTCAGTTTGATCCTTAATCTTCCTGCCTTGGGGTTTACGTTGCTTTCCACACAAACATTACACCCCACCCCTGCCCTGGTTGACAGGGAGAGTAAAACACTCCATACTGAAATTCTCATCCAGGGTCCTTGAAGATCTCATTTGATCAGTGATGTTAGCAGTGATTGTCTTAGGAATTATGTCATGTTCTCTCAAGAATCTGTCAGGAATCATGCCATTCCTGCTGCTTGAGGATCCCTCAGGAACAGCCAGGGGATGTCAAATTATGTTCCCATTTCTGAAATTAGAGGGAAGGCCATTTTTAGTTACTGATTTGTGGTTTACAGTGAAAGAACGAAAGTCACTTGGGCTGGGAAAATCCAAAGTGAAAATAAATCTGTAGCTGACTTTCAAGGCCCTGGTAAACATTAGTCCAGTGTTCCCTGGCAAAAAATAAATAAAAAGTCATATACCAACCACTTTACAGCAAGCAAAGAATTACCGGCCAGGATCATACCTAATTGTCACGGTTATATGGTGAAACTCACACCCGCTGTCTGCCTTCACTGCACCTGCCTCTGGTTGGCACTGATAATCCTTCACTTTCATGCTCACCAAGTACATGGAAATGAGACACACACGAAAAGCTTTCAGGTTGTCTTCTGGACAAATAGCATATCTCTATTCCCACAGTACGAACAAATGCCACTTTCTGTTGGTTACACTCATTTTAATTTCTATGAAAAGTCAACAAAATGGATTTTAAAACAGATGAGGAAAGACTGAATTGCTTCATTTATTCATTTAAAAGTATTTAAGTTAAGAAAATGTAGCCATTTTGTTAAGGGAATGGTTAGGTTCTTATATTGGTGAATGGACTTGCAGTCCCTTTCTCCATCACCCAAAAGCACAGGGACATTTGTGAATTTGATATTTGCTGAGAACAACAACCCGTCTTATCTATTGCTGGTTCTCCTCAAAGCAGACCCATTGAAGTTAATGTGCATGACTGAGGCCCATTAATTTCAATGTGTATACTCTGAGTAGAAGTTAGGATACAACAACAACAAATAACACAAACTTCCTCATCAACATAATCTCAAATTCTAGGTAGGGATCCAATGTTAGATGGACTTTTGGCACTATTCCAGTTTCAACATGGCAGCCCCCATGGCCAAGCAACGTATTATGTTTAAGGTGTAGTGTGGAGCTACAGCTAGAGTGGGAAGGGATAGGCCTCCTCTCCTTATGGGTTTCAATTCTGATAACAATGATCCAATTTTGGACTAGAATTTTTTTGGGGATTGATCTTTTGTGCTACAACTCCCATCAGCCCCAGCCAGCACAATCCATTGTACATGCAGAACTATTAAGAGAGTAACAAAAACAACGAAGTCTTATTGTAGCATGAGCTTTAATGGGCAGGAGCTCAATTCATAAGATAAATGGGTGTTAATCTCAGTTGGGGGGTGTGTGTGTGTGTGTGCTGACCAAAGGAGCAGGGAGGATATTCTAGATACTAACCCCAGCTCGTTCTCCCATAGTTTATATTGGAGCCAAAATGCCATCAACCATGGAATCAGAATCAACTGTAGAGTTGGAACACCCTGTGATGCAGGAATCACAAGTTAAATAACCCCCTGCAAATGGCTGTTCAACCTCTGCTTAAAAACCTCCAAAGGAGATCAGCCTGGGGAACCCTGTGGTTTCTAAAACGAAACAAGGGGAAAACTTTTATTTTTAAAAATCCTAAAAGCTGTTTTTCATTTCATTTTATGAAAAACAGTCCTATAAAATCCAGACCTTCTCAGTGGGTGTGCAGTGGGGCTGGTTGTTGAGAGGGGAATGGAAACCCAGGGAGGCGGGTAGAATGGAGTGTCTTAGGCAAGGGTGTAGCTGGTTGGCTTGCTCCAGGGACAGGAGCTCTTTACATTTTGCTGCATCTACTACAAAGAGAGGCCAGAAGGCTATGCAACAGAAACAAGATCTACCAAAAGAGTGAAAACTGGAAATGAATTGGGAAAGCAAGATGAATACCGTACATTAATTCCTAATGAGCGATAATTGTTTTCTGTAGTGAGCTAGCTAATAGTTCAAACCAGTATCACTTACCCTAATATTAGAATACCTATTCTGCAGCTGGTGGGTAACATAGCAGTATCAGAAACCAATGGCTTCCTTAAAGGGTGCTTTGAGATGCTTTGAGGCTGAGCTGGCCCAGGTTGTTTATGTTACATTATCTCTTGCAGTCTGAAAACATTTGTCCAGAGGACCTTCATCTCCATCAAAGGGACGGAACTAGCATGTGATAAAAAAGTTGACTGGGGAATCTCCACTTTTAACTAACACAGATGGCCAGTTGGTGATCTTGCCTGTTAGATTATTAAAGTTGTTTACAGGAAGGGAAGGGATGTCTGCAGAGTTGATCCAGGCCTGTTCTGCTAACTGTCTTGTCAGCTGTGGAAGTGATTGTAACTGCATCATCATCATCTGTAATGTTTTCTTCAGCCCCAAAGGCATGCTATAATTAGCTGCTTAGGATTGTGCATGTTGTGTTGTGAGTCAGAATACACAAGTCTGTCAGTTTCAGTTTCTCTCACTTTATCGATTCCCCCCCAGTCTTAAATTCAGTTTGCCAGATTTCTGCAGAAGTTTGCAATTAAAAAACAACAGAATTCCTAATACAATATCTTTATTTTTTTGCAAGCAGATTTGCCTATTGTTTTCATCTGCAAACAATGACATGCATTTTGGTCTGTTGTTTTCACTAATATATGCCTTTTTATACATGTTTCCTAATATAAACATATTCAGTTCTTTTTTTCAAAAAAAATATTTCGGCGTATTCTCATTTTGACTCAAGAAAATCACCATTTTATAGTTCTAATCAGGAAAAATAAATACAGTAAATGGACAAAAGTACAAAGATTCACAAAATGTTTAGGGGTATGCGTACCACTGTGTATCCCCCAGAAAAAAGCACTGCACATATTTATACATATTTGGGGTTCAGAGAACTACACCATGAAATTCAGAGACATGCAATTTTCAAAGGATAGGTTTGTTTCAATTTGTGTATGGTTTTGAGAACTGTGAATTAGATAGGTTGACAGAATTTCATGTATGAAAAGAACCAAATTACTTCCCCATCCCTAGTGGTGAGACAGAGATGTATGAAAATTGGCCCTATTCTTGGTTTGGGCAACAGTATGGAATCGTTTAAATTATGCTTAATTTATCGGAGCCACTTCACACAAAACTTTGGGAGCTTATCCTCAGAGTAGATCTGTTGAAAAAAATGGACATGACTAACTTAGATCAATGAATTTCAATAGGTCTATTTTGGAAAGTAGCTAGTTGGATACAATCCATTATTTCTACATAGGAAATTATGTCACTTCTGAGTGACATGAGTGTTTATTTTGCTGCAATACATGAGTCAAGATGCCATTGTATGCACTGGTCTGCTGATCTGTGTACTCATGCCAAAATAAGCACTCACTCTTTGCTTCACAAATTATGGGACATGTCTCCCCACCACCACATCAATATGGTCTCTGTTTCGGTGGAAGACAGACATGTGCAAAACACAAGAGTTCTTTATGAACGTGTAGTGGAGACAATCAAAGAAATAGACCTACTGAGTTCAATGGGATCTACTTTCTAGAAAACACTTACATATGATGAATAAAGCAACAGGGGACCGAATTGCAAGGAAGCCACTTTTCTGTGACTGCCATTCCATCTTGGCAACAATTCCAGGAGTAGTATTTAACTCTCTGGGAGAAAAAAATATATAGGAATAAACATGACGACTGTGTCTCTGTTAAGTCCATTTTCCCTTCTTTGGCAGGCGGCTTTGCAGCTGGGCCCTGAGCCTCCCTGTGAATGGCAGGTTGGATCATCTGCCTGCTGCCAAATCAGCCAACGATGGCGGGAATTTGAGGGCATTCCCCTGGGCACGGGACCAAATGCATAATGGTGGCACTTGGCTGTGCGCCCAGGGCCAGGATATATTCAGATCAAACTTGCCTTTCAGCCTCTCTTTCTCTGTGCCAGTTCTCTCACCCACCCTCCCTCAATTTATGGTTGTTTGAGGATGGTACAACCTTGCTGAGGACAATTTTGGTCACCATATTCAGAGCCAGGAAGGAATTTTCCCATCTGGCAAACTGGCACCAGTCATTTGGTTTTTGTCTACCTCATAGCAATCGTCACAACCTTGTAAGGCGGATGGGCATTGTGTAAGCTTAGATCTTGGTTGGAGGGGAGGTTGCAGCATCTGCCTGCCTCTCCATGGGTAAGGGTATCCTGTTGAAAAGATTCAGGAGGTGTGGCTCCTGTCCAATGCCAGATCATACCACTAGGGCCATAGCACTCCTCCAATGGAGACCACTTGGGACATGCACCAATTTGACATAGGTCATAGGGCGTCCCTTCCAGTTGGCTTTACCCTTAATGGCAACGCCAGCAGACAGTTGCTTATCCCAGTGCCTATGGTCAAATGCTTCACATCTGTAACCAATAAAGTTGTGGCCTTATTTGACCCCCCAAAACAATATTCTGTGTGCTGTCTAGTTATTTAATCCTTAGGGAACGGAGCGGCCACAGGGCCTCGACACGCAAATAGCTGCATGGAAGATATCATATGACATATTGATTAATTTTCGGGATAGCAAAGAGAAAGTCCTGTTTTAAAAAACACCATTTTACATCTAGTCTTTCCTCCCAACCTTGGTCAATAATGAATTGATGGAATGTATACAGGAGGGCAACCCTTGTGGGGGCTGGGGGAAGTGCTAAGAAAGGTTAGGAATGGCGAAACATTTAGTATAAACACCAGATAAGTTGGTCCAAATGTTTCTAGGCAATAAATAAAGATAAAAGCTGCCGGAAAGAGTAGGTGACGATAATCAAACCTTTTTTAAAAAAACTGAGCAGGTCTCTTACGGGTCAGATTCCTTATCAGGGAGTGATGCCCCCCTTCTGTGAAATGTAATGAAACCAATATAGTCAGAGGCCATCGTAGTGTTGGCAGGGTGGAGCCTTGTGTTGGGGTATGGGACTTTTGTTATGATGCCCTTACCTCTTGAAGCATCTGGTGACAGCAGGGGGGAAGAATTCATGCTTGACGTGATAGAAAGAATCTTGCTCTGACATTTGTTTTTAATCCTAAATGTAGTCATTAGAGCATGCCTGCTCCTAATTAGCATAAGTAGGAAGGCAAAAAAAGAAGAAAGAAGAAAGAAAGAAAGAAAGAAAGAAAGAAAGAAAGAAAGAAAGAAAGAAACCGTATCCACCAACAGAGTGGAGATTGAGCAGGAAGCTTACATACACATATCATTTTATTTGTATGCATTCTTTCCACAGTTAAAACTATGCTCAAGGCAGCTTACAACATGAAAAAGTTACACAACTCAAAACAAAAGTACAGTGGTAGTTCTGGTTACGAACTGAATTCATTCCAGAGGTTCGTTCTTAACCTGAAACTGTTCTTAACCTGAGGTACCACTTTAGCTAATGGGGCCTCCGGCTGCCACTGCGCTGCCAGCGCACAATTTCTATTCTCATACTGAGGTAAAGTTCTTAACCCGAGGTACTACTTCTGGGTTAGTGGAGTCTGTAACCCGAAGTGTTTGTAACCCAAGGTGTTTGTAATCTGAGGTACCACTGTAGTCATAAACAATAGATAAAACATCCAAAACACACAACCAAATTGAACAATTTCCACATGAATCAAGATACAAAATAAAGACACACACACACAAAAATCAATAACAGCAACAAATCTACCTCCCAACAAAAAACCTCCTATGTAGTATCCCAGAGCCTGCCCTTAGGATCTAGCACAGCAAGCTGTTTTTGCCCCTGTACCCAGCTCTCCAGCAGCCTGGACAGACTGCAACTGTCACCACTGTGTTGAAGATGACAAATGATCTTTGTGTTTGGTTAGCCCTAGTGTCAGGGCAGATGGGCATGGCTGTCCCTATAGGGTTTCTGGTGAGGTTGGCAACACAAAGATCATTTGTCTGTAGTAGAATGCACTGGGGCGGCTGCCAACATCCAACATCCTGAAAGCCCTAGATCGCTCCAGGTGGCCTGACATGGTGATTTGGGGCTATCTCCACCAGACTTGATTGAACCCAGAGTCCTCCAAATTATCCTCATTCAGTTTAGGCTTTCGGCTTTGGCTGAATCTGGGGTACATCCATACCTAATACACCCCCTGATTCATACCCTCACTCCCACCACTATGTCACATTTGTAACTTTGTTAACCTCTATTGCCCCTTTCTGTGCACACTTTAGGTGTCTTAAGAACAAATGGCTGGAAATCCCCATGGTATACATATTTTGCAAGAAAAGAAACATGTGCCAGCAACATTTTGCATATTAACAACATCTAACTGCTTTCAAACAAAACATAATCCCCATCTATGGAGCTTCACAGCATGAGCAGGGAAGCACATTTGGTTGAACAGCTGCTTGATTTTCATCTAGTGACAGAGTTAACCGTGCACCTGGAATGGATGGTAGGGTGAGAAATCTGGGAAACTATGGACCAGTTGAGACATTACACAATATCAACTGATAGTCAGTGCTCTCCTATGGAACAAAATGCCTACATACTCATGGAAAATTAATATGCCATTGAGCAGGGGGCCAACAAATCCTGACATTCTCATTTTCTCTATACGGGGAACATTTGTTCATGGCAAAACCTTCAAGCAAGCAGCCTCCCACTTCTGAGAACATCAACTGTATCTCAATTAAACATTACATGTGGAGGTAGTTTTTTGTTTGTTTTTTGTTCCACTCAATGTAACATCTTACAGTAATGCATCCCACACCAGCGTAAACTGATCCAGTGAGGTAAGTTTAAGTGCTTGACCAGAGTTTTCTTTTTGAAAACAATAAAGTATTGGGGACACAAAACAATAAAGAATTGGGGACACAACACCTCTACCCAAATCTTTTGGGGTTTCCCCTCTTCAACTGGGGAGCTTAGTTCACCAAGACAAAGTTAACATTTTAGAATAAAAAATCCCAGTGGTTTTCTCATATAAAAGTTTATACAAGGGAGCAGATTTCTTGACACCACATCCTTGGTTCGATTTTGGAATATTTCACTATGTTGTGCACCATAGTAAACTCATTGACTTGTAGTTTGGGAAAGGAAAAAGAACATCCCAACAAATGCTTTTGCCAAGTTTGTTTGTTTTAAAAGTTCTAAGTTAGAGTTTGTTCTCTCCCATATATCCTTCTTGTGGTAATTTGGGATCATGTTTGTTAGTACACAGAAGAGGGACCTTTTTCAGAAAAAGGGCAATTTTCTCCTCTTGGGCAACCCTGAAGGGGGCAAATACCATTGGGGGGGTGCAGAGACAATGGTGAGTGAAGCAATAGGGGGTTTTTTTGTACAGTACAAAAAAGTCATACAAAAATCTGAGGTTTTCACACACACACCACCTCTGCACATGGGAATATTCCAGTCAGACAAAAGGACTCAAGGAGGGTTAGTGTGACCTGGGGAGAGTAGGTGTGGCTTTGGAAGGGTGTATGACATGAAGGGTGAGGGTGACATAGAGAGGCCTGGGGGCCATTTTTGGCCCTTATGATAGAGGTACCCAATCCCTGTTGTGTTTCATTTTTTTGGATCTCCCATTTCTCTTGAATTCTTTCAGAATTTCTAGCTATGGATTTTAATCTGAGCTGTATGAAAGTGGTTTTCCTAAAGTCCAGAATAAAACATTTTGACTATGCTGAATTTTTACATCCTTTGCTATCACGGTATCCAAGATGACTTGAATTCCTTCCATGTGTTCAGCTTGGACTTTCAATTGCAAAAGTGTGCAGGGGGGTGGGGGCACATGCATTGCCATTGCCTCCTGCCCACACTACTGTACACCTCAACACACTTTTGCCCTTTGTGTATCCAAGAAGGGTCTTTGCTCAGTGATAAAACACCTGCCTTGCATGCAAAAGGTCCCAGGTTCAATCTGCAATGTAGGTAATCCCCAGTCTAAAACCATGGGGAGCAGCTGCCAGTCAATGTAGATAAGCCTCTGATCTGACTCAGTAGAAGGTATATTCTTTATTCCTATAAACACCAGAATGGGGTTAGTGTCATGATTCCCCAAGGTTCCTTCCACTTTCACTTCATCAGCCATGCATGGAGATTTTAAAAAATAAAATAAAACCACAAATTAGTATGGAAATGGAAGCAAATGGACTAATTTGCAATCCCATTTGAAAATGACACAAATCAGAATTAAACTGATTTGTCCATACCTAGTTTTGCTCATCTTAGCTAAGCCACTTCCACTTCTGGGCTGTGATTGATTAAGGGCAGAAACTGAGGTATTGATATTACTATTTAGCCATGGTCATATTCAATTAGTACAAATCACACCTTTTCCAATTAACCAGGCTGCAGTACATAAAAGTGTTGTACAGGATTGCTAACTATTTATGTATTCAAGACAGAAACAGACACATAGCTCGGGGAATCAAATATGGATGTCCCATCAATGAGCTGACTTTGCAAGCATTTAGTACACAAATAGACCATTTTATTTAATTAAGAAGATCAACCTCTACAGATTTTAATTAAACTTTCAATCTCATTGGTCAACTTTACAAAGTGAAGTGTGTTGCAAACTCTGTAGATGGAGGCTACTGAGACTTATTTGGGATGATTTGCCCATCCAAGGATATTTGGTCCATGAGCTGCCTTCAGTGAGCAGTACTTTATTTGCAGGTGGCTTGAAAAGGTTTACCTGCAGGACTTGATCTAGGATAGGTTCCTCACTCTTGAAGATTATCACTTGATGCTGAGGCAGCCATCATAGTCAAGTCAGCTGCTAGGTCAGGCCACCTCACTTCCATTCTGGATTACTTAGCAATGTAAATCACATGCCACACTAAAGTATTTGTGGATAATTAAAAAGGCAGATCATCTTTAAAAAATGCTGAATGGTGCTGATCAATGCCCAGCAATTTGACTCCATCACACTAGTCCTTTGTTATTTGCAATGATGGCCAATTAGTTTCCAGGTGCAATTCAAGGTGCTGGTACTGCATTACTGTCAGAAGCCCTTGGGACATGGATACTTCCCATCCATGGGACATGGATATTTTCAGGACTGCCTCTTTCTGTAAGCCCCTTCCCACATCATCTGAGACTCTGCTCCAGATCCTATGAGCTGATGAGGTGGGGCTGGTGTCTAGGGATTATTTATATTTTTAATCTCCATGTCAAGCATATCTGTACAGATTTTGTTTTCCCAATTTCAATTCTTAAGGAAATCAGCCCTGAGTGCTCACTGGAAGGACAGATCCTGAAGCTGAGGCTCCAATACTTTGGCAACCTCATGAGAAGAGAAACCTTCCTGGGAAAGACCATGATGTTGGGAAAGATGGAGGGCACAAGGAGAAGGGGACGGCAGAGGACGAGATGGTTGGACAGTGTTCTCGAAGCTACCAGCTTGAGTTTGACCAAACTGCAGGAGGCAGTGGAAGACAGGAGTGCCTGGTGTGCTCTGGTCCATGGGGTCACGAAGAGTCAGACATGACTAAACGACTAAACAACAACAACAACTTGATCTTGGCAAGTGCATTTTTTAAAAAACCAGTTTCACTAAAAAGACATGCAATTCTTTCGTATTATATGCATTATTATTTGCATATGCACTCCAGGTTTCCTATAGTAATCCAAGCTGGAGGTCACTAGAATGTGAAGGCTGAAGCCATTTGAGGCCTCAGTGGCAAGTTGGAATCAAGGAGTGCTCCCAAACAATGAACCTGGTCCTTCAGGGGGAGTGCAGTCCTTCACAGAACAGGATGCATACCTAATTCCCATACTTCCTCTCTAAGTATGTATGTTTGTGTGTGTGTCTTTTCTGCATGCAATTAGCCGGGGCTTTTTTTTTTAAGAATTAGGTTTTAATTAGTAGGTTTTTAAACAATGCATAAGCAATTTGGACATGAAGGAGGTGGTGTCATGTGGACAAAGCTTGATCTTGTTGAAACCACAAAATTCTATGTATATATCCCATTTAATTAGAGTCATTCTCCATCCCTACCAGTCACAACCAGGGTTAGGTCCTTTTTTTGTTCTGGCACCCACCCTGCTGTTTGCTCTGCCAAGCAAGAGGCACCACTCTCTTTCATTGTATTCTTTCAGGTGCTTGGTGAAAACCTGCTTTTAAAAGGTTGATAAAATAATGGGTTTTTAAAAGGGGGGTTAAATTTGTGCTTTATCATATTGGGCACAGTTTGTAATGTTATTGTTATCTGCCTTGATTTTCCTTGGAAAACAAGTTGGACATATATAAATGTACAAAATACTCACATGGTTGGTCTTCATGCCCTGACTCTGAGCATTTTTTCTGGGTCATGCTAGAGTGTGACAAAGACTGAGGAGCAAGCAACTGGCTTCTCTACATAGGATGAGTTTATCTGATGTGGCGGCTTTATTTCATACAGCCCTGTAATCTTCCTGTTATTTAGTGCAGACCTGAACGCTCCATAGAATCCTTTGTAAAAAAAATTCCAAGAAAAAGGCTTGTCTTGCTATTCTGCTTAAATTTGACCTCCTTGCCCACCCCACTTCCACCTACCAGAACTCTCTGCTCACAGGCTAATGTCTGCCTCTAGTTTATTTTTGTTTTAAAGTTGACTTTCATTTCCATCCTCCTTTCATTTGATTAAAAAAGAGAGAGCATTGTGCCTGTCAGAATAATGAACAAAAAGACTGGAAGATATATTCTTTCCACATTAAGAGCAAAAGTACATCATAAAACTGATGGGATCCTTTTTATGTTGTTTTGGTTCTTCTGAAGATATTTAAAGTGCTCTTCTGCCTCAACAAAACCTTTCAGTTTCCCCTGCCCCCACAACACAATTTAGGATTGTCTCATTTGTCTGTCTAGGTTAGTAACGCATGAAACCCCACCATCTCAATTTGACTTGGCTAAAGGAAGCATCCCCCCTTATCCCCACCTGAAAATATACTGCTCCTTGTGACCTCATAGGGATTGTGATAGAGCCTCACTGCCTCCCGCTGTAAGCTTCTAAGCCAGGGATAGTCAATGTTGTTGCGTGCTGACGTCCCCCAAAACACCCCTACCCTAATAACTCACACATCACACATAAATTTTTGTTTAAGGTTTTTGGCATAATTTTGGCCACAACTTTATTAAACATACAAATTGTGAGTGGTTGCTTAGGCATTGGTTATGACTATCTGTCCCCCCCGCCTTGGGGGACAGCACTGACTCCTGGATTCCAGCGAAAGCCAGTGTGGAGGAACAAGATCAGGGATAACTGGAGCTGCAGCACAGACCCTCAGCTTCTCCCCGCATGCTCCCAGGGGTTTACGCGGCCCAAACCCGATTCCAGGGGTTTGGACAAAAGGATGGTAAGCCCCTGAATTCCTTTAATGGAATTCCCGTGCAGCAGCAGCATTGGAGGGGCAGGCACAGCCAATCCATACCCCTCTACCAACCAATTTAAACCAATGCCTAACCACCAACCTTACAAGTTGTGACGATTTGCTACGCAGTAGGCAAAACCAAATGGCACACACTTCAATCTATCCTGCCTGGCAACTACAGGGTGCTTTGCCTGGCCCCATCCGCAACACGTGCTCTCCTTTAGTGAGAACACGCTTTGGATTACAGCCCACATCAGGCCCAGCCAGCATGGCCAATGGGGAAAGGTTGCAGCTCAGCAGAGGAGCAGCTATCCCTGTTCTAAACTTTCTCTATCTCTCGCTTCCTTTCCTACATAACATACACCTCAGTGGCACGGTTGGGGGGAATCTCTTCGTGAAGCCTCCATTGCTCAAGATTGGTAGCAAAAATCACCAAAATAACAATATCCAAGCACTAAGGACCCTGAGACATGTTGTTTTCTAGGATGCCTGAGTGGTTAATAGGAATATCAGGCACCACCCTTATGTTCCAGGATTTCATGAACCAAGGATATTGCTATTCAGTGTTTAGGTTTAGGGAGATGACTCAAGTAGGCCTAAAGTCACTAGTGGGTGCATTCTGGAGAAAGAAACAGGGTAAGAGTGAATAGCACCTGATTCATCCTCACACAACCCACTGAATAATTTCCTAAGCAGGAGTGGAATAGTATTTCACCAGTGGGGATGAGGGCAGTCTCTTCCCACCATTTTGTTGCAGCCCTTCCAGCATCAGCACTTTACTGACCTCCCTCCTCCCCCTAAGCCCACCTGCCAGGAAGTTATTGTAGTGGTTCTACCCCATGAGCCACTTTTTCTTACTCCAACTGTGTATGACTATAGGCCATATTCATTCCTGCATTCACATCTTAATTAACATGAAGATGTTAGCTGATCCCATTGTATACCCAGGGAACTGAGAAGGAATGGCATTCACTTCTCCAACACCAGGACAGAGATAGGATCATAACTTGGTGCCTGAGAGTCAAATCCTACTTATATGATAGATTGCACAGGGTCATAGACTATTAGAATCCCCAGCACACCTATTATTTCTTCTGTTGGGTCTCTTTTGTCAGACTTTTCTGCTTAAAATACCTTTTCCTCTTTTCCGGAGCCTTGAACTGTGACCTTGTGCTAAAGCTGGATGTAGCTGCTACCTTTAATCTCAAACGCCAGTGCTGACTCAACGGCACTTGGAGAACAGGGACAGTATAACAAAGCCGGAGGAGGGGCGCGAGAGGGGTATTTCAATTGCTGAAAATGTCACTCAGTTTTTCTGGCCTCCCTTGGCTTTGTAAAGTTGGTCCACATTCATGTTGGGCTGCTCACAATCAAGTGGTGCAAATCTCCCACCACTCTCCGGACCCGTGTCCTTTCCTACACAGTGCAGTTTGACCCAGGCTGTCAATCACCCATCTCTGCAGAATGAAGATTTCTCCCCATGTCCTCCAGACCACAGAAAAACAGCTCCCTTGCTGCCTTAGTGTCATTTCAATGGTGCATTTCATTTCTTTATATATAGCGTATGGAGGTCATGCACCTAACATTTATAGTGTGTATGTTAGCACCATAAAATCCAGAGGTGTCAGCACTAGCATCATCTTAGGTGCCTTCCTACAAGTGGAATTCAACTGCATATCAGTAAATTAAAGAGAAAGGCACTGGAAAGTATGGGTTGATGCAATATTGTATAATCTCCTTGCAAACTCAGAATGAATGCTAAATAAACATGCCATATAACCTCCCTACAAACTTTTGTAGAACAAGTCAGGTTGAGTGTTCAATGAACAGGTGATTTGGAAGTGAACATAATATACAAAGCTTCGTTGCCAAATCAATAATGGAGAGTGTGTGTGTGTGTGTGTGTGTGTGTGTTTGGGGGAGGCACTATACATGGGAATTTTCATTTCCCCCGTTTTATTTACTTATTATGTTTACTTTAGCCTTCTTCCAAGGACCCAAAGCAGTGACTCCTTGCTACCAATTTTATCATCACAACAACCCCCTCAGGTAGGTTAGGATAAGAGAGTGCAACTAGTCCAAGGTCACCAGTAGCTGAGTAGGATTTGAACCTGGCTCCCCCTCAATACAATCCAGCATTTTAACCACTATCAGCTACCCCTTAAACTTCAGAGCAGTTTGTGCTTAGAAAGCAAATTTCCTCCCACAGAATGTCACTTGAAGCATCAGATTTAGTAAGCCCTACTTATTTATTCATTTACAACATTTATACAATGCTTTACAAAGAAGTTTAAAACAAATAACTGAAACCCACACAACATGATTGAAAAAGCATAGTTGATCAGGGCCGGACAGCAGACGATTATCAACTGGTTTCAATATCCAGTTAAATCAAATATGTTTTTCTTAGAAAACAGCCAAGGATGGACTTAATACACATCCCTTGGAAAGTATTTCATTGGGGTAGGGCTACTATCGGATGGTATAATTCTTGATATACTTTGAGTCTGCACCCTGGCAGTTCAGGGCTTCATATGTAACTTAAAACCAGTACCTCAAGTCTACTGGAAGGTCTATTTGCCTTTTGCAATATGTGGCTTTGTGGGCAGGGCTTTGGCCTCCCTTTGTGAACTGGCTAATGGTAGGCCAGATCGTCCACCTGCTGCCAATGGCAGCAGGACTTGGAGAGCATTTCCTTGGGCACAGGACCAACTGCCCAATGGCGGCACCTGGCCCCATGCCCAGATCTTGGTTGGAGGTGAGGTTGTAGCCTCCGTCTGCCCCTCCATAGGTAAGGGTATCCTGTTAAAAGTATCTGGGAGGAGTGGCTCCTGTCTGGCATCCAGAGAGGGGCTGGGGCCATACCACTCTTCCAACTAGAACCACTTGGCTCTACCCTTAGAGAGACTGCCAGCAGATGGGCTAGAGTGGTATACCTAGCTGCTTATCCCAATGCTTATGGCCAAATCCTTCACACCTGTAACCAATAAAGTTGTGGCCTTTTTTGATCCTATAAAACCAATATACTGTGCACTGTCTTGTTATTTAATCCTCAGGGAATCGGGTGGACACAGGGCCTCAACACGCAACCAGCACAGTTGTTGGAAAACAGGGGTGCTTGCTGGCTTGCCTCAGTCAAAAGATGGACAGCATCTTCTGAACTCATTGAAGTTTCTAAACAGTCTTCAAGGACACAGACAGAGCACATAACAGCTATCTGATAAAGATGTTGCCAAAGCATGAATGACAATGACTATGCTTCTCTGTTTCAGCGGTGAGCTGCTAAATCAGTCACAGCTAGAAAAAAGGGCTCACCAAGCCACAGCTGGCGTTGTAGAAGTCCCTCTGAATGTCCCCCCAAACAACAAACTTTATCCTTATCAGAGGCTGAGTCACCTCACTATAAAAATCTTTTATTGTATGGAGAGAGCACATCAAAGCACAATTCATATATGCATGGTTCTATTCAGACCTGTGGAGGAATGTATGGAGGTTGGGAGTAAGGATGGTGGGTAGTCCATTTCCTTCTTGGTGTCCTGATTATTTATAATAGAAATAATAAATTATTATTATTATTAGAAATAATAAATTATTATTGTTGTTACAGGGAACCAGGCAGAGGGCCTTCTTGGTAGTGGCACCCGCCCTGTGGAATGCCTGTCAAGGAAATAAACAACTATCTGACTTTTAGAAGACATCTGATGGACAGGATAGAAATAATAATAATAATTAATAATAATAATAATAATAATAATAATAATAATAATAATTCACTCAGCAGAGGGCTTATCTATCTCTCCTTCTTTGAATGCTAAACACGAAACCTTCTCAGGACTTTCATACTAAATGAAGGGTGTCATCTTCCAAAACCAGCCCACAAGGAATACATGAGCACAGCAGCAATATCCCCAGGAGTTTCCCAGCAACTTTACCCAGAGGTATATTGTCTCTGACAGCATGTCTCCCACCATGGTTCAGATGGAATAATGCTACATCATGAAATAGCATCATTCCAGAGTGATTCATATTGGGGAGGGGTGTCCCCCCACTGACATTCTTCACCCAGCTGTAGACATAATAGGCATATGTGCATACATGTCAGAACCACATTCTGTGATTCACACAACATCCTACATCTGTAATGCTTTAAAAACACTCCTGACAAGTGAGCAGAGCAGAACACAAACAATGGGAGCATTGATGGGTTTATCATGTCACCTCCCAGTCTCCGAAAAGCACAGCACACAGATGCCATATCTTCTGCACAGGGGGTGAATTATATGTGCAAAAGAGTTCTGGAAAGAAAAGACCAGCACAAGGAGACAGATTAGAATTCAGGACCAAGTCCAATATTCTCACCATTAAACTACCCAGCGTCAGTGCGGCTGATGGTTAGCAAATCTTTAATCAAACCAGACATCAGACTTTGGGGACTGCAAAATGCTCTTGCGGATGGTAGAAGCCTTGTCACTTGAAGACATTTCAAAGTAGTTGGCAGGAAGCGGTTGGGAATGGACTCCTGGGAGAAGAGCAGTCCTGTAGATGACAGAAAGATGGATGAATATATGAGGAGGTGTTTTGCTATCTTCTTTTCCAATTGCTCTACAGTCAAACTGGCACCTTTTGTTCTTTTTTCTAGCAAGGGGAGATGAGGAAAAAGTTGTGTCAATAACCCACAGCCACAGCTAATTATTATGAGGAGCCTTCTGAGAATAAAGTGCATTGTAGATGTGAAATGTGATGATGAGAATGATGTTTTCTCCCTCTAACATATTCTCACTTTTAACCATTTTTCACGTTGCGGTTCTGTGTCATGTCGACATGCTTCTAGCACAGGTGTTCGTAACAGCAGGGAAGTAAGTGCCAGCATACCTTTGTTGCCAGACAGCCAGAGCATTCATTCATACTTCATTGCAAGTCCTAATTAAGAAAGGGAGTCAAATGCAAAATGAAGAAGCAGAAATGTCCAGAGGCTGTCAAGTGAGCGGCTCAAAAATCACAAATCTTGGCTACAGTGCTGGTATTGCGACTGAGCAGTGTTTGACTCACAGGGGTGCCAGAGAAGGGCTGGCACCTGGTTACCTTTTGTTATAATCCCACTAGCTACTTTTTGGAAACTTACAGGGGATACTGTTTGAGTCAATATTTTCCCCCTTTTCTAAATTAAGTTGCTGGGTTGTGAAAACTTGGGATGTGGGTGGGACACTAGGAATGGATTTTGTGCAACTGGACTCAGTTCTGGCATTAAACTATAATTTATGGACTCACAATATATTTGCATTTAGCTCTAGTTCATGGAGTAAACATTTGAGTAAACATCCAAACAGATCCTGAGATGCTGAAGTCAGCCTGCCCCTGTACTGCAATACATGCCCATCACATGATGGTAGAATATTGTTGATAGCGGGTGACTTAACATACAAGAAAATAAAGTTGCCATTCCTGACCCTGTCACTGAGGAACTACAGAGGAGTTCCAAGTTACCTGGAACATAGCATGAAAGCCACTGTAAGTACAACATCACCTCAGAAGTGTGAGAATTTTAAAAGTGACCTTGAACCACAAAGTGACTGTAGTTTACAGACCAGTTGAAGTGGATATGTTCTGAGGTGCTGGTGCATGTACTGTATTGGCCTGAATATAAGCCACACTTTCCCCCCAAATTCTGACCATGAAAAGTGTGGCTTATATTTGCGACCCTACAACATGTAACCAGGAGCGTGGGGTAAACAGAACCAGGAGCGTGTAGTTGCCCGTCTCCTCCCCCAAGGCCAGGAAGGGAGTGAGGAAGGGGAAAAGCCGCTGGCAATGCAGCACGGCTCCCCCCCCCCCACCCAGTATGCAGCCAAGAGCAGCGAGGAATGGAGAGGCTTATATTCAGCTATTTTTTTTCTTTTTCTCTCCCCCTCCCTCCAATTTTATAGCTGCGGCTTATATTCGGGTGCTGCTTATATCGGGCCAATATGGTATGTTTGTGGTAAAGTTTGTGGTATGTTTTTTGGTCTACGACCAGAGGACTGTAGTAGTCTTTCTCTCCTTAGGCTCAAAGGTCACTTTGGAATTGAGCAGGTTGAGTGTGATAGAATCAACCATCTTGGGCACCCTGATCAGCAAGAGAGGCACTGCTGGTGGTGCCCTTGCTGAGTGCTGCCCACTTGGCATTGATCTATTACAAGGCTTCCTCGGTGGTGGTTCCCAGCCTGTGGAATGCCCTTCCTAATCTGGTGTGTCTGTCTACCTCATTACTGATGTTCAAAAGGAATATTTAAAAAAGAAATGCTTGTTTACCCAGGCATTTGATAAGTGAACAATCAGGTTTTTTCTACAGTATCCCAAAGTTCACATCATGGAATGGATTTCATTGTCAATAAAAGGCGACAAAGGCACTTGGAAGTTATATGGTGCCAAATTCTTTTGTAAATTGCTAGGAACTTCTGGAGAGCTCACAACTTCCATCGTGTGCCGAAAATTTACTGGTACTGCTGAAGGGGAATTCAATCTTCATGCAGTATAATATAATTGGAGTATATTTCCATGATGAAAGATAAAAAGATGTCAAGGAAGACAATTTATTGGGAGCTGGGGAGCCTCTCTGAGAATTGTGATAGATCTGGCAAAAATATGTTCTCTGTCTTGTTTGTATACTAGCCAGCAAGTAATTAGAGTACAGTTTCCATATTCTCAGTAATGTTATTAAATAGGAAAAAAATCTCCTTAGTTAGTTGGACGTGCTGAGAACCGGGTATTTTTAGCTAATTATGTGGCTCCAATTCTAGTTTTTAAGAAATGAGATGGTTGTTTTTGTCAAGGTACAAGCTGCATTTGTTAATTCTAAATGAGCCACCTCCCCCTTTTCTCTATAACTATTCCATACAAAGTAAGCTGAAGCAAGCAAGTGGGGATGGAAAATATGTGATGTTGCTGGACTGCTGCTCCCATCGTTCCTGTCCAATGCCCATTGGCCAAACTAGCTGGGGCTGATGGAAGTTGGAGTCCAACAGCATATCAAGGACCACAGGCTCATCCATGAAGTAAAGTAATATGTAAATTTGCACTTCTCCAAATTTTGCAGTGCAGCTCTCTGTAAGTAATATGTACAAAAATGCACTTACTAGTGTAAAGGGTGCATAAAAATGCATATGTTCATGAAAGTAACATACAAAATTGTATTATATTAGGGAACAGTGCTTTGCAAAAGTGTGTATATCAATTCCTGCCTCCCCTCTAATTCCTGAGTGACAGACACTGAATTTAGCAGTGTCAAACTACAGGCCAAGTCCGTTTTCCTACTCAGGAGATTGCCTGGGGGAAGACTCACCAAGCTTAATGAAGACTGGAAGAATAGCCATTAAAAAGGCCATTAAAAGTGCCAGACAACAAGCGGGAATCCTACATCATAGGCTCAGGTTGTAGGTATGTGTAAATAAACCAGATATCATAAAGACACCACGGTCTCAGCTGTGCCTCATTTCCAAAAGAAACATAATGTGCTGGTCCCGGGGGGGGGGGGTGTGTGTTACTGTGTGGCGTGGTCTGAGTCCGGTCCTGGGTCGAGGGTCTGGAAGCTGTCCGTCAAGGGCAAAGCGGGGTCCAAAGGAGCCGGGTGTGGTCAGGAACTCTGGAAGAGCAGGTCAGGGTGCTGGCAGGAACAGGTTTCCAACTATGTTACTCCCGCAACCTGGGACTGGGCTGACTGGCCTTTATCGCCTCTGAGGCCTAGGGCGGTCCTGGCCCACAGGTGATTCGCCTCTCCTGGCCTTAAGGCGGGCACTCCTCCTGAGAGAACTTAGTTCCCTCCGCCTCTCTGCCCTGAGCCTCTGCAGCTCTAGAGAGGCTGGAGGGTTACTGGACCCAGAGGCAACCTCACCTTCCCCTGACAGGGCTGAGAGAGGTGCACCTGCAGGCAATGGGTCCTCGATCACCTCCGGAGCCAGAGCGGCTTCAGCTGGTGTCTGCTCCTGAGGATCCAGCACAGGTGAGGGCTCTTCAGGTTCAAGCCCCAGCCCTGCTCAGCCAGCCCTGGAGGTGGGGACTCCTGTGCAGGCTGGGATTCCTCAGGTTCAGCCTCTGAATCTGATTCCCAGGCCATCACACATAAACCCTGGGTAAGTGCCTGGAACTCCTGAAATCTCACACCTCTTGGAGATCAGATGCACAACCTTGGGCTATGCACTTTACTGGTAGTCCTTCTCTGCTAATATAGGAACAAAACCTGACAAAACACATCTATAATATTATTTCAAGTTGCTTATGTGCCACCCACTTCATATATATAAAGACTCCCCAAGAGGGAAAAGCATACACCTTTTTATACTTCAACCATAATTCAGAAGATTGGAGCTGCCGACTTCACAGAAACAAGATATTTGATTCCACCACTACCCTGCTCCCCTTCACTTAACTCTCCAACCTTCTTATCACTGCTGTGCACATTTGCATCATTATATGAGCGAAATTCCACAAGTGCCTTTATTTGCCATTGCCGGATTGAGTTGGAATGGCTTTTGCAAAGTGCCTCCAGTTATTGTCCAGAGCGTGTGTGCGCGCTTAAAAAAACAAACTTCACGAACAACAGGAGTTTATTTGAAACAGGCGAGAGCTAATTGTATGACTGGAAAAAAGTAACTTTGATTAATGATGCCCTTTGAGGTAATTTATTCCTCAATTGTCAGGCTTCTGAACAGCACTTAGACCCAGGGGGAATTGCCACAGAGAGCTCTAGGGCACAATTTCACAGCCAAGGCCGTACAAAGAACTCCAACCCAACTACAAGTAAAATAATTGATATTTCAAAGAGCTCCACTCTCGTGGTCTCGGGCAGCTTTGTCATCAAAATTCTGTTTAGAGTTTGAGCAGTAAAATAGAGAGTCAAATGAAAACAGCTCAACTTAAAAATTTGGATAATTATTTCCTCCCTGACTTCTGAAAGCAGCGCAATAGGCTCCTGTGGGGAAAGACAGGAATTAAATTCTGCACTGTTTTACAATCATGCGTTTGGATTTAACCCCAGGCTACATGGTTCACGTCCTCCTTAACTGTAGTGTAACAATGTTAGCTGGTACATTCCTAGAATCAAGAGCTCTGCATGGGGGTTTATGAAAGGCTCCAACTGGTAGTAAGTCCACTGGAAATACGCCCATGAATGAATATGGATTTCAAAAAATAAACATTCCTTCATATTGTTGGCCAGAACTTTAGGTGGGAGTTACTTCCATTAGCACCTACAGAGCCTCTTCCAGAAAAATGCTTAGAATTTCAGTGTTATGAGAGTTCTGGGGGTTTTCTGCAAGGCTCCCTTCAGATGCAACAGTAAATTATGCTTTGTCACTGTGTGAATGATCTGCACAAACCTCACTTTTTACTTTTTCTCCTCTGTTTTTGTTTGTTTGGTTTTGTTTTTGCATGCCACAGAAGTTTATTAGAAGCATCTGCTTCTGCTTTTAAACTAACTGCTGGTGCACTGGATTTGTCTTGAACCAAATTGGCCTAATTCTGGGGGGGTGGAGGATCTGGACATCAATCGAATTAGATTGAAACAGCCCCAGCTTGCTGCCGGATGGCTGTCCCAGAGCAAGGTAGAAGGGAAAGGCTGGCATTGTGTAGGAAGGGGGAGAAAGCATGAAAAGGCCAAGGAGAGTAGGAGTGACCTACCTGACTGGTTGTGTCTACCTGAGAGATGGTAGGGTGGATGCCTTTGCTTCCTGTCCAGCCTCTTTGTCTTTCTGATGATGCCTTGCCCCCTGAAGCAGCACCACAGAGGTTAGAATCCTATGTTTACCAGTTGCTTCTCCTTCATGAGGGTTGAAACTTCCTGTTCTCAGTTAGAAGTGGGAGAAGGAAACGTCTCATCTCCTTTCTCCACCACACTCTTGACTGTATGTTTAATTAGGGGCTTAAGAAACACTGTTTAGACTTTAGCACACCCACCCACATTGTTTTAGGGCTGGTTCTGGAGTGAGGGAGGTGGCCCCCAGATTGCCCTGTGTGGATCACAAGGTCTGAGCCCAGCCCAGCTAACCACAATTCTTCATGATGTCCAAACTTGGGACACTGGTTACTGGGAACAAGCCAGGATCAAGTTGTGATTTCAGATGTAGATTTGTTCTCAAACCATAGTGTAAACAAATCACGGTTCCCTTGAATGAGCTGTCATGGGAAACTGGTTTGCTGAAAAGCAGAAGCTTTTGATCTCCTTCCTGTGAGCATGAACAATCAGGTGAGAGAAGAGAACGCAAAAGGCCAAGGCTTGGTGTGGCTCATTCTCACAACATAAACCCATGGTAATATTACATTGAAATCTGAATCAGGACTAAGAGATCTTAGGCTGCAATCCTATACATACTTACCTAAGGGGTAAGCCAAATCAAACGTCAGCGGGACATAGTAGATGTGCATTGGAATTGCATTTTTTTTTTAGTCTCATTGTGGCACTATGATATCCCATACCAGGGCCTTAAAGGACCCACTAGTACTTAATTAGGAAGGTGGCTGTAATACAGTGTCAGAGCACATGCCTTGCTTGCACAGCACCCCAGGTTTAAATTCTGGTATCTGCTTTATTTCTGTGGTCTTTCTCTGTCCTATAGTTGAGATACGTCCCATGAAACAGCTTGTATTTTTCTCACAGTGGACAGCCCCGAAGTCATCATGTTTTGATTAAATGTTGCTGGGAAGCTCACCCTGGAAATAGGAAAGGGCAGAAGCTCAGTGGTAGAGCACATCTGTTGCATGCCAAAGGTCCTGAATTGTGTCTGGCTGGGAAAGACCCCTGCCTGAAATCCTGGAGAAATACTACCAGTCAGTGTATATAGTTCTGAGCCAATGAGAGTCAATGACCTAACTCAGTATAACAGGGTTGCCATAACAGTCCCAGCTAGTATGGCAAATAGCCTGGAATGATGGAAGTTGGCAGCCAACATCTGGAAGACTATAGGTTCCCCACCCCTGCAGTATGAGGCAGTTTTGCATGACAGCACTTAAGTTGCAAGCCTCACTATTTTCTTAGCTGGGTAGGAAATTCTTTTCAGTCTGACAGCCACATTCCCTTATCAGCAACTTTCCAGTGGCCTCATGCCAGCAGTGGATGAGGCCAGAGCCAAATATGGGCATAGTCAGAGGGGAAATGGGCAGAGCAACAGGTGTGACTCTTAATGGCATTCACCTACCCTAACTTAGATGCTTAAACCAATCTCTCCTTGATGCATGGAATTCCTCACTTTTGTATTCCTTGCCAAGCCCATCCCTGAACTGCACCCAAAGCACTGCCTTATGACACATTTTAATGTGGTTTTTACTAATATTTGCATTTTCATGCACACTTTTCCTGAGTATATGCAGATTTGCACACATTACATGGCTGGAGAACTGTACTGGAATATTTGGACATGTGGCAAATGTTGGAGAATGGCTGTGCTTTGCTTTGTGTATTTTTGTGGAAAGTGTGAATTAGGTGTGTTCATCTCTAAAGGTGAACCGACATAGTTTTCACCCCTATCCGTATCAACCGCTTGCTTGTCAAAAGTATGCTAACTGTTTCAGGCTTTTTTCCCATGGATCTGTTTGGGAAGAGTACATTTCACTTATATCTCATTCATTAATGGAAGCTACTCCTTACAGACTACCATTATGTGTGTTCCTTGGATGCCCCATGGATAGGTGTTCATGAAATGTAAAAAAAAAAAAGATATAAGGTAAAAGGTAAAGGACCCCTGGATGGTTAAGTCCAGTCAAAGGCGACTATGGGGTTTCAGTGCTCATCTCGCTTTCAGGCCAAGGGTGCCGGCGTTTGTCCATAGAAGCTTTCCGGGTCATGTGACCAGCATGACTAAACCGCTTCTGGCGCAACCACAGCACCACCCACATCCCACATGAAATGTAGGTCATGGTCAGCAGATCTGTGAGCTTCCAGATTCCATTGGACTACAACTCTCATAATGCCTGTCTAGTGGCCTTGCTGGCTGGTGTTAATTTGGTGATCTACAAAAAGCTTGAATTTGCTCATTAGCAAATGAGGTCAGGGAATAATGCATAAACCATAATACCACAGAAACTTGTGGTTATAGTTGAACAAAATAAAACAATTTATTGTATTATAGAGTTTGGGGGGAAAACATAGCAACATAAATGAAAATGTAATATAGAAATATAACAACTTAGAAAACAACACAGATTAACATTTACCTAAGAGTAGCATTATAAAAATTGCATTGACAAAGCAGTCAAACATTATCTCTTATCCTAATTAAAGATTTGGCCTCCTGACTTCCTTCAGTCCATCTAATTGCTAATCAGAATTCCTAAATTCCCTGGCATGATTTTATTTCTAAGTGTCCTAGCATCCTTACATTTTAAGTTAATGTTCATAGTTATCCAGACAGAGCTGTGGGTCAGGATCCTGTCACTTTCTGCTGCTTATTCAAATATATAATAAGCTAAAATTATTAATAAATGTGTTGACTTCTACATGTCTAGATAGGTTTGCCTGAACAGAAATGTTTTAGCAGACACTGGAAAAGAAGTGCCTGCCTGGTGTCAAAAGTCAGGGACTTCCAAAGCACAGGTACCACTACACGGAAAGATCAATTTCACTTTAAAAGATGAATGCAGAATGATTATTATGTGGCACCTGCCACAGTGCCAGGTCCACAGATTGAAGTGGTCAAGTGGGCATGCAAGGAGCAATAAGGTGATTCCTCAAGTGAACCACAAGTTGTTAATGGCTTTATGTAGTAACAGTAAAACCTTGAACTTGGCCCAGTAAAGCCATAAGCCTTTTAAGAGGGCAATGCCAAAAAGGAGTCACTACAGGAAACTCTAAGAAGCACTACAGATCACCTTCCTCTAGAATCTAGGTAAATTACAGCTGGGCCCAAAGATCAGGGAAGCTGGGAAGTTTGCTTGCAAGCAAAAGTAAAAGAAACTATGTATTGCCAATATGCTGCTTCCAGCTGGGATCTTGGTGGCCAGATAACGGAAAAGTACTTTACCTAAAGAATGGGAAAACAGCATCTGGCAAAGAATATTGATGTTTAATATCTTATGTTTTAAAATTGCTTTGGGAGGGACATTAGGATAGTGGGAGAGTTTTTTTTGCGATACCAGAAGCAAAAAAAATTATTATCGCAATTTAAGATCATAGGTGCTAGAATTTATATAAAGAAACAGACACTATGCAGGCATCCAGATTTAATTAGACTATCTTTTTAATGTTAGCCTAATAATGAATGAACCGTTCAATATATTAAAACCTGAATTGGCTGCTACATAATTACTGGAATGTTTGATCAATGATGTATTTAATTTGATTTATAATTTATTTCATGCATTGCATATAAGCAGTTTTTTATTTGTTTGTGCTTTTGATGTATAATTACAATTAACTATACATTAATAAGGTCTAATAATGAAAAACAGAACTCCTTTCTCAATCCAGTGCTCTGAAATGTTGGTTCTCTCCTTAGGATCAGTAGGAATAGGTGAGCTGTGTTTTAAAATGCATTTTCTTACCATTACATCCCACTTTTCTTCTATCATAGAACTCAAAGGAGGCACATGTGTGGTGTCTAGGCAGTGTCCACCCAGACCCAGACATAATTAGCTTCACACAAAGTGGCAAATCCCACACCAAATTTGTTTGATTCAGAGGGATCTAGGCTTTGATCCAGTTTGTTGAGACAGCCCTGAATTGCCCCAGATCAGGTCAGGCCTCTTATGGTGATCCATAAGGTTGTCAGGGGGGTGGGGCTTCAGGCAGAACAAATGATGTTTGACTGTGTGTCCCTGTTCCTAGCAAAAGAAAACACACACACACAGTCAAACTGAGCAGGTCTGAACCCTCTGCTGCTGAGTGGAGGATACGGTCCTGCAGGCTGCAGGAAATTGTTTCCCCAGCACACTCTCTGCCGGTCAGAGGACTATGTGCACAGACCTATTGGTAACCCTCACATGCCTTCAGATCATACCATGAGACAGTGATTCATTGTACTGTAGAAGTGACTTGCTCTTACATATTTTCCAGTTCACAACCACAAAAATAAAATGCAAGATTCTATTCAAGTGTGTAGAAAAGAGGACCTAAGTTAACGAGGGAGCTGCCTACAACAGATGTCTATGGAGAGTGGTAAAACTGATGGATATTTCCTCTGCATCAGTTGACATAAATTATCATGAAGAGTTCAGGACTAAGGCAAGATCTTCTCAGTTGTGTAGAAAGAAGAGCAAGGTCAGCTAAGTACAGCACACTCCGATGGGTCCCCTCCACCATCAGTGGCCTTCCTCCTAGGGTCTTATCTGGCACTAATGGCAACAGCAGGGAGCAGGTGAGATCCCAAAATTGCAAGACAGCTGTGTATTGGAAACCCCATTTCAATTTCCCAGAAATTCTCCATTGAGCACAAGGCAGAAAATTTTAAATAGTGGATATGAGACCCAGCCTCCAAACACTGCTTAGAACACCAGGGCGGCAACGGGGGGAAGAGGGGGACTTGCAAGAAGCCTTAGATAACAGGAAGGCTGCCTCCAGATCTGCGAGGGAACAAACGTTATGAGGCATGACATGAAACTATTAAGCACATGTGCTCTTATGAGGTTAAGTGGGTTTCCCAAAGGATGTAGCTATCTGGGTGGAAAACTTTACACTATTGCTGGTAAAGAGTGGGTGAGGCAGAGCTATAAACATGTAGTTGGTCAGCTTCTTTTGTTTTGAATTGGATCTGGGTGATTTCTGGTTAGTATTTCCTATGCCTAGTTAAGAAGTCAAACAAGAGAATAGGACTGTCCTACTAGGCAGGGTCACACTAATAGGACCCTGCTGGAGCTGGACCCTGCTGGAGAGTTGCAAATAGGCTTCAGCGCACCCACATGCATACATTCTGGAAGAAAAGCATGTGACGTGCAACACAGGAGGCTGTGTATATGGCCGCATATACACTCAAAGCACATTTTGTCTCTGAAAGGAATTCTGGGCGATGTAGTTTTTCCTTCACAGAATGAGAGTTCCAGCACCCTTAACGAACTACAGTGCTCAGAATTCATCGAAGGGAAAAATGTGCTCCAGATGTGCTGTAAAGGGACAATGTATTCACAGCCTAAGTACAGTAACATGCCAGCCATTCCACCAAATGAAGAGTGGGGGACTTGCGCCCTCCAGGTGTTGCTGGACTAAGGGCAGATCCATGCCATACATTGAAAATACATCCAACATACATTTAAAGCACAACATTTCCTTCAAAAAAATGCTAGCTGGTTAAGGGTACTGGGAATTGTAGCTCTGTGAGTGGGAAACTATAGTTAGCAGGATTCTTTGGGGGAAGACATGTGCTTTGAATATGCACTGGATGTGTGCTGAATGTATGATGGGAACCTGCCCTATACCTCCCACCATCCCCAACCTGCTAGGACTGATGAGACTTAGAGTCTCAATAGCATTTGTGGAGCCACAGGAGAGCACTAAATTTGTATTCTAAGCTATTTTTCCAAAGGCATAGTAAGACTATAGTTTTAAAGAGCCAGGATGATAGACACAATGGCAAAGGTGACTTATGAAAATGAAAAGGATTAAATTTTATCATGTCAGCCAGAGAATGAGCTATAGTAACAGCAAGATGGAAGCCCATCTCATCTTCCTGAATTTACCTTTTCTCTCTCCTTATAAATAATTTTATATTTTACAATTGCCACAACCAGATTTATATGCACTAGCAGAAAGTTATGTGCTACTTTAAAAAAACAAAAAACCCAAAATAGTGTTGACATCTCAGGAGATTTTAAAAAGTATCTTTATTGTACAGGGAACTTTACAATTTTAAGTGTCGATCACTTGTAGTTCTGAAAACTTCCTTGTGGACTGAGTTTGGATTATCTTCTTTGTTATTTTTGGACTCGTATTCTAATGATCATTGGCTACAAGTAATCAGAATTTGACAGTCTGACTTATCCTGTGGATCTGTAGATGCAATTTCTGGTTCCCCCTCCTTTCCAGACAAATTTCCAGGGGCTGGTACGGCAGTTTTAAAAGTATTTCTCCATCTTTCTTCTGCTTCCTTTCTTTATTTAAAGGTCATGGCCTTGGTAAAAGGAAGAAGAAATGAATCGGCAGCTACACTTTATGTTGTTTCGCTTCTGCTTGCAAGGGAGCAGATGGGCTGGTTCAAACATACACATGCTCGTACATATGGAATAGGCATTACATTATTTATCCATAGTTTCTGTGCCGCCAAATCTCTGCTGTGTTTAACAGCAGAACTGCCATCAACTTCCCCACCAGAAATCCAAACCTCATGATGAGTTCCTAATCTATATCTGTATATTTGTATCTGTATCTGTATAATCTGATGTATCAAGCATTTTCACACACCAGGGGCAGGATTTTCTTTTGTTTTCTTCATTAATAAAGATTTCTGGTGCAATTCTGAATGTGGGTGTAGACAAGAGAAAGAGAGAGAGAGAAATGGGGTGGGGGTGGGGATCAATGAAAGAAAACTCTGGAGCTTCCTTCCCCTTGTGAATTTCAGACACAGAAAGGCACTGGTCCAGATTAAGGACAAGCAAACATCAATAATCACATAGGAAAATGCCTTATACTGAGCCAGACTGTGCTGGTCCCGGGGGGGGGGGGGGGGGTTACTGTGTGGCGTGGTCTAAGTCCAGTCCTAGGTCAAGGGTAAGGAGGCTGTCCATCAGGGGCAAAGTGAGGTCCAAAGCGAGGAGTCGGGCGTGGTCAGGAACTCAGGAGAGCAGGTCAGGGTGCCGGCAGGAACAGGTTACCAGTGATGTTACTCCCACAACCTGGGACTTGGGCGGGCTGGCCTTTATCTCCTCTGAGGCCTAGGGCGGCCTCGGTCCACAGGTGCCTTGCCTCCCCTGGCCTGGAGGCGAGCACTCCTCCTGAGAGAACTTAGTTCCCTCTGCCTCTCTGCCCTGAGCCTCTGCAGCTCAGGAGAGGCTGGAGGGTTACTGGACCCAGAGGCAACCTCACCTTCCCCTGACAGGGCTGGGAGAGGAGCACCTGCAGGCAATGGGTCCTCAATCATCTCCAGAACCAGAGCGGATTCAGCTGGTGTCTGCTCCTGAGGATCTGGCAGAGGTGAGGGCCCTTCAGGTTCAAGCCCCACCCCAGCTCAGCCGGCCCTGGAGGCGGGCACTCCTGTGCAGGCTGGGATTCCTCAGGTTCAGCCTCTGAATCAGATTCCCAGGCCATCGCACAGACAATTGGACCATCTAGCTTAGCAAGGTCAACAAGAGCAGTCTTCTCCAACCCAGTGCCCTCCAGAAGTTTTGGACTGCAACACCCACCACCCCCCAACCCATGCTAGGATTGCTAAAGATGTCAGGCTGAATGACAAGGAGTGGTTGGAGCACCAGCTAGTGAACCCCCTAGGGAAGCCTCAGAGAAGCAAGGTTCAGAGGACGGGGAATGGTGTTGAAAAACTGAGGACAGGTCAGAAGATGAAGTAGGGGAAGGAATGGTGGGCCACTGAAGAAGCAACAGGTGTGAGCAAGAGGGAAGAGCCAAGGGCAGAAAACAGTTCAGACTCAGCACATGAAGCTTCCCAGGAACTTGCCTCTTCTATTGTGTTAGGATCCTCTCCTCTCCCTGCTTATCTCCAGGGAGACAAAGAGCTATGCATGTGGCTGAACAACACGCCATAGTTTATGTCTACGTGGGCAAACTCCAGAGGAAGAGAGGTCTTAAGGGGAAGTAGGAAGCAGGAACAGTCAGTCCTGGCAACTGTGCTATGCAAGCTGGTCCTGCCTTGAAGATTCTGTTTTCTTGAATAAAGAATTAAACTTCCTGCTCGTTTCTGTGCTGGAGTGCCGACCTGCATCTGAGCCAGCCCTGACAGATAATGAATAATAGGAGATGCATTTCTGGAGAGAACCAGGCCAGGAAAGGCTGGACAACAATTACTGGCAGCAGTGGTTTTTCAGGATTACAATCGGGACTACTTCAAAATCCTACCGGAAATTCCAGGATTGAACCTGGAATCTGTGGCTTGTGTTTAATGACTGAGCTACAGTGTTTGCCCACAGGTTTGGCTCAAGAATGATTAAGGTTTTCCATTTTCTTTGACTACTCTCAAGAATGTAAGGACAAAAAAATAGTTCAAAGATCACCACAATCAGTCCCTTGACAGTTGTAGATGAAATAAAGGTAAAGTGCTAAAATTCATCCTGTTATCCTTATTCTCCAAAGACTTTGTGTCACTTGCAGAGTGAGCCAAAATAACATTTAAGGCTGTTCTAAAGCTCCATATAATTGAATTAAGTGTGCTTTTGCCAAGCAATTTAAGTTAGAACAAGGTCATTATGAAAACATGGACCACCAACCATCCTCATGAGGAAGCAAAATATCATGTCAGCCTTGCAGTTATTTAATAATGAATAATAGTCCTCTTCTTCCTGTGCTAGCCAAACGTGAGCCCAGCTGCCCTTTTGTTCAAGCCCAGCCTGACACATTAAAATTATTAAGCTTAACTAGTGAGATATTGTGGATGTAAAATGCATCTGACAGTGTGAAACACTTTGGATGGAATTACACTGAAATGTATTTTAACCCCAGGCAATAATTTGTAATGTTCTGTTCTGAGGTTTGCAACATTTTTCTTCCCACACATCCCCCCTAAATACACACACACACACACACACACACACACACCCCATACCACAACCTCACGCATTTGAATGACTCTGACTCACTTGGACTTTTCGTGTGGCCACCTCCGCACTATACATTTAAAGCAGTATCAGGTCACTTTAAACAGTCATTGGTTCCCCAAAGAGTCCTGCTGAGGATGCTGAGCATTAAGAGAGCCCTATCACAGAGCTACAATTCCTGAGTGGTTGAACAATTCTTTTTCCCGGGAACTCTGCAATCTATAGCTCTGTGAGGGGAATGAATGCCTCCTAAGAATTTGCGGGTGGCGCTGTGGTCTAAACCACTGAGCCTCTTGGGCTTGCCGATCAGAAGGTCGGCGGTTCGAATCCCTGTGATGGGGTGAGCTCCCGTTGCTCGGTCCCAGCTCCTGCCAACCTAGCAGTTCAAAAGCACACCCAAAAGTGCAAGTAGATAAATAGGTACCACTCTGGTGGGAAGATAAACAGCATTTCCATACACTGCTCTGGTTTTGGTGTTCCGTTGCGCCAGTCATGCTGGCCACATGACCTGGAAAAACTGTCTGAGGACAAACGCTGCCTCCCTCGGCCTGTAAAGCATGATGAGCACCACAACCCCAGAGTCGTCTGCGACTGGACGTAACTTTCATGGGTCCTTTACCTTTAACAACTCTCAGCACTCTTAAAAAACTACATTTCCCAGGATGCATGGCTGGGTGGAGAGCCCTCCCTGTTAAAGTACTATAATAGTGCTTTAAATGAATGTGAATGTGGGTGCTGGGTGCATTCTCTGGGCCTGTGTAGGGCTTTGACTAAAGGCTTCCTGCTCTTAGGCTGCTTCGGTTCTGGTGTGCTAAACTTTCATCAGCAACAGGAGCATGGGAAGATTTTTTAATTAGTCTATCTAGTTGAAATAAATAAATAGCATTAGCATATGTAATGAGACAAGAACCCAATATCTCTGTTCAGACGAGGTCTCTCCATAGTTTTCAATTTGGCTATTTTTGGTCATCTGCATACGATCCCTTGCTTTTTCCTGTAGGACTAATTGCAGTCGTTAACAGCTGCCAACAGGTTTACCATACCCATTGAGTCAATCACCCATCTCCCACTACCCTTCTGAGAAAAACCCCACACCACCCTCCCAATATATATAAGGGTCTGGTGACTTCTGTTTCAGTGTATCTGAAGAGGTGTGCATGCACACGAAAGCTTATACCCAGAACAAACTTAGTTGGTCTCTAAGGTGCTACTGGACATTTTTAAAATTTTATTTATTTCGACGGCATCAGACCAACACGGCTACCTACCTGAATCTTAGTCTATCTAGGTTAGTATTTTCTACACTGACTGGCAAGCACTTCAAACATGTCCTTGGGCTAAACCTAGGCTACCTTCTGAATGCAGAAAGTGTACTCTACAATGAGCTATGGCCCTTCCCCAAAATGAGGAAAGAAAAAAATCAAATCATCAAAGGTGTTGTTTTCCTTTCACTATAAGTGGTAGCCTCTGCATATTAGGTTGTGAATTATCCCACATTTTCTTCAGTCCCTCTCAAAGGCATCTTTAATCCCGTTTGGGTCACATTTCAAGCAAGCAAGCATATTTGGGTTAATTTAAATTTTGATTTAATCAATTACATCCTTTGAAAGACAAGATTAATCAACGCAAATTATCTGACAGCCATAGAAATAAGACAACAAACGTACATGGGCAAGCTATTCAGCAGAAAGGGCTAGAGGAGGGAAATATCCTTGAGCACGGAGGCTGCATTTCATTTACATGTCATTAGCATGATTTCCATATTTATTTCCCCCCCCCCACCAACAGAAATGTCAAATGACAGGTGTTCGCAAATATTCTGACGACTGCTCTCAAACGCTAGAACTTGAGTTTCTCCTTCCCTTCCAATGGTGACTCAATATATGGAAATTTGGAGAGCTGGAAAATGCAAGAGGCCTCAGCGTTTCTGCCTGTCTTTTTGTTTCCCTGAATGCTGTGAGAAAGTAATTAAAAGCAAATGTCTCCTAATCTTCCAGGGCTCGATTCAATAGCAGTTAGCGGTTATCTAAATCCTGTGATTTTCTGTATCCCATCATTTTAAGCGTATTGACTCAACATTGCATGGATGTTTCAGTCAATGTGGGCATCCATAGAGGCTAAATGCCCCCCATCTATGCTAGAGGAATGAGCCAATAACTAACTCCAGATATTGGAAGATTGTAAACACTAAGGAGAGACAGAAACACAGAGAGAAACACAGAGAGAAACATTTCCATTCATGCAGAATATTAAGGATACATTCCACCTTCCTTGTGTTACAAGACTGTTAAGATGTGGAATGTACAATCTACCCTGGAATTCAGCAAAACCTCTCAATTTTTGGGTCCCCCCCCCAAAAAAAAAAATTCTTGAGAATTTTAAGCCACTGTCTGTATCTCTTTGCAAATTGGCAGGCTTAATCTGCTGGGGAGGGGGTCCTGTGCCTGAAAATTTAATCCACTTTGCCAAACAACTGGAAAAAGTTAGATTTTCCATTATAGTGAATAGGGAATTGCAGAGCTTCTTTTGATAGAGTGGCTCAGAAGCTGTTAGACAGACTGAAGCAGAAAGAGCACGGAGAAGCAAATTGGAATGCTTAAAAGTACACACATATAACATGACTCTTGAGGCCCATGGCCACCTCTACTAAATCTTGATTGTTGGACAAGGAAGGAGTGGTTAAGCCCAAGATTTCATGGGAGAAGGATCTGAAGAAAGAGGTGGGGTCCCTGCACTGGTGTTTTGCTTCTAAGAAGGTTCCATGTGAAGAAGGAAAGGCAGTGATTTGGAAGCATTCTCATAGCCAACATCATTGGTTTCCCTGTTGATAGTCCCACTTCACATGCCTGATGAAGCAGGCTATGGCTTACCAAATCTCTACAGTTCTTGCCACTAGAGCTCATTCTGTTTTGTTACAATATAACTTCCTTCCTCTTTTGATAGGCCCCCATTTCCAAAGCCTTAGGAACAGAAGAAGGTAGATTACCTGTCCATCTTACCTTGTGCACTGAAGTGTCTTGTGCTGATGTAGGTTCTGTCTTTTCCTGAAACGATGCTTTCTGCCATTTGCCATTAATTGTCTGCTGTAGTTGATGGGGAATAAATGCAAGTATTGAGTGAGTGGAATTGCTTTTGAGTGGAATCCTATTTTATGGATTTTGATGTTTTATCTGTTTTACAGGTTCTTTATATACTGCATTCTTTAATTTTGCTGGGCATTTCCCTTTGTAATGGCACAATCCAAACCCTCTTTGTACCACACCGGTCTTGTATTTTTCTTGGATTGGGCAGAGGTGTCCATATGCCTGCCAAATGTATGGGTGGACAAAAGTGCCACCGGCAAGATGCCCACTGGTAGAAATCCCAGAAACATGATGTTGTGGAGGAGATCTGAGCAGGCCCAGGATCCATTTAATCTCAAGCTGTCTTCATTGCCATAATATGTTGGCATTGGGCTTGATCCAAGCCTGGTCATTGCACCAACCCCAGGATAGCACAGCTACCTGTCTGGTCTCCCATCTTCTACTTCAGCACCATGTGTGGCAGGGCTGTGCAAGTAGTGGTTTCACCTCTCTAAAACCTTCAAAAAGGCTTTCAAAAAGAGGACTACTCTCAAACAACCATTCAAATAGAGGGTTACTCTGTTAAATTGGGCATATAGCCATTCAAGCTAGCATCCTTCTAACATAACTTCTAAGTATAGCAACTCAGAGACTTGTACCAGTACCATTAGTGTGCCTTTCTATCATTACTCTTTCTTTGCAGATGGAGGCAGAAAGCAGACCCTTGTACTGAGAAGAGACCAATACATTTTTAATGTTTCTTCAGTTAACCAGTCCTCGGAGGGTGAACCCACATTATGTTAGACTGTTGTCCAAGGAGGCCTACGGAGAGAGGGCTGACCATACTTCACTTGCTCATTTGAGCTTGCATTGAACTCTTCTGTCCATCTGCTAAATACATGGCACTGAAATACAGGATCATGCACTTTCTTTCTCTCCTCCAATTTCACCTCGCTGATGAATAATTGATAATGAAGTGCTGGTCTATTACATGAATAAAGTACCAAGTTTGCACTCCTGGGACTGGAATTCCAATCGAATTTGTGGTCCATTGCAGTGTAAAAATCTATCAGGGGCTAAGAAGTTGCTCTTCCGGATTTCTCATCTTTGCAGCGAAGTATATAAAAAATGCAGCACAGCAAATCACAGAATCTGTTTGAGGAAGGCCAGAGATTATGTTAACTCTGAAGCCAATATGCCTTCCTCTTGTACAGAAGAATGCCTCCAGGTCAATACTAGTAATAGACTACTACATGAAAATCTGAATAGTGGCTTCTTGCTTCAAGGCTTTGCCTGTTAAGTTTGTGTTTGTGTTTTGTTTTATTTTGTGTTGTTGTTGTTGTTGTTGTTGTTGTTGTTGTTGTTGTTAACTTTAGTGTTACCTTCCTGTGCCCTTAGGCTCAGTTAGGTCCTCCTCAGAGGAAACCCAATGAAATTAACATGTCCATTAATTTTAATGAGTCTATTTTGAGTATGACTAATGTTGAACCCAATAAATGGAAATCAGGATGAAGGAGAAATTTGATTCAATACTCATTTAAAGCTGGATTTATCATTTTGCACTTTCTGAAACAATATGAGAACCAAACCACAGCTGTCCTTCAAAATCCACACTTATTCACACTTCTGTGATGCAATTCTTCAACCAACCAGATCGTTGGCATTCATTTGTCTCAAGAGACAATGGGGTGTGGCTCCAGGGATGAAGTCAAACCTCTATGTTAGCAGCACCAAAGTGACCTTCCCAGGGTTCAAGCCTGGGCAGTGTGTATGGAGGTTCTGGGTTGCCCAGACAACAGGACTTCTCTCTGATGTGGTCCAAAGGAAAGTAGAGCAATACTTTCGGTACCAGCTTGTGTGTAAGGAGGTGTACAAGGCACCACCCAACTGTCTTAAGGACTGCACTCTGGATTTGTGTAGGGTGTATTCCTTTGCCTTTTGTTCTCCCAAAGATACCCCACAAAGCAGCAGAGGTTTAGGTTTTCCTTCTCCTGGATGGGCTGACTTCCTAGTTTGATGAGCCCCATATGTCCCTCACTTCCCTCTACAGCACATGCAGAAACCACTTTCTTGACCATTGGACCCACTGTTGTCTCATTCGCTCAATCTGCTGGAGTCTGTCTTCTCATGCAGAGGAGGTTCCTAACTCATCTAGGGTTTGAGACCCAGGGCAGTTTATGGCATGAAAAACAATATTAAAAACAATAAAAAGCTTACATCATCATCATCATCATCATCATTATTCTATTCAATTTTTTAACACTTTTTAAAGTAAGTATGACCTGAGATTGGATGATCAAGAAGAAAAGGAGAACACATCTTTGAGACATAGAATACTATGGTTCTCAGTAAGTTGTAATAAAGTACCAGGTAGCTCCTAGGTTTTAAAGTGCTTTATCACACACCTGAATTCTTCTTACCTCTGACAAGTTGACTTTAATCTGGCTTTGTGTCTCATAGAAATCTTTTCATTAAATATCCCATTTTTCTGGTAGTGCAGGATGGATGAACTCAACATATGTGGTATCTTGGCAGATGTCACAGAGGCAGAGGACTTCCAGATTTTTTGAGAGGAGCGGGTCGTTCAGTTGTTGTCAATAGACCATTGGCAAGAAGTGGTTAAAAAAAAAAAAACTTTCTAGATTTCCCCTCAGAAATGGTAAATCTGGGTTTGGTGAAGGTGGCGGCGGGGGATTGCATACAATGTGTGGACACGGGGGGAGGGGAATCAATAGAGGAGAAACATCCACCTCACCATTTGCATCTAGGAGCACTCTGTGAAAGAAACTCTGGTATGCTTTTATTACCTAACTTGCTTTGTTATCACCAGATATGCTATGCTCTCCCAAAACTGTGTATATTTTCCTTGTCAAACTCTCTCTCTCTGTGTGTGTGTGTGTTGTTAAATCCTCTAAACTGCTCCTTGGATTAGAGTGTTTTTTATCTCAATTTCCTTCCCCCACAAAAAGAAACGCTCACTCAACCCCAATCTCTTATTGCCCTCAATGCCTTCCCCATCACTCAAGACTCTGAAAACCCTTGTTGTCAAGAACAACAGCAGGATCAAGTGGTGGTGGTGGGGAGGAATTGACATCCCTCCCTCCACCTCACTGTCTCCACCCCATCCATCCATCCATCCATTTGGAGCAATGTTGTGCATGATTGATTTTAGAGGAATCATCCTTTCAAAGCCTTAAAGGCCTTCATTTTGCCTCTTAATCTAACCACCACTGCTGCTGTTCTTGCCCACAAAGTAAGGGACATATAACAGTTATGGATTGTTGCCCCAATCCCTAAACAGTGTGAGATTCCAGGGGTTACCAAGCATTTGTGTTTCCTTTTGGAAATAAGGCACAGTGGAGACTGTGGCGTCTTTATGATATACGGTTTATATACATATATTTACAACCTAGACCTGCAATGGAGGGATTCACAGCACCCCAAAGGGTCTTGTTTTTCCCATAGCTGCAGCCTTGGATTCAAACAGAAATCAAATATTGCTTTCAAACTTTGTTCTGACTCTCTCTAGCTTGTTGCTTTACTTTTAAGTCACATCACTGCCACCTCTGTTCCCAACTCTGGCTTTTTCTGTTGAGGGAGCGGGCCCCACCCATTTGCCACCTTGCACTGAGCCCCCTAATCCACCACCACCTCACCAGGAAGCTAGTTTGGCTATTTCCCAGAATTAGAGGCTTGAATAGCTTTGAACAGTTGCTGAATCCAGGGGTTTGTGGTGCCTTCCCCCCCCCAAAAAAAAACTCATAACAAAAGAAACTTAAGATACTTGCCTGCACATCTGACGATTAAATGGGCAGAGCTCCACCCCAATGGCTTTTGTTTGCATATCAGACTTCAGATATTGAGTGCAAAGATCTGAATTGGGCTTCTTTGTGCAATCAAGTAAATACACTTAGAATACACAAAGTAAGTACACAATGAAGGATGTTCGGTCACCCATACTTAGGAGCCCCTTTACCCCTTTTCACAGTCAAGGTGTGAAGGTCTAAAAAGAGCCTACACTTCAGGAGTGGGAAGCACTGAGGGTGAGGTTGGCATGTGTGCCTCTGACACTCTACACACTTTTAACCTTTGTACGTTCAGGCAAACACCCAAAGGGGCTATGGTTTCTGAACCATCTGCCCTAAAATCTTCCCTATATAGTCACAAAGCCATTATGCTTCATTGAGTTTTAAAGCATGTGGTGCTATTGCTAAACATGCCCATTCAGCTAAAAGTCATTTCAAAACTGAAATGTGTTGAGGTTTCTGTCTCAGAAGATTTGGAAAAGAAAGAAAGAAAGCCTTCTCTCCCCCCCACCCTCAGTAGACTAGGCTGCTTTAACTACAGATGGAAACTCTAATCTTGTGGATCTTTATAGGGTGCAATGCATCTCCTTTAAAAAAAAAAGGAAAAAGGAAAAGTCACAAGTTCCAGGAGGAGGAATATGCACCTTCCCTGGTGGGACATTAAGTAAATTAACTCCTGGGCTACAAATGTTGGAAGTACTCACTCCATGCGAATAACTGACTTGTACATTCATACATTTCTACTGAGGATTTGCATGTAGGAACATAAGTCTAAATTAGAAGCTGGGCGAACATGCTTTGCATAATTTTTAAATTCACAGGAACATAATGGCTTTGAAAGATTGACTCTGCCTCCGATGCTCGCTTTCCCTTGTGAATATTGCACAAAAATCTGTCACTAGGAAGGAAGGGGAATGAATATACCCTTGGAAGAAAATAGGCTTTTCAAAACAAAGCAAAACCTGCCTCGATCCAAACTAAAGAGAATAAATGGATGCCGTGGAATTGCAGTCCAAAACCGCATCCCTTAGGAGGACTCATTGAATGGGTTTGTTGTTTCTGCTCTTGGTTTTGAGCCTGAGCCTGAATCTGATTGTCATATTTAGGGTGTGAAAGAATTTGTGATCAAGTCAAGGGTTGTTTTTTTTAGAGACACTGGGACTATAGTTTTATTCCCTTTGTGTCTTGGCTCACTTTTTTGGGTTGAATTTGTTCCCTGCTCTGGCACATCTACTGCTTGTGACACTATATTCTTACAGTGGGAATGCACAATGAAAACATATGGAATCCAGTCAAGGCAGACAAAAAGAAGCACTTTTTTAAACACACTCCATAGTTAAACAATGGAATTTGATCCCACAACTTGTAGTAATGGCCACAAACATGGGTGGCCTTTAAAAAGGTTTAGACAAATTTATGGAGGACATAGCTATCAGAGGCTACTAGGATATGTTTCCCCACCATGGTTGGATACAGTGTGCTACTGAAAACCAGTTTCTGGAAATCAAATCTGGGGAGAGTGTTTGTTGCACTCAGGTCTTGCTTGCAGTCATCTGAGAGATAACTGGCTGATTATTGTGAAGTCAGGATGCTGCACTACATGTGCATTTGGACTGATCTAGCAGGGTTCTGATTTCACAAGAGGTACTAAGACTTTCCTAGATCTGGACGCTATACTTCTGTGCATGCAGCCTAGAATAGCGTTAGCTGTTTTGCTGCTGCATCACACTGTGGTTTGTGGTCTACTAAGACCCCTAGAACTTTTTCACATGTATTACTGACAAGTCACACATTTCCTATCTTGTATTTGTGCAGCTGGTTCTTCCTGCCTAAGTGTGGAACCTTACATTGGTCCCTATTGAAATACATTTTGTTAGTTTGGACCCAATTCTCCAATCTGTTAAGGTCATCTTAAATCCTGATTCTGTCTTCTGCAGCATTACCTACCCCTCTCAACTTGGTGTCAACTGCAAATTTGATGAGCATCACTTCAATTCCTACATCCAAGTCATTTATACAAACTTTGAACAACATCAGACCCAAGACAGAACCTTGCCACACCCCACTTGTCACTTTTTTCCAGGGTGATGTGGAACAGTTAGTGAGCACTATTTGGGTTCAGTCAGTCAACTTTGCTACACACCTGGGATGCTGGAATAAAGAAGCAATGACTGCTCCTCATTTCTGATAAAAAGTCTCTCTGGCAATCAGATCTGTATCATGTGTGCTGACTTCGGAGTAGACATGTCTAGGGTTGCACTAGATTCAGCTAAGGATATTAAAAGACTGGTAGAAACTGAAATAATTAGCAGCCAAATCAATACATGATAGCATTTTAAAATACATACATAATGGATCCATGTCAAGTGAAGATTTGGGATGGGATGCTGGTTGTAAAATGTTACTGAAGAATACTACTCTCTATGCATTGGAAACATTTTTGTGGAATTCACAGATGTATCACAACTTTAGTGACACCAAAGAAAGATCTCTAAAGTGTGCACCAAACTTGCCCATTTGGTGCTCCAAAGAGAGGCAATTAGGATTAGATAAGGAGCCTACTGTTTGTTCACAGCAGAAATGACTTCCTGTTTATCACTGGAGCTCTGAAAGTAAGAAAGGTGAGAAATCTGGCATTGCTGGTGAAGAGATAGGCAGCTCATTAGCATTTCTCACTCATTGGCCCATAAGGAGAGCCCTACAGGATAAAACAAAGGTCTATCCAGTCTGGCATCCTTTTCTCACAGTGGCCAAGCAGATGCATATGGGAGCCTAAAAGCAGGACCTGAGCAAAATAGCACCCTCCCTACTCCTGATTCCTAGCAAACCATCATCAAATATTTCATTGTGCACAGACACACACTTTAAAGAAGATTAATCGTGGTCATGTTGATCAAAATGTAGATATTACATAGTGATTCTTTGTTCTTGCTGCATTAAACCTTAGACAGACATTCCTGACATCCTATCGTATTATTGTGCTGAAGACCTAGATTACATTAAACCATGCCATGAGAAATGTTTTATTTTTACAGACATATTTTACAGAAGCAATTACATTGGTGACACACCAAATATTCAATTATTGTCCGAAAACACCTCTGGTAAAAACTGCTGTGCCGCAACATTATCCAGTCATAACAATCACTCTATATAATACCTGGAAACATTTCAACCATTGGTTTTCAGCAGCAGCTTATATACATCAAATCAATATTCTGTATTTAGACTACACAGAGATTTTGTACAGTACCGTACAGTACAAGGAATGGATCTGGCCAGGGGTAGGCCATATATGAAAGGGGCTGTAGTGTACATGCTTATGCATTTGCATGATGTGTGCAAGAAATAAGATACATCCAATTACCACCCAGAAAATTATTGTCTAGAACAGCATTTCTCAACCTTAGCTCCTCAGATGCTGTTGGACTACAACTCCCTTTGTCTCTGACCACTGGTCCTGCTAGCAATGATGGCCACCTTCCATGAGTTGTTGACCTGCAACAGGTCAGTGGACAAGCCAGGACACATGTTCCTGACATTTGAGCATGTTAAGCACAAGATGGTTTGTTTCTTTTCTTTATTGCCTGGTGTTATAGTTTAGTCTGCTTGTCAAATGACCCTCTGCACTCCAAACACCCACTGAAGTAGGTGGACAGTAGTTGGTCAGCACTTTACTAACTGGCAGCTGCCCAGCTTAAGGCAGGCAGTAGCTGACTAGTGAGACACAATGATCTCTCCCACCAACAAAGGCAACTTGTAGTGCTTGTACCTTGTGCCAATCAGGTTGAGCTTATAACGTGGAACTGCCATCTCCCAAGTCGTTGTTTTTTTTGCTGTGTTAGCAGCACTGAAGTGACCTCTGTGGGGCACAAACCAGGGCAGTGTGTATGGAGGTCCTGGGCTGCCTAGACGACAGGACCACCCTCTTGGCCTTGCTGATGTGGTGCAAAGGAAAGCAAAACAATACATTTGGCACCGAATTGGCTGTGGGAGTTGCTGGAAGTAGGCATACAAGGCGCCATCCAACTGCCTTAGGAACTCCACTCTGGATTTGTGTAGTGTTTACTCGTTGGCCTTTTCTTCTCCTAAATATGTCCTGCAAGACAAGGGATACAGATTATACCTCAGGGGGTTAATCCCAGAGCATTTCTCATGAATGAGTTTAGCCACAAGGCAGCAGAGTTCTAAGCTGGTCTTCCAGGACTCACAGCTAATATGGTCTCTAGCCTCTTCAGGAGTCCCAACTTTGGTAGCTGGAGTCAGTCAGCCCAGATGGGAAAAGGTCTGCAAGGCAAGGAGCAGGTCTTCCAGGACTCACAGCCAATCTTCGTCTCAGCATAAGCTTCACCAGCATCTGCTCAAATAATTACAGAGAGTGAGGGACAGGTTCCAGAAAATAAGGACTATCCTTTAAAAATAGTGACATTTGGATCATATGAAGTATGCAACAAGTCTTATTTGAATATCCAACAAGAGTAAATTCATCTAGCCAAAGTTGGAAAGCCATTAAGGCATAGTGTTCGTAATGTAAATCCTAACACATCCTTGACACCATCAGAATGATCTTCATCCTATAATAATGTGCCAGTCATTTCCTCTTACTATTTGGCAGCTGTAGAATGGAAAATGTTCTTTAAAAAGAAGAGCATAACCATCATTATGCTGAAACAAATGGGACACAGCTTTTAGTACAGGGCATTTATCATGCATTTTGAGTTACCTCTAGACCATTAGAAGTGTTGGAAAGTAACAAAGTACAACATGATCACAAGAGAGGAGGAAATTGTTATTCCCTTTTCCCTCTTGATGTTCAAGTGACAATTAAAAGGGGGAGGAGGAGTTGGAGACCACCATTTGCATACAATGCATAGGGAGCAATCAAACCGTTTTGGAGGTGCATAAGGCTTCTAAATAGGGAGGGTTCCCATTTCTACTCCCTTTTACATTGGTCTGTAGCCCTGAGCAAGCTCATTTCTCCTGAGAAGTTTCAGTGGGAACCAGACACATACTATGAAATTTCTCAGAAGGATTTTTTCTTTTCTTTTTCATATCCACTGGGGGGTGGGGTGGAGACCACTTTGTAAATCCCCCCCCCCCCCATGTAAAAATGGTCTCTCTCTCTCTCTCGTGTGTGTGTGTGTGTGTGAGAGAGAGAGAGAGAGAGAGAGAGAGAGAGAGAGAGAGAGAGCCACCATTCCCCACCAAATTGATGCTAGAGCTAAGAAACTGAAGAGGATGCAAAATGGTGGCCAGGCTATCAACACAGTTGCTTCTGCAAAATTAAGAGACAATTCTTGGGGTGAGTAGAAAAAGAAGCCATGCTATTGCCATCCCCAAAAAGCTGTTGGAGAATTTCGAGAGTTAGTGAAATGGTCTCCCCGCCCCCTCCCAGTTTCTTACACATAAAAAAGCCATTTGCACACAGCTCTAAAACACACACACTTGGAGAGCAGGGTCAAGTGGCATGTACATTTTTATTTCAATTTCAGCTTTCCAAAATAACAACAAGATATGGTCATTAGCAGCAGTTTTCTACCTTTTATCTTGCATTCTCACAGCATTATTCCTGTCTCAATCTCTCTCTCACACACAATCATATCAGTGACATTTTGCTTGACCTATTTATGACTGCAGTATCAGAACACCTGGCAGTACTAACATTTCATAACGCAGGAGCTGACCTGGGGACTCACCAGCTAATGACGGAAGGTAACATCCTTTAATAGCAATGACCTGTAGAAGTGCCTTCCGTGCTGCCTGGAGTGCACTGTATTCTAAGTGAGTAGCAGAAGAAAGAGCTGCTGGCACAGTACAGAGTCAATTGGGGCTGTTGGAAAGGAAGGGAAAAAATGATGCTAAAAGTCCATTTCATTGTGCGTTTCAGCAGACTTTCTCTCGCCTGGGTCCAAAGGACTGCATGGGCAGCTTCTGCATGTGCTTTGTGGTTTTTGTAAAGCTTCTACCACTTGTAGCTTGTACCATTTATACCACTTGCAGCATGAGCCTCTCCAAAGATCTTGGGAAATATTGAGAATGGTCTTCAACACAATAGCTTTGTTTATGGGTAAAGGTAAAGGGACCCCTGACCATTAGGTCCAGTTGTGACTGACTCTGGGGTTGTGGCACTCATCTCGCTTTACTGGCCGAGGGAGCCGGCGTTTGTCTGCAGACAGCTTCCGGGTCATGTGGCCAGCATGACTATACCGCCTCTGGTGAACCAGAGCAGCGCACAGAAACGGCGTTTACCTTCCCGCCGGAGCGGTACCTATTTATCTACTTGCACTTTGATGTGCTTTTGAACTGCTAGGTTGGCAGGAGCAGGGACTGCGCAACGGGAGCTCACCCCATCGCTGGGATTCGAACCGCCAACCTTTTGATTGGCAAGTCCTAGGCCCTGTGGTTTAACCCACAGCGGCACCTGCGTCCCAGCTTTGTTCGTATGCTGCTCTAAAAGGGCACAGGTCTCAATTGGATACTTGTTTATAACTGCCAACCAACTAATAAACTAAACTACAGTGTATAAAATACAAAACCACACCATTCACCATAGCAGATTTCTTCCTTCAAAAAATTGACAAACGAAACAGAACTAACAATCACAGCGAGTCTAAGAGACATTGCAGCATTAAAATATTTTTGCTTGGTAATAAATGTATTGGTAATTGGATGTAACAATAAACTATGATTTATCAATAGGTAAATTGACCTTGGGCTTGTGCACTCCCCCATTTCATTTTGTCCCCTCAGGAATACATCAAAATAGCATTATGTTTGGCTTAGACATGGGATAACATATTAAATAATAGGGACTACAAGGTTTTATGCATTAAAATTAAAAGTTAACTTAAAATGATAGAAATAGTACTTAGGGAAAAGGATTAATGGAAAACCAGCATATCCTATCAACAAAGGTAATACAGTAAAAAAGCATTAAGTTTTAAAAATCAATCCAGTTTTTCCTTATCCACACTATTCCTAGAGTCCAAGGATTACAACTGGCCTGGCATCTCCACTCTTACATCTTGAACCTGCCCACAAAAGCCAGACACTGGCAGATTACCACACCTTCCGATTTGAGCCATGCACAGGTCAGGTTTAGCAGGTTAACTCCATACTCTCCAAACAAAATGACATGCAAAATGTATTTTTATATAATACAAAACAATCCACTCCCCTCAAGCAGGGAACAATTCTTTCACATTAAACTGCTGTCAGAACACAATTCTTTCCCTGGGCTGACATCTTTCTAGTAGTTATTAGCAACAAAAAACCTCATGGCTTATTGAATAAATGCATTCTAGCTATCAGAACTCATTGAAAGAACACATTTAGCTAGAACAAACCTCACCTTCTCACTTGATAGCTATTACCATGTCATGGGGTGTGTGATTTTAGGGAAACTATCTGTGGTCTTTGTTAGGGTTACTGTAATGGACAACCACTGCAGTATGGGAAACACTCTTAATTTAATGCTGACCACAGCCAGCAATGCAGAAAGTTTTTCTCTGTCAACAGCTGATAGAAAGCATCCAATTCTTCTAACGCAAGCTCTGTCTAGCAAGCTGCCCTTCAAAAATCTTTCCCCTCTCCTTTCTAAACTTCCAATGACATAGCTAAAAAAGAAAGATTTGAGGAGCAAGTCCCTTTATAGGGGAATTTCTGGATTGTTTCTCCTAATTTGTCAAGTGCACACAAATAGGTCTTTGACAAAATCAGAGTCTGGTAATTTACTAGCCAGGTGTCTGATCTCGTAACTGCTGGCATGCTGTGAAAAACATTTGCGGATATTCAATTCAGTTTGCAGACGCCTGACCATTCTGTATTATTGCTTTTCCTATCACTCTGATTGCTCATCTGACTTCCCAGAGGCTGTTACATTGTAGAGAGAGTGCACAATTGTTGGCTGATTTCAGTTGCTGCATGTGCTACCAGGCCCCACAAACAGTCATATGATGAGGTTCTATGCACAACCCCTTGCAATGGAGTGCAGCTGCAGAAAGGGTTTTTTTTTTTTGGCGGGGGAGCTTAGGCAAGATGCTGCCCTGCAACTGTCCCACTTTACCATCAGGCTTAGCCCAAGACATTTTCATCATCACCATCATTTATTTGTATGCCACCTTTCCATAGTTAAACCATGCTCAAGAAAGCTAACAAGTCATATATATATATATATATATATATATATATATATATATATATATTTCTCTCTAACAGTAACAAAAAATATGTAACTAGTCAGGATGAACAATAGATGAAAACATCTCAAGAAAAATCAGGCCCAGGAGGAAAGGCTGAGATGGAATGCTGTCCCAGTGAAAACGAGGTGATTTTGCCAAATAGTAGGACTGGCCCTCTTCATTGCTACTCATTCAGTTGCCAACTTGTACTGGTAGCTCCTCTGAAGGAGAGGGCAAGGCTGCTTCTCTTCTTTCTTGTTGCTGCTTGTAGACTCAGTGCAAGCAGATGAACAGACAGCAGGAGCAAGGAGGAGAAGGTGGCACACTGTAGGAAAGGTCATTACTCAATAGGGGAAGGGCCATAGCTCAGTGGTAAGAACATTTCCTTTGTTCTCAGAAGGTACCAGGTTCAATCCCCAGCATCTCCAGGTCAGCCTGGAAGAGACCTCATTGCCTGAAATCCTGGAGAGCTGCTGTCAGTCAATGTAGAGTGTGCAGACAATACTGAGCCAGATGGAACAATCTGACATAGAAGGAAGCATCCTAGGCACATAAGATGCTATTTTATATCCAGCTTCAACGTCCTTTCTTTTTTCTTAATGTTATAAAACCTTGGGGAAGGGATGTAGCTTAGCATCTACCATGCATACAGAAGGTTCAAAGTTCAAATCCTGACATCTCCACTTAGGACTGGAAATAAATTCCTGTCCGAAACCCAGGAAAGCAGCTGCCAGTCAGTATAAATGGTACTGAGCCAGATGTACCAGAGGTTTGACTCTGTGTAAAGCAGTTTCCCATGCTCTAGGGCTTTGGGGTTTTGAAGTGGTCCTCCTGAAGGCCACGCTGTAATGCCCTCTGATGCCAACCCAGCAGGTCAGGCAATTTTTTCCACACCAACACAGTTAAGAAAAAGAAAGTCATGGAGAAAATCACACAAGTCACTTGGCAAGCTGCTGCACATGAAATGCTTGTGTGTGTACTAACAGTTGGAGTGGCATGGGGTCTAGGCCTAGGACCATGAAGTGGAAGAGACTGAACTGTTTCAACAGCAGCCGGTAATTATAAGAGTTGGTGCCAGAGTTTTACATTTTCCTTCTCTCTTTGTGTCCCCTTTCCCTTGCATGTTATCTTTAGATTATATGCCTGAAGGCAGGGATTGATGGGTGTATGATCTATGTGTTACCTGCTTTTGGAATGATTTTTTAGCTGAAGGGAAATGCTCTAAATAAGTAAGTAAAGTAATATATAAATGTGAAGTATTGTTGTTCATTTCAAGTGTTTTTGTGCATACACCCCCCCCCAAAGCCCTGAAGTGACATTAAGACAGGGATTGCCCTTTTCTGTTATGTTGTTTGTACTGTTTTAATTTATTCTGTGCCAGCCACTCTGGGAGTGTGTGGTGCAACTGTTCAAAATAAATTAATAAGCCCCCATCAGCTCCACCCAGCAGGCCCAATGGGTTTGGTAGTGGAAATCCAGCATCTTATACTCTCTGTGTTTTAGCCTTCCTTCCGCTTGCTCCTTGCAAGTGGCCCACTCCGTGTCCAAAAGATCCTCTGCGTTACTTTTTCACTTTGACTGATGCTTCTGCCTTGTTCTCTGGTGAGGTGTTTAGCGGTTAAGCAATCTTAAGAGTGTAACAGACCCATGGTGCCTGTCACAGATAGACCCATGACATCACTTTTGTGACAGATGTGGGTTGCCAAACCTACCTTAAGTCATCCAGTCTGAAAGGGGGAGAGATGGAGGAGATTGTCGCTGCCTGGAATCTTTCATGTTCACTTAATTGTACCTCTTCCTCAAGGCTGAAACATTACACCGCAGGGACTTGTGGTTTATTTATTTATTTATTTGGCTTTTATTTCTCTGGCCTCTTTCTCCCCAGACACACCAACAAACAACAGTGTTTCTGTCGGGAAATATCGATATACAGGGTGACGAAGCAGACTGGGAAGCAAAGGGCAAATTCTTTCACCTCAGGGGAGAATTCCCCAAGCAGTAAAATGGAGAGGAAGGAAATTGCTCCTGACCCTCAACATTATCCTTTCATCCTTCCCTACTGCCTGCGTCTCCTTCTTTATCTCTGTGGCACCTATCGCTTAGGTGTCTAAATGGCAGGAACATTCAAGACAGAATAACTTAATTCCTCACAGTTTCCCTTTACGGGAATGCAGCTCAGTTAGAAAATCATGTCCCTGCTTGGACTAAAGTGCACTTACAAGGGAGTAAGTGCTATTGAGCACAGGGGGACTTGCTTCTAAGGGGACTTTATGAGGATCTCAGAGGATTTCTGAAATTTCTATGTACGTTGCTCCCTGAGGGATGAAGATGACAGTGATAGATTAATGCAGGTGTAGGCAACCTGAAGCCCGGGGGCCAGATGCGGCCCAATCGCCTTCTCAATCCGGCCCATGGACGGTCCAGGAATCAGTGTGTTTTTACATGAGTAGAATGTGTCCTTTTATTTAAAATGCATCTCTGGGTTATTTGTGGGCCATAGGAATTTGTTCTCCCCCCCCCCCAAAATAATATAGTTTGGCCCACCACATGGTCTGAGGGACAGTGGACCGGCCCATGGCTGAACAAGGTTGCTGACCCTTGGATTAATGCATGGTCAGTCCTACCATTAAGCAGAGTAAGACAGCTGCCTCAGGCACCAGATGCTGGGTGATGGGAAGCAGCAGCAGCAGCAAGTGTTGCAGGGAAGAACGATGTGAGCCATGCAGCTTACTCTGTGTCCCCTAAGTGAGCTTGCCACCATCAACTCAACACTGCCCTGTTGCCAGTATTGAAGCAATAGGCTAATGCAAATCCAGTTGACTCTTTATAATGCTTGAAGGGTGCCATCCTGTCCTTTGCTTCAGGCAGTTAAACATCTTGGACAGGCTCTAGATAAATAAAAACGGATCCTCTGGCAAATGTTAGCATCGGATGGGTGCAACATGGTTTTGGACTCCTTCTCCAAGAAACTGAATACCAGAAAGCTGCTTCCATAGCATGATTATCTGTTTTCTATAACAAGTAAGTTCACTGGGTTTTTCCCCCATTGTCAAATACGCTGAAGTAAACATTTCCTTGCTAGAATGAACTCAGATGATTTACAGCCAAATATTTGGGCGAACGGTATGTAGCTCAAGGTACTTGCAGCATAAAGAACATGGTAGAGTGTGTTGTTCAGTGGATTACAGCCAAACTTTACTGCTTAAATTTGGATAAATTACAATATTCAGTGGTAGAGCATCTGCTTTGCATGCAGAAGGTCCCAGGTTCAGGTGCGGCTAGAAATTTTCCCTCTCTGAAATTCAGGTGATCTGCTGCCAGTCAGTGAAGACAACAGTGACCTACTCCTTTCCATGGGAGTGCAACCCACTTCAGGACAGCCTCCCAACCACCCAAATGTAAGAACCTAGGACACATAACAGCCCTGTCTTTTAAAGATTCAATGTATTGGTCCATATTTAGCCCATTGCCACCTCATGGAGGATAGGGCTGTCAGTGGCTACTATTCCTATTTGACTATGTTCTACCTCCAGTGTTGGAGATACCTGATGCTGGGAATCACAAATTGGACATGTGCTGTTGCTCTCAGGTCCTGCTTGTGGGCCTCCCAAATGAGGCATCTGTCTGGCCACTGTGAGAAGAGGGTGCTGGGTGAGATGGGCCTTTGGTGTGCTCCAGTAGGGCTCTTGCATACAAACCAAAGTCATGTGCAGAGGCCAAACCCAGCCAGGCAGGTATGTATAGCTGAAGATGGAGAGAGTAGTACAGATGAGGACCTTGTTTCTAGCAAGGAAACCAGAGGTGGTCAGAGAAGACTAGAGATAACACAGCAACTAGCCTAGAGACTAAGAGAGCAGAAGACAGCTTCCAAAGTTCTTATAACCCTGGGTGGACACCTCCAAAGGAAACTTTCTATAAACCTCATTTCAAATTGGATTCTATACAGATTTTTTTTTAAAGGCAAATTTAGTTTCTTTTGCTCATTCAAACGTTTTGCTTAGCAAGCAATATGTACCACTTTAGGTTGGAAAACTCTTGTATATGATTGCCATGAACTCTCGAACTGAAGCCTTCCTGATAAGAGATAGATCTTTAAAAGCTGGCACCGTACGCTGGCTGTTGAGAAAACTTTGCTTATCTCTCTCTTGGCTATGCAAACTGCATTTTATATTCCCAAACAAACTTTTAATATTTTTCATCTGGACTTGATTTTCAATTGTCAGCAAAACAAAAAAACAAAACAACCAAAAAAATAATTCTATGCATGTGGTTGTGTATTTATGGCTGAGTTTTTATCTCTAAACAGATTTGTAACTAAAAACAGAAATATCTTTTTATGGGAGACAGCTGGTTGGGAGATTAAAGAAAGGCAGCAAGGGAAGGGAGTTCAAATTAACAAACATTCCTAGACAAGGAATGCCGGGAGCATTAGCAGGCTTGCGACCTAAAAACATATCTAATCTCATCCATGGGTGTGTACTGATGGGCTTTGGCTTTGTTATTTGATGATAGCAATCTTTTCTCTCTTTTAAGCCTAAAAGGGAACCACAACTTATGCATCTCTCTGTATTGGAAAGAGAGCTTAGAAATAAAGCTTTTGTCTGTTCAGCCTGGTGCTTGAGCTATGATGATTCTGGTGCCAGGGGTGTAGTGGCAGATTTTTAAGCAAGTTCTCATAATGACACACACAGAGTGTCCAGAAATGCAGACAGCTGTGTTGACCCACAAATAGCAGCAGTACTGCATAGTACAATACCCAAGTTATTAGGTAATGCTATACATTGTGGACTAGGATTGTATTACTATATATCTATGTATAGTAGCATGGGAATGGGCACCACTGAATTCAGTGGGGTTTGCATCTGACTGCCTGTAAAGCTTCTGTCCAGCTGTTTTGGACTACAAGTGGTTGGGGTTGATGGGAGTTGTAGTAACATAGAATGTGTAACATAGAATGAAGGAACTTGGGGGCATCTGAGCACATGCTCAGGAAAAGATTTTGTTTTCAGAATCAGAACTGAACTCCCAGGTCCTTCACTCCAAAATCTACCCTTGGCTCCTTCTACCATTCTTCATCTCAGCAGCCTAGTTTACAAGGGGAAGACAGAAATATTTTTGCAGTTGCTACTGTTCAGTGATTGGGTGTCAGAATCCTTGTCATCTACTGAAAGTCGCATGGAGATCTCCCGGTAAACTGCCTTCTGCCCATCCTTGCCACTCTATAATAAGCCCAGAGTTTGAAAATGCTGAACTACATGACCTCCTGCAAGAGCACATTTCCACCCCTTTGTTAGTGTTCTCACTCACACAAGCCAATATTATTTTTCAAAGGATTTTTGACTACAGCTATCTTATTTTGGCTTGCCTTTATACTGGGATATTTTCTGCTTTTGTTAATGGGTTTGAGTATTTTAAGCATAATAATGCATGAGTTTATTTTAGCAATTTTTTAAATGCAGAATAATTTTGAAATAAATTCATGACATATTTATACATACCCAATAATCTATAAAAAACATGTTTAAGCTGCAGTCCTATATAGCATCTTTCCTCAAACTGATGCCCTCTGGACATTTTTGACTATAACTCCCATCAGCCCCAGCCAGCATGACCAATGATATCATCTAGAGCTACCAGATTGCAGTGGCTGCTAGATCAGCTCACCTGGAATAAGTCCCATTGACTTAATAGGGGTTACTTCTGAGTTAGACATGAATATGATTTCAGCAATATGCAGCTAGCAAACTCAGCACAGAGTGAGGGGGGTGGCATTCTCTTTCTTCAAAAAAACTGATTGGTTTATCCTCCTGCTTCTGTCCATGAACAAAATTTAATGACCCTCCGCTTACACCCAACAACTATTAGAGACGATCGGATAATGAGCTGGATATGTGAGGCATAAGAAGAATGGGTGGTGGGGAATCAAAGTAACACAACAGATGTGCTGGATCAGGCCTATCCAGTCTTGTATCCTGTTTCCACAGTGGTCAACCAGATAATAAAAAGGAGCCTCGTATTTTTGGTATGCTCTTATCAGCATTCATATTTCTTTTCCCCTTCAACAAAATTATAAAATATAACACAGGACAAGCAGAAAAATGAAGTGCTTTTATGTGGTTAGTTGAAAGCTGCTCCACTGGTGTCCACATGTCCAATGCATCTGTTTTACTGATTAAGACTGGGCTAACATCTCAGGAAAAACACAAGACTCCAAGAAGATAGATTTCTTCTTTCTTTAAGCCGATGGCAGAAAATCTAGGCTTTGATGTTGCATTAAGATAGGGATAAAATAGTATATGTTCGCATTTATTATTATTACTGATATTTATTTATTTTTGCCAGAAGGCTGGAAGAAGCAGCTTCTTTTCTGATTTAATTTGCATTGGTTTTTGTAGTGGACAGCCCTTGTATGAAACAGATAAAGCAACAACAACAACAAAGCATTGAAAGCAAAAAGAATTGTACTGATCCTTCCTGTATTAAACATAATAATATGCAGATTGCATATACATCTCAGTTTCTGAATATATTTGTGCATGTAATAGCTAACTAGGAACACAAAAAGCAGCAAAACAATGTGAAGTAAAACGATGGAAGTCTGAAGAGGAAGGCGGCTTATTTCCTCTCTTGCAGAGCTGGGGAATAAGTTGCACACATGCTGTCTCCATTTTGCTGGACTCCCATCATCCCTCAGAGGGCTGTCTCTGAAGATGGTTCAGAAACTGCAGCTGGTGCAGAATTCAGTAGCCTAGTAAGTCATCAGGGCAAGACGGTTTGAGGATAATAACGCCAATCCTGGCCTGACTGCACTGGCTGCCAGCTTGACCCAACTGAAAGTACTGATTTTGACCAATAAAGCTTTAAATGGCTCAGGACCACAATACCTCAAGGCTCGCCTCTCTCCATATGAACCTACCTGGAGCCTGTGATCATCATTTGAGGCTCTTCTTCATGTGCCTCCTCCATGAGAGGTCTGGAGGGTGAAAACACAAGAAAGGGCCTTTTCTGCAGTGGCTCCCCATTTGTGGGATGCACTCCCCACGGAGATTCACCTGGCACCTTCTTTAGACCCCTTTAGGTGCCAGGTGAAAATGTTTCTCTTCAATCAGGTCTTTGGCTAATTAACATCCTATGACCTTTTAAATCTGTTTGTGGGAGGGAGTTATTGATTTTTTTGGGGGGGGGAGGTTCTTATTTTTAGTATGTATTTTTAAATCTTTTTTAATGTTGTGAAATGCTCTAAGAATGAAGGACAGTTTACAAATGTAATAAATAATACTACCAATGCTAAATAAAGTAAATAATACTACCAAGATTACCTTATTGTGACTTTCCTAGAGTTCTTAAACAGCTTAATGAGGGCATTTCCTTGTATTAAACAGGGTGAGGATTGGGGGGATGGGAGGCTTAATAAGCATTTTTTTTTTTACTGACATAATGCAGAGTCTCATCATGCACATCTGTTATTCTGAGGAAATTCCCCTGCACAGCAGTTACTAAGGAGACACTATAAGACAGAGACTACTATTGCTCCCTTTGATTGGTGGGGTGAGCTTGAAGTAGCATAACTCTCTTTGATTCTTGGCAATAGCACCACACCCACTGCTCATAGCAAAGGCTAAATGAACACATAATCTCAGGGCACATGCAGAGTTCCAGCTGAAATGAGCTTCTCAGTTACACTGTTCTCTTGTACTCTTTAAAGCGCCATGCACAGTACTCACTGACAAGAAGGAGGGGAAATGGTGTCATCGCATTTTCAGAGCATAGTTCTGAACAGCAGTGACTTGGGCCCGTTGGGACGGGTAAGGCAGAAGGCAGAGAGTCCAACAGTTGTGGAGACAAGGCCATCAAATTCTAGTTTTGTTTCCATATTCCCCGCTGCTGAGGTCTTCAGTGGCAACACTGAGACAAAGGTGGAGGAAGTTGGCAGGCAGTGCTGCCAAGCCCTGGACTGGATAGGTAAGAAGGCTGGCAGGTGAGAGCTGACTGAGGGCAGATTGAGGTTGCAGGGGGGACAACCACCCATTCATCCAAATGGACTATCCTCCACTGGGTTTGTGGCAAAGCTGAAAGCTTCTTCCTTCAGTACTTCTGCCTACACCTTATATCTTCGCCCACCCTGACAGCTCATTTTTCTACCCTGCTGGATCGTGAAAAAGACATCTTGGACTATACAAAGTGTGTTCTCCCTGAAATGAGAGCACGTGTTGCGGTGGGGTTTGCCAGGCCAACCCTCTGTTGCCAGGCAAGTCAAATGGTGATTTCCTGAAGCAACGATTGGATGACCGGGTTGCTGGGACAAATTGCATGTTGCAAATTGGGTGGGTGGGACCAAAGGCTTTAAATATTGGGGCACTCCGCTTTTGCTTTCTCTTTCACTGAGTGCATCGGATCACCCGCCCGCCCGGTGTTCCAGTTGACCTTGCTATGCCTGTTATGGGGTCGTCTGCTGTTGGGGCAGGGGCCTAGTAGGAATTTTGTCCATTTGGCTGATTGGCTGGTGCCTTTGGTTTTTGCCTACTACTTAGCAATTCGTCACAACTTGTAAGTTTGTGGTTAGGCATTGGTTATAAAAATTGGTGGAGGAGGGGTCAGGATAGGCTGGGCCTGTCCCTCCAATGGTGGTGTGGAAGGGAATTCTGATAAAGGAATCCTGGGGCTTGCCACGATTTTGTCCAATCCCTGAAATGGGACCAGGGCCGGCAAGCCTTGGGGAGCAGATTGGGTGAGCGGTGAGGGACTGTCACTCAGCTCAACTGATCCCCAATATTGTTTTCCCTTCACTGGCTTCCGAGGGAGTTCGGAATGTCAGTTCTGTCCCAGGCGGGGGGACAGATAGTCATAACCAATGCCTAAGCAACCACTCACAGATTTTGTATTTTAATAAAGTTGTGGCCAAAATTATGCCAAAAACCTTAAACAAAAATTATGTGTGACTTGTGAATTATTTTGAGGGTGGCTTGGGGACATCCACACGCAAAAGGATTTTCTAGACAGTTTTATTTAATTTTCTTAGGGAAATGACTACATTTATACATGGCTGGAAATAATCGTCTTTTCTTCTGGAGTATGTTCTCAAAAACATGTTATTGCAATCCTGTAGTTGAGAAAAAAAGAGAGAGTCTCTTGCAATCCCTCCCCCGCCACCACTTCATTATGAGTCAGGGACAGCAATTTTCAAATATACAAAATGTTAAGCAAAATGTTAAGTGTTTCTAATGGGCTGCAACTGTGCTGGTGCAATGCTGTTACTATCCCACTTGACTTTAGAGGAAAGAATTCCTGATATTCTTCAAGCCCTTAAAACCGAAGAACTGTTCCATAACAATGCTGCATTGAAAACAAACACAATGCTTACTTAAGAGATAGTGAAACTGGGTCACAGGAGAATTAAGGATTCTAGCCTCCTTCATGTGTCAATCACAAAGTAGGCAGAAAAGTGCTGTAGGGACCCACCTCTTGCCCTGACCAAACTGAAGTGTGGATTCTCTGGGCTCCACCCCCACACTCCACAATAATGATAGAGAAGGTTGGGGGTGGGGGGCTGCTCCATCCTGATAGTCTCCGCATGCAATTTACAGTCCTACCCAGTCAAGGTAAAGTGCTTACAGGCATTGAGTGTGTTCTTCACTTCTCTCCATTTCTCCAATGAAATGGTGGACTGAACTGAGGAGACAGGGCAAGAAAGTACCTCCCTGTTCTTCCCCTCTGGTTGGTTGTTGACATATCAGATCCTCTTAATTGAGGGGCTGGGTTGCGCACTGGGAGCTGGACACCCCCCTCTTTAGCATGGAGCGGTGTTCTGTGCTGCGCTGGGGTATGGCACCACAGTCACCTCAGGGAGGTGCTCCAATGGGAGTGTGGGGGCAAGGCCATGGGGCCAATTTAAACTGTGGCCTGACACTGGGAGCCTTCTTTGCCTCGAGCCACAGAACATGGAGCACGGAGCTTTGCAGAGTTTTGCTGGCCTCCTCTTTGCTGCCTCTCGCTTTGGCCTGGTTTGCCTGTTCCGTCGATTCCTACCACCCTTCTTTTCCTTCTCGTTCCATTCTTGCTATTCTTTGCCTTATCGTTCCGTTCTCTCCCTTCTTCTCCTTCCCTTTCTGTTCTCACCCATCTTTCTGTCTTTCCCGTTGCATGGGTTTTTGCCTATCTTACCTCCCTCTTTGGGTGGTAACCCTTACCAGACTCCGTGCAAGGCGGGCAGGAGTCAGTTATAGTTTTGGATTCCAGTTCCTAAGCCAATACCGCTCACATTCTGAATTCAATAAAGTTGTGGCCAAAATTTGCCCATTAACATTTAAACTTAATTCATGTGTCATTGTGTCTTTATTACCTGGAGTTGGACTGTGGCCTTGACACACAACTATCAGTCTTGAGAGACAATGGAGTGTGCCTTCAGGGATGAAGTCAAGCCACTGCATTAGCAGCAGTGAAGTGAACACCCTGGAGCACCCAGGGCCGTGTATGGAGAGGCCCTGGGCTGTCCAGATCACAAGACCCCTTTCTTGGCACCGCTGATGTGGTCCAAGGGAAATGAGAGCACTATGCTTGACACCAGCTTGGCTGCAGGAGTTCCTTGAAGGAGGCATACAAGGCTCCAGCCACCAGCTTAGGAACTCCATGCTGGATTTGTGTAGGGCTTTCTTCCTCTCATGTATACACTAATTGTGTGAAGCCTTGAAAGACTTCAAAAGGGCTTCTGCACTGAATCCTTCCAGTCAATGCAACTTCAGAGAGGTTAGCATGAAAATACCTCCTCAGGGACTCCCTTGTACATGGATAGCCCTGTCCAAAACTGCCACACACTGCTGTGGGTACAGCTCTTCCACATGAAGAGGGGCCTTGGTTAGTTCTCCCTCTTATGGAGGAGCTCTACACATGTACATCCTACACATGTGTAAAACTCCTTCGGACAGCCATAGAACATGTGAGCTTGAGAGGAGCATGGCAACAGTGGTTCAGACTAGCAGTGAGTGCAAATAGATTGCAGAATGGTGGCTGGTGCCCTTTAAGGTAGGTAGGGCAAAGTGCAAGGAGACCAACCCAGGCAAAACCAATTAATTCTAGTTTAATCCCTCCTCCTCCTCCTCCTCCTCTTGAGACAGGTGGAGGCAGATGACAGGCAATGCCACCCTCTGGACTAGTTGTGTGTAAGAAGGCAGGCAGGTGTGGTCTTGCTGAGGGCAGGTGGGAGATTGGTGGGGCAATGCCCCATTAATCCAGATGAACCAGCCTCTACTGAGATTGCATGGTCTTGTGGGCTTCTATACACTTTCTTTTAAGGTCAGGGGATTGTGTGGCTTCCCTTCACTTAATGTGAAATAAGGAACACAAAGCATTGCTCCAGTTGAGCGATGAACAATTGAATCCTGAGGAGGGCTGACAAATGAAGCTGGAATTGATGCTTAGAGCCATCCCTTTAACATCCCCTCCCCCCAAAAAAATCCCACATCCAATTAATAAAATTAATTAGTGCAGGTGCAGTAACAATAACAGCTACAAACAATGAGTTGATTCTTAATATGCTAGAAGCATAAAGACCATCATTTCTAGGATGTGAAAGAAGCACTGAGGGTAAAACAAAAGAGGGGAGAAAAACGGATTATGTACCAAGCTGTTGACTTAACATATTTAATACTGCTGAGTATCTGAAGGTTAAATGAGAGCAATAGCAAAAAGCAGAAAGAGAAAAAGGTGGGGGAGGGAGAGCAAGAGCAAGGAAGAGGTAGAAATGTAGATAGAATTAACAGTGTCTTGCCAATTTTCAGTTTACTTAAACTTACCCTTCATCCTCATTTGTTTGAATTATACATAGTCATGTTTCTGCTAGCTTCAGGAATATCTTTGGGTCATCTGTGTGCTCTTGCCGATGATTAACTATCTGGATCAATTTTTTTCTTTTTCTTTCTTTCCTGAAGAAGAAATCAGGTTAAAAAGAAGTGTACGTTCTCATTTTAAAAAAAGTATTCTGCTTGACGTGGCTTCTCCTGCTCACCTTCACCTTTGACTGAGTAGTGATGGCCATCAGCTGGCATGGCTTTAAATGGGGATGAGGCAAAACCATGGAGGAGGTGGCCATCAGTGGCTACTAGGCACAACAGCTATGATCTACTTCCACTGTCAGAAGCCATGTTCCCCTGAATGTCAGTGGTTGGGAATCACAAGTGGGGGGGGGGAGCTCTTGTGCCCAGTTCCTGCTTGCATGCTTCCCAAAGGCATCTGGCTGACCACTGTGAGAGCAGGACGCTGGACTCAGTGGACCAACTGGTCTCAAATTTTTAGAGCAGTTCTAGACACATAATCTTTTCTTCACATCTTCCACTAACCATAGAACATATTTTCTTTGAATCCATGACTGTGGCAGCATCCAGTAGAACAGATGTAGGGTTGCCACCCAAAATTGGCACGCCCCCTACTTGTCCCATCCAAGTAGAAGAAGAGGAAGAAGAAGAGTTTGGATTTTATATCCCGCTTTATCACTACCCTAAGGAGTCTCAAAGTGGCTAACATTCTCCTTTTCCCTTCCTCCCCCACAACAAACACTCTGTGAGGTGAGTGTGGCTGAGAGACTTCAAAGAAGTGTGACTAGCCCAAGGTCACCCAGCAGCTGCATGTGGAAGAGCGGAGACGCGAACCCGGTTCACCAGATTATAAGACTACTGTTCTTAACCACTACACCACACTGGCTCTTTGAACTTTGAAGGAAGAAAAGAACTTTGATAAGATTCATACTTTACCACTGGAGTATATGTAGGTTGGTCTACTTTTTTTGGAAATTGAATGACAACCTATACCTATATGAGCATTCCTGGGCCCACAAATTAGCTTCAGAGGCCCTAAGCACACCACTAAAGTCAATCAGGTTGGCAAGTACTAGGGACAGGGTCTTTTCTGTGGTGGCACCACTCATGTGGAATTCTCTTTTCCAAGAACTCCACTCAGCCCTTTATGTTATATGCCTTCATATTCTGCAAATATTTTTTTAATGATTTTATTGCTGGTACCTCTATATAATTTTATTCCATGTTGCTGTTTTCATACATGCTATTAATTTAACTCCTGTGTGGTAATCCTCCTTTGGTAAAATGGAGGTAGAAATAAAATGAAGCCAGTGTTCACCTGCCATAGGGATGGATTTTTCTGAGGTTACTGGGTGAACGTCATGGACTCTTTCGTAACCTGGTGTTTATAGAACAAATATCCTCCCAAAGACCAAGTGGATTAGAATTAATGATCAGGACAGGAAGCCCTAAATCAAGCAGAGAACTTTGCCATTTCACATTAATTTTACTTTCTTTTAATTTAGAAAGTTTGACTTTCCTGTTCCTCCTTTGAAATCTGCAGGGAGACTCCAGGATAAAACCTCTCCAACTCACTTAGACTTTTAACGTTAAACCATTTCCTTCGGTTTCTCCATTGAGTAGATGTGGATTGCCAGACCCTTTTTAAAAAACTTCTCCCTTCTCTATGAATCTTCCTATCTCCAATTTTACCTCAGTTTCTCTCATCTTCTGATTTGGATATAGCATGTTTATTATTTTGTAGGTCACTTCAGTGTCACAATTTGGGTTCTTTAAAGCAATTCAGGCTTTGAATGAAACAACTTTAAAAAATACATGCATTACTTGCCGCATCACACGCACATCCACACACACAAACACACTCTTTTTACTTCTTTTCAAATGTATTCCCCAGTCAGGCATTTGAGCTTCTCTCAACATTTAATTATTTGAGGGGTGAGGAGGAAGAAAATTAAATTAGGGTATTTTTATTCATTTCTTTTGAGACATGCACACAGATTGGTGGTAGTTCTAAGTGGAAAATTAGCCATAGAAACCTAGACAGGACTGCTCAGAAGTAGGTCCTTTTTGTGTTGAATGGAACTTACTCCCAGGGTCCCTATAACTGCATCGCCCATTTGTAAAATATGTTGCTTTAGGCTGAATTTTGTGAGAAATCACACTCTTGATGCATCCCAGGTTAGCGTGTGAGGCACTGCTGACACACTGGTCACCATGTTGAATTCTCCACTCAGTCCACATATCAAATTGTCTCATACAGAGCCAGATCATTGCCCTACTAGCTCAGAACACTTTACTGGCAGCAACTATTTGCAGTCCCACTACTTCAGATCATTTCTAAGGGATGGCAGATCTCAGGGTGAGGGGCTAAATCATGGGTAGGCAAACTAAGGCCTGGGGGCTGGATCCGGCCCAATCACCTTTTAAATCTGGCCCACGGATGGTCTAGGAATCAGCATGTTTTTACATGAGTAGAATGTGTGCTTTTATTTAAAATGCATCTCTGGGTTATTTGTGGGGCATAGGAATTCATTCACCCCCCCCCCAAATATAGTCTGGCCCCCCACAAGGTCTGAGGGACAGTGGACCGACCCGCTGCTGAAAAAGTTTGCTGACCCCTGATCAGGCCTCTGTAACTGGCCCTTCGGGACTCACCCTAAGCCACCCCCCCTCCCAAATCATGTTCCCCATCACCCATCACCCTTTGTGAATGTGTTCACCTGACAGCAAAGTGTCCTTGAACCCTGATAATGTGTCATGCTTGTTTGGATGGAGAAAGATGTCTGAGTACATAGAAACTGGCCTTCCGTACCAAGGTAAAACTGCACGTTCATTGCTTCTCCCTGTTCTCTCTCTGGCATAGCTGTCAACTTTTACCTTTTCTTGCGAGGAATCCTATTCAGAATAAGGGAATTTCCCTTAAAAAAAGGGAAACATTGATAGCTATGCTCTTTGGTCCCACCTACTTCTAGAATGTGGCTTCTGATAGGTTGATCAGAAAGGAATGCAACTCTAGGGCTGAATTTTTTTCCCCAACCCTGTTTTAAGAGGCTCTGTGGGAGATTTTAACCTGGGATCCTCTAAAGCAGGGGGCGGCAAGGTTTACCTTGCCTGGGCCAGTTCACTGCAGTGGAGATCCCTCCGTGGGCTGGGTTGCGTGTGCGAGTGTGTGTGAACACCCGCGCCTGTGATTTCCGACATCTGCATCTGTGCAGAAGCAATTTTTGGCATCTGCACATGCCTTTTGTAATACAATACCTAGTGCAGCACTTAGATGCATCATCTAAAAACAAAGGGTAATAGCCAACTAATAGTCTGAGTAGACCTACTGAAAACAATGAACTGAAGTTATTGATTTAAATAGGCTTATTTTGAGTATGATTAACAGTGGATATCACCCAATGTATGGGTTGTCTCCAGGCCAGGAAGCACACATAACAACTCCCAGTTAGCCTGAGGGGACTTTGTTTTGTATAATGTATTTGTTTTAGTGTTTAAATTATAAACCACCTTGGCAGGAAGGCAGTATGTAAATCCAATAAATACATAATTCATACTCACAATAGACCCATTGAAACTAATGGACATGACTAATACCTAAAGTTAATTGACTTGCAATCCTAACCATGTCTGGTCAGAAGCATGCCCCATTCAATTCAATGGGCTTCCTGCTGGTAGGAAGTGGGTTTAGGATTGCAGCCCAAATTCTAAACTTGCTTTCAGTGGGTCTACTCTGAATCTGATTTAGTTTGATCCCCAACCATGCATTTTTAGGCCATTGCTTTTCATATGTAAGGTTATGCAGGTTGAGTCAATTAAATAATCACTTTCTCAGCTGAGATTTTTTGATATACTCTGTGCAACGCTCAAAATAGTGAGGAGAAAGATGCTGTATAGAGTGCATTGCTTTTTGTTATCATGTTATATGAATTGGTGCCTTCGTGCAAGTGGATCTGTCTCATGGTATCAGTTGCGAGCTCGGTGGCTGATCTAGCAACAGCAGGAGGGCTGTGAACCTGGCAATCAGTCAATGTGGTGCCATGGGTCTGATTGCTCAATTAAACTTGCTACAGTTTGTGCCTCCTGATGTTCTGCAGAATAATGGGGGGTGATTGACAAACCAACACACATTTGAGCTTCTTCAGTATCACTCCGCCGCCACCCAGCATGTGCAATCTTTTGATTTAGAGATACTCAGTTCATTCCCTCTTTCACGATCCCAATCTCCTTTCTCAGTGTGTATGTTCAGCAGCTGAGTAAGCCCTGGTGGTAGTTATACCGGCTGTCATTATGAGAAAGGACGTCTCTCATTTGTTACAATCCATAAGAACAGAGGAAGCTGCCATCTACTGAGTCAGACTATTGCTCCATCTAGCTGAATACTGTCTACACTGACTGGCAGTGCTTCCCCAGGATTTCAGACCAGGAATCTCTCCCAGCTCTAGTTAGAGATGTTGGGGATTAAACCTAGGAACTTCTGCATGTAACCCAGATGCTCTACCACCCTCCACTATTTTCTCTCCTGTGCCACCCTTTTCAGGTCTGTATATGCTTCCATCAGGGCTGCCTCCAGGTTTCAGGGGGCGCTTGCCAAAGTTCCCTACAAAGGCTATCTTGGGACACTGGGTGACCGTGGCTGCAGTAGGCAGCATCATCAGTGTTCCACTCAATGTTGGTGGCTTCATGCATGCTATTTTGCCTAATATACACATTTTCCAAGCAATTTTACCTAATATAATGTATTTTTGTACATCATTTTCACTGATGTAAGTCTTTTTTGTGCATGCTGTTATATACAAATATGCAGATTTTGTACCCATTTTTGGGGTGGAGAAGTGCAATTTGAAATAATAGCTTTATGTGTTGTTCTGGGACATGCAAATTATGTAAGCCTTGCATTAAAATGTAGACTGGATCAAATTACTGTCCCATCAACAATTGTATCTATATTTCCCTTCTATTTTCCACTCAATTCTTCCTTCAACTATAGCTCCTGCTTTCTAGCATATACTCTGCAAAAGCTGGTTTCTTCACCTTCCACCAATCCTTGCTCCTGTACTGCCCCAAAAGATAGTGAATGCAAATGAAATATTTGGCATGCAAAGCCTGGAATGATTAGAAAAAGTCACCTCTTAAGTGCTATACCACATCAAACAGACAAGCGACAGGCCTGAGGCGGGTTTGCACGTTAACAGGAATCACCAACAGAGTCTCTCTCACCACTAAGAAAGTCCCAGGAGACTCATCAAAACCTCAAAGTGAGTTCTTATGTTACTAAGAAGTGGTGATAAGAAGATAGACTGTTGCTTTTGCATCTTCCTTCAGTGTTTCAGTGTATTATGTAAACCATGGGTAGGCAAGCTATGGCCCAGGGGCCAGATCTGGACCAATCACCTTCTAAATCCGGCCCGTGGACGGTCCGGGAATCAGCACGATTTTACATGAGTAGAATGTGTCCTTTTATTTAAAATGCATCTCTTTGTTATTTGTGGAGCCTGCCTGGTGTTTTTACATGAGTAGAATGTGTGCTTTTATTTAAAATGCATCTCTGGGTTATTTGTGGGGAATAGGAATTTGCACATTATTATTTTTCAAAATATAGTCCGGCCCCCCCACAAGGTCTGAGGGACAGTGGACCGACCCTCTGCTTAAAAAGTTTGCTGACCCCTGTAAACTGTAAATGAGGAAGTTTCTTGATCATGCAAAGATGCGGTTCTCTCAATATAGGTACAATGTTCATGTATCCTTGCAAAGAACATGTTCAAATGTTTCTTTTTACACAGTACCTGATTAAAAAATAAAGGTGATGCCTGCAACTTCTGCTGAAACTTCTTGGTATGTTGACATCAGGAAGGCTTTGTTGGCTCTTCACAGGCAGGGAATTCCTGTGGACAACCACTGAGGAATTTTTCTACATGTCTTGCTGTCAGGACATGTTCCATTTTAAAAAGTCAAGATGGCATTCTTAGCAGATCTAATACACTGGTCTTGAAAGGCCAAGGCCTAAGAATAGGCTTCCCATCTGGCTTCGGTCTGGTTCCGTAGGATTTTAAACAATATTTCCTTCAGCTTTGGTTGTTTTGCCAACTGTGGCCTTGTCTAGTGAAGGCATATTTCGAGAGATAGGGGAAAGAAAGAAAGAAAGAAAGAAAGAAAGAAAGAAAGAAAGAAAAACTAAAGAAAGATAGAGAGTAAAACGACTCTGGCTCTCTGTCCTGTCTCTCACTTTCAATTTTTTTAGATGTCTCATTCTCTTGTCTCTTTTTCTTTTTTAGACTAAGTAGCTGCTTTATCTTGGTATATTACAAAAAAAGACACTTTGTAATCAGTATGTATTGGGGGGGTGTTATATAAAAATAAGAAGGCATATTTCACCTCGCTGGCACATACATTGGTTACATTTAGGCAGGCTTACTGTAATGCACTCTATGTAGTGTGGCACTTAATGATGCCCCAGAAGCTTCAATTGGTGCAGAATATGGCAGCCAGAATTCCTGTATGAGCTAGGTAGTCAGACCATATTTCACTGACCCTGTGCCACTTAGATTAGCTACCTTTTCATTTCCAAAATTTCATTTAAGGTGCTGGCATGAATCTTTAAAGCCCCAAATGGTCTGGGCACAGGTTGCCTGAAGGACTGCCATGAACCTGCTTGGGCTCTAAGATTGACATCTGGTTCACCACATGAGAATGTTAGGTTGGCAAATATCAGAGATGGGGCCTTTTCTGTGCTGGCCCCATATATCTAGAAAACCTTATCCCAAGTGCTAGGTATACTCCTCTCTCTGTTGGCCTTTCATGATTTATTCTGGTCTGCATTTTATGGCTCCTATATTTAAGAGCTATTTTTAACTTGCTGCTGTCATTTTTCATGCTGTTGTTTCATTCCTTTGTAGTGATTTCAATAATTTGGCTCTAGTGCATTGTTATTATATTGACAATGTTGTAAACCATTGCATGGAGGTAGATACTGGGTGCACTAAAATGCAACTTGAAAATATGTGTCAAAGAAAGAAAGAAAAAGAAAGGGTGAAGGTAGATGAACACAGGAAATGGGCAAATATAGCTTTAAAAGAGGATTAGATAAATTCATGGACACTGAGGCTATAAATGGCTACTAGTCACAATGGTTATGTTCAAACCTTGCTGTCAGAGGCATAGTGCCTCTGAATACCTGGGAATGGCAGGAGGGCAGACTTGCTGTTGTACTCATGTGTAGCTTGCAGGCTTTCCAAAGGCATCTGGTCAGCCTCTATGAGAACATGATGCTGGCTAGATGGGGAATCACCTTGATCCAGCAGGCTTGTATTATGTTCTTAAAAAACCCAACTCAACATGCCCAGATTCTTGGGCACCCCCTGGATGGCAACCTATTGATCCAAGAGATTGCAAATGGGTATAGTGCAGGACATGGTGTCTATGATCAGCATAGTTTATTAAAGGCTTTAAAAATCAGAGGTTTTAAAAGCCTCCCCCCTCCTCTTTTGTGCTCTTTAGATAATGGCTTTTCCCCATTCTATTCCATGCAAACATGCATTTGACATTTGGATTAAGTGTGTTTCATTTCTGAGGGTATAGTTCATTGAGTATGCAAAGCCTTCAGAACACTTTTAATGCTACTCTTTTCAGTTGGCATGCTGAATCAGGCAGGTTTCGCCATGCCTTCTTATCTGAGCTATTAAGCATTCCTCTCCGAACGAACCCCACACGTCTCCTGTTTTACATGCTCACGACTTTCCTGCAGGAACCTGTGGCCCTTGAGCAGCATGTGGACCACAGGCTAATTTAACTGGCGTGGGAATAAAACCTGGGAAAGGTAGTGGCAGAGAATGAGGGGGAGCGGGAGACAAAAAAAGGATGGTAGAAAAAGAAAGGGGTATTTAGGAAGCTGCCTTATACCAAGACAGATCATTGGTCCATGTAGCTCAATACTGGCTACACAGATGGACTCAACAATTATCCAGGATTTTAGATAAAAGTATTTTCCAGCTCTAGGGACGCGGGTGGCGCTGTGGGTAAAAGCCTCAGCGCCTAGGGCTTGCCGATCGAAAGGTCGGCAGTTCGAATCTCCACGGCGGGGTGCGCTCCCGTTGTTTGGTCCCAGCGCCTGCCAACCTAGCAGTTCGAAAGCACTCCCGGGTGCAAGTAAATAGGGACCGCTTACTAGCGGGAAGGTAAACGGCGTTTCCATGTGCGGCTCTGGCTCGCCAGAGCAGCGATGTCACACTGGCCACGTGACCCGGAAGTGTCTCCGGACAGCGCTGGCCCCCGGCCTCTTGAGTGAGATGGGCGCACAACCCTAGAGTCTGTCAAGACTGGCCCGTACGGGCAGGGGTACCTTTACCTTTACTTTTTATTTTCCAGCTCTACATGAAGATGCTGAGGACTGAACCTGGGATCTTCTGCAACCCACACAGATGTTCTACCTCTGAGCTGGGACCCTTCCCCATTTTTAGCTCTGATTTCATCTGTTTTACATTCCAGCCTCATGCATTATGCCCCCTCCCCCCAAAAAATTAAGGAATGCCACAGTTGCCAGGAATAAGCAAAGGTTTGACACCCCTGTATTCTGATTATATATCATTTTCTAGCCAGTGTTGTCTTTCTCATTTAAGAAACACTGTATCCCCCCGCACTACTATTTGCTTTCAAGGACTTTGATTACAGACACAGTATTTTGATGGTCAATGAGGCTTATATGGCCTTTCATGCGGAAAATGCATAATGGTGTGGTAACCTTGTTATCTCCAACATCATTCTGCCTCTAATAGAACTTCCCTTAACCGTTCTCATCAATCTCCACACATGGTTGGCACTGCATGATGAAGAAGTTGAAATTTGCTCTCAGATTTGATTGTGCTGTTATCCATGTTTGGTTTGTGTTATCGAAGGACTGTTTGCTTCATGCTCCACATGTTTACTATGGTAAAAATATTAATTATTTTTTAAAGTGTACATCTGTGGTATTTCAAATGTACACCAAAAATATTAACATTTTTGTAGAAACAGGTTGGTTAAAAAGAGAAAATCATATTGTTGAGCCCTGGTTAAACAGTGCAATTTCTAGAAGACATGTGAAAAAAAGACAGGGATGGTTCTTGCCAGGTCTCCACAAGTAGGGAGTCCTTGCCACAGCAAAGGTTCAGTCCCTAGTGGAGGCCTTCCAAACCTCAGGGGCATTAGGAACCACCAAAAGTGCCCCATCAGAGGATTACCACGATCAGGGTGGGGCATATGGGACCAGATAGCCCTTTAGGTACTTTGGGGCCAAGTTGTTTAGGGCTTCGTGATTTAACACAAGTACCACGAAGCTGTTCCTGTGAGCAGTCTGGCCACTGCATTCTTCTAGACCAGAGCAGAGGGCAGCCCCACATAGATCTCATTGCAGTAACCAAGTCTTGAGGTTACCAGTGCATAGACAACTGTGGCCAGATTGTCACAGTCAAGAATGGTTGAAGCTGGTGTACCAGACAGAGCTGCTAAAAAGCACTCCTGGCCCCAGAGGTTACTTGAACTTCAAATGACAGAGATGGATCATGGAGTACTGCCAGACCATGTACCTGGTCTGATTTCCATTTTTGTATTTTTTTTTTATATGCCCAGGTTGATCAATACTTTGGATTACTGGAAACAAGGCCTTTTTATAATGTTGCATATTTATTGTGCTTACTTCATTGGCTTTTGAAAATGGATTCTTATAGGTTTATTGCTGGCATTAGTTTTATTAGTTTGAGGTAAGCTGATCTGAGAGCCTTGGCTGCTGAAGAGAAGGATGGAAGTATCTCAAAGTAGGAGTTTAGGAAGCTGCCTTATGCTGAGTTAGGCCTTTGACCCATCAACCCAACAGTATTGTCTACACTGTCTGGAAGTAGCTCTCCAGGGTTTCAGGTGGAGTTATACCCCAGCCTACCAGGAGATGCCAGGGGTTGAACCTGGAAGTTTCTGCATACAAAGTAAATGCTCTAGCACTGAGCTACGGCTCTTCCCATAAAGAAGTAGGTCCTAAACATTACAGATATCATAGAATTTTAGTACAGTGGTACCTCGGGTTACATACACTTCAGGTTACATATGCTTCAGGTTACAGACTCCGCTAACCCAGAAATAGTACCTCGGGTTTAGAACTTTGCTTCAGGATGAGAACAGAAATCGTGCTCCTGCAGCGTGGCAGCATCAGGAGGCCCCATTAGCTAAAGTGGTGCTTCAGGTTAAGAACAGTTTCAGGTTAAGAATGGACCTCCGGAACAAATTAAGTACTTAACCCGAGGTACCACTGTAGCAGGGGGGAGTTTGGGGTCACCTAGTCCAACCTCCTGTTTGCTGTGCAGGAATCTTGCAACTACAGTAACCAGACAGAAGTTTGCCCAGCTTATGTCAGTTCAAGAGAACTCACCACTTCCTGAAGAAGTCTCTTCCATTCTCAAAGAGTTATAACCAGCAGGACATTTCCTCACATGTTTCACTGAAATATTATTCCTTGCAATTTCCACCCTTTATTCGTAGCCTTGTCCTCTGGAACAGCATGCAAAAGGTTCTGTCTCCAGAATGTTTAGGTAGGGCCAGGAATGCTCCCTGATTGTAACTGTGGAGAGCCGCTTCCGGTCAATGCAAAGGCAATATTGAGTTAGATGAATCGATGGGTCTGATACAGTATAAGGCAGCTTCTTCTTCTTTTCCTATATTGTATGCGAGAGCCCTTCAGGATATTTGAAGAGGTCTGTTGTGTCTTCCACCCCCACCCACCCCCACCATGTCTTCTCCAGACTAAGCACATCCAGCTCCTTCAACCATTCATCAAACTACCTAGTCTGATTCCAGGTCAGCCATTTGGTTCCTCGAGCCACCTTCCCCTTAATAATCACCTGGGAACTTCACTTGGGGATCACACAGAAATGCTTATTTCTGGTTTTACACTTTACAGAGAAGCAAATGCTTAAGTGTTTTTGTGGAACCAGGACTTAAAAGACAAGCTGCCATAAACATATCTAATAAGTAAGTGTCAATGAAACATACACACTGGAGAACAAAGTGAAGTTTCTCATATCTTTTCAGCATTCCTTACATTTGGAACAGATTACCTTTTATCTCACTGGTGTATTCATTCCGTTGCACTCTGATGTTCGCCTGCCAACTTTTCAGATCCCTAAAACAGGTCCTTTTGGCAGCTGTAAATGCTTTTCTTTCTTTTTTCTTTTTAAAACCCAACAGCAACAGCACTTGAAATGCATCCAACTCTCCCACAGTTGTAAAATCTTGCAAATTGAAAAACCATGGATCTCGAGGGATGACTCTGTTGAAGATCATGTTTAACCTTGTTCTAATATCCTCTTGCTGTCTGAGATCCTGATCTTTGCTTATTAATATCCATGGAAACTCAGAGTAACCAACTCATGTCAGCATGAAATATTCACAAGCCAATTTCTAATTTACATATATATAAGAAAATAAATTTAAAATGATTTAATTGACCTTTTAAATAAGGTGGAAAATGTAAATTAACTTTTTTATCCTTCAATATTTGCTTTCCAGCAATAAGGAATATATGCATGCATGTAGTGTGTGTATATGTATAGATTACAGATGTGCATGGCCCCCAAAATTCACCTTGTGTCTATATCTGTGCACTTAAAAAAAAAAACCTTATCTGTTTCTGAATTGCATTGTGCTCTTTTGCCTTCAGTCTGTGCTTTGAGTTCAGAGCCACTATGGGGAAAACAAATGTCTTTATTTTCCTCCTTTCTCTTTAATGGGGAATCTACAAATATCTATACCTTTACCCTCTTTTGGCTAAAACAATGTTTGTGAAGCATTCTGACAGCTACTTTATCTACAAAGGTATTACAATAAGGCAGACTGAATATATTATTACTGCGTTTTGTTCTGAACTGTGATTTTGTACCTGCATTAACACTCAACTGGTATAAATATTGTTATTATTCATCTGAAAGAAAGAAGGAAAGAAGCAAGCAGTTTAGAACACCATGTTCTTAGGTGTTGTACCATTTTCTAACACCCATAAACTTTCTACTTTTGATATCTTGACATTGTCTGATAAGTCAAAACAATGATTTGTCCTGAATTTCAAAGAAATGGGAAAACAAAATCATACCAGGCTCAGCTATCAGCTCATTAGGTGACTTAGCAGATATTTATATGATATAGTTACTTCTTAACTGCTGTTGATGGTGGTGGTGATGATAATGATGATACAAGAAGCAACACAATACTAAGAATTAAAGAAGAACGTCTGGGTAAATAATGAACTTGTCATGAAATGCTCAGTACCTCCATGAAAAAATCAAGTGCTGTCTATGTGTGCAAACTCCGAGATTTCATTTAGTAATGAAAACATGATAGGAGAGGCTGAATCCATCAGCTCTCTGATTCATCATTTTGTTTTTACTCAGAAATTAGATGCCACCACAACAATTGCTCAGCAGCACACAGTACTTAACAAATCCCCAAACATTTTGTTTGCCAGTGTTGGCACCGAGGCAGACTTTCCATGCTGGCCCATCACATCAGTGGTTTATTAGTCACAGATACTGTCCCTTCCCAGCATCAAGAAAATGTGCTTTGCATCACGATAGAAATATCCTCATGTTCCAGAACAAGAAAAGAACCACTTTGAGGCATAACTTTATTTATTTGTTTAGGGCCCAATCAGAGCCAAGGTTTTCTATCCTGCTGTGGGTGTTAAATTAGCAGAGCCAACCTACGAAGATTGGCTGATTGTCAGTTGCTGCTTGCTATCATTTGGTTACTGCTTTTCTTGTAAATATTTGGAGCTTTACAGACAAAAGTCACAGGCAATACTTCATGCATTTCAAATTTTTGGCGTTAAGTTTCGCAGTTTACATGATTCCCTCTTCAGTGTGTGTGTAGTTTGTTTCCCTATATTTTAATAAATTAATTACTATATAAACTAAGTGTTTTATTTTATGATTTCTTCTATAGTGATGTGTCATGCATGTTTGGAAAAATAAATAAAGTACAGTAGTTTATTATTGCTCATAATCTTATTCTATGTATTTATAAGGCAGGACCCCAAAGAAGACCTATTTGCTTAAAGCTCAATGGAATTGATATACAGTGGTACCTTGGGTTAAGAACTTAATTCGTTCTGGAGGTCCATACTTAACCTGAAACTGTTCTTAACCTGAAGCACCACTTTAGCTAATGGGGCCTCCTGCTGCCACTGCGCCGCCAGAGCATGATTTCTGTTATCATCCTGAAGCAAAGTTCTTAACCTGAAGCACTATTTCTGGGTTAGTGGAGTCTGTAACCTGAAGCGTATGTAACCTGAAGCATATGTAACCCGAGGTACCACTGTAGTAGAGGGTCTCCCTCCCTCTTCAGATTAACTCTTGTGCGCGCGCGCACACACACACACACACACACACACTCACTCACTCACTCACAAACATGAGTAAGTCAGAGAGACAGAGACAGAGACTGTCCTGCCCCACTCCCTTTTTGTGAACCTCAGATCTGTGTATACTAGAGCACAGGATTTGGCCAAGCCCTGAGACAAATCAGGGATATTTGAAGTCTGGGGTAAACACAGCCACAAATCGCTGCAAGTCAGAATGGATTGGCTCAGAGTGATCAATGGTTGTCTAGGGGTGGGCCATTCGGAAGGAAGAAGATGCAAGCAGCAAATTGCAAACTGCAACCTGGTGTGGAGGAGTGAACTGAAGATTGGAAAAATGAGAGACGTTCATAGATTTGAGCTGCACACCCCATTGATCTCAGTAGGAGAAATGCAAGCTTGTAGTTAAATGCTTAATATTGAAATCAAATCAATGTGACTTAAAGTGCCTAACTTTAGCAATATCACACCTAATTTAGACCATGGCAGAATTCAAATACAACCCCCATCCTGACAGAAACTTACCATACCCCTCAACTGTCCCGATTTGGCTGAGATAGCCACGGAATTAGTTAAGCTTCTACAGTTTCTGCCTTGCTCCTGGGATGCCACAATTTCTCCTCGCCAGCGGACGGGGGTCACAGAAGCAGCTACAGTGGTACCTCGGGTTACATACGCTTCAGGTTACATACACTTCAGGTTACAGACTCCGCTAACCCCGAAATAGTGCTTCAGGATAAGAACAGAAATCGGGCTCTGGCGGCATGGTGGCAGCAGGGGGCCCCATTGGCTAAAGTGGTGCTTCAGGTTAAGAACAGTTTCAGGTTAAGTACGTACCTCTGGAATAAATTAAGTCCTTAACCCGAGGCACCACTGTACTGGGGCAACAGCATTGAGAAGGAGGTACGGTGGTTCCTCCCCAAAGCCTAGTTAGTACTTACTAGGCTTGGGGAAGAAGACGGGTGGACTCTAGGACCTTGTCAGAGCCCTCACACCCCTGCCCAAAGCCATACAAGCCCCTCCTTTTCCCGCTTTCTTCAGGTGAGGGAGAAGGGGCTTGCCCAGCCATCACACTGCTCCCACGCCTCTGTGTTGTTTCGTCCGCGCAGTAGTAGTTAAAAATGGTTGTGTAAAGCAGTGCCTTGAAAAAACAACCCCCCCAACCCCACCTCACTCCATTCTGCCTCCCCCCTGCAAAAAGGAAACCTCTTGAAATAGAAAAGTGTCCAGGAAACATGGAAGTAGATGAAAAACACCCTCTGCTGCTTCTAGCAGCAGCAGCAGCAATGAGCCACCCAGACCCCAGGAGGGACAGAGAAATAAAAGTCACATCACACAAGGCTTGGGAGGCAAAGATGGGGTGGAGGGGGGAAGGAGAGAGAGAGAAACTAGCAACTTTTTTTCCAATTTTAAAAACTAACAAAACAAACTTTAAATGGTTTTCCTTTCCACCAGTGAGAGATTGGCTTCACTCACCCACCTTTTAAAATATTTGTGTACAACAGCAACCCACAAGATGCATTTGTAATGGAGGAGGGGAATAAGTAGATAAAACAGTGGAGTAACCAGGGTGAGGAGGACTGAAGCCGGGGGTCTTGGATTTTTCCATTCCATTTTTCCATTCCATTCCCTCAGAGCTTGATGCTTTTCAGCAGCCAACAAGAAGGAGATTGAGGGAAAAGAACGCAAAACAATAAAACCTTCTCTTTTACCCTCCAATGTAAGCTTGCAGGGATGGGACTACATTGCCTCTTACAAAGCACTATGAGTACTCAGGGAGAAAAGGGGGGGGCACTGAGAAAGGCAGGTCACAGCCCCTTCATTGCAAGCCTGTCCAACACCAAAGTTTGTGGGCAGGACTCTTCCCCAACCAGCCACTTCATGGCCTTGCTCCATTCTGGGGGAAGTGGCACGTTTCTCTCTCCCAGCAATGGCGGCCCTAGCTGCAAAACCACGAGGAAGCTGAAGGTGGAGTGGGTCCTTCAGAGTCTGCAAGGGGTCACACAAGGGGAGGGGAGCTTGTGGAGTCTATTTGTTTCTTCAGGCCAGTCAGATTCACAAATGTCCTTATTTTCATCTGAGTCATGTTGAAAGGTATGCTTAATCTGTGCTCCTAAAGCCACTCCTTAGAGAATAATTTCCATTGTCCTATCACCCTGCTTACCTGGGAGTCAGCCTCATTCACTGACAATGGATGCACTATTATTAGTAAATTTGTGGGGGGCTGCTCAGCATGTGAAATATTGCTACTGTACATTAGCATATCATAAAAGATTATTTCCCTCCTTTGCAAATTCAAATGAAAATGCACAGTTAAAGGCTTCAGCTTTTTATCATTATTATTTTGCTTTGCAGAGGAGCAGTTCCATTTATAATTGTTTCCTGACAGGCAGAGGGCTACAATTGGGACAGTGTGTGACCTCTGGGATTGGTGCAAAATGGCTATTCATACAGCAACAATAACAGTGCCTCTGATTATGGCCTTGGATGGGCAGATAAGTAGCTATTGACTCATAGTGGCGGCCAATGGCACGAAGGCTGCACACACAAAAATCACAAATAATAATAAAAACCGAACCTGAAACGCTTCAGGTGCATGCTGGGCATGATTGACTGTCTCAAGCTGTGGGCATTAAATGAAGAAAGATCTTTGTGCCAGATAAGCGTGACTGCCTGGTGTTCATCAGTACAAAAGGGTTAGCAGCAGCATCCTTCTCTCATAAATCTATTTTGCACACGTTTGGGGCCCTTTGCAACCTGAAATCAGATGTAACGCAAAGACAGCACAAAATGTGGCTGGAATCTGCTTCTGGGGAAAAGTAGAGGCTGGGTTTTTTTTCCTTTCAAAAAAGAAAAGCCCACACAGAATGGAGCTAAGAAGAAATGGGGAGGTTTTTAAACATCCCTTTGTTATGTGCTCGAATAAGCAAAGCTATTAATTATATAGCACAGGCTGTACAATAGAAGTGACATTTGGATTAGAGAGAAATTAGATCCAGAGTTTCCATAACAGGGGATTCCAGCGACACCACACTTCCCTTATAAAAAGTTACCCTCTGCAAAATACCCAGTAGCTTGCCAGGATTATTTGAGAGCTAGGTGAGCAGCAATTCACCCCCACAATACCTTCTTCAAGGTTGATGCCAACCCTGCTGATGACCTTAGGGGCTAGTTGCCTACAATATATTAGGAGCATTGCAGGAAATGAAAACAGCAGCTACATCAAGTCACTTGGTGCTGCTGGGAGCACTCCTGTGCTGCCCTCTACCACCAGGTAAATCCAGCTGGTCTCACTGACAGAGAAGGATGATAATCTCTTGTTTACATTTGACTAAAAGGGACATGGGTGGTGCTGTAGTCTAAACACGGAGCCTCCCGGGCTTGCCGATCAGAAGGTCAGTGGTTCAAATCCGTGCAATGGGGTGAGCTCCTGTTGCTCTGTCCCAGCTTCTGCCAACCCAACAGTTCGAAAGCACATCAGTGTAAGTAGATAAATAGGTACTGCTGTGGCGGGAAGGTAAATGGCATTTCCATATGCTAAAAGCAGCTTAGTCATGCTGGCCACATGACCCAGAAAGCTGTCTGTGGACAAACGCCGGCTCCCTCGGCCTGAAAAGCAAGATGAGCGCCGCACCCCAGAGTTGCCTTTGACTGGACTTAACCACCTAGGGATTCTTTATCTTTACCTTTTTTGACTTCCATATAGGCAACAGGATAGCACTCCCCTGCCCAGTGCACCTGAGAGCAGCAGTCTTGTTAGGAGGTGTTTGACAAGCCTTGGAAATATCTATAGCTCTGATCAGGCCCTTTACCTTTTTACCTTATATTTGACATTATCCTTTCACCTGTTTTTATATGATTATGATTATTGTGATTGCATTTTTCTCCCATCTTTTCCCCAGGCACTACATTGTTCTCTCCCTTTCCATTTACCCCATTCCTATGAAAGACGGTGACTGGCCCAGGCTCACCCAGTGAACTTCATGGCTGAGTGCGGATTTGTACCCTGGTCTCCCAGGTCCTAATCCAGATCTAATCCCAGGTCTAATCACTACTCCACACTGAACCTTGATCTGTTTTATTTCAAATACTGAAATTTGTTTTTAGTCTTCTTGCAAGCAGACGTCAAAACTTGGTTACAGAGTGGCATATGTATATTCAAAATAAGAACATAACAATAGCCCTGTGGGACCAGACCAAAAGCCTATCTAGCCCAGCACTCTCTTTCCCAAAAGACCAACCAGATGCCTGTGTAAAGCTCATAAATAGGACATGAGCCAAATAGAACTCCCTCATTCGAAATCCCTGGCAATTGGTATTCAGAGGCAGACTGGAGGTTCAAAGTAGTTGTCACGACTATTAGTCAATGATATCTCCATGACTTTGTCATACTCCCTTCAAAACTGTTCAGCTTAGTAGCCATCACTACATCTTGCGATAGCAAGTCCCATAGTTTTAACTATGTGCTGCATGGCAAACTGCTTGTTTTTAGTTTTCAAAAAAATAACTAAATAAATTCCACAAGGATCAAAATGAAACAAAGTGTTAAGGTCACACCTCATGTACAACATTCAGTTAAGAAACATATATATCTCATTGCCTATGAAAATAAAATGCTTTGGTGATTGTGGTTTTTAATATCTCTATTTTTTAAAAAAGTGCAATGTCAGGAACGAATGAAGCTCAAGTTTCTAACACTAAATAATACCTTATCTAAATAGGAAATCTAGCTTTATGACCCATGTCTCTAAAAGCCCATTATCAAGAGCAGTGATGCATTAAAAAGTTTATGAGGTCCACCATACAACATACCACTTCAGGTTTTGTTTTTAATCCTTCAGCAGTTATGTTTTTTTAAAAAATTATACCAGGTTATCAATATAAGAAAGATATTGCTACAAATCAGCCATGCCATCTAAAACGTGGACCTTCACCAGTTTGGTTTTTTAATAACAGGCGCTGTCTGAAAAAATGTACTTTCGTCTCTGTTTTTTCCTTTCCTGATCTCAGGTAAGACAGAAGGAATCACAACATTGACTTAGACCACAATCACACTTTTCATTTAAATCACTATTATACCACTTACATGATCATGGCTTCCCCCCAAATAATCCTTGGACCTGTAGTTTGTTAACGGTGCCGAGAGTTGTTAGGAGATGCCCCTTTCCCCTCAATAGAGCTACAAATTTGAGAGTGGTTTAATATGCAATCTCTTTCCCCAAGGAACTCTGAGAATTTTAGCTCTGTGGTGGGAAAAGGAGTCTCCTAACAACTCTCAGCACCCTGAAGAGAGTTCCCAGGATGTTTTGGGTGAAACCACGTTTGTAAAAGTGGTATCATGGTGCTTTCAGTGTATGGTGCAAATATGGACTTAGTTGGTTCACAATCTGAATGGTTAAAGTGTGGAAGAAGGTTACATTTCTTCCACTCATGGTGGCCTGTTCTGGTCCCAAGTTGAAGCTGATGAGGCACAGCAAGGCAGAGCAGTTGTTTCAGCAACTCCAGTGTGGTTTGCAAGTGAACTGATTCCTCTTTTTAAAACTATTTATTTAGTTGAATTATCATATCAGAGACACAATGCAATTTCAGCAAATGACTAATTTTCTTGTCATATGAACAAAATGATATTTTCATTCTATCCCTTCAGTTAGTTCCAGAGTGTACCATGAATGCCAGCTGCTGATAAACAAGGTGAGAGAGAGCTACTGCACTCAATTCCTGCTTACAGGCATCTGGTTGGCCAATGTAAGAATAGGACACTGGACTACATGACCCCAGGGCCTGATCCAGCATGGCTCTTATGTTCTGTATGCTTATCAAGGGCTACTAGTGATGATAATAGTATGAAAACCATACAAACTCATCTCCATATCCTATGTACCTTATTGCTACGAAGTGTTTCATTAATTTCTATGGTAGAGCAATTTGCCAGGTATAATTACACCATTCATATACAGTTTCTTTTCTGTTTTTCACTGCTTTGTTAAAATGTGGGTGGCCTATCATTTTTTAACATTCTTCAAAATACTTGTACCTTAGGACACCCTCACCACATATGAGCAAGGTCCCTATAGACATTTAATCTCTTCTTCAATGTGATTGATTAAGAATTACATGAATTAGATTTTATTTTCTAGTTTCGGATACCAAAGGTGAAGCCCTTTTCTTTCCCTTTACCTTTGCGCACAAATATTAAAATGTATTTTCATGCCAGATTCCTTCCTGCTTCTCCTGGGTGATACACATTCCCTTCCCCAACTTTATGTTAGTCCAATTAGAGAGAATGCTAGCTGGAGGGAAAATGGCCTCTTCTCATTCACCTCAGTTTCACAGAAGCTCTCAGATGGATTGGCACTCAGGAACTAAGACTTACACCTTTTTATAACATAAAACAGCAACATACAATGAGGTTGTGGTGTTGGGGAAGTTCATAACTCATTAAAAAAAATCAGGAAACCTCACAACTAACCTCTTTTTCAGGGTTTAGGACCTTAGAGAAAGGGGACAACAGGCATCATCCAAACTGTTTTGAGGTAATGAGCAAGTTACCCAGAATGGAGACTACTCCCCCCCCCCGCCTCATCTGTCCCATTGAGCATGAGCAGCTGTGTTAAGATAATATACAACAGTGGCTTACAATTGCACTTAGGCCCCAATTCTGTAGTTAAAGTGCCAGCTATAAGGCCACAATGGAACATTTAATAACAGAGGCTCTGTCCCCTTTGTTTGAGAACTGCAGACTCTCAAAGAGCCAACCCTTTTGGCTTGACCATAACACTTTTGCCTGGTGCACTCCATGTGCTGGAGTATGGGGCACACTGTGTTCCTCAGGCCAGGTAGAATGTGTTGTCCGAGTCCTATCTCTGCTTCTATGGGTCCTGATGTTGTGGACCAGCTGCTGTTCTTAGGTTCAGTGAGCTCCTAATTACCTCAGAGACAGGAAATGGACCCATCTTTTCCAACAGTGGCTCTGCAGTCTCTGAGTTGGTGTCCTGGTCAGGCCTCTTATCCTGTTCCTAATTCTGTGCTCCACATCATGTGAGGAAGAAGAGCAGGGACGCACTCCCTGCCCTTGATAATTCTACTACATTCCCCACCACCTTCCATACATTGTAGCTCCATATACCCTCCATACAGCAGGTCTACAGTGGGCAGCCTGCTTTACTTACGCAGTGCTTTCAGAGTATCAAGGGCCAAACAGAGAGGCCTGCAGAGCTGTATTTGTCCCCTGGGCCCGAGGGCCCACTCACTCCTGAAACAGAACAAGATCCTCCATAGTATCAGAGCCAAACTAGATGTAATATGAATGTGCTTAATGTTCACATTGTTCAAAATGTGAAATGTATCCATTAATAGGGTGAGCAGCACAGGAGCACAGGGCGTAACATAGAATGGGAGAGTTTATCCTTTCCATGTGCCATACTCCGGATGAAAATTGTCCTCCTGAGGCTGCAGTTTGTATTGGGAGCAAAACTTCAGTTGGAACCAAAGAATGCTTTACTGTTGATGCGAATAGCATGCTTGGGAGGGAGTGAGATTTTTGCTGGGACCATGGTATTGGTATGTGGGGGGGGGAGTATTTAAGCTTTCTCTTCCTGTTGTGGAGGTAGAAGGGCTATAGCTCAGTGGCACAACAGCTGTTTTTCATGCAGACAGTCCCAGGTTCAAACCCCGGCATCTCCAGGTATGGCTGAAAACCTGGAGAGCTACTGCCAGTTGGTGTAGACAATACTGAACTAAATGAACCAATGGCCTGACTCAGTTTAAAGCAGCTACTTATGTTTCCATTCCCTGTGGTCCTAAGGCCCTTTGCCTCCCCTTGGCCACTAATCACATTGTATCTACATAAATAACATTGCGTCTAGTTTTGCCCTTAGAGAATGTGAATAGTGGATCAGTGGTTAGTAGTTATTCTGGCATCCTTAATCCAGTTCAAAATGCTATGATCTTATATGTGCAACCTAGAATTCTTTGTTGAGTGAATTCCCACAGCATCCTCTTTCATTCCCTTGCTTTCTTGCTTTAGTCTAAGCATGCTGTTTATTCAAGACAAATGCAGAGTATCTTAGCATGAAAATGAACTACATACTGTCTGCTGTATTGGAATGAGGCCACATGTCTACCATTTGCCCTTGGGCTAGCTTGGGGAAGAGCTGGTGTGCCGGACATGATACAGATCAGTGACTCACCCAAACATTTCCCCTCTCCCCATGTGGCCATTGCTCAATTCATTTTGTTACAAATCTAAAGGCCTTTAGAATAAAATCAGAAGGAGAAAAAGGTGACGCTTGTGTGATGAGATTTGTTAGCTGAGAAATATTTTGCATTACCGCATTGTCTCTCCGCCCTGCCACCCCACATCTAACACTCCTTTAAAAAGGACCCTCCTACTTCGCCCTCTGCCTCTTTTTCTGCTTCCATCCTTACCCCTAACTACAAATTGTTCTCTGAAACCAAGGTCACATGTTGTAACTTTTAAAGCCAAGGAATAAATTTTATCTTTCCAAATTCACTTCCCTTTAAAAAAAAGGGGGTGGTGGAATCCATTATTTGTCTTTGTGATTTCATAGCAGCTGGGCCTAATAGTGCTTCCTACCATTAAAGCACTTTTTTCTGGATGGTTAGCTACACATCACATGCAAACACAAGAATTTAGAAGCAGTTTTAAAGAAGGAAAATATAAAGGAAATAGTTCACCACCCAAAGGCGCAGAGATGCAGCAGTAGACAAGGAAGGCTGTGTAGGGCCCCAATCCTCTCAGTGATATTTCATGCCTCTCCCTGAATGTTCAGTTTCACTTTAGCCCTTGCACTCATGGAATCATAAGAAAAAACATTTCAGGCAGCTTTCTATCCCATGGTTCACTAAGATGCAACTGATTAAACTCTATTCCCCTGTAATTATTAGACCCATAGTTGTAGTAGAACTGGGCAGTGGCATAGCGTGGGGGGGGCGGGGGGGCGGGCGCACCGGGCGCAACATCTGGGGGTTAGGGTTAGGGGGCGCAAATCCATGGGTTAGGGGGCGCAAATCCATGGGTTAGGGGGCGCAAATTACTTGCCTTGCCCCGGGTGCTGACAACCCACGCTACGCCACTGGAACTGGGTAACTATGCCATTCCTCTTTTGCTCTGCTATGGATCTAATAGCAACTTTCAAGAGGGAAGGAGGGAGTGGATTTAAATTTGGAAGTGCTCACCCTTTCCTTCACTACCATTCTTATCAAGTTTGGAGGCTCCTGCAGCTGTATTTGGGTAAACACATCAGGCCGTCTAATGGCATCTCATTTTCTCTGGCCATTACAGTGCACCAACCTTTCCCCCTTGACAACCCTTTGCACTCAAGTGGTCTGCCAGGACTATTCTCAGTCAGAGCCAGCCCTAACATCAGGTCGAGGTAAATTACTATCTCAGGTGGTGAATAAAGGGGATGGGTAGCAGTAGCAAGAGGTTGGAGGACAGAACTGCATGTTCCATGTGGCTTTCCCTATGCTACCCTGTTACCCTCAGGTGTAATGGAAGTAGAAGTAGAAGTAGGATTCCGTGACCAGTCCAGTTGGCTTTTCTGTACATGGAGTGGGAACCCATATTTGCCTCAGGCAGCAAAACCTCTGTCTGCAGTCACATTCTGCTTCTTTCATGGGCTCATTAGAATTATCCTGTGGCCTTGGAATAGTCACTGTCTCACTTCTCAGCCTCACTTCTCTTATGTGTGAAAGTAGGGAATTGTAACAACCATGCTGCTGTTGTTGAGGAAAGTCAACAATGAAAACTGTGAGGCATTTTGGGAACCACTCAGGAACCTGTGGGCTTCTTTAAGAAGCTGGATTACAACTTCCATTATCCCTGATCATTGGCCATCTGGCTGAGACTGATGGGATTTGGAGTTGAACATCTGGAAGCCCCCAGCTTCCCCAGCCCTGCTTTATACAGAGGTAAACAGTAAATATACACTTATATAAAACATAGGTATAGAAATCTTTATTTCCCCCCTGTGAAATTGAATGAATGAATATGTTGTTGCTGCTGAAATATCTTAAATAAACCACAACTAAACAACAGCAAAAAGAGACCATCTACATTCTAGAAAACACAATTAACAGCTGAATATCACATCCTCTTTAGCATCAAAGTAAACATTACACATAAAAATCAGCTACAAAAATACAAGGAAAATTATATGTATCACAGAACAGTGATTAAAAAATGGAAAATCAGCTACCTTGAGGCTTTCATCTGTTAGAACACAGTCAGATGTTGGTTTGTTTGTTTTATTTCATTTTAAATATATATAGATAAACTGTGTTAACTTGGGAAGCGAGCAGTGGATCTTTAAAATAATCTCTGAAATGAGCAAATGTCAAAGCACAGAACTGGCAACCTCTTTTCTCTTTAAGTCTTGCAAATCTGTTATCACAGATGTTCCTAACTTTAAGCATATAGACAGATATGGTTGCATAATGTCGAAACTATGTATAAACTTCCTGTGTTTATGTCTGAAACGTATGTCACTCCAACAGTGCATGAGAGAATCTGGGGCATCTGGGCAAACTTTTTTGCTGGAGGGCAATGTAGGTTTTCCTTCCTCTCTTTTGCTAGGGGTACACTGAACTGGATATAGGCTGCAGGCATTACTTAAATCTAGGAGATCCTAAATTACTGCAAGCTATTCCTTAGTTATGCTTTGGGCATTGATGGAAGAACAGAACCATCAAGAGAGGAAATGTAATGTAAAAAGATTCCCATTAAAAAGTTGAACCTTGTAGGGATGGGGAAGAAATTCAGTTCAGTTCAGTTCACATTTAAAGGCAAATCTGAACACCACTTTCTGAAATAAGGTGTGACGTGACGTGAATAAAAAAAGGTAAAGGGGATCCCTGACCATTAGGACCAGTCATGGCTGACTCTGGGGTTGCGGCACTCATCTCGCTTTATTGGCTGAGGGAACCGGCGTACAGCTTCCAGGTCAAGTGGCCAGCATGACTAAGCCGCTTCTGGCAAATGAGAGCAGCGCACGAAAACGCCGTTTACCTTCCCGCCGGAGTGGTACCTATTTATCTACTTGCACTTTGACATGCTTTCGAACTGCTAGGTTGGCAGGAGCAGGGACCGAGCAACGGGAGCTCTTCTGATCGGCAAGTCCTAGGCTCTGTGGTTTAACCCACAGTGCCACCCGCGTCCCTTACGTGAAGTGAATATAGCCATCCTTAAATATGTGCTTCTCCAGATTTTGGGACAAAGTTTTCCAGCCAATGTACAGCAATGTATACATATGAGAGCCAGTGTGGGGTAGTAGTTAGAATGTTGGACCAAGGTTCAAATCCCCACATGGCCATGCAGCTCACTAGGTGACATTGGGACAGTCACTTATATTCAGCTTAACACACCTCACAGGGTTGTTGTGGTGATAAATTGGGGAGCAGGAGGACTATGCATGTCGCTTTGAGATCCTTGGAGGAAAGGCAGGTTGTAAATGCAACAAATAAATGAATATACTAGGTTAAAGTGTAACAATGCACATATTAGTGAAAATAACGTATAAAAATGCATTAGAAAAGACTGCTTTGCAAAAATGTGCATTAAGGTAAAATGGCATATGGAGATGTGGACAGGAAAAATTCACACAAAAATGCTAATGAATTTTCATATGGGGAGGGTATGCCCCAACACTTCTTTCAGGTGTCATGGACTGGCAGGAAAATGAGGAGGAGGAGGAAGAGAATCCCATTGAGGGGTGTAGCCAGGATTGGGATACACTGGGACAAGCTGGGGATGGGAAAAGGAGAGGTTGGGGTGACAGAGGAGGAGGAGGAGGGGATGGGTGTCATTGCATAGGAACCGGAGCCGCAGAGTCCATCACCAGAGCCACAAACATAGCAGGATCTGAAGCACAGGAAGCAGTGGGCAGGGTGCTCCAAGAGGCTGAGACAGGCAAGAGCCCACAGCCCAGCTCCTTAGCTGGCCAGGTGGGGCTCACTAGCTCTGGGAGGAGGTATGTGGAGTAGGCTTGTAACGGGTGAGAGTCACATGCCTCAGCAAGCCCAGATGTTGCAATCAGCAGGCAAAGTATAAAAAGGCTGCAGAGCTGAGGTGGTATGTCTGCTTAACTGCCCATATTGATGGATCTTGACTTGGATACTCCTGGACCTCCACAGGACTCTGCTTTGGGCTTGACTCTGGATTGTATCCTGATTTTACTGGACTTTGGACGTGGCTACTTGGATTGGCCCTCAACCTTGTTTCCTGACCTTTGGACTTTGCTTGTGTGAATTGACCCTCGGAATTGGAACTTTGGACATGATATACTGACTTGCTATTCAGGACATCAGGTTGATGGTGGTTCTGCCAGAGGAACTGGAGGTATGCATGATCAAGGCCTAGGCTTCCTCAATTCTGCTATCCCAGAGAGCCAGTGTGGTGTAGTGGTTGAGAGCAGTAGACTCGTAATCTGGTGAACCGGGTTCGTGTCTCCGCTCCTCCACATGCAGCTGCTGGGTGACCTTGGGCCAGTCACACTTCTTTGAAGTCTCTCAACCCCACTCACCTCACAGAGTGTTTGTTGTGGGGGAGGAAGAGAAAGGAGAATGTTAGCCACTTTGAGACTCCTTCGGGTAGTGATAAAGCAGGATATCAGGAGATGATGGGACATGCTCCTTGGCCTGGGCACCCCAGCTTGTTGAGGCTGTCACATGGTCTTGGCGAGATAGCAGATCAATTTCTAGCTATGAACCTAGGTGCAGTTTGTAATGCTAACACAATTGGCTATTTCATAATACGTCTCCTAAAATAGCATTTTTTGTTTGTTGCTTTCTTGTAAGGGCTTTGATAGCATTCACGGAAAGGCCCATCGCATGACCTCTATTGTGCTGAAACATTTTATCAGCATTGGTGCTTTTCAAGTTCCAAAATACGGGTCAGTTTGTATTTTAGTTTTTGTGAATATTGTTGATTCAGCTGGACATACATGAAGCATCTCTTCAAGCAGAGTCTATTGATTTTGAAATGAAATTTTGCTTGAGTATCATCTCCTGGGTTGTATCCTCAAACTTATAACTCCTTTAGAAAGTGGAGATGACAAGACAAATGTAATAGGGAAGACACCTGATTAGATTCTGCCTTTGAGATTCCAGCCTAGGAAGCTGAAGCAAACTCTGACCAATCACTAGCGCCCCATCAAATGTTATTGTATTCATTTGTTAACATGCCTTTTGAAATGTATAATGAAAGGTTTCATTAATTCATCAATAAATGGGTTTTGACTTAAGCATATTAAGCAGGTGCTGCTTTCTGTACTGTGTGCAATTCTATTGGGTTAGCTTTGGCATTTCTTCTGTCTCCCCATCCCATCTCTTATTATGTTTGTTACATGTGGCTAGCTGAGCTGAAATCTGGATGGCTATGTGTGTTCATATACATACCTGCATTCATACCCAGTGGGAAACAGGGTAATGTGGATTGGGGATGGTAGACAACTTTAAAGAAAACAGAAATGGGAGGAGAAATTGCTGGTACAGTGGTACCTCAGGTTAAGTACTTAATTCGTTCTGGAGGTCCGTTCTTAACCTGAACCTGTTCTTAACCTGAAGCACCACTTTAGCTAATGGGGACTCCTGTTGCTGCCGTGCCTCCAGAGCCCGATTTCTGTTCTCATCCTGAAGCAAAGTTCTTAACCTGAAGCGCTATTTCTGGGTTAGCGGAGTCTGTAACCTGAAGCGTATGTAACCTGAGGTACCACTGTATGTTTATCTGGCCCATATCCAGAATGAAAATCAATCCAGTGAATAAGATCAGTATTTGCTGCTGTTGCTGCTTTTAGTCAACAGGCAATACGTGATTGATTGTGCTACCCCTCCCCCATTTGCATTGTTTCCTTTGCACTGAAATGTATAGAGTGGAATCATATAGTTGGAGAGTTGCAAGAGACCCCAAGGCTCATGAAGTCCCACCCCATGCAATGCAGGGATCACATGGAATGAAACAATAACTATTTGACTTACGTAAGTTACATAATAATTACATAAATTATGTACCTTATGTAATTTAGCTACAGTGGACAGTGAGACAAATAACATAGTTTCTGATGGAAGATGAACTGTCCTGGAAATGGAAATGGTGTGGCATGCAAGGAATACACTGGGGAACTGAAGATTGTGCTTCCTTACTTCCCTAATGTGACTACACGCTAGTCCTATTAATGCATTTAGGATGAATGTGTGTTGGCTTAAAATGGGGTAGAGAGCAGGGAACTGCACACAAGGCCTGCCCCCAATGCCTCCCTACCTAGTTCCACTACAGATTTCCCTGCATTCAATGGCAAGGCCTAAAGTGAATTCTAAGCATACATGTGGATCATGTTCTTTTTGCTATATGACAATCAACATTTAGAGAATGTGTTTGCTCTTAGAATAATGGAGTGGGGAAACAGTTTTAAGAAAACCATGTAGCTCCCCAGGATCCAAACAGTTAGAGTTAAATCTGGGTCTATCTGCATGAAAGGCTCTAGCACTGGAATGGTGCCCCTTTACCTACTGTAGTCCCTGGACTCTGTTTTTGCTGATCTCTCATTAGTTCCACTCAGCGGTGAAACTCACTGGAAGCAATATTAGTAGGCCCGGGAGACAATGGAATTAGCTTTGTGTCATCAAGTAACTTTCTATAAATGGCCCATTTGGTTTGAGGCACAAACCTGTATGGGACTGGGAGTCATAACAGCTTAAACAAGACAGTCTCATATTTTGTTAAATGTGTTTGCTCTAAATGCAGAACACATGATGAGAACAGGGGAAGGAGGCTGCAAACAAACAAAAAAGGCCTATTGAAGTTAATGAGTATGACTAACTGTGATTCATTAACTTCAATAGGTCTGCTTTGAGTTGAACTTTGTTGGCTACAACCTGTAGGCTCTAACTTTGGTGAGTCTCCAAGGAAAGGGATGTTCATAGCTTAGGGAAATCCATTGAAAAAACCTCTTCATGCCATGGTGGTACAAACTTGGCACATGGGTAATATGAGTGAGAGGCCCAGCTCCTGAAAAGACCATTGGTGGTCTGAGAGAACTTAAATCTGTGTGTGCTCTGAGAGAAAGCAGGAAATAAGGAAGACGAAGTCTGGAAGCTCATTCCGGAAGCTGTCCTAAGAATACTTTGTCTGCTTTATATTTATTGTAAAATTTATTCTAAAAAAGCACCTTGGGTGCCTCGTCAGAAATATAAATGCAATCAATCAATAACAGTTAAGAAAGCACCCTTGGCTGATGTCAACAACAGCAAAAAAACTTCTATAAAGTGGATATTTGTGTTGTACACTGAAGTTTGCTAGAACGAGACATTTTGAAGTTCTCATATATCATGAGAAACACAGGTTTCTAAGTAGCTACTTCTTGTGGTTAACAAAAGGGGAAATCTTTTTTTTTTTAATGGCAATGCTGCCTAAATGCTCAGCATTCAGAGCAGCTTCAAAATGTATTACGAAGCGTCATCAGCCAAGTTGCTTCCACAGTTGCCTGGCGGTGCTTTGGGGGCAGGAGCAAAATCTGAGATTGCACAGTTCCTTTGCTGTCTTCTGTGTAGCCTGTCTGTTTGGAAGTTTGCACTTCCACCATAATGGACATACAAAGACTTCTCCTTTCAATGTTACAAGGAGCTTCTTCAACCAACTTCTGCCATAAGCTGTGCATTCATCTGGAAGCAGTGCCTTCTTTGAAAATCAGGGACAGAGGAAGCTGCCTTATACTGAATCGATCCATTGGTCTATTTGCCCCAGTACTGTCCACACTAACTGGCAACAGCTCTCTAAGATTTCAGACAATGGAGTCTCTTCCATTAGCACCAAGCCACTGCCCTTCCCCATGTTCCCCAGGGGCATGATGGGAACACAGCTTTTTGTTCCCTTTCCCCATTTCCCCACATTTGACTCACTTCTCCAGCACTGCTCCTGTCTCCCTTGCACAGCCCTTCATCCTGAGGACAAAATCCTCAAATCAGAATACGGCATGCAGATTGGATGTATGCATGCAAATGCCTTTGATTTGAATAATTTATTCCATCCTCTGACTACTTTGGAATGTTTATTTTATTTCATTTTTGGCACTGAGAAATAGGGCTTTGCCTAAGGTTGGTGTGTGTGTGTGTGTGTGTGTGTGTGTAATCTAGTTTGTACTGAGGTTATGGGAGAACTCATTTGGATTTCAGTGGCATCAGATTGAAAAGCATCAGACACTATCTGCTTTCAATAAGGCAGAAATATTCAAGCACCTTGTGAATAATCTTGTTTTTTTAGGAGCCATTGCAGAGTCTGGACACATATTCCAAAGCTTTGACTGACCAACTCCGATTAAAGTAAAGTTCTTCCCTCTTCACATTCATAAAAACTGCTTTACAGACACATTCCTTTATTTCCCAGCAAACTCCCCTAAGCACATTCCTCTCATTTAAAGAATAACCATCTGGACCTCCCATATCTGTTTATATCTATAATGTTCTTGGGTATGTTCTGTTCTTCTCCCCCTCTCTCATTATATCCTAATATTTCCATCACAGCCAAAAGACACTGAATCCAGGACATCTAGAGTTCCAAATTACAAATGGCATGTTGCTCATGCAGAACCTGGGAGCTCACTCACAATATGTAGAATTTCTAAAGCCATTGCTTTTTTTCCTAAGCTGGTGAAGTTTCTAGTCCTTAAGGCAATGGAGGAAGCTGTGAAAGCACATGGGAGATATCTGCTGAACTCACTGATGCAAAATGCATAGTGACTGTCTCCTTGTTCTATTTATTTAAGTTTTTCTAGGCCATCTGTTAGGACAAAGCCCTCACAAAGCAAATTACATAAAAAACACTATAGAATACAATGTCACCGTTCATTTTTTTATTTTTATTTTTTAAAAAACTGCACTCTGAAAAAAATCAGAGGTCAGCAACGCTATAAATCCTTAACAAAAAAAGTGCAACCTGACACCAGTTTTTTTTAAAGACCCATTATAAAGTCTGTTCCTACACAAATAACTGGGGAGTGAATTCCACAGATACTGAAGCCACCGTTGGTCTCTCATGCCCACACCAATATTGCTGATCTTACAGGTTGAATTATATACAGGGCCTCCACAGCTGATCACAAGGCTTGAGCAGATTTGTACAGGAGAATCAGTCCAACATCCCACTGTGTGTTTCTAATTTCAAAGAATCATAGGAGTTGGGGGGCACCTCACAGGTCATCTAGTCCAACCCACTCCTGATGCAAGAAATCTATAGCATCCCTAATAGATGGCCATCCATTTTCTGCTTTAAAGCCTCTAACAAAGGAGTGTTTCTCTCAAAATGTTGAGTTAACTAAGTGAGATTAAAATTAATTCTAGAAATAAATTGCGCTTGCAGAACCTTTAAATGCCTTCAATTCTATCTGTATCTTCTCTTCCCTGCTGGCATGGCCACAGCTCTGCAAAAGAAGCAATCTTAGGATGATTGTATGTGAAGGTGCATCCAGGCTTGTTTATTTTTGGATGCACTGCTGTGCTTCAGTAAATTCTCCCTCTACTTTCTTTCCCCCTTGCTTTATTGTTTGTAGTGTTCTGCCACAGTATTCCATTCTTTGTTGTTTTTTTTAAAAAATAATATTTATTAGATATTTTATAATTATAAAAAGAAAAAACAATCAAGAAAAACAATACATGAATTCAACAAACAATACATCAACAATAAAAAGAATACCACACAACAATACAACAGAAAAATAAAAAAAGACAAAAAACAAAAACACACCTCCAAATTTTATATCTATATCTTTCATTAGCTTATTTCCTCGACTTCCTCACACCTCCCTTTTTTTGTATTCTGGTTCAAATTAACTGGTTCAACAAATCCTTTCCCTCTTCTTCATTTTTTGTTCTATACAATTTAACTTTAAATTTTCCACTTTATCACATTAACACTTAATATTCATACAATTCTTAATAACACTTCTGCTAAAACCATATAGCTTCATTCCAATATTCTTCTAACATTGATTAATTTTGCAATATTTCTGTAAATATACTTTAAACTTTTCCCAATCTTCTTCCATCGACTCTTCTCCCTGGTCTCGGATTCTGCCGGTCATTTCCGCCATTTCCATGTAGTCCATCAGTTTCATCTGCCATTCTTCCCTGGTGGGTAATTCTTGTGTCAGTATTCCATTCTTTGTTCTCTTGTTCACTCCAAACTCTGGGAAGAAATCCTGAAATACAAACTCTGGCAACAGTTCTATTAGCCATTTTCCTGGGACTAAAGCCTGTTGAACTTGATGTGATGTACTTCTGAATGACAGGGGAAGAGATTGTGCCACCAGAAAATCAGTTTATTTGAAATGTTGCTAACAACACATCATTTATCAGCTCAAGATGCCTTATCCCACTGGTTCAACTTACTCAGCTGCCCTGCTGTTCCAGGACTCCCCCTCCCATTAGTTTGGAACAAGGGGCTGTTGCTAGTGGCCTTGGCTCCTAGGGTTCCTTAGGATCTTTGCCTTTTCTTGATTTGGTTTCTTATCTAAATCAGAAGGGACATTTTGTGATAAGAGTGACTGGTCATATGTATGTGAACAGTAGATTTGTTTTTTTGAATGGTGTGGTAAAGGGAGAATACAAGGAACTGTTTTAGCAGAGTCAACAACCTGCAACCTGCAACAAGGATATTCTCAGACACTATATGCAAATAACTTGGAACCCAACTACATGATCAGCAGTGCCTGGTGGCATATCTGCTCTGTTGCTGAGTTCTATGGTCCCAGGAAGATGAATGGCATGGGTGAATGCTTCTTCATGTTAATTCAGTCTGTCTCAAGATATCAGTCTGTTTCTTAGTTCTCAACACTTTAAAAGTGATGCCTGTGTGTCACCTATGAAAGAAAAAACTTCTCAGAAAAATAAAATTATGTACACATTAGTGGCTTGAAATGCATTAAGTTGTGCCCCCCCCCCCCAATGCCACTGCAATGTTTCAAGCAAATTTTTAATGGTGCTATTCATACCAGAAAGAGGAGAGAGATGTCTTCACCCAATTACCAGATTTATTAAAGTTGTCATCAGTGCATACATTGTCATCAGCCCATGTGCAATGGCTGCCTGAAATGTACACACTTCGGCTTCACTGCAGCTTCTGTTTCCTAATCAGAAAATGGGAGCTGGTTTGAGGGAAAGTGCATCAAACAGGAACGTTTCTCAAGAAATACTACGGTCTGTGGCTAGCATCATGTGTACTCAGCATCAAACACTAGTGGTGGGACCACACTGGAGCTGGAGTAAGCAATATTGTGCACACAGCCTTCTGGAAAAGAAAACACTGCACTATCCTGGCTTTTCCTTTTAAAAAAAATTCTACTTCATCCCGTGTGAAGATGGAGGATGGTTGCTAAACTGCCAGTCAACATTTAGCATGTGGGTGTGTTCTTTTTGGGGGGTGGGGTGGGGAGTCATAGCAACAGTGTCATGGAACATGCATTGGTTCCCATACTTAATATTCTGGAAGAGGTGACTCGTTCATGCTAGCCATCACCCCAATGAAGATTCATCTGCATGCATTGGAGAGTCCATCCTGTCCCATTTCCAAGAAAGCAGGAGACTAGAAACATACGATAATGCCAGCCAAGTCAGACCATTTGTCGTAACTCACGGTTTGTCTACATGAGAGATAGGAAATCCTCAGCTCTTCAGGTGCTGTGGGACACTAAAAGCCCCAGCCCAATGGTCAATGGTCAGACCAATGGTGAGGGATGATGTGAGTTTTATTACCCCAGCAGTATTTGGTGGGTCACAGGTTCTCATTCCTAGTCTGCATGGACTGGAAGCAACTTTACAGAGTTTCAGTTGGGGGTCTTTTTCACCCCTGCTTTGAGATCTGAGACATTGAGCCTTGAATCTTCTGCCTACCATGCATGCACACTATATCACTGAATTAAATGGTCCATCTCATGCAGGTGGCTATTTGCAGGTTGGCTAGAGTGGGAGTTGCTTCTGAACGTGCACAGATTGCACATGCCTGACCCAGTGGAAACACCACCTCCATCCTTCGTGCATCTGGGCTTAGGATAGAGAAAAGGAGGCTTCCCAAAAAGGAGGAGAAAAGAAAAATGAGCAGGGCCTCCGCTCCCGCTTTGTTGTGTGGCTGAAGATATCCTGATCCACTCCTGCTTCTCCATTGCTCTGTGGCAGAGCATCTGCTCAGCAAGCCGAAGGTCTCATGTCCAATCCCCAGGGCCTGTAGGTAAGGCTGAGAAGCTCTCCTGCCAGTAACCCCAGAGAGCCGCTTGTCAGTCAGTACCTAGACCATTCCTCAACCAGATGCACCAGTGCTCTGACTGGGTACATAAAGCGTCCCATGTTCCTAAAGAGTGAGCATTTCCCCAAATGCAAAGAACGCCTTTTCCCAGAGCCTGCACTGCTTTTTCAGGGAAGCCCCATGCAAAGGGAAAAGATCTGAGGCCTTGCCGTCCCTTTCTGCCAAAAGAGGACAAGTCAGAGCCTCTAGCTTTTCCTCTTCTTCATCCTGCCTGCCTCCACCCTCCCTCCTTCCCCCTCCCTGCTCTCTCCCCTCCCTCCCCCTTTGCCTCCCTCCTCTCTGTCTCTCTCACTCACTCACTCTCTCCTGTTTCTAATTCCTTCCACTAGCTCGAAGCCTCATTCAGCCGCCGTTGCCAGTGGAGTGGAATTGGCTGGGGATGCTGCTGCCGCTGCTCCTCCTGCGCCTCTAGTTGTGAATGGGACTTGCCTCGGCTCGCTTTCCTCTTGCCAGAGGTGACCCAGGGAGAAGCAGGCAGCCGGACTCGCAGGTAAGAGCTGACTCTCCGCCTGCCTCCGCCTGTCCTAGATTAATTTTTTTTTTTTGGGGGGGGGGGACTTATATTCTTAATTGGAGCGATGCTCTTTGCTGCATCCATGGAGATTTTTTTTTTGGGGGGGGGGATGTTATCAGGAAAGGGCTGAGGGCGGGTAGGGTGAAGATCTGCAAAGTGGAAGCTGCTGGAAAGAGGGGGTTTGATGGGGGCGCAGAGTTTCCTCTGCCATCGAGGCATCTGAGATTGCAGGGGCGGCGCGGGGAGGGGGGGGCAAGGAAAGGATTTGGAAGCCCGGGGGTGGCTGGAAACTGACCTGAAGCCAAAGGCGAAGCTTGGAGGGCTGATCGTTGGTTTGTAGCTGGCGGCGGGGAGGGGGGGGGGGAGAAAGAAATTATGCACGCAGATCAGATACCTAGACAGGCAAGATCTCTGGGTTGTTTGGGCTCCTCTTATCTCTAGCTGGCTGTGAAAGTGCGTGGAGATAGAGCCATATGGGTGCTGTTGTTTTTCCCCCAAGCAGAACCTCCGGAGCAGCCCAGCAGCGCAGCTGGCTACCCCAGAGCAAAATGCCATAGCTGGCTTGCTGAGCATCAATTTGAGGCAATCAGATCAGTACAAATCGAGGCTCTGCGGGCAGGGGGACATTGCACAAGAAACGGCTACGGGAGTCTCACGGGTTCTCCTCTCCCTCAAATCTAGACAGCACCCCAGCCTCAAATCTTTGAGGTTTTATCTCTCTCCTTATGTTTTGTGCAAACGTCTCTCATGTCTTTACAAATTCTTTACAAATATCGCTCTATCGCATGCATTGGCAAATGTTCTTTTTTTGCGGGGGGGGGGAGATAAAGTGGGTCGATAGGAACTGTGATTAACTCTGGGTTACTTCTGGAGCCTTCGGCGGTGTTTTTTTTTGGGGGGGGCGGGCGGCGGCGGCAAGCAGTCGACTGTGTGTGTGTGTGTGTGTGTGTAGAAGAATTGTGGGGAAGGAGACCCCTTTCAAAACATTATCCCAGAGATTCCCTTTCAGAAGATGCATGGTTGTTACCAGAGAGAGTTTTTGTCGTTGTTTGTTTGGCCAGCCGCTCGCATCTTGCAGCAGCATTCACAAGGTACCCGTGGAGAGCGAGCGAGAGAGTGGTGCTGTGGCTTGACTGGAAAACCGTTATGCTCTTTGGCTGATGTATAGGTAATCTCAGCCCCAGGGAAGGTGAAATAAATCAGGCTTTGAGGCTGCCAGTCCATCTACATAACGGTCACTTTTTGAATAAGAACCCTCTTCCTGTGGAATCCTCCCCAGAGCCCATCTTACAATCTGACATCACCAGGCAAGCAACTTTACCTTTCTGGAGTGATGCCCATTTATCATCAGTGCCTTTAAATATTTATTGGGCCAGTACCCAAGCAGAGAGGTGCCAAGTTGGCACAGAGCAAGGAATGGGGGCATATCCTTTATTATATGTATTTGGTACAGTTGCTTTTGCAAAATAAAATAGAAAGGGCAGGTCTCAGTGATGTGACTGAGTCCTTTGCTCTGTGAGGACAAAGGAATCCCTTTAGCAAAATGCAGGTCAGTAGTTCAGGCGAAACAGCAACCTTTAATTTGGGAAAGGAGAACTAAGTGGTGTTTTTCTTCTTTCTCTTTCACATCCCCGTGGCTCATAGTTCAGCTAGGAAACACATGATTCCTGTTGATTCATTTTGATGACACAATAAGAATTTCACGGGCCATTGACCCACTGTTAAGGAATCAAATAATTTTAATGGCTTAATAATGAAACTGCAAAGTAATAAGACTGCAATAGACCTACTCAGGTAGGCTGAGCCATGAGCAGGAGAGGGATTTCTTCCTTGGCTTTTTGTGTACGTATTTTCCCCGCTTCATGTATCCACTTCTCTGGTTTAGAAGCTGTTTCGTCAGAGTTTGGAAAACATGCAATGCTCATTAGGAGGTAGATCTGAAACACTTGGCCTCTTCTCAGATTCAGTTAAGATTTGTCAACAAAGCAAGTTCTCTGCAACAATTAAGCCGAAGTTTGCCTTGGTGACTGCCACCTTTTGGGATTTCAGATGCAAGTTATGTCACTCTTAGGATTATTCCAAGCTCCAGAATATGATGGTGATGATGATAAAAGCTGTTTGCTTGCACGCCACGGTCCTGTAGCATTGCATCAGCACATTTCATGGTAAGGCAGTAAAGTAGACCTTAATGCCTGGAAGAGTTCTTCTTTTGTTTCCAATCCCAGAAGGCTGTTTCAGCACATTTTAAAAGGTGCTGCACCCCAGGAAATGTAAAATTGACCACAGTTTGAAAACATTTTGCCTTGCTGCTTCTTGAGAACAAATAAAGTTAGAGAAGGAAGAATTTCAGTCTGCAGGCTTAAAAAAAAAAATCAAACAAAGACCTCTATGCCCCCAAGAAAACCCGTATGATGATGTTTCCTTGTTGCAGTTCTGCTTTATATAATTTATATTTAAAACCCAATCCTCTGATAATGCAACCAGAGGAAACGGGTGATAGGGATGTGCTATTTATAGGCTTCTCGTCAGTTCTGACTTTGCAGAAAAGAAATGCACAAAGTTTGCACATTTGGGTGAGTTCATTAGCATAGGAACTACTACAATAAGCTCGGTCAAGAGCGAGGCAAAGAAATTCCCTTTGCAGTGTTGATAGTTGATTTCTCATTGGTGGGTGGGGTGAGGTCTGTGGACAGATAATCTGACAAAGTGCAATGATTTACGTTGTGGAATTATATATGGAAGATGGGATGCATATAGAATGGTGACAGAGGATGGTGGTTCTTGGGATTTTTTCTTCACCTGATATCATGCATTTCCCCCCATTTGTCTGACAAAGCATGATTAACATCAGCCTAATAGGAGGGGCTACTTCCTCGCTAATGAATCGTGTTTAGAGTCCAGGCAACTTAGGCTGCATTTTTATACACACTTGCCTGAGAAATAAGGCCCATCGAATCCAATGGGAATTACTTCTGATCAAATATACATAGAACTGCACTCTCACAAACAAATGCAGTTTGACCAAATAAGATAAATTAAATGGAGAGGATCCCCCCTCTTGTAAAACGGTTACACTCATTGTTCAATATGGATCTTGCAGAAAGAGGAACTTTGTAACTCAACAAGAAGATTTTGTGAAATTGCAATGGATTTGCAGATTTTTTTATTTATTAAAAAGAAACACATTTAAATAAAAACAAAAGAAAAGACTATGAAACGAATTTTAGTTTCTGGAAATGCTAAGAATTCAGGTGTTTTTTAAGAAACAAAAAACAAAAACCCAATTGTCTTCTATTTTCAAAACAAGTAAATGAATTGTATGTGGGGCACTTGACCCAAGAGATTTGACAAAGAAAATCATGTTTTCACCTAAACAAATGTCATTGGTTCTTTGGTCATTTAAGAAAAAAGAACAACAGCCAGTTTGGTGTCAAATCAGATGCCTATGTACTGCTGTTAATTCACACTTCACACGACCTCTCTGGTGTTTATACCACTGAGCTTTAAAAATCCCACTGTTTGCTCTTCTTTTACTTTTCATTTCCAGCATCAGTGAACAATTCCTTTGGATGCCCATGGATTTCTGAGTGAGACAAACCCCCATAGGATTTTTAGTCTGCAATAATACTATGGACTAGTTGATCAATACTGGAGTACCATAGCCAAATTAAAATGAAATGGATGAGTGTGTCTATCGGTGGGGCAAAATATCCCAAATTTAAACATCAAACTCTATTAAGGCTACAATCCTAAATAATGTTCTGGAAAGTAAGTCCCACCAAGCTCAGTGGAACTAACTTCTGGGTAAACATGTGATTTGTTTTATGTGATTTGATTTTGTTGTAAACTGTCCTGTGGCTTATGCAAAGGGTAGCATCTAGTTCATTCAAACAAACAAACAAACAAACATGCATAGGATCAGGCTGTAAATGACAAAGGAAATACAGAAGCCTAAAAATTGTCAGAAGCTGCAATCCTATGCACACTGGGAGTTCTATCTATGGGGCTAGTTTCTGAGCAGGCATGCATAAGATTGCACTGTGAGAGTGACAGAGTCCTCATGATTTCATCAAGAATTTTGTCCCTTGAAAGCAAATCTCCAGAAAGCATAGCAAAAAAACCAACACGTTTTACTTCCATGTACACCAAGGGTTAAAAGCTCTTTTAAATCTATTTTTTACTGTGCCTGCTTTGTTTATGAATCCTACCATAGTTGCTTTTAATAAAGGGCCTTGTGTTTTTGGAAGGTATTGCTAGACCTAGACCCTCCATGCCTTCAGGCGGTATTAGCAGGGAATCTGTAGCCCTGTCTATATTTAGCAATTTGTTTCCCTAAGAGCCGGGCCTTGTGTGCACTAGAGGGCGCTGGTGCTCTTCTATATGTCCTTGCTTGTGGCCCATCTGCTTTTTAGGCCACTGTGAAAAGCTGTTTTGTTACCACCGGCATTGCTTGCCCTCTCAGGGGAGACGGAATTCAATCTCTCTGTGGTTCAGGCTAATGCTCAGGCAGTTTGTCAGGATTAACATCTTTCTAGTCGGTCTTTCTAGTGTTACCTTCAGCCGCATACTACCAGTTCTCTGCAAACTTCTGGAATTCTGTCACCCCAGATTCTCTGAAGAATGAAGAAGTAAGATCAGCCCCACAAATACCTTCAATCGTTTTCTCTCCTGCAGAGAAAGCATCTCCCCAAGCGTGGCTAGCTGTGAGGCTATCCTCTATGCTGCAGCCCAGGCCAGAGTCCCTGCATTAGTGATATAACTTTCCAGTTTTAAAAGGACCAGGTAATGGAGAATGGCAGTAGCTCAGTGGCAGAACTGGAGGGGTTTATGGAACTCAGTCTGTGACCTAGCCAGCCCAAAACCTTTGATATGTTTTGACACATATAGTCAATGGGACTTACATGTGATTTGGGTCCCACCATCTTGGAGCCCATTGAATGTACACTGCAAATGTTGAGCTATTTACAAACTGTAGCAGTAAAGAAACTCTGAACAATCTCCCCACAACACATACGCACTTCTAATTAAGAAATTCAGCATCTCAAGTAAGCTGAAAGAATTTGGTGTAAGGGTTGAGCTGGCAATAAAACATACCCTCTGATGGTGGCTGCTCCATGATAAAGAACTGTATGGGATACAATCAACAGGATTTAGCTGGGGGAAAGGAGTGCAACTTAAGTAAATGCTGATTTAGTCACCTCACATTCTCCAAGGAGTGAAATGCAGCTTCTTTCAACTCCTGCAAAAGGGTTTATTGAAATACTTAATTGTTCTGGGAGGGATCCTAGGCTTCAATAGCAAAAAAAAAAATCTGTGTGTATGGATTTTAGCAGGAAGGGTTAAGTAATCTAGTGGAGAAGCTGGGACCTACTACATGCAGAGCAGGTCCTCCTCCTAATTTGTTGCAAATGTAGGGAGTGGGCCCTGTAAATAAATGGGGTTGGTAGGGGTGGACGACAGTGAGGTCAGATCTGTGATGAAGTATCAATGTGAGGGATCCCTGTTTTCTTCTTCTTGGCACAACACTGCAATTCAGAAGCGGGCTAAAGTCTTTCACTGGCCACACTTCCTTGGTTGGGCCACCTGAAATGCTGACTTATTCATTCTGTACATTTAATGGCTCAATGCAACGTCAGCTGGTGAGGTGTGTGCTTTAACTGTGTCACAGACCAAACACCGCAGGCACAGCTTGCAGGTCACCCAACATCAACTCAAAGGCAGTGCTTTATGTTGGGAGTTACACACACACACACACACACACAGCTTTATTGCAGTCCATAGACACAAAATGCTCAGTGTTGGGAGTCCACTTGCACACTGGGCCACAAGTCACCATACCTGAAATATGAACAGATGTATGGCAGGATAGAGATACAGTTTTGCAGATGCAAGCCCATTCATTGTGGCAGAAGCTTTGGTGGACTAGAGGGCTGGCTTTGTCAAGATGGCAGTGAGAAAAACGAAATGAGAAATGTGAATTATTATAAATAAGCTGCCTAGCAAATGTGTGGGCTAATGTTCTAGAACTTTATTCCATTTTGTGATTGAAGGAGGCTCTGTGATCTGTGTAGGATGACCTCTTGCTCATTGTCATGAAGATAATGTTTTGCATCAAATATGCATATGCTAACAAGATTGATAGACAGTGCTATATTTGTAAGGGGGGGGGGGGGAGAAGACGTGCCTGAACAAACCATGAATGCCTCACCTCCCTTGTTCTCTTATAATGGCAATGCTGCCCACAAGAGCAGTGCTTTTTTCTAAAAAAAATGCTTAGGGGTACTCTCGTTTTGACACAAGAAAATCACCATTTTATATTTCATATCAGGAAAAATAAATGCAATAAATGGACAAGTGCAAAGATTCACAAAATGTTTAGAGGTATGCGTACCCCTGCGTCCCCCCAGAAAAAAACACTGCACAAGAGAGATGCCAGAACTTAGTTTCTGTGAGATCCGGCTAAAAAAAGCCCTGTATAGATATTCACAAATAACTGTAGTGGGGTGTGGGGAAATCAATATAGCTCACCATAGTCTCCTGGTCAGCTGCAAACTTTTGATAGGAAACTTTAGTTCCTACTATCCCTTCTTAGAAGCTTTTATCTTTAGACTGAAATTCAGCTCCACAGGCATTCCAACAGAAGCTGCCCCTTGTAAAGTAAACCTAGGTCTGATTACAGACACATGGCCAGTTTTCTAGGCTAGGCGGAGTCTATTCCTTGAGCTGTAAGAATTCAGCATCCAGAGTCCCTGACTTGAGGCCCACTCTTATAAGGCAGCCACTTCACCAGTGGTGGGGAGATTTTTTTTCAGACAGAAGGCCACATTTCTTTATGGGGAACCTTTCAGGGGCCACATTTCCATTGTGGGCAGAACCTAAGGGGAAAGTGGTTGGAATGATGGACGGGACTCTCACTGGCCGCACAAAAGTGTCCATAAACCCACTCCAATAAGGCAAGCAATAGGTGTTTTCAGAGTTTAAGGACACATACCAGGTGGAAGAAATACTCCAGGAGGACACAGAGCAGGGCCAGTGAGTGGTGGGACTTGGGGAGAGGCCATGTTCAGGGACAGTCCCAAGGAACAGATTGGGCCACCATGCCTGAGATTTTCTACCGGCTTCTCTGTTTCCTGCAGCAAGATTGCTACCTAGTTTTAAAATCCAAGGGTAGAGGAAAGGGATGGGACCTGGAATAGTTCCAAAATATAGGATTAAAAATAAAAATAAGAAAAAAATAATGCCAGTTATAAAAGGGCTAGGGAGATCGGCTTCAAGTTTCAAATATGTATAGTCAGCCCCACAGCTCAAAGCCTTTATGCATTTTGCAAGTAATTCTACTCTGCCACCTTGGCAGCTTAATGTATTGTATATACCTGCATGCCTGGAAAGTCCAATTATATAGATATAATAGTTCTCCCCTGCCATTAAGCACAGGAGAAGAGAACCTGAAAGAGATGAAGCAGTGTATTTCAGGAATAAGGCATTTTTTAAGAAAAGCAAAAATGATACTGAATTCTTCCATATTCTAATCATAATTAGAATTATTCTACTTAATTTAATCAGATTTATTCTAGTTAAGAACATGGCTACCTCTCTAGAATTTCTAGTTAATTTAATAGCTGCACCAAGGTACAGGCAAATCTGATCCAGCCATAGTAGCTGGGTTGAGCTCAAATAATATTGCTGCCCTACCTCCTCCATGTATAGGGCTACATTTTACACCAAAAGAGATTTTTGAAACGGATGGTATTAAACATGCAATCTGCACGCTTGTGTATATGAGAAATTCAACTAATAGAAGTTTAATTTTCTGATCAAATTGGACCAGAAATGAGGCTTGCTGGAAATAATCAACTAGATAGTAGAAATGCGAATAAGGATACATACAAAAAGATGAGACAGAGGCCTTTGACTATGGCCAGAACTTTGAAAGCTGCTTTGCTGAAGGTTGAAAAGGAAACCTGTAATTGTTCCTTCCATGGAGGTTTTCAGACCATCTTGTATTTCAAACACCTGCAACAGCTTGGCCCAACCCATATTTCTTATAGGTGACACCAAACGTTAGTAATGCTCATAGCAGACCCACTGAGATCAATGATCTGAAGTAATAATGTATCTTTTATGAGAATGACTTAATGAATGGGTGAGGAACCTCAGGCCCAGGGACTGTGTGGAGCCCTCCAGATCTCTGTCTGGCCCTTGAAACTCTCCTAAAACCACCCCATTCACTGATCTTGCTTTGCATTCTGGAGTGGTTTTGCCTGGCTGGAATGTGCCCCTGGAATATTGCCTTGAACTCTAACGATGCCTCTTGCTTGTCAGGATGAAATATATAGGGGTGTGTGAATGCAAACCTGTCTTCTGTACAAAAGTAAAATGTATACTAGTTCCTACTCCTTCTTTCCCCTCTGGTCCTGTCCACCCATGGCATGTGGTCCCAGGAAAGTTGTCTGGAAAGGACTGTGGCTCTAAGACTGACTGAATTGGATATCACTCTGTGTGCTTTTATATGTAGGAAGAAGAAATATGGTTTTTTTTGGCAGGGGGTTAGTTTGGATGGAGGAAGCTATTTGTCCAGGTAAGATCTCAGTCTTCACCTCCCTGCCCCCGCTGGTTTTCTCCCATTTCACCCCTCTCTTCCTAACACCGTGTAACTTATAAGGAACTGAGGTGTTGTTTCTTGGAATGAGGAAAGGTAATTTTTCTTTTTTCCCCTGATCCCTGCCTGTCAAGCACACACACACACACACAAACAAACAAGCAAACAAGTGCACTTATTGGGGCTGCTTTACAGAGGACACCTGGGATCTTGTGTTTATATATCTCAGCATGGACTAGACATCGGAAGTTGCAGGAGGTACACCATTGGTCATAGAATATAAATGTTACTATGTGCAGTAAAAAATGGCTCTCTGGAAATGAAAACAAAGTCAGAACATACTCAGCATAAATGAACTCATTAGGCTGTCCCCGCCTGCACTCATTTATCTCCAAACTGAGACCAATGGGCCAGATTTCTGTTATTAAGAAGGCTTCATGTAAAATAATTGTGTGTGTGTGTGTGTGTGTGAGAGAGAGAGAGAGAGAGAGAGAGAGAGAGAGAGAGAGAGAGATGGCAGAATTACTATGATTCAAACTGTTATTTGTTATGGAATGCAGAAGTAAAATGGGAATGGAGGTTTGAGGAATTCTTTATGGCAAAAAGATGGGACTTTGGAAAGGCATGAAGGAATCAAGGAAGTAGTGAACTTCTGACTTTATCACTGTGTTAGTGATAAAATAACAGGCATAAGGTTTTGTAGTGTGCTATGTAAATGTGATGTTATTCTTACAAGTGGGACCTTCAATAAAACATTGCAGTGTTGAGTGTTTCCAGCCAGCCATACCCTTTCAGAGACTACTGCATTCCATTCCCCTTCCTCTTCCAGCTACCTGAGTATATGCATTTTTGCAAAAAATACTTGGCTGGGGAGCAAAAAGAGAAGGGTGTATTTCAAAGGATGGCTGTATTCAGTTTGCAATTTTTTGGGGAAAGTGTGAATTAGGTAGATTCACCTTTAAATATGAAGTGATTTAAATTTCTGTACCATCCATTACCAGCATGAGCAGAATTTCTGAGAAGACATTTTCCAGAGAAAGGCTGTTGGAGAATGTTAGGTAAAGGTAAAGGTACCTCTGACCAGGTCCAGTTAGGTCCAGTCGCGGACAACTCTGGGGTTGCGTGCTCATCTCGCTCTATAGGCCGAGGGAGCCGGCATTTGTCCCCAGACAGCTTCCAGGTCATGTGGCCAGCATGACTAAGCCGCTTCTGACGAACCAAAGCAGCACACGGAAACACTGTTTACCTTCCTGCCAGAGCGGTACCTATTCATCTACTTGCACTTTGATGTGCTTTTGAACTGCTAGGTGAGCAGGAGCTGGGACCGAAGAACGAGAGCTCAGAATGTTACCTCCCAAGAATATCCAGAATGATCCCTTCAGCTTCACTGCCCATGAAGAATTCTGGCCTTTCTTCAGCCCTAGTTTCCATTTGTCAACTACAGTTGACTTAAGCAGAAATCATTATCATTATAAGAGTATTTAGAGATTCCTAAATACACTGTATCAAGAGATGTGTAGTGGGGTGAATGGTTAGCCTTGAGGGTGACTGGGCTGAGTCCCCACCAGCACCCGAGGGGGAAGCATTGATTAGCAATAGCATGCTTCATTAACATCCCACTTTCTCAATCATTGTAATTGTGACTCTTCTCTTAAAATATAAAATATAAAAGTAGAAAAGGTTTCATCCCAACCTAATCAATCTAATGTGTTAACATTTGCATAATTTCCCCTTTAATGTTTTAAAAAGCAGCAGAGTGGGTTTTTAAAAATACATTGTGTGCGTAGACTATAATCAAAGTGTTGAAGAGTGCAAGGTTTACATTTATTATATATGGTGCTAAATTTTCCCTGTGAGTCTCAATGAGATGAACCTTCCCTTTTCTGTTCTGCCTACCTCATCTTATCACATGAAAGGTAGATGTTTTCTCCAAACCTTAGGGTCTAGCATGATTGGCATCTGTTAATGCTATGAAGAAATAAGTTGCTAATAAAAATAAAATGTGGAAACCGAGCAAGTGCAGATCATCAGCCCCCTTTTTTTGTAAGAACATAGTAAGAGTTCTGGTGGATCAGACTGAAACTATAGGCATCAGCAGCAACATTGAGAATGAGCCTGTTCAAGGTGGCTCCCCAATTAGGGAAGACTTCTCCCACAGAAATCTTCCTGGTGACAGCATGGTCTTCCTTTGGGCATGAGGCATAAACAATTCCTCATTATCCAGGCGTGTTATTATCTTAGGCCCCATCTGCACTATACATTTAAAGCACCATCATGCCATTTTTAATAGTCATAGCTTACCCCAAAAGAATTTTGAGGACTGTTGATTGTTCAGAGTGTTAAGAATGGTTAGGAAGCCCTTATTGCCCTGACAGAGTAACAATTTCCTGAGTGGTTTAAAAATCAGGTTCCTCTTCCCAGGGAACACTGGGAATTGCAGCTCTGTGATGTGAAGAGGGTCTCCTAACACCTCAGCACTTTTAACAAACCACAGGTCCTAGTATTCTTTTTTGGGGGGGCGGGGAGAGAAGCCATGACTGTCAAAGGGGTAGAATAATGCTTTGGATGTCTAGTAGAGATGTGCCCATAGTTTCAGGAAACTGTACTTCGCTCACCTGTCAATTCCCTTCATTTCCCCTTTTTATACAAGTAAGAATAAACCCAAAAGACCACATTTATAAATTCCCTTGTCTATCTTTCCTTACTAGGGTCAAACTCTCTTTTTTAAAAGATAACAAGCACTTAAAAAGACTTTAGGCAGACTTTTCCACTACAGTTAAGTAAAATGCAAAATCTTGATAATATCTGTCCTGGATGAAAGTGCTACATGTACAGATCAGCATAATCCATCCATGGGCCTGGGTGCCCGAAGTCTGCAGATAATCACAAATCCAGCAAGAGTCCAAGATTTGCTATTTGCATTTGTGTATTAGTGAAGATATACATAAGAACATTGAACTTTAGTTAGCCTTCTCTCTCTCTCTCACTGCTTTTTAGAGAAATTGAAAAACTGCCTGCTGTGTCTTTCAAATTGCCAGCCAAAGAAAAGTATAATGTGTTCCAAGCACACACGGGTAAATTCCTGGTACCCGGTCTACTGCAGTGATAGGGAACCAATGGAATCTCCTGTTCCTTTTGAACTCCACCTCTTTTCATCCTTGACCATTGGCCATGCTGGTTGGGGCTGATGGAAGTCCAACAACTTCTGGAGAGCCACAGGTTCTCCCTGTCTGCTCTAAAGGCATCTGACGTAGCACAGTATAGGTCAAATAAATATATTAATAAATAGCTACAATGTATCTGAATGTTGCAGTTTGTCTCAGAGTGTGTATGATTGTTTCTAACTTGCCACCCTGAGGTATTACGAATTGGTTCTACTGAGGCTGTTATTTTGTATTGCTTCATATTTTAACTTTTCTTTAATGGTTTGTCGATGGCAACAAACATTTGGTTAACTGGCAATTTGCTGAAGCTAAGCAGGTCCAAATGAAGGCTAGGTCCTGGATGAAATAATTATGTGTATATTGCTTTGAAGTTCATGATGAAATAAACACAAAATATAAGCATATAATAAATTTTAATCTATATAGAGAGAGATTCATGCATTTATTGTGCATCCTGCCATCAAGATGTACATGATTTATCCCCTTTAAACCCTCACAAGAATCCTGTAACTGTAGTACAGTAGCTTTAGCTTTAGCTTTAGCTGAGAGTAAGGAAATAAATGGCCCGTGGTCACCTAATCTATTTCCTGGCCAAGCAGGGAGCTCCACCCAATCTAGTCCAGCAACAATCCAGTCCACTCATCTCATCTTTGTGGGTTTCAGATAGGCCATCGAGAGAATACGATGCTGGACTAGAAAGGCCTTTAGCTTGATCCAACAGGGCTCTGCTTATATTCTTATTCACACACTCCATAGACAATTCCGAAGAGAAGGATGTGTGTTTGGGATCTGCAGTTTTACCCATGCTCAAATAGTTTCCCAATGTGGCACTCACAAGATTTGTACATTTTGTTCAGTCGTCCTTCTTTTGGTTGAAATAATTGAAATCCCTTCTAGGCATCTTGCTGTCACAAATGTACGGTGCACTTAGAAGTGGGCATTTATGATTCTTGACAGCGTAATGGTGTATGAAAGAAATGGAGGAGGACTGCAGTCAGTTTTTCAAATATAATTTAGTGGGTAAGAACAAGATTTGTTGTGTATGCACCTTTTTGTGGTTGTTTGTTTTCCTCCCTCTTCGATTTATATGGATGAGAGTGCTTGGATGGGGTGCTCCTTGGAGTGGAAAAGGGTGTGATTAAGAAGAAACGGGGGAGAGGGGAGAGACACCCAAAACTATTTTATGCTTCCTTTCCCGCCAAACAAGAAGATGACTGAGAACGCCATTTTACAGGCTTAGGTTGCAATCCTAACCCCACTTTCCTAGAAGTCAACCCCATTGAATTTAATAGGGCTTAGTTATTAGTAGACACACTTAAGATTGCACTGTTAGTTTTATTGTGATGAGAAAGTTCTGGTTTCTCTTACAGCTGTTTTTTTAAAAAATAACTTGGCAAGTTGAGGGGACTGTCTCCCATGCAGCATTCTCTCAAACTGTCCTAATTTGCCAGGTACGGTCTGGATTTTGGGTAAAAATCAAAGTAGATATTGTGTTAAACACAAACTCGCAGTTGATATGAAGATTAGTGTTGTTGTTTTTAAATGCAAATAATATATCAGAGGGTTATGACAAATATTGGGATCACAGCAGATGTGGATCCTCCATGATGGCTCCTTCTCTATGGCTGGCTCTAACCAGTTCAGGATTTAAAGGAGGGTTTTAAAGCTTATTTGGTTCCCATGGCTCTTATTTGAATGTTTTATTGTATCTGCTACAACTGGAGTTTTTGTGGCATTTTAAGATGTATCAGGGCAGGAGTCACCAATGTGCTGCCCTCCAGATTCTGTTGGACTCCAGCTCCCATCAGTCTCAGCCAAAACAACAAACAACATCAGGAAGGCACCCCATTGCCTTACCCATGCATTATGCCAATTCTTGTTAATTTTTCATTTATTGTTTTATAATATTTGTCTTTGTGTTTTGTATTGTGGTTTTACATATGATGCACTGCTCCCTGACATATTTTTGAAGACCAGTATTTTTTTTTAAATAGTTATAGCTTTCTTCTCCTGCTGTTCTTCTAACAAAAAATGTTCCTCTGAACGTGATGTTTGCAGCAGGTGGTAATTCCCCATTAGCGTTATTTGGGGCACTTTGCAATCAGCATCATAGCATAGATAATAGGGTTAAATTGCCCCTCTTGGTCACATGAACACTAGGGCACGGTGCAAAGCACTAACCTGCCATTCCATGCCCTGCAGCTGTTGAGGTATATTTTGAAGCATTGATAACGTATTAAAGGCAGCAGTGGAGCAAGCCGATTGGGCGCCTGGGTCGGCACGTGTGCCCTATGCCCGGGGCGGGGCGAGCCAGGGCAGGACGCTCCATGGGGCCTCCGAGGATTCTGCCTGCCTCCTTCCACTACAGCTGAGGGGGAAGTGGGGGGTGGACCGTTTGAGAACTTGGAGCCTGTGTGCGCCCAAGCCACTGTGTCTCTCCCAGGAGAGATGCATGGCTCAGGCGTGCTGCAGGCCTCGCAGTGAGTGCCACCCAGCATTTTGTCACCCCACCCCCTCAGTGGTGACACCCAGGACAGACCGCCACTACTGTAACCCCCTTCATCCGCCCCTGATTATAGGGCAATTGTGTGTGTCTTCCCACTTCAGGTATAGCTTTAGCACCACAAAACAAGCATTCCCTTTACTTTTAAATGACTGCAGTGTGTTGCACGCTAAAGAAATCCAATAGATAAATAATGCAGAGCTTCCAGCAATAGATAAGTAGTGCAATGTGTAATGGTGTGTGTGTTTGGAAGGGAGAGGGTTTCATGTAGTAATTTTTGGGCTCAGAATCAGAGTGTTACATGCATGTCTCTGTTTTCAGTTGCAAAATGCTGGAGGGTTGGAATAAGCAGTACTGAAATACTAGTCTTTAGTCTTGAAACAACAGCAAACTTTACAGCTCCTAGCTGTTTCTTCAAACCAGCCAGCTCAAAGCTGTGTTCAGAGATGCCGTTTAAGCAATGCAATCCAACAGGTGATTATTCCTCCTCTGTTGCCATTTCCCCCATCTAGATAGATTATACACACAGCAGTTAATACTCTCAAAGTATTATTGGCTGAATCTTTCTTTCTTTCTTTCTTTCTTTCTTTCTTTCTTTCTTTCTTTTCTCCTTTTCCCCCCTCCACTTCACTCATACACATTGTTTTGACCTCTTTTTGTAAAAGAAAACAAAGCACAAATATTTACCTTTCCCTTTCTTTACTTGGGGTATTAAATACTCTAGCATACCTACCCACTTAGAATAACACTTCATGCATTGAATAAAGATTATGCAACCACAAACATGGTAGATTTTAAATTCAGTCTTTCTCACACACTTGGTCTTTCTGCCAAGACTGAATACTTCAAAATGGCTTCCTTTAGCACCCCCAGAGGCATATGGTGAGTGACAGACATTCCAACCCTTTGGAATAACCAATGGCCCTGAAAGAGTATTGACCATGAGCCTATTGTCTGCCATAAAGTTCAGAGCTAAGAAAAGGAATGCTGGATAAGGCAATGCAGCAGCCTATTTCTCTGTCCACATTTAGTTATAATCTTTACCAATGAAAATAGATATGCCCTTTTTCCATTACAATTTCCTCCCCTTCTAGAAGGCTGCAAGCCTCTGAAATTATCTAGCAACCTCTCCGTGCTCTCTCTCATTTGTCCCAGGCAAGCCCACTCCTTTTCAAAAAGCTTCTGGGATCTTTCCAGCAATGCCATAGTTTAGAAATAATGTGGCAGGAAGAAACGCAGAATACAGGGGCTTTGAGGCAGATGATATCTACTAAATCTAACCAGGAGGTTTGAGTTTATAGAGCCTGCATTTCTAAGCAAGCCTGAAAGGCTTGGCGTGATTTCAGCTCCTCCAAACTGTGCTCTGAACAAGCTTTTATGAACTAAGCCTTAAGGTGAAACAAGCTTTACTGAACTGAGCTTTCCAAGAGAATTATGTTGTTTTTACCATCTCCTGCTATTACATTTCATAAATAAAATGGTGACCCAAGAATGTTCTTCCATTTCTTTGGTTTGAAAATAGCACCATAATTGCATTGCAAGTGGATCCAAAGGAGAATGAAATGTCTGGTCATTTCTAATTTAAAACTAACAATAAGGATATGGAATTACCTCTTGAATTCCAAAGTGTGTCTACCTATATAAAATGGAAGGAAACTTAATTTCTCCACCATTTTTATTTTTTTAAAGTCTACACTATTGCTTCAGTAGATACTACATTGCATTTATTTCTATTGAGAATGCACCAATTTGCTTCTGCTGGTGGTGAAGCACCTGGAGTGATTGTCTGATCTTCCCCAATGTCACAGAGGGGTGAGACAGGCTCTGACTAGCATTGGATAAACTGCTGGGATTCTGGAAGGGGATTTGTTTATACTATGCTAGACAATTTGGCCATCCGCCCAGCCCATATTTCTTCAACCTGGTGCCCTCCAGATCTTTTGAAATACAACCCCCATCTGCCACATGCATCATTGCTAATGGTCATGGGAGTCACAGTCCAACACATCTGGAGGGCACAAGTTTGGGGAAAGCTGTTCTAGCCCAGTGGTGCCTACTCTGGGTAGCAGAAGCACTCTAGTCAGAGGGTAATCAACTAATACTAAATCATTTTAAAATAGGAGAAGCCAGGGACTGAAACTAGGACCATTTATATGTAAAGCAGATGTTCAACAGCTGAGCTATGGCCCCTTCTCTAGATGATGATTTTGGCATTGCTAACTTGTTTTACTGGAACAGAGAAAAGAAGAGCAGCAGTAGTGGCACATGAGGTTGGGCAGAGCCACTTCCCCAACCCTGGTGGTGCTGATGATTGCCTGGACAGGGCTGGGGTAGGACAGCAATGAGGTTTGGGACCTGTGGTTGCAACATCAGGAGCTCTGGCTTAGCAGTGTTGTTCATGCCTTTGTGACCATGTGGCCAGACCTTGCCACTGCTCCAGCCCAGACCTGTTCAGAAAAGCTGCAAGGATACTTGTGTTGGGATGGAAGACAAGCTCCAGCTCAGCACATGAACCACTTGGATGAATGCCAATGGGAAGACACACCAGCTCCTCTCTACAATTGGAGCTGTTAGGAATTAAATCTGGGATCTTCTGCATGTAAATCCTGAGCTCCACAGCTAGGTGACGGCTTATCCCCATAGAATTAGCTCAGACACACAATATCCTATGGAATGAGAGGTAAGATACAGTGATGGTCAAAAAGAAAATGCAACACACTGAGTGTTCTAAGCCAGATGTGCTGAATAAATGGGTGCAGGAGGAATAGAGTAAAAGGGAGGAAAGTGAATGTGAATAGACAGAAAACAAGAGTCCTTAAGACAGCTGAGGATCATAAAATCAGTCAGAGGGATCCTTGTAGACCATCTAATCCAACTGCTTGATGTAGTAAAGCCAGACCTAAAGCATCCCCAAGCGATGGTTGTGCAGTCCCTGGTTGAAGACCTGTAGTGATACCCACCACCACCCTTCTAAATAATTGGGTCAGTTGTCAAAATGGAAAGTTGGAGACAATATTGGCTGTGAGTCCTGGGGTACCTGCTCCCTTCCTTGCAGGCCTTTCCCCACATGGGCTGGGAGGGAGGGGCGATGACTGACTCCAGCTACAAAAGCTGAAGCTGCAGAACAGACTGTTGGGGTGGGGTATTGTTTAGGGAAGGTTGTTGCTGTTGTTATTTGTGCATCTTTAGTTTTAGATCTTATGATTTATGTGGGAATTGTTCAGTTTGGCTGCGTACTTTTTGAAGTGTTTTATTTAATGTTTATAAATAATTTTGCGATGTTTGTAATGATCTAAATACCTTTATTTGGTAAGCTACCTTGAGTTAACGATGGAGAGGCAGCATACAAATAAAATGATGCTGAAACTGCTCTTTGGGGAGAGCCTACAGCTCAGTGGTAGAGCATCTGCTTTGCATGGCAAAGGTCCTAGTTTCATTCCCCAGCATAGAAGCCAACTCCTGGGGGCCGTGGGTGCTTGGGCACCCACTACAATATAAATGGGTGGGCTGGGCACCCACAAAGTCAATGAGAAAAAGCCAGCAAAAGGCAGTGGTGCTGCTTCCAAGAGAGAAGCATTTCAACTCTGCCCTCCGCAGCCAGCCAGTGAGCACTGGTGGAGGAGGAGGGGGTGGGGGGGTGCACCACGATCTCGGTGGGGTGCAATCATGGCTGCCCCCCCACGCTGGGTGCCACGCCCCCAGGATGCATTCCAGCCATACCCCGTCTGCTCTCCGCCACTGCCAACAAGGCACCCTTTTCGGGGAGCGGGGCTCAGACACAGAGGCAGAGCCTCTCTCCACAGAAAGGGGTGCCTTGCTGGCTGTGGAGAGGAGGCAGAAGAAGAAGAGGAGGAGGAGGAGTTTGGATTTGATATCCTGCTTTATCACTACCCGAAGGAGTCTCAAAGTGGCTAACATTCTCCTTTCCCTTCCTCCCCCACAACAAACACTCTGTGGGGTGAGTGGGGCTGAGAGACTTCAGAGAAGTGTGACTAGCAGCTGCATGTGGAGGAGTGGGGACGTGAATCCGGTTCCCCAGATTACGAATCTACCGCTCTTAACCACTACACCACACTGGCTCTGGTAGGGTTCTGAACAGTCTCGCTACAGGGAGAGGAAGCTCTATTTTTGACTGCCCCACCCTGCATAGACCTTCTTGCATGTGATAAATAAGAGCACCAGGGAGAAGTGGTGCTTCTTTCTGAGTGATGTGTCTAGAACAGGTTAGAAGCTATGGCTCTAAACACTAAAGGGGAACAGCTACCACCGGCCAACACAACACGGACTTGCAACATCCATACATGCCTGCACATAGTGCATGTGACGTCACATGCAGACATGTGTGTGATGTCGCATGGAGAGCTGCTGCTAGTCAGTACTAGGCTACATGGACCAATGGTTTCAGTTAGTGTAAGGGAGCTTCTGATGTCCTTATCATCTAGCAATTTCCTAACATTCAACCAAAATCCAACTTAAGCCCATTAGATGCTGCTCTGGGCTCTAGAGCAACAGAGATCAGGGGTGTGCCCAGATGTACTACCTCCTATCCCAATTAGAAATAACCAGATATTTATTTATTATTTGGCCTCTCTAGTTGCTAAATGTCTGCGGGTGAGAAGACCAAGAGTTTAATCTTAAGGCTGTAATTGAGAAGCGGAATGACTTAACAGGCTGCATCCTGTAATGTGACAGATAACAGGAACTAATTGCAAAGATCGAGCGATGGTCATTTAAATATTTTAGAGCTGCAGTATGTGCCAATGTGCTCTTGGATTCAAACATACACAGCTCTTTTCTTTAAGCAAGTGCTGCTGACTTAAAGGGATGCTGTCATCTTGAAAATGATTATATCTGAAAATGGTGTACTTACTGTTGCTATTGATTAATATAACTGAAGGATGTTAGAAAAATCTATTTTCCACAGGCTGTTTATTTTGTAGCATAGCCACTCTTTATGGTATTACACTGTTAGCCTGGAGCTGATCTATTTATTCCTGAAGTATGGATGTTCTCAAAAAACCCTCAGCCATGCGGTAGCTGCTTAAAGTTGTGCAACTGACAGTCGTATCTCATGGGGATATGGCATTCCATAACCACTGGTCACACAATTAAGCCCCAAATTCTAATATGTCTGCAACTAGAAGAAAACAGGAGGGTCTCTTAACAATGTAGCTGGCAGTGCCACCACACAACCAGCTGTCCATGTGGAACAGATATAGCAAGGCAGGGAACCTTGGATCTGAGGGCCTGCTCCATGACACCCTTGGGTGCTTTTCCCTAGATGGACTTTGTCTTTAAACTGGGATTGTGTCTATTGCCTACATGGATGAAGGAGATCTCTCTCTGCCTCTGTGTGTGTACACACACAAACACCTCAGACTTTTGCATGGCTGGAATGCCGCCTATGGCATAAAGATAAGAGCCACATCTATTGCTTCACCCACTTCTACTTCTGACCCTGCCTACCTTAAAAAGAGAATTAGACACATTCATGGAAGAGGGATATCAATGACTACTAGCCATGATGGCTATGATCTGCCTCCGCAATTGGAAGCAGCTGTGCTTATGAATACCTGTTGCTGGAAACCACAGAAGGGGAGGTCCCTCTTGTGCCCAAATTCTGCTTGCAGGTTTCCCACAGGCATCTGGTTGGCCACTGTGAGAACAGGATGTTGGACTAGATGGGACACTGGCCTGATCCAGAAAGCTCCTCTTATGCTCTGATAATGAAAACAAACCATGGCCACAAAATGCAGCTGCAAAATTTGGTTTCCTGAGCTGGGTCTTACCATATTTTTTGTTCTATAAGACTCACTTTTTCCCTCCTAAAAAGTAAGGGGAAATGTGTGTGCATCTTATGGAGCGAATGCAGGCTGCGCAGCTATCACAGAAGCCAGAACAGCAAGAAGGATCGCTGTTTTCACTGCGCAGCAATCCCTCTTGCTGTTCTGGCTTCTGAGATAAAGAATATTTTTTTTCTTGTTTTGCTCCTACAAAAACTAGGTGCGTCTTGTGGTCTAGTGCATCTTATAGAGCGAAAAATACGGTACTTGCTGTGCAAGATGTTCTTGGTTCCCTCCTCACCGCCTTTGTTTTTAAAATTTACCGTTGTCACAAACAGATTGGGAGCACATTTCACATGGCTGCCTGACCTGCATTCACTGAAGCACAGCAAATCTAAGCGAGCTTGTGAGTCCAGAGACAGCACCATTAAAATAAAAAAGATACCCCACAAATGCCAAAGCTGTTGTTAGCTGCTGCTGCTGCTTGCTGGTGTTGCTTGATCGGAGAACACAAAACAACTCTTCCGTCTGTGTCACTAGATTGAGAAGACAGAGCATCCCTTGTTTGCCCGTAGCCATTTATATGAAATCTAATTGTGTGCTGCAAAGACTGTATATGAATTGTCCTACAAAGATCTGCAGCGCTTCGTTTAGTTACATGACATTTCATTTCTCTGTGTTCCTCCAGAATAAGCATTGCAAGCCATATCCTTGATCCTCCTCTGATTTAAAACCAACAGCTCCCTGAAAACCTATTAAATGCTGAAGATTGGTATGTTTCCTGAATTGAAACAGGATAAAGGCAGAATCAATGCTTACATCAGGAGTCTGTTCAGGCCTGCTAACCTGCATATTTCCTTTGGAATTGAAAGCTAATCCTAAAGGAAACTATCAACTGACTTACCGTATCTTATTTGTATCATGATATCCTGAGCCAGGTGGCTGATTTAAAACAACAAGAAGCTTCCCAATTGTGTGTGCCTCCATAACTTGTTAGGGCATAGTTTGGTGATAGAATGACCGCTCTCCCATCAACTGGAGGGCACCCTTTGCATGGCCGTGAGCAGCACCCTGATCCCTGAGACAAGTTCCTGGTCCGCCTCCCCACATCACAGCCCTTTGAGGTTCCCGCCAAACCTCTGTTCTAATGAACCTATCTGTGCGGGGGGAGGCAGAGCTCTTTGCGTAGAATGTCTGCTTTGCAAGCAGAAAGAACTAGGTTCAATCCCAGGCATCTTCAGATAGCACTGAGGATGCCCCCTGCCTGAAACCTTGGAAAGCCACAGCAGTAGAGAGATAAAATTCTTATCTCATTATATATAGCATATTTGCGAAAATGATTATTCTCATCTTGTAATGGGTTACTATTTGGTAAATGACCAACTGCCTAGCCCTGCTGTCTTCTGCTCTTGACTGCGCATCACATATTGTAACTTTGGCACAAACTGTAACCTGCACATAAGACTTTGCTTACCTTTCATGTGTGATTAGCTCAAGGGTGAGGAAGCTGTGACCCTCTAGACATTGTACTACAGCTACCAACTTCTTGACTGCTCTGTGTGGGTTGGGATTAAGGAGAGTTGGAGTCCAACAACATCTGGAGAGCCACAGGTTTCCCAGCAGTGAACGAAGTGCTCCTGGTTTTGATTTTTAAGAAGTGTCCTTCTGCATTTCCATTTGCAAATAATAATAATAATAATCATAATAATAATAATATGCAACAAGCTTACATCTAATGCTGTCATCTTCTGAAGAAGGGAAGCTCTCATAGCCTCTTGGGGATCTTGACAGTGGCAGCTGCCAGGAAGGTTAATGAAGAAGATTTGAATTATTTATGCACGAATATTAAAGAGGTATTAAACCCGAGGAGATGTCAGAAGAATGCCTATTGCTGAATGATCAAGATAAAGCCTTTCCAACATTTTCCATTATGTGCCGCATAATTACTAAAACCTGAGCTGATCCTCAGGCACATTTATTTTATTTTCTTTTTATTTAGTTCATATACTGGGGAACTTCTGAAGCCTAAACTGTTGGCAAAGCATAAGGGTGTGCTGTATCTTCAAAGTAAAGTCACCAAAGGGCTGAAGTAGCAGTGATCTTGTCCTCTAAAGTTTGATACGGGACACATGGACTAACTTCTTGATCAAGACAGGACAACTTATTTACAACATGAACCTAATATTTGCATTGGTGTCTATATCTGAACAGCCAGATAAGCATTCCTTCCAATATTTATGGGTGCAGGAAGTCTTCAGTCTGGACCATTGAGTATCATTGTCAAGTTTGAGTAAGAAATAGTCTAGAGGTAAAAAGAGACTCTGTGTCATGCCTTTTCAATATCTTCCTTTGGGCATGTAAGCTTGTTGCATATTATTATTATTTTCATCATTTCATCATCCTGTTTGGTGGTGGGACAGAGGTCAGGGCCTCTAATTGTAACTTATTAGGCCAGCTCATATGGAAAGAACTATCCTGGTCCTAAACTGTATAGGACAAGGGGTGTTGTTGGATTCCACTTTCCATCATTCCTGTCCTGTGCCTATGCTGGATAGAGCTTATGGAAGTGGAGTTGAATGACATTCAGAGGACCACAGGTTCCCCTGATACAGGGCTTATAGGCAAGGACCAACACCTTGAGTTGAGCTCAGAAACTAATTGGAAGCAAGTGCAATTGATGAAAGGCTGGCATAGCATGGCCTGAAATGTGCACACCGGAAAAACATTCTGGTTGCTGTGTTTTGCACCAGCTGCAGTTTTCAAATGCACTTTAAGAGCAGCCCTGAGTTCAGAGAGAGTAGAGAGCAACTTGTTTATATGTTAGCTCCTCTGATCTGCCAATATTAAGGATGCACGGACAAGAGATTTCAGGCAATCATATCTCAGTCTCTTCTTGCCACCCACAAAACAGACGTTACAGCCGGCTCTCTTGCACTTTTCTGTTGTGTTTGAACATGCTTTATTACGCCCGATCAATTACTCCCGATCAATCCCACATTGAAGGTGCTCACTGCCATTCTCCTGCATCATCAATTGAGTTAGCCAAGAAGAAGGAGAGGGCAGGAAGGGGGGTGAGGAGACAAGAACTGGTGCTGAAGCAGCAAGCAAGTGGGAGAGACAAAGGCACTGAACAAAAACATTTTGGGGAAAATATTTCTATACCCCTCAAAAATTGCTATATGACACCTGGCAACAGACTGACTGTTATTTCCTGCCCTGAAGTCTGGGATTGTTTATCTTCCTCTGCAGCACCCAGCAATATAGGACAGAAGAGAGGAAGTGGATAGGGGATGTAGCTAGCTAGTTTAGCAATGATGTTAACTAATAAAAAAAAATATATCTAGCTGAGAATTAACCATATGAATGCCAAATACTTTCACAATCATGGTTTGTGTGTATATATGTGTATATGTGTGAAATGGAGGGTGAGTGGTTTGGGTGCCTTTGAGATACATGGCAGTGGATAGGCAATATATAGTTTTGCACAGTTCATGCTGAAAAGCATGTCTTACAGTCATAGTAGTAGTTGTTAATAATGTAGGTAGCCATGCCGATCTATAGGAGGGAATCAGATTTGTGAATCTTTAGAAGACATTTGAAGGCAGCCCTGTATAGGGAAGCCTTTTAATATGTCGTGCTTTATTATGGTTTTAATATATGCTGGAAGCCACCCAGAGTGACTGGGGCAGACCAGTCAGATGGGTGGGGTACTATTATTAATTTACTTACTTACTTACTTACTTACTACTACACTATCCAAGTTAACCACAATCCTTCACCCAGTTGGATGTTAAGCAAAGAATGTGGGGGATGGTGGGGGATAATGGATGCTGGTGCATGTGATGGTTAGATGGTTACAATCTCCAACTTTACTCCTCCCCCACCATACCCACCAACTACTCAATGTGAACGGAATGTAACTTACTTCTAAGTAAACAGGTTTGGAATTGCAGTGTGCATTTGCAGTAACTTTTCTCATGTTGGTTAGCTGAAACATGGCAGATGTGAATCAATGTGGAAATTGACTGTATTGTGACATTACTATATTTTGCTCCAAAACTTTCTGCTTTGTGGGTTGTACATATTTGGATATTTTGAGTGAATGTGGTTTGTTTAGCATAGGAGAATGGGCAAATGAAATTGACTTAACTGAGTGGAGTGGATAATAGCTGGGTTTATGATTGCTAAGAAATGATTTGTGAGATGTTTCTGTCTTTTTATTATTATTGGCTTTAATTAAACTAAATCATTGGAGCACACAGCTTAGTTGCAACCAGCTAAAGTCCCATTGATTTCAGTGGGATTTAATTGTGGTTAATTTCTGCTAAATCTAGCCATGTGTGTAGCTGGATTGTAGCAAGCAGGAATGTGCTAAAACACCTGAAAAGGCAGCTATTTTCTTGAAGTTTCATTCTTTTTTAAAAAAAAATAGTGAGGACTGAGAAATGTATTTTACTTCCAGGTTTGTTTGTTTGTTTTTAAAAAATTAATGCTTTGTATTAACTTTCTCATTATTAAGGCAGATGATTATGACAATTTAAATGGTCATTTTTCGAATGAGCTGTAATAGAATTGTGGAAATATAGTAAGAATATATACATACAAAAAGTTAGAAAGACAACCATAGTGTTCATTATGTGAACACTGCTTGCTTTGGTGGCTGGCACTTTAATTCTGCAAAAGCATAGGGTTTGCAAATGTAGCGCTGATCAATAAGTCCACCTGTACCTGCTACGGGTGTCATAGGCAGTGTCAGAAATTATTCCCCCTGAAATCCACTATGCACAAGAAACCATTTGCTCTTCCTGTTCAGTTCCTGTTTGCACAGGCTCAGCCGCTCCTACACTGAACACACCTCCTTAAACATGCCCACCTTTCATTCAGTGCTATTACTAGACACTCACCTTCCCTTTTCTGAACAGAGGGGAGGGGCAGAAAGCTTTTCTGTGAGCAGGCATCAGCATGGCTGATGTAGACACTTTTCCCCTATGGGGGCTGCATGCCTGCATTATTATGTGGTCTCCTTTCCCACTCTTTCAGATGTGGTAGCCATTTTTTGTTATGCCACACCATGACAATGGGCATTTTCTTTTATGCCACCCCCCAAAAAAACAACAACCCAGCAATTTCGTGAAAGGTACCCACAATGCTTCTTCAAAATTCCAAATATGCCAGACACCCAAAGAGCTCAGTGATGCCTTAGCATACAGATTGCTCTTCAGTACTACTCTTCAAACAAGCACAAATACATTCTATGATTAGTGGGTATGAATAAAATCTTGCTCAAAACATGAGTTTGATCTTTGAATTTTGAACATACTGTGGAAGCAGTTACATTTCAATAATTATATGAAAAAGAGTTATCAAAGCAAGAAAAGAGAACACCTGTAGTTTGTATTGATTCATTATCTTGTTGGAGATCAAAGCATTCCATTTCAGAGCGGTAAGAGATAATGAACAACAAGAGAAAGATGTCTGTTAGCTGAGTTAAAAGTAAGTGATTTGGGGGTTTTGTTTGTAAATATGAATCAAACTTTGCTGTTTTCCTTCCAAGTATCTGTGTCATTCTTTAATACGTGTGTGATCTCATCAAAGTTAATCAAGGTTTCCCGTGTCCCATTGTTTGCAATAGGTGAGCGGGGATTTTAAATCATCATCACTGAAAAAATTAGTGAGATGTAAAGATGTTCAACTTGAACTGAATCGGGTGAATTATTCACCCATATATGTTGTGTTAGCATAAGAGCCATTATAGAATAAATATTGGTTTGAGGCTAGGAAGACTGGATTCTAATTTCTGTTCAGCCATCAAATGTGCTATGGGTGACCTTGGTCCAATTCCTGTCTCTCAGCCCTCCTCAAAGGCTTGTTATCCAGAGGAGGACAACAAAAGCCCCATTTGCACTATACTTACATTTAAAGCAGTATAATGCAACTTGAAACATCCGTGGCTTTTCCCCAAAGAATCCTGGGAGCTTTAGCTCATTAAAGGTGTTGAGAGTTGTGAAAAAAACCCTATTCCCCTAAGGTTCCAAAGTGGTTAAACAGCCAATCCCTCTTCCCAGGAATGCTGGGACTCCCAACTCTGTGAGGGAGTCTCTTAACCATGCTATGTGCGCCTAACAAACTACAGTTCTCAGGATTCTTTGATGGGAGTCATGGCTATTTAAAGAGGCACGATGCTGCTTTCAATGTGTAGTGCAGAAGAGGCCAAAGATGGTGAGTGGCCTGGAAACCATATCCTATGAGGAAATCTTGATGGATCTGGGTATTTTTGGAGAAGATATGATAGCATATGGTAATAATAAATAAATAATTTTTTATACCCCGCCTTCCCCAGCCAGAGCAGGGCTCAGAGCGGCTAATGCCAGTAAAATTACAATAAAAACATAATGGGGGGGGGGGACCAATTTAAAATCCCGGTTAAAATATAATTTAAATTGCAGCCTCATTTTAATAGTAGCCCATAGATGAAAACTATAAGGGGAGGGGAAACGTAAGGGTCAGACTGAGTCCAAACCAAAGGGCAGGTGGAACAGCTCTGTCTTGCAGGCCCTGCGGAAAGATGTCAAGTCCCGCAGGGCCCTAGTCTCTTGTGACAGAGCGTTCCACCAAGTTGAGGCCAGTACTGAAAAGGCCCTGGCCCTAGTTGAGACCAATCTAACCACCTTGCGACTTGGGACCTCCAAAGTGTTGTCATTTGTGGACCTTAAGGTCCTCCGCAGGGCATACCAGGAGAGGCGGTCCCATAGGTACTTGGGTCGTGGGACACATAGGGCTTTAAGCGGTCATATTATACAGACCTACAAATATCTGCCACATAGATGAGCAAATGTGTTTTGTTTCTGTTGCTCCAGATGGTAAGACCTGAGTCAAAGGGTTCAAATTGCAAGAAAGGGGATTCCACTAAGCAGCAGGAAGAATTTCCTGATGGCATGAGTTCTTGGACTGTGGAACAGACAGCTTGTGCGGGGGTGGGGTGGGGAGGGTGGACTCTCCTTTATTAGAGAATTTGGGGTTGGATGAGCACCCACCAAGAATAAAGGAGCAGTAAATTTCCTCCATCAATAAGGAGTTGCAATAGGTGATTCTTGAGGTACCTTCCAACTCCGTGATTCTATGAATAGGAAACAACCATCGGCTCTTCTTAAACCCTTGGGAGAGCAATGAGACACAAATATGGTAAATAAATAAGAACACATTTTATTATCAAGGGCATATACTTCAGTCAAAGTGATAACTAGTTAATAAAACACATTTAAGATGGTGTAATAAACAAAATGGAATATTATGATTATTTCATTTAATGATTACCCTTTAAGTTATGTTTTTAATATGGAGACAAAATGATAAGGACTAGTAATACCTCTGCACAAAACAACACAAATAGCTTATTGTTATGAAATTATGAACCCCTTCTTCTCTGGAAAGAAAATGACTTTTTTATTTCTTTTGGAAAATGTGTAGTAATAGATGCTTCTATCCACATTCTTGTGAACATTATTTACCAGTTTAATCTTTACAAAATGTTTGAAGTCAGCTATTACATTTATTGATGCCCATAACTTTTCAAATGAAGCAACATATTTATGAGGGGATTTGTTGTCAAAAAAATACTGCCTGTAGCTTATTTCCAAATTGTTTGTTTGAAATTGCCCCATTCTGAATGAATATACAAGTAAGGTGGGTAGATAAAATACTTATGAAGGCATGCTATATTCAGAGGAGATTCTGTTCAAATAACTTTTGCTCAGAGTATTACTATTGAAACCTAAGTTAGACATGTTCACTTAATTTATTTTAATATTAAAAGGTAAAGGTAAAGGACCCCTGACAGTTAAGTCCAGTCACGAATGACTCTGGGGTTGCGGCGCTCATCTCGCTTTACTGGCCAAGGGAGCTGGCGTTTGTCTGCAGACAGTTTTTCCGGGTCATGTGGCCAGCATGACTAAGCCGCTTCTGGCAAAACCAGTGCAGTGCACGGACACGCCATTTACCTTCCTGCTGGAGCGGTACCTATTTATCTACTTGCACTTTGACGTGTTTTCGAACTGCTAGATTAGCAGGAACTGGGACCAAGCAACGGGAACTCACCCCATTTGTGGGGATTTGAACCGCCGACCTTCCAATCGGCAAGCTCTAGGCTCAGTGGTTTAGACCACAGCGCCACCCATGACCCCTGATTTTAATATTAGGCACGTCCAAATGACACGTGATCGCCAATGTGTAGTAGGTCCTTCTGGACCCGGAAGAGGGAAGGTCGAGGATATAATGGAGGTGAGGTGTAACAGAGCGTGGCATGCTTATATGCACTCCGCCAACAATATTCACATGTTGGCAGCACATGTACTTTATTTCCCTCCCTTCATCCAAGGAGCTCAAGTTGGCATAGATAGTTTTCCTCACCCTCATTTTATCCCCACCACAAACTTGTGATGAAGTAGGTTAGGCTGAGAGGCAGTGACTAGCCCAAGGTCACCCAGTGAACTTCACGGCTGAGTGGGGATCTGAACCTTGGTCTCCCAGGTCCTAGTCTGACACTCTAACCACTAAGTCACAGTGGCTTACCAATGGGTCAACTTTGGTTAGAACTTAATTGGATACAACCCAATGAAATGAAATAACAAAAACATTAATTTGCCCCCAAACTAAGTGGTATACATTTAATACTCACAATACAAATGCTGTCTACAGCCCCTTTGTTTGTTCTCTTAATGACAATTATGTGTCGAGGGAGCAAGCCCATACTCGACTTTGGCTAGAGAGCTTCACTGCCGTGTCAGGATTTACTTTCCACGTTACCAGCAAGGAATGAGACAATGACATCCTAGTGTGTTTTCAGAACGAACGTTCCAATGGGTTTTACTTGGATTTCTATGCCCCGGGATTACATCTGTGAGATAAGAGATTTCACTAAAGCTGTTTTTAGTCACTGCCCTTTTTTACTGCCTCAAGGTGAAGAGAATGAGAATGTTTTAGAAAAATGGAAAGAGCCTCAGGAAGCACCTTAAGTGCCTTTGAAGAGGGAGAACTACTGGCAAATAAAAACACATAACCACCCTTGGATTAGTGGTGGAAAGCTCCACCAGCACAAGTATCTTATTGGTGGTGTTCCACCAGTTGTGGTGGTGCAAACTGGGCATTCCACAGGCATAAATCATCCAGATCCAAAATGCACTCATTTCCCTGCACTCAGTGCCTAGTGGAGGCTGGGTGAATGTGGCATTGCCCGACCAACATCTCCCTGCTCTCAGCCAGCCCCCACCTGCTTGCATTTTTACTTACAAGTAGTCCAGAGGTTGCACTGATCATCTCCCCCCTCCTCCTCAGTCTCAGCATTGCCTTTGTAGAACTCAGCAGGAGGACGGGGGCAAAGCCAAAATAAGTTGCCTCTGCTTGTCACTGGCTCTGGTACCACCTACTATAACCTTCTCACAACTTTGTGCAAACAAACCGGGATGAATGTTCAATAAACCAGTCATCCAAATGTAAGAAAAGCCTGCTGGATCAGGGCATTGGGCCACCCAGTATCCTGTTCTTGCAGTGGCCAACCAGATGCATCTGGGAAACCTGCAAGCAGGATTCAAGCACAATAACACTCCCCTCTCCTATGGTTTCTAGCAGCTGATATTGAGAAACATTACTTCCTCCTGGAGTAGCCATCTATTATGGGAAGCCATCGAAAATTGTATCTTAAAAGCTGGGGGAGGGAGTGAAAAGTCATTGCCTAGCTTCGAAAGGACAAGGAAGTGACTTTCAGGGAACCTGCCATGAGCAGAGTGTTCCACACCTGGGTTCCTACCACTAAGAAAGCCCTCTCTCTGAAAGTCCACTCCCTCACCTCAGACTTCAGTGGCACCAGAAATTTCAGTATTACTATTATTATCATTTTGCTTCCTAAATAATGATGAAAATAATAATTAAAAGGTTCAATAAAATGTAGCTGTGATAATGAAATGAATGTTGAGTCATAACTATTAACTTTGATCATGGTCAATATGTTGGCATCTTTTCAATCCTTTTCTCCCTGCCTCCCCTTCCAGTTCTACCTTGCTTGCTCCTAAGTCTTCATTAGAGACAGCCTGCGTAGGCATGTGATTTAGAAATCATGACTTATTAAACTGCCAATTGTTTGTTCTACAAAGGATCACTGGAGACACCAGCTTTACTGAACTTCTCTGGAACTTAAATTAAAATCAATGAGAAGTGTGTGACTAACATCCCTCATGGAATTCTTTGAGAATTTAAGGGTTATTTTTAATTTGCTAGCAACCGGACTGCTTTATCCACTTTAGAGTGGAGCCTTATCATCTGCTGACTTCAGTTCTTTACTGCTGTTTCCCTACTGAAGCTTCAGCAAGTTATTTTATTCTGTGCATGTTATTTTTGCTGCTCCAGCAGCATCGTTATCAGTTAATAATATGGCTTGTTTTCCATATCTATCAATGTTAGATTTAGGCAAAGCACTCTGCTGGGCCATATTATTAGTTCTCAGCTGCTGCTTCCGAATTATTGGCAACAGCTATATAGCTGCATGAGCCAACCAAATAAATGTTATGATCCATTGATGTCAATAGGGAAGATAAGGGTGTGCTTAGATGCAGCAGTGACACACAAAGGGGCTGGAATTCCCTGTGGTGGCACAGCATTTGCCAGGCAAAGGGGCTAAGATGATGATGGTAGCCCCACATGTATGTTCACATCTGTGGGACAGTCAGCTCCACCAAGCTGGAGGCCCCCTGCCTTTGGGCCACATCACCTCACCTCACTTCACCTCATCCCATTCCACTCCACTCCACCCCACCCTACCCCTCGTCCAGCTAGTGGCAGTGCCAGAAGCACTGGGAGGATGCTGTGGCCACTCCACCCTCCTCATGCATACTGCTACTGCTTCAGTTTCATTCAGTGAAATAAGTAGGACATAACAGTCTTGCACATAGTACAGGCCTGGCATCAGCAGGGCACTTCACAACATCAACTTAAAAACCACCCCCTGTGACATACAGTGACCAGTGAAAATAGACAAACTTCACAAAATAGGGTAGAGCTGAAACAAGGTGGTGCAGGGGACTACAGTAAACTGAGGTTGCAAGTGAACTCATAGGTCTTAACAGTCCTTCTCAATGTCAGTAATGAGGGAACCAAACACATTTCCTAGGGGAGGCAGCTTAACAAGCAGGGCATCACTCCAGAGAGGGCTTAACTGGAGTACTGATTGTAATGAACATCTTATTGCCATCAGCTGGGAGCAGGGCATCCAGTTACAAATGGGCATCCAGTCTGTATGTGGAAAGGTCATCTCTTCAGCCATCTTGGTCCTAAACCATTTATGACTTTATAGGTAATCACCAATGCCTTAAATTGTGCTGGAAATGTAGTGGTAACCAGTTGTGCAGAGAAATATACTGGGATAAGAAGATAACCATTTGAAATACTCCCCTATGTTAGAGATTCCCGTAAGATAGAAAACTAGCATAGCAGGGAGAGGTTCTAGAACCTTTGATCCGATGTATGTATGTTTTCCACTTCCAGAGATATCAGGAACTATTCAAAAGTGGAATCCCCCTCCCCTCTTATCATCTAAAGTGGTATAGTCCACCCCTCCATTTCATTCTTTTCTCATTCTGCTGTATGTCTAGACTCGGACCCAGAATTCTGCAGGTAGAGACACTGATTCCAGAGGGAGAGTGTTACTGAAGAACTGCTCTATAAATACAAAAGAATGAGAGAGTAATGAGATGAATTCTGAGGTAGTATAATAGACTTTCATTTAAAACTCCTCTACATTAAAATAAGACACTTAGTAGATTAAAAACTAGTTCAGCAGGGAGTGAACAGGGATCAGCCCTGACCCCCTGATGGGCTAGCCAGTAAATTTGCAGGAGGTTTAGTACATGGGAGAGCACTTAAAAATAATCCCCATCACTGCCACTACAACCTGGTGACGTGCAGTGGCTTTCTAGGTTTTCAAAGCAGGCGTCTTTTTTAACCTTACCTGGAGGAGTCAATGCATGGGACTTTCTGCATGCAAAGCAGATGATATACCATTGAGCTTCACCACTGCCACCTCCTTCAGCTGCTAGTACAGATGAGGTCTGAGTGAGGTAATAGGGGAACATGTCTTGAAGCCACAGGGTGGGAACCCAGCCCTACAGCTTCCCTTCCGTTTAGCTATGCCTTGTAAAAATGTAGGCAATGCGGTAACCGGTATTTATGCATCATTTTACTCTGTGAACTAGCATTAATAGCAGGAAAAGGGAATTTTGGGTTTTGCTATTTTGAGTGCTGAATCATTCTGACGGAACAACAGCACCCAACACATTGTGGGAGAAAACCAGCTAAATTTCAGTAAACAAGTTTTTATTTATAATCTTCCAAGTAATGATCGCTGCTGCTGTTCTGTATTGCAAGCATAGTTGGCTTCACAGTCGTGGTGGGCAACAGACATTGTTTTATGGAAATTACAGCGGTTACAATTGGCTAGATCTCTCTAGCCTTGTTGTTTAAGTGCTTTTCAGATGCACCTCTGGCTCACTGGCCAGCTTCTGCCTGATTGACTGTTGGGACAATTTAGCAATCCTTTTAGAAGGTCTTGATAGACTTGGCAACCGATGTTAATGTTGCCGCCACATGTTTAAACTTTAAGTCATTCTTATCTGTCAGATTCTGCTTGCATATTTCACCTTCAAACAACTCCCACCCCAAACAATAATAATGAATCCAAAACCAAGCACCTTAGCTTCCTTGATCAATATAGCTGCCCATCTTGCAGACACAGATTCATTACCTTCAGGCTGGCATATCCAGCAAATATTGTTGAGCAGCCTGGGAACCCCAAGCATGGTGGACTTACTTTGGTAAAAGCCAGCATGTTTGGACACCTGCTGAGGCCCACACCTTGGCAGCCGTTCCAGTGACTTCCCTTGGTCTTGCTGCTACTCCCTTCCACATTTGCCACCTACTGGTTTACTCGTTTTTCTTGTCCGAGTTAGCTGTGATGGCAGCAAAGGAGCAGCAGCTGCTGTCGCACCCTCAACAACCTTTTATTTGTGTTGTTGATCACACTGGCAGAGGAAGAGGAGGCAGGGGGATGCATGCCCCTGCAGGTGGCGCACCAGCCACACCCCCGCCTGTTCTCCGCCCTCGGTGCTGGAGCATCAAGCTCTGCCTCTGCCACTGGTTGAGCAGTTAGCAGCAATGGCACTGGGTACAGTGGGGTCTATTAAGGGAGGAGGCAGCTTGCTCGATCCCCAACCCCAAATCCTAGAGCCATAACAGACTTTTATTTTCAGTCCGTGAGTTATCTGCCACCAGCATGCCCTTGACAAACAAAATCATGTTTTAACCATCTTTATAAGAACCTATGGGAGGACGGGGGGATCCTGTGGTCTTCCTGATGTTAATGGACTACAGCTCTCACCATCAGCATCCCTGACAATTGGCACTGCTGGTTGGGCCTTATGGGAGTTGGCGTTCAGCAATATCTGCAGGGCACAAAGTATTGCTTCATTGTGAACAAGTCTTTGGAGCTTTGTACAGATGAGGTCTGGGGAAATCAGCTTCTCATTTCTCTGCTACAGCAAAGATCCCTTTGAAACTTTTTGTTTACTCAGTTCAGCCTGGTAAACATGCATAATCTTTTTAGTTTCTCTATTATTTGCAGCTTTTGTTTGTTTTCCGAGACACACTGCTCTAATATGGATTCATTACAAATGTATCAACAGAAATGATCATCTTAGAATCAATTTTGGCTTGGGCATATTGTTATCCCAAACCAATTTGGAAATGCTTATTGTTCCTCTTTTTTTTATTTCTATCAGGATTAACTAGTATAAATCTTCTTTTCTCTAGCATCCCCGAGAGGCACACTTTAAAGGCAGCCTCAATTCAAAATTCTACTGCATGCTTCAAATCCTATCAAAAATACCCTGAATCTTTAGATTAGCTCTTGATGAGGTATCTACCATAACTGATTGCTGGGACCAGTTGCTTGCATACCACATCCCTTTGCCTCTTCAGCCTGCCAGGAATTTGCTCCCATGAATATCTTCTCCTGTCAGAAGGCATCAGCATTCAAGAAGAGAGCATAGGAATAAATATCTAGAAGGACTGCAAAGCAATCTCCATTTAACAAAGGCCTCACATTAAACACTGTGCTGTTAATCAAACTAACAAGTCCTACCCAATACTTTTGCATAAGGAAGGCAATTGGATGCCTTGCATTGGCCACATAATTAAATATAACAGAAAGGCAGATATGTACATTCTCTGCAGCTCATTTTAACAACCACTTAATGACTGTGGAAGTGTGACACAACCCTGGAAGGAGGAGAGAGAACCAGAGACGGAGAGAGGAAACAGTCTGTTAAAGAGGAATGTTGGAGGGGAAAAAAGGCAAGAAACATTCAGCCAATATTGGGACACTCCACCAAGGAGCCCTTCCCTTTAAGGGTCATCAAGGCACTTGTATATCTGGGGGCTGATTCACATGATCGCCATGAGGAAAGCCTGCCTATTTGGGTGAGCCTGGTTCACTCATGTCAACACCATTTGATTTCTCAGCATTTGATCACTGCACGTTAAGGAAAATGGTCTGTAGCTAAATGGCAGAGGACATGCTTTATGCAAAGGGGGTCCCAGGTCCAATCCTGGCAATTCCAGACAAGGAAGATACAGCACACCCTTTGCATTCAGAACATCCCAAGTTCAATCTTGGCATGTCCAGTTTAAAAATATCAGGCAGTAGGTTCAACGTAAGGCCAATATGATTTGTTTCAGGGACTGAGCTGGCAGTGACTCACCAGGAAAGGGCTCTGGGTGGATTGCTCAGTGAAGAATGCTGTTAAAAAAAAACATTTCTTTGTGTCAGCTTAAATTGCAAGAATATTGTGGATTTTCAAAAATAGGGGTTTTTTTTGCTACTTTTACTCCTCCCCCCACAAAACCTCACCACCCTGAAATGTCTGGATTTATGCCCAACATTCTTTCATGAGGACTTTAAAGAACAAATAAACCCGCAAACAGGTATAGAAATGTCAAGAACTGAATTTTAGATTTGAAAAACGAGAAACAGAGAAAGACCAAAGACAGATTCACTCCTCCATATGCTTCACAAACTTAAGATAGCTCTGGTGCATTTGGTGGGCTCTTGTTCATCCTGTTGAGAGGGACAAGGGGCTCATATCCCAAAGTTCAGCCCTGACAGCATCACCGCACACAGCTCACCTTGTCACGGTTTCCACAAGTATGATGAGATATGTTTCTATTTTAAAATTGTGTGTGTGTGTGTGTGTGTGTCAGCATATGCAATTTTAATGCAAATTGTTTTTTGTCCTCTTTTGATGATGCATAAGTGGCTGCCCTGATCTACACCTGTGACTCAGTTGACTGTGAAATAAGCCAGGATCAATGGGTTGTATCCAATGCAGGCTTCTATACAGAGTTGACCCACTGAAAATAATAACTTGACTAACTTTGATCCATTACTATTCCAAGTACTACTTAAGTGGATACAACTCCATGTCCCAAGAGATTCCTGACTGTTTGTAAATGACGTGTGCATGCACAGGGGTGAGGGGATTAGTTAATTCATTATTTCTCTATAGCTTTTCTACACACACACACACACACACACACAGGCTTACAAAGTGAAAAATTAAATACATCAAATGAAAAACAAATAAAATAGATCTAGGCAAACCAATTGAAAAGACATCAGCCAAGACCACTAAATAATGCACAATACCACATCATAAATGGAAACAGTTAAGGCAGCACACAGCAATAAACTCACAGCCAACAGCCATTTTTAAAACCAAATTCCATTTCAAAAGGTGGCTGGAGGAAGGTCTTCAGGACTAATTTAAAACTTGTGGCCCTCCAAATGCTGTTGGATTCCAACTCCACTTGCCCCACTAGCATGGCCAATGACCATGGATAGGGAAACACTGAGCAGAAAATGTTGGTTTTAAACAACAGCAGATGTTTGAATGAAGCAGGATTGGGGGAAAAGTGAAATACGGAAAGTGGTGATTTTAAACAATGGCAGTGGTTTGAGTAGAGTGAGCAGAGGCAGACAGTGGAGGGGGGAAGTGGCAGCTTAAAGGAAGGTTTGAGTACAGCGAGAAAGTAATTGGGAAAGGCTTTGCTGTGTTAGGTTTCAGGTGTCAGCTTCTGTATTGTACACATCTTTGCTATTTTTTCCATGTCAAAACTGACTGTTTTGTTTGAGGGTATGGTGGGGGGTTGGTGAGCAGTGTGAACCAGGGTGCATCTCCTAAAGTACCATCTTAAAGAGGTACTGGAGACAGACTGGAAAATGGTTGAGTCAATGTTTATATATTCCTTCTTTATAGAAACAGTTCTGCCATGGCAAAGAGCAAATTGTTTACACAAAAAACACCATCCCCTGGCTGATATTGCTGTATGTCAAAAGCCAACATTCTTTTCTCTCTTGAAAGGATTGAAGCATTAAAATGTGCAGAAAGTTAAAGGAGAATTCTGAAATGCAATGTGGATACAGATTTGTATGTTTGTTTTTTTACTATAGATAAGTATGCACATTGAAAGATGGGCTGGGACATATATTTGACAATGGCTGAAATAATGTTTGAAGAATCTGAGAACTGTGAGGTGCCATAGATTTTTATTCTGCTGAATGAAGCTTATGTGGATTCAGACAAGTCTAGTAACTAGAAGTGTCAAATACATTTCCCCCTTTCTCTCCTAGGCCTCTTCTGCACCAGGCATTTAAAGCAGTATCATACCACTTTAATCCCTTTAGGATTAAACTAGCCACTACTGGGCCAAAGCTTTCCCTTTCTGTTTGCCACAGGTTTCTTAGCCCTGATTTAGAAAAATGCCTCCTGTTGTATTTGCCCAGGGAGTTCCTTGGCTGATCTGTTATGGTCAGGTCAAAATGCATCAGGGCTTCAATTACAATGCATTTTGTCTGACCCAGAATTGACATAGGTCAGCCTTGACCATTGTAATCGACAGTCTGGGGGAATATTCATTGAGCCCTGGGTCTGTTCAACCCAGCCAAGCCCATCTGAAAGTAATTAGTTTGCTGCCACCAAGCTTGGAAGCAGCCCAATGGTTTTGTTGAGATTTGCAAAACTAAAGCAAGAACATGGTCCTGAATATTTTATAAATTGCAGGGGGCAGATTTTAAAAAGGAAGGGGGAAATTGGTAAAATTGTGGATTCAGTTGTGTGTCAAGGCATATAAGAATTTGCAAGGCTTCTCTTGCTTAAGGTATCACACGATGTGAAAATTTGTTTTTAAAAAGTGATAGACATGAGTGTCTGGGGAATTCTTTTATTGCCTACTGCTTGCTTATTGTACATTGAAACTGGATACAAATGTCCAGATATTTGAATTAAATATCATTCAGCAACATTAGTCTGAACTTCTGATAGGCTTTTATTAAATATCTAAGAATTCTCTCTTTCCTTTTTTTTATATAAATGCTCTTATTTCAAACTTTAAAAGAGTTTTAAACTTACCTATTTCCCAGTGTCCCCCCCTTTTTTTACTCACTGGATTTTCCCTGGAAAGGGTACATCTGGATTAAATGAGGAAAAAATGTCAGTAGGCATTTTGTTGCCAATGGCATTTGAAGATGCAGCAAAAAAGAACCCATCTGAAAGCACCCTAAAACTGAGAGTGATGTGCGACGTTAATGCATATACACCTGGCATATACAATAATGATAAATGTGGGCCTGAGAAAAGGAAACTGCAATGGTCTCATATTTTGTTATAGTTCTTGTTCTTATTGTTACTATTGATGCAGTCATGGTGGCAAACATACTACAAATCTGCAAATATTTATTTAGTTCTCCTCGTCATAGGTTGTTTTCTTCTAATAGGGAATTATTTGGGGACAATGAAAGACATTTGTAAATTAAGCAGATAAGCCCTTTGGCAGACAATGATTGTTTTGTTGAACACAAGAATTCTATTGTCCATTGCTTTAGTTGTCAAGAGCCCAGGGAGCTGAGGATTTATGAGGATGTTACAATGGTCTTTTCACTGTGCAGTCTAAGAAGCTGTGAGATTCAGTTCCTCTGCTTTTCAGCCTCTAATCTTTTTATCATGCAAGGACAATACAGGATTCAGCTGGTTCTTGGGACCCAGGACTGTCCATTTAGCATCAGGCACTGTGAAGTAATTACTACAGGAACAATGGGCTGGTTTTTTGGATACCCCGTTTCTTTGCATCCAAAGTACCAACAGTTTCCAAATCCCTACAGTTGCCACTCAGTATGAACCAACTCCTCAAGAAATGCCTTACTTAAAAAGAGGAAAAAATAATCTTGTTATGAGTTGGGCTAAAAGTACCACTATATCAATTCCATTCAAATTACATGTTTATTGGTGATGAGTTATTGATGATACTTTCCACCACCCCCTCCCCTTGATTGTTGCATTTTGACTTTGAACACTACAACCTGAAATTGGAATAAATAAGCTGGCCTGTCAAAAAATAAATCAAAAAATGGCTGTTATGGATTTTCCATCTGTTGCTTGGAAATCATAATCAATGCCCGTGGTTCTGTCTTATGACAAATATGCTAATCCATAATATGTTATAAAAGATAAGTATAATTCTTCTTAATGAGTTATTCCTAAGAAATATAACTTAAGATGTATCAGATAGTCGGCATTTCTGCCTACAACTGACAAAATGCATTATGCATCCATTTTAATACCCTGGGAGAGGAAAATACAGCTTTCAGTTTAAGTTTCCCATGTTTACCACCTTTGTTTACCTTTCCTTTGTGGGGGATCATAATTGATTATTTCCTATAATGTACAAGTTACGAAGGTCCAAGGCAGGATATAAACTCATGACACATTATAGTAGGGAAACTCCGTGCCAATGCAAATATATGCATATCTATCTATGCAGGTTTTGGTGTCCTCGGGTGTCTTCCCGTGTAAAAGTTGGGGTGTCTAGGCGACGTTTCGACGAGGTCTCACTCGTCATCTTCAGGCTGGTGCTTTCGGCTTCTTGTTACTGGAACAGAGCAGGATCTCAGTGTTTGAGTTCCTATAAATACTGTTGAGGAGGTGTGGTGTATAGCCTCCAATGTTCTGGGCAGAGAGGAGGTTCCCAGGCTGGTGTGCCTTTTCTTCTTTTGTTCCTTAATTACTTGAGGGATATCTTGAGTGCTTTCTTGAGTGATTTCCTGAATCCCACTTAGGTGGGTCATTAGGTGTGGATTAGTTGCTAAAGCCTTCGTGTCTTGAACTCTTGAACTTTGTGAAGAGTTTTTCTGAGAAGATGGCTGTACTGCACTTGGTTGTGCTCTGGCTTGGCTTCGTGTATAGGGGCGAGCTGTGGTTTTGTGGCCTGTGCCAGCCAGATCTGTGTAGGGATTGCAGGGGGGTGCAGCATCCGGAGGTGCCACCCTGGTTTGGCTACTGGATGGTGTCTGTAATTTATCTGTGGAGAGGGTCTGGGTTTGGGTCTGGTGTGGTTGATTGGTGATGGCGTTCTGTGTGCCTCTGGATCTGGTGTCAGATTTTGTGGGGAGGGCTAATTTCCAGATGTCTGGCAAGCGGGATGTGTCGTCACGCTTGTTCATGTTGTGAGGGTGTTTCTCTATCTCGATGGCTTCCATGATTATTCTCTTGTGGTGATGTTCCATGTTAAAGAGCAATTTGGAATCTGCAAAATTAATTTCGTGTCCTGTTTCTTTCATGTGTTGGAAAAGAGAGGAAGTTTTTTCTTCTTTTTTGACGGCATTCTTGTGTTCTGCGATCCGTGCATTTATTCGTCTGTTTGTTTGTCCAATGTACGTGGCTGGGCAGACTTTGCAGGGTATTTCATAGACCCCTTGGTTTTCCAACTGAATTTTATCCTTGGGGTTTCTGAGGATATTGGCTATTTTTTGGTTGGTGCAAAAGGCTGTTTTGATATTGTGTTTATGGAGGATTTTGCTAATTTTATCTGTAGTGCCCTTGATATAAGGAAGGAGGGCTATGCCATTGTTTTCTTCTGTGTCTTGGTTTTTGGGGGGTGTTTCTTTTTGGATTAGCTTCGTAACCCTGTTTTGCTGGTATCCATTGGCAATTAACACATTTGAGAGATTCTGTAACTCAGTTGTCAAGTGGTCTTCGTCAGCCAGGCGTTTGGTTCTGGAGATGAGAGTCTTGGCTACGGAGTTTATTTGTGCAGGGTGGTGGTGTGATTGTGCATGTAAGTAGCGGTTGGTGTGTGTTTTTTTCCGGTAGATAGTGTGTCCTAGGGAGCCATCAGGTTTTTTGTAGATTAGGACGTCAAGGAAGGGAAGTTGGTTGTTGGTTTCTATTTCCATAGTGAATTGTATTTTGGGGTGTAGGTTGTTGAGATGTGTGAGGAAGCTATCCAGTTTTTCCTTCCCGTGTGGCCAAATTACAAAGGTGTCGTCAACTACACAAGAAAAGATACCTACTAAACCAAACCAACAAAGATCTACTCACTCTTCACCTCAAACTCTGTAACAAAATCCACCCTGCACTCTGGGACAAATGCAAACAACTAGCCGTCTGGAGAGCTGAAACGGAGACCTCACACAAGACAGACACACACACCAACAAACTCCACAAACTAGAGAAACGCCAGAAGCCCAGCCACCCTCCACAACAACCCATGAAACAAACAGTACATAACATATCAGACAGGATCCTCACCTCAACTGAAACCAAAGTACTCTCCAAAGGTTTCAACTTTGCAGTCGCCCCGAGACGCATCCCCACGGAAAACATCATATGCGGAGTCGAAGCTAGCCTAACCAAAATCAATCCAGATGAAGCCAATAAAATCAGACTTGAAGTCACCAACATCCTCTGCTCCAGCAAACCACCCAGAAGCAATTTACACAAAGAAGAACAGAAAGCACTCACCAACCTGAGGAAAGACAACAACATAATCATTCTCCCAGCAGACAAAGGTAATGCCACTGTTGTGATGAACACATCGGACTACCAAGCAAAACTATCAAATCTACTCCAAGACCCTACCTACCAACCTATAAAAACAGATCCCACCACCTATCTGGAAAAAACCACCAAATCCAAAATAAAAGCCTCTCCTATCAGTGAAGAAATCCAGCTAAGAATCATCCCCAGAGAAAAATCATCCAGATGCCCCAAACTCTACGGCCTCCCCAAGATACACAAAGAAGGAACACCACTCAGACCAATAGTCAGCTCCATAGGCTCACCTCTACAAAATCTCGCTAAATTTCTCGCCAAGCAACTTCAGCCCTATGCAGAATCCATCTCTTCACACGTTCCAAACTCCTTCCAGTTCATAGAAACAATAAAGAAGCAAAACCTACAACCCAATGACCTACTTGTGAGCTTCGATGTTGTATCTCTCTTCACACAAGTGCCCATTAATGAAGCCTTGACAGCCATTCAAAACAAATACAATCCCCCCGAATACATCTTGGACCTGACCAACCACTGCCTAACCAACACGTACTTCATCCACAATGGACAAAGATACAAACAGATAGAAGGAGCACCTATGGGATCACCCCTCTCACCGGTCATCGCTAACCTGTACATGGAACACTTTGAAACCAATGCTTTAGACAAGTCAGAACACAAACCCAAACTTTGGCTCAGATATGTTGACGACACCTTTGTAATTTGGCCACACGGGAAGGAAAAACTGGATAGCTTCCTCACACATCTCAACAACCTACACCCCAAAATACAATTCACTATGGAAATAGAAACCAACAACCAACTTCCCTTCCTTGACGTCCTAATCTACAAAAAACCTGATGGCTCCCTAGGACACACTATCTACCGAAAAAAACACACACCAACCGCTACTTACATGCACAATCACACCACCACCCTGCACAAATAAACTCCGTAGCCAAGACTCTCATCTCCAGAACCAAACGCCTGGCTGACGAAGACCACTTGACAACTGAGTTACAGAATCTCTCAAATGTGTTAATTGCCAATGGATACCAGCAAAACAGGGTTACGAAGCTAATCCAAAAAGAAACACCCCCCAAAAACCAAGACACAGAAGAAAACAATGGCATAGCCCTCCTTCCTTATATCAAGGGCACTACAGATAAAATTAGCAAAATCCTCCATAAACACAATATCAAAACAGCCTTTTGCACCAACCAAAAAATAGCCAATATCCTCAGAAACCCCAAGGATAAAATTCAGTTGGAAAACCAAGGGGTCTATGAAATACCCTGCAAAGTCTGCCCAGCCACGTACATTGGACAAACAAACAGACGAATAAATGCACGGATCGCAGAACACAAGAATGCCGTCAAAAAAGAAGAAAAAACTTCCTCTCTTTTCCAACACATGAAAGAAACAGGACACGAAATTAATTTTGCAGATTCCAAATTGCTCTTTAACATGGAACATCACCACAAGAGAATAATCATGGAAGCCATCGAGATAGAGAAACACCCTCACAACATGAACAAGCGTGACGACACATCCCGCTTGCCAGACATCTGGAAATTAGCCCTCCCCACAAAATCTGACACCAGATCCAGAGGCACACAGAACGCCATCACCAATCAACCACACCAGACCCAAACCCAGACCCTCTCCACAGATAAATTACAGACACCATCCAGTAGCCAAACCAGGGTGGCACCTCCGGATGCTGCACCCCCCTGCAATCCCTACACAGATCTGGCTGGCACAGGCCACAAAACCACAGCTCGCCCCTATACACGAAGCCAAGCCAGAGCACAACCAAGTGCAGTACAGCCATCTTCTCAGAAAAACTCTTCACAAAGTTCAAGAGTTCAAGACACGAAGGCTTTAGCAACTAATCCACACCTAATGACCCACCTAAGTGGGATTCAGGAAATCACTCAAGAAAGCACTCAAGATATCCCTCAAGTAATTAAGGAACAAAAGAAGAAAAGGCACACCAGCCTGGGAACCTCCTCTCTGCCCAGAACATTGGAGGCTATACACCACACCTCCTCAACAGTATTTATAGGAACTCAAACACTGAGATCCTGCTCTGTTCCAGTAACAAGAAGCCGAAAGCACCAGCCTGAAGATGACGAGTGAGACCTCGTCGAAACGTCGCCTAGACACCCCAACTTTTACACGGGAAGACACCCGAGGACACCAAAACCTGCATTCCTGTACCCGTGAAAATCTACGAAAGCAAATATCTATCTATCTATCTATATCTATCTATCTATCATCTATCTATCTATCATCTATCTATCTATCTATCTATCTATCTATCTATCATCTATCTATCTATATCTATCTATCTATCTATCTATCTATCTATCTATCTATCTATCCCTTGCTGAGAATCAATCTATCTATCTTCTTGTGAGCCAGTGGGAAAGTAAGTCATCTGAAATCTTGCATATAGCCTGTGGGACAATGGATCAGTGTGTCTGGCTGTTAACCAGAAGGTTGGTGGTTCGAGCCCACCCAGGAATGGCTGTGGTCAGGATGCATTGCATAGGATTGGACTAGATCATGTCCCTTCTCTCTTTACAATTCTATAATAGGATAATAATAATAATAATAATAATAATAATAATAATAATAATAGTTGCTGCTGCTGTTGTTCAGGGCTGAATAAACTTTCCTCCATGCTTTCCTCCTCTGCATTCTACCACCATCAGAAGTGTGACTGGTGGGTATATGGGAAGTGACCTCCTTAGCTGTAGTTCCCAGGCTATGGAACACCCTGTCCCAGGGATAGCTCTACAGATAATATCCAACCACAGTTCTCATAATACATTGCCCATTCTGACTGAGGGTGATGGGAGCTGGAGTCCAACAATATTTGAAGGGTTCCACAGTGGCTACCTCTGCCATATCTTATTACATTGAGTACCCCCAGGAAGAAAGGAAGAAAGAAAACCACTGGAAGAAGGTATCCAACCTCTGCTTGGTTTTCTTCTTCTCTGACTTCTACTATGCTAAACTGCCATGAACCAAACTGGAAGTTTCAGTCTCATCTCATGCACTTGTTGGAGCAAGGAGGATGGGTCAATTAGCCAGGCAGTTTGGACCATGACATCATCACTCAGAAAGAAAGAAAACATATCCTGAAGTTGTACTTCTGCATTCCCTCTCCATAATGCCGATTATAAACCCCTGGCTAGGGCTTTAATCTCATCCTAAATTGGGGTTTGAGCCCACATCTCCATGGAACTAAGTTCCGAATTCTAACAACACTACATTCACTCTCAAGCATCTATATAGGTCTCTAGTCCACACGCTGAAGATCAAGCCTGTTTCTCTTTCTCTTCCCTTTCTAATTTGCCTCACAGTGCTTCAAAAGGCCTGAGCCAGCAGAATTTGCTAATTGGCTGCTGCGACAAGACTCTAGCTGTTACTTTTGCAACAGTGTCTCCTACACATGGTAATGATTCCAGAGCCCATTTTCTTTCATGATACTCTGTTTTGTCTCGAAGGGAAAGAGAACAACATGTGGGATATTGACATGGCCTCCAACACTTTAATTATGGGAACATCCCCCCCCCCCAATAATATGTGTGTACTGGTTACTTTTAAATATTGATGTCAAGAGGCTTTTCCCTCCTTCAAAATTCCCCAGGGTTCCAGGAAAGGGGGAATGCTTTAAAGACTTTATTTATTCTTTTATTCAGCCTGTATTGCCGTTTGGAATTTCAACTGAACTCCACCCCTCTTTTCTTTTCCAGAAAGAATTGGGATACTGGATACGTTGGCATCACAGAATTTGACTCTTCACTGGGACTGCTGACTTGTTGAAATGGGTGGAATATGCTCCTTCAATTGGCAATGGGTTTCCAGTGGGTGAAGGTAAGATGCCTGATCACAACATCTTGTGCTTCAAGCAAGGATGAAATCCTATTTTTCCAGAGAGAGAGAGATGTTGTTTCCATTTATTTCTTATATGGAAACCCTTCATGAGTCTGATGACTTCCCTATCAAGAGCACCTGTGTGCTTCTCTCACATGATGGTAATCAAAGAAAATTAATACATGTTAATTTGTATGCATTTGAATAACATTGGCCTACTGACACAAAGAAAATAGTAATGGGAATAGTTGCTAGATTTCTTTTCTTTTTTTCCTTCCTGCAAAGGATTTTGCTGAATAAATTGTAACTTAGTTGGTTTCTGTCCTTATTTTATACAAGCACAACATATTTCAGTTTAGTGTATACTAGAAAATGTACGGTATTGATGTATGCATGTTTTTACTGGCTCTGTGACCAGAAATAACTTTGGTTTACTGTTGTTGGAATCACATTAGAGGAAGAGTGCCTGAACATGGCATGACTGGCACCCTCATCTAAAGATAGGCACAGCTGTGAATCAAAATGGCGCACACCAATTTCAGCACAGCAGCATCCCACTCAGTGTGTATTCAGCAGCCTTCCCTGCTCTGTCGTATATCCTGTTGGAATGCGACTGCAATAGCTTACTACTAATTGGGAAGCATGCAGGCCAATACCAATGAAGCTTTCCCAGTTAGGGCCAATATGCCTTTAAAATTGTGCACTGCTGGTCCTGCCTTCACTGTGACATACCGTATTTCTGCATTAAAGTATGGTGCCTATGGTGCCACGAGGAAGTGGTTAGGGAGCAGTCAGTGCGCTATGAAGTTGCAAGTGGTTGTACAAGAAGAATGGTTGTAGGAAAGTGGTTGCAGAAGAATAGTCAGAACTACAGTCACCTCACTCAAAGCACAAAAAAGTGCAAGCTATGCCAGCACTCCCTAAAAAAAAAGGGGGGGAGTACCTCCATCAGTGCTGAACCATGAATCTCCTTCAGGTTTCTTTTATAATTATTATTATTTTAATCTCTTTGAGGTTTTTGGTTGCTATTGTTGTTAGAAATAGTGTTGAGCTAGACCAGGGGTGAGGCACCTCACACTTAGGTGCTAGGGCCACCCTCGGGTCCTTCCCCAGCCACGTTCCTCACTGGCACCGCTTTGCACCACCCTTGACTGTTTTTGCCTGGATGGACTACATCCTTAAACACCAATTAATGTCTGTTGCTTGCCTGGATGGAGGATAGAGAGTGGTGTGTGAGTATATATAGAAACTAGCCTCCTGTGTGAAGGTACAGTTTGTATTCATTGATCTGCCCACATTTGCCTCTGGTCCCATCACTGGCATGTGGCCTCCAAAGAGTTGCCCAGAAGGAAGTGCAAACCTTGGAGTGAAAAAGGTTCTCCGCCTCTGAGCTAGAATGGACCATTGACTTGAGATAGCTTGTCAGTCTTTGCATATGTTTTGTACTTAGTGTGCAGTTACTGCATTTTGTGTTTGTTGATAACCAGTTGTGGTTTTAATCCATAGTGATGGTTCTTGTGTGTGACCCAAATATTTCCCAGTTTCCTGACTGTAAGGCTTATCTTTGGAGCTTATTTTCATCTCATTATTTCATCGGCTCATCGTTAACTACTTCATGGAGTGCCACTCATTTCAAAACTGTTCACATGTGACTGTGGATAGAGCAGGAATTTGATTCAGTTCACATTTAAAGACAAACCAATCTATTTTGCATTTCCCAAAATAATATGTGAAGGTAACGCAAAAAAAGGAAAGAAAGGTAAAGTTAATACGTGAACCCAAACACAGGCATCCTTTGAAATATGGAATAGAAAATGTATGGTATTGTGGTATACATGTTTTTTACTGGCTCTGTGACCAGACAAGTAACTTTGGTTTACTGTTGTTGGAATCACATGAGAGGAAGAGTGCCTGAACATGGCATGACTGGCACCCTCATCTAAAGACAGACACAGCTGCGAATCAAAATGGCGCCCACAAATTTCAGCACAGCAGCATACCACTTCAGATTTTCCAATGCAGTCTTCCAGCCAAGTAATGGGTACAGAAATAGATGCACTCTGGTATATTGTGCATGGAAATACATATATTAGTGAAAATGTCATTTAAAATGCATTATATCACGGAAATTGCTTCACAAAAAATGTAAATTAGGGGAAATTGCATACAAAAATGTGTGTATAAGGAGAAATTTGCACTGAAATGCAGATGCATTTTCATGAGGACTAGTATACTTAAACTGATGAGAAAATGTGGGGAACTGAACTTAAGATTTGAAAACCAAGCAAAACTGCAATTGATAGATTTGTGCATCGCTACATGTGATCAGTCAATGTGTTTTTTTCCCTTCACTGTTCCAGCCTAAAATCTGGAGAGCAGCACTGGAGTGTGAAGCAATTAGGATAATAAGGAATTTCACATCCCTACTGTTCTCACTGTTTTGCAGCTATTTTGTGTTCAGTTGTGTTGGTTATTTATTTTTATTTTACCATCTGAGACTCTGTAGATTCATGTTTTCTTTTTTCTGTCATTGAATATGCATGCTGTTGAAACATAAGAATTTTCACATTTTAACTTGCCCCAAACATTTTTCTGCATTGGCTGTAATAGATATCATGCCCGTAACAGCCTTCTTAGCTGCATCTGATGTTAAGTTCCCAACTGAATTACAATGCTCATAATACAGTGCTTAGGCCTATGACATTACAGCTTAGTGCTTAGCTGACTCATTCATATTGTTTTACAGGCAGGGTAGCAATGTTCTGCTTGACAGCTGCTTCATTTCTGCTCAAAATGTCCTTGAGTGTTGATAATCTTATTTCTGGCAGCTAAATGCCCTGTGCGCTGTGACATCGCTTTAAAAAAAGAAAAAGAAAAACCCTCAATACAGGACAGCGTATGTGACATTCATTTGCCAGTTAAGGTAGACTGCAGCAATTAGTCTCGAGAGTTACTAACATTGATTTGATGCTTAAACAGACAGTGATCAATTTAATTTGGCAACGACATCCATGTGTCATCTAAGGGGAAAATGCAGCACTTCAAGTCTCGCTGTGTGGTGCCTGGGACTCTACCTAGGTTACATTCCTCACCAGGCTTCCTTTGTACCCCGCTTGAGTATTTTTGCCTGGCTGGAACAAGTCTGTGAACTCTGCCGGTGCTTCTTCCTTGCCTGGATGGTGGGTAGAGAGATGAGTTTTGGGTGTGTGTAGAAATTGGCCTAACGTGCAAAGGGCTGCTGCCAACTTTTGCCTCTAGGCACATCTGCCACTGGCATTTGGGCCCCAGAAGGCTATTGAGGAAGAAATGTGGCCCTTTCCCTGAAAGAGAATCCCTATCCCTTTTCTAAACTACGGTATCTTGGGGTCGTTGAACACATTTACTGACAAACTCAAAGCTGTGAAAGCTAGAGAATGTTTCCCTTTCGCTAATGTGCTTATATGTGTATGCGTGCAGGAGCGATAGTGTGTCAGTCTCCACATATGTGTGCTTAGGCCTGTGGGTTTTAGTTTTTTGTTTAATTTTTGTTTTAACTACCTCCACCCCATACTTTTCTTCCACCTCTCTCAACTGAGAAAAAGAGGCTGGGGAATGAGCTTCTAGAAATCCTAATTTTGGAAGTGTGGCGTAAGAGGAGCGCTTACTAATTTGGTAAACAAAGGTCCATTTCCTGAAGTTACAATGGAAAAATAGAAGGGTAATTGTAAGGTTTGTGCCTCCATCACTCAAAGCTGTATCTACAAATTCATTTTTCTTTTTTCTTTTGCCTCGGTGGCCTTGTTGAGAATCTATTTTAGTCAGCAGGGGAGCTCATGAAGCATGATCACAACCTTGAAATGTCAATACGTGAGCAACAGCAGGAGATTATCAGGTTTCTATAGGTACATGAACATCCATCATGAAATTGTGGTGAAATTATGGAGACAACATCCAAGAGCCACGACAAGGCAATGACTTTTTATCAGGAACAGCTACAGTTTTTGAATTCCTTAAGAACACTTACTTTTTCAAAAATCCTAATTTCAAATATATGCTAATTGGATTTGAGCTGACAGAGCAAAACTAAGACTTTGGGAGTTTGGTGAGAAACCCAATGAAGATGTTGACCCAGTGTGTGGCAGCTGCAAAAAAGACAAAATCCATGTTAGGGATTAGGAAAGGGATTGAAATAAAGCTGCCAATATCATAATCCAGTTCTAAAAATCTATAGTGCAGCAACATGTGGAACTGTGTATAGCCCAGGGTGCAGCATCTCAAAAAGGATATTACAGAACTGATAAATGGTCAAAGAGCCAATGGTTATGGCATTATAAATTTGGGGGGGGGAGCAAGTAAGGGGAAACATGCTAGAGATGTGCAAGATCATGCATGATGTAGATAATCTGAATAGGTAGATGCTTTTTTTATCCCTTTCTCACTAGAACCAGGGGCCACCCAATGAAATTGAATGTTGTGAAATTCAGAATACTTATTCACCCAACACATCATTAAACTATGGAATTTGCTCCCACAAGACGTCATGATGATGTCAAACACCTTGGATGGCTTTAAAATAAGATTAGACGAATTCATGGACGATAAGGCAGTCGTCTAGTCCCAATGGTTATTTATGTTCTATCTCCACTGTTGGAAGCAGTATGTCTTTGAAGACCAGTTGCTAGGAATCACAAGTGGGGAAGAGTGCTGCTGCATCCAGGTCTTCATTCCAGCTTCTCAAAGGCATCCAGGTGTCCCCGGTGTGAACTGCCCCAAGATCTACGGATGGAGGGCAGCATATACTGTATTTTGCCAAACATGAGGCTCAAACCCATGACCCTGGGATTAAGAGTCTCCTGCTGTACAGACTGGATGGGCCTTTGGCCTGATCCAATTTCTTAAAGGAAGCAAGAGAAAGTGTGAAGGATGGGAGTTGTTTAGACTTATCAAGAACGGGGGGGGGGGGGGGAGTCCGAGTCAAGCAGCATCCAGTTTTGAGAAGTGTCCCATTGATTTTTGTAGGTGCTTTGAATTTGAAATACAGAGGAAGCTACCATGCCTATAATAATTTCTGAGAGAAGACTCCCTGCTGGTTGATTTTAGGTGTCCACTCTATTAAGAATTTCAATTGTCTTCCTGCAAAGAAGAACAAACAAGCACCACTTCTGTTGATTGTCATGTAAACCTGGGTGCCCATATGGCATTTACATTCTCTGTTTCACTTCATATTTTGTTCTCCCCTGAAATGATTTCATTCCTGCTGTGCTCACTCAAGAATGTAAATTTCCTGTTTCTGTATCTAAATCATCAAAGAGCAGTCAAAGGTGAAATATACAAAAATGGTTATGATTGCAGAGGCAAAAATGAAAAATAGCAGATAGAAATTTTCCATCAACTGGTGACTATAGTGAGGCTAAGCTTGGCCTTATTTGATTGTTTCAACTTTGTTGGACTCTTCTTCCCCCAAATCTGACATTCTAGGTGGGTCTTGAGGACAATTTAGCCTAGTAGGTGCTGTTGCTGGAAATACTATGGAAGAATCCTTGACTGAGCATACAAATCTCTAGTGTGCATACTCGATCTTAGAATTCTGGCTGTAGGCTACAGTTCAGATGTTTGTGTATGTGGCTTCCATGGTCAGCAATGGGTTGACCTGCTTGTGTATATGAAGATTGTTTTAGAAACCACAGTAATTACTATCTGATTCATATTTTAAGTAAGTACAGGTCTCATTTAATGAATCAGTCCATAGAGACAATTTGGTAGAAGGAAACTGGAATCTACTAAGTGGTAGATTGGAAGATATCATTTAACTTTTGGCTGCCATTGTACTTTGGGTCATTTCCTATAGAGATGTATGTCTCGATTTTTCATCACAGTGCTACTTATTATTTTTTAATGTGTAATGCTGAATGTCTGAGCAGACTGCATAAAAATGTAGTGTTAGAGACAATATAACTCAGGCATTGGCCAACTCGACCCTCCAGATGTTTTGGGACTACAACTCCCATCATCCCTGACCACTGGTCCTGTTAGCTAGTGATGATGGGAGTTGTAGCCCCAAAACATCTGGAGGGCCAAGTTTGCCTATGCCTGATATAACTCATTGTGTTTCCAATGCTTAGTTAGGAGTGACATTGCTTTATGTGGCAAAATAGTACAAGAAGGAGGTACAGTGGTGCCTCGCAAGACGAAATTAATTTGTTCTGTGAGTCTCTTCATCTAGCGGTTTTTTCATCTTGCGAAGCAACCCTATTAGCGGCTTAGCGGATTAGCGCTATTAGCGGTTTAGTGGCTATTAGCGCCTATTAAAGGTTTAAGGGATTAGCGGATTAGCTGCTAAAAGGCTATTAGCGGTTTAGCAGCTTAGAAAAAGGGGGTGGGGAGTGGAAAAAAATCTCAAGACTCGCAAGACATTTTCGTCTTGCGAAGCAAGCCCATAGGGAAATTCGTCCTGCGAAGCGCATCGAAAAACGGAAAACCCTTTCGTCTAGCGGGTTTTCCGTCTTGCGAGGCATTCGTCTTGCGGGGCACCACTGTATATGGAACAGCTGCACATTCCTGCATTGCAGGGGGTTGGAGCAGATGATCCTCAGGGTCCCTTTCAACTCTACAATTCTATGACTTTGGAAAACCCTGTGGTTTGAAGGTCCAAAATATTTAGGGATGGAAAGAAAAAAAAACAACAACCCTAAGTGGGTGGGAAGAAACCTTTCCCTCCAAAAAAACAGACCTATGAAGATGTATATTCTCAATGGACATTGAATGACGTGTGACAGTTGCAGGGGGGACAGTAGAGGGGGCTGGAATATAGCGGCTGACATCTTGAGCAGCAGCACTCCACACTTTTGTTACGGTTCCCACTTGAGCATGCTCTATTTGCAGTGCTTAATTTGTGATGGTTCATTCAGAAGATGCTAATGTAATCAAGTCATCACATGTATCAGTTGGTGGAAGCCAAAGGAGAGAGTGCTGTTGCACTCAGGTCCTGCTTTATTTATTCATACTATTTAAAATATAAAAATGTAAGTGTGTGTATATGTGTACAGTGGTACCTTGGTTCCCAAACTTAATCCGTTCCGGGAGTCTGTCCCAAAACCAAAGCGTTCTAAAACTAAGGCATGCTTTCCCATAGAAAGTAATGCAAAATGGATTAATCTGCTCCAGACTTTTAAAAACAACCCATAAAACAGCAATTTAACATGAATTTTAATTTCTAACGAGACCATTGATCCATAAAATGAAAGCAATAATCAATGTACTGTACTATAAAATAAATAACAGTATTGTAGATGATAAAAATTACAAGGTTTTTTTCTTATGTGCACTGATTATAGTCATTGTTTGGCTGGGGGCTTTTATCCATTTCTGCAGTCACACAATCAACCAACCAACCAACCAACCAACCAATCAATCAATCAGTCAGTAGCTGAACAGGGTTCCACACAGTCACAAAAACAAGTCACAAAAATTACAGAACTGGTCACAAAAACAAAGTCACAAGCCACAGACACAAGTCAGTCCCATAAAACAAAGAACAAGTCACAGTAAAAAAAACAACCAATGAAAAAGCCACACAAACAAAAATGCAATTTTATTTTTTTTGCAAAAGCCAAAGCTCCAAATATCACCTCTGTGTTGCATGGGTGCTCGGGACTCAACAGCCGACAGACTCAACAGGAAGCCTCTGATTAGCAGCAGGGACTCAATTTACAATGGACTCAGCTTCCAAGGCAAAGTTCACAAACCGGAACACCTACTTCCAGGTTTGCAGTGTTCTATTTCCAAGTTGTTCATAAGCCAAGCTGTTCTAAAACCTGTGTGTGTGTGTGTGTGTGTGTTAAACATGGGTAGGCAAACTAAGGCCCGGGGCCCAGATCTGGTCCAATTGCCTTCTAAATCCGGCCCGCGGACAGTCCGGGAATCAGCGTATTTTTACATGAGTAGAATGTGTGCTTTTATTTAAAATGCATCTCTGGGTTATTTGTGGGGCATAGGAATTCGTTCTTTTCCCCCTTTCAAAATATAGTCCAGCCCCACACAAAGTCTGAGGGACAGTGGACCCCTGCTGAAAAAGTTTGCTGACCTATGGTGTAAAATATATAATCTTTTGAATCATATATATCTAAGTGATGTGTGGAAACTAAAGCAGCAACAATTTTTCCAAAAATACATATAAAAAGGTTACATTAATGCAATGTAACATTTAATGTAGCATGTTACATTGAATTAAATGTTACATTTAATACAGAGTTACTAATGCACACTAATCTCAGTTCGTTCTCCTGCTTACACATGCACTGTCTCAACTTCCTGGCTGTCACCCAGCTCTCCACCCCCCCCACCCCCCGGCTCTCAGCCCAAGCAAACACAAAAACTCACAAAGAAGGTCCCTGGAAATGGCTGACATCACCCTAGTCTTTCATTCTAGGCTTGCATTTTATGGGCAGGCACCAATGTAGATAGTGCTTCTTCAGGCTGCCCACATCCATTCTGCAGTCAGCTGCACTCTCACTTCCAGTTCCAGGTAATAATAATAATAATAATAATAATAATAATAATAATATATTTTTATTTATACCCCACCCTCCCCAGCCAAGGCCGGGCTCAGAGCGGCTTACAAGCAATAATAAAAACAAGATGAATGATTACAACTTAAAAACAAAAATAAAATGCAACATTAAAATAATGGAACATTAAAATATTAAAATGTAGCCTCATCGCAGGAGGAGAAGGAAAAGAAAAAAGAAAGAGAGGGAGGGAGGGAATCAAATTGGCTCCAAGCCAAAGGCCAGGTGGAACAACTCTGTCTTACAGGCCCTGCGGAAAAAAATCAGATCCTGCAGGGCCCTGGTCTTGTGAGGCAGAGCGTTCCACCAGGCCGGAGCCAGAGCTGAAAAGGCCCTGGCTCTGGTTGAAGCCAATCTAACTTCCTTAGGGCCTGGGACCACTAGGGTGTTGTTATTTATGGACCTTGAGGCTCTCCGTGGGGCATACCAGGAGAGGCGGTCCCGTAGGTACGAGGGTCCTAGGCCGTGAAGGGCTTTAAAGGTCAAAAGCAGCACCTTAAATCTGACCCTGTACTCCACCCGGAGCAAGTGCAGCTGGAAAAGCACTGGGTGAATATGCTCCCATGGCAGAGACCCCGTGAGGAGCCTCGCTGCAGCATTCTGCACCCGCTGGAGTTTCTGGGACAGCTTCAAGGGCAGCCCCGTGTAGAGCGAATTACAGTAGTCAAGCCTGGAGATGACAGTCACAGGGATCACTGTGGCCAGGTCGGGGCGGGAAAGGTAAGGGACCAACTGCTTGATGCGGCGAAGGTGGAAAAAAGGTACAGCAGGTTTGGTGTGTTTGTGAGCTTCCCACTGGAAACCTGTAAGAACAGGATGCTGGAATAGACAGGACACTGGTCTGATCCAGAAGGGATCTTCTTATATTCTAAATGAATGTGTGTTTGGGATCCTTGATACATTGTAGAAAAATGTCACTGCAGTATGTTCTTTTGGATTAAAGGAGGGGATTTTTTTTATTTTATTTTATTTTATTTTATTTTATTTTATTTTTTATTTTATTTTATTTTATTTTATTTTATTTTATTTTATTTTATTATTTTATTTTATTTTATCCTGTGGCCTAGTCTCTTATGAGCACTCATCTCAAGGTCACAAATCCAGTGGTGAGAGGAGCCAGAGGAAAATGTGAGCAGGTACGGCTCTTATCTTTCTCCCAATAATACAGAGAGAGTTCAATATGCACACATCTCTCTCCATATCCAGGCAAGCAAAAGGCATGATCATAGTTCAATGACATGTTCCAGAATAGGGAAAATACTCAACCAGGCAAAAGCAGGCTCATTGAAGGGTGTAGTCTTGGCAGGTGTAGGGCACAGAGGGCTGCATTCTGCCCCCCAGCATGGGGTTTTTTGTGCTTTCCTAAAACTTATAGGCAATTGAAACTCCACCAGGGTGGGAGTGGGCATTGATTCGGCATACCTCTGCTGCAATGTGAGGACAGAGAGCAACCTTATTTTAGGGTAAAGTGTGCACAAGCCCAGAGAACAGCTTTGCTGATTTCCCTAGATGAGCCTTATTATGCCTCTATTAATTTACTAATTATTTAGACAATTTTTCAGGGTTGCATAGATGAATTGCTAATCAGAAGTATTAGCAATCCCAGAATGTGGTAGCAATTTCTAAAGTATGTGCCTCTTTGCATATAAATAAGGGTTTTAGCAGCTTGCATCAGAGAGGGAAAATATAATAATATATGTAAGTATCATAAATTGAGATCAAAAGAAGGCTGCACATGTCAATTTTCTGAGTTCATTAGATTTGGGTATGCAAGGAAATAGTGTAGATACCATGTTACTTAGAAAGAATGTTTTATTTATTCATTTATTTAAAATTATTTATATCTTGCTCTTTGGCCCTCAGGAGATCAGTGTGGCACAGTAAAACAGCATAAAATATGAACTAACTATAGAAAACTGTAAAACTCACAGCAGTCCAAATAACTAGGGCACAGAAGCTTGACTGAATAGAAATGTTTGACTGCCCTCTGACCCAAGCGCTGGGAGGAAGTTACTGGGGTGGGGGATGACGGCAGAAATGTTGTTAGAAAAGGCAGTTCTCACATGTCCTTAGAAAAGACAGTTCTCTGGCAACATTATATGGAGAAAGGCAGCCTTTTGAAGCTGCAAAGCACCTTACACCAGACTTCAATGTGGTGCCATGGGATTTACTAGTGGGTGACCTTGCCCTCCTGTCAAATTTGGCCCACAAAGCTAATTTCACTAATGATCTGGTCTGTGGAGTCAAAATACATGGCCCTGAATCCTTTTCCCCACATGGTTCGCCTTCGTACAACACAAATCTGAAGGAGAATTTATAATTGGGTGTGGTGGTGTCAAGAATTCATTTCTGATATAGGATCTGCTTCACTCCTGACAACTGGCCTTTGCAATCAGTCTCCATGCTGTTCAATTATACTCTGGTGCTGGGCGGGTAGGGAAGGGGTTTTTTTTTAATTAATAATAATAATGGCAGCAGCAACAACAATAATAATAGCAATGAAAACAAATGCACTGAATAAGCCATTTATATTGCAGCTCCATCATAGCTCCCATTGCTAAACCAGACTGGACAGTTCATTAAAAAGAAAATGAAAAAATAGCACAAAGTTGGAGGGAAACAATAACAGATTATGACTACCCTGTAGCAGCCTTCTGCCTTTCACATACCTGAATAAAAATGATCTCTCTCTTTCCCTCGCTCTGTCTGCTAATGAAGAGCCTTTTCCAACAAATTTGGCAGAGACCAGGTTTCAAATGCTTGCTATGAGCATAAGGAGAAAATCTTTGTTAACAGTGACAAAAGCAAGCCTGCATAATCTGGGATCCCCCAAGCTGCCAGCCAGCTGTGCTTGGTGGCTGCTCAAGAGCTCAATAAAATGCCCATTTTTGCCACCTGCCTCTATGGGACTGCCCAGTGGGTAGCTTGCCTAGTAGGATGCCTGCTTATGGAAGAGGAAATTGCCTATCCAAAAATGAAGACAAAAGGACACAGATTTGCATATAAAATGAAATAAGTTTGTAAACTGAGAAATAATTTAAGGCAAAACATTTCACCATTATGGGGTGACCTGTGTTCTTGCTCAGACTGCTAACTAGGTTACGTGTGTAGATGCTTGGGCATCCCCAGGGGAAGTCAAAGTAAATACTCCAAATGAATAAACAAATACACATGAGAAGAAGAAAGATTCACCTTTAAATGCAAGCTGAATCAAACTTCTCCCATGTCCCTATGTTCATACTGAAATATTGCTATGCTTTCCCACTCCACCACCAATCTCAACCACTGCCATCTAAAATGGTACCCCTGCAATAAGGCAGAGCTGAAGCTAACTGGAACACCATTCCAGCACTCTGAAAGTATCTTCAGTTGCTTTGTTTAATTGCACATCACAAGAGTATATTCTCCAACTGCAACAGTGGATGCATAACAGGTTTTCATCAATTAAAATCTAATTTTTGCCTTATTTTTGCCTGCTGCCACTATTATACACAAGGGTTGTTTTGCACAGGGAAGAGACATGGTTTGGTTCAATGACCTTTTTCAACTTCCAGAGGTTGTATTAATCTTTAATAATCTTCCTCTCCTCTATTCCCCCCCTTTTATTTTTCAATGGGGCTGGTTTTTCTCTCCTTCCCCACTGCCTGCCCCCACTAGCCTGTAAACACAGGAGAAAGACACCCTTACAGGAAGCAGCCTACCATTCAATGAATCACAATGTTTAAATGGCACCAAGCAGAGCTAAACAAAGATTCTGTTATGCTGTAGTGCAGCGCAGCCAACCACAACTGCTGCTTCTGCTGCTTTCTTGCAGCATAAACAAAATGATCCAACAGAAGCCAGTTCAAGACGTTTGCCTGCCGAGTATCACACTCCTTCCCTGATTGTTTGTGACCCTGTACTAAGCCATTGTCTCCCCTGCCCCTTCAAAGGATATATGGTTATATTTCATCAATAAAATGGACTTGCTGCAGAGAAATGTTGCACTCTTGGGTCCCAAGTCCCTGGCGGTTGTAAGAATTAGCATGTTGATGTCTCTGATGGGCTTGGGTCAGAACTCAGCAATGGTGGTTGGGTGGGAGATGGGTACATTATCTAGACTCAAGGATCTTGGTCCAGGATACAAGCCCAGTACTGAGATGGGGGAAAGGGTTATGTGGCAGAATTGAGGGTATACTCTGTCAATGCATCTATATGGGATATCCAGGGCTTATAAAATCTAGTGAAGTTTGTTAAAACCAGGCAGAAGCAGAAGCCAGTTAAGAAGTGATGCAACAGAAAATGCAATATTCTGAACAGTGAGCCACATCTATCATGGATGAATGTGTCAATTTCAGTTTCTTCCCATCCCCCCACCCTTTTTCCAATTTAAAATTCACTTCTCCACATTTCTACACAAGTTTCCATTTTTTAAGACCTCAGGAAAATTCACCAGCATTTATCCCAATACAGTGGTACCTTGGGTTAAGAACTTAATTTGTTCTGGAGATCCATTCTTAACCTGAAACTGTTCTTAACCTGAAGCACCACTTTAGCTAATGGGGCCTCCCACTGCCACCACACCGCTGCCACACGATTTCTGTTCTCACCTGAAGCAAAGTTCTTAACCTGAGGTACTATTTCTGGGTTAGCGGAGTCTGTAACCTGAAGCGTATGTAACCTGAAGTTACGCAAGGTACCACTGCATGCAAATTTGCCTACCATGCACACTTTTGCAAAACCATTCTCCTTAATATTCTGCTATTATTCTTATTCTTATTATTATTATATCCTGCCTTTCCCCTCACAGGGAATCAAGGTGGCTTACAGATAAAATGGGAACACCTAAAAACATTGGGGGGGGGGGGGAGGAAGAGAAATATTTTTAAAAAAGAATTAAAACATGTAGGTGTGTTTATTGTAATTATGTGTATTAAAACATACAGATAATTACAATAAAAACAACACAGCATCAGCCCTTTCCTTAAAATCAGTCAGCGCTCAAAAGCCTGTTGGAATAATACAATGCATCTGTTTGTTATTATTGCTAATATATGCATATTTATGCAGGGTTTATCATTTTGGTGCACATTACTTGGCACAGAAAAATTCAGAGAAGTGCAGATTTCCATGGGGGGCTCTGATTCGGTTCACATAATGTTTCAGATAGTGCAAGGTAGGTAGGTTCACCTTTAAGTGATAAATTAATCCAGTTTCCCTCCTTCTGTCTCGAGGTATGGAAAAATGTGGCTTTGAATATACCAACTAGATGTTTCAGAACACTGTTTTGAATTACAAAAGGATAAAAAAACAAAACAACGTGTTTGTGTTGACTGTCTAAAGCAGCAGTAATCTTGGCTATGGATAGAAAATCAAGGTCAAACTGCACTCTTATGCTTAATGCGTACCATACTGATATTTCTCCCTTTCTTCCTTACTAAATAACAAGTGGGGGGAGGGATTGTTAACTATCAGGACAGCAGTGCATCAGGAGGAAAGGTTCATCATTTCTCTTTCCAGCCACACAGCCATCACCACCAAATGGCCACCATCATGGCTACCAGGGTTAGTAAAAACGTTCCTTGGAGCTTTATGGGTGGCAAGATTGTTGGCATGTCACAGGTCAGAAGATAAGGGACAAGTCTCATGCCACTGTGCACTGAAGTCTCTATAACAACTGTCCTTCCACATTTGAACTTAAGGCAGAGGCAGTCAATGTGACACACCCTCCAAATGTTGTAGAATCCCACACCCATAACCCTTGGCTGCTGACTGTTAGCTGGCGGCCAATGGGATTTGTTGTCCACAACATATGGCTTGGCCACATCAAATATCTCTGAAATAATTAAGGGAAAAAATGAGACCCTTGGGTATAGGGAATTATACATATTTAATAAAAAATAAAAATAAAAATGAGATGTAACAGCACTCTGTGCATTGAGCAAAATATGTAGTATGGCCTTTCCAGCCAGGCACTTCAACAATGCACATTCAATAAAGCAAAAAGGAAGCCAAGCAATTATCCATTTTTTCAAAACAACAATGAGGTTATTGGATGTTTTTAAGAGCAGAGCTGTGTTTATAGGTTTGCACTGGGCCCAGAAAAACAATATTTCTGTTCTGGGTTGACATATTTTGGTCTAGCTATAAGCCAATTTCTGAATAATTGTTTCCACAACTGCAAATTCAGTACAATGAAAGGCATCAGTTCTGAGTTCTGTGTCCAGTTCTGTGGGCACCACAGTTAAAGAAGGCTGGAACATGTGCAGACCAGAGAGCAACCAGGATGATAAAGTTTTATGGGAAACAAGTTTTATGGGAAACAGTTGAGGAAGTTAGTGTGTTTAGCCTGAAGAAGAGAAGACTTAGAGCTGCTGCTCCAGAGAGTAGAAAGCAAACTAATGGATTAAAATTACAACAAGGAGATTCAGAGAAAACATTAGGATGAACTTGCTAGAGCTCTTTGACAGTTGGAGAGGACCATGTCGGAAGGTGGTGGACTCTTCTTCATTGGAAGTTGTTGATGTTTTTTGAGAAGGTTGGATGGTTAACTTTCAAGAATTGCATAGTTATGATTCTTGCATCCTGTATTATGCTACATCCCAGCTATATAATTATATGATCATCTGATTTCTTATGATCCACCTCAACTGCTGAGATCTTTGGATGGGGCACTTTTGGTGATCCCCCTTCTCCTGAGGTTTGGCTGGCCTTCACGAAGGACCAAGCCTTTAGTGTGATGAGCCATGCCCTGTGGAACTTCTTGCCAATAGAGGTTCAACGGGAGTCATATCCACTTGTTTTTCGATGTCTACTGCAAGGTGCATTATTCAGACAAGCCTTTCAAACTTGAGATTCTTTGCCAATTAGCTTTTACATTATTTTGTTGTTATTTTTTGTGTTTTTAAGTTGTATGCCACCTTGCAATATTCTTTATAAAAGTGCACTTCATATTTAAATAAAAATAATGTTTTCTTGAGGTCCTTAGGGGAAAGGTCAAAGGACAAAGGGAATTATCAAATATATTTCATAAAAACATAAGGAAAGCCCCATCTAGTGGCCAACATAGATGCCTGTGGGGAACTTTCAAACAGCATCTGACAAAAGGAACAGTATTTCCTTCTGTACTCTTCAGCAACTGCTATTCAGTACATGACTTCCCCCAATTGTGGAGGCAAAGCATAGCCAATATCGCTAGTTGCCATTGTTAGCTTTCTCCTGCATGCATTTGACCAATCCTCTTTTAAAGCCATCTAAGTTGGTGGCCATCATTGCCCCCTGTGGATTTAAGTTCCACAGTTTAACGATGCACTTCATGAAGAAGTACTTTCTTTTATCTGTCTTGAATCTTCCAAAATTCAGCTTCATTGAATGTCCACGAGTTCTGCTGTAATGAGAGAGGGAGGGGCAAAATAATCTCTATCCTCTTTCTCCATGCTATGCATACTTTATAAACTTTTACCATGTTGTCTCTTTCTCAGCTTTTCTCTAAACCAATAAATCCCAAATGTGGCAACCTTTCTTTACAAGGGGGTTGCTCCACCACCTCAGTCATTTTGGTTGCCCTTTACTGAACCTTTTCCAACTCTACGATATCTTTTCTGAGGTACGGCAACCAGATCTGTTTATACCGTAGTTTTCCAAATGTGGTCACACCATAGTTTTGTATAACAGCATTATATTTTGGATGACACCTTCTGATTCTCACAAGAAAGACCCATGGATCAAACAGCACTTTTCTTCAGCAGATGTCTAGAAACAAAACAAAACAGTCAAACAGTTATAATATCACTAGATGCCTTCAGTTGCTCGCTTTTGTTTGTAACCTTTGCAAACATATGCTCCCCTCCTATAGAATTAGCTTCCTCCAAAGAAGGTGATCATCATAATTGTATCTTTGCTTTGGCTGATGAGGAGAGCTGCACTTTTGAAAATCCAAAATGTGCAAGCTGTGTGATCTTTAAAAGGTTGCCTAACTTGACTGTGGAGAACCAGTTAATTCTCACAGAGTTTAATTAATCTGCACTTAATAGGTAAACATTCTGCATGTGTTTACTTTAGCAATCTTGGCACATCTTCACACATATGAAAATGATGCATGTGGGGTTTTTTTCTTTATAGCATGACATTGCCAGTATCTAGCTGTTTCATATCTAAATCCACGGGGTATGGTTAATGGGAGATTTAAGCATGTGCTTAATCCCCTCTCATGGTGATCAAGTGATTTAAAAGTGCTTCATGTTAACTAAATGGTGTCCATGGTGTGTAGCATTCCTCTCCAGTCTTTTGTTGCCACCTTGTCCATGTGTGAGGCCTCTTTAAATGATCCTTGAAACTCTCCATATGCCACACATCCTCTCCCTTGATCATACCACTCTCTGGCACTACTTCAGACCCTCCTTGAATCTTTTCTTTTCTTTTCTTTTCTTTTGGTTGGCTGGAATGTGTCATAATAATATGCTCTGATAATGCCTCTTGCTTGTTAGGTTGAAGGCGAGAGAGAGGTGTATGAGTGTGTGTAGAAACTAGAAATGTTTCTGAGCACAATTCAAAGTGTTGGTGCTGACCTTTAAATCCCTAAACGGCCTCACCCCAGTATACCTGAAGGAGCGTCTCCACCCCCATCGTTCTGCCCGGACATTGAGGTCCAGCACTGAGGGCCTTCTGGCGGTTCCCTAACTGTGAGAAGCAAAGTTACAGGGAACCAGGCAGAGGGCCTTCTCAATAGTGGTGCCCGCCCTGTGGAACACCCTCCCATCAGATGTCAAGGAAATAATCTGACTTTTACAAGACATCTGAAGGCAGCTCTGTTTAGGGAAGCTTATAATGTTTGATGTTTTATCACTTATTATTAATATTTATATTTATATTCTGTTGGGAGCTGCCCAGAGTGGCTTGGAAAACCCAGCCACATGGGCTGGGTAAAATAAATTATTATTATTATTATTATTATTATTATTATTATTATTATTATTTACTGTATAGAGACAATATTTGCATTCATTGCTTCACCTACTTTTGGCTCTGGTCTTGCCCACCACTGATATGAGACCCTTGGAAGGTTGCCCAGAAAGGAATGTGGACTGAAAACGTTTTCCCCGTTCCTGTAGTACAAGGGACTACATAGTATAAAGGACTGTTGCCGTACAGTTCAGAGAAAATGGGAGATGCATAGAGGCTCTTGCCCCTTGAACAATTTTCACAGCAGAAACTGTGAAAGATAGTTCTGTATAGTTTAACTGCTGTTTCTTTATGGTTATCTTGGAAAAAAGGGGGTCAGGACTCAGAATGGCAGCAACCTCTCCTATTACATAATTACTCCAGAAGCAATTGAAAAGCAGAGTTTGCAGATCCCAATTATGCAAAGCGATGCTCTAGTCCATTCAGTGAATGAAACTGCTCCTAATTCAAATCTGCAGGATACCTTTGGTACTATTCGATTAATACAAAATCTTTGGGGGGTTTTTAACAGACTTTCGGCACCTTTTGATCAAGACAGTCAGTTCCAAGTCAGGGAATTCAGCTGCAGCCTATAATTTCTGGCCTCAAGAAGTAGGGGTTGGGGGTTTCCAAGATTTCTGTGTTCATTGACCCCTTATTGAGCTTATAAAGTTGTCATCAGCAGCAACCCAAATTCTTAGCAATGTAAGTGAAATAAAGTCAAGAAACACCAATATGTAATCAACGTTTTTCAGTCACCAATCTTCATTACTAAAAATTACCATGTGTAAAGAAGAAGAGAATAGTTTTGTATTGTGAAGGTTCCTCACTGGGAGTGGGAACACTCTGTACCATGCACATAGCCTTTATTTCTGAGGATCACAGTTCCTAATTAAAGTGTAGGTTAAACCACAGAGCCTAGGACTTCCCGATCAGAAGGTTGGCGGTTCGAATCCCCGCGACGGGATGAGCACCCGTTGCTCGGTCCCTGCTCCTGCCAACCTAGCAGTTCGAAAGCATGTCAAAGTGCAAGTAGATAAATAGGTACCGCTCCGGCGGGAAGGTAAACAGCGTTTCTGTGCGCTGCTCTGGTTCTCCAGAAGCGGCTTAGTCATGCTGGCCACATGACTTGGAAGCTGTACGCCGGCTCCCTCGGCCAATAAAGCAAGATGAGCGCTGCAACCCCAGAGTCGGTCACGACTTGACCCAATGGTCAGGGGTCCCTTTACCTTTACCTTTACCTCTGTCTCTCACAAATGTATTTTCCATCCTGGGCCCTTTTCAAACCCCAGCCCAGCCCTATTCATCCTAAGGGGTCCATGTCAACCAATTTCAGAAACCAGTGGTTAGATCATCATCTTGTTTATTAGTATTCTGAAGACAATAAGCTATTAATTCTATGAAAAACAGACAAATGTCTTACAGTTTGGGTTTCTCTCTTCCTATTTTCTCTTCCAGTCTTAATGGCTGTTCACCCTATATATGTTTGCATAAACATTAAATCATGGACCCCAAAAGTTCCTTTTTCCAACCCTAGATTCTTTTGCTCTGTGAATTTGTAAATTCTGTCTCTTTTGAATCTTTGCTAATGCTATTTTTAACACTTTTGTGTTGTATTGTAGTATCTATTCATTTGTTTTTAATGATAAGATTATTGGCTTTTTTTTAGCTGCTTTGTTAGCCCTTCTGAGCATCTCCATTGGAAAGCAAAAGTGAGTTAGAAATTTCATTTGAAAAAGGAACCACCAACAAGCCCCAGGGTCAGTGGCAGTTGTGTGTCTGTTCCATTTGATTATTTGTTTATTCTTGTTTATGAATCATTTCCAATGAAACAGCTAGAAGTGATATACTTATATAATTAATGAAAACAATTTCAAATCCAATATAGATGACGAATGGGATAAAAATAACAAGCTCCCTTTAAAAGACTTTGTTGAAAAGGCTATGATTTGGAAGGTTATACAGTGGTACCACGGGTTAAGAACTTAATTCATTCTGGAGGTCTGTTCTTAACCTGAAACTGTTCTTAACCTGAAGCACCACTTTAGCTAATTGGGCCTCCTGCTGCTGCCGCGCCGCTGCTGTGTGATTTCTGTTCTCATCCTGAAGCAAAGTTCTTAACCTGAGGTACTATTTCTGGGTTAGCGGAGTCTGTAACCTGAAGCGTCTGTGTTCCGAAGCTTCTGTAACCCGAAGCTTCTGTAACCCGAGGTACCACTGTATATGTCTGATATGCTTGCACACACACATTTTTTTCCCTCCATCGTTTCTTGTGTCCCCCCCCCGCCCCACCCCATTGGTCTCATTCTGATTCTGAAACAAAATTAAAAATAAATGTTCCAAATGAAAATAAATGAAGAAATGCCTCTGAACAGTATATGCGTGTGTGTATATATATGAAAGCAAAGTCTGCCTCCTTTTGCTCTGTACTAGTTTAGATCTAAAGCATGCAAATTCTGTTGCATGTTGAAATTAGGCTGCTATTGGGGCTGGAAATTTTTTATAGACTTTTTTCTGCATAAACCTGCAAACAAAAAGAAAAGGTCTAAGGTTAATTTTAACCTCCTTACACACAAGCCCTCTTGTAAATGAAAAGCACTCAGACCTGGCTTATAATGTGAATGCGACATATAATAATTGGCAGCTTCTTGACTTAGGTTATTTCTCCCTCAGGGCCCCATCTACAACCACTCACTCATATAATAGAAAAAAAGGCTATTGGAATGGGAATGGGCAAAGGCTAGGGCGATATTGGATTTTGAGCACACGGTAAATTATGAATTTTCCACTTAGCTCCAAGTCGCACAAGTATACAATTATTATTTAAAGTAAACTCCTCCAAGAGCATAGTCATTATGTCAAATGATACTATCAATCATTGTGTTCCTTAGTAAGACTCCTTTTCTTATGCTGGTTGTTTTCCTATTCCTGCTGAGTGTGTGCTTAAAAATAGACAGTCTATGTCACATTTATCTCAAGTGCATCTCCCCAGGGCAGTTGAAGAATGTAAAACTCAGTTTGCAACCATTTTTCATTTCCCAATCCTTTTAGTCTCTCTCTCTCTCTCTCTCTCTCTCTCTCTCTCTCTCCTATTTTGAAATCATTCAGTTTGTTTGTACTTTCAAATTGTGCCTTCACTAGACACTGTGCATGCTTGAAAATGAAACCAAAACCAGAGAAAAAGAATTTCTATTGACACCTCTTTTAAACTGTTAATATGCATAAATGCAAATTTAGAAAGTAAAATATTACAATTTAAATTGAAACACAGGACAAAAGACATAGCTTTTGTATTAGGGTAGAAATACTGGGCAAATAATATAGACTTTTGTAAATAGGTGGGGCCAGGCAGAGGTGCCTGTCACAAACCACAGTGTATCCTCTAGATTTATGCACACGCACTCAACCCCTACAACCACATAGCTTTCCTTGCTTGCTTGCCACAGATCTGCTACTCTTGCAAGTGAGAAATCACTCTGTTCTCTCCCTCCATGCTTCTTCACTTCTCTTCATCTCCCTTATGGTACACAGAAAGATACCTTACTGGGATTTGTAGTCTGGTAAGAGCAGGGAAAGAGGGGTAGAACTCAAGCACTCAGAATGTACTGCACTGCACTCCAGCCTGGTTCATTGAGTTTGAAACCATCCAGTGACCCTCTGGAATTTTCAAAGACATATGTGAAACTTGGATAGAACCTGGGCACTTTCTAATCTTTAATTAGTTTGACCAGCATACAAATCAACCGAATATTTGGTTGATTGTTGGAGGGAAATTTTAAGCTAAGTAGATAGTAAAATTATGAGATAGGGGTTTTCAGGGGTTTTTGAGGTGCTACTGGAATAAGAATTTAAAAGGCAATAGTAAAAGTAGTCTCACAGCAAATGATAAATTTTGTTTTTCAAATTAAGCTCTCCACACTTTCTCTGGTATTTCTAAAGAGTATATATTGAGGGTTTGTTAATATGCAAATACATTTGCATTTAACTAAGTACTTAATCCATCCATCCATCCATCCATCAATTGTTAAAAACTGGTCAGTAGGCTGGCAATTAAGCAACAAAACATTCTTCATTAGTTGGCAGCCCTAGTTGGTACTCATAGACATCGTTTGCAAGATGCTTCTCATATTTGGAAGCGTAGTACAGTGATACCTCTGGTTACGAACTTAATTCATTCTGGAGTTCCATTCTTAAGCTGAAACCATTCATATCCTTAGGTGTGCTTTTGCTAATAGGGTCTCCCGCTGTGCATGCACCTCTGGCATGTGATTTCTGTTCACATCCTGGGGCAAAGTTTGCAACCAGGAGCAGTGACTTCCGGGTTAGCGGAGCTCGTAACCTGAAGCGTTCATAACCAGAAGCATTCATAACCAGAGGTACCACTTTACTTTCTTCAAATCAGCCTTTATTCTATCAGTTCTATATACAAAATATCCAACCAGCCACAGGGAGAAAGCAACTACAGTATGAAAAGCTATTTTTAGGAACAGTTGGAGTTTACCAGATTTAAATGTTTATCCAATACCAAGCCAAGAGAGATAATTCTTAAATGCAAGGGATTAAAATTTTCATTCATAACTTCGCACAGAATGTAATTTTTAATGCTGCCCCAAGAGATCTCCAAGGTAAAAGGGAGAGTATTAAAAGAATAAGACTCTAATCCCTTCAAAGATTTACGTACAGAGGTTTATGCAGAGCGTATTAGACTCACACAATTATATTGTGGTCTGAAGCAGCAAAGAGCACCCTGTTGTTAGGAGACGCTCTAAGCAGCAGGTAGGGTGTGACTCTTGGGCACTCAAATGCTTGATTTTCCACATTTCAGTTATTTCATGGACGTTTTTGCTTTGATTTCTAGCTACCCATAGTAGCACGGGATAAACTGAAAATTTGGGTCATGCACTCCATCCAGTCAATTCCCTTTTTGCTTCTTTGTGCTAACCCACTTAATTCTCCCCCTGCCTTGAATCCATCTTGCTCAATTGGTCTTTTGTCAAGCCCCAGCTACAGAATTAAGAAATGACTTTTCATGTAACAGTCTCACTCCACAACCCCCCCCCCCCGACATTTTATGTACAATTCAGAGCCACACCATACGTTTAAAGAGGACTCAATGCACATATAAAGCATATGACTATCCCTCAAGAATCCTGGAACTATAGTTTCCCCCTTGCAGACCTACAGTTCCCTTAACAGACTATAGTTGTCATGATTCTTATCTGATAATCAATGGGATTACATCACTACTAACATCACTATGATTCTCATAGCCATTTCTGTTAATGAATAAGGGAAGGAGGTTGCTTTTTACATATTTTCCAGCCCTCCATACTGCTTTCACTTCTGAAGCAGATTGGGAGGCAGAAGGGGCAGCAGTGGACAGGGTGGGAGGAATCGGCAAATACACATGCACACACACTACAGACAGATGGGCACACATATTCCCAGCTCAAACAACCTGCATTTAAAGTATCCGTTAGAAACTGGAGATAGGAAACTTCAGGTTATTAGGCCACAGAAGAGAGCTTCTATGCAAAAACAAGGTAACAAAACCCATTAACACATTAGTGCCATATTATGTTTTCTCATGTGAAACACAATAGAAACAGCCCCCAAAGTGTCCTTAATCTGTTACTAAAGGTTTATTTTTAAAAAGCAGGGGGAACCTATGTCCCTCCAGGTGTTGTTGAACACCTAGCTCCCATCAGCCTCAACCAGCATGGCCAGTTGCCAGGAATGATGGAAGCTGGAGTGCCGCTGATTACCCATACTGGCTTCAGCTAACTACATACTTGAGCAACTTAGTCACAACCAGTTTTTTTTTTTTACATGTCTTCTCAGAATCAAGCCACACTGAGTTCACTGGGTAAGTAGATATAGCCTCCATGCAAGCTGAGGTTGCTTGAAGTGTAAAATAATTCTTAAATTAGCAGGGAAATGTAAATCTGGTAATAGCTAAGCTGATTGAAGCCACAGTTTTTACTTTATCTCATGAAAATTCTCAGCGGGAGGTGAGCGTACTTAAACACCTTTCCATAATATTTCAGTTCGCTGAGACAGATGATAGGAACAAAGACAACGGTTTATGCTGAAGTGCAGTGAGCTTCAGTGGAATAGTGTCGTTTATCTAGGCACTGTTGAATATATGTAAAATATATATCTGGATGAGATCCTCAGTATTCAGCAACATCTGCTTTTAATTAATTCACTTACATTGCAGTTCTGCACACACTTACCTGGGAAGTAAGTAACCCATTGGACTCACTGAAATAAGTGAACATTAAGTTAGTCATATCCATTAATTTCAATGTGTCTATTCTGAGTAGGAATGCCACCCAATGAATAGGATTCATAGGATTACATTGTAAAGCTGCAATTCTCCACCCATTTTCCTAGGAATAAGCTCCATTTAACTCAGCCAGGTTTACTTCAGAATTTAAGATTGTACTACCGTAAATGTATTGCTTTTGAAATCACACACTCTGAGAGCTCTAGAAAGAGCTCATTAATGACAGCTACAGGGGACCATGTTGATATGGCCTACAAACCAATCCTGGAAAAATTATCTCTCTGAACTATTATCACCTACCATTCCCATTCCTCAACCCATCTCCCTCTTTTCAGTTTAAGGACTACATTCATTTCTGGGCAAGCTTCCAGTGGGGGCCAAGGGAATACCTGCGGTTGATGGGGCAAGAGGCAAAAGTGGGCAGAGCAATGAATGTAAATTTCACCTCTCTACAGTTGGCTAATTTCTATCCTCCAGCCAGACAAGCAAGAGGCATTATCATAGTTTAAATATACATTCCAGACAAGCAAAAACATCATATCTGTGAAGAAAGACTGGTGAGAGGGAGTGGCTTGGGGAGAGGGATATGGCCAGAGAAGAGTTCTGAGGACCAGATAGAGAGACCTGAAAGGCTGTATTTGGCCCTTAGACCTGCAGTTTCCAACCCATACTATGCTGTATTGTTGCATGCTTCCCATTTCCCACACTGTTGGGGAGTTAGAAAGGCAGTGCTACCAGGCTGGATATTCTTTGGTGGAGAACACTGGAAACGTTTTTGTAATAATTATTTTAAAATGCACAAGTGTGGTGAAAAACAGTAGTGGAAAACTGCAGATGTTCTTACAAGCAGAAGGTAAACTACCCAGTGTTAGATCCCTAGACTCTCTGAATCCTCTAGGTAACTTTTGCCTTCAGCCAATTCACCATTCACTTTCTGCCTCTTCCAAACTGCTTTATGACTTTTTACCACCACCACCCTCTTTCTCACACACCCACACCCACACACCCATGTTTCCATCCCTGAGATCAGGTGCCACTTCCCCAAAGTCCTAGTGTAGAGGTGGTGAACCTCCAGATATTACTGGTCTCAAACTCCCATCAGCAGAGGTGGATTTAGGGAGTATGACAGGTTTGCCTGCACTGGGTGCCGAGTCAAGAGGGCAACAATGATGAACAATGGAAGGCAAGAGGCGGAGGGACACCGAATTTTGGTGTTGTGCAGGGTGCTGCTGAAATTTTAAACCCCAAAGTCTGGCATTGCCATAAGCCCCATCACATATGACAAGTGGTCAGGGATGATCAGGGGTGTCATGGGGGAGCATGGGCCCAAGCTCTCCCCCCTCCCATTTTCAAGGAAGGAATTGGGTTCCCTCAAAATTCTGTGGCAGCCATGCGCGCATGTCATGGGGAGTACTGATGTCAGTCGCGCATGCTGCAGGGCATGCCAGTACTACCTTGCAGCATGTGCAAGTGATGTTGGCATTCTCTGCAGTGTGTGCGCACATTGTACACACATCATGCAGCCCCAGTCCCTTCAGTCATGAGGGCAAGCCAGCGTGCTTGGGGATGATGGTAGTCATTGGAGGGCCAATGGTTCCCCTCAATTCTCTAGTGGATATTTTATTCAAACACAGCAAAATACATTACCAGGGTGTTCTGAGCTTCTCACCAGCATTTTGACTATCAAAGGAACGGCCATCCAGCTGTGTAACAATTTTATGGGCAGCCAAAATATCTAAATGGAGGTCTGGCAACGTTCCATTGCTACAAACCCAATAAGCATGAAGAAGAAGGTCTGTGTCTTCTGTGCACTTCCCACTCAGTTATTTATCCAGCTACATACGAGGTTCAGTTATTTGTTCTGTCTGTTTGCCAGAAAATCCCACTTCCCTTATTTCTGCAAACTGTCTCAGAATTACGCTATCCATCATAATGTCATTATTATAGCACACTCTAGAAATCTGTCTTGTTAAATACATATCCCCACAGAACAGCTGCTATTTTAATGTATCATGCAGACATAGTGGTTAGACAAATCTAAGGGATTGTTTAGTCTATTGAGCTTCAGCACATGGTGTTTGAAATAAAGGCAGTCACTGGAAACTTTTTTTGTCCTACTGGGGTTATATTTGCTATATAGAGAGCATGCTTGAATACCATTGGTCAGACGTGGTTTCCTAGACTCTCGCCTTGTCATCAAATAATAATCCCACTTGCCTCTTTGGGTTTTTGTCTGTGATTCATTTGTTATAATTTCCACCCCCTCTACGGAAATTTAAGATGGAACATATGAAACATGGGGGAAAATATATTTATTGAATAGGAAGGAAACAGGAAAAGATTTTGCAAAGAGTTTAAGGGGATTTAACCTTGACAGTTTATATGTTAATATTTCTTTTACCATTTATTGTGTATGTTCAGTTTTAAAAACCCACCCTGAGCTCTTAGGAACAAAGGAAAGTTCATTCAAGTTAGTTGCATGCTCTTCAATCACACATATTTCAGCTGGATCCTACTTCTATAGTAGCAATCAGCTCTCCACAACTTAGAATAATTTATGCATTGATTGTTTTAAGATACAATCCAATCACTTAACTGATATTTGTTGTTCTTTAAATTTCCATACAACCCTTCATCCAAGGATCACAAAGTAGCTTAGAATATCAAAAAAACAAAAATACATAACATAGTAACAAACAAAAACAACAACAATAGAAAAATATTTTCCTAGTACAGGCAAATACTCCCACTGAAACATCGTTGTGTCAATCCTGCAAGAAGGATCCATGCATCAGGTCAGATTCGTACACATGAAGTCTGGATTGCAATGCTCATCCATGGTCCATTGAACTATAGGTCATGTCTTTTGATGAAAACATATATCCACATGCTTCTGTCCCTAGATGTTTATAAGTCTAATCGGACCAGGTCCAGCTCCTACTACATAAACCTGCTGTTGAAAGGGATGCAGCTCAGTGATAGAGCCTGTAAAGGTTCCAGAGTCATCTCAAAGTCGGGATGGGAAGGAAACCTGTTTGAAACCCTGGAAAGCCATTCCAGTTAGATAAAGCCCAATCATTTTCTTTTCAGGTCAGTGTCACATGCCATGCTTCTGTTCATAAGCCTGTTCTGTTTCTCCATGAATATGCTTAAACAAACCAGGATGAAAATTCTTACTTAAATACATACAAATTATGCATTTTTCCAATATATATATATATGAATGAATGAGTTTAAAGGTGCACTAGACCATCATAGATGTGTTCAGGCCGGTGGATAACTAATTTCTAATGTGCCCATTATTCCGGAAAGTGTGGATCAGTTCAGCTAGTTTTAGAATTCACAAAATTTAAGTTTCTTTCAGCATCCATACCTCTATTAAGTACAGAATATCCTGCGCTAGCTGGATGAGTGGGCAAACTCTGAGTAAGGCAACTTTCTATGCTTCCATAAGGTGTGTTTTCTTGCCCAGGTATTTGTTAGGAATGTTTGCAAAACCCAGATAGTTGGTGAGGTAAACCGACAGGAATTGCACTTCTCTGTAGGTCAGCTGAAAATAACCCCAGTGTGCTTTCTCCAGACTGAAAACCTCTGTGTTGCATGCTAGAAAGAAACCCTAGGGTACTGTTGTCATGTCAACAAGACCAGATACAACAGGACTTGAAAAGATTCTGGCCCATTCCTTACCCAACAGAGAGAGGTTTACAAAGAAAGGGATTGCAGGCAATTACCACATTAAGCCCTAATTAGTAAATTAAGGATAATGGCTTAGATATGTGGTTAATGTTTTGTGTTTGGTTCTTCATGCCTGAACAACTGATAGTAAACACTTTCATATATCCACACATCTTTTCTATTATTCTAAAGAGTTTCTTGGTAATTACATAATAATCCCAGTAATAAAGTTATACTACATCTTGGCAATTATTGGAAATATTTGATGATTTTCTTAAACCCATTTGTTGATGGCATCATTTAAAATTAATGGTCTGTGGAAGAAAATTCACTTGTACGTTTCATTTGTCTTCTTTTAATTTCCTCTTATATCTCTCCCCAATCAAACAAAGATAATGAAGCAGAACACCCAAACCTTCCCTTTGTATGTACTTTCACATGCCCTGAAATACTCCCTTGTGGTGGCTGGAGGAAACTTGGGGGAGTTTTGATGTGGACCTTCCCCAATATAGTCCTATTTAGTTACTTTTCTCATGTGGATCATGTAAGGAGAATGCCTGCTCTTGTGCTCAACCAAATTGACTGTAGTTCACCAGCTATGTATTGTCATCCAGTCACATTCTTTGATATTTGGATTTTACATGCTGAGTGTGTGACTGAAGTGAAAAGCAACTCAGTAAAGGGTGGGTGCTAATGTTTTATTCTTGTTGGAAAGTTATCTGGTGAAAGTGGAAAGGGCAGTAGTGGGTTACTATTTGGCTTTGCTTGCTTCTATGTGTTATAAATATGCATATATATATATATATATATATATATGACTTTCTATGCACTCTACTTGGTGAGTTGATATCATGGTTCTGCAGCCTTAACTCTGGATGCTTGCATTTTGAAAAGGTACTGAGAAGTGGTGAAAGCAAATGCTGACATTAGGTCATGCACATTTGATACAGACAATAGCATTTGCCTTGCTTACAAAAGGTCCCAGCATCAATCCTTGGTTTGTCCAGATAGGGCTGTGAAAGGTTTCTGCCTGAATCCTTGGAGAACCATTGCCAATCAGAGTAAACAATGATGAGATAGATGGACCAATGGTTGGACAGTTTTCTGTGGCAGCTTTCTACACTCTTAGTAGAAAAAACAAGCAAAAACAGAAGCAAACTCCATTCTTCAATAATCATGAAACTAACTGTAAATGTTTCTAATAACCCGGTGAGTCTAGTACAGGGAAAGAAATCATTCATTATAATTAGAATGCATACCTGCAAGTATTATAATATATTTTATTATAATATATAATATTCTTTTCCTATTCTACCCGATTTCATTTATTATCTTGCAATCGAAAAAGAGAGAGGATATACATCATCAAAAAAGAAGGCATAGATGTGCATAAAATCATGCATCTTAATATGTATGTATATATGCACACTGAGAAATAATTACCGTAATTTAAATAGATATGCAATGCATCTCACCATAGTAAGGAAGAGGATGACCAGGTTACTTTGTGTGTCTCTTAGTTTGCTAACAGTTAATGGGCATCTGCAAGAGTCTATCTCTCCTTTCTTAAGGCTCTTTATCTTTAAAACAGCTCTGAACCAGGCATCACTCCAAATAGAGGAATGTCATTGTAATGTATGACACATTGGCCATGCTAACTTGCTTCACATGACATATTTGAAATGATAATTAACCTATAATTGACACAGTGGGGGAAATTAGCCTGCATTTCTCACCCTCTTTCTTTTTCTCTCTTTCCACCCTCTAGGAAATAATTTGGGAATCTATCCAGAATTAAAGTGATGCGCTTAAGGAGTGTTTACATCTCATTTATGGAAAAGTACACCTGAAATTTCAAGAGGATTATATTATTCCTTTTTACTCTTCTGGTGGCCCTGTGAGAAGAAGTGTTAGATTTGTGGATACTCTGGTGCCTATACATTAACCAAAAATGAAGGTGGACAACTGTTTACATGCTACCCTTATCTGCCTGGGAATGCTGTGCTTCAGCCTTGCAATAGAGATTGGGAAATTGAATCATTTCAGGCCATCACTCCATGGTCATCATGAAAAAGGAAAGGAAGGGCAAGTTCTCCACCGTTCAAAAAGAGGATGGGTATGGAACCAGTTCTTTGTAATAGAGGAGTATACGGGACCTGATCCTGTTTTAGTGGGAAGGGTAAGAAAGCCTTTATTCTTTATCAGTTGTTGCATTTTACCTATTTAGGAACTATTAAGCTGCAGTTCTATAAATCTGTGGTCCTCCAGATGTTGCTGGATGTCAGTTCCCATTATCTGCTGCCCCTATATATTCTGCCACCTGAGGCAGTTGCCTCACCTTGCCTCATAGCTGGGCCAGCCTTGCATCAAAGAGTCCTTCTGATGCCCTCCCAAGGACCATATCCTCCAGAGACAGAGCTATGTGTTGAAATGTGCATGTCTTTGTATTTTGTAATGCAGTCCTCTAACCAAATAATGTGTCCATTAGAGGAAAGAGTACACAAAAATGCATATATTGGTGAAAGTAACAAGCAGAAGTGCATCATAGCAAGTAAAATTGCTTGCAAAACGGTGTATATTTGGCAAAACTACATACAAAAATGTACATATTTGGCAACATAAGAGCCAATTCCTGCGGTTTGAGTGGTCTTTGGTCCCCCCAATAAAATATTTGAGGGTGCGGGGCCCCCAAAGTTGATGAGCATTGCCATTCAAATCATATGCATGCACTGTGTCATGTCATCAATTATCTGCATATTTTATTCAAGTTGGCACCCCTGTTTGGAAAAGTGTGTGTTAAAATGGTGACAAATCTTTGTAAGGCCTTTTTAAATTTAAATATGCCTATTGATGCATTTCTGTTGAAAAAAATGAGAGAAACGGAAATTAACTGAAATTGACCCATCCTAAACTTACCCCTGGATTGAACCTAGAACCTTCTGCATGCAAAGCAGCCAATCCATCATTGAGTGATAGTCCCTCCTCAGTCTTTCTCTGCTTATCTGTATTCCCCTTTCCAGGGGAAGGTTCTTCGTGTGTATGAGCATGATGGATGATCAACATTTGTGTGGCAACTCACATGACAGAGCACTCAGATGACTTCTCTATCACAAAAGCAGTAGAACCAGACTTTAAAAAGTCATCCTTGATAAAAGAAAACTGTTTTCATACTTGGGTTGCAGCCTGCATTTGCTCTTACCCAGAATGCAACCTATTTTTCCAAGTTATAACAGAATGTACCTTAAAAAGTGCTGCCCTGCTCACATCAAAGGACCTGCACCAGCATTAAACAGCAGGAACGGATTAACCACACTGAGTGACAATTCTTCACTATTGTACCAGCTTGAACATTTGAGGAAGCGAAGATGGTTCCCAGTCTTATACATTACTTTTTTCATATCAATTCACAGAGCCAATGCCTATAAGCATTATGAAAGTGAAGGAAGGCAAGTGGGGCTCCGATTTCATTTTATACTTTAATTGCTTTAGTGCCATTCATTAAAATATCACAATGGGCATTAAGTAGCTGAGAAATTGGAAATGAGGTGGAAGCCAATGGGTGGTTCATTTGTTGCAGCCCCATGCTTCACATACCTCATTTTTTAAAAAGTTCAGATTAAAAAAAGTATCTGATGAATATAAAACCTTTCATAAAAGATACTCTGCTTTTGCCTCTTAATCTCAACAACTAATAATCGGTTTTACTTTCCACATTGCCCCCCCCCCAAAAAAAATCCCAAGAACATTTTGAACTAATCCTTAATTCACTTTGTGAATTCTTTCTTCAGGCTATTTAAAATTACTTCCTCATTACATCCATGGCAGAGATGCCCAGAAGCATCATAGAACAGGAGTGTAGAACCCTTTTTCAGCCTAGGATTCCCTTCTGGGCAAACCTTTCTGAGGGCACATGGCAGTGGTGGGCAAAGGTTAAGGTTTTACCTTTGTACAGTAATATCTCTCTCTCTCTCTCTCTCTCTCTCTCTCTCTCTCTCTCACACACACACACACCTCTATCCTACATCCAGACAAGGAAGAGGCTGAGGAAAAGGTGAAGCCTAGGGAGAGTCCCAAGGGGGCCATACAAAGACACATTGGATTCTCAGACTCTCTGTCCGTGCTACGGAAAATCAGTTTCTGGAAACAAATACCTGGTTTCGGCCCAATAAATTTACAATATATGGGCAAAAGAAATCTGGGAACCCCAGAAATGTCATTAATATGTTCAAGTCAGTGTGTTGATAAAAAGCATCTTCAAATAATAATAATAGTAATAGTAGTAGTAGTAATAGTAATGATGACAGTAATAATTTTATTATTTATACCCCACTCATCTGTGTGGGTTGCCCCAGAGTCTGGGCAGCTTCCAACATGTATAAAAACATAACAAAACATCAAACATTAAAAACTTCGCAATACAGGGATTAGGAAAAAGGGATTAGGAGAAGAAGAAAAAACATGTTATCAGTGTAATGCTATCAGTGACTCCTGGTCACAATAGCAGTATTATCTCCAGTATCAGAGGCAACATGTAGCTGAATACCAGTTGTTGGAACTGCTTTTGCACTGCTGTCCTGCTTGCAGACTTCCCAGA